>NC_087103.1:10000000-15546852 GCF_963855985.1 Ostrinia nubilalis
TGGAGCAAGGTGAAGTTCACTAAAAATAGCTCTAAGTGTATCATTAGACTCAAATATTGGAAAAAGCTATACCTTACCAATTTATAGATGGTCTCAATTGGTCTCTAAGAGGTTTGTTTTTCTGTTTATTTTTTGCCCTGTAATGCTCTCAAGTAGAAAATTTCGTAATCTAGTCTTGAGTATGAAATATAGAAATGCACTGAGTCTCGGTTTAGAATACGAGCATTATCTGGGGGCGTAGTGTGAATTTGAAACGCATTCGATATAGACATGTAAAAAAGTGACATTAAATGTATGACGGATTGTACAGCGCCCCTAGCGGAAACTTTTAAGAACTAAAATCTTCATATATTTTTAACGCAGTCGTTATCGAATGCGTTTGACGTAAACTAACACTACGCCTCCCGCTCTATTAATATTAGAAGTTACTATACTGCGACGCCTTGTTATATCGACACCTTGTTACTGCGATGTTACGTTACATCGAAAAACTTTACTGCGAAAGATTTTACTGCGATAATATCATACTGCGAAGCCTTGCGTAACTTTCTGTGTAAATTATGTAGGTACATTGATTTTCTTTTTCAAAACGATACCTAAGATTTTTTACCTGACTACGCCAGAAGGAGGGTTATGTTTTTCGAGTGTATGTATCTAATCTTCTAAATATATAAAAGGAGAAACTGACTGACTGACTGACATACCAACGCATAGCCTAAACGGCTAAACGTAGGCACTTGAAATTTGGAAGGGTCGTAGCTTAGGTACCGTAGAGGTGCACTAAGAAAAAAAAAAAGAATTCTAGAAACTTTAACGTTAGGATCATTGAAATCAGTTTCCCTAAGTAACCATAACAAGACGTGTAATTGAACAAGGCTTCGCAGTATGATATTATCGCAGAAAAATTGTTCGCAGTAAAGTCTTTCGATGTAACGAAACATCGCAGTAACATGACGTCGATATAATGAAGCGTCGCAGTATAATAACTTCGCAGAAAGGTTTTCGAAGAAACAAAATTCGATGTAACGTTTGTCGCACTCACGTAGGTAACCCTTTATAATACATACTAAGTATTACTTTTCTTTATTTACACAGTTTACCATATTACTATTATTTCAATTATATAGTGAGTTCCCAAAGGATTATACAAAAGGAACTTGTAAAATGGTAGAGCTTTTAAAATTCGATAATATTACGTGCATGACTACGTCATTACGGACGAATCTTCATCATAAAGCAAAATGGATTAAAGTTATTATTTTTCAAAATATATGAAATTAAATTAAATTACATTAAAATTAAATACAGAGTTAACAATTCAATTTTATATTCAAAGTAACAAACAAACAGGCTTTTATTATAAAACATTATCAATGAAAATAACAATAACGAATATTCTCCCAAAATGATATGCCACACGTAAGAATAGATAGAGCCGATTTTCCTATTAATATAAGAATCATATTTTGTGGAAAAAACAAATAAACGCCGACTTTTACGATTGGAAAAAATATATGCGTGGCTAAAATCCTAATTGTTTTGGGCAAATAACATAGCAGTAAAACGTTATGATTTAAAAGTAACACAAGTTAATTGGAACTTTTTTTTTCCTATTATGTACCTAATGGGCAAGTAACATAATATTAACAACTTTGCTAAATACATTTTTACTGAAAACCAAACAAAAAATACAAAGAGTTTTTATCATGTTTACATTAATGGGATTTTTTATAGAAATTCAGCGTGTTCAGTAATACACGTCTCCAATTAAAATATTTTGATAAAATATTTTACATTCTCAGTAATGTTGTTAGCTCCTTTAAAATATTACAAAACAGAATCTGCTGGAAGTTTCTGTACTTTAATATTTAGTTCCAAACTCCTTCATCAGTAAAATGATGACCGCCACAATTTCTTGAAACTTTGAGCATTCTATACTTTAGTAATACTTAGTTCAGTTCGCTATAGAATAGTGGTGGCGAGCGAGCGACTTTAAAACTTTGCTACTGAATATTGCACGAAAATATAGAGTGAAATTTATAATATGCTCGGATGTCCCAGATTTCGTTTGCATGAAGATCAAAGTTCAATCCCCTATTTTCCTTCCTTCACACTTTATGCCGGTTGCAGACCATGAGCTATGCTACGTTAGTTTAGCTTAGCTTGCATATTAGCTGACACATTTTTACGCATCTATAGGGTGGAAACGATAAGTGATCTCACTCGATTATTTCTAAACTATACAAGATATGGAAAAACTGGTTACTGTTCCTGAAAGTGCTTTACAAGATCTATCCAACGGTACCAATAATAGGTTTCAAAATAAACTGGATCTATCCGAAAATTCAATGTTTCCAGCTTCTATATCACTTATCGTTTCCACCCTGTATAGTTGTGTGCAGATTGCAAACTATTATGCACTGGAAGCTTATCTATGCGCGAGGTAATGTGAGCATTTCAGGCAAAAAAATACTGTAAATAGTGTAAGTTTCATGTTTGGACGATAAAAATTCAGGCATTTCACATACACTCGTCGTCAAATAAATCGCACCTCCCGCAACAAGCACTTTTAAAAGTATGCATCCCCACTTCCCACCAATATTGGTACCATTTGAAAGCCTAGTTCTAACCTTCATTTCATTAAAGGAAAGGTTTTTACCCCAAAAATGTGTCTTTAGAAGGATCCAGAGTCACTTCTTCAAAAAATAGGTAGTTACGCTTGAGCCAACTTTTATGGCTATAAAACTGTTAAGTTGGGATTAATCACTATTCATCTGTTAAAGAGGACACGTGAGAGCATTATTTGGTTTTATAACCATAAAAATTGGTCTAATTGATCCCAGAGGTGAGCCCAAAGTGAGGTCTTTTTTCAAGTCACATTTATGGTAAATGTTAATCATTGATTAAGAAATTTAATGTGTTTTTCTTTAAGGATATTTATTGGGCTTTCAAATAACACCAATATTGTTGGGGCACCATGATTATGTCAGAAGAAAATCTTTAAAGTTCGCGTCGCGGAAGGTGCGATTTATTTGATGTTGAGTATAGTTTGAGTACTTGCTTACTATTTTGCTTCAGAAATTAATGTACCTACACGAGTAGTCGGATTTTCCGTTGATTAATATTAATATTTTTTTCCCACAGCCCAATATCTTTTCAATACATATTTAGCTGGAATAAATATTGTAATGACCAAAAACGGTTCTGTGCTCAGTAAACAATGTTTAACCAGATGATTTAATTTGGGGAATGTTTTATTTTTATTGTAATTCTCTGGGTAACCCGTTTTCGGGTTTATTTATGAGAATCCGCGTAGCAATACATCTTGCGTAAATTGTAATTAAGCGTTGCAAACAAAATATTCCAGCTTAGAGGAGATTGAAATTTTATATGAACAAGTTTATTGGATTTATTAATAGAAAGTATCGTATTTCTCGTTATTTTTGAGGTGAACGGCCTGAGAAATGATATCCAGAATACTTTAATTTCAATAATGATCATTTTACATCAATATCTTATTTATTCAGTAATAGCGACCGCCCCGGCTTTCCCCGGGCTTAAAGATTTATGTAGGTGTTATTATGTAACTTATTGGAACCTACCTATGTATTTCCATGTACTCGTAATAATTTAAGGTATTAATAAGTGCAATAGGAATATGGGACTGACGCCAAGGGGAGAATTTTTGTAAGGTGTCTGACCCTATAATGAGTTTGGATGTTCGACGTCATCAGAAGGTTATTGATTTACAATAGAGTAAAAATATATCTGGAAAAACATGAAAACACGCCAGGTTTTCATTCATATTTTATGAGTTCAAGGAATTATTTCATATCACGTTTCAATCGTTTTGTTATCCCAAACGCCTATTTTAAAATAAAGCAATACTGATAAATTGGGATTGCGGAATCGGTCCCGCGTATTGTGGTTTCAGGAATGGTAGGCGGGTACCGTCAATCAAAATAAAAGGTTACAGATATAAATAGGTACTCGTACTGTACTATTTTGGTACAACACTGTAATTTTTGTTGCCAAATAAGTACCTATTATAGTCTTTTTCACGTAAGATGATCCGTATGACACTTCAAGGTTATCCATATTACGCATACTACATAATATGCAGAATATTTTTGAAAAAATATTTGTATTTTATTAGCAATATAATAAAAATAAATTAACTACTTGTTTTGAAATATATAGTAAAATCTGAGTCTATTGATTATATTTTAATTAAATACGATGTAAAAATATTTTTTATTTAATGTACGCAATGTGTGAAACGGAATAGATTTAGTGCTGGGGTATTTCTTGTATATTAAAATCGATTATTTCCGCGGTTCATTAATCGATTGCAGTGAATGCTTAGTCATTAAAAACATCACAAAAATCAACTATATTTTTCGATTATTGACTTTAATAAACACATTGAAAATAAATTAATAGTTTTTAATTTAAAGAAACAGAATCAGTACTTTTTAGGAATCGTTTTTTTTAACACGATCCATGAAATTTGAATATTATCAATAAAAAATTGTTACAATAATATTTGTAATTAAAAAAAACATCGTTATGGTTTAGTTATGTGACATCTCTAAATCTTTCAAACTCGAAACGTCATACGGATCATCTTAGGTGAAAAAGACTATAAAGTCACATTTTGTGGTAGGTTGATCTGCTAACTGCAAGTTAGGAGAGAAGAAGATAAGACGGGGTTACCCAACGAAAACTGACTAATTAATCTCGTTCTACTGCTAACCGCAGTTTACTAAGTATAGTAAAGTGGATAGCACGTCAAACTGAAACTATGTTTCAAAACAGAAAACAAAGGTTTATTTTTTGTATGGAGTCTGGTATGGAGGTCCAAGTCCATACCATCCGCAAATTGGCAAAATATTGATTTTTCCAATATTTGAGTAATCACAAACATTACTATGATATCTCAC
This sequence comes from Ostrinia nubilalis, assembly GCF_963855985.1. Lineage (NCBI taxonomy): Eukaryota > Metazoa > Arthropoda > Insecta > Lepidoptera > Crambidae > Ostrinia > Ostrinia nubilalis. Next base: position 10,004,944 of record NC_087103.1, read on the forward strand.
AGAGCACAGGATCACACACGAACCAATCATATAGCTATATTGCGAACGCTGTGCATTCAATTTGCTGCTTCACTTAAGCAAGCATCGTTTGTGAATATGGGCGTAAAAATCAGACCTCTAAGGCTGGGTTGCACCATCTTTCTTTAACATTGACAAACGTCAAAAATCTGTCAAACTCCATACAAAACGCTCCGTTTATCGTCATAGTTACCGTTAAAGTTAGGTGGTGCAACTCAGCCTAAATATATCACTACTAATATTATAAATGCGAAAGTCCCGAAAAAGGATATAGGATACTTTTTATCCCGGTTTTTGAAACAGGGGCGTGCGCGATTAAGTTTTCCTGTAACAGACAAAATTTCACGCGGGCGAAGCCGCGGGCAAAAGCTTGTAACTACATAATGATAAATGTTACTAAGTACACTGTGGCTAAAATTATGATTAAATACTTCCTATAATTAACAATTCTGTGCGGAAACCAACGAGCATTTCAATAAAAACTTTTTTAATATGTCAAAATGAACATCACTGGTTGAGTGGATGGATACAAAGTGGAATAAATTGAATATTTCCTTTTGAAGAGAGGTATCTAATTAAAAGTTGAACAACAGGCAATTCTACGAGTATAACGACGCTCACGAATGAACAAACGAATAAAAATACGGTAAGGTTGGTATAGAGGTATAAAGGTATAGTAATAATATTTGTGATACAGAATATTCATTACATTTTTTAAATCCAAGATAATACTTTCTTGGAGGGAAAGTGATACAATTATTTTTACATAAATACCTACATAAACTAAGTACTGAAAGATAAAAAGCGGATTCTGTAAGTTGATTTAGATGTGGAGTGCTATCACAGAACTACTGTGCCTTTTTGAAAAACTGTATAATTATCATAGCAATGATAGGCATATCCTACCACAAACATTTTCATGCAAAATGTTGCCTAGAGAAGACCATCAACTTTGTAAAAAAGTTATCAGATCTAATGTGGAGTCAAGCTTCTAACTCTTCACGCCCTAACTCTACAAGATCTAACAAAACAAGCCCTACATCTTATTCAAAATAAAAAAAAATATTTTGTTTAAAATGACTGTGTGTAACAATGACTAAAATATTTATTTTTTAAAATTGGGACAGAATTTAAACACCCCGTTACACCCAAACAAACAATTTAAACACAATGACATTTCGATTCATCACTCCGTGATCGCAAAATGTTCGGTATACTGATCAAAATAGCAATCAATCACTTATAACACTCAGCTTGGCTTCACAACGCGGGTGTTAATTATTACCGTTATTAATTGCTAATGTATCGGCTTGATTTAATTAGTTTAATTAACGAAACTTATATCTTATATCAAATAACAAAAAGGTAGAGATTGCCCTACCTATACATTGTAGACAGATAAGATATTCTACGTACATACGGCTTGAAATATGTAAAAACTTTATCTGGATTCAAAAAAGCAAAGAAATAAAGTTCAAAAAACTAGGACGTCAAAAATATAGGAATCTTTTCCTATTTTCCACGTCTCGTTACACTACTGCAAGGAAATTCCAATGTACCCAAGTTAAGCCATTTGACCCAACTAGCGAAGGTTCAGTTGGCAGAAAGAAGGTCTGTCATCGGACCAACACAAGTTACTTAATTTTTTTCTTTAAAAAAAAAGATTATTAGTAATTGTCAACGTGTTTATAAATTAATGATATAATTTATTGAGAGGAAAATAATATAATGTTACTAGGTTCCTTATTGAGATACCTACTCAAGTAATCACATAAAATTAAATTACAATAATTATATTGTTGTGTATCCACGGGATTTTTCCTTGCTGTAGTGTAACGAAACGTGGGACATAAGAAAAGAATTATTATCACAAAAACCGTACAAGACCGAAGTAAATGGCGACATCTCCCACCAGTAATTATCAAAAAATTCGAAGGCGCAAAAATCACCCTCATTTACTCGACCAATTAAAAAAGCATGTCATCACATTTCGCTGCTGAAATTTTAATCATAATCCTCGTAAATCGTGTCCCAGAGGCAATAAACTGATTAAAATTCCCGTGTTATAAAATCAAGCAGTATGCAGATTTTGTTTTATGTCCGACAAAAATTTAATAGTCGGCTGGGAACGTTTGAAGTTAGCTGGTAAAAATTAGAGGGGATATTATTTACTGCATTTTTATAGCGTGAACGTTGCACGAGACGTTACTCAATTTTGATGCATGAGGAAGCTTTGAAAAATAATTCTATTGGGTGCTGATCAGTGGATAAGGTTCATAAAAAGCATTTTTTCAGAGTTGCTACACGATGAGATAGATAAAATTTTATATCCATACTTACTAACATTATTATGCGAATGTAACAGTAACCTTTGTAAATGGTGATGCAAATAAATATCTATCTATCTAAAGTAACAGTAATGTAACGTTTTTCCCTGTTTAAACCGGGATAAAAACTATCTTACAATATTCCTGCGACATATCGATTCACGCAGCCGAACCTGGCAAAAGCTATTTTTATAATGATTTTAATTTGGTAGTAGGTACATTTTTAGTATTACTACAGACCTCTTTGATTACAAGCCCTAAAACCTTTCAACCTTCTAACATAGATGTATAGATAATGGACTAAATAAATTGTCAAACGTAATAAGTAAACATGTGATAAGGGTCCAGGACCTTGTCGCCTTAGTTTCCGAGTAATCCATATGTTACAGTCAAAACTCATAATCGGGCAAAACTACTTTTGACTGCAAGAATCAGTCATAAGTGGTTTTGACTGATGTACTTGGTCACTATCACTTTTGACTGATTATTCCAGTCAAAAGTGGTTTCGTTTGATTTAAAATCCTACCAATTGGCCTAAATTCATACAAAGTGTTATGATTAGTGAAAATTAATTGGATATCATCAAAAATGTGTAATCAAACCATTTTAAAGTGTCCTATTTATGTCATATGTGCATTCAAATTGACCACACCTACTATAGATAAGTCTACAGTAATGTTGCTTTTTATTTATTCTCAATATTTTTAAGAAATCTAGGTACTCTTCAAATATTATTAATTTTAACTGTTTTTTTGCGGTTAAAAGTGGTTGACCAAACCAAAGTAGAAACGCGTTTCGTCAAAAACTGTAAAAATCAGTCAAGAGTGGTTTTGACCGATTATAAGTTTTGACTGTAACACATACATATTTATGTCGAGAATTTCATGTAGATTTTGGATCCATTAATAACTTCATACTGACAAGGCCCTATTTCCTTGACACGTCACTTTACCCGTTCATGTAAACGGCTGAAGAATTTGAAATGTTTTCTAATTATTATTATGATCTGCCTATGCAGATTAAATTTTCTTATTACATAATTGTATTGTATATTTATTGAAGCTGCCATTTAACTCTTGAAAAGCCAGTATCTTGCATATTAAAGAAAAAAAAAACATTAACTGTTATAGAATAAAATCAAAATAATGCTGTTAATTATTTTTTTCCTAGTGGACGTCATCTAAAGCTCTTCTGGGTTTATCTTGATTTTATGATAAGTCGTCAATAAAGCTACTTACTTATTGCATCTGCATAATACACCAATTCCATACTCCCAAATGCTTAAGCTGTCTTTTCTTTTGCTGTCTTTCTTTCCAGGTTTAATTTAGTATTATGAAACGTAGGTAGTTTTGGAGTTTTTCCCTCAAGCTTAGATTCAAGACTGAAAATATTATGTGTATTTGTTTTATCTATAAATAAATAGATCTACTAAAGTTTCAAGAAATCGGTGAAATCACGAGTGTCATCGTAAGCTTTACTTGGATGTTTTGTTAAAAAGTTGAATTAACTTGCAAGAAATTGTTGATAAAAATAAATAAAGCTTTTAATTCATCTCAATAACTTAAAGCTACTACGAATTTTTCTATGACTTAGTTAACTTTATGCACCAGTAACTTTCACAAGATATTGCTAGTTTTCGTAACAAAAACTTACGACTTTTCCAGTTTCAGTAACATCATTTTGCGACTTTTATCATAATCATTAATATAATTTCTTACTAAACTCATTAAGTTGTTCAGTTAAGGAATTACAGTAACGAATTAATTTGTAACTTGTTTACACAACTTAATTACGTCTAAGAAATCCTCTCTCGAAATTCTCGCCGCACCCGTTCGCATTAAAATTCCAAAAGTAACTTAAAAAGTAAACAAACTTACTTCAAACAATTAAATCCGATCGCTCCGAACTTTGTTTTCACTTTGCGGATCACCACCCCACAGAACAAACCACTCGTTCCAATAAAGAATTTTATTTTCGTCACTGTAATACTAGAACTGTCGACGGCTGGTGATACGAAGACGTAATAATATCGAAAGAGATACGCGACGGCAAATTACGTCCTAGCTTGGACGCGTTCCGGCGAGATCTAAAAAATCAGAGTCCTGGAAGCTTATTGCCGTACTGTCTCGTGTGGAAATTCGGTATACCCACTACCAACCCCAATTTCAACTTTAAATCATCACTAATACGGTCGCTATTCGAGAGAGGGTACCGTCCGTAGAATACGAGATCCAAAATTCCCGATCCCGTTCCCAAATTCAACTGAAAACCAATCCTAATAAAGTTGAAAGTTGGATAAAGAGAGGGTCCGTAGAACACGAGAGGGAGCACAGATGCTGCGCGCATGCGATATCGAAAACTCACACACAAATCGCGATTGTGTTTGTGTGAATGAAGCACGTTACATTGTTCGCTGGGAGCTGGACACCATTGTAGTGGACATCCGAGCAGATAACTTGACGCAACATAAACTGTGATTAATACATTCGATAGGTGCAATGTTGGCCGTGGACATTGGACAATTGGTTCCAATTTCTGTATCAACCAAGAGACTGAGAGAGAATGCACATTGTCTTTTTTTTCTCATTCTAAACTTTTTTAGAAAATCATAAGATTCTTACTTACTTACATGGTTTAATGTGGCCAAGTTTCATTGTTGGAAAAGTTCATTTGAGTTCACGAGTATAATGTACCTAGAACATGAAAAAGATTAGTTACTTATTTGATAATGTTACCGTGGGAACGTACCTACTTACAATACTTACATAACTATAATTTTATCTAGGTACCTACTTATCTAATACTGATAAATAGATTTAATTAAATAGTCGGATTAATAAGTTGAGTTTGAGATGATTAGTTACCGGTTTCTGATAAAATATCAGATTGTTATCTGCTATCTTCAGAGACGTTAATTGCCAGACAACTCTATCCGAGAACTGTGAAAGCTAAAGTTATAGTTTATCTGACAGATAGGTTTCTAATAGGCTGTCAGGAACTTTACACTAAGTATTAAGGAATGGAGTAAAGGTTGCCGATTATCAAGTTCGCGCTCGAACCGAACAAAGCTCGCGCTAGTTCGCACGTCGAACCACAGAATAATAAATAATCCCTCAGTCGTCGGTTCGACGTCCGCGTGTGGACAAACGTTCATGATTTACTTTTTATTGTCCGTTTATTTATTTAAATAGAATAATTTTAATAGCGATTGAGAGTAAAGTTACTTCACATTGAAGCATATAAATATAAATGAATGTATCCATTATTAAAAGTGTTGAAACAGACTTACAACAATTTCATGAATGATTTTGCGAAGTGGTCAATGATTCATCATTGTCATTTCAATGACTGAAAAGGAACAATGTTGAAATATTTTCAAATGTGTGACCACAGTATCGATTGTAATTCAAGTTGGATATTTATTTTAAAATGTCACATTCTGTAAAAAAAAACTCCTTTAACGACACTTAAGTACTATTTGTAATAACGAACGCATTTACTTAATAATAAATATGTTAGCACAATAATTTGAATTATTGCAATAACCGTTGGGACAGAAAAGTTCTCGAGTGGCGTCCACGGGCCAGAAGACGTAGCGTGGGCACGGGCAGGTCCCTAGGTGGACCGACGATCTGTTGAAGGTCGAGGGAAGAGCCTGGATGCGGGCAGCGCATGACCGGTCGTTATGGAAATCCTTGGGGGAGGCCTTTGTCCAGCAGTGGACGTCATTTGGCTGAAACGAGTGCAATAACATTATTAAGAGAAATTAAAATTATCCAAATAATAAATCACTCCTAATACGCATTTATTCAAGTGACAAAATTGAATATTTACTTAATTAACTCGTTAAGTCTGATTCGTTTTAGTATTAAAAACAATACATGATTAGGCTGAAATTTATATTCAGAGCGAATAGGTGCGCCCACTTGAAAAACCTTTAGGCTGAGTTGCACCGTCTTACTATACTTTGACAAACGTAAAAAACACTAGTTATCGTTATAGGTGCAGCAACTCATCCTTATTTGTTTAAAACCCCTTAAAATTGTCTTCACTCAATCTACGTTCTCTTCCTCTCTTACTTGTACTATGTAATATAATACATAAGGGAGAGTCCGGTAATTTGGACCAGTTTTTTTCAATCCCATTTTACACATAGTTTTCTTTTGTTTTTGCTAATGTTCATGGTATATAATTAAAGAGAAATTATTCAACTTACTATTTCATAGGTATTAATCAACATAATTGTTGTATATTTAGCACAATTCAACAAAATACGAGTTCAGAGCTTCGGTCCAATTTAGCCAACCGGTTCGATAATTTGTACCACAGGGTTACTAAATTGGATTTCAATAAATTTCAAGCCTATAAAAAACTATGGCAAAATATTATACGATACATTCTTAACAAATTAGGTAACGAAAAGGAACAGTAGTTAATAACATAGACAATCGATATTGTTTTACACGTTATCACGATTTTCAGTAAAAGTTTTGTAATTCCAATTATCGTAACGCACACTTGTACCTAATCTACTTTTCCAGTCTTTTGCTTTCATTTATTGTTAGTCAAACATAACTACGCTATGATAACTTCAAAATATGATTTACTAAAAAAAATGACAAAATCCTTTGGTAAAGTTCCATACAACTTGATGTGGTACAATTTAGCCGACTAGGTGATAGTGCTTTTAAAAAATCGGTAAAAAATATAGCTTATAAATACCGAAAAATGTTTCAAATAATTGTAATCCACGCTACTTTACGCTTCTAAATAATATATTAGAAACACCCTGTGATTAAATTTAACAAAATTACAAACTAAACATGCATTGTCAAAAGTTACTTGAAAACAATGTAAAAATACTTTTTAAAATAAAACACACGTGTTCGTTGTCACGCCAAAAACCACATGGCCGATATTAATTGAATTTAGTTGTGTATCGCTGAGTGTTGCAATTACAGACATTCAATAAATAATTTACGAAATATGAGGGTGGTACAATTTACCCGGCGGTACAATATACCGAACTCTCCCCTATACACACCGTGGTATATTAAGTGAAATATTGTATCACCTTATGTAGGTACTAGTTAATAGATGCGAATTTGAACAAAAAAAATAAAACTTATGGGACTAAAATTCTGGCCTTACTTCGTTAACTGATAAAGATCATTGACCTTTACATTTTCAGCAAATAACTCGTAATATTCACTGCAAATTAAACTTTAATAAAAACCTGATTAGAATGTTCTTTGGATAATATTTAAGTTGAATAAATATTAAATAAACATTTTCATTTGATTTTATTCGAAATTTATCTACGAATATTTAATTATACTGTGTAACTGATTCGTACGTAAGTAGCATCAGAAATAAGAGATTTTATTATCTAGATTTATTTTATTCATTATCTGATATCAAACATTGTAAAGCCTAGCCTTAGAGAATTTAATTCAAGTGTATATTTTTCTAAAGTAATGAGAATAATAAGCTTTATTTATGCTAGTACTAAGTTGGTTGTATAAATTAATATCGCCGGCGATCTGCACGCGTTGCTGTAGTTGAACTATTACAGCGAGAAATGAGAGCTGTTCCTTACTAAACGTTGCTGTCAAATCAATCAAAAATAATTACGTTCGATATTTTTCTCGGAACCCTTTCATGAAATGTTTTAAAAATGACCCTATTTACTTTCCGGTAACATATACACGTATATCTGAGTAACATTGTGGTCATTACTCATGTCGTAACAAATAAGGCTGTATTACGATTTATTCGCCGACATACAGGGTGTCCCAAAATTTGCACGTCATACTGACATCACAGGTAATAAATGAGCTTAAGACGTATCTAAAAAAGTAAGTATATTATGTCCATTGTTAAAAATAACTAATATGAGTCATATTTCAAAACTCATCAAACTTTTCTATGGAAATATCTTAAAACTTATGAAAGTTTTGTGGACATATTAAGCTTGTTCGATGCGTCTTAGACTCAGCTACCTCCAGTGTCAGTGTGACGTGCTGATTTTGAGACACCCTGTATATACCCTAAACGCCGCTAACGTATACACTTTGGCCGGATTTGCGGCTATTGTTATTCATAATTGCAAATGATATGCGTGTTTCTGTTTGCTGGACAATCCACGCAATCACTACATCTCGATACGAATAAACGGAATCGATACACTGACAATATCTACTATCATTATGGGTACTGATGATAGAAATCCATGGTCTGATAAGTAATAATCACTTATTAAGCCTTAAGCCCACAACATATTTGTAAATAAATAAAAAATCAGGAATACCTACCTATTTATTCAATTACTAAGCGTTTCGATAACTCTTTTATAATAGAAAATCAAACGAACTTACCTAAGTGACGTTCGATGATTATTAAACGATGTGATTCGCCCGAAGAAATTACATTATATTTACTTGTAGTAGCACGAGTTGGTGCTGCCATCTACACACGTTCAAAGTAAACTAAAACAAAAAACTGCCTGCGAACACCGCTCCTGCGCTGGCCTCATACACGTTGAGACCTGTCGGCCCATCCACACCTATTTTGTGCTTCCTGGGCAAGACACGATTGTGTCAGGGATAGGGAGGGATGTAATTTCTTCGGGCGAATCACATCGTTTAATAATCATCGAACGTCACTTAGGTAAGTTCGTTTGATTTTCTATTAAACTCTGTGATTCGCCCTTCGAAATTACATTATATTTACTTGTAGATGTTTAAAGTGCACAAAATAGCACCCAAATGGAAATGGAATGGTTATATTACCATCCATTTTCTTGTCAATCTGATGTATTTTCAAATTATAAAAATTTCAGCAAAAAATAACAATAAATTACACTCTTAGGTATGTAATCAATGTTATGTATCAATCCACATTGATTACAATGAATTATAATGATCTAGACCAGGACTTATAAATCAATGTTATGTATCAATCCACATTAATTAAATAATTAAAATGATATTGTTGAGGCTATACCACAAAGAGAACGCGCAAATGCCAAATACTTCTGTACTGTTTGATATTTCTCTATTATAAACTCTAGCGAATGCACTGGAACTAAATGTCCAGCCTGCAGTTTTCTTAGATCTAACTGACACCAAGTCTTTTTGCAGCTAAAGTCGACGCATGTCCTGTGCTATGAGCACTGAACTGTTTTATATCAACTCCGCTCTCTCCCAGATTAATCTTAATCCAGCGGCTTAAAGATTGGGAACTTATGCTTTTGTAAGGTTTTTAATATTTTTTTTTTTTTAACTAATAAATAAAAATTTGCAACTCAACGGTCTTTTATCAGCTGTCACAGACAAATAACTATCTAAAACTCTAGCTGGACATGAAGGTCTTTCATTATAATAAGTAATGGAGAGTGTTGGTTGAATCCTATTAATTCCAGAGGTTTTGATTTGATTTGAGATAATTATCACAAATTTAATAGAGTAAAATTTTCTAATATTACAAAGCCTACTCAACGATAGCGTTTGGACACGGTGAGCAGTTATTAGAGCTAGTAATGTGCATATTTTTAGTTAAACATTCAAAAGACAAATTTTAATTTGGATATAAACTGCCTAAATGGTCCAATACTGGAGCTGGATGCGGATGTTCCGTATTTGCCACCTTTATCGAATAAAACAACAAAAAATTGCAAAAATAAATTAACAGATGCAGAAAATGCATTGATATGTTTATCTTGGCAATAATAGAACCATTGTATAAAGTGAGTATTATACTGTTTTAAGGTATTGTTTGTAAGAGATGCCAGCATCACGTCAATAGTTTCCCTGTCTTAACATGGCCTCCCTGATAAAACGCCGGCAACCAGGTTAAGGCTCCAATGTAACTTGTGTTCCACACTGTAAGGAGATGATAATATGTGTAAGTTTGGAGACAATTCTATGGGCTCGTACACCATCATGCTCTTAAATAGGGGATACCAAGGTTGGGTGGGCCAAAGTGGAACCACCACAATTCCCTTCGCTTTATCGAGAATAATCTTTTGCTAAACCTTGCGTATGCGTAGAAATAAAACCCGGACCAGGATAGATATACAGAATAGGTAAACCTCTGGGTCCCGATGCCATGAGACAAACCTCTGACATTTATTATTAAGGCAACTGGCAAACAGGTCCATATCCGCAAAAGTCCTACAAATGAGTTTATACGCGGAATCCGCAATTTCCCATTTAACATCAGCTTGAATTCGGCGTGATCCGTAGTCTGCAATATAATTGTCACGAGAACTTATCTAAGACGCAAACACAAACAAGCCCCTTTCTTCCCACCACTGCCAATTTTTTCTGCTAATGTTGTTCAGATGAGGGTATTGAATACCTCCCATCCTATTTATATAGACTATGGTTGTGGAGTTATCAACACGCAACAAAACTTCGCAATTTTTGAGACGTTTTGCGAATATTTTTAAAGCGAAGAAAGCAGCAGTGAGTTCTAGTCTAGGTAGTTAATATGATGATTTAAGTTCATCGAGAGTCCATTGACCACTAGCTCTTTGATCAGAACAAGGAGCCCCCCAACCGGTACGAGAGGCATCCGAGAAAATTACCATTTTGTAATCACTAACCCGAATAGGACTAGTACATGTGCCTATATTACGTAACCACCAATTGAAGTCTTCAGTTAAAGAATCAGGTAAGTAAACAACTTGATCGTAGTCTTCATTCTTCCGTAAGCAAAGGAACTTTGTTCTTTCGAAACTTTTGTTGTACAGCCAACCGTACTAAACTGCTGGATACACAGATACTAGTAAAACTAAGCGATGTGCAAAAGAACGAAGTCTACATCTTTTCAAGCCTTGAAAATGGTTAAGTTCTGCTTTTATCTTCTTTCGTTTATCAACCGGTATATTGATAGTTTGATTAATAGAATTAAATTGAAAACCCAGGAATGTTGCAATTCGACTGGGCGGTCTAACTCTTTTTTTTTTCCATTATTAATAGTAAAACATAGCCGTTTCAACAGGCATTTTGTGGTATTAAGTAAGAATAATAATTATGCAGTAAAAGAAGGTTATCTAGTTAAATAACAGATAGTAAGCATCGATACTACGTAGGTACTGCGTGACAGGACGCATCAATTTTGTAAAAATCATCAGATCAGCTCCATGACATCATAATATTGCATTGTCATCAAACTTATACATGCATGCAAAATTTCAGCTCGATTGGAAACCGGGAAGTGGGTCAATTTTAAGTTGCAAGATTTATAGCGCGATGTTAAGACCAAAATTAAATGGAATTACTTGAAAATTTTCCTAACCATTGAAAACGTAGGTACTTTCGGCAAGCTTCGTGGATGGAAATGGAAAAGTACGCGTCTTTGAGGTCGATAGAACACATGTTCATATTGATGAGCTTCATTTCAATCCCATACTCCTCCAGTTTAAAATGTGGAGCATGTTATGTATTCAAATTTTTAAGACTCAGTATGAATCTATTTTGGTCATTACTTTTTGGGATAAGAAAAATACTTGACAGAAACTGACCCTAGCATGGTGTCCATATCTTAATGGCACCTATTTTAATTAAATTATTAATTTCAGATGACATATTACGAGCATTTAGCCGATGTTCGTCGTTCTTCGGTATATTGTTTACCTGTGTAATCTCATTTTGAGATTGGTAAACGCAAGCCAGAAAAAACCCACGATAAAACAACAGGATCATAGTAATCTGCGACCAATTATTATAAAAGAATTTCAATCTACCAGCCTGTGAAGGTTTCGGCGCGACACGAAGTCTTGTTGTCGGAGCGAGCATTCCGCTTGTCGCTCGGCCGACGTGTTGTCTGCTGCTGCCTGCGCCCACCAGCCGACGAGCTCTGCCTCGCTGCTGCGCGGCGAGGGGGAGGTGGTGGCGGTGGCGGACCCCTCCAGTTTAAAGATCACGCAGCTATTTCGCCCTGTCGCTGATTAGATTTTGAAGCCGGTTTTGGCCTTGAAGTGACAGGTCGTAATTCTGCACCTGCTTTAGAAAAATATAGCCCTGATGAACGCATCTTGCAGGCCATCACCAAACAAATGATCATGCTTGGCCTCTTTGATGTTGTCTTTTACATCTTTGTTAAGGCAACCAACAAGAATCTTTTGCGTGTCATTGTTTTCAAATAGTGTATATTTTATTACAACGTAAGTGTTACCAAGGGACTGTAATAAGTCATTACTGCAGCTAGAAGATTTCAGATCCGTGAGAACAGATGTCAATATAATATTGGCGATATGAGTTAGTGCAAGACATCTTGCTTCTCGGATATAATGCAAACCCACTTGATAATGCCTTAATTTCAGAATTAAACTTTGGAGCGCGAACTTGTTTCAAGTTATCAGGTTTTTATGTACTTTCAAGATTTCCTTTTTGGACTCATCTTTAAGTCCATTCATCAGGATCTCAGTTCAGCGGCTAGCGATATCCTTGTGAATGTCAATAACATGGGGCCAAATACATCTTCTTGTTCAGGCGCATCGCTTAATAAGCATAGTACCTCTGGAGCGAATTCTACCGATGTACTTGCCTCTGGATGTAACTCAATTACTTCAGGCTTCCTTGACTCGTTCGTAAAAATAATTTCAGGCAGGGCTTCCGAATAAACAACAGGTTTGTTGCAAAGGAAATAAAGATGTAGGAAGTGGGTAGTTGTAACTGCGTTCAAAAAACCCCCTCAATATTGGCAGGTAAACGATTGACCATACAGACCAATCTGATATACCAACGTATTCCAAAAAAATTAATAAAGGTACAATCTCACGGATTGGACTCATTATTAGTATGTGCTCCCTCTATACAGCGATCTACCTTACAGATAGAACTGAAGTATACTATGGGTAGATATATCCTTACAGAATATATTCATTGCACTATTTAAAAATAGAACACCGGAGAAATGCGCTCAAGAAAGTAGGTCAAGGTCACGGGGACGACGTGCGTACGTGACCGAGCGCGAAAATAACCATAACACTGCATTTTAGCACCAAATATAAATCCAAATTAATACCTCCAATATTTGAAGCCTCCAGCAACACTGAATGGTCATCCAACTCAGGAATTTGGTATGAATTCCGAGAATGAGGAATTTTCACTTGAACTGTAAGATGATTTACGTCGTCTACGGCGCACTTTGGCCATTTTCCTTTCAAGTTTTCTTATTTTATAAGCCAAATGATCTTCTTCACTGTCGTGGTCACGTCTTTTACCCATATTTATCACTTTTATTCAAAGATTCAAATAAACGAATAAAATACGTGTGCGATGGCGGCGACACAAAACGTGTATGAGGCCAGCGCAGGAGCGGTGTTCGCAGGCAGTTTTTTGTTTTAGTTTACTTTGAACGTGTGTAGATGGCAGCACCAACTCGTGCTACTACAAGTAAATATAATGTAATTTCGAAGGGCGAATCACAGAGTTTAATGCGAACAGCTAGCGAATGGAATTCGCTGCCTGCTGCTGTCTTTCCTGAACACTATAATCCGGGCCTTTTCAAAGAGAGAGTGAATAGGTAGGCACTTACAGGGCAGATAATGTACCATCCTAGACTGCATCTCACTTACTTGTCTAACTTAAAAAAAAATCTGACTTGTATTTTGTAAAAAAGATTTATTGCAAAATCACTCCTATTACATACGGGGTATGGTGCCACAATGATGTTACTTTGATGCGCCGTTGTCCGTTCATATCGTTAGTTCAAATGCAATAGATTTTATTTTTCTTTGATTGTTACATTTGCAGACTGAACTTATTTTGGTTTTTGGTCTTAAAGGAAGGATATTGCTATCGTGCGTCCCTAAAAATCTTGAAGGATGAAATACAGGCTGGGAGTTTATCCGACGTCTTTACTCATGACATTAATTTTAAAATTCATATTTATGCTCTAGGTAATAAACTGGTTCACTGCAGCAGTGCCATTAGAAATGGAATTTATTACAACTAGTTGTGCCCGCGATTTCGTACGCGTGAAAATAGTTTGAATAATATTTCCTGGTTTTGCAATATTTTTCTTTACTAGGTACTCTGCCCCTATTGGCTGTAGGGTGATGTAATATTGTCTAAAGCTTTCCTTGTTTTATGGGCTATATACAACACCGCGCCGTGTGGGGACGGCCGTAAAAGAATACTTTTCCCCACCGCCAACAGGAGGCGTGTCGTAAGAGGCGACAAACTCCTGTAGCACCGGACGGGCAGCAGCGTCTGCGTGCGAAACCAAGAAAAAAACTGCGATCGCCAACCCGCCTGCCAAGCGTGGCGATTAGGGCAAAACCCTCCAAATGGTGGCACAAACAAAAAAACGGCCCCTAGTCCCCGGCGGCCCCACTATCCCGGACCACGGTAGCGGTCACGGTAACGGTGGGGCAAGGGGTGCGAAGAATCCCCGGGGGATGCCAGGCTACCAACACCGACGACCTCTGGCCCTGGCAACCTATAACGCTCGCACACTGCGTACAGACGTGAAGCTAATGGAACTCGAGGAAGAATTGAGCAGGTTACGGTGGGATATCGTAGGATTATGTGAGGTCCGAAGAGAGGGGGAGGACACCATAATTCTCAAATCCGGAAGCCTGCTCTATTTCCGGGAGGGCGACCAGCAGTCCCAGGGTGGTGTCGGGTTTATCGTCCACAAGTCCCTTGTCAACAACGTGGTCCAGATCGAGAGTGTTTCGGCGAGGGTAGTGTACCTGATACTCAGAATCACCAAACGGTATTCGCTGAAGGTCATACAGGTATACGCACCGACCACGGAACACCCCGACGACGAAGTGGAGACCATGTATGAGGATATTTCCAGAGCCATACATAGCTCCCGGTCCCATTTTACCGTTGTGATGGGGGACTTCAACGCGAAGCTGGGTAAACGAAGCGATAATGAGCCGAAAGTGGGGCAATTTGGGTACGGAGAGAGGAACGCACGTGGCCAACTGCTGGCTGGCTTTATGGAGAAGGAGGGCCTCTTTATGATGAACTCCTTCTTCAGAAAGCCAAAACAGCGAAAGTGGACATGGCTGCATCCCAATGGCGTTACAAAAAATGAGATAGACTTCATCTTGTCGACGAAGAAGCATATATTCAATGATGTCTCTGTGATCAATTCGGTCAAAACAGGAAGCGATCACCGAATGGTAAGAGGCACATTGAATATCAGACCCAAGCTCGAGAGATGTCGACTGATGAAGTCTACGCTCCGTCCAGCGCCCATCCAACTCCAAAACCCCAAAAGCTTTCAGCTCGAGTTGCAAAATCGTTTCGAATGCCTAGGAGACTGCGAAAATGTGGACGAATACAATGACAGGTTCGTGGAAATGGTCCAAACGACTGGGTCTAAGTTCTTTAAAGCCCGTCGTTCAAAAGGAACCAAAAAGATCTCTGACCTCACCAATCAACTCATGGAAGAGAGACGGAACTTGGTTCTGCAGTCCTCTGAAGATGCTACTCAGTATCGGTGCCTTAACAGACAGATCTCCAAGTCTTTGACTCGCGACCTACGCCAATTTAATACAGACCGTATTAAAGAGGCGATTGAGCGAAACAAGGGCTCTAAAGTGTTCGCAAGAGATTTGTCTGTTGGGCAAAGTCAACTGACCAAGCTGAAGACAGAGAATGGCAGAGCCATTTCGTCGGGGCCGGAGATATTGGAAGAGGTCGAGAAGTTCTACGGACAATTATACATGAGTGTACGCGCACCTGTCACAAATCTAGCCGAAGACCCAAGAGCTAGACTGACCCGACACTATACCGAAGATATCCCGGACGTCAGTCTGTACGAGATTAGAATGGCTCTCAAACAGCTGAAGAACAACAAGGCACCGGGTGATGATGGAATTACGGCTGAGCTTTTGAAGGCAGGCGGAACGCCGGCACTAAGGGCTCTTCAGAAGCTGTTCAATTCCGTCATCCTCGAAGGAAAAACGCCTACGACATGGCACAGAAGTGTGGTGGTACTCTTCTTCAAAAAAGGTGACAAAACCTTGTTGAAGAATTATAGACCCATCTCACTTCTGAGCCATGTCTACAAGCTGTTTTCAAGAGTCATTACGAATCGTCTCGCTCGCAGGCTCGACGACTTCCAGCCTCCCGAACAAGCCGGTTTCCGAAAAGGCTTTAGTACCATAGACCACATACATACGCTAAGGCAGATTATACAGAAGACCGAGGAGTATAATCAACCACTTTGCCTGGCGTTTGTGGATTATGAGAAAGCCTTCGATTCGGTCGAGACCTGGGCAGTGCTACAGTCTCTCCAAAGGTGCCAAATTGACTATCGATATATCGAAGTGTTGAGGGGTTTGTACAAAAACGCCACAATGTCGGTCCGCCTCCAGGATCGGGACTTGAAACCTATCCAGTTGCAGCGAGGGGTAAGACAGGGAGACGTCATATCTCCAAAACTGTTTACCACCGCCCTGGAAGATGTCTTCAAGCTTCTGGACTGGAACGGATTTGGCATAAATATCAACGGCGAGTACATCACCCACCTTCGATTCGCGGACGATATCGTAGTCATGGCTGAGACCTTGAAGGATCTAGGTTCTAGGCACAATGCTCGATGGCCTCAGTAGAGCCTCTCAACAAGTGGGCCTCAGAATGAACATGGACAAGACAAAAATCATGTCTAATGTCCGTGTTGCACCCACTCCTCTGAAGGTTGGAGACTCTACACTCGAAGTTGTTGACAATTATGTATACCTGGGACAAACAGTCCAGTTAGGTAGATCCAACTTCGAGAAAGAGGTCAATCGTCGAATCCAACTCGGATGGGCAGCGTTCGGGAAGCTTCGCCATATACTCACGTCCGAAATACCGCAGTGTCTCAAGTCGAAAGTATTCGACCAATGTGTGTTGCCAGTGATGGTATACGGAGCTGAGACGTGGTCGCTTACTATGGGCCTCATAAGAAGGCTCAAGGTCACCCAAAGGGCGATGGAGCGGGCTATGCTCGGATTTTCCCTGCGTGATCGAATCAGAAATGAGGAGATCCGCAGGAGAACCAAAGTAACCGACATAGCTCGCAGAATTGCCAAAATCAAGTGGCAGTGGGCGGGGCACATAGCTCGTAGAGACGATGGCCGTTGGGGCAGGAAAGTTCTCGAGTGGCGACCACGGGCTGGAAGACGTAGCGTGGGCAGGCCTCCTACTAGGTGGACCGACGATCTGGTGAAGGTCGCGGGAAGAGCCTGGATGCGGGCAGCGCAGGACCGTTCATTGTGGAAAACCTTGGGGGAGGCCTTTGTCCAGCAGTGGACGTCATTTGGCTGAAAACGAACGAACGAATATACAACACAAAAATAATTTATATTAGTATTGATTAGTATACATACATAGAAATCCACACGAGTGAACTCATGGGCGACACGAAGCTATAGCCCATAGAATGCAATGCTAGTAGCTCGTCGAGTTGCAATAGATAGGGTTTAGTCGACTGGATCAAGTGATTGTGTGGTATAATCTGCTCAATCAAGTAGCACAATAGCGCATCAAACACTCCGATTCCAGCATCTTGGTATGCTTGACATAATTACCTGATATTGTTTGAAATAGGAAGTACTTAATAGGTACTAAATTCACGATGTAAAATATATTCATTTGGTATTTTGACACTCGCCTTAACTGGTAAATACGTTTCCCAGAACCGATTTTGACACTTATTTAATATTGTTTGAAATAGGCAATTGAATTTCAGGAATGATTGCGAGTAAACTCACAACGACAAATGTATTTTTTAATACTCGTTTATATGAACAAGAATATAAGTTATTTCAAATGACTCTAACAAGGCCGCCCAAGAGCCTGGCTTGGTGTAGAAGGAAACATGTAGACGACTTGTATTTTTTATGACTTTTGACAACATCAACATTCAAAGGCGGGTTTGGTGTGTAGACTCATTATGAGTAAAATAATCATCATCATCGCCTCAGCCACAGGACGTCCACTGCTAAACATATGCCTCCCCCAATGCTTTCCATGTTGCCCGGTTGGTAGCAGCCTGAAGAGTCAAGTAATCACTGACAATAGAGGCTGAACATAGAAACTGAAAAAATCAATTGGCTCCGGTAAAAATTGAACCCACGACTGATTTGATTTGATATGATTGATCACATTGTGACAGTCATGTAAATACAAAAAACAATCCAGCATTGAGTAGGTATTGCTGAAACTTGCGCAGTCACTATGGAACTAGATGCCTGCAAACAGTGCTTGTAATTCAGAATCTGATTAGCCATCAGCGTGGAACAGGCTGCTCCCAATTACATAGGCAGATTTGACCATTACGAATTCATGAGGCTGATGAAGAATTGGAATTTCCTCAGTTAACCTACATCACATATGACTAACGCCCGTATTCACAAACATTACTATGAGGTCTCACAGTGCGCGTGGACACACAGGGTGACACAAGAACCAATCACAGAGCTCTATTATTCAACGCTCTTCGTTCGATTTGCTGTTTTACTTAAGCAAGCATCGTTTGTAAGTACGGGCGTAAGTTATTAAAACTTACTAGTTATATTCCGAATTTGGTTAAATCGGCTTACAAACTTAAAAAGCAGCTACATTATTTTTAAAGTGTTGAATTCAAAAGCTCAAATTCTGTAGATATTATTTTGCTATAGAAAGGCTGAGTTGCGCCATCTTACTTTAACTTTAACCAACGTCAAAAGTCTGTCAACAAACTCCATACAAAAACACAGGTTATGGTTATAGTCACGGTCAAAATAAGATGATTCAACTCGGCCTAAGTATATAAATTTTCTTAGTTCTGAAATTAAGTAAATTTTCTTTAGAGGAATAAAGGTCATGCAATAAATTGATAATGACAGCGAAAAAATAACAAAACAGCGAACTAAGTTGAGCTTTAAAATAAGACCGGGCTGTTTTTGAACAAAAAATATTAGTGTTTGTCCCTAAAGATGAATCTAGTTATTACGACATAATAACCGACCAACTTTTCACCGTAAATTATTACGCTATCTCTGGAGAGTCAAAAGCTCCCTATTTTATTTGGCCAAAGTTAGATCCGAATGCATCAGAATAACCCCTCACATTTTATTTGGATAAAATCGAATTTCTCAATTTATTCAAATGAGTCATTTGCATATTTTTAGTTCGTTGAAGTGCGACGATTCGTTTATTTTCATAGTGCTATTATTTGATTAACAACCGATCACATTTTTTATTATTACTTGTACACATCAGATTTTTTATAAGACTTATACTGAACCCTATAACGTAATCAAATTTTTCATTGTTTTTGGACCTGAAGACAAGCGAATAAGGTTCAAAATATGGTGGGAACTATATTCCCACTGCCTCATAAAGGATTAATTGATACCTTACAGGTACCTAATCATTCAACTATTTTTTTACTTCTAGTACTCGTCCTTTTAAGAAGATTTTTTTAAATAAAAGCGACGACATATTAATCGACAATAAATAATAATAAAAAAGTAATTAGTATCAAGTTTGATGTGTTTTTACCAGGAAAGGCATACGACTAAATAACTTTGTACACACTACTCTCTAGGAATTGTCACTAAACTTTCTTAGTGAACCAACAAGGTGAGGTGCCTGGAATAATGTTGCCCACAACTTTAATAATACAAGTTCCACTCCGTGCTAACTATTTATCATAGAAATGAGACTTGTCAATCACTTTGGGGTTAACATCCAGAAAATGTGAGTAGAATATGCAAACAAAATAAACTGGGCACTGAAGTGACGAAATATTTTATAGACGGCTGAAGACAAGAATATTATTTATAGCTCCAGATGGTGGTATGGCAATGAACCTTTGAGCATCTCTTACTATGAGGTCTCACAGTGAGCGTGGACGCACAGGTTGACACACGAACCAATCACAGAGCTCTATTCAACGCTGTGCGTTCGATTTGCTGCTTCACTTATGCAAAATACTTTTGTGAATACGGGTGTCAGACTTTTTCATTGATATTATTCGTCTAATGATTACCTACTATGAAAATAACTGCATTATGTTTTTAACTTTAGTTTACTTTAGCTGATGTTTTGTTTGTATATTTCAGTATTTATAAATAAATTATCCTTCACCAAAATATTCTATTGTAACCCGAGTATTTTCCTCTTTGAAAAAGAGGTGGAATCGCTTCATGCACAATCAATTGGCGGGGGCAAAAGTTCTAGAGTGGCGACCACGAGCCGGAAGACGTAGTGTGGGCAGACCTCCCACTATGTGGAGCGACGATCTGGTGAAGGTCGCGGGAGGTGCCTAGATGCGGGCAGCGCAGGACCGGTCTTTGCAGAAATCCTTTGGGGAGGTCATTGTAAAAAGCAGTGGACGTCTTTCGGCTGAACCGAACGAACGAACGAACAAGTCAATTGTTTTTACATTTCGTTCCATTCAATTTCGAGTGTCTTTGTTCTAATACGGTACTTAAAAAGTTTCGCCATTATCATTAAAGCACAATAACCATAAAAGTAAAGAGACCATGCATCCCAATGGTAAAGTTTACAATCTGATCGCAGTAGAACTTATTCCGGGGTGTTCTAACATGCGAATGCAGGAATACTTTCCGCCATATTGGAACTTCAACTCGGATCCGAAAGCAAATACTGAGTACAAAAACTTCGCCTAACGTTTTGTGGACACAGGCTGTTATTGACTCGTCAGCGAATGTACCTTGTGCTGGGAAATAAAATTGCAACGAGTGGGTAGTTTGCGATGGAACTTTAAAGGTTCTTAGATGGAATAGAATTATATCTTGAAGAACCTTTTGAGGTTATTGTTACCTACCATTTGAATAAAATAAATCTCTTGTCAAAAGACCCTCTTTCCGTACTTTAAATTTTTTGCTAGGAAAGTTTGATGGCTGTTCGCTGTCTGATGACTATAAAGCTAGCGGCAACTAATCCAATAAAATAGGTACGAGTATGTAAAATATTATCGGAAGTATAAAATTAAATGTTTGTGTGTTTACAGTTAGCAATATAAATTTTGTGTTAATAACGTGAGTAAATGTAAATACATTTCATACCAATTGGTGAAATAAAATTGTATTTTTAATTATTATATCACAATTTGAATACTAATACTATGACCACCTACTTCAATCTCTGAAACCAATATTGCCAAATCATGATAATTATAAATCCGTCGAAACTTCAACAAAACTACTCAAATAAAACTTCGCATCGCTGCGGACGCTCCACCGCACCCCTGTGCCTAACAAGGGATTATTTCCTCTCCTAAAGGGAAAAAGAGTGCGAAAACTTTAATTAAACAAGTTTGGTGAGAATTGAGCTCGGGACTTTTGTAAACGGATAATCGAAGCCGTAGAATCCACCTGAGATGGCTGGTGGCTGACAGTTCGATGGTTTGGTATTACCAAAAGGTGTATTTAGATTGGTGGACTCTACCTGGATTGATCTGGACTGGTATTTATGCAGTAACTAATCGTCAATCTATAATTTCTACTCGTAAGATACTTCGAAGGACGCGTTATGCTGTCGGTCTGATTGAGTCATGTCCGATGCCTATGGCAGTTCTCTAAGTCTTACATCATATGGATTATGAGGATTGCATGTTTATCAGCTCACCAAAATTATTTGTCATCTTTAAAACATGTCGAAAACTGTTACATATGACATAACTGCAGCTTACAAATACATGTAGGTAGGTACAGGCGAGTACCACTTTGAACAGACTGAAAGTTTATTTTATTAAACCGAGAATATACTACCACAAATACAATGAAAACTTGAATTTTGAATTCTAAAATTAGTTTCAATAAGAAATTCACCATCAAAAATTTTGTTCAACGTTTTAAAGTCTTCATCAATTAACTATTATTAGTGTTTATTTGTTAAAATAACTAAAGTCTCCAATGTAGACACGCAACAAGACGGTGTGATACTGCCGTTTGCAATGCCCCAAACTAAAACTCCGCACCGAAGCATTTTATAGAATTTTTATGAACTCCAGATAGCTGGTTAGCAGTTGGAAAGACGAAATTGGTTTTCGATACGGAACTCTCTAGGTGTGCGTTTGTTAGATCTTCATTGCACCAATATTGGTAACAAAACATGAATATTTGAGGGAATGGAAATTGCATAGCGATTCATTAAAAAGTTGGTCGTACTAGCAGAGGTTTCTCAATGGCTTCCGATAATCCAGTTGGCAAAGCAATTATGGTTAGGTCTTGATCATTCCGGTTTAAGGTCCATTTAATTTTGGTTCTGTCTTGAAATGACTGCAACTGTAAGGTAACCTGAAGACTCATTCGCTACTGTAGGTATTCTACTCACTTTTTATGGCTATTTTTTCTGTTTTGGATGGTACCTTCTACTAACCTTACTCGTAGTTGATAAATCAACTTAAAGATTTCATAGTTAGCAGTTTAGTAATATACAATTTTTACCGAGCCCAAACCTTCAAAAAATTATATTGTGTATGTGGTAGAATAAATTCTGCTTTTGTCAATAAGTATAACACTTGCTATAAATTACCTTACTATGTAGGTTACAATGACATGCCGCAATAATAAGATATTATTTGATTTATTGGTTCGCCAGAGTGCTGTTTTCGATAATGTGTATTTTGATGTAACTAGAATAATGAAACATTGAGAATAGAATGCAATAAGAAACTAACAACCCAAATACATTACTGCACTGTATCAGAAATGGAAGTGGAACATCGAGGAAGCAATTCTTGCAGTGTTGAGCGACGCCCCGCTGCTGTTAGCGATCTGTGCGCATAAATAAACATAGTTAAAGAGTTGTTCCAAATACGCAACAATATTAATTACAGTAAACATACATTACTGATCAACAAGTTGAAAGATGAAACATTTGAACTAGTTAGAAAAATGAAAAGTAACATTCATATCGATGAAACCAAACCAATGAGTGTGAACTTGCATCTTTAGTTGAAGCTTCTTGAATCTTTTCAAGAAAAAGTATTTTGTTCTTTAGTCCTTACTTTAGCATCATGTGACGATCATTGAGACATTTTTGGTTTATCTACTCATCTCCATTTTTGTATAGCAAGTACTTGCCCCACCTATTTGTTAATTTGGTATCGGTAAGTATTGTATAAACTATCCCATAGTAATAAACATCTTTCATTAGCGAGTCCCAATAAAAAGCCGATCACTAAAACGTAATTCCTTAATTTCTCGCTCCTCATCACACCACATCAGTAATAAACCAGTCAGCGAATTATCTTTACGGTATGTCCACTAAGACAATCAGTCTAGTACCAATCTAGTTTTGATGCACAATAAAATGGCGATACGTAAGCTGTACTATTAAACAAGCCGTCGCAAGGAGGCTATTTTCCTTCCCAAGCTAAGATAAAGTGGCTCCTTAGGGATGACGGTTCTGTTTGACTTCCCAACATGGATAATTTGAGGCTAGAATGGACTTGGATGATCCGAAGAAATCATAGTTGAGAATTTGATTTGGAAGGGTTTTTTTATCTTCTTCTTGTCGTGTCGACAACAAACCTACACAGAGTCAGCCCAAAACTCCGGTGGTTTCTTTATTATTTAGATCTAGAGAACTTTGAGTACCTAACTAAAGTTATGACGCGACTTTAGGTTCATGATATAGTCGAAACAGTCCATGTTTCTAACTCTCTAATCCTCTTACCCAAAGTGAGATGGCCATGTGACCACGGCCACAGACAAATCCTAATACTGATACATATTGAATCCTGTAGCAAATACTTTTGAAAATCGTATAAAGGCTTCATTCTAGTGCTAAAGAGAAGGTCATAAAAAGCCCACAATGTACTCAGGTAGGTAGGATATTAAAATTTACAGTACGGAATTATGTTGTATGTACCTAGGTAAATATCGTGTTGCTCTGATTGTTTTATTAAATTATTTTTATTCGTTATAATTTTACCACATCCAGATTCTCTATTGAGCCAACGCCTTCCGATCTTGTCGTATTGTTTTGACCTCTCGCCCTTTAGCTTTTATTAAAGCCTTTTAATGTAAACCAAAGGCCACTATAACGAGATTTTGAAAGGATTGATTAATTTCACGAAATCACGATCATAAAAGGAACTTAAGATGGACCAATTAAGGCTCCATTTCAAAGAATTCAAAGTAATATTCGGTCTTTTAGTAGAAATGATGTTAATTACCACAAACTATTTAGTCGGAATTTTAGGTTTATCCCTTTTAAATATTTATGATTAAAGTTTCTGCTATTACTTTAATACCCTTGTCGTATTATAGGGTAATTAAATTTTGTACTGTATTAGGGACAAAATAGCAAAACTTTAAAGGAAAATTTCCTTGTTATTCAGGTCTTTAATATTGAGTTTTCCAGATTAAAATGTCTCTACTGAATTTCAGTTCTGAAGCAAGCATAACGTTACTTTAATTCCAACCTTTCACGATGTACTAATTTCAGCTACCGTGTAATAATTTCAACAAGGAAAAAATACTTATTGCGCACCGAAATTATTGCAAAATATATTTTAAGTTGAACATCCTTTGAAAGACACGTACTTCAATAAATGTGAAAACTGCTAAAATAAGGTATTTACAACGAAATTTGTATGCGATGTGGAAGTAAGTAGAAGAAAAATCCGAAATTATGATAGGGGTTTAAATTTTACATTACGACACATTCAGCATAAAATAGTGGATGAGTTTTGTTGGAATCTATACCGTTGTAAGTTAGCACGCATCCCAATGACACACCTGGGACCTCACATTTGTCATAATATACGATTATTGCGATAATATTCAACATTCATTCAAATAAAACATGTGCTTAGGCGGGCTTTGGTTTTTCAGAATTCAGAATACAGCGGCATTTTACAGTGATATGATTTTTCTTTTGCCAAAAGTGTGGCTTATTTTATAGCACCATTATAATCCATTTTGAAAGATATTTTGCATTTATCAAACACTTTAAAAAAATAAGTAAAATCTTTTCTGCCTTTGAAATGTTAGGTTTTAACAAAGAATAAGCACTTTATGTATTTACAGTACTCAAGAGGTGTCAATGAGTTAATTTTATTACATTACTAGCTTTCCGCCCGCGGCTTCGCCCGCGTGGAATTTTGTCTGTCACAGAAAAACTTTATCGCGCGCGTCCCTGTTTCAAAAACCGGGATAAAAACTATCCTATGTTCTTTCCCGGGACTCAAACTATCTCTATGCCAAATTTCATCAAAATCG
Organism: Ostrinia nubilalis; assembly: GCF_963855985.1. Taxonomy (NCBI): domain Eukaryota; kingdom Metazoa; phylum Arthropoda; class Insecta; order Lepidoptera; family Crambidae; genus Ostrinia; species Ostrinia nubilalis. Next base: position 10,030,492 of record NC_087103.1, read on the forward strand.
GTTGCGAGGTTTAAGCGGGAAAGCGTAACAGACAGACAGACAGACAGACAGACAGACAGACAGACAGACAGACAGAGTTACTTTCGCATTTATAATATTAGTTGGGATTGGGATAATTTGTATGTATTAATGAATAAGAAATATTATTCATCCAAATATGAAGGTTATTTTTCCATCACAATGTTTTCTTATCCACTGAAAGAAATTACCACACCACTTATGTCGCACGTAATGTTTTAGAACTGCAAGACTTTTTGAAACTAGATTGATCTTGTTGCTAAACCGTTGAAGACCTCCTCCAGTATTTTATAGTAGGTATAGCCTTTGATGAAGGCTATACTGAAAAACCGGAGGGCATAATGTGTTTACGAGGTCTTTGTCAATACAGACAGCAATATAATTATTCCTCACTTTGTTTGCGCTAAGCTATACGATCGCACTTATTCGCGATCCGATAGTAAAATTGTTCACGGAAATTAAGTTCAATTTCATACTACAAGTAATAACAAACACTGCATGAGATTTTTCGTTATACCGTCTGGATTTTACAGGGGTAGAGACCCATGTTTATGAACAACTTTCAATATTCATTTAGTCCAATCTACTTAACGTGAATTTATAGAACAGCTGTTCTTTTTTGTGATTTCAGAGTTAGTAAAATTTACCAGACGTAAAAAAAAGGAAGTATGTACGTACATAATATTAATAACCCCATGCCAAAATATAACCTCATTTCCAGGTTACATTTGCATACTTATACGTCACGATGGTGGATGCATTGAATTTTATTTCGGTCACTTCATTTGCATAATTTTTATGATCCTACGTGATGGTTTTATTAATTAAAATGACAATAATTTATAACAATTTACTGATCTCAATGAGTGCACAAATGAAATATTTTTTCGTCATACTTAATTCTTATAGATTTTTAAAGTAGGTGTAATACAGTAATATTTGAGAGTTTAAGGCTGAGTTGCACCACCAAACTTTGACCGTAACTATAACGATAACCGGTGGTTTTTGTATGTATTTTGACGTTTTTACAGTCAAAGTAAGATGTTATGCACATTGCACAATCTGATACATTTAAATAGTACAAACTTCCGATAGGTACAAAATAAAATAAATGTATTTTTGCAATCCTATCTAACGTGTTAAAAAACTCATACAACTACGCAACAAATTAAAAGTCAACAGACTGGCTATTAGCTCTTCCATTGAACTTGAATGAATATTTTTTGATTGCTGAAAAGTCAATATTAGTTTTCAATCAATTGAAAAACCCTTAATATCCTCATACGAGGATTGAAACTCAGTTAAGCAACACATTTTAGTCACCTTGTCTATATTATGAAGATGGACATAACTTCTTACAATGAGTTATTTAAATTAGTACATTTTAACTACTGGATACTTGGAATAGATGGGGCTAAAATTCATTACAGATTTTATTTGATTGCAGCTGTGTATTTTCCCATTCTTTTGGAAGAAATAGGATTTGTAATCTCAAAGTTTTCCACCGATAGTTTTGTGACTCTCCTGGGATTAGTACCTTGTATTTGTTATTGTATATTATCAATGCTAAAGGTACTAGCTGTAGTAATGAATAGAGAGAAAATTGTGGAAGTGATGAAATGTGTAGAATCTTTGTATCTGAATATATGCAAAGATGAGAAGAAAAAGAAGATCGTATCCAGCGAAATAGTGTTTGTCAAAACGTTGACAAAATATTTGTTTTTATTGAACTTTTTGTTAGCGTCCGCTTACAATTTGTCGACTTTGATTATGATGCTGTATTACTATTTAAGTACGAAGACAGTGATTTTTGCGTTGCCTTTTGCTATTCTTTTGCCATTTTTTACGGATGCGTGGATACCATGGTTTTTGGCTTACATTCATTGCATTGCGTGCGGTAAGTACTAAACTTTAATTGAAATGAGAGTTTGTTTTGTTGTGTTAAATATTTTTGATACTTTTTAAGTCGAGGCAGCTTATATTATTCTTCCTAAAGTTCAGCCTTATATGGCATTTATGCCTGTCTAACACGAACTAATAAATACATAATGATAGATAACACAGCCCACGCATTTCACCAAGAAATTGAAACGTTCTTTTCCCATCGAAATTGGCTCTTTTTACCAAAATTATACAGAGATAGTTTTGACCTTGCCTTTATGCATTTTCTGTGATCTGGCAAAATCAAAAACATATTCATTGTTTTAGATTACATCTGCATAATATACATGATGACTGTAGATGCATTATACTTCATGTTGGTCACACATGTCTGCATCAATTTCATGGTGCTATACGACGATTTTCAAAATTTAAAAAACAGTAATTTTGCTAACCTCAACAAATGTATACAGAACCACCAAACCATCATAGAGTGAGCATTTTTTAAATATTTTTTATCATTTAATAGGTTTTTTGTTTTGCTTTATTGAAAAGAATAATTATTTCAGACTGTCAGAACATTTGGATGCAATATTTAGACTGCCAAATTTTTTCAATATTCTGGTTGGCTCTTTTGAAATTTGCGCCCTTGGATTTTGTATAACCGTATGTATCACTTATTTTGGTTAGTTTGTCTTTTCAAATATGTATTTCACACATGCCCAATAACAAATCACACATGTATTACCTACCTATTTTAGGTTGGAAAATGGTCAGATTTACCTGGGTATTTTCTGTTTTTATCCACTGTATTAGCTCAGATATGGATGATCAGTATTTTTGGAGACAACATTATTTCAAAGGTAAATATAGAAAACCTTTTATAGACTTCTTTTTCGTTTTATTTAGCTTTATGTATTTAAGATACGTAAAGAGGATTTTTTGAGTATTAATTTGTCTTTCATATCTACTTTTACGTTATACCTACTCTTTTGATTACGAAAAGGGAATTGTGGTGGATTGCAGTGGACTGTATGCGTTTGTGTGTGTTCGAGAGCGCTGACCGGACGATGATGACTGCCGTTGAGAGCTCGCCCTTACTATGTCAGGCGTAGTAGGTGCTACTTGCAGGAATAAAACCACTATTTCACTTGCTGAGACTTCTCGCGTTTATTATTCGCTTCCTTTTCTCAGTTCTTGCTTCTTCAGATCACTTGTTGCTTGGAGCACTTGTTCTCTGAACTGAACAAAACAACACAACATGCCAGCTGGAGCGGTTCATTCCGTATTTATGGGGAGCGGCTATCTCCGTCCCGCTTTCACACGCTATTGCTATCCCTGTCTTCGGGAAATCCACAGATTTTGCTAATTTTCTCCAACTGGCAGGTAGTTTTACAATGGTTCCTTATTTTCTACAGATGCGTAATTAAATTATCTACATTATACAAAAAGTTTCATCTCAAAATTCCCAAAATTGGCGAAGTTATTGACAAAAAACCTAAAACGGCTCTCTTTACGGTATTGCCTCGCGCAACGGACCATCCGTGCAAGACAAGGACAAAACATATTGCTATCTCACGCTCTAGAATGTTCGAAGCGAGAGGTCCGATATTTCTGTCTCGTTTCTTCTCTATTTTTTCCTGAACATTCCAGATTTTCCAGAAAAGTGTGAAAGAGAAGCTATTTTGTGGAAGTGAGAGATCAGATAATGCAAGAAAGAGGCCTACCGAGTGAGTAAGCGAGAGAGCCTGATGGTTTTCGCTACGGTATTGCCTTTTTGGCGAAAATTTCATGTTCATTTTCTTAATTACGAAACAGATTAATTAGCTAGTTTGCACTATTTGACATGATGCTGCCAACATTAATCTTGACTATTATTGACGTCGCTAACATTCTCCCCCGCAGTGCGAAGCACTCCTTCCTCCGGATGCGACGTCTTGGCAGGAACCAGGACTACCACTCGTCGCGTCGGTCGCCGCAGCACTCCTCCGGGTGTTCGCACGTCGAGGATTCTTACTCTGCCGTCCGGTCCAGGATACACTCGCAGCACTTCCCCTCGTGGCCAAGTGTTTCTTGGTAGCGTCGCGTCGACTATTAATACGACGTCGCCGACTTGAGGGTCTTCGGTCTCCCGGCCGGCTATTTTCCTCGGCATCAAAGTTGGCAGGTATTCCTTCAGCCACCTTTGCCAGAAGTGGTCCGTCAAGCGCTGCGCTGTCCTCCAGTTCGCCCTCCCGATGAGATCGTGGTCTTCAAACACGCCCGGCGCCATTGCTCCGCAGGATCTTCCGATGAGGAAGTGGTTCGGCGTTAGGCTTTCTTCGTCTTCGGGATCCATACTGATGTGGGTAAGGGGACGTGAGTTTACGATATGCTCCACTTCGAGGAGGAGCGTGTGCAGGACCTCTTCTGGCGGTGATCTTTCTTTAAGAATGGTCATTAATGATGTCTTTACCGAGCGGACCATTCTTTCCCAGGCGCCTCCCATATTCGGACATCCAGGTGGGATGAATCGCCATGTGATTCCTTCCCTTGAGGCGGCCTCTTGCAATTCTCTATTGGCCCCCACGAAGTTAGTCCCGTTGTCGCTGAAGATTATCTTCGGCGTCCCTCTTCGTGCAGCCATTCTTCGCAGGGCCATGATCATGGAGCTGGTGCTTAATGAATTAGCCAGCTCCAGGTGTATCGCCCGGGTCGTTAAGCAGGTAAACAGGGCTCCCCATCTCTTCTCAGTTCTCCTCCCGATCGTGACTTGCATCGGGCCGAAGTAATCCACTGCCGTGCAGGTGAAGGGTGGTTGATGATGCTGCAATCGTTCGGCCGGCAAGTCTCCGGTGGGTGGTATTTGAGGCTCTCCCTTGTGGACTCTGCACCATTGACACCCATGTGTGATCCATCTTGTGGTGCTGCGCAAGCCGAGTACCCAGAACTTCTGCCTTATTTCGTTGATTATCGTTGCGGAGTTGCCATGGTAGAACCGTTTGTGATAGAACCCTATGATGAGCCGGCAGATTTGACTTTTCCCGTCCAGTATGATCGGGTTGGTTCGTCCTTCTCCCGAACCAATCTTCCTGGTGCGCGTCCTCAGTTTTAGGATTCCGCGGCCATCCAGGTATATGTCAATCTTCTTTAGTCGGCTCGAGTTCTCCAATGGCCTCCCTTTTTCGAGGCAGCAAAGTTCTTTGGAGAAGCTCTCCTGCTGGCTCCTCTTGATAAGCTCCTCTTCTGCCCTATGTATGAACTTATCTTCCAGCGTTAAGAAGACCTTTTCTTCTTTCTTCTCCCGGGGGACGTGACTCGGTGTTTTCTTCCATCTTCGGTGCCTGACGATGTGGACACTTCTTTTTTCCGCTACTCTTCTTTTTAGCAGGTCGATGAACTGGAATATGCGCGCTGTACTGCGTAGCAGTCGAGTCCAGTCGGAGAATCTCTTCGGGTCCGGAGTGACTTGTGGTATGACCTTCAATGTGGCAACAACTTGGGGATTCTTCTCTTCTCCGGTGAGTTCTTCTTTGACTTCAAAGCGTCTCGCCGGCCAATCTTCTTTGTTTCCATATAAGAAGGCGGGACCTTTGAACCATCTTGCGTTTTCATCAAACTCGTTCGGAGTGCCTCTTGTGGCATCATCTGCGGGGTTTTCCTTTGTCGGCACCCATCTCCAATCTTGAATTCGCGTCAGCTCTTCAATTTCCGCGAGGCGATGGGCCACGAACGTCTTGAATTTCCTCGGGTCTGCTTTCAACCATTGAAGGACGGTGCTGGAGTCTGTCCAGAAGGTCCTTTCTTCAATCTCCAAATCGAGCTCCTTCTCCACCGATGAGGCAAGTCTGCTGCCCAATAATGCTGCTTGCAATTCCAACCGTGGGATAGACACTGGTTTGCTAGGAGCTACCCTTGCTTTCCCAGCAATCAATGCGACGCGTATCGTGCCGTCTGGGTCTTCCGTTCGCCAATAGACGGCTGCGGCGTACGCTTCTTCACTCGCGTCGCAGAACGTGTGGAGTTGCCCTCTTCTGGTTCTTGGCGACAGGCACCTTGGGATCTTCAGTTCCTTTAGTACGGCGACGTCTTCCAAGTATCTGATCCATGCGGCGACTTGTGGTTCGAGAATCTTCTCGTCCCAGTCGATCTTGGTACGCCAGATCTCCTGTATGAGTTTCTGGCCCTGTATTAGGATCGGCGTCGCGAAGCCCATGGGGTCGAACGTAGACATGACGGTGCTGGTGACTTCCCTCTTCGTTGGTACTCTTTGCCCAGCGAGTACTTCGGGCGGAGTGTTCCTGAAGCCCACGTTGAAGGCGAGTGCATCTTCTGTGATTAGCCATCTCAGCCCCAGGGTTTTCTCTTCCTTGCCCAGTTCGAGGACTTCCTCCTGTCGCTGATCTTCAATTCCTTCGAGAACGGTTGGTTGATTGCTCCCCCATCCTCTCAGGTGGAAGCTCGCCTTGTTGTGGATCGTCTGTACCTCTTTCGCGATCCGCTTGGCTTCTTCTACCGTTGTGAAACTTTGCAAGTAGTCATCCATATAATGGTTCCTCCGTATTGCTGCCACGGCTGCCGGGTGTTCCTCCTTGAAGTCTTCTGCGTTCTTGTTCATGACATAAATTGCCGTAGACGGTGATGACGTTGCCCCGAAGATCACTGAGGCCATGCGGTACTCTTCCGTCTTCCATCAACCTGCTGTGGTGCACGAACTTGACAGGGACACTTCCTCCGGCGTCGCATCCGTGTAAGACCCATCCCAAGCTGGTCAAGGAGGCAACTGGTTCGGAGGCCTTCCCTTTGCGTAGTCTCCGTGTGACTATGAGCCCCCAGTTATCTTGCCCGATCAGTAGTTGTGGTTCTTCCTTGTCGTAGACCAGCTTGTCCTTGATCTTCTGTAAGTGTTTACACTTTTGAAGCATTCTTTCTTCGACCCCTTGTTTCGCCAGCTTCAAGTTGTCGATAGTTCTTGCTTCCATGTTGAGCTTATTTCTGCAATGGACCACCTTGATCTTCATGTTGATTTTCTGGGAGTTGCTCTTCTGCATACCGTTCCCCCCGACCATCTCGATGGTGATGGCTTCCGGCTTTCCTTGCGCCCCAATCTTCTTTGCCACTGATGAGTCCAGCAGCGTGACGGTGGACCCTTCGTCCAGGAGCGCGAGCACTTTTGCTGTCCCTTTGGGCCCGTAGAGGTTCACCGGCGTCATCTTCAAGTAGGCCTTTCCGCAGCTCGTGGTGTGTACCGACGATACAACTCCTTCGGCGGGCTTCTCTTGAGTCTTCGCCGCTGCGGGCTTCTCTGAGTGAAGACTGATGTGATGCCATCTCATGCACTTCTTGCATGGTTGTGCCCGACACGTGTTCCTTGAGTGCTTGAAGCGCAGGCATTTGAAGCACATTCTTGCCTTCTTCACCATTTCCCACTTATCTTCAACACTGGCTTCCTTATATTTCTTACATTCGTACAACCAGTGGTCCTCACGGCACTCTGGGCACTTCTTCGCGTCAGTCTTCGGTTCTTCACGGCGTCCTTCTGTTTGTTGGACATGGTGAACCGGCCTCTTGAACATATTTCTCTTCTGGTCCCAGGACACTTCCGGGGGAGCGTAATCACTGTTAATATCTGCTTCAACTTCCATGAAGTCATACATGAGTTCGAGCGCTGGTTTTCCCTCTGCCCGGCGCTCGCGTTGGTACATCAGCCACCGAGATTTCATGGTCGGCGGCATCTTCTCTATTAGACACTCCACGGCCCCTGGTGCGCACAAATATTCTGTCTTGCCGAGTGCCCTGATGGTGGCCACGGCATTGCGGACTCGGCTGGCAAACATGCAGATCTCCCCTGATGACTCGTTGACCCTTGGCAGCCTTTCCATCTTCTTTAACTCCGCCAGGGCTATGGCTCCAGGTCTGCCGAACCGGACCTCCAGGCTCTTCATCAGCTCTTCCGGATTCTCGGCGGTGAACAGGAGGCTCTTGACTGCCTCCCTTGCGTGCCCCTGGAGACACCTTCGTAGTCGCGCCAAATTCTGTGCCGGCGTGAAGGAGCGCGCGGTGTCTTCATATGACCTTCTGAACGCGAGCCATTCTTCACATGCGCCATTGAAACTTGGGAGGTCGACCAGTTGTCTTGTGAGGCCACCCTCTGCCCTCTGTGACAGCTTGGTGATGGCCATGGCTAACTCTTGAATGTCTGTTCTCCCTTCCGTAGGTAGCGGCTGTGGCGGCGGCGGCGGCAACACTTGCGGCGGCGGTGGCGGCGGCAGCGGTAGAACTTGTGGCGGCGGCGGCAGCGGCGCGGCGGGCGGCGGCGGCGGTATCGGTTGTAGTTCCGGCGGGACCCTCTCGGCGATGGTGTTCGAGTGGTCCAACCAATTTTCGACCTGCATTTGCCTGTACTGCACTTCTTCTGGATCCTCTTCCATGTCGGAATCCAATTGGGCCAACTCCAATTCCGCTTTGGCAACTTCCAGTTCCTGGCGGGCCACTCTTAATTTGGCCTCTATTTCTGCCCTTCTTCTTGACGAGCGGACGGAGCGCGTGTCCTGATTCACTCGTGACAGTCGCGGCGTTTGTTCATGCACTTGCGGCGTGGGTGGCGCGTACTGTCCTTCAACAGTCGGCACGGTGGTCACCGTAGTCGCGGGAGTCGCGGCGGCGGCGTTGGCGGCGGCGACGGTGGCGGCGGCAACATTGGCCGCGGTGGGCGTGGAGGCGGCGGCGGCGGCTGCGGCGGCGGCGGCGGCGGCGGCGGCGGCACGTCTCTTCTCTGCTTCCGCGATACGGGCCCTTAGTGCTTCGTGTGGCTTCGTGACGTCGGCGGTTATCTCCTCTGTGTAGGAGCGCGGTGCTGGTTCCCCTCTTCCCAAATGCACGCCGGGCTCTCCCATAACCCGGGTGCTAACAGCCGGCGCGGCGTGGTCCCTGGCGATGCGCGGTGAGGACGCGCCCCCGGCGGGATACGGGGTCAGCGTTGATGAAGTATCCGTGGTTTCCGTCGGAGTACTTCCTCCATGAACCGGCGGCGACGTAATTCTCCCTGCGGCGGCGGCGTTAGCCGCGGCGGCGGCACCTCGTAGCTTCTCCGACCTGGTGACAGGCATCTTCGCTATTCCCGTAATCCGGCTACTCGAAGGACCAGGAAAATGTGGTGATCCGGCTCGAAGGACCAGGAAAATGTGGTGGATTGCAGTGGACTGTATGCGTTTGTGTGTGTTCGAGAGCGCTGACCGGACGATGATGACTGCCGTTGAGAGCTCGCCCTTACTATGTCAGGCGTAGTAGGTGCTACTTGCAGGAATAAAACCACTATTTCACTTGCTGAGACTTCTCGCGTTTATTATTCGCTTCCTTTTCTCAGTTCTTGCTTCTTCAGATCACTTGTTGCTTGGAGCACTTGTTCTCTGAACTGAACAAAACAACACAACATGCCAGCTGGAGCGGTTCATTCCGTATTTATGGGGAGCGGCTATCTCCGTCCCGCTTTCACACGCTATTGCTATCCCTGTCTTCGGGAAATCCACAGATTTTGCTAATTTTCTCCAACTGGCAGGTAGTTTTACAATGGTTCCTTATTTTCTACAGATGCGTAATTAAATTATCTACATTATACAAAAAGTTTCATCTCAAAATTCCCAAAATTGGCGAAGTTATTGACAAAAAACCTAAAACGGCTCTCTTTACGGTATTGCCTCGCGCAACGGACCATCCGTGCAAGACAAGGACAAAACATATTGCTATCTCACGCTCTAGAATGTTCGAAGCGAGAGGTCCGATATTTCTGTCTCGTTTCTTCTCTATTTTTTCCTGAACATTCCAGATTTTCCAGAAAAGTGTGAAAGAGAAGCTATTTTGTGGAAGTGAGAGATCAGATAATGCAAGAAAGAGGCCTACCGAGTGAGTAAGCGAGAGAGCCTGATGGTTTTCGCTACGGTATTGCCTTTTTGGCGAAAATTTCATGTTCATTTTCTTAATTACGAAACAGATTAATTAGCTAGTTTGCACTATTTGACATGATGCTGCCAACATTAATCTTGACTATTATTGACGTCGCTAACAGGAATTGTAAAAAAATATTCATATTTTTCAGAGCAGCGAAATTAACGATGCTGTTTGGAAATGTTATTGGAACTCTACAGACGCTAAGACTCAGAGAATATTTTTACTGATAATGTTAAGGTGAGCAAGTAAAAAGTTTTGTAAAGAATTATTTTTAACGATGATCCATAATTTTCAAGTTTTCTAAAGATTAATTTTTAACGATGATCCATAATTTTCCTGTTTATTTCCCTACAGTAATTAAGTTTATCTTTCACATAATTTTCTGAAGTATCAACTTAGTTTTGTCAGCTTGTTAACGCCCGTATTCACAAACATTACTATGAGTTCTCACAGTGCGCGTGGACACACAAAGCCACGCGTGAACCAATCATAGAGCTCTACTCAACGCTCTGGTGAACGACGATCTGGTGAAGGTCGCGGGAGGTGCCTGGATGCGAGTGGCGCAAGACCGGTCTTTGTGGAAATCCTTGGGGGAGGCCTTTGTCCAGCAGTGGACGTCTTTCGGCTGAAACGAACGAACGAACGAACTCAACGCTGTGCGTTCGATTTGCTGCTTCACTTAAGGAAACATCGTTTGTGAATACGGGTGTTAGTTAATTATGTAAATATTTATTTCAGATCTCAAAAACCGCAAAAGTTGACGGCTTACATGTCAACAATCTGCTGCAGTAGTTTTATGAAAGTACGTAAAATGTAACGTTCTTCTTCTTCTTTTCAGCCAAATGACGTCCACTGCTGGACAAAGGCCTCCCCCAAGGTTTTCCACAATGAACGGTCCTGCGCTGCCCGCATCCAGGCTCTTCCCGCGACCTTTACCAGATCGTCGGTCCACCTAGTAGGAGGCCTCCCCAAAATGTAACGTTACAGTAGTTGTTTACTCTGAAGCAAAAGCTTACTGTTTGACATGATAGTGCTTGTTTAGGGAATTTAGTCGAACAATGAAAAGATTTGATTTTGGAATATTAGGTTTAGGTATAGATTTATCAAGTTTGAATATAAATACAATGCAATCAAGTTAGTAGTTCGGAAGGCAATAGAGGTCTGTCGTTGGAGTGCGAATTTGACAGCTCGGCGCGGGAGCGTCCACGTAACCCGCTGTGATTGGTCCATAGATAAGACTCACACAGCAGCGACATTATGGCGTAGATAGTGCTTAATCATGTTCCCTTCGATATGAAAACGAGTTCAAAATATGAAAACGAGTTCAAAATATGAAAATTAAAATACTTTTATTAAATAAACACTTTACAATGCTTGTACTGATTCCCGTATAACTAAGGCTGGGTTGCTCCATCTTAATTTAACTTTGATAAACGTCAAAAATCTGTCAAACTCCATACAAAAAGCACCGGTGTTACGAAATACTTAGCCTAACATTATTGCTGTTCTTAATTTAGAATTTACAAGATTTCGATAATCGTTATTGATACCTACTTTTAAAATTATTCCTTTTTTACTTTCAGATATTGAATAATTCTTGGTCGTATTTCTCTATACTGCGCAGTGTGTACAAGCCGCCGGAAATTAGCAATGGATAAGTAAAGAAAGTAATATCGGTATTACATAAAAGAGATTATATTAAACTGTTCTTATTTATTAATGATACTTTTTCACGAAAGGATTTATTTTAACTTTTAGATTTCTCTAGAGTTAGCTAACAAAGGCCCGTGACTACGAGAGTGAGACTCTTTCAACTTAGAGGTACTGGGTTCAGTGCCCATGTGCAATTAAAACAATAGGCTAGTTTCCTAAAAAAATTTTTTTAGTCCGTCATGTTTAATATCAAAAAATATTGGACACATATATTTTTATTTGTCAATCTAACAAATAATTACATAGTTATGGTGCGTTGAAGTTCCGCACGACGTCACAACGTGCGGCACTTTTATGCACGCATTGACGTCACGGGCCTCATCTTATGAACTTTGGCGCGCTTTATCTCTTTAAATTTTCATTAGTTTGAAAAAGTGAAAAATACGTGTAGAGTATTTTTTGATAACTTAACTGACGGACTAATTAAAACTCTTGCTTTTTGACCCAGGAAACATCCCTATTGATCAAACTCCGTAACATTATTTAACTGCTGGAAAAAACAAGTATTTAAAATTCTATGTAGCGTTTAAAAGTTACGAAATACGTTATGATTACCTACTCACCATAATGTTAAAAACGTGCTGTTTTTTCACGTCAAGGTTAACACTGTGGCACCTTATTTATCGTCATAGGTTCGATTTTGCAACAAAAAGGTAAAGCCTGATGTACTTGCAAACAAATCACGTAATGGCGTTGCGGCCCAATAGCCAACCTCAACTCGTTGTGGTCTGATACAAGAGCCACGATTTCGCTCCGCTGTTTTCAGAGGCCCCAAATACGATGCTACATTGTTTTCAACCGACTTCAAAAAAGGAGGAGGTTCTCAATTCGACCCGAATGTTTTTTTTTTTTTCTATGTTTGTTACGCGATAACTCCGCCAATTATGAACCGATTTGAACAAATCTTTTTTCGGCGTATAGGTAATACCTCAAGGGTGGTCCCATTTAAATTTAATAATAAAAAAAACAACCCCCAAGGGTGGAAAATTGGGGATGAATTTTTTATACGCAATATCTCCGCCGATTATAAACCAATTTGAACGATTATTTTTTTGTTGAATAGGTATTATCAAAAGGGTGGTTTCATGCGAATTTGAAGAAAATATTTCACCCCCAAGGGTGGAAAATTGGGGATGAACTTTTTTATACGCAATATCTCCGCCGATTATGAACCAATTTTTTTTGGTCTCAGTGTACTGCCTACCTTCAGTGGTAACATCAAGGTAATAATTAGTTAACTAAAAAGCAAGAAATAAGTAAAATTGTATAAAAAAAAATAAAACCGACTCCAAAAAACCTACACTAAAACGTAGAAAAATAATTACTAATTACCTACTTATTTATTAGGACGAATTATTAATATTTATGTAAATGTGTAAATTTACAAGTAACACATAAATTTGATACGATAATAATCCACTTACTAAACTATGTATTTAATAAAAAAAATGGGGCTTTCAGGCCTACAATGTTTAAAATTTATTACTTTTTGTTTGCATTTTTATCTCTGATCTAAAGTACTTAGACTTTGAAACCAGTGCCTCTACCATGAGTTTACCTACCGAGCACCTCGCTATCGAGGACGTAAAAAAATGTATGGCAAATTGTACAGCGCCTCTAGCGGTTAGTAGCTGAACCACAGCAAAACTAAAAACACTACCATGAGTTCATCTCAAATCGTTAGGTAAAAAACCTATCTAAATGAATACGATAGCGACTAAAGTTTTTATTAAGTTTCATACAAATAACTTACCATGAGTTGCAATTTTCAAAGATGTCATCGAAAAATACCTTAGCTGTCACAGTAACGTAACTCACTGGCTTATTGACGTGTGAAAAGCAAAATAAAATTGTGGTTTTAGGTCATTTTAGGTGTTTTCTTTATTAAATTATGTCGGAAAGAAGTTTATTACGATGGACCATGTTATCAGCATGTGGGCAGACCTCCCACTAGGTGGACCGACGATCTGGTGAAGGTCGCGGGAAGAACCTGGATGCGGGCACATTGTGGAGATCCTTGGGGGAGGGAGAGGATGCTGCGTTTCCCAGAGATATGCGAGGGAATTGTGTCGTGCGAAGATGTCTAGCTGTGCTGTGAAAATGTGTGCGGGTTTCCACCAAAGCTGTGCGAGGAAAATGTATCGTACGAGGATGTGTAGCAGAGATTTGAAAATGCTCATTAGTGTTGTACAGCCTGAGCCTTTTCTACCAGAGATGTGCTGACCGAGGCGAGGTAAATGAAGCGATTCTATTGGTTCTTTACAAACACATCCTTCGCTACACGCATCCTCGCACATCTCTGGTGGAAACGCAGCCTTACGAGATCATGATAGAAAGCTAATCCGACAATGAATATGTATTTTCATAAGTTGAAATTTACTTTTGTTTTTAATCTGTCTGTGTATTATGTATTAGGTTTTGTGAAATAAATAGTCAATAAATATTAATCATTTTATTTTCAACTAGCTTTTGCCCGCGGCTTCGTCCGCGTGAAATTTAGTTTGTCACAGATCGTCATGATTATAGCCTATATTATGTTAATCTGGGTTATAAACAATAATACTGTAAAGTTTCATCAAAATCCGTTCAGTAGTTTTTGCGTGAAAGAGTAACAAACATCCAGACATCCAAACTTTCGCATTTTTAATATTAAGTAGGATATTAGTAGGATATGTATTTAGGTTAATTATTATTACTGACGAGATTGCTACCATGTATGTTTAGTGACCATGAAAGATTAAAACAATATAATGTATTTAATTAATTATAATATCTTAAGTTTTATAATAATAAGGTAGGTAAATCCATCCAGTTACCCTAGGTCTATATTATGGACTAGCGGCCGCCCGCGACTTCGTACGCGTGGATCCCGTTTTACCCCCTTTTTTTTTTTTTTTTTTTTTTTTCCGTCGGGAAATGCTTTGCGCATACCCACTGGTCTATGGGGACGGCCAGTGGGTTATGTGGGACTCTCCCCACCTACCCACTAAAGGCGGGGCCTACCCACTAAAACCCGACGGTTTCCACCAGAGCCCAAAGAAACGGAGCCGCGAGTTATTGTCCTGGTTGGACATTCGTCCGCAGCTCCGCCTCAGGCTAGAGGCTCGCTCACGAGCAAGCCTCTCTGGCTTCGAGGGAACCCCCAGTCCCCTCCTCCAGTTGTTTTTTATAGAGGTTTTCTCCTCGCGGCCCTGGTATAACAGGACCCCCGGCCCGCCGTAGCGGGTTACGGTCTGCTCTATGCCGCTGCTCGGTCAGCTCTGCTGATCAGAGAAGTACCGAGAGCGGCCCTCCAAAGAATGGGCCCGGGCAAACGCCCCACCAGCCCCCACCTGTGGGGGTTTTTAAAGATGTCCCCTGCATCGTGGCCCGGGCAAATGCCTCGACGGCCCCCGGCCCACTCAATTGTGGGTTACGGGTTGCCCGACAGACCCGCCGAGTTGACGAGACCTGCCGCGCAGGTGAGAAGTTAGCCGCCCGCGTGAACAGACCACGCGGACGTTGCCCAGGGTGCACCACGAGGAGGTCGCTCACCATCGCACCCCATTCCGTTTTACCCCCTTCATCTATCTTACGCGGTTTAGATTTATTCATACAAATGTTTTTTCCCGCTAACTCCCGTTCCCGCGGGAATTTTGCAATATCCTGTTGTAACTAAGCTTTAAGTTTACTAAGATACCTGCATGCCAAATTTCAAGCGTCTAACTTAAGCGGTTTAGATTTTTCATACAAATGTTTTTTCCCGCTAACTCCCGTCCCCGTGGGAATTTTGCAATATCCTGTTGTAACTAAGCTTTATGTTTACTAAGGTACCTGCATGACAAATTTCAAGCGTCTAACTCAAGCGGTTTAGATTTTTCATATAAAAGGATTTACCCGCTAATTCCCGTTCCCGTGGGAATTCCTAAGTATCCTATAACCTGCCCAGGAGTATGAAGAATAATTGTACCAAGTTTCGTTAAAATCCGTCGAGTAGTTTTTGTTTCTATAAGGAACATACAGACAGACAGACAGACAGACAGACAGACAGACAGACAGACAGACAAAAATTTTACTGATTGCATTTTTGGCATCAGTATCGATCACTAATCACCCCCTGATAGTTATTTTGAAAATATATTTCATGTACAGAATTGACCTCTCTACAGATTTATTATAAGTATAGATAGAAGATATAGATTTAATTTACAAGTAGTTATTTACAAGCACTCTGCTCTAAATCCTTTGGCTTCAGGGAAGAACCTGGACCGCCACCAGTCCAGTGTTCCCTTGGCAGCTCTGTGTATGCGAGTTGCCTTCTTCTTGCTGTTTAAAGTCACTCCACACCTTAACAAATAAACATTACAAACAATAATGACGAAATAAGATAAAAGCAATCAAAATGAATAAAGTAGTAGGTATTTATACACACTTTTCTCAATTTCTCAGTAGTTTTCGTGTCGCCGGTGGCATCAGCATTTCACGTTCGCGTGTCCGTTAGTTCCACCCACCGTTGACTATTGTTGGCTCTTTCTTGGGGCCCTTCAGTGGGCATACTCAGATCGCCATATCTATAGAAAAACAACTTTATTGTATCTAGAAAATATAAATCTAGCACTCATATTACTGAATTTTAGCTAGGCACGTGGAAGTTATGCTGGAAAGATTGTATTTCTCCAAAAAAACCAGCTCAAAATTATTCGTTTAATTTCGAAATTCCTCCACTACATAGTATGTTTATTTTTACTTAACTTACCTTTCCATAAATTCTACAATCGGTTTAAACGGATAGGCGCAGGTTCTCATTTTCCTATCGTGGTTAAAATCCAAATTTTTGTGGAAAATTATTCATCAATAATCCTTCAACAAAACATGTTTTGTTATCTGTTGTCATGGCAACAGCTGCGTCAAAGTCGCAATGACAAGAAATAAACAATACAAATTTAAAATCATCATGTTAATTCAGCTTTAAGCACTGTTCTAGGACACTTAAATTTAGCAGTGTTATTTTTGACATTTTTGTTATTTCCTACTCTATCTTTTCTATATAGTTAGAAAGGAGCGGCATTCGTTCTTTCATTCATCCATTCATAGAGTGTGAAGTTGGATACGTTAACATGTTCACCAACATGACATCACAAAACCATCGAATTATCGCTGGCGAGTAAAGTATACGGTAATTGAACTCATGGTATGATTTTAATGCAAACTTCATCGATCCACGTTTAAACTTTATCGACTGTAGTATACGAATACAAGTTTTCGATGGCAACTCATGGTAGAGGCACAGTAGAAAACAAAATGCCGATACTTTGTTTACTTCTCATTCTTCTCGTTTTCCGCTTAAGATAAGACTCGAAGTTTTTACGGCCAATGAAAATGTTTAGGACTCTCATCGGCGCTGCAACTGATTATGGCCGATTAAAACTTCACTCGCTAAACAGTTGAAGTTCGGTACTCTGTGCTGTTTATTTTTAAATTGAATAGCGGTGACGTTCCATTTACTTTTTTGACATTCTCATTCAATTGTTTTAGGTATTCTTTATTCAAAAATATTGTTTTTAAAAAACACGAGCTAGAAAAAAAGGAAGTAATGCTCATGAGAGATTCTGAGGAACTGTGTTGAGAAAAAAAATACGTTTGAAATGTTACCTATGCACAAGAGACATTATTGCAGATGCTCTGACGAAAGGACTTCACAGACCGAAGCATGAAGACTTTACTGCATCAATGGGCTTAACCACAAAACGTTCGTGTCCAGGGGAGCATGATGAAGTGTGAACGCAACTCGTTTTGTGTTGTCTATGCACATCTCTATTCTCTCCGGTCTATGGTCACGGTGTTGACAATAATTTCTAAATAATTATGGCATAGTTTCAATGCCTGCCTACATAAGATCTTTAAATCCTTTAAGGCAATTTTGTAGCGTTTTAACCGAGTGTCCCTAAATTACATCACTAATTTATAGTCTCTTACTCCAATTTTTCCTTTCTTATCAGTCAATGTCATCCGCTGTGTGAAACCTTGAATTCTCGCTCTAGTTCACGATGCTAACAGTTAAGATCCTGCAGTGGTAGGAAAGAGATCTGGGAATTGTTCTGTTATCGCGCGATACGTGATTACCCCGCGGCGCACTAGTAAGGACAACAGCACATCAAGCCAAACACAGTGCAGTCTTATCTCCATGTAATAGGTACTATTTTGGCAACAAAACTGTATAGTCTAATGTGCTGTCGTCTGTACCTATCCTCTCAGCGTCATAGCTGCATTTTAATTTTATACAAGGTTGCGAACGCGCCGCCTTATCGCGCAAATTTGCATAATACGTACAGTCAATACACCCTGTATTCCTGCTGCATAATGGACCTTATTCGCTTGTAATAAAGTTCGATTGACCTCAAGTTTGTGCAGACGGCTGTACACCGGCGCCTCAAGATATTGCAAGGCAGATTATCGCGTACAAGCCGTCTACGCGGTCCAATGAGATCAGTAGTTTAGGAAATGGAGAGACAATTACTATTCCTAAAAGTTTGTTCAAATTCAAAAAACATGCGAGCAAGATAATTTTTGGATCAATTTCAGTCGTTGGCATTTGTAAAATTTTATAACTCCTATCCTACACATAATTTCATTACACTGTCAATTTAATGAACAGGACAAAAAACGAACTGCAGTCTTACTATTGTCTTTAAGGCCTCCTTCACACCTACGTATTTTCCGCTGCCGACTACGGGCTGTGAGCGCGCGTTACTTATACGAGTACATTTTATTCCCGTTTACACCGAACACCGACACCGAAAAAATGCAGTTACGGCCGTCAATAATAAAAGCAGTTGGTGGTGGACAAAACGTTGATGTAAACGAGGCCTACGTCCTCAATCTTGTCCGTGTAAAAAAAAATACTAGTAATTTCCATTTGTTCCCAACGAGTCACACCCAAACAGTAACACTTTTCCAACAAGTAACTGTGTTACTCGGTGGAAAATAAGCGGTACTTTCCACCAGCCTATAAAACGATTTGTACAAAAGTTTTTTTTTTATCGACGATCAGGCCGAAGGTGGAAGCGAGCTTCACCCGGAATCCTCAACCACACGGAGGAACTGGCTTTCTTACCTCTAACTGCCGGAACACAACAATGCTGTTAACATTGTTGTTATGGCGACAGACTTAGATAAGATGGTGGTAGCTAACCAGGCGGACTTTTTTTTTCTAACTGTCGGTATTTGTGAATACAAAATTATGCATGTATTGGGGGTAGACTTTTGGTCTCAATAAATCAGTCTTGATCTGGATCTCGTGTTTGATTGACACCTTACATAAACATGGCGCAGTCAGTAGTGAAAATCTAAAATAATTTGTCCTTTCAAGTTACGTCAAGTGTGCGTAGTTAATTTATAAAACTATTGGATTTAAAACGCATCGTACTCGTAGTAATTGTGAACTCTAATTAAAACAAAAGAAGATGGAATCAGTGTTGCCTCCACCCCCGCCATTTGCATTTGTGAATAATTTGGACAATGTAACAACAGGAAATATATCTAAGGAGTGGGAAAAATGGAAAAGTGCATTTATGATCTATTTTGATGCATGTGAGATGAACAAAAAGGACCCAAAAGTGCAAATATGTATTTTTCTACACATCGTCGGTGAACAATGTCGAGAACTATATGACCAGTTTAAAGACCAGTGTAAAGATATTACAAGCTTAATAAAAAAATATGATGAATTGTTTTTGCTCAAGAAAAATTTGACGGTACAACGACATCACTTTTTTACTCGAGATCAACTAGACGGCGAAACAATTGATCAGTACTCTCTTGAATTACGCAAGTTGGCATCAAAATGTGAATTCAAAGATCTACTGGATGATTTAATACGGGATAGATTGATTTGCGGCCTAAAAGAAAATGCACTTAGAGAACGATTATTACGAGAACCGGATTTGACGTTACAAAAATCATTGGATATCTGCAACATTGCACAATTATCTAAAGTACATGCGGGAAACATAAAAAAGGAATTTGTGAAACACGAAGTTTACGCCGTTAAGAACAGTGATGACGACAATCACCATTTCAATGAGAGCTCGTGTACAGCAAATTGGATATCAAGACGCGGGAACACATCATCAAATCAAAGTTTTCGAGGTACGAGTCGCGGGCGCGCGTCACGGCCCGTTGTGTCACGCGGGCAGCGCGTGCAACGGTTTGGTTCCGGGCAGTCTGCGCCGCCGAGTACTTACAACTATTCATCCGCTCAAAACTATCAACAAGAACAACAGTTACAGTGTAGCAAGTGCGGCATGACTCATAACATAAATAAGTGTCCTGCTTACGGCAAAAGGTGTATAAAATGTAACAAACTAAATCACTTTGCTAGAGTGTGTTTTAAGAAAAATGTCTACGAAGTGCAAAGCGACGAGTCCTCCGATCAGGTAATCTATTATTTCAATAAATCCAGCAGTGACTGGAGTGTAAAATTCTTAATTAATAATAAAGAAATTTCTTTAAAAATTGATACGGGTGCAGATGCCAATGTGTTGCCTCGTAGGTGTTTAAAAAGTATTGGTTTGTCTGAAGAATGTCTTATTCAAACTTCAATAAAATTACGGGGCTATTCTGGCGGTGACATCAAAGTAATTGGTACATGTAATATAAAAGTAAAGTTTAGAAACAGTGATCACATTTTGAATTTTATTGTTGCAGACGTTAATTCACCTCCAATATTAGGTCGTCAATCTTGTCAGGAATTAAATATAGTAAAATTAATTCTTTCTGTTAGTCACAATTTGCAAACTGATAACATACAATCTCACATCTTTAGTGAGTATTCAGATGTTTTCGAAGGTATAGGTTGCATGCCAGGAGTATACAAAATAGGTATAGATGAAAGTATTCGGCCAGTTGTTCATGCCCCTAGAAAATTACCTGTAGCTCTTAGAGATGATGTAAAAAATAAGCTGGATGAAATGGTAAAAGATGACATAATTGCAAAAGTTAGTGGACCCACGGACTGGGTAAACAGCATGACTGTCGTAAGAAAACCGAATGGTGACTTACGAATATGTCTAGATCCACGAGATTTAAATAGAGCAATAAAGCGCGAACATTTTAATTTACCAACGCTTGACGAGATAGCTGTTAAATTAGCTGGAGCAAAGTACTTTAGTACATTAGACGCCAAAAATGGTTTCTGGCAGCAGAAACTCCATGACGATAGCACAAATTTATGTACTTTTAATACGGCATTCGGCAGATATAAATTTTTGCGTTTACCTTATGGTATCACTTCAGCATCTGAAGTCTTTCATAAAAAAATGTACGATAACTTTGATGACATTGAAGGCGTATGCCTGTTTGTTGATGATCTGATAATTTTTGGTAAAACTAAGTTACAACACGATAATAGGCTTATAAAAGTGCTTAACAGGTGTCGAGAAATTAACCTAAAATTAAACATAAATAAATGTAAAATTGGGCTTACAGAAATAAAATATTTAGGACATAAAATTACTCCTCAAGGAATCTATCCAGATAGTTCCCATACTACAGCTATATCTAAAATGCCACCACCTAGTAACAGCAAAGATTTAGAGAGATTCCTTGGTTTAGTTAATTACATTGGTAGATTTGTACCAAACTTATCTGAAAAAACACATTGTCTTAGGCAGCTATTAAAAAAAGATATCGAATGGCATTGGATGACTCATCATCAAACATGTTTTGATAATCTAAAGAAATGCTTAATAAATGTTCCTGTTTTACAATATTATGTTCTACATAAGCCCGTAGTCATCTCAGTAGATGCAAGTAAAAATGGCCTGGGCGCTTGTTTATTGCAAAATAATCTTCCAGTCAGTTATGCATCTAGGTCGCTCACGAAAGCTGAACAAAATTATGCTCAAATTGAAAAAGAATTACTCGCATGTGTTTATGCGTGCGAGAAGTTCTATACATACATTTATGGCAGAAATGATGTTACTATTGAGACCGACCACAAACCTCTTGTAAATATCATAAATAAACCAATAGCTAATACCCCGGCGAGACTACAAAGAATGTTACTGCGTCTACAATTGTACACTTTTAAGTTAGTTTATAAACCTGGGAAATATTTATATATCGCTGATACTTTGTCTCGAGCGGCAGAACCGGTTTGTTATAGCGAGCTGCAAGCGTGCGAACGCGATCACTTTGATGTACAGGCACAAGTATGTGCCATAACTGCGTGTAATCCGCTCACAGATACACATTTCGTTAGGTTGCAAAAAGAAACGCACGATGACTCCGAATTACAGTTATTAATAAAGTACATACGTGATGGCTGGTCCGAACACAAACAGGAGATTTGTGATGAAATTAAACCGTACTGGTGTTATAAAGATGACCTATCTACATCATATGGTATTGTGTGGAAAGGTAGTCGTGCAATCATTCCCAAAAGTATGCGCAAAGAAATGCTTTCTAATGTACACATCGGTCACCTAGGGTTGGAAAAATGCAAGTTGCGAGTCCGAGATACCATGTTTTGGCCTAATCTGAATACTCAATTAGAAGATTATATTACCAACTGTCAGGCATGTTTAACGCATAAAAATCAGAATAGAAGAGAAACTTTAATCTCACACGATATTCCTAATAGAGCATGGTCCAAAATAGGAACTGACACTTTTCATTTTAACAGTCACGTATATTTGCTTATAGTAGATTACTATAGTAAGTTTGTAGAAATAATTAAATTAAAGAATTTGACTTCAAATGAGATAATTGATCAATTAAAAATAGTATTTTCCAGACAAGGAATTCCAGACATACTAATATCGGATAATGGTCCGGAGTATAGTTCTCTTGATTTTAAAACATTCTCACAACAATGGTGTTTTCGTCATGTGACGTCATCACCACACTATCCGCAGTCAAATGGACAAGCGGAGAGAACAATCCAAACAATTAAGCAAATGTTAAAAAAAACCCTGCTAGATAAAAAAGACTTCAGGCTCGGCTTACTTGAATATTTAAATACGCCAATTAATACACATTTAGCGTCACCATCTGAATTACTGAATAATCGAAAATTAAGAAGCATTATTCCTTGTTCCCCAAAACTGTTAAAAGCAAAAATACCTAAACGTGTCAAACATGAACTTGAATTAAAACAAGAAATACAACAACTTCATTATAATAGAGGCGCAAGGGATTTATCACAATTAAAAAGAGGTCAGAAGGTAAAAGTCAGAATTAATAAACATTGGGTTGGTGGTATAGTCAATTCACTTGTAGGACCGCGTTCGTACGCAATACAAATTGTCAATGGAGGTACTTTAATTAGAAATCGCCGGCATCTAATCACTGATAGTAACTACTCTCAAAAGAATAGCACATCAACTGATTACGGCAGTCGTGATAGATACTCTTATGATGATGTCACCGTTCGGAATTCTATTATGCAAAATTCTTCCGCACCCGTAACAAACAATAATCAACCTTATATCACTCGTTTTGGCAGGTCAGTGAGACAGCCTGATCGGTGGGGCTACAACACTTCGCCAAATGAACATTGATGTATCTTCTATAATTAAGTACACTATATATTAATAATAATAAGAATGCCAGCTAAGTAAAATAAGCTTGACACCTTGTCATTTTTAAGAAACCTTTGGTAATTAGATATGAGATCAACGATGTATAACGGATAGATTGTTTTATTGCATGTTAAATTTACCAATTTACTGTGTATGTACCTACCTATACATACATACGTGATTCCATAGATTTGCTAATCCAAATCTTTGTGCAATTCAATATGGTACTGATGAAATCAAACACTGTAGGTATAATATAATATGTAATTATAATAATTGTTGTAATAAAATTAATTAAAACACAAATTAACAAAAAATAAAAAATATTTAATAAATTGTATTTTTATCTTATTACTGAATACATAATACTCAAAGCAAATATACAAAATAAAATTGTGTTAAAATAGTTCATAATGTTCAAATTTAATGATATTGTTATAATAGGTCATTTATGTATTACTTTATTTCTATGTAGCTAGTTTGAAATGATAACAATTTATGCTGGTCATAAAATATTATAACAAACTTTCCATTATATTAGAAAATGGAAATTAATTTATTGAATTATAATTCTATAACTTTTTTAATGTATAATGATGAAATTAAGTTAATATAAATAAACAACTATATTTAAGTCAAATGTACTCTTAGGTCAAATATTAATTACCTACCTATATGTATTATTATATCTTGCATGTATCTAGTTCAATCGGATTTTTTATTTTTTATTTAAAAAAGGGGGTTGTCGGTATTTGTGAATACAAAATTATGCATGTATTGGGGGTAGACTTTTGGTCTCAATAAATCAGTCTTGATCTGGATCTCGTGTTTGATTGACACCTTACATAAACACTAACCACATCAGTAGGTAGTTCCAAAAACAAACTTGCATTTCCCAAAAACATAATGCAAGGTGAGAACTGTGCAATGAGGAGCAAGCTTGAACTTAATCGTCTGCGCAAACATATGGATGCAGATCCTCGCCTTGAAATATCGCCCGTAATACTTCAGGCTTACGGGAACGCCTACAGTTGCCTCGAGTGGAAATTTGAAAATTGCTCCATAACGTTTTGATTTAAAACGCCTGTGCTAGCCGTTTCGGGTCATTACATTATA
Source organism: Ostrinia nubilalis (assembly GCF_963855985.1). Lineage (NCBI taxonomy): Eukaryota > Metazoa > Arthropoda > Insecta > Lepidoptera > Crambidae > Ostrinia > Ostrinia nubilalis. Next base: position 10,054,707 of record NC_087103.1, read on the forward strand.
TTGCGTCTTATTTGTATTCAGAGGGGTTAAGTATGCTGTACAATGTGTACGACGCATTTTGTACTAATTTGAATATGTACAATACCTATATGCACTAAAACCTATTTGATTACTAAAACTTATTTATAAATGTAATAACCTATAATTCTAGAGCTCAAAAATACCTACTACCACTGTTTGTGAGTATGAGACTAACATCAAAAACTTTCGAAAACCAAGCAAAGCATACTTTCCATATTGAAATCAATAAAATTGTGACATCTGATGGGTCATCATATGGTACATTTCATTACTTTCTTTATTATGGTACAGTCATTATGACTAAAATTTAGTTTGAAGTATGTAAGTACCATCGACTGTATGATATTTTTTTCAACTAAGCGCAGATAAAAATTGAAGAAAGAAGATCACGATTTCCCAAAGGACAATGGGCAAAATGGTACCCGGCTCCAATAGATATGTGTCTAGTATCGTTTGAAAGGTCTTACCAAGATGAACAACTTTTACTATGATCACCAGCCTCAGATCTGGTTGTGTACGAAGATATACATACTTTTTTGCAGAATGGTACCCGGCTCCAATAGTTATGTTTGTAGTGTCATTTGAAAGGTCTTACCAAGACGAACAACATTTACTATGGCCACCAGCCTCAGATCTGGTTGCGGTCGAAGATAAAGATACTTATTGTGTAACCTAAGTATCATACAGTATGAAGGGGGACGCGCTCGCGGCAGGGCACCGACGAGATGGTCGGACGCGGTGAGGAAGACGGTGGGCGGGAGTTTGCATCGTGCGGTCCACACAGCTTATGACCGCAGTCTGTGGAGGAACACTATCTGTGGTCGCGATCCTCATCAGTGAGGGACCGAGGAAGAAGAAGAAGAAGTATCATACGTGTCCATCGTATGGTACTTATATTATGCGAGGCAGGAAGGGTTTACTGCTCCAGCATCCTTCCTTAACTCTATAATTATTGATGGGGATAATTGTGAAATAAATATTTTTATTTAAAGAAGTACTACCCCCATAAAAAGTTACACCTAGGAAGAACCTTGGATTAAAATGACATTTCCATACCAAATGACAATTTAAGCCAGAGTTCAACTAGGGTGTAACTTTTATTAATAAAGGGGTTAAAGTTTTATTACTTCTTAAGGGTTTTATTATGGGTTGCTAAAGCGAATAAACCCACAAGACCCAATAAATCCACCCACAAGATGGACCGACGACCTCATAAAGGTAGCGGGAAGGCGCTGGATGCAGGCCGCCACCAACCGGCCATTGTGGAAATCATTGGGGGAGGCCTATGTTCAACTGGACGTCCTATGGCTAAAATGATCATGATGATGATGATGAAAGCGAATAAAGGGCTAATAGCTTGGGTAGTTCATCGTAGGTATAATCCTTTCCTTTTCAATGCTTCTTTTATTTATATTATTAGATTGTAGTCATAATACATACTCGTATACATGGATGATTGTGTTATACTTTCATTATAATACTTAGTGGAATTACTGCTTTCAAAACGTGAATTAGAACTGGCCCCATAGCAGACATTTTCCTACATCTAAAGGCCTTTTAAAATATATATTGGTTATGGCTATTGGAGCGGGTACCACTTTCCATACATTTGTGCCCATCATCCTTTGCCTACAAATCGCGTTATAAATACCCATCTATGCCCAAGTCATTTCCATTAAAGCCCCTATAACCCTAACTATTACTACTCCCGTCACCATAGCTTCTGCATTATTTATAGAGTACGTGCATCCTCGTAAAAGTAAATTACATTACAGGCAGATCTATAACTCCTGGAAAAATATCCATAAAACTTGTCATCAGCATAAGTAGGTAATCATCATTCCGAGTGAATTTCGAAAATGTCGGATTTTCATGGTACCTTTTGATATAAAATATTATTTTATTACTGGCTAGACTCACGGCGTCGCCTGAGTGTATTTCGGTCTGTCACTTATAAAATCTTTATTGAGCGTCCCATCATGAAACTAGAATTTAAACTATTCCAATGAATTATTTGAAATTTAAGTTTCCTTATTTCATATAGAAAAATCTTTCATCTCTTCTTTACCCTTTTCATTTTTATTGGAATTAAAGGTAAATTATAAGTCCTTTAGAAAGGTCATTAATTCATCAAAATTGGTTCAACTGTAGGTGTGAAAAATGTAACCAAATTAACATTTATTTTGGTTTGTTAGCTGGTCAAGATAGAAACTATGTTAATCCGAAGTTAATACCACTGTTCCAACTTCAAAGAAACTGGCATATAATAAATGCTACTGTGATACTTTTTTCTTGGGCCTAAGTATACAAACGAGCCATTAAAATAATGACGCAACTGAAATTTTCTTCGCCATAAATTGCTACTGAACACCAACTTACTCATAGTAACGGCTCAATCTCGTCATTTTTCATCTAAAATTAGATTCCAAGCTCACGTAGTTTGAATGAGATCGCTTCGATATCGATATCTGATGATATACTATTTCGCTTGAAAAGCCGCCGAAATGAATGATGTTCGGGAAATTTAATTCGATTGGGAGGTCCAATTTATGTCTGTCCCCGTTTAGATGAACGTTTTAGTGCTAATTTGTTATGTTTGATGAAAGCTAGTTGGGTTTTATAATTATTAGTGGTTATTAATTTATTAAGTACAGTATGTGGCCATGGGAATAGTATATAATCCGGATTTCCAAACGACTATTTTATATTAAGTACTTATTAGGTAAGTACTAAGTTAAAAGTTTAACCTCTAGAGATTTTTATGTTCCGATTTCATGTTTACCTACTGTATATCGTTTCACTTTTTCTTTTTTTTTACCAAATCCAGTTATGTAAATGTCAAAATCTTCTGCAACCAAACGTTTAAACAAATGCCATCACTTCTGGCTTCTGTTTCTCCACCTCTCAAATATAATTATTAAATTTCCAAGAGCATCCCCTTTCGTATCACAAAGCATCGTAATTTCTCACAGTCCGACCGACAAATCTACATACAAAACGAAGGCACGGTAAGTATGAAAAAAGGCCGTTGGAGCGGCCGATAGGTCGGCCGGCGGTTACTTTATGGGGCCCATTATTCACGGGGAGCTGCCACCTGAACAATCTTTCCTGCATTGCAGTCGGACCTTCTTGGGGAAAACTGGACTTTTTAGGTACTTAGAAGGTAGAATATAGTTGTATTCAAAATTGGAAGTAGGTAATTTGAAAAACTATAAAGGGTAATAATAGCCCCAGACATTCCTTACACAGCTCATAGATCTGTATAAAAATGCAATCGTTACTATGTTGAATTAATCTATCAACAAACAGATCGAAACACTCAACTATAAAATAAAGTACGAGTAGGTACCTATAAAATTGTCGAATCTGTCTGATTGAATCAGAAATGAGCAGGTAGATCCGCAGGAAACCTAAGTAACCGACATAGCCTGCAGAATTGCCAAACATAAGACAGTGCCAGTAGGCGAGGCACATAGCACGTAGAGCCGCCTGGGGCAGAAAAGTTCTCGAGTGGCGACCAAAAGCCGGACGTCGTAGTGTGGGCAAGCTTCCCACTACGTGGACTGACTATCTGGTGAATGTCGCGGGAAGTGCCTGGATACGGGCAGCACAGGACCGGTCTTTGTGGTAATCCTTCCAGCAGTGGGCATCATTTGGCTGAAACGAATGAAAATTTCGAAAGTCATGATTTTCTAGTCAGTATGTCAATGCAATATTCTGCTTTCTCACATACATCCAATTAAATGATAATTATTGATCCAGAAACACCCTCTTTCCCTCCATTAATTCTTTAGTAGGTGTCGAATAAACACAATATTCCTTTTAGCTACCTAATTAGAGGTTTAAATTTCATTCATATAGGGAATTTGTAGTTTGAATTGACAGGCCCATATTTTAACACCCTTCAGCTATTGACATTTGCAACGAATGTAATGAATAGGAAATGACATGAAACCAAATTATAGGGCCACCGTTGATATAGGGCTTCGACAATCTAGATTGAATTTTAACTAACTTTTTTACTTTAAAATGGTATTGATGATCATGATATGGACGCCAGTTCATCAACTTTCGATTTCATTGATTCAAAATAGTTAAAGATTTTTATTAAAAATAGTACATTATATTTCAAATTAATTGGAGAAAAATAGGAGACTGATGACTTAGGTACTGGATTTATTTGGTATTTTAAAAGTGGAATACGTCATCATTTCTTTCTCTGTGGATAATTTGAGTCTAAAGCTTGGCAACAAACATAGCTTTAAATAATTTCGTTTCGACAACCCTGAATAAATATTCTGTATATAAATGCCTTTAAAGTAAACAGAGAGCAGTCGTCGACATCCTATCAATACGGACAAAAGAGAAAAATACATTTTCCGCAACCAATCTTGTTGATTAAGGATCATTTTTCCATAGCAATGGACATACCGACGTTTGAAGAACTTTTCAAACAAATAAAGTTAAACTTGTGGTTCTTCGGGATCCCGTTCAATGGCCGAAATATTGAACTTAGATTCTATTTTATGGTGGTAGTGGTTATAATTATGTTAATTGGGGAGATTTCGTTCTTCGTGTCAAGATACGCGCCTGAAAATTTTATGGAGTTAACTCAATTGGCTTCGTGCATTTGCGTTGGGGCTCTGTCCCTACTAAAAATCTTGCCAATTGCTCATAAAAAACAAAAGATATTCGAGCTAACGGAAAGTCTCGACGGACTTTACAATACCATTCTCGAAAACCCTAAAAAGAAAGCGATCATTCGCAGACAAATGATTCTCGTTAAGATTCTAATGAAGTATTTGTTCATAGTGAACATAGCTCTTTTTGTGATTTACAACATTTCTCCGTTGATATTTATGACGTATAATTACATTGAGACAAATGAGGTGGAATTCATCTTGCCGTTTGCTTTGGGTGTTCCTTTCTCAATAGAATCCATGGCGACGTGGTTTCCTGTGTATGCTTACTCAGTTTTTTCCAGTAAGTGAGAAAAACATCTTTAGCGTTCGAAATGGTGTGCTTTAAATAGATTAGATTGTTCGCTTAGCATTCATAGAACCTATTCTTTAAACACTAACAAACAAACGGTGCTATTTTTTTTTCAACAAAAATGTTGAGTGATAATGAAACTTAATTATACAGGCTGTTTGGCGGAAGGTTAGACAAACTTCGTGGGTGTATAGGTAAGGTAATTTTAAGAATTTTTTTCTCGCGTGTTTCAATCTAATCTTTATTTATTTTATATCTAAAAAAAATTAAGCAGTTTTCAGGTCAAATTTCGGAAAAAAATTAATATAAAGAAGAACGGTCATCTGTGACCCAGGCCCGACAGAAACGAGACATACCTCAGTTTTTTTGTCATGTCTTAATTAGTTAAATTATATATTTTTTATATTCGAAATCTATGTATAACACCAAAATATTACCCTTTGTTTTTGTTCAGGCGTTATACAAAAACTAATACAAAATGCCTTTTTATCACCAAAATTGGTAAATGTATGTACCTAAATGTCTATTACAGCTGCTATGGAATGTATCTAGGTGACCTGGAGTTATAGCCGGATTATACAGGGTGGAAACGAGAAGTTACAAAATCCAAAAATTCAATGTTACCAGCTTCCATAATCTGTAACCTATTATTGGTACCATTTGAAAGAGCTCGTGAAGCACTTTCAGAATCAGTAACTAGTTTTTCGATATCTTGTATAGTTTAGAAATAATCGAGTGAGATCACTTATCGTTCCATATGTATAACCACCCTGTATAATCCGGCTATATCTCCAGGTCACCTAGATACATTCCATAGCAGCTGTAATAGACATTTAGGTACATACATTTACCAATTTTGGTGATAAATAAGCATTTTGTATTAGTTTTTGTATAACGCCAGAACAAAAACAAAGGGTAATATTTTGGTGTTATACATAGATTTCGAATATAAAAAATATATAATTTTACTAATTAAGACATGACAAAAAAACTGAGGTATGTCTCGTTTCTGTCGGGTCTGGGTTTTTTTTTGTATGGGGCGTGACCGTTCTTCTTTCTGATCCAGATAATGAGAAAAACATTAGGTCACTTGGAGTCAAATGGGCGAACTTGTATTCTTAAAATTACCTTACCTATACACCCACGAAGTTTGTCTAACCTTCCGCCAAACACCCTATATAGAGAACTTACTCGTTTATATACTGTAGTGGTAGGTACTTAGGCAGAGTCGCACCACCAAACTTTAAAAAAAACAATTTAAAATTTATTTATTTGGTAATAATAGCACACAGCACGATACCTAACCACCAATGTCACAATGTAGTAATAACTAATTATCCGACCTATTCGACAGGTTATACAATTTTCTTAGTATTTAGATCTACTTATAAATATTAAAACACTGTAAGTACTACATCTAATCAAATTTTTGCACTAATATTAATGGCTTTATCGCAGCATGAAAGTTGTTTGCAAATCAAGTTTTTATTTTATTGGTGTTAATGTTACGGTAAATGTGATACATTGAAAATTATTAATAATAACCGGTTATTATGAATAATTACCGACAGTCGAGGTAAAAGTGATGAATTAATCACATTTATCAGTAATTATTTAATAATGTAACCTTAATACTAACAAATATCATAAAAGAGAACACCGGCTCATTATCGCATAGGCATTGTTGTGATTATCAACTTGCTTAAAAGAAATACGTATGGAAAAACTCGCGCGAATAAGCGACTACTCGTAAGTGGCGTAAGTGGCGGCTGTGTTCAAATTTAATGAGGACTACCCACCGCTAAGTTAAAAAAAAACTTTGACCGTAACTTTAATGATAACCGGTGTATTTTGTATGGAGTTTGGACAGATTTTTGAAAGTCAAAGTAAAATGGTGCAACCCAGCCTAAGTAACTTAGAATTTCTTTTATTTAACAAGAAGTTACTTTTATTCCTGCACATAATGTTTCAGGTTTTGTTAGTGTTTCGTACTTCGTGACAGTGGATGCACTGTACTGCATACTAACCACCCACATTTGCAGCAATTTGTCAATGGTAAGCGAAGAATTACAAAACGTCGATACCTCAAACAAAGACGAACTTAAAGAACTGGTTAAAAATCACCAATATATTCTCAAGTAAGCCTCACTAACTCACCTTGTTATAGATTATCTTCTGCTCCTTACTATTTTATACCGTTGCCTTCGAGGTTAAAAATAATGGGTGAAATAAAACAAAATTTAAATTATCTGTCTGTTTGAATTCTAATCGAATATTTTAAAAAGAAGACGACTTTTCAACCTAATGCTCTTTCAGCGGCGAATGAATAAGTAACACTCTTTTTCAGGCTATCTGAAGATTTGGAAGAAATATTTAGTTTGCCCAATCTTTTCAACGTTATGATGAGCTCTCTTGAAATATGTGCGGTTGGATTTAATTTGACGGTGAACATTATTTTTGTTTGAGCACAAAATCTAGTAGTTTATCCAGTGTTAGATGCAAATGTAGGGGTTTTAACTTAAGTTTCATTGATTACAATAACAGATTATTAGATAAGGCTTACTTGTATTGTATTTTATTTATTGGTGGTTTCAGATGGGTCCAGTTAGTGAAATACCAAGGAGCGTCGTCTTTTTATCCTCTGTGTTACTTCAGATTCTGATGCTGAGCGTCTTTGGAGAGAAGTTGATCGGAGAGGTGGGTAAATATCCCTAAATAATAAAAAACAGGCAGTTTTCTTTAAAAATCATTTTTTACAGAGCACGAAAGTGGGTGATGCAGCATACAATAGTAAATGGTATGAAGTGGATCAGAAGACGAAGAAAACTATTCTTATAATCATGACCAGGTACGTATCTTTCATGTACATGAGTGATGTATAATTATGAGTTTGTTGCGGCGCTTCTTCTCAGCACTTGCTAAATGTTTGTCTCGAAGCGCTGGTAGGTCAAAAAGGAAAGAGACATGAGTTGACGATTTGTAAGAACAAGGTAATTCAATTCGTTTATGCAAATGTATTTAGATTTTTTTATTTGCGTGTATAATCAAACTTTGAAATAGTCTTTAAAACTCTAAGTTACTGTGTGTAGATCTATCTAAATTATAAGTTCGTATTTCAACAGATCTAGCAAACCACAACGGCTAACTGCTTACAAGTTTTCTGTAATATCCTACGGCAGTTTCACGAAAGTAAGTATTTTTCCTTTTAATTCCATTGTTTGAAGTGTTTTAATATTAATTTCTTTTTTACGATCCCATTTGCTTCTTACAAATGAAAAGCAAATAAAAATGTGTCTTTGGAAGGTAAACACTTTTATCAAATATACGGTTTTCAGATTTTATTAAAAAATCCTGACCCTGAATTAACTAAAGTTAAAAACAAACTACTTTGTCATCTTACCAATTTTTGTATAAATAATAATACATTTTCATTTTATTTACTTAAAATTGTTATTAAAACATTGCAGTCTCAAATATCGGTAAAACATAATATGTAATATACTCAATGTTTGTGCCCATGCCTACTCGTATTTATTGTTTCAGATCATTAGTACATCCTGGTCCTATTTTACTATCCTGAAAACGGTTTATAAGCCTCCTGAATAGAAATATCCTGGAACCATTTTAATAGAGGAATCAACGATGTATTTGAAGGTTCCAAAACTTACTACTCATAGTCAAATTCAAGACATTATTATTAGAAGCACTAACATAGTAAAAAAAATAATTAGTAAATAAATTATATTTCTTATGTGTTTGTAATTACTGTTTGAATCATTTTAAGTCTTATTATTATCTGTTAGGAATAATTCAAAGTAAAAGGTACTCGTACATGTATTTTAGGCATTTACAAGGATACTTTAAAAGTTAGGTACAACTGGAATATTTTTCACAACCGATATTTTTTTATTACAGTCTATACTAATAGCCAAACTAATTTTTCTGCATAACCCAAAGGTAAACTGGATGAGAATGCCTTATGGCATTAAGTTCGCCTAATGTTAATATTTTTGGCATTGAAGTATAAATAAATAAATAAATAAATATACTTTAGACATTTTAGACTAAAGTGTTCTTTTCAGCGATGATTTTTCAAACAAATGAAAATGATCTTGGCTTTTCAAGATTCCGCTTAGCGGTACGAAAATTCGTATTAGATTTTATTTCATGCTGATTGCTACAATACTTATGATAATTGAGGAAGGCGGTTTCGTTCTCGTATCAGATACGCCTCAGAAAACTTGCAGGAGTAAACGCGATTGGCTTTATGCGATTATCAGGGTACTTTATCAGTAAAAACTTCTTATTAAAGCTCGGAGGTTCTGCTTTAAGTAGAACAAATAGTGTGTAATTTAGTTCGGTTAAGACCTTGCAGATATTGTTAATTAACATGATGGATAAAAAATGAAACATAATTTCTGTTCGCCAAAGGTCACTTAAGTCATCAAGTCGGTCCGATTATGTTGTGGCTTACACTAATGACGATTCATTAGACAGAAAATGAACCAAAAGCTGTACAATATCTGAGATTCCCTGACGGTCAGTTACAGATTTCCAGCAACATTTCTAAAAAAAACGCAATTACAAAAAATATAAACTATTCCCAATAAATTTTAATTAGTACTCATCCAACGCGGTTTTGTAAGTCAGGCCTTCTATTTTTTATTAGTTATTCAACTTTTGACATTTGTAATTTAAAACCCAATTTGCAATACTTCACTTACAAACTACGATTAAATTTTTGCTTCTTTAACTAACAGTTTGAGGTAAATGATTTAATTTTACGGTTCTCAGAAATTGTCAATAGAAATTTTCCATGGAAAAGAAATGAAAATATAATTTATAACATTAGCACCGTGGTTTAGAGGAGACTGAGGTAAGTTGTAACAGAGGAGGTTTATGACATTGTCTATTTTTTACCCTAACGTAGCGTGCGCGTTTTTTAGTTCAAGTCTCTATATCTTAATAGGTTTCCAAAAATCTCCCTTACTCTATTTTAAATGTCAAACGATGTAACTTGAATATGTAGGTACCTAGGCGTTAGATATGATACTTACATATTATAACTAAGCGAACACCTACTCCATCTTTTTTCGGACTACTTACCTATCTAAAGATTTGGAAGAAATATTTAGGCTGTCCAATTTATTTTACGTTCTTGTGGCCTCTCTTGAAATATGTGCGCTCGGGTTTAATTCAACGGTGAAAATCTTTTTATTTGGAATGAAAAATTTGCTACACGAAAAAGAGGCTCCAAATTCATTAATTTTGAAACATGGTTTCATGTTCTAAGTTTGTCTCATTAATTTAAACATTTTGGTAAGTAACCGGATCCTTGATAAGATCTGCCTAATCTATGATAAATAAGAAAAGTTGCTATAAATTGTCTGCAGTTTTATTTGTTACTGAAAGTTTTTGTTTTAGATAATAACATAAGATGGCTAAAATCTGTAAAATTAGTTCTAAAGCAAAGTAAAACTTCAGAGGACTTATTCCAAATGTCATGTATTTTAAATCGACCTCTATGGTAGAAGTGACAGGTAAGTTCAAATCTATGGGGGAGGTGATTTTACGTCTATCAAATTCTAAAGCCTCTGAAACTTAAGCCCGTTTCCACGATCAATCCCTAATTTTTAAGTGACCACTAACAGGAATTTTGTTTTCAAAGGGGTCACTTAAAATTATGAATTGATGGTAAAATGGACATTAATAACATACGAGTAAATAATTTACTATATAAGAGGAAGGCTTGTGAAATATGTACGCTAAAAACGGTCATCCGTTTATCATCAACCACGGTGAAAATTGGTTGACCTTGGCGATCATTACTATAGCGCTACTCCACTGAGCTACAAATTGATAATCTATAATAATTTTGTTATAAATCAAAACCAGCAATAATTAACCTCGTATATGTTTTCCGTAATAGCCCTCAGCAGTTTCCCCAAATTAAAAGTACTTTTCCTGTTAAATTAATTCTGTTATTAATAGGTACGTGTTTTTGTTATCTTATTCATGATTCCGTTTGTTACTTACTAATAAAACATCAAGGCAGTATTATTTACTATTATTCTGTTTGAACATCTTTTATTAAATATACAGCGATTTTATAATAATAAGCCCGAGATAGCTGGGTTTAAAACTAAATATATACTCAAATCAAAGGGATCCCGTTAAAGTAAGAACTTTCACTGAAAATTACTTTCAAAGTTCTAGGAACATTATTTAATTTTTGTCATCTCATATAGCGGGGCTCTTTATTACTTTATATTGACCTTTGCTTTTTATTGTTTTATTATTTCTTTAAAATAAGCTTGAGTTAATTTGCACCTCCAAAATAAAGAAACCTTGCAAAAAACGTAAGTCTTTTGTATTATAAATACAGGTTTTAGAGATTAGTTACTAAATTCATTGGTCCAAATAAATGAAAAAGTTATTAATTTGGAATGTTTTTATTGTAACGGCTGTTAATTTAAGTAGTTAAATAAAAAAACATTTTCCACATTTAACTATGATTGAACAACTTTATTCGTCTTTGATAGGTTTTTTTGTGATTATTAGACTAGGCTCTAATTTTGTTATTTTCTACATTAGTAGGGGTAAAAACGTCTTGTCCTCATGCGGTACAATCCCGATCTGAAACCAAAATTCCATAGTTAGAAAAAGTTTAAGGTTAGAAATTAACATATAAAATTTGTACTTAGTAGAAAAAACCGACATTAAAAAGTATTATTTTGTAAAATGTTATCTAGATAAAAAAAATCAATAATTTCAATGAAAACTAAGTGATGTTTAAAAGATTCACCAGTGCAAAAACTTACCCAGTCTTGTTCAAGTCACTGTTGCCCATATTGAGATTTTGGCCACGGCAAGTGCCCAGCGTAACTTGCAGGTAGTTGGAGCACTGCCTTCCCACGAGGTGGTCATGAGTAATTGTGGATGCAAAGAACCTCCAGGCTCTATTGTGGTTGCAGAAGTTGGTGAGACAGCCAGGCTGGCTGTTTCCACCGTTAGGGAAGAAGTCGGCGTCTCCGATGGCGTAGCCGATGCCAAGGCTCGCAGACAGACCACCGTCTGTGTGGATTCCTTCAACATACTGACCGTCGTTTCGGCTGATCCTATTAGAGTTTAGGTTCCATAGTAATCCGGTGGGGTCAAGACCTGTTAATAGAATAAACGCACTGTTAATAGAATAATTAAAAACGCTAAAAAAATTATTCGCTTATTTCATCTCCCTCTGCTTATAGAAACTTAATTAAGTCCAAAGTACATACATTACAATAAATATTTTTGTAGTGAAATCACACCAATCACAACAGTTACTATAAGACCGTAACGAGTTGTTGAGGTTGATATGTTATCCTCCATAAAAATATATCGGTGATGAGAACGAAGAAGAAGACTGGATGAATATAACGACATTTAAGTACGTACCAGTGACACGAGCAACCTTTCCTCCCAACTCCCTTCCAGCATTTCCAACGAGATGGGCTCCCAAGCTGAACCCAACCAGGTGCATTTTCTCATACGGAGCATTGGCTACTTTGTTCAAGAAGGCCAAGAATCTGCCAAGCTGACGGCCTGCTTCAGGAACTCCTCTGGTGGCTGTGACGTAGCCAGAGACTGCCAGGCTCCGCCAGTCAACGGCGATGACGTTGGCAGGTCCCTTCGATAAGAATGCTGGAATGACAAAACCATTTGAAGGGTCACACTATGCTCTGTTACAGCCACATTATTAGAGGCACTTTGCAAGTTTAAGTTTCGCACTAAAACTATTTGATTTTTTTTGTAACTATCACAGCCAACACCTATACAAAACTGTGTCGTTTCTTATCATTATAACTCATTAATCGTAGCCGCATAGCAATTAGATTAATCCTTATAATCAGAGGTTAATTGATTTCACTCAAAATATATGAGATACTCGTAAGATAGATAATATTTTATTGTTATCATATTATAGACTGCTGACATCAACATCTTTTAGACTAGGCGCAGACCACCGATTTTAAGGTGGCCGATAGTTGTGCCCGATTTTAAATTGTATGAAGAATCGGCCAAATCAAATCGGTGTAATGTGCGCACTTCCATACATGCCCATACTGATCAACTGCCCGACTACATTATCGGCCGACGAAAAATCGTTGGTCTGCGCCTAGGCTTAAGCAGGGGAAAGTGGTTTAGAAACAATTTTATGTTCTTAGGTCTTGGTGGACGCTGATTTAACACAACTTGAAATACATACCTACCTATCTAGTAAAAAATCATACAGACCGCCTTCTGCCTTTACAAGAGTAGCAGTAGAGTGATAAAGTTGACTTGAATCAAACAGTTTTTTTTAAAGAAGTTGAAATCTAATGGCAGAATAATCTGTGAAATTGAGCCAAGTCGCATGATAAGAAGGAGATTATGAACAATACATACCTTCTCGCACCTGTGTGTTCATGCCAGAGTCCTGATTCCCGAGCCAGCCATGTACCACTACAACTGTCGGCGCATTCGGGTCAAAGTTTGATGACAGAATAGATTCTACATTGTTCATTTCCAGGTTTTGTCCCTCTGAGGGATTTTCTCTGCAATAGTAGGTAGACATGAGGAATTAACAGTGTATCTATGACTTCATTTGTACAATGCATTATAATGTATTTAGTTTCATCATGAACAGACAACCCAAGAGAAGATAGTCATCTTAGAATGAGTAGAGCCGATCCCAAACGTAATGGGAAAAGGCACCGAAGAAGAAAAAGCAGAAGAAGTTGTGGGTATTTAGGTAAAAGTAACAACGTAATTCAATACATAGATAAGACTTAATACACAATGGTATTAAAAAGTAAACATATAAATATGATATGGCTATCATAAACTCAGAAGGACAGCGGGTTGTTGAAATACGAACACGAAAATACTTCACTCTTGTTTTATTGTAACTTCTTCTTATAAGTTAGGCACAGTAATTATTGCAATAATAAGTAGGTAACAAGATATCCGACACAGTGGTTAGGATAATGTTAACGGTTTCGATTCTGCAGCAAGACTGCGCTCCTCGACACCGTTACCCATAACGAAACTTCCCCTACCGCAATGCGGCGGACGTCGCATTGAACAAGATGTTCCCGCCTTGGCCAATGGGAAGTCAGCAACACTACTTAATATTAACTAAATACTATACTATAATAATAATAATTATAATAATTATGGATCGACTGATATAAATTTAATTAATGATTTATGGTACTATTTATACACATTAAATATTTGTATTTGATAGCGGAAGTAGTAAAGTTATGACACAACGTTACTTTGAATGAACTAAATACAATATTAATTATAATGATCATGAATAAACTAAAATACATTTAATTAGTGATTTATAGACATACTTATGTACATTACACATTAGTATTTGATGCCGGAAGTAGTTAAATTACGACATAAATTACGTACCTTGTGAACAAAACGCATCTATCAATGTAACTATCCAGACTGTCCAAAAGATCCTCATCAACCTCCTCTTCTAGATCAATCGTCTTTTGAAGACCATTTTCGTCAGTGTACTGGACGAATCTCGAGTATTCTTGCTCGGGGAAATCGGATAGTGGTACAGCCCATGCGGCGTTTGCTATAAAAATAATGTTAAAATAAATAACAATGTTCCAATAAACAATTAAATTTTTACTTCTCCGCAATGAATGCCAATACATAGTAGACCAAGGTAACCGTTAGGTACGACCACATAATGAAAAATTTGATTCACCTCTTATGGCGGGCGACAAACAGCTTTGATAGACCTTTTCAATAGTTACCTACCACCTATATCTTGTGGATGGCGCACTTAGGACATTTTAGGGTTATGTTAAAAACCCGATACCTCAGTAAACTATTAATGTAGGACAGGATATCCTGCTTGATGGACTGACGATCTCAAAATTTGTCTGGATGAAAAGAGCGGGAGATAGTACTTTATAGCGTTCTTTGGGAAGGTATACGTCCAGCAGCGGACTGTCATAGGCTGAAATGACGCATGGCATGCGTATAGCTATCATAAAACACACATCATAAAAAGGAAAGAAGAAAGAATGAGGAAAGGGATAACAACCTAACATGCATGCGTGATAAGAGCACATAACGCAAAAAATAACGTAAGTAAAAAAACGTTACAGATTTCAATTAAGTATTAAATTAGAAAACACAATAATAAATAAGTGATAATACTCGTACTTACCAGCCAAAGCCGCAAGTAGTAAAGAAAATAGCACTATCTTCATGGCCGCTTTGTACTATGCTGGTTACCGCTAATGGCTAAGTTATCAATCAGACTTTTATTTATAGTAATAGATAGTTGTTGCAAAAATATTTTTGACGCAAATAATACTTATCTATCTGACGCATTTATAATTAATGATAATAACAAAAATATGTAAGATTTTATAGGTGATTCCTACGTGCCTGGAATGGTATACTTACATACTCGTAGATCCTACTAATATCCTACTTCCTACTACTAATAACTTTTTCGACAAAGTCACCTTTGAAACGATTTTTTATTAAAATCGGTTTATCTGCGGTTTGCGGGCTACGAGACCACAGTTAAGACATACAAATCTACAAAAACAGTTATAGGTTGTAACTGTCTAGTCAAAGTAACTACGAAAACGACCACTGAAAACCAGCGTCGTGGTGCTGAGTGGAAACCCATTTGGCATCATCTTCAAATTAATTATATATTTAACGTATTAAGTTCTGTAATTTGTTGTTTTTAGTGTGCCAAATAAATGTATTTTCATTCTTTTCTTTCACCTGGCAGCCGTAACCACACGTTCTGGTACAGACGGAGCGTGTGCGTCGCATTCAGCGAGGTGCGCAGTTAGCTCCATCGGGTTGTACACACGTCGCATTAAAAAAACCTAACTTTGATTTAAAAATAAGTAGGTAAATTAGCATTATGCAAAAATACAGATAACGTAGTCTTTATTTATTTATCGGTATCTAATTTTGATTTTTAGATATCGGTTGGCGTCATATCGTACAAATGGATTTGATGACTGATATCGTCTAACGTCAATGAAATCTTTTGATAATCTGTTTATTTTTAAAAATAGGAAGATAGGATAGGTTTAGACCGTGGTGTTTGAACTATAACTTCATTTTAATTATGCTAACTTATGGGATATATTTTTAGTCCGTATCTTTTGAATAAATGAATGCATTCATTCATGGATTTATTATCAGATAAAAATATGAATTACTTAATATGGATAACTGCGGCCAGTATTCAGACGATAAATTCCGCTCCTGAAAGTAAAACATTTAATTAAAACATAAATTAATTAGCCTAAGATTTCATAAGTAAAATAATAAAAAAATGTTTTTTTATTTGCTCCACTGTCTGTCATATTGTGCTGTTTAATGCATTTAACGCCCGTATAAATTAAGCAGGAAATCGAACGCACAATAATATGAATAGAGCACTTAACTGTGATTGGTTCATGTGTGACCCTGTGCGCACTGTGAGACCTCATAGTAATGTTTGTGAATACGGGCGTAGTCTCAGATCATAGAAAGATAATAGATATGAAGTCGCGCGTAACTACAACGAGAACCAGTGTCCCCACATTTCCCCCACCACAGCTCCCACACACACATTCAACTGTGTAAAAACAAAGCGACTGAGAGTCTACGACAACATGTGCAACCGGCTTAAAAGTGCTGTGATTGGCCAGAAGGCGTGCCTTATGGCCAATCAATGGCCGAGAAGAAAGATGAAATGGAGTCGACAAGATATCGATACTTTAAATCGCTAGGGGCAAGGCTCGAAACTGGTTTCACAAATGCTTATGTATGAAAACCTTTTTATTATTATACCTACGTTATTATTGGTTCTATATTGGCTCACATAAAATTCTAAATCCTATTCTTTGTCTTACTCGGTAGTAAGAGAGATTATTATGAACACAAATCGGTATTTGTGTTCATAATAATCTCTCTTCATAATTTTATCTTTCATACTTTTTTTATTCATACATTTTTATTACTACCAACGGAGCTCATAACAGTTAGTAATCATAATAATTTTTTTTATCAATACTGTTACTGTCAAGAACCATTTAAAATACGTAATTTTTATTTTCAGATCTTTTTTCTTCATAACATTCATTGATCATATTGTTTTAATTAATAATGTTGTTACTAAGAACATACTTCAACTCATAATGTTGTTGTTCAGAATAATTTACTTTATAACAGACATACTCGTATCTTTAAAAAAATCATATATAATTTAATAAAGTAAATAAGCATGCAGAGCATGCAGCATGAAAGCAAGCATGTAGCATGCATTGGTATCTCCTCGTCTCCGGCGCTGCGGGATGTGCAGCCCTTCCGCCCTTGCGTAACGAGGCTCAGGCACCCACGCTTGCTTCCGCAGCTTCGGCTTTTTGGATCGCCATCGGCGCCTCGGCGACCAGCCTCAGCCGCTCCAGCTCACCCGGGCGCCTGAGCCTCGTTACAGCGGGCGAGGGCTGCCCTCCCTCCGCGCCTCCGGCTTTGAAATTACACTCTAGGGGTAGGGCAGACAAGACTACGTGGAGTCGGTTTTGCAGCGATTCGTTTCTGTCACGTTAGTTTTGTGGCACAAAATATTGCCTGTTTTGGACCATTTCAAATTAATTTAATGTTCAAATACGATTTAATACGAATATAGACATCATGATTTTCAATAATATGGATAAATACACTTATGAGTAATAAATTTATGTAAACAAATATTAGGATACATCACATTTATGAATGTTATAGTTATTTATTCGAATGATTATGACTTTCGATCATTAGTATAGTAAAAACTAAGTGTATGATTAGTGATATTATGAATATCAATGATTATGTTTTTAAATATGTAGGTTTTAAATTTTTTATGAAGAATGATCATTATGGTATCAAATTGTATGAGAAATATTTTCGGACCTCCAATGATAGGAATTGAAAAGTTATGTAAGAAAATGCGCTACCGTTATTATTAACTACTATCACGTACTTTTTAATTATGGCGATCTGCGTACCGCATTTATGTTTATCAAAAATAATGCCTATATTAGGCTTTCAACTAGCTCTTATAGTAATTACATAGTTGACAGTTACTAATTACTTCTACTGTTATTATTTTTTTTGTAAAATCTTATAATCGCAAGTAACACATCATTTTTTTATTTAAAATTACAAAATAGAAAATTATAATTTACTTCTATTTATCGATAATAGGAAACCGCATTAGAACACGAGCACGGCACTGTGTTACGACCGGCACATGCGGCCGTACTGTGTATTTTCACACGACAGTGGATATCGGAAGAAATTAAATACATTGCGCAGTAGTTGAGCATGACATAAAGTGGTTGCTAACTAAATCGTCAATGTACAAGTGTGTTAGAATTTTTATCACCACTGATTTTTTTTTATTTATAAGCAAAATACCAATGGATTTGCAATACTTACATGTAGTAAATGACTCCATTGTTCCTGTAGTTCTTCGTTTCACTTGTTTTATTACACGTAACGACGTATTATCCAAAATATCGGAGAACATTTCCTTAGTACGACTGAATCGCGACTAACCTAGCTACGTGGCCGATGTTCGTTTCTGGGCATATCGCGAAGACACGCGCCACGCCCCCGTTTCACATCTATTCCCTTCTATGATCTGAGGGCGTAGTCTTCATTATTCACTAGGTACCTACTTCAAGAGCTGCAAGGTCGAAAAACTAAATTAACACTAGAGTACACGCGCGGACTACTATAGTAGACCAGGGTAACATTTTACGCTATAACTTTTTGAAAACTTGCGCCAGAGAGCTGGCATTCCAGGAAAGCCTCGTTTACTAAATTTGTCAGTAAGCCAGTAAAGCTTGGGTCGCTAGAGTCTGCGCACTTTTCTAAAATTGGCCGTCAAAACTGCGGGTCTAGTCAAAAGCCCGAAATCACTTGACAAAAAAATTATGAAAGACTTGTAACAAATGGATTTACACCGTGTACCAGGCAGTAGAAAGTCATGAATACTATGACAGATAAAAAACTAATCATATTTATTCAGTCAATTTTTTTTTGTTAACATTGGTCTCAAAGTGCAATTTTGGTCCAAAAAATTTACAACTTTTAAATCTGTTTATAATGTTTGATCCCAAATAGTTATATGAAAAAACTTTGATTATAAAATAACTATAATAAACACTTTTATCATTTACATAGTAATTCTATTCATAAATTGCTTATAAACTGATTTACAGTGATTTTAAATTGGCTTACCAGAGTAGGCCGCGCGTGTATTCGTGTAAAAAAAGGGGCGCGTGTACTGCAGTGTTAATAAACTTCATAACTCACCCAGTCTTCTGCAATTCATCATTGCCCAAAGGCAGCTCGATTCCTCTACAAGAATTCAGTTTCATTTGAGTCAGTCCCGAACATTTCTTTCCAACTAAATTACCATTATTGATAGAAGCTGCAAACAGCTCATAAGACCTGCTATGATCGCATAAAGCAGTGAAGCATCCTGGTTGCTTAGAACCTCCGTTAGGGTAGAAGTCTGCATCAGCTACGTTCTCTGATGTACCAAACGTTCCACGGTCGGTGTGTATAGCTTCTACGTATACTGCGTCGGATGGCTTTAGGCGGTAAGGGTTGGGACCCCACAATGGGCCAGCTGGGTCTAAGCCTGTAAAAAAGTTTTTAATTACAAAATTGGATATCATCATCATCATCATTTCATCTACAGGATAAACATATAATATGATAGGCCTCCCCCAATGACTTCCACATCGCACGGTTGGTAGCGGCCTGCATTCAGTGCCTTCCTGCTATCTTTATCAGATCTTATCATCTTTTCGAGATCGAATCAGAAATGAGAAGATTTGTAAAAGAACTAAAGTCACTGACATTGTCCGACGGATTAGCAAGCTGAAGTGGTAATGGGCAGGGCCTAACAACCTAGATTAAGACTAGGTACATGGTGCTGTGTGAAATATCCAAACGTAATTTATAAATGTTGCAACCATTGCTGTACCATAGATAAATAAATAAATACTTACCAGTGATTCTTGCAACTCTTCCTTCCAGCTCCTTTCCAGCGTTTGCAGCCACATGAGCACCCAAGCTATGTCCAATCAGGTGTATAGAACTAAAAGGTGTTCCCGTCAATGCATTCAGGAAGTCCAAGAATTGACCAATATGTCTCCCGACTGATGGCACTGACACTACTTCTGTGACGTAGTCAAGACTGGACAGCCACCTCCAGTCTACGACTATGACGTTGGTGTTTCTCTTTTGTAAGAGAGCTATAAAAAAGTAAAATAACGGGTTTGAAATTGGTCTAAGACCATCATTGAGGACCAAAAAATTGCTATACATAATCTAGCAGAATCTTCAAACTAAGCCAAGATGGCTTTGGTGGCTAGATAATGGTCATTGGTCATACTTAAGTATATTGACATAGTCTGTCATTCCAATGGTCTGTAGGTATTTACAGGACGTCCACTGCTGAACATAGGCTTTCCCCCAATGATTTCCATATAGCCCGGTTGATATAGTTTCTTTTAAGAAATTCAACAAACCTTTGGTCACCAAAGATCCGAGGCCCTAGCTTGGTTGACCTTGAAACCCGTGTATAAGCACAGCTGTTCGCTCATTTGGATCGAAGTTGGAAGACAAAACTGAGTCCTCATCATCGAGCTCCAACCGCTGCGCAGAATCTGGATTTTGTCTAAGAATAAAAAAAAAAAATTTAGGGTGGATTCGACCAAATAAGAGTAAATATTAACCTCAGAATAAATCGTCAGCTTTTACATAATATTTCCCATACTGAAACTGTCAATGTGTCAGTTATACCAGGAGTTATTCTCGGATAAAAGTTTGGTCGAATCGGGCGTAAAACGTAAGTTGTAATAATACTGTATGATATCGATGAGATAATTAATTGAACTTGTAAGTACAAACATAGTAACTACAAACAATTAGCTTTGTTATATTTTACACGAGTATTTTTGTACGAAGTATCTACTCGTATAGCGTAAGGTGGAATTTTAAATCTCTGTTTCGTCCAAACAAATGCGGATGTAACTATAAAATTATACTTAATATCAACAAAACAGATTTTGGTTGCTAATTGAGATAATAATTTCTTAAGATAATGAAGTTCCTGGTTGAGTAAATCTTTATCATATCATATTTACAAGATAACAAATCCGCTAGCTTATACAGGATGGTTTTTTTTAAGTTGTATTTTGCAACTTACCTGGTACTTATGTACGGGATTATTCCCACCTCTCGTTCCCAACGCTGCAACTCCTGTGTAGCCAGGATCTACAGCTTGACGGCCAATTAAAGCCCAACCAGTGAAGGTCAAGTTTGTCCCGGGGAAAGTTAAACCGTCATTGCGAAATTAATCAGAAGAACATAGAAGGAGTTCGAAGTTCTTACCTGGTGTATAGTAAGTATCGGTTAACATCAACACTTCTTTTCGCTCTTTCCGATTTCTTGGATTGTGGTTTTGCTCCCAACTCTTCAAGTTGAGTTCCATCCCATTCCACTGGAATTTCAACGAATCGACTGGATGATGATGATGAGCTACTGATTGGACCAGCTACAGCTAAAGCTTGAAATTGAATGAAATAATAATGAAAACGTATAGGCCATATAAAAAGATAGATAATAAATCTGAGTCGTTTAAAAAAAAATTTGCTCACAATAATAATTTAGAAATGTAATAAGCCAGGTGTCTCACTTCTATTTATAGTTTACATGCAATTGGACCTGCTCTCCTATCAACAGCAATATTCTTACAAAAGTTTGAATGTATTTTATATTTTTAATTTATTTGTCACACCTGGGAAAGGCTCCTAGGAAAACTTCGCCGCAACTCCGACTATTGTAACCACTAGACCGAAGAGAAAATATTTTATTTCAAATATAAAAATAAACACTGAGACTGAGTTGCACCACCTAATTTTGACCGTAACTTTTACGTAGGTAAACCGGTTTTTTTGTATGGAGTTTGACAGATTTTTGACGTTTGTCAAAGTTTATAAAAGAGCATACTCTATAAAAATATTAATTACTTGCTAATGTGTGTGGTCACATTTAATTTCTTTTTGTAGATAGTTCGCAAGATAAATTATCTACACGAAAATACCATATCTATTATTAACAATAATTCTCATTATTTTAATCAATCCATCAATTACACTCGTACTTACAAGGATTATCTAAATGTCTCAGGTTTTGTTAAGCACTTTATAGATTTTAAATTCATCTAAGTATAGTGCTAAATACATATTACAATACCTACTATTGACAATATTATAAGCTCGTGCTTCATAATTTCGAACGTGGTAACAGGTAGTATTTTAACTATCAGTTAAAGTTGGAGACATATCAAGACGCAACATCAGTATTTAAACAATTTATTTCAATAGAAAATGCATTACAATTATAATTTTCTTTTGATTCATTCAGTTATAGTGTGTTATTTTACAATCATTCGACAATTTCATAAAACAAAATAAATGAAAATAATTGTTATAATAACACAACATGAAACAAAACACGGTCTCAAAATGACAAATGTTATAAATACGAGTTGAATAACAGAACAAATGAAGTTTAAATATTTAACAAACTCGGGCAAAAGTTAGCTTCTTTTGCTTTACTATGCTATTCAAGGGTATTTCTCCGGAGGCAAAATTTTCGATGTCTTTGGGTATAGTTCTGTAACCAACTAACAAAATGGCATGCAAATTTTTTTTAGTATAGCTTAGGTTTATCCCTATCTGGCGCAAATTACATTTTTGAAATAATTGCTGTCTTTTTACATAATAAAAATATTTGAAGTGTGATTCTCTGATTCATATGGTGTGTCCGTTAGCCATTTTCCGGAACAAAATGGTTGATGTAGCATTTTCCTTTTGATATATCAATATAAATTAAAATTATTTCGAAAGCTAATGAGTTGTCCTTCTACAAAAAAAATGTGTCACAATTTTAATTAAGTTAGTGTGTTCGCAAAAAAATAAATAAGCCGTGTCCGGCGTAAAATACTGATTCATATGGCGTGAGCTATCCTTGACCATAACTGGTCAGGTTTTAATCATGAGAGTCTGGTTTCTGGCGTGGAGGCAAGCCCATCTTGCAACGGATGAGCTAGAAGGCAGACGTGGAACTGGTTGGCTTAGAACCCGGTGTGACGAAGGCAAATACTTGATTCATCTGTGCTTGGTTCAGGTGGCATGCTGATTACAATGCCTACTTTATAAAATTACATTATTGCATTAAAAATCTAATCTGTCTTTCTTGTGATGCTTTTGGGTTATAGATTCATGTAGAAAAATGACAACACTGTAGTCTGTATGTATGACGAGTTTTGCTCGATTTTAGGCAAAAAACTGATTTATCTGTGCGTGATTCATATGGTCAGGGCGCTATATGAATCATAAAATAAATTAGTTTTTGGTCTATCAAGCACCAAAAAAGGGTTTTTTAGCTAAGAATGACATCCCAGACTGCATCTCACTTAAGACCAGGTGCGATTGCGGTCTTGTTATGAATAAAAAAAACATTATCATTTTTATGCTAAGAATAAATTTATGTGTTTAAACAGTAAATAAGTAGTATATCCGTTAAGCTAGCAACCATAACACAAGCATATTTGTTGCTTATTTTGTGGCTAAATGGCGCTGTATGAAATTGCCCAACGATTTATTTATTTTTATAATTATTTCAGCTACACTTAAGGCGTCCATAGCACATAATAATATACTGCTGAGCATAGGCCTCCAATGATTTCGAGATTAACTGATTACCATTGCCACAACCTCTATAAGCTCATCTCAACTTCTTCACCTTGTAGGTGGACGTCTTAACAACAATAGCTTGCATAAGTGATACAGCTCGGTAAAGTCATCTAAAATATCTTAGTGCCATGAGATGAAAGTCTACATCCAGTGTGTGTTATCAGTGATGACAAATTGTACTGAAAAGCGGTTTCTCACTGAAGGCTTACGAACCACAAAGTTGCATAGTGTACTATGGAGTGGACTATGCTTGTTTTTTTTATGCAATCGAATCTGAAATGAGGAGATCCGTAAACGATCTAAAGTCGCATGGTGGCATAGTCCGATGTTTTAGCAAGCTGAAGTGATAATGGGCAAGACACATAGTATACAGAAATGATGGCCGATGGGATAGCACGTTTCTAGAGTGGAAGCCACGTGCTGGAAAGCTCAGTGTAGAACGTCCTCCCACAGAAAGGCGCAGGATGCAGGCCGCTACCAACCGGTCATTATGGAAATCATTGGGAGAGGCTTATGTTCAGTTGAAATGATTATGATGATGACAAAATATTATGGATGTACACTAAAGTTTCAAAAAAATGTTTTTTTCACGAATTATTGTGGAATCGTTGCATTTTTTCATAACAACAGATACATTTTTTCATAAAAACAGACAGTTTTTGTTATAATATGATTATTTTCTTAATTTAGAGCCAATTGTACATAAAAATTATAAATTTTATTTCTATTTTTGATTAATATGTAACAAATTCTGATTCATATGGGCACAAAATATTTGAACGTCGATATCTTGAAAACTACTTTACAAAAACGAGTCCCTTATCCAAATATATGTTATTGGGTGTACCTTTTTTCATATGAGTCTATGTTACAAACCTAAAATTGAATTTGAAATTTGTCCATATGAATCAGCCGAAGAATGCGATTTCGAAGAAGTGCCCTCAAGCATTCTGAAGAGTTAGCCTCGGTTAAAGTTCCCGTGGGACTACTTGCCCTTCATTGCTGAGATTTGTATTAAACTTCCAAAATTGAAATGAACGATAAGATTCCTTTTTATATTAACGCTATCGGCCTTTTTCGTAAACTTCTGGCTTGATAGGTTTGTCATATAATCATTATTTTGAAAAATAAAAATCTTGGTTTTTTTATTGACGTTTTCACTATTGTTTTCAAAAAGCTTACTATAAAATTTAAATTAGGCACTAAAAGTAAGGTTTTCGAAACATTCCTAAAAAAGATGATCGCAAGATTTCCTAGTTAATTTCAAGGCTTTTATTTTAATTTAACCAAAGAAAAAAATATTTGCGAAACTATTTTAACTGCCATATTATTATTCGGGTACAGGGCAATATACCTAGGCGCAAGTTTGACTGACGTAAAAAGTAAAGTAAATCAAATACATGAGTATTTCTCAAAAAAAATGTACGTAACGAAACGGTAGTAACGAAATAGTAAGGCCATAAGGCTTGTTATACATTGGCGAAATATTGTGAATGCTCTTCATTTATTCAATTCGAAATATTTGTAAGTATGCACCCAAATACGGGGTAATATTAAGGGATTAGAAATAAAATAAGGGAGTAATCATTCATACTATTTTAATAAAATTATTTTTGTTCCATCATGTTTATCCATTTTGAGTCGTTCTCTGTAAGCTTTTTGCCTTTCGGCATTGGTTTTTGGCGGCATTCCTAAAAAAACAAAAGAAGTAATCACATAAAAACGTAATCTAAATGATTTGATAATTTTTTGCTGGTGGCACTTCTGTAAAGCAGATAGTATCCAATCCTTTTATTTTTTATTTTATTTTATTTATTTGGTTTACCAATAATTGTTACACCAATGCTTACAAAAAATTAGATAACAATAACTTAGAACTAAGTGCACAATAATAGTACGGTAAACACTGCATGCATGAAAGATTGACACGGTACACTTTTAAAGGTGTATATAATAAATATATATATAATATTAAAAAAGTGAGGCTCATCAACTTTTGTTATTAACGCTCTATATTTTTTGAAATAAATTAAGTAGTGAATATTACTATACTTAGTCAGGTAATAACAGTATACACTCAGCATTATGTTGTACTTTTTCGTAACGTAACGAAATTCGTAAAAAACGTAACGAAATATTAGACAAAATGAGATCAGAAACAAGTATTTTTTTGATAAAATTTGTTACAGCAAATATAAAAGCTTACTAAATGTTCGTACCACACGTATTACAAAAAATGGTTAAATGAAGACTTACCGTTCTATATAAAATCGCTGATTTTACTGCCTGTTACGAAAAAGTAATCCCACAAAACACACACGTTTTCACTAATTTTCGCGATAGATGTTATGGCGGAGACGTCAGGCCAACAGCCATTCAGAGTGCAGCTATTGTTGTCCGTGTAAAATAAATACGGAATTGTTCAGAAACCATGGGAAAGTAGAAATAAATCGTAACTAAAGAGTAAATAACGAAATAGTAAATGAGTGCGACTCATTTTGTTTTTTTGCTTTAAATTGCCAATTCATTATGACACCCCATAGAAAATCAATTTGATACAGAAACTGCGATTACTGTAGAACGATAATACAAAGAAATTTACAATAATTTAGTTACGTATCGCATTTTATGAAACAAAAATACATGAAAAAGCTAGGGTGGCAAACAGGTTTTTGTATGAAAGGTAAAAAAGGACTATTTTTAAAATATCGAAATATTTGGTAATAAGTAGGATTATAGCTATAATTCTTCGTTATCTTAAAGATTAATATTCATCCTTCAAAATTGTGTGTGTGTTTTTTTTGTGTGATGATTTATAAATATAAAACTTTTGAACTGTTTCAAAGCACACTTTTTTTTTCAAAATGTACATTTTTTTTGAGAAATACTCACATATGTACAGGGTGTAAAAAAACCTATCACGAAGACTGAAACTACGCCTTCTGTACACCCAACCAAGTAATATTACAAAATATTATTGGTGGGAAATATTTTTTATTTTTATGATTAAAAAAAATACAATATTCCGCAGCCCGCAATGTACAGCGCGCCACGCAACGCAATGACCGTGCCTATGTGTGTGTGAGTGTATTGGAGCGTACGCGCTTTCCCGCCACTACCTACCGCGACCGCAGAAGTATTTTGTACACAAAATTACCAGATTATTCACTTCCTACATTTAAAAAACACATTCCTTTAGCATTTGTTTAGGTTTAGAACTAAGTACTTACCGACTAATCCCCTTCGACGTCGTCTGGAATCGGCTGCTCCAACCGGACAAGTTGTGGCTCGAACTGACGGCCTTCCACGTGCAAGCAAACGCGTGCCAGGTAAATCGTGTTTTGATGCGCGCTCCAGTATTCCTTCACGTACAGACCGGTATTTAAGTTCCTCAAATCCGACACAATACACGCCTAGACGAGGCGGACGGAGGCACAATCGGCTGATTGTCCAACAGACGTTGTACAGCCAGAACAATAATACGTGCATCAGTACGGTGGTGCGCTGTAGGATGTTCAGCCCGATACCTACAGCCTGCAGGGCTTCAGATGCGTTTCCACGTGCCCTCCCATAACAGTAAACCATGTTTACGTACTCACGAGCACTGTACGTATGGTTAGGCATCTTTCTAACACACATTCACTATTACCACACTCACTATCACACGTTCACACACTAACTATCCGCACGAGAAAACAATCAAAAGTCGCAAGCGCATTCGACGGCCGAAGAAACCGAACTGGCCGTACGAGGCGCGAGCGGCCCCTCGAACAAAGGCACTGCCCCGCGCGGCGAGACTGACTGACCAATAACAGTCAAGCAATACGTCTATCGAATGTGTCGTCGTGAATCGGTAGCGCTTTGTTATTACTCTTCATTTTCAACTACAAATTTACGTAATTTTTAACTTAACAAAAATGTAATTTCATCACTTTAGTACAGGCAAGTCTATCAACGAATGAGATTGTAAAAGCGGCGGCAAAAATACTTTGATTAATCTTTGTTAACTAAAGATCCGTCCTAGCATACTTAATAATAATTAATGCTTTAAGCAAGCTTCCAAAATACTCAAATTTGAATGAATTGTAGATGCGCAATCGTTATTAATAAAACAATAAGAATATCAATACATTTTGATAGTTATTCCGTGTAATAAAGTTACGTTCATTTAAAATAATCACGAACAAGACGATGAATCTTTTTATGTTGAAGAATGGAAGTAATTGGTATGAAAGAAGTGCTAAAAGATATGAAATTTTGTTTAGTTTCTAAAATCAATCGAGTTTAAAAATAAAATCTTATCTTTTAATCTCCCATCGAAAGTGAAGGAGCAAGAGTTTGCCAGTGTGTTATTTGTAGGCGTTCAGATTGCAGTAATAAGTAAGTTAAGTTTTATTTTATTAATTACTATCGTAAAGACGTAAAATTTATTAAGTTAGAGAGCTAGAAATAATGAACCTGTGTGTAAGAGCATTTGTCATTTGTTTACAGTACTTTTTAATGATACAAGTTTATCACATCTGCTTATTGCCTGTGATTAACGATTAAAATTACGTTTATTTAGAATCGCGTGCATAACCATTATTTATTTCAAGTAAATTATGAAGAAAGGAAGTAATGAGTATGGAAGGAAGACTGAAAAAGAGACCTTTTTATTTAGTTGCTGAAATCAATTAAGTTTAAAGAACACACAATCATCACTCCTATCGAAAGTGAATGCCTTAATCAACGATAGGAGTAACATTGCCAGGTGTTTACTCTAGGCGTTTAGAGCGGTGTGGTGTAAGCAATAATTTGAGTTTTACTTTATGAATTTTATTACTATCGTAAAGACTTAAGTTATTGAAGTAGAGAGTTATTAATGTAAAGAATGACAGGCCTCATTCAAAAGATCATTATTCATCTGTTTACGGTACTTTTTAATGATACCTACTTACGCTTATCACACTTGCGTAGCTAATAAGACCTGTGATACTACATTGTGATAGAATAACGGTTATGCGTAAAAGCACGGTTTAGTTAACAACCTAGGTTCTGTAAGATTATTTAATTTGCGGAAAGAAACAAATTCGTGTAAAGGGTTATTATTAATTAAAATGTAATTTATTATTTTTTAGAATAAAAACTAAACTGGTAAGATGATATTAAGGTGTAAGTAACTAATTTAAGTACTCATTTCATTTTTACAAACTAGGTAGATTTGGATTAAGCTCAGTTCAGTTGGTCCAGTCGTAGTCGTTGAACTCACAGTAGAGTTGAATGACTCATGGGCGAGCGCGGGTTGCGGTTCGGGGCGTGGGGGCAGCGCTTGAGCGTGTGTGCGCGCGCTGATGTCCATTTCTTACTGTAAAGACAAAAGCCTTATTGTGACGAAAATACACAAAATTTTAATAAGGTTTCTTAGAAAAAAAAAATTTAAACAACGAATTGAAATTGATAATGTAAAAATCTTGAAAAAAATATTCTGACTTTGACCTTCAATATCTCCTAAACCACAAGTTTCCCAGGTATGGTCCCAAAGAAAAAAATGATCCCCATGATGTGGAGAATAAGTAGTCTTCGGCTTCGGGATAGGTTTTTTTACACCCGTTATATACAAAAAACTCTATCGAGTAAGTAATAAATCCCGGTAGAGACAATATTGAAATGTGTTTCTAAAAGTCCATTATACATATTGACAACAATAAATTCTGTTGCGCTTTGTTCTATCATTATAATACTGTAGTATTAAACTCAAAGGCAGCTGAAGAAAAGGTCTAGAACAATGAATATGACGCCTTTATTTTAACGGTATAGTAATAGCATTTGTATTAGGAACAAACGACAGCACATCAAGTTATACGTTTTTGTAAAATGGCATTTATTATCACTTCTTCAGATACCACGTTATTTTAATTACAAATGCCGTCTTTTGTGCGAAAATGAAGCTGCAAGGAATTAATGGAACATTAGCATTTACGTCACCTGTTGCTTGGATATCTAAATAAATATAACTCAAAGGTGACTGACTGACTGACATAGTGATCTATCAACGCACAGCCCAAACCACTGGACGGATCGGGCTGAAATTTGGCATGCAGATTGATGCTATGACGTAGGCATCCGCTAAGAAAGCATTTTACGAAACTCCACCCATAAGGGGGTAAAACGGGATCCTCGCGTATAAAGTCGCGGGCGGCCGCTAGTTAAGTAATCATATAAAATTCTGACTCGGACATTGTGAATGTGCAGTTAATTTTGTTATCACTGCGCTACTTCTCAAGTCAAACCCAAAACAGTAGGTCATAAAGATATACCTATTATTAATATGTGATTTGATCGAATGTAGATCTAAAACATACAGAGAATGTTATGCATACTTTAGAGGCACTAGTCGTGGAAATGAGAAGGATATCACTTGCTATTGCAATCGTTCTGGAGTAGCCAAGATCTGCAGTTTGACAGTTACAGTAGGTATCCTAAGGCCCAGAACAGACGGTGAAACGCAACAACAACGAAACTGCAACTGCTAGTTACTTTTGAGTTGCATCTAAGTTTCTGCCATAGCGTCCGTTGATAGACCACACATGACGCGACCAGTTTGAAACTTACAGTTTCAGTTTCATTCATCAGAATCTTCAGATAGTTGCAGTTTCGTGCAGTTGCGTTTCACCGTCTGTTCTGGGCCTAACAAGAAATCGAACTGACTGAAAAATATTAAATTAATCAATACCTCAGATCATAGAAAGAGAATAGATATGAAGTCGCGCGTAACTACAACGAGAACCAGTGTCCCCACATTTCCTCCACCACAGCTCCCACACACACATTCAACTGTGTAAAAACAAAGCGACTGAGAGTCTACGACAACATGTGCAACCGGCTTAAAAGTGCTGTGATTGGCCAGAAGGCATGCCTTATGGCCAATCAATGACCGCGTGACGTGACGCACACTTTGAAAAAAGCAATTAGAGAGAAGAAAGATAAAATGGAGTCGATAAGATATCGATACTTTAAATCGCTAGGGGCAAGGCTCGAAACTGGTTTCACAAAATGCTTATGTATGAAAACCTTTTTATTATTATACGTTATTATTAACTACTATCACGCATTTACTTTTTAATTATGGCGATCTGCGTACCGCATATGTTATCAAAAAGAATGCCTATATTAGGCTTTCAATTAGCTCTTATAGTAATTACATAGTTGACAGTTACTAATTACTTCTACTGTTATTATTTTTTTTGTACAATCTTATAATCGCAAGTAACACATCATTTTTTTATTTAAAATTACAAAATAGAAAATTATAATTTACTTCTATTTATCGATAATAGGAAACCGCATTAGAACACGAGCACGGCACTATGTTACGACCGGCACATGCGGCCGTACTGTGTATTTTCACACGACAGTGGATATCGGAAGAAATTAAATACATTGCGCAGTAGTTGAGCATGACATAAAGTTGTTGCTAACTAAATCGTCAATGTACAAGTGTGTTAGAATTTTTATCACCACTGATTTCGATATCGCAGTTACTGTTACGGCACTGAATTCGTTCGTAAAAATGTTTAGTTTTTTTTATTTATAAGCAAAATACCAATGGATTTGCAATACTTACATGTAGTAAATGACTCCATTGTTCCTGTAGTTCTTCGTTTCACTTGTTTTATTGCACGTAACGACGCATTATCCAAAATATCGGAGAACATTTCCTTAGTACGACTGAATCGCGACTAAACTAGCTACGCGGCCGATGTTCGTTTCTGGGCATATCGCGGAGACACGCGCCACGCCCCCGTTTCACATCTATTCCCTTCTATGATCTGAGATCAATACACTGGTCATGAAGCTGATCAGAGTAGGTACATAATCTTTATCGTCAAAAGAAATTAGAGTAAAAAAATATTAAAACACTTTTTATAAGAATAATAAATAATAGTATAATCGCCTACCAGTTGCGTTAAATCTGTGCTGCACTTTAGTGTATAGATAACAATATACCCCTACTGTGTTTTAAAGCCTAGATAATGTCATGTAACCTACTTCTTATCATGTTGCATAAGGTTTATTTCTGAGATTATATAAAATATCTACTATTAAATCGCACGTACATCACGTATGGTTTAATGAACCGATTATGAAGATAAGTTATTTGCAGCAAAACAAAAACGATGATACATTATGTTTAAGGTCCGGTTTTCATTAAGGCGGAGCGAAATGGAGAAGTGTTTCTCCGCTCTCCTCCTCTCCGCTACGCTCCTCTCCGCTCCGTTCCTCTCCCTTCAGCCTTGGTGAAAACCGCGGGCCTAATACGAGCATTATCCATTTAACATGCATAATGTAGAAAGAGATTTTTATCAACAAATTGTACTCAAGCTTTGTCAATTAAAAGTTTATGGATTAAATTAAATAACATTTCGTAAATTACAAAAAAATTAAGTTAATAGCTACTGACTTATATTGTATTAATCTGTGGTTTACATTTTTTCCAAGAAATTCTTCAATTTATTTAATTGACATTTTACTGCGAACGTCGTTTTGCTCACAACGCGCGTAACGAAACTAATATCTCTACACCATAGAGATATAGAGAGATGCCAACTAAAGCGCTGAGTTCGAAACTCAGTGTCGCATTAGAAATTCACACACACACACAAAGTAATCAAAATTTATGTGCTCATTATCCACTGCGGTATCAGTACTCAACGTTCGAAAAATCTTTAGTACTACGCAAGCAATGTAAGATATTTACATTATGACTTCGCTGCTGTCATCATTGCTGTCACGAGCAATGTGTCCCGCCCCCTTGTCACATCTCCCTTTAGTTTCTGTGATCTGTGCTCTATACCTTTTCATCTGAGTCGGTTATTACCATAATAGACATGTTGACACCACCAATCAATTGACATACTTTTTAAAACTGTCAAAACGAAACTCTCCCATAGATTTTGTATGGCACTACAAGCAAGTGACGTCACTATTTTGTCAACTCAATCAAACTACTTTTTTCAATTACAATGCGAACAAAAATCGTAATTTACAGGTAATTTAAAATTAATTAAGTTTTTAAGAACAGAATGAAGGGTCTTTTAAAAAAAGTTGTGGTTTCGAATTTTAAGGGTTTGGTGACAAACTGTCTATTATAAGCCTAAAAAGGTAAAATACAGACAGACAGACATAGCTACTTGTACATTTATTATATTATTGCGGATGCTGATTTACATTGGGAAGGAACAGGTGAGCTTAATAACGGTTAATTGCCCATTGCGCCGACAAAACAATCATTTGGACCCCGGGACTGTTCGGCCGGCATTGTGGACTGAAGCTGCGTGTTTATAAATCACTGTTTAGGTTTGCATGAGGTATTTAAAATGAAGATTAAATTATTAAGCACCAGGACTACTATCAACCATTGATAGTTCGCTCAGGGAGACACTCTCCAAAATTCTAAATTGTGCATTTAGCGATAACGCCTGGAAACAGGCCTCTCTCCCTGTGCGTTTCGGAGGACTAGGCACACGTCAGATATCGCATATTGCCCTTTCAGCTTTTCTGTCTTCTGCGTATGGTACAGCCGAACTCTTTAATAAATTACTATCCCCTTCTTTAGGGGTAGTGGAGTTGGCTCACCTCGCAGAGGCCAGAAACGCTTGGACTAGGGCATGCCCGGGAGCCGATCCACCTACCTCTCTATCGTCTCAGAGGCAGTGGGACGAGCCGCTCTGTTTGCGTTTTCAGAGTGATCTATTGGCTTCCTCCGAAAATGCTGCAGAGCGTGCTCGCCTACTAGCGGTCTTTCAGGCAGAGTCCGGTTATTGGCTACATGCTCTTCCTTCGGCCAATATCGGGACTCTGCTTGACAGGAGTACACTGTCCCTTGCCATTTCCCTTAGACTTGGCGTCAAGACAAACCATCCCCATCGCTGTCGTTGTGGTACTCGCGTCGGTGAGTTAGGACACCATGGCCTCTCATGCCAAATGAGCGCTGGTCGAGTCTCCCGACACGCCTGCATCAATGACGTCATCCGCAGAGCTCTTGTCGCCGTCAATGTGCCAGCAGTTTTAGAGCCTAACGGCATATTCCGTGACGACGGCAAGAGACCTGACGGCATGACGCTCATTCCCTGGAAGCAGGGACGTCCTCTTGTGTGGGACGCAACATGCGCGGATACGCTTGCTCCGTCTCATACAGGAGGTACCTCCCTTGCCGCTGGCGCGGCGGCGGCCTCGGCTGAGTGCTCCAAGCGGCGCAAATATGCAGCTCTCAATGAGAGTTATATATTTGTGCCGTTTGGGGTTGAGACTATGGGACCATGGGGTCCAAGCGCTCGTTCCTTTTATAAGGAACTGGCAAAGAGGCTCACCGAGGTGACCGGTGATCAAAAGGCTGGCAGCTATTTTGGTCAGAGAATTAGCCTGGCCATTCAACGTGGCAATGCTGCCAGCCTTTTGGGCACCATTCCTGACTGCGGCGCTGGGGGTGAAGTATTTTTTATTTTGTAAATAGTTTTTATCATTAGTAATTTTTAAATTTTAGTTTTTAAGTCATTTTAAGTTAATGTATTACGACTAAATAAATGTTTATTCATTAAGCACCTATTTGATATTTATATTTGTAATAAAAATGCGTTTAAAAGCGATAAATAATGTGGTAGGTACTTTTACCCGGCGGAAAATATTTTCAGAACATCTTTGTGTTTGCGGAGGTACCTATGCTTATTGTTTTTAAGATACAATAAAAAATATGAGTGTTCGCGCCTTGCAGACGCGATGGAATTTTATAAATAAAACTCGGAAACTGCTTATTTCGTTGTATTCTTGAGACGTTACAATTTTGATGTTGTTCGATCGGAATCCAAAAGAGAAGTGATTTTATACAATGGTTCTCAAATAAAGTATTGACTGACAAAAGTTATGTGACATTTACATTAGAAGTATATTTTGCTATTAGAATATGACGAGGCGCGAGTAGGGCCGCAACATACTCCCCCCGGTTGAAGGCTCCAGCTCTTCAACTCTCGAAGTCTTCATCGCTGAGCAGCGGGCAGAGCCGCACTAAGGGCCGTCGGTAGCTGCCGGAGGTGGTCTTCACGTCAGCAACACGGACAATACCATCAGGGCCGGGATGCAATTTGGTTACTCGCCCAGCACGTCAACAGAGGTGGGAGAGATTCCTCGTGAAGTAGAATCTCGTGTAGAGTCTCCTATCTTTATCTTGCTCTTGCTTTGTCTCCATTTTGTTCTGACTTGCAATTTGGTTAAAATTTCTAACTTCTTCTCCAAAAATGTTGTAGCTTCTCCAACAGAGCGTAGCGCTGGAGTCGTTTTTCATCATCAGCCTCCAGAGATGGTGACGGCAGCGCATTCAGTGGTCTTCCGATTAAGAAGTGCCCTGGGGAGAGGAAAAGGGAATTGTCAAGGGATGAAGTTAAAGGACACAAGGGAAGGCCATTTAGTATAGCTTCCACTTGTGCAAAGTGTTGATTGAAATTTTCTAAAAAGTTAAATGAGACGTGTCTATTACACGTCTTAAATGATATTTGGCCGATTTGACACCAGCCTCCCAGATGCCACCAAAATGAGGGGCGTGAGATGTATGTAGGTAAATAAAAATTTTGTGCTTTCCTGAGCAGCAAAATCAGAAAGAAAAAATATTTAAATAGGTATGTAATAAAATGTAAAATTATGTAATTTTTATCATTTAAGTAAGAATATTTCGGCTGGCTGACCTCAGCGGGGAATAAAATATTGTGAGTTAACTCAATTACAGCTGCCAAATGAATACACTTGTATCTAAAATAAATATGAATAAACAAAAGTAACATTTCGACAAGCGAGCATCGCGTCCCCTACGATTTGCAACACTCACTTTAGATATGAATGTTGTACCTTGCACGCGTCGGCACCGAACGCACTGGCGCACAGTGCTCCGGGAGACAAGTCTGCCTTTTGTTGGCCAGATCGTTATCTCACTGCCACTAGGAGAATGTGCGAGCTAGCATGCACAATATTACGAATGCTCTCAAATGTAAAATTAGATAGATAATGTGATTTATTTATTTAATTAATTTAATTGAATTTTGATAAAGAACATGATAAATTAATTATTGAATTATTTTTATGGATTATAGATTGATTGCAATGCAGTTGATTGCTTATACCTAAATTAATAGAACCGCCAATTAGCCAGCCAAACTTAGAGTTTTGAAGTTTCGGTTTATTTTTCCCTAATGATTTTTGTTCACATATTAGAACATCCCAAAATAGATCTGCGCCTATTAAAAGATCTATAGGGCCTGGCTGATTAAAATCAGGGTCTGCTAATTTAATATTTTTGAGTAATTTTAATTGATTTAAATAAATTGGAGACTTTGGAAGAACTCCTGTGAGCTCATCAAGAACAAAGCAATTTAGATTTGTTTGGTAATTATGACGAGTGGATTTTAGTTGAACAACACAGCTTTTATTGACTGAGCTTGAGTTGTTTCCAATTCCAATGACATTGATGGAAGTTGGATTAGAATTTAATGATAATTTTTGTTGCAATGATTTTGTAATGAAAGATGACTGACTGCCTGAATCCAATAAGGCTCGAACTAAAGTTGCCTTTTTAGTTATTGGATTCGCGACTTCTATTAGGGCAGTAGTCAAAATGACATGTGTATTTTCTTCTTTAGAGAAGTTGACAATGGATTCCGATGGTTGTATTTGAGCATTGTTGGCTTTAGTGGCATCAACTGAATGCAATAGTGTGTTATGTCGCTCGTTACACTGCCTACATGGACCCATACGACACTCGCGGGCCGGGTGTCCTTGACGTAAACAGTTTGAACATAATTTATATTTAGAAACGTCTACTAACCTATCCTGTATTGATTTTGATTTAAAAATTGAACAATCGTATATTTTATGATTTTTGTTGCAAATAATACAGACGTGTGAATTGTTATTATTAGAGTTTAAAGTTGCACTATGTGAATTTGTTTGAAATGATGATTTATTGCTATTAAAATTTGAATTTTGATTTGATTTTACGTAATTATTAGTGTTGTTAGAATTATTATTATATTGATTACGACTAGTAGATTCTAATATGTGTGCCCGGTCAATTAAAAACTGCTTAAATTGTTCTAAGGTGGGAACATCTCCTAAATTGCTACGTTGTTCTTCCCACTTTATGAGAGTATGGTTATGAAGTTTAGAGCAAATAAAAAATATAATTAATGTGTCCCAGTGCTCTGTGGGCTGACCTAGGTTGGCTAGGGCACGCAAGTTTTTGGTAACATGATCTACTACAAATCGCAGGGAGCTTTCAGTTTCGCGTGTCGACTGTTGCAAGTTATACAATGACTTAAGATGATGATTAATGAGTAGTCTTTTGTCATTATAACGCTGGTAAATTAATTGCCAAGCATCATTATAATTGGCAGAAGACACCTAATAATTGAAATAACACGAGCTGCATCTCCCTCTAAATAGGAAATCAAATAGTGAAACTTTTGAATAGATGACAAGCGTTCATTGTTATGAATTAAATTAGTGAAAGTGTCGCGGAACTCTAACCAGCGGAAATATGATCCGTCAAATTTGGCTATTTGGATTTGAGGTAGGCGAACACTAGAATCTGCGTCAAAAGATTGAGCCTCTAAAAATAAAGATTCGCGGCGTTTTTTGTCTTGACTTATTAACTTCGATTCATTTTGTTCATCTAAGAAACTCTTTGCCATAGCTATGCACAAAATAAAGTCTTGCTCAATGCGTTCACGCTCGTCCATCTCAAAATCCAAATTTTCAGAATTTATTAATTCGATCTGAGTTTGCAGCTCGTCGTATTTGGCTAACTGACCCTCGAACTTGCTGAGTTTAAGTGACAATTCAGCAATCTCAATGGTCGTCAGCGAGGGCTGCTTTGTAATTTTGTTTAAGTAATTTCTAAATCTAGTAATTTGCCCTTTGATTGAACTACGTTTTACTAATAAATCCTTTGACATCGAATGCCTCGATGCCAAATGCGGTGATAAAGTGCCTGGATCAGTCATTATTTGTTATTAAAATATCAAATTGCTAATAAAATATTGTTTTAA
Organism: Ostrinia nubilalis; assembly: GCF_963855985.1. Classification (NCBI taxonomy): domain Eukaryota; kingdom Metazoa; phylum Arthropoda; class Insecta; order Lepidoptera; family Crambidae; genus Ostrinia; species Ostrinia nubilalis. The sequence goes on from NC_087103.1 coordinate 10,092,622, forward strand.
AATGTAAATTGTACTATTGGAATGCGTTTAATTAATAAATTATGAAAGTTTAATGAATTTACACGATAAAAAAAATATGCGAGGTAGTTCAAGTCAAAATTACAAAGCCGCGCCTCAGAAAGACACAAATTTATAATAAAAAGAATACGTATCTCACGCCCTCAGCCCCGACGGCAGCTAGGAAGCCGGTGTTGACGCGTTGAATCAGCTGATGTCCCGTTAGCCGGCTCGTTGAGGTCGGCCGCTGGCACAACTGAAATATTCGGCAAAAATACTAAAAACCGAGAAACTACTGGCGCGATACGTTATTGTGTTTAGGATTTGGCTTTATTACTTGAAAATAAGAGAAATTACAATGATTTGATGATATTTAGAATGATAAATAAAAATTATGGGGTAGACACGATTTGCACAAGTGAAAGTTTTTACTAAATTGGATAGGATTTCGGGAATAAAAAAGGTTTAGGAGTGGTTTAATAGTGGTGGGATGATGTAAGGAAGGAATAATCAGGGCACTTATCTGAAATCCAGGCTGCGAGGTGAAGCTTTTGCTGCGTCACTGCTCGGCTGACTCCAGGTGTCCTTGGATTGTTCCTCCAGAATTGTCCGAAATTGCAGTCCTGTCACGGTCGCCAATGTTCGCGCCTTGCAGACGCGATGGAATTTTATAAATAAAACTCGGAAACTGCTTATTTCGTTGTATTCTTGAGACGTTACAATTTTGATGTTGTTCGATCGGAATCCAAAAGAGAAGTGATTTTATACAATGGTTCTCAAATAAAGTATTGACTGACAAAAGTTATGTGACATTTACATTAGAAGTATATTTTGCTATTAGAATATGACGAGGCGCGAGTAGGGCCGCAACAATGAGTGTATTACATTATTTTTTAATTGTATTTTTTAAATCTTAGCCATTATCTTATTAGGGAACGCGTTATTATGAAAAGTAATATTAAAACCATTTTTTTGTTTTGTATATTAGGTATGTAATTTAGTTTTCATATTTACTACAGTAATCTAGTCCTAATAGTACTCAGTAATTTAAATAAGTTTATTTAATTTTAATAATAAATAGATTTTTTCGTTACTAATTTATGTGTATGTTCCGGATGGCTTATAAACCGTTCTCAATATGGTGAAATACGACCATGAAGTGCTGATGATCTGAAAAGAAAATTTTGGCTTTCAATAACATATTTAGTTAAAAATATACGGATATAGGTAACGCCCGTATTCACAAACATTACTATGAGGTCTCTCAGTGCACGTGGACGCACAGGGTGACAACATACGAACCAACCGAGAGCAGAGCTCTCTTCTTCACTTAAAGCAAGCATCGTTTGTGAATACGGGCGTAAGTGTCAATCCTACTATCTATATCTATATATATAAAAGAAAGTCGTGTTAGTTACTCCACTTATAACTCAAGAACGGCTGAACCGATTTAGCTGAAAATTGTCAGGGAGGTAGTTTAGAGCCAGGAGAAGGACATAGGATACTTTTTATCCCGTTCGAAATTAAAAAAAAAAGTTTGCTTATTTATTGCCATTAAGGCGGAACAAAGTTCGCCGGGTCAGCTAGTATATATATAAAAGAAAGTCGTGTTAGTTACTCCACTTATAACTCAAGAACGGCTGAACCGATTTAGCTGAAAATTGACAGGGAGGTAGTTTAGAGCCAGGAGAAGGACATAGGATACTTTTTATCCCGTTCGAAATTAAAAAAAAAGTCTTCTTATTTATTGCCATTAAGGCGGAACAAAGTTCGCCGGGTCAGCTAGTAATATTATAAATGCGAAAGTTTGTATGGATGTCTGGATGTTAACATGTTTGTTACTCTTTCACGCAAAAACTACTAGACGGATTTTGATGAAAATTTGCAGTATTATAGTTTATAATCTAGAATAACACATAAGCTATAATTTATGACTATCTGTGACAAACTAAATTTCATGCGGGTGAAGCCGCGGGCAAAAGCTAATAATTATGATGATAATGAAACTCACTTTACTGAAGCTTCCGTAAGATATAACTGAAAACTTAAACGCCGTTAACTGCTGTTCCTTGTGTGACCTGAAATAAAACAAAAATGTTTACTACGTAATGCATATTAAAAAAATATATCCAAGCTTTTTCATTAAGAAAATTTGAGCTCATCCATTTGCGAAATATTAATCCACTTTAGTGCGAAGTTTTTTTCGAGGAGTAACTGCTCAATTCTGCGTCATTTAACAAAAAAATAACTTATTGTTCAATAATTCAAATGATTTTAATAAACATTACTCACCTGATCATAAGAATCAAAATAGTTTTCTTCGCCTTCCGATCCATCCCATGCCAGTCGCAGAGATACGCCGCCTCTCCCACTCTCCGGCTCTGGAGGTGAATACAGCAATTATCAGCACTTTTTACCCTTCTGGCGAGTAAACCAATTACCCCAGATAAATTTGTTTTACCTCTCTTATGATATTCTCCCCGAAAACGCTCATCATTAATATTTGGAGCAATACGGAGAGCAGAAATAACACGTAGCCCAGGAAATGAGACCAATTGCCCAACTGAAATTAAGTCGTGTGTATTATTTTGGTTAATGAAAGTGATTTTGCCTAGATTTGAAATTGAATTAGCTGCTTACAATGATACTACGGCTCATATTTAGAAAATCTCTCTTAAAAGTTGATATAAACTTATGCAGGATGATAGGTTGAATTTAAATGTTTACACTAATCACCATCACTTTTTGAATGAGGCAAAAAAGGCTTTGAAAAAAAAAATACATTTGTAGGTAATTCATATTTGAGTCCATTACGCAAAAGTGAATTTTTATAACAAGAAAAAATTTCTTAATAATTCAGATCAATTTGTGCTTACAGTCAAACTGAATCCTAGAGCACATATCTCGAGGGATCCCACCAAATAGTTAAACAAGTTCGGCAATTTGAAAATATCATCCAAATCTTTTGATAACCTGAAAAAATCATTCTGTTAAAGCATGAACTTGAATTTGAAAAAATATCCAAAAAATAGAATTAAAGAGCAAGAAATACTTGCTTCAATAGATACTGATGCTGCTGTATAATCTTTTCCAGTGATTGCACATTTTTACTATTCATCCTTGAGACTTCGTCGCTCAAGATCGCAAAGTTGTTGCAAATTTGAGACGTAGCCACACAATACAACGCGTCTGAAGTTGTGAAATCTAATATGCATATCCAACCTACAAAAACCATTAATTAAAAATCAGTAGGTAAGCCAGATTCATAATTAAATAATATCCACGGTAATAACATCAAAGAGTTGCAATTCAGAAATAATAGCCTTCATTTCCGACCGCCGCGGCGCTGAAAAGTTTCAATTTGAAATATAACTTACCGCACGAAATTGAATACACATATACAATAAGCCACGTCTGCCACATATCTGTTGAAAATGGGACCAGTACCGCATATGGCAGTCTGAAAACCAGCTCGCTTTTTGCCACGTAATGGTAAATCATAAAAATTGGAGCGGAAAAATTATACACCGATATCAGCACACCGTTTAAAATGAAATAGTAGCGCAGCAATTTGTTGATATTCAATACCTCTTTTTCAATTAGTTTCTTTTGTCTTACATTTTCAAGTGCTTTTCCGTATAGTTTTTCGAGGCAGTCGACAAGCTCGAAAATCATTTCTTTTTTTGCGACTAAAAATACAATTTTGAGGATGGATAGAACGCCTATGAAAACGCACGGAGCTAATTCTGATAGCTCAATTATATTGTTTGAAGATATCTTTGACACAAAATAGCTAATTTCAGCCAGCAACATTATGGCCAAAAGAACAGAGAAAAGGTAAAACCTGAAATATACTTTTCGATCGTTTAACTTGATCCCCAGAACCCAAAAATTCCATTTTATTTGTTTGAATATCTCCTCGAATGTTGGCAACTCCATTTCGACGAATTGTCTTATGTTTGAAGTTCTCAGTTTGAATACTCAAGTGAAACTATTATTTCTAGTTTTATATAACACTATTTATTTATGCAGTTCAAATTTACTAGGGTTGTAAAAACTATTAAAGGCGAAGGGACTCAGTAACTACCTATTGAAACAAATAAATACTTTCTATTTTATTCTATTCTATGGGTTTAACCAATCGTTCAACAATTTTATCACCACAACAAAGGTTTTCTTGACTCTTTATTGAGAGATAATTTTGAGTCAAAATCGACTCTTTACTGAGATACTATACTAATTTTCAGAGTCAGAAAAATCTGTAGCAACATAATAATGTTTTATTATGCTACTTTATTAATTACTTTCATCTGTAACACAAATTAATTGTTGCTAAAAGGAATTGTTCATCTCAGAACAGATTTTGTAGGCTTCAATGATCGGAATCACGTATACTGAGAAGCGCTTAAAATAATTAAATTAAAAATAAATTAGGAGCATTCAGCACACATATGTGTGTATAAGAACACTTCATATAAGAATGAAACGAATAAGACATCCTTAACTATGGAGTGTAAATAATAACGAAAAACAAGTGAGAAATATGTATTTACTGAAATTATAATAGTAAACAAACTTGGTAGCCCTAGCAACAATTTGTAGAATAAAACTAAACCCGGTTATTAAACTCCTGTTAGCCAGACAGTAATTTACCAAATATAAGTAACAATTATAAACTAAAACCATTTACTGAATACCTATTATTTAGTAAATATTTTCATACAATCTTACTATGTTGGTACGATATTATAAATATTGTATGCTATAAGGACTCGTGCATAGTCTAGTCATTACATAGGCGTGACATGACTTTCAAATCTAACTAATTTTTTATTTCTGACAGACAGTTTACAGACACATATTTTATTAATTTGCATAGATTTCAGTAGAACATTTAACATGTAATTATGCCACACAACTTTGTATGTTTTATATTTACTGTTCAATCCACTAAGAAGGTTATGGATAGATCTAAAACTACGAGTACAATACTCGTAGTTTCTCGCAACACTTTACGTGTCTAAACCTGGAATAAAACGAAAATTATTACAGACGTGTGACAATGTTGTGTAGAATTCGCTTAAGTTGTCAGCAAGACACACAGCACATGAGACTATACATTTTCGTTGAAAAATCGCACTTATTACAACTAACATAAGAAGCCACAGTGAAGCTTGATGTGCTATCGTCCGTACAATGAAATAAAAGCGAGTTTTCGCCGGTACGAGTATCCGGTTTGTTAGGTCCGCTCGTGGATTCTGTGTCACTTGTATCGTACCGAATATTTTTGTAATTCGTACATTTTGCGAGACTATTCTCGTCTAGAAAATTATAGTGTAAAACTACTTATGCCATAATATTATATGTGGAGTGAATGCCACATAGCAATAAGCTCGTCTTTTGTAGGTATGGCCAAACTCAATAAGTGGCGCCTGAAATAGTAATTATAGTTATCTATGGTAGATACCACACACAGAACATAGAAATAGGTAGATGCTTTTTTCTTCCTTTCTCTTTATTTTATTGCAAACGATCATAAAGAGGAGTGTGTCTTATTCTTGAAGCCAATGGAATTCGTAGCACATGAAATTTTTCACTAGATTTTCTATGAATTTTCTAACTTTTTAGTTTGGATATGATGCTCTAACTCTAAAATATAATGTGCTAGTCTAGAACATTATTTTCTAAGGATCCGAAATCATTACGGATACTCATTCTAAATAAAACGTTCAATGTTCCTTACGAGCTCCCGAAACTTTGGGTGATTTAAATAAAATATTGGACCAAGTTCAACTCGTACACCATCCGTCGGCGAGATTTGATTTTGAAAAGAAATTTGTCTTCCGAAATCCAACATATTGAGCAAGGGAATAAAAGAAATGAACTTTCCGGAATAATTTTTAAAATATTTTTATTGAAAAATTGCAATATTAAATCGACTCCAGATACTTTTAAAAGACCATTTCGATTTTACCTATAATAAGAAATGAATTTATTAAGTCAACTCATGTGCTTTGTTGGCCTGTAACTTATGGACTAAATATGATTTAGGTACTTAAATTAATAATAATTCCTAATCCGATTAGGAATTAATAATTTTGTAAATATAGGTATAAACACTTAATACGAATGTTTTGGTTTGATTTTGTACTGTGTAGGTATCAAAGAAAAACGTCAATCGGATTACATGCTGATTAACATTATCTATTGAAATTTAAAAACAATGCCCACTTTTTTAACATCTGTAATATTTAGGTATTTTAATTTTGCTATAGGTACTCAAGATGATACTAGATTGGGTTATAATATGTAAAGAAAACCTTTTCTGTAGTGTGGCAGGCCCCCCACTAAGTGGACTGACGATTTGAGGCCCGATTACGGTAACTTTTATCGTTTCCAATCCAGACACGCTTCATCGATTCTGCGATACGATTGGCCAAAACAGCTGACGTTCGCTGTTGAACGACCAATCGTATCGCAGAATCGAGAAGCGTGTCTGGATTGGAGACGTTAAAAATTACCGTAATCGGGGCTCAGGTGAAGGTCGCGGAACGTGCCTGGATGGGCGGCGCAGGACCGATCTTTGTGAAAATCCTTGGAGGTCTTTGTCCAACAGTGGACGTCTTTCGGCTGAAACGAACGAACGAATGAACTTTTTCTTAGTACCTAGTTGCATAAGATATAGGTACGATAAAACTATTGAAAAACTGATATCTACGCTAGCAAAGCTGTGAAGCGAAATTCAAGGCAAAATTTAACTGTTCGACTACATGACATCATCATCATCAGCATCATCAATTCAAATAATTACATTACACTACAAAAGGTGCACTTTAACCTTTCACCTACCTATCTATTTTCTTGAGCCATCAATTACCATCCAGCAGAATTCGTCCTTCATCACATTTGTGGGAATGTGATCTCTATTCAAGATAAAAAACGATTTCTACCTTCCTTTGGTTCTGAAATTTAATATTAGCTTACCTACTTCCAGAAGCTTAAGGCCTCCAACTAGGTGGACCGACGATCTGGTGGTGGTGCCTGGATGCGAGCGGCGCAGGACCAGTCTTTGTGGAAATCCTTGGGGGAGGTCTTTGTCCAGGGTGGACGTCTTTCGCCTGAAACGAACGAACCAACCACAAGCTTGCAAGTCTTGCAACATTTGACAACATTGAACTGTGTCAATAGCTTTAGTTTTAATGTCGAATAACTTCGTCCAAATTTACTACTTGAATTTAAGTTGAAAAATACTGATGTGGCAATTTCCATAATTTTCAGTACTATAGTACCTACTCATACATAATTTTAATAACTTTTCGTTTAGTTTCCTTTCAAATTGAGCATGTCGTAATTTGCATTTATTGAGATAGCGTAGCATAAATAAAGCCATAAAATAGCTTGTGCGGTTCGAGTTTAACGAGTGATTACGCTAAAGAGCACAATGCTCATAGTTCTGGTGGTTTTGGTTGTATCCACAGGTAAAAATCTCTTTTATTTCAGGCACGTCTCATACTTTTTCATCAATCACTGACGTCATGTAAGACGATCTCGTCCCCATCAAAAAAATTCAAAATATTAACCACAAGACCACGGAGGCTTGCACGTTCGCGTTTAGCCTATTTTACCCTCAGTTTTGGAAATGTTACACAGTGTGTATTTTGGTTTGCAATTTCAAACAATTTCTTTTTGTTTTAAACTCATACAGCTCATATCAATTTGGCGTTCTTTCTTGAAGAGGAGGACACAGAAAACGAAAAGACCTACCAGAGGTTCATTTACTTTCCTGATGGTGATGGCAACTTAGTGAAAGTTGATTTGGAAGCCGAGCCAGAACATGAACTCCTGCGGGAATGCGAAAAAGATCCCCATGTTGGGAACCTGTACCTGCTTTATACTTGGTAAACATCTCATCATCGTCATCATCATTTCAGCCATAGGACGTCCACTGTTGGACAAAGGGCTCTTCCAAGGATTTCCATAACGACTGGTCCTGCGCTTCCCGCAATCACCTAATCATTAGTAACTATAACGAGTATTTCTTTTTGCGATTTATGGACCAAAACATAATATGATGTCCATAAGAGCTACATTTGTAGTGCAAATTGTTCCAGTTGTTGTTTTGTGAATTTTGCGATTTTGTTACATTTGTTCTTTTACTATAGTTTGTTACCAAGAGTTTGAAGGGGAGTAAAATAGAAAATGGAAATTGTAGAACCCCATTTCATAAGTTAGGGGTACGTAAAATCATATTAATGCTTTTGATAAGGTATAAAGAGGATAGTTAAAATTTTATGACTGCGAGAATTCTGTGATAGACATTTAATGAACTGGTTCATGCTTGAAACTTTTGCCAAGTCTACCTTTCTTGGGATTAATTTCTACTTATCTTAATTAAGAAAACTGTGATACTACTAATAATAAAATTTATAATAATAGTAACAACTCTTGTATAATTTTTACAGTAATAACAATAAAACAGCCCAGATATTAGTCATGAATAATGCATCTTCGATCAAAAAATCGAACTACAACCCATCTGTTCCTTCCGTGGTGATCGTTCATGGATACATTACCAACAGGAATTCTATGATCAACATGGTACTCAGAGACGGTTGGTAATAAATGTATTAAAATTGCTAATATTCTAAAAAAAGATCAAGTTTGGTGTTAGTCATTTTTTATTGTTAAGAGCTCGTTTTTCAACCGTCAGATATATTTTAACTGAAGAATAAACTTGTCATTTTCACATATTTCCCATACTGAAACAGTCAATGTGCCAAATTGCCGTCTTATTAATCCACATTAGAAAAATATTTTTCAGCGTTTCTGGGACGGAGCGATGTCAACGTTATCGTCTTGGACTGGAGTCGCTATACATATTCTTTATACACCACCGCAGTCCGAGCCATCCCATTCCTTGGTCGTGGCTTGGCATATTTCCTCAGATTCCTCATCAGCACCACTGGTGGAAGCCTGAACAACGTCCATCTGGTTGGATTCAGTCTTGGTGCTCACTTGGTGGGTAATGCTGGCAGGGAGCTGTATGGAGAAATAGCCCGAATCACAGGTAATAATAGGGTAATTGACATACTTTTTTGGGCCGTCAAAACGAGACTCTCCCGGTTTTTTATGGCAAAGGATTATGACGTGAACAGTTTGCTATCTTAACTTACTATTTATGGATTTCGAAACTGCTAAAAATAAATTAACAACAAATTGAAAACCAACTCACCTTTCAAGGATACCTAGGTAGAGATTAAAACTTCATAAAGAAGTTGTTTCTTGGTTAATGGTGCCAACTATGTTTATATCCAAAGATTTCAACATTTTTCCTTTCAAGCCCAATGCAGGCTTAATAAATGTTAATAATGTTACAGCGCTTGACCCAGCTGGACCTCTATGGACCAAAAACGCGCAAAGGATTAACCGTTACGATGCTGTGTACGTCGAAGCTATCCACACTTGCGGTGGCAGCACTGGCCTAGGCCTAGGCCTGCCTATCGCTCAGGCTGACTTCTTCCCCAATGGTGGCGTCTCACAGCCTGGTTGCCATGACCCTGTTTGTGACCATACCCGAGCTTGGCAGCTGTTTGCCGCAACTGTCACTTACGACCATTTGACTGCCAACCGTTGCAAATGTCGTAGTCAAATACATACTAACAAGTGCTGTGGTACTACAATGAAAATGGGAAATGATGATCTTACCAAGCACGGGTACGACTCAATAACAATCAAAGTATATTAATTTCAATAGTGTTTATGGATATTCATCATTTGTTTTCATCATTTCAGAGTTGGTTACTACCGCGTAGACACAGCAATGAGTTATCCATACAATGAAACGTATTAACTTACTTCACATTAATCTTCCAAAAAAAAAAATATATCTAGAATACCTATGCAAATAAATAAAAGTCATTAACAAAACTCGAGTCATTGATTTCATTTTAATTATATCGATCAATTAACATTTTCCGCATGATTTATGTTTAATCCCACAGATTTTTACCACAATCTTAATTATGATGATAGCGGCCATCCACCTGCAGTGCAGGTGAATCCTATCTTTGAAATAGACAGAAGAAACCAACTTACTCGTAATTAAACTAACTATTTAATAGAGCCTTTTAGTTTATGTACTGTAGTCACACATACGAGTACATAACATAATTATGTTTCAAAATAATTATTTTGAATGAATTTCTAGTTCATATGACAACAAAGGTATGTTTTTTGTTTTCTGATTTTTATTATCTAATTAAATGCATAATCATCGCGAAGATAGCGTTGATGGATGACACAAAGAAATTAATATAAATAGGAATTTCGGATTCGGATTGAATTAATCGTGTTAATCCGCGAACAGGCACGATGCATTCATTGCTGATCCTTTTGATCGCTTCAACAGGTAAGTTATAAACCTTTATTTTTTATAAAATGTGCAATTTATTAGCTATTTTGGGTATAATTTCCTGTTTTTCGTCACGTAACTTTTTTCTTTCCTTTTTTGTTGCCAAAATAAGTAATGTGATATTAAGTCCCTACTAATTACTGTACTGTTATTTTTTAATAATTAGTGTGGTAGACGTCTACGATTAGAATAAAATAATAGAATTTGTCACCACAAATCTTAAAGCATGAATTAGGTATTCCGCCGCTTGGGTGTCATCTTTACATTCAAGTTAAAGTTAATATCATCGACGACTTTTGTGATTAGGTTTGTAACCATAACTTTATTGTGCTCTCCATACTAACCTATTATTTCAACAGCATATATCGCTTCGGCGTTACCGCTGGAGAATGACGTCACTGGTGTCGAGAAGACCTACCCTCGATTCATCGAGTTCCCAGATGGCGATGGCAACTTGCACACCGTAGATCTGGAAGCAGAACCCGACTGGGAGCTTCTGGCTGAAATCGAAAGGAATCCTGCAAACAACCAATACTTTTTATACACCAGGTAATACAACCATCAATACCTTTCAACTGTTTTAAAATACAATAAATATTGACGTGACAATAACCGACGAACGGTGAAAATATTGGACTAGTCGACTCGAGATCCAAGGTACGCTGGTTCGAACCCTGCCACCACTGGACTATGGTGGTGAACCCACTTGTAACACAAGCGTATTTGTGTACCGATAGTACGAGTTTTCGGGGCTACATTAAATAAATAAAAAATGAATTTCGAAAATCTGTAAGTAATTCTGCAACTCCTCGTTTTTATTTGTGTTTACAGGCGTAATAGTAATTCAGCTCAGGCCTTGATCATGAACGATGCCAACTCCATCCGCAACTCCAACTACAACCCCAATGTCCCCACCGTCGTGATCTCCCACGGCTGGCTCAGCAAACAAAGCACCAGCATCAATCCTGCTATCAGAGATGGTATGTATAAAACTCAGGCTCGAATTCATACTTAGCTGATTATCTTTTGTTTCATCTTACTTTGGTATAAGTAATGCATACAGGAATTTTGGCTAGTAACAAAATTTCTTGCCAAAAAAAATTGGATTAATGGACATCGAAACTAGATCAGATCAATAGCATCAAACTAGTCCACCAGATTCTTTTTTATAATCATAAATTCATGGTATATTGAAAACTTCTTTCACATCTTTAATGATTCTTACCAGTGAGAGTTTTTATATAAGTGTCTGTTAATCTGCTATTCTTAATACGCGTTTTTAAAATGTACTGTATTCGTATTTTTCACAGTTTACCTGAGAAGAAATGACGTCAACGTGATCGTTTTGGACTGGAGACGCCTCGCTATTTCCGACTATATCACCGCCGTTCGTGGTGTTCCCGGTGTTGGCCGAGGCCTTGGCCAGTTCATCAATTTCCTGCTCAGCACCGTTGGTGGCAACTTGAACAACTTCCACCTCATCGGGTTCAGTCTTGGCGCTCATGTGGTCGGCAACGCTGGCAGGGAATTGGGAGGAAGAGTTGCCCGTGTTACTGGTTGGTACCTTCCTATTAACTTTGTCCACATGTTTAAGTAAGGTTAGTTTAGTTATCTAAAGTAAAATCATTATCTAATTGAAAATGTAGTTGACATACCTACCTAATACTATTTTACACCAAGAACCACATTTTTACCTATAGTACACACATAGAGGAATGGAAATCCTTGCCAAGATCCTGACTTCATATAAATCCAACTCCTTCAATTCACGAGTGAATAGGAGTCATCTTCTGGATCATACGAGTAGATGCACGTTTAAAACAATCTGATCACTGATTTTTACAGGTCTTGACCCTGCTGGTCCTATGTGGCACTACAACTCGAACAGAATCAACCGCAACGACGGCATCTACGTCGAAGCCATCCACACTGACGGTGGCATCTACGGTTTGGGCATCGGGTCTGCTGTGGCTGACGCTGACTTCTTCCCCAACGGTGGTTTCAACCAGCCTGGCTGCATTACCGACATTTGCGACCACAACCGTGCCTGGGAACTGTTCGCGGCTACGGTCACCCACAACCACTTGCAGGGAAACCAGTGTGACAGCATGACTCAAGTCACTCTGAACCGTTGCCGCGGAGCTACTCTCAACATGGGAAATGATAACTTGAGGAAAACTGGGTAAGCATACTAAGCATATTTTTTTATACTTAGGAAGAAAACCTTCGATTTGTGGTCAAAGGAGAATATGGTGTATAATTTCATGAGTAGGGCACTACATATTTTTGGTACAATTGGTAGTTCGAAAACAGCAGTATTAGCAGTTTATTATGAAGTTGATAAATTAATGCGTTGTTATTATTATTGTTCATTTCGTTTCAATCTCTATATTTTTTATCATGCAATTGTTTGATTTTCTAATAAATTGACTGTAGGAATTTTCCTAAGTCGTATTTTCAACCGACTTCAAAAAAGGAGGAGGTTCTCAATTCGACCCGTATGTTTTTTTTTTTTTTTTTTTTTTTTTTCTATGTTTGTTACGCGATAACTCCGCCAATTATGAACCGATTTGAACAAATCTTTTTTCGGCGTACAGGTAATACCTCAAGGGTGGTCCCATTTAAATTTAATAATAAAAAAAACAACCCCCAAGGGTGGAAAATTGGGGATGAACTTTTTTATATGCAATATCTCCGCCGATTATAAACCAATTTGAACGATTATTTTTTTGTTGAATAGGTATTATCAAAAGGGTGGTTTCATGCGAATTTGAAGAAAATATTCCACCCCCAAGGGTGGAAAATTGGAGATGAACTTTTTTTTATACGCAATATCTCCGCCGATTATGAACCAATTTTTTTGGTCTCAGTGTACTGGCTACCTTCAGTGGTAACATCAAGGTAATAATTAGTTAACTAAAAAGCAAGAAATAAGTAAAATTTTATAAAAAAAAATAAAACCGACTCCAAAAAACCTACACTAAAACGTAGAAAAATAATTACTAATTACCTACTTATTTATTACGACGAATTATTAATATTTATGTAGGTATACCATGATTGATACTTTTGGAGTCGGTGCAGGCAAACTTTACATGTTTCATAATCTTGGCACCGACTCCAGAAGTATCAATCATGGTATACCTACATAAATATTAATAATTCGTCCTAATAAATAAGTAGGTAATTAGTAATTATTTTTCTACGTTTTAGTGTAGGTTTTTTGGAGTCGGTTTTATTTTTTTTTATATTGTAAATAATGTACTGTCAAAAAGATAGCATAATACTTTTACGCACATGTTAATCCATTTTAACTATGTAGACGATTTTTAATCATTATTACTACTACTTATAGAGATCCCAATTACATCCACCTCTTTGTTTCAGAAACGGTATCTTCCGCGTCAACACTGCCAGACGGTATCCCTTCTAAACGAAACAACATGTGATTATTTTTTGAAGATCTCTAATTTTTTAATGAAACCTAAGTATTCAAATAAAACATCAGATGATCTTGTGTGTATAATTTTCTAACCCCCTTCCCTTTTGATTTTGACTCATCTTTGATACATATGGAGGATAACATTTTGCTATCTGCTTGTTATAAAATGGCATCGGTAATAACTAGTCAGAATACGCAGTCTCAGAGCTCAACTACTAATAGGTACGATTTATTTCTCAAATATTACGCTTTGCCATTATCAAGTTAATGTAATATTTTATTATCAAATACGAGTAGTTCTTGTAGTAAATAATTATTTTCTTTTTATCAATATTATTGAAATTGAGACTGATATTATTTATCACACAGATTTTGTTCTGTAATCTGCATCCTTATAATGATCCTATAAGCATTCCTACATCTTAGCACAGTATTTGGTAAGAGTAAATATTTAATTTACTGTTCTATTCTCTACTCATCATAGTTCAAATTGCCTAGTTCATAAACAAAATGTCTTTAGAATTACATGGACCTATAAAAAAAGGCGGACGGAACTCGCGCTACAACAAAACTGTGACGCAAAATTTTGGCGTTTGTCTATTGTGTGAGTGAATTTAGGGATGCCATGTTAGCCAAAACATTTTACCCATATATTTTAAGAAAAACATAGATCGGCAGATGTTACTTGGAAATGTAGACAAAATTATTCCGTGCCATTTTAAAAGGATGAAAGGTGAATGCGTTGAGGTAGGCGCGAAATTTTCAATGTTCAAATTTTCTTACATTGTTTGCAAGCCAGTGTGTCAGGGTATGTACATAATGTTGATCAAAAATGATTCACGCAGTTACAAATTACGAATCTTGTGTACATTATAATCATAATCTTATGCATCATCAATATATTATTATTATCTCTGATAGATTTTTTTTAACATACAACCTGACACTGACTTGCAATCAAGGTAAGAAAATTTGAATTTCGCAGTTCCACATTTTTGGGAAGGATCAAATTTGCCTATGAAAATATATCCCATTAAAACACAATTATTATGATAAATTATTTTATTTCCATAGTATGCGTAATAAATAACTAAAAAGTCCTAAAATTTTTCCCATATTTCGGGTAATTTTCCCACGTAAATAACTGAGAACACTGGTCTTTGACGTATTATTTTTTCGAGTGAATGACGTTTGATTTCAATTAATTTCAATATTTTAATGTCGGGAAATAAGTGATTGGATTATTATTTTGCCTGTGAAATGTGATTCCTTAATTTTTGTTTGTTCGAACAGAACGGTTTTTACACAATTTCATCACACAAGACATGTCGTATTCGTGTTGTTTTTTCGCTGCTTAAATGTGTCAACTGTGTGAAGTTTGCACTCGAAGTGGTGTATCAGGGTGTGAATGTGTGCGTGCCGGCCTGTACGTACAGGCAAGCTGGTGTATCCTAATGTCACAGTATTTTGTTGATGAGAATCCGTCCGACTTTTTTTATAGGTCCATGTAGAATTATATCCAATTCCATGTTATTATCGTATTAAATGTATAATTATCATAGTTAAGATAGTGTTGATAATGGCATGAAAAACATATAAATAACAAGTCTGGATTGAGATAGATATGTAAATCATCAAAACCAGGCACGATGTTTTCACCACTGCTTCTTTTGGTTGCTTCAACAGGTACGAGTTAAAGATCTTTTTCTAGACATTCTCTTCTTCTTTCCGTGCCTCTTCCCATTATTTGGGGTCAGCCCTCCTCGTTCTCATGCGCCAGATCGCTCGATCCTGGGTTGTCTCTTCGTTCAGCTGGACCTGTTTCAAATCCTTTGATATAGTGGACCTCCATGTAGCAAGCGGTCGTCCTCTGCCTCTCTTGCTGTCTGGCTAGTTTCTAGACATTCTCATGTTCTGTTATTTATGGGAGCCACTAGTGCTAGAGATCCATTTGACCCAAGGGTATCTTTTGATCTCTGGTGTCTTCCATTTCCTCATCCCTCAGTGGTCCCAGAAGAATTCCTTTATCAATGATCCCTGAAATTTGTCAGTCACGATCATTTTTCTTCTAAGTACTTACTATGTTGCCGAGTTCTCTAAACATCTTTATACCTTTTGACAATAGCACATATTTATGATTATACCAACAGCTTATATCGCTTCGGCGTTACCGCTGGAGAATGACGTCATCGATGTCGAGAAGACCTACCCGCGTTTCATCGAGTTCCCAGATGGCGAGGGCAAGATGCATACCGTAGACCTTGAAGCAGAACCCGACTGGAAAATTCTGGATGAAATCACAAGGAACCCTGCAAACAACCGCTACTTTTTATTCACGAGGTATTTGTTTCATTTATAAAAAATATATTTATAATCTATTCCATTTGAATAAAAAAAAATTCTTTGAATAAAATGATAATGCTATGTAGCTGGTAATAATTACCATTTAAAATTCTTTATTCACAGGCGCAACAGTAACACAGCTCAGAGTTTGGTCATGAACGACCCGGAGTCTATCCGCAACTCGTACTACAACCCCAGAGTGCCCACCGTCGTGATCTCTCACGGATGGCTCAGCAGCCACAACACCGACATCAACCCTGTGATCAGAGACGGTACGTAAGACCTAAGGTTACACACAATTCAAAGCTAAATTATTTTCATGCCGCAATCTTAATTTTGAGGCACAAAGCCCAATTTTTATAAGCCAGTAAATATGGCCATCACATTTAATTTTTGGCAGTCCACCAGATGATTAGAGGGTGATTTCTATTGTTTGAAAACTAAGTATTAATTTTAATGCATGGAATCATAGAAAAGATTTAGACGTTCACGTTAGTCACGTTATTCACGTAAAAGCCGATTAATTCGTCCGTAACTCGTCTGATGGATCCCTATGGGCTCTGGTGGTTTCTTGCCAACCGACTATACTTATGCCTACAATATAATATTATGTATTTCTATTTTTACAGCTTACCTGGCAAAGAGTGACGTCAACATCATCGTTCTGGACTGGAGACGCCTCGCCATTGCCGACTACGTCACCGCCGTGCGTGGTGTCCCCGCCGTTGGTCGAGGCTTGGGACAGTTCATCAGTTTCCTGATCAAAACCGCTGGAGGCAACTTGAACTACTTCCATCTCGTTGGATTCAGTCTTGGCGCCCACGTTGTCGGCAACGCTGGAAGGGAATTAGGTGGACGCGTTGCGCGTATCACTGGTTAGTATTATTAATATTTTAGTCAAGTGTTGCTAAAAGTTTGGTGCTATCGATATCCTGCCACGTAAAGCTACTACTTTTTATGAGCTGCAATAGAATTTTCCCTAGATTTTCAGGGCAAAAACATGGATAATTTCAATTATGAATGACTCACTCACTCCTTTGCCAACTCATATGCAGGTTATTTATTGATTGCAAAGCTATTAAAAACAATTCCGCTAGGTGCGAAGAGTGTTAATGTAATAGGCATTAACAGGGGTCAAGAATAAGTAGTTACGGTATTTAGTGAAGCATGTTTATTTAGCCAGCACTCGTAGTACACAAACTCTGCGTATATTGGAGCTAGGTCATCAATGTGAGTGTGGATACTAATTTCTATCTTTAATTTTAATCAGGTCTCGACCCCGCTGGCCCCCTATGGAACTACAACAGCAACCGCATCAACGAGAATGACGGTATCTACGTTGAAGCCATCCACACTGACGGTGGCCTCAACGGTCTGGGAATCGGTTCTGCTGTAGCCAACGCTGATTTCTTCCCCAACGGTGGGACCAACCAGCCTGGTTGTCTCACTGGCATTTGTGACCATAACCGTGCCTGGGAGCTCTTCGTTGCCACAGTCACCCATAACCATCTGATCGGTATGCAATGCAGCAACAACCTTCAAATCACCCTCAACACTTGCCGTGGTGATACTCTTTACATGGGCAACGATAATTTGAGGAAGACTGGGTAAGATAAGTCATATGCATCTACTTATTTTTCAAATGTAATTGACGATTTAAAAATTGTCTAAATTAATTAAATTAATTGTAAATTAAGACCGCCTAGTTGTACCTTGTGTGTTCCTTTTCTTTCTGTTCTTATCTTTGGTGTGCAATAAAGTGTATTTATTATTTATTATTATTATTATTGTGATTTGCATTAGATTAGTTTTTGAAATGTCCTTCAAAATAGTTTGGGGTATTATTATGTTAAGAACTTCAGTATTTACTTATCAGTATTGACGGTATTCGCTTTCAGTAAGAAACTTACACTTCCATGGTGTTTACCTCCTTCCACCGTTACTAAGATATAATATTATGTGCTTTAATGTATTTATGTTTTGTTTCAGAAATGGTATGTTCCGCGTCAACACCCGCAGAAGGTATCCCTTCTAAATGAAACTCATGTGAATCTAAATGGATCTCTACTACCCTACGTCTACATTTATAACCAAATAAACCTCAATTTATATTTATTTGTATTATTTTTTGTTTACATCCTCTTCAAATCAACCGGTCTGAAGGAAATGAGGAACATTACTTGATAGCAAATACTGAGTGCTGTAATTATTGTTCAGTAACTCAACCCCAAATCTTTTGCTAAGCATACTGGCAATCTTAGTGAGCATAGGAAAATCTACAGTGTGTTTGGGATAGGGCTAGCGATAATTTAAGGCGATGTTGTGATGTCAATTTTATCGAAAAAAATGCCCCCATAATTTGGGCCCAACGCCCTTCTCTTGGAATTGGCTTTATTTTTAAAATTTATTTTTTATGTGACTGCATAAAAATTGTTTGTGTTATGGGCCCGTCTTACAGATAAATAAAAAATTGCATTTGTAAGCCAATAATTATTATTTGTCATTAAAAAGAACACAAAAATGAAAAAAAATGACCAATAAACTTAAAAAAAAAATTAAATAATTTTAGTTTTTGTCAAAAAATCAGGTTTTACGGGCACATAAGAAATAAATAATCATGGATGGACTTAAACTTTAGAAATATTGTCTTGTAACTATCTCTTCATTTATTTGTTACTTTTGGGCACTCGTTGTCTTTTTTCTTAGTTACTATAAAAATTTTGTTTAGAAGTGATATTTGTAATGACTGTATTTGTGCCAAATAAATAGAAAAAAAATTGGCCCTCCTCTTGGAATGGGGGAGCATAATTTTTTAGAGGTATTGGTTAGGGTAGGCCCACATATGGAGGCATTTTTGTCGATAAAATTGACATAATAACATCGCCTTAAATTATCGCTAGCCCTATTCCAAACACACTGTATATGTATAAAACCATACTGTCTAAGTTAGAGTACATGGTCAAATAGGTCAATCAATCAAGATAATCAAATAACATGTTGTACGTGTAAAACTAGAATACTGTGACTCTTAAGTAGTCAGGGTCTCCCTACAGCTTGCTGGCCTATAAATCACAACCAGTGAAGCCAGGAAATTAATCTAACCTCCTTACTAATAAAAAGTTACACAGTTGTTGAACACTGTTTTAAAATGACATTTCCATACTAAACGTTACTGTAAAACACTCTTCAACGAGCGTGTAAGTTTTATTAGTAAGGGGGTAAATCTAAATATATAAAAGGAGAAACTGACTGACTGACTGACAGATCAACGCACAGCCTAAACGGCTAAACGTAGGCACTTGAAATTTGGAAGGGACGTAGTTTAGGTACCGTAGAGGTGCACTAAGAAAGGAATTCCCGAAATTCCCACGGGAACGGGAATTAGCGGAAAAATCCTTTTGTATGAACAATCTAAACCGCTTAAGTTAGATGCTTGAAATTTGGTGTGCAGGTACCTTAGTAAACTTAAAGATTAGGTACAACAGGATATCGTAAAATTCCCACGGGAACGGGAGTTAGCGGGAAAAAACATATGTATGAAAAAATCTAAACTGCGTAAGATAGACGCTTGAAATTTGGCATGCAGGTACCTTAGTAAACTTAAAGCTTAGTTACAACAGGATATTGCAAAATTCCAACGGGAACGGGAGTTAACCGCTGAAGATAGATGAAGGGGGTAAAACGGGATCCACGCTTACGAAGTCGCGGGCGGCCGCTAGCTATCATCTATCTATCTATTTAAATAAAAATGAATTGATGTTCGTTAGTCTGATTATAACTCGAGAACGACTGGGCCGATTGAGCTGATTTTTATTTTAAAATGTTTGTCGTAGTCCAGGTCTAAACAATGAGTAAATACGCGCGCGATATTGTTTTTCTGAGACAGACAAAATTCCACGCGGGCGAAGCCGCGGGCGGAAAGCTAGTATATGTATAAAAGGAGAAACTAACTGACTTAGTGACATATCAACGCACAGCCTAAACGGCTAAACGTAGGCACTTGAAATTTGGAAGGGACGTAGCTTAGGTACCGTAGAGGTGCACTAAGAAAGGAATTCCCGAAATTCTCAAGGAAACGGGAATTAGCGGGAAAATCCTTTTGTATGAAAAATCTAAACCGCTTAAGTTAGACGCTTGAAATTTGGCATGCAGGTACGTTAGTAAACTTAAAGCTTAGTTACAACAAGATATTGCAAAATTCCCACGGGAACGGCAGTTAGCGGGAAAAAACATTTGTATGAAAAATCTAAACCGCGTAAGATAGATGAAGGGGGTAAAACGGGATCTACGCGTACGAAGTCGCGGGCGGCCGCTAGTTAATCATATGAAAGTATAAGGCAAACTAGAAGTTTCATGCATAGAGATCATAGAGATAGCTTTTTCATAATTAACATGTTAGTGCCGTGCAGCCGATCCGGAAAATATTCAAATATTAATAAGGCAGAATAGCAATACCTTAACTTTAGCCGTAACTATAACTTATCCCGATTTTTCGTATGGAGTTTGACAGATTTTTGAAGTAAAGCAAGATGGTGCAACCCAGCAAGGTCAAGATTTTGCTATGCTTTTGCTTTGCTATTAATCTAGGCGTTTTGATCATCAGGAAGCAATATCTTCCAGACAACCTGATTAGCACGCAGTCGTTAGAAAACTAAAAGGCATATTCATCTAAGTACATTAAAAATGGCGTTTCTCTTCTTTGTGTGCTTTTGTAAGCTTTTATGCACAATAAAATAAACAAATATCAGTAGGTAATGTAAAAGCCAGTATGTCCTGTTACATCTGGTTTCTCCAGTTCACCTTAAGAAGAACCAGTTTTGTCTAAGGCTGGGTCGCACCATCTTACTTTATCTAACGTCAAAAATCTATCAAACTCCATACAAAAAAAGCACCGGTTATCGCTATAGTTACCGTTAAGCCAAAGTTATGTGGTGCAACTCTACCTAAGCCTAATCGATGTATTCTATCACATTGGGACCACCTGGGTTAGATCATTAATCACTAAATACGTATAACAATATTTTTGATAAATATAATTTGTTGATACGTCGACCAATGATGATAAGAGATATAAGGCAAGTTCCTATGGATACAAACTAGCTTACTCAGTTGACTATCTCAAAATAATAATTATTCCGGCTTGCAACTAAAGATAAGCTTCTGCACTTATGCAACGTCACAGATAAATACATAATATTATTACTCATGTCATAGACTTACGCCCATATTCACAAACGATGCTTGCTTAAGTGAAGCAGCAAATCGAACGCACAGCGTTGAATACCTAGAGCTCTGTGATTGGTTCATGTGTCACCCTGTGCGTCCACGCGCACTGTAAGACCTAATAGTAATGTTTGTGAATACGGGCGTTAATTTTTGTAAGCTTTTGTTTCCATTAAGTATAGTTGATGAATTTAATGATAGGATAATATAGTCCGAGAGCGGATAGTAAGATACCCTACCCTACATCAGTTGGTACTTGGTACTAAGATAAGCTCCATTTCACACGTTGAAAAATTGTGATAAGCTTGGAATAATTAATTAATAAACTCCGATTTGGCCGAAAGTACAAAAACGAATCTTTCATTTCTGTCATTTTACCTCATTTTATTTAGTCTGATTCTTACTATCCTCCAAAATTTCCATTCACCTTTGATAAAGTTCAATACAAAATAGTTGAACTTTGTTTCGCTGTTTTTTGATTTGTTTTCAATATACTGAAAACAATCTTAGAGGATTAAAGTAATCAATCTTCAATTAGATTGATGAGATAAAGCCAAAGTAAAGCATAAATACGAGGTTGGATCATCGGATTCTAATGAACGTGTAGAATCACTGAGGACAACACAATGCGTGCGGGACTTTTATTGCTGGTTGCTTCTACAGGTTTGTTAATTTTACTATAATTAAATTTAAAAAAAAAAATTTTTGCAAAAACATATTTTAGAATAAATAATACAACGTGGAATGTATAAAACTCGTATTAACTAGGTCTGTAATTACTCACGGCAACTGGCCAAATTGTATTATAATGATTTAACTAAAAATTATCCCAACCCGTCTGACCAACGTTAGGAGTGTAGACCAAATCCTCCATTTACCTCTAGTAAATTAGAGAGGAGATTATTAGATAACAGCTATGGGAAGATGTCCTGCTCTTTTACTTTCCAAAGGGCTGCAATAATTTGAGAAGACCATCAATAGATTAACAAAATTTACTAATTGACTATTTGTTTTTTGCGCAGCATACATCGCTTTAGCGGTGCCATTGGACGATGTGGTCGGCGTGGAGAAGACTTACCCGCGTTTCATCGAGTTCCCTGATGGCGAGGGCAACATGCAGCCCGTCGACTTGGAGGCGGAGCCTGACTTTGAATTCCTGTCTGAACTTGAGAGGAACCCCAATAACAACGAGTACTTTTTGTACACAAGGTGACTGATTTTTTATTTGGTTTAGACGAATGTCTTCCTCCTGAAGAAAGTTTCGGAGTAAAGACCTTTAATATAACTGTTTTATTATGATATAAGACTGAGACTTTCGATTTTGGGAACAAACTAAAATTGGTTTCACTGCTAGACTGTGCATTTATTCATACCACAGATTTCGATCTGATGTAGACAACTAGACACTCTGCACAAGGGCATCTCGCTTTCAAAAACACTTCATTTCTTAATGCTATTTAGCTCTTATCCTCAATTTCATTTCTTTTATCCTCACATTCATTGGTTTAGGTGTAAATACAAACAAACAGACAGAACTTACTTTTTGTATCTTTTTCAGACGTAACCAGAATATAGCCCAGACCCTGACTATGAACAACGCCAACTCCATCCGCAACTCGAACTACAACGCTAACGTGCCCACCGTCGTGATCGTCCACGGCTGGCTCAGCAACCGCCTTACTGAACCTAACCCGACAGTCAGGAGAGGTTTGTAGCCATTACTTCATTAATCTACGAGTATTGAACGAATCTCTGAAAGTCTTAAAACTAAGTAAAGGTGTTGTAGAACAGAGCAAAGCCAAAAAGTAGCATCAAGCATTTTGACGGATATCATAGGTCATAAGGTGTATGTTTCGACAAAATAAGAAGATAAATTTACTACTGCGCATCTAACTAATCTTGACTTCAATTGATACTCTCTTAGGCACGATATCCGCATTTTTTTCGGTCACTTCTGTTTTCACGTCACTGCTGACGTTGCAGGTTTGCAAAATCACGGCTTACATTTTAATTAGGTACGTTAAAAAATGAAAGATCTCTCCTTGTTTTGCCGATGCCGATGCTAAGAAATCCATTACTAACTAAGGTTACTTGCTAAGGCTGAGTTGCACCACCTTACAGTAACTATAACGATATAATTTTGTATGAAATTTTACGTTTGTTAAGGTTAAAGTAGGAGAGGTGCAACTCAGCCTAAGATGAGTTTCGTTTAATTTCAGCTTACCTCGCGAAGAGTGACGTGAACGTAATCTCTGTGGACTGGAGACGGTTGGCTGCGTCCGACTACACTACCGCAGCTCGTGGTGTGCCTGCCATGGGTCGCGGCATTGGACAGTTCATCAGATTCTTGATCAACACCGCTGGGGGAGACTTGAGCAACTTCCACCTCGTTGGGTTCAGTCTGGGTGCTCACGCTGTCGGTAACGCTGGCAGGGAATTGGGAGGAAGAGTTGCACGTGTCACAGGTTAGTAATGATTATTACGTTGGTATCTATTTGAGCATCAACGACGTAAGAAAACAGTCGACGTCTTCTTTTATTCTTCTAATTAGAACGATAAACGTGTGGCTCCTTCAAAGTAAAATAAAACCTCCCCGACTCTTTCCAAAGATGTCGTAAAATATTTCCACATTGCGAAGGGACTGCGAATATTCCCCAACCCGTCCCCAATCTATGAGCAATGTAGACCAAATTCTTCATTTCCTCTGGTAAAATATCTGGTCGTGCTCCTGTAGAGAAATCTAAATTACCGATGACGATGATGATATCATGTAGAGATACATTTTCGCCAATATCATTTCGTGTGTCTTAATCAGGTACTGGTTCACAGGTCTTGACCCTGCTGGTCCTCTATGGAACTACAGCAACAACAGGCTTAACAGCAACGACGGAGTATACGTCGAGGCCATCCACACCGACGGCGGTATCGGCGGTCTGGGCATCGGGTCTGCTATCGTCGACGTTGACTTCTTCCCCAACGGTGGAAACTCTCAACCTGGTTGCCTGACCAGCTATTGCAACCACATGCGTGCTTGGGAACTGTTCGCTGCCACCGTCACCCACAACCACTTGGTTGGAAACCAATGCACCAGCACGCTGCAGATTACTGCTAACACTTGCCGTGGCGCTTCTCTCCATATGGGCAATGATGACTTGAGGAAGACTGGGTAAATACCTATATATTATTTTCTCGCATTTCAATTTTCAAAGTCAAGCAAAGTGCATGTTATTCATATAATAATTTAAGTAGTTATAACACCGTAGTGCCTAAACACACCTAAGTATCTTCTAATTTGTAATGTCTAAAATAAGACAAAAAGTTGTCCGGTTTTCCTTTGGGATAATATTATTATTATTATCTTCATCTTCAGCCGATGATGTTGTCATGAAGTAATAATAGTAGAGTGACTATACCTGTTTCTAACTCCTTCCCATTAATAACCTAACTAATACATAATATCGTTTTCTTACAGACGCGGTATGTTCCGAGTTAACACCGGCAGAAGATACCCTTACTAAATGACTGGATTCCAAGTTATGATGATGACTCTGTACATAATGTAAATAAACGACGATCGACTGTTCATTCTGTTATTTATTTTCTGTTAAATTTTTATACAACTATGCACAATACAATGAACTCCACTGATTTATTACCGAGACGAAAAATTTTACCTTGTTTTAATTTGTCTGCAAGCTGAAACTTAACAAATTACTACAAGCATAATTGCTGTAAAATGATATTCCATTTTAAAAAGTAATTAAAACCAGATGAAACTATAGTAATTAAGAAAATTATCCTATAGCCCTTCGGCCAAAAATATTTCACTGTCTTTTCTTTTGAATAATAACCCGAATTATTCAAATTTTACACAGAATATTATTACAAACTTTAAATCTTATTTAACTTTAGTAAGTTTACGCTCGCCGTAAACCCTCGCTATAGACATAGCTACAAACAAAGAACTAAGTTTGAAATCTGGGTCCGTACCATAGTTTATTTCAGTTTAAAACATAACAGATGTTGGTATTCTTCAGTTGGAAGACAAAAACTTGGAGCTAGTGGCCACAAAGTCGTTGATTAAAGCTGAACTTTTTTCATTTCTTGTTTTAGCAAGTGTATAAGGATGGGAGCTCGGGAGCATAAAGTAAACAACTTCTTCTTAGCTATCTCAGTTTATTAATGAATGATTAAATAGGGATAATCGATATTTATACATACTAATACTGTTACATGCTACACACACACTACATGCCCACCGGCAAAAAAAATAAAAATAATGCATTAAGTATTATTTTTCATAACAATTGATAAAGGTTTATTAGAAATATTATTACATATCTTAATAATTTTTGATATAAGTTAAGAAAGATAAACATTTTCTTAAAACTATTGTCTATATGGTCTAGTCCTATTCTTATGTACTAACATTGGTTTCCCCTTATAATCTATTGTTAGATTTGGTTCACAATCTTCGATAACTCTAAATGGTCCTAAGTACAATGGATCAAGTTTGTTTACACTTTGTTCATTCTTTAGTAGTATCATATCACCAACTTTGTATGAAATAGGGTTAGTATAAAGATCATATCTAATTTTCCTTATTTCTTTACTTTTAATTAAATTTTGACGTGCATCATATTGCGATTTTTGTAGTCTGAATTTAAGTTGTTTAGGGTAATCGTAATGGTTGTATAATGGTTCAATGTCAGAAGTTAAATTACTTGGTAAATTACAAGGTTTTCCGAATACTAATTCGTAAGGTGTATACTTAGACTCTGTGTGCACGGTCGTGTTATAAGCGAAGCACCAATAGGGTAACCACACACTCCAATTATGTGGTTCATTTTCCGTTTGTATTCGTAAGTATGACATTAAGTTTTTGTGACTATTTTCTAAACTGCCAATCGATTGATGATGATATGCTGTTGATGTGGTTTGTTTAATTTTGAGGATTTCACACACTGTTTTCATAACTGTCGAAACAAACTCAGTGCCTCGATCAGAAACAATTTGTCGGGGAATACCATACCGTAATATAAAATTATTTACAAATGCTGTCGCTACTGAGACAGTATCTTTATTTTTTAAGGGGTACGCTTCAACGTATTTACTTAAATCACATTGAAGTGTAAGAATATATGCATTATTATCACTATCCTTAACTAAGGGCCCAACTAAATCTAAATATATTCTATCAAAAGAAGAATGGCCTGTATCAGTAAGAACCATAGGCTCTTTTATATATCTAAAATGTTTATGTCTTAGACATTTGTCACAATGATTCACAAATTCGGCTACATCTTTTTCTAGACCTGGCCAAAAAAATCGTCTTCTTATATTGTTTATCATGCGCCGTATGCCAGCGTGGCCACTCGTCGGCAAAATATGATAGTCGTTTAATATTACGCGTTGAGTATCGCGATCATCTATTCCCATGACACTATTTAAAATATAGAAACGTGGTCCGGACCAATTTTTTGTGTCATTTACAATACGAGTTAACTCTTTTACTTCATAATCATTATTTTCATTTTTTATAATATAAACATTATTTATTTTTAATTCATTACATGTATTTTCCAACTTCCTCACAAAGGCATCTCGTGCGCAATATGATCGGAAAGAAGGGTTTATATTTATAATTTGTTTCTTGGGGTCATAAGCAAATAAGTTACCTTTTTCTGGTGCGTTTCTCTCTATCAGTTTCCATTCACGTCCATTTGCATACCTCAATTCGACACAATCCTTTGGTTTTTTAAGTATTCCCACAACATTTGGCTGATCAGACCGAATGTTTGTAGTACTCAAATCCACCATAGGGTTGTCGCACGCGCTATGCGTATCATCGTCATTCATTCTTTTTCTTTGAGCTCTAGTTAAAACACACATTACATGTTCATTCATCTCTCTCAATTCGTCGCTTGATATTCGGATACGAGACAACGCATCTGCAGCTGCATTGTCCGCTCCCCTGACATATTCGATGACGTAGTCATATTCCTCAAGTAAAAGTCTAAATTTTGTCAAACGACTAGAAGGATTTGCCATGTTAAATAAGTAGATTAATGGTTTGTGGTCAGTTTTAATAATAAATTTACGCCCATATAAGTATGGTCTAAAATATTTTACAGACCAAACAATGGCTAGTAGTTCTTTTTCTATTGTTGGGTATCTAATTTCAGCTTTATTTAAGTTCCGACTTGCGAAAGCTATTGGTTTATTGTCGCTATTACTTAATACGGAACCTATCGCGTAGCCTGAGGCATCCGTTTGTAAAATAAAGGTATTTTTGCTATCAAAATTTGGATACTGTAGTATTGGTGGAGATATTAATGATTGTTTTAGTGAAGAAAATGATTCCTGACAATCTGTTGTCCATGCAAATTCTACATTTTTACGACAAAGTTTGTTTAGTGGTAATGATTTATCGGCAAAATTCGGTATAAATTTTCGATAAAAATTTGTAAACGCCACGAACCTTTTGACTTCGTCAGCGTTTTTTGGTACCGGATAGTTTTGTACTACTTTAATTTTTTCCGGATCTGGTTTTATGCCTTCAGTTGAAATAACGTGACCTAAAAATTGCATCTCTTTTCTTAGAAAATCACACTTGTTAGGATTTAATTTCAAATTTGTTTGGCGGAGTCTAATTAGTATGTCAATTAAATTTTTGTTGTGAATTTCCAAGTTACGACCGAAACAAATTAAATTATCCAAATATATAAATAACTTGTCGTATGTTAGTCCCGACATGGCTATTGTCATGAGTCTAGAAAAAGCACTAGGACTAATTTTTAATCCCATAGGTAGGCGTGTCATTTGGTACTGTCCTGACGGGGTTGAAAAGGCAGTATATTTTCTACATTCAGGGCTTAAGTTTGCTTGATAATATGCCTGTGATAAATCTAATTGAGTGAAATACATTGCACCCGACAATGAGTCAAGAATATCGGTAATATTAGGCAGTGGAAATTTGTCATCTAATATTCTATCGTTTAGTTTTCGAAAGTCGATCACTAATCTCCATTTTTTAGATTGATCGTCAGATTTTTTGGGTACTAAAAGAATGGGGCTTGACCATTCACTCTTTGCGGGCTCTATGATGTTATCTGAAAGCATTTTTTGAATATGTTTTTCGACCTCGGATCGCTGTGAAAAAGGTAAGCGATATTGTTTGACATAAACCGGGTCCGCATTTGGTTTTAACTGTATCGTTTGGTCGTATAAATGAGTTGTAGTTAATTTGTCGTTTGGTAGGTGAAATACGTCTGAAAACTTCGCACAAATATTACGAATGGAATCACTTTCTTCTTTATTTAAATGACTTAAATTGAGCTGCGAAAACATCTGACGTACTCTTTCTCCATCAACACTACTAGTCTCAAAGTTACATAAGTCGTATTCGATTAAGCTATGTATTTCCGGTCTAAAATAACTTAGGTTCACTTCCGATTCGCGGGTATTTAATATTTGTAAATAAATTTTTCCATTTTTCGGTCTACCTATACAACCGGCCATGAAAACTCCTTCACATAATTCTGCTGGTAAAACAACACAGTCGTCGTCATTACTACAATCTATTGTAAATATTTTTTCGCATCTCGGTGGTATTGTTAAGAAACTCCCTTTTCCTAATGATCCGTGAATCATTGGTACTGTAATAATTTCATTATTCAAATTATTTAATTTAAGTGTATTATTTTCAAAGTCCAAAACAGCTTGGTATTTACTTAAAAAATCTCGACCAATAATTCCAAACTGTACACAAGGTAGATAATCGATAACATAGAACTTGTGTTCAAATTCTTTTCCATTTAAGTTAAGTGTGACAGACACGTGTCCGATTGATCGTACATTGCCCCCGATACCATTAATGTGTATGCATTCATTATGTATTGGAAGATTCCATTTCAATGCAGTTTCGTATTTCAGCGCTGACATCGATGCGCCCGAATCTACTAGAAAGCTATATTTGGCATCTCCGAATAACAATACCACCGAACTACTATAATCACATGATAATATGAAATTATTATCGAAAAAACTGTTGTAATGTATTAGTTTCTATTTCTGAACCCTGGTTTGATGTCGAAGTTTGAACGGTGTTATCGACTAAATTATTGTTGTCGTTATTCATATAATGAACACTATGACCGCGATAAAAAGACCTATTTTGTCTACCGCCGCGGAAAGGCCTATTTTGCCTATAGCCATAATTTCCGCGTGGCTGTTCTATACCTCGACTTCGTGATTGGTTGGCAAAACCATTTCCTTGGTTACCCCGTGAAAACGAAGTATTGCCATAACCTCTTGAGTAACCCCTAAAGTTACCCCTATAACTACCTCTGTTACCTCTGTGATTCCTATGATAGTTTGATCGTCCTCTTTGACCAAAATATACTGTGGCCTCTGAATTTTGACTACTGCATGAAGCTTCTTCATCTTTCGCCGCACGTATTGTGTCTTTTAAGGAAGAATATTTTCTGGCTGATAAAATGGTACTTAGTTGACGGTTACGCAAGCCGTCGGTAAAACTCTTTATCGCCAGTTTTTCATTTAAAGGTCGCAATATTTTGTGTGCCGCTTGATTACCGTCGGATTGTGATATTGTCAAATTGACAAACAACTCCTCTATTTTACTACCGTACTTATCAATTGACATTCCGTTTTGTCGCATCATTAATAACTCGTTATGAATGGAAGTGCTTGATTTCTTGGTAAGCAAGTGGTCTCGCATATCGTTTATTAAAGTTTCATAGTTATCGTACGACTCTGATAAGCGTAATTTAGCACTTTCATTCAGACGTGTTTTTAACACAAAATTAATTAACATTTTCTTACCTGCACTTTCGAGTGTGGGGCCATATAGCTCTATGGCGTCAATCAAGGATTTGGTGACAGCCTCCTCACCAGTCATAACCGGCAGTAATGATACCGCAGTTTTAAAATCAAAAGTAGCCATGGTGCTCTGTGTCGCAGTATTTTCAGTATTTACGACAGTGCACTCAGCTTGGGCACAAAAATGTTCTATTTGTTCATAAATCTCTTTAAATAAATTGCAATATGATTGTACTTCTTCGAGAACTTTACCTTTTATGTTACTTAGCTTAATTTCATCTAAAATTACTAACATACATTCGTCAAAATCATTGCGTAATTGACTGGCCTCATTTAATTTTCGTTGTAAATTATCTTTAGTTCTTTTAGCATAACTTAATTTTATAAGGTTATCTTTAATGTTTTTGAGTTTGGCACATATATTCTTTATTTCTTCAGCCATTCGATTACGCAAAATAAATATATTTTAAAAAGATTATTACACATGATTATTGTTAAATACTAGTAAATATTATGTAAAGTTTATTTATTGTTCATTATTTTCACTTTGACGAGCAAAACCACAAAAAAAAAAGTTATTTTAACACTTTATTCACCTGATAATATAATCAATGAAAAGTTGTTTCTTACCGATTCACTTAAACACTTTCACATTTTGTGCACACTGGGTCCTGACGGCGTTGGCAGTTGAAGCACACGCGAGGCTCCCGGGTCGGTCGTCGAAGGGACGGGCGGCGACAGGATCGCCTTAAGTTTTGCGCCAAAATCTCGTTACGGATCCAGCCGTGGTGGCACCTCTTGTATATCAAGTACAGTCCAAATAGTGCAGCAATCGCCAGCATGGTGCATATCAGCGTCAGCACGATACTTATATTGGAAATGTGATATTCTGTAGCATTTGACCCTGAGGAATTTTGGGTCAAAAACACCTCGTCTTTTTCTATATTAGACCGGCACATTTTCACTGAATTTACTTGCTTTACTTCACTTTTTACTAATAATAATCGTTCTTTATGTTTCGCCCGACCGAACTCCGGCAGCCCTCCAAAAATGGCAGGGTCGCCATATAAGGATGGGAGCTCGGGAGCATAAAGTAAACAACTTCTTCTTAGCTATCTCAGTTTATTAATGAATGATTAAATAGGGATAATCGATATTTATACATACTAATACTGTTACATGCTACACACACACTACAAGTGGTTGGCATTGTAATGGACGTGACGTCATGATGCAGAAAATAGTAGAAGGATTGTTTTGATTCAGCGAAGAAATTGAATTCAGTGACTCACTTTTTTCAGCACTTGCCAAATGTTTGTCTTATCGTGACTTTGTATAATTTGCTAAGCCGTGATTAAAGGAAAACAAGAAGGTATATAACATACTATTAATCTACTTTACGCTTGTAATTATGGTGACTAAGTAGCGGATTAACACACCTGCATAATTAATGATGCATTTATCGTCTATAGCTTTGGTTATAAAAATCGTAATCAAATGAACCAACACCTGTAACTCAATTAAGTCTAAGATAAGATAACTTGAGTGTCATTTCATTATATTCATCATCATCATTTTAGCCATAGGACGTCCACTGCTGAACATAGGCCTCCCCCAATGATTTCCACAATGGCAGGTTGGTGACGGCCTGCATCCAGAGCCAATCTTGCTACCTTTATGAGGTCAACGGTCATTATATTATGGACATTAAAATTGTCCCAAACCACGTCCGTCATTTGGTTTTCTTGCTTCTCAAATGATTCAAAATAGTAGAGTAGTTCTTCTGCTTCAATTTATTTATATTGTGACGGGCAGCTGGGATTACGACACCCTTTCTGGATAATCTCAAACAGCGGTTGTTTATTTGACGCTTGCTCACTATTGCGGGAAAAACTACGGAACATCAAACCACACATTTTTGTGGCAAAATAGCATTTATCCCGACTACATAAGACCCACAGTGTTGAGTTTGATGTTCTCTGTACACAGCAAACAGATGAATCGAGGCACCCGTGAAATACAGATGCATCTGCACTTTGGTTGCAATAGACTTCGCCACGGTCCCATTTGTTTGTTTTTGTCGGAGTGTTTCGCAGTTATTAGAATGTTCGGCCAGTGAAAAACGGAAAATCGTTCTATCAACCATTGGGTTTTGAAAGGAGTAATTGTTTGTACTTAAGTCTCTTTATACGGCGTTTTTATGAGGTCTTTGGTCAACCTTGTGGTTGGACGTTTCAAGCTGCAAAATACCAATTTTAGAATTTACTTATGGAGCTATAGACATCCGAAAGCTGAAATGATAATTATGATGAAGACTTTCATCATTCTTGTGAATATAAAGCGAGTTTTTTCCGATAAAAAATAATTTTGTTTATAAAAAGTTTCAAAATAATACAGAATTTTTTCCATTACTTTTCTACTCATTAAAAGATAGCTTTTGTAATAGATTTCTCTTGATTAAAATACGAACATGAACTAAATTAAAAAGCTCAAGTTATATCAAACGTGATCCATTATCTTAGACAAAGAATATTCTCCCCTTTCAATACTCAATTTAGATGTTTTTCCACCCTTCTAATACTTATATAGTCAGAATGAATAAACATCGTGTCGCAGCCTTCAATTTGGAGCTGCCAAACTGATTATTATTTTTATATCACCCGAAGAGCGAATCGATACCGTTTAGTAAGTTCGCAGGCTGGGGCGCTCGCACCGGCCGCGTCGCGCGAATACGAATGGTCCCGTAATGAGAGCGTGAAAAACACTCGCTCCTCACAACTCCTAGCTGTAGTTTTACGGTGGATTTACACGGAACGATAGTTCCTTTGTTTGTTGTAGACTAGGGGGCTTAGTGTGAGTTTACATCAAACGTATTCGATATCGAGTGCGTAAAAAAATTATATAATGGATTGTACGTACAGCGTCCCTAGCGGATAGGTACGCGGATACTTTCAAGAATTAAAATTTTCATATGAGGTTTCATTTGGGTAGCTTGTCGAGAGACTATGTGTCAGAATGGAAAAATTGTTCAGAGATCGTTATTTTTCTAGCTGTTGGTTACATTATTGCACATAAATTCAGCAATGCTGAAACATAGATAGCAAAAATAAAACTACACTCACCTATATTCGTATAAAAGAGACAAATTTTAATAGATTTGGGTTTTCCAAGATATTTTATAACCTGAATACTGGTGGACGCGCTCCAAGAAGTTCCAGATCAGTAAAAAAAGAAAAAGTATTTATTAGATATGACACTTTTTTGCGTAGCGTATCGTAGCGTAAAGTTAATTATGCCTACTTGATAACGTGAACCGACTTAAGATTAAGATGTACTAATCGTAAAAACAAAACAAATGCGTACAAAACAACGTAAGGTGTAAACAGTCCCAAATAAGTGAGCATCGCGATATGATCACGCGATTGCAATCACTAACTCGGGGTTGGTAGAGATTATTTCGGCTCGCACCCCCGCAGTATCTAAAGTGATACTTTTCCGAATCGCTGTTTGATATTCTGATAACATTTTGTGAAATAATAAGAGATGTTACTGTTCGTGCGAGGAGACATCCATTTATCGTTTGGGACTCAGATGAAAATGTTTAACTGCCGATATGCGTGCCCAATAGCTATGACGTGTGTAATAAGCCCTTGTGTAAAATCCTCGTATATTCCACGCTCCGTCATTTGTTTTGCGGATTTGGAATCGAGCTTTGTCTTTGCGTTGTATTTTCTAGGTAACAAAGAGAGCCCTTCAAAAATAAACAGCGTAACATCCTAGAATGTGTATTTATTTATAAGCTGGTCACTGAAAGTGATAAACAATAGTAATACATTGTGCTCTATGAGATACCTACCTACGGCATTAATAATGGATTCATGTCGTTTCAGCCGAATCACATATTTTACTGTCTAGCGCCCCCAAAGGTTTACAAACCTGATACATTTTGAATTAGAATCATCATCAAAATATTAATTAATGATGTTGATGAAGATTTCTCACTACATTTGAATAAACGATGAGATGACATCATGATATGAAACAATTCAACTCCTGCTTTTAAGTAGTAGCATTTTGGTTTTGGTTCAATAAATTCTGTCAAATTATTTATATTGTTTTAAACTATGTGCTAGATACATTATTTTTATTTCTTTCTAGTTACTAGTATAGTTTTTTATTATAGCTGGTACTTAGAGGTAGGATTTTGATATCGTTATAGGTGTACCTACGTCATAAATTCAAACTACATAACTATCCTGTTATCCAGTTATTTAGAAACAGGAGCTTATTAAAGTTCGGAAGCCATTAAAAACAATAAACTAGGAGCAAATCTAGGTCATGAAAGAGCCTTTTTCTTTTACAACTCTATCGTATATTTCCAGAGTGAAAATTAAATGAGTTATCCGAGTATGCCTTTGGGAATACCTCCGGGCTACGGGGAAGCGATGAAATTATAGTGATGCAAACCTACAAGTTAGACTTACTGCTGCGGTTGGGTTTCGAATTGGTTTGATTTCTTTAAAATATTATTACATATTAAAAATAAATTATTGATCAAATTGTTACTTGGAAAAGTGGCTGACTTTATCTTTATGCGATAATGAACCAACAATCTAATTAATTTGCAATTCAACTATGTATGATTTTTAACTAGAAAGTTCTAAGATATTACTGTTCTAAAACTAGCTGCATGCACTTTGTGTATTGTGTATGTATTTTTAAAATAAGACACTGTTTTTAACATAATAATATGTTAAATTAAAGAATAACAAATCATAGAAAGATTTTAAATTCAGGAAGCTTTTTATTAGCGATTAATTCTAGTACTTAGCTTTGAAACAGTCATTTTTGATGTATCTATCTCAGCGTTTTGTTCGTTTATGAAATATTATTTCATAAACGAACAAATATAATGCTTGTTTAATTGCAAATTAACTCGCAATTCACAATTCACAAGGGTTCACGATCTCATTAGATCTAAGCACCATTCACTCCAACAATGAGTTACAAGAACACACTTGTATTCTACGTCGCACGAGAACTCGAGTTTTGTAGATCCGTATTTTACTGCACTCTGCAATGCTGCATAGAAAGATTATGATTTTTCTTTGAAAACCATATTCTATCGAAGTGGCGCAGTAAATATTCATGAATAGCTAGGCGAACGGTTTTCGTATCGGACCCCTATTCTGTAAACATTCGAGTTGCAACCTTAAATGTAAAATTGAAAAACTTTCGCCAAACTTTCGCTAGCGGTTAGACACGTCTCGTACTTGCGCTTCAAATTATAAGTGTCTCGGTAACTAGAATGCAATTTTTCAAGCGCTTGAAGAAGTTGAATTGTTTTATGTCATTTTCATTCGAAATTGCTTGCTTCTTGCAGAAGTCAACCAACTTTTAACTATTCAAAGTAAAATTACCCAAAATACTTTTCTAAAACAGTAATCTTTGTTTTTGTGAGCAGCCATTGACCCCATTTTCAGGCTAAAAGTCACTGCATTTGATCTATTATTTCTAAAATACAATCTCCATAGTAAATTCTATCATCCGATTCAAGAATCGAAGGCCTTTGTTAAAGCCGAGTGCATAAGAACGCGAGTGCATGCGAAGTGCTCTTTCGTGGCCTGCATCGATTGAGCGCATTATCGATGCTTCAGTTGGCCTGTCCTGCGTTCCGATATCGAATACTCGTATTATATTTCTTGGAATATTCGTACAAGCCAGCATAAGGTTTAAAGTTAAACGATCATATTTGATTTTATTGTAGTCGTTATTAGTCGTTAAAACTACCATTTGACAAAAAAATTAACATCATTGTTAAGTTTCGGCAGCTGGAAGTAAGATAGCCAATTCCTCTATCGTTGAAAATTCCGAGTTAAACTAGCTTCTACCATTCGATCTGATCATCAGGTATGGTTCTGGCTGGCCCAGAGCTTCCTGGTTACGGAAAAAAACACTGCAATAGCTTTCAAATTTTTGCATCTGTATAGGTAAGTATAAAAAATCTTCTCCTTTCCGTGATTCTGGAGCTGAAATACATCATTTCTAAAGATCTTTTAAAAAAATTTAAAACCATTTTCCCAAATTAATTAATTAATTGACCGATAAACTGTTTCTTTATTGTATCTTGTATTTAACATCTTTCGGAACAGGCCAGTTTGTTTCGTGTAAAGCTGGAATCAAGAACTGAGCAAATGTAATCAAGCACCCGGAGGGATGCAGTCACGTCCCCAGCAGTTGCCCCAAGAGATCACGTGCCAACTTGTGGGATGTAGATAACAACTTCATTTTTATGGATTGTTATAAAAACGTCAATAGCTTTCAAATGTTTATCTCTACACAGTAATGCTGGGTTGTACCATCTAAAGGTGCGTACGGATTGCCCGTACCCTGGTACGCGTACTCAGTTTACGCGTATCCGGAACGCCTAGTCCATGTATGTATGGACCACAGTCCGTGTATGTATGGACTAGGCGTTACTTTAACTTTGACAAACGTCAAAAATCTGTCAAACTCCATACAAAAAACACCGGTTATCGTCAAAGTTACGGTCAAAGTTAGGCGGTGCAACTCAGCCTTAGTATGTAAAAGCCAGCTCTTTCTCTTCATCTTTTCTAAAGATCTCTTGAAAAAGTCAAATCATACTTCCGAACTTAATTGACCGATTTTTACTATTTCTGGTGTTCACGAGGAAATGCTCATTTTTTTTAGATCACGATATTATTCTCGAACAAAGTTGTATTTGAATAAACTTTCCGATCAGACATGGTTTGTTTCATGTAAACGAGTAGCTGGAATCAAGAACTGAGCAAATGTAATCAAGCACCCGGAGGGATGCAGTCACGTCGCCAGCAGTTGCCCCAAGAGATCACGTGCCCAACTTGTGGGGTATAGATAACAACTTGATTTTTATGGGCCGGCCGTTAGCAGATGTTAACGACGGTGTAAACTTGCTGGAACTTATCGACTTGTGGAAATTAGTTTGGGTGGTGCCATTGATTTATTTATAGGGAATATTATCGCTTGATGGTGGTAAAATTAATGATGGGATATACTGCGTGAAACGTGGTAAAGTACTTATAGCAATAGTAGAAGACAGGTCTATGTAACATCGGTCTATATACAATGTACCAATTAGCGCTCATAATATAATGCCAGTGCTTGACACGTAAGTATTTAACCACTCACTATTATTTGACCACTCAATTCAACTCAGAATCATAAGTTAACTAATATACACATTGAAGCAGTATGAACTGCAATTCACTGAATTTTCCAAGCTACTTAGAACATTTCGTTCGTTCGTTCGTTTCATTGCAGCCGAAAGACGTCCACTGCTGGACAAAGGCCTCCCCCAAGGACTTCCACAAGGACCGGTCCTGCGCCGCTCGCATCCGCATAGAACGCATCGCATAGAACATTCATGAAAATGTTAATCCAATAATTGTCTTATTTAATTTCCTATACATATAAACATCTATCTTACCTAACTAACCTACTTCCCAGTTAATTGTTTTCTGACCTGACGTTAGTTTAGTGGGCTAGCGTACATTGTGTTAGTAAAGAAATTTGTCCCTACTTAGCGCGCGCAAACTTTTCTAATCTAAACTGGACGCGTTTTGTGTAAGGGCTAGTTCATGCACTTAAAGGATTTATAGTACCTACCTATTACAAAGTGAAGTTAAGCACATGCAATTTTTTACTCAAATACTAATGGCAAAAATTTGGAAGTAGGTAAATAACTGGTTTAAACGGGTCCGGCCCTATAGGGTCTTACTACAAACAGTTAAACACATGTTGACCATTGGTTTCAAATGACATTTCCCACTCATAATTCAAATCACCCAGGTACCTAACATTTGGGATTTTTTAATTTTTGAAGTGGCTTCGCCCTCGCGTCTTTAGGTTCATAACTACTTCACAATTACGAAATTGAATTCATCACGAATGCTATACTAATATTGCAGGGAAGAAAAATATGCACGGAAGCTTCACGCCTTTCTTAAAATTCGCGCCAAGTTCTTTGGGTATGGACGTAGCCTAAAGATCCCTTCTTGCTCGCTAAAGATACTTGCGGTAACTCGCTGAACTAGTTAAAATACCTTTTACCCATAAAATAAATAAGCTATAGTTGATCGTGTTGTTCTCTTTTGAATAAACAAACATCTACCGTCAAAGCTTCTTGAAGTAATGAAACAGAATCTTGTTTTTGTATGTTCCTCTGTTACTCATAGTCAGGGTTAATAAATACATTGCTATAACAACTATCAGACGAAATAACTATGTTAGTAAAGCTTATTTTGACTACGTCACACCAAGCTAAACATGGTGACGTTTATGTAGTTGCGATTTTACATCAAAAATGTCTAATCCATTTTATGGTCACGAGTGGTGGCGAGTTTTACCCCCTAGTAAAATCCTTTCCAGTAAACGCAGCGAGGCACGTCCACACACAAGGATGACCGAGGACCTCATAAAGGTAGCAGGAAGGCGCTGGATGCAGGCCGATACCAACCGGGGAATGTGGATATCATTAGGGGAGGCCTATGTTTAGCAGTTGACGTCCTCTGACTAAAATGATGATGATAAAAATCCTTTCACCACAATTTAACATTTTGGTGGACAGTACAAGTTAAGAATTATTACTTGTCAAATGACTCTACATATTCACATACATTGCCTATGGGAGTAGTGTCAATGTAAAACGAGTAAAAACTATGATTTCATTACGCGTTCTGTCGTATTATTCTTTACTACCTGAACGCCCGTGGACGGTACTGTCCATCGATGTGTTATTTAAACTCTCTTACAGTGAATTCTAGCCTTAATAGATAAGTAAATATTCTATTGGCCGTATTGCCACTAGTCGGCAGACCGGTCAGTCCAGCGTCGTTATTAGTAAAGCAATTTGTCGCGGGTTGGTCCAAACTTTTCTAATCTAAACTGCTCGCGTCCAATCCCGGGCCACTCACTGCACGTAAGTGTTCTTTGTATCGATGTAACTATTACAAACTACTTATCTGGCTGATATAATACTCGTCCTATGATACTTTAATATCTATACTAGAGTAATATTGTAAAGAGGAAATATTATTGATTGTTTGTTTGAAGGGAATATGCTCTAAAACTAGTGGACCGATTTGAACAATTCTTTCACCATTAGAATAAAAAAAAACCCTGAACATAGACTATATTTTTCAAAAAAGCACTATCCCTTCGAAAATCTACTGTTAAATTAAATTATGTATTTATTCCGCCATTTTCCGCAACTGACACTTCACGGCACATATTAATTTTATTTACCGAAATTCGTCGATATTGGCGGTACCAAGTTCGCCGGGACAGCTGGTTGAGTTATAAGTTGAAACCATACTTGATTGATTTCACATTACCATTCATACTAAAAAGCGTATGAAAGTCATGTGTTCATTACCATTTAACTGTATTATGAGCATTAATATTCCTCTTTATTGGAAACCAATAATCAATTAAGTCGCCGTTAATTGATGAAATGACAATTTATTTCCGAGATTTCAAGTGAATGAAATGATGTGAAGTGAAAAGGACAAGTCAATATTATCACAAAATTCAATAGTATGTTAACACCAATGACGTAATTGGTTTGTTAGGAAAATTAATCAATGATTGAAATAGCCGTGGGCTGAATACTGAAGTTACATAAAATTAATTTTGCTAAAATTAAATTTCAACGCTCATTGCGAATTTAGATCGCCAGCTATTCATTTTCAAATAAGTATTACGTACCCGCAAACTTCAACTTTACCACTGCCATTGTTGGCAAATAGATATTTTATATCTTAATTTTAGAAAGATTTACCTCTTACCCTTTTAGTATCTGTCTCCTACTT
Organism: Ostrinia nubilalis; assembly: GCF_963855985.1. Taxonomy (NCBI): domain Eukaryota; kingdom Metazoa; phylum Arthropoda; class Insecta; order Lepidoptera; family Crambidae; genus Ostrinia; species Ostrinia nubilalis. Next base: position 10,132,748 of record NC_087103.1, read on the forward strand.
TTAATCTGAATGCTATAAATGTCACTTGAACTCTTATTCCTCTGGTTAAGTCATTACAGATCCTCGAACACTCCTCAACCTTCTGGTTGGGATTAATTGGTAGCCAAACTGTAAATCCTGGCTATACAGGAGTTGCAGTGGTAAGAACGAGCGATAGTATTAGTATTATGCCAGTTTCCACCATCAATTCCTAATTTTTAAGTGACCCCTATGAAAACAAAGTTCCTGTTATGTGTTACGATAGAGGTGACTTAAAAATTAGGGATTGATGGTGAAAATGGGCATTAGTCCCGTACCTGGTATCTGAAACCACACAGATATTATCGACACTCTTGTCGAACCCCCAAAACTGTAACAAGTACCTACTAATTGTAAATGTAATGCTATTGTCAATAGGAATTCATCCATATAATTTATTAATGCAAATCATTTTCATGTTATCAATGTATTTAGCCACACAAGCAAATCACTATCTAGGTAGGTCTAATAGATTTATTAATAATGGATAATTAAATTTTTATCTATTCATGCGAGATTTGTTCTAGCTTGATAATAGTATTATTTAAAAATAATAATCCATCAAGATAATGTTTGTTTGTTTCCATTACTATCTAGAAACATGTAATTATGTTTGATTATGAATAGTCAAGCAAATCCTTCTCAAATATCAGAGATTAAATAAATTACTTTAACCCTTCATTTGGCAAGACAAAAATTGTTTGATTTTTTCAATAAAATCTATTTAGACCTAATTGTTACTATCAAATAAAGTTAAGAAAAATAGTAAAAAAAATATTTGGTTGGTATTTTCGCGAAAAACGATTGTTGCTTATTTACCACATTGCCAAATAGGGGTACTTAAATACAACATTGAGATATATTAAAGAATTAATTTTTTTATATGAAAATCTTAAAATAATCAATCGTATTTCACATTTTATGCATTAAACTTTTTTTTGGCCATTTTCGCAAAGTCGACAATGACCTTTTTCTCCAACATTTGATAGATGACGTATGTCATCATACTTCACGATCAGTATGCCGAGCCAAGGTTGGCTTTTTATTTTCTCTTTAGCTTCTGAAACTGGTATGTTACCGTTATCTGCTATAGTTGTTGACTTCAACGCAAGAAAAATGTGTTTATCATTTAAATCAGTTCAGCGGTATAAGTGTGAAGACAAACAACACAGAGACAGACAGCTAATTCTTCCTCTCTCCTAAAATGCTGTGCCCGACAGGGTCCATAATTGCATCAAAAGTAATTACTATACCATCTCTATAACATTATTCATGTAATACATGATTGATTTATTGTGTATTGACACTCTTTTGTATTAACAAAAAGCTAAACCTATTTTGTTAGCTGTTTGGCACTGTTGCTTCTAGGCAACATCGAGGTTCGGAAGCATGTCATGTATTAGAAAACACAGTTTCTACGCCAAATATTGCTTTATATGATTAGTTTGATTTATTATAAATTAAATTTAGACAAAACAAAAACAATTAGAGGTGATAAAATAGTACAAAATCATAAAACTTCCGTCTTTGTTATTCTCATTGCGCGTCATCTTGGCGTCTGACAGAAATATGGATATGAAATCACTCAAAACTCAGTCGACGACCGATTTACTAGTGTTTTGCTGAACTAAGCTTTGTAACAAAATCGAATGATTTGCACAAAACTTATTATTTGGTGCTGTAGAAATATTCAAAGTGGTTGTTGCTTAAAAGCATCACTGCCAAATGAAGGGTTAATCAGCAATTAATATTTTTTAATTCTTTTAGATGTTATACTTAATCAAAATTCAGACTATAAAAGACTTGAGTCTGTTAGCATCTGAATCAAGTTGTGAGCTTTCTTTAAGAAGTTCCATTTCTTTTTTCACTTAACTTTTTAAGTCGAAAATATGTTATGTACCGAACCTTTTACCTGCCAGCATTATCCCTGTTATATCAGAGATAACTAACAGTGCCATAACATCCAAAATTCAGTTACGCGTCCCATAAAATGGTAGTCAAAGATCCATGACGCGACCCTCGGCGGTGGGAACTTGCGTGTAACAACAATTTGTTTGCATAAACAAGACACAATTAGTGGGTCGGGACACACCTGCGCTCGATGCCGACCGGGGTATAGGCAGAAGCGATTTAATGGTGAGAAAATGTGTTCTTGGCGTCATAATCAGCTTAATATTTATTTGCTGTCGGAGCAAGACATAGTCATCAAATGATCAATTCGTAATAATTTTCTAAAAAAGCCAAATAAACACATTTATTTCATAGACAACTCACGTTAGCTAGGAGGAAAACAATTAGGTGTCGCTAATTTCGCGATAAACTTCCTCATAATAATTCCACTTTTTCATAGTTTTAACGTCACTGTACTTAGCATCCTGCTTACCATGAATACATGGTAAACGAATGAAAAAATGGTTGAAATCCCAAAATGCATGCGTGCTATAACACAAGTCTACAAATCGGTGGACCGACGATCTGGTGAAGCGCCTGGATGCTGCACAGATCCAGACGTCGTAGGAATTCTCGAAGCAATCCGTAATAGATGTCCCTTTGAAAGTATATAAGATGTTACAGCTTACAGTTTTGCCCATAATGAGCCTTTATATGTCTCATAATCTTTTTGCCCTACCAGTGCTTCGAGACCAACATTTGGCAAGTCAAAGCTTTTATTTAGTAGGCTTAAGCCCTTTCCAGGGCGCATACACGTCCCAAATAGCCTGCCCTACAATGATATCAGGACTACATATGGCCTGGTGCTGGGAAGAAGCGCCTCACCAAACTCCGCTTTGAGCATAACCATTAACTAATGTCACAAGTATAAACAGTGGAATCCGCTTCAGTTTGAGTTACGGAACCCAACGTGTAGGCACAGGGGGCCGACGTAAAGGGCTGTTACGTAATAGCAAACAACAAGATTGGCTGTACATCATAACTATTGCACCATCTGTGACAAAGACAAGCCAACTTTTATTGCTTTTCTTAGATGATGTAAATGTAATTTGTTAAGGTGTTTGCGGAATTATTTGTGTTTCAGGGTAAGAGGTTTTGCTTTATGCGCACATTTGTTTGAGTACCATTTTGGGTAATGGCTATAAAGGTTTTTTATTGGCCGTATGGAAATGGTACCTATTATACCTACTCCAATATAAAAAAGGCATTTAATAATCATAATAAGTAGAGAGAAACATTACTTATCGTTGTTTTTTTCTGGCCTGTAAATATAAAAATTGTTTAAATAAGTAATTGCTATAAAATAAGTATTGCCTTTTATTGGAATTTGGATGGATAACCATAGTACCTACCTTCAATAAGTGCCCTATTTCATCTGATTGAATGTAATGTGTCTTCAGGAATTTTTTGAAAAGCATCGGCAAAAAATAGTCACATTTAAAAGGCTGTTACTTCAATGAATAGATACCAAAAGGTACGTAGCACAATCTAAAACTTTACATTTAAAAGCTACACTGAAAGCTTAGAGCTTTCGGAAATGAAGTAATTAGGCCCAGTAAAAGTTTCTACTGTCCAAAAGGCAACGAAACTCTTTCGTTAAAGGAAGCTCGCTAATCTGGGGCTAACAATTGTGTAGTTCCCAGTATATTTGCAAGCCACACAAATCTGCAGGAGAAAGAAAACCGGTTAAGTGTGACACGGTCAGAAGTTTGAGGGTTCAGTAGGAACACAAAGAAACATTTTTGATTAATTCTATTGTCCTTAATACATAATTATAAGAAATTCAGAGAGGTTACACGTGACATCATAATGGAAAAATACGTACTAGGACTCTTCTATGAAACTTAATTTATTACATAACTAGCGGCCGCCCGCGACTTCGTACGCGTGGATCCCGTTTTACCCCCTTTTCCCGAATTTTCTTTGCTATAAACCTCACGGAGCCCGAGACCTTTCCAACGAATGCAAAACCGTGGAAATCTGTTCGTGCGTTCTGGAGTTATAGCGTCAGGGAGGAAAACCCGACTTATTTTTATATAGTAGATATTAAACCACATTGGAAATAGAATTGTTCCCGTTGTGAGTCAGATCAGTTACCTATGTTCGTTAAATAAATAAGCTAGTTATTGATGAAAGAATACAAGCAAGGTATAATTGAAGAGATATGAGACGCCATGAGCAACTTATGTAAAGTCTGGCAATAGGTTTGTGACCCCAATTACATCATAGAAAATCTCATTAACAAACTATAAAATAACAATGATTTGGTTTATACGTTCCACTGTGCAAGAAAATAACAATGATTCGGTTCACCCGTCCCACTGTGCAACCCCAAAAGATGCTACAGTTCCGCACAAAAGAGCGTCGCTCCCCGCGGACGCCGTAAAATTTCAGCGCGAAGAAATGCACAGTGCATGCGCGATTCTTTTGGCTCAGAACTGGGTTGGCTTGTATCTCGCCTCATATTGTGCGGCGTGTTGATATGTGGAGTTTTATAGGTTACTGGACTGCAATCAAGGCTTTATTAGGGTCATTTAATAGCGTTGTAGTTATGTATGTTTGATTAAATTTAGATTGAATGGCGATGAAATTGTAGCCATAACTGTAGTAGAATTAAAGTCTGTTTTGTGAAAATTTACAATCAATGACGATATTTTATGCCACGATTAATGATATATCAAGCTTAATAGCTCATCTTCATCACTTCAGCCATAGGAGTCCACTATTAAACATAGGCGTCCCTCAATGATTTCCATATTAATGACCGGTCGGTAGCGGCATGCATCTTTTAAAGCTTATACATACATATACAGGGTGGCCAGGGAGTTGAAGTTCAAAGCTAAAATTTAGATTCCTTACACCAAGATGTATCTTAATCACCCCCATATTGCTTAATTTAGGAGATAGAGTTAATTTTGTGATTTTTTCCTGTCACCTATGGTGGGTTTTAAGTTTTAATATCTATTTTTTAAATAATTATTACAGGTGCCTAAAAAGACGCCGCGAGCCACCAGTCTGCTTGTGACCACGGCTGCAGCATAGGAGCCGTAACGTCAAGCCGTGAGTACATTATGTAACTCATATGAAAAATGTCGCGTTGAGACCCGTGTTTCTCTCTTTTACTGTAAAACGATATATAATTCAAACTAACAAACAGTGATCTAGCTGCAGTCCCACGTTACAGAGCATACATTCCAGCAATAAGTGCCCGGGACAAAGACACTGATTCAATTAGCCGGGGCTAATCAGGTCGACTGTGTACTCTAGCGAAACACTCGCTCTTACAAGTGCGCAGGGACTATTCTGTAAAACGGTTGAATTATGTCTGGTTTATTTATCCCTTTTTAGTCGTATGAGAGTGTAGGAGACAGACATCAAATAGGTCTAGCGCCTGAAGTATGGAAGCTGCACGTGAGGGTGTTTTTGTAACGTCAAACGTCGGCGAGACTTCAGAACTCCTTCAGCCCCCCTAGACAAAACGCACTTTTTGATCGAATCGAAAATCGAATCCGTCAAAACTCCATACAAAAAAGGGGCTTTTCGACCACTTTTCGACTGGTTTGCGATTATAATTTGCACTTTGTCTAGACCCACAGATTTATATGCTCTATCACGTCATAATTATGTCAATGTCACCCCTTCCGTGCCCCGTGGGTTACCTACGTGAGTGCGACAAACCCTTCCGTGCCGGTCCCATACCTCAGTGTACCTACCATGAGTTTACGTTAGGTGTGCTCAAAAATCTCTATGGAGATTTTGTTTCTTGAAAGTAGCCGCTAGGGGCGCTGCACAATATGTCATACAATTAATGTCATTTTTTTACGCAGTCGCTAGCGAGCACACGTAACGTAAACTCATGGTAAGCACACAGGTACTGGCTGCACTAAGCGCTAGATCTATACCATATAGTGCTATAAAAATATTACAACTAAATAAAAAGTAAACGTAAATTCAGGATATCATTTTTTTTTAATTTAACGGACCAAAATTAAAATTATATCCAGCCAGAGTTGAATAGGTAGACAGATTGTAGAATAACAAGCCTTTAAAACTAATATCTAATAATTTTTATCAGTTCGTCAGAAGTTGGGATCGTCTAGAAAGTTCTTTTTAATAACTTTCTACGTCCATGCTCAAGGTCAGTACACTTTACTATCATAATATTAAATAGCTTCAAAACTCCGACAAAAAAGAAAGGGTGAAATCTTCTTTGTGTAAGAATTCTGACTGTTTTAATAATTTGCTTATTAGTTAGACACTGTAGATTAGATCAAGTTTTTTGATCAATTTTATGCCTATATTCAGGTAGAATGCTACATGGTATAAATATGTTTTATTTGTTTTTTAATTTGCAAGCATAATTGCTATTATTGACATAGATATTTTTGACATGCATGTTCTTATGACTGAAACGTAATGAAGTGAAACGGACAGCTGAAAATGAATCTGATAGTCCGAAAACAAAATGGGTGTTATCCTACGGATGACATGTTAGTTAAATAGATTCCATACTCAAATAGGAGATTATAAAATTGCAAACACTTTAATTTTCAATCTAAATAAGTTACGGCATATTTGAGTGCTTACATTAAAGTCACCCAATTACCACCATCGGAATAAACCCCGGAAAAGTTAAGTTCCCCGTCAACGAAACCCCAAAAATCACTGAAAATAAATAAATAAACCCAAACCTAACACGTTTCGTCCAAATGTTGCTAGCCTATTAAACCTTAGTGTGGCTACTTAAGCGCATTTTATTTTCTTTTTCCTACATCCACTGGGAAATTATAGCGAGGCGGAAACAATACAAAGAAACATAATAAAAAGGATATGAAAAAACGCGTTGTGATTTTATAAAACAACCTACGTAACTTCTTATTACTAGCTTATTAAAAAGCCTCGGTTCGTTGATTTTATTTCTGAGTTGAAATTTCTTTGGGACTATACATCTTATTATTTCGTTAGATTATTACTTTATTCATTGCTTTGGAAAGTTTCGTTGTAATTTATTGAGCAAGAAAAATAAATCCGTTTTATAATGTAGAGCTTTGATTCTTTCTTTGTATCGTAAAGTGGTCTTCACCTTTGGGGCTGTTTATAATAATCATATTGAGTGCGAATTAATCGTTTGATCTGCCCTTGGAGACGTATTTTAGAACCATTAAAATTCTAATAAGCATACAATAAACCACTGTTTTTCAACCTGTGGGTCGCGACCCCCCTGGGGGGTCGCGAAACCTCTATAGGGGGGTCGCGAGAGGTCGTAAAAACTACCTCAGTTATAAAACCAGAGAAGTTTAAAGGCTAGATTTATCCGAAATCTAATTATGCAAATGCATAAATGTTGTATAGATTGAAGAATTCGTTTCCTACAACATCTTTGTAAAAGGCATGAAAAAAAGCGAAGGGTCGGGGGGTCGCAAAAATTTTTTTCATGCTAGGGGGGTCGCGTCATGAAAAAGGTTGAAAAACACTGCAATAAACTATAGCAAATATAAAATATGCGAATTATAATAGAAGATAGGTCAACTTTTGACTTTTTACACGACCCTATCTAGTCAAAAATCCAGTACCTGAGCCTTTTCAAGGTATGACTAGGCGCTTACTGAGCAGACCCTTTTATTGTCAAAGTACTGGCCGTGTCAAAAGGTTAAAAACGATGACGGATATTATAATAACTATATTTTTTTAAACATGACTGAAATCTTTGTGTCGTGCTAAGATCAAACCCACAGCCTCCAGCGAATTTAAGTAGCCAATCATACAATGGATGCTTATATTAGTCGCTTAACGTTACTTGAACACCTAAAAGTGCAGGCTCTTCGTAACGATTTAATTTGATTTAATATCCCAGTGAGAATTCTCTTTAAAACAGAGAAAAACATTCCACTCCGTTCAATCGTCTGTAACAAACGTTTTAAATGGGCAAACCTAACTAAATCTTCGCGATAAAACATTTCTAAGCGGAAATCGCCACAAAGAATCACGTGCGCGTTCGGCGCTATCTTGGCCCGCCCACATTCTCTCCTTGGCCGAAACTTGGCCGAAACTGCGGCCGATAAGGACCCGCTAACGAGTTCCGAGTTCCCGCCATGTTAGCTTACAGAGCTTATTTAGCCGCTTTCGGACGGATTAACGTGTCTTTAAGGGGAGCTTCGATAAACTGGATTTAATAAGTATTTGAAGACAGAAACGGTTGAGGTTCTTACTTCGGCTGTCACCGTGGATTAGTGTCAACGTCGCTTGCTCGGATACTTGCTTAAATGCTTTCGTATTACTGACAGCACATTAAGCTATATTTTTGTTGAAAAATCTCTGCTTAATAGCAGAGTATGTTCATAACGATGGAAAAGTGTCTAACTGGATATGCAGTCCGAATTGCTTCAATAGAATACGAAATTAAACTGTAGCTTAATCATAGTATTATTAATCTATCATGATTTTTTTTTTTTGATCATATTTTTTACCTCTATGTTTCTTGCAGACACATTTTACGCCCGTCTGCCGCACAATTTATAAACGCAGTAAGTAACACGTGAACAGTTTCGAGAAAAACGCGATTAAAGTTGAAATTTTGTTTTGGGGTGTCTACAATTAGTTACGCAAATATTTGTAAAAAAAAATATATGGGCTTATAGAGCTAAACTCAAAGTTTATTTTGATATGAGGTTTTTGTATTTTAATTAATATTTTGTATTTAAAATTATTAAAAAACTGTTTATGTTATGGATTAACTAAGTTTTCGTTCGATACTTACTACCCATGAATGCAGTATGATTGTTCCTTACTGCGTTTATCAGTAGTTTTCGTTACTTACGGTACATGTGTTAAATGATTGATTTAAATTTTAGCTCTTACAACGTAATATAAGCGCCGTATCTTTACAACTTACTGCATTTATGAGTGGGAGTGTGAATCAAAATAATTTATCAAAACTTTAAATGCGCAGTAATAATACAATTATACTGCGCTTATCATAAGCCAATAACGCTTTCATGTTGAACTTTCCCAAATGACCAAGGGGTAAATGAAACAAGTATTACAAAATAATTGCTGAGATCGCTTGTTATTCAATCAAAAAAAATAAAACCGACTCCAAAAAACCTACACTAAAACGTAGAAAAATAATTACTAATTACCTACTTATTTATTAGGACGAATTATTAATATTTATGTAGGTATACCATGATTGATACTTCTGGAGTCGGTGCCAAGATTATGAAACATGTAAAGTTTGCCTGCACCGACTCCAAAAGTATCAATCATGGTATACCTACATAAATATTAATAATTCGTCCTAATAAATAAGTAGGTAATTAGTAATTATTTTTCTACGTTTTAGTGTAGGTTTTTTGGAGTCGGTTTTATTTTTTTTTATAAAATTTTACTTATTTCTTGCTTTTTAGTTAACTAATTATTACCTTGATGTTACCACTGAAGGTAGGCAGTACACTGAGACCAAAAAAAATTGGTTCATAATCGGCGGAGATATTGCGTATAAAAAAGTTCATCCCCAATTTTCCACCCTTGGGGGTGAAATATTTTCTTCAAATTCGCATGAAACCACCCTTTTGATAATACCTATTCAACAAAAAAATAATCGTTCAAATTGGTTTATAATCGGCGGAGATATTGCGTATAAAAAAGTTCATCCCCAATTTTCCACCCTTGGGGGTTGTTTTTTTTATTATTAAATTTAAATGGGACCACCCTTGAGGTATTACCTATACGCCGAAAAAAGATTTGTTCAAATCGGTTCATAATTGGCGGAGTTATCGCGTAACAAACATAGAAAAAAAAAAAAAAAAAAAAAAAAAAAAAAAAAAAACATACGGGTCGAATTGAGAACCTCCTCCTTTTTTGAAGTCGGTTGAAAATTAAGATATGGCACCTACTTTTAGATCTTAAATATACCAATCTAATAAAATAAAGACTCGGTCGTTCGTTTCAGCCGAAAGACGTCCACTGCTGGACAACGGCCTCCCCCAAGGATTTCCACAAAGACCGGTCCTGTGCCGCTCGCATACAGGCACCTGACGCTACCTTCACCAGATCATCGGTCCACCTAGTGTGAGGCTTGCCCAAGATGCGTCTTCCAGCTCATGGTCGCCACTCAAGAACTTTCCTGCCCCAGCGGCCATCAGACAACTTATAGTGTCTCCAACCTTCAGAGGAGTGGGTACAGCACGGCATTTGACATGATTTTTGTCTTGTCCATTAAAGACCCATTTGTTGAGAGGCTCTATTGAGGCAATCGAGGATTGAGCTTAGATCCTCCACGTTCTCAGCCATGACTACGATATCGTCCGCGAATCAAAGATGGGTGATGTACTCGCTGATGATATTTATGCCCAATCCGCTCCAGTCCAGAAGCTTGAAAACATCTTCCAGAGTGGTAGTGAACAGTTTTAGAAATATGACATCTCCCTGTCTGACCCCTCGCTGCAACTGAAGTCCTGATCCCGGAGACGGACTGACATTGTGGCCTATTCGTACAAGCCCTTCAACGATTATATTTATAGTAAATTTGGCACCGTTGGAGAGACTGTAGCTTGAAGAGAGAAGTCTTTCTCATAGACCACGAATGCCAGACAAAGTTGCTGATTATTCTCCTCAGTTTTCTGCCATAGATAAGTATGTGGTCTATCGTACTAAAGCCTTATCGGAAAGCGATTTGTTCGGGAGGCTAGATGTCGCGTGAAACCATTCACGATGACTCTCAAAAACAGAATCAGAAGTGAGATGGGTATAAAATAAATTCTTCAACAAGGTTTTGTTGCCTTTTTTGAAGAAGAGTATCACCACACTTCTGTGCCATGCCGTAGGCGTTTTTCCCTCAAGGATGACGGAATCGAATAGCTTCTAAAGAGCCTTTAGTACCGGCGTTCCGCCTGATTTCAGAAGCTCAGCCGTGATTCCATCATCGCCCGGTGCCTTGTTGTTTTTCAGCTGTTTGAGAGCCGTTCTAATCTCGTACAGACACGTCCGGGATATCTTCGGTATAGTGTCGGGTCAATCTAGCTCTTGGGTCTTCGGCTAGATTGGTCATTTGGACAGGTTTTCAACTTCTTCCAATAACGTAAGAGTCAGCCACTGCGTTCATAACATGTTAACACCTAGGCAGCACTCTGACAATCCTTAGTATGTACGCAGTATAATTGTAATTACTGCATTCATATTAAGTACAAGTCATCTGTTTTTCCTATGGAAACATAATATCAGTGTGTATTTAAGTGGAATTACTGCACATATACTATGTGCAAGGTGAACTTAACAATTGTAGAAACATAATAAGAATGATGTAATTGGCACATACTGCACTATTACTGTGTAGCAAATTAAGTAAGCGCGAGTATTCACGTAATAGGGTAGACCGGGGACAATAGTACCATTTTTTGGAAATTGTTCAATATTGAGAAATCTAATGAAATATAACTTATTCTGTTATGATGCTGTAAAAACTAGACTCTTAAGCTACAAATTTAAGCATTCAGAGTTGAACTATTCTTTCGAATACTTAATGAAAAACGAATTTGAACTGTACGATGTCTCATGTTACAATTGACCCCTACAACGGGTCAATTGTACCAATAATATATGAGGCAATAAAAGTAGTTATGTTTATCTAATCATCACCTTTATTGGTATTCTGTACTCTTAATCTCCTACAATCATCAGTCTTTATTTTATTTATTTATTTATTTATTTGGAATAACAACAGCCGACACATATAATAGACTTAAATCAAATATTTTTCTTAAACTAATTAGGCCAAAAAGGTTATCCACAGAATTAACTAATTTTGCTTAAACTATCAAGTTAAAAACAGTAAAGATACAGATACAGACACCTGACCACAATTCTATGCTGCCCTATGATAATATGTTTGGCATGATCCAGTCTACACACACGTTGATAAATACTGGTATGTAATAATATATTCGTCGCAAAATAAATCAATTTAATTAAAACAAACAACAACCACAATTTTGTAAATAGTTTTTATCAGCAGTAATTTTTAAATTTTAGTTTTTAAGTAATTTTAAGTTTATGTAAATATATTGTAAAATTATTGTTTATTGAATAAAAAAATAGTCTTGATTAAAACAAACTACGACATAAAATAATATTTGTATAAGTAGTATAAATAAATAAAGTAGGTAAATAATAACAGCAATAATGCGTTACCTCACATAAATATCTTTCTGACATTGTCTAGGAATACTTTTTTGCTACCCATGAAAAGATCTATTTCGCTGAACTCCCTATTATAAGAATTAGCGAGTCTAGCTAGCACAGCATTGCTGCCGTAGTTAGTGGCATGTGACGGGACGGCAAACAAGGTCGTGTGGCGCGTGCGGCGCGCCGGAGCCCGTAGCGCCAACTGCGCCACGAGCTCCGGGCAGTCCAGGCGCCCGCGCACTACGTCATGCAGGAGCCCCATGTCCAGCATTTTGCGGCGCTGTTCTAGCGTCAGCATTCGGTATTCGCGGCAGTTGTCGGTGTATGATGTACGTGTTCTTTTTTTAAATTTAAAGTTTAGATGGTTAATAAATCTCTTTTGTATGCTCTCAATTCTATTTTTATGAACGGCGTAAAATGGATACCAAATGGAACAAGCGTATTCTAAGATACTCCGTACGTATGCGAAATAAACAATTTTGAGGCTAATTAGATCAGTGAAAGGTTTACAGGTGCGCATCACAAAGCCCAAGTTACGAAACGAACGGCCAACTATGTTATCTACGTGATCCGAGAACGACATTTTAGAGTCTAGCCAGACTCCCAAATCACGAATTAGCTCGACCCTCTCTATTGCAATACTGTTAAAATTATAATTGAATTTGATTGATTGTTTCTTGCGTGTAAAGCTAATACATTGGCATTTTGGTATACTGATTGTTATGTTGTTTTTTGAATAGAAATTTACTAGACTATTGAGATCCTGTTGAATCAGTAAACAATCATTAATAGAGCTGACTTTCATGAAAACCTTTTTGTCGTCCGCGTATAAAAGGTACTTAGCGCTACTGAAACATGTATTAATGTCATATAAGTATGCATTATAAAAAAGAGGCCCGAGATGAGAGCCCTGTGGAACGCCTGAGGGCACTGCCACAAAGTCCGATCTGTATCCACCTAGTACAACTGCCTGAGAACGGTTTCTTAGATACGAGGCAATCCATCGCAGCAAGTCACCATGTATGCCCAGAGACTCCAACTTGTGAAGCAGAATGAAGTGATCCACCCGATCGAATGCTTTTTCGAAATCAGTGTAGATCACATCAACCTGGCCGCCACCTTCCATGTGCTCAAGGACATAGTTGGTGAATACAGACAAATTGGTGACAGTAGAACGACCTCTCAAGAATCCATGCTGTGAGGACGGTACACCTCGAGCAATGATTTGATAAAGGTTTTCATATGCAATTTTTTCGAAAACTTTTGCGATAGTGTTAAGTATAGAGATTGGTCTATAATTTGAAATAATAGATTTAGAACCTTTTTTATGGATGGGGATAATATGGGCTTTTTTCCAAATTGCGGGGAAATCACATTTTTTCAGAGAAAAAGAGAATAAAATTGATATAGGTAAAGCCAGGCTTTTAGCGCACATAGATAAAAACATTGGGGGTATACCATCACATCCTGCTCCTTTGCTTTTGTCTAAACGTTTAAGGTGTTTTTCAACTATGGCTGCAGATATGTATATTTGTGATACTATTTGATTGTTTGGAGGAGGATTAGAAGAAGGGTCAGCAAGATTGGAAGCAGATGAATTATTTGAAAAAACACTTTCGAAGAATGAATTAAAAGCATTACAAATACTTTGACCGTCTGAGAGCGAATTATTATTCAAAATGAATTGTTTAGGGTAACTTGAACCGCCTCTTTTAGATTTCACGTACGTCCAAAAATATTTAGGTGAGTGCCTAATAATACTTTCTGTTTTCCTTGTGAAATCGCTAAAACACTGTTCCTGCAATCTCTTAAACCGAGTCCTGAGCACACAAAACTCATCATAGTCCCTGGGATTTCCAAATCGTTTCCATTTTTGGTGAATTTTATTTTTCTGCTTAATGACTTTTATTAGTGTTTTATTGTACCAAATAGGATAGTGTGACCTACTAACTGTGTATTTGGAGAGAGGTATAAAACGAGTACAGCAATCTTGCAGTATATTATAAAAGTTATCCACTGCTTCATCCACTGTATCGCATGATAGGACTTCCATCCAATTTATGTCGGCCAAGTATTTATTAGCAGAGTCATAATCACCCCTGTAAAAATTATAACGGGTATTTATATTTTCCTTAAAATGCTGACAGTTTAGATCAAATATGTTGATATTTAATGCTGGATGATAGTTATCTTCATTTAATAGCGGTTGAATTGAGCGCGTAACATCCAATGGCAGGTTGCTGAAGCAGAGATCGAGCAATCTACCCTTGGAGTTTGACACGTTATTATATTGTCTGTAGCCATGGAAGTGAAGGTGATCTATAAAATTCGCGGCACAGCTCTGTAGGTCACTACTACCTTGTTTTAATATTGTATATTTATCTAGGTCCCATTTTACACACGGTAAATTAAAGTCTCCCACCAACAAATAATTAGCATTGGGACATTTTTCTAATTGCTTAGAAATGTTATTAATAACATTGTCTAAACGTAACGAGAACCCGGATTGATCGGGCGGTGTATATACCACTATCAAAAAAAGGTCTACCTGGGATGACAGTTCAGATGCGGGCACTCGTACGCACAGAGATTCAGCGGTATCACTAGTCCATTCATTCACAACAGTTACTCCCAGATACCTACGAACGCCAATCATAACCCCGCCCCCGCCCGACTTGTTGCATAAGCTAAGGTCTCTGTCACAACGGAAGATGTCGTAGCGGGTGTCACACAGCTCACTATCCAATATATCATTTTGCAACCACGTCTCAGTGAGTATGATTATATCATAGTTCATACACAACAAGCTATTATAAAGTTCTAAACACTTAGTCCGCAACCCTCGAACGTTTTGATAATAGATTGACAGCTTATTACCTACTACAGCCATTTTCGGAGTGAATTTGTCTCAATTTCATTACGCCATACTGCTTGTGAGTGTTGCGATTGTTTATAAATGTTATCAACATGGTGCACTGGAGGTTTCTTAGTGGTTATGACGTTATGTGGTGTAAAACATAGAATTAACATGTAATTAATTATTAATTGGATCATGAACAAACGAAGGGAGACTGAATCATCAAGAAGCGACGTTATATTAAAATAGTATAGTGGTAACGTGAATAGTAAATAGAAATGTACATAAAATATCCTATTTATACATAATATATTATAGAAGCGACGCTGATTACTATCTTTATACACGTATATTATTATAACCTTAATAATTAAATAATGGAAAATGTGTGTGTAGATCATGAATTCATTTACATTTGCCATATTGTAATAAACACTGTATCGAAACATTACTTTTACATAAACCAGAGTAGAAATACTTTCCAACTTATACACCTTCAACAAATTATAGAAAACAGTAAAGTACAACTTGAATTGATTTTTAATTTTAACTTTAACTGAAGTAGTTTTGTGTAAAACAATTAAGTCTATAATAAACTGAAACCCAAAAAGCTGAACATTTAGTGTTTTTTTACTTATTTTAAAAACAAAAACATTAAAACAGTAACAATGTATAAATAAAATGTACTGAAGTTTGATTATTTTAATGTGTTTAAAAAATCAATAGATTTCACTAGTATAGCACCAGCTTCATCACTCTTGCGCAGATAGATCTGACCGTACTTTACCCAGCAGTAGGTATAACCTTTGTCTTTAGCCAACCGCCTGGCCGCAGCATATAATTGTTTACATTCCGGTGACAGGTGTTCAGAGACGTATACTTGGTGACATACATCCTTTATACCAATATGGTTGGTGTTCAACTTTTTGTCGCTATGCTCCTTATTATAGCGGTGCACGGCCGAGATCAGACTATCACGAAGGCGTGGAGATGTCAAAGTGACCACAATATTTCGTGGCCGTTTTGATGTTGTATCCATTTTTGCAACTCGGCGGCACGCATGTATGTCGGAGTCCGAGATAGGTAGTTCGATGGCTTCACATAAGGATTTGACCATTGAGACAACGTTTTCGTTTCGGTTCTCGGGAACAGCCTGGAGCTCGACGTTGCGGTCACGCGACAATTTCTCCATTACAGAGACACGGCTCCGGATTTTGTGTAATTCGTCCTTAAGCACCGTTTGCTCGCTCTGCAATGATTTAATTACGGTGTCCTTCTGAGCGATGGTGGATTTTAAACTCTTCACCTCCTCCATAATGAAGTCCGTTGTTTTAGTGAACTCTTCTTTCAGTTCGTTGACCATCTTGCCCATTTCTGCGGTAATTAAGCCCTTGACTTCTTTTATTAAAATACTACGTGAGTTCTTCATTGCGTCCGAGGTCGGTGCTAATTTTTGGTCTAAGAGTTCGCTAATGCTTTCGATTGTCAAGACATTTCTTGCAGTCGGGGAGTGCTTACTAATGGAGGGCGAGAGGATACCCGGCGATTCATTCCCACGTCTCCTACGGGATACATTCGTGCAGGAAGGGCATCTCAATGCAGACAATTGTTCGGAACCAAGATCACTCACTTTTTTTCCCGCACCCAAATTCAAGCACTCCAGACAGTAGTAGGACTCACAGGCATTGCACTTCAATGAGTCTTTGCCCACATCCAGTTTCCCCTTGCACCCCGCGCAGAACATCGTAACACCTCTCAGAGACAGGACTGTTGATATAAATAGTGAGCGCCTTCTGCGCTTGTGTGATCTATGGCGATACGACGTGCGGGACACGCTGAGTCACAAGACGCGTACTGCGCAGGCGATTATGACCCGAACGCGCTGTACCCAACCGTGAAAGTGTCTTGCGCTTGATGTTGACGTTGCGTGACGAGTTCCGATAGCAATGGCGGCGAAATACTGCTGTGCACAAAGTTTTTTACATTTATTTGAGTTTATCACTTTTTTAAAGATGAGTTCATAGTCACAATCCATGCACTGAATCACTATCACCACTGTAGTAAAGGTTTCAATGTGAAATATTTCCGTAAACCAATTATTTAAACAAATTATCTATCAGGCGAACGAAATGCGTTGTTTATGTTTAAGCACCAAAGCCTTTATTCATTGAGATCGAAAATATTTAGGAAAAAGTATGAAAAATCAACACTTAAGTTTAAAAACAAAACAATAACTTTTCTTCCATAAAAACGCAAAAACTAACTGTTTCTACATAATATGCCATCTATTTGGCTCGGATATTGCTTCTCAAACAACAATAAGCATAATAACAATGATAGAAATATCGAAACTGAAAAATCTATTTTTGTATGAGGGTACAATTGACCCCTGGTACAATTGACCCTGATTACAACTGTCTACAGCATTTTTGCGCACGGGTTATGCATAGCTTATTTTTATTGATTTAATACCTAGAAATAAGAATAACAACAAAAAAAAATTCTGAATTTGCTTTTATGTGTAAAAAATAGAAAAATTCATATCAATGAATGTATGAAACATGAACATAGAGATGATTTAATTTGTTGCCAAATATATTTTTTTCTTTCTTTCTTTCATTCTTTCTAATTATTAAAACATACCAAATATCCATTTAAGATTCATTCTCACAAGAGAAAATTTAAAATAGAGTCCAAATATATATTAAAAATGAAAAGTTCTAATTTCCTGTCACGTTTCATAGAAGATTTTTCTCATAAAAATCTAACCCTATCATGCTTTCAGTTTACTGGCCTTGGTAACGTCGTCTCTCAAATCCCACTATATTTTGATGAAAGCGTGCCCCTTGTTCTTGCGAATAAGCCCCCATAATTATCTATAAATATATCCCAATGAGAATGTGACGTGCATCTTTAGAAACATTCTACTATGAAGATGGAAAATTCAAATCGCTATAACTCTTTAAAAAGCAAATATTTTCGATTTGTAATCGCACTTTTTTATATAAATTTGCTTATATAATCAGAATATAATAAGTAAAATCCATGCGCAAAAAAAACATTTTTTTTTTGTTGACCGGTGTTATTTATTACCTACTACTGCTTCGACCTTTTAAGATTTTTTCATAAGCCTGTTCATAAAGGAATAGATCCGTTGAACCGCGATCCGTACTTTTGACTCTACGCCGAAGCATCTAAAGCAAAACGTTCAAATACTTAGTTACTTACTGAATTAAGCTAAAATGTACATATTCAGAAGGGTTTTAAAAACCTATTTTAAAATATTTTAAGTAGGCATTTAGGTACTTAATATCACCTTTTTATCGACATCTACCTACTTATTTATTAAAACACATTATGTATGTATTTAATTAATGCTTAATGCATGCAACTATGAATGAGCCTAGACTATTATTTCAGTAGGTACCTAGGTATGCCTATAATTGTAAAAATAATAACCACGTGAATGTTTTATAATAACTTATTTAATTATAAGTATAGGTACTTTAAAACCAATTTAAAATATTATGTAGTAAGTATAAAATAAGGTTCCGGGGGTTAATTGTACCACGGGGTTGATTGTACCGCTACAATTGACCCCATAGAGACTGGTACAATTGTTCCAAGTAGGTAGTCAAGAGAACTTCACCTAAAATTCAGTCATTTTCACAGTGAATGCCAATAATTCGCTGTCGATATAAAGTTTAGAGCCTGGATAAACTATTGACAATAATACCTTGGTAACAAATAGCATATTAGGCAACTTATGGGCTCATATATTTGACGTAAAAACTTACTGAGGCTGGCCAAAAAACAAAAATCCTTCCTGTACACCTTGGTTTCTCAGCGCAAGCGCCGCCGACTGGTGAGCGGATGGAAACACAAAAAGCGCATATTTTGACGCTATGCACACAACCTAACTTCGCTTGTATGAAGAAATATCACCGATGGTACTATTGACCCGTGGTACTATTGTACCCGGTCTACCCTATTAAGTTATTATGTGCTCTTACTGCTAACATAGTATGTGAAGAAACCTACAATCTGCTCTTTACTGCGTTTATGATAACATGTATCTTCCGTTCTAAGATAGATAGAAAAAAACGGGTCTTTGATTCTTATAGATCGCGATGTCAGGATTCAGAATATTCAAAACAATCATAAATGCAGTAAGTGGTACTTACTGCGTTTATAAATTGTGCGGCAGCCGTATTCACGAACGATGCTTGCTTAAGTGAAGCAAAAAATCTAACGCACAGCGTTGAATAGAGTTCTGCGATTCGTGTGTCACCCTGTTCGTCCAAGCGCACTGTGAGACCTCATAGTAATGTTTGTGAACACGGGCGTAACTCTCCTATTTCATACACTCATCGTCTGAGTTCATGATTTACCTACGTTTAGTACACAAAATGATTTTTGTTTACGAAATAATTTACAAAACAATCCGTCCTATTGTCTCTGGTCTTGGAAATCATTTGAACTCACACCTCTGCAGTTCGTAAGAACCACACAAACAAAACATTACATAGACCCCACGTTCATATTTAATTTTATTTATTGAGTTCTATTGAGTAATGAAACCGACTGTGATTCTCAGAAATTAATAATAGCTCGTAATTTTTCATGCTTCAAATGTACGGTTCATGTTTTTAAGGCTTGATTAAATGTATGTATTTTTAGACATAAAGAAAATCTTGATAACTAGCCTGTATCATTAAGGCTGCACCATCTTACTTTAACTTTGACAAACGTCAAAAATCTGCCAAACTCCATACAAAAACGCCGATTATCGATAAAGTTACGGTCAAAGTTAAGTTGAGTGGTGGGTTAACTACCACTAGTTGACAACACACAAAAACCTACCACCATTTAAATATTAACGGAAATTAAAAAACTGCTATCATTAGTTTGGGATTGCATTCCATAGTAAACCTCTAATTAGCGATACTGAAAGTACCACAATAATGATGTTTTTTTACGCATCTAACCATAAACCCGCTTAAATGGTCAACTAGTGGTAGGTACCTACTTTCACCCTACTTAGTCTGTGTATCAACATTCTACGAGTAGGTACCTATTCATCACGGTACAGCTAACAAAACATACATATTCAATGCTCACAAAATATCCGTTTGTTTCAGCAATTTCCAGAATATTATATTAAAAGGAACCTTAGCAAGTTGAATAAACTTATTAAGTCTGCCTTCTTGAAAATGCTCATAATGTACCTAATAATACCCTTTTGCTCGTGGCAAAGTTTCTGTTCGTCAAATAATTCTAGAACTAATTTCGAGTCTGCGAACGTGTTAATTAACTATCTCTTTTTACATGCATGACATTTAGCTGACCTTAAGTTAAGTATTAAATTTAATTCTGAGAAGCGAGTAACAATCGTTTGAATATTTTTCAAGCAATAGACACTCCGACTGTGTATTAAAAATATCTACATTTCGTGAAACATTAACATTAAACTATCTCTGACAGATAAGTATAGTTCTTGCAACTCACGAAGGCGAGTGAGCTTTACTTGTGTCTGTACGTGTACATGCACATAACGATAGTGTAATGTCTATCAAAACTTTTAAAAACGAACAGTAGCGAGCCACCACATATGTAAAGCTCATTCGCCTATTCGGGAATTGCAACAACTATACCTACTTACTTTATGACCTTCTTCTAAGTAATAGCAAACTTCTTGGAACCCAGTAGCAATTGCTAAAATAGTTCGCAAACCAATCCACATTTCCTATCCAATGACCTACATAAATAACGCAAAAACATCACGGCTTTCTATCAGCGTGTCACGGCGGAATTAACTTGAAAGAAAATAAACAGCTCACACAAATGCATGCACATTATTATCCCGCGACACGACATCTAATCTGCGTGATGGGAGCTTGTTAAACCCGCGGTCCAGGGGGAGACTCACGTGACTACGCGTATTACATTACATGGGGAAAATCCGGAGTTTCGCCGGGCAAGAATAAAAGTTAAATAATTAGATTGTGGAGTCAGCGTTTCTGTGTAGTTACGTTTCGACGGGAAAATGAAGTCGATGTTCCTTTTAGCGCAGTTGAGATTTTGCTTTTCAATTAAAACGGGGTACAAGTAAAATATTTTGCAGGTCGACTACACTTTTCTGTGTTACAAAATCTGAAACAGTAATATATTATCCCATCAAAAACAATACTTGTCAAAAAAACCAAGTCTCGCAACTCAGTTGTTCTACGGTAAAAAGTTGTGAGATCCATGTAATACCAAGTCCAGGCCAGGAAATCTTTAACGTTTTACATAAATTATTGACTTGGCCATCGCACTAAATAATTTAATTTACACGTGTTTTCATGCGATGGCCAAGTCAATATATTTATGTAAAACGTTAACGATTTCCTGGCCTGGACTTGGTATTACATGGATCTCACAACTTTTTACCGTAGAACAACTGAGTTGCGAGACTTGGTTTTTTTGACAAGTATTGTTTTTGATGGGATTTCATTTCTTTTTGTATTTTGTAGACAGCAGTTATGTATCTAGAAAACTGGACCGAAATTGAAAAATTTTACTCGACTTGGCGGTTGCGCTACCGTGCCCCCAAATATTTTAGTTTTTCCTTGATTCATACACCAAACACTACTTATATTCCAAATTTGAAGCTTCTAGGTCTGCTAGAAGTGCCTTAGAGTTTTGATGATCGGTGAGTCAGTGAGTCAGTGAGTCAGTGAGTGACAAAATTAAGTAACTTTGACCCCTTATAATTCTGAAACAACTGGTTCAAATTGAATGAAATTTTAAATATACCGTGTCTTTACAATGCCTGCATAGCTAATGAAAATTCAGCTTTCTAGTTTTATCCACAACGAAGTTACAGGCGGTCGAAAATGGCCTGAATTGCTTCGAGAAAAGGATGGTACGGCCGTGCCGCTTTTTTGCTCGACTTGGTGGGGGCACTGCCGTGCCCCCAGATTATCCCGCGACTCGACATCGAAACAATGAGTGTTACACAATAAAGCTATGTTTAATTTAATGAAACATACATTTATTAGCTTGTGCTTCCATTCATGTTTTTTAAAATTAAGTTATTTTTATGAAATACTCTTTAACGTTACGAAGTAGATTTTTAAAATTCTATGAAAGTATTAAGGTTCTAAATACACTCGTATTTTTATTAAATAGTCTGAAACCGTGTCCTATTTACAAAGCATATAGTTATTTATTATTAGAATTATTATTTACAATTATTATAGACGTTTTGCACATTATTGTTACTTTAAATTAGATTCTTAGACAAATTGATCATGTGCAAATCCTTAAAAATGGTGAGTTAATCTCTTTTTACATCAATTAAGATACAAATATAAGTACGAATTTAGTACAATTCCTCAATAGAAGGCATGAAGTTTTCAGGCATCTGCGAGTTATCTACTTCACGCTTCCTAAAGACAGACGTTTGAGTTTTTTGCGTTGTAGGTGTAGTAGATGTTTTGTCTTGTTCCTTTTTCGCCTTCCTTTTATTAGCTTTCCTTCTCGCAGATGATAAAAGAGCTTCGCCCTCCGCAGAATCGCACGGAAAAGACCTCTTTACGCTGTACACTTGGCACGTTTTTGTATCGTTCTGATCGGCGTTCAGTTGCTCTTTGACTTTCAGAGCGTAAACGTCTCCATCTATATTGTATTTGGTGACCATCACAGCTCGATTGATTTTGTTTTTCTTTGCTCTGAACTTCTTAGTGGTCTTTGCTTCAGTACTGGTAGGTATAATCGTCTCACTCGTAGGCGCTATG
Source organism: Ostrinia nubilalis (assembly GCF_963855985.1). Taxonomy (NCBI): domain Eukaryota; kingdom Metazoa; phylum Arthropoda; class Insecta; order Lepidoptera; family Crambidae; genus Ostrinia; species Ostrinia nubilalis. The sequence goes on from NC_087103.1 coordinate 10,155,536, forward strand.
TCTCTTTTGGTTCTGTAACTGATCTCGTTGGTTAAGACGTCTTCTTGAAGCTCTTCAGCGCTTGGACGGTTGCTGATTATATGGTTATGGACTTTATATGCTCTGATCGCTCGCTCCATGCAATTATGGCACCTTTTACATGCTAAAGCTGTGAATACAGTCTGCAGTTCAGTTACGTTGTTCACCAAAGGTGGTCCGTTGATGTTCAGTAGTATTTGCTTCCGCAGCGTGTGTGGTTTCTGCTGGATAAGCAGCGAATTGTTGAATCTTATTTCCAGTCTTGGCGGTGATCTTACTCTTGATATACCTATGAACAAAAAGCTGTGTTAGGTTCAACCAAAGTGAGCGTATCGTTTCAAAAGTAATAAGGCTGGGTTTTAGCTCCATACTTAATATCTAAAGCTAAAGTTAACAAGGTGGGTTCATTAAAGGGGAAGTTAAACGGCAAATATTATATGGCATAACAAAAAAAGTATTCTACTAACGAACGTAAGAAATAAAAATATCTAGATTTGAAACTTCTAGCTCACGTATACCTTACCTATAAACTTATAATATGTAAATACATTATGTACTCATTATTATGTAATCTAAGAAACAAAATCCGAAAGTGATTTGAGTCTTTTGCGTTGCTTCTTCTTGGCACTGATCGAACTGTAAACTTTAAATTGAAAGAACTTTTTAAACCAAAATTCCTGAAAACAAATGAATTTAACAAGTGATAATAATGACTTACCTAGCGTTTGCGGCAACAGCACCACTAGCACACATAACAACAGGGAACTCATTAGTTCCATTTGCGCGACCCTCGCTCTAGGTGTCTCCGCTGCAGCAGACAATCTTCTTTTCAAAAGTCCGCTAACAAGCTTCGTTACAGCTCCGAGGAGTTTTACAAAATGCTCGCTATGTCGCCCAGACCCAGCCTTAGCCTGTTAAATGTTGTCGAGTCTCTCAAATTAACGTCGAATTACCGTAACATACAATCACAAATTCACAACACGTCTCTCGGAATACTGATGATTGGGGACCCAGCTTCCTTCTTATAAGAGAGCGTATTACGTTTGTGTATTGTTTACTGAACTGGGCGTGTTTACAGTGAGCAGCGATACCCTTTCGACAATTGAATGTTTGCTTTACCTCAGTGTTAGGCTATTGTGATCAAGCTGATGTGTTTATAGGATCGCAACATCCGTGCGGTTGACACAATGGCCGGTCGAATGTATTGTAATAATGCGTGATTCTGGCATGTATTTGGTCCCCGGCTGCCCGAAGAGGAGGTAAACCCATAGTCAATTTCTATAAACTCATAAAGCTGCTGCACTATAGTAGTTTGTGTTCACTGAGAGAAAATTGTTTTTCATTCAATATTACCTACAACAAAAGCACGAACGTACACAAAATATTTTTAATTGAAATTATTGATATGCGAGGGATGGATTGAAAACAATTTCCAATATTTTTATACGTATAAGAATTGAACATAACTAGTTATAGTTCAATAATCACTCCGTATGTGACAGGAAAACAATGTGACAGGAAAACAAAATCTTAAAATGGAGAACATAAATGTGTTTACCCTTTTTAGAAGTGGTGCGATCTTCTTCCATTCCTTTTAATGTCTTTAAGATACCTACTTTGTTAGTAACTCGTTTCTGTTAAAAAAGCAACAAGTCCTCCTGAAGAAAGATACTAGAATACGAAAACTAAACAACATTATGCCCTAATGACAAATTAAATAATGTTTTCGAAGATACAAAGTTAATTTATAATATAAATGTTTCTCTGACAGGTAATACCTCAGATCTTGAACCAATTTGAAAACAAATCCACAGTCTCATTTTACTGTAGACTCGGTCTAGACAAGTTTAGGAAATAATTTGAGTTGATTAATGTATAATAATTGTAATTGTGTCTGTCTGTTCACATAATTATAAAAGTCTCAATTTCGCTGTCAGTTATTATTATTTACACTTGTTAATGATTCCAAACTGAAAGGAAAGCTGATAATTTGAATAATTGGATAATATAAAATAACAGAGGTTTTATTACGCTGATGTGTTCAGTGATAATACTTAATTAATATAATAAATTGCAGTTTTAACAACCAATGCGATCTCTTTCCACGCCCGAAATTTCCAAGAAGTGCCAAAAACAACGACCGAACTTAATTTTGTTTAAATATTAAAGCCATACTTATTCAAAATTCTTGGAAAGTAACTATTGATAGCTCTTATTAAATCCACACTTTAATGTCTGTAAATTGATGGTATATTTTACAAAAAGAAGCCTAAAACTTGATTAAATTTTAAGCGAAATTGACTCTTTTGATTGCTTAAATTTCAGTATTCAGAACAGTCACAGAACCAATTCCATGACTAAGGCAAAGGTGCACCACCAAGCTTAGACCGTAACTATAACGGTAACCGGTGATTTTTTTATGGAGTTTGACAGGTTTTTGACGTTTGTCACAGTCAAAGTAAGTTGGTGCAACTCAGTCTTAGACTAAAACGAGTTTTAAGAATAAGAAACGAAGATTAAATGGAGCCTAAAATATGATACAAGAATAAGAATTCAAATACCATAAATAAAAGCCTGTGATCACAGGTTTAAATTTGTCAGTTCAAGTTATACTAAAATGAAAATTAACATCAACTACAACGTATAACACACCCCCAAAAAATTGTTAAGTAATATTGAATATTCTATCATCTTATTACAAAATCCAGTAAGCAACACGTTCATGTAAATATAATAATACCGTACCTTACTATTAAATTTATAGAGCGTAGGTGCTAATTTTAGTATCTACCCAAAACACTAGTCTAGTCTTGTCTATAACTAGTCTTATACCGTATTAAACTTTGATGATCAAAGAACAGTTCTTGTAATTAAAATAGAAACAGTTTCATGTAAAATTAATAATGTTTACAACTTTACTGAAACTCACATCATTAACACACGTATTCACAAACGATGCTTGCTTAAGTGACGCAGAAAATCGAACGCACGACGTTGAATAGAGATCTGTGTGCTTACTATGAGTTTACGTTAGGTGTGCTCGCTAGCGAATGCTTAAAAAAATGACATTAAATGTATGACATATTGTGCAGCGCCCCTAGCGGCTACTTTCAAAAATAAAATCATCATAGATTTTTTTGACGTACTCGCTAGCGAGCACACCTCTAACGTAAACGCATGGTAAGCACACTGTGATTGGTTCGTGTGTCACCCTGTGCGTCCACGCGCACTGTGAGACGTCATAGTAACGTTCGTGAATACGGGCGTCAGAAGAGTTTATAAAGAAATAGATCTATAATACAAAATTTCATTGTAGCAAGCAAATATTCAAGCTCATGTTGATTCAACTAAAATTACCATAAAGTATCACGAAGAAATGAGGCGAGGCAAAAAAGCGAGAAAAAACTTTTTTTGTAACTTATCTCGTTATTCACGTAGATGTGACTTTTATTATAGAGACGGACTTTCAGGTTGTTCGCACAACAAATTCCCCAGATTTGTCCCTACATTTGGTTGAAGCAATGGGATATGGTTTTACATATTTATGTTTCATTGTCTTTGTGTGTATAAGGAAATAGGCACACAGGTGTGGTTTTGTGTCGATTTTGAAAAAATAAAGGTTAAAAATTATTTCATAAATGTTTTCCCTTATTTTTCGTAGCGTTAATGAAATCTTCGTAGGTACGATATCAATTAGTCAAGCTGAAACTTTAATAAACATAATTATTTTATCCGGAAAAAAATATTAAGACTATACTAACTTTTAAACAAACTAAGGCAATAAAAGTAAGTACCTAAATGAGAATATTTAAGTGTACAAATAACCCTCCTGGCGCAGTTGGGTAAAAATAAGTAAATAAAGCCTATTCCAGATTTATTTACCTTAAAATCGCTTAGACTGAAATCTAAGCTTGGTTTATGGAGTTTATTCTCCATTAAAACACCTACGAGTGCCACTCATTTCAATATCTAGAGCCTTAACATAAAAGGAAAACTTTCAAGAGATACTAACAAAGTAAGTAAACTTTCTTTTAGGGATAAAACAGTCCTCCATTGTAGATTTAAGTTTTTCATCAGATTGTTAATTAAAACTGACTTTAAGTTGAACATCTAGATTCTTTCATCACAGAAAACCCCTTTTTTTACCTACTTACACCTAATCCTACTTCCTACTAATATTATAAATGCGTAAGTTTGGATGTCTGGTCGCTGGATGTCTGGATGTTTGTTACTCTTTCACGCAAAAACTACTGAACGAATTTTGATGAATCTTTACAGTATTATTATTTATAACTGATTCTCTTCATAATTCGTTACGAAGAGAGCAAAATGAAAAACCGTATTGCGTTTGTTCGAAAGGTCTAACATCTTTTTTTTTGTTTTTTAATTTCTTTTTAATTCCTGTCCTTGACAAAAACCCACAATAACATATAGGCTACAATTTATGACGATCTGTGACAAATAAAAGTTCACGCGGGTGAAGCCGCGGGCAAAAGCTAGTATTAAATATAATAGTAAAGATCAATTGCCAATTTTCATTTTATTTTACTCTGTTATACTTATCATTATAATGAAACGTACAAAACATTGGTTCTTGCCACGGAACAACAACTTTATGTAGATTTCACCCAAACCCGATGTCGGCGGCCAACTTAGGCCTATATCCGTAAATAACAACAAATAACATGTTGAGTTCATGCTTGGCTGGAAACAGGCTTATACACAAAATAAATAGTACCAGAAGACCTGTATTAAAATTTCTTAGCGAATAGAGGTTTAAATAAACTAAATTTTAAATAAACAACTTGAAAAAATCAAATTGCCTAAAGACTCGAACCCACGACCTTCCGCTTGCCGGGCGACTGCTCTTCCAACTGAGCTACTTAGAACTGACACTGGATGAACCTGTCGAAATTTTCAATGGCCACGTTTTATTTCATCTGGGTAGTAGGTACTACCCTTTAACATCCAGAAGACCTGTTTGTGTGTACTTCATTTTGCATACGCACACAGAGTCGTCTCAAGAAGGGAATGCCGCCCGCACTGGTTTAGACTGGTTTGCAATTATTGACGATATCGAGTCCGTGAGCGTTGTCTATGTGTGCGTTGCCCAAGCGCACTTTGTGTGTAGATTGCCTTCTGATCCTATCTATTTTGTGCTTATAATAAGAGTGGGTGTTTGTTATTTAGTACATTAAAATGAAGCCTTATTCCATTGGTTTAAGCCAAATTAGTTTTAAATGGAATATAAATATATTTTTGCCAAAGAAGAGGATAGGCCATATTTGAAGCGATTATAATTGGCAGTTTTACTTAGGATCTAAAGTAAACCATTTACTTTGCTTTAGTTTTCTTTTTATCTTTGCTTGGCTTCCCATGTCCTCCGATTTATTTTGTTGTACGGATTAACCTAATAACTATAGAAAATATGTGAACACACAATATTTAATGCGCATTATTTACGACACAAAAACCTCGATGACGGCGTGCGCATGATGTTAAAATGTAGATTGGGTACCATTAAATTAAATGAATTTTCCATGTAGGGTAACCATGAGCGACATAAAATATCTTCCAACACTAGATAGATAATTAAAATAATATTATATGTATACTCAACATGGCTTTCTTCATTGTCCCAATGCCCCGACCCAATGTCAGCGTAGACTGAATTACTTATAACCCTTTACTCTTTTTTCTGAGTATCCTCTCGATACGGTCTATTCCACTTTGATAATCTGGGTGTCTATAGGTGACACTTAAGTAGGTATCACTCTTACGATTATCAAATACTAGCTAACCCGGCGAACTTTGTTCCGCCTTAATGGCAATAAATAAGCAGACTTTTTTTTTATATTTCGAACGGGATAAAAAGTCCTATTTCCTTCTCCTGGCTCTAAACTACCTCTCTGTCAATTTTCAGCTAAATCGGTTCAGCCGTTCTTGAGTTATAAGTGGAGTAACTAACACGACTTTCTTTTATATATATAGATGATCACCTTTGGATATGATTGCTTAGATGTCAATCTATTTAAGGGTGATAAAATGCTGTAGGGGTACTGTCGCCCTAATTATGTAAAAAAACTACCTGCTCTTTTAATTTACTATATTAGGCTACACTGTGGCTTACTTTGCATTCTTACAAGATCTTTTCCCAAGTTGACCTGATGTCATGGTCACCCTACACGTGGTGGCCGGCGCAGTCCCGTGGGGTCATTCTCATTCCGCTTATCGGCAGCTTCGGAACCTATCCGGAGACAGGATTTGCTGGCGTTCACTGTGAAAAATGTGACCCCCTTTGCGTGATTAGAGAGGATTATTGTACGATTGATCGCTGCGATGGAAATCGTTCGCTCATCTATTTGCATTATGTTGTCTTTCTGTTTGTTTCTTGAAATAAGATAGCTGATAAAAGTGACTATATTTTTCCAAACATACAACATTAACAGCACTGACTGATATTTTTGTCGTTGTACATTGATAGGCGTTTTAGTTACTCTTAGCTTAGGCGCAGACCACCGATTTTTAGTCAGCCGATAGTTGGGCCTGATTCTAATTTGTATAAAGAAACAATCAGTGTAATGTGCGCACTTCCATACATGCCCATACCTACTGATTAACTGACAAGAAATCGGTGATCTGCGCCTAGGCTAAAAAAGACATAGTACTATACTAATGAAGTTTACTGGAGGTATCTTATCTGAGGATGCAATAATTTTAATTTCAAATGATAATTTATTTTTTTACGTACCTATGGGTCGCAGCGCTAGTAACGTGCATTCATTGAACTTAAGTAATGCAATGGTGTAAATACAGATTATCTACAGTCACCCTATGGACAGAGAGGTCATAAAAACAAATTTCAACACCTACATAATACCTATTATCACAATAATTCACAATATTATCTCAAATTCTATTTACGCGAACTGTACAAACCCAGGACTTTTCACGATTCACTTATTTTCTTCTAAACCTATCAAAAGATGTCAAATTGAATATACTTTGCAGGGCTGTTGCTTTTTGCTTCCCTCAACGCCTACCGACATAAGCAAGTATGAATATTAATGAAAAACGGAGCAAGTGACTTGTACCAAACAGCTCTTTAGGGAAGCAAGTTAAGTGGGTTAATAGAGCGTCAAGGTATACAGGGTGATGTAAGATCGCTACATTAACTTGAAGAATTATAAGCAAGTTAAATGTTAATTAGAATTTCTTCTATCGGTTTTAGCGAATTAGGTAACAACTGTGGTATCACTCAGAACTCAATTTGATCTATGTACAACTTAACGTGCTCGCCATTACATTATGTAAAATCTAACTTCTTTCTACACAATACTAATGATTTTAATTAGCTAGGCTTGAGTAAAATATACTAAAGATAAATAATGAAAATGATATCTATCAAATCAAAAGAGATTCTAGTTAACAGCGTTTTAAGAATACTTAAAAAATTCCAACATAATAACACTGGCTGGTTATTGTGCTCTCACAAAATACATACAAACATATTTTAAAAAGCCCCTCGCTGCAAAAGCATTAATCACCAATTACAAAAATTGGCTCGGATAAAACTCCGTATCACGCAACCCAAGATCGTTCCATCGATAAAATTGGCTGGGCCATTCAAATTTTTTATTAGTTTAAGATGGAAGCTTCGCTTTGGCATGCGAACCCTTGGGAATAACCATGTAAATGGCAACTATTTTCACTATCTCTCTCCCTTTCTCACGATACAGAATCTCAGGCTGTATAACAGAGATGGAAACAGCTGAAAATCTGCTCAGATGACCACACTGTAACCATAAGACTGGCATCTTATGTGGTCTTAATAAGAGCTAACTTTCAACGAAATTTTACAGTCAGATTTGCTGGCAGCTGTACATGGGTTACAGAGTAGTCCCGCAGAATCAGTAAATGGGAACTAGGACCAGTTAAATTTCTCGATGGGCCATAGGATTAGCATCAACCAGCTATTACGGGTGCTCGGGCGTTCCTCTGGTAAAATATGCCTGATTGAAATAGGGAAAATTAAATTTTTGAGTCGTAAGGCACGTAAACTTGCAATTTAAAGTAGACGAAGGCACTCCTCGTACCTAATTAAGACTGTTTTTCATGGTTATTGGAAAGCTACTGATTTACACTGCTGAAATCAATTGAAAATACCATGATGACCAAATTCTTGATATTATCCTAATTTACAGTAATTTTTCAAGAAGATTTATAATATTATTACAATGTTTAGACATTGTAATAGAATAGTGACTCATCTTAACATTGTCTTAACCATTGTGAAATGAAAAAATATGCAACAAATTATTGACTAATTACGAGTAAAATCGATGAAATAAAACTGTCATTCGCAAAACTAGTCTGATCACTACCACCAATAAGCATTCCCTATTCTAGTGTTCCGGAAAATTTCGTGTTCAAGGTACATCTAGGAAAATGATTTTTTGGAGGTATACCGCACATGCATGATTTTTTTTAAGTAATTAATCTTACCCTTTTTACTAAAAATAAGTTTGTAAGATAATCTTATTTTTCCGAGGCATACCATCTAATGACCACCTACGGTACACCATTTGTGGAGCACTGCCCTATTCCACGCGAAGTGCTACAACTGTACTACGCCGCTACGACGCTACGGCGTAGCATCGTAATTCGTAGCCCCTTCATCGCTACGAGTATACGCGGCAAACTTGGAAGTGTACCAAGAAAGCAGTCACGTAAATGCTACAAAGTCCTTCTTATGCGTCGTTATACATCCAACCCGATTTGGTTATATTTTAACTGTTTTTGCAGCTGTTGATACTAAAAGTAAGTATGAAACGATCGGTACGGGCATAACGTATTAACTAGTTTCACAGAGTTTCAACATTATAAAATAAATAAGTGCTTTACTTTTTCCACTTAATACAAAATAGAAACAATAATTACTTTTATTATTTTTGTATTAGCACTCAAATCGAACCCATGCCATGTCACAAAAAAATTATATTAGCGACAAACGGATACTCGTGTTATCGTTTTTTCTAATCCCACATTACACATAATATAAGTTATCGTTGAACTTGATCATCCTGTGATCATGATACTTAAAAAAATATCGCTAAACCAGTAAAATTAACTTGAAAAAATGGTTAAACCCAATTAAAAATGTATCATTGCCTTCAGTTTCTAAGTGCTTGTTCACGTAGGTACGCGCGGGCGCGGGGGCGGGTGCGGGCGCGGGAAACGTTGCGAGCTCGTGTTCACATTAACCACCAGGCGTTCGCGCGAGTGTGACGTACTATCGTTTCTAGCGACAAGTTCAAACTGGTTGAACTTACCTGACGTCGCGACTGAAACGCGCGCGCCGCCGCTAGTTTGACATGAACACACACAAACATCTTCACGCGATGAAATTACCGCGAGCGCTCCGCACGCACCAGTCGCTAGCTTGCCCGCTAGTTAGACCGCACCTGCGTTTCATACGTGAACACTTGGAATCACTACATATGTTTGATATTTCGTCACCGCGCCCGCCACCGCGCCCGCGAGTCAACGTGAACAAGCACTAAGTTATAATAACATCCGGCATTGTTCAATATTTATTAATACGCGTTGAAGTAGCTTAAGGTATTTATAATGAGTAGAGCAGATGATGTGAAAAAAAGTTTTTTCATAACTTAGAACTAAAATTGTGCATGCGCGTTGTGCGTTAAAAACTTTTAGTTTTTTCTATTCTCCACCAATACCGCCATTGATGGAAGCGCAAATAACAAAACAGGAGTTGATACTCGCGAGTTCCACTAGTCGTCCCAAATTGGAACAATGTCGACAAATATTGCGGGCTGCACTTTCATTTATGCCAATAGCAATAGAGGTCAAAATTTTTTGAAAACTGTACGTTGAGCGACGCCAGTTAATCTATCGGGCATATTTCATTGCGGGACAACGACACTATCCCGAAAATGCCGGACGCATAGCGTGTCTGACCCGACCCTAATCACAATACTGACCTTTATTTAAGTGGTTTTTCCTATTGTAGCAGGGTATGTACCAATAAATTATGCTCGTGATTTGACCTCCATATTATTACTTGTAGACAAGCACATCCCAATATTTATTTTTTCCTAAATACGGATACCTATATTTGACATTAAACATGAATCTATGATGTTACCTAGCTTGAGGATAATTTTTATTTGAATTGTTTTTAAAGGCTCATGGCCTCCAAATAGCTTTTTTCTTAAGTGTTAGATATAATTATAATGCAAAGTGAAATAAATGATTTTTCTACCAAATAAACCCGACCTTTTAAAACTCAAACAATAGTAATATAACAATACAAAAACATTTTCAATTTTAATTTATTTAGTTCATTGTTTTGTTAAGGTTTTATTATTATAAAATGAAGCTGCGTGATAAGCCCGAAACCGTTTTGCATTATGAACATTATGATCTACCATACCGCGAAAACTTTCACCTGGCCGCTGCCTTAGAAATAAGTAGCTATAACAAAGGCTGGAATTACAAATTACCCGGTGACAACAAAAGGTAACAGGCATTGTGATGTAACAATACCGTATTTGATTTGCGCGAGTTGTAACAACCAGGGGTACTGTAGGTAAACAGGATTTTTTCTTTTTGATTCGGTGTTATTGAAGGACTTAGAAATGATAATAGACAAATGTTGTCTATGTCTGGCAAATGTATAATCGTATAACGACGACACAGCTAACTAAAAACTGCGAAAGAATGACATCATTTAAGTATTAATTTTTATAGGAACTATTTTTCACTAAAAATGTACATATATTTTAATGTGCAATTGCGGTCTATAATCTGTTTCTCGGCCTTTAGTAGCAATTTTTATTTCAAGTGTTTGCTTGTCATAAACAAAATACTGTTACTGTGATTTCCCACGTCATTTCACAGTGACCTAATATCAAAAATTACCCTTTTATTTACACAGTTAAACACTGGGGCATCTTATGTCATTGTATTAAGTGTTATTTTGCGCCAAATAATTGGGCTGTCGATTGTACGGACGACAGCACGTCAGGCTAAACACAGAAGCGTCTTATCTCGTTGTAATACGGGCTATTTTGCAACAAAAAATCTATGGTCTGATGTGCTCTCGCTGTACCTACATTACCTCCATACCACCACCACTGCCATCTTGACTCGTAGCACGCACGAACGCGTAATAAGTAAGTACATTCATACTCTAACACACAGTCATATCGTCACCGTCGTGGCAGAATTAAATAACTGACACTTTTGGCAAAAACCACTTTTTCCACTTTTTGTATAGTAGAAAGTGTTACCTATATTTTGATCTTACTCTCGTGGCAATATCTATGATATTTCCGAAGATATCTTCAGTTTAGTGAAACTATTGACCATAAATGACAACTCTGTTTGTTGTAGAATTTACGTGGCAAAACTGAATAAGTGACTTTATTTAATTCTGCCACAACTCACTGCGAACGTTGCTTCAAAATACTTGTACTAAGAAAGTCAACAAGTGACTTTATTTAATTCTACCACAACTCAATCCGAAACATTGCTTCAAAATACTCGTACAATTGTGTTTTTGATTTATTTCATTTTTGTAACATTACTTTAAATGTTACTTTTAATTTCAATGTTCATTACTCAGATGTTGAATCTGGATAGTTACCTTCATCATTATCATCATTTCAGCCATATAGGACGTCTACTGCCGAACATAGGTCTCCCCCAATGATTTTCAATATGACCGGCTGGTAGCGGTCTGCATCCAGTGCTTTCTTGCTACCTTTATGAAGTCCACGTTGTGCTTTCCGGTACGTGCCCTCCACTCCAGAACCTTGCTGCCCCATCGTCTGTCAGTTCTGCGTACTATGTGCCTTGTCTCTTGTACAGAAAAACCGAGCATAGCCCTCTTCAAAGCACGCTGTGCAACTTTGAGCTTATTTATAAGGCCTATAGTAAGAGGCCGCGTTCCCGAGCCATACATCATCAGTGGTAACACATACAGATCGTAGATTTTCGTCTTTAGGTACTGAAATATTTTGGATGAAAGGATGTTGTGTAGTTTCCCGAACGCTACCCATCCGAGTTGGATTCGACCTCTTTCTCTACCTAGTTAAAACGTTTGTCCGAGGTAGACATACTTGTCAACAATCTCGAGATTCGAGCTCCTAACCGAAACTGGGTAGGGCGCAACATAGACATTCGACAAAACTGACAAAAGCTTCGTTTTTCCTTGTTGTTCACCCGAAGACCTACCTTTTGGGAGATTAAGGTCTTCGAGCATTGTGCCGAGGTCTTCCAGTGATTTTGCACTGACCACACAATATCGTCGGCAAACCGAAGGTGAGTGATGTACTCGTCGTTGATGTTTATGCCGAATCCTTTCTATTCAAGGAGTTTGAAAGCGTCTTCCAATGCAGTGGTGAATAGTTTCGGAGATCCGGAGATATAACATCTCCCTCATGCCTTGCTGCAGAGGAATCGCCCTCGTACTCCACTCCTGTACTCGGACCAACATGGTGGCGTGTATAAGCACTTCAGCACCTCGATATGTACCGATACTTTTCAGAAACCGGCTTGTTCGGGAGGCTGGAAGTCATCGAACCTACGCGCGAGATCATTCGTGATAACTTTAGAAAACAGCTTGTAGACATGACTCAGAAGTGAGATTAGTCAGTAATTCTTCAGCAAGGTTTTATCCCCTTTCTTGAAGAAGAGTACCACCACGCTTCTGTTCCATGCCTCTGGCGTTGTTCCCTGGAGTAAGACGAAGTCAAATAGTCTCTGAAGGACTTGACTTTAATATCGATGTTCCACCTGCGTTCAGAAGTTCCGAGGTTATTCCGTCATCACCCGGTACCTTGTTGTTCTCTAGGTGTTTGAGAGCCATCCTAATCTCGTATAGGCTGATAATGCTGATATCCACAATATCTTCGTCGAGGTATATAGCTGTCCATAAAACTTTTCAATCTCACCCAGAACCTCGGCTTTTGTTGACGTTACACTACCTTCCGCAGTCTTCAGCTTCGTAAGCTAGCTTCGCCCAATAGAGTAGTCTCTTGCGAACACTTTCGAGCCTTGGTTCCGCTCTATCGCCTCTTTAATACTATTTGTATTAAAGTTGCGAACATCATGTTGCAAGGACTTCCATATCTGTCTATTGAGCTGCCGATGTGCCTTAGCGTCAACGGAGATCTGCAGAGACATTGAACGTCGTTCTGCTATGATGTTGAGGGTAAGGAATCCCTATGGATCCCTAGGGAGAGATCCCTATTACAGTTTTATTGTTTTTGGATTATTTTAATTTTGATATTCATTTCGATGTTGGTTCTTTCAATTGTATTTCAATGTTATAGGAATCTGATGTTGAGGGTTACCATACCAATTTGTTAAAAATTTATAAGTATTAAATAAGTAGGTATATTCTAGTATTATTTAACAATTTTACAGATTTTGACTAAAATTGCATTGACAAAACAAATAAAATAAAATGAATAAATCAACATTTAGGTCAATAAAAGTGTGGCAAAATTAAACAAGTGTACTTATTCAATGGAAATATTAGTTTTTGTAATACCTTGGTTGAGGCAAAACTAAATAAGTGACATACAAAAACTAAATAACTGCAACTTAGTTGTATAATACGGTTGTGGCAAAACTAAATAATTACATTTTTATATTTTTATTTAAAATAATACAAAGTATCGTCATCGAATACTATTGAATTAATAAAGGTAAATTTGCTGTATAAAATATCAAAAGACCGACAGTAAAATATTTTAACCCTTAAAAGTTATCGCCATTTTTAACGAAAAAAAACACAAAAACGTGAATATCTCGCAACTTTGGTTTTGTCAGTTATTTAATTCTGCCACGACGGTGACGATATCAGTGTATTTAGTAGCAGTTGTTACTGCAAGTGTCTGAATTTCATGACACAGTGACCTAATATCAAAAATTACCCCTTTAGGTACAGTCAACAGCACGGTAAACTGGGACATCTTATGACATCGTAATAGGTGTTATTTTCCCCCAAAACTGTTATGGTCGATTGTACATTATCCCCATACAAGGTTCGAGACTATATTGATGACAAGGATGCGTGGTCAGTTCAGTCTGCACATATTTGATGTACTCGAATTTGGTTATTCTTAGCGTTAGATATTTCCCGGCAATTAGTGGTGACTGAGTTTGTTCCGGCGTTTCTTCTCAGCACTTGCCATAATATGTTTGTCTCGAAGCGCTGGTAGGGCCCAAAAGATAAGGAGACATGTAAAGTGCCCCATAAGGGCTAACTTTTCTTTTTTATTATTTTCTATAATAATTTTGACGTTCATAAGTGCCACTTGTGGTCTAAACTGAATAATACTTTTGATTTTGATTTTGATTTTGATTTTGATACCACCATCATGGCCATCTCGACCCGTGGCACGCACGGACGCGTTCACACAATCGCATGCGAGCTCGACCCCAGCTTTGTGTGCAGACATGCATAAATGTTATCAAAATATGAAAGGCCATCACAATCGCATAAGGGTTTGAGAAGTATTATTTAGAAGTCAGTAATTTTAATTACGCTTGTTTTAATGCACATCATCGTCATTTCAGCCATAGGGGCCGTCCATAAATTACGTCATCGATTTTTTCAGATTTTAGACCCCCCCCCCCCCCTACAATCATCCTAGCGTCATTTCTTAATGACCCCCCCCCCCCCCCCTTCTCCCAAAATTGACGTCATTACCAGTTTGACAAAATTAAATCACTTGTAGAATCACCTTTTATTTTTTTTTTAATAGATAGAGTGATTCTTAAGGAAGGTTTATTATGTATAATACATGTAAGTACCACGGGCGAAGCCGGGGCGGGCAGCTAGTATCATATGTAATCAGTAGCGGCGGAAGGGGGGGGCGGTGGGGGCTGTCCGCCCCGGGTGCCAAGCATCAGGGGGTGACACAAGATTAGTACTCACTGGCACATCTGCATGGCAAATCTGCGGTCTATGTCATGATACGGGGGGGTGGGGGGTGCGGTTGTCTTTGGATCGGTAGGAAACCCCAAAAATCCTGGGGGGGTACCAGGGGGTGCCATAGGACTTGTGACGGGGGGGGGGGGGGGTGATCGCCCCGGGTGCCAACCCATGCTACGCCGCTACTGTATGTAATATTATTGTTAGAGTATTTTATCTGTAGTTATTACTGTATTTGTGTACATCTATGTTGCATTATGTATGTTTATTATGAGTTTTTTTTAGTATTGTACGCGCCTTAGCCGCCTCTCATATTTGCAGTCTCACTTATTAGGCGTGCTGGAAGAAATTTCTTTTTAGAAATAATCTTTTTGTAGGTGAACAATAAACTATTAATAAATAAATAAGAATGACGTCAATTTCGAAACACCCCCCCCCCCCCTATCTATCATTTACCGTCATCCGCAGACCAACCCCCCCCCCCCCTAATTTAGAATGACGTAATATATGGACGGCCCCATAGGAGTCCACTACTGAATAGGCCTCCCCCAATGACTTTCATAATGACCGATTGGAAATTTTAATTAGTTACTGGTTTTAATGAATACTGTTAAATTTTATAAATATTAAGCAAATGACAGGTTGTCATTTTAACCGTGATCTCAGGCCATTGACTCGCTTTTGATATTTATAATTTTCCCGGGAATTCCCGGAAACCTGTTGGTTGACCCATCATTTTAAAATTAGTATTTGTGAAAAAATAAAATGGAAATGTTAATATCGAGAACTCTTCAAACTGACGTATATTTTTTAGAATTTATACATTTGGTGACGCAAACAATTCAAAATTTAAAAAATAGACTGCCTCAGTTGGGATTTAAACTCACCATCTTTGGCTTGTCACTAAACTGAGGTTAAATAGTAATTCTCACGGGCAATAATAATTATTAATCCGCTGTCTAGTCACAATACAAGCTCTCATCAGTTAGTACAATATTTAAAAGAGTAATATTTTTTTTTTCAAAGAAATTATAATTTAATTTACAAGACCCGCTGACATTATATCTTTGGTTGGAATAATCCCATAAGTTCGACGAAGCAAAAATTTACCAGAATTTAATAAATGTTAAATTAGGCAAATCAACATAGTTGACGTAATATTTATTATTGTGTCTACTTCTTTGAATATTTTATGCAATATTTGGATTAGAGTGTTTTGATCTCATTACTTCAAAAGTAAACCATTATTAAGAAATTCTAGAAAACCTACTTCATAATAACTAAATACATTTTGATTTATTTTTGTCAAAGGGATCAAGCCTTTTGGCCTTCATAAGGCCTTCATCGTAATACTTGTGAAGGTTAAAAATATTCTTTAAAATGTATTCTTTTTCGTCGGTAAACTCTTGCCAGAATGGTCGGGTTTGTCACACCCGGCCCGATAGCAAATCTCTCCTCCCGCACTGTAGCCTTTCTTGTGCACTCGTGTAGTGGACCATTAAAAATGTATAATGCCCGTTTTCACCATCAATCCCTAATTTTTAAGTAACCCCTATGAAAACAAAATTCCTGTTATGAGTTACCATAGGGGTCACTTAAAAATTAGGGATTGATGGTGAAAAGGGGCATAAGTATCTTAATTATTGTTCTACTAAATATTCTATGAGATACCTACTTTACAACCATTGAAGTCCACAAAATTGCTCTAATTTATCGGGGACGATATAATCCATTGTTGAAAATATTTTTTAATGTTGTCAATCCTGTGTTCACTGAAGAAGATGATCCGAATCGAAATAAAGAGGATAAAGATAACAGGGAAGTGAAAGAAGAGGGTTGACTGGAGACTTTGGATTTCCCGCAATCGTTTTGATCCGGTAAAGGTGTGTTTATATTACGCGTTTATTAGTATTTAGCATTAAAATGATTTTGTATCGTTCCAATGGTTTAGTAAAAAATATCTGCGCACAACTAGTATATGAATTTCTAAAGCTTAGAGCACTTCACAACAAATTATTGAAACAAAGGAGTTAGTGGAAATTCTTATGATTCTTTTTTTCCAGCTGTAGACGTGTTTTGGTTGAAACTAAAACTCGTTAGGTGATAGATGGTGACCATTCCGCCCAATTTAGAAAAAACATTAGCATGTTCGTGCTTCCGAGAGTACGTTAAAAGTTGTGGTTCGATAACATCTGGCAGAAAGGTTCCAACCAATCCCCACTAGGACCATGCGGTGGAGAACTATAATCTAAAATTGATAATGACATTAACAGGTCATTTAGTCTCTAATACAGGAGCGCATGCACGACTCTCTCCAATTTACTAAGTGCAAATGGGCAATTTGGCCATCAACTTTAGGCAATAGTACCTAACTTATTTTCAGCTTAATCTAGAAATTCAGATTTGCTCATGTAGTAGGTAAGTTATCCAGCCACGACGATCAAATGCGCCTTTCTTTAATCCTCCGCACACAAAGATGGTATAATGTGATTGAGCCCTAACGCGCGCACGTAGCCATTCCGATCAATGGGAGCTTAGCCAACATGCATTCTACCACCTATAATTTCTTTTCTCATTTTCAACCGACTTCAAAAAAGGAGGAGGTTCTCAATTCGACCCGTATGTTTTTTTTTTTTTTTTTTTTCTATGTTTGTTACGCGATAACTCCGCCAATTATGAACCGATTTGAACAAATCTTTTTTCGGCGTATAGGTAATACCTCAAGGGTGGTCCCATTTAAATTTAATAATAGAAAAAACAACCCCCAAGGGTGGAAAATTGGGGATGAACTTTTTTATACGCAATATCTCCGCCGATTATAAATCAATTTGAACGATTATTTTTTTGTTGAATAGGTATTATCAAAAGGGTGGTTTCATGCGAATTTGAAGAAAATATTTCACCCCCAAGGGTGGAAAATTGGGGATGAACTTTTTTATACGCAATATTTTTAATTTTTAGTTTTTTTTTGTGTTCACGCATTTGAAGTCGGTTTTATTTTTTTAAAAAGTTATATCGAACAGTCTGCGACGTTAGTATAGAGAAGGCGGAAGAGACAACTGGCGTTACTGATAACAATCAGTTTATCAATGTTTGGCACAGCCTATGTCTAACATAGATTTGAAATTAAACTACATATTTATTATGCTATTCCCATTTGACTAGCATCTGAGAGGTTAAGTTTCTGCCACCTACTAAAACCCCTGCAGGCTTACTCAAATGCATTGCAAAACCCACTAGCCACCATACATAATTTATATTGCTTTGTTAATAGACAATATAGTGCTTTATTAAGCACAGCTTATATCAGCTATTGAATAGCTAAGTATGAATAGTAGAATAGAATTTAGGTATTAGAGTAAATAAATACAGGGTGGAATTTTGAAATGCCACCTGGAAGGAAAGTAGGTACTCTTAATACTGTAGATAGAAAAAATTACTGATAGAAAACATTCTTTTATTTTTGAAAAGAAATAGAACTGCTCTCAAAGATTTTCGAAAATTTTTCGAAAATTCCCTAACATACCATACAATTTTCTGTACATTATTAAAATAATTTAAAATTTCATGGTTTTCCTTTCATTTGATTTATCAAGTTTGTTAGAGAGATTTCATCCTTATACTTAACCCTAACGATTGATGTAATAAAAATACAGGGTGTAATTTTTAACAGATTTTAGTTGGTTCAATTCCCGGGTGTGGCAAGCAAATTTTTGGATATCTTTGAATGCAGTTCTATTTCTTTTCAAAAATAAAGGAATGTTTTCTTTGAAAAAATTTTTCTATCTACAATATTAAGAGTATTTTACCTTCAGGTGGCATTACAAAATTCCACCCTGTATAGGTAGTTTGAAACTGAAAGAAACGGGTCAACGCGAAAATATATGAGTGCTCGTGGGTGGACTTTTGTATCTATCGTGAAAAGTAAATCTGAGCTTATGAAATGAGTTATAAATAACAAGGACATTGCCATTTCAAGTAGGTAATACAGTAAACCAGGGCTATACCTATCTACACAGTAAAAGCGTGCTCGCGGCATAACCATGAACCATTATGATATTACTGTACTAGATCTATATCGCCTCTTTGGTCTAGTGCTTAGACCACCTGCTTCAGACGCAGAGGTCCCGGGTTCGATTCCCAGTGAGGGCAGATTTTTCTGTTCGGTTTGGTTGGTGGTAGGGCTTGTTCTAAGTCCGCCTGGCTAGCTACCACCATCTTACCTAAGTCTGTCGCCATAACAACAATGTTAACAGCATTATTGTGTTCCGGCAGTTAGAGGTAAGATAGCCAGTTCCTCCGTGGTGGAGGATTCCGGGTGAAGCTCACTTCCACCTTCAGCCTGATCGTCACTTACCATCAGGTGAGATACAGGCCAGGAGCTTCCTCATTGTGGATAAAAAAAAGATCTGGTGAGATTTCTACACTATTCACTGCTAGATGTTACCAGTTCCAGTGGTCCCTAGCTCCCCGCAGCAGTCATCTATTCGTTTTATATCAGAGGAGGACGGGGCGCGTGGTGCACCCATTTATAAGGGTAAGTGGGGGACGGCATTACAGATGAGGTGCACGCCTTCGCTGCATTTTTAAAGCACTATTTGTTTACTTAAATAAATGTGTTGTTCGAATTGTAAGCGCTAAGTTTTTACACTTTAGAAGTCCACAGGGGACGCTAAAACTGTCGCTTGTTTCTAAGAATGCAGTTGCAATAGTGTGTGCATGTGGTGTTTGCCAAAGTGGTACTGTATTTACAACTTTGTTTGTTTTAGACTAAATAAATTTTATTGTTTCCACTTTCATCCCAATTTTCTAGTCTCAACGCAGAATGTGTGTAGTAAGTAGTAAGGGATGAAAATAATACATACCTTTAAACGAACATCGAAACTGATGTAGGTATTCATATTTCTTTTCACATAATTCAGTTGGTCAAACTGAGAAAAATTAGGCTGGGTTGCACCATCTTACTTTAACTTTGACGAACGTCAAAAATCTGCCAAGCTCCATACAAAAAGCACCGGTTATCGTCATAGTTACCGACAAAGTTAGGTGGTGCAACTCAGCCTTATTCTTTTAAATAATTTGCTATTTATCTGATGTGGGGTCTAATTGAGTAAATCCTTTTGCTTAGATTGTAGGGTAGCAACTGGAGGTGCAAGAAAAATGCAAACCTAGAGTGCATACAGATTTTTTTCTAAATATTTTTTTTTTATAATTTGTTTTTTTTTTATGTGACAGGAAGCAAATGAGCAGACGGATCACCTGATGGTAAGTGATTACCGTCGCCCATAGACATCCGCAGACCCAGGGGCGTTACAGGTGCGTTGTTTTGCACAAATTACTAATAGTCCTGTTAGCCCCTCGTACTAAGCTAAATATTTTCCTATTGACCATAAAATCCTAAAATCACACGAATGGTGCCTAATCACCGAATATGGCTCCAGCTTTATCGTTTAACGTGAGAATGTGTTTGCACCCTAATACCAAGCTCTGTGACCTGGCTCGTACGTTTGACGGTCACTAATTGGTTTTGGATTAACAACGTTATAGATCTACGTGAGTCAAGCTGAATCAAGTCTCCGATTCGATGAGCGATTGATTTGATCATCCGATTGTTGTGCTGCTTTTTAGCAGAAGGGCCAGTCAGCTGAGTGAATCTGATATTGTATTCGTTCAATACTGCTGAAAGAAGATACGAGGTTGCTCGCTTTTGATTTAATCTGATCTATCGCTATTACTCGTATTATCTGCATAGTTTTATAGCAGATAAACATTAATAGAACTAACCTTTTATTTTATAACTTCTAAGCATTTAACCCTAACGATTTATCGAAAGATTACAATGTTTGTAGTTTAAAGTTTGTAATAGCAGTTGAATGGAGATAGTGTTTAAAATATAATTACAAATAAAATGCCACAATACACTATTCAGTGCATCCAGACTTTTGTAAGACAGTAGTGATATATTCAATCCCTTAGCTTTGTGCTATTAAAGTAGAATGTTCCCAATAAATTGTTGTCTAAAACCCATCTACACAGTATACAGCTCTTAACTCATTCGTTTAACTCTGCCTCTATATCTTAATTATTTGGAGACTGACCGACCAATATATTCCCGCTCACTGATTTAGAGGGTACACCTCGTATGTCGGCCGTCTGTCCTCTATGTGCTAGGTCACAACAGATTAAATCTAGACGAGCCACACATGGGAGCAACAAAAAGTTAATTTGATATTTTCCTTGCAATTACGGAGCCAACAATGAGTTTATTAGGTATGGGAGTGCTGGTTTATGGGTATCGGTATTTAGGAAAATATGTAAAGACTGGTATTGGAATCCTTTCTCTGTGTGCCAGAGGGATGTCTTCGTATTAATGGGGCCGTTAAAAAACATGTATTTCTTTTTTATTCGGCTGAAAATTAAATCGAATTTAAGTAGGCATAAAAAAAAATTTTTCAAAATACTTTTCCTAACAGCTAAATAATAAATCAATGATAATGGCTGTTAGGATTTATTAATCTTTCTTCGACAAGCTTTTAGATACTTACCTAACTGCCTGTCGTAGGTGTACCAGTCCTACAAAGTTTTGGCGTCCGAACCTTTGTTCGGAAAAACACCTAGTTCTCCAGCCAAGAGTACCTATCTAAATCAAATCGAAAGAATATTCTTTTTCATCGTTAATACCAATTTTCTGGTATCACCAGCACACAAACATCACTATCAGCTGATACCGTGATGAATAGCCGTAATCTAGTCGTCTCGCTACCCTCGGCCGCGATCTGCATCCATCATACCCTCCGCATCAACTTGTTTCATATCTCGCCTCGATACCCGGATTATAGTCAAGGAAATAGTAAAACATCTTAGCGCCTCTATTTTGCGTAGTTTCTGCAATAATTTTCACAGGAAAAGCAATTAGTTTTAAACTGTCAAATTAGATTTGAAGTTGCTGTGAAATCGATAAATAGTCCATTGAGCTGTTACATCTCTTAAGTTTCGTCACTACTTTATGTTGCTATTTACTATAAGCGCAGGGTGTAAATAAAGAGGAATCATGATTTAAATGGTCCTATCAAGATTGTTTTTTTTTTTAACCACAACGAGGAAGCTCTTGGCCTGTATCTCACCTGATGGTAAGTGATGATCAGGCCGAAGGTGGAAGCGTCACCCGGAATCCTCAACCACAGAGGTCGATTGTCATGCAGGTTAAGGTTGAGGGCACAAGAGCGCGCGGCAGGTCGCCCATGCGCTGGTATGACCACCAGGTTAAAATCGCACTCAATGGTCTACTCCACGAGTACACAAGAAAGGCTGCATTGCGGGAGGAATGGCGACGGATTGTGAGGCTTGCCACCGGACCGGGTGTGACGACCAAGACCACACTGGCAAGAATGTAGCGACGAAAAAGAAGAATCAAGATTGAATGCTAAAGAACGTTTGTGTACTTACTATCTAGGTACTTTATGAATAACGCTTTTGTAATTCGAATAGATATAACGAAGGCCAAAAGTGTTTTTTACCTAAAGCGTTGTAAAAGTTCACAAATAATTTTGAAAAGAAATGAAGTGTTTCCGATTGATGCGCTCAATTCCGCTCAATACAAACTTACTATGATAGACAGAAATTCCAAGACGAAGTCGCGTGCAAAACTTATCATATAAACATGTTATACTATTCCCTTTTACTGTGCCCAAAACTCTATTTACCTGACTTATTTTGTTTCACGAACTCGTTGATTTATTGCCCTTTGAGATAAGGTAAATCTGTAAGGCACCTTTTAACCCATTCACGAAATGGTTATCTGAACGCGTATCAAAGGGAAAGGTAAAATTAATTAGGTTTATATTTAGTCGTCGCGTTAGAATTTGATGTAATTTGCGATTGAATTGTATGAGGAACGCCATTTTGTTAGTTGTATTGACGCCATGAATAGAATAGATAATGTTAAATCTAGATTTATACTTAGTTGTTTTAGGGTATCTAGAATAGACGAACGATAAGGTTAAATAGATCTTAAAGTGAAAAGACGTAGTTCAAAGGTGACTGTCTTAGGCTGGGTTGCACCATCTTACTTTGACTTTGACAGACGTCAAATATCTGTCAAACTCAATACAAAAAACAACGGTTATTGTTAAAGTTACGGTCAAAATTAGATGGTGCAACTCAGCCTTAAACTAGTAACAGTAGTAGTGAATAGGTACCTATCTAGAAAATTAAGAAGTGACTTTCCTCCATTATCTCTGTTAGATGTCAGAATACTTAGGAGTTAGATAATTTTATACAATGCAATGCAATGATAGAATAGGTACGGTAGTTCATACAGGACGCTGCGCTAGTATATCATGAAGCAGCCGAGTGCTTGATCCCCGCTGTTTTCTTTCAGTACCAACAGTCTTGTTTGCCAAAACAAAGTATTATTAAGTAAACAAAATTAATTAAAATATCCCGTCTAAAATCTTGTTAGATTAATTACGATGCCAAAACAGGCTTGTTAGGTTCAGAGCGTGGTCACGCGTGGCGGTCAAATTGCAACAATTCATCACTTCTAAGCCGCAGCTGAGCTGGACGACTATAAATCAGAAATTAATATTCGCAGTGATAATTACACGTAATATATCGGCGGAACACTTGCTACATAATCGGTCTTAACATACTGCCCTAATTAGAGCAAATTGGGACCCACAGCGCCGGCCAAGATGTCAATTGTTGTTACTATTGTCAGATAGATGGATGAACTGATAAGCAATTGCATTACAATAGACATTATCAGACACAATATTGATGTTAGTGAAGACAAAGTAAAAAATGTTGTTTTTGTGAATATAGTACATTTTATAGTACTGTACTGCTTCAAACCCTGTTGTCCCCGAGAGGTTAACGCGATCATTAGTGATTTGTGCAATATTTTACAAAAAAATTGAACAATTTCTAAAGTGGATAGAATTTCAGGAGCAATGCACAATTAATGTAAAATAAAGTTATAACTTTTTCAGTAAACAGACAGTAACCAGACATAAAAAAGAAAACGAATCTAAAATTCAGTTTTGTCATTTACTATGTAAACAAGATGTAAATAAGTTTCGCGCTGTCAGCCGTCCGCCGCAAGCCCGCAAACGGTTCATTAATAAAAACAGTGACGGCGACCAACTCAAAAGTATCCAAAGTCTGCATTAAGTTCTCGACTAAATCAAGTCCCCAGAGATACTCTGCAAAATGTCCCAAACGCTGCGGGCTAAACTAATTTTAAAGTTTAAACTTTATTCATGCGGCACTTTGCTAAACTTGCTCGCGGTGGACTTAAATCGAATGAACGTCAGATGTGGTGGCCGGTGGTGAGTCCTGAATACCACAGAGGGAATAGTACATTGTGTCCAGTGTGTGCCCACTAGCGCCGCACTTCGCCGCAACCTTCCGTGTTCGCAAGCGCGCGCAATTTATGCATTGGACTGTACATATACAACGCTGGAGTTTAAAAGGAAATTCACCTGAGTTAGGTGAATTTATAACAAATTCCGTGGCTTCATTAGAAACGGGTTTTAACATTTATACGCTAATGAGTTTTACATTTATTTTACTGATAAATACAACTTTTTGTTATAGCTATCATATTGGTACTATATCTCATTTGATGTATAAAATACCCTTTTTTTAATAACTACTACTAGTAGAAACTATGAAATCCGAAAAACTGAAAATTGACTTTAATTTTATATTTTGTAAAGTAACCTTACGCCTTTTTATGCACAAAAATGTTGTCCAATTTCAAAAATGGAAGTAAATGTTTTATTTATGTTACGGTCAAAGTGATAAATGTGAAAATTATGAATAATCGCCGGTTATCTACACTAATATTATAAAGAGGAAAACTTTGTTTGTTTGTTTAGTTGTAATGGATAGGCTCAAAAACTACTGGACCGATTTAAAAAATTCTTTCACCATTCGAAAGCTACATAACTCACGAGTAACATAGGCTAAATTTTATTTTGGAAAAAAATAGGGTCCCGTAAAATATTTGGGATTTTCATAAGACGTGGAAAAGCGCCATCTATCGTCATTGGTTAAAATCTTCTTGCGCCTGACAAAAATTTTTGAGGTACGTAAACATTCATGAAGGTAAAGCTGTCAAACGCCATCTATCGACATCATTAGTAAATTAGTAACTAAATATTACATGTACTATGAATAACGCTGTTCGTAAATAATATTTATTGAAAATTTAATAAATATTTGAATCATTCACTGTGTTTAAACGAGCAAATCAAAGTGTTAATTAGTGACTTTTTACAAACTTCCTTGCAAATTCTTATTAAGTGCCGCCATCTACCGAGATGAAGATTAGGGTACGGTTCAGCGGCGGACAAATGGGATGGGCGCGTGGGCGATTGTAGTTAAATAGGATAAGAATTACTTCGTTTTTGTTTTCTGTATGTAATTTGTTAATTTTTTGGTAGGGTCTTTATTTTAATTACTTAGGTTGGTAGGTATTTACTTATTTGATTTTAATGATAATTACTATAGGTACGTATAATTTTAGTAGAAAGAAAGGTCATTGAATGACTAAGTGACTCACTCAATCATCACGAAGTCTCAGAAACTACAAGTCTCAAAAGAGTTCTCATAGGGGTTAATGGTCTATTCCACCTGGCTTTGATCACCAAGATGATCAAAGTGTACTCCAGTTAAATTATGTTTTTAGTGTTCTTTGATCACCTATAAATAAATCATACCTCTGAATTGTCACATACATGTCCAATTTGTTTATTGCGGTTTTTAGAAAATATAAAAAATGTTACAAAACAAAATATGTAGTACAACAATTGGACATGTGACTATTCAGAGGAGGTGTGATTTGTTTGTAGATGATCAAAGGACACTAAAATAATAATTTAACTAGAGTCCACTTGGCTCACCCAGGACATCGTATCCGTGGGTGATCAAAGGCACAGAATAAATTCAAAGGACACTAAATTGTCGCTGTAAGTCCACTTTGATCACCTGGCTTTGATCAGTCAGAAAGTGGAATACACCTCATTTTAGAACGTATAGGTAGTCACTAGGACGAAATTTTGCAAAATTCAACCCTTATGGGAGTTAAAAAGGGGGTTAGAAGTTTGTATTGCAGTCCTCGGTTTTTAAAGTAAGAGACTTTAACTTTCAAGTTAAAATGTATGCTCACTATGATCTCTAGATATTGTGGAGGTGTACATATACTGTTCGGTACACTGTGGTACTGTGTACACATCGGTTTGCCGACGATATTGTGGTCATGGCAGAATCGTTGGAAGATCTTGGCACAATGCTCGAAGACCTTAATCGATTTTCCCAACAGGTAGGCCTGAGGATAAACATGGACAAAACGGAGCTTATGTCGAATGTCCATGTTGCGCCCTACCCAGTTTCAGTTGGGAGCTCAATTCTCGAGATTGTCGACAAGTAGGTATGTCTACCTCGGACAAACGATCCAGCTAGGTAGGTCCAATTTCGAGAAGGAGGTCAATCGTCGAATCCAACTCGGTTGGGCAGCGTTCGGGAAACTACGCAACGTCTTTTCGTCCAAAATACCTCAATGCCTGAAGACTAGAGTGTATAACCAATGTGTGTTACCAGTGATAACTTATGGCTCGGAAACGTGGCCTCTCACTATAGGCCTTATACAGAAGCTCAGTTGCACAGCGTGCTATGAAGAGGGCTATGCTTGGTGTTTCTTTGCGAGATCGAATCAGAAATGAGGAGATCCGTAAACGAACCAAAGTCGCTGACATAGCCCGACGGATTAGCAAGCTGAAGTGGCAATGGGCAGGGCACACAGTACGCAGAACTGATGGCCGATGGGGCAGAATGGTTCTGGAATGGAGGCCGCGTACCGGAAAACGTAGCGTGGGACTTCCACCTACAAGGTGGACCGACGACATCGTAAAGGTAGCAGGGAAGCGCTGGACGCAGGCCGCTTCCAATCGATCAACATGGAAAGCATTGGGGGAGGCCTATGTTCAGCAGTGGACGTCCTATGGCTGAAATGGTGGTGGTGGTACATATACTGAAAATGTATCATTAGAAATCAACTACGGGGGCTAAGGAGATAAAAGGAGGGTTGGAAGTTTATATTATGAAAGTCCTATGTGTTTAAAGTAAGAGAGTTGAAATTTTAAATGCCATAGATGCTAAGAGCGGATTTTATGAAACTTCACCCCTAACAAAGTAAAATGAGGTCCACGCGTACGAAGTCGCGGGCGGCCGCTAGTTATTCATAATAACCGGTTATTATTAATAATTTTCAATTTATCACATTAACCGTAACATTTATACATATAAAAATCGTATAAAAGGTAAAGGTAAAAGGTAATGTTGTGTGTCCGCAAGCGGTCGTCAGATTTATGCCTTTGCGTGTACATAAATAAAAGGTGAACCTTTTAGGGAAAATCCGAGCGTAGTGTTAGTTTTCACGCTACAACTTTTTTACACAATGCACTGTTAAATAATACGTCTCTTTCATCATCGCCCCAGTTGTAATGTAGTCTAGAAAAGCTAGTAATAATGACAAAAACAGAAGACGAAACTTTTCTGAACAACTATTTTACCTAAAAAATGTGTAAGAAAAATTGAGTCAGAGTCAGATTTATAAAAATGAAACGAATGAACTCCTTATTTAGTTTCAGCATAGAAATCGTCGAGACGTATTTTAACTTGTCGCCAACAAAATTTAGAAGTGACCAAGAAATATTTAGTAATAATTTCCTTCCTTTAATTAAGGAAAATTATTGTATTTTAATTAGGTACTTACGAACAACTTCCATTAAAAGCTATAATTTTGAAGTGGAAAATCGGCTTTTCCTCAATAATTTCCTTATAGAATGTCAACCAAAACCTCCTGTTTCGTTAAAAGCTACTTAGGGCTTCGTTTTGTATTATACAAGTATTACGTACGCTTTGTTACTTCATTTTAAATAAATAAATAAACATACACTCGCTACAAAATCCTCGTCGCTACGAAACGCCTCGCGCTACGGTCCTCTTTACGATGCATCTCATTTCTGCTACGAAGTCTCCACAGTGCTACGAGTCCGTCACGATCGCGCTACGTTCACTGTTCAGTGCTACATTTTCTTCGATATCACAATAATGTCACCTTGCTCTACGCTACATCTTATTGGCCTCGACGTAAAAGTACGACGGCACAATAATACATCTTATGTAGTTGTAATAAATGCGAGATTGCCATGACAATGTGGAGTGTGAAATGCTACCAACTGTACTTACGTCGCGTATCTTATCTTGTTCCGAGGTGTTCGCAAAGGTGCTGCAAGTGCAACTTTGTTTCATCGTTGAAATAGGGTTTCTAAGGTGAATATTGTGCAGATTTCAATGGAAAATAATTTGACGGAGAGTTTGAGATTTATAAACTACAATCTGTTCATTTGTTTTAATAATCTCAACATTGTTACTTTCCTTAAAGTTAGTATCACAGACGAGTATTTGTTCACAGGATTGCTATAATAAGTCATTAGCTCAGACTATTGAAGTACGAGTATGTAATTCATGGTTTACATATTATTATGATAGCTTTACAAAATGTCACAGTAAATAACATGCTCGTCAGATCCATATCTCCAATAATTTATCATTTATTCCAACTCATTACTGAATCGATAAAACGAATGACATTCTGCGCCGATTTGCATAAAGTAAATTACATGACGTCATTGTATCAAAAAATCTAGGTAGACTGAAAGCGTAATGAATCTGGAAATTAAAATATCGTCATTGGAACAAGGACAAAGAGTGATGTGAATTAACGTGGAATTGGTCGAGCACAAATGAATTTTACTCGTAATTTCAACGCGAATCAGTTTGATTGATCAGCGAATATTAAAATTATTAAAATTCTGGTTGAACCAGGGATTGTCGTTCTCGTTACTACAGAAATAATATAAATGTATTTGTAATCATTTTTAAAACACTATGAATATTATTTCAGAGAAAGTGTCATTACTCCTTATTCCTCGTTATTTGTTCCGCATGAACGCGAGTATTAAATTAAATGAAAATTATTTTTTTCTATAGGCTACATCAAGCAGTTTTCAGAAAATAAATTAATTATAGGTTATAGTCACAGGCGACACACAAAACATAATTTTCCTCTAATAAACAATCACAATATAATCACAAGCAACTGAAAATTAAATGTTTACTTATACGGGAGCATTTTAATGTTTAAAATATTTCAGTCAAAGCCAACAATACCACACCGGGCAGTTTTAAGTGCACTTGAAATCAAATTTGTGCCCCGAAGCGTAATTAAATGTTCACATCTACTAATATTATTATGTTTAAAATTGTATTAACTACGCTTAAAGTCACCTAGCAAAATCTTGGTACAGGTTACAAACATTGACTCCTTCATGTGACAAGTTCCAACGCAGTTTCGTGAGTTGGTTTCATAAATGTGTAGCATTTGTCATGGTGACCTTGTCACGATATTTATATTAAAGGGACAGTCAAACGGCTACGAGGCATGTGCGGCATCAAAAGATGATGAATTCTCTTACCGTTGACTAATCAATAAACGCAACGTATGATGATGATGACGCGAATTGTCACATCACGGTCGCGAACCCCGTACACCATGTCCTTAGCAAGCCCCGTACGTGAACCCCGTAGCAATGTAAATAAACCTTAAAGGTAAAGGTGACAAGTCCAACGTAATCCCTACAAACAATATTGGCAGTACACTCAGGTCGGTGTTGATAAAGGATAATCCTGGTCATTTTTCGTGGGTCCTGCCGCCAGGCTGGCACCTGTGTTTGGTCCTACCAATAACATTAGATTGTCAGAAATGTTTGATCAGCCTACCTTGGAACAAGATTCGTCTGGTTTGGCAGACAAGTGGCATTCGAAATTATTAGCAACTGTATTGCCTTGTAATAAAGTTCACACCTGCCAAATTCTAAATCCGAATACCTATTCAAGAGTAAAAGAGAGACGTATCATAATATTTTTGCACGAACTGAACCAATATTCGTACAAGCCAAAAGAAAAACTATCAAAGTATCTTATTGTAAAGGCTTCAGAATTTCGTAGGTAACGAGAACTAATGACTGGAATAATTTTAGTGGTTAATTACGTTAACAACTGCATGGGCTAGTTCGCCTCCGGGCTTTGTCCCGTTACTCAAAGAACATACGTAGGTTGTTAGGACCGGACGAATTAATGTCGTAATTCTATGTGTGTGAGGAGATAGCTTTAAGCTACATTTGCAATATTATAATTAGACGAATCACGAATATAACCTACTTTAGCATATTGAAAATGAAATATTTTATTTGTGCCAAT
This sequence comes from Ostrinia nubilalis, assembly GCF_963855985.1. Lineage (NCBI taxonomy): Eukaryota > Metazoa > Arthropoda > Insecta > Lepidoptera > Crambidae > Ostrinia > Ostrinia nubilalis. The sequence continues at coordinate 10,185,852 of NC_087103.1, forward strand.
ATTGACCACTTTGGATTGAAATTAATTCCCAGAATCCATCCAAATGCCATGAGTGTAAAACAAATGACAACTCGCAATTCGAACAAATCATTTTGAATAAGGAACAACGACAACCCATTCCATGGAACTCCAACAAAAATCATTGAACAAGTGAACCGTAAAGTTTCCATATTTGTCACGTTACCCGCCAGTCTTTATCGCTCGCCCTACAAAGGCGTCGCGAAATCATGTTTCTGTTCGTTTACTCGCAAAATTCACGTGATATATGAAACGTCATTTGCGAACAGCAGTCGGTGTGACGTATTGCGCATAGTACGATGCACCTGTGATACGTCACGGGCGGTAAAATGAAAATGTCAAAACGCTCGCGTTTTATCTTGCACCGACTGTTGTTTTGATACGCTTTTATTTACGTAATTAACGTCAATTAACGTGCAGATGGGAAACAAGACTAACTCGTTCTTACTAAGGATTTTATCCAGATTCTCCTGGTAAAAAGTTCTAATATTAAGTTCCATATTTTATAAGACTATGTTAAAACGTAGCGGACAGAGAAATAAAATACTAAAACACATGTATGATTTCTGAGCAAATATCTCCAACATTCATATCGTTTCTTATTTGATCTCAAGAACAAGTAGGTATTTATTGTCACATATTACATTCCCCTTGTAGAAGTTCCTTCGATAAAAGTTTGCGGAATACTTTTTATTTTTTCCTTTGTCTTATTTCCCAGACTAAAAATAGCAACGAGAATACAAGAATTATGTAATGTACAAGTTTTAACAAATAAACGGCTTGAATCTGTGTGAATTAAATTGAATCGAGTACTAATTGATTTCAAGTCGAAGTCGAAGGTATTTTATTTTTGTACATATTAATTAAATAATCTAACTAAGATACCATTACTAGCCGTAAAAAACATGTTAAGTACTGTTTAATTTAAAATAGAGCTAAACAGTCTCAATGAATCACACACCTGCGCGATGCAAAATGTGAACAGCGCCATCTATTTACACAAGTGAAAAGCCGGTGACGTGCTGACGGGCCGATAGTTTGTAATAAAATATTTATAACTTAGTACGTTTTGCAACTCGCTCACTCGATATAAATTACACTAACGGCATTTTTGACATGATTTATTGGAGCAAGCTGAAATCCTTTCACGGTGTATTTAAATATTAGAAGTTATTTAGATACGCAACATATTTTGGGGTTATATTTTCTTTTCAAAGGGTTTTTGGGGCAAGAATATAAATCAAAGATAATAAAAAATGTTAATGTTGAACTACGCAGTCTCTCAGTATGTACTGGTGGTGCGGATTTAATCTACTTCTTCTTTGATTGATAGCAATGAACTTGTCTAAAGCCGTCAACTTTCATCGTCACAAATAAAGTATTAATAAAAAAAACTTCGGCAAAATATTCTTTGCAATTTACATATTTATTTAAAACAAACGAAAAGGTCATTTGACTTAACCATTTCCTTAACCCAGTTCCTCAACTTCAAGATAAACTAAATTAAGTGCTAAAATAAGCAACTCAGAACTTTCTTCGAAACCACTTAAGATTTCGTTTGTCTTCAACTAGATTGGCGTCTACGAGTACTTTTTCAAATCCCCTGTTTAAAAAATCCTTATAGAATTTTCATTATAGGCTTGAGTTCTAAGTTATTGAAAAAGTCCAAGAACTACTTAATTTTTAGTTGATTTTGCGTATACAACTTATATTTAATGAAAGTAAAATATTTATTCGGTTTTTTTTAATCGGCGCCAAATTGTATTTTCTGAGAAAAATAATAGAAAGAATTAAGTATCGAACTGGCGAATCGTGATCTGAGGAACGCGGGTTCGATCCCCGCCGCCACTCGACTATTATGGTTAACCCACTCTTAATTATTTAGCTTATCACGAGGGGTTAGCAAGTCTTTAAAAAAAATCTTTTGTAATTTTTATTTTACAAAATGTTCATCTGCCCTGGCCTAGATGGTGTAAGTTTTGATGAACCTGTCCAAAACAAATTCAATACGGTTAGGTTAATAAAAATAAAATTAACAATTACCTATTTACCCAGCTCATCTCGTTTCACTCGCTTCGAGTTTCTAAAGTTGGCAGATCCCTGACTTGATATAGAGCGTATGGGGCGTTTCAACAAACAACTATTAATTCCTCATCGTACCATAAGTGGGGCAACTTCGCTTCGCCCTGCAACTTGCTATGCACACACTGCAACAACAAGATACACTTTGTAGCACCTTATCTGGTTGAAACAGGTGCTATTTTACAACAAAATTTGTTTACAGACTGTACTGTGCTATACGGTATTATGAGGGTTAGCTGGAAGCTATGCAGGTTTTTGGATAGAGTAGCCATAGTTTGTTTAACTAGTTAATCAATGTATAAACATTAAATTTATAACAATTACGGCTGAATTAGATTAGCTAGATGTGGTGAGGGATAATGTGATGGAGAGAGGGTCACCACGGCGTAAAAATACAAAGGTATTTGCTTTAGTTAAATAATATTTTTCTGCATAACCCGGATGAGAATGCCTTATGGCATTAAGTTCGCCTAATGTTACAATTTTGGCATTCAAGTATAAATAAATAAATATTAGCTGTAACTGGACTATTCCCAACTCTCGTTCCCACCGCTGCAACTGCTGTGTAGCCATGATCTACAGCTTGAGCGCTAATAAAAACACAACCAATGAAGGTCTTTGTCCCATCTGTAATATTAGATAAAGGAAACTGATAGAATCGAAGTAGGTACAAACTACTCATTAGCTAACACTGTGGCAAATTATGTACCTATGACTTTGAAATGCTCAAACCAACGCAATATGTACTCTGACTTAAATCATACAGGCAGAACAGTAACAGGTGCATTCATATTGCAAAACAGCAATTATAATTACATAGATACCATAGTATTTAGCATCATGCTATCGTCAGTACAATGCAATGTGTATACGGTGTAGATATCCGAGTCAACTAACCGAGACAACACCGGCGTGTTTGCGTATTGATCAAGTTGTTGACGATGCTAACATCTGTTACAGCTTGCTATATGTCTAGATTCTCAGGCAGACTGAAATCATCTTGTAAACATTACCTCGAGAATCTATAAAGTTCGTTTTAGAAGACTACGATACAAGTATCGTCTCCCGATTGCCTGAAACAAAACATATTCCGCACTTCTGCAATGGAGATACGACGTTAGGGTTCGGTCCGATCAAGCCATGTCAGATTACATAGTATGTCTGACACTAGGGTTGACCACCAGACACAATAACTCCAGAGGTATCAGAAAATGACAAGTTCAAACGAAACAATAATTGTGTACAAGTACACTATTTACGATAGGTACAGTAAACTTATAATAACAAACATTCGAATATAACAGATTTTCGCCGCGGGCAAAAGCAATCATTGTGTCTGCATGTTTAGCTTTTCAAATGTATATTTTAATAACTATCGCATTGATATTTTATCATTGACATAAACCTGTTAGATTAAATACGTATGTTTTTGCTCCGTGAAAAATATTTGTCAACATATTCTATTTACTGTACAAACACGATTTATTATTGTTTCTGTTATCGTTATTGTTTCGGGATAATTGTGGGAAATGGTAGAATAGTGTGTTCTTTATAAGTATACTAGCTTTCCGCCCGCGGCTTCGCCCGCGTGGAATTTTGTCTGTCACAGAAAAACTTTATCGTGCGCGTTCAAAAACCGGGATAAAAACTATCCTATATCCAAACTATCTCTATGCCAAATTTCATCAAAATCGGTTCAGTGGTTTAGGCCTGAAAGCGAGACAAACAGACAGAGTTACTTTCGCATTTATAATATTAGTATAGACTAGTATAGATACTATAGAAGTATAGATTAAAATCTCGTTAACGTACGTACTAGCCTTGTTATAGTCAAAGTTTCTTGCGAAGACACGTAAAGTTGAATTAATTAATGAGTGAGGAAATTGGGGTGAGTTCAGATAGTTACTAGAGTATAGCGTAATTTAGCTTATTTTACATCCCCATTAGTGAAGTTGGACTTCAGTTTTTATCTTCATTTGAATTAAAACGCGATTGTAAATAAATTATGCAGACTGCGTCCGGCCCGGTCCTTGCCACCGGGACTTTTTTATTAGACAGAGGTAATTTCGCTTTTTTTATTGGCTAATATTTTATTTGTACCTTTGGTCTTATATTGGAAGACACTGGTTTGATTTTTTTCTGATAATGCTAACCTATTTGAGAGTATTCTTTTCTTTGAACTTTGTATCGTAGACGTAGTTAAAGAAAGTGATCTAAAGTGATCCAAACTAAATTAATTCGAATTAGAGTGAGTATGAGAGTTAATAAATTGGATAAAGATAAGATACACATGCGAATTTCCTGAGCTTACAGACTCAGAAATCAAATAGAGTAACAGTGTATTTTTTATGGATAATGTAGACACAACCCTAAAAGGAACAAACAAAATATTTGAAACAGTAATGGATTCATATCTGTTTGTAATTTCATTCCCATTTGAAGCCGTACTCGGAGATAAAATTTCTGCAATCAGGTTGCAACTCATCAGTATAAAAATTCAGTTACAGCAGAGCATTACTGCCCGCCATTAAAGCTCCAACAACGGCGCCATGTGGCAAAAATTATAACTGGCCGCGTTAAAATGTAACCTGCGTTTAATTATTATGACTCTACATGAAGACCTACATAATAGACCACTTATTATTTTTTGCAATGAAACTTTTCGGAATAATTTCATTGGAGTTAGTTTTATCGGGATTTCCAACTTGTATTTTTTTCCGATGAACGTAAAGTAAAAAAAAAATGTTTCGTTATTCAGTTTGAGTCAGATTTATGAAAATCGAAAAAGAAACTTACATATCAGGTTCGAATAATCGATGCTCTAATGTTTTAGTGATTTTAATTTTATTTCGTTTTAAATTAGTCTGAGTTGCGCCAACTTACTTTAACAGTAACTGTAACAATAGCCGGTGTTCCTTCTATGAAGTTTGACAGATTTTTAACGTTTGCTAAAATTAAAATAAGATGGTGCAACTCAGCTTTAAACTATCTTATTGGTCATATGGATGGGATATTAGTAAGAATAGTTTTTAATCGAATAGGTTCGATATTCTAATGTTCTGGTGACTTTGAAATCGTTTTAAATTACTGATCATACGCTAACATAGGTCTCAAATAAATAAATACAAAACTAGGCTTACGCAAAATGCTCAACACTGAACTTAAATGAGAAACTAAAATATTATTTAGGCTAGTGGCTAAATGCCTAGGGCGAGTTTGCATCCCGTTTCAGTGGTTGTATAAGGGTCTAGGCCTGAGCCAAGTTTCCAAACCGCAACATGGATGCGTGAAATAAACAAGGTATACATAATAGTTACACTTTTTGTTGGTTTGCTTCACATTTTGCTGAACATGGTCGTGTTTTTATAAGAGAATACGACCACGTTATGTTGTAGTTGAAAATTAACTGTAAAAATAAAACCAATTAATAATGAAAATCAAAAAAGAAGTAATATCATTTAGATCCAATAGATGGCGCTGTACTTATTTAATTGCATCATGATATTATTAATTTGTTTTTTGTAACGCAGACGATAAGTATTTCTCAAAACTCTTGCCTAACTTGGAACCGTCTTTTATATTAAATCAGAACTTAGTGTTTAATTTTGGGACACTACAGTATTAAATTATATTATACGAGAAAAACACTATACTGTGAGAATCATTTTACTAAATCGCTTTCTGAGAAAGTAAAAAATTATAATTTATTAATAGTTAATTCTATATTTATTCTAGTTAATTCAAATAAGATTTGAACCCATGACCTTCAGCTCTCCGTACAAGAATCGTGCACAGCTGAATCCAATTGACTTACGATCTAATAAAGTCAGCCTCTCGGTTGCACTTTGTATAACGCGCGAACAACGCCCGGGCGTCAGCGCTGCTTGTCCTTCATCAGCAAACGGCTCAAAAACTTAGCTTTAATAAATTTCCTTAAGCAGGACGTGAACCAGTGACCTTTCACTAGGCAAGATTCGTACACAGCTGAATCCGATTGACTTACGAGCGAGGTTAATCTCGTCTAATAAAGCCAGCCTCCCAACTCGGCTGCACTTTGCATAACGCGCGGACAACGCCTCTTGTCCCTCATTAGCATAACGGCTCAATTATTTTGTGCGGAATAGTCACTTTACAGATAAATTAAGATTATAAAAATAATATTAAAATTCACCTAATACTTAATTTATTGAATAAACTGCCTTTAACAATACTTGAATCCGTGACCTTTCACTAGGCAAGATTCGTACCTACACAGCTGAATCCGATAGACTTATGAGCGAGGTTAATCTCGTCTAATAAAGCCAGCTTCTCAGCTGCACTTGGCATAACACGCGGACAACGCCCGGGCGTCAAAGCTGCGTGTCCTTCATTGGCATAACGGCTCAACAACTTAGCTTTAATAAACTGCCTCAAACAATACTTGAATCCGTGACCTTTCACTAGGCAAGATTCATACACAGCTGAATCCGATTGACTTACGAGCGAGGTTAACCTCGTCTAATAAAGCCAGCCACTCGGCTGCACTTTGCATAACGCGCGGACAACGCCTCTTGTCCCTCATTAGCATAACGGCTCAATTATTTTGTGCGGAATAGTCACTTTACAGACAAATTTTGGTTTTGCGCTACGTTGCGCGCCATCGAGCGGCTTTTAAAAACGTTATCGTCTTGCCAAATGGCGTCGGTTTGGGTGCAGATAGTAGACTAACTACGAGCACAAAATATAACAGAAGGTAAACTCATGTATGTACCTCGCTTTGCATACCTCTCTCGCTCGCACGCTCGGCCGTCGCGCTAGGGTTGTCTTGTCATGTGTTGCGTTTATTTCGTTATGATAGAAAAATGTTACTCTTAATACTATGCAAGAAAGACAATAACAGATATCCACGTATACTTATTTATATTTAGTACGTTATTATAGTGATAGTTTGCAAACAAATACACGAGAAGGAAGTAGTATTTAGTTGAGTGGTTGACACTATTATCCAAGTAATAGGTATTATAAATGCGAAAGTTTGTTGCTCTTTCACGCAAAAACTACTGAACGGATTTTGATGTAACTTTACAGTATTATTGATTATAACCCTGAATAACATATAGGCTACAATTTATGACGATCTGTGACAAACTAAATTTCACGCGGGTGAAGCCGCGGGCAAAAGCTAGTTATCCAATAATTCCAAAAACCTCTCTAAAACAATTCGATATTCCTAATAATTGAGTTGGCTTTCAATTTCAATTGAAATTCTAATAAATAACTTACTTACCTCCCCGAATCAACTGGTAATTTAAAAAATGAAAATTCAGTATTTAATCATGAGTTTAAGCAACCAAATACCGAACAATTATAATACGACTTTTTCTGTTCACTCATTTTCGTCAATTTTGCAAAACAAAATAATATCACAGGCGGTTGACCGGCGCGTGACTCAAGCGAACCACAGCGAACGTGTGGCGAACGTCTGTCGCGCCACGTCGCGCTCGCATTCGTCCAAGACAGTCTTGCTAGAGCGGTGTCTATGTGTGCGTGGCTCGAGCGCGTTTAGTATGGAGTTTGTCTTCTGTTATATTTTGTGCTACGAGTAATAAGGGGTGCACTGTGCAATATTTACAACTTTATTTTGTGACTTTTTGTGAATAAAAGGGTTTAACTAGACTATGTACTTACTACAGTTTCCTGGATCGCGAGAAATCTAGTTCCTTGGCCCTGTAAATACATACTCCCTTTCTTACTAATAAAAGTTACTCGCGCATGTCACTTTAACTACTGTCCAAGAACCGTATACTTATTTGTAAGGACGGTATAATGTATTTGACATTAAAATACCTACGTACTTTCGAGACAGTTTACTTTCAACAGTTTGGTATGTGATCAATACTGTGTACCAATCTAGTTTATTACAAAATCTTAATCGAATATCCTATATCTTCAGTCAACTGCTAATCTTGCCAGTCTTATACTATTGATAAATTAACTAACCTAAGAGATGTTGCTTAAAATCTACAGTTTGAATAAATACTTTCCCAAAGTAGATAATCATTAATGTTCCGAATGATGATAAATCAAAGTACTGTCACAGAATACCTATTAGTAGTAATGTGACATCTTAAGCTGCAATAAAAGGTCCTACAATTTTGGAACTAAAATCTTAAGTCTAAAGTGCTGTCGACTGTACTATAAACAATAACAAAACATTTACATTTTAACAAGTCACTGTTTTGACGCCTCCAGCTTATTTCGTGGCTTTATTTACAAAAGATCAGCCTAAAGATAATAAATAAATAGAAATTTATTTGCGCACACTATTGTGTAGCCTGAAGTCATACGGCGTTCAGTTTAATTGTTTGTCTTTAAATTGAGATTGGATTACCAAAATCGACGGACCATTAATTGTATTTGGCTAAGGCCAACCATTAAACATTGTCCGACCCTATATGGCAATCAGTTTCCCCAACAAACATCAAAATGATAGCCCAATCCAACTTCGAGTTTGATCCGAAATAGTTTGTAGTCTAAACAAACCAATGCCGGAATATAGTAAACAATATCTTAATTACTAATGGCTCTTAGTGTTGAGCGGTTAATACCCAGGTTCCTAGAATATTATAGTACTCACCTAAACTAAAATCAAATAATCTTCCTAGAAACAAATGTTCACCTTTCAAGATGCTTTAAGTAGTTACAGACTATTCTAAATTCTCAATTCATTAACTTAAATTACTCTATGTAAGTAACAGGATCGTAAATAATTTAGTAACTATTTTGCTCCTCACATTTAACTTGAGTTATGGACTACACATCCTAGATACACACATACAAGCTTAGATGCTTATGAATTATTTTTTCAGTCATTTCATTCCTTCAAATTAATTTTGGCTTACGGTCCAGTTCGTAATTTTTTAACACTTTTTTTCTTTTCGATCAAGCCTTGACTGTAAACTGTTTGTATACCCATTACAAATAAATAGATTTCATTCTTAGAAATTGGAATTGGAAACCAACCCTAATCCTTAATTCAATGAAAATGACTAATCAAACTATCACCGAAACAATAACGCAATTATTCAGCAAATTACATTTCAATTTGAAGTTCGCAGTGTCTGAGTAAGTCTAGTCCCCACCCTGATACGGATTAACCTTCCTATACCCGCGCGTTGGTCTCTCAGACCGACGAACTAATAATTCGGAGTTTTTTCAAAAAGTAGGTATTAACTCTATGACTTTGCGGTTTTTAGTAGCTTCATGATTTGTGGCCTGCCATTGTTTAGTGTTGTTCAATCGCTGCTGCCAAGTGTACGTGTGTCACTTTTTACTGTTATTCGGTCTGTGAGACCGACGCGGGTATACGTGTTTCTACTTCAGGTATGTTACTATTGTTTTATTTCACAATATTACTCAATAAAATGTATTGTCATATTTTAGTGGCGTTTCATATCAATTAAGTATTACTGTATTTTATTATTATTCATTTGTTTTAGCCATTTTTGTCGTCATAATGAACAAAGAAAGGATAAGGGCGCTGTTAGAATGTGAAGATTCGAACTCCAAATATGATGACCAGAGTGACAGTGATGAGGTGGTGGATGATTTAGAAGTGCAGGAGAACAACACCGATTCTGAGCAGAAGGGTGATTTGTCAGATGCAAAAAGTATTTTTGTCATTATACGAGCATGCAGTTATGGTATGTTCCGGTTATTATTCCACTGAAACCACTAGCGATAAATACTGTTTTGTTCTTTTATATTACTAAGGATACTTCCATTTATTATATTTTATAGTAATTTTTTAGGCTTCAAAAGAAAAAAAGTTTATTTTTGTTATTAAATTTAGGCTGATGTAAAATTTTGTTTAAATTTTAAGTCTGATTTAAAGGCTGATTAAATCAAAATATCTATAAATATAAAATTTATTTTAATTTTTTTATGCAATTATAACCTTAACGTATAATTTAAAGCAAATTATAGTACAATACAGTACACAATTATACTATAAAACACGAGCTCAACTTTCGGTCTGAGAGACCGTGCGCGGGTATATGTGTAATGCTTTTTGGCGCGGGTATACGAAGGTTAAGAGACGATGTAGTTTTCCAATTAACTTGTACAGCCATCAAGGCCTTTGAAATCCAGCATAAATTGAGACACAACGTTCTCGAAGTGTTTGCTAAGACAACACCTACAGCAAATAACTATTTACACGGCGCCAATTTTCATAATGTCTCACAGAACCGCGATACGAGCGTGGAGACATCTGGAACGTTCTAAAACGTTCCAGAAAAACAAGCGACGAGCGTAACTTTTAAATTGTTTCCCCAATTTTCATATGAATAAAAAAACGAAAACGGCAAATACCTATTAGGAAGTTAAATTAGCGGTGATGGGAAAATCACTGAAAACTCTGCCGTTACACTAACGCGCTCTTAATGGTAGCTTTTAGTCGGTTTTTTTTTTATTTTGAGATGGGCCATTTTCTCTTTGTATTATTATTTTTCACATAATATGTACATGTTTTTCACATAAAGTATATTATAATTTGTATGATACACTTCATTCTTCATTTCACAATTATACGATACATTCAGTAATACAATTTGAAAGTTTTTTTTTGTAGTATTAGTTTTCCTTTTGCTTTAGCCCACAAGCTAATAATTGGGGCATGTTTGATGTGCCCTGAAAAGGTCCTACTTATTTATATTAAAAATTAAAACTCATTATTATTGACCGCTTTAGACAGGGCAAAATTAAAAGTACTAATTTGGTACTAAAAGACAGTTCTAAAAGTATCACTCTCAACTCAAGGCAAAGCTTAAAATTACGTGTATAGAGCAGCTGCCATTTTCCGCTTTCGCCGTTTGCGGGGCTTAAATACCGTGCTCCAATGTATACCCACTTTAAAACGCTTCAGCCATAAAAACCTCATAATGTTTGAGTAAAAACTCATTCCGGGCAGTACATTACCCGCATCTCAGGCGCAGTCAAAGCAGTTTAGTGGTCAGATAAACAAAATAATTAAACGCTTATGGTGATCCGGAGCGTGCCAGCGCTTGGGCACAGTAAAATTTTGTGAAGTAGGTTTGCTTGTTATGAAATTAAAATAAACTTCATGAGATATAAATATTGTGTTCGAAATTGGAGTAATTAACAGTGCTATTATTGCCAACGCAAAATTTTGTGAATCGCTAAGTCATTGAGGTTTTGCCTCTTGCAATTCTATGCACCACATACACATCGTAAGACATGAAGAACATGAATATTTAACGAATTAACAAATTGCACGACTATGCTGAAGTAACAGTAAAATGGACAGTAAAATCTAAGGCTGAGTTGCACCACCTAACTTTAACGGTAACTATGACGCTAACCGGTGAGTTTTGTATGGAGTTTGACAGATTTTTGACGTTTGTCAAAGTTAAAGTAAGATAGTGCAACCCAGCCTAAGTCTATTTTTGTTTGTTTCGAGATTGTACAGAATATAACGAGATAGCAAGGCATTAGTCGTCTGAGAATTATCTACATAAAAGCCAGCATTCTGGGCACCATGTCGCGTTGTTTGACATTTTTTACTTGTAAATATTTAGTAATGTAGTTCATAAATATGTATTAATTTTATCACTTTTTCCCAACAAACACAAGCGAACTCACTGAGTGTTGCCACGTTGTGACTTTATGTAAATGTTCCCGTAGGCGCCCGGGTAGTTGCAGCCAAATTGCGAGCAAAAAACGGGGTAAGCGCTTCATTTCAGGAGGTTGATAGTTTAAGCGGGCAAGCAAATAAGGGCCTTGCATAATGTTACACGGACCACGTTTCTCGTGACTGATGTTTTTTTCTTGTTTGATGTAGTCGTATTGAAACTGCGGTGAATACGTTATGTTACATCCTTTTAAAAATGTTGATTCTGTTTTTTGCTTTCAGCTCAGTTCTCAGACTTCATGAGTCACTCGGATCGTCAGAAATGGCTTGGACTGAAGCCTCCTTATTGTTTATTTATGTTTGTTTTTGAACAAACAGGCGATATTCTAACCAAAGTGAGTAAACAATTAAATGTGCCATCCTAGACTGCATCCCACTTAACATCAGGTGCAATTGTGGTAAAATTTCAAAAAATAATAATCAAAAATCACTTAACATCAGGTGCAATTGTGGTAAAATTCAAATATCTACTTGCCCTCTTATGCATGAAAAAATGCTAAGGTATTCTATTCTTGTGATTGAACTTAAATAATGGACATTCAAATATAAAGAGTTGCTTATCTCTTTTATATTGTGAGAACTTATTTAATACTTGCTTCTACTCAATTTCAATGCATACAAAGCAGTGTGTAATAAATGACTCTACAAGAATATGCATCGAATCAAAACGGCAAAATCATTAACGCAAGTTTGAGTATTCATTAAAATCCATTGTCAAACATAGAACACGGATAGTTGCGGTGGGATATAATTCAGCCATATTTATTTAATCAAACAAGAATGGGTCGTCCCATAAAACAAAGCGCCTGACAAACACTGCCCGCAAGCGACAAATGCCGCTAACTATGCCCCCAAACGTTTCATTCCATTTTAATTTCGGCTTACACTGTACGATAGTCTAGGGTTACCAACCATCCGGTTACCCGAAAGTTTGACCAGTCACCCGGGTGATTGATCAAATCCTTGAGTTACTGACTTAGGGTCGTATGTCCCCTATATGGAGCGGATGGCGTTCACAACAGTCCTTCATCGCGTTCGGTCTTGACATTCGCGTTTGATCTCGCTCCAGGACTCGCCGATTTTCTTCGCCTCGTCGGCTACGTTTGCGTTGTCCTTGGGGTTCCAATCCCCAGGGCCTGTTTAAGGATGTGATCGGGATCCCTTCGGAGAGTGTGGCCAATCCAGTTCCACTTGCGGCGCTTGATCTGCTGGTTGATCGGATTTCGTGGCAGCGTTCCAAATCCGGACACACTTTTTTCTGTCCTAAAAACTGAAGTAACACTGTGTTATAATTATATGATTGCCAGTTTAACACTAAGTAGGTACGCTCTACCTACCATTCACCTTACCAACTGATCGTATAGTTGCCATATTATTGTCTATTCGGCTACCATCCATTGAATTTATTCTTGTTAATAGAGATGGAGAACGTCGTGGCATTTTAAATCAATCCTATTTCAACCTTGACACTCAGGAATCCAAAAGAGTGGTGTTTTATTATTAATGGCATAATATCTTAAACCAAACATTTTTCAAATTGAATACCAAATCAGCAAATTATCCTCTTCCTCATCCCGTAATGGTTCTGAGAAATCCGGTATTACTTATCCGAGTGCTTTAAATAATTTATTTGTCGACAGACAATAATGATGGCAGCCCTGTGTTCTCTTGAATTATGTACTCTGTAATACTAAAGTTAAATGCATACGTGAGTAATTAAACATGTTTTGTGTATTTCGAAAGCATATTTGCTCGATTATTATTCCAATATTAGATCCGTTTGAAACTGAGCATCAAAAGTGGGGCTTATAACTTTAATCTAGTGGACAATAGGATTCAAATATTGAATACTAGCGGCCACCCGCGACTTCGTACGCGTGGATCCTGTTTTACCCCCTTAGGAGTTGAATTTTGCAAAATCCCGTCTTAGTGAGCACCTACGTTCTAAAAGGAACCCCCATGCAAAATTTGAGACTCCTAGCACTTGTAGTTTCGGAGATTTCGTGATGAGTGAGTGAGTCAGTCAATCAGTGACCTTTCGCTTATAAAGATACCTACTCAGATATTTACTCATTGACTACGACTGTTCGGTTTTGTCTAGCGTGAAACCACTTATATGTCAATCTTATGAAGCGCCATAATCGTCTGAAGGCTTCGATCGGACCGATAGCCTAGCCTCTAAAAAAGCATCATATTTCTTATCAGCAATTTTCTTTCTGATTGTACCTACTTACTTGATTGACATTATTTATAACTTTGGGGTACACAAACAAAGCTATAAATGAAACCAAAACCTTGATTGGGAGTTACCTGTTACGAGGTCGAAGCACTAAGGCTGAGTTGCACCACCTATAACTTTGATCGAAACTTTAACAATAAGCGGTGTTTTTTGTGTGGAATTTGACAGATTTTTGACGTTTGTCAAAGTTAAAGTAACATGAAACCCAGCCTAAGTTGAGTACAACTGGTACCAACCTTTAAAAATTCGTTTGCCACACATTCGCATGTCAAAAAACGTTCGCCAAAAATGACAAAAAATAAGCGAATATGAATGCGAATATTCGTTGCATCTCTACTACATACCTGTCGCAGCTGAAATGCTAATTACAATATACAGTGAATACTTATAGTGACAATTCATGAATAAAATCTTCGCATAACAAAATCGATTCATCAAAACATTCAATTCATCAAAATTTGATTAAACTAAAATTTTACTGCAAACTTTTGAACAGTTTCCGAGAAAAGCGGCTGAATTATATTCCTGATTAGTTACAGGGTCTAAGTTGTTTGAGAAATTAAACACTTAATTCTAAAGAAACTTGATGTGGGTTCCTTAATGAGGTTTAGAAGGGGTCAGCCAGGGCCGGCGGCTAATTCGATATCATACGCACCGGCACTCTGTTTGTAAGTGAAACTACCCCTTACTAGGTCACCTCGTTAGAAACTCAGTAACTTCATTAGCTATTAATTGGTAGTGTTTTTAATTGAAAATGAGAAGACGCGGTAGTTTTTTAACTAACTTGAACTAGAACTAAACTAGACTTAATTTACTAATGGAGAATTGTGGCTTGAACCAGCAAAATTATGAAAAACCGTAAGTTTTAAAATATACTCAACATCAAATAAACCGCACCTTCCGCGACGCGAACTTTAACGATTTTCTTCTGACACAATCGTGGTACCCCAACAATATTGGTGTTATTTGAAAGCCCAATAAATATCCTTAAAGAAAAACACATTTAATTTCTTAATAAATGATTAACATATACCATAAATGTGACTTGAAAAAATACCTCACTTTGGGCCCACCTATGGGATCAATTAGACCAATTTTTATGGTTATAAAACCAAATAATGATTTCACGTGTCCTCTTTAACAGATGGATAGCAATTAAACCCAACTTAACAGTTTTATAGCCATAAAAGTTGGCTCTAGCGTAACTACCTATTTTTTGAAGAAGTGACTCTGGATCCTTCTAAAGACACATTTTTGGGGTAAAAACCTTTCCTTTAATGAAATGAAGGTTAGAACTAGGCTTTTAAATGGTACCAATATTGGTGGGAAGTGGGGATGCATACGTTTGAAAATGCTTGTCGCGGGAGGTGCGATTTATTTGACGTCGAGTGTATGTTCATTCTTAGCTTTGAAATGTGGACAGGACGGGTTAATTATATAATATTTTTTTATCTATTATTCGATTTTCAAGGAGAGAACAAGATTATGAAATACTAACTTTTAACCGCGGCTTCACCCGCGTGAAATTTAGTTTGTCACAGATCGTCATAAATTACCTGTAGCCTATAAGTTAATCAATAATACTGTAAGGTTTCATCAAAATCCGTGAAGTAGTTTTTGCGTGAAAGAGTAACAACATCCAGACACCCAGACATCCAAACTTTCGCATTTATAATATTAGTAGGACTAACAAAATTAAATGAAAGCTTATGATAGTACCTATACGAAATGCGGATATTTGAAAATACGACTTTTATAAGATGTTTCAAAATTTTACGAAATAGAATCGTCAAGTTTTTGTATATTTAATATATTTCTTATTTCACATGTTATTATGAGCACTAGGTAACACGTGTTTCATCATATTGCTTTTCATATCTCCATGAAATCGCTTCCAAGTCCAAACGGTTTGGCTATTGAAAACTGAAAAAACTTTTTCAATTTCAACTTCTAAGAAGCGCCCCAATTCTGTTGATATTGTAACGAAAATACAAGTTTAGTGTGTGTTCCTATCTAGGCAGGATATTTCGTTGTGTGACCTGAGGAAAATTATAAAAATTTAAGCCAAAAGTTTTCGAGATGCTTCGAGGACTTCAAGTTATACAGGGTGAAAACGATAACTGATCTCACTCCATTAACTAAACTATACAAGATATCGAAAAACTGGTGACTGTTCCTGATAGTGCTTCACGAGCTCTTTCAAACGATTTATTCTGTAACCTATTATTGGTAGTATTGGTACCGTTTGAAAGAGCTCGTGAAGACTAAGCACTTTCAGAATCAGTAACTAGTTTTATGATATCTTGTACAGTTTAGAAATAATCAAGTAAGATCACTTATCGCTTCCACCCTGTATACTTAAGACGTATTCCACTTTGAGCACCCGACTAAACCCCCTTATTAATAAAAGTTGTACCATAGTTGAACCCTGTTTTAAAGTGTAGTTTAGTATGGAAATGTCACTTTAGAACAAAGTTCAACTAGGGTGTAACTTTTTATTAATTGACTATGAAACTTCCATTATACTTAATCGGATATATTCGTTATTTTGAAGTTATAATTGATCCAACAAAAAAAAATCATGGTTATAAAAAATACTGACGGCAGACCTGTTAATAAACTAGGTGCTAATAAACCAGACCAGAAAACGCAACAATAATTAAACAAATATTTGACTTTCGGATTAGTGTTCCGAATAGTACGAGTAGACAATTATTTGAGCTTTCGTAAAACGTTTGTTTGCGATTAACAAACATTATTTAAGCACACTCTTGTCGTTTATTCATTAATCTTAGTGGGAGAAATCACGAATACCGCTTAGTAAGCCACAGTAGAAGATAGACGCAGTACTACCACTTCATTAGCTTTACAGATCTTTGAAACTGTAAAAAAACATATTTTCAACGGGATTAGTCGGCGCGATCAAAGGCCAATGTCGTGCGACTCATGTCAGTTCACGTGACCTGTCATTTCCCTATGATCGCGCCGGCGATGGCGATCTGCACGCGTTGGTGTGGTTGAAGCATTAGGATTCCACGAGCAAAGATCGATTCTAATACTTCTGGGTCCTAATATACTATGACTAAACGATAATGATCCGCCGTCTCGGTTCCAGGAACAAACATTTCAAAACAAACACAATTAGCTGATGCTGACGCTACGCAAATACATAATTTGCTATTACAATCGTATGTCAACAGATAGCAAACCTTTGTCAAGTTAAGTACAAAGTTAGGCAAAATTTTGCAAACTGGGACAAAAACTTATTCCAGAAATCGTATATCACATAATAAATAAAATAAATTTTAAACATTTTTACAGTACGCCATCTAATCTTAAACTAATCAAAAGTTATGGGAAATAATGGAAAATATAACATTCCCGTTACTGTGTAAGTTTTATAATGAAAGAGTAAACCCATTTTTTTTTTTTTTTTCAAAAAATAATCATACGAGTGCGTGCAGTCTAATGTATCAATTATTTTATCTTTAAAATAAACTTAAATAAACCTTAAAAACACAAAACAACAGATGCCTGTACAAATGGTTACCTAAATGAGAAATCACAATGACAAACGCTGCCTAAGAGACATTTAAATAAATTTTAGGGACGCATTTTGCGATACATTTTGCGTACTCGTACATAAAATTTTATGTGGATAATATCACTAAGCGCTTTTTTACTATTTGTTTATGAGTTAGTAACCCAGAATTGTTTATTTTGTACAAAAATACTAGTTTATTATTTGCATTGCAATTTTTTTTTATTGTTTTGTACTCTACAAGTCCACATAGATACGTTGTAGGTAGTAATTGCTGCCTGCTGCTGTATTTCCTGAACACTATAATCCGGGCGCTTTCAAGGCGAGAGTGAATAGGCACTTCCAGGGCAGATATGTACCATCCTAGACTGCATCTTACTTAACACCAGGTGCGGTTGCGGTCAAATACGTACCTTGTCTAGCATAAAAAAAATTGCATGTAGTCCGTTTGTGTTGTGTCCGAGTAATAATTTGTTAGTTTGTACATAATGTTGCGAACATCATTAACCGTTTATGTCTGTAATATGTCATTATCATCATTAGGCTCGTCAGTTGATCGTTGATCAGTTTTGCAGCAATATTACCTAGATCATCAGTCCACCGAAGTCGCAAGTTCAACTAATTCTTCGTCACTATTCCATCGTCACCATTCCTTAGAATCTTTAGTTTGGTTTGGAACCAACGCTCGTCATTTCTACAATATGTACTCTAAAAATACCCAAAAAAACCTAAACCTCTCAAAGAGCAACTCCACCCCGAGCTCCAAAAACTCATCAAACGGCGAATAAATGAAATTAATCCGAACCTGCAGCTTGGTTAAACTTTGTTTAAAGTGCTAACAACGACCCTACAATTTTTGGGCTAACGACTCAACATTTGTTTTGAAGCTGAAATTAATTTGTTTTGCGGACTCGCGTGCTCACTGGCTCGTGGATCGTGCAGACAAAGAAACGTGATATGGGTCTCTTAATGGTCATCACAAAGGACGAGTTCCTCGAGCGAAAATTAGCCAACACGCTAATTACACACCTAAAGGCTCTCTCAATTCGCAATTTCAAAATTAACAACCTTTCACGCAAATTTTAGTGGGTAGGCGTTTGTTCGAAGTTCCGAGTTATTCAAGCTGCTGATGACGTACCTAAGCAGGTGCGTAACGTTGTGTAGAGTTTTTAACATTTAATATTTAGTACGTAAGCGGGGTTGTATCTATGCCAACATGAATTATAAATAGGATATGACAAATACTTTAAAATGAATCAACAATGATTATAATGCTATTATTACCCTGGATTATAACAATTATTATGCTTTTTTCATCTTGTGTGTTTGTAAAACTGAGATCACATCGCTGGTGTTATACTTTTTGAAACACCATAACTGAAAATTAAACTATATTCAGATCGGAAAAGTTACATGATTAATTATCGCTTTTATGTAAACGCATTAAATTGAATCTATATTGCTTATACTTAATCGGAATAAAGAAAGAAACAGATAAAGCTCAATTCCCAATGACCTATGTAGGTACCTATGATAAAGTCTTTCATAAACATGAGTTCGCATTTCAAGAGTAAGAGCCTGAAAAATTAAGTACTTTTCTTATCCTGTTATATCAGTGTAGTTTGCATCGTTTAACTCAATAATACTTCACAGTAAATCTCACAGCAATCCTCATTTACGAGCATTAAGGCTAATTCGTGATAATAATGCTCGATTTCATGAACCAGAAAACTGGATCTCAGCAGAACCTCTGTTTTATTTTTCCTTAAAAAAGCAATCCAAAAAATGATTACACTCTTAGATACTTAATACCCTCTTTGTATTATACCTCGTGATCTTATAGCGTAAGTGCTCTTACACAAATCGTAATTATTTTCCCGTTCTTGGTCAGCTAACGATTGAAGCGTAGAAGCAGAATGTTTGAATCTGTAACATTGAGAACAGTCATCATAGTCAATACTCTCATCAGGGAAATAGACTCGGTAAGGCAGTAATCTAAATTGACCAAGTGATGACACGAGTCCTAAAATACGTCGTTTAGACATATTAAAATTTTCTTCAACAGAAAACACACTTAATAAGTCCAAGAGTCTAACTAGGTATGGTCTCCACGCAATATGATCCTGATGTCCTTAATATTATGATCGGTCATAAATTTTAGCTTTTTAGGGTTCCGTAGTCCTGACAAGGAACCCTTATAGCTTCGATATGTCTGTCTGTCTGTCTGTCCGAGGTTTTGCTTGGAAACTATTGGCACTTAAGAGCTGCAATTTTGTGGAGGTATGTATGTAAATCACGCCGACAAAACGGTAAAATAACATTTTTTGGAACGAGTAATCAACCAAATCAACTGTGAGCCACAACATCGCCGTTCTCTAGATATTTACACAGGTTATGCCCTCTTCAAAGTCTTGTAGGGTTTTTTTCAAATTAAAAAGGGAATTTTTTTCATGCATTTCAAAGCAGGTTTTAAACCGCAATCGTCCTGGTGTTAAATTATATGCAGCCTAGGATGGTACATACCTATCTTTGGGCTATTAATTGTTTTTCTTTTTTTTTATGTGACAAGAGGCAATCGGTGATTCTTCTATGCTTTCGTTCAATTACTATGCTTGGGCCTCTAGAGATTATTATTTGACAAGCTAATCTGTTTCGCTGTGTAATTACTGTGTTTTGTGATCTCACACGAGATGCGAAACGCTTCCATGGAATTCTATTGGTACATACATACAATGTTTTATTCTGATGAAATGAGGGTTAATGAGATATTTCAGAACACGGAAAGTATTTCGATGTCTAATTAATTGTAAATAACAAGAAAACAAAGATGGATAATTTAATTATTTATTGTTAAGCTTGTGACGCAGTGGCACCTTGAACTAACTTGTGTGTTTTGTCCCTAGTTTAATTTCTAGTCAAGTCAATGTATAAATTGAGTAATAGCATAGCCTGAGTATGGGCGAAATATTTTCTGATTCATAGCAAAATTGCCATACTTACTTTTACGATAACCCCGACGACATTTTTAATATGTTAATTTGAAAGTATAACATCATAATATTACTTTTAGAATAAAGTAAAATATACATAAACCATATTTTCACAACAAAACCCTTTGTCCAAAATCCAGAAACCTTTAAATTCCCGTAATTAAAAGCAATCTTTGCGCCTAACGTCATGTTAATCAATTTCCCATTTTTCCGGCATGTTCATACAGCCCATGCAAATTCCCTTCTAATGTAAGCATCGGCAATTTAATTAAGTCTCACTTCAAAGAACCTTTAAGGGCCAATGGGCCCAGCATTCCTGTTTTGTGTAAAAAGGGGCAACTCGACAGTCATTTCCGACCTGCCCCGAACATTTTACACCAACATTTCTCTTGATAATGACGTTAAAATGCCTAATTGGATATATTAATGTAACAGAGTTATTTGAGTAGAGTTATTATTGAAACTCGTTACAAGTGGGGAAATTTTGAGTGCTACTTAATAAACCTTTATTGTCGGATACTCAGCGCTTAAATGTTGCGGTTGGTTGGGGTATTCATTATTGAGAAAGTCATTTTGGACAACGATTTCTGTTTTGTAACTTTTAAGAGACGTTTGGGTAAGAACATTTTCTTCTACTAAAGGTTCGGCCAAACCAACGCGATCACACGCGATCAGCCGGCGTGCAGCGATGGCGATCAGACTTAAATGCATTGATCGCCATCGCTGCATGCGAATCTTTAGTTTGACCGAACCTTTAGAACAATAATTAGGTATTTTAATTCTTGCGCGTTCCCTGATTTTTATAAAGGTCAGGCAAATATTTAAAGGTTGATTTCTTAAATGATATTCAGTATTAATAGGTGTTAAAAAACTAAGAGTAGTTATTCTAAATTTTAGAATCTAAACCATTTCTTTCAGTGGTAGAGGCATTATCACATTAATACTAGTAACTATCAGAGCCCCGTAAACTTTTTGCAACTACCCTGAAATCCGTTCAACAGCGTAGCCGAGATCTGTAACAATATTCGCCCACTGACTCTTGGGGACGTATTCTGAAAGCACTCGAAGAATTTGTGCACGGAATTGAAATATCATGTGCAAAATTCATTACTATAACTTCCGATTCTACATCGACATATTTACGATCAACTCAATGTTTAAACTTTTTTCCACGTTTGTAAATTAAAACCGGACGCATCCAAATCCAAAATATTTTGAGTTACAGAACTTGAACTAAAACGAACCCCTCGAACCCCTAGTTCGATAGGTATTTCTTTTTATTAATTTTTATTATTTTGTTACATATTTATGAACATAGACTAAATATTTCGTTCGTTCGTTCGTTCGTTTCAGCCAAATGACGTCCACTGCTGGACAAATATTTATATATATTTACAAATAAATTAATAGCGATTTCAGTCCACACAGCGCATCAGACTACATACTTTCTTGTATATACAGACAAGAGATACATAGATACCATATTATTTAGATTTATGTGTGTTGTCGTACTTGCTTCCGAGATAACATAATATCCGCCAAAATGACAGAGCATAGCTTAGCTATATTTTGATACAAAGTTCGAATGCTTCAAGAATACATCCCCTGAACTGCCCGTAAGCTGCCCGCAAACATTTTATGTTAATATCGGCTATTCGGACTCGCAAAAAACTCGCCCACCGCTGCCGAGCCGTCCCAGCTCCGTATCCTCTATTCACATGCAAATTGACATGAAGGACCGGTTTTTGTCGAATAGACATGACATGTCGGAGCCGGATTAAAGCGGTTGTAACCAGATAACAAAAGACCGGAGATACAGTAAAGTAAAAGTGCGGGCTTAGGGGAGAGGGGGGCAGCTTTGAACAATTTTCATACTTTATTAAATATCTTCCAAATTTGAACGATTTCACTAATTTTTTCTTTCTAGATAGAGGTCATGGTTATCACACAACAAAATAATGATGTTCTTCTTAATTATTCATGAACGCTTATTAAGATATTTAGATTTTTGCACAGACCTGTAAACGTTCAAAACTGCCCCGTAGTCGGGGCAGCCTTGAACACGCCTGGGGCAGTTTTGAATTAGTATTTTTTTCAATGAAATAAAACTGAATATTTATGAATGTGTATTTTTAAAATAATTAATAAACAAAACTTTAAATGATCAGTGTCATTTGGGATCAATTTAACATGTTTATTTTATTTTACATCACTCTGTTCAAAGTAACACATAACTTAGGGATATTATAAAAAAAAGTAAATATATGATATATCAATTAACTAAATACTAATAAACTTTCTGTTTAATGACACATTAAAGACAAAACTGCATAATTTAAAAAATATCAATCAACTACTAAAACTAGCTTTTGCCCGGACTTCACCCAGCTTGGTATTTTATCTGTCACAGTAAAGCAATCTGCTTATTTTTTATGTAAAATCCTTCTACGAAGTATTAGAAAACTTAAGGTTTCATAATACCACTTAAAAAAGAAAATTGATAAAGTTCAAAGGTGCCCCAACCATTTCGTTCAAAGCTGCCCCATGGGTATATTTCCAGAAAAAAACATAAATTTAATAACGGAACATACTTTTATATCGCAATTTCTTACCAAATCTTCATTGAAACTATTTAAACTTCTATATAGTAAACAAACCACTCACTATTTTATAAAACTACGTCCACAAAATCCTTAGAACCAAAATAAAAAAGTGCGAAATTGGCAGTCAAAAACAAAAAACCACTTTTGCCGGTTAACCTACAGTTAGATATTAAAAATGAGATGTGACGGCTATGCGCATCAGTGCTGGCAATATAAATTATGATTTATACCATTGTAGTCTAAACCAGTGATTTTTAAATTCATTTGTTCTAAGCTGCCCCTGTCCAAAGCTGCCCCCCTCTCCCCTACTCTCGGTGCGTAAGTGCTTTGTGTCTCAAAAGTAATAGGTAAAGCTTGGTGCTAGTATTTGCTTATGTTTGTATAGTAAGAATGAGTAGGAAGCCTGATTTTATCCTCCATTTTCTAGCCAATGCTTTTCGGACCCAAGAATGGCCTCTGTTACACTTAATTTGCGATATTATTATGTGCTGTTATTATAATGTGATTAATTAATCAAATCTGTCTGTGAGTAATCAAATGTTACAATTTGTATTTGATCATCTAGAGGTCTGTAATCTGCTGGGACTCTAAAGCAAACTGTAGCAGACGGATTTCAACAGAAAACGATGTGACGTAATTTTTCAACTTAGTCAAAATAAATATCCCTGTGTTGTTTTTGTTCCAAAGGTTTCCCACTGAAGAGAGCATCTCGAGAAACTTTTGAGCGAATGCATGACTGAACAATACATTTCGTAGAGAAGTCCCGGAACATGGACATTTATAAAGTTACTTCTGAGAATTCTCGAAACTAATAAAAATGGACGGACTTTTCAAATTTTCTTTCACAGCCGACGCCCGATAAAGTTCACCAGATGCAAAATAACGGATTATTTCAATAACATCGTATTTGAATACTGACATAAAGATTGAAGACATACAACAATAATATTTTATTAAAAGTTTATAAATTTACCACGAGACGTCGCAAATTGATGAATTTGCGAAAATGTGGGCGTAAAATAATACAATAGATAATATCTACGTTTAGAAACCTACGGAAGTTTATCAATTTCTTATATTCATTATCATGCATGTTTTGGGAGCTGTTTATGTTTTCAGAACAAAAAAGTTTTAATATTATCCGAAGTTGAAAGAATTTTCATATAAAAGTTTGTTTCAATCATTACAGAGTTTGGAATATTTAAAATAATCTCTTCGCCCTCAAAGCGTTGCAGCTTGTTTAAGCATTGTTAACTTATTTGTTTGTTATTTGAATTGTTAAATGTTGCTGCAGAACTTTTTGTAATATTTGACAACCATCACACGATGGTAACTTTAAAATTATGTAGAGGTGGTATAAATGAGTGTTTTCCTACACTCTTGCATTGAAGAAGCTCCGGTCATAATAATATGTAAATCTTACTTGAGTTAATAATTGCTGAAATTAAGTGGCAGTGGGCGGTGCACATAGCTCGTAGAGACTAAAGACGATGGCCGTTGGGGCAGAAAAGTTCTCGAGTGGCGACCACGGGCCGAAAGACGTAGCGTGGGCAGGCCTCCTACTAGGTGGACCGACTATCTGGTAAAGGTCACGGGAAGAACCTGGATGTGGGCAGCGCAGGACCGGTTGCTATGGAAAGCCTAGGGGGAGGCCTTTGCCCAGCGGATGTGATCTATGGTGGAGCGAGTTTGCTTAAATTCCTAGAAAATGCCTGTTGTTAACTCGTGCCTTGAAAGTTTTGGTTGCATCTACGTATGAGTATAGTGTGGGGCCTACTTACGTTTACTACTTAACTTACTTTTCAAAGTACTTTCACTGATAGTACATAATAATAGGCCCAGCACTAAACATTAACAGAGTAGGGCAATAAAGGACTCATTTTAATTAAAACAAGGATGAGCTTTAAAGCGCTCCGATATCGGTCAGTTTGGTGTTCATTCCTCGATTTTGTCTACATATTTATTAGCATGTATCCGAAAAGCAATACCGTTGGTTTTAAGCTTTACAAACGACGGCACATCAAGCTTAAGACTGTAGCATCTATGTCGTTGCAATAAGTGTTATTTTGCAACACAAATGTATGGTCTGATGGGCAAACTTGCGTCTAGCGCAATACAAACAGTTCAACACGACATCTGTTTGCGGGACCAACATGCATCCGTGAAGGCAAACTACTTCATTGGGGTATTAAGTGTTAAGGAGTTTTCGGCTAAATTCCATTTTCCTACAAGAGTAGGTAGGTTTGGAAATGAGAAATGACGTAGGCGAAGTCGTCGTAGTTTATTTAGTGATAATACTACAAGACCACGATCAAGTCTTATACTCGTTGAAGCAATGAATACTGCCTGATTAACGAGCTTAATAATTACCCTTTTTTAAATTATTAGTGCCAAAATATTGGTCAAAACTGAATAGGTAAATAGTTTTCATTTTGATTCTTAATTGCTTTTTCTTTGACATTTATTTATTACGCTTCTAAATAAAAATGTATGTACGAGTATGTCAAGCTAAGCACCGTGGCATAATTCCCAAATAAACAGAAACAAAATATCTTTTTACACATGATAAGCACGTCCAAAACGCAACTTTATCCGCACCAGCAAAAACACTGTTCTTTTAAATGCGTACGAAAATGAGTGGGGAATTGAACGCATGCGTCGCAGTTTACGGGCCCGCCGAGACCGGAAAGTCATTCCGGCTATCCGGCTATCCGGCTCCAAGAAACACTTCATTTGGGTCACATCCGGTGTTTTTTCTACCCGATTTCAAAAGTGCTACTTCCTTTACAGATAATTATTGTAAATAAGTCATTTCTTTGTTTGTTTGGGAAAAGTAGCTTTTTATTTTGCTAATTCTGTTAGCAGTATTTTGTGTAACAAGAAGTATTCCGCTATTACATGCGTTTGCGGTCTTTGTGGAAATCCTTGGGGGAGGCCTTTGTCCAGCAGTGAACGTCTTTCGGCTGAAACGAACGAGCGAACGAACATGCGTTTAAAACGATACCACTGATTAAAGCTACACACAATCTTGAAATATTTGATCAAGTTTTTTTTTACTTTATGAAGCAATCATCTGAAGCATCGATTTCGATGGCGAACATAAACGAGCATTTTCACAAAATTTTTCAGTATGTAATTTCAAAGTTCAATTAACTTACGAAGGTTTAGATTTTGTTGAAAGAAGCTCTTTAATTAGTAGGTGTTACTGTTTACTCTGTTCAAGGCTCTTGACAATTATGTGTCCAAACAAAACAAAATTAAAACGAACATTAATTAAATGGAGCGTCGTTGGCCCCAATATTCGAAACGTCGCCCTTAGGATTTATTGGGAAATGGAGTCAATTATTATTGAAATTTGTCCTCATTCGGCCGGGACTTTAATATGACAGCCTCTTTGTGCGCCTTGAGTAATGGAGTTTGCATGCAGACCGCCAGTAAAGTTTTAAAAGTTGCACAGAAAGTTCAGTTTTAAAGGTTTAATGAATGGTACTTTGGCCATTATTGGGTTTATTAAAGACATTGATACAATAGAATGAACTTTGCAATGATATTAAATAATGCATATTAATAAAAATGTTACTAAATTAGTTTCCATTACGTATCATGGCTTAGTTGAAGATTTTAAACTTTCATCTTCCATATTTACAACTGAGACGGGTTTCAACCACAACATTTATGAGTGCTACAGCTATAGTCTGGTCTGCGAGTACGTAGAATTGAGAATGTTACTAGGTATGCAAAATCACTTGAAACCTATGTTACAGTTAAGCTTTTACATTTACAAATACATTAGTTTTTATTTCATTCAAAAATACCCAGTAGTTATGATTTTATAGGCATTCAAAGTTCGCTTAAATATTGAGTCCCGCCGACGGTCACGTGACCCCGTGTGACGTACATTCACAGCGTCCGCTCACTAGAAAACGGATATAAACATACTTAAATAATTTTTTTTTTTGTAAATACAAACTTATTATACATATTAACACCCAGACCCATCACAGAAATTAAAATTGAACCAAACCCAAACTTGATGCGATTGTGTCGTTTTATTGCGAATTACCTTCCAGCTCCATCATTAGACCCCGATTACTATATAGAATTAAAATACTCATCAATACAAAACGAACGAGCCCAAACTCGATACATTTAAGTCGTTTTATGATAGAGTTCCTATGGCCACCTTCCAGCTCCATCATCAGATCAGCTCCATGTCATCACAATATTGCATGGTCATCCAAATCACATGTGTTTGCGAAATTTCAGCTTAATCGGTTGCCTGGAAGTGGGTCTTAATTCAGTTTGCAAGATTCCACCCATACAAATATGAGCCAGTCGTTGTAATATGACGTCACGCGCATAAAATGGCGGGCCGGCCGCCGCCCGCACTTTTAATATTCAATATCTTGGAAACTAATTGACGTATCGAAATAATTCTTTCACGTGTATTTTTTATTTTTAACAGAGAATACAGAAAGCTAAAAAACAAAATTAGTGAACATTCTTCATTTTGTCAGCAATATAATTACGCGCGAGCGATAGGATGGGTAGCTTGGGGTCATTAGACAAAATTCTACGTGCTCACAGACCGGGCTTTAGAAGTTCTCGAATATCGAACACAACATACATTAGTGTCTTAAGCTGGGTTGCACCACCCAACTTTGACCGTAACTTTGCGATAACCGGTGCTTTTTGTGTGGATTTTGACAACTTTTTGACGTTTGTCAAAGTTAAAGTAAGATAGTGCAACCCAGCTTTAGTGACTAAAATGAGATGACCTACTTGGTGGCACGCTTGAATAAAAATAAATTCTGAAATGTTGAACATCACATTGACGCTGACTGTATTGTACTGTACGTTGTTAATTTACACAGTTTTCTGGCACGGTAACTACTACTTAATTGCCACCAGGAGATGTCAGGGGTGGAACTGTCAACGTCACACCCTCGACAACCTAATAAGAGCAATGAGCTTGTAGCAAACAACTCTGTCGGTTTGCTTAATGACACTGACAAGTTTGGTGTCAGTTAATAGTGTTCATTAGTGCACTATAAAGTTGAATTAAAATTAAGGAAGAGACGTATATTTAATACAAACTTGTGTCTCAATTCAATTATTGAGGCGTTTGGACGAAATTCAAGGACAAAATACATGGCGGATATTGAATCGAGTTATGAGTATACGGACCTAACGCCCGTATTCACAAGCACAGCGTAGAATAGAGCTCTGTGATTGGTTCGTGTGTCGCCCTGTACCTACGTCCACGCGCTCATAGTAATGTTTGTGAATTCTGGTGTAAGACTTCAAAAAATATTTCAGCAATAATAAAATTCACAGTCTGTCTAACTAAATCGCTATCAAATTTTTCAACCAATATGAGCAAATATTTGTATTTCCATCATTTTAATCGTATAACTAAGCTACATATATACTTATCCAGTATTTAAAATTGGTCATGTATGATCGAAAATACGTACCCGAAATTAAGACCTGCTTTGGAATTCAGCCAAGCCGCATCTAGGTCTGTAATCTGTATGCATGAAAATGATATTCGCGATAACAAAGGAACACGCTTGCAACGATCTCATTCCCACCCATAAACAATGATCGTCAAATTGTACCTGGATTATAAACAAACGTGTTCTCTCAGACGCACCCGCATCGGATGCAATGCAAACAAGACGGCGCGGCGCCATTAAAGGGAAGTGTGAAAGGAATTACGTAGTGCTGAGGAATGATCTTATTCGGATTGCGGGGGAAAGTTCGGGAAACCTTAAATGCTAGCATTTTTGTACAAAGGAACTCACTTTTCACTTCTGTGTTTTTTTTTTGAGTGGACTATTTGCACCAGCTATTAATAGATAAATATCGTCCAAATTATTGAAAATCAACAAAAAAAGAGTTGTGTCCGCCTCTACCATTGCCTCAACTTGACTACGACATTTCTGCCAAAATCAAAACGACATCGGTGAGTATTATTTGATTTTTTATCAATATCATCCAGATATTTTGATACTTATTGCCCACGTCAATGAACTAGAAAAAGTACCTTACCTATCATAAAATTCAACTGAATATTCTTAGTATTTACTCAAACCATTAGGGTCATGGACTTACAGTGGACCCCCGGTAGTCCGGCCCCTGTCTAATCCGGCGCCCCCTGTAATCCAACATGGTCTATTATTTATTATTGAAAACGTTATTGCATATTTTTTGTAAGTTCTATAGCATTAATGACGTTAATTTTATAATAAAACGTAAGCTCTCTATTGTTGTTTAATTTACTAAATTTGACATACATAATGAATTATCTATTCTATACTTATAATAAATCTGTAGAGAGGTCAATTCTGTACATGAAATATATTTTCAAAATAACTATCAGGGGGTGATTAGTGATCGATACTGATGCCAAAAATGCAATTAGTAAAATTTTTGTCTGTCTGTCTGTCTGTCTGTCTGTCTGTCTGTCTGTCTGTCTGTATGTTCCTTATAGAAACAAAAACTACTCGACGGATTTTAACGAAACTTGGTACAATTATTCTTCATACTCCTGGGCAGGTTATAGGATACTTAGGAATTCCCACGGGAACGGGAATCAGCGGGAAAATCCTTTTGTATGAAAAATCTAAACCGCTTAAGTTAGACGCTTGAAATTTGGCATGCAGGTACCTCAGTAAACTTAAAGCTTAGTTACAACAGGATATTGCAAAATTCCCACGGGAACGGGAGTTAGCGGGAAAAAACATTTGTATGAAAAATCTAAAACGCTTAAGTTAGACGCTTGAATTTTGGCATGCAGGTACCTTAGTAAACTTAAAGCTTAGTTACAACAGGATATTGCAAAATTCCCACGGGAACGGGAGTTAACGGGAAAAAACATTTGTATGAAAAAATCTGAACCGCGTAAGATAGATGAAAGGGGGGTAAAACGAGATCCACGCGTACGAAGTCGCGGGCGGCCGCTAGTAATTAGTATTTCAGAGTACATATATGTACATATGTATATAATATGTATGTATAAAGAATCTTATCATTGGATCTGTAATTTGTCGGATTACAAGGTACTCTTTTGTAAAAAAATCCGGACTATAGGGGGTCTTAGGCAGTACTCTATAATCCGACGAACTCGATAGTTCGACACTGCCCTGCAAAATGTTTGTCGGACTACCGGGGGTCCACTGTATTCGGATTATGTGCTTGATGCTAATTTCTGTTGCCGTAAACTATAGAGTTGTTGTCGTACGTATCTATTTAACAAAAGTACGAGTAGGCATCCCAGATGTTGCAAGCAGTAAGGAAATAGACATTTCAATTTGAAATGCAAACCATATTATTATCAAACAGAATCCACTAAGTATGTATCGCTGTTACAGACGGCACGTTGCACAGTAATAAAATTAATGCACCCAGACGTATGCAGGTTCTAAGTAATGCAGTGCTTACAAATACCGAACGGTGCAGCGTCTCAGTCATGGTAGCAATGTAAATAACTTCGTTTGTTATCACTTTATCGCGGGCGCAGAACTTGAGGTTCAGTAGGCTCACTTCGACACAACATAAACGGAATAAAGGCGATTTTTTTTTAATCAAATGTGTAGGGTGGTGAGTTGCTGACTGTTTGTTCGTTCGTTTCAGCCGAAAGACGTCCACTGCTGGACAAAGGCCCCCCCAAGGATTTCCACAAAAACCGGACCTGCGCCACTCTCTTCCAGGCACCTCCCGCGACCTTCACCAGATTGTCGGTCCACCTAGTGGGAGGCCTGCCCACGCTACGTCTTCCGGCTCGTGGTCGCCACTTAAGAACTTTCCTGCCCCAGTGGCCATCAGCTCTACGAGCTATGTGCCCCGCCCACTGCCACTTGATTTTAGCGATTCTGCGGGGTATGTCAGTACTCCTCATACTGTACATAAGAACATTTTAAAGGGTATTTCAAAAATAATGGATTATCCTGAGACTGTTGATAGAATTTGTCATGGGGTCTCACCAATTTATGACCTTAGTAAAATATCATTATTACCTATACCTTTATTTTTTTATGAGATACCTACTCTATTTTTTATACTTTTTATCCCAGAATCCAACTACATATAAAGGGGATGAAATTTTAGTAACCAATAATTTCCATAATTAGAAAGAAATTCATGTTTATGCTATCGGTTCTCAAAGTGAATTTAATCACATGGAGCATGATAAAGACTGTAATGGAGGTTTTTACGAGGCCGCGATTGATATTTAGTTCATAAACAAATTCTTTGTGGAGACTAAACCTACTTCGTCTTTCTATTTTATAAGAGAACCGTGCCATATTCTGCAAATACATTAGCCGTCGAAACGATACTACCTGAATTAGTTAAGCTCGCATTAATACAACTGGAGTATATGAAACACTTCCTGCTTATAAACAAACAGTTCATCTCTATTCAAAAGCCAGATCCGGAGATAGAAAATGAACTTAATTTATAACACCTATCTGTAACCATATTCTTGCAAATAAATGATTTTATTATTATTATTAACAATTATCGTACGCCAATTTCAATTTTATTGTGGCATTTACTATCTATAATAAAACCCAACTACGACAAAAAACGACGCTGAAAAAGTATAAAACAAGATTTTCAGAATACTGAACTGAACAAACTTGCTAATGTAGTTGCATAGTAATTTTCATGTTTGGAAAGGCGTAGTCACACGTTGTCAAAGTGCTACGGTAGGTATATGTAACGTGTGACTACGCCTTTCCAAACATGAAAATTACTATGCAACTACATTAGCAAGTTTGTTCAGTTCAGTATTCTGAAAATCTTGTTTTATACTTTTTCAGCGTCGTTTTTTGTCGTAGTTGGGTTTTAGTTTTTTTACTTTTTATTTATTATTTGTACTATTTTGGTGTTAAAGTGTATTTGTGGCGCATAATATTAACAAAAATTAAATTGATGAACTTATAAGTAGTAAAGAAGCTATGAACGAAAAGATGTGAATTATATGCAATCAGCCCTTGAAACAGGTAAAGTCACAAGCAAATGCTAGTAATATATATATATTCAAAATGTACAAGTAAAGCGCTTTCAAATGATACCAAACACGGCATATTTATCTTAACTTTATTTTTTAACTCTGTATGTTTTGTCCGCTAGAGGGCGCCACATTAGATTTTGTGAAACCCCATATAGCCTATAACCAGCGGACAATTAAGACGCTTCTAATGATATGTCATTTGTCGAATTCTGATAAGTAGTTTAGAAGTTACGAGGGAACACATGAACATACATACATACATACATACATACATACATACATACATACATAGCCTGTCAAAATCATAACCCTCCTTTGGCTTTGCCGTAGTCGGGTAAAAACAGGATCAGCAGCAACAGGCAATATTAGTCTACTGACATCTCACGATTATTTTACTTTGATATTAAGGCTGACTTTAACAAACGTCAAAAATCTGTCCATACAAAAACACCGGTTAACGTTATTGTTACGGATAAAGTTAAGTGGTGCAGCTCAGCCTAAAAGTTTTGTTGACGTCATTAATTGTCACATGAACAATCTGTTAATAAAATCACTCGATCTTGATGAAATAAAAACATGAGACATACAAACAATACCTCTACTAAGTACTTGTATAAATATGTAGATGTAGATATTGGTTATACCTATATAACACTTTTTCCCAAGAAAAGTTCTAGTTCTTTTTTATAACGACGACGCGGCATACTTTTCTTGGTCTCAAGTTACGGACTCCTCATTTATTTGCGGCAAAGTAAAACATTGAAATAGACATTTCCGTTTAAATTTTCACTTTGTAACTTTGTCTCAAAGACTGATGGACGTGCAACATTGTATGCAGTTAATTAACTTATCTACAAGGAAGAAAGTGGGGGATTTCCGCCAACGAAGTTTTAGTTGCTTTGAGAATTTCAGATGTGAACTGTGGTTAAGCGTAAGCACTTATGTCAATGAGGTCGGTTTCCACAAGTTATTTAATGAGTAACAAAGTCCATGCATGAAAAGTTCCTTATTTATAATCATACATTTCTGTAATCATACATTTCATTATCATTATATTATTTTATTATTGTTTTTAATCATAAACATAAATGTGGGTATATCATTCATTATCATACACCTGCACACTGAATGCCTCATTATTTTGTATTTGTTATTTATGTAAAAATATTATATTATTTATATTCATCGTCATCATCATTTTCAGCCATGTAAAATGATTGTGGATATAAAGTAGGTAACTAAATTCTCCATTTTACACTATTAAGTCTCATACTCCTTTTCATAGACAGATGGTATATGTATGTATAAACCATATAAGGACAATAGTTATAGTTATTATATTTCCCTAATTTCTGATATTTATGTAGGTTTACAATATTACAACATTTTCACCACCTTATTCTCTACCATACACGTGCGTCTTCTTTCTTTTCAAGCAAGAGCTGAAAATCAGTGTTCTGCTCATTTCAGAGCAGTGTCTACACTGAGCTCTCTGCTTTTTTGCATCGCTGCGGCACACTTATACCTTAGCGCGCAGGATTTTCTTTCTTTCTCTTTGTAATGTACTATATCTTTCCTGCTACTCCTGTGTTTATTAATCTTACGTTTTGCTTCTTGTGTGTCAATGTGTTTTGCAAATAAACCATTTATCTATCTATCTAATTGTACTTAATTCGCTTTCAAAAATAAAACAGATGACAAATGACGATCATCATTACAATTAAGTTAACTGGGGCTATCGTTCGCTCTATTGCCAGATATCCCAGCCAAAACTTTTTTTTACGAGCAAGAAAAAACAGTTTATATAAGAGACAAGTTCCTAAAAGGCTTTAAGGAGCATTCGTAATACATATACGCCCGTATTCACAAACATTACTATGAGGTCTCACATTGCGCGTGGATGCACAGGGTGACACACGAACCAATCACAGAGCTCTATTCAACGCTGTGCGTTCGATTTACTGCTTCACTTAAGCAAGCATCGTTTGTGAATACGGGCGATAATCACATTCATATAACATCCAACACGTTGATACTTAATAATTATAACATATGTCGTCCATTAGATATGCGTTAATAAACTGCGGTCGTAAATTCATTACTGCAGACCTAAACGTTTCATTAAAATTTTAATAAACGACAATTTAATTTTGTATAATCCGATTGGTTTATGATTGGTCAATCCGCAGCAATTTGTGGCAGTAATTATAATAAACATAATGACTGTGGGACAAAAGGATTTAAATTAATGGCTAAAATTTTCAATTGAATAAGTAAGTACCTACTATTAGTCCAGTCAAATTAGACATGAACCCTGCAATAATTCGCATACAGCTGAAAATTGGTACGAATGTTCAGAGCACCATTATGAATTAACTGTGAAAAGTCCCCATCGATCCGACGTGTGCTAAAAAAAAAATTCAAGGTCAAAGTTAAAAAATACGGGTTTTTGAGATTTTCAGCCAAACGGTAAGTTTTATCACAAAACTATGTATGACAAGGTTTAAGACCATACAATTATCTATCAAAATTGTCTATACACTTTCTCCTAAGAGTCAGCGTTTCTGAGATTCGATGATCCGAAGAGTCAAAAAAGTGTTTTCTTCATAACGGTCTTACACATAAATGCAATGTGATATCGCCTCGTGCCACGACTCAGCATTGTATCATGATGTGTTGTCGACGTCGAATATAAAATAATCAACCTCAATGTCGTCTGTCATCTTTAATTGTCGAAAAATGGGTGCAACTTTAACGAAGGACTGCACCGTGAGTTTCTAAGATACGAAGTTTTCGTGTCTATTATGTTTAAGAGCTCTTATATGCACACGTCACTACTCTACTTGTAACTCTATGGTCATTCTTTTAGCCCGACCAAGTTAGACAGTCCAGGTTATAATAATTCACATAGAGCTGAAAATGTGTGTGAATGTTAAGAACACCATCCTAAATGAAATGTCAAAAGTCCCCGACGATCCGTCATTTAAAAAAAAGTTTTCGAAGTCCCAAGTTTTTTGCATTTTTTGGCCAAGTAGTAAATTTATCATAAAAATAGATAAGAAATAATAGTAGATCATAAAATTATCTATTAAAATTGTCTTTACCCCCTTTTTCCTAAGAGTCACCGATTATGAGGTAGAACGATTCAAAAAGTTAGTTTTGATGTTCTCGTTATATGCACATGTTTCCACAACACCTATGAGGGTTATTTGGCGTATTTTTTTTACCAGGTTTCCCCAGTAGGCCTTTTTTAAGATGTATTTGTTATCCTGTTCAATTCAAAACTATTTTAATAGAGTTGAAGTTGTGGACTTTTGGAGTAGTTAACAGAATGCGAATTCTCCAACTTTTTGCATCGTTACCACATAAACGGTGACTCTTAGGAAAAAGGGGCAAAGACAATTTTAATAGATAATTTTATGATCTACTACTATTTCTTATCATTTCTTATGATAAGTTTACTGTTTGGCGGAAAAATGCAAAAAACTTGGACTTCGTAAATTTTTTTTTCAAATGACTGATCGCTGGGGACTTTTGACATTTCATTAAGGATGGTGTTCTCAACAATCACACAAATTTTTAGCTCTATGCGAATTATTATAACCTGGATTTTCTGACTTGACCGGTCTAAAAGAGTGACCATAGAGTTACAAGTAGAGTAGTGACGTGTGCATATAAGAGCTCTTAAACATAATAGACACGAAAACTTCGTATCTTAGAAACTCACGGTGCAGTCCTTCGTCTAAGTTGCAAACATTTTTCGACAATTAAAGATGACAAATGACATTGAGGTTAATCATTTTATATTCGACGTCGACAACACATCATGATACAATGCTGAGTCGTGGCACGAGGCGATATTACATTGGATTTATGTGTAAGACCGTTATGAAGAAAACACTTTTTTGACTCTTCGGATCATCGAATCTCAGAAACGCTGACTCTTAGGAGAAAGTGTATAGACAATTTTGATAGATAATTGTATGGCCTTAAACCTTGTCATACATATTTTTGTGATAAAACTTACCGTTTGGCTGAAAATCTCAAAAACCCGTATTTTTTAAGTTTGACCTTGAATTTTTTTTTTAGCACACGTCGGATCGATGGGGACTTTTCACAGTTAATTCATAATGGTGCTCCGAACATTCGTACCAATTTTCAGCTGTATGCGAATTATTGCAGGGTTCATGTCTAATTTGACTGGACTATATACAGTGTGTCCGGGCTTGTAGTGATCAAACTTTAAGGGCATAATCTATGGACAATTTTATCGATGAAAATACTTCAAATTTGGGGCTTGACCCATTTCTCGCAAAATTACGAGGATTTAAGTTTTTAATTTTTAGTTTTCACCTCTTCCTTCAAAAACAAGTGAAAACGTGGGTAACTTAACATTAATGAGCAAATATTTTATATCATGCGATAGCCAATAAAATTATCTATTAGTAGAAGTAGAAAACGGACCCAAGTTTAATACATTTTAAGGGAGTAAGAATGGATTTAATTTAAAAAAACATAACGTTTTTCACTTATTTTTCAGTTATTTTCCAACACAAGAAAAACCAGGTCGTTAAGGTATGTTTTATTTGCATTTTATTATTAGCATTTGAGCTATTCTACAAAACGAATGTAAATTTATTAGTCTACGTCAATTAGTTTAGACGTAATCGTTGAACAAACATACCCCTTCCCAGCGGTTTCCATAGCGCACGCGACATGCGAAAATGCACTGCCTGAAAGAATCACACAACCTATTCCGATTACTATGGAAACCGCTGGGAAGGGGTATCTTTGTTCAACAAATACGTGGAAACTAATAGACGTATACTAATAAATTTACATTAATTTTTTAGAATAGCTCAAATACTAATAATACAATGCAAATAAAACATACCTTGACGACCTGGTTTTTCTTGTGTTGGAAAATAACTGAAAAAGAAGTGAAAAAAGTCATGTTTTTTTCTAATTAAATCCATTCTTACTCCCTTAAAATGTATGAATTTTGTATCTGCTTTCTACTTCTACTGATAGATAATTTTATTGGCTATCGCATGATATAAAATTTTTGTTTATTAGTGTTAAGCTACCCACGCTATCACTTGTTTTTGAAGGAAGAGGTGAAAACTTAAAATTCAAAACTTAAATCCTTGTAATTTTACGAGAAATGGGTAAAGCCCTAAATTTGAAGTATTTTCATCGATAAAATTGTCAATAGATTACGCCCTTAAAGTTTGATCACTACATGCCCGGACACACTGTATAATGAACGTTATTTGGTTTATGATATTTTGTGTTAAACAGATTTCATTGTAAGTAAATAAATGTTTATCACGGTTCATTTTAAGCTGAAAATTACAGCATACAAAATAATTTATTGGCTTTTTGGGGTTTTAAATCAAGAGCCAATCAGATCAATATATTCCCATATAATTACTATGCCTTAAATGGTATTAATAATCAATCAATCACAGAATCTTTTTTTATCCACAACGAGGAAGCTCTTGGCCTGTATCTAACCGATATGATCAGGCCGAAGGTGGAAGCGAGCTTCACCCGGAATCCTCAACCACGGAGGAATCCTCAACCATATTATAAGGTTATGTCATTATCATCATAAGGTCATTTAGTGTGCACTGCAGAATAACGACCCTCACAAATTTACCAGAGGCAAAAGAGTTTAAGCATAGTTCATACGGGCCTAGATATCATCTACCTAGCATATTGGATGCACCGGCACCACATCAAGGTTTTAAAACGCATCTTGTGTGTTTGTAATAGGTGCTATTTTCCAAAAATGTGGTCTGCTGTGCTGTCAACTGTATGTGCTACAAAGCACGTATTTCCCAAGGGCCCTGATTATAGCTGATGTAGTGCATGACCTAAATAGCCGTTGCCATACCTGAGCCAGAGATTAGGTTTCGTCGCATAGATTCACTGAAGGCTGAATTTCTCCCTTTGACAGATAACAAATTAATTTATTAGACAGTTTCACAGGTTTCTGATAAAGATTCAGCTTTTAACAAATAAAAGTTGATGATTAGTTTAACTGATAGATACTTTTGTAAGTTCCTGAAAGCTAGCAAATGTTAAAAAGGACCCTTTAAGTACCTACTAGGTATATTATTCCTCCGGCATAAGATTGTGGTTGTGTAATCAATTCGTAAGTCACTTTTTTGTGTTAGCAATAACTAATTTAAAAAGTTAAGATTTTTTTTGGGCATTTCTACTGTACGGTGTATTTTTTCTCAATTCGGTGCTAAAATTTATATTTAGTTTTTTAAGTAGTTTCAATACAAAAAAATAAATGTTACTCCATTCTGAATGTAAAAATAGCATTGTCACTAAATATTGTGAAGTGGTTTATGAGAAATGTTAAGCGTCGAATTGAGAGAGCACCGAATTGAGAAAATGAATCACGGAATTGAGAAATGAATCTCCAAATATAAAAATCGCTCCGCAAACTTAGAATTGATGACATTATGAAGAAATACCTAATGTATTTCAATATAATTAATATAATAAATACTTAAAACGTTTTGATATCTGATTGCTGGTCTATTAGTTAAATGGTTCATTTTAGGTTTATGTGTCTGAAATACCAATGGAATAAAACAAAAATCCTAATCAATATGTTTAATTTTTTAATAAGGAACTATAATAAATTCTTAATTTTTATAATATTATTTTAATTTTATTTAAATAAAACAAATAAATACATAACACAGGGTCTCTTTGTTTATTTATTCTTAACCTTAAATATAAAACAAATATTGCAAAACCCAAGAGCTAGATTGACCTGACACTATACCGAAGATATTATATCGGACGTCAGTTTGTACACGATTAAAATGGCACTCAAATAGCTGAAATACAACAAGGCACCAGGTGTTACGGCATTATAGCTGAGCTTCGCTGGTACTAAAGGCTCTACAGAAGCAGTTCAATTCCGTCATTCTCGAAGAAAAAACGCCTCCGGCATGGCACAGAAGTGTGGTTATAGCATTATAGACTCATCTCACTTATGAGGCGTGTTTACAAGCTGTTTTCGAGAGTCCTTACGAATCATCTCGCTCGCAGACTCGACGACTTCCAGTCTTCCGAACAAGCTTGTTTCCGAAAAGGCTTTAGTATTATGGTACACACACAGGTACGCTACGGCAGATTATACAGAAGACCAAGGAGTCGCAATATCGTGGATGATATCGGAGTCATGGCCTCCGTAGAGCCTTTCAACAAGTGGGTCTCAAAATTAACAAGGACAAGACAAAAATCATGTCAAATGTCCGTGTTGCACCCACTCCTCTGAAGGTTGGAGACTACACTCGAAGTTGTTGACAATTGTGCATACCTGGGACGAGAGTAGAGATAGTTAGGTCCAACTTTGAGAAAGAGGTCTATCGCTGAATTCAACTCAGCTAAGCATCGATCGGGAAGCTTCGCTATTACGTCTGAAATACCGCAGCGTCTTAAGACAAAAGTCTTCTACCAGTGTGTGTTGCCAGTGATGGTGTATGGATGTGAAACTTGGTCGCTTACTATGAGCCTAATAAGAATCAGAAATGTGAATATCGGCAAGAGAACCAAAGTGACCGGCATAGCCCGTAAAATTGCATAAATCAAGTAGCAGTGGGCGGGGCACATAGCTCGTACAGATAATGGCTGTTGGGACTGAAAAGTTGTCGAGTGGAAACCACGGACCAGTGAGCAGGCACCACTAGGTAGACCGACGATCTGGTGAAGGTCGAGGGAAGAACCTGGAAGAATTATTTTAATAAGATAGCAATAGCAGTGTATTTCTTTTAATGAAACCTCAAAAAATTAGTTTTATTGTCTTCTCTCCAATGACTGGTACGATCCAATGATTGGTAGTTCACCCTATTATTATGCTCTATTAATTTCAATATTATTTTAAGTTACACAAACTATTTATAGCACAATAAAAGTATCTATTTTCATTTAATATCAATTCGGTGTACGTGTTTTCTCAATTCGATGCCCCATATTCCGCGGAATTGAGATCCACGGAATTGAGGAAAAATCACATTTTATCAAATTACTCGAAAATATTATAAATTACAACGATTTCTACCAAACGTAAAGGCAGATATCAGTTAAATACTTAATTAATTCAGCAGTAATCTCATTAAATACTTCATGAACATTATTAATATCGCACACCGGTTTGAGAAATGACCAGTGACCAAAAATTCTGAGTGATTTCAAACCTCTGAAAAATGCTCCTCAAAGCAACTGATCCCTCTTTTATACTGCTCGACCACTCGAGTGCAACTGCTAGTTTATGGGAATCAGGCGTGGGTGTTCGTATTGTGCGTTGTTAGTGATATAGGAGCACAAAAGTTAAAATCACGGAATTGAGGCACACACGTCGGACAAAATTTAAATGTGTTACTGTATTAAAACCCAAGGACTTGCAATAAAGAAACTCATTTATATAGCTTTATTAACTATCCCTTTTTCTGTGAATGTGGGTTTCATAATGGGGAAGTTATTATTTCAAAAGTTATGAAGCAAAAACGAGTAAATTCTGGAAACCGGACACTCTATTTTAGGCCAAATTTCGCCCGTTTTTGAACTTTCGGATTTTTTCAAGGCGAGATGTAAAACCTGGCGGTCTTCTAAATATGCTCTCCATCAAGTCAAGAGTCCTATAAATACGTGTGATTTTTTTCAAGTCCGTACTTCAATTTTAAAGGTACTTTTTTCGCCCCAGTAGGTCGATCGGTCGTCCCCGTAGAAATGCCCTTTTATTACAATCAAAAAGGCAAATTAATTTGCCTTTTTAAAGTTAGAAGCCGATGAGTTCACAGTCCTTGCCAAAGAAACGGGGCTTCTTTATTTGCGTTGACCTGACGACCGGTGAACCGATGACCTGGTGAAGGTCGTGGAAAGCACCTGAATACGAGGAGCGCAGGATCAATCCTTGGGGGAAGCTGTTTTCCAGCAGTAGACGTCTTTTGTTTAAAACAAATGACCTATGTTTCTTTCTATAAATTTTGAAACAGTTTACGAATTTATCCATGCAAATAGTAAACAGCAACCGGTCTTGCACTCTAGAGCCCTACATCACACAATTCGGATCATTCTCTCTGAGCACACAAACTGCGTACCGCGTGCACCTCGGTAATGTGAACACGAATATTCAGTCGGCGGCATATCAGATTATACATTTTAGTATATTCTAGCATAATCCTACGCAATTAACCCGACTTCTGCTACTTTTTATGCAGGTGTAAAACCTCTCTAAAGTTTTAATCAAAACAAAACAAACAAGAATCTAGCTGACGTCATTACAAGGCGACCATGCGCAAGGAATCATTCGTGCGGTTTGAGCAGCCTAGCGGCTTGTTTGCTCAGACACGCACTCGACCGTGTTACGTCTAGTTAGGCCAGACTAAGGGTGATTAGTGCTGCAAAAATTACATTAAAAAGTGATGAGCTGAAAAAATATCGGGCAGAGAAAACAAGAAAGGCTATCGTTTTAGCGCTCACCAGTTGGCGCTATTGTAGAGTAAGGTCACTGTTACTTGCTAATCGCAAAGACAGTGGCCCAACTAGTGGCGCTGAAGCGATAGGAGGACTATCGCATTTTGCACTCACCAGGATAGCGTCACTGCTATGTACAAAAGGGGTAAAATCCTCCTCTCCCTCTTTTCTTGACTGGTAACACCCATTCTTGTATCACGATGTTTCCCTGGTTTAAAAACTTAAGTCATTTTTCTCATTCTAAATAATGGAGAATAATATCTATCACAGCCCAAATCAAATAAACAATAGCTCTTAAACTCTCACAAATTCACGGTTAGCGATGGCACATTACAGAGTCATTTATTAGCAAACAATACAACGCAGCCAGGAATCCGGCAGACGAGGTATCAGAGTGCGGCCATGCGTAAGACGGAATCATTCCGTGCGGCTTGAGCGCAGCCCTAGCCTAAGCCTGCTTGCAAGGAGAGCGTGGAAGCGGAGAATATCAACAACTACTGTGTCTAAATATAAATAAGAACAAAAATAAGTAGTGAGAATAGAGGTATTAAAGTGTAGCGACATGTGATGGGATCATTCCGTGCGGCTTGAGCGCAGTTCTAGCCTAAGCCTGCTTGCAAGGAGAGCGTGGAAGCGGAGAATATCAAGAACTACTGTGCCTATAAATATAAATAAGAACAAAAATAAGTAGTGAGAATAGAGAGGTAGTAGAGTGTAGCCACATGTGATGGGATCATTCCATTCGGCTTGAGCGCAGCCCTAGCCAAGCCTGCTTGCAAGGAGAGCGTGGAAGCGGAGAATATCAACAACTACTGTGTCTAAATATAAATAAGAACAAAAATAAGTAGCGAGAATAGAGAGGTATTAGAGTGCAGCCACATGTGATGGGATCATTCCATGCGGCTTGAGCGCAGCCCTAGCCTAAGCCTGCTTGCAAGGAGAGCGTGGAAGCGGAGAATATCAAAAACTACAATGCCTATGCTGTAACATAAATAAATAATAACAAAAATAAGTAGTAAGAATAGATGGCTATGTGGAACGGAACACGGAATCATTCCGTGCGGCTTGAGCGTAGCGTAGCGCAGCTCTAGGCGAGAGCCTAAGCCTACTCGTAAGGAGAGGCTGAAAGAGGAATGTCTCATAAACAGTTAATACTAAAAATATGTAAGTAGTTACATTATAAGAGACATCAGTATGCGGTGATAATAAAACCATTTCAAATAGCTGAAGCGCAGTCCCAAAGGTTAAGCCTGCTTGCAAGGAGAGCGTGATACCGGAGTGGATTAGGATGTAGCACCATAGTGTCGTTTTAACCAAAGGACGTATTCCCACTTGCGTCAAAAGTTGCTACATCAATGATGATCTGTAGTTCTACAACCTTTCGTTTCGCTGTCGTGACATTCGATGTAGCAGCTTTTGATGTCACATAGGAAACCCGCTGTACAATTACCAATTATAAATTTCAGTCACGCGTGCCCGCTGCCGCTCGTACGCGCATCTCTCACCAGCCGGCTTGTCTCGGCGCGCGTTCGGCCGTGTAATCTGCGCCTCTGTATCCCAATACATACCCGCCCGATACATTTGCATAAATCAAAGCGGAATTTACAATTTCCTTAACGTACTAAATCTCCGGACTTAGTGCATCGAGGTGTTAAGATTGATCGCATGTAAACTAATAAATTCTGCCATTTAGATATGCCTAGTTATCATGTTAGTCATATTATACTACAATCTTCGAATCTAATGAGGTTTTACACTGTTTTGTTGACGAAAAATAATTGGTACTTATTTGTTTTACCATAGTATTTAAGTAACACTATACATAATGTTTGCAAGGATCATTATTTTCTTCTTTTGACAAAATTAAAGCTCTTCAACTTTACGTATAACGTAACAGTATTAGAAATAAATCGCTTTTAATAATGGCAACAAAGATATTTTCCTCATTTGATATTCTTGGAAAACACAATTATACAAATACTTGAGCACTTCTAAATTGAAAACAGAAATGTTTTTCTTAAAGATCCTTACATTGTCGATAAATTAATATCGTAAGCTAAGGAAAATAAATTAATAATCTATACTTAAAGAGTATTTCTAATGAAACACAAACATCTGTGATCCTTATTCTTGGAATTAAAGGATGAAACGTATCGGATCATATACTCGTACTTACTTAACTTTTAAATACGAACCAACCAATATCTAATATAATCTGAGTTAAACGTAACTTTTATTTATGCCCGAAATGCACAAAAAATTACCGCCAAAACGCATGTCAATTTTACTCTTGCTGAACTGAACTAAATGTATTACGAAACACATTATAAAATCAGCAAAAAATCTTGGACGGTTTCCATTTGATTAACTGAATGTAACATAAAAGAAAAAC
The DNA here is from genome assembly GCF_963855985.1 of Ostrinia nubilalis. Taxonomy (NCBI): domain Eukaryota; kingdom Metazoa; phylum Arthropoda; class Insecta; order Lepidoptera; family Crambidae; genus Ostrinia; species Ostrinia nubilalis. The sequence goes on from NC_087103.1 coordinate 10,229,934, forward strand.
TCAAACAGGCCTAATTGGTTTTATAACCAGAAATTAAAGAGTATTTTAATGTAAATAATCTTCTTCTTCTTCAGCCTCGTCTTATCCCGCTGCGCGGTTTTCGGCTTTCCCAATCATGCGCAGCCATTTGTTTATATCTTGAACGTCTTGTTCATGGAGTCCCAATACTTTCGACTTAGGTGACATTTCATCCGAAAAAATCTCATCCGCGGATGAGTCGTCTCCCTTTCAAACGAATCATCCGCAAAAGTTAAATATTTTGCGGATGATTCGACACCTAAAAAATTTGAAAGGGAGACAACTCATCCGCGGATGCGATTTTTGCGGATGAAATGTCACCTAAGTCATACTTTCAAGTCCTTTTGGACATTTAAAGTAAAAAAAACTATTTTATGCCCCTCCCAGTATTAACCCTACCACTGCTTCAGGACAATAAATGGGCCAGAGCTGAGAAGAAGCAGCGCAAGAAACTCAGTCACTATTATCTGCCTCTTTTTCAAAGGTTTCAGGCTTTAAAATATTGTAGATAATGAACCAAAATTTTATAGGATTATCGCACAAAACCCGTTTAAATCTGATGTGTACAAACAAACTGCTGAGCGCATTTGTATAATTACGATTTCAACTTATTTGTCGAAATCCGCAGAGATTGTAATCATGCCATTGATTGTTTGCAACATATTGACGGTAATTTCGTTATCGAAATGTTATTTTGGATAGGAACGTGCCAGTGAAAGAACATCGATAATAATAAATATTTGTATTGCCACTGTTCCAACGATAGGTGGTTTAATCGTCCTCGTCACTTCTTGTCATATTTATCGATAGCTTGCCTTCCTTTCTGAACGTGTATAGGTAGGTACTTGTGAATTGTCACGCCAAAGGGCATTAATTCTAACCGGCAAATTCGAATATTTAAACTAATTATTCCAACACTTGATTTGTAGCTTTTCTTATTTACTAGTTTTGGATCACCTGGACCATAAACCTAGGTACAGTCATGGAATGAAAAGGTTCGTCAGTTTTCAAATTGATTCGTTCAACGAATCGCGAGCACATGTTACCTTTTGAAACTATGTTACAGAATAATCTCGAGTTAGAGAAAATAATCTTTAACTGTTCGTCAGTAAAGTTCAAAATTATTCAGATCAAAGTTTTTTGTCGATTTATCTTGTCAAGAAGATTATTATGATTGATAAACTAAAACCTTCTTATTGGTTCAACCTGCCATTATTATTTCTATTAAATAAAAAAAAACTATAATTGTCAATTGGTCAATGTCATCATTGCATTGCACTGGTGAGATAGAAAAATAAACAAGCAAAACCTTATTCGTTAAGCAAACGTCATATTTATTTAAATGTTAGCAGCACTGTTTCTTGCACTGTTATGTTGGCAGGTTTGACTCTTACAGTACCTAGTGCAAGCGAAAACCGACATTATGGTGACGAACCTTTTCATTCCACGACTGTACGTACATCCTAATCTGTGAAGTACAAGTAGAAACTAACTACAAGTTCATGCATACAGTGATACAGTCGTCAAATAAATAAATATCATCAGATTATTTACTACTAGATACTTTAGGTTTAGGTAGTCTCTTTATAGTCGATATGAAAATATCGATAAACAAACACCCTTATGCAGAAATCAGCCACGTATTTCCGATACGTAGACAAAGTTTTCGTTTTATTTTATAATGTGATTTGCGATGAGCAAATCGCGTTAAAATAAAACAGTTATAATATAAATGTTGATTGCTTGTTTTACGTTGTTGTTATTACAAATAAATGAGCCATTCATTAATGCAATAACCGTTTTTAAGTGTTAGTTATTTCAATCAGAGTTTTGTCTGAATAAAATGAAATTGTAAAATGAAGACTCGAAATAGTATTATGAATAATGATGATTAAATTAATATAATTAAGCTATTATATTAAATAGATCTCGAATTACAAATTGGGGTGTATTACAAACAAATTCATTAATACAAAGTTAGAATTAGTATGGAACTAGCTTAAGCCCACAGTTTCACTTGTATGGGTAAACTTTATAACACATTTTTTTTTTCGCAGTAGTTATGATCAATTTAAGCAATTTAAAGTCGCTGACATAGCCTGACGGATTAGCAAGCTGAAGTAGCAATGGGCAGGGCACATAGTACGCAGAACTGACGGCCGATGGGGTAGCAAGGTTCTGGAATAGAGGCCGCGCACCGGAAAACGCAGCGTGGGACGTCCACCCAATATAGGTGGACCGACGACCTGATAAAGGTAGCAGGAAGGCGCTGGATGCAGGCCGCTACCAACCGTGCGATGTGGAAGTCATTGGGGGAGGCCTATGTTCAGCAGTGGACGTCCTGTGGCTGAAATGATAATGATGATCAATTTTTGATCGGATTAATGTAAATTTTAAACCAATCACAGAAACAAAATGTGTGTGGCTGAGAATGTATTGAGTTTTGAGCATTATACGAAGCGCTTGTATGAAAACTATTATTTTATCTATATTATGTTTATTAATCTACTAGCGGCCGCCCGCGACTTCGTACGCGTGGATCCCGTTTTACCCCCTTCATCTATCTTACGCGGTTTAGATTTTTTCATACAAATGTTTTTTCCCGCTAACTCCCGTTCCCGTGGGAATTTTGCAATATCCTGTTGCAACTAAGCTTTACGTTTACTAAGGTACCTGCATGCCAAATTTCAAGCGTCTAACTTAAGCGGTTTAGAATTTTCATACAAAAGGATTTTCCCGCTAATTCCCGTTCCCGTGGGAATTCCTAAGTATACTATAACCTGCCCAGGAGTATGAAGAATAATTGTACCAAGTTTCGTTAAAATCCGTCAAGTAGTTTTTGTTTCTATAAGGAACATACAGACAGACAGACAGACAGACAGACGGACAGACAGACAGACAGACAAAAATTTTACTGATTGCATTTTTGGCATCAGTATCGATCACTAATCACCCCCTGATAGTTATTTTGAAAATATATTTCATGTACAGAATTGACCTCTCTACAGATTTATTATAAGTACTAGCGGCCGCCCGCGACTTCGTACGCGTGGGAGGTACACGTCCACGTTTTACTCTATTAGGGGTGGAGTTTCGTAAAATCCGCTCTTAGCATCTATAGCGCATACATTTTAAATTTCAACTGTCTTACTTTAAACACATAGGACTTTCATAATATAAACTTCCAACCCTCCTTTTATCTCCTTAGCCCCCGTAGTTGATTTGTAATGATACAATTTCAGTATATGTACCACCACCACCACCACCATTTCAGCCATAGGACGTCCACTGCTGAACATAGGCCTCCCCCAATGCTTTCCATGTTGATCGATTGGAAGCGGCCTGCGTCCAGCGCTTCCCTTTACGATGTCGTCGGTCCACCTTGTAGGTGGAAGTCCCACGCTACGTTTTCCGGTACGCGGCCTCCATTCCAGAACCATTCTGCGCCATCGGCCATCAGTTCTGCGTACTATGTGCCCTGCCCATTGCCACTTCAGCTTGCTAATCCGTCGGGCTATGTCAGCGACTTTGGTTCGTTTACGGATCTCCTCGTTTCTGATTCGATCTCGCAAAGAAACACCAAGCATAGCCCTCTCCATAGCACGCTGTGCAACTGAGCTTCTGTATAAGGCCTATAGTGAGAGGCCACGTTTCCAAGCCATAAGTTATCACTGGTAACACACATTGGTTATACACTCTAGTCTTCAGGCATTGAGGTATTTTGGACGAAAAGATGTTGCGTAGTTTCCCGAACGCTGCCCAGCCGAGTTGGATTCGACGATTGACCTCCTTCTCGAAATTAGACCTACCTAGCTGGATCGTTTGTCCGAGGTAGACATACCTACTTGTCGACAATCTCGAGAATTATGCTCCCAACTGAAACTGGGTAGGGCGCAACATAGACATTCGACATAAGCTTCGTTTTGTACATGTTCATCCTCAGGCCTACCTGTTAGGAAAATCGATTAAGGTCTTCGATCATTGTGCCAAGATCTTCCAACGATTCTGGCATGACCACAATCGTCGGCAAACCGATGTGTACACAGTACCACAGTGTACCGAACAGTATATGTACACCTCCACAATATCTAGAGATCATAGTGAGCATACATTTTAACTTTCAAGTCTCTTACTTTAAAAACCGAGGACTGCAATACAAACTTCTAACCCCCTTTTTAACTCCCATAAGGGTTTAATTTTGCAAAATTTCGTCTTAGTGACTACCTACGTTCTAAAAGGAGGTGTATGCCACTTTGATCACCTGGCTTTGATCAGCCAGGTGATCAAAGTGGACTTACAGCGACAATTTAGAGTCCTTTGAATTTGTTCTGTGCCTTTTATCACCCACGGATACGATGTCCTGGGTGAACCAAGTAGACTCTAGTTAAATTATTATTTTAGTGTCCTTTGAACATCTACAAACAAATCACACCTCCTCTGAATAGTCACATGTCCAATTGTTGTACTACATAATATTTTGTTTTGTAACATTTTTGATATTTTCTAAAAACCGCAATAAACTAATTGGACATGTATGTGACAATTCAGAGGTATGATTTATTTATAGGTGATCAAAGAACACCAAAAAATCATTTAATTGGAGTCCACTTTGATCATCTTGGTGATCAAAGCCAGGTGATCCAAGTGGAATAGATAGACCATTAACCCCTATGAGAACTCTTTTAAGACTTGTAGTTTCCGAGACTTCGTGATGAGTGAGTGAGTCTCTTAGACATTCAATGACCTTTCTTTCTACTAAAATTACACGTACCTATAGTAATTATCATTAAAATCAAATAAGTAAGTACCTACCAACCTAAGTAATTAAAATAAAGACCCTATCAAAAAATTTACAAATTACATACAGAAAATAAAAACGAAGTAATTCTTATCCTATTTAACTACAATCGCCCACGCGCCCATCCCATTTGTCCGCCGCTGAACCGTACCCTAATATTCATCTCGGTAGATGGCGGCACATAGTAAGAATTTGCAAGTAAGGTTTGTAAAAAGTCACTAATTAACACTTTGATTTGCTCGTTTAAACACAGTGAATGATTCAAATAGGTACATACAGTGAATGGTTCAATTACATAAAATATCTTTATTTATTAAATTTTCAATATTATTTACGAACAGCGCTATTCATAGTACATGTAATATTTAGTTACTAATTTACTATGATGTCGATAGATGTCGTTTGACAGCTTTGCCTTCATGAATATTTACGTACCTCAAAAATGTTTTTCAGGCGCAAGAAGATTTTAATTTAACCAATGAAGATAGATGGCGCTTTTCCACGTCTTATGAAAATCCTAAATATTTTACGGGACCCTATTTTTTTCCAAAATAAAACTTAGCCTATGTTACTCGTGAGTTATGTAGCTTTCGAATGGTGAAAGAATTTTTAAAATCGGTCCAGTAGTTTTTGAGCCTATCCATTACAACTAAACAAACAAACAAACAAACAAAGTTTTCCTCTTTATAATATTAGTGTAGAATATTACTTAGGCTGAGTTGCACCACCTTATTTTAACCGTAACAATAACAACAACCGGTGCTTTTTGTATGGAGTTTGACAGATTTAAATCGTTTGACGTTTGTCAAAGTTAAAGTAAGATGGTGCAACTCAGCCTTAGCATTTGATAGGTTTATCTATAGGCATTGCTTCTTAGAAGCGTGTTTACCCTTGGAATTCCATTAGACATGGGCTATTGTGCCGGACGTTAATTGACTGAATAAATCTATGACTGAGATATTTGAGAATTTAGTTTCAAGCGTTGTTTGTTTTGTACAGTCAGCGTCAAATAGTTCGTGTCACCCAAAGTGGTACAAAAGTTGACAACTCAACCTTATTCCAATTATAATTATGACGTGTTGAAATCTTTTTGGCTACTTTGGTTTTATTATAAGGTTGTCTTCGTCTGTGATATAGTACCTACAGGACTATTCCCACCTCTCGTTCCCACCACTGCAACTCCTGTGTAGCCAGGATCTACAGCTTGACCGCCACAAAAACCCGACCAGTGAAGGTCAAATTTGTCCCGGGGGAAAGTGAAACTGTCATTGGACCCGCAACGAAATTAATCAGAAGAACATAGAAGTTCGAAATTAAGGTTCGACTTCCCTCCATTGCAAAGTGGATGACAGGTGACAAACAAAGGTTTAAAACCTTTAAGAAAAGATTTTGCACCACGGACAATAAATATCAATTAAGGGGGCCTATCTTATGAGCAATTAGCAACTACCTGCCAATAATATTTTTCACAAAATCGCTATAGTAGTGTATTCAATAGGTAGGTATTGCTTCTTAGAAGCGTGTTTACCCTTAGAGTTCCATTAGACATGGGCTATTGTGCCCGACTAGCGAACTCCGGTCATAATTCGATCCGCACTGCCCCACTGAGGGCAGTAACTCGCCGGGAGCGAACGAATTATACAACTAATGTATCGGTTGGAATGCTGAGGATTTTATGTAGCTGTAGTGCCGGGTCAATTTATGTGTTCAAAAAACCAGTCTTTAAAATAGTGTAAAAAGCGTGAAAAATATTTTAGAGACAGTCGTCCAGTCCTACATTTTATGCGGAGTCTTCCAACGATTTGTCCCACTTTTAGCTTGGTCCACGGGCCAAGTCACCGGATTAAATTTTTAAATATTTTTTCTTCGAGCTAGCCTAAAATACATGTAAGCAACACAGTCTAGTAAAACTACCTTTCTCTGGGTCAAAAAACTGCACCTACTAAGTAAGTACCAAAGTGCCGTAAGGTCTGGATCTCTTAAGAAACTGGTTTTAACTACAACAAGTATCGTATTTTATTGAAGTTTCACAAACAATACATCTGGATTGATCATCTTTTCTTGAAAGAAAAGCATGTCTTGAGCACATTTTGACTCCACGAGGGGGAAACTAACTCTAGCGCAACTTTGGCTTGCGAGGGGAGCTAAATTCTGGGTTTCATTACCAAGCTTGTGCCTTCGATGTACAGAACAAGCAACATCTAGCCCAAACTTCCGAACATCAACAATGTAAGAGGTATACCTACTATTTCGAAGTCGAATCTCGAGTTAATTGGTAGCTTTCATGTTATAAAAATCGTAATTAGCAGGTCATTAATCCTACTAATATTATAAATGCGAAAGTTTGGATGTCTGGATGTTTGTTACTCTTTCACGCAAAAACTACTGAACGGATTCTGACGAAACTTCACAGTATTAATAAATAAATATCCTTGGACATTTTACACTGCGCTTCTAGTCCCAAACTAAGCAAAGCTTTTTTTTGTAAATACATACATATTGTACTTAGAAAACACCAAGTCCAATACAAACAAATATGTTCATGCACACAAATGTTTGTACTGTGCGGGAATCGAACCCGCAACCTCCGCAATAGTTGTCCGTTTCGAACCACTACACCAAACGGACGACGAATCAATGTTTATAACCCAGAAAAACATATAGGTTATAATTTATGACGATCTGTGACAAACTAAATTTCTCGCGGGTGAAGCCGCGGGAAAAAGCTAGTGCCTTATAGGTTCTTTATAGTAAATATCATTGGCGGTGTGCTTTCAGAATTTTATAAAAGTCTGAATTTCAGGTATTAAATATAATGCGTTCAAATATTTTTAAAGGCTTTCATTATACGTAGGTTTAAGCTTATCCTCATTTCGGGAAATGATACCTATTAAGTACTAAACATACAAAGAATAGTAAGTTACCTTGTATGACATAATATCAAAAAATTTATGTAGTATACATAAAATGTTAGTTTCACGAGATCAAAGTTAAAATACGACTTTTAAAAGAAAGAAAGAAAAAATGATTATTCAGTATCATCGACAATACACTTACAATACTTATTACATAGGTATTCATATGTCGTTAATGTGCCTAATAGAGTTAATAAAACAAAAACATCTTTACTGATAAAGACCAGAGACCTTAAGCATTGTAATTCTCAACATAAAGTTGCAGTTTCCAACATCGCCATACATCGAAGTTGAGGGTAGTTTGAAAAGGTATTCATTAAACACAATAGTTCGTCTAAAGCTAATTACGGTTTGGCCGCGGGCACCGCCTGAACTTCGCCTGAAAAACTTCGCCGACGATCCCTATTTAATTGTTCATACATCTTAACGTATAATTTGTATGGCTCGTTCAATTAAAATTTGACATTTCTACGCGTCTGCTGTCTGAGGAACGATAATGATCGAAATTTAAACTTTTAATCTCTTTCGAATAATTAAGACGATTGTCAGTTTTTTTATTGCTCTACTACTCATCTTGACAGTGTCAAATACCTACAATTCAATTCATAACTATCAAACAGCATTCTTTAAAAAAAAAAAAACGATTTTTATGCTGGCTAGAAATGCCAATGAAGCCACTTAAAAAGAAAATGTGAACCGTGTCAAGTACCTCTTGTAATGAACCCTCTTTTGTAATGCAGTGGTGCATATAGGTAGGTAGCGTTCTATTGTTCCATTAAAAACTCATTCTCATTATTATTATGTTTAATTTTCGACTAGCTGGAGGTAAAAGTTTTAGCAGTCTATTTTTACGATTATCTTTTGATTTTTTTTTTGTTTTATAAGAGTCGGACTGCGATAATTTAATAACATTTTAGATAGGTACTGTTTTCATTACTGATTTCATTATGTAGACACCTTTAACTTCTTCTGTGTATAAAATAGAAGAGTACTCGCTTTGAACTTTTTATCTTGTTAATGTATAAAACAAAATATTCTTTCCATAAATACGACTACAGAGTCAGTAATGTTTTTGTTTAACTGGAGGGAATGTAGCGAAGCAAAGTGTAAAGAAATCTCGAACTTTATGCAAGGTAGACGCCAAACAAAGGTAGTATTTAACAAAGCTTCTTAGTTAACGAAAATTATCGCTGAAACAAATGTTATCAGTTAACGAACTCAAAAGCGAGTTGGTTTTTTGTTAGTCTACTTTATATTCTCAAGTCTTTACATTCATTTGATGAAACTCCGTCTGCTCGTTTGCCTCCTGTCACATAAAAAAACTTCTTTACGAAATTAATAACGTAACATTCCAAGAATATGTTTTGAATTAAATTAGGTACCTTAAACATTTGAGCCTCTTAGTTACGAGTATAAAATGATTTATTGACTTAATGACAAATTATAAAATAGAATATGGATTCTACATGTTATTAAAAACATGATTACTATAAGAAAAGTAAAAGTAAGTATAATAGAAGTTAAAAACATGATTACTATGTAAAAGTGCCTTTTTAAAGCCTATTTACAAAAATAAATGAGTTTTATGAGTTTTTTTAATACTTATGTCTTGCCTTAAAAAACTTTCGAGCTAATGCAACCAATATTATGTAGTTTATAGTATGTTCGTCAAGCTTAAATTTTTTTAAAGTGGGATATACAGGGTGTCCCGTAATGTAACGTCAAGCCGGAACTGGGTGTTGAGGCAAGTTGTGCTGGTTATCAGAAAAATATAAAAAAAAATCTATGTGGCATATTTTAAAAATAATAGGCATTTAAAAAAAATCAAAAAATTCTACTCCAGGTGACGGTCCTTTTGCTCGTGTTGCCACAAATTTTCACTTTTTCCAAATTTTTTTTTTTGTTATGTAACCCTGAATAATGCTTCTCTAAATTGTTATCAAAATTACAAAACCAGCTGCTCCAGCTTGGATGAAAAAAATACATTATTCCCAAAAAAAATTTCAAAATAAAAATTTTACCTAGTTTAAACTGACTGTACTGAAAAAAAAATGTACTACGCGAGTGTGGCAAGTGACGTCATAATTTGGCGCATTTAGTAAGGATTCCAAAATGGTATAACACTTGGTAAATTTTTGCTGTAATTGTCGACAATTTTTGTTTTTTTGGAAATAGTCCCGTTTTTAACTTTATCTACCTTGGTTAAAAATTATTATTCTAATGTGCCCAAAATTCAAGTTTCTGTGAATGACTACCGTACAGTCAGTCACAGAAACTTTTGTCACCATGACAGTAATTAGTAGTTGACATACTGTGACAAAAGTCACCCGTGCGCGCGCGCCTTTACTACCTGCTCTGCCTGCACTTGTACTTGGTAACAGGGATAATAAGGATATGAAGTTTCGGTTATGGATACGGTTACGGATATTAGAATAATATTATACCGGTTTCGGTTACGGTCACGGATATGAAATCATTTCAGATTATCCGAAAGTCTCGGATAATTTCGGTTACGGAATTATTAGAATTTCAAAAATGTAGGTATAATACAAATAGCAAGATGCTGCGTGAGCGTGACCCACATAGCTACTTTATGTACCAACTAAGACGACACCTATGTATGATAAAGGTAAAACAGGCTGGCATATTAGATGGTGCCAGCGAATACCAGACAAGTTGGTAACAAATATTAAGATTTAAGGTACAATTCCAAGACGGGCCGCAGACCGCAAACTGCAACCGCAAACTGCAAAACTATGAAATCGGCAGCGCGGCATTGCAGCTGCGGCGTGTATACTGCAGATTTCATAGAGTTTTGCAGTTTGGCCTTTATCCGAAACTATCCGTAACTTTTGAATCAGTTTCGGTTACGGTTATGGACATTTTTTTATTTCGGATATCCGATAGTTTCGGTTACGGTTACGGATATCCATAACATCCCTGCTTGGTAAGATGGCCCTCTCCGTCCCGCTCATACCTTTTAAAATGGCTTCTCCACCTCACTTAAGCCAGAAACTTGAATTTTGGGCACATTAGAGTAATATTTTTAACCAAGGTTGATAAAGTTAAAAACGGGATTATTTCCAATAAACAAAAATTGTCGACAATTACAGCAAGATTTTACAAAGTGTTATACCATTTTGGAATCCTTACTAAATGCGCCAAATTATGACGTCACTTGCCACACTCGCGTAGTACAATTTTTTTTCAGTACAGTCAGTTTAAACTAAGCAAAATTTTTATTTTGATATTTTTCTTGGGAATAATGTATTTTTTTCATACAAGTTGGAGCAGCTGGTTTTGTAATTTTGATAACAATTTAGAGAAGCATTATTCAGGGTTACATAACAAAAAAAAAATTTGAAAAAAGTGAAGATTTGTGGCAACACGAGTAAAAGGACCGTCACCTGGAGTAGAATTTTTTGATTTTTTTTAAATGCCTATTATTTTTAAAATATGCCACATAGATTTTTTTTTATATTTTTCTGATAACCAGCACAACTTGCCTCAACACCCAGTTCCGGCTTGACGTTACATTACGGGACACCCTGTATAAGGGGACCATTATGAAAATTACATATTTAAACGTAAAGTAAGAGCTTAGCATTTCAAGCTAAATAAACATCATCTTATTGTAAAAGTTACCTGAATTATTTTATAACGAAAATAACAATGTGCTGTCATCTGTACATAACAACCATATTATAGTTACTTAAATTATTACAGAAGGAATAATAGTAAATGCGAAACAAGGAACATAGGCAAAACCAATACATCAAAGCCATTCCATGGAGAGTTGCATTTCTTAAACATTATTCCACAAAAGAAAATACGTTAAAGTGAAATGAATGGAGCATAAAGATATTCCGAAACGTATTCTAGTCTGGAATCTGGAACTTTATTTGAACAGAAGGCTCAACTCAAAAGAAAGCATTTTGTTCTGGATAAAGTAAAAATGTATCATATTTTATTAAGTCATTGCATCAGCCTGGATTTAATATTGCATAACGCATTCGATAATGCATGGCATTAACCTACTTAAAAGAGCTGTTAAATGGTATCAATAGTATTGAAAAAAAAACAATAAGATGAGCAGTCTGCACATTTTTAGTTGGCCGATAGTTGGATCGACTTTCAATTGGAATGAGGAATCGGCCGATACCAAATCGCCATACTTAGGCGGAGTTGCACCACCTAAATTTGACCGTAACTTTAACGATAACGGGTATTTTTTGTATGGATATTGACAGATTTATGACGTTTGTCAAAGTTAAAGTAAGATGGTGCAAGCCAGCCTTACTGTGCGCACTTCTATACCTAGTTCTTCAGTCCGACCTAACAATCAGCCAACTAAAAGTTTGTAGCCTGCGGGGTGTCTAAGTTTCATTGAGCAGATAACAAATAATAAAAGAACGTTTTATAAGAGCGAGTCTTGCAATCCACATTAACAAGAACTCCACATGTGACCTCTAGGCAGACTTAACTTGAAGGGTACAGGGGCAAGACAAGAAATGTCACAAAAACAAAAAGTTACGTAATGAACATTTAAATTTTTTAAAGTTTAAAATATTCTTATGTGTCACTTAAAATTATAAACTGCTAATATGAATACATTATGACTATTACTTATTTTTACGCTTTTTGTATATTTCAAATAAAAATACGCGGGAAATCGAAAATATTGCTATCAAAAATATACTTTTGAATTTTAGGGACATTCCTTGTTTTGCCCCTGTACCCTTCACTTATTTCTAGACAAGGCACTTAAACAGTAATGTGTCCCTGGAGAGACTAGTTGTAGCCCGACCAAGTTAGAAATCGATTATCTGACTGAATAGAAGTTTCGACGTTGTGACACTTGCGCCTTAGAGGTCTGGGTTCGAGTCCCCTGTACTGTTTGAGAATTAAGCTGAGATAGCAAACGAGTTACAAATGCTGGTTAGAAGTGGACACAGTGAAGTAATTTCTTGTATCACCTAGGTCACCAGATAACCCAAAGTTTGACTCTGAGCTACATTTTGGAAAGATGAATACTTACTTACTTAATGACCAAGTTACTTACGCACTGAATTGTGTTGCACTAGTAGAAAATAGCCGCGGTTTTAGTTAATTTATAGCAACACTTCTACAATAAACCACTTGAAAATAATTTTCAATTACTTATAGCAAAGAACTGTTAAAGTTTAATAAAACCGAAACATAATTAGTTAAAATAACTATTTAGTCTTTATTATATTCTTTACTACTTCTGCTATCAAAATTCAAAATAATATTTCAAAATCATATTATGCTAGGACACATCACCCGCTTACTGCAGTAGATATTTTAAAAAAATGCGTCCTATGAATTTGATTGCTCAGAAAAAATGCTGAGTCTATCATCGGGTGAAAACGATCATTCTTATCACATGTTTATAGTGATATTATTGTGTCTACCTAAGATTAGTTTGTGGGCACTCGTCATGTTTGATTGGCCACCACCCGTCTTGCGCAAGACTTGCGTCTTCAGGCATCGAGGCATTCTTGAGGAAAAACTTCGCAAAGTTTCCCAAATGCTGCCCAGTCCAGCTGTATTCTTACAAGTTTCTCTCTCTGAGTTGTTTTTACCAAATAGTATAAACATATAGGGTTGACACACATTATAAATAAGTATAAATTAAAGACGTAGATAATAATATTGTTTGTTTAATTGAATGCACTAATCTCGGAAACAACGTACTAGTTCAATTTGATTCTTTGTTTTTGGATAATCCATTTATCAGCTATCCCATCACGTTATCACGATATGATCAATAGAAAGCATCAATAAAAAAAATTGCAGAAACGGGAAAATTATTAAAAACATCACTCATAAGATGTCAATCTATAAATTCTTCAAAACTTCCCTTTACAAAGTTTATCTTGTAACTTCTATTCTTAAGGTGTATTAACATTGTAAGTTAACAAATATAAATCAAAGTCTAAGTAATCCCGGATTGTAAATTGCAAAGCACCAAGTTTATAACCTCTTAACCGGGGTTAAGTTTAAAATATGTTTATTATTGGATTAGTTTCGAGAGATAATTTATAAGGGCCTTGGAAGTCTCGAGACTGACATTAGCTGTAATGTACATAAACGAGACTTGCAGCTCTTGAAGTATCGTGGACGAAATTAGGTTAAGTTTGAAGAACACAACCACGAAGGACTTTTAAATGGTTATTTTTCAGTAACCAAGTCTAGTTCCCAATATTTCTCATAATTTATAATACCTACCTAGGTACTTTGAATCAAAAAGAGCATGCATCATAGGTTATTCAGTAAGTAGTTAACAAAATAAAATTCGTCATTTACGTTTACTACTTACCTACTGTAGATCCTATGATGTCATCCCATCAGTCCCATCTAAATCATTAAAAAATAAAATTCAAAGAACAAGATGAAGCAAATACAATAAAATTATTATCGAAAACGATAACTTTGTAATTTCATTCATCTGACAACCCCAAAACTTTTATCTCAAAATAAAAAAGCGCGGAAGAAAATCCATAGCGAAAGTGGGCACTCAATTCAAAATTAGCTCCATCTATCTTCTGTAACCGTAAAGTGCATAATTTAGATCCGTAACTGGGTGATACGACCGTACTTAAAGTGTTAAGCCGCTTCGTGATAGCCGTCATTAATAACTTACAACACTAAACTGGCTTTACTTATTCAGGGCTTACCTACGTTTTATGTCGCGGGCCAGCCCTCAGTGTCCGTGCCACAGAGCAAGAGGCCCTAGACGCCGCTTGAATTTACATATTTGAACTGAAAGTCTGAGGCTTGAATGCTTGAGCTAGTACGGGAATTCATCTAAAAGTTCCTGTTACTACGCTGTTCTCTTAGAGGCATAATCTTTTCATATTTTATTGTAATGAATAAGTTTAATAAAGACTAGCGGCCGCCCGCGACTTCGTACGCGTGGATCCCGTTTTACCCCATTAGGGGTGGAGTTTTGTAAAATCCTTTCTTAGCGGATCAAAATCAAAAAATCAAAATCAAAATCAAAAAATATTTATTCAGTTTAGACCACAAGTGGCACTTATGAACGTCAATAGAAAATAATAAAAAAAAGAAAAGGTAGCCCTTATGGGGCACTTTACATGTCTCCTTATCTTTTGGGCCCTACCAGCGCTTCGAGACAAACATATGGCATACAGGTAGATGGATGCCTACGTCATAACATCTACCTGTATGCCAAATTTCAGCCCGATCCGTCCAGTGGTTTAGGCTGTGCGTTGATAGATCACAATGTCAGTCAGTCACCTTTGAGTTATATAATATTTATAGATAACTTTTCAATGCAATACCATTATGACACATATCACTTCATCGAGATCCAAGGTACAAAATGCTTCGGGTTCTTCACTGTAACATTTATCCTATTTCACATTAGTCTTTCGCTTTTTGTCAAATTTTAGAAAGAAAAAGACTCTTTTCGAAGCGCACATCATGTCCTAAATTAGGAGCTTGCCTTGCCTAGCAGTGGTGGTGGACACTCATTGGCCTTTCAACGAAATAGAAAATGCTACACACTACGTTAGGACAGTTCTAAGATTTTAAAAGTAAGTAAGTCTATAGTAATACCTGATATTCGGATCTGAATTGCTCGTTCTGTCTCCTTATCTCATTCCTGAGATAGAGCGCCAATCAGTCTCCCTGAAAACAACTGGATCGTTCAATTTAATTTGGGTTATACATAGGTGGGAAGTAGTTGTGAAAGTCTGAGCCCTGTCCCTACATAATATAGTTATAGGGACTAATACAGAGTGTTAAGTAAATGGTATATCAAGCGACAGTAGCCTTTGTTAACATATGGGTATAAATAGCACAGTGAAGTCAGTGGTATGTATCATCATTTTTGATAAAATATTTTCATACTGTATATTTTATACTAGGACAGCTAGTATAAAATAGCCCCAGCTTTGCACGTATCTTACTGATGGTTTTGGATGATGCACGGCGATATTTATTATGGTTTTTAAGACTGTTGTTTCCATAAAGATTACTAGGATAGAGTTTTTTAGTCCGATTTTACACTTTGAAACATCAACTGCTTAATAAAGGACGCGAACCTGCAACATTTTACTCAAACCACTTGTTTGACTTTTCACAGCTACGAGTTTCGTTACGAAATCTCGTAGCCACAAATCCGTAGCGGTCGTAGTCATTTCGTAGTATAGATACTGCAGCTACTCCATCACATGCGTAAGTAAAGCAATGACTGAATTAATTAAAAATTTATATTTTCCTCTCAAAATTCAAATTCAAAAGATAAATGTGAAAATTTACTAACAACAAATTATATTATGAAGATCGTTTTACGTTGTTATATTCATATTCTCTACTTACTCATTAATATTACACTTAATATCTAAATATAATTACGGTTTTAACAAGGACTTCAGATTTAACGGATTTAATCCCTGATTGCACATCAAATCGCGTGGATATCCTTCGGATATCGGAGCCATTGTTTCGATTTAGTACCAATAAAGGGTACATTAAAACGTAATAAAGCGTAACGCTCAATAAACTTGTGATTTATGTAGTTACCGAACTTGTACTATAATAATGTATTGGACTTAGAAACTTTACTATATGCGTTCATCATTAAATTACCTTGTTTTAACTGTTTTTGAGCAATCAGATCTTACCTACGAAATTTTAAGTTTTCTGTAAGTTTATACTGCTTCTGTTCTGATCAATAATTAAATGTAATATTACGAGTAAATAAGTCATCAAGACGTAAGAAGCAATAGAAAGGCTTGCACTATCTTGTTTGTGGGTTGACATTATAATATTTACAGAAACACAAATGGAAATTGACAGCTTATGTAACAATTAACAATCCTACACAACCTCAGCCTACACACACGCATCTGGCTACCTTAAACCCTACTCTACAAACGATTTCCTTTTCACCTCTATTGTCTCTCTCATTCCGAAGTGAGTGAAAGAGAAGGATGTATTTGAAAAAGCCGAACATATTTCAGCGTAGTAGGCCCTGATCCCATTGCACACGGCCGCAAACGCGCAAAAGGCCTCACCCGAGAAATCCCAGACTTCCCGCACATTTATTTTTTGGCAACGCAGAGCACTCGTGACCAATATGAATGTGATACAATTTGTCAGGTTTACACGGTTATTTGTACGTGAGGCACCCAGGTGCGGCGGCCCACAGCGCCGTTTCATATAATAATAATGACAGATTCGACTTCTCTAAGTCTTGCCTCGAGGCGCTCAGCGCCGCTCGTTTGCAAGGCTTAGCTAAGGGTTCTAGGAGACATACCTAGTATACCTACTGCTAACATACCCGTTCGGTGATTGAACATCTTTTCCCAAACTAAACACAGCGATCAAACAACCCTTACCGCACGTATTAAAACATCTGATTGATTTCAAAAAGCTCAAAACAGCTGTTAATAAAAAGAATAGTCATAGTCATTTATTCCATAAACAATAATACACGATTTATAAAGGCGCTACTTTATTGCGATTCATTTAGAATCCTGTTGTTGAGAGATGAAGCCCTGTTCCACCTTCGTTCGCCCTGATCGTCACTTTCCACCAGTTGTGTTGCAAGACTTGCAGGACTTGCAAGCCAAGAGCTTCCTCGTTGCGGGTTTAAAAAAAGTCTTCAAAATGCGATTAGCCTTATGTAAAACTACTAATTGCCAAGTCTAATTTTTTAAGTATCATGTCTGCTGGAGCCCTAATGCCGTATGCTTGGAAGCAGTCCGCACACTATTACGGCAGACGGAGCAAGAAACAGGATATCTGGAGTGACAAACTGAATGAATTTACCGCTGCCTGCGCCCCACATCGCTAACGACTGATGTCAATTAAAACATGCGATGCAGCGTTGGAGTGTTATTAGACGAGCCGATTAAGTTAGTCAACTACGTTCCTGAATGGTTAATTCTCTTGAATGTAGGTAAGCTGTGTTCAAAAGGTTACTATTTCAATGATTTTTTAAAGCCTATTAGGATTAGACGTTTTTATAAACTGAGGCAACCAAATTAAGAAATGAGCACCTACATTTACTATTACGTCACGCTTAAAATTAAGAGTGCATTTTACCCCACTACTACTGCTTTACATTGTCTTTCCATTGAGTCATAACTTGGTGTATAACACAAATAAACATAGGTTTTAACTGAGTAGGTTATGATGTTTTAGATAGACTAAAACATCATCATCTTTCGGGTGTGCTTGAGGTCAAACACAGACTCGGTCTTCCTGTACTAGACTGTGCTTAGGCTTAACTGTAATGCAAACTTCAAACACGCATTCGTTTCCCATCACCACGCAAAGCCAGGAAACATTGTTATGCTGGTAGCAATCTTAAAATCCAATATGAACCGTATGCTCTTCACATAGGTAATACCAATGAGCTAAATTACGTAGAACATCATGAACAGTGATATTGGAATAGGGACCGTTCGAGCCGGTTTCCAATACGATGTTATATTCAAATCTGGATTCCCCAGCGAACTTCACATATAAGAGATTTAATAAAAATTCCCTGGCATCTAGATCTCAGATGTGCGGAACGATTGCTTTCTTTCTTTTATTCTATTATTTTAGATCTATGAACGCCGATGTGTCTCAATTTTATTGCAGGCTACCTGCTCGGCGAGCGGATATGAGAGAAATATGAAAGAGTTACTTTTAAATCACACTGTAATGACGTCATTAACTATGTTGCCAAGTACATAAGTTTTATAAGACCTCTATCCTATGGATTGTCACATCTGTAATGTCCTAATCCAACGAGTAACAAATACACATTGATATAAAACTTCTCCACTTACAGCTGGACCGCGGAGAGTTTATGTTTATATGAGTAAGAAAATGCTACTCATTAAAGGACAGCCTCAGCAAAGATTTCTTTAAATGCACACACTCAATTATGCATAACTAGCTTTCCACCCGCGGCTTCGCCCGCGAGGAATTTTGTCTGTCACAGAAAAACTTTATCGCGCGCGTCCCTGTTTCAAAAACCGGGATAAAAACTATCCTATGTCCTTTCCCGGGACTCAAACCATCTCTATGCGTGAAAGAGAGACAGACAGACAGACAG
This sequence comes from Ostrinia nubilalis, assembly GCF_963855985.1. Lineage (NCBI taxonomy): Eukaryota > Metazoa > Arthropoda > Insecta > Lepidoptera > Crambidae > Ostrinia > Ostrinia nubilalis. The sequence continues at coordinate 10,248,769 of NC_087103.1, forward strand.
AGTTACTTTCGCATTTTTAATACGAGTATTAGTATAGATTTTAAAATTGGTTGGTTGAAAGTTTTTCTAGTCTTACATAACCAATCGCCCTGAAAGTATGGGGCAATAAAAATAGTTGGAAATTACATTTTAAACTTAACTTTTTTATTCAGTTCAAACGGTTGGATATCCACTAGCCCCATGTTTGTATAAACAAAATCAGACGAGATCGATTCGGACTCCGAAACGCGGTTTCAATCAAATACAATTTTCATGAGCACACCATCCAAAAATTTCAGCTCCAATCTATTTTATTTTAAAATAAAATTGAAAAAGTGCAATCAGCGTTACTTGTTACAAACGAAATATAGCTGTAATTACAATGTATTGTTTGTTGTTTTAAGCTTAACACATTTCCATTTAATAGACGCCTATTAATGTGGTTAATGATATTTTGTGTAAAGCAGATTTCATTGTTTATCATATTTCGTATTACAATAATATGTTTAAAGTTTTAAATTTTACTTATCATTATGTATAAACTTTTAACTCTATTAATGAAATAAATATAATAATCATATATTTTATTAACTTACAAGTTATTTATTTATTTATAACGTGTTGTACCTATAAAATTCTATGCGTGTGATGCTTTTCTCTATAAATATCACAAGTTCCAAAATACTGGCCAAAATTGAATAACTATTTTTGATTTGGTTTGAATTATTCCTCGACACTAACAGTGTTTACCGATAAGCATTGTTAAAACTCCCAGAAAACCGCTAGAATAACTAAACGGCAGATTCTATCTCGTAGATTTAGTTGTGGAATGGACAGGTCGCTCTAAATTCAGGGTGCGAGCGGGCTGGGCTGTGACGCGCCCTCCTTTGTGGGGCCAGCTATCGGCGAGACGTGTTTGTGTGGAAATACACTGACAATTTGTGTGGGAAAAAGTTATAATTTAAGAAAGCGTGAAATTTAATGTTAAAAATATAGGTTTTCGATCAAAATCTAGCTCTTTCCATAAACCTGCGCCACATAGGTTGATAGATAAAAGTAAGTACTTTAACAACATGTTTTTGTGGTTTTTGGGTAAAAGTCTAAAGGGTACTATGAAGAACCCTTTAGACTTTTACCCAAAAACCAACATCTAAACTACCCCGTTCCAATGCAGTCAGATGGCAAATGCCCATTAAGAGCTAATCCCGTCTAATTAGAGATGCACTCGCTATCTGACATCATAGCGGCCGCGAATACCCGGGGACCCGGATACCCGGGGACCCGGATACCCGGGACCCGGTTATTAATTCCCGCCAATATAACTGGAGATTCTCCAGTCCTTTGCATTGAGGGACACTAGACCACTTGGCTTTTGACCGTCTTTTCAGCTAGGGAATTAACGTAGATATGATGATTGGCTTATTTTAACTAACGGCTGTATGGTAGTTCGCACTGGAAAAGCTATGATTTGAATTTTCTCTAAGCTTTATCAAAAGTTCTATGGTATATTTCAACATCATCATTTCAGCAACGACGTCCACTGCTGAACATTGGGGGAGCCCAATGATTTTCATATCGCCCGGTTGGTAGCGGCCTTTACCATCTGGTATGATATTTATCATCAGATAATGTTAGCTTTCTACTATCTACTATTGTTTTACTGTGGTGATAAATATAGTTACTCGAGTTTGTCTGGACATAATCGTCATCAAAAAACCACAACTTTTTTCCTGAGTACATACTTACTTATCATGTACAATGTACATAAGTATTTATTCTGAACACTGATTAAGATATTATATGAGCTATCCCACTCACCATGTAAGTAAGATCGATAGATGGATAAAAAGAACAATATAAAGAAATCGATTTAGACGTAGACTCTATAATAGAGACAGAATAGAAGGAAACAGAAAGGTCGCTTTATATTATTTTTTAACTCTCATACTAATTTGGTTGAATTTTTTAGATTTTCATATATGTACAATAATGTACATGTGTTTAAGTCAGGTTCTGGGCGTCATTTCTGAATCCGAGCCTTAAAATTATCTCACTTACAGACGAAGTTAAAAAATAAATACATTTTTGCTTGCGGTTTTTAAATTAAAGTTTACTTACGTAAAAGATAAACAAAGAGTACATTCAACTACATAATATGTGTTGTATGGTAGCACACTTTATAGCTATGTTTCACTAAGTAAAGGCTTACTGCGTACCTAATTATACTGTGGTATAGAGTAGTTCTGTAATTTATGAGCGAGCCGGCTTTGTGGCCGACGAATAAACGCTTTTGTTTCAGCCCGGATGTTTCTAAATCACTCGTAGATACAATCAGTAATCGGCTGCACATTTTTTGGGTTAAAATCGTGCAGTTACTGCCTATGTTAACTATTGACTATAGTACAAAATGATTTGAAATCACATTAATTAATATCAACGCTTTATCTGTTTCATTTAGAGTCCCCGCAAAATACAGAGTTTTTGTCGACTGAAAATTTAATCAGGCTGTTAATCAGCATGAACAGTGAAAGTATTTTGGTACCGGCCGATTCCTCACACAAAGTGGAAGCCAAACAAACTATCGTCCGATAAAAAGTGTCGTCTGGGACTCTATGATATGAAATATAGTTTGTCGACAACTTTCGGGATTGCGGCACATCTGGTCTTCTCCCTCGCTTGTAATCGACTAAATTAGTTGTTGATACTTCGTTCGTTCGTTCGTTCGTTCGTTTCAGCCAAATGACGTCCACTGCTGGACAAAGGCCTCTCCCAAGGTTTTCCATAATGAACGGTTCTGCGCTGCCCGCATCCACGTTCTTCCCGCAACCTTTACCAGATCGTCGGTTCACCTAGTAGGAGGCCTGCCCACGCTACGTATGTTGATAGTTATCAACTACTTATTTCAATTCTGCCAAGTCTACAAATACCTACCTACGGAATCGAATCCTTTACGAAGCATCCCTCCCGGCGCTCCGTCGTTTTATTTACGTTGGACTATTCTTTCATCGTAACAAAGAGCTTGTTAACATTGCAAAGCTATCGAGCTATTGGTCGGCAAAACAGATCTATTACTGTGGGAAAACAGAAACAGAGAACTAGGTACCTTTTATATTGGATTTCAATTCGATAAAGTGCATACTATGAACCTTTTATCCTGTTAAGCACCAAGCGCCAGGCACGGATCTAGGGGGGCAAAGACGGGGCGCCTGCCCCGGGCGGTAGCCTAAGGGGGCGCCTGCCCCGGGCGGTAGCCTAAGGGGGCGCCAAATTTATTTTTTTAGCATCTCAAACGCTAGTAAAGGAGCCACAATAATTGGGTTGCCCCCGTTAGAAGAACTGCACGGGAGGAGTGACGACATTATTATGACATGACAGGGCATACAAATCAGAAATCTCGCTGACATTTGATAGTCACAAAATCACCCTCCCCGTGCCGCTCCCATACCTCAGGCATTGACTGAATTAAGCCCTAGTACCTATATCTTGCGCTGCTTCTTCTCAGCACTGGCCCATTTATTGTCCCGAAGCAGTAGTAGGGTTAATATTTGGACGTGAAAAAGTGCTTTTTAAAAGCCTATTTGCAAAAATAAATGAGTTTTATGAGTTTATAGTTGTAACGCGACTGCTATGCCAATGAGGGTTTTCGCGATTGAAAAATCCGCCAGATGGCAATACGTAGACGCGAGGTCCAAATGCTGCATGATTGGTTATTTTTGACATGACATTGACAGATATATATGTCAAAATCCACCAATCACGCAGAATTTGGACCTCGCGTGGTATTGCCATCTGGCGGATTATTCAATCACGAAAACCCTCATTGCCAACCAATGACAACGGCACGTTCAATCACAGATGACGCTAGTTTCCATATATTCTTCGTAGCTACGTTACAATACTACAGCAACTGGTTGCTAAGATTCGTAATAACTCCGCGGGAACCTCGTTAACCCGGTATAAGAACTCCGCTCCTAGTTATTATTAGATAGAAATCATGTTTATGGCGTCCACAAACAAGAGTGGATTTTCAATTGGATCTATTGATTAGACTTGAGATTTCCATTTGAATTCAGTTTCATCATCTCTGCAATGGATTCTTACCTAGTTTATTGAAATATTCAATTGATTTCGCTACTAGATTGCATAACTAATGCTAAATTGCAATCTCAACCAAAAACCGATTACGACAGCAATGTTAAAAATAATGTGAACTAGGATTGTGAAAAATATGAGTCGTTAAACAACCATTTCCCCAGGGTTTGATTTTTAGCAACGGGACTATTCCCACCTCTCTTTCCCACCGCTGCAACTCCTGTATAGCCAGGATCTACAGCTTGACTGCCAAAAAAAAAACAAAAAAAAAAGAAGATCAAGTTTGTCCCGGGGAAAAGTTAAACTGTCATTGGACCCGCAACGAAATTACTCAGAAGAACATAGGAGGAGTTCGAAGTTAAGATTCGACTTCCCTCTGTTGCAAAGCGGATGACAGGTGACAAACAAAGGTTTTAGTAAACCTTTATGAATAGATATGCATTACGGACAAAAAACATCAATTAAGGGGGCCTATCTTATTGTGATGATTACGACTATGATTTTTAGCAAGTATAAGTAATATTAATTTCTTTAAAATACAAAACCACTTTATCACTTAGGTGCAAGTAGCCAAAGAGCAGTCATTACCAAATTCCAAACTCGTCATATATAGTAAACATAACTTTTTAGTTTATTTCAGTTTGTTTTCAAGTTTTTAGGTAGTACCGGCTGTATGCACCAGCATTGATGGAGTGCACTCACTTACTGCCGACTTGCGAATCAAATAAGCGTTTGACAAGCAGGAACGGGAATGTGAGCGATTTGGCAGTGGCATTTAAATGTGAAATTCTACGAACATCAATGAAAGGCGAAACGTTATCTTCATGTAGATGTACCTTATAAATAAGTATCAAAGTTGATATGTCAAGAGGAGATTTTATAATTTCAGTTTTTCACGCAGATGGAACAAATATCATCTCATATTGTTAACGATACGTATAGTCGACGTCAATCTAGGCTATAATTTACCTGATAGAGTATGAGTAGAGTAGATCATGTTTAATTAATTCTGGAGTAACTTTATCCCCTAAATTATGCCATTCCAACTTATGTTCTATCTGCTTTTTTATTTAAGCAGGTATCTAATTAAGACTATTACGAATGTTCCAGTACTAACTACACTACACTAACACTACTACACTAACGGATAAAAGCATTTTTGTTTAATAGATAATGCTGTTTTACTAACTCTACACAGGTGGGCCTCCGCACTGACCCGCTGGGGGCGTCAAACGAACTTAGTTCTTGAGCTAGACGCTTAACTTGCTATACTTACAAACAGAACTCGGGCAAACACAGGTGATTAGCTTAGCGAATTGGGACCGGCAACTGCTTATGCAGAGAACTGTGTGTCTGGGACTTAGCTAAATTAAGGGCGAATTTCACCATAATGAAATTTAAATCGGTTCATTTATTTTAAATGTTTTGGTACACAAGCATTTATTTTCTGTGACTATAATATTAAATTAAAGTAAGTGCTTTTGTAACATCACTTTCGTTTGATATTTAGTCGAATTACACAGTAACTCACACTGGGACTCCAAACGGTTAATTACTAAGTAACCCTAACCGGAATAATTAAGGGTTTTAGGAAGTTATTTTTGCTCTAAAATTGTTGTAAGTAACTCTAATATTATTATGTCTCTACAAATTAACAAATATTTGGACCCAATTAATTGTAGTAATTTAAATGCCTCGTGTAGGTTGTGAGATATAAATTAATTACACGTATGAAAGGCACGATACAACGAGATTTGGGGATTTTGATTTATTTGTGAAAACTCTTTTGGCAAATGTGAAGTTTAATTGGTAACTATGTCTTGGTCTTTTTGTGTAAAAGGCGGTCGGGTCATGCCTTTTTAACGTGTATCTTAAGTTTGTACGCCATAAATTGAAAGTTACAGCCATCTCCCGCTGCATACGCCCTCGACTTCTAAGCAACACTATTTGAGCAACTTCAGCTGGATTAATGGGGCATTATTCTCAAATTATGGAAACGAGAATAACCCTAAGATTGATTTAAAAACAAAAAACAAAACGCCAAACCCTTATAAACTTACCCGTACTCTTTACGCTCCAACAACGAAATGCGTTTCTAGAGTCAAAAAAGTTAAGCAGAAGCATTTTTTTATTAATCTAGCTTCTTAAATTTAAAAAAAACAAATGTTCTGTTAACATGTCACACGAAACTTAGGTATACAACACCTGTTTGGCCTCATATCTGGGTGTTTAGGCTTGGGCCAAATTCCATGCCGCTGAGTGTGGAATGCTGTTTATTTTCCTAACATAAAATAATAAAATAGTGTTTGACATAATATTTTTTTTTACTTATCTTTATAAATAAAAAAATAAGCAAAGAAAGAAACGAAACGTTTTTGCGATAACTCCTATTGTTGCCAACAATTCGTTTCAGCGTTAGTTTACATCAAAAACATACCCACATTTCTGCAGTTGGACAATGAAACAGTCCCACGATAGCATTAATTAGCACTAAAGTAATACCTAAGCGCATTTAAGTCGCGCGCTTGTCCGACTCTTTTCATTAAAACCTCCGAAGAACTTTGTTTCGTTTCAATTAGTGTGTAGTTTGGAATGAGCCAAACGAGACAACTTTATAACGGCTGTATTATACTCTTAGTTTCCACTTCCATCGACACCGGTATAGGGTTGCCAGGTCCTAAAACACAAAAGCCGGACTCTGTGCTTCATTTGGCCAGACATTTTACCCTAAAAGCCGGAAATGTCACGGGGGGGGGGGGGGGGGGTTGCAATTGCTTACGAGTGAATTCTATCATCATTGGTTGCCCAACATCCTGATGCGTGCGCTTGATATTATTATGTAGCTCGACTTTCGCCTGGCGCGGCAACAACATAAAAAGCGTAACAAAAGCTGGACAGGCCGGACAAGACAATTTTTGGCCAGACACGACAGTAAAAAGCCAAACATGTCCGGCTAAAGCTACCCTACACCGGTACGACGACTTCTATGTAGTAATAGACAGGAAAGCTCCCTTTATTCAATTAAAACAATGCTCAAAACGTGATGAGATCTGTCACAGATTCTGTCCTGTGATTTGTCTAAGTATTCAATTCAACCAATTAAGTCTCAATCTATGCTTAAAAGTCAATTGAATTGCAATACGTACCTACCTAAGTTTTTGATCTCTATCTTACCTAATCATTACAAAATTAAAAGTACTTTACAGATAGCGAGCGAGCGAAATGCAGGCAGCGGCCTTAGTGGCGACCAACCGGCCAATCTGGAGACCCTACATTCACGTGGATTTCTGTGAACATTGTTACTAACACGATTATGGAGCCCGGTCCTGATAATTTGACTTTGTCAATTTCAATATCGTTCAATGAGTGAGACTGAAACTTAACTATTATTTAGACTTTTTCACTTGATTCGAATTTATTGTAGGTAACCAGTGCCCGCTGTGACACAGTTTTGTTCTGTAACGCTTCTCTAGTAGTATTTAACTTGGAAGTCTTTAACTGTGCACTTAGGAACTGCTGTTAGAAACTTCTAGCAATTAACAGGGATCAGTGGGACGTTACAGAAAGTTCTAGATTGTGCTATAATCATTTGTTTCGCTTTTGTTTTCGAGAAGTACATGGATCCGTTAACAAAGAGTTTCCATCAAAATGGACAAGGCTGTCTGACGTAAGCTTCCTGGAGTTGGTGAAAGTTTGCTATTTGGTTTAGATTTTGAAGGGAAACATTACTTTATGTTGGTGTTTGGTTTAAGTTGAAATAATCTGTTTAGAACGTACCTCCCTATGAGGAACCCAAAGCAAAGATACTTACCTAATCGTAAGTAGTAATTCTAGCCAATTGTTATTATTTGATTTTAGAACTTAAGTAGGTATTACTCAAACTACAAACATTATGCTCGTGCTTTGTCCTCGAGATTAGAAATAAGAACTATGTAGTATCACGTACGGTGATGCCAGTTTACGCACTGTTAGTTGAGGTTTTTTTTTTTTTTTTTGTGGGTATCTCACTTTACATCTTGTTTGACATTGGTATCCGTCGCCAGTCACGATTCAGTGCTCTGCCAGTTCGCACTTCTTCTACTTAAATACGTACCCAGTGTTAAAAATAGTGTTTTTGTGTCGTCAAAATGCCGAACGAAAAACGTCAAATGAGGATAAGGAACATTTGCTGAAGAAAATAAATAAATTGGAGCAGAAGATATGGGGTGCTGAACGTCGTTCAAGCGGTTCAACAGAAGATCATCGTTACACATTACCATAATGCGAACAACCATCCCGGGTTGTCTCTTTATGCCAGTTGTGTTTTTTGTCTGAGGGTTTGCGGTTTAACGTTTGAGTTCTACTCCTACCCCTAATTCAGACAATTGGAAAAATCGCAAGTTCATCGCCTTCAACCAAAAGAAGAAGAAGAAGAACATCATCATTACACATTACCATAATGCGAACAACCATCCCGGGTTGTCTCTTTATGCCAGTTGTGTTTTTTGTCTGAGGGTTTGCGGTTTTACGTTTGAGTTCTACTCCTACCCCTAATTCAGACAATTGGGAAAAATCGCAAGTTCATCGCCTTCAACCAAAAGAAGAAGAACATCATCATTACACATTACCATAATGCGAACAACCATCCCGGGTTGTCTCTTTATGCCAGTTGTGTTTTTTGTCTGAGGGTTTGCGGTTTAACGTTTGAGTTCTACTCCTACCCCTAATTCAGACAATTGGAAAAATCGCAAGTTCATCGCCTTCAACCAAAAGAAGAAGAAGAAGAACATCATCATTACACATACTACCATAGTGCGGGCAACCATCCCGGGTTGTCTCCTTATGCCAGTTGTGTTTTTTGTCTGAGGGGTTGCGGTTTAACGTTTGAGTTCTACTCCTACCTCTAATTCAGACAATTAGAAAAAACGCAAGTTCATCGCCTTCAACCAAACGAAGAAGAAGACAGATGCAGTAAGTTCTATCCATTATTACACATACTACCATGGTGCGGGCAACCATACCGGGTTGTCTTCTTATGCTAGTTGTGTTTTTTGTCTGAGGGTTTGCGGTTTAACGTTCGAGTTCTACTCCTACCTCTAATTCAGACGAATACGGTAAATTATTTTTATTATAATATTATCATTACACATACTACCATATTGCGGGCAACCATACCAGGTTGTCACGTTATGCTAGTTGTGGTTTTTTGTCTGACGATTTGCGTTTTAACGTTTGAGTTATTACCTACCTCTAATTCAGACGAATACAGTAAATTCTATTTACTTAATACAATATTATCATTACACATACTACCATATTGCGGGCAACCATATCAGGTTGTCACGTTATGCTAGTTGTGGTTTTTGTCTGACGATTTGCGTTTTAACGTTTGAGTTATTACCTACCTCTAATTCAGACGAATACAGTAAATTATATTTACTTAATACAATATTATCATTACACATACTACCATATTGCGGGCAACCGTACACGGGTTGTCACGTTATTTAATTTGTGTGGTTATTTTTGTCTGACAGTTTGCGATATTAATATATACTTGCCTCCAAATCAGACGTTCGTAATGTAATGATTTATCTATATCTAAGGGTTTGCGGCACTAAAAACTTTGCATTAATAACCTACTTCTAAATCAGATGTTCGAAGTTAATTATTTTTTTTAAATAATAATTACCCATACTACCATACTGCGGAGCTGTGTGATTTTTATAATATGATGGTTTGCGGTATTATCAACAATACCTACCCTCTAAATCAGACGCAGAATCCTAAAAATATTACGATACTTACGGTATTGCGGGCAACTACAACGGGTTGTAATTTTACTGTCTTACCTACTAATTCTTCAAGTCAAGTAAGTTCAAGTCTAAGTTTTTCGGTGATAACAATTTGGCGATATTTAATTTTAAATTGATATGAACGTTAATATTACTAGGCATGCAGATAATTCGTGTTAAGTTGTTACCTACCCGCTACATATTTTAGCAGGCAGTCAAAAGGGCTGTTCCATACTGGTAAAAGTACATATCACATTAAAAAAAATGCAATAATGCATACCTACTTGTTTAAAAATTGGGAGTTGTCTTAATAAGACATAATTTGATGGGTTTATATCCACACTACCGGGTGGTGATATGATACACGCCAAATCGTTAGCAGGTGAAAAACCATTAGTGGCTATCGAAACATTGGACTCAGAACCCTTAGCCTCGAACCCTGCCGCCGCCGACGCTGCTGCTCTCGTTGACATCTGCGCCGCTTCCGCTGCTGCTGAAACTAGAAATCAATTAGATTCGACACCTGCAACGCTGTTGGTCTGAAACAGCTGTGCCCCTTCATGATGAGATTGTAATATTGGTGATGATCCTGTGTAGGACAAGCCTCAACACAATTACCTTAATATGAATTTCTTATCGATGCCAATCGCATTTTCTCGACTGTCTACTAAGAATTCCTTATCAGAAAAAACGTAATTCTACTTAGACTCATTAAAGATAAGATCAATTATTACCTACTTTGGGGCCAGCTGGCGCTGTGTGAAATTGTTAAAGGACTCATCTATTTATTTATTTATTACAAACACCGAAGATTGACGCCATGTCTTTTGATAAAAACTTTCCAAAACACGAAAAACTGCCTAGCGAACTTCAAAGTTTGGGGCTGATCTGGAATTGAATCCCAAAATCAAATCAGCAGCCACCAAAAAGTCCTTTCTTATACGAATTTAACCTTGAAGGGACTTCCCCGAAAGGCAGACAACCGATGAAAACAGAGGACTTGACCTCCTGACTTTCAAAACAGTCATCACGTGTCATGCTCGTGAGCGCACCAGCCGCATCCAGCTCAGAACCGCAACAGTTGAATCTCGTAAAATATGTCGGTTGGCTTTTAAATTTTTACCATCAGTGGTCACTAGTAATAAGTGACTCTGTTGTACTAGGATAGAGTTATGTGATTTCAATCTCACAACCAATAATAAATGTCAGTATAAATCACATAATACATGATTATATTCGGACATAGAAAAATTGCAATTATATCAGGCTATTCATAAACTTATATTAAGTGTCATGAAATATAGTCCGATGTCTCAACTACGGGATGGGGGGCGGCGTGTTACGGGGAAACTTCTGGGGACCCATGGTCCAACATCTATTTTATTTTATTAATATTATCTAATATTAAAAACATAATATAAGAATTAATCTGCAAAGATTCCAAACATTGACCTTTCTTGGCCTAAAAGTATTTACTAAGGATCTTCAAAATTTTCAGTTTCTCAGAATGAAATTCAGTTTTGTACACCGCATAGGTGGCGTGCAGTTTCCCCCCACTTAACACAAATAAAAATAATTGTGGCAATGATGCGAAACTAGAAAAATCATTATAATCATCAATACACAATGATGTGTCCTATCTAATGATCTATCTTATCTAGATAATAGCATGGTAGATACCGAATCTTAACAAATATTCAATTTAATCACGACATCGCGCCCAAGTTCACAACAATCAATCTTGGTATTGTTTTGACAATTTATGTCATGTACAAGCATTTTGTGCAAAGTGTTGCTTACGAAATTGTTTACCGCTCTAACACCGAGCACTTAGTTTAGTCACAAGTTTAGTTCAATTAACATTGCAGGCTTGTGATATTGACACCTTGATATTCACCACTCACAGCACGAGGCATGCTGCCTCGTCTAGAGCACATACATTAGGAATTAATCTTGATTATCAGAATTACCCCCGGTTGGAGCGTTATTTCAAATAGCTACTTTGGGCAAATTCTTTAAGGCCGGGTAACAGAGAAAATGGCGAAAATGAGGTTTTCATTTTTCATTTTTGAGGTACTAAACAGTAAAATAAAAGGCTAAGATTTTTTTTGGGCATAGTTGAGGATATTTTCTAGGGCTATTAACGGATGGAAACACGATTTGATGAAGTTGACTCGATAGAATAAATTCCCAAAGTTACCTCTATTCGTTTTCTAATAATGGTTTTATTTTTAAAATAAGCGATTTGAGATTCTGAATCTTTTACTAAACTAAAGTTCAGAAATAACTTGAGGGCTTTTAACGGATGAAATTTTTATATTGCGTCTTATTTAGTTACTATGTTAAAAAATGTGGAAAAAATCGCCCATGACGGCTTGGACAATCTCAATCAGTCGCGCGGTGGCGCTTACGGAGGACGGACGCGTGCCAGTTTTTTGGCCGTGACAGTTCTCGATTTGTCAATATTTTTGACAATGATGACTTTGATGAGTCACAGTATAATAATACCAGTGTTACTGGAGAAAGCTAAAATTTTTGATAATTAAGAATTCTGAATTTTGTCTACCTATTGAAATTTAAATCGTTGGCATCCTTTTAAACTAAGACTCTACTCATGATACATTCCTCAAATATGAGACAAAACCAATGAGTTAAAATTACATTTTAATAGTACCTACATACAATCGTCTTCACTCTTTAGAAGAGCACACTGACACAAATAAATAAATAAAAATTAGGTCAGTGGGTCAAATATAGGGGCAGCTGCACGTCACTGAAAGACGATTCTGTTTACTCGGCATCTGGGCTGGAGAACATGAATCCTTGCTTACAGATGCAGATGTAAATAGAGTTATAATTGAACAAATTTTACATGAAGTGTTTAACAGAACTCAGTTAAAAGACACATACATGGAATACCAATAAGGTTGCGGAGGGAAAGCTACCTATTATAAACTAGCGGCAGCCCGCGACTTCGTTCGCGTGGACCTCGTTTTACCCCCGTTAGATATGATGTTTTACCTCATTTTACCCATGTTGATAGATGGCGTTTCACGGTTTCCCCCGAATGAATATTTACGAACGTCATACCGTAGTTTGTCCAGTGCTGTAGATTTTAACCAATGACGATAGATGGCGCTTTTAGACACGTCTTATTTATTTATTGAAATTTATTTGCCACATATCGTCATAATATTAATCTGGGTTATAAACAATAATACTGTAAAGTTTCAACAAAATCCGTTCAGTAGTTTTTGCGTGAAAGAGTAACAAACATCCAGACATCATGACATCCAGACATCCAAACTTTCGCCTTTATAATATTAGTAGGATATTTCACAATCCAAACTAATATTTACTATTTAGCATTTACTTACAGTAAATATTAGTTTGGATCGTGAAATATTTAAAATAAAAAAAAGAATAAAACAAAATAGGGTTTCAAATTACCTATCTATAATCTAATATTATAAAGAGGTAAAGTTTGTGTGTTTGTATATTTGTTAAATTGTAAGGGGTAATCTCGGGATCTACTGAACTGATTTTAAAAAATCTTTCACCAATAGAAAGCCACATTATATCTGAGTGTAATAAGTTATATAAAAACCAAAAAATTCCACGCGGGCGAAGCGGCGGGCGGAAAGCTAGTTTATTTATAATTATGTAAGAGCATAATTATTAAAGTCGAAGTCAAACATTCTTTATTTGTGTGGACCTATATTAACGAGAGATTACAAGAGATTACAAGGCGTCAAATATTTCAAGAAAAAATTAAAAACTATTATAAAGCTAAATTTTGCTCTCATGGAGCCTTTACCTACTCTGACAAATTAAGACTTAGAGAAGAAACTAATAATAAAACTATTTAACTGTCCTGCAATGAAAAGCTTGATCGGGTACAACACCTCAAGTTATTTCAGAACTTGATTTCATTAAAAGACTCCGAATATCAAATCGCTTAGGTATCTAAAGTCAAACGATTCTGAAATGTCAAGTGGACTAATGAATAACCCATTAAGATAGTAGCGCCCTCCTGTCAATGACATACCTGGAACGATAGAGTTTTGAACAACTAATAAAAATGCTTTGTCCTAAATGACTGACGGATATATCGTAGAGACCTGAAAGTTGGAAGGTGTGTTCTTTTTATGACGTAGGCATCTCATAAGAAAAGATTTTCCGAAATGGGGTCATGAAATGAAGGGGGTGAAAAAAGGGGGCAAAGTTTGTATGGGACAAAGTGATTCCTTGGTTCAATCTACTTGAAATTTAGTTTAACAATACCTTAATATAATTCATGAAAGACGTGTGGAACGGGTAGAAAGTAATTTTGGCAGTCATTTTCTTCGAAGTTGATATCAATACTACTTAGTGCCTTTGATTTAATTACTTTTTATTTTTACAAGTGTTTGAAAACTCCATTTCAGATTGTGTTCAATGTCAAGTGAAATCTCAAATTGAAATGTCTCAATCTCAATGAGGAGACTCTGTATTTATTCCTAGAATTCCCCAAACACCGTCAAATTACCCTTTCGAATTCAAGACAGTGCAGTTTCCCATCAGTCTGCTTCGTAATGACTATAAACAAAGCTCAAAGTCAAACTCTAGGGACCTCTGCTTAAACTCCCATGAGTGCACAAAGGTACGCAGGTAACCGTGTGTGATGCTTATAGCAATTTTCGATAGGTACAGAACCCCGTACATACGTCATACATATTATAGAAAGAAAACACCCAGACCAATACAAACAAATATGTTTCTGCAATTTTAGTATGATATTTTTATTTATTAATAAACAAAGAGACTGAACAAAATTGATGCGTACCTATACTGATTAATGTTATTAACCACATGCAAAGCTTCGTGAATTGCAACAACTATAATTAAAATTATCCAAGTTCTAAATAATCGCTACTAAGAGTAACTTATCATAAAAAAAATTCCAATCGCTCAAGCTCCCAAGGGCCTACCGATAGGTCGGGTGACGTAATCTTGAAATTCTTTAAGCCGGCGCAGAACTTCCAGAAGGTCGGGCGACGCCACGGCCACTTTGAACAGTGTTTACTTCTGCAGTTATATTTTATATTTATTCGATTCTAGAATATATTCCCAAAAAGTCTAAAAGGTGTTTTAATTTGTATCACTTGGATATGATTTCTATTAGAAAGTGTTGTGAGTGTGACGCTTGAAGGGAAGGAAGTCAACCTAACCTAACCAACTGCGTATTTCTATACTGTGTAGCTGGAAATTGTGGCGGGAGCTCTTTGACGCGCTGTTTTCGGCGAAGAATTGCGCGCGCAGATTTTGACAGCGCGAAATACCTACTTTAGAAGAAATACCAAGCCTTAATAGAATGCCTATTGCGTCCAGAAATAACAATCAACATTTAATTGCCAGAAGAACCTAATACTGACAATTGATTTGGGAAACAATAATTAACTTTCCCACTTAAATTATGGCTAATATAACAGCTAATTATACTTGCCTTTAATTACTTACCCTTAATAATAATTATCAATTATACGAAAGTATTCACTCGGGTAACTACGACAGTTATGTCACACTTAATAGTAATTATAAAACAAGCATTGTATTCTTACTAATGATTTATTATTTTTGCAAAGTAATAAACAGCTTTGTTTTTATTATCATTTCACATCAGTTCTCTCAAAATCTACATAGTTCTTATTTCTAATCTCGAGGACAAAGCACGAGCATAATTAATGATTAAACGAACTTAAAAAGTGAAGTTCTATCATAATTATGCGAGGGCTTTGTCCGAAGAGATTAGAAACCCTCCCACCCGTCTTTAACAATCATTATATGTATATTATTAAAAACACAAACCCCCATATTAGTGAAATGATAAAAAATACAAATTACTACTCCAAACTAACTGACGACGGATACCAATGTCAAACAAGATGTAAAGTGAGATACCCACAAAAAAAAAAAAATCCTCAACTAACAGTGCGTAAACTGGCATCACCGTACGTGATACTACATAGTTCTTATTTCTAATCTCTTCGGACAAAGCCCTCGCATAATTATGATAGAACTTCACTTTTTAAGTTCGTTTAATCATTAATTCATCATCATTATCTATTTCGCCAGCTCAAGCTCTATTTAATTATTAATTTATTTTTATGTAGAACAACATTTGTTTATTATTATTGCTGTTATAGTTAACCTAACCTTGATCTTGAATCCCACTCCCTCGCTACAAAAGGCGTAACTTTACATTAGCAGTAATAGCCTTTTAAATATCTAGTTGGTCAAATTCGATTACGACGTAACTTCCAGTCTAAGACGCTAATCCGAAGGTGGATGCACAACCAACTTCTTAATTACAGAAGCGAGTTCATTCGCGAAAGCACCTGACGTTTCATACTTAAATCGCGAGCCTCCATTAAACTTGTAAACCCCAAATCCGCAAAGCTTAATTTCTTTGCACGTTCGGAGTCTCGGAAAGTCGTTTCGGTAAAGTAATTGCTTATGAGTGGGAGCGGATAAACGAAACGAGTTCCACTCTGGCCGAGGTCGTAAAATGGACTCGGGGGCTTGCATTTAATTAATACGACTAACAGAAGTACGTGAGAGCACATCGGTCGGAATGGAATCACTCCGTTTGACCGGCCGCAGCCGAAAAAACTGGGCCCCGATTCTTTTGGACCATTCAGAAACTCAACTCTAACCGTCTCTTTCATTTGCTTAGGTCAGAAAGTGACAGTGCTATAGAGCTGATGATAGATTTTGTTTTCAGCAGTGGACCTACTGGAATAGCCCCCATCGCATCAGCGTTTTACGCGCAGCAGCGGTAAGTAAAGTGCCCATGAATTCACCCTTTCTAAAAAACCCGATAAGTGCGAGTTACGCTTACTCAAGAATTATTCCAGTTTTCGCCTAATGTCCAAAAAGTGCCTGAGGTTGGTTCTTAGTTCTGAGTAAGCTTACATTTAATACACCTTTGAAGCAAAACTTTTTTTATCTATCACATCTGGACCTGCGGAGTGCTTATCTCTTTTGGACATTTTGTGCGTACTTTAAATACATGTATTGGTATTCTTCACATGCATGATAATGTGTATAAAGATTGCCAAAAATCAAAATACGATTGAACGAAAAAAAATGCAAGTAAGAAGGCTAGAATTAATCTCATTTTTTATGTTTTTGCGTTCTCTAGTGTAGTCTCCTTTCAACACAAGATGTATTTTCCTTGAGATATTTTGTCCTAAGATTATGATTCCATTCTACAGCCACTCAAAATCGCTTACCTACTATCAATTTACAGCCTAAGTATTTCCCAGCATCCATTTTCAAAGAAAATGGCGATGCACAGCTGCAGCGTCTAATTAGTTAATAATAGCCACTATTCCGGTTACAGTACAAAGTCCAAGGGAAAAGTTAAGGTCAATAGTCTTTAATTTAAAGACGGAACAAAAGGGACACCAATAATAGGAGGCAAGAGGACGATTACAAAACGACTCCGCCGTCACCAAGTCCGTAACGCGCAGAGTGGAGCACACCGCTTGTTGGTGTGACGTCATCATTTTTGTGTGTATTTTATATTATAGTACCTATTACAAAGTGATGTATTTTTTTGCAATTGGTCCTAGGTATACTTTTAAAAAGCCTTGAACATTGAATAAGTTCCAAATGTTAGCCTAATAACACTAAAAATATGCTTGTGCTTTAGGTATTGTATTGCTTGGGGGAGGCCTATGTTCAGCAGTGGACGTCCTATGGCTGAAATGATGATGATGAAGCTTTTGACAGATTTTTCTCTATACGATACGATAGTTCTCAATTACCCTAAATAAGCATTTAAATGTTGGAACTTCCTCTTTCCTGCGACCACTTTTAGTTAATTTAACTGCTCACACGGCCCTGTGCCATAATTCGTCATCCATCACAGATAAAGAAGCGTATCAAAATGGCACAAATCTCTTTGGAAAAGTGACAACTCCTGACAACTCTAATATTTTAGCTCGCGGTGTGAACAGCTCTATACACACCAGTGGTCTGTAGTTTTTCCTTGGCTCGTTGTCGGTATGCAAATTGCGAATTCATTAAATGATTGTACGTCCGTTGCGAGTTTTCCTTTATATTTTTTCTTTTCATCCTTGTTAAGAGTCTCTTGTCCGGCGCAGTTTAATAGAAGCGTTTAGATGATCTAATAAAGATTTTATCGCTGGGGTAAGTAAAACTTGAAGAATCAGCCTATTTATTTGGTCATTCGTTGAGTGGCGGCGGAAATACGGGTAGGAAAAGTTAGGAGCAGAGTGGCCCAAGCAAAAGATGCTTTTCTACAAAAAGGTTGAATTTTAGGTACTTTTGATGGCCCATCGAGATGAGAATGCCGAAAAATTAAGTAGAAAGAAGATAATTTATGTAACACTTTACTGCATCTCATTTTCCTGTGGTACTTTTGGAGATTATTGTGATCCTGCAGCGGAGACCAAATTACTTGATGATGTTGATGCTGACACTATTGGTTAATAAAACTGCGAGAAGAGAGGAACTTCGGTAAATACTTTTATTTTTATTTTTGGCTGTCCCCACGAGAATCCAAACTGAAACTTTATTTTAATGCAGATCAAAGCAGGTATTTGACTGCAATCGCACCTGTTGTTAAGTGAGATGCTGTCTAGGGTGGTATTATCTGCCCTGTAATCAATTCAATTCAATAAATTAAAATTTTAATGAACTTGCTTAGTAAACTATTAGAATTATTTATGCACATAAAGTGGTCCATGAAAAAAAAACGCCACCAACTTCATTCTGATGCTATGCATTTATGGTTTTAATAAAACAAACATCGCGCTCCAATAAATCTCAACGGAATATAGAGGCGAAAAAAGTAGTCGCAATTTCTCTTAATAGGAGAATAGGGAAGTACATAGTTTAGGAGATAGTAGGTCGTTTATCAGCCTGTGACGTATGTCTGCATTTGTCGGGCACGCAGGTGGGCCCCGCTGCCGTATATCAAGCGAACTATCACGGAACCCGCTCGACTTTTAGGAATATAAGTAAGTATCTTAAAACTATCTTAGAACTCGCTTGACTTTCTATATAACTTTCAGTCACAAAGTCACACAAGTTTCAGGAATATTATGTACATAGATTATGTTATTAAAACGTTACATTTAGTACTGGGATCATCGACTGATTTACATACTTTAATATTTTCACATTACGAGTAGGTATTACCTATGTAAACAAAATTACCTAATCTCATCATCTCACATGAACACTAGACTAGCGATATATCCCATAATTGAATACTTACTTTCCCATTTTTTCAGAGAGATTTGATAATTTTTTATGCAGTCCAATTTTAAAAGTCAGTTAAATACATTATTTTTAGTTCGTAGAGGGTATTCATTGCTCTTTTATTTATTTATTTTGTCCCATTTAACAAAAAATTGAACGCGTTTGTGTTATTGAAATGTTATTCTACAAAGCTTTTTTACCAAACAAAATTAATAAGTAGTTCATATTTCCGTTTATTTTACGAGCGATGCCAGAATAATCTTTATTGGAACGAACTCGTGACCCAGCGACTTGTTTCGTTTAATCTATCATACCAACATAGCTGGGAATACATCGATGTATGTACTAGATTTCGCGATCCGAACTGAACTGTAGGTACTGTACTGCAATCCGTACACCTTTACTTTGACAGTTAATTTCAGTTAATTGGTCGCGAGAAAACTAACACCCGTATTCACAAACATTACTATGAGGTCTCACAGTGCGCGTGAGATACGAACCAATCACAGAGTTCTATTCAACGCTGTGCGTTCGATTTACTGTTTCACTTAAGCAAGCATCATTTGTGAATACGGGTGTAACTATAGGTACTTTGTAAGCGATCTAGCGCTGCATGTTTTAACAGTTTGGTTACGCGACGGACATTTTTTAACGCTGCAACGAACATTACTTATTTCATTCTTTTCAAATAAAAGCTAGAATTTCGCTTACGATAGCTTTTCTATCCTAAGTATATCTATAAAAGCGAAAGGTCACCGATTGACTGACTCACTCATCACGAAATCTCAGAAACTACAAGTGCTAGGAGTCTCAAATTTTGCATGGAGGTTCCTTTTAGAACGTAGGTGCTCACTAAGACGGGATTTTCCAAAATTCAACCCCAAATTAAGGTGGTAAAACGGGATCCACACGTACGAAGTCGCGGGCTGCCGCTAGTCCTTTATAACTCTACGTGTGAATACAAGCACGTACATAGTTTATTGCGTTAAATCGAACGGTGATACATGAACTACGTAATCCTGATTACGATGTATGTAATTCGCGCTGTAACGACGTACTACAGATTAGTGCGGAAGATCTTGGTATACATAGTTACATACATACTTAGAGATTAGTCGGATGTGTTGTTGTGTTGGTATCAAATGATTAACTAATGCCTACAGAATAGTCTCCATTGCAGTTACGTGGGGAGAACTGTCATCTTTTTAAAAGGCTTGTTTGCCTTTTATACCTAAAAACCCTGCTTGTTTGGCTTTAATGACTCTACAAAACACGACTGTGGCCAAGTATTTAGAGAATACGCTCATGATTCGGTGGCTTAGAATCGTCGATTCCCAGGAAATACAAAGTGGAAAAATCACATTGTAAAACCTCGTTCCTCAATTTACTCAGAAGTCTTCAGGAGCCACGCGAATCCAATTCTTGTAATATAAGTAGTACCACGTGTAGAAAAATAATTCCTGTACATTTTTATCGCAGCCATTCCAACAGCAATTTTTCTTGCAAACAAACCATAAATACGTACTTAGCTTTAAACAGTGACAAAGTGTCCTTTCAGCGAAATTCGAACGTATAATAACTAAAGCGCGAATATAATTCCCAAATGAAAAATTCCTTGCATGCCGAGTGTTGGAACTCGTTCAAACCGTCACATCACTCGGCGAAATTGCAGCGGTCCTAATTTGTATTCGGGAACACTTCTAGCCATATTTGTTCTTGAGCGCGATCGGCGGCGAATGAGCGATGGGCAAGGGTGCAGCCACATGTGGCGGTTGGAATAAACGATTTAATACAGTTTTTTTTTTCAATCGGACTATCGAGGACTGTAGTTGTACCACAGGTAGCGAGCAATACATTCCCAAAACAACCATTATGGAGGAGCGAAATTAAAGTGAACATCTGTTCTATAGAACAGATTTTCTTATAAAAAAAAGACTTTCAAGTTGCTTACAATAGTTATACGAATAATGCACATCACACAGTACCAATATTGTTACAGCGTAATTTCAGCGATCTTATCAACATTATGTAGAGTCACAAAATCTGAAAGAAGTCCCAGGGGAATGTTAAACTGTCCAATGTCAATTTAACGTTCTCCTAGGCCTGACCTGACTTGACCTTCACTGGTTAGGTTTTTATTGGCAGCCAATACATTTTTTGGGTCCTGTCTACACAGGATTTGCAACGGACTCTTTTCCAAGGTATTTCTGTGATTCTTGATTCTATTGTATCAAAGTGTTATTCATAAAAATTCGTGGTTTGAAATTGTAATTGTAATATCGTAGTAGGAATTCTAATTGTGGTCACGCCTTAACCATTCGATAATCAGTGCGTCTGACATATCTGAGGGAATAGGCTGCGGGCGCCTTTATTATGTGTTATTCTGTCGTCGGCCGAACAATTTATTGCGTCTGCCTTTGTCGGTGAGATGACAGGAAATTAATGGGCAGACAGGTTACGTGCGAAATTATCGACAATTTGGCTATGAATAGAAAAAGGTCGGGGAGCGAGTGACAGCAGAATTACTTTCCTACTACAACAACTATCAATCCTCTTTAGTAAAGTCTAACCAAACCTGCAATGTTGTAAACTAAATCTTCTTTTACTTCTGGTACTGCTACGTGGTATATGCTAAAGGTTGTGCAGGGCTACAAACCGTCTTTCTATCTTGTTCTGAAGATTGACCAGTTGGCTGCATTAGGGTGAATTTATCATTGGGGGCTACAAAAATGCTATCATAGTTACATTTTCTTACATCATACTTAATTCAAAATTCCTTTTTCATGGACTATTAAAAATTGTGCTTACAAATCGTCAAATATTGAAATAAAAAACATACCCTCTTTCTGGCGCAGTCGGGTATAAATAAAAATCTAATAAAAAAACTAAATTTAGGCACTTATGGAGCCTTCACATGTCTTATACCTAATCTTTTTGCCCTACCAGCGCTTCGAAACCAACATTTGGCGAGGGATAAGAAGAATGCAAGAACTAATTTCAGCGACAGTCATTAATTTCCCTTTAACCCCTACAAATTTTAAAATACAGTACAAAACACATTGAAATGGACCAGCTGCGCCAAAATTCAGAAACACACTAAGCATAATCCATTAACACACATTTTTCAGAGTCGGCGACAACGTTGTTTATTATTTAGTTAGGAATTCTCACAGCAGAAAACTCGTAAGGAATATGTCGGCGGCGTGCGAATGTTAAAATGCTAGTGCTCTGTATTCGCGAAACATTTCGCGGTGCAACAAGAAAACAGTTTCCAAGAAAAACTGCGGTAATTCACAGAAAGAATCAAGGGATTACATCGTGGAAGAAAAGGAATAATGGACAATGGTGTTGCGTTAAGAAAATTACTTTTAATTATACCATTGCTAAGTTTTTCTTCTGTTTTTTCTTCAACGTGAATATAGATTACATAAATGAAGCGAAGAAGGGAATATTGCTATTTATATTTAAATGTTTGGTATAAAAATAAGTTTTATTACACTTTTGTTTTATAAATAATGTTAATTATAAATTATTATGTTGCAACATGGAAGAACATAATGGAAACTCGCCGGAATGTTTATTCCTGAACTTCTTCATTTCTCTGAGACAAATTAAAGTTATTTTACAATTTAACAATAAATAAATTATTGAGTAAATAGTTAGTTGGTGAAGAGATCAAAAGTTTGAGATCAAAGGTATTTGGACGGCATAATTAGGTATGTGCGCAATTCCTTGTGTGACAAAAGCTAGTTGATAATAACTTTGAGTCAGAAACTAAGTACCATCTAACATTTCTTTTCAGTTTTGACGGTGAAAAATTCACTCTTTGTCGTATTCAAAGAGAACTAATATGCACTCTAGATCTTACGGCTTTGTTGGGAACAACGGTTATTTCGGAAATGTCCGGAACTTTGTATCTGAGATGTTGATACATGATAATAAAATTAAAGTGAATAAATCCTTTAGTGTATTAGTATAGTAGTGCTTTAACCTTGATACCAATCCTGTAATGGTTGTTGAAATAACTGGCGTTTCACTAAACGCCAGTTTATTTAATTTGTATTTGATTGATTGACCTTTGACACTTCAAAGGTCAGCAATAATTATTGTGAATTATTAGGCAAATCTTATTGTAGATACAATAATACTTCATGTTAAATGTGTTCAAGATTAGTTTTGAATACCTTAAAAAAATATTAAATAAATTCAGCAAAGTAAGTATATTTTTAGAGAACCACTGAATTGAAGAAAGAAATCAATCGATTTTTAATTTGTATTTGATTGATTGACCTTTGACACTTCAAAGGTCAGCAATAATTATTGTGAATTATTAGGCAAATCTTATTGTAGATACAATAATACTTCATGTTAAATGTGTTCAAGATTAGTTTTGAATACCTTAAAAAAATATTAAATAAATTCAGCAAAGTAAGTATATTTTTAGAGAACCACTGAATTGAAGAAAGAAATCAATCGATTGGTGATGAAGTTTTAGCGCGTAGGTACTTACTTACCTCATGTTTTTGTTACTTTTCATCCAAATAACATCAACAAACAAAATACTAGCCAAAAAGTGTCACGCGCGACTGTTTTGTTCCAACGCCAGTAGGTATTGGGGTGTCAGGCGTCGCGTTGTTCTCCGAACTTTCGCAATGTCAGACACGACAAACGTCAAGCGAAAATACCAGAACATTTGGTAAACAGACACGACCGCTGGCTAGTGATCCGCGTAAAGTACGTAGCACATTAAAATTTATCAATCCGGAAAGGGTTCGTAACCGTATCAACTTGAGGCAGTCGAAATCAGTATTACTGACTGCCTCAAGTTGATACTACAACGCACACTTTATCCGCACCGTAACGTCGTAAAGTTTAAACGGCTCGCCTCGCGGTTGACGGCTCGCCTCGCGGTTGACAGCGCGCGAAGGGCGATGACAGCTCGCGAAAGGCGTATTGAACTGTTGATCCCTTTCCGTAGTCTGCTATGACCTTTAGCGCGATTTCCACTAAAGCGGAGAGATGTATTTAGTAACCAATCACATTTCGTTTTTTCCACCTCACCTCTCCGCTCAGCTTCGGTTCAATCTGATTGGTTTATTCAATCATCTCTTTTCCTCTTCACTTTGCTGGAAAGCGAGTCTTACGGACTACAACGACAGTTACAGCGTGACTCTCTATGAGAATCGAGCCCTAAACACCTGTGAGTTCGGGAAAGTCGACTTTTTGACTACAGAATCACGGAAACGTATATCTCAAGCATTTCGGGGAAATTCTAATTTATTTCTAGTCTTTTTACAGACAGCCAGCGAGCGATAGATAGCTAAAGTGATAGCTGCGCAAAAGTAACGGGTCTGTTCCCACCTCTAGTTCCCACCGCTGCAACTCCCCTGTAGCCAGGATCTACAGCTTGACCGCCAATAAAAACCCAACCAGTGAAGGTCAAGTTTGTCCGGCGGAAAGTTAAACTGTCATTGGACCCGCTACGAAATTAAAGAAGAACATAGGAGGAGTTCGAAGTTAAGGTTGGACTTCCCTCCAGTGCAAAGCGCAAAGGTAAGTAAGTTACCTAATCAAAATCAATTCTGTACCTATCTACTCAGCAGAAGAAAGTTATATCTCGAAAATTACTAGCCTAGCAACAACGTTAATATTCCGCCTATCACTTTGGACAGCTAGCGGTACTTGTAGGCTCATAAATAAAAAAGGAAAATATTTCTTATAACGCTTACAGTCAAAATAAACAACGAGTCGTTTGTCCCTTTGCCTTGAACTCGGCTTCAAAGCCACGATCAATATTTTCAGATCCTTGAATATTCACATGACGGTTCATAATAAATTTTAATAATTCTTTACTTGTAATAAATAGGTTCATAAAACAGTTATATTCTACTAATAATGTTATAGGAAAGTTCAACAGGATGGATCGACTTAGTAACATATTATATTTTTTTCACTTAGGTACACGCAAAATCTACCATTAACCATCTACATTAGGTAGATATGGCTGTATTAATATTATTAACAAATATTTAATTTGAAATTAACGCACAATGTGATGTTCTCAGTATACAAAGATTTTCTCAGAACGGATTTCGCTTCTCCCCGAACCCTCGGAAACAAAATCATGGGTTGGTACATAATTTTCTACGGCAATGATTTCCGAAATTCCGCGAAAATGCCCAAAAACGGCATTCGAAGTTGTCGCTTTGACGTAAAAGCGCTGTTTGACGTCGCATGGCACACGTTGATTGGCACATGCTGCCGTACAAATGGGAACTTTCCCATTGCTTAGAATTCAAAAACCCGCCAAAACTTTACGCTTTGCGTTGCCCGTTTGACGACGCAGTGCGAATTTGGATTCTCAGTTTTTGCCCTGGATCTGGCCCTGTTTTTACCAAAATAAAATCCAAAACCTTAATTAGGATTAACTTCCTTGCTCTAAATCCGTCCGTTTTAATACAGCGTCGAGGTCTTTTATTTCTTTTACTTATTTCGGTGCTTTATTTTCTACTAGAAGTACCTACTTTCATAGCGTAAATATTATACTTTCAAATTAGCGTTGTCAGTGAAAGAAATACAGACTGCTTAATAAGGTTATGGTTTAAGGTCTTGGCAGCGCTTCAAGCAATCATAATAATCCAAGAACTGTTGAATAGAATCTCATTATAAAGGTACCTACCTACTCACAAAGTAACAGCTTTATGATCATAAGCTCTACCAGTAGAGCTAATGGAATTCCATCGAATAATTTGTATACCCTTGTTAAAACTAAAATACCTAATTCCAAACTGCCGAATATTCCATTCCAATAGTTCCAATATATCCAAAATTCATAGCACAGTTTTTCAGTAGCGAATACCCCTACTAAGTATACCTACTATTGCCCGCTCCACTTCCATTTTATAGTTCCCTTGGAAATAATTCATTTCGATGGAATGACTGCCACTTTAAGAAATGGAATCGTTTGTGTTCCTTACTAGAAATTTGCCTCGCAGCTCAGTTTTATGGATAATATATAGGTTTTCGGCTTTAAACCTGAGCTGCGGCACTAAATTTACTTTTACTACATTTTGGGTCGCGCAAAAACTAGTAGCAATGAGTATTTATTGGGTTGAGAAATAATGACTTGACTCAAAACTACCGTGTCATATATGTAATGAAAATCTTAATATTTCCAATAACCTTAGCAATCTTTAAAAGCAAGACAAAGACTAGTGTAGGAATCCAAACAAATAAAATAAACAGGTATATTTCTGTTCCATAAAAACTCTAGTTGCGAGTGGCAAAGTAACAAAACCGAACCACAGAAATATTCTGCTATACCTACTTACAAAATGTAAGGTCAAGTAGGTACAAAAGATCACAGCAAAGAAAGACAAAAGAATCCACATTATAGTAAACGTCTCCCAGCCTGCAGACCAATACTAAGTAATTAGGCCCATAAGCGGCCGCAATGGACAACTTATTGTCCAATATTCATGTCTATATAGATACTATCTCGGGCCAGAGGATGGTTATTAGAGGATCGGAAACAAATCATGGCGTACGTGCCCCGATAAGCCACTATAGTTATGGAAATGGACACGCTTATACCACCAATAAATATGAATCTGTATTATTATTTTCATATGAACGGACATTGAATAGCCATCAATATGAGCATGTCAGCCGCCATTGATATTCATGTGGGATGGAGTAATTTGTGTCACCTATTATGATTAACCTTTTTGATTTAAATGTAATGTAAATATATTGCAAACGTAGTTTCAGTAATGACTTTTTGAACACAATAAGTTCTGTAAATTGAAAACCCCACGTTGGGCACCAATTTGTTTTTTTTTAAGTGGGGTACGTTATTACAGTATGTAAGACTAGCTTTTGCCCGCGGCTTCACCCGCGTGAAATTTAGTATGTCACA
Organism: Ostrinia nubilalis; assembly: GCF_963855985.1. NCBI lineage: Eukaryota > Metazoa > Arthropoda > Insecta > Lepidoptera > Crambidae > Ostrinia > Ostrinia nubilalis. Next base: position 10,275,805 of record NC_087103.1, read on the forward strand.
GATCGTAAATATTATAGCCTATATGTTAATCTGGGTTATAAACAGTAATACTGTAAAGTTTCAACAAAATCCGTTCAGTAGTTTTTGCGTGAAATACACTCGACATCAAATAAATCGCACCTCCCGCGACAAGCATTTTCAAACGTATGCTTCCCCACTTCCCACCAATATTGGCACCATTTGAAAGGCTAGTTCTAACCTTCATTTCATTAAAGGAAAGGTTTTTACCCCAAAAATGTGTCTTTAGAAGGATCCAGAGTCACTTCTTCAAAAAATAGGTAGTTACGCTAGAGCCAACTTTTATGGCTATAAAACTGTTAAGTTGGGATTAATCGCTATCCATCTGTTAAAGAGGACACGTGAGATCATTATTTGGTTTTATAACCATAAAAATTGGTCTAAATGATCCCATAGGTGGGCCCAAAGTAAGGTATTTTTTCAAGTCACATTTATGGTATATGTTAATCATTTATTAAGAAATTAAATGTGTTTTTCTTTAAGGATATTTATTGGGCTTTCAAATGACACCAATATTGTTGGGGCACCATGATTGTGTCAGAAGAAAATCGTTAAAGTTCGCATCGCGGAAGGTGCGGTTTATTTGATGTTGAGTATAGTAACAAACATCCAGACATCCAAACATCCAGACATCATGACATCCAAACTTTCGCATTTATAATATTAGTAGGATTATTAGAATTATAATCTTTAGAAAGGTTTTATCATGTAGTAGGCACAAAGTGGATACGTACGAGTACCTACTTATTCTTTAAATCTGAAAAGTGAAATTGGGGCCCAACGTGGGACTTTCAAGTTACTTGCTTTAAATTAAAATTTTGAGTATATCAACAAAGATAACACCCCAAATAAAAGCAGGTCATAGCAATACATTACTCGCATTGCATGCTTTAATCGAAACGAGCGCAACTCGCGTCGCTAGACATTAATAAATAAAAAGCGTAACAGTTTGGCGGCAAAATGAAATATAACGGCAATAAAGTTGGAAATAATACTCATATTTCTCAGTTACCGCCCCTAGCGGGACTTGGATTGAGGCGGTCGGCTGGACAAATCCCTTAAAGTTCCGACAAAGCATTCTAAAAATACAAGAATATTCCCAGTCGGCTGTAGAAATAATACTTTCACTGTCAAAGATTCGTCTAGTAGAGCTGTTCTCAACCCTAGACTTCTTTATTGAACATTAAACGCGCAACAATTTTATTTATGAAGTGCCGAGTTTCATCCGATTCTTAAAAAGTTTCAGTATGTATCTGATTGATGAAAACCAGCTACCTAGATACTTTAATTACCAAAGGAATGAGACTTTTGAACCTAAAGGTAATTTCTCTGCCAGATACCTACCTAATAATGTTTCTAAGAGGCAATAGCCAATAGGAGGAGAATAGGAGCCCTAAAACCGACTTTATGAAAAAGTGATTTTTGATTATTGTTTTTATTAGCAATTCAAGATGCTACACTATTCTTTCAAATAAGTAGTTAGGTAGGTACCTAATGATATTATGGTTTATTCTTAAGCAACTTTGCTTCAGAAAACAGTCAAGTAGCCTTCCAGCTCCTCCTACCATCCATTTGATCTCCCACTCCAAGCCTACTAATGACAACCGGGACTTCTTACTAAGCAAATAGCACGAACCTTCTAGCCTGACCGTCGTTAAGTCGAGTGGCTCCACGCTCCGTCACCAGGTGGCGCATATATCACGGGAACTAATATTCTCTGCTCCTTAGATTCACGAAATAAATCTCTTGAAGCTCCCGAATGCCGTTATCTCGGAAAGTTGTTACATTTGTAAAGCTTTTGTTGTTTTTCGGCACGTTGATTGAGCGGTGAAACGAAATAAAGGTGGGCGGTTTAATGAAGTTACTTTATTATTAACAAATGTAACGTTACCCTTTTCTTTTACTTTAAAGTTTGTTATCAATCTTGTTGGATTATTTGGAGCAGGTTGGAATTCAAAAATAAGTACTTGGGTACCTATAGATATGTAGGTACTAAGTAGGTATAGAGGCTCTGGATTCGATTACTTCGTTTATTCAATAACTATTTCAGATATGAACGATCAGATGCAGATGTGCCTTATCGAGGCTCAAACGTTTCAGTCATCAAAGTAAAACTTAAAACTAAAATACATTTTTACACAAATGCAAGAAATTTCAAGAATGTGCTACTACAGTATTTTCGTTAGTAAGTTAATTGAACAATGTTTTTAACAGCTCGAAATTACCGTGACTTAAGTATTAATTTCATATTAATTTAAACCTTCAACCTCCAAGCTCTTCTAAGAAAAAGGGTCTTTCTTGACAACGTAAATGAGGGTTCTGTAAGATCCTAAAGGGTTATGTTTTCATTGTAAGGTCCGGAACCCTAAAACAACTAATTTGGCTGTTAGCCATCGAATTGTATGCACGTTGTAAAGCGCTCTACACTATATTCTAAACACATCCCTTATTAAGGACGAAGCACACTTATCAACCCGGAAACGGATCGTAACCGTATCAACTCAAGGCATGTCAGTATTATTTGCATAAACCTCCGTACCCTACCTACTGCGACATATTACTTCTCCGTAACGTAAACTCTTCGCCTCGCGGTTGACAGCGCGGCGATAGGCGACACGGTGTTAGTCCCTTTTCAGGTTGATAAGTGTGCTACGACCTTTAGGCACCACAGGTTGCAAATAACTACTAATTTACGTAAAATAACAACGCAGTCAACGTTTTTTTTTTAGTTCCATGTACCTACTTTAAGTAGTCTTACTTTTCAAATAACGTAAGGTAAATCATAAACTGATGAGACCTAACTGAAAGAACAAACAATATTGTTTATTCAACCCTTTATCGTGGCCAATTACCAAAACAGTCGAAAAGCGAAGGCATAAAGAAACTCCACGAAAAAAGTTAAACCGTGAACAGGAAAAGCCGTCTTTTATTGTTTTTACTCGCGTTATTTCAAAACTCTTTTGGGCACAAAGAACTTTTTTACCCTCGATTTTAAATCTACCTACTTAATTAGAATGTCTACCTACAAGTTTTCGTTAAAATGACGAATCAAAGCCAGTACTCCGCGAGTTTGAATCCCTGTCTACTTAATAGTTGGTAATGTTAACATAGGTAGTTTATCTAAGAAGTACCTAAGCATATTACAATTAAGTGGATTGTGGAGTTGTGGACACGCATTTGGCCGGGTTTTCGAGCTCTTAGGAAATATTATGTAATGAAAAGAAAATTTTCAAAATCTGCTAATAGTATAATTGCTCCAGTTTGAAATGAAAAATAAAAACACCAAAATTACATTAATTTTGAAATACACTTAACAAAATCCCAGTAAGTCAGCAAGTACAAAAAACATTTTGTATGATTACAGTAATTAATAAAACACATACAATAAGATAATGCTATATTATCATAATAACAATCTACATTATTTGTAATAACTAAGTATCTATTTAGATTTGGCTTGGACATTTGATAATTTAGTAGGGTCATATTTGTATGTCTTTTGAAGGGGTCCCTTGCCAGCTTTAGTGAAAATCAACTCGTCAATTCGCTGTCTCTCTGCTAGTTCTTTGGAGATCTTCATGTTAGTCCAAGAATCTTTTGCTCCATCGATAAAACCTTTTTTCTTGATTGGCAAGGAGTCTGCACTGTGTGTGACCATTTTAGGAATATTTAAATACTCTCTGACGGCTGGAATTCTGAGGACACCAACTTGTACAAGTGAAATAAAGTTACTGGAAACCCAGTAACACAGGATTGCTCCCGGGAAATTAATAGTGAAGGGGATCATAATAACGGGCAGTGCTCTGAGGAAGTATTTCATCATCTGCATGTTCTGTGCGTCTAAGCGACCTCCGTCCACACCCAGTTCAATGGTGGCCCACATAGTGGCACTTGTCAGAAGTGGAAGCAAAAAGAATTGATCAGGAACTGTCAAATCCGTAAACCACCACAGCCCTCCTGTAGATAAACTCTCAACAGGACAGTTAGCCATTCCTCTCAGCCCCATGAAAAAGGAAATAAATAGTGGCGCCTGCGCTAATGGCACCAAGACATTCTTCAAGGGATTCAAACCCTTCTCCTTCATAAATGCCATCATTTCTTGAGCGTATCTAGCCGCCTCCAACTGATTGCCAGTCTGTCTTGCTTGTGTCATCTTCATTTGCAATAACTGAATCTCAGGAAGATTGTTATTCATAGCCGCCGAGTTTCTTTGAGACATTATGACTAGCGGGAACATTATGACTCTGACTGCTAAGGTTCCTATCAATATGGCACCCCACCAAGGAACATCTAATGTAATGTGTAGGTACTCCAAGCAGTTCTGTACGAGGCCGACAGGAGACCAGCCCCCGAGGCCCAAACTAGCAAACGTTGGTTCACCATTTGCAGCCAACGACTGAACGGCCTCTGTAATCTCTCCAAAAGCAGAAGGATCAGGCACGGGCGGTGGTTCAGGTATACTTTCTGTAAGAGTTGCAGTTTTCCCGAGATCGCTGCCACCAGTCGAAGCGAATCTCACGGTATTTGCTGAAGAATAAAAGTAATATACCTTCGCTTGCCTAACCTCAATCTTCTCACAAAACAACTTTGAAACGGCACTGCGGCATCCTCGGCGACTGAGTAATTTAAACATTTTCAACACTGTATTAGATCAAGCAAGTAAAATGAAGAAATTAATAATACAAAAGTTTCGTAATATTTACATCGAGGCGCATCTCGCCATTTCTTTCAGCAATGTGACATTGACAGTAAGACAGTAACACAGATTAAATAATCTGTTTTTTTTGTGACTTTCTTTTTTAATAATGCCACGGTCATAGCCACGACTTTTATAATTTGTGAAGTTTGTGAACATACAGAAAACTTCTTTGCTTGATAGTCAATTTTAAAACTAAAATCACACGTGTTCTGAACTGTCAATGTCAGTTAGTGTTGATTTGTGGGCAGTGTTGCCAGAAGGTTACTTTTGTAACCTTTTAGGTTACTTTTGAACTGCATTGGTTACTTTTAGGTTACACTAACGAAAAGGTTACTTTTAGGTGATTTTTCAGAAATTGTAGAATTAACTTTTACAGGTTATTCAGTAAAAATATTAATAGTGACAATTTAAAAATTATGTCATAAACAGCATTTAAACATGAATTTGATTTATTATTTGTTAAAGACAATGAGTTTTAGCAAATGTTTTTTTGATAATAAAACGCAAATCCATGAAACGGTTTTATACGACCGGTCACTTTTCGGTCTTCATGGAATGGTCAAAATTTCGAATTTAGGTAAACATGAACCATCCATGAACAACCGTACACAATCGCTCCGCACCCCCCCCCCCCCGTATGAAGGTTACTTTTTATTCAAAAAGGTTACATTTTTTTATATTTCTGGTAATTTCTGACAAGACCCGACTGGCAACACTGTTTGTGGGATTTGTGGAAACACTTGTGATATGTGGTGGTAAATAAAATTTAACAGTAAAATTATTATGAAAGTTGTTATAAACAAGTGACGAAATGGCCCACATATCTTACCCATTTAAGAAAACTAACAAAGCGGCATACCAGAAGCCGGCATCAGTAGTTACATCTGATGCTATTTACTGGAAGAAACTTGGTGTAAGTTGGTTACTTTTCTTACGAGTATTTTTTATTGTAGCTCTTTGTAGCTGTATTTAATGCCTCTTACTAACCTGTGCTTATAATCTTTCAGTTACCAGTCCTCGTGAAAGAGTTCGGTGCCATTGATTACATAGATTTTAGCCCAGTAGAACCATACTACTTCGCGGCAACATGCTCCGTTCGAGTACAGGTAAAGTACTTATTAGTTTTTCAATAATAACGAAAATATACTGAATTCACTCAAGAGTAGTCCTTAATTTCGTGCATTCATTTTTCAGGTGTATGACCCAATCACAAAGGTGGTTGCTAAGAATATTTCAAAGTTTGTCGAGGCAGCGTATGGAGCTAGTTTTAGGACGGACGGCCGGCTCATAGTTGCTGGTAGCGAAGAATCAGCTGTGAAATTATTTGATGTCACTTCCAAGAATGTTCTTCGAGTATTTACTGGACACACTGGCCCTGTAAGTATATTATTCTATTATGTTAGTACTATCTTTTAAGTTATTTATGGTAAGACAATAGGTACAGAATGAATATATCACAATCTTTAATAACAAGTTTTATATTGTACCTTTCAGGTTCACAGAACATTCTTCTCTAAAGACCAAGTCAAAATTCTCAGCTTCTCCGATGACAAATCAGTTGGCTTGTGGGATATTCCAACAGAAGAAAAGATTGCCACTTTCTCAGAACACACAGACTATATCAGAGCAGGAGCTGCAAGTCCTATCTCACCAGATATCATCTTATCAGGCAGCTATGACCATACATTAAAACTTTATGACTGTAGATCAAATGAAACTGTCCTAACAGCAAACCATGGAAGCCCAGTGGAATCAGCTATATTCTTACCATCAGGAGGCATATTTGTCAGTGCTGGAGGTACAGAAATCAAAGTGTGGGATATATTCAATGGGGGAAAACTACTTGCCAATATATCACAGCATCACAAAACGGTGACCACACTCCGTTTGGCCAGTAATGGTAGCAGATTGATGTCGGCATCCCTTGACCGCCATGTTAAAATATATGACATTTCCACCTTCAAAGTGGTCCATAATATTGATTTCCCAAATGCCATTCTGAGTATGGGCATATCAGAACATGATGACACCCTGGCTGTTGGCATGATAGATGGTGTTATTTCCATAAGAAAAAGAGATAAACCTGCACAGCAAAAAGAAGAGAAGAAGGGTCTGTTCAAATTTGCACCTGATCATGTTCAACCAACTGCAACCATTGATACAGTAGTTTCAAACAAAAAAGCTGTTAAAGAGTCAGATTATGATAAGTTTATAAGAAAAATGGAATTTGGTAAAGCCTTGTCTGCTGCGCTGAAAACATATGTAGCTGCTAAGAGTCCAGAAAGAACTGCTGCTGCGTTACAAGAACTACTTAGAAGGAAAGTTTTGAATGTTGCAATGGGTGAACTGAATGAAAAAGACATAGGAGGATTATTAAAGTATTTTAAGAAGAATCTAGGAGAGACAAGGTTCACTAGAACTATTATAGATGCCGCAAATGTTTTTGTAGACGTTTTTGAGAATCAGGTCAAGACTTTTTCAGAAACTAACTTATTGTTATTCAACTCCCTTCAGCAAGAAATAAAAGATGAAATAGAGGTGTGTAAAAGAGTAAGTGAACTTGAAGGAGCCATAGGTATGCTTTTATCTGCAGGCCAGACGAGTACAACTAGAGATGTTTTAGATTTGAATGAAGCATTAGCTCCATCATCGAAAGCACTCAAAGAGATAGTTATTGATGTTTAATAAATTCTGTATAATTTATTTTGTTTGTTTTTATTATCCTTTTCTCGAGGCTGATAAAAGAGCTTATTTTCATACATATGGCACCAGTATGTGTACTGGAATCATAGATAAATTAGATTCCCTAAGTAAGACGTAAAGATTTGTAGGATGTAAAAAAAATGTTTTCATGGAAAAAGTCGTCACAGGTTAAAGTTACTCTGGTTTAAATTCTCGTAGCACTACGTCACTTCCTTTCTTTATTGTTTTGTAATGTTGGTAACATCTCTGTTTTGCTGAAAATAAGTTTACAATTTCAAAATATAGATGGCACTTTTTCTGTATTCTAGTTGTTTAAAACTCTATTGTCTTTGATTTCTGGCCATCCGTCATCCTTGGCTCCGGTTTTTGTCTATGGTCTCAATTGTTGTTCTTGTTTGATCCCAATGGGGCAAAATGACGTTTTGTAAAATTATAAATTGTACGACGTCTGTAACCTGTATTTAGTGTAGTGTCATTCTAAAAAAGTGGATAAAAAACGCAATAAATCTATTGAAACGAAAAAGTGGACGATGTGTGACATGGTCATGCTCAATTTCTTTACTGTAGCAATAAATCGTAAGTTCTTTTCGAAGGTTTCTTGTTCTGCACACTTTTATTTTTTAAATGTATTCTGCATTAGCAACCTTCCAAAAACATGCAAATGCTCATCATACTGGTAGTCTTTGCTGTATGGAGGTTAGGAGTTATAACCATGAATGAACAAACAGATTTTGTTATAGGTACTTGTAGACAAATCTAAATAGAAGCGATCAGAATGGATGAACGGAGGGTTGCCGATTATTTTGTGGTGGCTGGTTTGCCTGAGAAACCTGAACTTCTGGATGACTCTGACTCTGGACACCTCAAAGGGTACAGCACTAAACCACCAATCACTGATATAGGTGAGTACCTACAACCCATTTTTATACTTATTTACTTCAATACATTAAACCATTACCTTCAACATAAACCAACTAATTTAGCTCTGAGGTTGGTGACGGTCCAATTAGATCATGCTTAAATTAGATTTTCTGAAAATAAATAACTTAATTTCATTTAGGTACTTTTCCCAATACCTTCAAGTATTTTAATTGTGAAAATTGTTTATAAGCAAACACCAACCATAATTTACTATATTTAAATAAATATTTACTGCTATTACTTGAATAACATTTGAATATTCCTCATTATTTGGTCTAAAACGGTCTTATAAATTTTGATTATTGAGTAGCATCGAAGTTATAAAACTTTTTAATGAAAATCAAGTAATTTTAAATTAAATTACTTAAACCCACACATTTTTATTAATCCTATTAATTAGTTCTTCCTTAGCAAACAAGCAAACACAGGAAGTCATTCATTATTGATGACAATGTTTGCCGTAGACGGTCTAGGTTACAATTTATTATTTTGATCATGAATGGCATGACATCTGCATAGTAATGGTTAACATACACATAATTTTACATAACGGTGATTATCTTAATATGTTAACTTACCTGTTTACTGTATTTTTAATGTAATTTGTTTTTTTTTTCCTAATATTCTTCATATTCTATCATCTAATACCAAGGTAGGTAACCTTGGTAATGATAATGAACTGTTTGAAATCCTACCTGGGAATGGGACTCAAAAAGTCCCACTTTTAGTACTGCATCATGGAGTACTTATTTGTAGTTTATTTACATTGAAATTGGAGCATTTATTTATAATTATTAATTGCAAAAATAAACATGATGATGTTGTTATTTTTACAAATAGGTATTGCAATTATAATTATAAATAATGCATCATAAAATATTTCCTAATAAGATTATTGACACAGGAAATCCACTAACCACATTCCAGATTGTTCAATAACATAGTAAGAATTGTGGTTTGGTTTTGTGTTACAGTTATGTAGTTAATCTACTTACTATACAATACCTAACTTTATTATCTCAAACTGGCTGCTGTTTTCACATCATTAAATTTTTTAATCATCATAATTGAATGTACTTGATTTGCTATTTATATGCTAGTAGTTGTACTAAATTTCGGTATTATGGATTAATTAAATTAAGAAAATTAATCAAAAAATCTATAGGTGCTCCATAATGGTTGCTTAATTATCTTGACTCTTGAAAAAATAATCTATTAATTTAATAACTTGTAAATGAACAATATGCTTCTATGCTTGATGCAGGAATATTCCTTGTTAGACAATTTCCCGTTAATGTTTCCATTTAATGTGAATTTTCTGTGAACTCTAATTAGAATATTCCCGTTGTGGACAATTTTCCCGGCGGGAACGGCACCTTACTATAATCACAATAAACATTTACTTTTATTCCTACCTACTTGATTAAAATAAATGTAAATAATAAACTCACTAGTGTCTTGCCAATCCTATTTAATAATGCGAATCCTAATATTTCTTGATAAAGCAGAAGATAATAGGGCCCACAGACATCCACTAGATTTTTGCGAAAGTCAAGACATGTCCAAGTGTGCAAATACGGGTGTTCTTATTGGATTAATGAGCGAAACTAGTTCAATCTGGTTAAATCTAGGGCGACACTTGTCGAGAGAAACTAGTCGTTTAACTTGTTAATAGCTTATTTCCACCAGATATTTCATGTTAAATAGGTATATCAATCTATTATTTGGCGTAATATACCTACGTTACCTAGTACCTACTTATAATGAGACTGGACTGGAGTGTTGATCAGTGTTTGACTTGAAATTCGTGGTCAACCTATGAATGATTGACCACGAATTTGCCGCCTTTTGTGCTAGGCATTAGAAAATATAAGATATCTATAGCAGAAAGGCACACTTGGTTTATGCGATTCCTGTAATTTCGTTGCCTTACTAAAAATCGGCTAAGCGTTACTCTAATTTTAGGAAACTAGTGCCCGTTTTCACCATCAATCCCTAATTTTTAAGTAACCCCTATGAAAACAAAATTCCTGTTATGTGTTACCATAGGGGTCACTTAAATTAGGGATTGATGGTGAAAACGGGCATAGGTTCGTTGGTGAGTTTTTATGATGCAAAATTATAATAATTTGTTCACCACCATAAAATGAGCTATAATTACGCTTCTTGTTCTTCTTCTTTAAACTTATTAAAATAATTACATGTTACTTCAAATAAATACTAACCAAGCTCTTTAAACCGTGCGTTGTTGAATAAATGAATATAAAAATGTTCAAACAAGACCATAAAAAGGAGTTTCTACTAGTCTTTCACCTTAAAAATTATCGATTTATTTCTGCTCTGCAACCTGCTCGGTAGCTTGCCTTATAAGAAACCGGCAAGGTTGCAACCTTCTAAGGTTTATCAATGAAATCTGCAATTTTATTGGCAGAATAGGCAGACAGTTTTCATGGTTCTTTTCTTCCTTATGTGACTTTATGATTTTCCGATTCTCTTCGACCAGTATGCTAAGGATGTGCGCCACGATAAGCTTTTATTGATTTTACGCGATAAGCCCATACATTTGTCGTCTAAAATGATGATCTAGGTATAAGATTTTAACGGCGCGCAATCTCCTCCGTTATTTCTACGCCATTTATTCTTGTAACACATTATTTCTCTATGAATTTGTTTACGCAGATATCAGTGAGATATATTGACCAAAGAAGCCCTATAATTAACTATAATATTATAGTACAATCGCGCGGTTATTAGCTCCCGCAGTCGACTGCATAACTGCATATTATGCAAATCCTTTCCCACAGCGCGTGTGTATCACGTATACGAGAAGGACGCGTGTTATCGATACATAAATTACATAACAACCAGGTGTTAGTTATCAATAGTCCTGTATCACTTTATCAACAGTGCTCCTATTGTGTAATAATACCAGAGGCCGTCTGATTGACCCTCTGATTCATTTTATTGGTGTCATTGATGTATTGAAGCCCTGATAAGTTCATTGCCGCTTCGCATACCCGTATAAAGGTTCATTGTTGATTGTAGACACTGAACGCATTCTTCCGAACGTTAATTAGGAAACATAATGGAGGTTTACATTAAGTTGCGTAACAAACTCTGACGTTAATGACTTAAGATCTCGATTCTTTCTTCGTTCAGAAGGATCATTATTCTTTTTGATAATTACAATGTTTGTATGAAATATCATTCCAAAATTAAACTAAAAACAGGTCAATTTAACCTGATTAAAGGGGTTTAACGAACATCGAGTAAATAATGTAGACTTCTACTTTTATAGCCCGTTTGAGTTGAGGAGACTGATACCATAAAGGAAGTTCCAAGACACATATTTTTTTTGTCCATATTAACACCATTATACTGTGAGTTAGTAACTAACGTCCGTGAGGAAAAAATAAGTGTGTATTCAAATTACAACACTTGATACAAATCTGACAATGATCCCAGGAAAAAGGAAGTGACTTAATTGTATATCAGTCTGCCGCATTTACACACAACGGCTCATCAAGCGTCACAATTTTATTGCGTTGCGAAAGAAGCTCTTATCTTGGGGGAACAAAGGTCTGGATGCAGTGCTTTTGTGTGAAAGTGAAGAATTAATAGGCCACAAAAACGAAATACAGGGTATTATTGAGAATGCATCATGCACGCACACCAATCCATACAAATTTTATAAATGCGAAAGTTAATTAATTAGTCGCCCTAAATTTAAACTAGTGTCAGAGTAAATACTCTGCTATTGTTGAGAATGGAGGTATAGGATGGGACCTAGGAAATGAACATAGGCTTTGTATTGTACTTTGAAGCGACGATAGCCGAACGGTGAGGGGGTCGGACTGGCCGACTCGAGATCCGAGGAACGCGGGTTCGATCCCTACCACACAGCCCGACTATTGTGGTAAACCCACTCGGAACACCAAGAATATTTAGCTTTCCATGAGGGTTATATTCTAGGTATGCGAGTGAAGCTGCGAGAAAAGCAGAATTTCTTTTGTGGAAGTTTAAAATTCAACATTAATAATATTTATTGTTCTAGGCGTAATATTCCCCGGTCTTGGCGAGACGGTGCCCAATGGCTACGAACTTATGGAACTGACGCCAACAGGGCTACCGGCTGACCTGAACCATGGGTCCATGAGATCCCCAGAATGCTTCCTTTGCATACGGAGGGGACGGGATCGGCCGCCACTTGTGGATATTGGTAAGTAATATTAAGGAAACTAAGCAAAATAAGGGAAGAGAAGAGTTTCAATTCTGTTTTGCAAATAATGAGCACCAAACACATTTTCGACTTTTTGAATATTTTTTTCACAGTGCAAGCTATGGCTTCCACTGTATGCAGTTGATACAGTTCGCCTTGACAACATTTTATATGATAATGTTTATGGTAGGATTACGATTTCCAGTTTCCAGGATATTTCACTATAAGTGTCGCGAAGTAGGAAGTTTGTGTTTGGCTAACTCTTCAAAACACGTTAAATGTAATTTTTATACATTTTATTTCCAAGTAAACTATCCTATAGGTATTTTGGACCGATAACCGCAGTAAATCCGTTAATGGGGATTCATTGAACGCTGAGATATGGACACACCAGTCTGATAACATCGACAGTCAGCCACTGTCTTTTTAGACCTTATTGTATTGGCATAAAGTTGAAAATAACATTATCTTCTTGACCCTAACTTTAGGTACACCGAAATTGTCAACTGCTGGAGGGCCGTGCACTTTTTTGTTATCTTTTTATTCAATCATTTTACGGTCGAGTGGACTCGTCCAAGTCTTTTTGGAGTCTTTGTATGAAACTTTTTGCATGACATTTTCATGTAGGGGACGACCTTATTACTTTATTTGCTCCAATAAACATCTTACTCGAATGTTAAATAAAATGTAAGTTATTTAAAATATAAACAAAATAGTTTTCGGTCACATTGTATAGCGATGACCACAATTTTATGATGAACATGTTAATCTACTACTGATAGTGCTAAATCCGGATACATATTTCGGGTCCGATTCCCGGCCGGGCCGAAATTGAAATGATGAATTTTAATTTCTGTGACGGGTCTGGGTGTTACTATGTATAATATGTATGTATTTAAAAAAGAAAAGTATATAAGTAGTATATCCGTTAAGCTAGCACCCATAACACAAGCATTAAGTTGCTTACTTTGGGGCTAGCTGGCGCTGTGTGAAATTGTCCAAAGATTTATTATTATTATTATTTTGAGTTGTTTTAAATTCTCAGCATTTTATGCTGGTATTAATGTTATCCACGGGTCGAGACCAAGTGGATAGCATTGATATGATGTTTAATTTAGTACTCATTATTATATATTTAGATTAATGAAATTCCTAGAACTATTTTCAAACTCGGATATGTTTTTGATGGTTTTTTTTACTATCTGACATATTTTCGTCAATATTTTTTCCAATAATCACGCAAATCCACGCTCAAGTGGTGACACACAGTCGCAAAATAAACACTTTATCTTAATTATTCAAAGTCAATTCGTTTGAGTGAAGTTCATGTTGATATAGGTACCTAATTAATTTATCTACCAAAATAATTTAAAACATCTATAATATAAAAATGAATCGCAAAATGTGTTGGTAAGCGCATAACTCAACAACGCCTGGACCAATTTTACCAATTCTTTTTTTTAAATGTTTGTTGAAGTCCAAGGATGGTTTTTACAGCGAGAAAAGTTTGAATAATTTCCGGGTAAACCCTAAAGAACTCGAAACTTCACCCCTAAGGGTAAAACGGGGTCCACGCGTACGAAGTCGCGGGCGGCCGCTAGTAATTAATAATTATGATAAAATCTCTACTCATCTCAATAAATTCTAGTCTTACATCCCCTTCCCCATGGTCTGTTGATCAAAATCAAAAATATTTATTCAGTTTAGACCACAAGTGGCACTTATGATGCTAATTCTAATAAAATTAGTGGTCAAATTTTCATAAATAGTTAGATACAGGGAAAGAAGAACAGATATCCGTATACGTTTTTAATTGTACGATATCCTATAAGCTATTTTAAATTATTATAGGTAAGCTAATGCTTCAAAAATGTCCGCCTGGAAGCCAGTCAACCGACTTTTTTACTACGACCAAAGCGGAGTTAATCTGCCGGTTATGTACTGATAAACGGTCCACGTCACTTGCAGTGATGTATTAATACGCTCTAAGTTTGCACTCTAAAAGATATGAGACACATCAAGCACCGCAGCAATGGAATGACGTTGGCGTGATAATAGTTTTTATTACCTTGATAGAGTTCAATGATGCAACGTGGTTTTAATTTACAGTACCAAAATGACCATAATATACACTCGACATCAAATAAATCGCACCTCCCGCGACAAGCATTTTCAAACGTATGCATTCCCACTTCCCACCAATATTGGCACCATTTAAAAGCCTAGTTCTAACCTTCATTTCATTAAAGGAAAGGTTTTTACCCCAAAAATGTGTCTCTAGAAGGATCCAGAGTCACTTCTTCAGAAAATAGGTAGTTACGCTAGAGCCAACTTTTATGGCTATAAAACTGTTAAGTTGGGATTTATCGCTATCCATCTGTTAAAGAGGACACGTGAGAACATTATTTGGTCTTATAACCATAAAAATTGGTCTAATTTATCCCAAAGTGAGGTATTTTTTCAAGTCAAATTTATGGTATATGTTAATCATTTATTAAGAAATTAAATGTGTTTTTCTTTAAGAATATTTATTGGGCTTTCAAATAACACCAATATTGTTGGGGCACCATGATTGTGTCACAAGAAAATCGTTAAAGTTCGCGTCACGGAAGGTGCGGTTTATTTGATGTTGAGTATATTTTTCTTTCCAATTCTCCGTTAAAAACTATAATAGGTCTAGCCGCTAGACTCTAGCGCTTAACTGAATCACTGTGAAGCGGTACGAGAAGGGTGACATTGACACTTTATGACGTGATAGAGCATACAAATCTGAAGAATATTTGAAGTCTCGGTGAATGACGTTTGACGTCCCAAAAGCCCCCTCCCGTGCCGCTCCCATACCTCAGGCACTGACTCAGAACGCTATTATGATATTATGATAGCACGACAGCAGTGGGACGTCCACCCACAAGGTGGACCGACGACATCATAAAGGTAGCTGGAAGGCGCTGGACGCAGGCCGCTACCAACCGGGCAACATGGAAAGCATTGGGGGAGGCCTATGTTCAGCAGTGGACGTCCTATGGCTGAGATGATGATGATGATGATGACAGTGAAATTGTGCAACTTAATAGATATAGCGAACCGCTACTCGGCAAGGGTAGTGTAGGACGCCCTCTAACTAGGTGGAATGATGACTTTCAGTAGGTAAAAGTTGTATACGACAATCCAAGACAGTGTAAAAGGGCGTGTATTTGGATTGGCCTATGTCCAGAACTGGACTGCTATAGACTGACGACGATAACCTCTTTATAAATTGCTCATTTTATTGACATTACGAAAAATCCTTAAAAGCTGTTCTTCTCCCCAACAGGCGTCATGTACGACGGCAAAGAACGCCTAATGGCGGACGCCGAAATGGTTCTGGTGTCAGTTGGCGGTCGCCTGGCCAACGTGAACAATTCGACCGCCAAAACCTTCATAACCTACCGTCGGGCGCACCCTACAGCGCCGTGTAATGCACTCGTGGTTGTCGATGTGTGCGTCATCGTGGCAAGTAAAGGGGAGTGTCCACCGCACGCGTTTTGCATGATCGCCAAGAATCTGAATAAAGGTTAGTGTTCACTGTTGATGAGATTCTTTTTTTCTTGAGTTAATGTCGAGGACCACGGTTAAAGAGGTTTTATAGGATGTAACGCACGAGACTTGTAACGCCTACCTATCTTCTCCATAAGTTTGTTCCAAAAATATTTTAACTCTCCTTGTATAGTTTAATAACATGACGTATCGATGATATGAGGATGTGGAAACTCTTTGTAAGATATTTATAGCAATCTGAGATTATGCAATATATGTTATATCATTATAATCCTAATGAGGCCTAAAACAGATAACTAATCTGAAAAAATCTGAACAAATAGCCTCAAGGTAGTGTCACAGTTTATATCCGAAGTAGTTTAGCGTCTAATGTTTACAACATCTAGTGAGGAAAAGTTGTAATAGATTATAAACAGTTATTTTTTATTAAAATTGAAAATAGTTTAACTTTCTTATTTCAGCATGTCTCTGACAATGTCTTCGTTAAATTACTAATTTATGACTTGTTAAAATATGTTGATATCTGTGTGTATCACAATAATTTCTTTTAAATTGCAGGTTTAATGGGCAGCGATGTTTTTCTGTGTTATAAGAAGTCGATGAACCGTCCTCCTCTAATATCTTACAAGCCAGAAGTTTTATTTAGGTGAGTATAACACAACCTATTTAAAAAATGATTCTACGAACGTAACTTTAAAGATTAGCGATAGTTTCAAACTTAGTAGTTAGTTAATTTACAGAATTAATGCTAATTTGTGCACCTTTCACTTAGTGGCTTAATGAGTATCTCTAGTATTGCGAAAGCATTCGAATTCAGATTCGCATGCGAAATCACATTAGTTGTAAGAGAATCATATAGGATTGGTGTAAATTCGTATACGAGTTTGTAATTAAAAATACGCTTCCTGTAAAAAAATACATTTATTTTGCAATTATTGGTATTGCAAGTTACATTATCATAAGTGTTCACTCACGGTTCAAATGTGCGTAAACTCTTGCAATTATTTTTAACGATTGTATTACACAATTTGTGTTTAATCGTCCGTATAAAATCGCAATCAATCGTACGCAGTCTGAATTAAATTGTGTATATTTTTCTTATTTTCATTATTATAATACGAGACAACAGGACAATTCCTCCTCTCTTTTCTTCCACTTCAGATTCAGGGTCTTATTATTTTACCGGAAATAAACCCCAACCAGCAAGGGCTTCGAAAATATCGGTGGTAGAAGTGGGTTGTTATTATCAAATAACAGCTCACGTGACCCCATAGTAAAACGCCTACAGCCGAGCTAGAATGCGCGCCGTGATAAAATTTTATCGGTGATTTTAGATGATTTTTTACATTTGTCGTATGGGCTTATCGCGTAAAAGGGATAAAATTCCGTGATAAACGCTTATCACGGCGCGCATCCTATGCCTATTTGTCTCCTTTTAAAGTGTATAACTCCTTTGTTTATCATCACTCATCTGTTTGGAGTCGACAATCCTTCACGTCTGTTTTTTTTTCTTCTGATTAATTTATTGATCCAATGAGAACGACAACATCAAAAGCTAACAAACTTTTCCCGGAATTATCGTAGGCATACACAGGAGTAGAATACAACAAACGTTCTCATTTCGACTGTGAAAGTGTAAACTTGAACGCACTTCCCGTGTCAGCTCTAATTAGACCTAAAATGAGTACACTCAATGAAGTGTTACACAACGCTCAATGCTCTATATTAGCCGGTGTGTTTCGCACTCTATTCAATTGACCATAATGGCGCTAATAATATGGTAGCGGCAAGATAAAACCGTTTTTAAAGCCATTATGTATCAGCCTTATCTTTTATTTCAGCAACAGCTGTTTTCCTTTCTAACGCTGCTGTAGTTCTGTTATTTATTAAATAAAATTTGTGGCCTGGTTGAACATGTTATGAAAGTATCAATTTGTCATTGCGAATGACAATTTTGTGCAATGTACATATTTTCGAGTTTGTCGTATGTAGCGGGCAAGAACGTCGAGAACACTTTTCATAAATTGATTAAGGTACATATTAGAAGAATTGACTTCAAACTCGATTCAATTTCAATCATAATGTTTGGTCCAAATTGCTCTAAGCCACCACTGACTTTTAGTTGGCCGATAGTTGAATCGCACTGTAAATCAGTATGGAAATTATGGAAGTGCGCACATTGGATCGGCCGATTCTTCATACAAATTAGAATCGGGGCCAACTATCGGCCAACTTAAAGTCTGTACTGCGCCTAGGCTAAATTTAAAATTCAACCCATCTCAAGACTGAATCCAGTTTTGAGAAGACGGACCCAAAACTTTATTTAGTGTGCTTACCTATACGTTTAGATACGCTAACGCGTTTCCGGACCTCCATGAAAGCATTATGCTATGAATAGGTCGGAATCAGAAATTCCTAAACAATGACAGTACTTCAGTGCTGTCAGCAAACTAGACGCGATATCTCTAATCAGTTGCAGATTATTTACATTATTTAAACGTTATTAGCTCGTAGACTGCATCTGCAATAATATGCATTATTCATACCTCTCGTAGCTTCATTTGGCAATCTTAATTGCTAATTTGTTTTTAAAAGCCTGTACTAAATTGCATTAAATTTTTTATACTCAGGATTTTCACTGTTAGCACATTAATATTTTATAGTTTTGAAGTTCATTTTTCTAAAGAAAGTTATTGTTATCCTTAATTATTTTATTTAGTATCAAATCCTGGTTCTAGCATTGTAGTTCGGTAGCCAGGCGGTTGTCGAATCTACTTTTAGTCTTCTTTCATCTGGCAAAAACAGACTGAAGATTGTGTATTATTTTTGTCACATACTAAAATCTAGACCCAGTCGGCGGGTGACTCAACCAACAGATATAAATAAGATTTGAGTTATGATATAAGCGTTTATAAATTTCATGAATAAAACACTTATTATTTATTAACATCGTCTAGTCTAGGGGTCGGTAACCTTTTAACGTCATAGGCTCTTACTAATACAATATCTATGGGCAAATCTTTTTTTGATATACTTTTTATAAGCTACCAAAACTCGCTTCTTGTAAATTTTGTTGTTTGACTGATTAGTGGTGTCAAGTATCCAATTATCACCCTTCAAATAAACGGCATTAGGTCTAAAATAGCTTATTGATATACTTTTTATAAGCTACCAAAACTAGCTTGTCATAAAGGACAATGGGCAAAATGGTACCCGGCTCCAATAGATATGCTTCTAGTGTCGTTTGAAAGGTCTTACCAAGACGAACAACTTTTACTATGGCCACTAGCCTCAGATCTGGTTGTGTTCGAAGATAAACATACTTTTTTGCAAAATGGTACCCGGCTCCAATGGTTATATTTGTAGTGTCATTTGAAAGGTCTTACCAAGACGAACAACATTTACTATGGCCACCAGCCTCAGATCTGGTTGCATTCGAAGATAAACATACTTTTTGTGTAACCGAAGTATCATACGTGTCCATCGTATGGTACTTAGGTTATGCGAGGCATTACTGCTCCAGCATCCTTCCTTAACTCTATAATTATTTTATTGATAGGGATAATTGTGAAATAAATGTTTTTATTTGAAGAACTACTACCCCCTTGTTAATAAAAAGTTATACCTAAAAAGGATGAACCTTGGATTAAAATGACATTTCCATACCAAATGACAATTTAAGCCAGAGTTCAACTAGGGTGTAACTTTTATTAATAAGGGGGTTGGAGTTTTATTACTTCTTAAGGGTTTTATTATGGGTTGCTAAAGCGAATAAACCCACAAGACCCAATAAGTCCACCCACAAGATGGACGGACGACCACTAAAGGTAGCGGGAAGGCGCTGGATGCAGGCCGCCACCAACCGGCCATTGTGGAAATCATTGGGGGAGGCCTATGTTCAACTAGACGTCCTATGGCTAAAATGATCATGATGATGATGATGAAAGCGAATAAAGGGCTAATGGCTTGGGTAGTTCATCGTAGGTATAATCATTTCCTTTTCAATGTTTATTTTAGTTATATTCATAGATTCTAGTCATAGTACATACTCGTATACATGGATGATTGTGTTATACTTTCATATAATACTTAGTGGAATTACTGCTTTAAAAACGTGAATTAGAACTGGCCCCATAGCAGACATTTTCCTACATTTAAAGGCCTTTTGAAATATATATTGGTTATGGCTATTGGAGCGGGTACCACTTTCCATACATTTGTGCCCATCATCCTTTTATTTGACTGATTAGTGGTGTCAAGTATCCAATTATCACCCTTGAAATAAACGGCATTAGGTCTAAAATAGCTTATTGATATACTTTTTATAAGCTACCAAAACTAGCTTCTTGTAAATTTTGTTGTTTGACTGATTAGTGGTGTCAAGTATCCAATTATCACCCTTCAAATGAACGTCATTAGGTCTAAAATAGCTTATGGATATACTTTTTATAAGCTACCAAAACTCGCTACTCGAAATTTTGTTGTTTGACTGATTGGTGGTGTCATGTGTCCAATTATCACCCTTCAAATAAACGGCATTAGGTCTAAAATAGCTTATTGATATACTTTTTATAAGCTACCAAAACTAGCTTGTCATACATTTTGTTTGACTGATTGGTGGTGTCAAGTATCCAATTATCGTCCTTCAAATAAACGGCATTAGGTCTAAAATATCTTATCCGCATTATCATTGCAGGTATCCAACAATAGACCGCCGCAGTCTAGCTTTCCCCACCTCGGTGCCGCTGTTCTGCCTCCCCATGGGAGCGACCCTGGAGCTGTGGCCCAACAACGCTGCCACGCCTAAGCCTGTGTTCTCAACCTTCGTACTGACGGTTGCTGATGCTACAGACAAGGTAGGTTTAGCTTCTTTTCAGCAATAATATTTTATTGAAAACTTTCTATTGAAAACGATAAATAAATCGGAAAAGAACTCCTTACCTGTGTTTCACAAATAAACTATTTGTATTGTAAAAGAAAATGAAAGAAAGAAGAAAGTGGAGTAGATTGCTGGTACTCGAATGAAAATCACGTCTTGGCAAATGTAGCGTAGGACGTCCTGTAGGCCTAAGATGCGCGCCGTGATAACTTTTATCGACGTCAAAATGTATGGGCAAAATCGATAAAATGGCGTGATAACCACTTATCGCGGCGCGCATCTTAGGCCTACTGTTCTATGGACAAACGATCTCAAGATGATATCTGGCAGCCTGAATGAAAAATCAGAGATATCATGTTTTGTGCGTTCGGTTCGCCCAGTAGACTATTGGCTGAAACATATTAACATTTTATCTATCATTTGTAATCAAAAGCATAACTTTATACAGATTGTTGAATCTCATCCATTACCCGAACGACAATACACCAGTTAAATATGATCAACAGCTACAATGTATGAATTGAACCATTGATCCTCTATTATGTCAAAATTATTTATGATCTAGTCGTATTATTATCGATCCTTTGTTCATGCGGGTTGAATCGTAAGTTACTCTATTCATATTTGGCGCTGTGATAATTTAACTTTCGAGTATGATACTTGAGATTTAATTACTTTCAATGATTTCTTCGACAGGAAATCTATATTTTATTAATCTACTAAACACATTGTTATTACAGATTGATATTGTGCTGTGTACTATCCTTAAATCTATACTAATATTATAAAGCTGAAGAGTTTGTTTGTTTGTTTACTTGAACGCGCTAATAGGCTATACAACATCACGCTACGATCAATAGGAGCAGAGCAATAATGAAAAATGTTGCGAAAACGGGTTTTCACGCGTACAAAATCGCGGGCACAGCTAGTAAATAAATAAAAGCGAAAGGTCACTGATTGACTGACTCACTCACTCATCACGAAATCACAGAAACTACAAGTGCTAGGAGTCTCAAATTTTGCATGGAGATTCCTTTCAGAATGTAGGTGCTCATAAAGAACGGATTTTACGAAACTCCTCCCCTAAGAAGGTAAAACGGGATCCACGCTGACGAAGTAGCGGGCGGCCCGCTAGTTTATTATGCAAAAGATGACAAATTGACGAGCTATCTCTATTCATATTCAGAGAACATGAATCATATTTCCGATACATTTATTACATTATTTCCAGGTGTACGGTTCAGCAGTGACATTCTACGAGAGCTACCCTCACACGCAGCTTACCGAATCACAAATGGAGATGCTGGGATGGCGCGCTAATGTGTCTCATAGTACACACTCGACGCATATCAACAAATGCGTCTGTTTGCTGTCGCGATGGCCCTTCAGTGATACTTTCGAGCGGTGGCTGCTGTACATACTCGTGAGTACTCGGTACAGTACTGTACCGTACTGTACTATTGTGCAATGGCAGAGCCATTACATAATAGTACATATTTTATAGTTTGCGGTACAGTACTGTACTTTTGCGTACTGTACTGTACCGTACTTTAGCGTACTGTACTGTACTTTACCGTACTGTAATGTATTCCACTTGTTTCACAAAAGTGTACTCTTTCATATAAAATCTATCTATCATAATTATAATAAAATGTAAAATGTTTGTTACAGGAAATGTCATGGAGTAAACAACCGCTAACGATACCAATCGAGCGGTACATCACACATTTATTAGAAGAGGTGCCATTCCCTGAGCCTAGGATTCTATTACAGGTAAATATAATCGTCTTTTATCTGTTATTTTTGTTCTTAACAGATATAAAATCGTAGACATGGGCTTTTCCAAACGCATGCCTCTGTTATAAGTTTCATCAGAAATTATCCATACCCTCCCAAGATAACGACTAAAGCCCGGTCTGTGAGCACGTAGAATTATGTCCAATGACCCCAAGCTACCCATCCTTAACGCTCGCGCGTAATTATATTGCTGTCGCGACTGTGCGACGGGCGCCCGCAGTGAGTGTGTGAGGGCGACAGCAACATAATTACGCGCGAGCGATAAGGATGGGTAGCTTGGGGTCATTGCACAGAATTCTATATGCTCGCAGACCAGACTATAGACTTTTTCACAACACTAGTTCTCATAATCACTCTTCATTTATCCACAGCTATCGCCAACAAACGCCCACGACCGAGTCATAGTGACGCGAAGGGACGACCAACCGCTAGTGAGGAGCGGCGCGGGCTTCAGGCAACTGCTTCTCAACTTGGGGCCGGACAACTGCCTGCTGCTACTGGCGTTGGCCATCACGGAGCAGAAGATATTGATACACTCGCTGCGGTATGTCACAAATTATTTATCCACAGTTATTATGAACAACAAGGTGGACCGACGACATCGTAAAGGTAGCAGGGAAGCGCTGGACGCAGGCCGCTACCAATCGATCAATATGGAAAGCATTGGGGGAGGCCTATGTTCAGCAGTGGACGTCCTATGGCTGAAATGATGATGATGATCAACGAACGCCCACAACCGAGTCAAATGCCCGTATTCACAAACGATACTTGCTTAAGTGAAGCAGCAAATCGAACGCACGTTGAATAGAGCTCTGTGATTGGTTCGTATGTCACCCTGTGCGTCCACGCGCACTGTGAGACCTCATAATGTTTGTGTATACGGGCGATAGTGACGCGAAGGGACGACCAACCGCTAGTGAGGAGCGGCGTGGGCTTCAGGCAACTGCTCCTGAACTTGGGGCCGGACAACTGCCTGCTGCTACTAGCGTTGGCCATTACGGAGCAGAAGATATTGATACACTCGCTCCGGTATGTCACAAATTATTTATCCACAGTTATTATGAACAACAAGGTGGACCGACGACATCGTAAAGGTAGCAGGGAAGCGCTGGACGCAGGCCGCTACCAATCGATCAATATGGAAAGCATTGGGGGAGGCCTATGTTCAGCAGTGGACGTCCTATGGCTGAAATGATGATGATGATCAACGAACGCCCACAACCGAGTCAAATGCCCGTATTCACAAACGATGCTTGCTTAAGTGAAGCAGAAAATCGAACGCACAGCGTTGAATGGAGCTCTGTGATTGGTTCGTGTGTCACCCTGTGCGTCCACGCGCACTGTGAGACCTCATAATGTTTGTGAATACGTGCGATAGTGACGCGAAGGGACGACCAACCGTTAGTGAGGAGCGGCGCGGGCTTCAGGCAACTGCTCCTGAACTTGGGGCCGGACAACTGCCTGCTGCTGCTAGCGTTGGCCATCACGGAGCAGAAGATATTGATACACTCGCTCCGGTATGTTGCAAATTATTTATCCACAGTAATCACCAAACACCCACGACCGAGTCACCATCACCACCATCTTACCTAAGTCTGTCGCCATAACGACAATGTTAACAGCATTGTTGTGTTCCGGCAGTTAGAGGTAAGATAGCCAGTTCCTCCGTGGTTGAGGATTCCGGGTGAAGCTCGCTTCCACCTTCGGCCTGATCGTCACTTACCATCAGGTGAGAAACAGGCCAAGTACTTCCTCGTTGTGGATAAAAAAAAAAGTCATAGTGACGCGAAGGGACGACCAACCGCTAGTGAGGAGCGGTGCGGGCTTCAGGCAACTGCTCCTGAACTTGGGGCCGGACAACTGCCTGCTGCTACTAGCGTTGGCCATCACGGAGCAGAAGATATTGATACACTCGCTCCGGTATGTTGCAAGTAATATATCCACAGTTATCACTAACAAACGACAACCGAGTCACCATTACCACCATCTTACCTAAGTCTGTCGCCAGAGCAACAATGTTAACAGCATTGTTGTGTTCCGGCAGTTAGAGGTAAGATAGCCAGTTCCTCCGTGGTTGAGGATTCCGGGTGAAGCTCGCTTCCACCTTCGGCCTGATCGTCACTTACCATCAGGTGAGATACAGGCGAAGTGCTTCCTAGTTGTGGATAAAAAAAAAAAAGTCATAGTGACGCGAAGGGACGACCAACCGCTAGTGAGGAGCGGCGCGGGCTTCAGGCAACTGCTCCTGAACTTGGGGCCGGACAACTGCCTGCTGCTACTAGCGTTGGCCATCACGGAGCAGAAGATATTGATACACTCGCTGCGGTATGTTGCAAGTAATTTATCCACAGTTATCACTAACAAACGACAACCGAGTCACCATCACCACCATCTTACCTAAGTCTGTCGCCATAACAACAATGTTAACAGCATTGTTGTGTTCCGGCAGTTAGAGGTAAGATAGCCAGTTCCTCCGTGGTTGAGGATTCCGGGTGAAGCTCGCTTCCACCTTCGGCCTGATCATCACTTACCATCAGGTGAGATACAGGCCAAGTGCTTCCTCGTTGTGGATAAAAAAAAAGTCATAGTGACGCGAAGGGACGACCAACCGCTAGTGAGGAGCGGCGCGGGCTTCAGGCAACTGCTTCTCAACTTGGGGCCGGACAACTGCCTGCTGCTACTAGCGTTGGCCATCACGGAGCAGAAAATATTGATACACTCGCTGCGGTATGTTGCAAGTAATTTATCCACAGTTATCACAAAACGCCCACGACCGAGTCAAATGCCCTTATTCACAAACGATGCCTGCTTAAAGGCCTATTCAGACCTAAGCGGTATTCGCTACCGTCTGCGGCAGAGAAAACGCTCCAGCCGCGGTACTTGATACTAAATACCTGAGCGAAACCTGCGTGGTATGTACCTCTACCCACAGCGGCAGCGAATATCGCTCAGGTTTGAATAGGCCTTTAGTGAAGCAACAAATCGAACGCACAGCGTTGAATAGAGCTCTGTGATTGGTTCGTGTGTCACCCTGTGCGTCCACGCGCACTGTGAGACCTCATAGTAATGTTTGTGAATACGGGCGATAGTGACGCGAAGGGACGACCAACCGCTAGTGAGGAGCGGCGCGGGCTTCAGGCAACTGCTCCTGAACTTAGGGCCGGACAACTGCCTGCTGCTACTAGCGTTGGCCATCACGGAGCAGAAGATATTGATACACTCGCTGCGGTATGTCACAAATTATTTATCCACAGTTATTATGAACAACAAGGTGGACCGACGACATCGTAAAGGTAGCAGGGAAGCGCTGGACGCAGGCCGCTACCAATCGATCAACATGGAAAGCATTAGGGGAGGCCTATGTTCAGCAGTGGACGTCCTATGGCTGAAATGATGATGATGATTATGAACAAACGCTCACGACCGAGTCAATGCCCGTATTCACAAACGAAGCTTGCTTACTGAAGCAGCAAATCGAACGTACAGTGTTGAATAGAGCTCTGTGATTGGTTCGTGTGTCACCCTGTGCGTCCACGCGCACTGTGAGGCCTCATAATGTTTGTGAATACGTGCGATAGTGACGCGAAGGGACGACCAACCGTTAGTGAGGAGCGGCGCGGGCTTCAGGCAACTGCTCCTGAACGTGGGGCCGGACAACTGCCTGCTGCTACTAGCGTTGGCCATCACGGAGCAGAAGATATTGATACACTCGCTGCGGTATGTCGCAAATATGTGACATGTTTCATAAAGTATTTATTAAAAATAGTCTTTATGGCAGTTATAAGATGCTCATGCAAACATATTTATCTATGGGATGTAGCACACCTATGACCTTTTACCGTGTTTCTTTCGATTTCGCCTATCTTTGAACAAAATCTATATTATGATACCGACCGAACATATCTTGTTTTTAAGAAATTCAGACTAGTTTCGATGCCATTTCACTGAACCAAAATAAATTTGGATTTACAGTAATCAATACATTACACTTAGTACCTGTTCCATTATGCATCCAGTATGTGTTTCATATCTAACACAAGAAAGTTTTTAATGTTATCTAATGTTTGTTTCAGGCCAGACACATTAACAGCTGTATCGGAAGCGGTGTCAAGTTTATTATTTCCCTTCAAATGGCAGTGTCCTTACATACCATTATGTCCATTAGGTAATTAATCTATACTATCTATACTAATATTATAAATGCGAAAGTAACTCTGTCTGTCTGTCTGTCTGTCTTGCTTTCGCGCCTAAACCACTAAACAGATTGTGATGAAATTTGGCATAGAGATATTTGGAGTCTCGGGAAAGGACATAGGAAAGTTTTTATCCCGGTTTTTGAAACAGGGAAGCGCGCGATAAAGTTTTTCTGTGACAGACAAACTAGTTATAGCTAGTTATACATAATTTGACCTTTCTAGCCATTTTTTATATTATTATGATTTAAATGAAATATTTCTTTCAGGTCTGGCAGAAGTGTTGCACGCACCTTTGCCATACTTAATAGGCGTCGACTCAAGGTTTTTCGACCTTTACGAACCCCCGCCAGATGTGACGTGTGTCGATTTAGACACAAATAACATCACAGTAAGTTACTTATGTACTTACATATAAAATTATTAGCATATAGTTGATTATTACGCTCGATTCGATGACATAAATTCGATCCACTCGATACTAAAAACTGCGATGCCTTTGCCATTTTTCGTAACTAAATTGGCTTATTATTTCAGATTTGCGAATCACAACGGCATATATCGATAAAATTATTACCGAAACGGCAAGCGAGATTTCTAAGACAAACATTAGAAGTTTTATATGGCAGCATACGACCGGGTAAGTAAAATAAGATCTAAAACTAAAAAGCATTAGATACATATTAGAATTAGCCACCGAATAAAAATGGGCCAACAAATTCCAATATGCTTGACTTTTGCAGTAATATTGTGTTCAATGTATTTATTCTTGTTCTAGCATCACCTATACACCATTCTAGTGATAGTAAATTCAATGGAGAACCCACAACAAGTTTAGATAGAGATTTCCAAAGAAGGAAAAAAGAGGTAAGTTTTCTTACCTTATCTTTAAAACAGTAGAGAAAATCTAGATGTATCATAATATCATTAGTGATTAGAGCCCTATGTTTGGCTTAATTCTGATTCTAACTTATTCGTTACTGACATAATACTCGAAATTGTCTGGCAAATAATATGCCGTGCATGAGTGTCTAATTTATTAAATGAAAAATCTCATCACAAATGAACTGTGTAAAGACAACGGCACAACACTTTTATGTAGTTGTAATAAATGTGATATTGCAACAAAAATATCTTAGTCTTTTGTGCTGACTGTGAATTTTTTAAACATTACTCTTATTGCAGCAAGCATTAGAGTTGAAAATCCAAGAAGCGTTTCTTCGGTTCATGGCGGTGACGCTACAAGGGTACCGCAGCTACCTCATCCCCATCACGAAGGCACCGACTGTGGGAACTACGGACCCCCACGCGCTGTTTCATATGGACGCGTTCCTTAGATCGAGGGATAAGGTAATATTGTGAACTATTCATTATACATTTAGGATCGTTTTCCATCACGGTATACGTGTATAAGAAACCAATAGGATTTCGTTATTTCCTCGTCGCAGCTCCTGTCAGTTTTAATAAAAACTGGATTAGGGGTGAAAATACACTATTCTTTACATGTGGCCATAACCATAAAGTCACAAGTTATGCACTATCAATGTCAGAAAAAAGATTGAGGGAAGAAAAAAAATCAGCTTTAGTGCAAAATTTCCCTAACCGCTAACGATTAATTTATTTAAACTACATCTATAACAGCTGCTTGGTTATGTGTCGGACTTCAATGAGGTCGCGGGTTCGGTTTCTGCACAATACAAACATTTATGTGCATGAATATATCTCTTAGCATTAGCATTTGCTCAGTATGTATAGTGCGAAAATAAAACAAACATTTAACTCTATTTATACTAGCTGTCCACACACACACAAGCTTTGATATCTCTTTTGCATCTTGAATTAAAATAAAAAAAAAATACTTCTAATCTTCCAGACGCACCAACGTTTCTTCGCGCTAATGATGCGAACGCAAATGTTCACGCGTTTCATCGAAGAGCGTTCGTTCGTTTGCGACGTCGATCAAGGTCTAACGTTCTTCGACGAGTGCATCGAGCGAGTGGCGGCGGGAGACGAGCCGTTACTAGGAATGGACAATACGAATACGTCTGAACGGACCGTGTTTGTGTTGCCGCCTGATCCGCCTGACCCTGGTAAGTTTATAATAAAAGTATCAGCAATTAAGTATTATAATATTTTAAACGCTGGCCCTGGTAAGTTATAAAGTTTCGGAAGGTGGATAATACTGTTCGTTCACGAGCGCTCGTTTGTGAAGTTTATCAAATATTGACGTTTAATGTTATAAAAATATATGGCATTTAAATAATGTTTGCCAGGGGGACAACAGTCCTCAAATCATTGATTAAAAATCCAGTCCTGTTGTCTCCCCTAGCCAGGGGGGACAACAGGACTGCACCCTTAGAGCGAGCGTATCGTTCGCCCAATCCCTCTATGATATTAGAGCGTTGTGGAAGCAGGGTACCATGTGTTGGGCGTGGCAGCTCTTTTACGTCAGAATATTACCTGACAAGTCGCAGTATTTTCTTTCATATTTGAGTTTAGCGTATTACTGACCATTTTGTGACTTGTATTACCATTCACAAGCGTAATCGATATTATATTATGTACCTTTCAGACGAAGTATACACGTACGAGAAATTCGAATTGGACAACGCTCTCGTGGCCAAATGTCGGAGTCGAACCAGAAGCGGTGCGGTGCAAAGCTTACCAGCGGCCGCGCTCGCCTCGGCCGAGTCTTTAGCGGACGCTTCACCTATGGCGAGGCGGACGAAACACGAAATCGCTGCTGCACAGAGGTAATACTGGTCGAATCTTTCGTCCATACCATTGCCGTAAAATTTAAGTAGACCAAAGCTCGCCTAGAATTGTATAGTTGGCTAAAGTAGATGCTTCGGCCGAGTCTCTGGCGGACGTCTCTCTCATGGCAAAACTCGAAATAGTTGCTGCACAGAGGTAAATATAGCTGTTTCTCATGAACCTACAATAAATTTGAGTTGGACAACGCTCTCGTGGCCAAATGTAGGAGTCGAACCAGAAGCGGTGCGGTACAAAGCTTACCCGCGGCCGCGCTCGCTTCGGCCGAGTCTTTAGCGGACGCTTCACCTATGGCGAGGCGGACGAAACACGAAATCGCTGCTGCACAGAGGTAAATACTGCCATTTCTCATGGATCTTATTCCAGACGAAGTATACTAGAAATTCTACTTTTCTGGTGGGTATAGTAAAAGGCGATTAAAGGCTTGAATATTATGGCTCATAGTCACCTAAACCGCAATGGAGCTATTGTTTTGCTCGGAGCTCGGAATCCCTAAAACAGAAATGACCCTAAATCAGAAATGAGGAGTTCCATAGGAGAATCAAAGTAACCAACAACTTAGCCTGCAGAATTGCCATACTTTGTTTCAGGGGGCGGGGCGTATTGTACTGCCCGCATTCAGGTGCTTTCCGCTACCTTCATCAGATTCTCTGTATATTTTATGTTTTCTTGTAAAATATAAAAAAATATTATAGAAAATACCGTATATTGAAGGATCCTTTCCTTTCTAGGTTGGCCCGCAAAGCAAGTTTATCACCAGAGGCGTGGGCTAAGTGTCTCCTAGGCGCTTGCTACTCGCTTTACTTCCTAGCGTTACCGTGTCGTCTACAACTGAGTCGCGGGAAGGAGCACGCGACTTTGCGGGCTGCGTTTGAACTACTGGAGCGGGCTACGAAACTGAGGGTGCCTTGTGACGAGGTGAGTACATAATTACACATAGTTACATAACTATTCTATAAATAAAATAAGAACATTTGTTTCAATGAAGATTGAACTCCTTACGCAAGCTATCAAACTAAGTGTGCTTTAGAGCAGTCGGTCTTAAACAGTGTGTAATGATTCATACAAATGATACTACTGTTACTTACTATAAAGGACAGCATTAGGTTTCAGGCAATACGTTTAGTGAATTTATTATTGGTTGGTTTGGTTTTATCGTTGTTCAAATTAAACAAAACAATTCAAAATCAGGGACAATCCCGTGATATGAGGTTTTGAATAAAGATACGAGAATGAAACTTTCGTTTGAAAATATCAACTTATAACCTCTCACCTTAGGTTGTACAACATTGCAAAAAAAATCTTTGTTCTTCCTCTATTTTTTATTAAGTCTATTAACATCAGAAATTGTTTTCCATCCAGGTCTGCTACCGCGTGATGATGCAGCTGTGCGGTATTCATTCACTACCAGTGTTGGCTGTACAACTCCTGTTTCTAATGAAGCGCGCTGGATTACAACCTAACGCGCTCACCTATGGATACTACAACCGCTGTGTATTGGAGGCTACGTGGCCTAAGGATATGCCCAGGTATGTCATTCAAAATTGTGAAAAATGATGTATTTCTCTTTCGCTTTGCTATTCCAATGAGGGCTATCGTTTTAGCGCTCACCAGTTAGCGCCACTGTAGAGTAAGGTCCTGTCAGTTGCTAGTAGCGAAGACAGTGGCACCAACTGGTGAGCGCTAAAGTGGTAGGAGGACTATCGCATTTGCACTCATCAAGATGGCGCCACTGTAGAGTTAAGTATAAAAACGATAGCCCTCATTAAAGCACATGTTATTTCAAGAGTTATAAATTATTAGTAAGTCTTAATGCAAATAACTAATCTTAAAAAATAAATATTCTTTGATCTGCTCGTTTTCGTAGAAAAATATGAATATGTTTACACCATTTGTGAGCAATAAGTAAGAAATAAATGTCACTGTGTTTCGGGAAGGGCAATAAACAACATTCTTGTCCCGTTAGTTAAAATATGACACTTCTCCTGTTCACTCCCGGCATATTGTAATACTACAGCTTGCAGACTTTCATAGATAAACTACATTTACCATTTTCTCGACCAACACCTCAAGAGAAATGGTGGTGGCTGAAAACCAGCGCTGTCTAGGGCAGGTAGTCCTTGGCGGCACATGCTGAGCCACCTCCATTTGCTTTTTCTTTTAGCTTTATAATGTAATTTTGTTTCTTGTAATTACTTTTATGTGTAAAAAGCAATAAACGTTTTTTATTTATTTACATTTTTCAAAAATGTGATTGTTCCAGCGGTTCCCAGCTACTCTGGAACAAGCTTCGTATAGCAGTGATGGGCGCGGCGTTGTTCCGCAAAGCGGGCGCGCAACGAGCCAGCCGCGCCGCCAGTGCCGGACTTAGCACGACCTCTGCTGGCAGTAAGTATTACTGTACTGAAAGGGTGGTGGTTTTTATTGGCGGTCAAGCTGCAGATCCTGACTACACAGCAGTTGCAGCGGTGGGAATAGTCCCGTATATTGCTCTGGAACAAGATTCGTATAGCGGTGATGGGCGCGGCGTTGTTCCGCAAAGCGGGCGCGCAACGGGCCAGCCGCGCCGCCAGTGCCGGACTTAGCACGACGTCTGCTGGCAGTAAGTAACCTATACTGCTGGCTGGTGATTATTATTGGCGGCAAATCTGTAGATCCTGGCTACACTAGAGTTGCAGAGGTGGGAATAGTCCCGTATATTGCTCTGGAAAAAGATTCGTATAGCAGTGATGGGCGCGGCGTTGTTCCGCAAAGCGGGCGCGCAACGAGCCAGCCGCGCCGCCAGTGCCGGACTTAGCACGACCTCTGCTGGCAGCAAGTAACTTATACCGCTGGTAAATAAGGTTATAGTAGTCTAAATTAATTTTAAGGGTATATTGTGACCTGCAGGTCCATGTTAGTGAGAAATTACAGTTTGATGACCAAATATGAACTGAATAACGTCTTTACCCCTTGCCAAACCTAGAAACATTGTTCGTGGTCTACAAGGCTTACCTATGTATGGTTTTTTTGAGGACCTTTAGCATACTATAAGCACTTTCTTCAGGGTCTATGATAAAATATTGTCCATGTTTTCTTGTGTGAAAAGTGAGTTAAACAATAGTCACGAGTGCTATCGACGAAGATCTATCTACTACCGCCCTTGTAATAGACTGAAAAGTCCACAAGATTATTTAAAAAAGTCGCATTTGTGTACTGGGTTACACTGGGTGAATCAATTCCTAGCCTCCTACGTGAACAAAGGCGACCGCTTTAGTCGAATCAATTCACTGTGAAATGGTTCCGAGGTGACATGAGAACACTAAAAAATCCACTTTCTTTACCCAGCTGAACAATGTTGAATAATACATGTTTGTTCACAGGCAGTGGCACGTTACCTCGCGTGCGTTCGGCAGCGGCCGTGGGCGAAGGCGGCGAGTTGTCCGCTCTGGCGGGACTGGCAGCGTGCGAACCCGCTCTCAGTCGGACTAGCTTGGACTCGGGTGAGTTGAACATAGGTTTATTACTTTCTTTATTCTTTCTTTCTTGTGTTTAAAGTTACCTCTTACATGAAATACAGATGATTGGCTATGGTACAGTCGACAGCACATCAAGCTATACATTTTCGTTGCAAACTCGCCCCTATCGCAACTACGTAAGATACCACAGTTACGTTTACGTTGACGTGCTGTCGACCGTACATTAAGAAAGACTATTAAACAGGATGATCATCATAATAATGAACACATTATCGTATCTCGAAGGGGCATTATCTTCGTATTGGATTTGTATTCCCACGAACGCCTACCAAAAGGACCGGCCTCCGCTCCGTGACCATGGATGGATACATAGAAGAGATACAAATGATAATAATAAAGGTTAAAATATTAAAAATGTATGTGTCGGTGCCCCGCCAATAATGGCTTAATTGTTGCTTATTGCTGGTTGAGACTGGCATATGAAAATCAAGAATAAAAAAAGGGATACAAGAAAACATTTTGTATTGTACAGACCTAGGCCTCGTTTTAGTCACATTATCTTTTACAAACCAAGCAGAGATATTACGATGACTGGAAAAATAGTCAGTTTTAAATATAAATAGTCACTATAGTCGATATAATCCACAGGCAGGGAACAGGAGGCGCGTTCCACCGCGTTCGAAGCGCTGATCCGTCGCGGGAACATCGTGCGCGCCACGCCGGCACGCCCGCACGTGCCAGCTATGTCCACCGCGGCAGGGATACTCATCACAGGTACGACTCCCGGCAGGGACAGAGGTCCAAGTTTCAGACTATTCGAGTTCAAAATTGCAAGATTGGACCTGCACAAAGTAACATAAAACACTGCAAGTAAAAGAAAAGGTTGTAATTAGTTCTGAAAACCCAATTATTTTAATGTTTGGAGAATTCCAAGCGCATATCTTTAAATGAAGCCTCCTCACTCTCAAGTTTCTTAGGCCCATAATCATATCACTTTTTGGTCAACGTTGAACAATAGTTGATTGATTATTTAAATCAATTAAAAATGCAATTTATCTAAAGCAGAGTTAACATTTATTATCATTTTAGATAATTGTTATTAAACAATTACTAAATAATAATAATATAGTTTTTATTTCAGTCATTTTTTACACCCTGTAATATTAACTAACACAATAAGTTCAAAAAAATAAATGTGAAAAAAAAACAGATCATAAAATTGATAAATAAAAAGTGAAGAAAGTAAATTAGACCGGTCAAAAATTAGGTGTTTCTCAGTATGATATTCTTTACAGGAATGCCCTCAAACCCCGACTTGACTGAAACAGCAAGACCCCGAAGTAACTCTTTAGGCAACGAAGACACTAGCAGTACACCGTTAACTATTTCTGAAAAGAGACAGGTAAACTCCTACTCACTTCACTCTGACATTATTTAATTTGTTTCCAATGTATTAATACGTTTATTTGTCCTATTTTTAGACCATACACGTTAGTCCGGACAGTCCGTCAGATTTGAGAATTCTAACAAGGTCAGAGAGTTTCGCTGGCGATGCACAGATTATACAGAATCTACAGAGGCTATCATTCGGTGGAGGTACGTTATTGATAATGTATAAAACTCATAAAAAAGCTCATTTATTTTTGCAAGTGGGCTTTTAAAAAGCACTTTTACACGCCCCAGTATTAACCCTACTACTGCTTCAGGACAATAAATGGGCCAGTGTTGAGAAGAAGCAGCGCAAGAAACTTAGTCACTGTAAATTCTACAATACGTTAGATTTGATTTCTAATATGACTATTATAATAACCTACTTTTCGTGTAAATCTTTAAAACAGTTTTAACGTAACCATAGATGAATTAAATTTCCGTATTTAATAGGTATTTGGATTAATCATTAACTATGACTTTGTTTTTAGTGTCAAATCCAAAATCGCGGTGCACGCGAGCCCTCAGTTTCCCCGAAGAGCCCGACAAAGAGGCAGCTGCGACGGAGTCATTAGAGGCGAAGACATCACCATTGAAGTAAGAAAATCTTTCATTTCGTAATTTTTTATAGCGCTTCGAGATTTTAAAACATTTGTGTGATGCTGATTTGATTGAATTTTCCTCTTGGCGTAGTAAATGGGCGTAGACATAAGTTTTTCACTGATGGCCGTTGGGACAGAAAATTTCTCGAGTGGCGACCACGGCCCGGAAGACGTAGCGTGGGCAGGTCCCCTACTAGGTGGACCGACGATCTGGTGAAGGTCCCTGGAAGAACCTGGATGCGGGCAACGCAGGACCGGTCGTTATGGAAATTCTTGGGGGAGACCTTTGTCCAGCAGTGAACGTTATTTCGCCGAAACGAACGAAAGTAAAGTAAAAATTGGAAGACCTTGACATGGACTTTGTCAAAGAAGTTATTTCATCATCATCATTATCATCATCTCAGCCATAGGACGTCCACTGCTGAACATAGGCATCCCCCAATGCTTTCCATGCTGCCCGGTTGGTAGCGGCCTGCGTCCAGCGCCTTCCTGCTACCTTTATAATGTCGTCGGTCCACCTTGTGGGTGGACGTCCCACGCTGCGTTTTCCGGTACGCGGCCTCCACTCCAGAACCTTGCTGCCCCATCGGCCGTCAGTTCTGCGTACTATGTGCCCTGCCCATTGCCACTTTGGCTTGCTAATCCGTCGGGCTATGTCAGCGACTTTAGTTCGTTTACGGATCTTCTCATTTCTGATTCGATCTCGTAAAGAAACACCAAGCATTGAATTATTGTTTATAACCCAGATTAACATATAGGCTATAATTTATGACGATCTGTGACAAACTAAATTTCACGCGGGTGAAACCGCGGGCAAAAGCTAGTCTATACTATAATATTATAAAGAGGAAAGATTTGTACCTATTTTTGTATGTTTGTAATGAATGGGCTCAAAAACCACTGAACGGATTTTGATGAAACTTTACAGTATTATTGTTTATAACTCAGAATATCATATAGGCTATAATTTATGACGATTTGTGACAAACTTAATTTCACGCGGGTGAATGCAAAAGCTAGTCAACACTAATCACGCCTTCTATTACAGACTATCGCCTAGAACTCCAGTGCTATCAGACGACCCACTAGGCGCGCTCGCCGAGCCAGCCCTTGAGCCCATCCCCCCACCCCCCTCAGAAGAACCTCAAGCCCCTCGCCACGAGTTCAGTGTCAGCCCCAAGCTGTTCCATCGCAGAAGCAACTCGTTCCAGGACGACCCGCCTGAGGACCACCAAGGGTACACAGCTTCCGTTGATGTTGTAGTTTAATGGTCATTGGTCTTGCATGCTTGGTTTATTGGCAGATATAATTGGGGAATTGAGATGATATATAAAAAAAAATTTGCTAAGTTTTTATTGCGGAAAACTACCTGTTTTACATATTTATTTGTCTTGTAACTTGTGACAGACAGTCCAAGGGCTATTTTCAAAAACTGCCACTTAATATTTTTTCACTTATGATGGAGTTTATAGCCTTCTCTGTTTGATTGACTAAAATAGCTCGGAAAAATCAACATTACAAAACTTTATACATTTCAGTAAAATTATCTATTCTGTTTATTAGTATAATTTCAAAAACGTTTTTAATTTGTTTTAAACTTGAATCGCCACTTCATTGCTGAACGTCATAAAGTATCACCACACTCGCTTATCTCAACGCGACATATCGATAAAATTCAAAATTGTCCCGCCCCCACCCTAGGTCCCTTCCTACCCGCCCCACGATTCAGTAGCGCTAGTGCTGCCCCTTTGTGAAACAAGATAACCTCGATAGTTTCCTCCTGATAGGAAACTGCACAGAAGTGAGACGGCGCCAGGCGGGACGGTGTCTTCTAGTCTTGCAAGCTTGGGGAACACTTTGAAGATTAGTTTCGGGTGAGTATTGAATAGTTAGATATGTATCAGCAGGGAATAAAAATAATCGTATATGCGCCTAAAGCCTGGTCCGTGAGCACGTAGTATTTTGTCCAATGACCCCAAGCTACCCATCCTTATCGCTCGCGCGTAATTATATTGCTGTCGCGACTGTGCGACGGGCGCCCGCAGTGAGTGTGCGAGCGCGACAGCAACATAATTACGCGCGAGCGATAAGGATGGGTAGCTTGGGGTCATTGGACAAAATTCTACGTGCTCACGGACCAGGCTTTACCAGTGGTGTCACTGTCAACTGACTGCTCCATACGTTGGCCCCAACGTTGGTTCCATAGCCACTCGTCCAACGTGCGGATCTAGAATAGTATTGGCACAAACGTTGGCAAGCTATTGGCTGGTCTTAATTTGTTGCCACTGTTGCCAGTAGCGCCAACTGGTTAATGCAAATGCGATCCCTATAATATGGCGCTATAGTTATAATAAAATGTTTGGAACATTTTGGGTACATACGCCACGATTTAGCATGGAATCGAAGACTACTGTTTTCATGAATCTTTTGATATTAATTACCGTGTGAACAGCAATTTTTATTAGATGTCAAGTGTGTAAAAATTTAATAACTGTGAAATCGTTGTAAATATTCAACTGCTAGTTTTTTTTTCTAATTTAACATTAGCATGTTTGTTTATTAGCTACTTTAGCAAATTATTTTCTTTTGATTTTCTTTTATTTTTTATCATCGCATCGCATTCATTTCCATTGAATCTACCAAATTAACCATGGTCTAAAATCCAGAAACAAAATGGGAAATGAGTGTAGTGTACATTCATGTCATAAATAATAATACCAGTTCTATTCACGAGCAGTTTAAGGTTGAATAATAAGTGTAGTTTTATAAAGTCCGGTTGACGAGCAGATATAATTTCGTCCAATGACTGGCGACTGTGCGGCGACGGGCGGCCGCAGTGAGTGTGCGAACGCGACAGCAATATAATTACCCACGAGCGGTAGTTTGGGGTCATTGAACGAATTACTATCAGCTCGGCGACCGGACTTAAGAATTGGTATTATAAGATAAATGTACGAAAAATACACAATAAAACACTAAAATTAACCTTCTATGCTCGAGCATTTCTTCTTAAAATTTCGAATTTCGTGCATTTAACTGCAGCGTGTTCACATTTTATTTGAGCGCACATCACATTCGCTAGCCTGTTTGTTTCTTAGACGCTATTCGCCTGCCCGCCTCTCGTTGCGCAAGGATAACATGAAAATCGGCAAGGCTATCGAGACGTACTTCAGGTGAGCATGATTCACGCTTGACACAAACTATTTATGTACTCAAGATTACAGAAAATACTTATGTACTCAAGATTACAGAAAACACGAAAATACAATCCGGTCGAGCTAACTGCGTACCTCGTTGAAATGCGACTCCCTCCCACTTTCCCGCGTTCGCCCCGTCCGTACCAGAGCGTCGATGTGACGTCACGGCTGCCACGTGTGCAGTTAACTCGACCCGGTTGTTCGCGAATCAAAGTTGTAATTTCATTACAGTTAACAGTACAAAATAAGTTTGTGTTGTTTTTTTTATTTACTCTATAGCATGGTTTCATTTATCACTGTTGTTGATTAGTTAATAAACTAGTCTGTGTTATTGATTTTTGCATGAAACTCTTTTATTTTAGCTTTTTAGGATTAACAATCCCCATACATTCAAACTACATACTATTTTAACCCCAAACACTTGATAAAAAATCTATATTGTGCTAACAGTTTTTGTGCAGACGACAGCACATCAGACTATACTTATACATTTTGGTTGAAAATCGCCTGTATTGCAAGTAAATAAGATGCTACATGTCATCTCGTCATGCCGTCGTCTGTACATCAGATTATACATGTTTACTGTAAAATAGCTCCTCTTACAAAAATATTAAGGTACCGCTGTTTATGTAGACAACAAAACGTCAAGCTAAACGGTTTCTTATGAAGTTGTAACAGGAGTTATTTTACTACAAAAATGTGCTGTTGACTGTACAATCCACTTACCTTTTAGCCCAACAAGTATAGCTGGTAAGAAGTCAAACGAGCTTCTCCAAAGCGGCCTCAGCAGTCTCAAATCCGCCGCTACGAGTATGGCCAAAAAGTTTGATGAGATGAAAGAAGTCATTTCGGCCAACTCGACGCCAGTAAAAGGCGCTATTGGCAACGCTACTAGCGCCCTGAGCAGTCTAATAGCGGAGGAAGACTCGACTGACGGCTCTTCGGAGATCAATCCTGATGGTGAGTAGATCGTCGTCGTTTCAGCCGAAAGACGTTCACTGCTGGACAAAGGCCTCCCCCAAGGATTTCCACAGGAAATTTTGGGGCAGGAAAGTTCTTGAGTGGCGACCACGAGCTGGAAGACGTAGCGTGGGCAGGCCTCCCACTAGGTGGACCGACGATCTGGTGAAGGTCGCGGGAAGTACCTGGATGCAAGTGACGCAGGACCGGTCTTTGTGGAGTAGATCGTAACATAGTTTAAATAAATGTCAGTCGACAACCGCTTCGTAGCCCAAAAATGTGTTATTGATGGGTTTTTTAAACGGCTTTATTAAAATGTTGGCAGTTACTTATGTCATTGAAGACATCAGTCATCAGTTACAGTCAAATTCTATTAAAGGTTTAGTTCTGCGCTTAACTCAGTATAGGAGCGGCACGGAAGGTCTTTTTTGAGACGTCAAACGTCAGTGAGCCTTCAAATTATGCTTCAGATATGTATGCTGTCACGTCATAATATATCAATGTCACCCCTTTCGTATCGCTCTCATACTTCAGGCACTGGCCGAATTAAACGCTAAAACTATAGTAATATTCACTCACAGTGACGTGTAATCAATATTTATAGATCGGCGTTTTTAAACTACTTAACCCTCACATGAGGTCACTTGTGGCTACAGCATCAAGTGACTAGTGGTCATCTCCCCTTCTTATAGCGTTTAGAGTAGGCGCACACTGTTGATTTTTCGTCGGCCGATAGTTTAGTCGGGCAGTTGATCAGTATGGGCATGTATGGGAGTGCGCACACTACGCCGATTCGATTTGGCCGATTCTTCATACAAATTAAAATCGGGCACAACTATCGGCTAACTAAAAATCAACGGTGTGCACCTACTCTTAGTGGCAGTGGTATTACTTAGAAAATAACCAAACTCCTGTCTATTTCAGAGTGGGTCGGAGGTATCGGGTTCAGACGCGCGTCCAGCGACGCCGAGCTAGCGTGCTCTATGGAGAGAGGCTCGCTCGCTACGCTACTCTCGCATCTGCCCGACAACCTCTATCCACCTAATAACGTGAGTATTCTAAAGCCCGGTCTGTGAGCACGTAGAATTTTGTCCAATGACCTCAAGCTACCCATCCTTATCTCTCGCGCGTAATGAGGGCTATCGTTTTAGCGCTCACCAGTTAGCGCCACTGTAGAGTAAGGTCCTGTCACTTGCTAGTAGCGAAGACAGTGGCACCAACTGGTGAGCGCGAAAGTGGTAGGAGGACTATCGCATTTGCACTCATCAAGATGGCGCCACTGTAGAGTAAGGTCCTGTCAATCGCCAGGGGTGCCAACTGTTAAGTATGAAAACGATAGCCCTCATTATATTGCAGTCGCGACTATCGACGGGCGCCCGCAGTGAGTGTGCGAGCGCGACAGCAACATAATTACGCGCGAGCGATAAGGATGGGTAGCTTGGGGTCATTGGACAAAATTCTACGTGCTCGCAGACCAGACTATATATACCACACACTATGTTGCGGCGCTTCTTCGCAGCACTTGCCAAATGTTGTGGTCTCGAAGCGCTGGTAGGGCATGTAAAGGCTCCATAAGAGCAAAACTCATTTTTTTAATCAATCATTTTTTTTTAATATTTGACGATTTGTATTGTAAGCTCTATTTAAGGCCCAGAACAGACGGTGAAACGCAACTGCAACGAAACTGCAACTGCTAGTTACTTTTGAGTTGCATCTAAGTTTCTGCCATAGCGTCCGTTGAGAGACCACACATGACGCGACCAGTTTAAAAGCTTCAACCTGGTCGCGTCATGTGTGCACTATGTGTAGCTAGCAGTTGCAGTTCCGTTTCACCGTCTGTTCTGGGCCTAATAGTCTACACAAATAGAAATTTTGACTTTGACACAAGGACACTCGCACTTGCTGTGTCGAATGAAAATAGAAACATGCATAAGTTAACCAAAAGTTAACTTAACTCCCCGGTCGCACATGCCTTTTCCTATTGCTGCATGATAGGATATATTTGTAAGAACCACGAGCTTGTGTATATCTGCCCCAATTTATGTTTGGCCATCTCTGACACTGAGCAATCTTCTTCTGCCTCTCTTTATCCCGTTACGCGGGGCTAAATAACACCAAGTAAGAAACTTAAATGGAAATAAAACCGATAACTGTACGTATAATTTAACAGGATGACCCGAAATCCTCTCCGCCACCAGTCATCGTTCACATGTCGTCGTGCTCGCAATGCCACCAGTGCCTGGCGCTGTTATACGACGAAGACATTATGGCGGGCTGGGCGGCAGACGACTCCAATCTTAATACGCGTTGTACTGCGTGCGGGCGTCATACGGTGCCGCTGCTGTCTGTACAGGTAAGCTAATGCTGTGAGTGCTGTGACGTCACAATATGTCCGCTTCTGTGACGTTCCCATCACCCTACTGGCTGCTGTGACGCCACCTTCCCTTGTCTCACTGCTGTGACGTTAATAGCTCCCCCTCTCGCTGTTGGACTGTACATTCGAGAATTTACGCTAAATCTATCTTCCTCGGCAGCTGGACTATTGTGGTGAACCCTCTTTTAACAACCATCTATTTACTTTAACTCATTTATTAGTCATTTGTGCACTAACTAAAAATCTTTTCTTTACAGATCGTCCGAACAAATCAAACACAAGCA
The DNA here is from genome assembly GCF_963855985.1 of Ostrinia nubilalis. NCBI lineage: Eukaryota > Metazoa > Arthropoda > Insecta > Lepidoptera > Crambidae > Ostrinia > Ostrinia nubilalis. Next base: position 10,317,846 of record NC_087103.1, read on the forward strand.
GAAATACTTAGCGTGCCTTATCTAAACCCCTTGGTGTTGCGGAAAGAGTTCGAATCAATATTAAGTATGTATATTCAGCTTTAACTCCTGCAATTTACAGTTCATAATGGCTTAAAATGTTGTAATTTTGAATATATTTTTAGGTAGAGAAGGAGATACGTGTCTAGCGGAGCCAGAATTCGTAGAATCGCATCCGATCGTATATTGGAATCTGGTGTGGTTCTTAGATCGTGCCAACATCGAAAACCATCTGCCTGATCTCCTGTGCCCAGATTTCCAGGCCAAATATTTGAGCTTGGACGCTCTTACGGAGACTGATAAAGTTGGTAAGTGATAGAAACTGAGTAATTTGATTAGACGATAGAAACTGAGTAATTTGATTGAACATGAGTTTGTATTTTTATGCAGTGTTTGTCTTATGGAAAATTAACTTATCATATTATATGGAATACAAGAATATCACCAGCAAGTCGTCTAATTTACAAGGAAATATAAATAATTTAGTTAAAAGACGTTAGAGGAAGGCAAGTCTGCCGGCGCAACCTCAGTGTTGGTCCTTATAGCACGCGAGATCGCAAATAGCGCGCGAGCTGCAGAGTGACTGAAACTTGTTTGCACTAGTCGTTTAGCACTAGACTTAATAATTTTGTAGCTGAACTATCACTAACTGAATGCCTAAAATGAACAATAAACTAAAACAAAAAACGGGATTATTCCCACATCTCGTTCCCACCGCTGCAACTCATGTGTAGCCAGGATCTACAGCTTGACCGCCAATAAAAACCCAACCAGTGGAGGTCAAGTTTGTCCCAGGGGAAAGTTAAACTGTCATTGGACCCGCAACGAAATTAATCAGAAGAACATAGAAGTTCGAAGTTAAGGGTCGACTTCCCTCCAGTGCAAAGTGGATGATATGTGACAAAAAACATGAACTTGTGGTGTCTACCACTATGCACCCCAGCTGCAGTTCGGCCCTGCTTTCCTGGCGCCGGCCCTGTGCGCCCGCGCCGCGCACTCCCCCTCGCGCCGCAGACGCCATGGCTCGGGCGGAGCCCGAGAGCGCCGCGGGACTCCGCGACAGACGCCCAAACATCTCCGCGCCGGACGCACGCCGCTCGCGCTGCCGATTTTCTTACGTGTCACTCCGCGATCTCAACATCGTATACTTACTCCGCCCGCACCTTCGTATTGTGATAATATTATTATAGCGATTGTATGTTGTGTGTGTAGCCGAGAATATACCTACCTGTGTTAAATTCTAACGGGAGTTTTCTTTTCACTTCATAATAAATTCGTTAGGCTAACTACATTCCCTACATTGGTGACCCCGACGTGATGTGAGACGCAACCTCCATCACCACCATCTTCGGCATCAGCCTCCGCCATCCTCACCATCTCCGCCACTCCGTCATCAGCTCCAGTCTTCAACAAGCCAGCATCCAGCCTTCAGGGACCATCGCAGATCGCAACCGACCTTCCTGGTTCCTCGGCAGCAAGCAACCGTCACTTCACTGGTCACGGGTACAGCTCTGGCCCAGCTCCACGCCCGACCATCGAAGACGCCTCCGCTCACTATCCCGACTCACCGTGGATAGAGCACCGCAATCCGCTCGTCTCGACTCACCGCAGACTTGAGCACACCTGGCACTTGTAAGCTCATCACGCACAGACTGCTGAGCTCATCCTGACGTCATCCACCTCCGGTTCTTCCGGGGGGAGTGGTGTGGCGACATCTATGATACGCCACTACAAACGTGTACCAACAGATGGCGCTGTTACGACTGCACTATGGCACACTCCGCCGCTCATACAAACCTGCATCGCGGTGACGGAGTTTTATATCCTGCCAAGTATATATAGACAAACCAAGATGGTGTAAATTGGACCTTGGTCCCTGAGCATAACACCCGCTCGGTAGGAAGCACTAACATCTAGCTTCCTTATTGTGGTTGAGCATCATATCCCACATTGTTTTCTTACGTGTCACTCCGCGATCTCAACATCGTATACTTACTCCGCCCGCACCTTCGTATTGTGATAATATTATTATAGCGATTGTATGTTGTGTGTGTAGCCGAGAATATACGTACCTGTGTTAAATTCTAACGGGAGTTTTCTTTTCACTTCATAATAAATTCGTTAGGCTAACTACATTCCCTACAAACTAAAACAGCTTAAAATACTGAAATTGCAGGTTGTGCAGTGCGTTGTAGCTGGGACGTAGCCCGTCTTCACGGTGAGGCGGGAGCGGCGCTGCACCGCGCGTGGCGAGCGCGCCGCGCTGACCATCAGCGCTCGCGAGCGCTGCAAGCGCTACTGCTTACCGAGCGAGACACCTCCGCTGCCAACTCGTAAGTGTTTATGTATATAGCGCGCGAGCTAACAAGTAGCGCGACCATTATACTAGCTTGTGTCTCTAGCGCGTGGGGCTACAGCGTGATAATTCCATTGCCATCTCGTAAGTATCTATGTATAGGTCGTGTAGTGCATTGTAGCTGGGACGTAGCTCGTCTTCACGGTGAGGCGGGTGCAGCGCTGCACCGCGCGTGGCGAGCGCGCCGCGCTGACCATCAGCGCTCGCGAGCGCTGCAAGCGCTACTGCTTACTGAGCGAGACACCTCCGCTGCCAACTCGTGAGTGATTGTGTTTGTAGCGCGCGAGCTAACAAGTAGCGCGACCAATATACTAGCTTGTCTCTAGCGCGTGGGGCTACAGCGTGATAACTCCGCGGGCATCTCGTAAGTATCTGTGTATAAGTGGTGCAGTGTATTGTAGCTGGGACGTGGCTCGTCTTCACGGTGAGGCGGGAGCGGCGCTGCACCGCGCGTGGCGAGCGCGCCGCGCTGACCATCAGCGCTCGCGAGCGCTGCAAGCGCTACTGCTTACTGAGCGAGACACCTCCGCTGCCAACTCGTGAGTAGTTACTAATGTAGCGCGCGAGCTAACAAGTAGCGCGACCATTATACTAGCTTGTCTCTAGCGCGTGGGACTACAGCGTGATAACGCCGCGGCCATCTCGTAAGTATCTATGTATAGGTCGTGTAGTGCATTGTAACTGGGACGTGGCTCGTCTGCATGGTGCAGCGGGAGCGGCGCTGCACCGCGCGTGGCGAGCGCGCCGCGCTGACCATCAGCGCTCGCGAGCGCTGCAAGCGCTACTGCTTACTGAGCGAGACACCTCCGCTGCCAACTCGTGAGTGTTTGTTTATAGCGCGCGAGCTAACAAGTAGCGCGACCATTATACTAGCTTGTGTCTCTAGCGCGTGGGGTTACAGTGTGCTAACTCGGCCGCCATCTCGTATCTATGTATAGGTGGTGCAGTGTATTGTAGCTGAGACGTGGCTCGTCTTCACGGTGAGGCGGGAGCAGCGCTGCACCGCGCGTGGCGAGCGCGCCGCGCTGACCATCAGCGCTCGCGAGCGCTGCAAGCGCTACTGCTTACCGAGCGAGACACCTCCGCTGCCAACTCGTAAGTGTTTGTTTATAGCGCGCGAGCTAACAAGTAGCGCGACCATTATACTAGCTTGTGTCTCTAGCGCGTGGGGCTACAGCGTGATAACTCCGCGGCCATCTCGTAAGTATCTGTGTATAGGTCGTGTAGTGCATTGTAGCTGGGACGTGGCTCGTCTTCACGGTGAAGCGGGAGCGGCGCTGCACCGCGCGTGGCGAGCGCGCCGCGCTGACCATCAGCGCTCGCGAGCGCTGCAAGCGCTACTACTTACTGAGCGAGACACCTCCGCTGCCAACTCGTAAGTGATTGTGTTTGTAGCGCGCGAGCTAAGAAATAGCGCACTACAGAGCGCGACCACTCGTCAGTATAGCGCGTGGGGCTACTGCGTGACCAGCGCTCGCGCGCACTATAGGTGCTGCTACTTACTGAGCGAGACACCTCCACTGTCAACTCGTAAGTGTTTGTGACTAGCGCGCAACAGAGCGCGACCAATGTACTAGCTTGTGTCTCTAGCGCGTGGGGCTACAGCTTGATAACTCCGCGGCCATCTCGTAAGTATCTCTGCATAGGTTGTGCAGTGTATTGTAGCTGGGACGTAGTTCGTCTTCACGGCGAAGCGGGAGCGGCGCTGCACCGCGCGTGGCGAGCGCGCCGCGCTGACCATCAGCGCTCGCGAGCGCTGCAAGCGCTACTGCTTACTGAGCGAGACACCTCCGCTGCCAACTCGTAAGTGTTTGTTTATAGCGCGCGAGCTAACAAGTAGCGCGACCATTATACTAGCTTGTCTCTAGCGCGTGGGACTACAGCGTGATAACTCCACGGCCATCTCGTAAGTATCTGTGTATAGGTTGTGCAGTGCGTTGTAGCTGGGACGTAGCCCGTCTGCATGGTGAGGCGGGAGCGGCGCTGCACCGCGCGTGGCGAGCGCGCCGCGCTGACCATCAGCGCTCGCGAGCGCTGCAAGCGCTACTGCTGACTGAGCGAGACACCTCCGCTGCCAACTCGTAAGTGATTGTGTTTGTAGCGCGCGAGCTAAGAAATAGCGCACTACAGAGCGCGACCACTCGTCAGTATAGCGCGTGGGACTACTGCGTGACCAGAGCTCGCGCGCACTATAGGTGCTGCTACTTACTGAGCGAGACACCTCCACTGTCAACTCGTAAGTGTTTGTGACTATAGCGCGCAACAGAGCGCGACCAATGTACTAGCTTGTGTCTCTAGCGCGTGGGATTACAGCGTGACAACTCCGCTGCCATCTCGTGACAGTTTGTATTTATAGCGCGTGAGCTAACTCTGACTCTAGTGCGCGAGCTACAGAGCGGGAAGTCTTGGCCGCCAACTCCTAAGTTTTTGTAACTGTAGCTCGCGAGCTACACGAGTGTACCCGCGTCACTTGCGTGTATAGTGGCTCGTGGCGCACTACAACTCCGCTGCCAACTCATAAATCCTTATTTCGACTCTAGCGCGCGAGCTACAGCTAGTAGAGCGCTACTATAACTCCGTCGCCTACTCGTTAATAGGTGTCCTTCTACCGCGCGAGTTCAATAAATTCCTCAATACTTGACACCTCAATAGAGTGTGAGTATTGACGCGCTACAGCATTACCCCACTGGACACTGAAATTGATTAGATTAATTAAATGTAATTTTTCTCCTTTTGCAGTGTGATATTAGCATTACTGGACGGTCTGCTGAGCAACGACTTAACGGAGGCGCTACAGAAGCTAGCGACGTGGCGGGAGAACACATCGGGCAACAAACGCTTCCATTCTTATTACAGGTTTGTACTTCATTTCGTTATGTCGCATTCGCAATTGCCAGTTTAACAATAAAAAGTATCAGGAATAAATCAATAAATAATGTATTATAATAACCGTATAGTTGACAACCCTACCCTTGTTGCTTTACCTATTATAGTTCCAAAATACTGGACTGTCCTGTCGATTACATTGACAGTGGGGCGCCACCGTCTATACCGGATCGCTGGTTCAGATTTTTGCCATGTTGGAAACCATAATTATAGTTGAACGATGGTAGCGCCCCTCTGTCATTGAGTTTGGTGGGACAGTTCAGCGTGGGTCATCTATAGTATCAACTTTGCATTATGATCTATTCTATGGTTTCAACGTTTGAATAATGCTTTTACTACGGAAAATAACTGTTGTAAAGTCCGGTCGCCGAGCACATAGAATTTCGTCCAATGACCCCAAGCTACCCATCCTTATCGCTCGTGCTTAATTATATTGCGTAAGGATGGGTAGCTTGGGGTCATTGGACGAAATTTTATCTGCTCGGCGACCGGACTTTACAACAGTACTTTTACGTAGTAAGAAACGTGACGCAGTGTACAGTCTCACGCTGTAAGCGGGCGTTGGCGTTTAAAAACAATCAGAATATTTGCGTAAAAATTAAAAAGAAACCATATCCTCACACATACTTATTCATTTCACAGAGACATCCTATTCCTCGCGATGGCAGCTCTCGGCGAGAACAACATCGACCTCATAGCTCTCCAGAAGGAATACACCCGAGCCCTTGAACAGTTGGGAGGCGAGGCACGTCCTCACGACCTCCCACCTTCCCCTACGGCCGTCTGCTGTCGTCACTACTTCAAGCGGTTGAGGCTAGACTTTGAGGACTAAACATCACCTGCGGAGCAACTTTGACACTTACTGACTAGTCTTAAGGTTGAGAATGAATACACAAGTCGCGAACAGCTGTGAAGCGACCTCCCGCCCTCCTACGGCCGTCTGTTGTCGTCACTACTTCAAGCGGCTGAGGCTTGACTTCGAAGACTAAATTATACCTGTGGTAGCAATTTTGACACTTATTGACTAGTCTTAAGGTTGAGAATGAATACACTCGCGCCCTCGAACAGTTGGGAAGCGACCTCCCGCCTTCCTACGGCCATCTGCTATCGCCACTACTTCAAGCGGTTGAGGCTAGACTTTGAGGATTAAATCACCTGCGGAGCAACTTTGACACTTACCGACTAGTCTTAAGATTGAAAATAATACCTACGGCCGTCTGTTGTCGTCACTACTTCAAGCGGTTGAGGCTTGACTTCGAGGACTAAGCATCACCTGCGGAGCAATTTTGACACTTATCTACTAGTCTTAAGGTTGAAAATAATACAGAACAGTTGGGAAGCGACCTCCCATCCTCTCCCACGGCCGTGTGTTGTCGTCACTACTTCAAGCGGCTGAGGCTAGACTTTGAGGACTAAACATCACCTGCGGAGCAACTTTGACACTTACTGACTAGGCTTAAGGTTGAAAATAATACATACGGCCGTCTGCTGTCGCCACTACTTCAAGCGGTTGAGGCTAGACTTCGAAGACTAAATTACACCTGTGGTAGCAACTTTGACACTTACTGACTAGTCTTAAGGTTGAAAATAATACCTACGGCCGTCTGTTGTCGTCACTACTTCAAGCGGCTGAGGCTAGACTTTGAGGACTAATCACCTGCCGAGCAACTTTGACACTTATTGACTAGTCTTAAGGTTGAAAATAATACATAACAGTTGGGAAGCGACTTAGCCCGTATATGGCCGTCTACTGTCGTCACTACTTCAAGCGGTTGAGGCTAGACTTCGAGGACTAAGCATCACCTGCGGAGCAACTTTGACACTTACTGACTAGTCTTAAGGTTGAAAAACAGTTGGAAGGCGAGCCGCGTCCTTACGACCTCCCTCCTTCCCCTACGGCCGTCTGTTGTCGTCACTACTTCAAGCGGCTGAGGCTAGACTTCGAAGACTAAATTACACCTGTGGTAGCAATTTTGACACTTATTGACTAGTCTTAAGGTTGAAAATAATACAGAACAGTTGGGAAGCGACCTCCCACCCTCTCATACGGCCGTCTGCTGTCGTCACTACTTCAAGCGGCTGAGGCTAGACTTCGAGGACTAAGCATCACCTGCGGAGCAACTTTGACACTTACTGACTAGTCTTAAGGTTGAAAATAATACAGAACAGTTGGGAAGCGACTTCCCACCCTCATACGGCCGTCTGCTGTCGCCACTACTTCAAGCGGTTGAGGCTAGACTTCGAGGACTAAGCATCACCTGCGGAGCAACTTTGACATTTATTGACTAGTCTTAAGGTTGAAAATAATACGCCCGAGCCCTCGAACAGTTGGGAACCGACCTCCCGCCCTCCTACGGCCGTCTGCTATCGCCACTACTTCAAGCGGTTGACGCTAGACTTTGAGGATTAAATCACCAGAGGAGCAACTTTGACACTTATTGACTAGTCTTAAGGTTGAAAATAATACGCCCAAACCCTCGAACAGTTGGGAAGCGACCTCCCACCCTCCTACGGCCGTCTGTTGTCACTACTTCAAGCGGTTGAGGCTAAACTTTGAGGATTAAATTACCTGCGGAGCAACTTTGACACTTACTGACTAGTCTTAAGGTTGAGAAAGCAATTTCATCCTCTGGCTTTTATGACAATATCCGCGCTCTATAACAGCTGGAAGAAAGGACTAGACTAAGCATCACCTGCGGTAGCGACTTTGAAACTTACTGACTAGTCTTAAGGTTGAGAAAGCAATTTCATCCTCTGGCTCATAAAACTTAACTCCTACGCTTTAGAACAAGACAACGATGTAAGAACTTCGTCGGCCACAAATTGTAATTCATATTTTCTTTATAGCACACCTTGGCTGTTAAATCATGACACAGAAACTCGATCAATACACATCTCTGCGTTAATTTCACCAGGTTGATAATGTGGCGATCTAAACACTGAGATGTATTTGTTAATTTCGCTGCCAAGATTTCGTGGTAGAAGTGTGTTACCGCCATCAATAGTGAGACCTTTGGGCACTATTACACGTCTATTCTTCGGTACCAAACCCAATATTTGTTATTTCGAGCAGCGTATAGTCATTCTCTATTTACGGAATGATGTAATGTCAATGGCAACTAACACTTGGTTTGATTGTAATTACATAGTTATTCTCTGCTAGGGAAAGGTTCTTAGGACGTCTCATTTCACTTTATCAAGTGGAAATGAAGACAACAACTCGTAAGCATTACGATTGTTCCTAATCTGCCCTGATTTGTCCCGCTTCAATAAAATTTGCAAGTCAATATAAGTTCTTGAATACATTTCTCTGAAACTTTACGAACATAAAAATGTCTATAGTCTTAATAATTTTCTCTGAGAACTATAGTCTATTTGTCCATAAATAGTTATATTAAATTTAATTACCCCTGTTGTGATTGCCTAATTTAAAGAAAAACATTTGAACGAAATAAAAAATCACTTCAAGGTTTGATCCCAATTCTGTTCTCGCGGACTTAAATATGTTATTTTGAATAATATTGGATGTATAAAATCTTTTTATATAATACAATACTTAGCAATAAATCACTATTTCAATCTATATGTACTGTTATATCTAGAGATTGTAATGTATGTAATATCCATATTATAAATATTTATTCAATAATGTAAGACAAGCACGTTTTATATCCTAGAGTGCATACAATAATGGACGAATTACTACTTCGATGACTATAATGTTAGGTGCAATGTGATTTAAATTTCTCGAACAGTATTTAACTATTAGCTTAGAAAATGTTTGAATTTTGGAAATAAATTACCACCGTCCACGTCTATAGTCCAATGCAAAAATCAGTCGAATTTCACGCCCGTCCAACCCGGGGACATTATTTACAGTCAGCGACAAATAGATCGTGACACCTAAAGTAGCAAATAAGTCCACAACACGTCTTTGTTACTATTGGAATAAGGTTGTGTTGTCAACTTTTTGGCCTCTTTGGGTGTCACAAACTATTCGACGCTGACTGTAACAACTGCAGTATTTATGCGTGTTTATTTTAAAATACCAGCAAGACGGTCTATCATGCGAGTTAAACATTTAAACGGCTATACTTATTTTTATTAATAAATTGCAATATCTCATGTATCAAACCACCTCTTTTGGTGTTTAATAAATTAGATTGTAAGATCAACTGTATGTTTGCAAATTTTTTCTTTCATTATATTGGAGGTTGTCCTTATGGCGCAGTTACACTATGTGGGAAATTATCCGACGAACAGAAGCGCGAGCAAGACACCGAAGTCCGAAGTATGGGCGACACACGGCGAAACTAACTGATGTGCATGTTTATACTATACGATTCGATCAATTTCCCACATAATGTAACGGCGCCATTATTGTAAACGTAATTCATAACCCATGGCATGGCCTAATTCTAATTAATTATGCCCCAAAAAATAGGCTTTTTAAGATCGACATTCACATTTTTGCATATCCATTAGATTAGGAATGTGGGTGCTAAACGCTATTTAGTGTGGATTGTAACGACGCGAGTGTACATATTAATGTTGTATAGAATAGGATAAGCGCCACCGATGGCAATGTTCAGAATTTTATAGTTTTTGTGTGATCTTAGTACACGTTTGAATTCGTAAACGAATGTTACTTAGCGTTTATGATTGTGTTCTTCACAAAGTCACATTATTTATGTCGTGTATGTCAGTTATTTGAGTCCATTCCAATACATATTATTTATTTTGTTTTTCTACTCTAAAATCATGTTTTGTGATCAAAATTTTGCTATTTTAAATTAATCTTTTGTAAGACAAATAATAATGTGACTGCCAAAATTCAAAAGTATTTAGTAGATGTGTCAACGCTATCATGTAACTATAGAATATGATAAAATCATAATCAAATATAAACAATTTTTATAATTTATGGTTATCAACCGTTGTAAAACATTATTTTGTGTTATTTTTTAAATATTATCTAATACGTAAGGCCATCGATGGTCGTAACTGTTAGTGAGAACTGGCCTATGTTTTTTTAAATTTGTATTAGCATATTATGCATCTATGCATCTTTACTTAAAACGTGAAGTTACAATACTTCGTTTTTTCTTACTTATACTTTATCTGAAATAATGATGCAAACATGTTGTAAATGATGAAGATCTAGGAGAAAGCCATTGTCCTTTCCATAAGGCTTAGTATTCACTACGGAACCAATTTCCCGGTACACGTGTCGCTAAAAGTGCCGTGCAAAACATTAATTAACGCGACACTTCTAGCAACGACTGTGTATGAAGAAAACGACGTAATATCTAAAGACATGAGTGTCTTTAATTAAACCTGCGCCCTAGTGAATACCTAGCATTAATCATTTTGTGAACAAAAGTTCTGAATGAATGAAAAACAAGTAAACAGAAAATGTATGGGTTTCTTCACAACCTCAACGCGAAACAATACTCATATTGTACTAACATTCAGTGTAAAGGCAAAAAACATTATTTATGCAACTAACTCAACCTTAGGTATACATAACAGAGGCAACTATGTCTTATAACTGTAGTCATATTTGAGTAAAAGCATTGCCATTCATTACAATTTATTTATTTCATTTTCTGTATCCAGTAGCTTTTAGTGATATTATTAATTTAATAATTTTAGCTGCCCTATAGTGATTGTTTCAAGCCATATTTTTTGTTCTACAACATGTACAATGGTGATAGTCACTCAAGAGTATTTTTGTAAAGGTCTATGAAAACTGCAATATTTAAATAAGGGGTTCTGATCAAAATTACGGTTACAAAGTAAAAGACATGCAAATAATGTTTGCATACCAAATGGGTGTATATGTGTTGTATTAAAATTTTAGTTATTTTATTTTGATGGACAAGTATAACGAAATGCATATAATTTTTATAAAAAAATATAAGGCTTCAAATAAAATTTGTTTTATTTTCTATCTTTATTCCTCATTTATTCTTAATACTAATTATTTGACATTCCTAGAACTCTGTACAAGAATCTACCATCATGATCATAGTAGCAATCATTAACTTTATATGTAGCACCTTTTTTATAAGCCTTTTTAGGAATTCTTATCCTCTCTGGATAATCCATAATATTCTTTTCATTTTGTGTGTTTTCTTTGTACCCTGTTACTGCTTTAGATTCATTTTTTACATCAGGGAGTTCAATTTCATTATTTAAATCGGACTTAGTTTGAACAGATTTGCTAGAAACAGTGTTTGCAATAATTTCATCATTGAAATCTACTTCATTGCCACTATCTAGGCGATTTTTTATTTTGTCCTTGAGTTGATCTAGTGTCATAAGCTTTTTGTCTTTAAATTGTTTTTTGTGTTTATATTCTTCAACTTCTGTTTCTTGGTTGGTGGTATCTTCTTCTTCTGTGTTATCTGCAGTCTCCTTGTTTGCACATCTCCTTATTATTTGTTCAAATTCTCCCATTTTTTCGTCTTGGGTTACATCAATTTTGATAGATTTTGCATTTAGTGGTGGGATAGTTCTGTCAGAGAATTTAAGGAAATGCTGTCTGATCTCTTCAGATATTGATAAAGAACCTTCTTTGAGTTCCCTCCAATTCCTCATCACTGAAGCATCATGGCGAGCTATGCGTTCTTGTGTCGCAGGTTTCCAGGGATACTTTAATATTTTCTGTAAAACAAAATAGCAAATTAATTGACAAATTGTAATAAGTTATGTAATCAATATTTGTAGTATATTTTTTTAGTTCAACTAGGTAGGTACACTTGAAGTAGTTACCTTGACAGTACTTGCAGTAACAGGAAAACTTTCTGCAAGTCTCTCAGGGGTCCACTCATCTGGCTCTGTATTGGCCAAATGTCGTATTTGTTCTTTCTCACTCCAAGTCAAAAGGTTGGGCATATTCTCCTTGAAGTACTTATCCTTGACGATTTGATGGCGTAGCTCATATTTGCCAATCAGTGTTTCATTCATGTGCTCGTTATACGCCTCTCCAACCTGTAAAGTGACAATAAATCATGCCAAAAGTTACAAACCTTAAAGATTTTTGTTTTCCCACAAAATAAAAATAACAAAGCTGATGCATGAATAAAAGTTAGGTTATAAAATCAGGTGTTTATGTTAAATGCAACATAAGATACTAACGTTTTTAAAGTCACTGTCTGATCGTTCAATGAATTCTTCAGGATCATCATCTTCTATCTTGAGACCGTCCTCTTTAAATGCTTTGATTCTTCTACTCAAGCCAGGGTTGGCTGGTGGACTAACTATCCTGCTATTCCTCAAATTTCTGACGACAATCTTGTCGCTGATGTAATATAAGGGCTTCAATCTGGCTATGAACATTTTTGAATCAAAATTCAGATCTTGATGAACTGGTTTGCAATATAAAAAGGTTTTTTGAACTTTTTGATTTTTTCACCGATCCAACTATTTTGGACAAAACTGACAATGACAGCAAAATGACAGTTTAGTTTTTTAAACACGTTTTTTTTCTACAAAGTTCACTGTGGTTATCAAATATAATGAATTGTTGTTTATTTTGAACCGACTTCAAAAAAGAAGGAGGTTATATTTTCGGCTGTATGTATTTTTTTTTATATTCAGTATTGACAAAAATAATTTTAATTTATTTTCTTTCAAATTTTTGATACTGTTCACATAATTATTTAATTGATGTTGCTGCTGAACCTTATGTGTAGTTATAGCCTGACCAGGAACATAAAAACCCTCGCCATGTTGCGGAAAACTAATGGTACTAATTTCTTTTAATGGCAACAGTAACTGAAAACTTCATTGACATGTCACCTTGCATGTCAGTCTATTGCTGTCAAAGTGTAAACAAACTTTATTTTAAATGTGCGCAATTGCTTTTGTGAATTAAATTGCTAAAATCTTTTTATAGTCGTGAAAGAAAAGTGGTTCACAATGTGTTAAAGTATTTGTCGAAGAGAAATACTAAGGGTTCGGACAATATTTTTATTGAATAATGTTTCCGACAAAGGTTGTCAAATTGACTGACATGTTTATCGTATAGTCCAGTCCACTATGAAAATTAGCTGTGGTTTGTTTCAACTACCTATTTTAATTTTTTTTGTCACTTTCTAAGTGTTGAATTTTAAGGAATTGGGAAAGAAGTACCGAGTTTGAAGCGTTCATGAGCAGACATTGCAGTTGAATATTCAAGTTCTGAATTTGATTATTGATGAATAATAAAATAAATCCTACTAGCTCGATTGATGGTTTCATTTAATTTATTTAAACCAGGTTACCTTTAATAATATTTTTTCGTTAATTTATGAAAATATCAAATTAGCCCGTAATCCTAAATCCTGATACATAAAGTTAGCCTATTAATTTAACACAGGTACGACTGTACTCAGTGTTGCACTATCAAATGCAATTGACGCGCCTCTATGCCAGGGTTTTTATGTTCCTGGTCGGGCTATAGTAATCAATTCGTTCGTTCGTTTCAGCCAAATGACGTCCACTACTGGACAAAGGCCTCCCTGTGGGCCTCCCTCCCCAAGGACGTCACAACGACCGGTCCAACTCCGACGAAATTAATTATTGACTCTGTCTGAAGTTGAACCTACAGGACTTATTCCAGTTTGAGAAGGAGACGAGAGGGGTAATAAAACTACGATTAATTAATGCAAATACAATTTATTAATAATCAAATAACAAACCTGCCGTCAAACGCCATCGAAGTTTATAGCCGAATCGGTATCTTTTAATTGAACTAATCTAAACAGTTGATTGGGAATACTGCAAAATTGTAGGACGGACGCTTCCCGCCAGTGTGTCTTGGTCGTCGGCCAAGCGCGCGCGCAGTCGAATTTGTTCCGCTACTTTTACTTCAACTTGTAAAGTAAGCCGCGTGACTTATTGTTTGTGATTTTGTCAGTGATTTTCCATAAATAACTGAGTGAGTACTTTTTATTACCAAAAAAAATTAACTTGAATGTAACTTTTATCTAAATAAGTTAATTTACGTGTAAAAATTATCATTATTATCAGCGGAATATTCCAATGTTCCAAAAATGTTTCAATACTCAATAAGTTTATTGCTCCATAATAGGTACCTACTCGTAGTATTACATAGGTGTTACAATGTGTTTAGTTGTCTATTAGTTTTGTTTTAAGAGATCAGTTAATAATTTACTTAAACTGAAAAGTTTCATCCGATTCAATTCAGTACCTATTTAAGTGATCAAGTGGAGTAAATAACATCCATCCATCCATTCTAACAACCCAAGATGTCAGTATTTACTCTGGTGTCAGTTTCGGAACCGCCGAATCGAGATTCGAGGAAGGCGGGTTTGGGTTCAAACCCGCCATGGTTGACTGGAAGAAAACATTCCGGTGCGCCGCGCGCACTATTGTGGTGAACCTCGTAACACAAGCATGTTTCGTTTACAACGAGGGGTTAGCGGGATTATTTTCTACCAGTCAACCATAGTGTGAAGTGAAGATGCTTTCAAAGTCACAACTCATAAGCACCTATTATAAAAAGTACTTTGTGCACCTATTACAGCACTCGTCTAGACGTCACATTGACTCATGAATAGTATTGTAAGAGTTCAGACTTTCACTGACGTTAAATGGCGAGTCCAGGAAACAGAACCGCATTAAAAAAGAATACAAGAATAAACATTTTAGATAATAGGTAGGCTAGTCAATTAGTAACTCTAATGTCCATTTTCACCATCAATCCCTAATTTTTAAGTGAACCATATGGTAACACATAACAGGAACTTTGTTTTCAAAGGGGTCACAATAAAAAATTAGGGATGCATGATGAAAACGGGCATAATTCTTTTGCCGAGAGCTCCAGATCCTTGCCGCATGTTGTAGAATCTATGTTTACTTTACTTGATTTTAGATCAATCTAGCACTCGCTAGACCAAATCACTGCATTGGCACCTAAAGACAAGTTATGTTAATTGATCGGTATTATTGTGCAACTGCTAAGTTAATTACCTGTATAATTGGTTCTAAACTGACCGCAAACAGCAGTTTTGTGACCGCAGTGGTGCAACCGCAGACCTCACCCTCATCGTTCATTAGTTTAGTAGTGTCTATGCAGTGCCGGATTATAACTACCTACTTGATGCCATAAGTAAACCCAACCCTATTTTGTGTTGCACAAATTACTAATAGTCGCCTTAGCCCCTCGTATTAAGCTAAATAATATAATGCTTGTGTTACAATTGGGCTCAGTGGCTCACCACAATAGTCGAGCTGCAGCGGGGTTCGAACCCAAGTTCCTCGGATGTAGAGTTGGTGTTTCTTCAACATAGGTGTCATGTCAACCATTATGATGAGTAAAGTTTACTCTTGCTTGACTCTGTCTTAACATTCGGTTAAATTTAAAGGTATTTTTTTACAAAGCAATTCGTAAGCAACTACTCCTCATAGGGTCGTCATTCCTTAGGTTATGTAGGCAAAAAATTAAAGTTTTCCGTAGCACTGCCATTAGATCGAAAACATTAACCAGTATTATGCTGACGTCAATAATAAGAGCAAAAAGTAGAAGAAAACCCAAGAGTTGTTATTAATTGAAGTGTTGGATTAGATATACCTTACTTAGTAAGACCGAGTTTTTTAAACCTTAATAGCAGCATACAATCCTTCTTCGACGTATATCCTCTACTAATGAATAAATTGAACAACATTATTCTTATTTAAGGTAGACATGACTTATTTTCACTTTTAAACAGGTAGAGTCGACAGTGCATCAAATTAAAGATATTTTTGTTGCAATATCGTTCTTACCACAACTGAATAAGTGTCACAGTACTTACATTGCTTATACAGTAACGGTAAATGAATCTTGTTGATTATGGCCCTAACTATGTCAAAGCTGCTAAGGTATGACCCGATGGGTGCAATCACTGGTCGGCCTTTACTGGTACAATCGGGCACAAATCTCTAAATAAATATTGTCTTATTTATTTACAGATCTATAATTTCTTTCGCATAGCGACATAAGAATTTAAACTTTACCTTTTCTGTGAAAACACTTCAAAAACAGTCATTTTTGAAAGTTAAGGAAAAGTCATTTACTTAGCTTCAAGAATCGGGAATCGTGACATCTCCTCCTATCTAATTGGAGAAGTCACACTGTCCATGTCACACTGTCGTCGCAAATGGACGAATGTGTTTGTGAAGTTTTAAGGAAACCTTATTAAAGATCATAGGGTTAGTTAGGTACTAAGTACTAGAAAATTTCATGAGATACTACTATTACATTATCTGTGATGACAGTATCTTCAAATAAACTAATCATTCCAGCGGAGTGGAAAAGGCGAGGTCTCACGCACGCGTTGTTACTGAACCTGCCAAGTACCTACCTACGTGATGAGAATGAGACCCTCAATAGGGCTATCATCAGTCTAGGTTTCCCTACAACAATAAGACCAATTATTTACTTATGGCTTTGTTTACTACAAGTAGGTAGGATAATGTACCCAATATAAAACAAACAAAATTAAAACGAAGAACTTCCTTGTTATTATTTCATTTTCATATGTAAGTATTTAACAAAATATGAGCCGATTAACTTGATATTTGTAAAGGTAACATTATGAAACCAGTTAGATTTATTCAAAATTAGTTTACATTTATATTAACTCTAATTGGTAAACCAATCGACTCTACAATCCATGAGGTCGGTTAATAAAGGGCAAATCCTTTAGCTAAGGCTGGATTTCATTTCACAAGTCTGTCAACTGATCAACTGCCACAAACATCGAAATACTTTCACAAATACGCTTCAACGTTAACGAAATTTTTTCTTTATTGTTTTTAATCATGAATGAAACATACGTCTACAAACAATTAACAGTCAATTTGCGTTTTCAACGTACTCAGTTACAGGCATAACAAGCTAAGCCTGTGTCTTTTATGTAGTCGTGTTAGGGGCTATTTTGCAACAACATTGTAATGGCTTGATGTGCGTCGTCCGTACCTATGCTGTGCGTGCAATCGAGTTCTTTAACATGTTGTTACGTTTTCCTGTTGCAAACCTAATTTCCCTGCTTGTCCTTCGTTTATTATTTTAATAAACAAACTAACAAAAAGTAAATAACTACTTAGTTAGTAACAACAATATAGACATTTCCACGCATGTACCTCATTAACAATCAATTTTAAAATAACGTTGGATTTCAATTTGATTTATCTAATTTTCTAAGCCATGAAGAGGTCAAGTGGTTAACTTGGTCCAGTCAGTAGTGAGCTAGTGAGATAATCTCAGATCGCAGAGGTTCTGGGTTCGATTCTCGTGTAGGAGTATGTAGACTACCTAAACTTACCGCAGAACGGGCGTGAATCAGCGATTGATTTAAAAATAAATAAATTATTCTGTGCACACATCAACGACTCCTTAATTTTAACACAAAGACCTTCAAAATGTCCAAAATACAAAATCAAACTTGTAACAGTCAAATACTTCAGTACAGTACACAAATTCCGTCCGGTATTGTAGAGTCCGGATTCCGGCCTTACATGTAGAGCATTGCAAACAATACAAATCCCATACTTACTTGAAGACAAGCGACGGAAGTAGACCTAAGGACAATACATACACAAATAATCAACAGTTTGTCCGTCATTGGGTTTCTCCGAAGCTCAGTTTTGTTTGTGTTTTACTTGAGGTACAATAACAACTACTACAGGTATACTTTACTCAGACTTCAAATATTTTGCCCAAAAATTCTCGAGTCTCGTATGTGATTATTTTTAATTTGATTTGATAAAACATGTTTGTTGTTGTAATAATCAAGCCTCAGTTTGACTATTTACAAGTAAGTAAGTACGCGAATAATAAACTTTATTTTATTAGTCAAAAATGTTTATTTACAGAAACATGCCTGACCAGGAAGTGGAGAACAACCGAGACCTCGTCAACATCAAGAATTGGCTTTGTAAGCAACCACACTTGCCGCATGATGTTGGTAAGTGGCAATAATTTATTCATAATAACCACCAACTAACCACCAAATACCCTACTCGTACTTCTTACCAGAGCGTGGGGAGGGTAGTCCAAATCCTCCATTTGTCTCTAGAACTTAGAGAGGGTGGTCCTCTTGCAGTGGAGACTAAAAATAATAATCAAATCCACTAGACAAAGTAATAAATTACTTATTTCCTACAAAAAACGCTCTAAGCTCACAGTTTATAGTTAGATTCTGTGTTTGAAGTCCAGTGAAGTGATGTTAATCCGGTAACCTTTACAGACTTCAATTATGTCGATATTCTGTTCAAGAAACCTAATTAACCTATCGCAAACCTTTATCATTTTCGAACTATAAAATATCATGCATGACGCACTAACGATTGGCAAATGCACTTTATTGTTTCATTTAGATTGAATCAATAACAGAAGTGTGTACAAGCATTCTAGATCTGTGCTTAGGCAATACGAAGCAGATATGCCTGAGCTAGCCCCATTCCCATGTATTTAAAGCGAATGGTGCAATTTATCTGGAATCTAATGTATTCCGTCGCCTGCTTTGTGCCAGTACTTATTCAATGAATTTAATTTGATTCTAACATGCTATATTATTACCACCTCTCATGTGAGGTTATTTGCCTTTATGCATACTTACTCGTAGTTAATGGATTTTTCTTAATTCGTAAAATTTTAGACCACTTCCACCTCTCGTTCCTACCATTGCAACTCCTAACACCCAGGATCCTAAGCTTGTTCGCCTATGAAATCCAAAGTCTAATGTAGGTTCAGTATGGTCCAGAAGATAGAAAACTGTCTATTAACAACACGAGTAAAACAACTAATTTTGATGGAAAATAAATTTTGAGAAAAGTTGCAGCGAAAGTTGGCTCTATGGAAACCAGCATGGTTAAAAGCTCTCATTATTGGAATTTGTGAAAATTTCAGAACTAAGTGATATTAAACCTACCTAGATCCACTTGATCTAATTTGACTCATTATTTAACATTAGGCCGATGCTGACCTCCATTCTCATCACGACATGTCAATGCCTAAACCTTCATAGTTCTCCACGGTTTTCCGTGACTGAGAAAACTCGCTTTCGCAATAGTCGCGCGATTGGTAAACAAAACCGGTGTTTGTAAACAATGCCTGCATAATTTATTGCCATTGTACTTAGTTGTGTAAAAATAGTAACGAGGTACAATACAACAGGTATCAACATAGAACCTTTTGCTCTTGCAGCTTAAAATGATGGGACCTGGTGGTATCTAGGTATACCTTGACCCTCAGATCTCCAACTAATCAAGATACAGATAAAAGAAACTGACTGAAACTGAACATAGGTGGTCCACATTCGAATATAAAGTCTGGGGACTAGTTGAATGCTAGTTTTAGAAGAAAAGGGTTTTCTTTTCCATCTCCATAAAGAAAACTGAGCTCAGCAATTCACTACATAAAAGGAAGCCATAAAATATGTTTGCATTTATTGCAAACCTACCTACCGTGTTATGGTCATAATATTATGACAGTACAAAATATGGTCTAAACAGCACTTTTCTTAGTAATGTCTAAGCTCAGTCGTATAGTAGAGCTTTCCTAAACCTATTTATTTACTTATTTACGCTACGCACAAGCTACTATGTAGAAAGAATTAAATAATATTTTAAAATCTGTAAAGTAAGTGCATGTCTGTAGGGACAACTTTCTGTGTTTTTTTGTGGCTACCTTTCTAATCTTTAAATCTTCTGTGTGTTGCAATTCTTTCGTCGAAGCAAAGGTTGATGTATCTGGGGGTCAACGATTTGTTAGATGTTTCAAAACAAGGTCGATACAAATTGTTGTGTGAATCGATGGACCGTTAGTGAGTTATGCTATTTTTAGCTCTTGCTTAACGTCGATTATTTTAGTGGCCTTGAGAATAAGCATATTTTATAAGGCACAAAGTTCAACATGGTTCACACCACAGATTTTTGTCAAGCCTATTTATAAAACTACTCGTTTAGGACATTGTTAGGTAGACACTGAGTTCATCCTAAGGCGGCAGTAGTTACCTAATTATTTCAGAAATAAATAATAGTTCAACTAGCAAGCTTTCAAGCGGAGAGCGTATCTTTACCTAAAAGGCCGGCAACGCACCTGTAACGCCCCTGGGTCTGCGGGTGTCTATGGGCGACGGTAATCACTTACCATCAGGTGATCCGTCTGCTCGTTTGCCTCCTATCACATAAAAAAAAAACATCGGTGTTAATGAGACTAAAGGTGAGGTTTGCCGATAATGGCCCTAAATTGGCAGTACCTACGCAGGAAGTGCAAATTAGGTAGCAAACTATTAAAATTTAATAGGTAGGTACAGTAGGCTACAGTTCCAGCTACCCATTTTCGTCTTTTCTCTCGTTCTCATCAAATGATGATTCTTTGCGATAGAACGAGACGACATGACCGAAAATTTTAAAAAATGTACTTATTCCTAAAGACTACTGCTAATTAGATCATAGAAATAATTCATATTTGCAGCAAAATAAACTTTTTATATTCCATTCTATTACAAAATTTTAGCAGTAAAAATACCTGCTAACTGAAAAGACATCGGCTCAGTCAGCTTACATACAGGATTACGAAAAGCTGCTTGGAAACATTATTATTCGCAAGAATTATTACAATTGCACATAATTTGTAATCATTTCTTTTCGAAAGTAACTGGAAGAGAAGGCCGCAGTCATTACGTGAACAATTTGAGTGTTTAAAACTTATTCGGTTAAGTAACGGCTATAGGCTAACGGCTATAAGCTATCTCATTTTTGAGATTATTCTTATTCATTTTTGAGATAATCCAAAAACAGGAGAAGATAATCCCGAAATCTTGCAAGATCAAACGGATATAAAAACCACTATTCCTCTATAAAACGTAACGTAACATTCTTCTTTATAGATTTCAATTCGTTAGAGTCGCATAAATCGGTGTATTGCTTGCTGTACCTCGGTCATTCTCCGGATCTGGATTATTTTGTTGATTACCCCGACCTTTTTTATTTTTGAATTTAGAGTAAGTTTAGGTAAAACATTTCAAAATAGACATTATTACGAGCATATTTTTTATATTGGCCCATCTGTAGCAAGCAGGAATAAAAAGTTATGCGACATCAAATTTTTCATGGTCGGGGTAATCAAAGTTGGGAGTCAGAGTAATCAAAAATAAAACAAAATATTTTATTTTCTAAGGTTTTTTTTAAGTTATGGTAAAATAAATGTTATTATAACTAGCCATTTGTTATTTTGATGTATAAACGACAATAATGTAAAGTTTCAACAAAATCTGTTAAGTAGTTGTTGCGTAAAAGAGTAAAAAACATACATATACATTATACATATAATATTAGTGACTCAATGTCCTATGTCTCCTATATGGGACAGAAGGCGTCCACAACAGTCCTCCATCGCATCCGGTCTTGAGCTTCGCGTTTGATCTCGCTCCAAGTCTTAACAGTGCGCCGCTATGTTTTTTTGGCGCGACCACGTTTGCATTTTCCCTGGGGGTTCCAATCTAGAGCCTGCTTGGGGATGTGATCGGGGTGTCTTCGGAGAGTGTGGCCGATCCAGTTCCACTTGCAGCGTTTATTCTGCTGAACGATCGGTATTTCGTGGTAGCGTTCCAAAAGTTCGTCGTTTGAAGATTTTGGAGAATTCGGCGAAGACAGCGGCTGAAGAAGATCTGCAGCTGGTGCGAGATAACCTTAGTGATCTTCCACGTTTCACGCCCATAGAGCAGAACTGGTTTGACGTTGGACCCGAATATTTTGATCTTGCTTGGGTCAGTTTCCGTGACTGCCATACGGCTCGAAGTTGTGCGAAGGTAGCTCTGGCCTTGGCAATGCGCGAAGTGATGTCCTCTTCGGTACCTCCAGGCTCTGAAACGATGCTCCCGAGGTAAGTGAAATTGTGGACTCGTTGGACATCCTCTGCACCAACGGTGTGCAATTCCTCACTCCAGATCGCATTTCTTGGGTCTTCCGGTACTGATACCCTTGCTTTACCCTTTTTTCGGCACAATAATTAGAAGCCCCTTATGCCAGTCGTCTGGGACTTCCTCTTCCATCCAGATGTTTTAGAAGACAGGTATCAGGACGTTAACGGCGGAGTTTACATCGGCTTACAGCATTTCAGCGGTGATAAGGTCGAGTCCAGGGGTCTTGCCAATTTTGAGGGATAATATTATGTATTAATAGGAGATAGGATTTCATTTTAGTAAAGGGTAATTTTGCTTATTAAACGTTATTTAGTTAATCATTCATTAGTAAAATTACAGTACTTACTCGGTGACAAAAGTCGGGGTAATCAAGGTCGGGGTAGTCAAAAAATTAAGGTTTATCCTGAGCCCTGCCCAATCTGTAAGTTGAATCCCATATGTTTTAATACACAAAAATGCGGTTACATGGACCATTATTCCTGAACATTCTCAAGAACTTTCCATATAAAGAAACCTAAAAAAACAGGATAGAGTAAATCAATCGTGAACTGAACCAAGGTCGGGGTAATCATATTCTTATCTCGATAACTCCGAAATCCTGCGACGAGTTGCATTACCGATCACCTCGGCATGCAGGCCACCACTAAAGGTTCACGGGGGAGGATAGAGCTCGTTTCTAAATTGCGTAGCTAGGGACGTAGGCGCACATTAGCGACGTGTCGGGGTAATCACGGTTAACGCCCGGACACAACTTCAAATAGTTATTTTACAAAACCTTTTAGTGATATAGTTATATCGTATTTAATTTATCAATGTTTATTTAATCAGTAATCGATTACATAAGCATTGAAAGCGGTAATAATAACGGATTAATTTATACGAGCAAATTTGTTCTGAAATCGGGAGCGCGGACACGTCGTGGTAATCAATTTTTGACGACTTTCGATTTTTTTTTAATTACTTAATTAACTATTATTAACTATCTCTGTGGTTTAACAACAAGAACCAAAGTTATACTATTAGATAAAAATATTTGTTAATAAAATATTATGATATTCGGGTACTTTTTGGCCCCGGACACGTGATTTTCTTGGCCGGTGGAATGACCCACCTATTCTACGTGTAACGATCACTATGTCAAATCAAAAACTATCTCAATGCACTAACTAAATGAAACATCAAATGTCAAAGACAGTTGCAACACCTGATTCCAAAGCTTCCAGTTCCAACTGAATGCTTTTCCAGATGAACATCTCTAAAATCAAATAAGCCAGTTACACCTGATATACTGATTCTTAAGCATCGAGTACTGATCTAGAATGTTCCTTCCAGACGAGCTGCTCCTCAGGCGGTTCCTGGCGAGCTGCGGCCACAGCCTGGAGCGCACCAAGCGCACCATCGACCTGTTCTTCACCATCAGGTCCAACGCGCCTGAGGTGTTCTTCAAACGGGATCCATGGTCGCCGGAGATACAGCGAGTTTTTCAAATCACGTGAGTATAATTAGTTGCTGTTTATTTCATCATCATCATTTTAGTCTTAGGACGTCCATTGCGGAGCAAAGGCCTAAAGATTCCAAATTAATTTAGCCAATCTGTAATCATTATGGATGCATCCAGTGTCCTCCTGCAACCTTTATAACTTAGGTAGGTACTATAGCAGCCGCCCGCGACTTCGTACTCGTGGATTCCGTTTTACTACCTTAGGGGTGGAGTGGAGTTTTGCAAAATCTCGTCTTATTGAGCACCTACGTTCCTAAAGGAACCCCTACGCAAAATTAGAGACACCTAGCACTTGTAGTTTCTGAGATTTCGTGATGAGTGAGTCAGTCAGTGACCTTTCGCTTTAATTATAGATATAGATTTATTGGAACCTTCTAAAACTGATAAGCCCAAAAGATGATTGTTTGCTGTCTACGAAACCTTCGTCCTGCATCGAACTTTAAGCTCACTGGCTTCATATTATAGTTACCTAACTATGTAATCTTTGTGAATTATTATGATACAAGGCTGTCAACTGTATTCTATTTTAAGATGATTTGAATAACCTTCTCATATTCGTTGAGTGACATACAAGCGAGTAAATATTTATTTCCTAGGCTTTGCAGGACTCAACTGACGTAATTCTGCGATGCGCTAATTTTGATAGTAAATATTTATTGATCGTGTGTCGGTTCTAGTCACCTCGGTGAAAGGAATTGATTGCACATGCATCGCATTGCGATTGAGTTTAGTGTTATGGATAGCTATCGTCAGTGGCGGATTTACAAATTTGCCGCTAGTAGGCCATTCAATTTTTGCCGCCCCTACCTACTGACTTTTGAAATTCAATACGTTAGTTTAAGCCCGTTATTAGTATGATTGTGAACTTAATGATATTTTTGTCAGTTACTAGATTATTATTGCATCCCGCTATGTACTGAAGAGTTTAATGTTGACCTAAAAACAGCAGCATTGTACTAATCATAAGGTGGGGAAAGGCATGACTTAAAAATACCTACACTATAATATGAACACAGACAAAATAATGTGTGGTCAGTAAACATTGTTATTTGTTAAATATTTTTATTGCACTTAACAGTTTAAAAACAATACTAACAATTTCTATTAAAATATAACATGTTAACAATACAGTTAATGGTGACAGACAATGAGATCAAATAAGTTTTACATTATTTTCTTACGAGATTTTAAATTTGCAAAATCATTAATTATCGTCGTATGAAATCTTTTTCATAAGTTCTGACTCTATGCACAAAAGAGATAAAGCATTAAGCTTTTGATTTTTGGCGTCGAACCTTAGACCAGGCATACGGCTAGGCAACGTAGTCGTGCAGGAGGATACAAGGAAAAGGGGCAGCCACCGTAGGTAACACAGAGTCGTTCAGGTGAGTGCCAGGAAGAGGTGCAGCAACCGCAGTTAAGGAACGGCTGGGACGAACAAGGATAGGCGCATCAAGCTCGTAAGCCTTGATAGGGTTACACTGGTTGAGGCGCTCCTTTTCAAGACTTGGAAGCCTGCGGGTAACGAGCCATTGGACGTGGAGAGGGTCATTAATTATACACATATTTTCTACTTTGCCGAACATTTGCACGAGAACGGTTTGTTCTAAACATAAATGAATTTGGTCTTATTTAATGCAAGATTTAATGCCCTTGAACCGTCAGGAAGACCACTTTTCGATAGGGTAAGTCCTTTACGCGGTATAACCGGAAAACCGAAAAAGCGCTTAAGCACACTTAAGCACGAAAAACCACTTAAGCACAACTCCGTCGAAGTCAAAAACCTAGGAGAGTCTTTATGGGCAACTAATGAAGCCATTAAAGCACTAAAATCTTTAGTAGGAATTATTTCCGATTTAATTCATTTTTGTGTTTAATTCTACTGGCCTATTGGAATATTTTAAAATTCATGATCACATAAGTACCTAAGTATACAGGTGTCCCGTAAATCAACATCAAGCTGGAACTGGGTGTTGAGGCAAGTTTTGCTAGTTATCAGAAAATATAAAAAAAAAATCTATGTGGCATATTTTCAAAATAATAGGCATTTAAAAAAAATCTACTCCCGGTGACGGTCTTTTTACTCCTTTTGCCACAAATCTTCACTTTTTCCAAAAAATTTTTTTGTTTTGTAATCCTGAATAATGCTTCTCTAAATTGTGATCAAAGTTACAAAACCAGCTGCTCCAGCTTGGATGAAAAAAATACATTATTTCCAAAAAAAAATATCAAAATAAAAATTTTGCCTAGTTTAAACTGTCTGTACTGATAAATTTTGTACTACGCGACTTTGGCAAGTAACGTCATAATTTGGCGCATTTAGTAAGGATTCCAAAATGGTATAACACGTCTTGGTAAATTATTGCTGCAATTTTCGACAATTTTTGTTTATTGGAAATAATCCCGTTTTTAACTTTATCTACCTCGGTTAAAAAATATTATTCTAATGTGCCCAAAATTCAAGTTTCCAGCTTAAGTGAGGTGGACAGTGGCGGGGCAACAACTAAATTTGATGTGGGCAAGACAGATTTCGCGAGGCCCTGTTCTATGGCGACCTGAAGACGGATTTTATAAAATAATAAAAACAAACAAAACAATTAACACTGTTAAGTTTTTATTCATAAAAATACAAATTAGATTAATAAGTATTAAATGAAAAATGCGACTGCGTTGCGTACTTTGATTTGATTGGTTGACTTCCTAGTAAAGAAAGTAAACAAATAAACCGGGGATTCCCCGCACTCTGGTCGGCGGCAAATGTTGCCAGACTAAGAAAACATGTTTCACAACAAAATTGATTTATATTTTTAACTTCCCGATAAGGGGAAGTTATTGTTTTCACCCCAAAAGTCGGAAGTGAAAATTTTGTGATATCTCCGCGTTTTAGGGTCACTAAAATGATTATATTATGCTATTTTTAGAAAAATGTATGTATGTGTGTGTGTGTGTGTGTATGGATGGATGGATGTTCGGATTCAAATTTTGGCGAACGATTACTAATAGGGAAATGAAGCAATCGATTTAAAATTTTGACAGTAGGTTTGTCTCGTGGTGGAATCGTGGCCATTACTTTGTGTAGACTATCGGCCATTCGCAAATTGTTTAAACAATTGAAAAAAACATTGTTTTTGTTATAACTAAAAAACTATTGTCTGAAATGAAAAATGTATTGAAACTTTTTTGTGAAAAATTGGAATGTCTACAAAATTGATTATTAACGTTTTTTTCGTATTTATGATAGTTTACGAGTTACTGACAAATTACGAGAAAATCAAACATATGTATATGTTACGGTCAAAGTGATATACAGGGTGTTTCTTGTAAGGTGTCAAGCCGAAGGCAGGTGATAGGTGAGGACTAGACCTATCGATTTTACCCCCATGTATGTTTTACGATTTTTCATAGTTTAGAAGTTATCGTTAATTAATTTTGTGATTTTTTCAAATTGTATGACCTACTAGGCTTTAAATTTTTTTATCTTTTTTTTGGGTCGACTTTTCTCAGATTTCTTTTTTTGACAGATTCCCTATTAATTGCAGATTTTTGAAAAAAAATAATCAACTTCCTATCTTTGATGCAAGATACAAAATTTTTGCTAGAAACATAAAAAATATGTTTTTAGCGGAACATTCTAAACTGTTCAACTTAAAAGTTTGAAAAAAAAAAATGAACTTCCATAGGTCCAAAATAATTTTAAAAACTGCGCAGTTTTCTGAACTTTCATAATAACACAAAAAAACATGTACTTAATAGGCCATTATTTTCTGTAATCGCTCCACTCAAGTGGCAAGTTGGAGATTCCGTTACATGTTTTTGACTTTCTTAGGACTAAGTAATGTTTGCAATCCCTTAAGTTTACGTTATGTAGAACACATTTAGAGACAATATCTGAAAAGAACATTTTTTATCCACACCGAGGAAGCTCTTGCCCTTCATCTGGTATACAATAGGGAATATGAAAATATTGATGAACTGCGGACAAAGCTGACTGAAGCACAAAACCAAATTAAAATGAAGAAGAAGGTTTTACAAAGAATTTTTTTGCGTCGTTGTCTAATGTGCATTCAGGTCAACGGCGGACATTTTGAACACACACACACACACACACACACACACACACACACACACACACACACACACAACACACAAACACACACACAAACTCTTTCCCTTTCTCTCACACTCTAATATGTAGGTAGGTATATCGAATTTAATCGTAAAGTAACAACCACCACTGTGGTCTAGTGGTAAGGCCACCTATTTAGGACAGCCAATTCCTCTGTGGTTTAGGATTCCGAGTGAAGCTCGCTGATAATCCATCAGTTTCCATCAGGTCAGATGAAGGGCAAGAGATTCCTCGTTGTGGATAAAAAAATGTTCTGTTCAGTTATTGTCTTTAAATGTGTTCTACGTAACGTAAATTTAGAGAATTGCAAACATTAGTTAGTCCTAAGAAAGTCAAAAACATGTAACGGAATCTCCGACTTACCACTTTAGTGGAGCGATTACAGAAAATAATGGCCTATTAAGTACATGTTTTTTTGTGTTATTATGAAAGTTCAGAAAAATGCGCAGTTTTTAAAATTATTTTGGACCTAATCGATGGCTCCTACGTATACTGGCGTAAGTGAAAAAAATAGATTTTACAGGAGAGCCATTTAAGTGGCCAGAACCATATTTTTGGGTCATATCTTCTGACCTACTAAAACGAATTTAATGAAATTTCACATTTAGCCTTAACATGTAATGCTTTTGCTACTGCTGTTATCAATTTTTATATTTTTCTTATATATTTTGAGATTTTACGCATTGCCCTTTTACGTCGTCATATTTCTATAATTTCATGTATATTGTTCAACGTAAAGAGACTTAAATGACAACGTAAATATAATATTTTAAGCGATTACTCTCTTTATTTATGCATGTAATTATTTTAATTCTTATCATGTGCTATATCAATAATAAATCAGTTAGAAAAAGTTGTTTAATGTATCGTTATTACGTTTAACGCAAATACGCCCATATACTGTGCTCGAGATTTAGTTAGGCCTTTTAACATAATGTGTCATATTTTTAAAAATTATAAATAACTTGAAAAAATCGAACTGCCTAAGGCGGGAATTGAACCCACGATGCCTTAGGCAGTTCGATTTTTTCAAGTTATTTATAATTTTCAAATTAGTTTGAGATGCGACTCTTAACGCTAAAAATTAAATAACTATATAATGTGTCATAATTTATAAATAAAACAATTTGCTAAATATTTTCATGGCTTTATTTAAGATTTGGATTATAAAAAATATATATTTATGTAAGCAACTACTCGTATAGATTGACGAATCGTATGATTGGGCTTTATACGTGGCGTAGTTTTGCACATACGCCTATTTGCCTAAAATTTTATTTTGTATCTAAGGGGAAAAAATTTTTTTTTTCTTACTGACGTTATAGATTAGAGCAAAATGAAATCATTGCTTAAATAATTGGAAAAAGGCGTAAGCGGCAGTTTCGCCCTTATACGTAGGAGCCATCGCTATGGAATTCCTTTTTTTTTAAACTTTTAAGTTAAAAATTTTAGAATGTTCCGCTAAAAGCATATTTTTTTAAGTTTCTAGCAAAAATGTTGTATCTTGCATCAAAGATAGGAAGTTGATTATTTTTTTCAAAAATCTGCAATTAATAGGGAATCTGTCAAAAAAAAGATATCTGAGAAAAGTCGACCCAAAAAAAAGATAAAAAAATTTAAAGCCTACTGGGTCATACAATTTGAAAAAATCACAAAATTAACGATAACTTCTAAACTATGAAAAATCGTAGAACATACATAGGGGTGAAATCGATAGGTCTAGTCCTCACCTATCACCTGCCTTCGGCTTGACACCTTACAAGAAACACCCTGTATGTGAAAATTATGAATAATCGCCGGTTATTATGAATAATTACCGCATGATTTGGTAAATGTGATTAATATGAGGTCATTTATGTGTGTATAAAACTAATTATGCAAGAAACATTCCAAACTCATTATGCCAAATTATATTAATATATGATATCAAAACGTTCAAAAGTTTGGCTGTACACGAGCACGTACACAAGATGTTGTTCTCTTTTATGAAATTTGTTAGTACTAAGGTTGAATTATTAAATAATCACTGTTAAATGTGATTAATTTATTTACTTACTTTCACCGCGACTGTCGGTGATTATTCATAATAACCGGTTATTATTAATAATTTTCAATTTATCACATTAACCGTAACATATATATCCACAGCACAATTGGTTGCAAATGCAAATATCTCGAAAACTGTAAGAGATAGGTACGGCAAAAATATTGAAATTTTGGGGGTTTCCTGAAGGGGTGATGAACTTTAGCAGTACTAACAATGAGTCCTATGATATTTGCAATATTGCAAAAAATCAATTATTTATTCAATAGTTTCGTAAAATGTTTTTGAGTTATACATCTTGAGGTTCATACGAAGGACTCCCTATAATATTAATCGTATCGATACGCGCAGGTCATTTGCACACGCAGATATGTCGAAAACGGTAACTGATACGGCAAAAATAATGGAATTTTGGGGACATTCCAGAGGAGAATGAATTCCGGCAGTACAAACGTTATATATCAAAGAATTTGCGATATTCTGGAAAATCAACTGTAAACATCGTATAGTCCCGATTAATCGGGAAGTTTTTGCGATTTGCCATTAGGCAAGATGCCACCAAACCAGAATCACATCCATAACAAATAATATACTTTGCAGAGTCACACCCATCCAGAGTCGCACCCATTACGGCTTATTTTTGTTTTATTCTCGCTTTAAACATTTTTGAGTCGCGAGGCCCCTTGTACCGCGAGGCCGTAGGCGGTGGCCCACATCGCCCACGCTTAACGCCGCCTCTGGAGGTGGAGAAGCCAAGATTTTACCAAGTGTTATAATAATAATATGTACTATTTTGGAATCCTTATAAAATGCGCCAAATTTTGACGTTACTTGCCAAATGCGCGTAGTACAATTTTGTTTATTATTGTATATGGATTGTGTATACGTATAATTATATTATTTTTTTCTGTAAAAAAAAAATAGCTAAATTTGCCGCCCCTCTAAATCTGCCGCCCTAGGCACTGGCCTACTTGGCCTATTGGTAAATCCGCCACTGGCTATCGTATTAATATGATACCGATTCTACAGTAGCGGGCGGTAGAGCCACTGTTGTTTGCTCTAAAACAGTTGAGAACAAATTATGACAAATATGAACATTTTATGTATATTGTACAAGGGTATATATTCTTGCAACTCACGAAGGCGAGTGAGCTTTACTTGTGTGTGTACGTGTACATAACGATAGAAAACTAAGTGTTGAAAAACGAACAGTAGCGAGCCACCACACAAGTAAAGCTCACTCGCCTTCGTGAATTGCAACAACTATAAAAAATAATAATTTTAGCATAAGTATCCAAAGCTGATCTCTTTCGAAATAAGCTCATAGAGCCCTATAGGTAAAGTTTATTCAGTGTCTATCCTGAAGATCAACAGGAAGGAGATTGCGGCCCTACTGAATGCACTCTATTGCGCAAAATTAGTCCGGCTACAGATAATATAATTATGACACTAATGTAATATCTCTCACGTGCAAGATATCATTCAAATAAGTAGTTATTATGTTCAGTTCTCTACATGATTGGCTGGTTTTGCCACACTTCCCACTAGTCTAGATTTCTTAGTTGTTTATAATGTCATTGTATGATTTCTATAAACTATGTTAGACCCCCAAGTAGCAATTGGTATTAATGGCAAAATCTTACTTGTTTTAACTCTATCTAAATTTACACTTAAGCTAAAACCAAATTAACTTAGAATAGAGATTTTTTTCTTTAAGACTTTATATTCTTCATCGAGAGCTACTTAAGCAAATTAAGAATACCCAAAACCAAGTTAAGTATTCTTTAGAGAATTTGGTCTTAAGTTATTCTTAGCTTAAGTTAAAAAAATCTTATTTTACTAAATTAAGATTTTTTGTATGCTCACTTAATACTAAATAGTATAGATGAAGTATTATTTAAGTGTTGCAAAGTAAATAAATTATTTGTAGGTTTACTTAGGACTTTTTAAAGACCATTGTCCTAGAAATAGTTTTCTGAAGATTAAGTTAATTACCTTTTTACTAGAATTAGTACATTTTGAAAAAAAATACACTTAACGGGACGATTTCGATAAAACAGGATCACGTAATGCACGCCCGCGGCGTGCGCCCGCGGCTTGCGCCCGCCGCGGGCACCTGCGTGCGCAGCTCATTGTATTAATTTTTGACACAAAATGCGTGCGGTCGCCCGCGAACTAAATTATGCTATTATAAGTAAACTCACAATTTGATTTACTAAAATATTGCCTATATTTTTCGAAATTGTATGGTAAAGTTGAGTGCAACATGATATTATACAATTTAACTAACTAGGTGACAGTAGGTACTTTTAAAAAATCTTAACATAATAACTACCGTAAAATATTTGTAATAATTTTAATCCACACTAATTTATGTACGCTTCTCAATCTTCTCATTTAATATATTAGAAACATTGTGTGATTAAATTTAACAAAATTACAAATTGTTAAAAATTCCTCTCTTTCTTCTTTAACCGCCTCTGTGGTCTAGTGGTCTAGACCACCTGCTTCAGACGCAGAGGTCCCAGGTTCGATTCCCAATGGGGGCAGATTTTTCTGTTCGGTTTGGTTGGTGGTAGGGCTTGTTCTAAGTCCGCCTGGCTAGCTACCACCATCTTACCTAAGTCTGTCGCCATAAAAACAATGTTAACAGCATTATTGTGTTCCGGCAGTTAGAGGTAAGATAGCCAGTTCCTCCGTGGTTGAGGATTCCAGGCGAAGCTCGCTTCCACCTTTGGCCTGATCGTCACTTACCATCAGATGAGATACAGGCCAAGAGCTTCCTCGTTGTGGATAAAAAAAATCCATAAAAGCAATTAAATAAAAACTTTTCACAATAAAATACGTCATGGTGTTCATTAACTGGCCGGCTGGGCAGCGTTCGGGAAGCTTCGCGAAATTCTCACGTCCGAAATACCGCAGTGTCTCTAGTCAAAAGTATTTGACCAGTGTGTGTTGCCAGTGATGATGTACGGATCTGAGACGTGGTCGCTTACTATGGGCCTCATAAGAAGGCTCAAGGTCACCCAAAGAGCGATGGAGCGTGCTATGCTCGGAGTTTCCCTGCGTGATCGAATCAGTAATGAGGAGATCCGTAGGAGAACCAGAGTGACTGACATAGCCCGCAGAATCGCTAAAATCAAGTGGCAGTGGGCGGGGCACATAGCTCGAAGAGCTGATGGCCGCTGGGGCAGGAAAGTTCTTGAGTGGCGACCACGAGCTGGAAGACGTAGCGTGGGCAGGCCTCCCACTAGGTAGACCAACGATCTGGTGAAGGTCGCGGGAGGTACCTGGATGCAAGCGGCGCAGGACCGGTCTTTGTGGAAATCCTTGGGGGAGGCCTTTGTCCAGCAGTGGACGTCTTTCGGCTGAAACGAACGAACGAACGTTCATTAACACGGCAAAAATCACATAGCCGATATTCAATGAATTTAATTGCTTATCGCTGAGTGTTGCAATTACAGAGTTCAAAGAATACTTTACGAAATATGAGGGTGGTGTAATTTACCCGCCAATACAATATACCGAACTTTCCCCTATATGTTATAATAAAACTAAAAACGTAAAAACCAATTAGTCCTATTAGAACCATTTTCGATTTCCACACGGACAAAGTCGAGGGCGAAATCATGTAAATAATAAATAAGTTAGTAAATGAATTGTTCTCTAATGTATAGCAGCACCAATAATTTAGCAAGACTAAGACAGAATGTAAACTATCTAGTTTTAACTAATTAAAACTAAAGATCTACTTGATACCACATGCACTTAAGTAACACTTCATCAAGTGACTTTTAAGTGTAAGTTAAATCTAATGTTTCTAAACTAATACTATGAAAAGTATAACTTGACTCAACTCTTTCTTTACTAAACTTACAAATTCAAAATCTTCTATACTCTTGCTACCTTAAGACAAATTAGAATTACCGCCATTATGAGCTATGTGTAACAAAAAATAAATCAGAAATTAACCAATAATATCATAACAAGAGGACATTTAAATTGAAGTACGTCTTTGTTACACTATTTCTAGTTGCATAAATGTCTAAGAACGTTTGCATAAAATAAAATATTATTTTATAACCTCAAAGTTTTCTTTATACAATACAATTTCGTAATATTTTATTGATCTTATTAGGTTTTTTTCAAGGCCCTTCTGTTTTATAACATTATCCATTGATTTTACACGAGAAACCACATTGCGTTTTATATTTACTATGCAAAAATGACATTCAAGGTCTTTTCTAGACATAATATAAATTAGTTATTAAAATAATTTAATCGCCATTTTTATTAACCTTTATCTAAAGTTGATTTAGTATTAAAGATCACAATGTTTTCTAAATTAAAGTTCCTCTTTAATAAAAAGTGTCTTACATAGTTCTTCATGAAGTTAAATAAACCTTAGCTATAAAAATAATTATTAGTCTTAAATAAGTATTCAAGATATCTTCTACTCTATTTCCTTGTCTACAGTCATACTACAAGATATATTATAGTACTTATTTAGAAATTCTTAAAACTACACTCTTAATTAGGGTTTAAGTCTGCCTTAAGCGTTGTCTTAACTCTCTCTCTGTGATTTCCAAAGGATTGTGCCCTTTTATGCTTACCATTGTCTTGGGGGATAACTTCAAGATTTCTTGAGTGCGACTATTGTCTTGGCCAAGACAACGGCTGGAATTAGGCTACTAGTCTTCAAGATATCTTCAATGCCTTATGAAGATAATCTGATGCTACTTGGGACCCTCACGCTTGCTTTAATTTGCATAGTAAATTGATGTAGAGCCATTGTTATGATGATTTTAATTACCGTATTCTACTTAATAATAACAATCAAATGTTTTTTGCTTAGATCCTGGTGTAGTACCTTAACCTCCGTACTCATACCTATACCATAACATGAGAGTTTTTATTAATTGCTTTTGTATTCGGGGAAATTCATCATTGTAGAAACCTGATCAGCCTTTCTAGCTTGCAGGCAACTGACTGAATATGTAGGTACACTAGTAGGTACTGTCTGTACACTCTACATATTTTAAATGTTGCAAAATAGCCTCTAGCAACTACACAAGATATCTCACTGCCTCCTGTCTCAAAACTCCTCAACATATCTTTAACTCAAATTCTTCTCTTCTAGCGATCTGATCCCGCTTCCAAAGAAGACAAAAGAGAACTACAAAGTGTTCATCTACCGGTTAAACAACCCAGACCTGGACATGTTCAATTTCATAGACGCTGTGAAGACATTCTTCATGCTGGCAGACACCAGGCTGACGGAAGAAGAAGACGTGCCTGCTGGCGAGATCCCGATTTTTGATTCCTCTAATGTTTCGCTGAAGTTTATCTCGAAGATAAACCTGTCGGTTTTGAGGAAATACATGCTGTATACGCAGGTTAGTTTTCTTTCAGTTTCTCATTAAGTTTAGGTTTAAAGACTTTTATTTCTCATCTATCTATGTAACTATCTCTATAGCAGCCTTTAAGGGGTTCGCCTTTGAACATAAGCGTCCTCTTCAACCCTCCACCGACTTCTGTCCCTGGCCACACGCTTCCAGTTCACTCCAGTTTATTAGTATTACCACAGAATAATAATATACGTAGTACTTATTATTATTCTGTGATACTACGTACAGAAGTTTTACTTCGCGAAGGTATTTAAAAAAATGTATGCTCAATGTCATTAACAATATGGTGTAATTTAGCCTGTCTCAAGAGTCAAGCACCATTTTGTTGACAAACGTCAGTGATCGGCACTGCGCCGAAGCTATAGGGCTGACTTCGGTAAAATGATGTGACGTGAGAACTGCGGAAAATGGCGGAGGAAATACATGATTTAGCATGAATTATCATGAATAATATTAACTACTTATTTACCTCTCAGTGTCTTGAGGCAACTTAAAAAAAAAAGTACATTCTGTGTTTTAATTATTATTTAGGCAGTTTTTAGTACACCATTTTCTTTATTTTCTTCCATCATACACAAGAATACGCGTGCGTCAATGTTCGCTCATATGTGAGGCCTTGTCGAATAGTATCCTGTAGGTGGGTCATCGTGCGTGTTTTGTTTTCGATGCAAACTCGCGGAGATAAACAGGCCTGGTATTACTTATAATAATTAATACACCATTAACCTCTGTCTTACTCTGGAGTTCTAACTAGTTTCCTTGTTGTTTACCTCCAGAATACTCTATTATTTCCGTAGATAGTTACTATTAATTATCCAAAACTAAAGAAAAGAAAGCAGAAATTAGCGTCTGAAAAAAAGTAAAAAAGCAATTATTGATTTTAATAACACCTGCTAACTACTCGTAACTATTAATTTGATGTCTAACATTAGTGAAATCGCCACTAAAATCAATTTTCAACTAATTAGTGTTTGCCTAAGTGGTAGAATAAAACTGAATAATGCTTATTAGATATTTATTTTATGTCATTGTACCTATCTGGTTGTTTGTTATTGCTGCGAATAATTCTGTGAACTTGTAAACTAATTAAACCTAAGGCCCATGTGTGGTCTCTCAACGGACGCTAGATATGGCAGAAACTTAGATGCAACTCAAAAGTAACTAGCAGTTGCAGTTTCGTTGCAGTTGCGTTTCACCGTCTGTTCTGGGCCTAAGTACACAAAAAGAACCCTCAATATTGTGACAGTGTAATCATTGTATTGCAATGATGTTTAACTGACAGGTTAACACACATTTTTTCGTTAAAATTGCCAGGAATAATTTAGGTGGCACAAAACTTTCCAGCACATCCTATATTGGCTCTTACTTTTTCCACACAGAGAAGGTTTTCGCTAAGCAACAAAAGTAAATACATGTTATTTACAGGTTAATAAGCAAAAGTGCTCTTACACTATCATTATCCCTTTGCCACTTGTTAATAAAGGATGTTTTTGCTTATCAAGAGAGTCAGGAGGTAGTGGTAATTCAGGCATTTGCAAATGTCCGGTGAGGACGGGTTTCAAGTTTACTGGTGCGAGACTTCGTTGTAGGTATATTGTAGGTGTGTTGTATGCATGTAACATATCACTGAAGGCAAGGCCGGCTGCGCTTGCGCCACAAATCCTGTTCCATCATGGCGTAACTTTTGGGACCAATAACCAAAAAGATTGTTTATGACAACAACCAAACAGCCTAAAGTGGGTTACAAGTTAAAGTTTGCTTCATTTCCGATTTTGTAGTTACACAAATTGAGACCTTTGAAGCCAACTTTAACCTGAAATGAGGAACCGGTTCCTAAAGAATTTATGGACTTGCGTCTTAAGTACTTAAGGTGCGACACACCTGTAACTTGTTCTACTTCCATGTTTTTAGCAGAATAACTGTTACATACACTGCATGGTAACATCAAACTGAAAGATACAATAATTTTGAGAAACCTCCAGATTGTAGTCAAAACAATGTCAAAGTTGACGAACTGTTTGACATGTAATTTACATTGACTAAATTGTAAATATTAATATTAATCAAAATCATAATCAAAATATTCATCGTACATACGGCTGATGCGATCTATGGTAGTAGAGTAAACTAGTCCTGAAAAAGTTTAGGTTTTTATTGTGTCCAGAACACAGAAGGTGGTTGGAAATTTCACTCCTTGTCATCTCAGCATCATCAGTCATTAGTCGCCACTGCAGGAGCACGACCCTACCTACCCTTACCTATCTACCTACCTCTCTGGCCAGACGGGTTGGGGAGGAGGCATGTCATCAAAAAGAAAAAAATATTTCTCTAACTAGCAAAACATTATAAATAACAATCAATTAATTTTATCTTTCAGGAAGCCATACCTATAAGACTGAAGCAAGTGCACGTGATCAACGCGCCGGCATACATCAGCAAGATCCATGCCATCTGCAAACCCTTCATCAAAGCAGAGGTCGCTAAACTGGTCAGTATTTTCTTATTTTTTAAGTATTCATTTTTTTAGCTATCGTGAATAGGAGAAGCCCAAAATCATCACCATCGTCATCGTCATCATCATCATACCATTTTGGCCATAGGACGTCCGTCGACTGCATCCAGCGCCTTCCTGCTAAAGCCCAAAATTATGTCATGTTAATGCAGAGTATTAGTATTAGATTGGATTTTAAGATCATCTTGGGGGTCTATTTGGAATTTTGGACCCCAGAAATTCTTCGAATTTCTTTGTCATCCACAAGTAGCATCAGCGTGGAAATGACAAAAAATTTATTTGAAATTCATCATTCTCTACAATTTTTGACCGCAAATCTTTCAGTAAACGTGCTGGGACTTATTTAATTAACCTTAATTATGTTGCTTAATAAATAATATTATTCAGTGTTAGTTAACATAATTTTATTAACTTCAGTTCACCGTTGGATACAGTGTAAAAACCCGATAACGGTTTTTCTTTTAGCATATCTGCGTTCGTATATTTGGTTCGTTTGCCGAAAGAGTTATCCAACTTAAGAATACAGGCTGAGTTGCACCATCTTAGTTACTTTAACTTGTTTACTTTAAACGTCAACAATCTGTCAAACTTTATACTTCATCTCCGCGATTTTGCATCGAAAACAAAATACGCGCGGCGCGGCGTACACTATCCGGGATATTTTTTAATAGACAAGGCGAGCATTGACGCACGCACGCGTATTTTTCACCAATTTGCATTGTAAATAAATTTTTTAGTGCCTGAAAAATAAAAACACAAAATATATTTTTTTAAGCTACCTGAAGACACTGAGAGGTAAGTAAATATTATGTATGAATGATAATTCATGTATTTTTCATCCGCAATTTTCCGCTGTTTGGCACTTTACGTCACACTTTTTTTTTAATTCTGTAGTCAGCCCCATGGCATCGGAACAATGCCGAACTGACGTATGTCAACGAAACGGTGTGCGACTCTCAAGACAAGCTTAAATTTTATTACACCATAATTTATTGACGACTTTGAGCATACATTTATTATTCTCCATACCTACAGAAACACCGTTTATTGTTAAGTTACGATTAAATTTAAGTTGGTGCAACTCAGCGTTAACGTTTATCAGTACGGCAACGAAAGTAACCAATCCAAAAAGTACCTTTTCAGTATTACCACAGATAATATAATAATAGTACATTACATTCGGTGACGGCTACATTATTCAATTCATAAATAAGAGAAATCCTGGGAATCGCATCTTCATAACTTACAAGGTAAAAGCAAAAACTAACTAACCTGATCAAAGATTGCAGTCCAAAGTAAACAAACTGGTAATGGAAAGTATCGCGGCGGATTGCAATGGAGTTCATTGCTACTTGACTCCGTTTAACCGTAAAATAAATAAAAATAAACGATCATAAATTTTCCTTAATCATACGTCGTGTCCGATAATTCGATAGGTAATTAGTTACGTCAATAAATTAATTTAGACGTAGTTAAAAGTTTATTAATATTTTAAGCAGCTTTTGTAGCAGTA
Organism: Ostrinia nubilalis; assembly: GCF_963855985.1. NCBI lineage: Eukaryota > Metazoa > Arthropoda > Insecta > Lepidoptera > Crambidae > Ostrinia > Ostrinia nubilalis. Next base: position 10,357,132 of record NC_087103.1, read on the forward strand.
CCACAGAATAATATAATGTACTTCGGCATGAAACCTCAAGTAAAGTCGTCAAAAAATTAAATGGTCTTAGTTATTTGTTAGAAAAATCTCATCTTTTAGGGATGAGAATAAAAATAAATCTGTTTAATAATTACACATGATTTTTACTTTATCGTAATTGGTCCTACCGATTACGCGGTCGTAAAGTGCGGTTTAATTAAAAATTAGCATTACGTGCGTGTAGGTAGATCACACAATGATTAATTTATCAAAGTGATTATCGCCTGTGGTAGCAATCTATTCAATTATTTGCTTTTATGAGTTGGTTTTTATAAGCGCGCCAGTTAATACAAAACATACATAACTTAGTTTACTTAACTAAAAATCTACTAAGTATAATAATTAATATGACTAATTGTAGGTACACCAACAAAAACAAACTGAACACAATCTCTAATAAATAACTACTTAGGTAGTAACTACATGATGTAAAATAAATTAACTATAATAGTGGAAATTAATTTTTTTTAATTAATTCCAGCCTTTTTCGAGTCTTAGCAAGCCAGTACTAATAGGTAGTTATTTAACCTAAACGTAATAGAAATGGCTTTCGTAGATGACCTTACTAAACTAAGTTCCAGGTAGGTACTACCTACCTAGTAGGTACACACCATCATAAGTAAAAGTTAATCGTATTTAAGAAAAGAATTTATGTATGATGTAAGTATTGTAGGTATGTCCATTGTTCAATTACTTTGTCACAAACAATAAATCTAAGAACACGGACATGTCATAAGCATTTGTTGCTTACTTTTTCAATTTTACGACTCTACAAATTTTCCTGTTTACATGTTTACGAGCTAGTTTATCTATTTCCCTTCACTTTCGGAGTTGGTATCTAGGCCTTTAGGTAGGTATTAGTTTTTAGTTCAAACTTACTAACCATTTATTGATCTGGTTGCAATAAATACTTAGGTTCAATCTTTAAACTAGAAGAAATCTTTAGTTTGAAAATAAGCGCATGTTTCTGGGAAACTTAAAAAAGAACTTCACGAACTTAAATGTAGAGTCAAAAGGACAATACATCAAGCCTAGCATTTTTTGTTACTGTTCTTAGGAACAGGTTACTAGATGCTACTTTATAAAAAGGTTCCTACTTTGATTTGCTATCGCTTTTAAATTTAAAAAAGTATAACCTAATCGGTACAGCCGTTAACAAGTGCATTCACCCACTACAGAACTAAGCAAGGTTTACATTTCAAATTCAACGAACTCATGCCCCATTATACTTACTATATGACTCTGCGTGCAGTGTATAATAAGCACCACAGTGTATTGTCATCCTTAAACGCAAGAGTTGCGCTTGAATTAATTTACATTTTAAACCGAAAGTATGTGACGTAACATATCTGTCTCGAATTTGACTAACGAATTGATTGTAAGCATATTACCGCAATAATTAATGAATAAATTAATATTTAAGCAGCTATGGCTCATTAGCAACCATCATCAAATTCGGTTTTTCTTTTAATTACCTATCACATAGATAGCTATCTATTAACCGTTTAAAACATGCTCTCAATGTAGACGATTTGTGTATGTTTTGTGTCCTATGCATATTTCGTACATGTTTAGATAAGTTACTCCCCACCATAGAACAAGGTCGTAGAAGTTCCTTGTTACTGCGACTCTACATATTTTTCAGAAGACTTTCAGACAACTGCGACACAATATCTGTTAGCTCAGAAAACGCTAGATAACCATACAGGCCGGAATTGTATAAAGCCACCTGGAGGGAAAGTACTGAAAGGAATGTTTTCATTCAGTAAAATTTCTATCTATAGTTTTAAGAGTAATTTCCCTCCAGGTGGCATTACAAAATTCCACCCTGTATATCCCTAAATCTTACATTGCAGTTCCCAATAACGTTATTCTAGTATTTTTTTTCTTTACAGATAAAGTTCCACGAACCGAATACGGACACCCTGTATAAAGACATCCCCCAGGACCTCTTGCCAGAAGAGTACGGCGGCAAGGCCGGCTCCATCGACCAGCTCAAGAAATACTGGATCAAACGCATTGAGGCCAAGAGGTTAGTATTGGGTCGATTTCAGACATACCCCAAACAGACTAGTTAAGTTAACCCAAAAAATGTTTGTTAGCCTAGGCGCAGACCACCAACGTATAATACTTAGTCGGCCGATAGTTGGGCCCGATTTTAATTTGTATGAAAATCAAATCGGTGTAATGTGCGCACTTCCATAAATGTCCATACTGACTGATTAACCAGCCCGACCCAAATAACGACCGACAAAAAATCGGTGATCTGCGCCTAGGCTAGGCTTAGGCATAAAGAAACAAAACACCACAGTGAAGCGAGTTTAAATTGATAAGTTACTCGTTGCAGCATTCTGAAGAGTAAGTACTCTTTCTTATGTATTGGAATCCTACATATCAAAGCGAAACCATGCATGATAGCTGAAAGACAACAACAGAACTGTCTATGTTCATTCTACCGCGTTGCTAATGAGAATACGTAGAGCTGTGTGTGTTAATTAGTTTCGTTGTCACGATTTCGCGTTATACTGGCCTGTTATTGCTCTTCTTTACTATAATGTGTACGTACGTCATAAGGTGTAAGTGCACGCGATACTCTCTACTTTACCAGAGGTAAATATAAGATTTGGCTGTCTCTCCATGCTGGCCCAACGGGTTGGGGAGGCTTGATGTTTGCATATTATGTCCCTTAGCCGCCTCTTACAACATTCACGGAAAGGACAGAGCATTATCTGAGGGAACGTGACCTTAGCGTTAGTATCCAATATCCCTTCACGGATATCCTAACTAAGCCCTAAGGCACACCTAAAGTGCCTGCTAAACCTTCCGGTTCTTGCAGAGTAGAATAGTACCGCGCCACAGTTAAGACGCGACTACGGTCATCAGACCATCCCAACCCAACCATCTGGCGAGGGGAGAGTAGGCCAAATCCTGTGTTAGTTTCTGTTATTTTAAAGAGGTCTTAATAAAAAAAATATTGGGTGCGTTTGGCGGAAATTAGCACTTGAAAGCGCTTTTAAGCAAAAGTTCGATCGCTAAGCGCTGTCACTGCTAAAAAAAATGAATGAAACACGTCACTATTGAAGTTAGCTAATGCTAGCAAATGGGTCCTCACCGAAAACTGCCGTAGCGATCGCTATTTTGCTTCCAAGCGCTTTTTTCCACTAAACGCAACTATTGATTATGATGACTTGTTTCCAGGGAGTGGTTCCTAACGCACGACCAGCGCTGGGTGGTAGACGAGTCGCTCCGGCCGAGCAGCTGCCAGGACGAACGTGCCGATAAAGTTCGCGACTGCCCCGGCTCTTTCCGCTCGCTCGCTCTTGATTAAGCAATTGTAATACCTGCTGTCTAGTATTAATGATACGATGATCATAGGTGGCATTATAACTTCATATTTTACAGTTTGTCACAACTTTTAAGTGTGTAAGTAAAATGAACGAAAACGACGAGTCTGAAACACAATCGTTTGATCCATGAATGGTTCATCCACTTTTTCACCCACTATCGCTTATCCCGAAGAACGTTTCGCCTAATAACGTTTTGCCCGCTGAATTTAAAAAAAAATAATAAAAAAAAATAAAAAATGTATTTATTGCCTTCGAACCATTAGACAGGTACAGGTAGTTAGACTTACAACTATAATAATATGAAGTACACCGAAGGCATTGGATCTGGCTCAGTCTACGTTGTAAGGAGAGATCCTTGCAATGCAACACTGGTTTTTTATCGTTTAGCCCAAAAATTCTTTGGATTAACCATTCATGGATCAAATGATTGTGGGCGAACAGTTTCAGACTCGGAAACGACGAATGAATCAGTGAGAAAATATTCAGTTCTTTGTAAGATTGCCATTTCATATGGGCGCGTAAGTAGTATCAAAGTCACATCACCACTTTGTAGGTGTACATAATCAAGGGTGAGCCAATGTATTTTTTATCAATAATTATAATATAAATGTAGGTATCTCGTTACAGACATAAAGATTCATTACTGTTACCGAATTGTTAACGAAATATTTGGGATTTTGATGAATGTATTTTAAAAGGATGTTAAGTTAAAGGTTATTTAGTAGGGCTTAATAAATTTAAACCCTATTAAATTTTAATCATTATCGATTACAAATCTAAGTTTTTATGTAAAAAAAATAAATTTCCCTTTATAAAAACTGTCCTACTTATTTCAGATTAAACATGTCAGGAAAATGCATAAAATTTTCGTAATATTGCCTACGTGGACCTTAGATACTCGTAGGTTATGGGGCTGTTAGTGTGAGAGTGATTTCAATAAAATAGATCAAATCGTTCAAAAATATTATTTATTTTATCAATCATTATCGCTGCTAACATTAAGATGTAATAAATGAACATGAATATTTTAAGGCACTCTCTCGCGCTTTACACACCAAAAGAGCTTTTTGAAGGTCCTAGCCCATTTTTTCTGCAAGCTACATCATAATCCTCGTGTTCAGAAAGAAATTCAGTCTGTAAGAAAGACTTTAACACCTCCTAGTTAAAGTCACCTTTAGTAATCAAAAACGTGTTAGTATAATTTAGTCAATTCTTCCAAAATATCTGTTTTATAATCAATCTTCGTGTAAAAAATAAACGTGACTTTAGGTCTACAAAAAAAATTATCAATTAATATGGACCCATTTCAGTCCTTTAGATAAAGCGTAACCCACTGACAGATTTCGATTTTGAGTTTCCACCAGTAGTTTCAGTATACACCTAATCTGGGTTTTCCACTTTTCTCTTTAGTAATTGAATTTCAAGCTCTACTTTTTGTGCTTTGAGTTCGTAATATCTAGTTATTGCTTGAGTCAGCTTTCTTCTATCCGTTTTCTTTTCTTCCTTTGGGTCTGAAATAAAGGACATTGTCAGTAGTGGCTTAAGAACCAACACAAAGCAGTAAACTTCTAAAATTATTTGGCATTTTTTGAAGAAATAAATATTCGTTAGACTGTAACGAACACTTCTGCATTAGGGAATGAAATAAACAAGTTTAAGATGGCGTATAAGGCCATTTTCAGGGATATTTCCAAATAAAACCTACCGTCAGCTGTAGAGGATTGAGGATTATGTACTTTTCCGCCTTCAATTTCCAGATATAAGGTTCTATTATTGTCAGCTGAAATAAAATTAAATACATTGTAAGATTATATCAACCTTATTACATATGTTATTGTCCGAACAGTTCCGAGCTTCGAAAGACGTGTTGAGAACTTGAGACTATACAGTACCCTGAGCACGAATAATTTTCCTAATGGATAGTAATTGTATTCCTTAAACAACTGTAACAGCACTGTTTTGGTTTTAATAAAAAAAAAAACAGTTACAATACTTACCATAACGAGAACGATATTTATTCACGCACATTACGATAGTGGAAGTATCAATTAATGTAAGGGACATTTTGGCCAAAATGAGTTATATATACCAACGCATTCAGAATTTTCGGCTCTATCGATTGGTATACTTGAAATGTTGATATCTTTAAAAAAATGTCCCTTACCTTAAACATTTTTAGTCGTCTGAATACGACTTTTGGGGAAACAAATGATTTAAAGGACGTAAATTCCTTTTAATAATACAATTCAGCCCTTACCCTAAACTGTTGGTTTTAACTTTTGAACTCATTGAACCTTACTTCATTTAAATTTTTTTGATTTATTATAATTAGGCCCTTACGTTAATATGCATATAGGATATCAATTACTTTTTTTGGTGGTGATATGCATTTAATGCCTCCAACTCCTACTGCACTTATGAACACTAAGTTGTCTTGTTTCTATCTTTTTTTCTGTTCATTTTTACGCAGTTGGGTTTTTGACCGAGGGGCTGAAGGCTCTTCAGAAGCTGTTCAATTCCGTCATCCTCGAAGGAAAAACGCCTACGGTATGGCACAGAAGTGTGGTGACACTCTTCTTCAAAAAAGGCGACAAAACCTTGTTGAAGAATTATAGACCCATCTCACTTCCGAGCCATGTCTACAAGCTGTTTTCGAGAGTCATTACGAATCGTCTCGCTCGTAAGCTCGATGACTTCCAGCCTCTCAATCGCTTTAGTACACCACATACATACGCCACGGCAGATTATACAGAAGACCGAGGAGTATAGTCAGTCACTTTGCCTGGCGTTTGTGGACTATGAGAAAGCTTCGATCGAGACCTGGGCAGTACCTACTACAGTTTCTCCAACGGTGTCAAATTGACTACCTATATCGATACATCGAAATGTTGAAAGGCTTGTACGAAAACGCCACAATGTCGTTCCGTCTCCAGGATCAAGACTCGAAACCAGTTGCAGCAGCAGACAGGGGGAACTGAAAACTCCGAAACTGTTTCTGGACTGGAACGGATTCGGCATAAATATCAACGGTGAGTAAATAACCCACCTTCGATTCGCAAACGATATCATAGCCATGGCTGAGACCGTGGAAGATCTAGGCACAATGCACAATGGCCTGAGTCGAGCCTCTCAACAAGGGGGTCTTAAAATGAAACATGGACAAGACAAAATCATGTCAAATGTCCGTGTTGCACCCACTCCTCTAAAGGTTGGATACTCTACACTCGGCAGTTGTTGACACTTATATACCTAGTACAAACAGTCCAGTTAGGCTGGTTATAGTGTCACGCGGACCGTCCAGTGCGGATCCGCTTCACACAGCCGATCTGTAAACTTCGAGGAAGCGTTTTAGAGTAATGCGGTCCGCAGGAATCGCTCGCTCCCTATCAGTTCATACAGATTGGCTGTGCGGAGCGATCCGCACTGACGGTCTGCGTGACACTAAAACCAGCCTTAGGTAGGTCTAACTTCGAGGAAGAGGTCAATCGTCGAATCCAACTCGGCTGGCAACGTTCAGGAAGCTTCGTGATATTCTCACGTCTGAAATATCGCACTGTCTCAAGACAAAAGTCTTTGATAACATATGGATCTGAGACGTGGTCGCTTACTGTGGGCCTCATAAGAAGACTCAAGGTCAAAGGCGATGGAGCGTGCTATGCTCGTAGTGATTGAACCAGAAATGACGTGATCCGCAGGAGAACCAAAGTGACTGACATAGTCCGCAGAATCGCTAAAATCAAGTGGCAGTGGATGGAGCTCGTAGCTTGCAAAGCTGATGGCCGCTGGGGCAGAAAAATTCTTGAGTGGCGACCACGAGCTGGAAGACGTAATGTGCTGCAGACCCCCACTAGGTCGACCGACGATCTGGTGAAGGTTGTAGGAGGTGCCTGGATGCGGGCGGCGCAGGACCGGTTGTTGTGGAAATCCTTGGGGGAAGACCTTTGTCCAGCAGTGGACGTCATTCGGCTAAAACGAACGAACGATGATTGAAAAAAAAAAAAACCTAACTGCGTAAAAATGAACAGAAAAAGATAGAAACAAGACAACTTGTTCACAAATGCAGACGTAGGCATCATCAGTGACCAAATGTTTTGTTGGTGATGTGTATTTGATGCCTCCAACTGCATTTGTGAACACTAAGTTGTCTTGTTTCTATCTCTTCTCTTCGTTTTGTTAATGAATACTCGAATGCAACCTCTACTTACATCAGGTTTCAATGTTAAAATTGTCAAGTTACAATAATATTACTGTCGTGTTTATTCTTAAATGTACCTTACAACATACATGACATTCCATACTGTGAAATTTCAACATTGTAAGGTACAGTCAAGCTCGTTTTTTTAATGTAAGGGACATGCTATCTTTTAAACTACCCATTTTTCGAAAATTTGGCGTTTATATTATGAAAGAACAGAAAATTCTAAGAAACTTTGCCATAGAAACTATTTAAATCGTAACATCACATAAAAAGATATTGAAGTATAAAGAAAAAAAAAAATCGTTTTTTGGCTCTCCTGAAAAGTCGTGTTTTGTCCCTTACAGTAATTGATATTTCCACTATCGATTATATTACACAACTGATCACAGTACAGCACATTATTTCAGCGTGCAGTACTGTGTTCAGTTGCGAGTTAATGTAACAGTAGGCCTATGACTCAAAGATGTATTTTTTTATTGATCTTTTTATTTACTGTAATATTTTTGAAAGCTCACCATTAGTTTCCATAGATCCTGCCACATTAGAGCCATCATAATCGAGGTCTTCATCGTCGTCATCATCGTCTTGGGTTCTGTTCTGAGCTGGAAAATAAACGATATTTAAAACATTAGATAAGTAAGTATACCCGAAGTAATAGAATAATAATATTTTAGATAGGATTTGGAAGTATTAACTACCTCCTGATTCTGTTTTCAGACCTGAACTTTAAAACCATGGAATCACTTACTGATAATTTAACAACAATAACAGTGCAAAATCATTATTTCTTCGTTAAAAATGTTCACATCTTTGGTGTAACAAAACGCAACGTCAGACAGGTGAAACTAACCCTAAAGTTTGTTTTGTAAACAATCCAACAATTTATCAAGGTTAACTTTTAATTTTGAAATATCTTTGGGAACCAACCAATTAAATCGAGGTAAGTAAACAAATTGAAAACCCCGCCTTTTGAAAAGGAACTTGACTGCAAGTTTAGCTCTAAATTATTATCAAATTTAATACCTAGGTATTAAAGTTAATAAAAACTTACCTGCACCGTCATTTATCTTTAGCAATTTTTTGTGCATCAAACTTTGTAGCACAATGAACTGCTCTGGATGCATAGATTTCAAATGCCTTTTTAAGGACGAAGTAGTGCGGCCCTTACGAGAATATGAATTATTGCAAATTTGACACGTTGATTTGTCGCGGTCGTGTTCGTCTCGCTTGAAAAATGTCCAAATCATGCTTTTCATTCGTGGCATTGTTGATTTATTACTAGGTAATTCACTGACACTCACTGCACACAGTAAACAAAACACTAAACATCAGTTATTATAACTGTAAAGTTGTGATGAATTATACAATAACAACGATAAATGTTGCATGCGACTGCGGACTGCGAGGTGCATGACCGAAATCAAGAAACTTGCTTCCTATTGGTCAGTCCGCAACAGTATCGTGCATGTCATCTCACTCGCACTCATTGCCTCAGCGTATTTCTTGTCTCAGCTCGTACCGTTCCGCTTCCGCTAAAGGTCCGCATTGATTACTGTGAATGAGTCACGTGAGACTTGCGAGTGAAAGTGTTTGTAAATCGACACGGAAATTTTGTATTTCGGTTGCGGATCTCAATATACCTACTTGGCTTAGATTGAACGGGTTTAGATAATCAGGGCATGTGTTCATGTGATTAAATGGAGGCCGGCAATACGGCGGCATGGCGGAACATATTTTCATTGAGAAATTGTGGTAACGCACTACGCTCTTACGTTGCGAGGAATAAGGCTCATTTTAGCCATCTATCATCCACACTTCAACAGTAACTCCACGAGCAACTAAGTATAGCCACGTATAGCAGTGAAAAGTTATACAACGCCATCTAACGCAAAAACACTATTCTATCTTGAACCCTGTATACCAGAGCATACGGAGTACATTTTAATTAAGCTGAATAAGTAACGTCAGTCACCGTATTTTGCTGTGTGGAGTCATCAGGAGTCATCGCATTGCTCAGCACTAAGGTCATCTAAGACTAAGGTTTAAAAATAATACTGAAGGTATCACTTACAACCACTTTTATTATTCTACTCTTTATAAAATAATTAACTTACAATAAAAACATGAGCTAAAATAAAAATACAAAAGGTACAAATATTTCCTACTAGATGTAAAATACTTATTGAATCTTATTAATCAATGGACAAAGTCCTGAAGGATCCGTTCATGACGTTTTCAACTGCGTTGCTTTTCGGTTTCAGTTTCAGGTCAGCTTTCCACATCCCGTCGTTTAGGAACATTTTCCTGGAAAAACGAGAACGGTTTTTTATATACATACAGCATTTTCAAGTGCGGTAGTGATTTATGACTTTACTCTCGATTGATTTTTTGATTTGCAGTTTTATTCCTAGATCGTACCTACATGATGCATATGTATAAACTTCTATGTATTTAAGTTATCTGCAACGAAGTGCCTTGACAATTCAACCAGCAATATCTCCAGAGTGAACCATGGAAATAACTCAGAAATGCGACTTTGCCGGTGGTGAAAGAAAACTACACTATGGGCTGATTTTTCAATCGCTGGTTAACTGAAGAATAAGTTTAACTAAAGAATAAGTTTGGCACATTGACAGTTTCAGTAAGGGAATACTCAAAATGCCAATTTTATTCTTTAGTGAAAAGTTAATCGACGATTGAAAAATCAGCCCTTAGATAAGTAAGGCTTTTTAAGGACCGCCCTAGTCGACGGCAAGCTAAAGATAATTTCGTTATGTCTCCGTGCATTTGGACATACAATACAAGGCATAATCGCCCGTTTGGTGTAGTGGTTCTAAACGGACTACTATTCCGGAGGTAGCGGGTTCGATTCCCGCACAGTACAAACATTGGTGTGCATGAACATATTTGTTTGTGTATTGGACTGGGTGTTTTCTATGTATAATAAGTATGTATTTACAAAAAAAAGTTTAAGTATGTTTATATCCGTTGTCTAGTAGCCATAGTACAAGCTTTGCTTAGTTTGGGACTAGAAGCGCAGTGTAAAATGTCTAAGGATATTTATTTATTATTTATTATATTTATAATCTCTGTAAATATGAGGTGGTATAGATCAGGGCCACAAGGAATGGGGTTACAGCTCTTAAAAATGTATTCATTGTCGACCATCTTATCCTAGGTACTCTGACCCTAAGTACCTACCTCTCTTCTTCAATCTTGCTGATCCAGAACTGATGCTGTTCCTTCATACTTTGAGCATCGCCACCATACTCGGCTGGTAAGTATTTCTTGTCTACCGATTTCTGCAGGCTTTGCACGTTGGAGTGGAAGGTTATCTGTAACAGGTAAGTAAGTAGGTGTTATGAAAATTGAATAAAATAACGTTTTATTTGGGTAAAAACATCACAAACAATAAAGCTTAAAAGCTCATGGTATCCTGAAATGCCAGCTGCCATGACCAGCTAAAATCACAGCGTAGGATAAATTTTGCTAGGAGGCTGATTTTTAGGAGGAGGAGGCTAATTACAACATTTAGTATTTTCATAATCCCTACTTAGGCCCGATTCGACAAAACTTTTATCCCAGAATAACTCCTGGTGTAACTGGCACATTGACAGTTTTAGTATGGGAAATAATATGTCAAAACTTGACTATCTTGATTTATCATGAGATTAATATTTATTTAGGTACTCTTGTTTGGTCGAATCCACCCTTAGAAGTATGATCGATTTAATACGTACGATATTGCAAATTTCCGCAGGCAGGGCGGGTTTGACTAGCGCATACAGCTTTTCGTAGTACGACGGGCAGTTCACCGCGTGCACTTGCTTCACTCGAACAGGCATGCCTTCCTGGAATACAAAATCGAAATGTTTTATATCTCTGAAAGTAACCACCACATAATACAAAAAGATGAAAATAATATAAAGATAATACGAACAGAAAAAAATATTTGTTTTTACACCAAAATAAGTAGGGTAGATAGATTGGGTTTGGGTACGATTGTAACAGGGTACGGTTGTAACAACTCGAATGTTATCAAACTATGCATGGTAGGTGGGGTACAAGGGGATGGGCATGTGAGCGACAAATCCACACAGCATAGATAATAAAACCGTACCCTCCTGTAGAATCTCCCGAACTTAATATAATCGAAGAATTTTAATAAAATCCTGATTCAGCTGATTCAAAACGTTTTAACACCATGTTTACGTTAACGTTACGCTGCTACTAGATAATAAGTTTTTTACGTTACGTACCAGTAAATAAATGAGGAAATCCCTGAAGTACATGACATTGACTTTGGGGATGATCCTCAACGAGTAGTCCTTTATGTCCAGGACGATGATGTGTCCCTCAGGGAAGAAGTCGTGGACCTTCAACCAATAGTCCGCTTGGAGGGTGAACGCCTTCAGAATGTCGTAGAAGGAGAATTTTTCGAGGGGTGGGTCGTCCAGTTGATGGATCAGGATCTCATCCGCTCCCGCCTTGTATGTGACTACTGAGCTGAAAAAGAAAAATAAAGTACAGTTCACACCTACATTTTTAGTATTTCGGGTTCAGATTATAACTTGAACCATTTATTTACGATTCAAAAATTGTATTTGGTAATAGCTTCTTTTCAGGGACCTAAACACGTACCAAATAAAGCTTGCCTTACCGCCACTTCGTGACAACATTTCGGGACAGACAAGCGTGACATTTTAATAAACTTATAAACACTTTTTTTTTAGTTAATTTTAGACTATAGAAAAAATTGCCACCAAAATCTTTAATAGAGTAGCATGCATGGGCACTTTATTAGGGCACTATTTTTAATAAATATGTAATTAGTTCATGGTTTTATAGCACTTGAAGTTTTTGGCGTTAGATTACCTCTAGATTTGTAATACCTAATAGAGAAAATATTATAATGAATCCATATAAAGTTCGCTGACGTAATCAAGCTAAAAATGACAATAGGGTGATTTGCAGGCCCTAAATGAAAATGAATTGCGCATTGTTTTTCAATCTGTAACGTATTACCTATTACATCACAATAACGAAATACTGAATTAATGGGACATTCGCTCCTTATTCATAAAAACTTCAACTATTATCTTTAAATCAAATCGAATCACTATTCGTCATTATAGGAGATACAATGTTTCGGTTCCTTCCATACAACGCGTCAAAAGCGATCACGCAACATTTTTTTAAAGTATTTTTACTGATTGATGAAAAGTATTTTTTATCAAAGAGAGGAAAATGTCACCTGAAAAATATTTTTACATGAAAAAAAACTTCAGTCACCTGTTGGAACTTGGAAAATTCTTCAGTAGGTAAGGAAAATTGTTGAAAAACATTTCCTTTTCATAATATTCATAAAGGACATTGTCAGAAACCGCCTAAAAACCGCCCAAAAACATTAACCCATCATAATTATTTTCTATTTTTTTTGATACATTAAGCACCCTTTCATTCTAATGGACACTTAAGCATTGAAAAATTAAATAAATAAGTCTTTCAACGTTTATTCTATAATACTATTACAACTTCCGGACGTTTTGGTGCGTGGCATGGTCTAAAACCTATCAAGTTCCATAATTTTTGCCGATAAAATCTGTACGAGGCATTACCGTACTTTATTGCTGGGAGTCCATGTATAGTGATGTTCCTGCGGCCATCATAGACAATAAAATATCGATTTTGAAAATAAAATAAATCGATTAAACTGCTTTGAAGACTAGATTTGCGTTAAAAGCTAAAAAGATATTGACACTATTACAAGAAGCTATCTAAAGTGTCCAACTGGTCGAAGGTCGTAAATAAAATAAAAATAATTAGGACCATAAACTGATATTCATGGTATCATAACTGTAAAAGTGTCAGAATCCGATGTTGAATCCAATGCCAGTTGAAGTGTGAGAAACATATATCAACCTAGTATAGTTGCCAGTCTCTCATAATCTATGCCAATGAGGGTTTTCGCGATTGAAAAATCCGCCAGATGGCAATACGTAGACGTGAGGTCCAAATGCTGCATGATTGGTTATTTTTGACATGACATTGACAGATATCCACCAATCATGCAGCATTTGGACCTCGCGTCTACGTATTGCCATCTCGCGGATTTTTCAATCGCGAAAACCCTCATTCATAGCACATGTATAATAATAGACCAAATGAACTTTTATAGATTGTGAAAGAGAAGATAAAGATTTTATTATTTTATTAAAATCTTGCCACGAGGTAGTTTTTCAGTAGAAACCAGGATTGGATAATCGCTACAGGCAAGTATCAGAACATTTTATAAATATTTTTAATCGATTATATCCTTGTGAATCGTTTTAATAAATTGTCATTTTACTTTTTCAATTAAAACTTTTTCAATCCCTAGTCTTGTCAAACTGTCATAATGTCAACAAATTGTAAATGTCACGTCAGTTGACTCAATTTCAGTCTTCTGTGCGTTTATTGTATTTTTATTTCAATGAAATAGTGCTAAAGGGTTAGTACTAAAAGTGAAAGCCTTTTTTCAGAAAGAAAACCAATGTGGTGCCCTTATTATTCATACTGTTTGAAAGTTACAAGTCAGTGATACAGAGTTGCCGACATTATAACTCCGTAGTGATACCATACCAAAGAAGAAGTTTTCCTAAACACTTGTGTTATTTTTATATGTGATCAAATAAAAAGGATTAATTCTACTGCTCAAATGGAATAATTTATCCCAAGAGACCGAATATAAAAAAAAACCTCTCGATAGAAATTATCACCATCACGAGGATGTGAATTTTTTTGAGAATTTGATATTGGTCCTGTAAGAAAAGTAGTTGTATTTCAGTAGTAGAATCAACCCTTCTTGTTTCATCAGCAAGAGTAACTATAAAAACGCTGTAGGTAGGTATTATTAAGCTGAAGAGTTTGTTTAGTGTCAAAGACTGTCACACAGTGTAACTTAAATTGGCATATTATGATAATGAACATAAAAACTTAAATAAATATTTATGTTAATATTTTTTCTATTTATTCATTTTCCCAAAGCTTCACAGTGACAGCTGAAACAGCAATACTGTTGTAAAACTAAACTTGGAACAAACTGTTACAAATATTTTACAAATTAAAATAAAACCGCATGTTGCTTTACTTTCTCGTATAGGTAATAAATGTAATTAATGGCTAGATTATTAATGTTACTTTGTTACCCTCAATAGTGAGGAGATCTTATAAAATGGTAACCCTGATTTTCATTGTCATTCAAGTGCTCTTTCTTCGCATAGGCTTCTGTGATTTGGCCAAGGGCCACACACATTGCGATAACATTATGCGACATTGATTTGACAGCAGCGGAGTGAAGTCTTGCGACTATGCAAAATGATACCCTGTAATCGTAGCGCATATAGACATAGACGGGGCGGGGCACATAGCTCGTAGAGCTGATGGCCGCTGGGGCAGGAAAGTTCTTGAGTGGCGACCACGAGCCGAAAGACGTAGCGTGGGCAGGCCTCCCACTAGGTGGACCGACGATCTGGTGAAGGTCGCGGGAGGTGCCTGTATGCGAGCGGTGCAGGATCGGTCTTCGTGGAAATCCTTGGGGGAGGCCTTTGTCCAGCAGTGGACGTCTTTTCGGCTGAAACGAACGAACGAACGATACGTATTACCACTATTTACCAGACATTACTATTTATTGCATACTCGCCGGATTACACGTAGGAGCACGCGCGTTACAGCTTCGGCCTTGCATTATTATAAGATCTTGTTCCGCCCTTTTACGAACTTCCTCCGTGAGGATATCCCCGCCGAATTCTATGATGAACCTATCAAAAGTCATATTCTGCAATGTCAACCCACCACAAGGTGGACCGACGACCTGATAAAGGTAGCGGGAAGGCGCTGGATGCAGGCCGCTACCAACCGTGCGATGTGGAAGTCATTGGGGGAGGCCTATGTTCAGTAGTGGACGTCCTGTGGCTGAAATGATGATGATGATGATGAAATGAATGAAAATGACAAATCTTCGAATGTGTATAAGTAATCATATAATTTTGGCACCTTAATAACTATTGCCGTTTTTGTTGTAAAGATCATGCAGCGCTACTTGCGGATATTATTGGAAAGAAAACTATGTGGGCTCTAGATCTGAAGCCGCTTTAACGAACACGAAGTGCTCATACAATGCGGCGTATTTTCTTCCAGTCTTTAGTCAGGACTTTAGTCGAATGTATTTATTTATTTATTATTCATTATTGAGCAATTACATATTTGATCCAAATAGCGTCCTAAATCCTCTTTAGGTTTGTCTAGACACTATTGTTCTCTATACAAATAAAAACAAACGTTTTAGTATAATATAATATAATATAATTAAAACCCCGGTTGAACGTGATATAGCCGCACTAGAATACGATGCTTTTTTGCATAATCGCAAGACTTCGTTCCGGTGTCGACCGAATGTTATCATGATGTATGTGGCCCAGGGGTTACCGTAGCCGCTAAGGTTTGAAACTTCTTGCTTAAAATATTGTAGTCTTTGGCATAGACTACGACGGTAGTCATGGAGATAGGAGTTTGTTATCTCGTGTCAGATGTAAATGGTGAAAAGAAAACTCATGATTCGTGTTATTTTTATGCAATATGTAGGTATTTTATAAAAGTGGAACCCCGAGTGATCTCCAAAACCCATTCTATTATTATATACGATTCGGCTTCGATATCTTTAATACAATAGGAGTTTATTTCATGTGTCAGATGACAAGGGTGGAAACAACCTACGATTCATGTTGTTTATTTACGTGCAATATGTGGGCATATTATAAAAGTGGAATGCCGAGTTGTATTTCTAAAACTTGTTCTATTATTTTATACTATTTGGCTGCGAATCGGCGTGACGACAATACAAAACATTTTTCGCGAATCGGTGTTCATACATTCACACAATACATTAGACGCCATGTTGTCATAAACGACATATTATAAAATCGCTGTGATTTAATATTCTTAATCATTAATTTTATGGCAAGTGTCCATCAGGAATCATTGTTCTTACACACAGAATCGTATTATTTCGCTTTCGGGTAGTAATATGTCAAAATTGTTGGTTCTTAGGCGAACAATGTATGGAGAACGAACATTGTCCTTTCATATTATAGATTTATTAAATCTCAAACATACCTGTAATGGCTTTATTAATCAAGCCTGTAATTAAGGCTTTAGTATAAAAGCTTTGGTAATGTTTAGACTTTTTAGACCGATATATCACAGCTCAGAATAGTTATTTCATTGTAGTTTGGAGAGTTCTTTACGTATTACGTTCCTACAAGAGTTAAAATTTTAGTATGACTACAAATTAGCCGGCCTATTGTATTAACCTGGACATGAATAATTGAATACATGATAGAGATAAGTCACACCTATAAATATTGCGTAATAGATAGATACCTTGACCGTGATCATCAATTTGTCCGAAACATATTAGGCGTAGAACCAGTTTTCTAAGGCCTCTTCAACTATGAGCTGGCTTATTTGTTTTTAACTAAAAGCTTAACTACGCCACTTTGGTTGTAATGGCTTACTTCTTTTTATAATCGTCTATTGTCCATGTTTACATTTTTTACTCGTATATTGATCATCTATTGACCATATTTTCTACTCTCTATAATTAATTATTTTTTAGAATAAACATCTATTGTCCTTGTTTTTACCCTGACTACCGTAGTAGATTGCCATTTAACGCATTGATCACTAATTATAGGCCAGTGGCAATTCATTATAGCGTGGCCCTTCTTTTGTAGGCCCAATCTCTCTATATAACGACAGTTGATCAAAATATTTTCCTATTTTATCGATGGATGAAACTTTAAGAGTAGGCGCACACCGTTGATTTTTCGTCGGCCGATAGTTTAGTCGGGCAGTTGATCAGTATGGGCATGTATGGGAGTGCGCACACTACGCCGATTCGATTTGGCCGATTCTTCATACAATTTGAAATCGGGCACAACTATCGGCCAACTAAAAATCAACGGTGTGCGCCTACTCTAAAACGTGCATGAAGTACGATGACATGACATCCCACGTGTGGAAGTAGCCGAATCTTTCGCCATGACATTTAAAAACTGAGCCTGTTTGGCCCAGCTACGTCATGCGAGCCTCGTAACGGTAATCTTGTAAATCAACAAAATCACAAAAGAACCTTTCTGTGCGTAAAGAATTTCGACTTCCTACAGTTTAAACTTTAGCATCAAATGTCAAAAGAAGTTTAAGATCTCTTGTAAACCTTGACTTGGAAAGAACAGAGACATATTAACGAAAGTGCAACCAATATCTGCCTTCATTTCCGGGAAATTTTAAAATTTTTCCCATTCCCTATTTCTGGCCAAGTATCGCTTAAATCTTGATTATCTAAAGAAATGAATTATATGAATAACTTAGGTCTTACGAAATAGCTAAGGCTTATTCAAAAATATTTCTTGGTTATAATTATTGCTAAACAATATTTCAAGGCCCATTTTTTAGTTTTATAGAGACAGTGAACGCTTATATTTGGCAACGACACTAAATTAAGGTCATTGCACTGCGTAACATAATAAATTATAATACGATGCCAAGAATGCATTTAATTTAACGGTTTAACTCTAGATTTTGATGTTAATTGTACCTAACGTCTCATAATGATCGTGTAATACTAGCAGATGGTGATTTGTGTTTTGGAGATTCTCGGACGGTAGGTAGTTCACATTTTTCGTATGCGTTGTGTTCCATACTGTCGCGTCAGAATCAGATAATAATAATAATTTAACTTTAATTTGTATTTTTTCAACACTTGCTCTTTTGCCGACTCTGGGAATACTGTACCATTGACATTTTTATTCCACACACGTCTCACGTTCTGATATTTCCGTAAAGTTTTCCACGTGTTTAGGTACGCATTATTTCATTTGTACGACAACAACGATGTATGATAGCAGGTAGAGTCGTATGAATGATATAATCATAATTAATTTGGTAGTGAACACACAACAGATTTAACCTAAGGCGCTGCTCATACTGAAATTAATCTCTAGACTCAACTGGCAACGATTAAGCGCAGTTCCAGGTTGACATGATTTTAAACAGCTAAAAGTTTCGAGTACCCACATCACATTTAAAAAGATCCACGCTGCTAGAGACACGGATTATCGTTTCGGAAAACATAAACGTGACACAACTGTTTTCGGTTACTCGACTGAAGCGGCATAGAGTCGCTACATTTGTGCGTCAAAAAGTTTTGAAATTTTCTTCTAGCGAGTTGCTTGTGACCGCAACTCGCTGATAAAAGTTGCTAATCTACATAACGCCTACTCGCCTGTTCTAAATTCTATGAAAATCGCTACTAGCGAGTTGCCAGTTACCGCAACCACCGCAACTAGCTGATAAAAGTTGCTAGTCGACGTAGCGCCTTCTTTTCTGTTCTTACGTGATTGAAAATGCAGTCTTCATCTTGACAGACGTAGGGTCCCTGTTGGTGTAGAGTTCTGTCAAACTGGACCGGGTAGTGCAGAACTTTTCGATACATTTCTTGGTCTTTTCTAGGCTCCCGTAGCAGCTATGAAGGAACTTCTTGATCATGAAGTCATCTGGAAAATAAAAGAAAATAAAGTAATTATTAAACTAGGGAGGCACTCTATTTTCGATTTTTTTTTTATTGTGAGATATGTAGAGTATTTCAGTTCTATAGTAGACTAAGTACATTAGTAGACTAAGTATTTATAGGAATTCAATTTGAATGCAAAAAACTAATGTACTCTATAAAAAAAATGATTGAGATTGTATTCTGTTGTTGTACCAATCGGCAACAGTGTTAACTATCTATTGCCTGTCGGCTGTCATGTCATCTCGTTCTATCGCAAAGAATCACCATTTGATGAGAGCAAGAGCAATAACGGAAATGGATAGTTAACAGTGTAGCCGTGTGTACCTATACAGGGTGTTAGGTAAATGGGTATATGAGCCGACACTAGCCCATGTTAACCTGGTCATATAAATGGTATGGTGAAGTCAGAAATTTGATATCATCATTTTAATTTTTTTAATTTTCATACAAAATAAATTTTATAAAATCCGATTTGTATGAAAATTAAAATAATTAAAATGAAGATATCAATTTTCTGACTTCACCATACCATTTGTATGACCATGTTAACATGGGCTAGTGTCGGCTCATATACCCATTTACCTAACACCCTGTATAAATAAATAAATAAATAAATAAATAAAATCGCCACGTTTTAAAATAGAACCTAACTAATTTCATTTTTGATAATGAGCAATAAAGCATTTACTTTGAGTTTAGTTAAATATTTTTTTCTTAAATATTTTCGTATTTAACAACTTAGAATCCCAGCTATATTAATTGAGTAGGTAACCTATGTAATGTGTAATATGTGTTATTCCCTTGAGATACTTTTTATACTAAGATTATACTTTATACTTAAAAATAAAATAAACTTTGTCCATTAAAAACTAAGGAAGTGGACAGAAACAGTTATTACCACGGTTGGATTATTAGCATAAATAATTATGTTTACATAACACTGGCAACATAATTGTATCTGTTATTATTTTATTATGCTTAGGTGTAAAAAATAAGAAACGTATGGACTAAGAGCATTTATAAAGGCTGAAAGTTTTTCAGCACCTGCTTTCAAAGAAGGTTTGACTAGAAATGAACCTGAACTTCAGTAGGGTACAATGTTACAATGCATATTTCTCCGTCCCTTTCTATAGTTGTATGATGATCAGCGGCTCAGTTCAGCAGCTCTTATGAGCTTGACAAACGTGTATACCAACATCATACAACTAATAGAAAGGGACGGAGAAATATGCTTTGTAACATTGTACCCCGTGTAACATTGTGCCCCACCTTACCCTAGAGTGACTTGTATTGTTTAATCTACATTATATTAGAATATTATCCATAGAAATCCAAGACAGAAATACTATTTTACGATTTGGAATACATGTGCAATACCTATACAGGGTGTTAGGTAAATGGGTATATGAGCCGACACTAGCCCATGTTAAAACATGGGCATATAAATGGTATGGTGAAGTCAGAAATTTGATATCTTCATTTTAATTATTTTAATTTTCATACAAATCGGATTTTATAGAATTTATTTTGTATGAAAAGTAAAAAAAATTAAAATGATGATATCAAATTTCTGACTTCACCATACTATTTATATGCCCATGTTAACATGGGTTAGTGTCGGCTCATATACCCATTTACCTAACACCCTGTATATTTTATGTATATGTTATTCTATTAACAATGCAAAGGTGAAGCAGAGCATGCATGCACTTTTCCGTCAAGGGTATCGCCACGTATCGCTATGTACCTACCTATTTTGGTATTTGTCCGAGAAACAATAAGATTATACACTGTGCTTGTATAATCTTGTCAACGAATGAACAAGGAAGCAAAGCAAAGAGAAGAATACTAATTTATTTGTACTAGGATCTATTACGTTCTATATGCTCTGTGAACATTAAGTTCTTGGTTTTAATTCTAGTCACAAAACTCATTGTCTAACAACTAAGACTGAGACACTGAGTTGCACCATCTTATTTTTAACCGTAACTAATAACGATAACCGGTGTTTTTATATGGAGTTGACAGATTTTTGAAGATTGTTAAAGTTAAAGTAAGATGGTGTAACCAAGGCCCAAGTTACAAGTTTAAGAAGAAATAGGAATATTCGTAGAAGAATTTTTCAAGAATACTGATGTCTGTTACATAACCGTGGTCAATTTATGAGGAAACGATTTAAGAAGCCGTAATAAACGTATGCTACTTACTGTTAAACCTTGTACTTAAGTATAAAACAATTATAATTTTCCATGACCTTAGAGGGCAACCATGACGACCACCGACACCAATTTATTATTGTCAGATTCTAGTCTAGTTTCAGCAGAAACTTCTTACTTTCAGGAGTCATCATCAAATTAAATTTTATTACAGTAACTTTAGCTTAACTAATTTAAAGTTATGAAACTGAAATTAATGCTTTGAATTAAAACGATGTAGATAAGAATGAATTTTCATCATTTCGACTTTAAAAACTTCATAATATTATTTTCTTAAAAAAATACTAAAAAAATTTAAACCATTTTAAGACAAACCGTCTCTAAGTAGGTATAATTAAAGTACCGACTTACATAACACAGTACAATGTATGTTTGTTTTATGGTGGTAATTATCGCAACCAAGTGTTAGGTATATTAGCGTAATTGTTGTAGTGACACTGTAGAGACATGTGTATATGAATATGATATGACATAATATAATATAATCTTCCACGAGATTTTTTTTTTTTTATGGCAAGCCTAATTGTGTTGATCAATTTTTATTTTTATTAGACTCTACTTGGAGCTTAATCATATCCTCAAGGGCAAAAGACCTCCTAACCTTATTATGTTCTTCACGATTCATGGATCCTGTAAAAACGCATCTCGGTTTTACCGTTAGGTAAACAATTATTTTAAAACAGTTGGTAATTGATACAGGATGTTATTTTAAAAATGATTAAGCAAGTCAACACTGAATATTAGTTTTTCTTTTATTTATTCGATGTTATAACTACTTACAGAAACAAAGGCGACTAATTGCATAGGACATTTTTTCCCAAGCAGAGTAGAAGTTAGAGAAATCATTAGATGTTTTTGATTAGTCTCACTTTGAAACAAGTAATTTCTTAAAGGTTCTTTTGTTAGTAGACAGGTACTTGACTGAAGTTTTTGCTAAAAAATTTCAGCAATTCTTTAAGTTAAGTTTTCTTTAAGTTTGCTTGCAGATTGTTGTTTGGTTATTTTATGTAACCTTGCTCAGTGATAGACAATGCAATATCTCGTAACAGCCTATTTAAATTTCACCAACGTTACTCTCAATTGAATGTTTCAAATTCAAATTGCACGCACGTCAGACAGTTTGTTGGTCTGCAATCAGTTGCAACATGCACACTCACCAAGGTCTTGTGGTAAGTACGGCTCCTTTGCGAGCCAATCCCTGATGGCTACCAAATCGTGGTTTGTATCTTGCGGCATCTGAAAAAGAAGATATCTTGAGGGATTGTCAATTTGTCACAGAGTCGATTAATTCGTCACACTTTTGTAAGTTTCTTTCAGACATTGCTAAAGCCACTTTGTCATAAACAGGAAGGCCCGGTTCTCACCAAAGCGAAGAGAAAAAGGAGATATGGAGAAGATAAGCGGAGTGTTTAGACTTTATCCTGTATATACAAAATCACCCTGTAATTTACGCTTACATGGGTATTGTGGAAATAACGAAATCTGATTGGTTTTTCAAACAAATCTCTTATATCCCCTTTGGTGAAATCCAGGCCTATGTAGATTCGCGTATGTCACGATAATTTTATAGAGTTTGACGAATTTATGAATTAAGTACTTTTCCTTGTGACAAGTCTACCCTGTGGTAAACCTACAATAACCTCATAATAAGTGGGCAGATTCGGAGATAGCTACAGGTAGTGCACCGTGGATAAAAAATGGTGGTCAAGTGAACGCTGTGGTAGTCGAGAGGTGCTGAGTTCATCGACTCAAAATCAGGAGACCCAAGTTCAACTTAGCGGTAAAATTAAAACTAAGTACCTACCTAACTAAGTAGTTACTTATTAAATTCAGTGTTGCTTTCGTTGGATAATCAAACTGCTTGCGAGCTAAGATAGAGATTTACGAAATTTGTGATTTGTGATGGAGTTCACACTTTCATCTAATCAAACCAAAGTAATGAATTTTCACTCGAAGATATTATAGGTTAATTTAAATTGAATATCTTTATAACAAGAATGAGTCACCCATATTATGTGTTGCTAAGCTCAAAATTTTAGATGGGTCGACCAATTCGGCCAATTTCCTTAAGGCACAAGGAAGGTGCCTTTAAAGGAAAATTATGATATCTTAAGGAAGGAAAGATAGAGCCTAAAAATTGAGTGGAAAGTACTAAAAATAACACTTTTATTTTCCCATTTATCTACTAACTGACTGACTAAGCCATGTGTCTAGACCTAGAGACTTATAATATCCGTTTTCACCATCAATCACTAATTGTTAAGTGACAGCTATGAAAGCAAAATTCCTGCTATGTGTTACCATAGGGGACACTTAAAAATTAGGGATCGATGGATGCATCCGAGATCTAGGGGTGCACTAGAGGGGGGAAACAGCAGTCCAACGTTCAAAACTTCACAGGAGTACTCCTATCGATAAATGAATACCTAATCGCGTGTTTCAGGTTTTTTCAGAACTCATTCTTTAGGGAGAAATGAAGTGACAGTTTAAAAATTAAGGACAAAAATCTGCAAAAATGGGTTAGGTTTTTAAATGAACCAGCCGTACTATACTGTTTATTTTCTAAGTTGTATCACTACAGAATAATAATAAGTAGACTACAGTAAGTAGGTATCACCGAATATTTGTCGTATTTCGTATGATGATTGTCACAATCATTTAGCAAGTAGCTGGTGAGAGAGAGTTGTAAAACTCTGTGTGTTCTCAAAAATGCGAATAAGTAATAGAGCAACGCTCTAAAAATCACAAAAAAGCCGTTTGCCATATTTATTTACTACTGAAAATTATTTTAATCACACACCACTGGTGTAAAAACAACCAACAAATGAATTATTATTCTAATTATGTATTAAATATTATATTTTTAAATAGAAACTTCCTATATTTATTTCCACCGAAATATGAGCTGAAATGTGAGTAGATATCTTGAAAACATTTTCTAATTTAACTTTATACTTAGGGAACATATTTTTCAAAATTATTTAAAGCAAACTTTAAATAATCAAACTTTTAAAACACCGATATAAAATACAAACCTTGCCTGAAGTAACACTTAAAATTTGTTTTTCAGCAATAAAATTTCACACTCCGTTTCAATTTCGGACCGATCGAATTTCGCGGAGTAGGCTTGCGCGCGCGCCTCGCCAGACTCGAATCAGCAACTGCGGTGCTTGTGACCGCGCGCCCTACGGATCCAGCCTAAGGTCGCGGGCACAACGATGCAAGGTCAGTGGGTGTCGTCCAAATATTTGAACTAGCTTTTGCCCGCGGCTTCGCAGCACCTATCGATATAAAAATACATGGAATTAAAATTTTATATCGATAAGTGATCAAGTGGAATAGGCCAGGTGCCTATTATTTTGTGCGGGCTTAAATTTAACATGGAATTAATTTTTTATTTTTTATTTTTGGGCGGGTGCTCAAAGTGGAATACGTCGGCTTCGCGCTTTTAGTTATATTATGAAAACTCTATCATTCACGCGTCCCCTTTTAAAAACGCTTCCAAAAAAGGTGATAAAAATCGTATATAACTAATAGCTTACTAGGAATTGGTTGGCCCCATACATACATCTACTATTTCAGATTAATTTTTCCGACAGAAAGTAGCCTAAATCGGTAGAGGCCTAATGATTTGATTATGTCTGTACCTGTCAGTTAACTACATACATCCTACCAATATTAAAGTTAAAATTTTAGGCATAAAAATGCAACAGACTGAGTTATTTTTGCAATTTAATAAAATGTATCAATATTGGATTTATTTGGTCATGCTGTCACATTCATACACAACAATGGAAAAATATTTTTTCCAGAAAACATAAATGACAGTAATACCTACATTAGTAACGTAGCAGGTCCTGTGTCTGCCTTTTAACATTTTTCTTTTTCTTTAATCATAAGTAGATACCTACTGAAATGTAATTACATTTTTGTATGTATAAAACGTATTATTTGACTTTCCTGTGTAGTTTCAGCTGAAAAATCTCTCTACCTAAATAGGTATATGTTTTGGTACAGTCTATCTAGGTACATATTCTGTATGTATTTAAAACGAATTAACTAACTTTACTGGATGGTTTCAGCTGAAAATCTCCCTACCTTACTGTATGCTTAGGTACTAACTAAGTCTATCTACATACTTAATTCATTTCGTAGGTGGTACTTGTTGTAGTAAAACTAGTAATGTACCTAACATTGCAAAATCACTGAAGTGTTTTATGAACATTTCTTTATTAATCATCTTAATTTCATAAGATGAAATGCCCGTGGTTTCGCCTGCATGGACTTTGGTCTGTAACGGTAAGTCGATCTTTTTGATCGACGTCATTTATTAGCACCAACAAAAGAGTATAAGTTAACTTTTACATTAGAAAGCAAGAAAGAAAGAAAGAAAAAATTTTTATTTGGTACTAAATTATTATTAGCTTTATTATTGAAATCTTCGTCGTTCGTGTCAGCCAATTGACTTCCACTGCTGGATAAAGGCTTCCCCAAGGATTTCCGCAACGGTCATCTCCTTACAAACATTTGAATCCCCTAAGCTCTTTCAGGAATGTTTAATACATTTTCGACTTTACAAACAGATTGAACTACTTTCGCCTAGGTATTTTGTTTATTGTAGGTATATTATATCACTAATTCACTATAGATGTTATTATACACTATTGTCATTAATTACATGTAACAAAGTATTAAAATACGACGAAACTATCCGTATCTAATTGCAAAATTTCATATTATTAAATCAGTGTCGTCTTATTTGTTCACTATTGTACACTCGGCCTTACTTGGATCAGGATAAAAAATATTTGTTTTGAGAGGCGTACATTACTATGTCAATAGTGATGACTACCTACTACTAGTTTTGTTCTACTAGACACAAAATTGGCTTCTACTCGTCGAATTTACTTGCTCTCCATGAATTTAACTTGAACATTGCTATCGAATTAATGGTCCTTTTTCTTCTTTGTTCATTTTACTAAACAATATAGTATTAAGAATGGATTAAACGTAAGCAACACCTAAACTTGGAATAGGCTTTTAATGTACTCGTATATAGAGTTGCTTTATTTTCTTTAAAATAGTGTGAAGAATCTACTAAACTTATGTTCTTAAATTATATTATTTTATAGAATTGGCATCTTACAGTTTAAAATGGGTACTTTTTAGTGCATGTTTTTTGGAGTCAGTTTTATTTTTTTGTTAAAATTAATTTTTAATTTTGATAAGTAGTTACAGATTTGTAAGTTATTAAAAAACTTGGATGCCATGTAACCTTGATCTCTATCATCATACATAATTTACTAAACCATAACATTTTTGAAACATTGTATCATTTTGTATCATTAAAAATATTATCCCAATAATAGATGAGTTGTCAGCCATGATTATGAGTTATTAAAGTGTAATTACAGGTAATGAGTACATAGAAACTTACAATGTGTAAAAGTATAATTAATCCTATGGTGTACACTTTAAGTGGTAAATTAGTTTAAATGTATAGTCAGTAGTCAGGTTCTAACTTTGTCTTACTATACCTACTTACCAGCTTTGGAGTAAGTAAAAAGTTGGGATGTGCTACATACATGTCAAACCTGAATGATTTATATCACTTTCCAACTAAAATAGTAACGTCAAGCCGTGAGTACATAATGTAACTCATTAATAAACGTCGCGTTAAGATCCGTGTCTTACTATTTTAGTTGAAATGGAACGCGGTTCGATCCAGAAAGGCTTCTAAAGTCCCTTTAAGGCTCTACCTTAGCTACAGGCTCTTGTATATTTTAGATATTTCTTTTTCATATAGGAACTCTTGCTAAAGCAGTCTATTCTATTAAACAAATAAATCTCTATTTCAATTAATATTGTTCATAAACTCGTAGGACATGCCGTCTGTCTTAACAAGGAAAAGGAACAAAGGAAGGGAGTGCCTAAATTAAAGAAGGAAAAAGGCACAGTAAAGAAAAATACAATGTTACGAAATAAAAATATATTAATAATTTCCATTAACCTAATTGTGCATTTCAACCGTTTTGTTACAGAAACGTAAAACATTCACAAAACAAACAACGTACATCTAAGAAATAAAAATAGGCAGGAACGGTAATAAATTAATGCTACTAGTCGATGTCTAGAGATCTGAAAGTAGTTTCTTTGGGCGCCTTATTCTTTGACTTCTTCTCGGCTCTCCATAGGTTGTCATTGAGTAACTGCTCTCTGTAATACAGACAATATAATAATTTAATCAATTATCCACCCACAAGGTGAACCGACGATATCGTAAAGGTAGTAGGAAGGCGCTGGACTCAGGCCGCTACCAACCGGGCAACATGGAAAGCATTGGGGGAGGCCTATGTTCAGCAGTGGACGTCCTATGGTTAAGATGATGATGATACATTGGTATATTTGGCTGGCATACATTTAGTATGGAAACTGGAACCATTGAATTTTATAATACATCCAGTTTGTTTTGTAACCTATTATTGACACCGTTTGATAGAGCTCATGAAGCACTTTCAGGATCAGTAACCAGTTTTTGGATAACTTGTATAGTTTAGAAATAAACGAGTGAGATCACTTATCGTTTCCACCCTGTATAGGGTGTGTACAAAAACATTTTCCAAGTTACATGAGATAGAAGTCAATGTCAATGTTAGCTTTATGAAGTTGTTTGTAAGATTGCCAATTTTTGTAGCAGACTAATTTATGCCACAAAAATCTTTAAACCCGAACGAATTTGTTGTCAAATTCTAAACTCATTTCATGCTTCCAAGGACACACATCAGTCGCCGCAGTCGTTCTGATTGAGCCATGTCAGTCATTGACACCAGGATTGTGACCCTGATTGCTATAACCCATACGATCCTACAATAAGCTACCAACCTTCTAGTAGAAATAACTTTGAGGACCTCCTCCATGTGGTCATTCATTGTTCCGTTGGTGCCGCCGAAGTCTTCAGGCAAGTCCTCCTTGCTCAGGTAGTTGTATAGCGTCTCTGATTTCGGAGCGTGGAAGTGGATCTAGGAATGAACATTATTATCAAACTTACTTATCTTGTGTAGTCCAGTCATTTAAGCTTAAATTAGTAGCGGTGGACAAGTTAGACGAGGTTCAGATACACTAGGGTGTTTTGAGAGAGGCATTGTTCTGCAATGGACATTGGTGTAGCTTACCTTTAACATATTAACCCAGTTGTTACGGATATCCCTTTTTTCTTACGATTCCTGTGATTTTTCATATATCGGCTATTTAATGCATCAAGGAAACAGGAAAAATACAAAAAAAAAAATTGGTCTTACGGAAAAGCTGGAAAATGGTGTTTGATATACGGAACGCTAGTAATATGTACGGCCACTTGTATGAACTTAGAGTAATACCTATTCTTTGCGACTTGCGTAAGTTATTAAAGTATTTGCATAAAATATGGAATATTCATTAATAAAAAAATATTCAGAGAATATTATTTTTCAAATTTAATTCCAGTAGTGAGATCTGTATATTATGCCCAAAACATTTTCTGGGATAGTATTATATTTCTTGCAAAAAACATTGCATTTTGCGTGAGTTTCATAAAAACTGTATGTTGAGACTGAATTTGAGATGTGAAAATACTTCTCCTCTGTTTATGTGGCGGAGAAAATCTCTTGGTTTTGACAGTTGGCGCAATTTTCAATGCATTTGAAGCAACTGTAACCACACTAAATCATCTCATTTACAAACAATAATTTCTTCATATCTTCAAACATGACTGACCCTATCTAGGGCATAATAGGCTATCTAAGCTAAGGGGATGCAGTCTTCTTCATCATCACTAGATGAAGAATTCTCTAGTGATTTCTACGTGGGCTCTTATTTGTAATCCAGGCAAATCTATTGACACTTTATTTTCATCACCAGAGTTCTCTTTGGTTAAGTCACCATTACAATTTTCCAGATTTTCCGGCGGGAAAATTGTGATTGAGTTAGGGATACACTCATCTTCATTTTTCTCCAATTCTTCAATGATTTCATTTAAGGAAAGGGCCTCGAAGGCAGGCGCTAAAACAACAAAATACCGCAGTTCATATTACTAGCGTTCCTTATACGGATCACTAAGTTTAACGTTGAATTAGTAACAGTTACTATAAAAATGTTTATAATTATGTTATCGATTTACAAAAAGCGGGCTACAAACTTTCATATTTCGGCAAGAAATACTTTAGAATAAATACTTATCATGTTTGTATTCACCTCGAAAAAGTCATCGTAAAATTTACGAAAACAACAAAACGCTTACGATTGCAATGTGACACCCAATGGAGAACAGAAAACTTCTGATGGACAAAGGGACCCCACAGGAATCGTATAACATAAACAATGTTATCAGAAACCACCCTTGTTTATAATAATTTAATTTTTATGTTGATCCGTATATCAAACGCTAGTAACAAGTGGGTTAATATTACGGGGATAAGGCTTTGAATATATTTTTGCTCGTGTCGAGGGGAGCGACTGTCATTTGTAAGAAGAGACCCTTCTGTAAGACCTTGTCTTTGATAGTTAAGTTAGTGCGATAAAATTGTCCGTGTTTGGTCAAAGACTTCCTGAAATCTTGCTTTTTAATCGTTTCGTTGTTACTCGCTTTAAGATTTGGCAACACCTTGCATTTTGACCGTGATCATCTTATTATCTTCTTGAACTCAGCAGAGCTTTTTTTAACTCATTTCTCTTGTTTTTTTTTTCAAGGAACGAGGAAGCTCTTGGCCATTATATGAAGTTTGTTAAGCTAAATTGCAACCTTACTCCTACGGCGCTCTCTGGCAACGAAATTTAAATTGATTAATTTTTTTTTTATCCACAAGGAGGAAGCTCTTGGCCTGTATTTCACCTAATGTGTAATGTGATGATGATGATGATGGTAAGTGACGATTAGGCCGAAGGTGGAAGCGAGCTTCACCCGGAATCCTCAACCACGGAGGAACTGGCTATCTTACCTCTAACTGCCGGAACACAACAATGCTGTTAACATTGTTGTTATGGCGACAGACTTAGGTAAGATGGTGGTAGCTAGCCAGGCGGACTTAGAACAAGCCCTACCAACAACCAAACCGAACAGAAAAATCTGCTCAAACTGGGAATCGAACCCGGGACCGGGACCAGGTGGTCTTACCACTAGACCACAGAGGCGGTTAAAATTTGGGCAAGTACCTACCTACTACAACTAGACTAAACTTACCATGTCTGTCATGCCTTGCTTGAGGAATGGTTTGACGAGACCATAGACTTTGTCTATGAACGACGGAGCGTTCACTACGTGAACTTGCTTCAGTCGAATTGGTATTGCATCCTGAAATAAATAACAATGAATTGTTAATTTAGGAAACACTGCAAATCAAATTTTAAGCAATCAAAGAAGTGTAACTAATTACCGACGAAGGCTTTTCTCTCTATTCAGTTTTCGATTTAGCATTGACATTTTAGAGGTAAACTTGAAATAGTTAATGAGAGCAAAACAAGTCATAGCATTGTGCCTGCCTTATACATGTCGTCACTACGTTCTATAATATTTGCTTGGCTTATCTCAACATCAGCATTTTCCAAACAATAATCTAGAATAGTTAACCCTAAATTAGGACTACATATCTAAAGCCCCTACCTGTTGATACTTCGATAGCGTCCTCGCTATTGACAGGTTGAACTTGGTAAGGATCCTCAGCGAGATGTCCTTTACGTCCATGATCACTATATCCTCTTCTTCCAAAGCCTCCTCGTTGAGGAGCCACGCGTCTGTGGTCAGGAAGAACAGCCTCGCGTCTTGGAGGTAGTCGAAGTTTTCTAGCCCCGGGTCATTCAGTTGCCACACCCAGAGGAACCGGTTGCCTGACATACGGAGCTGTGCTAGATTTCTGGAAGAAAGTAAAGTCAGTATATTATATTAGTCATATTTTGTGCATACCACCCACAAGGTGGACAGACAACTTCATAAAGGTAGCAGGAAGGCGCTGGGTGCAGGTCGCTATCGACAATAGTGACTGAGTTTCTTGCGCTGCTTCTTCTCAACACTGGCCCATTTATTGTCCCGAAACAGTGGTAGGGTTAATACTGGGACGTGGAAAAGTGCTTTTTAAAAACCTAGTATGTGCAAAAATAAATGAGTTTTATGAGTTTTTTTTTTATCAATCGGCCAATGTGGAAATAATTGTAGGAGACTGTAGACGTCCTGTGACTGAATTGATGATGATGATGTTTTTCGCAGTGCCTATCCCTTAAATAAGCCCGGCAAGCTGCTATAGCTGTGCCCTTGAAAAATGATCATATCTTCAATCAGTTTGGACTTTTCTGTACGCACCATGATCTGTACCGTGCACCGTCCTAGTTACAATACTGGTTTTTTGACCCGAAAATCTTGACCGACTACACTAAGGTACAGGTTTTAGTATCTGTTTTACGACTTGGCTTCTGACCTCCAAAAATAAGAGTTGTCAAGGGCTATACTTCAAACCTAATTATTTTTATTACGGAAACGTGCGTTTCAAAATTGCATAATTTATGATGTAAGGTGCTGTATGTGAGAATTTATATCCTTGGGTCAAAGAAGGTAGCTATTTTACTGATCCAAAGAAAGACGTGTTGTGTTGTGTAAGTAAATAATAGCTTTTTTATTTACGGGCCAATATTAAAAAGTATTTTAAATGATCTTATTAAATGGGTACCTATTGAAACAAAAACGAACTATAGAAGGGAGGGCTGATGTAATGTGGAGTAGCTACGTCACTTTATCCACAAGTTCTACAACTTTTAACGATGCCGCCATCCTAGACTGCATCCCACTTAACATCAGGTGCGATTGTGGTCAAATACCTGCCTTGTTATGCAAAAAAAAATGACAGGAGATAATAGAACCCAGGGCCGGATTTACCATAAATGGCTTTTTAGGCTTCAGCCCAGGGCCCCGTGGATTCAAGGGGCCCCATGTAAGTCAAGTCAAATAATTTACTGTCTCATTTTTTCTGTAATTTGAGTAATTAGGTAGGCCCCTAAGTGTATTAGCCCAGGGCCCCCTAAACTCACGGTCACCCTGATAGAACCTCGTTTCCATTCAACATTCCAGCATACCTATGCAGCTAAAACATGTCGTTTAAAAGTTGTTTGTATTCACCTTAGATCAAGCCGAGATTCATATACATGTAGATCTAGCACGTAAACCTCATTCAGCCAAGGTTTAATTGGTTTAACCTAGATTAGTCAGCTGGAACGTTTTGTAACTGCTTCAGCTCATAGCTAAATAACATGATGATATTCAACCTTCTATTGATAAACAATGTCAACTTTTAATATCAACTTTGAATCATCAACTATTTCGTTTTGTGTAGTTATTTTTACTTTTAATATTGAATCTTCAACTATTTGTCTAGCTATTTTTTTTAGTTGGTAGAGTATGGTTTGGACATAAAACATCATTATGGACAATCACAATTTAAGATCTACTTAAGTAAGTTAGTTATCTAGTTTAGGGCTGATTTTACCATCGTTTTTAAGTGAAGAATACCTAGGCCTACCTAAGTTGGAACTATGAACTGAGTTGCACCACCTTATTTTAACCGTGACCATAACCGGTGTTTTGTATGGAGTTTGACATAGTTTTGACATTTTGTTAAAGTTAATTATGATGGATAGATTTATTAGCCTAGACTCTATGATATAAGTAAGTGCTTTTTGCTCTACATAATTTATCTCAAATTAATAATTTCTGGAAAAAAATACAAGACTTATTTGTTTTCACCTACAGGCTGTTAATAGGCATTTTTAAATACTTATCAGCCCGTAAAGTAGTCCGTGTGTATCAACCAGATTCGCTATATGCGAGGTTTTTAAGTGATTAGGTAAAAATCAGTCAAAAAGTTTCTAAAAAGATCTTAATGTAACCTAAACTCACACAATTTTCAAGGCCTTCTGCAGCTGTGGCGACGTCGGGTCTCTGTTGTTGAGGAGATCTGGTGACGTGGCTTTGATGGTGAAGAACAGTTCTACAGCACTCTTCGTTTTGACGAAAAATCTGTTCAAAATTGTCTAAAAATATCATAATCTAACCTAAACTCACACAATTTTCAAGGCCTTCTGCAGCTGAGGCGACATCGGGTCTCTGTTGTTGAGGAGATCTGGTGACGTGGCTCTGATGGTGAAGAACTTCTACGGTACTCTTCCCTTTGACGAAAAATCTGTTCAAAATTGTCTAAAAATATCATAATCTAACCTAAACTCACACAATTTTCAAGGCCTTCTGCAGCTGAGGCGACATCGGGTCTCTGTTGTTGAGGAGATCTGGTGACGTGGCTCTGATGGTGAAGAACTTCTACGGTACTCTTCCCTTTGACGAAAAATCTGTTCAAAATTGTCTAAAAATATCATAATCTAACCTAAACTCACACAATTTTCAAGGCCTTCTGCAGCTGTGGCGACATCGGGTCTCTGTTGTTGAGGAGGTCTGGTGACGCAGCCCTGATGCTGAAGAACATCTGCGGTACTCTTCCCTTTGACGAAAAATCAGTCAAAAATTGTCTAAAAATATCATAATCTAACCTAAACTCACACAATTTTCAAGGCCTTCTGCAGCTGTGGCGACATCGGGTCTCTGTTGTTGAGCAGGTCTGGTGACCCAGCCCTGATGCTGAAGAACATCTGCGGTACTCTTCCCTTTGACGAAAAATCTGTTCAAAATTGTCTAAAAACATCATAATCTAACCTAAACCCACACAATTTTCAAGGCCTTCTGCAGCTGAGGCGACATCGGGTCTCTGTTGTTGAGCAGGTCTGGTGACTTTGCCCTGATGGTAAAGAACAGTTCTACAGCACTCTTCGTTTTGACGAAAAATCTGTTCAAAATTGTCTAAAAACATCATAATCTAACCTAAACTCACACAATTTTCAAGGCCTTCTGCAGCTGAGGCGACATCGGGTCTCTGTTGTTGAGGAGGTCTGGTGACGCTGCCCTGATGCTGAAGAACATCTGCGGTACCTACTCTTCCCATTGACGAAAAACCTGTTCAAAATTGTCTAAAAATATCATAATC
The DNA here is from genome assembly GCF_963855985.1 of Ostrinia nubilalis. NCBI lineage: Eukaryota > Metazoa > Arthropoda > Insecta > Lepidoptera > Crambidae > Ostrinia > Ostrinia nubilalis. The sequence goes on from NC_087103.1 coordinate 10,391,592, forward strand.
TAACCTAAACTCACACAATTTTCAAGGCCTTCTGCAGCTGTGGCGACATCGGGTCTCTGTTGTTGAGGAGATCTGGTGACGTGGCTCTGATGGTGAAGAACAGTTCTACAGCACTCTTCGTTTTGACGAAAAATCTGTTCAAATTGTCTAAAAATATCATAATCTAACCTAAACTCACACAATTTTCAAGGCCTTCTGCAGCTGAGGCGACATCGGGTCTCTGTTGTTGAGCAGGTCTGGTGACGCAGCCCTGATGGTGAAGAACAGTTCTGCAGCACTCTTGGCCTTCTCCAGATCGTAGTAGCAGCTGTGTAGGAAACGCTTCACCATTCTGTCCTCTGGAATTAAAGAAAACGAGGTTGAGTTTCTTTTCAATTTTAATTTTTTTTTGTTTGATGTGGTGTACAATAGAGTGCCGATCTATTATTATTGCACAGTCATATTGAACAGGATAGCACAAAAGGTAAACGACTTACAGCATTTTTGTTAAATAAAATTCATATAAGGCTTTGAAACCTTAGAAAGTTAGGTAGGTACTTTTTGTGCTAAGATGAATAGTTGTACCTACTCTACATAGTACATACCTACTTAATCGAATCTCGTAGTAATACGAATGAGTATGTGAATTTCCCGGGGTGATTGCAGTGAGTAATTTTCAGGATATTTCAGGATTATTGTAAGAATTATTTCAGTTATTTTGAAGTTACCTATTCCCATTTTTTCTAATTAAATGCGAAAAAAGTTTGTAGTTACGCCCAAAATAGACTGTAGCGTTATTAGTCAATGGGAGCCTCTAGAATTATTCTTCCTTATCGATGGGTAATGATAGTAAACAATAATGAGTATACTCGTATTAGTCATACTTTAGTATCTTTATATCTAGAAGTTAATAAGTATAGGTACTTCCATAGTTCTGTTTATATCACTCATCGTTTGTAAACTAGATAACGTTATCGCGAAATCGAGTGTCGATCGTTTGCATCGGAATCGGAACCCGCATTGTGGAGTCACACAATGGCCGACCGATAACTGTGAGATGTACCTCGTACTGTGAAAGTTTAGTTCATACTGAACTCGTGGATTTCAGGCGAAATTTGCGCTTGTTCCCACCGCGTTACACCCAAACGAGTAAGCCTGTTACTCGTTGGGATAAAAACCCATCCTGTCACACCCTTAATAAAACCTTTCACTGTAGGCTTTAGATTACTTAATTATTTTGATTTTTAATGTATTTTTGAGATTGTTTCCTATCCTGAAAAGCGGAAATCCGCATGCTTAGTTTACTATTTGAGAAAATATTGGCATGATTTTTACAGATAGACAAGCTTTAAGTACCTAAATAAATAAAAGCAAATAGTAATAATTCTTAAACCTTGATTAGATATCCTCCAAAGTAAGTATGTAGGTTACCTCGAGATCATTTTCTTTGTAACTAAGTTGTAAATGTTTATTAAATCTTTTAGAGAGATTTAACTCTGAAACCACTAACCACGGATAACTAAATCTACGTTACACACATATTTATAAAACCACATCATTTACCCAAAACCGCGTGTGGTAATGTTAATAAGTGCACGTTTTTTAACAATAGCACTATTTATCATTTTCAAGCACAATAGAAAGAAACCTTGGTTCAAAATATTATGAACAATAAAATTAAATATTTCAGAACAGAGAGGTCATTAGTTACGGAGTGTAGTTGTTTAGAAAATAATATACAAAAAAAAATAATAGTCTCAATGGATTTGAAATTCATACAGGGTGGCAATTTTGTATATTGAAAATGTTTGTCAGTGATTATGCTCATTTAAATCAGCCACTTGTACTTGTGACGTAACATTTAATTTGAGATTGAGGTAAAAGTGGAAAAGGCTAAATTATTTATGACTAGCTTATGCCCGCGGCTTCACCCGCGTGAAATTTAGTTTGTCACAGATCTTCATAAATTATAGCCTATATGTTATTCTGGGTTATAAACAATAATACTGTAAAGTTTCATCAAAATCCGTTCAGTAGTTTTTGCGTGAAAGAGCAACAAACAAACATCCAGACATCCAAACTTTCGCATTTATAATATTAGTAGGATGGCCCATTAAACCTAACACTGTAATCAGTTTTCATTCACAAGAATTTCTTGAAAACTCAAGTTGATTACTGACTTTACAATGCAATCATTTTTTTATTCTGAGACTGTAAAACGAACATAAAGGTTTCGAGATTATCGAGTAATAAAATCTTATCGAATACACACAAAATATAAAAACTACAACATGTTACAATGCATGTTTCAAAGTTGTTACAAAGTACCAAAAATGGTACTAAAACAACATAAAGGGGACGTCTATGTTCCTATAATACATTTGTAGATGATAGCAAGTTAACTTTTCTACACCTACTTTTCTATGACATTTTATGCCTGTGTCCAGGAACTGTTTTAATATCGCACGTTCATAATCAAACTGTCACTATACAAAAAAGTCGATTTTTCAGGAAAAGCATTTGAAATGCTCAAATTTTAAAACCTTTGCAAAATGAGCAAAATGCTATTAAATGTTTTGTTTTTTGTTAAATACCAGTAGTGGCTTGTTTGGCTTTTACGGAAATATAATTATCTTTCATATTATCATAATGGTTTATTTAATATTTAATTTTTTCCCTAAAAATAGTGTCACTTTTCCACTAAAATTGAGACAGTGACAGTTTTCAATTAAAAACATGTTAATGTTGTATTATTAATTCCGGTAGAAATGTCACTATTTTCATATAAATTTGACGATGAAAAATTTAAAAATGATTATTATTAAATAAAACTAACATAGAAAAATCAGTAATTTTAATGAACTTAAAACTTAATAATTTGGATTAAGTGGTACCAATGGTAACAGTAATAAATGTAAATTCTCGATCAGAAATAAATACGTTACACACATGAAATTACTATAAAATTACATCACATAAATCAACTTCTTAGAAAATAAGGTACTCTCTTGTTCAGGCAGCCTTTAAACAACAAGAACTTGATGAGCTCGATGAACTTGACGAATTAGATAGTGATTTTTCATGGGAAAAAGGCTCAGAGAAGTAGGTTTAAATTCTGGATCATTATCCAGCGGCCATTACCTCTGCGAGCTATGTGCCCCGCCCACTGCCACTTGATTTTAGCGATTCTGCGGGCTATGTCGGTCACTTTGGTTCTCCTGTGCATCTCCTCATTTCTGATTCAATCACGTAGGGAAACTAACTAAGTATCGCACGCTCCATCACCTTTTGGGTGACCTCTCAGATTCATAAAATATCACTGGCAACACACACTGATCAAACTTTTGTCTTGAGGCACTGCGGTATTTCGGACGTGAGAATATCACGAAGCTTCCCGAACGCTGCCCAGCCGAGTTGGATTGACGATTGACCTCTTTCTCGAATATTGGACCTACGTAACTGGACTGTTTGTCCCAGGTCAACAAACTTTCGAGTGTAGAGTCTCCAGACAAGTGGATACTACATGGAAATTTGACATGTTTTTTGTCTTGTCCATATTCATTTCCATTTTCATTCATCAGGCCCACTTGTTGAGAGGCTCTACTTAGGCCATCGAGCATTATGCCTAGATCTTCCACAGTCTCAGCCATGATTACGACATCGTCCGCAAATCGAAGGTGGATTATGTACTCGTTGATATTTATGCTGAATCCGCTCCAGTTCAGAAGCTTCTTCCAACATCATCATCATGTTGAAAACATCTTCCAGGGCGGTGTTGAACAGTATCGGAGATATGACATCTCCCTGTCTCACCCCTTGCTGCAACTGGATGAGTTTCGAGTCCTGATCCTGGAGACGAACCGACATTGTGGCGTTTTCGTACAAGCCTGTCAACTCTTCGATGTATCTAGTCAATTTAGCACCGTTGGAGAGACTGTAGCACTGCTCAGATCTCGATCGAATCCAAGGCTTTTTCATAGTCCACAAACGCTACAAAGTAGTAATTACCTTGATAATTTCTTTGATTTAACTAGTGTTTGGATTGGCTGGTGGCATTTTTGTTAGATAAAATTATAACTACTTAATCATTTAAAAAGCTTTCTTGTTGTTTTAATATTTCACTATTTGGATAAACACAATATTCTACGAAGTGATGAACAATCTTTTTAAAAATATAAGAGAAATATTGTCACTTTTTGTTTTAAGGCGTTTTTCGTATTACTTTATTGTGACTTATCTTATGGTTTAGGAGTAAAAGCGTCTTTATGCTAAAAATGACGTTTTTCAACACAGAGTTTACATAACTATCACGGCGTGCCCGTCCAGATCCCGTCACTACTAAAAACGTGTCACTGTTACTCACAACAAATGCCGGTTTTCCCATTAAACTCCATAACGACACTAGTGATATCTGCCAAACTATTTGAGCTTTAAGCGTGGGATTTTTACAGCATGCACTTTTCGCGGAGCGCTGATAGATGGCGTTGTTAACTCAATTTCTCCCAATTTCGTATAGTGACGGTTTGATTATGAACGTGCGATATCGTTTTAATCGCTTACATTTGGCTAACATTTAAACAGAACTTTATTAGTCCTAGTAAATTATGTTAAACTAAATAATATGTAAACAGTCATTTACCTAGATCCTTTGGTAGGTGTGGTTGGCTGTTGATCCATTCCCGAAACGACGCCATCAACTTTTCTACATCTTCATGACTTTTCTCCGCCATTTTTCAGAGGGACACTGCAAAAATAACATGAAAATTTTCAGTAAAAATCTATTGGGAAATCGAATCCACTTATAATACAAAAAATACACATAAAATAAACGTAAAAGAAACGTAAAACATTTTCACAAATAAATCGCTGAAACTTTTGATATTATCTGGTTTAACCAGCGGATCGTCAAGAGTAAAGACTGAAAATTATGGTTATTATTTTTACTATTATTATTAACACAATCAAAAATAAATCGTTTAATAATGACATTGTTATGTTGTGCCTTAGTATTTACGTCAGAAGTGGTAATATATGTAGAAATAACAGGATAATTATTATTTTAATTATTATTTTTCCTCTTAGCCCCCGAGTATGTTAAATGATCTGTATACGTGTATGTTACGTATGAAAATAATAAAAATAATCGTCGATATAAATGGGATAAATTAAAGATTGTTTATACATATATTTATAGATATTCATAAAGCCAAATTAGCATAGCATTCATTCATTAACAAATGTAAAACGTATATACCTACTATGGAACTGTTTGTATCTACGGTTGAATGTTTGAATTATTAAATATAAAACTAATGTTGTATCAAGTCAACTAAACAAAGAAAGTTTTCGTATCAATAATACAAAGGTCCACACTCGAATTTAAAACACAAACTTTTTCCCTAGGGGTCGAACCCGCATTCGCTCAGCTTATTTATAGGAGAGAACTACTACATATTTTATATGTCACTAGTGTAGCTAGACAAAACTTAAGGTAAACGGCTACTAGTTCGTGATAGTACGTAAGTTCGTAAGTTTTCTTTCTAGCTCAAATAATAAGCAAATGGAATATTATTTATAAAAATTCTTCATTACTACAAAAACTCTATTATTTAAGCTATCTAAAAAACCAAGTACCAACATTGTGGCGCCAAAAATGAGAGCAATACGAACCTTCAAACTCTCAGAGAGCCAAAAACAGCCGTGCGGCTTGCAACGGTTGCTCTCACCGTAAGGTTAGCGCTCCAACTTCTTAAGCTTATAAAAAGGCGAAGGAACGTCCATTTAAATAAAACTTGTAATGGTGGTTTCATGTGTTTCTTGACAATTGATTTAGCTTAGAAAAAAGTTATATGAAAACGTAGAATTCCTTTAAAATTGCGATTAATTGACTCACGAAATAGCGTACATATTATTTTTCGGGTGTCCCCTATTTCGTGACACTACCGATTCAAGGATATTATGGATAACATTTTGATGCTTAGTTTTTAAATAATTATTTATTATAATTTAAATGTAAGTTATGAAACAAATAATGCATTTATTTAAGTTTCTCATGACCTAAATTCGGTATATGTTTCGTTCACTAGAATTTATATGACACGAGTTTGAAGTTCACATAAATGAAAAATTTTAAGATAAATTAGCATAAGTAGTACCAGCATAATTTTGGTTTTATTTCGATTTGTTTTATTTATCTTTGTTTATTTGTATTGTATATGGGATAGATAATAGTTAATTGACACATTTTGACAATAATCCATGAATTTTACTTGGGGAATTTGGAATAATCAGTATCACGAAACAAGGAACCGTATTATTGTTACTTTTTTCCAAGTTAGTGATATATAAATGTATGGTGTTAGGTACTTTTATGACACATACCATCAAAGAAATCGACATATTTTTTAGTTTTTAATAGTTACCTACCTAAGAAATTAATTAATTACTTACTTTTTATTATGAGTCATTGGCGTATCTGGGGTTATTTTCAGGGGGGGGGGGGGGGGGCTACCCTCACTTGAAACAGCTCCAGGGGTGGGATTATGGGGAGAAGGGGGGGGGGGGTACAAATAACAAATCAAAATTTTATGGGTACGAAGGGGGGGGGGGGAGGGGTAAGTAACCCCCACATTTATATAAATATTTTCACATCATCATCATCATCATGATTTCAGCCATAGGACGTCCACTGCTGAACATAGGCCTCCCCATAACCCCCAAACATAGTTTCCCCCCCCCTACATTTCTAATGGTTATATAAATATTTTCACATAAGTTAGAATTAACAAATCAAAATATTATACTAGACTCACATTATTTCTTATGAATATTTCAGGTAAGCAATATCGTCAATTTCACATAATATTTTTTTTCTAAATTTTTATTATCTTTTTTAAATTTATTAAACCCTTAATCATTATTAAAATATCCTAACTGGATGCATAAAACCTTATCCCGAAATAGGGGACATGAGTTCACGAACTTAGAAACAGAGCAAAATTTTGTCACGAAACAGGATCCAAACAAGAGGTCCGCAGAACAATTAATATAAAAAAAAGTTCAAACTATATAACTATAAATTATGTATTAACTTACTGTCAAAAGACCAAAGTTTAGCATACAAAAGCTTTCATACTGATATCATGCTTGGTTATTTTTAAATAAAATGTTAAAGTCGTAAGAGCCTTAATATACCGAAGTAGGGGGCACTTACCTTATACTAGTTGTCACATATTTGTACGTATTTTTAAGGACGTGACTGACACTCATATTATGGCCGTATTCACAAACGATGCTTGCATAAGTGAAGCAGCAAAAAGAACGCACAGCGTTGAATAGAGCTCTGTGATTGGTTCGTGTGTCACTCTGTGCGCACGCACTGTGAGACCTCATAGTAATGTTTCTGAATTCGGGCGTTAATCACTCAGCACAAGGTTTATAAAAGAACATTGTAAATAACAGACGTTATAAAATCCACTTCCTACATAAATAATAACTAACTAATTACATAGTCGAAATACGCTAGTCCAACGGTTAAATAAAAAAAGCTTTTTAATTGTACCCAAAAGTGTACTAGAGAACAGGTTTTATATCACTTGAAAAAACGAGGTCACGCCTCGTCTTATTAAAAAATTCGAGTTGCAGACAGCGGCATATCAAGATATACATGTGGCATCTTATTCGTCATAGAGTCACTTTTACAACGAATTGTAGAGTATGTTATGTTGGACACTGTACATCAACGATGCGTTAGTCAACGAATGGCATTTATACAAAAATACAATTTTCTAGAATGACTTGTGGAGATACAGTGATATTAAATTAAAAACCGGGTATCATGAATGATTAGACAAAAATAGCTTCCGAGCTGTACATAATAATGTTGCTAAGTCATCAAATAACTAAGTCATAACTAACGAATACTAACTTTTAATATGGACATTGACTGTAACAAGTGACTAACTTGAAATTTTGTAAAAGCGATTGGCGAAAACACATTTTACGAGTTTTACGACACTTTCGTTCGTTCGTTCGTTTCAGCCAAATGACGTCCACTGCTGGACAAAGGTCTCCCCCAAGGTTTTCCATAATGAACGGTCCTGCGCTGCCCGCATCCAGGCTCTTCCCGCGACCTTTACCAGATCGTCAGAAGTTTACGGCACTTTATTATAAACATACTGTCTCTAAAAGTAGATTAAGGTAAACTACTAGGTTTTTGCATAAAAAGATTACTTATGCGAGACATGTTTAACCTTAGACCATGGTAACTAGAGATTAGAGCTAGGAAGTTAGTAAGTAAGAGACTTACCTATCCAGTTTTAGATACTTAGGTACGTGACTTCAAAGTCCCTATTTGGAGCTAACTAATGTAGAGTTATAGTTAAACTAGCATTAATGTTGCAATAACTGTAGCTAACGACTATCATTAATTTTACACTTCCTAATTTCATCATCATCATCATTTCAGCCATAGGACATCCACTGCTGAACATAGGCCTCCCCCATTGCTTTCCACGTTGATCGATTGGTAGCGGCCTGCGTCCAGCGCTTCCTTGCTACCTTTACTTTTAGGCCACTTCAGCTTGCTAATCCGTCGCGAGTCGGTCCGTCTTACTTATTTAAGAAAATTAAAAATACTGGTCTAATTTTCAAGAACTTGAACGTGACAATAAAAGTAGCAGAAAGGCGCTGGACGCAGGCCGTTACCAATCGATCATCATGGAAATCATTGGGGGAGGCCTATGTTCAGCAGTGGACGTCCTATGGCTGAAATGATGATGATGATGAACGTAACAATGTAGAGCCATTGGCTTTTTAAATACAATTTTAGTTAAGGGGTGGTTTACAAAACTACTTGTTGTTGTAAACTTGTTTTGTAAACCATCCCTTAACTAAAATTGATATAACCATTCGAGGTATATTAATGGTAAATGTATGAAAGTATGAAAAAATATTTAATAACTGGGAACTTTTGATACTTGCATTACAGATTAAATATACCTATCTACAAAAATGGAAAATATTAAAATTAACTGAACCTACCTCTGATATTTAATATCTATAAATAAGTAATGTCACTGCGATTTTAATGTTCATAGTACCGAATAAAATAATCGCCGGACGAAAACGGGACCGACCCGCGCATTATAAATTGCTAATTTCCGCCACTGCTTTAGTTCAGGCATTTTAAAGTCTGATTCTCAAGCCACTTAGGATTGCTTTAAAATTCTTAAATCGATCCTGACCTCAAAATAAACAAGTGACCCTTAACTAACTTCTGTTTCTTAGTTTAACATTAAGGCCCGGTTTTTTGATTCGTAGTTAAAATAACCAATGGTTAAATTTGACAGATGTCAAATGACAAGTGGTTAAATATCAGAAAAAAATGTTATTCGAACAATGGTTAGCTCGACTTTTAATACATTTTTTAACTATTACTTAACATTTTGTTAATATTTACTTAACCATTAGTAGCAAAATTTAACAATTTGTTATTTTAACTATGAATCAAAAAACTGGGCCTAAGTGTTTTCATTTTTTAAATTGTAGGTAACTAATGAAACGCTTTGAACCAGAACTTCCCAAACTGTGCGTTCCAAAAAAAGGTAAATACCCAAGGATGCCACATGACAGTACAAAACGGTTTGGGAAGACCTGCTTTAAACAATAGCTATTTCAATAGACATACCTACCAGCCAAATCAAACTTTAAATCTGTTTTACAGTAATAAATAACCAATTTGTAAAATCATAAATATGACGCCAGTAAAAGACATTGCAGTTTCTGTCACGTACGAGTTACGACTGAAATTACTAGTACCTACACTTGTACATATTTATCCAGCTAGAAGTACCTAAATAGGTATATAATCAGCTACAGATTACAATCTACAATCCTCTGAAGCCTTTCGTGTTTGTCTAAAAAGCAAGGGCGAGGTAAAGTCAGACGTTAGCCAATAATACAAACGTGTCTTGTAATTAACATGTACGTGAATTGTTTGCGACGTGATTAAAAATAATATATTTATTTTACCCGGCAGACAGGGAGTGAGTTTGTTAAGGCGCTTCTTCCCTACACTATCTGTAATGTTTGTCTCGAAGCGCTGGTAGGGCAAAATATTTATTTATTTATTAATATTTAGGTACAATGAGGATTTCTCTGCTAGGTTAGCATTGAAGTAACCTAAGCAGAAAAAAAATGTTTGACAGTATTTTTAACTGCAATAAGTTTTATTTTTGTTTTGAAGATTCATTAAGAAGTTAGCTATTAATAGTCTAACTAAACAATTAAAGAAATATATGACTAAATAAACGAGCAGGTATAGCTAGAAAGGAGCACTCTACATTTGCGTCTTGAATACGAATGCTTGGGATCTACATCCATCTGTTGATTGATAAGTAAGTACATATTGATGAATAGTTATAGGTAAATGTCTTAGGCAGTTATCTCTAATTCTCGTAGTCCATCAATATGCTACATTAACGGCAATTAAGCCTAACCTCATGTCGCCACACTCACCGCTTAACTGCATGCAATTAACAGTGACTTTGAAGTCATACATGATTATGGTGACACCATAATTGTTCTCCATAATCTGATAGTTGTTAAGTCATTAATGATATAGTGTATGTCTGCTATAAAGTGATATTAGACCCATTATTGGCGACTTCCTGGTTGACCTAAACCTTAGTGGAAATCGAAATAAAATCTTAGTAGCAATTTCGTGAATTATTTTCCGTGTTTTATGAGTTATTGTCATTAAAATTAGCGAAAATATTAAAGTGCATTATGGATTTTAAAAAATGCATATTTAAAATTAACTTTTAATTTTGAACACCAATCGGCAATTTGATTTAATTACTTGGACTAAGTAAGTAAATACTTAGGTGCTAAGTTTGCTTTCGATAAATTAGTTAATATTTATTAATATTGTCTTCAGACTGTTTATTAGTGGTCAAGTCGAGAATCGAATGAACAACCTGAGGCGTCACAGAAGGTTGAATATTGAACTTCAACACGCGAAGGATATTCGATCAGTGGAATGTTTTACGCAGCCAAACAGACAGAGGTTATGTGGGACAGTCAACCTTGTGTCCTTGTAAAAGAGGTTGTAGTATCTTGTAATTACGACTTACATTATAATGTAAGGTATTATTTAAACTACTTACATGTAACATAGGTCAAACTGCAATGTAGGTATGTTATGCTGTTATGAGATAATATTTACGTACCTACCTAAAGCTAGTTTTGTGCCTAGTCTTATTTTTTCGTGTATTCGCTAAACATATTAAATTAAGGAACCTAAATAATGAGAATCCTATAATTCTTGGTTTAACTGAACCTTATTTATTTAAAAACCATATACAGGGCTGCTGTTAGGTAAATGGGTATATGAGCCGACAGCCGCCCATGTTAACATGGGCATATAAATGGTATGGTGAAGTCAGAAAATTTATATCTTCATTTCAATTATTTTAATTTTCATACAAATCTGATTTTATAACATTTATATACCCATGTTAACATGGGCTAGTGTCGGCTCATATAACCATTTACCTAACACCCTGTATTAAGCCCTATGTTTATCCAATGTAAAGGCCAAATTAAAGGGATATCCTTATTAGCTACAAAACAAAAGAAATAATAACGTACTACAAAAGTAAGCGTTCAACCTTCAATTGATGAACTTCATAGGCAGGGAAGTTCGTCTGAATGGAGTGTTGAATTAAAATTAACTAAAGAGCTCAGGCGTAAACAATGCTTATTTTCCGAGGATATAGGCAAGTAAAGAGGTAAAAAACTTACTTAGAAATTAAATACAAAACGATACTTAGTTAACAATAACATGTATAATGTATTTTTGCCAAGGTTAAGATCAAAAGTTGTGTAGCAAAAAGATTTGAGCAACAAAAAAGAGTTACCTACGTCTGTTTTTACTAGATGTGTGTTAGTACACCAGCTAAAGTAAATAATTCATCATTTTATGGAAATTGTTGTGTACACCTGTAATTGGCATATTTAAACTGAAATCCTGATAATGTATAGGTACTGCGAATGTCTTGTGTGTTCTGATGTTGGTGTACATATCTTTACTAATAAATAAATAAATAAAAAATAAAATAAATACTTAGTTAAACTCGTAGGATCCAGACTCAATTCTCAGGTGGTGCGCATTCAAAGTAGTGGGTAGCTCTCTCTATGCGCGTACTTACGAACGGCACTATAATAGCTAAGTAGTACGCCAATCAAATGGATAATGCGGATTTCTAGTCTTTGGATACCTCCAAAACATTTCTAGTTATTTATGCTTAAATCGATAGTACAAACTGAGTGCATACGTATTACTCAATACTAATCTTATCAGTAGATGAGCAGAACTTATCCTAATATTAAATGTTATCTTTGCAAATAGGAACTCACTCGGAACTAGGGTAGGTACAACAGCTGAAAAATGTCTAACTATCTACTACCTTGGTATCTATAACTCTGGTTAAAACTAGTCTTAGGATGAGTTTGCACCACCTATTGTGACCTAACTTTAACGGTAACTATAACGATAACCGGCGCTTTTTGTATGGTGTTTGACCGATTTTTGACATTTGTTACAGTTAATATAGACGGTGCAACCCAGCCTTATAGAATTACATTTTGATATTTCAATGGAAAATGAATATGCAATGCACGATTCCATCGGCAACAATCGGACATGATTCAACAGCGTTTTAATCATTTTCAACTAGGTAGGTTGTGGGTTCGATTCCCGCCTTAGGCAGTTCGATTTTTTCAAATTGTTTATTTTTAATTCAATAGAGAAGCGACTCTAATCGCTAAGAAATTTTAATAACTATAGTAAAATCTATTATCTTTTTTTCGTCAAGAAATTACTAATATGGAATTATTGATAAAGTTACATTAAAATTTTATGTTTCCTACCTTCCTACCTAAGTATTTAACTTCATAGTCATGTTAAGCTGTATTACGCCATATGGGTTAGAAAAAACCTTAGTTCAAAAGGGATAGGAGGTCTTTTGTTTGCTTGTTTATTAACGTTACGAAGAAATTATCCAAATAAGTGCTTTTGTGAGCGATGTTACCCAATCATTTAATACAATCAATAATTTTCGCGTCGACCTTGTCATACAATTTAGTGTTTAACCATCCGATGCATACAAAAATACATCTCAAAGACACGTAAATCCTAAACTGGTTTGATTCGTCACATACACACGTTTCGTGGACACTCGATGTGTGATCAAAACATCATTCAACGTAAATCTTCAATAAAGATAAATGAAAAAACTCACATACAAAAGTTGTTTTGATTCCAAAAGGCCGGTGGACTGTTGATAAATTCCGCTAGTCCGTTGATCGTTTGTTTTAAATCAGGCAGGTGCTCCGCGTGTAATACGTCTCTTTGGGGCAGCCGGCTGCTGATGACTGGCCTTGCCACCTTTTGCCAAGCGCAGTCGCTGTAGCTCGCGATTATTATGAATACTTAGTCGGCGCAGGAGTGCTAACTGGGTACACAGTACAGACTACAGACCGGCACTCAAGTGCTAACAGCGGTAAAATACATAGGGTGTAAGTACACTTAAGAATAATACCTAAGGTTTGGTTTAACAGTCAGCATTTAACTACTTGCTTATTTAGTTTAAATAGGCAGGTAACGCTACAGCGTTACCTACCTATTTAAACTACAACAGTAATTTATTAATATTTTAAATATAATCTTTTAAACTACTACAGTAAGTACCTATTACTACATTAATTTTACACTGACGGATATAAAAAATCGGATTTAAAGAAAATTATTTTCTTATCTTCTAAGATTTGTTATAGTGAAAATGTAGCGTTGAAAATTTCAGTAGGTAAAGCTCATAGCACTGTTCAATTTGCCCGAATGGGATTCGAACCTTTGACCAGTCTACCACGTGTAGAAAATACGTAGGACTTAGGCAACAAATCAAATCAAATCAAATCAAATCATTTATTTTGCGAAAATGGGTTTACATCAGTAGGTGTTACAACACTAACTAAACCCTAGAATTCGTAATGTTAAATTAAATTTTATTCTAAGGACCTATTCATTGTAGATAGGTCCTTAGAATAAAATTATTCTTCTACCTTACTTAACTCTTCAATGATCAATCATAATTTCACCTATGACGTCAAACAAAAAAAACACGTGAAGTTAGTAAGTATTATTCTAGTCCTAAGTGCTTAACTAGTACATGTTTCAATGATACGCAAACTGATTATTAATTATTCCAGATTATAAAAAACATTATTGCAACTCCAAATCCACTCTATCTTTGTAATCATACACCAAAACATTGATTATTTTATCAAATAATGGTCACGTTTGTTATTTCACGTGTGGTGAAGAGTTGTGCATTTACCGTAAACACTCAAAATAACATTTAAATACAAGTTTGATAACAAGTGAACAAATGCTTTATCAAAAATACAAAGTGTATCATAGGTATGTATCTATCTTACCAATATTCCATGTTTTCCTTGGCCCTCTGTACTTAAAATTAGGTTTATGTGATTTTTTCAAAATAATCTTGATATTTATTTTAACTTTTAACTGAACAATACTTTTAAAATTATTAATTACTTTAGCAAAATGAGTTGGCGAATCCCGAGGACCGTTTTAAAATTCCCGCGCCCTCCCCTCCAAACCTGTCCAACAAGTTGTTTTCATTTACAACTTTAGAGCTAGACAGTAGGTATCGATATTGAGTAGCGGTATCTTGTAAATCGATTCATCGGTACGAATTACAATAGCCATAGCATTATTTCAACCTGACGGTAAAATAGCCGACGAACTGAAACGATTCTTTTTTTTTAGTGTTGCTATTATCATGAAATAAAAAACTACTTTTAAAATATAATCATAAAATAAGTAATATCGAATAATTTGCTCTAAGTTTTACGGATTCGACGACAAAATTAAACATAATGGCAAATGAAGTGATGAAAACAATATTTATTAGCTTAGCACAAACAGAATAATAAAAAACTATATCAAAACCTGACAACACTAACCGCTGCAAGTTTGCGCATGCGCCGAATGGCGATTTATCAGTGACTATTCTTTGAGTTAAATATTTTTACTTAGAAATTTTATCGTTAGTCGGTAATATATTTATGTAAACGTGTAAAATATTAGACACTTTAGGTTAGATGAACTCTTAAAATAACTCCTCCATTGTATTTTTTCAAGTGATTAAAGTGTAACATTGGTGGCCATTACAAAACCTAAACTTTTTTATCAGGACAAATGTCCATTTGATGTTTCGGCGACGTTGTGACTAATCCATGGAAAGCTAATTAAAAATTACTTATTGTGCTTTTACCTGCTTAGCGTTGTGATTCCATTAGTGCAGTGAACATCTTCCTCTTGAGAATCTTCGTTCAAAATAATTTCCAAAAGATTTGTGCCGACCGATAATTAGGTTTGACTTCCCACAAGAAACTGTCAATTGTTAAATTTCTTGTAAAATAAATTCACCCATATAAAATATTTAGCTAATTAGTAATCACGTGTGGAGTTCAGAAGATAGATCGTCGTGGCGATCCTGGTAAAAGTGCTAGTGACACCCACAACGCTTGTTGTTACTCTTCAATGAGCATAACATTGGCACGGCGACCTCTATTCAGTCTCATTCCCTTTTTGAAGTAAATATCTAGCAAAATCTATACCATATTCAGACGAATTCCTGTCGTTAGTGACTGTCGCCGAAACAGCATACTCATTCGTTTGTGATTGCAGTGTAACAATGATTTTGAGATAAATTGTTATAGTGTGTAGTTTAGTGTTGAAAGAAATAACAAAAAAATAGCAATAAAGTTGGAAGTGACGATAAGTGTTGTGGTTTTGTGGCATGGGGAGAGTGCGCGGCGGCGTGCCATCTGCAAGGCTGTGGTGACATGGGCTGCATAGCGGCCTCCGCGGACCGTGGGCTCTCGGAGTGATTGGAGTGCCGGGCTCCGTGCCTGCACAACACCTCTAGTATTATGAACAAACGTGAGAGCAACAAGGACAAAGAACGTCAGAGCGACGACAAAAGAACATCCACGTAAGGGTTTATCATCTTTTAGTCAACTCCAGTTCCATTCATAGTCCCTTGAACCCAGCAAAACATGTCACTACTTGTAAGCAAGTCAGTTGTAGTCATACATAACTGTATTAACTGTAGATCAACACAAACAAAGTTACAACATACATTTGTAGGGCATTGGCCAAGTTTAAGATACAATTAGTAAGATATTAACCTATTTTGTACATTATGTAGGTACCCATTTTTAGTTTAATTTATTGCAGTTATCTAACAATCTTTTAGTAACCAAATATTGTATTGTACAGAGGTTATAATACAAACTTGTTCTGAATTCTAAACACAAGCTGGAGTTGATACAAGTTGTATTTCCAGCAGAAAGATAAATAGCTAATGTTTAAAATTGCTTACATGGTGATTCCATAATAATTACCATCCCTTATCCCAATTCATTACTCCATCCGTCACCACACATCACAAGTATTCACCTGATACAAATTGGAGCCGTAAATTGATACAGTTTTATCACGGCTGTAACATTACTTGATCCTATCCATCTATTCAGGAGGCTAGGTCATTTTATATTCTACAATTTATTCATTACCATTCATGATGATATTACAAGTTTTTGTTTAAATACCATGGTGTAGTCACATTTGGAGGTTAGTCTACATCTGACAACTGCTATAGGCATAGGTTAGAGTTGATTATTCAAGAATAATATACCAAACAGGTTTGCCCCTACATTGTTAAATGGTAAACTGATGATTCTTATGTTAAAATCGAATTTATTACTTGTCCAGTTGTCAAGAGCTGCTGATGAAAATAGCAAACATTGTGTTACTCTGCTCTTTAGTTTAACCAACTCTTAATCTGTAGATTTTCACATTTTTATTCTATGAAAAGTTCAATAATATGAAAGTACCCTTATTTACAAAAGGATAGAAATGGTTCTTGATATAGGCACTCACACTATAACTAGAGTGTAACATGAAACATTTAACAATAATGCTTACTAGAAAATGGGAATTAAATTCAACATAAAATATGCTAGGTAATGACTCAAAACATTTTGTTAATGAACAATACATAATAACATAATGTTGATATCTAACTGGTCATGTATTTTCCTTTCTGGCTACACCTTGTGGATCATTAGTTCATATTAACCATGCATAACATGTCAGTAACCTTCAATTCACAGTATTGCAAAACATATTCAAAATTTTCAATAGTGTGCTATGGCAAATGTAGCTGGTATCAAGTTGTACATAATAATGAATCTGTCTTTGTTTTGTTTAGCAGCAGAAAATGTGTAATTATATGACTGTAACCTATTTTACTACTTTATTATTTAAAATTCTTGTATCCTTTACTGTCCTCATAAATGTTGCTATAAATTTCTATTTTGTACACATGACAACACATCAAATGTTACAGTTGGACTAAAATATATCTTATTTCATGTGATATAAGGCCAGTCAAAAGTTGAACGCTAACTTTGATGAGCTGTGTGTACAACAGAGCCTTTTGAAATTATTAAACCAAAATTAATTATTTCCTGATGTATAAACAATAATATTGCATGATGATTTACATGTTGGGGATCTCAATAACTCAACAGTACAATAATCTTATAACTCAACTACTTATAAATAAATACTCATTGCAGGCACAATAATAAGGATATTAGTTTAGTAACAAGTGATGGTCCGGCCTCTTATAGCACTGCGCTGCAAGTAAATTAATATTTTTATTATTAATTATATTATTCTTAAGACTCACTATGTGTAAACTCCTCGCAGACACATATCACGAATGCTTTTGATAAACTAAGTATTAATAACAAAACACTACATTTAATATTTCTCTCTATCTGTATGTTTTGTTTCTTCATTCAGAGCTCTATTTTTGGCTTGTTTCTTATCTTTATATGATTGTTTTTATTTTGGCAATGATTTATTTAATAGTTTATTATTATTTTAAACTGACAGTAGAGATTTTGCAGTAAATCAGTACAGCCTTGGCTGATTGTCAGGATAAATTGACAAGTATGTCCGTCTTATATTGTGATGGTGACTAATATTTTTTCAATAATGCACAATCTGAGCTGTGGTGAATATCCATGCTATTCTCAAAGCATTTCCTGCAATGCATAGGAAATTGTGAGTATCTAAATAAATCAGATCAAATCACATCTGGTGATGTTTATTTATAATGTCAAAATGAACACACTCATTCTTATATCAAATTATTATGAGACTGGCACTATAATATCAAATTATTATGAGAGTTAATGACTAAAATGTCTCAATAACTTCACTATAAATAGCTTCTCAATTAATAGGAAACCTGTATAAGCATCAGAACGGTTGACATTTCAATTTAAAACCTTCCACCGTACGATACATTAAAAAATGTGGATTAACAGCATGTTGTTTGGGTATTGTGCGGCTAGATAATTGTCTTGTTCCATGCTTTTGCACGTTGGGGAGTGCATAAAGACTTTCACTTTTAGACTCAATGCCAATAACGGTTGGTGTTACTCACTGCAGCCAGTATTCATTTGGGTGTGTAACAATATGCACAATGAGTAAAATGTATTTTAAAATATTTTTTGAGTTTTCAAGGTTATTTTTTAAGGAAATGAGGGTTTTCGCGATTGAAGGATCCTCCAAATGGCGATACGTGGACGCGGGGTCCAGATGCTGCGTGATTGGTTATTTTTGACATGACATTGACAGATATGTCAAAATCCACCAATCACGCAGCGGTCGGACCCCACGTCCGCGTCCCGCCATCTGGCGGATTTTTCAATCGCGAAAACCCTCATTGTGACAGGATAATTTTTTGTAATTTCTTCATGGATGACATTATGAATATGTTTATTTATTACTTATTACCATTATTTAAATATCTGTCATTTATTGCTCTTTTTGTTTGAATCTACTTGTACATTAAAAAAAAGATATACATATTTAAATAAATAATTGAGATTTGTTTGAGTTTTGTGATAGGCAGGTCCTTTAGTTCCACAAAAAACTGAACATTTTAAAGTTTGTACTTTGTAATACTAAGATAGGTAAAGTCTTTAAACAAAAGTAGATAATCTTGCATTGATAAAATTTTTATCATTGTCTGTTTTGATTTTGACTAAGATTGCCTGAGATGTATTGATGCATGAACGGGAATGGGATTGCTCAATGCAAATTCGATTTCATCATCATGTGATCAATATATATTAGAGTCAATGTCCATAACATCTCAAGTCTTTCTGAGTTTTTAGTTTTACCTTCATCTAGCTAGATAAAGACAGTTGAATCAATATCAAGTAAATACCTGAGTGTCATCATAAAAGCAACCCAGTGAGATAATGCAAAGAAACTTAGATTAGTAAAGCCCTAAGTAACATGCCCTGTACATTCTTAAATGTTGCTTTAATGTTGTGGATTGCCATAATATACTTATTGCTGTTAGACTATGTCCTTGAACTCCTTGATTAAACTATCCACTGCTTTGACTATGCTACTAAATTAAGTAAAAGCACAGCTCATTAACCACATACATTTCGAGATTTGAATATGCGACCAATGACTAAACCAAAGATGTCATGTCACAAGGCTAATAAAACCTCTAGCTTTTTATTCATAAAAGTAACACCAATTTTTTTTTATTATACCTATCCATTTTATTTCTTGGGGGGTTTTATCGTGTGAGAGACTTTTAAATTTCTGCAAGGATAACCAACGGTATCCCTTAGGTTCCCTTTCTATGGCTTATGAATTGGGGCAAAAAATCTTCAGCCTGCCAGATGTCGTTTTTTCGTCTTGGACTGCCCTTATTTTTTATTCATTCCGCAAGGAACAGGCTAAGGCATAAACCATGCTGCCTACTTTACGCGAGACGGTATCGTCAAATTAATGTGATGCCTCCAATGATATAAATAAAACTAGCCCCAATCTAGCACTGCCCTCGTTGCGAAATTAAACCTTAATGCTATAAGCCTGTAATTTAAATTGCTGTACTTAGGTATAAGCGTAACATCCCACGGCCACCGTTCCCGATTAGTTAACGTTTGTCATCAGGGAAAACCAAGTTAAATTCCACCATGTCTCTTGACAATGACGGTACAATGTTCTTATACGTAATACGGTTATTACAAAGAAAAGTTATGAATTAATCATTGGTATTACACTTCATTATTACATCGCTTGCTCTAATGTGTTGAATTTTCCTGAAGCTTATACCTTAACCACTGCGACACATTCTAAACACCCTTAAAGAGTGACACCTCGTTAAAATTGTGTCAGTTGTGTGTTGTGTCAAGTAACCTACTTCAAATATATCCATTCAATAATTTACTACCTTATCTGTGTCTACAAGGAATGATATAAAGGTGCGTGTACATTGTTGCAGCGCGACCGGCGCGGTGGGCGGCGGGCGAGGCGTGGGCGGAAGTAGCGCGATGCACACATCGAGGCACTCCGTCACGTCGTCCTCCGGCGTCCTCATGGTCGGGCCCAACTTCAGGGTGGGGAAAAAGATCGGGTGCGGCAACTTCGGCGAACTCAGGCTCGGTGAGCATGCAGCTTTATGATAAACAATAAATAACTCTAGGGTTGCATCATCTTACTTTAACTATAACAAACTCATATCGAGGCACGTCGTCTTCCGTCCTCATGGTCGGGCCCAACTTCAGGGTGGGGAAAAAGATCGGATGCGGCAACTTCGAACTCAGGCTCGGTGAGCATGCAGTTTTATGATAAACAACTCTAACCCATAGGGTTGCACCATTTAAAGGTTTGATTTCGTAGCCTACTGCCTTACACTACTTGATTCTATGTACGAGGGGTGTTCAGAAAGTATTGAGAATGGGATATTTCTAGCCATCACAAAAATCTGAATAAAATTGGGCAGGTAAAAAAGTCAAAAAGGTTCACTAGAAATTGGTAAAAAATTCATTGAAGTTCACCATTGCGTTTAAGAATTACCTACATTCATCTGACCACGCCATCGTTTCTACATAGTACGGTTAAGATGGCACTCTAGTAATATACTGGTCCACTCAATGGTAAGTGGAATGGGCAACTGTAAAATAATAAGTAATCTGTGCTCTAGGTGAGCCTGTCTCACGCTACAATCTAGGTATGTCTTGTTCAATGAGGGTTTTCGCGTTTGAAAGATCCGCTAGATGGCGGGACGTGGATGTGGGGTCTGACTGCTGCGTGATTGGTGGATATTGACATCTGTCAATGTCATGTCAAAAATAACCAATCATGCAGCATTTGGACCTCGCGTCTACGTATTGCCATCTGGCGGATTTTTCATACGCGAAAACCCTCATTACGTTGGGGCATCTTCTAATGCAGTTTGACTTCTACATAAGCCACCTAATGTAATCACTTAGCAAACGTGACTAGACCCATCTCCAATGCGTTGAGTTTAATTGTATTAAGATAGATCAGAATATCACCTCATGCGATGTCATATCTTATTTATTGTACTAATGAGAAGCATTGATTTGAGGATTTATGTGTATTACATAACGATGACACAAAAGCTGGTTATTGAAATCTGTCTTTCCCAAGGACTATAATCGGGGCCTTTTCAAGGCGAGAGTGAATAGGCACTTACAAGGCAGATATGTACCATCCTAGACTGCATCCCACTTAACACCAGGTTCGATTGTTGTCAAATATGTACTTACCTGCCTTGGCATAAAAAAAAGTTCGACCCAAGCAGAATGAAAATACATAATATACATAAAATTGAATATATTTCCTCAATGCTGCACTTACCTTGAAATAAATTGCAACTTGGTGTCATCATTGCTACTCAAGACCAATAACTGATCCCGTTCATCCGCCTCTGGGCACTTGTATGTAAACAAATAAAACGTCAGTAAGTTTCACACAGCTTTAAAAGTTCGATACTTAGAAATGGCATACTTCCTTTACAACTTTGCAAAAAATACCCAAAAATAGACAAATCACTGTCGCATTAGTATTGTTGACATGCGCTAGTTCGTCAGTCGGTCATTGGATTCGGTTCGACACTTGCCAAAACGCTAGATGCGCAGAAAAGTCGCATAAATATGACTACCGCTTGAAGAGCGTCTGTAGAGATTTTTACCGTTGACAGCTGCACATCAAAATTTCACACCTTTTACAAGTACATAAAATGCCACTTATCATAGCTTGATTTACCGTCGTTTACTATAACATCAAATACTGGAATTTGCTTGCACTATGCCCGTGCTTCGCTCTGTCACAGGTGCTTATCGCGCGTGTCGATCTGAAATGCTCCTAATCATCTAAATTATTTCGTGTGAATGGCCATTTTTATCTACGTATCTAATGAGGATCATTTCGATTTTTAGCTGTGAATGCAGATTTATAGGGCTAAGAAATCCTTAATACACAGTCCAAAAATTTTTGTTCTACGACAAAAATTGACGAAGTTATGGCCAAATTACTAAAAAAGTTCACTGACCGCCCGGCGCGGGGACGATGACGTCACTATATCCGATCCGAACGCTGCCGGCGTACTGCGTGGATAGAAAATATTTTTTTCTAGCCAAACTATCAGTTTTAGAGAAAAACTTGTAATGACATTTATTCATCGGAATAAAGTAAGCTATCGATAGGTAATTTTTAAAAATAGAAATTGTGAAAAATAACGCAAAAAATCCATACGCTCATACGATTCAATGGAACGTAGAGACGCGATTGGGGTCTCCGCGGTGGTATATTTAGCGATTTATTCAAACAAAGTGTTCATAAGTGTTGTTAGAGTCATATCTTCTTCCAAGTGAAATATAAAAATGTAAACGAGTAAGTATTAATTTATTTACTTCTAACAATAAGGTATAGCTGAGGCAGATACCTCTGCCTAATAGGCTACAAAACATTGCTATGAAGATCATTTCGATGTACACGCAATACCTACCTGTTATTTAGTTTTTCTGAGTTAAACCTACGTACCTACCTATCTATAAGCATAAGCTGGGTATGATGACTCTCCCTCGGCCAGAAGCTGGGTATTACATACCCCCCCCCCCCAGGCCAGAAACTGGGTATGACTTGACCCCCCCCCCCCCCCCCCCCAGGCCAGAAGCTGGGTAAGGCTAGCCCCTCCCCCCAGCCCATAGAAACTGGTTATGACTTGACCCCCCCCCCTCTCCCAGGCCAGAAGCTGGGTAAGGCTAGCCCCTTCCCCCAGTCCATAAGCATAAGCTAGGTATGACTCCCCCTCGGCCAGAAACTGGGTATGACTTGCCTCTCCCCCCCTCCCACCAAGGCCAGAAGCTGGGTATTAGCATCATATTATGTATTATTATGTTCAATACAAACAATCATTAAGTTACACTCACCCCAACCGCGTCTCCGCATTGCATCGAATCCTATGAAAATGTGGTTTTTGAACATAGCGATACTTATTTTTCACAATTTTTATTTTTAAAAATTACTGGTCGATAGGTTACTTTATTTTGATGAATAAATGTTATTAAAAGTTTTTTTCTAAAACTGATAGTTTAGCTGGAAAAAAATATTTTCCATCCCAATAGTACGCCGGCTGCGCTCGATTCGGATATAGTGACGTCACGCGGCCCTGCGTACGTTGACTTTTAGCGGCAAAAACGGCCTATGTTTATTACTTAATATCTTCGCAAGTAATGGTCCGATTTGGATAATTCAAAAAGATATATCTTTCTTATGTCTTAAAGATTAACGTAGATACTAGTTTTATTGAATTTTCTACAACAGTACTGATCCTCATTACGATAAGGACCCTATTTAAATTAGTATCAAAAGCAAGAATATGATTTAATTTTTCGATTTATCGATATCTTAGGGACTTTAATTCGCGCCTTTTCAAGGCGAGAATGAATAGGCACTTACAGGGTAGATATTATGTATGTACCGATTGCGGTCAAACACCTACCTTGTCTTGCATAAAAAAAGACCTGAGAAACGACAACCTGTATTTTTCTTTTAGCCAACTACAATCGTATCTCTAACCGAAATTAATCAATGTTACTTCTGTTGATGGCGAGCAAACATAACAAACTAACAGACGCATTTCATTTCGCGTTTACTTATCATAATAGTTTGGATGAGTATGAATATGACGAGGCAATAGCTAACCGTCGAAAATAGTTAGCGCCTCGTCACCCGCATTTCGACTCGCCATTTCCCTTCTTGCACTGACCTCGAAACGGCGTTAACCATCAAAGTTAAAATTGATTCATAGAATGAATGTGCAAGATTTGTGCAAGTAATAATAACCTACTTATTATTTTACGCAGAAATTTAATATAGGATCCGGAAGGCTTCTAGATCTAGTTCAAAAGCACTCAAGGCACTCCTCGACCGTCCTTATTGACCGAATCCAACTTCTAGAACCCGGAAGAAGGTGCACGAACTTTGCGAACTTACAAGAGCATCAAAACTTTGGCTGAACTTTAAGCTAACCACTTAACTGATTTTGCAACTCCCAATATTTAGCTATTTTCACTGTTAGACTTGTCTGTTAGATTTAGATAAATCCTGACAAAAGGAGTGACACACAGGAATGGGGATCAGTCACAGGGGATTGAGATATACTATGATACTACTGTATTGTATCATAAGGTGCACACTGCTTGCCTTCCAGATTCCATATCTTAAGATTTATTCTGGAAGACAAACAAAATAATTGTTGACACAAATTCGATTACATCTTCCTCATAATTTAGTGGAGATAAACATTGGACATTGACAACAAATGAGCTTAACATGATACCAATTTAAAAGGAAATCCCTGTTGTTATGTAGAAACCGTCACTTCAGCTTGTTGTCCAGTGCAACTGATTATATCTAAACACGATTAAAGAACTATATGAACACGCAATAACTAGCCAGTACTAGTGTCGCATGCTTTATAGTGGTTCTAGTTGGCACTGATACACGATCACTCCATCAAGCAAATGGAAATGTTATGTGTGATTATGCGTCGAAAGATACCTACATTCCTATTTTTATGGACCCAAGATGATTGATAGGCAAATGAATCGCGAGTTAATGAATCTTGAGCTCTTGACTCGTAAGATAAAACACGATAACCAATTGCTTTCTGAGTATGTAAATAGTTTTTACTTCATTGAGTTGTCCAAAGGAACGGTTAGAACGTAGCGTATCGCACATTTACAGCTGTGAGCAGCATAAAATATCGATATAGACTCAAAACGTCATAAATATAAATGAGCCACTGTTGCTCGATGTAGTCTTTACTAAAATATAATTATCTGTCGTTACCGTAACACGTTTGGCACAAAAACCTTGAAGCTTCGACAAATCAGATGACAATGATGGTTTGGGAATACTAATTACTTGAATACTACGCGGTTTTCCCTCGCAACTGTTCGCTTTGCAAACTATGTTGTATTGACCAATCAATGCAGTGTTTTCTAATAAATAAGCCCTCCTTTATGAAGACGCCTCGGAACTTATGCGAACTAGGGCTCGATGAGTCACCCTGACGTAGTTACAAGTATTAATTAAACTTCTGTGAAAACAAGACCCGTTCAAAGAAGCCATTGGATAGAGCTTTGCAAAAATATGAAAATAATGGTAAAATTTTATTCAAGGATCAATAAGTTCTCCGTTTGTGTAGATATATTTTTAAGCACTTGCGTTTTTGTGTGTATGATGACCTTGCTTTACGTCCATTTCAATTGAGGATAAGGCTTCCTAGTTCATCTATCCTCCGTCTCTAAATTATGCCATCCTTTGCGATGATGATCTTCTATGAGATTTAAATGTTTTTAGTTATCATAATAACGATTGTCCCCAGAGGGGTTCGAACTGCCGAGTTGTTTTCAACCAACACGTAAGCGTCAAATACTTTTCGCTTATGACTCTATCCTTTTTGTGTCTTAACAAATAAAAGACCTGGGAGTTGGGATCCATGTTGAATCTGAAACAGGCATTCAACTAATAAATACAAACAAGAAGTTAGAAAGTTGTCCTGCGAAAGCAGTTCTATAGGTAATGAAATATTACATTTTCACTCTACTCTTTCATGAACTTGTTTGAACATTTTTCATAAAGGTTCCTAACGTATTGATTTTTTACCAGTGAATTATTATATACTGAATTTCATATGTAATACAACATATTTTAATGCTTATTATTTTTCCCCCTTCTATTGATGTCTAGTTTTACAAAATGTCTGTCAACTTCATACTATATTAATTACGCGTAAAGCCAAACTTCAGGTAGGTAGATTTATATTTTGGAGCGTCAAACAGTCACTCGGTGACCTGCTTCCTTAAGCTAAATGTCTTCCGTAGCTTGTTATAGTACGCATGTACTACAGAGAAGTGTTTTCCAACCCTACCATTAGTACCTTGCTAGTAATCCAGCACCTGTAATTATGAAGCTCTTTCACCGACAAACGGGAACAATTTACTAGCTTTGTCAATGCATCTTACAATTCTACACATAGTTTCAAAATAGAGTATAATATTTCTGCTGGAATATTCTGTCGTCTGAAACCTACCAGAAAATGTAAAACCTCAAGGCGTAAAGCTCAAAATCCATTCAAGTAATTAGTTAATTTATTATCATCATCATCATCTCAGCCATATGATGTCCATTGTCCACTGCTGAACACAGTCTTGCACCCAATGCTTTCCATGTTGCCCGGTTGGTAGCGGCCTATAGTTATTTTATAGTATTGATTGATCTGCTCGCGATACGATACGATCGTCTCCCAATTTGATAATTAATTCTAACAATATTTTTTTATCAGATCTTATGTCATGGAAATAGGCAATAAGACTAGCTAGCCTATCTCCCAGACGGAAACCTACACATGTTGTTAACCAAAATTGTGAGTAAACAGGTGTGCACTACAACACTCATGAATAGAAATTGGTTGCGGCAAGTGAATGGATTATTTTGAGTACACTGACTAATGAGGTGTACACGAGTGTAGCTTAAGAAAAGCGGAGGATGCATGGAACTGACGTATTTTGCATTTTAATAGCAAAATGGAAGACATTATGCGACGTAGGCAGTTATGATAATGCGCGGTTTCCACAGACTATTTTTTATGGATGAGCACAAAAGAAATCGTGTACTTTTGCATAACATCAAATAATAATAAAGTTACGTATAAGACGCTGCAATAAACAGAAGTATAATGGTGCTTAAACCAAGTCTTTGCAGCATTTCTTTTATAGACAGCACAGACTATACATTTTTATTGCAAAGTAGCATTTATTGCAACTAAATAAGACGTCACAATGCCAACAGTGTAGCTTGATCTGCCATTGTGAGTACAAGAGGCAAAAGCAGACACCCCAACAAATACATATAATCGAATATTGGAAATGTCGTATAATTTTCAGCGCAAGCGCTACGCTTGCAATCAACAAAAAAAAAACAATAATAAAAATAGATGAATTATAGGCTCATGAATATCGAAGGAAATTTCAGCAATCACAGTCAACCACCTAATAAATAACAGGCGGCCATGAGTCATATTTCAGCCTTCAGTTTTCCGAACTGCTCTCAATACGAGTTTTAAGCAACAGCCTGACAAGGCTAACAATAACCTGAGTTTAGTTTCAATGCATGAAATCACCCGAACGGCTTAGTATTTTTGATGGGCACGAGTTTAATGACAGTGACCTCAGATAGGTAAGCCCTATTGTCTGTGCAGTATGGTTTCATTTTCGCCAATTGCTCGGCTTAGAGATTATATGGCTGCGTGCGGATGAGAATTGGATTCAACGTCGCGTCACTGAAAATAACATTATTTCTCGCGCACGTGCGTGAGGTGATTAAGCCGATATTGTAATATTTACATACCCGCTTTCCCTCAGACTATTGTGATTGTGACTGATGCGGGGCGTGTTGACATTTAGAAACCTTTTAAGAAGCTGTTAGCAGACACTTTATTGTTTACTTCCACGGCTTCGTGAGTTTCGGTCTGTTTTTACAGCGATTAAAAGCACTTTTTTCCTGAGCAGAATAATGTATTTGGATTGTCATACAATAAAATTTTCATCGCACAGTAAAACTTTAGGTTGATTAATTTTATTTTTGCTATGAAACAGACAAATAGAGACTTACATTTGTATTTCATTTCACAGTCGAATGTTGGTTCTGTTCATTCTGCGAATCAACATGGATGTGAATTTACTACGTAACTTTGGATTTTCCCCTAGAATTTGATTCACGAGCTCGCCAATGGCACATTTTTATCTGGCGAAAGATTGGACGATAATAAATTACGGACGGTTGCTTTATATTCGGTGCGCACCCGCCCGGGAAACTATCGGACTCTACCGGCGGGCTCGCATTGCATTCCATATGGATATAGGGTTACCATATGACAGGGATTTTCCTGAAAAGTCCGGATTTTTTTGCTGTAACTATGGAGCAAGATTTGTTATTTATTTTTTAGAATTATCAAGGTAGATTATTCCTTGGAATATTAACCGTGGTCATCAAGCTAACTTTTTCCTTTATCGGCAGAATTCAAACCTCTACTACAGCTGTCAACAAATAGACATGGCCGAAATTTTTAAAGCGTGCAGCTAGTGCGGGGCTAATCCTAACATCCAGTTTCCAATAAGTACATACATATTTCCATTCCTCTCACACAACTTTAAATGCTGGCATAAGCGACAGTGACAAATAGACCCGAAACTGCGCGAACTGAGTTAGGGAGTAACCCTGGGTCCGCGGGTCGTTGCTATCGCCAAATCAAGTAGCGTAAAAATTTGCTGAACTTGATGACGCAAACGGGCCGATGCCACCGCGCAACTTGTTTCATTCTGCCACGGTTTTGAATATTTTCTAAAGTTTAATTGCGCCCGCGATGAATCTCTTCCAACGTTTATTTGAATACCTTTCACTGAGAGAGAAGTTTATACTTTTGCTACGCCCGACTCGACAATGCACAACATCGTTAATATCTACTTAACACTTTTAATGCTATTACGTCATCGATCGTCTTGCTATTCAAGTTGTAATAGACAATAATAATAAATAATTACTATCTAACACGCGTTTTCATATTTAACTCTAGCAAAGACACGATACACTCTTGCATGCTCATAAATAACATCCTACCAGCATCTGTAACGGGCGTTTAACCAATTTATTTCTTGTTTTTACATTTACCTAAATCTTTCAGTTAGTAATCGTTCTTAGAATCGTTACATCTTTCCAGATTGAATCAACAAGTGTTGATATATCGCTGGATTTCTTTTGACGGTTAACATACGACTATGTATGTATATTATTTTAAGGCTCGTATTAGGAAATTCTTTTTAAACTCATACAAATCATGATGTGAGGTGACTTGAGTTTCGTCCACCTCTTCTCAACACCAGTGACCAGCCTATATGTTGTCCCGAAGTAGTGGTTGGTACCTACCTAGGGCTAGCTTTATTGGGACGTACACTTAAAACACATAAGTGCTCTGAAAAAGGCCTGCAGTTTACTATTATAGTATTTTAATTTGTGATTAGTTAATTGAATAATAATTACACCTGTTCTTGAGTATAGAGCCGACTATTTCTTCTTATTTTGTTTATGACTAGGTATCGGATATTATGGTGCCATATGACGATGGGATTCCGAAACTGTTAGGTTATTATTCCGCATCTGGTAGTTGCCAGCTAATTCCACTGCTGACCTTACCCCCGGTTTCCAATTAACGTACAAGATTGAAGTTCAGTAATAACGAAATTAGATAATCCGTCGCCAGAGTCAATATTGATTGACTAATCTAGACGAGCCGTTTAGTTAATTTCTAACTTATTACTTTTTTAATGGAACGGGTTCAATGGGTTTTGGGGAAGCAATCACTGGTTCCGATTAAGGCTACTTAAATTGAAAACGTATATTGTGTATGTTATTTATGTTGTTTGAAATGTTGTATGATATTTAAAAATGTTCCTTTCCCTTAATCTTGTAACGACTTAGTCCTAAAACCAGACTGAAAAGCAAAGAATCATAAAAACTAGTCACTTCTTCACAAGTGAAAAATAATGTTCGAAATGACTTGTTTTGAAAAGCACCTGCCCAGCTTTCGTGATTACGTAATCGCTCTTTAACATCACCTGAATTCCCAAAATAGAAAGTTTTTCCTTGAAGACATAACAGGCCCGCCAATCAAAAGTATCAGGAGGTATAATCCCTAAATACTTCGTATAAAAATATCTCACCATTTATATTCCGCACAAAGGCCGCCCTAGAATATAAAATATTCCATTCTTCGGAGTATTGTAGGTAAATAGTATACTCTATAGCTGATAAGATATTGTTGAAATGCTATTGAGATCTACGCCATCTTTCGATGGATGATAAGGTCGATATTATTGCTATGTTGATTGTGATGTCAATGCGGCAATTAGATTAGACATTGATTATTACATTAATATTAATAGATTTCTTACTTATAAAATGACATTAAAAAACGTTTCCCTTTGGTTTAAAACCATCTTAATTTTATTAGCAGTAATCCCAAGAACTGTTTAAATGTAATATTTTATTCATTTGGTTATTCCTAGAACCAATAAGTACCATAATTATTGGTCGTTAATATCTTTAAAGGCATTAACCTCCGTTTCAGAAATAAAATATCATGAAAGTACCTACATTATTGAGGATAGGGAGAAAATTGTGTAGGCGGTTCGAAACACATTTTAGGGGAGATGCCGTTCCAACGGCGAACGTACAATAAATGAAGGAAAAAATGAAGAACAAATTACCCATCTGAATGGCTATTTACTCAGATCAAAATGTTACATCGATTTTATGCTTTGATTACTTTATTTTCAGGACGCCATTTTCAAAGACCGTTCGGACTTGATTATTAACTTTCCGCTATTCTGAAACCTGTTATAAACCTGAAATTATTGTTTATACTCCATGGAACTGAAGACAAAGTAATAATAAACACCAGTTAAGAACTTAAATAAAAACACCACCAACTTGGGAAAACCAACTACATACCTACCTAGTTAATACTAACGGGTACGCAAGAAAACTGGCCCACAGAATAGAAGTGCGTGCCATGCCCACTTACTTAATGGAGCCTTCAGACTTCGAAGAAAACAATTATTTATGTACTTGTCCTGTTATTGGTATACCTCGTTAAATATCAGCGTCCTTCTAGTGGGCAAAGCCCTTTCTCATTGGAGCTGACCACTAAAACGTATGCCATTGTTTTCGACGCTGAGAAACTCGCACAATATGTAATTTACATAATTCTCATGAAGCGACAGATATTACGAATGTAAGTCCACTAATAGGGTTGACAGCCTACTTTGGAGTATTATTAAACTGGATTTAATATCACTATGTAATTAAAGCATCTGGATTGTGGTTGAGCACTGAATTAATGTCATTTCGGAGGGCTGCGTAATTACAAAACCGCATTTGTACAGCCCTGGCGTACTAAGTGAAATAAAAGTTAATGTTTCTACTGTGCTTGCTTCGTTAACTATTAAGTTAGGATGTGACTAACGAGTTTTCGGAGAATGTTGCTTGCGTATGACTCATCGGCCGGTCGAGGATCACCGCGCTATACATTTTGATAGGCTCGAATAACAAGGGTTTAATAACCCAATGACAGCTTTTAGAAGGATAAAATCTAGATTTATCCTCTGGTTGACAACAGATAGAGACTTTTATAGGATGGTAACAAATAAATTAATATTATTATATCTAAATTACGTGCAATGATAGGCAAAGAATCATATGAAATTGCAATCACAGAGCGACGCCCGATATACAGATGATCTTTCTTATCACGTTGAATACCTACGATGTCTCAAAGAATGTGAATGATTGAGTACCGGAACCTATCGATTAAAACATTAATGTTTACCCAAGAACGGTGATAATCCTCTTTGATTGATTACACGCGTCATCGACCTGTGTTTATTTCCAGAAATTACCCCAACCAAAACAATGTTCACCTCTTTATTTATTTAGTACAGATTGATGAGATATTTATATGCGTGCGTGTATTGTACAAGTGAACGGATCGATAATACGATTTGTCTGTTCATTTGCAGGGAAAAATCTCTACAACAACGAGCATGTAGCCATCAAAATGGAGCCGATGAAGTCGAAGGCTCCGCAACTGCACCTGGAGTACCGATTCTACAAGTTGCTAGGCACGCACGGTGAGTTCCGCACTAATTATATGCCCACGCGATTGTAAGGCCTCGTAATGGACGCGCGGAGGCGTACAACAACGTTTTATCATGTCAATTATATGTCTCCATTTCCATTGCTGTTCTGTAGTACAAATTCGAAATTATTGTATGTAATGAAAAGGATCCGGTATTAACTACTGAAGACACGATAACATGTAATATAATCATGCTGGACCTACGATCTTACCTTATTTCGTATCATACATCAATTTATCTCCAACGTCCTCCGGGAAATTGTATGCTAAAAATAAGTTTTCCTAAAAAAGCGTTCTCGGCAAATCTTCATAGACCGTACATAAATTAGTTACTCGGGTACGCTTCGACCTAGCCTCCGCTACTCCATAAGCGAAACCTAAGAATATAGTTAGTAACGGTATAACGGTCGAGTAATCTTCGCGTTTTCCTAGGCGCGATCGAGGTCACTGGATTTGTCTCGACTATTGTGTTTTTAATTGTCTCAACGCAATGCCAATTATGACCAAAGGACCTCTGGGAGTTGTATGGAAATAAAGTACGGTTCCATTGAAGTCATTTTATGGGGTCACGACAGGGTTCTCACATTGTCCTCACAACTTAAATCGTGGAAAAAATAAAAACGTACCCCGGATTGAAACAAGCCAATGTTTGAATTCACCATTTAGAAATCTGTTCTTGAACGTTTTCATTAGTATACAAACCCAATAGTGCTCTACAAATATCGCACTAAAGTTTGGGATCATAAATGCCCGTGGCACAGAAGGAAGAACGATTAGTAAAACATATTGGTCTATGAGACGCGGCACCTGTAGGTACGCACGTAACAAGCCCGCTACAAATCGCACGGGCACTGCTTTCATAAGCTGGTAATGAGGCAGATACTGTAATATCCAAAACGTTCGTGCGGAACACGTGTTTTATTGGCTTATGTCGTATCGTGCCCAGACGTTTCACGCTGACTGACGTACGACTATTTACCGTTGTCGGATGACGGTTCTCGTATACGATAACGAATGTCCTTATCGTTGATTGCATGAGCAAGAGCAATCTTACGCTGAACGGATTGTCTACGTGCAAATTGTGTGTGCACAATGATGAGAACCTTGTCGGGGAATCACTAAATTAAACAAATTAACAAACGTCACTCGCGGTATTATAATAAAGTAACTGTTTCATTTATAATGCCCACTAAATCTGAAGCTGCTGATAAAATACCAACGTTTACTTGCGTGCGTATTCTTTTGGAATCAGTTACTTTTATGGCACGAAATATTTACCGGGCTTTTTATCGCGGTAGTGTTTTATCAGCAGTTTTAAAACCACGTAAATGTTATATTGTATGATGTAGGAACTAGCTAGAACAATGTCCTGATAAAATGTGAAAAACATTTGATGTTAACACCAATGACTTGAACTTGAAAGGAGCTCTTACTCTAGTAATGGGTAGAGCCAATAATTGCTGGTATCATGTACAGGTACTGTTTGGTTTTATTGCGGAAATGTTAATTTCTCACAATACATTTAGTGAATTTCTTTCTAACATACTAGACTCGATTTCTTGAGGTGGATCGGCAGCGGTTTTCCTAAATTGCTCCATATTACTCCACTAATTCCACCGTATCCGTGCGTGACGTCATAATTGTCAAAATTGCCCTGAACGGAACAATTTAATTGTTCGAGTATGAGCACCTTACAAGTTGAAAAGTTTGTTGCGTGATGTATAAATAGATAAAATCAAATTGTGATAGAGCCCAATCTATTTATACGGTCACTGAGGGTCTCCGATTAAACTCGCGCGGGCGCACGCGTGTCTGTATTGAAAAATTGAATGTAATAGGCATCGCTCCGTGCACCCGCGCAAGTTTTAGCGTAGACCCTGAGTGTATACTGATAGTAGCATTTGCCCAGAGGGCGTCCCAAAAGTTTACTACCTGGGGACATGTGGCGGCCGCTACAACGCTATGGTCATGGAGTTGTTAGGGCCCTCGCTCGAAGATCTCTTCGTCCATTGCGGCCGAAGGTTCAGGCTGAAGACGGTCCTTATGATCGCTATGCAACTTGTAAGTGCCAGTGACATAGTAGCTAATAGTACGGTTGTATAATTGGGCACAACACCGTAACCGATATTGAACTAATCTTTTGTTTTGCCGTGTCGAGGGTAACCGGCTAACCGCACCGTGGTCATGGTCGTTGTTCTGGCCGGCCATTGTAAATGCCAGCACTAGCCTCCGTATCTGTGCTCGATTCTAAATTGACTCGATTCTGAATTATCATCCACTTACACTATAAGAGTTCATCGATTTTGGATGTTCGCATTTCAATTGTGATGGTCAATTATGACGGAAAACCATAGTTAAAAGGCAGTTTGAGTGGATGAAACCGCAGAACCAAGTCCATTATCAATAAGCCACACAAATTATATCACCTCACCGCTTGATCGCCCGATACGGTGGCTACTGCAAACTTTTTCTTCCACTTTTTCGACGTAGCAATGCTCTCGCGGGTCACTGTGTCATGAACTAGTTCAAATATCGGCTGCAGTGTTGTGCGGTGCAGGTGCGAGCGAGAGCAATGCTTGTCTTGTACTGTAAGTACTAAAATGTTTTTTGTCCCCCTCCCCCTCCCGTACCTTGGTCCCTTGGGTCCCGTAGCGCCGTCGACCGCGGAGGGTATCCCCGAGGTGTATTACTTCGGGCCGTGCGGTAAATACAATGCGTTGGTGATGGAGCTCCTGGGGCCGTCTCTGGAGGACCTTTTCGATCTGTGCGGCCGTCGATTCTCTCTAAAGACTGTGTTAATGATCGCTATGCAGTTGGTAAGTGTCCTAGTTAAGTTCTTTTAGTCCACTTTCACACTAAAGTTCTTTTAAATTTTTACAAAGAAGATTTTTAATTTGAAAAAGATCACCCTTGAACTTTGATAATTTAGTAGACTATGAGAATGGACCTCTATTGACTGGTATTCAACTGACTCGTCATCAGACCTTGGTCTTTCCCTGATTGGTTTATCACGTTTATAAAGTAACTAACAATGAATGATCTTCCTCATCGGCAAAATGTCTTGATGATGGCATAAACATTTTTAGTCTTCACAAATCACGCAGAATTCTAAAATAGGAAATAATTGTTCTGTCACGAAATCTATGACGTTGTTTGATAAAACTTAACATGATAACGGGCGTGAGTCACACTATTTTTGCTGCCCAATAAGCTATCAAGATTTTTGAGTAATTTAAAGCCGCTATAAAACTTAATACAGTTAGAACGATTTAGAGGTAACAAGCGGCGCGTAACAAAAGGACTCATTGTCAATTGATTTCACAATCTTATCTCGTCCAATGCTAAAGTTCTTGTACTTTTGATGTATAATGTAATATGAATGGACAAGTAATTATCATTTTGTCACGTTCATGTATCAGTGACACGGAAGTATTGAATAATTTTATGGTGAATATTTAAATTTGATAATATGAAACATTGATGATTATTAAATATGCCTTCCATGGTCGATATTAGAGTTACTTTAGCATTATGAATTGGTTTCTAATCGCAAAACCAATGCAAACCAATTGAGATGTTTACGTTCAGAGTACTAACATTGATATGCAAGGGCTTCTGCCGGTTGGAACAAGTAATAATTTATCCACTTATCACTGCTCGAGTATATCACAAATACATAACGCGGTTCGTACGTAAACGCCTAAAGGAGATAATTCATTGTTTTGTTGCTAGCTAGTCCATGTGATGTTTATCTACTGATCACTGATCACGACGTCACGATTTGTCAGTCAATGGCGATATTTGACTGTCTAGTTAGAACTCTTCAACAGGTAATCCCAGCTAGGTTACGTTTTTTAAGGTGAACGCAACTCAATTTGTTCGCTATCTCATACTTTTATGAGATAAAGTTTAAAGTCACTCTGGCAGTCAAAAGCCAAAAGTAAAAGAAACCAGCCTTAACGAGTGAACCAGGTTGAATCTTAATTGCTTCTCTTCCTTATCTTAATACAAG
This sequence comes from Ostrinia nubilalis, assembly GCF_963855985.1. Lineage (NCBI taxonomy): Eukaryota > Metazoa > Arthropoda > Insecta > Lepidoptera > Crambidae > Ostrinia > Ostrinia nubilalis. Next base: position 10,427,850 of record NC_087103.1, read on the forward strand.
ACCATAAAGTTCAAAATAGCGATCACTAACTACCACTGCTTCAGAAGGTCCAGAGCAAAAAATCTCGGGTTCATATCCCGGTATAGTCATCAGATCATTAAGAAAAATACCTTTTCGGAATTGGCTCCCGTTTAAGTTTTCTAAGTAACATACTTATTCCTTGCTTCTAGAACAACAATTTGTGTATTGCTTACATTATATTCTTAGATGACATCTTTAGACTATAAAGAAACTCCTTGATTGTAGTTAAACTGTACACTCGCGATATCCAGTTGCGATCACATTTACACATTAACCCCTGTCGTCCCACTTGACACATGCAATTGTATTGGATCACCGTGTAATTGCCCGCCCGCCTGTTTCAGCTCCACCGCATAGAGTATGTCCACACGAGACACCTAATATACCGGGACGTGAAGCCGGAGAATTTTTTAATAGGTAGAACTGCAACTAAAAGGGAAAAAATCATCCACATCATTGGTGAGTACATTTTTGTTTACAAGATTTTTGGCAGTTGACCAATGACGGTTTAACTTTCCTCCGGGACAAACTTGACCTTCACTGGTTGGGTTTTTATTGGCGGTCAAGCTGTAGATCCTGGTTACACAGAAGTTGTAGCGGTGGGAACGGCGTCCCGATATAAGTTTTTTGGGAAATCCGACAGTAGGACTGTAGGTGTCGGACTGGCCGACTCGTAATCCGAGAAACGCGAGTCCGATCCTCACCGCCGCTCGGCTCAACCCATATTGACCAAGAGGGGTTAACAGGACTATAAAATTGGTAGCACACTTCGACCACGAAACCTTGGCAGCGAAACCAATTGAAACACACAACTCCGTGTGTAGATCACCGCATTAGCAAACATGGTAGAATAGACGCAGTGATGTGTATTGATTTAGTTTCGCTGTCATGGTTTTGCAGATAAAAAGGTGTATTTCTTGCCAAAAGCTTAAATCGCTAAACTTAAGACTTGCGGAAATAGGCTTTTAGGTCTTGATGTGCAAACTGTTATTTACTTTTAAAGACCTATCAAATTAAATTTTCTATGTTTTCAAATTAAGTTTCCAAGCTTAAGACAGTAATAAAGGTGTTTAAGTGGTAACCGTGTCACTGTTAATAAATATGTGACTGTGTAAGAGTAAAATGGCCAGTCTTTTATGGTTTGATGATACTTTTTGCATACTCTCACATTTATAGCTTAAAACCACCTAACAACTGATGTATAAAATCTGAGTGAGTCATCAACAGTATAATATTTTTAGTTACGCCCAATAATAAGGAACCGGCTACAAACTAGTAGTTTGTACAAAATCATCAAGAATCAATTCCAAACTGGTTCTGTAATTAAGTTTAGTTACTTGATTGTTAACAGATGTTAACAATAACTTAAGTAATACAGTAATTAGATATAATTGTAACACTATCGCCACCCGGCGAGGTCTGCGGTTGAAATGTGGTACCAATGAAATGTCTATGTATGTTTATTTGTCCGTGAGACATACCTACGTGAATATTGATTCTAGTGGTAACGTATTTCGGTTTTGACGCCATCGTTATACAGAGTGTTAGGTAAATGGGTATATGAGCCGACACTAGGACATGTTAACATAGGCATATAAACGGTATGGTGAAGTCAGATAGAGACATATTCGAGAAATGTATGTTAAAAAGGCTTAGAGATTTCTGTTCCAAACATAAAATTATCAGAGAAGAACAATACGGATTTCAAAAAGAGAAGTCTACCACACTAGCTATGTTTAATTTAGTGGACACTGTCTTAACTAGTCTTAACAAAAATCTTTTGACGACTGGTCTCTTCTTTGACTTATCAAAGGCCTTTGATTTTGTACAGCACAAACTTTTATTGGAAAAATTAGAAAGAATAGGAATTAGAGGACTTGCATTACAATGGATAGAATCTTACCTTAATTGCCGGCAACAATGCGTTAGTATTAAAAATATGGTAGGGAATGAGATAAGGTCTGTGTCATCTGATTTAAGAGAAAACTGGTATGGTGTCCCCCAAGGTAGCGTACTAGGACCGATCCTGTTCCTCATTTACATTAACGACATAACTCAAGCAACAAATCATAAATGCACTTTATTTGCTGATGACATATCCATAATTGTGACTTCCAATGATAAGACTAACATACTCAATCATGAAACTGACATTAACAATACAATTGACAAAATAATTAAATGGCTTCATCAAAATAATCTAAGAATTAATCTTGACAAATGTAACTATATTCAATTTAATAAATCTAAACATGAAAAATACAATTTCACAATGAACATTGCTAAAATAAATAAAATAACACATTTGAGATTTTTAGGGCTAATTATAGACGAAGATCTTAATTGGAAACTTCATCTAGACAATATCTGCAACAGAATTAATAAATTCGTTCATGCTCTTAGACAAATAAAAAATGTAACGAACCGGAAAACCGCCATAATGTCTTATCATGCTTATGTAGAATCCATTCTGCGCTATGGAATTATTATATGGGGCAATAGTACCGACACAAAAAGAGCATTTATTGCTCAGAAAAAATGCATCAGGGCTATATGTGGAATTCGTCCTGATGAGTCATGTAGGCCACTTTTCAAAGAACTCCAACTTCTGCCACTTCCATCACTCTACATATACGAAGTTGCCGTTTTTGTCCACAAAAATACAGAACTTTTTAAAAAATCTGGTAATCTCCGATTAAGATGTCCTCAAAGACTAATACATAAAGACATACCGAGATCCACTAAATACGGAAATAGCTGTCTTTGCATGGGGATCCGTATTTATAACAAAATCCCTAAAGAAATAAAAGATCTTAATATAAATATGTTTAAAAATCGACTACACAGGTGGCTTATGAACCATAGTTTTTATGAAATAAAGGATTTCTTGACATTCAAATATGTATAAATGTAATTTTTGACATAGCTGACATAATTAATTTATTGGACATTTTATTATTGTAAAACTGTACTGTACTGTTGAAAATTGATATAATTATAATGACATTGTTTCTTTTTTATGTATTAATATTCAAACTTGCATGCTTCTTGATGTAGCAAAACATGTGGACTTATTTTATAGCTGTAACAACTGTATACCATGTTTTATGCAAATAAACAATTATTCTATTCTATTCTATTCAGAAAATTGATATCATCATTTTAATTACCTATATTAATTTTCATACAAATCTGATTTTATAAATTTTATTTTGTACCTGTATGGTATGGTCCCTTTTTCTTTCAATTAACTAAATAAGATTTTCTGACCCGACCACCCTTTTAATATTGATCTGAATCCCATGTAATCTGACTTACATGGTCAGTAATGCTTAAAACATTACTCATTTCTTACAATATTCTAACTGTAATATCATAATTTCTCTATTGGCTAACATAACTTTACCAACTGAGAAAACATATCAAACGGTTCTTACTTGAATAAACTGAAAAGGAATAACAAGTTGAAACAGCATTTACATCTATCACCGTTGTTCGAAATTTCGCGTTGTCGCATTAATAATATTTTATGATTCTCTAACTCAGCTTATTTACTAACTAGGAAGGCAATATAACTTTGAAATATGTATTAATATTCAATATGAAACTATCACCTCTAAATCTTCCTCATAAGGGGTCATCCATAAAGTACGTCACACGTAAAGAGGGGGGGAGGGGGTCGACAAAGTGTGACATGGTGTGACAAGGGGTGGGAGGGGTCCTAAGTTTCGTGACATCACATTTCAATTGTTTCAAATAAATGTGACCACCTGTGACAAGGACGCCCCCCCCCCCCCCCGTCCTTGTCACAGGTGGGGGGGGGGCTCAAAAAATCATGAAATTCGTGTGACGTACTTTATGGATGGCCCCTAATGCGTATAAATCTTCAAATAGATATTAATAATTTGTGTTTTCTGTTTCAGATTTTGGTTTGGCCAAAGAATACATAGACTTAGAGACGAACAAACATATCCCATATCGGGAGCACAAGTCACTCACTGGGACTGCGAGATATATGTCAATAAATACACATTTAGGGAAAGGTAAGATTTTCAAAATTATATCTAGATTAAAAGATGTCACAACCAAGTACATACTACATTGTCCCATAAAGCCTCTAAAAGAACTGTACTCTCGATTTAGATATCCAAGGTGAGACATTTTCAAGTAAACCATCAGTTCGATTGACTGCTCAAAGGAGTAGACGCCTCATAATGTCAGACACTAGAGTTGTAACTTCAGTCGTTATAATTCAATAGTAGAGCTATCTAACCCTTGAGGAAAGGAGCATACTGACCTGCTGTCATTGTAATCAGGCTAACCTTAAAATACATGATGTAAAAAAATACGAATTATAGTCCCGTACAGATAGATGTTAAGCATCACATTGTCCTTTCCAAAAGGACAAGGCATTCTTTATATTGTATTGTCAAAAGACTTATTTAATTTTGCTCGTTTAACATTTGTTTTTTCTTTTATTTTCCAGAACAATCTAGACGTGACGACCTAGAGGCTCTCGGCCATATGTTTATGTATTTTTTACGTGGTTCCTTACCCTGGCAGGGTTTAAAAGCTGATACACTCAAAGAAAGATACCAAAAAATTGGTGACACCAAGCGGGCGACACCGATCGAGGTGAGTTGTCAGATTTCTTTTATAAGGCTACTTATGTATCATTGGACTTCTTATTAATTTTCACTTAATTTCCCACAGCAAAACATAGACAAAAATAGATTTAAAAAAATCAAATTAAAAGCCAAAACACTATGGTTATATTTTTAGTATACTAGACTGGGAGTGCCATATCTTTTATGACTGGATGCAGTTTAGTGTTCTTTTTCAACTGAGACGTCCATTTCCGGACCAAAGACTAAAGGCGGCGGTTCGTACTGACGGGAGACCGCGACCGTATAAGCATCAGTTAGCGAGCGAGAGAGGCGGGAGACTGAGGCCTAAAGCTTCAACCACACCAAAGGCCAAGGATTGGTCGCGTGGACTGTCATGGGTCGCGCGACCTGTCATTGGCCTATGGTGGTGTAGTTGAAGCCTAAGACGCTTTCACATTAGGGCGTTAGAAGCGCGACTGCAGCGCGGCAGCGGCGTTTTTATAATGTCAAGGCATGCATCCGCTGTCACATAGTATGAAATTTTCGGCAGCGCGTCTGTCGCACTGCTAAATCGCCTAAAGGCTTCCACAGACCAAACGCGGGTCAGAAGCAGCGCGGCAGTAGGCACACTGAAGGCAGCGCAGTTTCAAAGCAAATGCAACGTGGGCGGGCAAAAAATTCAATATTCGAAAACCGCTTTCAACGCGCTGTTACCGCCCTGCCTCCGGTGTGTCATGCTAATATGGCCGCCATAGTAATACAACAGCGCGGGCCCGCGCTCACGCCGCTTCTGTCCCGCTCCCGCGCCGCCTCGTTTGTCGTTCAGCAGTTGCTGTGCGGCACGGTAGGAGCGCGGGCCCGCGTTCAAATTTGGTGTGACACACTTCAAAGAGTTTCTTGTATTACAACTTGCGTGGGGCCGCATTCTAACTGCGCTGCTACTGCCCCGCGTTTGGTCTGCTGAAGCCTTAAATGTGAAAGCGCTCTAAGTGAAGTAACGGTCGCGGTCTTCCGTCTCGGTATCTTGTCTCTTGCAAGCTAAATATCGAATGGTGGTGTAAATGGTGTCAACTATACACTATTTTTAAACCCCGTTTGATTCGATTACGGCACGATTCCAGGTGTTATGCGAGGGCCACCCCGAGGAGTTGGCCACGTACCTGCGCTACGTGCGGCGGCTGGACTTCTTCGAGACGCCCGACTACGACCAGCTGCGGCGCATGTTCCGCGATCTGTTCGAGCGGCGCGGCTACGTCGACGACGGCGAGTTCGACTGGACCGGCAAGACGATGGTAAACAATTCCGTAGCTTAGCGCTAGGTGATTAGGTTCAGTTCAGTTTGAGCGCAATAGGTAACGTAGGGTGATTTTAGGTTGGATTCTGTTTGAGCGCAATAGAATAACAGATATTTACAGTTTTGGAGTTTAGCACGCGGATAATAAGGTTCCGTTCAGTTTGACAGTATTAGAATGACTGCGGGTCTAGACAAAGTGCAAATTATAATCGCAAACCAGTCGAAAAGCCCCTTTTTTGTATGGAGTTTTGACGGATTCGATTTTCGATTCAATCAAAAAGTGCGTTTTGTCTAGGGGGGCTGAAATATTTACAATTCTGTAGCTTAGCGCTAGTGTGATTGCAACTGAATTTTTTACAATTTTGGAGCTTAGCACAAGCATGACAAGACTCAATCTTGATTGAGGGCAACAAATGTGAATGCAACTAAAATATTTACAATTCTGGAGCTTATCATGCAACTATTAAGGGGTTCCGTTCAGTTTTAGAGCAATAAAATGACAGATAATTTTGTAGTTTAGCTTACCCCAGCAAATTAAAATTGTTTGGTACGCTAAGAATTCTATAGCTTAGCGTCTTGTGTAGGGCCACTTGAATGTCTGCCGATACAAATTCCTGTGTGTACTGAGCTGAAACAACATGGGACTCAACATCTATGCCATAGAACAATTTATGTACATTCTATAGGAACATTGATGTAACAACTAAATATTTGAAGTACATATTCCAATTTAAAATATCTTGTATTTTTATCAAATGTATGTATTGTTTTTTACCGCTTTCTTCATTGCACCTTTTTAATCTAACACAAGCATGCATTTTTATATGCTTTTGTAACAAACCTCACTAGATTTGGTTATTTTCCATTGATTGACTAAAATGGATACATCCCGTTTTCTAATAAGCCTTCTTGTAATGGACAAAATAACCAAATTGCTTTTTTATGTTAGTAATGATTGCAAAACAAATTAATAAACCGTTTTGTTTTAAAATATTTGATAGTTTGTTCATAACTATAACTACGTCTAAAAAAACAAAATGCTTATTAAGTTGTTTTGCAATCTGTCGTTTCTTTTTTTGTAAGCTAGTGTTTGTGTTTCATTTTTTGCAAGCAAAATTTTGTGTGGAAGGCTTGTTTTATTGTTTTCTTATTTCGCTAAAATACTATTTCATTTATCTGTCTCAACTATATACCTTTTCTATGTCAATAATATTGTAGGTTGAAATACAAAGACGTGCCAAGCATCATTGAATTTCATCCCAGATTTGTGTTGTACAAAAATACAATTTTACTTTGAACGAACTATGAAGTAACCTATAAAAATATGTCACTTCTAACTTACAAAAACGTGGATACTACTAACATTGTAAATATAGTTTAACTTTAGTGTTGCCATGTACAAGGGCGAATCCAAAGAAAGGCCGTGTATAATTTTATGTATCCAATCGATCGATTCAACGCCGAATTAGTATGCTTTGCTATTTACGACACAAAGGTGAAGAATTGTTTGTTGACCACCGTTGAACCATCGTTAGATGGTTCAAGGTGTGAGCCCTTGAACTATTTTGTAAAGGCCTAAATTATCTAGGATAACTAATAGCTGCTTTGGTGCTTTATATAAGACGTATAACACGTGAAGAAGTAACCCATATTGACCTCAATTAATCAGCTAAAGTCTTTTGACTTTGAAATTCGTATTTAGAGACGTACGGTTTTCGGAAACTTTTCGACGATTATTAATACCGGTAACATGAATACCGATTGGATATTACTACCAGGTATACTCATATTTCGACTTAAGAAAGTTCCCCGATAACAGCACATCTCTATGCTAGAGTTTGTTAGTGACTAAAGTCCGGTCGCCGAGCACATATAATTTCGTCCAATGACCCCACAGCCTACACTCACCGCGGCCGCCCGTGGCATAGTCGCGATAGCAACAAATTACACTCGAGCGATAAGGATGGGTAGCTTGGGGTCATTGGACGAAATTCTATCTGCTCGGCGACCGGACTTTAGTGCGCGACACAAATTAGTTTTCTATTGTGTCTCGTAAGCTATGGATTAAACTATAAATGCTAAGTTTTTGCTAAATCTTAGCGAAGAAAGTTACCTAGTCGATATGCGTTAGTTTTTGACGGCTACTACATAATTTAAATATTACAACTTTAACTAGAATCACTAAACAAAGTTACACTGATTTCTAGTTCGGTATTTTTTTATTTAGACTGAAGTTTACCTTTTTATTTCACTTTTTTTCCAACTAACAACACTGGCAGTTGTAACAATGGTTGTGAATTAGTTAATGAATTGTTAAAATTAGAATACCCTTAGATCTCATTAGTAGAAAATACATATTTATTATTTCTTTAATAAAGTAAAAATCCTTTAATGTGTGGTTTATTTGTAGATAGATTGAAAGCATAATTGTATAACTCATCCAGCTAAACGTGTGGTGCTTTATGTAAATGCAATAAAGGTGTTTTTGCAACAAAAATGTATGGCTTAATTTATGTGAAAAGGAATTGCGGTAGAAAATGATGGATGAGATGAGTTACACAATTAGCAAGCTGGCTATTTTATGTTTGTGAAATGCACAGATTGTTAGCTAAAACTTAAGTTACTATTGTGGACCTAATGAGGCGAAAATACTCATTACAGGCTGTCAACATTTTAAATTTAATTTTTGTTGCGCTTTATTGTTTCACATAGTGGGATAAGTGTTTTGTTTCCGTTTAACAAAACACAACAGCTTTATAAAATTGCTCTGCAAGAATTTTGCGATAACATCGACCTAAAACATAACATAACAACTGCACTCTGACTACAATATAAGCAATTTCTAGTGTTAATCAACCAATAAAAGATTTTCTCTCACAAGTTTTAACCATTTGAATGCCGTAAGTAGATAATATGGGGCTAGGTAAAGTGGTCCCACTTATCCTTATTGAACCATTCTGATGTATCAATCAATAAAAAAAGTACATATAGATAGATAGAACACACAATTTATACACCACACAGGACAAGAAAAGAAAAAGAAATACACAAATGAGAAGGCACAATTTTGATATTATTTTTCACGATCACTCACACTTTAACCATTTGAATGCCGTGGTCCACAATCTACATCTCTAACCAGAGTGGTCCCACTTATCACCATAGCTTTTGAAGCATGTCTGGTGGCGTTGTGTTGCATGCCGCATGCTTGGGCAGCCGGTCAACATTCACGTGATGCGAATCTTGCGCAACGCGCCGCCGTCAAATGTCGTCAGAAATAAGTCTGACAAGGTCAGTAAGGTTTGGATGTGAAATGAACCGGGAGACAGGTTTAGTGATGAGTTCCAAAAATAATATTGTAACCCTTTATGAGACTGTCGTGGCTGTTAAGGGGTTATGTTTGAATTTTTAACATTAAAAGAAAGACTTGGAAAGAATTTAGACAATAGAAATTTTATTGATCGAGACTCACCGGTGAGCTCCCGTGGCGTGTAACGTGTTAAATATTGGTTCATTTTATATTCAATGACAAATTCAATCTTATAACAAATTCAAACTACCGCTTTATCTAGCGCTCTGCTTTTTACTATCACTTAGTTTTATGTTTCATTATGGCAATTATTGTCCAATATTACCTCACTATGAGTAAACCATTGCACATTTTACACAAATAACCATAGCACTTATTAACATGTAATTTACCTTAGTTGACAATCAGAGAAGTAACAGCCCAAAACTAGTTAAAACTAGATTTATCAACCCAGGACTAGTCGTATTCCCACAATACTAGTTACGTTCTTACCTTTTAGTTACGTCATCATTGTAATTCGACCCATATTCGACATTAGGCTAAGTACACATTGATGCTTGAAATATTTCATAAATATTTAAAATTATAGATTTATATGATTTTTATTGCTCATTCCAGTCAACCCCTGTGGGCTCCATTCAAACGGGACACGAGATTGTCGTCTCTCCGAACCGTGACAGACATCAACCCTTCCATAAGGTATTAAAAAGTCATTATTTTTCGTAGATTTTAAGTTAGTTTATCATTAGGCATAGTGCCGATTGTACACTCTCGAAGAGAAAGGTCGCAAATCGATTAAGTTAAATCTTGACACCTTTAGAATCGGTAATGTAGCGAACAAATACTAAGACCGATTAAAGTTGACTGAATGGAATGGTTATTAATGTATAACCAATGAATTGACAAGCTTTTATGATATTTCAAATCTTGATTCATCTGAAAACCAATTTAGTAAAATGCCTCTTGTGATTACCTTTAATATAGGTGACATAATTTTTAAGTTCAAGATTATTTTTTGTGTACTTTATAATTTGTTTGAAAGATTACTGAATCGTTTACTCGCGAGAGTGTACATCCGGCTTAAGATAAAATGAATGAGGCTACATAAATTCATTAGAGTATGCCGTAAAAGCAATAGTTGATGTTTAACACATTTCAGTTTATGATTTTATACATTGTTACATGTAGCGACACTTTTTATTATAATTTTTTGAGACTAGTAGGTATATAATATAGGTGACATAATTTTTAAGTTCAAGATTATTTTTTGTGTACTTTATAATTTGTTTGAAAGATTACTGAATCGTTTACTCGCGAGAGTGTACATCCGGCTTAAGATAAAATGAATGAGGCTACATAAATTCATTAGAGTATGCCGTAAAAGCAATAGTTGATGTTTAACACATTTCAGTTTATGATTTTATACATTGTTACATGTAGCGACACTTTTTATTATAATTTTTTGAGACTAGTAGGTATATTCAAAACGAAAAACAAAAAAATACTGTCTAAAATTAATAACACAGTTATTTCATTACACTAATATTTAATGCAAGTCAATTGATCCGTACTTACAATACGGAGAGTTGACGTAATCGTCAGGTGAACTGACTATATTTTTTTCGGTGCAGGATGATTTGTGTGATTATATAATTGGTTTGGTTGAGGACGATGAGGCGGCGCTAATTTCGGGAGAGGTTTGGGCCCCATTCAAATATACCCTAGTTGTTTTCACTAGTTGACCTTGAGGTGCGATTCATACTGAGATGACTAGTGGACATTTCACGTTGCCTGCCGTTTCCATGTGGTTACATTATACTCGTAATTTGATTTTATAAAATTATCTCTATTATTTACATAACGATTATTTTATTTAATGCTTCTCAACTTGTTTTCTAAAATAGCGGATTTTTTATGTTCCGAATTTTAATTACACAGCCAAACTTCTAAAATTTACTACTATCCTCAACACAATGAGGGCCATTGCTCATGAAGAAAATGACTAGTCATGTCTCAAAACCGTATGCATAAAAATTAAAGATGAAGTTGTTAAAATATATTTCCATGACCAAATTTTTCTTTTGCATGAAACAGGCCGACAACACACATAAAACTAGTTTTTTCAATATGAATCGACCCTTATATCGCCATGACTACCTCCGGCGATGATCCCATAGACTTTGTTCGGTAAATTGGTTTGCTAAATTTTCTATTTTAATTATTAAATAAAACATTAATCGGTTTTAAACTTACATTACTATTACCGTTTTAGACTTTCTTTATACTTTTGAATGAACATGACACGTTAAATTAAATTTTAAAATTTAAATGACAAGTTGTTTTAACAAGTCTTTTTAAAATCTTTTAGCTAGAATTTTAGCATTATTCGTAGTTGTAGATTTTTATCATAAAAACACACCTACATAATATGGTTTAGATTACATTTCAATACTTCAAATCAATCGTAAAATATCGCTTATTTGCTGACCAATTTATTGAAGATGTGTCGAGGGTGTTTCTCCATTATTGCCATTTATGTTACGTGGATGTAAATATGTATGTTGCATTTTCAAAAACCTAAATTACATTAAAATACAAATGAGAATGGTCCAGGAACACCCCTTCAATTGTTTCTTTTGGACTCCCATAGATGGCATTTACCGTTCATTTGTTCATGGAGCTATGTACATACCTTGCAAGAGTGGCGCGTTGCTTTGAGCTTGTAGGGTGACCACGCTAGTCCCTAACCAGAGTTTGTGTGGATTTTTCGAGAATGCTTCTACCATCATGGTTTAGTACTACAGGTTGTGATATCATCTAAGATCGTTTTTTAACGCATTAGTGATTACTAAAAACTGTGTGAGAGTTCTACTAAAATCGTTTGCCGTTAGAATGTTTGGTACCAATCGTTAGAATTTGCACTTTTTTATTTTAACTAACGGCCAAAATTTTTAGACAAAAATCTACGAATTTATTTCACATTTTATGGACTGATACATGGAGCCATATTTCTAAAGAGTCCTTCAAAATAGCAAAGCAGAGACCCCATACTTAGATCTTGTCAGCCTGTAATACATGTCAGGTGTAATCTGAACAGTGCTTGAGTGTAAGTCCCTTATCCCTTTACCGAAATATGTATGAGGCATCAGTGTTTGTCGTTGTTTATTGTGATGTTGAATGTGGTATAGGCTCATTTGTACCAAGTTTTATTTTAAAAAATGAGTAGTGTACTATTTTAAATACTATTCGTTACTTTTGGAGAGTATTTTGTAGGTCCTTAACCCTAAAATGGATATAGTGAGTTGAAATTTTTCATTGGACATAAAGACAAAACAAGTATCAGATGGAATCTATGTTCACTTGGTCTTAATTATGTAGTTAACGTTTACATGCGACGTTGAACCAACTCATGATCTTGAAAATCAATAAATAAATAGCAAGGAGTAGCTTTGTTACCGATCTATTCTATTCTTAATTCACTCTCATTCACAAGCACGGTGATCTTGTGAAGATTGTCTGTATTGGATAAAAAAAACCGCAAGGACTATCTTTTCCAAAACAATATTGCATCTCTATTCTACAAGGAGTAGCTTGTTTACCACTGATCTATACGATCACTTCACTCTCATTCGCAAGCATGCGATCTTGTGAAGATTATCTGTATTGTATCAAAAAATAAACAGCAAGGGCTATGTTTATTTCCAAAACAATATCACATCATATAAACAAGAAGGAGTACTTAGCTTAAAATAGAAATACATGGGTCTTAAGACTGAGTTACATATACTCACAGCTTGACGTTTCGGCTACTATGCTGCAGCCGTGGTCACAAGCAGACTTTCTATTTTAGTTTGAAATGGAACGCGAAAGTTTAAAATCTTGGAGTAGGTACTTAGCTTTTTCTCAAAACAATATTACATCTCTATTCTACAGCAAAGAGTAGCTTTTTTACCACCGATCTATTCTATTACTTCACTCTCAGATCATAAGCTGTATTGGAACGAAAAATAAACAGAAAGAAGTAGCTTTTTTACCACCGATCTATTTTATTATTCTCTCTCAGATTATAAGCTGTATTGGATCGAAAAATAAACAGAAAGAAGTAGCTTTTTTCTATTCTATTCTCACTTCATTCGCACCTTTCATTCTCAATCTATCGCGTGTTCAGGGCGCTGTGAAGGACTCGGGAACCGGCGGGACGGCCAACACGGGCAACTGGCCGCCCAGCGGGAAGGCCACGCCCCTCACCACCGGCCACCTCACCCCCGCGGATAGGCACGGATCCGTTCAGGTACCATCCACAAACTTTAACTTCTTCTTCTTCTTTTCGTGTCGACAACAAACCTACACAGTGTCATCCCAAAACTCCGCCACAAGAGTGGCGTTGTCAGTAGCACTCATCAAATCCTCCTGAGTGCAGTTGCTTGGGCACTCAGGGCATGACATCAGGTGCCTCATCGACTGGGGAATAAAACCGCACCTGCACTCCATGTTCAAGCCATCCAAGAATCCCCACCTGGCCAGATTGTCCTTACTACGGCCAACCTGCGTCCGAAGTCTATTTAAAGACTTCCAGGTAAGCCAGGGGAGCTCATGTCCAGGTGGAGGACTCTCAGACATAGGGACAAAAGGGCAGGGGAGATCAGCTCTCTTAAACTTTAACTGCACTTCTTTATCTCTTCTGAGTTATTTGCAGGTCCAATGACATCGACTTTTCATTGACACTTTTCTTGGCTTTCACTGGTTCGGTTTTTTCGGAGTTACTGTAAATCCTGGCTACATAGTTTCGCAGTAGTAGGAAAGAGAGATGGGAATGGTCTCCGAAGCGCATCTTTAGCTCTTTATTTTCTGATCATTCTTAGTGTTGGTCATCATATCTGGGAATAGTTGCGAGTCCAACTTTCACTTGGGACGAACTTGGCCTTCACTGGTTGGGTTTTAAAGCTGTAGATCCTGGCTGCATTGGCGGTTGCAGCAGTGGGAATAGCCCCAAAAATCTATCTGTTGTAGGGTCTTAGACACTTCTTCCAGAAAACGATTGGATATAAATAAGGGTTAACATTTTATTCTGGCTTTTTCAAATACCAAACTAATTTGTCTGTCAAATTATTCCCTTGATTTTCTTAATATTATCTTGTCAAATCCAATGAAATTCGTGTATTTAAAAGTTAAATATTTTATCTATTATTTTTTGTATTATTTTGTACAGGTTTTAAAGTACTCCTTTGTTAAATCTAATATACTATATCTAAGATGGGCATCAAACTATGTGTTCAATATCGTTTCACATGTTTAGTATATTTTAGATATCACATTATTCTGCATGCCTTTGTAATCTGGTATTTATTTACAGTATTATTTACGCAGTTTATTTTGTCATTAATTGTGAATGTATATTGGTGTATTTATTTTTTAGCTGTTGAAGAATAAACATTTTCGGTATGTGAAATTTCCTGGATCCGTGTCAACGGTCAGTTTGAATTTTTTGGAGGCAAACGTGTGGTCTGCATGACGCTTACAACTTTGTGCTATTGACGTAACAATGCTTAATTACTAAGCACTGCCAAACTGCCAATATTCATTCATAAAACCCATTCAGAGCTAAATAGGCTAGGAAACAAGTTGATAGTCAACTCCCAAACCTATGAGCGTTTATACACAAGCATTAAGATTCTATTTTGCAATTAAAATAATTATTTTTACTTTTGAATAATTCAAAAGTTGAATATAGTTCCCTGTATTCTTGTTGCCGTATTAAGGGTTAAAGTTTATTCTAACCTTCACTCAATATAGCTCGTGTGTAAAAGTCCAATGGTTGTGTGATTCGGCTTTCAGTTATTTTAGTAGAAAAATGTTACAAATAAAATATTCCACTATTGCAACTTAAATGCTACAATAGTTGAATGTATGGCTCGCTTAAAAGTCACAACGGAGAAGTAATTTACGGCATATTTGCGATTGGTCTAAATATTGAAATAACCCATCAATAATCTCAATTTATGCTTGAATTGAGTTTTCAGCTTCGTTCACCTAAAGCATTCCAAAAACCACTGACAGCTTTTTTACGATTGCACCAATTCGATGTTTGTCTTATTTGTTGTTTAGTTTTATTGTTGCTTTACACAATAATATTACGGACTAAAATAATATATAATTTTAATTTTTGAGACACATCTTCATAAGGTTTCATCATGTATCTCCGATTCTTACAAATTGTATTCAGAAAAGTTTATTAATAATTACAGTAACATTTATAAACACGTAACATTCTTGAAGAGTGGCAACTGGATTTTAAAATATTTTAAGTAGAGTAAGAAACACTTTTCTTTTCACGACCTGCCCCCCTAGACAAAACGCACTTTTTGATCGAATCGAAAATCGAATTCGTCAAAACTCCATACAAAAAAGGGGCTTTTCGACCACTTTTCGACTGGTTTGCGATTAAAATTTTCACTTTGTCTAGACCCACTGGAGACATCTGATTGTAATAAATTTAAAAAAAACTGAACCAAATTAACCGTCCACTAAAACCGTATGTCACCTAAAGTGACAGGGACATTACAGATTAAATTTAACCTGACTCGGAAAAGCAGGTACTCATTTCAAGTCTTTGTATGCCGAGCAAAAATAGGTAGGCATTTATAATGTATGTAAAACCTTGCCTCTGAATTTGCAAATTGCCATTAAACAGTCTCGATCTGGACGCAAAACTTATTATTTATTTACAGTTCAAATGGCAATTTGATAATTCGGGCAGTGAAGATTTAATTTACTCCCAGGTGGTTCGTAAACTGACCACCCAACCCCAGTGGTTCGTAAACTGACCACCCAACCCCAGTGGTTCGTAAACTGACCACCTCACCTCCAAAATGGTTCGCATCCCTCAGTCTGACCTTACCCACAGGTGGTGAGTTCCACCAACGGAGAGCTGGGAGCGGACGACCCGACGGCGGGCCACAGCAACACGCCTATAACCCAGCCACACCACGAGGTCGACGTGGTAGACGACACCAAGTCAGTTTTCCAGCTGTACGGATACATTTTTATTTATTTTCCGCTTGCCGCAAGCTTTTTATTTGCATTTTTTTGATGTCGTGAGTTTTGGTGGCCGCTTGACGTTTAAAGCTCATATAGATGACCCACGCTGAACTGTCCCACCAAACTCAATGACAGGGGGGCGCTACCATCGTTCAACTATATGGTTTCCAATATGGCAAAAATCGGAACCAGCGATCCGGAATTGACGGTGGCGCCCCGCTGTCAATGTCATGGATAGGACAGTTCAGTATTTTGGAACTATAGCAGACTTATCAACTCGGAAAGGGATCAACACCGTATCGCCTTTCGCGAGCTGTCATCGCCTTTCGCGCGCTGTCAATAGGGAGGCGAGGCGTTTACGTTTCGGTGCGGATAAGTGTGCGTAGCAGTATGGAGTTTCGTACAAAGAATACTGACCGCCTCGAGTTATACGGTAACGATCCCTTTCCGGCTTGATACATTTGTGACGTCCTTAAAATAATAACCAATTTTTATTCTTTTTAGAACTGATTTTTCAATCATCATCTTTAACAGAAGAATAAAACAAAAAAATAAATCAGTTTTTGTATGAGAAGTAAGTCAAAATGACAATTTTATTTGACAGTTAAATCTGTGGATTGAAAAATCAGCCTTTTCATTTTTAATCAGCAGCCAATTTTCACCTCCGTACCTCAATAATGTTACACGCTCGTTGAAAACTAGGTACCTAGTTTAAAGTGATCTAATAAAGAAGAAGTAATGGATTGTTATCTTAAACTAGTGTTCAACACGCGTGTAAGATTTTTGATAGTGAGAGGGATACATTTAAATATAAATTAGGGTAAACAGGGCCATTTCTTTAGTTATAACAATGACGAATTTTAAACCTCACTTCGCTCACTTGGCGTTCGCCAAATGTTCATTTTAAATTAAAATTAATGAAGATGCATTAACATCTTTACTACTTACTAATAAACTAAAATAATAACGTTCAGTTCGCTTAATGCTTGCTTGATTTGCCTTTATTAAGTGATAATGCATTATTAACAAAACAATGTAATAAAAAAATACTCTATCGTGTCTAATTGACCGTTGTGCAAACTGCAAAGGTTTGTATCAAATAATTGTTCGTAATTTGAAACAAATTAGTAATTTAATTAAAATTGGATAGTAATAGATCACTAAAAAGTGAAGGTGATGAATTATTGGCTACAAAATAGCATCGTCGCAAAGTAAAAACGAAAACGTCACGAATCGAGTCGAGTCAATTAGAATCGTAAAAGTGAAAATGTATCATGACAATTTACCGATAATTGCATATTTGAAACGTTACTGAAAATGTGTTTTTAAAACATAATTTATGACCATATTTGTGCTCATATTTCTTTGCAAGATTTTTAAATATAAAGACCTAGTTGGGAAAACATTATTTTAAAACTTGATAATATCGACTATCTCAGGACTGTCATTATTTTCTATGTTTTAAAATCATGTTTGGAATACATAGAATAATTGAATTAGTATTAGAAATGCAATAAAAAAAGATAAAATAAATATAGGTTTAGCGTTTGGTGTTTTTGGGACGTCAAACGTCAGTGAGGCTTCAGATTTGTATGCTCTGTCACGCCATAATATGTCAAAATCACCCCTCCCGTGTCGCTCCCATACCTCAGGCATTAACTGAGTTAAATAGGCTAGTTTCCTAAAAAAATTTTTTTAGTCCGTCAATTTTAGTATAAAAAAATATTGGACACGTATATTTTTAATTGTCAATCAAACAAATAATTACAAAGTTATAGTGCGTTCAAGTTCCACGCGACGTCACAAAGTGTGCACTTTTACGCACTCACAGACGTCACGGGCCTTTTCTTTAGAACTTTGGCACGCTTTATCTCTTTACATTTTCATTAGTTTTAAAAAATGAAAAATACGTGTCGAGTAGTTTTTGATAAGCTAACTGACGGACTAATTAAAACTATTGCTTTTTTACCCAGGAAACATCCCTCTTCGTATCTCAGATGGGACAGTACAAGTTTTAAAATCACGTTTAGGATATTATTTAGCGTTAAACACACAGAACTAAGGCTGAGTTGCACCACCTTACATTGACGGTAACTTTAACGATAACCGGTGTTTTTTGTATGGAGTTTGACAGATTTTTGACGTTTAGCTAAAGTAAAATGTTGCAACCCAGCCTTAGTTGTATATTAAGCCTTGTATTCATTAGGCAACATTTGTTGATAAACTGTTTATGACTAATTAATGCGAAACAAGTTTACCATAAACACAGGTTTCTGAAACTTGGCCGTCCTCACTTGCTCTCCACTCATAGCGGGGAGCACGGCAACATGTATCATAAACAATGTATCATCAGTCATCACCTATGTTTATAGACTGTTTATAAACTGTTTACAGAGATGATGAAACATTGTTTATGAACAGTGTTTATCAAGAAATGTTGCCTAGTGAGTACATGGCTTTACACTGAGCTTAGCCCAAGCAAAAAAGTAGCAACAACCATAACCTACACCATGGCAGACTCTGTAAATCGTCATGCAGACAATCCGTGTATTCCAGGTGTTGCTGTTTCTTCAAACGCAAAAAGAAGAAGTGCGCCGCGCGAGCGGGCAAGTGACGCGTGCGAGTCACGTGACCTCCGACCGCCCGCCCGCCCCGCGTCCGTGTGTGTTGATGTACTGACGGTTGCGATTCGAACAACCTTTTCTAAGCTAGGTTACACTATCAAGGCTTATTCCACTATTTGACGGGGATTTTCAACGGGGAATAGTGAACTTTTTGTTCCCCGTTATATTAGGATTTTATTTTGAACGTAATGGTGATTAATTAACTTTTTAGTTCATTGTTCCCCATTATAAGCTCCAATTTAACGTTAACGGGGAATAGTGAACAAAAAGTTCACTTATCCCCGTTGACGGGGATTGTCAACGGGGAATAGCATAGTAGAATAAGCCACTATAAAGTCCGGTCGCCGAGCACACGCAATTTCGTCCAATGACCCCAAGCTGCTGCTTATCGCTCGCGCGTAAATTGCTAGTATACACGCCACGGTACCATCGCGGTATAATATCGCCACTGTTACTCCATTTCTAGGCTAGGATGCAAGGATACACGCCACGGTACCATCTTAAGTCTGCGTTTCCACCAAATATATTATGCGAGGATGCGTAGCGAGGGATGTGTTTCTAAAGAACCCATAGAATCGCTTCATTTGCCGAGGCTAGGTAAATAAAGCGATTCTATTGGTTCTTTACAAACACGTCTCTCGCTACGCTTCCACGCACATCTCTCGTGGAAACGCAGCCTAACGCTGTATAAAGATAACTCAATTAATCAAAACTCAATAGAAATCAATTGTTACCACGGTCTCGTGCATCCGCTTAGGGTTCCACGAGATACGGGGAAAATAACAGCTATATTTTATAAACTGAGTTCGAGAACTGTATTAGAGACATGCCTGGATAAATAATTAATCTTATTCTGTGCCTAATTATATCTATAAAGCCGATAAAATGCTCGTACAAGAGTATATCGTGTCGTGGCGCGTATTCTAGTTCTACTAATTTAGATAAGCGGAATTCAGCTTCGAACCCAGCGCTCTATATATTTTTTAACCTTTTTTGTCTTTTTAACCGACTTCAAAAGAAGGAGGTTCTCAATTCGGTTCTTTTTTTGGGATTTTAAAAACCAACTTTATTTCACAACACAGTGAAACAAAGTTGGATAATCACTCAACAGAATGACACTACAAGTGTCCGTTCTCAATAAGGTTAAAAATCCAAACTTTAACGTGAGTAATAGAAATAATGACATCAGATAATAATTTTATGCAAAGAAAATTACAATGTGTTAAACTTAAAATTAATACGTACCTATTTATTTTGTTCTCTCTGTGGCGTGACTTGTGTTGAAATGAATTTATTAACTAATTCTTTCTGCTCGTTCCGGTAAAATACAATTTCCCTGTTCATAATAAAAACTAGTGGAAACCATTGTTATGTATAAATATTTAAATGGTACAGGGATTTGTAATCGTGCTACATGGCGTGCGAGCTAAATACGCGACGTGACAACGCTGTTTTTTTATACAGTCCTAAACGTTCATTGATTATACATTTTTATAAGACAACTATGACAGAATATTCCATATAATCACCGATGTTCAGTTGTTGCTTATGAAAAAGAAATCCTCTTTGATAAGAATTGAAATTATTTATTTCGATCTCAAACTATTCTGTTATTAAGAGTACAACCATCCGATTATCACATGGTTACTAAATTAAACGCATAATATATTATACAATTTAGGAAAAGATTGTTCGAATCGTCGGCAAGTTGTATTAGATAATTATTACATTCTCACGCAACTCTAGTGGCATGTTAAAAACGAATTCACGAAAACAATTTCAATATGTAACTTTGTCAGTTAATCGATCGACATTTCGTTTCGTTTGTCAAAGTTTCGTTTCCATTGTAAAAGTATGTCATGTTTGTTTTGGGTTATGAATAACAATTTTAAAATAGTTGGTATTCTTTAATGTTTTCATTGTAATCAGTTTTCTGTAAACTAACTCCCTTATTCATAACATTTGAACTACTTAATGCTCTATCACTTTTTGTCAAATGTTGATTTTACTGTGATAAAAAAGAGACAACACCGTGCTTTAGTTAAAACAGCGTTAAGTAAGATTTTTATGAATGAGGGTGTTAGTACTTTATCCACAATACTCCTGTAAAATGCCACTCAAAAATCATTTCCCTTTGCATTCTCTCCATGAACGGCTAAATAATATTTCACACGGAATACTGGTTCTGAAAATCCTTATCTTCTTTCTGCATCTAGAACTTCAAAAATATTGTATACGCGGTAAGGATGAGTTATTGTATGATTTTCATAGTCTTGCGATTCTACACCTTACGTAAATAAAATGAAGCAATAACTTAAATAAAGCATGAAAACACTTGTACGCTATTATCGTCTTTACGCTAATGAAACACGGTCTATAATGGCACGGTTCTTTATTATGCAAAGCGAGTCAGGCTTGCCGATAATGGACTAGATTGACGCAACCTGCGAGCTACCACATTCGATCCATTTCGAACTGTTGTTGTTACTATTGAGTTTGTAATAGTTAAATAATAGTAATTCTCAACAGGTTGCCTTACTGAACCATAGTTATCTTGACAATCGAATTCAGAGCCACTATTCGAAGTGAGCGACGTCAATTATTTGTTACACGTTCATAAAGTTTACCCAGTTTTACGTTATAACATACCCCATGAGATTTCAAATGTGACATGACAGTTTAAATGTACTTATTAGTGAAAAATAATGCTTATTAGAGCAGAAAGGAGCTGTAAGTAGGCCGGGTGCGGTCGGCGGGACGTCTGCTTGTTTTCCCGTCCGTAGTTACGTTTCGTCGTCAGGAGATAGCTGACGTGTGGACGCGAGACCTCTTACCTCATAGCATCCCGCTCGCATCGAATGTCCATTCCAGCACATAGATTCGAACAAATCGACAGATTTGTACATTAGAACACTACATTAATCATACAGCCGTAGTTTTAAAAACAAATACTTAGTAGTCGTGTATTGCTTTATCCCCCAATATAGTGACGCCGTTTAATATTATTTTTGTACGTTTCGTTCATTTATAATCTGTGAATGCGTTGTAATTCAATTTTTTTGTTACATAAGTAATGAATTACCATAACATAGAGAATATGGCGACTTTGTAATAAGTTTGTGTGTTGTTGAACTTTACTTCGTCCGCGGCCCGTTGGACATTGCGAGCGGAGGAGTCGGGATTACTTTGTACTAAACAGGTTGTGATATAACACATTTTGATCTTCGTAAGCACTGCAGCCTAGTTATACGCAAATTATACGACGACGTGTATACAGGGATATTATAAGTTGACTTTTAGGGCAGCTCAAGTAAAGTGCTTGATATTATCAACAGTATAAAAGGCTTTTACATGTTAGACAAGCTTAGCAAGGCTGCTCAGTGCAGTGGGGCATTCGATGAACGTTTCCGTTCGCAGTGTTCAACGAGCCGATTGTATGCATATTTCTAGGTTTTAACTTTATTTAGTCATTCTAATAAGTTCAATTTGTGCGACAAAGAAGTATGATAATTATTATTTAATTGGCTCCGTTCCTATAGTGATGCCACTTACTTTACTGTCTTTATTTATGCCTATATAATTATAGTTTAATAAATGAGAAAACAACAGGCAATAAGTAAACAAATTATGTAAAGCGTTTCTTTCTGGTGCGCGCCTCGTTAGTATCAGTACGGTCGTGAAAGATTCGTCGAAAGTTTTAATTAAATGTTATAATTAACGTGCAATAATTTATGTAGACATTCATTACAAAAGTGTAAAAATTGGTTTCGATCGGTGTATCCCATCGAGTCCCGAGTGAACTGACTTTTACTACAAGACTGAAAGAGACATTTCACCTTGTACAAACGACCTGGCTTCGGGCTCATGTCAATTGAACATACTGCGCTTTCATTTCGTGGTAGTCTTATGAGGGAGATATATCATTTTGGATAGATCGTTGTTGAGATGGTACGACACGGTACACGGAGCGTAGTCATTCCGTAGGGAGGGCAGCCATTGCTGTTAGTGGGACTGCGAAGACTGAGCGTCGTAATCGGTGTCTCCCGCCGCTGCGGACATGGCATTCAAACGAACCATTTGCGAACACCATTTAAATTAGTATAGCCACTTGTCATGGTCCCCGCATCGAGCGGACGCTACGTTGATGGTGTATAAATTGTACAGCTTAGAAACACATTTGTATATTTTTGCTTGGACCGGCGGCATGGATTCGACAAGCGTGATTTGTGTAGAGGTAAGATTTGTAGGTGTCATGATGATCAGCGTGTAGCACTGTTTTTCGCGCTCGACTGATCACTTTGGCATATTTATAAGGTTCTTTGGATAGTCACGGATATTGTAGTCATCACAAAATTGTATCCAGCATTAGAATTTATTCATATTCATTTCGGCTAAGTATGTTTGAAGTGTTTTATAACATAAAAGAACATCTTGTTGTGTCGTTTTCATATTTTTAGAGAAGTTAGATAATGCGAATATTGTCAATATGTAAAATGAAGTTTTTAAAAATCGATACCTAATGAATGATGTTTTTTGATAAGTGAACAAATCGAAGTATTCTCCTCGTTAAATGGATCGTTAATACTATTGTACAATCATTGCAGTATAATCGAATGTAATAAACATAAGTCTTAAAACATGATTAATACCATAGTTGTACCTAATTGTTACTTTCTATTTGCTAGATAGAATAATCAAATTAGATTGGGTAACGAGAAAAAGTCAAATTGTGTGATCTATAACCGCGAACGAGTCATTGGCCGCGTGTGGGAGAGAGATAGAGAGTTGTTGCGTCGCCGCGTGTGGGAGAGAGATAGTTGTTGCGTGCGAGCAACGCAGTTGTAAATTTGCGCATCAGACATCGGCTTGTACAAACATTGTAATTCTATAGATAAGTTCAATCACAATAAAATTAACTTTCTTGCACTGTTATAATTTCATACTTCAACTAAAATGACCATTGCGATTATTTATTTCTTCATCAATCGTAGGAAGGTAAGCAGGAGCGGCGCTCGCTCCGGTCTAGTTAATTTAAATTATAATTTTAAATTCGCTTACTAAGTAAGTCATGTTCAGTCGGATGGCTTGTGGACGCACGAGGAAGGTTTTGAACTGTAGTTTATTAACTATGTATTATAATACATGATGATGCTTTTGGAAACTGAATTTTATTGTAAGTATAAAAATAAATATTAATATTCATAGAAACAGTTCTCAGTGTTTATTTTTTTCTGTAAGATGTATGGTTAAAATTTGCATACGCAATTTGACTTGTATTCGGTTAATAAGGTCACAACCTGTTCAAAAATACGAAAATATTGTTAACTCATAATTAAATAAAGCTTATTATAAGAAAATCGTTTTATTTTTTATTGTTACTGCCCTTTACTTGATGTTGTTACACATAAGATACACAGTTACATATGAGCAGTATTTTTTTAGACATGAGAGTGCTTTACACTTTTTTTTTACTTTACACCATAATTTGTTGCTAAACTATCTTGAGACATGCTAAGGAAATGCTTTCTTAAAATATTGGGAAATGGGTTAATTATCTTGAGACATGCTAAGAGTGGGCGCACACCGTTGATTTTTCGTCGGCCGATAGTTTAGTCAGGCAGTTGATCAGTATGGGCATGTATGGGAGTGCGCACACTACGCCGATTCTTCATACAAAATAAAAACGGGCCCAACTATCGGCCAACTAAATATCAACGGTGTGCGCCTACTCTAAAGAAATGCTTTCTTAAAATATTGGAAAATGGGTTAATTGAAAGACAAATATTCCATACACAGTTTATTCGAACTAGCTTTCCAATCCATATTCAACGTTCCGAAGACAACGGCCTGAAGCAAATTCCTAAGTAATATATGTGAAAGGAACAAGAACTAATAAAATCTATGGAATACTTAACAGAACTAGCTAACACTGAAGACACAGTGCAGACTTATACATAATTGCACCAAGTAGTAACACGAAAATGCTTAAAAAATAACTTAATCTAGATTGCGTAACAAAGCATGATCTGTAAAAATTATTATATTATTTTATCAGACAATATATTAATTTTGAAGTCTCAAATAAATACTTAACAACTTTCATTCCTAAACCTGACATTTTAATATCAAACGCCGCTCAAAATAATACTTAACCTAAGTATATAAAATCATTCATCACGGTTTCCAATAATATAATAAAACTCGTTTCTTAAAATAAAAGGCGCTACTCCATATAGGAGTAGAGGCATCCGTACAGGCTAAAATGAAGGAATAATTTCATCGTAACTAATGACAGTCATTTGTAAAATAATAATAAAATATTCATCTGAAAAGAAGATTTAACAAGAAAAGATATAGAAATAAAAAATATAGAAATCTGTGCTACTAAGGAATTTAGAACTCGTTCAGAGTGCCGTTGACTACGAAGCTCTTGACTTCGGTGATGTTTCGCGTGTCATAGTCTGAGATCTCCTCAATGACGATGTCCTCGTTTTTGACCGGTATTGGCGGGAACACGTCGAGCAATTCGCCGAGTTTTCTGCCGGTCGATATGATGGTATTCGTGAGGAGGTTGTTTTCGATGTTAAGCGCGTCGTCCTCTGGTCTCATTTTGGACTCTGCTTTGTACACGTTTTCGTAGTTTTCCTCCTTGACGATCGGCGGCAGGTAGTCCCTGCCGTCCTCGTAGTCGAACTCGAGCTTTTTCATGCGTTTCTTGAGGTTGGGGGGCCAGTCTTCGTCTATGGGCAGGTCGACGTAGCCCCCCGGTGCCTTGGGGGCCTCCAGCGTCTTGACAACTTGGTAGTCGTGGTCGGAGTGTGGGCGGTTGAATGTGATCAGCTCTTCCATGTTGAATTCGCCGTCGTCGATGACGGTCTCATCCAAGGCATTCTCTGTGAAATAAATTAAAAAAATGTTTAATTTATTGAAATGAAACATACATTTAAAGTTATGTAACAAGATATGTACAATTTAGCTTATGAAGTGCCTCGTAAAATACGAAAGGTTAAAACGTCTGAGAAAGATTGTGCTAAATTTCGTGAAAGACGTTACATAATAAAAAATATTACAGATAAAAATACGTTTGAGGTTATCGGTTACAAAAATATAACTCGTAGTGTAGTAGGTATATTATCTATATTAAAAAGTTTACTAAAATGTCAATTATTGTATAAAAATTTCTTGCGAGAAATAAGGTCGACGGTCTACATTTGAACATGATAATGTTTAATTAAGTGTAACTTCTGACGAGATCGGCCATAATCACGATTATAATTAGTTTATTTACCAACTCGCTTCGTTCAAGATAAGTACCCAACTAAATTTCGGCTTACATAACTGGACAGTGTGAAGTCATGCATTTCGCGAGTTAGCGATGCTCTCAACTCGGATGTTATGAAAGCTACTTTTTGTCGATTTGTTGCAGTAAATTTTTTGCTGAAGCCTGATAAAAGTGTATTACTTTCATCAAAAATCGCGTGACGACAGATTTTTTATGAATCTCAATGTGAAACCAATTTCATTGCGTTACTCAACATGAGTCCGATTTCGTGAGACGGTGAGTCATTCGGTTAGTGAATCAACACATTTTCCGCCATTATCCTGATCGTATCGTCTACTATTTGAAAGCAATGCGATGCGATGCGACACACTCGCAAAAAAAAAAAGAAACGAGATAAAACCTACTTATCAGAATTAGTGATAATATTAAAGGGCAACGCATTTCATTGTTCTGTGACGCCGATAAGGAAATAATTTAGGGAAAGTTCATCTAACATTGTTTTACTTTTCAGACGTTTCAAAGGCAAGCGAATTAGTCACAGATTTGACTGCTATATCAACGGTTCACGTTTGCAACTCGAATAAACCAATACATTTCTTGATTTCTTAAATTTGAGAACTTAAATCTATGCTGTTGTCATTTTTAAGCGCAGTACGACAGCGCCATCAGTGCCACGGATAGAAGAAGAACTAGCAGGCACGAAGGTAGACCAAGAATACTCATTCTAACTAACGCACGCACGTGTATTCTTTACCAATTTGCATTGTAAAGACAATAAAAATATGTAAGGGAGAGTCCGGTAATTTGGACCAGTTTTTTTCAATCCCATTTTACACATAGTTTTCTTTTGTTTTTGCTAATGTTCATGGTATATAATTAAAGAGAAATTATTCAACTTACTATTTCATAGGTATTAATCAACACAATCGTTGTATATTTAGCACAAATCAACAAAATACGAGTTCAGAGCTTCGGTCCAATTTAGCCAACCGGTTCGATAATTTGTACCACAGGGTTACTAAATTGGATTTCAATAAATTTCAAGCCTATAAAAAAACTATGGCAAAATATTATACGATACATTCTTAACAAATTAGGTAACGAAAAGTAACAGTAGTTAATAACATAGACAATCGATATTGTTTTACACGTTTTCACGATTATGAGTAAAAGTTTTGTAATTCCAATTATCGTAACGCACACTTGTACCTAATCTACTTTGCCAGTCTTTTGCTTTCATTTATTGTTAGTCAAACATAACTAAGCTATTATAACTTCAAAATATGATTTACTAAAAAAAAATTTAAAATCCTTTGGTAAAGTTCCATACAACTTGATGTGGTACAATTTAGCCGACTAGGTGATAGTGCTTTTAAAAAATCGGTAAAAAATATAGCTTATAAATACCGAAAAATGTTTCAAATAATTGTAATCCACACTAATTTGCGCTTCTAAATAATATATTAGAAACACCCTGTGATTAAATTTAACAAAATTACAAACTAAACATGCATTGTCAAAAGTTACTTGAAAACAATGAAAAAATACTTTTCAAAATAAAACACACGTGTTCGTTGTCACGGCAAAAACCACATGGCCGATCTTAATTGAATTTAGTTGTGTATCGCTGAGTGTTGCAATTACAGACATTCAATAATTACTTTACGAAATATGAGGGTGGTACAATTTACCCGGCGGTACAATATACCGAACTCTCCCCTATGATGGAAAGTAAAAAAAAACGGTGGTGTAATACTGTGCAGTATTTAACTGCCTGAATAATATGTAGAAACACAAAATATAATTCATGCTTATTCATGTATTTCCTCCGCCATTTTCCGCAGTTTGGCACCTCACGTCACACATCATTTTACCGAAGTCAGCCCTATGGCTTCGGCGCTCAGTACCGATCACTGACATTTGTCAACAAAATGGTGCTCGACTCTTGAGACAAGCTAAATTACACCAGTTAACGACATTGAGCATACTTTTTTTTAAATACCTTCGCGAGGAAAATCTTCTGTACGAAGTACTTATTATTGTTCTGTGGTACAACTAGCAAGCATGAGGGTAGAACAATAAGAATACTCACTGTTGGCGGCGAGCAGAGCGCGTGTGAGCGCGGGCGCGGCGGACGGCTGGTCGTTGCGCGGGCGCATCTCTTCGCGCATAGACGGCAGCGCTACTAGCGCCACGGATAGCAGCAGAACTAGCAGGCATGTGGCCGGCTGAGCGGACTTGCCGGTGGAACCGCCGGTTACGCCGGTGAGGACGTTCTGGGAGGAAACGGGATAGTTAATTACGGTTAAAAATGCATTTATTTTCTGGTTTTATCTTTTGAAAAGCACATTTACACAAATTATTTCTTAGGCTGAATTGCACCACCTAACTTTGACCGTAACTACAACAACAACCTGTGTATTTTGTATGTATTTTGACAGACTTTTGACGTTTGTTAAAGTCAAAGTAAGATGGTGCAACCCAGCCTTAGTGTCCCTAGACAAGTTACAAAACATGAGTTTTAATTTGGAAATGGTTCACGGAGCGAAGTAACTACAAAAAATCAGCGGAGCGAAACGATTTCGGAATTACAAATGTCAGGTTTTATAACGTGTCTAGGGGACAACAGTGTCTGGAGATTGATTCCTGGCGATTAAGTTCGTATTCCTATTAATTGTCAGTTTTGTGATGTGTGCAATAAGAAGTATCTTACATACAATGAAGTACATAGGTCCTTTGTAAGGCACTTTCAGATAAGTGTGAGCCAGGCAGGTGGAATCCATATTGTCATTTACATTTATCATTCATTTTATGTCAGACAATATTCCATTTTAACATAATTACACAGTTTTATTACAGTGTAAACATATTTTTCATTTGCTTATACTGACTCATTATACTTTACTAATACCCAACAACAACTTAAGTAAAAAAAAGTCTTTTGAACATAATAAGAAGTGTATTCTCTTAAATACCTATGTAATTATTACTTATCATTTACAAAAGCGTGACCTTTCATGAAGGAGAGTGCTGTAAAACGTTTTAATCGTGTTTTCATTGCATATTAAACACCTAGCAACGATACGATATTTTGTAGTACATTGCCTACATAATTTCTTATCACATTTCTGTCTTAAAGGTCGAATAAAGATTGCTTGATAAGAAATACGCATGCCGGCTCTAAATCTGCGTAAACACCAGTCTTAAATTAGACTTTATAGAATTGCAATAGAGTTGCTATTTGTACGTTTCTAGCGTGTTTACCAAATCGTAAGTAAGGTATTATAATTCAAGGCATGCGTGTTAACGATATCGTTTAATTTGCAAGTTATAGGCTAGCCAATTTACAACGGCACTTTTTACAAGATAATTTAATTGAAATATAACGTCTTGGTTTTAGCTGTATAACTCTAGCAACTATATCAAGACCATTATTAATACAATAGTAATTTAAGCAAGCATACAGGGTGAAAGTTGATAATGTGCCTGGATAAAAAGGTTCTGGTTTTATTTTCCTGTGAGTATTTTAGTTTAAAAAAAAACTTTTTTTTTTTGTATAAGATTTGATGAACCAAGCACATTTATAAAATTCAGCCTGTTACTAGGGAAATAGTAGACGTCAGTAAATAAAATTAAGTAAGTATACATAATATTATCAGTTTTCGTGTAAAAAATATCCATTTTAATTTCTCATTAAATTCGTTCATTTGTCGAATGGATAGATTCAAAACGCCCATCACGGAGTTAATTTACTGTCGTCTCCGCCCTTTTGTATACAATGATTTAAATGAAAAGCAGGTGGCCTTACCCCAACTATGTGGTTTGGGCCAAACTGCAGCGTGCGGGTCCGTGAATGCAATGTTAGTAGGAAAAAACAAGTTTATTCCAGTGTTAGTTCAATGCCATTGATAATAGAGCAATATACAGAGTGACTGGAGAAGCATTGAAAGCTAAAATTTTAACAAATATTTTCTGCAATGTTAAAAATGTAGTTTTACAATGTTTTTGTCAATATTGCTGACTACATAGCGTATTAAATATGATAAATGCTTGATATTATTGTTTGAAACATCTTAAAAGTCAAAAATGAATTGAATATTTAACTATTCAAACTTTTTGTCAAAATCACTATGAAACACTAAACATTCCAGAACTCAAAAATCTTAGTTCACGGAGTTAGATACCAACATAAATAGTCGTTCTAGCTTTGAACGTCATTACTCCAGCCACAGTGTATATTCTTTTAGCCTAGCTTTGTGCTTCTATGAAAAATACACACACCCTGTATAAGTGACGTACCTGTAATCTCTTGAGTTGGGCTGTCAGAGACTGGTTCTGCGACTGTAGAATCTTTATCCTCCTGATTAGAGTCTGGTTGTCCGCTGTACACTGTTTTACTCTGCAACAATTAGTATGAAATAATTAGATAAGTAGGTAGTTGTTATACATACATTAAATTTTATAAAGGTAAATCATTAATTTAAATATGTAATAATATCCATTATGTGACACTGGGTGTAAACTCAAGTGCCAGGAGTCCTTAATTTTGCAATTATTAAATTTTATTTGAAATACCAATTAAATTTTTAGATTATTTATGGAAAAAAGTGCATTTAATTTAATTATAGGGTACCTATCGTTATCAATTCATTGGTTTGTCTCCTTTAGTATAGATAGGATTAAAGGCATTTTAAAAACAACTTTCAATAAGGAACAAGACATCTTTTTTTTTTTTTTCAAACTTTGCTAAGACAATAATTTGAAAGACTTCAGTGTTTTTCGACCTTATGTCGAGCCAATAAGGTTTGCAATGGCTTATTAGCAAAACGTTTCTAGGGTTTAATGAAGTAGACAGTCAAATAATAATATTCACCACGTGGATCCATTTAACATTTAGAACATGGTAATTAAATCGATTATTGGGCCTTGAGACTTCCTCTAAACCTGTATTTTTCACATTTTTTTTATTTATTGACGCAAAAGAATGAGGTTAGGTAAAGGAAAATACATATTGGCACTGAGACATATTGTGATGTGATTAGATTTTTTCGCTGTTGATCTAATTTGGTTTTTGAATTAAAAAATAATTAGAAAGACGCAAAAGACTATGTACTTAGAAAGAAGTGGCAAGCGTGATATCAGGGAAATCTTTGCCCTTGAGACAAATTTTTCTTGCCACAGCGACCATCACTCATTCCACAAGCAATGTGCATTATGCACCGACTACTGCTACTTGAGTTTTACAATTCTGCGGGTTATGTCGCATAGTTCGTGACACCCAAAGAGCCCAAAACCAACCTTATTCCAATTGTAACAAAGACGTGTTGCGAACTTTTTGGCTACTTCAGATGTCACGAACATTTGACGTATACAATACAATAGTTTTACACAAAAAAGGAAAATTACCTATCCTCAAGCCCGTCGACGTATTCCTTCTTGCGTTTCCTGGAGTCCTGAGCAGAGATTTTATTCCTAATCTTGCGCCTGATCCTCTTGAGTTCCCTCTCCTCATGCTTGGTCAGAGGATAGCTGGTCGGCAGCGATATGCCCTCCTTCGCCAACAGTCGCCTCTCCTCGGCGGTTAGAACGAGACGGGGATACCCGTTCTTTCCGTCGTTGATCTGGCTGTCCTTGTCATCGTCTTCCTCGCTCCTCTCGCTGCCTGAGTCATCTAAAAGTTATATTTGCGATGAGGAAAACCTTCAAGTTAATATTATTATTGTTGGGTTACATTGTGGGATTTCTGGTGACATAGGAATTTGTGGTTTGTTTGTTTATCTCAAAATCCAAGTTTAAGAAACTATTACATAGGTGGGAATTGATAAAATTTACTATCGACATCATAATAATATTATACTTAGACGCTTAAAAATATAAAATAATAGATTAGAAGGATAATATGAGATATTCCTATGCATTACAATACATTTTCAAATCGAAATAAAAAATAAAATGTTTCTAAGCTAGTCTTAATAGCCCAAACATTTGATAAAAATTGTTTTAATTTTCAACAAAATGTGATAACTTTAATATCACGTTAAAGTTGTTATGATAAACATTTAAAAGTAATTTACAATATATCTTGGGAATTCCTATGTACCCGGTAATTGTCATATTATTTTTGGCAACAGATTAAATCAGTATCTATCAAAAATCTGAAAAAATAATTCTTAGTATCAGAAGTTCTTTATATAGGAAAACAGATAGCGAAATGCGCAGTATAGTATAGTTTAACGTACTACTTAGTAATATCGCGTAGTATGCCAAGAACACGTGGTGTTTGTCACGTTGCGTGCGCCGGTTGCGAATTTGGTGATAGCCACGCTAAACCGGCCCGGCAACCAGTTTTATGTATAAAACCATCAATTTTGAAGGAACTCGCTATAAATTTACATAAGAGTTACGAAATAAATTGATTTGTAGGCGATAACCATTCTGTGGTATGAAACGAAAGGCTCGGGCCTAAATTCGGGCAATTGCGACCAATCAAAGCGCGGGGTGAATGAAACTTTGATGCTTACTATACGATGTTTAGAGACTATAAATGGCATTTAATGAAGAATAGGCTAGACTCAAATAAAACCTTTGAAATCACGCAGCGAATCTTGTGTGAACAGTATAAGTTAAAATTATCCTTGTTGTGATCCGGATTTGAACAGGAAATTTAACCCATGAATAGTGTTAGTCAGATAATTCATTTACAAATTAGTATCCCGTTCACCTATTCTATTTAAAACACTGTTGAAATTGAATTAAATTGATACTGCCTCACACCGTAAAATACTAATTCTAATTTGAATGCATGGCCTATTATAAGACATTTAATATGATTCGTCATAGAAACAAAAATCTTCGCAAACAAACAAAAAACTCACCGCAATTATTGCCTCCGTGGTCGTATTCATAGTCGCTCCTGGATTCAACTTTGATGTCCTGCATTTTGCTCTGCGACAGCAGATTGGCCGCTGCCAGTTTGATGTTCGACGCATTCTTGAGATCCGCTGCATTGATGATCTTAATGGACTTCAGGTCTTTCATGTCCTTGATGGTGACAGGGAGAAGGATCGACCGAGGGTTGCCAGCCATTGGTGCTACGCGAATAACCCTTCGTTGAGGAGCTACAGTCTCCACCGGTTTCGAGTACACCTTGGTCTGCGGATTCAGGACTTGGATGTTGGCAACCTTCAAGGGTTTCTGCGGTTGGGCCTTCACAACCAGTTGAGGTTTCTGGACGGTAGTCGCGGCGACTTTTACTGAGGGTTTTTGAACTTTCGGTTGAACGACCACTTGAGGTGTTTGGGAGAGGCGGCGCTTGCGACCGGTTTTGCCTACGGACAAACAACATGTTTAGGACTTTGCGACTTACACAATTCAGGGTCTATTGTGTTTGTAGACGAACAGTTAAAATAAAAAAAAGTTTTTCAAGTAAATTGCTTCTATCAGCAGCTTCATCTGCGTGGATTTTAGTCTATTCCATCAAAATCGGTAACCGTTTCTAAAATTGGACAAAACAAAAATAGGCAGACAGAAATAATGGACATTGAAGGTACATATTAAGCCATAATCAACATCTGCCCTCACAGGATTAGAACTTACAATAACTAGGAATGTGGCATTCCGGTAGTAGACAGTCGTCAAGTAAAATCAAGAACTAATAAATCGACATAACACTAATTGCATTAGTAGCGTCCTATTTGAAGGCGATAGACTTGATAAGATAAAACATAAAAATAATCTTTATAATGCTGTTTATTTGTAACATTAATACCGTTTTTAAGTTATCACATAAAAAAACGTGATCATTAAAAATACCAAGTTACAATATCATGCTTTTTTTCGTTCGGCGACATGTTGAAATAGTTATTCCATTTCATTTATTCATTGAATATTTACTCAATTGTTACTTATAAATGATTCACTGTAGATTCAAATTCGAAGGCCGCATATTGAATACCGATAACAATAGATAAATAAGACGATAATGAGTCGCGCAAGTTTTAATAAAAGTTAGTTCGAAGGTTTATAAATTGTTTACTTGACTCGCTCCCATTTCTTTTCGATTACGAAATAGCGGACGCTAACTCAATTAGAAGTTTCAAGTTACATAAGCCAGTTGTAATTATTTCAAGTGTCTTCATAATCCGATTTTGACGACGTCAGAACTGACATTGTATTATGCTGTTGGACACTGGTTATTTAAGGTTATTAGCTAATTGCGGTGTTATTTTACGATGCCATTTACGAGGCATAGCGTACCTTACTGCAATCCAATATACGAAATACAATGACACCATAGTAGCATTATCGTTATAAGAAAAAAAAATGGTAGAACAGGCTATTATTAGCTGTATGATAGATGATGGAACTCACAGAGCTTGTGTACGTATTTCCAGGTTTTGTTTTCCTTATTTGTAACGGACTTTAGTCATATGACATCTTTCTTTGATTGCAAAGTTAAGTGATGCTGAGAATGCTGTGTCCTTTCAATCTTTGTTCGGGTCTTTTACAGTCTGTATTATAAAAAAACAGCTCCTATTACCACGGACACGTGCTACACCAACGCATAGGCTCTAGGTCAAGTTGAATCTTGATCCCCACCACAGAAGTCTGGGTAAAACCAGGCCTGTTCATCTCCGCGAGTTTACATCGAAAACAAAACACGCACGATGGCCCACCTACAGGATACTATTCGACAAGGCCTCACATACGAGCGAACATTGACTCACGCACGCGTTTTCTTGTGTATAATGGAAGAAAATAAAGAAAATGGTGTACTAAATACTGTGCAGTATTTAACTGCCTAAATAATAATAAAAACACAGAATGTACTTTTTTAAGTTGCCTCAAAACAATGAGAGGTAAATAAGTAGTTAATATTATTCATGATAATTCATGCTAAATCATGTATTTCCTCCGCCATTTTCCGCCGTTTGGCACCTCACGTCACATCATTTTACCGAAGTCAGCCCTATAGCTTCGGCGCAGTGCCGATCACTGACGTTTGTCAACAGAATCGTGCTTGACTCTTGAGACAGGCTAAATTACACCACATTGTTAATGACATTGAGCATACATTTTTTTAAATACCTTCGCGAAGTAAAACTTCTGTACGTAGTACTTATTATTATTCTGTGGTAAAACGTTCTTTGTATTAGGTCTATCTGTCTCTATCGCAAATAACTGCATCTCGCTTTGAGTGAAAGGGATGGTGCTATCCGAATTTCCGTAAACGGCTTTAGTAGCCCTGCCGGTCCTCACCGAAAGCTGTGCAAAGGCTGGAAATTCCAAAACAACATACCCGAGCTGTGGAATGTAGTGTTGATGAATCCCGGGACCACGTTCTGCTCAAAGTCCGCCATGTCAAACGCTTCTTCCACCACCTCTGAAGAACTGTTCGACGCGTCGCTGGTGTCTTGGATGACGACATCCTGGGCGTTCCCTGGACTGGTAGGCTCGAGGCCCGAGGTGGAGCCCTGGTCCTCATCGCACGAGTTCTGGATCAGGAATGGCGAGAGCTGCTGTTCGAAGTCGCTGGAAAGAAATTGACTATCAGAACATGATCAATTGGTCTCAATAATATTGGATGTCATAAGCAGAATGTAATAGTTTGACGCCCGTATTCACAAACATTACTATGAGGTCTCACAGTTAACGTAGACGCACAGGGTGACACACGAACCAATCACATAGCTCTATTCAACGCTGTTGTTCGATTTTCTGCTTCACTTAAGCTGTAAGCAAGCATCGTTTGTAAATACGGGCGTGAGTCCACTTTACTTGTTATGAACTTAAAATTCTAATTCTTTATTTCTCCATGTTACATAATTATAATAGACAGACATGAAAATATAGCAAATGAACTTAGGTCGACCTATTTAGATGAACAATCATAGAATTACATAAAAACCCGCATCGCAGAATACATAAACCTACTAACATAAATGTATATTGGTTTATGCAACATATTTGTTGTTATGACTATGCCGTCAATATAAATGCCATAGATTATGTAAGTAACACAACCAATTTGATATTTGATGCACCACATCGTAAAATAGTTGCAATAAAACTTATTTTATTATGTAGGCTTTTATAAAGCACTTTTACACGTTCTAACCACTGCTTCGGGACAATAACCAGTGCTGAGAAGAAGCAGCGCAAAAAAAATATGTATTTCACATGCGAATTGAAATTCTATTGCTTCAAAAACACATCTGCCGAAGGTTTACAACTAATCAAGCGTCTCTAAAATGGGTATCAGTAACTTATTGAACACTTATTGTTCATTTACTGTGGAGAAATGTCTGAATTGAATCGGAACGCATTGTTTAAACGGGTCTTGGGGCGATCCGCACCACTTATCGGTCGTACTCCGGTTTAAAGTGTTCTTTATCAGACAATAACAAGTATCATTATCGCAAATAAAGGATTTTTTATAAATTTTTTTCGTCGACAGTTGTGTGGTTAGCGCATTAAAAGAACAGCTGTTTACATGGTGTGCCATGTTTTGAACCTACCCGTGGAAAAATCCAACCAAACTCGTTTACCGTTTCTACGAAGTTGTAAAAAGAATTCAAATTCTATACTTTCATAGTAGTAGTAAGTATTAAGTAATAATATAAACTTGGAAGTCTGTAATGATGGACGGATGTTGGCAAGTCCTTCACGCAAAAACTGTTGGACAGATTTTGGTGAAACTACAATCTTTTATCAATATTAAATATGTATCATATCGCAGCCTTAAAGCTAGTTTCCTACACAATTTTACGAAAACTTACATCATGGTTTACAATTTAGCATACTGTTTCTGGGGATGTATTCTTGAAGCTTTCGAATTCCAATACGTTTACGAATCTGCCTGCACCCGCTTCGTATGCGATATGGAATTCTTTCGCTTCAAAAATACAAAGTGCACTTTAAACAATAACCTCTCGTGCATGTTTGTGCTTTTCACGGTTTCCATACTGACGTTGCAGTTCTGTTATTGTTACCTGCTTTGTATTGATTAAAAGGATTGTATAAGTTGATTCAATTCAATGTAGAGCGCTCCCTTGTGGGACGGATTACAATATTTACAATAGTGTACCGTGTTGTGCATTAAGTTAATTTAAATCTCGATGACGTTTGATGAGAAACAACAGACAAAAGATAATTTAATGAATGCAACAAAAGAAAAACTCCCCCATACAGTTTTTAATCCTATTATCACTCGCATTGGAAACAAATAACCAACAATAACGGCGCGTGCAACGGTCATGTTTACTCTAAAATCCATATCTGCCAAAGACAGACCTGTCAATCCATCGGCAGGGCTCTATGTTTTGTAGACATGTTACGTCAGGTATAGGTCTTAACTCAGCCAGTGGCTGAGCTATGGGAGCGTCACAAGTGTTTTTTTGTAACGTCAAACGTGAACGAGACTTATATGCTCGGTCACGTCATCATAATCACCCCTCCCGTGCTAGACCTATAATTGCGCAAGCAATCAAAATATTGGTCAAAATAATTTAGATTCCGAGAAGACAAGAATCTTCGGAATATCTTTTCGAAGTATCGTTAAAGTAATTTCTATTATCGTTAAAGTAGAATACATCTTACAGCCTCAAATTAAAACCCATACTTTCCAACTAGACGCGCGTATAATACTTTATTCATTGATTTTTACACAAAGACCGGTCTTCAGTCTGCCTTTAAAATGTACCGTTGTTGCTTCGTGACTTACATTACATTAACCCATTCCTCCCCACTGTCCTATTTTTAGGACACCATATTCAACATTTTTTTTTTACAAGTTAATAAACTAATTTTTATTGTTTTTGACAAAATTCGTATTCTTGCACTGTTATTCTAATAAAATAATTTTTTTCGGCTGCAAAAAGTGTATCCGTTATTTGAATATAATTTTTTCAAATTAACACTTTTGTTACCTCAAAAAGAAGCATCATATTTTGATTTTATATACCATAATATAAAAAAAACTGGCCAACTCCAATTTACATAAAACTGATTCTTAGACATCTACCAATACATAAAAAAATTAAACATAAACAAAACATAATTTAAAAACTTGTGGTAATGTTTCAAAATAAGCCGTACTATAAATATGACACTGGGAACATGTCTATACAATTTGCCGCGAAAGCATTTTCGGATCTGCAACGATAAGCACTGGTTCAAACATGTCAATTGTTTGTTTCTTGCGGGTCTTGTGTTTAGATTAGGTACTCAAAAGGTCTCTGCCGAACAGATATAAAGAAAACTGTAGTGATGAGGAGTTGGACGATAATGAAGTAGCCATATTACCTCCGGACGAAGTGGACGAAATGACTGACAAGGAAGAAGGTTCTGGCGACTTCTTCTAGTAATCCAGTATATTATTATTCTGAAATTCAGCTGGTATCTAATACCGCAAAACAATGGGCTTATTCCACTATTCCCCATTGACAATCCCCGTCAACGGGGAAGAGTGAACTTTTTGTTCACTAATCCCCGTTAAGGCCAATTGGAGCTTATAATGGGGAATAATGAACTAACAAGTTCATTAAACCCCGTTATATTAGGATTTTATTTTTAACGTAATGGGGATTAATGAACTTTTTAGTTAATTATTCCCCATTATAAGTTTTATAAGCTCCAATTGGCGTTAACGGGGATTAGTGAACAAAAAGTTCACAAAACTTCAAATATTTCTATCGTTGACTTTCGTCCAATTCTGTAAACAATAGATTATCTTCAGCTTCAGAGGCAAAAAATGATATTGGCCTTAGTCATTCGTGTTTTAGACATGTCCCTAGTGAATGAATGGATTATTTTTTATTTACAACGAGGTAAATAAATTTGAGACATTGAAATCTAGAAAAATTTCAAGCGTAGGGTTTTTTCTTGGATAAAAAAATCGGGAGGCAAGGCAAGCAAACCTGCACCAGGTACATAATTATGAACGCCTTTTACAACCTGTGAGGTTTAACAATATGATCAATATTGACGACTATATGACGAAGAGGGACAAATAGAGGCATTGCCAGGGAGAAGATTGTAAAAAAAACTCTTATTTTTTGCGCTAAATGTGAAAAAAACACTTTGCAGTAATTGTTTTATACCTTACCATACAAAATAAGTTTCTAAAACTTTATATTTAAAGCTGTTTACGGACAAATTTTCAAATACTGCAAATTTTCTTATAATTGTTATCCTCTATTATTTCTGATCACATGTCCCCACTGTCATATTTATAGGACAGGCTGACTCAGCATTAAAGGTACTATTTTTTTTATTTTTTTGTTTTTATTATTTTTTCTTAGCCTATTATGAACTTAGTTTCAAGATTTGATCAAAAAATTCCAAAGATTTCGATGCTTGGGAAGTAATGGGTTAAATCTGATCGACCAACCCATTGATAACCAAACAAAAGACAACAAAAATGATGCGTAGGTACTTTCATCGCGAACATTTCTTTGTTTGTTTTAGTTGTACTGTTATATTTTAGAGTTCTGTAAAAGTTTACAATCTAATTCAGAGATAGGTATGCTAATTGCTATCACAATTTGGAATGTGGTTCAAAAATGCAGTTTGGTGACCCAAAGAAAGGTGTAAATGGATACAGCATTCCATGATCTGAGGATAGATCTAATGTGCAAACTTTACTACAGAAAATGTGTCCAAATTCTGAAAAAAGAAAATTGATTGTATGAAAAGGTAAATATGATTTATACTTCTTTTTCTGGGAAAGTTGTTGCATTTGAGCAGTAGAATCAATTATTTTTGACCATGGGTCACACTGTAAAAAATGTGATACGAAACCCTACATCTACTTGAGGTAGACTCGCACTTAACCGGTTTTAACACTGCTACTTCTGCAATACAGTGGCCTGCAGACAAAAAAGATGTTTTAACTTGACCTGATTGCACTAAATATTTTAACATCGCTCCGAACCGGCGAGTGCGACCATTTCTCTAATTATGTACCTGACTATGTAGTTCATTGCAATCGTGTCAGCTATTATAGTGACGCTATTTATAGCTAAGGGAGACTGTTTATATTATCTTTAATGAGTTTAGCATTGTCCGTCTGTAGACAATCGAAGTACCTACTTAAACTAAACTCGGTAACAACTTATGTGATGGCAATAAGACCTATTTTGAAATAAAAAATGTGTAGTTTGATGTGATGTCACAGAGTACTGAGGCCTGAGATAAAATGAGGGCTATCGTTTTAGCGCTCACCAGTTAGCGCCACTGTAGAGTAAGGTCCTGTCACTTGCTAGTAGCGAAGACAGTGGCGCCAACTTGTGAGCGCTAAAGTGGTAGGAGGACTATCGCATTTGCACTCATCAAGATGGCGCCACTGTAGAGTAAGGTCCTGTCAATCGCCAGGGGTGCCAACTGTTAAGTATAAAAACGATAGCCCTCATTGTCATCGACACGGACAAGGTATTTCTCTTTTACAACTGAAATGCAACTTTCTATAATAGCCATAGCGCTCACCTAGGCATAATTTTATTCAGGTCAATCGATACAGATAATAACGAATGCATTGTCTATGAATAGACTAGAAAGCCAAACGAAATGACATTGCAATTCCATAGACCAGGGGTGGCCAACTTGATAAGACATAAGATGTTTACTAACGAAACCCTGGGCATCTACCACTTAGTTACATACTTCTTGAAATCTTAAATGAAACAGCATAGTTTAGTACGCAATCATGTAGTATTTTTTGCCTTGCCACGATCGACTGGACTAATAGTCGCGATCGACCGGTTGGCCACCCCTGCCATAGACTACAGTTCTAGCGCATAACTCAGTCAATGCCTGAGGTATGAAAGCGGCACGGGAAGGGTGTTTTTGTTACGTCATATATCAGAGAGACTTCAGATTTGTATGCTCTATCACGTCATAATACACTCGACATCAAATAAATCGCACCACCCGCGACAAGCACTTTCAAACGTATGCATCCCCACTTCCCACCAATATTGGCACCATTTAAAAGCCCAGTTCTAAACTTCATTTCATTAAAGGAAAGGTTTTCACCCCAAAAATGTGTCTTTAGAAAGATCCAGAGTCACTTCTTCAAAAAATAGGTAGTTACGCTTGAGCTAACTTTTATATGGCTATATAATTAAATGTGTTTGCTATAAGGATATTTATTGGGCTTTCAAATAACACCAATATTGTTGGGGCATAATCAGAAGGAAATCTTTAAAGTTCGCGTCGCGGAAGGTGCGGTTTATTTGATGTTGAATGTATGTCAAAATCACCCCTCCAGTGCCGTCCCATACCTCAGACACTGATTGATTTAAGCGCTAGGTAGCTTGCGCAAGAAAAAGGAAAGATTACTTCAATGTTAATAAACTCCAATGAAGAGATATAAAGGTAAATAAAAAAGAATATAATGACGCAGCCCTGAAGAAAGGATAACAACCTAAGGAAAGTGATACAGTGAAGGTTACGGAAAGGGCATCAGTCCACGACAACGTTGATTTACTCGCACACGCAAACTACGAGTATCTTGTTATGGGTGAAGTAAAATACACGTGTTGACCTCGTCGAGGAAATAAATACTCGATAAATGCTTCAGGAGTATGTTTTAGTTTTCTGTCAACATTACTATTTGCTCTAGTCAAATGTTTGTCATCTTCGCTAGTACAAGGTTGTATAGTTACGCCCACGTTAAGACAAATACCATTTTTTCTGACAAAATTAAATAAAGCCAAATCATTGACACCGAGAACATATGTCCAGAATGATATCAGGAAAAGTTAGTAAGTAAGTAACTTATCATCGTTGATTGCAAAGTAAAGCAATACCTGGCCATAAACAAAATAAGAAGAATTAAAGCAATATTATGTACCTTTTTTGTCAGGAAATGCATGAAATTGCATGACCACTAGTTCGGGGGAACCAGTGGGTTATGTAAGGCTCTCCCTGCCAGAGGGACAGGGCTTACTAAAACCTAACGGTGTCCTCCAAAGTTTTTGGGACGGAACTGCGAGTAATTGTCTGGGCTAAACGGCCTAGACATTCTTACTTATTCTAAGACATCCTGACACGGTTTAATCTCTGATAAAAAAATACCAGTCCTCTGAAGTCTATTTCATTTACTTACAAAGACATGTTACTGGCGGTGACTATACGTATCTTTTCTCACGTTAACGCTAAGTTCATGCGTGAATGTATTTTTTAATGATCATAATTTCAACATCCATCTCACGCATTTAGGCTTTCTAACGGAGTTTTTTTATTAGGAGGCAAATCACTTCATTGCGCTGATTGACTCAATCAGTTTGTAGACTCTGCAATTGAAGAGGCTACATAGGATCAATTAGAATAAAGAAAAGCTAATGGAATACAAAAAGAAAAACCTAATAGGAATAACGCCTTAAACAAAAAGTAAATTTGTTGACAAAATCTTAAAATCGGTTTTAAGTTGTGCAAATTAAAGTATCCAAGAACATCGTGACTGTTCAGGAAATACCAATACAAGGATAGCCGGAAGAAGAAGTAATCTAGACGACTGAAAAAGGGCGAAAACAGCTACAATGGATTCAACAATATTGACGCAAAACACATCAACGTTGAGTTACTGCCACGGTTTATTTTATTGCAATAAATAAATAAATAAATAAATAAACTCTGGGACCTTGACTTTATCGAAAGTACAGGTATGTCTCGAATGACCCGTTTTGGTAATGAACGAGCTACAGTAAGTATACCTTTTTAAAGGATTGAGCAGTCACTTCAAGGAGGAGTCGATTGGCAGTTTGATAATTTAATTGTTTCTTCAAAACCTGAGTAACTAGTTGTTTAAGAAATTAATCAATTATACACTCACACGTGTAAAATTCAACTGAAAAATTATACATTCTGACATTACGACTCACTATTCACACTTGTCAAATCCAGCCTAGCCCGAACTGCACC
Source organism: Ostrinia nubilalis (assembly GCF_963855985.1). Lineage (NCBI taxonomy): Eukaryota > Metazoa > Arthropoda > Insecta > Lepidoptera > Crambidae > Ostrinia > Ostrinia nubilalis. The sequence goes on from NC_087103.1 coordinate 10,470,949, forward strand.
GACTTGGACAGTTGAAACGAATGCTGCGCTTGTAACAATACAAATACGAACTAGAATTGAAACAACAACTTCGTGCCCTACTTGTTTGATAGCCTGAGGATTGCAGACTGGAATATAAACCGTACCGAAACAAAATCGGTCGCTAGTCAAAGTTACTTATGATGCAAAGCAGTTGCATCATGCCTGAACGTGAGTCACGGACACGGCTGGTTTGTAACATTTAACTGACGTGGACTCACTCTACTGATGGGTTTTGCGAGAGCTTTAAATGAGTGTTGACCTGCTATTAAAATTTAGACACAAAGAAGGTGCGTGCTTTCGATTTCTTTTGAGTCACGCATTGTCTATGAACCCTCAAAAATAACTTTAGGATGATGTCAGTAACGCGCTTTTTGCGATCGATAACGGCATATTTCCAAAACAAAGACAGGTATATACGTTCAAATACTCTACTAATGAACCTAATACTTACGAAATGCTTCGTAATATGCCATGTAATCAAATGACTAAGTGAAAGGGGAAAGTTATCGATATTATACATATCGAATTAGCTCTGCTCTGTGCCTACAAATCTTTTCAAAAGACAAAGCATGAGACATATAACTCGACTGGTAATATCACAACCGGTAACGATGATTACATAAACACACGTAATTATATCAGAATGTTCGCTGCTTCACGACTCAAATTGCTGACTATTAACGACCAAGTAAATTCATTAGAAGTGGATTCCGACAGTTCATTAGCTTGGGCAAATAGTTCTTAGTTTACGACGATGAGATTTTAAGAGTTTGTGACTCATAGAGACGCCACGGTTTTCTCTAGTTTATGCAAATCTGTCATCATTAGAGGTCGAACACCTCGATGTCCGTGGCCTTAGCGCATAACTTCTGTTTGCTCAGCATTTGAGGCATCAGCATTCGAAGCATGTGCGCGCACGTGATTTCTTGCATGCCGGATAGTTTTTAATTCGAATTCGAAGTGACAAAGGTTTCAGAAGTGCCCGTCATTATCGACATCGCGTAACTGTTGTGGTAACCATCTTAACCTTTAACTATGGACGTCGGGTCTCAGAGGCCCACCCCCCTTTCCGATTTCTCGGTTTAAACACCTTCCCGCCACGTGCTGCTCTCGACCATCTCAGTAGCTTCAGTTTTAGCTGTGTTTGGACCGAGGAGGCATAAAATCGCGCCTTCCGGCACTTATTACGTGAGTAATAACCATCCAAAATTTTGTCCGGGCCTGGGAGACCCGATGACTATAATTTCCATACAAACATACTTGTATGGATGTGACTTGTCAACAATTTTTTTTTTATATTATATTATTATAATATTAAGTAAATTGCTTTAGTTTAAGAATACTTAATGGCAGAAAGTATCTGAGTACATCAGCTATATTATTAGCCCAACTATCTAAAGAACATTTCAGGAGTAAGGTATTATGTAGACGATTCTTCTTTTGAGTTTAGATGTCTTAGAATTCACCATTGCTGCAGATTCCGATTCTGAATGGTGTACATTTTGTCTATCAAAGCTCTCAAAGAAAGATAACACATGCCTGTAGAGATAATTTGTTTTTAGTGTTCTAGGCCACTGTGTATAATTTTAGTAACTTTAACCCTTGTCAAAATTTTTAATTCATGTCCTTCAGAAATTTTGTTCATGTTTTTTTGTTACATGGTTATTAATTAGCAAGGAAAAAAATATTACTTTAATTTATTAATAATCGACTGTAATCAAAGAGCCTATATGTGATGGCAAGTCAATTAACACTGAAAATTGTCTAAGTTTTTTAAATTTGCAAAAAAGTAATTAAATGATGGTTAAAATTTGATTACATTTACCACTAAATCCTTTATTAATAGTTATTAGATATATATCAACTCTTTAATAAATTCAAATAAATTCAGATATGAAAATAAGAAAAATTTTAGATAGGGGTCTGTGAGTCCCGACGTCCATGGGAGTGTGATTATTTTTTCACGTCCATAGTTAAAGGTTAAACGAGCGACTACTGTGTTAACTAGTCCGTAAAGGCGAACTTTCAAACTTTTAACGCTGACCATTTAGTCGGAGTCTTCATTATTATCTTGTTTTGTTTATATCTTCTTCTGATTACATCTAGATCTACAGTATCCTAGATAGATTTAAGGTCGGTTGGTCAAGATTAAATTAAAGTCGTCCTGAACTGAATTTAATGTTTTACAAGATCAAGTCAGGCATCAGTCAGGAATATTTTACATTTAAACACGCTTCGTCTGAATAAATGTTCATTTATAGCCTGTTTTCTTATTCTAGAGTAGGTAGGTACAACGAGGTCAAAGATGTACACTTTCTAACAAATTCAGCCTCATCGGTACCAGAATTGAAAAGTTATTTGAAGTGTTCGTTTTGTTCAATAGCCTCAGGTCAATTAAAAAGTTAAGAAGCGTCAGTTACCTGTCCGCGTACTAACGGTGAATTTGATTAGGTACCGTTTCGAGGCGATACATGCCTAAAACGGGACTATTTATTCCCACTGCAACTGTTCCTGTGTAGCCAGGAACAGGATAGGGGCTTGATCGCCAATATCCAATACGTGTAGTCTGAGTTGGTCCCGTAGTAAAGTTAAACTGGCTTTGGAGATTTCTAGCGAATTTGGGAATTTAATCAGGAGAAAATTGGAGGAGTTCGGAGCTAACGATTAACTTCTGTATCGAGCTCGTAGTATTAGGTCAAAGTCAGTATATCAAAGTGTAGTTATTTGTCGAACAGCATCCGTTTAGCAGAAGCGTCTGATTTATACAACAAAGTGTGGCCATACACCGAAGTGCATCGCGAAAGCGGGAGGCGATAAAATTGTAAACTCGACCGAAACAACGATAAGCAGTGCTCCACTTTTGACATGACGCTTGTATGGCCACTTTCATAATGCCGTCACCAAACCAGTATGCGATTGATTACGAAATATTAAGAACATTGTCTGTCAATCGGGCGTGATCTTGAAAGGATATTCGCTAATCTAATACTCAGTGAGAGCCTGTATTAACTTTCATTTTTTAATTTGCTATTGCAGTTTCAAAAATGAAATGAACATGTTTAAAAATATTGAGTAATTATAGTAATTTAATATGAGATTTAAATGTACTTTTCAATTGGTTAATCCAATATGATATGGCATATTTTTTCATCATTGATTGATGAATAATCTATGGCTTCATTGTATTTGAAAACGCGCTCTTTATAGGCAAGTAGCATTATGAATTCTATAGACATTGATGAGGAGGACATGGTACTTAAATTTACATGTATAAATAAAGCAAGAAACTCACAATTCTGCCTGGTCGCTGGAGAGTCCACTGTCTGAGGATGAGCTGCTCAGCCCTTCAGATGGCTTCGATAAATTGTCCGGACCAAGACCAAAATCTGGCATAGACTCCTCAAGGAAGTTCAACGACCCCTGGTCCAGGGAGAAGATGTTCTCCAGAAAATCGTCGGAAGCCGGCCAGGAGTCCGACTGAAATGATGACATTTATGAAAAATTTGCTATCATATATCAGTTATTACATAACATAATATTGTAATACATCATGTTTACATCTGACACAAACTAATTACATTTATGCATGCATCAAAGTATTTGATTACATTTAAAATAATTTAAGACAGAGAAATCTGAAAACTACATCAAATTACATCATACAGTCATAAAAATTCTTAATTTCGTATGCAGTGTCGACATGCATGGTATTTAAAGGTAAAAAGTTCAGCGTACGGGCATTGTCATTAATTGTCTATTATGTAATTACCTAATTAATAGCAAATTAGTGTAAATAACAAAAACTGATGAAATATTACTAAATAAATAGGTATTAATAATCACCACTAACATTATCATCATAAGTAATGTGTAAAGATACCACAATAGGTATAAACTTCCTCTAAAAAAAATACTGAAAATATTTATTCATTGAGTATCCCATCCCATCTATTTTGATTCAGGAATACCTAACTCAGATTTCATACATGATACTAAGTGATGAGTAACAAAAAATAAGATGTGTTAAATGAGTGTGTACTTTCATTTCTAGACTTTTACTCTAAACAATATGAAGAGAAAGGGGTTCTCGGTTCAACTTTCCAGTTAAATTTGGTTAAATTTGTTTTAACTGCAGTAATAATACTACAGTTTTACATAACAATGATAATTTATTAGTCTTATCAGATAATATCTGTTTGTAGGCTTCCGCTTTGAGACTATTTCATGTGATAATAATGATAAACATTGTCACTTAATAAAATTATCAATAAAATTAAATATAAGATTAAGTTACTGTCTAAATAAGCCATACAAGGTTGCAATATAAATGTAATAATGCGGATATAAATAGTAAAAATAACTACTAATTATCAATAATCAAAATTACCTCCAACAGTGATAACAAATCTAGTTTTTTATCCATTTTGAACACTTCACGATTGCATTGATGTTACATCAACACAAATAACATCAGGGAATCACTTATTTATGTTATTTTGACATAGACAAATCACTGGAGAATGTCAAACTGCAATCCAAATGGTCCGTTGAGTTCACAAAATAATGTTCTGTTTATAAATTCAATGTTCACACCAAAGTTTTACATGGCATATGGCAAGAGCACCGACCGCATGGTGCCTAGCTGGCAGAGTAGCGATAAATGATGATGTTTACACAGAGAGCCGGGCTCGCGATGACTCGCGCTGACGCACTGTCGGGACTGAACACGACTACCTCGCTCGGGCAAACCCCTACAGCGACTAACAATTAGCTAATTAGATAAGGAAAACACCGGGAATATTTACTGCACTCGAAGTGAGAGGCGTCGGCGAGCGAACCGCGGCCGTTCACTAAGTACTCGAAATGAACGTATAACGGTAAAAGTACGAGCGTGAGCACGAAAGCTGTTCAACGGGGTCCAGCCGACGATACGATCACTCTATTACTTCTTTGCCCGCCAGACAAAACGCTTGTTTTGCTAACTGGGCCAAAATTACCAGATAGCCTCTACGTTGTGATAGCTTATCAATTGATAGCGACAGTCACCGAGATCTCAAGACAGTGAAAATACTAACCATTAAGCCGTCCTGCTGAAAGTTTTCCATCTTATTGTTCAAGCCGTCCAATAATTCGTGGTCATTTCTTGTAAGATAATCCAAGATCCTGTTCATATCGTCGTTAGCAAGCGTCATTTTTTATCTGCGAAGTACCGCACAAAGTCCATCATAAATAATTCCATTTGATTACCGCACTTTGTTTTTGTTTCAAAACTGCACTGTGTTATGATTTTAATGTATTAGAGACATTATTTTGTTTACTTTATTTCAGTTTACAAAATAATTTAGGACATGACATCTCCCAACAACTTCCAACGTGGAAATAATGACGTCATGGATTTGGGCCACATTTCGCAATTTCATTGGTGCATTTCGGGATACGACGCAACAAGGTTCTCTTTGCCTGCGACTTTATACTATTCGATGATAAATGTCATTTTCGAATATGCCTATTGGCTAAAAATCTCCTCAAGATACTTCCTATTGGTCAATGCATTAGTTTCACTTTTGATATTTAGGCAAACAGAGCCTTCTGGTGATAAGCATGCTTTAAACAGCATGTGTTGTAGTGCCATCTAGTATAAAATTATGTAACTTTTTTAGTTTTTTTGTTCCACGCAGAAATACATTTTGACATCCTATCAGGCGTAATTATTTCAATTTAAATAAAAGTCATAGAAACTTGGAAGCTAAAACCAAGTTATTTTCGTTTTTCTCTATGAAACATACATTTTTTTTATTTTAATCAAACTATTTAAAATGGTGAATTTGGAGTTGCAGGTCGCAATAGACAAAGTAAAGCAATTATATTTATAAAATAAAATTGCAGTTTGCGGGTTCGATTCTAGGCGTCATTTCAGAAACAATTACCTACCTAGTTCATCTTTTATTTTCGACGTGATTATTAGTTTTAATTTTAATCATTTCAATGTATTTTTACCCGACTGCGCCAGAAGGAAGGTTATGTTTTTTGTTAAGTTTTTTAAGTTATTTTGATGAGTTAAGCCAACTCATCCTTTTTTTTAAGTAAGAAAGTATTAACCTAAACCCGAAGCTAAAGCAAATACTGGCCCATGTACGCAATCGAATAAGCTCTGTATACGCTTAAAAGTAGTACCTATGTATGACACATAATAATACCCCCACTTTTATCTGTCCAACTACCCACTAATGGACGTTATTACAAAACACACAAAAGGGGCTTGTACAAAGGGTCCAAAGAGCAGGGTTTCAAGAAAAATTGAACCACTACTATTCCTCTTGTTCGTCGGCAGAAATAAGGGATTTTCCTTACCAAGAAACCCCTCGAATCATATTTCTCGCCAGACCTTAATGGATTTCACCTGTTGGTAGTTCGGATTTACGCGGCCGAAATTGTCAGGATATTTTTAGCTTTCTTTATTGGTATTAGTTGGTTTAATCAGTTTAATCTTTAGTTTGATTTGAAAGGGGGTTCCCATAATATTTAGGGTGAGTAGATATTCTCTGGTCAGTTGTTTGATTGTTCATAACCAGTTATTATACTTTACTAAAGAACTTATTAGACGGGCAGGTTGTAAATTAAGCATTGCGGTAAGCAACATGAAACCTAGGGTAGGCTAGGGTACAAAAAAAGGGGAACCTAAAAGCCTTAAGCCTTAGGACATTCTTTTACAGTAAGTAGGCAAACTTTTAGGCAGATAGAAATTAGAAATTAAATTTTATTATACACAGTAATCTAAAAAAATACCTACTTAACGTAGGGTACCTAACTTTTAAATAATCTTATGTACCTACTTACAAAAGCTCTTTTATAGACCTACTTAATTGAAAAATTTAATTAGTTTTAAGACTAAAAGAATCATAAATTTTATCTAAGTAATTAATAACGAAGGGGCTTTGATAAGATAACGTTATTGAACCTCACGAAAAGTTTGTGTCACGTAAAATTGTAGACATATTTTTTGGTAGAAATGTTCTGCGTCCCCCTGAAAATATCTACAATACCTTACAGGCTTGGACGGTACAGTACATACAATACAGCCCGCGCCAATAGAAACTGGCTATATTTATACAAATATGTATCTGAATTAACATTAATTTAATACAAAATTAAATACACTTGATAAATGCCAATAATATTCTTCTCCAATAATAGCATTAGTCCAGTCATTATAGTAAGTTCACCTCGGAATTCGAGATACCCAGCTGTAAGTCTGTAAATACGTGTATATTGACACCCTAAAAGTTGTCTCAAAACCTACATATGGTAGGCGTAAGCAACTATTAAATTTCAAGGTCAACGGTCACAAAAATCGGTTTTTTGCGCTTTTTTTTAGAAATATCTCATTTCCTGTGGGTTTTTTGCTATTTGTATTTATTATCAATATTGTAGAATACTAAATTCTCTACAAATTTTGTTTAAAAACTTTTTTTATACGGTGAACCGTTTTCGAGATAAAGGGCGGAGAGCGCGCGGTCACTGCATCACTTCAGGTCTACTAAGCGGTTTAGATTTTTCATACAAAAGGATTTTCCCGCTAATTCCTGTGGGAATTTCGGGAATTCCTTGTTGTAACTAAGCTTTGAGTTTACTAAGGTACCTACATGCCAAATTTCAAGCGTCTAACTTCCGTTAAGCGTTTAGATTTTTCATACAAAAGGATTTTCCCGCTATTTCCTGTTCCCGTGGGAATTCCTAAGTATACTATAACCTGCCCAGGCGTATGAAGAATAATTGTACCAAGTTTCGTTAAAATCCGTCGAGTAGTTTTTGTTTCTATAAGGATCATACAGACGGACAGAATTCTATACATGAAATATATTTTCAAAATAACTATCAGGGGGTGATTAGTGATCGATACTGATGCCAAAAATGCAATCAGTAAAATTTTTGTCTGTCTGTCTGTCCGTCTGTATGTTCCTTATAGAAACAAAAACTACTCGAAGGATTTTAACGAAACTTGGTACAATTATTCTTCATACACCTGGGCAGGTTATAGTTTACTTAGGAATTCCCACGGGAACAGGAATTAGCGGGAAAATCCTTTTGTATGAAAAATCTAAACGCTTAACGGAAGTTAGACGCTTGAAATTTGGCATGTAGGTACCTTAGTAAACTTAAAGCTTATTTACAACAAGTAATTACCGAAATTCCCACGGGAATTAGCGGGAAAATCCTTTTGTATGAAAAACCTAAACCGCTTAAGTTGACCTGAAGTGATGCAGTGACCGCGCGCTCTCCGCCCTCTATCTCGAAAACGGTTCACCGTATAAAAAAATTTTTTAAACAAAATTTGTAGAGAATTTAGTATTCTACAATATTGATAATAAATACAAATAGCAAAAACCCCATAGGAAATGAGATATTTCCAAAAAAAGCGCAAAAAACCGATTTTTGTGACCTTTGACCTTAAAATTGAATAGTTGCTTACACCCTACCATATGTAGGTTTTGAGACAACTTTTAGGGTGTCAATATACAAGTATTTACAGACTTACAGCTGGGTATCTCTAATTCCGAGATTCTTACCTACCTAATTTAAGCTTAAATGACTGGACTACATGGTTTTTTGACGTTATCGTTTTATTACGATATCGTTTTCAGCCGGGCTAGGATGCGCGCCGTGATATTCTTTATCGACGTCAAAATGTATGGGCTCAGAAGCTCAGATCATAGAAGGGATCTGAGTGTATGGGCATATTTCTATGATCTGAGGGCAAAATCGATGAAATGGCGTGATAACCACTTATCGCATCTTAGGCCTACAGGAATCGAAACTGGGACTCAGTTTCTTGAAAACCATTCAGTGCCAATGAACAAAACAATGGCTCGTCAAACAAAACTAACCCTTAGGACACATTATTATTAAGTTTAAGAAATATGGGGCGAAATCGACGTCAATATGCTGTGCTTTTGCTTGTACGTCATTCCAAATGATGTCCACACTTGATTGAAACCAGCTGGGCTACTCTTAAACGCAGTTAAAAAAAGTTTCAGTTCAATCTGTCACTGTCGCTCACGCTGAGAGCTCACTTTGCATGAGAAGGATAGAGACATTCGAAACTTTAAAATATCTTCGCCTCTCCAACTTCGCGCGTAACGGCCTCGCAAAATAAAAACACACAGCGATTTTTTACGATGCGTTTTTTACAAGCATATTTCTCTGAAATTATGTCTAAGGTCATTGATCCCATAGAATAGGTGTTGTTGTCGTGGCGTTGACTCTCCTACCCCGTTACTCGATATTAGGCAAGTGCTAATGAAAGTAACATACGGAATTTGAAGGCGATGGTCTAATTGACTTAACACCTTGTTCTGCGAACGCCAATTATTGAGAAGTCACAGCTGGCAAGGAAGGTACCTACGTAGGTAGGTATTACTATTTTTCCTAACCTTCATCAGGTGATCCGTCTGCTCGTTTGCCTCCTGTCGCATAAAAAAAAAAAAAACTGAACGAATTAAAGATTATACTTTACCTACCTACCTATTTAATTTTCAAAAGCTTCATAATACCTCAATTTACTTAAAAATAATATTTGTATGTGCATTTTTTCTATATTATATCATTTCCGCACCAATTTCTATTTCCATTTCTGATTAAATTTTCTTTCATCGTTTCCGTTTCCGCTTCCGTTATTGTTTCTGTTACATAAACTACATCATTAGCTAACGACGAATGATAAAAATTACTTCGAGTTTCTAAAATATTATTTTTGTATTCAACGAATTACTAAACGAATTACTTTAAACCCTTCCCTAAGGAGTGAGTTCCCTGCAATAAGTAGTCCAACAACACGGGATTCGAACCCCGAGTCTTGAATCGGCAAACCGACTTACCGACATTGACACCGTTCGCTCCGTAGTCCAGTCAATAAAGCATTATAGATGGAAATCCGTGGAACACAATTTTTGACTTCGGGACTTTATTTAGACTAGTTAGGAGGTGAACATAGCAAAAGTCCCCGCCCTTAGCCCTTAAGCCGGCGGGGAGAGGGGGGTTTAAAGGTACCACTTTTCGGTTTTTCGCTTAATCCTCGGAAACTATGCGTCCTAGTGACATGACTACTATGAACCAAAAAAAGCTTATTCAATTTGCTACAGGTGAGATAGTCAAGTTTATCTATATCTTGTATAGTTTTCGCGGCAACTGCTCTAGAAGGTCTGTAATATTGGAAATTTTATTTTTGTCTTACATGTTTCCATCAGGAGAAAATCGACTAAATCAACATTGAGCTAATATTCTAGACATGCGGAAGTATGTTAAGCCTAGTTCCAGGGAGGGGACTGCACCGTGCGTATATTTAGACGAACCAATTGAAGCCACTTTTGACTCCTCATCACTCAAAAAGTACTGTGCATTAACACTTCAAATTTGGCTCATGGGTTGAGACTTGCAAGATAAACATCAGCTTCAAATTTCATAAATATACCTCAAACGGTTCTTTAGATATTGTCGTCTAAAAATCTACATGGCTGACCTATAAGACCCTATTCTAAACACTTCCAGATGACCTTGAAAGTTCAAATTTGGCATCCAGATAGGTAATTGTGTAAATACAAAGGAACAATTAAAAAACCAGTAAATTTTAACATTTCACAGGTAATAGATAGATTTTAGTGTCCTAAATGTCGATTTTTGAACGTCAATACCTAAATAACCATTTGAGGTATATTTATGAAATTTAAAGCTGATGTTTATCTTGCAAGTCTCAACACATGAGCCTAATTTGAAGTGTTAATGCACAGTGCTTTTTGAGTGATGAGGAGTCAAAAGTGGCACCAATTAGTTCGTCTAAATATACGCACGATGCAGTCCCCTCCCTGGAACTAGGCTTAACATGCTCCCGCATGTCTATAATGTTTGCTTAATGTTGATTTAGTCGATTTTCTCCTGATGGGAACATGTAAGACAAAATTAAAATTTCCAATATTACAGACCTTCTAGAGCAGATACCGCGAAAACTATACAAGATATAGAAAAACTTGACTGTCTCACCTGTAGGAAATTGAATAAGCTTTTTTTGGTTCATAGTAGCCATGTCACTAGGACGTATAGTTTCCGAGGATTAAGCGAAAAACCGGAAAGTGGTACCTTTAAACCACCCTCTCCCCGCCGGCTTAAGGGCTAAGGGCGGGGACTTTTACTATGTTCACCTCCTAACTAGTCTAAATAAAGTCCCGAGGTCAGAAATTGTGTTCCAGGGATTTCTCTCTACACCGTTGTTAAAGCATTCATTGACTGGACTACCGCCTCAATTTCAATATCATGTTAGATCATAAATAAAAATATAAGACTATTTTACACACTAACGAAAAAGGTAATCAATTTAACTTGTTTCTTTTCACATTTAATTGGTTCGATTACAAAAGCAGATTTCAAAAGTTATACTGTGTGAAGATTTTTTACAGTAAGGATAGGTATGAATGTCTTCAGTGGTGATGATAGGTTCTCCACGCGTTCACAGATGGCGTTGCAAGTACTGAATTAGGTATCTATGAAAACTCAGTTGGTTTATTTATTGATAAAATTAATTAATTAATCTTGTTGTTTGTAAGCACTGAAGGTTGGAAGTTCATTATGACCATGTAAGTATTGACCAAAACCTGCAATTATGTTAACGTGAATGATATTTTTTCTGCAATAAAAAACATACAAAAATATGGCTGTATTTTTTGTATGTTTTTTATCGCAGAAAAAAGGACGGATGGGAAAGAACTTCTTCCTTTTTCAAGTTGGTTAAAAAATCTCCTTATCGTAGTGCGTATTTTTTGGAAAATTCTCAGACGAACCACCGCTCAAAATGAAAACCTCTGGCTGAAAAATGAGAGAAGAAAATGACCTATCGTTGAAATAGATCATTGACGAAATGTTATGGCAACTGAGAAATTGCTTTCAATATTAGTCCTAGACGGTCTTATCTAGAAATAAATCAATAATAATAAGAATAAATATTTATGAATAATAATAAGAATACATTATCAATAATAATATTTCCTCTGTACAAATAGGGTACCTAGGTATTTACGAGTATATTATGTCGCACCCTTAGAATGAAAGTGACCGAATCCAAAAAATGCAATTTGTGGTAAATGAACAAGAAAGTCTTCAAAAAAGTGTAGTCTTGAATACATTTTACTATATCTCTTTCGTGTTCCGTCGCATTTGATTGATTTTAAGTAGATTTATTGATTAATCTTTTGAGTTAACATTGGCAGAGTATTTTTTGTAATTATACTTTATTTAGTATATATTTTGACATAAAATATAAAGTACTTCTAAATTAGGTCACTTTATTACAAAATACTTTTGAAACTGATGAGATTTTTTATTAATTAAGTCTGTTTATGACGCATATTGCAAATGAATCTGTTGACATAAGTCATTACTATACTTAATGTTATGTGAATATAAGGTAGTGAACATGGGCGTAGCCACGGTAGGGCAGGGTGGGGCAAGTGCTCTAACCTGTCAGGTACCTAACCAAACCTAAAAAAATAATTATCTAGGTACTAACTACAATACGATGTACACTACCAACTACTTTTTGGGTAAAAGATTTCTTGGTGTAGGTAGGTGAGCAATAAGACAGTGTTGGATAATTCGGATAATTCGAATTACACATTCAGATATTGGGTGCTATAAGGTAGCCTTTTTGTATGAAAAAAACTAACCGAGGTATAGCCCAAGGGTATAGTTTGCTTCTTAGTCGTTCGTTTCAGCCGAATGACGTTTACTTATTGCTGGACAAAGGCCTACTCCAAAGATTTCCAAAACGACCGGTCCTGCGCCGCCCGCATAGGCACCTCCCGCGACCTTCACTAGATCGTCGATCCACCTAGTGGAGGGCCTGCCACTACGTCTTCCAACTCGTGGTCGCCACTCCAGAACTTTTTTGCCCCAGCGGCCCATCAACTCTGTGAGCTATGTACCCCGCCCACTGCCACATGATTTTAGCGATTCTACGTGCTATGTCACTTTGGTTCTACTGCGGATCTTCTCATTTCTGATTCGATCGCGCAGGGAGACTCCGAGAATAGCACGCTCCATCGCCCTCGGGCCATCTTATGAGGCCCATAAAAAGCGACCACGTCTCAGATCCTTAAGTTGTCACTGGCAACACACACTGGTCAAAGACTTTTGTTTTGAGACACTGCGGTATTTCGGACGTGAGAATATTGCGAAGCTTCCCGAACGCAGCACAGCCGAGATGAATTCAACGGTTGACCTCTTTCTCGAAGTTGGACCTACCTAACTGGATTGTCCCAGGTACACTTAATTGTCAACAACTTCGAGTGTAGTCTCTAACTTTCAGAGGTGTGGGTTACAACACGGATATTTGACATGATTTTTGTCTTGTCCATGTTCATTTTAAGAACCATTTGTTGAGAAGCTCTTCATACATCGAGAAGCCATCGAGCATGACTACGATATCTTCCGCGAATCCAATGAAGGTGATGAAGTCTTCGCTCTGCCTAGCGCTCATCCAGCTCCAAAACCCCGAAAGCTTTTATCTCGAATTGCAAAATCTTTTCAAATGCCTAGGAGACTACGGAAATGTGGACGAATGCAATGACAGGTTCGTAGGAATTGTCCAAACGACTGGGTCTAAGTTCATTAAAACCCGTCGTTCAAAAGGAACCAAAAAGATCTCTGACCTCACCAACTTATGGAAGAGAGAAGAAACTTGGTTCTGCAAGTATACTCAACTCGCGACCTACGCCAATTTGATACAGACCCAATTAAAGAGGCGACTGAGCGTAACAAGGGCTCTATAGCAAGAGATCTGTCTATTGGCCAAAGCAAACTGACCAAGCTGAAGACCGAGGATGGCAGAGTCATCTCGTCGGGGCCTGAGATATTGGAAGAGGTTGAGGTTCTACGGAAAATTATCACGAGTGTACGCACACCTGATCACAAATCTAGCCGAAGACCCAAGAGCTAGATTGATCCGACACTATAAGATATCTCGGACGTCAGTCAGTGCGAGATTAGAATGGCTCTCAAACACCTGAAAAACAACAAGGTACAGGGTGATGATGGAATCACGGCTGAGCTTCTGAAAGCAGGTGGAGCGCCGGCATTAAAGGCTCTTCAGAAGCTGTTTGACTCCGTCATCCCCGAGGGAAAAAAGCTCCCTGTCTTTGTTTTCATTATCAGTTTGCATGTTTGGAGGTGTTATTACCATCAAACTAAACATATCTTGAACTAACTTGTCTTGATGTTATTTTGACTATAGAGTAAGAGCTAGTGAACGCCAGACCTACGTCATTTTATAAAAGCTGAAAGTTTGTCAGCGTATGCTCCCAATATAGGATATACTATAAAATCTGATTTTTTTTGTTTAATATTTTGGCAATAATTAGAAATATTTTCCCCAACACTCACACAGTTTTGACAGTTCCAACTCCTTGCCAGACAGTTTTTTAGGGTAGCTCTAAAGCTCCCAAAGCCACGATGACCCAAACTTCATAATTCAGCAACATTATAACCTATATTGGGAGCATACGCTGACAAACTTTCAGCTTTTATAAAATGACGTAGGTCTGGCGTTCACTAGCTCTTAGTTTACTAGTAAACTTGTGAAGTAAAGTCTGAAACAACACAACTTATTAAACTCTTAAGTACATAAATTTATACATATCTTAAACAAATTTTATATTAAAGCGACATATTCCAAAAATATGTTAATCGGTCCTTTTTATTTTTTTTTCTACACAGGCGCAATATCAAAAATATCAAAACTAAATTAGGTTAGTTCAGTCATAAATAGTCCTATTCGTAAAAGTGTCGTGTATCCTTCATTTATATTTTTAACTAAACAGACCGAATCCATAAATGAACACTGAATACTCTAACATATTTAGTTTAAATACAGACCTATTTATTAAAAGGTCACTTTATGACAAAAAAATCATGAACCTACCTTTACAGTATTTTTGTAATAAACAGATACAATTCGAGATCCGCCAATGTTTTACACGTACACTCGCAAGCACCGCCGACGTAAAACTAGTTCTGCCTCTTTCACACAATATGCATACATGAAAAGCGGGACTAGTGAAAGAGACCGAAGTATGCGTTGCTCTGCCTTTACTAAGAGATAGGTCACTTTATCTATACAGGGATATAGAGCATGCTTTATAAGGTCAGTTTATGGTGAAATCGAGAGTAACAGGAATTTTGAGTTAAGTCACTTTCATTCTAAGGGTGCGATGTATAGTGACTAGGGGGAGGATTTGAAATAAAAGGGCATGATCGTATAGTAGAGTGTTATTATACTTAATAAGTATAGCAGCATTATTATCAACCATTATCATCGATCACCGGGATGGGAGGTCTTTACTAAGTTCCGTACAAAAAAATAATTAACGTCTATTATTAGTTACTTAATTATGTATCGCGAGAGACCCCACACGCACGACCTCAGAGATTGATGACCTAATTATATCGACGAAGTAGGCATTTGTAGCAGGTATAATGCGCCAATGGAAACTGACAATGCAAATAAATAAAGCAGAATAACATTCTGAAGTTCTTTGGTCATGTATCTAGAAATGAGAACTCGATGGAGAGACAGTACCTCTAGCATGAACAACTTTCGTCTTCGAATCGTTTGCGTACTCGATAAAATTCGATACTCAACCTTCGAATTAAACGATAACGTGACAATTTTGATTCTCAAAATAAGTTTCGTGCAACCATTTCTCATACTAAGTTCACTTTACGACACGTTCTCAAGGGTTCTGTACCTCTAGTAGGAAAAACTTTCGAGTTCGTTTCGTTGCGTATTCAAAGTGTCATCGAAAAATTTTGTATGAAAAATTAAACAGCGCCCCCTATATTATAGCCGCCCTAGGG
This sequence comes from Ostrinia nubilalis, assembly GCF_963855985.1. Lineage (NCBI taxonomy): Eukaryota > Metazoa > Arthropoda > Insecta > Lepidoptera > Crambidae > Ostrinia > Ostrinia nubilalis. The sequence continues at coordinate 10,486,867 of NC_087103.1, forward strand.
GGCGCTGTTTAATTTTTCATACAAAATTTTTCGATGACACTTTGAATACGCAACGAAACGAACTCGAAAGTTTTTCCTACTAGAGGTACTGTTGTAGTTTTTGTACTAGATATTTTGATGGCGATTCGAGTACGCAAACGATTTGAACTCAAAAGTTTTTCGTGTTAGCCGTACTGGTTAGCTGGTAGATCAGAGGGCTTAGTGTGAGTTTACATCAAACATCCACACAAGTGAGCGCGTTAAAAATATATGAAAATGTTAGTTCTTGAAAGTTTCCGCTAGGGGCGCTGTACAATCTGTCATACATTCACTTTTTTACGCAGTCGATATCGAATGCGTTTGACATAAACTCACATTACGCAGGGCCGGGTGGAAGGCAAGAGAGCATGTTGTCGATCGCCAACCTACTGGACTGGCCATCACAAAGGCTACTGAGTCCACCATGGTCCAGTGTACTCGCGACGCCTCTAACCGACAGAAGTGATGGTACATCGCCAGGAGAGCTACCCTCGGAAATGATACCGAACACCCCACCGTGTACGTCAGCGCAACCACGACCACTCTGACAAGAGTGCCCGAATAAGAAGAAGAGAGAATATCGTTCTTTCACACTGAATTGATTAAAAAGTATATAGTGATGTCAGTCCTAAAGTACATAGTAATTACATAAGTACAGTCTATCTACAGCACTTAACTAAGTACAAGAAATATAACATCCCATCAAAAACAATACTTGTCAAAAAAACCAAGTCTCGCAACTCAGTTGTTCTACGGTAAAAAGTTGTGAGATCCATGTAATACCAAGTCCAGGCCAGGAAATCTTTAACGTTTTACATAAATATATTGACTTGGCCATCGCACTAAATAATTTAATTTACACGTGTTTTCATGCGATGGCCAAGTCAATATATTTATGTAAAACGTTAAAGATTTCCTGGCCTGGACTTGGTATTACATGGATCTCACAACTTTTTACCGTAGAACAACTGAGTTGCGAGACTTGGTTTTTTTGACAAGTATTGTTTTTGATGGGATCTCATTTCTTTTTGTATTTTGTAGACAGCAGTTATGTATCTAGAAAACTGGACCGAAATTGAAAAATTTTACTCGACTTGGCGGTTGCACTACCGTGCCCCCAAATATCATTTCTTTTTGTATTTTGTAGACAGCAGTTATGTATCTAGAAAACTGGACCGAAATTGAAAAATTTTACTCGACTTGGCGGTTGCACTACCGTGCCCCCAAATATTTTAGTTTTTCCTTGATTCATACACCAAACACTACTTATATTCCAAATTTGAAGCTTCTAGGTCTGCTAGAAGTGCCTTAGAGTTTTGATGATCGGTGAGTCAGTGAGTCAGTGAGTCAGTGAGTCAGTGAGTCAGTGAGTCAGTGAGTCAGTCAGTGAGTGACAAAATTAAGTAACTTTGACCCGTTATAATTCTTAAACTACTGGTTCAAATTGAATGAAATTTTAAATATACCGTGTCTTTACAATGCCTGCATAGCTAATGAAAATTCAGCCTTCTAGTTTTATCCACAACGAAGTTACAGGCGGTCGAAAATGGCCTGAATTGCTTCGAGAAAAGGATGGTACGGCCGTGCCGCTTTTCTGCTCGACTTGGTGGGGGCACTGCCGTGCCCCCAGATAACAGAACAGTGAAAAAAGTTTTCACTGTTCATTACTTCGAATGTTTCCATTGCGAAACGGCCGTGCCCAGCCTTGCCAGATTTTTACCAAGGTCTAGAGTTTGTTTAAGGGTTTATAGGCTTAAAGCACCCCTAACTCACAAGTCCTAATGAAACAAACTTTAACACTATTACGCCTTGGTCAGATTTGTGAAATAATTTTGAAGATACTGAAACAGTTAAAAATCTGTGTCGATATTAGTAGGTAGGACTTTACTCACCAGACATAATAGAAAATCAGTCTAGCTTTCAAATTAATTAATTAATCTAGCTAAACACGCACAGCAAGGGGGGCAGCTGTTAATCTGAGGCAATAATAATCCAACGCAAAAAAAGAAGAAAACAATAATATCTCTCGTATTTTAATTTTAGATAGGTATCCACCACTCTACTGGAAAAACGTAATATTTCTTTATAACCTAATTATGAAAGAATATTATTTTTTATTAGTAGTATTTAGTTTGAAATAGAACCGACGGAATAGGTAGATAAATTAAATAGTACGTAAATATGTAATATCTTGGAAAAGCTTAGTTTGTATCCGATCCGATGGAATATTTTTCTTTAGAACTGTTAAAAAATTGGTGCTGTTTATAGAAGTACTTTTTTGTAATTACCTAAGTTTAATGGATACCTAGCTACCTACTTACATATACCATAATTTTAAAACCTTTTTTCATCAAAATCTTTTTTTCATACGACTAGTTTTTATATGAAAAAGTAGCAAATGCTTAACTTATCAATTAAATGGCGGTTTAATAAATTCAAACTATCTATTAATTATGTTTAAGTAAATACTTCCCATGGGATAACTATTAATTTTCAGGAATTATACTAAGTTAATAGTTCGGGTTTCTCGTAATCACACTGTAAGTTGACACGTTTCCAAAACTCCACTTTTCCGGGTAAATCTGCCCGGGCAGGGCAACACCGAGTTCGTCTCGCGCTCCAATCGCAGCCGAGCGGCCGAGAGCAAGTAGCAACGACCAGTCAGCATCACGTGCGCGGACGTGACGGGCGTGCCGTGCCGACTCGCTGCGCTGTTCACGCGTCGCTTGACACTTGTGCCGTGATAAATAATGACTGTACTCTCTCTCTGTGCTATCTAGTGATCCTTCCTACCTACCTGTACGTACCAAACCAAACCACAGTGTAACTCATTCAGTTAAAACATCCACAAACCCGTGCGAGAGGTGAACGCTCGTCATAGCGGCGCCGACTCTCACCAACCTCACCGGCCACTATTGTCTAAGTGCCACGGAATCTTGGTCCTTCCCATCGGATTCCGCCGATGAAACATCCGTCTCTCGACGTGGGCTGCACGCGAAATACTTCGTCGGCGATTCGTCATAAAAAAACAAATGTTTACATAGCATTCGAATGGAAACAGATAAGATAAAACGAGGTTCTCCTCAGTGCATTGTCTTGTTTTCGATGTGTTGTGACCGTGGAGGGCAGGTACATAAACTATTTTGATATGACAAGAATATCTAGGTTGCATCGTTATAATTACGAGAAAATAATTGCGACGGCTAACTGTAAATAACTCGGTTGCACCTACCTACATTACGGGCTATATGACTGTGTCTGGCCTACTTACCCATATCCATATGTGCGAAAAAGATAGGTATTCAATTAAAAGTGTCATTAAAACGTGACTATTCGACGTTGGTAAATGTATTGCAACTGGGCTTTCACCTGATGTAAAGATTGCTATTTTCTCACGTATCGTTACAATTATTGTCGACCTACTCTCTAAATGCCATGTTTAGATGTTAGCGATCATGTACAGGTTGAAAAACTGTGTGCAACTAATCAAGGCTGCTGCATTCATTGTTCTGCGTTTCCCGTTAAGACGTAAACAAATAAACAGCGTGTTTACGATGGATAAAACAACAACATCTGACCTGACATCAATAAGTTGATGTTGCTGTAGCTAAATAACTACTAAATTCAAGACAACTGTTAAAAAGTTAGCGTAAATAACACACGTATCAATAATATCAGTGAGTAAAGTGATAATGAATGATAATAACATGTAGGTAAACTTAACTATGAGATGTGTTGAAAGAAATAGAAGATTATTTATTTATTTTTTCATAAATTCTCCAAGTAATGATTATTATAATGTTTCTATACATTACAGAATTTCTCAATAACTAGAAACAAAAATAAACGATATAGAAATTATGTGCCTCCTTACCTAATTGCTCATGCTTTTTCCGCATCAGAATCTACACGTGTTTGTTTTCTATTGTTTGAATGTTTATTAGTTTTTTTAGTGCCTTGACGTTTTGAAAGTTAATAATTCCATTGTAATTAGTTTTTGTTTTTATTCTGATCAGATAACTCGATAAAGAAAGGTGATTCGGTGTTGCAACTTTATGAAAACTGTCTCCCGTTTTATTTTGAAATAATAATAATATTTAAAATACGATTTGAAAAGATACAGAATATTATTTGCTCGACATTAATTTCAAGGAATAGAGTCTTTTGTAGTTAAGCAAAGTGCAAATGGGTTTTCGTTAAGCATGAATGCTCTGAACGGGAAATAAATAAAGTAAGTAAGTAGGTAGGTACCTACCTACCTGTGTGCGTCATTTGCAATGCAAATGGCTTAATAAAACAAAAGAAAACAATACTGCCTACTTATCAACCCATGAATAATGCAGAAGCTCACTTCCGAAGTGAAAAATATTTTATAAATTGCAATGATTTTAATGAAAATTTTTACTTTTGTTGACACAACAAGATAATGATATTCAATAATGTGGTTTTGGTAATAAAAATGTTAAGTTACGTTCGTAGGTACGTGTCATGTGGAGTGGAGGTAAAATAGTACCTATAAGTTATCTTGATCATAATCTATTTAATACCTAATAACTAATATTACAGTGTTTTTAAATTTATTGATTTAACTAATAGTATTTTCTGTAAATCCTTACATTGTAAAATTTTAAACTCGGTGTTCAAAAAAACTGAATACAATACAATTCAAAAAAATCTGAATAATTTTTGCGATTATTGCATTCTGTATCAAAAATCTAAGTTTTTTTAAGTTGTCCTTATTTTACCTAGGTGTGCAGTCTGCGTTATGTGCTAAAATGCCTTCGGGATGATCCTTAGTTGACGACATTAAATTTAATGACCATAAAATATTGCATTAAAAGCACCTGAAATGGCAATTCGAAAATTCCTCAAAATTTACGAAAACGGACAGCAGGTAGACCACATTTACGGAACCCACAAAATTCCTTTTAAACTACTTAGTAGGAGTTATCATGCATCCCTTTATCGCGCTACGATTATTTCATTCTTTCTTCCGCACGTTTCGAAATATCGAGGTATCGACTTACCCATCAAATGGTTCTTTTGTTGTACATTAATAAACAGTTAAATAATAGGCCCCTTGAACGAGCTCTTGAACATTGTCCTTCGTTATATACTTGACCCACTTTCGGCCAAGTTGGCAACATTCGTCCGCCTAAGTTTTAATTTCCGGAAACCAATTTATTAATTGGCTAGCTAGACTGACTTCAAACTCCGTTATGTAAAATTCCAATCAAGGTTGTTTAGACTTTTGAACGGCTTCTATTCATTAAACTTACTAGTAGTACTAGTTAAGTAATCATATTCAAATATTCTTAGACATTTTACACTGCGCCATCTAGTCTCAAACTAAACAAAACTTCTTGATAACGGATTTAAAAATTATACAGATTACAGAGTGTCCCAAAAAGTAGTGTCAAGCCGAAGCCGAAGAGGTAGAGCATCACCGCGATTTTCGATAGTTTTCGAGTTACGATTGTTTTAAATTTCTGTACGGCACTTTTTTGGTCACTGTCTGTGGTGCGGATAGTCAAGTTACTCAAGTTACATGCCTGATTTTTTATTAGATGAATAGCACGAATGTAAACTAAAAATCCAGTATGTTGTAAAAAAATCATAACTCGAAAACTATCAAAAGTCGCGGTGATTAGGATAGCCCCTAGTGATGCTCTCAACTGGGCTTTGGCTTGACACTACTTTTTGGGACACCCTGTATAAATAAATACGTTTTTTTGTAAAAACATGGGTGCATTTATAGATAGAAAACACCAAAACCAATAAATAAATACAAACAAATAATTTATTCACACAAATGTTTGTAAATGAGCGGGAATCGAACCCGCGACCACTGGCATAGTAGTTAGGTACGACTTGAACCACTACACCTAACGGCTGACAATGAAAATACCTATATTATTATACACGTTGTCATGTAGGTAAATGTTATTCTAACTAACTAAACGTTCATTGATAAGATAAAAATAAATTTTACTTTCTTATGATTGAAGTGTTTACAAGCCGTTCTCTTGATATGATACTGAACTGACTCAACAATATAACGTGTTATTTGTTGTCAGATTTATTTTTGGCCTATTATTAATTAATTGTAATTAACGCTCGAATTCACATTTACATTACTGAGGTCTCCCAGTGCGCGTGGACGCACAGGCAAGCATCGTTTGTGAATACGGGCGTAAGTAGCAACGGCAGCATTTCTTTGTACTAGGTAGGTAAGGTTAAGGTTATTACAATATTTTATTTCCAAACAATGCACTAATAAAGTTTCAAAACCTCATAAAAATATGAAATGCATCGCAAACGTGATAATACTCGTATTATCTAAAGGCAATAATGGCGTTTATCGCTTTTTATAATAGTTATGCTACCAATATTGCTCTGGCGTAAGAAATTCACGTATTCATCCGCTGATAAGACGGTCAATGAAAGGCCTTTTAATATTATTTGTTCACTCTTCAATTTATTAATTAATTGTAAACATTAATCGTTTAATTGTAAGCTTATAAGAGGCCTCAAGATTCCTGTAAATCATGTGCACTTATTCAATGCCGGTGGGGTTTCATTTAAACACTATTCGAAAGCTAAACTGAATTTTCTTCCGCAGAATTCTCACCGATCGTGAAGGAACGATGATAATCGCATAAAACAATAAACTGACTTTACTAGTGTATGTGTGTGTGCAATGCTGACAAGTACTAGCCGGTGATTGTGTGTGCGATGGCTCGGGGTGTTCTGGTGTGGTCCGCCATATTGGTTTTGGTTTTGGAGGCAGCGCGGGCGCACTACACGCCGACATGGGCGGTCCATGTGCCAGCGGGGAAGGAGGCGGCAGACGCGGTCGCGAGGGACCACGGGTTCATCAACCTTGGAGAGGTAAGTTGTAATTAAAAAGCTATTACACTTAAAGGTGACGAGATATTTTTGACGTCAGCTACTCCGAAATCGATCATGGTTATCGTAGAACTATATGATTAAGTTGATTATCTTTGTATCTTGGAACGAATCGCAAATTATCAAACAGGTTTGCGAATCAGACCCTAGGTTCTGTAGGTTTAATGACAAAGAGTGAGATGGTGGTTCATAAAGTAATGGTGATACCTAAACTCCATAACAAGCTAAGATTCTTGATTGAGGGCAAAACAAAGATCTCATGAGACCTGTAAGTAGGAAGTCTCATCATTATCATCAGTGTCCATCATCAACATAAAAAATGGTAACCCAACTTCAACCAAGCATAGAATCCAATTCCCATAGCTCACAATCAGCAAAATTTTACGTTAATTAGCAAGTTTACCTCTGATCTAATTTCGATAAAACCACACCATATTATAGTCTATCAATTATTCTCTCATCGATGTGGTTCCCTAACCATATCATAATTCGGTATTACATGCAGACAATTTTTTTTTTCAGAGTTAAGAAAGAAAGTTTCATATGCTCAAGTTTACTGAAGCGGATTGAAACATAGAACCGATAAAGCGCGCGTGATTACTGGAATTACTAAAATAAACTATATGAACAAACACTTGATTCCAAATTCCAAGAAAGGATAGTTGTTTTGAAGAAGTTACTAGTTTTAACTCGGCAAATATTGCAATGAAGAATTAAAACACAATAGTCAAGTCGCTAATTAATGGTATTATTAAAGGCGATGTAAAAAAAAACAACACTTTCGATTCCACTTTTCGTAAATGATGCAGGTTTTATACTTCAGTTCACAATTTACTGTGTCTCCTCAGACATCTAGGAGCACCAGAGTCATGATGGCTCTTAAGTCCATAGCTAACGCCAGAACACCTATTTGGTGCGTCGACCTTTTCTGCATAGTCTGTCCTTTTTGTGCCAAAAAGCGAACTTAATGCTTTTCAAAATCTGACTACATCTCAATCAAAGATCCTTCTCTTTAAAATATGAATTGCGCTTTCTTTTGGAAATTAAGAATGTCGATTCGAGAAAATTAAATAGTGTCAATGCCAGGTCATTGGTTAAATTTAACCTTGACTTGTAATCTAAAGCGAACGGAAGCCCAGTCATTGTCTCTGGAACAATCATGCACTTTAAAGACTTAAGTGTGCTTTTGGAGTAACTGTTATTAAACAATGACGATTCAAATTCAGTGTCAGAGAAATTATTTCTTGGTTTAACGCTCGCGACATTGGCCTCAATACATTTCAATTGGGTTCCTTCAGATTGTTTTATTAACCTAAAGACGGACGAAACGAATTATTTATTATCAGTGAAACTGAAAATGGTGGGTTAAATAACATCATTAATTCAATCTACTTGATGATGATAATAATTGTAATGAATGAACGTCTTAATGACGAAGATGTAATGGTATCTCGGATGTAAAATGGCAATGATGTTGTCACTCGTAATAAAAGAGAAAGCTGCAATAAAATGGACCATTTAAAGCGTAGTGCATCTAAACATAAAGAAGACGTCAAGATAGCTTCTGCAGATAAACCGGTAATTTCACCGACTTCCGTGACGTAGTTAAGAAATATATTCCACGTTTCACCACATACGCTGACTTGCCAACATAAAGTGTATAACCTAATGTTCTATTAATTTAACATCAATTAACCGACTTCATAACATCTCAAATCAAATTGTCAAAGATAAAGCAATAAATGAGAATACTGTGGGAACTTTGATAAACTTGCTAGTTTATGTAAATAGTTGGGTAAAGCATAAATACCTTCACCTAATCCTAGAATACGAAATAAAGTTAGTTTGGATATCTCCACTCGGAAGAATCTCATAAATCTTCGAAGGAATGTTACAAATGCTTGTTTGATATTTTCCGAATCCTTTCAAGCAAAATCACAATTCCGCAAATAAAATAAGATACATTACAGTTGTGCTAAAATCCCGGCCAAATCTTATACTGATAGTCAACATCTATTTAAATATTTGTCATAAGTAATCCGTGCAAGTATACAATTTTGCGAACGAAATTAGCAAATCCCGAAGGAATGGTTACAAGGCGGGGATCATATAACGTGATGAACCATTAGCCGCAGCACGATAAAATTAGTATGTTATTTCAAGCGAAAACGCTGCAAACTGGTGTTACAAGGGATTTGAGGAAACGTTCCATTTAGAGACGCCCACTGCGATGCGCACGCGGCGGTGTCCGTAATTTGTGTGTGTAAACATGTAAATTGATTGGGCGCACTTTAAGTTAAGAGGTTCGGTCAAATAAATTACATTGATTTGTTCGTACACCTGGTTGAAATTTTGTTTGACAAAGTTGGCAGCTTTTTTGGTATACGAGTACCTACACCACTAACACAGTATACGTAATATTTTTTTCAGTAGGTATCATTAGCATAATTTAAAATTGTACCTTTGCACATTTTATTTGCAGAGTGAAGTCAGATGCATTCAGTAAACGATTGTCATTAACATTTTTTCGAAGGATTTATTTAAATTTTTAAAAATTTTATCAGGACTTTTGAAATATCTATATCGCACACCTAGATCTAAACTGAGACAACTCAAAAATTGCCAATTTTGACTTATGCTTGTATTCAAATACTCGGTTATCATACGCATCTTTCCAACATAACAGGTTTAATAAAGCCTTGATCCATTTACCGCTAGATGGCGATAACTTACTTTTGTTGAATCAACGCTTGTCAACCCCTTCCACCTAAACAAGCGTTTTGTCAGTTGACCTTCGCTAGTATCAGAGAGTGCACGTATTAAAGTAAACGAAAACGCGGATATTTAGATTTGTTACAGTTAAGCAGAAAATATATAATGAGTTAATTTGAGTAGTAACAGTATTGATGAAATGTTCTGCAATAGTCAACCAGATCATTTTGACTTGTTCCAGTTTTGTTTGATAAAGTAACTTATATTTTGTTACTATTTTGAGTTGAGTTTGTTTTGATGAATCAACTTGTGAATTTCTAGTTGGCGTAGTTTTGTTGGAACAAATTTCAATTCAATGTTTTTCTATACAGAACGCGTAGTTTTGCATGTTTCACCTAAAATCAGGTACAGTATAATAATCCCTGTTTCTAAATAAAGTTAGTTTTATTCAAACTGTTCAACTGTTGTGTTTGAGAAGAGTGTTTTGAGTTAACTTACTATTGTTGGATGAGTAAAAATTACAGTGGATATTTTTTTTATTTTCCGAAAAAAATATGCTAGGTCGTTTTTATTTAAATATATTGAGAGAACAGTGTAAAGATAGTTAAAATGGCAATGTACAGACGACGGCACTTCAAGTTAAACACTGTAGTAACTAATGTAGTTGTAATACAAGTGTATAGTCTGATATCTGTTGTCTGCACAAGAGATAAAACCTTCTTTATAATGTAAAAATAAAAAATAATGTAGAAAAAAGGTCTATAATAAGTAAATAAATTATAAATAAGTATATCAATCAGCTGATGCTAAGAAAAAGTGGCTGAAGAAACTCAAACATCTATCATGTTCACCATGTCATGAAATCTTCATTTATATCTCTTATGCTGATCCAAATCGTGTTAAAAAAGAACTGTTTTCTCAAACAATTCCTAAATTGATGATTAAGGATATCGAAACATTCAATTAAAACACTTAAATAGTGCAGGAAGAGGACTTAGCCACATCTTGAAATTTTGAAATACAGAGGACCAAAGAACGTGGAAGAGATGACATTTGAAAAGTTTTATGACACTAAAATCTTGCAAAAAATGTGGGCAACTAATTAGGTTGTAGACGAAAATCGGAATCAAGTTAAATGGCACGATATAAAAATTTTAAGAATGGAAAAGGAGGACTCAAATCTCAAAATGTCCAAACAAAACCGATTCAAGTCTAAATGTACTTTATTATTTATACAAAGTCATTCCCCTAAAATGTAACAACTAAAAAAACTGCGATTAAAGGTAAAAAGGATAGATTTTTTGACCCAGTTTATACACAGGGTCATTTCACAGCCTATCAATAATCCAAAATAAAACTGAGTTTCATAACTTCCCTAACAAAAAATGTAGTAATACGTTTTTTTCGCCTCCTGAAAAATGCCCTTTTTTGAGTTGTCTCAGTTTAGATCTAGGTGTGCGATATGGCAACCCCACCGTAATGACGTATTACACGAATGCGCTGCTTGTGCCACTTACCTAAAATTGCAGTGGCGATCAAGATTCAAGATACAAACACCTTATCGCCCGTATCAAAACCCAAGAAAGGGTCCTTTATCGTCAAATCTAAAGATATCGCATCGCAATTGCCCGTATAATTTGGTAAGTAGAAAAAAAAGTATCAAGTAAGTTCTGTTTTTTCTCTGCATTTTGATTAGACGCCCGCTCGATCCCATTTCCCCAGATGGAAAGCAACCAAAAGCCCGAAGGCGGGCGCTGCACAAAAACGCCTTTAACCCTATTCACGTGATTCAAAATCCAGGTTACATAGAGCGCCTTGAAAATCTCTTTAGAGAGATCTCTCCAGATTCAAGATTTTATGAAGACGTAGCGCAGATTTTTACTTTTTCACAAAATTTACACACACCTTTAAAGTCTCCTGCATCTTTATTTAGACAGGAACATCCAACGGGAGGGGGACAGAAATAAGCAGGAAATTTAAGTGGGCAGTCTTATTTATTTTAAGTGACAACAACAGTTCATCCACTTATGGTGCTTTTTATTTTTGTTGGGGAGTGTGCAGCTATATTAAGGTGCATTTGGTTTAATTTAAAAACATTTTGGATTGGATTTGGCATCGTAAGAACTTCCAATTTTAGATGTCGCTCGCCTTTGATGTTAATAAACTAAGGTATCAGAAATAAAATGTGACATAATGTGGTGGGCTGATTACATAATTCGGAACGGATAACTAGAAAGTTTGATTTTGTTAAAAAAATCTATTGATGACTAAATACCTGAACAGTAAAGAAAGTAGGCTCGCCATTTCTGAAGATTCTAAGCAAAAGTGAAAAGTTCTTTTTTGGCAACGTCTTAATGGATCTGTAGCCGCAAAAGGATAGGTGTCCGAAATTTGAATAGAAATGTAATAAAGCGCTTTTCTATAATTCTATCTGAATCTTTCTCCTCATCATGCAGCTACTGACACACGTAGAAATGATAAAATAATGTCTTCTTACCTGTAATGCTACTTGTTTTGAACGTGTTTATAGTCCCCGGAATTTGCTCTCGTTGGAAACACAATGTCAGTATCTATTGAAAGAACGAAGAATGGATGCTTTGAGGTCGCTATGAACGGTATACAAAAGCCGTCACTCGAATCGGGAGTTCCGTGTACCACGATAACATAATGTTGACGTCGGAGACCTATGTGACGTCAAAATATGCACCAAGATAGCGCAAAAGGCTCGTCAACCCGTCATCATCCTCGAAATGAACCTTATTGCTCAGCAATACAGAACAGAAACTGACCTAACATGTGACCGTCTTTTGGTTATTGCTTTGCTTGAGCGCCCAAGCGAAGTTCGTTAGTATTTGAACTATAATTTACATGTCTGGTTCAAATGATTGCTTTGAGTTCACAAAATGGTTGGGCTACTGGGTACGTAACAGAGGCACTATGCAAATATGCGGTCATTATTATAAGAATAAATTATGACCAAGCAGCGGATCTTGGTGAATTAGTATTTGCTCAAGTGTATCCTTTGTTTTTCATTCATGTTATTCACCATTTTCTCATTTTAGGCGTTGAAAAGTCAACGTCCTTGTCTTCTTTTATTATTTGGGCTGAGCTAAGGAACCGAGGTCATTTTCCTAGTGGTTTAAGAACCACCATAGGTAGGCGTCTAACTTATTCGTAGCTCAAGCGAAAGATTCCAAAAAAGAAACCTACCACATAACTCGAAGTTCCGCAAACCACAAACTTTTGTTGTGCAACAATGCGTCAGTCTGATGTAATGCCTTGATCTCGTATTGGAATTCAAGGCCTCAATCTCTCGGGCGTTTTAAAACGAAATCGGACCGAGAAAAAGATGGTAAAATAAATTGCTTTCTTAAGGTTCGCAAGTGGGTAATAGAACTTCAAGTTATAATAAAATAAACGAGATAGCTGATGCAATGAATCATCATCATACGATACGGTTGTCGACCTTAAAGCAGATTGGTACTGCACTCAAGTAGGAAAGTTGATTGTGGTGCAATATTAGTAAAGGTTAAATCATTACCTACTGCCCACCGCAAAAGAATACTTTGAAGATATTGAACAGTTTTTTTAACGACAATTCCTTACCAAGTGGCAACATAATGGATTAATTCCAGTACATTTCAGCCATTATTTCGAGTATAATGCCTCTAATTGCGCCATATTGTTGAATTGCTGAATATCGAATTGGCTGGGAAGTTTGAGATGATATCTTTCTATCTCATTTAAGTACGTCACTAGATAAGATTTAAGATAAGATTATCGTAATATCACCAATTTTCGAGAGAATGATAGTGATGGGGGATACCCAGTTTCTAAATAGAACTATTAGAGCAATAAATTGCTCTACACACTTTTTAATACGCTCGTAAGTGCAATTTACTTGTTGTGCGATGATTTTATGATGCGTCAGGTTTTTCAAAACCTTTTTAAAGTCAATTTTATCACAAAGGTTTCCTACATAAACTTATAATTGAAATATTGGGACCTAGTTAGGGAAAAAGCATGTCTCAACTTGTTACCAAGTTATCGCATGTTGTCAACACTAAGCAATGATTAAGCGCGGGCACGTCCGATATCAGACGACTTATTTGTATTCCGGGATTGTTTCATTGATAAAAACTTCAGACGTTATTGTCTTTGAGAAAAGACGTCTCGATTCGTTTTAATGTTTGTATTTTTTCAAAGAATTAGCAGAAAACTTTTGTTGGACACTATGTTCATACAAACTTTTAATCCATTTAGGGCTGATTTTCCAATCGACGAATATCTTTTAACTCTAGAATAAAATTGTTTTCTCATACTGAAACTATCAACGTGCTTCAGATAAAACTTATTCGGCGATTGAAAAATCAGCCCTAAATAATACAAATTAAAACAATTTTCTATCTAAATGTCTCAAATTACGTAGGTATAAAATATTTGTGTCTGAAATTTCGTAAATTGAATCCGGTCCTAATGTATTCTAAGCATCTGTTGTTTCACACTTACTATTGGGAATCTCCGAATATTTTCATGAAACACGCCCAAATCTGTTCGGATGTTGGAATTCTGACAGGCTATTTATATTCCAGATAAGTTTAAGATGTTATGGAATAATTCAATTCGAAAACCCAGTGAACTGAACATATTTTATAGGTTATTAGTGTCTAAGATTTTCACGAAGACGGCGCTGAATGGTTAAAACGGTTAGGGGGAGTCCGGGACAGTTTAGCAGGTGGGAGACAATAGCCACTGCTCATAGAATTTTTATGGAACTAAATATTGCGACGTAGCCACACTTCTTAGACTCCATAGGCGCGTCCCACCTCGCTCACGCATTTCCGTTGCGATTGGCAGTTTGGTTTAGGAGTGACAAGTGATAACACATTTTCGAGCCCAAAAAGTAACTTTTTTCAATTTTCGATATTTGATTTCAGTTGTTTACTATGAATAGATTTCAGCATGTCATTTATATACATCGTAAATGTAATTATCCTAGTTCCATTTACGGTAGACAGTTTTTACTTAAGTGTTATAGTTTTTTATAAAAATGTAATAATGGACAGCTTGGCCTGGGGTGGGAGACATTATCCTGGCATCGGGAGGAGACTTTACCCAGGGTAATCTAGTACTTTTATTGCAGATAATTATCCAAAATGCTTTTCAAATATAAAAAGGAACATCTAGAAACAGGAGCAATTTAGATCGTCAGTAATAAGAAATGCTATAGGTTGTAACATTGTTAAAGGAAAATTATTAGAGGTGTTGCCCCAGTAGAAACCAGTTTATCCAGATCAACCAGTTTTAATAGAAAAAACGTTGCTGATTTTTTTTTAAACCTCAAAGAATTAAATTTTGACACATTTTCATTCAAGAAGATTAAATTTCTTTATTTATTACAATTTTTAGTGATTATTTTGCTTATTTTTAAACCCGGGTAAAGGCTCCCTACTTGGGGGGTCAAGTCTCCCACCCAAGCGGGAGATATTAGCCAAATATCACTTTGGTTAAAATTGTTAATTACTCTTAAACTAATAATGATATATTAAACTTTCTTAGAAGAAAATATACCTAGATAATGTAGCTAAAGATACAATTAATAAAAAATAGCTATTTGTAAGTATATAAATATTTATGAGCATTTTAGTGGAAAGCGGGTAAACTCTCCCGGACTCCCCCTACTAAGTACCTAATAAGTAAATTACTTTTGGAAAATCAATCAATAGACTGGAGCCATTTTAATGAGCTTTATTGTTACATAATAGTCTGTATTACAACGAAATAAGACACCACTGTGTTTACCTAGATGTGCTGTCATAATCTGTACATAATTATCTTAGTTTCTGCTGGGTTTTTGCCTGCTTTTCTGCCATGGATTTAGTTTCCAATTTCGTGTGCTTTCATGTTTCGCGGAATTTTAATTATTTTTCAAAAATAAAATTAACTCTAGTTATCTCTTACTATACTAACATAGACTTTCCTATCTATCATACTCTATCACTGAGACTGATCTACTGATCTCATATTCTCAACATTAATTCACTTACAATCAACATTCTCGTATTAGGCATAATCACATCACTTAGGTCATAGACAACCTGTCAATATTAGTTACATTACTTGTTAGCTAGAGTGCTGAAGTCTATTGATGCGGGTTCTGCTAATTTGATCATGGAATAACATGTATGATCATCTTCTAATGTATGAGGTATTAAATGAGGTAACAACTCTGGTGCTAGACTCTGAGATGTAAAAGCGCGGAATGTTATTTCTTCTACGAATAATCATGTGGGTTAAGAGCCATTTCACAAAAATATTCCGCGCGAATTTAGCTACAAACTGTCAACGCAACGACAAAAGAGTAAAAAGAACGCCGAAATGGACAAAAAAATCTTGAGCCGTGACCGTATTAAGACTTGATATAAGTTATTAATTTTAAGGTAGAATAAGGTATTAAAACATGATAAATTAATTTAAAATGTTAATAGAGTTTATTTAGTCTTTTAAAGATTTTTATACTTATTTCGATTAATAATGAAACACGAATAGGTATAATATGTAAAATATATTATATTAAGTACAAAATAAAGACAGTCACATAGTGAAAAAAAATCTGCCCCCTTGCAGCTCCATCATCGGACCCTGGATATCATTTACCTAGACTAAGTATTCGTCAAGGCGAATTACACAAGCCCAAACTCCATAGGGTTCTATTGTTTTGTTATGGAGTTGCAATGGAGGTGGCCATTGCAACTCCTCCAGATCAGACAGAGCTAAGAAATAAATAAATATTATTATTATTTAACAAATAACTAAAATAAATTCATCTAACTGTCTTTCTTCTTACTAGTCTTACTAATATTATAAATACGAAAGTTTGTATGGATGTTTCGATGTTTGTTACTCTTTCACGCAAAAACTACTGAACAAATTTTGATGAAGCTTTACAGTACAGTACAGCAGTACTAGGCAGCTTGTGTTCAACTATCACTCGGGTCGGACGTTCCTATCGCAAGACCGTTGGTTCACTCAGTCCCGATACGACTCTAGTGCTGTGTGTAATTATTCTCGTGAATACACTAAGTTTATTAATTTCTATGAGTGGATTTCATTTTGCCTGAGAACTACGTAATGAACCCTTAACCAGAAGACCCTGTCGCCAGCGACAGCGACGCTCATCCATCCCTGGCGTCGACCAGAATAACAATATATTTATGACGATCTGTAGCAAACTAAATTTCACGCGAGTAAAGCCGCGGGCAATACTACATATTTCATACTAGCTTTTTGCCCGCGACTTTTTCCGCGAAGAAGTGGAAACTGGTTCTAATAAAATTAAATTATTCTAAGAAATTATTAATTTTGTTATATGATAATATTTTTTAATATTTTATTTATTTTATTTTATTTTATTTAGGATAACAAACAATTGTACAATTCAGATATGCAGTAAAGTTATACATCGACATTTAGTTATTGTACAACCCGCACCGCTATCCCCATCTTACAAACATGCCTTGCCTCTTTGCACTACTAGCTGATTTATAATTATAATATAAAACCTACAAATTATTAGGTATGTTTAAATATCTGAATACTTACAAAATTATGATATCTTTCTACAACAAAATTGAAACATTTCCTTCGGGTGCTAAAATCACCAGGCTATTGTGTGCACATACTCTGGAGCATACAACTTACAACTGGCCGTCGGAGAAGCATAGATTTCCCTTAAGTCTACTCCCGCTACCACATGGAACTCCGCTAAAACTCGTGAGCCAACACTTGTTTTTGTATCGAAAATTAGTATGAGCAGCGCACGCGGTTGCCCGTTGCAGGCTCTATGCAACCACGCTATTTTAAACCGTGGCCCCTAAGCATGAGATGGGAAACTGCACTCTCTAGAATTCTCTTGAATTTGATGGTGTTAGGGGAATCCTAGGAATGAATACAGACTTTCCAATGGAATCTCCTCATCAATATTGAAACATTGCAACTTGCAATGCAATGTTTCGTTTTCATTTGTTGTATTATTGACTATTTCTTGATTTTTCAAACACGTGTCAAAATAAAAAAAATAATTTAAATCAAAAGCACTAAGGAATATTTAATTGATATCAACTTCGAAGCAAGCACAGATCACAGAAACTAAATGGAAATGTGATAAGGGGGCGAAGCCGGTGTCGCAACAATATGCCCAAAAACAGAACATATTGCTTGTGAAAGCAATGATGACAGCAGCGACGTTATAATGTAAACAGTTTACATTGCTTGCATACTACTAAAGATTATTCGAACGTTGAATACTGATACCGCAGTGGATAATGAGCACATATTTTGATTTCTTTGACACTGAGTTTCGAACTCAGCGCATTACTTAGCATCTTTCTATATCTCTATGGAAGCAAGTTATCTTCAAAATAACATTCTACACCTTTTTAACCAAATACGAAGCACGTCATCTATCAATAGGGAATATATTTTAGAAGTTAATAAATTATGCATAAAATAACACTTTAGTTAAATCATACAATTTCTAAAAACTAGTACTGAAATCGTACTGGAAACAATAAAAAAAATATTAATATGTTATCTAATTTATTTATTAAACGACCAATTATCGAAGATTTTGGAGTAAAGTTTTTGAAAATATTTTATAGCCAACATAGGAAACATTTAGTGAAAGAATTTGTTTTCGGAGCCTATTGCCTTCAAACAAACAAATAATCAAATCTTTCCTCTTTTATTACTATTGATTTAACAACAAAACTTCCGTCTCGAAACAAAACGGTTCTTTTTCTTCTTCACGAAACAAAACTCAAAGCGGATAAATAAATAAACAAATCTTTGGACAATTTCACAATGCCATCTAGTCCCAAAATAAGCAACTAATATGCTTGTGTTAAGGGTGCTAGCTTAATGGATATACTATGTACTTACAACCTTTTTTATAATTTATTTATTAAATTAAATTCATACATAAATACATAGTTACTCCCAGTCCCGTCAAAGAAATTAAATTTCATCATTTCAATTTCTGCTCGGCCGGGAATCGAACCCGAGACCTCTCGGCATATTAGTCCGTTTCGAACCACCAAACGGCCGACTCAAAACGGACCTCCCGGCATAGTATCAAAAGTATTTGGTCGCCGTATAAATCTCCGCTTCATGACACGAACACACGTAAACGTCATGGCGGGAAAAATGACACAGGTCTTGCCTTGACGGGCGCTCGCGCCGTACTAATCAATGTCGGCTTCCGCATTGTAATTTATACTGATATTCACATCAATATTTTGACAAAGTAGTTACTAATATTTAAACAATAACTATGGAAATCAATTCTCCAATGAATATTCTTTATTTTGGAATACTTTTATTGCTGTTATTGCTGTGTATTAAAACCAAAAATCACGATCAAAATGTGACGTAAATCTTAAAAATTTGCCAAAATATTTTTAGATTTTACTCAATAATGGTAATGAAATTCAAGAATCCGTTTGATTATTGGACTACAAGAATATATGTCCGATGATTTCTATATATTTTTAAGCTTATTATACGAGCATAAATAATAGATACAGGACTTTGAAATTGAGTCTGCGGCAATTTTTCCGTAAAATGGTTGTGGGAGATGGGGCACTGAGAATTAATCAAAAGAGTTTTAGTAAATCCGTTACATTATTGGTCAACAACAAGGATTGAACTATCTTTCGCAGTAATTAAATAATCTCTGGGTGTTGCTTAAGATAGTAATTCATGCTTCCAAAATCTTAGAAATTTGCACGAAAATGTAAAATGGCTCTTAAAGCCGCTGAAAATCAGTAACCTCTAGATTACTGAAAATCAGTTGCTACGCAAGCCCTGACGGTCTCGATGTGCTGAGGGTGCCTTTTTGTCAGAAGGACACAAGCAGTTGACTGTCCACCTTATTTAGCTCACTCCGGTTGGTAGCCGTGTCTTGCTTGCTTGTATACCTTTCTGTCAAAATAAAAGGTTTCTATTCTATTTCTAAAATGTCCTAAGAAAACTGGTAACATAGCAAATAAGTTATTTTACTCTGTCCTATCCGAAAATCGAACCCAGCACCCCTGAGTCGTGAGAGTCAACTCGCACCAAACTACAAGGCGTCAGACAGAATATCTAATAGACCTAAATGTATTGATTGTATCGTCTCGCAAGTTCGTTAAGTATTGGCATTGAGATGAATGAGTTATTTATATCTTAGACAGACTACGCCAGAAGATAATTTAGTGACACAGTGAACTATTCAGGACGTAGAATTGATTCGCAGACGATGCAAACAAATTGATTCCATTGGTGACGAAACATTGGTACCATTATGGTAATCGATGTAACCTTTTAATTTATTCAGACGAAACAGTTTTAGTTTGTCATGTCTAGCCAAGTAATTACAGACAATTGTAGTAAAGAATATAAATAATAATATTTAAATGCGTAAATTACTCTTTGTTGACTTATGTTTGCCTAGATATACTTAGTTCGGATCTTGGAGAACACACGTACTGTCTTACGTATGTTACATAGAGAAGTGAAAGAAGAAAGGTCAAAAAGGTAAATTAAAAAATTCGTAGTTCTTGTTTTTAAGAGAATGTTCTGGGCGATAACCACTGGAATTTAGAATCTAGATTAGATTTTCCGTGTCGAACACGAATTTATAACAGGCAAAGTGACGGGCATAAATTATTTTAATTTGAAACTACTGTAGCATTTTATCTTAAAGTCTCTTTTATTATTGTTTTATATTACATGTGCATGAATTATGATTCATGAACGGTCTTAAAATAATGAAAACGTGAATCAGAGAGGAAAATAACCATACGTTTCATGACCACCTACTTATTAGTTGGCTAATATGTGACGTGGTGTGCTAGCATTGAACTGATAAGGTACGAGTAAGTCCCCTGTCTAATGTGCTAATGAAAGATTTTTCCACTAGAGGAAAAGTTTAGATTGAAATCTTTTAGTTTATTGATATTTATTTCATACAAGTTTCTTGTGCGGTTTCTTGGATATTCGTAGGGCGCGCGTCCTGAAATCAAAAAGATTGCCATAAAATAAGAATTATTCAGAAACATAGTAACATTTCTTAACAAAAGCTTCTTAGAAAAGTGTGTGGGTAAAATTTCCATCCCCCATTCAGAGTATTCCCCTTTTCTTTTGGAGCTTACGCCCTTGTTCCCCACCCAATCAATCTCAATGCTGAGATTAATTATAGATTTGGTTTGGGGGTTTAGGCGTGAAATAAACGTAATTAACTCACAAAGTTCACTTCACATTTATTAATAGACTACAATATAAAAGTACGAGTATAATTTTTTTTCTTATTTTGCGAGCACAGGTAAACCAACCCAGCAATCACAAACACCTAAGTAAAGTGATTAAATAATCTCAAAAACTCTTAGAAAAGCAGTTTGAGAGCAACCTTTAATCAGTTTGAGCTCACGGGATACCTTAAACGATATTTTAGATTGACCAAGGCCCGAGGGGTTTAAACGAGCTGGATGGAAATGAGAAAAATCAGATTAGGATGGGTTCGCTCCATTTTATGAAATATGAATTTGAAAATCTGATGTAGAATTCAATTCTTCCAATGCAATCAAAGTTTCAGGCGCTCCTACTGTGAGATTGTTATGTTAGTTACAGAGAAATGGGTATATTAATGCTTATCTTTAGCTACTATAACAGTCAACGAATGCTCTAAAAACGGTATACGAAACAATTGGAACACAATTTAGAAAAAAACTAGAGTATTTGCACAGCGTTGATTTCGTCGATTTCCTCATGAAGTGAAAATGTCAGGAGACAAACATTATTTTTTTCAATATTACCAACCTTCTAGAGCACATATGTATTTCGAAAACTTTATAAGATATAGAAAATCTTGACTAATCTAGTTGATATGAGTAATATTAATTTAACGACCTTTTTTGTTAATGAATAGTGGTCATCTCTCTAGGTTGCATAGTTTCCCAGATATAAGCGAAAAACCGAAAAATGGGACCTTCCAGCAAAGTAGTTAGACATGAAACTAAAATAAAACAAGACTTAGTAAATTATAAAGTCGCTGGAAAAAGTTGTAGAGCAATAAAAATGGCAACGAGACACGTCTGTTTTACGATGCTAGAACACGTAACATTGTATAATATTTTGCTTTACGTTGACGATTTACTATAGAAATGCGTCGAGAACTCAACTTAGGGTGAGATTGAGTTATTAAAAACCGGTAAATTGCAAGTCAGGCTCGCTAACTGAGGGTTCAATACCTTTACTCATTTTATTTACACGTCTTTTCTCATTATTTCATACAGCTTTCATATCGCCTTTACACGCTGGGAGCAGATAAGCATCAAACAAATGAAAAGTCGGATTCAAAGCAAATTTTACGTTGAGTCAAATACTCATTTCCTATACTTATTTGTTTTCTAACTTTGCTTTTTACTAATGAATACTGGGTAGATCGACAGGAACTACTGTTCATTTGATATAGGTATTTGCAATGGCTAGAAACTTTTTTTAGTTAGACTTAGAGCTAACTATTAGAATATCGATTTTGACATTACTTTGTTGGGTAAAAAGGTTGATATAGGATAAAGGTCCGACAAACGGATTTGAACGAATTCATGTACGTACATAGTAATGTTTTTTCCTTATAGGTAAAATTCTTATAATAATAATGTCCAAACTTTTTATAGGTAAAAACGAGATCAAGTTGGCAAGATTTACGAGACAAAAATATTCGTCAAATATTTTTGAAATAATATTTATTAGAATAGAAGTTTTACTATTCTGAACAAACTTCCAAGTTATTTTAGTAATAAAGTTGATGGAGAGAAGCAAAGCTCGGGTTTAACAAATTAATAATTTGAGTAGGTAATGAAAATAGTCTGAGTGTTGTCAACTAACGATTTCGTATAAAAATAATTAAGAAATCCTATTTTCGCTAGCATTCTTCATTATAATAAAGATTATTTGCTTCCTAAAGTAAAGACTTTGAGTGGAAGATGAACAAAAATTCTTGGTAGTTTCTCGATCGGCATTCCCTCGTAGTTTATTGGCCTTTGTTTCGAACGACTTAAGTTTTTATTTCCATTTTGTATGCTGCACCAAATCGGACTGCGTCAGTATCAACAGCACCCTAACTAAGGCTGGATTGCACCATCTTCCTTTAACTTTGACAAACGTCAAAAATCTGTCAAACTTTATACAAAAAACACCGGTTAACGTTAAAGTTATGGTCAAAATTAGGTGGTGCAACTGAGCCTAAGTATTTAATATCTAGAACCTCATTTCATTATATTCTTGAACGTGTAGTAAGTTCTAACTATTCTCAGGTTCTAAATACATAATTATGTGTCTATGACTTGTCTATTGAGATTGAATTTTACGCGATTCGTTACTTCAATTCAAATACGAGCCTTAGGGCCTTACCCGTATAATGAAACGAAGTTCAAACCTCGATTTAAATTTTTAACAAGCTCAACTTATTATTGTAGTTACTAGTTGAAATTCAGATATTAATCACGTATTTGGCTCTATTATTAATAATAATTTCAAAAACTGTCGCTTCATAATACAGGTTTTAATTCACTGCTTTCATTAATTAAAACATAATTCCTTCTTCACGGAACTTTAAATATTTTAACAGGACTTTTAATAATTTAGGTACTTAACAATTTCCTATTAAGTGGATCATCCGCATGAGTGCCTTCTCCTGAAAAAGGGTCTTTGTAATCGTTAGCAAAATCGTGACAAAATTTGTTTTATAAAGAAAACACCTCCCGGGTAAAATCTCAATGCGAAAGTAACTCTGTCTGTCTGTCTGTCTTGCTTTCACGCCTAAACCACTGTACTGATTTTGATGAAATTTGTCATAGAGATAGTTTGAGTCCCGAGAAAGGACATAGGATAGTTTTTATCCCGGTTTTTGAAACATTGACGCGCGCGATAAACTTTTTCTGTGACAGACTAAATTCCACGCGGGCGAAGGCGCGGGCGGAAAACTAGTTTGTTTTATAAAGAAAACACCACCCGGTTTAATATCACCCGGGTTAAACCTGTCGCCGGATGGCCCGGGTAAAAGTAACCTGACTGATAGCTGGATATTTCTCACCATTTCCGCTTCCGGTGGCAGGGGAATAAAATTGTTGGCCACACCTACATTCGACCCGTGAGGGTACAGTTTGATTATGAGAAGCCCTTTTCCGAGAGTTCTTTAATGGTGAGCATAGATTTGTTTTACTACATATTATGTATTGAAAAAGAATGAATGAAAGTTAAATAAGAATGTTTGTAACATATTTTGCAGTATTACTAGTTATATTTATACTTATGAAATAACCTACTTCGTTCGTCATTATATGTATTTAAAAGTCAGCGATTATTATTTTTACTTTACTTTAGCCCAGTGCACCCGCGACGCCTCTAACCGTCAGAAATGGAAGCACATCGCCAGGAGAGCTACCCTCGGAAATGATATCGAACACCCCACCGTGTATCTCGTCAGCGCAACCACGACCACTCATGACAAGAGTCATGTCGGACTAAAAAGAAGTTTACTCTACATAAATAAAACTAGCTGTGCCCGCGACTTCGTACGCGTGAAAAAAGTTTGAATAATGTTACTTATTTTTGAAACTTTTTTCTTTACTGCTGTTTTATAGCCTAAATCTTTCCTCGATAAATGGGCTATTCAAAACAAAAATAATTTTACAAATCGGACCAGTAGTTTCTGATATTAGCGGGTCTGTCTGAACAAAGAAACAAACTTTGCAGCTTTATAATATTAGTATAAATTTCTTAGAAAAAAGTTCAGGGTCGTCGGATCTAGACATTATTCGTGGACACGATTCCGCTTCCTCTCCGCTCGACACAGGACATGCACTCATCGGCGCTCTGCCAAAATGCGCCCGCGCCGATGTTGTAGGGCTGCCACTTGAATGAAGTGAATGCCAAAAAATAGTTGATGAGTTATAAAGTCAGTTTTGAAATAGCTCCGTTTTAGAAAATTTTAGTGATTTTTTTTTGTTGATATATTGACAATTTTGACTTAATTTATTTATTTTGTGGGCACTCTTTGGAGATGAATTCACTTTCAAAGATGCAAAAGATTAAAAAAATATGTTTCCCAATCAAATCTGCCTTTTCTTTTCTTAAGCAGATTACTGACTTTGATAAAGGTGGTTGAAAAAACACACTAAGCATTTTTTTCAACATTTATAACTAACTCTATCGAGACCGTTAACACAAGAGACCAACGAAACATACACATAAATTAAATAAATTCGCAGTGCAAAGCTTAAAAAAAAGCTACAATACAACTGTAACGTTAATTTAGTTTGAAAATGTGCCAACCCTGCCATCACGTCTGCGGGATATGTCGCCGCTCGGTAGAGTCATTCACACCGCGTTTTAAATTAGTTTTTCGGTAATTAGGATGCGAGTGCGTTTTCACGAGGAAACGTAAATTAAATGTACGCGGTGTCTGTCATCAGTTAGCGTCACTACTCGAGTTAAACGTGACTCTACATTGATAATAATTACCTTGGATGCTTTACACTGCGCCTAGTCCCAAACTAAGCCACGCTTGTCTTGTGGATACTAGACAATGTATATTTAAAACATGTGTACTTACTTTTTACGTCAATACATAGTTAAATACATACTATACATAGTAAACAACCCAGACCAAACATTGAACATTTAAATTACGTACCTACCTACGTAACTTGTAAAATGTACGTATTACTTATGTGCTACTGAATTAATGAATTTCTATTTTTTTTTAACTTATCCCGTAGAGAAATTCCCATTACCAATCCGCACTATCCCGGAGTAGGGACTTAAGCCAACCCATTTTGGGATGAATCCTCTAACCCTCCAATTGGACGTAGTTAGCCTTACTTTGTTCTGCTACGTTATAAATTACTTTCAATACAAATCTGGAGATCAGTATCATTGACAAAGCGTGATTTAAATAAAGTTCCCATTGAATCGGTATCTAAATAACAAGGAAATTTAACGGAAAATTAATTGACAACGAAAAGTGAAGCGCTAGGATTGTTTAAATATTGTTTTAATCAATAAAGTCTCACTTCACGAAGCTTTCGATCTACATACGACGACTACTAAAGTAGTAAATAAAAAGGCTTTACTTATTCTTCTTAATGTTTAATTTGTAGTAAAACACATAAAGCCTGGGATTCGTGTCTAATTTAAAGCAGTTCTATTTATTTTTAACCGACTTCAAAAAAGGAGGAGGTTATATGTTCGACTGTATGTATTTTTTTTTTTCTATGTATGTTCACCGATTACTCTGTCAGTTGTGGACCGATTTTCAAAATTATTTTTTTGTTCGATAGGGTACACTTCTGAGGTGGTCCCATTGTCACCAAGTCAGGATCTGATGATGAGATCCTAGGGAAATCGAGGGCAACCCTATAATTTTATAGACACGTATATCGTTTTTCAAACTTTTTCTTAAGTTATTCAAGTATTTGCTCCTGGAAATCATCATCTCATATTGATGAGCTGATGATAGAAGGTAAAACTCCTTAATGCTTAGGAGTTGGAGGATAATTCTTTTAATTTTATTGATAAGTATAGTTTCTAAAGTTATTTAAGTGTTTACATCAGATATTCATCATCTCATCATGATGAATTGGTCATGGTAGGTACAACTCCTTAATGCGTAGGAGTTGGAGGATAATTCTTTAAATATTATTAGTACAAATAGACCAACAGTTGTATTCTTTCATGTTTTTAAGGTGGGCTGACGGTTTAAGGTCTATATGGTAACCTGTATTTTGTATGGAATATTATTTACACTAGACATGAAGAATATGGTGTCAATGTACTGCCTACCTTCAGTGGTAACATCAAGGTAATAATTAGTTAACTAAAAAGCAAGAAATAAGTAAAATTTTATTAAAAAAAATAAAACCGACTCCAAAAAACCTACACTAAAAAGTAGAAAAATAATTACTAATTTCCTACTTATTTATTAGGACGAATTAATATTTATGTAGGTATACCATGATTGATACTTCTGGAGTCGGTGCCAAGATTATGAAACATGTAAAGTTTGCCTGCACCGACTCCAAAAGTATCAATGATGGTATACCTACATAAATATTAATTCGTCCTAATAAATAAGTAGGTAATTAGTAATTATTTTTCTACTTTTTAGTGTAGGTTTTTTGGAGTCGGTTTTTTTTTTTTTTATAAAGTGACAAATCATATCATATTTATGTAATGTGTTACGTTTAAAAACCAAAAACGCTAATTGAGCGAAAAAATAAACGTTGTGGTCACTGTAAAACATTCATTTCGCAAAATTCGTATCATGGTTCTTATGAAATCGACCACAAACTTTTGTGGCAAAAAAGAAAAGCTACAAGGCGTACTAAGCACTAGTTTGTGTAACATTTTCTATATTAGGTACTACCTAATTTATGGTAGAATCGCATTTTTACAGCTTATAAAACGTACGTTAGTGGTGTCACGTTAATTGGTTGGTAGGTAGTGTAAATTACCTACCCTATTTTTCGCTCTTTGCAGGTAACCAAAACAAAATACAGTTGAACATAGAACCTCCTCCTTTTTTGAAGTCGGTTAGAATTTTAAAAAGCTATCCTGTATACTCCAAACACCGATGATAAGTCGGTCGACGTTCGTTTGAGGTGGATTCTCAAATTGCCAAACAATGAGCGCAACGGAAAGTTGTTCGGTTTTCTTCGGGTCCGTTCCCGTCGGAGGAGGAAAGAAGGGAGGGGTCGTCTCGTCTGGCTTTTCTGAGGACAATCGTTGGGGTAGTGTTGCCAGTTTATTACGAAATGTTCCCGGTTATGCATTTCTCTGCTGTGGCAAAATACCCAGTTTAGGGACTCGTAAACTGAGTAAAATGATTTGAAGCTGTATTAAATATCGAAATTGAAGTAGCTCTACCTACATTGTCATGTTTTGCGTCAAATGAGTCAAAACGAATGAATTACCATTGCAAAAATATCTAGACATCAAACAAGCTTATTACTGCAGCATTTTATAAACATTCAAGGTTGCACCGAAATTGTGCAATCTGCCATTCTAATGTGCTGACGACTGCATAAAAACTTCCAGCATTTAAAGCGCTGCTTCAACAGGCAACCCTGGATTGCTTATGACTCCGAGTCCGAGGCCTGGGAGGCTATCTGCTTTAGTGCGCTAAAATTTTTTGTAACAAAATCGCACCTATAATTATTACAACTATACATATACAGGGTGGAATTTTGTAATGCCACCTGGAGGTAAAGTATACTCTTAATACTGCAGATAGAAAATTTTACTGAAAGAAAACATTCCTTTATTTTTGAAAAGAAAGAGAACTGCATTCATAGATTTTCGAAAATTTTTCGAAAATTCACTACCATACCATACAATTTTCTGTACATGATTAAAATAATTTAAGATTTTATGGATTTCCTTTCATTTGATTTATCAAGTTTGTTAGAGAGATTTCATCCTTATACTTGACCCTAACGATCGATGCAATAAAAATACAGGGTGTAATTTTTAACATATTTTAGTTGGTTCGATTCCCGGGTGTGGCAAGCAATTTTTTGGAAATCTTTGAATGCAGTTCTATTTCTTTTCAAAAATAAAGGAATGTTTTCTTTGAGAAAAATTTTCTATCTACAATATTAAGAGTAGTTTTCCTCCAGGTGGCATTAGAAAATTCCACCCTGTGTAGGGTAAACTCCCATCATTTAAACCACTACTTCAGCAGGCAACCCTGGCTGGCTTACGTCTCCGAGGGGGAGGGGGAGGGTATCTGCTTTTGTGCGCTTTATCTCCGGATAACCACAACACGGCCTGCCCGCAAACCGATTGCATTAAGGCGCTTAGTACGGCGAAAGTGCCGTGCCAACGGATTTTCTTAATTTGTAATTAATTGGTATCTTAGGCTGAGTTGCACCACCTGTATTTTAACCGTGACAATAACAATTTCAATATTTATTTATTTTATTTATTTATTATAGCTTTCCGCCCGCGGCTTCGCCAGCGTGGAGTTTTGTCTGTCACAGAAAAACAATATCGCGCGCGTATTTACTCACCGTTTAGACCTACCCTGGACTACGACAAACATTTTAAAGCCAAAATCAGCTCAATCGGCCCAGCCGTTCTCGAGTTATAATCAGACTAACGAACATCAATTCATTTTTATTTATACAGGGTGTTAGGTAAATGGGTATATGACCCGACACTAGCCCATGTTAACATGGACATATAAATGGTATGGTGAAGTCAGAAATTTGATATCATCATTTTAATTGTTTTAATTTTCATACATAATATTTTTTTTTATTCCGATTTGTATAAAAATTAAAATAATTAAAATGAAGATATCAATTTTCTGACTTCACCATACCATTTATATGCCCATGTTAACATGGGCTAGTGTCGGCTCATATACCCATTTACCTAACACCCTGTATAGAAGATTCATTATTGAGCAATTACATATTTGATCCAAATAGCATAAATCCGTACCGCGCGGGAATAACTTGACATCTCGACCTGCACTTTTTTTTTTTTATTAGCTTAAACGCTTCCTCTACCTTATACCCTACTGGTAAAAAAAACTCAACTCGAAATACCCAAAAATACTTGAAATACAGCTCTTGTTCATAAGTAAATATCTACAATTTAGGCAATAAATATTTGACATAACGATATATCCAATTAATATTATTCGTACAAACATTTATATTTCGATTTATCAATGTATGTCAAAACATGTATTTATTAATATCTCGACTTATACATTTATGGATTTTCGTTTTTAATTTGACAAAAACAGTTATCAAGTTATGATCCCCTCTGAGTACTAAACACATCCATGATATGTGCAGTTGTCTAGTTATGCACGCTGTCAAGAGTTTGGATATTTGGAGTTATCCAGCTATTACCTTTGTATAATCATATTTTTATATGTGTCATTAGCAGTTGTTAAAATATAACATTGTTAGCTTTATATATTTTTTACTTATCAAAGCGTTAATTATTACTTTTATTACTATTTTCAATAGTTTAAAACTAAATTAACGTTTAAATAGCAAGTTGAAAGTAGAAGGATATGTTTAGTCAATAGGTAGGTCTATCTACTAATGTTTTTTCATAACAGACTAATATTTCGTTTGACAACAGAATTTAAGTAAAAAATCTAATAATAAACTTTTAGGTCTATTTTAAGTTCAGGATAATTATAATAGTCTATTTGACTTCAATGACATTATTTAGGAATAATGATGAGGTAAAAGTAAGTAGGGTCGATACGCCAGATCTCGTCCATTTAGTGAGTTGGTAGATTTGAGGAATAAAAATAATATAGGGTGGGTGCACCAGTCCCACACCAGGAACCAGTAGTACACCATTTCTAATTTCACATCAAAATATTAACAATCTGTCCAATTTCCCGCCACTTTTGTTACGTTTGGTAGCACTGCCGTACTTCTACCAATCATTAGTCATAAATAAAAGCGTCAAACACGACTTGGTACGTACATTGCGACTTTCCACATTGATTGTTAAATAAAAATAAACCTTACAGCTATTAAGAAAATTGGAATAAGCTACTTGATTCTATGATAGATAAGGAGTAGTGAATTGAAACTTTTTTTTGCAATGATTGTTGTAATAATTGAGTCACAATTAGGGCATGCAATTCGGATATCCGGATATCCATATTATTCGGATATTCGCCACATTTATTATTCGAATAGCATCTATGTAATTATTCGGTCTTTTCGAACAATATGAATACGCCTTTCCTATTAAAAAATTGTAAAAATATCTGACCGCAAACTTATTAATAACACTTAAAACTATTAAAACTGCAGGCAAGAAGTTAGCGGTAAGGTTAGATGAATGGACAAGTGCGCGCAATCGCAGATATCCCTTCAAGTGCCAACCAATATTCGCGAAAAAGGTTAAAGTGCCAGGCATATGGTTTCCAATGGTGCTAGTGTTATGGTGTAGTTATCTCCTGTGGTACTGAGATTTTTAGTTTGTAGTAAATCAGCAGGAGTCCAGTGACTCAGTTGCCCTCAGTGGGCATCCGGTTTCTCAACTGTCCTAAAATCTACTAATATAAGGATACTCCTGACACTAGCTCTTTGCAGTCTGCTGAATAGGAAGCCTTCAATGGTCATGAGTTGTTGGACTGAGGAGTTTGGATGATTTGAAAGTTTATCCTTGTAGCGGAGTGTGTGGCTCTTTATTTCCTCTCTGACTGTGGGCAATGGCAAGTCCTGATAGATGAGCCTGTTGCTGATATACCACGGCATTTGGTTAATCAAACGTACGGTTTTTGTCTAAAAGTGCTCGATTATGTCGAGATTGGAGTTGGCAGCTGTTCCCCACAGCTGTATCCCGTAGGTCCAGATAGGTTTAAGGATAGTTTTGTAGACCATCATTTTACTACTGGCGTTCAGCTGTGACTGGACTCCGACAAGCCACATCATGTTTTTTAGTTCGGCATCTAGGTGCTTCCTCTTTGTCCATATTATATGCTTTCTCCAGGTTAGCCTGCGGTCCAAGTGCAAGCCCAGATACCTAACGTCCTCAGCGGCTCAGCCTGAGGTATTTGGATACCATTAAGTTTAATCGGTGGGCAGGAGTGGTGGTGAAGGTTACATGAACATGCACAGATTTGAGTGAGAGTGAGGCCGTCACTGGATCGTCGTGTGTTGCCATTGTTACATTGTCGTCAGCAAAGGTTCCTGTGAATGTATTTGCAGTTGTTGGCAGGTGTGCGGTAAACAATAGGTATAGCACGGGCCCCAAGACACTACCCTGGGGTATACCGGACGTTATGTTGCATTGGGCAGAACCAGAGTCTCCAGATCTGACTTCAAAGCATATGTCTTTCAAATACGACCTAAGTATTTCGTAGAACGGACATGGGAGGTTCTGTTTAAGTTTGTACAAGAGCCCTTTATGCCAGACTTATGTCCAAGAACGCAGCTGAGCAGTAGCGTTTCTTTTCTAGTGCTTCAGAGACGATGTTTATGGTTCTGTGGACCTGTTCAGTTGTGGAGTGTCTTTCCCGGAAACCAAATTGGTGTTCAGGTATCAGATCACCGATGTGGGGCTTCATTCGTTTTAACAGTATTTTTTCGAATACCTTCGATAGCAGCGTTTTTTTTCAAGTAGTTATTGAAGTTAGATGATTGTATTAAGCAAATTGATCCTTATTAAAATGATTATAGACAAAAGTGTTTCTTTTAATTTACATTATATTGAAAATAGCAGTATTCGAAAAAATCGTTTTATTCGAAGTATTCGAATACCATAAATTTTAGTATTCGAAATATTCGAATACCAAAATCGAACGAATAATGCATGCCCTAGTCACAATATCAAAATTACTTTTAAAATGTCGCTTATTCGGTTTGTTACTGGTACACCCACCCTACAATTTTTCGTAATCATTTTGAACGAAAAATTGTTGTCATTATGCTCCCTTTAGTCTTTATAAGTATAGTATTAAACTTGATCTAAACCATTAGAAGTTTTAATATTATCTTTGTAATATTAATGAAATATAGAAAAAATGCATTCAAAATCACTAATAATTAATAACAGCATTTAAATAAAAAAATATAAATAAAATCATACTAATTGGTATTCAAAATATTTTGGTATCACACTTAATAATTATAAACATATATTTTGGTTTTGTTATATTTTGGCTACATATATTTTGGTTTATTTCATTTTTTGAAATTTCAATAGTATGGCTCAATTTGCAATTGGTCTCCTCTCTAGGCACAGTTTGCTTTTTAATATTATTTACAACGTCTGTATTTAGAAAATAGTCGTGATAATGTGGACGCAAATTGGCTATCACAAAGGGTAAGCTACATTTGGAGCGTGTATTAGCGTCCAGGAAAAGGCCTAAGTACTGAAAAAAATCTTCGTGTTCGATACGTCATGTAAATAACGTTTTAAATGATATAAAACATGCATTGTTTTGTATATTTTAATATCTTTGACCCAGTTAGACCAGACCGCGATCACTTCTGACGCAAAGTGGAAATTGCATTGTAGTAAATTCGCATCTACCTTATTTTAAGTGTCATTTAATAAAGTACAATCACCGATATCATTATCCGTATTGTATGGTTCATGGTTAAGGCTTAGAGACTGCTGTAAATCCCAACCTAGATCTAAATATATTAAAAACTTACCTTAAAACGCGCACCTGCTCACGTGGGATTTATTTTTGGCAAAAACGGTAGCATGCTATAAGTTTTTTTTAATGTGGGTTTACCTGTCATACATTCAGGGAATCATAGCAATAGCTTTCGTTCTAGAGTGATCCGTCATTTGGACGTGAACTGGACGATGGACGCGAAAGGGCGTGTCGACCTTACGCAAAATATATCCAGTTAATTTTAATTATTTTAAGCTTAATGGTAAGCTTAAAATAATTAAAATTAATTGTGCTTGTTATGAAGCATGGCTTTTGTTCTTTTATTTGTCTTTTTTTTTAATTTTAAGCAAACGTACAATTATCTGATCAAAAGCGATCATAATCTGCGATTATATTTGATTTTTCTAATAAATTTGTTACTATTTCATTGCAAAAGTGATAAAAATATGTTCTATTTTTATGTTTTGTTTTTTTACTTAAACCTAATTCCAAATAATTAACTTAAATCCAATTTTTACACCTTAAATATTTGTTTTTCTTTGGTGAATAACTTGACAAGTCGTCGGTACACAACTTGACAAGTCTTTTTTTTAATAGATTAAGAAGATAATTTAATCAAATTCTTACGCCAATCGAAAGATATGCATCAAATTAGCTTATTTCAATCATAAAAATATCAATTATCATTAATTCCGATTTACCAGAGAACTCTAAACTTTAAAATCGCTCCCCTGAAAAGTACGCGAAAATGACATGTCAAGTTATTCCCGCGCGGTACGGAAATAACAAAATCGAGTTTGACAGATTTTTGACGTTTGTCAAAGTTAAAGTAAGATGGTGCAACTCAGCCTTAAGTAACCGGTAGACATTATTTTTTGTGAATTTGCGCAAGTATTTATCACGAAATTGCTGTCTATATCGGTATTAGTCGTCACGGTTCCATTGAGATATTGCAGTAGCAGGCAACTCATAAGCTTATTACACCGGGGACATTAAATCGTTGTAGCCCGCATGATAAAAAAGTACGGTACAAAAGTTTCTAATAATTATCTCTACAGGCAGTCCTGCTTGTACTCGTATATTATGGACAGCATAATTACTCTCAACAGTTAAAAAATAATTAGGGTAAATACTTAAGTAGCGCCGGCTATCGCCATAACGGGCGCCTTAACTCTAGAAATAAACGCCTGCAACGACGAGAGAGCGAGATAGCCGGCCATTCAGACGTTCGTAATTCGAATCGAATTATTTTCTATAGAACTCGTTCAATTGACTTCCGTTATTGATTTGTCCGTTGAACTTCGCGAACTCGATTACTTTGGGGGTGTAAAGTTTTGATAAACTATATCAAAATGTTACGATTAGGCTGGATTTATTGTTTTGACAAACAAAGCTAACATTGGGACATCAAATGGCTTCACAAATTTAGTATCTATAGGTACTATTTAAAGCTAGTTCCAGGTCAAATACGGTTCGGTTGATTGATCACGTTATACAAATAAATAGAAACTGCAAAACATCGGATTTTGGGTTAGCGAATATCACCGGCACACAACAGCTATATGTGTTAGGCTTTTGTTTCGCTCTGAATACAACCTCTATCGGAGCATGCCATTCAAGTTTAATATAGAGAACATCCCAACGGATTAATATGGTGTGGTCTGGTCCCCGCAGCTTTATTCTCTACCGCATAAAGCCGAAACTCGCTCGGCAAGTCCATGATATACGCAAAGTAGGTTTATGACAATGTCAGGTAGTGTATTATTAAATCACATTCAGGAGGTGTGTGTATATCTAATCAGATAGGATCTTTAGGCAGGTTGTTAATTTAATAGAACTTGAAAGGGACAGACTATTGTATGTTTTAGAACTAATGTATGTTGGGGTACTGTTGCTATGTTTGATACGTGATAAAAACAAGGACAGGGACATTGAGTTGATTTGTAGATTTTGTGAAAAAAAAAATCCTGCGTAAAGCTTCGTGCATTTTCATTGATACCGTGAAACGTGGGGCATGATTACGTAAAAAGTTGGAAGAAAAAACAAATGACTGTCGTTATAATTTAAAACGCTTGCGTAGAAAATTCGAAAGAAAAAACAATTGAGTATCTACAAAAAACAAAAAAGAACATCTTAAGTGATCAGCTGTCCAATGAGTTTGGTCATTTTAAGTACGTACCTATCTAAGTACAGGCTATTTATAGAAGTCACTCTATCGAAAGTTACAGTGAGTTAGACAGTTGGGTTATAATACGTCATAAGTTAGTTTCAGTAGGAAAGTAGATTAGATAGTAGTTATTAATATAGAGACAAAGTTCTGAGACTCCTTCTTATAGTTTATTTATTGGTTAGTATCAGATTAAAAGATGAAGGAAAATTACCTATAACTGATTCTGCTAAAAATAATAACATAACAATGGTAGTGTACCTATAAGTGTTGATGATTGTGACTAAAGGTGATTTTCCAATAATTATATTATCAATTAAGCATAATTGGAAATTCCACGTGATCGGTTTTTTTCAAATTTTTTGATTATAGCTGAGAAAATACAAGTGAATGAAACCAAGTTTGTGTGTAATAATGTAGAGTTAACACGATATTAAACTTTCAAAATACAGATTTTCTTCCTTAATTGAGTTAGCTTTATCTCGCTTACCTTAAAGGTCCCTTTTATTAGGAGCGTCCGTTTTTAAAGTACTGATTACTCCATAGAAAAAAACAACTATTTTCTTTAAAGGATGTAAGCCAACAGTGTACAAAATGATGAATTTCCTCAATTTAATTAAGTCAGTATGATAGGCTTACGTAAACGATAAAATAATAAATCAATCAGGGATGTAGTTTACAGTAATTTTAGAGATCAATAAACTTTTAGACCAATTTAGTCGAATTATTGAACTTTAAGTATGTTTTAACCAGTAGAGCGTCCACTGAGTGGCAACTGCCCTACATCTAAATTACCGATCAGTTTGTGTGAGAAGAATTATGATCAGGTTTCCAAATATAGACCTTATAATCTACAGAATAAATTGAATTTAGCAAACTCCATTGAACTTCAGTTAGGACTTGCCTAAACTCTGATTTGATAGCCTCGGGGTTCTCGCTACAAATACCGTTTACTAATAAAACTATCGTATCGTATTTGACCAATGTACAGTCAGCACATGAAGATAAACTTAGTAGCATCTTCTCCAGTTATGATAGCGGCGAGTTTGCTACAAAATTGTGTAGTCTGTTCACTCAGGGCTTTCGACTCTGAGTCGGAGTGCTCAAGTTAACCAAACTGAACTCAATCCAGTTTATTGTTTACTGCACAAACCGATGAAAATTGAAAATGGATTTGTTACTTCGGATTTGATATATGTTTCATAGTTAAAATAACTAAATGCACGGCATTTGATTACATAAATGAAATAAATTGATGGAATGTGACAGAGACTTTTTGTTTGGATATGGATTGCACAACTTTTTCGGGATTCCATGAATAATTGGAAATACTTTTTGTGGGGTAAAATTCAATTTACCTATTGTAAATGATATGTGGGCCAATGAAACAGTACTAAAGTTTTTTGTATGATGTATATTTGTTTGACTTTATCTTTATTGTCTACAGGCAAAATCATGCTACTATTTTTCCTCAGGAATAGGTATACACAATTTGTGCAAGGAATTTAAATTAATCTTACTATGACGCAGCGAATCCAAGAAAATTGTCTTAAGGCTTGGTATTTCTTCTAAAGTAGGTATTTCGCGCTGTCAAAATCTGCGCGCGCAATTCTTCGCCGAAAACAGCGCGTCAAAGAGCTCCCGCCACAATTTCCAGCTACACAGTATAGAAATACGCAGTTGGTTAGGTTAGGTTGACTTCCTTCCCTTCAAGCGTCACACTCACAACACTTTCTAATACAAATAATATCCAAGTGATACAAATTAAAACACCTTTCAGACTTTTTGGGA
The DNA here is from genome assembly GCF_963855985.1 of Ostrinia nubilalis. Taxonomy (NCBI): domain Eukaryota; kingdom Metazoa; phylum Arthropoda; class Insecta; order Lepidoptera; family Crambidae; genus Ostrinia; species Ostrinia nubilalis. Next base: position 10,523,679 of record NC_087103.1, read on the forward strand.
ATATGTTCTAGAATCGAATAAATATAAAATATAACTGCAGAAGTAAACACGGTTCAAAGTGGCCGTGGCGTCGCCCGACCTTCTGGAAGTGCTGCGCCGGCTTAAAGAATTTCAAGATTACGTCACCCGACCTATCGGTAGGCCCTTGGGAGCTTGAGCGATTGGAATTTTTTTTTATGATAAGTTACTCTTAGTAGCGATTATTTAGAGCTTGGATAATAAATTTAATTATAGTTGTTGCAATTCACGAAGCTTTGCATGTGGTTAATAACATTAATCAGTATAGGTACGCATCAATTTTGTTCAGTCTCTTTGTTTATTAATAAATAAAAATATCATACTAAAATTGCAGAAACATATTTGTTTGTTTTGGTCTGGGTGTTTTCTTTCTATAATATGTATGACGTATGTACGGGGTTCTGTACCTATCGAAAATTGCTATGAGCATCACACGCGGTTACCTGCGTACCTCTGTGCACTCATGGGAGTTTAAGCAGAGGTCCCTAGAGTTTGACTTTGAGCTTTGTTTATAGTCATTACGAAGCAGACTGATGGGAAACTGCACTGTCTTGAATTCGAAAGGGTAATTTGACGGTGTTTGGGGAATTCTAGGAATAAATACAGAGTCTCCTCATTGAGATTGAGACATTTCAATTTGAGATTTCACTTGACATTGAACACAATCTGAAATGGAGTTTTCAAACACTTGTAAAAATAAAAAGTAATTAAATCAAAGGCACTAAGTAGTATTGATATCAACTTCGAAGAAAATGACTGCCAAAATTACTTTCTACCCGTTCCACACGTCTTTCATGAATTATATTAAGGTATTGTTAAACTAAATTTCAAGTAGATTGAACCAAGGAATCACTTTGTCCCATACAAACTTTGCCCCCTTTTTTCACCCCCTTCATTTCATGACCCCATTTCGGAAAATCTTTTCTTATGAGATGTCTACGTCATAAAAAGAACACACCTTCCAACTTTCAGGTCTCTACGATATCCGTCAGTCATTTAGGACAAAGCATTTTTATTAGTTGTTCAAAACTCTATCGTTCCAGGTATGTCATTGACAGGAGGGCGCTACTATCTTAATGGGTTATTCATTAGTCCACTTGACATTTCAGAATCGTTTGACTTTAGATACCTAAGCGATTTGATATTCGGAGTCTTTTAATGAAATCAAGTTCTGAAATAACTTGAGGTGTTGTACCCGATCAAGCTTTTCATTGCAGGACAGTTAAATAGTTTTATTATTAGTTTCTTCTCTAAGTCTTAATTTGTCAGAGTAGGTAAAGGCTCCATGAGAGCAAAATTTAGCCATATAATAGTTTTTAATTTTTTTCTTGAAATATTTGACGCCTTGTAATCTCTCGTTAATATAGGTCCACACAAATAAAGAATGTTTGACTTCGACTTAAAAATTATGCTCTTACATAATTATAAATAAACTAGCTTTCCGCCCGCCGCTTCGCCCGGGTGGAATTTTTTGGTTTTTATATAACCTATTATTACACTCAGATATAATGTGGCTTTCTATTGGTGAAAGATTTTTTAAAATCAGTTCAGTAGATCCCGAGATTACCCCTTACAATTTAACAAATATACAAACACACAAACTTTACCTCTTTATAATATTAGATTATAGATAGGTAATTTGAAACCCTATTTTGTTTTATTCTTTTTTTTATTTTAAATATTTCACGATCCAAACTAATATTTACTGTAAGTAAATGCTAAATAGTAAATATTAGTTTGGATTGTGAAATATCCTACTAATATTATAAAGGCGAAAGTTTGGATGTCATGATGTCTGGATGTCTGGATGTTTGTTACTCTTTCACGCAAAAACTACTGAACGGATTTTGTTGAAACTTTACAGTATTAGCATTATGACGATATGTGGCAAATAAATTTCAATAAATAAATAAGACGTGTCTAAAAGCGCCATCTATCGGCATTGGTTAAAATCTACAGCACTGGACAAACTACGGTATGACGTTTGTAAATATTCATTCGGGGGAAACCGTGAAACGCCATCTATCAACATGGGTAAAATGAGGTAAAACATCATATCTAACGGGGGTAAAACGAGGTCCACGCGAACGAAGTCGCGGGCGGTCGCTAGTTTATAACACTGGGGAACAGTCATTTTGCGGCATGGTAGTTTAGAGTCAATTCTGTATGCGACTAGTGTGCTGAATACTAGAAAAATACTAGATTTGTCAAATTGACTCTAGATCTTGAGATAAATACTATTAACTGTTTATATGAAAAAAACCAAAATAAAAATACCAATCTGTATAAAAAAAATATTTACACTAAGATCCTATTTAAGAACGATATAAAAATTAAAAATATATTTGCTTTTCATCAAATAATAGAAAAAAAAACTACAAAAAGCTTTTTCTGTAAGCTTTTATGGTATGGTTTTGGTCAGGAAAATTCCATAATTATGGCAACAGTAATCAGCCATTATCTGGCGGTCCCATTGACCGTGGATGTCATTCTTCCACTATCCTGATGTTCTGGTAGAACCGTTCTGCTTATTCCTCACTGTAATCACCCAGATTATGGGAGAACGTGTCCAAATGGCTATTGTTAAAAAAAATTAATACTCAAATTAGATCCTTATGTGTTAAATTTTTCAAACAACCAATTCTGAAAAGCCTGGTGCTCTATGACTCCCCAAATATTGTTTGATTACTAAAACAAAGCTTAGCCATGCTTCAGATTCAATTTGTGTTATGTGGTTTACAAATACAGTGTCTTAATAAGAGTACGGATTTGCGATCAATCGAATTTATTTTTTCCGTATTCAAACGGACGTTTCAGGACGTAAACGACTTTAATTTGGCTGACTTTTGATCATTTTAGTGATTAGAAAGCTCAGTTCATATCTTTGGCTTTCCAAATTGAAGTCCTTTACGTCCAGCTTGACTCCAGTATGGCAAAGAGTCTTCACGAGTCTTGCAGACGATATTGGACCCCCAATATTTATTATTTTATGGAAGTTTTATAAGACAGTATGCTTGGTAGGTTTTTATCACTACCTTCATGATCTTATTTCTTTGCTTTTGTAAGTTTAGAAGCCAAATATTGACAAAAACTGTTGGGATTGTAAACGCAAGGTTTTCATAATGAACTCATATTTTTGAGACAAAAAAGCTCTTTAAAAATTGATTTAAAAGACACAAACTGTTAATTTCAAGGTCTAGTAGCTGATTACTAAATTGTTGTAACTACAACAACACTAATAAATGAGTAGAAAATAAAACTTAGTGGGTATAATCAAATTAATATAAGTTTAGGGAGGGTCGTTTAATTTTTTTCATTGATTTCTTGTGTCTCGTTTATCTCAAGAACCAGAGTCAATCCAAAGAAAGTAAATGCACACCATTTATGTCTAATACAAGTATTTACAAAATCCATTAACAAAATAGATGCCGCAGATTTTTTTATTTTTTTTGTTCCGCAGTGTAATAGGTAGCTTTCCCTCCGCAACCTTATTGGTATTCCATGTATGTGTCTTTTAACTGAGTTCTGTTAAACATTTCATGTAAAATTTGTTCAATTATAACTCTATTTACATCTGCATCTGTAAGCAAGGATTCATGTTCTCCAGCCCAGATGCCGAGTAAACAGAATCGTCTTTCAGTGACGTGCAGCTGCCCCTATATTTGACCCACTGACCTAATTTTTTATTATTTATTTGTGTCAGTGTGCTCTTCTAAAGAGTGAAGACGATTGTATGTAGGACGTAGGTACTATTAAAATGTAATTTTAACTCATTGGTTTTGTCTCATATTTGAGGAATGTATCATGAGTAGAGTCTTAGTTTAAAAGGATGCCAACGATTTAAATTTCAATAGGTAGACAAAATTCAGAATTCTTAATTATCAAAAATTTTAGCTTTCTCCAGTAACACTGGTATTATTATACTGTGACTCATCAAAGTCATCATTGTCAAAAATATTGACAAATCGAGAACTGTCACGGCCAAAAAACTGGCACGCGTCCGTCCTCCGTAAGCGCCACCGCGCGACTGATTGAGATTGTCCAAGCCGTCATGGGCGATTTTTTCCACATTTTTTAACATAGTAACTAAATAAGACGCAATATAAAAATTTCATCCGTTAAAAGCCCTCAAGTTATTTCTGAACTTTAGTTTAGTAAAAGATTCAGAATCTCAAATCGCTTATTTTAAAAATAAAACCATAATTAGAAAACGAATAGAGGTAACTTTGGGAATTTATTCTATCGAGTCAACTTCATCAAATCGTGTTTCCATCCGTTAATAGCCCTAGAAAATATCCTCAACTATGCCCAAAAAAAATCTTAGCCTTTTATTTTACTGTTTAGTACCTCAAAAATGAAAAATGAAAACCTCATTTTCGCCATTTTCTCTGTTACCCGGCCTTAAGAATACTTACTTACATAATTAAATGAAGTAGGTCAATATTTTCCATCTTTTAATTATTCGATTTGTTCAATAATGGGCATTTCACGACCCCGTAGTTACTCAACCATTCTTTACCTACGTTCATCAGTATTCCTCCGTCTCAAACTTTTTAAATGAAAGTAATACGGGTTGGACAAATTAAAGGTGCCTTCTAAAATATAGCTGCGTTATACCGTCTACTTACAATCTCCTTTATACAACTTTATTTGCGCTTACAAAGGCTCCTCCGATCCGAATCAGGGTATAAAAGTTCGCTAAACTGCCTCAAATTGGCAAGACTTTGCATCTTATTGATTGATGTTTGGATGTCTAGCGCGTCTTCGGATTTGGCATGAAATCAAGCGAGCGCTTCGGAGTGGGGCGTAATGGAATCAAGCGTCTATTTGCGAATGATTAAAAAAAGAGTACATAATGCAAACACGATTTATTTCGCTCTCGTTGGAAAGCAGCTGAAATTTCAGATATTTGGTGTTGTGGAGGCTTACGTCATCTTAGCGTTAGCTCGACCTAAGCGAGTCATTTAAAAGCGTTTGCGCCTCGAAGGAAGCTTTTTCGATGCGAAAATTTTAACAAGAAAATTGCTCGAAAAATCGAAGTGTTCGCGATACCAACAATCTTTTGACTGATCTGTGCCGATCCTTTATTATACACGGGGTCGTACATCAAAAAGAGAAAAGCAGATTTTGTATTCGGAAGGTCTGCTCTCAAATTTATCTTGGCTCCGCTGACCCGGGAAATTGTCGTCTTAACTCGAGGGCACCATTTATTTGCGTTTAGTCTTCGATACTGGGCTTGTCTTATATTATGCAAACGAGTTTTCATTCGGAACACGGGCCGGGCGCAATCTCACCGCACAGCCGAATCGAAAGGGTTCAATGGGTATCTCTCGCATTTTTCCGACTCCATTTGTGGGTCTGAATGGATATGATACGATTTACCAAAATTGCCAAATTATTATTGGTGTATTCAGTCAGAGGGTATCTGATCAGACAGCTGACGAAGAGATTCTTGAAGAATCGTATGAGTAAGAAACTAAAGGTTAAATGAGTCAAAACATTTTACTATTGGTACAGAATTCTATTAATTGGCTTGTAAGCCCTTATCAACTTTTTGTATTTTTTGAAAAGTCAACTTTAAGTGAAGCGTGCCATAAAGAAAAGTAACTAGCCCTAAGAAATGGGACAGTAGGTATGCACATAACAATCAATTTAATATTGCTTTTTATAATATTCACTCCACTTTCTATGATTCACTGAAGCACCCACTCAAAACTGTCACTTAAAATAATTGACATGACCTAAAATAGGTCTCGAATTCTGGTAATATCCGGACAAAACGAACGGTAGGTCTCAGAATTGTATAAATGAATTGAGATTGAAAAGTTAGATATCCGAAAGTTGAGCGAACATTTTTCTGAAGTCAATATTCTTTTAATGATAATATTATCTCATTCATATTGAACGACTTACTAAAAGAACTTAATGCTTTAATAAGTTATATTTGGAAATATTTTCTAGGAATTAAAAATGTTAAATATTCTATGAAAATACCTTTCAATTGTTTTGTTTAAAACAAAACAATTGAAAAAGAAAAACAAACGAAGAAACAAAGTATGCTAATTCCAGTCCAGAACAAAATCTGAATTGCACAGTCTTGTTTGTCAGTAATCAGTATCGGTAAACAATAACTAGGAATTGCAAATGTCTCGGGCTTGTACAGTTTTATTTATTCTTCGTGCCAAACGTTCGTCGAGCAAATTCCATATAATTTGCTAATCCTTAATTCTGGAATTCCAGAGAAGTTTCTCAAAGCGTGGATTGGAAGTACCTACTTGCTGAAGTGTAAGCAGAACTCGTAACTGTATATTTACGTAGGTAACTACGTTTATACAGTTCATTCACACACAATTTGAAGCAGATCATCAGTTTTATTTGTGGTAAGCGGCGAAATCATAACAAAAAACAAACGAACAGAACAGGGGTAACAGGAACAGACATAGTAACTTTGGCATGTCTGTCTTGCTTTCACGCCTAAACCACTGAACCGATTTTGATGAAATTTGGCATAAAGATAGTTTGAGTCCCGTGAAATAACATAGGATAATTTTTATCCCAGTTTTTGAAACGGACGCGCGCGATATAGTTTTTCTGTGACAGACAAAATTCCACGCGGGCGAAGCCGCGGGCGGAAAGCTAGTAATAACTGAATACATTGTAGTACTATTACATACTAGTATTAACTAAATACATTTTATTTAATGGTAGCAAATATTGTATACTCGTACTTAGTTCGAATTGAATTTACAAGGCACCTTTACCTATATCATGGTAATATGTAGTATATTGTTCAGTTTCCTTTGTCCTATTCAGCTAATGAGATCGTTTCATCATACAGCTTGGTCATTATGCTATTCACAAATTATTCTAAAACTTAAGTAGGCAATAAAACCTTAGTCTTGTTGGAAGATTACATACCGATAAAGATGATCGAAGATTAGGTTGGGTAAAAAATAAACTGTTACGATTTGGTCGGTCTTTTAAGACAGGTTCCGTATATTTTAGTAGTGCGTTTTTTCATGCACCTTAAAAACTGCTATTTATTTGTGCTACGTATTTTTTTTTTTATTTAAATTCCAATTGCTTGTTTTACAAAGCATATATTAAAGAACGACATACCTGAAGTAGATACAACAAACTACACGTTTTCGTTGCAGTTTCGTTAGGCTGAGATGCACCACCTAACTTTGACCGTAACTATAACGATTACCGGTGTTTTTTGTATGGAGTTTATAGATTTTTGAAGTTTGTCAAAGTTAAAGTAAGATGGTGCAACCCAGCCTTTTAACATTCCAAAATATTTAGCAATGAGCTGTATTTTCTTCACGTGTTCTTAATTGGAAGGTTTGACAGTCGCTATTGCCAAAAGAGTCCTATTTTTTTATTTCTACGAGACAATAAATTCCACCACACGAATGTCAAGGTTCCCCAATAAAGAAGTTAGTGACGTTGTAACAGACGGTGTAGACGTTACCAAATGGTTCATTTAAGGGTGCGGAACTCCAAAAGTCGTGTACCTGGGCCTAATGAAGGTCGAGACCGACAAATTATGCCCCACGGCAGCCGTTCCATAACAAAAGTACGTAAAAACGATGCTGAGGTAGGGTGCCATTTGTAAGGCACTGATGTCATAGGTATGGTACGGGAGGAGCATGGAGAAGCAAATATTAAAGTACGATGACACATCAAGCTGAAAATTAGAGTATTTTATGTTATTTTTATTAAGTGTGATTTTGCAACAAAACTGAATATATTATGAAGGGCTCATCCGAAATTCAGGCTTCTATAATGCACTGATTTATTCGACAGGAGTCTCTCTAATATCATCAAATCAAAGAAGAGGCCCGTCAGCCCGTGACATCAAGGTGTGCTTAAAAGTGTAGCACTTTATGACGTCACGCGGAACTTCAACGCATCATAACTTCGTAATCACTCGTTTGACTGACAAATAAAAGTATTCGTATCCAATATTTTTTTATAATGTAATTAACGGACTAAAAGTTATTTTTTATTAGCTGATATAGGTACAAAGTGATGTCACGTCCCAGCGCGGTCTTCAAATATCCCTCCAAGGATAGAGGCACATACTCACTCTTACACAGCGGCAATAGGTGCTACTTTACAACATAAATGCAGAGACTGATAAGCTGTCGATTGTATTTGTATCCCTAATCATGTTTGACAAGTTTCTGTCGTTATAGAGTTACTCGTTATTTATTGTAGAGTAAATTTTTTTCGAGGGGATTCAGACGGGATCATTGTAAACCGCTTGTGCCGCGCTGGCGCCGGTTTTTATGACTTGTTTTTGTAGAGCATTTGTGATATTTGACTTTAACAATGTTCAAGAAATTGAAGGTCGAATGAAATGAATTAGTATTTTGTATTATGTCACAAATTAAATGAATAAATGCAAATATTGTTTAAACGTATTTGAAAGGTGAGTATAGAGATTTGAGACCTAGGGAAAGACATAGGATAAATTCTTGTCCCGGTTTTTCATAGGGGAACAACATGCACGCGTTAGTTTTTCTGTGATAGACCGAAATTCACTTAGGCGAAGCCGCGGTTCATAGCTATTTTAACCAGGGTTCGAAAGGATAATTATCAATGATAATTAACACGATAATTATCATGGATATTTATCGATAATAACAGATGGATAATTATCGGTTGATAATAACAACAAATTGCGCTCGTGAATATGAACTGTATTCGAAGTTGTCGAACGTGTATATCCGCACTTGCGTCTAGTGGTGGGCGTTAATCAACATAGATAGTTATAAAACCTATCTATTTAGCGCCACATTAATAACTAGTTATCTAGCGTCAAAATATTTATCTATTTTCCAAGTTTTATGCGACTAGCATAGATAACTTGACAACAATCAGCAACCAAAAACATAAAGCAACATTTGCAATCAGAATTTCTTATGAAACAATATGACAAATGTATCTTATACTGTTGATAATCTTGATAATTTCGAACCCTGATTTTAACATAAATGTGCAAATAAGTAGGTACCTAACTTACCAAGACGGTAATATAAATTGAGCTAGTAACTAGCTAGCTAGCACGAGATTGTAACACCATTGATTAACCATCGATAAGTAGGGTTATTCCGTATTCGACCCTCGACAACTCAACCCACTCATTATTTTTTCCTTACTCAACCCAATTTTGTTCCTTACTCTACCCACAACAGTTTTTTAATTTTATGTTCCTTATTCACCCCAAAAACATTCCTAGCTCAACCTATTTTAAAACCACTTAAAAAATATAAGATTTTTATGTACGGTCAGAATAAAAATATATTTTTTATAAATTTAAGCTCAGTTAACTTTTGTGTTAAGATCGTTCTATTAAATAAAACTGCAGGAATTCTGATACAATAATATATTTAAAAAACGTTTTTCACAAAAGGACACAAATCAAATAATGACTAATTAGAATCTACTATAAATCCACTATAAATCAAACGACTGTGATTTTTTATTAAATCAGTATAACCAAGCGATGGCGTATAATTTTTTCCCTAGACGCTTGTTCATGAATGTACAAATATTTCAAATGTATTATTTGTATTTCATCTTTTTTTTCAAGCAGTATGAGATGACAAAAGAAAAATAATAAAAGTATTCATGTGGACAGCTAATCCCGCGGTAAAAGTTTTCAGCCTCTTAATTTGTTTATGTATTTACCTTAAAATAAAATAAAATCTTTGATCTATTTTAGTTAATCAACATATTCATATCTATCATTTTTTCATGTAGGTGATGTTTTTTATTTTTTTTATTTAATTATAAATCAATGTACATACTAGTTGTATTTATCATTATTAAATTTCTGAAAAAACAGTAAACGTTGTTTTGCTATCCATACTTATTTTTGGCATATTTACTTTGGGTTGAGTAAGGAATGCATTTGGGTAGAATAACGAAATAATGTAATGGGTTGAGCTAGGAATACTAATTTGGGATGAGTGAAGAAATGGGTTGAGTTGTCATGGGTCGAATACGGAATAACCCGATGATAAGTAATCTTTTGTTGATGAGTACAATAATGTTGGCTATTAATAATCATGCGCCCGCAGTTGGCAATAATTAATAGTCATTACTTATTCTTATCTTAACATTGCTTACTCAATCTTATATTATTAGTTAGTTTGATTGCAATATAAGCACGTACTAACACATATTTTGTTAGTTAATAGCTCACGTGGTATGTCTTTTTAATTTATATTACACTTGCTTTAAGCCTTTGGTTGGGTTTTAAGTCTGTCACAGAATGCCTATTCTTAGGTACAATTTTGATATAACCTCTACAGTTAACTGGAAGAAATCAATTTTTAGCGACGAGTCACAATACCACCTTTTATTGTGCCATTTTTTTTTTCTTATTTAATGAACAGTAAGAAGCGTCTATTATTACTAAGTTTGCTCATTAAATTCCATTGCATTGAATTGCATTCCAAAAAATGCTATCAGTGTATAGTGTAGTTACTGGAAAACATTTTCCTGTTAGCAGTTTTGCACTCGTTGTGATAGTAAAATTACGAGTAAGTATATCTCAGTAATAAAAATATTTACTTAAGGCCGGGTAACAGAGAAAATGGCGAAAATGAGGTTTTCATTTTTCATTTTTGAGGTACTAAACAGTAAAATAAAAGGCTAAGATTTTTTTTGGGCATAGTTGAGGATATTTTCTAGGGCTATTAACGGATGGAAACACGATTTGATGAAGTTGACTCGATAGAATAAATTCCCAAAGTTACCTCTATTCGTTTTCTAATTATGGTTTTATTTTTAAAATAAGCGATTTGAGATTCTGAATCTTTTACTAAACTAAAGTTCAGAAATAACTTGAGGGCTTTTAACGGATGAAATTTTTATATTGCGTCTTATTTAGTTACTATGTTATAAAATGTGGAAAAAATCGCCCATGACGGCTTGGACAATCTCAATCAGTCGCGCGGTGGCGCTTACGGAGGACGGACGCGTGCCAGTTTTTTGGCCGTGACAGTTCTCGATTTGTCAATATTTTTGACAATGATGACTTTGATGAGTCACAGTATAATAATACCAGTGTTACTGGAGAAAGCTAAAATTTTTGATAATTAAGAATTCTGAATTTTGTCTACCTATTGAAATTTAAATCGTTGGCATCCTTTTAAACTAAGACTCTACTCATGATACATTCCTCAAATATGAGACAAAACCAATGAGTTAAAATTACATTTTAATAGTACCTACATACAATCGTCTTCACTCTTTAGAAGAGCACACTGACACAAATAAATAATAAAAAATTAGGTCAGTGGGTCAAATATAGGGGCAGCTGCACGTCACTGAAAGACGATTCTGTTTACTCGGCATCTGGGCTGGAGAACATGAATCCTTGCTTACAGATGCAGATGTAAATAGAGTTATAATTGGACAAATTTTACATGAAATGTATAACAGAACTCAGTTAAAAGACACATACATGGAATACCAATAAGGTTGCGGAGGGAAAGCTACCTATTATACACTAGCGGCCGCCCGCGACTTCGTTCGCGTGGACCTCGTTTTACCCCCGTTAGATATGATGTTTTACCTCATTTTACCCATGTTGATAGATGGCGTTTCACGGTTTCCCCCGAATGAATATTTACGAACGTCATACCGTAGTTTGTCCAGTGCTGTAGATTTTAACCAATGACGATAGATGGCGCTTTTAGACACGTCTTATTTATTTATTGAAATTTATTTGCCACATATCGTATATTAATGTTAATCTGGGTTATAAACAATAACACTGTAAAGTTTCAACAAAATCCGTTTAGTAGTTTTTGCGTGAAAGAGTAACAAACATCCAGACATCATGACATCCAGACATCCAAACTTTCGCCTTTATAATATTAGTAGGATATTTCACAATCCAAACTAATATTTACTATTTAGCATTTACTTACAGTAAATATTAGTTTGGATCGTGTCGTGAAATATTTAAAATAAAAAAAAGAATAAAACAAAATAGAGTTTCAAATTACCTATCTATATTTAGATATATTAGTATTATAAAGAGGTAAAGTTTGTGTGTTTGTATATTTGTTAAATTGTAAGAGGTAATCTCGGGATCTACTGAACTGATTTTAAAAAATCTTTCACTAATAGAAAGCCACATTATATCTGAGTGTAATAGGTTATATAAAAACCGAAGCATTCCACGCGGGCGAAGCGGCGGGCGTAAAGCTAGTTTATTTATAATTATGTAAGAGCATAATTATTAAAGTCGAAGTCAAACATTCTTTATTTGTGTGGACCTATATTAACGAGAGATTACAAGAGATTACAAGGCGACAAATATTTCAAGAAAAAAATTAAAAACTATTATAAAGCTAAATGACATTGGGAACTTTTTGCCCCACTTTTCGAAAAGTAGCGGACACAAACGAAACCTATCACAGATGATACATACTAATATCACAGTATATATATGAGCTAAAGCAGTACGGAAACTAGGCCCTTTCGCCGAGTTAAATACCTACACTTCAATTGAGTGTTAGGGTTGTCGCGCGGAGTCGTCCGCGCGCGTCCCTTTAATCTGATGTTTTTAGAGTGACTATGACATCAGCTCATTGGCTATGCTATAACGATACCGTTTTTTAACGTTTTAGATTTTTCACCATTAAAAGTACTTAGTTTACAAAAAAATGTGTAAGGTAATAAAAAAACATTCAACAATTCAACATAATTCGATGTCTTTATTTTTTGTTAGTTAGGTATAAGAAGTTACATATAAACTAGCAAATCAAAATCAAATCAAATTACTTATCAAATAGAACAGATAAATTGTTAAGAAGCTTAATTACGTAATTAATTAAGCATTTTATTTAAAAAGTAATACGAAATTATTTTCACCTTTCATTATTACGAAGTTTAAAAACAATACACTCGTGGCATGTTTTTAAAAATACAGCGGACAGCGAATGCAATAAAATTATTATTAAATTAAAAACAACGCGCGCGACACCCGCGACGGATGGACTGCGAGGTTCGCTTAGAGCTCGTGTAAAGCGTGCGTCTGTGTGCGTGAGTCTGATTTCGAGCGTTTGTATGAAGCTTCCGTACTGTTTTATTTATCTACTGTGCTAATATCCAATGAATTTCCGTGCATTTTTTTTTCTCTCTTATATGGGAATATTGAGAAAATGAAGTTTTAATATTTTATTTTATTTACATTTAGGTAACATTTTTGACGACCTCCGTGGCGGAGAGGCGCACACACCGGTTTTCAAGGTGTGCCGGGCCAATCCTGAGGTCCCGGGTTCGATTCCCGGCCGGGACAATATAGAAAACGATCTTTTCACATTGTCTCTGGTTTGGGTGTGTTGTGGTTCGTCGTTCCCGATTTCCATAACACAAATGCCTTAGCTACTTATTTTGGGTTGGAGTAATATATGAGATGTTGTCTAATATTAATTTAAGTATTTATAATATTTTATTTATTTATATTATTTTATTTATATTTTTTATTTATTTATATTATTTTATTTACTTTTATTGGTTACTCTGCAATGCCAAACAACATAACAATGTAAAAATATCAAATCATTTTAGACAAATATATTTTCAACTTAGACTCGTCATATCTCAGAATTCCCATATCTCACAACATAGCGCTTTAAGTGAATATACCTACAAGTATAAAGCTTTGAAATAAAATACGTTTCATCTTTGTCCGCCGTGGGGCATTTTCTCATATTAAAGTTCCCAATGTCCTTTTGCTCTCATGGAGCCTTTACCTACTCTGACAAATTAAGACTTAGAGAAGAAACTAAAAATAAAACTATTTAACTGTCCTGCAATGAAAAGCTTGATCGGGTACAACACCTCAAGTTATTTCAGAACTTGATTTCATTAAAAGACTCCGAATATCAAATCGCTTAGGTATCTAAAGTCAAACGATTCTGAAATGTCAAGTGGACTAATGAATAACCCATTAAGATAGTAGCGCCCTCCTGTCAATGACATACCTGGAACAATAGAGTTTTGAACAACTAATAAAAATGCTTTGTCCTAAATGACTGACGGATATCGTAGAGACCTGAAAGTTGGAAGGTGTGTTCTTTTTATGACGTAGGAATCTCATAAGAAAAGATTTTCCGAAATGGGGTCATGAAATGAAGGGGGTGAAAAAAGGGGGCAAAGTTTGTATGGGACAAAGTGATTCCTTGGTTCAATCTACTTGAAATTTAGTTTAACAATACCTTAATATAATTCATGAAAGACGTGTGGAACGGGTAGAAAGTAATTTTGGCAGTCATTTTCTTCGAAGTTGATATCAATACTACTTAGTGCCTTTGATTTAATTACTTTTTATTTTTACAAGTGTTTGAAAACTCCATTTCAGATTGTGTTCAATGTCAAGTGAAATCTCAAATTGAAATGTCTCAATCTCAATGAGGAGACTCTGTATTTATTCCTAGAATTCCCCAAACACCGTCAAATTACCCTTTCGAATTCAAGACAGTGCAGTTTCCCATCAGTCTGCTTCGTAATGACTATAAACAAAGCTCAAAGTCAAACTCTAGGGACCTCTGCTTAAACTCCCATGAGTGCACAGAGGTACGCAGGTAACCGCGTGTGATGCTCATAGCAATTTTTGATAGGTACAGAACCCCGTACATACGTCATACATATTATAGAAAGAAAACACCCAGACCAATACAAACAAATATGTTTCTGCAATTTTAGTATGATATTTTTATTTATTAATAAACAAAGAGACTGAACAAAATTGATGCGTACCTATACTGATTAATGTTATTAACCACATGCAAAGCTTCGTGAATTGCAACAACTATAATTAAATTTATTATCCAAGCTCTAAATAATCGCTACTAAGAGTAACTTATCATAAAAAAAAATTCCAATCGCTCAAGCTCCCAAGGGCCTACCGATAGGTCGGGTGACGTAATCTTGAAATGCTTTAAGCCGGCGCAGAACTTCCAGAAGGTCGGGCGAAGCCACGGCCACTTTGAACCGTGTTTACTTCTGCAGTTATATTTTATATTTATTCGATTCTAGAATATATTCCCAAAAAGTCTGAAAGGTGTTTTAATTTGTATCACTTGGATATGATTTCTATTAGAAAGTGTTGTGAGTGTGACGCTTGAAGGGAAGGAAGTCAACCTAACCTAACCAACTGCGTATTTCTATACTGTGTAGCTGGAAATTGTGGCGGGAGCTCTTTGACGCGCTGTTTTCGGCGAAGAATTGCGCGCGCAGATTTTGACAGCGCGAAATACCTACTTTAGAAGAAATACCAAGCCTTAAAGCTAGTTTTAACTGACTAACTGTGTCTACGCCGAGACAGTTTAATCAGTAAAATGCCTATTAAACTTTGACCAATATAATAAAAGCGACTTCAATTTATGTTCTTCTCTTCTTCTTCTTTTCAGCCAAATGACGTCCACTGCTGGACAAAGGCCTCCCCCAACAATTTATGTTACCTCAAATTAAATAAATAAATGATTTGTATCGTTTGGATACCATTGTCATCAATGGTAGGTTTTTATACGGTCTTTGATCTAAAAAATCCATAAGAACTACACACAGCAGCCGAGCTGGTCGGCGGCTTTCTTCAAAAGTATCACGTCGATGATTTAGTACGTTCTATGACTTTTGATATCTTGTCAAATGTGTGTAAACTGCATTTCAAGCAAGCTCAAGGTCAAACTACCTACCTATGAGATCTTTAACTCATAATTTACTTATAACAACCTAATTATGCTGTTCATAAAAATTAAGTTCCAACAGAAGATTAGTGGGCGTGCGCCGGCGGTGGTCGATGGACATAATAATAAGACAGTTCAGAAATCTACCTCTCCCTTTTGTTTGTTTTACTTTGAGCGGCCCGCTATGTCTTTCTTTTTTACTTTTTAAAAGAACGCGGCAGGCAGCGGCATTATTTTTTTAGTTGCTTAATTTGGTTTTGCCTGCCAGATATTTTTGAAATTGTTTTTATACGTGGATTTTTACGGACATAACAGGAAATTACATATTCTTCAGTCTCTGCTAATGAACTTAAATATGTCCCAAGAAACGCCAAAAAGCTAGTAATACATAGTTATTGAGAAGTAAATTAGGTATCATAAAATAAAAGATTGCTTTTATATTTTTTAAATCAAGTTCTTAAGAGGACTCGTCCTGCTGTATACTGAAAATCGTAACAAACTCATTGCTCATCCCAAATTCATGATTTTCGTTTTATGTCCAAGAGCGTATAAAACTCGGAATCATTTAAAAGTTGGCATAAAAAGTGATTCATTAGCTTTTCAGATTGCAGAAGTTTCCTTAATTCCCCGCAGCTAATATCTGGCTTGTCCGCCAGAGGTCGCTCGTTGCCGCTTCATTAGGCATGTTAGATCAGGGAAATATGGGAACTACCATAATTTAGTGGGGAAAATTGGAACATTTTCCGGACATGACTAGCATGAAGACGCCATTTGCTCATTACAATGAAATTAAATGTGGATACCTACTTGACCTATTATCCATTTATTAGCATTTTTAAACCAGCAGTAAAATACTCGTATACCAATAAGTTTAAGAGGCCATTATAAGCTTAGATTTCAATTAAGCGAAGTTTGCGATCAATAAAAGCCATATTTACTAGAAATAGCACAGCCAGTCCTGATTTTTAGTAGGTTATTGTATTAACTCTACAATTTTTTATCTTCTTAAAAACCTAAGCGTAACTCCGCGCTTATAATTGGTTCCATTGTATCTTGATTTTGTGGAATTATAAACATTAAGCACTTAGCATACGTTAGTAAGCAGTCTTGATGTTAGTGGGATTTCGTGCTGGCCTTCCAACGGAAGCAAGACATTAGTGTAACTTTTATTAATAAGTGGCATTAGCACACGGGCTTAATATTAAACTCAGGGTATGTTCTCAAGAGTAACGGGAAGAAAATTACATACTGTGCTGTTCTTTTGTTAAATATTATTAAACTAGCGGCCGTCCGCGACTTCGTACACGTGGATCCTGTTTTACCCCCTTAGGGGTGGAGTTTCGTAAAATCCTTTCTTAGCGGATGCCTACGTCATAACGTCTACCTGCATGCCAAATTTCAGCCCCATCCGTCCAGTGGTTTGGGCTGTGCGTTGATAGATCACTATGTCAGTCAGTCAGTCACTTTTGAGTTATACGAGTAGGTATATTTAGATTAACGGTTAACTTTGAAAATTGAAACATTGATTTGTTCATTTGGTTTGTAATCAGTAAAACAATAGGTAAGTACACTTACTACAAACCAGAGGTAAGATAGTCAGTTCCACTGTGGTTGAAGACTCCGGGTGATCCGTAGAATTCATGGCTACCCTTTGTTTCCACCGCTCCAGCCCTTATATCTTGAAATAGATATCCAAAGTGACTTCCCAAATTAACAAAGATTGGGTATAGATAGACACTACTCGAAAGATTCTAAGCTGTCTTGGAATTTGGAACCCCCAAAATTGGCATTCGAAGATTCACGTTACAAAGATCTCAGCTTAATTCACGAAATATGGACGACAACTGATCAAGTTAAACAATATAGCGTCTTATGTAAATTACATAAGGTGCTATTTTGCAATAGTCCAGTTTGCAATAGCCATCCGCTTGCACTGAGGACACGACCTTATTAGACTATCCCAACGAACAGTGCACTGCTAATATTAAACTTTGCTTTGGAGTTTGTTCTAGCATATAAATACTAACTTCTGCTAAGTCACGACTTACGGGTACGTTGTGATTTTAATTACCAACGCCAGTTGTAGTTGGTGACATTAAATATTTATATTTTGCTATAATGAGCTTTACTTTTAGTTAGTTTAGTAGTTACTTTTATAGACAAGGATACTAGGTGAATGTTAGCTTTTAAGATTTATCTTGTAAAAGTAGAAGACAATGGAATTCGGTATTTGACACCATTCCTCAATAATTCTAAAGCAAAACTTAAAAAAAGCCACTTCATCCTGGTCTTAAACACTTGATTAATTTTAAATTAACATGTATTTTAAGATTTTTGGTTGCATTGTAAATGAAAAAAGTAGTTTTAAATGTGTTAACAATTAGTGACTTCACTGGCTAGTATTTCCATACAAAATCTTTACACGTAACTACGTCAGTTTTTGGTGGTGTCCAATACCCAATTGTTTTGCTGAAACTTTATCATTTTAAAATACTCGTATGAAACTTTTGTTCAAATTTTAACAGCAACCTACACATTTCAAATGATTCCTTTTAAAACCGATGTACTACTAAATATAGACTAAAATCCACCTGGTAACAAAACAGGCATTTCACAACCACGCGCATTTAAAAATCCCACACGTTTTGCACTTTAATAGTTGTAGCCAGAAATGTAAATCCAATTACAAAGCTCGTTGATTTTGTTAATTAGTGGGCGCGGCGTCACGCGGCGATGCGAGCGACGCATCTCTGTGGCAGTGCATGCGTTTTGTCGCAATTGCCGATGCAAATGGGATGTAGTTGGTTTAGGTAAAATAATTTTAAGTGGTTAGTTAGACTAATTCAGAACATTGTAACCGGACATAATCTACTTATTGATTATAATAGGTACATGAAATACTTTCGACAATGGATGTTCTCTCCCCGGGTTGTTTGGAAGTCGGCTTCCTATCAATAGTCGGTAGAGTTCTGTCTAGAATCAAGACGGTGTCTTTTTAACTTGAACTTCTATTCTACACTATAAACAGTCTTTTTCAGCGTTCAGAAATCAATTCAATGCTGTGAGTGGAGTAGTTTATTCACATTAAAATTTTCTTAAAGATCGATTAACCGTCACACCTCGGTAACCATTCAGTTTTGACCCCTGATACACTGGACATAATTTGTTGCTAATGACCCTTTTAAGGTCGAGTAACTCTGTCACCCTGTATACGAGTATATCGTCCCTGTCTTAAACTATTCACCTTACCACATCACAAAATATGACCTTGTCGTACCTCCGAGGGAGCAGCCCTTCTAACCCTACGCAAATGAATTTTGATGAACCAGTCCAACTAGGCAAATTGGATTCTCAATTCAATTTCTTCGAATCGAATTATTCTAGTTAAACGTTACAAAAGATGGGGCTGAATTAAAGATACGGGGCCGACTTTTGGGAACAAAGGTACGAAGGCACGTCAAGGTACATGCTGTGGGTTCTTATGCTAGTTGTAATAGGGTCGAGTTTGCTACAAAAATGCTATACTGCTACATCTGCCGCTTGAGATACGAATGCATTTAAGTTGGAGTGTTCGGAACCGTTTGTTCTGTGCTAACTTTGTAAAGTCCGAATTATCCTCGATGCTACAGCGAATTTGTTGTATTCTAGAAGATGTAGAGATGCGTCTGTTACAGAGATCCTTTGAATACCGTCCTATTCAGCGTTTGAATTGGTTTGTAATCGCTCTAAAGTTTGACTTATACTCGTATCTTGCAGTAAAACTACATAAGCAGGTAGTTCCTTCTACTTAGCACGTACACAAGCTCACGTGCACAAACGCATAATTGTGACTCACAAAAGTCACAATCGGACATTTCACGATTAATAAATCGTAATCTTAGATTATTAGGTGCAATCGTTAAGTTATAAAAATTTCGTTTTATCACTATTTGTCATTGGAGGCAGCAATGACATACAATCAAGTTCAAAATAATTGCACTGCAAGATAATTCGTATGTTAATTTGAACGGAAACACAAGAAAACAATTATTTCACCACACAAAAAATAAAAGGTTCCAGACTCAGACAGCTCAATTTTTAAACCATTTCTTGCTTTGTTGCATTTTCAATGTTACTTTTATGTAACTTAAATGATGACGTAGCACCTGTATTGGTCAAGTTTACGGGTCAAAGATCCATTTAATTTTGGTATACGTTCTATGTAACGCTTCAGCTGCTCCCCTAATGTCACAGGTGTCTTCATTTATACTACCATTACTTTATGAACCGTTTGGAAAGTGTTTTAATAAATTATGGGTGTGGTATTTCTACAGTTAAAGTGACAGGTTTATGTAGTTATAATAGTTTTTTGTAACAAAAATGAAGTGCATCACACTGCATATTCTGACTTGACTTGCTTGACTTCATATGGCGTACTTACAACTACTTATATGATGTTTAAAGTACTTTGAAGTGTTGGCAACTGTACCTATTCAAATCGATCACAAATACACTTGCACCTATAATATTGCATAAATTCTACCCGCTGCACGTTCCATTGCAGTAGTCTGCCATCATATGATCCCACAATGCTTTAAGAATTTAATTTTAAACTCCACTGCATTCTATAAATAGGCATACACACAATATCCGAGTGTCGCGCCGTAGAACTTCCTGCGCCAAGAATGTCAAACGTGTCAGAACTTTATTATCTTGTAAATCAAAGCTTGACATACACGTACAGAAGGCAGCCTAGCAGCCATTTTGATTATAATTCACCCAGCTTAGCAGCCTTTTTAATGTAAACTCGCCCTTATTATTAAGATCTCAGTGTTTAATTTATAGTGTCTTTACCTACGTTAAGGACTGAAAGTAGTAATTTTAAATGATGTTCATACTCGACTCTATCTAGCTCGAGCACTAAGAAATAAATAAGACCCTAAGGATCTAATTATTTATCTATTATTAACCCTTTCACTCCATTTACGATAAAATCTCATCTTTGTCGAATCAATCTTTAACCATAGTAGAGCCATGACTGCGAGTGTATTACCACTGCGGTTTTATAAAAGTTAAGGTGAGAACTTATAATAAACCTGGGCTAGGCTAGGACCTAAATTGGCATGTCTTTTATTAACCCTTTCTCTTCATTTTAAATAAACCTTATCTTCATAAAAATCAAATCACTCTTTAACCGTAGTAGAGTCATGTACACAATCCAGTATCGCAATATCGTTTGCGGGTATATTACCACTGCGGCATTATAAAGGTTAAGGTGAGAGCTTATAATAAAGCCGGGACACACGTGCGGTGTAGTGTCGCTCACGTGCGGCTGACAGTCTGAAACGGCCTTTAATTAATTATCTGTGCTGAGAGCACGAGTGTGTACCCTGCCTATCATGCTAGCTAGGGTAGCACCACAGATATGTCTTCTGTATTTAACTTTCAACTTATTTACGTTAAACGTGGATTAACTTTTGAGAGAGACATCTATTGGTTAAAAAAGTAATTAAACTTTTCGTATTGGCAATTGTACGCTCGCTGCCTATTGTTATTATTTGTTGTCGAACCTGGTAATCCCTATTTTAATGAATCGTTTCCTTATCTATGGGTATTGTTCGAGCGAAATGCATTTAACCACGAGCACGACGCAAGTCGTTAGTGGCTTATTTTAAAATCCCCAAATAACGACAGTTTAAGAAACGACCAAGAAACGACAGTTTAAAGGGTAAATAAACACTGTGACCCTTATGCAATTTTGATAGATGATGACATTCCATAAAAATCGTATTCTAACCTGCTGACGACTGTACTGGTCAGCGGGATGTTGTGGGGATGTTTTCACAAATAATTTTCGCTATTGTAATTTATTTGTCTATGTAGGTATTTATTGCTTTTCAAATTCAAATATTTATTTGTGGGTAAACATAATGGTCTTAAAACTTATTGTTATAACTCAATTTCCTTATTGTTGTTTATTTACATGGATAGCAGAATATTCATATTTTCGTTATAATATTCGATATCTGCTTCTCAATTTGCATTAATGTTTACTTCTTCTTCATTGTTCTTTATTGTTTCTTTTCTCAATCAATTATTTACAAGTTTCTTGGAAAAAGGCATAATTATTTATCAGGTTTATATTATTACTTCCAGCCTTAATGGGGTTCAACCCTAAGGGTATATTTACTCTCTTAAATGTTAATTGCACGTGTGATCGAGTACTGACTCAGTCACTTCAATATTATTGATTTATTTTAAAAAAATCATCGAAATATCTCGATTTAAATCATGCACTAATCTATTATTATAACTTGCACAAACAAAACAGTTGTTTACTTTTGTTTTATTTGTACATTTTGTGATTAAACTTTGCTAAACTCTAGAATTTAAATCAACTAGTAATTTTAGCATTCATATTTCACATATCTACACAATAATGCGCAAAATAATTACTTACAATTTAATAATAACATAATATGAGACATTGGTGTGTATTCGACATATTCGTACGAATATGAAATACAGCGCGTTCAGGAACAATTTGATTTCGGGGATATTCGCTAATCACTTATTGATGGAATCCCAACCAAATACGGAACTCGAGTGCCTGGTTGCTTAGCAACCGGACATAATGTTCAATTAACCACAGCGAATGTGGATCCGAGTATGGCATTTGAGCTTAAAGCGCGCAGGACTATTGAGGGGACTGTTTTAGGTCCCATTAATTATGTTAAATGTTGATGCTAGGATAAATCTTTGATTTTTAAATAATTCCTACTTATTTATATTGAGAATATGAAATTGATAAAATATCTAAAGTAAACAAAAATTAAAGCTTTATTGTGATTATACCCCCATGAAGGTACCTAAGAAATCATGTCCGAATAAAAAGATGATGAGAATGCAGAATACTAACGACTTATTTAGCCTATAAGTATAAAAGTTTTTTTTTATCTCGTGAGATAATTTCTGGAACTACTGCTTGGAATTTAAGAATAGTCGTACTTAAAAAGCTCAACTAGTTCTAAGCGCTGTAAGTTTTTTTAAACTCATGAAGATAGAAGCATTAGTGTTTGACAAAATTCACACGCGGCTGCGCGCAAAGGCTGGGTGGTATGATATAAATATTATAATCAACCATTAGCAATTCCACAATAACCTTATCTCTGGGTTGGTGCGTGGATGCTTAATTTATATTTTAATTAGCTGGTGGCTCTGACAAGCCGGTAATTTAACATAATTACCTACATGATAGCCTCAAGTAATATTTGAGATCAAAGAGAAAAGGAGTTTGAACTAAATAAGTACGGGGTATAGTTAACATAGCATATGGGAGGGTAGTTTGATCCATCGAGTGATTTGGTACTAATGTACTAAATCAACAACAACAAACTCTAAACTTGTTCTCTAAAACAAGGAGGATTGTTTTAGAAAGTGATAAAATCGGAGGCATATTATCAAGCTAAGTATATGTATAAGGGCTACCTTTTCTTTTTTTATTATTTTCTATAATAATATTTTGACGTTCATAAGTGCCACTTGTGGTCTAAACTGAATAAATATTTTTGATTTTGATTTTTCGATTTTAGTAAATTATAACAATAAGAAAAATGTATCGAAAAAATTGTACTCGTAGGTATCTAATTACTACCTAGATAATTGGCAAGGTAGCAATTAGATACCTATATTTACTTTCAGTAATTATAGGTAATTAGTAATTACTGAAAGTTAATATTATGATTAATTCGTGATAGTGAGTTCTATACCTGTCTGTGATATTATTATTACTCGAGTTTTCTCATAAAACAACTTCTTCTAATAGAACGACTGTTTTAATTAAGATACAGCGATTAAAAGACCAGATGAAAGCTAAACTTCTCGGTGTTATCTTTCTGGAAAAACTAACAAAAGCAAACCGTCTTTCCCCCTCTATTTTTCTCCGGAGCCAAAGCTAAGCTTTTTAAGTAAAGAATACCTATCCACCAGAGCGGATTCGGTTTTCATTCGAGTTGAAATGCCACCTGTAACAACAGAGATTAAGCCTTCCGCACATTTTCCCTTTAGACAATGTTTGTGGCTGTGTCACGGAGATACGCAAATCCTATTAAACTGAACAAAACGGTACTTTCTTATCTTTACGATGTGTCTTTGTTGATGGCTCGGATTTACGGCCGTATCAAGGTTTTAATTACACTAAAAATACATTTACGCCTTTGTTGTATTCGACGTTAATGATGAGTTGTACCAACTTACTTTAACCGTAACTATAACAAGAACCGGTGCTTTTCTTATGGAGTTTGACAGATTTTTGACGTTTGTTAAAGTTGTAGTAAGATGGTGTAACTCAGCCTAAGAATCATACTTTACCATCGGCACCATATTAAACGTTCATTTCATAAGATTCCTTATCAATGACATTGATATAATTTTTAGGCTTAATATTGATGGACGAAAAAATATAATATTCCCTAATTAAAACACACACAAAGGTAATATGATATAATAAGGATTTTATTTTTAACTCCAGAACCCGACGCCTGAAAGGCGATTAAAAATGTTCTGAGAATTTGGGCAAAGCATTTTAGAAATTAAAACAATAGACGGCCAGTGAAATTGTTTCAAAAACCTTCTTGTGATGTGAATTGGGAAACCTTTTTGCTATTATTTCGAAAAGTTTCGACTTCCCAAAGAATAACGGGGAATTCATTATTCTTATGCCTATAAAGGTCATTGTGGCGCAATATGTCCTTTTTGGGAAAATTTATACCTATTATAACCTTACTTCATCTTTTTTGGTTTCGTTACATTTTTAGAAAGCCTGCTTTTATAATTTCTGTAATAATAACCACAAAACTTAATAATGATGGCAGCAGTCAGTCTGAGTAGAGAAGGAATTAATAAAAATAAGGAAAATACATTTATGTATTAGAACACAATGAATGTCGGAGTCCACTACAACAGGATAAACCTCTCTCATACCGATTATGTTGCTCGTATTACAATATTTATGAGACCAATAACCCTCATTATCTTTATAATAAGTTCAAGCTCGAGCACCTTGTAGGTATAATTTCGTTGTAGTTATTGGGAAAGATAATCTTAACCATAACCCAAAGTTGTCTTAATGATCACAGGAAAAATCTATTATTCAAAAAAGGCTATCTTTTAAGGTTGAGGGTTTTCGCGAATGAAAAATCCGCCAGATGGCAATACGTAGACGCGAGGTCCAAATGCTGCATGATTGGTTATTTTTGACATGACATTGACAGATATGTCAAAATCCACCAATCACGCAGCAGTCAGACCCCACATCCACGTCCCGCCATCTAGCGGATCTTTCATTCGCGAAAACCCTCATTATTAAAAAATGCTTTGTCATGAGTCGCGAGTGTCGCGACCTTCAAATGTTGATTCAGTAAGATGAAAAAAAAAACACCATGTTAAAAACACTGTACACATGTATTTTATTTCATTTAACTTTTAAATTCACTGATAATTTCCGTTTTGTTACAGGTACGTCAAAGACTATGCTCGTGTAAATCTACGTAAGAGATTGGTAAGAAATATCACACTTTTGATTAGTAATAACTCCTCTTTCAAACTTAACAAAGTTAAAAGTTCTTTATGAAACTTATTAGCATAATATACGAGTAGGTCATGTTATTTGTGAAAATAAAAATCAATATTACGAATATCTGTATCTCTCTGACATTATCAGAATGATTTGAGGTGTTTTGCGAATTTCCAACGAGCGGAGTATCCCGAAATTTGGCGCACTTACTAAATTTATCGAGGAACAATATATCCGCCATTTGCGTTGCTAAAACTGGGCTACAATAGAATTAGATTCAGAAGCTGTGCTTTTAGTGTCTGTTTAAATAGAAGAGAAAGAGAGAGAAAAAAGCTAGATATAGGCTAGAACTTCTCCCAAGGTTATAGCTATCTACTCTACAATGATGTAAGGATAAGAAAGGAATTAGGTCCGGTTTCCACCAAAGCGGATAAGAGAGATGTGTTTGAATAACCAATAAGATAACGTTGTTTCCAGATTCAATTCGGAAATCTGATTGGTTCAAACACATTTCTTCTCCGTTTTGGTGGAAAGTTATATATTTTTTACTAGTGTTATTATCAAGTTATTCAAAGGTTTTCCTACCGTGTCTATACCCGTTGTGTGGGGGATGAAGCTGTCAGGTCAGTAAAAGCAGCAAATTTCAGAGCTAGTCTGCAAACTATTACGCTGCTGAGAGATTTATTATTCTCCAAAGCACAAATAAATTTTAGCGTCGGGCTTGACGTTAAATGCATAGTCAAATATCAGATTTGAGGGAAAAAAGCGTAACTGCATTGCGGCTCTCTGGGCGTAGTGGGCTGCTGAAAGATGGTAGGTACAGTCAGCGTCAAATAGTTCATGACACCCAAAGTTGATAACACAATCTTACGTGTTGCGATTTTTTCGCTACTTTGGGTGTCACGAACTATGAGACTGTAGTTACGGGTTTATGTTTTACATGCGTCTGCTCCTGACTTTTTTCGCAAAAATATCGGCCTCTCACAGAAAGTCTTTGTCACATTTCACATAATATTTCGTCTATAGTCTTAAAACTTGGTATTTAGAAACTTAAAATCACAACAGACTATAGTTTTGTTGCAAAATAGCCCCTATAAAAACTAGGTAAATAAAATCCTACAATATTAAGCTTGTCGTGCACTGTAGGTACATTGAATAATATAAAACTCTTAAAAATAAAGAGCGTGGGTCGTAATCTCTGAAAGTACAGTTGTGGGTGGTAATCTTAAAAGTATAGACTGATTGAAGGCTTCTATTTTAAATGTCAAAACCTTTTCTTAAATTGGGCGAATAAAGTGGGTGTGGGCGGTAAAATACTTACGGAATTACTTTAGCTAAACCTCTAAAAATTGTGATAACAATGGAAGTCGTTTTTTTCAGAATCTATCGACAAGTTCAATTTTATTTCAAAATAGAAAATTGAGTATGCTTTTTATTTCATAGATACCTATATACAGTACCTAATTGCCAAAGCCTTCTTATATTCTGTTTAGTACGGGTCTATTCCCACCTCTCGTTCGCACCGCTGCAATACCTGTGTACCCAGGATCTACAGCTATACCGCCAACAAACCCAACCAGTGAAGGTCAAGTTTGACCCGGTCACGGTCATGTCATATTCTGTTTAGTACCTAGCTGTTGACAAATCTAGTGTCAGACGCTCACTAGGGGTGAAACATTCTTGGAAATAAAACCAAGACCTTTAGAGAGAAAGCGAACCAAATCATTATTTCAAAAAATCCATTCATAAAATGTTGGAAAAACTATCATTTTGCATACTATAAATGCTTTGTTGCACAGTAATGTGGGCGTATTATATAAAATTGAATCTTACAAGCTCTATGAGCTCTATGACGTAGCCAATCTTGTTACAAAGACATTTGAGGCAAATGAGATAAGACGAGCTGCCGTTTCAGGAAATTGTGATTTAGTTTCAACTATCGTGTGCCTGAATGTGTTCCCTTCTATTAGATACGGGTTTTTTTAGTAAGTATACAATGTGCAGTAGGACTAGATAGGTACATGTTTGAGCAAAACTAGCACCTGTTATAAATAAATAAGATATCGTATCAGCTTGATGTACCGTCTCTACAATACCTACAGACAGAGTGTACAATTAACAACCGAATCTATCAGCTGTCTCTTTAGTGGGAGATGATGCCATCATTAACGTACGGTTTAATTTAACCAGTTTTATCTTGTTTCGTTGATTTATAATAGGTGTGAATGTATTTACAAATATACAAGTATTTTGTAATTTTATACTTATCCGTTGTCTAGTACAGAGTTCCGCAAAGGGTACGCTGGCACAATGGTGTTCCGTGGTCATTAGATGGTGTGCCTCGGAAAAATAAGGATCTCTTATAAAATTATTTTTAGTAAGTAAGGGGTAAGACTAATAAAGGTAATTACTTCATAACTGATATTTCATTTGTAGTGTACCTCCAAAAATTTCGTTTTCTTAGATATAACCCTGAACACAAAAAGTTTGCGGAACACTGGTCTAGTACACGTCAAGGTTATTTTATTTATTTCTTTCGACGAAATGCTAAAGGGCCGCATCCTTCGGAAAACTGACTCTTTCCCAGGTAAAACGATCTTGGATTTCCTGGAAACAGTAAGCTTTGAACTAATTGAAGGAGTTTTCAGAAATCACGAGTGTTATAGTATACACCAAATCATATAAGGTCGTTTAAATTGTTATAGGTACGTCATATTAGGTAGAATATAGGTATGTAGGTAGAGGGTTTCATACAATTAATTTAGAACGATTTTGGTTTCGCAGAATTATTAATAGTTCAGAAGATTCGCTTATTTGTAATTGCTCCGAATTATACTCAATTCAAATTCAATACGAGTATTACGTAGTCGAATATGAAACAATTCTCAGAACAAATTCAGGCACTTTGATATTATATTCAACATTTATATTAGTACCTTCATTTATGCCTTTAAAAAAAAGAGTTGCATCATGTAAATTCAAGCTGGAATATTTAAAGTTCCATTTCTATTCTTGTTTCTCAATACCGTCCCATATTATTTTCGAAAATGCACCCGCATCGTGGTTGTGTGATAATATCGTTTTGCGAAAATTGTATTTTCGCAAAACGATATTACAAAAATTCTTACACGAGTTACAACGGCACGTCAAATATAACATTGTGGCACCTTCTGTATTCGTAATAGGTACTATTTTGCTACAAAATTGTATTACCTGATATGCTGGCACCAGTAGATACCTTTGATAGTATTTCGTTCCAGTTGCGACAGGTATTGGTAGGTTTACGTTTTCCACGTCAGATTGTAAAATTGCGATATTGAATCCGGTGAGAACTTCCAATAACATTGTAAAGGATCCAAGTGAAATCCCCGAACATGTATTGCATCTTCAAATTTATTGCTTCTTATGTCTCTACCGACGTGAAGTAGTTTCACGTTTTATTCTGGTGATGTCTACATTTCGCTGAAACAAGTTGTAAAAGGTTTTATTTTGAGGTTCAGACACAATTTCAGTATAAAATAGCTTCTCATCAAAATAGCAGCTATTTCACGAGATGCACAGACAGTGTGTCTATAAAGAAGTAGATAAAATAGACAGTGTTCAGCTTGATGACAGTCGTTCGTACTTGCTTTGTTATTTCTTAAAAGAGTTGATTTTACTCCTGCATCGTATCAATGTTGTACATAAAGATAGGTATCATATGTATCTAAATCAGTTCAGTGGATTTGGCGTGGAAGAGTAACAAACATAATTATTATAATTATGTTAACATCCAAACACCCATACATACAAACTTTAGCACTTATAACATTAGTACACAGTTACACACACACACACACACACACACACACACGAGTGTGGTACTTATAATGCAAATAAATAAATTAACTGTTGCATCAAACGTAGCGCATGTAGCGCATATTATACGGATTTACATTAACTTAGTTTACTAGTTAAGTGAATAATTGTGAAGAGGAGCGGTTCTTCCCAACACAGGCAATGTCTTGCCTAAAGGGAAGTTCCTACCATTATCTGTATATTATTAGACTAAGTTACGAAAATAATTTTATTATTTATTTATTTGTATAGAGTATAGACTGGGAGAGAACGCTCATATTCACCTTCATCTCTTTAACATTTGTGCCACAAAATAAATAGGTATGATTTCAACCGGTATTCAACGATATCGAATTTTCACTTCGTTAAACGGTTCCTACATAAACGTATTTTCGTCTTTGAAATAAGAGGTCCTTTGCTTTCACGGTATATTGTCAATCAGAGTAAAGTTCTGGTGATTCTTAGAATAACAATATTATGTTTTTGTTTTTTGTAGTACCTACTTGGAACTGAGTTGACCTCAATTTCTACTGACTGTAAGTGACGGAGACATCTGAGATGGAGCACGTTTACTAAGTAAATGTCTACATAATAAATAACAAGTTTGTGAACGTAAATATACAGTACCTACCTAAGTTGGTTACCTAAGTTTAACACTTAAATTAGTTCTAGGCAAGCCTGTGATTCATCCAAATATTGAACTTCAACCAATCACAGGCTGAATCGATAGATACTTAAGACAGCCTTTGGTCCGTATTAATAAGTAGGTACAAAACAACATCCAGAACTCGGTCATACTAGTTCTCCAATTTATCAATCTATGCTTGAAAAATAGACTTTCGAGCTGTGTTCTGTCCTGTAATACAGCACAACACCCAGGAGGTGACACTAGTACCTACTAAAAAACGTTGGGTTAGATTGCCATATATCTTGGTATTGATACAAAATAATTTCATATCAACAGATTGATACCTACTAAAATACGTAGTCTCTTTAGGATTTACGTAACACTATGTATGTATGACGTTTGGTGCCGGACGTCCTGTAATAATGCTTGATTTGTGTCAAAGATATACTTACCCTAGTTGATGTGCATCAGGTCGTTTGGGTACGTCACCTTTACCGCTAGACTATTTTAGTAAGTAGAAAATGTTTTGATATCTTCATTTTATAATTGCTAATTTTCCAGTTGCGGCGAACCCTAAAAATAGACCTTGAAAAATGTAAAATGCATTATTAACCCACCAACTTTGCCTATGTAATACTACCTACTAAATCTGTTCGCATACAAAATATCAGACAGGCGAAGGTAAGTAAAGGGTGAATTTATGCAATAAAAGAAAATAAAATTCTGTCATCAAAAGAAAGCATAACACACGAATATTACACCAAAAATAGACAAAGAAAATAATTTGTTTCGTACTCACGCAAACCCCTCAAATCTGGGCCCGCAACACGTTACCAAGACGGTCTGATTCGGTAACGTGTACACTGTACACGTTGTAGAGGGCCATCGAGCCAGCATCTTGGAGCCCACGTACCAACCCTGGAGGTTTGGGGTTCTGCAGCCTATGCAAATGATCATAAAAGCGGATTTCGTAAAACCAAAATGTTAAAAATCTTTTCTGAATTTAGTTTCTTTCGGAGCTGACGCATACAATTTTTTTTCTTTCTTTAAATGGCGGATTTTTTTAAACCGTGATAATTATTACGCGTGTCATTCTAAATACTGAAACTGGCCATTTGTAATTCAGTTTTTGAAAATGGAACTAAGTATGCATCTATCTATTTCATTTGTTTATAATATTGAGGCATTAATTTGATTCTTTTTTTATTATTTTAATTTTAGCGGCCAGTACGAGTACAATTAACGTTATTTTATTTCCGTAATTCAAACGACATTTCGTGATGAAACTTACTGCTTAATGCTGTTTGAATTCACGCCTGGATTTAATATAATTTCTCAATTATTTACAATTAAGTATGTCAAAATATTGATAGCACACAACAACTAATTGAAACTGAGAATTATTCGCAAAATGTTACTTTACTACGTATTGGTATGTGCCAGCCAGGTAGGTGCAAAAGGTTTCTTTTTTGTGTATATTACGTAAAGCTTAGATTTTTGAAGATCTACGGGACCTTCTTCCAACATCATCTCAAGCTTGGCAAATTTTATGCCTTAAGTGTCACTTGAAGGTAGCGTGGGACGTGCAGGATCATAACATTGCTGCGGCTCAGCTAACAAAGGGCCCTTGCTTCTGTTCAAAGAGCCGTAGAGGCAGGTAACGTCTTAACGGTCTTTGAAAAAGTGCTTCCGAGCATACGTTCCTAATTTGAAAAGGATTGATACTTTTTTTTTCAAAAAATTCGAAAAAAGAATTTATAGTGGTACTCATAAACCATTGAGGTTTTGGCCCTTTTAAAAAGTGCTTCCAACCAAGCTAGCACAATTTCCTCTTTTCGTTTATTTGAAAAAAAAAAAGGAGAATTTATAACACCATTGAGGTTTATCTTTCGTGGTCGTATTTATTAATCATAGTCACATTATTAATAACCGAGAAATTGGTACAATTTAATATTCAACAATCACTATGCATGATGTATTTGATTCGCCAATTCATATAAAATTGAAACGATAACAGCCACACATTTTTATTGACGAATAGTTTTATTTATTTATTCGTATAAAAATAAAATAGTGCAGTTGGTTAGAGAACAGATTTATTGAATTTTTTTCACTCTTTGTCAGTGACGATTTCGCTCTACCCGAATGAAAATAAAAAAATAAGTTTTTTTGCAGGTATTGTAGGACTGTTTTGTTATTTGTGAATTTTAGGGATAATAATGTACCATCATTCAATCGGGTAATGCAGATAACACCATTAAAAAAGAACTAAATAGTTGGGGTACTCTTTTAGGCCATCGGCCCTGAAGAAGATGACTTTTTTAAAAATGAACATCGTTTTCAGCCAAATGACGTCCACTGCTGGACAAAGGCCTCCCCCAAGGTTTTTTTTAAAAATGAACATAAAGATATCAAATGCGTTAAGTACATAATGTTCTTTATTGTACAGTCACGGAATGAAAAGGTTCGTCAGTTTTCAAATTGATTCCTTCAACGAATCACGAGCACATATTACCTTTTGAAACTATGTTACAGAATAATCTCGAGTTACAGAAAATAATCTTTAACTGTTCGTCAGTAAAGTTCAAAATTATTCAGATCAAAGTTGCTTGACGATTTAACTTGTCAAGACGATTATTATGATTGATAAACTAAAACCTTCTTGTTGGTTCAACCTGCCATTATCTATTAAATTAAAAAAACTACATTTTGTAACATTGCACTGATGGGATAGAAAAATAAACAAGCAAAACCTTATTCGTTAGCAAACGTCATATTTATTTAAGTGTTAGCAGCACTGTTTTTTTGCACGGTTATGTTGGCAGGTTTGACTCTTACAGTACCTAGTGCAAGCGAAAACCGACACTAAGGTGACGAACCTTTTCATTCCGCGACTGTACATTATTGTTAATGATGTATTTAACAGAGCAACAACTAAACGTGTAATAACGTAGTAAATAATACATAAGCTTTATTACTTCAATTCAACAGTAAAGTTTCATAATTGACTGTGCAATTAACTAATATTCCTACTACATGTATAAGTTATGTAATATCATAATATAAGGACATAAACGTTTGTGTTAGTGATCCGCATCCTGATAAATTACTCAGTATTATATTACTTTATGTTTTAAGTATTATTTCCATTCAACAATATTACCTATTAATTGACTGTTCAATTACCTAACTGATATTCTGCTGCATGCACTATTATGTAATATTATACATAAACGTTTGTGTTAGTGATCCGCTTCCCGACTAGATTTTCAGGGAAATACGATCAAACATGCTATGTGATAGGTATTATCAAATCTCTCTGATAACTGGGATTGCTCATCACTTAAACCCTATACTGGGAACCGAGTTATGAACGTGTAATTACCTCTAAATATACATAATTCAAAGGTGACTGACTGACTGACTGACTGACTGACATAGTGATCTATCAACGCACAGCCCAAACCACTGGACGGATCGGACTGAAATTTGGCATGCAGGTAGATGTTATGACGTTGGCATCCGCTAAGAAAGGATTTTTTACGAAACCCCTAAGGGGGTAAAATGGGATCCTCGCGTACGAAGTCACGGGCGGCCGCTAGTTTAAATATAATACGGATTGGGCATTTGTGTTTGTGCACACGTCCAGAAGTTCGAAATATGTGGTATGTTAGTAACATAGGTTTAAAAAAAATATATCTCAAATCATATCATGCAACATAATTGAAAATTAATTACATTGAAACGTAGTCTCTACATTAATTTTTAACCCAATGAATAATGGATGGATGAACTCATAAAATTAGCTCCAAATAGTTCGCAACAAGGCTTTGTTTCAACTGGAATAATTGATAAGGTTGTTTTATAAACTTTGGGTGTCACAAACTATTTGAGGCTGATTGTACTAATAAAGCTTTGACCAAAATGAGTACCTAAGAGGGCCGAAAATTTAGTTGATTATTGTCGGTTTACGGTCGGACTAGTGATAAATTTTCTGTATTGTCTGGAAGCTACTATTAGGTATTATCACAAATTACACAACAACACAAAATATTATAAACTACTAATACAGTTTCGGCCAAAATTAGCATAAGGGCCGCAAATTCGGTTGCAGTTTCGGCAGATCGCTTTTCGGTCGAACTAAAGATAGCATATTACCTACTTGTACGCCTGATTGCACTGCCAGGGAAGAACATGCTTGGCTAGGCAAGTGACGTATCATTTGTGGGCCGGAATGCGTGTTACAAGGGTCGTGAGTCGTGACGGACATCGCGAAATCGCTGCAGTCTGTGCCAATAGAAACTGGAAATTTCGCAAGTATAGTGTGATAAAAATTGGATCAAACATAGATTAAACTATGTATTTAAGCTTACTGCGTCACTTTACCTACTATCAAAGGCATAGGTCGCTGACATAGCTCGACGGATTAGCAAGCTGAAGTGGCAATGGGCAGGGCACATAGTACGCAGAACTGACGTCCAATGGCCTAATGGGGCAGGAAGGAAGGCGCTGGATGCAGGCCGCTACCAATCGGGCAACATGGAAAGCAGTGGGGGAGGCCTATGTTCAGCAGTGGACGTCCTATGGCTGAGATGATCATGATGATGATGATGATGATGATGAAAGGCGTAGGTGACTCAAATCGCTATACATAATACTTAGACAGTTTTCCGTCAGTATTATTTGACTATGCCTGGTATTGTTTGAAAAATTGCCAGGTCCTATTGGCGTAGACTGTTGATTGAATTCAATGTTGGCGTGTGAAGTTGCAAATAGAGTAGCTGTTAAGGAATTTTTAATGGGCAATCGAATGGTTAAGCAATTATTGGAATGTGCTAATCAGGTTGTGGGCGTGTATACCTTAAACTACGTCAAAGGTTGGTAATCTTAAAATTATTATTATTAAAACGCAGTCTTATAAATTCTTGTCATTCAATTCATTAAGTCAAAACACAATTTTGACAGGTTTTACATTTTTATTTGACTGTTCTTGAAGCGATATCTGAGTGCGTTAAAACAATACCAATTAGTTTTAACCGGCCTACAGCTAGCAAACTTTTCTGTCAACTTTCTTGTGAACAGTGGGCTCTGAATAAAACATCGCATGAACGCAGTGAGACTAATCCCCGAACCACTCTTTCGTGATTAAGTAGTCCGCAGACAGAGGCTTATACTAATCTCGGTTTTAGCTAAGTACTGTAACTGAAACTGTTACGTTCGAAGCCTGATAATGCTCTGATAATGAAAGAATAAAAATTGTTGCATTTTGTGTATGTAATTAGGCGTTATCTTGCAACATAAAATATAGAAGTATTAAATAACTATGCTTAAATTGCAAGGAAAATAGCCTATAAGAGGATCAATTACTTAAACAAGTACTACTTATCACAAACATTTACATTGTTAAATATTTTTATTAGAGGTAATTTAAATTCTAAGGCTGAGTTGCACCACCTAACTTTGACCGTAACTATAACGATAACCGGCGTTTTTTGTATGGATTTTGACAGTTTTTTGATGTTTGTCAAAGTTAAAGTAAGATGGTGCAACCCAGCTTTATCGTATGTACGTTTTAACAACTATGACAAACTTAACAACTACAAAGTTAAAGTAAGATGGTGCAACCCAGCCTTATCGTATGTAAGTTTTAACTACCATGTCTAACTTAACAACGATATTCACTTTACAAATTGCATGCAATTTTAAAAAATATTTCAGGATGGCTCTATGAGCTTATCACCGAACATGCAATGTAGCGTGTTGACAGCATAAAGCGGGTTATCACAATTAATTTATTTATCACGTAATCACTATAATAAGCGTTGTTAGAAAATACCAATATAACCTCGTGTACTAATATTTCACCTCCCTTTTAATAATACAGGGAATATTTTAAATGTATATGAGATACATAAAGGTGGGTATAGATAGGCTAGTAGAGCATTTGTATCTAATGTAACGTTCTTCCGAATGGTACATTACATGGTAAAATGTCCGACTTTAATTGGTTCGTGAAAGGGCTACACACAGAACATTTCATAGAGAGGCTCGCTGTTCTATTAAATGCTCTGAAAATAAATAAAGTAAACGCTTTAGTCTTTAACTCACCTTTACGTTTTTCATGCACCAATAGCACACAAGTATAACTAAAAAACTTACCACAGACAGAGTATACACATGAAACAATAAAATAACGAAAAATTCCCGATTTTGATCATCGCGCACTTGAAAATTTACCCTGTATGAAACCCTGTACCCTGCTTAGAAATTTTCATTTTCATAAGTACACAAGTGAAACCTGATGAAATGATTAATTAAGCTCAACGTTGATGGCGGTCCCAAACAAAGCGCTTCAAAACAAAATGGAGAAATATTCCAATTAGGTCGAGTAACAAACATCTATTCATCAGCATCCACGTGTAATCTCCATGTTTATACTACTCACCCGTTATACGACTCTTAGGCTAAGAACTCATGGCGCGATTTTCAACAGCGCCCGCGGCGGTTGCGGGCCCGCAGCTTTTGTAGAATACAGATACTTATGTAAAAACTAATGCACAATTCACGACGCGGTTTTCGCCCGCAGCGAGCGCGGTTGTATGCGGGTCCCGCGGCACCGGCGGGCGCCTAGTAGAATCGCGCGGGCCTCGGTAACCGCAGCCTCGGCGGTATTCGCCCGCGCGAAAACGCGAGCAAAAACCGCGCGAAAACCGTAGAATAACCGCGCAAGTAACCGCTCCCGTGAGTTTTGAAATAAAACCGCAATTCCACAACCGCCGCGGGCGCGGCTGAAAATCGCACCGTGAGTTCTTAGCCTTATTAATATGCAAATTAAAGAAAGGACCAACTAAAGCGCACCTGCGCTGCGCCAACCTACATAACGACTTGACCTTTTACCTTTTTACACTCCTTAGTATGCTGGGTTATGAAGTAGTGATGGGATGTCACCATTTGGTTCCAGCGAATAGATCCTTTTTTGCACACATTTATTGTTAAAACTAGCTTTTGCCCGTGGTTTCACCCGCCTAATATTTAGTTTGTCACAGATCGTCATAAATTATAGCCTATATATTATTCTGGGTTATAAACAATAATACTGTAAAGTTTCATCAAAATCTGTTCAGTAGTTTTTGCGTGAAAGAGTAACAAACATGCTAACATCCAGACATCCATATACCATACAAACTTTCGCATTTACGTTAGTAGGATAGTAGGAAGTAGGATATAGATTTTTCGCAATCAGCACAAAATAATTCTGCGTCCGAGTTAATTGAAAATATGTATTTGCGATGGCATTAACATAACTAATAATGAAAAAACCAATTTCTTCATGCTTCACGGTAAATAAATACGGTAAGTAATACTGATTAAATCAAAACAAAGATATTTTTTAATTTTGCTATGAAAATGAAAATTTAGATATTTTCGTTGCTAAAATGTGTCTTAAATATTTTTACATCACTATTATGAACATAGAGAAAATGACGGTGTACGTCCCACCCAAACGAGCAAGCGAAATTATCCTACCCGCGTTTTCAAATCTTCGAACAGAAAACATTCACACTTATTACAGGAGTTATAAAGGCGAGAATCCTTTGTTTAATATCTGAAGTAACATTTCAGCAAGTTTCGACTTCATACGAAAGGTAAATCTAAGGTAGGTACGTGCTGATGTAATTAAATTAGGGAACTGTCTAAGACCCGCTTTGAACTTTTACGACTCTGGTTTTGCCATGTGACATGTGATTTGTAAGTACATTATAGTACCTGTTAAGGGCTATCAGGGATTGTAAAACAAGCAAGGTGTGAAATAGGGCCAAAGGCTTGTATCTACTTAATCAAATTACAAAATGACGCCTTAAACTCTCTCTTTGATGTCATTCTTCATGATCCAGTAGTTATAATTGCTTTCTAGAGTTCTCATCCTAAGGCCCGGCTTCCACTGAAGCGGAGAGGAGACGTGATTGAATAAAAAAATCAGATTTCCGAACTGAAGCTGAGCGGAGAGGTGAATTGTGGAAATAACGATATCTGATTTGGTGGTTATCCAAACATATTATCTTTGGTGGAAACTGGAACTAAGGGCACTGGGGTTTCACGCACATGTGCATATTATGTTCTCTCCATTTTGTAATTAGGTAAGCTCTAACTAATGTATGAATGTAAATGTGTGACCATCGTCAGTTTCCCGACATTTTTGGTCAGCCAACGATTTTATCTGACCGTGATATCATTATATTGTTTCATTACCATTTAATGGCAGGTCAAATGTTAATGCTGCGGTTTGAACCCATGCCTATGACGTCCAGTCACCATTTGCGATCTATTGTAAAACCGCAAACGTGGGAGTTGCTTATATGACGATTGCTACATATTCGTACTTTAGGTTTACATTCATTTTTGACCGCTTTATTTCAACAAAATGATTATACTGGCCCTTTGCCAAGTGCAGAGTTTATAAATAGTTCTATGACAATTGTTGATGAGTTTATTACAGAATTAAAATTAATGGTTAGGGTAGAAATAAAGATAAATAAATATAGGTACCTACCTAGGGTCGTTAGTCTCATGTAGTTAGGATTTTCCAGTATTTTTCTTCAATCGTCTTTAAAAAGGCTTATTATATCATCTTTTGGTGTCGTCGTTACGGTAGTCGTCACTTGACGCCATACCACAATAAGTAGGTCATGTGGACTTATAAAGTTAAAAGATATTTGCCATATATAATAAAAACTTTACATAGAAATTCAATAACTAAAACCAAACATTGCCGATTTGTAGGAAAAATTGAGGGCAATTTTCAAAATAGCTCCCGACGGTGTTGTTCTCACAATTGTTATTACGGTTCCAACTCGGCTTACAATTCGAATTTACACAGCATACATTGCTG
The DNA here is from genome assembly GCF_963855985.1 of Ostrinia nubilalis. NCBI lineage: Eukaryota > Metazoa > Arthropoda > Insecta > Lepidoptera > Crambidae > Ostrinia > Ostrinia nubilalis. Next base: position 10,562,324 of record NC_087103.1, read on the forward strand.
TCTCGAATTGAAAAGGATGAAACGTCTGTCATACGCCAGCAGAAATGAAAGCAAAATTCGGCGAAAATCTGCAAACGTCCCATCTGTGACTGGGAACTGGGAACGGGGATTATCATATTCATGTGTCAAAGGATTGGAGCGGAATAAGTCTTGTGTATTGGGAAGACAGTAAGCTGAACATTCGTTGGAATATTGGACGGATTTGGGCCCAGCGACACGTCGTCATTGAATGTTTGGGGCTGATGCTCAATGCTTTATTTTTGGCAAGGATCACACCAATTTGGGCTTTACATGAAGCAAACATTGTTGATGTATTGAGACTAGGAGTTGAGCATAGCTCGAAGTTCGAACCAACACCACACATTTACAGTGAAGCTTGTCTCCTATAGTAATAGTTGGACGTATATGTATATCCAGTTTACTGTATTATGGATGTTATGACTTGGGCTATAGACTTTAGAATACCGATTTTCATAAATTTTTGTCTAAATTAGGATCTACTTAATCTCTTCGGTTATCAGTACATTTGTAATGTATTACGTTACACATTTGTTTCCCAACGTTAAGAATAAGAAAATGTATAATGTTCATTTCATGTCAAATTGTTAAGTTAAATGAGAGTAAACCTTACGGTAAAGGTAATAATAGTCGTATATTTGACATTTAAAGTAAAAATCACACATGTGTAAATAACCTTGTCCCAAAAATAGCAGTAAAGCGCAGGTAAAGGTTTGTTTTAGCAATCGACAGGGTCCCAACCGGCTAATTTGTTCTAAAATGTAGTTTTTGGGTCTCTTGAATTATGTTTTATGCTCCGTCGGATAAGCTAATGGATTTTTTACTACTGATCAAAGTGTATAAGCTTGTTCTTTTTGTTGATTTTTGTCCGGACATCTGGCTCCAAATTGTTTATTTGTCTTGGTTTTAATTACGGTCCGCTACGAAGGTGTAGCGAGCTGTAAACAAGGTTTGGCTTTATTTTATTTTATTTGTTTTGTGTTCGTGATCATGCTTTTCAAGACCACAAGATTCCTTTTTGTTTTTGAGAATTGACATAAATAATTCATGGTGCATGTAAATATATCTCGCCGAAAGGTGCAAAAATAGATGCCTCATTATCATTACAAATTTTGAACTGTATTGTCAACGTCTCTATCAACGGATCAGTTGTTAAAGCTATATTTTGCACAATAAAAAAAGTTTTTATGTGCTGCCTCTACTTTAAGAGCTCTACTCTAAAGCAATTTTAGCACTTAACCAATTTAACGTCGTCGCTTTTCAGAGAACGTAATGAGTGTCAATTATTATTAAAAAACAAGGTTGTCATCAATCTCAGGCCTATGCTGAGTCACCCACTTCTTTGGAGGGTGCAGTGTGGCTAATTTGACAGCGCGGAGGGCTCTTATCTCGACGAGATAAGACGCTCTCCAGTGCCCAGGCTAAATACAGCACTCATCTCGCTTTGTTTAGAAGATACACGTAAAAAGGACGGTATTGATTCGCGAAATTCAACCTTATTGTGTGTACACAACGGAGTTTTGTGGGTCTCAGTATTGCGTGAATAAACCTGCTTGTAATCGTACATCGTGTCTGTATTATAATTTATAATCTGCTGAACACAAAAAGGGATGATAATAATGATAAAGGTCGACCACGGCTATCTTTGACTATCGCAATTGTCACAAACCAATGATAGGAAAAGATTTATTGCATGGGAATTCTACTTAATGTAGGCAGAGGCTAATTCATTAAAAATATTGCCTTTTGATTTAGAAAATGGAAAAATGTTTAAGGAGCTTTTTGTCTAATGAATTAAAAATGAAATCAAACATCGTCTTTGCATTAAGATACGTAATTTAAAAAGAACGTAATATTCTTCAAAGTAAAAGAAACCACGAAAATTTTCCACGCCAAATATTGTAACAATTTCGAACGCAAAATAAACAGTCTATTTCGTTCTTTAATAGCATTAAAGTATCAGGCAATCGCAATGCCATTCCTTCATCGCTCCCTTCTCCTTTTAAATAAAAAGCCCCAAACAGACGGCAATTGAAGCTTCATTTACGAAATTAAAATTAACAAAGAGGCCATCAGAAGAATAACAAAGCAAAATGGAATCCTTGATCGGAGTGGAGTGTGTTTTAGTTCGGTTGTTGGCGGGAAGATGATGAATGACGTCATTACCGTCCTGTTTCCTTTTCACTCTTTTTGTATCATGTTTGCCAGTGAACGAAAATACGTAGAAGCAATAACTTATGCCACAAATCAGTACGTATTAACCCACTTATAAGCGTTTTCGGGAATACATAATATTATTAATAACTTACTTTTAAGTAGGTAGATGTTGGTTACTACATGTAAAAAATCTGTAACTGAGTGGTTTAAACCTTCATCATACGCAGAGACTGCAAATTTACTAACTAGAATAACCTAACACACACACACGCGCACACACACACACACACACACACACACACACACACACACACACACACACACACACTTGCATGCATTTACATATCATAATTACAACACTCACTCTTTTGTACCTCTACAAATTGTATTTTGCATAAAGCTATTTTATTTTATTTACCGTTTGGAGCGATGCGAGACATTCCCAACACAAGTATCTCCGATTACTTACTGGGAAGCCACCGCACAAATATTGTATAAAACTTTTTGTCAATAAACAATTTTTAATTTTTAAATTTTTGACTTTTTTCTGCAGCTACTTGTATCCTTTTCTCGTTCTCTACCGATATTTGGCCCTAAGGCCACCCGCCCGAAGCTTCGATCGCCCTTTTTTATGAGTCAGTAATTTTTTATTTGTTATTTCGTCGTTGAAAGGAAAAGGCGCGTGTCATCGCTCTTTTATTGAGTCTTCAAAGGAATGGAGGCGAGTCACAATCGTTTTTCAATCGTTTATAGATTAGTACGCTGGTACGGTAGCCATTGATGTTTATTGTATTTGTCGTCTCTAAATATGATTTGAATTTAACACAATGTAACAAAAAGATTCGTGTTCAGTTGGATCTCTACGTAAGATACAATAGTCGCTCTATCTTCTATGAATTCGTTAGCTACTAAGACATTATTACCTATCTAATATTGCGCTGTAGAGACGATAGCCGTTGGGGCAGGAAAGTTCTCGAGTGGCGACCACGGGCTGGAAGACGTAGCGTGGGCAGGCCTCCTACTAGGTGGACCGACGATCTGGTAAAGGTCGCGGGAAGAGCCTGGATGCGGGCAGCGCAGGACCGTTCATTGTGGAAAACCTTGGGGGAGGCCTTTGTCCAGCAGTGGACGTCATTTGGCTGAAACGAACGAATATTGCACTAGTAACAAAGCCGGGTCGAGTCAATTTTAAGGCTGGGTAACGTGATAAAAATTAAGAAGATTGACATCGTAAAAAGTGATATAAGATGAGTGTTTGGAAAGATGGATTGTATGTATAGGTTTCCACTTTTCTCATTAAAGTCATACATCATATTACATAATACACTTTTTTATCGTTACCCAAGCTTTTTTGCTCCATCCTTTTAAATATAAAACCTTTAACGCACTCGCTACTCAATCACTTTTTGCACGAGCCCAAGGTTGACAAATAATGCTTTTAGCTCTACAAACTTTTAAGTCCTCATATTGAATATGATCTAGTTGTTTTATTTTGTTATGCTATAAACAATTATATTATGTACATAATGCACTAACGGCCGCCCGGGACTTCACTTCGTACGCATGGATCCCGTTTTACCCCCTTTGGGGTTGAAATTTGCAAAATCCCGTCTTAGTGAGCGTTCTACCTACGTTCTAAAAGGAAACCCTATGCAAAATTTGAGACTCCTAGCACTTGTAGTTTCTGAGATTTCGTGATGAGTGTGTCAGTCAGTCAACCAGTCAGTGACCTTTCGCTTTTATACATATAAGATTATTACAAAAAAACTTAAAATTACTTAACTTACTTTATGGTCTAGTTATAATACCTACACTCACTGTAATTGGCTCGGCTGTTTAATTACAGCAGCTAAAAGTAATAAAATTGTGAGTAAATACATTCAAAATAACTACATATTTATGGTGGCCATAAAATTCAGCGCTAAGACGGGATTAGGCTTTGTTCAACAAAGGGATTTAATCCATGAGATGGAACACCCGCGTTGATTTGATTAGATTGTTAACATGTAAACAATACATAAAATGGTGGTGGTGGAATAGATTCTTTACAAAAAGATAAGATTTCTTTACAAAAAGAGAGTAAAATTCTGAAGGTCACCCGTCAAAAGAGTCTGATAAAATGTGTCGTTTCCTTCAAGACTCAAGAGTCTTCTTGGTTATGTCTATGTCAACGTGAAATTGTGAACTCTGTCAGTTTATAATATAACGCGTTAGATTGTAAACTAACAGTGGGTTAGGTTAGGTTAGATTGTAATTTAACTACGTCAGATTATAATCTGACGGAATTCACAATTTTACGGTGACATCTATAAAGCGTTACTTAACTCTCCACAACAAGACAAATTCTAAACGTAACCATTTTTAACCTGGACATACGCTTTTAATTATGATTAAAAATGTGATTTAAGCCATGACAGATATCGATAACTCTACAAAAAGTATCACTGTGCAAAGATAATTGTCACAGCTCCCAGCCACAGCATTGTTAAGACATGGACCGTGACAAACGAATAGATTTCTCTACAAAAGAGACCTAAGCGCAATTGGTATAGTCAATCATGCCCTTAAAATAAAACTCATTTTAGCCATTTTCATTGATTTTGGTATACTATATTGCGGACCTGTAGGTACTAACAAAATTACACTATGCACCTAGGTACAGTTAAAAACTCTAGAGTAAATGTGTGTATTTTCTTACTAACTTGCCTCAAATCCTGAAATTCAAGTGTTATTATTATTGTTCTAATATCCACTGACTCTACTGAATTACAAATTTGTGATCTTTCTCTACCACAATTACAGTTATTTATTTTGCGACACAAAGATTTTGTTTATGGCAAACATTGTTTATAAAAATAAATCTACCATTCCCTGACAAGAAATCTTTGATTGTATTGTATTTGATGAATTATACATGTGTTATGAATTATTCTGAACGATGAAAATGGAATTTATTTATTTATTTTTCTTTACAGGTAATAAAAATTCAACACTCTTAGAGGGCTTTCACCCTTTGAATGGTTTGGGCAAAGGTCCACTGCGTGGGCAACGATTACAAGAAGTGGGTAAGAAAATATAGATTTATCCAACTAAGATTCTATGAAGCATAATGGGATGAGCTTAATAGATTCTTTTAAAAGAACAGTAATGAAAGATTTTGAATGAAATGAAATGATGAACGGTAACGGCTTTATCCAATCCAAGTTAATATCCACCTTCATTAATGGATCAAAGCGACTGTTAAATCAATATAAACGATTGTTAGCATCCCTTATTTGCTAATGTCATGTGGATGAATGAATCCTTGACACAATGAAACAAGTATAACAATGTAAATGTTACAGTCAAAACTCATATAATCGGTCTAAACCATCGTATGAATTTTGACTGATTGGTAAAATTTTAAATAGGGCTAAACGACTTATTGACTGACTTTTTGCACCTAAAAGTGGTTTTGACTAACGCGCTTGGTCAAAACCACTTTTGACTGGAAAAATCAGTCAAAAGTGATATTGACCAAGGGCATCAGTCAAAACCACTTATGACTGATTTTTGCAGTCAAAAGTGGTTTTGACCGATTATGAGTTTTGACTGTAACATAAATACTAGTAAGTGTTCAAAAATACACAATATTTAATACTTCTTACTTTTTACCGTGTCAATGTCGAATTAACAGGATATCAGCTATTGGCTCTGCCCTTGACTCGCCTCCACTCGGTCGAAGACAGGAACTATTAGCACCAAAATACCAATAATGGCTGCTCAAAAAGTATTGTTAACTCTGCGCGGAGGAAACGCCAAGTTTAGGAGAGCTGTAATTGTGATGGAGGATATACAGATTAACAATGTCGTTACATGAAGGCTGATTAAGTAGCTATAGAGTGTTTTGTAGGAAAACCTTAGCAGACCAGATAATCTAATATTGATGTAAATATTGATCTTGTACGGAGTTAATCACCAAATGCCCCATAGTTAATTAAACCAATTTCCATAATGGAATAATGATTCATCAATGAAATGTAAGGTGCAAAATCCTTCCTACTATCCTACTTTCTAGGTACTCTAATATTATAAATGCGAAAGTTTGGATGTTTGGATATTTGTTACTCTTTCACGTAGAAACTACTGAACGGATTTTGATGAAACTTTACAGTATTATTGTATATAACCCAGAATAACATGTAGGCTTTAATTTATGACGAACTGTGACAAACTAAATTTCACGCCGCGGGCAAAAGCTTATTTAATTATAGAAATGCAATGTAGAGCCGACAGCACATCAAGTAATAAACACTGTGGATATGTATAGTCTGATATTATATTAGTGTTCATTGAATACCTTATCCTGCCTCATAATTGTAACGATTTTTTAACACTGGTACAGCCTCTACAATGTAAGCTTTATTTATATAGGCCCGGTGAATTCAGAAACCATACAGTTGTATAGTTTTAAAAACATTCCAGCGCCCTCTGTGTGCTCACCTGCCAGATCATGCGTTTATTTAACAAACTGTGATGTGACAAAATAAATACATTCGAATATCCATCAACGTCGGATTTACCTCGATTTTATTCACTGTAAACTGCGTTAAAGCCAATGCTGATATAAAATTGCGCTTTAGAGAAACGAATTTCCTGCCTGAGGTCCTGTCTGCCGCAGATCGGTATATCACCGCGTCACTTCCATCTGCGTAAGGGTTACCAGAAGTGACAAATGCTGAAATTATTGCTGTACTTAATAGATTATGCTTTTTTAGAGCCGTGAAATAGCTGTTTCCAATACTTCATGACAGGGTCAAATCTTTGTTTGAAGTTACCTTGCAGATTCTATTATTCAAAAATGTAATGTAGCAAACAAATAAAATATAGCTTTCATTTATGACATAGTTTAAAAACTTATGAGATAGTTCTAGATACTTAGTTCACGGAAATATTTTGTTATTTTTTGTTGCGGATAGAGATGGTGACTCCTAAATGTAACTTCTTTATTGATTTCAAACACTGTTAACAAATTACTTTTGCCATGCCAAATTCATTCCGATTTAAATAGATTTCGTTTAAAAAGATAGCTTAGCAAAAAAGCGTATGTGATATTTAAGTTTTTATTGAAATTCGTCTAGCTAGAGTTTTTGCGTGAAACAGCAACAAACAAAAATCCATCCTCACAAACTTTCGCACTTATACCCGTAAAACATTGTAAGCACAGACTAGAAATACAAAATTGTCCCTAACTGAAGCACTTAATCATTCCCAGCTTTCCCTCCAGAAAATAAAAAAGGTTTAGCTAATACTCCACCGCATCAGGTAACCCTATTTGTGTTGACATTTACAAATAGATGAATTCTGCCACAACCTATGTTAGTCGCACGTGCCGTGAAATATCTGAATTATTCAATACTCGTCATTAAGCAATCAGGTTTAGGGTCTCTTTTACGGTGCTCGGAAAATGTCTACTATTTTCAGTTGCTAGTCGCTACTATAGTTACTGGTTTATTTACACGCAGTTTGTTAGGAGCTCAAAGTATAGGTAGATTTGTTGTGTTCCGGGAACTAGTAGTCCTACTAGCAAACCATTAACACCAGCAATTTTTTATTACGCCCGTGTTCAAAAACATTACTATGATGTCTCACAGTGCGCGTGGACGCACAGGACAGAACCAATCACAGAGCTCTATTCAACGTTGTGCGTTCCATTTGCTGCTTTACTTAAGCAAACGTCGTTTGTGAATAAGGGCGTTGTTGTTACCTGAACTGAGTATCCTGAAAAACTTTCATACAAAATTGTAAGCTAAAGCGGCTTTAAGAGCCATTTTACATTTTCGTGCGAATTTCTAAGATTTTGGAAGCATGAATTACTATCTTAAGCAACACCCAGAGATTATTTAATAACTGCGAAAGATAGGTCAATCTTTGGTGTTGACCATTAATGAAACGGATTTACTAAAACTCTTTTGCTTAATTCACAGTGCCCCATCTCCCACAACCATTTTACGGAAAAATTGCCGCAGACTCATTTTCAAAGTCCTGTATCTATTATTTATGCTCATATAATAAGCTTAAAAATATATAGTAATCATCGGACATATATTCTTGTAGTCCATTAATGAAATAGATTCTTGAATTTCATTACCATTATTGAGTAAAATCTTAAAAATAATTTGGCAAATTTGAAGATTAACGTCACATTTTGATCGTGGTTTTTGGTTTAAAAACACAGCAATAACTGCAATAAAAGTATCCCAAAATAAAGAATATTCATTGTAGAATTGATTTCTACAGTTATTGTTTAAATATTAGTAACCACTTTGTCAAAATATTGATGTGAATATCAGTATAAATTACAATACGCAAGCCGACATCGATTAGTATGGCGCGAGCGCCCGTCAAGGCAGGACCTGTGTCATTTTTCCCGCCGTGACGTTTACGTGCGTTCGTGTCGTGAAGCGGTGATTTGTACGGCGAGCAAATGCATTTGATACTATGCCGAGAGGCTGTTTCGAGTCGGCCGGCCGAGCAGAAATTGAAATGAATAATTTTAATTTCTTTGACGGATCTGGGTGTAACTATGTATAATATGTAGGTACCATGTATTTAATTTAATAAATAAATTATAAAAAGTATATCCATTATGCTAGCACCCTTAACACAAGCATATTGGTTGCCTACTTTTGGACTAGATGGCGCTGTGAAAAGATTTGTTTATTTATTTATCCGCTTTGAGTTTTGTTTCGTGAAGAAGAAAAAGAAGCGTTTTGTTTCGAGAGGGAAGCTTTGTTGTTAAATCTATACTAATAAGAGGAAAGATTTAATTGTTTGTTTGTTTGTTTGGAGGCAATAGGCTCCGAAAAAAAATTCTTTCACGATTTAGAATCCTAATTTTTTTCTATGTAGGCTATAAAATATTTTTAAAAACTTTAGTCCAAAATCTTTGATAAAATTCGACGTTTAATAAATAAATTATATAACATATTATTGATACTTTTTTTTCAGTACGATTTTAGTACTTGTTTTTCAGAAATTCTACGATTTAACTAAACTTCTTAAGTGTTTATATTTTATGCATAATTTATTAACTTCTAAAATATACATATATCCTATTGATAGATGACGTGCTTCGTATTTTATTAAAATTATTACCTGACTAAGTTAAAAAGGTGTGGAATGTTATTTTGTGAGATAACTTGGTTCCATAGAAATATAGAGAGATGCTAAGTAATGCGCTGAGTTCGAAACTCAGTGTCGTATTAGAAATTCACACACACAAAGAAATCAAATTATGTGCTCATTATCCACTGCGGTATCAGTATTCAACGTTCGAATAATCTTTAGTACTATGCAAGCAATATAAACTGTTTACATAATGACTTCGCTACTGTCATCATTGCTTTCACAAGCAATATGTTCCAATTTGTCCCTTGTCACATTTCCCTTTAGTTTCTGTGATCTGTGCTTGTTTCTAAGTTGATATCAATGAAATATTCCTTAGTACTTTTGATTTAAATTATTTTTTTTATTTTGACACGTGTTTGAAAAATCAAGGTCAGATAACAATAAAATAACAAGTGAAAACGTAACATTGCATTGCAACTCGCAATTTCGCAATATTGATGAGGAGATTCCATTGGAAAGTCTGTATTCATTCCTAGGATTCCCCTAACACCATCAAATTCAAGATAATTCAAGAGAGTGCAGTTTCCCATCTCATGCTTATGGACCACGGTTTAAAATAGTGTGGTTGCATAGAGCCTGCAACGGGCAACCGCGTGCGCAGCTGCTCATACTAATTTTCGATACAAAAGTAAGTGTTGGCGCCCTCACGAGTTTTAGCGGAGTTCTATATGGTAGCGGGAGTAGACTTAATGGAAATCTATGCTTCTCCGACGACCAGTTGTATGTGGAATACTGCAGAGTATGCGCACACAATAGCCTGGTGATTTTAGCACCTGAAGGAAAAACAAAAAAACATTGTTTACAAAGAAATCTGCGGCAGGTGTAGTGTTTTAATTTTGTTTTAGAAAGATCTCATAATTTTGTAAGTATTCAAATATTTAAACATAATAATTTGTAAATTTTATATAAAAAAATATAATTATTTAACAAAATTAATTTTCTTAGAATATTTTTATTCTATTAGAACCATTTTCCACTTCATCGCAGAAGAAGTCGCGGGCAAAAAGCTAGTACGAAATATGTAGTATTGCCCGCGGCTTCACCCGCTTGAAATTTAGTTTGTCACAGATCGTCATAAATTATAGCCTATACATTGTTATTCTGGTCGACGCCAGGGATGGATGAGCGTCGCTTAAGCTGGCGACAGGGTCTTCTGGTTCAGGGTTCATGGCGTAGGTCTCAGTCAAAATGAAATCCACTCGTAGAAATTAATAAACTCAGTGTATTCACGAAAATGATTACACACAGCACTAGAGTCGTATCGGAACTGAGTGAACCAAAGGTCTTGCGATAGGAACGTCAGACCCGAGTGATAGTTGAACACAGACTGCCTAGTACTGCTGTACTGTACTGTAAAGTTTCATCAAAATCTGTTCAGTAGTTTTTGCGTGAAAGTGTAACAAACACCCAGACATCCACACAAACCTTAGTATTTATAATATTAGTAAGACTAGTAAGAAGTAAGATAGTAAGATGAATTATTTTAGTTATTTGTTTACTTATAATAATATTTATTTATTTATTTCTTAGCTCTGTCTGATAATGGATCTGGAGGAGATGCAATGGCCACCTCCGTAACAAAACAATAGAACCCTATGGAGTTTGGGCTTGTGTGATTCGCCTTGACGTATAGTTCGTATCCAGGGTCCGATGATGGAGCTGTAAGGGGGCAGATTTTTTTTTCACTATGTGACTGTCTTTATTTAGTACTTAATATATATTTTACATATTATACCTATTCGTGTTTCATTATTCGTATCCAGGGTCCGATGATGGAGCTGTAAGGGGGCAGATTTTTTTTTCACTATGTGACTGTCTTTATTTTGTACTTAATATATATTTTACATATTATACCTATTCGTGTTTCATTATGAATCGAAATATAAAAAACTTAATAAACTCTATTAAAAATTTAAATTAATTTATCAAGTTTGAATACCTCATTCTACCTTAAAATTAATAACTTAAATCAAGTCTTAATACGGTCACAGCTCAAGATTTTTTTGTCCATTTCAGCGTTCTTTTTACTCTTTTGACGTTGCGTTGACAGCTTTTACCTAAATTCGCGCGGAATATTTTTGTGAAATGGCTCTTAAGCACTTTTGATAGTAAGTAATCAATTTCTTCTCTCAACTGAATACATAATAATTATGTCCAAGTTATGAAAAATATGCTCTACTACAATGGTTGGTAGAGTCAAAAATTCACAAAAATATAATAATGATAAATACACTCATTCATCAGTTCTGAATCATCATCTTGACAAACTCATAATATGTACTATAATGATAGTGTTCTCTCTAATTTTGAGTAACTTGCTAAATATCTTGCTATTTTATTTCAATTATGACGTTATTATTTCAATAAAGTGAACTACCTATCAATCTGGAAGCACACTATCTTGCGTGACAAAAGCCCCAGATATAATTCAATTTTCAATTCAAATCATATTGACTATGTATTCCATTCACGCGACAACATGACCGCGGGTTAACTGAATATGAAATGCAATTTTAAACTGTCTGTAACTCGAACAATCACAAACAGAAAATTTGTTTTCAATACATCATGTATTGGAATTGGAGTATTTGCCTTTGGATGTTGTCGATGTATGTAGGTACCTACGATGAGGGTAGATATATAGGATGCACTCGTATTTCGATTCAGTGGTGTAGGCGATGAAAGTGGGTGGTTTGTGTGTGAGCGGGGAGTCTCTCTGACGCAGAAGTGCCTGTAGTTAATTTATTAATTTAAAAACCTATTGCACACACAAAAAAAAGCGGTTCAAAAAGGCGAAGTTAATGCCATGTGGTATTCTCTACCATCAATCGATCACATCGTTAATTACCGATGATGTTAGTAAGACAGCTAGATCTTCTGTGGTTAAGGATTCAGGGTGAAGCTCGCTTTCACCTTCGACCTGATCATTACTTCCCTCCCATCATTAAGGTACAATCCAAGAGCTTCTACTAGGTCAGAAAGGTGCATTTTTCTTCACTATTTACTCTTCCTGGATCATTTTTTTTCTCACAATAAAATTACAAAACTCGGAATTAAAGTAACCCCATCTTTTCCTCTCAGCTTTCCGCGCAAAACTGTCTTTGAGATCTATCAAATTAAACTGGTAAATTTGCGAAAATAGTAGATGTTTATTTTTATAAGCAAAAGAGAAATTGTACAGCTTGATTAATTAGTGTTTCATGGACTTAAGTAATCAAGTTGTTTATAAAAGATTGTAAAAAATGAAAAAAATACTCGTCTTTTAAAAAATCCGCTTCAAAAAAGCCACGGCTTTATGCATCGGTGAATTTTTCCACATCGACGAACCGTGATCGGGATTTGCTCTCAACGTACGATCTACATTCGTGAATATGTATATCTATTTGATTACTCAAGTTACAACCCATATAGGACTCATTTCTACATTCATAGGTAACGACAGCACATGAAGGAAGCATTGTGCATCGTTTGTCGTTGTAATAAGTAGGATTTTTAGTCGCTCGTTTGGTGTAGTGGTTCAGAACGGACTACGAACCCGGGCCGGTTTCGATTCCCGGCCGGGCAAAAATTGAAAAACAAAATAAATGTAAATAAACCTATTTCATTAAATATTTTTTTACTTAATTTACCTTAATCTCACATTAATAAATCAATGCAGGTAAATAAGCCAGTAAGTTATTACTAATTATTTGTTGATCCATTTCCTACATAGTAACTGAATGATATAAAATTATATTAAAATATCAAATATCCCTACTAATATTATAAAGTCGAAAGTAACTCTGTCTGTCTGTCACGCTTTCATTCCTAAACTACTGAACCGATTTTGATGTTTGGCATAGAGATAGTTTTAGTCCCGGGAAAGGACAAAGGATAGTTTTTATCCCGGTTTTTGAAACGGGGATTGGCGGGATTTTTTTCTGTGACAGACAAATTTACGCGCAGGTGAAGCCGCGGGCAAAAGCGAGTATTAAATATTACTTACTTTAATAACATAAATTAAGCTCAATGCCCGTACAATTTTAATGTATAAATTAATTATTTTGTAGAGCAAAAGTAATTTTGGAATGAAATACAAATACATAATAAGGTCTATTTTTAATAGTAACATTTTAAATCCATATTGGTAAATGGAAAATAGGTAATTAAGAGGAAAGCTGACTCAAGTGATACAGGAAGGTATTGTAAAGACTTATCACAACAAATAAAAGTATAGTAACTTAACGATGTGCTTGCGACTCAAAGCTTTAGCCTAGGCGCAGACCACCGATTTTTAGTTGGCCGATAGTTGGATCACGCTGTTGATCAGTATGGAGATGTATGAAAGTGCGCACATTACACCGATTTGGTATCGGCCGATTCTTCATACAAGTAAATTAGAATCGGGCCCAACTATCGGCCAACTGAAAATCGGTAATGTGCACCTAGGCTTATATTGAATGGGCTACGCCCGCTTTCCACCGTTTTAGTATATTGAACGCTTTCCACTGTTTTAGTATTTTATTTCAGCTATTCAATAAAATTGCTTCCATATTACATTTTACCAATATTCTACATTGGTGTAATAGAGATTGAACAGACATAAATGTAAAAAAAAAAGTGTATTTTATTTATGTCAGAACAATTTATTCAAAAAGTAAAGCCGGAAATGTAAAACTGAATTTGAACTGATTGAAAACGGATCCATCAGCTCAGTTAGTTTTCTTTTACTATTTGTGTTATTTCAAATTTAATATTGCTGAGAGTAGGTACCTATCTACTATCGTATTACTTTTTCACAAACGAGTTTCGGCTTAATGGAATGATTTCTGTACTATATTTAATCTACGAGTATTAATTCATAAAAAATCCTGTATGTTGTTATTTAATTGTAACGTATTACGTACCTATCAGATACCAATATTTAATGTCGACTTGAATGTCACTTATGTATTGATTCTATAAAAAATCCTGTATGTTGTATTTAATTTTATAGTCCAGTCATTTAAGCTTAAATTAGGTAAGAATCTCGGAATTAGAGATACCCAGCTGTAAGTCTGTAAATACTTGTATATTGACACCCTAAAAGTTGTCTCAAAACCTACATATGGTAGGGTGTAAGCAACTATTAAATTTTAAGTTCAAAGGTCACAAAAATCGGTTTTTTGCGCTTTTTTTGGAAATATCTCATTTCCTATGGGTTTTTTGCTATTTGTATTTATTATCAATATTGTAGAATACTAAATTCTCTACAAATTTTGTTTAAAAATTTTTTTTATACGGTGAACCGTTTTCGAGATAGAGGGCGGAGAGCGCGCGGTCACTGCATCACTTCAGGTCAACTTAAGCGGTTTAGGTTTTTTATACAAAAGGATTTTCCCGCTAATTCCCGTGGGAATTTCGGTAATTACTTGTTGTAAATAAGCTTTAAGTTTACTAAGGTACCTACATGCCAAATTTCAAGCGTCTAACTTCCGTTAAGCGTTTAGATTTTTCATTCAAAAGGATTTTCCCGCTAATTCCTGTTCCCGTGGGAATTCCTAAGTAAACTATAACCTGCCCAGGTGTATGAAGAATAATTGTACCAAGTTTCGTTAAAATCCGTCGAGTAGTTTTTGTTTCTATAAGGAACATACAGACGGACAGACAGACAGACAAAAATTTTACTGATTGCATTTTTGGCATCAGTATCGATCACTAATCACCCCCTGATAGTTATTTTGAAAATATATTTCATGTATAGAATTCTATCCGTCTGTATGTTCCTTATAGAAACAAAAACTACTCGACGGATTTTAACGAAACTTGGTACAATTATTCTTCATACACCTGGGCAGGTTATAGTATACTTAGGAATTCCCACGGGAACAGGAATTAGCGGGAAAATCCTTTTGTATGAAAAATCTAAACGCTTAACGGAAGTTAGACGCTTGAAATTTGGCATGTAGGTACCTTAGTAAACTCAAAGCTTAGTTACAACAAGGAATTCCCGAAATTCCCACAGGAATTAGCGGGAAAATCCTTTTGTATGAAAAATCTAAACCGCTTAAGTAGACCTGAAGTGATGCAGTGACCGCGCGCTCTCCGCCCTCTATCTCGAAAACGGTTCACCGTATAAAAAAAGCTTTTAAACAAAATTTGTAGAAAATTTAGTATTCTACAATATTGATAATAAATACAAATAGCAAAAAACCCACAGGAAATGAGATATTTCTAAAAAAAGCGCAAAAAACCGATTTTTGTGACCGTTGACCTTGAAATTTAATAGTTGCTTACACCCTACCATATGTAGGTTTTGAGACAACTTTTAGGGTGTCAATATACACGTATTTACAGACTTACAGCTGGGTATCTCGAATTCCGAGGTGAACTTACTATAATGACTGGACTATTAACCTATGTATTAGGTATGATATGATGACAACTTAATGAACTCAAGTTAGTGAATGTAAAGTGCCGATTCATTCTTATGTCGCTTAAAGCTTAATTGCACACTAAGCTTACGATGTGCAAGTGTGAATGATCACGATCTACAAACACCCCCAAGTTGGAAAAACTAGGTCGTCTCTGTGTACATGTGTCGCTGATAGATCGAATGGTTGCTGAACAAAAGAAAGAGATACCGCGATCGTTTGGTCTATTCTTCGAGATTTGTGGCACAATCTGACCCACAGCAAAAATAGTAAGACACGGGTCTTCTTAACGCGACGTTTATTAATGAGTTACATTATGTACTCACGGCTTGACGTTTCGGCTGCTATGCTGCAGCCGTGTCGACAGTTGTTGTCAGTTGAAATGGAACGCGAAAGTTTAAAATCTTATATGACCCACAACACTTATGAATTGTAATTGTAGGTATACCGTGATTCCTTTCATAGAAGAACGGAGTGATGCGGTGGTCATATTATATTGAAACGAGACTGAAAGAAAGAAAGAAAAATATTTTATTTTGGTTGGAAAATAAATTAAAATTACCTTTTTGAAGTTGAAGTTGGAAGTTAGAACCAAAAATGGGTACCGCTCAGCATGTGTCATGTAGTATTTATAATCCAGAACATGACGCTGTTATTATGCGGAAGCCATTGTTGGGATAATGTCAAGCTTAATTTATAAAACATAATGAGTATTTTCCCTTGACACCAAGAGATCACTGCTCTCCGCCGCCCAGGTTCAAAATGTTGAGCCCGTTATTCACACACCGACATGAACAATATTTCAGTCGGTAACACCTGTTCCGCCCGCTAGTACAAACAACTGTGATCGAAACTGTCGCGATTCGATGCGACAGTGACAAAATACTAGCTCCAAATTTTACTTATAGGCTTTTTTCATATTCCATTTGCGTCGATGCGGCGTAGTGCCTCGGCTTTATGTAACCTAATATTTGCTTTCTCGATTTTGCCCTGACTTTGATGTATGCAAATAGGTTGTGTTGTTATTTTTCTTGCCTTTTGTTGGAGTTAATCCGGTGGATTCTATTTCTTATAATGTGAGGTTTTGCGTTCGCTGTAAATTATTCACTGGGGAATATAGTGTTACGGCGTACAGTGACTGTGCGTAATGGATATCGATTGGATGGTGCGAAGAATACTGCGTAGCTTTGGAGTAAAATAACATTTTGAAGTGTTACATTATTTCCTGGGTTTTTGAGAAATTTGTAATTATCGCAGAAAATTAAATACCTATAGTCCAGTCAATAAAGCATTATAGATGGAAAACTGTAGAACACAATTTCTGACTTCAGGACTTTATTTAGACTAGTTAGGAGGTGAACATAGCAAAAGTCCCCGCCCTTAGCCCTTGAGCCGGCGGGGAGAGGGGGGTTTAAAGGTGCCACTTTTCGGTTTTTCGCTTAATCCTCGGAAACTATGCGTCCTAGTGACATGACTACTTTGAACCAAAAAAAGCATATTCAATTTGCTACAGATGAGATAGTCAAGTTTTTCTATAAATTGTATAGTTTTCGCGGCATCTGCTCTAGAAGGTCTGTAATATTGGAAATTTTATTTTTGTCTTACATGTTCCCATCAGGAGAAAATCGACTAAATCAACATTGAGCAATCATTCTAGACATGCGAGAGCATGTTAAGCCTAGTTCCAGCGAGGGGACTACACCGTGCGTATATTTAGACGAATCACTTTGAGCCACTTTTGACTCTTCATCACTCAAAAACTACTGTGCATTAACACTTCAAATTTGGCTCATGTGTTGAGACTTGCAAGATATACATCAGTTTCAAATTTCATAAATATGACTCAAACGGTTCTTTAGATATTGACGTCCAAAAATCTACATGTCTGACCTATAGACCAAATTCTAACCACTTCCAGATGACCTCGAAGGTTCAAACTTGGCATCCAGAAAGGTAGTTATGTAAATACAAAGGAACAAATAAAAAAACCAGTAAATTTTAACATTTCACATGTGATAGATAGATAGTAGTGCTCTAAATATCGATTTTTGAACGTCAATACCTAAATAACCGTTTGAGGTATATTTATGAAATTTGAAGCTGATGTATATCTTGCAAGTCTCAATACATGAGCCAAATTTGAAGTGTTAATGCACAGTAGTTTTTGAATGATGAGGAGTCAAAAGTGGCTCTAATTGGTTCGTCTAAATATACGCACGGTGCAGTCCCCTCCATGGAACTAGGCTTAACATGCTCCCGCATGTCTATAGTATTTGCTCAATGTTGATTTAGTCGATTTTCTCCTGAAAGGAACATGTAAGACAACAATAAAATTTCCAATTTTACAGACCTTCTAGAGCAGATGCCGCAAAAACTATACAAGATATAGAAAAACTTGACGGTCTCACCTGTGGCAAATTGAATAAGCTTTTTTTGGTTCATAGTAGTCATGTCACTAGGACGCATAGTTTCCGAGGATTAAGCGAAAAACCGAAAAGTGGCACCTTTAAACCCCCCTCTCCCCGCCGGCTCAAGGGCTAAGGGTGGGGACTTTTGCTATGTTCACCACCTAACTAGGCTAAATAAAGTCCCGAGGTCAGAAATTGTGTTCCACGGATTTCTCTCTACACCGTCGTTAAGGCATTCATTGACTGGACTACTACTGTACTAGTTAAAAATGCAAAAACAGCTCCAGTTGTAATTTAAGTCCTTTGATACCTTTAATAAAGATAATTTTGAATACATTTTCGGATCCCTATTAACAATGTAACATTAGTCTAACTGCCTTTATTTAACAAGTCGTGCTACGCATTCATTCAGCTTAACAAGGACATAGGTTCTAAAACTTCGTGGTCGGACAACACAACGTTACCATCGGGTGCCTCGCAGCCAAGAATAGACTTTATTAGTGGTTCCAGTGGATTTACTCCGCTCACGGCGATCGTAAACAGGTCGAAAGAGTTAAACAACGATTCGCTGCAACCACAAATAGGGCGGTTTATTGCGGCGTTAGGGCGGGCTCACCGTGGGCAGTTTTTGGTTAGTTTAGCTACTAGGAATGGCGCAATCACCGCTCTGGGGATTGGGGAATTGGAACCGAAATCGGGAAGATAAAGTTAAGTTATTATACTGATAAACTTTGTTACGGTAGGTTCGTTTTTTCTTAGGGGTATAGTTGTGCATTAAATTTAGGGACTTTGCGGCTGCAATTGGTATGATACTACATTTGAAATTGAATTACTTATAACTTAAAAAAATACACTCGAATTGAGAACCTCCTGCGTTTTTGAAGTCGGTTAAAAATATCTAACTTTGACAATTTTTTTCCAGCATTACTCAGCCGTCGTAACTTATAAAACTGTCCATCTCAAAAACGTTCATAACTCAGCCCCCGCTGTCGAATCGCTGGCAACTGTAACGATGGATGAAATGCGGCGGCTAAGTGCGGTCGCCGCGCATTTGTCACACGACGCACAGTGATTCGAGTAGAACAAGCTAGTTGGACAATATTATTTTTTTACTTTAATGGGTTTAATACACGCATTACTTACTTTTTTGTGCAATTTAAGATTAATTAGGCTTGTTATTATAATTATTATAGGTAGGTTTGAAAAAAAATTTTTTTTTGGTAATAAAATATTTATTTCCTAAAATCAAGAGAAACAGACTAAAAAGGAAAGAAGAAACTAACTTTACAGTATAATAATAATTGGTCTTATGATGTATTAGGTGTTAAAGTATGAAATTCCCGTTTTTTATGGAGAATTTAATGAAAATCAATTTTTCGATATAAACATTTTTGCGATTTATATGGAACAAAGAATCTCAGTTTTTTTTTAATTTAGTGGGTAGACTGGGACAACATTAATGACTTGCCAAGTTGCTGTGGCCAGCACACATTTGCGCTGCAGCTTCAGCAGCCAATATCAGTTCTCAAGTACTTATTGAGGAAATGAGGTCTAAAAGTCTTCTTCTTTTCGTCTTTTTGCTGGACTCGTCGAACTCCTTGAGTGGTCGTCCAGGTGTAGAATCTTTCGACGTGGAAGACTGAACTTTATGAACAGAAACATGTAACACTATGGCTCCGGGAATCCACTCAGTTTTGTTTTTCATGAAGCGTTCCCTGTTTTGCCATATTTCGTCCATTGAAATGAAATTGAAATGCGACTGATGCAATTCTTCAACTCTCTCAACGAATTTTCGTGATCCCAATACATCACATTTTGAGAATATAAATTAAAAATCATACTATTCTGGTCACTTTTTCAATGTTTTAATCATTAATCAAAAAATTTGACTTTTTATTAATCTGAAAAAATAAAATTGTTGTGCAAAAGTGTGCAAACTGAAACTGGTATATTTGAATACTAGAGGGTTACAGCTACAATATATATAAATTCCAGACTGGGGTCAAGTGGGGGCATACAACTTCTAGTCTTCCAAACATAAAATTTTGAGAAAAATATAAAGGTCAACATTTCGCCATACTTTTTAAAACTGTGTGCATTATTATGCACCTTATTGTACAGAAAATAAAAAGTACTTACCCTTATCTTCAAAATCCATCACACAAATATTTGGTCACCATAGTAAAAAATAATGTCAGGTGTTGTCGAAAGTCGAGCAAAATTAGGAATTAAAAATTACACTATCCTCATATCCTCACTTACCATGTTAATTACTCACAACTAGCTAATTAACAAAGTAAAAAATTGTGGAATCCTTAATGTCTGGGATGTTGTTTATCGTTTTTTATAAACGATAATCAGAAATTCAACAATGACTTTTGTCCAGCTAGCTTGTTCTACACGAATCACAGTGCGACGTGCCAAAATTATCTGCACAGTGTGCTCTCAGGCTTACGTGTGCGGAATCTTACGCCATCGTTTGAAGTAGGGCTAAAGACACAAAAAATTGAATTATAAACAAAAAAGAATCTGAAAAATATATCTAAGACATTTGTAAGTAGGTATTTCTATCTAAGTTATGAAACTGCCCAACTCAAAAATAATCATAACTCAACTTTCACTGTCGAATTAGAGACGGATGAAGTGCGGCGGTTAAGTGCGGTCGCTGCGCATTTGTCACGCGACGTGCCAAAATTATCTCCACAGTGTGCTCTCAGGCTTACGTGTGCGGAATCTTACGCCATCGTTTGAAGTAGGGCTAAAGACATATTAAATTGAATTTTAACAAAAAGGGATCTGAAACATCTTTTCTAAGACAACTCTAAGTAGGTACTCTATGTAACTTATGAAACTGCCCATCTCAAAAATAATCATAACTCAACTTTCACTGTCGAATTAGAGACGGATGAAGTGCGGCGGCTAAGTGCGGTCGCCGCGCATTTGTCACGCGACGTGTCAAAATTATCTCCACAGTGTGCTCTCAGGCTTACGTGTGCCGAATCGTACGTTAGAATTAGGGCTAAAAGTGGCACGTTACGTATAATTGCCGCCTTGGGAAGGTACGTTTTGCCAGTTTATTTTGGGGCTCAAACTTTGGAATCAGTTTTTGTATTTCTATTATCAGACTATTCGTATCGACTTTAGGATTTGGGTTACCTAGGGAAACGAGCTGTTTGGATTTATTTTTTGTTTATCTTTATGGATAGTTTACCACAATTCTAATCGAAACTTAACTTGACCCTTATTTGTAAAAAAAAGTCAGGTCTTACATTAGTAATATTTCCAAGCACTGCTCTTGATCATTAAAACATTTTAACCTACCCAGTAAGAACTTAATGGCCTAATGTAGACCGCGAACACATTAAAAAGGTTACCAACACATTATACCGGTAAAAAGATGCAAAATCAACACTTTTAAAAAGCAGCATTCTAACAGCTTTAAGTGCTAAAATAGCGGTAATTTTAGCTCTTATACTGCACTAGTGTGCACAGTTTACGTACGCCGGATTGCTGAAGCGGCGCGTTGAACGAGGTTGCGTTGCGGGCATTCCGTCTTGGTGCAGTATAAATCAGAGCCGAATAACAAAGGTTTACCGGGGAACGCTGTCTAAGCTTAAAGTAGGCTTTTGTGCAGCATCTATAAGGCCACTAGGTATTGGTGGTGGCAATAGAAAGCGCATGGATTATAGTCAGAAACCAGGTATGACCATTAGATAGTGCTTGAATTGGTGATTTGATGATGATAGTTAAGTGATTGTGTACTTACTGTCTACGTCAAAATAAACTAATCTGCGTTCTAACCTTCTTTCATGATTAAAGTATCTATGTAGAAGATGTCTTCTACATATTATGATGATTGATGTCAATCACAGATATACTCGTATGTAATTCCACTTACGTAAGATTAAGGTTTCCCGGTTCCCTCTTAAACATTTTCATTCTTTAGGTATGACTGTAAAAATACCTTTTGGATTGGTCTCTGAATTCTATTTCTTCCCCTTATTTATTTTGAGGTAAAAGTAGTTGCTAAGTAATTATACAGAATTGGAACAGCAATTCAGACGTGATCAATCTTATGACAAATAGACAGAAATAGAGTTATTTTCGCGTTTACTTAAATTAGTATATTTACATACGCGTATTGGCTATTAAGTTCCACTTTACGTATACTTAGGTTACATAAAGGTACAGACTAAGCATCTCAAAGAATAAATTGGAGCGAATAACAAAAATAAGATCATTTTCGTGACCTCAGGTCGCGTGAAATTGGTAGTGGGTGGAAAATAAGAAGCGTAGGTTTTAAGAATTGTAATAAAATACGGTAGAAACAGTTTTGTTAAGCAGCAAATAAGTACATGCGCGTAACAGAGCGAAAAGACGACTTGAGGGTAATTTGTTTTAGATTAGACCTATATTTAGATAAGTTTCACGTTTTACAAAGGCGTAAACCTTTTCAGATACTTATAAATATTAGGTCCTACCTAACCCACGTGTCTAAATATAATTGAGTTATTACTGTATATTTTGTACAAAATTAATATTAAATAAAATATAGCGAGGTACACAATGTTTCTTCAAGTATTACTAATACGTAGGGCTGTGGTCAATCTGGTTTTTTACATGACCTTCGAGTAGGTAGTATTAATAATACTAACAAACACATGCATATATACATTACATACGCAACACACACTTGAAGAGCACTGTGTTATTTTTTGTTTTGTGTAAAATAAAAATATTTTTCTTTCTTTCTTTCTTTCTTTCTTCATGCAGTATTCATCATCATCATCATTTCAACCATAGGACATCCACAGCTGAACATAGGCCTCCCCCAATGCTTTCCATGTTGATCGATTGGTAGCGGCCTACGTCCAGCGCTTCCCTGCTACCTTTATGATGTCGTCGGTCTACCTTGTGGGTGGACGTCACACGCTGCGTTTTCTGGTACTATGTGATATTATGTGATAGAAAATGAACTGTCTCAAAACAAAGTATAACTCGCGCGTTCATCAAGTTGCGTAAAAGAACTAAGGGCTACAGTAATGCAGTTGTAAAACTGATATAGAGCATAAGGCATGCTCTATCGTCTCCAAATAAATCGTTATGTTATATAACATGTGCAGTCGAGTAGAACAGAGAAGAATGGGGTCTTGTCGGAGACAAACGCCTTCGGCCGCGGAGGCAGCGGAGCGGACCGCTCTTTACTTTATAGAAACAAATGGCATGCCATTTGTAATATTATCGCGTGATGTCATTTATTTTATGTGTGCACTAAGGCTTAACCTAGATGGGTTATAGGAAGTAACTAAAGTAAAGAATGTTTTGATTGATGTTAGAGTTAAAAAAGAGGTATAAAAACTACAGTTCCAACGGGTTTCAACCATATAGCGCTAATATAATCGTTAAAAGGTATGAAAGAAAATTTCTCACTATAGACATTTATTTTGATAAATTTTTCGGTACGGTTCAAATAAACTTTTCCCAGAACTAACTCAGTTTATACTGTTTGCAGTTTAATAGTGGTAAAACTATACATAGATTGTGGTTAGACAGGATTTTTAGAAATGGGAGCCAGACGTGTAAAAAGATCGGTACGATATGAGTTCAGTATTTAGAGATAGCTGACGCGTGTAATAACATATTAGCTGTGGTGACGGCATTCCTAATGCCTACACATTTATTTCGCCCAACATACCAATTTTACATTTTCATAGCAAAAGGTCGTGTATTGAAGATGTGTGGGCCAATCCACTAGCTATTACGTGTGTCGCATTCGCCTCAGTGCAGTGATGAGGTAACAAATGCCATTGTAGTATGTTTCCTGCAATACTGAGCTGATTGAATAACAAGAGCTGTCCTTGGCTTGATCTGCCTGATGCATTCACAAAAGAAGCCCAATTTCGTCCAATATCCTTAACAAGACCTGGCGAGGTAGGTCGCGAATGTTGCTATGTTGTTAGCAAGTGATTGATGCATTCTTCGCTATTTTCATAACACGCATTAGGAGTAATAACAATACATATCTCAGATGAATGGTGTGATGAATGCGCAGCGAGAAATTGAGATCGATTAGTGAAACGGGAAAATATGTCAGAGGTAAGGAAAATTTCCAGTTTTGGAAAAGATCTTTTTAAGACTTTCTCACGAATTTCAAAACAATTTTAGATTTACAAAAGTGTCACATCCACCTTTCGTTCCCACCGCTGCAACTTCTGTGTAGCCCTAGCTAGGATAAGCAGCTTAATTGCCAATAAAACCCAACGAATAAATAAACCAGTTTGTTCCAATAGTAAGGGAAAGTAAGACTGTCATTGGACCCGCAATTAAATTATTCAGAAGAAAATAAGATTAGTTCGAAGTTAAGGATCGATTTCTCTCCAATGAAAAGCGGATGACAGGTGACAAATAAGGGAGAAAAGCATCCATTATATTGATCCATTTTCATTATCTACGAGTAAGTACAAGTACCTATTATGCATAGTCATTTTACTGTATAAAGATTATAAAAACATTTCCACGTGGCAAAACCGCTGAACATCTTCGGGGGAATTTCATTTATCTTGATTAAAGGGTTATCCAAGATTAGAGTGAAATAAAATACCGCGGCGTTTCCATAATAGCGTCGTGCAGCCCTTGACAGTATGAAAGCCTTCGAGCATCCGAAACTCTCTTTTGACAGCTCCCCTCCGTGAGATTCGTATTTCACATTACAGTTACAAAACGGAATTTAATATACACTGACGTGGAAGGAGATTTATTTTGAAACAAACTTTGTAGCTGTATAAAATTATATTTATGGATTATTATTTTAATAGAAGATTAAAAGTTAATATTGAAGTTTAACTAATTAATTAAAGGATTGGATTCTGCTTACCTATAATTTAGTTTATGATTGGTACTTAGTCCATAAATTTTTGTTAACCTATCCAGCTAAGCTGTTATTAAAAATAATTTTCAAATTCTTGTTAGACATTGTTAAACAAACATTAAGGTAGCGGCAATGAAATTGTATGTGTTCCGTTATTTGTTACATTTCCAAAGAAATTGAAACTTTATAAAAAAAAACTTATTTTGTTTGTATTATGAGGTAATTTCTGGGTTTCTTCACGGAATGTTTACTTCTCAATTTCTCTTTCGCAGAATGTTAATATTAATGTTATCATGTTTTTAAATAGAATCTTTTTTGCAATTCAACGTAATTATAAATTAAGGAAAACCGTCAGTTCCGCCATGTCAACTAGGATAGATAGGCCATAAAATACAGGGTGGCCCAGAAAGAAATTCACTTTTGAAAATTGAAGGAAAAAAATTCTGTGTAATTTTGTAGAACTTTATTCATTACAATTCAAAGAAAATGAAATGGAATTTGTTATTAAATTTACCTTTATTAAATTACATCGTCCAGGAGATTTCCTTGACGCTTACAGTATTCGATCAACATGCATCAAAATCTTGAAATGCGTTCGTTAGAATTACCTCGAAACTTATTTTCCATTTTTTGCCGAAGCTTCAGTTGCTGCATGGTTGTTGGATTATAAAAGTATACTCTATTCTTAAGGTAACACCACAAAAAGGAGTTTTCTGGAGTGAGATCAGGACTTCCTGGTGGCCAGGAGATGTCACCCCTGCCTGAAATTATTTTTTTGTGGGAACATGTCTCTTACCATCCAAATGCTCTCATTTGAAGTGTGACACGTAGCCCCATCTTGATGAAACCAAGTGCTATTGTCATAGCCTTGCGAATCTTGACACTTTGAAATCAAGAAGCCTTTCAGCATGCCAGTATAGCGCTCTCAAAAATTAATCATCGTTTCGATGCAACAAACCAGTTAAGCAGGTGTGAAATCTCATTGCCACTAAGAAGCCCTTATCTCATTCCAGCAGACTTCTTTTTATGGGGTTACGTTATGAGCAGTGTATGTATACTCTAATAATCCAAAAACTCTGCAGCATTCATCCATCCTGAATCCATTTAGAGGTAACTCTAACGAAAGTTTTCCAAAATTTTTATGCATGTTGACCGAATGTTGTAAATGTCAAGGGAATCACATGTACGATCAAATTTAAAAAAGAAAGTAAATTTAAAAATAAATTGCCACCCTGTACTTTGATGAAGCAGCAAATTTAATGGACCTTAGCAACTGACTGTAAAAGTCAAGAGAAATTCCAAACTTGGCAGAATGAGGCAAGAAAACTTCCCAATCAGTTCCAATACTTTAATAAATGATTACAGTAGCAAAATTAACAAACTCACTGACTTTCAATATTATGGCAGTCGTTTATTTTGTCCGAAGAATTTCATTAAATTATTTTCATTAAATGGAATAATGTATTTTCAAAGTTTAAACGTTTGTTGTTTAGAATTTGAATCATTATAACAGCTTTTCAAATCATAATTAATTTGAAGCAGTTATGCCTTACTTAATGACTATTACTTAGTAACTATAATAATTAAATTATTTGGAGACTTTTGTAGTTTATGAGTTTAACTTAACCAGGTTTACACTATGTTTGTTGATGAATCTCGGATGTTTCTTTTAAATCGATCATAAATATGGGTGATGAGTAGGTAGAACTTGAAGTTTAAGTAAGTATGACGTGTAGTATTCAGTCGTCTCATACAAGAGACCTGTTTTAGACAACCAAGCACTTTTTCTATGTTTTCCGCCTCCTACTCTTCATTATCTTTAAAAAACATAAGATTCTGTGTATCGGAGGACACGTTATGCCTTAGGCTATGGAGGATACTTATTCTTATCTACATAAGTAGAGGCATACTGTGCGCCTTTAAGCCCAATTGAGCCATGTATTATGTTACGGTTAATGTGATAAATTGAAAATTATTAATAATAACCGGTTATTATGAATAATTACCGACAGTCGCGGTAAAAGTGATAAATGAATCACATTTAACAGTGATTATTTAATAATTCAAGCTTAGTACTAACAAATTTCATAAAAGAGAACAACATCTTGTGTACGTGTTCGTGTACAGCCAAACTTTTGAACGTTTTGATATCATATATTAATATAATTTGGCATAAAGAGTTTGGAGTGTTTCTTGCATAATATTACTTTTCCATGATGCCTATAACATAATGTTTTGATTTAAAGTGAAAAATAGGTTAAGGTGCGGCGGGGGTGGCCCTTGGGCCACCCCTAAGCCGCCTATTTAGTTTTATACACACATAAATGTCCTCATATTAATCACATTTACCAAATCATGCGGTAATTATTCATAATAACCGGCGATTATTCATAATTTTCACATTTATCACTTTGACCGTAACATATAGATGACCCACGCTGAACTGTCCCACCAAACTCAATGACAGGGGGGCGCTACCATCGTTCGACTATATGGTTTCCAACATGGCAAAAATCAGAACCAGCAATCCGGTATTGACGGTGGCGCCCCACTGTCAATCTCAATGTCATGCATAGGACAGTTCAGTATTTTGGAACTATAAGACGGTTACCTTTTGTACCCTTTGCACCACCGGCCTGCACCACTGGTGGTGCAAAGGGTATTTTTAAATCCCTCTTGCACCACCAACAAATAGTGCTGTGCTACCATCGACTGTAAAACTAGTAGTAGACTGTAAAATACTTAATAATTTAATTGTTATAAATAAATCAAAACCTTCCTAAAAGTTTTAATTTGTGTGTGTGTAAGTGCCTATAAACATTTCACTTCAGACCCACGATACCCCGGGCCTACCTACATCCTACATACAACGAATAAAGTACCAGGGCAACATAACCATAAAGGAGCTATTTTATGATACATGTTTATTTCTCGGGTCAACCAACAAGAATTTGATATAGCTCCTTTATGATTATGTTGCCCTGGTACTTTAGGAATATTATTCGTTGTATGTAGGTAAATGGTTCTTATTAATTTTTATGTTATGTTGTCAAATCTGTCCAGTAGTTTCGGAGCCTATTCAGTACAAACAAACAAACAATCAAATCTTTCCTCTTTATAATATTAAAATATTATATGATTATAGATAATCGTTTTACAGTTAATGGTAGGGCGGCACTATTGGTGGTGCAAAAGGGATTAAAAAATACCCTTTGCACCACCAGTGGTGCAAGCCGGTGGTGCAAAGGGTACAAAAGGAGACGGTTATTGAATTACTCTATCAGCACCAGATCTTAGTGTTCAACATCACAAAGCATCAAAACGATTCATTTGTTTTAAATCCTCGGGCCATTAACAAAATGTCATGAACATAACTGTTCGAACATCATTATAAACTGAGTTAGCTTTGTGTTTGGAAGTTTTCAATCTTTTCGCAATAAATTGGGATGGAACAAGCAACATTGTTGACTCAAAGTGTCAGTCATAAGTCAAGCTCAGAAAGTGAAAACGTCTAGAAAGTTTTAATTTAGCCCAACTCTGCTTTGAGTTCGCATGATTTTTAGGATCAGAGTACAGTTACTGAGATCAATAACTAAAATGATGTACATTGGTTTTAGGTTTCAAGATATTAGTGTCATGTGGCTCAAGTGTGGTACTGAATGTATGGAAGCTGGAAACATTGTTTTTCTCGCTAGTGAAACACTTTCAGGACCAGAAACCAGTGTTGTATTATGGTTTAGAAAGAATTGAGTGAGATCACTTATGTTTACAACATATTATTCAAGGTCTGCGAGCTTGCTGGCGTTTTACAAATAACCCTGTTATACTTGATACTTGGAAGGGTTTTTGTATGAAATACTGAGACGGAGATAATTACTGTTTCATTGATGTTTTCGAAGAATTCCTATAAATAAATTATTTGAAGACTTATAATTTCGTATATAATTTAGGGGTGTATAATCAAAGGGGCTGATAAGAGCAGGAATCTTTGTTAATTTTACATCTGGGTCAATAGATTAGGTCAAAGTAATAAAGATCACAGTAAGAGATTTCTTGACGAAACTCAAATAGACGTAAAGAATAGACTCGAAGAATAGACGGGGCTTTAAGACTGCTTTTGTTTCAGTTTGTCTGAGTACAGCTTAGGCTAAGAACTCACGGCGCACTGTGATTCGTGTAGAACAAGCTAGCTGGACAAAAGTCATTGTTGAATTTCTGATTATCGTTTATAAAAAACGATAAACAACATCCTAGACATTAAGGATTCCACAATTTTTTACTTTGTTAATTACCTAGTTGTGAGTAATTAACATGGTAAGTGAGGATATGAGGATAGTGTAATTTTTAATTCCTAATTTTGTTCGACTTTCGACAACACCTGACATTATTTTTTACTATGGTGACCAAATATTTGTGTGATGGATTTTGAAGATAAGGGTAAGTACTTTTTATTTTCTGTACAATAAGGTGCATAATAATGCACATAGTTTTAAAAAGTATGGCGAAATGTTGACCGATTATATTTTTCTCAAAATTTTATGTTTGGAAGACTAGAAGTTGTATGCCCCCACTTGACCCCAGTCTGGAATTTATATATATTGTAGCTGTAACCCTCTAGTATTCAAATATACCAGTTTTAGTTTGCACACTTTTGCACAACAATTTTATTTTTTCAGATTAATAAAAAATCAAGTTTTTTGATTAATGATTAAAACATTGAAAAAGTGTCCAAAATAGCATGATTTTTAATTTATATTCTCAAAATGTGATGTATTGGGATCACGAAAATTTGCTGAGAGAGTTGAAGAATAGCATCAGTCGCATTTCAATTTCATTTCAATGGACGAAATACGGCAAAACAGGGAACGCTTCATGAAAAACAAAACTGAGTGGATTCCCGGAGCCATAGTGTTACATGTTTCTGTTCATAAAGTTCAGTCTTCCACGTCGAAAGATTCTACACCTGGACGACCACTCAAGGAGTTCGACGAGTCCAGCAAAAAGACGAAAAGAAGAAGACTTTTAGACCTCATTTCCTCAAGAAGTACTTGAGAACTGATATTGGCTGCTGAAGCTGCAGCGCAAATGTGTGCTGGCCACAGCAACTTGGCAAGTCATTAATGTTGTCCCAGTCTACCCACTAAATTAAAAAAAACTGAGATTCTTTGTTCCATATAAATCGCAAAAATGTTTATATCGAAAAATTGATTTTCATTAAATTCTCCATAAAAAACGGGAATTTCATACTTTAACACCTAATACATCATAAGACCAATTATTATTATACTGTAAAGTTAGTTTCTTCTTTCCTTTTTAGTCTGTTTCTCTTGATTTTAGGAAATAAATATTTTATTACCAAAAAAAATTTTTTTTTCAAACCTACCTATAATAATTATAATAACAAGCCTAATTAATCTTAAATTGCACAAAAAAGTAAGTAATGCGTATATTAAACCCATTAAAGTAAAAAAATAATATTGTCCAGCTAGCTTGTTCTACTCGAATCACTGTGCGGCGCGATTTTTACCCGCGCCCGCGGCGGTTGTGGAATTGCGGTTTTATTTCAAAACTCACGGGAGCGGTTATTTGCGCGGTTATTCTAAGAACTCACGGCGCGATTTTCACCCGCGTCGCGCGCAAGGTCACTGGTACAAAACCGCGTCGTGAGAAGACTAAGTATCTGCATTCTACAGAAGCTGTGGGCCCGCAACCGCCGCGGGCGCGGGTGAAAATCGCGCCATGAGTTCTTAGCCTTAGTGTTTCTTATTAAAGCTTTGTTCATTATTAAAGCTGATTAATAACATTATTCTATAGAACTCTTTTTTATGGTAATTTTCTTACCAAGACGCATCAAAATAGAGTCTTCCTCGGATTCACCACCATGCGCTAGCTACTGCTTGCTTCGGAATAAATTATGTCCTCCCTATTTCTGAGCAAAACATTTTTTTTTATCCACAACGAGGAATCTCTTGGCCTGTATCTCACCTGATGGTAAGTGAAGATTTGTCTCACTGAAGTTAGTACGAACCTTTGCTAATACACGCTGCCCATTTGCCTAGTATACAGCATTAGCGATTCGCGCTTGCAACAAGCATGGTTCACTGGTTTACAATTCGTTACATTAGTGATACAATGGGTTTAGTGACGTTGATACGTGACGTGCCGCTTTTAACACAGGTTGCCCAAGTCAGAGCACGCTATGATAGACCGGGAGTACAGAGACGCAATAAGCAAATCCATAGAAATAAGTTTTTTTTTAGTAAAAATTGAAATTTCAGGCAAAATTTTACTTATCGTGGCTTAAATTCAGATTATAATTACTTATGTAAGTAACAAGACAGCTCACTACTCAGTTAAATTGTAATCCATGATCGTTTACTTACCTCTGTCGTTCGCAGTTCAATGTTCGTCTGCATCTTCCGTGTTTTTGTGTGAAGAGTCGCACTAGTAGTAATTTTGTGTTTAACCAGAATGTAAAACGATTATTTAGGCTTTTAGAGTTACGTTTTAGAGAAGTGTATAGGTATTTGTGCCCTCATTGTGAAATAAAGTAACGCAAATTCAGTAGATGTAGTTACTGTGGCTTTCTCGTCTGGCGTAGCTCGAAAGCGCTTGCCCGACAGATATCAATATAATGCACAATGTTAAATAGCATTTTTCGTAATTCAGTAGCTGTGGCAACTGTGGCTTTCTCGCCCGGCCTAGCTCGAAAGCGCTTGCCAGGCAGATCGCATCGCGATGTACATTACAAGTTATTTAACAGACTAAATACGTCATAATGTCCTAACATTTTCCGTAATTCGGTAGCTGCAGTTATTGTGGCTTTCTCGCCCGGGCTAACTCGAGAGCGCTCGCCCGGCAGATCGCATCGCGATGCTAATCGCCATTGTGTGCCGGACGCTAACCGCACGCCCCAATCTCGCACCGCGCACATAGTTAGGGCTGGTATTAGCTTAACTAATTAAATAACCATTATTATCTAAAATGTATAACTCAAAGGTGACTGACTGACTGACATAGTGATCTATCAATGCACAGCCCAAACCACTGGACGGATCGGGCTGAAATTTGGCATGCAGGTAGATATTATAACGTAGGCATCTGCTAAAAAAGGATTTTACGAAACTCCACCCCTAAGGAGGTAAAACGGGATCCACGCGTACAAAGTCGCGAGCGGCCGCTAGTTTAGTATATGGTTTCAGTACGTAAAGCTTTGTTTTAATAAAATAATTTACAGTCGTTTGCCTGAGAATTACTACTTGATATTCAATATTATTTCTAAAGATACTTAGTACATATTGTGCTCACAATTTACTCATTATTATTACATTATGTAAAGAGTACTTACCTACTTCAAGTGGGTAAAGATTACGTGATATGCTTGGTAGATTTACTATACATTTCATTTTACTTAGAAGATATTAGCCTTAGGCGTTTCCCAGAAATCTTAGACGTATGCATTAATTATGAAAAGTGGTTTTCCTGGATACTTCCACTAGGCTTTGAACTAGTTACCTACCATGCTTATAACAACTGATAGTGTAAGGGGACTATCGTATAAACCGTAACCAAAATTTCGATAGTACCCATACCTATATTGAAACTGTAGGTTCTAAGCGTCCCGGTAACACCCTTACACCTACTTTGGGAATGTTTCGGTACAAATAAACGTCCAGGTCAGTTGCTTCAGAATTTAGTTAGACCGCAAAATCTAAGCTAGGAATGTTCCACTTAGCACTCTTTGCAACCCTACCTCGGTTTCAGCGAAACTGGTTCTTATGGTGTGAATGCAAACCGCAACGAGTAATCTAGCGCTTCGCACAATGCCTGCGGTACGCGTAGCCAGGGTGCAGGGTTGGCACCGTGACGAGATAAGTTTCAAGCGGGATTAGTTGACTAAGAGTCGGGATTAGGATTATTTGCTCGATCTTAGTTTTTTGTTTAAAGTAATAATAATGATTTGACAGTAAATTAACTTTAACTATCATAGTTTACTAATTGATAACATGATACTACGTCTAATAAAGGAACTTTCGTAACAAGTTCAAGTACCTATTCCGCATTCATCATCATCATCAGCTCATTTAGTCTCTACTGCAATAGCACGACCCCCTAATTTACTAGAGGGAAATGGAAGATTTTGCCTACACTCTCCTCAGACTCTGGCCAGATGGCTGGTATTCCGCATCACTAATTTAAAAAGAGAAAACCTACTAATATTAACGATATAATCTAAACGCTTTAAAATTGCGATTTGTTTAAGAATGAATATGCATTGTATATTTTTGATTTACCCATTCCCATTTACTCTTCCTCTTCGGATTTTTCCGTATTCATCCTATGACGTCTCATTCCATTTCTTTACTCATCATATTCCTTTTCTCAGCTCTACCTATTGCATTATTTTATTATATTTTCTTAATTAAATCAAAATGAATTCTTTATTCATCCCAAGGTGATTATTCCAAAAACAAGTATGGATATTCTTGTAACAACTCCTATGACGTGACTTATCAATAAATGCAGCCGTCTGATTAAAATTCGCTGTCGTAAAGTTTCTCGTAGCCTGGGCCTGATCAATAGCCTTTATTACTGCTTTTCTAATTGACTGCTACCTGACACCGGCTGATTAATTGTTCGAAGTTTCATTAGGGGGCGTCTAAGTAATATGATCAATCAGGCATTGACTTATTACGGCAATTGTGACTGAAAGTAGATTTTTAATGGGATTTACTTCAATAAACTATTGTCCTTAATGACCATAAGAGTAATTTAATTTTATCAGATTGATGCCTAATTCATTGTTGGTTAAAAGTATATGAAAAACATAGCGGATGTGTCTAATTTACTGTTGCTAAAATTCTTGAAACAGATTTGAGGACTATAGTTCATTCTCCTGACAATCCATCATCAGATCCTGCCTGACTCAAAATAGTGATACCGCCTCGAGCTTCATCAGATTTTTTTCCAAAATTCATCTCCATTAAAATATTTTCAATGTTTTTTAAATCCTTAAAATGGTAAACTGTAATCACACCCGATGTTACAAAAAAAACGAATATAGATAGATCTTCTCCCTTATTCTAAGATGGTTAAAAATTAAAAATGGCAAAGCTGACGTTGACAACCCTACGATGTATCTATGCGAGGTCATAATCTAATACTGGGAATGGGCGAAATTCGTTCACATTACAGGAATTGATTGCGCGAATATTCGTGAATAGTGTGCTTTGTGGCTAATGCTAATTTGCCAGTTTAGGAATATGAGATGTGCATTACTGTGAATCCTTTAGCTGATTTCTGTATGAGATGCAAACCTGCAATTAGTACTTTGTGGTTTAACTATCATGAGTACTAATACGTTTTGATTACTTTTATAATTATATTATTATTGCCTGGTAAGTGGTGATTCAATGACAGATGCGGCTATGGGTTTAGTTCCGTCGCAAATATTAGTCTGAAATAATTTGGCCAATATTTTCCATTGAATTTAAATAAGTTATCAACGTTCATGTACCTCTACGAATGTATGCACCGAAATTGGAACTTGAACTTATGATAAGCTGCAAAGGAAAAATGAAATGAAATTATTTAGTGATTTTTCCAGTAATTCCGTTCATTTTAAAGACTTTAAAAACCTGTCCATTGCATGCCGTGAATCGCTGTATAGCTCTGTTTGCGTTTGTCACTAAAATACCGCACGAATGCTTGCAATAAAATTGCTAATACTGAAACCGCTTTAAAGAAGTCGTTTTTCCGGGTAATCCCTTGGAAAATTCTCATGGAGAGCTTGACATAAATCGCGTCCAATCCACCGATTCACGAAACGTATTCCGTTAATGTATAGCTTCTTTCATAGAGGCGTGAATGGGTATACGTTTTGTGTGCTCGATTGAGCTCCAAAGTCTGCGGGGCTACTACGAAAAACTTGATCCGAAGTTTCGAATGTTGCCATCTCACACAAAGCGAGGTGCCAACGTGTGACAGGTAGACCCGAAACTACGTAAACGCTTCGGAGTAGTCCCCCTGGTTACGTTTGTTCCGCTGCTAATGGATCGGTGTACTTCAGAGGTCCTACTCTGTAAACCGTTTTAATTCACCTCTGTCCTATTCACTCACGCGGTGATAGGTATTGGATGAGTAAAGCTGAAGAGATCCTAGTTTGAAAACGTGTTTTGTTTTTCGACTCTATTTATCTCTGTTACCCACATGCTGACATAGAGAGCTTTAAGCTTTAGAGCAATAATGCTAGAATAGAACCTTGCGAAAGGATTTATGAAACCTCTGCCACTGGATATCCCCAGATATCCATGTTCCAGGATTATGTTTAGACAATCAGCTTATTTCTTGCTGGAAGGCAGTGCAGGCACTAACAAGTTTCTAACAGTAGTCTTGGTCTCGACAGATTTATTTTATTTTACACTGCTACTGACAAATAACTTATGTAGGTATTAATATTACCTAGTCACCATGATCTTTAACATACGATCAGTAACTCAGTTAATTACTTACAGAGTTCAAAATTCTGATTCTTGTCGCCCAATGGGCATATGATTGAGTTATAATTTTACTTGACTTCCTTTAACAAGCTGAATAAAACAATAAAATATTCTTCAACTCTGGATCCCGTTTTGTTTACACTAATGATAATGAGACGAGATTGGGGCTAGATTTAACGATGTTTTATTTATTACTAATTTTGTATGCCAGTCTTGTCCCCATTCCTCTGAATTTTCTTTGAAGCAGCGTTATTTGTTGAAATAACTGAGTTCTTCCCGTCGTAAGGGTTGTGGTTTATTGAGTAAAGAAGTTTGCTGTCTGTTTATTTACGTACATAATGTATTGATTTGCTCTAATACGTTTCAGAGTACCCTACCATACTTATTCAAAACGGTTCATTGTTCAATGAAATAAAATACAAGAAGTTCTTAACATGTACGCATGTCTACAAATGAATGTACTCGTTACATTTCAAACTGTATGGCTGCAGCAATATTTTCCCGCTTCCACATTAAGGTACAGTTGACTGCATAGACATATACTCGTGCTTTGATGTTGCAAAATCACACTTTAACGATTACATAAGGTCCCAGTGTTTAGGTTGAAACGACGTGCACTGAAAGCCTGTAAATTGTACGTATCGATAAATAGCAGTAGGCAACGCTTTAGAATTTACTATTTTCTTTTATTCACCGTTGCATAAAAGAACTGTTTTACTCCATTTTGCTTTGAAGCACAATATAGGGTGATTTTGCAAGGTGTTAGCAAATTTTTAGGAGTGACTCAGATTCTAATTAAAGAAATTATGTAAAGAACAAAAACATTTTCAAGTTCATAATTTAATAACTTTTATTAAAAGTATAGATTTAGGAGATTAAGAATAATACAAATAATTAACCTACATAGACTAAAATTAAATATTTACAAATAAAAAATATGTCCCAAATCGCTGTCCAAACAACGCGACATGGTGCCCAGAATGCTGGCTGCATTTCCGCGCTGAATGGCCAAACTGATTCGTTGGCCAAGAAATGCGCCAGCTCTTCTATCACCTGTACAGTCAATCAGCCGCTTGGCTAATTCCCTGTACAGGCGATGAGCACTTGGTCCCCACGGACCTAGCGTCTCGACCCCAAATGGCTCAAACATGTAGGTACTACTAAGACCTACATATTTGCGTCGCTTGAGGGATTCCGCTGATGCAGCGGCAGTACCAGCCCCAGACGAGGTTTGCGGAAGATGAGACGGTGCCAGTGTGTCTACGCAGGTTGCATCCCACACTAGTGGCCGTCCCACCTTCCATGGAACCAAAGTCATACCATCAGGTCTCTTACCATCACTTCGAACCAGGCCATTTGGTTCAAGAATGGCCGGTACGGAAGCGCTAGAAAGAGACCTGCGTATGATGTCATTGAGGCTGGCGTGACGGGAAAATCTCCCGGCACTTCTGCTGCATGACAGTCCGTGATGACCAAGGGAGTCAACCATGTCACCGCAGGGACAGCGATGGGGGACAATGCATGGTGCCCCCAAACGGAGCGAGACTGCTAAATTAAAAGTGGTATTATCCAAAAGTGTGCCAATATGAGGAGAAGGTAGGGAGTGAAGCCAAAGACCTGATTCCCACTCGGCTACAGCCAGAAGACGAGCTCGATCTGCAGAACTGGAAGACGTGTTTAATAAGTTATTCCGTACAAGTCTGCAGAGCGGCTCGTCCCACTGCCTTTGTGAGATGAGAGACAACGGCAAATTTTCAGAGCTTAACTGCCTCCAAGCGCTAATGCCTTCGGCTAGGTGGATGGTAGTTGAGTCAGAACACTTACTCAGTATTTTTGAAACCAATCCACTGGTGCTATGAGCCGAAGACAAAAAAGCCGGTAGAGCAACACTGGAAATTTTGCGAATACCCAAACCTCCAAACCTAATAGGTAGAGAGGCTTGGGTCCATGATCGATCATCTAAAGGAATATTTAAAACGGAGGAAATAATTTGTTTTATAGAGTTATCTAATTTGGCAGTTAAGCTAGGGTATTTCCAAAACTGTGAAGAACGAATGCAATATGTGAATTTAGGAACAAAAAGACAAAACCGAATAATCGTGCACGCCATGTGTGTGTTAATTTTAAGTAAACGGTCCGAAACATTTTCAAAGCTCTGTAATTTTTCGTCTGTGAAAGAAGCAAACGCTTCCTCCAATATAGGAGACCCAAGGAGGCGAAGGGAATCTCTTTTAATAATTTTAATATTGGGAGCTATGGAATTAAAATTAAAGTTCATAATTGATTTATTCCTGAAAATAACACTTGAGGATAATTTGCTGTACTCATAGAAAAATACGCACGCATGTAATGATATTTCCAATTTTCCACAATATAATGCGCGAAAATAAGTCATACCCTTTACAACGTAAATTAAGAGCACCCGCGCATTATAGTTTTTTTTTTTAAGAAAAATACTACAATTAAAAATATTTACTATAAGTAGGTAGTCTTGTAAAATATGAGCTTATTATAAAAATTTGGCAACACCATACAGTTTCACCCTGTATACGAGTAAAATACCAAATCGATGCCGCATGCATTACGTAAACATTTTGCGCCGTCCACTAAGAAAATGCTCCGCGAATATTATTTTCGGGAATAAACTTAGTTATAAATTGGCAGCTTGCCTTACGCTCCCATTTTTTAAATCTCCAAATAAAGAATAGCGTAGTTGGATTTTGCGAATTTTATACTTAATACGAGCTTTGCAGGGAAGTCGTTCATTTGAACGATCTGAATATTTTTCTTGGCGTTAAGTGAAAATTTAGCGATTCAATATCGCGAAGCCTGTCCGTTGACTTTACCAGAAATTGTATTATTTTTGTGACAGAACTTAATGCATTTCTTGTGATTAACAGCTTTGTATTTGGTGGTAGAGGCAACTAACGGAGAAATATACATCAGGCCTCTTCAACCCGTCTGACCAGCAAAGACAGTGTAAGCCAAATGATTCCTCTTACCAGTATTAGAGACTCTCCTGCAGTGGATACTAAATAACTTGCAAATTAATGATGATGATAATGTGGTGGAATCTATCTACAAGCACCATTAACACGCTGTTACCTAAATAGAACAAGACCCATTGTGTTTGGTATTTTATTATTTCAGTCAGTATAATGTTTCCGAGCATGTCTATTTAAGTAACAATAAGATTCTCCATCTATAAATAAACCTGTGAGGTGGACTCGACCTTTAGTCTAGGCGCAGACCATCGATTTTTCGTCGGCCGATAGTTTAGTCGGGCAATTGATCAGTATGGGCATGTAAGAAGTGCGCACATTACACCGATTTGATTTGGCCAATTCTTCATACAATTTAAAATCGGGCACAACTATCGGCCAACTAAAAATCGGTGGTCTGCGCCTAGTCTTAATTGGTAAATGAGCGTAAAGGTAAAGGTTAGTAAGTCTACTTTACGTCGATGTTAATTACACAAACCTAGGCGAAATGTATAATAAAATCGTTTTTGTTTTCACATTTTCAAGTTAAGAGTCAACAAACAGATTCAGGGATTAAATTTTATTGCTTTTACTGTTATACAAATACAGTTGTTTTCTTCATTTGTTTTGCTCCCAGGGCTTAATTTTCCAAGCCATTTAATGGAATTTTGCATACAAATGGCCTCTGCGACGACCAACAGCTATTGTCCCGGTTAAATCTGTTTCTCGGGGATGTATCAATTTGTATGGGATTATAAAACGTTGGAAAAGTATTCAAACGTTAACGAGGTTGTTAAGTTATTTATTGGAAGTGAGAGAAAAATTGTATAAAACTCTTTGGTGGA
The DNA here is from genome assembly GCF_963855985.1 of Ostrinia nubilalis. Taxonomy (NCBI): domain Eukaryota; kingdom Metazoa; phylum Arthropoda; class Insecta; order Lepidoptera; family Crambidae; genus Ostrinia; species Ostrinia nubilalis. The sequence continues at coordinate 10,601,662 of NC_087103.1, forward strand.
TTCAACGATATTTCGCGGCGCGGTGTTGACGTAGGATATAGTCGCAACCTTTAGCTATTTAATTTTAGATACCCCTCCGAATGTTCGTTTATTAAAGGTTAATAAACAAATTAATTGTAGAGTGCCTAATCTTTAATGCTTTGCCATTGTGGGTTTCGGTTTGTAACAAAATTAATTAAAATTGGTTCTTTAATATCTTTAATAGTTCCTTTTCTTTCTGTTCTGTTCTTTGGTGTGCAATACAGAGTATTTATTATTATTGGCTAGTAGTGTAGTCATTGTCGAATCATCATAAGTACCTACTGAAGTTTTTTTGTATTTTGTAACAGAGATTTTGTTAGTTATTTGCTTTTATAATTGTATTTTACTTCTTAATAAATAGTCTGTAGACAAAATTGAATTACAAATGATTTTCTTAAAACAAGCTATCGTCATTTACCGGATAATATAAGCAAAGAGTTCCACATGTCATAACTTTATTATGTCTTATTCAACTTGGCAAAAGCGCAGCTTGTGTTAGACTTAAAATAGCGTGCGTAAACGTTTGATTTATTTCTGGAACCATATATTTTATTTCCAGCTGTCTTAAGGGTTATTTGCACATCGGAGAGTACATTTAAGTTGCAAAATACCACCTTAATACAACGACATAGATGCCACAGTGCTTAGTTTAATGTGCAACCGTCCACATTTTGTCTTTCATCTCTGGATTAACATACAGTAAGACCATAAAAGGCTTTTTTGCTGTTGAACCATCCATGCCTTATTTTGATTAAAGCGATCAGCTTGTGTTTATTAGTTTTGTAGTAGGTACCTACGGAAATTGAATATGCAATTTACGTATTTAATTTGAGGATTACTAACTTAAATCTAGTTACGAGTAGGTACAGATTGACTTTGCAAATAATTAACATAATTAATTATGTTTATTACATTAATATCCAAGATAATCACCATCAAAATTCTGTTTCAGAACGTTGACCTAAACAAACCACTTAGACATTAAATTAAATAGGTACCTGGCCAAAGGCTAGGCTGAGGCTAGTGGCTGCTATCAAAGCGTCGGTAAATACCGTAGTAACGTTGGTAAATACCGTTTATTTTAACGCGATTCTAAACGGTAACGATGTGGTCCAAATTATAACGTTATTAGCTTTGGGATTTGCATAACAGTGTCCGTGAAATTGCCGATGATAATTGGCTGGCGCTACGGAGACATTGTAATTATATTAAATGATTTTGTCGTATTCATGATATATTGAAGCTACTGTCATTCCTGAACAATGACCTAGAACTTCTTATACAGTCTAGTCTACGTACGTTCTTCAAATAAGATATTAGTAAAAAGCTTATATAATCTTAATTTTGTTTGTATGTTATTATTTGTTCATTTCGGAACTATACAGTCATGTCGTCAGTAGGAGACTCTTCATGTCTACATGTTTTTCGGGGAAAAAAATGCATGAAATTGCATGAAGTCCTCCGTCGATCGCCTCAGTGGGAAGAACAATGGGAATCCAGGCAAAGCCTTCAACTTCCACAGTCCCTAAACAAAGGCTTCCCCTGGTCCACGGTTCTGCGCTTTCCGCGATCTTCGCCAAATCGTTGGTCCAACGAGTGGGAATCTTGCCTACGCTAAGTTTTCCGGACAATACTATTTGCCACTCAAATCTTTTCTACCCAATGTTAGTCGTTATAAAATAACCCCACTGATAAATGGACTGCAACAAAGACTGAGTTAATAAAGAAAGAGCCAGTTTGAAATAAAGCCGCGTGTTTTATAAAACGCAATGATAGGATGCAAGCTGCAAAGAATATTAAGTCGTAAAAGAGGGGTAGTAAAGTCCGTAATCTGAATAGCAGTCCATTCCATTCAAAGAAACTCATTGGAGCTGGTGAGAATGAAGTGAATAAAATGTTCTTTTACAAGTCTTGTTTTTCTTCTATTGTAGATAATAAACTTTGTGAAGCTCCATAGGCGACTGATAGAGCTCATTCGAATCAATTTAACCTATATTTCCCAAAAAAACGTTTCACACATTTTTTTTCGAAAAATAGTTGGTGTTTGCGTGCCAGTAACGATTTTTTACACTCTCGGACTTTAAGGCTGAGTTGCACCACCGAACTTTGACCGTAACTGCGTTATCAGATGATTTTTGTATGGAGTTTGATAGATTTTTGACGTTTGTTATAGTAAAAGTAAGATTGTGCAAGTTAGTGCAACCCAGCCTAATAGTTTTGATTACCACTTTCATACCCCGAGCAACTGCTCTGCAAGGAAGCAAAAGTTTGTAAGTTCAATTCTCACATCAAGCGAAAGATTTTTCAAGAGCAAGCTAAACATGGTTCCTATACAGTTGTGGGTAGGTATAAGTACAATTATGTATTTAAATAATAATATTATACAGTCTGAATTCTGATGTTACCGCTGTATTTTTCGCTGAATATTGTTTGTTTAACCGTTCCACTTTTGTTCATATCGTCACGTTCCGTCATAGAAATGGACCGATTTGCATGTTAATTGAAAAAACCGATTGGGTTTACATTACGCGGCCTGAACCAGCGTAAAAGAAACAATTCTATATTTGTTTGCGGTACCACTGATTAGTTTACAGAATCCTAATTCGATTACGTTAATCCTGCGGTTTCAAAACTTTTGTTATCCATGTCTTTAATCTTGTCCAAAATGAAAAATTAAACATTAAACGTATTCACAAACTTCCCCTTAAAATTTTGGATAGGTAAAATAAATTCTATATGAAGTAGTTGTACTACGGTAAACTGTGTTCTGTTAGCTAAATCCTGTGATATTATGCACCTCCTGATTTTTCAGGAGAAAATTAATACCTGCCACTGATTTCAAGTAAAATTTGTCAATAAAATCATTTATTAGCTTTGAGGGACTGCCCGAAAAACAAATTGTGAAATTAATTGAAATGCTAATTTTATGAAATACATAATGATCGCGGTGTATTAACGTACCCAAGGGAACAGTTTGGGAACCAATGAATCATATTATTCTTGATTGTTTTGAAAACTCTTTAGTCAGAAATTGGTTTCATTTTGTATGGCTTCGCTTAAACAATAACGCCAACGCAGATCGTCTTGTTCTATGAAATTAATTACGAATTTATAAATGTATCGCAAAAGAATTAATTGAGATTAATTTCCATAAATATTTTGTTGGTAACTACATAGTCATTATTATTTTAAGATACTGATACTACCCGTAATAATGGAAAAATGTCCCTAAATTATTGCAATATTATGATTGTCTTTGTTTGGTTTGTCCTTATCATATAAACATTGTCCCCAACGGGTCTCAAACCCGCAACGACAGCTGGCGTTGTACTACTCGTAGATATAGGCCAGGCGGCGTCAATTTATAGTCAAATACAGACGATTTATAGTGGTGTTGTACACATAATTTATAGTGAATAGACTTTGTAGAGTTTGTCTCTTGCTTGGTAGGATTAACATATTTCTCATGGTACTAAATTGCTTTGACGCATTGATATTGACAACTATACTTAAATCTACAATCGTCATCATTATCATCATAATTTTTAGGCTTCTTCATTGCAAGAGCATGACTACTAGAGTTCTATTATTAGAGGTAAACTGAGGATTAGGCCGAAGATAAGGGGTAAGGGGTATCTTAGCATAAATGTCTCATAGTCGCCTTTGATAATACCCACGAAAAGTGGGGTGGTCCTATTTTAGTACCTATGCTGTATCCACAGGGCCACCCTCTAAAATAAAAAAAATCTTGAAACGCAGATTTTAGTACTTGTCCCTGAAGAAAATGAGTATCAATTTTGAGTAGAGCTATGTTATTCCTCTAGATCTCTAAAAGTGCGTGAGTGAAATCAAAACCGACGTTTCAGTACAAAGGCCTCAATTGGCCTGACAGGCCGAGCCTGATGCCTTGAGTGCCTTGGGACCGTCCCTTTGATGGTCGCCCGCAAAAATCGTGCCATCGGAGGGTACCTATAAATAATAGATTGCAAGCACTTTAACGCAAAGGCGTAAAATGTAAAATACTTTTGAAACTTTATGCTATGCGGTCATGAAAATTCGCTCTTTTAACCCAACCTTTTTTTAAAGTACTCACAGATATACTTAACTAACCTTTGCCCTAAAGGAGTTATTCTGTTAAGAAAAGAAAAAATGCGTCTTTTTAAAAAATAAATCTTATTTTGAGTTTTCTCACGCGCTGGCAAAACCCTTTTCAGACCAGTTCTTATCCTAATACAGGTACTTCCTTTTACATAAGTGATTAAGATAATTGCGGTTTCAGTATAGTGTTACGAAAATTACTGACCCATATCTTAGACTCCATTATAAAAACATAACAGGTTAATTAACTGAAGAATAGAAATTATTTCTATCCTTTGAACTCAGTGAGGTAAATATTTGACTCACCACAATCTTAGTATGCACTTGAGTGACCAGTGACCACATGCAGTACCTAATCAAGACAGTCAAGATGCTGACACTGTACCGGCCTGGTTGTGTCACCTAAGTCGGAGATGGATTAAGTGTATCCCGGCTTGAGCTCTAGGCTAGTGATATGTGCGTTGTGCAGGGATATCTGCACCCTGCTGCAGGTACATTTCACATGTCTTCCACACCTTAATCTTGCTTGGAGTATGTCAGGTTGGAATGGTCGTTTATCCAGTACATCTAGCAAACATTGTTAAATTTATTTACATCATACAACATTGTTTTATTATGCCTGTAGGTTCATAGGACGCAGGCCGCTACCAACCGGGCAACATGGAAAGCATTGGGGGAGGCCTATGTTCAGCAGTGGACGTCCTATGGCTGAAACGATGATGATGATGATGATGAGGTTCATAGGAAATCTCAGAGTCAAATATGATCTAGGTATAGGTTACAGTCAGCGTCAAATAATTCGTGACACCCAAAGTAGCCAAAAGTTTGGAACACACACATCTTTAAGATTATGTTGTCAACTTTTTGGCCACTTTGGATGTCACGAACTATTTAACACTGACTGTACCTTTATAATTCACTAGCTTTTGCCCGCGGCTTCACACGCGTGAAATTTCGTTTGTCACAGATCGTCATAAATTATACCCTTTATGTTATTCATCAAAAACCGTTTAGTAGTTTTTGCGTGAAAGAGTAACAAACATCCAGACATCCAAACTTTCGCATTTATAATATTAGTAGGATAAAAAACAAATGACCTGGATTACATAAACAGGATAATGTATGGTTCAGAAGTATTGTTTTAGTGGCCTATTAATGTTTATTTGTTGTTGCTACACTGCAATTGCGTGTTTCCTGCAACAGAAACATTCGCGTGGACATAGCATCAGTATCAACGGTTGGGAATTTACTTGCATTCGAGATGGGTACAGTAGAAGTGTGCTCAGTAGGCTTAGTTCCTAGTGTTGGGATAACAACACGCATTTAAAGTCAATGTTCTCACATCCAATTTGTAGTGTGATAACTTATTCCCGTGGTCGTAAGAGAATACTAGGGGATAAGCAGGGGAAATAGCCAGCCCCTCTGAGGAGTGTGGACCATATCCTCCATTTGCCGTATGCCATAATAATGTGATAATGATAATGACCTCTATGACTTAATCTGTTATTCTGACGATGAGCTATATCTGTTGTAAGGTTTTATCAAAATCCGTTACGATTATAGAGACTGTTTAATAAGGCGATAGCAAAACCCGCTGTCAGCTGCTAAGCCTATAAGCTGAAACCTCACCGTGACTCACCTTAGTCCCCATAACTCCGTGGAGAAATCGTAAATAGCGGATAAGGGTAATTTATTCAGTATCTACGAGTAGACTTAGCTCAGAAATATCTAGATGAGCCTACTCCGCGTACCCTAATTGGGTGTGCACGTTACGCTTTTTAAATATTAACAATAGTTTTAAACACATTCCGCCGTTATGCAATGCGTGCCGTTACACTGATTCAATCTTTTAACGCAAATATCTTTATCCATAGTCCCTTATAATGTGATCATCTAACTAAAGAGGCGGGTTTTCTGGAATCTCCAATTTCATTGATGTAAGTGCTGGCTAGAAAGAAAACACGTCAATGTTCATTGTTTCTAAAGAAAAAGAAAAAAGCGATTAAAAAACAATCGCTGTGAGCTGTTCTTTTTTCAAATGTATTTTTCTTTTTAATATCACCAGTTTACTCGTCGTTTTCACCGATAAATCGATTGTTTTGCTTTTTCTATAAATTGCAAACCCGATTTCGAATCGAAAAGTCCGGGGTCGAAAAGTACGCCATTAAAATGTCCGACAATTATTCGAACCTCTATCGATTATGTAAGCATTAAACCATACTGCCGGAATAGGAGATACGCCATTAATCTGCCCAGGCTCCTTTATCGGAGATATATCGGTGTATAACACGCCAGCGACTTGTTTCGCGTGATATACAGGGGTTGCTGAAAGCGAGGTATGTGGTAGCGTCGAATACAGCGTAGAAACCTTGCGACTTAGGGAATTACATGCGCATGAGAAATTACACAAGATGTATAAGAATTTGTAAAAATTGCTCTCATTTTAGCACAAAAAATCACATACTAAAATTCTAGATAACTTACTTTCTTTCATAACTTTTCCTCCTTAGTAATATTTGAAATGAAAATCTTTTTGGCTATACGGCTGCCTTAACTGTGTCACTAAAGAGTCCATATTATCTACTTTTGGAAATTGTTAAAATAAGTCAATAACACGTAAAATTAAGCATTAATGGTTGAGTTGCACCAACTTCTTTTGACCGTAACTTTGTCAATAACCGGTGCTTTTTGTATGGAGTTTGACAGATTTTTGACGTTTGTCAAAGTTAAAATAAGATGGTGCAACTCAGCCAGTAAGGGGTTAACAGAACTAATACATAACTACTGAGCACCATCACTGGATTTTATTTTATATCTTTCTTAAGAGCAGTTCCGCTTAATACAAACGAATAATCATCTCATATCTTTTAAATGCAGCAAATGTAAATGATAATACTTCACTAATAGATTGTAACTGTTTAGGCAATAATGTAATATCACGGAGTAATATTCATGACACAATAACTCAAATGTTTAATAACCATATAACTATCACGGTGAAAATTACATCCGTGGTAGGTACAGTTAATTTACGAGTATTAACTGGGGGCGTAGTGTGAGTTTACATCAAACGTACTCACTAGTGAGCGCGTAAAAAAATAACATTAAATGTATGACGGATTGTACAGTGCCCCTAGCGGAAACTTTCAAGAACAAAAATTTTTTTTTAACGTTTACGTTTTTTAATGTTTGTCTCGAAGCGCTGGTAGGGCCCAAAAGATAAGGAGACATGTAAAGTGTCCCATAAGGGCTATCTTTTTTTATTTACTTACTATATTTTGACGTTCATAAGTGCCACTTGTGGTCTAAATTGAATAAATATTTTTGATTTTGATTTGATTTTTGTTCACTAGTGAGGACATATTTTGATGTAAACTCACACTAAGCCCTCTGAACTTTACCATTTGTCGTGGTGGCGACTGAGGTGTATAATGAAGTTGGTATTGGGTTCTATTTCCGCAAGGTGCACAATGAATATATCCCTTAATTGGTCGCGTGGGGTGTCCTGCACCCCAGATCAGGTTTCCAGGCTCACAACTTTTTAAAATTTGAATTTAGCGCGCTGGCCTTCTAGGTAGCTTCGTAAACACGTAAAATGTACACGATTCAGTTGCGAGCGGCGCTCTGTTGTGGACTGTTGGGCTCGGAGAGCGTGTTTGGGGTGCACGACACCCCAGGTGACTGTTTGTGTGGTCTAAATTTCGAGGTAGTGGATAATGTTAATTTCATTATTTCTGTTTTAAAACATTGTAATAGAGAAAATAAAGCCCGAAATTATTAATTTTTACAATAAAACGAAAGGGGAAGTTGATACAAACGACCAAATGTGCGCCAGTTATAATGTAGGAAGACGCACCAAAAGATTGCCGATGGTGATATTTTTTCATCTTTTCAATATCACAGGTATCAATTCCTATGTGATATACAAATCTAAAATTGACTCTAATATATCCCGAAGAGTATTTTTAAAGCGACTAGCTGTTGATTTAGTCAAACCTCAAGTATCAAGTATCAAGAGCCAGCATACCCACACTACCACGACCGCTGCAAAAACGACTAAAAACACAACATGGAATTCAGGATTAAGAATCTATTTCTGAAGCAGGCCAATCGCAATCATATAAAAGGTATCATGTATGTCCAAGAAGTAAGGACAGGAAAACAAAGACTGAATGTTCGAAATGCCAAAAACATGTGTGCAATGACCATATGAATACAGTTTGTCAAAATTGTGATGATAAAACTAGGATTAGAAAAAAAATATTTTTCATATTAAAAAAAAAGGTTAATTTTGTTAAAATTACGATAAAAAGTTGATTAATATGTAAGTTCAAATGTTCTAATTAATAAAAGTCTAATTTTGCATGTATTTCGTATTTTATTTAATTTCCTAATTCTGGGGTGCCAAACACCCCACGCGACCGCTTATGCAACTTTTTAGGCGCGCCCAATTGAGGGATATAGAAATGGCTTAGTTTGTACTAGCGCTATTATCAATTAATTATTCATTGGTATTAGGATATGGATGAGGAAAAGGAAGACCGCTTCACTATTCATTGGATATATTTAGATAATACATATAGTATTGATATGGACGTTGATAATGATATCACTTCATACAAGCTCGAATGTTGCACATTAATTAATTATCACTATCTACATAGTATAAAACAAAGTCGCTTTTTGCTGTCTGTCACTATGTATGCTTAGATCTTTAGAACTACGCAACGGATTTTGATGAGGTTTTTTTTTAATAGATAGAGTGACTCAAGAGAAATGTTTAACAAATTCCATTGTAATCGTGCGAAGCCGGGACGGGCCGCTTGTAATGTTTTTTTTTATGCTTAACAAGGCAGAAATTTGACCGCAATCGCACCTGGTGTTAAGTGGGATAATTTGAAGTTTACCTCATTGTTATAGTAAAAGAGATTAGAAAGAATATTATGCTGATCTTATGTCTTAATACGTAAAAAAATAATATCGAAAATTTGAAATAGTATAGTATAAAATAATCCTTTACAGTTTTACACAATGTAAATTCCTAAACATAATAAACGAAAAAGCGTAATTATACCGTGAACGCTAAAAACTGCGGCTCCGATAGCTAATTACGAAATAAAATTAACTCGAGAAGTGTCTCCGTAAAGTTGATCCGAGAATTTCGGGACAAGAACTCATTACAAAATAACTCTTTGTTTATCGCGAAGGTTTATTCAGCTCGTGTAATTTCGTATCTTTTGCAAAATATTTTGCGGAAAATTTACACTGAACTTAATTATTATTAGCAATTAAGCACTTTGTTGAAGGCACAGGTTGAGTACACGTGTTTCATTTGACATTTTGACAGAACTGTGTGAATGGCAGATTCAATTACGTGGCAGCGTAGAAGTCCGGTATAGATCGTTTCATCCACGAAGACGCGCCCCACCAATTTTTGGTCGAGGGAAGCGCGGGGTGCAGGGAGTTTGATCCGTGGATGGATAATATCTGTACCCCCAGTGAAAAGGGATCTAACTCGACTTAGATCAAAATTGACTTTATAACATAATGTGAATCTCTGAAAAATTAGCTATTTTTGTATCTAATCGGTATGTTTCTACGACGTATAGAAAAGAAAATAACTTTGTGCCTAATGATACAAGTAAGGCTTTGTGAACCAATTTTGAGTTTTCTTTCGTGTATATTGATACATGTCTACTTTTAACAAAGTGTACCGGAGGCGTCTTTCACTTTTTTATTGTGTCAAGAGGTATGACTCGTGTTACTACTTTTTACACGATGGAAGTTGTTCAGATTGAGTTTGTGATTAACAATATAAGATGACTCATATTAATATACACAAAAAAAACTATGTATTGTTGGTTAGTGAAAAAGAATGTAACTTAATTTATAGCACAAAAAGTAAAAGACAAAAGATTATTTATTTTGTGTATAATGATTCAATTAGACTAATACCATTAACCACAAAAGTTTTGTACGTGTGTAAAATGTTATAAGTTACTTAGATCAAAAACATTTGAAAATCGCAACTAATAATTTGGTTAATTATTTGGTGTAAAATGATATAACTTAGCCCAAACGTCAGACTAAAGGAAAAAATAATGTCGTAGTTTTGAAATCAAAGAATTTTAGTTAATAGTTTTAATAAATAATGGTGAACATCTACTAGTAAAACATATAATTGAATTCATAGTGCCTAACGTTGTTAATAAAAGTACTTAATAAGTGCATTATCGAATTCACAAGAGCTCCAACTACCAGAACTCTTTATAAACAAAACTCATCACCTTTGACAACAAATTGAACTGGGCGAGTCATGTCGAGAACAAAATAAAAATGGCCTATATAGCATTCCAGCAGTGCAAGAGACTCATTGGTACTAGATGAGGTCTCAACCTAAAGATAACACTTTGGCTCTACACGTCGGTTATATGGCCCTCTTGCACATATTATTATGGATCACTTGTGTGGTGGCACAGAACACAACTATCCACAGCAAGATCAAAATTCCAAAGCCTGCAACGCCTAGTAAGCATAGCGGCCACTAGTTGTATAGAACCACTCCATCGACATCACTTGAGTACCTTCTGAATCTTAGATCTTTAGACCTCTTCATTCAGGAGGAAGCGCAAGCAGCCGCTCTAAGACTTAAAGGTAAGAACGGCATATAGAAGCAAAACAAGGAGACAGGATATTCCACGATCCTGCACAAAACCCTAATAAAAGAAATACCTCTCACCGAGGCACCCATCGACAGAATTCCCTGTGTTCACATCTTCGACTGGAGATATAATATCCAGCTTACGGCGGAAACGCAAGATTGCTCTGGAATCAATGAAGTGAGGATATACATTATACACTGACGGCTCCAAAACCAAAAAAGGTGTCTTCTCGAATTACCTAAATATACTAAGAATATCAACATCACTAGATAAACACAATACAATTTTCCAAGCAGAATGCAATCAGAGCAGCACAGGTGGTTGCACCCATAGACATCCGAGGTCTGAATATAAAAATAATCTCAGATAGTGCAAGCAATACAAATCAACTTAATATACTACATTATAATACTTATATTGGAATGCCATGACGCGCTCCTAAGTCATTGCAGACGCAAATGGCGTTACCCTGCACTCCTGTGGATCAAAAGGCACAGTAACTCCTTGAGCAACGACGTAGCAGATGAACTGGTCAGAAGGGGATCGTACACGTCGGTATTTGGTCCGGAACAATAATAATGCCGATACCATAAGCACAGATCAAGACCTGGCTGCGCTCCAAAATAGAAAAATAACACCACAAAGAATGGAATGATTGTGAAAGATGCAGGCAAACAAAAGATGCAGTTGTGCATATATATCGAAAAAATTCTCCCGCAGCCTCATAAGACTAAACAGGGACAACATCCGCAAGGTCTTAAGTGTAATAACAGGTATGTTAAACAAACACCTACACAATATAGCTGTTGCAGACAGCCTACTGTGCAGAAGATGCATGGAGGCAGAAGAAAAACCGCAGCACGTGCACAAGGAGTACACAAGCGTAGCAGATCAACAGGCTCAAATTCTCCAATCACCAGGGTCGCTGCAGAAGGCCTGTAGCGACTTAGACAGACTGCTGCTACCTGGGGGATCTGGAGTGGTTGGAATAGGAAGATAAACTACAAATAGCGCACAATGGTCTAATCAAAAGGCTAAGTGCAATATTCGATTGTCCTGCAAAACTAACTACGAAAGGCCTTATGAATGGATACTATGTATAAAGTAAATAATTATGTAAATGGCATGTGTGGCTGGACTTTATCTGCTTAGCTCGCAAGTATAACATGTCTTGTTATTCATGTCATTATTGATTTAAGAAGATTCCCGCCTTAGGCAGTTCGATTTTTTCAAGTTATTTATGATTTAAGAAGAGGCTGACAAGGGTGGCTAAATTTCTTGCGCTGCTTCTTCTCAGCACTGGCCCATTTATGTCCCAAAATAAAAGTAGGGTTCAAGTAATACTAGGACGTGTTAAAGGGCTTTTTAAAAGCCTCTTTGTTGAAAATAAATGCATTTTATGACTTTACTTTTATATTATCCTTCTGTAGCCAAAAGGCAATCAATATAGCTTGACATCACCATCTCCGGTCCAGGGTTTGATTCCTAATAGGTTAATTGTAGAAAACAAACTTTTCTCTGTCTCCTGTCTAATTAGTTGATGTGAAACCATTGTTTTTTCTGATCTTTACTACACAATTGCTTCAGCTATACTTTCTTTAAAATAGGAGATTATGTATGTGATTTAGGCCGATATCATTCATGGTATATGGTGTAATAATTAATAAAATAGTAGTTTCAGATCAGAATAAACATTTAAGGAGTAAATAATTAGAATTCAGTCTCAAATTCTAGCCTTATTCCTATACAATCGCCACTTATATCACTTTACACATAATTATTTGGATACTTAGATCGCTGTTATGTTAGTTAGATCAGTTTACACATTTTTTTTCTCACCAAAAAATTGGTGTATTTTGATATAAGTAACAATTTTTGGACGATTTACCCTAAATAACCTGAAATAATGATTCCTCATAGTGTAATTACTTATGTTTGTTTTACAACTTTTTCTAAAATTGAAGAAACAAAAAATTATCAACGGAAATGGCGGAAAACGTATCACTTTACACTTGATAGCGTGTGGTCAATTCAGTGTGGTGTAAAATGATTTATGTCCCATTACATCACTTTACACGAATGTAAAGTTGTCGTGCATGGTGATATAACTGTGTTTTTATTTAATTACGAAAAAACCACATGCTATATTTCCCAAACTGGCACACTGCCTAATTATATCTAACATTACCTTTCACCTAAAAAATATTTCACCAAGTTATCTCTAATAGCGATGAAGCAGGATTTTTTTTAACTTCAAATGCGATTTCCCAAAAATCACCATTTTCGACTTAACTCCCTTTTCACTGGGGGTACAGATATTAGCGTGTACCTACCTACCTATAGCACTCAAACATTAGCGGTAGAATAATTGTGGGGCGCGTCATCGTGGATGAAACGATCTACATATAACAGAGCTACCAAATTCTCAGAAAATTGTGAAAACGGTGTGACTTCTGCATTTTCAACGCCATGGAGTAATTGATTTTAACTTTCTGAAATAAATTGTTTTTGGAAAATTGGCTTCAAAAAGCTCTTTTAACTTCTTAGCCTCTTTTAAAACGCGACAGGGCAGCGTTGCATCTTGCATTCAGACGCTATTTTCTAAATCGATTCGCCCTAACGGCGCTAGACTAAAGGACAATAAACGTTTAATTCACTATGTGCTATGCAGATACCAGACGAATACCGTTTGCATACACAAAGGCGATTAAAAGCAGCTTTCTAATTTCAAACTGCGCAGTTTTCTCGGCACGCTAGGTATTTTGTTTATCATTTTTTTTTGTATAGGTATCTCATTGTATTGAGATGAGAGTTAGCGAGCTTGTGCTTTTAGTTTTTGCTATAATAATGGGATATTCAGTTTTTCGCTTCGTGCTTTTTAACACACTTACTAATTTTCAGTTTTGCCTTTTTAAAAGTTAAGAATAATGTTACATGATAATATTCAGAGTTTATTCTAATATAAGTAGGTCTGATAATAATTACATTTTAATAAATGTAATTTGATAAGACGTACTCAGATTTTGTTACATCTGATCAATCGATAAGAGAATTTCTGCTGGCTGGTGGATGAAAATAATTGACACAATTAAAATTGATTAACATTCAAGAGCAAAATTATCTACGAGTATGCTCGATAATTTCATTAAGTAATTCAATACGCCTTTGTTACGATTTACAATTGATGTCTCGTAGAATAACTTGATATTTAATCAGATTAGGATACATTTCTGTGAAATCTATTTCGTCGACCTATATTAATATTTTTGATAATTTAAGATCGATGTAGAGTTTTTGTTGGCATCATTTGTATCGACGGAATTTATTTGAATTTATTCTTTGAGTTATTTGTTTACGTTATCAGAGAGCCGGCGCGTGATTGGAATAACAATTTTGAGATTTGTATAACGATTTTATGGGAACATTTATTAAAAATGTTTTCCATTGTCTAAGAGTTCTCTTAGTATTAAAAAGTTTCTTTGTGCAGATTGTGGAAATATTCAAGTTTATTTCTATAGAATAAATAAGTTCAGTTCCAGCGATTCACCTACAAGTGTTTTATTACATAGGTAACAGACAATGGCAATGATTGTATTAAGTACATGCAAGTAGATGATGTACTGTATTTGAACCGGACATTATACTTAGCATCTTTTTACTTATTTTTGCCATGAAAACTAAGATCCATACTTTCACAAGATGATATTAAAATTGAACTTATCACAGTCTTGAATTTATGCTTGAGATTTAATTGGGTTTCCAGCGTCATTGGGGACGTTTGGCGGAAAATAGCGCTAGTAAGAAAAATGGTGTCCTATTAGCGGTGTGCTGTCACTGTCAAAAAAATGCATGGGAAAACATCACTTTTGAAGTTTAGAAAACGTGTTCTCGCCGAAAACATCCTAAAGTTGCTAATTTCTAACAAGTGCTATTCTCGGCTAAACGCAGCCATTGTAAATGACTCTGTTAAAATGATAACCACACCAAGAGTCGTGCACAGCTAATATTAATAAATAGACGCTTTACAAAATTCATAATAATTTAGCCGAAAGCAATACGTATTCGCGTAAGACATTAAATTTCCATCACCCAGTTTTCATTAAGTGCGTCCGCGGCGGTCGGTTCATTACACCGTTGTCTGTTCATTAAGACAGTAATTAAATAACAAGCACCTGTTCACAGAATTTTCATTTAGGGGTTTTGATGAAGAATATTTTTATAGGTCACGGATATTAAGGTGTGTAATGAATTAGCACGCGACAGGCTTCCACTCTGATTTTATTGGTTGGTGGCTATTTATGTGTTTTACCAAAATTGAGCATGCTACTTTACTTAATTGAGCAAAAAAATATTGGGTGTATTGCGTGTATGTAAATTGAGGCAGGTATAAATCTATAAAGAAGAGACACACAAGACGCGATTAAAGCTCAAAAAATTTTCTTTTGTAGTTTTTTTAACAAAGACTTCATGTAAGTATAGCGATCATATAATTACGGGACTATTCCCACCTCTCGTTCCCACCGCTGCAACTCCTGTGTAGCCAGGATCTACAGTTGACCGCCAATTAAAACCCAACCTACCATATCATTAGTGAATAAATAAAATAAGGAACTTAAAAGTACTTGGCATTAATATTGGTACATCTTATTTACCAAATCCTAATAAAAGAAAACAAAATGGTAAACGTTTACCTGCTACAAGTACCTATTGTCTTACAAAACGGACAGAAACATTATATTTCAGTGGCAATAAAATTTTAGTAATCCCGCTGTGGTACGTGACCAAGCGAAGTAACAGTTTACTTGTTTTTTGCTATCTTAAGCTAAATGTATTTTTTCTTTTATTGTTATTATTTCTTCTAAAATCAGAACTTATATTTTATAAACTTATAACTCAAAGGTGATTGACTGACTGACTGACTCAATATCAACGCACAACCCAAACCACTGGACGGATCGGGCTGAAATTTGGCATGCAGGTAGATGTTACGACGTAGGCATCCGCTAAGAAAGCACCCCTAAGGGGGTAAAACGGGATCCACGCGTGACGCGTACGAAGTCGCGGGCGGCCACTAGTAATAAATAAAAAGTTTATTCGAAGTTTGGGACTACAATAACAATAGAGTCTATACTGTGTACGTACAGTGTAATGTTACACATGCTTAAATACTACTAATCTGAAGAATAACATAATTTACAACATACAAGTTTGAAATTGGAGCCTCAAAAATGCAGTTTTATTCTTTTTACTGCATTGCATTGGGTTCAAAACACGGTGGCCTACGTTATTCACCGGAGATGAATCATTTCGGTTGCCAGCTTGAAAGGGCCTGGCCAGCGGCATTCCGCCATGCTTCATGGCATAAGCCAGGGATGGCGAACATTATGTATCAACGTGCCACTTTTCTGCAAAAAAAAATGTTTGATATAAGTAAGTAGTCATACTTGATGTCATCAAATAACACCTAATGCTATAAATGAGGGGTATAATAGTACAAGTGGCGCTATTGGCGAGTGACATTAACTGATGAGGGCAAAATACGATAGCCCTTATTTAAAACACATTATTTACTTTTTATTTTATAGTGAATTTTGTGATTGGCGGGCGTGCCCTAAATCACAAAATATTGTGGCGCGTGCCATTGGTTCGCCATCCCCGGTATAGGCTTTTCCTTTCTGACATGTTTTATGCCACGCTGTACAGGCTTTTCGAATTTTGCTTGAAAGCTTTGTGACGTCACAGCTCAGATGTGTGGTCAGGCCGCTCGGGTGTAACAATGTTTTTGGAAAGTTTAGTGGATTAATATTTTGAGACGGTCATTTTATTTTTAGAGGTCAGCTCACGGCTTTATGTGTGGATTTACAAAATATTATAAAGTCTTTAGCTTATAATAGGTGCATCGAGTGTTACATTAGTCCACATAAAGTATTATTAACTCGAAAACTTAACAAATGCACATAGGGCAGTTTGGGTAAAAAATACTCTAAAAACAATTCAATGATCCACTTTACACCTTTAATTATGCATAGCTAATCGAATGTCTTTTATTGTATAATACTCGTATTAATCACGTTTACAAATATTTAGGGCCTTCCAGAACGCCAAGGAAAAGGCTAAAGAAAAAGAAACACGTCTAAAAATATCTTCAGACTTTCCCATTAACGAGAGTCATGTTACCGATCCGATTAACCTTTATGCTCTGCGGTGGGTTTCACCACAATACCTATTTTGCGACTTAACTTGCGGTAAATCCTAATCAGCGACCGCTTTGACTAGTTTATTAAATCTTTGCAGCTTTATATTTCGCATAATATCCCGGGTGTTTGAGATAATGAGATGATTTGCGTTTAAAGGTAATAATAATACAATTTCCCCCATTTTACGGTTATAAGGCAAGGACGGTATATCTTAATTTTCCCTAGCCCTCCGGTTACGAGGGCTCTAGTAAATTGTCAATCATTGCCCTGGAAAAAATAAAGCTTTTGGGACCTCGTAAATTGTTTTATCGTGTTGTGTAGGCATTTTATTAAGTTCTTCTATTATTACATTGTTGGAATGTAGAGAAAATGAAATTTATTTTCGTGAAAGTTACCAAAGAGATTGGTTTACAAGCTTCTTTATTCGTGATAAAATTTTGCCATTAGTCTCAACTCAAGCAAATTAAGTTATCATGAGTTATTTAATATTTAAAATAAGTATTTTAGGAATGTATGGAATGCGAATATTAGAGTCTCGTTAAACCTGTTGGGCTATTTATAAAACATTCCTTTATAAATTTAGAGAAAAAATGCTCGGCAATAACCTTCAAATTCCCAATAAAAACTTTACCAATCTTAAAGGTGAGTAAGTAATTAAAATTTTATAACATAAAACGTCTGCAGATTTAACAGAAAGTGGGAATTTACGGAACGAATAAAAATCATTAGTGTCATAATCAGAATTAACAGCTTTAGAAAATATTAAAAGAATCAGATCTAGGTAAGGTATAGGTACTGATTTCGGAACTATGTTTGTGTGGACAACCACAGCAACCAAATATAACATCGTAAAACTATTTGTAGTAATCCCAATACCTGTTAAGTTAATCACTGTTTCTCGGTTTTGTTATAGGTTTATAACCCAGTTCAAAGTTGTATAAAATAAATACTAAAATTTTTCCCAGTGCATTGAACCGAATATAGGAATAATTGGTTTTCAGTAAGACCGAACTTTCAATGAAAATACAACTCAAAACGAGTTGAACAAAAAACACCTAAGCGACCCCGAATTTCGTTAGGATCGTGTCTCAAAAACTTTTAAAACTTGGCAGGAGTTTGGGAATTAATTCAAGCGAGGTTACCTTATCATTTTAATATAATAACAGAGGTATTTTTGTTACAGGTAATTCAATTGAAGTGGCCGTTAAGGGCGATAAAGCTTTCGCATGCCTTCCTGCTGTCACTTGTAATGTAAGTGATCTTATTAAAGTGGTTTACTGAAGGTAAGCGAGAATAATTGAATGTCACTTGGAGTAACCGGATTGGTTCCGACTGGCCTTGCGGCCCACTGGGCAGGATAGCGTCTCTAAAGGCTAATTAAGTGATCTACTTGTAGTAAAATAATATAATTTAATTAACATTTAACTTACAAAAGCAATATGAAGGAAGCCGTTCGAGTAACTTAAGTTTGTTAACAATTTAGAATTAATTTAGATACCGAATTTCGAAATAAGGAGTTTGCATTGCTCATGCATTTAGTATTTAGTTCGTATGTAGAAGTTTGACTTAAGTATTCTGTAGTTTGAACTTTCATGTACTTAGGTACTTGTAGTTTCCAGGTATAGAAGCTGCATTTTTGTCATCGATTACGAATTTTAATGCTTTAAGTTGTAATTGCGAATGTCAATTTGGTTCATTTAGGTACTGTTAAAATCTGTTTAAGAAAATATCAGCTACTGTTAAAAATCAGGTTCAACTTCTGATTAAATATTCTTATCTGTTAAACACAATTCGTCATGTAAATTTTCGACGAATAACCAACATTTAGTTTGAAGTGAAAAGAGATGAAATGCAATCAAATAAGGCTATAAAAATACTTGTTAACGACACTCTTTCGTAGTTAAGTCCACTAATTGCTTTGTCGAACCAATGTCAAACGTAGCCAATTAATTTTAATTTGCACTCAGTTTATATCACCAATTATATTGAGGGCGATAACCCCATTATCTAATTGACCTTCACTATTTTAATTGTTAGTTGCGACACAACACAACAACCGAGTACCTATTAGAGATGTGGCGGATATCCGTATCCGGAGAAAAATCCGTAAATGTATCCGTCACTTTTAACCGGCTCTCAAACGATCCTTTCATCTTTTTGTCGTTTGTAAAAATGTTCCTCGACGTTTATGTCGATTCGTGTCATTTCTGAGGATGCAATATTGTTGTTTAAATTATACTTTCAGCATACTTTTGAGGAATTTGTAACTTTGCCTAAAAGAAGAAGTCTCTTCCAGTCCGAGATTGTTATTTAAAAAAAAGAGGTTTCATTTAAAACTTTCTTACTTACATTCAACGTTACTCACGCCATCGAAACAAACATTACGAAAATGTTCACCTCTGTATCCGTAATAGTATCCGTATACGGATTTAAAATTGTCACATCCTTACACATCACCTTTTAGTGAGGAAAAAGCACTGTGTTTTTCCCAGGTTACTCTATATGGGAAACATGATTTCGATCTTTGCAGGGCACGTTAAGCCGATCTCTCTGATCTGATCTGATCTGATCCGATTGAGCCACGTCAGAGCCTATGGCTGTACATCCATTCTGAAACTAGCTTTTACATTACGTACGTTATAAAAGAGAAAAGTAGTAAAAACTTATGTAAATTATAATTTTAATTCAATACAATGAAATAGGGTAAACTGCCAGTCATTGGACACTTAAGAAAGTTATTGGACAGTTATTTACTGAATTAAAAATAGCATTTCTATTTCAACAACACGAGATAAAATGGCGTTTTTTTGAAGGAATATTCATTGTATTTGAAGGAATATTCATTTTAAGAAAATTAAAGGGTTGTTTTGTCCAATGACTGTCAGCGTCCAATGAATGTCGGTTTACCCTAATTTTTGAATACTTACCTATTTTTGTTACGATTCTGTAGATTACGTCATGGGCATTATGGAGCATCGCCTTTTAAATATGTAAAACTGATTTCATGCGGGTAATATAAATTAGAGATTAGATAGAGAACGGAGAACGGAACGGAGAACAGGTAGGCCTGAGGATGAACATGGACAAAACGAAGCTTATGTCGAATGTCCATGTTACGCCCTACCCAGTTTCAGTTGGGAGCTCAATTCTCGAGATTGTCGACAAGTATGTCTACCTCGGACAAACGATTCAGCTAGGTAGGTCCAATTTCGAGAAGGAGGTCAATCGTCGAATCCAACTCGGCTGGGCAGCGTTCGGGAAACTACGCAACATCTTTTCGTCCAAATTACCTCAATGCCTGAAGACTAGAGTGTATAACCAATGTGTGTTACCAGTGATAACTTATGGCTCGGAAACGTGGCCTCTCACTATAGGCCTTATACAGAAGCTCAAAGTTGCACAGCGTGCTATGGAGAGGGCTATGCTTGGTGTTTCTTTGCGAGATCGAATCAGAAATGAGGAGATCCGTAAACGAACCAAAGTCGCTGACATAGCCCGACGTATTAGCAAGCTGAAGTGGCAATGGGCAGGGCACATAGTACGCAGAACTGACGGCCGATGGGGCAGAAAGGTTCTGGAATGGAGGCCGCGTACCGGAAAACGCAGCGTGGGACGTCCACCTACAAGGTGGACCGACGACATCATAAAGGTAGCAGGGAAGCGCTGGACGCAGGCCGCTACCAATCGATCAACATGGAAAGCATTGGGGGAGGCCTATGTTCAGCAGTGGACGTCCTGTGGCTGAAATGATGATGATGATGAGATAGAGAACGAACGAACGAACGAACGAAGTACCTCTGACGATCTGATGAAGGTCGCGAGAAGTGCCTGGATGGATGCCGATGCAGATGAATCAATGAATGAATGAGGGCTGTGCAGGACCGGTCGTTGTGGAAAACCTTGGGGGAATCCTTTGTCCAGCAGTGGACGTCATTAAGCTGCAACGAACGAACAATAAATATTAGCAAATACTTATTAAAATACTATTTGAAAAATGTGTAGCCAAGTGAGCAAGTTGAATTTCAGTTTTGCATCAAATTTAATGACCCTACCTCATCTAACTCTACATATTAATGCATAATTAAATAAATGAGAACCAAATAATTATATCAACGCTTATTGGACAACACATCGAGAATGACAATTGCTACACCATCAATTAAACTCTGATCGAAATGCAAATATACGTGATATTGTCATTAGTCACAAATTGTTAAATCTATCATTTCAAATTATGTCGCATCTGTGTTTTGTGTGTCATAAAATTGCCATATTCATGAAAATCCGTACGAATTGATGAAAAGGTTTTAATATGTATTTTTGTGTGTAGATTACGAGCAAATTCAAGTACTGTATCGTAAAATTACCAATTACTTTTAAAGCCTTCTAATATAATAATTATTGAATAAAGCACAAAATCCCTAATTATATTTGTCTTTTGGTATGTCAAACAGATTTTTTGGCGACTACTAACACCTACTTTACTAAATAAGTCTTCTAATTTAACAAAGAATAAAGCACAAAATCCTTTTTTTTTTCTTTTGGTAGGTATGTTGAACTGAAGTTTTTGTCAACTGTGCTAACGCCTTTTTTAGTTAACAGGTATTTAGACACTGGAGACGTTTTAGAGCTATTATTTGTGCGCGAATTTGGACTCTAACGCTTAACAAATACGCCTACTGGATTGGATATTAACGCTCAAGGGTAGCTTGAGTCGCCGCTTATCTCCTTTTGAACTGTGCCTCAGCTTAGTGTTCCCACTTCAGATGTCCAAGGCTTAGGTGGCTGAATGGGCGGATAAAATGTTAAGGGGCGTTATAAAGTTAGACTGTTTAAAATCTACGGTTTCTTAGGGATTATCGTAGAAAATTAGTGTAATTGTTTTCTGCTTACTTATCACTTACTAGCTTTTGCATGTTACCTACTCTAATGTTTAGACAATAATAATGGAAAGTTTAATCAAAATGCGTGCAATAAAATGTAGCTCACAAACATGCACTGTAAGCATATACACGTAAAATAGGATGTAACATTACGAGTATCATTTATTCTTTTTCTTTTCGAATAGATTTTACTTTACTTATAATTTAGATTCTAAATCGTTTCATTTGATTGTAATCCCTATTTCCTATAATTTAAAAGAGCGTTCACACAAGCCAAGTTTTTGCAGCTCAGTGCACTTTGTCGTGAACACTTGACCCAACGCTTCGATTGTGCGGGATCGCGCCCTTGGCTTGCTTCTGTATTGGCCTAGTTTGCTGAATGCTGCGCTATCGATATCGATAAATATCACAAGTTGACCGTGAATACCAGGATTACGGGTTAAAATACAGCTACAAGGAATTTGACTGGAGATGTGGTATTTAATAAAGATCTGGTTCCTTATGACTGTGTTTATTTTGTTCTTCGAGTAGCCACACCACAACACCAATTTGAAAGTAGTAAAAAAGTATAATAAACTTTACACAACAATATGGCTACACGACTGAATGATTGACATGATAGAGTACAAACATGTAGGTAATGTCGGGAACCCAATTATTTAGATACAAAAAAGTGGCACCAAAATTAAATGACAAGACTGCAACTACTCGTAGCAAAAGGTGTTACAAATTAAAAAAAGTAATAATGTTAGCTAAGCACATAAAAACTTTAAGGGCGACGGCGACTTTTTTTAAACTTTTCTGGTAGGCATTGCGTATGTTATAGGCGGTGGTGGTATAGCTCACAAGCCTGTTAGCTTTAAAAAATATAACTTTAAAAAGTCTGATTCAAAGAGTTGTCCAATTTGCGAATGTTGAACTGACGATCGTCGTTACAGCTTAAAAAGGCTGTATTTTTCAGTTTTGAATTCTCACTACTGGAAAAAGTGCACAAATCTAATTCGAACAAAATGCAATTTTACTCCCGTATTCACAAACGATGCTTGCTTAAATTAAGCAGCAAATCGAACGCACAGCGTTGAATATAGCTCTGTGATTGATTCGTGTCACACCCTGTGCATCCGCACTGTGAGACCTCATAGTAAAGTTTGTGAATACGGGCATTAATCTTGTTCGTTGCCCTTTATGCTACTTCTACTAAACTAATCGTTTAGTTGGAAACGAATTAGGCAGTCTAATTCAACCAATTGTCCATTGTCCGTGACCCGAATAGCCGGGATATGGATAATTGCTCGCGTTTGATACCTGCAGATGTTATTAATGACCCCACAAATGGCTGATTAGTGTGCACTATTATGTGGGACAAGATATTGAATTCTGCTGCATGATGACTGGCATTGAGATAGATTAGCAGCTGATTTGGCTATAAATTTCGGGCAGATATTGGTAATAAAGCCTATAATGCTATGTTATTAGAAATGATGACGTTGACGGATGACGTTGATGTAGTGTGTGACGTATTGGTCTGCTTAACAGAGTTAAGGTCATAGCAGACCTATCAACTCGGAAAGGGATCAACACCGCCTTTCGAGAGCTGTCATCGCCTTACGCGCGCTGTCAACCGCGAGGCGAGGCGTTTACGTGCGGATAAGGCCCAGAACAGACGGTGAAACGCAACTGCAACGAAACTGCAACTTTCTGATGATTCTTATGAATGAAACTGAAACTGAAAGTTTCAAACTGGTCCCGTCATGTGTGGTCTCTCAACGGACGCTATGGCAGAAACTTAGATGCAACTCAAAAGTAACTAGCAGTTGCAGTTTCGTTGCAGTTGCGTTTCACCGTCTGTTCTGGGCCTAAGTGCGCGTTGCAGTATGGAGTTTCATACAAAGAATACTGACCGCCTCGAGCTCGATCCCTTTCCGAGTTGATAAGTGTGCTACGTCTTTAAAGCGTCTGTGGTTGCAGGTTCGCATCCCGTCGGGAGTAATATTACAACGCATTTAATACACGCATTATCATTGTGTTTAGATAGAAAATTGTGTCAAAGTGCGGGCGTGCTCTAGATAAATAATGCAACATGAAATCATACAAACAAAATATTGCGTAATGTAAATAAATATGTTTTATCGGTCTCATTATACGAATATGGACTTAAGTCACGGTAATGCTATAGATAGTATTACCGTGCTTTACAACCTTGGGACCTTCGCGGCACATCAAAATTGCTCTCACTCAAAATAAGAAATAATCATACGACTTTTCTTAAGATCAAATCCCATGATGTAGCCCCAACCCCAAGCTTTAGAATTATTGCTTGACTATTTTTTATACATAGTAAAGTAAGTAAATTGACTGATAGCAAGTGACTACAAAATCTAGCTTTGATTCTTGTTTGACCTCTTTTGCATGCAGCTCGATATAAATGAAAGGATAAATAAAAGAAAACTCCCATGCGTCCCCAAAGTAGCATTTCAGAATTAACCCGCAAACGATAGTGTTAACGAATACTCGACAACTGAAGAAAAGCCGATTAATGGAGGTAATTAAACATTATTAAGGAGTGCCGACCTCCACCTGGGCCTCGAGGAAAGAGTACCCCTATTAGGGTCACCATCCGTCCGGATATTTCCGGACATAACTGGATTTTTCGAACATTTCCGAGCATTTGTCCTTTTTCAGGTTGTTCCATTCGTCCAAATTATTTTTATTCGTTTTGAAGCTTCATTCCCTAAAGTTCTAAATATGCATCACCACATAGAGAGTTGGTACGACATTTTTAATGAAATTTTGTAGACATTTTATCACTCTAGAATTCTACAGGTCTTTAGTTTCTTAATTAAAATTCTTCTTTATTAATCGCACAATTTAAGGCTGAGTTGCACCACCTAACTTTGACCGTAACTTTAACGATAACCGGTGTTTTTTGTATGCAATTTGACAGTATTTTGACGTTTGTTAAAGTCAAAGTAAGATGGTGCAATCTAGCCTAAGACTGTTTCAAGTTTATATGAGTACTTATATACAGTACCTACTTATTGTATTTTGCTTTTAACTTTTTCTTTTTTTATCTTTTGTCTGGACTTTCTAGATGATGTGGTGGTCCTACAAGAGATAGACCCGAGTTAATCCAATAATACTGAACTTGTGAGAGGCAGTATTTTGTGGGCAAAATTAATAATCTTCTTAGTAGCCCGATAAATATACCTGCTAATATTTAAGTACACGACAATATTTTGGAGTTAAATGAGAAATACCTCCTTATTGGGAATTTTGTCAAACAGTAATAATTTATTTGGTCGGAATATAAGAAATGATTTATTCTATATTTGTACAAATATTAAGCTTCTGCTTTGTGGCGTTACCCGCATATATTTCGGGTAAAAAAAACTGTATTTTCCAAAAACGTTTTAATGTTCATTACACGAGTACACAAGGAGGAAATAAACCACACAAACTTTTATCCCCTTTAAAATGACGTAGAAAAAACCCATTATTATTTTATTAATCTCAAAGTAGTCTATCATTTACGTTTATCAATTAAAATTCCGATACTAATCGTAGCTAAACAAGTAAAAAAATATAAACATGGTAAAATAAAAGGCCATCTACATGGTATAGTCGAGAAAAGTTACCAAAAAGTCCCATTCCCAGGAAATAGTTAACATTCTCCGGCAGAACTGAGTGTCTACAACAGTTACGAGCCGAGTCGAGTTGTCGAACTTGTCCCGACTCGACGACTTGTTTGTAATTCCTCCGCGTGTGTCTGACCTTAGCTAACTTTCGAGTAAGTTCGATTGTTACTGAATAGAATACGTACGACAGCACATCAGGCTATTTGAATTGTTTGTTGCAAAATCGCCCCTATATCACTTGTAATAAGAGAACATAGTGTTAAGTTTGTTATGCCCTCTGTTTTAACACTTTCGTGGTATTGTGGTTAGTTAGACTCTTTAGATCTGGCGGTCCTAGATTTGATTTGGTCATTGCAGACATTTTGAATGCCAGGAATGCATGGAATTCTATGCCCAATAGACGTAGGGTGGGCTTGTGGTTTAGGTAGGTAAGTGAAATAGGGATCTGAGTGCAACCGACTGTCGTCAGTTAGACGAATACCATTTGGCTGACTTTGGACAAGAGCATTATCAGACTACATTTTCGATGCAAAATCGAACCTATAAATGACTGAATAAGATTCTAATTTGTGCCGACGTCCATACTCTGCCCCCTAGATGCTTGTTATAATGACCAAGGGTTTTGTACTCCAAGCGACTTTCAACTGTTCCATACTTACAATCGCAAAGCTTTTTGCGTCGCTTTAGCCCTGACAACTTTTATCTGTCTGCCCTATCACAACTTCCATTGTTAGTTCGGTCTACTGACTTTCTCTAGCAAGTTCCCAAATTACATTTCAGATATCCAATTGACACCAAAGGCGAAAAAGTTAACGATTAAGCAACTATATCTTCGAACCAAAATCTAAAAGTTACTTATCTGTTTTATAAAAGAACTCTGAAGACTGTTTTAATCTCGCAGCCCCTCTTTATTATGGCCAGGGTTCGAAAATATCCTTATGATATATATCCGATATATATCGGATATATATCTGATATTATGATATATATCCTATATTATCGGATATATATCATAAATATCGGATATATATCGGATATTTTCGAACCTAGGGTTCGAAAATATCCTTATGATATATATCAGTTATATATCGGATAAATATCATAAATATCAGATATATATGATATATATCCGATATATATCGGATATATATCATAAATATCGGATATTTTCGAACCCTGATTATGGCCATAAATTAATTTCAGAGAAGACGAATGTTTGTACATCATTTCATTTAGTTAAAAGGTAGGAGTTGAGTTTTTAAAGAAAATAATCCCTTAGTAAAAAATACTCACGCTTTTTATTCTTTGCAAAAGGCGAATGCACACGAATAACGAAAAAATATTAATTTGTCAAAAGAACTTTTGTTAGAGCAGATAAAATAAAACTATGATAAAACAAAACAGAAAAAAGTTAGCGTTCGAATTTTAAAAATCTGTCAGCACCGATAAAACAGAAAAAAAAAACTGTTAGCAAATTGAGCCTCGCATGCGATCTTTTTGCTGCGAGAAAAACTAATATCGAGTTATGTTTTTGCCAGTACCTATCTAATTACGATTTGCGGGAATTGGCAAAGTCCTATTTTGTTATTCCCCCGGGCTCGCAGTTCCTCGAGAAGCAGTTTAAATGAAAACAAACGAGCCGACCGGGATTCTAGATTCGCATCATTTCCTCTTCATGTCTCCTTTATGAATAATAATTTAATAACTCCGTTGCTTTAGTTTAAACTGAAATGTGAATGTAAGTTCTTGCTTAAGTATTTACCATTACATTATTTAAAATTAAACTCAAGTATCTGGGGGCACGGTAGTGCCCCCACCAAGTCGAGCAAAAAAGCGGCACGGCCGTACCATCCTTTTCTCGAAGCAATTCAGGCCATTTTCGACCGCCTGTAACTTCGTTGTGGATAAAACTAGAAGGCTGAATTTTCATTAGCTATGCAGGCATTGTAAAGACACGGTATATTTAAAATTTCATTCAATTTGAACCAGTAGTTTAAGAATTATAACGGGTCAAAGTTACTTAATTTTGTCACTCACTGACTCACTGACTCACCGATCATCAAAACTCTAAGGCACTTCTAGCAGACCTAGAAGCTTCAAATTTGGAATATAAGTAGTGTTTGGTGTATGAATCAAGGAAAAACTAAAATATTTGGGGGCACGGTAGTGCAACCGCCAAGTCGAATAAAATTTTTCAATTTCGGTCCAGTTTTCTAGATACATAACTGCTGTCTACAAAATACAAAAAGAAATTATATTTGGGGGCACGGTAGTGCAACCGCCAAGTCGAGTAAAATTTTTCAATTTCGGTCCAGTTTTCTAGATACATAACTGCTTTCTACAAAATACAAAAAGAAATGAGATCCCATCAAAAACAATACTTGTCAAAAAAACCAAGTCTCGCAACTCAGTTGTTCTACGGTAAAAAGTTGTGAGATCCATGTAATACCAAGTCCAGGCCAGGAAATCTTTAACGTTTTACATAAATATATTGACTTGGCCATCGCATGAAAACACGTGTAAATTAAATTATTTAGTGCGATGGCCAAGTCAATAATTTATGTAAAACGTTAAAGATTTCCTGGCCTGGACTTGGTATTACATGGATCTCACAACTTTTTACCGTAGAACAACTGAGTTGCGAGACTTGGTTTTTTTGACAAGTATTGTTTTTGATGGGATACCAAGTGTTTTGAATACAAAGTTTGTGAGAAAATGCTGAATTGAATACGAGTTAGCTTGTTGTATGTTAATTAATTAGTAAATAGTTTCATTATCAAAGTTTTCAAGTTTTATTTTCGTGTAAAATGTTAGTTAAGTAGTAATTTAGTAAGCCTGTACAGTCGCCCACACGTCTTTAGATCGCAAATAGACATTTTTATTGGAAAAACTTAGACCTTATTGGAACAAGATAGAAGCTATAATGGTAAGCTTGATACGTCGTTATCTGCGCACTATTAGAACAGAACGGAGGTACCAGTACCTGTGAATAACGCTTGTTGGAGTTTTGTACCAGTTACAAATGACAACATACCCGTAGCTTAAATTCCAAGTAGAGCTAGTGACGGTAAAACGCTATACCTAGCTCGCCTGGCTGTAAGAGCTAGCGTTGTTTAGCTCAGACGGCAATTCCGGCTATTCCCGCAAGTGCTCTTAGCTCACGAGGGTCGTTAGCGAGCTCGTCGGAATACCACCTGATTTTTTAATTTGAAAGCTGTCGCAGCCTTTTGTGTGACGTCAAGTTGCTCGAGACTAAAGTTTTAGATTGTACCACATTTGTTTTAAAATGTTGCTGTGAAAGGGTAGCTCCACAGTAACTAGTTCTTGGAATAGTAAAGTTAATGCCGGAAAAGTACCGTTATGAAGACGTTTTATAGTTCGAGTTTGTTTCATACAATTTTGTGTTCGTAGTGAATAGTTTCTTATTGTGTTTAATTTCTTTTAGTAAATACCTAACTAATATTCCTGTTAAGCTTAGCCAAGTGCCTGTTTCAACGGGATTCGAACCTCGACCCTCGACTCGGTAATCCGAAACTGACAGCTGTTGTCACCTCCACTAATACCACATTTTAGTACCTACATATTTAGTACTACTTAGGCTGAATTGCACAACCTAACTTTAATGGTAACTCTAACGATAACCAGTGTTTTTGTATGAAGTTTGACAGATTTTGGATGTTTGTTAACGTTTAAGTAAGATGGTTCAACCCGGCCTTAGTATTATACTACAATCGTTTTAAAACCAAAAGAGAGAGCTTTTCATGGCTTTAAATTAAAATAGAGCAAGCGTTTTACCATTATTATAAATGAACGCTCTTTATCGACTTAGTTTTTTTTACATCTAGAGCTCACAGTGTTACGTGTCGACACTTTAAAAAGAAAATATCGTTCGTCTATCAAACTACATCAATACACGTCGAAATGGAGGTTATTTATATCCTGAAAGACCGAGTATATATCAGAATAAAGCGCTTAACTTAATCGGTACGTGTCTATAAATTTTGTCTGGAATCTCTCGTTGACTTTATTTTGGGTACGAATGTCAAACATATAATATACCTATCTATAAGGTGGGTGAAATAATGGGCATGCTAATGTAGACTTTATATTTAAGAAGTTAATGGTGATATTGAAGAGTAGCCGTCGTCAAAATTAGTACTAAGGAAAGGAGAGACGATAATGCAAAAAAATTAAGATTCAAAATAAGCAACTTAAAAAAATTTTTTTTTGTAAATGACTTTACTTCATTTATACTTGTTAACTATGTACTATAAGTTTCTCAATTACGGTTTAAAATAAACTCATGAACATTTCCATTCAAAGTTGCAGACCGCAGCGGTGCACCAGAATACTTTAGATTGCATTCAGCAGTCTTAACGCACACTAATTATGATTTAAGAGCTACCATTAAATGGGGTAATTAAAGAAGTTTCACGGCATAATGTCGCTTAAATAGTAGTCATTAGCGCAGCCTAAGTTAGCAACTTGAAACGTGTGGTGAGATGTGGCTAATGCGTGTTATATGCCAGATCTTGGGGAATGCTTTTACGGGTAAGCACTATTTTGTCCCCTTCTTCGTCGTTAGAACCGTTTTGTGCCTGCCACTTACGTACTTACATGAGAGCGGTATATGGAACTGTCCTATGGCTTTGCGTTAGGGTAAAAGAGACAAAGTACAGCCATTTACTACACATGATTTAGCTTTGTAGGTATTTCATGTCACACACATATAAATAAGACAAAAGAAAATAAGATTTTGTAGATACCTTTTTGCACTGACTTTTTAACTGATGAAGCGATTCAAAAACGAATGTAAAGGAAACCTATAATTTTTATTTTTGATAATCAGTCTGCGTAATCTCATTCTCTATATTAGTTAGTGACGATGATGTCAGAAAAAGAGCAAGCTTGCGCCTAAATAGGTATCTAATATAACTTCTTGTTGATTAAGAAAAGCATTTCCCAAAACCTAAACTGCAGCAAATTTCATTACCTTAAAGTTAGAAGCAGTCAAGAAATTCACGATTTTCACAAGTAATAAGTATTTCCTTTAAAGTGTGACGCAAAAGAACGAGCGCGGAACGTGATCGATCTACGCTACGAGTGTTCGGAGCGTATTCGTAGCACTCGTAGGCCAGTGAACGTCGTTTCCACTGTTATATGGTCCGATTTTTTGTCGCGCAAGCAGCGATATGAAAGAATACTTTCGTAGCACTCACTACGAGTAATCGGAGCGTATTCGTAGCACTCGTAGGCCAGTGAACGTCGCGGCGTCGTTTCCACTACTTGATGGTCCGAATTTTTGCCGTGCAAGCAGCGATACGAAAGAATACTTTCGTAGCACTCACTATGAGTATTCGGAGCGTATTCGTAGCACTCGTAGGCCAATGAACGTCGCGGCGTCGTTTCCACTACTTGATGGTCCGAATTTTTGTAGTGCAAGCAGCAATATGCAAAAATACTTTCGTAGCATTCGTAGACTAGTGCGGATTGTTTATACTCATCCATGGTCCGAGTTTTTGTTGTAAAACAAGTAACGATCATAGACGTAAAAATAACTACATGCTTTAGAATAGATTTGAATTTGAATCTCAGAAATCTCACTAAAATCTTTGCTATTTAAAATTAAGATTATTCGTTAATTCAAGTGCTTAATAATTGACTCTGGTCTGCCTTCATTATTCTTCCTTAAACCTAGTTTTCCTTGGCGTTCTAATCCAATCCACCTGCTTGCATGATTTTCAATTTTGCTGAAAAGAAAATCATTAGTTTTTTACCCCAGAAGCCTGAAGGAGGGTACTTATGTACTGCCAGAATAAGTTCACGTTCAACCATCAAACCCACATCCGACATTTTGTCGTCCCTATTCCATGGAAACGAACACAGAGATTCCAAGCCGGGTACATCTCCTGCAGCTAGTTACATTTTCCATTGCTCCTAGTTATTTCCTGTCGCTGCATCGGAAATAAAGGTGGGAAAGTGGGAATGGAAGCGAATGGAATTTTCGTGATAAAACCCTGGATATGGGCGTTATCACGTACAGATTGCGCCGTTCCAGTTTATTAATGTCGAATGCAATCGACAAAGTACAAGTATCGATAAAGAACGAGTACCTATCGATAAAAGTGTTATATTTATAAATTCGTCATTCATGAAGGGTATTAAGGTTGTCTGGTCACGCACTTATGTTTATCACATCACTAACTTTGTAAATTAAAACAGTGTTAAAACAACTTTTTGGCTAATGAGTGCCCTTTTGAGTCCTCGTATGCAAAACGGGTTTTCAAAATGTTTACTTCAATTTTTTTACAACGTTTTTTTTCTTTTTTCACTCTGTTCTCATAACCATAGCGTAATTTATGACAATAGGAGAATAATTAAACAGTTATGAGCCGTGTAATAAACAGGTACAGTACACGCGAATGGAGTCGCAAGTCGAAGTTAGTCTCATAATTAGTTACTTAGAAGTTAAAAACGTGATTCCTAGAATATCAATTCCATACAGTTTATGACGTGGCATTTCAATTGACACTAAACAAGACAATTTGAGTGTAAAATTATCCGCGTATTCATCAGAATAGTTTGCATTGTGCGTTGTTTAGCTGATGATGTCAATGGCTGGAAATAACTGGGTAATTATTGTATGGACAAATGCGCATCAAGCATAACTACGTGGCATCTTATGTGGTTGGATTAAATTCTACTTTGCAACAAAAATGCAAGGTCTCTTGTGCTGTATTGCACTTTGAATGCTGTCATACATTAATTGATAAAGTTGTGAGCTAAGGTATTGATAACAGTGTCATATGACAAACTAGCGACCGCCCGCGACTTCGTACGCGTGGATCCCGTTTTACCCCCTTAGGGGTGGAGTTTCGTAAAATCCGTTCTTAGTTCTACGTTCTAAAAAAAACCCCCCATGCAAAATTTGAGACTCCTAGCACTTGTAGCGTGCTTGTAGTTTCTGAGATTTCGTGATGAGTGAGTCAGTCAATCAGTGACCTTTCGCTTTTATAATATGATAAATAAAATAATCATATTACCCCTGTATATGTATGATTACTTTTAAAACACTTACCAAACTTTCAGGAAGGATCAGCTCTGTTACATTACAGACGTAACACAAGAAGATTCACTAAAATCCGTTAGTTTCTCTTAGTTTAAAAAGTAAAGAACGTGAAAGTTTAAAATGATATAATAAAGCACATTGGTGCAATCTATTAGATACAGTTTTACTAAAGAATTAAATTTCGATACCCGTAACTAAACCAATACCTTGTGAATCATAAGTAGAAACTTGAAGTACCTACTTGTCACATTCGTAAACATACCCTTTCACACAAATATTCCGACAATGACGTATTAACAACTACCTACTAGTAATATTAGCATGTTATTAAATACCCTCACTTCGGCATCCTTGTCAAGGTCTGGGGGTAACCTGACGTGCCGGTATGCGGACCCTCGCTCACCTGAGCATTAAAGCCATTAATATTTCGAAGGTAGTTTTGATATTGATTGCTTCACAGTTTCTGTTAGATGAGGGTTCGTGCGGTTAGAGCACTTAGTAGAGACGATTTAGATTTTTTTGTTGCTAAGTGGCACTTATTACAAATAAGATACTAAAGGTTTTAAACTTAACATGCCGTCCTCTATAATATAATTTTGACTGACCTCAGTTGGTAATTGAACACACATCATTTCGCTTGCCGTGCGTCTATACCGCTGAGCTTTTACGCTCGTATTCACGAACGATGCTTGCTTAAGTGAATCAGCAAATCGAACGCACAGCATTGAATAGAGCTCTGTGATCTCTGTGATTGGTTCGTGTGTGACCCTGTGCGTCCACGCGCACTGTGAGACCTCATAGTAATGTTTGTGAATACGGGCGTTCGCGTTAGTTTATTAGCTTGGAATCCATTTTAAGCACTTTTAGGTAGGTAATCGTAAAGTAATCATTCTGGAATCATTAAAGTAATTTCAGTCTCAAGAGTATATTTACGCCTTTAAATGGCTAAATTCCATTTTCAGACGACTGAACAGAATAATTTTATTTCAAACATTCTTTGCTTACAGTTTTCTAATAATTAATAGGTACTGAGTGAAATTTAGCGAGCGCTAGTCTACCTATTTAACTCGCGGCTGATTTTAATTGAATACATAGTTAGTAGGACCCAAACAATGTGGTATTAGTAAAGTACCGGAATATAATTAAGAGCATGTAGGTACCAGTTTTATTGTTAATTAATATACTCGTAGTTGGCGTAATGGCGTCTGTGCTCGTTAATATTGCTAACAAACAAACCGCTGATAAACTTCATTTACTAAATATTAGCTTTCTTTCACGGGTTTGCTAGCATTGCATTTATTTAACATTTTTAATTAAAATAACACAGGCTGAGTTGCACCACCTAACTTTGACCGTAACTTTGACGATAACCAGTACTTTTTGTGTGGATTTTGACTGATTTTTGACGTTAGTCAAAGTTAGATGGTGCAATCCAGCCTTAGAAATGTGTGTATGTTAATGAAACAACAAGAATCTGTCAAAATTAAAGCACTGCTCAAGATAATTGTAGCTTCATAACTTAGGCATCAACAGCCCTTTACAGTCCACTGCTGGACTATGAGCCTCCTCCACTATGGTGGAGGGTTTTGCCATAATCTCCACGCTTGGCAGGCGGGTTGGAGATCGCAGTTTAAAAGAACTTAGGCATAAAAAAGTTTGTAATAATTTCGATAGTAAGTGAAATCTATCTACACAATAACATAACTAATTCCTACATTCTTACAAAATTTGGAGACAAGTGGAGCTATATTACACTTTTTTTACATTTGACTATATAAAAGTTCAAATAGTTCAAAGGAATACATACGTATACTTATTAAGTTTTAGTTATTTAATTTGTCTTCAAGCTACGCCTAGGTAGACAAAGGATAGGTATCACTTAAGATAACTAAAAAAACTTAATTAATTCTCAGTTGACTTTTAAAGAGCACTTGTACTTTAATTATCTTTTCGCTTCGCAAAAACAGATGTAATTAATTTTATCTTGAAAGCAATGCAATGAACAGCATGATCTATCATTAATAAAGAACTACTTTAGCAAATTCGTGGAAAATGTAATTAATCATGGGTTATTTTTACAAAGTTTGCTTTCTGGGGGTTATTAGAAGTAAAGCACGATGTACACTGGCGTATGATGGATTGGTGTGTGGTAAAAACATATAGTGTATTCCAAACAAGCGAAGTCAATATAAAGCTTGTAAAACTAAGTGTAGGTATTTTCCACTATAAACTGGGGTCATGACATTTTGACATAGTGAAATGCTTACAGAACGAAGCTGGATTCAATTTTAACTACAGATTTTATTTATTGGTGATATCAATATTCAGACCAAAAGTTTGGAGTTTACTATGGAATAAAGTTACATTATATGTAGGTATAAATAAATTAAGCTTGTGATTGGTCTCTAAGGAAAATTATGTAACGACACAGTCGTAAATCAGTGCGATGCTATTCAGAATTTTATTTGTTTTTATCTCTATTTTGAAAAAAAAAAACATCATTGCCGACAAACTGTAATGCAGTTTGACAAGTGTACAATACATAAAGATGTATTGAATATTGATATGTAGGTATTCTTTTCTGAACAATAGAAAAAAAAATTGTGAATGAATCGAAATGTTCTTACGCGACGAAGATTGACTTTTAAAATACCTGTCTATTATATTGACTTAGGTACTTCATTTTCTTGTCTTAATTAGCCACCGATAGAGTCACTATAAAAGTGATGCACTCGATAAACGCCAACAAAATGGAAATTAAGGCTTGTTTACAGCGCCGCTTAGCATCAAAGGCCAACGTCAGTCGGCCATTACAGTTGTTATGAAGTTCTTGGAACTATTCGCGCGTGTACACAGCACGAGCTGCGTATTAAGCGGAGTGTACACATGCGGACTTTGAGTTTGAGGCATCTAATTTAGAAGATTCGGTTACCGCAAGATTCCATTTAGCAGCGATGATTGTACTACCTAAACTAGGACTTGAGATAATGATGATAAGATAAAGACAGGAGGCTACTTATTAATATGAAGCAGCAATCGTTACCCTAATTAATATAGACTTGACTTTGAGTCAATTTAACTAGAACTCAATGAGAAAAAGTCCAACGAAATTAGAGAAAGTAAAACGGAACAAATACCTTACTAATAATACAAAAAATCATACAGACATAATTCATGTATGTTATTCCAAAAACATATTTAACACACGAACATAAAAATGCAATCGCGCGACGGTTGGCTCGTTGGTATTTACTACGAGTACAATCAATTTGTTTACACAAAATAGTTAACTGACGCGCCAAAATTTATTGCTTTGATCGCGAACAAAATTGTTTTAAAACGAATTTACTCTATCCCATTTAAGCAGGTTTAGTGTGATCAAAAAGCAAAATATGTGGCGAATTCGATCTCGTTTTACATTGTGATTATGTAGACAAAATACTTAAAAGGTTATTCAGTTAAATGTGTAGCGCATCGAAAGGGTTGTGTGGTTATTTTGCCACCTAATCAGTTTTAAGTGATTTTGACGGTATTTGAATAATAATTTCCGCACGAAAGAGGACCAAACATTTTCCTTCGCAGTTTCTCTTTTATCAATTAATTAACTTGAGAACATAGTCGAGCTAATTTGTTTAATTATTAGCTTAGGTTTAATTGTTATTATTGTTTAAATAGGGCTAAATATTGTCTAACAGTGATTTGGGATGTTATCAGTGCTATTGGATAAAATAAAAATAAAATAATCAGTCCTCATCAGCAATGGACTGTAACAAAGAAATGATAATTAGAGATGAAACGGATAGTTGTTTGGCCGGATACCGGATACCGGATATCCGGCCAGCTGCTAGGCCGGATAGCCGGATATCCGGCGGCCGGATAGTTGGCCCATTGTCTCGTTGCATGTCGTGACGAGTATAGTGCCGCACAGGTGCTTCGTACGCGATCAGTGGGTCTATTAGTAGAATAGACTAGTCACACTTTTGGAAAATCCAATCCGTCCGAATAGAATGTCAGATTTTGCCACTTGTCTAGGGTGCAGATCAATTCAATTTCGGCTGCAATCGTGAGTGTGTTATTGAATAGCGAAAATTTAACTATACTGGTCATCACTAAAATCGGCCCACCTACGTTTTACAGGAAAACTCGTTTCTATTGATACAGTCATGGTGCCCCAACAATATTGGTGTTATTTGACAGCCCAATAAATATCCTTAAAGAAAAACACATTTAATTTCTTAATAAACGATTAACATAAACGCGATATACAATAAATGTGACTTCAAAAAGACCTCACTTTGGGCTCACCTCTGGGATCAATTAGACCAATTTTTATGGTTATAAAACCAAATAATGATCTCACGTGTCCTCTTTAACAGATGGATAGCGATTAATCCCAACTTAACAGTTTTATAGCCATAAAAGTCGGCTCAAGCGTAACTACCTATTTTTTGAAGAAGTGACTCTGGATTCTTCTACAGACACATTTTTGGGGTAAAACCCTTTCCTTTAATAAAATGAAGTTTCAATACTCAATACTCAATACTTTTATTAACAAAGTTTAGAACTAGGTTTTTAAATGGTGCCAATATTGGTGGGAAGTGGGGATGCATATTACGTTTGAAAGTGCTTGTCGCGGGAGGGTCGATCTTTGTGATGACCAGTGTAGTTGCATCATGTCATCAGACCATCAGTGAAAAAAAATCGCCTATTTTTTTGGCAATATTTCGACATTAACAGATATTTACTACTAGCTTTCCGCCCGCGGCTTCGCCCGCGTGGAATTTTGTCTGTCACAGAAAAACTTTATCGCGCGCGTCCCTGTTTCAAAAACCGGGATAAAAACTATCCTATGTTCTTTCCCGGGACTCAAACTATCTCTATGCCAAATTTCATCAAAATCGGTTGCGAGGTTTAAGCGGGAAAGCGTAACAGACAGACAGACAGACAGAGTTACTTTCGCATTTATAATATTAAGTTGGGATTTATCTATGTATTCGTCATTAGAGTGAATAGCCCAGAAAAATAAATTAGTTTTGAAAGGCCTTAATATGGCTTTTTTGTAACTTTTTGGACTTTAAATAAAAGCCGTCATTATTGTAAGCCATTTTATTGATATTTACCTCAAAGATTAATGTATTTCATTTTATTAATAGGAAATTGTCGTTTTTTTTTAATATCCGGTATCCGGC
Organism: Ostrinia nubilalis; assembly: GCF_963855985.1. NCBI lineage: Eukaryota > Metazoa > Arthropoda > Insecta > Lepidoptera > Crambidae > Ostrinia > Ostrinia nubilalis. Next base: position 10,639,416 of record NC_087103.1, read on the forward strand.
CGGATAGTGAGTTACTATCCGGTATCCGGCCGGATAGTAAATTAGGGCCGGATATCCGGCCTACCGGATAGTTCCCGGTTATCCGTTTCATCTCTAATGATAATGAATTGATTGATATTTATCAATGATGATGATGATGAATAATATCAGTTTATCTGTTACAGACTACATTACTATTATTACAGATTACCTCATCAATAGACGACCTTCGGAATTAATAATCTTCAAGACTAATAAATCATAAAAACGAATAATGCCTTGAGCCGTCAATCTAAGAATCGAGGTCTTAGGCTGAGTTGCACCACCTAACTTTGACCGTAACTTTGAAGATAACCGGTGTATTTTGTATGGAGTTTGACAGATTTCTGACGTTTGTCAAAGTTAAAGTAAGATGGTGCAACCCAGCCTTAGAAATTGGGTACTTATAATAACCTCTTATTAGAGAAACCTGACAACGGTCTTGCCAAGGGCGTCTTCTAACTCACGATTTATATCTACTAGTCATACTTTTAGTAATGTAGTTTGCTAAACTAATTTAAAACAGGTAATTTAAAGAGCAGTTAGCGTAATGTGTGTCGTGTGTAAACAGCTTTAAACTGTAGTTACCCTACACTTTGTGACGAGATGAAAGATCACTGAAGCGCGGTTTGATATATGATACTCGCGAGATGTCGCCCGGTATAAATAGCGGCGGTGCGTTGACCGAAAGCTGGGGTTGCCATTATTGGAACAAAAATCTACTTAAATTAAGGCATTAATTACACTAATTGAGTGTCACTCATGGATGAAATTTATTTAAATGTGACCAAACGATTTTAAATGCAAATAATTTGCAGCGGATACGATTTTAAATTTAACAGCACGCTGTATCATGTGGGATTTCTCTGTATATTTACAAAACCATTTTAAAAGTGATACAGAAAACCTTTAGCCTATTGGAACGGTTGTAACACAAAAATAACGCTTGCCCCGGGAAAAACAATTCACAACTTGTGGCACCGCACGCGCCCCAAGAATTTGCGCGGAATACAGTGTGAGTCACGTTAAAGTGTACATATGAAAATAGATGAAACTAGACCTATTTTTATCGACAAAAAAGAGGTCAAAAAATTTTTGAGATTTTTTTTTAATTTTTTATAGATTTTTTTTTCTTCCAATTACTTATTGTAAAGAAAACGTAATAACTTTTAAACTAAGCGGTATATCCTGATAAAATAAAAACAGTAATAATGCTAAATAACAGGCGATACTAAAAAAATACATAAAATACACAAAAAAGGCCAACAAATAATAAAAAATGTTACTTTTTGAAAAAAATCTGCTTTTAAATTCGTGTTTTTTTGGTTACTTGATAAATTTCTCCAAAAAATGCCCCTATAACCGGTAGTTTTTATTACTTTGTATTATTCTCTATCGTATTACCTTCGTAAAACCAAAATCGCATGTCTCTATCTCTATCACAACGTTTGCAATGATCGTTTGAACTAAGCCTCTCCGGGCGCGCCATTCAACGCTTCGTTAACAACGAAACTGAAAATGGCTCTAGATTTGTAATTTTGATAAAGTCAAGTTAGATTTCAAATAAAAACAAAAGATTTCGAAGTAAAATAAGAATTTTAGTTAAAATTAAAATTTTCTCTACCTGTAGCGGAGAATAATGTTGTAGCAGGCCTTTGTTCAAACGATCATAGCAAATGTTGTGATAGGGATAGAGACATGCGATTTTTGGTTTTACAAAGATAATACGATAGAGAGTAATACAAAGTAATAAAAACCACCTGTTATAGGGGCATTTTTTGGAGAAATTTATGAAATAACCAAAAAAACATGAATTTAAAAGCAGATTTTTTTCAAAAATTATCATTTTTTATTATTTGTTGGCCTTTTTTGTGTATTTTATGTAGGGGTTGGTGCGGTTTAGTATGTTACGGGAGACGATCGCGTTGTGTAGTATGTTCCCTGTGGGGAAGGACTTGGAGGAGACATTGACGTACTGTGGGGTGCCTGTGAGCAGGGTGGCGGTACTGGCGCGCGTCCCGAAGCCGATGATGGCGCTGGCGGTGCCTTGAGACATGACCGTGCTGAACGTGCCCGATTTCGCGTTGATTGGGATCCTGGAAGAGAATTATTGTTTTAGTATCGCCTGTTATTTAGCATTATTACTGTTTTTATTTTATCAGGATATACCGCTTAGTTTAAAAGTTATTACGTTTTCTTTACAATAAGTACTTGGAAGAAAAAAAGATCAATAAAAAATTAAAAAAAAAACTCAAAAAAATTTTGACCTCTTTTTTGTCGATAAAAATAGGTCTAGTTTCATCTATTTTCATATGTACACTTTAACTTGACTCACACTGTATATTGAAAATTCCCAAAAATATTCGCCGCGAAGTTTGCACGTGGCAACATTCTGCTGTTGTAGGCTCCGCTAACGGTGTGAATCGAAATGATTGAAAATGTACCGGATTTTAAACGTTTCGCTTTAAAAATCTTAAGACTTCTCCACGATAAAGTACATAATGTTTTTAAAAACAACTCTGTTGTACTCGTAAGCATTTATTATTCTGGCATTTGTAATGGCCTCTACTCTCCAGTGTTAATTAAAAAATACTCACAATTGTCATCAAAGTAAATACCTAGTTAATTAAAAACAGAAGAGATATTTTGCATATTATTTTCCTTAAATAAGTATAATTTTCTGTACCGTAGCGAGTAGGTACAGGAGCCATAAAGTATGTACTACATTTGACTACTCAACACTTTGGTGTCGCCTCTAAAATGTATATCCTCTTTTATATTGAAAAATGGCGGTCACAAAGCGGGGTACATCCGCGATACATCACGAACACAAATTGCTGTACAATTCCACACAAACCGCACTTTGACACCGGTGTATGCTTTAAAATAAGGTGCAACTAGGGGGGAGAATTTTTCATTACTGGCAGCACCCTCTTTCTTCCATTCCATTCTTTATAGCCCTTATATTGTTTCGGTGGCTCGACAAAATAAATGTTGTATGGACCCCGGTTTAAACATTATTGGACCGGTATATTTTAGACGGAGTTAAGGGTCTTTTTATTGCTTTTTCGGTTATTAATGGACTAAAGGAGATAGATTAGACCGCGGTGCAACAACAACTTTGTTTTACAAGTGCCATAAAATTCATTTCGAGGGAAAATCGTTTGTTGTCACATTAATTGGTCAATTAGGGAATACCTTTTATGTTTATAGCTTGTAACTAGCTCTATTGAGTTATAATAAAATTTGTTTGCAACATAGCTTTATCTATGCAGAGTGATCATATTGAAAACTTTTTAAGCTCTTTCAGTGTTAATATAATTTGTCAACACGGTCATCCATCTGGCCGTCGTTTAATAGGACTTGCAACGCTGGGATTAAAATGGGTTCCATTACCCGTTGGCACAGCTAGTAACTAATTCATTACCCAGGGCAAAATAAAAATAAATAACTCGCAAAATTACATCTGTTAATAAGGAAAACGGAACATCAGGGACATTCCCTCCGAGCCCGGAATAATGGCTCGCTGTACATAAAAAATTGCAGCACGGTGAGCTTAGGTAAACGTAGGTATACGTTTTAGGTACGCGGTGAAACACAGAAATATTGAGAAACTCCATAGTTTGAATATTTTTATACAATATTTTAACAACTTTTATTTCAATATTTACAATGTAAGCGCCAGCAAATGACTACTTCATTTTAGGTACTATTTTTTCCTCAAAAAATCTTCTGAAATAAATAGCAGGTAGTGGTTTCGAAAAGCATTTTCGACCTTAGGATCGCGCCAAATAGAATGGAGAGATCTTGTGTTTGGGGATCCCACAAAAGAACAAGGTCCAATTCTGCAAGACAATTTATTTATTATCCTCTCTATCTGTCTTTTTCTTACTCTACAACATTCGAAGGCGAGTGAAGGAGACGGGTGAGTTGTATGAGCAATAACGGAAATGGTCCATCGGAATAGACCCCCAGAGGGATTAGACCTCCAATTACACGCTGTGCGTGCGTAATAAATATTTTTCTAAATTTATATCCCAGGCGTATAAGGATTTATCGATCGATAGGGTCGTAAATATAACTGGGATGAAAGGAAGATATGTTATAATTTGTACGGATTTCGTGATAACATTTTCCTACCGTGTATTCCATACTAAATATCCAAAGGCTTGTTTATTTGTATGGTATAGGACAAAAACACATTTTGAAGATATCTTTTGGTGAACTAATTCAATACTACAATTTCAAACTTTGGAGATCGTTCAATGTAAAGTATTATGAGTCTTTTTAACTGTTAAAATCACTCTTGGTTATTTCAACTGTGTAAAACTCTTCAATAATATTATTTTAGGTTTTTATTTTAGTCAATAAAAATAAAATGTTGGTAAGCCCTCGCAAAGAATATCATAGCTAATATTACCAAAGCTAGTTAGTTCATAAATATGTTAATTTGATATATTATCCTATAAATAAAAAGTGTTTACTTTTAAAAATGAAATAAATATTACCAAAAGGTAATAAAAAAAGTGAATAATGATGGAACCCAGATATGCATTTCACAATTCCATAAAGATTTCTCGCTAATAAGTAGCGGGGTACAAAATAGAGGCGTAATATTTCGGAGCCGGCGCCGGGATTAAGGTCCCAATTACACAAGCCCCCTGACTCGGCAAAAGCGGGCGGTGACGTAAATCTTTGAAATTAGTGCAAAAAATATTCGAGGTGGGAATTTTCCAGTAGTGGAGTGACGAGGGTCCGGCACGGTGCAGCGGTATTAGAGACAGGTATGTGCTGTGTTGTGAGCGGGATTTGGGTGTAAGGCGGAAATTGTAAGGGTCTCTCTAGTGTATCTGTTGAGACATCTAATACGGAACTTAGGTGAAAAAAGAACAAATAAGTTTGTAGCTAGATTTCATTATCTGATCAATACATAAACACACTAGATAGGTACTACTCAAATAAACAAAATGAAAATATTATGATGCCGAAGTGTACAGAAGCTGTTGGCACACCATCTTTGTATACCCTAACTCGTGACAATTGATTTGTAACCGTTTATTGCATAACCACAGTAGCACGTAGCACATTCACATTAGGTCTTACAATTTAAGCAGATATACAATGTGGACCCAGTTAGGGCACAGCAACTTTAGGAAGGAGGCAAAACGACGATCTTAACAGTTTCAAAATAAATTAATGTACAGATTGAGTTTGGCTCATTTTATCACTATTTAAACAATGCATTAGGAATCTCTGAAAAATTTAGTTCCATGCTATCCACGTCCAATTCAATAGGACCACTCCAATCGGGCTATAATGAACTCAACTTTTCCAATAACACCAAGAAATGTTCAATTATTAACTCCATCCACAAATCGGGATAAAGCACTGCATAAAGTTTCGTGGAAATCTTTCATCGAAAGGAATCACTCGATTGAGTAACGCGGTCTATTGTGGCTAATGCCTACTCGGGATCGGACTGAGTTCCGAGCAGAGTCTTTCTTATTGCTTTAGTTACACTCCGACTCCGATTGTAGTGTTAGATCACGTACCTAACAATAGAAGACCAGATTTTAAGACTATCGATTGAAAAATACACAGGGATCTTGCAGGTCGCTAAAGGAGAGAATGGTGCACGAGTACGAGTATTTCGTTTAATTAATCATGCATCGAATGGAATTACTCGATTGAGTAACGCGGTCTATTGGGGCTAATGCCTACTCGGGATCGGACTGAGTTCCGAGCGGAGTCACACTGCACCATGTGTCATAGTTATAGGTTCGTGAGTTATATTACTATGTGCAAAATATTCTTTTTCCTCATCCCACTATGCCAGCATTTAAAAGACAAATAGAACCCATATAAAATTTCCCAATCACGTCTCATCAAGCGGCTCTAAAGTTTTCATGAATTCATCGAGAGAGAGCGCTGCAGTTTCATTTCATTGGATCCCTTTATCGAGCTACTTGATCGCGTAAAGGCGGTCTATTGTTGCTAAAACCCACTCTGGGGTTCCGTAACGAACGAGTCATTGACCTGTAATAAAAGGACGCTCAAACTTTTCTACTTTTTCATTTTCTATGCGTTTTGATTGGATATTTAAGTTTTCAGAACGTGTTGCATTTGAACTCTATTTTTGGCTAATAAAAAAAAAAAAAAAAAAAAAAAACAATAAAAAAAAAAAAAAAAAAAAAAAAAAAAAAAAAAACCTCTAAAAAAAAATCTTACTTATTTTGTTACTTTTAAACCTTGTACATAAATGTGTGTAAAGTATGGAGCCTACAAGTTTGCTCGTATACATTGGCGAGAAGCTACCTGCACTCTCTAAATATGTACATTCATTTGTCTGCATATTTAAAATACCATTACCTTGCAAAAACCAAACTCCGGTAATTTCGGCTGGAGATAAAAAAAAAAAAAAAAAAAAAAAAACTTATGGATTTCAAAACAAATTCAAATTCAATTGCAGATTATGATACCTATTGTGTTATGTAATGAGGTTTTGGTACTTCACTCATAGTAGATTAAATCGCACTCATTGCTTATTAATGAAGTAGCGGTAAGGCAAGCTATATGAAACGTGTCTGATGCCCGTTTTCACCATCAATACCTAATATTTAAGTGACCCCTTTGAAAATAAAATTCCTGTTATTTATTACCATAGTACTCACTTAAAAATTAGGGATTGATGGTGAAAACGGGCATAAGTGTCCTGATGGGCCTGCATATTATTTATTTATATTAATAAGTTGTATAAAATATATCCAGTACCTACTTAACGCACATTAAACACTAAAACGCATTTGCAGACTAGTCTACAAAGAAAATTACAGAGCTCCTTGTTATGAGTCCCTCAGGATAAAATAATAAAGCTAAAAGAAGCGGGAAATTTATAAAGGATGAAAATGGAATGAAAATAACTGTTCCAAGTTTTTCATATAAGACTAAGGAAAGGGCAATAAATTCAAAGCGGTTATAAGGAGACGGATCCGATGGAGACTTATTAGAATTGGCGTGGGCTTAAGCCTCGGGTTCACTAGGAGACACATAACATTTATTTAAGTATCCACGCTATCCCACTAGGTGGACCGACGATCTGGTGAAGGTCCCGGGAAAAACCTGGATGGAAACGAACGAAGTATCCAAACTGTGTCACTTGGCATCTATTGATGCGCAACATATGATATTCAACAATTTAGTTGCGGGAAGGATTCGGATTTGCGATTTAAATGCAAATAATTGTTACTTACCTATTTATCTCAAACAATTTAAGGTGCCAAGTTTTCAGAAATCAATGTTAGGTACACGTTTTCTTCTTGTAAACTAAAATGCTTAGTTATGCTAAGAGTGTGTCCACCATGGAATAAATGACTATGACTATAGTCCGATATTGAAACCGTTGCGTTGGGCCATTGTCGATTCAAACAACATAACTTATACAGTTCTATTACAAAACTACAGATATGATTTCTGTAATATCAGCAACAGAAGATGCCCCAGATCTTCAGATCAGATTTGATGTTTTGAAGCAAATATATTAAGCTCCCATTCCGCAGGAATTCGTCAGTCTGTCGTCTGTTTGCCAGTTGATCGAACGGATCCTAACAAGATTAACCTAGCTCAGAGAACAGCACTCGACATTCTGTCTTTGACTCCGAATGCCAATGGTCCTTTGAAGACAGCTGACCTCTGCCCTCGCAAGATTGCGACCTTATACCTACCATATAAAACAATAAAATGAAACCTTATTCGAGAGGAATAAGACTCAACGCGTAATAGTAAAGTGTGTTATTTTGTTAGGCAAATTATACCCTATAGAAAAATTACACACTTTTTAATCAAGTTTTATTAAACTGTTTGTCTAACTAAAGGCAACGACTCTACGACTAACTAACGTACGATGTTAGTCCTTAAATAAATAGTCTTAGGAATCTTTTTTGGGCGTCGGTTCATTGAGCAAGGGTTGAAGGCAATCGACTCCCTCCTGAAACTATTCACTCTAATTGTAATATTTCTGCGGCATAAAGGGCAGACCAATGTTACTTAAACTTATCAATTCAATTTCAATTAATCCCTAAAGTAGCTCAAACTCACCTTTTATCTATTGATTTATGTAGTTACTCAAAGAAAATGTAATTCGTAAGACCGTCCGTACTTCAAAATTAATTTGAATTACAGACGGAAACTTTCGAAGCTTGAAAGGCGGGCTTATGTCCTTTTAGGGCGAAGTCCGTCTTTTGTGTGTAACAATGAAGTGTTCCGTACAATTTCAATTTGATTAAGCAAATAGGGCTGCGCTTAAAACCCCAAAACCCTGGTTTATTGTTCAAAACCAATTGAGATTCCCGCAAGTAGGTCATCGTCCTTTCAATTCGAGCTGTTCTTTGAAAATCAGCACTTTTGGAAAACTCTTGAAAGGTATAATTACTGGACCCACTTACGGACCCCTGAGTGTGGATTCGGACTTGAGAGAAATTCTAATTGTAGGGGCCAGCCAAATCTAATCTCACTGAAAACGCCGTAACTACCTACCTACCAAGTTGGGATACAGACTCGTACTACTTGGCGTTGCCACTTTGTGCTGGATACGAGTACATACTTAGCGTTGCCGCTCTGTGCTAAACATTTAATTCATGCTATTATTTCATTAATAACTAATAACAAAAAAAATATATATAGGTTACATAGTATATGTATAAATCAAGATAACGAATCTTGAATTATCTCTTTAAAAATAACCAAACACTTGTTAGGTAATTTTTATCTAAATAAATTAATACCTACATTTCAACATGTTTTCCAAATAAAAACATAATCAACACTTCTGGCTAGCGATTGACCGAGTTAACCCTAAAAGATACCAAATAAACATGGTAAATACCCAGAAATAAGCCACTTTTACATCTGTACACAAAAATATCTAAAAGAAGCAACTGCTTACATAGTTTTAGCGCGTATTTGTGTTATGTATTTGTACAAATAAAACAGATGTTCTACTTTGTAGGGTAAACAGGCGAGCCGGTTGCCAGTTCGGAGATTTAAAAAAAAAGTGAATACCTAGATAAACAAACATAATTAAGCATTCACTCTTGTGAGGATATATTTAAATTGGTAACTTGGTCAGCTACACGTTTATGAGTATTTTGGTTGGTAAAATAATTTAATTCCGTTTTCAATTTAGGTAAATGTTCTATTTATTAATATTGTAATAGAAAATACGATCCTTTTACAATAACATCTAAAATAAAGTTTAATTTAGTTCAAGTTACTTTAAGATTGCTATTAATTGAAGACTTTGTATTCAAGTTCATGAGGTACAATTTAGTTTGTAATTTCAAACCTGGTTAAGTTGATTTCTAAGAACATCAAATTATTAGATTTTGTTTATATTTACATATAATTACAAGCATTTTGTACCTCACATTCTTTAAATGTTAATAAAGTTTCAGTTGATTATTTAAATGTGATAATTCCTTAAAATTACCGATATTACTGAAAAATTAGTTTTTCTAACATTGTTTCGCACTAAAAGGCAATTTCATACCTATAAAATGTTTCATAATTGTCAAATTAATAATAAAACAACAAAGAAAGGTTTCAGCAGATTATAAAAGCTTAAACCTGTTCAGCCTTTCAAAAGCTTTGAAAGCTTATAACAATCTCTGGTAATGAACTTAAATAAAAAACAGCAAACTGAAACTTTCAATACTACGACCGAAGCTTTAGCTGTTTAATCTTACTTGAAGCAGTATTGAAATTAAATGGGTTGTAGTTTATTAGGAAACTTTGAAAAGAATAAAGTTTTATATCATAAGTTATTGCTTTAAGCCTCTTTTATAAGTTGTTGTGATGTTATTTAAAACTTTTGTCGTAGGAGTTCTAAAACAGGTTATTTATCATAAACAATCGTCATTGGGGTTAATAGAATGGGTTTCGAAGTTTGTACAAGTTGAAAAGGTTAATTGTGTTGCTCTGATTAATGATAAACTAATGACTAGACCGGGAAAGAATAGGAAACTATGATTAGACAGAATGACGAATGACTTCGATATTATGGAGTATTTTTAATGATGGAAATTTTCAGATCTATGATCGCATTTTAATCCTACTAATATTATAAATGCGAAAGTTTGGATGTCTGAAATTCTGGATGTTTGTTAATCTTTCACGCAACAAGTACAGGACGGATTTTGATGAAACTTTACAGTATTATTGTTTATAACCCAGAATAACACACAGGCTATAATTTATGACGATATGTGACAAACTAAATTACACGCGGGTGAAGCCGCGGGCAAAAGCTAGTTACATAATAAGTAAGTATTTCATTATATCGTCGTTAATGAAAAAAAAAAATGCTTTAAATCAATTATACATTTTTATGCTATTAGCATTAAAAAGTAAGTGCCTAAGTGGGCTTTGTTCTGAAACTCTTGTTTATAAGGTCAACTTGTTAACGGCAATTGACACAAGCTTGAAGTTACATGGAGTTTAATTAAAACTTTTCATTGTTACGAAATCAACAACAAAGAAAATTAGAAAGGTAGGTAAATAATAATATTGTATTTGCTCGCATTCAATTTTGTTTGATTTTCGTTTAATTAGAATATTATTGAGTCACCATCTTAAAGAAATATCTCAATTTCAGGACTTTAATTTAATATTTTTAGTTTTGGAGTTTAAAATTCGACTACATTAGTTGATAGTAGATAGCTTTTGCTGCAGTAGTAAACAGTACCTTTCACAAGTAGTGCAGTTCACAGTTTATCTCGAAATAGTCGTCCGATAATCATTTGATCGATTAAATCGGAAAAAATCGAGCTGATTAATCGGGCCATCGCGAGAAGTCGCATCGATGCATCTGCTTTAGGGTTCAAATTGGGTCACAGTCGCGCTGAAGTAAGCGCTGCATAATTAATAGTTCCCCAGCTCTTCAATCCGGGATGAGAGCATGATCCAAGGACCTAAGCCGGTTGTACACGATTGGAAACGGCTTAGCTTGTTTGTAAATAAAGCGAACAAGTTATGGTATGATCGTTAAGTCTAGTTAAGAGGCCTAAAGCGCTTTATTTACATTTAACAGTAAGTTTGGCCACTTAGACTCATTCCTCCACCATTTCTCAAGGCCCAGTTGTTGATCTATTGGCGTTATCACATAGAAAATAAGATTCAATATTTACGTAAATTAAAAACGTTATAATAAGAAAGACACTACTTACATACATACATCGTTTTATAGGGGTTTTCAGATTCGCCTGGTTTTGATTCCTCTAAATAAGTCGTCTGAAACTAGCCACGAGTTTTCAGTATAATGTATTTGAATTATTTTTTCAACTACGAAATTTTTGTAACATATTTTTTTAACAGCAGAATTTCATTTCGGTAAAGTCCTGGTACCTATCCACACAAATACATAGGTACAGTCAACCCCAAATATTGAATAGTTTGCTGATGTTTGCTGACCATGTATTGTAGTTGTAGTGTATGCCCATTGTTTTATGTTGAACAATGCCTCAATGTTCAAAATACTCATGTAGCTACCACATGCAAAGGAATATGTAGAAATACCTAACATTTGCAGCGTACATACACTTTAGGCTACATTTGTGGAAAAATAGCCCTTAACATAACTCCATAAGATAACATAGTGTTAAGCTTGATGTACCAACGTCATCGTACAATATTTTGTATTATTATAATTTAAGTCAGATGATGTTTTAAATGGCTTAATACGTCAGCGGACTTTATTATTTTTCACATATTATTAAAATCTAGAAAAATCGACTAGGCTTTTAGTAAAATCGAATAGGCTTTTAGTAAAATCGAATAGGTAACAAAATACAGGGTATCAAGCTTTATTTTTTAAAATGCAAACGAAAATAACTTACGTATTTTTAGTTTTTTAATCCCTGTCCCCAAAACTGAATGGATTTTTAATTTAAAACCGAAAACTGTGGATTACGAATTTGTGCCTTTCAGGCAGGCTTTACAGATGGCGCTGATAATGCCGCACTTAGGCTGGGTTGCACTATCTTACTTCAACTTTGACACACGTCAAAAATCTGTCAAACTTCGTACAAAAAACACCGGTAATCGTTATAGTTACAGTCAAAGTTACGTAGTTTGCGACCTAATTCGTTTCGCAGAGCAGATGTGATTCGGCTTTACCTGTTTGCAACGCGTTGGAGACTGCAATCGATATAATCGCTTAATTCGGTCCATATCGATTAACTTAGCACTTGATACGGGTGTAGCGTCAGCAGATGTGCGCAAACATGGGATTGATTGCAATTGATTGTTCTGGCGACGGTCGCGGCTTCATCAAACAGAGGACATCGTCTCGGACAGTTCCCGATTATGATTGGTGTTTGATATCGATATGTGTTCGTGGTCGAAACGATCGGGAACTCCCTGTTATGTAAAAGGACGAATTTTCCCAATGGAATTAGAACCTTAGCCTTAAAGGATAAGGTTAAAAATCATTTGAACAATCACTGTGATAGGTTGGTGCTTGATAAGCTGTCAAACTGTACATGCAATCGAATATCTTCTAATTCTAATTAAATGTTAGCCCTTATTCACTCGTACCAAAGCTTAATATCTAACATAGCAACTAACCTTTTTTGGTAGGTAAAGACAATAAAGTTCCTACCTTAATTTTGAGGACTTAAGGTCTAAAAACGATGATACATTTGAACACGCTATCTGCTAAAGGCATGATACGTTCTTGAACTCTTTCATTAATTCCCGACTTACTTACCTATTTACTTCGAAAACACTTACAGAAAGCACTTAACAACAGATATTATTATGAGTATTTATTTCATAAGAAAATATTACATTTCTTTTGTTTCGGCCACGAGCAACATATTTCTGATATTGACATTCCCCAGACGTTGAAGTGTTTTTGTTTGAAGATTTGTATTAGCTTTATCTGACCTTGACTTGTCATAAATTGTTTTTATTTGCGGGTTGTTCAGACAAATTGAACATTATTTACTTTGGGATTAATTCCCATGATGATTCTATGGATGAAAAGTTTCAGCACTATAGTGTAACTTGTAATTGATTGATAGCTGATAATGTTAAATGATTAATTATTTCAGTACGAGTCTTTGCGAGATCGAATCAGAAATGAGGAAATCCGTAAACGAACTAAAGTCGCTGATATCGCCCGACGGATTAGCAAGCTGAAATGGCAATGGGCAGGGCACATAGTACTCAGAACTTACGGCCGATGGGGCAGCAAGGTTCTGGAATGGAGGCCGCGTACCCTAAAACGCAGCGTGTGACGTCCACCTGCAAGGTGGACCGACGACATCGTAAAGGTAGCAGGGAAGCGCTGGATGCAGGCCGCTACCAATCGATCAACGTGGAAAGCATTAGGGGAGGCCTATGTTCAGCAGTGGACGTCCTATGGCTGAAATGATGATGATGATGAGTCTTTATTTATAACTCGTGGGACCCTGGCTTTTCGCGCGCTAGACAGCCAATTGAAGATATGACGGTGTACGGGAGCCCGCACACTAGGCAGCCAAAAGTATTTATTTATACACGGCTGCTAGTGCGCCGGGTTGCTAAGTGGTCACATGAGACCGCGGTAACGATTGATTTCTATTGTCTTGATTCGCTGGTGCTTGAAGGTCTACGAAGAACGAAAAGAAAATAATCACAAAGAAGGATATTATCTACTCACTCAACAAGATTTAAAATTTTATTGTATGTAGGTACACATAAATACTTCAGTGACACATCAACCTCCAGATTAAGTTTGATGTGCACCTTACAGAGAAATATCAAACAAAAAACTATAGCATATCTAATAGGTAGGTACTATTTTTCAACGAAAATGCGTAACTTGATGTGCTGTGGTCTAAGTAACGGCATTATTCACAAACATTAGATACTAGTCATGAGTTCTCACAGTGCGCGTGGACGCACAGGTTGACACACGAACCAATCACAGTTCTCTATTCAAATTAAATAAATAAATTATTTATTTCTGTATAAAACTTAACCTAGATAAGTACACGTTTGGTTTCAATTAAAATTAGTGCATGAACATAATTAATAATACCTAAACTAAGCAAAATGTTTTGCCTGTATCTTAGGTATCTATTTTAAAAGTGCTTACTAAACAATATCAAAATATTAATGACAAACTAAAAACAATTACATTTACTGCTATACTAAATCTTAACAACTAAGGTGAGCATTATTTTTACATTGACCTAGATGATAGATAATTCAGTTAAGCTAGCATCGTTTGTGAATACGGGCATTAAACACGAGTCGAAAAGGCCATCGTATGCCAGATGGCTCTCCCAGCCAACCCCTGACCTTTGGGTCGAATAGGAATTAGGGTAGGCAATGTCTAAAAGCTAAAATTCCGTCACAAACAAACTTTTCACCCTTTTGTTTGAGGACACTCATCAAAATTCCCAATTAAAATTAATAACTCATTAATATTAATAAAGTTTAGGTGATTTTAATAGCTTACTAATTACTGTTGTGGGATGCGGGAAATTCGCATTCAAATTAACGTGTAATCGGTTTATTGCACAGTTTTAAGGCAATAGAGGCGCGATTAGCGAAGCCGTGAGAGGTTTTAGGTTCTATTTTCGGTCGGGTTGGCTACGTAACGAAGTTATTTGACGTAGTAAATCGCGCCGTGGTAATCTGAGTTTGAGCCGTGATCCTGATTCTTTTTGTAATAAAGAGGTATTATCCTAACAGGTATAAAGTGTTATTTAGTTGGTGAAAAATATTATTCTTGAAAATGAATAAATTGTTTATGTTACATAATGGATGATTGTTAATAATATCCCCAGTAGTAAATTGATAATTACGTTTCCATTACACTTTTTCGTATGTATGTATATTTTCCCTTCACTAATTCATGCAAACGATTTTAGTTTGACGAAAAACACCGTATGATCATACCTAGCTTTATATCTGACTTGCTCCAAGAAAATTGCTTTATCCGTTTAGAAAATCTCACTACAAACTGCAGTGCAACTCCACAATGCATTTTAAGCTTGAAAAAATTGGTGCATTGTAAGTGGACTAATTTCAGCAAAAGTGGCTGTATAAGAACCTTTCTAGAGCTCTTAAACAGCTAAGACTGGAGTAGATTAAGCAGTGCAATGTCGGTTTAGTCCGAAGCTAGCCTATTTAAGTTTGCCTATCTCGCCACCAAGTGTTTCTAGTCCAACTTACGTAGTTTCAAACTCCTCCTTCATTTGCCTTGGTCCTCACTCGCTATTAAGGCTTGCTGAGACCGTTGGCACCCTATCTCGTTTGTGATACAACTGATAGTCGAGCAGCAGGCCCGAGTTTTAAATAGGGCATGCAAATAGCCAATGAATGACTTTATACTTTGATTTGCAGAGAGTTGAAATAATTTCTAGTTTCAGAAATAGTATAGATTGATATTCTTCAATGTACAATACCGCACAAAAACAAATCAAAGAAAATTAGTGGCCATGATAGCTACGAGTACATAGCTGCATAGTATAATACAATAATGTGTAAGGTCTCAAAATGGTTAGCTTTTGTTCTATCATAGGGTCCTGCCTGCCATCATGTAAGTATGTATAGAGTTTTTTACCAAGAAATGTATGTGTACGAAAACCTACTGTATCAGCCCTTATTGTGCCAGTCGTTACTGATATAACGGCAAACTCGGATTCTGTATAGAAATAGTCTAATATTCCAAGTACGTAAAGAGATATCGAAACATGTCGCTCAGAAATTGTATCTACTACGTGTATATTATGGTATTGTTTCATGTACCTACGTATAGAGAAGTTCTGATAAAATTATAATATGTTATCCTGCCAAAAATATAACAGCGAGGTCCGTAAACTCAAAATCTCGATTCGTCTCGACTCTCGACCATATGAATATTTGATTGGTTGAATTTTAATATTTAAATTTTAGACATTATCTAATCTGAAATTTAATCGAGTTTGAGCGTTTTATGTTTAAACCTTAAAGCGTCACTTTAATAGTAAAAGTATTTTAATAACAACGTTTTACAGGTCCTGATGATGACGTCAAATTCAACAAATCTTTTATTGCAGCAGTTTGACTGTGTAGCACATTAATCTCTTCAATGTCCATTATGCTCTGGGGTATTCTAACCAACTTTATAATTAGAAACTAATTATTCCACCACACTCACCCTGGCTGGAAAGTTGTGGAATAGTTTTTAGGGTTCCGCACCTAAAGGATAAAAGCGGGACCCTATCACTAAGATCCACTGGTCTGCTGAATTTCAAGAATTGTGATAGCCAGGCTGAATTTCAAGAATTATGATAGCTTGAGTTGAAATTATCACAGAGTATGTATTTCTGTTATCGCTAAAAACAGAACAAAATAAATAGTGGGGCTTCCATAAGAGTAGGCGCACACCGTTGATTTTTAGTTGGCCGATAGTTGTGCCCGATTTTAATTTGTATGAAGAAACGGCCAAATCGAATCGGCGTACTTAGTGTGCGCACTCCCATACATGCCCATTGCCCATACAGATTAACTGCCCGACTAAACTATCGGCCGACGAAAAATCAACGGTGTGCGCCTACGTTAACCCATTAATTCCTAAGCGGTCACATAATATGACCGATTCGTGGGGCTTGAAGGAATATTGAAAAAACGTGATTTTTTTGCCTTTACTTGCTCGAAAACATATTTTATATTTCAAGAACAAACTATTATTACAAACCTACAAGTTTGTACGGAACCCTCGGTGCGCGAGTCCGACTCGCACTTGGCCGGTTTTTAGATAATTCAGGCACATTGTATTGAAAATGTTTCGCTGCAGTTCGGGTTCGGTCCGAGACTATTGGAAATAATGATCTGGAAACTTCGGTCTACTTTTAACGCTAACTTTATCGGTTTTGTAAACTTTTGTTTGGTTCTGTTTCTTTAGTGCTTAATTTAAATTAAGTACTTTTCTGTGCTTCGTTTCAAATCGTAGGCCAGCTCTCGTCCAGTCAACTAAGACCTCTTATTATGTTATTAACATTACAAATGTTATTAAAATAACAAAATACAAAACGCTGTAATTTAGGTATTTGTTTTGAATAAAAACAAATAGTTCTGTAGAATTTGTTCTATTTCCACAATTTATAAAATACACAAATTTAATTGTGATCAAAGCTTCTATTATTTTGTTACTACTTATCGGTTTTTTTACGTATAATAAACCATTGTAAAAAGGCACAAGATAGTATATTATAAACGTTTTAAAGAAAACTACATTTTATAAGCTTTCTGCCCGATAAGCAAGTGTCTGTCCTGACAAGCTTTTTTGTTCTTCTTAGAAGTGACGCACCAATTTATTCGATCAATAACAGTCTCTTTTCATTGATTGAGACATGAAAGAGACAGCACGACGTCCAGTTAGTGAAGTGCCCGCATTTTTAAATTAAACTACCCGCGACACTTATCAGTTTCATTACCGGCGATCCGATTCCTATTAAATTGGGTCAGTCCAGTTGGCAGCCGTAAATAAGGGTTCTTGTACACGCTAAGAAATTTCAACATGTCTGCCACAGACAAGATATAAAATTCGTCGTCTTACAAAAAAATGTCACACAGTGCGCGTCCGCCGCGTGTCGTATCTAGCGCAGACAAGAATTATTTCTTGGTCAGCGCCGGAGCAATGTACACGGTTTGTGTGTAGAAACGACTCGAATTCTCGCGTAGGCCCGGCGACTTTTCTTAGCATGTACGAGCAGCCTAAGGGCTCGCGCATACGGATGACTTTTGTCGCCGTGACTTTTTTTCATCGTTCGTTCGTTTGTTTCAGCCAAATGACGTCCACTACTGGACAAAGGCCTCCCCCAAGGTTTTCCACAATGAACGGTCCTGCGCTGCCTGCATCCAGGCTCTTCCCGTGACCTTTACCAGATCGTTGATCCCGTGCTTAGAAAACTTGCGTAGAAAATTTTTCTGCCCCGCCCGACCGCCATCGACTCTACGAGCTATGTGCTCCGCCCACTGCCTTTTGCGACTTTTTTTTTATAAGAAGAAGAAAAACGTTTCTGTCACTGTCACGTCGCTAAAAGCGCGCACCTCCATACGTCTCCATGGACTTGGTATGAGTGACGGAACAGTTACGGCGACAAAGTCACCCATGCGCGCGAGCCCTAAGACGGTCCCTTCAGCCGCTAGGGAGCCGATCGCAATTATTTCGACTCTCTCAGCAATTGTCACTGGTGATTGGTAGAAACCCTTTTTAGAAACAAAATTGAAAGAAACCTATTACTCGTACTAGGTGTTGTATAGAGATATTTTGTCCTTGACACGTTCGGAGGATAATTGAGGATATTTACAGCAATGTTGCTAAGGAAATTGTGTTGCTTCGAATTATTTTTATACCCGACAAAAAGAGAATATTCTAGTTTTGACGTTTAGGTAGGTAAGTGCAAGGTTCTCCTATTTTGTAACTTTCAAAATAAGACAACCAAATATTTTTATATTGTATGGTTGATCGAGAATCTTGTTTTAATAATTAAAAAAGAAACAATAAAATAAACTTCAGTTATTTAAAGAACATAAGAAAGTCGTTTCCACACATTTGAACGATTACAATCTTTAGATACTTGGTACTTCAATGATTTTGCGAAAACATGGTAAAAAGTTCGTTTGTGAAAACGTTTTTTTTTGTAAGATGTACAATAAAGAGTATATTTTCTTTAAGATAGTAGGTAGTAATCCCTAAGGGACGTAGTCGACGATTAGTGATGGACAATTACGTCGTGTTAAAATACGTAACATAATCGTTATTTGATATTACCAACCAATTTTTTACATAATTGAATCGGGATTAATATACATTTTGTATTAATGCAACAATTAATTAGTATCAGCGTCGGCCAATAATAATAAGCTTTGGCTCGTCCCATGTGGGGATCCGTACATAATTAACACGGCTTCAGTATTGTAGAAAGGATATAGGTAGATACAGAAGGACATTTTCATAGTGGCGGTACTCCTGGCCCTCGTTTTACCTGATTTATTTTATGATTTATTCAACATACTTATAAAATATATCATGATCTTGCATGATTTATTTTATAAGTGTGTTGAGACCTTTGCCCTTATTTAATTAAATGTAAATTTTATTTTTCGAATGAAACAAAATTGTGATCTAACTAATATAATACTTAATTAGGCTGGGTTGCACCATCTTACTTTGACTTTATACAAACGTCAAAAATCTATCAAACTCCATACAAAATACACCGATTAACGTTAAAGTTACGGTCAAAGTTGATCAGATGATAAAGTCAAATAGTTATTTTTTTCTCACATACCTACCTACTCAGTCACGTTTTCACTCTCCGTTAAATTTTGCAAACATTTTATTTCATACAATCTTTTCCCTGACAATTAAAAACTCCACATATTTTTATCCTTTATCTGATTTCCACATACAACTGCTGCTTTGTTTAGAAATAATTGAACTAAAAACACAATACTCTATATTCCCTTTACTATGGCTTCAGTATTATAATTCCTCGTCCATTTCTCGCTGATAAAATCAAATCTCACAGAAGCTGCATTTTACGTATTAAGCCTCACAACGAACCCGCTTGATTAAAAACTAATCTCCGATATCCTGGATTGATATCCAATTTTTTCCGTGAACGAAACGCTGTTTTGGTTTGCTCTATACCTCAATATAGGGGAATTCAGTAACTCGTGCAAATTCTATAAATGTAAATAGTTGTAAGAGAGAATAGAAGATCGTGTATATTTACAGCGACTGCGTAAAAAATGACATAAAATATACGAGTATGTCAAGAGCTACGAGTAAATCGTAGACGTCGTAGCAAACAGTAGTAGAGATGTCACCGTAAGATTACAAACATCGTTTGATTACAATCTATCTCGTGAGATTGTAAACTGTCGAAAAATTGTGAACCGTAACTTAAGATTGCAATTTAACGCATTAGTTTTCGCTATATTGTAATCTATCGAAGTGAAACTGTAAAATTACAATCTGTCCCGCGTCAAATTGTCAACTGTCCGAAAGCTCTTCCTGATTGGTCGGTCTTATTGTAAGAGCGACCAATTACGACCAGCCATTCTTTGTCCCCACAGAGTTAGAAATGAAATAGAGGTTTTAGTTAAATAAAATAAATACACTTCAAAAATTCTTCAAGTATTTATTTATTATTTAGTAGGTAACAATTATTTTGTCTTTAAACATAAAATAAAATTGGAAATATTAAAAAAACACTTTTATAAAAAATATTTTGTCATGTAACAAAAAATAAAATTAAACACAAAAACGGTTATTTTGTCCTCAAACACGAACTGAAATTGGGAAATTATAAAAAAAAAAACTTATAAAAAATCAATCATTTTGTCCTCTAACCTTGAGATTTAATTATGCTGTACTCATCTAACAATTTTATTATACTTTGTATTGTTTGATTTGTCCATTCTAATTTTTTACTATTTTCATTATGCCCACTGTAATATTTTTGTAACTCTATGGTAAATTCGTTCGGATTAACAATACCTGTTTTTTTCAGAGGTATTTTGTTGACCAGGCTCAATATCTGACATGGCAAATAGTATTCAATGAGATCACTTAAGTTCACACGCATACAAATATTAAAACACGAAAAATTTATGTAATTTACGTTATGTTCGGAAACTAGCACTAATTCGTTGGTTTATCACAGATTTTTTTACGTCCACAATAATTTTACATAACTAATTCTATACATAGATATGTTATTTTTAACACGAAATTAATTTATAATCACAAAAACATATGGCGAGTGCCGGGGCGGCGGGGGGCACATAACGTTCAACCAATCAGCGCCTGAGATCACAATTTGACCGCTTCCCATTGATAGATTACAATAAAGCGAAAAATAATGCGTTAAATTGCAATCATATGTTACGGTTCACAATTTTTCGACAGTTTACAATCTCACGAGATAGATTGTAATCAAACGATGTTTATAATCTTACGGTGACAGATACATACGTTTAATGTAAACTCATGGTACAGTCCTATCAACTTAAGCTGAGAATTGTATTTGTGTGAGTGATCGCCAAAAGTACTGTTAGTAAAACACATACAAATAAAATTAATGTTTATTAAAAGGAAGTCTATAAAACACTTGCTACCAATTGGGCCGATGTAACGACACTTGACACATCCTTTTAAATAAATAAATAAAAAAAACAGGTCCTCGCTCAGCATATGCCAAGGCACGAAGTACCTCGACGCTGATATTCTGCGAGCACCGTTTATAGAGAGGGCGTCCAGCCAGCCTTACAAAATACAACAAAAAGACAAACTTTATAAAATTACAAAATAAAAACAGACTAAAAACTTTTCGTTCACACCTTTAAAATACGTATTCAATTTGCATAAAATTTCTTTCACTTGGCTGCTTAATGGATTTCGTACAGGAAATTCACTTACAGTAGGAGCCATTTCACTAATATTTGGAACACAATTACATAAAATTACACGTATCTGCTACCAGTACCGGGGGTGAAGTGAAGTATGTGAGCGGCAAGGAAGCGGTGCGTGGCGGACGCGCCGCGCTTCAGGCCGCTTGCTATAAATAAACCGGTTTAAACCATGCGCGGGACGCGCCGCGCTTCAAGCCGATTGCCACTCTACACTATCGGTGTGCACTCACACAAATGCAATTCTCAGCTTAAGTTGAGAGGACTGTAAAGCCTTCATAGTACAAAGGGTAGGAATTTACCAACTTAGACTGCATTGTTTGTTATAAAAAATTGGACATACAGCCGGATAAACGAATATAATTTGATAGATTTTCTAGTTTCTTAGAATAAGAACAATCTCACCTGACGACTGTTTTTCTTTGAAATCTCGTACTTGGAATCTTACCCACATTCTAGTTTTTGCGCTAATGTAAGTAAGTAAATATCATTTTGATAGTTTAGCTATAATAAACTTTTATTTACAAGTAAATTGTTGAATTACCTGGAATAAAGAACCTGTAAAATCCATAGCATTGAGGTAACATAGCTCACTTTACATCCGTATCATTTACCTATTTATTAGCACTGAATATAATATAATATTTTTTTGTTTTCTAATCATAAGTTGCCATATACATATAAGTATGCGATTCTAAAAGATATGAGCTACGAGTAGATTACATACGAACGACGGAATATCTAGCTAAATACTCGTAGCATCTTGCGTTAGTGTAAAAATTGTATTTTTGTGACAAAAATGTATAGTTTGATGTACCGTACCTATGGGAAAAGTTGTTTTTTAATAATCTTCCTAATGGTTTCTACTGAAAGCGTTCAGTTCTTAGCTAATGGATTAGTTTCTGTTTTAGCATGGAAGACGCAGATTCAGAATGATACAATTTTTCTTCATCAATCGGGCTTTTCTTTGTTTCTCCATTTTTCAAATGAAAGCCTTTACAAAGAAATAAGTATTCAATGAGATATTGAATGTCTAGTCCTAAAAACTTTTTATTGTGATTGATCGATAAAAGGTTTTTGAATTGATGAGTATGAAAAATAAAACATTTCTGCTGAGTTGCGTAATAAGTAGCTACCAGCATACATACGAAGGAACAATCCGCTATTTGAAAAGAAAAGTATTTACTGAAAGGATGTTTTTTATGTGCGCGTGAGCATTCTCGAGTCTGTGTGTGTCAAACAAGATCCCGTTTGGTAATTAGTTCTTTTACTATTTCCCGTATTCACAAACATTACTATGAGGTCTCACAGTGCGCGTGGGCGTAATTGTTTGCTTTTTTTAAAAGTGTTTAAATGATTTTTTTGTCTTTCAGGTAATTATCCAAACCAAGAGGCAGCAATGCAGGCACTGTCAGAGAATGAATCGCAAAAAAGGTATCGTAACGTTATAACTTGAACCATACCATACACCGGTACGATGTTGAGTGGAAGGACATGTCATGATGAACTCATTTGAAGGCACAATACAGACGTCTGAACAGAATAGACGCCTTCAGGTTTAGGTATGAGGGTCACTTCTGAAGTTGAGTCACAGAATAAGTAATAGTACAGGTACAGAAGGATTACTCCGCAAGACGATTTAAATAAATGCGAGTCTTGCTGCGACGCGATACAGTGGAATTCAGCTCGCACAGCACTACGTACCTACAATTTTATTCACCTACAAGTTTTGTTTCTTTCTATCGCGTGCCTCTGAACTCTTCTTACGCTGTTAGGGTTGCTATCTAGTGAAAAAAATAATTAATCCACTTATAATAATATGTCATGAGGTACGTACCTCATGATACGTATGTATGTAAGTACGCATTCATTATGGAAAACCTTGGGAGAGGCCTTTGTCCAGCAGTGGACGTCATTTGACTGAAACGAACGAACGCATTCTGAGCAGTAGCCATGGTAGGTTAGGTTCCTATACTATCCTAAGAATTATTGATTACCTACATGGCCAACATACCTTTCAGCATCTTTGGGAAGCGAAAAAAAAGATAAATCCGGTAGATTTCTTTTCGAATTTAAACACCCGAACGCCGCACAATATTTCTTTCTCTTTATGTCCATTTTTAAATAATACCTCGATCATAGAATTAGGTACTACAACGCACGCCAGCGTCCTGACGGGCGCGCGTGTGACACTCGACTGATATAATACCCGCCGGCGGGGCGCTTCGCTGTAGGTAATTATCGGATGTACCGCGCGGAGTGAGCCAGGCCTGGTTGAGTCTCGTTTTAACTTATTTTTCAAGGGTTTCCTGCCATGTAAGGGGCCTGCCGTTTGGTCATAATTGTACACCAGCCATTCAAAGTTTAACTTATATGATACGGAGGGCCGACCCCATTTAAAATGGTAGAGAAAGAGATTAAAAAACAAGGTTTAAAATTTTACTTAATCATAAACACACAAGTAACTTAATACTCAGCGAGCGCTCATTGTAATATTGTAGAGACGATGGCACACACAAATATTATACTTTATGAGACACAATCAAATATTTTACGAAGATTTATGTGCTATTTCCCAACAAAAATGTTATAGTAATGTAAGTTGACAAATTAACAAATGAATTTTAAGCAAGGCGCAGTCTGTAGCCTAAGTTGTCTATGGATGAAAGGCAAAATCCCATACATTTAAAAGGTAGCGGAAATATCTGAACGTCATCGGTCGGAGCGAAATAAAATATTCAACGGCCGTAATTTGAAAGCTTCCGGGTCACTTACTTCGGGCTTACCTTGTCATCCGGATTTTGATTGCTCAAACATGAACTTTAATCCGTCGGCGTAAAACTTAAAATGCTTTGACCTTAAAGGTGGTGGAAAAAACGAGGTTTTATTATAGATGTTTATTGATTTCGTTTGCACGGGTGCTTTCAGCATTTGGAATACCATTTTTTGCCTAACATATTCATCAGGAATCCTGTTAAGATCTATGTATTCTGATTGCATTGTCAAACGAGAATGGCGAATGTATTTTTTACCATAAACATTGTGGATCAACAAACAAATAAATGGATTTGAATCACATCACTGTTCTATTTTTTTGTATCACCAACTAAATAAACTGAATTCATAAACCACTGGGAACCTTTTTTTGTAAATAAAGGTTTTGTAAATAGGCAGGCATGTTACCTAGAGGCTAGAAAACGCTCAGGCCAATACAAACAAATTTCTATGCACACAAATGTTGTACGTGAATTACTAGGCCTGAAAAAAACATGAATAACTGTAGAGAACTGGGTATCTGTCACCATTTACAAATAATTCTAAAGCACTACTTTTTAATAACCTGGGACAGTCGGGTAAAAACACCCTTCATTCTGGTTTTAAAGACAAATTTTATTCTGGTCTAAAACACTCAATTATTCTTAATTTAGATAAAAACATTTACAGTTGAAATTAAGATTCTTAGTTGCTTTATAATTGATGATGAAAAGTCAGTCAATTGAGTTAGCAAAATAGTGACGTCATCGGCTTGTATTGCCCTATAATGTAGGGCCTAAAAATCTATAGGAGAATATCGTATTGACAGTTTTATTAAGTACGTGAATTTATTGGTGTCATTTACCCTATTGATAATTCATCAAGTTCTCGCGATAATCTTGGCGGTGACAGAACACAATGCGTCTCTTAAAGCTATTACTATAAGCGTACGCGCTCATTACAATTACGATGACCCCGCCGAAGATAGCGTTATCTTTATTAATTACTCGGAAATGCCGCCGATGACGTTTAGCTGCGAAGAAACGATGGTTCTCGATCGACACTCGAAGTCTACTCGCTGATGTTGTGGTAGGACAGTGTTGCGGTAGCTATATTGAGAGCACAGGTCACAGAAACTAAAGGCAGATGTTAAAAGGGGGCGGGGCCAGTATCGCTGCAATATGCCCAAAAACAGAACACATTCCTCGCGACGTCATTGATGAAATTGCTTGCGTAGTACTAAAGGTTATTCGAACACTGAGTACTGACACCGCAGTGGATAATGAGCACATTCAAACTAACTTAATGCATTCAATTGCACGTCACTGCATATGTAGTGGTGCTATACGTACATTACTTGCAACATGGTATGCGAACGAATAGTCGCACTGAATGCAATGTGTGCATGACACACACTCTTCGCGACGAATTGTTTTTATTTAATTACTTTGTGTGTGTGGCGTAATGTTAATAAATAATTGAGACTTGAATTTACATTTGAAAGTCTTCTGCTGTCTATCCTTAAGTCTAGTCGAGAAAGTCTCATAAACACCATTGGAACATGAATATATTTTTTTCATAGCATTTAGCTATTACATTTTACATAGCACATCAGCATCTCAATCTCAAGTTGCATAAATGCACCCATTAGTTCTTAAAAGTGACAAAGTCTATGGTAGTATGGCCTCCCAAGAGGTTGCGTACTAAGATAAGATAAAACGTTTAAGTACACTCACGAGCACAAAGACAGTCGAGCACAATAAACAATAACATTAACGTTTACTAAGTGCGGTGTCGCTCGTTACACTTCGCCGACTTTGTTATTATTATAACTGATCCGGGTATTTGCATGTAATTCAATGTTCATTGTAACTGGTTAATTTGGCAAAAACCCCCGAAAGATCGCTGCATCACAGAGAAGACATAGAAAAGCGTTTATAAATTGTATCATTATAAACATTTGAGTAAATGGTTGCTATTACTGAAACTTTATGATTTAAAAGAGTTCTTTGACTTGCTGTAGTTTTGTTCTTCTTTAGAATCGTCGCTAAATTATTGTGGTGTTTCTAATTTAACTTTTGCATGCTAATAATTTTTGCTAAACATGTATCGTTCTCACTGTCTGTACCTAACATCTTTATATGCCATGTTTAATTGCAAATAAATGATTATGATTATCGTTCAGTTGCTACCATTATTGTATGTTTTTTTTCTGTGTGTAACTAAGTAATACGCATTTTTATGCAGTAACTATACTTAATTTAAGACTATTGTTGTAGAGAAGTCTTTAAATAAATGATCAAATGAAACATAACTAACAACAATCTTCTACACTAGACTTTTCACGACGATGTACATCATTTTCGCAGCTTGTTTATTACAAGTGCAGTTACAGTTAACCGCTCGTAAATAACTTTAGCCTAAATCTGTTTTCCTAGTAGCAAATATAGGCTAACACACATTAATTGTGTCGCACCGTTTGAGATTCATTGCAGTAGTGTATCATGGGTGTGGGTCGATATGTGTAGTTGGCCTATCGCCAAAGTGTTGCCGCAAAAGCTGTAAGAACTCAAAAATGTAGCCTGGATGTAACAGCCAGTCTAGTCTGCACAAGGATAATTTAAAAACAGTTTCTTACCCATTGGAATTTTAAAAACGTTCGTATGAACGAACATTTAACACATTTTTTTTGCTTGGCGGGTCGTAAGGCTTGTTCCAGGTCCACCATAATGACTACCACCATCTTAGCTAAGTCTGTCGATAACAATAACGTCAACAGCATTGTTGTTCCTAACAATCTCAGAATTAAGTTCACTACTATGATCAAAGGATTTCTAATGTTTGGCCAAAAAACGTTTCCCAAATTATCACATCGCAAACAACTTTTCGCAAATTTTCATTTGGCAAATTCTCATTTGGCAAAGCAACTTATTGCAAACTTTTAATTCGCAAATGTTTTTTTGGCATATTGTTGTTTAGCAAATTATTGTTTGGCAAAGTATGGTTTGCCAAATGTTTCATTAGGCAAAAATATTTTACGATAAACTATTTACAAAATAATTCGATTGGTGCATAGAATGGTATTATGCTTGTGGTTATTATTTTGTTTAGTGGGTAGTTAATATAAAATTTTTTATACATTAATTTCCTTATTTCATTCTTTGTATCGAAATTTCCAAATGATTCATTAACAATAGAGGTGATTCTAGCGCTCGGCGGCCGCTGCCGCGGCACGCTTCGCTCGCCTTCGCGCATTAAGGGTCACTGTTCTAACCTAACCTAACCTACTATTTTCTGCAATACCTACTTTTTGCAACCATACTATTTTCTGCAATGTTTTACATAAAATTATTGTGAAAACCATGATCATGTGCCTTATGCTTTGATTTGTGGGTAACGGTGGGTAAGTATGTGAAGTGTCAAATTGACCAAACAAATTATTTGGGATATAATATTTGGCAACATAAAACATTTGCTATATAAACATTTGCCAAGTAAAATTTGGCCAAATGATAATTTGACCAAATGAATTAGTTGCGAAAAGTACAGTTGCTAAAAGTTCATTTGGGAAATGAAACTTTGGCGATAAGTTGTTTGCGAAGTGAAATTTGGCGAAAAGTAATTTGGCCAAACGGAAGGATACCATGATCAAAAGCTATGTATTTCTTTTTGCCTTACTGACAACTTTAAATTAAATGTTATAGCGGTCTTTTTAACGGCGTTTCTCTTACTCTTCTAATTGCTTAAAGTCTTAACTAAAACACTTTTCTAGCCCAAATAAAAATGAATTGCCTTGCCGTTCTTCCTGATCTATGTCAACAAGCAAACCAAGTCGTTTGAGATAAAGTTGTTATAACATTCGGATGAGTTTTTAACTCCACCTCCTGGCTGTAATGGCTCTTCGCATGTTCGTGAATATGGCTCATTAAATCTTCATTATGCATTGTTTAACTTAAAAGTTTTCGTGCTACTCGTATCTTCGCTTTAATTTATTGCTAGGACTAGAGAAATAACTTTCGAGACTGTATGTGTGTCAAATTATAGAGCAACTAATTGGGTTGCAGAATAGCTTTTGACGTCAAAATATTGGAAGCGAAACTAAATAAAATGTAACTAAATAAGGAGATAAAAAAATTGTAAAAAAACTGGCTCATACCTCTATGATTGATAAAAAGATGTTTAATAAGATCACCATTGAATAAATTGCAACGTTGCAATACTGCTACTAGCAAATTCTAAATCTTCCGCTTTATTGCATCCTTAGCCTACTTATAACATAGTTAAATTATTTCATTTACCTATTTATGTGCACCATTGATAAATAAAATTGTCTCCTCCTTAATGTATGGCCGTAAACAATTTCAGTCTCCAACGTCTTGCAATTGTATACGAGCCAGAAGGCTAATAAAAGAAGGGTAATATCGCCCACACCCAGATAATAGGTTCGGTGGTGCGTCCAAGCTTGGACCACTTGGACCACTTCCAACTATCGATCCGACACCAGCAGGCCTTTGATAGTGCACCTCAAAGAGATAATTAAACGGGAAGAAATGCTATCGAAGCCTGCATTTTTGGGGTGCAAATTAGATATCGGTTTGTGGGAATTGGAGCTATTGGAATACAGACAAAGATAGATAATTAGTTTGTCTTAATATCTACCTAACTACTCTCTTTCAAAATAAATGAATTAACCACTGAGTTACACAAGTCCATGGATATTTGGAGTCCCAAAGAGGAAGATTTCTCGCGTTTTTAACTAGTCAAGTCAGTCAACAATCAAGTTAAGTCATCAAAACTTTAGTACGGCCCGCTCTATGCTACACTAGCTTACTAGATTTGCTTCTCTTCTGCCGATTATCTTTTTTTATGGGATCTTCCAAGCATTCTTATAAAGCTTGATGATCGATATGTTGTCGAGGGCATCCAATTCCGCAACTTTTGTTTAATTCTGATGGTGATTTATATTTTTCTAAATATTTTGGTATTCTATATCATGTTAAAAATATATTAACCATATAGTAGTTATATCTATTTAATATTATGCCTGTGGGCAAAACTAAATTTAGAGCAGCACATTGCGCATGATATTGTTTGGTTGGTAAATAACGGGACGTGTGATTTCAAACAATTACCTACAGGCGTAATAATAAATACGCGAGGCTTCTCGCAAATGATGTATTAGGTCTAATGGAACATGCTTGTAACATTATTTACTAATGGTTACAATCTATCAATTAAACATGTAACTGATAAACGTAGGTAGATATTTGATAACCATTAATAAAGTAGCTGAAACATCTTTTGGTTCGTTTTGGAATGTATTTTTCATTTACGAGTAGCTTTATATGGACTTGTGAACTTTAAACAGAGTTAAAATATTACTTCTTCTTTTGGCGCAGTCGGGTAAAAATTAACATTCATCTATATTTCTAAATGAACAGAAAATTACTCATGTTTTTCTTGTAAGGTCTTTTATTCCTGTCTGCTAAAACTTTATTTTTTCGAGCTTTCCAAGTTGAAAATTGCAGCTGAAGTAACATTTTAACAGCCATCCCGTAAATTAGTTTGTAAAATCTTAGACAAAAGACGAATCAGTCTGCAGGGTTGCCTCATTTTGTCTTGAACTAGTAATTGTTCGACAGCAGTATTTAACACAATAACTAATTCGATTTCTATATAGATTTTTTAATAGTTTTTAGGCTCTTTTCAGTAACTCATGTACAGCCTGTATGTTTCGTGATATAAATCCAGGGAGTGGTTATTTCTATTGAAACAAACCAACTTATAATAAAAATATTAATACACAGAGAAGTTATCGTATCATAATCGTTTTTATTGTCTGATTAATTAAGCCGTTCTTAAGATCTATTTTATTGTATTTAATGAACCTATTTAACAATAACAAACGCTTTCATTGTCTTGATTTAAGTAGTTTAACTTCGGTACAAGTTGCCATTTATTTTAGTAATTCCACTATTTGTCTTGGTAATTTGCGAATCTCTCAAGCTGTGCTAACTGGTATATTTTAATTAGGAGCCTCGCTTCAGTCATATTTAAAATGTTCTATTACTATTTACTAGTTTTATAATGAACTGAGTATTTATGAACACAATACAATTCCAGAAATTATGCCTTTATTCATTTGTCATTATAATTATTAGTAGGTCCAGTAGTAACTGGACTAACTAGATCTGAAAACAAAAGCCGTTGCAAAATGAATAATTATTGTTGAAATAACGTATTTATAAATAGCATTTTGGAAAAGCATCTCTTGTATTTTAATTATTATATTTTTCCAGCTGAATGCAGAAGAGAAAATGAAAGAGGAAAATAAAATAAGTGCACTATGAAAGCTATTTTCACAGAACAAAATTAATTGCTGGTACAAAACTTAAACTCAGTACAGGATTTTAACGTTTTATAAATGCATTTTGAATTATTTTAAAAGCTCTTAAATTATTAGAAAAAAATTCGAGTCTATAAAATTGAAACGAAATTTTCAAGTGCATTAATGGGTTTTGTATGTTTGCGTGTTTGCGTAGCTCAGCGTTTAGAGCGATCACCAAACAAGGGTTAGGGTAAATATTTTTTTTCAATTCTGAAAATTACAATCTCAAAAAATCCAATAAATACCAATATTGAACTACAAGAAAAATGCGCCATAAGCTACTCTAGCTTCTACTAGAGCATTTTCAATAGTCCCATAAAGTAGCGCCAT
Source organism: Ostrinia nubilalis (assembly GCF_963855985.1). Classification (NCBI taxonomy): domain Eukaryota; kingdom Metazoa; phylum Arthropoda; class Insecta; order Lepidoptera; family Crambidae; genus Ostrinia; species Ostrinia nubilalis. The sequence continues at coordinate 10,670,356 of NC_087103.1, forward strand.
AAATAAGAGCGCCAATCGATACCTATTAGTGTGACCTAATTGCCCGAGGTTAGGGCTAGTGGGCACGCGCTTTAAAACCTTATGGATGTTCATTGAATGCTAAACGACTTAATGGGTGCCGCTTTTATAAAGGAACAGGCACTTGAGAGGTTGAATTGAGGGTTAAACAAAATGAGAATGTACAGAATGGTTATTTAATTTTATAAACTGTATTAATTTGTTTTATTCGACTTCGACCTCAACATGTCGTCTAGTACTTAAATGTTTTATTAAAAAGAAATTGCTCTAAAGACATGCAAGATAAAATTATAACACGACAAGGATAGACGCCAGATAGATAAAATAACTTGCAATTATTATTACCTAATTATTACCATCATCACTATAATTTCAGCCACAGGACGTCCTCAGCTAAACATAAAATAGGAGGCCAGAAGAATGAGACAGAGTATTGAGTAAAGTTAGAGAACGCTTAATCCCCCCCCCCCCCCCTCTAAAAACTAAACTGTAGGCTTAAAAAATCTGGAAAAATTAACAATAATAGTGCTTGTTATGAACTTTCAAGGAAAACTATAACTGTTAAAATAGACCAGTTACTTTAAGAGTAATAGTAGTTAAAGTCGTGTAATTTAAAAATTCCTTAGAAGAAAATATTAAAAGTGACTTTAGATGAAGTAATTACTTGCTTCTGAAATATATTGTGTTAATACGGACTACTAAGGAACCCTACACTGCGCGTGGCACGACACGCACTTGGCCAATTTTTTTCTTATTTGGTTGTTCTAAATTTTATTCTACAACAAAAATGTATAATTTTGAAGTGATGTTGACTATACATAATAATAATAAAAAGAGATCAAGGCTCAGTTACCAAAATGGAGATGGGAATAAACTTTGATCATTAGTGACACCGGTGCTGGGACTGGAGTATTTTGGTGGTCTATTTAATAATGGAAAATACAACTTAGTTTAACAACTGTATTATCTCGAAACTACGTCATTGTTTCGTTATTATTCAAAGTTAAGGCTTTATATTGTTAACAGACTATTGGAGAGGTACTTAAATCTTAAGGTATGTTTATTTGTTACACTGATTGCAGCTAACCGGCCAATATCGAAATCATTGAGGGAGGCCTGTGTTTAGCATTGGATGTCTTGTGGCTGAAATGATGACGATGATGACACAGATTGTGAATATAAATTGCTGGTGACTCATGTCAATATGATTAAAATAATTTCCAATACTTATTCAAATACGTCCTTGTTGTAGGCAGAGTAATTGGTAATACTATAGACAAGTTTGCAACAAATTAAATAATTCCATCCTTGAAGAAAGGACAATACTTAGTTACTTTATTGGTACGTTAAAGCACTAAATGCTGCGGTTTTACGACTATGAAACCTTTTAGGTCAATCAGTGATAATAAATCTAATGTATTTTGTATTAGATTGATAGCATCTGATATTTTCAGCACAGAATCATGAGTTGGTTATTTCGTTATTTGTTAGGGGTTTATAACTTAAACAACATGAAGGGCTATTCAAAACTATTTTATTACTTAATGGTAGGACTTCATTTCTAGAAATTTAAGTATTTTCATTTTACAGTCGGTTTCAAGCGAAACGAAATCTGTTATAATTTTTGTTTCACTTGAAAAAGTTTCACAGAAGTTCTTTTAATTAAAATACTTGCTTGCATCTACCCATGGCTTCTTCAGTTAATATTAATTTCTTGTTAAAAACCTAATTTTGTGTCTTACGTAATAAATTATGGAGTCTCTATAAAGTATATTCTTTTTATATTAGCTATTTAGAAATGTAGTTTATGTATAAGAAGTTTAATAAATCATAACTTTTGTCTATAGAAATTGATTCAGCGGCATGCAGACAATACAAGAACAATTTGTATTACTTGTATTTTCCAGATACATAATGCGACTGTTTGAAAAATATCCTTCGACCTATATCAAAATGTCTACTACATAAATGACAAATCCTGGAGACCGATGAACGATATTGTGTTGACAGATCTCACTTGTTCGAACAAATAATGTTATATTTACGTGGATTTGGGTCTGATTGTTTTCTTCTGAATTGAAGAAACTTTATACAAGGAAAATATTTCGAGAAAATTAGGGAAAATACGACGATGTTTCTTTATAAATAGATACAGCGGTGATGGAGTAAATAAAATGTAAATGGTATTTGGCAACAGGATTAGGTAATATTGTATTTTGTATAACTCTAAATATGTCACGGAATATTTTTAGATATTTTTGTTGCACGTGTAACGCTACATTGCGTTTCTAAGTGGGTATTGTTTAGGGTTTCTGATTTCTCGACCTATTTTTTTTCTCGAGTTTCGGGAATTCTCGAGGCCAAAGTCTCGAGTTTTCTCGGGTCTCGAGGCTTTTAATTAAAATTGTTGAAATCGATTGAAATTTGCTAAAAACACAGGTTTTTTAAAATCTAATATACAAAAAAAACAAAAACCCAACTACGTAAAAATGAACTGAAAAGATAGGAACAAGACAAAGTGTTCACAAATGCAGTCGGAGGCATCAATTACTACTTTTTTTTGTTGGTGATAAGTAGTGGGTGATAAGGCAGAATAGAATACATTTATCACCAACCCCTACTCTTCCCGCGGAGGAGGCTCATAGTCCAGCAGTGGACTGTAAAGGGCTGTTGATGATGATGATTATAAGTGTTTGATGCTTCCGACTGCATTTGTGAACACTGACTTGTTTTTATCTTCTCAGTTCATTTTTAACCAGTTGGGTTTTTTTTCTTTCAATAATACATATTTTTATTTTAATCTTTTAGTTAAAGAACATACATTTTGCAAGCTATTTAAGAACCCTTTATTTTGATACCCCACTCGATAGGTTTTGAGATATTTGTTTAATACATATTATAGCGCCAAAAATCGGCCATGTTAATATATTTACAGTTAAAACAAATCTAACGATAGTCTTTAGTGACACTCGCCGGACTGAGAGGAATCGATTGACGTGCGAGCGAATCATAAAAATCGACCCAGGAGTTTGGTCTCTATAGTGCTTCAAAAAAAACATACATACATAGGCTGTTAAACACATTATCACTTCTTTGCGTCACGCAGTCGGGTACAAAAGGAAAGACTAGACCAGTCTAAAAGCAACGTTAACCTATTAAATAATTAAAATCTTACTTTTGTCTAAGAAAATAGGCTTTCAAGAATATTAAAGCTTCAAATTTGAGACTCGAGAATTCTCGAGCTCCGGTAATTTTTTTCTCGTCTCGAATGAAGCCAAATTTCTCGAGTTTTCTCGAGTTCGAGAAAGCTCGAGCAGAAACCCTAGTATTGTTATCTGTAAAATAAAATAAATGGTGTTACCATAGCCGAGGTTAGCCCATTACTTATACCTTACATGTATAATCAGACGAACTCAGTGGCTTCTAGTAAATGAATGAGAAACAATACTTACCTACAATGACAGATAAATTAACGTATGTACCTATCATGTAAAAAATAAGCGTGTATCGTATTATGTAGGTATATGTACATTATGTTTATGTCGTTCAGGAAAGTGATTCTTAATTTTTCTCTCCGGAAGCCATTCTTTCACCAAAAAGCTTTTCTCCACTTTGTTTTACCTACTTTTTCCACAAGTTCTATTTCTGTCACGAAGGTCTCCGTCACACGTGTACAAACTTGTCTCTAAAATTGACGATAGCGTTAATTTTGCACGCTTTTCTTGTCCAAAGTTTCGGAATTGTTCGCGCTCGTCCAGAACCAACTTTATGAATTAATCTTGACGTTAGACAGCGCCATCTCAAATTCAAATTTCGCAGCAATGAAACTTTGATTGAAAAAATGAGATCGTTTTCGTCCCAATTTTAAAGTAATCGTAAATGAGTTTTTTCGGTTTGAGCCCATAAGATAAACATGGTAAGCATTTGAATTTGTTCTGCTGCTGCTTGCCCTAGAGGTGTTTTATCATTTTGTTACAATATTTTCCTGGAAATATTTGACTTTTCGGGTTTGACTGTTCAAATTAACCTTCATATATCTGTGTGACTTAGTAAAAATAACTCGAAGATATAAGAGTAATTTAATTCACAAATAACACGTATTTATGTCCCTCATCGATAGTTCAATGTACCTTAATATATGTTTCTATGTCAAGAAACCCCAAAATTCTATTGAAGATGTTCGTATACAAGTCTTTTGATGTCAGCTAGTTCACTTAATTTTCATGATACACTATTTCTCATTGATGTCAAGTTACTCTGAAAGGAAAATCTTGCAAAAAGAAAGGTCTTTGCTGACCTCTCTTACTAGGGCACTTTCACACACATCCATTCCGCACTTTACGGTCTCGGAAGACGTTAAACTCTGTGTTATGGATACTTAAGGATGTGTGATATCCTTTTTATTTTACTTGCCACTGGGAGCAGTGACAAGCTGTATATTTTTGGTAGCAATGCGAAACTAAATCAATATTTCAATCGGAGCCTTATCCTTCTTAATATTTGGTCCAAACTAAGTAGACATTATGGTAAGTATGCACTTAACGACGTATGTACTACACTTTTAATTCGTGTCCGAGCCCATCAAAGTAACATTTTGACTGTAGTTAGATTCAAACCAACAAACGGAGTTGGTGGAACCCAGTATGAGAACTAAACCAGACAATAGAATGGAAATTATGGCAAAGCTTTTAACTCTAACACGAAAATATACTCAACGTCAAATAAACGAACTTTAAAGATTTTCTTCTGACACAATCATGGTGCCCCAACAATATTGATGTCATTTGAAAGCCCAATAAATATCCTTAAAGATAAACACATTTAATTTCTTAATAAATGATTAACATATACCATAAATGTGACTTAAAAAATGACCTCACTTTGGGCTCACCTGTGGGATCAATTAGACCAATTTTTATGGTTATAAAACCAAATAATGACCTCACGTGTCCTCTTTAACAGATGGATAGCGATTAATCCCAATTTAACAGTTTTATAGCCATAAAAGTTGGCTCAAGCGTAACTACCTATTTTTTGAAGAAGTGACTCTTGATCCTTCTGAAGACACATTTTTGGGGTAAAAAGCTTTCCTTTAATTAAATTAAGCTTAGGCTTTCAAATGGTACCAATGTTGGTGGGAAGCGAGAATGTATACTTTTGAAAAGTGCTTGTTGCGGGAGGTGCGATTTATTTGATGCTGAGTGTATTTTCCAGAATAGTGGATATCAATATTATTGGTGTCCATTCGCCAGCATATAGTTGGAAACTATTTCTATCAAATATTATCAGCCGAGGTGTGCAACCGCTACTTCAGTGCAGGCAGCCGTGCACATTTAATGATGCCGGCACTTGGACCCTCGTTGCTGCGCCGGCCCCGACAGAATTTATGATTTAATTCGACCAAATTTATCGGTGGAAGGTGATTTTGCGGGAGGAAATAACGCTCTTCCCGAGAACATTAGGCAGGCTCCCAGAAAGTTTGTGTTCAAATACACTGTGCGCAAGCATTTCCTTGAACATATCTCGTCGTCTTGATCTCTCTTAAACCTTCTCGTTATCCACCGTATATTATGTATATGCATGTATTTATGTAGGTATATATATTTTTTGTATTAATTTATATTATAATATTTTATGTATTATATTAGATTTTATTTTTATGTATTTGTACTATTTTGCACCGCCTACTTAAATTCTCTGTTTTGTTTAATTTTCTGGTTAGCTGGAAGAGAATGCCACATGGCATTAAGCTCGCCTGTTGTACCACTGTATTTTTATGTGTGCAATAAAGATTTTAAATAAAATAAATAAATAAATAACTTAGTGAGTCCATTACGCTTCTACGCTGCATCGGACGCCGTCTAGACGGAATTTTACCAGTTTTCTTGTAACTGGCTTGTTTATTTTAGTGGTTAAAGTTGGGTACTAAATGCGTTTGTTTTCCTTTTTAGGGCAAACAAGTGCACTTATAAAACTATCTATACAAAGCTAGTTACAGTACAATCTTTAAAGATAGCAACAAAATGTTGTCGTGCATGTTCAGGATAGGAACAAAAATTATCGAAATATAAACCTATTATCTACGTAACTTCGATTAGAAGCTTTTTTCCGTAATTCATAATAACACAAAAAAATATTTAAAAAAACTTACATACAATACAATTATTTCAATAGAATTCCATTAAATTGTATTAATAGAACAATATTCTTATTTGTTGCCATCCTGTTGTTTCTCGCATATTTGTGAACATCTTAATTCTCAACCCTCTTGGTTTCATTAAACAATATTTCAAGGAAAAGTCTTTCTTGTTACCTTTTGAAAATTCCAGACGTGAGATATGACGAGGGTGTTGTGTATTTGTCTTTTTATCTCGACGTTTACATGTTATTATAACATAATGCCATTCTTGGAACTTGTTATATGATTTTGGTATATAAACACCAGTGTAGGAACGGCTATTTTAACGTGTCTATACAAATTAACGCTAAATACCGTTAGGTGTTGCGCGATCTGTTTGCACGACATAAATGTTTTGTCACTTCACATAGTCGGTTTGTATGTAAGCCAGTTTATAACAGTTCTCTTAAAAAGTGCTTATTAATACTACATATTTAATTTTATTAGAATAGATAATATCATTGATACCAAAGTTACTCGATCTTTTAAGCTTTCTAACCTAAGCCACTGAATTTGATTAATTTTGTCTGAATATTTTCAGACCATGATCCAAATTCTTACAACCTTAGCTAAATTCAGACATTTTATGAAGAAACCTTACAATTTGTTACCCTTTCGAAGATCCCCGATAAATTAGTTTTAGGTACCATTTTCAATCTTTAAAACCCAATTAAAATGCGTTCTTAATTCACTTTATTACTTATAGCTTAGAGTACAATCGTCAGCAATAAGTACAAAGCACGAGCTAAACTCTTACTCTATTCTATACAGTCCCAGTAGGTACAGACGACAGCAGATCAGAGTGTACATTTTTATAGCAATTAAAGCCTGGTCCGTGAGCACGTAGAATCCCGTCCAATGACCCCAAGCTCGCACACTCACTGCGGGCGTCCGTCGCACAGTCGCGACAGCAACATAATTACGCGCGAGCGATAGGGATGGGTAGCTTGGGGTCATTGGACGGGATTCTACGTGCTCACGGACCAGGCTTTAGCCTGTATTACAACGAGATAAGACTCCAGCGTGTTTAGCTTTATGTGCAACATAGCTCTACATTAAATATCGCCAAAATATCGCTAAATGCGCCCTGACGCTCGCTAGAAACGCTCTTAACTTTCAAAGCCTTAACCTTCTCTCGCTTGAGTAACTCCTCAAAGTTTCGCCTCAACTATTATATTTCCACCTTAGCTTTCGTTTACACAAACTCTACGCGACGAGTTCACTTGGCACTAACTCCAATTATTTAGTTTCTAAGAACCTATTTTGTCGGCTAGAATATGAGAGGCGACGGTTTGAGCACACTAGAAATTAGTTTCGTATTATTAAGTTGCTAATAAAACGCGATGTTAAATTGAAGGCTTATTAAGTGCTCAAAACAATGTTTAGTTTGCTAGCTTGTTTTACTTAAATATTATTTAAATTGAGACTTGTTTATCGATAGGCTGTGTTTGTTTAGCAAAGTGGCAGAGACAAGCTCACATGTGCCTAAGCTTGAAAAGTTTCTTATTTTAGATAGAACAGTTTTTCTCCTAAGCTAAGTGGATTTTTCCATACCATACCATAGGTCATTTACCCATTTTCTTTAAGAAAATTACGTACTTATTACATTTTCAAAATACGTTCCCGAAGAGTGTCTAACTAAACAATACGCTCAAGTCATCCACTTACCACCTACAAATGGTAGCTATTATCCCCAACTAGTTAACATTAACACTATTATGATGTATAAGATAAACACGTCGTTATTCTTCGTTAACGACACATTTTGCCGGCTCTCGCTTCTGAAATTCCATTACTGTAGATAGCTGGAGTCCCCCAGTGCCAGTAAAACTGAAGTTGGTAATGCACTGCTAGCATATTGATAAAATGACAATGTGTGAAACGAGGCGATAGATTCAAAATTGGAATTGCAACGGGTTAAAAATGTAGATGTTCGGAATTTAAAATTCTTGGAATTCCCCAGTCAGCCCCCAATGAAAAGTCTGATAACTTGGAAACATAATTACATTTATGCACTGCTAGCATATTGATAAAATGACAATCGTGTGTGAAACGAACGAGAGATTCAAAATTGGAATTGCAACGGATTAAAAATGTAGATATTTGGAATTTAAAATTCTTAGAATTCCCCAGTCAGCCCGCAATGAACGTCTGATAACTTGGAAACATAATTACATTTATGCACTGCTAGCATATTGATAAAATGACAATCGTGTGTGAAACGAACGAGAGATTCGAAATTGGAATTGCAAAGGGTTCTATTTATGTAGATATTCGGAATTTAAAATTCACAATAAAATATCTCATTTGAAAAGCATCATTGCTTTTATAACGCTGTAGTTTTGTTTTTGTATGGGCAATCAACAGACTATAAAATACTAACGATTCAACTAAGGAATTTTAATTGCGATCCCTCTCATAAATTTTGATCACAGAAAACTATATTTCTTTATTAATCTCTAACAGTAAAGAAAACAGATAATAGTGGTATGAGAGAGTGGAAATCAAATCTTTGGTTCCTTACTTAAATTCAATGATTATCGTGCAAATTATATCAGCACTAGCTCTTGCCCGCGGCTTCACCCGCGTGAAATTTAGTTTATCACAGATCGTCATAAATTGTAGCCTATATGTTATTCTGGGTTATAAACAATAATACTGTAAGGTTTTATCAAAATCCGTTCAGTATTTTTTGCGTGAAAGAGTAACAAACATCCATCCAGACATCCAAACTTTCGCATTTATAATTTTTTCGCGTTCAGGGTGCTGATGGGGTTGCCCAGATACTGCAGCGCATCGGGCATGTTTGCAGAGGCGCGAGTAGATTGTTTTTACGCGACCATGCGGAAGAGGTGCGCCTCCCTGGTGCGCAGGGTTCGGGGCAGCCCCAACAGCATCCTGTCTATGATAGCGAGTAGACTGGACTGCCGTTATATTAATTACTGCTGCACTACATCCGCAGGAGTTGTGCAAAAAAAAAAAAATAACATTAATGAATAGTTTAGATGTTTCAACTATAATTATTACTAACATAGGTTAAGTCCTTTATAACTAACAAATAATGAGTCATGTTACTTGAATAAACAAATTATATTATTATTATTATTATTATTATAATATTAGTAGGATTTCAGCAATAGCAGTCTACTGCAGGATGAAAGCCTCCCTAGCTGCCTTCTATCTACTTTAACTCGTCGGTTTATTAAATAATATTATGTATCGTTTATGAAAACACCTTAATTAATAGAATAGACCTTCGCTAAGAAAATACATGACATTATAACAGACCTGCTTACAATGTAAGCTGCGTAGCCTTGCAGAGGCCGTAACTCAAGTAATCAGATTCGATGTCAATTCGACTCAATTTGTGTCATACATGGGACGCCGATTGCCTATGGGAACACGCTGTCACAAAATTACATAAACCCCTTGTGTATTCAGTATAGGTAATAAGCATGGTGCTCCAAGGTTGTCGGATTTGAAAAATGCAATATTTTTACTCATAAATTCATAAGTAACCGAAAATAATTCCAGTGTACAAAACCATAGGCAAGTGTATTTATGTAGTGTCAATTGACGTGTGGTTAAAATAAAAAATACGACCTTGCATTGTATGAGAATCAATTATTATGAAAAAAACTCATGTCATTATTAGGTAGACGGTCCATAACTGAAAGATTTTCGTATTTTGTAATGTGATTTATTTATTTATTAATAGTTACAGTTACAGTACATAGAATACTACTTAATTTGATGAACACTCATTTTGTGTAGACGAATATTTTATATGTATTACAGTAATGGCTTCAAACAAAATTTTCTAGATACTTACTTTCAATTAGCTTTGCATACACTGAAACTCGTGCAAATACACTAAATAGGACCCTAATTACAATTCGTCTATTCAGCCAGCACATTGAACTCAACTTGCGAAGTCAAAGCTAATATAGAGTGGCAATGGTCTGTCTGTACGTCAAAATGCGATTATCACCTCCGAGGCCAACACTCGTCTCTGTGCTAATAGTCGTCAAAGTACCACAGTAAAAATAGAAGAAGTAAGTGTTATTTAGGTATCAAAAAATAAATCGAATGAAAAAATAAACACTTTTTGTAAACATTCACTTAAATAGAATCTAATGTAACCATTCACTTATAACCCTTAAATGGTTAAAGCAATTGTGCACTTAATTGCTCCTTAAATTTTCCCACATAATTACGGCAGATTTGAACTACGTTCTGTCATTCTCCAAAACTCTATCTAAATGTAGAGTAGTCTGAACTCAGAATGTCCATTCTGAACGAAACGTCCTTATAGAAGACACTTTGCTGCCAATTTCTTTTGTGCCACGTTTAAAATGTTTGAACCAGGAAACCCATACAAGTATATTTTAGATACAATTTTAATGTAGATCGAAACAGTTAGCGAAAAGTTTGTCATGTCATGAATAAAAACAAACGTTTTAAGATACGAGTATTATAAATTTAGAAGGGTCTGCACTTTAACAGCTTTGTGTGTTTGCCTGTTAAAGGCCGGTCTGTGAGCACGTAGAATTTTGTTCAATGACCCCTAGCTACCCATCCTTATCGCTCGCGCGTAATTATATTGTTGTCGCGACTGTGCAACTGGCACCCGCAGTGAGTGTGCGAGCGAGATAGCAACATAATTACCCGCGAGCGATAAGGATGGGTAGCTTGGGGTCATTGGACAAAATTCTACGTGCTCACAGACCAGACTATAGATGATCACGCTCAACGAAACTGTCACTTGCATAAAGTAGGTAACAAACGACTTAGACTGTGCCTTGTGTACTGTTATTCTATGTTTGGTCCGTCACATTTTATAATTAACGTCCCATGGGTGCAATTCTCGGGCGGACGCTAATATTTTCCACGTAATTCAGTACATTTAGCGCCAACACACAAGGGAGTGTCTATTAAAGTAACAAATGTGCGATGTTTTACTTCGAAGCCATTATTTTGCATCGGGCTCCCACTTTTTGTTTTATGCGCTCATTTTGTTAAAGCGAATGAAATACACAAATGGCCCGTGCGATTACATTAACTTCAACTTTTTTTTTACGTTCCGCGGAAAATGAATGAAGACCGACACTAGACGGTCGTTTTTCATTTCTTCCGAGTAATTGGAAGCGATTTGATTGTGTTTTTTTGTAGATATAATTATGCAAGATTCAACATCATTTTGTCTACCGTTTATTAGTAAGATAAGATAAATAAAGACTTGTATACTTTGAAAAAAAAAAACTATATTTAATAAAAATAAAATAAAATAACAATATTTACTTATCGGTAAGGAAAAAGTTTCCATGAAAAGTTAATAATGTACTTATTTCTAAATAAGTATAGAATTGTACTAAATTACTTTCTCTGGTTTATTAGATAGTAACATCATGTTAGCATATAAATGACAAAATAATAACAATGCATTCAAGACTTATCAGCAGTAACTAATAAGCTAAGCATAAATAAAGAAAAGTCGTTTAAAGTTTATATTAGTCTATTATTATTATAACCGCCAAACTCTGGACACAACCAAAAGTAGCTAATCCAGGATTCCGTTGACACAGCAAAAATGCCATAAAAATTCGTCGTCAAAGCGTGCACTCTAATTTAGCCGACGCATATTCTGTTGAGAGACGCAGACGTTTTGAACATTTCAGAGGCAATGTGTGCGGAACGACTTCTAACAAGCCAAGCACGCGCCGTGTGGCCGGCAAATGTTGCGGAGAATGTAAATATAACGGACTGGATAAAGTTAACTTGCTGTTTCAATTTGCCCACTTAGATGATGCGTTCGCTAAATTATTGCATTGCACCAATTCGTTCGTTCGTTCGTTCGTTTCAGCCAAATGACGTCCACTGCTGGACAAAGGCCTCCCCCAAGGTTTTCCATAATGAACGGTCCTGCTCCAATTATTGAGATACAATTATTAGAGGAGATGTGAGTCTACTTAGTTTTTTATGAACTGTGTGTCATCACCAGAAAATCCAGAAATGGATTTAAAATGAAATAAAATGAAAAAGGTTTATGAAGATACATCGACTTCCACCTACGAAGAATCGATTCTGTAAAAAGCACCACAAGTTTAAAATATCACAGTAAAATAAAAACAGCTAAGATGCTCATCCAACTACCTACTGTATCTTCTACAATTCAAGTAGATACACAATCTATTTGCTTAATTGTATAGATAAATCATTTACCTTCCCTAAGGAGTAACTACTCGTATTTAGTTATATTTCCGTCCCCAATCCCAGTTACCTGTTTTCCGGGGGTTCCCCAAGTTCATTACAGTTTCGAGCGCTCCCTTGACAGTCCGCTCGAGATAATTATTTGTAGTAATTTATGACGTCACTAACAATTAACAAAGGGATGAAACTACAATGTTAAAACGTCAAAATACGCATGTGATTTTTTTAGTTGTTGCTTGTGGGCTTTCATAACGCACCTGAAATATTTTCAGAGATAAATCTTTTTATAATCGGTTTTTTAAACCTTGTCGTGATCAACGACGAAACATCAGTTTGTCACTTTATTAATCTCAGTCGTGTCCAGCTAAAATTCAATGGAAATTCTGTTGACAGGGATGTCGCTATACGGGATTGGTAAATTCGGTTAGGCGGGCAACACTCCCGCTATGAAAGAGCCACTCCACAATTACCCACGTAGCGCGCTACTAGCGTCACTGCAATGCGCTGCACTAAAATGGCGAGCAAACGAAAGAGTTGTGATTCTATTTTTGAAAGATAACTTTAAAGTTTTATCTTTAGTCCTAGAATAAATGTCTACTATCCACAAATCGTGTCCTAGTTGTGGAATAAAGACGTAAAACCCTGTAAGCCGTCCACTTCACTATTGGTCACGTAGGTACTTAGTGCACAGCATTCCCTTAACAACGTAAAAGCAAGCAGATAAATGACAAATTGTTCACTTACTTATTGCACCTTTTCTAAAATGGTAGCAGTAAACAGAACATTTTTGTCATTCCAGAGGTGGTTAATCTTTTAGAGTTCATTTAAAAAACAAATTCAGTACAAATAACATTTAGGAATGTCCTTCGGTTCACCAAGGTCAATTCAAGCAATCGTAGCTTTTAAAGTACCGCTCTAGTACAAAGTTAGAGTAGGCGCACACCGTTGATTTTTCGTCGGCCGATAGTTTAGTCGGGCAGTCGATCAGTATGGGCATGTATGGGAGTGCGCACACTACGCCGATTCGATTTGGCCGATTCTTCATACAATTTAAAATCGGGCACAACTATCGGCCAACTAAAAATCAACGGTGTGCGCCTACTCTTAAAGTCAAAATTACAGGGCAACTGTTTCGATTGATTTGTACTATTAATAAATGGTATTATAAATATTGAGCTAAAATACCTTTGAACTTGAATATTATGGCTTCATAATCAAATACCTATTTATATCCTCATTAGTGGAGGTATCCGTATATTATTTATTTAGACATTAAATTAAATTCGCATTATTGTTTATTGTGCAAATAATGAATACCACATTCCTGTAACTAATTGCATGACGTGTGTTGGTTTTTGCGAAACAATTAATTATGTTATTGTTCCGATAAAATGTTTCAAATGCTTTTAATTGAATGATTTCCAAATTCCGAATTATTCATATGGAAATTACGTCGAAAATTAAGCAAATAAACACTCGGTACCATTTTTTCATTCATTGCTGTATAACAGCTAATTTACAATTTTCATGGAAATAGATGATAGTTCTTCAAGCTTTAGCTTATTCACACTAGTATTATAGGCACATAGCTTATTGAACTGTAAGTATTACGATCCTTACATAGTGCAACTTTAAGTTTAAACTTAAAATTCTCTTAAACAGTGGCACCAATATCCCACACTGTATCCTTACCGAAAACTTTTATTGGTTGCAATAAAAGCTATTTTGCAGCGCAATTTTCTAAGTATGTTTTATTTATTTCAGATCGCGTTGTTCAGACTCCTATCGAAGTGAAGTAGTCTCTAGAGCGTTAGCGTAACCTGAAAGGTTACTCCGAAAAACGTTATCCAAAGTTTCGTTATTGTCATCCCTCTCACGCTAAGCGAGATGCCAGTATAAGTGACGGTGAGAGAGATACCCGAATATACGTAATAGCGTTTTGGAATAGCCCCGCTGCAACGCAGGCCATAACACCGGTAATGCACGGAATTGCATTTGCACCCGCTTTGGTGTTATTGGCATTCAATTCGGCTTATGTGGTGTATGCAAAGACTATGTAAGTATACAGGCTGTGCTGAACTGGGTTATTGCTAAGTAGTTGATTAATATCGATAGCTGATTTATGTGAAGTACCTACGGAGTGAATTGTGAGCTATTGAGACTTATTCTGTTTCGGCAGAGTAGATAGAACCAATTACACTTTTCCAGTCGCTAGTCCCTTAGATGTCCTCTTTACAACTTGAAGGACAAATGCGAACATCAGGCTACCTTAATCCGTTTGGCTAGCGTGATGAATGTAGGAAACAAATCCTGCTATATGAGAGTCTTGCTACTGCAGTGGAGATATGACCTGATGAAGAAAAAAATGATAAGCTAGCAAAAGAGACGTTACGTGCCGCAAGGCTTGCGAAGGCTGTAATGGACACATTTACACTAATATCGTTTAATGAGACCGATTTGGCATCAGACAAAGTGGTTCAGATAAATTTATTCAACAAGTAATTGAATTAATTCAAGCATAACAATTCAACGCCTTTTAAAGACATCCTTCAAAAACAAACACCATTGTATTGGAATAAAACACAGGTCCCAACTTGAGAAATCGCTCGAATCAATTACATTAAAAATATCTCGCTTTATTCAGAAATACGAGTACGAATAAAACTTTTGTACAATCTATTTTACATTCCTCGATGGTGTGAAAGCTATGTATTTTCTTTTGATCGGTAGCATTGTATCAAAAATACAACACCGCGATGAAAAATTCTGTGCTTTACTGTATTTACATAAAGCTTCTTTTCAAACAGCCATTGCTTTTCGTTAAGGAAACTGATTCTGGTACCTTTGGGATTTGAACTATGAATCTGTAGCACAAATAAAAACAGAAAGTCCGTCAGAAGCCTGTGAAGTAAAAACGGAAGGCGAAGCTAAGGCTTCTCACGTAGTTGTAATAAATGCCATTTTGCAACAAACATTTGAATGATGTGCTGTCGACTATACTAAATATAGGACACTAGCTTTTGCCCGCGGCTTCACCCGCGTGAAATTTAGTTTGTCACAGGTCCTCATAAATTATAGCTGATATGTTATACTGGGTTATAAACAATAATAATGTAAAGTTTCATCAAAATCCGTTTAGTAGTTTTTGCGTGAAAGAGTAACAAACATCGGTGACAAACTAAATTTCAGGCGGATGAAGCCGCGGGCAAAAGCTAGTTATAAATAAAGGCCTAGTGAGCATTATTAAAATACTTTATCTACCTACTTCAAGTGGAGTCAGCGTAAATCCGGCATTTAACTTTAGTAAAAAGGAGTTGAAGATACTTCTGCAGTGTTAATTAATAAACTAATGAGGGTGATAATTATTCTTACTGCACCTTCTTTTACTGTGGCCTCTCCTTGAAGGCGTCAAGAATTTACTGTTATTTCGCGTTGAATCAAAATGTTCCATCGAATATTTATAGTGGAGATGGCGTGTGATAATTCTTCCCTGTTGACTTTATGGGGTTTGCTCATGCAACTATGGTATTTGCGGCGAACATGAATAAATTGAATACCAGATTTGGAATGACTCTATTTTGTTTTAATCCTCGCTATACAACTATACTGGTTAGAAACATACCCATAATATCTTTTCAAATATGAATATTATTCTTTAGTAACAGGGTATCGTCATATCATCTGCAGCTCACGTCAGTCCATTGCTGGAGATACACTTTCATACATTTTCGGCTTATTTGTTCTTACCGCTAGCAGTCACCTTATCTATATCTTAGCTCTATCTTCACCCTTAACTCACGATTGAAGTTTTTTCTAGGGATGTTATGGATATGTAGTTTCGGTTATGGATACGGTTACGGATATAGGAATAATTTTGTACCAGTTTCGGTTACGGTTACGGATATTTTTTTATTTTGGATATCCGAAAGTTTTGGTTACGGTTACGCTTTAGAATGCATTTGCAATAGTTGTCCAACACGGTTCATTCATGGCCGCACACTTTACATCGAATAAAAAGTAATAAAAAAATATAAATTGATACTAGATGGCATTATAAAGGTAAATCAGGCTGTTGTGACTTTATATGTATTATAATGCTATACAAAAAACTATTTAAACTGTCTACATCCGAAACTATCCGAAACTTTTGAATCAGTTACGGTTACGGTTTCGGATATTTTTTTATTTCGAATATCCGAAAGTTTCGGTTACGGTTACGGATATCCATAACATCCCTGGTTTTTTCCGACCAGTCTTTTACACCCTGTATACAATAATAGGTTACAGTCACCAGCACATAAAACTGCACATTTTTATTGCAAAATAACACCTATAACAACTAAATAGATTCCACAGTGTTTATCTTGATGGCATTTACCCTGTGTTACACTCTATCTGACTTTCCTTCGGTGATCAAACACAAAAGCAAGCATTGATGTAGTGATGTAACACAAAAAGCCGCAAGCAGTGAGGTGACGTGACATTAAATATTACCGAAACGGTACCTCTTAACCAAACCCATTCAGGGCAAAGAAAGCAGGCATATATCTAACTTTTTGTATAACAATACATATTATGTGGGGTCAGACACAAGGGCGAGCCGTATGGTAGCTTGTGTAATCAAACGCCTTTGTCGGTAAAAAGGATTTTAAATATTTAATACCTTAATTTTGGAAGAAAGAATAGATTTTCTATTGAGAGGTTTTGGTGCCTTTGTAAATGTCTGTAAATTATTAATTTTACTGCCTAGGGCTAGGGTTCTCTACAAGCTTACCAAATACAAAACCTTTGTGTATTATAAAATACAGTAGGCACTCAGATAATATAAGTGGCTTACCTTAGGTGTTATCTGTTCATGCAATAACTAAAAATTTATTTCAAGTTTTTTTCTTTATAACTATACAGGGTGTTTTTTACCTAACACCCTGTAGAGCTATATCGCCTAAAAACCGAGTAATAAAAGTGAGGCACTTCAAACTAAGCCACTAAATTCTGTCAGTCGACCAAGTCAAATACCAGCGAAAACGTTTTAAGATATAATTATTGGATAACATACTCGTATTAGAATTTTTGCCTTACTTTATTCGAAGCGTTTATATGAAAACTATTCATCTAAGACTCTAAGGCTGGGTTGCACCACCTTTTTTTTATTTATTTAGTGGCAACCAAACCTCTCTGGGAGGTTTATTTCTGCCAATGTCGAGTGAAAAATTACAATAATG
The DNA here is from genome assembly GCF_963855985.1 of Ostrinia nubilalis. Classification (NCBI taxonomy): domain Eukaryota; kingdom Metazoa; phylum Arthropoda; class Insecta; order Lepidoptera; family Crambidae; genus Ostrinia; species Ostrinia nubilalis. The sequence continues at coordinate 10,687,984 of NC_087103.1, forward strand.
TTATCAATAGAACGTGGGTGTTTCAGTTCTATTGATTTTTCATGGATTCCGTGGAGTTACTTTGACTGTAACAAACGTCAGCCTTAGGCTGAGTTGCACCACCTAACTTTGACCGTAACTATGACGATAACCGGTGTTTTTTGTATGGAGTTTGACAGATTTTTGACTTTTGTCAAAGTTAAAGTAAGATGGTGCAACCAAGCCTAAGAGTGTAACATAATTAACACATATTTATCACCAGTTTGTAATTAAAGATACTTTTTATCGCTATCTAGTCTTCACACGAGTACGCTACACGTAATTTGGCTCTACTTGATACCCGTCCCTGTGGCGCAGAGGATAGCGCGTTGGACTTCTAATCCAAAGGTCGTGGGTTCGATCCCCACCAGCTGGGATGCTATCATTGAACATTATGCCTTTGTATCATTTAAAAGCAATTTTGCTATTGGTACTTTCAGAATAATATGCAGTATTTGCATTTTGTTACAGTTTTGCTTTTAGTGTTGTAATTATTTTGACAAGTCAAACAAAAAGAACGCTACATTTTTATTTCAGCTTTATACAATCGTAATTTATAAGTTTTCCTTACCAAAGCTTCTAAAATTGATTGATTTCTGGAATAATAATAAAAGCATTTAAAGTGCTTTGACTTTTGGCAACTTTAGTAGCGCGTCTGTTATGCGATAAAATAATTTATGCATATTTTTATTGCCTTCGTTTTATTTCGAATAAAGTATGAAATTGCTTGCATTAAATTTAAAGCGCAGTGAAACGTTAACGACAATAATTAAGCTGTATAAAGAAATGCGATATCGAAAGGTGTGATTAATTTGCAACGTCATTGTACACGCTTTTGTTTTAAAGTAAAGTACCTTTTATGTATGAAATGTTAACTTACAAAAGAAGGAACATTATTAAAACAGTTCATTAATTTGAATTTTTTTAAATGTGCGTTCGCAACGTTTTAGGTCCTAGATACTTTTTCCTTTTCTAACTAATGTCGATATCGCTATGATGAAAAGGGACATAACAGTGTTATAGGTAGCTAAAATGTTTCTTTAAAAATCAGCTTTAGTTTTTATTTTAAAAGTCTTACATGATATTTGAACTAAACACTGCAGTAGATATTATTTTGCATCGAATTGTATAATCTTATGTGCTTTCGACTGTACTTTAACATCAAAAAGGTAGAAGTAAATGACAAAAGTTAGAGATTCAGACGAGTTATTAAAATACTTTCAGGACATTCTTCCTCCCTCACTCTTATGCATGCCTCTCACTCGCACATTCAGCTATTGTTTGGACTGCACGTGCTTGCGAGCGTTGCCATGGCAACCGCCGGCTGCTTCCGCCTCTGCGTTTATCTCGATTATTTTAAAACCATGTTTTTGAGTACAGTCGGGCGAAAAAGTATGAGTATGATTGAAATATTCTATTATAAAATCTTAGCCTGAGTTTCACCATCTTACTTTGACTTTCAAACGTCAAAAGTGTGTCAAAATCCATACAAAAAACACCGGTTGTTGTTTTGTAGTTACGGTCAAAGTAATATGGTGCAACATAAACATAAAAATGTAACTATTAAGGATGAGTTACTCATCCTTAATAGTTACATTTTTATGACAAATCCACTGTGAAATTGAATTTTGCATCTACCCTCTGTTTTAGCCTTCTCAAATTCTTTGTTCTTTAACCTTAAGAAAAATTCTTAATCTACATTTCATAAAGTCATTAAGTCAATAAATGTCTAAAAGATCGCTCCGACGTTGATTTTTATCGACGTTTTCTTCAATCTTATTATGCCATCGGTCTATCACTTGGGTACTCCAAGAAAAATGTGCCAAAGCGGTCAATAACCTTTCTTCCCTTGTGACAAATGTGAAATTGAGATCTCTTTTCTTCTTTTGGCAATTCGATTCAGCTTGACACGATTGCCTTATTTTCTTCTATAGAGAAATAATTTTAATTGTAAAAGTACCTTAGATATTAAGTAGGTATATTTAGTTTTTAATAGTCTTTGTCCGCTATGTAGACAATTGGACATAATTTACTATTTAAACGTACCTACTTACTAACGTACCTATTTTTTCACTATCAGACATAACTAAAAGTATAAATGTTTCACCAAACAGTACCTACAAGGCTTGCGACTTGCATACAAAGAACATTCACACAATAGCGTGCCAGGTTTATACAGGGTGTTGTTTTCAAATGTGGTTAAGATAAGTCAAGAAAAATATGGCTTTAAATATGAAAGGGCTATGCCCATTAAATACCCAGAATGGACAGAAACCATAAATCTATTAAAAAAAAATGAATACTGATAGTATGTAAATAGAGAATTACTCTTTAGTATCTTAGTAAGAATCCATTGAGAAAAACTAGTTTTCTGTACCTAATCTCTCCCTAATTCAATTTTTCTAGCTGCTAAGTTACAATTGTCCTCCCGTTACTTTGGTAACTATGAATTAATTACTCACTTTTTAACGGTAACTTTCATGGTGACAAAACCTACAATTCCAATGAGCTGATGCCATTTTGGTGCATGTACCTTACTGTTTGGTTTTATTATAACTATTTGTCATTTTATTTTGTACTTGCATCGAATAAATACTTTTTCTTTCTTTCTTTCAATTCCCTATAACCTATTCTTTCGTAATTCCATTTTTGTACGTGCAGAAACTGCCACTTTTAGCGCGATATATTTCATTATAACGCCACAATAGCGTTGTTACTTGTCCCTCTATTTCGCGTCTGGGCTATTCTTAGGAATATTTACTGTTATTGTGCAAGAGAGATCAATGGCAGGTGTAGCCCTCCGTTACCATGGCAACGGGACTCAGGTCGCTTATTTGACTGAAACAGAAGCAGTGGGTTCTGAAAACAAAGATGACGTCCCTTTTACTCGACTTAAGATCTTGGCATGAGTGAGGGCGACATTGCTTTGAGTACCTGCATTTATTTCAGTCACATTGAGCTTATAAAAATATTTACTTTTTACCTAAACTGTCCATCTGTTTTAGACATAGCGCCTTCTTTCAATATTGACAAAACAAACTTTCAGTTAATGGTAATGCATAAAATTGTAGTAGTCACAAATACCACCTATAGTACATATTTAAAAATCTTTTTTAGAAATCTACTTAATTAGTGAGTAACTGCGCCAAAAAGATTGAGGTAATGAGTTAAAATGAGAAATATTTTTATCTTTAGTGTGTTTTATACGTAAGTAAATCGTGAAAATCCACGGTCATGATACTTACATACTTACTTATTAAAAATGTACATGGATTTCCAGCGAACATTTTTACAATTTTTAAATACGCGATAATCTGAGTGTTAACTCGGAGAACAAAAAGTACCACATCCCGCGTATTGTAAGCGCTGTAAATAATTTTACGTCATAAAAACATTGGCCAAATATTTCGGGGAACCATCAAAAATTAAATGGCTGGCTTAAATTCCGCGTATCACAGCTCAGCGGTGTAGTAGGTAAATAAGTAACGCCAGCTCGCGTAGATTTATACCAGTTTGGAAAGCCTATAAAAGCTTTGGTAGAGGTATACATAATATCTGTATCTGTTCGTGTGTCACTCTGGGACGCACAGGGTGACACACGAACCAATCACAGAGCTGTATTCAACGCTGTGCGTTCTATTTGCTGCTTCACTTAAGCAAGCATCGTTTGTGAATACGGGCGTTTGAATCACATTCATCACCATATTTTCAGTTGTAGAACGTCCAATGTGTTGGCTAATTGGACTTCTTCCCGTGATCTCTTTAAACAAAATCTTGAATAACTTGATTTAATTCTTTTTCATAATTTCAATATTTGTAACGAAGAAAAAGCATACTGAAGATTGAAAGTTACAGGATTGTACACTATTATCGAGACAAGATACCCGTGTTTCCAAGTTAAATTATTGGATTCAAACAAATTCACATTAATAAAAGAAATCTGCCTCGTCACAAATTATCGTCCGTGTCAAGACTGTTAAGACATAAAAAATAAAATACATAAAATAATTTTATTTCCTTTACAAGGTTTCTTTAGTTAATAAGTAGATTGGAGCCTCCATTTAAGCAAAAAATGCCTGTGTTTGGAGGGTCCGCTCTTCAATAGATGTATACAATTATTAAACCTTATAATTAATTACATAGTTCTGTTCAATATTAAGTGTTATTGTGCAAGAGAATGTGAATGTGTGTGTGTGTATGTGTATGTGTGTGTGTGTGTGTGTGTGTGTGTGTGTGTGTGTGTGTGTGTGTGTGTGTGTGTGTGTGTGTGTGTGTGTGTGTGTGTGTGTGTGTTTATCTGCGTCGATTAAACATAGATATAAAGAAACAATACTATTTTACAAATCATGAGATTCGATCCAGCAAATGTTCGATTTCTTCATATGACTTATTTTGTATCCAAATATATAAAAGTTTCTTACACTCATGATGAGTTTTGCTATATATAGATAACTTTTTATTTATACTATTGTAGATGTAGGTGGAACGTGATTCAATTTGTCTACTGGCAAATGTAGTTTTAGTGATGACTGGTTTGGCAACCATGCATGTGCGTCTTTTTTCTCGTATACGAGGGTCGTAATATATGGATTTGTGTGTTTTGAGGGTAATATAGACTATATATAATTTCCTTACCGAGAGCAACCCACTGGTGTTATATAACATATCGGTGGGGAAGCGTCTCTTCCTAAAGTACATGACTTTAATAAGAGTACGCTGCGCCCTCTCAAGGTTAATAAATTGGGTTTTTGCGGCACCACCCCATACAGGAATGCAGTAGGTTAAAACGGACTGTGCAAGAGCTGTGTATATTCGGTTGAGAAGACAATTAGGCGAGTTCTTTTCACTATTACCTGGCATCACATGTCTGAGGGTTTTAAAGATCCATATCTACTAGTTTCCTAGTTCTAGAGATGATGTGTTCGATATGTGAGTACCATGATAGTCTTTGGTCCATAATTACACCCAAATATTTTGCTTCAGCCACTTTTTCAATAAACGGACAGTTACATTTGCTTCCATTAGGGTCTACAATACACTCATGGATTCTTAAGCTAAAATCAGGCTGAGGCTGGGTATTGCTGTAGATGCTATAACAGATATATTTAGTTTTAGATGTGTTTAGCGTAAGGAGGTTCTGTTTCAGCCACCGAGCCACACGAGCCAATCCAGCCTCAGCACTGTTTTTTACTGCTTCCCAAGATTCACCAGCAAAGACTACTGCAGTGTCATCAGCGTACGACAGGACTTTGGCATTAGTTAATTTCATGCTACATAGGTCGTTTATATAGATGAGAAAAAGAGTTGGTCCTAGAACGCTGCCCTGTGGCACGCCACACGTCACCTCCGCACCTCCACTAGTGTAACCAGGCAGTTTTACTTTTTGTTTCCTATCTGACAAGTTTCCTATCTAACTTTCACAAAGGGCGAGTGCAGTTCCCCTTATTCCCACGCATTCCAACTTGTGTACAAGGATGAGGATAGACACTGTATCAAAGGCCTTTTTCAGATCGAGGAAAACAGACAGACATTTTTTCTTTTGATCAAGTTGGCTAGTTACAAAGGAGCTTAATTCAGTAATTGCATCTTCTGTCGATCTTCCACGTCTAAAACCATATTGTGTAGCTGATAATATGTCATATTTATTTAAATAATTCAGTAGCCTATTATTTAGTAATTTTTCTAAGATCTTCGAAATTGCCGGTAGAACCGAAATTGGCCTATAATTGCTTATATCATCTACATCCCCCCCCTTGTACACAGGCACTATAATCGATTGTTTTAATGGTGTGGGAAATACCCCCGCGTCAAAACAGATATTAACTAGGTGAGTGATGATAGGAGCCAAGTCATCAATCGCCAGCTACAGAAACTCACTGGGAATATTGTCCCAACCTGGGGTGCTATTCGATTTTCATTCGACATCAAATCACACTAATATTATAAAGGCGAAATTTTGTGAGCGTGTATGTTTGTTACTTCTTCACGTCTAAACAGCTGCAGCGATTTCAATAAAATTTGGTATGGAGTTAGCTGACACCCTGGATTAATACATAGGCTACGTTTTACCGCGGGTAACACCGCGGGGCACAGCTAGTCTTAAACAATCTAAGACTATAATGGAACGAGCTCTATAATAACATTTTCCTCGAAACCCAAGAAAAGCCAAAGTCCAAAGGCTAGCTTTGAATAAAAGACCCCTTTAGGGTTCAGTAAACTAACTCCCTATTTGCAAATAGGAGAATAATTATAGATATTGAGCCCTTTTCCACATGACCAGGCCCTGTGCCCGGTCCCTCCGAAAGTAAATCTGAATGATATTTACCCATGTATGATTGTACGACCGATTTAACATAAAGTCTAGATTTACTTTTGTCTATTTTTGGATTTGGATAGCAATGTTTATTAAATTATGTTTGTCTGAATAATTTTATGTTTCATCATATTTATATTGTCCTCAGATAATCTCAAGATTCAAACAACTCTTTGATAATATTATTTTAAGCCTTCTTCACATGTTATACGTACAAGTAGGCTACATACACTTGTAGTAATAATATTTGAAGATCGTTAATGTATTAAGGATTTTATTACGATAGAGTCATTTGTTAGAGAATTTGTAATTAAAAAACCCCTGCATGCTTCACAAGAATAACTGAAGTAAACTTAAAGGGGCAGAAAGTTTTGCAACCAATTTTGAATTCCATTATGACAATGACACTGAATTCACCGTGTCAATGACACTTGCTCTGCGTTAACGTAACAACAACCCAACATAAACATTTCGAACACACAACTCAAGGGATTATGAAAACTTCCCTAATAGTCAGTCAATTTATTGACAATGGAGCGATCATTACCCAGCCTCGGATTATTCAAAGTCAGAGGCAAGTAACATTGAAGTTTCTGTATTCATAGGCTTGGGTTATATACCTTTGAGCAACCCTTTAGAACGACGACGATCTGTATAGGGTTGTCACCATTTGTGTGTATCTTTTGTCGTGTGGATTGTAAAAACAACTGCCGGCCTGGGAGGCGCGGCACGATAATCTTGTCGTCGATTTTAGATGAACTAATGTATGATTATTGTCTAAAATATATCTAGGCTAGCTTTCTACTTAGCAACCTTGTTGTCAAATGAGTCATAACAGGCGTCTGAAATGGCTCAATTGAAAGGACAGGTTCTTATTTCTTTTTGACAACTAAAGAGAATCAAATGTGCAACACAATTATTAACTGTGCTGCTAACAATTAATCTCAAGATCTTTGGATCATACGAACATCATCAAAAAATCTATATAATCTAATATTTTAACCTCTAGTGACCAAAGCACCAAATGAAAATTCCTTAATAGAACACCGCCTGGTTATCTTACAGTCCAGTGCAGTTGAATTTACTCGAACGGCCCTAAGTCCGGCTTTATCCCGCGCCTCCCAGCCCTATCTTCTTCGGCCAGTGTTCCCGTATCCCGTCCCTTTTCCAAGTGAATACCTAAATGCATGAGCCTAAGGCGTTTACGCACCATTCGCACAAAACGAACGAAACAATAAAGGCTTTAACCCTTTGACTCCTTTACACATTTTTTTTTCAAACATCAAAAATTTCAATTCAATTTACGTGCCCGCTCAACCAATGACTTAATTAGATCGATTCTTGATCCTTTGCCCCTTTAAAACCGGAATGAAAAGGAATTGAATGTTTCAAAATTACGAGTATTGATATACAAAAGAAACCATATTGTTTTCAAGGATAAATTATACACGTTTTGTATGATTGGCGTCACTGTTGCCAAAAGAAGCCGAATTGTGAAAGAACAGTAGGATTTTTTTAAATAAATCAAATGAAATAATAATAATTATTAGAAAGAGTGATTCTGCATACTGTGTAAGAGTATAATTTTCTAATTTGTGTCTAGTGAAAGAAATCCAAAAATATAGCTTTCGTAGTAGTATTACCCTAGACTGTAAATTACAATGGGGCCCCCATATTGCTGCCTTGGCGGGAAGACTTAGTTCAGCTGCCTTTGCGGTGAGAAAGATCAGAAACTTGACTGATGTTGAAACAGCAAGGCTTGTATTCGATTCGATACAAGGTTCGAGACTATAGTGATATTGATGTAATCATAAAAAATAATCATCAATCATAAATCAATCATATTTTTTTGATGTACTTAAATTTGGCTATTCTTACCGTTAGATAATTCCTGGCAATAAGTGGTGACTGAGTTTGTTCCGGCGTTTCTTCTCAGCACTTGCCATATGTTTGTCTCGAAGCGCTGGTAGGGCCCAAAAGATAAGGAGACATGTAAAGTGCCCCATAAGGGCTACCTTTTCTTTTTTTTTATATTTAAATTTTGACGTTCATAAGTGCCACTTGTGGTCTAAACTGAATAAATATTTTTGATTTTGATTTTGAGAGTTTTTTCCATGGACTCCACGTTTTTATTTTATTTATATCATTGGCAGGCTACTTGGTATGTATCTGTTTGTGCATCTAATACTTTCGTTTATAATTTCCTCTACACTGTGAGAACGTCCTCACCGTAACAGCTATGCTCGTTGACCGCGCCTTACAACGTAGCGTTCCAATTCGCGCGATAGTTGAGAATTCTATGCAAACTTGCGTTCCGTTTTTCGCTGAGCATGTAACATTTTCTCAACTCGCTCTCTGATTATTTGAAAAGGGAGTCAGTAAAGCGTTTTGCAAGTCGAAAATTTTCTCCAACAAGTTTTTATTGAAAGTTGTTAAGGAGCAATACTTTGAAACAAACGCTGAAGATAAATATCCAGTCAAAGGTTTATGACGATCAGCAAAACGGAAGCGGTAATCTCAATAATGGATCTCGGAGTTAACGAAAACCGTTTCAAGTTAAAATATTTGCGTCGGCGTTTTATTTCGGCACCGTTTTAAATCTTTTCCTGTTAGGCCCTAAGCTGGGAGGGCGAAAAGGTAAAATAAGTGTTTCGTGCAGGGGAAAAAATGTATTCGGTTCGCAGCTCCATCTCATGGGAGGCAGAATGAATACGTGCCCGAAAACGGCGGGAGAACAAATGCAGAAGTTTCGGATTCACTGAATAATTAAACATCAGGGTTCAGGCGTTCTCCATCGTTTCACCTTACGTTTGCCGACCCACGGCTTACGCTTCCAATCAAAAGTTTACGCCTTTGTGTCAAAATATTCTCTTACGTTTGCTGCCACTTAATTCAATCTGCGGGGATTCTTTGAATCGACAAATTCAATTTTAGAATGAATATTTATAACCTGTACCTACGTCGCTGAGTATTTCCAAATCCGGGCCCTAATTAATATGCAGGGACCGCAACCGTATAAGTTGGCGTGTAAAATAATACACTTTACGAGTACAATAAGGAATGGAAACGACCAAATGTGAGTCGTTCGTTCTGGAAAGTTCTTTACTGTGTACGGTAAAACAAAGTAATATCTTTACTTAGCTCAGAAGTGCCACATAAAAGATATCATCACAAGTGACGAGTATAACAAAATTATTCACATGTCTTCACGTATCTGCAGTGCAGATAGAACATTCTGATTCTTAAAGTTGGGCAATCTTCATACATTATGATAAAGTCGTACGTTGCATTTGGATGGACTACCGATGTGCCAATGCACGAGAAACTAAGCTCTTGTGCCAAGAACATAAAGTTTTAGTCAGAACGCTTATTCACCGACTAAGTGTTAAATAAAGTTACATACATTCGCTAAAGCCACTTCGCATAGTTTTCTTTAAACTTCTCGTGTTTTTAAAATTTTCACAGCCGCAATGCTTTTAAAAGAGTTTCTTTATTTTCTGAGTTTTGATAATTAGCTAACACTGTGTCTATTAAATAAAAATGTTAAGCAATACTTCTGTAAAGTTACGATCAGAAAACAAGTCAATAGGTAGGTAATTTGTAATCGATGAAGCAAAAACGAGAGACTTCACCTTCCTTCGGCGAAATCTCTAAATCCTTTGAATATTGTCAACCGTACCTTACTCGAAGGATATACGTCCTACTTATTTTTTCAGCCCGCCTTATCATTTAGGGTCGGCCCTCACTGGCGTGGAAGTGATTCGGGCATTGAGCGGGTTAGTAACAGCAAGTGGAGACCCAGCCTTAGGACTTAAGAAAGGCTTGGAATGATTTATTTGTCTTTGTCTTCTATAAAATATTTAAAAAAAACAACTTCACGTAACAAAAGAAGTACAATTTAGTAATATAAGAAATACTTGTGATTTGCACAAAATACATTAACACTCACCTAAACTCAATACCTAGTGTTACATTTTGGTCTTACAAAAAAAATACACCTTTCCTCCCTTTTTTAAAGTCGGTTAAGAAAAAGATAATACATTTTAAGTACCTACTAAAACTCATTAAAACTCATTAAAACTCATTTATTTCTGTAAATAGGCTTAAAAAAAGCACTTTTACACGTCCCAGTATTAACCCTACCACTGCTTCAGGACAATAAATGGGCCAGTGCTGAGAAGAAGCAGCGCAAGAAACTCAGTCACTATTGTCAGCCTCTTTTTCAAAGGTTTACATGCTTTAAAATGTACAAAGTTATAAATATTTATGCGAGCTAGGCAGTAACGTATCCCAAACATTTTTATCTTTTAAATAATCATCGACTTTATAGTAGCCCTTTTTCATTAAGGTACTTTTAATATGTGCTTTGAATTTATGAATGGGTAGTTCTACAACAGTTTGTGGTAATTTATTAAAGAATTTAATACATTTTCCCATAAATGAATTACCAATCTTATGCAATCTGAAATTTGGAACGGCAAGTTTATTTTTGTTTCTTGTATTAAAGTTATGCAAATCGCTCTTTTTCGTGAATTGCTCTATATTTTTGCTCTACTTAGCTTCTGTTCTTCTGCAATTTGAAACCTAACAGACGTCCGAGCTGTTCTTGTTATATCCAGTTCCCATTTAAAATTTTAAGAATAGCCATTTAACTTTTGCAATGAGAATGAGTATAACAGTGTAAAATAAAAGAACAAAATAAGTAATTACATTCTTTTTTCTGAACAAAAACTCTGTTCTTAATTTGATATCCTATAGCTGATATAGGTACTCTTATTTTGAAGTGAAAAACAATTTTGTTTTTATCCGACTACGGCAAGGCAAAAGGAGGATTATGATATTAGAATGGGTTTCAAAATAATGAAGGCTCAATATAACTTTATTTCGCTAAGTTGAAATGGGAAAAAGGCTTCATCGACATAAAATAATTTGCTTAAAATAATCTTCATTATGTTATAAACAAGGTCGTATAAATGATTAATTGGAAAGTATGCAAATTGGATGTTTTTCATTACGGCTCTAGAAGCTGATAATTACTTGATATACATTGCGCTGGAGTTAAATCAATGATTGCCTCCACTCTACATCATTTATTTATTTCGTGAATGTCACATTATCTTTCATATTTATTGGTTTAATCGTTTATTTGGGCTGAAAGATTTAACTCTCTTATTTTTATACGATCGTGCTGAATCTTTTAATCGGTGTGCCTTTTAATAAAAGTAGTTATCAAATGAACAATGAGATGGCTATCTATCCATTTCATTGTTCATTTAAAAATACTTTATGTCATGTACCAAATTGTATACAAAAAATATAAGAATGCATCATAAAATGTATACTGCTATTGGAAAAATAAAGTCATTGTTCAAAATCTTATGAATAAATTGATTCATCCAAAATTTCTGAATTAACATTAAGTGTTAGTCAAGAGAAGAATAAACTTCGGTGTTGCGAAAGGATTCCGCACGCAGAAAAAGTGCATAGAACCTCTGTAACTATTTGCATTCTGCTCTTATTCTAAATAACTTTACTGGCAGCTTTCGCAGCTTCACCGGACAATAGGTGAGGGCTCTTAGCTTCAAAATGAAGCAGCATTTCACGCCCTACCTTAAACTCTACATTGTCTACATGCATAACCGCGGCTTTAGTCTACCGTATATGCTGCCATCAGGTAATCCTAACTTGAATGCTCGTGAGTTTCACGAGCGTGAAATGGCAATTGTTTCGTTAGCGAGCAACCACAGCTAAATGAGCGCTACCGCACACTCCGTTTCGGAAATAGCTCGCCGGGCCGAATTAAAATCGGCGTATTATTAAAATTTGGCGAACAAACAGCGTCCACAGCACATTCAGCGGAATGATAAATTTAGTGTTTAATGGTCAAATTTGCTGGTAAAGAGAAATGATAAACGGAGTGTAATTAAGCGCATTTCCGCTTCCAGGTTTCATAATTTTTGGGGTGTCGGTTTTGATTTGATTAATGAGTAGGATATTTTGTTAAATCTATTCGTAAAACATTTTTTAAATTAATATGTTTTAAAAGACTGCAATTTGGGACCTTTACATTAAATCAAAATGTAGGTAATTAAAGTATCGAATAAAAATCGAGTTTAATTCTGGTATTGAAAACATTTTACAACTGTCACCGTCGGGTTTTAGTGGGTATGCATAACCCATAGACCGTTCCTATCGGCCAGTGGGTGCGCCTAAAATATCATAACGAAAAAAACATAGAGCAAACAGTATTTCGCCTTAAATTCTTTTTATTTTCTAATCCACATCCTAACAAAACCTTTCTTTGTTCCAGATATTCGACAATCACTATCACTTCCACCACCATTCCGTGGCGAAGCGGTCGACGACGCAAGCGCACGCGCACCACGGGAAATTAGAGGGCGACTCGCGCGTGCGCTGGGCGAAGCAGCAGCGAGCGTTGTCCAGGAAGAAGCGGGATTTTCAGCCGATACCAGATTATACCTCCACAGGTAAGAAAAATAAAAAACTAAACAAAAAAAGATAACTTCCAACTTTCACAGTTTGAGAGCGATTCTCGGCGGCAAACTAGCAGTTCGTACTCTCCAGGAAAAAGCGGGCTTTTGAGCCTATAAAAGACTTTTCCACTGGTACGAATCATCAAAAATAAAAGAACTAGGTACTAAAATTTCACAATTTGGGGTAAATTCGAGGGCTATTCGCGCGTGAGCAGTATATTCGACAACCATGACGTCACGATACGGGACTATTCTGTTACTATTCCTCCATAGGTAATGTAGCTAAGCTTCGAAACAAGGTAGATATATGGTACACAAACGTATTTATTTGCCATTCGACTACTTATTCAAAATAACTCTTACATATCCGTTTGAATCCTGTCACCGAACTGAAAAGCAAGGTAAGTACAGTGACTTATATTGCTTTTCAGTTCTTTGCCTTTTAAAAAGCTGAAAATAGTTTTCCTTTATCAAAGGCACTTGTAAGTCATGCTGGCCCATTTAGGTATCTAATAAGTTTCAAGCATGATCATATGATCTTATGACACAATAGGACAACGACATAGATGTGCACAAGTCCACAAATAATATCTGAATTGAAACGAATTTTTTGGTGTCCCTCACTCATTTGCATTATTGTTTGCCTTCTAATATTTATTCAATTTCTCATTTTCTCTCTAGCTGAAACAAACCCATCGGACGCCCCGGCGGCTGCGCCGGCACCGTCGTCCGCCACCAAACGAGCAGCCGGCTCGAAGCGAGAGCAGCCCAGCCGGGTGAAGGGCCGGCCACGCGCCGCCGACTCCAAGTTCCAACTGAATGACCCCAAGTGGCCTCACATGTGGTACCTCGTAAGTAGATCTTTTTCATCTCGTCTTATTCTTGATAAAGACGTTTCATCCACGAAGACGCGCCCCACCATTCTTCTGCTAATGTTTGAGTGTTATCGGTACACGCTAAATTATCCATGCACACGCACATTACAATAATGACGCTCGGATTGCTCGGATCTAACTCCCCTCGACCAAAAATTGATGGGGGGTGTCATCGTGGATGAAACGATCTACATTATGTTGTATATTGCAAGAATGGCACAAATTTCAATCAACCAAAACTTTTCGATATAATACTTAATAAGGTCAGATAAGACCGAATCCAGGGGGATGACTTTAGTAAAGGTCGTCTTCCTGCAGTAGATATCTGGCTAGAGTGAAGAGAGCATTTTCCGTAGTCCTAAAGGTCTTATAAGTAGACACGTCAAAAAGGAACTGTGTGTGTCATGTGACCAGTCATACGCGATCTGAAGGCCTAATCGGGTCATTCCTTTGAGCTAACTGCCAGAAGCTGCATTTCGACTTTTTTAACAAGTTTTTTCAAACAAATTACGTGACCGAATCGAATCTACCAAAAAATACAAGACCAGAGCTGTGTCCAATTGGGGCAAAACGCCTGAAGGTAAAATCTAATGTGGTCTAACTTCAGAATCTAATTTAGTACAAAGGCCGTGTTTCCAATTGGCTTCACATGTAGCACCTTTTAAGTGCCGATAACTTGGAACGAGGGAACCAACTTTTGACTGGACGGCTCCAAGGGTATGCCCCAAAGGCAGAATCTAATCAGCAACTTTAGTCGTAGTTCTTACTGTATTTCTATTAGACTTGTGCAAAATGAGCCTGAAAGGCAAAAAGCTGGCTCAATTTTGCCAAAACTCATTTGCTTTTTTCTAGAATCTGAAAATAGCACGTCTTTAGTCCGGATAGTTCTGAAAGACTCCAAAGAGTTTACAAAGTACTTTATTATTACTAGGTATCCTTTGAGCTCGTAATATGAACATACAAAAAAAGGCAATATAATTTAACATTAAAGTCTATTTCTAGGTTAATTAAAACGTCACCTATTTAATCATCTACAAGGTTTACTAAAGCGCTCTTATACAGCAAATGATTATGCGAATATTGATAGATTGCCATTAGGCAGATTAAAGCTGTCGACAAATCCCCCGAGATCAATGGCGTTATAAATTTTACAGGAAAGCCATTAAGTGATGAAATATTTGACTTGAGCTTATTGATATTGTATTGATGGATTTTGATGAATTAAATTTCTCGGTAGTAGGTAGGTACTTGAATCAGCGACTTGAAATCTTATTTATTACTTAGCCGTTTTTGAAATTGTCTTATAACATTATTACTCGGGATCAGTTGTTAAAGTAGATCAATTATAACTTCTTCTGAAACTAAAGACTTTGAATTATAATTATTGTTTTCCGATGGTTGTTCCAATTTGTATCATCGAATGATGTAGGTACCCATTTTCTTAATGGATATTAAACTTTATGATTGTAAAAATTAAAATTAAAATCTATTTTCGTCATTTGAAGATAGATTGATGTGCGGACAACACTAGATATCTGAAAATAATTAATTGCCGACAGCTCGGCAGCTTGGTGTCGACGGCCTTATTCTAAAAAAAATGTCAATAGCTCGTACTTTCTATGACTTTTGACAACATGTCAATAGTCGACGACTCATTTCGGCAAGTTTGATGTGTGGGTAGTCTGCATACTGCATAATGTTTTTATGTTGTTGGATATAAAAAAGAGATTTAGACTGCGTCAATATAAAAAATCAATCACACACCACGCAGATTTTTTCACCGTAACATTTTTAATAAATACTATAAGTTTTTCACGAAGCAATTTCGCTGGATGGGTTTCAGCTCGCGGCTGATATTTCATTTCATTTTGCTAACTGTTGCGATATTTTATACCATTCTATCGATAAAACTCGGCTATCGGAAAAAGCACACATGCAGCATTTGATTTTAAAATTAATTGGTTACGGGCATGCAGTACCTATCTAGTATTTATAAAATGCATGCCGAAGCTGGACAGCAAAAATCTGTTTGAGCTGAGTTAGTAATATAGAAGCATTGTAGTTTATAGGTATATCTATTACTTGTGTATCTACGAGTATCTACACGAAGGAACAGAATTTTTCACCTGAAATACACGACTAAATTTTCAAAATTTTGGATGTGCGGATTTTTAGATTCTGTTTGCTTGGAGAAAGATAACTTATTTTAAAGAAAAAAATATTTAAAAAGGTTTTTTTTTATCCCCAACGAGGAAGCTCTTGGCCTGTATCTCACCTGATAGTAAGTGATGATCAGGCCGAAGGTGGAAGCGAGCTTCACCCGGAATCCTCAACCACAGAGGAACTGGCTATCTTACCTCTAACTGCCGGAACACAACAATGCTGTTAACATTGTTGTTATGGCGACAGACTTAGGTAAGATGGTGGTAGCTAGCCAGGCGGACTTGGAACAAGCCCTACCACCAACCAAACCGAACAGAAAATTCTGCCCCCACTGGGAATCGAACCCGGGACCTCTGCGTCTGAAGCGGGTGGTCTAACCACTAGACCACAGAGGCGGTCAGAGGTATCATTAAACATTCGAATAAACAGCCACCATTTACATAAAAAAAATTAATAAACTTTTAAAAATAATTATCATTCATTCATTCTGGGCATTCCAGTGACTGTTAATAATAATTCATTATCTTTCACTATGATCACGGTTTTCACTAAAACTGTCCAGACGGCTTTGTAAACTATGCCGCACACGGCCTCCTTGGCCGCGCGGCACTGGCCACTAAGAAAATGCATTCTTTTCTCGACGACTAATGTCGATGTTCTTTTGTTTTTTTCCCGCTCTCGACCCTCGAATTTTCATGCGTAATGCGAACCTGTAAACAATTTTAAATAATATATTCATGTTTTTACCCCGTATCTCAAGTATTAAATAACTACGACATGACGAAACACACACAACAACACTTCAAATCGAGCCGTTACAATAAGATTTTTGTTACAGAACCGAGGCGGTGGCCTGGATATGAATGTGATCCCGGCGTGGCGGGAAGGCATCACCGGCAAGGGCGTGGTGGTAACCATCCTGGATGACGGGCTGGAGACCGATCATCCTGACTTAGCTGCCAATTACGTAAGTCTTCTTCTTTTAATTATGCTTGATTGTTTTGGGCGCATTCAAATTAGATTTGTGAAGAAGCGCTGCAGTGGCAATTAACTGCGGCGGCAGCTCAAAGTGTGTAAAAATACAAATATTAGCAATTATTTTAACGAAGGGCGAATAACATTAGCATTGATGTGACTTATTGACTCTTACCTTTGATTTAAATAATGTATATTTTATCAACACTTGTCATACAGTTCAATCGCTGTCTGTCTTTTTACAAAATCTGAAAGTGAACAAAGCTTTTACAATGAATACATAATTATAGTAAATATTAGGCATATACATACATACTACATGAATACCTAAACTAAAACGTTTGTAGGTAATCTAGCCTGCCACTTTTGACGTATATTATACAAAAGCTTGTGATAGCTGATAGGCATCACTTTGTAAACGTACCTATGTTATGTTAAAGTTTAAACTAAGTACTGTAGTATCATTAAATTATGACTAAACCTTAATCAACTTCATGTAAGACAAATTCCGGAACAACAAAATAACTATAGTCGTATTTAACCTGCAACTTACACCTATTTAAATTACGGGAACTGCTCTGTGAATATCAAATTACCACTTAGCTCCCCCATTTGTTATTCGGATATCGTGAACTCAGCTAACGAGTTTTGTCTAGAAATACCTTCTGTAGTGATAATGATGGTAGATTTGTAATTAACTCTAAGACAAGCTTGCATTAAGGGCAGCTGCACACTGTCCGATTTTGTTGATTCAGGTGTACTTGTAAAGCTCATGTTTTGTTTTTAAAGTAAACATGAGGCATGATGACACAGGTATGTCATTTTTAAAAGCTGTCAAATCCAAAGACTGTAATAACTTGTGTCTGTATTAACTATCTTTCCGTCAAATGAATTAAATTGGGACATTGTGCATTAATTTGCGAAATTACAATTTATCCTTTATATGAATAGATCCTATTTTGCCATAATAATCCCTGCTAGTGGCTGTTCAATTCCGTCATCCTCGAAGGAAAAACGCCTACGACATGGCACAGAAGTGTGGTGGTACTCTTCTTCAAAAAAGGTGACAAAACCTTGTTGAAGAATTATAGACCCATCTCACTTCTGAGCCATGTCTACAAGCTGTTTTCAAGAGTCATTACGAATCGTCTCGCTCGCAGGCTCGACGACTTCCAGCCTCCCGAACAAGCCGGTTTCCGAAAAGGCTTTAGTACCATAGACCACATACATACGCTAAGGCAGATTATACAGAAGACCGAGGAGTATAATCAGCCACTTTGCCTGGCGTTTGTGGATTATGAGAAAGCCTTCGATTCGGTCGAGACCTGGGCAGTGCTACAGTCTCTCCAAAGGTGCCAAATTGACTATCGATATATCGAAGTGTTGAGGGGTTTGTACAAAAACGCCACAATGTCGGTCCGCCTCCAGGATCGGGACTCGAAACCTATCCAGTTGCAGCGAGGGGTAAGACAGGGAGACGTCATATCTCCAAAACTGTTTACCACCGCCCTGGAAGATGTCTTCAAGCTTCTGGACTGGAACGGATTTGGCATAAATATCAACGGCGAGTACATCACCCACCTTCGATTCGCGGACGATATCGTAGTCATGGCTGAGACCTTGGAGGATCTAGGCACAATGCTCGATGGCCTTAGTAGAGCCTCTCAACAAGTGGGCCTCAGAATGAACATGGACAAGACAAAAATCATGTCTAATGTCCGTGTTGCACCCACTCCTCTGAAGGTTGGAGACTCTACACTCGAAGTTGTTGACAATTATGTTTACCTGGGACAAACAGTCCAGTTAGGTAGGTCCAACTTCGAGAAAGAGGTCAATCGTCGAATCCAACTCGGATGGGCAGCGTTCGGGAAGCTTCGCCATATACTCACGTCCGAAATACCGCAGTGTCTCAAGTCGAAAGTATTTGACCAATGCGTGTTGCCAGTGATCGTATACGGATCCGAGACGTGGTCGCTTACTATGGGCCTCATAAGAAGGCTCAAGGTCACCCAAAGGGCGATGGAGCGGGCTATGCTCGGAGTTTCACAGCCGCAGGAGAACCAAAGTAACCGACATAGCTCGCAGAATTGCTAAAATCAAGTGGCAGTGGGCGGGGCACATAGCTCGTAGAGACGATGGCCGTTGGGGCAGGAAAGTTCTCGAGTGGCGACCACGGGCTGGAAGACGCAGCGTGGGCAGGCCTCCTACTAGGTGGACCGACGATCTGGTAAAGGTCGCGGGAAGAACCTGGATGCGGGCAGCGCAGGACCGTTCATTGTGGAAAACCTTGGGGGAGGCCTTTGTCCAGCAGTGGACGTCATTTGGCTGAAACGAGTGGCTGTAAAGTCTACAGCACGCAGTTAAACCCCACCGCAAATCGTATCTCGTCGCGAAAATCGCGTCGAAAATGTTAACTTACGCCTCCACATTTGGGTTCAGTACAAAACGTTGGGATGTGCCGCTAATGTGCCAGCAATCTCGGCATATGGCGCAAGATTGCTCGCCTCCCGCATTACCGTTACCGTACCTTTTACCGAAAAGAGTCCAAAGTGACATTTACGAACAAAGCCGACTTTGAAATTATGCGATTCATCCCGCACGACTTTAATTCTGTTGTTGCCGTTCGGGGAACGTGTAATTGGGTCGCGGTGGTGCCGTCGATTATGCAGCGTAGGCGCGGCCGGTGTAAATGGTATATATTGCTGGAAAGCCTGGAGATCAAAATTCACTGCTTTTGGATTTATTTTCTGAATAAAATTATTGCAGTCCTTTTACAGACCGCTGAGCTCTTAATATGCTGCTTAATTAAAAATAACACAAAGACAACTTCGTCAAATTTTATTTTACAGTTCTTCCGGAGACGGCCATTTAGTTTTTGTCTCTATTAAATCTAATGCAAGATAAAATACCTTACACCTTGGCTCTTTTAAATAAATCGTTTACACGTGTCTGTTCACCTATACCTACGTTATTTAATGGCGAAATGTGGAAATGTGTGCGTTTAAACAAAAAACGCTAATCTGCAAGAGCCCTTTTCACTCAACATCGCCGGACCTGACGTCAGAGCTGTCAACACGGACGCAAATAAAAGGATAGGCGTCCTTTCATTGCCTCCCCAGATCTAGCTTATTTTCATCTGGAAGGTAAAACTTTTACGTCGCCTTAGACAACTTCAATTAGCTTTGAATAAGTACCTTTTATTAGTCCCAATACTCCTTCATTTCTGTTTCACTTTCATATTTAGAATGATAATAATAGGTACTTTCTATTCATTATTTATTCTTGTGCTTACTTCGAATGTAGGTATCAATTTGGAGCTTTTATTTTATTTTCTGCTTGGGTACTTAAAAGCCTGACAGTTTCAGCCTACACGAATATAAGATGCTTAAAATCCTCGGCATCATTAAATGAAATGTACTTAATACTCTGAAAGACAGCACAAAAATAAGGGGATTATTTTCCTTGTCGCGACAATAAAATAATCTTCTTAAACATCTGTCTGGAAAATAAAAATATGTCTGAGTTCTCAAACATTGGATTTAGTTACTCTCGTATTCTTTGCTGATACAGATGAAAAATACACAGATTTTTGTACGTGAGGTTCTGTAATATTTAATAATTTTGTAAAAGGACAGATAACGAGCAAAAAAAATCTCTTCAAGCTGCTGGTTTGCTTCATACTTTGTAAATAATTCCACATAATATGACACTAGTCAATTGATATTACCTACGTTTTATGAGCAGCCAAAACGGGATTCTCCTAAGCTATGGGGGATTTATAGTCATCAGAGGGATTAGTGTGAATTTACATCAAACGTCGTCACTGGCGAGCGGGTTAAAAAATATATTATGAAGATTTTAGTTCTTGAAAGTTTCCGCTATGGGCGCTATACATCCGTCATACATTTAATAAGTATAATTTTTTACGCGCTCACCAGTGACGACGTTTAATGTAAACTCACACTAAGCTCCCTGGTCGCGAACTAAATTGACTGTTTTATTGATTTCAAAGCTACTAGAAATATTTAACTACCTACGACCAATTGATAACTAACTAGGTTTTCACTGATGAACAGTTTTCATTTTAATTATTATTACTGACGGGATTGCTACCATGTACCTTAATTTTGAGTTTCCGATATTTGACGTTTCCGTGACCATGGCACTTGCAACAGTGCCGAAATATCGGAAATTCAAAATTAAGGTAGGTACATGTCGGTAGCAATCTCGTCAGTAATAATAATTGTTAGTGACCTGAAGGTTTTCATTTTTTTAATATAACCTGATGATGCTTATTTTTATATTCTCACAGGATCCAATGGCCTCCTATGACGTCAACTCGCACGACTCGGACCCGCAGCCGCGGTACGATATGATCGACTCCAATCGGCACGGCACGCGCTGCGCGGGTGAGGTCGCTGCGACAGCTAACAACTCGCTGTGCGCAGTGGGCGTTGCTTTTGGCGCTAGAGTGGGAGGTAAGAAACAAAATACGAACGATAAAACAATTGAGTAACGACGGCTCCAATGGCCTCCTACGACGTCAACTCGCACGACTCGGACCCGTAGCCGCGGTACGACATGATGGACTCCAATTGGCACGCGCTGCGCGGGAGAGGTCGCTGCGACAGCTAACAACTCGCTGTGCGCGGTGGGCGTGGCTTTCGGCGCTAGAGTCGGAGGTAAGAAATAAAATATAAACGATAAAACAATTGAGTAACGATGGTTCCAATGGCTTCCTACGACGTCAACTCTCACGACTCGGACCCGCAGCCGCGGTACGATATGATCGACTCCAACCGGCACGGCACGCGCTGCGCGGAAGAGGTCACTGCGACAGCTAACAACTCGCTGTGCGCGGTGGGCGTGGCCTTCGCGGCTAGAGTGGGAGGTAAGAAACAAAATACGAACGATAAAACGATTGAGTAAGAACGGTCGGATACGTTACCGACAAAAGTCCTATCTTTTGCTTATTCTGTCATTTTTATCGTTGGCAAGGTGTCTTGTCGGAAGACGATGTGAACGATGTCTCATCGCCAGTCTCATCATCATTTCGTATGTGACGTGATTGTATAGAACACATACATCATATTGAGACTTGTAGGTACGAATCTTCTCTATTCCCGTTCACTTTGCTACGGCTCTAATCATACTACGAACGTTACGAATCACGTCTCGTAGCGCGCCTCGTTCGTCTCATTACTGCTACAGTCGCTTCTTTGAATGTCACGCCGGTTGTTCCAGACTAATCTCATTCCGCCACCACACAGGCTTGTACAAATGTTTGCGATATTATTTAGGCTTTTATGTTTAATACACATATTCTGTGTTGGCTCAGTCACACGAATATTTGTACAGACATGCCTTGTGTAGTTTCGGCATGAGGGAGTACCTACGCCGTAGCGCTACGAGAAACGACTACCGTAGTCGTTACTTAATAATAATCGTAGATCGTAGCATTGCTGACACGAATTTCGACTACGATGATTCCACCGGCGAAAATATTGGTGTAGATTACGCAGTAGATAGAATTTCATAATAAATCCTGAATATAATTTCATTCTGCCAGTTAGTATTCCGCCATCTTGGCTGCTGCTTATTAAGCGCAGTTTGTATAATCATAATTATCGTTTATTTATTTGTTTTCTTTGTACATTTTTGTTAAACAACAGCTACTTACAGTATGTTAGCAACTGTATCTACAGTATGTTACTAACCACAAGGTTAACAATCTAAGCGCTCCAAAAACTCGTTACATTTCTATTCTTTATTCATCACATTAAATTGGAGCCGGCAAGAAGTATAAAAAATATTCCTCCTCACCGTCTAAGCACAGCCGACGTGCTTCTGAGAAAATTCTACTTTACACCAAACTCAAAGGAAATGTGCGAACAAAAACTGCTGGAGTTTACTTAGAGCGTCTTTATGTAACGTCATAAGTTTTTATTGTTCTCATTTTTTCTTCAAATATAAACACAGGAACGCTGCGAGTATGTATAAGAGACGCGTGTGGACTAATTTATTTAGGCGTTGTTTGCCTACGGAATAACCTTGACAAATAATATTTTTATTCTCACACAATGTATTACAGTGGTATCTTAATGTCTATTCGTCTTACTGAAAAAAGTGACATGCAAAATACTAGTGTATCAGTAGAGAAA
Source organism: Ostrinia nubilalis (assembly GCF_963855985.1). Taxonomy (NCBI): domain Eukaryota; kingdom Metazoa; phylum Arthropoda; class Insecta; order Lepidoptera; family Crambidae; genus Ostrinia; species Ostrinia nubilalis. The sequence continues at coordinate 10,710,983 of NC_087103.1, forward strand.
TTGGTAACACAGAAAAAGTTGTCAGTTATTTAGCTGGAAAGTTGAGTGGTTTTAATAAGTTATAACATAATAATATTGACGAAAATACATTGTCATCAACCTACCAGGAAGTATTATTCATTAGTCACCTTAATTCATGCTTATGCTGGTTTACTGAAATGAAACCATTTTAAAACATTATGGCTGGCTGAAATCCGCCTATCCGAAAAATATGTTAAAAAATTAAACAAGTGACAAATCAACCATTCGGCGGGAAAAGGATTAACAATGAATTAACATTGTCATTTTAAATTTCAACGGTAATTTATGCTGTTGTATTTAAACAGGATTGATTGATACCAGAGTAAATACAAATGAGTAGGTCATCTTCATAGAAACGCACCGAGCGCGGTTTGTATGTGAGCGCGCGCCAATACGTATGCGGCGCGCACGCACACACTGACAAAATTCGGGGCAACTCACTGCTAATCAACGCTAACAAAAACTTTGCTAAACTTGCTTTAGCTTGCACCGCTAAACAACGCTTTGTCAGTGTGTGCGTGCGCGCCGCATACGTATTGGCGCGCTCACATACAAACCGCGCTCGAGCGTTTCTATGAAGATGACCTACTCATTTGTATTTACTCTGTTGATATTTATTGTGTCGTCGCTTCTGTTTCCAATTAATATTTATATTATGTCACCGCAATATTGATGGATTAGCTTGAAAGGTTTTGAAATAAAAAAAAACTGAAATGGATTGAGTAAGCGATAACTTGGCCTAATGGTTTGGTGGATGGCCGTACTGGGCTACAACTAAATTCGAAGATTCAAATCCCGTTAGTGCATTATTTCTAAAGTTTTATGGTAACAATCTTAAAACAAGTCTCTACAGCTCTTAATTTAAAGCTAACTAAATAATGTGAAAACAGTATTTTAATTTGGTTACATAAAAATATGTTCTTAATAGCTTAAGCAATTATAGTAGAATATGATGTTGAAAGTTGCCAAGCTGAAGGAAAATCCGAAATTTCTTTGAAGTTGCGGATATGAAAACGCTTGAGAAGTTATTAGAATATCTAGCGCACGCTTCTCTTATACGAGTCGGCGTTTAAGTCGCCATGTGCCGCCTAACTTCGCTCACAACTCAATTTAGATATAAATCTGTTTTTTTATAAACGACATAAAAGGTCTGATAAATATTTGGATGAAAAAGAAAGAACAGTTTTGTTTCCTTGATAAGGATTTCATAGGACTCCAACGAATATTTGTTTAAGTATCAAACAACAAAATAGAGTTAATTTCCTTCTCCAAATTTTAAATCTATCTTTATACTTGAGTCACTATAATTCGTTCAGTCACTCAGATGATAAAGCGTACATAACCTAGGTACTAAACTCCCTTTTTCACATTGTTTTTTAATTATTACCCAGAATCAATTACCTATGTTAGTTATCAAGTAATTTATATCAATTGGTCAACCCAAATTAACCACAGCTGTTCCCGTTGTTTTGTGTAGTTCAGTGAGAGTAAATTCAAATCCACATTCAAAAGTAATTTCACTATGCGACATTTCATAACTTCCACTCCGTTAAGTGTGAACGTCAGAATGGCGGGTGTATGGTCACAGAATTGAATAATATAAATATGAATTTTTAATACCTGAGATGTACCTTGGTGTACCTTTAGTTATTAATTTTGTACCTCCCTAAAACGGGAACAATTACAATTACAAAATGAGCCGCCAACCTGATATCAGGTTGGCGGGTGTATGCTGAAATTGGACGAAACAGGTAAGTTATGGTTTTCTTATATTTATCATTATTTAGTACCTCAGATGTACCTCAGAGATATATTATTATAAACCAAATGCGACGAATAATTACCGAGAAAATCGATACGAAAAATTTGATGTCCACCATTTTTTTGATGGCCACCATTTCTTATAACAAGTTAGAATGTTGATACTGACACAGATAATACATACTGTAGTATTTTTTAAGTCTGTTTTTTATGGCACGCACACTTTTGCATTTGCCAATGCCATTAATTTGCTAAAATCAATGTTAGTATTGATAGTAGCGCCCTCCTGTAAATGTCATATATAAGGTTGTCCAACGTGCCAACAATCGGAACTTAATAATCGGGACATCGTCTTCTTCTTCTAATATTATTTTTTTCTTCTTTTCATCTCTTCTTCTTCATTTTCTATTCTTCTTCTGTTTCTCTTCTTTGTTTCTTCCTCTTCTTCTTCGACTCTTCATCTTCTCACGTTCTTCTTCTTATTAATCATCTTATTTTTTTGCCTTATATCTTTTTATTATTTTCTCATCTTTTTTTTTGTTATCTTTTTGTTTTTTCGTCTTATTTCTTCTTATTTTACAAATAAGAGAAACAGAAGAAGGACAGGAGAGGAAAAAAAGAAGAGAATAAAATTTGAAGAAGAGGAAGACGATGTCTCGATTATTAGTTCCGATTGTTGCCACTTTGGACAACCTTATTTATGACATTTACAGGAGGGCGCTACTATCAATACTAACTTTTTGATTTTAGCAAATTAATGACGTTGGCAAATGCAAAAGTGTGCGAGCCATAAAAAAACAGACTTTAAAGATACTACGGTATGTATTATCTGTGTCGGTATCAACTTTCTAACGTCTTATAAAAAATGGTAACCATCAAAAAAAGGTGGACGTCAAATTTTTCGTGTCGATTTTCTCCTTAATTTTATTATTCGTCATATTTGGTTCATATTCATTATTTGTGAGGTACATCTCAGGTACTAAATAATGATAAATATTAGAAAACCATAACTTACCTGTTTCGTCCAATTTCAGCATACACCCGCCAACCTGATATCAGGTTGGCGGCTCATTTTGCAATCGTAATTGCTCCCATCTTAGAGAAGTACAAAATAAATAACTAAAGGTACACCAAGGTACACCTCAGGTATTAATTAATCGTATTTATTTTGTTAATTTCTATGATCATACACCCGCCATTCTGACGTTCACCGTTAAGTGATCCATTAATATTGTTCGGCATACTATGAATTTTGCGTTAGTAAAACGGCTACCAATAAAGCTTGATATAAATATTTATTAAGGTATCAGATAGGCATAAAGGTTTAAATTGACTAACTTTAAACGTTTTGATATTTAACTTACGATGTTATCAAATAATGGCGAAAACGAATGTGAAAATTTTCATATTAGTGTCTCTATACATAGGAGTTTCTCTAGATAGCCCCCTTTATGTGATAGGTATATTCTTTTACCACAGGTGCAGATACCAGCATTTTTTTACTTTACGAATAAAAAAAAGATATCTGTAATTCCTTGGAATATTTTTCAATCATCTCTTTAATCAACCTTTACCATTCTCTTCTCTGAATTATCTTTTCCTTTTTCCATTTACAACCATCTTTCCGAGTATCCTCGGGTGCGTTAATTTCCTAGCTTTGTGCAAATTGAATTAAAACTTCCAATTAGAGCTGTTGAACACTGCCCTGTAATTGAAGATTGATTCCTGACCTGCAGATTATAATACACCCGTATTCACAAACGATGCTTACTTAAGTGACGAAGAAAATCGAACGCACAACGTTGAATAGAGCTCTGTGATTGGTTCGTGTATGACCCTTTGCGTCCACGCGCACTGTGAGACCTCATAGTAATGTTTGCGAATACAGTCGGTACAGTTCCAGTAAACATATTTTTAACAATAGGTATAACGATAATAAATACATGAAAAGTAAAGATAAGAAAAAAAAATATAACGTCAGTATGTAGTTCAAAGAAACTGTCAATCTCTGTGATCTACACAACGTTATCTTTGAATACAAAGTAAAATCATCTTCAGATCTTAAAGACCGTTTATTTCTTATTTTGCTAGACTTTGGTATATCGTAGGTAAGGTATGTACCATTTACAAGATTGCCTGTGTTGTCCAGTGGCAAGGAAACTATATATAAACTTCTTTCTCAAATAATTACTATGTTGTAATATAGCATTTATTTATTCTACGTTAAATTGGAGTATTACTTTAAGTAAACTTTCTTAATAGGTAGGTGCTCAATCGTTAAAACCAATAACAATACAAGACTAGAGTAAAATGGTAGAATGTTCACTTCTTTTATTAATTTAACAAAGAAATATTTTTTTATCTCCAATGCACATGTTACCAGACATGCCAAATTGTACTTACCATGAGTTTACGTTAGGTGTGCTCGCTAGCGACTGCGTAAAAAAATGACATTAAACGTATGACATATTGTGCAGCGCCCCTAGTGTCTACTTTCAAGAAATAAAATCTTCATAGATTTTTTTGACGTACTCGCTAGCGAGTACACCTAACGTGAACTCATGGTAAGCACACTGATAAGTTTAGATTTTATCTGTTCTAAACAGCGGGAGAAGTTGTTTGTGTGGAAGAGAGCACATCAAGCGAAGCATGGTGAGCCTTATCTCGTTGTAATACAGACTATTTTGGAACAAAAATGTATAATCTAATGTGCTGTCGAATGTAGGTACGTATAGGTAATATTTGGGATCGTATTTTCTTCATGATTGTGGTCTCAAAGGATCAGTCAAATCCGTCAATATCTGAAGCGTGAGAGTGTTTTAGACAAGAAAAACAGGCTTACGAACCATGAAAAATACGTATTTCCAAGGAAAAATATTAACCAAGAGCAATATTTTCTTGCTGCGGAGTGCGGATATGGATTTCTTGGAAGTTCAAATGAAAATAAATAGCAGCTCATACTATTGGTTTATGATTATTTTTTAATTTCTACTTCGTTATAAAATTTATTGGATTTATTTTTAAATTTGTTCTCGTGCACGCGAATGATATTACCTGCATCTCTCTCTACACCGATAAAAATGAATAATAATAATATGTAATTGTGATTTATTGATTGTGTAACACGTTTTCTATTTCCAACTTACACACAACTTGAGAACTTAAGGCGATTAGAGTCCTCAATCCGCGTCAAATGGGCATTTTGTAAAGCCTACTCCTCTTTTACCGCTGGACAGAAGTAGTTGAAAAAAATATATGTTATACAACAGTTCAAGGACTACATTTGTGACGTTTGAATTTTCGCTACGTCTCTTTGTTTTGGATTAAAAAAATAAATACGGGACATCGATTTTTTACTTAAATTCCCTACTCCTCCCAAACGGCTATGTTAATTTAAAAGATTTTTGCACGAATAGATTAGGAATTCTTTAATCTTTAAATGACACGTTGCGTTTTTCAATCGAACATTACTTTCATTCATAAATTTTACTTTTGATAAATTCCGAACGTTTTGCTGTTGAGGGGGCCTTCGCGGGGTGCGGGCGGCAGTCGGCCGCTGGCCTTCAGACGGGGAGGTTGTGTCACTCGCTGCAAACTGACATTAGCGATCAAAATGAATTTTTTCTTTGGCTGAGTTGCACCACCTGACGTGACCTAACTTTGACCGTAGCTTTGGCAATAACCGGTGTTTTTTTGTATGGAGTTTGACAGATTTTTGACTTTTGTCAAATTTAAAATAAGATGGTGCAACCCAGCTTTTGTTCGACAATAGATTTTATGTCAGAGTTGTTCATAGAGTACGTGCAGCCAGACGATACGATTGAATTATGACGCGCTTAAACGCTATTATCTACCTAAATAGAATCTATTAGTGTCATAAAACTAAAATCGACTCCAAAACAACTGCACTAGATAAGTAAAAGTAGAAAAATTATTACGTTATTTATTTACTAGGCCTTTGCAATCAGTATCCAAGTTAGGAGCGAGTCAGAATCAGTAACTTAATCGATTTACGTGAAGAAAACAATTTATATTTTTCATACTTAGGCTCGGCGCAAATGGGCCATTTAGAATTAGATTTTCAATATGTTTATTCGCGAAAATACCACAATTAAAAATAATTAATATAAAGTGGTATTCATATTTTTCTATAGAGCTTATTAAAAAATTTGGATACTGATTACAAAATTAGCCCGTATTATCATGATTGATATTTTCGGAGTCGATGGCTGCCTACGTTTTGGTGATTCGTTTTGGAGTTGGTTTTAATTTTCAACCGACTTCAAAAAAGGAGGAGGTTCTCAATTCGACCCGTATGTTTTTTTTTTTTCTATGTTTGTTACGCGATAACTCCGCCAATTATGAACCGATTTGAACAAATCTTTTTTCGGCGTATAGGTAATACCTCAAGGGTGGTCCCATTTAAATTTAATAATAGAAAAAACAACCCCCAAGGGTGGAAAATTGGGGATGAACTTTTTTATACGCAATATCTCCGCCGATTATAAATCAATTTGAACGATTATTTTTTTGTTGAATAGGTATTATCAAAAGGGTGGTTTCATGCGAATTTGAAGAAAATATTTCACCCCCAAGGGTGGAAAATTGGGGATGAACTTTTTTATACGCAATATTAATTTTTAGTTTTTTTTTTGTGTTCACGCATTTGAAGTCGGTTTTATTTTTTTAAAAAGTAATTATTAGTGAAAATTAATCTATTTCATGCCTTTAGTAGACTATAGGTAGGTACTCACTAGACCTTGTTGTTGCCACTGAAAGTGCATAGGTACACAGTACATTGATACCATATTTTTTATGTTAAGTGCAAATAAACTTCCCTAAATTACCTAACCATGAACCGTACCTATACAGTGTGTTCGGGCATGTAGTGATCAAACTTTAAGGGCATGATCTATAGACAATTTTATCGATGAAAATACTTCAAATTTGGGGCTTGACCCATTTCTCGCAAATTTACAAGGATTTAAGTTTTTAATTTTTAGTTTTCATCTCATCCTTTAAAAACAAGTGAAAGTGTGGGAAACTTAACACTAATAAGCAAATATTTTATATCATGCAATAGTCAATAAAATTATTTATTAGTAGAAGTAGAAAACAGACACAAGTTTTGAATACATTTTGAGGGAGTAAGAATAGATTTAATTAGAAAGAAACATGACTTTTTTCACTTCTTTTTCAGTTTTCTTCCAACACAAGTCATGTGTAGTCGGAATAGGTTGTGTGATTCTTTCAGGCAGTGCATTTTCGCATGTTAACAGCGCTATGGAACCGCTGGGAACACAACAACTGTAGGTTGTCGTCAGGAATGTAATTAATTCAGCTTGCAAGATTCCACCCGAACAAACATTTATGTAGTTACCTACATAAATCATTAATTGCAAGCTTAATAACAGTTTGTAATAAAGCCGGGTTTGTTCAAAATTCAAAAACGGCTGAACCGACAAAAATATTACAAAATTTACAAAAAAATTAAATATAATAAAAAAAATTATCCCGTACAAAATGTTCATGGATTTTGTTAATTTTATTAAATACATTTACGCCTGAGTTAAATGACACCGACATCAAGGTTCATCAATTCAAGTTTAAAATAATAGGCAGTAATGTCATGAAAAAAGAGCATCTATTCTGTATCTACCTATGCCCGTGTAATTTTGATCGGTGTCAAATCGGAGTTTTCGTGCGGGGTGCGCGGGTGTTTCGCGCGGCATGAAGGTCAAACGCCCAAGGTCATTGAGGACTCTAATCGCCTTAACGAAGCAACCGCGAACTGGAATCGAAATGGATCCTTTGAGAAGAGAAGTCCCTTGCCAAAGGATTAAATCTCTTGTACACCAGTCTTTCTCAGTATGACTTTTCAATTTGCTCGCACAAACTTAGTTGGCCTTACAAACTGAGACGAACTCAAAATACGAGCTTCGCAAATTAGCATCTAGACTTTCAACTTGTTGACCACACAGCTCGAACTTAAGTTCGCAATGCAAGAATGTGGTATGCTAATTCTTGCGTTTGTCCTTGTCTGGTTCATTAGGGATGAGCGAGCTAACCGCATTCCAGACTTACTTGCCGAGCAAACGAAACTAGGTTTTAAAACAATGCTACTGTATGTTAAAATATTCCTCGAATGAGGATCAGTACTGTTGTAGAAAATTCAATAAAACTAGTATCTACGTTAATCTTTAAGACATAAGAAAGATATATGTTTTTGAATTATCCAAATCGGACCATTACTTACGAAGATATTAAGTAATAAACATAGACCGTTTTTGCCGCTAAAAGTCAACGTACGCAGGGCCGCGTGACGTCATTATATCCGAATCGAGCGCAGCCGGCGTACTATTGGGATGGAAAATATTTTTTTCCAGCTAAACTATCAGTTTTAGAAAAAACTTTTAATAACATTTATTCATCAAAATAAAGTAACCTATCGACCAGTAATTTAAAAAAATAAAAATTGTGAAAAATAAGTATCGCTATGTCCAAAAACCACATTTTCATAGGATTCGATGCAATGCGGAGACGCGGTTGGGGTGAGTGTAACTTAATGATTGTTTGTATTGAACATAATAATACATAATATGATGCTAATAATACTCAGTTTCTGGCCTGGAGGGGGGGGGGGGGGATAAGTCATACCCAGCTTATAGCCTGGGGGGAGGGGCAAGCCTTACCCAGCTTCTGGGCTTGGTGGGAGGGGGGGAGAGGCAAGTCATACCCAGTTTCTGACCGGGGGGGGGGGGGGGGGGGGGGGGTAAGTCATACCCGGCTTCTGGCCGAGGGGGAGTCATACCTAGCTTATGCTTATGGACTGGGGGAAGGGACTAGCCTTACCCAGCTTCTGCCTGGGGGAGGGGGGGGGGGGGTCAAGTCATAACCAGTTTCTATGGGCTGGGGGGAGGGGCTAGCCTTACCCAGCTTCTGGCCTGGGGGGAGGGGGGAAGTCAAGTCATACCCAGTTTCTGGCCTGGGGGGGGGGGATGTAATACTCAGCTTCTGGCCGAGGGGGAGTCATACCCAGCTTCTAGGCTAAGATTAAATAGATTTCCAGGAGGGAGCAGCTGTCCGTTCCTGCAGCAGCTGGCCCGCCCATGGGAACGACGAATAGATAGGTAGGTACGTAGGTTTAACTCAGAAAAACTAAATAACAGGTAGGTATTATTATTTTATTTTTTTTATTTGTGTTGAGCGGCTATTCTAGTTCAATAAAGTCCTAGTATCACTGCGACCGTTATCGATCTATTGTGATCGCCGCTGTTTTCCTTACAGTTCGCCTCCGAGTCCTGCATCCATTAGGAAGTGCAGTATCTTTTGGGGGGCGATATGTTTTACATCTTGTGGGCTTAGGATGTGTTTGCCCAGGTGTAAGCTCCGCTTGCGCATCAGAGGTCCGCAGTCCGTGAGAATGTGTAGTGGCGTTTCATCTGCCTCTTGGCACATCCTGCACGTTCTTGTTTCGGACAGTCCCATAGTGGACAAGTGCTTGTTTAAGCTGCAGTGTCCAGTGAGGGCTCGAACTAAGATGCGCATTTTGGTCCTACTCAGTCCTATGATCTGCTTAGAGCTTTTTCGATCATAGGCTTTTATGAGAGCTTTGGAATGAGTTAATCCTGGCGTGTCTGACCATGCCATAAAGGATTTGTTTAAATAGATGTTCTCCAGGGTCATTCGAGCGAGACTTTTGGGAACACCACAAAAGGGTTCTGGACCATATTGTGTTCCCTCCGCTCCCGCTCTGGCTAGCTCGTCGGCATTTTCATTGCCCTCGATTCCCGCATGACCTGGAACCCATCTCAGCGTTACTCTGTTCCGTTCTCCTAGAGTATTTAGTCGACTCATGCAGTTTTCTACCAACTTTGAGGTGATTAAGTTGGAGTTTAAGGCCAGCAGCGCGGCCTGACTGTCTGAGTTAATGTAAATTATGTGGTTGGCATAATTTTTTCGCAGGTTAGCTTCCGCACATTCAATAATGGCGTAGACTTCTGCCTGAAAGATAGAGGCAAATTTGCCCAGGCTTTGAGATAGCCTAAGCTTCGGCTGCTCTCCATACACGCCAAAGCCTACGTAAGGGCCCATTTTTGACCCATCAGTAAACCATATAAGGCTGCCCTTCTCACAGGTGACTTGCTTGTTCAGCCAGTCCTCCCTGTGTGGTATTTCCACTTTGTAGTTCTTTTGGAAGCTACAACTTGGAACCATAATGTCAGAAGTCATGCAAAGAGTAGGTGTGCTCTTTATAGCCTCCAGTAATGTTCTCATTCTCTGGGATATGCAATGGAAGCCCCCCTGAGCGTCTATCCTGTAGGCACTTGCCTCCGCCTCCTTAGCAATGTGCATACTTAGGGGCGTTAGGCACAGTAGTGCGTTCAGGGCCGCCCCAGGTGCGGTTGACATTGCCCCAGTTGCCATGAGACAGGCAAGCCTTTGCAGACTACCTAGTTTATCTGTTACTGTCTTTTGGCTGGTTTTGTGATACCACACTACAGAGGCGTACGATATTGGCTCTGTGCACGATTACAGCGCCAACTAGCGTCCACAACTTTGAGGGCTCTGTCACATTGACATTTAGGTCGTATATTTGTGAAAAAATATCGAAATGAAAAAATAACAAATATTTTCGACTAATAAATTGTTGTGATACCACGATTTGGGTGGAAAAAAGGTTTTGAAATCATTTTGGTCATTCAAATCAAATGAGGTAAGTCCAAAAAATGTGTTTAATTTTGATTGTGTCAGGGTTTGTTTACTTCATTTATAGTTGTAGTTTTACAGTAAAACAAAAAGAAAAAGCTACTTTAACGGTTTCATTATATAACAGTAAATATATTTAAATGTTCCTGTATCGCTAGTAATAAATTAAATATCGTTTTCAGATCGAAATGAGTATTGTTTTGAAGACCGGGTTTGTGAGTGTTACAATATCAAATTCCAACCACAAACCGTATTTAAAGGAAAGTTGTTGGTATTGGCTGGACAAGTCCGAGATGTAGAAGAATTCAGAACAAAACAAGGGCAGAGTTCAATAATTCACGCTCTCATCATAAGGCAAACATCTGTGCACAACAACTACTGTGACTCATTTTTGTACTACCACGTTGTATAGTCTAGTTATTTCCAAATTGTAAACGGCTATTAAACCAGCCCTATCGAAATACAGTCCACTCTTTTATTTAAGTTCCCAGTAGGACCCTTTTCATGCGATGAATTAATGATATAAAAATGTATTATGTAGAATCGCTTTGCCATTGACAGATACATCTGATGGCAGAGCTTACATTATTTCTACTTTTGACCACCATGAGCGCTGCGATAGATTATGTTACCCCCACCTAGTACTTCGCACCCAGCGAATAGTCGGCCTCACGATAGTGGTATACAGCCATAAGACAGATCGGGGATTCAAGCCCCAATTGTTGCCCATCATGCGGCTACAGGAGCCTAAGGCAATTTTTGCCTTTTGTATGATGTTATTAAGGTGAGTATTCCATGTAAGTTTCTGGTCGATAGTGACGCCCAGATATTTTTTTTTTTTTTTTTTTTTTTTTTTTTTTTTTTTTTTTTTTTTTTTTTTTTTTTTTTTTTTTTTTTGTAAGTAAGTGCTATTGGAATGCACTTGCAATTGGAGCTAGTGGAGTACTCCAATTGCAAGGCAGTGATTGATGTTATAAGTGTATGATTGTTTAAGTTTTGTTAAAATCTTTTAGACTGCTAACAATGTATGATACGTAGACTTTAAAGCTTTTTGTTGTGTCTTCTTTGCTGGTAATTTCTTCGAGATTGTAGGGGTTAATTCTTAACAAGCGGGAAGTGGTTTCGTGTGCGAATCTTTGTGTGGTGAATCTAGGGCACTGAGTAAGTAGGTGTTCCCAGGTTTGCGGGGTTTGGTCGTCGCAGGGACAGCGGTCATCTGCGACGATATGGAAACGGTTTAGATATGCCTTGTGGTAACCATGGTTGGTTAGCAATTGGGTAATGGCAAAGTCCGGCCGTATGATCTTTAAGAACTGCTGCAAGGTGTCAAAAGTTGGCAGGAGAGATCGGGTATGGACACAGGTGTTCGGGTCCATATATAAAGTTTCAGCTGACTCTTTGCATTTTTGCCTGTTTTGGTGTTTTACGAGGCTGATGGGTACTGCTTGAAAGTCAGGTGTTTTTTGCAGTCTTCCAGCGGCCTTAGCTGCCGAATCTGCTTCCTCATTGCCGTCGAATCCAGCGTGGGCCTTAATCCACGCGAATTCGACGGTTTGGCCAGATGAACGGGCTTGGTGTAGACTTTTGTGTATTCTGACAGCAAATTGGTTGTGACTGCTGCCATTTTGCAGCTCTGTAAGGCCAGACTTGCTGTCGGAAAGAATTAGTACGTCCGAGAGATGGTGGTCAACAATGTGTTTGCAGGCCATTTGTATTGCAAGCATTTCCGCCTGAAATACTGAACAGTGGTCATGAAGCTTGAACTTCTGAACGACTGTTGGTTGGGTGTTGGCGGAATCCTTGATGACAAAGGCGGCTCCGACACGATCGTCCATTTTGCTTCCGTCCGTAAATATAAGCCAGGCGTGATTGGCGCCCGCTTGAGTCAGCTCGGATGTAGAAGTAATTTCTTCAAACCGTATGCCGATTCTCTCAGACGGGTGGAGTAATTTGGACGGAGGACATGGACTCTCGAGATAGATGTCATGGGACAGAAAAGAAGTAACTCCAGAGAGCTTTGAGGTTTCAACATCGGCAACCATGGCGACTTTGGCTGGAAGCGGGGTAAGCTGCGCAAGGGATATTGCTGCAGCGGTGCTGACCGTTCTGAAACCTCGAATTATTTTAATAGCGAACAGCCTTTGAACAGAGAGGAGACGCTGGACGATATATTTGCGTCTAATGGCGGGGGACCAGATGCCTGCCCCGTAACAAATTATGGGCTCAATGACATGTTCGTAGATGGTCCGAACGTTGTCTGGGTGGACGCCCCAAGTTGGTCGAATAAATAGGCACAGTTTGCTATAGAGGGCCTTTACTTTGTCAATGATGTAATCGACGTGCTTGGAAAAGGTGAGACGCTTGTCGATTATGATGCCTAAGTACTTGATGTGGTCAGTGAAAGTGAGTCGGCGACCCTTCATCAGTAATCTACATTTGGTGGCTTTTTTGGTGAAGGCGATGGTTTGGGTTTTGTCTGGGCCAAACTCCAGCTTGACGCTTTCGCCCCAGCAAGTAATTTGGTCTAATGCACGGTTGACTATAGTTTCCAGGGTATTACGACATTTAGAGTGGGCAATCAGGAGAATATCGTCAGCATACGCCTGGATATGGCATCCCTCCGGGAGGGATGTTAAAAGGAGTTGGTCCAGTAAGAGGTTCCACAACGTGGGACCAATCACCGACCCCTGGATGCATCCCCTGGACATGGTTTTACTGACTTGGCAGTCAGAAAATTGTATGCTGACTTTTCGCTCCTCAATGTAATCAAGTAAGATGTTATATAGGTTGCTGGGACACTCAGTTTCCCGGAGTCTCCGAAATATAGCCGGCCACCAAGCTCGATCAAAAGCAGCCTTGATGTCCAATGAGACCCCGAGCACCTGCTCGCCCCTGTTTTTGGCGGTGTTGATTACATTGAGGGCATTGTTTATAGCAACGACAGTCGATCTTTGATTTTTGAATCCATATTGGTTAGACGGGCTGTTATTCGTGTGCTCCAGGTGGTGGTTGAGCCTGTTCGTGATAAGTCGCTCCAATAGTTTGCCAAAGACATTTATCAGTCCAATCGGACGGAAGCATGAAAGTTTATCGTAGTTGGGTTTGCCAGGTTTGGGAATAATTTTGGCAGTTGCGCGTTTCCACGAAGTAGGAAAGTGTTGTAGACGCAGGCAGCAGTTCATCAGACCGCAAACCTCCGCAGGGAACCAGTGAGCAACCTGGAGGCAGATGTCAGAGGTAAGATGGTCTAAACCAGGCGCACGCTTATGATTCATACCCTGCAGACCTTCCTTGATTTCTATGTACGTGAATGAGGGTTCCAGTGGGGTGTCAGGTGTGGATCTCATAATTTTTCTGGCGGACATCTGTTCTGGAGTATAGTCAGTAGTGTCATCAGGGTAGAACTGATCAAGGAGCGCCTGTGCTGTGTCTTCAGTACCACTGGTGTAAGTTCCGTCATCCAATTTCAAAGTAGACGGTGGTTGGATGAGTGGTCGTGTTTTGATTATTCTATTCGTGACAGACCAGACGTCTTCTTTCTTCTGTCTGCCGCAGAACTCACGAAAATGAGCTGTCGAGGCGGCACAAAAAGCGTCCGAGTATTGACGTTTGGCTCTGTCGCGTTCAGCGATCGCGTCGTCCAACGGAAGTCTGCGCCTGACAGCCTTGCAGAGCTTGTGGTGTGCTTTGATAGAGGCACGTTTAAGTTCCGCCAGCTCCTCGTTCCACCACGGGGCTTGCCGAGGCGGTCCAGAGGATCTGGGTAGCAGCTTATCACACGTCTTTTGAATGGCTAAGGTGAAATTTTCGACGTATTCGTCAAGTTGATCGTTATCCATGCTGTCGAAGTCAGAGTAAGTTGGCAGGTGTCTTCTGGCTTCCGTGACAAATGGCAGCTGGATGTAATCCCATTTGACGTTATTGGTGGAGTAACGGAATGTAGAAAGCTTTTTGTTTCTTCTGCATCTCATGGGCCCAAAGGAAGCCGTGAACGTGACAGTATGATGGTCAGATGACGGGCAGATTTTAGGATCGACAAGCCAGTCTGTTAAGGTAAAGTTGTTGGTGTCGCTACCGAGGGTAATATCCACGATGGATTGGCGTAGTTGGCCTTGTGTGACAGTTTGAAAAGTAGGTGAGTTACCGGTGTTAAACACTTGGAGGTTATTTTCTATGATTAAGTCAAAGACCTCGTTACCACGGCGGTTATTGCAAGTGGATCCCCAAGCTTGGTGCCAGCCATTGAAATCCCCGCAGATTAGATGAGTGGCTCCAGCCGTCTGCTGAAGAAACAGCTGAAGTTTTCCTAGTGTGTTGTTGTCATCGCTGCGGGGTTCGATGTACACGGAAACGAGGTACATTTTACGGCCATTACTATCCTTGATCTGAACAATGCATAGGTTTGTGTCGGAGTGGTCGGTAATGCCTAGTGTGCTGAAGATCCCATCCTTAACTAGGATCGCTGCCTTGACTGGTGTTATGTCATTGGGGAATTGGTATGTTGTGTAACCGGGAAAAGGTTTGAGTCGTTTTAAATTGGATGTATATGGTTCGTTAATAAATACTAAGTCAATTGATGTGTCAGTAATATGCAAGTTGAGTTCATGGGTCGCGTTTCTACCGCGTCCCAGGTTTATTTGAGTGCATTTATAAGTGTTGGTTTGCATTTGGGTTGTGACGCTAGAAGGTCTAGTTGCCATAATCTATTCTTGATCTGATTTTTGAAGACATTAGTTGAACTCGAGCACAGTTGATGGATGTTGCACTATGATTGGTTTGGACCTTGGTATTGGTCGTTTTGGCATGCTGGGTACAGTTGTGACATTGAGCTTTGCCAGCGTCGCTTTTGTTTGGGCAGTTTTTATATTCATGGCCGAGACCTGAGCAATGGGAGCAAATGGGCTTTTCTTGGGTGCATCTGGCTTTGGTATGCCCAAACTGCAGGCACCGAAAGCACTGCAGTAGAGGGACGTAGTTTTCAGCGTGGACGCGCTGATGGTCCAGGTTGAGCTTGACCACCGTAACTACGGCTTGCCAGACTTTGGAAGAGGCGATGAGCACTGCATTGTACAGAGCCTTGTTGCGGTTGGCTCGTTTAAATTTAAATTCCAGGTCATCCTTGTTTATGATGGTGTTCTGAAGGCACTCATTCTGACCTTTCAGAATATCTACAAGTTCCTCGGCCGGGATCTCGCCCGAGATACCCTTGACGATGATCATGGGTTTCAAGGACTTCGAAACCTCGGCCTGAACCCCGCTCTCAGGCCGGTTGATTTTTTCGAGAGCCAGCTCTCGGTGTTGTACAGAATCAAATTCAACCCGGAGTTTGTTGTTAGACACGTATTTTACGCTCGCCGGCGCAAAGTTCGTGTCACGAAATGACACGCTGTTTTTAAAGGTTTTAAGAGTCTCTGCCGGGCTGAGGACCTTCTTTTTGGCCTCAATAATGATGGCGGGTTTGGTTTTGGGTGGCTCTACGGGAGCAGTCACTCTGCGCGATGTCGACGAAGGAATGCGGAGTGCGTCCGCAAAGGATAGCCTTGATGGTATTTGGGGCAAACGTGCGAGTGTTGATGGTGGTTGGGGCTGGAATTTTGCCATCTCCTCTCGAAAAGCCTGGCGCACCACTTCGACCGTAGCGACAGATTCAACGGATGAAGAGACAGAACCTAGATGTATATCCTCATGTGTCACCACCTGTTTAAGCTCCTCAGTACACATTAATATGGTGTTTTTTAGATCGGATCGAAGGTTGTGGCTACCGTCCACCGCCCATTTGATCCGATCAATCAGTTCTATTGCGCGTTCTAGTCGGTTGCTGGCTTTGGAGGGTGGTAAGAATGCCTTCTTTGGAGCCTTTTTGACGGATTTTGGGGCCGAAGTAGTTGGTGGTGGTGAGCCAAATACGAGTGAGCCGAAGCCATCAGTTTGTGTGTTGGGTATTGGGCTTTGAGTTGGTGTTTCATAATCATCTTCAGGGATGATTATCGTGGGGGAACATAAAATGTCTTGCGATTGTAATGACCCTTGGGAAGAAGTGGTTGGTGTCAATTTTGGTGACCCAAGGTTTTCGGATTGAGATTTTTGTATTTCAGACGTTTCAGCCTGGGGTTTTTGAGAAGTATTTTTTATGTTTTCAGTTTTAGTTTGTGCTTTGTTAGAACGTAGATTTTTGTTGAAGTTTGTCATAGGAGGAGATTTTTGTGCCTTATTTTTCAGGTATAATGATTTCGAGTCTTTAAGATTGGCTGCCTCGCAGCTGGGATTGGTCGTTGAAGTTTTGTTTTTTGTAGCCATATTTAAATAAAAAGAATAAAAGTTCGCTCTCTGTGTTCCCCACCCTCCTCGGAGTCCGCAAATGGGGAGTTTGCACTGCAAACCCAGGGCTACACTTTGAGTATAGTGCCAGGAGAAGTAAGAAGAAAGAAGTGAAAGAGTAGGAAGAAAGAAGAATATAAAAAGCTACGAAGTTTCAGATCGCGACGGTTGGAGCAAGTGCAGCGTGTGTGACGACCATTCACACCGCTGCCGAGCCCGCCATCTGCCTGATCCTTCGCACCCGACACTCGCCAGACTACCAGCCTACTAGTAGTTGCAGCCGATTGATTGCAGCTGGCTAGACTACAACCTCCCGTTTTATCCGAATTTGAGGCCAAAGTTGCGTGTTGACCAATACGAAGACGCGCAATAAATTGCGGCGAACTGACCTTCTTCGATCGGTCTCAGCTTCCAGGATCCTCTCCTCCGTCATTACGGGTCTCCACGCACGGCACAAACACGTGGGTAACTTTGTGTAGAAATTTCGGGTAAAGCTACGAAACCCCCTCCCGCGTCGAGAAAGGATATCCCGCCTTTCGTCGGGCGCCAGAGCCTCGTCAGTTGCAGCAGGGTGCACCACGTGCAGGTGAGGTTGACGTTTGGGGAAGCTAGATGGAGTGCGCTCCCCCCTTACACCCCCGCCCAGATATTTGACTTCCGTGGAAAACTCGATCTCTTTTCCATTTAGAGAGGGTTTGACTAGTTTGTTCAACTGTCTACGCCTGGTAAATGGAATAATGACAGTTTTATCAGCGTTAACTGATAAACTGTTTCTTTTGCACCACCCACCTATGGTGTTTAGCGCTCTTTGCATTATGGAAGATATTGTACTTTGGCAGAAGCCCCTTACTATGACAACAAGGTCGTCAGCGTACCCTTGAGTGTCAATGTTGAGGTCGGCCATTTTATACAGTAGTGTATCAACCGCCAGAGTCCAGAGAAGGGGCGAAAGCACGCCCCCTTGCGGGCATCCTCTGGTGGTTGTAACTTCCATAGTGGTTTGAAGCAGAGATACCTTAGCTCTCCTGTTGGAGAGCATCGACTCCACCCATCTCGTGGTCGTCAGGTCAAGGCTTTTTGCAACCAGACCTTCGACCTCAAGGTAGGTATTGCGTGTACATCGAAATGATCTTCATAGCAATGTCTTAGAGTCTAGGCAGAGTGTATCTGCCTCAGCTATACCTTATTGTTAGAAGTAAATAAATTAATACTTATACATTTTTATATTTTACTTGGAAGAAGATATGACTCTAACAACACTTATGAACACTTTATTTGAATAAATCGCCAAATATACCACCGCGGAGACCCCAATCGCGTCTCTGCGTTCCATTGAACCGTATGAGCGTATGGATTTTTTGCGTTATTTTTCACAATTTCTATTTTTAAAAATTACCTATCGATAGCTTACTTTATTCTGATGAATAAATGTCATTACAAGTTTTTCTCTAAAACTGATAGTTTGGCTAGAAAAAAATATTTTCTATCCACGCAGTACGCCGGCAGCGTTCGGATCGGATATAATGACGTCATCGTCCCCGCGCCGGGCGGTCAGTGAACTTTTTTAGTAATTTGGCCATAACTTCGTCAATTTTTGTCGTAGAACAAAAATTTTTGGACTGTGTATTATGGATTTCTTAGCCCTATAAATCTGCATTCACAGCTAAAAATCGAAATGATCCTCATTGTATTCGAAGTGTAATTCGAGTGTAGTTAGGTGTTTCGCGATAAGTTATGTTAAATTATTCTTAAATCTAATTTTAAAACTGACAAGCTCATACCATGTTTTAGACCTGATTGGATGACTACCTATTAATTATATTATTATTGTTAACAAGTTATAAGTAAGTAGGTAATTATTTCTTAGGATAAGCAAATTTTATTTTGTAGAATATAGACAACTTGTTTATAATTATAGAACGATGATAATTAGTGAGAAAATAAATCTCCAAATTAGGTACTTTAGGTAATTTGCGAATACATTTAACATTTGCCCAAAATTAAATTGTGGTTTGTAGAGCAGTAGATGATAGTAAATTCGTCCAAATGAGGTGCATCATAATTTCAAAATGGCTAACATATAAATATTAAAATTTATGTGAATTTCGCCGTTAAAGGACAATGGGCAAAATGGTACCCGGCTCCAATAGATATGTGTCTAGTATCGTTTGAAAGGTCTTACCAAGATGAACAACTTTTACTATGACCACCAGCCTCAGATCTGGTTGTGTACGAAGATATACATACTTTTTTGCAGAATGGTACCCGGCTCCAATAGTTATGTTTGTAGTGTCATTTGAAAGGTCTTACCAAGACGAACAACATTTACTATGGCCACCAGCCTCAGATCTGGTTGCGTTCGAAGATAAAGATACTTTTTGTGTAACCTAAGTATCATACAGTATGAAGGGGGACGCGCTCAGGGCAGGGCACCGACGAGATGGTCGGACGCGGTGAGGAAGACGGTGGGCGGGAGTTTGCATCGTGCGGTCCACACAGCTTATGACCGCAGTCTGTGGAGGAACACTATCTGTGGTCGCGATCCTCATCAGTGAGGGACCGAGGAAGAAGAAGAATAACTATCATACGTGTCCATCGTATGGTACTTAGGTTATGCGAGGCAGGAAGGGTTTACTGCTCCAGCATCCTTCCTTAACTCTATAATTATTGATGGGGATAATTGTGAAATAAATATTTTTATTTAAAGAAGTACTACCCCCTTATTAATAAAAAGTTACACCTAGGAAGAACCTTGGATTAAAATGACATTTCCATACCAAATGACAATTTAAGCCAGAATTCAACTAGGGTGTAACTTTTATTAATAAAGGGGTTAAAGTTTTATTACTTCTTACGGGTTTTATTATGAGTTGCTAAAGCGAATAAACCCACAAGACCCAATAAGTCCACCCACAAGATGGACCGACGACCTCATAAAGGTAGCGGGAAGGCGCTGGATGCAGGCCGCCACCAACCGGCCATTGTGGAAATCATTGGGGGAGGCCTATGTTCAAATGGACGTCCTATGGCTAAAATGATCATGATGATGATGATGAAAGCGAATAAAGGGCTAATAGCTTGGGTAGTTCATCGTAGGTATAATCCTTTCCTTTTCAATGCTTCTTTTAGTTATATTAATAGATTGTATTCATAATACATACTCGTATACATGGATGATTGTGTTATACTTTCATTATAATACTTAGTGGAATTACTGCTTTCAAAACGTGAATTAGAACTGGCCCCATAGCAGACATTTTCCTACATCTAAAGGCCTTTTAAAATATATATTGGTTATGGCTATTGGAGCGGGTACCACTTTCCATACATTTGTGCCCATCATCCTTTTAAATGAACCTGCAACATAAAGGTTGTTATTGCCCGGTGGTTTAAGGTAGTGAAATTAGATCAATTACAGAGTATAGTGTTTCAGGTAACCAAAATCTATTCTTTGCTATAAGTATTCGATATTGATTTAGTGTTACCAGATTACTACTTCCTTGTCGCTATTAATATTACTTCAATGTTCCTTGTGTAGAGTTTGTAAAGAAAAGTTTTACTAATTTATTCAAGCTATTAAGACGTTTAATCGTATATGTAGTACTTATGACGCAGCAGTAAACTCCCATAGGCTGAATGATGATGATTTATGTCATTATAATTAAAAAAAAACAGACTCCAAAAAACCTACACTAAAAAGTAGATAAATAATTACTAATTACCTACTTATTTATTAGGACGAATTATTAATATTTATGTAGGTATACCATGATTGATACTTCTGGAGTCGGTGCCAAGATTATGAAACATGTAAAGTTTGCCTGCACCGACTCCAAAAGTATCAATCATGGTATACCTACATAAATATTAATAATTCGTCCTAATAAATAAGTAGGTAATTAGTAATTATTTATCTACTTTTTAGTGTAGGTTTTTTGGAGTCGGTTTTTTTTTTTTTTATAAAATTTTACTTATTTCTTGCTTTTTAGTTAACTAATTATTACCTTGATGTTACCACTGAAGGTAGGCAGTACATTGAGACCATATTCTTAATGTATATTATAAAAAAGTTCATCCCCAATTTTCCACCCTTGGGAGTGAAATATTTTCTTCAAATTCGCATGAAACCACCCTTTTGATAATACCTATTCAACAAAAAAATAATCGTTCAAATCCCAACTAATATTATAAACAACTAATATTATAAATGCGAAAGTAACTCTGTCTGTCTGTCTGTCTGTCTGTCTGTCTGTCTGTCTGTCTGTCTGTTACGCTTTCCCGCTTAAACCTCGCAACCGATTTTGATGAAATTTGGCATAGAGATAGTTTGAGTCCCGGGAAAGAACATAGGATAGTTTTTATCCCGGTTTTTAAAACAGAGACGCGCGCGATAAAGTTTTTCTGTGACAGACAAAATTCCACGCGGGCGAAGCCGCGGGCGGAAAGCTAGTTGGTTCATAATCGGCGGAGATATTGCGTATAAAAAAGTTCATCCCCAATTTTCCACCCTTGGGGGTTGTTTTTTCTATTATTAAATTTAAATGGGACCACCCTTGAGATATTACCTATACGCTGAAAAAAGATTTGTTCAAATCGGTTCATAATTGGCGGAGTTATCGCGTAACAAACATAGAAAAAAAAAAAAAAAAAAAAAACATACGGGTCGAATTGAGAACCTCCTCCTTTTTTTGAAGTCGGTTGATAATTGTTACCTATTCGTCGCTGAAATCTCTTTCTCGTTAGTTCGAATCTCGCCAAAGATTAAAGATTTTTTCAAAGGTTCTAGTTTTTGCTGTTTTAATTCAAACGCCATTCAGTTACCTGCAAGGTATAAATGTTTGAAGGTTCTTAAACCTATTTTTTTTTCCTAGGAGTCCGAATGCTGGACGGTGATGTAACGGATGCAGTGGAAGCCAGATCCCTGAGCCTCAACCCTCAGCATGTGGACATCTACAGTGCATCATGGGGTCCAGATGACGACGGGAAGACCGTGGATGGACCTGGAGAATTAGCGACGAGAGCTTTCATCGAAGGCGTCACTAAGGTAAGCTGAACAATTTAATTAGAACCCTAGCTATCTTTTATGAAACTGAAATTTCCTTATGACTGACCTGAAACCTTATAAAGTAAGTCTAAGATATTTTCAATGTCGTCAACTCTAGAATGAAGTTATTGTTAGCGATACCTCTTGGGAGGCGTCCGACAGGACGCGGGGGGTGCTTTTGGGAGGCGCCCGAAGGGCGCGGGGGGCTGGTATAGGATATAATCCCGTGGACGGGCATTCGAACGTCAACTGTGATCTAGAGAGTCGAAGTGTCTAAGTGTTTTAAGAGAGTGGTGTCACCTGTGTTTTAAATAGTTCTAACATATCAGAAGTGAGTCCTGACGCCCATTGGTATGTACTTTCATTATATTAATTCTAGGAAATGAACGAAACAACTTATGTACTCGAGCCACCCAGTTTATTCTACTTGTGTTTCATTCAATCGATTGGAAGATATTGTTTTATGGCAATAAGTCCGCCTTTCATAGAACTTGAAGAATTAAGCAAATATTAAGTAAAGCTAAAATTCAATTTATTATTTTGAATTGGGATTTGTAAGCGATTTCTTTAATATAATTTTTTTTAATCTAAAAATAAATGGCAATAAAAATTTTAATTATTAATTTTAAGAATTTACGCTAACGATTATGTATGTGTGAACTAGATATTATGAAGTCATAATGGGATTCTGAAGCAACTAATATTCACTTTGGGTATTATTAATAATAAATGGCAATATCATTTATAATAACTAATTTTAAGCATTCATGCTAACCATTCAAATATTTATCATGTGCGGACTAGATATTATAAAATTCTAATGGGATTTTGGAGCGATAATTTCATGATTGTTTTAACAATAAATGGCAATTAAAAAAAAAAAATTAAATTATAATTATTAATTTTAAGCATTTATGCTAAGTATTCGATTTATTTACTTACTATAAGTAGACTAGATGGTATGAGATCTTAATGGAAAATTTTGGAACGGAAAATATTTAATTTCATTATTTGGATAACAAAATAAATAAAAATTCTTAATTTTAAGACTTTATACGAAAATATTAAAATTCATAAATAATTGGGATCATGGAAAATGTGTTTGAACGAAATAATAATAATTATGAAATTCTAAGATTATATTACTAATATTATCCGTTTAATTTATCCCTTGTTATGAGTCATTTTGAGCTCTATTTGTTAACGATTTATATGAAACCAATTTAATGGAAGAGGGAGAAATAAACTTTTTTTTTTTCTTTGGACTATTTCAAATGTGAATATCTTGTCTATACCATTACAATAGCTAGCCTGTTGCTAACAAGGACGGGAACAATGTTTACGTTAACAACATTACGACTAGACCTTGGGAGACAAGGCGCAATGTTTACATTAACAACATTAAGACTGGACCTTGGCGCAATGTTTATATTAACAACATTAAGATTGGGCCCTGGAAGGTGGTCAGAGAACAATACTCACCTTGCGTGGGGTTACGTTTCGAGTTCGAACTTGTTGATGGGAAATAAGATGATGAATAACTACTTACGCTATAAATGACTGACGATAATATTATTATTATGTTTTATGAAACAGTACAAGTGTAGAGAGAGTTTATTAATACTGATTTTATGCAGATAATTATACCAATAATAATTATAATCTTTTTCTCCCATTCCTAATCCTACCCAAACGTTGACTTTCGGAAACCACCGTACCTACTTACGACTCTCATAGACAAATGTCCGAACCCATAACACCGCTCATAGCGACACAAAGATATGAACCAATAACACCGTTGATAGCAACGCAGAGATATGAACGTATTGAAACATCGATCAGAGCATCACGTGCCAGAACCAGGGAACAAACAATTGACCATAGGAACATCCAAGAATGCAGACGTGCTCGGTCTCGCTCTGTTCGCCCACGAATCTGTAGAAGAAGAAGCCGTCTGCCACCGGGGGGTGAACGACGCAGTCGAAATGATAATAGTAACGACATGCATTCAGTAACTTCGGCAGTGACGGGTTCCACAGGATGTTTCTCCAAAAAACGGAAACGGAGCTACAGTAATAGCTCAAATTCTACGCTGTCGAACTATTCAAGTAGCCTTTCTTTATCTGATGACGACAGACACAAAGACCGATCGCGGACTAGGAACCGGCGCGCTCCACGCAAAAGACAACGGTGCGATCGATCACAACCTAAAGAAAAAATCGAACAATGATGGAAAAATTCATAGATGCAATTAATCGTCAAGATAGAGGCATGTTTAATAGTGTGCATGATGTTATTCCAAAGTTCGATCCAAGCTTGAAAACTCAGTCCACTCGAGCCTGGATTAAAAAGGTTAATGAAATAGCCACGATATACAGATGGAATGAGAAACAAATAATTTTTCATGCACTTTCGAAGCTTTCGGGCCTAGCAAAACAGTGGTATGAAGGTCTTACTACGGTTGATCTGAACTGGAAAGAATGGCAAAGGAAGTTGTTGAAGAACTTTCACGACGACCGTAATTACGCGGAGAGACTTACTGAGATGCTCAATAGGAAAAGTAAAAGGGAAGAAACATTAGAAGAATACTTCTATGATAAGGCGAAGCTGGTCAGTCACTGCAATATCAGGGGCAAAGATGCAGTTGACTGTATCATTTACGGAATCTTCGACCACAACATCAGATTGAATGCACAGAGTGCAAATTTTAAAAGCCCTAGTAAGTTGCTGCGATTTCTGAGGAATATATCAATGAACAAAAAGTCAGCCGCAATGGCACCAAAGCTGGGACAGATTTCTCTCCGAACAAGTGATACAAACAAAACTCCACGAGCAAATAATTCAACAAGAACATTGCGGTGCTATAATTGCTCTGAGATTGGACATACCGTTACTAAGTGTACCAAAGAGTTGAAAAAGTGTTCCAAATGTAACTATGTGGGACACATTGCAGATAATTGTAAGAAGAACACAGACACCGGCGGAGTTGCCAAGAAAACTTCGTATACTACAGTGAATAAAATACAGCAAAACGAGGTAGAACAGCACAATACTGATACTATTTACCAAAAGAACATTAAAGTGAATGGGGTAGACAAAATGCTTTTATTGATTTTGGCAGTCAATGTACTATGATTAAAGAAAGTAGTTCTAACGAGCTAAACCTGAAAATAGAGCCATCTAAATTACCTACTTTAAAGGGATTCGCTTTTGGTTCCATGAAACCATTAGGACGAGTCAATGTTAATATTCAGGTAGACTATGTCAAAGCGGATATTGACGCATATGTAGTACCAGACGAATTTTTAAACTATGACCTTCTGTTAGGGCAGAATTTGACTGAAAGACCCGAAGTAGTTGCTCATAAAACTAATGCAAACCTTACTTTATACCCGGACATTTCAGATCTTGATAAAATTCAATTATTTAATAAATGTAATATACAATTTCAAGGAGTACATGCCATTGAGTTTACATGTAAGGAAGATTTGAATGGACACATATACGTGTCCGGTAATTCGTGTTTCAAGAATGGTGAAGAATTTATTTTAATGCCTGGTGTGTACCCTGTAGAAAATGGCTCCGGAAAAATCGTGGCCGTTACTTTTTCTGATGCGGCGGTCTACTTGTTAGAGGGGAGAATATTAGCTCGAGCGCGATTGTTACCTATAAACATCTCGGACACAGATTTATCCGCTGATATAGAAATTAACACAGTAAAGACTTCTGAGACCACAAGTGCAACGCCGAAAAGTAAAGACATAACAATTGACATGCTTAACGTTGGACCAGACTTGACAGACGTGGACAAAACTGAACTACTGAAAATAGTTAACGAATTTAGGGATTGCTTCGCCCTTACTATGGACGAACTAGGCATAACGTCTATTAGTGAAATGCATATCAAACTACAGGATGATTCCCCTGTTACATACAAACCATACCGATTACCTTACAGTGAAAGAATTGTGGTAAGAAATATAATAAATCAACTACTTGAAAATGATATTATTAAAGAGTCTGAATCACCCTATGCAAGTCCTATAGTGTTGGTAAAGAAAAAGAATGGCGAAACTAGATTATGCGTGGATTATAGGGCGTTAAATAAGAAAACAGTGAAAGATTCGTACCCTATGCCCGCTATTGACGATCAACTAGATCGCCTAAGTGGAAAGAAGTATTTCACTAGTCTAGATTTAAAATCTGGGTACTATCAGATCCCAATGAGCTCGGAGTCTAAGCATCTAACAGCATTTGTTACCCCGGACGGACACTACGAGTATAATAGGATGCCGTTTGGGTTGGTGAATGCACCCGCTGTGTTCCAATATATGATCAATAAAGCTCTAGGAAAAGACAGATATGAATTAGCAATGCCTTACTTAGATGATTTACTCTCGCCGGCAACCACTATTACTGAAGGGTTAGAAAAACTTAGAAGAATACTTAATTCACTGCAGAAGGCAGGCCTGACACTTAACCTAAACAAATGCTTCTTCTTCGAAACGTCTCTAGATTACTTAGGTTTCGAACTCTCTGAAGATGGATTGAGACCGGGGCAGAGAAAAATTGAAGCCGTTTCTCAGTTTCCTGTTCCCACTAATATTCATCAAGTGCGACAATTCGTGGGCTTAGCAAGTTTTTTCAGAAGGTTCATACCAAATTTTGCAAGTATAGCAAAACCACTTACAACGCTTACGAAAGCTAACGTACCCTGGAAATGGGAGGAAGAGCAGAATAATGCATTCGAAGATTTGAAAAGCAGATTGGCGCAAAGACCGATATTAGCATTATACAATCCTAATTATATAACAGAAGTACACTGTGACGCTAGTAAGATTGGGCTTGGTGGAATACTTCTACAAAAACCGGATGAGCATTCACCTTTAAAGCCAGTTGCGTATTATAGTAAACAGACTACAAAAGAAGAAGAATATCTCCATTCATACGAATTAGAAACGCTTGCAGTGGTTCAGTCACTAAAAAAATTTCGCATATATCTTATAGGGTTACCTTTTAAGGTGTATACGGACTGCAATGCCTTGAAATCGACCCTTACGAAACGAGACCTTGTGCCAAGAATCGCTAGATGGTGGCTCCTACTACAAGAGTATAATTTCACAATCGAATATAGGCCAGGAGAGAGTATGAAACATGCTGACGCACTAAGTAGGAACCCCATACCAAACACTACGCATGATCATGACGGTTTAGATGATGTGAGAGAGTTTGACATATTGAGAGTTGAGGAATTTGATACGTCACAATGGCTACAAACAGTCCAAATGACCGATCCTAAGCTTAAGCTCATTAAAACAATCCTCGGTAAGAGCGAAACGGATATGAAAGATATGTTAAACAATTACGTTCTAAAAGATGATAAGCTGTATAGAAAAGTGGGAGATTCATTAAAATGGGTAGTCCCCGACGCCGCCAGATGGCGGATTTGCCAATTATGCCATGACGAATCTGGACACTTTGCTTTAGAGAAAACCCTAAACAAAATAAAGGAGGACTACTGGTTCCCTAAAATGAATAGATTTGTGAAAAAATACGTATCAGCTTGTCTTAACTGCGCTTTTAGCAAGGGCACTAATTCTAAGAAAAGTGGACAGTTACATCCCATCCCAAAGGGGAACTCACCATTTCATACTTTACATATCACTTGGGTCCATTTGTGCGAAGCAAGGCGGGTAATACTTATATTTTCGCGATCATAGATGGATTCAGCAAGTTCATATTTATAAGAGCAGTAAAGAATTTAAAAAGCAATACCACAATCAAAATACTTCAGGATATATTTGACACTATCGGTTGTCCTAAGGTTATTGTGTCGGACAGAGGAACGAGTTTTACTTCTAGAACTTTCGAAGAATACGTGAAATCCATTGGCGTAAAACATGTCTTGAATGCCGTGGCGACACCGCGTGCCAATGGACAGATCGAAAGATATAATAGAACGATTTTAGACTCTTTGGCAGCATCAAATCACGGCCTAGATGAACGCGACTGGGATTCGCATGTTGGAAAAGTGCAATGGGGTCTTAACAATACGACAAATAAAAGCACCGGAACTTCTCCATCTGAAATAGTGTTTGGTCACAGGACAACTAGCACTAGTGAAGGAATGATTCGTAATGCCCTATACGAGAAAGCAGATTTTAATGAAGTAGACTTTGAGGAAATTCGTAGAAAAGCAAAAGAACAAATAGAGAAATCGCAAGTATCCATGAAAAAGAATTACGATAAAAACCGGGCACCTACTAAATTCTTTAATAAAGGCGACCTTGTTATGATCCCTAATCATTGTCTACCGGCAGATGGAAAAAGCAAGAAGCTCGTACAAAAATATCGGGGGCCTTACAAGATCACATCAGTATTAGCGAATGACAGATACGAAATTACAAGCATACCAGGTTTTACAAAACGACAATACAAGAGCATTTATCCCGCAGATCAACTTAAGAAATGGATTACGTTTAATACTAATGATACTACAGCCAGTGATGTCGACGAAACCAATGACAGCAGTAACAGTACTGACGAGTGTAATAACTGAAATGACAAGACTCATCCATAGATAAACATGCCCTTTACTTACTTGAGACTTTTCCCCTCCGATCCATCCTTGTTCTTGTTACAGGACCAAATTACCGAACCAATAATGACGTAACAATAAAGCTTATAAAATACTGTGGGCCCAATCAATGGACTGACACATCAAGGAAGTGTTCAACGTAGGTATCTCAATGAACGTATAAATTAAAATGTAATTATTGAATAGCCTAAGTCTTAATGAGTGAAAGGGATGCCGAAGCGCGAGCGGTGTTTAATTAATTATAAGGGATACCGAAGCGTAAGCGGTGCTCACTGAGTTCTCCAAGTATCATGAATAAGTGAAAGGGAGACCGAAGCGCGAGCGATGCTCACTCGAAGCACAAGCGGTACTCACTTAGTCACTATATTATTATAAAATATTATTATTATTGGGAGTGAAAGGCATGCAAGGGGTACCTACTCATTTTAAAAGCAAGGCTGATGCACAATCTAAGTGGTTGATTAGAATTACATGGAGCTCACATGTAATAGAGATTTTGATTTCTGGATTTCACATTTATTAAAATAATAATAATAATTTAATAAAGGAATAATATTTTTTTCACATAATTCTATAATAATTTTTAACATTATTTTACATAATTGACAATTGGGTTATATCATATCACGTCATGATATTCTTATTTTGTAGATCTTCGAGTAGAACATGGGGAACAAAACATTATGACTACGGACGCAATCAATAGTCCTCGAGATCGGCTGTATCAACCATGAAGCTATAAATATCAACTACCATACCGCCTACAATGGATACGTATTTGTTGATTATTTGATTTAACTAGAATTAGGGTTGTTATTTTGTTGATTTAAGTGTTAAAATTGTTGTTATTAAACATCATGTTTATCTTCAAAAAAAAATATTATTTTACTATTAAGACAAGATCTTGTTGAGTGATTTTTTTTTTTAAATTATCTAGGTATCATGTTTGAAAAAAAAAAAAAAAAAAATTTTTTTCTTTTCTCTTGTAACTTTGACTAATTGTTTTTGTTGCATTGTGTCTTATTAGTGTATCATTCTGTTGGAACGATGGTTAAAGAAAGTTGATTTTATTATGTAGTTTTATTCTACCTAGTATGAGGACATACTCATGACGTTCGAATGGCCGGAACGGAATAGGGACATTCCGATATCAGGACGGCCGTCTGTTAGCGATACCTCTTGGGAGGCGTCCGACAGGACGCGGGGGGTGCTTTTGGGAGGCGCCCGAAGGGCGCGGGGGGCTGGTATAGGATATAATCCCGTGGACGGGCATTCGAACGTCAACTGTGATCTAGAGAGTCGAAGTGTCTAAGTGTTTTAAGAGAGTGGTGTCACCTGTGTTTTAAATAGTTCTAACATTATCTATAACCAGTGTTATGTGTCTTAGAGTATTATTTTATAGGTTTGTTACAATACTATTAGCATTATAAACCTCAAATATCGCTTCCATCCCATCACTAGTCTTCAAAAGTTACTGATAACAAATAATATTTTTTACCATCCTCCATTATTGCACCGCCTGTTCAATATTTGAAAACAAAGGATGTACTCGTAGCTGAAAAAACTAGCATATTTTTTTTCACTAACATGGATATCAAATTCAAATAATACTTTGGTAATATGATGACGCTAATTCTATTGTACGTTGGATATTGAATGTTTTTGAGCCTTTATACTAAAATAAATAGGTACCCAGAAATTGAAAATTTAAAAATAATATTCACATTTTGTACTGGAGCATTTATGAAACACAAACCCCAGTTTAAAAGCTTTGGATGTTCATCAGCAGAAGAGACACGTCGCAACTTGCAACGTCAGCGTTTTTCATTAAACAAGGGTAATCAGCACCACTCAAAAATGTACGAGCGCGTTCATTATTTCACTCTACCCACACAGTAGAGTAAGTTTAATAAAGTCCCAACAGCCAACTGCGAAATTCGCTACTTTAATTTGTCAGTGTAACACACTGCAACGGATATTGGCCCGTGCGGTCACAACATAAGACCCATTTTATCTATCGAACACTTAGTCGATTTTATAATAAGTTAGTGTAGGGCGAACAGGAGCAACGAGGCGACACTTGGCCGTAGTAATTCCTGTAATGACGCAATTATTTTCTCTCTATTCCCTGCACTATGGCGCCAAATGACGCGAAGACAGTAAGGCCACGTTCACGGCATATAAAATAAGTACGGTGCATAACTGAACATCTCATAATAAGTGTAAATGAGCCCGAAACTTTGCTGCACTTCAAGCTCTACTTAATAACGTAGGTGTCTTTAAGATTTGAAAAATGACGAAAATGATACATCACAAAATACGAGTGTGCGAATTCTTTGAATTAAAGTAAACGTGACACGCTTTTTTAGTCGTTTAGTCGTATTAAAGTAATCTCTGTAAGTCTTTTACCCAGTGTGAGTAAGCGATTATCTTTTGCTCGAACGTTTTATTTGTCCCTGTAAAACGTAGCTCGAAACGCGTAATATGAAACGAAACATCTATAACTAAAGACACTGCGTAGCGTACTTAATCTGTCCAGATTAGAATAACTGCACGCACCTTAATTGTGACTACATGGTCGAGTCCTTGATGCCAGTAAAATTTACATAACGTCCTGCCCTTCCCGAGTAAACTTGTTTAGACAATCCTCTTTAGACACCCTCTTTCGGTTTATGGCGTAGACAGAGAGGAACGAGATTACGAACCCAGGTAGGAGTAAATACATAAGTATAAAACGCGTAGGTGTTCCAGTGATTTGATCTTATAAGAATAAACCTAAAGAACAACGATACACCTCTGAAAAAGTTGCGAAGAAATCCTATTATTCTTAGATTATGCCGTAACGAAAAACAAGCAAGTTCCTATTTTTGAATCGGCCCCACGACACCCCCCGTACTTGGATACCCCAAAAAGATATTTTTTATCATCAAAATATGGCACCACCCCTTTTCATCTTACAATTACGTAAATCTTTACTACTCAAGGCTGCGACTACACTCTGTAGCTTTGAATCGACTAGGTATTAATTTAAAGCGACTTTACTATTCCTTCAGTAAAACGTCAAAAGAAAATGTTGATCCTATATTCAACAATAACGTAACTTTGGCGAAGTCCTTGACTTTTCCAACATCCAATAGCACTTACAACTTAATAAATGTTACCAAAACAGCGTGTAAACGATACCGCGCTAATCTGAGCTCTAATCGGAGCTTGGTATAGTATCGGGATACTGAAACAAGACAAGCTTGTTATTACACAGCCCAATTTTAAAGGGCTTCTACCAAATAAGAGTTTTTGTTCAAATAATATCGTCCCAGTCCTATTTCAAGGACCTTTTGCGTAACAGTTTTGATTTTGTTCCAAATATACTTTGATGTAAATGCTCAATCTTCTAGAGCTTATGAATCTATAGTCTATACTAACTTATAGTAAGAAGTTATTAACTTCTCTTCCATTCCCAGGGTCGCAACGGCAAAGGATCCATCTTCGTATGGGCATCAGGCAACGGGGGCCGAGAGCAGGACAACTGCAACTGCGATGGCTACACCAACTCCATCTGGACTCTGTCGATATCCTCGGCCACTGAGAGAGGAGAAGTTCCATGGTACTCCGAGATGTGCAGCTCGACACTCGCAGCGACTTACAGCAGTGGCGCCATCAATGAGAAGCAGGTTTGTGTGTCTACTATCATTCGTAAGAAGAGAGCAGCCGGGCTAGGCTGCGCATCGTGATAAAATCTTATCGATGATTTTAGATGACAAAATAATGTACGAGCTTATCGCGTAAAATCGATAAAATGGCGTGATAAACGCTTATAGCGGCGCGCATCCTAGGCCTACAGGATAACAGCAACTGCGATGGCTACACCAACTTCATCTGGGTCCTGTCGATATCATCAGCCACTGAGAGGTGTCGACTATTTCGGTACAGTAGTACTTATTCTCAAGATATGTAAACCTATCGATCGATCCTATTCGTGTGAAACATACTTAACCCTAACTACATTTAAAGTGTAAATAAAAGTTGTTGAAAAGACGTAAAATATATTTTCAATCCATTTCCAGTTTCGCGAGCTTCTATTCTAACAGCACAGCCGTACCTGCACAACAGTCAATTTATTTATCCTAAAATTCTACATTTGTACGATCCCAAGAGGACAAACGGATAACATTATTAAACTTTATTTTGGGTCCATATTTCCCATAAAATCTTATTCCAAGTTTTATACGAATTCATATCCCGTAGTTTATATGCGACTAAGATGTAATTCGGTCCTTGTCTGCCCAACGTATTATTAGTTGGCCCAGCATCGGCAATCAAAGTTGGCCCAAACTTTTGGGTCAAACAAATTTGGTTGCGATACACCGAAGTCGAAAAAGGCGCGAAATATACGAAGACACGAGTTTGGGTTTACCCAAAACATGTTTAATAATATGATAATGGAGAGGTCTTTTGAATACATTACCGAAATGGGTTCCGTGTTTTACTAAAGCATTACAGAAAACAAAGATTAAGGAAATATTATTTTCGGATTCTGTTGAACTTACATTTCAACTTGTACATAAGAATTTGAAGTTGAACTCTTTTGATTATATTCCACTCTATTAGTACCTATTATTACTTTGCAAAGAATAAGAAACTTTTCCGAATTTATATGAGAGTCAGAAGTGTTTGGTACGATTTAATTACACCCTATAATAGTATAAGTTATATCTAACATTATTAAAAATCCTATCTAAGATGCTTTAGTTTTGTTGGATGTGCCATCGTTACACTGAAGAAATAAAACTATCGTTCTACTGATGAGAATTTGAGCCCATTTAAAAAACTTTATTCAACAAAACTTTTTTGATTTTACAAAATATTTATAAAGGTCTGTGACTAATACCAAGCTTTTTTTGCACGGGACACGAAAATTTTTTTTTTTAATTTTTCATTGTGTTCTATTGTTTTCCTTATTTTTTTGTTTATTTATATGTTGATCTTGTATGTGTCGTGTGGTAAATAAATTATATTCTATATTCTATTTCGAACAGGTCGTAACAACAGACCTCCATCACTCGTGCACAGCTGGGCACACGGGGACATCTGCATCTGCCCCTTTGGCCGCTGGCATCTGCGCGCTCGCTCTGCAAGCTAACAGGGACCTAACATGGAGGGACTTGCAACATATCGGTGAGATATCCCCTTTATAACAGTTGTTTATATTATTATGACTTGGTGTTTTACACATCTAGCAAGCTTTAAATATCAATTTTTCAAGTACAATATTCAAGTAATGATATAGATAATGGATCAATGATAGATGATATTATTATCCTCCCGTTTCCCTTGAGTAAGATAAGGCACTTTACTCAGAAGACCTCACAAAAAAGTTGACGTGATGTTAGTGCCTGCTCGGGACCCAGGTGAGATTGTTATCAAGACCATAATAAAGACATTAACTGCATAGACCCTGTTACCATAACCTAAATAGTTTCTGAGAATATGATTCATGATATAATTGTAGTAACACACTACCACCATGAATGCGATCCGAACGATTGCAGATAGGTTTTTGTTCATACATATTCATACATTTTCATAATTTACGGCTGCATTTATCATAGCTTGCCTTCTACGTGTGAATTATTACACTAAAACGCATTAAATCTCATGAAATTATACCTCAAGTAAACATAACAACCGTAATAAGCGGTTACGTATAATTTTATAACGTACGTAAAAGAAATATCATTCTTGAAACAAACTTTTATTTTTCCCTCGTTATTTTCATCCTCCCTGTAATAGGTTTTTTGTTTTAATAACTTTTTCCTCGATTGCAACTGAAATTTCAGGGAATTTTATTCTTACAAATATTTTTCTTACTTACCTATTTCATCCATATCAAGATTTATGCGATCCTTTTGCCTACAATAGAATACAATACTATGAAAAATGCTTTCTTATCAAACGCATTGTTGTAGACTTCAGCATAATAGTACGGTCTATTGCGTTAAATAATATTAAGAGGCCTGAAAGCCTTTATGTAATGTGGCCTGTACGATAAACAGCGTATGTGTGAAAAACGAAATCCATTATCATTTATAATAAAAGAGTTCAAAGCATATTACCTACCTATATGCTGAGAAAGGTTATTGAAAGAGTTTCTTACTGGATTCACCGATAATGTAGGCTTAAGTTGATTGTAACGTGAAACTCATTTTCCCGTACGCGCTCGTCTGCCTTATCACATTTATACACTTATTACCTTTACCAAAGCAGTGTTGGCACTAATCAATTAATTTTTTAATCAATTAATTAATTTGATTAATTTTAATCATGATTAAATTAATCCTGATTAAAATAATCATGATTAAAAAAGTAATCATAATCATGATTAATTTGTTAATCATTAATCAATAATCATTAATTTGATTAACTTGATTAACTTCTTAAATGTTCTATCGAAAACAATATTAAAACATTGAATTCTAATATTAGATGTTTGGTTTTAGGCTACAATTCTATGACAGGTCATACCTAGATAAATATAAGGTAACCTAGACTGCCCCCCGCCCCCTTCCCTCGCTGAAACTTCCGGTGCAGTCTTCCGACCTCCCGTAGGAGGATATCAGTCCACTTCCCCTACCGTTCCAGCACTTACTTGCAACCCCACACTCCCACCACCTGCCCCCCACCCCTAGCCTCCCCTGAAACTTCTGGTACGAAGTCTCCTGCACCTCCCCAACTCGCAAAACCTTCTATTGAATTGCCCACGCGTGGCCCTCCCCCGAAACTTCTGGTACGAACTCTCCTGCTCCTCCCCAACACGCAAAACTTCCTAGCTTAGCAACCCCACCCTTCTATTGAATTGCCCACGCGTGGCCCTTCCCCCGAAACTTCTGGTACGGAGTCTCCTGCACCTCCCCAACACGCAAAACCTCCTAGTTTAGCAACCCCACCCTTCTATTGCATTGCCCACGCGTGGCCCTCCTCCCGAACTTCTGGTACGAACTCTCCTGCACCTCCCCAACACGCAAAACCTCCTAGCTTAGCAACCCCACCCTTCTATTGAATTTCCCACGCGTGGCCCTCCCCCCGAAACTTCTGGTACGAACTCTCCTACACCTCCCCAACACGCAAAACCTCCTAGCTTAGCAACCCCACCCTTCTATTGAATTGCCCACGCGTG
This sequence comes from Ostrinia nubilalis, assembly GCF_963855985.1. Lineage (NCBI taxonomy): Eukaryota > Metazoa > Arthropoda > Insecta > Lepidoptera > Crambidae > Ostrinia > Ostrinia nubilalis. Next base: position 10,746,608 of record NC_087103.1, read on the forward strand.
GCCCTCCCCCCGAACTTCTGGTACGAACTCTCCTGCACCTCCCCAACACGCAAAACCTCCTAGCTTAGCAACCCCACCCTTCTATTGAATTGCCCACGCGTGGCCCTCCCCCCGAAACTTCTGGTACGAACTCTCCTACACCTCCCCAACACGCAAAACCTCCTAGCTTAGCAAACCCACCCTTCTATTGAATTGCCCACGCGTGGCTCTCCCCCCGAAACTTCTGGTACGAACTCTCCAGCACATCCCCAACACGCAAAACCTCCTAGCTTAGCAACCCCACCCTTCTATTGACTTGCCCACGCGTGGCCCTCCCCCCGAAACTTCTGGTACGAACTCTCCAGAACCTCCCCAACACGCAAAACCTCCTAGCTTAGCAACCCCACCCTTCTATTGAATTGCCCACGCGTGGCCCTCCCCCCGAAACTTCTGGTACGAACTCTCCTGCACCTCCCCAACACGCAAAACCTCCTAGTTTAGCAACCCCACCTTTCTATTGAATTGCCCACGCGTGGCCCTCCCCCCGAAACTTCTGGTACGAACTCTCCTGCACCTCCCCAACACGCAAAACCTCCTAGTTTAGCAACCCCACCTTTCTGTTGAATTGCCCACGCTTGCTCCTACCTTGGGAGGGGGGGGGGGACTTCTCTCCTATCGTCAGCCAGCCCGCTTAACTTCTTTCCTGACCCAATTTTGCTGGAGGATACCGGAAGAATAGAAGGAATTGTGAGAAACAAAACTAGTGCGATAAGTGTTTTGAGTAGTGAAAATTGACGCAGTTTTTTGGGAAAACGACAGTACAACTCCAGATCCCCCCTTTGCTAGACATTTTATAAGTCGCGGGTACCTTTTCATACACCCCCAACCCTTTTCTTATGAAAATAGTAGATAGTTAATCAAATAATCAAATTAACGATTAATGATTATGATTAATTAATCTTAATCAAAATTTTTGATTAATGATTAATTAATCATAATCAAAAAATTTTGATTATGATTTTAATCATTAATTTTTAATCATTAATCAGATTAACTTTTTGCCAACACTGTACCAAAGTAGGTACATAATAATATTATGTATACCTTAGGTATCAATAAAATTGAATGGTGACTGACGCCCATATTCACAAACATTACTATGAGGTCTCACAGTGCGCGAAGATGCACAGGGTGACACATGAACCAATCACAGTGCTCTATTCAACGCTGTGCGTTCGATTTGCTGCATAAGCAAGTATGGTTTGTGAATACGGGCGTGAGTTTTTCAAATGCTTTTTGTCAGAACTTACAAAAATTACATGTACTTTAGGACTTATAACATCGAAAAATGTATTTCGCAAGGTTTTAATAACAGGTTTTAATCAACTTCAAACATTTTTTTGCCTCAGAAACTTGAATTTACAATTTAATAACTTATATACGAGTAAAATTGCCATATTACAGTGATTGGCAGACGACTGACGTCCATCAAAGGAATCTTTTGAGTAGATTTGATAATATTCTGTATTTTATACGGTTTCTGAACTTTAAAGTACTTAATTAATTCCCATTTATTTATTCGCTACGTATTTACTGACGCAAATTTTTAAATTCCTTTGAAGAATTTTGCATTCAGTATAAATTTAAAATCTGCTCGTTTGTCATAAAAAAACTCGGCCGCCATGTTTGAAATGGATTTTTTTTTCAGTGGTGCGGACCGCGCGACCCGAGCGTTTGAGCCTTGGCGGCGAGTGGAGAGTGAATGGTGTAGGCCGCAACGTGTCGCATTCCTTTGGCTACGGTCTACTGGACGCAGCGGGGATGGTGCGGCTGGCGAGGACTTGGAGGACCGTGCCGCCTCAGAGGAGGTGCGAGCTGGCAGCGCCGCGGACGCAGAGGACGATACCGCCGAGGTCTTCCATCACTTTGCAGGTTTGTTTTTAAATTTAAAAGAATTTTGACATGCAGGTTGGTGCATTTTTGATTTTCGTAGCTTTTCGATATCCCTTTCGCTGGATAACGGGTTAAATAGTTCCGCTGAATGTGCTCTTCTATACGGTGAACGAGATAGCGTTTGAGCCTTGGCGGCGAGTCAACGGCGTAGGCCGCAACGTGTCGCATTCCTTCGGCTACGGTCTACTGGACGCGGCGGGGATGGTGCGGCTGGCGAGGACTTGGAGGACCGTGCCGCCTCAGAGGAGGTGCGAGCTGGCAGCGCCGCGGACGCAGAGAACGATACCGCCGAGGTCTTCCATTACTTTGCAGGTTTGCTTTTTTTATTTTAAAGATTTTTGACATGCAGGTTGGTGCCTTTTTGATTTTCGTAGCTATTCGATATCCCTTTCGCTGGATAATGGGTTAAATAGTGCTCTTCTATACGGTGAACGAGATAGTGTTTGAGCCTTGGCGACGAGTCAACGGCGTAGGTCGCAACGTGTCGCATTCCTTCGGCTACGGTCTACTGGACGCGGCGGGGATGGTGCGGCTGGCGAGGACTTGGAGGACCGTGCCGCCTCAGAGGAGGTGCGAGCTGGCAGCGCCGCGGACGCAGAGGACGATACCGCCGAGGTCTTCCATCACTTTGCAGGTTTGTTTTTTTATCATGGTGAACAAGATGGCGGTGAGTCAACGGTGTAGGTCGCAACGTGTCGCTTTCCTTCGGCTACGGTCTACTGGACGCGGCGGGGATGGTGCGGCTGGCGAGGACTTGGAGGACCGTGCCACCTCAGAGGAGGTGCGAGCTGGCAGCGCCGCGGACGCAGAGGACGATACCGCCGAGGTCTTCCATCACTTTGCAGGTTTGTTTTTTTTATTACGGTGAACAAGATGGCGGCGAGTGGCGGGACAACGGCTTAGGCCGCAAAGCGTCACATTCTTTTGGCTATGGTCTAGTGTCGCATTCCTTCGGCTACAGTTGACTATACCACCGAGGTCTTCCATCACTTTGCAGGTTTGTTTGTTTTTTAATACGGTGAACGAGATAGCATTTGTGCCTTGGCGGGGAGTCAACGGTGTAGGTCGCAACGTGTCGCATTCCTTCGGCTACGGTCTACTGGACGCGGCGGGGATGGTGCGGCTGGCGAGGACTTGGAGGACCGTGCCGCCTCAGAGGAGGTGCGAGCTGGCAGCGCCGCGGACGCAGAGAACGATACCGCCGAGGTCTTCCATCACTTTGCAGGTTTGTTTTTTTTATCACGGTGAAGTAGATGGCGGCGAGTGGCGGGACAACGGCTTAGGCCGCAAAGCGTCACATTCTTTTGGCTATGGTCTAGTGTCGCATTCCTTCGGCTACAGTTGACTATACCACCAAGGTCTTCCATCACTTTGCAGGTTTGTTTGTTTTTTAATACGGTGAACGAGATAGCGTTTGAGCCTTGGCGGCGAGTCAACGGCGTAGGTCGCAACGTGTCGCATTCCTTCGGCTACGGTCTACTGGACGCGGCGGGGATGGTGCGGCTGGCGAGGACTTGGAGGACCGTGCCGCCTCAGAGGAGGTGCGAGCTGGCAGCGCCGCGGACGCAGAGAACGATACCGCCGAGGTCTTCCATTACTTTGCAGGTTTGCTTTTTTTATTTTAAAGATTTTTGACATGCAGGTTGGTGCCTTTTTGATTTTCGTAGCTATTCGATATCCCTTTCGCTGGATAATGGGTTAAATAGTGCTCTTCTATACGGTGAACGAGATAGTGTTTGAGCCTTGGCGACGAGTCAACGGCGTAGGTCGCAACGTGTCGCATTCCTTCGGCTACGGTCTACTGGACGCGGCGGGGATGGTGCGGCTGGCGAGGACTTGGAGGACCGTGCCGCCTCAGAGGAGGTGCGAGCTGGCAGCGCCGCGGACGCAGAGGACGATACCGCCGAGGTCTTCCATCACTTTGCAGGTTTGTTTTTTTATCATGGTGAACAAGATGGCGGTGAGTCAACGGTGTAGGTCGCAACGTGTCGCTTTCCTTCGGCTACGGTCTACTGGACGCGGCGGGGATGGTGCGGCTGGCGAGGACTTGGAGGACCGTGCCACCTCAGAGGAGGTGCGAGCTGGCAGCGCCGCGGACGCAGAGGACGATACCGCCGAGGTCTTCCATCACTTTGCAGGTTTGTTTTTTTTATTACGGTGAACAAGATGGCGGCGAGTGGCGGGACAACGGCTTAGGCCGCAAAGCGTCACATTCTTTTGGCTATGGTCTAGTGTCGCATTCCTTCGGCTACAGTTGACTATACCACCGAGGTCTTCCATCACTTTGCAGGTTTGTTTGTTTTTTAATACGGTGAACGAGATAGCATTTGTGCCTTGGCGGGGAGTCAACGGTGTAGGTCGCAACGTGTCGCATTCCTTCGGCTACGGTCTACTGGACGCGGCGGGGATGGTGCGGCTGGCGAGGACTTGGAGGACCGTGCCGCCTCAGAGGAGGTGCGAGCTGGCAGCGCCGCGGACGCAGAGAACGATACCGCCGAGGTCTTCCATCACTTTGCAGGTTTGTTTTTTTTATCACGGTGAAGTAGATGGCGGCGAGTGGCGGGACAACGGCTTAGGCCGCAAAGCGTCACATTCTTTTGGCTATGGTCTAGTGTCGCATTCCTTCGGCTACAGTTGACTATACCACCAAGGTCTTCCATCACTTTGCAGGTTTGTTTGTTTTTTAATACGGTGAACGAGATAGCGTTTGAGCCTTGGCGGCGAGTCAACGGCGTAGGTCGCAACGTGTCGCATTCCTTCGGCTACGGTCTACTGGACGCGGCGGGGATGGTGCGGCTGGCGAGGACTTGGAGGACCGTGCCGCCTCAGAGGAGGTGCGAGCTGGCAGCGCCGCGGACGCAGAGAACGATACCGCCGAGGTCTTCCATTACTTTGCAGGTTTGCTTTTTTTATTTTAAAGATTTTTGACATGCAGGTTGGTGCCTTTTTGATTTTCGTAGCTATTCGATATCCCTTTCGCTGGATAATGGGTTAAATAGTGCTCTTCTATACGGTGAACGAGATAGTGTTTGAGCCTTGGCGACGAGTCAACGGCGTAGGTCGCAACGTGTCGCATTCCTTCGGCTACGGTCTACTGGACGCGGCGGGGATGGTGCGGCTGGCGAGGACTTGGAGGACCGTGCCGCCTCAGAGGAGGTGCGAGCTGGCAGCGCCGCGGACGCAGAGGACGATACCGCCGAGGTCTTCCATCACTTTGCAGGTTTGTTTTTTTATCATGGTGAACAAGATGGCGGTGAGTCAACGGTGTAGGTCGCAACGTGTCGCTTTCCTTCGGCTACGGTCTACTGGACGCGGCGGGGATGGTGCGGCTGGCGAGGACTTGGAGGACCGTGCCACCTCAGAGGAGGTGCGAGCTGGCAGCGCCGCGGACGCAGAGGACGATACCGCCGAGGTCTTCCATCACTTTGCAGGTTTGTTTTTTTATCATGGTGAACAAGATGGCGGCGACTGGCGGGACAACGGCTTAGGCCGCAAAGCGTCACATTCTTTTGGCTATGGTCTAGTGTCGCATTCCTTCGGCTACAGTTGACTATACCGCCGAGGTCTTCCATCACTTTGCAGGTTTTTTTTTAATACGGTGAACGAGATAGCATTTGTGCCTTGGCGGGGAGTCAACGGCGTAGGTCGCAACGTGTCGCATTCCTTCGGCTACGGTCTTACTGGACGCGGCGGGGATGGTGCGACTGGCGAGGACTTGGAGGACCGTGCCGCCTCAGAGGAGGTGCGAGCTCGCGGCGCCGCGGACGCAGAGAACGATACCGCCGAGGTCTTCCATCACTTTGCAGGTTTGTTTTTTTATTATGCTGAAGAAGATAGCGTTTGAGCCTTGGCGGTGAGCTAATGGTGCAAGCCGCAAATTTTCACATTCTGTTGCAGGTTTGTTTTATAAATTGCGTAGCTTTTTAACATGCAGGTTTGTGATTAAAAAAATGGAATAGGCTAGATTTTACCTGACCTGAACCATGAACATTTCAAGGGAAGCTTATTTATTTATTTGTAATAGGTATACCTACAAACAGTCTAGCATTGATCTTGTAGAAAAAGTTTTATGTATGTGTATTGTGTTTTATGTCATGTGGATAACAATTTATTGTAAGGATAAGACGTGTATTTACCTACTTACAGCTGTTTCCTCAATCTCTACAATATTATTATTAGCTTAGGCAAGTGCGTAAACATTTGGGCAACATTCGTTTTCTTTGGGCACTTATCCGCCTTCCCGGGCTAATTTATTTTGGAACGCACGTTATGTGTAATTACGCCATCTATTCGCCAGCAAGAAAAATAAACATGTGTCCACGTTTGTTCCGTTCAACACATGTTTAGATGTTTCCTCAAATGGTACGTTATTTTCCTCTAAATAAACATTCACCTTTATTTTAATGAGGTAATGTGATTCAATTTCCCGACAATTTGTATTTGGTAAACAAATAACAACCAATTTCGAGTTAAACTGCCTTATAATCACGTTTCTGATAATAACCCTAATTTTCAACAATAACTTAGTCAAAACGAAAATGGAATAATATCAGGAAAATTAAAATTATAATAACAGGCTTGGCAAGCCTCCTACTTAGATCGACGATCTATTGTAGGTCACAGGAAGCACCTGAATGCGGGGAGTGCAAGATCGGTCGTTAAGGAAGTGATAGGGCCAATCAGATTTTTTCCTCCCCCCGAGTCAGACTGACACCCCTAGCCCCAAAAGCTGTATACGCCGATAAGTCCCAGTTTAGCTTTAAGAGTAGGCGCACACCGTTGATTTTTAGTTGGCCGATAGTTGTGCCCGATTTTAAATTGTATGAAGAATCGGCCAAATCGAATCGGCGTAGTGTGCGCACTCCCATACATGCCCATACTGATCAACTGCCCGACTAAACTATCGGCCGACGAAAAATCAACGGTGTGCGCCTACTCTAACTCTTTAACCAGGTAGGTAGGGTTAAAGATATAGGTACTGGGACTCATCGGCATGCATAGCTTTAGCATAGGGACAATAAGAGAGAATAGTTTAGTCGGGCAGTTGATCAGTATGGGCATGTATGGGAGTGCGCATACTACGCCGCGATTCGATTTGGCCGATTCTTCATACAATTTAAAATCGGGCACAACTATCGGCCAACTAAAAATCAACGGTGTGCGCCTACTCTAAGTGTTCCATTACTGAGAAGCACTGAGAAGAGAAGTGCAAGAAACTCTCACCTCTTTTTCCAGCGTTTACAATAAAATTATTTAAAGCGTATCTATGTACCTGCTTCTAACTCTTTCTTTTCTTCTACAGTTGGACGTAAACGCGTGTCCCGGGGTGAACTACATAGAACATGTCCAGGCGAGGGTGACTCTATCGGCCGCGCGGCGGGGAGACGTCCGCATCACGCTCATGTCTCCCGCTGGAACCAAGGTCACCCTACTGGCACCCAGGTAACTAACAGAATGACGCTAAACGGTCAGTCAAACTATAGGTACATGTAAGCATTGTAAACCGAATAGCTTTCCGTTGACTGTAAAAAAGTTGCTTTGAAGTCACTCAATAATTAGATAATAATATGGTCAAGATGCCAAACGTCTCAAATTCTAACTTCTTTACAAAACTCTCATTACATAAAGGCTGAGTTGCACCACATGACTTTGACCGTAACTTTGGCGATAACCGGTGTTTTTTGTACGGAGTTTGACAGACTTTTGACGTTTGTTAAAGTTAAAGTAAGATGGTGCAACCCAGCCTTAGTTGCTCATTGATTGGTTCCGTCAACTATCTAATTGGTTAAGACATGTCTGTAGTGAACGCAGTCTAAGTTCATGTATTATGTTACTCCACATACGCCGGTCACGTATCCTCGCAAGGTTTCATTCACTCGCGAAGACAGCAGACGTCTACGCCGCTTCATGTCACCTGCCAACGAAAACGAAACGAACGTTCTTACAAAGGCGGAGCTAGAGCTCAGTGTGCCTACCATGAGTTTACGTTAGGTGAGCTCGCTAGCGAATACGTCAAAAAATTCTATGAAGATTTTATTTCTTGAAAGTAGCCGCTAGGGGCGCTGCACAATATGTCATACATTTAAATGTCATTTTTTTACGCAGTCGCTAGCGAGCACACCTAACGTAAACTCATGGTAGGCACACAGAGCAGGTGAACTGATTTTGGCTAATAATGAGCCAAATTCAAACGACATGGGGATTGTCTTCACCCCTTTACTGATTGCTCTCGACATCTTGATAGCATAAAATATACGAAGGGATATGCTTATATTGGTAGGTAGGCTTATACGGATCGTATAAAGAGAAAAAATGATTCGACTTTTCGGTCATGCATGAAAAAAGCTACGAGTGCGGTTAAAGTTGCTGTAGACACCGCCACATTTTGGAGTTACACAAGGTTAAAAAAACCGATAATGAATTTGTCAACTATCTCTATAAGCAGCAAGCAGGTGGCATTAAGCGACTAACTAAATAAATTCTATTAGTGACAAACTTAGTTTATCAAGTTAACGGCAGCTCCTTTATTTGTCCATTATTTTTTCGTTTATTTATTCCGAGCCACGTGTTGCGAGTCACGTTCAGGCTTGTCACTGTCACCCACGGTGGGAATATGCCCCCACTCGTCACTAGTAAACACTGCAGATGTTACTTTCGTTTGTTTTGTTTGTGAAGGTCAGAACTGCTTGGAATTTTTTGGTATTCACCTTTTAACTTAATTAATTGATTAATTTTGTAACGTTGGTTCCTCGTGCTCCGTCTGACAAAACGGCGTGGACAAAGACTTCAAGGAAGAAAATAGGGACTCTTTCTGCATATCTTCTCTTATAACTTGGATAAGAGAACAGGAAGATAGATGATGCCTTTAAGAAGCTTTTATATACGCCAGACCCATCTAAACTTACCGTCAGGTGAAATCGAGGTTAAATGCACTCAAATAAATGCCTAAATAAAATAAATATACGGACTTATCTGAAAGGTATAGGCGAGTATGTTTGCAAATTTGTAATGTATACACATTCTGTGTGCTCAATTTTATTAAAAACAACAAAAAGTATTGAAATCAAATATTTGCTTCCTCAAAAAAGGTTATGTGCTTAAACAGAGCAGCGGTAAAACTCAATGCTAGTACAAAGAAAAACGAAACACAAGATAATTCTGGCTCACAATGGCTGGCTATAGAAATTGGAACAATGTGCGACTGTGGCGTGAACTCTCCCAGTGCATAATTACTAAACTTTACTGTTCGGGACTCAGCAACTCTTATTACAGCAAGATGCAAGTCGGAGTTGGGACTTCAGTTAATTATTCATTTACGTGTGTGATCAATCAAACTTGGAGTTTGACATTAATGTGTTTTCATTATCCGCATCATTTACCCTGTTTCCTGTTCTTTAAGTAACTTAACGTTAATTACTCCTTTTAGTAGGTACATCCACGGATATTTATGGGTAGAAATTCAGTCAATTGCCGCCAACGCTCCTAGACAAAGTAATATAAGTGACAATATTAATTCGAAATCGCTTTGCTCCAGCTTATGCAATCTCGAAATAGAATGTCACGAATGTCACTTTATCTAAAGCCTTGTTCGCACTAGTCGAGGCTTTTAGTAACTAAACTACTCTCCTATTTTGGTCCGTCAAAAAACCGTTCGAGTACAGTTTACAAGTGATAAATGTACGTCATTTGTAAGTGACAAAAAGCCTGACATATCTGACTTTAATTAATTTGTTCCTACTTCACCTAAACCAAAACTAAAACATAGATTTCATCCTACCCATTACGCATCAGGCTCATATGGCTTAATTTTGACGTTACTTCGACCCGCAAATATGCTTCATGATTTAACCGCGGTTGTGTGCAAAACTAAAGTACTTTGGGCCAAGCAAACTTTGCCCCAACCCGCATATCTCAATTAGGTCCCGCGTAGATCATGCCAGCAGTTGACCTAAAACACAAATGTACCCCGCTAGTTTACTGTACAAACATTTTAAAGTTATATTAGCTGAGTGGACGGAGTGAAAAGCTAAATCGATATTAATCAACTAATTAGGTGGGCGTATCGCTGGGTACGATCCTTTTGGAAACATTTTATTTTAGTCTTTTTTACTTACAGTGTAGGGTAAACATTGACTGGTAATGATTTAGCAAGCGATAAGACATGGGTTCGATTCCCGCCTTAGGCAGTTCGATTTTTACAAGATTTTAATTAAAAACATAGAGTGGCACATGGTATACTTGAATGTTTATAATGTCTAAGCATGACATACAGTGCCTTCGTAAGGTGATGGTGATAAAATCATTTTATAAACTAGCTTATACCTGTGACTTTGTCCTTGTAATTGAAATGACAAAAATGTATAGGTGAAGCGCGTTTAAGCTCTTGTGAGTGTGTTATTGAGACGTATAAAAGTGCTTTTTGTCGGCCGTTTGGTGTAGTGGTTCGAAACGGACTACTATTCTGGAGGTAGCGGGTTTGATTCCCGCACAGTACAAACATTTGTGTGCATGAACATTTTTGTTTGTATTGGACTGGGTGTTTTCTATGTAATATAATTTTCTATGTATAATAAGTATATGACGTATTTACAAAAAAAAGTATTTAGTAAATATGTTTATATTCGTTGTCTAGTACCCATAGTACAAGCTTTGCTTAGTTTGGGACTAGTAGCGCAGTGTAAAATGTCCAAGGATATTTATTTATTTATTTTTTAAAGCATAATGGAAATAAAATATTACATACTTGTAATTGGTGATGTAAACTACCCTATTGTATGATGTTAATTTCCCCCAGGGCTCACGATTCTTCCCACTCCGGGTTCAACTCTTGGCCATTCATGTCGGTGCATATGTGGGGAGAGTCGCCTTTAGGAGTGTGGCAACTGGAAGTCTCCAATGAAGGTCGTTATATTGGTGAGTGGTATCTTATTTATGTCGAGTGACCCTAAAATGTTACTAACAAACTTGTTGAAATCAATTAGCTGTAATTTAATATTAATACCTAATATTATACTTTTCAAGACTTGTACCTACTGCTGTCAATTACGAGTTTTAAATAGTAGTTTCTATACAAATAAATCTCAAGACTGCCGAAATTACTCTTGTCTATTAATTAAAGATTTTAATTAATTTATATTACATTTCTAAGTTAATGAATACTCTAGTCACCTAATTTAAAATATTTTATTTAGGTTCCTTTGAATAAACCTAATTAGATTATGATTATGAATTTCAATTAATAATAATAGCCATTACTCACTGGAATTTCATAAATGTAAGATGAAAAAGTAGGAGCAAAGTGTAAGACAATTATTTCAATATCATAGGTCGAGCGACATTGCAAGACTGGTCTTTAACGTTATACGGAACTAGCACGCCGGCTGCTAAAAACGATCCAATACCGTTCCGGAATCCGATTACGAGCCGGAACCGGAGCAACGCGACGCGGCCCGTGGTGGTGCAGTCGGGCCGCAAAAACAACCGGGGGAAGGCCGTCTCCATCGTCCCCACCTACACGGTCGGCTTAGTCAAGAGAAAGAAAAACAAAAACTCGAAAAATCCAAACAGAAACGCCCAAAAGTCGAAGCAGAGTCGGCCGGCCACGCGCTCCCCGATAGAAAGCACGACCAAAACTACAACGACTACGGCGGCTCCTGATCTGAGTTTGAACCTCCGGGGGGACATGTCAGACCCGTTGGCCGACGCCCGAGGCCGCAAGATGTCTAGCCTCTTCGATCAGTACCCGAAAATCCAGCGTATATACCCCGCACCGCTCCAAGCCAACGGTACTTCGGAATGCATGTTTTGGAGGTCTACTCCGCAAAACGTTACGATATATCGACGCCATCCCGCTCAGACACTCTATCTCAGTTTGGGTGAAAGAGACGAGAGAGTCGAATACATCGAAATAGTTTTCCGAAGTAAAGACCTCTGATTGGTAGTCGTCGTTTATTTGGCCGCTAGTTTGAGCCCGCACGTCAATTACCTTTGTTCCGGACGCCGCTCTTTGCATGTCGTGTTTGTGTTTTTAGCGAACTACATTTAATAGAAGTGTTCCGTTTCAATTGATTTTCGTTTTCAGTTGCAATTAACTTTCGTAGGCACTTTGATTACGTTTGCATTTTTATTTGTGCTTCGTTAAAGCTCTCTTTGTAACAAATTATGTTGTTGCGTGTTCTGTTAGTTGTAAAGTTCTTTAATTGGCTTCATAGAGTAAACCTTAAACTAAACTGTGTATATTGAATTTTAAATGAACACCTTAGCTTTCTTTTGTAAAGTTGATTCAATAAATCAGAAGTGGTTCAATCGAAGCAATTATGCTATTGCATTATTGAATTTTCCATGAAAAATACGCTTTTAATTTTATTTGCGTTTCAATTTAAATTGGACCATGCTATGCAGAAAATTGCCAATTAATATTTTTGCTCGAGTTAGTCGGCCGTTTTCGGCGTTGAAATGTTAGAGCGTTCTGTATAAGGCCGATCAATATAAGGTGTTTTTTTCTCGCAGCGGGTCCGCTTTCGCAGTGGGAGCTAATATTCTACGGCACAGAGACGCCCCCACAGGAGTTTGATGCGTCGCCAGAGACGAACTTGCTTGGGGGCCAGCCGGGGGCCGGAGGGGCCACCTCGTGGACGGGCCCCAGCGACCGGGAGTCCATCGAGGAAGTCCGCCAGAACGCCATCGAAGATGACTTGGCACTTGTCTGGCATGACTCCCATTCGGTGAGTGAAACTTCAATAATAAGACAATGGCTCTTGGAATGTTCGGGGAAAACCAATGTTGAACTTACTTGGAATTAGTCCAACTAAAAACTGGGCCAAAATTATCATATCATATAACTAGTGCAGAGTATGGTAAAATTATTTTTTTGCGATTGCATTTAAATTATCGTTTAAGGATGTAAATATAAATATATTCCACAACTGGACAATATATCTTCAAACCACCTTAGGGACCTTTTAATGGATTCAAAATTCCGACGCTCCCCAGCCTTTTTCACTTTTATTTGGTAAAAAAACAAACAGCATGTCAACCCTCCCCCTTGGGTACAAGCCACGTTATTGAATACTTGAAAGGGGTCCTACTTATACGGTGAAGCCATTTTATCGAAAAACAATATGTATTTTAGATTATTTTTTTGTTGGAAAATGCGAAACCACACATGTACAATATTAATGATATTGGCATAAAGCATTTACGAGTTTTTAAACGTTGTTGTAGTTCTTTTATTACTATTTACATTATATTAATTTGTATAACGTCCTCTTCAAAGGGCATCCATTAATAAAACGGAATGGGGTTGACTGTTCAGAATAAATCTCTCTTTATTTCGCATGAACTAAACAAAGCTATGAATTTAAATGCGGAACAATTTATGAACTGGGTGACCAAATCTAATCTTGTCGAATTGCCAGAACAGAGAACATAGTAGGTCACAGATGAATAATATCAGGGATTACCAGCTGTGACACTTCTCCGTTGTGGATAGCTCATCCTGGTACGATACATATCACTCGACAATTCACACGAACTGAGACCCTCGTCAGGCTACCATCAATCAAAGATAAGCAAACTTTTTTCATCATTTCAGGCTATTTTACTTTTTAATATCCTGTCATTATGCCGCCTTGAAACAAAATGAGAATTTCCCCAAAATAATGTTTTTGTTTTCACTCAATCAGATATTTCAATTTTGCTGACCTTCAACGCGAAAAGAAGATAATAAATGTGGTACGAAAATTGAACTGTCTTTGATATTTCAAGTAGGTAGCTAAAATTGTTAAACTAATCTTAGCCGAGCACTTGATTAGTTCTAAGAATATGTTTATAATCTTATTATGTACGTAATTTGATAATAAATTGAATTATGTATTTTTCTCCTCCATAACTTTGTTGATTTTGATTAGAAGTAGGTACCTAATTACCGTTAGTTTAAAACTACTAAGCTTATTCATTAGTAGGTATCTTTTTAGTCTGTTGTATCTAATTAATTAATATTTAGATTAATTTTAATTGATCTAATAACATTTTACAATCTGAATCAAATAGTTTCACAGCTTTAAGAAATTACTTAAAAGTTGAATATAATCACCTAAAAATATTAATTATGTTCTTCTGAATTTAAAAATAATACAATATCATCATCAAGGCGATTATTTTTCGTTTAGTTGGTGCTATTTACCTGTCACGTACGAGTACTTACCCTAGTACTTTGTATATAAATATCTACAGATCCTACTCGTCAGATACCCATATAAATTAAACTTTATACCGTCCCCATTATTAACCATAATCCGTTATAGATCCGCGAGGAGAACTCCGCGTCATCAGCGGCCAACATTGGCGTGACGGGCCAACAGTACGCAGGCAACGGCTGCGCGACGCACGCGCTTGCTGCGCCGCACCACTGCCTAGGTTTGTGCCTCATCCTCCTTCTCCTCTCCCTGCCCCTCCCCTGGGGCCAAACAGCCCCCAAACGACCCCATAGGTTAAGAAGCGACTGTGCACTAACTGCTAGCTTAAGTTTAGAAGTAAGCGCTCCAGATGCGACCAGCTCGAGACCGCCGAGGGCACCCTGCTTACCGGCCTAGTACTCCCGTAGATATAGCAAGCGGCAACACTATAACAGCCAAAGTCTAGCAGAAAAACTGTAACTGTCAGACAAATTTTACATGTGTTCATTGAAACTTAAACGATTGCGTTAGGCATTATCGAACCGTTTTACATAATGTTTCTGCAATTTATATTTTCATTTAGCGCTATCAACTCAATTGTAGCAACCGTAGGCTCGATTTATTGATCCTGTTAAGCAGAAATACGTTCTCTGTAAATAACATAAAGCTTTATTTATCGCACAATTAGAGAAGCTGTAACATTAACTGTTTGATTTGCGCAAGGCCGATCAAACAATACGGATATTTCCCACTGACCTACATTAAGTGCTGAAAGGGGATGTTTTTCCTGTTTATTTCCTGATCACAATAATTAACTCTCCTCTGAGGCTTCAGGAAAGTAGGTTGGACGCTCAAAGGAGTAAAATTGATGAACTAACCTAATTAGCTTCCAGAACTAATTTGTTTCTGAAATCTATATTCATTGTTTTATGTTTTACTCATCTTAGTTACTGCTTACAAAAAAGCGGCTTGCGAACTACATTTTGCCTACAACGAAAACAGTAGTAAGGTAAATTAAACACGACGTATTAAGCTCACTACAAATACCTATCTATTCCTCAGGCAAAACTGGGTTAACGTACGAGTATTTTGACACAACAATAGCTTTTTCTACATAGAAAAGTTCCACCATGAACGTCGATGAATAGGAGATATTGTAATCACACTGAGTCAGCATTTTTGCACGTATCATCCCTCGCGTTGCCATATGGCCTCAATCATTATGGGACAAGACCTTGGACGAATAAACCACTGGACGCGTAACGAGTGACGTTTTCGTCTTTACCCCGCTAGCACTTGCCAAGGCTAATTTGCCATGGTAAATGTTTTCAGGTTGTCAGTATGACGCAAGCTCTCGAAGAGTAAAATTATCACGAAAAGTGGGTAAATGCGCCGTACTTTTTTGTAAAAATTATACCAATCACTCAAAGAATGTTTCTTCTCACGCGTAATTACATTTTCAACCTATTAAAGTAGCTATTTTTTCGTATAATAAATAAAATTTGATATGTAAACAAAATACAATTACGTAATTTTAAAAAGTTCTCATTGTACAGGTAAATGCTTAAAACATGTGGCATATTTAATTTGGTTGGATTATATACTTCATTCATTCGTTCGCATTTATTTTTTATGATGTATAGGGCTTGAAAATTGTCGATAAACTTATCGAAACTGATATAATTCAAATTAATTTTACATTTCCAGTGGATCTAAATATAAGAAGAAAGTGGGTAGAGGGAGTTATGAGAAAAAGTACAGCTTAGAGGTACTGCTAACATTTAGTGACTATGTCAAACTTTTGGGTTTGCGTGATTTTATAGTGAATAGAGTTTAGCCTAAGAAGTTCTTTTGTCAGTGTGTTATTGTGATTGATCGGAATGATTGTTGATGAGTTTGAAACTCGAATTTTGACAGCAGAGTTTTATGGTCCGATTTAATCACATAACTTTTACTAGTTAAATAGAAAAATGTTAAATAAAGATTTAAAACAAAATGTATTTGATGATACATAATAAGTAAACATGGGAAAGTGACATTATTGTAATATAACTATTAAATGACAATTAGTTCTAAATTATTTATATGCATACAAAAGTGTTTTAGTTTCTTGTTATGCATAGTTTCGGACCGTAAATAGTTTGTCTTGTCTATGTCAATTGTCAAATGTACCAACGGTTCCCCCCCCCCCCCCCCCTCTCAACCCTACATATTTATTTTGACATAGAAACATAAAATATGTCCATAGAAAACTTTCATAAGTTTTAAGATATTATGACCAATTTTATTTGCGTCTTAAGCTCATTTACCTCGTATAACCAATGTGTGTTACCAGTGATAACTTATGGCTCGGAAACGTGGCCTCTCACTATAGGCCTTATACAGAAGCTCAAAGTTGCACAGCGTGCTATGGAGAGGGCTATGCTTGGTGTTTCTTTGCGAGATCGAATCAGAAATGAGGAGATCCGTAAACGAACCAAAGTCGCTGACATAGCCCGACGTATTAGCAAGCTGAAGTGGCAATGGGCAGGGCACATAGTACGCAGAACTGACGGCCGATGGGGCAGAAAGGTTCTGGAATGGAGGCCGCGTACCGGAAAACGCAGCGTGGGACGTCCACCTACAAGGTGGACCGACGACATCGTAAAGGTAGCAGGGAAGCGCTGGACGCAGGCCGCTACCAATCGATCAACATGGAAAGCATTGGGGGAGGCCTATGTTCAGCAGTGGACGTCCTGTGGCTGAAATGATGACCGTATTCGTAAGCATCATCCAGCCAAGACATAGGTAGGTACTCACCAAAAATAAAATTGGTTTGCAAGAACTTTGCAATGCGGCAATCAATAGGTACATAAGAGGGATGGTACTGCTTATAGAACTTCTAACACAATATCCCAATTTCAAAATCTGTCCTGCCGTTCTTTAGTTGTATATGGTGTAACTAACTTGACTTTGTTGCATATTATGTCTAAATCAATCCAATTCATTAATTATTTAAATAATTTGTACATAAAGATATCCAACGCATGATTAATTTTATCTCATTAGGTTCATTCATTCACTCGTTCATTTACATAATTTATCGACAAAAAAATTAACGATTATTTCCAGCACTAAATGTCATTATTTGACAATTGTCATACCTCTCCCCCCGCAAAAATTGGTTGAACGTGTTTCCATATGATTCTTAGAGGGTTTCATGTCCAGTGGTTTATTCGTCCAAGGACAAGACCCTCTTAATAAATCCGACCCGCCCTTAAGGTCCCATTTCCCGCACCTCGGCTGATCGGACCGAATATGGGTCCAATAGAAGCCCTACATCGCACTTGCAGACTTCCCGAACTGCGAACCCAATATCTTGGAAAGTGATTAGTACTTCTTGTGGTGTTAACAGCTCCGGATAAAGAAAGAAAAAAAGTTACTTCCTAGAGTTTTCTTTCCTCAAATTAGGTGTAGTTTACTGTCATTGGACATTAAAAATATTGCAAAGTAAAACTGGCACTTATTACTGGAATTCTGTGCATAAATTTAGGTTCGTTTAGACCCATAAATAAGCGCGTTACATCCGCTCCGCTCCTGAAGCGGAATATTATGAAACTATTCAGCGATTAGTCGAAGTGCTATCGATAATAATGAGAAGTAGTTAAGCTTGAAGAGGCAAATGCGACAAAAATAATACTCAAAAGATCGACTGAGCTACTAATAGGGGAAGCCCGGGCAGCGCGGATAAGTTAAGGAAAAACAAAAAAATAACACAGAAATACTTAACTTAGGAACAACCTTTAGTTTTCATTTATGGCACATATAATCACAATTGCAATTGTAAAGTTAAAAGTAGCAAAATATAATATCTTCATTCTTAATTATTACTTTTTCTAAACCTCTTCCATTATCCGCTTTACCCGACCCGGTCGGGTAAAGTGGATAAGCTACGTCGGGTATAGCATGTTAGGCAGTAACTCCTGACAGTCATCGCAGAAATAACTGTCAAGTCCATCAATAACGTACAATTTTAATGTGCCCAACGGTGGCACTCTGAGCATTAGATCCAGTCCTCTATGGGTGGATCCATTTTACTATCATTTTTTTTGTATTTTATTGCTTGTTTGCTTTTAACTGGTGTAGAAGTTAATACCATTTACGTTTCTTATTTGTTTTACGTTTATGCTTAAACACTATTCTGAAAAGAAAAGAAAAGAAAAATAAAATACCAGTTGCACATACAAGGATAAGTTATCCGCTTTGCCCTATCCGCTTTGCCCAAAACGTGTATTTCTAAACATGCTTTTTCTTAATATTTCAATACCGGTTTAATGTAATACTAATATTACAAATATTACTAGAAAACATTGTTAATCTGCAAAACTAAATCGTTCTTGGGTTAGCTAACCGTAAAAACAAATGAAATGAGAACAAACCTGATCAAAAATCGTAAGAAGAACACACTAAACAATTTTTTTGTCACAAAAATAAACGAAAGGCACCAGTCGCTTTGAATCAACTGTCATGGTGTAGTCAGAGGGGTCACTCGTCTACGCAGCCGCAACTTGTAAAGCCATCTCTTATTGTGTTCCAGAAAAATCGCTTATCCGCTTTACCTGGGTTATTCGGTTTGCCCGGGCTTCCCCTACCACTGCCAACACAATTCGTGCATAATACTCAGTGCAATACTTGTAGGCTGGCTTTTTCTGCCATACTTAAATCTTTTTCACAATAAGAATGTAAATATCTGTACTGATAGTGATAATAAATAGTGTTGCCGCTTAACTATTTGCCGCGACGTAGCGGCGTGTGATTTTAGTTAAAATTTACCAAGTTAAAAATAAGTACAAGCTGTTAACGATATACTATTTTTTATTTTATATCATGTCTATTTTATTAGCTGCTGTCCCATCACAACGGTGTTTGTATTATTAGTTAGGATATTAATTAATCTGATGGCAACTCAATCTAACTGCGTACTTAAGTTAGAAAACAAAGGAATCGACGCTTTGTGGTTAGTTTTTATAATAATGTGTGCGATTTTAGAAATATGAAACTATCACGGGAAAATTCTAATTCATACAATATTTCCGCTGAATAAGTAACAAATTGAAATATTAGGTTTTAAATAAATTGGTATTGTTATAATTATTCGGTGTAATATGAGTATTGTTGCGTTCACATAAAAGGTTTTGCTGACCCAAATTTTAAAGTTGTACCTAAATGGAAAACAAGTCGGTACGCGTGTCGAATATCGTCAATAAAGTAACAAAACTAATTTTATTTTCCCTGTTTCGCGGGTAAAGTGCACTCGGCACGAACTTACCCGACCCTCGGCTCAAAGCTCCCTTTGCCGTAAGACCTCGGCTTAATTTCGGCCCCTCTTATTTTTAGATTGGACAAATATGAAGAAAAATTACTGGGGTATTTTGAGAGAATATTTATTTCTCTTCTCTATTGTTTGGTAAAACCTTTTTGTGTGAAATAACCGAGCCGTGGGCAGAATTATTCATAGTTTTAATAAAACATTAGACGAAAATATATTTCTGACCCTATACTTAATGGGATAAAAAAAAATGTCCGAAAATGAAAGTTAACATAAAAGTTTAATATAACATTGCAGCTACCAGCAGCTTGTTTAGGTTAAAATCGCACACACAAAATAAAACACTAAATTGAATTCATTAATTTGAAAAATATTAATGAGCAGTGTCGAGGAGCAAATAAAAAGTGCAATTACATAAAATATTGATAAATTTACGATTTCAAACGTCCATTTTGATCGTCGAGTAATTGCATCTTAAGGCTGTGTTCATGCACAAGCGGAGAATAGAGCGGATTTCTAAGTAACGCGTAGAACTGAGTGAACTTACTCTGGTAAAAACGACAGCACAACAGAACTGAACAAGCAAATACTGTGTCGTCTTATAATTGTAATAAGTGTGATTTTGCAACAAACAAAATTGGAGTCTGAATGTCGACGGTCTATTATGTCGCCTACGCATTATTTTACGCTCTAAAATACGCTTGTGCACGAACGCGCACTAATACGTAATGATGAGTGTGTGGGCATGCTTAGTGTTGTGTACATAAACAAAATAGACAATGTGTTTCTTGTACGTAATTAAATTTTTCATCTGAAACTTATTTACGGTACTTAATAATTAATTGTTTTGTAACTAAATAATCAATTGTTTGTTCAAAAAGACCTATCATGCTTATTAAACTTCTTTAGTAATGTAATTTTATCATTCTTAAATTATTAGAAGATATTTTTTTTTTTACAAAAATAACAAAATCATTTCGTTTGTGGAGACACTTATCTTTTTATTTTCACAAACGAGTTACTAGTCATTTTGCTAAATACTTAAATCAAACTAATAAATATTTTGATGAGTTTTTATATTGAATACATAGGTCTTTTTGAAAGCAGCTATTTTGCAGTTACATTTTATTTATCAATTTTACACACGTTATGATAAACTACTTAAGTATACTTACAATATTTATTGCAGCTGTTAACTGAATACGTATTGTCACCATTATTTCCTTCATAAATAAATACCAAATGTTAGAGCATTTACATGATTCAATTGTTTTATAAGTTTATTTATAAATGGTTTTTATTAATATTTAGATAGATCAATGTTTTCATTTTTATTAGTACGACTTTGGCGATTAATTTCATGACGTAAAAGTTCCTATGACGACTTAGTTGTTAGAATGGGAATGTAATCGTATGTATGAAGAGTCGCCATAGCGTAACATTAAATGTTATAATTACATAATACATATCTGTTACAATAAGTTCCATGTTCGCATGTTAAATTATTATTCTTAATCTACAACAGTTTTTCATCTTACAGTGGTATTTGTGACAGTCATACAGATTCGTGTTATTTTAGTTAGGTATCGTTTACAGAACTCTACTTATTAAAAATGTAATAAAAGATTGTTTACGATTTAACAAGAAGGTACTTAAATAACAAGTAAAACATTATCCTGTTTTCTGTCTATCAAACTTTATTGTCACTAGTGCTCAGAGAAATTGACAACCTTAAATAAAGTTTTTTTTTTCCGAAAATGAATGGTATCTTTTATATTTACTTGTTCAAATCAATTATTTTTTTTTACGAAAAATGCGGATAACATTTATTTCTCATTCTCCTTTTAAAATGTTGACTGTCACAGAAACCATATCGAAGTGATGAAACATAAAATAATGTAGTTCATGTGTTTGATGTAACGTGTAGATATTAAAATGCATATTGTGGTTGTGATCATAGCGAGGATTGCCAATCATCTAGCGTAAGTCAACTTAATTGATAACTGTATATAATAAGTAGCTATGATATCGATAAATTTGGAGACTTGTACAAATTGCTCATGAACCTGTAAATTGAAAATGACTGAACGATCATGATTTCTCATCGACTGGTAGTTAAAATGTAATCAGAAATAGTAATCGCCAAACAACTTGTAATAATGTAGGAAACTGATCATTAGGCATCGTCCCAACATATTTTAGGTCCCTCTCGTGTGATTTTAATGTAATGTATTTAACTATTGCTCGATGTAAAGCTGAGTGCATACTTTTGTAACGTGCAATGTATCGTGTAACGTTAAACGCGAAAACTGCGAGTGCGGGACGGCACTACGAACTCTCTAATGTACTTGGGCCAGCGCTGGCACTATATTTTATTAGCGCCAGATCAAAGGCTAAAATGGAAGGAACAACTCGGACAATATTCCCGATTCATGCAGAACTTAGCCCAAACGTGTGTGACGTGTAATGTAATGTATCGTTTAACATAGAGCGAATTTTGCGTGTGGACAATCCTCGATACATAACATTACATGTTGCATATTTCTGGACTCTGCTTTGGGTACCGTCCACATTTTTGTGTAACATTTCATTATGTTTCATTACACGTTATACGAGTCTAGACCCGGCTTAAGAGATCATCAAAAACGCTCATTTTTATAACAATTTTGTTGTATAAATGTAAAATTGATCACCAATCGGCGTTAAGTAGCAATCCAATGAATTGTATTTAATAATGTAAATGTTGATGCATAATTTGTATATATTGAATCTAATGTGACGAAAATAATAAAAACAATCTTTTATTACAAAATGCTTACAGATTTTCATTTGGAACTGTGTAAATTTTGAGTCTTGTCTCTGATGTCAAATAGCAGTTAGTCACACAGCGTTTTGTATTATTATACTTACGACTATTTCGGTTTTGTTTGTTAAGTTCTTACATGATGTATTTATCATTGTTTTGTTTTTGCATGTTCGCTTGGCTTGATACGTGCTTGACTTGAATAACATATCGCCACTTACGCTTATCTCACACTAAACTCACTTTTTACTCACACTTGTCTCAGTTAACTGTCTAAATTTGTATCTCAATGCATTTTACTCGAACACATTCTTGGTATATGTTTATTATCTGATTTCATTTAATTTTGTGCACGTCCTCCCTTTGTGCATGTGAAATCTCACTGTAGTAGATTAGCGTGTTTATTTATTTATTGGTTGATTGATATTCATCGAGAACAAAATTATTTGAGATCAGTGACAAGATTCTGTGCTCCTGTCCCTCTCCTCATTACTTTCCGATCACTCCTCTGAACTGCGAACTGACTCCGTGTATCTTCGTGCGTCGCATTCGCATCATTGGTCGCTGGCAAGAGATCGCAACTGCATGGACGCTGGTAAACTGGGTGGTGGCAGACTGTCTCTCTTATACCTATGTAATTAAATGTCTTTGTTCTCTTTCTTTCACTAGAATGCGCGAAGGGTTTGCACTTGTACGACGGTCGATGCTACGAACGATGTCCAAGCGACACTTACGCCAGCGAGGTCCTAACCGAACGGAGTTCCAGAAGACATAACTTTACCGACCCTGAGGCCGGCGCTAAGGCTAAAGCGAAACGGCAGGGTCCAGACAACACACAGCCGACGGCATTGGAAGCTTTAGACATGGAGCCTAATTCTCCGAAAGTGCCGCGTATTTGTCTCCCCTGTCATTACACTTGCGCCGCCTGCTCGGGCCCCAACGACAGCCAATGTCTGTCGTGCCCGGGTGACGCGCAGCTTGTCAACCTAACGGACACCCAGCAAAAGTTGTTCTGCTACCCTAACACACTTGTGCCACAAATAGAAAACGCCAACTGGCACTACAGACTCAACGTCGCTCTATCTGTCATCTTGTTCGCGGTCTCTTTCATAACATTGTACTTTTTGCTTGCCTATCTTCTCAAACAGTTTCGTTTCCTCTGCTGTGGCGGTAACTACAACTCTAACATCGACATAGCGTACAACAAGCTGGCTGTTTCTGAAAAAGATACGACAGCCCTCGAAATAGAAGATGAAATAAAGAAGGCTCTAGACGACTCCAGTTGTAGCGACTCTGACGATGACGATTTGAATTTATAGCAACTGGTCACATTCCATCCAGAATTTTATGCATTGACCGACCAAGTAGATGTTAGTGATTAGAGTAGGTTGAGTTTTGTTAACAATGCAGGGCTCGTGTATGTGATATTATAATTCGATTGTCACAATTTTTTATTACATTATTTGTATAGTAAGTAAAAGATTGACTGTTGAGAATGTACTCTGGAAATTAATTGGATTCGTACAAAATATTTTTCGGGTAGTGATGATTATTTTTAGCGTAGTTTTAAATTGTTCGTTAGTCCAAAGAGCTGAGCATCTGTGAATTCCTTAAATCGCTAAACTTTAATAACTTTCTATTTAAACTTCTTTCGTTGAACGCAAAATTCAAGTACATTCTTATTTTTGCTCTTAATTTTAATTTGATACTTATTTTTATATTTTTTTTTACTTCGTGACATTCCGTAATTTCTAATTTAGTGTAAGTTATATATAGTTTAATAGTCATTCCGAGGGCCAGGAGCTATAAATAATAAATTCCTCGTTGATTTCGAGAAGTTCTCTAAACTTAGTAATACTTTTAAAATAACATTGAAACAATTTGCAAGATTAAATAACATAATTAAATAAAAATTACGAAGGCGCCAACCAATAGACTGTAGCAATCTTGTACACAAGCCTCATGTAACAAAAATTGAACTGTCCGAACTATTCTGCTTTGCAATCAAAGCTGGGTTTCATATCACTAGGGATCTAGATAATTCTGTGTCAATGTCAGTCAGCTTATTTGTTTGCAAGATTGCGGAATTCTACTGGGGTCGACAGTCCATTAGTATTCCAAAGGTGTTCGTGTGGCCCTCATAGTGTCCAATTTTATTTACTTGAACAAAATAAGGTTTAAATTGACTAGGTACTTTTGGATGACTGCCAATATAAGTTAATATCTCTTAAAATTCAACTTTGCTATTCGATATTATGTCTCATTCTTTATTAATTGTGTAGATATTACAGTCCAAAATATTTTGACCCAAAGAGAATCATTCTAACGTTTAAAACTTGAAAACATCGAGATTACGAACATTTCTGAGTGAGCTAGATAGACGTATTAATAATTATTATGTAGAAATATCAAACTCAATATTCCATAGCATAATAAGTAAGTAAGCATAATATTACTTAAGTAAATTTGCTCAAGTTGCCATTTCAATGTTTGTATGTAGGTACAAGAGCCTTACAACTTTTGGATGTAAATATTTTGTATGTAAATAAATGAGTTCCTATTTTCATTGTGGTCTTTTATTTACCTTTAATAGTTAGGTACGATAAATTTTGACTTTTAATATTCGTTCCTACCTCAGCATAATAGTAACCAATTCCAGAATATATGTGATGCCAGGACAGAATTATGTAAAGTAAGTATGTACCAGTAAGTACTTGTGTAGTTAACTGCTTTAAACCCTAGTTAATTAAAAACTAACGAATAGAAAATATTTGTTAGTAAATACCTAAAGTGAGTAGTAGTTGTAGAGTTCAACAGAGGTAACTCTAAAGCCTTTCCCGATCTAGAATTAGGGCCACTCTCTCGAATTCATTAAGAACTTAAATCTCATGGATTCAGTTGGTAGCTGCTGCTTATAGCAAATTGTTTAAATTTTCTGTGTAAAATAAAAGTTATACTTCCTTATGTTAAATTCTGGAGGGTATTATAACAGTATTATAGACAACGGCAGAGCCACTGGTGTCAGACATAGGGTTGCCTACATAAAACTTAGCACGTGCACAACTAATTTTCGGAAACAGCCCTACACCAGGTACTTATAAAAACACTATGGAATCTTATGTACTTCAAATAGGTGCTATTTTGCGATAAAATTATGTACTCTGATGTGCCGTCGACTGTACTGTCTTAACTGTTAACTTATTAAAATGTTAAACATTACCTCCCAGAATCAAATTAGAAACTTCAACGTTTCCGTTTATAATTATTTTGCTTTAGCTACCCCAAAATTAACGTTTCCTAAAGCGAAGGTAACACTGTAATTTTATTTAAAGCACAGTCGACTACCTTACATTTCTAACCCTTATGTATTGTTTGATCTCTCGCATTTCACGTTTGGTAGCAGACTATATCCATTAGCAGACTGCAATCAAACGCCCGTTGCGCTTAGAACTTCCGAAGTTCAATCAACTGTGAGCACATTGTTAGGTACTTTAACCAAAAACGCAAAAAGTGCCGAAGACATAAAAAAACCCTTTTATAGAGTTCCATCTGTATTTTATATCTCAGATCACAACTAGACACTGACAGGTACCTATGTCTCATCTCAAGCCCTTAATAATTGTGATATGGCTCTCCAAACTCTACCTCATACTTAGACATAGAGTCAATCCTATGATTCGATACGAATCGATATTATTAAGACCGATTTCAATCTGCATACCTACTCTTGAGTGTACTGTAGAGTCAAAATCGTCAACATTTAACTCCACCCAACAATCGACACAATAATATTTATAAGCTCAAAACCACGATCCTCCCATAAATTTTGTATGGAAATAAAGTAGGTAAGATGAACTCAATTGATGAATTTTTAAGCCAATCAAAAAAATATATCGAGTTCTATATCGGCCCATAATCTACTTAATTATGTTTTAGTACACTGAATACTGACAAAAACAATTACATCACGCCTCGCATTAAACTTCAGATGTGGGGTAGAGCTTCCTAATTTCGTCCTCAGCATTATTAGGCAGAATATCTCAAAATAAATGCGTTCGAGTCGAACGATCAATAAAGCTAATGTATCGAGTAATATAAGCTCAGTACACGGATTTAAATTGCTGGAATAGTACCTAGACTCTAAAGTCTACTTACAGGCACCATTAAATAATATCATTGAACTTAAATATAATCGTTAATCATCACCAAAATGACGGAAAAAAAATATATTTGTAGGTACAATTTTGTCAACTAGATTTTTGCGTCTCGCAGCAAATTATACCATCAAGTATAGACGGTTAACCCATTTGTAGGTGTGGAAAATTGTAGCTAAAACCATTCAGCCACTGGATGCCTAATTAGTTAACTAACTAAGTAAGTAACCATCCCATATTCCCATAGCATTTTGTGACGTCTTTAATATACCTATTTATCAAGGAGAATAACTCTTAAAATCTCGTATTCAGTTATCTGCCTCAGTTACTTGAAAAAGAATAAGTTATGTGAAATGTGCAAATGCGCCATCCAGTTGTTGTCGAAACTAAGTCCGCGTCTACAATCCTGACCCCCTTGTCAATATCACCTCCATGGCGGGAGATTTCTCAAAACAGCGATAATTTCGTAAGGGAGAAAAAGTGCTTTGCTCCCCTATCATTTGGTGCTGTCGCCTACGTGTTATTACGAAGCGACTGCGTGGGTAGGTATGTATTGTCACCCCATACATAGACGCGACGGTCATAGGTATTAGGTGATTTTTATCAAAAGATAGAATTAGTATTACATACCTATTACCTATAGAAATCGACAAATACCTACCCTGGTTAGTTACTCAGCAAGAAAGTGTGGCATTGCTAGTGAAAATGGGGGTTAGTAATATTTTTTTAGTAGGTGTTCCGCCCGGATGTATTAATAACGCGGGCGAATCGACTCTTTCGAGAACTAGTAGTATGAGATTGCTAGTTCTCGAAGGAGTCAATTCGCACGCGATTTTAATACTTTTAATACATGCCGATGGGGCAGAAAGGTTCTGGAATGGAGGCCGCGTACCGGAAAACGCAGCGTGGGACGTCCACCTACAAGGTGGACCGACGACATCGTAAAGGTAGCAGGGAAGCGCTGGACGCAGACCGCTGCCAATCGATCAACATGGAAAGCATTGGGGGAGGCCTATGTTCAGCAGTGGACGTCCTATGGCTGAAATGATGATGATGATGATGAATACATCCGGGCGGAACGCCTACTAAAAAAATATTATTATTGAAGGAGACGTTTTGCACATTCGTGCGAACGAATTTCGTGCGAAACTACTACTAACCCGAAAATGGTACCTATCCATAACCTACCTATTTCCATTTGAGTAGATAGATGTATGTATTAAAATAGCTTGCCTGTTTGTTACTTAAGTACTTTTTATACGTATCTTAATTAATACTTTACGTAACGGTATGATAATGATTGATATTGTAACTAACTAGGGTTTTATTTTTTCACAATATTATTTGTGTTGTCTTGCTGTTTTAAAATGTTATGTTAGTTAGTTAGTGAGCATATGTAAAATATGCGTTACACAAACAAAAGTGTAGTGAAGTGTTTCAGAAAACAAATCCGTCTAAATCCTAGATCTAATTAGAGCCGTGACTTCCGATTTTATCGAATCGAGTCACAATCGATTGGACGTCTCTATCGCTCTACAACGCGTGATCGAATTCCCGGAAGGCTCTAGATAAGTGCCACTAGTGACGTTACCAAGATATCTTAGATCGCTTCGTAAGTATCATTTTTTATTTCTTGGTTAAACGATCCATGAAGGCTTATCTCGCACAAGACGAGGATTTAGTCTTCAGGCCCTCACAAAATCAACATCTGAGACGACAGTATTTGTTTCTGCGAATGTTATTGGACTCCAATTGAGAGATTTATTCCATCAACTATCTTCCCCAATCTTAAGTGTACTTGTTTGCTATTTGTAAAATGAGGTTTTATGAGGGCACCAATATTCACATTTTGTATTGCCGTGTGCGTGACTTGTATGCAAACATGTGACCTCCCCAGTACACTATCGACATCGACACTGTAGGCCAAATTCTCCATTTGCCTCTGGTAAATTAGTTTCATCCTGTAGAGATTAAATGACCTGATGATGATGACTATATCTTTACGTCACGTCTCATATGCTTCAACCATACCAACGCGCGCAGATCGCCATCGCCGGCGCGATCATAAGGCCGGATTCTCACTATGCCGGACCGGCAGATCTCCCGGTCCGGTAAAATCGCCGGAAGGCCTAGCGGCGGTACAAATTGTATGAAGCTGTTCACATTATCCCGGATCCGGCTTTTTCGCCGAGCCCGGCATTTTTACCGAGCGTTTTGTCGCTACAAAATGCCGGCAAAATCACCGGACCGGAGTAATGTGAACGAGTTGCGGCCCACCCCGCCGCGCCCGTGCTTCCCGCCCCGCCCCGCCCGTGCTCCCCGCACTTCATTCGGCTCGGATTTCGGATCCGGTGATCCGGTGTAATGTGAACACCCTTGTCCGGTGTCCGATTTCCGGCAGAAATGCCGGTCCGGCATAGTGGGAACCCGGCCTAAGAGAAAATGACAGGTCGAGTGAACTGTCATGGGTCGCGCAACCTGTCATTGGCGTTTGATCGCGCCGGCGATGGCGATCTGTGTGCTTACCATGAGTTTACGTTACGTGTGCTCGCTAGCGACTGCGTAAATAAATGACATTAATTGTATGACATATTGTGCAGCGCCCCTAGCGGCTACTTTCAAGAAACAAAATCTCCATAGAGATTTTTGACGTTTTCGCTAGCGAGCACACCTAACGTAAACTCATGGTAGGTACACTGTACGCGTTGGTGTGGTTGAAGCTTTATACTATGTCCAAATAAATATCATAAAGACACCTCCTAACGGAAAACTGATGAACTAGTGGCATCCCTCGCGTTCGCTTGACTAGCCGCCTCCGTAAATCACTTCGCTCCGCTGGTACGCCTTAGCAGATCGTAAAAGATATCCGTCCACGTAAGGAGACGCATAAAACAATTCCCGTGGCCTGTATTAACGCGTTTTTAGGGATCGAAAGTTGTGAAATTAATTTTCATAGCTCTAAATATGTCTGGATAATGAGTTCAAGACAAAAAAAAATGCTCCAGAGTCTTATTTTGGTAGAAGTAGAAGAAAGCCTAAACTATGGTCATTGTAATTTTTACCTACATTTTTGGCAATGTTAAAACAGATATAGATTCTAAAACTGAATGTGTTCCTTTACTAACTACACGTTTATTGTAATAAAAAATCATTTTTTTATTACTTATTATAAAAGTTGGAACTTTTTTGATAAAAAAAATACCTTACCTTAGTCATTTTCTTTATAAATACTCATGTATTTGCCATAAAAGAAGGAAAATGTCTATCAACTAAACTATCTTTATTGCGTGATAAAGCGAATTGCTAGCTGAAAACATTGAGTTATAATGTAATACGTACTAGAGAAGACATGTCAACTAGACTGTTTCTGGCACGCAAACAGGTCCATGGACCGAAATTCAATTAGTATGTGCTCAGCGGTTGCTGTGACAACACGCTTGAGTGCAGTTTTGTTTTTTGAAATATGCCATCCTATAGACGAAAATACTGTTCAAATAACTCCAGATACATATTAAGTAAAAATCAAGGAATGCCTTTTTACCATTAAGTTGTACATTTATGCACTTTAAAACACTAATTTAATTTTAATTTGTTAATTACAAGGCGTCACCGCGGCGGCAGACATTTTACGAAAATTTCAAAGAATAAAAATCGCAGACTTGACACTGACGCATAAATTAGTATACGAAAGGAAGGTTATAAAAAGATTTTTTTAAAGATTATAAGCACTTTGTATTGCACAAATTACTAATAGTCCCGTCCAGCCCCTTGTGTTAAGCTAAATAAGCTTGGGTTACGGGTGGGCTCACACAATAGTCGTGCGGCATCATGGATCAAACTTGTTTGAATCTCACTGCTGTTGTTCGTATGCGACTGGTTAGTTAGTAAATCACCCTAATTATTGACACTTAGCTCAAGAGATAGGCTAAAATTATAATAATTGTACAGTGTATCTGGTCACCAGTGTCCGACCCGTTAGGGCGCAATAATATTATGATCAATTTAATCGAGAAATCCAGTATTAAAAAATTACAGCTATTTTAATTTTTTTAGTTTCTGAGTCCGGATGGATTCATTTATTTACCAAATCAACCGATGTACAGGACCTATGAGTATAAAAGTGATTCGTTCGACAGCTGAAAAAGTAAGCAATACGTTGTCATCAAAAGCTTCCATTTAAATTTCTTAGAAACACTTGAACGTAAAAAAATGATGCTTCTTTTTAGATTTTTCAATGTTACAAAAAACTAGAAAGTTTTACATTTTTAGATGCACTAAGTCATTACCTAAAACTGATATACCTTGGCTTTAAATCAACTAGTCTAGGTGCTAGCTACACAGGAGATGCAGCGGTGAAAAGGAGAGGTGGAACTATTCCCACCTCTCCTTTCTCCTGAGGTAGAAGTTACGGGACTATTCCCGTAACTTCTACCTCGCAGCTATTATACGTGTACTCAACCACTGAGATAGTTAACAATAGAGACAATAAAATAACTGAAAGTTTCTGACTTTCAGTTATTTTATTGGTTCTGGAATGAAGGCGTGGGTCATCCCTAGCTTTGTTCCTACCGTGACGAGTGGGAATTTTTCTAAAATCTCAAGATGGACTGACTGAAGATGGCCAGCAGGAAGACGCTGGGTGCAGGCCACTATCAACTGGGCGATGTGGAAATCATTAGAGGAGGCCTTTGTTCAGCAGTGGACGTCCAGTAGCTAAAATGATGATGACGATGTTTCCTTACAGTATCCAATTCAATAGGCAGAAACTAAACGTAAACGAAGTGTCGCCTCTGTAATGGTATCATTATCTATAACTCATAATATTTCGTGCGCTGTTGGATGACAGTTTTAAACTAGAGATGGGTAATTTTTTTATCGAATTAGAAAATACCAGTTAACGATTCTCAAGGCGATTATCGATTACATTAGATTTTAATCGGGAAGAAAAATAATTAATGGCTTAAGCATCAGTATGAAGCCCATACGCACTTGTAGCACAAGTAACACGATTAGCCTCAGTCCCCTCAGTTGTGAATTCGGAATCGCCAGTTGTAATTTTAAAATCGCATCACAGAGTGAAGTAACTAACACCAAAAAACGGCAGAGCGAAGTGATTTCGAATGTTTCAACTGCTTCGTTTTGTCACTTGTCTAGGAGGGCTAATTTTAGTCTAAGGGAGGGGAGCTTAGATTACATTACAGGAAACGCACAATATAATAAAAGAAAATAATGTAAGTAGCTGAACCTTTTTGCTATTGAACACAATGAAAATTTAACACAATTTAGCCGATTTGTTTATTTTCACAATCGATTCAAATTTTTAGATGAGGCGACCGCAGGAACGTCACTATTCGTGCAATCCTATCAATGAAGTACGACATTTTCTGGTGCAGATTTTATCGCCATAAATTATGAAACTTGATAGTCATGGATTTGACTGACAGCTGTCCGTCAAAATCCCGCCCCGCACCCCGCACTGTACATATTTTGTTCGCGATGTCTGTTCTATACGTAGTAATATTACTTCAATGGCTGAAAATGAGTTTGTTGTTACGGAATTTCAGTGCTGAAATAATTTTCCCACTTGGCCGTCTAGTGTTGGCTTTACTTGCCTATTGACTGGCCGACTGGGAGATATAAGCGGGCGATCCAATCTCGCGTAATCCCCACATTCTGCTCACTTGCGAACTTGTTTAAATCTTTGCGTAATATCCGTGGAGATTTTATACAGTGTGGTAAGAGGCAAATATTTACCTTCCCCGGGAAAGCTTTTTGCTTTTATTATAAAACAATATTCGGTCTGTTTTTATCGGAGATTTCGGCGATGTTTAATGAATAAATGTAGGTTTACCTTGTTTTAAATTGAAGCATGTTTACATTTACGTTACTAGGTAGATGTACGATTAATTTGCGTAAAGAAAAATAGTAATTTTCAATGTTAACCATAACGCCGTTTGACCGAGACGTTTGGCTGAGCATTAGGTCATAGTGAAATCAGAAACCCGTGTTCACGCTTCAGACAATTTTGTATTAATCTCAATTGGTTTGATTTTTACCACTGTATACTTACGCCTTACACTGCTGTTTCAGTTAAATTGTAAAAAAATGTTAAAAACTACCAAACTGCATTAGTTTAGATTTTCTCAAGTTTCTATTGAGACCAACCAATATCGTAAAAGGAATAATAAATTATTTTCTACCGTTAGACGAGAAATAATATTGTGTAAGACAAAGGGAGGTCTCCATAAGGATGGTCTTGCACGACTGCCTCCTAGCGTGATGGGTTCGGCTTTACTGAGAGAAAACGGTTCTCAACAAAACATCAGCTATTCTGGGTCTGGGGGTTACGGGACTATTCCCACCTCTCGTTCCCACCACTGCAACTCCTGTGTAGCCAGGATCTACAACTTGACCGCCATAAAAACCCAACCAATGAAGGTCAAGTTTGTCCCGGGGGAAAGTTAAACAGTCATTGCACCCGCAACGAAATTAATCAGAAGAACATAGAAGGAGTTCGAAATTAAGGTTCGACTTTTCTCCATTGCAAAGCGGATGACTGCTGCCTCTGAGTGTCACTGAAATTGGGACTAAAATACTGAAGATCAAAGCTGCGGAACTAATGGTTAGCCTTAAAATTGACAACACGGGAAAAATAATGTTCCAGCTAAACAATTAATTGTCGTCAAAACTTAAAATTGAAATGTTCTTGAAATCATTAGTTTTCCGAGCAAGGGGTGACCTTACTACCTTCGCCCTCTACTGCAACCCTTTTTATCTACTTACTTCATTAATAGCTTCTGATCTGTGGCACTTACCTACCTATTTCATTACTTAAGTTTAAATGCTACCCTCAAATATTGTTTGGCGTCAAGCCAAAAATAAACTCTAACTTCCATAGTAAAACCGCATTGGATTTGCCGATTAGACCAAAAGTGGTGCACTATAAACTTTGAGAACCGTTGGCCAATAGAGTATTATAGAGTGTTTTATTATTCGGAGCTATGAATCAGAAAGTGCAGTTATGGGTATTGGAGAGCTATCTATTTATGACTTGGGACTGGGATAATGTGCTATTTCGTAACCTTTATTTATAAGAGCCATTGAATCCATGACGGATGCTATTTTTATTGCGAGCTTTGAAGGATAAAGATGGACTCTTCGTATGTATCATGAAGTAGCTTAGTAAGGCTGAGTAACACTGTCTTACTTTAAAGAGAAACGTAAAAAGTCGGTCAAACTTCATACAAAAACACCGATTTTAATTAGGCAGTGCGATTAAAGTAACGTGGTGCAACTCAGCCTAATCAATTGAAATCAATTGAAACGTTCTTTTGCAATTATGTACTTAAATACTGTAACTAGGTACGTATCTACAAAAAACCGGCCAAGTGCGAGTCGGGCTCGCACACCGAGGGTTCCGCCGTACAAACCGCCGTGTAAACCGCTACGGTTTACAATTTATGACGTATTAAATCAAATTACTTACTTGATTCCGTTGCGAGTAGTGGCGAATTTCAAAATATGCGGTATGATTATTTTTTATTTATTTATTTTTCCTATATTTGCATTATAGGTAGGTACCTACCTCAGCGTTTTGAATTTTTGCGTTGATTTAGAATTTCTCACAGTTTAGAGGCAATTAGATTTAAGAAGTGTTTGATATGAATTTCTACGCGTTCATGTGAAAAAGGGTAGGTAGTAAGTTTATAATTATTAAAAAAATATTTTATGTCATGTAAGCAAAAATAATATTTTAAATTTTATATAACTTCAAATTTATCATTTTCGCAATTTTTCCTTTATCTGTACTATATAACGTTGCTTCGTGCCGAATTTCAAGATTCTGAGTTCACAGGAAGTACCTTGTAGGTTTTGATTCCCTAGCGTGTGACGGAAATTCGTCTAAGGTGTCGGTATAAACTGCTGTATCTTTTGATCGCGTTAACTTAGAAGTTTGATTTTTTTACTTCTTAAAGGGACAATAGATCTAGGTATTTGGTATAAATTTCAATTTGATACCTTTATTCGTTCGTGAGAAATAAGGTAGTAAGTTTCATTTTATTAAAATATTTTTATTATATTATATAACTAAAAAAATGTAATTTTCGCAATTTTTCCTATATTTGCAATATATGACAATGCTTTATGCCAAATTTCAAGATTCTGAGTTTACGGGAAGTATCCTGTAGGTTTTGATTCCTTTGCGAGTGTCGAAAATTTGTTGAAAATATCGACATAATCGGCTGTATCTTTTGATTGGCTTGGCTTAGAAGTTTGATATTTTCACAGCTTAAAGGGACAATAGACCTGAGTATTTCATGTGAATTTCAGCTTGATACGTTCACGCGTTCTTGAGATAAAGGGTCTTGACAGACGGACGGACGGACAACAAAGTGATCCTATAAGGGTTCCGTTTTTTCCTTTTGAGGTACGGAACCCTAAAAATAATGAAATTTATTTCAATTTGCAAATAATTATAGATTTCAACCAATTTTAATAATAATAAACAAAATAAAGTTACATAGAGACACAATTTTGAAAGTAATAAAATATCAGCTCCACAAACAGTCTGTGCAATTTAATGCCTAGAGTCTTGCGACGTTTATTTGCTTACTAAGAAACAAATAAAGCCATACATTTTTCAGGACTAAGTTTTTCTAGGATTTAATAAAGATGTTGTCGAGATATCCCCGCGCGAGCTTTTTCAGCCACAGTGTAAAATGGTACAATAGGTTTGTTATAAATTAAAAGATAACAAGGTCTCTTAGTATTTTTTGGTTTAACAGGTTTACTCACAACTGGTAGAAAAATAGTACCTTACCAGCAACCTTTGTTAGATTGTAACGGTCTGCAACTTTATCACGGACCAGTAACTGGAAAATAGACTTACGTCCGTGTTCACAAACATTACCATGAGTTCTCACAGTGCGCGTGGATGCACAGGGCGACACACGAACCAATCACAAAGCTCTATTCAACGCTGTGCTATCGATTTGCTGCTTCACTTATGTATAATATGTATGACGTATGTATTTACAAAAAAAAAGTATTTAAGTATGTTTATATCCATTGTCTAATACCCCTAATACAAGCTTTTAATACAAGGTTTAGTTTGGGACTAGAAGCGTAGTGTAAAATGTCCAGGGATATTTATTTATTATTTACTAGCTTTCCGCCCGCGGCTTCGCCCGCGTGGAATTTTGTCTGTCACAGAAAAACTTTATCGCGCGCGTCCCTGTTTCAAAAACCGGGATAAAAACTATCCTATGTTCTTTCCCGGGACTCAAACTATCTCTATGCCAAATTTCATCAAAATCGGTTGCGAGGTTTAAGCGGGAAAGCGTAACAGACAGACAGACAGACAGAGTTACTTTCGCATTTATAATATTAGTTGGGATTTACTTAAGCAAGTATCGTTTGCGAATACGGGCGTTACTGACTTCGCGTGTATTACGAGAGATCCAGGGCGAGCGACTTCGAGGCAATATTGCGGTTTACGACGTGAAGTATCTACTCGTACTGCGGTAAGTCGCTCTTATGATCAACTTCTCATGCAAAACGCAGTCGACATTCAAACACAATACAACTGTTCTTTCAATGGTTTACATTTTTACTCTACGTGTACTTATTTAGAGAACTTGTAGTACTTATTTCTGCTAGAGAAAATGTGAACTGGACTCATGTTAAGTAATAATTTATTAGCTATGTTCATTTCTATTATTTTATAGAATTCACTGAGTGACTGAAACTCACTGAGTTCTGATAATTTAATTAAGGCTCGTGGCTCATATTTGAATTGTGAATTTAAAATAGCGACATTGTATGTTTCATTACTGGTTCATAATATGTTTAGGTATTCTGTCATTATAATGAAACATTTTCAAACATACAATGTCACCACTGTAGCCACTATAAAATAGACAAAGAGTGGACTCAGGGGCTTAAGATACTGTATGCTTGCACCAAACTGATTGTCAGAAATGTTTTAATTTCGTGCATTGGATGAAAACTTATAGTGTAGGAGCTGTCATTAGGGCCATAACATTTGACGTGGTTTCAAACAAATACCATAGCCACACCAAAAGATACCAAAATATATAATTTAGAAGGCTTTTTATTAATTTTTCTAATACCCCACACTTAAAATGTGAGAGCTTCTTTGAATAACTCTTCTTTGCATAAAAGTAGGTACTTTAAGTCCTTAATTACAAAAGGATTACATTTTTCCCAAGCAGCTGTCGGCCATTTTCTTTTTTAAAAGCATCTTGAGTAGAATCGTTTCACATTTTATGGGTAATTAAAGTAGATTGCTTATCATAAACTCGTAAAATATGGTGCAATATATCTTTTATGACACTGAGATGTTTATAATATACCTACTCACAAGATGTTTATAAATGAAAAATTCTTTCGCCTACATAAATAAGGGTGCGTTTATTTTTTATACTCTACTCACATAACACAAGTAATATAATAGAAAGAAAGAAGTGGTATTTATTTGATAGAAATATAAAAACTGCCGAATTAAATTAAAACAAAGCTTTGAACGTCAACAAAGAAGTAATAATAGAAATATAGGTATTGTGCTCGTATTTGTTTGGAAAAACGAATTACCTTAATAAAGTGCTCGCTTTTTCTGAAACTTCATGGTTGTTTATTTTTAAAGCGCCGAAACAAGTGAAGCTAATTGACTCTGGCCCCTTTGTTTATTGCGAGGCACGTAGGCTGAATATTTATTCGGACGGAGTCGCGAGTAAACGGCCAGTTTTAGGTGTTCCTGATAAAGTTTTTGGCATACACCTAATAAAACAAATAAAGGTAACTTTAACTATCAGGTGCGTACTTTGCAGTCACAAGACATAGATAACAGTACTAAGATAACAGTACTAATAGTACCTGAACTAATAAAATTAATAAATAGTAAAAACAAATTATTTTAACAGACGATAGTGTCAATGTTTGTTATACCAGTCCATAACCATACTGAATAATATTTTTTTTCTTTCTTTCATAACAAAACAAAGTCTATGTTTTTTTAGAATTAAGTGTAAGCTAGGAACCGAATCCAGAACCTCCTCGAAATCTCAACTCTATCAAGTTTGGCGCGTTAATACTCTACAACCAGTTGCTTAGTCAACATCGGACTACAACCCGACCAGTTCACTGTTAGTAAACTCAGACTCTTTTAACATACTAATAAATCGATTTCTATACAAACCGAAGGATCCCGTCTATTCCAATCTTGAAAATGTTGCTTGTTTGCCAAAAATTCCACTGGAATTGCGAGGAGTACTTAAATTAAGCCTAGTATCTACTCTTTCAAAGAATTAGCCCGAGACACGTGCCGAAATCCCTTTGGAAAAAGTGTCTCGTTCTTGTTAAAACATTCTGAAGTTGCCACATAAACAACTTTATTTCTAACGTATTTATTTGTTACAGAACTTCACGAAGGACTAAAGTAAGTAGGTTGAATTTTTTGGCTATTTTTAAACAGCACATTGGAATAGCTAGACCTAATCTTGATTCCATCAACATCTGAATCATGAACTGGTCCATATTCTATACGTAAAGTTGGATGTACACTAGAGCATTTTCGCGAGCATTTCTATTTTATATAACATTCTTACAAATGACTCAATACAGGTAAAATGTTTCCAAAGCACGTTTGATTCGTGGAAGAGTGATATACCTACTAGAACTGTGTGCT
Source organism: Ostrinia nubilalis (assembly GCF_963855985.1). Classification (NCBI taxonomy): domain Eukaryota; kingdom Metazoa; phylum Arthropoda; class Insecta; order Lepidoptera; family Crambidae; genus Ostrinia; species Ostrinia nubilalis. The sequence goes on from NC_087103.1 coordinate 10,784,688, forward strand.
TACCATGAGTTTACGTTAGGTGTGCTCGCTAACGAGTACATCAAAAAAATCCATGAAGATTTTATTTCTTGAAAGTAGCCGCTAGGGGCGCTGCACAATATGTCATACATTAAGGCTGAGTTGCACCACCTAACTTTGACCGTAACTATGACGATGACCGGTGCTTTTTGTATGGAGTTTGACAGATTTTTGACCTTTGTCAAAGTTAAAGTAAGATGGTGCAACCCAGCCTTAATGTCATTACGCAGTCGTTGGCGAGCACACTTATAGATGACCCACGCTGAACTGTCCCACCAAACTCAATGACAGGGGGGCGCTACCATCGTTCAACTATATGGTTTCCAACATGGCAAAAATCGGAACCAGCAATCCGGTATTGACAGTGGCGCCCCACTGTCAATGTCATGCATAGGACAGTTCAGTATTTTGGAACTATAACGTAAACTCATGGTAAGCACACAGATCATAGAGCGGCTCGTTGTTCTGTTACAAGTAATTGCTCTAGTCTATACTCGCCTTAAGTAATTCAATTGTCAATTATATCCCTCTTGCGATAAGAGCTCGTTAAGCTTTCTCTGTATGGAAGCTTCGTACCTATTGAATAAAAATCTTTGCGTGTTAAAAGTTTCAAGTATCAAGAATTTTTGATTAGTTTCCCAACTTCTGTAGAAGTCAAGATTTAATAATCAAATAAGGAATAATTCGTAGGCCTATTAAATATTTAATATTGAACGCTGTGTGATTGTCTTAATCACTGGATTTTCTATTGGAACGCCTTTATTTAAGAGCTTATGGTCTTTAATAACTAAGGATTAGGTATTTTAAATATATACAAATTCAAGAAACCAGTAAGTTACTTAAGTACCTACATCTAGAGCTCAAATAATAATGCACAAACAAATATGAACTAAAATAAAAAATACCTTAAGTAAAAAAGATGAAAATATGATTATGATCCATTCAAGTTTGCTTAAGCTGTAATGTTCGCGTTAAATATAATTTCATTTTTCCGTATGAGAGAGCTTTGCAGTCTTTAACATACATGAATTCCTAAGTTATTACATACAAATTCACTCGCCCGTCGAAGTAAAGAAATTCTGAGTCCAAACATTTTCATCTCGAGATGAATTATGTAAAATGCTTTGACATCTGGATTAAGCGAATCTTCTTTCTTTGCTCTTAGCTTAAGTGTCTGTGCATTTTTATGGCTCTATAACTTTTTTAAACATTCTCTTAATCTAGTTTAATGGAAAATTTTCAGTAACCACTTGATCGATGGTGGAACATTCGACAAAGAACCGACATGATTGGCTCGATAATATTATTTTGTACAACACACCTTTCCAAACTAACTAGCTATCGAATCATTTGAAATTTTGAATCCCAACTGCAAATACTCGTAAACAGCACGAATCGTATGATTTTTTATGCTAGTTTTGCACGTGTCTTCACTCATGTTAAACTTTAGACCCACGTAACACGTTTCATCCCATTAGGGGGGTGAACTTTGGAACTTTTTCCCCTTCTAAGCTAGCCTGTGTCTTGAAAATTTCAGCTAATTTCCGTTTAGGAGTTTAAACTGTGTGTTGATAATCCAGTCAATAATAGTTGTCTTTAACAATATAAGTAATTCAAATCAATTTGTCACCATATTGTAACTTATACAGGTTGGAAATAGTTGCGAAATTATTCATAGTTAAACAATAAATGCTTTATCATTCGATAATAGTACTCAAAAGCCTTTGGTTACCCGCTGAGGTTTTAATTTATTCGCTTAGCCCAAATCTTTGGGAGAGGCAACAATTCTCTAATAACACTTTGAAAGGATCGCTTAACTCCGAAACTGTTTGTAAATAAGTTTCGGTCAAAATTAATATACTAAAAGCACAAAACTCTATTAAAGGGTTCATCCTCGGACCGAAAGTTGCGAACAAAGACCAATAAAGGCCGATACTATTACAAAATTGCTGGAAAGTAGCGGCTTGACGCAATCCGGTCGCAACTCAATTATAAAGTTAAACAAACATCCTGACGCGCGACATTCATAACTATTTGGGTTATTCGCAACGGAACGTGCTAAGTAACTTTTAGTTTTATGTGATTATTTTAAGTGCAATATTGGATTAGTTTAGAGTTTAATATGGCCAAGAGGGGCTAAATTACGATGATCAAGCGCTATTTCAAGCTTGTGGAAAATAACCGAGTAATGCTGGTGCTTTAAGTGGAACTTTCGCAAAAATGTGAGATACGTAGCAGAGATAGATAACATTCACAATATTGGAAATACTAACTACATAAAGTACTTATAATAAACTTGTCAACTTCAAAATAAACTTTATGACGTAAACTTATTTTTCTGAATACTCAATGATACACTAAAATACAGGTATAAGAATAAATGTAGGTATAATAAAATTTGAAGTCGACAGATACGCTGGAACGGTATCCATGTATTATCCCAATCCATTTTTCATATAACAGCTTTTGTAGCGACACGATGAATATCGCATGTTGCAATAAATGTATGAGATGTTGATATTGGATACTGTTGCGACTTAAGGGTGTAATAAAAGTAAGGGAATGCTATAACTGGAGGAAGCGACTTAATAAAAATGCTAAGTTGCTTGCAAGGATACTTGGAGCGGACTCAGTAGCGTCACACTTAATAAGCTCATATAATATGTGAGCTTTATTACCATCAAGCTCAAAAAGTTTACTGGTGTAAGTACATTAAGGCTGAGTTTCAGTTCCGGTGTTTTTTGTATGGAGTTTGATTGATTTTTGACATTTTTAAAGTCAAAGATTAACTACCTATGTATAATTATTCGAAGGCAATAAATACATTTTTTTTTCATAGTAAGATTGTGCAACCCAGCCAAGTCTTATACAAACTTCAGACTTTGTTCCTTCTTTTTTCACCCGGAAAAATGGTTGCGGGGACAACATGGCAAGCTATGTGGAGCTAGAACAAGAGCTATTTGGTTTAGAATTAAAAAAAAAAACAACTAAAACGACCTAAGTCCTTCGTCCTTGCCTTCGCCTATATGAACCTACGTTATACCTACAATCTGACAGGAATAGTCGAATAGTACGAGTTGAAGTACGGAGTTTGATCCTTGGCATATAAATACTTACTTACATAACCTCTGAAATTGAAGTTCAAATAAACCACCTTCAACAATCAAGTGATCATCTACATACACTCAACATCAAATAAACCGCACCTTCCGCAACGCGAACTTTAAAGATTTTCTTCTGACACAATCATGGTGCCCCAACAATATTGGTGTTATTTGAAAGCCCAATAAATATCCTTAAAGAAAAACACATTTAATTTCTAAATAAATGATTATCATATACCATAAATGTAACTTGAAAAGAGACCTCACTTTGGGCTCACCTCTGGGATCAATTAGACCAAATTTTATGGTTATAAAACCAAATAATGATCACACGTGTCCTCTTTAACAGATGGATACCGATTAATCCCAAATTAACAGTTTTATAGCCATAAAAGTTGGCTCAAGCGTAATAGCCTATTTATTGAAGAAGTGTCTCTGGATCCTTCTAAAGACACATTTTTGGGGTAAAAACCTTTCCTTTAATGAAATGAAGTTTAGAACTAGGCTTTTAAATGGTGCCAATATTGATAGGAAGTGGGGATGCATACGTTTGAAAGTGCTTGTTGCGGGAGGTGCGATTTATTTGATATTGAGTGTATTATTATTTTCTTTCGTGGCTTTACTGATTATTTCTTTTGTTAGGGGATGAAAAAAACAAACAATGAATGTTTTTATAAAATATCTCGTCGGAAGAGGATTGTAACTGTACAGAGACACTAGCTGGAGTTTTTTTTTTATTCGTCTAAGTAACTTTGAAAGTTATTTGCTAGTTAGTAGTTACCAACTTCACGGCTCGGCTCACCATGGCTATTAGCTAATGAAGCTTCCCAATGTTGTAGATAGAACTATGTACAATACATACTTACTTAAAAGGGCATATAAGTGTGATGCTATTCAGAGTTGCTTTGAGGACTGTAAAAACGTGTACAACAGCAGTTTGGTGCGAGCCAGACGAGTAATTTTCATTCGTAATAAATTACTCCATCCACAAGTACTAAAAAGAGGTTTCGTTCTATCATTTCTTTGTAAAGAAAGTACTAAATAGGTACTAAATGTCCCACTCGTGTGCGTACTATTTATCTGTATTCAGCTGTCAATGTGTACTTGGGTACTTGTTCCACGGTATTCGGATTCACACCACGTTCGCCCGTGGCGCGGGAGATACGCGTAATTGCTACGTAAATAACATATTGCCACATGCGATAATATTTTTACAGCCATTACAATGTTCCCATACCAAAGGCATGTGAATAAAAAGTGTAGGTTGTTCGAGTTGCAACTACGAGGAAAGTGTTCCTTACAACTTTACCTGAAAAATAATTAGTCATGAAAATACCAATTAAGTTATGAAAAATAATAAGTATTTAATGTGTATTTTTCCTAGAACCTTACGCTTCACAAATTATGTAAAAAATTTTACGATGTGTAACCTAACTTTTCAACCGACTTCAAAAAAGGAGGAGGTTCTCAATTCGACCCGTATGTTATTTTTTTTTTTTCTATGTTTGTTACGCGATAACTCCGCCAATTATGAACCGATTTGAACAAATCTTTTTTCGGCGTATAGGTAATACCTCAAGGGTGGTCCCATTTAAATTTAATAATAGAAAAAACAACCCCCAAGGGTGGAAAATTGGGGATGAACTTTTTTATACGCAATATCTCCGCCGATTATAAATCAATTTGAACGATTATTTTTTTGTTGAATAGGTATTATCAAAAGGGTGGTTTCATGCGAATTTGAAGAAAATATTTCACCCCCAAGGGTGGAAAATTGGGGTTGAAATTTTTTATACGCAATATTTTTAATTTTTAGTTTTTTTTTGTGTTCAGTCGGTTGAAGTCGGTTTTATTTTTTTAAAAAGTTAATTATGTGTGGTTAACTTGACCTTTTATAGGATAATTATTGTCTGCGTATATACGTCACACAAAAAATATGCCAACTTCTTTTTGACAAAACTGGAAATGGTAATACATGAACTAACAAATAAATTTGAAAACCACAAAATCATTATTACAGGGGATTTTAACATCAATACCTTAGAAAAGACCAAAGCATCTCAATATCTCCACGACATAGTTGCAAATTATAACCTGACCACCCATATAGACGAGCCGACACGGGGAAACAGCTGTCTAGATCACGTAATAAGTTCTGTAAAAAAGGCGAAAGGAACTTTGTTACCATTGCACTTATCTGACCATAACACGGCTCAGATGTTATCATTTCCAATAAAGAAACAGCCAAAGGCAAACTGCAAATTTGTTTATAAGAGAGAATACAGTACTGAAAATATTAACAAGTTTTGCGATTACCTTAAATCCTTATCATTCACAGAGGTTTTGGAGGAAAATGATATAAATAAAGCTTTTGACAATTTTCACCAAACCTTTGGATTATTGTTTAAGTCCTGTTTTCCAAAAATAAAATTAAAAATAAATACAAATTCATCAAAACCTAAGTGGATAACTAGGGGATTGAAAATATCGACTAAAACAAAAAGACTACTACGTTTCAAATATTACAAGGGAAAAGAAAGACTTGATAGGACTAGATACATTAACTACTCTAAAATCCTTAGGAAGTGCATAAACAAAGCCCAAAAATTATGTAATGACCGTTACCTCCAGCGCAGCCAGAATATTTGTAAGGCTTCTTGGAGACTTATCAAAGATGAGACAGAGTGCTGTACAGAGGAAAACGTGATCTCAGAAATCCAATGTAATGGCAAAACAATAAAAAACGCCAAAGACATTGCAGAAGCATTTAATGAATACTACATTAAAGTAAGTAGTAAAGAAAATACTCAGGATCCCGACATTTATCTTAAAGCCTTATCTAAAATAAATCGTACCGCAAACTCTATATTCCTTGTACCTCTGACTGTGACGGAAACTATAAATATTATAACGTCACTAAAAAATACAAATTCATATGGCTTTGACGAAATATGCACTAAAATCCTAAAATTAAGCAAACATGTAATTGCTCCGGTTTTGACCCATATAATTAACTTGTCTTTCGAAACAGGTCGCTTCCCTAAAACACTCAAGCTCTCCGTAGTCAAACCTATTTACAAAAAAAACGATAAATCAGATTTGGGAAACTATCGCCCCATAACATTAATACCCATCTTGTCAAAAGTCTTTGAAAGGGCCATGAAAGACAAACTAATGTTTTTGTCACAAATTTAAATTAATAGCGCCAGAACAATTTGGGTTTCAGAAGGGAAAGTCCACTACACTCGCATGCTTCAATCTAGTGCACAAGGTAATCTTTGGCCTTGATCAAAAACAATGTTCGACGGTACTTTTTCTTGATATGTCAAAGGCATTTGACTGTGTAGCCCATGACATTCTGTTAGCAAAACTGGAGAGATATGGGATACGTGGTCCAGCACTCTCTTGGCTCGAATCTTATCTTACGGATAGAGGCCAATGCGTTGAACTTAATAGGGTAAACAATAGAAACATTGAAACTTCCTACCGTTCAAATTATAAAATAAATGGGGTAGGTATCCCTCAGGGCAGCGTGCTGGGCCCTATCCTTTTTCTATTATATATCAATGACTTCCCGAAATTCATAGAACATGACTGTATCCTGTTTGCTGATGACATTTCTATAATAATAAATAATAAATCTGAAAATGTGATAAATTATGAATCTGACATTAATAATACAATTAAATATACAATAGATTACTTAGAGGCTAATAAATTAAACATAAACTTGAATAAAACCAAATATGTACAATTCAATGTAAAGGGACGCAAGGAAATCAACCTTAAGTTAAGACATCAAAATATTGATATTGAATCATCAAATGACATGCTATTTCTAGGTATAGTCTTAAACAAGAGCTTAAATTTCTCTAGCCATGTTCAAAGAGTCTGTAATAAGATAAACAGATTTGCTTTTACGTCCTTCGTCGTCTGACAGTAAAAACTTCTTTAAGTGTAACGCTATCTGCATATCGCACCCCCCCTGGAAGAAGTATGCAAGTCCACTTGTGCGATATTTTTTTTATTGCACTAAAAAATCGAGGAGGAGGTACCTAATACATATTGTCAATTTTTTTCATAATTTTTCTCTTAAAAATGAAGAAATTATGTACAAATATGTAAAATATTGCAACATTAAAATATCTAAATTTCCATAGCAAAAACGAAGTAAATATTTATATTTGCACTTAATTGTTTAATAAAGTTCCGTATGAATAATAGCATATTAATAGTTACGTACATCTTCCACGAAGACTTTAAAAAACATTTTCGCGTATCTATTGTTGCATACTTATTTTAGGATATTATTTGGTGGGTATCGTAGTGCAAGTTCAGTTGCGTAGTTTTTCCACGAAACTTTTGTGCACATTATGCTGGTAATTTTGTGCAAGTCTAGATGCCTAATTCTTCCACGAAGCTTTTATTCGCATTATAATATACAGTGTGAGTCACGTTAAAGTGTACATATGAAAATAGATAAAACTAGACCTGTTTTTATCGACAAAAAAGAGGTCAAAAATTTTTTGAGATTTTTTTTTAATTTTTTATAGAATTTTTTTTCTTCCAATTACTTAATGTAAAGAAAACGTAATAACTTTTAAACTAAGCGGTATATCCTAATAAAATAAAAACAGTAATAATGCTAAATAACAGGCGATACTAAAAAAATACATAAAATACACAAAAAAGGCAAAAAAATAATAAAAAATTATACTTTTTGAAAAAAATCTGCTTAAAAATTCGTGTTTTTTTGGTTATTTGATAAATTTCTCCAAAAAATGCCCCTATAACTGGTGGTTTTTATTACTTTGTATTATTTTCTATCGTATTACCTTCGTAAAACCAAAAATCGCATGTCTCTATCACTATCACAACGTTTGCAATGATCGTTTGAACTAAGCCTCTCCGGGCGCGCCATTCAACGCTTCGTTAACAACAAAACTGAAAATGGCTCTAGATTTGTAATTTTGATAAAGACAAGTTAGATTTCAAATAAAAACAAAAGATTTTGAAGTAAAATAAGCACTTTAGTTAAAATTAAAATTGTCTCTACCTGTAGCGGAGAATAATGTTGTGGCAGGCCTTTGTTCAAACGATCATAGCAAATGTTGTGATAGGGATAGAGACATGCGATTTTTAGTTTTACAAAGATAATACGATAGAAAATAATACAAAGTAATAAAAACCACCAGTTATAGGGGCATTTTTTGGAGAAATTTATCAAATAACCAAAAAAACACGAATTTTTAAGCAGATTTTTTTCAAAAATTATCATTTTTTATTATTTGTTGGCCTTTTTTGTGTATTTTATGTATTTTTTTAGTATTGCCTGTTATTTAGCATTATTACTGTTTTTATTTTATCAGGATATACCGCTTAGTTTAAAAGTTATTACGTTTTCTTTACAATAAGTAATTGGAAGAAAAAAAATTCTATAAAAAATTAAAAAAAAATCTCAAAAAATTTTTGACCTCTTTTTTGTCGATAAAAATAGGTCTAGTTTTATCTATTTTCATATGTACACTTTAACGTGACTCACACTGTATAACAATTGATACGTTATTTTCTACGTAGATATCTTTGTGCAAGTCTAGTTGCTAATATTTTGCGAAGCTTTTGGCGATGTTGTATTTTAAACCGATATTGATACATTTATTTAGATGTAATTAAGTCATTAACAAAGCACAAATTAACTTAGTTTCAGTCATTTAAGTATCCAATCCACTCCTTTTTGCACTAAATACCCCTGTACCTAAGACTGTGTGTTTATTAAAAATTCGTCCCAATGATTACTTACCACGTGGTAAAATTATCGGTCTTTATGAGTACAAGATCCATTTTAAATTCTGTCTCTCTCTTCAGTGAATCGTTATCGTAGTTATCGTGATAAATTTTCATCTTTCCAGAGCCGCATGTGTTCATTTATCAGCTTATGCGTGTATTGCCAGCGTGACAAGGTATGTATCTATACGTCTTTTGGAGCAGTAAGCAACAATCGGTGTGTCCCCAATTATAGAATGACACAAGTTTATATGTATTTTAAGGATTATTGTAATCAAAATGACATACTCGTAATGGTCAGACGTTTAAAAATGCAACAACCTGATACAAAACTGTTGCCATCTTTTCGTATGTAGGTACGATGAGCGAATACTGACTGTATTCTTTTCAGGTGGTACTTGATCGACCTTCCGCAGACCTCCACGGATTGTACTTGCCACTGGAATGTAGTGCCTATCCTAGTGTTGACGCTATTTGTCCAGTAAATTGCAGTTATTTCCAGGCCTTATGAAACTCCTGGCTCAGACAAAGTTCCTATCCTGGTTGCTTCACAGGTCCGGCCACTCTTCAACAAAGCGTATAAAAGCACCTATAAGTTTTGGACCAAATAAAAACTGTTCTTTTTTCTTTATAGGTTCAGCCAAACCAACGCAATCTCAAGCGATCAGCCGGCGTGCAGTGATAGCGATTAGACTTAAGATTCGGCCAAACTAACGCGATCAACCGGCGTGCAGCGATGGCGAACAATGCATTTAGGTCTGGTCGCCATCGCTGCACGCCGGTTGATCGAGTGTGAACCTTATAGGATTTGGAAGTGATGTCACCAACGAGTTCAATGTGGGTAGCTTTTGTAGTCATGCAGACAATAAATAATAATATCACTATATTATAGGCTTCTATAGTTTTGTTCCCTTGGACATCAAAATTTAAAAGGGTCCTTCAAAATCCTCTCCCTTGTTCATGAATTGTCTAGATTGAGATACTTGCTGTTCTGGTAAATCTACCATTATTTGTACTTTGGTAGTAGCATTCAATTTAGCACAATTGAAACATCTGTGCACGTATTTTCTCGCCAATGGTTTCGCCTTGATAATCCAAAATGTGGAGCTGTATCAGCTTTCTTATGAATTATAGTATTAATTATTATAAACGTTTTCGAATTTCTCCACGACGCGGTTTGCAACAATAGATTTCCACCTAATCGTCTCTCCAGACAGCTAGGCGATCACAATAGAAAAACCTGTTCACAGTGTTCGAACATCTGTGAGGTTGGTATTCTTCACATTACTTCTTCTCATTTGCTTCATCCAGTTTACTCAAAGCACCACATAGCTCAAGACGTGATAAAATAAATAGTTTTTTGAGAGCACTTGAGTTTTTTAGCAATTAATTTCGTTTTAAATCCTTCATCTAGTTGATAGTGAACGGCTGCAGTTTATTGCACTCACAGAGGCATCGCTAAATTCATTGTTTTGTATTTTTACTCGGCCTGCATTCAACGCCTTCCCGCTACCTTCATCAGGTCGTCGGACCACCTTGTGGATGGATGTCCTAACGCTGCGTTTTCCGGTACGTGGTGTCCGCTCCATAACCTTGCCTGCCCCATCGGCCGTCAGTTCTGCGTAAGTACTATGTGCTTCCAACCGCGCGATGTGGAAGTCATTGGGGGAGGCCTATGTTCAGCAGTGGACGTCCTGTGGCTGAAATGATGATGATGTATTTTTTCTCTCTATCTATAGATAGTATACCAACCTATATCTGTATTTTGTCAATGTGAATCAAATCCTGCCGTATCTTAATCCAATCTTTTTCTAATGAGTTACTTATCTTTCCATCTATTACTAGTTTTTTATCAGCCAAAGTTTTTTTTTTTAAACAAATAAACACTTTCTATTCTATTTCCATTAGAACCTTAGCCATGACTGTACTTAACGCTAAGCTCCAGCCAAGGGGATCAAAAAGTTTGATCAGATGTATCAGATAAAATGTTACGTTTCATGGTTGGTTTTGCAATTTGTGGTATATTCACATTGTATTGAAATCTGTGCTCAAATTCCATTCAATACCCAATGCTTGGACTGTTCCATCAAGGTTCATAAAACTACTTTAGCACTAGCTTATATTTTGTTGTCTTCTATTGACTTCATAAACTCAACGCAGAACTAGGTAGCAAAAGGTATTTGACCGCAATTGCATGTGATGTTAAGTGAGATGCAGTATAAGATGATAGATATCTACCTGTAAGTGCCTATAAGGTCCGGCATAGTGCTCAGGAGAGACAGCAGCAGGCAGCGACCTGTTCGCATTATAAAAGAGTTTATCGAAACGCTTAGTGCAAGCTGGTGGCATGACGACAATGTAGGAATGATACGTTAACCAGCGTCTGATGATGGAAGGGGGCTGGTGGAATTAGGTGGTGTAATTCCTTCGCACATTCTCTGAAGTGTAACCTGGTGGATGGTCACATCAGATGTATTATTATCTGCTCTGTAAGTTCTCATTAAATTATAGCATTATAGCTTCAATTGACCAGTCCACTCCTGATAAAAGGTCGTTGATATAAAAGTATTGTTTTATTATTTTATAAAAATCGGTACTCCGGTAATCCGAATCATTTTTTGTCACATAAATCTGAAGATCATCTTCATAATGTCATCTATGAAGCAAACACGTTTCATCTCATTATAATATTTCTCGGGTTTTCTTGCAGCTGGGAACCTACAAGCAGTTCATTATTCAGTGAAATATAAATCGAACCTTAACACAAAGCATCAAATATAATCGTGCGCGAGTTGTCTCCGTATTATTCCAGACGACCGCATGACGAGGTAAGTATACTGTCAGTCTTGTTTCTTTTGGTTTTTCAGGTAGGTATCTCTTTTAATAAAAAAAAATCTGTGTGTTCGTTAATATTTTTTCAGGTCTAGTGATTTCTGTAGCTTCCTTTCTAATTTAACGGACCTGTGAGTGGTTATGTTTCTGGGTTTTTTAAGGGAAAGGAGGCAAACGAGCAGACGAATCACCTGATGGTAAGTGTTTACCCGCCGCCCATAGACACCCGCTCCTCGGTGAGTTACAGGTGCGTTGATTGTATTTAAAGTATTAGAGTCTGCTCTTAAAGGTTTTAGGTCGTATTGGTCCGCAAATACTGCAAAAGGCAGTTCATTCTTCGGTTTGGTGTCTGCAAATGGTGATTGTGGATTTTCTGTTTTAAATGGTAACTTTACAAAATATCTATCTACCGCTTCCGTAAAAAAAAATGTCCTGAAGCAGTGGTTGGGTTAATAATGGGGAGTGTAAAACTATAAAAGTGCTTTATAAAAGCCTTCTTGCAAAAATAAATGAGTTTTATGCCCGTTTTCACCATTAATCCCAAATTTTTAAGTGACCCCTATAAAAACAAAATTCCTGTTATGTATCACCATAGAGGTCACTTACAAATTAGGGATTGATGGTGTAATAGGGGAATTAGTCCTTTTGATGGCTCGTCTCTCCCTAAAAATGCAATTTCCGAAAATTATAATATAGTTATGCAAAATTATTGTAACTTTTTGATTTTGAATAAAGCTATAATTTTAAATACTACCATAAGTAATGTAATTTTTCACAAGGTAAAAGTACGTTATCCTTTTTACGAATTTATTTCAATACGAATAGTTCGAGGAAAAACTACGTAAACTACACTTACACGTTGAATGCACGACTAAATCTGAACGCCAATAAGTGGTTATCTGCAATAATACCAAACAGCATGTATTCCTTTACATGTCAACAATGCAATATTCATAATTACAACAACAAGGTGTTAAATATGTTTCGCGGAATAAGTACGCAACGCTCTTTTTTAAGTTTTTCTCAAAACCTATTAAGTGTATTTTAAATATAAATACATAGGCCCCTCACAGACATTTTTAGCTATCTTTTGATGTATAACACATATTTTTAATAATGATAATAAATTTTTAGGACAGTTTTTTTACGCTCCTGAAAAGTTGGCATTTTTCACTTGCGTACTTATTCCAGGAAGGGTGCGATATTACGGATATGTTGCCTCAAACATCAATTATTATGGACTTATAATTTGGGGGAACAGCACATACATCCAAAGAGTATTTATTGCACAAAAAAAATGTATCCGAGCTATTTGTCGAAGTGGACCGATTGACTCTTGTAGGCCACTTTTTACCAAACTACGTATTCTTACTGTTCCTAGCATGTACATTCTCGAAATATTTAAATTTGTAAGTCAACACCCTCAAATATTTCAGAGGGCAAAGGATATATACCCAAGGAACACAAGATTCCCTGATAGACTCGCAATAGATTTTTGTCCAAAAACTTCGTTATATAAAAAAACTGTTACTATATGTGTATAAAAATCTATAACAAAATTCCAGATAGATTTAAGAAGGGGTCAACCACTGTCATGACACGGAACTTAAAAGACTGGCTTATAGACAATTGTATATATAGTGTAAAGGAATTCCTAGACACAAAATTTGCATGCTGATATTGTTAAGCAGAATAGTAGCACTCTACCTAAATTTAACACCTAAACCATTGTACCTATTCTTTGCAAATAAATACTTTGACTTTGACTTTGACTTTGACTTTGAAAAATAGTTATAATTCTATTTTTAAATTTTCTATTTTTTTCAGAGGAGAAATCTAATAAGAAATTCAATTTGTTCCAATTTCTTATGTCTTCTGAAATATCGGTTAGTGCTGAAAGAACTGTTTCAGTACGTAACGCAAAATCTCTTCAACCTTCTCGCAATACGAATATCATCCACTACCTTCACTACCACTACCACGACTATAAAAACCAACATAACATTAAGATATCCAACCCTTTGCCGAATCAAAACATCCATATTTCTTTTTAAATGGAGCCTGATTCTGAAAAAGCAACTGAAGCACCGCAGCCTAGCCCGATAAATCACAATGAAAACTATGTCAAAGTGCCGGAGGGCGCGCATCGATCGATTCCTTGAGGGCTCGTAAACTCCTTACTAGGGATGTGCCAATCCGATTATACTGAGAATCGAATCATCGATTTTCAGGTACATTTAAAGGTATACGATTTTCCAGGAAGATTGATTGTAAAAGAATTAAACCTTTTTTTTTTTTTTTTCAAATCGTATTATTTATTTGTAATGTCATTTATTTGCTTTCATACCATAAATGAAAGGCTTTATCAATTCAGCCTTTTGTTTTATTTTAAGTGCGTTTGTATCACGAATGTCTTGATTTAGAAATGATAACGAAACGTGTGAGTACTATATTAATTTCTTTATTTAACAACTTGCACCTACACATACATAATTATAAAATACTAGCTTTTGCCTGCGGCTTCACCCGCGTGAAATTTATTTTGTCACAGATCGTCATAAATTATAGCCTATATGTTATTCTAGTTTATAAACCATAAAACTGTAAAGTTTCATCAAAATCCGTTCAGTACTTTTTGCGTGAAAGAGTAACAAACATGTTGACATCCAGACATCCATACAAATTTTCGCATTTATAATATTAAGTAAGATGAAAGACTTATGTGTTAGGCTTATGTGACTGCACCAGACAGTCTGCCAATAGAGAGAGATGGAGGGAGATCGTACGGAGAGTTGTATCCGCCTCTACAACCGATGTGAACAACGCCTCAACGTGACCACGACCGCTCTGCCAAGAGCGTAACGAATAAGAAGAAGATGAAAGAAAGAAAATATGCCAACATTAACCTTTTCTTTTCATTAGATCTTATTACTTTCTTAAAGTAACGAATTCAAAATGTAAGTCCCTTCTCATCAATCGAATACTCAGATTTCATCATTCAGATCGTAAACCAACACCCCATCCCTATAACTACTGCAATAAGGGCTCCGATGGGCCGTCACCCGAGCTTGCTGTTATTGCGCATTCGTCATAGCCGACGACATAGATGTCGATGGTTCGCATAAATCCCGGAAAATGTTCCATTGTGATGTCAGCTTTGTGCCATTGCTATTCATTGAGGCATCTTTTCATAAAAGTTTGCGAACGGCTTACGTTACACGTTAAGGGCTCGTTTCCACTGCAATCCAGTTTAAGAGATTCAGTAATGCAGGATCGCGCCAAAACTGGACTTTCGTGTTAGAGCGCTTTCACATTAGGGCGTTAGTAGCGCGACAGCAGAGCGGCAGCGGCGTTTTTGTAATGTGAAGGGAGGCATCAGCTGTCACATAAGTAGCGTTTGTCGCGCTGCTAAATCGCATGTCAAAGCGCTCTAAGGCTGTGTTGCACCATTCTAATTTAACTTTGACAAACGTCAAAAATCTGTCAAACTCCATACAAAAAGCACAGGTTATCGTTATAGTTACCGTTAAAGTGAGGTAGTGCAACTCAGCCTTTTTGAAATTCGAATCACAAATTCGAACGGATTGGTTTTTCGCGTGACACGAGATGTTCGCGTGAAGTTAGTATTAAACACGTACTTATACATAAACAGGATCCTGCCAAAAACAGTTCCTACAAAAATCACGATGTCTCGGTGAGAAAGAAAATCTGTTGTAAAAGTTGGTTTAGCATGTCAAATAATGTCAAATGCGAAACAAACTGTAGACTTGTTTAAACTCGGGAGTTTTCAAAATACACTCGCAAGTTGCTGTTAAACCGCTGACCAGCTAGTTTCTTTTTACAAGTGTTTGGTTTGCTAATTATTACGCTAACTTTTGAAAATGTTAGTTTTTTCGTGTTGAACTGCTTACTTTGTGTTTTTGGTGGAGATTTTATTTGGTTTCAAAACTGAAATGTTTGCATTACATTACATTTCCGTTTACTTTACAGTGTTATAGTATTCATTGCCTCTACAAACTCCTACATAGTGTATTGGAAACATTTCATAATAGTTTCATATTGGTTTCACAATAGTTTTTCATAACCGGCTACTGAATTTCGCACGCTCCGCACAGGTACTCGTAACCTAGCAGTGAGAAATTTACCTTTAATACTTATAAAGTAAGGCCTAGTAAATCCTTTACTTCAATCTATTTACATAATAGGTAAACAAATGCCCGGTGAGTGACCACCTTAAGAATAAACTTAACCTTTAACTACTGACGTGGGGGCCTCTCAGGCCTTGCAAAAGTCAAATTGTTGAATTTCTCCTCTCCCACGTGCACGACACACGCGAATCTTTTAGTACCTTCAAGTTTCATTACGCCGAAGCTGTCAACAACGGTGCACGTGATTGCACGCGCAATTTCAGTAGGTAAATTAATTTTAAAGTTTCTTGTGGGCCTCTCAGGCCCCCACCTCAGTATTGGCGTAACTTTTTTTGTCTATAGTTTTCATTTAGCTGTCGTCTTTTCTTGAAATAATTTGAAAAAATCTATAATATGGAGCCCATAGTACGTCGTCCGAGAGAAAGCGGTATCACGGAAGTAAAAATAACCAGCATTTAACGAAAAATAGAAGAACAGTAGTTTTTGGCACGTATGCTAGGAAATGATAAGCCTGTACCTGTCTATCAAGATTTAACACGTTGAGTGCGAAACCAGGTCTATAGACCTTGTGTACGTCTCGCTTACCGTGCGGCTAAGAAAATTATAGTCTTCCTTGTCGTGCGAAAGGCATAACTTCAATTGGGTCCGGTGTAGGAAAGTGATGAATATATATCTATGATGTATTCTTAAAATAGAATCCAATGATGTACCTACCTTAATACCAGGTTTTTAGACCTGGTACCGCACGGAAGTAATAAAATGTCTTCACAATGCGAAACCAGGTCGAAGCGCCTTGTACCCTGCGCACCTGGTACCGCACCCCACGCTAGCTTCATGCAGCCAGTGTTGCCTCGCATTCGTAAGAAACGCACATATCGACATGGCGTCAAGAGAAACAAACAAAATCAAAACTGCAAATTGATTATAATTTAATTTGATACACGATTTATTGCTAATTTAAATAGTTTTTCGTGACAAATATTTGAAGTTGTAACTAAATGTTATTAAATAATATGTTTTCTTTAAATATAGCTTATTTAAGTATTTATGCACGTATGTCTTATTTGTAAAATATTTAGACTAAATGATTAAAATATCTTTGTTTGTTACTTTTTTAAATTTTTATTAAAACTTAATTAAAACTATCGATATTTGTATTTCACATCCCTAGAATACCCACCAGACTTCCCTACTTCAGTGCGGCACAGGGTGCATAAGCCTTGTATTTTGAATATAGCTATAATTTTTATACTAAACAAGTAATTCACGAACGCCTTCAGGTGTATGTCAATAAATGCATTATTATTAATATTCAAAGAAAAAAAACACAATATCTATTAACATGTAGCCAAAAATAAAATTAATATATCTTAAATATTACAAGGTCTTTAAGCCTTGTGCCGCCACAATGTAAGTTTTAATACCAGGTTTACCGACCTTGTACCGAAGGAATGGAAAGTATTAGAAAGTTACTGCCGCAGCAAAGGTGTTAAACGATGAAACCAAGTGTCATACATGTATTTTGAAGATTCAAATGAAATCTACATTTTAAAAATATGTATGGCTTCCTTAACTGAGCAAAATAAGTTTATCCAGACTGTGTTTAATTCGCACTATTTGATGTGTGTAATTTTTTTCCCCCTTTTTCATATTAAGACTACTGATATATCATTAGCTAATAAGACTATTGAAAATTAAGATTCTAAGTTGATTTGTTGAATTTATGAATATTTTTTATGATAACTTTGTGAATCATGATTTCATGAGATTTTTGCCAAAAAATGCTACATGTTTTCTAAATATTGAAATAATACGTACTTATTAACAAATAATTTACATAAAAATCGTTTTATTGTATTTAAGTATAACCACTATTAATAATTATTAAACATAAAACCCTAAAAAGATTATATATTTTTAAATATAAGCACACATATGTACGGGCCTCTCAGGCCCCCACGTCAGTATTTACGTGAAACTAAATCCACCTCAGTAGCTAAAGGTTAATCAACTCCCAGTCAAAATGGCCACCAATCACAAAGAAAACACTAATGGCGACGCCGGGCGTTGCTTAGACAAACATTGTCCGAGTTGATTCCCGCGGTCTCCAGCCAATCTCGGATGAGCAGGATCTAATTATCGGTTTAATTATCCAGCAACTTCTTTTCTCATTACTACAAGCTATCGAGCGTCCCCATAATGTTTATTTGCCAGGCACACATCAACAAGATCAGTCAGACAAATCTCGTTTCGTGGATCACTTTTAAAGACTGGAAATAAGCAAGCTCCTGTTTCAATTCTATAATTGAATGAGAATTGAGGTGGTTACGAGTAAAAATATCTGAAGACTAGAACTTATAATATCTATTTTTCTTTAATTTAAAATGTAAAATAAGTGTCGGCAGCTACACAAATTGCAAAAAAAATTATATAACACATTCAGTGATGTTTGAGTTAGAAAGTATAAAGAGACGAGTTATTGTCTCTTTAAACGTGTCAATTAGTAATTTTTGGTAAAACAACATTAAGGAAAGTAAAACGTCGCACGACACGCGTACCATACACTACTAGTAATGTATCCTGCAACATTTAACGTAAGCTTTAACGTGCGATGTGTACTGGCTGTTTACCTAATATTGTATCTGCAGCAAGAAACCCGGTTGAGAACCGGGTCACGGGGGGTAGTTAGCATAATTCGCCCGGATTACGTCCGCTTCAAACAAAAATATAGCGGATTAATGTAAATTGCCCAACTACTGGCCCGGTTGTCATTTGTCTTGGATGTGACGTGGACCCAAAATTGTACCCTGTTTGCTACAGATATACAGGGAGTCCCAAAAAGTAGTGTAGCTGAAGCCTATAGGTAAAGCATCACTAGGGATTTCGGAATCACCCCCATGTTCCGCAATTTTTGATAGCTTCGAGTTATGATTGTTTAAAATTTCTGTGCTTAGGCACTTTGTTGGTCACTGTGGTGCGAATAGATAAGGTACATGCCTGAAATTTTTATTATTATCAGATGAATACTAGGCCTAGCTGATCCAGAAGTATTTACATCTATAACACGAATGTAAACTAAAAAGGTAAAAAAAATCATAACTCGAAAACTTTCAAAAGTCACGGTGATTCGGGTATGATGATGATGCTCTACCTCTGGGCTTCGGCTTGATACTACTTTTTGGGACATCCTGTATTTATCGAACTCCATTGGCATAAACGTAGTTTTATAAAGTGCGCAAAGAAAAGTACTTGATGTTTCTGAAGACTGAGAGGTAGTTCTGAAGTGTTTCGCGAAGTGCTCACTTACATTAATTCCTAGAAGACCTTTGTAGTCTCAAAGTACGTACATATTTGATTGGCCTTTGAATTTTATATTAAAGTAAGTAGCATTTATAATTAATATAGTAACCCATTTTAATATTCTATAAGTGACACATATTTTTGAGCCTTTATTAACAAAGGACATTGTCAGAAACCGCCTAAAAAACCGCCCAAAAACATTAACCCATCATAATTATTTTCTATTTTTTTTAATACATTAAGCACCCTTTCCTTCTAATGGACACTTAAGCATTGAAAAATTAAATAAATAAGTCTTTTAACGTTTATTCTATAATACTATTACAACTTCCGGACGTTTTGGTGCGTGGCATGGTCTAAAACCTATCAAGTTCCATAATTTTTGCCGATAAAATCTGTACGAGGCATTACCGTACTTTATTGCTGGGAGTCCATGTATAGTGATGTTCCTGCGGCCATCATAGACAATAAAATATCGATTTTGAAAATAAAATAAATCGATTAAACTGCTTTGAAGACTAGATTTGCGTTAAAAGCTAAAAAGATATTGACACTATTACAAGAAGCTATCTAAAGTGTCCAACTGGTCGAAGGTCGTAAATAAAATAAAAATAATTAGGACCATAAACTGATATTCATGGTATCATAACTGTAAAAGTGTCAGAATCCGATGTTGAATCCAATGCCAGTTGAAGTGTGAGAAACATATATCAACCTAGTATAGTTGCCAGTCTCTCATAATCTATGCCAATGAGGGTTTTCGCGATTGAAAAATCCGCCAGATGGCAATACGTAGACGTGAGGTCCAAATGCTGCATGATTGGTTATTTTTGACATGACATTTGGACCTCGCGTCTACGTATTGCCATCTCGCGGATTTTTCAATCGCGAAAACCCTCATTCATAGCACATGTATAATAATAGACCAAATGAACTTTTATAGATTGTGAAAGAGAAGATAAAGATTTTATTATTTTATCAAAATCTTGCCACGAGGTAGTTTTTCAGTAGAAACCAGGATTGGATAATCGCTACAGGCAAGTATCAGAACATTTTATAAATATTTTTAATCGATTATATCCTTGTGAACCGTTTTAATAAATTGTCATTTTACTTTTTCAATTAAAACTTTTTCAATCCCTAGTCTTGTCAAACTGTCATAATGTCAACAAATTATAAATGTCACGTCAGTTGACTCAATTTCAGTCTTCTGTGCGTTTATTGTATTTTTATTTCAATGAAATAGTGCTAAAGGGTTAGTAGGTACTAAAAGTGAAAGCCTTTTTTCAGAAAGAAAACCAATGTGGTGCCCTTATTATTCATACTGTTTGAAAGTTACAAGTCAGTGATACAGAGTTGCCGACATTATAACTCCGTAGTGATACCATACCAAAGAAGAAGTTTTCCTAAACACTTGTGTTATTTTTATATGTGATAAAATAAAAAGGATTAATTCTACTGCTCAAATGGAATAACTTATCCCAAGAGACCGAATATAAAAAAAAAACCTCTCCATAGAAATTATTACCATCACGAGGATGTGAATTTTTTTGAGAATTTGATATTGGTCCTGTAAGAAAAGTAGTTGTATTTCAGTAGTAGAATCAACCCTTCTTATTTCATCAGCAAGAGTAACTATAAAAACGCCCTGTAGGTAGGTATTATTAAGCTGAAGAGTTTGTTTAGTGTCAAAGACTGTCACACAGTGTAACATAAATTGGCATATTATGATAATGAACATAAAAACTTAAATAAATATTTATATTAATATTTTTTCTATTTATTTATTTTCCCAAAGCTTCACAGTGACAGCTGAAACAGCAATACTGTTGTAAAACTAAACTTGGAACAAACTGTTACAAATATTTTACAAATTAAAATAAAACCGCATGTTGCTTTACTTTCTCGTATAGGTAGGTAATAAATGTAATTAATGGCTAGATTATTAATGTTACTTTGTTACCCTCAATAGTGAGGAGATCTTATAAAATGGTAACCCTGATTTTCATTGTCATTCAAGTGCTCTTTCTTCGCATAGGCTTCTGTGATTTGGCCAAGGGCCACACACATTGCGATAACATTATGCGACATTGATTTGACAGCAGCGGAGTGAAGTCTTGCGACTATGCAAAATGATACCCTGTAATCGTAGCGCATATAGACATAGACGGGGCGGGGCACATAGCTCGTAGAGCTGATGGCCGCTGGGGCAGGAAAGTTTTTGAGTGGCGACCACGAGCCGAAAGACGTAGCGTGGGCAGGCCTCCCACTAGGTGGACCGACGATCTGGTGAAGGTCGCGGGAGGTGCCTGTATGCGAGCGGTGCAGGATCGGTCTTCGTGGAAATCCTTGGGGGAGGCCTTTGTCCAGCAGTGGACGTCTTTTCGGCTAAAACGAACGAACGAACGATACGTATTACCACTATTTACCAGACATTACTATTTATTGCATACTCGCCGGATTACACGTAGGAGCACGCGCGTTACAGCTTCGGCCTTGCATTATTATAAGATCTTGTTCCGCCCTTTTACGAACTTCCTCCGTGAGGATATCCCCGCCGAATTCTATGATGAACCTATCAAAAGTCATATTCTGCAATGTCAACCCACCACAAGGTGGACCGACGACCTGATAAAGGTAGCGGGGAGGCGCTGGATGCAGGCCGCTACCAACCGTGCGATGTGGAAGTCATTGGGGGAGGCCTATGTTCAGTAGTGGACGTCCTGTGGCTGAAATGATGATGATGATGATGAAATGAATGAAAATGACAAATCTTCGAACGTGTATAATACCGTGCCAAAGTAATCATATAATTTTGGCACCTTAATAACTATTGCCGTTTTTGTTGTAAAGATCATGCAGCGCTACTTGCGGATATTATTGGAAAGAAAACTATGTGGGCTCTAGATCTGAAGCCGCTTTAACGAACACGAA
The DNA here is from genome assembly GCF_963855985.1 of Ostrinia nubilalis. Taxonomy (NCBI): domain Eukaryota; kingdom Metazoa; phylum Arthropoda; class Insecta; order Lepidoptera; family Crambidae; genus Ostrinia; species Ostrinia nubilalis. The sequence continues at coordinate 10,806,808 of NC_087103.1, forward strand.
GTGCTCATACAATGCGGCGTATTTTCTTCCAGTCTTTAGTCAGGACTTTAGTCGAATTAAAACCCCGGTTGAACGTGATATAGCCGCACTAGAATACGATGCTTTTTTGCATAATCGCAAGACTTCGTTCCAGTGTCGACCGAATGTTATCACGATGTATGTGGCCCAGGGGTTACCGTAGCCGCTAAGGTTTGAAACTTCTTGCTTAAAATATTGTAGTCTTTGGCATAGACTACGACGGTAGTCATGGAGATAGGAGTTTGTTATCTCGTGTCAGATGTAAATGGTGAAAAGAAAACTCATGATTCGTGTTATTTTTATGCAATATGTAGGTATTTTATAAAAGTGGAACCCCGAGTGATCTCCAAAACCCATTCTATTATTATATACGATTCGGCTTCGATATCTATAATACAATAGGAGTTTATTTCATGTGTCAGATGACAAGGGTGGAAACAACCTACGATTCATGTTGTTTATTTACGTGCAATATGTGGGCATATTATAAAAGTGGAATGCCGAGTTGTATTTCTAAAACTTGTTCTATTATTTTATACTATTTGGCTGCGACTCGGCGTGACGACAATACAAAACATTTTTCGCGAATCGGTGTTCATACATTCACACAATACATTAGACGCCATGTTGTCATAAACGACATATTATAAAATCGGTGTGATTTAATATTCTTAATCATTAATTTTATGGCAAGTGTCCATCAGGAATCATTGTTCTTACACACAGAATCGTATTATTTCGCTTTCGGGTAGTAATATGTCAAAATTGTTGGTTCTTAGGCGAACAATGTATGGAGAACGAACATTGTCCTTTCAGGAATTACCCTTTACCAAGAAAATTTTTATTTTTAGAAATACGCAGACACACGAATCATACTAAATGAAGAAAGGATTTCCCAAATGCCCACTAAAAGTTTGTCCTATCCACTCTGTCCTACGCTTAGAAAAGTGTTTAACGCAAATACTTGTCGTTTCCGAGAACGTCAAGGGTAATTCTGAGGCAGTCGAAGGAAGAGCTTTTTCTCTAAATACGTAGGTGAAGGATGTGGCCTCAAAATAGGTTAGCCTTTCGGTTTGACATTTACGGATATGGTAAATGCGAAGAGCGAAGATTCTGGACGGAATTTTACTAAGTTAGTGAAGTTTTCCTAGAAATATTTTTGTGTCTTGAAGAAGGTAGGTAATTATATAATGTACTTAGGTGCGCAAGTAGGTACTTAGGTGAGTTTAATTCAGTAGATTTAAGTATTTGATATGCTGAATAGCGATTACGAAATTGCATCTTCAAAAAGATACTGAATACTGCAGTGTTTTCCACTTCCAAAAATAGACTGTAGGCATGACGGACGACTGCGACTGTACTGACCATTGAGGTAATGAGGCAATTTAAATCTGCAAAAATGTGCATGATCCGGGTCTTTTCAAGGCGAGAGTGAATAAGCACTTACAGAGCAGATAAAATGTATCATACAGACAGCATCTCACTTAACATCAAGTACGATTGCGGTCAAATACCAGCTTTGTTCTGCATAAAAAAATCATCACATGTAAAATGCTCTATCAACCATATTATAATAAATAGGTACAATATTAAGAAATTTGTCACACAGATCGTTTCGACCTAGTTTTACAAAAGTGGGCAAAGCAAATACTGGTCGTTTCCGAGGATGTTCTAGGGAAATGCTCTTTCACTAAGCACACAATACCTAAGGGATGTGCTCTTAAAGTAGGTTAGCCTGGGTTTGACATTTACGAATATATTAAATGAGAACTCTTTACACTGTGCTTTGCTCTTTCATACAATGTAATATTTTTTCCTTGTCAGATATTTTAATTAATTAAGAGTTAGCCTACTTTTGAACTCGCATAACATGAATGCATTTTTTTATTTTATTTTTCTTTATTAAGGAAATAAACATTATGAAACATCTTAATAATGTGATGCGATTGTTATCTAAAAATTAGATATATTTTACAGCTCTCTGAATGAATGAATTGTATGTGCAAAATAGTTTTGAACAAATAAGTATTTACTAAACACAATAATTTATTTTTGCACTTTTTGCGTCAGAGTCCAAAAAAAATATTGTCTCGTTTCCGTTTAGTTCTTACCTCCAAACACAAAAGGCCATTGGAGTTCATTCAACCTCTAAATTGAGCGTAACTCTATCACTGAATATTCTATCATTCGTATCTTTTACGAGCTCCACGAGTGTCTATTAAGGATGATATACGTTGGAGCAGCTTTGCTGTATTGCAGATGTACTGCAGCCTCGACGTGTAATCTACCAAGAATATAGTCGTTATCGCCCGCCATGTTGATAGTTAGGTCAGATTCATAGCGACGAACATGCTAACTAGAGCTCAATTTATACTACTAGACGTATGTAGGAGCATTAGAGCACAATAAGACACATTAAAGTTAAGAAGAAGAAGAAGCAATTTTGCTAAATGTAGTCAGTAGCACATCAGTGCTGTCATCCTTACATTTATTAGTGTAAATTATCTAATGATGAAGAAGTTTTTGTTGTTGTTCTATTAATTACAGTTCTAAAACTCTTCCTTACTTTTTCGGTACCCTTGCCGTCAAATTTTCAAGAATAAGATAGTTCTTGATCACAATATAAACCAAGGTGACGCAAGCATTCCTATTAATCTTAGCCTTAACCCATCTATAGTACGAAGTAGGAAGGGCTAGGAAGGGATTTCCTTTCCACTTTAAGGGTTACTTTAAGACGTCATTTATCGGCCATGTTATATAAGTAACGCAAACTATTGACTTTTAAAACATCAGACATGTATGGCCGTCCCGTGTGAATAGTTCCCTCACATTCTAACTAGTCGCATCTGAGACGTTGGCTTGTTAGCCGTACGAACTATAATTAATATCGGACCCAATTCGCACACAAGGACTGTGTCAAGACGACGCTGAAATTGCTAAGTGCTGTAGGTATCGATTTGCCCTCTATTAGACATTATCATTCTTGTTAACGATGAGTTAAAGAAATAACAAAGAACTGATAAAGTATTAATTAACAATTATAGAGCGCTAGGGAAATCTTCAGTAAGTAGGTAGTTAAATGGTTTAGAAAGTCCCTACCTGAGGTTTTCGAAATAAAATCTCATGTTTTTAACCTACAAAAAACTATACGTAACCTAGAGTAAGTACCTCGTTGGTGATTAGGTTTTATAATGTTAGCAATTTTATCAGTGTGTCAGTATTTTCTAATCATTTTGGCTTTAAGATTCTAGTGTAATTTTATTTTGTTATTAAAGAGATAACGTTGTTAAATAATTTGAGACTTTATTCACACTGTCTTTTGAAAAAAACCCTCCCTTCCAGACACAGGCAACACAGTCTCGAGATTTGAACTCACAATTTGCATTTTGCATTCTTTGCTACCCTCGTTTCCACCACATTATCACAAAGCCGCGCCGGCAATCCGTGACCATGTTCCGACTTATTTACGAGTATGACGGCAGCCATGGCAAACATTTAAATTGGTCCCGGCACGAAAAGCAACATTTTGTAGACTATGCTGAAAAGGTTTTGAAAATTTTTTCACCATCACACTAGTGTAGTCAGGAATAATAGAGTGGCGTAAGTACAGATGATAGCTGTAAGGCTGAGATGCACCATCTTACTTTAACTTTGACAAACGACAAAAATCTGTCAAACTCCATACAAAAACCACCGGTTATCGTTAAAGTTACGGTCAAAGTTAGATGGTGCGATTTAGCCTAAGTGTCAATAGTCTTCATTTACTAAGAATAAAGTTGACTAAAAATCATAATTAATATCACCTCAATCATCACCAAATAAAACATTCTTACAGAGATCAAATATTGTCAATCAAAAGGTTCTTGAACTCCGCTCGTCTGCCAAAATTATCCCTCGAAAAATATTGAGTAGTTAAACAGATATATTTTAAGAACAAAAACAACTGGTATTTGGACTACTTTTTCTTTAATATCAAAATCCCTAGAATCAGCTTAAGCTTTATGGAAATGTAAAATTGTTGTAAATTGGTCCGAAACTTTTTTTAATATAAAATGGGTTGAAATAAAATTTTACTCGCTTTTCCGTAATCTACGTTAAACATGTAGCAGAAGGACGATGGATTATTTCCACATCGCCATCCACCATACGAGATGGGATTGTCAGTCACCCGACCATGGGAGTTTTCACTTTATTATCGTATTAAAAATAGAAAATTAAATGGAAATGGACAGGCCGAGTGTGGAAATTCATTTCCTGTTAGATCTACGTAATTCCCGAGTATTACAGCCTTTATTTATTTATTCCACAAATATCCAGTATGTTTCTGAGGTTAACCGTATATTTTAAATGATGTGTGTGCATGTATGTACGAGTAATTTATTTAACAAATACGATGTAAGGTGATCATAATCACGATGTATGTAATTATATGAATTATTTATTGTCTAGTTCCTTTTTACCCCAGAAGGAGGGTTATTTATTTCTTAGTTTATTCTAAATTTATTTTTCTTTCATGTAGGTATTCCTATGAGGCATTCATTAGAAAACATGATGTTGAGGTAAAATAACTTTTATTTCATAACTGTACGGAAGATTCTACTACGCGATGAGCCCTGTGGTATCTTTATACAGTTGTATTTGCCACAAAAATTATGTAAACAGTCTGGTGTGGTAATTGTAACAAACACATCTTTCAACAGCCAAATATTGTTTGATTAACGACAACACGCTACCAATGGCGGCTGGTGGTTCCAATTGATCACCAACGTTAATGAAAAGGTGACATCCAGCCCGTTCATTTGTCTTTGTCATGTTTCATAATTTATCTTCAGTCTCATCTCGCTTAACTTTTCCGGATTAATTGAGGAAGGATTTTTAATGCATTTTAGACATTAGGTATTAATTGTTCCTTTGAAAATTTAATGCACACCCACATATACTTGAAAGGTTTGTGTCCGAAATGCGAATACCTATATTACTTGCATGGATTTATCAACAGAATAATGTTTTATACGCCAAACTTGGAGCCAATCGCCGATATATCATTGTCCAAGCGAAATTATGTTAAAATCTACAGATAGGAAAAATTTAATCATATTTAAAGTCCATTCACCATCATAGTTACCTTATTAGACCTTTTTTCCACGAAATTTTAGTTGTACCTTTTTACCCCAACCGAAACATCTAAAAACTGTCCATAACACGTCCACGAGGAAAAAATAAAAGCACTCTTGACAGTAATATCACTAAGCAACCTTCCTCATAGGTGAGTCCCTTTCATTTCTATGGCCTTGCCTTCACAAAGTTGGTAATTGAGACCCAGAGCGGGGACCCGCGGACAGCTGTGCGAAAGCTCCACGCAATTTGGAGCAGCTTAGGAGCACCGCAAACGAGACCCAAGTCTTAAAAATGTTGAATAGGGTTTTTATTAAAGAAACAGAAAGGATAGAAGGAGAATATAATGTTAGTAGTTAGGTAGTTTTAGTTTTGGAGAAATTGCAATTTTGAAAGTGTGATAAGATCAGTATAGTTCCTGTGGTTAAACATGATCACTTGAAAAATACCGTTGGGTTAAAGACACTTTCAAAAATCTGTAACCATCTACCACAAAGTTTAAATCACTTTTGAGATATATATAATATTTGAGATAGATATATTAATCGCATCATTGCAAAGCAGTCTTTATGTTAATTAGTTAAAGCTGGTATTCGGGAGGCGAGAATCCTACCTTGCCGTAACACAGTTACGACTAGCACGGAAGGTGGGGAACTTTTTTTTTTTCGGTATACCGCCAATAGATGTTTATTTTATTAGTTGCATTTGTTGTATATTTTTACAAGCTAGGGGTTAACCATAATAATTAATTAGAGTGTTGTGGTATGATATTGTTGTTTTGTATGGGAAATTTAAAGGAAACAAATTTTTTTGCAAACATTTTTGCGATCTTTTAGTGAACTTTGCTTCGATTTTTGGAGATACCGATTTTATAATTTTTTGGGCAGACTGAGACAACATTAATCACCTATTATAAGAAAAATTTAGAAAATTGCTACCTGTAAATTAAAACAAATGAAAATTTTCAAGCAGTGACCGTTCGCTTTTATAGATATAGATAAAGTAGTTCTTAAAATTAAAATAAAATAGAAATAATAATGGTATTGTAATAAACTAATACCTACCTAGGGAAAATCGGCGGCTTCACACCGTACCCCATATTTTTTTTTTTTTTTTTTTTTTTTAATTTGGGCATTTTTAATTTCAGAGAGAGCGCGGCGCTATCGGTTTACGCGTTGCTCTCTCCTACGTGATTTAGAATTTTAATTGTTGAAAGATTTTAGGTTGCTAACTATGTTTTCAATGTGGGTGGTAAATGTTGTTATGGAATCTTGCTTGGTTATAATTTGTTGGAAATTGAATGGGTCGATGTTGTAAATTTGGCAAACTATATTATGGCTAAGTCTTGTTGATTGAAATCTTGGGCAGTCCTGAACGAGATGCAACATTGATTGGGTGGTTATATTATCACAGGGACATGTGTCATTGTCAGTAATCTTGAATCTGTGGAGGTATTCTTTATGGTATCCGTGGTTTGTGAGTAACTGAGTAATAGAAAAGGAGGGTTTGATATGTGATATGAACTCGATAAGATTTTCATACGAAGGGAGCCAAGATTTAGTGTACGCGCAATTATCTGGTGTAGAGTAGAGTTTTTTGGATTCCTGTTCTGATATTATTTTATTTTTGTGTTTAATGTAGCTTATGGGAACTTTATTAAAATCGGGAATTGTCTCTAATGAAGCCGCAGCCTTAGCAGCCAAGTCAGCTGCCTCATTACCACCAATGCCTACATGAGCCTTGATTGCAACATGTTTGTACCTACTCCTCAATAATTACTAGATAATGTTTGTACTCATTTACAATATAATGTTTAGCTACAACTGATAATGTTCCTAGTGATATAAGGCAGTGTAACTGTATACTTTTTACTGAAATAAAATATTCTTATTCTTATTCTTATTCTTATATAATTTACACTTACACTTTATTTGGAATTATATTCAAATTCAAATCCACTGCTGGTCAAAAGCCGTACGTAACTACGGGTTTTCCGCAACGGGGTTAAGATTGATCCTGCGCTGCCTGCATCCAGCCAGGTTATTTTCATGACCTTCATCAGATCGTCGGTCCAGCAAGGGGAGGCTTTTTTATTTAGAATTCTAGAAGTTGTATTCATGTTTTAAAGAAATAAGATTACTTGATTTTGATTTGAAATGAAGTTAAAATTGTAGAGCAAAGTGTCGTTTGCGTACCGCCTTATAAGGGAAAGATGTGTGTTAATGCTGTTAGTGCTTCCATAGTCGCGAGAGCGGCGGATAGTGAATAAATGCAAATTAACTCCGTCGCAGGCTGTCGTCAAGTCATTTGCGATGTAAGTGGCTGCCAGGGTACTCTATGATTGTCGGGTTAGTATGAAATCTGGAAATTTGGGAATCAGAAGCGGCGATGTTTTGATGTTAGACGAGTTTTCGAAATGTTTAAAGGAGAATTTAAGTAACTATGTATTTGGAATACTGTAGGAAGAAATTAATGTATGACTCGTCTATTTCGTAGCTTACTTACTGAAAACGTTGTAAAACAGGGGTCAATTAGTAAACAGTAACAGTATCTTACGTGATGTAGTGTTTTACAAATCAGTATTTAAAATTCGTAAATACCTCTACTTAGATACGATGTAAGCCAAGTAAGGTAAGCCTACTGCCCGCTACTATATAAATATCCAAATTAGTCAAATTCCGAAGTTTGTTTTCAACTGATAATCTTAATGACTTGAAGTTAACATTATACGCCCTTATAATCGTCGAGTTCAAAGCGACAACTTCGAACTAAGACCCCGTCAAACTTCTCTTATATTTTCTTAATTTTGTAAATTATCTCCAAAGGATTCAATTCGGCATCCCAAATTTGTTCCTTGGAACTCTGTGAGCGCAACCTGCTCCATTTCCTGCTGTCAACGACACGACCCGCAAATATTACATTAATTTCACAAGGGAACATCTATGAATATGTACCTACTCCAAATAGTAAACACACATTTTATAAGGCTTTCGTTTTTGCCCTTGACTTTACTTGCTTAAATATTGGAAAAAATAGTGTAACGAGCACGTCATCAAAGTTATTTAATTAAATTTGAAATAAAATATGTATTTCCAAATCCCTGACATGAAAACCCAAACAGATAATAATATTAGGTCCCATTAATCAGAATTAATCATAAACACTAATTTCGTTCCAACATTCATTCGTTCTTGTTGTTATTACGATTGTATTACCTTTGGCGAGGATGTCTGTGTTGGTAAGTGAAATAATCAACATTATAAATTAACGTTAATGTTGCTGAAGCTAGAAGAGTAATTAAGGGCGACCAACTTACATGAATTGTACGAGCTTTCATAGCCAATTTTTCGGCAGAGATCTTTGGTGACTAAGCAATTTCGGCTTAAAGCAGTTGATGCCGAATACTTCAAGCTGGATTCTTCAAAAATCCTAATCCTGTAACTACTCCGAAGGTAAACGTAAACTTACAGTTAAATACAAACAAATTAAAGTGAAACGAAAGGGCGTGCATCGTGAGCGCTAGCCGCAGGGTACACAGTCCGAAGTAAATAAGTTCGGCTTTGAACTTATTCTAATTAGTAGTGATCGTAAGCGCGTAGTTTGTTTGTGTCCGCTGTGTGCCCACGGCCGAAGTTCGCACAAAGGCTGGCCTGGCCCGGTCCAACGTTGTTTGAGTTGCGTTGGTGATCAACCCATTAAGGCCCGGTTTCCTACCGGAAACCAGCTTTACCGCTTACCAGCGGAGAAGTGTTTTGAATAACCAATCAGATTTCATTATTTCCACATATCCTCTCCGCTCCGCTTTGGTGGAAACGGATCGAGCGGAGAAGAGAGGAGAAGTATCGGGCGGGCGTTTGTCTTGGTGTTTCATTGTTTATAAACAACAATAGACTGACAGCTGACAGCACACGTAACGCACAGCTCTCGTCTCATCTCCGCTCTGCTCCGCCTTGGTGGAAACTGGGCCTAAAATTATAAGTACAGTCACCAGTACTTTGCATTTCTGTATCAAAAATAGTCTTAATATTAAACAAGGTGTTATATAGTTGCATAGAGCGACAAGTTTAATGTCCTATCTTAGTTATTTAAAAAGAACTTCAACAAAACCATCCAGTTTAAGCCAAAGTTCACACAAAGTCCCAGTCTGACGCTGTTTAAGTTCCGTTGTTGATCAGCTGCCCAAACTGTTGGTACAGTCCACAGTACATTACATTTTTGTAGCAAAATAGGTAGTATTACAAATACATAAAATGATTTGATGATTAATTTACTGTGTTATCTGTACATTTTCAGACTTGTTGACGATTATTTTATGGTGTTTAGAAATAAGAATACTACAAAAGATTAAATTATAGGCTGGTTTTGAACTACAAAGCGTCTGTCTAACTAAATAGTTCATGAGCAAAATGAATGGCAGATGTAGATGTATAAAGGTGAAAACAGCGAACAAAGTCGTCATACTGCATAAATTATTGTAGGTAGGTAAATCCCTTTATTACAGTTCCTGGTAACATGTTCACTAAAATTAATTATTAAATTTTCAGCCTGTGACCACGGTCGGTGTAACCTCATGGAAACGTCAGGTGAGTACTTACCACAAAGTTAATTAATATTCTTATTACCTAAGCATAAATACATCAGAGTATTATACATTTCTATTATAAAATAGCTTCTATTATCTCTACATAAGACACCACCGTGTTTAGTTTGACTGTAGGTATAATTAGCGTCAAATAGTTCGTGACACCCAAAGTAGCCAAAAAGTTGATAACACAATCTTATTCCTTATTCTAATTGTAACAAAGACGTGTTGCGACGTGTTGTAACTTATTGGCTACATTTAGGTGTCAAGAAATATTTGAGGCTGACTGTACCTACTACATTAATTTCCGTTTTAATCTATTCTATCTATACTTCTATACTAATATTATAAATGCGAAAGTAACTCTGTCTGTCTTGCTTTGACGTCTAAACCACTGAACTGATTTTGATGAAATATGGCATAGAGATAATTTGAGTCCCGGGAAAGGACATAGGATAGTTTTTATCCCGGTTTTTGAAACAGGGACGCGCGCGATAAAGTTTTTCTGTGACAGACAAAACTCCACGCGGGCGAAGCCGCGGGCGGAAAGCTAGTTACTAATAATGCAAGGAGAAAGTTTAATTAACAAGCACTAGAAATCACAACGAACCATACAATAAGCGGATCGTGATGCTTACACCGCTGCATCACATGCAAAGTGCACAAGTATAAAATATTCACCCGGACGCCCAATACCGGGCGCGGCGAAATGCGGGCTTTGGGCGCACTCATACATTTTGCAACAATACTATTGTACTGGCGACAGCACATCAGCCTGTATTTACGTGGCGAATTCTCTATTAAGTTCTAAATAAGGCATTTTTGCTTAATATTCTGTCGACTGTAACAATAATGATTATTCTGATAAATGAAGTTATCTGTCGGATAGTTTATTGACAGACTGTGAAAAATATCTAGAATACTCGATGTTGCTCTACATAGATCTCACAACTTTTGGTGGTGAATTAGAGTGTGTGTGAGACTTAATATTGCCTAATCAGGAGGCTAAAGTGCGGTAAAATTTCCATGTTAACTAGACTAAACTAAATAGACTGTGAAACATGGCAGTATATAGATTTCTAAAAGGGCAATATAATAGTTATCCTTCTTAATTAGTGATTTACTTTAAAGCTGCTGCCTAATAATAAAGCGCAAAGCCTGTTTTGAGGTAAGCGAAACGACATCTGTGCATGTAAAGTGAGGATCAGACGCGTATTAAAATGCAAATAGGTTTTACCCACATTATTTCGCACTTCAAACGGTGTGCAGCATTTCATTTTCCATTAGGAGGCCACGCTTGATATTTGAACAAATATTTTGACACTGGCACAAGACAAAATCACCTTGGAGGTTTGTTTTCCTATAAATAAACGCTCTGGTAACACACGAATCGGCATTATTCGAAGAAAGGAAGTACAGTCGGCTGCAGACGAAGCCATTAAAAATTACTATCCGTAGTAAATTTGGAACTTTATTTTTAAGACATAATGTTCAAATTGACTCTACACCTAACTAACGAGGTTATACCAATGGTAAATAACATATTTGGTTAAAAGATCAGAATACGCAAAACCTCTGTCATACAGCCCCGGCGTGATTCAGGCGCGACATAAACTCATCGCTGACAGTGTGCCGACAGGGGGCTTAAAAACGCGCACAAATTTTTTTGTATCTAAAAATTCAAGGGGCCTAATCAATGAAACCGATTGCCACTTCAAAAGTTTAAACGCTTAAAAACAAGGCATCTGTTCACGACCACCTTTTTTATAAGCCTTTTACATACTTTTTTGTACCATAGATTTACCATAGATTTACATAATTATTAAGAAAAAATAAACCAGTGTCAAACTAGCTTCTGTTTGTTTCACTCAACATAATTTGGTGTCAGAAGAAAAAGAAAAATATTATTATTGTAATATGCCCATAACACGATCCAAAGGTAAAGCCGCAGGCGTGGCAGTGCCCCCTGCTACTATCCCTGCTACAACGGAAGCGGAGACCTCGGAAGACGGCGCCTCCAGCGTCGTCCCGGAGACGGCGGGCCCGTCTACGACACCATCTCCCGCTAGTATTACATCAGTTCCTAAGAGTGCGCGTTCTAATCGCTCTACCAGTACTATGAAGGCTCGCATTTTAACTGCAAAAGCGGAGCACGCTCGACGCCTAGCACAGCTCGACGCAGAGCGAGAGCGTGCCCAGCTTGAGCGCGAGCGTGCCCAGCTTGAGCGCGAGCGAGAACGTGAGTGTGATATTGCTAACTTGGAATTACAGGCCGAGCTGGCCGCCATAGCAGCCAGCTCCTCTCAAAGGTCTCTTAGTAATTCTAGGTCGAGCGTAGAACGTTGGCTGGCACAGTCGACAATTCAGGACACAGATTATAACGCTAATGCATTACTCGACAGGGAACCGTTTCCTAACGTTAAGCCGCAGCCACCGCCGCGGCCGGCGCCACCCGCCACAGCAGATGGAGCCGCCTACACTGCGTTACCGGTCCCTGCGGAGCCGCAGCCACCGCCACGGCCGGCGCCATCCGCCACTGCGGGTGGAGTCTACACAGCGCTACCGATGGCTACATGTTCGCAATCAGCGTTAGTTGTGCCAGCTGAGCCAACCACACAACACATAGATTTAGGCACACGTAAAGAACATCATTGTAATTGCTACCAAAATAAAAAGACTGATCATGAGGGTACACAGATTTATCAGCTGGCTAACGCAATTGCGGACCTCAAGCGGCCTACACAGGTTTGTGAACTCCTTAAATTTGACGGGCGCGTCGCGGACTGGTTCATTTTCAAGAAGGCGTACGACCAGTCGAAGGCACACTTCACCCCAAGCGAAAATGTCGCCAGACTTAGCGCTGCACTGTGTGGAGCTGCTAAGGAGGCCGTCGCAGTGCGCTTGGTTGCTGCTGATGATCCGGACCAGATAATGAAGGCTCTTGAGGTTAGATTTGCACAGCCTGAAGTCATCATTCTTCACCAGCTTGCCATGGTAAGAGCCCTTCCTAAACTCGGTCTTTATGACAACTCGCGCGAATTGAATACTTTTGCCTGTCGTGTCGTTCCATAATTACCAAATTGACCCCGCTTCTCAGGTCTAGATGGGCTGACTTTGCGGCGGCAAGAGTTGGCTCTGGCAAATTTAAATTAGAAATTTTGTCGGAATTTTTGGAAAACGAAGCATATTTACAAACGAAATTTGGCATTGTCATGTCAGAGCCGACGTTTGTCAAAAGTCAAAGTCAGCCTGTCAAGGCCAAAGACAAAATTTATCAGAATGTAGTTTCGTCTAGTTCGCCTAGTCAACCAAAAAGTTCCGAATCATTGTGTAAATATTGCGCAACCGGTACGCACGAGGTAAGCGAATGTATAGGATTCAAATCGCTTGGTGTAGATGATCGGTGGCAGTGGGTCATGGATAATAAGGTTTGCCGCAAATGTTTAAGGAAGGGCTCTCATCTGTATAAAAACTGTAAAAAGCAATGTGAAGTTGATGGCTGCGTGGCGAATCGTAGACATCATACGTTACTTCACAAGCTTAGGTCCGACCTGTCGGCTTCCACGACTCAACCGGAAGAGCAAGCTGCCATCGTAGCGCATAACGCTGTACCGATCGTTAGTAAGCGACAACCGCTACTCAAGATTATTCCCGTGACGCTTTCAGGTAAAAAGGGTAGTGTCGATACCTTTGCGCTATTGGATGACGGTAGTTCCGCGACGTTGTTGGATAGATCAGTTGCTAATGCACTAGAGGATGAGGGACCGAGAGAACCTCTGAGAATTCATTGCATCGGGGGTCTCACTAAATTGTCGGACGTCTCTTTTGTTAATATTAAAGTGAGAGGCCGGTATAGCTCAGACACTTTCGAGATTCGCGCTCGTTCTATCCCCAATCTCAATCTCAGCGCGCAAACTGCCAGCTTTGATGATGTCCAGCGATTCAGTCACCTTACAGATTTAGCCGACGTCTTAGCTTATGGGGACGCTCAACCAACATGCCTTATAGGAACGGACAACTGGCATCTTCTCTTGACCCAAAGCGTACGTCGTGGTACAAAATCTGAGCCTGCCGCTGCCCTTACCCCTTTGGGCTGGGTACTTTTTGGTTTTATGGGCAACACGGCCAGTTCGGTAGAATTTGTCAATCATGTAAATCAAGTTGAAGATGACCAGTTGGACAATAATTTAGAACATCTGGTTAAAAACTACTACAAATTAGACTCCATTGGCATAGAAAAGAAACTTCATAGCAGTCCTAGCGATAGACGTGCTATAGAAATTCTAGATGAGACTACGGTGCGGTTAACCTCTGGTCGCTTCCAAACTGGTCTTCTATGGCGGGACAACATTAAGATCATCCCCAACAGTAAGCGCCTAGCACTGTCCCGATTTCAAAGTCTCGAATCTAAAATGGCTAAAGACAAAACTTACGCGACTTCCTATAAACAGAACATTCAGGGTATGATTGACAAAGGATACGCGGAGCTTTGCTCTGGACCACCAACTGGTAACATCACGTGGTACCTCCCGCATTTTGGGGTCGTACACCCACACAAAAAGAAGTTACGCGTGGTGCACGATGCGGCAGCGAAATGTAACGGGGTGAGCCTGAACTCTATGCTTTTATCAGGTCCAGACTTGCTGCAACCCCTGCTTGCTATTGTCATGAGATTCAGAGAAGGTAAGATCGCTATTACGGGGGATATAAAGGAGATGTTCCCACAAGTAAAAATTAGACCTGAGGACCGCGACGCTCAGCGCTTTTTGTGGAGGGATGACCCTCAGTCCCCTCTCTTAGAATATAGGATGTCTTCTATGATTTTTGGAGCAACGTCTAGCCCGTGTACAGCACTCTACTTGAAAAACAAAAATGCTCTTGAATTTCAGAATTCTTATCCGAAAGCTGCTCAGTCCATTATAGAAAATCATTACATGGACGATTATCTTGAAAGCTTTGAAAGTGTAGAGGAGGCAGCTCGCTTAGCTTCGGAAATAGTCACCGTCCATAAGGCTGCAGGATTTGAAATGCGATCTTGGGTCTCCAATCACGCTGAGGCTCTTACCTTATTACCTTTAGACCTCCGCGCCACTGAAGCCTCTGAGGTAGGGTTAGGTCCGTCTTCTCCATCGCGCATTAGAGTTTTGGGATTGACTTGGCTTGTTGGCGATGACTCCTTGTCCTTTCTTAAGTCCATCCCGAAATTCCCCCCAACGCTTACGAAACGTTCTGCCTTGTCTTTACTTATGTCGATATACGATCCGTTAGGGTTGATAACGCCTCTTATTATAAAGGGTCGAATTCTTTTCCAAATGACGTGGAAGTTAGGTTTGGATTGGGATCAAAAATTATCTGAGGGGTTATTTCTAAAATACCAGTCGTGGTTCCGGGAACTTGAGAACTTATCAGGGAGCGCTATTCCCAGATGTTATTCGGAGGGAAAGCAAGTTATAGAAAGTCAGCTTCACGTCTTATGCGACGCTAGCGAGCTAGCTTACGCTTGCGTTGCCTACTGGCGATTTGTTTTATCGGATGGTTCAGTCAAATTGGCGCTTATAGGAGGCAAAGCTAGGCTCGCGCCACTAAAACCAGCGACTATTCCGAGAATGGAACTTCAGGCGGCGTTGATAGGCGCGCGTTTTGCTGCTTACATTATTGAGGCTCACAAAAATAAGCCCTTTAAAACGTTTCTGTGGTCTGATTCGATTACAGTGCTGAAATTTCGTGTCCTTTCGTGTAGCCGAGATCTCGGATCTTACTGATGTACAGTCTTGGAGATATGTTCCTAGTGGCTTAAATGTTGCTGACGACGCCACGCGCGATACAGCGGAGTTCTCTCTACATTCACGTTGGTTCACTGGCCCGACTTATCTTCTTTCACCGGAAGCTACGTGGCCCCGCGAACCGCTTTACACTGATTCTTCAACCACAAGTGAAATAAAAATGGTTGAATGCTTGGTCGTACCTTCTGCAGAATCCCCGGCTCTTTCGCCTGTGGTCGCAGACCATCGGAGATTCAGCCGATGGATTCGCTTGCTCAGAGCCACAGCTCGAGCACACCAGTCGGCAAAAATGTTTAGGACCTTATTACCTCTAAATTCTAAATTGTTTCTAAATTCGCCTCGTTGCGATCGAAAATTACCTCTTTTATCAGCCGACGACTTAAATTCGGCAGAGCATCATTTACTCATGTCTGTACAACGCGATTCATTGTCCGAAGAGCTTGATTGTGTTAACGCAGGACGCCCCGTTTCTAGATTAAGTAAACTTAAGAACGTGTCCTTGCTCGTCTGTAACGGTCTTCTACGGTTATCCGGTCGCACATCCGCTTCAGATGCCATTGAGTCCCGCCCAATTGTCCTTGATGGAAAGCATCAGATAACAAGACTGTTGATTCATGAATACCATATACGATGCGCTCACGCAAACAATGAACTCGTCGTCAACGAAATGCGCCAGAAGTTCTACATCATCGGCCTGAGATCTGCCGTCAAACAAGTGGCTTCAAGATGTCAGCGCTGCAGAGTATGGAAGGCTAGACCTGTGCCGCCGCCCATTGGCGACTTACCAGACGTGCGGATGGCCATCTATGAGCGCCCATTCTCCTACGTCGGTTTGGACTATTTTGGCCCTCTCAATGTCACGATCGGCCGGAAGCATGCGAAAAGATGGGTCGCGCTCTTTACCTGTATGACTGTCCGAGCAGTTCACCTGGAAATCGTCGATAACCTATCAGCAGACTCTGCGATAATGGCCCTACGCCGCTTCATATCTCGTCGAGGCTGCCCGTCTTGCATCTATTCTGACAATGGGACGGCTTTCGTTGGGGCCTCTAAGATGTTAGCGGAAGTCTATGAGTTCGCGACCACCAAGCGGATACAGTGGAAGTTTATCCCGCCGTCGGCTCCTTTCATGGGTGGATGCTGGGAGAGATTGGTACGGAACGTCAAGTCTGCGCTATCCGCAACCTTGAAAGAACAGTCACCCAGAGAAGAGACACTCCACACCCTACTCCTTGAAGCAGAGGCTATAGTTAACTCTAGGCCGCTGACTCACGTGTCAACGGAACCCGATGCAGAGGAGGCGCTTACGCCGTTTACGTTCCTTATCGGCACCCCTTCGTACGATCTGCAAACACGGCCGTTCAACGACACCGATCTGTCCAGCCGGGCACAGTGGCGGAAGGCACAGCGTCTGGCCGACCATTTTTGGCAGCGCTTCACCAAAGAATACCTGCCCAGCCTAGTCCCTCGCCGGTCTTCACCGACGGCTTCTACGAGCTTCATCATTGGCGATCTGGTGGTCATAGTGGACGGGACTCTACCCAGGCGTTGTTGGCCACGTGGCCGCATCGTTGCTACCTACCCTGGCAAGGACCGGATAGTTAGGGTAGTGGATGTTCAAACTAAAGGGGGTGTCCTGCGTCGGCCCGTAAAAAAATTGGCCAAGCTGGTCGTTTCACCCTAAACCTGGTGCTTACACCGCCGGGGGCCATGTTCACGACCACCTTTTTTATAAGCCTTTTACATACTTTTTTGTACCATAGATTTACCATAGATTTACATAATTATTAAGAAAAAATAAACCAGTGTCAAACTAGCTTCTGTTTGTTTCACTCAACAGCATCTCTTAATACCAAGACAGCTAATATTGTATTTTATCAACTTACTCAAAAGTTAAAGTTGCGTACTAAAATCCTGTTGTTAATTTTTCACAGCCATAAAAAAGATTAACTAAAGTTTACGAGGCATTGTAAACAACTGCTGCTACGACGAGGAAATGTGTTCAACATTGTATATCTCAAAAGTTTCGTAAGCTTCTTGTTTTAATAAAAGCGTCACCACGGCTCAGAGGAGTTCTGGAGTGTTTGTTCTCGAGAGAGGGAAATTTAAAAATCACACTTCAAAACCTTTTTTTGGTAATAAAGTTACACATTCAAGTATCAGGGATGACCAAAATAAATGGAAGGTAAACGTTTAAATTAGAAAGGACCTAAATATGGCCGGGATAAATGTGAACAAACAAATGTGAAAGATAAATTTTCAGGATTATTTTCAAACGTTTAATAAATTACGCAGCAGGCACTCAAAAAGATTTTTTGAGTGACCGAGAGAGTGAGAGTGAGTCGTGATTGAGTGAGTTGAGACAACCAATGGGTTGTCAGTTCTTAGAGCAATGTGACATCCTCACTGTATCCCGCAAAAAAACCTATGCTATTCATAATATGCGCCATAAGCACTACGTTTGTTTATACATAGCAGCATATTTGGTATACGTCCAAATCTATAAAGAAACTTTTCACAGACTAGTATTTAAAGTTAAAATCATCACTTTTCGTGATTTTTCGATAAATTCTTACCCAAACATCATAAGCTGTAATCTAAGCGATTTTACATTTATTTGAGATACATAAAAAGGTCTGTCTTTAAGGATTACACTGCTATCTTTCGGCTTATCCTGTGAGATATTAATGTGGCACGTTTGATGAGTCCCTGGCATCAACATCGTTCGGTATGTGTAATTGAAGACATTACGAGAGTTTTACAATGCTCATAGCTCTTATGTAACTTCGAAAAGGTTCCTCTGGGACCTGATAAAAGTAGCATCCAGTTGTTCAGCAGTATCCTGAGTACTCTTTCCGAATAACTGTAGTTAGGTTTCGGAGTTTTCTACTGTATTATTATTGAAACCAAACTGTCAAAGAAGCTATAGGACGATTTTACTTACTATCTATTTGACTGATTGACAAGACAACTGCATGTTTTAGTGGTTTCGTAAACGTGATGAGCATGTCACGCGTTTATGTACGAGTAAATTCAGTTTCCTTTATATGAGGTCTGCTTAGCTTTTCACATGGTGAATTCATGGTCGGGTCGGTTCAAATATGGGTCTTCTTTATTACTTTGGCTAAATTGGCTCACATTACAGGTACTGGAAAACAAAGCTAAAGGGGCTTCCCTTATCTTGTAACACATTGTATTTCGCTAGTTACTTAGGTAAGTACTTCAAGGCCATATTGTCCGGTTTATACCTACTTACTTAATTTTTTCCTCAAATTGGATCTAGGTAATAAATCTAAAATCAAGCGAGCGCCTGCACGATTAATCTAGATTCTAGATCCATGTATCAATAAATAGCATCAGCTTTGGAAACGAGCCAGACCTGTACGGCAGCTAATTTACTTTGAATGACACTAACGCGACCCCTACCGGACACTGATTTGAATCACAATGAGTTTATACGCCACTCTAGGCCAATAACGTGTTTCGAAGTAAACCATGACTGTGATGAAGCTAATTTTGATAGATCTGATATACAGTGATACGGAGAGGATATCTGAGTTAAAAACGTAAACTTATAAGCATGCGATTGTTATGCTGAACATTTTCGCTTGATTTGTCTTCAAGAAATTCACGAAACCATATCGTATTTTTCCAGTCTATTAAACTACTCGAAGAAGCACTAATATAATTTGTAGGCAAACAGTTTCGAGTTTAACAATGTTACGATTGTTGGTATTTACACTGTAAACCCTGACTTACTTAAATCTTTATACATACGAGTACATAGAACACCTATACTCAATACTCAATAGTTAACAAGATTGTTTATAGGTATTTGTATGTCCCAATTGAGAATCGAACTCAACTCAAGACTCTCAGATCGGGAATACAACTCTTTACACTAAACTGTGGCCTTAAGTTATGTTTTAACATCTGTATATAACTCAAAGGTGACTGACTAACTGACTGACTGACTGACTGACATAGTGACATAGACATCAACGCACAGCCCAAAACACTGGACGGATCGGGCTGGCATACAGGTAGATGTTCTGACGTAGGCATCCGCTAAGAAATGATTTTACAAAACTCCACCCCTAAGGGAGTAAAACGGGATCACCGCGTACGATGTCGCAGGCGGCCGCTAGTTATTTATTGATTTAAACTGACCACTACGAGTCATGTACCACGTTAACATCCCAGGGTCCTGCAATCAAGGTAATGTATCGGATGATTGGAATAGATGCCCCGATTAAGCGCCTGCGTCGCCCCGGGTCATTAAGATATAATGGCCATCGGCTCATATCCTTCCCCGGTTGTACTATTTCTTGTATGTGAGCTTAAATTGAGTGTGACAGCATTTTTATGTTCCGTACTAAAATCAAAAGAAAAACTGAAGATCAAACTATAACGACGGACCCATTCAGGCATTCTACTTATTTTAAAGCCGTTTACAAACATTTTGGAAAACTGCTTCGGTTATGCGAGCTAAACTGAACTATTTTAATTCAGCTCTTGGTCTGTAACCCGCATTTTATACTGTAAAAGATAATTTTTTATCAGATATTTCTGTGAGGAGAGGATCACAGTGAATAAAAATAAGGAAGAAAAATACTATCCAGTCTACTGTTTCATTTTAGTATTGAATATTACAAAACTGATAATCTAGACTAAAAATAACATCAAACGAAATTTATTTTTTTTTACATTTGTGAATCTACTTTTTTTGTGCCGAATTTCTTTATTACCTTGTACAAAGCACAAAAGTATTTCAACATTTGATAGGTCTGGAGCATATTATGAGCTTAAAAAATATAAAAAGCATAGAAACAGCTCTATAAAATATGAAAGACAAAAGAGGTACACCTTTTCATAAAATATTTTATCGACAAATTTGTCACGATTAAATTCAATAATCGTATTCTTGATCTTAACGAACATAAACGATTGTCCAAAATTACTTTCAGATTTGACTGAAATGTGGTCGGTTCATGTGTTTTATTTTTTCAGATTTTCATTGCTAAATGTCCTTTCAATTATTATCCAACCTAAGTACCATAATTTTAGTAATTGATGTTCATTCACGAAATTACTGACTGAATGTCAAAAAAAGTGTATCGTCTAGACTCTGTAATAGTTGTATTTGAACTAGAATTATTCAATGACGTTTCCAAGGTTAGGCTCACATCATACTTAAACCAATAAAAAGTCAACTTTGGCCATTTGTAGTTCATTTTGAAAGGTGCTTCACCAGCCTGAGCATTGCCTTTAATGCAAATATTATAAAGTCGGGCATTACATTGTTGAGGGGAAAGAGCATTAAAGTGCGCAACGTGATATCAAAATGTAATGCTCAATATCGAATCTGAAATGTTGCATTATACTCAAATGCTCCAGGTGGGGGAGCACTTTAGAATTTTCTCCAAACGTGTTATTTTATGAAATGGATTTACGTTGAACACAAGCTTTGCATGCATACTCGTATTACTTGTATGCTTTTTCCGTTCTCTAAACATACATTATGAAATCTATTCCATTACAGAAAAATTTTACTTAAAAATCAATATAGAATAAACTTCGTACATTCGGAACAGAAAAAGAAAACTAATTAATTAAATTATAATAAAAAGCTCTTTGTTTATACAGTACTGTATGTATACGTATGAGAAAAAATAATTTGGCACGTGAAATAGGAACATGCTATTAGAGTAATTGGACGTTAGCAACAAGATTAGGGTTGGTTTGAACATCGTTTTTCGTATTATGTATATGGATATCATATACGTGTTCTTTTTGGGTTGATTGATTTATGACGGATAACAAGCAATGTGAAGGGTCATTTAGCACGATATAATGGTAAGAGAGTTAGAAAAGAAAGAAAGAAAGAAAGAAAGAAAATAATTTTATTTTGACAACAACAGATTCAGGGAACACAGACATACTACATAAAAAAATATTACTAAGTTGCCAAAAAAGGTCACCCACTCAGTAATATCTTGACAGTGTGACTACCGAGACACTGATTTTCAGTGGGTGCCTTTTTGCAGCGCTATTTAACAAAAACAGAAAGACGAGCAAAAAATAATAATAAAAACCATAAATTAATAATTCAATAAATTAATCAATTATAAAAATTTTAAATTAAATAATAACAAGATACATAATTAATTAAATTAAAACATAACATAACATAACATAACATAACTTAGACTTCTAAGCCGATGAAATTCTGGAGATGAGGTGGTTAAAGTACGATAAAATAAGTTTTATGTACCCTGAAGACCATGTTAAGTCTCCGTCATGAACTATCGAAAAACTTTTATGGCTACTGTGATTAAGTATGTTTTTTCAGCTAATATTATCAAATACGTATTATATTTTTCATATCATAAATGTACGAGTAGTTACAGATTTGTATGTTCTTATGTATATGTATCGGATATTTAATTTCACTTTACAGACAACCCTACGCAATGAACAAAAGGCTTTTGGGCATGAATTAGAGCAAACTGTTTGGTTAATCAGTAAATTGGTAACCAGACCTGTGTACAGCCTAGGATGAGTGTTCTATTGAAACTAGTGCTAAATTATGCCAGGTAAATATGGGATGGACTAGTTCAATACGGTTAAGAGCTTTGCCTAATTAGGCTTAACATAGGCGTGCACTGTAGTGTAGTACTTATTGTATTAATTCAAATTATAAATTAATCCAGTTGGGCGTTAATATTGGTTGATATTATGCACATAACTCTATTTAAGCCTACTACATGCTTTTTTTCCCAATACATAAAAATTATCTTTCTACTTAGTAACAATAACGAGAAAATTGCCTAAAATAGTCATTAGACCAGACCACTGATTTTTAATTGGCCGATAATTGGGCCCGATTCTAATTTGTTATGAAGAATCGGCCGATACCAAATTTTCATACATCTTCATACTAATCAACAGCCCGACCCAACTATCGGCCAACTAAAAGTCGGTGGTCTGCGCTTAGGCTTAAAACTTCATTCGACCAAATTTATCATCTACCATCACAACGCGAGTTTGCCGTAGTAACTCTTCGTAGCTCGTAGCTGCTACGAGTGCTACTCTGCTACAGTCCTCGGCGTAGCAATATATTTTCTTTATGGAGACTTCACAGCACCGGATTTTCATATTTTGGCATTGTGTTTTCGTAACTGAATTTTACTGAATCATTCTCTGAATGCACTAGATACGAATTTCGGCTGGAATAATTCGGGAATAAAGAAAACTATATAAAACGATAGTAACCAGTAAAATATCACAGATTTTACCAACTCTTTTCTTTTGCTTGCAACTCTTTAATACATATTTCTTATAATACATCTATCAAAAGATTTCGAGTTTTATAAACTTAAAAGCAAACATTTTTATTATAGGCAAATTTTAATATACCAAAAGATTTTTAAAAAAATCATTTTCCTCCAACTTTGGCTTTAGTCATACATTAAAAAACTACTTGCTTTTAAATTTAAATAGTTGTATTCATTGGAGTACCATTCATCGCGGATACCTGCAAAAGTTAGATTGGTCTCGCGTCAAGAAACTTTGCTGGAAGTATTTCAACTTTTGTATAAAAATAGTGAATTTCCCGTTTTGAATATCTCAGCCGAAAGAGTACGCGGAAATTTACTGTAGATATTCATATTTATATAGAAATATGAATCAAACTGACGTGGAAATATTTCGAATAAAACTAGTCGTTCCTGGAAGCTTTTGTATGAATTTTGAATGCTCGAGGATAATTTCCGTTCAAGTGAATATAAGAGGAAATATGGAATGTTTTTGATGTTATTCCTGTTTATATTTGTGTTATTTTGCATTCATAAGTATTAGACATCTATATCAAAAGATCACTGACTGACTCACTCATTACTAAATCTCAGTAACTATAACATCTACAAACTTTAAGAGTAAGCGCACACCATTGATTTTTCGTCGGCCGATAGTTTAGTCGGGCAGTTGATCAGTATGGGCATGTATGGGAGTGCGCACACTACGCCGATTCGATTTGGCCGATTCTTCATACAATTTAAAATCTGGCACAACTATCGGCCAACTAAAAATCAACGGTGTGCGCCTACTCTTAATCAGGCAGGTAGGTTACTTAACCCTAGACGTCCGCTAAGAACTTACGATTTTACTAAACTCCACCTGTAAAACAGGGTCCACACGCGTACGAAGTCGCGGGCGGCCGCTAATAATATTATAAAAATATCTTCCAATGTGTTTATTCACCTTCCGTTACCACCACTATAAGTCAAATAACCTTGACGTAACACTTAACTGATCACAAAACGAAACCAATGAAGTGTGAGTTAGTTCCGGAGTAAAGTTATAATGTCATTGAACCCTACAAGTTCTTATAGGAGGTCGAAGTTAATTTTCTTCAGTCTGAAGATAACAGATATCAAACAAACGTATACTCATAAATAAATCCGATGTGACATACACGGAAAACTATATGCGTAAATCTAAACTTATAATTCTGTACATGAAATATATTTTCAAAATAACTATCAGGGGGTGATTAGTGATCGATACTGATGCCAAAAATGCAATCAGTAAAATTTTTGTCTGTCTGTCTGTCTGTCTGTCCGTCTGTATGTTCCTTATAGAAACAAAAACTACTCGACGGATTTTAACGAAACTTGGTACAATTATTCTTCATACTCCTGGGCAGGTTATAGTATACTTAGGAATTCAGACGGGAACAGGAATTAGCGGGAAAATCCTTTTGTATGAAAAATCTAAACCGCTTAAGTTAGACGCTTGAAATTTGGCATGTAGGTACCTTAGTAAACTTATAGCTTAGTTACAACAGGATATTGCAAAATTCTCACGGGAACGGGAGTTAGCGTAGAGAACTAGTTTATCAAAGAGCCTTTACGCAGGCAAAACGAATAAGGACTATTTTACTAAAGTAGCTTAGATAGGAAATGCTTATAAGATTGATTCTTTGTTCAGTTGGCAGCATCATAATACACATCATTGTTGCAAAATTGCACCTTATTACAACTGCTTAAGATGCCAGTGTTTAGTTTGAAGCCAACCTGGTCCTATCTCGCTGATACCCTTTTGTCATGCGGATCATTTAACGATCCGGTGACCGCAAGTAAATGACTTCACGGCGGAGATTCATCCGTGACATTACCCTCGTAATCAATTTGTGTCCGCGATGCCCATGAGCGACTGATGCAGTAGAATCATTGGGTGTACAGTCAGCATCAAATAGTTGGTGACACCCAAATTGACTAATATTGACAACACCTTATGCCAATTGTAACAAAGACGTGTTGCGAATTTATTGACTACTTTGAGTGTAACTGATAAGTAACGTGCTGTGTACTATCCCTAAATAAATAAATAAATGAACATATCGCACATCGAGTTAACTTTTACCGATATAAAACACAAAAAATAAATTCAATATTCATGTCTCTAGGTCAAGAAATTATGGTTCCACCTAGAGGTAGATAAGTATTCCCCTGTTTAATATTCTATTTAAAAAAACATAAAGAGGAAAATTATTCAAGTTTCTTTGACAAAAAACTGAAGCCTTTTACTGATAACCAATCTTTATTCATCAAAATTAAGTCAGCTGCCGAGTTATGAAAAAATAACTAGCACACCGTCAGATTAAGGCCACGTTCAGATGATTAGCACTCAAAGCGTGTTTTAACGCACGTTAACAACTACAAGTAGGAACGCGCGATAGCATGTGTACCTAGGTACTCCGAGAATAAACTACATGTAACGGGTGTTTTTTTAGAGGTATACAACTTTAAATTGGTTACACTGTTTCTAGTGATATTTAATTTGATAGTTGGTGGTACATTTGTGGACAGTATGTTTTGCCATTTCATAATTAAATAGAATTACTTCAGAACAACGTTTGCAAATTGTGCAAAAATGTATTTTAAAAATCATGGTTCAGTTTTCCATACAAACGTCCATATTACGGTCGACGTAATTTTCGTAACTTTTCATTCCTCAGATGAATGATATTAATGTGGCAGAGCTATAGTTTCAACAAGATGGTGTTACCATCCAACCAGCACGCGACACATTCAATTTATTGCGGGAAACATGCGATGAGCGCATAATTTCACTCGATGGATCTTTGAATTTGCCTCCACAATTGGGTGATCTCGTACAAATGGATTATTTTCTCTGGGGATATGACGTGAAGTCCACTACTGCGCAGATAAACTACGGAATTCAATGCCAACATTCGTCGCGTTATTGCCGGTGTATGGCCCCAGTTGCTCGAAAAAGAAATTGAAAATTGGACATCTTGATTACGCTACATTTGAGCCAACCGTGGCGCCCTTTGGCCCGAAATCATTTTGAAGCATAAATGGCATAAGAACATATTTTAAACAAAACCAATACCTACCATGTGAATCAAACATATTTTTACATCATATTTTAAGTATTTTCATTTTAAAGTTCTATAAGTACCTCTAAAAAAAACACCCTATAGTTATAAACGCGCCTTTGTAAACCGCGCGTTGAACGCACCGCTCATCACCTGAACGTGGCCTAATGATATCCAATTCATGTCTCATAAACATTGTACATCCATTTAATGGAATTTAATGGTTTTACTGGGGTAAATCCATTGCAATGAACCCTAAACCGATTGGTATCTCCGTCATTTACCGTCCGTAAGCAAATGACGGCGCTTGGCAGCGCATTTCCCTAGCAATATTACCCACGTAATCAATTTCCGACGACGCGTCCGCCGCCTCTTGGATATTTATTTAATACCGACATATAAAAGTCGTTCACTTGACGCGACTGGAATTTTAACTGGAATTATTGTAACTAGGAATAGTTTCTGAGTTGTTCGGTATTGTTACTTCATCAGTGAGGCTGGGTTGCACCATCTTACTTTAACAGTAACCATATCAAAAACCAATGTTTTTTTGAAGTTTGACAGATTTATGACGTTTGTTAAAGTGAAAATAAGATGGTGCAACTCAGCCTAAGCATTAGTTATTTTTATGGTACCTATGGCACATAGGTATTACCTATAATATGTAGGTACAGATTTCCTACAGGGTAAATACCTAGGTAGACCGATTCATAACCTGTACAAATACCTCAACTAATCAAATCAAACTACGAGTATTCATTCAACCGCAGCAGTGCTGTTGCCGTAATTAACGCGCTAATCGAGTTCTCGTTAAACAGTGCTATTACATAAATAAATAGTCTTGTATCGCTTACAGGTGAGTTTATGTATTAAATGAGTCATGACGACAACCATACCAAAGTAGCATAACTAGCATACCTACTTGACAATTTGAATTACGAAATCGCTTCACGGAACAAACTATAACTAGTTACACATAAAATAAAACTGTTGTAACTGTTGTAGCTGTTGTCTCAGGGCACAAAGGGTAGGTATTGTTAGACAATATGATGCACCATAATGATTAGCGTCTGACATAGGAAACACTCAATTAAACTGGTAAACGGGCACCATTAACCTATTCGAAGACAAAAATTCCAAAACACGTCACTCGTGTCGTGTAAATTGCTTATCTTTGAGGATCACCACCAAATCGCTGCAGCTACAAGCACCTCTAGACTCAAGAATAAATACTCAAGAATGAGGAAACGCTCCTCGCTTCACTCCGAAGTTTCGAAGTAGCGAGACCGTACAAATAACAGGTTATTGGACTCGCAGGCTTTCATTCAAAGTTTCCCGGAAATAATATTAGAGCGAGAGCTGTCATAAAAACTACTTGCTGGACTAATTAAGTTCTTAAATGTGTTTTTTTTTAAGAATATGAGTAGGTAAGTATTGAAAAACCGGCCAAGTGCGAGTCGGACTCGCACACCGAGGGTTCCGCCGTACAAACGTAGCGGTTTACAATTTATGACGTAATTAAATCAAATTACTTACTACATATCGTAGTAGTCTCGTAGATATCGTTTAATATCTCTACGCGTTCATGTGAAAAAGGGTAGGTAGTAAGTTTATAATTATTAAAAAAATTTTTTATGTCATGTAAGCAAAAATAATAGTTTAATATTTTATGTAACTTCAAGTTTATCATTTTCGCAATTTTTCCTTTGTACTATATGTGTAACGTTGCTTCGTGCCGAATTTCAAGATTCTGAGTTCACGGGAAGTACCTACCTTGTAGGTTTTGATTCCCTAGCGTGTGACGGAAATTCGTCTAAGGTGTCGGTATAAACTGCTGTATCTTTTGATCGCGTTAATTTAGAAGTTTGATTTTTTCACTGCTTAAAGGGACAATATACCTAGGTATTTGGTATAAATTTCAATTTGACACCTTTATTCGTTCGTGAGAAATAAGGTAGTAAGTTTCATTTTATTAAAATATTTTTATTATATTATGTAACTAAAAAAATGTGATTTTCGCAATTTTTCCTATATTTGCATTATATGACAATGCTTCATGCCAAATTTCAAGATTCTGAGTTTACGGGAAGTGTCCTGTAGGTTTTGATTCCTTTGCGAGTGTCGAAAATTTGTTGAAAATATCGACATAATCGGCTGTATCTTTTGATTGGCTTGGCTTAGAAGTTTGATATTTTCACAGCTTAAAGGGACAATAGACTTGAGTATTTCATGTGAATTTCAGCTTGATACGTCTACGCGTTCTTGATAAAGGATAAGATAAAGGGTCTTGACAGACAGACAGACGGACTACAAAGTGATCCTATAAGGATTCCGTTTTTGCCTTCTGAGGTACGGAACCCTAAAAATGCCCGCATCGAGGTGTCTTCGAGTAGTGAGTAGGCCTATCTACATTATGTTTTACGGTCCATTGTCGCCTGAACTAGGTATGTACCTAGCTTATGTTTATTTAACGAAACTGGATAGCTGGAAATGAAGTACAGGACTTTCTCAGAGAAGGAAGCCTACATACACACACATTAGGTTCGAGTTTCTAACTGATAAAGTAGTGAAATCTAAACTAGATCCAGTCTCTATCTTTAAAATAAGCGTCCTAATAAGCATATCATCATCGATGTTACATGCAATAAACTAAGCACGTGATATTCCAGTCCCGCTTTTGAACCGCGTGATAAACACGTAGACGGCTCACGTCTGGGCGTGACGTGTAGAGTGTTCAAAAAGTTATTAGGCGCGATTCAGTGGCGACGTGACAACACGATGACGATCCGACGTGTCATTCGTTGCCACGATAGATCAGCGTTGGTATTTTGTAAGTAGTTTAGTATACTCAGTTATCAGACGGCCGTCAGCTACTAGATAAAGTGACAGGGCAGTATTGTTCCAAATTCGCTTAGCTCTATATTTCTTTCTACGTAATTTTTCTATCTAACCATAAAGCGATCGCAAAATAACTTTTTCTAGACATAGATTTATCTAAGTCTCGGTTGATGGCCTCTTCTTCATGATAGTGGGTCAATCAACAGGCCACGGCCGTACAGAAATCGATAATAATGTCCATTAATCTCAGGATGTGAAGACGGTATTTTCTGTGCGACAGACAGAAAGGTAAGAGATGTAGGGATTACTCTTAGTAAGCAACCCCAAATCCATTTTACTGCTTTTTTAAAGCTGGATTTTATCGTCGGATAACTTTTAACTGAAGAATAAGTTTGGCACATTGACAGTTTCAGTATGGGAAATATGTCAAAAAGTCAAATAACTGACGATTTATTCTGAGATTAATATTTAATTTTGTTTGGTCGGATCCATACAGCAGTGGCCCATTTATTGTCCCGTAGCAGTGGTGGGGTTAATACTGGGACGTGTAAAAGTGCTTTAAAAGCCTATTTGCAAAAATAAATGATTTTTACCAGTTTTTTTTATAAAAATAATATGCTGTAGCACGTACAAACCAGGTTGTCGTTCACCATTTAAAAGTTATCAAAGCTGGCAGCTGCTCGCATGTTCCTCACTTTGCAGCGCGTTTTATAGCCCACTTCGATGAGGTTTCATGTAGATTAATGCCTTGATTTATGGATTAGAAAATGTTTTTCGTGTTCCGACAGCTATCGAGTAACGTGCTCCACGGTTTTATGGCAGCCCTTGTTGTGAAACCTATCCTGTGTTCTTTGAATTTTGTGTTTCCCATCTTCATGGCACCTGTAACTGTGATGAAAAATCTTTGTTTTGCGTTATACATATTATATTACTCGTATATTTAACAAGTCAGAGCAGTTTTTGTTTCAAGTTCGTAAGATTTATTTATATGACATACTTAGGTACAATAAAAAATAATGTAGGTATTTTTCATGATTTTAAGTTACTAAGATGAAGAAGAACTTCCTTAATGAAAATTATTGTTTTCCCGAAATTCTTCATAGAAACTTTCTAGGTAAACCTAATATCAGTACCTAAATTTCACGACCGCAATTTATATTAACATCATTGAAAGACCCTTTATAATGAAATCAGTACTTCAAGGTTCAAATACACAAGGCTCATTTAATGGGCGCTAAAAGTTTTCGCTATTCATCAAACTCTTGAAACGAAATACTTAGGTTGAGAAAGTTGGTAAAATAGAAGTTTCATTAACGTGCTCATTATAACCATTGCAAAACCTAGAACCTGTTTATGAAAACAAGTATGAACTTGTAAAAGGGAACCCACAGAAACTTTATAAACACAAGACTTGTGAATTAAAATACATAGTACTTTTAATAAATCAAGTTCTGTTCTGGTCAAAAACGCTGTCTAAGAAGCCATTTTATTTCACTCAAATTATCAACTTTAAAGTCTATAATTAAGCTTGAATTTTAGTGAACTGAGGATCTAGTGAAGGTTGCGGAAAGTACGAGTACCTACCTGCATGAGCGCAGCGCAGGACCGCTCGTTGTGGAAATATTTAGGGGAGGCATTTGTTCAGCAGCGGACGACGGACGTCCTTTGGTTGAAACGAAGCTTGAATTTATATTTTCACTAGATTTTACCCGCGGTTTCACCCGCGTAAAATCTAGTTTGTCACAGATCGTCATAAATTATATCCTATATGTTATTCTGGGTTATAAACAATAATACTGTAAAGTTTCATCAAAATGCGTTTAGTAGTTTTTGCGTGGAAGAGCAACAAACATCCAGACATCCAAACTTTCGCATTTACTTATAATATTAGTAGGATTAGTAGGATAATATTAGTAGGATATGCCTAACTCGTGTAATACACAGTGTTCAGTTCGATATAGCGTTGTCCTAACAGAAAACTCCCACAGTAAAAAACTTTCATTGCATATTCTCAAATGGCGTAAAATCCAGCGTATTTTCGCACCTAAACATAGAAGCGTTTACTGGAACAAATATGCCGTACGCACACATGTTGTTTAATTCGCTCTAAATTAATATTAAATATTTGTTTCGGCTGTAATCGGGAGATGAGCGCCGGCTGCGGTCGCGCTAGAATAACCGCTTCCATTTTGTTCAACGAAGCCAAGTGTTGCTGTGATAAATTTAATTTAAAGTAAGGTATATCGAGGCTGAATAGTTCTGAAATACCTCTATTTTGTAGTCCTATAGTGACTGGTTACAGGTTGAATGGGTTGTTAAACTTATCGTTTTAAAAATATGGAGCGTGGTATTTTACTCGTAGTGCATACTACGATAATAATGTTTCCTGTCGCAAATTGAAATTCAAAAGCTAAAACTATACTTTGTGAAATCACTGTCCATGAGTAAATTCTAAAATAGTAAAATACATCATATCCTACTTCTCTCCATTCTCGATTATGTAACAAAAAAGGTTTCTACAAAAAATTGCCAATTACGCAAAAATTTCGTAAGCCGAGTCATTTAAAGTTTGCGACATTGTTTGTTGTAGCAATTTAAAGTGCTGTATTTTGCGTAACGGTGTCACTAACAAATTCTGAAGTGCGTCGTTATGACGGAGTGTACTCCTAATGGCCTCCGTCTACTTTTAAAAGCCTAATTTTGGAAAAATTCTAATATGCTAACCGTAATCTCTTTTTATACCAGTAAAATGTAAAAGATAAGTAACTTGTTATAAAGGATCATACATTTTTCATCGAGATTAAAAACGATATTAAAATCAGTAATTCATTTGTGGATTTTAAAACATACCTACCTATATCAATATTTACTCTTATCTTTTGAATCTTTATTAATTTCTCATAAGTAATTATAATTAAAGACATGAAAGAATTAATTATGGAGGATGAGGAGAACTTTGAAGAATTTTCCGGAAAAACGAAATTACCGGCTATATTTGTCCAAGTCATTTAATTTCGCATTGGTGAATATTTTAGTCGACCTTAGCGACTTGAAATTGATACTGGAATAGCGGAATTTCTTGTGAACTCGCTGTCATTTCGCCAATAATTTAACGCTTGTCAGCCGTCGCCAGCATTTAGCATCTCAAACAAATTGCGGCTATTTTTAAAAGATAATTTTTTGCTGAGCTACTCCGGACACCTCCACCTTAAGGAGGATAAAGAGGGTCTTTAAAACAGCTTGTCTTTCGTTTCTCAGAAATGAGGTCTCCAATTACGCGGACAAATGATCCAGGATGAGTTAACTTGCGCACTTACCAAAATAAGACACCTGTCTCAGAAAAGTTTAAAACTTTTTTAATGAAGGATATTGCGAGTATAGGGATGGATTAATTCATTAATTAATTAGGTGCTTAACTAAGAATACCTATAGAAAAGACTATTAAAAGAAGTCTTTTTAAAGCGTGGAATTCACAAACTTTACATTTCACCGTTTTTAGTGAAAGAATTATTGGAAAATACCCAACAAGCGCACACTTTTTAGCTTTCAATATAATATAAGTTACTTTCAAATCCTTTTAAAGCCAGTTTAAAACTAGTTTGCTAAAATTCAACCCTCCACTTTTAAAGGAACAAATTTTCTTGCCACGGTCAGTTCAGTTTAGTTCGTAATTCTCAAAGAATGAGCTTATTGAGTAAGTTCCTGTGTTCTGATATTTGCCGTATGGAAGAATTTTTGTCCACCAAGAACTGGACAGGGCTCAGGCAAAAGCG
Source organism: Ostrinia nubilalis (assembly GCF_963855985.1). Lineage (NCBI taxonomy): Eukaryota > Metazoa > Arthropoda > Insecta > Lepidoptera > Crambidae > Ostrinia > Ostrinia nubilalis. Next base: position 10,839,322 of record NC_087103.1, read on the forward strand.
GATTGTGTTTGCTTTTTACTCCGTGTTGCCTTGATTGTGGTTTGGCCTGTGTATTCTGAAGCACGAACTTAATGAACATCTCTGAAAACCTAGTTTTTTAAACGTTTGATTTATCAGGAGATTTATCGTCAGTAGTCAATATTTCGCTGTTTCGAATTTTTTTTTGTAGATTTTTATTAATTAATTTGCATTTATTTAAATCTATTGCCTCCACCTAAAGATTGCAACAGTATTTTATAATTAATGTAATTTAGTCATAGTTAGGCTACTCGAATGCCAAAACTAAATATTTGTGCACCATAGTAGATTCGTAAACAGCATTTATCTTTATCTCAATACTTTCTTTGCGACCTTTAGAAGAATGGAAAATGAGGTAGTCATTATAAGAACTATCGGCTCTTTTTGTATTTATTTACGTTTAGAAAACCCAAACAAATGTGCCCTCTTTATATGAAACGAGTTCTTTTGAACATCTGGGGGCACGGCAGTGCCCCCACCAAGTCGAGCAAAAAAGCGGCACGGCCGTACCATCCTTTTCTCGAAGCAATTCAGGCCATTTTCGACCGCCTGTAACTTCGTTGTGGATAAAACTAGAAGGCTGAATTTTTATTAGCTATGCAGGCATTGTAAAGACACGGTATATTTAAAATTTCATTCAATTTGAACCAGTAGTTTAAGAATTATAGCGGGTCAAAGTTACTTAATTTTGTCACTCACTGACTCACTGACTGACTCACCGATCATCAAAACTCTAAGGCACTTCTAGCAGACCTAGAAGCTTCAAATTTGGAATATAAGTAGTGTTTGGTGTATGAATCAAGGAAAAACTAAAATATTTGGGGGCACGGTAGTGCAACCGCCAAGTCGAGTAAAATTTTTCAATTTCGGTCTAGTTTTCTAGATACATAACTGCTGTCTACAAACTACAAAAAGAAATGAGATTTGGGGGCACGGTAGTGCAACCGCCAAGTCGAGTAAAATTTTTCAATTTCGGTCCAGTTTTCTATATACATAACTGCTGTCTACAAAATACAAAAAGAAATGAGATCCCATCAAAAACAATACTTGTCAAAAAAAACCAAGTCTCGCAACTCAGTTGTTCTACGGTAAAAAGTTGTGAGATCCATGTAATACCAAGTCCAGGCCAGGAAATCTTTAACGTTTTACATAAATATATTGACTTGGCCATCGCATGAAAACACGTGTAAATTAAATTATTTAGTGCGATGGCCAAGTCAATAATTTATGTAAAACGTTAAAGATTTCCTGGCCTGGACTTGGTATTACATGGATCTCACAACTTTTTACCGTAGAACAACTGAGTTGCGAGACTTGGTTTTTTTTGACAAGTATTGTTTTTGATGGGTACTATTTACGATTTTCCTTTTGCCATTGATAATTTACGAAATTTTGGATAACTCGGGAATGTACAGTGACATCATACTATACATTTTTTAAATGAAAAATGAAAAAATGAAAAAAGTATTTATTTAAATAGGAACAGGTTACATTTTGCATTACAAAATAATAAAGGCAAGATGTGTTAACAATGACAGTAAGAAAAAAGAGCAAGATGTATATCAATAACAGTGGGCCCCAAACTAGGCATAGCCTGTATCTTGGTGGCCCAAACAGTGCAGTTTGCAAAATTAAAGTGACTGGCACAGCGCGGTACAGTTCAGCTATACCTAAGTGTAGTGAAACAGTCTATACAGTGTGAGTCACGTTAAAGTGTACATATGAAAATAGATGAAACTAGACCTATTTTTATCGACAAAAAAGAGGTCAAAAATTTTTTGAGATTTTTTTTTAATTTTTTATAGAATTTTCTTTCTTCCAATTACTTATTGTAAAGAAAACGTAATAACTTTTAAACTAAGCGGTATATCCTGATAAAATAAAAACAGTAATAATGCTAAATAACAGGCGATACTAAAAAAATACAAAAAATACACAATAAAGGCCAACAAATAATAAAAAATGATACTTTTTGAAAAAAAATTGCTTTTAAATTCGTGTTTTTTTGGTTATTTGATAAAGGACAATGGGCAAAATGGTACCCGGCTCCAATAGATATGTGTCTAGTATCGTTTGAAAGGTCTTACCAAGATGAACAACTTTTACTATGACCACCAGCCTCAGATCTGGTTGTGTACGAAGATATACATACTTTTTTGCAGAATGGTACCCGGCTCCAATAGTTATGTTTGTAGTGTCATTTGAAAGGTCTTACCAAGACGAACAACATTTACTATGGCCACCAGCCTCAGATCTGGTTGCGTTCGAAGATAAAGATACTTTTTGTGTAACCTAAGTATCATACAGTATGAAGAGGGACGCGCTCGGGGCAGGGCACCGACGAGATGGTCGGACGCGGTGAGGAAGACGGTGGGCGGGAGTTTGCATCGTGCGGTCCACACAGCTTATGACCGCAGTCTGTGGAGGAACACTATCTGTGGTCGCGATCCTCATCAGTGAGGGACCGAGGAAGAAGAAGAAGAAGTATCATACGTGTCCATCGTATGGTACTTAGGTTATGCGAGGCAGGAAGGGTTTACTGCTCCAGCATCCTTCCTTAACTCTATAATTATTGATGGGGATAATTGTGAAATAAATATTTTTATTTAAAAAAGTACAACCCCCTTATTAATAAAAAGTTACACCTAGGAAGAACCTTGGATTAAAATGACATTTCCATACCAAATGACAATTTAAGCCAGAGTTCAACTAGGGTGTAACTTTTATTAATAAAGGGGTTAAAGTTTTATTACTTCTTAAGGGTTTTATTATGAGTTGCTAAAGCGAATAAACCCACAAGACCCAATAAGTCCACCCACAAGATGGACCGACGACCTCATAAAGGTAGCGGAAAGGCGCTGGATGCAGGCCGCCACCAACCGGCCATTGTGGAAATCATTGGGGGAGGCCTATGTTCAACTGGACGTCCTATGGCTAAAATGATCATGATGATGATGATGAAAGCGAATAAAGGGCTAATAGCTTGGGTAGTTCATCGTAGGTATAATCCTTTCCTTTTCAATGCTTCTTTTAGTTATATTAATAGATTGTAGTCATAATACATACTCGTATACATGGATGATTGTGTTATACTTTCATTATAATACTTAGTGGAATTACTGCTTTCAAAACGTGAATTAGAACTGGCCCCATAGCAGACATTTTCCTACATCTAAAGGCCTTTTAAAATATATATTGGTTATGGCTATTGGAGCGGGTACCACTTTCCATACATTTGTGCCCATCATCCTTTCTCCAAAAAATGCCCCTATAACAGGTAGTTTTTATTACTTTGTATTATTCTCTATCGTATTATCTTTGTAAAACTTAAAATCGCATGTCTCTATCCCTATCACAACATTTGCTATGATCGTTTGAACAAAGGCCTGCCACAACTTTATTCTCCGCTTCAGGTAGAGACAATTTTAATTTTAACTAAAATTCTTATTTTACTTCGAAATCTATTGTTTTTATTTGAAATCTAACTTGTCTTTATCAAAATTACAAATCTAGAGCCATTTTCAGTTTCGTTGGTAACGAAGCGTTGAATGGCGCGCCCGGAGAGGCTTAGTTCAAACGATCATTACAAACGTTGTGATAGAGATAGAGACATGCGATTTTTGGTTTTACGAAGGTAATACGATAGAGAATAATACAAAGTAATAAAAACCACCGGTTATAGGGGCATTTTTTGGAGAAATTTATGAAATAACCAAAAAAACACGAATTTAAAAGCATTTTTTTTCAAAAAGTATCATTTTTTATTATTTGTTGGCCTTTTTTTGTGTATTTTTTGTATTCTTTTAGTATCGCCTGTTATTTAGCATTATTACTGTTTTTATTTTATCAGGATATAACGCTTAGTTTAAAAGTTATTACGTTTTCTTTACAATAAGTAATTGGAAGAAAAAAAAGTCTATAAAAAATTTAAAAAAATTTTAAAAAAAAATTTGACCTCTTTTTTGTCGATAAAAATAGGTCTAGTTTCATCTATTTTCATATGTACACTTTAACGTGACTCACACTGTATAAACAAAAAAAAAAAGGAAAAGGGAAAGAATAAACCAAAAATAAATAAAATAAAACAGTGCGTAACATTAGAACACCAGCATATTGTGTGTTTATGTGTTTGTTTTTTTTTTGTCTGTGGTTCCTAAAAAGTTCTAATTAATTAAAAGATTTTCGGTTTCTGAGTAAGTTAAAATGGTTAAAATGGTAAAAAAGTTTTGTTCCAAAATGGCTCTTAATACAACATTAAAAGGTGCCACCCTCTTATTGATGTGCTGCCATCTGTACGTCATTAAATATACAAGCAAGAGTATACCAAGGCCTGAGAGACTGCGGCGAAGACTCGTATATCTTTCCCACATTATGTCTTATTTTTATTTGTAAATAAATACTGTACAATTTTCTACGCGAAGAAACCGTAACTCCATTTTTTCTTAGTTTTCCAGGATTTACTGTTATGCCCTTAATGACACTTTATAAATATAGAAATTATGAAAATTATACTTATCACGAATGTAGAATATCTTTATATGAATAATAAATTCTTCTATACGTGTCTGCACACTCAACTCTTCCTAAACGGCTGAACTGATTTAGATGAAATAATATTTGTATAAATAAATTAATATTTACATTCCCCAACAACCAGGTAATGAATTACTTTAGCACTATCAAGATCATCTTGAATTTTATGGCATCCCTTAATATCCAAATCTTCCTGTATCAGTTTCAATTGAAGCCAAACTATTGTAAGGATACTAAATATTCAGTAGTAATTTATTTAGCCAGCGGCTCGTGAAGCGATCATTAGCCAATCTTGGAGCGGGAGTCGCACGTACTACGAGCCTTATTGTATGTACGGTAGAGACAGCTGCGGTCTTACATATTCGCATAACTTTATGAAGAAAGTTCGCTATCAAAAAGTAGAACAAATACTGAAGAAGAACAGACTGAGGCTATGCACAGTTTTTTGCCTTTTAGTCAACACTTTGAAAAACAAAAATCCACAGGGAATCGTCTATTAGTATCAGTCACCCGGCAAGGCCGTTCGTAAAGTCACAACAGACAGTTCATTTTTCATGAAATTCTTAATCATATTTCTATGAAGTCTACCTGCTCCTCTTGGTACTACAAACTTATTTTCTACGTACTCCTTCTTGCTCTCGCTTTTATATTCGGTCATTAAATACTAAAAACCATATAAGCAAACCACCATTTGTGGTGACAAACTTTGAAAATCGACTTTGATTATGCAGAATACCTAGTCATAATTTTATAATGTATTAGAACTAGTAAGTACCTATATTGGGTTATTATCGAGAAAATTGGAATATTGCGGCTGTGCGGGTTTGTGGTTGGGGCTTTATGCAACGAAGGTAGATTGGATTTTGGTGCACGTAACCTCGTATAGCGACATGCAATACTGGACTAATTAGGATCCTATCGTTCATCCAATGTCGATTCACGCTGGTCGGTGAGGCTAAAGCGACCATTACACATTTACGCAGTCACTCAACCCGCTCAGTTATGAAGTATTCTAACTGAACTGGCTCTGCCCACGTAATTGTAAAATATAGAGAGATATTTTACAATTCATTTTTAAGCCCACCAGTTGCACCTTACGCAAAAAAGCGACTTACGTGTTACAATACCTACCTATTCAAAATATATAGTTGACTCTTTCAATGAATACTAAGTAAGTACCTATATACGAATAGATCAGTATTGTCTACAGGAATGTGACATTATTATTATTCTGATTTCGCCCACCTAAATCCAGCTCGGCACTAAACTCTCCCAATCAATTCTCTATCAATCACCATTTTAAATCTTCTTGGTTCCTGGAAATTAAACGAATATGTGTGGATATACCAGGTACTAAGAATCACCATATCATTTGGGATCAATTAATGCCTTTACGGATGCGGATTGCGAACGCTGGTGTAAGCATTGAGTTATAATGTCCTATATTACTTCAATGGGTGTAAGTATACCAAAAGCTTCACATGAAATAGCTAAGCGAAGTGTATAAAGGAAAGAGGAACGTGCCCGTTAGGTGCGGACTTGTTTGTTGAAGTGTGGATACACGCATCGTGGGTTGTAATTTCTTGACATTACGTGCGTATTACATTTAGTTATACGTATACTTTTGCATAAAATCAGTTATTACACGTCGTTTATTTTGATTACAAATAGAGGGTTTGTGAGGTAACGTATACTTACTTAAAGTTATACTAAAATCGCCTTCATAAAATTCCGGTTTTGAAGCATTTGCTATTTTAAAATTGTTGTAGGTATATAGGTGTTTCAAGATCCTATTGAAATAAAAAGGACTACTTCTCCTTATTTTTCAACAAATAAGTAGGATTTCTCATTTACATTTGCTGAAAATCTGTATAAAGTTATAATAGCTAGATGCAGAAACAGTAAGATAAATATGTGTATTGTATTTTGCAATAATTGTTTTCATTCAAAGAGTTGTTATGCAAACTCACTGATTGAATAATTAGTAAGTTACACAATAACATTTTATGTGAGTAAATAAATACAAATAAAGGTCAAAGGTGGTATGACCTTTTCTGTTTCGCTGTACCTTTTGTGTAATTTAGAGGATATAATAATTATAGAAACTTATTTCTCCTGTTGAAACCCAGTAAGTTAAGAACTTTGACTTTCGGCCGCAACACAAAAATAATAGTTGCACCTGACAAGTTGGTGGCGAAATTGCCGGCGAAGTTGGGATTTGTTGTTCGCGCGAATTTTATTCAAGTGCGAAGTTGTATCTTTACTCGCGCGGTACCGTTTGTTACATCACGCATACCTTTATAACTACATCAGCTCTTATAGGTGGTGTTAATTTGCTAAAAGTTTTCTATAATTGACAGAATAAACACGGCTTGACTTACATGTCTTTATTTTAGGCCATTTGTAGACATCCGTTTTTTCACCGGGCGACGGACCGTCAAAAAACGGATATCCTTGGTTGTTCACAATTTTCTCTCGCCGGACCTACGTATGTCCGATGCATCTGCACACGTTCATTATAACCATACACCACCGCTACTCGTAAATCAGGCGAGAAAATAAAAAAATGGTCTGGTCAAAAAATGGATGTTTACAAGCGGCCTTAGGTTTGTGAAGTATAAAGTTGTATTCTTTGAGGAAAATGGTTATTATGGTATGGTGTCTAATCTCATCTAAACAATGTTATCAATTCTAATCGTTAACGGTAGCAGAAATCATAAGTAATACAAATTGAAAGATGCAGTCAACTTCAATCTGCTCTTTGAAGGATCAGAAACTAAATCCAACATATATCAATATCTCAGTACAGTACAGTCGACAACACTTCAATCAAAAGGTAGTTGCAAAATAGCGTCTATTTTAACCACACAAGATCCCAATGCCAATAGTGCTTAGATCTAGTCCTGTCTGTACAAAAGTCACTCGTAAGTGCTTCTTCCATGCAGTTCCAAATTCCTGCGAAGTTTGGTCTCTCCACGACACGTGGAGGTAGTTACTTATCGGGAAATTCCTTCAAATCGTTCCTTCAAGCTCTTCCTGGAACTTAATCTAGAGTTTGATGCTTCTTAACATCTTATACGATTGAAATCTAATACAATCTTCCAATATGTATCTAAAGTTGTGTGGGTAAGACATCCTATACGATGGACCGACCATGTTAAAAATATGACTGGCATAGGCTGGATGTCATGACCATACTTTGTACTTTATAAATGGTTAAAATTATCTAAAAAAAATAACAATAATACACTCGGTTTATAAAAGCACAGATAACACAAGCTTTTCAATAAGCAGTTAAAGTTGAAATTAAAATTGTGTTATCATTTGACTTCATCATTGAAATAATTCATTTTAATATCGGTTTCTTCAGTGCGTAAATAAGAAAGTAATATTAATTAAAAGCAGCTTATTTATGAACTAGCTGTAGCTAGACTACTTACCTACCAAAATTTAATTGAGATTCATCTATTTGTATAAGCTTCTGCCAAAATGTACTATCAATATGGCTCCGATTGCTCAGCCTCACCCCCGAATGTGGGGCGTGTGGGTTTTTATTTACTGTATACAAATGCGACGCGAATTTAGCTCGCTATAAACGTAACAACCTACGCGCGAACTAGGTCAAACTTTACGCGATTCATCTGGGTTTGTAAGCTGACATCTTTTTTAAAGCATGTGTTAACTAACTACTGACAATGTGGCCAGAGTTTATCTACAGAGTTTAGTCATAAAACTTAGTTTTTGCTAAAAACACAATGTGATAGAGATTCACAGATATTACCAAAGTGTCCTGCGTGTCCAAACAACTGCATGCAGGAAGATTATGAAGGCTACTGACAATGCAACATTGACGGCGCCACCGTCAATACCGGATCGCTGGTTCCGATTTTTGCCATGTTGGAAACTATGTAGTTGAACGATGGTGGCGTCCCCCTGTCAATGAGTTTGGTGGGACAGTTCAATTTAGGCCATCTATAGTGGAGTTTTGGGCTGAAACCGTGTAGGTTTGTTGTCCACACGACAAGAAGAAGGTGCTATAAAAAAGACATCTTTTTGTTTGTTTGTAGTTTGAAAATTTAAAAGTAAAATAAACCTGGCAGCTTTTAACCTCATGGCGAACACATATTTTATTTACTCTATTTAAAAACATTTCAACACCATTTCACTGCGCTTGAGCTGAGGAAAAGGTCCGTGTTTTCATAACTAAACCCTGCTCGAGTTGATTCAAGAGTCTCAACTGTATAATTATATTCACTGGGTCTAGCAAACCTGGCGAGTTTACTTTACGTGGACTTAAAATACCCTTTGCGATACAATTTACTTTTCATGTTTCACCGTTTACGAGTATTTATACTTAGAAGTCAACTTTTCGTAGTCATCTAAATATTTACTTTGAAGAAAGCGTTAGTTAATTGCACGGATGTAACCAACCGCAATAGGGTCGTGAATGAATGGGGGACTGTTCCGACCGTTTAATATTGGTTGTAGTTGTTAATCTTAGTCAGAAACTTTAGGGCGGTTTGAGAATATTTGACAGAATGGTCAACCTCTTGCCTTGTACCTCTCCACTACCAATCCATCTTATCCCCGCTTGCAGGTGTAAGTATTGCCACATAAAGTTACAGTGACGCCTATTATTAAAACTGCCTCAAAGTTAAAATAGTAAGACACGGGTCTTAAAGCGATGTTTATTAATGAGTTACATTATGTACTCACGGCTTTATTATTATTACTATTTTAGTTGAAATGGAACGCGAAAGATTTGAAATCTATTATGCCTCAAAGTTGTTTGTTCGATTGAACCATGTCAAACGTCATTTAAGTTTTAAAGGGACACTAATAGCGTACCTGCAATAAGATGAAAATGGTTTCAATATGACTTTAAATATCTAAATATTCTTAGACAAAATACCTTTGTTTACGTGCAGCGTACTGTCATAAAATTAAATATGAATACCATTAATAATTTACTCCCGCGTATGCGGCATGCATAATGGAACGGAACATCCTATACTAATTGTTCAATATTGGCATACCACCACACCACACCGCGTCGTGGGAATCTTGGGATAAAAGCCTTCATGAAATTTTGAGCCAATGCGGATAAACCAAATAGATCTCTATTCCTTGGATTAATGGAGATCTACCACCGAAATCTTATAGAACAAGTAGCTATACAAACGTTCAAGGAAACAATGTTTAACCCTGTGTCATAATTTATGCCAAAGAGGAATCTATCCTACTAATATTATAAAGGCGAAAGTTTGTATGGATGTCTGCATGTTTGTTACTCTTTCACGCAAAAACTACTGAACGGATTTTGTTGAAACTTTGTTGTATTATTGTTTACAACCCAGATTAACATAAGTATAGGCCGATTTGTGACACTAAATTTCATGCGGGTGAAGCCGCAGGCTAAAGCTAGTTACCTAATAATTCTGCCACTACGTTCAAGCATAGTGTATTAAATATCTAAAAGACTCTTTAGATGTAGATAGTTAATTAACCTTCCAAAGGTACTTCATCTTCTCTAATAGAATCTTAATTAATTACCTACTTACCGGCAACAACATAAAAGTGTGTTCCAACATTTTCTTTCCTAGCAACCAGGTATTTATTACTATGCTCCTTGACGCTCGTTAAAATAAACTAACATTGGCCAAGACATCTACCGGAAACATTAAAGTAAAGTCAGCGTTTGGTCTCCGATACCTTGGCATTTCAAAGAGAAAAACACATGTACCGTTATGACCGATTTTCGAAGAGCATTGCTTACTGAATATTATTATTTTGTAAAAACAATTCTGTCTTTTGGTCTCAATTATGACAGATTTTATTTTGTGAACACTTCCGTAAGTTTTACAAAAAATTGCAAAGAAAAATATATCAAAATTATAATGTTAGTTAGTAGGTAGGTACCTACTGTTGTCTTAGAACTAAAAAGTTGCAGTATTAAACGCAAACAAAGTATTAATCTTTTTAATCTTGAGTTTACGACGCGACACTGATTTGTCACTCAATGCAGATAAGTTTATTACTTCTTCAACTGCCATTTATATGACTCCTTTGAACTTTAATGGATGCCAAGTCGTATAAATGTCGCGGTACAGACGACAGCTCATAAGGTAAACACTGTGGGATCTTATATAGTCGTAATAGATGCCATTTTGCGACAAGAATGTAGTCTGATATGCTGTCTGTACATAACTTAGTGGTCAGCATCTGGCACACTCTCAAGAAACATTCTTTGTAAAGTAATTGGACTTTGTTACATTGGTATCCAAATAATTTGCTGGGAGGACTTAGATTATTTGTTATTTAATTTGTTTGGCAACAATTTCAATGAGGTTGTTTCTAGAATTGAAGCCTGAGATGGGATTTTGACCTCAACTGTTTTAACTTCACAAATAACAAACACATTTCAAAGTCTTAAATGTTTCTTTCTAGGGAGGGGGTCGAATGGTAATTATATTAAGTTCTACCAGTTCTAGTTCTACTGGCAAAAGACGACGTCGCCAAACTTTTGACTGTTGACTTTGATTTATTATTATTAAAAGTTCTAACATAATAAACATAGACCCTTAACAAGAGACCTGCTAAAGCATTGTAACATTAAATTAATTAACTAATTCTTACTCGTACCGAGCTACAAATAAAGGTAGGTAAGCCTAGGCGCAGACCACCGACTTTTATTTGATCGATAGTTGGGCCCGATTGATTAATGTGCGCAATTTCATACATGCCCATACTGATTAACTGCCCGACTAAACTATCGGCCGACAAAAAGTTGGTGGGCTGCGCCTAGGCTAACGCCCAGTAACAAACAGCTCTACAAAATCTTTATCTTACAGATCAATAACAGAAAGCCACTAGCAGAATTTTTCGAAAATTAAACGCTCGCCAAGATAACTTGGTCGAAGCAGTAAACAAGTGTATCAAATTTAAAGCGGGCTAAAATTCGTTTGCTGATAAATGTAATAATATCTGGGCGGTGGACTTTAACGAGCTTACTGGCTTCTCAGATGCGGTTAGCCGTATTATGACTGAGGAAGTTTGTACTTTCTGGAGCAGCCATTTATCAGCGTAATCAGACTAGTTTCCGTACCATAAGTTACGAGTAATTTTATAGTTTTTTTTTATAACTTTTTGAGAAATATTTGTTTGCGGGAAAACAGTTCTATCAATGAAGGAGACGTGACTGTGATCAATATCTCGAAAGAGGCTGTATGAACAGTTTCTACATCAAGTGTAAGGTTTATACTATACATGAGTATAAAATGGAGCAGTAGTCTAAATAAATTCAAACTTGCACGTCATTTTCGAATTAGGTAATGCGAACTGTTTCCAATATCATTAGCTAAGAAATTATTATTTTACATCGTTACGAACACTTAGACAGAATGCTACCATACATTACCTTAACGGCATGCCACCATTGCATCAATTCAGATGTAGCTCTATGGCCTCGTCTATACGGCCATAAACACAGCTTAGAAACTATAACATTGTTAGAGTATTCCCGTATAATGCAGGTGCTAACGCGCCATTTGCGACTCGCAGTCACGACCGTGACTATCGATACAACTTACAATGAAAGCTTGGCAAATAACTGACGCGAAATTGATATTGGGTGCGAGTAGGGAATAGTTTGGAGGTACTCGTATATCAGGAGATAGTAATACTTTTTTAATTACTGTGAAACATACTATCATCATAATTTCAGTAATTTCATACTATTATCAATTTCAGTCCAGCTGAACATTGCATACTTAGGCCTCTCAATGATTTCCATGTTGACCAGTTTGTAGCGGTCTGCATCCAGCGCCTACCTTTATTGAGGTCGTCGGTCTACTTAGAAACGCGATACACGATAAATACACTAAAAATAAGGGCTTGCTCCAGAAAATCTCGAAGAAGTAACAATTTATGGTCAATTTACACGGGGCCAATTGATGAGACAGTGTCAAAAGCGTTGGCATGATGTTAATTTAACTGAATGCCTTTATTGGATTGTCTTTCATTCAGATACCTCATTGGATCGTAATGGATTGGTGTCGTAATAAGCCTTTCACACTATAAATTCATAGGTGAATAATCGTATACTCAGAGAAAGGCGTGATGTTTCTCGTAGTTTTTCATATGACTGGCATAAATTCATTTATGTGAGCCAGCTTTTGCGGATTCATACGGAAAAGTTCCAGTTACAAGTACTAATACTTACACCGGTTCAAGATAGTCGCGACCGATAAGTGCAATTGTGACCCCAATACTGTCCAGGACATTGACCACCTCCTTAAAGTATGCCCAAGATATGCCCGGCAAAGGGAGACACACATAGCCTTGTGTAACCATTTAGATGTGTCTCCATTTGACATACCTGAAATGACAACCAGGGAATTAGCTATTAAGTCTTTCGTGGAATATTGTAAATACATTGTAAATAGTCTAAAGGAATATAATGGTACTTAGTTAATAATAAGTTAATATTGAAGGGAAAAAGGGAAAAAAAAAAAAAAAAAAAACGGAAAAAAAAAAAATATATATATATATATCATTAAAAACAAAAAAAAATATAAAAACAAAAATGTATAAAAAAAAAAAAAATTGTATATAACTATCATCATCATCATCATTTTTGTAAATATTATTGACTCACGTACTTTACAGTTTGCTCGTACAAAATAGCGAGAAACTACATTCCACTCTCTCAAAAAAAAAAAAAATCCTTTTTTTTTAAGAAAGTCAACATCTACATTTATCTCTAACTAGCTGTGTGTGGAATAATGACTTTGGGTAGGCACTTTTAATAATTTAGTCTAATTATTTTACAAATAGCTTTTGCCCGCGACTTCGTCCGTGGAGAAGTCGAAAACGTTCTCATACGATTATTTTTAAATGTTTTAACGTTATTATCTAAATGTTTGAATACTTTTAAAATATAAAAATCAGGTTAAATAAACATGAAAATATTTTTTTCTTATATTTTATGAATATGCAGCTCGGCCTTTGATCCGGTGAAAGTTACTCGGTGGTATTATTTTTTTACAACGAAATCGAAAACTACACCTACCGCAGTATTATTGGTAAACGTTTTTTTATATTTTCCTACGGGTGCTAGAATCACCAAGCTTCCAGCATGCCACTGGCCGTGGGAGAAGGAGCTTTTCCTCAAGACTACTCCCACTACCTCAAGGGCCTCCGCCAAAACTCTCGCGCGAAAATGAGTTTATGTATACAGCGCAAGCAGGTGCCCGCGGCATGACTTTCATGCATTACTATGCATTGTTGGGCGAGCGCACGCAGCGGGCACCCACTCCGAGGTTAAGTGGAGGCCCCTAGAGTATGGTAGTCGTTAACATGACGTCATGATTGTAAAAAAATGCACTAATGAGTAATTAATATCAACTTTCTCGTTCGAATAATAAAAATAACGAATCTCGTTATTTCATACAAACTTTGCCCCTCCTTTTTACCTCCTTAGGGGTAGAATTTTGGAAAATCCTATCTTATCAGATGCTTACGTCATACAAAGAACACACCATCCAAGTTTCAGGTCTTTACGATCAGCGGTTTAGGCTGTGCATTGATCCATCAGTAGCGCGCGTAGTACTTGATCATTATTTTGCTGCGATGTGATTTTAAAACTGCGATATCTCCTAAGATATTTATTGAAATCGAATGGTGTAAAGGGCAAGAATGTTTAAAATTAAATACTTGTGGTGAATAATTTATTTATTTGGATAAGGATTAATATCATGTTTATAAAAACACCTTCGCAAATAATGCATTATTTTAAAACAGATTTTTTTTGCATAAAAATGGTTACTATGAGCCAACCTTAAAAGATAGACATATGCTACCGCGGACTTTTTTAAAGAACTTTTAAAGGGGAACAATCCTGTCATACATGATTTTTGCGAAACTTTAACCGTTTACGCAGCGTCAGCTCTCAAAAGGAAAAAATTCACTGATTTGAAATATTCTTGATTGGTGCTCCGCTCCTATTGGTCTTAGCGTGATGATAAATAGCCTAAAGCCTTCAGGAACTAACGGGCTATCCAACACAAAAAGAATTTTTCAAATCGGTCCAGTAGTTCCTGAGATTAGCGCGTTCAACCAAACAAACAAACAAACAAACAAACAAACAAACAAACTCTTCAGCTTTATAATATTAGTATAGATTATCTGGTAATAAAGTACCAGACTAAAAAAAAAAAAAAAAAACCTAGGTACTCGTTAAAAACTGTTTTAGTTCTACTTTTAACTGCATTTTTCACATGAAATTATGATTTTCAGAATATTATTTCAGTCATATGTCCCGGAGAAGCGAGTTTAATCCCTATTTCATAGATTAAAAGGGTTTTGATTGTGTCTTTGTTCTTCTGAAAATAATGAAATAGGCTTTAGTAGCTCGGCACACAGAGGAAAGCTACATTTAAATAAACCCCGGCGTGGCCATGTTCCAAATCACCTATCTGGGTTTGCACAGGTCGCCACTATTTTGTAGGTTCAGGAATAAATGTACCTTGCTTAAAGCATAGTAATAGAATGAGTTTCGATAAGCGAATTTAATTTAAAGATAAATAGATATTATGATCAAAGGATTCTCGAACAAAGTTGAAGTTTGCGCATAATATTTGTCGATATTTCAAGGTTGCCCTGGATTTACACGATCTTATCATAATAAAATAGCAAGTTATTTTTTCGTGATGCAGTAATTTTTAGGTATATCTACTCGTACTTACACAAACAAAATCACGATCAAGGTGGTTATGATTTTATTTGTAGGAGTCTGATCAATCTATTTCTGGCACATTTCGCACGCTAACCATATTATTAATACAATGCAGTACCGCTTGATAGGCAGGTAATACCATTAACTGGTGAATAGCCTTATTAATTTCCAGCTAATAGTAATACAATAACTATAATGTCCTTTGTTTGTTATCTTCATACAATTCATCGATTAAATCATAATGTAATTACATAATGACTGATAAGACAAAGTTGTACGTTACTTAAGAGAAGACTCCGTATTTGCTGCACGAGTTAACATGTTAAATGAAGTGTAAAAGGTATCTAAGATTATTTTTATAATACATTTTCATTTAAAATTCAAAAAATTATTTTTATGTTTTACATACTTTTACTTATTTCTACGAATGAATCAAATCAGTCGCAAGCTTAAAAATCAAATCATGTGTAGCAAGAAACGACTTATACTTAAAGCCAGATACACATTAGCAAGCTGTAGGGGAGACCGGGTACAATAGTACCACGGGTCAATAGTACCATCGGCGATATTTCTTCATACAAGCGACGTTAGATTGTGTGGATAGCGTCAGAATATGCGCTTTTTGTGTTTCCATCCGCTCACCAGTCGGCGGCGCTTGTGCTGAGAAACGAAGGTGTACAGGAAGGATTTTTGTTTTTTGCCCAGCCGCAGTAAGTTTTTATGTCAAATATATGAGCCCATAAGTTGCCTAATATGCTATTTGTTACCAAAGTATTGTTGTCAATAGTTTATCCAGGCTCTAAACTTTGTATCGACAGCGAATTATTGGCATTCACTGTGAAAATGACTGAATTTTAGGTGAAGTTCTCTTGACTACCTACTTGTAACAATTGTACCAGTCTCCATGGGGTCAATTGTAGCGGTACAATCAACCCCGTGGTACAATTAACCCCCGGAACCTTATTTTATACTTACTACATAATATTTTAAATTGGTTTTAAAGTACCTATACTTATAATAAGATAAGTTATTATAAAACATTCACGTGGTTATTTTACATATTTACAATTATATTTTTACAATTACAGGCATACCTACCTACTGAAAATATAGTCTAGGCTCATTCATAGTTGCATGCATTAAGCATTAATTAGATACATACTTAATGTGTTTTATTAAATAAGTAGTTAAAAAGGTGATATAAGTACCTAAATGCCTACTTAAAATGTTTTAATATAGGTTTCTAAAACCCTTCTGAATATGTACATTTTAGCTTAATTCAGTAAGTAACTAAGTATTTGAACATTTTGTTTTAGATGCCTCGGCGTAGAGTCAAAAGTATGGATCGCGGATCAACGGATCTATTCCTTTATGAACAGGCTTATGAAAAAATCTTAAAAGGTCGAAGCAGTAGTAGGTATAAATAATCAGGGTCAATTGTACCAGGGGTCAATTGTACCCTCATACAAAAATAGATTTTTCAGTTTTGATATTTCTATCATTGTTATTATGCTTATTGTTGTTTCAGAAGCAATATCCGAGCCAAATAGATGGCATATTATGTAGAAACAGTTAGTTTATTCGTTTTTATGGAAGAAAAGTTATTGTGTTGTTTTTAAACTTAAGTGTTGATTTTTCATACTTGTTCCTAAATATTTTCGATCTCAATTAATAAAGACTGATGATTGTAGGAGATTAAGAGAACAGAATACCAATAAAGGTGATGATTAGATAAACATAACTACTTTTATTGCCTCATATATTATTGGTACAATTGACCCGTTGTAGGGGTCAATTGTAACATGAGACATCGTACAGTTCAAATTCGTTTTTCATTAAGTATTCGAAATAATAGTTCAACTCTGCATGCTTAAATTTGTAGCTTAAGAGT
This sequence comes from Ostrinia nubilalis, assembly GCF_963855985.1. Taxonomy (NCBI): domain Eukaryota; kingdom Metazoa; phylum Arthropoda; class Insecta; order Lepidoptera; family Crambidae; genus Ostrinia; species Ostrinia nubilalis. The sequence goes on from NC_087103.1 coordinate 10,856,499, forward strand.
CTAGTTTTTACAGCATCCTAACAGAATAAGTTACATTTCATTAGATTTCTCAATATTGAACAATTTCCAAAATATGGTACTATTGTCCCCGGTCTACCCTACCTAACCACCAGCTAGCTGTGAATATTACTGTTACCAGAGAACAGGAGAAAACTTTACTTTCTGTCTAAAAACAGTTTTGTGAGTATGCGGTTTGGAAGCCTGTTCCGAACGTTTTTAGTTCCAAACGAACAATGTTACTAGAGTTGACTCGTCGTTTCAGTGCATTCTCGTTACATTGTAGTAACATTATCAAACTTTTAACTGACCGGTAACTTATAGTTACATCTCGCCAATGAGCATCAGGCCAAGTAGAAAGAGGGGATCATTTCAGGCGTAACATAAGATCCTTGTTACTGTATCTAGTGGTTACAGTCACAGCTTGTGAGTACCCAGCTTAACAGAGACTGTCATTCGCACCCACACTCGGTCGCGATGTTTGATTCATCTGCCCTAGAGTGGTACAAAGTACACACTTTTACATACATGCTTCCAATATTGTCATATTACTTGGTGCTCTAAAGAGTAGAGTAATGGTAAACCATCTAAATAAAAAATACCTTTATCACATACATATTAAGTATAAGGACAAGTTATTGGTCAGCAGCCATAGCTTTAGGTGTCTGGCATATTAGCTCAATCGTTGTCTATTTAAGTTACTTTGCTCTACCTTTGACGGACCCTATCCTACAATGTCCCTGAAATCGAGCGAAGAATCTCCAGGCGACTAGGATCAAACTCTCTGATCCTATACTACAGAAGCAATATTTCTAACCACTATTGCCACTTGTGTACGAGCTACAAAATAAATATTAGTGTAAATCGTCCCCACTTTCGATAACTCCGGTTAAAGCACAGCTTTGAGTCTTTTAAACTTTGACTTTTTAAACAATCCTTAAGCTAGGTAAGCCCACGAGCCTGCGAGTTAGCAAAAGACTTGCAAAGAAATGCACATAAATTAACAAAGTTAGCCAATAAGCCGCTCTTTTTAAAACACAAAAGTGTTCCACATTAAAAAAAAGTATTTTCTAATAAAAATCGTGATAATTCCCATTCATTCGAGGCACATTGTTGTGGCGTCTCGAAATATAATTAATATTAATGTAGCCGCATATTACAGAACTTTATGAACGTTCTCCAGGCAGTCGATCACGGTAATTTGTAACTAAATCACCCCTTTCAGACATTCTCTAATCCTTAATGGTGATAAATTTGGTCCAAAGTGATTTGCATAACAACGGCAATATTAACTTAAGCCTTCCCCGCTTAATTTGACCCATCTCCTTAATGGTAATTGGAATATTAGGAGCGGAAAAAAATAATTGCTCTGAGCATCCATGATTATCTTTTGAGTTCTTTTGAACTACGTAAAACACACTTAAAAGGAATACTTAAGAATAAGTAAAAATAAAGGTACTAAAAGTTAGAAGAAGAAAGTTGAGAAGAGCTTACTCGTATTCGTTAAAATAAGTATAATTTATAAACTATTGGTGAGGTATCATAACAATGATAGGTGTAGGTATAATTGGTCATTGAGAAAACGAAAAACTTAAATCAAGTGACAAAAACCTCTTCACCAACACTTCTTATTTACAAGCAGAGAGATACTAGGCCACATTTTTTCATTAATCCTGGATGGTCATCGAAAACACATACAATTATGAAGCGAATGCAGCCGCCCGAAAATTTCATTTCATGTTCTTTCATTACGAGCGCTCGAGATGTTTTAACTTAATTATCAGGAACAACCCATGTGTATTCCGTTCGTCCCTTGCACTGTGAGCTGTGGTCCGGGTGATGTATGTACAGGACATCAGACTTCACATTTTACGTTACAAAATAGACCCTATTACGACTAAATAAGATCCTAGAGTTTATTATGACCTGCTGTCGTATGTTCCGGCTGGTGAGGCAGGGTTGGCAGGTGTCCGACTTTAGCCGGACATATTTGGCTTTTTTATGGATGTGTCCGGCCAAATATTTTCTTGTCCGGCCTGCCCGTCTTTTGTTAGGCTTTTACGTGGCTTTAAAGCCATGATGCGAATTTTTTTAAAGAATATTAATAATTTCTTTTAATACAAATTACTAACAGTCCCGGTAGCCTCTCACAGTACACAAAATATGCTTGTGTCACGAGAGTTCACCACAAATAGTCGAGCGGCGCGGCAGGGTTCGAACCAGCGTTCCTCGGGTGACGAGTCGGCCAGTCCGACTCCTTCACTGTTCGACTATCGTGGCTTTATTATGGAATTATTATTAATTCTTCGGCTTTTAGAAGATATTAGGGCTTTTAAAAAACTATAATTAGGTATTAAAAAGGTATGTCCGGCCAAATTAAGCACCGAGTCCGGCTTTTGTGTTTTTGGACATGGCAACCCTAGCTGCGGGCGAATCACCCGAATATTGGGCCCGGCTGACTGTCTGCCATATATCATGCGCATTATTTATGTGCGGTTCTTTCTTTTACAAGCGCGAGATGTAAACAATACGTTATCTTTTAACGCAATGGTACGTGGCATTTATGAATGGGCTAAAAATTGGTCACGGATTTATTTGTAAGTACTTCTCCGAAAACAAAAGGTTTAACGTATATCCCGATGACATAATTAAGAGACGGATAGAGCTGAAATAGAGCTTCCATGGTAAATATTTTGTATAGTGGTAGATTAAACATGACTTCGTTATTTCACATTCGTGAAATTTCCAAGAACTACACAAGCCCATATACCTACCAAACACAATAAATCGTTGGTTAGTAACGGTCGAAATATTATTTTATTACTAAAAATAATATTTCGGCCGTTACAGATGAATTTCTATGAAAGCAGTTTACTCAATAAGAACAAACGTTGAATTTTAATTACTCATTCCAATGACATTGTTCTTCTTAATAAAATATCTTCCGAACAATGGCTCGGATAAATGAGAAGGAATTCTTATAATATCGGAGTTCAAAGGGCCAATTTGTATAATCAGAATAAACATTCAACATTAAGGACTCTTACACACCAAGCTTGATATTGGTGGCTGTATTCAAAAGAATCATGTCGACGACTTGTACTTTCTATGACTTTTAACGACATGTCAAAAGTCGACGATTCATGTCGGCGGGTCAGCGGGTTTGCAATGAACCCTATGCATACCTACATATCTTACTTCCTACTAATATTATAAACGCGAAAGTTTGTATGGATGTTTGGATGTCAACCTCAACATGTTTGTTACTCTTTCACGCAAAAACTACTGAACGGATATTGATGAAACTTTATAGTATTATTGTTTATAACCCGGAATAACATATAGGCTATAATTTATGACAATCTGTGACAAAATAAATTTCACGCGGGTGAAGCCGCGGGCAAACGCTAGTATGATATTTTAGTTTATAAAGTACGCTGAATCTCTAAAACGTTTCACCATTCCTATTTCCAACAAAATACTTAATTACTCCGATAATTAAACCTCGCAAGCTCAAAGATTCCATTAACTTTGCTTTACGCAATTTTAAAACTTCAAACGCACGTTTTCCTTGCTAGCTTCTAACATCTAAATTTTAAGCGAACGAAAATCTAATTTCTCTTGATACTACGAGTAAATTGCTGTTTCTATACCATATTTCGATTCTGGGTATAATTTAACATTCTCCAAGTTGTTTTAAAGTTTAAGGCTGAGTTGCACTGACTTATTTACCGACCCGCCGACATATTTTGACATGTTTTCAAGAAAAAAAAAGTCATAGAATGTTAAGTCGTCGACATGTTTTTTTATAAATAAAGCCGCCGCCGACACCATGCCGCCAGGTTTGGTATGTAGAGTCCTTTGGAGCCGTCGGGTTTGGTATGCGACTTAAATTGATCAAGATATTATATGCATCCAAAATAATATTACCATAGAATGAGCTCTTTAAATAACAGAAGGAAATGAAATGAGCTCGGGATATGACTGCATAAAAAGACCCCGAGCAAACCCAGGTGTTATACGGCATTTTTAAGCTCAATAAAACTGATTGCTAAAGTTTTCGGAAAATTGTGTTCAGTATTAAAAACTTTTTCAAACCGGGCTCTGCTTTCGCGCAATAAAACTGGGAAATTAAATCAAGTTCCTGCACGTTTATTTAAGCTAGTCGCTCGCTCATATTGAATTAGAATTACAAATCTAGGCAAAATTATACATAGCTGGGACATGACTCACCTCAATCCAAATTTTTTATAATAACTAGTTTTTTAGTTAGATCATAAAAAATGTGATGTTACTTACACACATATAAATGTATGCATATTAGTTAGTTATATGTAAAACCTACGTGCCATAATTACGATTTTCAGTGCGTTTTCGAGTAGTTTAGCGTTTTCTACACTTATAATAAATCTGTAGAGAGGTCAATTCTGTACATGAAATATATTTTCAAAATAACTATCACGGGGTGATTAGTGATCGATACTGATGCCAAAAATGCAATCAGTACAATTTTTGTCTGTCTGTCTGTCTGTCTGTCTGTCTGTCTGTCTATCTGTCTGTCTGTATGTTCCTTATAGAAACAAAAACTATTCGACGGATTTTAACGAAACTTGGTACAATTATTCTTCATACTCCTGGGCAGGTTATAGTATACTTAGGAATTCCCACGGGAACGGGAATTAGCGGGAAAATCCTTTTGTATGAAAAATCTAAACCGCTTAAGTTAGACCCTTGAAATTTGTTATGTAGGTACCTTAGTAAACTTAAAGCTTAGTTACAACAGGATATTGCAAAATTCCCACGGGAACGAGAGTAAGCGGGAAAAAACATTTGTATGAAAAAATCTAAACCGCGTAAGATAGATGAAGGGGGTAAAACGGGATCCACGCGTACGAAGTCGCGGGCGGCCGCTAGTATGAAAATATCATTTTACTTTAATAGAGGTAACATTTCCATCATTAAATATGTGACCGCATATTCACAAAACATTTTCATGCAGAATTTATACTTCAAAACGTGGTGGATGCAAAATATCATTATTTACTTTAATGTGGAAGTAAATACGCCACAAAGAGATTCATTGCTGACAAAACCTTATTATCCTTATTTTCCTTGCCAGTGTCTACCTAAGAAGGCCAGTCTGGAAGATGGCTTCATAATCAGCATCTGCTCAAAGCATTTTCTACCAATTGCCGCAGTTCTGCAAACTTCGACGGCGCAACTTTAGGCAAGATGCCGACGGGCCCTACGCAAAGTAATGTAAGTGGTAAAATGTTACTTTTTGAATCCATATTTTTGGACTCTACTGGGAATACTACTGTATGACTAGTTATTACTTTTCTTCAAATGTAAATGTTTCAAATGTAAGATGACACTTGCTCGAGTTTGTATTTCACTTTCATACATACACCTAATTTAAAATGTTTTAAAAGACTATGTGAAATTGTAATATATCTGTTTCAGTCAAAACTCATAATCGGTCAAAACCACTTCTGACTGCAAAAATCTATCAATAGTGGTTTTGACTGATGCCCTTGGTCAATATCACTTTTAACTGATTTTTAAAGTCAAAAGTGGTTTTGACCAAGGGCGTTAGTCAAAATCACTTTTGAGTTCAAAGATTTTATTTATCCGACCGAACATATTGATAATCTTCTTATCTTTTACCAGACTAATATAGAAGTAGAAATATACTAGCTAAAAAAAGTATAGAAAAGCAATTCAAAACAGAATTTCTTATCAACAGTCAACTGAACTCACAGTTTCAAGCAAAAAAAAAGTCTAAAAAGCAATTCCACAACTTGCATTAGTTTACGCAAGACCTCGACTTTCTTTTAATTAGCTCCATTGACAACTAGCGCCCTCCCGGATAAAGTGTCATAGTTCTAGGATAAGTAACCACTAACTCAGTTTGTTCGCTGAAACTGCGAGATGTAGATAAAAGACCAAAGTCCCGGTCCCGAGGTGCTAAAAGGGATTTTTTTACCTCGCTCCCCTAAGCTCAACTTTCAAAGTAGGGCGTGGTTGCGGTGACAGCGGAAGAGTCAGCGTATAAAATGTTAACTATCATTTACGGATTAAACGATTATAAACGGATTTTATTAACTGATTAGCAAGCTGAAGTGGCAATGGGCAGGGCACATAGTACGCAGAACTGACGGCCGATGGGACAGCAAGGTTCTGGAATGGAGGCCGCGTACCGGAAAACTAAGACGTCCACCTACAAGGTGGACCGACGACATCGTAAGGGTAGCAGGGAAGCGCTGAACGCAGGCCGCTACTAATACAGGGTGTTAGGTAAATGGGTATATGAGCCGAGACCAGCCCATGTTAACATAGTCATATAAATACTATAGTGGTGTCAGAAAGTCTGGGAAACGTACCATTATTGAGTAATCAGCTGATTCAGTTTTTGTCGTCAAATTGCGTCGTGACACCCCTGAAAATTAATAGTACGACAAACTAGCGTAGATAAAACAAATAACAGAATTCATTATAATTTTCTGCCTAAAAATTTGTCTCTGAGAGGCAAAAACTTTAAGCAATCCCCCAGGAAAATCAGTCCATCTAAAAAGATTTAGCACAAGTCAAATACTCCCTTACCTTATTTGATTCGATTTGGATTTTGGATAAGTAAAAGTAAACAAAGTGGTCAAGAATTAATTTTACTTCATTGAAATTTATCATCGTAAATCACGATATTGTGTACTAAAAATACCTTAACTAAAAATAAGACACCATTGAAAAAAAACCTTAGGCATTAAAGAAATGTGTCCAACGCACTGTTTAATCTTTGAAGGACAACGAAAGATCCTTTGTTTTCGAACAATGGGACCGGCACGTGTAGTGCGAGTGAGACGTAAGACGTATCGCACGGCGGCTTTCACTTGCAAGAAAGAGTCGGAAGATCATCGCGGCGCAGGAGTAGGGATGTGTAAGGAGGTGACATTAAAGGCAAAAAATCGATTAAGATTTTTCACGTGTTCAATAATAAATGGTTGAAGGATTTTTTTTCTACAAATAATAAATTTAGGTGCCATTAATTCATTTCCAATCATTAATGGAGACGAAATGTGGTTGGGGTTAAGTTTTCATTTCATGATTGACTAATGAAGGTCGAGTCGTCTGGGGTCAAAGTGTTGTAATTAGGTACAGTCACAGAATAAGTAATAGTACAGGTACAGAAGGATTACTCCGCAAGACGATTTAAATAAATGCGAGTCTTGCTACGACGCGATACAGTGGAATTCAGCTCGCACAGCACTACGTACCTACAATTTTATTCACCTACAAGTTTTGTCTCTTTCTATCGCGTGCCTCTGAACTCTTCTTACGCTGTTAGGGTGCTGTCTAGTGAAAAAATATTAATCTACTTATTTGTAATGAGGTACGTATGTAGGTAAGTATGCATTCATTATGGAAAACCTTGGGAGAGGCCTTTGTCCAGCAGTGACGCATTCTGAGCAGTAGTCATAGTAGGTTAGGTTCCTATACTATCCTAAGAATTATTGATTACCCACTTGGCCAACATACCTTTCAGCATCTTTGGGAAGCGAAAAAAAAGATGAATCCGGTAGATTACTTTTCGAATTTAAACACCCGAACGCCGCACAATATTTCTTTCTCTTTATGTCCATTTTTAAATAATACTTCGATCATAGAATTATAATCATACTACAACGCACGCCAGCGTCCTGACGAGCGCGCGCGTGACACTCGACTGATATAATACCCGCCGGCGGGGCGCTTCGCTGTAGGTAATTATCGGATGTACCGCGCGGAGTGAGCCAGGCCTGGTACAGTGCCGTAATTACAATCCAGTTGGTCAGTACAGTAGTCTTGCCGATTGTCTATCAATAGCCTATCGAAAGGCCACCCAATCACTCATACTATCGTTAATAAAATATCATATTTTCTAAGAAAAATAACAGCGTTTATCGCAAATTTAAATTTAGCTAAAACATTTCCAAAAGCATGGCATATTACGGTTTTCTTAATTTACCAAATAAAACTGTGTTGATTTTTTTTTCAATATCTTCTATCAATGGTATCATTAAACTAATTTAGACCCATTGATAGTATGAGCGATTTCAGGTAGGTAGGATCTATCAATTAATCGATAATTGATTTTAAGACATTCCTATTGATTACCCAGATGGGTTTCAAACAATTTGATATTTTAATCGATTTTTAGTAATATCAATATCGATTACCGATTTTATGGAAAAAATAATGACCTCGCACTAGTTGCACCGCGCATGCACCATGCGGCCATGTTTATTTGTTTACATTATTTTGTCAGTAAATAATTTGCGTTCGTTGCGATGTTTTGTTGTTGACGTTCTGGAAATTGAAATAGCTAAGTAATACAGTGAAATTATGGTGATGTGTGTTGAGTGGTGTTGGTGCAATAGGACTTTGTGTCTTCTTTAGTGTGATGAACGATTTATGTCCGGGAGACCTTCCGTTCCACGAATGCCTTGTTGTATCTTAATGTTTTCGCGGGTGGGTGAATCGACACCACCATACCACCAAAGGGAGACCCGGAGATCCCGTTCTTGAAAATAGGATTTCACTACAAGAACCTAACCTACCCGGTCACTTGAAAGCGTGGGAAGGTGAATAAGTGAGTGGATGGATGTGATAGATGTGTTGCGATTCGTTTTGTGAATTAGAGTGAAGTGTTACCCCCTGAATACCTTGGATTGCTTGCAGAGTCAATAAAAAGAGGTAAGTGAAGAATTGGTTCAAAAGTAATAATAAAAGTGGGCGGTGCCGACTCGCGTCAAAATTTGTGAATGAAATACCGTTTGACCACGTTTGACCCAGGAGGGAGTTGCGCGATCGTAGGGCTGTCCAAAAATTTAAATAATAATAATTTATTTAGTTTTGTATGGGAAAATATTTTTTATTAAATATTACGATATCCACTTTCTGACACCACTATAGTATTTATATGAGTATGTTAACATGGGCTAGTCTCGGCTCATATACCCATTTACCTAACACCCTGTAGATCAACGTGGAAAGCATTAGGGGAGGCCTATGTTCAGCAGTGGACGTCCTATGGCTGAAATGATGATGATGATGATGATCATTTGGTGTGCGTACACCGAACCATAATATAAAACCTCTAATTATAGGTATTGGGACCATAACAAAACATCGGGTGTGTAATGTATGATATAACTACATATCATATAATACTTAGAGGATATAACATCAAATTATATAAAATCGTTTAATATAATAATTATTTACTATAATAAACGAATAATATAATTTTAAAACGAATAATTTTAAGACAAATAACTATTAACTGATATAAAATGGTTTGATATAATGAATATTTTCTATAAAACTTACAATGTATACTATTTAAAACAAATAACATTCAAATCATATAAAAAGAAAATGTCGAAGAATCAAATGAGATAAAATTCTTTTCCTATAAAACTTAAATCATATAACAATAATAATTTTATATAAAGTTCATTTGTTATAATAAGCATTGCATGCAGCAAGCAAGCAAGCGAGCAAGCAAGCAAGCTAGCAAGCAAGCTAGCATGCAGGCAAGCAAGCAGGCAAGCAAGCAAGCAAGCAGGCATGCCGGCATGCAGCATGCAAATTTGACTAAAAACTTGAGACTTCTGTCACGGCTCCGGCACTGCGGGGCTCTGGCGGTCCCTCGCGTGCTAATCGTCGCAGATGGCTTTCGCTCGACACCGCGTCTTCGGCTTGCTGGCCGGCTTCTCCTCAGCCAGCCACCTGCTCCTCAGCCCGCGGGCCGCCTCGCCCCTCCGTGCCTACGCGCTTCTAAATTACACTCTAGGGGTAGGGCAGACAAGACTACGTGGAGTCGGTTTTACGGCGATTAGTTTTTGTCACTAAAGTCATTTATAAGTCAAGCTAAAAAAGAACATACTTAAAGTTATATCTATCAGAAATTATATCAATTAAAGAGTATAACAAATAATATTTATTACAAGTAATGGTTATGTGAAATAATATTTATATTAAACAAAATTACATCAAATGAGTCTTAGATTAAGTAAGGTTTATATCAAATGTCTTTATGCGTTGTGATTGGTATCTGAAATGATATTATTAGAAATGATTTATTATATGAAGTAAACATTATATGTTAAAAAATTATATCAAGTGTTATTATAACATACGTTTATTATACAATATGAACGTTATTGAAATGAATTTATATCATATAAACTTATATAAACTGTCACACACCCCAAAACATCGTACCTGTAATCCTTTCAGGATTATAATTAGATTTTTTTTAAATACCTGAACCAATTTTAGTTCCTACTCTTATGCTTCACTTTGAATACTGCAACCACCTACTGGTTCTTATTTCGAAGTGATAGTATGACAAAAAGATTATGAGGCATGCAAATTTCTTTCAAGAGTCTGAAAAATATACTTGTCTTTATAAATTCAAAGTCAATGTCAAGTGATTTACGATGTATAAACACTGAGTGATAGCTTCCCCGCCTCTTTCTAAAACCTCACATAAAATATACCTACATACTTACACACTGTGTCATTCTTAGATGAGATCGAATTTATATTATGACTCCTAGTGGTTGCTCAGAATAAACTCCTGAAGGAAATCAGGCGCGCTACCCGAGACGCTGCGATCTCGGCTGGAACGTTTTTACCCCTCGTAAAGATTTTATCCGCTAACTATATTTATTCATGGGTTACTTAGTGGAATTCTTCGGTATTACTAAAACTAGACTTGATTGAAACAAAATAAAGTTAGTCGATAATAATGGATAGAGAGCGTCACTGAGCGGGGCTCCGTGACATGATTCTTGAATGTACAGAATGAAATACTTGAGATCTTATGTAGTTCTAATAGAGGCTGTTTTGTCATAAAATTGCGTTGTTGCCTATACAATCATAGTTAAGAACTCATGATTGGTGAAGATCAGAACCACATGCAACAGAACATTTGAAATTAAAAAGAAAATTTAGAAAGGCAAATGGCATTTCTTCTTTTTGATATCAATAATAAGCTCTTTATAGTTGACTGATCTCTTTATAGAAAGAGAATACTGGTATCTTTATAGAAAGAGATCAGTTGCAGTGCATTGTTCTTTTTAATGATTGCTATCGTCCAATAACTGGAAGCTTACCCTATTTCATATTTCTTCTTCAATTAACATACGAATAAAACGACAGCATTCTAATAATATCGCGTGACACAATCGACCCCCGGCCCATAAACGGGGCTAACACAATAAAAGAACGCATACTTAACCACTGACCGCACTAAACGTTTTGTCCACCGGACCAGCAACAAAGGCTACGAGCAACGAGAATGCAATCGTTTCCTTTCTATGAAAATTCAACAGAACTTGCCTTTGTGGACAACACAATAAATTCTAGGATCACGAATACTTCAAGACTAAACAATTCCATAAATATTTCTTTAGTTGAAAAACAAATGCTAGTCCAACATAGGTACTATGCACAGTATGTACTAACTTAAACACAACAATCTTCATAGTAACACCACAGTATTTAATACTGAAAGTCCTGTATTTTACTGATACCTACTAAACAGTATCTACACAAGGAGCCGTAAGTGCGCGTTCTATCGTGTAGATACGTTACGTTTCCACGCTTTCGTTAAAGATAATGGAACCTAGGAGAAACGCAATTTTATTACAAAAATAAAACTTTCGATAGTGAACGGGACTATTCCCACCTCTCGTTCCCACCACTGCAACTCCTGTGTAGCCAGGATCTACAGCTTGACCGCCACAAAAACCCAACCAATGAAGGTCAAGTTTGTCCCGGGGGAAAGTTAAACTGTCATTGGACCCGCAACGAAATTAATCAGAAGAACATAGGGGAGTTCGAAATTAAGGTTCGACTTCCCTCCATTGCAAAGCGGATGACAGGTGACAAACAAAGGTTTAAAACCTTTCGATAGTGAAATACGGAATGAAAATTGATGGCTAAAGTTTCTAAAGAAAGATCGAGCTTTCTGTGACAAACCAAAACACAAGCGGTCGAATCCAGGCAGCTAATTAAAAATTCAATAATTCAATTTCTTTATTGTATCTGGGCACTTTTACACATTCCAACATAGCTTTCCCCACCAATACCTACTATTTGATATTTGTAGATTTTGACCGTTGTCGTTTCTCTAATCGTACACGATAGTATAAAACGACGTGTCCTAGCCAGATATTCTGCAGATCAGCGCGGAAGTTTCATTCCGCCGGCATAGACACGAATGGGCGTTACGTAATGTGTTCACTTGCAAGATATTGTGTGCAACTGGGATATACTAATATCAGCGTTGTGTTTTGATGTAGCATTTGGAGCTGGATACTAGTTGGAACGTAGTTGGGCTTGGGATTCATCGGGGCTCTGCAAATACTTGTGGTTGATAGCGTAGTTTGTTCTGATATGAACTCTCGTACGATGTTTTGGCAGATTTTAGCTGTAGTTTTATCTAGTAACAGCTGAAACATGTGTCCAATACCATTTTTTCAATTTTCGATCTCCTTTCGACATAAATGTTGAATTGTTTGCGGGAATAGCCGAGCACATGTAACGCCCGTATTCAGTATTCACAAACGATGCTTGGAGTGAAGCAGCAAATCGAACGCACAGCGTTGAATAGAGCTCTGTGATTGGTTCGTGTGTCACCCTGTGCGTCCACTCGTACTGTGAGACCTAGTTAGTAGACCTAACGATAGTAACGTTTGTGAGTCTCGTCCTATTTTGTGCAAAGGTAGAAAATGAGAAAAGAAATTGTAAGGAAACTTATGGCTTATATTGGCTTGATTCTTGGAGACCCATCACAATCCCATAACTCATTTCTCGCAGGATAAATTCTGTTATCGATGGAACTGGGCGGATATGTGATAAGCTTTGTCAACTCTGACAGTTGTATTTCTATGCTTGGCCGATTCGGAGAAAATGTATACCCAACAGAAAAAAGATATGAAGAAATCCTCGAACAATATTAACTATACAATATGATTTAGTTCTGGGTTTGAACAGCAACCACTAGCTTTAAAGTATTAAGCGAGAACTACTCCAACAATTCATACGTAAGAGACATAAAATATTTACGTAAGGTTGTGGATAGACGGCTTTTACTGGATTATTGGTTAAAGGTGCACGCACACCCAGTTAAAATAAATAACCTTGTATCTTTTCGGAGTTCTACTTCATTTTCAGACTGTTTACCATTGTACGAGTACGCTACTAAAACGAAAATTAGAATAATAACAACTCAACACTACAAGTAGTTATGTTGAGGCATAATACTGGTGACGTCATCCATATACTGCCCTGCCATACGCATCGCACAAGACTCCCCAAATCTTATGAAATCCTTGTGTAAATCACTCCATGCTAATTCATACGTATTAAATATCAAATTACATGGCATTTCTTGGTGTGCGCTCACCTTAATACAAACTTCAGATACTCGTATCTGAGATTTTCCACTTCTTGATTCGAGTCATCCGCACGAAAAATCATAATTTTCACGCGTTACTAACATTTCACTGGCATGAGAGAAACCGAGCATATTTCTGATTCATCGATCAAATATCAAATACATACGAGAATATTCTTATTTTTCTCTATCTCTAATAGGAGATAGCAAATATTGGCATGCCTGCAGCAGATCGAAGACCAAATAACATGAAAATTAACCTAATAAAGATTGTTTTTAAATCAGCCTCTACTTTAGAGTAATAGGGGAAGATACAAAAAAAAATGCAACTATCATCTCTGAACTAAGGGCTCGCGCGCACGGGTGCCTTTTGTCGTTGTAACTGTTTCGTCAAGTCCATGAAGATGTATGAAGATGCGCGCACGTAGCGGCGTAGCAGTGACAGAAACTTTTTTGTCACTTCCATATAGATGTATGGAGGTGACAAAAAAGTCACGGGGACAAAAGTCACACGTGCGCGAGAGCCCTAAAATCGGATGACGTGCCCGCACTAGGCCCTATGACGACTATATTCTCGTCACGTATGTTTGAGTTTGATTTCCTGCCAAAGAAATGGTCGACTATTTATTTTGCGTGAAAAGAAAGGTTATTGATGTGACGGTAAACCTGCGGAACAAATGGATTTTTAAATATTGGAGCTGGTGTGTACAAACATTGTACATATGTAAACAAGATTAAAGTCGCTATAGGTAGTTTTTGATCGATAAAATCATAAGAAATCCACGCGTCAACGCATAATGCTTTTCCAATTCTACAAACGAGCAATGGATGATACTCGATTCCCGATGCATGTGATTATTTAAAAATAACAATAAACAAGACCATTAATTCTGGGCGGCACTCTGAATCTACCCATGATTACAATCGAGTAATTTTATGTTACCCATTCAACTCATGTGAATTTTATCGATAATATAATGCTCCCAAACTCTATACGTATTATTTGCTAAAAATAACAATAAAACGGCCATTCCGCCCATTCATTTTGGGCGGCGCCCTGCGCCCGTCGGCGGCCGATAATTGCGCCGATTTGTTACGTCACGCCTGCACCGGCCCGCCAAGTGAACTGTGAACGAGATAAAACTGAGTTACACAATGTTCTCGGAACTCATTCAGTTAATACGAGTACTTCAAGCTTGGTTAAGCGTTTATCTCTTAACGTAAAACTTGAGTGGACATTACATGTTTTTAAACTATATTAGCTATGGACGAGGAAATTGTGTTTATTATGTTTAATAGAACATTGCGCTTTGTAAATAGAAAGAAAAAGTATACTGTACAGTGTACAGTAATAAATGACTTTACTGACTGACTGGCAGACAACTCCACAATTCTCCACATAGCTTTTAAATCTAACAGAAAGACACATTTCTGTGTCAAATCGTTTAACTCGTGGACAGAGCTACTACTTACTCGTAGTTGCAAGCAGCGTTCGTCTCAAGAAAAATCAGAAAGTTATCAAATTAATAGAGTTTTTTCTCCGCTGCATCAGTGCACGGTGCTTATAATACTTCAAAGAAGTTTTCATACTCAAAAATCCATAACCTTTTTTTAGGAAACTGACCCCTAATAACCTCGTAGTTTTTAGCAAACGCAATCAATTTAGCAAACTAATCTTGAGTAAGGTCACGCAATCAGCAGATCCGTCTGTAGGAGCTGTCGGGCGCAGAGCCTGCGGTCGACCTTCGCCAAACTTAGACCTAGACTAAGTCTAGGTAAGTCTCCTTAAACCAAGGGTTCCCAACGGCTTCGCTGCGAAACTTTAATGGCTTTTGACTTAAGATTTAATTGCTCTAGGGTGTTTATTTATGCAAAACGGCAGCAAATCTTCATATTTGCGCAATTAGCCTGGATCTTTAAAAATATTGCCGTTCTTGCTAGGGATATAAGCGTTTTGCATATTTTTGCTTTTGTTTAGGAAAACAGTAATTGTACGCAAAACCACCTCGAATTGGTTATGGTAACGATCCGTTTCCGGGTTGATAAGTATGTTTTTTATCCTTTAAACGAAAACATAAACTATCATCATAGCCGACATGCAATATTTTTTTTTATAAATTAACACTACTAACGAAAACGAATTTCCTCTTTAATCGAATGTCAATGCTATTTATATTGCTGTTACTTTGACGATATTTAAAATTGCACGATGCACCAAAAGAACCGTGCAAAAGGCAAAAGCAATTTCGCCAACAAAGGAGCACAATTCCGTTTATATGCAAACGCGTTGATATTTTCACGTTCGTGTCGGATACAGGATTAATTCAGATCCAGATCAATCAAGTTTACCTGGAGAAACATTTCGTAAAGTGATGGGCAACTACGGAACCCTTCATTGAGGTGGTCTGATACTGAATTGTAAGTGTAAAACTGTCGGCTATCATTAAGTAATATTCCTCTTAGGTCTATTCAATTATAGTAATTGACATAACAATCTACCCACTGAGGTACAGAATACATCACCACTGTTGTTACCACGGTCTTATGCAACCACTTCCACGAGATTTTAGTGTATAAGGCGAACGTAATGTCTTAAGGCATTATCTGCCAACGTCTCTGGTAACTTTCGGGCAAAACAGAAAAAAAATACGGATTTCATAATCTTAGCAGACTAATCTTTAAAAAATAAAATAAAAATCACTTCTTATTCACCTAAGCTAGTATTACCAGCTTTCCCTCAAAAGAATAACAGCGATTCCCACTGAATATGTTCTTTAATCCAGTATTTCTTTAGCCAGCCACAAACGAAGCTTTTATTCCCGAACGTGACCGGCAAGTACAAGTTTATTATAGTTTAATGTTGCGTGTATTACCAGCGTTGTAACTTAGTTATTAAAGTGCTCGTACATTATTATTACCCTTTGCCCACTTTTACTGTTTATCGTATAGTCCATAGCGATTAGTGAATATAATATTTAAATTAAACACGCAAGGTTTTCTTGATAAATTCCTTCTGTTTTGGTATTGAGTTTAGTAATGCCTCATGTTTGTTTTATTCTAGGATAGTAGATAATGTATGTATACTGGGAGCACTGGCCACTTAAAAATGAATCTTCGATGCAAAAAAATAAACAAGTTCTATTTTTCAAAATTTTGGGTGAACGCGCGTTCTGAGTTTGAAAAATTGACATAAATATTGAATTCTGTATTTGATTTTTTTTCTTTTTAATTCTTAAATAGAGATATTTTTTAATTCTTAAATGGCGATATTTTTCTAAGGCCAAATAATGTTATTGCTTAAGGTTTCCTTATAAAGTTAGGAGCAGATTCGGGCCGACTCACGATGATTCGCTCTTGATAAATGGAACGTCCAGGGCACTGACGTCTATGACTGATGGACCCTACTTCTTGCTCTCTGATTTCCAAAAGTTTTTGGAATGTAATTTATTTAACGCCATCACTCTATGCCTAGCACAGTGAAGAGGATTTGCTGAAAGGTCTAGAAACAAAACCGATCGCCATGAATTTTTATTCAGCAATCTGAGAAGTTTAAAAGCAATCATTATAACAGTTAAATAATTGCTATATTATTTTAAAGTCCTCCTGGATTTAGCCTTTTTGACTTCCTCGGGTGTTTTGTGAAATAGATTAACTTAAAAAAATTTTGGAAATTATCACATTTTACCGGCTTGCTTTCTTTACATAAATTGTAATTGTGGGAAAATGACCATATGAATGAAGGCTTTTACGTAACATTATTTTCGCTGTCCCTCAACAAAACAAAATATGATTAATGAACTCTTCAGATCTCGATAAAACATTGGCGACTAAAGTTTCAAGGGAAAACGCGATTATCACTGTCATATTTTTTCACGCGACAACAGCACTTTCGCGAAATTTTGCTATTGATGTTATTTTGTAATTTATTATCAGAATAGTTAGGTACGTTTTCCAAGAAACGTCTTTGTAACTTTTACGAATAATCTTCAAATACTTGCTTAATCAATTCTTTATAAAAACGAAATGATAATAATTATTATAGTTTCACCTACTTAATGGTCCAATAAATTCTCAAGTGTAATATATTTTCAGGAAATTATAACAATCAAATGATACTTAATGTAATCGTTTGAGGAATGAACACTTTCATTAATTTTGCGGATTAATATAACAAAAGGAAAACAACTCGAGGCATGTGAAGAGGAAAACAAAAGAACACGGCGGCTGGCATTCCTCGCGAATTTGGAAAAAACATTGGCCACACAAAAAAAACATTTCCAGGAAGAACCCCCACAATTTGGCACGCAAACCGAGCGTGGTGTCTACAAATTTTGGACGCAACACGCGTATGGCAAATATTTACACAAATGTAATACTTTCCTAAGGCGAGGATATTACGTTATGTCAATTTATGCTAATACAAGCCTTAAGAAAGATGTATTGTACACACTTTATGAGCCCGGGAATTGGATGCCATCATTTCATAAGCCAGAAAAGGGGAAAGCTAAAGTATTAGTTGGGCGTTCTCATATTACCAGCGTTGTTTCGTGCCGCCAAGAAATTACGCGACCGTAAATACATAGGTATATCACAGGACCTATTTGCGAAACATGAACAAAATGCCAAACAAGTCGAAAAGGAGCAATATTATTAGACATTTACCTTAGAGTGGACATTATATCTAAGATCTGTGTGAAAATGACTTTTCCTAGGGAGATTTTGAGAAAAACTATTTATTGTAGTACAAAATGTATTTGTAATGACATATTCAACATTTATGTATTGTACTTATATGTATGTATGTGTAGCATGAAACAACATAAATACCTATACAGAATAAAATATCGAGAACTTTTCATAGAAACTATTTCCACATAGAACACTGTTTCTGCAAAATTAACAGAACTAATTTTTATACAAGCTTACAATCTTTAATTTAATAAAAGTTCACACTGAATTAAGAGATATACCTTGCCTATTTAAAAAAAAAACTGCACCTCAAGTCATATTTTCAAAACACGTAACTTCTAAATTCTTTTGAAATATTTAACTCATTACAACGGTAAGTGGCTACTAATTTCACAAACTATTAACCGTGAACTCGTGAAGCTCACAATAAAACAAGGGGATTTCAGTGCTTAATGTTTTCGAGGTAATTAAAGTTTCAGCCGACTTAAATAATTCAAGTACCCTGCGTTCCTATTCTGTACAGTCGCCAGCATTAAGACTATACTTTTGTGTTCTAATATAGTACCTATTTCAACTACATAAGACTCACTACAGTTTTAGATAAATTCCATCGTCTGTACTAAGCACTCACATCGCATTTCGTTTCAGTAATATTAATGAGACTGAATTACCGCTTAAACATGCTTATATTTAGCAAGATAATTCTGCTAATTCCACTACATCGGGATTTAAATTTGTGGTTTCTAACATGAAACTATAATTAATATCCGAACAACCAACCAGTATACTGGCAGTATATAACCAGCAGGACTGGACGGAATCTTCCCAGCGCTATTACAATGGCAAACAGCCCAAATACTCAAGTACCTAGTACAGATATACCGGGCATGCATAGCTTTCAAATACATACCCAAGCCATGGAGGGAAGCAAAAGTAATCTTCTTACCGAAACCGGGAAAAGAAGACTACACACAGGCAAAATCCTTCAGACCAATTAGTCTAACATCGTTCCTACTAAAAGGACTAGAAAGATTGGTAGACCGACATCTCAGGGATGGCGTGCTGAAAAGCAAACCACTACACCCCCAACAACACGCCTACAGGAAAGGCAGATCAACAGAGTCGGCTCTACACATGGTAGTACATAAAATAGAGTCGGCCATCACAAACAAAGCGTCAACTCTTGCTGTCTTCATAGACATAGAAGGAGCGTTTGATAAAACTATGCACAACAGCATAAACCACGCCCTGGAACAATTCAACGTAGAACCAGCCGTAAGAAGCTGGGTCACTGAACTAGTTAGTAAAAGGGCGGTTCAGGTGGTGGCGAACACGACTACCAGAGCAGAGGTTGTCAGAGGATGCCCTCAAGGAGGCGTCCTATCGCCACTACTATGGAACATGGTAGTGGACAGTCTGTTAAGGAAACTAAATGACAGAGGGTACACGGCCATTGGATATGCAGATGACATCACCATACTGTTAAACGGAGGGGCTGAAAACGTGCTATGTGAAATAATGCGTTCAGCCCTGAACATTGTTGAAAACTGGTGCAGCGACCACCAGTTGTCAGTAAACCCAAACAAAACTGAACTAATCCTTTTCACTAACAAAAGGAAACTACCAGAGCTCCAGCTACCAGAACTCTTTAAAACAAAACTCTCCCTCTCAACACAAGTGAAGTATCTGGGCATCACCTTTGACCACAAATTGAACTGGGCGAGTCACATTGAAAACAAGACAAAGAAAGCCTGTATAGCATTTTATCAGTGTAAAAGACTCATTGGTAGCAGATGGGGTCTTAACCCAAAGATAACACTTTGGCTCTACACATCAGTTATCAGGCCCTCTGTCACTTACGGATCAGTTGTCTGGTGGCCCAGAACAAAACTATCCACAGTAAGATCAAAACTCCAAAGCCTGCAACGTCTAGCAAGCATAGCGGCCACCGGTTGCATGAGAACCACACCATCGGCATCACTTGAGTACCTTCTGAATCTTAGACCCTTAGATCTCATCATTCAGGAGGAAGCGCAAGCAGCCGCTCTAAGACTTAAAGGAAACGGCCTATGGAAGCAAAACAAGGAGACAGGACACTCTGCGATCCTGCAGAAAACCATAAAAGAAATACCTCTCACTGAGGCACCAATCGATAGGATACCCTGTGAACACATTTTCGACCGAAGATATGATATCCAACTTACAGCGGAGACGCGAGATTACTCTGGAATCAATGAAGTTAGGATATACACGGACGGCTCCAAAACTCAAACGGGTACAGGAGCTGGTGTCTTCTCGAATGATCTTAATATAAGAATATCAACAACTTTAGATAAACACAATACAATTTTCCAAGCAGAATGCATTGGAATCACCAAAGCAGCACAGGCGGTAACAGCCAGAGACATCCGAGGTCTAAATATAAGAATTATCTCGGATAGTGCATCCGTACTGCAAGCGCTACAAAGCAACACAATAACAACGGCCCTTATATTGGAATGCCATGAAGCGCTCCAAGACATTGCAGCTATAAATGGAGTTACCCTACAATGGATCAAAGGGCACAGTAACTCTTTAGGCAACGACGCAGCGGATGAACTGGCAAAAAGAGGCTCGGACACAACAGTATTTGGCCCGGAACCAATACTGCCGATACCACAAGCACAGATCAGGAACTGGCTGCGTTCCAAAACAGAAGAAAAACACCACACAGAATGGAAAAATAGCGAAGGATGCAGGCAAACAAAAGATGCGGTTCCGGACGTATCGAAAAAGTTCTCCCGCAGCCTCATCAGACTAAACAGGGACAGCATCCGCAAGGTTTTAAGTGTCATAACAGGACACTGTATGCTAAACAAGCACCTATACAACATAGGTGTCACAGACAGCCCACTGTGCAGGGGGTGCATGGAGGCAGAGGAAACACCGCAGCATGTGCTCATGGAGTGCAGTAGCGTGGAAGAACAACGGGCTCAATTTCTTCGATCACCGTCGTCGCTACAGGAAGCTTGCAGCAGCCTGGACGGGCTGCTCGCCTTCTGGGGGGATCTGGGGTGGTTGGAGTAGGAAGATAAACCACAAATCGCGCACAATGGCCCTATCATGAGGCTAAGTGCGGTATTCGATTGCCCTGCAAAACTAACTAACTAACTAACTAACCAACCAGTATATTAATGTTATTGTTGATACATTTACATTAGAGCTGCTTGATCTGTTATTTAGAAATGAGGTCTCTAATGTATGTTTTGAGTGATGGAGGTATAACCTACAATATATTATGATTATTATTTATTACTTTCACTATTATTAATGACCCATAGCAAATTATAATAAGTTATGATCTATCAGAGTTATTATTTTGATTGAAAGATACAAAACACGAGAATCTATGCTAGAATGAAGTTTTGGGTTGTGTTTATATTCTCTCTCTCTCGTTGTCGTTAAGCACTAGGATCAGGCACACATAAATGGCTTCAAAGTTAATTTTCTCTCTTTACGATACCTACGTATCTCCATAGCTTTTCCGGCGTCCTTTGAGGATCAAATTCATCGGTGCGACAATGACAAGCCTTTCGCCGCCTGTGCACAAGCGTTGGGAAAAATTTGGCACATTGTATGGTATCGTATATCAATCGGACTAGCCGACATACGCTGAAGGCAGTCGTATGAAAAGTTGCGGCAGGCTGCACAGTTTTTTTATTGATTGGCGACGCGTAATATCATTTCACTGGCCGAAAATAAAGAAAAAGTTTCTTCATTTTTATGCGTTTTAACGGGTTTTTTCGTATAGCAAAAAACAAATGCGTAACGATATTCTGCAGTCGAGAATAGAAGCTTGCGTAGTATGCTTGTCATTGGTAAAAGAAATTGCATGGTTATGATGAATACCTGACATTAATATTTCGTAATATTTCATCACCATCATCATTCCAGCTAATGGCAAACTCCTTTATTCAACCAGCTAAGCTAGTAACTATCTTCTTTTAGTCGTTGTTCCATTGAGCATCGAGATTATTCTTTCACGTCTTATGCTAGTTTTGTCGATTCTCCATTAAATATAGGCGACTGCCTCTTGAACTTGCTACATTTTACCATGCAAAAAATTTCATGTGACATAAGCCCTGAAACAGACAATACCAATAACACACTTAATAAAAGTACGCTTTATTGCGTTAACGAAAACAAACGCACATCGCTGGCAAACAACAATAAAAAGTACGTTATTGAATCGGGAATAAAAGCGATGCAGCGCTATCGAAACGATGGAAAAGCAATAAACAGACGGAAGCCGACAAACATTGCGTTTCGATGCATCTAACTAATGGAATACTCGTGCTCCTAAAGCTGTGATCACACTAATCGGACGTATTGTCTACGGACGACTATGTGTCTGATTGTAAGTCCCAGTGAAAATGGGTTTATCTTTACAATAATGCTACTCCTATTATCGATTTTACTTCGTGATTGCTTCGTCACATTAAGGATCGCCTTGAAAAGGCCCGGATTATACAAACTCTACTTACCAATACTGATAAGAAGCAGAACAAGAAACTTGGTGATAATGTGATGAGGCAATCGCAAACATCCTCTAATTAAGCTTAACACGAGACACGTAGTAAAACTACGATACGAAGCATCATCTTACGAGCCGAAACGTCGGAAGGGTAAATATTTTATTTACCGTTAAAATAGATATTGTTGCAATAAATCCGGTGAAGTGATAATTTTAAAGCATCATCTTGTTACTTTCAGCCTATTTCTCAAACATCTAACAGCATCTGTACCATTGTACATAGACTCTGATACAGAAACCTCTACACCAAGCTAAACATTGTGGCTTCTTAAGTGGTTGTGATATTTTATTTATTTATTTATAGATACAACAACAGACTAGTAGTCTGTTTCACTGCACACAAAAGTTGCTGGTTTTGCAACCAAAATGGACTGATGTGCGACATCACATCGACAGACGACAGTCTGTACATGGCCTGAGACATAGTCTTAAGGTGATCTACTACACTTACCTATAGCGAATAAGCGCTTCAAGCGAATTCGATCACGAGCACGAGAGTGGTGAGCTCTACATATCTTATTTAATTTCCATACGTTATTGAACAAATATGGGATCATATTTGTTGTCACCGTGTGCGTGGACGCGTCATAAACAGATATTCATACAACCCGTGTAACAAATCGAATTATGGTCGATCGATCACTCAATATTCATATTTCGTTTCTCGACAGCGAAATGTATGGAATAAGGTATAACGTAACCCAATTAAGGGGAGCAAAATACACAACAAACGGCTCTTTGAGAAAATTTAGTGCCACGTGGAAGATAGGTACAAAACATCAATACTACCGACTTGGATGTGTATAAAAATATGCGACTCTACATAATTGGTAACAAACCCAAACAGTATATTTGTTGAAATATTAAATTAATGTGTTCATTCATTCATAAACAAATGTCATAACATTAATCAAGATCATTGTTCTCAACTGTGGATGAACGCTTGTCGAAATGGCTGCCATATATACATATACATAATATAGCTAGTATATTCCAGCGATATTGATTTCGGTGTAGAGTACTGAGCAAACTTTTCACTGGTCAGACAGGAACCGCGCGCATTAACTAAATTAGCTCTTTGACAAAATTGACAAAATGGCGCTGAGTGTGTGCACTATGCATACACAAGAGAGAACAGTCAGTGGGCTCGATCAAAATTAACTCAAGTAAAGCAACGAACAAAGGTCAATACAAGGCCAGGTAATACATTATTGAGGACCTTAATTTTTTGGATAACCAAAATATATTATGGCTTGTAATAATTTAACTTTCCATTTGTGATCGTGATCACTTCTTTACGTCCTCAATTAAGGACAAGCCTGAAGAAAATCTTCTGTTATTTCTTGCTCTTTTTGTTTATAACGATCTTACTGACCGTTCTCTTTAGTAGTAATGCGATTCAAAAGCGCAGCCAAGCCATGCCTAGGATTGAATAATGCAAACACAGAAGTTTGGATTTATCTGAGTGTTGCGGAGTGACTGGAATATGAATCTTGCCAATGAAACGATAAGTAACTTCATTTACCCGGCGTTTTGCTGGTTTTGCTCGAGCAAGTGGTTTTGTTTGCTCCTCATTTGTTTCGTAAAGTTGGTTACTGACTAGGAGCATTGCCGTGTACAATATACAAAACAAGATTGAATTTTAAGCTTCCTATTGTTCAGAATTACGCTCAAAAACCTTGGATTGTTAGATTACATGTGAAAGCTGGTGTGGGTAACCACCTTTAACACTGAAGATCGCTACTGCTTTACATAAATAAAACGGCTAACTTATGCAGGCACCAGATACAAAAGATTTTACATCTAGGAACTCTATCACCACTTCGAAATAAAATCTATGTTACGACTGATAGAAACTTTTGATATACATATGTATAAGTGTTTTATTATGATGTACTACAATACAATGACAAAACTTTTACCTATAAATTGGATAGATAGGAAAAACGGTAAGATACCTCTTAAAATACGTAAGTCTCCTATCTAATTTTGAAGATGCTTGTAAATGGTGATGTTACGGCTCACAGTTACATACGAGTACATACATTATTCAACAAAGTAATTCAAAAATTATTCAAGTATAACATTAAAGAGACGGACCCAATAACTGCGCAAAAAACGAGTGCCGTTCTAACTTTGATGTAGTTTCCTTTGAAATGTATTTTCGTTACGATTTCCTAAAACGTTTATATTATGTAGTTACAATAAACTATGTTTATGTCAGCATTGATCAAATAAAATATCTATTCGTACGATTTTTCTAATTTCATAAAATCTCCCGTGCTATTGCAATTATCTAAATACAGTGTGAGTCACGTTAAAGTGTACATATGAAATTAGGTGAAACTAGACCTATTTTCATCAACAAAAAAGAGGTCAAAAAATTTTTGACATTTTTTTTTTTATATAATTTTTATTAAAGAAAACTTAATAACTTTTAAACTAAGAGGTATATCGGAAGCGCGGGAAACGTCAAGCTAGGCGGTTGTCTCAATTTTTGCTTTTGCGATTTTTATAAATTATCTAGTAAATAGAGATCAGTTAAGTAGTGGAGTGTAGTATATTTATGTTTATCTTTCTATTTATTTATTAGTTAGTGATTTTGGCAGTGCTCTGGTAAGTTTTTACCTTTTTCTCTGGTTACATGAACGACCCAGACGAACCTGGGGGCTCCGTCCCCCAGGTTTCGTACAATGTCACTATAGCTAATAATTATTCAGCATTAGATACTGAAAGTTCATGCACGGATGGCTCCGAACATTCTCAAAATAAATCCAAACGTTTAAAACGGGCCTCTGCACCTAAGTATTGTAAACACTGTAATAAAAAGAGGAGACGTCATCATAAAAGCTCTATTCCTTCGCTTGATGCATGTGAATGTCACTCGGAATCTCATTCCGACACGCTAATTCAGCCAAAACAACAACCAAACAATTTCAATGATACTACTGCTAAAAACTCTGTGCCAGTGTCAATCTCACCAAACTCACTTTATGTTGAGTTTGAGAACAATAATTTGAATTCTCAGCGTCTACCAATCGGTAGGAATCTTTACCAGGCATCTGATGTTTCTCCATATGTCATACACATACAAAAAGAACAGACAACTTCCAATCAAAATACTTCAATTCACCCGGTTTCTCTTGGTTTGTTTTTGAAAAAGCATGGTTTTAAAAACATAATAAATGGCAGTTTAAAACGTATAGGCAGAAATCGTGCAGCTATTTCCTTTTCTAATTATGAGGATGCCAATACATTCATAAGTAGCACTGTCTTGACCAATAATCACTACAAAGCGTTTATTCCAACATCCAATGTTACTCGCATGGGAGTAGTGAGGGGCATTCCAACCAGCTGGACTGATGAGGAAGTCATACAGAATATTACAGTACCTATAGGTTGTGGCAACATTCTTAAAGTAAGGAGATTGAAAAGGAAAACTATTGGAAAAGACACAGTTGAATACATACCTATAGAGACTGTAGTTCTCACATTTGATGGACAAGTACTTCCAAAGAGAGTATTTATGTGTTACAATTCTCTGCCGGTGGACTTATACATTTTCCCCACTATACAATGTTACAAATGCTGCAAATATGGTCACATTAAATCACAGTGTAGATCTCTTCCCAAATGTTTTAAATGTGGTCATGACCACTCGGGTGACAGCTGTTCAGTTGATGAAGAGTTTGTTAAATGTTGTCTGTGTACAGGGTCTCACTTTGCAACTAGTAAAAAATGTCCTGAGTTTTTCCGCCAAAAGCAAATTAAAGAGACAATGGCTAAGAATTGTATTTCTTATTCTGAGGCTTTAAAATTACACCCTCCTCTTGGCAAGTCTTATGCTGATGCTTTGACAACAGTAGCCCCAGTCAACACAAATAGACCAGTTTTGAAAAATTCATCTGATAGTATACCCGGCAGGAGTTCATATAAAAAAACAGTATTTCTTAAGCCTAGATCCCCACCAGTAATTAGTCCTGGATATGATAAGGCCTCTCATGATGCTCTTACTAAAGACTTCAACATAAACTTTCCTTCATCTGGCACTGCTTATAAAGATTCAAGTAAAGACTCTTTACTGTCTGATATTATGTCTGTTAAAGAACTTATTATTACACTTATTAATTCATTGTCTCATTATAATTCAAACTTCACACCGCCCAACGTTGCCTCATCCCAAAACCCTGTAAGTGACAAAAATAATTATTCATTTGATAGTAATTTTATAAATAATAATGAATTCAGTGGTAATTCAATGGAATTGCCGCAGTATTTACAGTAAGAAATCTGATTTGTTCCATTTGATAAATAAATATGACCCGTTAGCCATTTCTCTTCAAGAGACTTGGCTTAAATCTAGTAGTAGTTTTAAGGTGGCAGGCTATGCCTGCATTAGAGAGGACCGTCTAGATGGATATGGCGGTGTTGCACTGCTGGTCAAGCATTCTTGGCCTTTTATACACATTCCTATTCCTGTTCATAACGATGATTATTCCATTATAGCAATCTCTGTAAATGGTATTTGTTTTGTTTCCATTTATATTCCACATCCATCCTCTATCATTTATGATGAAATTTTACTTAATATTTTACCGTCTCTTCCAAAACCAATTTTAATAATGGGAGATTTTAACGCCCAGCATGCTTCTTGGGGTAGTTCTTCCTCTAATTATTATGGTTCAAGAATCTTAGATTTCTTAGACATGAATAACTTATGCTTATTGAACTCTGGGGAACCTACACGTCGCACTGCTAGTTCTGAAGGATTCAGCGCTCCTGATCTATCCATATGTTCTCCTTCCTTAGCGTCATCTTTAACCTGGCACGCTCTTAGCTCTTCATATGGCAGTGATCATTATCCTTTATTTATTACTTTACCATTTTCTGACAAATCAATCCCAATCCGCCCCCCTCGATTGAAGTACCAATTGATTAATGCTGATTGGAAACTTTTTAAAGAAAAAGTGGAGGAAAGATTAGAGTCACTCCCTTCCTTGCAATTAGACAATCATAGCAATTGTGCTGATACTCTCACTCAAGTTTTAATTGACGTGGCGGACAATATTTTTCCCGTTAAAAAAAATCGTAGTAGATATATTCCTCCACCCCCATGGTGGGATGAAGAGTGCGCTGAAGCCATTAAAAGAAGAAAATTAGCTGAACGTGCGTACAGAGCATTTTCCTCTTCCGAAAACCTTGAAATTTTGTCCCAACTTATAAACAGCACCCGTAAGTTGTTTAAACAAAAAAAATGGGAAGGATGGAAATCATTCTGCACTTCGATATCACCAGACATTTCCCCATCTGAGGTATGGAAAAATATACGGAGATTTAGATCTTGTTTCCGAGAGAGTACTCCCTCGTTCATAGATAAATCAATTGCTGATAGCTTTCTAGATAAATTAGCGCCTCCTTCTGTGCCTCCTATAGATATAGTACATCATGATATAAACTATCCTATTTGTACTGAAAACCTGACAGATTTAAATGCTCCATTTACTTTTTCTGAATTAAAAGGCATTTTGTCGTACGTGAAAGACTCGGCTCCTGGTATTGATGGTATTCCTTATTCTTTTTTCATTAATTTAAGCGATTCTTGCCTTTCATATTTTCTATCAATAATTAATTCCATCATGATTAACGGGAATATACCTTCGTCATGGAAATCTCAAGAGGTAATACCAATCCTCAAACCGAACTCTCCTGTAGGTAACTCCTCTTCGTACCGGCCTATTGCTTTATCATCTGTTCTTCTCAAAATTGCAGAGCATTTAGTAAAAAATAGATTAGAATGGTATTTAGAAAGCAAAGGTGTATTAGCTTCCAGTCAATTTGGTTTTAGAAAAGGGAAGAGTACTATGGATAGTTTAGGAATTTTTACTACAGATATTCGCTTAGCCTTTACTAATAATCAATGTCTCCTCGCTGCCTTTCTTGATATCACAGCCGCTTACGATGGTGTTAATTTATCTATTCTTAAAAATAAACTTTTAAAGCTACAAGTACCGATTACCCTAATCAATTTCATTATTAGTATGTTATCAGAAAGATCTATTCACGTTACTACTCAAGATTCAACAGTCCTGACCCGAGTTCTTTGGAGAGGATTACCTCAGGGGTCTGTTTTAAGCCCATTGTTGTATAATGTATATACGTACGACCTTGAATCTGTTTTTATTAATAAAATTAATATTCTACAGTATGCTGATGACCTTCTTTTGTATGTTTCCGGTTATTCAGTAAGCGAATTATGTCATTGCTTAACGGCAGCTCTAAGTTCCCTTAAAATCTGGTTAGATAATAACTGTCTATCATTATCTGTCCCCAAAAGTTCTGTGGTTCTTTTTAGTAGAATGCGGATGCCACCTCCTGTTTTTGTCTACTATGATAATATCACTATCCAGGCTTGTAAGGAAGCAAAGTTTTTAGGAATAATTTTAGATGACAAACTATCAGGGGTTCCTCATTGTTATTATGTCACGGCCAAATGTGAGCGTTTATTGAATATTTTGCGCTGCCTCTCAGGGGTCTGGTGGGGTGCTCACCCTTCCTCGCTAAAACTTCTCTATAACGCTATAATACGTAGTGTTCTTGATTATGGAGCTTACTTCTTAGAACCTTGCAATCTAGTTGGTCTGAAAAAAATGGACAGCATCCAATCAAAGGCTCTCCGTATTATTTCTGGTACAATGAAATCTAGCCCCATTAATACTTTACAGGTTGAATGCACTGATCCCCCTCTTAGATTACGCCGTCAATTCTTATCGGACAAATTTTTATTTAGAGTTTTACAATATTCAAATCACCCTCTATTTTTAAAATTACAACTTTTATCTGATTCTATTGGAACATCTCCTTACTGGGCTCATAAAAATCTTCCCTGTTTAGTTTTAAGTTACCGTAAATTTATATCTTTTCAAGCTCCGACTCACAGAACTCCAAAATTTCCTATATTTTCTGCCAATTTTGAGTCTTTAGTCCTTTCCCCTGAAATAATATATGATTTAGATATCCCTAAAAATTCTCTTGACGCTAAATATAAATTTAACTTAATTATTGAAGATAATTGGGCCGATTGGCATCATATATATAGCGATGCATCCAAACACTCCAACGATGGTGTGGTCGGAGTAGGGCTTTTCCATCATCAGTATGGTATTCATGAAAAGGTCAGATTACCTCCTGAAACATCAGTTTTTACCGGGGAGTGCTTTGGAATTTATAAAGCCATAGAATATGTCCAAATTATGAAACTGAAAAAAACAGTAATTTTTGTAGATTCTAAAAGCGCTTTACAAGCCTTAGGAAAATTTCCCTTTAAATGCAATAGTCAATACCCAATTGTAATCCAATGCAGAGAGTTGCTTCATAGATGTTCTATTTTGGGGTACAAAATAATCTTCGCCTGGATTCCGAGTCATAGCCACATTTACGGTAATGAAAAGGCTGATAAATTTGCCAATGAAGCTGTTGTGAATGGTGATATGATTAGTTATAAAAATTACTGCCATGACCTTTTGTCCCTCCCTAAGTCCTACTTGCGTGAATCATGGGAATTGGATTGGGCGCACAGCAGTGCAACCAAAGGAAAATGGTACAAGCTCATTCAACCTACCATTCCTATAAAACCATGGTTTTTTAAAATGAAACTGGGAAAGATTTCTACCTCTAATATTATCCGTATGAGAATTGGCCATGCTTGTATACCTACGCATCTTTTTAGACTTAAAATTGTGAATTCTGATTTGTGTGAGTGTGGTACTGGCACAGGTGACTTAAATCATCTGTTTTTCACTTGTCCATTACATGACCGATCCTCTTTCATCGAATCCCTTAAATCTTTAAAAGTACCATTTCCTACTTCCATAGCCTGCCTCCTAAATATGCATGATAATATTGATATTTATAATACCCTTTCCGTATATATGAATAATAATAACATTAAAATTTAACTTTTATGTACATATCCTGATTATAATATTTTGTTCTCTCCTTTACTTTCCTGATCCTTTGCACCTTTTTTTTTCCGTTTTCCTTTTTTTACTTTCCTATACGTTTCCCTACCTTTACCTTACCTCGTCGTGGCTGACGCACAAGCCGTGCATGCCATAATAGGAAAAAAAAAAAAAAAAAAAAAAGAGGTATATCCTGATAAAATAAGAACAGTAATAATGCTTAATAACAGGGAATACTAAAAAAATACATAGAATACCCAGAAAATGCTTACAAAGTCTCATTTTTTATTATCTGTTAGCATTTTCTGGGTATTTTAAGCATTTTTAAAATATTGCCTGTTATTTAGCATTATCACTGTTTTTATTTTATCAGGATATACCTCTTAGTTTAAAGGTTATTACGTTTTCTTTATGAGAAGTAATTGGAAGAAAAAAAAATTCTATAATATTTTTTAAATAAATCTCAAAAATTTTTTGACCTCTTTTTTGTCGATAAAAATAGGTCTAGTTTCACATATTTTCATATGTGCACTTTTAGGCCAGTAGAATTAAACACAAAAATGGATTAAATCGGAAATAATTCTTACTAAAGATTTTAGTGTTTTAATGGCTTCATTAGTTGCCCATAAAGATTCTCCTAGGTTTTCGACTTCGACGAAGTTGTGCTTAAGTGGTGGGGGCCCTCGAAAGGGGCGCTTTTTCGGTTTTCCGGTTATACCGCGTAAAGGACTTACCCTATCGAAAAGTGATCTTTCTGACGGTTGAAGGGCATTTAATCCTGCATTAAATAAGACCAAATTCATATGTTTTGAACAAACAGTTCTCGTGCAAATGTTCGGAAAATTAGAAAATATGTGTATAATTAATGACCATCTCCACGTCCAATGGCTCGCTACCCGCAGGCTTCCAAGTCTTGAAAAGGAGCGCCTCAACTAGTGTAACCCTATCAAGGCTTACGAGCTGGATGCGCCTATCCTTGTTCGTCCCAACCGTTCCTTAACTGCCGTTGCTGCACCTCTTCCTGGCACTTACCTGAACGACTCTGTGTTACCTACTGTGGCTGTCCCTCGTCCTTGTATTCTCCTGCACGACTACGTTGCCTAGCAGTATGCCTGGTCTAAGGTTCGACGCCAAAAATCAACAACAACAAGTTCATATTAAAACGCTGAAGAGTTTTTTGTTTGTTTGTTTGAACGCGCTAATCTCAAGAATTACTAGTTTGATTGAAATAATTATTTTTGTGTTGAATAGCTCATAAATTGAGGAAGGCTATAGGATATATACAATCACTCTACGACTAATAGAGGCGAAGCAGTAAAGAAAAATGTTGCAAGCACGGAAAATAGTATTTAAACTATTTTCACGCGTACGAAGTTGATTTTGTGGCGTCGAACCTTGGACCAGGCAGATGGCTAAGCAATGCAATCGTACAGGAGGGTACAAGGAAGAGGGGCAGCCACATTAGGTAACACAGAGTCGTTCAGGTGAGTGCCAGGAAGAGGTGCAGCAACCGCAGTTAAGGAACGGCTGGGACGAACAAGGATAAGCGAATCCAACTCGTGAGCCTTGACAGGGATACGCTGGTTAAGGTGACCCTTTACAAGGCTTGGGAGCCTACGGGTGACAAGCTATTGGACGTGGAGAGGGTAATTAATTATACACATATTTTCTACTTTGCCGAACATTTGCACGAGAACGGTTTGTCCAAAACATATGAATTTGGTCTTATTTAATGCAGGATTAAATGTCCTTCAACCGTCAGGAAGATCACTTTTCGATAGGGTAAGTCCTTCACGCGGTATAACCGGAAAACCTAAAAAGCGCCCCTTTCGGGGGCCCCCACCACTTAAGCACAACTCCGCCGAAGTCGAAAACCTAGGAGAGTCTTAATGGGCAACCAATGAAGCCATTAAAGCAATAAAATCTTTTGTAGGAATTATTTCCGATTTAAAATCTAATTCTACTGGACTATTTATCGTGACTCACACTGTATACATATAAAAGGAGAAACTGACTGACTGACATATCAACGCACAGCCTAAACTGCTAAACGTATGCACTTGAAATTTGGAAGGGACGTAGCTTAGGTACCGTAGAGGTGCACTAAGAAAGGAATTCCCGAAATTCCCACGGGAATTAGCGGGAAAATCCTTTTGTATGAAAAATCTAAACCGCTTAAGTTAGACGCTTGAAATTTGGCATGCAGGTACCTTAGTAAACTTAAAACTTAGGTACAACAGGATATTGCAAAATTCCCACGGGAACGGGAGTTAGCGGGAAAAAACTTTTGTATGAAAAAATTGGCTTTCAGGTAGATGTTATTAGCGGATGCCTACTTCAGGCATCCGCTAAGAAAGGATTTTATGAAACTCCACCCCTAAGGGGGTAAAACGGGATCCACGCGATCCGTACGAAGTCTAGTATTAATAAAGATCTATACGAATGCTTCTTTAACGCCTTAAAACAAGCACTCTCCCAGTTAAAGCCTACTGAATGTGTCGTTCTCAAAAATCCATCTTCCAATTAAAAAAGTGATCGACGTCAATATCATTTAACTTTACGTTTAATTGGACACTGTGTAGACACTCGGCTCTCGCGACCAATAATAGTGCTGTCGTACAATCGATTAAAGTGCATGTGATTGAGGTTCCCATATATTATTAGTAGTAAGGTTTAAATTTTAATCAGGTGTTGAAATAGGCGCTAGTTTATTCTGTTGACTGTGCCTGTTTAAAACGCCACAGCAAACAGCTCCGTGCCTAGTTTAGCCATGGTTTATAAAATGCGATAGTAATATTATTAGAACCAGCAAATACATCTCTTACTGTGAGCATTTAATAAAAGTAATATCTCTCGATAGCGACATTCCACTACACTTCCCATCACTATTTGATGATTAATTCAATTAATTAGAGGAATTTTCATTAATCCAAAAAGGTCTCCCATTTTTGGTTGAATCCCCAGAAAATTAAATGATCCCTTTCAACAGTATCTTACTGAAAAGGTTATCTTTTAGGAATTAATCTAATCAATAACTTCAACCGGAGACTTAAATTGTTTTCTTTGGGTAATTAAAATGATTACTGTGGTTATGTTATTTCGAGGTAACTTGGCTAGATAAATTAAATTATAAGCCCTTGGCATCATCGTTTTTCAATGTTTCTTGAACTTAGCAGGTAGGCGTATTTAAATATTGTTTTTTGTAAGATAAAAACCCTATTTCAACAACAAACACTCTAGCTTATTTAGTTTCACATAATCCTAGTCATATTGGAAGCGTTATCTATACATACCCTCATATCAATAGCGCTCCATCTTAACCCTTCATTTGATTTTGTTCACTGGGATGAACATTCAATTGAAAAAAATAATATGCCGAGTGCATACGTCTTAATTTCTGGTAAGTTTTTTTTTTCACTAGAAAATATACTTAAGTTTTGGTAGAAAAATATTTTTATGTACTAGTCACAGTCTGAAAGTGTTAATTTTAGCCAAAATGCCGGCCATAGCTAAGACCAGGCTTTAGTGTCAAGGTGTTTATTCAAGCTTTACATGTTTTTTATTATAATTGAGTAATGACAGTGGTTTTAACGTATTGCATAGTGTTCATGCTTAATAACTTGATTGATTTACAATGCTCATTTAATAAATAAGCCATGTTATACCAGGTCAAAGTCGAGTGTTCATCCCAGTGAACATTGCCAAATTACTAATAATCTTTGATTGTTCATCCCAGTGAACGTTGTCAAATAAGCTATGAAACGTTTATTTTTGCTTAATTTTATTTCAGTGGACTAATTTCTTTATTTAGAGTAATTTTTTATTTTGTTTGGGATGTTGGCAGCTTAATACTGTATATTGCATGAAATGTAATATCAGAATAATGTTTTGTTACTGGTAAAAGTGGTGTTGCGGCTCAATCCGTCTATCAAGCGTCTCTAATACTTAATTGCATAACTTATAATTAAATAATCAATTAACTTCCTTTCCTAACTAAATCGTAATTTCTAATACATGTAATTGTTTGCTATTGCTTTGTCGCAGGCGTTCTTAAACTTCATACTAAGTATTTTGTACTGTCAAAATCACTTACCTTCCAGTCGCCGCGCGATACGCACTATTGTAATACATTTTCAAATAATACGAAATATTCATCAAACCTGAGTTTTATTGGCTCCGAATGTCAGCGAAGACATAAATTGGTGGCCCATGAGGGGAACCTAGCCACGAAACCAAGAAGAATTCGCCAATATCCTGCAAAAAGTTCGCCGCGTCATCGTGCTGACTTCAGGAAGACGAAATCCATCACCGAGGACAAGGGAACACCGATTGAGCTGCTGATACTGGCACAGGAGTCGATCTAAAGCTTCACACCGGCTGCAGTTCATGAGATAAGTGTCCAAATTTCCAAAATCCTTTCCTCCTATCATTCCTACAACCTATCGCATTCCATAATAACGTCCATTATCCAATTCTATTTATAGACTAAAGCTTGTTGCATGCAATCGTACCTATTCACAAATAATTAAATCCTCAATTTTATTCGTAATTGCCAAATTATACAAGATTTTAGTTTGCATAAAACCGTTATATTTTTCTACCTTCAAATCAAATATAAAAATAAAATTTGCATATTTTCACACTTTCAATTTCAAATCATTTTCAATTCATTCAATACAATAATTTACTTGGTAATTAAGTTACTTTTGCACAATTCATACGTAATTTAACGCCAAGTTGGTGGCCCATCTATTCAATTTACTTGCACTTCACCGTGCCAATTATTTCGTGTCGGCTAAAACTATTTGCCGAATATTCCAGCTGTTCCGGCTCTGGCCTACACTCAGCCTTACGCTGCATCACCAACGAGTGCGTAGTTCCAGCTATCAAGACTACCGCCGAGGGAGGAGCGTGAGCTTTTTTTCTTTACATAACTTGATACCTAATTACCTCAATTCATATTGCAATTTACAGTTAATTGGAATTTACATTTCATTGCAATTTTATTTAACATCATGTCTACCTCCAGTGAATGCAATTTTAATTTTAAAGAATTAAGTGTGAAGCGAAAGTCGATCAAAGGTCAAATCACTAAATTTAGAAACTTTTTATGCAATATACAACAAAAAGAGGAATTAACCAGTGTTGATTTGGCTGAACTTACGCTCAAACTTGGAAAGTTTGAGTCTTTATCATTGAGGTTTGACGAATTGCAAAATCAGATTGAGGTGTTAAATTCAGATAATTTAGACAGGGAAATAGACGAACGGGAGAGCATCGAGAATGATTTTATAATCAATATTGCAGCAAGTAAGAAAATTATTGATTCTTATAACTGTGACATTCAACAAAGGCGCGAATCTATATTTCATGATGTCACTGCTTCTGCTCAATGCTCATCCGATCATAATATGGGGTTCAAGTTGCCACAGATACAAATTGCGAAATTTGACGGAACATATTTCCGCTGGCTGGAATTTCACGATACCTTTGAAAGTTTGATTCATAACAACAATAGGATTTCTAATATTCACAAATTTCACTATCTTGTCTCGTACTTAGAGGGAGAGGCGGCAAGAATTATATCTAACTTCGAAATGTCATCAGCCAATTATGAACAGGCATGGCAGCTTCTCTGCAATCGATACAATAACAAACGACTTTTAACAAATCATCACTTAAATTCCTTACTAAGCATTCAATCAATAACTCGGGAATCAGAAAAGTCGTTACGATTCTTAGTAGATCACATGACAAAAAATCTACGTGCATTGTCCAGTTTAGGCCAACCTACTGACAAGTGGGACATGCTTCTCATTTTCATGCTTTCATCTAAATTGGATAATCGTACTCTTACTAAGTGGGAAGAGTTTCGTAACACACTTGAAGATATGCCTACTTTAGCTCAATTTAATAAATTTTTAATTGACCGAGCTGACGTTTTGGAATCAATTAATAGAAATAAATTCGATAGCAACAATAATTTCAGTAAAAATTCACCCACAACGTCACGCAGTTATGGACAACAATCCAATAATAATTATTACAATAAAGGCACTACTTACACCAAAGCGCTTACTAGTGTAAATACACAGACGCCTCACAATATTTTTGTGTGCGTTGTATGTGGAGACAATCACAGAATATATGATTGTTCTGTTTTTAAGTCCAAAAGTGTACAAGATAGGCTTAATGATGTAAAAAATCATAAATTATGTAGCAACTGCTTAAGGCAAGGTCATTCATTAAATAACTGCCGCATGGGACCATGTCGCGAGTGCAAAAAGCGACACAATACGCTTCTTCATGATCCCACAATATCATACAAGTCTAACATTTCAATCAATGATTCTGAATCTACAACTATTGTCAATCATTCCATACAAAACCAACAAGTGATTCTGTCAACTGCCTTAGTAGACGTTCTCAATCCCATCACAAACCAGTCAATAAAGGTGCGTGCATTGTTGGATTGTGGAAGCCAGTCATCTTTTGTCACTAAGTCATTACAAAATAAACTAAAGCTAAAATCTAACCGTCTAAATAACATACAGGTTATAGGAATAGGTAACAGCTGTTCTAATCAGCCCATAGAAATTTGTAACGTTCAATTACAGTCACTAAATACATCGTTCAGTACACAATTATCATGCTTCGTACTGAATGAAATAACTACAGAGCTGCCAAAGGCTCCTATCGATATCAAAACTCTAAAATTACCATCATCCATCATACTGGCCGATCCCACCTTTAACCAGCCCTCCAAGATTGATATATTAATCGGGGCAGACATTTTTTGGGACATTCTTGAGAACGAACAACGTTCTCTGGGGTGCCCAGGTCCTAAATTGCATAATTCTAAATTAGGGTGGCTAATTTCCGGTCCTATATTTACACAAAATTCATCATCTAAGTCAGTACAATGTAACCATGCTTCTATTTCACAAAATTCAAACAATGAAGTAGACAAAATGCTTCCTATATTTTGGGATCTTGAAGAGATTCCCCAAAAACGCATCCTAAACAAAAATGATGAGGAATGCGAAAACCATTTTTTACAAAATACAGTTCGTTTAAACAATGGCAGGTTTAGTGTGAAGCTGCCCTTAAAGGACACAGCTGATTGTTTAGGTGACACATTCGCTCTCGCTAAAAGACGATTCATCTCATTAGAAAAACGATTCAAACGAAATGCTAATCTAAAGTCAGAATATTGTAAATTCATAGAGGAATATTCAAGTTTAGGACATCTTTCAGAAATTAACATAAAACCTGATCCATCATATTTTCTCTGTCATCATGCTGTTCTGAAGGAAGTTAGCGAGTCCACCAAGTTGAGAGTAGTTTTTGATGGCTCGGCAGCATCGACTTCAGGATACTCACTTAATGACATATTGAGGTCAGGTCCCAATGTGCAAGATTCCTTATTCTCTATTCTAATTAGGGCTAGGCAATATAAATATTTACTAACCGGCGACATCGAAAAGATGTACCGCCAAGTTGAGGTCGATGAGTCAGACCGCAATCTGCAATTAATATTGTGGAGAAACGACGAATCTCAACCTATTAAAATATTAAGGCTAAACACATTAACGTATGGCACAGCCAGCGCTAGTTATCTGAGCACTCGATGTATTTATCAACTAGGTGACGAGTGCGAAGATGAAATAGTGAAGGAAATAATTAAAAATGATTTTTATGTAGACGATCTAATTACAGGGTGTGATCAAGAAGAGGATTTACGCAATTTACAATATTCAATTTCTAAAGTATTAAGTTCAGGATGTTTTAATTTACGAAAGTACAAAAGTAATTCACGCACATTGTTTCAAAACTCTAACATATCAGGTAATCAGGAAAATTTAATATTTAGTGAATCAACCTGTACACTCGGTCTAGGATGGGATCCATCCACCGATACCTTGCATTTTCCAACAAAATTCACCCCGCAAGATAATAATGCATCAATTACTAAAAGGTCAATTATGTCTCAATCTTTCAAGATATTCGACCCACTAGGTCTATTAAGCCCTGTTATAATACAGCCTAAAATGCTATTGCAAAAAATGTGGCTACAAAAAATAGACTGGGATGAACCAGTGCCACAAGACATTAAAAATAGTTGGGAAATATTTAAAAATAATATGACATATTTAAATCAATTACGAATTCCACGATTAGTACTGTGTGACAACCCTATTTGTATTGAATTACATTCATTCAGTGACGCATCTCAATATGCTTACGGTGCTTGCATCTATATGCGTACGGTGAACGCTAATGGCAATGTGAGCGTTAAGTTGTTGTGTTCTAAATCGAAAGTCGCTCCGGTAAAACCTACAACAATGCCGCGTCTCGAGTTGTTGGGTGCCTTGCTCGCCGCGCGATTGTGCAAGTCAGTCACAGATGCGTTACGAATACGATGCAAACCGACGCGTATTATTCATTGGTGCGATTCAAGCATTGTTTTGGCTTGGCTAAAACACGATCCAAGGCAATTAAAATCTTTTGTAGCCAATCGTGTTAATGCAATCTCAGAAATAACCAATGTTTCATCTTGGCGTTACGTGCCTACGTCACAAAATCCCGCAGATCTAATCACTCGTGGTGTAAACACAAATCAATTAATATCTATGAATTTATGGTGGCAAGGCCCAGAATTTTTAACCAATGATTCATCAGATTGGCCGATTTTAAAACAAAATAATCAACAAATATTACATGAAATTAAATCTAATGCAGTTACCATTTTCGAGTCTATAATTAATTTTGATAATTATTCCAATTTCAACAAATTATTAAGGTCATTTGCTTATATAAAAAGATTTATCAATAACGTAAAAAATCCAAAAAACAAACAATTAAATTCTTTAACCACTGAAGAACTAAATAATGCATTTAATTGTTTATGTTCCATTGCACAACGTCAATCGTTTCCCGTAGAATATGATAATTTAATAAATGACAAATCATTGAAGTCAAAATCTAAAATACTTTCATTATCGCCATTTTTTGACACAGATAAGCAGCTCATACTGGTGGGCGGGAGGATTGATGCCTCGGCATACACTTATGAGAAAAAACACCCTATATTACTTCATGCCTCCCATCGTTTTACAAAATTATATTTTGAGCGTGAACACATACGAAATATGCATGCAGGTCCCTCATTATTGTTAGCCACTGTCCGTGAAACCGTATGGCCAGTGAACGGCAGGCGTCTTGCCAGGCGTGTTGTAAATAACTGCGTGCGTTGTAGGCGCGTAGTAGGTAAAACGTTGTGCCCAAAGATGGGTAACCTTCCAGCCCAAAGAATAACACCTGGTTATCCATTTATGTCTGTGGGTTTGGACTATGCAGGACCATTTTATATTTTAAATCGAAAAGGACGAGGCAGTCGTGTCATTAAATGCTATTTATGTTTGTTTGTTTGTATGCGATACAAATGCATACACTTAGAAGCGGTCAGTGACCTGTCCAAAGACGCTTTTCTAATGACATTACGAAGATTTATAGCTCGTAGAGGAAAGCCAGCGGAGGTATTTTCCGACAACGGTCGTAATTTCGTGGCTTCCTACAAAGAAATTGGTCAGTTTATAAAGGAAAATGAATCTACTCTTTGTGATTTTGCAAATCGCGAAGGTATCAAGTTTTTTTGCTCTCCAGCATACGCTCCTCACTTCGGAGGTATTTTTGAAGCTGGAATAAAATCAGCCAAACATCATATTAAACGTGTAATGGGAAATACCCACCTTACTTTTGAGGAGATTTCTACATTGTTTGCGCAAGTGGAGGCCATCTTAAATAGCCGACCCTTGTATCCCTTATCTTCCTCACCAAATGACTTCCTTCCTCTCTCCCCAGGACACTTCATGATCGGCAGACCGATGACATCGTTGCCAGCGCCAGATCTACACAACTCTAAAGAAACTAGTCTTCGGCGATACGAACGTCTTGAGAAGCTGCGACAGCACTTTTGGAATAGATGGCAGAAGGAATATATTGGAGAACTACAACAGAGGACCAAATGGAAGGACAATATCACAAAACTCAAAATTGGAGACATGGTACTGATACACGAGGAACACGTACCACCTCTGAACTGGAGACTAGGCAGAGTCGCCAGACTATTTCCTGGTACTGATGGGATCTCCCGGGTAGCAGATGTCAACACCGTGCGAGGATGCGTAAGAAGACCGCTCACTCGTCTATGTCCACTACCAACCGAAGATTCTTCATGTTGAAAGTTCCTTTCAACGAGGCGGGAAGATGTTGCGGCTCAATCCGTCTATCAAGCGTCTCTAATACTTAATTGCATAACTTATAATTAAATAATCAATTAACTTCCTTTCCTAACTAAATCGTAATTTCTAATACATGTAATTGTTTGCTATTGCTTTGTCGCAGGCGTTCTTAAACTTCATACTAAGTATTTTGTACTGTCAAAATCACTTACCTTCCAGTCGCCGCGCGATACGCAC
Organism: Ostrinia nubilalis; assembly: GCF_963855985.1. Taxonomy (NCBI): domain Eukaryota; kingdom Metazoa; phylum Arthropoda; class Insecta; order Lepidoptera; family Crambidae; genus Ostrinia; species Ostrinia nubilalis. The sequence continues at coordinate 10,897,644 of NC_087103.1, forward strand.
TATTGTAATACATTTTCAAATAATACGAAATATTCATCAAACCTGAGTTTTATTGGCTCCGAATGTCAGCGAAGACAAGTGGACATAATTGTTTTCTAAATTTACATGCTAAATAATTACATATTTTAATTTAGCGGTTGTTTGTAGATTCAAAGTTTGTAGTTCCAAAGAATATTTTTGATTAAAATCATTTTTACTTTTTTATTTAAACCCTGAAGAATATATTTTATAAATGTGGGAGCTGTTTTTTTATTATTTAGTGCGACTTGTCCACTTTTAAGTTATATGAAAAAAAAAATGATTTTTTCTTTATAAACATTAAACATTGTTTTACCTCAACGATCACACAAAATTGTATGGTAATAGTTAATTTCTTACTATTTTGTGCACCAAAAAGCATTTGATAATATAAATTTTACTTTTTATATGAATAATTGTTTTAATTTAATGCCGCTACCCTAAATTGGCAATGTTCACCCCAATGAACAGTTAAAATTCTCCATGTATTTGGCAGTGTTCATCGGGATGAACATTGTTTTTTTTCTATTTGGTGAAGTTCCGATTTTTTATATATTTTTTTCCGACCTATAAATAACCCTAAGAACATAAATTCGACGATGTATTTTTATTTTTTGATAAATAATGAGTCTGCCAAATTAAGGGTTAAGTGGAATCCGGACATATTACAAAGCAAACAACAAGTTCTCGACGGGATTTATGGAGTGATTCGTCCGACGCGACGCGTGTAGGCGCGGACGGTCGTGCCCTATCGCGCGTTCGCATCTCGGCTCACTACATAATCCGATCGTCCTACTTTATCTTAAGGGGGATGGATGCCATTTGGAGTGCGCTTGCCTTTTCTGCGAAATGTTCTCTATTTGTTGGCGAAACTTCTAAGTGCGCCTACGTTATAAGTCCGATGCAAAGCGTATACCTGCGAATAACGGGCTCTATCACTCGTTCGCATCTCGGCTCACTACATAATCCGATCGTCCTACTTTATCTTAAGGGGGATGGATGCCATTTGGAGTGCGCTTGCCTTTTCTGCGAAATATTCTCTATTTGTTGGCGAAAATTCTAGGGGAATCATTTTAGTGCGCCTACGTAATAAGTCCGATGCAACGCGTACACCTGTGAATAACCGGCTCTATCACTCGTTAGGATCTCGGCTCACTACATAATCCGATCGTCCTACTTTATCTTAAGGGGGATGGATGCCATTTGGAGTGCGCTTGCCTTTTCTGCGAAATGTTCTCTATTTGTTAGCAAAAGTTCTAGGGGAATCATTTTTACGCCTACGTTATAAGTCCGATGCAACGCGTATACCTGCGAATAATCGGCTCTATCACGCGTATCTCCACTAGTAGATAGGACATAACTAATTTATCTTAAGGGGGATAGATACCTTTTGGAGTGCACTTGCCTTGTTTTTGCGAAATGTCGTTTGTTAGTTTTCCCGGAGAGTATAGTAACTAGTAGTAGTAGTTTTATTTCTTGATGTAGTGATTTATAAATTAAAAGTAATTAAATCATGTCTTAGGCTGAGTTGCACCACCTTATTTTAACCGTGACTATAACGATAACCGGTGTTTTTTGTATAGTTTGACAGACTTTTGACATTTGTTAAAGTTAAAATAAGATGGTGCAACCCAGCCTTAGAATAGTCTTTTTTTCATCTTTATTTATTTGGGGGCTGCCTTAGAATAGTCTGTCACATAAATTTCGACCTAAACACATACACAGGAACGTGCAGCCATCGGGTTTTTGTGTCAAAACATTTGACGCGGATGGATCGGCGCGAAACCATTTGCCACTCGACCTACTTCGCTAACGGCGACCACAATATAAAAAGGTACAGTAAGCGCACCAAGTGCGCCTTTGTGTTCTATGTAAACCCAATACGCGTATGATAAATAAAGGTGCTAACGGCAGCTGCTTTCTGCAACCCGTTTCAGAATGGCTGAATGTTTCCCACAGAAATAACTCACGTCTTCTTCTAAATGTGTAATCAACTCTTTTAATGTTTTCTTTATTCCTTACAATCGGGCTCATCCCACCTCTCAATCTCAATCGTCACAAATTCAACTTCTATTTTTGAAACGGTTTCGTGACATACTTCAAAGCCATATCATCACTACTCTGAACTTCCATTTCATTCCCCTGTCTCTATCTTACTGTCTCCCGCCATCTAAACTGCCTATTTATTAAATCTGCGTCATGTATTTCGATTTCTTGTCCAAAATAAAAAGAATCAAAATCAAAAATATTTATTCAGTTTAGACCACAAGTGGCACTTATGAACGTCAAAATGTAGTTGTAAATAAAAAAGAAAAGGTAGCCCTTATGGGGCACTTTACATGTCTCCTTATCTTTTGGGCCCTACCAGCGCGCGTCCACAGACTCTATTGTACCTACACCATTTTGCATCTACAGATTGAACTTACTGAGCTAAACTAAATTATGCCCTTCGCCAACAGAGACTCTTTGTGCTTACGCGGGACAACGACAAAGACGGCTTTGATGTCCGCCAATTCGACATACTTAATTGCAGACTGATGATCTCTTCTATTTTGTAGTAGGTATTGTTGTTCAAGGTTGATTGGAAAAAAGTAGGTTTGCCGATAAATAAATTAATCAATAGGTCTCAATTAATAGCCAAAGTAACTGAGACTTATAACAATGTAAAATTAGTTGCTTGTTATTTACGTAAACAAGAGTCTTTAATTAAAGTACTGAATACACCTGACAACATAATTATCTTCATAGTTTCAAAGTTAAGACTAATTTTCCATTACAAAGAACAAATTTTCAGTAAGGATATTTTCTAGCACACCCAGATCTGAATTCAGAAAATGACCTGTTTGGGAATATTTTTTTTTTTTTTTTTTATAGTGGCAACCAAACCTCTCTGGGAGGTTTATTTCTGCCAATGTCGAGTGAAAAATAATTGACATAGTTATCAATAGAACGTGGTGTTTCAGTTCTATTGATTTTTCATGGATTCCGTGGAGTTAAGTATGCCCGATGGGGCAGAAAGGTTCTGGAATGGAGGCCGCGTACCGGAGGAGGCCTATGTTCATTGGGGGAGGCCTATGTTCAGCAGTGGACGTCCTATGGCTGAAATGATGAAAAAAAATGATGAAGTATGCCCGTAAGCGGGTTTCGAGACGCCACCGGGTCCAAAGCGGGTTGTTCATACGACAACCCACTCGACACCCGATGCGCGCTCAAATTCGAAGTATTTCAATGTTTTTTATAATTTATCACTTCACTGCACTTTAGAACACAAAATAACACCAAAGGACAATGTTCGTTCTCCATACATTGTTTGCCTAAGAACCAACAATTTTGACATATTACTACCCGAAAGCGAAATAATACGATTATGTGTGTAAGAACAATGATTCCTGATGGACACTTGCCATGAAATTAATGATTAAGAATATTAAATCACAGCGATTTTATAATATGTCGTTTATGACAACATGGCGTCTAATGTATTGTGTGAATGTATGAACACCGATTCGCGAAAAATGTTTTGTATTGTCGTCACGCCGAGTCGCAGCCAAATAGTATAAAATAATAGAACAAGTTTTAGAAATACAACTCGGCATTCCACTTTTATAATATGCCCACATATTGCACGTAAATAAACAACATGAATCGTAGGTTGTTTCCACCCTTGTCATCTGACACATGAAATAAATTCCTATTGTATTATAGATATCGAAGCCGAATCGTATATAATAATAGAATGGGTTTTGGAGATCACTCGGGGTTCCACTTTTATAAAATACCTACATATTGCATAAAAATAACACGAATCATGAGTTTTCTTTTCACCATTTACATCTGACACGAGATAACAAACTCCTATCTCCATGACTACCGTCGTAGTCTATGCCAAAGACTACAATATTTTAAGCAAGAAGTTTCAAACCTTAGCGGCTACGGTAACCCCTGGGCCACATACATCATGATAACATTCGGTCGACACCGGAACGAAGTCTTGCGATTATGCAAAAAAGCATCGTATCCTAGTGCGGCTATATCACGTTCAACCGGGGTTTTAATTCGACTAAAGTCCTGACTAAAGACTGGAAGAAAATACGCCGCATTGTATGAGCACTTCGTGTTCGTTAAAGCGGCTTCAGATCTAGAGCCCACATAGTTTTCTTTCCAATAATATCCGCAAGTAGCGCTGCATGATCTTTACAACAAAAACGGCAATAGTTATTAAGGTGCCAAAATTATATGATTACTTTGGCACGGTATTATACACGTTCGAAGATTTGTCATTTTCATTCATTTCATCATCATCATCATCATTTCAGCCACAGGACGTCCACTACTGAACATAGGCCTCCCCCAATGACTTCCACATCGCACGGTTGGTAGCGGCCTGCATCCAGCGCCTTCCCGCTACCTTTATCAGGTCGTCGGTCCACCTTGTGGTGGGTTGACATTGCAGAATATGACTTTTGATAGGTTCATCATAGAATTCGGCGGGGATATCCTCACGGAGGAAGTTCGTAAAAGGGCGGAACAAGATCTTATAATAATGCAAGGCCGAAGCTGTAACGCGCGTGCTCCTACGTGTAATCCGGCGAGTATGCAATAAATAGTAATGTCTGGTAAATAGTGGTAATACGTATCATTCGTTCGTTCGTTTCAGCCGAAAAGACGTCCACTGCTGGACAAAGGCCTCCCCCAAGGATTTCCACGAAGACCGATCCTGCACCGCTCGCATACAGGCACCTCCCGCGACCTTCACCAGATCGTCGGTCCACCTAGTGGGAGGCCTGCCCACGCTACGTCTTTCGGCTCGTGGTCGCCACTCAAGAACTTTCCTGCCCCAGCGGCCATCAGCTCTACGAGCTATGTGCCCCGCCCCGTCTATGTCTATATGCGCTACGATTACAGGGTATCATTTTGCATAGTCGCAAGACTTCACTCCGCTGCTGTCAAATCAATGTTGCATAATGTTATCGCAATGTATGTGGCCCTTGGCCAAATCACAGAAGCCTATGCGAAGAAAGAGCACTTGAATGACAATGAAAATCAGGGTTACCATTTTATAAGATCTCCTCACTATTGAGGGTAACAAAGTAACATTAATAATCTAGCCATTAATTACATTTATTACCTATACGAGAAAGTAAAGCAACATGCGGTTTTATTTTAATTTGTAAAATATTTGTAACAGTTTGTTCCAAGTTTAGTTTTACAACAGTATTGCTGTTTCAGCTGTCACTGTGAAGCTTTGGGAAAATAAATAAATACAAAAAATATTAACATAAATATTTATTTAAGTTTTTATGTTCATTATCATAATATGCCAATTTAAGTTACACTGTGTGACAGTCTTTGACACTAAACAAACTCTTCAGCTTAATAATACCTACCTACAGGGCGTTTTTATAGTTACTCTTGCTGATGAAACAAGAAGGGTTGATTCTACTACTGAAATACAACTACTTTTCTTACAGGACCAATATCAAATTCTCAAAAAAATTCACATCCTCGTGATGGTGATAATTTCTATGGAGAGGTTTTTTTTTATATTCGGTCTCTTGGGATAAGTTATTCCATTTGAGCAGTAGAATTAATCCTTTTTATTTGATCACATATAAAAATAACACAAGTGTGTGTGTTTAGGAAAACTTCTTCTTTGGTATGGTATCACTACGGAGTTATAATGTCGGCAACTCTGTATCACTGACTTGTAACTTTCAAACAGTATGAATAATAAGGGCACCACATTGGTTTTCTTTCTGAAAAAAGGCTTTCACTTTTAGTACTAACCCTTTAGCACTATTTCATTGAAATAAAAATACAATAAACGCACAGAAGACTGAAATTGAGTCAACTGACGTGACATTTATAATTTGTTGACATTATGACAGTTTGACAAGACTAGGGATTGAAAAAGTTTTAATTGAAAAAGTAAAATGACAATTTATTAAAACGATTCACAAGGATATAATCGATTAAAAATATTTATAAAATGTTCTGATACTTGCCTGTAGCGATTATCCAATCCTGGTTTCTACTGAAAAACTACCTCGTGGCAAGATTTTAATAAAATAATAAAATCTTTATCTTCTCTTTCACAATCTATAAAAGTTCATTTGGTCTATTATTATACATGTGCTATGAATGAGGGTTTTCGCGATTGAAAAATCCGCGAGATGGCAATACGTAGACGCGAGGTCCAAATGCTGCATGATTGGTGGATATCTGTCAATGTCATGTCAAAAATAACCAATCATGCAGCATTTGGACCTCACGTCTACGTATTGCCATCTGGCGGATTTTTCAATCGCGAAAACCCTCATTGGCATAGATTATGAGAGACTGGCAACTATACTAGGTTGATATCAGGTGATCCGTCTGCTCGTTTGCCTCCTGTCACATAAAAAAAAAATATAAATATGTTTCTCACACTTCAACTGGCATTGGATTCAACATCGGATTCTGACACTTTTACAGTTATGATACCATGAATATCAGTTTATGGTCCTAATTATTTTTATTTTATTTACGACCTTCGACCAGTTGGACACTTTAGATAGCTTCTTGTAATAGCGTCAATATCTTTTTAGCTTTTAACGCAAATCTAGTCTTCAAAGCAGTTTAATCGATTTATTTTATTTTCAAAATCGATATTTTATTGTCTATGATGGCCGCAGGAACATCACTATACATGGACTCCCAGCAATAAAGTACGGTAATGCCTCGTACAGATTTTATCGGCAAAAATTATGGAACTTGATAGGTTTTAGACCATGCCACGCACCAAAACGTCCGGAAGTTGTAATAGTATTATAGAATAAACGTTAAAAGACTTATTTATTTAATTTTTCAATGCTTAAGTGTCCATTAGAATGAAAGGGTGCTTAATGTATTAAAAAAAATAGAAAATAATTATGATGGGTTATTGTTTTTGGGTGGTTTTTAGGCGGTTTCTGACAATGTCCTTTGTACACTAAAGTCCATTAAATAATAAATTGAAACCATTAAAACAGATCGACCATGCTTCCCGTTCAACTACCCTCCACGGAATCCTTTGGGAAGTTTATCACAAATTACATATAATGTTCAGAAGTTAATTTCCTTTTTCGCTTAACTTAAAAAATGCAGAACTTAGCCCAAAACTAGTTTTTGTCTCAAGACCCTCGGCCAAGCCTGTAATAAATGACTATTGCCAGTTCGCGTGCTCACGACGTTTATTGTCTGAGTGAACCAGTCTGAACTGAAGAGCCCTCACAAACTTGAACTTTGCTAGTTTTAGCGTCTTTGAGGGTAATTCGTGTAACGTGCAGCCTCTAATAGATTTATCTGTTACCGATATATTGTCCTGAAGTGGTAGTAAAACTTTATATTTGTAAATAAAATGTGCTCAATTATATATATTACAGAGCAAATATTAAGATTTTGGTCTTGGATAACAGTTACCAGTTGTTAAGTACGGCCAGTAGGTGAAGTCTGAATAAACTACATAATGGTCACGAAAGAGATTTCGATCGTTTACAAAATTTGGTTGTGTTTGAGCTCTACAAACACATTGGATACGGGTTTTTCTTCATAATTTACGAATAGCTACTTGTAATCATTTAATTTACCCATCAATTTTCGTCTAACAATAGAAACAGGCCAAATCCTACCATAAATCTGATTGTAACAAAACTATCCTTTTACTTTTACAGCTCTTTGAACTTTCAAAAGCTTCGATTCTATAAAATAATCCCAGGTCGTAAAAACTTTCTTGTAAGTTTCTCGAAACTTGCTAGATAATATTCTGGTTTAAAAGAGCACTTCCAGCTACAAACTTATTTTAATATTGACCTTGTTATGTTTATATCTACAAGACTACGGCCATGTGAAGCGGTTTGAAGACTATGACTAAGTATAATCATTATCGTCATCATAATTTCAGCCACAGGACGTCCACTACTGAACATAGGCCTTCCCCAATGATTTCCGCCCGGTCGGTAGCGGCCTGCATCCAGCGCCTTAAATTCTATACTACTATACCTACACTGACTATAATATGACGTCCTAAAACCGTTACAAAAATCACGGTAAACTCAGATAAACGGAAATATTTTTTTCTCTACATACACATCGTGTGTGTCCCGAACTCCCAACGTTACCCTTTTTGTGTACCTATATCCCCATAGGTAAAAACTGATATACACGGAAGGTCTTACTTTGGATGCACTTTTTAATAATTTTACTAATAGTGCAAACCATTGATTCTAACTAAATTGTCTTTATTAGCCTCGTATTTAGTGTTTCCTAAACACAAATAACATTGCGCCAGGTAATGCTCCGTAGTTAGGGCTGTTAAGTACAGACGACCGCATATCAAGATAAACACTGTAGCACGTTAGTAGTTGAGATAGAGCCGATTTTGCAATATAAAGATACAGTCGACTTGCTTTTGACTGTACATATTTAGCTTCAAAGTCGAGAATTTAAAGGCAAGTACGGATTACCGATTGCGCTAAAACACGAGACAAACGCGTTTATTTATTCAACAAGTTTCGCTGCGAGACGAAGTGCGTAAGCCGATTGTCCGCTTAAGCCGCACACAGCGAACAAACATCAGCCTAAACGTACCTTTGAAAAAATACTTCGCTTTGTTGTATAATCAGCTTCAAAATGATGCCATAAAATCTAATCAATCAGACAATAAAAAGGAAAATATCAAAGGGCTCTTATACCAAAAATTCCCAATAAAGCCCTGACAGCTTATTATAAACTCGTTCGTCAGATACTACAGCTTATTATTGGAATTTTCACAAGTTTCTCAGAGATCTGACAGATCAGTCACAACCAGAATTTTATTATTTGTCTTTAAAGTGCTACTCCTAAATATCTGATACCTTTATCAGAAATGTTTAGGTAAATGGCTTCAGATGAAAATAAAGTTCCACATAGACATAGCGAAATAGCAAATCGTTATACAAAACCCTGTTTCAGTAGAGACATGAACGTATTTGCGCATAAAGTTAGGTCGTCGTTCAAAAAGGCTTTAGTTTTTACTGGGATCTGAATTGTATCGTAAAAGAACGATTAATTCCTATAGCGTCTCTGGCGCAGCGTTCGCAAACAAGTCGTTAGTCGTCGCGTCACGTGTTCAGATCGATTAGCACACGAACAATCTTCGCAATAACATCCATTGAAATTTTAACCTTATTACATTTAGTTAGGAATGTACGTATTAGTATTCGCGACTGTATTCGCGCACCATTCAAATGCTATTTACTATTTGCAGTGCAGTCGTATTGTGAGACTTCAGAACCGATATGCACTTGGATTGTGATCGTGAATGTGGATTTCGAACTAAAATTATTTCGTCTGACGACAAACAAAGTCTAACATGCATCAGTTTAGAAAAATAACCTAATCTTAAAAAAAATGCAATAGCCACAAAACTTAGGAACTTTTAGCCAAGGGAAGAGGCATGGATAGTCGCGCGTATTCACAAACGATGCTTGCATATGTGAAGCAGCAAATGGAACGCACAGGGTTGAATAGAGCTCTGTGATTAGTTCGTGTGTCACCCTGTGCGTCTACGCGCACTGTGAGAACTCATAGTAATGTTTGTGAATACGGGCGATTATGTGCTAAATGTATTGCGGAGTAAAATTACAATCGTATTCAACAGTCATTAGCATTTTATCGTTGGAAATCTGTATCCAGACTTTTTATAGGGGCTAAGAACAATGGTCAAAATGCTTCGAATCACAGGCATAAATATCTGACATGACACCATGATTTATTGCAAACGCTTGACTTTGAATGAAGTTTACGAAAATGGGCCATTATGTCATCGCCATCAAAAGAAGCACCAGTCAAGTTTGGTGCCAAATGACCTTATTTGCGACGTGTATTTTGGCAAATCGATAAAACAACGCTCTCGATACATCAACATGTTATATGGAGCCATTCGATGCTATGATTGATTCCGAGTGCGTGTCTGAAATATGAATTCAGACCGACCATTTAACTAAACTAGAGGCGATTTGGTTACAGATTGAGTGAACGATTTATGTTTTTGGATGGTAGATATTGAATAGTTTGGTAAAGTATTAATTCAGAAAGAAAGAAAGATACATTTATTACAATGGACATCACACAAATACAGGCAATTACATAGACATGACAGTGGCACATAATAATAAAAGAAGAAAAAATAAAAACAAGAGTAAACTGAGCAGTGCCACCCATTCACCAACAAGATGCCCACTGCAACGGGACCCCACTCAGCATATGCCGTGGCCCACGGTGACGAAGGCCACGGCGCTGGTTTTCAGTGTGCCCCATGCCGAGTGAGGGTCACGGACCATTGGTAAAATAAATAAAATAGTAAGCTGCATAAAATTGTCTAGATAAACATACATAAATAGTAATATTAGTGCACAGATAAATACAAAAGACTTAAGGCTAATTACTAGTACCTACTTCGTGGATGCGGACAGCGCAGGACCGTTCATTGTGGACAACCTTGGGGGAGGCCTTTGTCCAGCAGTAGACGTCATTTGGATGAAACGAACGGACGAACGAACGTACTTCGTACAATTACTAATACCCACGCTTATGAATTTCTTTCAAACATAGGTATACAAAAATATCTATAGAATATCTATCAATACATTTAAATATAATAAACTTCTTATTAATCCTCATCATACAAATACATTTATTAAATTAAAGTTAAATTCCTCAACAACAACCCTTAAAAGCTCAGCAACATCTATACTTAATCATAAACTTCATGCCATTTCGAAGACAAACACAATATTAACATATCCGCGAAGTCAAATATCAAGACAATTTGCGACTTGTACTGTGTTAAATAGCTTTAACTTGCATGCTCAACACTACGATGATTAATAGTCCAATCCCACACAGTTTGACAATACTAAATCACAGCTTAGTCCTTTAAACTATGTTGAATTAAGGCTATATTCTGATGGCAAAATTGTAACGCGCGTTTTCAAATCGCGCGACTAGACATCGTAGTATTTACATACAACCGATCACATGAGCGTGCGTTAACGCGCGTTAGCGAGCGTTGACGCGGCGCTCAGAGAAAAAGTATCTAGACGCAGGCGATCGCGCGTTGACGCGCGCTTTGACAGCTATGTAACGTCCGTTGACTGTTCAGATGAGCGCGCGCTTCCATCGCAATAGCTTCTTTCACGTCCATATTCTAAGCTCTATCGAAACAGACTAACGAGGTCCTCGCAACGCGCGTTAGCGCTTGTCATGTGAACTCTTTATAAATGTAATTCCACGTTGACCTGCGTTAACGCGCGTTACATGTGAACGTAGCCTAAAGGGCATACTTACACCAAAAGTACAATAAAAGAAGAAAAGCATTTTAGTGGACTAAGGGTACTTTAGTGGAGGTTGAGGGAAGCACATGCATGTGGGCAGCACAGGACAAGTTGTTATAGAAGTCCTTGGGGGAGAAAGACATTTATCCAGCAGTGAGCTTTCTTTGGTTTAAACGACGCGATCGCATCTAGCAGGAGCCTTCAAGCAAGATGGATAGTTACTTGGGCTTATCTTCAAATGTTATTATAATGATGATAATCTGAATGATTAACTCCCAAGATCGTGAGTTCCTTAATCTGTCTATCCGTACAGGTCTGGGATTATATTTAATTAGGACGATGCTAAACTTAAGCTACCCAATTAACAGCCTTATAGAAAACAAACATCGAGCAGTGAGGCCTTACCTTATTACATCTCGGCCTTCGAACTTTGGAACACATCCAAGATATCATATCGGCATTACATTTGATTTTATTGTACTCGCTTCCAGCATGATAATTTGAAATATTTTTCCATTGTAGGTTCGAGCAATCTATATTTAAACGGAACTTCCAAAGTATTTTGTTATTAGGAGCTTTCATTATCTATTTTCACTATTTTTCATTGATTTTTTTCTCAAGTCTTGTTCTTATTAAGAAGGAAATGGAGCTCTCTCACTAGTTTAAAATTACTACTATCAATTGAATATACTATATTAATACTATAATTAAAATTGAACGCAGCCCGAAACTATTATTAAAATAATGATAATTAAAATACGGTCAAGAGCCAGTGGTTTTCCGTTCTCGTAGACAAAACACCTACTTTAATAAAGCTGGGCTAATCAGCAGACCGCCTGAAGTGCGCTGTGGGAGTTGTAATAAGATCTCAGCTTCATAAAATGAACTTAAAATAAACAGAAACGCTTAGAAACCTCTCTAGTTGGATCGTTGAATATTAAAACTTGCTCGAAAAAGTTACATCTTGCGGAGGAGTTAACTTAGTTTACACGAAGTTTCAATTTTCAGTAACAACACACGTGTTCGGTAATTTGCGCTACGCTAGCGTCGATAAGTGAACTTTATGGACTTAAAGAGAAAAATATACCTAATAAAAATGCAAAATCAAAAATAAATAAATAAATAATAGACCCAAAATAATAACGCTTATAATGATTCTTACGTAATTTATAGCGGTATTTTTTCAGTCAACCATAAAAATATCAATTGATATGTCCGAATTGTCTACACGACTGTAACAGCCTATTCAGATTTTATGATCAACATGCCCTCCGAAAAATATAGAGTCGTTATTTCTATCACAGAATAAAACTAATTTCAAAGTTCACTTTGTGTGTGGCAAATGATACCCAGAACTGTATCAAACCACCATTGACTAACTGCGGAGGTATTAAGCTGGAATAACGGTGTTGCCACGAATAAACAACACATAAACAACGGACATAACGTCAGTGGCAGTATCTTCGTAAAAAATAGCTTAAAACAAGCATAGTAACATAGTATATCACGGTGTCGTCGAGTCTCCAGCGTTTTCGCGTCATTCGACGCGGTGTTTTATTGCAATTGCAGCGGATCCACAAAAAATGGTTTATAGCACCGTTACAGTCGCAATGAGAATTTTCTGCTTCAAAAATCGTATTTAGAAATATACAAAAATACTTCTGGGTATTTAACTGAGACCGTGTAAAGTCTTTAAGCACTATGTTCCTCTTCTCTTCGAAACGATGTAGTGGGAATATATTTGAAATCAGCTTTAGCCCGCGGCTTTGTCTACATGATAAAATAGTCTCATGAGCTGTCTACATACTACGAGTATATTATTAGGTAAATGACTGTATTAAAACAAATGAAGCGGGTTTTTTTTTATTTCTTTTTTATAAAGATGCTTGTGCACGATGTTACCACAGGCTTAACCATAAAATTCCCGTGTGAAACTAACTGCACATACGAGTACACAGAAAAATTACCTCTAAAACCTTCTAAAAACAGTTGGAAACAGAGTAATATCGTCAGTGTCGTGGCATTCTCCCGTGTTCGCGCCATTCGACACCGTTTATTGCAACGGATCGGCACCGCGGCCCCGGGGACAACAGCCAGGGCATTTGGCCGGGGTCGGTGTCATTCAGGGCTGCCACGTGGGATAGCTGAAAATTCGACAGTAACAGAATTAGTCACTGAAATTATAAAAAACCCAAGCGGTTTTGAGTTTTTAGTAGTTTAGGTAAGGTTTCTTATTCTACAATGAACTCTTAATTTTGTCATGTTCGCCTGCTATCTTAGTTTGACGATTCTTACTACTAACTAGAAAGTAATTAATTAAATTACGCCCACAAGTCGGTGAATCTTGAAAATATTTTTAGAGGGGATGGATTTTTTAACCATCTCTGATAGAATTAGAATTTATAACGCCACCGAAAATAGATATTCTTCTTCAAACAAATTCATGTGGCAACCCTATGTCATGCATGTCGTATTGGCAATAGAACATTTTTGGGTTGCCATTCATTCCATATCGTATTGGTGATGGGAACATTTTTGTGGTTACACGCAAAGTAGAGCCGTTTGTAGAACACTTTTGGGCACGACGTGAAGCGTCGTGAATAAGTTATGTAATATCATTTGAAATGGTAACGTCCAATCATTCCTTTTTTCCATGTATATCTGAACTTTCCGACGTTATCTTTTATGATAAAACATGTACGTGGCGGGGTCGCTTTAATTTTTCATAACGTTGGGCTCGTTTGATAAAACATTGGCACTTTGTATGTAAAATGTGTAAAGATAAAAAAATAAAAATAAGAATTTGTGTTACATTATGTAATACACATTTATCTATACCAAGTTCGTTCGTTTCAGCCAAATGACGTCCACTGCTGGATAAAGGCCTCCCGGTCCAACAAGGATTTCCAAAATAACGGGTCCTACGCCGCCCGCATTCAGGCTCTTCCCGCGACCTACACCAGATCGTCGGTCCGCTTAGCTTAGACTCTGGATCCTAGAGGGAGGCCTGCCCACACTATTTCATGTACAGTGCTTTAAATTATTGAATTTCGTAGCTTACTTTTATGTGTGCAAAATCTGCAAAGTTATTTTCTTCTATATCAAAGTTGTATTTTTGATGAAAACTTAATTCGATCGCTTTTCTGTCTGGAATCCAGCGATTTCCCAGAAATCCCAGAATATAAACAGGTAACATTACTTACTTACCTAATACAAAATAGATTCATATGAATTCGTAAAACGTGATGAAATTTCTTCAAAGGTATTCAGACATTTTCAGCAGTCCTGTATCTAAGTTTGTATTTTTTGTTGAAACATAAAACTGAATGTTCAAGCAACGATTGCTGAAAGTTATGAATTCAAAAGTTCCAACAATTGTCTGTACGTGAAAATATCGGCTGGAACACTACATGATAAAGAATTTACATGTCAAACATTATAAATTGAAACGGAAAACAGAGGCTTTCGAACGCAAATGTGCTGCACAAAAGTGTATTTGGGTCACAATAAATTGGGTGGCGTGTGAGTCATTCAGTTTTTGTTGATAGTTACTACAAAACATCATGCTTAACACAGTAGTATCTTATGCAGTTGTAGCAAGTCCTATTTTGCTACAAAAATATGTAATTTGTTCTATCGACTGTACATTCTGTGACACCTCAGATTTAACTAGACTTTTAGAAGCCACGATAGCCGTAAAGGTGAAGGGATCGGACTGGCCGACTCGTGATCCGGGGAACGCGGGTTCGGTCCCCGCCGCCGCTCGACTATTGTGGTGAGCTTACTCGTGACACAAGCATAATTATATTTAGCTTAGTACGAGGGGCTAACGAGACAATTGTCTAGCGAGAAAAAAAAAGAAACCACGGCGCACTGGCCGAGGATCGACGTAGATAAGTACATGTGCTATTTAGCCATACTGAGCTTGTAGTTCAGTGGTAGGTAGTGGAGTGTAGGTGGTGATTGCCAAAGCTAAGCAACCTACAGAGTGAGTGAGCCTGACTCAGTATTTTACATGTATAAGGCCGTGATCGCTTTACACAGTTCCTAGTCAATATAGCACTCCAAAAACGGGCATCTGAAACTGTACATATTAACACTGAACTGTAATTCTATTGCCATTTAAAAACAATTAGGAAACATTGAGTTATAATGTACTACGTACTAGAGAAGACATGTCAACTAGATTGTTTCTGGCACGCAATGTGGTCCATGGACCGATCTTCAATTAGTATGTGCCCAGCGGTTGCTGTGACAACACGCTTGGGTGCAGTTTTGTTTTTTGAAAATATGCCATCCTATACACGAAAATACTGTTCAAATAACTCTAGAAACATATTAAGTAAAAATCAAGGAATGACTTTTTACCATTAAGTTGTACATTTATGCACTTTAAAACACTAATTTAATTTTAATTTGTCAATTACAATTCGTGACCGCGGCGGCAGCCATTTTACGAAAATTTCAAAGAATAAAAATCGCAGACTTGACACTGACGCATAAATTAGTATACGAAAGGAAGGTTAAATAAAGCAATAAAAAGATTTTTTTTGATGATAATTAGCAATTTGTATTGCACAAATTACTAATAGTCCCGTCCAGCCCCTCGTGTTAAGTTAAATAAGCTTGGGTTATGAGTGGGCTCACACAATAGTCGTGCGGCATCATGGATCAAACCACGATCGAATCCACAGGAAGCTCACTGCTGTTGTTCGTATGCGACTGGTTAGTTAGTAAATCACCCTAATTATTGACACCTATTTCACGAGATATCCTAAAATTATAATAATTATACAGTGTGTCTGGTCACCAGTGTCCGACCCGTTAGGGCACAGTAATAATTATGATCAATTTTATCGACAAATCCACTGATAAAACATTTTATCCCTACTATTAAAAAATTACAGCTATTTTAATTGTTTTAGTTTCTGAGTCCGGATGGATTCATTTATTTAGCAAAATCTACCGATGTACAGGACCTATAAGTATAAAAGTGAATTCGTTCAACAGCTGAAAAGTAAGCAATACGTTGTCATCAAAAAGTTTACCAAAAGCTCCCATTTAAATTTTTTAGGAACACTTGAACGTAAAAAAAAAGATGCTCCTTTTTAGAGATTTCAATGTTACAAAAAAACTAGAAAGTGAACTTACTTTTTTTCCATTTTTGGATGCACTAAGTCATTATCTAAAAACTGATAAAATACCTTGGCTTTAAATCAACTAATCTAGGTGCTAGCTACACAGGAGATGCAGCGGTGGAAAGGAGAGGTGGGAATAGTCCCGTAACTTCTACCTCACTTTGTATAGAATTGAGGTACAGTTATTATACGAGTACCTACTCAACCGCTGAGATAGCAGGCCTGGCTCACTTCGCGCGGTACATCCGATAATTACCTACAGCGAAGCGCCCCGCCGGCGGGTATTATATCAGTCGAGTGTCACGCGCGCGCCCGTCAGGACGCTGGCGTGCGTTGTAGTAGGTACCTAATTCTATGATCGAAGTATTATTTAAAAATGGACATAAAGAGAAAGAAATATTGTGCGGCGTTCGGGTGTTTAAATTTGAAAAGAAATCTACCGGATTTATCTTTTTTTTCGCTTCCTAAAGATGCTGAAAGGTATGTTTGCCATGTAGGTAATCAATAATTCTTAGGATAGTATAGGAACCTAACCTACCATGACTACTGCTCAGAATGCGTTCGTTCGTTTCAGCCAAATGACGTCCACTGCTGGACAAAGGCCTTTCCCAAGGTTTTCCATAATGAATGCGTACTTACCTACATACGTACCTCATTACATATAAGTAGATAAATTATTTTTTCACTAGACAGCAACCCTAACAGCGTAAGAAGAGTTCAGAGGCACGCGATAGAAAGAGACAAAACTTGTAGGTGAATAAAATTGTAGGTACGTAGTGCTGTGCGAGCTGAATTCCACTTTATCGCGTCGTAGCAAGACTCGCATTTATTTAAATCGTCTTGCGGAGTAATCCTTCTGTACCTGTACTATTACTTATTCTGTGGAGATAGTTAACAATAGTGACAATAAAATAACTGAAAGTCAGAAAGGTTCTGGTCATCATCCCTAGCTTTGTCCCTACCGTGACGAGTGGGAATTTTTCTAATATCTCAAGATGGACTGACTAAAGATAGCAGGAAGTCGCTGGGTGCAGGCCACTATCAACTGGGCGATGTGGAAATCATTGGAGGCGGTCTTTGTTCAGCAGTCGACGTCCAGTAGCTAAAATGATGATGACGATGTTTCCTTACAGTATCCAATTCAATAGGCAGAAACTAAACGTAAACGAAGTGTAGCCTCTGTAATGGTATCATTATCTATAACTCATAATACACTCAACATCAAATAAATCGCACCTTCCGCGACGCGAACTTTAAAGATTATCTTCTGACACAATCATGCTGCCCCATCAATATTGGTATTATTTGAAAGCCCAATAAATAATCCTTAAAGAAAAACACATTTAAATTCTAAAAAATGATTAACACGTACCATAAATGTGACTTGAAAACAGACCTCACTTTGGGCTCACCTCTGGGATAAATTAGACCCATTTTTATGGTTATAAAACCAAATAATGATTTCACGTGTCCTCTTTAACAGATGGATAACGATTAATCCCAACTTAACAGTTTTATAGCCATAAAAGTTGGCTCAAGCGTAACTACCTATTTTTTGAAGAAGTGTCTCTGGATCCTTCTACAGACACATTTTTGGGCTAAAAACCTTTCCTTTAATGAAATGAAGTTTAGAACTAGGCTTTTAAATGATGCCAATAATGTTGGGAAGTGGGAATGCATACGTTTGAAAATGCTTGTCGCGGGAGGTGCGATTTATTTGATGTCGAGTGTATTTCGTGCGCTGTTGGATGACAGTTTTAAACTAGAGATGGGTCATTTTTTTATCGAATTAGAAAATACCAGTTAACGATTCTCAAGGCGATTATCGATTACATTAGATTTTAATCGGGAAGAAAAATAATTAACGGCTTAAGCATCAGTATGAAGCCCATACGCACTTGTAGCACAAGTAACACGATTAGCCACAGTCCCCTCAGTTGTGAATTCGGAATCGCCAGTTGTAATTTTAAAATCGCATCACAGAGTGAAGTAACTAACACCAAAAAACGGCAGAGCGAAGTGATTTCGAATGTTTCAACTGCCATGTTTTGTCACTTGTCTTAGTCTAAGGGAGGGGCGCTTAGATTACCTACATTACAGGAAACGCACAATATAATAAAAGAAAATAATGTAAGTAGCTGAACGTTTTTGCTATTGAGCACCATGTAAAATTATAAATAAAACAATTTAGTCGATTTGTTTATTTTCACAATCGATTCATAATGTCTATGATGAGGCGACCGCAGGAACGTCACTATTCGCGCAATCCTAGCAATGAAGTACGACATTTTCTGGTGCAGATTTTATCGCCATAAATTATGAAACTTGATAGTCATGGATTTGACTGACAGCTGTCCGTCAAATTCCCGCCCCGCACCCCGCAATACGCCCGATTCACAAACAATGCTTGCTTAAATGAAGCAGCAAATCGAACGTACAGCGTTGAATAAAGCTCTGTGATTGGTTCGTGTGTCACCCTGTGCGTCCACGCGCACTGTGAGACCTCATAGTAATGTTTGTGAATACGGGCGATAGACCAGTGATCGATTGAGATCTCAAAGGAGTCTGCAAAGTGAAAAATAAATGGAGGGGCTCCACGAATTTGACCTATATTCCAGTTTTTATACGAATAAACCAATAACATCATACAACATAGACAAAGATCGCTTTGTCTCAAAGTCGTTGTCAAGATCTCGGCCCAACATCATTTCCATTTCTACAGGCATTGATGTTACATTTTAAGAGAAATGTCTCTCAAATGAGCAATGGCCCAGCTTACATCCCTTCAAAGCACTCTATCATCCTTATATCGTACAATGTTCCTTAAAAGATACTTGACAACAGACATGGCAACTATGCCAGGTTTCTATTCCAGAAAATCATTTCCATTCCCATTCGCCACCTACATAAAAACAATATAAACATTTTCATTAAAGAAATTCAAGTTTGTCGAGTATAATAACAATTTATCTCGGGAGCCGCATCTATCAGGCACACAAAAGTTCCTGACGCGCCGCAGGTGTCTTCTTGGGTAATAATAATGGATCAATTTGCCTAACTGATGTTCAAGTTGCATCTACTTTTACTACGTTTTCCTTATCAGAGCGTTTTGTGTTTGCAGGGGACTATTCCCATTATCTATCTACACTAATACGAGTATTATAAAGAGGAAAACTTTGATTGTTTGTTTGTTTGTTTGGTTGTAATGAATAGGCTCAAAAACTACTGGACCGTTTTTTAAAATTCTTTCACCATTCGAAAGCTACATTATCCACGAGTAACATAGGCAAAATTTTATTTAAAAAAAATAGGGTTCCGTAAAATATGTAGATAATGTAATCCACGCGCGCGAAGCCGCGGGCGGAAAGCTAGTACTACCTATCTATACTTAATTTTATAAAGCTAAAAGGTTGAACGCGCTAATCTCAGGAACGAAGAAAAAATATTTTTGTGTTGGATAGCCCATTTATCGAGGAAGGCTTTAGGCTGGTACAACATTACCCTACAGCCAATAGGGGCGGAGCAATAAAAAAAATGTTGCAAATACGGGAAATATTAATCAAACCATTTTCACATGTACTACGAAGTCGCGGGCACAGCTAGAATATATCACTACATTTTTCCAATTTTCGTTCTAGAATGTAATCATGGATCAATTTACTTATCTGATGTTTAAGTTTCATATACTTTGCTTCGAGTGTTCGTTATCAAAGCGTTTTGTGTTCGCAGGGACCTTTCTCGTTCCTAAAATATATCACAACACATTCACCGATATTGGTTCTAGAATATTAGGCAAACACGCCTTTGTTTTACATTGAAATGGGGCACAACCTTTGGACAATCACTATGTCTACCTGTGTAAACTTAGCTCGGTAAACTAAGTGCTATTTTGCAAAGTTAAATATGCTTACACTATCTCACGAGCCACGACATTAGCTTGCCTAACTTGGAGTCCAAAGATTTATTTTTATTAGTTTTACTTTTGCCAATAAATGAAATTGTTCAATTACGTGTAACTACTGCAACTTTTATATGTGGTAAATATTCACAACATACTTTTTACCTCTACCACCAATTTACCAGAATTGAAAATCAAATCAAAGCGATTATTTCCAATGAAAATATTTAACACATTGTTACATTTCAGAGGCACTGCATTTAATTCTGCCAGCGTATAGCGTCCAGCTGTATAGCCGTGTGCACAAAAACGTCTGGTGGACAAACAAGTTTGTACAGTCCACACACGACGGAGGCTGAAAGCCTGTCCGCACCCATTATTACGAGTGATGAAGCAAATTGTTTAAATGCACGGAACTAAGACTGAGGCTTGCTGGAAGTGGACTCCTTTTCATAAGATTATTTAGTACTAGCTGACCCGGCGAACTTTGTTCCGCCTTAATGGCAATAAATAAGCAGACTTTTTTTTTAATTTCGAACGGGATAAAAAGTATCCTATGTCCTTCTCCTGGCTCTAAACTACCTCCCTGACAATTTTCAGCTAAATCGGTTCAGCCGTTCTTGAGTTATAAGTGGTGTAACTAACACGACTTTCTTTTATATACAATATAGAAGATGTAATTTGTGCAATTCAAAGCCCCTTCAGCCCCTCTGACTAAGCTTGTGTCATGAGTTTGTTCACCAGAATAGTCGAGCGGTGGCGGGATTCGAACCCGCGTTCCTCTACTCTTATAAAATAGTTTTTGTAGTAACAATTTGGCGCAGTGAGAGCTCGGCTACCGTGCCAGAAGTAGCAGATTCGATACCGTCAACAAAGTTAAGTATTTTATTAACTTTTAATTTTGTTTGTAAATTGACTGGGTTAATTTATTCAAATTCACACTCAAACAATGTACCTAGGTAGGTATAATAATATTCATCATGTTGTGCGTATAGTATAAATTTTGCCTATTTTCAGTCTAGGTACACATCGCCTTCTAACCAAAACAATGTATTTTTAAGAACCAAATCGACCTGTTTCATTACTTGTTTCTTCTGCGTAAATAACTAAAAACTAGATAAAGTGCTATTTTCAGCCAGTAATAAAGTTGTTTATATTGTAAGGTATTCGCTGAACTTGCTCATAAGCTCTCCTAAATTAGAGATATTGTCAATGATGAATTTTAATAAAGATCCACAGCCCACCTTTGACCCTAGATATAAATAAACACATTATAAGGGACCCTCGTTTGTGTCATCCCTAATTACATTAGCATTGCATAAATAAGGTAAAGGTAAAATATACATATTCCACTCATCGGATAGGACTGTACGTATAAGTATTTTAAAAACTCATTAAAGCTCAATCGCCGACTTAATAACGCTATGACTGGAACTATCCACAGTTCTTTACAAAATAATCTCTTGTATACGACTAGCCAAAATTTAAGTAGATTTGCTATACACTTCTGTTCTGTGATCTCCATTGCAGGAGCACGAATTTACCAGAGGCAGGTGGAGGATTTAGCCTGCACACCGCGCTGGCTAGACGAGTTAGGGAGTCTATACCATATTCTTCAATAAAATAATATCCGACGCAACCAACCAAGGCAGTTTTTTTTTATCAAGTTGATAAGTCATATCCAGAAGACGTTTTTCCACGTACCAGCTCGAGTATTTCCAGTGTTTTATAACACTGGGGGAGCCGCCTTTGTGGGTAGTCCACACGGTGATATTAGTTATGATCCGTTGAGCCAGCACTCCTTTTGTTGCTGCTAAGTGTCTTTTTATCGCGTGAGGCTTATGAATGTGTCTCCTTGCACTTAAGTCCGGAGTCTTATCACGGAAATGAAGACGAATTCGGTGATGGTCAGCAAAAAACATGACCGACACGGGAATAAGGGATGTTTCCTCTTTGAAACGGAAGTGGGACCATTTTGTTTTTAACTAAAACTTTGGTTTGGGAGAAGCAAACTTTTATAATATAGCGAGATCAAAAATGTATAAGAAACTAATCTCTGTTGCCAGTTTTGTTATAGGTTTCGCAATCTCTATACTCGTTTTAACCTGGAAGATTGCATGCAAGTGGTGTCAATAATTTTCTAAGCATTTGTAAGCATCAGTATATAACTATGCCCTTACTTTCTACTCTGGAAAAAAAGACATAAAATATGTAAGTTTGGAGTGTAAAAAAATTATGGAATGGAACATAAGCACAGGTCATGAATTTACCATGTTCTTTATGCGTCTGCTACAAAAAGAGGTTTTCAGTATTTACAGAAAAAGTACCTATTTAGGTACTTTTACTTCAATGAAAGTTGGATCCTCAGACACTAGTATAATAACTAACATTTGATTTTATATGAACCGTAATTTATGTGCATTTTTCCTCATTAAATAGCCGCGTTAAACCCGAGGAATCCCAACTAATATTATAAATGCGAAAGTAACTCTGTCTGTCTGTCTGTCTGTTACGTTTTCCCGCTTAAACCTCGCAACCGATTTTGATGAAATTTGGCATAGAGATAGTTTGAGTCCCGGGAAAGAACATAGGATAGTTTTTATCCCGGTTTTTGAAACAGGGACGCGCGCGATAAAGTTTTTCCGTGACAGACAAAATTCCACGCGGGCGAAGCCGCGGGCGGAAAGCTAGTGTTCTATAAAGTTACCGCCATGCTTAATTTTGGAAAATGTTATTATTCTTTGTGTCTCAGCAGGACACGTAGCATTTTTAATTAAACCTGCTAACAAAGACAAAGAAAATTCATAAAAATTGTTTTCTCTCTCATTTAATACTTCTGTCCAAGACTCAACCTAGAATCAAGTAGAGTATGTCCAGTAGCTAGGTTAAACTATAGGTTTTAACGAATTTTTAACATTGAAGCGACAATGCACAGAGGAAAGCAAAACAAGAAATACTCGTACATTTTCCCTAAATTATGTTCCTTAAAAATAATAAGCATGAAATATGTCTCCATGCATTTCTAAGGACAAAGGCGCGGGCGTCGTCATAATAATAAAAGTGAGGTGCTTTATCAACATTTTTTACGACGAAAACACAAAAAATCTGTGCACGCAGACTTCCGGGGTCGCACTGTGTGGTCAATATATCACCGCGTTCGCTACGTCTCAGCCAGGAATTCTACTAGGATTCCGTAAAGGGAGAACTCGTATTAACGTCATGTTTGAATTTGAAAACGGAATGTTTCGTGTTTCGTTTTACATAAAATGAAATGATTTTGTAGCATTCAACTGATTTGAAACCGTTTTTAATATTTCGCAGTTGAAATATGTGCCATATGCATGCAATCTGCCACGTGGCGTTTAATATGAAGCCAACGTTTAATTGTGTTAATGATGACGATTACGCTGAAATTGCATCAAATTAATATTAACAGAGTTTTACTCTTGCCTTTTTTTATATTATTTTGAGCTTAGTGTCAAAAATTAATAGGCATAGTTTTACTACTTGGTAAGTCCCTAATAAGTACGTACATTCCGTAATAATTACTTGTATTTTTATTTATTTGGTACAGAACCCTTCTAAATCAAGTCCGAAATATGAATGAAAATTTCGCATTAAAATCAGACAAAGTCTACGTCTGTTTAGGTCGTAAATACAGCTATAGTGAACGAGGTCTCGCGCAGAAGTGCGGCTGAAAGCATATTGTCTAGCTTACACCACAATATGCATTTACAGCATTGTCTCTAGATTAATATCGGTACAAACTACAGACGCGTAATGTATTGGTGTGCGGAGAGCGCTGGTTTTGGCACCAACACATATCCATTTACTTATTACTGGGACTCATCCTGTTATCTGGCTTATTTCATTGTCTCTGGAATCCATCTCTGGGCACTATGCCTTGGGAGCTCTTACAAGATGTAATTCAGATGTAAATGTACAAGTAGAGATGAGAGAAGATTGAAATATGACGAAATGCAATTTAGAAAAGAACGACAGTCGATGAGAAAGGCTTCGTCTTTTTCAGGGCAAATATATTTGTATCAAAATCTGCAAATATCCATTTACTATGATTGGAAAATATGAAAATTGACCTGTTACCCGGAAAGCTCTCAAAAAATCAATTGATATGGTATGCGGCATCATATTTTTAGCAAATATAAAATACGAGTAACCCGCTTTATAACATAATGATCGTTCACGTTGGTTCACGTACAGACTTTTTTATCTGCCTGTTAGCCAGCCATAACAGCCAAATTAAACAAGATACTCAAACACTCGCACCATAAAATGTAGGTAGGTTTTAGTTAAGATAAAAAAGAAAAACAGTTGACAAATAACTCAAAATGTAATCCGTTTAAACTTAAACTGTCGCGCGACAACGATCTTAATTTACATTTGATTGCTATCAACCGGAGTGGTTAACAACAAAAGTTTGGAATACTTCCCTTGCCTTGTCCCTGTTGAATGGCGCTGGTGTACAGCCCAAAAGTAAATTACATTCTTTGGGCGCCGCCCAGCTCGCCCGCCGCGCCCAGATTAAAAACGGAGTGTCCTCCAAGAGAAAAAGTTAAATAACCCTGTAAGGACTTGAAGAAAATTGGACGCCTTGTGACATGTTTTATATTGGTTGTCATTTGTTTTTGGAGCGCGCTGTGGCGAAATTAGTTTTGAAGAGCCAAAGGAAAGTTACTAGTTTTAAATTATTATTTTTTAATTATAATTATTAAAATTGAACATGCAGATGAACTCGTACATTGAGAGGTTTTGTTTGACTGAATGACTATCATGAGGACGACTCTTTTAATGATACATACGAGTACATGATCGCACGCAGAGCGTAGAAACTGACATTAAGTACACACTGTGGCATTTCCGTTTTTGCTCTCGCTCTCATCAAATGGTGATTCTTTGTGATAGAACGAGATGACATGACCGGCAATGGGCAGTTAACACTGTTGCCGATAGTACCTAAAATTTTATAAAAATCAATAAAAAAAACTTTGGATCATCAGTGATTATATTATATCAAGAAGCTTATTTTGTGAAAATTTTATTGGTTTATTGTATTAAAAATTAAGGCACAGCAGAAAAATATTCGGAGAATCTCGATATTAATTGGAAAATCCGCTACTTATTGGGTGCAGTAAAGCTTAATAAAGTCCGGTGCATCGGGTGCTTAGAGCCTTTTTGCCGAGGCATGTGCTGCTAACGACTGTACCTACTTTATTGCATCGTTTGCGCCCGGGGATTCCCACGTTTATGTAACCAGAGAGAATAGGTGGAATAAAATCGACGTGTAATGTGCACACTTTTTTGTCGCAGTGAAAAACAGCGGAATAGAGTGCGGACCGCTTTAGAATGTTAGGGTACATAATGAAGAACTAACCTGAGTTATAAATTAAAAAATACAAAACAAATAATAAAGTCTTACTTTGTAGTTATTTTCATTAGATGCAACTATGAAATGAAACTTCATGCATTATATTTTTTCAATAATAAAGTACCTTTCGTCAGAATATGCTGTGCTGTTGTCATGGCAGTTAGTAATTCGAATTTCACTAATTAGATCTGTTTATGTTGTCTACCACGTGACAGTTTTCCGCCTGGGTTGTGTTTTAAGTTGGCTCACAACTCACTCAGAACTTTATCTGTGAACACACGTGCTCTAACAAGTGCACTAGAAGCAATATAATGGTAAGTGTGTTTTATTGCACCTGCTCTGGTAAAAGAAACTCCGAGGGAGTAACTACAACCGCTTTCAAGTCACTTTTAATAGGTATCCAAGAGTTATGGGTAAATACCTTTTTTACGTTAAGCTTTATATATCAAATCTATGATACATTTCTACATCATTCAGTCATTCAGTATCTTCTGCAGAAACACGACCCTCTCCAATTCACCAAAGGCAAATGGAGGATATTGCCTACACTCTCACTCTCACTAGGGAAGGCCGAATGTTCGTATATTTCTCCCTTACCCTGAAAAGGAGGCTGACTGAGTTTCTTGCGCTGCTTCTTCTCAGCACTGGCCCATTTATTGTCCCGAAGCAGTGGTAGGGTTAATACTGGGACGTGTAAAAGTGCTTTTTAAAACCTATTTGCAAAAATTAATGAGTTTAATGAGCTTTTTATGAGTCTTATTCCTATTCTACTTTCATTACTACTACCGGAACAACACGGCAATTTTTAAAACCTTGACGTTGGTTAGAAGACTCTTTTCACATAGTAATCTGTCACCATCAGCCGGTCGGAGTAGTTGCAATAAATCACGTCGCGCAACTCTCGCCGTCGCGTTGCGGACAAGTTGCGACTGCGACACTGAATCATAACCGAAACTGTTCCGCATCGGAACGACGTGAACTAGAAACTGTATATTAAACTAATGAGACTATGCAGCGTAACATCTAACTCGGAAATAATCGCTAAGTTCAGATACAGACGACGTTACATCAGGTTAATGCATCGAAAATGACACTTATTACAAACTAGACAAATATGTATAGTATTTAGCAAGTTTCATCATCATCATCATTTCAGCCATAGGACGTCCACTGCTGAACATAGGCCTCCCCCAATGCTTTCCATGTTGTTCGATTGGTAGCGGCCTGCGTCCAGCGCTTCCCTGCTACCTTTACGATGTCGTCGGTCCACCTTGTAGGTGGACGTCCCACGCTGCGTTTTCCGGTACGCGGCCTCCATTCTGCCCCATCGGCCGTCAGTTCTGCGTACTATGTGCCCTGCCCATTGCCACTTCAGCATGCTAATCCGTCGGGCTATGTCGGCGACTTTGGTTCGTTTACGGATCTCCTCATTTCTGATTCGATTTAGCAAGTTTAGCTTATTGATATTATATCTCTGAGCATCAGTAGGTATGTAAAACTTTAAACGAAAGTATTGAAGATTGAGTAGGCAATATTTTGTAAAAAAGCAGGTTCAATCAAAAATGAAATGACCAAAACCTATATTATGGTGTTTAAAATGTCGGTCTCTAAATGAGATTTTGTGGTTAAGGATTATATTTAGTTATTTTCTCAGAAAGATTCACAATAAAATTACTTAGAGCGAAATCATCAATGAAGAATTAACATAAAAATATAAAAGTTATATTCGCATTTCAGACCTCAAACAAGAGTAAATACCATCGTCTAAGTCGATTGAGTTTTTCATAAATGAGTCAAAGGCCTCAGCATTTCAAAGAGTTTATTGCATTCCGAACCCGATTCATAGGAAGTCGCGGTCGCTGTTATTGCTTCGGACGGCGATCTGCAGAGAAATTCCATTCAGTCGCTTAAATGGATTACAACATTAATTGCTTCACAAAAGCTTATTAAATTCGGAGATACAGATCCTGGAGAGTGCTTTGTAATTAAAGCCGTAATTGTACCTTTGTACCAATCTCATTGAATGAAAACAGTTGGCAGGTACGTAAGTAGAATTAAAGAGCGGTAGTAAATGGACTATGAATACTTAGTTAAAATACTATGTGGGATAATATTGTTATTTTATATTATTAGGGTAAAAAAATACTTATTAAAATGCAATTGATTGATAACATTTGGCGGCAGGCTTAGCTGGCTACCCTTTGCACACCACATCAGCCCGTCGAGAATGGCACACAAACTTTCTCTCTCTCTACTAAGTATAGGATGTTTAACATAAATAGTGAATCCCGGTACCAGTAGTTTGCCATAAAAATGTGAAAATATTTTCTTTGGCATTACCAAGTACAGATCGCAGAAACAGATCGAGCCTGAAAAGAAACGCAGACCATATTTATGGTTCGATGCACAATTCAATAAACATTTCCAGACACAAAATAGAAAATAAATAAAGCATGAAACTTAATATTTCAGTGAGAATCTCTCGCAGCTATAATGAACGGTATTCGCAGATATTCTAGCCAGTGCCTGGGTATTTTGAACTGCATTATATGGACGCAAAAGTTTGTTTCGATCGTTATTGATCGGATGCTAGTATTCGTTACTGAATAGGTACTACCGTTACCAAGACATAAGTATTTTACATTTTAGCATTAACTGTGCAAAAATAATGCTAGAGAACCGTTTTTGTAGAGTGCGGCTATGATAGTGCAGATGTAGTATGATAGACGTCGGATCTCGTAAGGTAGATGATAGAAAAGTCACATTATTTTTGCTCAGAGATCTAATAATTAGAGAGAACAAGAGAGCTAAGTAAACAATTTAATCCATTGTGCAAATATCAACCATCAGTATTCATAACAGCATTTATGAACAATAAGCTTATTAGGTACGAGCAAGCTTGTGAAATTCGGATTTTCATAGAATGCCATGATGATGGTTAAAACGTATTCTTTTTAGATAAAAAAAGCTCTTATTCTAAGGATGTCATGTCTCTTTTCAAAGGTTTATCAAAAATAGAAATTAAACTTAAGGAGATGATAGATAATGGATGACCATCTCGCCTCGCGGTTGACAGCGCGCGAAAAGTGATGACAGCTTGCGAAAGGCGATACGGTGTTGATCCCTTTCGGAGTTGATAAGTCTGCTCATTAATCTCATTTTCACGTATACTTGCCACAGCTATCATTATACTAGTTAATCTGTATTCTCTCTCTTCTTCATGAAACTGACACAATGGTCAAGTGGTCACAGAGATCGCTTCATAGCGATAAGACCGCCTAATTGTACCTTGTGTGTTCCTTTTCTTCTGTTATGTTATTTGTTTGGTGTGCAATAAAGTGTATTTATTATTATTATTATTAATGGTACGTTAGGGAAATCTCTAACTATTCACGATTTTTACGATACCCTGCTGCATGTCTACGACTGGTGTTTAATTTGAAAGCGAATTGGGAGTCCTACCATTCGAAACTTCATTCATTCAGCGGTTCATTATCTGGATACTGTTTTATCTTGAGTTCTTAACTTAATTAGATAAGTCGCAAACTTTTAGATTGTCCCCTTCTTTGAGATTTAGTGTTGGTATTTGATATTATGTTTATACAGTATAGTTCTTGCAAATCACGAAAGCGAGTGAGCTTTACCTGTATGTGCACATAACTATAGTGTAATGTTGGTAGAGTATATCGAAACTTTTGAAAAACGACCAGTAACGAACCACCACACATGTAAAGCTCACTCGCCTTCATAAATTGCAACAACTATACTTGTTGTTGATAATTCCAATTCTGTTAAAAAGTCATAGCCAAGTAAAGAAACTATAACTGATAATATTAACCAGAACGACACTTTCTTCTTAAGTACTTGTGCGTGCACATGTCTTGCGCTGCCCGCATTCAGGTGCTACCCGCACCAAGTCAGAGGCCTGCCAGTTTAAATTATGAACTACTTACGAAAGTGTTTAGTTTTTATTAATCTCCAGCGGTTTTAGTTTTAAATCGGTAAATTTCTTCCACAAAATTTAACCACAAACATCTAAAACAAGTGAACTTAATAAAACTAGCACTCAAGGGGCCAGTTTAAACAAGTTGCCAGCATCCTATTACGTCAGGGCGTCTCTAGTTTTACAACTTATTCGAATTCACGCGACCTTATGGACTATAAAGCGTCTTCGGGAATTGCAAATGTAAGTCTGGTCTAGTATATTCGGTGACACTGGTACAGGCGCCAGTACATCAAGCTAAACGTAGTCTTATGTAGTGGTAATATGTATGTTACTAGCGGCCGCCTGCGACTTCGTACGCGTGGATCCGGTTTTACCCCCTTAGGAAAGAAAGAAAGAAAGAAAGAAGAAAGAAAATAACTTTATTTTGGCAACAACAGATTCAGGCAACAAAGACATACAGAAAAAAAAACAAAGTTCCTTAGGGGTTGATTTTTACACAATCCCGTCTTAGTGAGCACCTAGATTCTAAAAGGATCCCCCATACAAAATTTGAGACTCCTAGCACTTGTAGTTTTTGAGATTTCGTGATGAGTGAGTGAGTCAGTCAATCAATCGGTCAGAGACCTTTCGCTTTTATAGATACTCGTATAGATTAGACAAGAAATACTTAATAGCCCTGTCGTTCTGTTGACTGTACTTGGGAATCCTACTTCGTAGGTTTCACACAGAAAATGCGATAATAAAACGCCTTTTATATTAATGTAGGTTTGTGATACAATACGAGCCTGAATACGAAGCAGTCCTTGGAATTTGGGTTTCACATGCTGATACCTATAAAGGCAATATCACATCATCATTAAGCCCAGGTTTCTAAAGGTCTACCTACCGCAGGGCATAGGCTTTACCGATCGGGCGTTCCATATATCCATATCTCTAAAGAATTGTGAATGAAGTTAATGTTTTAACATTACCTATTTCATTCAATCAGAAAACAAATACTCTCATCGAAAGCACACAATCTCTATTTACAATCGCCTTTAGCTCTATTAGAAGACCTTTTCAAAGAATAAACCGGGAAAATCAAACATCGACGTAGATTAGATAAGTCTAATCTAGATTGCTTCGACCCGTATCGCCAGAGCGATCCTAAAAAGATTTACATGTCCTCTCGATTCTCAATAAATCAGTTAATACCCAAAAGCTGTGGACTCAGTGTAATTGGGCACGGTTTAATCTGGCCATCAATCCGGCGATAACTAAGCTACAAACTTGCTTAATTATGTAAGTTTTAGAAAGGGTTTTGAAAACGGCAATTAGAAATGAGGAGATCCGTAAACGAACTAAATACGCTGACATAGCCCGACGGATTAGCAAGCTAAAGTGGCAATGGGCAGGGCACATAGTACGCAGAACTGACGCCCGATGTGACAGCAAGGTTCGGGAGTGGAGGCCGCATACCGGAAAACGCGGCGTAGGACGTCCACCCACAAGGTGGACCGACGACAATATAAAGGTAGCTGGACGCAGGCCGCTACCAACCGGGCAGCATGGAAAGCATTGGGGGAGGCCTATGTTCAGCAGCCGTGTGGTGACGGCAGAGTAGAATACATTTGTCACCAACCCCTACTCTTCCCGCGGGTGTCGTAAGAGGCGACTTAGGGACTACACATCAAACAGAGAATGGGCAGCAGCGCTCTCTGAAAAACATCAATCTTTTAAACTGCGATCTCCAAC
The DNA here is from genome assembly GCF_963855985.1 of Ostrinia nubilalis. NCBI lineage: Eukaryota > Metazoa > Arthropoda > Insecta > Lepidoptera > Crambidae > Ostrinia > Ostrinia nubilalis. The sequence continues at coordinate 10,929,097 of NC_087103.1, forward strand.
CCGCCTGCCAAGCGTGGAGATTATGGCAAAACCCTCCACTATAGTGGAGGAGGCTCATAGTCCAGCAGTGGACTGTAAAGGGCTGTTGATGATGATGATGATGTTCAGCAGTGGACGTCCTATGGCTGAGATGATGATGATGAATTGGCAAGGATCCTTTTCCTGCTGATGGTAAAGTTTACCCATTAATTTACCTGTTTTTTTGCCACCAATCGCCACCCACCCTGGGTTAGAACTGAAATCACAACCAAAGGTGCTTATCTGGTAAATGGTTCGTAGTAGGAACCTACGTGAACCATGTGGAAATCGATTCCTTAAAAGTGTCGACGAATAATTCGCTGTTAAAGGAATCATACAAAACCAAGACAGGGTAACTTTTGATGTGTGTCTTTAAATATTTGACTTACAAAAGACGTTTTCTTCACCTGTAACTCTAAATCCTACCCTTTTATTTTGAAAAATACTATACGAGTAGAGCTAGATGTTAGTTAGTTAGTCATTTACAGAAAATGCACTTAATTGAGTAACTCTATCGTTCCCTTTTCAAAGCGAGCAGTATAGGCTTAGTCATAAGATTTTACGAGAGACTGCTGCAACGCCTAGGCTGGGATCAATAAGATTAAACGAATAGACGTCCAGCCTCGCCTTAACCTAGAGACTTAATGTAGCGCTAATAATCCTAATAATGTTATCTAACTTTAATCTTTAACTAGTAGACGTCCCCGGGTTTGTTTAGTTACATAAAAGTAGAAAAAAATTCATTGCTCTGTTCTTCATTGGAAATGTTACACTCAATAACAGCACATCAGACAATATTATTTTTGTGGCAATATCGCACCTATTACAACTATATAAGAAGCTACAGTGCTTACCTTGATTTGCCATTGTCTGTACATTGTTGTAAGATTTCATTAAAATCATTTCAGTACATCCTTCCTTACATCCTTCCTTATATTTTTACTAGGAATAAACAAGAATCCGATTCATACAATATTCTTTATATAAGTTAAGTATCGATTTCGATATGTAAATTCATTAGCAGTGTACCCAACGCCTGACGCCAATCTAAAATGAGAGTTCGCCAACGAATCTGCCGCGTCTGGTACTTAGTGATGTCGAATTTATCGACAGACCTTAGGAGTAGTTTACTTGGTGGTTAGTAGAATAGCGTCGGATACTTAGGCCCAGTTTTTTGATTCATGGTTAAAATAACTAATTGTTAAATTTTGCTACTAATGGTTAAATATTAACTAAATGTAAACTAATAGTTAAAAAATGTACTAAAAGTTAAGTTAACCATTATTCGATAAACATTTTTGTTCTTTTAATTAACCACTTGTCATTATTGACATCTGTCAAATTTGACTATTGGTTATTTTAACTACGAATCAAAAAACTGGGCCTTAGTGGTAGTATATGAACCAATAAATCATACCATCCGCACAAACCGACTACAAAACACATGCACTTTAGTTACAGTTGAATTGAGAACATCCTCCTTTTTTGAAGTCCGTTAATTAAGTAGGTATTTCTATAATGTATACTTAGCAGATTATTTTATTGCCTACTTTAACTAAGGTTACTAATTAATCGTTAATACCTAACTGTAGCTACTAAACGATTAATTATATTGTTTGTTCATATCGATAATCACCTATCAATGCAGCACTACACGGCCGAAATGTGAAAATTCTCTCTCTAAAACGCTTCAAAAGTTGTCACGTGGAAATTGTCCGAGCGAGAGAGGAGGGCCACCCGGAAAATTGATCCGGGCCGGTGGATATTGTTTGCCGCAGCTATTTACAGGTGGCTGGATATTTTCAGTAGCTGCAATGGAGTAGTTAGCACCCGAAACACATGTGAAACCTATTTGGTTGTTCGAACGACTTTTAACCTCTTTTGTATGGGTACACACTGATAAATATAAACGTTAGCCAAAAAGTAAATTGTAACCAAAAAGTTAAAAAAAAACCTCTGTTACTTTATAATGTAGGTAACCAAAGGTTTTTTTTTTTTCAGTACAGAATAATGTGGCAAACAGATATTCAGCGAAATGAGGAAAATCATTTTCATACGTAATAAATAAAAGAGGTCCCAATATAGAGCCCCGAGGCACATTTTTGATGTGTCAGTCAAAGTCAATCAGCATGCATTCTCAACAGTTTTCCTGGTTCGTTTGAGACACCATTTCAGAAAAGTAATAATGATACTATTACTAAATGTCAGACAAAGACATAAAAACCAACAAGTCTGTGTTCGCCTTCGCACTACATCTATGCCAGAGCTCGTCTCCAACCGATATTGGAAATTCCTACACAAATTATTAACGTACCACGTATTACGTTCCAATATATTTTGCCAATAACTGAATGATAGATATGACACTAATGAAAAATTTCTTACGTTCGCCTTTGAGAATGTAACGTTATAGAGAATTTCCCAAATATTGCGCTCATTACTTCGGCGATCAAAGCGATTTCTTGCTTCAAATACTTGAATGGATATCTTTATTTCATTTAGGTAAAAATTGTTTACCCATACCTTTTAGAGGAATCACTATTTACCTTCAAGATAGTAATATTACTTCAATGCTTCAAGATACCTTCATATGAATGCAATATAATAAATAAGCAAGATCAAAGTTCATGCTCGTACCACTTCTCTTTTTATTTTCAATAATAATGAGCTTTAGTGAGCACCAAAGTCTAAATGAAAAAGCTTCATGAAAACAACGCAGGTACATAATATATGAATAAATGATCTTTTTTTATCTTTTATCTTTTAATTTATAGACAAATAAGAACCTATAAAAACACAACATAAGCAGTTTAAACACTTATAAAATTATATTCTTGACTTTAGTAAAAATGAGATCTTCGAAGATGGGTCAGGTAATGATGTATTGTATTTAGATTTATTGTATTGACAGTTGCAAATGAAGCCAAAGCAAGCAGCGATGGCTGCTGTGTAACCAGCACTAAATCACAGGTCAACACGAGCCTGTCCTGCGACACATTAATATTACCTTCAGCTGACGGGGTTTGTATTGATTATACCTGCGGATATTCTGAATATCCGAGGTCGAATAATTCTATATCAAATTGAGATATTTGTGCACATTGCACACCAATTTTAAGGCAGACGACGTACTAGACTGCCTTCCTTGATAATTTAATTGATAGTACACAGCTACACAGTCACTGTACACTAAAAGATAAGCCCCGCCATGACATAGGTACAACAGGTACATACAAAACTGTGAACATAAATAAGGTTAGCTTATAAAAAATCTTTCCTATGTATTGCATATACCAGCTTCTACCTGCGACTTCGGCCGCGATAGCAAACATTTCGTCTATCCATTCATACATCCCTCCTCATTATGTTTATAAAATTACTAGGGCATGACAGATAGGATTGGATATGGACTATAAAAGATCAACTTTCTAAGTTAAATAAGTGGATTAGAACAAATAACAATAGACACTAAGCAAAATCAAAGTAGCAAACAGAAACAAATCGCAAATTAATTTATATGCGAGTGGCACGATAGCTCACGTCGCGTCCAATTTGGTCGAACACGTTTCGCGTGACGTGGCAGGGGGCGCGAGTGTCGCCCAAACTGAAAGTAATGGCTGCCCTCCGTGCAGGGTCACATGGCGAGACGATACCCATCCTAATTAATGTCGTTGTCGGAATAAGCCACTGGATCTCAGTCACGGAATAATGGTGATTGGATGATAGGTAACAAACTTCATTCAACTGTTCATGAACATGATCTCAAGTTGCTTTGAAACGCATTCTGACTTCAAAGACTTCTGCATTTTCTCTCAACCTCAGTTGTTGGTAAGTTATGATGAGGTTTAAGATTGAACACGCTGACTCAGTAAATATCTGATCCTTTGATTATCTATTCACACAGGGATTTACGTAGTCAAAACAAAAAATGTAAAGTGTAAAATCCTTGAAAAGAGCATTCATAGCCTACCAGATGATCTGCTATCAAAATGATTTCATATTCCGTTTACGAATACAGTCCATCCCATTCATCCTAACCACTCGCTCACATCGAATTATAATACGAATACAAACTCCAACAACAGAAGTACGATGAATAATTTAAACATCCTTTCAATCACGCCGATTTGGATAAAACATTAACGTGTCGCCGCAAAAGCTCGTCTGAATAAATGATCCTACATCACGGCATAAAGGGGATGCGATGAAAATTTAACACCCAATAAAACAGGGCAAGAAGCGTCGACGTGGCGTGGCCATAAGTAGAAAATAAAACATGGGAATGTATTCAAATCCGCGATCAAGCTCGCCGGGTTTAGCGTGCTGTGAAGCTGCCACCTCATTGCTTGGGAACTGCCTTAGTACATATACACTGGTACGTGACGTGCACGAGGCGTGGGATATTTGTATTTCATACCAGGAAGAAGCCCGGACCCGCCGGTGCCTCATTCAAAATATATCGAATTAATATACCTGAAAGCTTCAAACTTATCACCCAACGTTGAATCCACGTCAATTTTTAACATTGAAATAAGAGTGGAAAATGTGAATCCAATTTTCAAGCCTTGGCCTTACCTATTTTATCTTTCGTATGAAATTCAGAATTATTATCTGTAAACTTACCTTTACCTATTACATCTTTTGTTTGTTTAAAATTACTACTTAATAAATGGACAAGTATGATCTGTCTTTATAATGTTTTAAGGCTAAGCCTTTGTCTTCTTTCAAATCTTGTAAAGTTGTGTTGTTCAGTAACCTCTTAATTTACTTTTACTCTTAAATTCTTACAGCATACCTGCGCAAGGCCCGGAAAAATAAACATGACGTTTCAAAGCCGAGGGGAGTAAAACGTAAAATTTTAAACCACATCAGCCGAGCTGAGTTAGCAACCTCTAAAGGCGTATCCACACAATATATTACATAATAAAGTGTTTTGAAAGGTTATCCGGGCAAAAGCTACACTTACATTTGACGACAAATTAAGTAAGGCTGAGTTGCACTAACTTATTTTTACCTTAACTATAACAATAACCGGTGTTTTTGTATGGAGTTTGACAGATTTTTGATGTTTGTTAAAGTTAAAGCACAGAATAAGTAATCGTATAGTACCAAAAATTAAAACAATAATATAATTTCTCCGTAGTGCATCTCATGCATCGATGCATCCATCAAACCACAAGCAATCGCATGAGGCCGCAATAAAAATTGATTACTTGTAGTGTCTTAATTCACGGATACTTGATGGGCTACAAGCTAATAGACCATTTTTGTTACAGGTTCCTCCTTGAGAGACCTCCTTTTCAACATGGGTTTTGGCAGCGAAGCTCTAGACCCTGCTACAAAGTAGTTGCAGTGATGGGATAGAAAGGACAGTCCCATTAAGTTAACCCAATGTGACCACAGCTTTAAACGTGTTTGAAGACACCTGGGAAAAACCTGTGAATATGCAAACTTTCGTCGCGCTCCCGCAAGAGACAGTAAAGTTTAAACATGCAACTTTACATGGAAACTTGCGACAGTTACCTGCTTCTTTTTTCCATGTTTAAACCACGGTTTTAAACATTTCATGTTATGAACTTATTCTACTAAAATCTCCAGTTTGTAAACTCTTTTCAGTCTTTGCAAGTATCGCATTGTAACCCCTATTATTTAAAATTAAATGTATCACTTACCGAACTTTTGCTCGCGTAATGCGATTGATGTCGATTGATATGCAAAATAAATTGTCGCTGAAAAACAAGTTGGAATGGAACGAATAGTTAAAAGCATTACGCCAAAAGGAAAATCGTCTGAACACTTTAAAACGCTGTGAGCTAATTTAACCGATCTTTTAAGTGCCGTAGTTTCAGACTCAAGTCCAGCAATAATAATGAAGGCTGAATATGAATCTTATTACAATGATATCATGAAAATTAGTTATAATTATAATTTTTCAGTAATTAAAAAGTAGACAATGCAAAGACACACTTCATAAAGTACCAAAATCAACTCAAATATTTGCGTCTGCGTGAGTTAAAAAGTTACTAAAGGTATTTTATTTAGTAGGCAACATGAATTCACATGTCAGCAAATTTTCACTTCAGTGCCGGCCTCACTGTAATTCAAATACCCACATTTCGCAAATACAAAAGGCAAGTAAATATCGCGCCCGCATGACAATTTGTCGCGGCGTGCAACGAAGTCGAAACAAAGGAACGTACCATACACCTAATTCTGTTTTCATTTCAACTTTGTTTGCATTTTTCCCTTTAATACTTTTTGGGAAGATATTCTTTTTCCGAAGTTTTTATTTAAACGATACTGAAGTCTGAACATTTTTCTGGAAAGATTTTTTTTCTTTTCAATTCTGAAACTATACTGGTACCTACTGTTTGGTCTGAAATGAATGATAGAATTTATCAACCTTTTCTTACACTGTACAGATGTGACTTATTTGTCTTGAGATTTCAAAGTCGAAAGATTAAATATTTAACCATAAATAAATTTACATCCAGGCTTAAATCGAATATTTCAAGAATAGTTGAGTTATAACGTAAAAAGCATTTAAGTGTAGTATAAGTAAGAAGTACTACACATAGCTTTAACTTCGGCTAGACTCATATTAACTTCCAAACACACTTCACCCAAACTACCCAGCGAGGTGCTACAATATTTTTTAAACTTTAAACGTAATGTTTGAAAGTTTCTTCAACATCTCTTTATATGAATAAAAAGTTCCAAAGTCACTTACTTATTCAATTCATACATTCCAAACTAGTAAATAAGTTCGTTTTATAGAGTTTTAACAACTTAAGCTGGTTAGCTGTTACTTTTTATTCATATAAAGAGATGTTGAAGAAACTTTCAAACATCAACAAACGGTTGTTTGAAGTTAGGTAAAATTACCGATCATAAACTTACAAATAGAGTGTGTGTTTTAAGAGAGTTAACTATCCTTGTTCTTGACTGACTATTGACAGCATAGCGAAAACTACTAATATAACTAAAATTAAAATTATACTAAATTGTACTAGTCTTTATACATAATTATGATGTAAACGGATGCCAAAAAAAGCTTTCTTATTTCTTGTACTACGCAAAGCTACGGGAAACAGCTAGTTAGGTATAAATGTATACAGCAGTGCCCCAGGCGACTGTTGCCGTAACGAGCGTAACGTTATAGTCGCACTAACCTCGTTACGGTTACGGGAGGTGAGGAATTTTTGGCTTTATTAATATAATAACAAGGTCTTCGGTTTTTACGGTTTATCGGCAGAACATAACGCGTTACCGCAAATTCCAGGAAACTTGGAAACAAAATGTGGTAGATAGTTATTTACCTACAGTTGAAAGCAGGTGTCAATTATCCCCAATCGATTTTGTGTCTTAGGCTGAGTTGCACCACCTAACTTTAACGATAACCAGTGCTTTTGTATGGAGTTTGACAGATTTTTGACGTTTGTCAAAGTTAAAGTAAGATGGTGCAACTCAGCCTTAGTTAGGTACTTAAATAATTAATTTGTGCTATATTCATGTGCTAACAAGGACACCAATCACCAAACTAAACACTGTAGCATCTTAATAGTTCTATATATGTTATTTTGCAAAAGAATTCAAAGTTCGTTAAAAAAGTTGTTGACTATGCACTTTAAACCAATTGCGATCTTAATTGCTTCGATGTGATCCTAAATCTGAGGCGAATCTGGGCAAACGGCATCAGATTAAGACGGCGGACGTGACGTATGACGCGGCCATTTGTTATACATCTGGCAGTACAGGCTCGGATTAATGGCGCCGTAATTCGAAGACGTAATGCTGGAGTGACCGCAGCCGGCCATCGAGGAGCTTCTGGAGTTATGACTTTGAAATCTGCTACCACTTGTCCATCTACGAGTTTAATATCGAATGAGTTTTTCAAAATCGATTAATAGAAACTTAGTTAATTTAGACAATGCACAATTTGTTAATACCGCTCTTAACGTATTACTTTGATAAATCAATCATCTAAAATATTGCAAATATTGTAGCAAATGTTAAATCTTTAAAATAATATTGGCAGTAAACAATAGCAATCAATTCATACAGTAATGTCTACTTATGCGCATGAAATACATTTTGTAGCGGTAGCATCTCGTAGCAACGTAGCTACGCGTTACGTCGTAGCTCGAAGCGTGCTGCTACGAAATCATTCGTCCCTTTTTTCGTAGCTTGGTTAGCTCGCGAGATTGCGTCTAGTTCGGTGTATCAGACATTTTAAGCTCACTTACCGGATGGTTGATTTTTGCTAGCTTAAAAATTTCCTGAACCAGAATATTATATTAACTACTTGGACTACTTAATTAAATGCCTAAACTATTTAACACATTCCAACATTTCGCACAATAATCTTGACAAATAGGTATCATATTTGGGCGCAATCAATGTGAAATTAACAAGACATTAATTCATGTCCAATTACGAAATTCCTCTAAATACCGCATTGATTAAACGTCCGACGTCGTTTGATTGTAGGCATTGGCCTAATATTATACTGGTTCATTGAGTTATCTAATTGATTCCCGTTGTGTTCATCTCCTAAACCTAATTGAAGGTGCTTTAGTTAACAGTGAAATTAGTAATTAAGAATAGATCTAGATATTGTCTTTTTTATATTAAAAAAGTCTGGCAAAATTCAAAGAACCAAACAGCTAATTTATGAACATAACAATTGATTTTTATTCCTCGAAAAACGTTAAATTTTTGGATCACTAATGAGTTTATTTAATAAATCTGCCTTTTTAAAATTTTATGAATGGAAAATTGTTCTTTAAACGCATTATTAATAACAGCTGAAAGGCACATTAAGCTTAACCGCCACACCAAAAGCGCAAAGGCCACGTCAATGCCTTTAAAATTCATAACACGAAGCAACAAGAAACTTCGTACATGTTTGACGGAACATAATGCATGCTGCTTAATTAAACAACGTTTCCATAAGCCAATTTTGAGGTTATCACACAAACCGCAGCCTTTGCAAACACGGTCGTGTTAACGCTTAGATTTGCAAATAAATCTCTATTGGTTACAAAGGGAATAATTAGGACTGTGTCGTTAATTACTGAGATATCAGATCTCAAAGCTTAGCGCGTCTTTGAAGATGTTGCCATAGCGATTAATGTAAACATAGATATGGCTCAAAATCGAGAAAATGAAGCGACTCTAGTAAGGGCAAGTGAATCTTGCAGAAGTTTATATACTTCAGGCCGGGCTGTCTTCATAAATGCGTTGTTTTGCGACTATATGTTTTATAGTCGTAATATACGTAAATAAATATAAAAAATGTAAACGTGCATGTGTGTAGACAAATTAAACTGTTCGTAGTTCGTATAAAAAAGAAACACCTAAAAAGCAGTATTTACTACGTATGCACATCGCCTAAACGTAGTTTAGCAGCGGTTTTCTCCAGAATATTTAACCTGTGGCCCACATCATACAAAACATATTATTACTAGTCGCAAAACAACGCATTTATGAAGAAAACCCGGCCTGAAGTATATAATTATTATCTAAACGTTAGTCTCAATATTCCAAGAGCAAACAATCAAAACGCAAACTTAAGGCTGAGATTGTAAGTTTTCTAAGATAACTGGCGCATGCTAAGTGCAGAGCCTCGTTGCCTCGACTAACTACGTCTACACCCAAACTTTAATAAATAATTCCGCTCCGTTTCATGGGCTTCTTAGGAATTTTACCTCACAATAATACGTGGGTTGCGGGGCGTAGGCGGGGTATCAACCACTTACGTGTAGGAATGTAAATTATAAACTCGGTTCTGTAAAAGGCAAAAAGCTGATTAGTTTGTTTACAAAATCGCATTTATCATTAAGTACAACTACCAATATAAGAAGCCACAACCACAGTGCTTAATGCTTTCAAATATACAGAAACATCTATGACTCCGATTTTAACTACTTAGTAATATGCATTTATAGAACGCCAAACAGCAATTTGGATCTTTTTTTGACTAACATGGAATGTTTGCTCCGTAAAATAACTATTAGGACTAGAAATAATTTCAAAAATATTTTCATTTTGGGCGACTTCAACGTTAACATACTAGAAAAAAATAAAAAAAGTGAATCTTTTTTGAACATGTTTAGATCTTACAAATTGCATGCTACCATTGAGACACCAACAAGAGTTACTAATCACTCTCAAACATGCATAGACAATATTATTACTAATATAAAAAAATACCAAGTTGAAGTATTGGATGTAGGATTGTCAGATCATACATGTCAATTAATGACAATTGCCGCAAATCGAAGCTTCTATGAAAAGTCGTGGTACATTTATAAATATTCGGATAGGTGTTTGGAAATATTTTTGAAATACATATCTCAATTTAATTTCAAAGATGTTTATATGGAAGTAAATCCAAATTATGCATACAAAAATTTTTTTGATATATTTGAACTTGTTTTTAAACTCTGTATCCCAATCGCTAAAATAAAAAAGACATACAATAAATCTCCAAATTGGAAAACAAAAGGAATATCAGTAGCTAGCAAAAATAAAAGAAAATTATATTTACAGCATAGGAAAAGAAATTGTCTAGCCTCAAAAATCATTTATAAAAAATACTGTAAAATCTTGAAATCAGTAACAAGACAATCAAAAAGAAATACAAATAATAGATATATAAATCGCAGTGAGAATAAAAGTAAAGCTACGTGGCAAGTAATAAAACAAAACACAACAAAAATAAATACAATAAATGAAACAATACATACTATAAAAAAGGACAATGATTTAATTAACAATCCATATGACATAGCCAAATCATTAAATGACCATTTTATTAATACAAATAATCAACAATTGACTAAATCAAACTGTACATACAAACCTCTAATCAACTCAAGTTTAGACAGCATTTTTATGACTCCTGTTACTGTCTCTGAAGTAAAAAACATCGTAAGAGAGTTTAAAAACAAAAAAAGTACAGGTTACGATAAAATACCAATGACATTAATTAAATCCAGTATAGACTTTATAGCTGAACCTCTTGCCCATATAATAAACTTAATGTTTGAAACGGGAATATTTCCAGATGATCTGAAAAAAGCTCTGGTAAAACCTCTCCACAAAAAAGGACCAAAGGACGAACACGAAAATTACAGACCTATAGCATTATTACCTAACTTTTCTAAATTATTCGAGAAGATAATAGCAAAAAGGTTAACAGCATATTTAAATAAAAATAATATCTTAAGTACTAACCAATTTGGATTCCAAAAAGGAAAAAATACAACAATAGCTATAAATAACATTTTACAGAAAATATGGACAGATATTGACAATAAAAAAACCTGCATTGGATTGTTCCTAGACTTGTCTAAAGCATTTGACTGTGTGGTACATGACATATTATTAAAACAACTCAATCATATAGGTATACGAGGGAATGCCCTTAATCTTTTAGAATCTTATCTGACAAACAGATTTCAAGCGACAATCTTAGACACATATGATGAAAATACTAAGACAATCAAGCAGGTGCAGTCTAATTTTGAAAAAATAATTCTAGGCGTACCGCAAGGCAGTGTATTGGGACCTCTCCTATTTCTGATATATATCAATGAGCTTCCCTTAATAGCCAGTCACCTGTGCGTCATGTATGCTGATGATGCCTCAATATTTATATCTAAGGAGGGATTGGATGATGGTGGTTTTGTTGATGAAATATACAATACGCTAAATAGGGTTATAAATTGGTTAGCATCTATAAATTTGAAAGTAAATTTAGGAAAGACCAAATTTGTTGAATTTAAGAACTACAAAAAAGAACCACTACAATTTAATGTTAATATAAACGGAACGAAAATTGAACAAGTTAGTGATACACGATTTTTGGGAGTCACTGTTGATACAAATTTAAATTGGAAAGCACATATCGAATCCATTAATAAAAGAATCTCTAGTAGTTGTTATGCTATCTCAATATTGACAAATATATCATCAATTGACGTTGCGAAAAACGCTTACTATGGATATGTGTACCCCCTCTTGACTTATGGCATAATTTTTTGGGGTAACTCTGTAAATGTTGAGTCCACTTTTATACTCCAAAAAAAATGTCTGCGTATTATGTATAATATAAATAAATATGTATCATTAAGAAATGTATTCAAAGACTATAAATTCTTAACTGTGACGTGTATATAATATATACTAGAAATATGTGTTTTTGTCAAAGACCATAAATATTTGTTTTGTAAAAAAAGTGATACTAAGCACAATCTACGTTCGCAACATAAATATAATATGTGTGTTGTAAAACCCTCTAGTTACATTTATGAAAAAAGTACATACGTAACTGGAATAAAAATATTCAATCGATTGCCAAATAATATAAAACAATTAGAGGGAATCAAATTTAAACGAACGCTCAAAGACTGGTTATTTGACAAATCTTTTTATAATTTAAATGAATATTTTAATGTAATGTAATGAATAATTTTATAATAACTGACATTGCAAAATAATAATCCAATTAATAATTAATTATGTTTTTGACAATTTATATTGTACGTCCGAAATGGATAAATTGTGTACTTTAGCATTATGTGCCTTTTATGTAACACCACTGTATCAACACAATTAACAATAAATGCTTATCTTATCTTATCTTATCTTATCCGATTATAAAGCCCTCGTGAATATCTCATTTTAAAGCAATAATATTTCGGCACTCTTTACTTTAAAACTTAAAGTTTTTCACTTTTCACCCGGGCATCGGATATAAATAAGTGTTTATGAGACAGCGAATTACTTTTTCATCTATTTTTTCTCCGAACGGTAAGAAAAGGTACAAACAAAGTAAAAAACATTGTTGTCGTCCTTTCTAATCTTGATATAGCCGTGCCGTGATAAACCTAGATTAACCTTGCCAATGAACGTAACTTTCAATTTTCTAGACAAATAAATAGAATGAGAGCGGGACAAGGGCAATAAAAAGCCTATTATTTCGGAAATAAAGAGGCAACAGTACAATACATCACTTTTAATAGCCGACTCTATTGGCTGTAGTAGAGGCTCTCAACCTGGGGTACTTACAGGCCCCTTGAGGTCCGAAAACTATCTTTAATTGTCTGTGAGTAAGAACTAAGTATTTGTACTATTAAAAAGTATAGAATAGCGATTAACTGAGATTTCAAAGGGTTCGTCATTAACAAAGACAATCTTTTAGAGGTCCACTGTTCAAAAAGTTTGACAATCGCTGGGCTATAAGGCATTTTCTTTGCAGGGCTGCCAAACACTCCATAGACTATTGATACGCTTATTAGGCGAAGTTTTCTAATTCCGTTCGCTGAAGTGTTGTGCCCTTCGGACGAGAATGGATATTGCTTTACTTTCTTTATTGGAGAACCTTCGGGAGAAATAGGCACTGAAGATTATTGAGGACATAGTCATAGGTACATTCAATAAAGTGTATGATTCGACATTTCACAGCGATTTCTCCTTGTCAAAAAATCCTGATTTTCGATTTAGGTATCTCATATCAATTACGGTCAAATAAGTACCTACCTTGTCCTTCCATAATATAGCCTCTGTTATCATAGCGTACGTTTACACCTTATTCAGATTTGGCAGCCCTGTTAAAATTTGGCAATTTCCTGAGTATTTTTGACTACCTATCGATGTCAAAGAATTTCACTTTGAAGTTATTTCATGAGTTTGAATTAGGTTTTTCTAAAGTACCTACCGCCTACAGACACTTCTCAAGTGTTTATTACATTTGTCGACTAATAAAACATAGGCCATTAACCTTTAGCGACAATGATCAAGGGGGCTCGTAATTTCAACGATGGTATGTTCAGTTAGCGTGTGGTTTACAGTCATTACAGTTAAGAAGGTGTTACTAGTTTCGATTATCATTTTATACTAATAATTGGATAATTTCATTGAAGTAACCTTGCCTTGGAAAGCCTTGGGGAGGCCTTTATCCAGCAGTGGACGTCATTTGGCTGAACGAACGAATTCTACTAACCATCAAAACATAACCTTGGATCATACTTAGATTACCCTTTTTTTTTTTTGGGTAAAACCTTTCAGCACGTGTGCCGTCCACACCGTGGTCCGCCGACCTCATGTCAATCACCTAAAACGTATTGCTAATCAACTATCCAATCAATCGGACAGGTGTTCATGCCCATTCCGAATGTGCAGTACACTGAACGTAGCACGTTCGAACCACAGTGGAGATGGATATTATCTGTGATAAATGTCATCCAAAGTAAGTAGGTATACCTACTTTATACACGAAAAAGACCACTCACCACACACTGTCTATCCACTTGTAGGCTACTCTTTGAAGGAAAAATAAATCTAAAAGAGGATTATAAGGGTAGCAATCATTTCTCAACTGAAGGATTTCTCTATTGTCCAACAACAATCACTAACTCAGGATATGGTGCATTAAATGTAGAGCTAATTTTAGATGACAGGTAACTGATGGAAAGTCGTTTGTGTCTAAGGCTTCTATGTGTTTTGGGTACATGTGTACTTACCTTAATTAAAAGAGGCAATATAATAGGATATATATACGATAAAGGCTATTAACCTATGACCTATAACAATATAATCCCATAAGGACCGGCTGTTATACCTAACCACATATTTGTACGAGTACATACAAGTAGTTTACATTGATGGAGTATTAAACTGAAGCTTAATAAACTATCCACAAACACACTCAACACTTACAATGTTACGCTGTAAATAATATGTATTAGGTATAGTGTTTAAATACATAGTAAAGAAGAATAGCCTTGACTTTATTTTCTAATGAAAAACCATTAGGCTAATGAAAAGAATTACATAATAGTACTAATCTGTGATAAGTGTAGTCTAAACTTTTTAATTCATCTAGACGAGATATAAAAGCCTTGAGTTACATTACGAGTAATACCATTCACCATTCATTAAACTTGTCCCTTGCAAAAAGGGCTTTATAGTTTGGTTAAAACGACCCTCTGGCGTCCATCAAAAACGTAACCCAACAGAATACAGAGACTATAAACAAAGTACCGTGTAATATAAACTTTAAAGGGTTCTATTTAATATGTTAATGTTCTTCAGACTTGAAAAGATAGCAAAATTTTCCCGGCCTTAAAAGCAGATAGCGACAAACAGGCGTTCCAGGAACATCGTCAATCAGTATCAAAATCGTGGCTCAACGGAGTGTAACTTTGCAGGTAATTGATCCGTCACTAATTGGAGATTTATCTTTTGGGGCAGAACGCGCGGCATTTCACGCTAAACAGTGTACAAAGTTTGATTATAATTCTTGTAGACTAGCTGTGCCTGCGATTTTCCTGGGAGCGACTTTGATAAATCGACTACAAGTACTTTGAAGCCCAAATTTTTTTTCTGAGTCTTCGAGCCCCTTAAAATGTATATTAGAAGAAATAGTAGGAATATTAAAATTTCTCCACGCACACACCTCCTCAAAGGCATAGATATGTCCATGTCAGTCCCACACATTAGTTAACGTACAAACTTTAGACAAAACGATTTAAACAATGAAAGGTAATTTTACTGAAGGACTCCACTTTGCAAAACGATTTAGATGTACCAGAATGAGCGTACGAGGTTTATGGATAAGCCCAACATTAAAGAGACCAATCAGAAATAATTTGGATGAGATACCTACCTAGATAATATTATATTTAGTCTAAATGAAGTGAAGGCAGTGTTTAATTACAAGTACGATTATAGGTACCTACCAACGATGCAAACGAAGGCAAAACCTAACTTCTTGTCAAATAAAGTTGAACGCTTTGATGTTTAAGTTCATAAATAAACACGAACAACTTTAAAATTTATTTTACACCATCGCAAACTCCGAGTTCCTTTAATATTATATCGACAAGGATTCCGAGGATTCCGGTCCAATAAATTCCTTAATTAGATATTCCTTTAATTTGTCTTGAACAGATAATTCTGAATTCCTGTAACATAATAATAAACAAAGGAAATACCATTTTAAGGGCGACAAAATATTTGTTCTTTGGAGGTAATTTGCGTGAATAAAATAAAACTTACGGATGACTCGTAAACATTTTAACGGGTACACAGACATTTTATTTAATTTGTGATCGTACTTCATACCTACCTACAATTAAGTCATCTAGTTTATAATATCCTATTCAATGTAGATATCGCAGTAAATAATTATTTTAAGAAAATATTCAAGCATGCTACTAATTTGTTCAAAACTACATTTCCCCAAATATAAAGTACTTACCAAGTTTGCTTTATTTGAAGTTTGAAACGGAAAATTTATCTTTATTTTTATAATTTTAATGACAATTAGGTGTAAGTATTATTTTTACATCTAAATGTAGTAAGTCTGTCGAATATACATAATTGATTTTCTGAATAAATTCATTATTCATTTCGTAGTAGAAAACACCATTAATTTGTAGATGTTAGTTTTATTTCCGCCGCCCGCCCACGCTGGCCGCCCAAACGCCAGGTCCGCCATTTGCCATAAACAGACGGAAACGTTCCACCATGATAACGTGCTGGCTGGAGCGTTGTTAAATTTTACTACACTCATATAACCCAGAAAACACACGTAGTTTGATTTTATTTCAACCTGTTGTTTCAAGTTATATTTGGCAAATTTTGAACTCAGAACAATGCTCCAATAACTGTAATTTACCGTTTGAAAGTTCCAAATAGTCTAGTTTAATAGATATGTTTAGACAAAGAATTAAATAAGTAGCTAAGTATAAGTAGATTTAAGCGAAATGTAGATTGGAAAATGAGCGCAACGCGGAGAGCAACTTATACTTACAATAATAAAACTTTTATAAACCAACAAGAGTACGAAAAAGTTCCAAATAATTTATTTCATAGCATACCTTTGTGCCTAAAAAATTTGGTAGAGTGTAATCTTGTTGTCGCTTAACATTTTACCTACTTTTAACTAAATAATAACCTCTACTAAAAGGGTTCAAAGTTACGTTTATGATAAGGCATCCTTGTTAATTTTACTGCGTTCCTACCCAGGTACAAACTACAAACATATTTGGTCCCATTTGTTCCAATTAAGAGAGCTTTGGCGTTTAATGTTAAGTCGACTATAACTTACAATCATTATGTAGTTTACAGTTTATGGTTACAGCACACGTGTTTGTATGTTGCGAAAACTATACCTACATGCGAAGGCTAAATCACTTGGTTTAAACTCATCACACGTCTAATTAGCTGAATTAAAGAAAGTGTTTTAGTTAACTTGGGATGGATTCGACCAAACAAGAGTAAATATTAATCTCAGAATAAATCGTCAGTTTTGACATATTTCCCATACTGAGACTGTCAATGTGTCAGTTATACCGGGAGTAATTCTCGGATAAAAGTTTAGTCGAATTGTGTAAATTGAAAGAGTACCTATCTATATTTTTATAAATGCACAGAATGATGAATAACAAAACATTTAGTAACAAAAATGAACCATCCAGAAAATAATGCCACAATATTTCAGACCCAGAAATATTAAATTACTTGTCATTTATTAAAACATAATTATACCGGGAGAACGAATAGCGATGCCTACTCTAATTGCGTTAGTAACGCTTTCTCTTTGATAAAACTCCTACGGGCGGGTAAATAACGGCCATTTGTTTTATTTACACCATTGACATCCATTTGGGGCATTTTGTTTCGTTTATACCGTTGAGCACGCGATCTTCTGGGAGCGGACATTTTATTACTCCCGGGATAAATTAACGCTTATTTGTAGCCAGGTATGCACAATTTGTTCTGTAACAATGGTGCTAATTAACATTTATGGAAATGTGATGCAAAATGTTTACATCGTTTGAACTGTTTAACCTTTGGTCATTATGAAACGAGTGTTGATTTTTGGGTCTGATGAACCGTAAAAACATTTCATGCAGCGCCAAAAATATGATATCGCAAATATGAGACTGTTTTCTGAGTAATTTGTTTTTAACTTAAAATCTGATGTTTCGTTTCATCAAATAAAAAGCAATACTTTTGAGCGATATTGCGATAGATGGTGCAATAATATCGGCGTCCGTATCGGAAATGAATTTCTGTTCTGCCTTATTGAATGAGCCCGTGATGAAATACCATTGTTTCTGCTGGACTGCGGACAGACACAGCTATAACAAACATTTTAACTGTATTGAAGAAATCATAACGTGAATAGCAACAGTAGGTACCTATTTTAATCAGGTTTAGATTTTTAATGATTCACAGAAATTTTCAGAAAATTCTTCAGATGGAAATTTGTTTAATTTGACCACAGCATTTTCATATCAAACTATTCCACTATTACTATTTAAATACTTGTGGTTTTGCTCTTGTAGGTTGCTCTATCGCAGAAATTCTTAATCGCATCACGCGATAAAAATCACTTTAAATATTTCAACAAACAAATATATATTATTAATTTTACGTCCTTATTAATACATATTGTAACGCTTCGTTACACTATTCTTAAAAACTAAAATCGAAATAATTAAAAACAAATTTTTTATAAGTAAAAAATAAAGAAATAATATACAATTAAATCAATAAAATAACTAACATTTAATAAATTTTAATATTAATTGAAAGAATTGTTTTTGTAAGCAAACTGCGCGATACCAATGTTATTAAATCTTTGGAGCGAACGAACGAACGCCGAATGATTCAAGGCGCGGCGAATGCTCGCAGCGATCGCGAATCCATCACTGTGTCTCGCGAAACATCCGTACGCAGACACATACCACTTTAGCTGCAGATTTTTTAAATATAAGGTTTACGAACTCGTGAAGTTTTTACACCTCAAAATCTAATTAAGTCTGTGTGCGTCACCCCGATAACGGGTAAGTGTTGCAAATTAATACATAGTAATAGTACTTAGTGCTTAGTAAATTTATCGATCACCTACCTGCCAAAAAAAAATATTAAATGTACTTGCTATGTATGCACTACATTTAAATATTTGAAAAGTACATAAAAATATCTTAAGTGTTTTTAGAAAGCAGAATGTTTAATGATAAAATAATAGTCGTTTTTATTTTAATATGATAAATATAAAAGTAAATGTCATGCATACATGACCTTACATGACCTTCAATGGTGGTTGTTAACTATTATGTTTCGAAATTTATATTTGATTTGATTAACGCTTATTGTAGTAATATTACTATAGTAATGCACTTAGAATTGTATTTCATTAGTGGTATTTTTATAAGATGTTTGCGACTATTTAATAACGTCATGTTCTTTATTTAGTACAAACATCGGATTGTTTTAGTTTAAGGATGATTGTGTATAACTGCCACATCATTAATCACTATTTTTTGCCGTAATCATTACCATCTGATCCGCTTGTCTTCGCTTCCGGTTGATGTGGCAGTCACACAAATGAAATCAGACTTTTTAAGAAGTGTCCGATTTCCGGAATTCCAGGGTTCCAGTACCGGATTTCAATTGCTGCTTCCGGCTCACTCTCCACAGCCAAGTTTACGGCGGAGGTGATTGCCGCATTTTTTTTGTCGTCGGACTACCCTACGATATCACAACTTCGTGGCTCCTACTTCGTGTCAACGCTACTCCACAGATAAAAGGGCAGTGGTTTTGATTGAATTTAAGGCCAGTGATTCCTCGCGTTGCAATTATTTACCCACTCCCTGAAGAGTTGTAATTAAACCCTATTGTTAAATTTAAAATTACTTTCATTTATATAAATATTATAACCCCCATCTAAAATGGTACGGTACATTGGCGCCCAATAACGAGTATAATTGCAACCGAAGTGTCACTTGTTTTTTTTTAGCAATTAATGGTTTTTTCTGGTGTTGGCTTAAACCTAGTATAAGACTGATTATGCTATTAATATGTGTTATCTATGTGTGGTTTTCTGTATGAAACGTCAAATTAATTTAAAAAAAAAAAAAACAGTAATGTATACTGTAAGTGGTTCAGAACCTCTATAATTAATTATTAAAACCACACATTGTATGACAGGTACTTTCACCGAATTAGTACCTTGCTTAAAAATCATTACTATTTAGAGTAGTTAGATATTATTTACTTTTTATAATTTTGCAACACATACCCTTCTTATTTAAGGAAGATGTCGTACCCAATTAAATTCCTTTCTTTACAAAAGACTGAATTAGAGTATGAGGTGGAACTTCGAGGTGGTTCATCTGGCTCAGTTCAAGAGTTACGCAAACAAATTGTAAAGTTTTCCCAATTAAATTCATCAGAAGACATATCTGAATCATATTTAGAACCAAGTGATGATCTGAAACAAGTTAAGGAATCGCTGCTAAAAGCACATAACCTCTTGCTTAACTTAAAATCTAAATTTGAAAAAAATTTGTTTACTAGAACTGAAGCCTTACTAAATCATCTTTATCATCGTATAAACAGGATAAACAATACAACCGAAGTAGCTGATATTTATAAAGTTTGCGTAACTAATTTTAATTCTTATTACAAAGAACTAAATAATTTGAGACCTGCTTCCAGTTCACAAACTAAAGCTACCACCACATCGTGCTCTGACACTGTTGCAGAACAAACTACAATTTCTGTTTCTTGCGGTGAACGTAGCTTATCGGCCGATATCGGAAAACTTAAATATTCAGGCAACAGTTGCGTTCATTCGTTCATACTAAAGGTTGAGGAATTTGTCCAGTCTCGTGGTATATCGTTTGAAAAGATACTCTCGTTGGCTTATGAAATTTTTACAGGTGACGCTCTACACTGGTATCGTTACAATAAAGATAAAGTAAATTCATGGCAAGATCTTTGTATTCTACTCAAACAAGATTTTAGCGCAAGTGATTATGATTACAGACTCGCTGCAGAAATAAGATCCCGTACTCAAGGTGAACAAGAAAATATCACGATATACATTTCAATCATGCATGGACTATTTTCTAGACTCAGCAAACCTTTTTCGGAAGAGGAAAAGTTAGAAATTCTTCTCCATAATATTCGTCCTTGCTATGCTAGTACGTTGGCTGCTACACCAAATATTAGGAGCATAGACTCTCTGGTATCAGCATGCCGTAACTATGAACATGTCTTAGCTAGATTCTCTCACTTTCACGAGCCACCTAGAGTATCTACTACCACATTGGCTCCCGAGTTTGCTTACAAGAATAAATTCTATGTAAATAATAATTACAAAAGTGAATTTAAGGGTGAATTTAAAAATAAAACAGAGAACAATAAACAAAACATAAATCAAAAAGAGTTCAAACAAAATAAAGGAGAATTTGTTAACGCTGTTGATAGATCTTCCTCTGAATACATATTCTGTCCCAGATGTAAATCTAATGATCACTCTCTAAAGAATTGTAAAGAAGAGCGAAAAATCTTTTGTTTTAAATGTGGAGAGAAGGACTATCGTACCCCCGAATGCCCTAAATGTAATCCCGTCGATAATCAAAAAAACTAAACGACGTGGATTGCATGGACAGCGTTTCTAGACACACTTACTCTAACAAAAATTTCAACCTAGGGGACTGGAATAGATGGTTGAATTTTGTATCTTCGTTTTCTACTTACAACGCGGTCTCGTCAATCCACGTAAATAATGCAAAAAATATGTCCCGACCCTATGTTTCTGTTACAATTAGTAACAATTCTGTTATTGGTCTACTTGACACTGGGTCCTCTACCACTATATTGGGTAATGGTGCCCATGTATTCTTTTTAAAATCAGGTTTTAAGCTACACGAATCTGATACCTTTCAGTTTATTGCAGCTGGTGGCGAAAAATTGAACTCAATAGGAACTCTATACCTCCCAATTACCTTTTATGAGCAAACACACATACTGAAAATATATGTAGTTCCGAACTTAAAACACCGACTTATATTAGGTATGGACTTTTGGAGGACGTTTGGTCTTTTTCCTAAACACCTCGACAGTATAGTATACTACAAGGACTCAGACGGTATCTTCACTACTGAACTTCAGTCTGAACCTGAAAACCTATGTTCGTACGTTCACCTCACACCGGAACAAAAATCTACAGCAGACTATATGACATCACTTTTCCGCGAGATATCATATGAAGAGCGTGGCTTAGGCCGTACTACTTTAATAACACATCCAATTGACACTGGGGATGCAGCCCCCATTCGCCAGCGCTATTACAGGATGTCACCAGAAAAACAACGCATTTTGGTCGAACAACTTGACGAAATGCTTAAAGATGACGTCGTAGAACCATGCGAGAGTCCGTGGTCATCCCCAGTTCTATTGACTCCGAAGAAAAATGGAGAAATGCGGTTTTGCCTCGACAGTAGGAAATTAAATACAATTACTAAAAAAGATGCATATAGCCTACCCTATATTGCAGAAATTCTTGACAACCTACGCGACGCAAAATATTTATCTAGCTTAGACCTCTCAAAATCTTTTTGGCAGATTCTGATTCGAGAGGAAGACAGACAAAAGACGGCTTTTTATATTCCTTCACGCGGTACCTATCAATTCAAATCCATGGCTTTTGGTCTCACTAACGCTCCAGCCACCCAACAAAGGTTAGTAGACAAACTATTCTACGGGCCAGAATTTGAGCATAGGGTATTCGTATTTATCGATGACGTCATTGTTGTATCTAATAGTTTTGAACAACACATATCTCTCTTAACTCGTGTTTTTGAAAAGCTTAAAATGGCTAACCTCACAATAAACCTTCGAAAAAGCCATTTTTTTAGAAATCAACTTAAATATTTGGGCTACATTGTCGACTCAAATGGCTTGCAGGCGGATCCTGATAAAGTCGAGTCGATAGTTAACTATCCTACTCCCACAAACCGCAAAGAAGTTAGGCGTTTCTTAGGTACTGCATCCTGGTACAGAAGGTTTATTCCGAATTTCAGTACCTTGGCAAGCCCGTTGAATAAACTCACGACACAAGGCAAAAACGCCCCTCCTTTTATTTGGTCTACAGAAGCCGACCTGGCTTTTAACAAGTTAAAACAATGTTTGTCAACTACACCAATTCTTTCTTGCCCAGACTATACAAAATCTTTTGAAGTGCATACTGATGCGAGTGATTACGGAATTGGAGCAGTTCTCACTCAAACTCTGGATGGAAAGGAAAGGGTAATTGCTTACATGAGTAAGTCTCTTTCACAACCCGAACGAAATTATAGTGCAACAGAACGCAAAGCATTAGCCGTACTCACTGCAATCGAACATTGGCGTTGCTATTTGGAAAATGGTCTTAAATTCACAGTTTACACAGACCATTCTTCCCTTAAGTGGTTCCTCAACCTTAATAACCCAACTGGAAGATTAGCTCGATGGGGAGTACGACTATCAGCCTATAATTTCGATATAAAACACCGGAAAGGGACAGAGAATCTAGTTCCAGATAGTCTGTCACGCGCAGTTCCGATTACAACTATTGACACAGTATGTGACACCAATAAAACAAGTGATCCCTGGTTTTTGAATATATTGAATGGTTGTAAGACATCACCAACATCATTTTTAAACTATCAAGTTAAAAATGGAAAATTATTTCGATATTTTAAGTCGCTTAATCCACTCACTCGAGAGTTCGAGTGGAAAGAAGTTGTTCCGTTAGAGGATAGAAATACCATAATAGCTAAAAACCATTCTGAACCTACCTCTGGCCATTTTGGCATTTATAAAACACACAAACGACTAAGCTTAAGATATTTTTGGCCTAATATGCATCAAGATGTTGTAAGTTTCGTGTCTAATTGTGATACTTGTCTCGCTCACAAACACCCTAATCACTCCACACTGGGTACAATGGGTAGACCTAAGGACTGTAATCGACCTTTTCAAATGTTGAGCATAGACTTGGTAGGTCCCTTACCGGTGTCTAGGAAGCAAAACACATTTTTGTTAGTGATTAACTGTTGCTTCTCTAAATATTGCCTGTTATTCCCCATCCGTCGTGCGACATCCGAAATTATCGCAAAAATAATCGAGGAACACGTTTTCCTTATTCACGGAATACCTAGTACCATTCTGATGGACAACGGGCGACAGTTTGTGAGCGTTACAATGAAAAAACTATTTGAAACCTACAACATACCAAATGTTTTTTATACTCCTCTATATACTCCACAAATAAATACCGTAGAACGCTACAATAAAACCATCATAACAGCAATATCTACTTTTATTGATGCAGATCATAGGGTTTGGGACACTAACATTCCAAAAATTCAATTTGCTCTTAATTCGGCTGTTAACGAAGTGACTGGATTCACACCATCATTTTTAGTTTTTGGTCGTGAACTTGTGAGTTGTGGTTCCCACTATGTTGACGCAGACCTGGAGAACCATATAGTTTTCACGCCCCGTGATAGCTATGCGGAAAACATAGGGGTGCTGCAAAAACTATTCGATAAAGTGCAGCTCTCATTAATTAAGGCACATTCTCGAAATAGCACTACTTACGATCTTCGCCGCAAAAATGTAGAATTTAATGTTGGTGACATTGTTTGGAAAAAGACGTTTTATCAAAGCGATAAAGACAATAAATTTTCAAAAAAACTAGCTCCTAAATTTATTAAATGTCGTATAATAGCAAAAAAATCTAAATTAGTCTACGAACTTCAAGATATGACAGGTCACAATATAGGGACTTGGCACGTTAAAGATTTTAAGTTAACCTAGTAGTTATCAGGATTTTCTAAGAAAAATCCTAACCTAAAAAGGGGGGTATGTAACGCTTCGTTACACTATTCTTAAAAACTAAAATCGAAATAATTAAAAACAAATTTTTTATAAGTAAAAAATAAAGAAATAATATACAATTAAATCAATAAAATAACTAACATTTAATAAATTTTAATATTAATTGAAAGAATTGTTTTTGTAAGCAAACTGCGCGATACCAATGTTATTAAATCTTTGGAGCGAACGAACGAACGCCGAATGATTCAAGGCGCGGCGAATGCTCGCAGCGATCGCGAATCCATCACTGTGTCTCGCGAAACATCCGTACGCAGACACATACCACTTTAGCTGCAGATTTTTTAAATATAAGGTTTACGAACTCGTGAAGTTTTTACACCTCAAAATCTAATTAAGTCTGTGTGCGTCACCCCGATAACGGGTAAGTGTTGCAAATTAATACATAGTAATAGTACTTAGTGCTTAGTAAATTTATCGATCACCTACCTGCCAAAAAAAAATATTAAATGTACTTGCTATGTATGCACTACATTTAAATATTTGAAAAGTACATAAAAATACCTTGAGTTTTTTTAGAAAGCAGAATGTTTAATGATAAAATAATAGTCGTTTTTATTTTAATATGATAAATATAAAAGTAAATGTCATGCATACATGACCTTACATGACCTTCAATGGTGGTTGTTAACTATTATGTTTCGAAATTTATATTTGATTTGATTAACGCTTATTGTAGTAATATTACTATAGTAATGCACTTAGAATTGTATTTCATTAGTGGTATTTTTATAAGATGTTTGCGACTATTTAATAACGTCATGTTCTTTATTTAGTACAAACATCGGATTGTTTTAGTTTAAGGATGATTGTGTATAACTGCCACATCATTAATCACTATTTTTTGCCGTAATCATTACCATCTGATCCGCTTGTCTTCGCTTCCGGTTGATGTGGCAGTCACACAAATGAAATCAGACTTTTTAAGAAGTGTCCGATTTCCGGAATTCCAGGGTTCCAGTACCGGATTTCAATTGCTGCTTCCGGCTCACTCTCCACAGCCAAGTTTACGGCGGAGGTGATTGCCGCATTTTTTTTGTCGTCGGACTACCCTACGATATCACAACTTCGTGGCTCCTACTTCGTGTCAACGCTACTCCACAGATAAAAGGGCAGTGGTTTTGATTGAATTTAAGGCCAGTGATTCCTCGCGTTGCAATTATTTACCCACTCCCTGAAGAGTTGTAATTAAACCCTATTGTTAAATTTAAAATTACTTTCATTTATATAAATATTATAACCCCCATCTAAAATGGTACGGTACAATATAAATAGCTATTTAACAGAGCTACATTATGTTATGTCCTTTTTCTCAGTTCAATCTAATCCATTTACACATTTATAATTTAAATAGGTTCAGTGGTTTACTATTGATTTATAAAATTTTAATTCAAAAATGCTAATTTATTACAAGTGAATGTGCCTAGGGCGGAAACGCCGCCTTATCTTGGGCATTACGGGCTAGACAGCGAACATACCCGGACAATCCGGACATCCCGGCGGTCCCGGGCGACCGGGTAATGTAACGTAATGGCGGGTAACGAAAATATTAGCTTTAATATCATAAAATGACCATAAGGTTTAACACCTGTTTAATGCAAATGGATGTGTCTTGTAATAAACATGTAGAAAATTACACTTGTAATTTTCTACATTTTGGTTTTTTAAAGTAGAAACAATATTATAGTAGTGTGTGTGTGTATCATGGCAGATTTAAATAAAGGGTAGGTACACGAATAAACACAAGAATGAGATATCACATCATATGTTTTCTAAGTTGTATATCCTAAGGTATATACAATGAAATTAAACTTAACAAATCAAAGATTTAAAGGTTTTAATAAAATAAAGTGTTAATTTAGTACCTTACTTAATAGTGTGTTAAGATACCTAGTTTCCAATTCTCGTCAAATCATTAGCTCGATAATTTGATACTCGCATAGTCAACAATACATAAAATTACTTTACGATTGTGTAATCTCCAACCAGCTACCTCAAACTTGAGAAATAAAAGAACTTAGTTTGTTATTATGTTTTTTGGAGACCCGATCAGAACGTGGTAATAAAATGTAACGGCCAAGGACCGGTCTTATCACAGGGGCACATTACTCGGCTAATAGCGGCATATCGCTACATGTTTGGGCGGCGAGTTTGGGCGGGCGACGCAAATAAACGGATATCGCCAACCTGCCAGTCGTAAACAACTAAAATACCCCGTAAAAGAAGTTAAGTTGTCAATACGTTGTTTTTAGTCAAAAATAACATAAGTACCTAATGGAGTTAATTTATCACGCTTTTCAACAGATAAAAGTCCTTCTCTAAGTAGGTACCTGCTTTATATAAATAAATGATAGATGGAAATAATACATTCTGATTATTTTAAGCTTCTGTTCCATTTTTTACAGCTTTATCACAATAAGTGTGTTTGTAACGAAGCCTGTCTGAGGAGAATCAGTGTATTTCGATTTAGAAAAAAAAAAACCGACTCCAAAAAACCTACGCTAAAAAGTAGAAAAATAATTACTAATTACCTACTTATTTATTAGGACGAATTATTAATATTTATGTAGGTATACCATGATTGATACTTCTGCAGTCGGTGCCAAGATTATGAAACATGTAAAGTTTGCCTGCACCGACTCCAAAAGTATCAATCATGGTATACCTACATAAATATTAATAATTCGTCCTAATAAATAAGTAGGTAATTAGTAATTATTTTTCTACTTTTTAGCGTAGGTTTTTTGGAGTCGTTTTTTTTTTTTTTATATATAAAATTTTACTTATTTCTTGCTTTTTAGTTAACTAATTATTACCTTGATGTTACCACTGAAGGTAGGCAGTAGATTGAGACTATATTCTTCATGTCTAGTGTAAAATAATATTCCCTACAAAATACAGGTTACCATATAGGAAACCTAAAAAGACCTTAAACCGTCAGCCCACCTTAAAAACATGAAAGAATACAACTGTTGGTCTATTTGTACTTATAATATTTAAAGAATTATCCTACAACTCCTAAGCATTAAGGAGTTGTACCTACCATGACCAGTTTTTCTTCAAATTCGCATGAAACCACCCTTTTGATAATACCTATTCAACAAAAAAATAATCGTTCAAATTGGTTCATAATCGGCGGAGATATTGCGTATAAAAAAGTTCATCCCCAATTTTCCACCCTTGGGGGTGAAATATTTTCTTCAAATTCGCATGTAACCACCCTTTTGATAATACCTATTCAACAAAAAAATAATCATTCAAATTGGTTTATAATCGGCGGAGATATTGCGTATAAAAAAGTTCATCCCCAATTTTCCACCCTTGGGGGTTGTATTTTTATTATTAAATTTAAATGGGACCACCCTTGAGGTATTACCTATACGCTGAAAAAAGATTTGTTCAAATCGGTTCATAATTGGCGGAGTTATCGCGTAACAAACATAGAAAAAAAAAAAACATACGGGTCGAATTGAGAACCTCCTCCTTTTTTTGAAGTCGGTTGATAACACCACTCTTTTGAAAAAAAAGATAACAAAGATCGAACGTAAAAAGTTTTCATCGGAAGCAACTCAAGTTCTCGCGATTATTCGGACGCGAAAGTAGTGTCTTATAGCAAAGTTCGCTATTGTTACTTACTGAGAAACTTTTAATCCACAACTCGATTTCAAGCTTAGCATGGCGTTTCTAACTGCGATAGTTTCGCCTTTTAAACTTTCAAATGTGTGTTCTTGGAGTGATAGTGTAACCTGCGTGTTTTAAATAAGTATGAAATTTTGAATGATTGTGAATGAATTCTTGAACTTTTGGACTGAATAAAAGAACACAATATAGAAAATTATGTTTAGTATTTTAATTCCATAATAAATAATATATGATTTGTCAATTGTTCTGAATAACAAAGTATCATGCCTATATTAACTAGCGCGTACCTACGTCATCATGGCCATATTTATCTGATGGTAAAAATCCCATATAAATGTCATAATCATTCCATGAGCCCAAAGAGATTTATCATGCGCCTAAATCAAGATAATTAGGCATTCTTGTAATGTAATATAAAGATCGCAAAATTACGATCAGTCTGAAATATTTATCGTTCCTTGGAGCTCAGTCCTTTCAGTTTATCTTTTCAGAGTATTTCGTTTAATCTCTTATTACCAAAAAACGTGGTTCTTTGGCATCTTGTGAATAAGAATAATTTATTGGGATGTAACATCGAATACAGACTGCCTATTTTGCTCAAACAGGCTGATTCGTAGGTAATAAGGAAAAAGGCTCCATCTAAAACACCTAAGTACTACAAGTAGATACCAACATACAATTTTTATTTGGTGACTGGAAGTTAATCAAACTTCAAAGTAAATTGTGTAAGTTGCTTATTTTCTCATTATTCAGCTCAATATTTTTTTTAAAATTTCCGAATGTGACCCAAAATGTTTACTGTTCCAAAAAGATTTTCCTGTCACAACAGTTACCTGCTGCCCAATCTTTAAAATTCATCGATCATTAAAATCACATTTGGATTCAGATAATTTTAATGTATTATAGTTTGAATGTAAATTACATTATCCAGACACATCTCAGCACATCTAGATGCAAGCTTTAAAAATAAAAAAAATACTTTTGCATAAGAAACCGCTTGAGACTGAGAGTGAGTAATATTTTAGTACCGTTTCTAAAATGTTTGCCAGATTAAACATTCGTTTTGCTGAATATTACGGTTTTCGTTTTTAATTTGGCCGCCACCACGCCCACAGCAAATCGTAGCAGTAATAACAATTTAGGAAAATTCAGAAAACCCATTGTGTACCTTAAGTTTTTAATGGATCAAACAGGCCGAAAAAACCATTTTTGATGAACCATTTCGTGGATAATCCTGCCGGGTGCCAGCTGTGACTGCGGGTTTGTTTTTAGCCAGTTTATTAAGTAATCGAAGCTCTACTTTTATAATTAAAAAAAAAAAAAAATTAAATCTAAGCTCACATAACAGTCTCTTTTAATAATTCTAATTAGTTAACCTTAAACTGAGCAAAGCGTGTAGGTACAGTGGATTACGAATGTTTGGCCAAAAAACGTTTCCCAAATTATCACATCGCAAACAACGTTTCGCAAATTTTCATTTGGCAAATTCTCATTTGGCAAAACAACTTATTGCAAACTTTTATTTCGCAAATGTCGTTTTTGGCATATCATTATTTAGCAAATTATTGTTTGGCAAAGTATGTTTTGCCAAATGTTTCATTTGGCAAAAATATTTCACGATAAAGTATTTACAAAATAATTTCATTGGTGCATAGAATGGAATACAAATTAGCTTGTGGTTATTATTTTGTTTAGTGGGTAGTTAATATAAAATTAGTTCTAAATTAATTTTCTTATTTCATTCTTTTTATCGAAATTTACAAATGATTCATTAACAATAGAGATGATTCTAGCGCTCGGCGGCCGCTGCCGCGGCACGCTTCGCTCGCCTTCGCGCATAATGGTCACTGTTCTAACCATAAAGTTAATATTCCTTCGGAATAGAGCAACAAAGAATGAGCGAGCGAGATGTCACTATCTGCAACCCTGTGTGATAAAAAGAGATGTGTGATGCTATCATCGTCACGTCAATAGAACCATTTTTGCAAAAGATTTGACAGGCAGTGACACATAGAGGCACAAAGCAGAATTTCAAATCACAGTTTTTTCTAAAAATTTCGTAAAA
Source organism: Ostrinia nubilalis (assembly GCF_963855985.1). Lineage (NCBI taxonomy): Eukaryota > Metazoa > Arthropoda > Insecta > Lepidoptera > Crambidae > Ostrinia > Ostrinia nubilalis. Next base: position 10,959,575 of record NC_087103.1, read on the forward strand.
TCCTGTATAGTTTTGGAATTTTTTTATTGTAATACAATGGTGACCTGTTCCGTCCTTGATTGTGATATAAACCAGAGAAATAATCCCGCAAAATATTCATTTCACAGGTAAATTTATTGAAATCGACACCTCCAAACTTTAGCTTTATTTTTGTGAATGCGCTTAGAATTTTAAGCACTAAGTGTGATAATTATGTTCTTTAAACATTAATTTAAGTTGTAAGCAAAGATTTCATGCACATAATCCAGAATTTATGAATATTTTGTGTAAAGAAATAATTTTCGTTTTACACTAGGGCTGTACCACAATCGATAAATATATTTTGTGCACTGTCTATCACAGTCACCTGGGAATGTAATAATATGAGTTTCTGACTATTATAATAGGTACTAATTAGTAAAGTATCTTTCAGATTTCCGACTAACGAAGATGTAAGAAAAACATGGCTCAAATTAATTAATCGTCCAAATTGGATTCCAACTAAATATGCCACTTTATGTAGCAAACATTTTGATAGTAAATGTTTTCGAAAAATTGGAGCCAGAATCACGTTGAAAAAATGTGCAATCCCTACAGAGTTTGTTCCGGTAAGTTTAATTAATATAATACTATTTCTGGCAATAAATATTTTCATTTTCATTTTCTTCTGATGATGTTTCGTTGGTTAGTAATGTCAATTTATTACCTTGATCTGGTTGTTTTCATTGTTTTGATAAAAAATGTTTAACTATAAGTTATAATTAAACTATGATTTCTATGAAATAGTCAAACACGGGTCTTAACGCGACGTTTATTAATGAGTTACATTATGTACTCACGGCTTGACGTTTCGGCTGCGATGCTGCAGCCGTGGTCACAAGTAGACTGGCGGTTCGCGGCGTCGTCCGTTCGGGTGGGCATGAAGATTTTCAACTACCCTCATAATAATATAAAATCTTATATGATTTCTATAGTCAATTCTTTCTTTATTTTTCACAGGTGAAAGTAAAGCCTACACGCACAGTTATATGATTTCTAGAGTCAATTCTTTCTTTATTTTTCACAGATGAAAGTAAAGCCTACACGCACAATGTCGTCGTACGTGAACAGAGATATTTTACCAGAGGGATCTACATTATCGTCTAGATCTCCGCCGCCGACACCACAGCTTCAGCCCACACCATCAAAAAAAAAAGACGCCAATTTCCGGCATTGTCTTTTATTATTACATCGCATTCGTTAGAATCCTATTTTTTACATTATCGTCAGAATTATCATTTTTAATTATTGACTTACTCTTACTAATTAGAAATCAGAAAGTTTGTATGGATGTCTTGATGTTTGTTGCTCTTTCAATTAAATCAGTTAAATCATTTTAATCTTCTGAGTTTTATTTTTATTTTCCACTCTCCCATATACGGATTGTATATGGACATTCTATCCTATTTTAGTTCCATTAATATTACTACTGTTAGGTGTTAATTAATATAAATCGATATCGATATTCATGTGAAAAGTAACGACATACATTACTAGCATGCACACATATTTATATTTACACACACAAATGACATCTCATTTTTGGTTTCGTTTGACAGCTCGTGATTGTTGCTCTATTCCAATGATATTATATAAAAACAAAAGCAGATAGGTATGTTATAAGCGCTCGTGCTGTGAATACTCAAATACGTCCCAATTGGGACGTCTTGTGTTTAGTTTTCGTGTGGCCTGCGTCGTGCGCAATCGCGTGCGTACCACACCGTAAGTTCCTGTGTTCTTACCAAAATAAATAAAAAATGCCATCGTGTGTGTTTCGAAAGTGTACCAATTATGACTCTAAAGTAAACAAAATACAAGGGATCTCTTACCACATGTGATTATGCAAAATAATTTTGCATTTATATTTTCAATTATTTATGCAAACAATCAAGACGCCATGCGCCATGTTCAAGTTAAGAAAGAGAAAGCGATCTTGTTTTGACGTTAGAGCGATAAGGATGCGTGCGCTGCGGACATAGATTAGTTAGTGCAGAATCGTTAAAACTATAGCTATCTCTTTCATTTGCGTGCTATTTCGTATCTTTTGTTTCACTTATCAGTTACATGTCAATGTGTGCAATTTGGAATAGCTCGGCACGGATTAAAATCGTAATTTCTATGAATGTAACATATCTATAGTTCTTTAATATCATTGCTCTATTCCGAAGGAATATTAACTTTATGGTTCTAACCTAACCTAACCTACTATTTTCTGCAATACCTTCTTTTTGCAACCATACTATTTTCTGCAATCTCTTTGTTTTACATAAAATTCTTGTGAAAACCTTTAGGTATCATGTGCCTTATGCTTTGATTTGTGGGTAACGGTGGGTAAGTATGTAAAGTGTCAATTTGACCAAACAAATTATTTGGGATATAATATTTGGCAAAATAAAACATTTGCTATATAAACATTTGCCAAGTAAAATTTTACTAAATGATAATTTGACCAAATGAATTAGTTGCGAAAAGTACAGTTGCTAAAAGTTCATTTGGGAAATGAAACTTTGGCGATAAGTTGTTTGCGAAGTGAAATTTGGCGAAGAGTAATTTGGCCAAATGGAAGGATACCAGGTACAGTACCAGTCTTGGTAAAGTTTAAAAAATATATTATATGAACATGATTATCACAGTTGTAAAATAAAAAGAATATGAGAAGGTAAGTTTATTTTAGGTAATTCTTAGGGATATTTTAAGACTAAAAAAACTTTTCTTTATTAACAATCCGGGATTACTGCTCCGAAGTATAGTGTACACACAACAATTTTTTCGACGCCCCAAAGGCGAAATTTGGATGAAAATTTAATTTGATTAGGAATCTGTCGAGATGGAATTATTAGGTACGGAATTAAAAAAAATACGAACAAATTTGCTTCGTTGTACCTGAGGCAGGTTACGGTGATTTCCAGGAATAAACAACTTAATTTATTGAAATTTATCAAGACCCCTTCCTGATTGGGTTGGGTCCGAGCTTTGCGGTCCTGCTTCGATAACAGTGCGACATCTGGATCTACCTATAGCACCTTTATATTTATACAAGGTAAGTTACTATTTAGCTGAGACAAGAGATGACGGTGTAGACAGTTTCTCATCCCCTAAGGTGGTCGGGCGAGGCGTGCCACAAGGTTCTATACTGAGTCCTATCTTATTTTCAATTTTTACTGCTGATCTCCCACAGTGTATACAGTCCTGTAAATACCACTTGTATGCAGACGACACACAAGTGTACTATTCTTTTAAAAGCAATGACACCACTGAGGCTGTTGAAAAAGTAAATGAGGATCTAAAAAACATTTATCTTTGGTCAGACAGGAACTCACTGGTACTAAACCCTTCTAAGTCACAAGTACTAATCCTAGGAACTAAACACCAAATAAAGAAAGTCCTGGATTGTAGCATTGAAGTTTCCATTAATAAGATAGTCTTGGACAAAGTAAAATGTGCTCGCAACTTGGGTCTGCTTCTAGATGGAGAACAGAAATTCATTGAACACGTAAACGAAAAAATCAGGAATGCCTTCTTTAAACTCAAGACACTTTATAAAATAAGACCATTTCTAAAGGAAGAGCTGCGCTTAATGCTCACTGACTTACTCGTGCTCTCCCCTTTTAACTACTGCGGCTCAGTAATCGGTCCCAAACTAAATGTCGGCACTGAAAAAGATATTCAAAGGGTACAAAACGCTTGCATACGGTTTTGTTTTGATGTGCCTCGAAGGGAGCATATAACCCCATACCTAAACAGTAAAGGGATACTAAATATGAAGGCTCGTAGGGAACTGCAGTTTGCCTGCATGGTCCACAGGACAATATGGAACAAAAAGCCTGAATATCTGTACGAAAAACTTCACTGGGTAAAAGACAGTGCACTAAGAAGTCTTCGAACAGCTATTCAAAATAGATTAAAAAAAATACCTCAACATTGTTCTTCTCGTTTTCGTGGCTCTTTTAAGTTTGCTTCTGCTAATATATGGAATGACCTACCGCCGCCTATGAAAATAAAAATGAGTACAGCTACCTTTAAAATGAAATACAAAGTGGCTTTAAAAGAAAGACAATTGGCAGCAGAGAGCTTAATTAGTGGATATTCCAAATTGTTGCCCCTTAAGGATTTTTTCAAATAGTCTACACACTACACTCACTCACACACACACACACACACACACACACACACACACACACACACACACACACACACACACACACACACACACACACACACACACACACACACACACACCACCCACACACACACACACACACACACACACACACACACACACACACACACACACACACACACACACACACACACACACACACACACACACACACACACACACACCTATCTTTATTCTCGCTCAACATCCTAGAGAATTGGGCATGGCTGAAAACCAGTGTTGCAAGGATCTCTCCTTACAACGTAGACTGAGCCAGGTCCAATTGCCTTCGGTGTACTTCATAATAATATTATTGTAAGTCTAACTACCTGTACCTGTCTAATGGTTCGAAGGCAATAAATACATTTTTTATTTTTATTTATTTAAAAAAACTAAAACTCCAAAACTACGCAAAATCGCAAATTATTTCGAAAGCTCACCAACCACTTCACATTGACTTCACCTTAAAAGGACTTAAAACTTAATAGAACCAGCTTGAACGTTTGACCCTAGGGACGTGATCGTAGAGATGTCCTTCCTATACAGTTCCAAAAGTCTTAATTAATAATTTTATTACAGACGACGCGACGCCAGTGTTTAGCTCAATATGCGGTCGTCCTACAATAATTAAAAAATGAAGCCAAGAAAATAGCCAAGAAATTAAATTAGTTCAAAGGGACTGCAAGATTCCTGGGGGACCGTGGCCGTATCCTTTCACCTCTGCCCATATTTCACGGCGCCCCCTGACTGTCGTAACGGGAATTAATGAAACCTGCTGGCCAACAGTGCCAGGGGCGCCAGGGTAATAGCAGCTCCAACATTCACTCGCGCCAAGATATAATCGACTTTAATTCTTTCGTAATTGAACCTTATTGCACGGAAAACGATGCAGAATTCAAATTGATTCTTATTTTTATGGGTTAATAGCTTTTGCTCCCTGCTGTCAGTTTCATCTAAAAATACCATCGCGCATGCGAATTTTTTTCAATTGATCGCAAATGTGGTAAGTAATTTAGCAATATTATCGTTGACCCCTGCTAAGTTTAAGTTCTTATTAAGCTTACTGTCTAATTTTAGGTACTTCAATCAAAACATTGCTGACTAACTAGAAGCTGCAAGTTCATAATGATGTGCATTAATTAATTAATGACGCCTATTGAATGGCACGTCATTAACGAAATTAAATCCAGGAAACGTTTGAGTGCACAATTATTATGAGAGAGGCCGCAAATAACTTCCCGAAACCACAGAATATAATAATAAGTACTACGTACCGAAACTGACTATTAAACAGCGAATGAGAATCCACAGATGTCGGAACTAACTTCGGAATCAACGCACGACGGTACATATGTCGAAACTTTCATAAGCTGAAAGTCAAACCTCGGTATGCAAATATCTTCAAGTGAAATAACCCGGCGGGAAGAACTAGCTCTATCTCTTAACATAACAGCTGTAAGGGCGAGAATTGAATTCCAGGGATAAAGAAGTAGATAGATAAGGGATATTTATACAAAATCTTATGAAACACGCCATGAGAACGATCTCGGGTCTACCCAGGGAAATAACAATAAAGTGGGGGCTCCGCTCTGACAGTGTGAATGATTCGCGCACATTTTTACAGCATTCTTTGGGCACGACACTTCACCCTCATTCGTTAGGAGAATAAATGTAACTGGCGATCATCTGCTCTGTTTGTTGTCTTTAAACGAGGAAAACGTACACACTTTTAGGCTAAAGATAAAGGACGCCACACACGAAAGGTACGAGTATACTTTATCTGCATTTATTTACTTATTTATCTAAAACGAAAATGTCGTTGTAGCTTAATGAACCATCATATTATTATACACACGCGCCAGAGATAGTAATATCGTACAATCACAACATAATACACATGGGTTCTAAATTCTAATACATAGCACATCAAAACTAGCATAGTCGTCAAATCAATTGAACTAAATTTTTAAGAAAAACTTTTACCTATTAGAAAATGGACATACTCATAGGCCTACATAGAAAAAAAATACATACATACAGTGGAACATAGAAGCTCCTTCTTTTTCGAAGTCGGTTCATAAGGGAGAAGTGGGAAAAGTTATTAAAACCAATTACCTGTTTATCAACTAAGCCCGTGTTACGCTTACAATAAATGGAAAAGAAAAACTTTGCTCCGAATAAATCATACGTATCCTGAATCTTCACCAAACTTGTAATGGAAGCCGTGATATTGGGGGGAAGGTATATTACGCTTAACTTCGACTCAAACTTCGGCATAAATAGCGTATCGTTGTCGTCCCACTCCGAGTTTATAAATGCTCGGATACTTTTTATCGTCGCTTATTATTCCCGCCACATTAGCGTCACGAAGTTTCAATGGTTTTCCGTGCGGCTGCAAAAAAATAAAAGGCGGTATTACTTACTCTGAGATCTCTTTGAACAGCCAAAGGAACTCAGCTTTTCTGCAAGCCTCCGGATCTCGAAGATCGCATCGCTAATCCGGCCTAATTCACTTCCATCCAAGGTGTTCTGTTGAAAGGGAATCCTATAGAGGCATATTTTATTCAACATCAAAAGCCTACCTACAAGCGAGGCCTTTATGAAATTCCTCGGACATTAATGGAAGCTAAGTCAAAGCCTAAATGGATTAAGATAATTCGTTCAAGATAGGAAACGTATGATAGTAATCGCGTGCTGTCTACTAATATAATTAGGATAGTAATTCGAAATAATTAACAAGATAATTATTATAATGTTATGTATTATAAATACAGTTTGTTATTATTATAAGTACTGTATTATCTAAAGCTAGATGTGTTTTATAAACTCTACATAGAACTTTTATCGTACAACTTTTATCTGAATTTTAATCAAAACTTGCGTAATTTACTCGAATGTGCATTTTCTCGGCTCCATTAACAAAAAAATAACAACAACCACACGGACATTGTTGTAAAGTCCAGATGAAACTATTCGGGTCCTACATTCCAACGCCGCGCGGGTCGAGTCCGGGCGAGATTCGCACTTGGAGTGTTTTTCCTCTATCAATTAACGGCTGCCCTTTCTAATCTCTTTCGACCCGACCCTTTCTTCCATAAACTTTACATAAAAAGGGCCAAATAAAATCCTTAATAAAAAAGTAACCACGAACTTATACGCTCAACCTATAAAATAGGGTCGCGCGTGCCTACTACAGTAAGAAGATTAGGTAGGGTTAATTCCAGGGCCAAATGAAAGAGTGTAAGCCTTTCGTGGTGAAGGTATTAGGCTCGGGAATAGGGTACCTGTGGCCTTGCGTATGAACCTAAGTAGAAATTTGTCGAAGAAATTGCTTATTCCGAGAATTGGTAGGTACGAGTATATAAAAAAAATGGGTTGGATTTTTCAAATGTAAATTGGTAAGCCAAATCCAAACCCTACCTAGCTATAAAGGAGAGAGATCAGTAGGTAGGATATAGGTAAGCCAATTCTTGGAGATTTCAAAAATTTTGTAACTCATCCAGAAAATGGATTGACTTGACTTGACAAAGAGAACTGAAAAAACATATGGTTTATAAAGAATTAATTCTATGTAGTAATTTCATATTCCATGCGTATTGTGCTGATAAAAATCTGCTATTAGGTACCTAACATATAAATGAAATTAGCACGATAAGATTGTAACTGAACAATTTGATTTACGACTTTAACCGCCTTTGATTTACGTATGTTATAATCAGAGAGATCTAGAGGCATTCTAGATTGTTTAAACAAACTCAGCGTGATGCGTAAAAACGTCCACCTTTTCCTACGTTGGTAATACAGACGTCCTCGTACGTGACGGGTAACGAAGGTGGCGGGCGCGTGAAATTTTGGAAAGTTGTGATTTGGCGATATTGTTATTATAATCACCATCGCAAGGGTATGGCATATCGATTGACCTACTTATGGCAGTGCCGAGCGTCTCATGCTTCCTGAATGACGTCCCAATCGGTTTCCTCTAGCGTCGAGCGTTCGATCTTACTTTTTTCATTTTCCACGCTTTTTTGCCGGTTGCTGGTAATGTAAATGATGATTTATTATGGAGTTACCTACATAAAATATGTAGCGTATATTGGGTAAATCATACATGTATCTGCAAGGTAGTTTATTATTATGCTTATTAGAAATTGCCCAAAAAGCTATTTGATACATAGATAGTAAGAATGGTCCATTTTTGGGCAACGCATAAATTTTTCATTCAGCTTGGAAATGTAGCTGTATTTAAGTTCGGTTCACTGTTTAATCGGACAAAGCCAATCACAACAAGCTTCATGTGAATTTTATTTCGATTCCCAACTTTGTCGCACGAATTAGCCGTTTTAACTAATGGGCAATTTCACGTCGTTTTACGCGCGCGATGTAAAACTAAACAAGCCGCGTGTTTCGGTTTGCGCGCGTTGTAAATGACCGCAGGCACGATTAGCGTGCCCGCAGGCCTGCTGGCGCATAAATCTGGGCTCTGTGTTACGATGTGTTTCAGGAAATGGTGACAAGTTTATAAATGGAGGCAGGCATCCATGCATTACTTTGTATTGGGTAAGCAGTCGCAACTCAAACCTAAGTATTTTCATTAATATAGCACTGTATACCAAGTAATAAAGTAGGCTCTGTTGCACGCAGCGTCCCTAAATGGAGGTAGCATGTTACCTTATGTAGTTTTTCTTTGAGGTAGGTTATGACATAAACTATTAGCTTTATGTTAATTAAAATAAGATAATTGCATTATACCTAGCTAGTCTCAACTTTATACCAACTACTGAAAATTTACCCAACTTTAGAAAAAGGCCTCAAAACGGCTTCTGACGATCGCAGGTAAAGCCGTAAATTCTCAAGAAAGCTCATTATATTTTCAATTAAAGTTAATCCTGATAACTCCCAGTTAAACTGACTACGAACAAAATTAGATAATAAAGCAACAAAGTTATGAATAATGGCTAATGTAGCCAAAGTTCGCCGTAAGGTGTCTAATGTCAAAGTTCGATGCTTCAGTGTCGGGTTCGCAATAAACTTCGCTCTTAGGTACTGCCATCCATAAAGGCTTCGTGAACTAATAACTTGGAAAAATATGATGTTAGAACTTCTATATAATAATTATCCCGTATCTCTTCAGCTACTAAGTACATACTTATACCAAAAATACACGGTGTTACTTTGCATTCTTGCCATATTTACAGAAGGTAAGGTAACTTTATGAATGACACTGAACACAAATCAGTAAAAAAAACTTCTAGTATTTTATTTATTTAATCTTCTCTATTTTTATATATCTATTGGAGTTTTTAAAATTATTTTTGACACTTTTGTGCGCCTGTTGAGTCGGTTAAAATTGGTACGGGAGTCTCTTCTGTATCTAAAATAATGAAGAATGTTCACTAATTTTGTTTTTTAGCTTTCTGTATTCTCTGTTAAAAATAAAAAATACGCGTGAAAGAATTATTTCGATACGTCAATTAGTTTCCAAGATATTGAATTTTAAAAGTGCGGGCGGCGGCCGGCCCGCCATTGTATGCGCGTGACGTCATATTACAACGACTGGCTCATATTTGTATGGGTGGAATCTTGCAAACTAAATTAAGACCCACTTCCAGGCAACCGATTAAGCTGAAATTTCGCAAACACATGTGATTTGGATGACCATGCAATATTATGATGACATGGAGCTGATCTGATGATGGAGCTGGAAGGTGGCCATAGGAACTCTATAATAAAACGACTTAAATGCATCGAGTTTGGGCTCGTTCGTTTTGTATTGATGAGTATTTTAATTCTATATAGTAATCGGGGTCTAATGATGGAGCTGGAAGGTAATTCGCAATAAAACGACACAATCGCATCAAGTTTGGGTTTGGTTCAATTTTAATTTCTGTGATGGGTCTGGGTGTTAATATGTATAATAAGTTTGTATTTACAAAAAAAAAAAAAATTAAGTATGTTTATATCCGTTTTCTAGTGAGCGGACGCTGTGAATGTACGTCACACGGGGTCACGTGACCGTCGGCGGGACTCAATATTTAAGCGAACTTTGAATGCCTATAAAATTATAACTACTGGGTATTTTTGAATGAAATAAAAACTAATGTATTTGTAAATGTAAAAGCTTAACTGTAACATAGGTTTCAAGTGATTTTGCATACCTAGTAACATTCTCAATTGGTATTGTTCCCTACTTTTATCTCTGTGAATATGGCAAGGATGCAAAGTAACACCCTGTATAGGCGTTTGTTGGTGTTAGCGCCATATATGGGCGCAAGAAAACAACTCATGACGTCAAAGGCGCGGAACCAGAGTGAAGATCGCAGCTAACTTCGCGCCGCTCCGCCCTCCTGTCAACTTAAATCGAACGTTTCAAACACTCGACAATTTGATCTCGTTGCATACAGTCTGTAAACCTGTCACTTTAAATAAACGTTAAAACCGTAATTTCAATAATAATTAGTCATTGAAGAGACCCTTATTCCTTCATATATTCGAAAGTCTGAGCTCGAAACATGGTCCTTCGAGCCGGATGACATGTTCCATCGCACCAGCTGACGGGATTCAAGATACCACAGAAGTCGATACCTGTTGCGTGTCAAGAGAGAAACCCTGTGAAAGAAGCAGCTCTGGAATAACGGTCAGGTGAAACCACTCCTTTCCCTTCCTATTTTAATCGATTTGTGCTAATATTGTGTCGCGTTTGCGGATTTCAGTCGATATTTCAACCGTTACAACTACCTACCTACGTTGTCGCGTTGGTGGGTGCCGGGTCTGCCTATTGCAACGAGCGTCGGGGTGATCTATACGATTGTAAGTACCTTTTGTTTCCTAAATTCTTCTCAAAATGAGCGAGGATAGCGATAGATCAAAGCTGAATGTACCAAAGTCAAGAGAGGGTAGTCATTCGCCTTCTAGAGAACTTAAATTAACCGTTTCAGACCTCAAAAAACAAAGAGGAATTCTGAAAGGTCGTGTAACTTCTTTTGAAAGCTATATTTTAAAATTTCAGAATTTAGTTATTACAAAATGTCAAGCAGTTGAACTAAATTTAAGAATTTTGAAGTTGGAATCAGTTATTGATGAGTTCTACAAAATTCAAGATAAAATCGAACAGTTTTGTGATGATAATGATCTTTCAATAAATATTGAGTACCGCGAAAGCTTCGAAGAACAATATTTTCGAAGTGTTTCTGTCGCTAAAGTAATTATAGAAGACCAAAGTAATAACCAAAATTCGGTAAATACGCAGGTTTCAAGTGACAAAAATGCATCGTTACAAATTAAATTGCCTGACATCAAATTACCCTCTTTTAGTGGTTCGTATGATGACTGGCTCGAATTCAAAAATTCGTATTTAACGATGATACACGGACGGGCAGATTTAAATGCGATTCATAAATTTCACTACTTGCGGTCATCACTTAGCGGTGGTGCTTTACAGGTTATAAGTGCATTAGAGTTCACAGCAGAAAATTATACCCACGCATGGGAATTGTTACACAATAGATTTCAAAATGATCGACTTTTGGTGCACAACCATGTCAAAGCCTTATTTTCTATACCTAATATAAATAAGGAATCTCCTTTGCTCATTAGAAAACTCATAGATTCTATTTTGCGAAATTTACGTTCATTGAAATCGTTGGGCGAGCCCACAGAATCATGGGATACACTAATTATATACTTAATTGTCTGCAAACTTGATTCTTCGACCGAACGCGAATGGGAAACTTATAAGGGAACACTTATTTCTGGTTTTCAAGGCCAAGAAATTAAACGTAAATTAATATTAAACGACTTGTTAACATTCCTGAGAAATAGAGCTGATTTGTTGGAAATGGTGAACGTCAGTAGTAACGAAAATAGTGCTCATAGTTTTCACAAGCCCCCTCATTCTCATTACAATAAATATCAGAGTAAACAATTTCATGATTCGAAACCGCAGGTAGCACAAACACACACTCAGAGTTATGTAGCTACAAATAACGGGAAAACGACCAAACGTAACCGTTGTTGTGAGATGTGTCGCGGAAATCATGCTTTATATATGTGTAGTATGTTTTTGAATTTATCAATCGAGGATAGGTACAAATTAGTAAATGAAAAGAAACTTTGCCATAATTGTCTGCGCGGTGGCCATTCTATAACTAGCTGTTATTTCGGGCCGTGCCAACAGTGTAAATGTAAACACAATAGCTTGTTACATAAAGAATTAAAAGAAAATACAATGTGCAATGTTAACTCTGAGTCAAGCACATCTCAAATAAAGTCGACCGTAATGCATTCATCGTTAGGTTCGCATTGCCACGATAATTTAAACACCGCTCAGCTGACTACACAAACAAAACAAGTTTTGTTACCTACCGCGCTAGTTGAAGTGATCGACGAAAACAATATGCGACACACAGCCCGCGCGCTTTTAGATAGCGGTAGTCAGCATTGTTTTGTATCAGAAGCGTTTTGTAAACGAATAAATTACACGAATTATATACAGTCCATTGTTCAAATTTCTGGAGTGGGACAGTCGGTCACACAATCCAATAAATTAGGGGAGAGGGGGGCAGCTTTGAACAATTTTCATACTTTATTAAATATCTTCCAAATTTGAACGATTTCATTATTTTTTTCTTCCTAGATAGAGGTCATGGTTATCACACAACAAAATAATGATGTTCTTCTTAATTATTTATGAACGCTTATTAAGATATTTAGATTTTTGCACAGACCTGTAAACGTTCAAAACTGCCCCGTAGTCGGGGCAGCCTTGAACACGCCTGGGGCAGTTTTGAATTAGTATTTTTTTCAATTAAATAAAACTGAATATTTATGAATGTGTATTTTTAAAATAATTAATAAACAAAATTTTAAATGATCAGTGTCATTTGGGATCAATTTAACATGTTTATTTTATTTTACATCACTCTGTACAAAGTAACACAAAACTTAGGGATATTATTAAAAAAAAGTAAATATAAGATATATCAATTAACTAAATACTAATAAACTTTCTGTTTAATGACACATCAAAGACAAAACTGCATAATTTAAAAAATATCAATCAACTAATAAAACTAGCTTTTGCCCGGACTTCACCCAGCTTGAAATTTTATCTGTCACAGTAAAGTAATCTGCTTATTTTTTATGTAAAATCCTTCTACGAAGTATTAGAAAACTTAAGGTTTCATAATACCACTTAAAAAGAAAATTTATAAAGTTCAAAGGTGCCCCAACCATTTCGTTCAAAGCTGCCCCATGGGTATATTTCCAGAAAAAAACATAAATTTAATAACGGAACATACTTTTATATCGCAATTTCTTATCAAATCTTCATCGAAACTATTTAAACTTCCGTATAGTAAACAAACCACTCAGTATTTTATAAAACTACGTCCACAAAATCCTTAGAACCAAAATAAAAAAGTGCGAAATTGGCAGTCAAAAACAAAAAACCACTTTTGCCGGTTAAGCTACAGTTAGATATTAAAAATGAGATGTGACGGCTATGCGCATCAGTGCTGGCAATATAAATTATGATTTATACCATTGTAGCCTAAACCAGTGATTTTTAAATTCATTTGTTCTAAGCTGCCCCTGTCCAAAGCTGCCCCCCTCTCCCCTATGCGATTTAAATATACGATCAAAATTAAACGATTTTTATACGCTTATTCGGTGTTATGTTTTGCCATGTAATATAACATCATTCTTGCCAACAATGAATATTAACGTAGAATCAATACGAATACCTGAAAATATTCAACTTGCAGATCCTACTTACAATATACCCTCTGAAGTTGATTTATTGATTGGAGTGGATGTTTTTTGGGATCTTTTAAACGAAAATAAAATACGATTAGCATCGGGATTATATTTACAAGATTCAAAATTAGGTTGGGTCATTTCAGGACCTATTTATACGAATAAATTGCAATCGAAAAATAATACCGTCCGATGTAACTTTATTCAAAATGTCGGCATAGATTTACAATTAAAAAAGTTTTGGGAATTAGAAGAGCTATCAAAAAAACACACTCTTACTAATTCCGAACGTGAATGCGAAGAGATATTTATAAATACAACTAAACGTGAATTAGACGGCAGATTTTCAGTACGTATTCCACTGAAAGATTCAGCCGATTCTTTAGGTGACTCCTATACGACAGCTTATAAACGATTTATTGCATTAGAACGAAAATTAGATCGTACACCTGATTATAAACGCATGTATTCAGATTTCATGAAAGAATATCGCAAGTTAGGTCATATGACTAAAGTAGATACGTACACTTGGCCACATTATTTCCTCCCACATCATGGGGTATTTCGTGAGAGCAGCACGACCACCAAACTAAGGGTTGTTTTCGATGCTAGCTGTGCTACAACTTCGAAAAAGTCACTAAACGACATTCAGCATATTGGCCCTAAGCTTCAAAATGAGGTTTTTTCAATTTTGTTGCGCTTTAGACAACACCAATGGGTTGCATGTGCTGATATTGAAAAGGCTTATCGACAAACACTCATACAACCCGATCAACGAAATCTACTACTAGTACTGTGGCGAGAAAAATCGTCAGATCCAATTGGCATTTATCAATTAAATACCGTAACGTATGGTACTGCGTCGGCGCCGTACTTATGTATACGATGTTTACATCAGGTTGCGCACGAATGCGACGATGCAGTGATCTCGCGTGTCATACGGGAAGACTTCTTTGTAGATGACCTTCTCACATCACATGACGATTCTAAAACTTTGATTGAGATCTGCGAAAAAACGTCATACATTTTGGGCCAATACGGTTATTTATTACGCAAGTGGACGTTAAATTGTGATGACACAACCGCTGCGAAAATAAAGAATTTAGCTATAGGCGAACACACTCAAACCAAAACATTGGGTTTAGGCTGGCACAATAGGGATGATGAATTTCATTTCACAACACAACTTACTTCGATTGATACGTCATCACTGACTAAACGCAATATGTTATCAGTAGTCTCGCAAATTTATGACCCTTTAGGCTTTCTTGCGCCGATTGTGATCGTAGCAAAAATACTTTTACAAAAGTTGTGGCTGTGTAAACTCGATTGGGACGATCCCGTTCCAAACGATGTCTCAATTAAGTTCACAAATTTTGTTGAATCAATTAAAAAATACTTATACGAAATAAAAATTCCACGATTCATAAGGAGTATTCATACTAAGCGTTTAGAATTACATATTTTCTCAGACGCGTCACAGGAAGCTTATGGCGCTTGTGCTTATGTACGATTAATACTGAATGATAACACTACACGAATAAATTTACTATGTGCAAAAAGTAAAGTAGCGCCGCTAAAAACTATCAGCATTCCTAAATTGGAGTTGTGTGGTTCGTTGATAGGTGCACGCTTATATAAAAATATTATCGAGTCTCTAAGCTTAACATTCGATTCTGTTTATTTCTGGACAGATTCGACCATCGTCATTGGTTGGTTAAGTATGTCACAGCATTTACTTAAAACATTTGTCCAAAATCGAGTAACAGAAATTAATGAACTAACAAATGATACATTGTGGTTTCATGTTGAAAGCCAAAATAACCCAGCTGACTTAGTGTCAAGGGGTTTAAACGCTGTCGAACTCAAAAATAATAATTTATGGTGGCATGGTCCCAGTTACTTGCATTGTTCTGAGTGGTCACCTAGCAAACAACCAATGACATATTGTAAAGACTTACCTGAAACAAAAACTACAAGCGTAAGTACTTTATGCATCAATTCAGAAAACATATTCGATTTTGATAGATTCTCATCTTTCAACAGATTAAAACGTACGGGGGCCTACTTACTTAGATTTATTTATAACGCGCGTAATAAACAGCTGAGGCGAACCGGTTCCTTATCTGCCGCTGAGTTGAGCGAGTCGCAGCAAATGTTGTGTCGATTCGCACAGATGCAATCGTTTCCCTCGCTTTATAACAACTTACTCAAAGGATTGCCTTTAGAAAAATGCAAGGAATCTAATAAAGTTATCGGTTTAAATGTATTTTTAGACAGTTCTAAAGTAATTCGTGTTGGCGGGCGACTTTGTAATGCGACCAACTTTGAGTTTGATAAACAACATCCGATGTTGTTGTGTAGCAAAAGTCGATTTACAATACTTTTGTTTGAATATCAACATAAAACGTTACTTCATGCGGGACCTCAACTCATGTTGAGCACTATCCGTGAAAGTTGGTGGCCGCTAGCAGGTAGAAATCTTGCCAGAAAGGTAGTACATCAGTGTGTAACGTGCGTTCGTATGAAGGGCAATGTTTTCAAACCTATAATGGGAAATTTACCCGTGGAACGATTAGAGTCAGGTTTTCCTTTTTTTACGTACTGGCGTAGATTATGCCGGGCCAGTCTTTATACTCAATCGCAAAGGGCGAGGTGCAAAATTAATTAAAGGTTATATCTGCCTATTTATTTGTTTTGTAACACGATGCATTCACTTGGAACTCGTAAGTAGCTTATCAACAGCTGATTATATTTTAGCTTTAAAACGTTTTATGTCTAGACGAGGGAAACCTCAAGAAATATTTTCCGACAATGGAAAAAACTTTGTCGGTGCAGAAAAAGAATTTCCGCTTTATTCTAATATTAATTGTAATGAAATAATCGATATAGCTGCAAATGATGGTATTACATTTAAATTTATACCTCCCTATTCTGCTCATTTTGGGGGACTTTGGGAAGCAGGGGTCAAATCGTGTAAGTATCACCTGAGACGCATACTAGGCAATGCTAATTTAACATACGAGGAGTTTAGCACGGTATTAGCACAAATCGAAGCCGTCCTGAATTCCCGTCCTTTGTCACATTTATCCACAGATCCCTCCGACTACCTTCCCTTAACTCCATCCCACTTCCTCATTGGCCGCCCCCTGACCGCTCCAGCCGCTGTTGACATCACCGAGGCACAGACTAGACGCCTGACACGCTACGACAGGATCGAACAGCTTCGCCAACACTTCTGGAAGCGCTGGGCCACTGAATACGTCACTGAGCTTCAAATTCGAACCAAGTGGAAGACAAACACAAATGAAATAAAACTGGATAGTCTAGTTTTAATCAAGGACGATCAACAACCACCACTCAAGTGGAGATTGGGAAGAATTGCTGAAATTTTTCCCGGCAAAGATGGAGTTGCACGCGTCGCAAACATTCGAACATCGACTGGAATAGTGAAGCGGGCGTTTTCAAAACTTTGTCCTCTTCCGCTTCCTACAACAAATGGAAATGAAGATTGCATCGCTTCAATCAACAATCAATGAAACTGAACGAAGATCGAAGAACCTACTATCCGACTACATTTTGAAAGTCAATCATGAGCTTTCAAGGCTGGCGGTATGTTAGCGCCATATATGGGCGCAAGAAAACAACTCATGACGTCAAAGGCGCGGAACCAGAGTGAAGATCGCAGCTAACTTCGCGCCGCTCCGCCCTCCTGTCAACTTAAATCGAACGTTTTAAACACTCGACAATTTGATCTCGTTGCATACAGTCTGTAAACCTGTCACTTTAAATAAACGTTAAAACCGTAATTTCAATAATAATTAGTCATTGAAGAGACCCTTATTCCTTCATATATTCGAAAGTCTGAGCTCGAAACAGTTGGATAGTTTACATAGTAACTTAGCAAAACATGATCAGGAAAAAATAGACTGAGATATCCAGTGACCCAAAAACGTGGGTGCATTGATGCATTTTGCTTCGATATAATAAAATTTGTTTCTGTTATAAATAGCACGTCATTCGCATTAATCACTATCGGATTTAGGGGAAAGTAGTACGAGATGATCCCCTTAAGCGGGAATCGCTGTAAAATACATATTTTTCAAGGTAAACCAAAAATAAAGACGATTACTACTAGTATATTTATCTATCCAACTTTCCTTATACTCGAAACCAGAAATTAATTGAGGTTTCATTAAAATATTTCATTTTTTGCAAAACCCTACCAAGTGATCATCTTGTACACCCCTGTGGGTAAGATGATCCCCAGGTAGGGGTAAGATGATCCCTATGATTCTGTTCTATGATCTATTCTTTTCTGGTTATATTCCTTTCGGAGTACCTAATTATGCGAACAAATCGTTAAAAAGTTAGAAAAGAAAAACATTTACGAATTAAATAACAAAAATAACAGATTATTTCTTAGTACCTGCTAAAAAGCGTTTAAATAATTTAAACGCTTTTTGGCTGGAGCTGTGTTGAATATATCACAAATAAATTCACCTGCTTCATCACCCTCTACCCCAGCACATGCTTTATTGCCCCATTTTCCACATGCATAACATTTTATCCATCCTTTACCCTTGGTATCGCTTGAAAACTTTTCTGTTCAGTACAGCCACTCAGTATCATCTCTTTCAGACTCAGGTGAGTTATATGAAGTTCTCTTACTTTTATTTCACTTCCCTTTACCTACTCCATTGACTTTTTTGTTTTAATTCCCAGGGATCATCTCGTACATATAGGAAGGGATCATCTTGACCCAAGTCCCACTTTTTGTTAAATATTTGCTAAAATAATCTACAAGTACGCGGCTACGTTTTTATGGCCAAAATATTAAAATTAAACATAATAGAAAGCCTAACGACAACAGTAATTTCATTTAACATTGTTTGAATAAAAGTAACATAAGCTCAAAGTCATGCCTATTTTAGATCAGAAGTACACAATTATTCTTTTTTCTCGTCAAATTCGATGTATCGCTCACGCCACCATTACGATTTGACTGAGGCGGGGATGTGTCCAGAGCTATGTTTTACCAGTGAAAGAAACTAAATGACATTAGTGGTTTCAGCACAATCGCGAAAGATCATCTTACCCCAGGAAATCAACTCGTACTACTTTCCCCTACCCGGCATACGGGCTTCTATGAAATGAAAATATTTCCGATAATCAGTTCAGGCTACCCACACGAGAATGTCAATCACTTATGCCTTTTAAATAAGTAATGCGAAGTTAAAATTCTTTACAATCCAGTCACTAATGAAAATGTTAATTAGTTTTCACGTATTTTTCTTAAAATAGTAACACACACTTAGGGAGGTTTTGATTCCTCATTCTCGTATTCTAATTCTGAGCTACAGATAATTCTTTTGTAATTTTGATAGTGATTATAATACAGTAGCTAACGAATATAGTCTGACTGAAATATTTAACTTATGGATGCATGCTCTTACAACTCACGATTTATAAGTATTAATTTTTACACGCTCCTTTTCTTTCTAAGCTAAATAATTTTTATGGTGAAAGAGCAACCCCATATCTCAAGTACCATTTCAAATTGCAAAGTTGACCAAACGAGATGCGTAACGATATCGTCTCCGGTTCCTAAAAGCTGGCAAACAATTTTTCTCGGCTCCTTTAAAAGTCGCGGGGATTAAACTCTGCTGTAATGGCTTCTTAATGAGTCCCAACAAAAGGCTCTCTACAGGAACAATATTTACGCACATTTATAATGAGGAAGACTGGGGCGCCCTCGCCAACCTCTTTGCGATCCAACTTCGCATATTTAATTTTAATGTTCGTCCGCTGGGGCGCATCCTTGGACTGGCCCATAGTGATAAACGGGGCTCAAACTTACGGCACCCAATTATATCAATTTACAGAAAACCAAAATGGCAAATATTTATTTGACGATTTATATTTTGTTGACGATGACCATTGGACACGCAAATCATAAATTCAAACTTTCATCGCATAATTTGCGATCTCTATAATAGCCACTTTATATGTGGATAGCGTGTACCTATGGTATTAGTATGGTATGGTATTATTGGTATCATTAACTTATACTTTATAGGATGCATGTTGTTAGGTTACAATTTAGTCCATAAGCTTACGTGCTATACAATTTGTGAAACCTTAATTGTAATCTGTTTTGCGTCTTTAATAAATAAATAAATAAATAAATAAATAAATAAATATATTTTTTAACCCTATCAATATACAGAAATAAATTTACGTGATGAAAGTCAACTAAGTTGAAGAAAATGGTGATATCGTAGCGTGTCTTAGCCATACAACAATCTTTTCTACATATTGCCATTAGGGAGAAGAAGACTTGGAGATTGACATTGAGCTCTTACTTAAGCATTTCATTTAACAAGATCGGTTTATGCATAAGCGTCCAAGGGTTGAAGTTAACGACTGCCAGCGCCACGCTCACGTCGTTAGCGATCGGGTTTACGATCCTGAGCCAAGATCCCTGCAGTCTTTAAAATAATATTATATCTTAAGTTATTTGCAAACCCACAAAGACAATAGAACTTTACACAATGTGCATTTAACTAACCGACTTACATTTGGAGAGGTCTACAACAAAATCTTAGTTGTTGTATTTCACGCTTTACATGTGTGATGGCTCGCTACTGTTCGTATTCCAAAAGTTTTGATAGAAATTACACTATCGTTATTACATGTACACGTACACACGCAGTACTCGTAAAGCTCACTCGCCTTCGTGAGTTGCAAGTTGCATCCTCTGACATCTACCACGAGAATATTACGCAAATATTTTGTAGGAATGTATATCGTTCGTTTCTGTTAATATTATTTTTACTTTAAAATTAAGAATAAATCAAATAATAAAAATAAAAATAAGAAGGTTAATTAAATAATATTGGCACAGAATAAATGAAACTATTGAAATATTTAATTAACATTTATTTTGTACATACGTATCTACCTACAAAGAAGCTAACTATAAAATAATACCAATTTATAACTATTTGTATGTAGTTATACTTATGTAATGATAAAATTAGGCCAGGTATCCATTAGACTTAAATGGTACATTAACAAATTAATTGTAAGCCTATACTTATCCTAATCATTTTTTTTAGATTTTAATTTTTTTGAACGAAGAAGTTAGAATAAGAATGAAGTAGAGTATGATCGAAATTTACTCTTTAAAGAAGTGTAATGTATACCTGGCTTTATAGAGATCAGACGCGATAATAATCAAAGTTATGTAGTCAAAGAGACATGTTTGAAAAACGTATTATTATAAAAATAACAAATCGAATACCTATTTACTTCGGTAACTCTTATTTTTCAAATGTTAAGAAAATAAATTGCAAACATATTATACATATCAAAAGTAAAATCGCGATCTTAAAAATATTACCTAACAACAATAATAACTATTATATTGGTGTTTTAATTGCACTGAAAATTCAGTTCTGAATTCTGAATACCTCTACATAATTTACTATTATGTAGTCACTAAACACATAGATACACAGTAAGAATTATTAAGATACACGAATAGATCATAATGTTCATAAATTCGTTGGCCCAAAAAAATTACATGTCAAGCATTTAATATTTGTAAAAAAAATGTTTCGGTATCCAAAATACTAGAAGTTGCATCAAATTAAAATGAAAAAGGTTTATATTCTTTTATAATAGAGTATAGTTTTAACTAGCTCGGATCAGGGGATACAATAAAAAGGTGATCAAGTAATAACAGTCAGTCTAAATGCTCTACTGATTTTGAACATTACGTCTTTTGTATAAAGGTTCAAAATTAATTGAGGATTTGTTATTTAACATTATTGGTGGATTCGCGACTGTTCCAGTATGATTTAAGATATTATGAAACTGACCCCATGATTCGTGTAAGTTAAACTGCAAAACTATTATAATATCTAACACAACTAAACAAATGAAACTTACAGTTACCTAACGTAACACAATTTAAACAAACACTAACGTCTAGCATGTCTTTATTTTATGATTCATATTCGTCACAATATTACATTGAAACCACTACAAGATATCGGTACAGTCTACTTTTATAAGAAGTCTGATTAAGTCTTTTTGCAAAGGCATGATAATGACATTATAAATTCATATTCACAGCATTTAAATAATGCTCTAAACAAATAACGAAGAAACTTTAAATTTGAAGTCATAATAAGCTATAGCAAATAATGGTTGCATTTAACAACTTACTATATTTTAGATGACCATGCTAGTAAACGTTTAGGTGTTTTCCATTTTACAACGGCAATAATAAAGTCACATGCCGTTGCCAATGATGGTAAATGAAAATACGCACTATTGCAACGCATCGTGAAAAGAAACAAACATAATGTCTATCTACGTGCAACTAAAGTCAAGTTTTTAAGCAAGTCAAACCAATGACGTCGCTACAAATACATACAGTCCTCATATTCAGTACAAGAATATCGTTCTTATTATATTCTGTCAGTGTTTATTGAAAATACACCGAATTTTCTTCTGCCACTCTATTTAAAACACATTTAATGAACGTGCCCGAGTAGCAAACGACCGGATTAAAGGATCCCACTGCATTAAGTAAAGATAAACCCTCAATCGTTCCATGATTATACTTCTCAGAGTATCAATTTTAAATTTCCAATAAAAATCTTTCGAAATAACTCTACGACATCGTAATAATTTAAACTTAACTCTAGCACAGTGATTACACAAAACTAATACGAACAACTTTAGAATAAAATGCATACATCATTAATAATCACATAGTAGGTACCTCAATGCAAAAAAGTTTTGTTCCTTTAAAAACAATCAATTATGCATTAAAAATCACATTTATATCAGCAGTAACATAAGAAGCACCCTTTAAATATCATCACTTAACAATAAAAGCGTCTACGTCTTATATAAAAATAATAAATGCTCAATAAAATAAAAACATACGGCGAAACACTTCATTAATCAACACATACTCACGAATAAATATTGTGTACGGTTACTCTAACTACACAGGAAGGGCTGGCAAACAAACGACCGAGAAGCGAAGCGTGCAGCGGTCAGCGCGGGAATAAGGAACGAGCCTCCCTGTGCTCACTAGCTCGCTCGCTCGCAGCGCGAGGCGAGCTAGCCGTAACCCAGGGTGACGCGGCGTGCTCATACATATTACATACAGTCAGCAAACAAGCGATAAATACTACGCTAGGTGCTCGGGACAGGGTGAACGAATTGCGGGAAACACTAAAACGAAGCGATATAAAAACAACAAATCAAACGGATAAAGTGCATCACGTCAAAATAGGAAAACGTACCTACGATTTTTTATTCTTTTTAATATTTTTTTTCATGTCTAAAAATGCAATCTATGTTAGAGATTACAAAGGGGGAGTCCTGGAACGCTCCCACGGCCGCGCGGCCGTCCGAGTGCTCCAGTGCTCGAGTCGAGTGTCGATTTCCAGCTGACATGAATTACGCACTTTCAGCAAAGAAAAATATGTCAAAACACTACTAACATTTTCGACTTGCGACTAGTGAAATCAACTCTACTTGACCATTTATCGATTAGTTGTTTTTTTTATTCGTTATAAAACCTCGATTAGTTCGTCCACGAATGCACTATGTTTTAGTATTATACCCCTATCTATCTTCGACACCTTGTTATCGGTTACACACCAAAGTAAACTTTCGCGTTTTCATATAGCCTGTATATGAGAAGGAAAGTTCCGAACGCTTTATGAGTACGATTGCCAATAGTTGTATACCGTGTCCTGTGTCAATCTATGTTGCGATACTAAACACATTTTTTTGATTGCTATTAGTTACCGCATTTATTTTAAACTGAATACATATTTCGTCATTGAAATAATACAAGTCGGCAATTACGAAGTCTACTTGTTTTAAGGTATAAACGTAATGGCGATCGTACCAGTTTAAAATCGATATCAAAGTGTATTATTACACATTGTTTTTCAATAATTCCTACGAAATTTACCTTAAGTTTAGCCAATTCTATAAATTAAATTTTTAAATTTTGAATTTCATTATTCGATTACAGGTATCTCACGAAGAGTACTAATTGTTTTACGATGTGATATGTGTCGATCGATCAATAAATGAGACGTGACGGTTTTGAGTGTGTCGTTGCGGTTTACCGAGTGGTAGAAACCATTTTCGTTTGAGGAAATTAAGAAAACGTTTTGACGGGTTATTGTCGACTTGCCACAAAGAGGGTTAGTCACATAAAAAAGAACGTGTAAATACGTCACACTATCGGTAACCAATGGTTACAGCTTTATATTTATGACGAATTTACATTCAATGAATAGATTTTACGAGTGACATATCGATTTTGTGGCGAATCGACGATAACCCAATTCGATCACGTTACCAAACGTGTTGCATTACTTTCCTTCTCATTTCCACTGTAAACTCGTCACGCCCGAGAATGTTCATGAGATGTCGTGTTGTGTTCGCCTGCTGATTGGACAATGGTATCTAGAGTTGACATACTGTGAAGTGCCACCGCGCGGTGCCTGGCCTCTACTCTTCTAAGCCAGCGTCCTCACTGATTGTTTCACCCGCTCTTTCTTGGGAAATGTTTTGACCTGAAACACCATTTATACATTTAACATGGGAAAGAGATAATTTATCCTAAGTAGATGAAGTGAGAGACCTATGTGAGAACCTTGAGCGATACCTGTCACCTTAATATTACTATTGTAATAGAGTATAAGAGGCGCAAAAGAATAAAATTATTAAAGGCCAAAATTGGCTGTTATTATTTTCTCTAAACTTTGGTTGGAGGCTTTACATAGATTTGCGTCATTGTATTTGACACTTACCCTTTTTCGCTGATGAAAGTATGCACTTCTTGCAGCTTATGAAGAAAAAGGAGACACATTGGAATTTGGTGTGGAAGGCATGAGGTCCATCGTCTTGCACACCCAGCCCGCTATGTCTACTTTCTCTGCGTCCGCTTTGCGAATCCAATCGTGGCTCTGAAAATTTTAAAATGAAAAATTACGTAAGGTCAATCACAATGGATTTTCAAAACATGCAGTAAGCCTGTTAAGTGTGGTCAGAGGCATTATGGTTACAAAAATCTGCAAATTGAAAATGTAACCACTAGATACAGTAACAAGGTAGCATATCCACTGAAGAAATTGATCATGGTGGGTACTGTAGTAAGTAGTAATAAAGGTAGAAATAATTTGGTTTAACAAGCAGTAGAGAAGGTAGAAAGATGGCAAGATTTTAATTAGTATTGGATATAAGTAATTATTGAACAAAAAAGAACTACACTAGTACACATTCTAATTCTGTGTAATAATTATCTTCATAATGTTCCGAACTTGACACATAGTAATTTAACCCATTATAGACTGAGTTTTCTTAAAGTGTCAGATTTTTGTTTTTTTGAAATATGTTCATAATTATGGTCTACATAATGCTATACAAGCATTAAAAAAATGATCCGACCTGTAATCTAGAAAAAAAATGCTGGTACCATATGGTACCGCTAGCCTCTTACCGTGTCAGTCTGTTAAAACATAACTTTATCATGGGCTTTATAAAAATAGGGTTAATTATATATTTTATTATTATTATTATATGTATTAATATACAAGCAAATAACAGAAGTGATATTAAATGTAAAAAACTGTATATTGGGTAAGGAATATTCATTTTTATCTTTGAATATTCAAAAATTTGGAATGGAGCTTGGCATTGCACACTGCTCTTAGCTCCATGTAACATTTCCTATACTCTATATTGTTCGAGAGTTGCAATTATCTCAAGTTCGTTCTATAAATATCTGCTTCGTTTTGGGACCTTCATCGTCCTCCAAAACTGCCAATGTTTCGTATAAGTTACATCTAAAATAAATAAAAACCCATGGTTTTGTAAAGTATAGGAAACTATTTTACTTTATCTTCCTGCATACCTTATATACCATTGAATATATCACATACTTCCCAATAAATACAGTAAAAACTAAAAATCATAAAATAATTAAAAAGACACGGTAAGCGGCTAGCGGTACCGTACGGTACCAGTAATTTTGACATACAATATTTCCCATTATTATTATTTATCGACGTAATTTTACACCATTTCACAATAAGAGCACTTATGGAGAATACAAGATTGTAACAAAATCAGTATTTCACTATCACACAAAAAAAATATGATCACTTACTTGAATGGCGCGTCAATTTTTAAGAGAAAATTTTGATGCGCTCACTTCAATCATTAATTACACACAACTGAAAAGAATAACTGTAAATTTTTATTCCTAGAAGCATAGACCATATCTATTGGCTACGACTTGCATCAATCAGAGCACTGCATCTTTTCACGTGTTAATGTATAGAGCCAAATTAAAACACACATAAAAGTGGTACCATATGGGACCGCTAGTCTATAATGGGTTAATATTCCTACATACTGAAATTATGCAAACTCTGAGTCTTCCAAAAATAAATAAATAAAATCTAAGTCCAAATTTCTTTATTGGCATAGACTATTAAAAATAGTGCTTACAAATCCTCAAATATTAAAGAAAATCTACTCTTCACAGTTCACACTTACCATCAAAGTCTTCAAGTCGGCGCGCTCGTCAGGGTTCTTCTTGAGGCAGCGGTCGACGAAGTCCTTGAACTCGTCGGAGAATATCCCGGCTGGCAGCTTGGGCGGCGGCTCGTTCACGATGTAGTCTAGCAACTCGAAGATCGCCATAGGTCGCGGCGAGTTCGGCGCCTGCGAAACACGTCGATATTGAGCTAGCTAGCTATTACATAAACCAATAAGGTCGACTATTACATATCAATATAATACGTTTTGTGTACGCCTGTTGTTAAAGTTATGAAACTGTCTATATCGATGGACTATGAAGCCTGCTGCCGTATGTAAGCTACAACAGGCATATTCCAAGCGGAAAAATAACCCCCCTATGAATCTGCGCCTCTGTGGACAGTAGTACCAGAAGTAGTAGTAGTATCAGAATCAAAAATATTTTATTAAATTTGGTTAAAATGGCACTTATGAACAAAAATAATCTTTATTCTAGCCTTAAAACATAATTGCATAGTTTTCAATCTAAATTAAATATCGATATCTTCTTGCTTGTGTAAATAATAATTTATTCAATTGAAGCGGCGAAATAGACACACCACTAAAAGCCGTAGCACACTTATTAACCCGGAAAGGGATCGTAACCGTATCAACTCGAGGCGGTCATTATTCTTTGTATGAAACTCCATACTGCAACGCACACTTATCCGCACCGTAACGTATACGCCTCTCCTCGCGGTTGACAGCACGCCCTTGATCCTTTTCCGAGTTGATAAGTCTGCTATGACCTTAAACCTTCAACCTACCTGTCCAGGCGAGTGATCCTCGTTCTGCCCGCCGAATATGGCGGCGAGGGTCTTGGCGTCGGGCGGCGGGATGGGGTACATGCCGATGGCCATCTCCACCAGCGACAGGCCGAGCGACCAGATGTCCGACTGGACGGAGTAGTGCGTGCCCTGGAGGCGCTCCGGCTGGGTGACAAAATTATCTACTAAGGGCTGATTTTTCAATCGTCAGATAACTTTTAACCGAAGAATAAGTTTGACATATTGACAGTTTTAGTATGGGAAATATGTCAAAATGACAAGTTTATTCTTCAGAGAAAAGTTATCTGACGATTGAAAAATCAGCCCTAATAAAAATAAGTCGGGTTTTCCTTCCTGACGCTATAACTCCAGAACGCACGAACCGATTTCCACGGTTTTGCATTCGTTGGAGAGGTCTCGGGCTCCGTAAGGTTTATAGCAAAGAAAATTCAGGAAAAATTTAAAGGGGATAAAACGGGATATACGCGTACGAAGACGCGGGCGGCCGCTAGTTAACAATAAGTAAAAGAGGACGTTTAAACAATAGCTATCTCCACCAGCGACAGCCCGAGCGACCAGATGTCCGACTGGACGGAGTAGTGCGTGCCTTGAAGGCGCTCCGGCTGGGTGACAAAATTATCTACTAATAAAAATAAGTCGGGTTTTCCTCCCTGACGCTATAACTCCAGAACGCACGAACCGATTTCCACGGTTTTGCATTCGTTGGAAAGGTCTCGGGCTCCGTGAGGTTTATAGCAAAGAAAATTCGGGAAGTGGTAAAACAGGATCCACGCGTACGAAGTCGCGGGCGGCCGCTAGTCTACTAATAAAAATAAGTCGGGTTTTCCTTCCTGACGCTATAACTCCAGAACGCACGAACCGATTTCCACGGTTTTGCATTCGTTGGAGAGGTCTCGGGCTCCGTGAGGTTTATAGCAAAGAAAATTTAGGAAAAATTTAAAGGGGATAAAACGGGATCCACGCGTACGAAGTCGCGGGCGGCCGCTAGTTAACAATAAGTAAAAGAGGACGTTTAAACAATAGCTATCTCCACCAGCGACAGCCGAGCGACCAGATGTCCGACTGGACGGAGTAGTGCGTGCCTTGGAGGCGCTCCGGCTGGGTGACAAAATTATCCCAACTAATATTATAAATGCGAAAGTAACTCTGTCTGTCTGTCTGTCTGTCTGTCTGTCTGTCTGTTACGCTTTCCCGCTTAAACCTCGCAACCGATTTTGATGAAATTTGGCATAGAGATAGTTTGAGTCCCGGGAAAGAACATAGGATAGTTTTTATCCCGGTTTTTGAAACAGGGACGCGCGCGATAAAGTTTTTCTGTGACAGACAAAATTCCACGCGGGCGAAGCCGCGGGCGGAAAGCTAGTCTACTAATAAAAATAAGTCGGGTTTTCCTTCCTGACGCTATAACTCCAGAACGCACGAACCGATTTCCACGGTTTTGCATTCGTTGGAGAGGTCTCGGGCTCCGTGAGGTTTATAGCAAAGAAAATTCGGAAAAAGGGGGTAAAACAGGATCCACGCGTACGAAGTCGCGGGCGGCCGCTAGTTAACAATTTTTTTTTTTTTTTTTTTTTAATTTATTTAAGGCAACATACAGTCATGTACAATCAATAGTACTATAGTAAAGATGAATATGATTAAAGACCAAATTAGTGCCTATTTATAGCTATTACAATATTGGTTACAAATGAGCCACTCTTAGGACTAAAATTTTTAACAACAAGCCAAAACCTAGTGCACAGACAACGGCATATCGAGCCAACCACTATGGAATCTTATGTAGTTGTAATAGTTACTTTTTGCAACTGAAATATATGTAGATATAGGTCCGACATGCCGTCAGTCGGAAACAAAATAAAATAAAACAGAAAAATAAATGAGGAACACAAAGATAGTGACAGATTGGAAAGCTATTCACTAGCCAAACTATTAAAAAGGACGGATTTGAGCTTTGATAATGTTACATTAAACAAATCAATTTCTGTGAAGTTTTTATTGTAAACGTTAGTGGAACGATACACGAATGAGTTACGAGTATAATTTTTACGATATCGCGGGGTAACGAAAAGTGGTTTACTACGCGAGGAGCGCACTGGCAGACGAACTCGGGACACAAATGACAACTTACTCAGTAGCATCGGGGAGTCGACTAAATTATTTAAAATTTTGTAAAGTAATACAATATCGAACATTTTTCGCCTGTTGCAAAGAGATAGCAATTTGTTATTTTTTAATGAATCTGTGTACGACTGATTTAGAATGTTTCGGCGATAATTTAAAGATTTCATAAAAATTTTTTGGACTCTTTCTATTCTACTAATGTGTGCTTCATAACAGGGGCTCCACACAGTGCTACAAAAATCAAGGAAAGATCTGACAAAAGAGAAATATAGAATTTTGAGAGTTTCGGGGCGTTTGAAGGGTTTACTTATTCGTAGTATGAAACCTAGATTTCTGAAAGCTGAAGCTAGTATGTGATCAATATGTGGGATGAACGATAAGGTCGAATCCATAATTATGCCCAAGTCTCTGATCGTGGTAACTCTTTTTAGAGTCTTCTGATTTATATGGTAGCTGTAAGAGATATAATTTTTTTTACGAGTATATGATATTGTACAGCATTTATCACTGTTAAGGAACAGATGGTTGGACTCACAGTATGCTTGTAGCCGAAGTAAATCTTCTTGGAGTTTGTGGCAATCACTAATTGATCTAATGATTCGGTACAGCTTAGTGTCATCAGCATACAATAAATGGTGACTATTTTTCAGGATATTGCCAATGTCATTTATGTAAACTGAAAACAGCAAGGGCCCAATATGGGAACCCTGGGGCACACCAGAAGGCACTGGAAGAAATCGTGAGGAATAACCCTTTACGAAGACTGCTTGACTTCTATTACTTATGTAGGATTGAATCCATCTAAGGAGGTTGCCATGCACACCGGCTCTAGCAAGCTTCATTATAAGCAAATCGTGGTTTATTTTATCAAATGCTTTGGAAAAGTCGGTGTACACGGCATCCACCTGTATGTTTTCATCCATGGCACACGACAGAAAGTCATTAAAAGTTACCATGTTAGTGTCAACGCTACGGCATTTAAAGAAACCGTGTTGTTCCTGAGAAATGTAGTTACGAAACGAGCACGACATTTGAGCAGTTACTATCTTTTCTAAAAGTTTTCCGAAGATACAAAGTTTTGATATTGGTCTGTATTCTTCTATACATTCACGTCTTTTATTTTTTGGGATGGGAGAAACTAAAGACTCTTTCCATAAACTGGGAAATATCCCAGTTTGGATAGAGAAATGAAATAAGAATGTGATGGGGGTAGCGAGTTCTTTGGCACATACAGAAATGAGAAAAGGATGGATTCCATCAGGACCTGCACCTTTGTGAACATTTACGTGTTTTAATTCTTTAAAAACATTATCGTGATAAATATTGATTGAATTTATGTCCACGACTGAATTGCCTGAATCACAGATAGTATGATCAGAGTTCTGATCCGAGTTCTGATGGGTGGAAGGAATGAAAACCGAGTGGAAATAATCATTAAAAGCCTCACATATCTCAATACCGGTGGTAAGATTTTTACCCTTGTATATCATAGTTTCGGGAATGCAACTAGAATCTGTTTTGGATTTTACAAAAGACCAAAATAAC
Organism: Ostrinia nubilalis; assembly: GCF_963855985.1. Taxonomy (NCBI): domain Eukaryota; kingdom Metazoa; phylum Arthropoda; class Insecta; order Lepidoptera; family Crambidae; genus Ostrinia; species Ostrinia nubilalis. The sequence goes on from NC_087103.1 coordinate 10,990,589, forward strand.
TTTGGATGGACTTTAATATTATCCTCAGAGAGTTCAATAAATTTTTTATAACATTCTGCTTCCATCTTCTTAAACCTCTTGCGAAGAAGAGAGAAGGTCTGGTAGTCTCGCAAGTTCTTATTAAGTTTCCATTTCTTATGATATCTAAGCTTTTCCTTTTCTATTTTTAAGAGGCAAGTAGTAAACCACGGCGGTCGTTTATTTTGATTACAAATATTTTGAGTAAAAGAGGACGTTTAAACAATAGCTATCTCCACCAGCGACAGCCCGAGCGACCAGATGTCCGACTGGACGGAGTAGTGCGTGCCTTCGAGGCGCTCCGGCTGGGTGACAAAATTATTGACAATAACTAAAGCCTGGTCCGTGAAATTATGTTGCTGTCGCGACTGTGCGACAGGCGCCCGCAGTGAGTGTGCGAGCGCGACAGCAACATAATTACGCGCGAGCGATAAGGATGGGTAGCTTGGGGTCATTGGACAAAATTCTACGTTCTCACGGACCAGGCTTTATAAGAAAGAGGTCATTTATACAATGGCTATCTCCACCAGCGAGAAGCCGCGCTCCGGCTGTACGACAAATTGCAAATTAAAATAATAAATTAATATCCTTGGATGCGGGAAATGGAGGACCGGTCATTTTGAAAAAAACTTGAGGGAGGTCTTTGTCTAGCAGTGAATGTCATTGGCTAAACAAACGGATATCCTTAACACACAAATTATGTGAAATTTATACTTATCAGTTTGTTTTATTATGATTAACCACTATTTAAACAAATTATCCTTCTCCAATATGTGACTCATCTACGCCTGGGCGGTAGTAATCTAGTTGCTGATGACAATAAGTGGTGCACCATTATAAATGCCATTAACCAATTAGATTTAAGTGAATGATAAAGACAATGGACATTTATCCATCCTAAAACTGCACACAACTCAAAAGTTGAGTCACAATATGCATTGTGCAAGCAAAATAGTAGATTTTTTACTTTAATCCCTTTTCTGTCTTCAATCATTCTGTTCGTTCGTTTCAGCCGAAAGACTGCTGGACAAAGGCCTCCCCCAAGGATTTCCACGAAGACCGATCCTGCGCCGCTCGCATCCAGGCACCTCCCGCGACCTTCACCAAATCGTCGGTCCACCTAGTGGGAGGCCTGCCCACGCTACGTCTTCGGGCTCGTGGTCGCCACTCAAGAACTTTCCTGCCCCAGCGACCATCAGCTGTACGAGCTATGTGCCCCGCCCACTGCCAATTTATTTTAGCGATTCTGCAGGCTATGTCAGTCACTCTGGTGCTCCTACGAATCATTCTGTACTCACCGACATATAACTCCGGGTGCCCACAAATGAGTTGGCCATGGAGTCAATGAGCTGGCCAGAGACACCAAAGTCACAGATCTTGATCTCGCCATTGCTGTTCACAAGGATGTTGGACGGCTTCACGTCGCGGTGCATGATGGCGTGCTTGTCGCGCAGATAGCTTAGACCTTTCAGCACAGCTGAAGTTATAGTACCTGTAAAATATTTCAAACATTTTTAATTAAAATTCAATACAAAATGTGAGTGAGAATATTTTTATTCGCAGAGTTATTGCCTAAGGGCTATCAAGGTCAGACAGGATTACGTTAAATAAGGATTTTGATACAAACCTAGAATTGACTCAGGTATCCTGCCAGCTTTCTTCAGGATAAGATCAAGGGAACCACCATCCATGTACTCCATGCAAATGGATATTTCTCCATCACTATAAAATGCCCCATAGAAACCTACAATGTGGGCGAAATTGCACTCATGGAGGACTTTCAGCTCTCTGATGATTTGCTTCTTTATGGCTGGCTTGACTTCTAGATGGATAAGTTTTCGTGCCATGATGAGGCCTGTGGACTTGTGACGGACTTTCATAACCACTCCTCCATTGCCTTGACCTAAAAATAATAGCATATTGTACATGAAAATGCATGCTTAACTACTACAGTTTAATAATAAGATGCTGTAACAAAGAGCTCAAATAATGTCTGAAATAACAGTAAACTAGCAATAGCACAATAAATTAGATAAACTTTTGTGAAGCCTCAATGTAACCTTGTTGGTGAATAAATAAATAAATAAATCAATAAATACTTACCTAGTTCACCAAGTTTCTCAAAATCATCATCACTGAGCTCTCCGATCTTCTCTTTCTGACAAAGGAACACCTCAATTCTGCGCCTCTGAGTGTCATCCATCTCAATTTGCTCCAGGCGTTCAGTGAGAGCCTCTATGCTGGTTTTGGACTTCCCGGCTAGGCCTTGTCGCCTTGAAATCAAACAAATGGTAAATGCTATACCAATCTCATTAAAGTCGCAAAGCTTCTATGAATTAATCTTATATCACAGCAACAGTCTATTTGTAACCCACTTAAAATACACAATAAGGAATAAAAGCAGGAATTAAACATAATTACATGGTTAATTAGTGTTAATATGTATAAAAAAAAGTGCCACATGATGTAAACCAGAGGTCTATAAAGTGTATCTTAACTGTAACAAGCAACTTTCCAGGTACCAAAATCACTGAATAATAAACATGAGAAAATGAATACAGCTTAGGTCAAAGAGTGATTCATAGGATACTGTTGTCATCCCTATCAAAATATTATTTGGCTATTATGTCTAAATGTACTTACTCCGTTGCTGTAGCGGACTTCAGCTGGGGAGTCATGTTTGATGGGGTGACCGCCGGTGCGGTGTCTATAGACCCTGGTGGTAGGGTGAGGTTGAGTTTGTTTTTCGACATTTTACTCATCTTGGGATCACTTTCAACATTTATTATAAATCACTGCACCACTGCTACGTAACAAAAGTATGTTCTTTGCTCTTTTTCTTAGTAGTTATACAATCGATTAAAATACTCATTCGCAAAACAACCACAGAAATTAATTCTCCGAACAATGATTGTCGTCCATGGTATTTTTGTCAAACGAGCAGAAAAACAGCTGTCAAAAATGTTCGACTTGTCGAGCTTAGCCACTAGGGATGCGCAATTTAAAGTGTGTTGATTCAATTGAACATTCAATTGATTGAGCGTTGATAAGAAAGAAAGAAAGAAAGAAAAAATATTTATTTGGTACTAAATGATACACATTGACATTAAAATATTGGAAATTTACAAATTTACATACTGGATTTTGTAGATATTAATATCTTTGAGTTTTTCTTTTTGATTCGTTTTTTTACTATACTTTGCTGCAAATGTTCTGTTCTAAAATATAATCAAAATCTCCCGCTAAGGCCTTTAGACTTAAGAGGCCTAAAAATTACTAAGACTCATTAAAAAAAAAATTTTTTATGAAATAACCAGTTTAATGTTACATCACATAAAATACAACAGAAAATAGTCTTAAAACACTAACCGGTATTTACATGTTCACTATTATTAACATTAAAATATTATTTTCTCATGAATACAAAATCTATCACTACTATGTATTACAATATGAAATATTATTTAGCAGTACGCATTTATTTTTATCTTGTCGCAGTGAAAATTAGGAATATAAATTAGTTTTTAAAAATATGTGCATTATTACAAACTGCACGAAATTGATATTATTTAACCATAGTCTGAAAAAAAAATTAATAACTATAAAATCAACCTATAATATTTTGATTTTAAAACGGTAGTGCAATCATAGACATTGCAATCAAACCAATGATAATAATCTTGAAGTACCTATGAAATTAAATAAATTAGGTTGATTTTAATTTAGTCAAAAAGGAATTAATACCAGGTTGATTTTTCTTTACTTCCGGAGTATTCTTTTTCAGATCACTCTTAGGTTTGCTTTCCTTATTTTCTGGTTTAGGTTTCTTTTTTTTCTCACTTTTAGGGCTTTGTTTCTCTCCTTCATTTACTACTTTCTTCTTTTTTACTTTCTTTCTCTCAGATTCTTCTGGTTCATTTGATGGTTGGAAGAAAGGTGTTGGGTCACCCATAATCATAGATAATTTTCCGAAGTAGTTCCATATAGCGTCAACGCATTTCTCTGGTTTCCCGCCATCGCTTGTTTCCCACAGCAGGCCATACAAACGTGGTTTTATCTTTTCGGTTGGTTTCTTCATTTCGGATTCAAATTCATCTTCTAAGTGCTTCAGCCTCGCTTTTTGTGTTTCAGGTGACAGAGATAAAACATCGTCATCGTCCATTGTTGCTTCCTATAGACAAAACAAAAATGAAAAATTACAAAAACATCCAGATGTAAAATGCAAAATCAATATAGCTTTTTTATTGAAAAAAAAATGTTCTAGATAAAAATATTTATAGATAATTATTAAAATCTATTTTTTTCGCTGGTAAATGACACTCAAAGCGTTATTGGCAATCAGCTCCTGCCCTTGTCGCTGTCAGCCTCGTAACCTAGTAATAAGACTGTACGAGGCGCTACAGACCTCGTCGCTGAGGTACCCGTGCGGCACGAACACGTCGTTGTCGACCTCGTACTCGTCGGCGTCGTGCTCGTCGTCGCTGCCGGCCGCGCTGCCGTCCACGCTCTCGCCATCTGGCTCCTCCTCCCACTCCTCGTCGCTGTCAGCCTCGTAACCTAGTAGTAACACTGTACGAGGCGCTACAGACCTCGTCGCTGAGGTACCCGTGCGGCACGAACACGTCGTTGTCGACCTCGTACTCGTCGGCGTCGTGCTCGTCGTCGCTGCCGGCCGCGCTGCCGTCCACGCTCTCGCCATCTGGCTCCTCCTCCCACTCCTCGTCGCTGTCAGCCTCGTAACCTAGTAGTAACACTGTACGAGGCGCTACAGACCTCGTCGCTGAGGTACCCGTGCGGCACGAACACGTCGTTGTCGACCTCGTACTCGTCGGCGTCGTGCTCGTCGTCGCTGCCGGCCGCGCTGCCGTCCACGCTCTCGCCATCTGGCTCCTCCTCCCACTCTTCGTCGCTGTCCACCTCGTAATCTAGTTTCTGGAATATGGAAAAGAGGACCTCAACTATATTATCTTAAGCACCATCGAAATATAAACATCTGTTGAAGGGAGTGCCAATTCCACCATGAAAAAAGTGTGAAACTAATAAAAATGAAATAAATACCTGATCTTGACCAAATGGTCTCCTTGGCTTAACAGATGCACTCTTCTTTCTCCAGGTACCCCAGTAGGGAGGCCGTTTATTTTCTTCAAAGCTAAGGAGTTTCGGTTTCAACTTTTCACGCACTGTTGGCTCACAAGTTATTATTTCACCCTCTCCATCTAATGGAGGTAACTCATCCTCTGAAAAATAAGAATAAATATTTATTTTACCTATAAGATAATCAGACTTGTAATACATAAATAGAATGCAAATGAAGGAGCTTACCAACTATCATAACATCATCATCATCTTTATCAGATATGGGCCATGTCTTCCCACTAGACAAAGGTTTGTGTCCTTCCTTCAAACTGTTCAGATACAAAACATTATCTGACTTCTGTTCCTCCATCAAGTTGTCTAAAGTCTGCTTCTTTTCATCACTTAAATTTGCCCTTGTAGCAGGTGCAAGCTTCATATCGCTTTTTACGGCGAAACTAGATAAAACACTGCTTTTGCTAACAGGACCCAAAGACGGCTGATCTTTCTCTGACTTCTGCTTTGGAACAAAGAAGTTAACGAATGCTTCAGCAGCCTTTTTCTTTTTCAACTCTTGTTCCTGCTTTTCTAGCTCCAAAGCCTCTTGTTTTTTACGTTTCTCTTCATCTCTTGCTTCCTTCTCTTTCTTTCTTTGCTCTTCCTTCTCTTCTCGTTCTTTTTTCTTTTGCTCTTCTTTTTCCTCTCTAAGTTCTGAAAAATTTATATTTTACAATTTAAAAGTGGAACTAATTGCTTGGGAATGGGAGTTCACAAGAAAAATGGAAAATGTTTTCCTAAAACATCTTCAAAATCATAAAAACAGACAAAAGAACACTAGTTGGTTGCACTGTTCAGTCAGTGTAGAATAATGAATCTAAGCTTTAACTTACTTTTTTCTTGCTCTTTCTGTCGGTCCTTTTCTTCCTTTTCCTTTCGCCTCAGTTCTTCTTTTTCCTCCTTCTCCCGGCGCTTGGCTTCCTCTTTTTCTTCTCTTTCTTTCTTCTTTTGCTCCTCTTTCTCTTGTCTCTGTTTTGCTCGTTCTTCTTTCTCCTGTTGTCTTTTCTTTTCCCTCTCTAATTTTTCTTTTTCCTTTTCTTCTCTCTTCTTTGCTGACTCCAACTTCTTTGCAAGCTGAAAATTGTAAACAATAAACTTTGTTCCACTAAGGTATTTTTTAAATATGCATGGCAGATTAAAAAGATGATGATGGTTAATTTCTTAAAAATGATCAGTTGGATTTTGCTTTCTGAATGCAGCAAGCATTGAAGCAAGTTTAAATTCCATTAACTTACATTTATTTAGATAGTATTTACTGAAATAGTAGTTCACAACAGTCACAACAGTTCCCATGGATAGAATAAATAAATAGTTGAATTAATTGAATTTTTTAAATTGAATTGACAATAGTTGCATTATTTGTTTTTTTTTTACAAAAGTTGACAAAAAAAAAGTGTGTAAAAGCAGAAACTTACTTGTTTGGGTGTAAGATTAGCAGACGGAATTGAACTGTTCAGTGACTCATCTAAACTAGTTGTCACAGATGAGCTTCTGTTATGTTTGGGAGTTGAAGGGTTTGAGGAAGAAGACTCATCAAGTTTGGAACTGGACTGGTCCAATTTCTTTTCATTTTCTTCTGTTTTTGCTTTGTTCCTTGCACTTCTTTTAGGAGTGACTGCGCTTGGTTGGACTTCTTCTACCTCAGGTGAACTTTCTTTAGCCTCAACACTTTTAGAGGGTTCAATATCTCCATTACTTTGCTCTGAAGGTGAAATATTTTCTTCATCTTTTGATTTTTCATTATTTTCTTCAATCAATTCAGTTTTTTCTTCCTGATTAGCACATTCTTCTTTTCCATTATTTTCTGAATCAACAAGTGGTTCTTTGTTTTCAACTAATTTGTCGCATGAGTTAGAATCTTCCAAAACTACAATTTCAGATTTACTATTTTCAGGTTCACTATTACCTGAAGACTTTGTGACTCTTTTATTCAATGATCTGGTTTTTCTTGCCACTTTTTTATTAGGTGTGGATTTTCTAGGTTTCGGAGTTGCCTTTACCTCTGCAACGTTACTTGATTTGGTCGAACTATCTTCACTTTGTTTATTTTCATCTTCGGGTGCAGATAAATCAACATCCATCTTCTCAACTTCATCTTTATTGCTTTCAGGGTGCTCTTTTGTATTCACTGTCTCTGTAGTGCCATTTGGTATACTTTTAGCAGACTTTTTGGATGTTTTCTTCTTCTTGGCTCTCTGAAGCTTTTTCTTCCATGCCGTATCTACTAATTTCACAAAGGGATTCAGAGGCTTCTCCTCGTTAGATGTTTTATCGGTGTCAACACATTCATCATCACTAATAACAACTGCTTGTTCTGCCAAATCATTCTCTTTGCTTAACTTCCCGATTTTTGGGGCCGTTTCAGCATCAGCAGATGAAAGCTTTCTTTTTCTTGTTTGCGGAGTGGTAGGCGAAGTTGATACCTCACTAATGAGTTTAAATGGAAGACGAGCTTGCTTCAGTACTTTTTTTGAAGGTGTCACCTCGGTATTCTCTGTAGATTTGCTTGTTTTCATGATTGTTTGAATGAAACAAACAATCTACGCTGATAATATACTCTAACAGCATCAAACACCGATAAAATTCATATAAAGTTGCAAATTATTTAGGCTAAATTATTAACGAAAAACAAAATTTCTCACAAAACCACAACACGATGAACTTTTGACAGCTAACTGAAAACGCGGGAGTTTTTGACATACATAAACGTTCAGAAATCTATGAGAGCGGAAGGATATCAAGCGACTAAACTTTCGCGCGGCGCTTATCGCGCTATGGTGTACCAGAATCTCATGGCAAATAAAAATATTGGAAGTGTGTTTTTCATATGGCAATTGTCTATGGTTTAATTGTCATCTGTCAAAGAAAATTATGAAATCTGTCAGTCGCTGCAAAAATTTTGTAATCTCTTCTTGACTATTTCTTATTTTTGTGAAAAAGTCGAAAAATCTCAAGCAAGTCACATTGTTTTCAATGTGAATTGAAAAATAAGGCATAATTCAAACTCAATCTTTGATTCTAAAGCGCGTCGTCGAGTTGACAGTAAGTTGGACTGAAATGTTTTGATACATTTAGTTTATTACCCAACTGCGTCAGAAAGAGGGTTATGTATTTATATTATAATTACATAATAGCTGCTTTATCGGGGTTTTCAGGTATATCTCACAAATTGGTGCAGAAGAATGGTCAAAATGTTGTGACCATGTAAAGAAAATTGAAAAAGATTTCATCATGCAAGATTGAATAATGGAGAAGTTTCCAATTTTTTCCTTTTAAATAAACTTGAAATAAATATAAGTAAAACTAATAATAACTGTGAAAGAATCATGAAAATATCTCTACAAATAAATAAGTTACAGGGCCCTAAAGTTGCGAATAACTATTCCACGCCATTTTGATCGGTGTATTCACAACAGTCATTCGAAGTACAAACAGTAAATCAACCCTGATCCAGTGCTGTTGACAGATCTATTTTTTTTAATCTAGCAGTTTTTAATTTTTCAGCTAGGGTCACTCAAGATTCTTTTTCAGTAAAATTTTGTAACCTTTTTTTAAATTATCCCAAACCTGGCCATATACAAAAAGAACGGCACCGTGTATGTTTCAGTTCCACGCGAAAATATGTAGGTAATTTAAATAATTAATTTCCCAGACATTTCTTGATCGATTTAAAAAAAAACTTCACCGTCTTTTTAGTTTTGGTATATATTTAAATCTCATTCAGAAATAATTATAGTGTTTTTAACATCAGTAAACTTCTCCATTGAAATGCTGGAAGAGCAATTTATTTACAATACCTCTTTATCTTGATCATCTATTGAAGAACAAGAAATGCAAGTGGAGTTCTTAGAATCGTTTTCTAGTTCTCAATGAAGTGATAAGTTAAAAGTATGATGCATAATAAAATTAGTTACTTAAAGTAATATACGATTTATTTATTTTTCAAGACATTTTCCAATGTTAAAAACCCGATGTATAACAACATTCTTCATACACATACCTACCTAAAATGTATATTCGTACTTCATGTTCATTAATATTAAAGTCATAAAAGTAAAAAATTAAACAGTATCAAGATCGTTTATTCCAATTTCCCCAGTATTGCTCTCAACAAAGTTTATTTTCCCTATTTGCCATGACATTCTGGTACACCTATAGTAGATAATTTAAAATGATAATTTCACTTAATAAATAATTATTTATTTCTTACATTATTTATGCATACATTTGTAATAAAAAATCCGCTCACAGACGGATAGATATCCATTTTTTAATGCTAAAAAAATACAATAAAAACCAGAAACAGCTATACTAGCGTCATCTATTAACGTTCCATTCTACGTAATGAGGTTACTGTGATGTGTGCAGCATGAATTTTGTTAAAATTTTGGGGTAAGTAATAATTTTCTTTAAATTATAATCATGTTTTGTCCCTATTTTAATGCTTATTATCTATGTAAATACTTCTTACATATCAATGAAGTGGCTGTGGAATTGCTTATTTTAAAATGTCAACAAACAATCAAATTGACTACATACTTACTTACCTACTTCAATTCGACTTCAATTTCTGTAAGTCATCTCTTGGCTCAAACAAACGTAGGAATTTAAATTAATTTAACACAATCAGAGGAAAACCAAATGTCTAGATCGAAATGGGATTACAGGGATGTATCTGTATTATTACAAGCCATTCGCAACTTTTTGTTAGGGAGGAAACACACTCTCCACCCCCGCTTTCCTTGGAAGGTGGCTGCAAGAAGTATACCTCCTCCTGACATACCTCGAGGCCCTGAGTATAAGTACTCCAACCAATACTACCATCAAAGGAACCCCTTTGAATCTGTGAAACCTCCGGTAGTTGCTCCTGTGGGCCTGGGGAGTAAACAAGGGAAAATGAAGGCGGAAAGTGTTAGTAAGATTTCGGCTAATACTTAGATAGTTATGAACGAATGATAGTCGAAAAAGCAATCCAACATCTATAATGTCGTCCACAAACTTACAGGAAATTTTGAAATTACTTATCCGTTAAAAAAAATACGCCGTTTGACGCGGTCGGTTACTATTTAAGCAATACTTAGGGTACCACAGCCTAATTTTTAATATCATAGCTTCGTCCTACTCTTCTGCAGACAAATCCACCCACCAGCAACGACGGCCACCCACGGTGGTTCATAGGTTTTTAATTTTATGGTTATTTAAATATAACTATAGTATGTACTTTTGCATTCTTTAATGAAACCTCAGGTGCCCATATCCGGTCTTCCGACGCCCGGCGCTACTTGGTGGTGGGATGGCCACAGCTACTACGAGTGCACGCCGCCGCCGCCGCCGGACACGCGGCCGCCCTGCCCGCCGGCGACCACGGGGCCGGCGCCGCCTCCTTGCTGCATCCAGCCGGTGGCATGCGAGCCCCCACCTGAGCCCCCTTGCCCCTTGTCGCCTGATAAGCTACCGAAGCACTGAAGAGTGTGCACAGAGTAATAAAGATTTTTGGGTAACACAGGATTTCAATTCACCCACCTATCCCCGCAACGTAATCCGAAGTTACGAATACTTCTTCCCTTCTGGGAGTCTGGGAGCCAGTGTGCGGCAGTAACAGTCTGCTTTTTCGATCGACTGGGCTTAGTTAATTCAGAACCTCACTGATTTATTTGATCTTATTTATATCAGCTATTTTACTCTGTTGGATTTGAACTCCCTAATCTGCCCTGGCCCCTATCACATTGCGTGAGTTACTATCTCCGAACTGAAGATAGTGGTGGTATAGTAGTAGGTGGAGGATCACATTGGGTAAAATGATAAAATCCTCCTACTCGTCTACTAAATAGGTATTTTTTACCTTCAAAAGATAGTAACTTAGTAATCATTTAGATTAATATTGCCACTTATTTGCACTTAAGTGTAAAGCGAACTGTCACGCTCACGTTGGAAGTCATGACCCTCGCTGGCTCATTGTGTTTTGGGTGAGCATTCTGGGCGTTAATGTCATTAGCATTTCTGTGTTAATGAGATACATTCCTATTGATCATGTAAGATGGTAGGTAGCTATGTCACCATAACCAGTGCCGTATTATCCATAAGGCACTTTAGGCCAGTGCCTAGGGGCCCACTATGGCCAGGGGCCCACTATGACCAGGGGCCCAGCACTCCCCTGGTCATAGGGGTGGTAGGGGTAGGGGTGGGGTGGTGGTCATAGGTCACGCCGCAGCGTGCCCTATCCCCGCACGATAGGGCACGCTGCGGCGTGCGTTCTCGCTGGTACTCCTCCTTGGGAGCTAGAAACTGGGGTCTTGTCTGTCATCTGTCACTGGATGGCAGACCAGAAGGCGCGTGGAAGGCGCCCGGCCCCGGAGCGGTGCGGCGCCGTTATGAAGACATGACTCGCGCGCATTTTGGCCGCCGCACTCTGGACACCATTGGTCCTGTTCTGGACAAATGGTTGGAACGACCGCACGGGTTCCTCACGTTCCGTCTGGCGCAGGTGCTGACCGGGCATGGCTGCTTCGGTTCGTACCTGCATATAGAACCGGGTGAGAGGAATCCCCGTGTGCCACAAATGCGCGGCGCGGCGGATGACACGATGCAGCACACCCTCGCGGGCTGCACAGGCTGCCCGGCTGGGAGGAGCAGCGCCGTGTCCTCACTGCAGTCGTGGGCCGGGATCTTTCGCTTCCAAGCCTGGTCAACGCAATGCTGGGAAACGAAGGATGCTGGAAGGCGGTCGCCTCCTTTTGCGAAGAGGTCATCCTTCAGAAGGATCCTCTCGCCTCATCGCTCCGCAGGCGGAAAAGGGGGCGGGAGAAGGCGGTTGTACGACCGTTCTACTCTGCCCCCAGGTGGCAGCCAGCAGGCCGGGGGTGCGGGGGTACCCTTGTCACCTTCGTCTGACGGGAACGGCTTGGCGTTTCGGGCATTCCCGTCGGACCCCCACAAGGGGGGTGTGTAGGGTCCGCCGTGTAGGCGAGCTGTCGCTGCAGCGTGGTGTCGCGGAAGTCTAAGGCTACGGCCGGATACTCACGACACCCCCACTCGGGCTACGACGGAACGCCGGGGAGGTTTTAGTGGGTATACCCCGTCCTTTTCACTTTTTAGGGCGCCGGGAGTCCCACACACCACCCTGTCCCCCGGCAGTGGTGAAAGTGCGCAAAGCATTTCCTCCGCGACAAAAAAGGGGGGGCCCGAAACGAGCTGTGCCTAGGGGCCCCGAGATGGCTAATCCGGCCCTGACCATAACCATAACGCACGCCCTAGATAGGTACTTATATCAAACGTAAGGAAATAGTTAAATAGTGATCCCACTCGATTATTTCTAAACTATATAAGATATCGAAAAACTGGTTACTGATCCTGAAAGTGCTTCACGAGCTCTTTCAAACGGTACCAACAATAGGTTACAGAATAAATTGAAACTATCCGATCACTAATCGTTTCCACCCTGTACTTATATTTGTGGCAAGTTGTGGCTACCATTGCTGATTACTAGGTACTAACTATGTCCTTGCGTTATGAGGAACCATGCCACCGTTTTAGTGGGCGTACCCCAGTACACCTAGACGCAAACAATTTTTTTTTTTTTTTTTTTTTTTTTTTCAAATTAGGCTGGTCAGAAATCGATCTTAGGACCCATTTTATATGTATAGGTAGGTACTTAATTTAAGTAGGTATTAGAGCAACTTCAAAACCAACTATATGGGTGTAGGTACGAATATGTAGGCACCAAAAACCTAGAAGCAAAAGCTTCATCACTTTACCAATACAGAGTCGTCATTATTTACGTTTTACGATATATTGAACACTAGGCTGGGAGTGCCGGTTATAAGGTGGGTGTAAAGCATGTTTATAGGTTGATTGATTTCCCAGAGGCTTTTAATTTTAATTAAAGAGCTGGCGGCGGCCATGTTTGCAGGTCAACCGCCAGCACCGCAAATTATATGTGAAAATAATGTTGATCTGAATCTGTAGGGAATAATACAAACAAGTAGGACTTGAAATAAAATGACCTAGTTACACTTTTATTTCAAGTCCTACTTGAAATAAAAGTCGACAACGTCAACAGTTACAGTTCAACACTAATTAACTAGATAATGCGAGTGTGTGGAAGAGATAATTTAAATTTTGATTAAAAAAAATACGGCCACTTTCTAAGCTCATAAATAAATAAATTTAAATATCCCTGGACATTTTACACTACGCTTCTAGTCCCAAACTAATCAAAGCTTGTACGATGGGTAAGAATAAGAATAGTTAACTTTATTAACATTAACAAAATAATACAAGACAATTTATCGAATATAAACATATTATGTCCTACTTAAATACTTTTTTTTTTGTAAATACATACATAGGTAGATAGTAACACCCAGCCCCATAACAGAAATTAAAATTCATCTTTTAAATTTTTGCCCGTCCGGGAATCGAACCCGGGACCTCTCGGCACACCAAATGGCCTACTAGGTATGTAATGTTATGTCTCTCCTCAGTTCTTTGAATAAGTATGTGCATCTCCTATACAAAAAGTACCAACAATATAACTCTTTATCCTACCCAAACATCTCTATTCCAAGTAACTCTGTCAAATAATTGTAAGAGGCTTGTAAACAAATCAACAGATGCATCCCGAGGAGATGTCATGTCAAGATCGTTTCTGATAGCTATAATCTGCGAGGCGGGAGGCGTCAGTCACTCGGCGCATGACCGGCGGGCCCGGCCGCAGTGCCTCCGACGCCGAGCGCCGCGGCACACGCGCGCCCGATAATGACCGACAACACCCCCCGCTAAGCGCCCCACACAACCCGTCTGGGGCTCGGACCCTCTGCTTAACAGAATGGCAGCTGCCACAACGTGCTAACAGTGATAAATCAGTGAATTTGACTAAAGTGAAACAGAACTCACAATCCAAAATGAGACAAGACAGCGATGCCTCAGCCCTGGCTGAGAGAGTAGCCGCTTTCAAAAGCGACCCCGAAAAGCTCCGGCAGGCCACAGAATTTGTTGACCAACTCATAGAGCAAGCTAAGAAAGAGGCTGAACTAAAACAAAAAGAGAAAGACAGAAGTAAATTCGTAAGTATCAATGTATATTTAACAACGTAAGGAAAACGGAATTGATAGGGCGGTAAGTGTTAACGGAGGCGTAGTGCTGCTGTAGATTGCAACTCGGCTTCTTCGATAGCAACGCTGAAACAAATATTCACCTTAAAAAGTTTCCATAGAAACAACAGTTTTAATGCTAAACAATTTGCATGCTCATCTTTTACACAAAATAGATAAATCGACTTCATTCATCCACATATTTCATTAACACCGTAATCAATATTATTGCAAGACGCGTTTTTCATATTTCAGAGGTAAAAAAAAAAATGTATCCAAAGCCTCGAACGCAATAAATCCAAACCAGCACACGCTTTATCAAAGATTTTTGTTAATTGGCTAATTAATCTCTCCATGAGAACACTTCTGCGTTTACGGTGAAATTTTTTCGTCGAGAGTGGAATGTTAATCTCTAACGCCTTTATCTGTTTGATTTATAAGCCGATAATGTTTTGGTGAAACTATATTGATGTCCGAGAGATTACCCTCGACCGTCAGTTAACTTCACCTGTATCTGATAAGCATGAAAATGTGTATGATCGATTGTCACATGGGTCAATAGACGGACTGCAATTTGCGATGCAATGTTTTGGCTATGCACCAAGCGATTGAACTGCGAATAGCATTAGCAGCAGTACTCGGATACAATAAACAGTTTAAATTGGTTTGAACTTTGCAACATGCATGTGACATTTCAGATTTGCATGTTAACCTTCTGAAGTAACCAACTGCACACAACTCAACTTAGAAAAGCGGGGCATATGATAGCATTTCACTTTTTCCCTGAAAAATCAATTGCCTTGCTACAGGGGTTATACTAGGGCTTATAATTAACACTAGGACATCTAAAAGCAACACGATTTTATCTTCAATAAAAATTATTTCCCCTTAAAAAAGTAGGTCTAACTAACTCGATACCAATGTGGAGTAGGATATCCTGATTTCTAACTGAATTACTTACAATAATAGCTTAGTATGTAATTAAAAGTGTAATGCGTGCGCCTTAACCCTTTCACGCATATGGGACACATTTGTCCCCGCATAGTTTTTACGATTTACAGTAATACTAGTTAAGTTAAGCCCTTTGTAGTTTAATATTCTTAAATTTTATTATTATCTTTTATGATTATGCGCTATAAATAATAAAAAACGCGATTCCTTGTGTAAAAAAAACTGGCACAAATTGTGAAAAAAAAAAACGTTAGACGTCAAAATTAAAAAATATTTTAATATTACTTAGCGGCTGTTCGGCCATTATTTTTCTTCTGATTTACATTCACTAAAAAGTATAATTATCGTTTTATTACATATTTTCGATTTTCTTCGTATGCATAATGAATATTATGTAAAAATCTGTATTGGGACACGGGTGTCCCTATGTGCGTCAAAGGTGACTTGATTCTTACTAAGGATATTATTTGCCTTGTTATAATTTGTATGTTTATATTGATGTTTTATTTATAATTCATACATTTTTTTGTAAATCATTTGTCTTCAAATCGACTTGAAGAAATTTCGTTCAGGAAATACGAAATTTAGAAGTCATGATGACTGAAAATGGTCACAATGTGGATGGTTGCCTTCCTGATGAAAGTGTGTCTACTGCTGGACAGAGGCTTCCCTGAGGATTTCCACAACAATCGTTCCTGTGCTGCTCGTATACATGAATGTACATGAGCAGCACAGGAACATGAGGCCTGCCACACTGCGTCTTCCTATCCGTGGGCGCCACTCGAGAAATTTTCTGCCCAAACGGCCATCACTTCTGCGAGCTATGTGCCCTGCCCATTGCCGCGAAAGTTTGGTAATTATGCGGGCTATGTCTGTTACTTTGAGTCTCCTGCGGACTTCCTCATCACCCTTTGGGTGACTTTGAGCCTTCTCATAAGGCCCATAGTAAAGGAACACGTCTCCGTTCCGTGCGTCATCGCCGCCAAGCCAACACACATTGGTCAAAGACTTTCAGTCAAAGGTCTTGAGACACTGCGGTATTTTGGATAAGAAGATGTCGCGAAGCCTCTCGGATGTTGTCCCCCCAAGTAAGATTTACGATTGTAGTAACGGCACGGCTAAGACCTTGGAAGACCTAGAATCAATGCTCATGGCCTCAGTAGAGGCTCTCAATAAATGGGATTCAAAATAAACATGGACAAGACGAAAAAAATATGTCAAATATCCGTGTTACACGCACTCCTCTGACCGCTGGAGACTACACTCAAAGTTGTTCTTGAAACAAACAGTCTAGTTAGGTAGGTCTAACTTCAAGAAAAAGGTCTATGATGAGATGAGGATCAAATATAAAAATACGTAAGATATGATGCTATCTATTTTAAATTTCTTATTCTAAATATAAAAATAAGCTTATTGATTAAATTTAATGTGTATTTTTAGTGTGATTTGTATTTATTTTGCAATAAAAGCGTCGAAGTATTTTATTTTCAATATATGAGGCAATGTATACCTTAACGCATATAGGGACATATGTGTCCCCGACTGAAAAACACTGAAATACATAGCACTTATATTTTCTGTACTACTTTTATGTTAAATTAGACTAAAATAAATAGATATAACTAAAGAAAAAATAATTTTATGGTTTGGAATAGTTATAAGCGTGTAAGGGTTAAATAAATTGTCAAAATCGTATGTCATAGTCATAGTCATAGTCATAGTCATTTATTCCATAAACAACCCTATTAACCTACATTTTGTACAACTATTTCTTTCATACGTAGGTTTTCTTAGATTTTCACGTTTCCCTCTATTTTCCTGCGCGGTAGCGTGACTGAAAGTCATTATTTGCTAATAACCTGTGTTGTTATTACTCTTTTCGCAAACTATCATTAACAGGCATTGGTATTCTTTGAAACCAGATCTATCGTGTAAAGCAGTTCGTATTGATAAAAGGAAAATGGCATTTAATTTAAAACTTCCTTTTAATTTGCATTCCTATTTCAGTCACAAGTATTTTCTGTGGCGATTAAAATGTAACTTGCTAATCTTTTAACTAAAATAAGAATATTTACGGAAATAATATAGTAAGTGACGTAAGGGTAGACGCAAAGTCATAAATGAACATAGCAAACCATTTTTTGCGATTATTATCAATTGCTAGCTTCTGCAACTTACTAATTACGATAACTTAAAATATTTCCATGACAATATTAATTAAGAAATGTTTTCTTTCCTTTTCAGGAACCACAAGACCCAGCTGCGGGTAAGTTTATCTCTGTCACTTCGAATCTACTTATATAATTTCCATATCAATAAGACTGAACTGAAAATAGCTCAAAGTAAGTCTTATCAACATGGTTACGTTATCTGACGCTGCTCTGTCACACAAAAGACTCAAAAGCCTTTATCAAAGAACCGAGGATTATAGCCGTAAGATCTCCGGGTTAAAATATCATTTGTGTCTCTTTCAACTTCAAACAAGCTGGAAAATTTTGATCGATGGATTACCTAATCCAACGTTGGTACGAGTAGGTATTTTCCTATAGGGACATTCCTAGGCTCTATGTAAGTTTAGTTGCATCTTATCATAATTATTATCGTACAAGAGAATGCAGATCAAAAATAAGCTACTAAGTACATATTATAATACTTAGCCACCCACCTACGTTGTGTTGTGCCACATACATGCAGGGTTGCCAGATATCAGCTAACTCAATTCGCCTAATTTTTCCTACCGAGTAGCCTAAATCGCCTAATATTTTTTTTTCCTGAAGTAGCCTAATTCGCCTAACATTTTGAGGTAAGTATACAAAAATACATGTCAAATCGACACATTAATGACAAACAGCTGTTTATCTCTTTCTAACTTACCCATGGTGATGTATGAAAAAAGAGATAGATAATGTTTGGTCAGCCTACTCATTCTGGCAACATTTTTATGTGACGTCACTAACTACCTGACTCGTGCCGAGTACATACAAGATTTAAGAAATCAACATGGCTGCAATATAGGCAATCAGCTGACAACTACACATACACACACACACACACACGCGCGCACACACACACACACACTAACAAACACACACACGCACGCACGCACAAAACCTGTCATTTCCTATATTGCGGCCATGTTGTTTTCTTAAATCGTGTATTTATATTGCGTGTAAGTGTGTGCGTAATGTATGTGTTAGCGGCAATTTGTATAATTTAGGAATTCTATACAATCCCTAGTCAATGTGTAAAATCAATGCCTGGGGCGCGTAATCAATGTATAAAATATTATTGTTCAATAAATATTTTACCTAGGCAGTAGGCCTAAGATGCGCGCCGCGATAAGCGGTTATCACGCCATTTTATCGATTTTGCCCATACATTTTGACGTCGATAAAAGTTATCACGGCGCGCATCTTAGGCCTACAGGTGTATGTACTTCCTAGGCATTGTATAGAATACCAGCTGGCCCACCGGTAATGTGTAAAGTAAACAGATTTTGATCATTATTTATTTATGTACGGTTAGGGTGTAGCAAAGGGGGTGCAGGACTTAGCCGAATAACCGAATTTTCAAACGTAATTTGTATGGAGCTGATACTTAGAAAAAAATTGACGGATTTAGTATGGAGTTTGGACTTTTTAGAGTAGTAAAGGAGGTAGGGGTCATTTTAAAAAACTAACTGAATTACAGAATACTAGGTTAGGGTTTATTTTTCCAAGGTAATCCTGAAGTAGCCTAAATAGCCCGATCTTATTTTCTAGGTAGCCTAAATGGCTACCGGTAGCCATTTGCATTTTTTGGTCGCCATTTGACCCCCAGAGGTAGCCTAAATGGCGATAATTCGCCTAATCTGGCACCACTGCATACATGGCATACTGACTCGTATTACTCAGACGTACGCCAACTCATTGCTGGTAGATTTGATGGAGCCACATTTCTTACATAACTCATTTTAGTATACGTACTTATCCTTAATCACAAATCAAGCAGTAAGGTCGTATTAGAAAAATTGGTTATTCGCAAAAGAAGAATCAATGCGCACACAAATGTAGTCAATATTAAGATTCCGAATACATCTTTCAGTCTATTATTATTCATCATAGAGCGCTAAGACTCGGAAAAGAAAGTGATTCGAAAGTCATTTGATATTCTGTGTGCCTACTTAGTGAATGATTTTTGTTTTGTAACTTAATTCTCTCAGATCAGGTTTGATCGTGAAAATTGTCGTGAAATTCTCATTCTTCAAAAGCCAAAATTGCATAACTAACTAAATATAGGGTGTAATCCTTACAACTGAAGCGCATTGTGAGTATTCAGGAACTGAAAGTCTGAAAGTGCGAAAAAATCCTGACAAATCTTTGATCTTTCCAATCCGATTGCAGCTGCAGCGCTTTTCTATAAAAATCGTGCTAAAACACGCTGCACAAAGCCGTTGTTAATCAAGCCCGCATAACGAGCGCACGTCTGGCGGCGGAAATGCTTCATCTCCGAGCGGCGATTGTTTCCCCCGAGTCTACTAATAACTACAACTAGGTACAGCAGGGCAAGTACGTGGAAAAATCACGTTCTGAATTAACGACTCTATGTCCTATGTAAACATTTAGTACCTACGCACAAAACTCGTAGAGATCTTTTTTTGGGTCAGTAACAAACTTTTTGCGGCTGTTTACTCGTATTTACTACTATACACAAACGCGCACGTTTTGTTTGCAAAAGCAACGATTCTTTGAATTGTCGGTCTTTCTTTCCCATTATGATACATCCTATTTAGTTCGTGTCCCACTTGTTTAATAAATTAGGACGTAGACATTATACTAATTTGGCCCACCCACGGTTTTTGGCAATGTGGAAACATTTGACCGCAAACGTAGGTAGATAGTAATGTAACTGAAACGTAGTGCCACTGAAAATTTAAATTTTACATAATATTTTGGACTTGGAATTGGAATTGTATCTCTATGATTAGCCGTCGACAAATTTTCCACCCTATGCGAACTTATTTACGTGGTGTTTTTTGTTTGTCCTGTGTTCTGTAATAATTTTCAGTCCCATGCCCGAAATGTGTCTTCAACATGGACATCATATTTTATGTATTAGATATCCAAAATAAAAGATCGATGCAACCATCTCAAGTTCTCAACACAGTCGAAGAATTTTTATGAGCTCTTTAAAATACTTGGCACCTTAGATTAATAAAACCTACATACAAACGCTTCGTCAAGAGTGAGGCAAAAATCTTATGTCATTAGTGTCAATTTTGTTGGGGAGTGTAGACAGTGAAGGCGATTTTCCCGAAAGTAGGGAAATTTTTAATACGTTTTTAATTATTTTAAAGTCTCGATTTCATAAAAAAGGAAGTGTACTTGTACGGCGAACAATTGGGAAATACATTTTCTTGTTACTGGTATCATTCCCGTATTTAATTTTTGAAAGCCAAATTCAAGCAAAATACGCGTCGAATCGTAGTACTTACTTATGAAATATAACACTGGTCAGTTTCTTTCGTTTTTCTGATGTATTTAGACACCCTTTCACAGCACAAACCGTCTTAATTAATTAAAAGTCGTCGGACGTTTACCAATTTTTCACTTTGACAGTTCATGTGACGTTTACGGGTGAGCCATTCTGGCTTACTAAAATCTGCCTCACTTTTCGTGCACTGACTATCTATCTAGGTTTTATTAATCTAAGCTTGGCACATAAAAGGCTTCATCACTCAATCTTTATTATCACCGCTGTATGTGTATTATTATTTACTACTCAGAACAATTGCAAATAATCATGGATGGTCATAGCAATACATTTTTTCCTACCCTACAAGACGAGTATTCTGATCATAATCCCGAATTTAAATATCGTTTACTATGTTTTTGTGGTTTTACACATAGGCCACTTACAGATTAAATGAACTTAGCAATAGCAAATGTATTTTATCGCGAATTTATACTTGCATTACTTAAGTAGCAAAGGCTAATTAATTACGTGGTGAAAATGGAGAGATCGTAAACCGGTAAGAAATGCTCGGTCTTTATTAGGACCTAAGGTCTGTTTTTCTCATTACTTACTGGTTTTATTAAGAATCTTTTTACATACCCTGTATTTTTCCGTCATTCTTATTTATCTTAGAGACAATGATTTGTAATACTTACTTTGCGATTTGCGATCTTATGGCGGACATTACGTAGAATAGCAGCTCTACATTTTATTGGGTTCGAACTAGCGTGCCGTGTCGCTATCGCTATTGGAATTTTCAAGGCTCACCGATTCACCGAATAACTATTGCTAAACTCAGGGATGCACTATTGCACATGTATTGTGAATTTTGTTAGTTTAGCGCATTGATTCATCCACGTCTGCAATACAGAACAGAATTTAAACATCATACCTGTGATGTCTCCGCCTTGGAGACGTAAATAAAAGTTGTTTCTATTTGAAGATACTGTCTTTTATTTTCGATTAAACACAGAGCTTACAAGATTGCCTATCGCCATTTTGTCTGGCGTATCAAGAACAGGGTTGCCAGATATCAGCTAACTCAATTCGCCTAATTTTTCCTACCGAGTAGCCTAAATCGCCTAATATTTTTTTTTCCTGAAGTAGCCTAATTCGCCTAACATTTTGAGGTAAGTATACAAAAATACATGTCAAATCGACACATTAATGACAAACAGCTGTTTATCTCTTTCTAACTTACCCATGGTGATGTATGAAAAAAGAGATTGATAATGTTTGGTCAGCCTACTCATTCTGGCAACATTTTTATGTGACGTCACTAACTACCTGACTCGTGCCGAGTACATACAAGATTTAAGAAATCAACATGGCTGCAATATAGGCAATCAGCTGACAACTACACATACACACACACACACACACGCGCGCACACACACACACACACTAACAAACACACACACGCACGCACGCACAAAACCTGTCATTTCCTATATTGCGGCCATGTTGTTTTCTTAAATCGTGTATTTATATTGCGTGTAAGTGTGTGCGTAATGTATGTGTTAGCGGCAATTTGTATAATTTAGGAATTCTATACAATCCCTAGTCAATGTGTAAAATCAATGCCTGGGGCGCGTAATCAATGTATAAAATATTATTGTTCAATAAATATTTTACCTAGGCAGTAGGCCTAAGATGCGCGCCGCGATAAGCGGTTATCACGCCATTTTATCGATTTTGCCCATACATTTTGACGTCGATAAAAGTTATCACGGCGCGCATCTTAGGCCTACAGGTGTATGTACTTCCTAGGCATTGTATAGAATACCAGCTGGCCCACCGGTAATGTGTAAAGTAAACAGATTTTGATCATTATTTATTTATGTACGGTTAGGGTGTAGCAAAGGGGGTGCAGGACTTAGCCGAATAACCGAATTTTCAAACGTAATTTGTATGGAGCTGATACTTAGAAAAAAATTGACGGATTTAGTATGGAGTTTGGACTTTTTAGAGTAGTAAAGGGGGTAGGGGTCATTTTAAAAAACTAACTGAATTACAGAATACTAGGTTAGGGTTTATTTTTCCAAGGTAATCCTGAAGTAGCCTAAATAGCCCGATCTTATTTTCTAGGTAGCCTAAATGGCTACCGGTAGCCATTTGCATTTTTTGGTCGCCATTTGACCCCCAGAGGTAGCCTAAATGGCGATAATTCGCCTAATCTGGCACCACTGATCAAGAAGAAGGAATCTCCGATACACATCCTGAATAATGCTTTTAAACTAGCTACGTTTGGATACGCGCTTATAATAACAAATTAAATACCGATATAAAATAACGATACATAACATATACTCCCCTCTTACAATTCCAATCAGTACTTATAAATCTAACTTAACAGGAGGTCTCCGGACTCTCTGTGAACGGACTACAGGAACTGGAGAATTGCCTGATACATTTTTATCCTTAGTTACATTTATTGGGGAATGAATATTATCACTATTTAACTTTAAATCTTCTACAGTTCTACCCGAGGAAACAATTGGAGATGCCTGAATTGTTTTCTCGTTTACAGGAATTGAAACATTTTCTGAAATAATACTAGACTCTTTTTCACTATTAAAGTTATCATTACATTTAATTAAAGGTAAAGTTTGAGAATCTATGGAATCATTAATATCTTTACTTTCTGAAGGTACAGAACGAATAATCTGATTTAAGTGTCTTTTCCAAATTAAACCTTCATTTAAAACTTTACACAAGTATGTTCTCTTTCCTAATACCTCATCAATAACACATTTAGTAAAAACTTTCTTAATAGGGTTTCTGTAATCTCTACAATAAACATATTCCCCTTCCTCAAACGATTCCTCTCTTCTACTTAAGTTCCCTTCCTTGTACATACAATTACTTTCCTTGTTCAATAATAAATCAAAACGAGTTCTTAATTTCCTTTGAAACATTAACTGAGATGGAGTCTCATTCGTGGCAACATGTATTGAGTTTCTGTAATGAAATAAGTAACGATTCATTAATGTTTCAAATGATACATTACAATTTGCTTTATCTTTAAGTGCCTTACTTAAACTGAACTTAAAATTTCTTACAGCATTTTCAGCTAGCCCGTTAGTTGCAGGATGAAAAGGTGGAGATGTTTCATGCTTGATACCATTTTTGAAAAGAAATTCAGAAAAATCTTTACTAATAAATGTAGCTGCATTGTCTGTGACAACAACTTTAGGTAAACCAAATCTACTGAAACACTCCCTGAACTTTTCTACTGTACTTTTTGAATCTAAACTTTTCATGACAAAAGTTTCTGGCCATTTTGAATAAGCATCAATAATAATTAATACAGTTTTGCCATTGATAGGTCCTACAAAATCTGCATGCACACGCTCATATGGTGCACTACACTTTGACCATGGAATTACATTACATTTTTCAGGTTCTGGTCTGGCCGACATACACAGATTACAATTTCTAATATAATTTTCAATAGATTTATCTAAACCAGGCCACCAAAAGTATGAACGAGCATTGCTCTTCATTTTGACAATTCCTTCATGAGTACTATGCAATTCCTTCAAAAAATGCTGTTGTAATTTATGTGGAATAACAACACGATACCCCCACATAATTACACCTTTGTCAATGTACAATTCACTTTTTCTTTGTAAAAATGGTTTTAAAGATTCATTTTTCACTGCCATAGGAAAACCATATCGAATCATATTGTAAACTGTACTCAAAATTGAATCTTTCCTAGTCTCAGATCTAATGACATTTAAATCAATTGCACTTTGCTCTTCAACAAAATTAATATAGTCACATTCCTTTTTACAATTAATATTAAAACTTTCTTTACATTTTAATGGCATTCTTGACATACAATCTGCTTTTACATTATCACAACCTTTTACATGTTTAAATGTATAATCAAATGAAGCTAAATACAAAGACCATCTTTGCAAGCGCCCTGCTGCCATCTGTGGTAAGCTTTTATTCTCACCAAATAATGCCTGTAAAGGTTTATGATCTGATAATAATTCAAACTTGGTACCTACTAGATACTGATAAAACTTTTGTACTGACCAATAAATAGCTAAAGCTTCTTTGTGAATCATTGAATAATTTTTCTCTGCCTTAGTGAAAACTCTAGAAATAAAACTTATAGGTCTGTCTGTCCCATCTGGCATGACATGACTCAAGACTGCCCCTATTCCATTTTGAGCTGCATCACAAGCTAGTCTCAATGGCAGGTTCCTATTAAAATGAACTAGTACATTGTCAGATACAATATCCTTTTTTATAGTTGAAAAACTCTCTTGACATTCCTTTGTCCAATTAAATTTACAATTCTTTTGTAATAAATCATACATGGGCTTTAATTTTATAGAAACATTTGAAATAAACTTGGAATAGTAGTTTACCATACCTATCCATGATCTAACTTCAGTTGTGTTTGTAGGAGCTGGAGCATTAATAATAGCCTCTAACTTTGATGGATCTTTCTTTAACCCTTGCTTTGAAATGATGTGGCCTAAATATTTGACTTCCTCTTGAAAGAACAAACACTTTTCCTTGTTCAGTCTAATGCCTACATCTTTGAATCTTCTTAGGACCTCCCTAAGGTTCTGCAAATGAGAAATGTCATCATGACCAGTGATTATGACATCGTCAATAAAATTGACTACTCCCTGAGCGCCTAACAACACTTTTTCTAACTTAGCCTGAAAAATAGCTGAAGCAGGCTTAGTACCATAAGGTAACCTTGTTAATTTGAAAATACCCTGCGGTGTTGACCATGCTAATAGCTCACTTGTCTCATCATCCAAGATTAAATGATTAAATGCATTGCGCAAATCTAGCTTTGTGAACTTTTGTCCCCCTTGCAAAGCTGTAAAAATATCCTCAATTCTAGGCAATGGATGGTTGACCTCTTTCAAATATTTATTCACTGAAATTTTATAATTAGCACACAATCTAATGTTCCCATTCTCCTTGACAACTGGGACTAAAGGTGTACCCCACTTTGAATTTTCAGTTTTTACAATAACACCTTCTTTTTCTAATTTACTTAACTCTGCATCAACTTTGTCTTTAAATGAGTATGGAATGGAACGGGGTTTGTGAAAAATGGGCCTAACATTTTCATCTATTAATTCCAACTTAATCTTTTCCCCTCTAATAACACCTAGACCTGGTTTGAAAACTTCAGCATACTCATGTAAAACTTGTTCTAATGTGTAATCTTTCACAGAGTTAATAGGTACTGATTTTTGCAAATTAATCTGAAATTTCTCAATTAAGTCTCGCCCAAATAAACATTTTTGACCATTATTTACGACAAATAATCCACAGTTTAACTCTTTATTGCCTATTTTCAATAATACATTAACCTTGCCAGTAGGCTTGAAAATTTCACCATTATAAGTTTTTAATTCAATTTCAGTTGGTTCTAAAATAGTATTATGTGCGAATACTTTCTTAAAAATTGACTCGGGAATACATGACACTGCTGCCCCTGTATCCAATTCCATTTGCAACGACTTACCGTTTGCTTGTGAATTTATCACAAATGGATTTACATAGTTAACATTTTGAACATTTGTTGTAAACATTTGCACAGGTTCTACTGTTTCCTCAATAACATTTACTAATTTGGCATTTTTATTCTTACAAACAGCCGCTAAATGACCAATCTTTTTGCAAATTTTGCATTTGTAACTTTTAAATTTACACTTAGAAAAATTGTGATTACTTTTACCGCAATGAACGCATTGTAATACGCTTCCTTGTCCTTTGCCCTGGTGGTGCTCCTTGCCCTGATGGTGCTCCTTGCCCTGATGGTGCTCCTTGCCCTGATGGTGCTCCTTGCCCTGGTTGTGCTCCTTGCCGCTTGTGTTCTTGTATACCTTGTTGACTGCTCTGTGGTTGCTCGCGATTGCTGACTCCTTGTTTAGCGCCACTTCGAGTAACTCCTTCAGGGACTTTTGTGAATCCTCCTCACAAAGTCTATTCTGCACAGGCCCTGGCCTCAGACCTGTCACCAGTTTATATTTGACAATGGCTTCCATGCTGCTGGCTGGAAAATTGCAATCTGTCGATGCCTCACGAATTCGAGAATAGAATTTCGCCACACTCTCGCCGTCATCTTGTCGAAGCCTATCGAACTCAATCACCTTTCTGTAGTGAGAGATGCGAGGTTTAAAGCGAAGTTTGAGTGAATCTTCGATTTGCTTGTAGGTTTTGGTAGATGGTAAATCTGGGTGCAGAACGTTCTTCAATGTTTTGTAGACTTCTTCATGCAAACTTACAAGTAAAGATGCCACTTTTCTTTCTTCAGGGATAGCATTTGCTTCGAAATATTGCTCCATGCGTTCCAAGAAACATGCTATGTCCTCACCCTCCTCGTAGGGTTTCAAGTTGTGGCCTATGCCGCCTTGGCCGCCGATAAATGTTTTGCTCGTCGCCATATTTGTGATGTCTCCGCCTTGGAGACGTAAATAAAAGTTGTTTCTATTTGAAGATACTGTCTTTTATTTTCGATTAAACACAGAGCTTACAAGAATACCTACTCTACTTCTTATGGACACAAGTAAGTAATCAGATAGTTCCTTTCTTTTATGGGTTATCAAACCATACGCAAGGTGTAGACGTTGACCATACTAGAAATGAAATTTCCACCACCACCACAATCACATGGAACCTACTGGACTGGATCTCCGAGCTCCCAGATAGAATTTCACCACGTCTTCTACTACGAGTATGACATCGTTTGTTCGATGAATCGCATCATTTCTTTGAACCATGATTTTGGTGTACAGTAAAATACCGGTAACAATAAAAAATATGGTAACTACCTAAGTATTGAATTAACAATGAGGCACAAAGCGGGGACGGCCGTCACGTCGTAATGCCCTGCCGTTAGCAATAATGGAGTCTGTTATTTTTAACCTGCTATTACCGAACCACATATGAGGCAAGGAGATAATGCAATGGCCACGGCTAGTAGATATGCCTCTGATATACACAGTAACAATATTACTACCATGGAGACTGGATACTGATTAGGTAATGCGGAACTATTAATCAGTATTCTGTGATCTTAGCTGTAATTTTAGTTTAAGCTTAGTTTCCGAATTTAACGTTCAAAATTAATATTTCGCATTTTTTACTCAAGCTAGCCAAATTCTTGTAACGTTTTTTAACTCGCCAGCTTTGAAACGTTTTATAACTTCTGAAAACATTTGGAGATGAAAATACAAATTTTGAAAAGACAGATGATGTAAATTGTTAATCCTTTTAATCCTAACCACGTAAATACGTGTAGGTAGAGCCTATATTATCACTTCCCTTGTGTCTCATCAAGCTCATTAGGTACGAGACCGTCGGATCAGATTATGGAACAAACCGCGCCGATTTGTTTGATTGCGAGCAATTGGCACTTTGACAGGGTTTAGCTTAATTAAAGAAAAGGATGGAGGTATTGTAGTATTCATTTACTTGATGCCTACTTAACTACTAGAACATTTGTACTTTAATTGCATTTAGATTATCTAAGTTTAATTGAAAGACACTTCAGTCGCTATGAACTTAGATAGGATCGTTCTAAGAATAATGTCAACGAGAGTTCTGCTCCAAGGTTTCTGCTTTCAATGAATAATAAGCGATACTGTGATGAAAATATGTCAAGAATATTCTCCGATGACGCTTTCTGTAGCTGTTTATCATAAGCCCATTAGCATTTCGCTCAGTCGCGCGAGATAACGATCTGTTTACTGACTTCAGGGCAAAAGTGCTGACCTTCAGCACAAAGTAACTACTACCGCTGCAAAAACAATTTACTACGTTGCATCCTAATATGTATGTAGGTACTTCTGGTACAATACAGTTGTGGTGTCTATAGGTGTCTTGTGGAAAATGTTTTCCCGAATCTACTTTGTATGTACATGTAGGTAATGTTAAGTAACTAAGACAATGACGTATTTGAATTGAATATTTTTACTTTTAGTGAGACTAACAGATAGGTACGTATTCAGTAACTATTTTACAATCATTCACAAAGATTTACGTAAGTAGATAGTTACTTTCATGGACAAAATAAACTAGGTCTTCTTCACCAATACTTATTTTCAATCACCCTGTATTAAAAGCACCCTATTCCTATAGCCGTTAATGAAATAAAACAATTACCTACTTATGTAGTCTAACCAATTTTTTGCTGTTTTCTAAGCATTGAGAAATTAAACAACGAATGGCTGTGAATATTTAGGGGTGAAATGAGACATTGAATAGTCTGGGTGTGATAGCCAAAATCGATACGCACCCTTTCATCGTTCGGCCCAGCGTGGAGCACTAACAAAGCAACGCAACGTGCACCCCGGTCGCGACCTCCGAACTTTCCTTGTCAACGTGACCTTTTCGCGAACAACTGAAATTGCTAACTACTAAAATTGGTAGTTGAAACGTTGCGAAATTTTATTTCTGCACGCTTACCTTCTCAGAGATCAGTTGATGTCTGAATCTAAGTACCTGCCTACCTACCTATTCCTTCTTATAATTATAACATTGTATTGTTAACGGAGACTTCACAATCCAAATCGGTCTTCACATAGATAGCGCTATTAACTTACCTACATAAATAAAGTTTTTATCTCAAGTCAAATATTATGTCCGTACTAAATCATTGAAAGAGGCAAAACAAGACAGACGCGAGAGAGGCCCAACCCAAAGGCGACAAACATTTTATTTGACTTGCAAAGAGAGAGTTTCTAAAAAGCGAACATTGAATAAATTAATTAAGTTGCCGTTCGCTGCATGCATTTAGCTGTTCAAAAGACAAACTGAGACGAAAAACATTTACCGGACAAATACAGGGTGGCCCAGAAGAAAGTTCACTTTTGAAAATTCAAGGAAACGAAAACTGTAAATTTTTATAGAACTTTAACTATTGCAATTTAAAGGAAATTTAGTGCAAGTTATTTTAAAATTTACTTTCTTTTATCAATTTTATCGTACATGTGATTCCATTGACGTTTACAACATTCGGTCAACATACATAAAAATTTTGGAAAACTTTCGTTAGAGTTAAGCTCGAAATGGATTCAGGATGAATGAATAAAAAAAAAAAAAAAAGTAAAAAAAAAAAAAATACTTTTTGGATTATGAGAGTATACTCTGCTCATAAGGTAACCCCACAAAAAGAAGTATGCTGGAATGAGATTAGCGCTTCTTAGAGGCAGTGAGATTTCACCCCTGCTTAATTGGTTTGTTGCATTGAAAGGATGATAAATTTTTGAGAGCGCTATACTGGTAGGCTGAAAAGCTTTTTGATTTCAAAGCTGCAAGATTCGCAAGGCTATGACCGGAGCACTTGGTTTCATCAAGATGGGGCTACGTGTCACACTTCAAATGAGAGCATTTAGATGGTAAGAGACATGTTCCCACAAAAAAATATTTTCAGGTAGGGGTGATATCTCCTGACCACCAGGAAGCCCTGATCTCACTCCAGAAAATTCTTTTTTGTGGTGTTACATTAAGAATAGAGTATACTTTTATAATCCAACAACCATGCAGCAACTAAAGCTGAGCATTCGGCAAAAAATTGAAAATAGGTTTCGAGGTAATTCTAACGAACGCATTTCAAGATTTTAATGTATGTTGATGGAATGTTGTAAGCGTCAAGGAAATCTCCTGGGCGATGTAATTTAATAAAGGTAAATTTAAAAATAAATTGCATTAAATTTCCTTTGAATTGCAATAGTTAAAGTTCTATAAAAATTTACAGTTTTCGTTTCCTTGAATTTTCAAAAGTGAACTTTCTTCTGGGCCATCCTGTAGAATATGATTAATATAGACCATTGTTAGAATAGGTACTGAAATAAAGAAGTTTTGGAATAAGTAAGTAGTTCATTCTGCTATATTTGTTGTCTAATACTAATACTTAGTAGCTATTTATTTGTGTATGATGTTGATGATAAATAGTTACATTCCCGATGTAGAGAAAGATAAAGATAAATGTTGGGGGAACATGCTAAGTCGAAAACTTAACTTAAGGCTTCCGCTTGTTTACTTGTTTTAAGTTCTTGTTTGCCCAATCGTAAAGCTCTATTCATGGCACTATATTCGGATGGATTAAGTGAAGTTATAGTTTATCAAGATTAAACTAATATTACCTACATTTCCTACTCAATACGTTTATTGCTTCCATAATGCATACAGGTTCTTACAATATGTTACCACCATCGTACCTACATCATATTTTGTTTTAAGAGCGTTTACGCCGTTTGGCGCAAAAACAGTACTTTTTCAACTCGTTACAATCATTAACCAGTAATATTACAAATATGTTATAGGCATAAATAGTTAGGCAATTTCGTCGTCTAAATAGTTAATTAAGAAAATATTGCGATTAGTTTAGTATTTAAGAATTCTATCATGATAAGTCCACACAGGTTTTGTAAATATAAAAATACTGTGAAAACGATTTAACAAACATTTATATCCTATAGCATAGATCCTTGGGCAAATAGTTATCTGAGAAATTTTTTAGATTTAAGCGTTTTACAATAAGAAATCACAAATTAAAAGAACGTGAAATACCCAAAAATCAAAGTGATTTTTTCACCAATATTCTTCCTTTATTCAACACAAAAATAGCTTAATATAATAGAAGAATATCTTATCTAAAATATTTACTTTGAAATTTATAATAATTCATTGTAATTTATTTTTCTATGAGTATTTGAAAAGTACTATAAAACGCCGCGCACGAATCGTTCAAATTCAGTCCGCCTCGAGGCGTTCCAGAGTGAGGTCACGTCGCTCAGTGCTCTGCTGACATGTGTCACGCGTACGTTGATCTTTGACAGGTAGCTGGACTTTTATAGTGTATCCGCAAAATCTAGGTGGTAGATTTTGCGATCATGTGGTAATTAAAATATTTGATTGTTATTTTTCATTACAGTCTATTTTTACTACAAATTCTATTTCAGACGTAATAACACAACATATTACAGTTGGAAAATCTTCGCGGTAGGTACCTCGGATTGCAGTTAGTTGGACAGTGGTCATTTGACGGCCACTTGAATCGTCTCACCCCTAAGCTTTTGGCTACCGCCGGCGCACTAAGCCGGGTGATGCCTAATCTCGGAGGCCCGGCCGCACTGAGTCGCTGACCTATATGGGGCTCGCTCGAGTATGGCACAGTGCTGTGTAGTCGTGGAGCATCCTACTGTTGAAAAAAGCGCAACGCATGATATCACTGAGACACAGGCTGAGGTAATTCGTGGATACCGCATAGTATCCGCAGTCCCTCTATTCCCGGTTGTGGACACTGACTATGTCCCTACTGAAGATAAATGGGAAAAAAATATTGTCATTAGTATAATATTAGTAAGGACCACTTTACAGGAATATTATCAGAGCTAGACCATATTAAATCCAATAAAAATCTTAAAATAGCTCTCCTGTAAAATTGCAAAAAGTGCAATTGTGCCCTTGTTCTACCGAAGGTGCGATATATTCTTATGAGACAAATAATCTTATGGTATAGTGTGCTTACTTTCTGTGAAAGTGTTCTTTCACAGAAAGAAGCAGTGGAAAGCGGGAGCGAGAGGCCTCAGCCGACACTCCGGTTATCCGCCGCCGACACCCTGGGCGCAAGAGGACAGCTTATGGTCTCCAACTGTCCCTTCCTAACAGGCCTCGGTCGCTAGACATGGAGGTGTCTGGTGGCGGCTAAGGACGAATGCTACAGGCAACAGCCAATGGCGATGTCCCGCGTTCCCTCATATCACTCATATGGATCATGGCAGAAACAGTCAGGTTTTAGTGGGTGTAGGGGCTACCCACCTTCTGGTAGGAAGAACCCCACATAACCCACTAGCTGCCCCCGCAGCTGGTGGGTATGAAATGTTATGCATCCGGATAATAAAAGAATAGTTAACAGGAAAAGTTTGTTTTGAATAGAACCGATTTGAAAAAATCTCTCACCATTAAAATTCAAATTTTTTTCTGCTGAACATAGGCTGTATAAAATATTCTCAAAATAGTAAAAAACCTTTGATAATTTACTATTTGATAAAGAATTTACGTATTTATTAGGACTAATGTATACCATGATTTATAATTATGGAGTCGGTGTTGGAAGATTTGAAGATTTTATAGTTTCCTTGAGATGTCACTTGACAGCCTGGCACACTTTAACGATGGTGGATCAAAGTATTTTGGTTTGACTATAGAGCGTGAGAACACGCACACAGTCACAATTATTTTAGTGTGAATAAAAATAGCATCGAAATTACCTAAACTTGACATGCCACGCTAGACGTAAACGCTCTTACGTGAAAAGTAAAAAAATAATATTAACAAACAAGTAATGTAACTTTATAGGTAGTTACAAAATTCCCCTAATGATACGAAAACATGACTAAGTTTTTGATTCTTTTTCTGTTAAAAACTTTCCTCCTCCATCTAAACGCGATGGGAAATTCTAAAGAAATGATAAAACTTCTCTAAGAAACAGGTAGGTATAATTTGTTTGTAAAATAATTTTGTAGGTAAAGCCTATATTTTGAACCGATCACAAGCTTGTTTAGTTTAGTCTTGAATGCAAATCCATGATGGAATCTCGTTTTTTTTATCCACAACGAGGAAGCTCTTGGCCTGTATCTGTATCTCACCTGATGGTAAGTGATGATCAGGCCGAAGGTGGAGGCGAGCTTCACCCGGAATCCTCAACCACGGAGGATTATAAATCGGACCTAAATCCGAAAATCAATTGTCATATTTGCCTCTTCCATTAACTTTATCTAAAAACCCTTCAAGCAAAAACTTATCCACTCGAGTAAATAAGCGTGTGGGAACTTGAGTTCTGAGTCGAGGCTCCTTCAGACCCTTTGAAGCGGCTCTCGTCCCACCTCACAGCTTATACTTGAATTAAGGAATGTTTAAACTTTCCTAATATAACTTGTAAACTTGGAAATCATAAAATTTCATACAGAAACTTTGTTGTTTTAGGTTGGTACGAGAGAGAAAGGAAAGCAAATATAGTTCTTATTAATTTCTTTTAAAAGAGTCTAAAAATTGCGCGGTATAAGTTCGGTTTGAAATATATAGTCAGACTAAAATGATGACAAGCCATTAACCATAAATGTCTGCAAGTGGTGTTATCGCTCTCATTCGAACTACCCAAGTAGCAACAGATTATCTTCATAAGGCATTGAAGATATCTTGAAGACTAGTAGCCTAATTCTAGCCGTTGTCTTGGCCAAGACAATAGTCGCACTCAAGAAATCTTGAAGTTATGCCCCAAGACAATGGTAAGCAAAAAAGGGCACAATCCTTTGGAAATCACTGAGACAGAGTTAAGACAACGCTTAAGGCAGACTTAAACCCTAATTAAGAGTATAGTTTTAAGAATTTCTAAACAAGTACTATAATATAACTTGTAGTATGACTGTAGACAAGGAAATAGAGTTGAAGATATCTTGAATACTTATTTAAGAGTAATAATTATTTTTACAGCTAAGGTTTATTTAACTTCATGAAGAACTATGTAAGACACTTTTTATTAAAGAGGAACTTTAATTTAGTAAACATTGTGATCTTTAACACTAAATCAACTTTAGATAAAGGTTAATGAAAATGGCGATTAAATTATTTTAATAACTAATTTATATTATGTCTAGAATAGACCGTGAATGTCATTTTGGCATAGGAAATATAAAACGCATTGTGGTTTCTCGTGTAAAATCAATGGATAATGTTATAAAACAGGAGGGCCTTGAAAAAGACCTAATAAGATAAATAAAATATTACGAAATTGTATTGTATAAAGAAAACTTTGAGGTTATAAAATAATATTTTATTTTATGCAAACGTTCTTAGACATTTATGCAACTAGAAAAAGTGTAACAAAGACGTACTTCAATTTAAATGTCCTCTTGATATAATATTATAGGTTAATTTCTGATTTATTTTTTGTTACACATAGCTCATAATGGCGGTAATTCTAATTCGTCTTAATGTAGCAAGAGTATAGAAGATTTTGAGTTTGTAAGTTTAGTTAAGAAAGAGTTAGGTCAAGTTATACTTTACATAGTATTAGTTTAGAAACGTTAGATTTAACTTACACTTAAAATTCACTTGATAAAGTATTACTTAAGTGCATATGGTATCAAGTAGATCTTTAGTTTTATT
Source organism: Ostrinia nubilalis (assembly GCF_963855985.1). NCBI lineage: Eukaryota > Metazoa > Arthropoda > Insecta > Lepidoptera > Crambidae > Ostrinia > Ostrinia nubilalis. Next base: position 11,025,436 of record NC_087103.1, read on the forward strand.
TAGTTAAAACTAGATAGTTTTCATTCTTAGTCTTGCTAAATTATTGGTGCTACTATACATTAAAGAACAATTCATTTACTAACTAATTTATGAATTACATGATTTCTCCCTCCGATTGTCCGTGTGGAAGTCGAAAATGGTTTTAATAGGATTTTAATGGTTTTTACGTTTTTAGTTTTGTTTGCACCACCCGATTATTTCGTAAAGTATTATTCGAACTCTGTAATTGCAACACTCAGCGATAAGCAATTAAATTTATTGAATATCGGAAATATGATTTTTTCCGTATTTATTGTGAAAAGTTTTTATTTAATTGTTTTTATGGAACTTTTAACAATTTGTGATTTTGTTAAATTTAATCACACAGTGTTTCTAATTTATTAAATGAGAAGATTGAGAAGCGTAAATAAGTGTGGATTACAATTATTAGAAACATTTTTCGGTAGTTCTTATGTTAAGATTTTTTAAAGGTATGCCGCCTACTGTCACCTAGTTAGTTAAATTGTACATAAGATCATGTTGTACCCAACTTTACCATACAATTTCGAAAATATTTTAGACAATACTTAATTAGTAAATCACATTTTGAGTTTACTTATAATAGCATAATTTAGTTTGCGGGCGACCGCACGCATATTGTATCAATAATTAATACGCAAGCAGGTGCTCCTGCATTACCTTGAATTAATAGGCGTGATCCTGTTTTATCGAAATCGTCCCGTTAAGTGTATTTTTCTCAAAATGTACTAATTCTAGTAAAAAAGTAACTAACTTAATCTTCAGAAAACTATTTCTAAGACAATGGTCTTTAAAAAGTCCTAAGTAAATCTACGAATACTTTATTTACTTTGCAACACTTAAATAATACTTTATCTATACTATTTAGTATTAAGTGAGCATACAAAAAAACTTAATTTAGTAAAATAAGATTTTTTTAAGTTAAGCTTAGAATAACTTAAGACCAAATTATCTAAAGAATACTTAACTTGGTTTTGGGTATTCTTAATTTGCTTAAGTAGCGCTCGATGAAGAATATAAAGTCTTAAAGAAAAAAATCTCTATTCTAAGTTAATTTGGTTTTAGCTTAAGTGTAAATTTAGATAGAGTTAAGACAAGTAAGATTTTGCCATTAATACCAATTGCTACTTGGGTACCCAGTCTTAATAAAGACTGGATAATTCCATGCTTATTTTGTGATAGAGCACTTTCAGTTATCTCTCATCCTTGACTCATATAAAGTCGAAAATTACGTCTTTAACCCAAATTATAAAAGTAGGATATTTCTTTTTGCTACAAATGCCCAAAGGTCGGCGCTACACTTTTCCTTGATTCCGTTTATCCGGATTTTTGAAGACACATTTTCGTGTCAAGAAAATGTTATTGTTTTTGTTATGTAACAACATAATTTTACCCTCGAGCTCTACTTCGATGCCAAAACATATATGTATAAACTGAAGGAATTTTGCTGGCACTGTTTTAAGCGGCACTGAATAACCAAGTTGCCCCACATGAAAATGGTTTTACAAGTTCCGCAAAACCACTTTGCATGCATAATATCTATTACAGCACGATGGAAAATGTCGTAGCACTTTATGTTTGGACCCTATTCCACCAGAATAGGGACACGTAGTTATAAATACACTCCATAGGTAGGTATACACGTACGTAGGTAGGTATACTGTACTGAGTTAGCTAGCAGGGGCCTTAATTTGCTTACAATGTGGAGGTCATAAACTCATTACTACGAACTAACATAAAGTAAAGAAGTGAAGTGCAAGTAAAAAAAAAATATGTTTCACCTAATAGTACATTTAAAAGAAAAATTAGGTACGCCTAAATAAATAAATTCGTAGAGCCCTCCCGTAGCTCGTAGACACGTAGCATTCTTATAAAGGATTTCATCCCTTCGTAGGACCCATCCGTAGTCCGTAGACAGTAGACACGTAGCATCCTGTCGTAGACGCTGAATATTATGTTGTAGCAACGCCTGTAATAAAATGGGCCCGAAAATATTTACGCGCCACGAACAGTGCTACGTGAAAACGACACTTCATTTGTAATATTTACGACGCGCAACGAACAATGCCTCGTAAATGAACGTATGAACTGTCGTAAAGGGTCTCGATATAGCCATATACAGTCTATAATTAGGCCACTCGCCACTTTTACTAGCATTTTTAAATCATATTAAGTTTGCTCGCTCCCTGAAACTGAAATACACACGTAGGCGCATAATATCCTACGAACGTAAAGGGTCTATCTATCAATAGCAGAGCATAGAAATGGGTGGGGGCGTCTGGTTTTTTGATCCGCTCACTCTCGCATCCCTCGCAGACGACTTTCTGCCGACTTTGTTGTACAAAGACCTCACTCTGATAGGCTCTTTCAGACTAAGTAGGTAGGTAAGTAAAACTGCGCTACGAGGCTCCGAAATTGCCATCCTTTTGGCGTAATTACACTAGTAGAGAGAGAGTACAACAAATTACTTACCTACTTTTAGCAGAATTCGCACGAAAGCATGCAGTAGTTAATAAGTAGATGTGGTAGAACTGAAAATAAGGACTTTCGGATATACGAGAATCACTCAGATAGATTCATAAATAATACGCATTGAAATTCGGAAATGAGCCAGCTCATTAGCTATGATGAAAGTAGGCACGTTTCAAAATTGGCCTCTAATTTTTGCGATTTGCGATCTCAAATACCACATAAACGCAAATCAATGGTATATCTTGTACCTTTAGGAACGTTGCTCAATTGTACCGCGTCTATAACTCCAATATTTTGTTGCAGGCAACCTGAAGCGGCGACTGGGACGCGCGCGCGGCTTCGTGCTGCGAATGTTCGACGCGCTGTGCAACTGCACGCAGACGGCCGCCGCCGCCGCGCGTACCACTGCACGCAACAACCCCTTCACCAAGCGTTAACGTGCTTCCGAAGTAATCCGAAGACCGCGCCTCAGCGACCCACCTGACTTGACAACCCTATGAAGAGCTTTGACTTCGCGCGTCCATAGCATCGATGACCCAACTGGCTGAAAAAAAAACAACCGAATGGAGAACCTCCTCCTTTTGTTGAAGTCGGTTAAAAATAACCGTCACGACGTGATTAGCTGCTTCGCTAGAGCGAGAATCGCGCGTCTAGACTGACTTCAAAGACACAATGAATTAAATCGTTACTTTCTCGAAACACAAACACGTTTCTCGCTCTAGACTAAGGGCCATGGACTTCTTCGGATGTCGAACTGGCTCTGTAAGAAACCATTCAAAGAGACTCAAGGAGTGGTAACTAATTTCACTAGACAAGAATCGCATATCGGCTATAGATTCGAAAACCCAACTGGCTTTAAACATTCCATTAATGGAGCGCTAATCAGCTTTCTTGACCATCCACCAGCAGAAAATCAGAATAGTCAAAGATTAAACTAAGCCACGAATCCTTGATTTTCCACCCTATCCTTAATATCGACATTCGATTCAATCGACCTAAAAAGTTTATTCATTCCCTTACCTTACTTAATGATGACTGATTTGATTCCGGATCCCTTCCGATTTACCTCAGCCACAATCACAACTACTTACGCAGCGTATTTTGTTGTAGTAATGAAAAGAAAATCCTTTTTGTGAGAAAATGAAATTTCTTGCCATATAAAAAATCCATTTTCTGGTCTAGCGGAGCGTAGTCATAATGTTCAAGCTCATGCCTACCAGAAATCTTTTTCTTTTCCGTGTTCCACGTAGAAAATATTTAAAAGAATAATGAATCTCCTTTCTAAACCACTGGGTATAACAGCGTCGAAGTTATGGAAGGTTGTACCTACAGGAAAACGCTCTAAATGAAAGTCTCAAATTACGATCCAAAGGTAGAAGTAGATACACTCAAGAATATTATAATATGATTGTAATCAGTTTTAATGTAATATCAACAGCAGTCCCACATAGTAATCTGTCTACACCTTTCCCCGATTAGTGTCTTCCCTGAACTATAGTAACTTACCCCTTTAACATGGTGTTATGTGATCGGTGTGACGACGCTTATAGTGTAAGATAATGTATTTAGCAATATTTAGTAGATATCTGGCATACCTACACCATGTACGACTGTCCTATACTGTGTATTTTCGAATGTTTTATCTGTTTGGAATATTGTATACAGTGACGAAGCTTACACTTTATTTTCTTTCTGTCTTATATTTAACAGTGATATTCAACGAGGGCGACCAGGGTGGCGAAGACATGTAAAGGAAATCTCATAACTTAAAATTGTTACTAAGAGAATTGTAACCTAAAAGATCATAGCTGCGTAAGACGTTACAAACAGCAAAGAGGTCGTGAAATATTTTTCCAAAGACGGTCGCGCTCATGAAAAGTTGGAAAATCACTGTTTAGAAGCATCGACTCTACGAGTGCGCAACCTTTACTAACACTTTTCTAACTTTTACAATGTATGTATGTTCGTATTTATTGCGAAATTAAATATGTACTTTAACACATAAGTTTATTTAAGGCTATCTATTAAGTCGAATTTATAATTTGTTTACAATGGCTTAGCACAAAACATCACATGCTCAAACTCTCACGTTTCTTTGTGTTTATCAGTATTACGTGAAATTTCCTTTAGGTGCCGATTATAAATAAAACGTATCTGTATTATGTAGTACATGTTTTCTAATAAAACCTAAATGTAAGCATATATCTACTTATAATATATTTATGGATGGGATCTAGAGATAGTCTTTGTTCTCTGAAAGAAAACAATTACGTTAAAGCTAGGATTCTAGGATGAAATTGAGCTTGGAATCAGACATTAAAATTGTATGGATGTATTAAATGGATGTTTAAAATTATGCGATTAACAACTATAATTGAGAAAATATATTATTATATTTTTCAGGTTCATAAGTAGATACCTACGTAATAAGTAAGATGAATCTATGTTTGAAATAAATGTTCAATGTGATATCCTGCCTATAACCTTTACTTCCGGTGTGTTTTCTCTTAAATAAAGTGGTTTTGTAAATATTATTTAGTTTAATTAGATAGGTACCAATTGAGTTTTGTTTTTAGCCTGCTTAAAGTCATAGGGCTACATTAGTGGCAAAGATACCATTTTGTATGATTTCTTTCGTAGCACTGTTACTAAAATAGGCACATAGATGATTTATTAACCTTAAGTAAGAGTTATACGTCCTTCAGTCTGCTTGACAGTTACTTTACTCCAGGGGTGGCCAACCGGTCGATCGCGACTATTAGTCCAGACTCCAGTCGATCGTGGCAAGGCAAAAAATACCTACTACATGATTGTGTACTAAACTATGCTGTTTCATTTAAGATTTCAAGAAGTAGTTATGTAAGTGGTAGATCGCCCTGGGTTTCGTTAGTAAACAGTAGATCTTATGTCTAATCAAGTTGGCCACAGGAGCGGATCCAGCCCTCAAAAAAGGTTGTGGGCACAGCCACCAAAAATTAGCAAAGTGAGAGCCAAGTGGTCGGTGGCGGCGGCGTTTTAGTGGAACGGCTGTGTTCCAAATCACGCGCGATTTTTTAAAGGCTCATCAGTCAGTCGTTTTTATCATCAGCCTATGGATCTTATCAATACACCATAATTAAAACAAGCAAATTAGGGTTGTGGGCATGCCCACAGTGCCCACAACGGTGGATCCGCGCCTGGTTGGCCACCCCTGCTCTACTCCGTAAATAAAAATTAAAGGATATAAAGATCAAACCGGGACCATTATATCAGAAGGACTCAGTTTGGTTGAGTGAGATACCAGTAAATTAGGTTTATTAGGGTTGGCTTGGCCACCCACTGATCATCGCCTCCCCTAACAGTTAGTCAAACTCGCCTCCCTCCCTCCCAACTCCCAACCCTGCCTATCCCAGCTCTTGAGCCTTTTTTATTACGCACAACCTGTTTAATAAATTAGAAAAAGAATCCCGACTGAGCCATGTAGCTTAGTAAGATGAAAATTTTTCAATGAGGTAGGTACTTAGTAGGTAATACCTACTATAATTTTAAAAAGCTTTTGAGTGTTTACCTTAATTTGTCGTGGGTACTTCTTTGGGCGTAGGTATCCTGCGATAAACATAACTTACTTCATACAATAAAAGAAAATCTAAGTAGGTACGCTTTTTTTTTTTTTTTTTTTTTTATTTATGGCTATGCTATGCCTCTTGCCAGTGTCGAGTTAAAAACGGGGAAACGGGAATTAAAAGGAAAAATGCCTACTTTCGGAATTTGGAAAGGAATTAATGATCAGGAAAATGAGGAATATACAGGAGATATTTATATAATATACATACGTTTATACAAAAATCAAAGCTTTATATTATTTACAGTTATAAACTTGGCTATACAATTATATACAACAGGATCTTTATGGAAAAGGAGAGACATTATAGAAGACGGGAAAGGAATGTGTAAGGAAGAGAGTTCCCGAAGGAAAGCAGAGCGGTCAAAACTAGGACAGGAGAAGAAAATATGGTTGATAGTGCCTGAATCGGTGCCACACTCACAAGAATCATCATTAATGATATGGAGTCTTGCGAGGTGAGAGGGTGTACACGTGTGACCCAACCTCATGCGTATGATAGATGAAGAAACTCTCTTATCAAATTTCAACTTGAAAAACCAAGGCTTTGTAGGTATTTGTGGCTGAAGAAGTGAAAAAAGAAAGCCTTTTGATTTGCAACTAATTTCCCAATCCGATTTCCAGGAAGAGTTTAAAGAAAGTTTGGGCAATGCTAGGAGATCATGACAATAACTCTGATAGGGAAACAAATCTCCACAGGAGACCGCCTCATTGGCAAGACGATCTGCAATTTCGTTACCTCTTATCCCACAGTGACTAGGAATCCAGGCGAAACAAACATTCAGGCCAAGTGAAATACATTCATAAAATAACTTTCTAATGTCATATATTACAGGGTACTGGTTTCTGGATTTAAAAGGAAATTGATTTAAAGCTTGAAGTGCGCTCATGGAATCCGTAAAAATGACAACATTTTTAAGTCTATATAATTTTGCATATTCTATTGCTCTGAAAAGGCCAAAGCATTCCCCCGTAAAGACGGAGGATTCTGGAGGTAATTTGACTTTTTGGACAATTTTATACTGCGAGTGGAAAACCCCGACTCCAGTAATTTCTGTGCAAGAATGTTTAGATGCGTCTGTATATATGTGATGAAAACCATTATAATCTGTGTCTAAAATTTCATTAAATTTGGATACAATGTTTAGATCTTGCTTATCAATTGGGAGAAAACAAATATTTATAGGGACTAAGAGAGATTCAATACTGCAATGAAACAATGGTAAGTGTTTTGAACGGAATATGGGAGAGGACAGAGACATTAATTTATTGTAGCTGTGCAAAAGACAAGGAATAGTTTTATGTTTCCAATAGTCTGAAATGGGAACTTTTTCTGATAAGCAGTGAAGTTTTGGGAAAAGTTGATGATTTGAGAAATTGAATGTACGAAAGAGGAATTTATCACACAGAAACTGCCGTCTAAATTTGAGAGGAGGATCACAACATTCAACTTGAAGCGCATTTACTGGACTACTTTTCATGGCACCTGTTACAATTCTGAGAGCTTTTGACTGTATCAGATCTAATTTTTTAAAAGCAGATTTATTGCCTGGCTCGAGAAGAAACATGCCGTAGTCCAGAACACTTCTGATGAGAGCATTGTATATAAGCTTCATTGAAAAAGGGTGAGCTCCCCACCAAACTCCAGATAAACATCTGAGAATATTTATTCTTTTTTCACACTTTTCTGCAATATACTCGCAGTGTTGATTTCCAGTCAGTTTTGAGTCTAGAATTACTCCCAGAAATTTGTGATGAGGTTTTACAGGAATCAAATCATTATCATAAGAAATTTGGACAGGAGGTGGATTTCTCAATCTTGAAAAAATTACTGTGGCACTTTTATTAGCAGATAAGTTTAATCCATTATTATCAAGCCAGGATTTTAAATTAGATAGTGAAGAAGTAAGTGCTGACGCAGCAACTTCTATTTTCTTATCAATATTATAAAACAGCAAGTCATCAGCATATTGTAAAACTTTTGTATTATTATTGGAAATTGATGATGCCAAATCGTGAGTGTAAGCGTTATATAACAAAGGGCTAAGAACAGAGCCTTGTGGAAGTCCTTTCCAACAAGTGCGACTAAACGTGGAGCCATCCTGTGAAAGTTCTAGACACCTTTCATATAAGATGTTAATGATAAAGTTACTAAGCATTGTGGGAACTTTTAAGGCGTAGAGTTTTTTAAGCAATATTGGGATTATCACGTTATCATAAGCGGAATTTATATCTAAAAAAGTTGCAACAACTGACTGGTTATCAGAGAATGCAAGCCTAATATCGGTGATAAATAAACTAATATTGTCCATAGTACTTTTTCCCTTTCTGAATCCAAACTGGTTAACAGCCAGTAAATCATTACTCTCAAAAAACCATTCAAGCCGATTCTTTACCAGATGTTCAGCTAATTTCAATAATACTGAGGACAGAACTATTGGACGGTATGAAGATGGGTCAGATGGGGACTTATTTGGTTTAAGAACTGGCAACACTTTTTGGGACTTCCATGACAGAGGGACACTATTACCTGTCAACGCAATAGAATTGATAATTTGTAAATAATAGGAGAGAACATGATCATTTAAATTATGAAAGAAGGAGTACGGAATACCATCTACACCTGGAGACGAATCAGTTACATTTTGGATGATTCCCTTGAGTTCAAACAGTGTAAATGGCTGTTCAATAACAGACACAGCGACTGGCGATGGAGTTATAGTTAGTTTTTCAGGGACCCATGGAGGAGCCAGTTTATCAACAAATGGACAAGCAATTTCTAACGGGATAAATGGGTGGGAAGAATCTGTCATTGCAGATTTAAATCGACGAATGTTTTGCCATACTATCGAAGATGGCGTTTCAGGGGAAATTGATAAGCAAAACTTTCTCCAGCTCTCAAACTTTTTCTTTTTAAAAAGTTCTCGAGTTTCTTCAATAACTTTACCCAATTCTGAATAATTTTCATTTGTCATATTTGCTTTATAGTTGCGCTCAGCAGCCTTTCTTTTTTTGATGGCCTCTGTACAGTCACTGTCCCACCATGGTTGTGGGGGAAGCTTACGATTAGGTACTTTTAACGGAAAAGCTCTGTTCGCAGATTCAACTAATATATTGGTAAAGGACAAGGCACAAGTGGATTCATTTCCTGAAGAGACAATTGGGAGAGACGATAGATAGTTCTCAACACCTTCTTTAAAAGTATTCCAAGCATTACTAGTTTTGTCTGGTAATCTGTGTTTAAGTAATGGAACATACTTAGATGTTATAGGACTATTAAATGGAAAAGTAATTAATATGGGGAAGTGGTCACTGCCATATGATGAGGGTAGAGTTTGCCAAGATAACAGAGAGGCTAGGCTAGGGGAACATATTGACAAATCAACAGCACTTTGACTTTGGCCTGGACTGGTAAAACGGGTAGGAGATCCTGTATTTAATGTACATAAGTTATGAGTGTCAATTATATCTAATAACATTTCCCCATAGTTATTTGAAATAGAACTGCCCCATGCACGATGATGACAGTTAAAATCTCCTAAGATGATCAGAGGTTTAGGGAGAGTTGAGATTAATTGATCAATTTCACTTAAGATAGAAGAAGAGGGGTGAGGTATGTACATAGACACTAAACAAAAATTATAAATATTTATTGCTATAATAGAAAATTCGTTACTATGATTAGGGATTGGAATTGGACTAAAAGAGACAGATTTGTTGATAAATATGGCTACTCCACCATATCCATCAATTCTGTCTTCCCTGATAGAATTATAACCATTAACTTTAAATTTTTGATTGGGTTTAAGCCAAGTTTCTGCCAGAGCAAAAACAAAAGGCTCAATCTTATTAATCATATGAAAAAAGTCACTCTTTTTGCTGATGATACTCCGGCAGTTCCATTGCATTGCCTTCGCAGCCATTTTGCAGGAATCTAATTAGACTTTCAATTAAAGGGGCAACGTTGGACGGTGATTTGAGATTACACTGAGAAAAAACATTAATCAAAGTCATTATAAGGCTAGATAAATTTGTTGTTGAGTCTTCTTTAGGTTGGTTATTGATAGCACATCCATCCCTTGGGGAAGGGAAAGAGTAGTCACGGATTAAATTATTATGGGCTACCTTATCATAGCCTTTTGAATGTGAAGGAGAGGGACGGGGTGGAAGGAAGACAGTCTTTTTGTAAGAACTTGAGGTTGACTTTGAGGAACCAGAATTAGTATTATAGTAAGGCATATTTTTAATAGGTGTACTTTGTTTTACAGGACTAGAGGACAGAGCGTCTGCGTAGGACTTGGAGACTGGAGGGTGGAGCTTGGATGCCTCTGCATACGAGATGGAATTTTCAGCCATATAAGCCTTGATTTTCTTTTGGCGGACAAATTCTGGGCATGACTTACTAGTTGCATAGTGGAAACCAGAACAAAGACAGCAGGAGGCTTGGTCTTCATGGATGGAGCAAGAATCACCAATGTGGGCTTGCCCACATTTAAAACAGCGGGGCTGGGACCTACATTGGGCCTTAGTATGACCAAATCGGCAACAATTAAAACATTGAATTGTAGGAAAAATGTACAATTCCACTGACAAAGCATTATAGCATACAAAAACTCGTTTAGGTAAAGATTGTCCGTCAAATGTTACTACGACTGATTGGGAGGGTTTCCAAGAAACTGTACCATTAATATAAGACTTAAAATTCAATCTACGAACTTTTATTATTTTGCCACCACCTAATGGAACTGTCATGTTTTCTACGACTTCCTCAGGGGACCATTCTGCTGGAACTCCTCGAACTAGTCCCATCCTAGTAACGTTAAATGTGGGGATAAAAGCCTTATAATCATTGGAGTCCAGTTTAGGATGACTCATAAATGAATTAGCTTGAGAGAAATCTGAAAATGAGACTGAACATTTGTTTCGTCCAATTCTCTTTACACTTCCATCAATAATGTTGTGAAAGTTATGTCTCTTTAGAAAGTTCCCAAAAGTCACCGGATGCAAATAAACGCTGTCACTGGGAGACGATTGATTGCGTTGGACATGGACAATGTATGGAGCCGTATCAGAGTCATTGTAGAATTTCCGTCCAATAGTGGCGGGAGCAGAGCCCGAATTTGGCAAATCCTGGTCAATTGGAGTGGGAGTAGGAGGATCTACTGAAGGAGTTTTATCATCAGCGTTACTCGTACGACCATCAACCTTTTTCTTTTCCTGTCCATGAAGTTTTCTTTTCTTGTGGCTACGTTTGAGAGCGGGGGGAGCAGTAAATGAATTTTCGGAATCTGTATCATTAGTTACCGTCACATAAAACCCTACTGAAGGAGAAGAATGTCCAGGTGAGCTGATAGGCTCATCAAAAACAGGGGGAACTGATCCCCCTGGGTCAGGAGGATCGTTCATGGTGAGAGACGAAAATGAAAAAAAAACTTACCGAATATCAGCTCAAATAACACTATCTACACAAAATATACGTACACAATAATAAATATTTACACTAACACTACTTTCCTGATCACAATTACGCGAAAATTTATAAATAAAATCGGAAAGTTAAAAAAGACACCCGCCAAGTTTAACGTTTCCCGCGCTTTTTCTAGGTACGCTTTATTAAGGCGTATTATGGGAATAGAGGTGGGTGTCTTTATGGCTATGACCGATAAAATCTGAGTCTAGTCTAGAGACCACTACTATTAGTCAGTTACTACGTACGAAAATATGTTAACTAGGTACCTAAAAAATTACATTTGATTTTTAATAAATCGTTTAATTTAAACAGTTAGGTAGGTACTTATCTACCTACCACTATTAGGTATGAAGATGTGATTTGATGAGAAAATACAATAATAATAAAAGTTGTGAAAGTAGTAAAAATAAATAAAATAAATTCTACATCGTAGAATAGTGAATATAAAAAACCCTATCAAATTAATTAAACTCTGTAACTGCGTGCTCGTGTAGGTGTGCCGTTTACTGTAAATGATTTGATTGGCGGCGGGAATATTGTGCAGTGGTTCGTTAAGCTTGTCACATGCAGTCCGTTGGTCAACGCCGCATACTCTCATCGATATATCGACGTATACGAGTATTATGTAACTAGTTACATCTTACAGGATCGAACGATATGTAGGCACACCGTAATTTAATGGATGACTTTTATTCTAGTCTCTATGGACCAGTGATTAGATTTAGCCTAGGCGCAGACCACCGATTTTTAGTCGTCCGTAAGTTGGGCCCAATTCTAATTTGTACATGAACATTCAATCGGTGTAATTTGCGCACTTCCATACATGCCCGAACTGATTAACTGCCCGACTAAACTATCGGCCGACAAAAAGTCTGGGCCTAGGCTATCTTGACTAGTAAGTATTATTATTAATATCCCAAAAACATCTGAAAGTATAAAATATTTTTGTGTACCTAGTTATGAAGAAGTCAGGCGTACGATTGCGCCATCTTAGATACTTAAATTGGCGCATAAATTTAAAACGAGATCTTGTGGAAGATAATCTAAAACTTCTTTAGCCATAGAAAAGCGAAAGGAAACAACAACAACTGGTAATAGACCAGTTAAACAATAAGACTCAAAGATTACTATTAAAACGTTTATTACATTTGACACTTATTTTCTATGTTTTTTGTAATGATGAGGCGACCGATCTCTGTCCCTCTTCTTTTTCTTGCCTTTTCTTTTCTTATCAATGTCACGCTTTTTCTCTGGTGTGCGTTTTCTTTTCTCTCTCTTTGGTGAATCCGAATCAGAGTCACTGCTGCTGTATCGCCGCCGACTTGACTTATGCTTCTGTTTCTTATCTGAATCAGAGAGAGAACTCAGAGAGTCATTACTGCTGTATCTCTTTTTACTCTTTTTTCTTCTATAAGCCTTCTCTTCACTGCTTGAAGATTCTCTCCTAGATCTTTCCCTTTGGCCTCCAGAAGAATTGCTATGTTCAGCCTTTGAAGAATTATTGCTTCTGTTTCTATCTGCCCTTGAATCTTTGCCACTTGATGAAGGTTCTACCCTGTCCTGAGATCTTGGCTTTTCATCACTTGCCTTGAAGTCATTCTTGGAAGATTTTTGAGATAACTTTTCAGTTTTTTTGTATTCATCAAATGAATCAGCATCTAAAAACACAATAATTTTTATATGAGTTTAGACATAATAGAAACAGAATAAATGTCCAAGTGTTGTACCTTGTATTATGTATTTGGCCAGGAGGTGTCAACTTAAAATATGAGGTGATGTCAAGAGATAAATCCTCAATGGCATCTGTGAAGAGAAATCAAGGTGCTTTATTGCCTAATAACAGAAAAGCAAGTTGCAATACTTGGACAGTATTCAGTTTCAAGAATGTAAAGTATATTCTCCAGTACATACTTATGACTTTTGATTCTTTGTCAAACTCTGCCTTTGTGACAGGATGCATCATAAATTCACTCAGGCTCACAGTTTCCTTTTTCATTGTGATGTCTACCATTATACGGCCATTATCTTCATCAAGACTAACAACCTGAAATATTTATAAACATATTTAGTATTTTAGTTACCCAGCATGCACTCTATAAATGCCAAAAATCATTGAATATTACCTTTCCATAGTAGCCACTGTATTTTCCAGTCGTAATCTTCACAAAAGAGTTCTTCACAATTGACAATTCTTCACCTTTCTCATTGACAGCTGCTTTTTTCTTTTGTTTATCAGTGATCACTTTATCTGCACCCAGGCCTAACCCCTTTGGACGCAGTTGAGGTTGTTTATACTTGGACCTGCAATTTTTATAATGCTAAGTACCAATATAACTAGTTAACCCTACACACATCAGCAAATTGAGCAAAAATCAAAAATCAAAATCAAAAATATTTATTCAGTTTAGACCACAAGTGGCACTTATGAACGTCAATAGAAAATAATAAAAAAAGAAAAGGTAGCCCTTATGGGGCACTTTACATGTCTCCTTATCTTTTGGGCCCTACCAGCGCTTCGAGACAAACATATGGCATGTGCTGAGAAGAAACGCCGGAACAAACCACAACAAATATCAATTGTTGGTACAATCTCAAGCAATAGCTTCAGTCTCTAATACTCAAGTATTGAATAAATTCAAACAAAATACATTGTAAATAGGATACTTATGGAAATATTGATAAATTAAAATGCACATTTTAATCTCAATAGCACTTACTGCTCTTTGCTTGGTGTCCACCCCATGCCACGTAGCATAGCCAAACCAAATTCTTGAATTGGCACATCCTCATAATCTTCCAGGGTTGACTGAAATATTTATAATATGATTGAAATCATAATAAATTCACCTTACTTATTGCTAATATAAGGACACATTATTTGATATAGGAGCTTTAGACAAAATAATATATTAATTAAACCATACCTCTTTTTGTACTTCTACGCCAGGTTTTTTTGAAACTGGAACAGTGAGATCATTGGTTTCAACTTTGACTTCTTTTTTGGCATCTTCCAGTAGCTCTCTAACCGCCATTTGGTCCAATGTCTCATTTTCTGTTTTGATTTGCTCAGCTGCTATGACTGGTGGTTTATCTGTATTGTCAGTTTCAATCAAAGCACTTTCCACTTCATTAGCGATTTGTTTCAATCTATCAGCTGTAACTAGTGTATTAGGTTTCATAGGTATAATTAAAGGCGCAGCTTCTTTTACTTCTTCCCCGCTGAAAATTGTAACACATCGATTTAGTACACAAAAACCAAAATATTGGAGGTTATGTCTCGCTTACTATTGTAATTTACTTTAACCCATAACCACTTTACTCACCCTACGACTTTTATTGATTTTTCTTCCATGCATTCTATGAATTCTCTTTTCTCTTCAACCACTGGTTTCTCAACTTTTTTCGTTTTCAAAAAACCAAATGATATTTTTTTTCCCTCCATGATTCGTCAATTTTGTAGTTGACAAGGAAATAAATTATAAATGAAACTAATGTCTAAATTACATCTTGGATTTCCTGTAGATATTTCAACCCCTATTTCATTTAGATATTCAAAATCAATAAACAAAAAAACTGAAACCAAACCAAGCGATGTCGTCGTCGTAAGCATCTGTGTCGTAAGGAAGTGACACTAATGACAGTAATGAATGACATTGACACTATTTGACACACAGATAATTTGACACAACGACAACGTTTGTTTTTGGTTTGATTCTTTCCTTTTGTAGGACAAATCAAAGGCATCATGTTATACAGCCAAGTCTTAAGATTTTATTTTGCGAACTCACATTGATTAAAGACAAACAAAACACATTCTTAGAATTGAAGTGTTTTGAGCAAAATTTATCTTCTCCGCTCCGCTCTTTTCCGTTCCGCTCTGCTCCGCTCCGCTCCGCCTTGGTGTAAAGCGGGCCTCGCACATAATCATGGTGATAAGAGCGGTGTGCCTTAACCTTAATATTATTTTTGTCTAGTATTGTATGACAACAAGAACAAACCAATCAGAGACTATAGATTTTTTCTAAAAACAACACACGACCTTGCAATTTTGCATTTTGCAGTAAATTGACATTTGACGTGTTTGTGTAAAATATTCAAAAACAAAATACAAAAACATGTCGCAAAACTTTAAATTTTGATTTAAAAATTACTGCGTACCTAGACTTTCGATATTTGTTCATTTCGGATATAAAATTATAGTTAACTACTTTGCTTTGGTAAGTAATAAGTCGCAATAATTATATTTAAAGTGTCAGACTTTTTGCGCAGGTCATATTTTATTGAAAATTGAATACTTTGATTTATAAACCTACGTGATGTTGCAGAAACATGAATATGGACGGGCCTAATATAGAGCACAGCGACTCCGATTCAGGGGAGAGTTGGTCCATTATAGAAAACATTCCATCATATGGAGACGAAGTCCCCGAATTCCCGGAAAATATTGCCACCAATGATCGGTACGTGTAGAGTTTATTCTACATTTGTTATTTATTTACACGACAGCCATAAATTATCAATGCAGATGAAATTTCGTTGTGACCTTGAACAAGTAGTGCTTCAGAGTAAAACGTAATTTCACTGACTTATTAGGCATAGCTGGGCACCGTTAATCAAATAGTTAACTTCGTTAATCGTTAATCCGTTACTAAAAAAATTAACTTCGTTAAACGTTAAAACGTTACATTTCGGAAGATTTAACGCAAGTTAACGTTAATCGTTAATCCGTTAACATGTGATATTAAGACGAATAAAATACCAATAAATTCGAAAGCTTGTATCCTCTGTAGAATTTATTCCTCTTTTATGTTTGCGCTACAAGCTTTCCAAATTATTTGAACCTTGCTTAATATAAATTGTGGATTTTTAACTTCTTAATTAAGAAAATAAAAATCTAAAAAAAACATATGATGTACATTACTATAAAAACTACCAACGAAAATTGTTTTGAACGACATCTAGTAAGTAGTTTTTTTTTTATTACCTCGTAAATCGTAAACCGCTTACCTATTACCGCGTAATCTTTCATACAAATAACTTAAATTTAAAAAAAATATATTAATCAATGGTACGGAACCCTTTGTGCGTGAGTCCGACACGTACTTGGCCGGTTTTTTTTTCGTTTTAGTACAACTGCATTTCAGAATAATAGCTTGTTTTTAAAAAAGTTTTTTAAATTATAATTTTATTATACAAGACAAATCCAACAAACCCAAACTCGATAAATTTCCTCCGTTTCGTTTAGGAATTCCTATGGCCACCTCCTGACTCCATCATCAGGACCCTGGACATCATCTAGTACTAAAGTGCTCAAAAAGATAAATCCAACGTACCCAAATTCGATGCGATTCCGCCGTTTCATTTAGGAGTTTCTATGGCCGCCTCCTGACTCCATCATCAGACCAGTTCAATGGTACCATAACTGTAGGCGATGTAGGTCGATGGGTGAACGTAGGTGATAAGATGAAATGAAAAGTCTAGGTAGGAATATTGAAAATGCGGCGCGTCCGGGTGTGCGCACTAGTACGTTCGCAGATCACGAGAGTTCGACGACGAGACGACTGGCGGCTCTCGGCCGCGTGTGCGGCGCGGTGAGCCGCTAGAAGCTTCTGACCATAAAAGGATAGAGGCCTCCGGCCAATCAGCGGGCCGCATTGCTAACGGCTAGCTAGGAATGTTCTAGGCGCGCGATAATAATATTACCTACGCGCGCACCCAAATTCGCTTCTTATTATTTAATGATCCAAAAACACATACACACAGTGTAAGTTCGACATAATGGTCAATAACAGTGTACATTATTATTATTACGATGTAAATATACTCATAGGTTATTAAACATTCATACATATAGTGATACTTACGTGGACAAGGGTTGGTTTCCGGTCAGGTATGCAATGTTATTTAAATATAGACAGGGCTCACTACTGGACTATGCTTTGAGGAAAGAAAAACTTTTATTGGAGGTAAATAAAACTATAGATAAACCTACTTTGATTGATCTCATCGCTACAGGACTTCCAAATTTTATAGCAGATAAAATTGATAGAGGGAGCTTAAAAAATGTTGAGGATTTATTTAATAACATTAGAGGCTTGGAACATTTAGTAAATAAAAGGGCGTTTGACAAAAAAACAAATTTGGAAAATAATATCAAAGATAAAAATACAAGGGAACGGCCATGTAGGATTTGTGAAAAAGAAAACAAAGGAAGTCGGTATCATCCTGAATCTGTATGTTGGTTTAAAAATAAAGAAAATAACCAGTTTAAGAGAGAGCAAATTAGGAGTGTCAATAACTCAGAATTAGAGATTGAATTAAATGAGATAGATTCAAAAAACTAGATATTCCACCATTAATCAAAACTAAAATAATTATAAATGACACCATACATACTTTAGGAATTTATGATTCAGGTTCGAATGTATCTTTAATAAGTTCCAGGTTATTATCTTTAAAAGGTGACTCATTTGATAGTTATAATAATAAAACAAATTTAAAAACGATTAATGGTGTAAAAAAACCTATTGGTATGGTAAACTTAAAATTAAAGATTTTTGAAATTGAAAAGAATATGAATGTTTTTGTCATAAATAAAGAAAACTTTGACTATGATTTTTTAATTGGATTAGATTGCATAAAACAGTTTAAGCTAATTCAAAATGAAAATTTAGAAGTTACTCAAAAAATAAATATAATAAATGGAATTGAGAATCCGAGCACTATTGTGGAGACTGAAAATGATGATTGTAAAATTAACTTTAATGAACACATACAAATAGAAAACTTTAACATTTCAGTTAATCATTTAAATGTCGATGAAAAATTGGAAATAGACAGATTGATAGAGAAATATGGATCACTTTTTGCTAAAGATAAATATGATATAGGTACAGTGAATGGTTATGAAGCACATATTGATTTATTGGTTGATAAATACTGTAGTAAAAGACCATATAGATGTAATATTGAGGATAGAAAAGAAATAGAAGAACAAGTGTCAAAATTACTAAAAAAAAACCTAATTGAGGAATCTTATAGTCCTTTTGCAGCCCCAGTAACGTTAGCGTATAAGAGAGATGAAGGGAGAAGGTCGAGATTGTGCATAGATTTTCGCGACCTAAATAAAATTGTAATTCCCCAATGTCAACCTTTTCCACTTATCGATGATTTGGTGGCAAAAACAAGGAACTGTCATTTTTTTTCAACGCTTGACATAAACTCTGCATTTTGGTCCATTCCTTTAAAAATTGAAGATAGAAAGAAAACAGCATTTGTTACCCAAGATAGTCATTATCAGTGGACCTGCTTACCGTTCGGATTAAAAACTTCACCAGCTATTTTCCAAAGAATACTCAGCAATATCATTAGGAAGCATGGTTTATCAGATTTTGCTGTCAATTTTGTCGATGACATTTTGATTTTTTCCCGGACATTTTCTGAACATATTGTACATTTATCTTTGTTAATGGAAGCAATTAATAAAGAGGGATTTAGACTAAAATTCTCTAAGTGTAGTTTTGCTCAAGAATCTGTAAAATACTTAGGTCATATAATAGGAAATAACTCTATTACTCCACTAAAGGATAATTTAATTGCTATAAAAGATTTCCCTGTACCAATGACACAAAAAAATGTCAGACAATTTTTGGGAAAAATTAATTTTTATGGAAAGTATATACCTAATATATCAATCATATTAGATCCCTTGCATAATTTGTTAAGAAAAGATCAAAAATTTGTGTGGACAGATAAATGTCAAGAGTCGTTCGACATTATTAAAAAACTACTTTGTTCAAAACCTATTTTAACAATATTTGATCCAGATCTACCAATTCATATTTATACCGATGCTAGTTTACAGGGCATAGGTGCTGTTTTAAAACAACCTCAACATAATGGAGAAGAGAAACCTTGTGCTTACTTTTCGAGGAAGTTAAGTGATACTCAGAAACGGAAAAAAGCTATCTATATTGAATGTTTAGCAATTAAAGAGGCAGTAAAATATTGGCAACACTGGCTCATAGGAAAAAGATTTACAGTTTTCTCTGACCACAAACCTCTAGAAAAGTTAAATATTAAAGCTAGGACAGACGAGGAACTCGGCGATCTCACATATTATCTATCTCAATTCAATTTTGAAGTAATATATTCCCCGGGGAAATACAACTTAGAAGCTGACTGTTTAAGTAGGAATCCTGTATTAGAATCGCATGAATGTCAAGAAGAAGTTTTGAAAATTGTAAATTTTATAAAAATAGTAGACATCCAAAATGACCAGGAGAAAAATGAGGAGATAAAACAAAATAAAAATAAACTTAGTTTAAAAAATAAAATTTACTATAAACATTTTGGAAAAAAAGAAAAAATTGTGCTCACGGAGGAATTTAGTAAAGAAATTATTAAAAATATACATTATAATTATTGTCATATAGGGATAAAGCAAATGGAGAACAAAATGAAACCTTTCTTTGTGGCTAAAAATTTAACATACAACATAAAACAATTTTGTGACACTTGTGAAATTTGTATAAAAAACAAATCCAGGACCAAACTTAAATTCGGGCTTTTGTCTCATCTTGGTCCAGCTACTTACCCTTTTGAGATAATGTCAATAGACACCATAGGTGGACTTGGTGGCTCACGTTCTACTAAAACATATTTACACCTTCTGGTTGATCATTACACCAGATATGCCTTTATTTTGACATCTAAAACTCAAAACTCGAATGATTTCATAAAACTGGTAAGAAAGGTGTCACAGGACAATAAAATTGGTATGGTTCTATCAGATCAATATCCAGGCATAAACTCTAGGGAATTTAAAAGTTTTCTGGAAAAAGAAAAGATTCCCATTATTTTCACAGCTGTAAATGCACCTTTTTCTAACGGTTTAAATGAAAGATTAAATCAAACTTTAATAAATAAAATAAGATGTAGGATGAACGAAAATAAAAATAAACTGGCTTGGACGACTGTTGCTCATGAATGTGTTCAGAAATATAATGAAACAGAGCACAGTGTGACAGGTTTCTCGCCAAAATATTTATTAGAGGGTAAGACCGTTGGTGTATTACCGGATGGATTAGGACAGGATATATCATGTGGAGACTTAATGAGAGATAGGAAAATTGCATTGGAAAAAAGTATAAAATCACATAATTATAATAAACAAAAATTTGATAAAAATAGGAAAAAAATTGAACTAAAAGTAGGAGACCTAGTATATGTGGAAAATGGAAACCGGTTGAACAGGAAAAAATTAGACGAATTAAAAATAGGTCCTTACAGTATTGTAGAAAAGATTTCAAACTCGATTTATAGAATAAACACAGGACATAAAAAAATTGAATCAAATCTTTACCATCTTACAAAGCTTATTCCAGTATCGGTGGAACCCTAGTCTTGGAGGGGGGGAGATGTAATGAGAGTCACTATAGACCCTCATTGTTATTCAAACTTCCCGCGTACAAACCCTGGCACGTGAGTAAAAATGATACACTATGGTTTTTTAAAAAGTTAGATTTGACAGATTGTTTTTGTTTAATGGCGTCTGTACGGAAAACTAAAGGAATATTTTAATTGTGAAGCAAATAGCTTTAAATGTTGTTTCTCTTTTCAGGTAGGTAATTACCTATTTAATTCTATGTAAAATATGTGATTGTTAAAGCAGTTTATTAAAAATAAATATTCTCTTTTCAGAGCAACACTTTTAGCTTTTTGTATTATACATATTTAGTTAATAGATCCCAAGCTACGTAAGTTTACTAGTTATTTAAGGATTAAATTAAGGAGAAAATTAAAATTTATTTATTTTGGTAACATAAAAAAAATCTTATGTAGGTAAGTACTTATTTAGTGGCCTTAATGGGATGATGTTTATTCAAAAATTCGTTAAAATACCTCTGCGCTTGCAAAAATCTTTTATTTCAAACGTAGCAACGAAACGAAGCAAAAAAGTTGACCGCGCTAGTGTTGTAAGTAGAGATTGCAAATATTCGATAGTTTTCTATTTCGAATATTCGAATATTTTTTCAGTGATATTCGAATATTATTCGAATATTCGAATACTTTAAAAAAAATAAAAAGTACTTAAATTATCAATGTTTTATTGCTGGTTTTATTGCTTTACGAACTATATTTTAACTATATAACAATATAGTTTTTAAAACAGTTATAAAATTCTCATCATCATCATCATTTCAGCCATAGGAAGTCCACTGCTGAACATAGGCCTCTCCCAATGACTTCCACAATGACTGGTTGGCAGCGGCCTGTATCCAGCGCCTTCCCGCTACCTATATGAGGTCTTCGGTCCACCTTTGTGGGTGGACGTCCCACGCTGCGCTTTTTGGTATGTGGCCTCCACTTCAGAGCCTTGCTGCCACATCGGCCATCATTTCAGCGTACTATGTGATCTGCCTATTGCCACTTCAGCTTGCTAATCCGTCGGGCTATGTCAGCGACTTTAGTTCGTTTACGGATCTCCTCATTTCTGATTCAATCTCGTAAAGAAACACTGAGCATAGCCCTCCCCATAGCACGCTGTGCAATTTTGAGCTTATTTAAAAGGCCTATTGTAAGAGGCCACGTTTCCGAGCCGTGTGTCATCACTGGTAGAGGTAACACACTGATTGAAGAATTTCGTCTTTAGGCACTGAGGTGTTTGGACGAAAAGATGTTGTATAGTTTCCCGAACGCTGCCTAGCCGAGTTGGATTCGACGATTTACCTTTTTTTTCGAAATTTCATCTACCTAGCCGAATCGTTTGTCAGAGGAAGACATACTTGTCAACACAGCACAATAGTCTCGAGAATCGAGCTCCAACCGAAACATGGACATTGGACCTAAGCTTCGTTTTGTCCATGTTCATCCGAAGGCCTGCCTGTTGAGAGACTCGATTAAGGTCTTCTAGTATTGTGCCGAGGTCTTCAAGCGCTTCTGCCATGACCACAATATCGTCAGCAAACCGAAGCTGAGTGATGTATTCGCTATTGAAAGGTAATTATGCCTAATCCTTTCCATTCAAAGAGCTTGAAAGCGTCTTCCAATGCAGCGGTCAATGGTTTCGGAGATATAACATCTCTCTGCCTCACGCCTCGCTGCAGAGGAATCGCCCTCGTGCTCTGCTCCTGTACTCGGCTCGACATGGTAGCGTTTCTGTACAGGCATTTCAGCATCTCGATATACCGATAGTCAATACGGCACCGCTAAAGAGACTGCAGCACTGCCTAAGTATCGATCGAATCAAAGGCCTTCTCATAGTCTAAGAAAAGCATCACCACGCTTCTATCCCATGCCTCTGGCGTTGTTCCTTAGAGTAAGACGGAACGAGTTTCGGTGTTCCACCCGCGTTCAGAAGCTCCCAGGTTATTCCGTCATCACTCGGTGCCTTGCTGTTCTTTAGCTGTTTGAGAGTCTTCCTAATCAATCTCGTATAGGCTGATATACGGGATGTCTTTGGTATAGTGTTGCGTCAACCTAGCTCTTGCATCTGTTACGGAGTTATTAACAGGTTTGGAGGTATGTAGCTGGCCATAAATCTTTTCGATCTCACCCAGAACCTCGGCTTATGTTGACGTTACCGTCCGCCGTCTTCACCATCGTTAGCTGACTTTGCTCAATAAAGTTGTCTCTTTCAGGTAATTTGGAACCTTGGTTTCGCAAGACAACTTAGTGTTCACCAATGAAGTCGGAAGCATCAATGACTAGTTATTTTAGTTCGTGATATGTATTTGATGCCTCCGACCACATTTGCAAACACTAAGTTGTCTTCGTTCTATCTTTTCTGTTTATTTTTTTAATATTCGAATATTCGAATACATGTTAATTTACTATTCGAATATTAAATTTGGAATCTAAATTCGAATATTCGAATATTCGAATATTCGATTGCAACCCCTAGTTGTAAGTAAGAACCTCGAGTCTTAAAAGTCTTTGTTTCGAGACTTGAGTTTATTTTTAAGACTTCACATGAATCATTGAGCCTTCCGAGTCCTTTCGAGTATTTTAAGTTCTTTGAGCTAGACTGAATCATGACATGAACTTGAGTTGGTGTATACTAATAGGCAATAATGAGTGATTTCATATCATCATCCGTATGTTAGATTTAGTTCCAACGGGACACAATTTCAACGGGACACATTTTCAATCAGACACATTCCCACGTGGACACAGTTGCAAACTGACACAATACAGTCAGTCGAATAAATGAAAGTGAAATGAAAAATATGAACATTAAAATAACTATATTTTATTACAATTAAAAACTAAATTGAACAGAAATAAGCATCTTCGCGTACTTTCCTTAAATCAATAAAATAACCTAAACATAACATAGACCAATCAATAAAAATTTCCTTGGCTTTTATGAGGGGTTAGGAGGTCAGCTAAAATTCAGATTTCGTGACGTTTCCGCACATAGATAAGGAAAGACTAGCGGCCGCCCGCGACTTCGTACGCGTGGATAATTTTCTTTCATGAAAGTTTTCAGGATTAAGCACAGAAAACTTGAATGTTGGTAATTTTTGATGGGACTCACATTAGGCAACTGGTAAATGATCGTAATTTTAAGAATTCAATGACTGAAGTCCAGTCCTAAGCTTAGAATTATTTTTTTTTTGGTTATAAGTAATTTCCTAAGCAAAAAGAAATTGTTGAGAGCATGCTATCCAACTTGCAAGAGCTAGGGTGCAACATGGGCATAAAAATACACTTCATGTAGGTACTCGCATTAACATCGATTTCCACAAAATGTGGGGGAGTTTAATGAGGAGCAGGATAAAAGATGTCATTAGAATTTTCGGACAATGGAAGAAGGTTATCAGGGGCGGTGGTGATCATATATGAATGGCAGACCATTGCTGGAATTTGCAACGAGATCTACTCATCATCATCATTTCAGCCACAGGACGTCCACTGCTGAACATAGGCCTCCCCCAATGACTTCCACATCGCACGGTTGGTAGCGGCCTGCATCCAGCGCCTTCCCGCTACCTTTATCAGGTCGTCGGTCCACCTTGTGGGTGGACGTCCCACGCTGCGTTTTCCGGTACGTGGCCTCCATTCCAGAACCTTGCTGCCCCATCGGCCGTCAGTTCTGCGTACTATGTGCCCTGCCCACTGCCACTTCAGCTTGCTGATCCGTCGGGCTATGTCAGCGACTTTAGTTCATTTACGGATCTCCTCATTCCTGATTCGATCTCGTAAAGAAACACCGAGCATAGCCCTCTCCATAGCACGCTGTGCAACTTTGAGCTTCTGTATAAGGCCTATAGTGAGGGGCCACGTTTCCGAGCCATAAGTCATCACAGGTAACACACATTGGTTGTAGACTTTCGTCTTCAGGCACTGGGAGATCTACTCAAACTTGTCTATTCAAAGAAATCATATAAAAAATCATTTTCTAGTGTTCAATAGATATTTTATCAACACAATGTATAATTTTTCGTATTTTTTTGTCAAAATAATAAAACTCTATATTTTAAAAAGTAAAGCTGTTGACGATCTCCCAGTATTTTTTCATGATCAGACAAAAACATAATAGAAAAAAAATTAAAGGAAATAAACATGCGTTGACCAGTGTAATTGTACCAAGTTTCGTTAAAATCCGTCGAGTAGTTTTTGTTTCTATAAGGAACATACAGACAGACAGACAGACAAAAATTTTACTGATTGCATTTTTGGCATCAGTATCGATCACTAATCACCTCCTGATAGTTATTTTGAAAATATATTTCATGTACAGAATTGACCTCTCTACAGATTTATTATAAGTATAGATAGTCTAACACCCAGACCGGTCACAGAAATTAAAATGCATCATTTCAATTTCTGCCCGGCCGAGAATCGAACCCGGGACCTCTCGGCATAGTAGTCCGTTCTGAACCACACTACACCAAACGGCAGACGAATACATAGGTACCCATGACAATTAACACATTTTTTTTTTCATTAAAACATTTAACTGATGATACAATAATTGATGTGTCCACGTGGGAATGTGTCTGATTGAAAATGTGTCCCGTTGAAATTGTGTCTCGTTGAAACCAAATCGTATGTTATATCCTGATTGAAAATAAAATAAATCGCACAATACAAATGTAATATCAATCAAATTGCATTAAACGCAAATAATCGAATCAGAAGTATCCATCTGAAGACTGACGATTTTCTTAATCAAAAAGTTAAAACGGTCCAATAAAATAATAAACACACAGTCCTTCTTCATTGCTATTTTATTTTCTTCAAACTTTTAATAAGTAAGATTCCAAGACTCGAGTGTCGTATCGTACAACACTAGCCGGCGCAGCAAACGAACTTGTCGCCGCCATTAGACACGTGCCGCCGGCCGCCGGCTAGCGCAATGTACAGTCACCAAAATAAAATTAAGAAATGCAACAAACTTTTTTTTACTATTCAAATTAAAATTGTTTTTATTGTTAAATCATAGGTACAGTCGCGGAATGAAAAGGTTCGTCAGTTTTCAAATTGATTCCTTCAACGAATCGCGAGCACATATTACCTTTTGAAACTATGTTACAGAATAATCTCGAGTTAGAGGAAATAATCTTTAACTGTTCGTCAGTAAAGTTCAAAATTATTCAGATCAAAGTTGTTTGACGATTCATCTTGTCAAGAAGATTATTATGATTGATAAACTAAAACCTTCTTGTTGGTTCAACCTGCCATTATTATTTCTTTTAAATAAAAAAAACAGTTACTAATAGTTACTATTGTCAATTGGTCAATGTCATCATTGCATTGCACTGATGGGATAGAAAAATAAACAAGCAAAACCTTATTCGTTAGCAAACGTCATATTTATTTAAATGTTAGCAGCACTGTTTCTTGTACTGTTATATTGGCAGGTTTGACTCTTACAGTACCTAGTGCAAGCGAAAACCGACACTAAGGTGACGAACCTTTTCATTCCGCGACTGTACATAAGATAGGTCATAAATAAATACCAAGTTGGAACGGAAATGATTCGGAAATTTTATTTAACTAATTAGGTACCTACCTACCTCATCTACTTTTCTATTGTAATAGAAATGATGACATTAACGATTAATTTAAGAATGGACTTTGATTTAGGATAATTGGAATATCAATACAAACAAATTGAAGAGTTTTATTTGCTTCAATAGTCTTATTTAATGTTTCTACATAAATTGACTAGGCCATTGAATTACCTTCACAAAACAATAAGTTTGATTAATTTTTAATTATTATCTGTTATAGGATATTTTACCATGAAACTCAACACCACAATTTAGATTCGAATCAATTGAAATCGAAAGCAAGCAGATAAAATAATAAATAAATAAGTTTATTTTTTGTCGACTGTACGCCTATGCCAACTTTTCGGCTCTTGCTTTGGCGGCGTCGGCGTCTTTGTGTCAACAAAGGGCGTGCGGCTTGTCGGCATTTGTCGGCGCGTGCGCTTTGATTTAATTCAGTTTTTGACTAGCTTTCTTGTGTGAAGGTGCGTTTTGTAGTGCTCGTGAAGTGAACTATGACGCACAGGTGCACAAATGCAAATAAATTTACTAAGACGCGCCTTAAAAATCATGGCCTTTGCTGGTTGATTTTTCGATGGTATCGTGAATCCATTTTACTGTGATCAACATAAGATAATAAGGATAGACAACGATACGAGAGTAGGCCTGCAACATTGAAGTGATAGCTCGCCCAATCAGTTGATCAGCTAATCGGCTATCAGCTGTGACGACTGCTGTGAGGCCTGTGAGTTGTTATGACGTGAGTGTAAACAACAAAAAAGTGTGCAGTGGTAGTGATCGTTGTGTGTTGTGTCTCGTGTTCCTGTGCAGAATGAATACACTACAGCTTTGTTGTGTGAGTAAAAAATACAGCATGTTCCATTATGTAAGACGCAATGAATTTTTATTTTTGCCAGAAAATGTAACTTTGTAAAATCATTATAAAACACATACCTACCTACTGAAAATTTGGTGAACTTGTTCAGTGTACCGTATAGATGCCCCCATTAAACGGAATGTAGCTAGTTTAGAAGGACCCTGTATAGCCTACATTCAGGCACCATCAGTTACATATCGATACCTTCAGGTTCAATTGTCGTATAAACCAAAACCCTACTTTTCAGGAGAGCCAAAAAACGTTTTTTTTTTTAATAAAAAAATCGTAACTTTTTTATTTGAGAAGTTATAAAAAAATGACCAAGAGAAAACATTTTTCAATTCTTGCGATGAAAAAGTCTAGATATTTAAAAAATGGGTATCTTCAGTAGTTTTAAAGTTAGCTTGGAGTTACGTCCTTAAAAAAGGCACTCGGTGGTTTATACGACCCATTATATTGGACCTAAAAATAACTCTTTACGTCGTATTTGATTTTTTAGTAAACACGAGACTGAAATTGATGGCTTAAAGACCATTAGATGTATTTTTTTTGGTTTATACACCCATTGATAAAGTGATTTATTCAAATGTATTATTAAAACTATACATGTAAATAATGTATTGTTTACTATTTCCAGGCTATTGTTGTTTAGAGAATTTGCACAAAGATATTTAACAGTGTAAAAACTATATTTGGTTGAGGTAGAAATAATAAATTTGCTTGCATACGAAAAATAACAAGTTTATTGTTTTTTTTTTTACAATTTTGAAGGAAAATTATGGCAAAACTAATAATTTTAAACAAAACTAAGCACCATAAATTTTGAACAAAAAAATACAATTACAGCAAAACATTAAGACAGCTTTCCTGGTTCTCTGCTGACGCATATTGAATTCGTTTGGTTATGATAAATTTTGCATAAAGAGAAGAGCCCCAGTATGCTCAGGAGAAGGATTTGTAATTTTTTGAGAATTTCTCTAAGGAATTTATATCTTTACAAGAAACTCAAATTTAAATTACAGCTAAAAGTAAAGGATAGATGACAAAATTTCAATTATTTGTCCGTCAGACAGATAATTAGAAAATATTAGACTCATTATTTTTTATTTTCTTTCATAATTAAATAATAACAGTGCTACATCGAGTTGAAATGGCGCGATACGTCACGCTTGAGTAGAATTTTTATTCAAAAGTGACGTCACGCGACATTTCAACGCAATATAACACTGTAATTATTCGATTACGGAAAAAAATATGAGTCTAATATTTTCTAATTATCTGTCTGACGAACTAAATAGATTTCGATTTCATTACCTAGTCATCATCCCTAATAGTACTTGTAAAGTAATAAATTATTACAGAGCATATCAAAAGGGTATAAATAGCATTCATGAGCACACTAAGGCTTGTTTTCTTTTCTTTAGTCGAGATCAATAAAATTCACGAATGTACTGGACCTGGAAAGCAACCTTATATACCTACCTATCTAGTTATTATCTTTAAAAGTAGAAACAATCAACTTTCTTTAACTTTATAATTAAGAAAAACTTACTTACTGTCCATACATACATATGTGATGCAATAAATAAATGAATATGTATATGAAACAGATAATTACCATATAGAATACGTGGACTTACGACGTTGGATCCAAATATCTGGCCATATGTCTTTGGGTGTAAAAA
Organism: Ostrinia nubilalis; assembly: GCF_963855985.1. Taxonomy (NCBI): domain Eukaryota; kingdom Metazoa; phylum Arthropoda; class Insecta; order Lepidoptera; family Crambidae; genus Ostrinia; species Ostrinia nubilalis. The sequence continues at coordinate 11,054,561 of NC_087103.1, forward strand.
CCATTTTCAATTACGAGAGAGTTTTACATCCTGGCTTAAAAAAATGTATGGTTGATACATCTTAGCAAAAATACCAAAAACTAGCGTTTGGTTTTTACATCGTTTATAAGGTATTTATTTATCTTTTAGGCTATAATTTTTTGGGGCGTATAAACATTTTTTTTGCGAATTTCAATATATCGAATATACAGATCGATAGAGAAAAAAATTCTGATTAAAATGGTATATATAACTCAATTTGGCCAAAATGGTTTATACGACAATTGAACCTGAAGGTGTCGATATTCATACAAATGAAAGGCAAATCTAATAAGATAGTAAATTAGTTTCATAAGTAGCCATTTTAATTAATAATATTTAAATCTAGCTAAGTTGTACCTACTCTAGGTGGCCATCGTCAACAATAACATTGCATTGTCATCGTACTTACATAAGTACCATACAGCTTAATCGGTTGAGAACTGAGGTGGAATTGTGTAAAGCAATCGTAATCATTTGACAGTTCATAACGTACGATAAAGTCAGTTATACAAAGCGTTTGACAGAATAATCGTACGTTATGAACTGTCAAATTATAACGATTGCTTTACACAATTCCACCTCTGGTCTTAAATTCAGTTGTAAATAAATAAAAAAATGCATTTTAATATAATATATCGTTGCGTTAGTGATCTGATTACAAAAACTGTTGCTTTGGGTTCTGGAAGTTCTGGAAGCCCGAACGTACTTGTCAGAACGCGTTTTTCAGCGTGCCTGCTGTATCTTTTTGATAAATAGTAGGTACTGGATTAACGATTAACGGACTTAGGATACTTTAACGGAAGTTAACGAGTCCGTTAACAATTTTTAAAGTTAACTTAAAAGTTAATCCGTTAATAGAAATGTTAACTTCGTTAATTAACGATTAACGGATTAACGAGTTAATGCCCAGCTATGTTATTAGGTATGTAGTAGGTACCTACTTTCATTTGTTACGTATCTGATAACAGAGAATCATAATATTTTTGATAAGATGAAGGACATAAAAACATACAATTTGCAAAACAAAATTTTGTTCTGCTGTTTGTACAGTAATGATTAAAATGTCCCATGACCTCATTTTAAAATTAATGGCCATATGTTTCACACTTTAATGGGGTATTGTTATAGATTTTGTCAATTCTATAATTACTTAGAAACCGTGTTCCAGAGCTGATAATAAAACATATAATTATGTTTTATTTTCCAGTGAAAGAGCAGACACAAATGTGGAGAAAGATGAAGATACTGATGGTATATCAATTATTAGTGATAGTGACCCCGAGCCCTCCACGCCGTTTGAGACCAACTACAAGAATAATTCTGACGATGACTCCTCCCGCCTCATCCCTCAGTATGTGACAATAAGTCCTCCAGACCCCAGCACTAACAAGCTTCATGAGTCTCTGGAAAATGAAAACGATTTTCTTGGTGATAGTCTTAAACATAAAACATATGTGCACAGGAGGAACAAGAGATTGAGCTCAGTCTTGAATATTATCGTTCTGGGAAGCGTAATAACTGCAGCTGGTGTGGCCATAGGCCACATGTGGGGCGCCAAAAATGATTGTTCAATGAACACCACTCCATCAGTGAACAAAATACTGTCAAGTCTTTACAAACTTCAAGAAGAAAATACTTACTTGCGAAGTAAACTAAAAGAATTGACAATGATGCATAATTTAGAGCTGAGAAAGTCTGGTACGGAAAATATGCATAAACCACAAAACAAATGTAAAAAAGTATTTGAGGACTCATTAAATAACATTTCTGATAAACCTACTAAATGTGTTGATAGTGGTGACATTCCAAGGATACTAGATCCACAAGCGGAACAAGGGTATGCAAAAGATTTTGTGAGAGATATCAATAAACTAAAACATGTCTACAAGCAAAACAAAAGCTGGTTAGATGATGAAATAAACAAAAGGATTAAGGACCAGCAGAAAAGGATGAAAAAAAGTATAAAACTTTATAAAAAGTTGCAGACTGCAGAAGACTCAGAAGTAAAGCAAATCAAAGATGAAAATTTCAACAATGTGTTAGAACCTATCATTGAGTCCGCTACAGAAACTTTTATCAATAATGCTAATGAACCAGTGAAATTGAATAATGTTGAAGATAAGGGTTCTGGAGAAAGAATAAGAATAAGCTATGCAGATTCTCTTAAATCTAACCAGAAACTAAAGGGAGATACCAAGCAATATAATGACTTTGTCATGGATAGTAACATCAATAAAGATACTATGAAGAAAAAACCCCATAAGAAAGACTTGGACACTTTATCTGGTCAGTCCCTAAGTGAACCTGAATTTAAAAAAGATGACAGATACACAGGCAACAAACAAAAACAAGACAGGAAGAAACATGATAGACAAAAGTTACACAAGAAACAGAAGAGGAAGAATAAGTATGAACAGTGGGAGATGAAAGGGGGCTATCTAAAGGACTATGATGACTTTTCTATATCATCATCCCAAGAAAATGAGTATGTATTAAAAAATCCAGATAAAAATTTTCTTGCCAAAGATTTTGAACGTGAAAATTATATCAACCAATTCATTGAAGATACCAAGGTCAAAAGTGATGAGACACATAATAAAGTAAAGAACGAAAAGCATCTGAAGGGCAAAGAAAAAGATGTTGCTTGGTATGAAAAACGAGCATTATTGAGAAATGAGGCTAGGAAAAAGAAATTGGAACTTGAGCTGTTTGGCGAAACCAGTCCCAACAACGCCAGCTGGTATTTCCGGCGCGGGATGCGACGCGAGCAGTGCCGCGCCAAGCGCGACAACTCCACTTATAGGAAGTTTGCGAAACACACCATGAACTATAAGATAAAACATTAAATGCATTCATAAATTACTCCTTTGGGGTTTGGTACAGTTGTAATGTTGCATTTAGGATTTGAATCACATGCAAGAGTGCGCGGTTGGACGGCGGGAGCTCGGGAGGTCGCTTGAGGATGAATCGGAATGGATGAATAGAAAAGGACGCAAGTTTTCTTATTTGGCACCTTAGAATTATCAGTCCAGTGTTAAAGCAATAGTCTAATATTTAATATTAATAACCTATCATACTAAACAGTACACATACTCTTATTTGCATAGCTTGTAAACCGTTATATTTAGAGATTAAAGTTTATTCCAACTTTATTGATGTAATGAATTTAAATTTTCATTATTAAATGTAACTTTTATTATAGGATAGTGTTACACCTACTTACAGATATGAATACTACTTATAGGATAACATAGACTTCACTCTCCACAGTATGTTTTGATAAGAGACACTGTAAAATTGTTCTGGACCTTATAAACCTTGTTTTATTAGAATTTGACTATACAAGCAAATATTATTTATTGCATTTTCTGCATTCACTACTTTATTATACTAACTAGATTATTCTAGAATAATATACAATGTGAAAATTTTACTGAAGGTTGTTCAAATAAATAAAATACACACTTAAGATATGAGTTTTATTAAAATATACTTATTACAAAATCTTAATTAACTGAATGCATTAAGCAAATCAATACATTACACAATCAAGGTTAGTTTAACTTCTAAAATAGTGACTAAAGAAGTTTTGTCATTTATTTCTTGTAAATCCTTTTCAATCGTCTCCAATAGCTCCACTGAATACCAGGTTAATGGCGGCGTTTACATCACCTGAAGAAATAAAATACGTTCAGTATTTCTGTGTTACAAAAATATTTACACACATGGCCTACCTACCTACTTATTTGACAAGAAAGCCGGTTTTAAAACCACTCATAGTGACTTTATAAAAGATCTGTTTCTATAGTCATATCAGTAAAAGTAAATAGAATATAACACTTCTTACCTGAGCATATAAGCAAAGCCCGCACATTGAGCGCATCGTCTACCAGTCCCATTTCGTGCATGTGTTGCAGTTGAGGCGCAAAGTCCTCTTCCCTGGATATGAGGGTTGAGGATGACCCTGGAAAAATACAAAAATATTTAAATTTTTACCTACGGCCCAATACACATTGTAGTATGGATGTATGTTATTCTTGGGGCAGTGTGAGTTTACATCAAACGTATTCGATATTGATAGCGTTAAAAACATTTATGAAGAATTTAGTTCTTGGAAGTTTCCGCTAGGGGATGCGTTTCACGTAAACTCACACTACGCCCTCTTTTCTGTAAATAGAAGTCTTCTTACCTGCTGAAGCTGAGCCTTGGTCCATAGGAGTGCTGGCAGATGTAGAATTCCTAGTGCTGCCTGCGCGCGTTATAGCCTCTGATATCGCCTCGCTAAACATCTCCGGAGTTATCATCGATCGGCTAGCACCTGCAAGACCAAAGTGAAATATTGGTATAAATAAATATACATCTGAGATTCTCAAGAGAAACACAATCAAGAAATAGATGGCAATGTAAAGGACGCCAATAAGCGAAGTGCAAGAATAACCTAAAAGTAATGGCACTGGAGAAAGACAGCATGAAAAACAAGTGAATAGAAAATAATGGTGGGAGGAAAATAAATAAATCGCTAGATAATTGGGGCGAAAAATTTTAAAGTTTCACTTATTTATTTCAATCAATGAGATTTGACGCTGTATGTGCACTTCTCAAATGCACACTTGACTCAAAAGTACTTTTTTTTACAATAAGTGCATTTTTCACCTTCACACATTTTAAATTAATGCTCCTATTGCGAAGTGCTCATTCTGCGTAGACCCGTTCAGTGGACGTGACATGCGATGTAAATGTAATGGCGCAAGTAATGCGAAAAATTGACCGAGACGAAACGCTAGATCGAACAGCGAAGTATGGGGGACACTCGGCTGGTGGACGGAGAAAGTAACCAAGATGGTGTTCACACTATTACGTCTCGGCCAATTACCCGTATAGCAGCGGCGGACTAACAGGGGAGCAGAAGGGGCGGCCCTCGGTCTTTCTTTGGGGAGGCCCAAATGCTTCCGCGTTCTCCTGATCAAATCCTAAAGTCTTATAAGACTTTAAAAATCTTATAAAATTTTTGACTTTAAAACCTACATAATATTAATTTCATCAAGATCAAAAACACTACGGTCATCTAGAATTTTTACGCGGTACGCGCGTTTGCCTCCTGCCACATAAAAAAAAACAATTTTATTTCGCTGAACGCGTCCAATATGCTGGGGGAATTCTCTAGCTTTGTCGCCCCAGGTCTCTGACTTAGTTCGCCACTGCCGCATAGTGTATTTAAGGCCTATTCAAACCTGAGCGATATTCGCTGCCGCTGTGGGTAGAGGTACATACCGCGCGGGTTTCGCTCAGGTATTTAGTATCAAGTACCGCGGTCAGAGCGACCTGAGCGATATTCGCTGCCGCTGTGGGTAGAGGTACATACCGCGCGGGTTTCGCTCAGGTATTTAGTATCAAGTATCGCGGTCAGAGCGACCTGAGCGATATTCGCTGCCGCTGTGGGTAGAGGTACATACCGCGCGGGTTTCGCTCAGGTATTTAGTATCAAGTATCGCGGCTAGAGCGACCTGAGCGATATTCGCTGCCGCTGCGGGTAGAGCGTTTTCTCTGCCGCAGACGGTAGCGAATACCGCTTAGGTCTGAACAGTATTATTACCGCATACCCACTGGGTTTTCTCTGCCGCAGACGGTAGCGAATACCGCTTAGGTCTGAATAGGCCTATAAGCATGAACTGACCAGTGGTAGTAGGCGTGCTGGCTTCGGTGCTGCGCGTTGAGTCGTCAGCCGCCGCCAGCAGCCGCAGGAGACTGTCCTGGCCGCCCGCGCCGCTACGCGACCCCGACACCGCCTCTGTCGCCGCCTGGGAACGAAACGAACGAATGTCAGCGACAGGAAACGAAGATGGCGGGCCACATGAACAATGACATGATCGTAATGTTACATTTTTGTATAGTTCCAAAATACTGACACTACTACAAAATACAATCCAGGACATTGACAGTGGGGCGCCACCGTCAATACCGAATCGCTGGTTCCGATTTTTGCCATGTTGGAAACCATAAGTTGAACGATGGTAGCGCCCCCCTGTCATTGAGTTTGGTGGGACAGTTCAGCGTGGGTCATCTATAGTTAAGTGTTGACTGATTTTTTGTGGTTAAAAGTGGTTTTGACTAACACCCTCGCTCGGTCAAAACCACTTGACAGGAAATCCAGTCCAAAGTGATATTGACCAAGGGCATCAGGTTTTGACTCTAATAGGCCCAGTTTCCACCAAAGCGGAGCGGACAAGAGAAGTGTGTTGAATAACCATTCAGATCAGAATTCATTATTTCCACTACTCGTCTTCGCTCCGCACAACTCAGCGCTGCCGCTGCCTAACGATTGTAGTAGAATATAACTTTACAGGAATAACTACATAAAAGGCTGATTGAAGCCAGTTTGGAAAAAACAATGCCACAACTTTATTTGAGCATAAAATTAAGCGCAGAATTTGTCTCTAAGGTCAGATTGTTACTATACTGACTGAAAATATACATAGTATCTTTTTTGTCTGAACTCAGTGACCCAAGTAGTTTTTATTGGTTGATTACACAGTAATAAAATACTTTGTTGCATAAAATGTTGTTATCATAACATTTACGTCAATGATGAGTCATTTCACTTGCAGTAAACATCTTTATTTGTAAACACGAAACTGTCTGGTACCTTCACCTAAAGATTACATAAATGTGCGACGTTAAAAGTCACCTCTCACACACTAATTTGATAATTTAGGCTGAGTTGCACCACCTTACTTTAACAATAACCGGTGTCTTTGTATGGGATTTGACAGCCTTGTGACGTATGGTATAGTTAAAGAAAGATGGTATGGATGGCAACCCAGCCTTTTTATTGTATGTACTAAAGTTTTCTTTGGTCTCATTCGTTTGGTTCTTACACCTGTACTCACAAGCATTACTATGAGGTCTCACAGTGACATATGAACCAATCACAGAGCTTTATAAAACGCTGTGTGTTTGATTTGCTACTTAAGCAAACATCATATGTAAATATGGGTGTTACTCGTAATGCAAACCTGCAAAGCAGCAGCTAGTTGTTCCTGTGTGATGGGGTTCCTCTCGGCTGCTCCTTCTTCCGTTTCCTCCTCATCAGCATCCTCGTCTTCTGACAGTGCTTCCAGGGAATATGCAAATCCAGAAGTTGGAACTGCAAGCGAATCAATCAATCAATCTTTTTGACCTCACTATAAAGTGTTCCAATGGAGAATAGAATATTTCAGAGGTAAAAACAAGTGCTGCAAGCAATTTATAAATATAGTATAATTATGAATGATCATTACTTTTTTATCTATTCTCTAATAAGAAGAGTAAACTGACCGCTACCATCAATTGTCCCGGAAGCACTGGAGCTAGAGCGCACAAGGCGCATGAGTGTCCGCAATGCGTTGGGAAGCCCTGGGTGTGCATTGGCACCACGTCGCATTGTCTGCACGTTGGCTCCGAGCGCTGCCAGTAGTTCCACTTCGTGAAGAATGGACAACGTCGAACAGTCCTCAACCAGAGACGGTACGCTCTCTGATATCTCTGCCATGGCATTCTCATCATTCAGGAGCTGAAACACCAGTCAAAAGTCACAACAGTCACAAGCAAAAGGCTACAGTTCTTTTATTTTTTGTTTTACTCTAAATGAAACAAGCAATTATCAACCTTATAGTTTTCATTCCATACCTGCATAGCTCTGGTCCACCCAGGAGCATTAGGCGTACAACCTAAGGTCCTGAGAGATGTGTTTAGCTGCTGTAACTCTGAATCGGAATAGGACGGCGGCGGGGGTGGCGCAGCCTGAAACTTCCTCTTCACTACATGTACCATCTCACCATTCTTTACGCCACTATCTAGCAGCGTAGCGTCATCTTTTAAGATTTTCCCGTGGTGTATTAGCTCTGTCAAACAAAGCGATGTTAGAAATAAGTTAGAATAGTACCTACTACAGAAAAAACTGTTTGGGAATAGGTATGAGAAACGATATCAAGACAAAGGTGATCTTAATTACTGTACCGAGGCACTGAGTAGATACGAACCCAACGACGTAGACGGAACATTAGCCTTTTTCTCTGCTTCCGATCTAAGAAGTCCTACAGTATTATCCAAGCTGAAGTTTTCAAGTTTATGACGCTCAATGGGTCCTGGTTTTACTTTAATGCCCAAAAATACGCACATAGATCCATCCATGTTTTTAATTAAAGCTATGTAAAAATATTTTTCTGAATTTCAAAAAACTCGAAATGAAAACTGAGTGTCACTGTTTGATCACAGATTAGAGAGTATGTTGTGTTTGATGACAACTTGACAACAATGACATTCCTTTTTTTTTCCTGACATTCATCTTTTTCTTTATGGTCTTAAAGTAGTTTTTTTACATATGGCATCACTGATTTGTCTGGGACATATCCGTTCAATTACTTGGCCAAACCATGTGGTTCTACGACCCATTTTTTTTTATAAAAAAACAGGAAAGACGTCATCTCCCTATTTGGTCTGTGCCAGGGTACGGAAACTTCCATACTACGATCAAACTTGCTTCCAAACAGCGACTTCAGTCGATAAATTCCAATACTTTTTTTTTTTTTTTTCTTCTTTATGGCTCTCGCGGATTGCGTTTAGCCACGCGACGGGGTTCTTGATTTTTGCGTTCAGTTTTGCCATAAGTTTTGCGGACATTGCGTTTAGACAGGGTGGGATTGGGTTAAAGTTAAAAGGTAGGGAAACGAATCAATTACGGAAGGAAACGGAACAAAGGATGGTTTTCATAGGATCAATTTAGGTGTGATATAAGTACAAAATAATAAAAATAAAATAATATTTACATAAGTACAATATACATTACTATTTACAATTTTATATTATTATGGGTAATAAATTCGGCTAGGATATTATAAACATCAATGTTATTGGTATATAATAGGCAAGTGATGGATGTAGGAAAAGGAATTTTAATGGCTAAAAGAGAACTAATAAAAGAGGAACGATCATATAGGCAACAGTAAAAAAATATGTGATTTAAGTCTCCGACGCCAGAACCACAAGTGCACGAATCATAATCAAGTACATGAATTTTAGCCAAGTGTGCTGGAGTGCACACGTGACCAAGTCGCATTCTAGTTAAAATGGTAGTAACTGTTTTGGAAAGATTAATTTTAACAAACCATGGTTTACAAAGGATGGATGGTTGAATGAGCTTGTAATGTTTCCCCTTAGATTGGCTAGTGAACTCCCAATTCTCATCCCAGGCAGATTTGAGATAAGCTTTGGGAAGGGCTGCCGTTAAGTCATGGCAATAATTTGTGTACGGATGTATATCTCCACACTCAACCGCTTCATTGGCCAGCTTATCAGCTTTATCATTTCCTGGAATATTGGTATGACTAGGAATCCACGCAAAATTAATTAAATGACTGTTAAGACTACATTTGTGAAGTAATTTCCTGCATTCTGTAATAATAGGATAATTAGTATTGTTCTTAAATGGAAATTTATGTAATGCCTGCAAAGCACTTTTAGAGTCACAAAATATTACAGTTGTGTTTAATTTCATAAGGAGAGCATACTCTAAAGCCTTAAACAGTCCAAAACATTCTCCTGTAAAGACTGATGATTCTGGACGGAGTTTTATTTTCTGGACAATATGATATTGTTTATGGTATGCGCCAACGCCAACATGACCCGTTGGAGAGTGCTTAGATGCATCGCAATAGATATGATGCCAATCGCCCCAGTGTTCGTCTACGATCTGATTGAACTTAATGTTAGCATTGTAGTCATCCTTATGTATGTCTAGGTTGAAATGAATTGTCGGAGTAAGAATAAGGGATTCAAAATTTACAGAAAATATCGGAAGAAAGGAGGTTCTGTGAATTGGGGCTTGGATTGATATAAATTTACGAAAACTAATAATCACACAAGGAGGAGATTTACGTGACCAATAAGAGGAAGTATCAATTAAATCATTAAGTCTGTTGAGTTTGCTATATATAGGATGGTCAGCAAATTGAAGTACACGGAAAAGATACTTGTCACATAAATATTGGCGGCGTAATTTCAATGGGGGCTCAACACATTCAGCTTGCAAGGCATTGATTGGACTCGATTTCATAGCACCAGCTATAATCCTTAGCGCTTTAGATTGAATCGCATCCAATTTACTTAAACCAACTAAATTACAAGGCTCTAGATAGAAACTGCCATAGTCAAGTACACTTCTTATAATAGCATTGTATAAAAGTCTTAATGACGCTGGGTGAGCACCCCACCAGACTCCAGAAACACATCTTAAAATATTTAAAAGCTTTTCAGATTTTGCAGCAATGCTATAACAATGAGGAAGCAATACTTTTTAACTACCCTAAAACGCTTTAGATGTCGCTGCTCCTGTTTCCTTCATATTTTCATTTTTTTCTTAATTAAAATATATTTCAGAATATTGTTAATTACAATGTGAAAACTTTTTTTAAAATGAAATTAATTTGTTTTAATTTAAAACTGAACGGTGACATTTTTTGTTATAATTTACATAATAGAGTAGTAGAAATTACTATTTAACATATGGCAACTTTGTTTTTCCTCCAAAATGGCCGGTGTTGTTTTTGTTAGGTTGAATGCATTCTTGTTTTCTTAGCCATCGTTTATGAGTTCTGTGGCCCTATTAAAGTATTGAAGAGTCGAGTCAAATTCAAGTTCATTCCTTCGTACCTGCTGCTGTTCTGGTTCATCGGAGTTTTGTTCGTTCCTTCGTGAATCGCGAAGAAACTTTCTGTTATGTTCACAAGTGATCTGAGTTTTCTCAAAGTGCAAATGCTTTTTTAGTGTTGTTGAAAACTTTGCGAAAAGACGCTTTTGGTGTATAATATTATGTGTGTTCATAAATAAAGTAAAATTATTAAATTGAAAAGTTTTTGTTTACTTATTTGCATTTCCATGTGCAATGTAGAATTTTTCCAAATCCATTGTTTTGAAAATAATACAATACGTACACCATAAAGATAAATATTTTCAAAATAATGGATTTGAAAAAATTCTACATTGTACATCATAAAAACAATAATTCTTTGAAGGTTATGAGGGCCTATGTGTGCGTGAACTGTGTGTATGTGTGCGTGGACTTTATGTATGTATGTGTGCGTGTACTATGTATGTATGTGAGCGTTACGTACGTAGGTTAAGTACGGGGAATTTAACACCAGGCTGTCAATTAGTAGGCTCAAAAATTTGACAGAGAGGGTTCTCTATTTCCTATGTATTACTTTTCTCTATGGTCTGTGCTTTGTTTTGTCACGAAAAATTTCCTACAATTTTTTACAAAATCGGGATCAAAAGTTTATAATGACGTTGGAGAAATGGTTGATATGAGTAATAAATCAGACATTCAAGACATATATCTAACAATTTCACAATCAATATCTTGACAAGGAAGTAAAATGACTTGAAAAATGAAGAACGGATGTAACGACTTATCTGAGGCTAAAGTTGCAGAACGCAATGAGAAGGCCAAAAAACTTTATCGGTAAGGTTGTTTTAATACTATGTAATCCAAAAATGGTTAAAGTTACTTTATCTTGATCTCCTATTTTTGTCTTACTAATTTTCAAAACTACCTTTTTACCTCAGTCACACTTATAAACTTTTATCAATTATGTTTTCAGCTATGTAACTGATGTAGCAAGACGTATCAGCGAAAGGACCAGCACTTGCCGATCCATTCCTGATCTTTTCTCCACCTCTACAGAAGTTCAAAGGCAGAAACTCCGAGATAACTGTGAAAAGCTACTTTTTCTTGACCCAGTAGAATATGGGAAAAAATGTCTGGAACTATTGTGGCGTAAGGTGTACTACGACACCGTGTGCACCGCGAAGAAGCTAAGAGAAGTGGACAATGAGAATGATAGCTACCTTTTTACCCACATTATTTGTGGAATAGGTCATTTCCATCACTTCATAGCAAGAATTCAATCAGAATTTAAAGTTGACTTCAAGGACTTGGATTACACAATGTTGCCACAAGATGAAGAAGGTGATGAAATAAATACAACACCCACTGAAGAACTATTGCAGTTTGGCCGCTCTGCCCTCCACTCATGCTTGATATATCTGGGGGACCTGAGCCGCTACCAGGTTGAGATATTTCAGTCCCTCGACCCATCAATAGCAGCTCGATACTACCTCCAAGCTGCTCATGTTGACTTGTGCTCTGGCATGCCATATAATCAACTGGGGAATTTATACATGGATAAAAACTATAACTTAGACTCTGTCTGTTACTATATCCAATGTCTCAGTACTGAAGCCCCATTTGAGGGAGCAATGGGCAACTTGACTAAGATTTTTGAAAAGAACAATCAATTCACTGAGACAATTAACATCTCGGAATTCCCTTCACAAGGAGAGCATGTACAAAATACAATTTCAAACTTTCTTTCTTTGATTGAGATATGGTATCTTGGAAAAGATGACACAAACATACCACAAAGGTGCAATACAATTGCTCAACAACTTAAAGTTTGTATGGACTTTACTAAGGCTCCTTTGCCAGATATCAATAAAAAATATATGGAATACACTCAGGCCATTGAAGAAGAAGGTGTTAATCCAACATATTTGAATGCTAACCTTGTGCATAAAATGGTACAGATATGCTTATTCACAATGTCCAGAATGATGGAAACTGATGAAGTTAAAGCATTTGCTTGCAAAGCATTTACTCTTGCATTACTTTCACAACTCCTACAAAAATTATTAAAACAAATTGAATCACTTGGATTGAAAAATCCTGCAAGTAAGTACAGGACAAGAAGAATGCTGGTTCAAGAAACTGAGTCAGTTGAAGATGAAGTGGAGTCTGTGCAGGAAAATCCAATAGTTGAAGACACAATTGAAATAAATGGAAATAATGACAGCTGTGAAGAGCTTCACTTTAAGGAGGTGGCTTCTGATGGGGATGGTGATCCTGAGAAGTTGCAGAATGGAGATGCGAAAAATGGCAGAAAGTCGTTAAAAAGACGCAGGCGACGCCGACTGGCTTCATCAGAAAGCTCAGACGTGAGCAATGCAGACACAGAGAGCAGTGCAGTTGAAACTGATGAATCTTGTTCAGATGAAGAACTGTCTGATTCTACATACCCATCTGAAGACGAATCCAAAAGTGATGCCTCTGACAGTGAGGTTTCTGATGTAGAGGAGGTAAATAAGCAAAATGGAGACATAGAGGAGTCTGCCAAGGAACCAGTAGGAATTAATGGAAAACATGCCCCCAAATCTTTTGGTGATAAAAGGGATTGTAAAGACAAACCAGCTGAACTAAATGAACTTGGAATTCAGAATTTTCTGCTTGGAGATAACTACTTAGCTAGTATCAAATTGTTACAAGATTGGCTCTATGCAGAGAAAGATTTAATTATGTCGTGTGGTGACAGTGGGGAGTCCCTCTTTCAATGTGTAGTAGATTTGCTCAACATACTTACATTCTATTTCAATCCTAAATCAAATTACATTAATGAAAATAAGAGCAAGATATTAAATTATGCAAAGTATACTGCCAGGAACCTCAAACTGGAGTACAAAAGTATTCCTCTGTCTGAAGATGTTAACTTACGAGGAACAAGCATTTGCAAGTTTGACAAACATGCAGCCGAGTGGCAAACACTGGACAGATACAAACCGTCCCAATATGAAGAGAACATAATAAGAATTATGAACTTCATAGATTTCGGGAACCATATTGCAAAAATCGTGCCAAGAATCAGATTCAACAGGTCCATGAAGATATTTTACTTCAAGAAACTGCATCCCCCAAAGGTCAACACTAAGGTTAGCCACAAGAAGGTTCGCGAATGGCACAGCACTAAGAAAAATAATGTAAGTTTTCTCATATAAAGTTTGGTACTTTTCAGATGTGGAATTTCCAATTTATTAATGAATTCAGAAATGTCAACTCTCATCAATTTCCTGGCACCGTTCATTTACCTTTATGTAGTAGCAGTTAGCTCTATGGCCCTCCCGTTTTGGACACTTTCTACAAACGCTGTTGAGATATTACGATCAGATCAGATCACAGGTTACTGTACGTATTGAAGAAAGAAATAAAGAAAAAATGTTTATTCAGCATCATCGACAATGGACAGTTTGACACCATTCTCCAATAATTCGAAATCACAACTTTTCTAAAAAGACACTTCATTCTGGTCTTAATAACTTAATTAATTTTAAATTACCTGTAAATTACGATTTTTGGTCTAAAAGTAGTTTATTTGAGTTGACAAAATAGTGACGTCACTTGCTTGTAGTGCCATACAAAATCTATGGGAGATTTTCGTTTTGACAGTTTTAAAAAGTACGTCAATTGATTGGTGGTGTCAACATGTCTATACACTTGACTTACAACAATACAGTTAGTAGCGGCGTAAGGGGGGGGCGGTGGGGGCGGTCCGCCCCGGGTGCCAAGCATCAGGGGGTGACACAAGTCGCGGAGATTAGTACTCACTGGCACATCTGCATGGCAAATCTGCGATCTATGTCATGATAAGGGGGGGGGGGGGGGGGCGTGCAATTGTCAATTCAATCTATTCAATCAATCAACCTGTTCAATCTTTGAATCGGTAGGTTACCCCAAAATCCTGGGGGGTACCGGGGGGTGCCATAGGACTTGTTACGGGGGGGGTGATCGCCCCGGGTGCCAACCCATGCTACGCCGCCACTGAATACAGTATTGTGTATTATCCGCAGGAGGCGGCGCCGGGCGGGCTGCTGCGGCGCCTGGGCCGGCTGTGGCTCACGGCGCAGGTGCGCGAGTTGGAGCGCCGCGCGCCCGCCGCGCCCTCGCTGCTGGCGCTCGACGCCGCCGCGCTCGCGCACCACCTGCGCCGCGTCAAGCAGCTGTGGCGCGCGCGCAGCTTCGTGCTGCTCGTGCCCGCCGTCGGTCAGTATGCCACCCGAGCGGGGCTGTGCTCGTGTCCACAAGTAGCGCGCCCGCCGCGCCCTCGCTGCTGGCGCTCGACGCCGCCGCGCTCGCGCACCACCTGCGCCGCGTCAAGCAGCTGTGGCGCGCGCGCAGCTTCGTGCTGCTCGTGCCCGCCGTCGGTCAGTATGCCACCCGAGCGGTGCTGTGCTCGTGTCCACAAGTAGCGCGCCCGCCGCGCCCTCGCTGCTGGCGCTCGACGCCGCCGCGCTCGCGCACCACCTGCGCCGCGTCAAGCAGCTGTGGCGCGCGCGCAGCTTCGTGCTGCTCGTGCCCGCCGTCGGTCAGTATGCCACCCGAGCGGTGCTGTGCTCGTGTCCACAAGTAGCGCGCCCGCCGCGCCCTCGCTGCTGGCGCTCGACGCCGCCGCGCTCGCGCACCACCTGCGCCGCGTCAAGCAGCTGTGGCGCGCGCGCAGCTTCGTGCTGCTCGTGCCCGCCGTCGGTCAGTATGCCACCCGAGCGGTGCTGTGCTCGTGTCCACAAGTAGCGCGCCCGCCGCGCCCTCGCTGCTGGCGCTCGACGCCGCCGCGCTCGCGCACCACCTGCGCCGCGTCAAGCAGCTGTGGCGCGCGCGCAGCTTCGTGCTGCTCGTGCCCGCCGTCGGTCAGTATGCCACCCGAGCGGGGCTGTGCTCGTGTCCACAAGTAGCGCGCCCGCCGCGCCCTCGCTGCTGGCGCTCGACGCCGCCGCGCTCGCGCACCACCTGCGCCGCGTCAAGCAGCTGTGGCGCGCGCGCAGCTTCGTGCTGCTCGTGCCCGCCGTCGGTCAGTATGCCACCCGAGCGGGGCTGTGCTCGTGTCGACGAGTAGACTTCACTTTTCAGGGCTAAAACTGATACTTAGAAAAAATCAACACCCCCTTGATCCGTTCCTGGAAGACTTACATATTGTGTAGAACATCGGCGTTGACAATTTTGTGTGGTGAAAGAATCACTCGCACACTCACTGCGGGCGTCCGTCGCACAGTCGCGACAGCAACATAATTACGCGCGAGCGATAGGGATGGGTAGCTTGGGGTCATTGGACGGGATTCTACGTGCTCACGGACCAGGCTTTAGTCTCACTGTTGAGAAACATGGCGTGACCGATGATTTTTCCCTTTCCAGTGCTTCAAGAGCTGGACGAGATGAAGCGGACGGACAGCGGCGCGCGCGACGCCATCCGCTGGCTGGAGCTGCAGCTGCGCAGCGGCTCGCGCTTCGTGCGCGCGCAGCGGCCGGGCCAGGCGCGCCCGCTGCCGCTGCTGCGGCTGCCGCGCAAGGCGCCGCCGAGCGCGCACAACTTCGTGCAGATCCTCGAGTTCTGCAACCACTTCGTGGGCGACGAGCGCGGGCGCGAGGGCGAGGGCGACGCGGACGCGCTGGTGCTGCTGGTGGGCGAGGCGCCGGCAGCCGCCGACTCCGGCCCGGCGGGCGCCGACCACGGCCCGGCGGCCGCCGACTTCAGCCCGGCGGGCGCCGCCGCCGCCGCCGGCGTGCCGCTGGAGCGCGTCGCCGACTTCTACGCGCGCTGGCGCCACGCCGCGCCCAAGAACGGCAAGAAGAGGTGAGCGGACCCCCCGCCGGAATGAGGTCTCGCCAGCGCCGAAAGGAAAAGACGACGCTCTTCACTTTCGAAAACGAATGAATCATCCCGTTCGGAAGGACAACGATCGGCATCATCGGGCGCCATGCCGCGACGGCAGCGCGAGTATCGTGTTCGATATCAATTGTTTACTTTTACAGGACGGGCCGTGGACGCGTGTCCGGCCTTTTAAATGTTGTTCCGAATTTAATGTTTAGGTAATAAAATAACATTCTCATCGATCGTAATCATCCTTCCTCTCTCATACGCTATCGTTCATAATCATGGTGTCATATTTACGGTCATCGCCGTTTCATTTCATTTCCCAAAAATATTTCAATGTATCCGTATTCTCGTGCAAACTTTCAATGTTATTTTATTTGCATATGAGTACGTATTTATATAAGTATGTATTTTGGGTTCATATTTGATTTCTTTATTCTAAAGTTTAATTTTCTATCCTTGAAATAAAGATGTTCATAAAGAAAGTTTTGTTATTTACTACAAACCCCCCAGCATAAATACACGACAGCAACAAGTGGTTGTTGCTACACTTGCTACTAACAGTATTCACACGCTACAATAGGTAGGTAGTATATTTCTACAGGGCGATTTTGTTATCAGTATCCATTTTTTTTAATAGAACATCATCAATCATCATCATCAACAGCCCTTTACAGTCCACTGCTGGACTATGAGCCTCCTCCACTATAGTGGAGGGTTTTGCCAAAATCCCCACGCTTGGCAGGCGGGTTGGAGATCGCAGTTTAAAAGATTGATGTTTTTCAGAGAGCGCTGCTGCCCATTCTCTGTTTGACGTGTAGTCCCTAAGTCGCCTCTTACGACACCCGCGGGAAGAGTATAGTGGGGAATTTAGTGCAATGATTTGTATGGAGACCCCTCCACTTTGGTATAGAAGGCTCATTTTTGCAACAGTGGTTCTTTGGGTGCTCCTGAGTGGATTTCCGTCGGTAGACATCGGGAGCCCCCCCTGTGGTAGCAGGGGGAGGGGGGGCAAGTTTCCTTCCGCCGCGCTTCACTTTAAGGCCCATATCTTCAAAACTATGGGTATTAGGGCAAGTGTGGTATCATTTTCGGATAATTAAAGGATGGCGAATTCATTTTTAGAACAATCTTTTTGCCTTTTCATACAAAAAAATTGAAATATTG
This sequence comes from Ostrinia nubilalis, assembly GCF_963855985.1. NCBI lineage: Eukaryota > Metazoa > Arthropoda > Insecta > Lepidoptera > Crambidae > Ostrinia > Ostrinia nubilalis. The sequence goes on from NC_087103.1 coordinate 11,072,260, forward strand.
AGTAAAATTCACAAAAATCAAAAAGTATTTTTTTAAATAAACGTCGTTTACTTTTAAACCACTGGAGATAATCTAATAAAAAAAATATGACCTGAAAGCTACATTTATCAGGATTATAAAAATATAACATTGTATGGTACTTTTTTCGCAAAAAGTAGGTGAAAAAAATTTTTTCTTCAGGGCACAGCGGGCGAATTTTATTGCGCATCGGAAAAAAATATTTATTTTATCCATGAATTCATACTATTTGGTTCATAAAAGAATTATTATTATAGAATTTATTTAGAGTTGCTGGCACATCAATCTACCATGATTTGTATTTTTTCGTCAATTGATTTTGAACTCTATGTGTGAGACATAAGGTTGAAAATAATTTAAATACATTTTAATATTGAAAATATCATAAGAAGAAAGCACTAAATAAAGAACTTTAATTTGTCTAAACGTCTTAATGATTATTATTATTTTAATTAACACTTTTATTTGTAGGGGAACCTGTTGTACTTAGGCCAGTTTTTCGAATTTTGATTTTTTGAAAAATAATGGTGATAGTTAAACTTGTCTAGTGCTGTTATATTTAAAGATCATTTAATTAGCTACATAATTCGTTCATAAAATTGTGTATAATTTTAAAAATTTGGGCATACTAGCTGCTAGAAAAAAAAAGGGAAAACTGTCCTAGGTACAACAAACCAGATGTACCTTGGACCGTGTACGTTGTACCTATTTAAATTTAAATAAATGCTTATATTCGCTTCAATTTGTTAATTTTCTGTTAAATTATTATTTGAAATACGAATTATTACAGTTATTAGCAACAATATCTAGGTAAAAGTTGTAGTATGCGCGTCACTACGCACACACTCACCTCCCATAGGTAGTATATAAGGTTATGCACTCTTAATAAATGAGCTCTTAATACGCAGTCAGTCTACTTATTTAATCGTCCCAACGCCCAACGTTGCATGGCGACCCTGCCAGTGCTGCTCACGCAGCGCTGAGCAGATGGTTTGGAATAAATAAGTAAAGTAATTTAAAGTGAAATAAAATAAATTAAAAATTAGGTGAAAAGTGAACAAACAAAATATGGACTAAAAATTAGACATAAATCAAAATTCAATAAAAATATCGAACATGAACGTTAAATAGAAATATAAAGTGCCAAAAATCAAGAATTTCCTGATCCTGATGAAAATGTTAGAAGACAACGGACCGAGGTGATAAAGAACTGAATGAGCTGGGCGCCGGGCGATGATGGAGTCAGATGAGGTAACAACAGTGTGCTGGGTGCCGGGCGATGATGGAGCCAGATGAGGTTAACAGCAGTTAGCAGGGTGCCGGGAGTGTTCGAGTCGGAAGTGGTTGCAGCCGGGAGAACCCTACATCATGATAAGTCCCCGTGTAGAAGTCCCCTTGTCCCCCATGAAGAAAAGTCCTCTTGTCCTCTTAAAAATTAGGTCATTCTACGGTATTTTTTTTGTCATTTATTATTTATCATTTAAATTCTCGAGGTTACTTTAATTTTTGAGTGTTAATTTATTGGTTTAATTTGAGATACATGATTTTTTTTTAAATAATTTCTTAACGTTTTTTTAAAGAAAATTACTTTTGTGAGAATATTTTTTTATGGAAATATTGAATGTCCCAATTTAAACTTAAAATTTACAATTATTGCAATGCGTGTAAGATTTTATAGAAATGAGTTCGATATTTTTATTGAAGTAACGTAAATAATAGAATTTTAAATATTTTAACATTTATAATAACGTTTGTTGACGACTTATTTAGTAAATTTTATTGATAACATATTGCTACTGAATATGAAAATACTGAATAATATTAAATAATAATTTGCATAATATTTTATTTTCTGAAGTTATTTTTGTAATAGACATTTTAAAAGTTTTGGCATTTATGAATAATATGTAATTTTATACCAGTGATATTTTACAGTTTCATTTTGTTATATTTTATTTGTTTAGGATTTATTTAAGTATATTACCTCGATGTTACAATTCGCATTTTAAAATATTTGATTTTCTAAAACTAGGTCAATAATTTTGTTACTCAGTCATGTCATTGCACTCAACGCATACGACTTATTGCAAATCAGCAAAACGTGATTTAGCATCAGACACGTTATGATGACATGTAGGTATTTTCTAGCGTATCGACACAATACTTCGCTGTAATTAAGATCTTTACTTTTTAAACAATAATTATGTTTGATATGCAAGTAAACACTTTAAATCATTGTCATAATTTTCTAGACTTTTTGAAACTACCAAGATCGCATTTGTGTGATTGATATTGGATTTAACTTATAAGGAAAACATTATTTTGATATTTTTTTTCATGACATAGTATGCAATTGATTATACTAATTGATGTAATGATAAAATTATAAAGTAACTTATGAAAACGTGACACAAGTAGAATTTGATGATTGAAATATTTTGCAAAGCGTAGGTAAAATATCACTTGGCTTACTACTCGATTGCTGATTTATTTGGGTCAACACAATAGATATTGCACAATGATTAACTGTAATTGAAAGTTTTTGACTATGAACGTAAATTATTGTACACAAATTCTATTTGGTTTGTCTTAATTATGACTTTATTACAGTATATTCAGTTAAAGTAAATGACTTATTGTGTAACTAGAAATTATGTTATAACTATGAACTTATAATTGCACGGATAAGACGATGATAATAATAATAATTTTGATTATAAATATGACAGAATATAATTTATACAATGTATAAAGTTAATTAACTTATTGTGAGTTTAGAAAACTGTAGGCATAGGAATGTACGTTAATGTTATTAAATGATGAAGGCTATGAGATAAAGGTTTGTTGTAATAAGGCAGGTTTTGGTTTGTAATTCAGATAGGCAAAGTTAAAATAGTTTGATATTGTTTGTAAAGATGAGTTCAAAGTTAGGCATGCATTCATTACATAGGATAGGTACTTTCAATTATTTTGGACTGATCACCCAAATACTTTAAGATATTCTTGTGCATTGATTGCGTAGGTTTGTGAGATTGTAAAGTATTTTGTTAGATATTGAATGAATATTGAAATATTATATGAATATTATGTAAACATGGTACGAAAATAAATAATATTAAGGGGAATTATCCTTCGTTCGATCATGGTGCATACTAGATATCTCTGTGAGAATAGTTGGAGACATTAATAAGTCTTAAAATTATCCCTTAATTTAAATGATTATTATAAATAAATAAATATTATTATAAACTGCGCGCACATTTTATAAAAGTACCATGATGAAATGATAAAATGAATTAAGTCGACTATAAATAAATAAATAATGACTTGTAAGTGTAGTAGATCTACTAACTATTAAAACATGAGGGTGGCCACCTCATAAAAATACAATGATGATGATGTATCTCGGAAATGTAAACTTAAATGGATAAGACATTACTAGACGTACGTAATACCTGGATGTGACTTTATTTTTATTAAGAATGAATATTACATACAATTGATATTCATTTAAAATACTTAGTCGTCAACAACACGTTTAGATTAGGATTTTTTCATTTTTTTTTTCAATTCTTATTGTTATGGTTATTTGACACCACAAATTTACATCTTTTTGTTTGTCGTATTTTACTCGATCTTACGAATTATTGGAGAATGGTGTCAAGTACCCAATTTTGTACATTTTTTTTCATTCACTTCTTTTATGTAAAAAAAAAAAACAAAAAAACGGGGGAGGTGTAGTATGCGCGTCACTACGCACACACTCACCTCCCATAGGTAGTATATAAGGTTATGCACTCTTAATAAATGAGCTCTTAATACGCAGTCAGTCAATGATATTAAAGAACTATAGATATGTTACGTTCATAGAAATTACGATTTGAATCCGTGCCGAGCTATTTCAAATTGCACACATTGACAAATGTAACTGATAAGTGAAACAAAAGATACGAAATAGCACGCAAATGAAAGAGATAGCTATAGTTTTAACGATTCTGCACTAACTAATCTATGTCCGCAGCGCACGCATCCTTATCGCTCTAACGTCAAAACAAGATCGCTTTCTCTTTCTTAACTTGAACATGGCGCATGGCGTCTTGATTGTTTGCATAAATAATTGAAAATATAAATACTAAATAATTTTGCATAATCACATGTGGTAAGAGATCCCTTGTATTTTGTTTACTTTAGAGTCATAATTGGTACACTTTCGAAACACACACGATGGCATTTTTTATTTATTTTGGTAAGAACAGGAACTTACGGTGTGGTACGCACGCGATTGCGCACGACGCAGGCCACACGAAGACTAAACACAAGACGTCCCAATTGGGACGTATTTGAGTATTCACAGCGCGAGCGCTTATAACATATCTGCTTTTGTTTTTATATAATATCATTGCAGTCAGTCTACTTATTTAATCGTCCCAACGCCCAACGTTGCAAAGTATTTTTTAAAAAAGATCCTCATCCATATTTTTTGTACTAATTATTTTTCACAATTTTTTTGGCAACAAATCACTTAAGTTTAAGCCGGTGTTGAATATAATCATTCATTTGGTCTTATTCGATAAAATACTTTATCTGTGGAGCTGTCAAAATGACACCCTCATTCCCGGTCCCCTCGTACTCGAAATGGCGGACGTGTTGTGCGTAGGTTTAATTAGATTATAATTGAGAAGTTAAAAATAAATGTCACTGATTACTTTTACTTATGGGGCTTTCATTTAAACAAGAATTCCGATAGGTTATGGGCCCAGTCCCATAAGTAAGTCAGATGGACAAAGGATAGAATAGGCAGTAAAAAAAGTCTAATCAAAAAACGTGGTCATAAAAAAGGTCCACACGTGTTATAGAAATTCTCTTGGGGTAGGCTCTTGATTTCAGAGAAAATATATACAATGTCTGCAACAACAAGCAATGTGCCACAATTGGATAGTGGAAATTTTGAAAACTGGCTTTTCAGGATTGAGATGGCACTCGATGAAAAAGGAATAAAAGAAACAATTTATACCAAAAGTGAAGAGAAAACAAACAAGAATGATGCGAAGGCACGAAACTTGATAATACAAGGAATACCTGATAAATACTTGGAGTACGTCAAAGGAGCCCAATCAGCATTTGAAATGATTGTGAAGCTGAAATCTGTCTTCCAAAGAAAGAGCACTCTCAGCACTTTATGCCTAAAACGCCAGCTCAGTAACCTAAAAATAGGAAAAGAAGAAAACGTACAAGAATTTCTAAATAAGTTCGAGAAAATAATACAAGACATAGAAGCGAGCGGTACAAAAGTAGATGAAAAAGAAAAAGTCTGTCAATTATTACTTAGTATTGAGAAAGTATATCAACCTTTAGTAACAGCTTTGGAAATGTCTAACACCGAACTCACTGTGGAATTTATAAAATGCAAATTACTTGATGTGGAAATGAAAGAGAAGGCTCATAACAAAGCAACAAATAATTCAAAAGGAGAATATGTATTTCAGAGCACCACATTCAAATGCTACAGTTGCGGAGGACTCGGTCATATTGCTAGAAATTGCACGAAGAGAAATTACAATAACTATAGAGGACGAGGCAACTACAGAGGCAGAGGAAGAGGAAACCGAGGAGCCTCGGCAAATATCGGAGAGAGACAGAACACCAAAGACAAGAATGTATCATTTGTAGCCACACAAACTATACCGGCTGAGACAATGTCACATGATGAAGATATACAACTAGTTATAGACTCAGGATCTACTTACCATTTGATAAATAAAAAATATGAAAAATACATGACAAACATAAAGAAGATTTCACAAATAAATATAAGAGCAGCAAATGGAGGAATTATGACAGCTTTATACAAAGGAGACTTAATTGGAATGTCTGAAGAAGGATACAGAGTGACTATAGAAGATTGTTTAATTGTAGAAAACTTAACACACAATCTGCTGTCAGTATTAAAACTAAATGAGAAAGGAATTCAAGTGATATTTAACAAAGAAAAAGCCATGATGAGAAAAGGTAATATTAAAATTGAAGGAAACTGTGATGGGAAACTATTTAAAATGAAATTGAATCTAAATGCGTCACACGGATTGATCACAAAAGAAGAGCAAGAGCTTCTATGGCATAGAAGAATGGGCCACTTAAATTACAGTAGTATGAAAATCCTGGATTTGCCCTTATCCAAAGAAAAATGTACTGTATGCATGGAGGCAAAAGCGGGCAGAAACCCATTTACAGAAAATCCTATACCGAGAACACACAAAATAGGTCAATTGGTATACTGTGACATAGGTGGGCCAGTCACACCTGTAACACTAGAAGGAGAAAGGTACTACTTAACCATCATAGATGACTGTTCACATTTCTTGGAGGTACATCTTCTGCAATCAAAGAATGAAGCCAAGGATTATATTATGAGGTACATAAAGATTATGAAAAATAATGGAAACAATGTTAGAAGAATCAGAACCGACCAAGGTGGAGAATTTTTAAATGAGGAACTGCATTCATTCTATGAAGAGCATGGAATTATACAAGAAACTACATGCGCATACACTCCACAGCAGAACTCTATCTGTGAGAGAATGAACTTAACTTTACTAAACAAAGTAAGAGCAATGTTATTAGAAACCAACCTCCCAAAGTATCTCTGGGGTGAGGCAATCAGATGTGCGGCCTATATAATAAACAGGTCACCAACGAAAGCACTTAAAGGTGACACACCAGCAAAAATATGGTATGGCAAAAACAATCTGGATAAAGTGAGAGTTTTCGGAGCAAAGGCTTGGAGCCTAATACTTCCAAGGCCTAGCAAATTAGAGCCAAGAGCAAAACCTATGAGAATGATAGGATACTGTGGATCAGGCTATAGACTATGGGATCCAAAGACTAATGAGATAATAGAGTCAAGAGATGTAAGATTTGATGAGGCAGATTACAGATATGAAGAAGAAAAGAATCATAATACTATTCACATAGAAGAAAGTGAAGAAGAAGAAAACTCTAAGAATATTACACCGGATATGACAGACACGGATATGACAAACATGGATATGACAGAAGAACCAGTACAAGGCACAGAAGAAAGCCAGGAACTACATCGTGAAAAGAGACAAGTAAAGATTCCTAAGAAATATGATGACTATGACATGACAAATATAGCGTATGCATTAATCTCAGAAGATCCTATAAGCTACAAAGAAGCAATACAGAAAGAAGGATGGTCAGAAGCTATAGAGAAGGAACTAGAAGCACATAAAAAGCTGAGCACATGGGAAGAGTGTGAATTACCCAAAGGTCACAAGATAATCGATACAAAATGGGTATTCCGTACAAAATCTGACAACACTAAGAAAGCCAGATTAGTGGCTAAAGGCTTTCAAGAAGAAACCACTCAGAATGTTTACGCACCAGTAGCAAGAATGACAACAATAAGATTATTTATAAACAAAGCAGTTCAAGAAAATCTAAGTATCAAACAACTAGATATCCCAACAGCGTTTTTAAATGGAGAATTAAATACAGATATATATATAGATTATCCCGAAGGTGTAAATAAAAAACAAGGAAAAGTACTAAAACTCAGAAAAGCTCTTTACGGATTAAAAGAAGCTCCCAGATGCTGGAATGAAAAGTTAAATCAGTTTTTGACAGAAAATGGACTAAAGCAATCTCAAAGTGACTTTTGTCTGTACTCAGGAAGAAATGTATACATACTTATATTTGTGGATGACATACTAGTAATTGGAGATGGACAGAAAATAATAAATAAATTAAAAGAAGAATTTCAAGCTAAAGATATGGGAAATATAAGCAAATTTCTAGGAATGGAAATAACACAAACACTGGATAAAATAGAAATAAAACAAACACAAATAATTGAAAAGATTTTATTAAAATTTCATATGCAAGATTGCAAGGGTTGCAATACACCAATGGAAGTCGGACTAAAAATAAATGAAAACGAAGAAATCATGGAAAACATCCCTTACAGAGAGCTCATAGGCTCACTCATGTACTTGGCTACTATCAGCAGGCCAGACATCGCTTATGCCACTGGGTTTTTAAGTAGATACTTGCACTGCCCAACACCAACTTTATGGACAGCTGCGAAGAGAATCCTCAGATACCTGCAACAAACAAAACATATGGGATTAATATATAAAAGAGAAGAAAATAATAATTTAATAGCTTTTTCAGATTCAGATTGGGGATCCGAGCAAATGGACCGCAAAAGTGTGAGTGGAGTTGCAATCTTCCAAAAAGGCAACTTGGTCAGTTGGAGTTCCAAGAAGCAATCATCGGTCTCACTGTCCACAGCGGAATCTGAATACTACGCAGCATCGTTATCTGTAAGTGAAACAGTATATATTAGAGAAGTGTTAAAAGATTTGCATTGTGATAAAGATTTGATTTGCTCATTATATATAGATAATCAGAGTACAATTAAGATGATAGAAAGTTACGAAAATAGCAAAAGGTCGAAACATATCGATATCAAAGTTCATTTTATTAAGGATATTGTTAAAAAAGGCTTAATTACATTGAAATATGTGTGTACTAATGAAAATAAAGCAGATATACTTACAAAGTCTTTGTGCCAGGTTAAACATAACTATTTCTGTAAATCTCTTGGATTGTATTAGTTTGCGATTAATATTTTAGTTGTATTATGTTTTAACCACATTATAGCATCAGAGTTGTGTTGATTAATATTGATTTTTTGAATATTTCAGACTTGTTTTGTATCGAGACGTAAGATAAGTATAGTATAACCTAAAATTTTAGTGTCAATGTCAAATGTCAAGTGTCATTGTGACAGCTCATGCCAAGTGTTGCTATTTAAAGATTAAATTTATTGTCTGCAAGTTCAAGTCAATTTGGCCAAGAAAATTGAGACTTGATCTTGAGCCGGGGTGTTGAATATAATCATTCATTTGGTCTTATTCGATAAAATACTTTATCTGTGGAGCTGTCAAAATGACACCCTCATTCCCGGTCCCCTCGTACTCGAAATGGCGGACGTGTTGTGCGTAGGTTTAATTAGATTATAATTGAGAAGTTAAAAATAAATGTCACTGATTACTTTTACTTATGGGGCTTTCATTTAAACAAGAATTCCGATAGCCGGCTCTCCAGTCCATGTTTAGCCTTACACAATCAACAAAAATATGACAATTGTTGAAATACATAAAGCACAACACTATGATCGTCAATTGATTTGCACTTCACTAGTGTCAATTTTTTTTTTTTCTTCTCTCTGGTCGCGCCGAGCGTCCCACCGGTGTTAATTTGTATTAATATAAAATGTGCTGAAATAAAAGCAAGTTGATCTACAAACAAGTTTATCATTATTCTCAATATGGTAGCAGAGCGTAGTTAGCTACAACAGTGGATAACGGAACAATAAAAGGGGTTGCGATCCTGAAAATTGTGGTAGCACATTGTGAGTGTGACTTCGACAAAAATGGCGTCTGCGGGCGTTGCTGCGGCGGCTACCACTTTGCCACTTATAAATGAGAACCAATGATATTATAGAACTATAGATATGTTACGTTCATAGAAATTACGATTTTAATCCGTGCCGAGCTATTCCAAATTGCACACATTGACAAATGTAACTGATAAGTGAAACAAAAGATACGAAATAGCACGCAAATGAAAGAGATAGCTATAGTTTTAACGATTCGGCACTAACTAATCTATGTCCGCAGCGCACGCATCCTTATCGCTCTAACGTCAAAACAAGATCGCTTTCTCTTTCTTAACTTGAACATGGCGCATGGCGTCTTGATTGAATTGAAAATATAAATACTAAATAATTTTGCATAATCACATGTGGTAAGAGATCCCTTGTATTTTGATTACTTTAGAGTCATAATTGGTACACTTTCGAAACACACACGATGGCATTTTTTATTTATTTTGGTAAGAACACAGGAACTTACGGTGTGGTACACGCGATTGCGCTCGACGCAGGCCACACGAAGACTAAACACAAGACGTCCCAATTGGGACGTATTTGAGTATTCACAGCGCGAGTGCTTATAACATATCTGCTTTTGTTTTTATATAATATCATTGATGAGAACACAAATTTCAGTACATGGAAATTTCGTCTGAAATTGATATTGGAGGAAAAAGGTGTTTCATATGTTTTGGAGGAGGACAAAACAAAGGAACATGACAAACAATTCATGAAGGATGATGCCCGAGCCAAATCACTCATAGCTCAGTGCATTTCCGACAAATATGTGGAAATTATAAGAAATGCGTGTAATGCAAAAGAAATGCTAACGTTATTGGAAAATAACTTCGAACGAAGAAGCGTATATAATAGATTTTACCTAAAGAGAAAACTTTTGTCCATGAAATGCACAGAACCATTACAGACTTATTTGATCAAGTTCTGCTCGATAATAAGCGATCTACAAGCCATTGACGTACAAATAGAAGAAGACGACAAAATTTGCTATCTGCTATCTTCACTACCCAAGGAATATGATCATGTCATAACCTCAATTGAAACAATGGCAACGGAGAAGAGTTTGAGCTTTGACTTTGTAAAAGCGAGACTACTCGACGCACAAACTAAATTAAATGTGAGTAATGAAGACCACGAAGAAAAGGCTTTCATCACCTGTTATACATGCGGAAAACCCGGCCACAAATCATACGAATGCAAAAATAAGGAAAAAGTACCGGAGCAGAGGAGGAATAATGCAAGGAGCCGTGGCAGAGGCCGAGGAAGGCAAGGACGAGGATCAAGAGGACATCAACCGTCATCTTTACTACATCAAAGTGACCTGAGTTTCATTGCGAGTGAACAAGAGATGTTAACTGCTGCTGGCAATGATTTTGAAATTAATTTTATTGTGGATTCCGGTTGTACACAACACATTGTAAGTAATAATTATGAAAAGTACATGTCAAATGTTAAAAGCTTGGATAAACATATAAAAATATTTGTTGCAAATGGTCAATACATAACAACCAATAAAATTGGAACCTTGAGATTTAAACATAAAAATAATAACATAAAAATAGAAGCATTAATTGTTGAAAATGTCACTTATAACTTATTATCTGTAAAGAAAATAACTGAAGCTGGATTTTTGGTAAATTTTAACAAAAATAATGTCATAATAAAGGGCACACATGTTAATTTGGTTGGCTATTGCGAAAACAGGTTGTATAAATTGAATGCAAATATAAATTTTGTAAAATGTAACATGAGTAAAGCTAGTAATCAGTGTGATGATGATCTTTCCAATAATATCTGGCATCAAAGATTAGGACATTTAAATAGAAAATGTTTAGGTATAATGCAGTTACCAACAAGTAATAAAGTTTGCAGCCCATGTATGGAAGGGAAAGCTACAAGGCGACCGTTCAAGGAGACATCAAAACCAAGATCGAGGAGAGTGGGTGAAATGTTACACACCGATATAGCAGGACCTGTCAGAGAATGTGGACTTAACGGTGAGAGATATTTTTTGACTATTTTGGATGATTACTCTCATTTTTGCGTAGTGTTTCCAATGGTAAATAAATCTGAAGCAACCGATATATTAATAAATTACATAAGAAGGTTGGAAAATGACATAAGTAATAAAGTTCAAAGGATTCGATGTGACAATGGCGCAGAGTTTACAGCACTTAAAGTGAAAAACTTTTGTAGAAATAAAGGAATACGATTGGAATATACCTTACCTTATTCCCCGCAACAAAACGGAGTGGCGGAGCGCTTAAATAGAACCTTGTGTGATAAAGTGAGAACTTTGTTTGCAGAGACAAAATTGCCCAAGTCATTGTGGTGTGAAGCGATACAATGCGCAGCTTACCAACTGAACAGATCTCCTTCAAGGGCGATCAATTTCAAGACACCATGCTTCATGAGATATGGGAAAACTGACTTATCACGACTGCGAGTATTTGGTTCAAGAGTGTGGGCTACTATCATACCAAGACAAGGAAAATTGAATAAAAGAGCGCAAGAAACAAGGATGGTTGGTTATGGTACTGTGGGATATAGGCTGTGGAATCCGGAAAATAACTCAATTATTGTGTCAAGAGATGTGCAATTCGATGAAACTGATTTTCAATACAGTCAGAAGGAAGAAATTAAACAAGGAAAGTATTTACAACAGGAAGAAGAAATAGATACAGACAATGGAAATGATGAAAGAAATGAAAGTTCAAGTGAAGAAACTGAAGAATTAGATGAAGAAAAATACTGTACTAAAGCAGGAAGAATAGTGAAACGACCTGCATATCTACAACAATATGAAAGTAATATCGTCATTTGTCTAAGCGCCAGTGTACCAAACTCATATGAAGAAGCAATAAAGAATACTGAGTGGAAAGAAGCAATAAATCATGAATTACAAGCACTTGAGAAATTGGAAACATGGGAAGAAACAAAATTACCGAAGGGAATGAAATCAATAGATACAAAGTGGATTTTTAAAGAAAAAGAAGAAGGAACTAAGAAAGCAAGGTTAGTCGTGAGAGGATTTCAACAGAAGAAAGAAGATATTTTTGAAAATAATTATGCACCAGTTGCGAGACATGCTACAGTAAGAATGTTTATTTCAAAAGCAGTACAAGAAGATCTTGAAATTGTACAACTAGACATACCAACCGCATTTTTGAATGGAATGCTAAAGTCGGATGTATACATAAAAGTACCAAAAGGATATGAAACTAACAATAAAAATACAGTGTTGAAACTGAAGCGAGCATTGTATGGACTGACAGAATCTCCTAAATGTTGGAATGAAACTATAGATGAATTCGCGAAGAGAAATGGATTTCTACGGTCAGAATACGACTACTGTATGTACTACAAAAAAGACTGCTGGATGTTGATATACGTCGATGATATTCTCATTATTGGAAATGGAGAAACTACTATAAAGGAATTAATTAGACAATTCAATGCGAAGAACCTAGGAAAAATGAAAACATTTTTAGGCATGCAAGTTGAGAGAAATGAAGATTCTATAAAAATAAAACAAACTAATATGATAGAGAGAATACTAAAGAAATATAATATGACTGACTGCAAAGGAATGAAGACACCTATGGAAATAGACTACAATATAAAAATAAATGATAATGAAGAAATACTGAATGTACCCTACCGTGAATTGATTGGAAGCCTGCTATACTTAACTGTGACATCGAGACCGGACTTGACATTTGTGGTATCCTATCTGAGTAGATACCTAGATAAACCAAATGAACAACTGTGGAAAGCTAGTAAGAGAGTGCTACGCTACCTAAAAGAAACCAAAGATAAAGGTATAATATTTCGAAAGACTAAAGATACAAACCTGTATGGATTCTCTGATGCAGACTGGGCTGGAGACAGAAGCGACAAGAAAAGCGTAAGCGGCAGCATAATACTACATGGAGTGAACCCTATAGCTTGGTTTTCGAAAAAGCAATCGTGTGTGGCGCTATCCACCGCTGAATCGGAGTACGTCGCTGCTGCTGCTGCTGCACAGGAGCTGGTAAACATCAAGGGCCTCAGCAAACACCTGAGCATCAATAGTGATGCTATTTTACTTGTTGATAATATAAGTGCTATATCTATGTCGAAAAGTTACGAAAATTCTAAGAGAACTAAGCATATTGACATAAGGGCTCATTTCTTGAAAGATCTTATTGAAAAGAACATCATCAACATTGAATATGTAAATTCAAATGATAACTTAGCAGATTTAATGACTAAAAGCTTATGTAAAGAAAAGTTTGTAAACTGTGTTAATCACTTTATGAGTTAGTAACTAAAAATACTTTATTAAAACTTTATAAAAGTTATATACATTCAGGAGGAGTTGTATTTTGTTTAATTTAACTTAAGGAAAGTAATTAATGATATGAGTAAATATAAAAAGGTGTAATAACGCTGACTGTTGTGAGATTTAAGATTATATACTTATCTGAAAAGTAAAACAAATTAGTATTGTATAATTAAATAAGTAAAAGTAAATGGTTAATAAGATAAATAGGATAAATACTTACATAAATACCTAAGTTAACTTGTAATAAATGTATGGATAGATAACTAAAGAATACTAAATACATAGATAAATAGTAAACTAATAATTTTAAATATGTAAAAGCTGTAATTGTTATAGTCTAACTATTGTATTTGTATTTGGGGACATAGTGTGGTGCTTTACAAGTAGCAAATTTAAGACGTTATTGTTAAATTTGAGGAGGAGTGTTGAAATACATAAAGCACAACACTATGATCGTCAATTGATTTGCACTTCACTAGTGTCAATTTTTTTTTTTTCTTCTCTCTGGTCGCGCCGAGCGTCCCACCGGTGTTAATTTGTATTAATATAAAATGTGCTGAAATAAAAGCAAGTTGATCTACAAACAAGTTTATCATTATTCTCAATAACAATATTCAACATTTTTTCTAGAAAATTTTGGTGAATGTTGATATGTTATGTCGTGTAGGACAAAATACGCGCTGGAGTGGCTTTAACTTGCAATCTAGTTTTTTTTATTTCTTATCATTTAACATAAATTCTAGCAAAATATCCATTAAAACCGCTTTATCAACAAAAATAATGTTAAAAAAGTCATATGAAGATACATTAAACGTAAATTTAAAAAACATTAGAAATTAAAAATATATATATCAAAAACAGACTTTAAATTGCTATTTTGAGGTCTTCGGGGCATTGTTTCTATAACAGTATAATATGTTTTTTTTATTACAATAAAATTCTCATTAAAACATAATGAAAATCAGTGACCAAGGTACATCGCTAGTTGGGTGGTCAAGGTACAACATTACGACTACTTCACTTAATAAGCATAATAAACCCACTTCCATTTGAGCTTAGGATCTGAAACTCATATCGTCTAGTAGCTAGATATATAAAGATTATGTTCTAACTATAACCGTTTTGTCAAACATGCAACATTTTTCATAAATTGACATGAAGTAAACCTCCAAAATCTCACTGCGTCAGTGTAAAATATTAAATTACCATTTTTTCTTGTACTTGCACGGCGTCGGCGAATCTTAGCTAACTTCACGTTAACGTTGACAAATGACGTATGTAATACCCTAGACAACTTTTCATAAAATCGCATAATTTAAAAAATATATACAATTGTTTTAGGTACAACTCTGTCCAAGGTTCAACAGGTTCCCCTACATACTATTGTACCAGTGATTTAACGGAAAGGTAAGTGTGAGGAAAATGAGGTTTCACAATCATAGTACGGGAGAGCCAAGCATCAGAGGGTGACACATGTCGCACAGATAAGTACTCACTGGCGCATCTGCATAGCAAGTCTGCGGTCTATGTCATTGTCTTTCAATCTTGGAATCGGTAGGTAACCCCAAAATCGTGGGGGTTACCAGGGGGTGCCTTAGGACTTACGCCGCCACTGTAAAGATGGCCTTGGGAACGGGAACGGGCGTCTACTGTAAACACTTCGAACATAGTGAACGCTTAAGGAGGTTTGCTACAGTGTTTCAAGCTGAATTCTACGCTATAATATGTGTGCACTAAAGAACAGGGGTGTAAAAAACGCAATATTTACATCCTGATCCACAGCCAGGCAGCACTCAAACAAAAAGCCATCGCCTCAGTAAAGGTTGAGTCTAGAATTATTCTAGATGCAATCTTAAAGATGAACAAACTCGGAAGGCATGAGTGTCCCTGATATGGGATACCTGGACATACACGGATCAAATGCAATGGGAGAGCCGACAGTCTAGCGAAACTAGGGTCAGAGGCGATACCTGTTGGGTCAGAACTGATACTTACCTTTATCTAACGGCATACCTCATGGCCATAATATGGCCATATCCAAGAAGCACAGTGCTGAATGGGAAAGCTCCAACGATATAAGATAAGCCTCTCCAAATCATTCCTAAAGGGAAACACAGGGTCATGGAGAAAACTCATTAAGCATTAAGGTATCTAAGCCCAAGCAATTACTGGTACGCAAACTGGGCATTATGGAACGAACCACATGTCCCACAAAATGGGCCTAACAACAGAAGACAGCTCTCGAGCATGTGGAATACATGTGGGGTCCATGAATCAATACTGTAAGGATGGGTCTGCTTGGGTCAGCATATCCGGCATCAGAAGACTTAGAAGGCTTTCACTCAGACGCTTAATTCACCTAATGGATAGGATTTTTTTGGATGATAGGGAATAAAAAATGGAGCATAAAGATCCTAATGGGTCGCTGTGGACTACGCTTAGACCTAGCTTAGCTTAGGCCCTACATAAGATAACCCAGACAGCAGCAGCAGCTTTGTATCAGCCTTGGTTACTGGCAGTATATCAAGGGATTCGCGTATAGGATCAGGTGCAAGCAACCGACTCGAGTCTTCCCTTTACCCGACTGGTTGGGGGTGGACCAGAGTCGATAGCAAGATGGAGCCTACATGGACCGGTTTGCTCGTAGCTGCCGAGGCTTGCCTGGAAATGGTGAGATGTAAGTGCAAGAAGTAGTGCAGAAGCTGGTGCTGTCTGAAAAAAACAACTAAAACGGTCACAGCCGTAACCTTTGTACTAAAAATATCTCCCGTACTATGATTGTGAAACCTCATTTTCCTCACACTTACCTTTCCGTTAAATCACATTAAAATAATAATAATCATTAAGACGTTTAGACAAATTAAAGTTCTTTATTTAGTGCTTTCTTCTTATGATATTTTCAATATTAAAATGTATTTAAATTATTTTCAACCTTATGTCTCACACATAGAGTTCAAAATCAATTGACGAAAAAATACAAATCATGGTAGATTGATGTGCCAGCAACTCTAAATAAATTCTATAATAATAATTCTTGCTTGCTTATGAACCAAATAGTATGAATTCATGGATAAAATAAATATTTTTTTCCGATGCGCAATAAAATTCGCCCGCTGTGCCCTGAAGAAAAAATTTTTTTCACCTACTTTTTGCGAAAAAAGTACCATACAATGTTATATTTTTATAATCCTAATAAATATAGCTTTCAGGTCATATTTTTTTTATTAGATTATCTCCAGTGGTTTAAAAGTAAACGACGTTTATTTAAAAAAATACTTTTTGATTTTTGTGAATTTTACTCAATATTTCAATTTTTTTGTATGAAAAGGCAAAAAGATTGTTCTAGAAATGAATTCGCCATCCTTTAATTATCCGAAAATGATACCACACTTGCCCTAATACCCATAGTTTTGAAGATATGGGCCTTAAAGTGAAGCGCGGCGGAAGGAAACTTGCCCCCCCTCCCCCTGCTACCACAGGGGGGGCTCCCGATGTCTACCGACGGAAATCCACTCAGGAGCACCCAAAGAACCACTGTTGCAAAAATGAGCCTTCTATACCAAAGTGGAGGGGTTCTTGCACTAAATTCCCTACTAGTAGGGGTTGGTGACAAATGTATTCTACTCTGCCGTCACCACACGGCTTTTAATAGAACGATTTAACAAAACAATTTTATCTTAAAATTTTTTAATCGTGGTATTTTCGCGAAAAAAATAATTGAAAATCTAATTCGCGGCTGCCCATATCTTATTTTTTTTGGGTTTATATTTTACTAGCTTTTGCCCACGACTTCGCCCGCGTGGAATTCAGTTTGTCACAGCACAGATCACAAATTATAGCCTATATATTATTATTTAGAGATTGATGGTGAAAACGGGCAACAGTCTCATATATTTATAGTATTATATTAGGGGTAGTATTTAAACGAGTGACTGTAAATGTATGTTGTAAGTGTCAAAAATAATTTAATGTGGGCTAAAGAATTACTAAGTGAGCGACTGAGTGCGAGTGACGAAAAATCAAAATAACAGCAACTTACAAAAAAAAATTGAGTTCCTTAAAATACAAAATGAGAAGCTTCATAATATTTGAGCGACCTAATATTTGATTGAGTGTCAACGTTAGGTCCTGTATTTTTTTCAATATTTGGCAAATGCTTTTTTTATACTGAGCGGTATTTTTAACTTTAATGAAGTGTTTCGAATGCAAAAACTACTTTGAAAAATACTATTATGAGCAGCGTATTATGAGCCCAAATTTAAATAAAAAATGATCTTATGAAATAAATATTTGACGGAACACTATTCTAGTAGCGAAAAAAATAAATCATTAAAATTTAAGGGTAGGTAATCAAATGAAACAATGTATCACGAAAAATGAAATAAATTTGTATTTTCTTAAATCGAATCAACAAAATAAAATAAGTCGCTTCTCTCAACCCAAAAAAAAGTAATCTTATTAATAAGGTTCATTGATTGGTACCTATGAGGATTGAGGAGCTCTACCTACTCATCGTCACTGTATGATAGGTGCTGGCTTGGACTTAGCGGGCCGGCCTCATTTTCTTTTTTGTCCAATAGGTATCAGTTTTGCTTCCAGTGTGGCGGTGTTGTTAGTTTGAGCTGAATTGCTAGACCCAAAACGTGTTTGCATATACAATTATACATATTTTGTTAAAAATTCGGGACAGTCGCCCCGCCCCCATTCGAATTCGCGCGCTGTAACAATCTGTAGTTTTCATTAATAAAGCGTATCAAAATAAAAAACATGAGACCTCAAATATAATATCAGTAACCAATAATCATTAATAAAGCAGCTCACAAAACTTTGCTTAGTATTAACTTTTTTGTAGTTCGTTCAGTAAAACCTCAATTAGAAAAATCTAATGTATCTTCATATTAAAGTTGCCCTCTCTGTATTTCTAGTCGCTCACTTAGTAATTTAGTCGCCCGGATAGTATTTTTATGTCTGAAATGTAATAATCAAAACCCACATTTTGTAAGCTCGTTCTGGATTTTATTATTGATCAATATTCGTCGTTAGTTTGGTAAATTTTTCGCTTACTCAAATTCATACCGCTCAAGGTATTAAAACAGTATGCCATCATCAGTCGCAAAGTTTTTTTTTAGTCGCTCGTTTTATAATTCCCCTTATATTAGTAGGATTCTTTAGTAATATACTTAGGAGCAAAAGTACGGAATCATCCCCTTGTGTTCTGTTCCGAGCAATCATAAGAGAATGTCTATAAATGTATGTATGGTATTAATTAATTTAAAGTATATAATATATTATTTAAACTTACAATGTGGCGGACTTAATACCGGATGATATTACCTTTAAAATGGTACCATTTTTATTTATCTTCTATTAGTGATTTAGTTCTTACGATCGTTCATAACGAATAGGCTGATTCCATGCTTTTGCTCGCGAGTGTAGATGCTATTTTGCAACAAACACGTTTGTGTACCAAATACCTACCTGAGAAAATTGAGCAGGTAGTCTAATGCACAGATGGTGTAGTGTGATAGCAGAGGATAATACTATTTTTACTTTGATGTGCTAAGAACTTGTTATATTTTCCTGTGTAGGGAATTGGAAGGAAAACAATTTTAGACATGATTTTTCACTCTATATATTTAGTATAAGTAATGTGTATTGCTAAAATACTAATTTAAATAAAAAAATAAGTTATGTAACAAACAATATACACATGCGAATCCAAACCATAGCCAAAATGAGCACATAAATGTTTTAGACAATTTCCGAGAATCTTAAACTTTTACCTCTGTCTTAAAATATTATGCAATATTGCAATGTATCAAATAATGATATAGGTATAGGAAAACCTTAGTTAAAAATATGTGCATAAAATTACGTAACAACTTAAGATTAACGCTTTTTTGATTTGTGTTATGTCACATATCCTTAAAAAATAAACTCAAAAATGAGATGTAACATTAAAGTAGCTATATTACAATTTTTAACATAACCATGCATACAGTCATATCCTGGCTGCAGAGGTTAGTTAATTAAAAACTCTTTTAATTTGTCACTTACATTAAGATCAATATAATAATGTACAAAATATACATTATGTTATAACAATCTTTCAACAGTCTTATACTTTAGATACCTATACAGTATTGCACTTAAAACTCGTAACTAGAGTAGTATGTAGTTATCAATTTAATTACATAACTTGTTGAGATTATTACTAGCCGACATACAGTTTGGATAAAACTGGCACAGACTTGAGTGATCCTCATAGCACACCTAGTAACGAAATGTAAAAACTTTCTCAATCGATTCCTAAAATTACATTAAGTCTTAACAAAGGCTATAACTCTGTACAATTTGCTACGAGTTCATCTGTGGCATAAAATTAAAGTTTACATTTATAACAGTTTTCGGCTAGCAACCTACCAGCTGTATAAGCTGTTGCACGGTCGAACGATCCAGCAAACACAAATCGAAATCAAAAGTCTGAGTGGTCACTTCGTATTTGCCGGTCTCTGCTATGAGGTTCACAACGCGTTCCAGATCTTCGTTATTGTTGATGGTCATAATGCGCTTCTGCAGGTCCCGCAGCTGCCCCATGTACTCGGGGGAGAGGTCGCCGGGCTCCGCGTCCTCGCCGAGGCTGCTCGACACTCCGTTGTCCTGGACCTTGGTCTCGACGGACGCGGAGCCGCTGCTCTCGCCGCGCTCGTGCTCGTTGTTGGCGGGCGCCGAGTCCGAGGTCTTGGCCATTTTTCTATTCTCCGCTTCCTCCTCCTCGGCCGCTTTCCGTTTGCGCCTCTTTTCTTCCCTTTTCGACGACTTGTCTTTGTGTTTTTTAGATTTCTCCTTTTGCGGTGGAGGCGCTTCCACCACGGGCTCTATGACTTCAGGCTCGGGATCGGGTTCCGGCTCCGGGGTTGGTTCACGTTTGAGTGGCTCCGGTGACGGATTTTCAACTTTAACCTTGGTTTCTTCATCATCAGCTATTATGGAACATTCAGAATCAGAGTGACTGCTATGAACGTCTTCGATCCCCAGATGGGAAACCTTAACTATTCCACTCTTTGAACTACATTGTGACGCTGTATCAATAGATATTGGAGATCCTGGGTCTGGTAAAGGCCGTTCTTTAGGTATTGGAGTTTCTCTGCGCTCCACAACTTCAGGTTTTTCAATGGGCACTTCTCTATTCTTGTCATGTTTATGTTTTTTCTCCTTGCTAGACTCTTTATGTTTTTCTTTTGATTCATCACGTTTTTTGTCTTTCTTCTTATGTTTATGTTTACCAGATTCTTTCTCTTTTGATTTTTGACTTTCAGGTCTTTCTATATTTTCTGGTGGTGTCTTTCTAAGATTCTCAATTGAAAATTTGTTTACAGGTTTTTCAGGTTTGGATTGCTTTTCTTTCAGTTCTTTAACAGGAGGCGATTCTTTCGCTTGTTCTTTTTCTTTAGGAACTTCTCTTGGTTTTATTGATTCCTTGACAATTTCTTTTGGAGGTGGTTCAAAAGATAATTTTGGTGAATCTTTATTTTTATGACTTTCTTTTTCTTTTTTATGCTCTCTCTTCTCTTTCCTTTCTTTATCTCTGTCGTGACTTTTCTTTTCTTTCTTCTTTTTCTCTTTTACTTCTTTCTCTACTTTAATTTCTGATGGTTTTTCTTCAACTTTTTGTTTCTTATGTTCTACGCTTTCTGAAATATGCTTGGAGGGCTTGAACTCTTCTTTGAAGCTGGTTGCACTGCTGGAGCGAGGAGGAGGACTAGCTGCCTTCCTGACCGGGCTAAGACACCGCTTTTTAGCTGGTTCAGGTGAGGGTGGCCTTTCATTCGGTCTTTTAGCAACTTGAGGTTTTTCTTTGGGTCTTTCCTGATCCTTCGTGTGACTTTTTACCTTGTGGGCTTTCACTTTATCTTTTTCATCCTTAGTTTTACTTTTTTCAGGTTTTACTTCTTTGTGCTCATGCTTAGACTTTTTATCTGAACTTGACCGTTCCTTGTCTTTTTTATCTGGTTTAGGTAATGAAGTACTTGTTTCGATTTTCTTAGGATCGGGTGATACTTTAGGTGGCTTTAGTATCGGTGGACCAAATAGTTTTTCAAAACCACTAGTTCTATGTGGTAATTCATCTTTATGTTCTTTAGATTTATGCTTTTTGGGATTATCGGAAGACAGCTTTGGTTTGCTGGTGAGTTGTGGTTTTTCATCGCTAAACGAGTCTCTACTGCGGCTTTCTTGATCTGGATTTGTATAGTAGGCATTGTTAACAATAGGAATTCCTCCACCTTTTAATAGCTTCTTTTTGAATTCATCATTTGGATTTTGAAAAATATAACGATCTTTCAAAAATCCACATTGTTGTAAAGTAAAATCATAAGTAAACTTGATTTTCTTCGGTTCATCTTTATTTTTTAAGTATATTTCAATGGGAAATATAAATCCTGCATATCCTGATTCTTTGATAGAGAATGGTGGTTCCTTCACGACTGAAATAGAAATATTAAAAAATTAGTTTGTAAAAACAAATAAAATAAAGAAGAGTTTAATACTTGGTAAAAGTTTAAGGCTGTACTATCTGTTGGCAGTTTACATTAATATTATGAAATTAATTAACTACTATAGACACTATTAAATTGTACAGCTCAAATGATTAAGTAAATAACTCTATAAGATTTTGTAAAAATTCTAACTTGAATGAAACATAAACATTAATAAATTTGTACAGAATCTCACAAGATCTCTGTGATCTTCTGTATAATCTTAATTTTTCCATTCTAATAATGTGTAAAATAAACTTTTAAAAAATACCATCAACTTAGCATGGTCATTACTATTGTGAACAATAATTGTGATATTTTTAGTTTGTAAAATTAATTTAATTTACCTCTTCTGGGTTTGGGAAAAGTTTCGTGAAGATGAAATACGACTTTATCCACAAAGTGACTGATATCGGCTCCTTCTTGCCCGCGTACGAAAACTTCCCAGTCATGAGTGAATCCTTCAGGAGTTTTTTTGGACCGTAAAGAAGCTTCGTGTCCAATTTCAAAATTAACTTTTATCGCCGACATTATGAATCCAAATGCGATGCACAATAATCGTAATATTTACATCTCAAATCGTGCGATTTCTGGAGTAGGCAAAAATCAAACTTCTGACACCACTGATACACTTTTGTCCAAACGGTGTTACAATATATAAACAAAACATGCACTTTAAAGTTTGTATCACACAATTTATTTACCGGATCACTGATTTATGTAAGTAAATGAAAATAATCTTTTAGCGCCCTTGTTATTTTGGTCCGCCATATTCTGATCATCGACATTAATTTAGTTTTTTAAATCGCTTTCCTTTTTACTAATTTATTACGGCTTTGAGTTTTAGCAGTTAGAATAATAATGCTACGCCTAAGTGCACGATTTATTCTATAAACTGGCAACATTGAAAGAAATCAATCATGGACATAGACAAGTAAAAAAATTGATTATCAATTTTTGACAGTCGTTCAAATAGTACTCTGAATCACTGAATTTTGATTTGATTCAAAACTGTGCGAGCTGCAAGTTTTACTTGGAATAGATATTTTTATTCATTTCTAGTTTAAGTTACACAAAACGTAACTATGTCTGGCTTAATGTCAGCAATACTTCAACCATTAAGGTATATTTAGTCTCCAAGAATTGTTGAACATAACCTCCATTGACTAACATTGTTTTTAATATCATTAAATTATTCCAGGTTTGTCCGACAAAGTTTACAAGTTGCATCTAGTATGTCGGCTAATACTACCAGTTTAGTACAACCTGAATGCTTTTCGCTGTCGTCAATAAGAAACAAAGTTCGCTGTTACTTTCCTCGTCCCAACGAGGTCAGAAGAGTTCGTCGTCACGGCTGGAACGCTAGGATGTCAACCCCAAACGGACGCAAAATTATTATGAGAAGAATACTCAAAGGCAGATATGTTCTCAGTCATTAATTACCTTGTAGAAAAGTTGCAATCATTAATATTACAATAGATTATTAGATAAAATAATAAATTATAATTTGAAATTAATCGTTTTATTTTGAACATGTTTTAAATAATTACAAAGTTGTACTTATTTTCTAACTTCACTGAATGGTAAAAAATAAATAAAAAAGACTTCAGGCTAAACTATTTTTTTTTACACTACAGATTACAATAATAACATACATGAGCATTTGAGCATGATAACAAGTCTCAATACATAGAAAATATTCAGGATCCAGAGTTTATTTAGGGGATGTAATTTCTTGTATGCTTAATGAAATCTATTTTCAGAAATTTGTTTCAAATACTTTTATTCTTAAAATCCAACAATGTGATTTAACAGTAAAGGACTTACAACAAATTAGTTGAAGAAGTATTTTTGTTGGGAGTGCACAGAGTCTTCTGAGTTAGTTGGAGATTTAGCTGGTTTTAATAGATTGGAGACTTCTGAAACAACAAATGTTGTTAACTTTATGATGGCTAAATGTGCTGCCAGTTGCAAAACCAGGGCTCCAAATCCTTTGTATAGTCCTGCCACACCCTCTCGGGCAATGGTTGTGTGGTAGCAGTCCATGAAGCCCTCGTAGCCGGTGAGGATGGGTGTCACTGATGTGCCCGTGTCCAGGTTGTCAATTATAGTTCTTGTGCCCTGCGGGTGAATAAACATAAGTGTCTAGATCTAGTCAATTATAATAGAAACTAATCAACAAAAGTTAAGTTATATTAGTTACTAGCTGACCCGGCGAACTTTGTTCCGCCTTAATGGCAATAAATAAGCAGACTTTTTTTTAATTTCGAACGGGATAAAAAGTATCCTATGTCCTTCTCCTGGCTCTAAACTACCTCCCTGTCAATTTTCAGCTAAATCGGTTCAGCCGTTCTTGAGTTATAAGTGGAGTAACTAACACGACTTTCTTTTATATATATAGATTTCATCTCACCTGTATATGCAATCTATGAATGATCGTTTCCACTGGATAAAATAAGATCTCCATTGTTATGAATGAGAAAATATTGGCCTTCAAATTGATGTCTTCAATAAGTGGATTTTGAGAATTCTTATTATAATTCATATTGTATGAATCACTCAATTCATGTTTATTTCTTTGCTGGAACCTAATGATCTTTGCTGTGATACTTCTTAGTGCAACACTGGAATTTAGAAATTACATTTTAAATTGAATTTGTTAGTTCCTATGTCAAATTTAAAAGTACAGAAGTTTACATACTGTGCCAGATATTTTGAAACTCCTAGTGCAGCAGTGGGCAAGACTATAGCCCAAATTGGCAGCATTCTCCCTCTGCTGGGTGTTCCCCATTCCAGGATACGCAGGAATCCTTCCCTGAATACATCCAGCAATGCTGGCTTGTCACTTGCTATGTCACTCTGCACAGTTTCCACAAGGCTTGCTGAGTAGAATGGTGTGATGATTGCCACACTCACACTAAAATGGAACACATTTCAATAAATAATTAATAAATGTAATAAAAGAAATAAAATAATTTAAATAAGGTATAGATCTCACCATTTTAATGTAATGTGCTGCAGAAATTGTAACACAGAACCACATTTGTCAATCTCCCTGAAAATAAGTTAATTTTGTAAAAACTCTGTACTTCTTACATTATTTTACTCAAAAAGCTTTTTTTAGCATTTGTTTAGAAACTAATGATTAATCATGTCTGCAAAGATCCAAACATTTAAAACTAATCTTTACAAACTTACTTGGGCCACCCTGTTCCTTTGGCAACAACATCTTCCACAGCCAAGTTAAGTCCTTTCACAATGCAAGTGGAACCAATGCCCTTCCACAGAGTTGTAACATCCTGCCGTCGGTGCAGCCTCACCACAACCGGGAGTAAAGTGTATGGAACTATGTGATAACTTCTAAGACTGTTGTGGACCTGAAAATAAATTATATTATTTATAAGAACACAAACACGATTCTGTTAACTATTCTTCTTTTGTTCTTTACTTCTAACTATATTTATATTATTTATGAATATCTTACAAAATTCACGAACCTGGCATTGTCTTCGTAGAACAATAAATGGGTGGCTTAATAAGTTCTCAGTGATTAAACTCGCAACACTTATTGCAGTTGTGACATAGGCATTATTATCTAAAAAATAATAAAATATAGGTACTACACATAGCAAACACACTAATAAATTGCAGAAAAACCAACATTATGAAACTTGATTATGAATATACAAACAATTTTTCAAAGCAGTGTTTTTTTTACATTGAACGTATATGAATGATCTAATTCCAATTATTAATTAATTCATTTTCATTATATAAGATACCCCAATGAACACCCATCACTTTTTACCTTCTTCTGGTATATCATCCATGACTAAAGGAGGCCCCTGATATTCTTCAGTCACTGGTGTATGGTACCCGTATATTTGCTGGTAGCGGGTATCATACAAATCATTTGATTCTCTATTGGGATCCAAGCCGTACGGCCTGTTATAAGAACTGTAATCTCCGAAACCAGCCATTTCCAATCAAATGTTTAGCACATATTAACTACTAGACAATGAGAAATTATAAATACATAACTGCAATCGTAAAAAACTAATTAATTAGATGAAACCAAAATTGTACAAATCAAGGTACAATTTTCATAAAAGATTTGTTCTCGATGTCCAAGCTCATAATTATTCTGACATTTGTGACAGTACTGAAAAGATACGCCAATACCATTTTAGCAACGACCACGTTAGACCAATCACAATAAAGCAGTCGAGGTTAAATTTATTGAGGTCCAATGAAAACGCACCGCACCGACTGTCATTGCTGAAAAAAAAATGTGACTGAAAGAAAATGTCAAAATATTTTTTTTTACATAGTGTAGTAGTATGGTAACTTTTCCGGTATATTACCGGTATGATTCAGACTTCGGCCCATTTGAGGATTGATTTTTCAATTGATTACTGTTACCGCACTATTAGTCAGTGACATAGTCTGACAGCTGACTTTGAGTTTTGACGTGATTGACATTTTAGGATTGGGAGACATCGGCGCAATCGCAAAAGCAAAGCAAAATACCCTGGGCCAAGACGCATGTTCAAAAAGATTTAACACGGCCGACGAACCAGCAGCGAGTGAATATCGATTATAAAATAGGACAAAAGTTTGCTGCCCTCAAAAATGAGGCTAACGTTTAAAGTTGATATTTGATTTATGGAGTTTTTAATCATGATACGGAAGGCTTTGCTCTGTTTGACGACCTTACACATATACAGTGAGTGTCTTATGTAGATATATTATGTGTGCCATTGGTGTATGGTGTTGTGGTCTAGTTGCTGTGATTGGCATTGTGTCTGTGGTTTCAGGGGTGTCGGCGCAGGGCGATTGCACGGACTTTCGTGGGAGGTTGATATCGCACGGGCTCCACTATGTGCCTGGCCCAGACACCTGCACGCTCTGTGTCTGTGACAATGGCATCCCCAAGGTCTGCAAAGCAGTACTGTGCTCTCCACCCCAGGTAAGTCTTGTTGATGATACAAAATGATATTCAAAACACTGTTCTGGAACTGTGTAAAAGAGAAGGGCTGCCCTATAAGAATCTTACTAGAATGAACCTATTAACCTTTTACTTTATCCCAGTCAGTTATTTTTATATTTGATACTTGTTAAGGTAATGTTACTATGGTTTCCAAAATGTAGTGTTATTTTAATATTTATTTGACTGATATCTCCACTTCGCCTGCCTTATTTTTTATCTTAATCAAAATAACAAATAGCATAGTAAAATTAATAAAATAAAACTTAAGAAAGTTAGTTGTTGTCTAATTAAAACTAAAAAAATATTTGTAAGTGCTTTGAGCCTGAAAAAAATACTTCTTGTTCATGGTAGTGGAAAACCAGGCTGTGAGAAAAACATTATAGTAATAATCATTTATGTTTAATAGGTCCTTATAAAAAATGTAATTATAGTTTTATAAGGACTTATTAACAGGTCTTTCTAGTTATATTTTACCACCATCAAGTACCACTTTGGAAAGTATTATGATTGAATAGGTATTGATAAAATTTTGATGACATGCTATTGTAAACAAAGAACACATAGACTGATAAGATTCTGTGTACATAAAGAAATGACTTCCTGGAATATGTAGATCATGTGTATTAGTTATTTAGATATCATATCATTTAACAAACTCAAGTTTTTCCCACACCTCTGGCCTATCAGAAATGGAGTGATTGTGATTCTTTTGTCCACTAAATTATTCTTCCCACTGGCCTTGACTTTATCTTTGGTGTGTAAATCATATGAACAAGTTAAGATAAGAAATTAAAATAAAATTAAGAAAAATTGTAGACTTTACTTTAACTTTTAAAGTGCTATTCTGAAAACCAATAAAAATAAAAAGTTAAATAGATTATAAAATAAATAATACATAAGCATGGATACTTTTGTCTAGTTAAAATCTAATAAGAATCATATTTAGGTACTAATAATTTGTTTATTAGAGATTTTTGCAAAGTGTAATCATTATACCTAAAATTATTTTTGAATGTTACAGTACTGTAAGTTTTAATGGACATGAGCAGAGACTTCTCTGGTCATTTAAGTGAAGTGTATATTTCGATCAATAGATGGCTTTGTGCCGCGTTGAATCGCGGTGCTGAAAGTGTTATCTGTTGCAGGACTGCCGGTCGTTTCGCGTGGGACACACGTGCTGCGAGTTCATCTGCTTAGACGACGTGGTGAAGCCTTCGGAGGGCGCGGAGGCGAATGTTCGCGTGGCGGCGGGTGGCGCGGCCGGCGCGGTGCTTCTCACCGTCGCGCTGGTCGTGTACCGCGTGCGCCGCCAGAAGCGCCGCCGCCCGCCGCACGCCGACGACCAGCGGAGCCTCACTAGCATCGGGTGAGTCGCACTAGTGGACGAGCGAAGCCGGCGGAGGGCGCGGCGGCGAACGTTCGCGTCGCGTTCGTCGTGTACCGCGTGCGCCGCCAGAAGCGCCGCCGCCCGCCGCACGCCGACGACCAGCGGAGCCTCACTAGCATCGGGTGAGTCGCACTAGTGGACGAGCGAAGCCGGCGGAGGGCGCGGCGGCGAACGTTCGCGTCGCGTTCGTCGTGTACCGCGTGCGCCGCCTGAAGCGCCGCCGCCCGCCGCACGCCGACGACCAGCGGAGCCTCACTAGCATCGGGTGAGTCGCACTAGTGGACGAGCGAAGCCGGCGGAGGGCGCGGCGGCGAACGTTCGCGTCGCGTTCGTCGTGTACCGCGTGCGCCGCCTGAAGCGCCGCCGCCCGCCGCACGCCGACGACCAGCGGAGCCTCACTAGCATCGGGTGAGTCGCACTAGTGGACGAGCGAAGCTGGCGGAGGGCGCGGCGGCGAACGTTCGCGTCGCGTTCGTCGTGTACCGCGTGCGCCGCCTGAAGCGCCGCCGCCCGCCGCACGCCGACGACCAGCGGAGCCTCACTAGCATCGGGTGAGTCGCACTAGTGGACGAGCGAAGCCGGCGGAGGGCGCGGCGGCGAACGTTCGCGTCGCGTTCGTCGTGTACCGCGTGCGCCGCCTGAAGCTCCGCCGCCCGCCGCACGCCGACGACCAGCGGAGCCTCACTAGCATCGGGTGAGTCGCACTAGTGGACGAGCGAAGCCGGCGGAGGGCGCGGCGGCGAACGTTCGCGTCGCGTTCGTCGTGTACCGCGTGCGCCGCCTGAAGCGCCGCCGCCCGCCGCACGCCGACGACCAGCGGAGCCTCACTAGCATCGGGTGAGTCGCACTAGTGGACGAGCGAAGCCGGCGGAGGGCGCGGCGGCGAACGTTCGCGTCGCGTTCGTCGTGTACCGCGTGCGCCGCCTGAAGCGCCGCCGCCCGCCGCACGCCGACGACCAGCGGAGCCTCACTAGCATCGGGTGAGTCGCACTAGTGGACGAGCGAAGCCGGCGGAGGGCGCGGCGGCGAACGTTCGCGTCGCGTTCGTCGTGTACCGCGTGCGCCGCCTGAAGCTCCGCCGCCCGCCGCACGCCGACGACCAGCGGAGCCTCACTAGCATCGGGTGAGTCGCACTAGTGGACGAGCGAAGCCGGCGGAGGGCGCGGCGGCGAACGTTCGCGTCGCGTTCGTCGTGTACCGCGTGCGCCGCCTGAAGCGCCGCCGCCCGCCGCACGCCGACGACCAGCGGAGCCTCACTAGCATCGGGTGAGTCGCACTAGTGGACGAGCGAAGCCGGCGGAGGGCGCGGCGGCGAACGTTCGCGTCGCGTTCGTCGTGTACCGCGTGCGCCGCCTGAAGCGCCGCCGCCCGCCGCACGCCGACGACCAGCGGAGCCTCACTAGCATCGGGTGAGTCGCACTAGTGGACGAGCGAAGCCGGCGGAGGGCGCGGCGGCGAACGTTCGCGTCGCGTTCGTCGTGTACCGCGTGCGCCGCCTGAAGCGCCGCCGCCCGCCGCACGCCGACGACCAGCGGAGCCTCACTAGCATCGGGTGAGTCGCACTAGTGGACGAGCGAAGCCGGCGGTGGGCGTGGAGGCGAACGTTCGCGTGGCTAATTTAGAGCTAATGTCAATCAATATGCGCCACAAAATTACTTCGTCACATTTCTGTTTTCGAAAGTAAATTCGTCACGAGACATATTATGTATGTTCAGTGCGACGAATTTACGCATGCTTTTTTCCTATGAAAGCCAACTGGCTGTGGCAAATCGACATAACACCTAGACAGACTGTTTAGTTTAGGTAAATATTATGAGAGCTTGAAAGCAACTCGAAAGATTTGGCCAATTTATTTTCTTATTGCATTCGTAATTTTGTGGACAGGTTCATATGAATAATAGAAAATACATAAAAAATAGCAGGAAGCTTAAATTGTTTTCTGTGCAGGATAGATCCAAATAGCATACTGCAAAACTTGTGTTATATTTTTCAATATCTGATAATCCATTGAAAATCTTTTTTTGGGTTATCAACCATACTTAATCTGGGAGCTTTACTTCTTTTGATTACAAAATTTTAACATTGATACTTACTGATGAAATGTAAAGAATTTGTAAAAGTATTTACTTTTTAATATTTAACTTTCTATAATATTTGCTTTGGTGAGTTACAAAATAAAAATCGGTAAAAAAATGAATTTGATCTTGGAGACTTTGTTAGTAGGGTTAGTAGCAATGTATCAAATAAGTCAGGTATAAATTACTTTTTTCAGCTACATAAGTGGCAGCATGGGCTACATGAGTGGCACCTGTGAGACAGCTTTGGCGGCTTGGAAGCCCCCGGGCAACTACCTGCCCCGGGGCGAAGCGCCGCCGCCCTACGACGAGGCCGTCGCCCAGTGCCGCCCAGACCAAATCAGGTTAGTAGAAACGTACATACGGGACTAATCCCACCTCTAGTTCCCACCGCTGCAACTCCTGTGTAGCCAGGTTCTACAGCTTGACCGCCAATAAAAACCCAACCAGTGAAGGTCAAGTTTGTCCCGGGGGAAAGTACCTACATGCGGGACCAAATCCTATTCCATCTTTGTGACCTTGTTTAGATAATAAAAGCTTGGTATTATTAATTTAAGTTTCTGTATGTTATGACGAAAAGTAAGAAATAGCTGTCCTCCGCCTACAAGTAAAAAATATTAATGTGAGTAGATACATCGAAATCTAATAAAACTAAATACAAATTAGTAAAGGACTACTAATGACACATGAAATTTAACGAGGTAGATCCAGGTTAATCTCTTTAAACCTTTTGGTATAGATTTGTAAATCTAATGAATCAGTCCTATCATCTTTACTTACAGGATTATAATATCTACCTGATAACACAATATCAAATAGGTATTGGGAAAGGCTGGGAATATTTTAAATTTTTTGAACATGATTTTACATTAGAGGTAAAACGAAGGGTAACTAACTAGCATTTTTAGAGAAAAATGTTTTTTAAGATCGTAATAACACTAGATTCGAATCAGGCTACCGCTAATAGCGTCGTAAACAGTATGCCATCAATAATGCCTCGGCCGTTTAATATGTACAATTTGTTAGTCATTGTGAGTTTCTTGTGGCATCTTTTCTCGATACTGGTCCGATTATCCTGAAGCATTAGTAGGGTTTATATTAAAGTTATGGTGGGATATGAAATGGTGTTCTTGTAGCCTATACACCCAAGTGGTTCCATAAGACCGTCCTCAACTGATTCCTACTCGTTCTACGGGTATCTGGTGGTTTAAAGGCCAACGTTCTAATAATGATTGTATGGTGTGCGTAGAATGGGAAACGAAACGCCGTACCACCGCACGTACCCGACGACTATGGAGGCGCTGACGCGGCCCGAGGAGCCCGCGTGCGCCACACACGCCTACGTCAGCGTGCCGCGCCCGCTGCACCAGGCGCTGCAGCAGGTACCTACGAGACCACATGTATGTAAGGACGGCGACAGATCATGGAGGCCCGAGGAGCCCGCGTGCGCCACGCACGCCTACGTCAGCGTGCCGCGCCCGCTGCACCAGGCGCTGCAGCAGGTACCTACGAGACCACATGTATGTAAGGACGGCGACAGATCATGGAGGCCCGAGGAGCCCGCGTGCGCCACGCACGCCTACGTCAGCGTGCCGCGCCCGCTGCACCAGGCGCTGCAGCAGGTACCTACGGGACCACATGTATGTAAGGACGGCGACAGATCATGGAGGCGCTGACGCGGTACTTACCACCCCTGGGGCTATAAACAGCGTTTTTTTCGATGCCCGTTTTTTTTGTAATGAGGGCTATCGTTTTAGCGCTCACCAGTTAGCGCCACTGTAGAGTAAGGTCCTGTCACTTGCTAGTAGCGAAGACAGTGGCACCAACTTGTGAGCGCTAAAGTGGTAGGAGGACTATCGCATTTGCACTCATCAAAATGGCGCCACTGTAGAGTAAGGTCCTGTCAATCGCCAGGGGTGCCAACTGTTAAGTATAAAAACGATAGCCCTCATTGGAACGCATCGTGCAGAAAGAATAAAGCCTTGTTCGCATTAGTCGAGTAATTAAGTAGAGTAACTCGCCTTTAGTAACTAAACTACTCGCTACACCGAAAAATCGTTCTGTTACTGACCAAAAAAGTGACGCATGGTGGGAGGTGCCCCTCGCTGGTCATAATATAACGAAATGGATTAGCTCAACGATTTGGTAACCTACTGGTCTAAAGTTTTGGTGTTCGGACATGTTAGTACTACATGTTAGATAGTTACTCGTTACTCGACTAAATTATTCGACTATTGCAAACAAGGCTTAGAAATACAATGAAGAACGTCACTTATTTTGATTTTTATCGTACAAGTTACTGTACTTACTGTATTAAATACGATAAAGTCGCCGGACCTCATTATGTCTTATACTTTTCCGTTCCCCCGCCAGATGGCCAACACGCAGACGTGCTACAACGCGCCGCTGCTGCAGCCGGCGCACGCGCCCGAGCCGCCGCCGCCGCACCACCCTCTCGCCCCCAACGGAGGTAACTAACCACAGAATAATGTCTACTCTATGTCGTCAACAATATGGTGTAATTTAGCTTGTATCTTTACATGTCAGTGATCGGTACTGTGCTGATGCGATAGAGATATACACCGCGCGTGTTTTGTTTTCAATGTGTAACAGGGCCCCGATTACGTTAAAAATGTTCATCTTCAAC
Organism: Ostrinia nubilalis; assembly: GCF_963855985.1. Lineage (NCBI taxonomy): Eukaryota > Metazoa > Arthropoda > Insecta > Lepidoptera > Crambidae > Ostrinia > Ostrinia nubilalis. Next base: position 11,105,719 of record NC_087103.1, read on the forward strand.
GTGCCCGAACCACGAACGAACATCAGCTGTTTTGACAAATCCGTATCGTGGTGTCGTTTTGACAGGTAGTTGAAACGAAGCATAGACGTAAACAGGCCCGGCCGACTTTGTAGGCAGCGCCGTGGACTTTATTAGGTGGGCTGCTAAGTGTGTTCCCCGATCCAAAAAAAAATGTAATAAGGATTTTCTCAAACGACAACACTTAAGTCATTTGTCAGTTTGTCGGTGATTAATTTGTCACAACTTTCAAAATATAAAAACGGCTATTCAAAGATTTTCGTGTTAATCTTTATCTATTGTGATAATAATGTTTTATCATCCTGTTGGAGATATTGTCTAGTGTGATTGTGAGATACAGACTCAGTAGTGCTCTAGTAGGTATTTAAGTTTGGAGACAGTGACTTTTTATCTAGTGTTTTAGTTTAAGTCACGAGACATCATATTTAATAAAGAGAATAATGTGTTTCTAATTGTTTTGAGTATCATTTTCTTCATCTTATTGACGGGCGTAGTTACCTCTGAAAAGTTTTTGCATTAATTAAAAATAATGGTAGAACATAAAATCAATGACATAATATTATGTCATTGATTTTATGTCATGATAATAAGTTAGTACCAAAGTCACTCACTAGATGGCGTTAAGAAAAGTCCAGTTTTTTTTTAGGGAGTCGCCGTTCTTCTCGTCAGAGTAAATATATTCTTTGGACGTAAACGTAAAGCGAAATATCTCATGTAACAATGAAAATACTAGGAAGGTACCTCCATTACCGTGGTACCGAATTTGCACCTCAGCTGGAATGAAAAACGGAGCGCAACTGGAGAAGAAGCGAACCATGAAAAGTTTTTCAAGAATGTGCATAAAAATCAGCTAGCAGATTAATGGTTGAGTCCGCCCCACGCGTTTTTCCCGCAAGCGGTAAACCACCAAACCGCGAGGCCGCCCGAAACGTATACGCGGGAAAAAGCCGCAGTGCGGACGCTTGCATTAAGTTAAAAACCGCGGCGGTTTAGCCGTAATGCGGACTCGGCTTTATAGTTAATAAACAACATTGTATTTTATTTCAGTGATCGGCTTCCCGAGCGCGATCCGGCTGACGGGATCTCTAGGCGCCATCAGCAACCGCGCGCTGCTGAGCGTGGCGGCGCGCGAGCCCGAGCACGAGCGCCCGCACAACGTGCCCGGCTTCTACACCAGCAACGTGCACACCTCGCTGTCAGTCGCTCGCGTCTCTAGTGTCACATTGACAGCCGCTGACAGGTCGCTGGGCGCCATCAGCAACCGCGCGCTGCTGAGCGTGGCGGCGCGCGAGCCCGAGCACGAGCGCCCGCACAACGTGCCCGGCTTCTACACCAGCAACGTGCACACCTCGCTGTCAGTCGCTCGCGTCTCTAGTGTCACATTGACAGCCGCTGACAGGTCGCTGGGCGCCATCAGCAACCGCGCGCTGCTGAGCGTGGCGGCGCGCGAGCCCGAGCACGAGCGCCCGCACAACGTGCCCGGCTTCTACACCAGCAACGTGCACACCTCGCTGTCAGTCGCTCGCGTCTCTAGTGTCACATTGACAGCCGCTGACAGGTCGCTGGGCGCCATCAGCAACCGCGCGCTGCTGAGCGTGGCGGCGCGCGAGCCCGAGCACGAGCGCCCGCACAACGTGCCCGGCTTCTACACCAGCAACGTGCACACCTCGCTGTCAGTCGCTCGCGTCTCTAGTGTCACATTGACAGCCGCTGACAGGTCGCTGGGCGCCATCAGCAACCGCGCGCTGCTGAGCGTGGCGGCGCGCGAGCCCGAGCACGAGCGCCCGCACAACGTGCCCGGCTTCTACACCAGCAACGTGCACACCTCGCTGTCAGTCGCTCGCGTCTCTAGTGTCACATTGACAGCCGCTGACAGGTCGCTGGGCGCCATCAGCAACCGCGCGCTGCTGAGCGTGGCGGCGCGCGAGCCCGAGCACGAGCGCCCGCACAACGTGCCCGGCTTCTACACCAGCAACGTGCACACCTCGCTGTCAGTCATATATCTAGATGACATGACATTGACATGTCGATGACATTAAAATTTGATGAATTTGTATGCGCGATGCGTTTTGCAGTCGGGTCTAAACGATCGCAGCCGCTTCATCTATGATCCGCACTGTCGATTAGGGCAGTCAGTGAAAACTCCCTGAAATGTTTAATTTATTAGTCATTTAACTATGAATTTGTTTGGAACAGGCACCGCACGATCCCCCGAATATCGACGGCCGCCGACACGAGCGCGTTCGAGGCGTGCTTCTCCCGCGGCGACCGCGCGCTGCACGCGGAGGTGCGGCGCTCCTTCCACCGCGCTGATCGCGAGCGCGATCGCGAGCACGCTCGCGAGCATCCGCGCGACACTGGCCGCAGTATGCCGCGAAATCTCAACTTGGCAGAGCGGGTGCCCGACCCGCCGCCGCTCGACCAGTGAGTGTCTAGCTCTAGATAGATCTTCCGTTCATAGGATGCCCATAGGATTCTCACGGTGATTTCCAAATTAGCCGATTGGCAGTGGCCTACTTCCAGTGCTTTCTCGCAACCTTTTGACCTTACATTTGTTAACGTTGTGAGTGGACGACCTAAGCTGGTCTTGCCGGTATGTGACCTCCATTTAAGGACGTACACTGGTGGACAAAGCATCAAGGTGCTTCCCGCGACCTTTACTAAATCGTTGGTCCACTGGTACACTGAGTGACCCCTTACCGTCCCGTGGATATCGACTGCAACTGCCACGAGTGCGCTGGAATTCTTTATCAATTAATCTATCAGAATTTGTATTTGTTTTTCTAAGGTTATGTGGAAGCACCTTGCAGCTTTATGGTCCTCCGAACCGGATAGATCTTCGTTTGTTTTTCAACCAATGTCCAATCTCGTCGTCATCATTCGTCGTCATTGTAATTTCAGCCACAGTATTCCCATTGCAGCACATAGGCATGCCTCAATGATTTCCATATCAACTTCAAATAGTTCGTGACATCCAAAGTAGCCAATACGTTTGCAACACGTATTTGGTACAATGAGGGTTTTCGCGATTAAAAAATCCGCCAGATGGCAATACGTAGACGGGAGGTCCAAATGCTGCATGATTGGTTATTTTTGACATGAAATTGACAGATATGTCAAAATCCACCAATCATGCAGCATTTGGACCTCCCGTCTACGTATTGCCATCTGGCGGATTTTTCAATCGCGAAAACCCTAATTGGAATAAGGTTTGTTATCAACTTTTTGGCCACTTTGGGTGTCACGAATTATTTGACGCTGTCTGTATCACGTGCCATATTAAATTAAAAATTAAAATTAAAATTCATAAAATTCATTTATTTTTGCAAATAGGCTTTTAGAAAGCACTTTTACACGTCCCAATATTAACCCTACCACTGCTTCGGGACAATAAATGGGCCAGTGCTGAGAAGAAGCAGCGCAAGAAACTCAGTCACTATTGTCAGCCTCCTTTTCAAGGGTTTACAGTCTTTAAAATATACGAAATATTATAGTCATAAGTATTGATGCGAGCTAGGTAGTTAAACATTCCAAACATTTTTATCTTTTATATAATCATCAACTTTATAGTAGCCCTTTTTCACCCTTTCACGCATATGGGACACATTTGTCCCCGCATAGTTTTTACGATTTACAGTAATACTAGTTAAGTTAAACCCTTTGTAGTTTGATATTCTTAAATTTTATTATTATCTTTTATGATTATGCGCTATAAATAATGAAAAACGCGATTCCTTGTGTAAAAAAATACTGGCACAAAATGTGAAAAAAATATTTGTTAGACGTCAAAATTAAAAAATATTTTAATATTACTTAGCGGCTGTTTGGCCATTATTTTTCTTCCGATTTACATTCACTAATAAGTATAATTATCGTTTTATTACATATTTTCCATTTTCTTCGTATGTATAATGAATATTATGTAGAAATCTGTATTGGGACACGGGTGTTCCTATGTGCGTCAAAGGCAACTTGGTTCTTACTAAGGATATTGTTTGCCTCGTTATAATTTGTATGTTTATATTGATGTTTTATTTATAGTTCATACATATTTTTTGTAAATCATTTGTCTTCAAATGACTTTTAGAAATTTCGCTCAGGAAAGACGAATTTTAGAAGTCATGATGACTGAAAATAGTGACAACGAGGATGGTTTTCTCCCTGATGAAAGGGTGTCTACTGCTGTACAGAGGCTTCCCTGAGGATTTTCACAACAATCGTTCCTGTGCTGCTCGTATACATGAATGTACATGAGCAGCACAGGAACATGAGGCCTGCCACACTGCGTCTTCCTATACGTGGGTGCCACTCGAGAAATTTTCTGCCCAAACGGCCATCACTTCTGCGAGCTATGTGCCCTGCCCATTGCCGCGAAAGTTTGGTAATTATGCGGGCTATGTCTGTTACTTTGAGTCTCCTGCGGACTTCCTCATCACCCTTTGGGTGACTTTGAGCCTTCTCATAAGGCCCATAGTGAAGGAACACGTCTCCGTTCCGTGCGTCATCGCCGCCAAGCCAAAACACATTGGTCAAAGACTTTCAGTCAAAGGTCTTGAGACACTGCGGTATTTTGGGAAAAAGATGTCGCGAAGCCTCTCGGATGGTGTCCCCCCCAAGTAAGATTCAACGATTGTAGTCACGGCACGGCTGAGACCTTGGAAGACCTAGAATCAATGCTCTATGGCCTCAGTACAGGCTTTCAATAAATGGGATTCAAAATAAACATGGACAACACGAAAAAATTATGTCAAATATCCGTGTTACACGCACTCCTCTGCACGCTGGAGACTCTACACTCAAAGTTGTTCTTGAAACAAACAGTTTAATTAGGTAGGTCTAACTTCAAGAAAGAGGTCTATGATGAGATGAGGATCAAATATAAAAATACGTAAGATATGATGCTATCTATTTTAAATTTCTTATTATAAATATTAAAAATAAGCTTATTGATTAAATTTGATGTGCATTTTTAGTGTGATTTGTATTTATTTTGCAATAAAAGCGTCGAAGTATTTTATTTTCAATATATGAGGGAATGTATACCTTAACGCATATAGGGACATATGTGTCCCCGACTGAAAAACACTGAAATACATAGCACTTATATTTTCTGTACTACTTTTATGTTAAATTACACTAAAATAAATAGATATAACTAAAGAAAAAAGAATTTTATGGTTTGGAATAGTTATAAGCGTGTAAGGGTAGGTGCAAATATTTGCGCAGGTCCCTCGTCCGTTTAGCGGGCGGTCGCTCCCGCGCGCACAGCGAGGAGCACAACGTGGGCGCGGAGCCGCCGCCGCCCGCCGACGTGCCCGCCACCGCGCCCGCCGCGCTCGCGCCCGCCGCGCCCGCGCCGCCGCCGCACGCCACGCTGCCGCTCACCGTCGATAAGGTCAGCCACCTTGTACCAGCACGATCGTTCATCCTGCTGCACCGTCAGCATCGACCGCCGGGCGACCAATGACGGGCGATGGGCACACTAGCATATGTGCCCGCCACCGCGCCCGCCGCGCCCGCGCCGCCGCCGCACGCCACGCTGCCGCTCACCGTCGATAAGGTCAGTCACCTTGTACCAGCACGATCGTACATCCTGATGCACCGTCAGCATCGACCGCCGGGCGACCCATGATCCCTCAACGTGCACCGTCGGCACACTAGCATATGTGGCCGCCACCGCGCCCGCCGCGCCCGCGCCGCCGCCGCACGCCACGCTGCCGCTCACCGTCGATAAGGTCAGTCACCACAGTAAGATCAAAACTCCAAAGCCTGCAACGTCTAGCAAGCATAGCGGCCACTGGTTGCATGAGAACCACACCATCGGCATCACTTGAGTACCTTCTGAATCTTAGACCCTTAGATCTCATCATTCAGGAGGAAGCGCAAGCAGCCGCTCTAAGACTTAAAGGAAACGGCCTATGGAAGCAAAACAAGGAGACAGGACACTCTGCGATCCTGCAGAAAACCATAAAAGAAATACCTCTCACTGAGGCACCCATCGATAGGATACCCTGTGAACACATTTTCGACCGAAGATATAATATCCAACTTACAGCGGAGACGCGAGATTACTCTGGAATCAATGAAGTTAGGATATACACGGACGGCTCCAAAACTCAAACGGGTACAGGAGCTGGTGTCTTCTCGAATGATCTTAATATAAGAATATCAACAACATTAGATAAACACAATACAATTTTCCAAGCAGAATGCATTGGAATTACCAAAGCAGCACAGGCGGTAACAGCCAGAGACATCCGAGGTCTAAACATAAGAATTATCTCGGATAGTGCATCCGTACTGCAAGCGCTACAAAGCAACACAATAACAACGGCCCTTATATTGGAATGCCATGAAGCGCTCCAAGACATTGCAGCTGTAAATGGAGTTACCCTGCAATGGATCAAAGGGCACAGTAACTCTTTAGGCAACGACGCAGCGGATGAACTGGCAAAAAGAGGTTCGGACACAACAGTATTTGGCCCGGAACCAATACTGCCGATACCACAAGCACAGATCAGGAACTGGCTGCGTTCCAAAACAGAAGAAAAACACCACACAGAATGGAAAAATAGCGAAGGATGCAGGCAAACAAAAGATGCGGTTCCGGACGTATCGAAAAAGTTCTCCCGCAGCCTCATCAGACTAAACAGGGACAGCATCCGCAAGGTCTTAAGTGTCATAACCGGACACTGTAGGCAAGCACCTATACAACATAGGTGTCACAGACAGCCCACTGTGAAGAACAACGGGCTCAATTTCTTCGATCACCATCGTCGCTACAGGAGGCCTGCAGCAGCCTAGACGGGCTGCTCGCCTTCTGGGGGGATCTGGGGTGGTTGGAGTAGGAATATAAACCACAAATCGCGCACAATGGCCCAATCATGAGGCTAAGTGCGGTATTCGATTGCCCTGCAAAACTAACTAACTAACTAAGGTCAGTCACCTTGTACGAGTACGATCGTACATCCTGCTGCACCGTCAGCATCGACCGCCGGGCGACCCATGACGGGCGATGGGCACATATGCTAGTGTACCGTCAGCATTGACGGCACACTAGCATATGTGCCCGCCACCGCGCCCGCCGCGCCCGCGCCGCCGCCGCACGCCACGCTGCCGCTCACCGTCGATAAGGTCAGTCACCTTGTACGAGCACGATCGTACATCCTGCTGCACACACACTAAAAACACACCGACGGCACACTAGCATATGTGCCCGCCGCGCCCGCGCCGCCGCCGCACGCCACGCTGCCGCTCACCGTCGATAAGGTCAGTCACCTTGTACCAGCACGATCGTACATCCTGCTGCACACACACTAAAAACACACCGACGGCACACTAGCATATGTGCCCGCCGCGCCCGCGCCGCCGCCGCACGCCACGCTGCCGCTCACCGTCGATAAGGTCAGTCACCTTGTACCAGCACGATCGTACATCCTGCTGCACACACACTAAAAACACACCGACGGCACACTAGCATATGTGCCCGCCGCGCCCGCGCCGCCGCCGCACGCCACGCTGCCGCTCACCGTCGATAAGGTCAGTCACCTCTACAACAAACTTAAGGCTATATTTCACCGGGACACCATGGCGGCGCAACCAGTCGCCGGCTACCAACAAAATGTATTGCGGTTTTCGCCCGCGCGCTGTGCGATCGATCGGCGACCGACCATTTTGTACCAATGACTTGTGTACGAGCAAGATCGTACATCCTGCTGCACCGTCAGCATCGACCGCCGGGCGACCCATGATCCCTCAACGTGCACCGTCGGCACTCACACCGAAGGCACACTAGCGTATGTGCCCGCCACCGCGCCCGCCGCGCCCGCGCCGCCGCCGCACGCCACGCTGCCGCTCACTGTTGATAAGGTCAGTCACCCGCCAAAACCAAACCGCTCCTTTCTAATATTTGTATAATTATGGTCTAGCACGTAACTTACTCAGTGCCTGTAGGTGGCAAGTGGCACTTTTTAAACGAATCGAAAATCAAACGTTGAAGCTCCATACAAAAAAAGCCTTTCAACCATTTTGCTATTTATCTTGGGGGACTGAGGTATTCCCATAAGCGGCATGGAAGGGTGTTTTTGTTGACGTCAAACGTCAGCGTGACTTGAGATGTGCTTCAGATTTGTATGCTCTGTCACGTCATAATAATGTCGATGCCACCCGTCCTATGCCGCTCTCATACCTCAGGCACTGATTAAGTTAAGTAGATAAGACATGTAACGGCAAGGTCACCCTTCACATATCAACGACGCCGTCCGAAAACCGCTACGTTCCAATATTTTCCAACCACTAGTCAGTCACCTCCATCACTGCTTTTCCCCTGCAACCACACTGTTGACAAGGTCAGTGACCTTTCGCACTGTCCCTTCGCCCAAAATCCGCTACACTCTAACTGGAACAATGTCTGTCAACTTTTTCACCGCTTTTCCACTGTAACGAAATGCTCACCATCGACAAAGCCAGTCACTTTCCCGCCGCCCTCAAACCGCTTCATTCTGACAACAAGGACACACCTCCCTCACTGCTCCTCCCCTACAACCAAATGTCAGTCACACCCGCTGTAGTTCCAAAAATAATTGCTGTTTTCGTTTCAGCCATCATGCGTGTGCAGCTACGAAGGAACGAATGCGCCCGGCACCGAAGACGCCGATGACTATCGAAGCGAATGCGAAAACTGCAAATCCGCTAGCAGTTCAAGGTACAGATTTTCTAGCAAAAATGTAGTGTAAGAAATGAAGTTTTTTCCCCGCCTGGCCATTTCACATTAGAAATGCTGTGAATTCATTGCTGGATTAGCGTAAACGAGCTACTCCAATATTTTGGAGGCGTATCTCTGAAGTAAACTTTAGGTGTGGTTCGCAGATGGGTGTTAGAGGAAGGTTGGGAGGCGGAGGAGGAAGACGGCACGCAGACACTACAGCGCCGCGCGCCGCCCGCCGCGCCCGCGCCGCCCGCCACCGCCACGCTGCCGCAGCCCGTCACCAAGCAGAGGTGAACCTTGAACCTTACGCCGCACGCATACAGTCCACTCTCGACCGCCGGGCGCCGGCACTAGACACTGCCGCGCCCGCGCCGCCCGCCACCGCCACGCTGCCGCAGCCCGTCACCAAGCAGAGGTGAACCTTGAACCTTACGCCGCACGCATACAGTCCACTCTCGACCGCCGGGCGCCGGCACTAGACACTGCCGCGCCCGCGCCGCCCGCCACCGCCACGCTGCCGCAGCCCGTCACCAAGCAGAGGTGAACCTTGAACCTTACGCCGCACGCATACAGTCCACTCTCGACCGCCGGGCGCCGGCACTAGACACTGCCGCGCCCGCGCCGCCCGCCACCGCCACGCTGCCGCAGCCCGTCACCAAGCAGAGGTGAACCTTGAACCTTACGCCGCACGCATACAGTCCACTCTCGACCGCCGGGCGCCGGCACTAGACACTGCCGCGCCCGCGCCGCCCGCCACCGCCACGCTGCCGCAGCCCGTCACCAAGCAGAGGTGAACCTTGAACCTTACGCCGCACGCATACAGTCCACTCTCGACCGCCGGGCGCCGGCACTAGACACTGCCGCGCCCGCGCCGCCCGCCACCGCCACGCTGCCGCAGCCCGTCACCAAGCAGAGGTGAACCTTGAACCTTACGCCGCACGCATACAGTCCACTCTCGACCGCCGGGCGCCGGCACTAGACACTGCCGCGCCCGCGCCGCCCGCCACCGCCACGCTGCCGCAGCCCGTCACCAAGCAGAGGTGAACCTTGAACCTTACGCCGCACGCATACAGTCCACTCTCGACCGCCGGGCGCCGGCACTAGACACTGCCGCGCCCGCGCCGCCCGCCACCGCCACGCTGCCGCAGCCCGTCACCAAGCAGAGGTGAACCTTGAACCTTACGCCGCACGCATAGAGTCCACGCCATAAAGTTAAAATACCTAGCGGGATAGAGCAACAAAGAACTAAGCAGGCGAGATATCACTAGCAGCAACACTTCGTGATAAAAAGAGATGGGTGATGCCGTCGCCGTCACGTCAAACAGAACCGTTTTTTGCAATTATTTGACAGTTCGGGGTCACTTATTGGCACGCTGAGAATATGAACTCTATATTTTCAGATTTGTGGATGAGAAAGTCAAAATAAGAACTGTTTTCCTAACCACAACAGGGAAGTCTTAGTTCAGTTTGTGCGGATGATGAATTGAGGTGTTGGTCGCCTACTCGGGTCTAAAGTATGAATTCTAAGTAATTGTGATAATCCTCGTAAGCCATTATTTAGAATTGTTCCTTGTTTCAGCCGAACGGTGATGGGCCCTCCTTCCAACTGGGAGAACTGGTTTAACACCATACCGGACTCGGACACCGAGTCTGAAGAGGAGTAAGATTCTATATATTTATTTGCAAAAAGATAAACAAAAAAATATGTATTAATTTATTCGTAGCAGCTTCTTCGAAAGAAACTAAATCAACTAACATTCCCCTTTAAGGTTATGAGAAACCTTTATAATATGTAATGAGCAATATAAACCCCACCAATTACATAATATACATTTATTTAAGTCTAAATTCATAAAATGAACAAAATACTGCCTTTATTATAGATGAATCTAACCATTCCGGTTTATTATTATGATATATTAATAGTGGAACATCACAATTTGTGCACAAGCAATTTTACTATCGTAATACGCTTTTTTTGCAACACATGAGATGTGTTGTCCATTATAAATTATTTTTTTACGTAAATTAAAAATAATTGATTTTATTTATTTATTATACCAAAGATTAATTTGTTGTATTTTACAATTTTACATTTTATTAAAATATTTTTTATCATTTTATTTACATTTTGTATTAGATAAGAGCCCAATCAATCGTTTTGTAAGTTTAATTAGGTATAGTATGAGGGAGGGAGGATACATACAAAATAGTATTACAATAAGTAGGTAAGTGTATTTAATTTTATTGTAAGTATTTAGGTAGCCATTAACAGATTCTATCATAGAGTATAAATTGTCGTAATTTTCAAAGGAACATTAATTGGTGTTGAAATTATCCTGTTCAAAAATTAATAAAGCTCTCTTAGGCAAAAATATTGAAAAGTTGACGTTTATAGAGTAATAATACTAGGATAAATGGTGCCAAATGAGAACTGAATACAAGGAAATTTCGAGAATGAACTCAAATTCAAAATTCTACTTGGATCGTAGTAAGGTAGATAGGTAGACTTTGGAATTATTAATTTTGAATTATACTAAAACTTGTCTCCATAATTATATTCCTGAAATTGAGTCGCAAGCAAACGATAAACTAAAAAGCTCCTTAAATATGGTACATTTTTGTTGTGATGGTTCAGCCCTGTATTAATGCATGGTTCAACCAAAGTAAACCTTTATGGCGTGGTTTTGAAATTGTGTAGATATTGGTACTCGCGTATAGATGCTGAGCTCAAAGTTGGTATTTTTAACAAAATATTGAATTTATTAACGTCAGTTACGTACAATTAACATAGCATTTTGTATACTCTAATAAAATTATCCACGGATCTATTTTTGTCTAAATAAAATATTTATGTATTAAATTAGATGATTCATGTTGTAACAAAATAAATACTTGTATTAAGATATTACAAATTTTCCTTTATTTTACGCATGCCAAATGTATATTTATTGTATTTTGTTGGATAGATAAGATGTTCGATTTAGACCGTTATAAATGAAAAATTAGGATTATTAATAGTCTGAATTTTCAGGGTTGTAAGTATTAAAATAACGGTTGTATAAAATAATATTTTAATCATAAAATAAACAATATTGAGTACTTTGATCAAGTAGAAGACCCCTCTCATTTTATTTTCGATTATATCAAGCCTTAAATAAAATTAATTTATTATTAATATTTGAATGTTGTTTAAAATGTCTAAGCATATTTTTTTCTTAAAGTATGATTTTGTAGATGATGATTTTAAATTTAAGGTGAAACACAAGTGAGTAAAATGTAAATCGTATTCGTAAGTACCTATATGCAGTAACAATAGTAATAATTTGGCAATACTGCCAGACGGAAGTCTCCTTTGATTCCAGTGTAGCAATGATCAGTATTATAGCTGTTTCCGAACCAAAACCTATGTATATAACTGAATTAAACAAGTTATTGGGAAATTATCATTCTTTTTATTTAAACATAAAATAGATTGTAGCAAATTGGCATTTTATACGTATGTAAATAATGTAAATAGGAACAGTAGTTTCAATAGCACAGAGAGTTGATGACGTGCATTTGAAGTTGAGCCGGTGCTTTCTTCCTCCTCTGGTTCCGGGTCGGGCAGCCAGGGGCCGCACTGGCGGTATCCCTCTTCCTGGAATGAGAGTAACGAATGAGTACTTGAAGGCCGTTTGTTTGTGCCTTAGCCATAGAGACGTAGAGAGTTGCCAACTGATGCGCTGAGTTCGAAACTCAGTGTCGTATTAGAAATTCACACACATAAAGTAATCAAAATATGTGCTCATTATCCACTGCGGTATCAGTACTCAACGTTCGAATAATCTTTAGTACTGCGCAAGCAATGTAAACTGTTTACATTATGTCGTCGTTCCTGTCATCATTGCTCACACGAGCAATGTGTTCTGTTTTTGGGCATATTTCTGCGACACCGGCCACGCCCCCTTTTCACATCTACCTTTAGTTTCTGTGATCTGTGGCCCTAGCAGTGCCGCGAATCGCAATGAGTCTCATAATTCCATTGTTTAGTGTTTTTACGACACTGTGGAAATTGGTAAGTGGTTCACCATTTGATCTATCAGGGTTTTTCCACTGAGCTAGCTTTAGAATGAGTAAGACCCCAATCGTACTGTCACTACTATCGTTAATCATTTTCTTATTGACTGTTTAAAGTGGCGAACTCACACGCTGATATTTGCGTTAGTATGAATGAAAGTGCATGACTCTACGAATTTAGAGAAAGAGTTCAGTGCGGAGCAGAAAGTGAAGTAGCAACAAACAAGATCGTGGGACTCTGACCTTATTCGCTCGATGTTACTTGTCGTTTTTTCTTCGTCGCCTGTATTCCAGCATATTAGATTAAGCGGGCTTTGAGATTGTTTCAATACTTTCAATTACCTCCGTATAGTTGTGCTGGAAGCAAGTGACGCGCGGCGGGCGGCCGAGCAAAGGCACGCGGTTTCTGAAGCACGCAAGCCTGCTTGCTTTTGACATCTTTCCCCAGTTCTGGTCGCCCATCAGTTTGTCTACGTCCACCTGGATGACGATATAATAATTAGCACAATAGATAAAAGAAACCGTATAGCAGCATGTAGTCCGTTTTTAAAAGGGTCGGCTCACTCTGCCTCTTTTAATAAAAGAGATATACACAGTGCCTAAGAGGGTAGCGGCAATACAATCAATGTCTTTACGAGATTAGTGATGGGTACAAAATTATCCCATCTCTCAATTAAACTACTGCAACTCCTGTCTAATCTATAGTATGACTGAAGCCCTAACCAGTGGAGATTGACGCACCACTGAGAATTTGCGCAGTGTGTGATAACACTGCATACAAATTCCAGGTATAATGTCGAATGGGCCGATTATGTGATGAAGAGCTGTGTTACCGGCTTATTGACGAGCGGGTCGTGCACAGGGTCCTCGTGGTAGCGGCAGCGCGTGTAGATAGCTAACAGCAGCAGGTTGGTGCCGGGCACGGGAGCGCCAACTAGCGGCCAGCTGCATAGCGACGCTCCGCGCCGGAGGTATTCCATCGTTTGAGGTGTGCGCTGTGAATAAAGTACAGTTTATAGTTGTGGTAACAGTGGAGCTAGTACGCGTACCGGAAAACGCAGCGTATCATAAAGGTAGCAGGAAGGCGCTGTACGCAGGCCACCAATCCCAATCCCAGGCTACCAATCGATCAACATGGAAATCATTTGGGGAGCCTATGTACAGCAGTGGACATTCTATGGCTGAAATGATTTACAGACTTACTAAAACAGCCCTACCAACCAAAGCAAGTAGAAAATGTTGTCCCCACGTGGTCTGAGTGATCGGAGAGGAGGTTATTTCGTGACTTAACCATCTACCAGAATACCTACCAAATTGGTTTATGTAAAATTCATTGTTGTTGTTGTTCTAGTTGGGCACTGTGAATTTGAAAAGATTTCTTTCAGACAATTTACCTGCAATTCGTACATAGGCCGCGATCTATCGCAAGCTGCGAAGCGAGATCTGTTGACGAGCACTCGTTCGTCGTAAAGTCGGTCGTACTTTTCCCTTTCAAAGTCGCGTCGGACGCGGTTACGTCTTTTGTCTCTTTCCTTTTGGGTGTCGGCATACGCTGTGTTACCTGCAGATGTTTATCAATTATGAAGAATTTAGAAGTTATCAAACATTTGAACTTATTATATTTTCATGGCTTGCTGTTACATTTTTTACTAACTTGAACTTAACACTGCCACTAATGTCACCAATTCTTGTGCAACGGTAATTAGTAGATAGACGCTGCGCCATATTGATTTCAGCAATGTTGGCAACACCTGAAACAGTTAGCACTTGTTCTCTGTGAACTAAATCAATAATTATTATGATATTTCTATCCTATTTCTAAATAACCATTAATACCATGGATGCGGATGACTCTTCGTAATTGAAGCAGACTCCTTGGTAATCGTGCAGCCAATTGACCGTGAATATCTTGGCTTTGACCAGCGCAGCCATGGCGGTTGGGTAGGCCGTCGCCAGGTGTAACCTGATGGGGTCTTCGGAGGATGGGTTGTCCTCGTCAGCAGGCGAGGGGCCTCCAGCCACGATCCATCCACCCTCATCGATGATCACGCACGACCAGATTTTACCGTCGCAGGTTGGTTTGCAGTCTTCATCTTTTTCGTCGCACTGAAAGTAGGTAAATGTTTTCAAGATTTTAATCACTGATACTCCTGAGGTATATTACTTCGCAAAAAAAGGCCCTTACTGGATCGTAAGTAACAGCTACAAGTAGATCCTCAAAATGCTGCGGGTGGAAGTGGAAGCCGGCGACGCCTATCACGCCCTTATCGGAGCCCACCACCCTTGCAGCCGTTAACCATTCTCCTCGAGTCCCCACCTGTAAAGGTAGGTATTTAAAATTAGAAAGTGTCTTGCCCTATACACATTATTGCTGCAGTTTGTATTTGTAAGCAGTGGAGAAGAGGAGTAAAAGAAGAGAACTTGGAAGATCCATGTTATATTCAGGATCCCTTTAAAATTGTCGGAAGAAGATAAGCAGAAGCAAGTGATATAGTATGATGGAAAACGTCGACTAAATATTCCAGGAAAGGGAAGGTATAGGTACCTACTATTCGACTTATGATACTTTAAACTTTAAGGACTAGTACGTGACTACTTCGCACGAGTTAAATGCAAAGCAGAGTGCCAGGAACCAGTGGCGGCGTAGCATGGGTTGGTAGGCGATCACCCCCCCCCCCCCCTAGTCATAAGTCCTAAGGCACCCCCTGGTACCCCTCAGGGTTAACCTACCGATTCGAAGATTGAAAGACAATCGCACCCCTTTCCCCCCGTATCATGATATAGACCGCAAACTTGCCATGCAGATGCGCCAGTGAGTACTAATCTGCGCGACTTGTGTCACCCCCTGATGCTTGGCACCCGGGGCGGACCGCCCCCACCGCCCCCCCCTTACGCCGCTACTGCCAGGAACAAAATGTTCCACAAGGCAGCAATAAATATCTACCTCTTTTGATATTTACCTCAGGCGGTTTAGCCTCAGTATTGCGCATCCTGCGCACCGGCGTGACCGGTGCGTGAACCAACAGCTCAGCTGCGCCGGCGGCGACGGCGCGCCGGTACCACGGCTCGGCCGGCCCGTGAGGCCAAGCTCCCCCAGACGGAGGCGGCGCGTGCGGGCTCGTGATGTGATAGTGGCGCCACCGAGTTAACCCGCTCTCTAGGATTTTTATATGGTTCAGTTGCATAAAGTTATTACAGCCAGTCGCGGGAAGTATCTGGATGCGGGCAGCGCAAGACCGGTCGTTATGGAAATTCTTATGGGAGGCAGGGCACCACGTCATTTGGCTGAAACGAACGAATTAATAGTCGAGCGGCGACAGGGTTCGAACCCGCATTCCTCGTATCTTGAGTTTACTTTTTGGTATCTCGGTTTTCGCTGAAATAAGCCAGTTAGAGCTGCGAAACTAGAAAGCTGCTGAAAACGTGATCAATATCAAACGTTATGACGGATTAATATAATATAGAGTACCAATTCTCACACATTCAAGATTGTCAATTTATCGATTTCAGTTACCTACTAAATGTACATCTACCGTCAACGTCTAATCATTCGTACCACTGGAGAAGAACGCTGTAACAGAGCCCAGTTTGCAGGTAGTGCACTCCAAGTCTTCGTGGTCCTCCATCCACTTGCTGGTGGCGACGGCTTCTCTGCAAAGCCTCGCTATCAGTTCTTCGTTACCTGGAAATAAGGCATTTTCCTCCAAATTTTCCTATCCAAATTAATCGGTGATCGCAGTTGATTAGATTAAATACTGCCGCCTATTTACTACTGTATTAATCATCCGCAAAGCCTATTGTCTATCGATTTGTTGTACTATCTAATAATAGATAAACATAGTAGATTCCCTCATATACCTAATCCCAAGAGTCATTGTAGTCAGTCATACTTAAAATGTATCTAAGTACTGGTGTACTTAGGGTGCTTTCGATATTATACCTCTGCATACCTATTATTTTCTTACGTTTTTTTCCTAGCCAGTAAACCCGTATTATCAGTTTCGAAGATAGATGCATATCGCTGATCGATATGAAAAACACATTAGATGAATATTAATTTATCAGATCAGTGACACCTACTGTTTGGGGCAGAATCGTATGCACAATCTAAAACAGTAGCTAACGAGCACGTTATCTTGTCACTTTCAACGAATACCATGTAATGCAATTAAGAGATAATATTAATATGTCTGGACATCTACTTATCCCTTTATTACAAAAAAAGTTAAGCCTGTGACGACTGACGAACACTTGTTTAATATGACTTTAGTACTTTTATAAAAATAATAATAAAAAAAAACTTTTTTAAAATCAAGCTTTATCCTGAAATGCAGTTGTACTAAAACGAAAAATAATTGTATGCTTGGTTCCAAGAATTTCAAAAGCTTGTATCGCGCATGGAATTTATTCCTCTTTTTTTCTGTTTGCGCTACAAGCTTTTGAAATTCTTGGAACCAAGCATACAATTATTTTTTTCGTTTTAGTACAACTGCATTTCAGGATAAAGCTTGTTTTTAAAAAAGTTTTTTTTTATTATTATTTTATTTTATACTTTTTAGTTGTATCTCAATCTCTGGGTCATTATTTAGCACCAAAGTGCGCGAGAAGTCGAATCCAACGAACCCAAACTCGATAAGATTCCGCCGCACCGTTTCGTTTAGGAGTTCCTATGGCCACCTCCCGACTCCATCATCAGGACTCTGGACATCATCTAGCACCCATTCTTTTTTCATTGTACGTCAATGACATCCCCAGATTTAGCCCTCTTTGCGGACGACACCGCACTCTACAAGTCCGGACGTAATCGGAATTACGTCATCTTGGCGCTCCAACGCGCAGTCACACAATTAGGCGAATGGTTCAGGAAGTGGCGTATCGAGGTGAATCCCGAAAAAAGTGCATCAGTGTACTTTTCTAGGGCTTTGTCTGCGAAACGTCCTCCGGTTCGCACTCGTCCTCATGTCCCCACCCATTCTCACCTTTTTTGACCAAACTATTCCTTGGAAGAGTGAGGTCAAGTACTTAGGTGTCACCCTCGACCAGAGATTATCGTTCGCTCCGCGCCTCAGACGCGTCTTAAGCCGTGCGAACCACTACACCCACCGACTCTACCACCTAGTTGGAAGGAAAAGTAAATTGTCACTTAGAAATAAGTTGACAATTTACAAAACCTGCATCCGTCCAGTGTTGACTTACGCCAGTCCGGTGTTTGCTCACACTTCCTGCACAGTCCTTAAGAAATTCCAGACCCTCCAAAACAAATTCTTACGCCGAGCCGCGGATGCCCCGTGGTTCGTGCGTAACACGAATCTCCATAGAGATTTCGAGATCCCATCGATTGATCACTTTATGAAAAAAGCTTCTCACCGCTACTTTGATAAAGCGATCAACCACAAGAACCCTCTTATCGTTAGCGCCGCCTCGTACACATCCCAGAAAGATGTCGCTGCCCAATACCGACGACCTAGGCATGTCCTAGACGACCCGGACAATCCTATTACCGAATTTCTGAACACAGAAATCACTGCCTTAAGCACGCCAACTACTCCACAACACAGTAGCTCGTTACACCGTACTCGCCGGCGAGTACGAGGCCCTGCATATCATTTCGGACGGTACAGACATGTACCGGGCCGGTTCTCCCCTATCCGTCCCCCGGACATGGCCTGAGCCCAGGTCCGAGCTTACCGTGGCGCCCTCAGGCCGCGTCCGTAGTCCCCCTCGATCGGGCCCACTAGAGTGAGCCCACACTCGGCCTCGTCGGCACGCGCACCGACGATCGCCAAACGGCTAGAGTACCTTCTGTACTCGCCACTCTGCCCGGTGAAACTGGAAAAGCTCTTCAAGCTACCAGCGCGCGTCCCTTAAAAAAAATCATCTAGCACTAAACTGCTTGAAAAGACAAATCCAACGAACCCAAACTCGATGAGTTTCTGCCTTTTCGTTTAGGATTTCCTATGGCCACCTCCCAAATCCATCATCAGGACCCTGGACATCATCTAGCACTAAACTGCTCGAAAAGACAAATCCAACGAACCCAAACTCGATGAGTTTCTGCCGTTTCGTTTAGGAGTTCCTATGGCCACCTCCCTAATCCATCATAAGGACCCTGGAGATCACCTAGCATTAAACTGCTCGAAAAGACAAATCCAACGAACCCAAACTCGATGCGATTCCGCCGTTTCGTTTAGGAGTTCCTATAGCCACCTCCTGACTCCATCATCAGGACCCTGGACATCATCTAGCACTAAACTGCTCGAAAAGACAAATCCAACGAACCCAAACTCGATGAGTTTCTGCCGTTTCGTTTAGGAGTTCCTATGGCCACCTCCCTAATCCATCATAAGGACCCTGGAGACCATCTAGCATTAAACTGCTCGAAAAGACAAATCCAACGAACCCAAACTCGATGCGATTCCGCCGTTTCGTTTAGGAGTTCCTATGGCCACCTCCTGACTCCATCATCAGGACCCTGGACATCATCTAGCACTAAACTGCTCGAAAAGAAAAATCCAACGAACCCAAACTCGATGAGTGTCTGCCGTTTCGTTTAGGAGTTCCTATGGCCACCTCCCTAATCCATCATCAGGACCCTGGACATCATCTAGCACTAAACTGCTTGAAAAGACAAATCCAACGAACCCAAACTCGATACGATTCCGCCGTTTCGTTTAGGAGTTCCTATGGCCACCTCCTGACTCCATCATCAGACCAGCTCAATGGTACCATAACATTGCATTGTCATCGTACTTACATAAGTATACCAAATTTCAGCTCAATCGGTTGAAGAGAAGTGGTCTTAAATTCAGTTGCAAGATTTGTCCCACACATACTAACAAGTGAAGTCAATATAAAGCTTGTAAAAAGCTTGTAATAAAAAGGGAAACCTTTCATTGGCTGTATTATCAGTCTAAATCTTATAACTAACATTTTCAATGTATCGCTGTTGGTTTCTATAAAATAAATAAATAAATAAATGACATTTCCATACTAAATGTCAATTTAAATCAGAGTTAAACCAGAGTCTAACTTTTAGTAGTTTATGTGGGCTAGAGACCCCCCACTAGTTTCCAATAAAATAAAAGGAAGGTAGGTACCTACATTGGTAAGTCTTGTCCAACAAAGCGGGCTCTAGTGGTGAAAAGAGGTGCTTGAGCTTCTTCATTGCGAAGTTTGGCTCGTCGCTCCGTCTTCGGATGAAGTGCAGCACCTCCGCTTCGGGCGTGTCAAAGTGCGGCTCCACGTGCTTACAGTACAACCTGAAAGTATTTATTTTTAGTTTAATTTATCTTACCGCGGTGAGTTCTCTTTACATATCAATCTGTCTACTTGGTCCACACTCCCTTATTTTTCCTCGATTTTTTAAATATCGTGGGAAAATGTCCCATACCACACCATCTTGTCCCAAATTAAGCAAAACTTGTACTTAAGAGGTACCTACTACCGGGCAAGCAACGAATTTAAGCAGATATTAATCTTTTTTGGTAAATACTTAAATATTTCACATAGAAAACACCCAGATTTGATCGGAATCGAATGGTGACTTCTGACGAATAGTAGTCTTCTCAATACTCACCAGTCTGGATTAACTGCAAAGTCACTTCTCGTCAACGTTTTCAATGCTTCCTGAGCGATCTGTTGCGTGAACTGTCCTTCAGGAACTGCATGGTATCGCCCATACGGTGGTAGTACTACCGCCACAACGTAATGGTCAGTAACCCTCTTCCAGTGGTATTCTCTTTGTTCCAAGCTGGCTCGCATTCCTTCTTCGTATACGTTCTTTCCATGCATCACTCGGATGCCTCTGGGATGTTGAATTACGAGCGAATGCCGAAACTGTAAGTAGATATAACATTGTTATTGGATAGAAAGTATAGTTAGTTTTCATCATCATTCCTCATTTCCATTGTACATGTAAGAAAATGATAGAGCTCTCTGCTCTACTAACTCGAACACTTAGGCTGAGTTGCACCACCTAACTTTGACGGTAACTACTTATAACGATAACCGGTGTTTTTTGTATGGAGTTTGACGGATTTTTGACGTTTGTCAAAGTTAAATTAAGATGGTGTAACCCAGCCTTATTAAAATATTCTATAGGACGTAACAACGTAACATAAAACAAAATCGAATCACATTAAAGCTATGATTTAAACATAGAGCACCTACTTCCAACCATTTTTCCGGATAGTCTCTTGGTGCGTGTTCTTTAGCCGGCTGTTCCAGGTTTATGATATCTACTGTCCGATAACCAGGTTTCAGGAGGTCGCCATCAAACTGTACAAGAAAAATAAGTTGAATTAATTCCGAAGTAAAGACATAGAATAGTTTGAATCTAATGGTGAAAATGGAAATTTTGGGGTATGTTTTCCAAACCTTAATAAAAGTAATTAATTATAAACAACAACAAAAGTACTTACGACAGGTTTAAGGTTGTCATGCAAGACGATGTTACCGCGATGATCAATCACGAATAGTACGCCGCCAGGCCCGAGCTGGAAAAAAGCATAAGCGTGTTTTTCTAATATCGGATGTTTCTCTAATATGATAAATGTATTATTGATTAAGTACATACCTTGATAAAACATTTGTTTTTCAGAAAGCTAAATTATAATGTTGTTGACTGTTGTCCTCTAAAAAAGTAGATTCCTACCTTTGTTTTAGCACGTTAATAACAAACAAGACCAAAGTACGTCATGGATCATAAAAATAATTGGATTATAACAATCCTTGATAAATTAGTGTCGATTAGTGTCAATTTTTATCTCGACGAATACCATGATAGCGCATTCTTTCTTAGTATAGAGCATTACTGCAGGATTACAATTAGCTTCTTAGCAATTATCTTTTTATCACAAATACGCCGACGATGAACTACCCCGATGATTTTGAAACATAAAAATACATGAGTAATTAATTAGCATCAGCATTAGCTCTTGAAGTTATTAGATAGAAACCAATCTATCTTAGAGAAAATATTATTTATCTAATAATTTCAGGTAAGTTACAGTATCTTCAGCACATTCTTTGTAAATTCGTATTTTGTGAAATAATTAATTGATAAATAAGTAGGTACGCATCGCACGCGGTCATAAAACCCTAAGACTTTTTAAGACACATCACTTGGCAATAATCTAGGCCCATTGAGTTTATCAAAATATGTAAGTGACATCTTAAAGTTATGTCTAATTCCAATCTAATCTACTATTTAAGCTGTATTATGCAATAATGTTGCCGCAAATATTCAGTTCAATATTTAATCAAAAATTCCAAATGTCTTTGACTCTAACACTTCATATCTTATTTAAAAAGTAGCCTAATCAGTAAAACTAGAAGTAGCTAGCTAACTATAATAGATTTACCTGATAATAAGGCAATATCAGCTTCAGGTGATCGATAGGTATATCGATCCCGGCTACGCCAAGTAATCTGTTCACCGGGTACTACGCAAACAAATCAAACTGCTCTATCAAACAATTAGTGATAAGAAACAAATAGTTCAGTGTTCTATATATTTCATATTTACCGTTCTTGTAGCGTTTCTCTGATTCTCCTGTAAATAGAAGCGATAAAGTCATAGAGTGGTTAAAGAGGTTCAATTTTGCGCATTTGCTGAACAACTTATTACAACTAATATCAAAGATAAACGATGAGTAATAATAAAGAACTATATTTGTCATATCTACGTACCTCATCCAGTTTTATTGTTATATTCTGCGAACAAACAACAGCTATGAATAATTTAGTTATTGGTGCGCTTCTTGAAAAATATATTTGCCGCCTTTTGCCGCTACAAACAAAGGCGTATTTCCTATCGTCAACATTATCATTATTAATGTTATCAGGGATTATAATAGATTATTACAAATAATTTAGTATTGTGGCTAGGTACCTCGAGTGTAGTGTGGTCGAACACAGGTACTGAAACGCTTATTTGGAGCCTGTAGTTCACGTCTTGGCCTTCGTAGTATAGACCGTACTTGTCCTGAAATTACACCATAGTTTCATTAGAAGATGTAACAATGACCTACATAGGAAGATACTTATTAGAAACGAACAATATACATAAACAAGTAGGTCTAGTTTAACTAGACATTTTGAATAAAGGTTCTAATAATATCAGAACTGAAAGTCAAAGCCAGTTACCAAGCTCTGTTGGTGGAGATAATGCTTGTAGGTGTCGTTGAGAAGTTTTTCCTTGTTCTTGCGCAGCTCTCGGTAGCGGTAAACTTGCTCTGCGTTTTCTTTTTGCAGCCAGTAGAACTCGCTTCTTCGTGGTTCCTGTGAAAAATAACTATTTCAAACGAGTTGGTTAAATTAAGTTCGATACAGTATGTATGGGATAAGTGGGATTTTGACACTTTAAAATACTTTAGAAGTTTTTTTGAAACAATACTGGATTGTAAAGCTTTTTTTTTATCAGAAACTGATTATTTTGATGCCGCAACTGTGCCTATCTGTTTTGTGAACTACACTAACGCTGGCACTTGAGCCATTGTCATGACTTTAATCAAGCTAAATGTTATAGACGACAGTAGATACATCAATTTAAACATTGTAGCATCTTATAGAATACAGTTGTAATAAGAACGTTTTTTTCAACAAAAATGTAGAGTCATGACTTGCTCCGTGACGCCCTTGCTGCTGAGCAGTTCCGCAAAGTAAACATCTCGGTCGTAGCTAATATTTTTGGGTTCACTTACCTCAAATTTTGCGTAAAAGTCGGTGTAAACTCTTAACCCTTCATTTCTTTCCGCGCGACGAGCGGGCGTTCCAGCACGCGCATGATATTCATAACCTGCTCCGTGACGTCACACTGTGAACCAAAAGGCCAATCTAGCTGGACAAAATTATTTAAGCCTTGGAATAGGTACTAAACGCCTTAAAAACTCTTACTTTGATATAATATGTTAAAAAAAATGAACAGAAAGCTTTTAATAATGATAAAACTAAAAACCAGCATAAGCTGACCCTCTCTATTTAACATTTTGTACGTGTATGGAGGTCTAGTTAAACTGGACTTGTTAGTTAAGGTAAATTATTGTTTTTTTATACTGGTGCTTGATATTTTAACATCTTTGCATTAGTTCTGTAAAAGTACTAAGGTATAATGCTAAACCTAAGCCTAAGTACTTTTAAAGATGGCTTTCTTTACTGAAAATTACAAAGCTGAAGACCTTGTTTGTTTGGTTAAACGCGCTAATTTCAGGAACTAAGCTACAGCCCGATTTGAAAAATTATTTTTGTATTGGATAGCCCATTTATCAAGAAAGGCATTAGTCGATATAACACCCTACAGCCAATAGGGGTGGAGCAGTAAAGAAAAATGTTGCAAAAACGGGAAGTATTAATCAAACTATTTTTACGCATACAAAGACGCAAGCACAGCTGGTTAAAAAATAATGGAAATTAAATAAAACTATAACAGTACCTGGCCGGCCATTACCAAATCGTCAGTAGGTACTGCAGGAATTAAATAAATCGTCAACTCGTTACGTCTTCCTTTTGTTTTGAACGCGGCTTGGACGAAGTCAATCTTTGGGCGACCAGGACTTGAAGTACTAGTAGAAGTATTGACTTTCTGAAGATGATGTAGATGGATACAAAATACGTGTATCAATTTGAAGTTTTCACCATTCAGCCATTCAACACCAATCGGTCTTGTCACAAAATCGTCCTGAATTTTACCAAACCTGACCTATTTTTCGCCTAATTTTGAGCTAATCTGACTAAATTCTTTATAATATACACTCCATAACCTCTTTTTAGTCTTATCTAACTAAGAAATAATCGAATAGTCCTGAAATTGTATTGTTTTTGTGTGTTTTTACCATTCGTAATAAAATTCGCTTCGAGTCACCGCTACTACGTTTTCTGCAAAAAAATCAAAGTTGTGCTTCAGTGTGCTGTCTACAACCTACCATTTTTTGAAGCTCATATATGTGGCTACTTCATATAAAAAATCCAGCCCGGGGACATGAGGGGACATGTAGTTCCTGGTCTCGCAAATACAGAAAAACGTGAAAAAATACGAATTTTCATTTTATTTCTACATGTATCTTAATTAATTAATAGGCTTTAGGAATATTTTTTTGGTTTAATATGTAATATGTACCTTCTACTTCACGATCCATAACAAAAATTTTCACAATTGTATTAGAATTAATCAGGAGACACTGATATATCAACCTCAAGAAAGTGAATAATTTGATCGTAAAATACTCACTTGTTCAAGTTCGTCTTAAAATTACTAAATTATCAGAGGATAGTTGCTAAAAATAATGACTGAATCATTACCTATGGTTATTAAGCTATCGTTTTTGCTAAATGAATGTAAGATATCCGATGACCCTTTTTGTCCAGCTAGATTGGGCTTTTGGTTCATAGTGCGTCATTGCTAGCTCAGCAACTCTGCAAAGTATCAATCGTGGTCGCAGCTGATGTAGTTACTGTTTGGCTTACTCACCTCAACATGTGCGTACACATCGCTGTACACTTGCAGTCGTTCCTTTCTCTGCGCCACTAGCGGGCGTTCCAGCACGCGCATGATATTCATAACCTGCTCCGTGACGTCATTGCTGCTGTTCCGCAAAGTATCCATCGTGGTCGCAGCTGATGTAGTTACTGTTGGGCTTACTCACCTCAACATGTGCGTACACATAGCTGTACACTTGCAGCCGTTCCTGGCGGCCGTGACGTCATTGCTGCTGTTCCGCAAAGTATCAATCGTGGTCGCAGCTGATGTAGTTACTGTTGGGCTTACTCACCTCAACATGTGCGTACACATCGCTGTACACTTGCAGTCGTTCCTTTCTCTGCGCCACTAGCGGGCGTTCCAGCACGCGCATGATATTCATAACTTGCTCCGTGACGTCATTGCTGCTAAGCAACTCTGCGAAGTAGCCATCGCGGTCACAGCTGATGTAGTTGCTATACTCCCGCGTGTTGTCGCGGAGACCGTACTGGTCGTGGAGCCACATTACGAAAAGTCTGAAAAGGAAAATTACATTGTCTCTATTGAATGAGAATGCCCTGCAGAGCACGCATGTAAAAGAAATGATGATTTGATCAAAACCCTGCTGCAAAAGCAAAGTGAAAATTATTCGTTTTCTCTTTATTGAATTTTCGGATAGTTCCAGTTTATTCTGAAACCTATTATTGGTTTGAAAGAGCTCGTGAAGCACTTTCAGGATCAGTAACCAGTTTTTCGATATCTTGTATATCGTTTCCACCCTGTATGTTTATAAATAGGTATCTCATTCTATCCTACCTAATGCGGCCAGTTGGGTCGAGTTCTCTTAGCAGTTCAGTGTAGTTGTGATAGAGACTGTCGGTGACCACCACAATGGCCTGCTGGCAAGACACCGGCCGGTCCACCGTCGGCTTCTGCCGCTGCAGCAGTCGTATTGCGTATCGCAACACGTAGTCCATTTTGGTCTCGTTCTTGAATGGCAACTCTTTCAGCTCAGACATCATCGCAGCAGTGTTCACGTGGTCAGCCTACGAAACATATCATATTATTTACAGTTATAATTTCAGCGAAATACTTTGAGTGGTCATGCATGACACAGAATTACTGTCTTTGTATTACCATATTTATACCGTGATATTATCAAGCGATTAATTAAACGTGTGTAACAACATGTGTCATAAGTTCGATCAGTCTACGAGTAAGAAACACCTGTGGCTTACTTATCAGTTAAGTCAAGAATAACATCTAGAAGGAAATTATTATACTAACTGTGGTTTATTCATTAATATTCATACAGAACACCACATCATAACGACTTTTCCTGGAACTTTCACCATTACCTTGGTCTAGACCATTTTTAAATGTTATCGTTATCAATTTAAATGAATTCGCAATAAAAATCGTCACCGTCTTGTATTTATCACTCAATCAATTTAATTGTTTGCCTCAGATTACATAGGGGAATTACGAATTGATAAACATTTATGTTAAGTATCGACAATATACATTATTCTGACTTTTACCTGTTAAATGACTTTGCAATGTTTTAGGGCTATAACAAATTTTTATGGCGAGGTATCTCTCAAGGACTTCATATTATAGCCCTAGGATAAGAGGAAACTCCCCTAAATGTTTTCCTTATAGTGAAGGTCAGTTATACAGGGTGATTTTGTTATCAGTATCTATTTTTTTAAATAAGCTCTATAGAATTTTTTTTTAAATACAACTTTATCTTAATTATTCTTAATCGCGGTATTTTTCGCGAAAAAAATATTGAAAATCTAATTTGCCCATATCTTAATTTTTAAAGGTTAAGGCTTATTTTCGCGTACCTACCATTATGTCTATTAAGCTTTGTAGTAAACTGTGTGTACGTATTTTTCTATGAACGAGCCAATTTTGAAACCACGCATAGCGGATAAAAATAATAAAATATGAAATAAAAAAATGTTTTTTTTACGTAAATCGATTAAGTTACTGATTCTGAGTCGCTCCTAAAAATTTGGATACTGATAACAAAATCTCCCTGTAATGTTAATGTTTCTAAAGTAATATAGTTAAGTACACTTACCGGTACGAGTTTATCATCAAAGCAGCTGATCGGAGACTTGACAATTACGTTGAATCTGAGCACATTCACTTGGTCATCATCAGGCAAGGCATTGAGCAGCGTCTGGGTGAACCATTCAGCCGTGACTTGGTTGGACGAGTTGTCCATCGAGCCCGAAGCATCGAGGAGTATGAGGATGTCGCGAGGGGCTCCGTTGGCGCTCACGTACCACGGCCGCAGTCGGCAATCGTACACGTTGTCTGTCTCCAGGGGTAGCTGGAAGAGGCTGCTCCAGAGTGCAGCTGTAATAGAGTATCATAGGCATATTTATTGTTTTCATTTCTACAGTTCATAAAAAGTTGAAATTAGCTACTCGTACATATTGCTAGCGGAATTAGTTCACATCAATGATTTACCGTGTGTCCTCACTATATTTTATCAACATTGTTAACCTGTGTTTCTTAAGGCTGCCGCGACACAAGCACAGCTTAGTGCAGCAGCCGCTAGATAAACAGACTGTAAACTTTTTGTTGGCAAATAAAATACTTTTACTTACTTTACTTAAAAAATTCGTCCAGTCTTGGTATAATATTCTATTTTTTCGAATTGCCAACGATTCTAAAACATTAAGGCTTTAGGGTACTAACCAGGATAGTGTCGCAGGAAGCCTCTGGCACTGCAAAAGTATTGGAAGTCCATAGACGCATCTTGGGCGTAGTTGTCTTTGAATGTAGAGAGCAGTCCCTCCGACCAATACAAGTGATTTTTAATTATTGGATCTGTAATAGAACAACAAAGATACCTAAGTTTCCATTAGTAAATAAAATAACTGCTGCAATTTGACCTGTAATTCTACATCTATTGCGTGAGTTGTCAGGGAGCTTTCGCAGCCTGCAGCAGTATACCTACTCCGGTAAATCCCCACTTTGCTCTTCGCCTCTAGCTTCTTATCAAGCTGTCTGTACAATGTACTTAGCTAAGTAACGCATGATACTGACTGCAGTCGAAGACCTCGGCGGCGGCGTGCACGCTGCTGTGATCCAGCGAGACGTCGGCGTCGAAGTGTTCACTGCGTCGCAGGTGGAGCTTGCGCAGGCTGCGGCAGTGCTCCGGCAGATCCCGCTTGCTCTCTGTCTCTAGCTTCTTATCAAGCTGTCTGTACAATGTACAAGCTAAGTAACGCAGGATACTGACTGCAGTCGAAGACCTCGGCGGCGGCGTGCACGCTGCTGTGATCCAGCGAGACGTCGGCGTCGAAGTGTTCGCTGCGCCGCAGGTGGAGCTTGCGCAGACTGCGGCAGTGCTCCGTCAGGTCCCATTTGCTCACCGCCTCTAACTTCTTATCAAGCTGTCTGTACAATGTACTTAGCTAAGTAACGCATGATACTGACTGCAGTCGAAGACCTCGGCGGCGGCGTGCACGCTGCTGTGATCCAGCGAGACGTCGGCGTCGAAGTGTTCGCTGCGCCGCAGGTGGAGCTTGCGCAGACTGCGGCAGTGCTCCGTCAGGTCCCATTTGCTCACCGCCTCTAACTTCTTATCAAGCTGTCTGTACAATGTACTTAGCTAAGTAACGCATGATACTGACTGCAGTCGAAGACCTCGGCGGCGGCGTGCACGCTGCTGTGATCCAGCGAGACGTCGGCGTCGAAGTGCGCGCTGCGTCGCAGGTGGAGCTTGCGCAGGCTGCGGCAGTGCTCCGGCAGGTCCTATTTGCTCTACGCTTTTATCTTTTTATTATGCTGGCTGTACATAGCTAAGCAACGCAGGATACTGACTGCAGTCGAAGACCTCGGCGGCGGCGTGCACGCTGCTGTGATCCAGCGAGACGTCGGCGTCGAAGTGTTCGCTGCGCCGCAGGTGGAGCTTGCGCAGGCTGCGGCAGTGCTCCGGCAGGTCCCACATGCTCTAGCTTCTTATCAAGCTGGCTGTACAATCTATTTAGCTAAGTAACGCAGGATACTGACTGCAGTCGAAGACCTCGGCGGCGGCGTGCACGCTGCTGTGATCCAGAGAGACGTCGGCGTCGAAGTGTTCGCTTCGCCGCAGGTGGAGCTTGCGCAAGCTGCGGCAGTGCTCTGGCAGGTCCCACTTGCTCTCCGCCTCTTGCTTCTTATCAAGCTGGCTGTACAATGTACTTAGCTAAGTAACGCAGGATACTGACTGCAGTCGAAGACTTCGGCGGCGGCGTGCACGCTGCTGTGATCCAGCGAGACGTCGGCGTCGAAGTGTTCGCTGCGCCGCAGGTGGAGCTTGCGCAGGCTGCGGCAGTGCTCTGGCAGGTCCCACTGGCTTTCTGTCTCTAGTTTCTTTTTCAGCTCGTTTAGCTCCTGAAATAATACAATTAACGATTAAAAAATGTTACATTTATTAAGCCTATAATGTCTTATTGAATGTCGAAAAGTTTTGAGATGATTTTTCTTCCGCAAACGAAAATCTTTGTAGCTATTTTAGTTCTCAACACTGTGCACTAGTAAAACTCTACACTGTCGTAAATACAGGCCGTGCTCCACCAGGGAGACGGACAGGTTCTCGTTGTCCACCCAGAGCCAGCCGATGAAGTTGCCGGCCTTGTCCATCTCCTCGATGGTGACGATAACAAACCTTCTAACTTCTTTACATCTTCATAACTACAACAACTTTTGTTAAAAACATAATTTCTTGGGTTTTTGTGACATGAACCTTTATAATACGTTACGATAGGTACGATCTAAATCACAATAGGTATAATGTATCGAAATTCTTACGGGAGAAGTCGCGGCCAATATGCAATATTTACACATTTATAGGTTATTATTGAAAAAGGCTTGTTATTAAAAAACGCTTGTCTTTTTAAATTGTTTCGTCTAGTAAATGGGTCATACATACAATACGAGTACAATACGACGAATGTATATTACAATTAGAATACTAACAATGCTATAGTCATATGTGTAGTCCGGGGGAGGGTGTCTCTCCTCGCTGGCCAGGGCCTCCGCCCGGCGCATGATGGCCTCGGCAGCCTTCACCCGCCTGGTCAGCAGGTCCTCCAGATTCCGAGCCATCTGCTCCACGATGGCTGAGCCATTCCGCGCCGCAATCCGGATATTGGAGAAACCCGCTATTATCTCTTTACTTTGAACAACCAGCTCTTCGTTTTCAAGCAGACTCTCCGATATTTCTTTGGCCCATTGTGTTACTCTACAAAAACATTTTGAAATAGATTAAGATTTTTTCCGAAAACAACACTTATGATGGAACTACGATTATAGGTATCGATTCATGACTAAGCGAATATCACTTTTTATAAGCACTTACGCTTCAGGTTGTATGAGTTGTATAATTTTTTTTCTTGGTAACTTCGATAATAGGTCCGGTATGTCCTTAGGATTAACTTTATTTTGCGTTTTACGTTCTTCAGGTTTATTTTCTTCGACTTTTTTCGCTTCAGGTACGGGCACCGTTTTGTTTGGAGTCACATGTTTCTGTTTCGCGGAATGCGTGCAAATAATAAAGCAGTATATTAGTAGCAAACTGAGATTCATATCTTGTTATTGAGGGATTTTACGTGAGAGCTTAGACATTTGAAACGATATTCCCAGTTGTTTGATCCTGGGCGGGCGGGCGGCCGGTCGACACTGAGACTAGGGCGGCGCGCCGGCTCCCGACACTCTGGCGCCAGCATCCCTTGTGCAAAATCGTCTGCCAATGGGAACGACCTACTGACCTATAGACAAATGATTAGCAAATCTATCATTTCTACAGGAGTGACTGCGGGAAAAACTGAATATAGAGTAGACGCTTATTTTGAAAGAAAGAAAGAAAAAAAATGTTTATTTAGTACCATATAATAAAGTATTTGTGTGTATTTTACATAGATAGATGGGTATGCTATTTATATTATTTAGGTAATATCATCTTTAGTCTACAGACAGCACTGATATAACTCAGGGTATTATTATAGGACAATTTCCTATAAGGATATTGAATTTAACGAGTGCATACGGTATTTAATGAATAACTCGTATCTAAATAAATGTCAAAGATTTTACATCTATTGTAATTGACGAATAAACTTTAATTTGCCTACTCTCTTTCGTTCTTCAAACAACTTTTATTGCCACGGTATTGGGCTTTTATTTCCACAGGTAAAGAGTGGTGATACACGTGATTGATTAAAATATAATTAATTGCTGCATTCTATCTTACTTAGATAAATAAGTTTAGGCGTCTTATGAGTTCGATAAGTTCTTCCAATCAGCGATTTTGTATCGTTTAATAACGCACCCGGAAGATTAGTGACTGATAGCGCTGGTCGGGTATAAAACTTACAACTTCAATGTCTCGCGAGCTGTTGTAAACTGAAAACAAAATGAAAGGTACGTGCACAAACTGTTGACATTAATGCAAAGTGGATTATTTAATGATTGTGCAATCAGAGGGGAATTAGGTACAAATGATTGATTGTTTCAGGAGTTGCAGCTCTACTGATAGCCGCTTTCGCGGTCGCGCACGCAGCCAACCAATGCCCCGTCGAGCAAGAGACCGACTGGAGCATCGAGCTTCTGCTGGTCCACGGGGACTGCGACAAATTTTACAAGTGCACATATGGGGAGCCCGTCGAACAGCTCTGTCCCGCCGGCTTATACTTCAACGTTGAGGACTTGCAGTGTGATTGGAGAGCCAATGTAGACTGTGGTGACAGGAACATCCCTGGGGAAGTCCAGCCTGAGCCAGAGCCAGAACCCGAGCCACAGCCAGAACCTAAGCCAGAGCCAGAACCCGAGCCAGAGCCTGAGCCAGAGCCCGAGCCAGAGCCAGAACCCGAGCCAGAGCCAGAACCCGAGCCACAGCCAGAACCCGAACCAGAGCCAGAACCCGAGCCTCAGCCAGAACCCGAACCAGAGCCAGAGCCCGAACCTCAACCCGAGCCCGAACCTGAACCCGAACCTGAAATCGAAGAAGTCATCCCCGAAGAGCCAGAAATCGACATTGAGGAGGGTTCTGGAGAAGCAGACTTGGAGATTGAGTTCCAGGAGAACGGCTGCCCGGTCGACCCATTCATCCACTGGCTGGTGGCCAGCACTGAGGACTGCAACGTGTTCTACCAGTGCGTGTGGGGCGAGCCCGTCCAGAGGCGCTGCGCGGAGTCCCTACACTTTAACGCTGCCCTACAGGTTAGTTTAAGTTTTATTTTTATGTAGGTATTAGTTGCCCGCCCTGGCTTCTCACGGTTGCAATGCAATGGCATTTCTCCTCGGCTTTTCTCCTCTATAATGTGCATACATATAAATCTTCCTCTTGATTTTTTTAGATTAATCTATCTATTAAAAAAACCGCATCAAAATCCGTTGTGTAGTTTTGACATCTAAGCATACATAAGGACAGACAGACTGGGAAAGCGACTTTGTTTTATAATATGTAGTGATTTACCTACTTGCCATTACGTCCATTTAAAAATGTTATTATTAAGTGATAATTTAACCCGCTGATGAAAAGTGATTTTTCAGTAGACATTGAAACCAACTCTGGAAAGCATATTTGAACATTTTCTTACAAATTGAAAACTAGAATTGTACTTAATTTCATGATATAATTGTATTAACTTGCGATACTTACTAAGGTTAAAGAAATGCCTCGTAGATTAGTAGATAAATCGTATTTCAAGTGCATTTCAAAGGCTTTAGTATGACGTTTTGCACACACTGATGGTGGATAAACACTGGTTATATCATTGCTTTTTTTTCAGGTATGTGACTGGCCCAGAGATGCCGGCTGCGCTGTTTCCTACAACAAGCACTTCCCATCCAGAAACCTCTACAGAAAATAAGACTTCACGAGTCTTTTACCTAAATTAATAGAAACAAATGAAACGGAGTTATTTCTGTTTCTTCTA
Organism: Ostrinia nubilalis; assembly: GCF_963855985.1. NCBI lineage: Eukaryota > Metazoa > Arthropoda > Insecta > Lepidoptera > Crambidae > Ostrinia > Ostrinia nubilalis. The sequence continues at coordinate 11,138,900 of NC_087103.1, forward strand.
CCTCTATCTCAATATAATGTTCCTGAATATTTATGTAAAGTTCATTATTAAATGTGGTTCACTGTTACGATGTCTGTTCCTACTAATAACTGTACCTTTCCTTACCAACCTTGCCCTTGATCAATATCACTTTTGACTGATTTTTCCAGTTAAAAGTGGTTTTGTCAAAACCACTTTTGTGTGCAAAAAATTGATTTAACCGATCGAACAAATTGTTAATCTACTTATCTTTTACCTGACGAATACGTAGATTTCTTAAAAGTACTTAGTACCTAAGGTAGGTGTGATCATTTTGTATGCATTTTTGATGATTACCAAGTAACTTTCACTATTATCAGGCGAAACTGTTTAGACTGATTTTTTGCACTGAAAAGTGATTTTGACTAACGCCAAGAAAACGAGAGTTTACGCTAAGAGGGCATTTTTTTAGTTCCACTGATATTTTACGTAAATAAATTTCGTATTTGTTGATAACAAATACGAAATTTATTTATGGTAGGTTTATTCTGTTGACAAGTTTTTCTTAATAACTCACCAGTTGGTGAAAATCCGGATTGCCTAAGCTTTTCATTATTATAACTAGAAACTACCTGCTAATTTTTTTTTATGCAAGACAAACCAAGGCAGGTACCTATTTGACCGCAATCGCACCTGGTGTTAAGTGAGACGCAGTCTAGGATGGTACATATCTGCACTGTAAGTGCCTATTCACTGTCGCCTTGAAAATGCCCGGATTATAGTGTTCAGGAAATACAGCAGCAGGCAGCGAATTCCAGTCCCTAGCCTTGCATTTTAAAAGAGTCGCCATAACGCTTAGTGCGACCTGGTGGAATGTAGCTGTGTATTTTCATGAGCAAAAGTTGTATTATAGTCACCGTAGGGTTTGTTTTGCTGTATTAGTTAGACTAGGCGTACCTACGAGCATGAGTTGGATGGCGCTCACTCTAGAGCTTGTAGAGTTCCGGTAAACCTTTTAAATAGAGAGTCGCCAACCCCTGGCCTAAGTAGTCCGTTTATTCACGTTAAAAGGCGTAGCTGCTATGAAGGATGAAGGCTACGATAAATTGTAACGGTCTACGTACGGCCACTAGTTACATAGTCTCATAGTTATGCGAATGACGTACTAAACCAAATGTATGACAATCAATAAATAGCCTATTAGGCCAAGCTTTTGTCTGTGCGTATTTCAATGATCTGTAAGTCAGAATACTGTGTTCTTTTTAGGAAATTAGGATGATGGAAAATAAACATCTAAAACACTTTATACTTTTTGCAGTTATAGTTTTATTTAAATAGCCAGTAACTATAATAACTATTCCATTAAATCCAAACACCTTACTTGGAAATCGTCTATAACACTGATCAGCAAAGAGTAGAGATGAGGAGATTTTTTGAACGCGTTACGATGCTACGAAAGCTACGAAGCTCGAGAACTCGCTTACAAAGGCTTATGAGCTGCTTATAAAGAAAATATTAAGGGGACATGGAACTGCTGACAAGAAGCTGTTATGTATCTCCTTGGCTGAAAATATACACGAAGTATTCGCGCTACGATGCTACGAGTATTAGGTGCTAATGAAAATAATTTGTGACATGGAACTGACTGATAAAAAGCTTTTACACGTCTCCTTGGAGGTTGCGACCTACTGGCTGACAATCTACACAAAATATTCGCGCTACGATGCTACAAAAGCTACGAGACTCGAGATCTCATTCGCTATGACTTACGAATGTGAGCTAATGAAAATAATTAGGGGGTATGGAATAGAACTGACTAAGAAGAAGTTGTTACGTACCAACTTGGAGGTTGCGACCCTCTAGCTGATAATTACACAAAATATTCGCGCTACGATGCTACGAAAGCTACGAGACTCGAGATCTCACTCGCTACAACTGTATGAGCTGCTAATGAAAATAATTAGGGGGTATGGAATGGAACTGACTATGGAATGGAAACTGTTACGTATCTCCTTGGAGGTTTCGACCCAGTGGCTGAAAATAACACAAAATGTTCGCGCTACGATGCTACGAAAACTACGAGGCTCGAGATCTCACTCGCTACGACTTACGGGTATGAGCTAATGAAAATAATTAGGGGGTATGGAATAGAACTAACTAAGAAGTTGTTACGTACCTCCTTGGGGGTAACAACCCACTGACTAAAAATTACACAAAATGTTCGCACTACGATGCTACGAAAGCTACGAGGCTCAAGACCTCACTCGCTACGACTTACGGGTGTATAAACTGCTAATGAAAATAATTAGGGGCATTGATCTGACTGACAAGAAGTTGTTAATACTCCCTTGGGGTTAACAACACTGTCTGAAAATATACACCAAAATATGTTCGCACTACGATGCTACGAAAGCTACGAGACTCGAGATCTCACTCGCTACGACTTACGGGTATGAGCTAATGAAAATAATTAGGGGGCATGGAATAGAACTGACTAAGAAGAAGTTGGAGGTTGCGACCCTCTGGCTGAAAATTACACAACATTTTCGCGCTACGATACTACGAAAGCTACAAGCGTCGAGATCTCACTCGCTACCACTTACAAATATGAGCTGTTTTTTTAATCCTACCTTTCTGTTTGAAATGTGTGTTTCTGTTATGCAAATAAACGTTTATCTGCTAATGAAAATAATTCGTTCGTTCGTTTCAGCCGAAAGACGTCCACTGCTGGACAAAGGCCTCCCCCAAGGATTTCCACAAAGACCGGTCCTGCGCCGCTGGCATTCAGGCGCCTCCCGTGACCTTCACCATGAAAATAATTAGGGAGTATGAAATGGAACTGACTAACAAGAAGCTGTTACATGTCTCCTTGGAGGTCGCGACCTACTGGCTGACAATGTACACAAAATGTTCGTGCTACGATGCTACGAAATCTACGAAGCTTAATTTTTAAGCAGCAAATACAACCATTATACAGGGTGGAATTTTGTAATGCCACCTGGAGGGAAAGTACTCTTAATATTGTAGTTAGATAGAAAAATTATCTCAAAGAAAACATTCCTTTATTTTTGACAAGAAATAGAACTGCATTCAAAGATTTTCAAAAATTTGCTTACTACACCCGGGAATCGAACCAACTAAAATCTGTTAAAAATTACACCCTGTATTTTTATTGCATTGATCGTTAGGGTTAAGTATAAGGATGAAATTTCTCTAACAAACTTGATAAATCAAATGAAAGGAAAACCAAGAAATCTTAGATTATCTTAATTATTTACAGAAAATTGTATGGTATCGTAGTTAATTTTCGAAATTTTTTTGAAAATCTATGAATGCAGTTCTCTTTCTTTTCAAAAATAAAGGAATGTTTTCTTTCAGTAAAATTTTCTATCTACAGTATTAAGAGTACTTTCCCTCCAGGTGGCATTACAAAATTCCACCCTGTATAGTCTTTACAGTATAATCGTAGTATTGAATAGGTATCTTAACCTTCATGTTGTCGACTAAAGTCAACTCTGATGTCAATTAAACTATCAGTAGTTAAATCATCTGACGTGCATTTTTTTAAAAATGTTCTAGTACCTATGCGTGAGCCTGCAAAGCCCTAGCTGAACTAAGCCTAACCAAGTATTCTCTTTTAGTCTGGGTTTCGAACCTATAACCGCTGGTAAGACACCACCTCTCTTACCATTACGTCACCGAGGCGGTACCTAACTAGTATTTTAATAGATGTATTACTGCAGGTATAGCGCTTAACTTTCCTTTGGTGTGAGAGGATGTTTTCAGTACGACAAAGGTCAGATCTGCTTAGTTCCGTTCACTACAGCAGGAACCTCCCACTTATACTTGCACTCTCTATTATCTTTTTTGCTCAACTTTATTAAGGTACAAACAGACAAGAATTTATGTTCCTGATTTATTGACAGCTTATTGTAGGGTATCTAAAATCCTGGATTAAATGTATGCTAAGGATAAAGAATAAAAATATGTGCTTGGAATACATAGTTTATTTCATAAATTAGTTATATTTGATGACAATTTTAAGTTAATTTTCCAAAAAAAATGTAATAACAGCGTATAGTAGTTATAGTTGTATAGATTATAGTTTATGCTGCAATTTTGAAGCATGAAGATCTTGATATTTTATTATATTTAACAAATTAAAAATTTACAATGACCGGATAAGCGCACGGCGAGCTACCAAATGTTTGTTAAAAGATGCTTCGAAGCCGCTGGGAATGGTTCTTTCGCCGCAATTTACGTTTGAAGGCCAGTCGCACTGGTCGGCGGAGGGGTTGAAGAACAGGTTAGCAGGGCATCTAAGAGTTACGGGCTCACCGTTACCACAAGTATAGAATTTGTCACATTCTTCATGAGCTACGAGTACACCTTCAGCTTTTTCATCAGCGCAGATAATCGGCGCTAGGCTAGGGTCGTGATTGCCAGCTCCAACATTTCCATCTCCATTGATATCATTAGCACTGTCTTCGCTGCCAGCTTCTTCTCTGCCATTGCAATCTACATTCTCGGCCCAATCGCATGTTTCAGTGTATGGGTTGTAAACAAGATTGACTGGACAGCGGAAGGATACTGGTTTCGTGTTTCCACAAACGTAAAAATTGTTGCATATTTCGTGAGCGATCAGCACACCATCTGAACCATCTGCAGCGCAGATGGCAGGGGCTTGGCCGGGGTTACAGTTGCATGATCCATTGTTATCGTTATCATTACCACCGTTCTCATTGTTACCACTGTCGTTGTTCTCATCGCCACCGATTATTCTGTCTCCACAATCGACGTTCTCTGGCCAGTCGCACACGCCCTTGTGAGGGTTGTACAGAAGACCAGATGGGCATGGCAGAGCGAAAGGTTTTCCTCCACCACATACGTAGAACTCGTTGCATTTATTGTGAGCAATCAATACTCCATCGGAATCTTCGACAGCGCAAATCTCAGGTGCTTCGTTGGGGTTACAATTACAGGGCCCGTTGTTTCCACTGTCGTTGCTATCATTTCCAGCATCACCGTTATCATTACCACCGTTGTTATTGCTACCACCTTCGTTATCGTTTCCACCACTTTCGCCATCAGGAATGACGCGGTCTCCACAGTCTACATTTTCAGGCCAGTCACATGTGTCAGTCTTGGGGTTGAAGAGGAGGTTGCCAGGGCAACGAAGAGTGACAGGGTTGCCTCCATTACAAACGTAGAATTTGTTGCATTTTTCGTGAGCTACAAGAACGCCTTCCGATTCATCTGCTGCACAGATTGCAGGAGCTTGGCTAGGGTCACAGTTACCAGCACCAACATTGTCGTTTCCGTTATCATTTCCACCGTTATCGTTACCGCCGTTGTTGCTGTCTCCGTTGTCGTTACCACCGTTGTTACTATCACCGTTGTCATTACCACCATTGTCGTTTCCACTCTCTTCGTTACCATTTCCACTTTCGCCATCAGGGATTACGCGATCTCCACAATCAACATTTTCTGGCCAGTCACATACGCCTTTGTGAGGATTGTACAGAAGACCGGATGGGCATGATATAGGGAAAGGTTTTCCTTGACCACATACGTAGAACGTGTTGCAGTTATCGTGAGCAATCAATACTCCATCGGAGTCTTCGGCAGCGCAAATCTCAGGTGCTTCGTTGGGGTTACAATTACAGGGCCCGTTGTTTCCACTGTCGTTGCTATCATTTCCAGCATCACCGTTATCACTTCCACCGTTGTCATTGCTACCGCCTTCGTTATCGTTACCACCACTTTCGCCGTTAGGGATGACGCGGTCTCCACAGTCTACATTCTCAGGCCAGTCACATGTGTCAGTCTTGGGGTTGAAGAGGAGGTTGCCAGGGCAACGAAGAGTGACAGGGTTGCCTCCATTACAAACGTAGAATTTATTGCATTTTTCGTGAGCTACAAGAACCCTTTCTGAGTCATCTGCTGCACAGATTGCAGGAGCTTGGCTAGGGTCACAGTTACCAGCACCAACATTGTCGTTTCCGTTATCATTTCCACCGTTGTCGTTACCACCGTTGTTACTGTCTCCGTTGTTGTTACCACCATTGTCGTTTCCACTCTCTTCGTTACCATTTCCACTTTCGCCATCAGGGATTACGCGATCTCCACATTCAACATTCTCTGGCCAGTCACATACGCCTTTGTGAGGGTTGTACAGAAGACCGGATGGGCATGATATAGGGAAAGGCTTTCCTTGACCACATACGTAGAACTTGTTGCAATTATCGTGAGCAATCAATACTCCATCGGAGTCTTCAGCAGCGCAAATCTCAGGTGCTTCGTTAGGGTTACAATTACAGGGCCCGTTGTTTCCACTGTCGTTGCTATCATTTCCAGCATCACCGTTATCACTACCACCGTTGTCACTGCTACCGCCTTCGTTATCGTTTCCACCACTTTCACCGCCAGGGATGACGCGGTCCCCACAGTCCACATTCTCAGGCCAGTCACAAGTGTCAGTATTGGGGTTGAAGAGAAGGTTACCGGGGCAACTGAGGGCTGCAGGGCTGCCACCATGGCAAATGTAGAACTTGTTACATTTCTCGTGAGCAACAAGGATGCCGTTTGAATCTTCTGCGGCACAGATTGCGGGAGCCTGGCTTGGGTCGCAGTTACCAGCTCCAACATTGCTATTTCCGTTATCATTACCACCATTTTCGCTACCGTTTTCGTTACTCTCATTGTTGTTGTTACCACCATTGTTGTTTCCGCTTTCCTCGTTTCCATTTCCACCACTTTCACCGTTAGGGATGATGCGATCTCCACAGTCAACGTTTTCAGGCCAGTCACATGTGTCAGTATTGGGGTTGAAGAGAAGGTTACCAGGGCAACTAAGGGCTACAGGGCTGCCACCATTGCAAATGTTGAATTTATTGCATTTCTCGTGAGCAACCAGGACGCCGTTTGAATCTTCTGCGGCACAGATTGCGGGAGCCTGGCTTGGGTCGCAGTTACCAGCTCCAACATTTCCGTTTCCGTTATCATTGCCACCGTTGTCACTACCACCGTTGTCGCTACCACCGTTGTCGTTACCACCGTTGTCGCTACCACCGTTGTGGCTGCCACCATTGTCAATACCACCGTTGTCGTTATCACCGTCAGGGATGACGCGATCTCCACAGTCAACGTTCTCAGGCCAGTCACAGGTGTCAGTATTGGGGTTGAAGAGAAGGTTACCAGGGCAACGAAGGGCTACAGGGCTGCCACCGTCGCAAATGTAGAACTTGTTACATTTTTCGTGAGCAACAAGGACGCCATCTGAATCTTCTGCGGCACAGATTGCGGGAGCCTGGCTTGGGTCGCAGTTACCAGCTCCAACATTTCCATTTCCGTTATCGTTGCCACCGTTGTCACTACCACCGTTGTCGCTGCCACCGTTGTCGCTGCCACCATTGTCACTACCACCGTTGTGGCTATCACCGTCAGGGATGACGCGATCTCCACAGTCAACGTTCTCAGGCCAGTCACATGTGTCAGTATTGGGGTTGAAGAGAAGGTTACCGGGGCAACTGAGGGCTACAGGGCTGCCACCATTGCAAATGTAGAACTTATTGCATTTCTCGTGAGCAACAAGGATTCCATCTGAATCTTCTGCGGCACAGATTGCGGGAGCCTGGCTTGGGTCGCAGTTACCAGCTCCAACATTTCCATTTCCGTTATCATTGCCACCGTTGTCGCTACCACCGTTGTCGCTACCACCGTTGTCACTACCACCATTGTTGCTATCACCGTCAGAGATGACGCGATCTCCACAGTCAACGTTCTCCGGCCAGTCACAGGTGTCAGTATTGGGATTGAATAGAAGGTTACCAGGGCAACCAAGGGCTACAGGGCTGCCACCATTGCAAATGTAGAACTTATTGCATTTCTCGTGAGCAACAAGGATGCCATCTGAATCTTCTGCGGCGCAGATTGCGGGAGCCTGGCTTGGGTCGCAGTTACCAGCTCCAACATTTTCATTGCCGTTGTCGCTAACACCGTTGTCGCTACCACCGTTGTCGCTACCACCGTTGTCGCTACCACCGTTGTCGCTACCACCGTTGTCGCTACCACCATTGTCGTTACCATTTCCACCGCTCTCGCCATCAGGGATGACGCGGTCTCCACAGTCTACGTTCTCAGGCCAGTCACATGTGTCAGTCTGAGGGTTGAAAAGAAGATTGGCTGGGCACCTCACAGCTACAGGACTGCCTCCATTACAGATGTAGAACTTGTTGCATTTCTCATGAGCAACGAGGATGCTGTCTGAATCATCTGCAGCACAGATTGCGGGGGCCTGGCTTGGGTCACAGTTGCCAGCTCCAACATTGTCATTACCGTTATCATTACCTCCATTGTCGCTACCGTTCTCGTTACTGCCATTGTTGTCGTGACCACCATTGTCATTTCCACTCTCTTCGTTACCATTTCCACCACTCTCTCCATCAGGGATAACGCGGTCTCCACAGTCTACGTTCTCAGGCCAGTCACATGAGTCAGTCTTGGGGTTGAAAAGTAAATTACCGGGGCAACTGAGAGCTGTAGGCCTGCCTCCATTGCAAATGTAGAATTTATTACATTTTTCATGAGCAACGAGGATACTGTCTGAATCTTCTGCGGCGCAGATTGCGGGAGCCTGACTGGGGTCGCAGTTACCAGCTCCAACATTTTCATTGCCGTTGTCATTACCACCGTTGTTGCTACCACCGTTGTCGCTACCGCCGTTGTCGCTACCACCATTATCGTTACCATTTCCACCGCTCTCGCCATCAGGGATGACGCGGTCTCCACAGTCTACGTTCTCAGGCCAGTCACATGTGTCAGTATTGGGGTTGAAGAGAAGGTTACCGGGGCAACTGAGGGCTGCAGGGCTGCCACCGTTGCAAATGTAGAACTTATTGCATTTCTCGTGAGCAACAAGGATTCCATCTGAATCTTCTGCGGCACAGATTGCGGGAGCCTGGCTTGGGTCGCAGTTACCAGCTCCAACATTTCCATTTCCGTTATCATTGCCACCGTTGTCACTACCACCGTTATCGCTACCACCGTTATCGCTACCACCGTTGTTGCTATCACCGTCAGGGATGACGCGATCTCCACAGTCAACGTTCTCCGGCCAGTCACAGGTGTCAGTATTGGGGTTGAAGAGAAGGTTACCAGGGCAACCAAGGGCTACAGGCCTGCCACCATTGCAAATGTAGAACTTATTGCATTTCTCGTGAGCAACAAGGATGCCATCTGAATCTTCTGCGGCGCAGATTGCGGGAGCCTGGCTTGGGTCGCAGTTACCAGCTCCAACATTTTCATTGCCGTTGCCATTACCACCGTTGTTGCTACCACCGTTGTCGCTACCACCGTTGTCGCTACCACCGTTGTCGCTACCACCATTGTCGTTACCATTTCCACTGCTCTCGCCATCAGGGATGACGCGGTCTCCACAGTCTACGTTCTCAGGCCAGTCACATGTGTCAGTCTGAGGGTTGAAAAGAAGATTGGCTGGGCACCTCACGGCTACAGGACTGCCTCCATTACAGATGTAGAACTTGTTGCATTTCTCATGAGCAACGAGGATGCTGTCTGAATCATCTGCAGCACAGATTGCGGGGGCCTGGCTGGGGTCACAGTTGCCAGCTCCAACATTGCCATTACCGTTATCATTACCTCCATTGTCGCTGCCGCTCTCGTTACTTCCATTGTTGTCGTGACCACCATTGTCATTTCCACTCTCTTCGTTACCATTTCCACCACTCTCTCCATCAGGGATAACGCGGTCTCCACAGTCTACGTTCTCAGGCCAGTCACATGTGTCAGTCTTGGGGTTGAAAAGTAAATTACCGGGGCAACTAAGAGCTGTAGGCCTGCCTCCATTGCAAATGTAGAATTTATTACATTTTTCATGAGCAACGAGGATACTGTCTGAATCGTCTGCGGCACAGATTTCTGGGGCTTGGCTAGGGTCACAGTTACCAGCTCCAACATTTCCATTTTCACCATCACCGCTGTCGTTACCATCATTTTCGTTACTCTCGCTATTGCTACTACTGTTATCGTTACTTCCATTGTTGTCGTTACCATTACTTTCGTTACTCTCGCTATCGCTACTACTGTTATCGTTACTTCCATTGTTGTCGTTACCATTATTTTCGTTACTCTCGCTATCGCTACTACTGTTATCGTTACTTCCATTGTTGTCGTTTCCACTATCTTCGTTACCATTTCCGCCATTCTCGCCGTCAGGGATAACTCTGTCACCACAATTCACGTTCTCAGGCCAGTCACATGTATCAGACTGCGGGTTAAACAGAAGGTTTCCTGGGCAGCGGAATGGTACAGGCTTGCCGTGAACACAAATGTAGTATTTGTTGCACTTTTCATGAGCTACCAATACACTATCAGAGCCTTCAGCAGCACAGATTTCAGGAGCCTGACTAGGATCGCAGTTACCAGCTCCAGCGTTGCCGTTGTCATCAGCACCATCGTCGCTGTCATTGTCACAGTTTCCATCGCAACCACCGTTGTCACCGTCGGAAGTAATTCTGTCTCCACAGTCAACATTTTCTGCCCAGTCGCATGTATCAGTCTTGGGGTTGAAGAGTAGGTTGGCTGGACAGCTTATTGCCAAAGGGAGTCCATTCTCACAAATGTAGAATTTGTTACATTTTTCATGAGCGACTAATACTCCGGCCGAGTCCTCTGCTGCGCATATTTCCGGTGCTTGACTAGGATCACAGTTTCCGGCTCCAGCACCGCTGTCGTCCTGGCTGTCATCAACTTCGTTAGATTCCTTTTCCGGGACGTTCCTGTCGGCGCAGTCGACGACTTTGGACCATTCACAACGATTTGCTTCTATACTGAAGTAAAGGTCAGATGGGCACGAGTGTACGACTAGCTGTCCATCCCAGCATTGGTAAAATTTATGGCAATCTGGATGAGGGAACAGTTGCTCAATCGACCAGTCCTTTGGACAGCCGTTTGAGTATAAACCATCCTCAGTTTTTGCCAGTGCTACTGCACATAGCAGTATTAACGCTGCGTCTGAAAATAAAAGAAATTACATGTTATTTCAATAACAACTAAAACAACTTTTCAATTTATGTCTGACTGAACCTATAAAGTCGTAAATAGTCGGTTTCTGAATAAAATTTAAAGCGTAAGATTTTTTTTAGAAATTCTTATCACATCTTAATATTTATTTTTAATTCTTATAAAGAGAAACAATCAGTGTAATAACTAAAGATTATAAGGCCGTATTTTTTAAAATAAAGCTCGGAAAAATATAATAATATTTAGTTTATATGATTTTAACTAATTTGATATTTTATGTTGAATTGGTTACGCTCATGAAATTAACTGGTACAGATGAGATTTTTGACTAAGTATTTTAACAATTTAGATCAACTTCAAACTTTATAAAAGGATGCCAATGACTTCATTAAGGATGATGGGCACTTTTCTATGGAATCTGGGCGTAAAACCAACAGAAATGTAACTACTATTATTTGTTAGGACTTAGTATCAGAAATATATTTTCATATAAATAACTACCAAAAACTCGGGTTTGCTTGGAAATTGACATAATGTATAATAGTCATAGGTGTTTTATTGCGCAAACAAAAAATATTATTAATTAATATACCTACATTGGTCATTGATACATTAAGTTATTTATCAATAATTATGTCCAACAGTTAAGGAGTGGGGCCAACAAATGGTATAAAACCATGTTCTACATTACGTGAGTAGGACCACACCTACTCGTAGGTACCATTTAGAGAAATAAAATGAACACAGTCATGTTTCAATGGGGTTTCTACCAGTTAAGCTGTAGTATTGTCGCATAATCGATCACGGATCGATTATTAATCGATTAATCGATTTTATTGATTACCATCATCACTATCATTTGATTGTTAGTTTGATTCCTTATTTTCAGCATTATACTCGATTATTGCAATCGAATAATCGATTGTGATTTATTCGGTATACTTACATACTTAATCGATAGTAAGATATGATACAATACTATCAATATGATCGATACAAGCAACTAATTGACCTAATACTATTTTTATTACCCTAATGTGATGTGAAAATACTATGGAAACTTTGCATATTCAATTACCTCTATCTCCGTATCCCCGCGTATTTCAGGATTGTTGTCTTACTATGAAATAAAGTACTAGTATTAAGCTTTAATTTAGTATACTTTTTGTTTCTGTTGGTTTAACGCCCAATATGCCCATCATCCTTTAAAAATTTATTATAAAGATTTTTTTCGTTTATAAAAAAAAACTATTTATTTTATCGTAATTTTGCTATTTGGACTTGTGTTCTTTGGCAAACAAGTGATTCAATTGTAGCTCCAGATTTTGATTGTTATTTATTTATCCTTAAAGTACACGCGACTTTATGACTTTTGTTATGATTATTAGTTAATATTAATTATGAAAGAATATTTTATTTTTCGTTTCTTTTCTTACCAAAATAAGTGGTACTAAATTCTAATATTGATTGTTGTGCAATAAAAGTAGGTATAATAGATTAAAAAACCTGTGTTTTTATTAAATTTCAACCGATTTTAACAGTTTTCATTAAAAGACCCGAGACCCGAGAAAACTCGAGACTTTGGCCTCGAGAATTCTCGATACTCGAGAAAAAAAATAGGTCGAGAAATCAGAAACCCTAGATAAGCTACTATGGATTAATTATGTCCTCAATATTGTCTATTTTTACCCGACTACGGCAAAGCAAAAGGAGGGTTATGAGTTTGTTACCCGACTACGGCAAAGCAAAAGGAGGGTTATGAGTTTGACAGGCTATGTATGTATGTATGTATGTATGTATGTATGTATGTATGTTCATGTGTTCCCTCGTAACTTCTAAACTACTTATCAGAATTCGACAAATGACATATCATTAGAAGCGTCTTAATTGTCCGCTGGTTATAGGCTATATGGGGTTTCACAAAATCGAATGTGGCGCCCTCTAGCGGACAAAACATACAGAGTAAAAAAATAAAGTTAAGATAAATATGCCGTGTTTGGTATCATTTGAAAGCGCTTTACTTGTACATTTCGAATATATATATATTACTAGCATTTGCTTGTGACTTTACCTGTATTCATGGGCTGATTGCATATAATTCAGATCTTTTCGTTCATAGCTTCTTTACTACTTATTACTTCATCAATTTAACTTTTGTTAATACATATTATGCGCCACAAATACACTTTAACACCAAAATAGTACAAATAATAAAAAGTAAAAAAACTAAAACCCAACTACGACAAAAAACGACGCTGAAAAAGTATAAAACAAGATTTTCAGAATACTGAACTGAACGAAGTTGCCAATGTAGTTGCATAGTAATTTTCATGTTTGGAAAGGCGTAGTCACACGTTACTTAAACCTACCTACCGTAGCACTTTGACAACGTGTGACTGCGGTTTTCCAAACATGAAAATTACTATGCAACTACATTGGCAACTTCGTTCAGTGTGCCTACCATGAGTTTACGTTAGGTGAGCTCGCTAGCGAATACGTCAAAAAATTATATGAAGATTTATTAAGAGTTTATTTCTTGAAAGTAGCCGCTAGGGGCGCTGCACAATATGTCATACATTTAAATGTCATTTTTTTACGCAGTCGCTAGCGAGCACACCTAACGTAAACTCATGGTAGGCACACAGTTCAGTATTCTGAAAATCTTGTTTTATACTTTTTCAGCGTCGTTTTTTTGAGATACAATCGACTTGCGCCGGACCTGGGTTTTTTTTGTATGGGCTGCGTCCATTCTCCTTTATAGCCATTGAAAAAAGGTGACGCTTGGTAAACTGTTAGAATTAACTTACCCATTAGTGAAAAAGCATTTAAGTAGTTATTAATAGTTTTAAACGATAGGTAACCACTTTGTCTATTATACGCTGATAAAAATCTAAACTATTTAATTAAAATGTCAATTTTCGTAATACTTACATTTCATGAATATATCCGTTTAATTACTTTTTTTTTTACCAACTGAACACAAAAACTGATAGTGAAATGCAATTGTCAAGTATTTATATAGGCCCAGGCCGTTGTTGGGGACTTAAGCTTTGATAATTTTGATTTATCTCTTTGATTACTGTTGATCGTTGATTTTATAAGATTACCAAGAAATATGCTTATTTTGATCATTTTTTGAAATGATTAAACTTATTTATGCATAATTATCACTTTCAGATCTGGAAACGTCCTTTCGAAGATTTTGGTTTTGATTGTTAATATAAAATATAAAACGATTATGAAAATAACTTTAAATAGTTTTCAAAGTCTTCAGTGTCATTTTTAAACCTTTAAATGTTATTAATATGTACAATTTTAGTTATTTTCTAGATTTAAACTCAACTAATTCCTTTTTATTACTATAATAATATTCGCGAACTCTTCTTATATCCTTGTGTAGACAATACGAGACAATAATTACACTTCGTCCAAAATTTTAATTTATGCTCATAGTAGGTAGGTAATAGCTGCAACTATGTCCATACCTAAAAAAATCTAAATCTATGACTGACTGTCAGAGACCAGTGATATTGCTAAGATTTTAGAAAGAGCTTTTGCATATTTCAGTTAATTTAAACCTTGCCCATACCGTGATTTTAGTAGGCCAGTGCCAAAATAATAATTTATTTACAGAAACCAATATTCATCAAATCAAATCAACAGAAACCAGTACCTATATTCATCAAATCCATAATTAATACCATCACTGTAATAAAAAAAAGTCTCTTTTTACCAATTTTTTGAATATGTCTATCGAAAGTTTATGTGCAAGAGATTTTCCAAGTACTATTACTAAAAGCTAGTACCTAGGTGACTGACTTTCTTGCGCAGTTTCAGTAAAAGCGCTTTTTAAAAGCGCTTTTACTGAAAAAGCCTATTTATTTGTCAAAAAGAAATTACTTTTACGACTGGTGGAAAATTGTAGTTGGACCAGCATACTATAGAACTTCTTTCCTAATTCCTAAGCGTAATCAGTTCCACTACCAAGACTGTACTCATTAGTAAATTGACAGAACTAATAAGATGTTAGTATTGAAAAACACCGAAACTTATGCAGGTGAAACCGCGGGCGAAAGTTTATATTTCATGTAGCCGTCAGTGACGTCTGAGCGAGCTAGAAAACACCATTTTTATCGATGACGTTATGTTTACCGGAACAAGTGGAAAATACCAAAGTTTATTACTTTCTGAAAATGGTATATTTTCGGCATAAATGTATTTTATGCAACGATTAATCAACCAATTAAATAAATATTACCTAATACCTAAAGAAGATGCAAGTTTTTTGCATAGAAATACCATCGATATATTAGGATTTATTGTCATTTAAAACAATATCAAATCAGCAATAGTTTTATCTAATCAATCTTATCAGTCGCGATATTAATGATATCACAGATTGATTTTTATCGTGGCCAATTGGATAATAATAGTATCACAAACAAGTGCGTGATAGTCAAATAAGGAAATCCCTGTTTTGATGAAGGAGAATTTAAGTCTCGAGCTTTGAAGTAGTGTAAACGTGATATCTTGCTAATAGGTTTCGGGCACTTTGTCACGTAGGTACTATAGGCAATAATGTTACCTACCCATTACCGGCTTAGTCATCAAAATGACAACCGGGACGCAAAATGTCCACAAATAATCGAAATATCCGAAATAAACAATATTATTATGAGAAGTTGTCTTTTAGCGAAGTTGACATTTTAAGAAGTTGTAATTTCGAGAAGTGGACATTTTGCATCCCGGTTGTCATTTTGAGAAGTTGTCATTTTGATGACTAAGCCACATTCCCGGTCATGTCGTCTCGTTCTATCGCAAAGAATCACCATTTGATGAGAGCGAGAGCAAAAACGGAAATGGATAGGTAATTAACACTGTGGCCGATACGATAGTTAGTACGGTCACAAGCTGAAAAAGGTAAACTAAACCAATCTCGCTCGCTCTACCCAGTGCCGAGTCACAGAATATGCCGAGTGCTGCAATTATGGTCCTCGATAGTGTTTAGTAAGGCCAACCTTACGATATAACTATACCTAACTATAAGCTGAGATCAATAAAATTTAACATTTGACACCAAAGCTCTTCCGCCACAGGGCCATCAGCAAAGATTCTAATTTTCATCGTATGAAGAATATTTTTTACTAACAAACAAAATTGATAACAACTACCTATACGACTAACAAATAGGTACCTGCCTTGATTAAAAAAAAAAACAATAATACAATATCATTTTGATAAATTTTCCATTACTTTACGTCTGAAAGTATTGTAATGTTAGATTAGATTTAATAGAATCTTTTTAAATCCTTTAATGATTTCAAATGCTTGCTCCGATTGAGTAATACTATTAGGATACGTAATATGTATGTAGTAAGTAATAAAAACAAATGTAAAGCAACCTTTAAAATACAGTGCCATAATTAATACAAAAAGGAAGGATCGCTATCGTAACGTGTTTCCTAATCCTTAAGTAAATTAGTTTTATCGAAGCTTAAAGTTCACAGGGGACTATTTTTTAAACGATTGATAATAATTAATCTTTATTGAAACAACACAATGTTACATTCTTTTCTACTTTTCAACCATAAGATATCTACTGCCAAGCAAATGCCTCTCCCAAGGATTTTCTCAGCGACTGATCCTGTGATTCCCGCATCCAGATGCTTCCCGCAACCGACACCAGATTGTCATGTTCACTGGGAGAAAAGCCTGCTGCCATAAATGTAAAATAAATTGAATCGCTATAAATAAGATTTTCATAAGAATTCAATTCTCGAGGAGGTGTGTATAGAAGGTATAGGGTACCTTTCGGTCTGTCGGCAAATAATAAAAGAATGTAAGTAGATAAGATGACTTTGATTATACAGATACATTAATTTATTATTTATTACAATGATTCATATCAACACTACGTCACACTGCTTATGTATTTATTCCGCGAATTCGTGATTTTATTTTCCAGCGATAATAAATAAATATAAAGTTCAAAATTAAGAGACAAGACACTGTTAAATAAACTTTATAGCAATAAATGATATAATATAAGGCTAATAGTAGGCTGTTCAACATTATTTCAACTCTCGATAGTGCGTAATAAAATATTATGTACTCCTTGTAGTTGCTTAGGCTCTACATATTGATACACTGCATGTAAGTAGGTAGGTACGTACAAACAGTTTAAAGCTTTTTGAGTAATCAGAAACTTAAGAAATGGGTTAAATCTTGATGTATATGTCAACGTAAAATTGTGAACTCTGTCAGTTTATAATATAACGCGTTAGATTGTAAACTAACAGTGGGTTAGGTTAGGTTAGGTTAGATTGTAATTTAACTACGTCAGATTATAATCTTTCGGAATTCACAATTTTACGGTGACATATACATATTCCAGAGATGTACTTCTAAGCAGCAGATGACCCACGCTGAACTGTCCCACCAAACTCAATGACAGGGGGGCGCTAACCATCGTTCAACTATATGGTTTCCAACATGGCAAAAATCGGAACCAGCGATCTGGTATTGACGGTGGCGCCCCACTGTCAATGTCATGGATAGGACAGTTCAGTATTTTGGAACTATAAAATGATGTGACGTGAGGTAGGATGCGCAGTACCGATCACTGACGTTTGTCAACAAAATGGTGCTTGACTCTTGAGACAAGCTAAATTACACCATATTGTTAATGACATTGAGCATAATTTTTTTTTAAATACCTTCCAGAAGTAAAACTTCTGTACGTAGTACTTATTATTATTCTGTGCTTATACCTACTACTTTTAGGGTTCCGTAGCCAAATGGCAAAAAACGGAACCCTTATAGATTCGTCATGTCTGTCTGTCCGTCCGTCTGTCCGTCCGTATGTCACAGCCATTTTTTTCCGAAACTATAAGAGCTATACTGTTGAAACTTGGTAAGTAGATGTATTCTGTGAACCGCATTAAGATTTTGATGCAAAAATAAATCTTCTTTCTTTCTTTCTTTTCAGCCAAATGACGTCCACTGCTGGACAAAGGCCTCCCCCAAGGTTTTTCACAATGAACGGTCCTGCGCTGCCCGCATCCAGGCTCTTCCCGCGACCTTTACCAGATCGTCGGTCCACCTAGTAGGAGGCCTGCCCACGCTACGTCTTCCAGCCCGTGGTCGCCACTCGAGAACTTTCCTGCCCCAACGGCCATCGTCTCTACGAGCTATGTGCCCCGCCCACCGCCCGTTAGGTAGGTCCAACTTCGAGAAAGAGGTCAATCGTCGAATCCAACTCGGATGGGCAGCGTTCGGGAAGCTTCGCCATATACTCACGTCCGAAATACCGCAGTGTCTCAAGTCGAAAGTATTTGACCAATGTGTGTTGCCAGTGATGGTTTACGGATCTGAGACGTGGTCGCTTACTATGGGCCTCATAAGAAGGCTCAAGGTCACCCAAAGGGCGATGGAGCGGGCTATGCTCGGAGTTTCCCTGCGTGATCGAATCAGAAATGAGGAGATCCGCAGGAGAACCAAAATAACCGACATAGCTCGCAGAATTGCTAAAATCAAGTGGCAGTGGGCGGGGCACATAGCTCGTAGAGGCAAAAATAAATAAAAAATAATAAATATTGGGGGCTCCCCATACTTAGAACTGAAACTCAAAATTTTTTTTTTCATCGAACACATACGTGTGGGATGTCTATGGATAGGTCTTTAAAAATTATATCGAGGTTTCTAAAATACTTTTTTTCTAAATCGAATAGTTTGCGTGACAGACGCTTCCAAAGTGGAAAAAAGTTGGTCCCCCCCCCCCCCCTCTAACTTCTAAAATAAGAAAATGAAAAATCTAAAAAAAACATAATATGATGTACATTACTATAAAAACTACCAACGAAAATTGTTTTGAACGAGATCTATTGAGTAGTTTTTTTTAATACCTCGTAAATCGTAAACCGCTTATTACCGCGTAATCTTTCATACAAATAACTTAAATTAAAAAAAAAAAAAAAATTTCATAAATCAATGGTACAGAACCATTTGTGCGTGAGTCCGACACGCACTTGGCCGGTTTTATTAACAGTTTCGTTCAGCGAATATTATGCTAAATCTTTTTTTTTATATTATTATGTTGGATGGCTCTTGCTTGGTCATATAATATCAGCAGAAGAGTGCAGGTTGCTTTAAGATAAAGTGAGCTTACCCAAAAAAAATATCAATTCGTATTTTGTCTGTCCGTCATTGACGTGGGTAGCAAGGTTCTGGAGTGGAGGCCACGTATCGGAAAGCGCAGCGTAGGACGTCTATTCACAAGGTGGTTCGACGACCTCATAAAGGTAACAGCAAAGCGCTGGATCAGGCCGCTACTAACCGGTCATTATGAAAATCAGCAGTAGATGTCCTGATGTGGATGACTGAAATGATGATGATGACGTCGGTAGAGAGCTCCAATCAATAGCTGAAATCAATTCTGTACATGAAATATATTTTCAAAATAACTATCAGGGGGTGATTAGTGATCGATACTGATGCCAAAAATGCAATCAGTAAAATTTTTGTCTGTCTGTCTGTATGTATGTTCCTTATAGAAACAAAAACTACTCTACGGATTTTAACGAAACTTGGTACAATTAAGATTCATACTCCTAGGCAGGTTATAGTATACTTAGGAATTCCCACGGGAACGTCCTTAACTTTCCTTATTAGCGGGAAAATCCTTTTGTATGAAAAATCTAAACCGCTTAAGTTAGACGCTTGAAATTTGGCATGCAGGTACCTTAGTAAACTTAAAGCTTAGTTACAACAGAATATTGTAAAATTCCCACGGGAACGGGAATTAGCGGGAAAAACATTTGTATGAAAAAATCTAAATCGCGTAAGATAGATGAAGGGGGTAAAACGGGATCCACGCGTACGAAGTCGCGGGCGGCCGCTAGTGCACTATAAAGTTGTACCGCTTGGTGTGTCGTCCGTTAAAAATTATGTAGAGTCGAGTTGGTATCCCGCAACGTCAAGAAACTACAACCTCGTGCTTGCCGTAAAATTCCTGCTTTTCTGTAGAGGTTGTGCTGTAGGTATTAGGCCTTTCCTCAAAGGAGGCCCATAAAAGTGATTTGACCCCTCGAAGCAGTTATATCTTTTTCAGACAATAAGATTAAATTAATTAACCAAATTGGAGGAAAAATTACGTGTGAACATTTATCTCAGACTGTTTTCATTCGGTGCAGTCCTGTTGTCCCCTGGGGGAGCCAACAGGATTTCGAAATCCTGTTGTCCCCCCTGGCTAGGGGAGACAACAGGACTAGATTTTTAATCAATGATTTGAGGACTGTTGTCCCCCCTGGCAAGTATTGCCCATATATTTTACAACATTTAAGAAGGACTGAATGCCAAATAATTTAAGGTTTCGTTAACGAAAAAAATATATGGTATCCCTACTAAATAATATTATAAATAAATGCGATAGTAACTTTATTTATGTCTGTCTTTACGTTACGCTTTCACGCCTAAGCCATTAAACTTATTTTGATATTTGGTAAAGAGATTGGTTTTATTAACAGGAATGCGCTTTTAAATTTTTTCTGTGACAGACAAAGTTTTACGCGGACAAAGCCGTGGGCAAAAGCTAAGTATATGCTATTCTCATGTATAAAAATATTATTTACTGTAAAGTTTGTAAAAATCCGTTTAGTAGTTTTTACGTGAAAGAGTATCAAAGATCCATACTCACTACTATGTAATATTAGTAGGTAGGATGCTAAAACTGCATAATTTTCAATTAATCTTAATATACAAATTACTTGCTCAGTGATTCAACTAGCGGCCGCCCGCGACTTCGTATGCGTGGAGTCCGTTTAACCCCCTTATGTGTGAAATTCCATAAAATCCTATTATATCCTTCATATATTTATTCCTATCCTTAAATAAATAAATAAAATCCGTTCTTAGCGGGTGTCTATACCCTATAAGAAACCTACCTGCCTTTCAAAGTCAAAGTCAAAGTTTTTTTTATTTTCGTTATAAAAAGGTAATTATTATTATTTGACAAACCTTTCGGTATTCAGTTTGGTAATTTGGCATTCAGTCAAGTATTCAGTCTTTCATAAATTATGTTATAAAAATATATGGCTAATGTTTGCCAGGGGGGACAACAGTCCTCAAATCATTGATTAAAAATCTAGTCCTGTTGTCTCCCCTAGCCAGGGGGGACAACAGGACTGTACCTTTCACGTGTGGTCTCAAGCTTTATGCTTAGTTTGGAATTTATTTTATTTTTTTCCTTCTCTGTGCCTTTGTTTCATTTTATAATGTACTAATAATAAGTGTGAATGTTGCCTTTTTTATCAACAAAATATTGTTTCCATGCAGCCAATGATTGATTTTTGTAATCGATTAAATTAGCAAAGATCAATTTAGGAGATAGTGAGTGATTCGTGGAAATCACCTTACACAAACATAAACAACATTGATTTCATTATCAAATATTTCTTAATCTTGTCATGCCGGATTTAAAAAAGCCTTTTCTATTGCAGAAAATTTGGGAAACTTACTTTTTTCATCTTTAAGGATTTGCTACATTCTGGATGTGTTCTGAGGGCAGCGTTCAGAGCAAAATATACTATTTTGTTCATATACATAATGAAGGCCTCGTTCCCTTTGAGCTGACCGCAGATCGCATGCTGTATGGCAAATCCTTCAAACTGTTGGTAGATTATTATCATGTATTTATTAGAGAATAAATTTTATAATAATACATTAACTTAAAATGACTTAAAAACTAAAATTGCATATTGCCCTTCCAGCTTTTCTATCTTCTGCGTATGGTACAGCCGAACTCTTTAATAAATTACTATCCCCTTCTTTAGGGGTAGTGGAGTTGGCTCACCTCGCAGAGGCCAGAAACGCTTGGACTAGGGCATGCCCGGGAGCCGATCCACCTACCTCTCTATCGTCTCAGAGGCAGTGGGACGAGCCGCTCTGTTTGCGTTTTCAGAGTGATCTATTGGCTTCCTCCGAAAATGCTGCAGAGCGTGCTCGCCTACTAGCGGTCTTTCAGGCAGAGTCCGGTTATTGGCTACATGCTCTTCCTTCGGCCAATATCGGGACTCTGCTTGACAGGAGTACACTGTCCCTTGCCATTTCCCTTAGACTTGGCGTCAAGACAAACCATCCCCATCGCTGTCGTTACGGTACTCGCGTCGGTGAGTTAGGACACCATGGCCTCTCATGCCAAATGAGCGCTGGTCGAGTCTCCCGACACGCCTGCATCAATGACGTCATCCGCAGAGCTCTTGTCGCCGTCAATGTGCCAGCAGTTTTAGAGCCTAACGGCATATTCCGTGACGACGGCAAGAGACCTGACGGCATGACGCTCATTCCCTGGAAGCAGGGACGTCCTCTTGTGTGGGACGCAACATGCGCGGATACGCTTGCTCCGTCTCATACAGGAGGTACCTCCCTTGCCGCAGGCGCGGCGGCGGCCTCGGCTGAGTGCTCCAAGCGGCACAAATATGCAGCTCTCAATGAGAGTTATACAGTGTGAGTCACGTTAAAGTGTACATATGAAAATAGATGAAACTAGACCTATTTTTATCGACAAAAAAGAGGTCAAAAAATTTTTGAGATTTTTTTTAAATTTTTTATAGAATTTTTTTTCTTCCAATTACTTATTGTAAAGAAAACGTAATAACTTTTAAACTAAGCGGTATATCCTGATAAAATAAAAACAGTAATAATGCTAAATAACAGGCGATACTAAAAAAATACATAAAATACACAAAAAAGGCCAACAAATAATAAAAAATGATACTTTTTGAAAAAAATCTGCTTTTAAATTCGTGTTTTTTTGGTTATTTGATAAATTTCTCCAAAAAATGCCCCTATAACCGGTGGTTTTTACTACTTTGTATTATTCTCTATCGTATTACCTTCGTAAAACCAAAAATCGCATGTCTCTATCCCTATCACAATATTTGCAATGATCGTTTGAACTAAGCCTCTCCGGGCGCGCTATTCAACGCTTCTTTAACAACGAAACTGAAAATAGCTCTAGATTTGTAATTTAGATAAATACAAGTTAAATTTCAAATAAAAACAAAAGATTTCGAAGTAAAATAAGAATTTTAGTTAAAATTAAAATTTTCTCTACCTGCAGCGGAGAATAATGTTGTGGCAGGCCTTTGTTCAAACGCTCATAGCAAATGTTGTGATAGGGATAGAGACATGCGATTTTTGGTTTTACAAAGATAATACGATGGAGAATAATACAAAGTAATAAAAACCACCTGTTATAGGGGCATTTTTTGGAGAAATTTATCAAATAACCAAAAAAACACGAATTTAAAAGCAGATTTTTTTCAAAAAGTATCATTTTTTATTATTTGTTGGCCTTTTTTGTGTATTTTATGTATTTTTTTAGTATTGCCTGTTATTTAGCATTATTACTGTTTTTATGTTTAGTTCAAACGATCATAGCAAATGTTGTGATAGGGATAAAGACATGCAATTTTTGGTTTTACAAAGGTAATACAATAGAGAATAATACAAAACAATAAAAACCACCTATTATAGGGGCATTTTTCGGAGAAATTTATCAAATAACCAAAAAAACACGATTTTTTAAGCAGATTTTTTTCAAAAAGTATCATTTTTTATTATTTGTTGGCATTTTTTGTGTATTGTATGTATTTTTTTAGTATCGCCTGTTATTTAGCATTATTACTGTTTTCATTTTATCAGGATATACTGCTTAGTTTAAAAGTTATTACGTTTTCTTTACAATAAGTAATTGGAAGAAAAAAAATTCTATAAAAAATTAAAAAAAAATCTCAAAAAAATTTTGACCACTTTTTTGTCGATAAAAATAGGTCTAGTTTCATCTATTTTCATATGTACACTTTAACGTGACTCACACTGTATTTGTGCCGTTTGGGGTTGAGACTATGGGACCATGGGGTCCAAGCGCTCGTTCCTTTTATAAGGAACTGGCAAAGAGGCTCACCGAGGTGACCGGTGATCAAAAGGCTGGCAGCTATTTTGGTCAGAGAATTAGCCTGGCCATTCAACGTGGCAATGCTGCTAGCCTTTTGGGCACCATTCCTGACTGCGGCGCTGGGGGTGAAGTATTTTTTATTTTGTAAATAGTTTTTATCGTTGGTAGATTATAAATAGACTAGCTGTGCCCGCAACTTCGTCCGCGTGGAATAATGACTTTGGGTAGGCATTTTTAATAATTTAGTCTAATTATTTTACAAAAATAGCTTTTGCCCACGACTTCGTCCGCGTAGAAGTCGAAAACATTCTCATAAGATTTTTAAATGGTTTTTAACGTTATTATCTAAATGTTTGAATACTTACAAAATATACAAATCTTAAAGGTTAAATAAACATGAAAATAAAATTTTGTTATGTTTTATGAATATGCAGCTCGGCCTTTGATCCGGTAAAAGTTACTCGGTGGTACCTATTATCTTTTTACAACATAATCGAAAACTACACCTACCGCAGTATTTATTGGTAAATAGTATTTTTATTATTTTCCTACGGGTGCTAGAATCACCAAGCTTCCAGCATGCCACTGGCCGTGGGAGGAAGCAGCTTTTTCTCAAGACTACTCCCGCTACCTCAAGGGTCTCCGCTACATTTCTCGCGGGCGCCCGCGCGCGTTTAGTTTCGAAAATGAGTTTATACAATGCAAGCAGGTGCCCGCGGCATGACTGTCATGCATTACTATGCATTATAAGGCGAGCGCAGGCCCCTAGAGTATGATAGTCTTTAACATGACAAGTGTTTCAAAAAAATGCATATTTTAAAACTGCGATATCTCCTAAGATATTTATTGAAATCGAATACTTGTGATGAATTATTTATTTATTTGGATAAGGATTAATATCATGTTTATAAAAACACCTTCGCAAATAATGCATTATTTTAAAACAGATTTGGTTTGTATAAAAAAGGTTACAGTGAGAACCCTAAAAGATAGACATATGCTATCGCGAACTTTTTTGTAGAACTTTTAAAGGGGAATAATCCTGTCATACATGATTTTTGCGAAACTTTAACCGTTTACACAGCGTCAGCTCTCAAAAAGAAAAAAATCACTGATTTGAAACATTCTTCATTGGTGCTCCGCTCCTATTGATCTTAGCGTGATGACATATAGCGTAAAGCCTTCAAGGACTAACGGCCTATCCAACACAAAAAGAATTTTCCAAATCGGTCCAGTAGTTTCTGAGATTAGCGCGTTCAACCAACCAAACAAACAAACTCTTAACCTTTATAATATTAGTAAGTATAGATGAGATGTGCAATCAGAATAATGATAGTGCAGTGATGTTGCGATATACCTTAAAAGTTAAGTTGATAACATGCTAAATATGATTCACATAACAGATAGGTACTACGCGTGTATGTTTTTTTGACGCATACCTACGCAGACTGGAATAAAAAAATGTAGAGCTTTATGTCGGATGAATAGTAGGATTCTACTACATATTTATTCATGTTATAAATTAAGCTTCTTTGAGTCTGAAGCAACTTTTTTTTAGCTATTGATAAACCCTTAAAACAAACAGGACTTTCTCTTTGTACTACTCGTATTTAGTAAGAATACGTAGGGTAGTTAGAGTTCAAAAGACTCCCATAGCTGGGCACCGTTAATCAAATAGTTAACTTCGTTAATCGTTAAACCGTTAATAAAAAAATTAACTTCGTTAAACGTTAAAACGTTATATTTCGCAAGATTTAACGCAAGTTAACGTTAATCGTTAATCCGTTAACACATGACAATAAAACGAAAAAAAATGTATGAAAGGTTCAAATAATTTCGAAAGCTTGTATCGCGCATGGAATTTATTCCTCTTTTATGTTTGCGCTACAAACTTTCGAAATTATTTGAACCTTGCATAAGTATAATTATTTTTTTTCGTTTTAGTACAACTGCATTTCAGAATGAAAGCTTATTTTTAAAAATTTTTTTTAATATTATAATTTTATTTTACACTTTTTATTATTAGTATCTCAATTTAGCACCAAAGTGCTCGAAAAGACAAATCCAACAAACCCAAAATCGATAAGTTTCCACCGTTTCGTTTAGGAATTCCTATGGCCACCTCCTGACTCCATCATCAGGACCCTGGACATCATCTAGTACTAAAGTGCTCGTAAAGACAAATCCAACGAACCCTAATTCGATGCGATTCCGCGGTTTCATTTAGGAGTTCCTATGGCCACGTCCTGACTTCACCATCAGACCAGCTCAATGGTACCATAACATTGCATTGTCATCGTACCTACTTACATAAGTATACCAAACAGCTCAATCGGTTGAGGAAAACTGGTCATAAATTCAGTTGCAAGATTTGTCCCACACATACTAACAAGTGAAGTCAACAATATAAAGCTTGTAATAATAATAAATAAATAAATAAAAAATATCATTTTTTATATCGTTTCGTTAGTGATCAAAAACTGTTGTTTTGGGTTCTGGAAGTTCTGGAAGCCCGAACGTACTTACTTGTCAGAACGCGTTTTTAAGCGTGCCTGTTGCATCTTTTTGGTAAATAGTAGGTACTGGATTAACGATTAACGGACTTAGGATAATTTAACGGAAGTTAACGAGTCCGTTAACATTTTTAAGTTAACTTAAAAGTTAATCCGTTAATAGAAATGTTAACTTCGTTAATTAACGGATTAACGAGTTAATGCCCAGCTATGAAGACTCCTTATTGCTATATTTATTCGGGAATCAGGAAAGTAATGTAATTTAATAAGCAGGAACCTAATAAATACATAACCAGGAAGCAATAAATACATTAGGAAAATTGTTTCAATTAGTTAAAAAGAACAAAAAGTACTCGTAGTCGTGCAGGCGCAGCTGACGTATGATATTTTGCCTAAGCTTCTTTTCAAATGATTATCCTGGATCAAAAGAATCCTATTTTAAATAAATTTTAACTATTCTACACATTCATTACAGTTTCGTCTAGACAAAAATAAAGAATCAAAGGAGCTTTCCAGAATGTTCCTTCTAAATACAAACATACTAACAAGAAAAATAAAGTTTAGCATCATGGAGGAATTGGTTTTTCACGGATAACGCTATCACAATCTGATAAATTTGACCACGTCATAGAAAAATTACGACTTCACCTGTCGGTATCTAATCTAAGTAACGTGTATGCATTTGTAATATTTTCGTAGATAAGATATTAGGTAGCAACATTTAAATTGACGAGACTGCAATGGAATACCTATTTTCGGCTATTTTTAAAGAAAGGCCAATGTTAAATCATTCCTCGATACTTCCTTATTCAAGTTACTTTTACAGGTTTTACGTGGTATGTTTTTGTAAATAAATAATTTTGATTCTTAATCAAACAGTAGGTAACTGCTGGGATAGAGTTGTGCTCATTAGCAATGTTGAAGAATCTCTACCACTCATTTATCAGAGTAGGTATTAAAATGTAGGTCGTTGGTTGACGCCCAGAATAAAAGAAAGTTTTCAGCAAATTGCTGTATTTTGTTACTCCACCTACCATGGAGTGACTTATTATTAAGTATACATACACAAGCAGATTTCAAATCCCAATTGATTGAAGTGAACACAGTTGCGTTCGTTTGCTCAAGGTGATATTTTATTGGTAGCAATTTAAATTCATAAAGCGACTGCTTGGGAGATTTGAGAATGTGAACCACTCTTCGCTCAATTGGATCATAAAACGATTCCTCGATTTTGTGGTTAGAAAGTTCCTTTCGTGATTTAGTTCAATTGAGTAAATAATTCCAAGTAATACTAAGGTCCGATTTTATATTCCAAGTAAAAGTAATACAAAAACCGAGTTAGTTTTCGATTTGCTGTAAAAAAGTGTAAAGCCGTTTTTTATCGCTTTTTTGTGTGTGTATAAATAAAGATTTTAAATAAAATAAAAGAAATAAAGAAAGAAAAAATGTTTATTTGGCACCAAATTACATGCAGTTCTTAAAAATCTACACAATATTTAACTTATTCTAATACAAAACAAAAATTAAATAAAATTTAAAAAAATAGTAATAATATTGGTACCAAATTGGGCTCCGCTCAGTAAAGGCAGTGACGGCGCAGAGCTCGTCACGGCGACTGGTATATCCTGCAGCTGGAAATAAACATGTTTGTCTGTTATGCTTATGTTGCGCATATAGTGTCTCTGATAGTGATCATGAGCACATTAGATTACACTTTTTGGTTGTGATATCGCACCTTACAAACCACATAAGACGCCAGATTACTTAGCTTGATGTGCTGTATTGTCTGTACATTGATCAGCCTTTCAGATATTTTCATAAGATTTAGCAAATGTTAAACAGATATATCTAGAGCTATCTAGGTCCGCAGTCTCGGATTTCGATAGTCCAGTAACTAGACTAGACTAGACTCTAGTTCAAAGTCCTAGGCCTGAGTAGGGGAGGTAAAATGGAAAATAACTTCAAGCACTCAAGAATATAAAAAGGATAAATTCGAAATTTTCCCAAAAAAAAGAGGTAGAAAGGGTTACGATTACGAACGATATTACCTATAGTTAGGTAATATCGTTCGTATTAATAATTAATATACCCTATAAATGTAGAGTTCTACATTTTTGTAGAGACACCCGTTTCTTCATTGGACCATTCCGTATGGATCATTCCCAAACGTAAACACTGTTCTAATTAAACTATTATAGGCGGACTTATACAGGGTGGCCAAAACAGTGAGGTCTAAAAGAAAAATTTAGATTCCTTACATCAAGGTGTACCTAAATCACCCCCATGTATATTATACGATTGTGCTTAGTTTAGGAGATAGAGTTAATTTTGTGATATTTTAAAATTTTATGACCTAGTAGGCTTTAAACATTTTTATCTTTTTTTTGGGTTGACTTTTTTCAGATTTCTTTTTTTCGACAGATTTGTTATTAATTGCAGATGTTTGAATAAAATAATCACCTTCCTATCTTTGATTCAAGATACAAAAGTTTTGCTAGAAACAATAAAATTATGCTTTTATCAGAACACTATCAAATTTTCAACTTAAAAGTTAAAGTAAAAAAAAGAACTTCCATAGATCCAAAACCATTTTAAAAACTGCACCGTTTCCTGAACATTCATAATAATACAAAAAAACATGTACTTAATGGGTCACTATTTCCTGTAATCGGTCCACTAAAGTTGTAAGTCGGAGATTCCGTTACATGTTTTTGACTTTATTAGAGTTAATTAATATTGGGAATCCTCTAAGTTTACATTACGTAGATCAGATTTAGAGCAGTAACTGGACAGAACTTGATTTATTCTCAACGAGGAAGCTCTTGCCCTTCATCACACCTGGTGGAAACTGATGATTATGCTGAAGGTGGAAGGGAACTTCAACTACAAAGGAACTATGGCTTCCTACCTCCAAATTCCGGAACACATTGTTATTTTAAGTAAGTTTTGATGAACATAAACCAAATATCCCTCCTTCTTCTTCTCACTGTAGTAGGTATTTCAAGGGTAATAGTAAAATGTAACAACTACCTCTGTCTTCAAGTGGTAAGAGGTAAGCTTCAGAGGTCCCGGGTTTGATTCCCAGTGGAGGTGAAATTTTCTGCTCGGTTTGGTTGGTGGTAGGGTTTGATCTAAGTCTGCCTGGCTAGCAACTCTATTTTCCTAAGTCTGTCACTATAACAATAATGTTAAAAGCATTACTGTATTCCGGCATTTGGAGGTAGGAAGCCATAGTTCCTCTGTAGTTGAAGTACCCTTCCACCTTCAGCCTAATCATCAGTTTCCACCAGGTGTGATGAAGGGCAAGAGTTTCCTCGTTGAGAATAAAAACATGTTCTGTCTAGTTACTGCTTTAAATCTGTTCTACGTAATGTAAACTTAGAGGATTCTCAATATTAATTCACTCTAAGAAAGTCAAAAACATGTAACGGAATCTCCGACTTACCACTTTAGTAGACCGATTACAGGAAATAGTGGCCTATTAAGTACATGTTTTTTTGTATTATTATGAAAGTTCAGGAAACGGCGCAGTTTTTAAAATGGTTTTGGACCTATGGAAGTTCTTTTTTTTACTTAAACTTTTAAGTTGAAAATTTGATAGTGTTCTGATAAAAGCATAATTTTAATGTTTCTAACAAAACTTTTGTATCTTGAATCAAAGATAGAAAGGTGATTATTTTTTTCAAACATCTGCAATTCATAACAAATCTGTCGAAAAAAATAAATCTGAAAAAAGTCAACCCAAAAAAAAGATAAAAATGTTTAAAGCCTACTAGGTCATACAATTTTAAAATATCACAAAATTAACTCTATCTCCTAAACTAAGCACAATCGTATAATATACATGGGGGTGATTTAGGTACACCTTGATGTAAGGAATCTAAATTTTTCTTTTAGACCTCACTGTTTTGGCCACCCTGTATAGAGTAGGTATTCTCTTCCAGTCTTTTATATGATTTTGAGAGGAGTAAGTATTTAAACTGTCAGTAGACAGTCCACTGCTGGACGTAATACCTACTTCTTATAAATAACAAATGCCCCACAAAGCTCGATTTCCTGTTTTTCATCCAGCTTGTTCCTACTTAAGGTCTACAGAATCTTCTTGATATCGTTGATCCATCGAGTAGGTAGGTGTTGCGACCTTCCAGTATAATTACAGCAATTTTTTTGATGAGACAAATGTATTATGAGTTTTAAAGAAGGCGTTAATTGTAAATAGTAGAGGTAATGATGCACCAAGATAGTTTATGACTTTAAACATAGAATAAAAAGCGTGCTGTTCGTTAAATAATTACTTTTATTGAATTTTATTTATAGTTATACCAGTTGTTCGAACGGTATTGTGTGAAATGGAACGTGATGGTCAGCGCACGCAAGTCGCGAACACGTCTGCGCGGGCGCGGGGCGCGGGCCGCAGCGCGCCAAACGTCACTGCGCACGCGCCTCTCTGCCTCTTTCCCACCCGCGCGCGCCGGCCCATTCAGCCACTCAGTGATAAACAAACCTCGCCGCTGCCCTCTTGTCAGACATGCCGCAAGTCTGACTTCCCGCTCGGCCACCGAATCCCGCCTTCATGCATCTGTGCCTACGATCTACGCAGCACAAGTGAGCTTCGCACTACGCTCGTGCATCGAGCGCATAACATTTCGTACCAGAACACGGATCTCGAATGACCTCGGTGGCCTCTCGTTACAGATGTCAGCCTTCGCCGCAGGAGGAACGGCGGTTTTATCACATTTTGGAAAATGACTGAAGGTCTTCTAGCTCAACATGATAAGCCGGTGAGTAATGGTGTTGTGTGGTGCGCTTTACCGCCGCCAGCGGTGGACTGGCTGGCGTGTTAACCAACAAGGAAGGATAGTTCGTAGTCAAACAATGTTGCCAGTTACTGTACAGGTAAAGGTAACAAGGCCGATGGTCGTAGCATAATAAGTTTAGCATAGCAACACATCAATGAATCGGGCATGTTTATTTAGGTAGGTATTCTCATAAATAAAGCATTGGTGAAAATACCAAATTACCTACATGTTTCTAATGTAATATGTAATGTAAGCATCATCTACTTCCAATATTTTGATAATACGTCATTCTAACATAAGATTAAAGTTTGATAAATGAGTTCCTCATAATGTAGGTAGTTATCGTCATTAGTTTATGACCGTAATTAAGTACCTACCTGGTGCAGCAGTGTTGCGGTGAAACAAATACTTACCAAAAATATATAAATACAGTTCCTAGTAGTAATTATAACTGTGTAATTGTTGTCATAGTCTATTTGAATGCCCAAATCCATAATGCAAGTTCATTATTCTAATTTATATTAGCCCAAGTAAACATCATTATCATAACGTAGGTACTATATTAGGCCAGTAGGTGTCAAATTTCTTCAATAACGCGCATGATTTATTGTAACAAATGACTCTAATGTAATGAGTCACTGTCAGCTAAAGAGTTACGACACTGACGACCGGGCACTATTTGCTTTTATCCAATTTGTTTAATTTACTATCCACTTCAGTCATTTCGTAAGTGATGTCGCTATGTCAACTTTTACATGCATAAGTAATAGTTAACTACGTACTCTAAACCTGAATACTTCATTATAACAAAGTTCATGGTTTCTCTAATTCAAAAAGGTTATTCATAGCAAAATTATACAGTTCGTAAATAAACTCATATTAGTCTTGTGACGATTCAACCCAAGGATTATACAAATAACCAAATATTGCCTATTATGTTTGGTTTGGAATAGGAATGTAATACACTGCCAAAGTAAGGCCAAGGCAATTAGTGTTCTGCGGCCAAGGTCAGCCATATTGCTCCAAAATCTAATCGTTTGTGTTTGGTAAATTGACAAGCGAATTATGCGTTTGTCTACGAGTAGTGGACGTGCTTATTAGATATCAACACGTTTCGTGTCAGCGTGACGCACTAAACACCGGCATGCATCATTCGGCCGCCCACGTGTCTCCACGACTCGAGTGCCAATAAACTCTATTTTCCTTTTACAATAAGTAGAACAGCTATACGGATTTCCATTTAAAATGGCGTATTTGATTTCAAGTTAAACAGGACCCTCAAGAAGAAATAGAGACCCGTAGTCGTAGACGGGCGTTAAGACAACGTTAACGTAGTTTCGTAGTTCCTGTGTCGTAGTCATAATTTCGTAGTAATTTCTCGTCAAGTCAAATAATGACGTTTGCTATTCCTACAGAGCCCTTCTACTCGTATTATTTGTATCTTTGCCAAATTGTAGCCTAACTAGTAATTCTATGAATTCTATAATTTTATGTTTTTTCTCTCTACATTATTACGACCAAATGATACTTATATGTATGTGGGTATTTTAATCATATTTACTTTATTGCACAAAAGCAGTCTCGTAGTCAATTTCATGTAGTTTAGTAATCATAGTTTTTTGGCAAACTATGGAATATTCATGTTTTGCTCTCTGACACTCACTGCCGTACCAAGTTACTACTTCAATAGTTTTAAAGGGCACCATCTAAAGGAAATGTCGCCATTGTTTTTCCTGTCCTGTCAAATGACTTTCTAACTTATTTACATAAGGTCATTACCGAAACGTGAACGTATCATTATCAGTCGACAGTAGAGCAGCTGGAACGAGTTCTTATCATTTTATCAGCGTAACAGTTGAAGTAACATTCATACTCGTAAAATATGTCAGTGGTAAGAATTACGACTTATCATAGTTCAAACTTTGATAAGAACTTAAGTATCTACGTATTTGTGTATGGAAATTTCAATTTTAAAAGGTATATATTAGGCTTAATCAACTCTATGAGGACGAAGTCGCGAGTATAAAGATAAACTACTTCCATTAAGTAGGTATTCAATCAAATGGTTTGTTCCATATACAAAATTAAGTAACATTTATAATCGTATTATTCAGTAATGCCGCCATTTTTGTCATTAAAATTCAGCGTGATGATATAATCAAACAGTAGAACTAATTATTACATTATTTATTGCAGCCTTGTAGGTTTAATCAATTTTGTCAAGAAATACATACCTACCTACGTATGAAACATATTCTAATTTGCTTTTCAAAATATTATACTTAGAATGTATTTTGATATACCAACTCGGTAAATGATCACTCATACAATACTTAGCCAAGAGAAACTGGTGTGACCAGACCGGGCGCAGCGCGTACCGAATTTCAACTGGTTTCGGCCATCACACACCTTCCTTATTAAAAACTTGATTGGTAAAACCGCGTTCTTTATCATTTTCAACCAAAATTTTCTAGGTTTCAACATCCGTGCTATTTTTACGACACATCGTAAAATGTGTAGTAATCACAGTATCAAACTCTATTTAATTTTTGACAAACCTTTTTCAGCTTTATTATTTCAACATGGAAGTGTGTGTTTGTACAATAAGAAACATTTTAATTTATACAATAAGCTAATATACTCTCCACTGTACTGTGTACATTATAGGTTCCATAGTTAATCAGCAGAAGTATGAGTTATAATAATATGACTATAGTAGAACCTACTGAATTTTTAAACGCAATTCCTTTAAGTAGTTTATTCAGTACGGCCTAATAAATAATGTTTATTACCAAGGGGCTCTAGTCTGTCGTTGGTAAAATAGTTGTTAGTTGGTAAACATTGAACAAAGTGATCAGCGTCGTTACTAACCCACGTCAGTTTCGTTATAGATTTTGATACAATAGAGTCGCATGTGTAGAGCATTCGAATAGAAAATAGATAGATTGTATGTAGTTCTTGTCATCTTAGAACCAAAGCTCTACAATTAGTTAAAATAGTAATATGAATTTGGTCGCAAGGTAGATGATACCTTCAAAATAAATGCATTACGAGCACCCATTAGGTACTTTCGTATTATTGCAACTTGTAAAATAACCGTTTCAGCAACTTGCGTATTGTTGTGAAATCAAATAGGTATGAAAATGCTGACCAAATCGTAATTCAACCCAGCAGTATAACAAAACTTCGGTTTATTTGGCCGAGACATCGAATTTTAACTTATTTTCAACCATAGATTAAACATAACTGCGTGATACCTTTCTTTGTGAAACTTTTTACATTTTTTGAAGTAATCAGTTTAGCCATAGCTACTGTTTATCAAAACAGATTGCAATGCATTAAGTTTTCTTTAATTGGTATTGGATAGAGTCAAATAAATATAATTAATTATCCTGAAAATCGGAAAAGTGACAATAACTACGAAGAAATTATTAGTATCGTAACAGCCACTTGATTAATGTGAGTATATCCTACTAATTATTTATGATCATCAGTTTTGTAAGTCAGTGCAATTTTTCCCTGAGATTGGCTGATAAAGTACATAACTTATTATTTTTAATTTTAATACTTTAATCAAAATACCAACTCAGTTGAGCCTTGGGAAGTTGTCATGAATCCGGATTCTCAGCGTGTACAAACAGCGGCACATTGAGGAAAACTATTTTAGTTGAAATAAAAATAGAAGCTAGTCTTCCAATACATAAAATAAAAATCGCTTCTATTGATTTGAAAATATCAGTTACTTATTTGTTTTGATTGCAGTTTACTAATAACCATTTTTGTATCGAAACTATTGATTCTCAATGCTTATATTGATCGAATAGTTTTACAATTATCTAGAAAAACTCCTTAATTAAACTTAGTCGACCATTAAGTAAGGCGTTACACGTGACTAACTGGAATCCCACGAATACTGGCTTGTCTTTAGATCCGTTCACGGCCAAGGCCTTCGTCCAGTGCTCATTTTACGTAATCGCGGCAAATATTTTAATAATAAAGACACTTGGGTACATTTTCCACAGCACGCGTAGATTTAGGTTGGTCACAACAACTCGCTGAGTCTTATGAAAAAAACACACAATTTAAAATTGCATAATGCATCCATTTAAGGAACTATAGTACCTACCTAATTAATAACATTCGGCAGCAGCTTTCTATCAGCAAAACAATAATCATACTTGTTTAATAATCTAATAATCGGACCTGTGACTCTACAAAAATACTTTTCAATTATTGTACAAACACACAAATAAACATTTAACATTTGGGTACACCGTAGATGGTACGATTACGATTGAGATATTTTATCTAGGTTTTGTAGATTCCTCTAGGTTTTAAAGGTGTTGAATATGATCGTACGTAACCAACTTCGGTTAAAGAAATGCTAAAAGTTGAATGTGGAAATAATGTAGAGACTTTATCGGTTATAGCGCCAGAGTAAATAAACTTTTAATTACATATTGCCATATACTTAATAAGGTGATATAATTTTCTCTAGTGAATTATTCTTGTGCATTATTTTTTTAGAAAAACTGAAAATGTTTCATGGGATTTTCGTAGCATAGAAATGAACCGGTAGATTTACAAAACCATAAACAGTCTTTCTTCGTTTTTCTTAGCTTCCTACAGCATTTATCGCTATTACATAATGTATTTGTATATTTTTAGGTATTATTTGAATGGATTAAAATACTCAACTCAATTAGGTACTTACATAAAATTTTAAATGAGCAAATGCTCAAATCAAGTTTAACTAATAACACTGGTCAACAGTGGTTTTGGTGCCAAGGAACTGTATATATTTTTTGATTGAGGACCTTACGCTGGTTGCTTTAGTAGCAAATTTGTTGATTTCCTACGTGTGGTTTTCTAGATTTTGACGTGTATAGAAAAATACAAATTTTCACCAAAATCAGCGTTTATAATATTTTGAAATGCTTAAAAACTTCATTTTCCACGACTTTTGTGAATGAGGTGTAATGGAACTATCACGTTACATCCTCCAGCAGTAATCAGCCATCATATACCGATCCCATCTGCCTTGGTACCTCTCTTCCAATGGTTTTTAGGTCTTGATAGCATCGCTCTCCTTATTCTTAGCTATAGCATGCTATAGTGACCCAAGATTATCTGGGAATTGGTCAAGATGACTGTGGAGGTAGTGCTCATTGATGAAAATTATGACATCCTGAGTTTTTAAGGCATTTCTCACAACTTCAGAGTAGTTACTGGACTAGTGATTTCCGAAAAAAAAATTGTAATTTCAATTAACAAAATCTATGCAAATCGTTCCAAATAGTCCATCGAACTTAAGAAATCAGAATCTTTTATTAATATTGTTATTTATGGACCATTAAAATTTACTTAATAAAATTAAGTAAAAAAAAATTATGCTAAAACTAGGATTTTTTTTTGTTCTTTCCTCACTTTCTCCACTCTGAACTTCATGTTACGGCTTCTTTGACCATTGTAACATTGCCTTAAGTGTTCACAGAAGATTATAAAAATAATTTTGGGTATCCACGGCTTGAATACAACCACAATTTCCGACTTAAAGTAAGAAAAATAAGCACTTTTAATAAAATGTTGCCTGAATTTTTGAACTTTTTAATTGTGTACACACCACCAATGTAACAGAAATACATTTTGATTATTGAGACAACTTCTTGGCAATGTAGACATGATATTAAAATAAATGCATTTATAAAAATGTACCGAGAACACTACAAACTGTGCAACCAAAGTACCGATTAAAGCTAAATTTTAAAACTGAGGGTAGATCCAAAGCTACACGTAGGAAAAAAAAAAGAAAAATATTTTTATTATTACTAATACACACCTAATAATAAACTATCAACAGAATCTCGGCACCATTTTCATTTTGATTTTTTGTTGACCAGTGTAATTATACATAAAAACTCTTATTATTGACGAGTATAGCCTGACTGCCTGATGTATATTATGGCTATTTTACTTAGTATTTTTTGTTTCGCTTGTTTACCTGTTCCTACATAACCTGCTCTTAGTTTTCAACCGACTTCAAAAAAGGAGGAGGTTCTCAATTCGACCCGTATGTTTTTTTTTGTTTCACTTACGAGCATGTTATGTATTATTTTTTACTACGTTATTTTCGTTTGATATGTGTTGTGAGAGATAAAATTGATGGAAAATATTCCGACAGAGTTTTCACGTTCAGACTGTACCGACATGTGATAACATAAATCCACAAAGTCGTAAATGGCAGCTCTATCTGCCTGGGCAAATGTCACTTAAATAAAATAAATAATAATCTCGGTGATTAGTGACGTCACCTCGCGAGTCGCGACTGATTGTTCGTTGTTTGCGGCAGATGTGTGTGCGCATATGGCTAGAGGTGGGGCACGCGTGCGAACCGCGCCGCTCCGCGCTGGGCCGCGCGCTCGCGCTCGACTGGCGGCTGTGGGTGCGCGGCGCTAGCGGCCGCGACATCAGCGCCTTCGTGCACAAGGTCGTCTTCCACCTGCACCCTTCCAGCGCCTTCGTCTACCCCAAGAGAGGTAACCGCCACGCTTCCAGTTCCACCAGACTCGCACAAAACCCGCCTCGCGAAACAGGTTGAGATCGACCCACCTTGCCGTGGGCCCGGCTCAGATAATGAGAATGACCGCCACAACGTGACCACGCGAGGCGAGCGGTCGAACGAGTTCTCTGATTTGATTCGCGGCGAATAATTTCAGATTCACTTCTCCGTATGTCTCCCGGCGAACGGTTCATCATTAAACACGCTCATTATCGTTATCTCGCTGCTCGATAGCCCGCTACGGTGCCACCAATTATCTCTGCTACTTAACTACGAATTTGTTTTATGTTTACAGTTACAGTTGATTTACGTGCGAACGTCGTTTTTACAGTGCTCCAGGAGCCGCCGTACGAGATCCAAGAGTCCGGGACCGTCTCGATTGATATACCGATTCACGTGTACCTGAAATACAGCAGCGAGCCAAAGAAAATCCGTCTGAGGTACAGTTTGGAGATAGAGAACCACACTACGAGCAGCACGGAGACGCGGCACGTGTACTACGACGTGGAGAGCCCGCCCGAGCCGCTGTGCCGCGCGCTCATGCGGGGCGGCGGCCAGCTGGTGGCGCGCGCCGGCCGCCGTGCCGGCCGCCTGCTCGTGCTCGCCGACGCAGACCGTGCCAAGCCCGAAAAGACCAAAAAGTACAAATTCGTCGAGCCCGTCCCCTGCAAGCACCCGCCCAAGAGAGTGAAGCCGAGCGTGCTGGAGGAGATTTGCCCGAAATGCGGCGAGTCGACGCACGCCGACTTCAGGAAGCAGCTGCGGTCGGTGGGCGTGACGGAGGACGAGGTGGGCCGCGTGTCGCAGCTGTACCTGGCCTACAGCAGCTACGAGAAGGCGGCGGACGCGCTGCCGCTGCCGCCGCTGGCCGACCCGCTGTACCGGCCGCCCGAGCTGTCCCCGGCGCTGCGGGAGGCGCTTAAAACGGTCCAAATAGATTTCATGATACAGTGATCGTAGCTGACTCCTCTGCTCCGCCGTCCCGTGTTGTGATATTAAAATAAAAGGTGCCATGAAAGACTCTACATTTCACGCGTTGACAGGGTGCTATCTAGTAATTACCATTATTTTTATACTGTTTTATGTTTAATTCATATAATATTATCAATAAGAAATCTATTTACTTTCGTTACTTATTTAATTTAACGTCTATAATTTAGTTAAACTAGTTGATTTATAATTGAAGTACAAGTGCTGTGAGAAAGATCTCAAAACTGTTATCACTGAATGATACTAAAGTTGCTATGAATATTTTATCGTATAACTGTTATCGTATTATGTAAGTAAGGTAATTCAATGTAAGTATGTAGTCTTTCTACGACAGTTATTTATTCCAACAAATAATGGTTGTATGTGGTATTTCTTAATTCTGTAGTCAAAAAGGCTAGTTTTGCAACTTTGTGATGCCTTGTTGTGTAAATATCTAGTCCGGCTACTAGATAAGTCTACATTACATACCTATAATTAGTTTACTTCAGATTTTTTATTAATTTTATATTTCTAGCATTCAGTCTAATCAATTAGGTACGTACGTACGTACCTACTTGTGTAAGTACATCTACATATTTATGAAAAATTATATGTATTAAGCTCGTATTGATAACAATCGATTCGTTTACGAATCATTAATTCGCATCGCAAATTACATGGCTTTGTAGGCACACTTTACATTAATGCCTTTTTGAATGGGATGCCGATCTGTGTGAGATAAATAAATGGGTTTGCATGATCGTTATTACCTATGTTACCTACTCATAATCATGTAGGATTTTTGATACAATACGTTGTGCCTCTACTTGGTAATCATACTAACAATCAACACGTTTAATATTCTGGCTATTGATTTCGCGGCATGCCATTATATCGTGCTGTTACATGAAGGCACCTACCGTCTGCAATTCCTCGGCGAGAATATTTTTGCACGCAACGTTAAACTGCATTACCACTACCACTACTACGTAGGATTGTTACACCGCGTGAAGGTATACTTAGCCACTCGGCCTTGCAATCGGTCAGAACTTCAGAAGTGACAGAACTCGGTAGCATGATGAAAAGTCTCTTAATAGAGACAATTTTCCTAATGGAATGATACCACAACCCCCAACTTCTAACTACTTACCTACTTGGACCATACAATACATGTAGAGATTGTTGATAGCATAATACATTGTAGGATTCGGAACGCCGTTTGCGGATTTTGCGGTGCCTTTCACGGTCATGGATTTTTTTCTCAATTCTATGTCTTAAACTGTTGTGCATTAATTTGAATGAAGTTTGTTTAGATTTATGTTTAACTCACTAGATTAAACTAACATTGTTGTTATTGCTCAAAACATTATTATAAGTTTTGTTATTTTTGTTAACTCCAAATTCGCATTAAATAAATATTTTTTGTTATTATTGTTTAGTTAAGAATGATATTTCTTTAAAGTAATAAATAATTTTAAAGTTTATAAAGTTACATAAAAGTTGTGTCTTGTTGTTGTTATCTTGTAACAATGAACTACATAGGTACATTATAAATTCCAAAACATGTTTTTTTTTTTGTTTGCTGACTTGAAATATTTTTACATATTAAACTAGCGACTATATTAAAATGTACATTTAGTTAATAATTTATTTTTCTTAAATCCTTATCATAATTAATGAGAGAGGAGGAGAAGCAGACAGAGAAGAAAAGTCATGAACCAACTAAGTAACATCGTGAATAATAGGGTTACAAATACACCGCAAAAGATTTATTTTTTCGCATTAATATTATGTAGAGCCTCGTTACTATTACGATGTGTTTCATGCTCATCTAATGGGGTCATGGGTTCAATTTTGGGGACACACTATTGGGTCATTAGGGAGAAGCCACACGGTGCGGCGCCACCGCAATCATTTTGCCGCATTACTGTACACCATGGTGTTAGGCGCACGGTCTGGCATATCATTGTATTTTATATGCAGGACGCCGCGACCACACCGCACTGTGTGGCTTCTCCCTTAGAGACACGTTTGTATTCAAATATCTACTACGGGTTTAATATTTTATTTGATGGGTCTCTGATAAGACAAGGGAGGGACACATTATGAATTTTTTCAAAGATTGCATCCGAATGGCTAGAATCCCTGGTGCCTCGGGCGGGAGAAGATGACCTTTACTTTACTACAGGACGCAATTTGTAACGATACGTAGGCACGTAGGGTAGTAGCCCCTTTGCTTCAGTAAATTAGTCCATCGAGACTGCTCTGAAGAAGAATAAATTATCCGATCAAATGGCAAGGGGCCAAGAGCAACGAAAATTATTTAATATTTTAATAACGAAATATTAGTTTTAGTTGTTGGTTATTTATTGTATTCATGAAGAACAAGATTGATATTCCGTGTTAACCTACCCTCGTAATATTTTTTTATCCATATCATTTCCGAAGACTTGGCTGTATAGTATTATATTCCTTTGCATTTTATTACAAAAAAAAAAGAATTAAAAAAAAAGCTGTCAAAAATTATGGCAGACGTCAACGTCAAAAAAATCTGTGGAGTGGTGAAAAAACTAAAGTTAACTCCCCTATTTTAAATTCCCTTGTTATTCATCAATGTTAACAAAATTAATTTGTAGGTAGGTAGCTTTTAATTTGGCCTTGCGAAATTCAATCCAAATCTCCCGTGACTTTTTTTTTTTTTTTTGTGTCACAAAAAGCTTTTCCCAACCCTTTCCCTTATCCCCTTATCCCAATCCATGCTGTACAAAATTTTTGTGTATTGTTTGTTTTGTGATGTCTTTTTGTGATTGTGTGTGATGTCTTTTTTGTTTTAGGTACGATAAGTCCGCTTAGTTTTGCAGTTGAATTATTATTTTTTATATTTATTTTTAACATTGTGTAAAAGCTGCGCACGTGACATTGGCGGAACAGTGTGCCCCCAGTGGCGAAAAAACACAAGTCCATCGCCATCAATAAATGAAGAAGAAGAAGAAGAAAAAACTAAAGTTGAAGGAAAACAAGCATTGTGCTGATTTTCGATCGCAGAATTTACTCATTTCCATCTGTTTCGAAATCTATAGAATTTTATTTACGTGCACTAACTACATATAGCACTGTGATATCAAAAAAGCATTTAGTTTTGTGGAGCCAACCAAATTTACAAACATGGTGTGTGTTCCTTGTTTCATCATTCCCGTGTTGTTATTTCTATGGCATAAGTTTATTCAGCCTTATGTGCTGCGCTTCTGGAATCCATGGGCCGTTAAAGATGCTGACGGAAACGTGAAAACTGAGTTCCCGTTTAAATGTGAA
This sequence comes from Ostrinia nubilalis, assembly GCF_963855985.1. NCBI lineage: Eukaryota > Metazoa > Arthropoda > Insecta > Lepidoptera > Crambidae > Ostrinia > Ostrinia nubilalis. Next base: position 11,181,008 of record NC_087103.1, read on the forward strand.
GGAGGAGTTTGCGCCTTTAGCAGAGGGTCTGGGAAGAAAGAAAAGCTAGAAGAAAATAAACCAGATGACGTATCAGCTGATCCTTGCAATGACACTGCTCCTACTTCTGACGCGAGGCTCAAAGCAGATTAAAACACAGCAAACGCTCGTTAGCCTTTACTCTGGTGGTAGTCCTTCAATGCATTTATATTTTCGTATCTGACTAGATAACTAATGAAAAATGAAATATTTTAAAGTTACAAAAGTTAAGTTTGGGGTGGTATAGGTAGATTTATTTTAAAAATAATAGCAAGAATCCACAAGGACTTTATAAACTGTGTTGTTGTAACCATGAATGTATTATTTAGTTAGGCATTTTTAAACTTATGCTCCAAAGAGAAATTAAAAGAATGTCTCTTTCCAAGATTTAATACCTGTATTTGTCTGAAAAACAATGTAACTATTGATGAATAAATATATTAAAAGGTTGTTGTTAATTTGTCTGTTTAGCTTTATTATAATTATGTTGCTATATGAGTATTAGTATCTATTATTTTGTGATATCCACACACAAAATCTTATTATAATAGAGTAGGCACAGAATTTCAATGTAAATAACTATTTATTTTTTCAATAAACAATGAACATAACTAGTTCTTTCATTTTTAACTATTTTATTATGAGAAGATGGTTAACTGGCAGAGAATTCCTTATGGCATTAAGTTAATTAATAAATTTTTTTTGGCATTAAAGATTTAATATAAATAAGATGAATCTGAATAATACAGGCACAGATTTAGATATTAAGTTTATTTGGATCCCTTATCTTAACATGCTTTTACATTCCAATGTAAACATGGCTAAAATGCTTCAAGTTAAGAAAAATATTCAGTAGATTTAATGTTCAAAAAACCTTGTTCAATACAATGTTCAATAGGGATATCCTATTTCCATGTTGGATAATATTACTAATATGAAATAAAAGATTTCTTCAGTATGTAATTTTAAACTTTATTTCCACAATTAGATAGAATTTGTATTACTGCTACAAGGCAAACCTGTGTGAAATATTTGTACAATGAAATTCCATAGGTAAATAAATATTATTGATACTATTGCATATGTATAGTTATGTATGTATATGGCTGACTAACACTGTAGATCTAACTGAAATAAAACTAAATTCTACATTAGAACCAAAAGTAGGATGAGTGATAATAATAATAACTATGACACTTATTATTTATACTTAACAATAATAGTCGGAATTAAAGTAGGTACTTAATGGCTATGAATTTATTTGATTATACGAGCTGATGCAGTGTCAGACAGTAAAAATATGTCACATCATCTAGAAACAATATTAGAAGTTAATGAAATGTAACACAAAATACTGTTTTGTGTGCTTAATTTTTATTGTTAGTGTCAACTTAAAATATTAATAGAACAGAACTTAAAAAGCTGCATAATACATAAAATATTCAAACTATCTATGGACCAGCAAATTGAGGAAAATCATTCTTAGTAAAAAGTCCAGTTCAATTCTTACATACTAACTTATTTTTACAGAGCTTATGTTAATAGCGAATATGGCCGCATCTGCAACTATAAATGTGATATTACCAATTAAAAAACGAGTAAAATTAGTAACCAACTTATAGACTCTTATTAACCTCGTAAGACCGAAGAGTAAATTGTGTCGACTTCTAAGTATCGCCGAATGTGCTTTTAGAAGAACGAATAATTTGAAGTAGTAAACGCCGAGCACTTCGAGTAAAAAAAATTCTTTGTTAGAGATTTTCTTTTGCATTCATATTTTCAGGGGCCCTATATAATAGTGCATAGAGCTTATTTTAGGTGAAAAATTATAAAAAAATGTTTTCTCTTAAAAGAACATTCGGTATTACAGACTTTAAAAAGGAAAAGTAAATAAATTGTATATTATACTTTAAAGTAAAACATAAATGTAACCTTCTTAATAAATTAATACTACATAAAGATACAATAACGATATTAATAAATGTAACTGAAAAGGAACAACGGTTTTAATTTTATTTAATGTTTCATAATTAGTACTTTTAAAAGTACTATCGGTTTTATAACATACACTAATGATAGGTTAAAATGTATAAGAAGTAAAGTGAATATTCATGTTAATTATAATATTTACTAAACTAAAAATCAGAACGTTCTCATGGTAAATTTTCTCAATCATATCATAATTTTAAACGTCCAATACTCAATCCCATCTCAATAGAAAAAATATACAAAAATAAAACTTTCACCATCAAGACCGAATGTTCCTTGCAAAGAACTTTTATTTTCAAACGAAAAAAATCTTACAAAACTACTTCAAATTGGGAAAAATAATTTTTTTGCTTGTTTAGCAGTATTTTAACTTAAATTATACTGGTCAGTTTTGCAATTAAACTACGTTTACGTGAAGAAAAAAAATTAATCGCACATCATGTCTTCTCGGACGAACCACCTTGTCAAAGAAAAATGATAATTTGACAGTGACATTTTGTTTTTTTTATATTAATAAGTTCGGATACCTGATTTTGAATACTTTAAGCCATAGACTATCACTCTTTTTTTTCGATTGGCGCGAATTTTTGAACTTAAATTTATCGCTAAAGTTTTAGTTCCTCTGATGGCACATCCGGCGATACTTCGAAATCACCTCCGAAAATGTCTCGGCGTTACTGACTACAAAGTTTCAGTTCCTTCTGAGGCACATCCGGGCTTACGAGGTTAACGCAAAATAATGTAAATTTGTATAAAATGAAATGGTTGCAGATGCGACATGTTGGCTCAAAACTTCCGGCGTGTACCTGCATCAATCCAACAAGATGGCAACCATTCAACAATTTAACCAAATAACAACTTTTCACAATTTCACATTCATCGTCACTGGCATACTCTATTTTTGATGACTATAGAACACTTCACTTTACATTTTTCAATTCTACATCAAATACTAATGTTGAGTTTGGTGGAATCACTGGAGGGGATCCTTTGGCTCCATACCTGTCACAGATAACAAACAAATTATTAGAACTATAATTTTTGAAAAATAAAATCATAATAAATTATTAGATAATCACTTACGCCATTGCAGGTGGGCAGACGATCTTCCTCTTGCCTCCGACTTTCATGCCAGCGATGCCTACGTCCCACCCTGTGATGACTTCCTTAGCTCCCAGCTTGAACTTGAAGCCAGGCCCCTTAATGCAGTTGTCAAACATTTTGTTGTTCTGTTTCAGACGACCTTCGTAGTACACCTGTACAAATATTAATTTTACTATTAAATACTACAACCTAGTCAAATACAGAATTTGCATTGCAACATTTAAGTTTAAAAAGAGGTCAGTCGGAAGACATTTTGCCATTTAGATAGAACAAATTAAAATGGTGAAAGAACATTCAAAATTATTATAAATTTTAGGCATGAATAGTAGCTCAGTTATAATAAAGTATTAGTATAAAAAGGATAACTAACCATAACCACTTTGCCTGGTTTAGCAGGGGCTCCAGTGCCAACCTTGGTGTCTTCAATGAAAACTCCACCACTGAGGGTCTTCTTTTCTTTCTTGTCACCAGCATCTTGGCTGTCTTTCTTGGCATCTGGCTTCTTCTTCTCAGCCTTTTGCTTTTCTTCTGGTTTTTCCTTCTATAAAACAAAAATATATTACTTTAGATTACATTAATAATGTTTCCAGTTTAGTCTTTCTAAAATCTAAACTGGAAACTAACTAAATCTAAAACTTCAAAAATTTCATGGACTCAATCACCTTGTCTCACTTTAAAATCAAGTGATTTATTTACTGCCAATCAAATGAATAAAGCGAAGGGTTTTTCAATGGACAGCTTGAATAACCAGTCAGAATCTCTGATATAGCTATAGCCTTTAGGCTGACATAATTGTCAGGTGAATTTTAGTTGGAAATCTAGTCTGGTCGCCGAGCAGACAGAATTTCGCACAATGACCCCAAGCTACCCATCCTTATCACTGCTGTCGCGACTGTGCGACGGGTGGCCGCAGTGTGTGCGAGCGCGACAGCAATTAATTACGCGCCAGTGATGAGGATGGGTAGCTGGAATCATTGTGCGAAATTCTATCTGCTTGGCGACCGGACTTTAGTATGTAGCCAAAACAAGACCGAGACAAATATATCCTACCTTAGCTTTATCTACGCCGTTGACCTGTGGCTGCTCCTTGCCCTGCTGCTGCAGCTTCTTCTTGAGGCGGCGGCGCTGCGACTTGCTGAGCTTGGACATGTCCACCTTCTCCTCCTTGCTTGGCGACCGGACTTTAGTTTGTAGCCAAAACAAGACCGAGACAAATATATCCTACCTTAGCTTTGTCTACGCCGTTGACCTGTGGCTGCTCCTTGCCCTGCTGCTGCAGCTTCTTCTTGAGGCGGCGGCGCTGCGACTTGCTGAGCTTGGACATGTCCACCTTCTCCTCCTTGCTTGGCGACCGGACTTTAGTTTGTAGCCAAAACAAGACCGAGACAAATATATCCTACCTTAGCTTTGTCTACGCCGTTGACCTGTGGCTGCTCCTTGCCCTGCTGCTGCAGCTTCTTCTTGAGGCGGCGGCGCTGCGACTTGCTGAGCTTGGACATGTCCACCTTCTCCTCCTTGCTTGGCGACCGGACTTTAGTTTGTAGCCAAAACAAGACCGAGACAAATATATCCTACCTTAGCTTTGTCTACGCCGTTGACCTGTGGCTGCTCCTTGCCCTGCTGCTGCAGCTTCTTCTTGAGGCGGCGGCGCTGCGACTTGCTGAGCTTGGACATGTCCACCTTTTCTTCCTTGCTGGTGTCGAGCGTGCTCTCCGCCTCGTCGGACGACTTATCGTCGTCTTCTTCCTCGTCCTCGGCCTCCTCATCTTCCTCATCCGATTCTTCTTCATCGCTGTAATGGTTTGTGAGTATATTATAGAAATTAACTGCAAAATGTGTTGGTAAGCGCATAACTCGTTCGTTGCAATCCAAGGATGGTTTTTACGGCGAAATCGAAGGCGAGAGGCGATAAACAGCTCTTTTTTCACGCGGACGAAGCGGCGGAATGCTAGTTGTTTATAAAATTTTCCTTTCTTTTTTTTAAATATAAAATAATCAAAATAGCAATAGTATATTTGGCATGTTTGTAAATTGTAACAAATAAATTTTAACATAGTTATAGAGGTATAAAAAACAGAAATAAGCAACATTACCTATCACTTGCTTCACCAGATGTGTTCATCTTGAATGACTCATCATTCTCATCTGTGTCAATGTCTTCACCGTCCAGAAACTTTTGGAGTTGGTCCTCTTCATCATCATCGTCGTCGTCGGAACTGTCTGCAGCTGCTTTTGCTTTTTTGTCTTTCTATAATGAAAACACAGAATGTTTTTAAAATAATTGTAATGTAATAAGTACCATTACAAAATTGACAAGCAATTTTGCTTCCTACCAGTTAAAATAGTTTCAATGATTCTAATACAATTTGCACTCTAATAAAGTTGTAATCAAGGTTGTATTCAAAGATAAAATATTATGAACTGTAAAATTATATGGGTAAAAGTTGCCTCATCACAAATATGAGTCAAAGATACAAAAAGAGGCTGTCTAAATACCCGAACCAACTTGCCGTGCAAGTCACTATCCCTGAAGCTAGGAGGCGACTGAAACAATGGCACATTCTGGATATGAAGAGCCAGAATAAATCATGGAGGGACTCCCAGTGAGGATTCTGCTCTCATAGCTTTTATTCACAGAAAAAATCTGCTCATAGTCTACTGACTGATTGCATGATAGAGTAAACTATAAAAATACAAGTTGCCTAAGTTATTAGGTGAACCAACCTTGGCTTTCTTATTTGCCGAAGCATCGTTGCTATTCTCCAGCTTCCTCTTGGACTTGGCAGGGGCCACAGGCGCGGGCTCCTCCTCCTCCTCTTCTTCTGCATCATCCTCCGACAACTCCTCGTACTCAGGGTCGAGATATCCAGTTAAATGAACGTTGCATTTACCTGTGGAGAATAATAATGTCACATTCGATCAAATTAAGCAGGGAAGAAAGAAAATCATGTATTTCATTACAAAACATTGTGCAAGTTCATCAATCAGCATCATTTATCTGTCAGTTCATACTGCTGAGTGTTTAATTTTATTATCACAGGTTAATTAATAACAATTTTGATTATGAAATTTAATGTATGTAAAATATCTATCAAAATTTGAACCAGATAATAAAAAACTTACATCTTATTCCAATGCTACATGGTAATTAAACTTAGGGGAACTTTGCATTGCATAATAAAATTATGATTGCAATTTTATTATGCAATTCTCAACATGAAAATATACTCACCATTGGTCAAAAAAGCTATTGAGTCCCCACTCTTGAAGTACAAGTCAAGTGGCACCTGCACACTTTTGGTCTTCTGGAGTGTGCACACCAGGAAGTTTTTGCCATCTACCACCACCATAACTTGGCAGGGGTCGTTGTCACCGGTGGAAATGTCGATAGCGGCCTGCGATATGTGGAAGGGTTTCTCCACCACTTGAGCATACCGCTTGTTCGGTTCCATAATCAGTCCTAAAAACATTATATCCAGACATGACTCAAGAACTTACGAGAGAACATCTCAAAACTAATGTGCTTATAACGTGTGGAGTACTAAAAGTATTTATTTCAAACGTTATCACAGCCGAAGCATGCACGGGACCAACCATGTCATGACAGCTAATCATTCAAAACAATGAAATCAATGAATTATCACGTGCGACAGGATTACACTCAAGTTCCATTGACTTTAAAGCTTTAGAATTGTAAAATTATGTTAAATCTTAAAAGCTAGGGGCATGGAAATCGACAACACGTGGTGATACATTTGCCGGTTAACTTACCCCAAAACATCTTGGCAAATTTGAATATCACTGATTCTAATTAAATAGTAAGCCTGTTCAAGGCTCCACGTAACTTCCAAAGAACAGAATTATCCAAAAGCAGGTGAACAATTTATTGAAAAAACGTGGATTTTACGAAACGCGGCAAATTCCACCATTTACCGGACCGCCGAAGACACAACGAAACGAAGAAAGAACCATAGAGAAGAAAGATTTCTGCTGAAACATAACTAGGGATGTAAAAAACCGATTTTAAATTTATATTGAGTTTTCAATTGAATGTTTCTTCGTTTCAGCCACTCACGTCTAGAGATGGGTTTCCACCCGGGTAAAAACCCACATGAGGGTAAAAACCCAATAAAAACCCGTTTCATTCCACCCGTGGGTGTTTACACCGGGTGAAAACAAATAATTTTATAATTATTTCAATTGGTATCTTTTCTTTATTTTTATTGAATTTTTCTCATTTAAGTTTATTGATTAATAAGTAATAAGTCAAATTTAACACTAATATGCATTTATATTGTGGCCAAAACGTAAAATTGATCACGTTATGATGATGTGACCAATTATTTTATAAAATGGTGTTATTTCAAGAATCGTTGAACCGATTTAGAAGAAATTTAGTAGGAACACAATAATTTGTGATCATGGCAAGGACATGGAGGGGGAGGGGGGGGGGGGGGAGAGGGGGGCTGCCAAAGATGCCAAACTCTCTCTTTGATGACATTACGGTATAAAGTTACAAATAACAACACCAACTACAAAGTACTTCTGCTTAAAAACTTGTAATCGAACCGCCCTTCCGCCACTGTAACGCATTGTAACGTTTTTCAAGACCTCCTCTCCCCCCAGATTGCATTACGTAACGCTAGAACGCCCCCTTAGCAACAAATACCACTTCTCACTTTAAAAAAACGCTATTTTGGTTTTCACCCACCAGAATGGGTGATAATGGGTAAAAACCGGGTTTTTACCCAAATCACCCAGTTTTAACCCAATCGGGTGAAATGGGTTTTTACCCACTACCCATCTCTACTCACGTCTACTGCTGGAAAATGACAAAAAGCTTATCAAAAAGGCCTCGCCCACGTAGACAGAGAAAACTGTTATTCTCTGCCTACGCTCGCCCAAGCATTATTTTCCTTAACGACCGGTCAATGCTAGACGGACTAATTCATTTTTATAGTTATGGTGCTTTTAGCGTTTGCTTTTTCAGTAGGTATTCTAAAGTTGATTCATTCACAAATTAATTAACGGATACTTTTTCACTTTAATTAAGTACAGCGTATACAGCTTAGGTATACAGACCATTGTTTCGCAACCTTTTATGATATATAAGAACAAGAAAATACTCTTCGTTGTTTGTATTTGTTCAAAAAATCATTTTGTTTGCGTTTAGAATCAGTCAGAGGATAGTAGAAGAAAGTCAATGGTATAAAAATGTTGTGCTTATAGCCGTTGCATTATAAAGAAACGTCAACCATAGAGAAACATGGTTGTTACAGGTTAAAAAAAACATTCAGTTATTATGTCATCTTGACGTTTCTCACTTCTTTTTGTTATCTGTCAAAAGACGAGAACAGTGTTTCAGCCATGGTAAATGTCGAAATTTATTAGAAAATCTAAAGAAATCTTTACAATCTTTCTTTTTTCTGCACCGTAAAACTATCTACAAAATGTTGTTGATGTAAAATGTGCGTCCAGATGATTATTTACCGACTTCTGTGTTTAATTTCTAGGGTCGTGTCAGGACTAAGACCGTCAAGAAAGCGGCTAAGATCATCATCGAGAAATATTACACAAGGCTTACCCTTGATTTTGATACCAACAAAAGGATATGTGAGGAAATCGCTATCATTCCTACCAAGCCTCTGCGCAACAAAATTGCTGGGTGAGTACTTACAGTAACCTCAAATTTATTAGTACCTATTTATTGTTTTGAAATCTCATTTTGTAGTAATTAAGCTCAGAAATAAATTAACTGGTTGCTATGAATTAAATGTAGAGTCACCTATCTAAAATTGTGTTATCTTTAATTTTTGTTTGTATGGGCTTGTATGTTATTGTTTTCTCTACACCATTCTCCTATTTTTCTACATAGTTCTTAGATGTTATAAATTGTCATGTAGCTGTTACTAAATCTGTTGTTTTTCTAAATAATCATGGATTCTACATACCAGATTGTAACCAGTGGTATTTTTCAAATTAATTTTTATTATACCGTTTTACAGATTTACCACTCATTTGATGAGGCGTCTCCGACACTCCCAAGTCCGTGGAATCTCCATCAAGCTGCAGGAAGAGGAGCGTGAGAGGCGTGACAACTACGTCCCTGAAGTGTCTGCCCTAGAGCACGACATTATTGAGGTAGACCCCGACACCAAGGACATGTTGAAGATGCTGGACTTTAACAACATCAACGGTCTGCAGTTGACGCAACCTGCCACACAGGGTGGATATGGTGGCAGGCGTAATTAATAAACTAATTAATTAAGCTACTTCTGTGTTTTATTTCATAGATATTGTTTTAAATTCACATCTTGACCATTGATTAGGGACCATACTTTATGTTTACACTAGGACATTTATTTTTTTATACCTAAATACCTAGGTATCTTAGAATATTATTATTTAGTGGGTCCTGGGCTCAAGTATCTACTAAAAATTTTTAATTAATGGTTGACTAATCTAGTCTACTTGTCCTATTATAAGCCTGGAATATTGAAAGCCATGCAAACACAATCTACCTACTTTCTAAAACTAAATAGAAGTTAAAAAATTGACGAAATTAATTCTTTTCGTGAAAATTTTTGTAACATGCTAGAGCTTTTTTGGAACCGCCCTTGTACCTGATTGTACCTACTCTTGCCGCCCATCTCGCATCTCCCCGATTATTTTGTAGGTATTTCCAATGATTCACGCTAGATGGTGCTAAATAAGCAACAACTACATAAGATTTCAAACTAGTGTGGACAGAGAATAGTAAGATTGATAATGATGCCGTTGTATTAGTGTAGCACATACAAATTAATCCAATATAGAAAAAGTGCATAATAATAAAAGAAGATTATTATGATTTGATTAAACTAAAATAGTAAAATGCTCAGTAGGTATGTGTATCCGAACGTATAAATTGTTTGTTAGTGGTTATGGCTGTCTCGCTCACTCTTGTGAAAAATAAATGTCGGTGTCGCTTTGATTTTTTGGGCTTGTTCAGGAAGGCAAGCACCTTGAGCTAACTGTGCTGTGTAATATTTTTAACAATTCAGAGTTTTAATGAATTAAGTAATAACTTTTTTATTAGCATCAACAAATTCTTATTATGAAGAATGGAATGTTCACATTTATTAGATAACGTCAAGGTGGATAGCGATCTCATTGTTGAGGACACCGCGATCACAAAGAACTTCAGTTGTTCAGGTAATTATAGCTTCGTTTGTAAAAGTACTCAGATGTGCCAGGTGTTCACGGATCAAAGGAATTCTGTTAGACGCTATGTCGTTATTTCCTTGGGAGGTTAGTTTCGAAAAATCAATACAGTGAACTCCAATAATCAGCTGTTCGGAGGGTGCGGGAGGGGGGAGTCAGCATGGATGACCGTGACTGATGTTGCGTTTCGCATTTCTGACGCGTTGCGATAATATTAAAAGCACATGACAATGGCTAGCTATTTTAGACTACTGGCCACTGGATGAAGTATTTCCCCTAGAACAAAATTTATGATGGTCGGCGTCGCAAGCGGATGGGGCGCGCCTCGCCGCCGGCGTCATGCTTGAGACATTTACGCAGTTCCTTTAGTGAATGTCTAATCATATTCCCCCAATTTATGTATATCAGCTTCTGCAAACAGAGCACAAATATATTCAAAACATTTTTATAAGTGTGTTTGTTTACTCTTATCTCCTATCATTATTCTACCTTTACAGAATGTGGTGTGAAAGATCAGAACTGGCTATGTCTGCAATGTGGAGTGGTGAATTGTGGTCGCTACGTCAACGGCCATGCAAAGCTACATGCCGAGTCCCAAGACCACCAGATGTGTCTCAGTTGTGATGTCTATTCAGTGTATTGGTAATAACAAAACACCTAATTTGAATTTGCTTTAAAAAAATCTAATAAGATTTTTATATTAATTATTTGTATTTACAGCTACAAATGTGATGACTATGTTTCCAACGACACGGAAAATAAAACAATAGATAAAATAAGACAACATTTGATGCAATCTGGAAATGCAAATGATGAAAATACAAATGATATTGTTGAAGCAGTAAATGGAAACAGTAAAGAGGTCACGAAAGATGGAAATGCTTCATTGACTTTGAATACGTCTGAAAACTGTAATGAAAAGCCTGATCAGTCCCCAAGCAGCATTCAGGAGGAATTGTCAAACGCAGATGTGGCCTCTGGCAGCCCGTGTAGTGAAGCATCTGGTAATCTTAATGTTAATGCAGAAACCAGTGAAAGTAAGCCATCAAAAAGCACTAAGGTATGCCGATATAAAATATGACAATCTCTAGATCATTGTGATGATATGACTGGTGGTTATGTAAAGTTTTTTTTTTTTAAATTTCAGAATGTAGACGAGCCAGTTAGAAGTTTACGACCCCGATCACGCAAAAGATCTCATTCAGAGGATAGTAGTTCTGCCGAGAATAACTCCAGCCAGCCATCCAGAACCAAGGAAAAGAAAATAACCCCCTGCAACGGCAAGAGCCAGAGGGAAAAGAAAATTGTAGGATTAAAAAATTTAGGCAATACTTGTTTTATGAATGCAGTTTTGCAGAGTTTGAACAATATACAGGAATTTAGTTGCTATTTTAGTCAGTTGCCATCACTTGAGGTGAAGACGAATGGCCGTAAAGTGTACCATTCTAGGAGTTACACGCGACAAGAGATGCACGATGTTGTTATGGCTGAGGAGCTTCGAAAGGTAAATAACTCATACATTTTATTTATAATGTGATGACTGCTATAAATATAACCTTGAGTTATAAACACATCCTGTAAGAAAAAGAACTTTGTTGGTAACTCTTTTGACACTGCTGTTTAGCACAGTTACAGCAAAGGAATTGGTTGTACTAAATTATGATGGTCAGTCTTGGCTTACATGAGTGTATCTAATTGAAACTATTAATGTTTCTCATCTACTACTTTATGGAAATTGAAAAACATTGGCTAATAGATTCCATAAAAAACATTTTATAAAATCAAAGTTCTGAGTCTTACTCACACAAAACGTTTTTCAATTCCATTTAAGTGATGAATAATTCAGATACAAATTATCAGCTAGTCTGTTTGCTATATGATAAAACCAAACAGTGCAAAGTTCACAGCTTTCTTATGTAGTAACAGGAAAATATGAATTGTGACATGTATGAATCACATAGTCATTAATTCAATCAACAGCATGTTATTTCACAAAGCGTTTTCGATTTATCTGACCTACCTGTCTCTATTACTCGCGTGTGGATTGTGGTGTAATAGGGGAGGCAGATGGAACTAAATAATATATCCAAACTGTTTTCAGTGTCTTAGGCCGTTTGTAGACATCCATTTTTTCACCGGACGAAGGACCGTCAAAAAACGGATATCCTTTGTTTGCTGTCAATTTTCTCGCCGGACCTATGTCCGATGCATGTACATACGCCACCGCTAAATCCGGTGAAAAAATCGGGCCGTTGTCCGGTCAAAAAAACGGATGTTCAGCAAACAATGGATATCCGTTTTTTGACGGTCCGTCGTCCGGTGAAAAAACGGATGTCTACAAACGGCCTTATAAGATTTGTGGTATAAGGCAAACTAATTTAAAAGAGCTGTGCTATCTACCTAGATCTTGATAAAAACTTACGCACCCTATTCATCCTTGTTGGTTTTTCCCTAAAGGTTAAATGCCAAGTAATTATTTCAAGATCGAATAACAAATATTATTGCAACTACATAAGGGCCTACGCTAATACGCGCGGAATGCGTGTATCGAAAAATAGTATAAGTATCGCAATGTGGCGCGGTCGCGTGAGACGGGTTGCTTTACGCACCCGCAAAAGTTTTAGTGTACAGCCTAAGTTACACAACTAAAATTAGTTTAGCTGGATAAGCGTTTTAGAACGCGCTTGGGCGTTTCCGAGTTTCCGATTATTCAGAGGGCTTTGCATTTATGTTTTTTAATATGGAAGCATAGATCTGGCAATGACTACGTAACTTGCCTATAAATCTGTCTGATAACAAACCGTCTCGACCAAGGGGGCGCGCAATCCTCATCACGCGTTGCTTCCCGCTGAAAACCAGCTTCTCGACATGACGTTTGTTGAGCACCTGTTCACTGTTCAGCATATTTTAAAGATAATTATGTACTTTTGTCCGTCACATGTTATGCTGAATAAAGATTTTTTTATTCTTAACTTTGTAATCTGACCTCTGCGCATACCAGGTTTGAATGGGGTGTCAATTTCGGATTTGTCTTTTTATGAGCATAACAGGTATGATGATTCTGTTACTTTTACTCTCAAAACGGTGACTAGCGAGGAGATAATGGAGGTTATTAGAGGACTGAAATCTAATGCGCAGGGATGTGATGGCTTGGCACTGGATGTCTTGCTGCTCACCCTACCGCACTCGCTCGAGACCTTAACCACTATTATTAATTGCTCACTACAGCAAGGAGTGTTTCCTGATGATTGGAAAGTGGCAGCAGTGACACCTTTGCCTAAAACCAATCAACCGACATCAGCCCAGGATCTTCGTCCTGTTAGTGTCCTTCCATGTCTCTCCAAGGTATTGGAGAAGGTTGTATGCAAGCAATTAACTTCTTATTTGGAGAGGCATGGTATACTTCCAGATTTCCAGTCGGGTTTTCGAAGGGGGCATAGCACTGCAACTGCTCTGGCGGATGTTGTGGATAACCTTCTCGCGGCTCAGGACAGTGGGATGGTATCAGCGTTGGTGCTTCTTGACTTTTCAAGAGCATTCGACTCAATTAACACGTCGCTGCTGCTGTCGAAACTCAGATATTATGGTCTTGATCATAGAGCTATCAATTGGTTCCACAGTTATCTACATGGACGGAGTCAATATGTGGAGCTGAGGTTGAGCAATGGGAAAAAGCTTCGTTCGAACTCTCTGCCGGTGAATCGCGGGGTCCCACAGGGCTCAATTTTGGGGCCGATTCTTTACATTCTGTACAGTGCTGATATTGTGGGACATATTGCACACTGTCGTTATCATATGTACGCGGATGACTTACAGCTGTACCTATCATTTGCGCCTCGTGACCAGGGCGGAGCTGCGGCCATGATAAACAAGGACTTACTAAGCGTATCCACCTGGTGCTCCGAAAACTGCCTCACCTTAAACCCAAAAAAGTCTAAGCTTATGCTAATAGGGACACCTAAAAGTATAGCTAAGATCAACAGTCTAAGTATTACATTAAATGGGGAGTCAATAGAGAGGGTTGAGGATGCAAGGAACTTAGGTTTGGTGCTTGACAGTCATCTCAAATTTGAAAAACACATAACTGAGTGTGCAAGGAATTGTTTCTACAGATTAAAGCTCCTGTACAGAATAAGACCCTATTTATGTGAAAGACTTAGGATAAATCTTTGTGAGGCACTTATCTTGTCCAAGTGGAACTATTGCGATACTGTCTATGGGCCGTGTTTGTTGGCAAGTTCTGCTAAATTATTGCAACGAGTACAAAATGCATGTGCCCGCTTCTGCTTCCATATCCCACCACGATCTCATGTTACACCTTTCCTCATTACTGCCAATCTGATGAAGATGGAGGCCCGTAGAAGGCTGCACCTAGCGACAATGTTGTTTGGAGTTATCAGCACAGGGCGGCCAAAATATCTCTTGGACAAGCTAGCCCAGGCCCCTAGTAGAAATGAGCATGAAAGAAGAGTGATTACTCACGTCTTCCTTACACCGAGGCATCGCACATCGGCATTTCGAGGCTCGTTTAGATTTGCAGCGTCTCGATGTTGGAACGACCTGCCCCCGCCGTTGCGTGCTCTGAAAGTAAAGCACTCGTTCAAAATACAGTTAAAAAAAGACTTACTGTCTAGGCAAAATCAATCCTATTGATAGACATTACCATCTGAGTACGCACGCCGTGCATGCGGATATTGGCGTGCCGTTCCGTCATTGATAACGTTGCTCTTCGTGGTTCCCTTCCCTTTTTTCTTTAAGCTTTTTTGAGTCGTGCTCTGGGGATGCTCGGATGCCATGGTTTCGCGATTGTATTTTTTCCCTTGATGAGTACCCTGCAAATAGGTTTTAAAAATTATAAAAATTATATCGTGCGTAAGGGATTGTTAACTTAGCAACCAAGAGGCCACTTACCATCACGTTCACGACTCCGAGTGTGAAATCTCGATGATTTAATCCATTTATTTATTTAAACTAATCATAGAATCCTGATATTTATTTTAATTATTGCAAATTGTGACTGTAATGACATTTGGATGCTGCGTGGCTGATTTGACGTGGCGGCAGAAGTGTCATTTTCCCTTTTTTCTCCTTTATAGCAGTCACGGCCCGTCGACTCGTCACTTTGGCCGCGCACATCTGACCATAGATTCTTTTGTATTGACATTTAATTTATTTTTCATATTATTATTTAATTTCATTTTTATCGTGTCTCAATGTGTCATATTTTATTGTAAATTGTATTTTATTTTTCTTTATTTTTTTTTTTTATTTTTGTGTTGATGATGATTGTTATTTTTATTAGTTTTATTATGTAATTATTTTTTTTCAATCCAATTTTTTATATTTTTTTTTATTTTTTATTTTTTTTTTATTTCTTTTATTTTGACTAATTTTAATTTATAATTATTTAATGCAATTTTTTTTTTTGTTGTTTATTTTGTATAATTGAATGCCCCTACGTACAAAAAGGCGCCCACTGAAAATCAGTGTCTTGGTCAACGGGCCAAGACGTTACTGAGTGGGTGGCCTTTTTGACAACTTTATTATTATTTTTTCCTTTTTTCTTTCTCCTTTTTGATGTTTGTGTTCTAAAATGAATGTATCTATTTTCTACTATTGTTGTTGTCAAATAAAGATTTTCTTTCTTTCTTTCTTTCTTTCTTTCTTTCTTTCTGCGCCAAGTCAAGAGCCTAAACAAGAGGCAAACATTGCAGGTGCTGATAAACCTAAACACCGGCGGCTGCGGCTCGAAGGCGGCCATCTCGCCCGAGTGCCTGTTCCTCGTCATCTGGAAGGTGGTCCCGCGCTTCCGCGGCTACCAGCAGCAGGACGCGCACGAGTTCCTGCGCTATATGCTGGACAGGTTGGTTGACTGACGCTACGTTATAAACCTAAACGCCGGCGGTAATTATCTCACGCACGATCGTGCGTGTTGACGTCCCATCTTTAAAAACTTGTGTACATGGGCCCTTACTTTAAGGGGCTTAGAACTGGTGGTTGATACCAGCCTACACATCTTTAAAAGCATGACCAGGCCTGTTCATCTCCGCGAGTTCACATCGAAAACAAAACACGCACGATGGCCCCCTACAGGATTACTATTCGACGAGGCCTCACATACGAGCAAACATTGACTCACGCACGCGTAATCTTGTGTATGATGGAAAAAATAAAGAAAATGGTGTACTAAATACTGTGCAGTATTCAACTGCCTAAATAATAATAAAAACACAGAATGTACTTTTTTAAGTTGCCTGAAGACACCGAGAGGTAAATAAGTAGTTAATATTATTCATGATAATTCATGCTAAATCATGTATTTCCTCCGCCATTTTCAGCAGTTTCGCACCTCACGTCACATCATTTATGTATTCACTATTGCTTCGGCGCAGTACCGATCACTGAACAAAATAGTGCTTGACTCTTGAGACAAGCTAAATTACACCATATAGTTAATGACATTGAGCATATATTTTTTTAAATACCTTCGCGAAGTAAAACTTCTGTACGTAGTAGGTACTTATTATTATTCTGTGGTATGACCTAAAAAGTTTTATCAGCTTTTAAATCAATAAATTGTCAGTTAATTGAGTTTGCGTCCTGATGACGTCATAGTCCCCATTGCAAAAAAATACTGTCAACTGAGGGAATATCTCACAGCTTACTTGTCCCACAGGCTGCACACAGAACTACTGCAACTGCTGCCGCCGGAGCGCGAGGCGCCGCGCGCGCCCGCCGCCTCCATCGTTACCGCTGTGTTCGGCGGCACGCTGCAGAGCGAGGTATACACATAATATTGCATTTCAACCAGTGCAAGTCCACTGCTGAACATAAACTTCCATCAAGGAATGTCATAAACTATGAATCTTCTGCTTTTTCATCCACCCATTTTCTTTCTCTTTCTCTCCCAGCATAGCTTTGGTTTCCAACAGAGGGATCTCGTGTCTTAAAAATTATGCTCGAAATTAAATATAAACGAAAGCATAATTTCAAGCGCGTAGTTGGTTACAATTTCAGAGCCTTACCACAAAAAACATTGGTTTGAAATGACATTGGTTCAACGCGTGTTTAACTTTTTGTAATAAGCCCTCAATGTTTAGAGTATCGCTCGAATCTATTCTTACATGTAGTTGCATATTTGAGTGCCTGTTCATGTACGAATATGAATGTATCAATCAATGCTTGTGTAATACAGGTGCGCTGTCTGGCGTGCGGTACGGAGAGCAAGAAGTTCGACCCGTTCCTGGATCTATCGTTGGAACTACCGGACGCGGGCCGCCACGACGCGCCCGTGGCGCTCCACGACTGTCTCTCCAGCTTCGTGCAGGTCAGTGAACCCGTCGCTTCCGCACTGGATCGCACGAGCGTGAGGGCATTCTAGTTGTTAACGTTAACGTTGTTTGTAAAAGCAAGAAGTTGCCGGACCGCACGATTGTGAGGGCATTTTAGTTTTTCTGACATGACTGTAAACCCAGGAAGTTGTCGGAGCCCACGAACGTGAGGGCATTCTTGTTTTAATATTTCTGACATTTGTGTAAGCCCAGAAAGTTCCCGGAGCTATAGTTGTAACTTTCTGCGACCCTGAAAGTCGGGAAACGGTTCCCGTTGGACCACTATGGCCACGTTACATGATGTATGAGTTATCCTTTCCTGCCGGGCGAATGCGCGCCGTTATAAATTGTTACCGATGATTTTAGACATCAAAATGTATGACTTATCGATAAAAATCGATATAATGGCACGATCAACGCTGCGTATCCTAGGCCTACTGGGAAGTGGACGCTCCGCATGGAGTCTTTCGACGGCTCTCAACAACGCTTGGAGTCTCTTGAAAACACGCTATGTCAGCGCTGGCCCTATTTAAATAATAAATAAATCTTTGGACAATTTCACACAGCGCCAGCTAGCCCCAAAGTAAGCAACTTAATGCTTGTGTTATGGGTGCTAGCTTAACAGATATACTACTTGTATACTTTTTTTTTTAAATACATACATATTATACATAGTAACACCCAGACCCGTCACAGAAATTAAAATTCATCATTTCAATTTCTGCCCGGCCGGGAATCGAACCCGGGACCTCTCGGCATAGTAGTCCGCTCTGAACCACTACACCAAACGGCCGACAATATTTGCCAATGTATTCTTTACACCCTGTGTTATCTTCCCAGGTGGAGGAGCTGGCAGACACGGAGCGCTACTTCTGCAGCAGCTGCAAGTGCAAGCAGAAGTCCACGAAGCAGTTCTGGATCCGGCGCTTGCCCAACGTGCTGTGCCTGCACCTCAAGCGATTCCGGTGGCACAATTACTTTAGGTGAGAGAGAAAAGGTTATTATGGCAGACATTGGGGGCGTTTGGCCGAAAATAGCATTGTTAGTATGAAAAATGCCGTCCTTTTAGCAGTAAGTGCTATCACTGCTAAAAAAAAATTATGGGAAAACGTCACGTTTGAATTTAGCAAACGTGTCCTCGCCGAAAACATGCTAAAGTTTTCGGTGGTTGCCATGGCGATCGCCAAACGCCCCGATTATTAGCAAAAACTGAAATTTGATAATATATCTCCGCTATCTATCGGTTAGCAGGCTGTATCTCATTTTAAAGCAGACTTTCTTGCGGCTATAACAAAAATTAAAAATAAGATTGGGTACACATACAAGAAGATTGTTTTTTCCTGCGTTTTCAGTTCAATCTTGTACCATGGTACGGGAGCGTACGTGCGTGCGTGATGACTGTTGACTCCCACTAATTAATCAAACTATTTGTTACAGAACCAAAGTGGACACCAGCATATCGTTCCCGCTGCGCTCTTTAGACATGTCGCGCTTCGTGCTGGCCAACCTGCCCGACACGCGGCGCTCGGGCCGCGGCTCGCACGCCTACGACCTGGCCGCCGTCATCGTGCACCACGGCTCGGGGTCAGTATGCACGAGCGTGCGGTCCCGTTGCGAAAGGCGTTGGTCGGCAAATCATAGATGATTTTTAATACAGACGGATATAGTCTTATCCTATTAGCAAATCGCTTTAGTTCCGACTGTCTCCTAAACTTGAGAATCCTTCAAATTCAATGACTAAGACGACAATGGCCCAATGGCTTAGGCATAAGATGGCCAATTCGAGAGGATGCTAGTTTTGTAGTATCGTGGGGAACCCATTTCAAAAACAGGCATTTAACTAACTTCTCTACATGGGGTTTTAACAGGAATTTCACTCACGTGTGCATCACAAATCATCATCATTTCAGCCATAGGACGTCCACTGCTGAACATAGGCCTCATCCAATGCTTTCCATGTTGATCGATTGGTAGCGGC
This sequence comes from Ostrinia nubilalis, assembly GCF_963855985.1. Classification (NCBI taxonomy): domain Eukaryota; kingdom Metazoa; phylum Arthropoda; class Insecta; order Lepidoptera; family Crambidae; genus Ostrinia; species Ostrinia nubilalis. The sequence continues at coordinate 11,200,631 of NC_087103.1, forward strand.
CTGCGTCCAGCGCTTCCCTGCTACCTTTACGATGTCGTCGGTCTACCTTGTAGGTGGACGTCTCACGCTGCGTTTTCCGGTACGCGGCCTCCATTCCAGAACCTTTCTGCCCCATCGGCCGTCAGTTCTGCGTACTATGTGCCCTGCCCATTGTCACTTCAGCTTGCTAATCCGTCGGGCTATGTCAACGACTTTGGTTCGTTTACGGATCTCCTCATTTCTGATTCGATCTCGCAAAGCATCACAATCATCATATCGCATCACAAATGACTTATCTCAATCATCTTTCCTCCACAGAGCCGGGTCCGGGCACTACACCGCGTTCGCGATCAACGACGAGCAGTGGTTCCACTTCAACGACCAGACGGTGCGCGCCACCGACGCGGCCACGGTGGCGGCCTGCAAGCCCTACATCCTGTTCTACATCCGCCGCGAGCCCGCGCTGCCCGCCGCCTCGTGACGGCCCAGTCGCAAGGCGCGCGCCGCACCGCACGAGCGTGAGGGCATTTTAGGTCTAACATTTCTGACGTCTGTAAACCCAGAAAGTCGCGCAGTGCACGAGCGTGATGGAATTCTTGTTTTAACATTTCTGACGTTTGTAAACCCAGGAAGACGCCGGAGCGCACGAGCGTGAGGGCATTTTAGGTCTAACATTTCTGACGTCTGTAAACCCAGAAAGTCGCTAGAGCGCACGAGGGTGAGGGCATTCTAGTTCTATCATTTCTGACGTTGTTTGTAAACCCAGGAAGTCGCGCAGTGCACGAGCGTGATGGAATTCTAGTTTTAACATTTCTGACGTTTGTAAACCCAGGAAGACGCCGGAGCGCACGACCGTGAGGGCATTTTAGGTCTATCATTTTTGACGTTGTCTGTAAACCCAGCAAGTCGCTTGAGCGCACGAGGGTGAGGGCATTCTAGTTCTATCATTTCTGACGTTGTTTGTAAACCCAGAAAGTCGCGCAGTGCACGAGCGTGATGGAATTCTAGTTTTATTAACATTTCTGACATTTGTAAACCCAGGAAGACGCCGGAGCGCTCGAGGGTGAGGGCATTCTAGTTCTATCATTTCTGACGTTGTTTGTAAACCCAGGAAGTTGCGCAGTGCACGAGCGTGATGGAATTCTAGTTTTAACATTTCTGACGTTTGTAAACCCAGGAAGACGCCGGAGCGCTCGAGCGTGAGGCATTTTAGGTCTAACATTTCTGACGTCTGTAAACCCAGCAAGTCGCTAGAGCGCATGAGGGTGAGGGCATTCTAGTTGTAACATTTCTGACGTTGTCTAAAAACCCAGAAAGTCGCGCAGTGCACAACCGTGAGGGCATTCTAGTTATAACATTTCTGACGTTGTTGTCTGTAAACCCAGGAAATTGCCAGAGCGCACGAGCGTGAGCTCTTAAGTTTATTGACGTGAACTATGGAAGTCAGGTACACGAATGATGATTGGGTGGATTAATGGCATTTTTATTTAACTCGATTACTGGTGAATTCATGTCTCACTTATGGAAAATATATTGGTGATTTGATATTGATAGATGATTGTCTAAATTGATATTTCCACATTTTTAGTCATTTTGAACTAACATCAATTAGAAGTTTTCAATCGATATCTCATCCTATAGGAACTAGGAACGAAGTAAGTGGCATTTTGGATGGTTTAGTATACATTAATCAGTGAACCCTCGGCGCCATACGTCTTTGGCAAATATAAGTCAACAGAATGTTGACCGTAAACCCAGTTAGTCCAAAAATTGATTAGATTACGAGTGACAATGGCTTGAAATATAAATCCGCAAAGCCTATATTAAACAATATCTTTAATTACGCAACGATTTTTTATTAGATGTACGACGGTTGCTGAATGGGGATTGAAAGATATCACTGATTATGCTATCGGGGTGAAGAGAGGTCATTGTAAGCTTATCATAGATTCATATCGATGCCCTTCTGGACAGAACATAGGTTAGTGACTATATTGCGGCCCTACTATAATACACAGACAATTTACTGACTGTTAAATGAAAAAAAAAATAGATTTAGACCATTTAATGGGATATGGTAATCGTTGCTTGCTGCACTTTATATGTCAAAAGCTGGATGTATCTTGATCGAGGTGTTTGTAATCCAGAGGAAAAGCAATACAAGTAGATACGGTATATCTCATAGGTACCTGATCTAAGATTTGTTCATCTGAAGCCTTAATACCTCCAATTACGATCATGTTTATAATTACGCTTAATTTTTTAAATTTTAGGAGTACTCGTGTTTATCGTGGCCAGTGACGAATTTATTGTTTAAAAATCATGTAACAATCTTATTCCCGTATAATAACTTTCATTTAATTATAATTATGTAAAAATCTAAACAGCATTCCTAGGTATATGGTTTCTGAGCAGGACTCATGTTGTGTGTGTTTAATTTTATATTTACTATGATTTTCTAGTAGTGCTACTTATATGAAATTAGTTTGGCGCTTGAATCTGGTCTTTTCACACAAGTGCTTAAGTTATAATGTACTGTAACACTTACATTTTAATTACAAGACAATGTTTTGTGATGTGACGAAACTACAAGAGACTTATAAGGCCTTAAGTTGCTTCAAACCGTTTCTTCTGTTCTGTAGTTAGGATGAAATTTACATTACTTAATAAGTTGATAATGTACAACAATATTAGCAATCGCCTTCACATACAGATTTATATCATGTTAATTTGTAAGTAACAAAATACTCAATATAAACAGTTGCACAGATGTTGACATAACATTTTAAGAATTTGAGCCTATAATGTTTATTAGAACGTTAGGGAATTCATGATTCATCATTTTATTAGTAAACGAAGTGGCATACCTACGATGCATTTTACAATAGTTCAATAAGTTTGAGTGTAGTGTCTCGCTTAACATGGGTTGACGTTCAGTTCTTACTTGCATTTTACATTCCTGTAACAAATTGTGTTGTTTTACTTTTCGATGCATTCATTGATGCGAGACTACGACAGTTTTGTGTGTAAACATTATGTGATAGTAAAAACTTGTGTACATAACGATTTTATTCTGAACTATTTTTCGCAAAGTACCTAATTTGAATAGCAGGTTTATTTGTAAGTACTTCAATTACTGGGAGTTGATAGTGATTGAATTTAATAAATTCGCTAATTTAAACATCAAAGAAGTTGTTTTATTTATTTTTATTATGACAAACTCCTTATTACTATTTAAAACATCGAAAACATTTTCCTAAGCGTTTAAGCCAAGTTTGTTTCTCTGATTCGCTATCTATAGTTAAGTGCAACGAGGGTACGCTCTCTGTTATTGGTAAGAACTCGGCCCATGCAACGGGCTTCAGCAAGGACATGTTGCGAGCCCACAGCTTATTACTTGCAGATTCCTTACTGTCCTCATGTTCAATAAAAGTGTTTTCTAATTCTTGTACTTCAGATTCGCTGGTAAATGATTGATTTTGCTTCTCCTCGTGAATCCAGTTGTTACTGTCAAGTTTTTCGATGGGGTCTGTAATTATTGAATGTTTCGGCCGACCGACGTCAATGCCTATCTGAGGTTTCTGTAACAATTGCTTATCAAAATCTCCTCCTTCGTGTCCCTCGTCGTCCATATCTTTAACAATTATTTTGTCAGTTTTTATCGAAGGTGGTAAGTTCCTATTGGAAGAAACTGTTGCCACATTTTTAGCTTTTTCATCGACTACGTTTATCTCTGCTTTGATTTGAATCTTATGTGAATTTTCACTCAAAGAATCATTCGACTTCGGTTCGGCCGATGGAACCTCTACTAAAGCCTCTAGTTTGGAAGGGCATGTAGGACTAAATTTTGTATGCCTGGACCTCCTTCTCCTTTCGCGAGGCGAGAGACTCATCCAATTCACAACATTTGTGTTACTCGATTTATCTTGTTTATCAACATGGTTTAGAAAACCGTTTGTAGTAGTGTTTGTATCGAACCAGTTATTTATAGGTTTGGAGACCGGGCCGTTGATTGACTTAGGTGATTCGTCAGGTACATTGCTTCGAGTTGGCTCCGTAATTTCAGTCACTGTCGGCAGCGTTGTCGCCATGGACAAGTTTAACCGCGGCACGTAGGTAGCAGGAATGGGCGATGCAACTCTTCTGGTATTCTTGGTCACGTTCGGTTCCTCGCAAAAGTTTTCTAATGAACATGAAGTAGAGCTCGTGCTGTCTTGACTGGGAATGTTGACCAGCTCATAATCATTGTCCGATAAAATACGCTTGTTTCTAAACGAGTATATCCATATTGTGCGTTTGTTGGAGTCTGCGTCTTGATCAAAAGTTATTATTTCGCTGTCATAAGGCATGTCGCCGTTCATGTGGTCGGGATTATCTGCTCTATCTATGAATTCAGTTTCATCCGACGAAGTATCAGAGTTGAAAGGCTTATTTATGATTGTAAAACAGTTAGATGGGTGATTATTTTTTGGTTTAGTATCTGAAACATCGTTGGTAGAGCCATAAAAACTAGAGTAAACTATGTCATTGACGACCTCGGCTATTTCATTTTGGAGGATTTCCGGTGAATTTTCGTGGGAAAAATTATTATTTTGCATCATGCGTCTTTTTTCTCGAGCCTTTTTATTAGTCCTGTAAATTTCAGGCTGTGGCATTGAATAGCGGTCTTTGTCCACATACTGCCAATATTGTCCGAAGTTATAATCTTCTTTCTCAGTGGTGGTGACTTCTGCATCGTCGGAATCTAGTTCGATGATTTCTACTTGGGTTGTATCGTCTTGCAGCCATAATTGACCCATAACAATGTCTGGTGAGTCAGGATGTTCTTCAATCGAAGGAAAGTCTGAAAAACAATATTAGATAATCATTAAGGAGAGGTGTACCTACTTAGATGGGATAATTCTCTTTACAGTGCCTTCCTAAACTTTCATTACCGAATAAATTCTTCTAACTACCAACAACGATTATATGGTAGATCATAATTATATCATGTTCACACTGTCCGTGAACTCCTGTGAAGAAGAAAATATGTTCTTGTGTAAGTTACAAGAAGAAATATAATAAATCAGATCCTTACGATTAACCACTGTGCCGTTACGATTCATATTCTGGTATGTATTCCACCTCCTCATGTTTATGTACAACTTGCTCTAACAAAATAAAAGTAATATTTAATTTCATTTATATCGATTAACTTGAAATCGTACTCCTGTAAATTATTACTTGCTCCGTAAGTAAATAAACAAGAAACATCGACAAGAGCGTGACATCGGTGACATCGCTCAATATGTCGCAAGTGACAACTGGAAATGAAATTTTTAATGCTATAGAAAAAAGGTTTGTGTGAAAAACAACAAATAAAAAGAATTTGGAAATATCCGTTATTTAATCGGCATAACTAATACAAGCTCTACTGGCTCTACATTAATTACCTAATTCCATAGCTTATTACCATAATAATTATGGAGTAAGTTCATTAGAGTGATCATTCGAAAAAAAGGAGCCCGAGTGCATAAAATATCCCTTTTAAACGCTGCAAAAGCGTTGCACGGATAGTTCAAAAGGTCCGGAAGCAATTTAGCCTGTTAAAAGGTGTCTTGGTGCGGTAGTGCGCTGTTGGAAACAAAGTGTAAATGGATTGATTGCGTCAATCCCGTCACAAAGGGAGACAAATTGCATTAAAAGCGCGGCGCGGGCCATTTGGGAAGCACTTACTCCATTAGACGCGTCCAAATAACGTTACCTTAGTGTGTTGCGAATATACGCGCCATAATGGACAAAGCTCACTTTACTATGATACTACGCTGAAGCCTTATAGAGGAGGGAGGGTGTCAAAAAAAGACCCTGTTTTATTACTCGACTGCGCCAGAAGGAGGGTTATTGAAATAAAAAATCATAACACCCCCTTGTTGGGTCGGGCCTCGAGGCTTAAAAATACGAATACTTGACCATAAGTAGGTACCTTGACCATTAATATGTATTATTCACATTAAAATAAATATTTTTAGATGAAACTTATAACTAACTTTTGTAAACTAAAATCGCAAATTAAAGTCCTTCATTGAAATAATTTTGATAAGTATTAAGTAGGTATAACGTAAAAAGGAATCCTATAATTTCTTACGTAAATATACGAGATACAAAATTAGACACAGTTACATAATATTTCTAGACAAAAGTTGCACAGTCCTTGACTCCTCCTTGTCTTAAAAGTTCCAAACGACTTTCACGTAGATGACTAACCACTTAGATGTTAAAAGCAAGGATAATTACCTTACCTACTGCTTAGTGGAGCATCTTGCTTGTGTGTTAAAGTTATAATTGTACAGCTAAAAAGTATTTCAGTGGAAAAATCTTAAATATAACTAGAAAAGTAGGTGATCAAACGCTTGAGCCAATATCTATATAATAAGCTTAATACTCAATAATATATTGTATCCATAAGGTTACTAAAGGTGGTATGGTACGGTAAGATACAATTATGGTAAGTAATAAATCCAAACGTACGACTACAAGTACTTTATGTACCGCAAATAACCTTTCTTTGAGTATCTATCAACATCTAAATCTACGTATGTGGTCTGCTGATGGCTGATGTGGTCTCTACTGTACTTAGAAATGTTTATTAACTGTGCAGGTAATTGTTTTGGCCCTACTTATGTAGTAAGTATGTACAGATGCCTACGACTCATTTGTTGGCTTATTTACAACTACTCATCAGTACCACAGCCAGCTCTCACAAGCGACGCGCCCGCGGCTCCCTCAAAGGTAATTAATCACATCAACCGCGCCTGAGTGGTCCACTCATCGCGACTAATTCGCAAATTAGCGACAAAGCGCTTCCATTCGCGCCATTGCGAATTTGCGACGGTGTTTCATCTCTCTATTTCACTTAATTTATGCTCACTTCATTATGTATGCCCGCTCGATTAATGCCTCCGATCATACTCGTACCTACGTAATTTCTTTCACGGCTGAACGTTGCGTTTGTAATTAGATCGCTGCAATTGAGTTTGGAGTGAATTGATTTCGGATTGTTAAGTAGGTCGCGTTAATGGCAAAGATCGGAGAGTGGAAAATATTTAACTTTTTCAGTTTCAAGTTTGCTATGGATCAATTCAAAATGATTACCTTTTATTATGGTGATGCAAGTGTTTGTTGTTAGTTTTCCATTTTAGGAAGGTGCTCTACCTATATTACACCGGTAGAACTTGTCTACTCGATGCTTATAGAAGTTAAAACTAATAATACACTTAAGTTATGACTAATTATATTTCCGCAGTGAAACAAAAACAGAGTGAATAATTGCTAGTTGCTTTTCTCTTGCTCATGCTTTTAAGATAAATTATGAATTACAAAGATAACGCTGTTTTTGTTTCCGTGAATTAACAACGCACATAATTGGTGTTTGCGTTTGTGTACCTCTACAACAATGGTGGTCACGCATAAATTACACACAAAAAGCGCAGATAGCGTTTGTCGCGGAAGCGGACTCGTTAGACAACAACCATTAGCAATCCCAGAGAGGCCAACTTCAAAACAAAATGGCCGCGCTCAGAACATGTAATTACAATTTACTTTTATCTATCAAAATATTTTTAATTGGTTTTACCAGTTGAAAAAGTCGGTGTAGTATGTGATTAGGCTACGAAGCTGTATATTTGCTTAATGGAATAGTGTCCGAGATAAAAGCTTGCGCTATCGGCGGATCTGGCGTAATTAGAGGGGCGGCGGTTCCTCGCGGCCGCCACTTAAAGCTGCACCTCCTCGCACGACATTATCTCATTATGTAAAGCGTGAATGAGCCGAGTAATAGCGGCCTGTAAATATTTACATGGCCCGGTGTACGTATAAATTAAATTGCTTTTACAGCGAGTCAATCGTGCGAGTGAATTTGACGATGACTGCGCCGATCGGACTGAATTGCGGACTGGTGTCTAGGCAAGCATTAGCTTTGATTAGATATTGTGCGGGCCGATTGCAGTTGTAAATAAGTACACAAGTGATGCGCATTCGACTCAATGGGTACCTACTTACTATCAAGTTTGGTCAGAGAAAGACTTAGGTTCATAGGTTTTTATGGAGATGCATTAGACACATTAATGTAATAACAATCTCTGCTGGTCTAGACAAAGTAAAAATACCAATACATAAGTATCTAGTCACCATCACATTATGAAGCTTTTACATGAAGTTTTTATAATGAAGTAAAAAATTAAAACGCGTCGTACTAAAATTATAGAGTGACGAGCGCGTCCTGGCCGCTCACTCTACTTCCCCATTTCTATTCAATAATAATTTTGCTTTTAGTGAAATTACCCTATAAATATTCAGTAAGAAAGCAAATACACTTAATGACCCGCTATCGGTGGACGCTAAATGCGAAAAGCCTGCATTAATGCCTTGTAAGTAACGCCCTCAGTTGCATTTGGTGTTAATTATTAAGCAACCGTTAGTAATTAAAACTGATGTGACGTTACATAAGTTTCAATTCCTGTACCTACTTCCATCTGATCTGAAACTTACATATTGTTTGCTTTAACGATAGGACATTATAATAAAACCGACTCTACATAGATTTAAAGATAGGTATACCTGCCTAAGTATTAAGTGGGCATACTTAATTCAATATCGTGATTTTTTTTATCCACAACGAGGAAGCTCTTGGCCTGTATCTCACCTGATTAAAAAGTAAAAAGTCAAAAGCTGATGATTTTTCAACAAAAGCTGTGTTTGTGTTACATCAACTTGCGAACTTATTGTTATAGAGTCATTTTGTTAGTGCGCCAAATTAAATAAACAATACAGCGCTTTATGTTGATGTAAATGTAATTTTTTTGTTATCTTATCGTGTAATCTACTAAAAACAATATTTTCCCCCGATTGTGTGACTGTGAAAGATTCGTATCGCCTCGTGCATGTCGCGGGTAAACAGCCAAACCGCCGTCCGCACTCTACTTCCAACTTCCAGGTGTTTAAAACATTTTTATTTAGTTGACTAATTAAGTCACGATTAAGTAACTATTTCGGACTCTAGTCTTCTGAATATTATTACGGGTTCGTGGCACATACAGGATCACCATTAGGATTAAAGTTAGAGGGTTTAGCCATTTTGACAAAATGTAGGTAGGAAGGAAGATCGATTTAGAAAATTCGTAGAAGCTCTTTTTTGCTGTAACTTCCATTTTTTCCATAAGTTCCGGAAAGCTTATAAGTTTTAATAAACAAAAAAACCTTCAATGATGTTATAATTTAAAAGAAAATCGATAGTACCTAATAAGAAATACCCACCTACAAATACTCTACGATATTTTTACGAGTACATAGCCAGAGTACTTGTGAAAAAATGATAGCCTGTTACACCCTTCATACCGAGGATTGGGTCTAAAAACATATCCTGTGATACTCTGCCACTTACAAACACTTTTTACAACATAATTGACCAAATGTTTCGAGCAACCGAATATTATCGCGTAAATGGAAAGGATGATTGGACACTTTTGTTGAACAAATGTTTTTGGAAACGCCGCCGGAGTCTGTTACCCAACACCACGCTACTCAGCCGGTGGCTAATTCACACGTTTTCACACAAATTACTATTTAATCTCACACTTTCTATAATAACCCAAATGTGGAAGTGAACTTTTAATTTTATTTCTACGTTTTTGGGTTGTGAAAGGAAATCACAACGTTTTTACACAAAATTGATTCGGTTTTAAAATAAATTGACATGAAATAATGCTCTCAATTGAATGACCGTATGTAGGCTATGTTGTGAACGCGAATCTAAAATTTTAGATCGTTATCGTTTTTGTTTTGCAGTTTGAAATGAAACTCCGTTACAAATCTGGTATTTAGTTATAAGTCAACCCTTCGTAGCGTACCGTTTTCAATTTCAGAATAGCGACTAAAAATGATGATTCACACCGTGTGAATATTTTTTGTACACATTGGAAAAGAAAACATGTCAATCTCGTGAGCGTTAGATATCAACCGCTTGTAAAATCTGCGAGTTTAAATGTTCTGTTTTTTGCGGGATGAGTGTCAATTAAATCATCAGGTCGGCGCCGCGCCTTGATGCTATCGGAGCGTTTACACGTCAGCATTACGAGTTGAACCCTCGGACTTTGGCCGGTTTTGTTGTCGGCTTTTAATACATTTAATTGATACGATACCAAACATACAAGTTTGTTACGTTATAGACATACAAAAATAGAGTACAGCATTTTCGAGTGACAAAAGTAAGTAAGTAATCTACTTTTGAATGAATGCGAGCAAAATGAGCACAAAGGTGTTAAATCTGGAACAAAATTTTTGGAACGATTAAATATCTTCTAGCCAAGCTGGAACTATTTAACAGTTATTGTAGAACGAACTACAATAATGGTAGTCGCTCTAGAACGACTAGACTCTACTATACTATGAAACCCAAACACACTAGTCAAATAGATTAACTTTTTTATACTATGACATGTTAATTGAATCACCATTTCTTGGCTATGGAGACATGTCGGTTCGGTGCCGGATGAAGCTTAGTCAGGAGGACCCTAACCACATTAATCAGGAACACAAGATAAAGTAGGTAAAAGTAAAAATATGTGCTACGAAGCTACGAAAACCTTGTAGCATTTTTTTTATTTAAATCTAAAACTGAAGACGAAAAAATTTAACATTACTCTAACTAAGTAAACAGATATTTACATCCTCAAGCGTAGCTGCGTAGGTAAGATTCACATCAGTAGGTATGTAATGCGTAGCACAAATGAGCTTTATCCAGGCGCTTATACAAAAATAAATATGCTATTGGTAAATTAAATTTTTGTCTAGCATATTACTCTACCAAGGAAATCATCGTCAGAGCGCAGTCGAAACACGCGGTCGGCGCGAGATTACAGGCCGCGCTGATTGCAGCCGCTAATGCACGGCGCCGCACTTACTGCGTCAGGAGGACCATAGAAAAAACAGCCGTGTCCCATCGAGTTTGTTGATGTAATAGATATTACTAGAGGCGGGGTAAGACTGTTAGATGCCCTAAATAATTCACACCCATCTATTCGTACTCGTATGTGGCTGCCTAGTATCCTAGAGACTTTTATGTGTTAAAAATTTTTTTGTCTCGTTTTGGGCCACTAAAAGGGGGCACCCTAAGACGTGATGCCCTAAGCAATTGCTTTAGCTTATGGGTTAATCCTGCAATTTGGATATTACTCTTACAAGTCCTTAACTAAAGGATAACAGATATTTATAGTTTGCTAACCGTCATATCTGAGAAGAGTATGAGAACCTGAGGGGAATAAATTATCATACTCAATATTTGTTAGAACAAAGCTTTAAGGGTAAAATTTTAAATTACAAGTCAGAATATATCACTATAGAATAAACAATAGGGCCAACAAGACTACTTCATATTTTTGAAGCATTTTTGAGAGCGTCTTTTAATCAATGTACGTAACTACGACGCTACAAAGTTTTCGTAGCATCGTAGCACATGTCTTTCTTCAAGAAAATACTTATTTTTGATAGTTTTGTAATAAGTGATGCTCATATGCATAGCTCGCAGAATTGCTAAAACCAAGTGGCAGTGGGCGGGGCACATAGCTCGTAGAGACGATGGCCGTTGGGGCAGAAAAGTTCTCGAGTGGCGACCACGGGCTGGAAGACGTAGCGTGGGCAGGCCTCCTACTAGGTGGACCGACGATCTCGTAAAGGTCGCGGGAAGAGCCTGGATGCGGGCAGCGCAGGACCGTGCATTGTGGAAAACCTTGGAGGAGGCCTTTGTCCAGCAGTGGACGTCATTTGGCTGAAACGAACGAACGAACGAACGAAGTGATGCAGTTTATATTATAATAATATCACGTGCATATTTTTATAACAAAAGAACATTCAAAATCAATGGCAACGCTATTACAAAAACTTTTGTCTACAATAAAAAGGATTAACAGAAAAACTAGCTGTCATCAATTAATACAGTTTCCTTTGATATCAATCAAATAGAAATCGGCGTGCATTGTTGGCGGCAACTAATTGAAACGATGCGCCGGCGCGGGCGCTCCGCCGCTTTACAAATATAAAACAATCATTTGGACACATCAAAGAGCGGCGAGGTTTTAACGCAACGCGTGTGTGTGCCGCAATTCATGTGAGGAAGCGATATTTTATGTAAATAGAATATTATTTATCATCATCGACATTTTAACAATTGCCTTATAACATCTAGTAACATCTACGAGTATACTTACGAGTACCTATGTCATGATCCTGTTCGACAATTTTCCACTCAAACTGATAAACTACTAGAATGCTTAGTACGAGTATAATGAACCGGTGCACTATGCTTTGTCTTATCTAACATTTCTTTACTAATTTCATTGCATACTTTCTGCACCTGCTACATAGACCTCAGCTCAAAAATATGCTTCTTTCAGTGTAGGTATCTAGAACAGGAACGTCTTTCAGTAAGTATGTGTAAGCCATCACCTACAACTTGTTCCAAAAACTGGCTCGCGCCTCGTCATCGCGCGGCGCCTTTCAATCCACATCTCAAACGTTTGGGTACTCCCCCACAATGGGCCAGCCACAAAGCCGCGTTTGCCGCCTCGTTATGTAAAATCGCCCAAACAATGCTGCGGTATCGCTTTCGGTAAGAACTCAATCGACTCAAATTAACAATGGCCCTCGAAAACAACGCTGACAACCGATTTACACTGGCCTCGCGCTCCCTACAAATTTGCCTTCAGCACGGGTCTGCTCCAGCGGTTAGTTATGTAACAATGTGTAAATAAAGAGTCGAGATTGCGGCCGCCATGTTGTGAAAACAAAGACACGCGCCAATCAACACGAGCGGGCGGAGTGGAAATGTCGCTCAAGCAGTTTCTGAATATAATGATAGTTGCGATGAAATCGATGTGGAAATTGCTTGAATAATGATTTTATAATTTCTTAGTAATGTACGTATGGCTGATAAAACTCATGACATGCACAAGGTAGGTATGAAAGAGTAAGATGAGTGAGAATAATCCTAAGTCATGTAGTAAGATACTCGCTCTTGGTCACAAGTTATAGTGAAACTTTGAAGCGAGAAAGCTAACAGTCCACATGTCTGTCAAATACATAATAATGTAAGGGTAGTATTTTACGAGTAGGTACATGCCAAATGGTAAAGAATGTAGAGTAGACTCCTCACCAAAGTAGAGTAATGAAAAGAGGAACAGGCTAGGAGCTTTTTAGAGCTTTTTTTATTTAGTTGAATTTGTATTAGTTCCATTAATATTTAAAAAAGTTTTGCCACAAAAGTATGTGCATAACACATTTCCACTTTAGACTTATTAATGTATGTTAATTTTACATAGCTAATAAAAATAATAGAACTACTTTCAGACGTAGCGATACGCATTTTCCTCTGTAAACCTCCGCTATCTACACGATCTTTGTCAAAAGCCCACAGTTTCTGTGCGCACAAACTACCACCTACATTTGTGAGCTATCTCGCGGGGGCTCCGTAATGGCAGAGCACGTACCGAAGCCCCGTATTGGGTTAGCGCTGCGGCGCCTCGGGCGGCCTGTTTGCTGCGCATAGAGCTCGGGTGGAATACATTACGCTTGTTTTTTAGGGCTTTGCCGGCTGATACAGATGTACTCGCAAATGAATGCGGCCTTCTTGTTAGAAAGTACAAGAATCAGCCAATGATATCGGTAGAATCAGCTAATGAATTTTTTAATCCTGCTTTTGAGCGCTCCTTGAAAATGTTCTCTACAATATTCTCATAGCTTCTGTAGCATTAATCCTACATCCTTTGTCGCTCAATTTAAATTGTCTTGAAGTAGTGCTAAGAAGAACAGTGGAATAAAGTGCTGCTGAGTGAAGAAAGCGTCACATGTTACGCGACAAACTCGAATTACGGAATTACGCAATAACTCTACATTAACATCCTACATTTATTGTTAATATTGTTACATTAGCAATAGTTTCCGTTACTCGTATTTCAACAGAACACAAATAAAACAAAGCGAACACAAAGTGTATTCAAGAATCTCTTGACAACCGTATTTAGACAAAGTAAAGTTGTGAGAACTTTTTCAGCTGTTTTAACATTGATCTTAAAATATTAAACCCAGTTGTCTCTCCACAGGTCAGGTCGAAGCTCTCAAGAGAAAGAATGCCAAAGCAAACATGTGTCAAAAGAAGGGACAAACACAAATACGCTCGCAGTAAGAATCGAACCCGCGAGCCTGAACACTCGGCGTCGAGTGGTTTGCTATGCGTTCCAAACCACGCGTTGAGGTTAAAGTTAAATGAAAGCAGAGTTCGTCGGTCATATTGTAAATATATGTCCACTATTTCAGAGTATTTTGTAAACAGTTTAAAGTTTACTGTCATTGTTACCGTTAACATGGCCCAATGAGAATTTTTCATTGTGATTTATGACTACAAAAAATTTAGGCGATCAGTCAGAGGTGGTGGAAACCAGTAACAATTCAGAGCTATATCAGGTTCCTTCATAAGGCATTAAGATAAAAACTATGATATTTGAGTTATAGTGAAGGTATGTACATAATTTCTATGTATTAAAGTTTCATCAATTTAATGTTTATCTATCATTTCAATCTTTCGTGTTTATATTATTAAGAAGCAGGATATAATGTCATGAACTAGGTCTCAGCCGGTAGCTGCGTAACTTTCGACCGTATACTTGCATGACTGGAATGAGATCCTTCGTATTATTTTTATCTCAAGTGGCGTATTAAGTATCGGAGATCGGTTCTCGAGTGGTGCCTTTGTTTGAGTAGAGGAATCTGAGACGCTTCCGCGCCTCCGCGTCCTACGCTCCTCGTTGGTATTGATCAGGTATTGGGTGATACGAGCAATAAATCAGAGGATGCAGAGAGTTCCTATTTCAAATAGGCTATTTGCATGTGTTAAGAATCTACAGGTTTAAGTAATGCCTATTATCTAAAAGTTAATAAAGGAAGCAATATTCATGTTTGGTGATAATACTGAACGTAATAATTATGTGACTAATGAAGTAGGTTGTAAGTATATGTTAAATAAAATCAAGAGGCATTGAAAAGCGAGGTTCAAACAAAATAATATTATCTACGCCACATTGAACTTTATCTACGTCTTTGATTTTGGATTTATGAAAATAAATCTAAATTAAAGAGTAGAATGTATTCATGTAGAGTTCGGAGTAAACTATGTAAAATAAACGATTTTTACGAAAAATGAGATCCATGCACGAAGTCCAAGTAACCATAATCTTTGTCCAATAATTCGCTTACACATCCATACTATGTACTGTCCACAACCCACTACACTGAATGTCGTAAGTTGTGGTCATGCGCATCGTCAGCTCTCGAGCGCGCATCGACCGCTCGAGATGTTTGGCCGTCTCATCTCACTGCTGTTTGTGTGCCATGTCGCGCGATGTGTTTCTAATGAGCTCCTCCGCTCCGCAAACAACTGAATATCAACTACCAGTCTTTGTGCCCGCTCCACCGCATACCCACAATTCCGTAATTACGATTTGAACCCAACACTCAAATATTTGCCCAAACTTTCATCCATTAATGAGCTTGGCTACCGATATTGTCCACCGGAGTTTCTTGAACTTTGTTTACGTAATGTTCGAGTGGAAAACGTGTCCCACAAAGTAATTAAGAAAAAATCCGGCCTACCATTTGTTTGGCGTGTTTGCTCGTATTCAGAAAGCACGTTTGTTATTGCTCCGCTCCGAGATACGATTTACCTGGAATTCTCGAGGATCCAACAATAACATCGATGGGAATGCAAACATGCTCCGACTTACGGTATCATAAATATTTAAGTAATTTCATATTAGTTGGTATTATAAATATTTGGGCAAACCGTTTAAATGTTTCTGAAGGCATTGTAGTGTTATTTCTAGAGATTGCAATCCGGATTATTCGAAATTCGAAAATATCTGAAAAATCCGGATTTTGAGGCTATAAAAAAATCCGGATTTTGACTTTGAAATCCGGTTTTTTCGAATATTTTACCCCAAAAATTTTATCATAAAATCATAAACCAAAATATCTATTGAATGCAACATGGATGCAAAACAAGCGAAGTTTTGATTGAACGCACCCGCACTTCGCACAATAACGCGTTATGCCGCATGCGTAAGTGAATTCGCTAGTCGGCCAGTGAGTTTTATACGAGACGCTGATTCTGAAACACCATATCGCTGAGTTTTAAAGAGCAGCTAAATCGGCAAATATCCCTTGCAAGTGTAAGTCATCATCATCATCATCATCTCAGCCATAGGACGTCCACTGCTGAACATAGGCCCCCCCAATGCTTTTCATGTTGCCTGGTTGGTAGCGACCTGCGTCCAGCGCCTTCCTGCTACCTTTATGATGTTATCGGTCCACCTTGTGGGTGGATGTCCCACGCTGCGTTTTCCGGTACGCGGCCTCCACTCCAAATTCAAATTATTTATTGCATGTCACTCCAGAACCTTGCTGCCCCATCGGCCGTCAGTTCTGCGTACTATGTGCCCTGCCCATTGCCACTTAAGCTTGTATCCGTCGGGCTAGTATTTCAGCGACTTTAGTTCGTTTACGGATCTCCTCATTTCTGATTCGATCTCGTAAAGAAACACCGAGCATAGCCCTCTCCATAGCACGCTGTCCAATTTGAGCTTCTGTATAAGGCCTATAGTGAGAGGCCACGTTTCCGAACCATAAGTCATCACTGGTAACACACATTGGTTGTAGACCTTAGTCTTCAGGCACTGAGGTATTTTGGACTAAAAGATGTTGCGTCGTTTCCCAAACGCTGCCCAGCCGAGTTGGATTCGACGATTGACCTCTTTCTCGAAATTGGACCTACCCAGCTGAATCGTTTGTCCGAGGTAGACATACTTGTCAACAATCTCGAGAATTGAGCTCCCAACCGAAACTGGGTAGGGCGCAACATGGACATTGGACATATTTAAAGCTTTGTTTTCTCCATATTCATCCGCAGGCCAAGTGTAAGTAGAGATCTTCAACCTCGCCCATCAAGTTCACCCAGCGGATTCGATTTGCTTACATTAATTCATCTCGAAATGTGAATATGAGAATGGGGGTGATTGTGGAGAAATCCTTAAAAGAGTTCTAAACAGGTTGTTGGCTATACCGCCGACCATTTAGCTGGGTTGATGATGGAGTCAAGAGGTGACCATAGGAACTCTTAAACGAAACGGCGCAATCGCATCGAATTTGGGTTCGTTGGATTTGTCTTTTCGAGCACTTTAGTGCTAGATGATGCCCAGGGTCCTGATGATGGATTCGGGAGGTGGCCATAGGAACTCCTAAACGAAACGGTGGAAACTCATCGAATTTGGGTTTGTTGGATTTGTCTTTTCAAGCACTTAAGTGCTAGATGATGTTCAGGGTCCTGATGATGAAGTCAGGAGGTGGCCATAGGAACTCTTAACCGAAACGGCAGAAACTTATAGAGTTTGAGTTCGTTGGATTCGTCTTCTCGAGCACTTTGGTCGTAAATAATGACCAGGGCCCTGAGATTGAAATACAACTTAAAAGTGTAAAATAAAATTATAATAAAAAATTAGCTCCCCTGGCCTACCTGGAAATCTTTATAGACTTCGGACAGGTCTGCCGTAGTAAGGACAATCTGTTCAGGTGTCAGGTGGGGATTCTTGGATGGATCAAACTTGGAGTGCAAGTGTGGTTTTGTTCCCCAGTCGACGAAGCACATGATGTCGTGCCCTGCGTGCCCAAACAACTGCAAGCAGGAAGATTTAATGAAGGCTACTGACAACGCCACTCTTGTGGCGGAGTTTTGGGCTGACGCTGTGTAGGTTTGTTGTCGACACGACAAGAAGAAGAATAAAAAAAATATTTTATAGGTACAAGCAAGTTTTTATTCTGAAATGCAGTTGTACTAAAACGAAAAAAATAATGCAAAGTTCAAATAATTTCGAAAGCTTGTAGCGCAAACCGAAAAAAAGAGGAATAAATTCCATGCGCGATAATAAAATAAAACGCTTTTCTTCAAATACTTACATCTTTTTGAAAAAAACTACGTTTTGTTTAAATGAAATTGATGGTTTAAAAAAATTACCCAATATTCGAAAAATCCGGATAATCCGGATTTGTACGTAACACAAATCCGGAAAACCGGATTTAAGAAAAATCCGGATTTTGCAATCTCTAGTTATTTCTGTTGATGGAATTAAAAGTAATGATCTCTTCTTTCATAGCAGACATTTATTTGTAATAGTTGACTATAATGTGTCATAACTATATGTAGTTTATCAATACTAAGTACAATAATATAACTTTCGGTTAGTTTAGTCGCAGTCTCCCATAAACTTAAAGTATCTGTAACTTGAATGTAAACCGTATCAGAAACATTGAAGTGGGGTGAAAAGCAGCACTAGGTATTTCATCTGTTAATTTAATGTCGGTTACGTTTATTATAATCGCTCAATTATTTAAAATCAGTGTGAATAATACAAATATTTTTTATTTTCCAATGTTATTGTCAAGGTGGCGTCATTTAAAGCATCAAATCTCGCCAGTTACCCCGCGTCACATAATCTCGGAGCGAGTTTGGGCGCATTGTGCGCGCGAGTCAACACTCCAGTGAAAAGTTTCTCCGAAACGCTTTGTGCGTTGTTCCAAACTAGCGGCCAGGACTATAATAAAAATAATGTGTTTACTCGTAGGCGTTTAGTGATAGTGATGTTCTTATAATGATAGTTCACAATATGTTTGACGTGGATGGCTATTAACAATCGTTAGACATGACCTCTCTGCACTGTAGACATTTATGCGAAACAAGCTTTACTTGTTCTCAACAAAACGATGAATCATTTATTTATTCAATCATGTCAAGTATGTCAACATTCCAGAGTAAAAGAGACTGAGCGAACTTATTCCTTTCTTTTTTCTTTTATTTAGGTAAACAAATATTGATAATTTTAGTTAAAAAATACTTTATTAAAGTAATCAGCAACACCAGTATCATTTTCAACAGCTTTACGTCAAACTCATTTTATGATTAGGAGTAACTTATCCGACCGATCTTTATCACGCGTACCTACACATCAAACACCTTTTACATTAACTCGATAACTATTTACAGTCGTACCAAGCACATCACTAGGATATTGACAAATTCGTTGTCAAAACACGCCTCGCCGATGTCTCTCGAGGAAGGATTGATCATAAAAAGCGGCTGTTTAACAAAATAACAGCGCGTCATAGACCCGTCTATGATAGCCCGAGAGCTTGGATAAAACCTCTTTATCAAAACAGCGTGCCATAGACACCTCTATGAGCCACGAGCTTCGAGCTTCGGCCACCACTCGGTGGTCTGTGTTGATTGTAAACACTTGTATAACGATACGCGTTATTATTTTAGACACATTTTAAAGCGATCGCTCTTTATGATTGCTTGAAATTAAACATTTGAATCATTGTATTTCTTAGTTCATGGTTTACTATGTGTAGAAACTTAAGCTTAAACTAAAGCACAATTAACTTTGAGCTTGGTGAAAATGATAGCTACTTATTCTGGGAATTAGTCATGCATTGTAATTGTAAAGTATTGTTCATAACACGTAAAAGTATGCATTCATACTCAGATCTATTAAAATACTCATTTTTAATAAGTAAAATGATAAAACAAAATGTATTGAAAAATAATTAACACAATTACTTATCTACACATTGCTCCATTTGACTTTATTTTAAAAGCTTATGGTTATAAAAGCTCCACAAAGATGACTCTATAACCACACAATCATCGCCATGAATGCGTAATCAATGAGATGAGGAGAGAGCCGTCATTTCGCGACCCCCTCCCTTACATCTTGCAATTAGCATTCGCTGCCACGTGGCTTACTGTCGTTAAACGTAATGTTTATCTTATCTGATGATTGTCATAGTTATTGGGCTTCACTTCTGCTTAAAATACGTTTGTAAAACTCATTTGCTGTATGAAACCTACGTGCAAAAACCTCTTTCTGGAGCATCAAAATTCAGGATTCTACTGCTCAAACTGTTTAAAAACTACTTTAATAGATGAGAATGTATTGAAGATTACTATTCTAAAGTAAACAAAAACAAGAGTAACTACTCTCGCGGTAGGAAATCCGTTGTACTGCTAGTTGCTACGAATGCAAGACTAGTGTGACAAAAGTCGTACAATCAGTTACTATTCCAGTCCAATAGAATGTTGAACCTTGCAACTTAGTAATAAAGTCCAAAGTGCACATACCGGTGCAGTAACAGTCACACGCGTAGCCGTAGCACTCGTAGCATTGAGAGCCGGTGGCGCGTAGACATTTAATTGGGAGGGCGCCTCGGACGTCAACAGACGCTGATTGCGACCCCTCGGGCGATTTGCGAAACATATTATGAAGTAAACGGTTTAATTGAATATGTGGAGTCTTTTGGACCGTGTGACGGTTATTTAAGGCGTAGAGCTAGGAAATAAAATGATGTTAAACAAATTGTTGTTATAAAATTATAGAGTAAGTACTTACCCGGCTGAATGCTTTAAAAGTAACTGAGCATATCTAGCCAAAACTTTTTAGACTTTAAAGTGAACGTAAGCTTAGGCTTTAGGCTAAGCATAAGCTTTCCTCAAAAGTAACAAAAGTTTGAGTAGCAAAAAAAGTAAAGCTGCAAGGCGAACGGTTACATGTTTTCTTGACTGTAGCCTGTATTTTGAATACATTCTTAGATTACAGTTCCTGTGAAGTATTCTTATCTACTGTAAAGTATGCGCACGCATGGTCAGCCAAAACCATCGTATAGATTTTATCCTTGTGATTCAAATCGCCACTGCTTGTCCATAAAAATATTCTCATTCGAAAAGGCACACAATTAAATTTCTCCGCGCCACCAGCTCCGTATGGCACAATGGCAGTTATTCCGTGCGCCTGACGGGCGGATTTGTATTCTCCGCCCGCGCGCGGTTCCGGCATCGCACGCCAAAATGCGTCAATAAATCATTTGATTCTGTATGAAACGGTCGTTTGCGGTATTTGAAACGTACATCCAATCAACTCTATACATTTAAAACAAAACTAAGTTATAACTGCAGACTGTATCCTTTAGGAGACTGCAACCAAACGCCCTTTGAGCTCAGATTTTTTCCGCCAAGTTCAACATACTGCGAGCACAGTGATATTAGGTAACATAAAAAAGAAATCTTAAAAGTGCCAAAAAATTGGTCAGATCTAACTAAAGTTGTCTCGAGAGAGACATAAGAGTTAGGATGGGTATTTTGTGACGATTAACATTTTCAAAGTGTTTGAGATTTTTTGACGACGGTTCTTGATTAAATGTATTTACATATTTAATAAAACATCAAATTGAATTTATGATATATTGCCTGTAATAAATTTCAATAAGCTTATGTTTTGAATACACGACTTAATTGTATAAAAGCTCTCTGAGGAAAACATATTTACTCAAAAACATTTATATTTTTCGTGTAATATTCATGTTAAGGTAAAATATATCGCTGTAGCAAAAAATGTGTAAGAAAGAACATAAAATGAATCAAGTAATTTTAATTTAAAGTTGAATTTTTACAAAAGTAACAAAGTTCTGGGTTTTTGATATTGGATAGGAAGATCAGTTTTATTTGGTTATTAGCTTCTTTCTCTTTTGTTTCTCATCGCATTGGACACGAAAAGCTTTTCATGTAAATAGCTTCTTGCTGACACTACTATTTTTTTCCCAAAATCTATTACTAATTATAAAGTTGAGGAATTTGTTTGCTTAAACACGCTAAGCTCAAGAACTACTGGTCTGATTTTAAGAATTCTTTCAGTGTTAGATAGCCCATTTATTGAGGAGAGCTATACTATACATATATCATCACGGGTTAAAGTTAGCATTAGCCCGAACTATTCCACGCGGATGAAGTCGCAGGCAGAAGCTAGTTTTTAAGCTCAGCTTTTGTTATCACGGGCAAAACACGCGGTTAGGTTCAGGCGGCTGTTCGTGCGTGCCGCGCCTGCCTGAATGAATACTAAGTTCATACAATGTCACAAGTATCTCCATAATGTCTACAAAAACATGATGTTAGTAGCTACATACAACAGTATGTTACGGATAGGAATATGATATGAAAAGCTATCATTTTCATTAATTAAAACAAGTGGAAGAGAACTTTTCTCTTCGAGAATGTGCAGTAATTAAATCACACAACGACCCCGATTTCCGTATTAGGTATTATTAACTTTTATTACTTTTATTATTCGTAAAAGTGCTTAGAGTTATTTAAGCAAGACTTTGGCAACTGGTGAATGGTTATTCGCCAAAATCATGTTCAGTAAACTCTTATGTAGGTACTCGTTACTTTTTCTTATCTAAATAGGGTCCTGATAAGTATTAAGGATAGATGCAAAGAAATGTGTAAAGTTATGTTGTGACTCATTTCACGAACACAAACATCTCGACGGAAATCTATTGAGGAGTTCAACAAAAGGTTTAATTAGACACAAATCTTTGTAGCAGTACAGTAAACGATTGAGGTGAAATCATTGAAGGGTTTAGCTTTTATTATAACCCTATTTACGCAAACACCCCGTGTTGTGGAACTTCAACGGGTGTGAGACTGCGGGCGGTCTTGTTTCATAGTGTTTGTTTCCTTAAGAGGTGCTTAAGATTGCGAATGGCGATGCCAATAGCAGTGCCTTAGGCAAAACGCATGTTTTGAACCTTTCCAATTAAATACTTTACTTAAAACTCTCAGCTCGGTAAACAACAGACGATGATCCATGAAAATGTACGAGATTAGTAATGACTCATTACTTCAATTCAAATTATCTCTAATTGTATTATTGCAGCATATTATGTGAAAATCATGCAAGAAACTCAAAGATTTTCAATTTTTCCTGAAATTCTGAAAGAATTTAGACCGTAATTGAGGAAAAATGCAAACCTGAAGTAGAAATAAATCTAACACAGTATGTACCCATGCTCTAAATGCAAACTTAAAGCCATGAAAGCATTGCAAACATCCAAGTGCCAAGTTGATATCGGTCGTCCGCTTCCCCGAACTGAAGTGCGAACTGCGTGCGGCTATGCGCAGGAGTTGCCCGATATTTGGCCAGGCTGTTTGTCTATTTACAAATGACGCTTAGGTTTCCACGATCAGATTCCGCAAATATCTGGGTATATTTGCTATTTTGTCAACAACCCAGAGAATGGACAGTTTTGTTTAGTTTTGTTTGCTTTGACAGATTTGAAGTTCTTAGAATTGTGAGATGCTGAAAAGTTATGAAGGTCGATAATAATTTAGGTAGAGTTAATTTGGTTTAGTTACATATTCTAGAAAAATAACTATAAGACTGAAAAACATTACATAATATGCAACACAAGAACGGTAGGTTACTTATGTACAAGTAGTCGAAGAACTTAATGAAGGAATACGCATTTAGCAAAGAACTGAATAATTTTTAGTAGCATTTTCCTAAAAATAGTGAAAATTCTACTTTAGTCTATAAAATCTTTTGCTTACAGTTTTTATGAACGTCTGTGCTATTCGAGAAAGCAGGACAAACATCCAGGTGCCAAGTATCGCTTGGCAGTTTCTCCGAATCATCCCGTCGAGTGCAAAAGCAGAAGTGGCGCCCGCGCTGTTTGCCCGGACTGTTGACCATTGGGCAACGATGCCTGCGGGTCGGGTTACCTTCGCCTATTTGCCCGTAATGTAAAACCGCAGGGAACCGGACTTGTTGGCCGGGAATTATTAACTACCTACTATTTGCTTTGAAACTCGAAAACAATACATGCAAGAGTAATATATGGTAGTTTCAACGTCATAATTTAAGAAACATTGCATCACTAAACTCTAAACGAATTTTTCAATTACTGACTATAAAAAATTTCTCGCGCCGGGCTGGGGACCCGCGGCAATTTTCGCAAAGCTACTTCGTTAAGAACGAAATCGCTCATCCGAACTTGAAAGTCAACAATAAACGCGATGTTGTCAATCATCGAACGACGAGTTGTTATAAAAATACTCGCAACGAACTGGGGTTTGTGCGCGCGACGGGAGGGCGCGCCCGCGGGCGGCGCATTCAGATTGCTCAGCGATTCCGACGCATTAACACCTATTACTGGCGCACCCTTTGTCCCCGTGCACTTCCACGCAAAATACTACACTTTCCTTTTTACTGTTTATTGTTATCGTTTGTTTCGAGGCGCAAACGGCCGGCGACAAAGCCCGGCCGGTGCGGCCCGATGGGCGCTTTCAAGTGTCGAAAAGCGGTAATTTGCTTCATTCACTCATTGTTGCCGCTAAAAGTCGGCCTTTGTCGACACTTGACGGAATTGGGAGCGTTTAGATTCGGGAGTGGGCAATTCGCGGAGAGTGGACGCGTTTTGTCGCCCGCACAGCGACTCACCTCAATGGCGCTAATGGACTCTTTCACATCTCGGCGCTGGAGATTTTGTTTCAAATGTAGAGTGTTGACATTACAGCGACCGGTGGCTATGTAAAGACGTACCTATACGAGTAAGGGGATATTTTTTTAGATCACCTTCAAAACATCCAATATAAATGTGTTATAATTCCTATAGGAGTCTTGAAATCGATCTACTTTAGGCATTCTACAAGAAGTACTCACAATTATTTCTCATCAAAACTGATATTAGCTCCGTTGCACATGGAACTAATGCAAAATTCCACCCCATTTCCTGAAGAACTCCATTGTAACGGCTCGTTACCTTTGTACAGTTCAAAGCTATATGTTTCGTAACATCTGAAACAATAACACAGCGTTCATTAAGGGCCCGGACGGCTGCCGGCGGCGGACAAAGGCGGACAGAGGCGGACAGGGGCGGACAGAGGTGGTAAGCTAAGCATTAGCATACCCAGCGTGGCTTGCCTCTAGCCAAACTAGGATTGGATTAACGATGCACTGACCACCTTCGAGTGTGCATATTCGTATACTTGGGTATAACACATTCATGCATTGCTCCAATGTAAGCACGCACGAGTCTATCAGACAAGGCATTTTCGCAATATCTATACTTATAATAAATCTGTAGAGAGGTCAATTCTGTACATGAAATATATTTTCAAAATAACTATCAGGGGGTGATTAGTGATCGATACTGATGCCAAAAATGCAATCAGTAAAATTTTTGTCTGTCTGTCTGTCTGTCTGTCTGTCTGTCTGTCTGTCTGTCTGTCTGTATGTTCCTTATAGAAACAAAAACTACTCGACGGATTTTAACGAAACTTGGTACAGTTATTCTTCATACTCCTGGGCAGGTTATAGTATACTTAAGAATTCCCACGGGAACGGGAATTAGCGGGAAAATCCTTTTGTATGCAAAATCTAAACCACTTAAGTTAGACGCTTGAAATTTGGCATGCAGGTACCTTAGTAAGCTTAAAGCTTAGTTACAACAGGATATTGCAAAAATTCCCACGGGAACGGGAGTTAGCGGGAAAAAACATTTGTATGAAAAAATCTAAACCGCGTAAGATAGACGCTTGAAATTTGGCATGTGGGTACCTTAGTAAACTTAAAGCTTAGTTACAACATGATATTGCAAAATTCCCACGGGAACGGGTGTTAGCGGGAAAAAACATTTGTATGAAAAAATCTAAACCGCGTAAGATAGACGCTTGAAATTTGGCATGCAAGTACCTTAGTAAACTTAAAGCTTAGTTACAACAGGATATTGCAAAATTCCCACGGGACCGGGAGTTAGCGGAAAAAAACATTTGTATGAAAAAATCTAAAACGCGTAAGATAGATGAAGGGGGTAAAACGGGATCCACGCGTACGAAGTCGCGGGCGGCCGCTAGTAAATTAATATTTTAATCAGAAAACGCCATATAAGATTTTAAACATTCGCGTTCCATTTCAACTAAAATAGTAAGACACGGGTCTTACTATTTTAGAAAACGCCATGTTGTTCATTTTGCATAAAAATGGCTTCTTTAACTTTTGAAATGGTGATATTTCAGTAATTGTACCTAATTCATAGGAAAATATGTTTCAGGACAATTTTTGTTTGCAAGAAATAAAACAAAAATAACTTTTGGTATAAGATGCTTTTGCGAATATTTTTTTGCTGTAATGAGATTTTTTCATATTTTACGTTTACCTTTTGATCCAATAAAATTACAGATAGGTATTAAAGACGTTTAATAAATACCTTTTAGTATCATATCCAATTTCATACCAGTGCCATGCTAGATTAAGAGTAGGCGCACACCTTTGATTTTTATTTGGCCGATAGTTGTGCCCGATTTTAATTTGTATGAAGAATCGGCCAAATCGAATCGGCGTAGTGTGCGCACTCCCATATATGCCCATACTGATCAACTGCCCGACTAAACTATCGGCCGATAAAAAATCAACGGTGTGCGCCTACTCTAAAGTATCCTATTAATTGTAACAAAAAGTTACAGGTATCAGGTCAAAATGATGTTAAAAAGCAATCTAGAAATAATAAAGAGATTTTTAATGCAAAAATGTCAAATGTGATTTCCAACACCAAGATGATTGTTTGACATAACTGACATAAGGTAAGTACACGATGTTATCTCCGGCTAATCCAGCTTAGAGGCTGCACAATGGGCCGCAGCCAGGATCTCTCAGGAAGTTGACGCATCGCCTCAGCCTGTTTAGTTTGCACAGATTACTGCTAATGCCTTTGTTTGGCTGATAGGAACGATAACTTTTTGTGAACCCACGAATTTGGGTAAGAAGAGCACTGAATTGTTCCATGAGTGTTTTTTTTCTGTACCCCTTTCGCTTTTTAATTAACACAGATTTATTTATCATTTATACTAAAATCACGCTCTGTTTGAGCCTGTACGAACTTTCCTGGAGATTTGAGAGATTCATTCACTAGATTACTGATTTCTTGTTAAATAAATAAAGAAATCGAAAAAAAATTTTTTTTTTTCTCCTAGTTAAAATCTCTACATTATATCATCATATGCAAAGTCCACATTTTAGAAGATGAGCGAGAACTCAAGCTCAATAATCTCAAGACAGAAACCGGGGCTAACTAATTTGTACATACTTAGTTTATCAAGCTATTTCGTGATATTACGAATTTAAAAAGCGTTTCCATTACTAATTTCAAAAGTTTTTTACTTAGTGTTAATGAACTTTTTTTAGGTTACGTTTATTCAGGGGGGTTTTAATTATTATCTTGTAGCGCCAAGTACGCGCGTTACATATAATATTACTATGTATTTTATGCTAATAAATAAACGTGGCACTTTTATTCGAATATCTCTCGACGTAACAATTTAATGTTGTAAACGATAAACGCCATAAGTGTTGGTCTCATTTCAACAATCCTTTGTTGTGATTGTACTCTAATCCCAAAGCAGCGTGAGAAAGCAAAATCGCACGCATTTGAATGGATCGCAGAGTGCTTAGTAGCCAATTTTATCGATTTACGTGGGTACATCCTTACTTACACTGATCGTAACCAAATCCTTATCATCGAGGTATTTTAGGTCAGCTTATCTGCAAATCAGTTCTTCCGCCTATAACATAATTCTGCCTCATTGCATTGTAGGTATTGAACTTTACGGCTACAAATATAAAAGTAAGTACTCATAAAATAAATGACAGGTCATCATCATCATCATCTCAGCCATAGGACGTCCACTGCTGAACATAGACCTCCCCCAATGCTTAGTTCCATGTTGCCCAGTTGGTAGCGGCCTGTGTCCAGCACCTTCCTGTTACCTTTATGATGTCGTCGGTCCACCTTGTGGGTGGACGTCCCACGCTACGTTTTCCGGTACGCGGCCTCCACTCCAAAACCTGCCCCATCGGCCGTCAGTTTTGCGTACTATGTGCCCTGCCCATTGCCACTTCAGCTTGCTAATCCGTCGGGCTATGTCAGCGACTTTAGTTCGTTTACGGATCTCCTCGATTGATTCGATCTCGTAAAGAAGCATAGCCCTCTCCATAGCACGTTGTGCAACTTTGACAGGTCAATCCAAGATGTTTCCTAAATATCCTTTACCTTAATCAACATGAAATTTTTATCTATGAAATTCTGCATCGGAATTAAGTATCATTATCGCCTATTGTTTAACTTGTGTTGTCTAAACATCAGATTATATTTTAATGTTTATGTTTAAAGACTTTTATAAGACTATAGACTTTTACACTTTTTTTCGTATACGTATGAAATAATGTAGAGTCTAAAAAGAAACAGTATGTCACCACTGTCTATGTTTTAATAAGTCCAGTTTAATTTACATAGTTAGGTATTTTGAGAACATAATATTACAATGTTTACTGTTACTACAAACATTTTTATAGCCCTATCCTAATTTGTTAATAGTTTCCTTAAAAATAAGTTCTATTTAAATACGTCCTGTACATTATTACTGAAATCGCAGCCGTGTTTTTCGTATAAAAATAAAGGAGAATTTGTTCACAAATACAAATATTTATAAATTATAATCGATGGATTTTTCGAGTTCTTGACCTTCGGACAAATGTTTGAATAGTTGTTCGTCATGTATTCACAGTCTTACCTCAATTACTTACCTTATCTTTACATAGAGTTATTAATAAGTGTTAGACGCAAAAATAAAAGCTATTTTATAAACTGTATCGAATACCTACTTGTTTTATTTGTAACCACTTAGTCCTCTACTAAATTGTTTTTGAACGTGCGCAAAGTCACCTAAAGTAAAGAATTACACATTTTGGAA
Source organism: Ostrinia nubilalis (assembly GCF_963855985.1). Lineage (NCBI taxonomy): Eukaryota > Metazoa > Arthropoda > Insecta > Lepidoptera > Crambidae > Ostrinia > Ostrinia nubilalis. Next base: position 11,229,318 of record NC_087103.1, read on the forward strand.
ATTTTCAAAAACTATTGTTTGTGATTACAATAACTCACAGCTAAGTTATTTAGCTTTGTTGTTATAAAGTACTTACATTTTAAATAAAAAAATATCACTAATCGTGATAATATTTGTGTCTTTAGTCAGCATTATAACTTGCACAGCATTAAAAGCTCTTATCGAATGGCAATTTTATTTGCTTCCCACAACACTAAGCAATATCACACAATTTTGAAAGCTTCACAATCTAAAATTTACCATTTTAATAAATAATTAGGAAGTTGCGATCCTTCCTCGAAATAAGAATGTGAATTTTCGCGTGAGAAACTTTGAACTATTGAAACGGTGGTGATTCACCGATGGATTCCATTGCTAGTCCTAGGTTTTGAGTCCTTTGTATCATAATGAGGCTAAGTAGCTGAGACAATGGTCATGTGGACGTGGGAAAAAGATTATCTGTATTGTTTACTTTAACGCAGATAAGGGGATTATCGATGTATTTATTTCGTAATACAGTAGGTAAAAGTTAAAGTTATCTTGCGTCCGCAATAAGCTATTTATGAATAATTATGAACATGAAGTACCTAATAAAGTAATCACCCCAGTATTGTATTTAAACGGAATTATCATACTAAGTGTTTATAATTACGCAACTTTTATTTGATAGAACTACCTACTTATTCACGGCAAACAAAAACTATTGCGTAAAGAACTAATTTGTAAATGATGCTTAAAGTCTTAGTAGAGTTAATTGATGAGTTAGACATCGTAAGTTAAGTTTAATTAAGCTATAATTTATTTATTGTGTAAAAATAAAGAGTGTACAAAATATTAATATTTTTATCATTCACTGTTTTGAAATTAAAAAGAGATCTAGACGTAGGTATTTAGGTAAGGATTCTTTGTCTTGGCTACTAAATTATACTCAAGCAATTGTTATTGTAGCTCACTTTATAACTTCAACAGCCTTAGGATTACCTCCTACAGATATTCATTCAGCTATTAATGTAGGTACCTATTAAAGATTTAAAAGGTAACTTAAGGAAGTTAAAAATAAAACGTTGTTATTCGGCAAAACTGTAAATCTGATTTTCTGTTAAAACAAATTATACTTACTACTAAGTTTCGATAGGGCCACGGTAAATGCCTATTGCAGTTTGCAGCACATTAGGTATAATCTAGTATTATATTATCTGGTATAATGTAAACTTTAGCAACATTCCATGTGATAGAAGAAAAAAATATAATTGACCTGTTATTGTGATTCGTGATTTAAAATCACGATAAATTCGCATCGCTTATCGAATTGTAATATTTATATTATGAAATAAAAGATTGTATAGTTATTATAATTTCTATTTATTCAGAATTTTATAGACTTGTCATAGTTTATACGATAATCCATTAATACTTTCTAGTAAATTAACAACAGTATGTTTACATATTACTGATAACAACGAAGATTAGATACTTTTACTATATTTACACATAGATCTAAGAATTTACAGGCGATTGGTCGTTTTCAGACTTGTAACTTTTATATAGATAGTATCCATGATAATTTCCTATGAACCACCACTTCTAGTTATAGTTTTATGTAGCCATACCACATATACATAACATTTACAATAATTTACACTTATAGACTTTGAGAAAAACAGTTCAGAAATAACACAGGCATCGCACGGCACAACGACGCACAAGGAAGAGTTCAACGCGCGTGCAACCGGCGGGAAACGAAGAATGAAATCAGGTAGAGAGAAGAAGCGGAGATAGAGAGCGTTTGAGTATTTCACTAGGTACGTAATGTTCAGTTAAAATCGTCCAGCGATATTTTATCGAGCATCGAAAGGTCGTTCACGGGCGCTATATACATCTCGGCCGAGCCAGGTGTCAGCCTAGGTGTCGGGCGGGCGCTGGCGGTCGGGGCTGGGCGGCGAGGCGGCGGCGGCGGAGTGGCGGCGCAGCTGGTGCAGCAGCGCCGGGTCCAGCGCCGGCCACCAGCCGCCCAGCAGCGGGTACTGCGCCGCCGGCGCCAGCGGCGCGCGCGCCTCCTCCTCGCCCGGCCGCTCCTCCGCGTCGCTCGCCACCACGTCGATGTCCTCCTCCGGCTCCTCCTCGCCGCTGCTGTCGCGCCGCTGCCGCTGCTTCTCGGGCGCGTCGTCCGGCGCCAGCAGCGATGCCACGTCGAACTGCCTCTTCCGCGCCTGAGCGCCGCCCGGCAGGCGCCCGCCGCCCCAGAACGGCAGCGGCAGAGCCGTCGGCGGGGGCGACTGCGGCGGCGGCGATGGCGAGTCCTCGCCGTCGTCGTCCACCGCCAGACCCATGTGCTTCCTGACTTTTCTCTGCGCTTTGCGTCTCCTGAAGTCTCCCTTTCGGAAATCTTCGATGTTGGCCGGGTGGATCGCCCAGTAGTGGCCTTTGCCGTTGGCCGACCGGCCGGCCTTCACGAAGCAGTCGTTCAGCGACAGGTTGTGCCGGATGGAGTTCCGCCAGCCGGGCCCGCGGGTGCGGAAGTACGGGTAGTTGTCGAGGATGTGCTGGTAGATGTCGGAGAGCACGAGCTTGCGCTCCGGCGAGCTGAGGATGGCCATGGCGATGAGGCCGATGTAGCTGTGCTGCGGCTTGGGCTCCTCGGGCTGCAGCACGCGCTGCTGCAGCAGCGACATGGAGAGCGCCAGGCGCGGCGCGTAGGGCCCGTAGCAGGGCGCCACGCCGGGCGGGTAGAGGCGCAGGCGCTCGGCCACGGCATAGTTGTAGAGCTGCAGGCGGTAGTGGTCGAGCGCGGCGGCGGTGACGGCCGGCGCGTCCTTGCCGAGCGGCCAGGGGGCTCCGTCGGCGCCGCTGCACATGTTGTCGCGGCGGGAGCGTGCGGCACTGTGCGGAGGTCGCGCGCCGGCGGGCAGCCCGCGGCTGGGAGGGCCCGGCGCCAGCCAATCGGCGCGCGCGCGCTCCTTGTATACGTGTTTTTGTTTAGCGACGCCCCACTCCGCTGGCTTTGCAACTCCACGCGCCCTGCCTTGAGGCTACGGGTACTGATCGCATGAAAAGGCACTTCGTGTTGATGAGCCCTTGAGTTAAGTCATGATTTATTTGCGTTTGTACTTTATTATCTAAGATAGAATAACAAAAAAACTAACATCAAAATAAACTTTAAAACTTACTTTAAACGGAATGAACTTCATTCGTCAACATAACTAAAAACAGTAGACATATCTACCATTTGAAGAGAAAATTAACGTAAGTACCTGGGTACGGGTTTTAAGTAATTTTTGGTATGAATTACCTACCTAAGTAGTATAGTAATAGAACGATTCCACCAATTGTTCCGTCACCTTTTTATGTTATTTTTCAACACACTGAAAAACTCTTTTTCTATGACAAGGAAAAATGTAGAGTCAAAGAAAAACATTGAAAAATTTATGTTCAGAATGGTAATTTACCTATTATTTGATACTAAATAAAGATGTGACATTCAACTGAACGCTTTTACACAAAATCTCAACTTTTAACATAAAATACTGCTTCAGGATTCAGTGTCCTGACAATGTCCCAATGTGTTAAATCAACGTTTTATTTTAAAAATATTTCTCTCCTAAAAAATTAAAAACCTTTTTCGCCGACCGTACTTTGCGAAACCGTTACAAATGACAACTTCGTAGCGAGTGCTTCCCTGTTATTTTAGCGATATCACAACACGCAACAACACATTACTTCTCAGGAGGCGAGCGAGAGCGAGACGCACGTATAAAAATACCCCTCCCGCTCTCCGCGCGATAGGGACGGAATAATGTGCAACAGTTCCACATGTGGCTGTGATGCTGTTTGCTTTGGAGTCGACAACAAGAAAAACCGACTCTACGTTTTGGTGTTTAGGTTGATATTTGGTCGGAGGATGATGCATTGTTCTCAGGCATGAAAATAAAGAGGGCTCGGGTGCGAGAGCGACAAGGGCAGCGAGAGTAGTCGCCGCCCATTTAAATGCGCCATTTTGTTTACTGTCCCCGCGCGGGCTTTGTGTTTTACAGAAAGCAGTGTTTCGCGGAATAACGAAATTACAGGAAATATTTACCAGTTCGTAGCGGAGACAATGACGCTACGAATCCGTAGGCGTCTACGACGCTGTAATTTGTTTTCTTTTTGTCTCTCAATACACAAATTGGCTACGGTTTGTACTCGTAGTTAGTAGCTGTTTTGACTATGTAGAATATGAATAACTGTAGATATGAATTAATCAAGAAATCTCCAAAAATAATAAAGTTTTATTTATCTCCTCTGGAATTAAGCAATTCTAAGTGAATGCTACAAAATTAAAATTATACAAGGAAAATACTTGTGTAAGTAGATTGGCAAAACGTTTCTTGGTAATTTAATATAATGTTATTAACTTTGCTTTTAACGTAGGATTAGTTATTTATAAGAGAATAAAACATGAAGTTGTACCGTAAATGGCTATTTTTATTATTCGTTACATGATTTTTTTAATGGGTACTTTCTTTGGTCAATTAACAAAAAGCGATGAGTAATTCTATTTCTATTGGTGGTTTTATCCTAATTAATTTGCTGTTAATGTGCATTGTTAATGATTAAAATGAGCATAGTTAACGAATTAGCTTGGCTTAGAACATAAAATATTGTCTATTTACAACTATAGATACTCATCGTTTCAAATTAATTATTATTAATGGGCCTCGTGACATCACTGAATCATTGTTCCAACAATATTCCAATAGTTAGCAATTCATTAGTCGAAGGTCCAATTATATCATGATTAATGTTAACGATTGCAAAATAAACCATAATAATATTTAGGCAATCACTTTATCTATCGTCAAATCTAAAAATAAATACTCGAAGCAAATAATTATCAGCCACTGAATCTTAAACAAAAACCAAAGTGCCGTTAGGTAAAGTCATCCAAAAAAATATCAACACCGAATTTCGGCAAGATTTACCGCTGGGAAAAGTTTATAATTTATGGAGATTGTTTTATTTCTACCTGGCGTCTTCCATTGTTGTTCTAATTGTGCCGTAAGGAGGGCGGGGCGGCCCGCCCACTCATTGCAGTCAATACTCGAGAACTTTTGTCGCGGACTGTACCCCGCAAGTTTATTTTATGTTTGTATTGTTTACTTACCCGCTACTCGTGTGGGCGTGACCACCGCTCTAAAATGCTATGAATAAAACACCCAAATTAAATTGTGAATAGTTTTCACATATTGAATTGAAAACTATGTGAATGTTATTGTTGGATGGTATAGCATATTTATGTTTTATTTGATTGTTTTTGCTAGTTATAACTACTATAAAAGTTTGACTCTCATGGGCCATTAGTTAATGAAAAAATGTAACAGTTTTTAGTAGTATTTTAAGGTAATACGCTTAAAAAAGTTATAAGTAGCCTTCACTTAAATGAAGTTTAGTGAAGGCTTTTTATATGTAATCATAAATTTTATTCAATTTATTATTACATTACAATCATTAGAAAATTGACAATAAATAAATAAGCACTTACTCACTCTTACAGTCGTACTATAGTGATTTGTTGATAATAGATCATCTTAGCAATATGAGTAATCAAGACGTACTATACGAGTAATGTGTATCCACAAAAAACCAAAGAAATAGATTTTCATAGCAATACATTAAGATTTATAGTTGCCCAAAATATTGAATGGACATGGCGCACAATTTTTGTTGAAGATGCCAAAAAAAACTACAAAAAAGTAGAATGAATACTGTATTTTTACTTTTTTGATATCTTTAAAAATGACTGAAATATTCAAGCTCAAAGTGCGCTCTTTGTGCGCTCAAAGTGCGCTCAAAGTGCGCTCTAGGAGCGATTTTCCGCGCGGATTTTGAAAATGTGACGTAGTAACATGAAAAGCAGCATGTAAGATATTATCTGTGTACAATGGTTAGAATGGTTAGTAGGGGAGCCGAAGCGGGGATTTCAGGACTTACTAAAGAGTGGCAGACTAACTACTTTGTACCTGGTTGATTACCTCTAAGTATGAATTTTTGATATAAAACGGCATTAGTTCTTATGCCTCTCACCCAAAAAATACCTCAATTAAGCCCAAAGGACAATGTTCATTTCTGGCCTGGCGTGGACAAGCTGCTAATGAAAATATGAATTTGCCAAAAATTTTTAATTAATTTTTAAAGTATTCACTTAGTGTAACTTTGTATCAATTTGCCTTTATAAAAATCCAATATAAATAGTACTTTATGTGATAATTACAACTTCCTGTCTTTAACACTCAATTCAGTGTTGCCAAAATGAATCTTATCGGTAAGAATCGATTCATATCGATTGTTTTTCGACTATGACAAGTAGTATTTTTTTTAAATACGTATTCATTAAAATGACATTTATAAAACCTTTTTAATATTCCAATAACACTACCAAAATATTTAAATAACTAAATGAAACCTTATTTCACACACACCTTATTATACACCTTATTTCGAGTCATCAAAAAATACAATCGATTTTTATATCGATAATTTTTATTCATCACCACATTATTAGCATGGCAACACTGAAAATATTGTCACAGCTGTTATCTGTCATTCGCTTTGTTTTGTATTTTTCATCGTGAGTGTTGTTTATTTCTCAAAACCAAGTCTTTGCCAAAATAAAAGCAGAAGAGTGTTGTATAAGTTTCCCTTTTGACGACTTTATTTTTTTGACCATGGTCCTCGATGCTTCCCTTCCCGATGACCCTGGCATACTCTCGAACTACGAATCTCACTCAACCAATGACCAATGGCTCACTTTCGGACATCGAACCTTGCCTAAACGCCGACCACGGCTTACGTATGGACTCCGACCCGAGCCCCAATGTTAACCCCAGCCCGATTTTGGATAATGCAACCAGCAATTCCTCAATCTCATGAGGAACCTATGATATGTATCAATTGTATAGCTGACATGATGCAGAGGAGGCGACATAGCCTAGAGCTTATTAAGTTCGGTTGGTTATAACGTCAGTGGATGACTCCTCAGCTGATAAGTTATTGAATGAGCGTGTGGACTTGTTGAATACCTTTTACAATGTATTTGATCAACTACCTTTACCGTAGATTACCATAATCCTAATAAAACCTTTTTTTTTTAGATTGATAACAGCAGTGTATGTTGTCACTCATGTTGAACCGTGGCCACGGTGTGGCTCTGCACCAATCAAGGACAAATAATATTTCAAATGAAGAAGCAACCACTAGCACTGGTCACAGTTAACGTGGATTAACTTTGTTACAAATACGTTCCATAGACTGCATATTAACACGGAAAGAGAATCACATATTCGAAAATAATGTAATAATGGAACAGATTTCACCTCGTCAAGTAAGTTTTTTCATAATTATTTTCATTATATTTTATTAAAGACATTGGCTTGATATATTTGAACAGTGTATATTTTTTTCTATACAAATACGTCTTACTGATAGATAAAAATTGACATCATATCTCAACATCTTAAAGAATGAATTTGAATGATACCATAAATTAATTTCTTTGTTTCAGCTGCGGGGATCTGACCAAATATGTCATCCCTGATGGCAGTGAGCTGATCGAGCTGCTACACATGCTGTGGAGCCCCAACAAACACATGATGGGACGAGGATTCATTTGCCCTTATATTGGCCGAATAACAGTAGGTTGCTGTGCTCATGTTATGACAATTTTGTGGTTTTTGAGCTGGGCAAGGTATCAGGAACATGTATTTCCACCTGCCTAGTTCCTAGACAATATTTTGTTGACCCATGAGTCAGATTAAAATAATAATAATAATAAAAAATGGTGTTTTGTTTTGCTTCTAACCTTTCTAGTCTTAAGCAAAAAAAAATTTTTTTAAGGACTTGGATACAAAATGATATTTATATTCTGTTTCTTACTGGTATAGACTACTTAATAAATAACAAATTACATGCTGTAATGTCTGTCCACCTCAGGCCAAAGGTCCCATACTAAGTGGGCATAACCCTTTGAGACCGCAGCCAAACTTTGAGTGACGATAGAAACTAGCCTAGATGGAGGAAACATGAAATTGAACTTCTGCTTATTCATTGCTAAAGACTTATCATTTACCATACCTTATCATTTTGTATTCCATTTTCAAGTCACTTTTTTTCGCTTACTGTAAAACAAAACGTGGGATTTTTTTAAATCTCAGGTCTTTTGAACGCACATCTGAACGATGTCTGGTTTTAATTTCTTCAGTTACTCCGTGACCATGGCGCTTGCAACAGTGCCGAAATATTGGAAACTCAAAACTAAGGTACATGGTAGCAATCCCGTCAGTAATAATAATAGGAAAATGTCTTGAAAAATAAGTAAATCGTATATTACTTTATGTAACTAATTTTATTATGTATCATACTTATAACTAATCACTTCATTCAGAACTAGAAAACGATTCCAAGGATTCCACTTTTCTTCAATAGATGATCAAGATAAAGAGGTATTTATTATAAATTGCTCTTCCACCATTTCAATTATTCTATCTTACATCTTACTTGATGAAATCTTTTTCAATTTTATTTACATGGTCATAACATTTTCACCATTCCTCTGCACCAATTTGTGAGGTACACCTGAAACCCCCGATAAAGCAGCTATTATAAGAATAATATTAAAAAAAACCTCCTTCTGACGCAGTTAGGTAATAAACAAAATGTATCAAACACTCCAACTTACTGTCAACTCAACGACGCGCTTTAAAATTAAAGATTGACTTTAAATTATGACTTATTTTACAATACACATTGAAAACAATATAACTTGCTTGAGCTTTTTCGACTATTTCACAAAAATAACAAATAGGCATGAAGAGATTACAAAATTTCTGCAGCGACTGACAGTTCACTTGATTTACTTTGACAGGTGACAATAAATCCATAGACATTTGCCATATGAAAGACACACTTTTCCAATATTTTTGTTTGCCATGAGATTCTGGTACACCTATACCTATCATTTAATGAAAAGATAAACTAATTTTTTTCAGCACAACGAAAATTAGCTTTGGCGCGTAGTAATGCAACGTGACAACTGCAGTTCGGACTTCTTTATGCGTCCACTACACATACAATAAAATTCGAACTATCGCACATTTTTTCTTTTTAATTCTAATTCAGTAAAAAATGTTTTTGAAACCTTCATTCAAAATTCAAAAGTTATTATCATATGACAGAACTTATGACCAGACTATGTACATTGAATAAAATATTTTTCTTTTTATCATCAAGCTTAGCAGTCTAATAAGTTACTATGGCACTCGAGTTAATCCACATTCAGCACCATAGCCTCCCCTTCTACAAGGCCCTCTACAAATGTCAAAACGTCACTTAACCCTTTTAGCACCAGTTCTTTTGTTTTTGAGAAGATGTACCCAAATTTTTATATCAATTAAAATATAGTCCAGTCGTTTGGTACAAATAAATTAACGTGGTTACCTGGAAAGTGTTCCGGGAGTTTTGAAAATTGGTGATTAAAATAGATTTCGCTATGCTCTCTGTTAGTCTGTTAGTTAAGTGTGATTGCCGCGCTCGTTGCGAAATTGGAAAAATGCTGCCTTAGAGAAGATTTTTGATAGTTACATTCTTTCCTATTTCGTCGTTACAGCCAAATGACGTTCACTGCTGGACAAAGGCGAGAATCCTTTGGGTTTTCCATAGTTTTTTTCATAATGAACAGTCCTGCGCTGCCCGCATTCAGGTTCTTCCCGCGACCTTTACCAGATCGTCGGTCCACCTAGTAGGAGGCCTGCCCACGCTACGTCTTCCAGCCCGTGGTCGCTACTCAAGAAATTTTCTGCCCCAATGGCCATCGTCTCTACGAGCTGTGTCCCGCCCACTGCCACTTGATTTTAGCAATTCTGCGTGCTATGTCGGTCACTTTGGTTCTCCTGCGGATCTCCTCATTTCTGATTCGATCACGCAGGGACACCCCGAGCATAGCCCGCTCCATCACCCTTTGGGTGACCTTGAGCCTTCTTATGAGGCCCATAGTAAGCGACCACGTTTCAGAACCTTAAACTTTCCTATTTATTTCACGACTAGCTTTTGCCTGCCGCTTCACCCGCGTGAAATTTAGTGTCACAGATCGGCATAAATTATAGCCTTTATGTTAATCTGGGTTACAAACAATAATATTGTACAGTTTCAACAAAATTCGTTGAGTACTTTTTGCGTGAAAGAGTAACAAACCTGAGACACAGGAATCTTCCTAGTTCAGGTATCAACCCACCAACATTCTTACTTTTTGTTTTTCCTGATTGTTTGTTATCATAATATTATCAGTTATGTTGGTGAGAAATAAACATTACTTTACTTTATTTTAAACTTTCAGACATCCAAACTTTCGCATTTACCTATAATATTAGTAGGATACAATTATGTAATGTAGAAACAAACAAGACAAAAAAAATGTTAACTTCAGCAATATTTTTATACTTCAGCATATTTAGGACACCCGGCAGCGTGTCGTGTCATGATCAAAGAAAAAAGAACTCGCAATTTAGCAGGTACTTTAATTTGACTGTTTCACAACTTTAAATCTATTTAACTTACATTACATGAAATTTATCACATTTATCAAAGCTTCTTAGCTTGTCTATGTCCCAAAAATTATAAAATGAAAAAAGTAGTTGTCAAAAACCTTTTTTAAGGCGGATTTTTTTCAATAAGGCGGGCGCGCGCGCGGCTTTAAACGAGGTCACAAAATTCGGAAAGAACATAGCGAAATCTATTTATTCACCAATTTTCAAAAATTCCGGAAAACTTTCCAAGTAAAATTAACAAATAACTGGACTATTTAATCGTTATTGAGCACAGAGTCATAAACTTAATTATTTTCCAAAAAATTTATATTTAAGTGCATAAAAATGTAAAAATGGCTTCATATTGCACAAAATTGGCAATAGGTGGCATAATAATGGTTACTTTTCAACCGACTTCAAAAAAGGAGGAGGTTCTCAATTCGAACCGTATGTTTTTTTTTTTTTTTTTTTTTCTATGTTTGTTACGCGATAACTCCGCCAATTATGAACCGATTTGAACAAATCTTTTTTCGGCGTATAGGTAATACCTCAAGGGTGGTCCCATTTAAATTTAATAATAGAAAAAACAACCCCCAAGGGTGGAAAATTGGGGATGAACTTTTTTATACACAATATCTCCGCCGATTATTAATCAATTTGAACGATTATTTTTTTGTTGAATAGGTATTATCAAAAGGGTGGTTTCATGCGAATTTGAAGAAAATATTTCACCCCCAAGGGTGGAAAATTGGGGATGAACTTTTTTATACACAATATTTTTAATTTTTAGTTTTTTTTTGTGTTCACGCATTTGAAGTCGGTTTTATTTTTTTTAAAAGTTAATTATTTAGCGCCTAGTTTGAAATGTGATTGAACGATGACAACTAACAACAGTTGTCAGTTAGGTAAAATTTTATTTTAGTTGGAAAAAGACAAAAAGTGGTAAATGGGTTAACGTGCGGGGGCTGCAAAATCATGTTGTGACGTCACGCGCGAATATTGGAAATTTTTGAAAATTTTAAAAAGTCCGTAAACTTCTCGAGGCTCTATCTTCGGTAATACTGGATGGATTGAGGTGAAATAAAAAGTAGTGTAATGTGTGTGATCTAAACTTTAAATTAAGTCATAATTTAACTTAATATTACAACTTATGCGTGTTGTCCATTGCTTTTCGCTGAAGGCTTATTATTCGTCGTGGATTCTATCGATCGAAGCCTTAAAGTTTGTACCGCAAATAGAAGCGGAGTTGTTTCTTGACATAAACAAATTGTATCCATCATGAAACCAGCCACGGGGCCTTAAATAGAGACTCGTATCTATCACTTCTTAAGTCTTGCGAAAATGGCGCCACTTATCGTAACTTCTTAATTCTGGAACAATAAATTAACCCTAAGGTTCTTGAATTAACTACAGCCGTTAAATATTAATAGTAAAAGAATAAACTAATAAGTAAGCGCCGAACCACATTACTGTCAGACTACAAAGAAAACATAATTTTCTATATAAAAACAAAACAAAAGCTTGTATTTTCGGGAACTTGATTGACTCCAGAATATCTTAGTTGAAAGTTTAATTTTTTGGCTTAGATATACCCTGTATAGCCTGGAAATTATTATCATGGCCACACCAATACAAAATACAATTAATAATGTAGAGTTTATTTCACGACGGTTGGATCAAGAACGATCCATTTATTGTTCACTAATAGGTATGTATTAAAACACAATGGATGTACTAACAAGTCTATTAGTTTTTCTTTGTCCATCTGCCGCCTCCATACTATGATTAAGTTGTGTTGCACTGTCATACGAAACCTATGTAAATTCATGCATAATGTAGGTCAAAGGAACTCCAGAAGTGGGTCAAATTCAACTTGTGAGATTCGATCACCTAGTATCAGACATCAGGAAATGTGACGCCAAAGAAAAGCTATTGAAAATTCACTAGGTCCTACCAACGTAGGCCGTTAATTTTCCATGGGAATTCACAATGACTGTGGATTTCCATCAGCGTCAGTATTTAGGGCCCAAGCCGCCGGCGGCGGGGACGATTTGCATGAAATTATCGCGGCCCTCATCCCTAATACCCCCTTTGTCACGCCTAAATATTTTGCGCAGTTTTACACACAAAGTCCCTAATTCGATTCCCCGCTCACTCCGCAAAAGTTACGTATAACGACGGCGACGCAAAAACATAAAGGGGGACTTTTAAAATTGTCTGTCTCGGTGTAAGTTGTATTATTGCTAAAGGAAAAGTTAAAGTTTTTTTTCGTAGAAATTTTGAGAAGCCTAATATAAAAAAGTTGAACCGTATTAGCTTACAGAGATTTAATTAAATGAAAATCTAAACCACGTAGATGTATTGCTTGGTTTTTCCTAGTAATTTGTTCTGTGATTTTACTCACTATATCTGTGTTAGTGTATTAGTGTATTATGACATCAATGTTCATACGAACCGATATTTATGTCACGCTGAGTTTTCTGTCGGTCAGGTCAGGACTACCCAAAGATGGAACCTTTTCTAGTAAAGGTAACCGTATTATAAATTGATAATTCTATGTATCATTTTGATATTAATGAGTTCAGTATTGATTTTCAAATAATTCCGACCCACGAGTCGGTATAATAAGTCACGATTTTACGATTACGATTCATATATTTTCGAATTAAGATTTAAAAATAACCGTAAAAGAAAGCTAGAATAAGCTTCACCAAATCAACTCGCTCCGACCACCCTCGCAAATCCTAATCTCAAATTACGATATAATAAAAGACGCAAAACGACAGGAAACCTTAGCTATTCTTTAAACCTTCAAATAAGGCCGTATCTATAGACTCAGACGGCTCTCTGGGGGTTTCCTAACAACTAAACGAATGTATAGCGGCGAGACGTGCGCGCGCCACAGTGTAGAGAGAGCTTTTTGTGTGCGATTTGTAAACGCGCAGAGTACGAGTTGGTTATATGAAGTGTATGTAGTGTGTGGTGCGCAGAAGCCGTAGCTATTTGGATCACAAAGCACGGCGGGTAGTAATACGCTTATTTGAAGATAATCCCGGCCCCTCGTGCGGCGGACGCGTCTCGCCCGAGCCCCTGCACAGGGCAGTTTTCTTGCCAGTCCGATATTTTTGGCTTTTGATATGAATGTTGATGTCTGGGAAAATTTTCTCATTAACGAAGATCATAATCTATCTAATAGAAGCTATTACCGAGTCGTTATATCCATTTTGTCAATGAACGAACACTTTTGCTCGTAAAGTGTGAAATAGATTGTTATTCCTGTGGTTTTTCCCATAGATAAAGAAATAACTCTATGTTGTATCTTAAGGATGGTTTCGAAACGGAGGAGCTGCTCTACCTGCAAAGCGTTCTTTCGCTATAAGCACATTCAAGCAATTGGGTAACTTAAGATCATTAAAGGGTTCCAAGAAATTAAGAACAAGTTGACGTCATACCTTGGTATTAATACAGCCTTTGAAAGCTCATAAAAGCTAAATGGTTACCCTATTGTTTTTATTGCTGGAACATTAGTAGTCATCGTCATCATTATGATATGACGGTGACGTAATCATTATGTTTATTACACAATTGAGCTATTTATATACTTAGATTCAGGTCGTATGTAAATACCATTCGATTTCTTACATAGGTAAACTTCACGTAAATATACAAAGGCGCATTACAAAGGCAGTAGAAGTATACTGAATACACATACAGAGGGTTGTTGTTTTCGGGCTGGCTCTGTTTTCAAAGAGGTGGGAAGCCGGAGAGCGCTGGGGAGGCTAATTATGAGGGGGGCCTCCCGTCTGCCGCAAATACACATACACTCGAATGTAAGAAATTATCGAAACAAGTTGAAAACAGAACGTTTTCAGGGTAACAATTGGAACGGGTGGTAGCTCTACATACGTTCGAGTATTTATAAACTGAAGTCGTAATTTTGATAAAGAAAGCTATGTATACTTGAAAAGTTGTTATTACATAATATGGCTAATCATGCGATATGCTGTAAGTTATGTGTACCTATTCGTATGCTTAATAATTTACCTGTAATAACAATTCATTGTGAGTAAGTAGGTAATGTAGTAGCAAAAACAACTTCCTATGAATGAATCAGACCTCTCGAAGCCACTTGAGCTAATATTCTGAGAATCCTTCGATCTCCAACACTTGAGTAATCAGATTTATTTTAATAGGACGAGATATTATGATTTTTTGCGCAAAATTCATTGTGCAACACAATGCCTCAAACGCTTCCATTCAAGTATTGTAACACTATACAAATTGGCGTCTCCATTGAGCCCCGGCGACACTTTTATACGGTTACGATTAACAATCACAAACGAAATTAGAACCCAATAATATTATTAAGTTTTTTCACACACGCCTAAGGACTGGTTTGCACAAAAAACTAGTCCCCTTCCCCGATGCTTCATATTTTGAATAACTAAGCGTTACTTTGCTCGGATTACCACCTACGTATTTGTGTAAACACAATAAATATTTTTTGGGTGTCCTTTATCTGCGGAGTAGATTGGAGATATTGAAGTTTAAGATACAAGAAAGATAAAGATGTCATAATTTTTGTAGGAAGAGGTAATTTGAGTGCAATGAGAGCTATCCCAATATTTCTGAGAGTAGATTATGATTTCATATTTCATGTGTTTCGAGGAACCCAACTAAATAATATGTAGGTAGGTATACTTATATCCTATACCTACTTCGTTATTTCTCGTTTGGTATTTCACTTTTTATGCAGTGCCTAAATAAAAGTTGAGTTTATTAAGCACCTAAATATAATATTTCAGTCTTCAATGTACTTACACATGCTTGCACTAATTAAATCACAGTTAACGCGTGACATTTGTTAAAGTAAGAATAATCTTGGCATTATAACACCGCATTAAACACGTAAAAACCATCGGGCAACAGTTGTGATTGAATTACACACTAGAGTACCGGCTCTCGGGCGCACAAAGCGAAGTTGGGATTAACTAACCAGCGTTAAGTGGATTAGGGAGCATGTGGTACCGGCCTTCCGTCCGCTGTCGTGAACACTTACGCCCGTATTCACAAACATTACTATGAGGTCTCACAGTGCGCGTGGACGCACAGGGTGACACACGAACCAATCACAGAGCTCTAATAAACGCTGTGCGTTCGATTTGCTGCTTCACTAAGTAAGCATCGTTTGTGAATACGGACGTTATACTGCTATTAATTATGTGCACTGGTTTTTCATAAGATACAAATAGGTTCTTATTGAAACTTGTCCGTGAGAAACTAGATGAAATTTTAAAACGAATAGAAGCTACATTTCGCGAATGTAGAGACTTTTGATTTCAATAACGCTTTGACGGTACTTAGAGAAAAGCTTAAGAAAATGAAAAGTCACGTGGCTTGTCTAGGAGCTTTAAAACTTTTGCATTTATCAATTCAAACATGTGAGTAAAATATTTTTTTGTTAAAATCATAAATAGTTTAGTGTCTAAAATCTTTAAGACGAATTTAAAAAAACTGTAATATTCAAAACTGGGTTTTCACGACTCAAATGTTACATTTTTTTTGCGAAAAATATCCATCCCTTGTCTGTGGCACTCATTGACAACTAATAGCATTAAATCCTCATTTGTCATTTTGTCCCCATGCACAAGAGGAAGCTCTCCAGTGGTCAATGGTTCTGTCCTCAGCCAAAACACCCAGCCACTGTACCGGGGACAATGGTACAAAGCCATTGTAGTCATTTTGTTTTGTCAATACGTAAATAGTCCATAAATATTTAAACAGCTTAACCCTTGGGAACTTTCAAGAGTTTTTTTAATCACTTCCGTGCAATATTTGAATAAGAGTTTATTGTAGAGCACCAACTGAAATTCGGTGCTTCAGGATTTAGGTATTCCATTTTATCATTACTTTTGATATGACAGAAATAGAGTTGATGACCAAAATTAAACTGTGTCTAAGGGGCTAAGGGCTGATTTTTCAATCGTCAGATAACTTCTTCTTCTTCTTCTTTGGTTTATGGCGATGAACTTGCGTTTTTTCGCCACTGAGGGCACACTATTCCGCCAATGTCACGTGCGCGTCAGATAACTTTCAACCGAAGAATAAACTTGTCATTTTGGCATATTTTCCATGCTGAAACTGTCAATGTGCCAAACTTATTCTTCGGGTAAAAGTTATCTGACGATTTAAAAATCAGCCCTTAACCAAATAGAGTTATTAAAATATTGTTGTCGTCTACTTTGAAGTACCTATTCTCTGCATTTTTCTTCAGACACAGTTTTACTCGATCATTTTCTTATAACTTTTGTTAAATAAACATTTTCTAACAATGAAAATAAATATTTCTGTCTAATTGATAAACGTAATACTGAAGATATTGAATTTTAATATGAATGATTACTTGTAGGGCCTCGGTTATAATAAATTCCTACTAAAATACTTCGTCTCGTTAGATACTCGTAAGTATTCGTATTCCAATCATTACTTCCACAAATGTATGGTACATTTGTAAATAGCAAATCGCAGAAAACATTCCGAATGAGCGGGTAAATAAATACGGTGCGAATTTATTTCGCGCGCAAATATTTTAGCGGCGCGTAATGTATTTATTGCGTTGGCGCGGTTAGTTTTTGCAGCTGTGATTTTAACACCGCGCCTTTATTTTGTGTATTGTATGAACAATGGTAAGGTAGGTACAATAGGTATGTAAACAGTATTCTTTTTGTCACAATATTCTTGTCGCTCTTTATTGTTTAAAAGGGTTTTAATAAGTTTTCCTATTCAAATATCTGGAACTTCGATCATACAATTAAATAATATTTCATACCCATTTTTATACAGACTTTATTAGACACTGCAATGGTAGGTACAGGTATATTTCAGGAGAAAGATACATTGTTTATGACTCACGACAAACTGAAACTACGTTAGGTATTCGACCAGCTGTAGTTTTAGGTGTTAATCAATTAAAAGAATAATGAATGATACTTAAAATTATGTAGATCGGTATTTGGAACATTTATATTGACATAGTGATCTTGTGCTATAAAAATGTAGAGCAAGAAATCAAGATGTAACATATGTCCTGTTTATAAAGCAAAACCAAATCAAAGTTACAAAAAATACTGACCAAATCATTTAGCAACACCAGCAAACTTCCTCAATATCGACAGCTGCGCTCATTCTGGCAAAGCTCAATTGTACGGAAGCCTGCGCCGCTGGCTGCGCCGGCGCAGCGGACGTACTCGTCACCACGGGATCCTCCAAGTCCACTTTAATACAATTACAACACCATTGTACCCGAGTTTTTGCTCCCCAACATTTTACACCACAACAATAAACTTATTTTGCCAACAATAATACTTACTAACTGTACCTCGGATACAATAAACTTGACCATGTCTGTCACGATGGACAATGTTTTTTCAACACTCAAATCTAACTGTTCTTACAAGACGAATTGTGTTTGCACGTGAAGTGTTTACGGAGTCTGGACCAGATACGATCTTAATCTCAGATTAGTGGCGAGTTAAAAGCCATTGTCAGGTTGTCTAAAAGTGTTTCTTTATTCTGCTGCCACCTATGAGGGACAATGTTCAGGGTGTATTCCATTCCCACAGTGTCGCCAACATCCGGTTCTAAAACAATCTTTTGTGTATATTAAAAGGCATAAAAACTCTACCTATTTTGGTATTTTGATTGTTTATCTCTATGCATGTTTAATCTATGACATTTAATACATGTCAGCAGTCAAAATAACACAGTCACAAACATAAATGCCGGTTTTTAATTAAAATTACAAAAATGATACCTTTTATGAGCTTCCCAATGTGTTCATCGAGGCGCATGGTTTATTACACATGTTGCTTCGTCACCGTATGTTTAGTTTTACACGTTTGGATTATGACAGACATTTTTCGATTCGTGGACAACGTGTCTTCTGTGTTTTTCACGAGAAATAAAGGCCAAAGTATTCACGCTTCAACCAAACAATATTATAAAATACGAACTACTACTGAAGTGAAATACGTGCTCATGTGGAAAAGATATTATTTGATTAAATCAAACGACGGGGTAGACATCTTTCCAACGTTACACTGTCCAGTCTCTAACTGCGTATTCACAGATAACAGGAAACTTTTAGGAGATGACTATAGTAATTTCGATGCCCTTATTTTTGACTATGAGCTTACAAAGAAAGACGATAAGCCGGTGAAGCGAACACGGTCTCAGATATACATTTTCACGACGATCGAGTCTTCGTACACGCAGCCTCTGTGTGAGGTGACCAATGATAATTTCTTCAACTGGACGTTTACTCCGCGGCTGGATTCTGATGTGCTGTGGCTGTATTTTGTGGTAACGGATACTAGCGGAACTGTAGTAGCTCCACGTCGAAATGTGAAGTGGAAAACCAGTTTGGAACCTGTGAGACCTGAAATAAAGACTATTTTGCGTCGCAAGAAGAAAACGGCAGCGTGGCTCGTTAGTCACTGCACGACAGATAGTTTCCGGGACCAGTACTTGTCGCGACTACAGGAGCATCTCTACCACTACTCGCTGCGAATCGACGTGTATGGCATGTGCTCGAACAATAAGTGCCCCAACGGCAACTGCGACGAGTTAATTAAAAACGAATATTACTTTTATATGGCTTTTGAAAATTCATTCGCCGTGGATTATGTTTCCGAGAAAGTTTTACATGGCTACAATAATTACGCCATCCCCATTGTGTATGGCGGCGCAAATTACAGCAGGTATTATAAAGATATCAGTATTTTTAATAATTATGAGTAACTTATTCTTGATTAAAGCTTTTTGTCCCTAAGTAACCGTAAAAGGTTTAATAATAATAAATAATAATAAAATCATTTATTTGCCACATTTAAACTAGGACAAGATGATATCGGATAAACGACGATTGATCACTTAGTCTTAGACCTTTCATTTTTCAGATTTCTTCCACCGGGTTCCTACATCAATGCCAGAGAAATACACCCTTACAACCTGGCTTACATAATACAAGAGGTGGTGAAAACTCCTGCCCTTCAGGAAACCTTCTTCAGGTGGACCAACCTTTACAAGATAACCGATGACCCGAAGGTTTACCACCCCCTCTGCGATCTCTGCAAAGCTCTACACAGTACCAAAGCACTGTTTGCTCCAGCAAAGAAGAATATCAGGGTTTGGTGGAACGGCCGTAACGGCATGAAGTGGTGCCTATCTGACAGCTACTGGAACGAATCATCCAAAGTCAATATTGACGCTAAGCATATTTTTCCTTTGTATTAATTTTTTACTTTTATTTTTGATATATTCGTTTATATTTTTATATTTGTTTTAACCTATTTTTAATGTTTTTATAATGTTAACATATTTTGTTCTTTGAATGTTTTAAGAGAACTAATTAAACTATTTCGTAACTAATCTATTTCTTTCAACATTACCTGTCTATTAAGTGAATCACAGTTTAATCTCCTATAATTACATTTCCCATCAACAAAGCCATAATATCTCCAATCTACGCCGGAGAAGCAATCTCCCGCCGCGGAGCTTAGCGAAAACCTCATCAACCCCAAACTATACTGTAAGACTTCATTGAAACGATAGTTTTCTAATCCGCCTACACACAATAACAGGCAGGACGTTATTAATTTCATACCACAAAAGAGCATGTTGCTACAAATATCCTCACAAAAGAACTGGAGTAATTAACGTACAGTCGCATTGGTTGAATCCGTCGCCGGTCCCTGGGGAGGCGTGGGCAAATCGCACAATACAGTAGTTAGGGAATAGGGGCGCGTATCGGCGGCCGTTTAACGAGCAAATTATTTAGTAAATGTTGCCAAATAATAACATTAATGCGTGGGGTTGCCAACTCGGCCGCCGCGTGGGCTTGGGTGGATAAGACGATCGCTCTTAAATAAATATAAATAGATATTTCTTAGTAAACAGTCTCATAATCTCAATTCGTGGCTTATGTTTAAATTTAGACACTTAGAACAAAAATTAAGTATCCACTTACCTAAATATTTATTTGAGACGTTCAAAAATAATCATAGTTAGCAGATATAACGATTGTAAGTAAATAGGTATAGGTAGAACTCTTTTATTAAATAAGTAAAGGTAGAGCTTTAACAATGGTGTACTCTATTTAATTGCCTCAATTCATACCTTCATGTTATTATGGGTTGGAATTGAAAATGACGCATTGTGGATTAGGCGTTGTCTGTGTAAAATGATCATCAACATCATCATTTTATCTTTACCCATCCACAGCTGTTGTAGTGTGGCCGGGTGAAACAATAAATTAAATTCGTAATAATAGAGCATCAAGTTTCATCTTTTTTTACAACCACACTTTAAAAGCGTCAAAAAGGCAATCACTTCAGGGAAGGTTCTTCAAGAGCAAACAAAGCCTGTCCTATCCTTCTAACCTCAACAAAAGTTAGGGGAGGTCCCGGCGGGTGGTTAGCCAATGAGAGCGAGCGCTCTGCAAACAGTGAGCACCGCACGATTGAGTGGCTCTCCTCGAATACTCTCGAATGCTCTCGATGCTCCATTGTTCGCGGCAATTAAGAGCTAAACGCCAAATTAATGAGCACATTATTATGTTAACGCGTGACGGAGCAGCGACAAAGTCTTGCGGCGATTGGCTTGGAAGTAATGGCCGTTTGATGGGAAAATAATGTTAGAGTCATGTTGGGCACCAGTAAGTTTATTATTAAAAATAATTCCAAGTTACAGAGGTACGTAAAGCTAAACTTTCTGACTCTACTATAGCGAATTAAGAATGTAACCAAAACAATACACTACATTTTTCATCACAATATTAAAACCTTTGGAATGTTCCTCAAAAAAATCCAACATATTCAAATTACAAATGATCGGTTGTCATCAAAAATGCCTTGGTAAAAAACATAAAACACCAAAGAGCTTGCCAGTAAGCGGGTCTTAGGGCGCTCCCTTGGGACGGCGTCCCCGCAAACGGAATAGGTAATTCAATAAACTCCGGAACGCGCGGCCTAATACCGAAATTAGCAATACGATATGAATAAATAGATTTTGGTCTCGTCCCAGCAGATGTCATGGGAATAGCGCAAGGGGTTTCGGTCATTAGTTCGGTAAGTATTGGGTTAGCGAATATTAGCACGTTTTGTCCTTGTAATGAAGGGTTGCGCCTTACGGATAAACAGAGCAAAGAATATGTCGCGGTGAGTTTGCTTAGTGAGGCAAGCGAGGAGATTCATGTTACGCATTACGAACTGTTTCGGCATTTATTAGAACAGTTTTGAAACATTTATTTTACTTTTTTTTTATTTGGAACCTTAAAATACGAGGTTCTATTTAACCGGTGCTATGAGTTTTTCACTTTCATTGATAATTTTCTTAATTCTTATTGCAGACCGATCAAAATCTCTAGACATCAGTAAACATCTCATATATGTTCAGCATCTCATGTAGGTAGCAATGTAATGGCATTGTTAGCAACAACATGGCTGTCAATTATAACGGTAGCATCGAGCGCAGAGATACGGCAATTAGCCGAGAGCAGGAAGCCCGCGCGCCTGCGCCGCGCCTAATTGTTTCCGACATAGTCTTGCCCCCCTGCTCCCACCCTCTTGCCTGCCAACCCTCAGGGCTGTCAGATGAACTTTCACGGTTCATGATCGTTCAATTCTGAACGGGTGTTTAAACAGCAATAACAACAAGAACACAAAAACGCTTATAAACTCTGATTTATCAAGTAATCATTGCATTTTTAAGGTGGCAATGCGTTAATGCGTACATACAGTAATGAAGCATACCACATGAAAAAATCGAACTGCCTAAGGCGGGCATTGAACCCACGACCTTTCGCTTGCCGCTAAAAACTGAACTCTTAACGCCCAAAAATTTAATTTCCTACAAATCTTTATCAATAGTGTCAATAAGCTCTACAAGAGAAGCCAAGGCAGACTACATGGGACCATGATTATGAAGTTTTTACTAGTTATTTTAACCAGCTCCTGCCAACCCTGGTCCATGGAGGCTGCAGCGACCCTCGCCTTCGGGCGGAGGAAGGTGGATGTTACAGCGCTGTAGCTCGCGTAAATATTGGGAAAATATCCATTTGCAGGTGCATCGCGCAGCCACGAAATAAATATAACGTATTACTTGTGCGGTGGGAAAACGGAGTGATAACCAAAAATATTTTTAAACCAGTCATTATGATTAAACTGACTCTTTCATTGACAAGTTCAGTTGTTTCAGTTGCCATAGTGAGTGTGTGATTGAATAGTGAAAATTAAATTAGTTTACTTGCTGCGTAATCTGACTGAACTGCATCATGACATCCAGACAGATCTTTTTTCACTGATGTGCAAAAAGATCGCCTATTTTATTTGGCAATATTTCGACATTAACAGATAGGTATTTATACTATTTATGTATTCGTCATTAGAGTGACTAGCCCAGAATAAGAAATTAGTTTTTTTAAAGGCCTATTAATATGGCTTTTTTGTAACTTTTTGAACTTTAAATAAAAGCCGTCATTATTATAAGCCATTTTATTAATGTTTACCTCAAATATTAATGTGTTTCATTTTATTAATAGGAAATTGTCGTAGTTTTTTAATATCCGGTATCCGGCCGGATAGTAAATTTAGGCCGGATATCCGGCCTACCGGATAGTTACCGGATATCCGTTTCATCTCTACTAATAACTTCAAACTTTAACAATAGAATTAATTTCGATGATTAAACAAAAACTATCCTAATAAAAGTACTTAATTAAGAAGTAACCAGCCATTTAAGTAATTGAATCAGATTAGCGTAATGTGAATCGTGCTTATTAATCTTCAAGTGCTTCCAGATAACGGCGTACCGATATTAATCAGTGCTTCACAAAGCGGCAGTCACAACAGCACCGTCGGCAATTCGTCACGCGGGCGATCGCACGCGCAGGCACGTGCGGGCAATCCCGGACAATTGCGGACGGCATTGTGTCCGGACGGTCCGGACGCTGCGCGCGAAAAACGCACCATTGTGCGGTCTCGGTGTCGGTGACGGAGATTGACCAGTGATTGGGCGGCTATCATAGGTGCAACGAATATTTTTAAGCTAGAGAAAGCACGTGCAATGCAACATATGCGCACGATCCTTGATGGAACACGCCTATCGGCGGTCAAAGTATCAATGGTCAATGAAGGCTCAATCTTTTTAGAAAAAGAAGTGTTGAATTTCAGTAATGCGATCAACTTTGACGGTCAAATTGCATTGAGCATTGGTCAAGCAAATACCTACATTTCGCAGTAAAATGACAACAATGATGACAACTCATTGTCACGGGCCATATTCCTCGGATCATGTTACTCTACACTCTACATAAATGAATGAATTACATTTCTCTATTCTTCTATCATTTTTTTTTAGGAAAATCTTTTTTAAAATGTTTTTATTGATCTTTTCGTGTATATTGATATTGTTAAATATGTAGATTTAATCAAAATATCTTCTGAAGTTTAAGAAATAATATGAAAGTGAAAAGTAGAACCGAGACTAATCTCAGTTCTATTTTACTACTGATAAGTTTAGCATTTTGTTTGTTATTAAAGCAACATAACATGCAATTATGTTATTTTATGAAAGGATTGGATATAATAACAACGTTGAAATAAAAACTGTGAGCAACAACATTCGGCGTAATAGAGGCGATCCGGGACGAGGGATAATAGTTCGTCATCCGATAATAGCGGGCTTAACACGGCGCAACCCTTTGTGGACGATTGTAAAACTTCACCAAAACATTTGCACGATCTGATTATTTATTCGCCCTAGACATTTAATATTCGCAAAGTGAATGTTTTATCGCAAACGCCGGATTTGCCGGTGTATTTGCGGCAAACAGCCGACTGGGAATTACTGGGCTTTAGCGCTCATTTCATTTGCCCGCATTAAAACATATTACATCTGTTTTTGGATACGATACAAAACATTTTTGTTATGCTGTAATCCGTATAAATATTTGCCTATTATTTCCAATAATACGATTCCATCCGATTATGTTGAATTTATCATTACATCGGTTTATATTTCAGCGAATAAAAGTTATTACTGAGGTATTAATGCAAAGGAAAGTGTTTTGTTATGGATACTTATTACATTGTTGGGGAAAATGGAAATTGGATTATTCGCTTCATGCACACTGACTATCTAATTACGCTATTAGTGAGTGCTCTTACTAACATTTCTTATTTTGTTTACAAAAGAAATACAAGTTGCTCAGCAGTGTTCTTATTGTTCTGAACAACATTGTCATTTTATATTACTACAGCCCTTTGATAACATAGTTTTTCTCGCAACCCTTCACGTCAGTCACGCCGCGGCGTGTAACGAAATGAAATATTCACATCACACGTTTTACAAACCCTCGCTTCATCGTAACAACCACTTTCACCATCGTTTCTGTCAATTTATATTTGCCTGCAATCATTAATGCAGCCGTCGCGGGTACCGATGTTTTTGCGAGAGAGCACTGCGGGGCTGGAGACATCCCCTGCTCCCCGCAACTGGTGCTGCGGCGGACGAGCGAGGGGCGCCCTCGGCCATCTCCCGGGCATAATTATATCGGCCTCGATGCGCAAACTAAACTAGCCGAATAAATAGGTGTCAAGAGCAATGCGTCAGAGCGGCCCGGGGGGCGGACGTGCCGCGTAACCGGAGCCACTCGCCTCATAATGCTACATAATTCAATTGATTTCCCCGACACTACCCGCACGCTTCCTTCTAACTTCGTTTAGAGCGTTTTGATATCGGATACCGTTTTGACGCCTCCTTGTGCAATTCTTTCTCAGTCGGGGGAAAATAAGAGGCAGAAATTGATTAAGTGGTTGTATTTAACAAAATAAATAAACGATATGGCACTTAGAATCTAGTGATGGTAAGAGTAGGCGGGGGATGAGTAGCTCACGTGTCCGACAGGTGCAGCGTAGGCTACTTTGGCGGGCGCAGCGTAGGCGACCTGAGCGGGCGCGGCGTAGGCGACCTGATGAGCGGGAGCGGCGTAGGCGACTTGATGAGCGGGAGCGGCGTAGGCCACCTGATGAGCGGGAGCGGCGTAAGAAACTTGGGCGGGAGCGGCGTAAGAGACTTGGGCGGGCGCGGCGGCGTAGGAGACGTGGGCGGGCGCGGCGTAGGAGACCGGGGCCTGTGCGTAGGCGACCTTAGACACGGGAGCGGCGTAAGCCACCTTAGCTACGGGAGCAGCGTAGGCGACCTTGGCGACATGAGCGGGCGCGGCGGTGGGGTGTCCCTCGTAGCGCACGACGGCGTTGAAGCCGTGCTCCTTGTCAGCGGTGTACTCCACGATGCGCTGGGTGCCATCGGGCTGAATCAGCGAGTAGTAGCCGTGGACAGCGTCTCCGTTGCGGTTCTCCTTCTGCTGCTTGATGTCGCCGCTGTGCTGGTCCTCCACAGTGTACGAGTATTCGTACTGAGCAGGGTGCTCGGGCTCGGCGTACGCTAGTTTGGCTAGTGGCACCGCTGGGACAGCCACAGCCGCTGCCGCAGCTACGAAGCAGAAGAAGACCGCGATCTGTAAAAGTAAGAAAATACATTATTTCACTTTCATAGCAATCGATCACAAATAAATAGAAACCAACTTTGGCAAATATCAAATCAGTTTTCATATTATGATTATTAGTAATCGTTTTTTAAGACAAAAAATGTAGAGCTTCTGAGCTTTCATCCCGATTTGACAAATCCCTAAAACGTTTTGATGAATTAACCGAATTCACATTTTAACACATTAATTTAATCTAATCAAATTATTAATCTCAACTCACTTTAGCAACCATGTTGTTTGTTTTGGTTATTTGGAGCAAGTGTGCCCCTGCCGGCACGCAGCTTGCTTTTATACGGCCACGCTTGGGGACGCTGCGTACGCGCCGCAAACTGGATCGGTTATGTAACTCATTGATCCACGCGTTACTCACTAACGGACGCGAGGGATCCATCAATGTAATCGATATTGGTTTAATTACGATATCATAATAGTACATCGAAGTTTTTGGTAATAAAGTTTTAGATTAAGTACCCCTTCTTCACACATACTCGTAAAACGTTATCCAGTTACTTTTTTATCTTCCGGGAACGCAATAAACCTAGGATAAAGTAAATTTGTCAATTTAGGGAAAATGGCTCATCAAACTAAATGCTGAGGCATGTTGTATAAATTAGATGTAGGTAATCGGTGCTAATTTGCATCATAAATCTGTATAATGATTCGCTAACGACAATCTACGTACAATAACCAAATCGTTTGAAATGAGTGAGTGCAATAATAACAATTAACAATAACAATAATTTTTCTTTCAATATAAACCCTTTACAAAAACTTTGATAGAACCAATAGGCTTTATAACAAACCAATATAACTAATTTTCTATATCTTTGAAGATCATTGGTAAGTTTGTATCTATATTTCTAAAATAATTAAATAGAAATCAAACTAGGGAAACATCACACTCTAGCCTCGTGTTGCTCTACATAGTCTTCAACAGAATAAGTTCATACTTAAGCAGTAACTAACATATTCATTACTATTTAAGTAATGATGGCTCTTAATCTCTCCCTAATTGCACAATGGAACAAATTAATCAGTTCATCAGAGTCGATGAATAATGCCCCGATCGGGGTCATTATTACGGGCCGGCGCGTAATGTGTTTACACACGAGTGCCTCAATTGAGACACTTGTGCCACACCCAGTGTTACTTCAGACAAGCTGGACCGCAAAGATCTATCACAAATTAAAATTAGACTACACTTAGACCTAGATCAACGTCAACCTTTAGCTTAGGCGCAGACCACCGACTTTTAGTTGGCCGATAGTTGGGTCAGGCTGTTAATCAGTATGGTCATGTATGAAAGTACGCACACTACATCGGCCGATTCTTCATACAAATTTTAATCGGGTTCAACTATCGGCCAGTCGATGGTCTGCGGGGAGTCTTAAATCACGGTCGCTACAGGAAAAGCTGTTTAACATTGCGAAAAATATCTATGTACCTACTGGCAGATAGCACGTAGATGCCCATAAGAAATGCATGTGGGCAGTAGCTCGCGGCTATTTATACTTCTTTTGTCTTCTGTTTTGCACTTGACGGGGGTCGATCCTTAGACTTGATCTCTTCTTATTTTCTTTTGAATCATTCCTTTTGTAGGTTCCATGAAAACTTAGCTTTCCACTAAGACACTAACGCACTCTGTTTTTAGTTAAGCTGTAATATCCTGGGACCCTGGGTATATTTACACAGAACTATGCATTGATATTTTTGGTATTTAGGATGTTTATTGTTCACCAACAATCGCGCAGTAGCAAAACGTTTAAACTAAATCATGAGACAACCCTTTCCTTGGACAGATATCAGATCATAAATGATTTAGGCTAAATGGCTGTTTTCTTTGTGACAAAATAAAATAGGCACGACATAATGTCGTTGGGTGTTTATTCTCAGAAAAGTGTTTAAAAGCAAATTTTTATATTCTTCCGTAAAAATACTTTCATAAACCTAACAACAAAAACCTCAATGTTAAAAAACAGGAATTTTGAGCGACTAAACAAAAATTGTAGCTTTTGTCCCGAAGCGTGTAGTAATCGTTGAAAGTTCAATGAGTCGGCAAACAGTGACTGACTGGAATTGACTGGACCTCAGTCGGGTCAAACACTCCAGCCTCACCCTAGAACAATCTAAATAATATTTTTATTGTACTCTAATGTACAGTCGACAGCATTTAAGCAATTTTAGACTTGGCGTGAATGATATTATTTTAAAAATGTATGCGACAGTGTGTACCTACTACTTACTGATATACGAAATCTCAGAAAATATAGACATCAATTTTATGAAAAAAACGGGGTCCACGCATGTGAAATCGGGTAGGGTGATTGCTACAGTTATTGGCCCTTTAAGAGCGTTGTGTAAGTTAACTTGTGTGAAATGTAACAAAAACTCGACTTTTGTTTACTTTTTATATTTTATTATGAGAAAACAATATTGCTGCTATTTAAGCTAGTACCTATTTGGTGTTATACGATAAGAATTACAATAATAATTTTAAAAATGTCAGAGATCACATTAAATTTAGCTATTGGCCCCAAAAACACAGTAATTGGCTCCTAGAAGTACAGTTATTAGCCACCGAAAAAAAACCCATAAAAATCACTGAAACTTCACGCTTTGTAATCCTAACTCATTTTGTCTTTCCTTAAGATTAGCTAAGAATTCGTCATCAGTATCACTCTTATCGATTTCTTCATCTATCTCATCATCGTCAGTACATTCAGTAACATTGTAACAATTGTGACAAAGATAACTGTCTCCTTCTTCTTCAGGAATATGCTTTTGCACAAGATTTATGAAAGACACGGTGACATTCAGAGCATACTAAAAGTCTATTTTTTATAAGCTTTTTGCAAATATTACAGATTTGATTGGATACAGATTACATTATTCTTACTTTTTTTATTTTAGCAGTTTTCTTTTCTTCAGCTTTCCGTTTTCTGTCCTCTCTTTTTTGTTCTCTTTCAATTTTTCGTTCCCTTTTTTCTTTCTCGAGGATTTCTTTTTCTTTAGCTTTTTCTTCCAGAATCCTCTGATATTCTGGCCTGATATGTGAAACGGTAATCGCGATATATTTCTCTTCCCTTTTCGAGTTGGCTCGTAGAAAGTCCTTCAGACTTGATTTTTTTTTGCCTGTTGGCGTGATGCGAAAAGTGATGAGATCAGCATAGCTTCCACTTTCTGCTTCTAAAGTTTCTTTACAGCTTTCGTTTTCTATTTCTATTAAATCAAAGTTGTTTCGTTCTATTTCTTTCACCTTAATGTACGTTTTAGTGATCATTGTCTTTTTTTCGTCAATTTAGCCGGTAGTGGATGTACTTCTGCTGTGATACTAATAAAAGTATTGGTAGTCCTTGTTTCAGTTTTTCCAGGTCGTCAAATTTATTTTTTGTTGTGTTCTATTTTCAGATAACGCTGCTTCATTAACTGTTATTTCCTTTTCTTGGGCCAACGGTTCATCTCGTCGTTCTCGTTCGTCTACAAGTACCTATCTCATCTTCTTGGGTCCCAGTTTTAGGGTCTTTTATCTCTCTTTCTCTATCTCTAGTTTGAAGTTCTCCTATTTCACTCAATGTTGATTCTTTCTCCCGACTTACAGGTTCAGGTTCATCTGTAACTTCCGCTTCCAATCCATTTTGCTTATAATAAATAGTCCCACAAACGATAGAGAATAAAAAAAATTCATTGTTTTGCATTTCAGGTATTATTTGTTTTATTTTTTTAAACTGATTAAGTGTTTCTGTTCCAACTACTTATACCAACCTTAGTATACTGTGTTACCTACGGCATCTTGTAACAATCTAGGTAAAGTAAATCAATAAAAATAGTTATTGGCCGTGCATAAGTGTCAGTAATTGGCCCCCCGGCTAATTACTGATCCTAATAGGTTAGGACGTTAGTATTTTAATAG
This sequence comes from Ostrinia nubilalis, assembly GCF_963855985.1. Classification (NCBI taxonomy): domain Eukaryota; kingdom Metazoa; phylum Arthropoda; class Insecta; order Lepidoptera; family Crambidae; genus Ostrinia; species Ostrinia nubilalis. The sequence goes on from NC_087103.1 coordinate 11,259,367, forward strand.
CAAATATTTAAGGGTTAAATTAACTTAATCTTGAATAAAAATACAATAAAAGTAAAATTTAATTATTGGCCACCCATGGCCAATAACTGAAATAAATTGAAACGTGGTATAGTTATTGGCCGGTATAATTTTAAAGTTATTTTATTCCAAAACAAAGTAACTTAATCTATCTACATAAGCTACCATTTATCTCTTTACAAAAAAACAGTAAAATTACTATAACAAGCAAAAACAATTAAATTACGAACAATATTCATAAATATTTACCTTAAAATTTTGACAAGCATGCGGCTACTCGGACGACTCGTTGTCGAAAGAAAGCTACTGCTGTTTAGAATGCCATCTGTTCTTACTCTGACATACTACATTGGACAGCGTATTGCTCAGAGAAAGTATTTGTGTCTCTTTTCCACTCTTAATAACGTACATATGCTTGTTTATTTTTATTTTAGCCAAGGTGGCCAATAACTATGTACAGGCCAATTACTATAGCAATCACCCTATCAACAATATTATGTGTATCAAATCAAGCTATTTTTTGTAACTTTCTAATCTTACTTAAATTTTATGTAGAGTACATAATAATATTCAAATTATCAAAATAAAACAAAAGAAAAAGACATAATAAAAAAAAATTGTTAGCATTAAAGTTACGTCATCTTATTTCAGTTACCTATGAAAATGTCTGAAATGCAAAAAACGAATAAGTATCTTTGTAACACCCCCAAATATTTCAGTGCTAATACAAACAACACGCAAATTACAGTGATTACCGATTCTTATATTATTATATCACACTCACAAAACGTATCGTGCGCATAATCGCCGGCAAACACAGCGCTCTTCCTCTTGGTTACGGAAGCGCACTTTTTTACGTTTCCGATAGCTGGTCAGACGGTTTGTTAAAAGAGCTATATTGTTGTTAAAGTGTTGCAAACAAAAAAGTGCAAATTGTATTGGCTTAATGTCTAATATTGTAAAATAGCTAAATCCAATGTAAAACAACTGACGAGTATGATTAAGTTTTCTGTTTAAGAACAATTTATGAAGATACACATTTGAACTCTATCTCATAATACATGTGAAAAGTTATAATGTACAATTGTACATAATATACTGAAACTCACTTATTCGGTAAAGCAATTATTTGTTAAGAATATCACTTCTATGCAGTTCACTTAATAAAAGGTGTAATAAAAGGTACCTATTGTAAATCGTTTTGCACTCGTATAAGCGATAGATATCTAAGAAATTCAACAAGTCAACTAGAATTGGCTATTGTAGCATTTAATTGTTCCCGTAGCTCGTAGCAAAATAATGTCCTAATACTAAAGACTTAAACGCAATCTCGTAGCAAATGATCCTTAATTGGTGTTGACGACAGTCTACTTACGCACTCAATTTTATGGGCATAACTCGTTAACCTTCACTAACGCATTAGTATTATATGTCCCAATTTCCTTTATTTGGAGCTCAGATTCTCACATTACACATGTATATTTTCGTGAAATCTCTTGTATGTCCTCTTGTACAAACTGGTTCAACTACATCTTTACCAATTAAGCCCCGTATCACAGCACGCTACCAATCAATAAATTCTCAAATATTAGCCTCTAATAACACCAAAACTCGTCTCACAACTTGACGACGATTTGCAATACGGGCCTAAACGTACACGATATTACTCATAAAGTATTGATCTAGTTTTAAATTGCTAAACTATTGATTTACATAATGTGGGTACGTTTGATGCAAAAGCCATATTTTATATCTTTGTTGCCAATGTCCAAATTAATTGTAAGATATTAGATATTTGTCACATGCCACCTTAATGGTTGGTGGTAATTATGAACGACTTGAAATAATGTGTGCTTGCAGCCTACACGGGTAATTACTTTTTCATTGCAACATTTGTACAGGATATATTTTTGATTAGAAAATGTCTAAATGTGGCATGACGTTTACCTATAATAAAAGCTGATTGTTGTACCTAGATTATTGAAACATTTTAAAAGATCGTTCAATGAAAGTAAACTAACATGTTAACAGTGTAATTAGTTTAATAACAGGGTTTCAATTATTTATATTTCCTCGATTGATAACATTGAACCCAATGAAAAAAAAATCTTGTTAATGATCTTTCTTAAAACCTTCCCTTCGACGTATTCTAGGAAACATTCATCCAATTAACTTTAATATTGAACGACTATTTTGGTACGCCGAAATAAAAAAACAGGTGGTGCGGGCCTCGGAACATAAATGGAGTACAAAATACCTACATACTTATCTTGACATCTGTGAACATGTCAGACATAATTTAACAATAGGCGATTTATGCAGTTCACTAATCTGACTCGTGACACATGTATCATAAACTCCACCCAGTCATGTCGGTCAAGGCCAAGGCCTGGGTCAAATTAGTGACCAGACTACTTTTAATTTCTCTACACGCACGCAGCCACTCCAACAAGACCTCCCAAACCAAGATCTGCTCGTACAACTGCCCAAGATAACGTAGAAAGCGAGAGCTCACGCATAACTGGTAACATACCTGTTTATTTTAGACGTGTTTCCAATATATATGCTATTTTTAATTTATTATGATGATGTAGGGCTGGGGTTCTCAAGAGAAACTTCAGCTTTCAGTTTCGTGAAAATACACCGTTTATTTCCAATAACTTTAGCGGAGCACACCTGCACGTCATGGCAGTTGGGACGAGAGAGAGCGAGCCTCGCACCTTTCATTCAATCCTATCATTCGGTTTATTTTAACGTTTCACTATTTGAACGTTTCAACGAAATTAAAAAATAAAAGTTAAAGTTTGTTTTCTTTTACATTCCTACAACTCGGCCATCCTGCAACTCGATCTGACCTCAGATTGACTACGAATTAGAAAGTGACTCTACATTTCAAAATAACTCTACATTTAGACATGACTCTACATTTCAACACGACTCTACATTTCAAATTGACTCTACAATCTACATGACTCTACATTTTACATTGACTCTACAATCTACATGACTCTATATTATACATTGCAAAAGGAAAAACTGCATATTTCAAGTTAAAATAAAATAATTACTCAAACTACATCCGCTTAGATAACTTTAACAAACAAAATCTCTCTTTTCATTCATCGTCTTGCTAGCTCTCTACAAAAAGGTTAAAGTATGGTTACTTATTCTAGACTTAAGTAAATTTCAGTATTACACAGGTAATAATCTAGTTCTAACTCAAGTAATTATTATCAAGTAAGCTTAAACGTTTTATCAATTCATGTTACTATTGTTAGCTTCAAGTTTAGGTACATTTTTTATTCAATGATTTAACTAAATATACACAAAAGTATACAATATTAAACTTTTTGAAGTCTTTAAAGGATATGTTACATTCGACTTTTGAAGTCTTTAAAAGTTAAGTTTCATTCAACTTTTTGAAGTTTATAAAAGGTAAGTTACATTCAACTTTTTTAAAAGTTTATAAGGTAAGTTTATGAAATTGATATGGCACAGAAAATTACATCTTAGGGTTGTGTAACCACAATAAAATTAAAGTTATGTTATAGAAGAAATATTAGTACAACAAATAGCATACAGGTTGACATCGTGGAAGTGGCACTCATTGTTAAGAATTTTGAAAAATGCAATTTACTACACCAGGAGGGGTGTCTAAAATAATTATTTCAAAGTGAATAAACTAAAAACAAAATAGTCAGACACAGGTAAAGCGAAGTCAAGGCCACCTCTTCATGTAGTCCACACCAGTTGTAGTTTTTATGGGCCCTTCCTTACCTCTGTCTATTTTTTCCACCTCGTAGCGGTCTTTTCCAAGTAGTTTTACCACTTTATAAGGTCCAAAAAATTTCTGTCTTAGCTTCAAAGCATTTCCAAACTGTGTTCTTTGTATTGCCACTATATCACCTTCGCTATATTTCTGCCCTTCTTTTCTCTTTTTATTGAATGTCTTTCTGTTTTCTTCTTGAATTTTCAGAATCTGTACCTTTGCCTCTTTTCGTAAACTGTCTCTCTTCTCTATAAACTCCTTCCGATGCTCTTCTTCTAGATATTCTAATATTTTCAGATCTTCCTTTAATCTCAACTGAGTTCCAGTAAGTAGTTCGAATGGTGAAGTGTTGATAGATCGCTGGTAAGTACTATTAATTACTCTCTGTAATTGGCTGACATATTTGTACCAGTGTGTGGGTTCTTCTATACACATTTTAGCTAAAGTTGAAATTATAATCTGGTTCATTCTTTCGACTTGACCGTTGCCACGTGGAATTCCTGTCGTGATGGTAATATGTGAGATCTCTTCTTCCTGACAATACTGTTGAAATTCACTTCCAGTGAAGGCTGTACCGCGGTCTGTCACAATACGTCTTGGGTTACCATAATCCTTCTGATGTAACTTCAATTTCTCCACTGTCTCTTTTGCTGTAACTGTCTTCACAGGATAGATCCACACAAATTTAGTATACGCATCAATTACAGTTAAAATGTAGTTGTACAGCTTCTTCGTCGCATCCAATGGTCCCAAATGATCACAATGTAGTGTATCAAAAGGTAGGTCTCCTTTGTCAATTACATTTAAAAATCCTTCCTTTCTTCCAGATTTTCTAGTAGCCAATAAGCATGGTACGCATGTCGTGATAATCTTTTCCATCTTTTCATCTAACTTATCAATGTGATAATCTCGTTCCAAGATATCTTTCATTTTCTTCTTTCCAAAATGACCTATTCCATGAGCTCTTTTTATCATTTCCATGTCCATGATTTCAGGTAATACTAATTTCTTTTCAATTCCTTTATAAACAATATCATTCTCCAAATAATAATCTTCATAGTCTTTCTCCCTGAGTATTTGTTTTATTGCTTTCAAACGATCATCTTCTTCTTGTGCTTTCTTTACCTTTGCTTGCAATTCTAGAGTAACAAAACAAATATTCCTGCTGAGTGAGTCAACATGTTTCATCTTCTCTTCTGCTCTGTGCTCTATTTTATAGTCGAAATCCTGTAGATACAATATCCATCTTGCCACCTTCGCAGAAACATCCTTCTTGTTCAAAGTCTTCTGAAAAGCTTCGCAGTCTGTAACGATCTTGAATGGTATGCCCATGAGGTATCTTCTAAACTTTTTCACACCTTCCACCACTGCTAACGCTTCTAGTTCATAACTGCTACACTTTTGTTGAGCTTCTGTTGTTTTTCTACTCATGTAATGAACCGGATGCATTCCTCCATCATTGGGGTCTCTTTGTAGCAATATGGCCGCATAACCATATTTAGATGCGTCTGTATGCACTTCAGTTTCGAGATGCACGTCGAAGATTCTCAGCACAGGTTCACAGCATAACTTCGCTTTAAGCTTTTCAAATGCTTGCTTTTGTTCTTCACCAAAGTAGAAATTACCCGTCTTCAGTAAGTCACTCAAGGGTCTTGCGATTAATGCATAATCCTGAATGTATTTCCTAAAGTGTGATGTAAGTCCAATAAAACTGTGTACTTCTTTCAAATTATTCGGCACAGGAAACTTTGAAACAGCCTTCGTCTTCTCTGGAGATGGTTTTACGGTTCCATTTTCGATAACATGTCCGAGGTACTCGACGGATTTCTGCAGTATCTGCGTCTTTTTCCAATTAATCTCGAGTCCGTAGTCAGCTGCAACCTTCAGTACTTCTCTGTGTCGCTCGATTCCCTGTTTTTCATTCTCTGCTAAAACAATTACATCGTCGATGAATATAAGAATTATGCCTCGTCTTACCAGATCAGAAAAAATTATGTTGATGTACCTAGTGAAATATTTTGGACAAATTGAAAGCCCAAATGGTGCACGTAGAAATTCGTATTGTCCTTCTGGGTTGCTCGTCACAAAAGCTGTATATTTCACTGATTCTTCTTCTATTGGCAGGTGGAAAAATCCGTTCTTTAAATCCAACGTACTGAACACTCTCGCTTTACTCAGCTTGTCGATATGATCGTCAATCACTGGCAATGGATGTTCGTCTTTGACCATCTTTTGGTTTATCTTCCGGTAATCTACGCAGACTCTTATTTTCCCGTCTTTCTTCTTCACTATCACAAGAGGACTAGCATACTCCGAATAGCTTGGTCGAATAATACCTTTTGTTAGCCATTCATCAATCTGCTCTTTCACCAATGCTTCTTCGGCCAAAGCCAATCTTCGTGGTCGTTGTGAAACTGGGATGTCATCTTTCAACACTATCTTCAACTTGATTGGTGCTTCTTTCACTTTCAGTGGTTTGTAACTGTCGATAATCTCTTGGATAACTGGGATTTCACTCTGTTCTTCGCAGCTAGAAAACATACACATCTGATATGAACTGTCATAAAACTGTGGCCTAACCTCAACTTCACCCCTGTCAACAATGACTATTGTGTTTACTAAAAATGGTTGACCTAAAATAACCTGATATGGAATTACTTCTGTGGGAATCACGTGAAAAGAAACATGATACTTGTGACCATCGATAACTAAACTAGCTGTAAACTTACCAAATGAGTGCACCTTACACGATCCCAATCCTATGAGAGACATTTTCTCTCCTTCGAAATCTGAAACATGACATTTTATGTTATTAAACAGTTTGTCACTGATAAAATTTAAATCACTGCCCGTATCCACTAAACACTTTACCTCGTGACCGCATAATTTCGCATTTTTAATTGATTTATTGTGGAAAACATCGCAATGAAGAATGTTCACTAATTTTGTTTTTTAGCTTTCTGTATTCTCTGTTAAAAATAAAAAATACACGTGAAAGAATTATTTCGATACGTCAATTAGTTTCCAAGATATTGAATTTTAAAAGTGCGGGCGGCGGCCGGCCCTCCATTTTATGCGCGTGACGTCATATTACAACGACTGGCTCATATTTGTATGGGTGGAATCTTGCAAACTGAATTAAGACCCACTTCCAGGCAACCGATTAAGCTGAAATTTCGCAAACACATGTGATTTGGATGACCATGCAATATTATGATGACATGGAGCTGATCTGATGATGGAGCTGGAAGGTGGCCACAGGAACTCTATAATAAAACGACTTAAATGCATCGAGTTTGGGCTCGTTCGTTTTGTATTGATGAGTATTTTAATTCTATATAGTAATCGGGGTCTAATGATGGAGCTGGAAGGTAATTCGCAATAAAACGACACAATCGCATCAAGTTTGGATTTGGTTCAATTTTAATTTCTGTGATGGGTCTGGGTGTTAATATGTATAATAAGTTTGTATTTACAAAAAAAAAATATTTAAGTATGTTTATATCCGTTTTCTAGTGAGCGGACGCTGTGAATGTACGTCACACGGGGTCACGTGACCGTCGGCGGGACTCAATATTTAAGCGAACTTTGAATGCCTATAAAATCATAACTACTGGGTATTTTTGAATGAAATAAAAACTAATGTATTTGTAAATGTAAAAGCTTAACTGTAACATAGGTTTCAAGTGATTTTGCATACCTAGTAACATTCTCAATTGTTTATGTTCATGACACTACGCCGATCTTGACACTGAATGAGTGAAGAACCGCTTGAGTAATCTGACGTTGACGTTGACATTGACGTTTCTCGGGTCATCATTCGGTCAGCGTCGTTCGTTGACATTGACGTTTCTCGATTCGTCATTCGGTCATCGGAAATACGACTTGCTTCATTCGCTGCGTCAGCGCCACCTAGCGTCGTCCGATCGAAGCCGTGAACGAACATCGATTTTCGTTCGGTCTTTGTTCCGCTTGTCGATGGATGACTCACCTCCACGCTCGACGACCGTTTGCACTCTGCTCCAATATGGCCGTATGAATTGCAACGAAAGCATTTGACGCCTCTCGTGCAATTACTCGACAAATGTCCACACTCGCCGCACTTGTAGCATCGTGGCTGCACTTTTGATGTTACAGGATATATCACTTTCGCAGGTTTCGGTCTTGAATCGCGTCTTGTAGCATCTTGCTTTTTTGTCTTTTGCTTGAACGCCTCGTAAAGTGTAATTTTCTCTTTAAGTACTGGATACGTCGTCACGCCATAAAATAGTAGTTTGTTCGACTCGAAATCGGATATTCCATCTATGATGTACTGGATAGCCACGTAGTCAGGGAACTTCGCCCTTCTGCCAAGCTCTTTCATGATTAACATGTATTGATAGTACGTCTCATCTGCACGTTTTTTTCGCGCGCTCATCATCTCGTGCATCTGTTTGACGTTGATCGCTTCAGGGAATTCTTTCTGTAGCGCAGTCTTTAGTTCGTCGTAAGTCTTAAATACCTTTTCAGTTCTCAGCCAGAGTTGTGCCGTTCCGGCGAGCGACCTCCTTGCGATGATGAGTTTCTGTTGGCCTGTCCAACCGAAAATTTCTGCGTTGTCATCAATATCTTGCACCCATTTCGTTGATGAGTACGTTAATTCATCGCCGGTGAATTTAGGTATACCGTCCATTATGTAGTGACCGGTAATGGTTTTTGCGTCGTCGTTTTTAGAATAATCTTCGTTTCTTTCTTCAGCCATCGTCGTCGTAATATTGTCTTCTTCAAAAGCGTCGTAAAATAAGCCGTCGTCGTCGTTGGTGCTCTGCCGCCTTACGTTGCCAATTTCTGCACGTTGCCGCTCGTGATTGCCGGTAATGGCGCCGTCCACGCCACGCTCCACGATTATTTCCGTCGTACAATCTCAAGAGATCCAGCCCTGATGAAAGTCGTTATCCCGGACGAGGAGTTGTAGGGCTGGGGTTCTCAAGAGAAACTTCAGCTTTCAGTTTCGTGAAAATACACCGTTTATTTCCAATAACTTTAGCGGAGCACACCTGCACGTCATGGCAGTTGGGACGAGAGAGAGCGAGCCTCGCACCTTTCATTCAATCCTATCATTCGGTTTATTTTAACGTTTCACTATTTGAACGTTTCAACGAAATTAAAAAATAAAAGTTAAAGTTTGTTTTCTTTTACATTCCTACTATTTTATGACCGTAAGTAATAAACGGAGTCGCGTAAGTTTGGTAATGGATCTTTTGAGGTGTAGGTAGGTAGTGTGGTTGTATTTGTTACAACATATTACAATATATCGCTTTTGAATACTCAAAATTTACTACTTCTTTTATAATATGTTTTATGTATTAATGTCATGGAGGTAGGTATAGTTTGTTTAGTTTTTTAAGAATATTAGGTATAGTATTTAAATAATGCAAAGAATATTATAGTATTTAAATAATGCAACGTAAACAGTGCCTAATGTTCGTTACATTACCATTAATAAGTTATTCAACGTTTATTGGTTTTCTAACTCGAATTCTTGTGCGAATTCTCAAGTTTCTGTAATCAATTCGTTACAACTCCAAAGTATTGATTAGTGTGTGTGGTTCCACGTACAGTCACGCTCATAGGGATTGGTGTTTGGTAGAGCCACCTACGCACAGGTATTAATTAAAATAATATACAAAACTTTTTCGAATTAAATACATTAATCTCTAAGGAAAACCAAATAAAATGGACCCCAAATAAAATGGGAATGGGCCAGGTAAAGCAAAGCAAATCTCTAAGGAAAACCGTGTGACTTAAAGGAATGGTAAAATATACACATTGGTATAGTGGTAATTATTCCACTTTACTTTTCAAGTGTAAAAAAGATATTATCATGCACTTTTGCCCCTGTGGCCCCGTGGTTAAAGAATTGTCAAGTAACTCTTTCAACTGGAGTTTCCAAGTTCTATTCCCAGACGAGACATAGATACGTACATACAGTGCCGTATTATCCATAAGGCACTTTAGGCCAGTGCCTAGGGGCCCACTATGACCAGGGGCCCAGCACTCCCGATAAAAAAATGAAAAAAAATGTTATAGATTATTTTTATGCAACAAAACTCAAACCACCTCAAAACTTCGCCTTATTTTGGTTTACACATTCAATCGTCATATTTCGATATTGTGGAACCTAATACATTTTCGTAACGTTGGCATTACTGCTTTGGTTTACATGACAGGTCGACCGTTGACGCCCTTCAGAGGCTAAAAAAGCCTCACTGCGGAGGTTAGGGAGAGGGGTGAGGGAGTGTTGGCTGTATCATTCGATATAGCCAACGCTTTCAATACCATCCGTCATTCCACCATAATCTAGGCACTTAAACATCACAGAGTGCCTCAGTACCTTCGAGCGCTGCTGGCCGATTACTTACGGGACCGCGAAGTCCTGCATGTTAACAGAGTCGGTCAGCTCAAACGGCGAGGCGTAGCCAGCGGGGTTCCGCAGGGTTCGGTGCTCGGTCCACTCTTGTGGAACCTAGGCTTCAACTGGCTCCTCCGGGGCGTTCTTCTCGCGGGCATGAGTCTCATATGCTATGCGGATGACACTCTGGTCACTGCCCGGGGGAACACATTTGGGGCCGCGGCACGGCTGGCGTCGGCGGGCGGCACATTAGTCGCTCGCAGAATACGACGCCTAGGCCTGAAAGTCGCGCTGGGAAGACTGAGGCCCTCTTCTTTCCGACGCCCACATTGTGGTTGAGGACGTTAGGATTGACGTCAAAGGCCAGATGAAATAACTGGGCCTCACACTTGACGGGAGGTGGCATTTTAGCCCGCACTTCAGCGGGCTAGCGCCACGCCTTCCAAGGCAGCTGGCGCACTGAGTTGGCCCCTCCCGAATTCGGGAGGGCCACATACGAGGTGTCGTTGACTTGATGCCGGCGTCCTGAGGAACATGGTGCTGTATGGCGCCCCAATCTGGGCGGACGCACTCAACAAGAGGGAGAATGCTGCCCTTCTGCGCAGGCCCCAGCGGGCCATAGCGCAGAAAGTCGCAAGGACCTACCGCACGGTAGGGCACGCTGTGGCGTGCGTCCTCGCTCGTACTCCTCCTTGGGAGCTAGAAGCTGGGGTCTTGTCTGTCATCTATCACTGGATGGCAGACCAGAAGGCGCATGGAAAGCGCCCGGCCCCGGAGCGGCGCGGCGCCGTCAGGCAGGAAGAGCGCGACATTACCGCTCTTCCTGCCTGACGGCGCCGCTGGAAGGAAGACATGACTCGCGCGCAGTTTGGCCGCCGCACTCTGGACGCCATTGGTCCTGTTCTGGACCAATGCAGCAATGGTTGGAATGACCGCACGGGTTCCTCACGTTCCGTCTGGCGCAGGTGCTGACCGGGCATGGCTGCTTCGGTTCGTACCTGGATAGGATCGGGCGAGAGGAATCCCCGCTGTACCACAAATGTGGCGCGGCGGATGACACGGTGCAGCACACCCTCGCGGTCTGCACAGGCTGGGAGGAGTAGCGCCGTGTCCTCACTGCGGTCGTGGGCCGGGATCTTTCGCTTCCGAGCCTGGTCAACGCCATGCTGGGAAGTGAAGGATGCTGGATGGTGGTCGCCTTCTTTTGCGAAGAGGTCATCCTTCAGAAGGAGGCAGCGGAGCGCGAGCGGGAGAACGATCCTCTTGCCTCATCGCTCCGCAGGCGGAGAAGGGGGTGGAGAAGGCGGTTGTACGACCGTTCTACTCTGCCCCCAGGTGGCGGCTAGCAGGCCGGGGGTGCGGGGGCTTGTCACCTCCGTCTGACGGGAACGGCTTGGCGTTTCTGCCATTCCCGTCGGACCCCCACAAGGGGGGCGTGTAAGGTCCGCCGTGTAGGTGAGCTGTCGCCGGTGATGTCGCGGAAGTCTAAGGCTACGGCCCGATACTCGCGACACCCCCACTTGGGCGATGACGGAACGCCGCGGAGGTTTTAGTGGGTATACCCCGTCCTTTTCAGGACGGAGCACCCGGCGCCCTAATAGGGCGCCGGGAGTCCCACTCACCACCCTGTCCCCCGGCAGTGGTGACGGTGCGCAAAGTATTTCCTCCGCGACAAAAAAAAGGGGGGCCCGAAACGAGCTGTGCCTAGGGGCCCCGAGATGGTTAATCCGGCCCTGCGTACATACGTAAACAAATTTACAACGACTAAAGTGATGCGCACACCGTTGATTTTTAGTTGGCCGATAGTTGTGCCCGATTTTAATTTGTATGAAGAATCGGCCAAATTAAATCGGCGTAGTGTGCGCCCTCCCATACATGCCCATATTGATCAACTGCCCGACTAAACTATCGGCCGACGAAAAATCAACGGTGTGCGCCTACTCTTAGGTACATACCTAATCGTTGTAAATTTTTGTCAACTTGTTTTGGATATTTTTACGGTTGAATAAATCACTATTATAAAAAGAAACTTCCACTTCATTAGAGCAAGAAGGTAATTAATTTATCTGCTTCCGATAAATATTTCTGTCGGACTCGGAACCTTGTGCCAAAAATTACATCATTGTTTTGCCCGTGAATATGGCGCCGTGAATATCCGCGAAACCTGTTGTGTTACTTGCATTTCCCGTTAAACTTGGGCAAGGGCGCGCCGTAAATGGTACGTAATGGCCAAATTAATCTTTATTGTTGAACATTTTTCGGTTAAAACTTAACAGAGTAGACTCTCTCCATACAATTGAAGGATCACAGAGTTTACGGGATTAAGTCATAATAATCATTCTAATACGAGTAGGTATACAATAGTTTCCACGGCATGCATGTACGAGTAAACAACGTTACCACTAGGCCACCTATCGATCTATTCCGATGCAATACCATCATCTAATACCAATGATATTTGTTTTAAATCTTTATTATTTTACTAGCGGCCGCCCGCGACTTCGTACGCGTGGATCCCGTTTTACCACCTTCATCTATCTTACGCGGTTTAGATTTTTTCATACAAATGTTTTTTCCCGCTAACTCCCGTTCCTGTGGGAATTTTGGAATATCCTGTTCTAACTAAGCTTTAAGTTTACTAAGGTACCTGCATGCCAAATTTCAAGCGACTAACTTAAGCGGTTTAGGTTTTTCATACAAAAGGATTTTCTTACTAATTCCGATTCCCGTGGGAATTCTTAAGTATACTATAACCTGCCCAGGAGTATGAAGGATAATTGTACCAAGTTTCGTTAAAATCCGTCGAGTAGTTTTTGTTTCTATAAGGAACATACAGACGGACAGACAGACAGACAGACAGACAGACGGACAGACAGACAGACAGACAAAAATTTTACTGATTGCATTTTTGGCATCAGTATCGATCACTAATCACCCCCTGATAGTTATTTTGAAAATATATTTCATGTACAGAATTGACTTCTCTACAGATTTATTATAAGTATAGATAGATATTCCGATCGGATACCACTCTTTAAATTAATTTTAATAAATGTACGATCTATTCCGAACTAATGCCATACTTATTATTATTCTGTGCTAATACCAAAACAACATGAATCTTGGTACAGTCAGCTAGAAAAATGATTTTATTATAATGATGATACGATTGTAACACAATGCCTTACTTGTACTTAATAGTAGGTACTAGACTATTCTAAAACTCTATATCACAAAATATAACAGAAGACAAACTCCATACTAAACGCGCTCGAGCCACGCACACATAGACACCGCTCTAGCAAGACTGTCTTGGACGAATGCGAGCGCGACAGACGTTCGCCACACGTTCGCTGTGGTTCGCTTGAGTCACGCGCCGGTCAACCGCCTGTGATATTATTTTGTTTTGCGAAATTGACGAAAATGAGTGAACAGAAAAAGTCGTATTATAATTGTTCGGTATTTGGTTGCTTAAACTCATCATTAAATACCGAATTTTCATTTTTTAAATTACCAGTTGATTCGGGGAGGTAAGTAAGTTATTTATTTAAATTTCAATTGAAATTGAAAGCCAACTCAATTATTAGGAATATCGAATTGTTTTAGAGAGGTTTTATGAATTATTGGATAACTAGCTTTTGCCGGCGGCTTCACCCGCGTGAAATTCAGTTTGTCACAGATCGTCATAAATTATAGCCTATATGTTATTCTGGGTTATAAACAATAATACTGTAAAGTTACATCAAAATCCGTTCAGTAGTTTTTGCGTGAAAGAGCAACAAACATCCAGACATCCAAACTTTCGCATTTATAATATTAGTTGGATAATAGTGTCAACCACTCAACTAAATACTACTTCCTTCTCGTGTATTTGTTTGCAAACTATTACTATAATAACGTACTAAATATAAATAAGTATACGTGGATATCTGTTATTGTCTTTCTTGCATAGTATTAAGAGTAACATTTTTCTATCATATTCATAACGAAATAAACGCAACACATGACAAGACAACCCTAGCGCGACGGCCGAGCGTGCGAGCGAGAGAGGTATGCAAAGCGAGGTACATACATGAGTTTACCTTCTGTTATATTTTGTGTCTATATTAACTTTAATACAATATTTTTACATACAACTTATAGAACAAGTTCAATTGAAACCTTTTGTTTAAAAATTTTTACCTGCGAAAAAGTTGTTTGCCTGTGATAAACTAGGGTAATTTTATAGTATGAGCCGTATCAGATCAGCGACTATTATGGTACAACTTGCATTGCATACATTAAAAATACTTATAACCATTAGAGGTCAAAGGTCACATTCAGATTTCATCACTACGTCTACAGGTGTTGTCGTCGCTATGTCTGGAGTTTCCATGTGCCTGAGCTTGCTGGATATTCTTACATTGTTATACGAAGTAATAAACCGCCCTGTTCTTGTTTTAAAGAATACGGTCCTTAATATAAACTTCTGAGACTTGATGTGTAGCACTGACACAGTTTCGATGCTCTTTACATTCGATCGAGTTCCTTAAATTATTAAGACCAGTTGTGTCAACGGCCACGCTGTCTACATACTTTTGAGAAATTGCGTCAGACTTAACTACCGTAACCATGGTTAAAGACTCGAAGCAGTGTAGATTGAATGCTGGACTAACAACTGGGCTTAGAATAAATAAAAGCTAATTATGTTCTTCAACTCTTTTTATTTTATTGTTTAGGTCTATCTATAACGATTCGTTTCAATAAATAATAACAGTCATTATTAGACTACAACAACAACAGCTTAGTGATGGTAGGAGATAACAGGGGATGAGTAGGAGACGTGAGCTACGGGCGCGCTGTAGGCAACCTTGGCAACGGGGGCGGCGTAGGCAACCTTGGCTACAGGGGCGGCGTAGGCAACCTTGGCTACAGGGGCGGCGTAGGCAACCTTGGCGACGGGGGCGGCGTAGGCGACAGGGGCGGAGTAGGCGACCTTGGCTACAGGGGCGGCGTAGGCAACCTTGGCGACGGGGGCGGCGTAGGCCACGGGAGCGGAGTAGGCGACCTTGGCTACAGGGGCGGCGTAGGCAACCTTGGCGACGGGGGCGGCGTAGGCGACAGGGGCGGAGTAGGCGACCTTGGCGACGGGGGCGGCGTAGGCGAGCTTAGCGACGGGGGCGGCGTAGGCGAGCTTGACGGGGTGCGCGGGCGCGGGCGCGGGGTGGCCCTCGTAGCGCACGACGGCGTTGAAGCCGTGCTCCTTGTCGGCGGAGTAGTCGACGACGCGCGTCAGGCCGTCGGGCTGCAGCAGCGAGTAGGAGCCGTGCACGGCGTCGCCGGCGCGCGCCTCCTGCTGCTGCTTGATGTCTCCGCTGTGCTCGTCGTGCACCGAGTACTGGAACTCGTAGTGCGCGGGCGCCTCCACCTCCGCGTACGCCACCTTCGCCACCGGCACCAGCGGCACGGCCGACGCCGCCACGGCCAGGGACAGGACCACGAACAACTGGAAAAACATATTTATCAGAATTTATCTTTTAAGTACTTAGTTAGATCGCTGCTTGTATTAAACATAACATATTTTTAACCCTATAATGAAATCCATCTACTATAGGTATACTTTAGAGAATAAAATCATATCAAAATTAAGACGAGAGTTTCTATTAAATGTTATGTTCTTTTACATATGATTTGTTTAACGATATCTTTTCTTACAATCTTAATTTAAATTGAATAAGAAATGGGTACTAAACTTACTTTAGCTGCCATTGTTGCTAATAAGATTGTCAAAGCTCGACTATGACTTCCTGCGAATAGCGGCACTTTTTATTCAAGAACATGCGCCTACGGCTTCGGCTGGTGACAGAGTTGACGTCGCCCGCGGCGGTGATCTACATGTATGTTATCACGCCGAAATATCTTTTGCAGGTGAAGGTCGCCACGGTTAGGGTCAGTCGGTTCTAAGTAGATGTAGATTACCGATATGGATCGAAACAAACACCTTGCTACACAATGTTTTTGCTACTTGTAAACAATAAATCACTAAAATATACTACTAACTAGCGGCCCGCGACTTTGTACGCGTGGATCCCGTTTTACACCCTTCATCTATCTTACGCGGTTTAGATTTTTTCATACAAATGTTTTTTCCCGCTGACTTTGGGAACCCGTTTCCGTGGGAATTTTGCAATATCCTGTTGTAATTAAGCTTTAAGTTTACTAAGGTACCTGCATGCCAAATTTCAAGCGTCTAACTTAAGTGGTTTAGATTTTTTATACAAAAGGATTTTCCCACTAATTCCCGTTCCCTTGGGAATTTCGGGAATTCCTTTCTTAGTGCACCTCTACGGTACCTAAGCTACGTCCCTTCCAAATTTCAAGTGCCTACGTTTAGCCGTTTAGGCTGTGCGTTGATATGTCAGTGAGTCAGTCAGTTTTTCCTTTTATATTTAGAAGAATAGATAGATTAGATAATAAATAGCTCATCCGTGGATAATGGACGTGTTGGTAGCAACCGTAGTAGTTGGAGGGAACTGATCTATCTCAGATACTACACTGATTGGCGAATTCAATTTTCAAGAAAAACAATCTAAGCTTTTCATAAGACGTTAACCCGATACCTAGTATGTAAGAGGTCTATCAGTCCTTTTTATAAAATCTATCATCTGGTTTGTTGGAATCAACTACAGTGAACGTTAAAATACTTTAGTGGGTAATTTTCCTGAATTTACTTATTCATGAAAATTCGACCCTTTGCTTCACAGTAAGTATAATATCACTATCATAACACTAGTGTATCCAATGACAAAATGCAATAAACGGACAAGAAAATTGGGATGAATCATAGAATGTTATTACGAAGCCCTTACACTTATTATTTACATATAATTAAACGCATACAAACATTAACGAAATACCTTAATGTGACCTTAACCTCACTTTGAGTGCAAGTGGTCGAGTGCGGTCAGCAGCCCCAGGCGTTGTCACTCTACGCCCTACGTGCACATGCTTGTATAAAAAGTATCGACACTCGCACATTGTCACAGTCAAGCTCTGACTAGCAAATTAACAACAACAATGGCAGCCAAAGTGAGTAGTCTTTACTAGGCCTATCATACCATACAAAATTCTAAATCCAAATAACGACTTGGTGGTACAATACCTATTGTTTTTGTTTATTATTAGTGGTAAAATGAGTGACAATTATTGAATTTTAGTGAAGAATTAATGAAGTTGAGTGAATATTTTTGAATTTTAAATTCTAAAAAGCGTAAATTCCTTACAGCTCTTCGTAGTCCTCTCCCTGGCCGTGGCGGCGTCGGCCGTGCCGCTGGTGCCGGTGGCGAAGGTGGCGTACGCGGAGGTGGAGGCGCCCGCGCACTACGAGTTCCAGTACTCGGTGCACGACGAGCACAGCGGAGACATCAAGCAGCAGCAGGAGGCGCGCGCCGGCGACGCCGTGCACGGCTCCTACTCGCTGCTGCAGCCCGACGGCCTGACGCGCGTCGTCGACTACTCCGCCGACAAGGAGCACGGCTTCAACGCCGTCGTGCGCTACGAGGGCCACCCCGCGCCCGCGCCCGCGCACCCCGTCAAGCTCGCCTACGCCGCCCCCGTCGCTAAGCTCGCCTACGCCGCCCCCGTCGCCAAGGTCGCCTACTCCGCCCCTGTCGCCTACGCCGCCCCCGTCGCCAAGGTCGCCTACTCCGCCCCTGTCGCCTACGCCGCCCCCGTCGCCAAGGTTGCCTACGCCGCCCCTGTAGCCAAGGTCGCCTACTCCGCTCCCGTGGCCTACGCCGCCCCCGTCGCCAAGGTCGCCTACTCCGCCCCTGTCGCCTACGCCGCCCCCGTCGCCAAGGTTGCCTACGCCGCCCCTGTAGCCAAGGTCGCCTACTCCGCTCCCGTGGCCTACGCCGCCCCCGTTGCCAAGGTCGCCTACTCCGCCCCTGTCTCCTACGCCGCCCCCGTCGCCAAGGTCGCTTACAGCGCCCCCCTTGGCCACGTCACATTCTCATCCCCCGCCGTCTCTTACCACCACTAAGTTATTTTGTTGATGTTGTTATTTATTGAAATGGATAGATGATAATAAATTATTTTCAAACTGACTTTTTTGTTTTAACATTTATGACCTGCAAACTTCGACATAGGTACCTATTAAAATCAAGAAAAAGTTAAGGCACGGGTTGCTCTGTCTACAATTCAATTTTGTGCAAATCTCAGCGATAATTTTTGATGATCTTATTTTATGATAATGAATATTTCGGTACTAACATAATTATCTTCAAGTAAATGTTGATCTTACGCACAGCTGTGCGTGGGTCGAGCTTAACTGACGCGTCGTGTATCCGACCCATATCGCTCCCACTTTATACGTGGTATACACGCTTTGGATAAGGAGTTCTAAAAATAATGCTACTCAAACAAATAGACATGGATTGAAAGTTCCTTATCATGAAGATATTCACTTGCCAAGAAGCTTTCTATAGATATTCAAACCTTGTCCTACAATTGTTGTATCTATAGGTACAAATAATATTACTTCTATCACCTCTATCGCTTTTGATCATGAATCCACCACCAAACAAAAAAACTATGAACTCTACAAAAAGTATCGGTGTATCAATTTTCTAAGAAACGTGTTTCGAACACACTTAGGGAACCCACCGTTAATTATTGTGAATCTGATTGTTTTGAGAATAGTTGTTGGTGTTGATAACATTGTTTTTTGGGCGGGGACATTAATTAGTAATTCATGTTATTTTGTGATCATCAATTACACAAACTCCTACGAGATCGCGAGGGCTTTCCTTCTACAGTTTATTTGTGTAGGTATAGAACATTTTTTTATTAATTAATTCGATTCAGTTGCTTTCTTTACGTTACTAATAATATTTTATTTAGTACATATGATTAGGAAAGATGTACCATCTGGAAAAATCAATATTGGGACAATTCGTTGTCATATGGCGCGCTGTGTCAACTTTGAGCATAAAAAAACTTACCGGGTTCGATTCCTGGTGGATTTAGTTTAAGGAATCAGGAATCAAGTCGTTTTATTTCAACTGGGAAATGAGTAACGTATCATAGCAAATGTTGTGATAGGGATAGAGACATGCTATTTTTGGTTTTACAAAAATAATACGATAGAGAATAATACAAAGTAATAAAAACCACCTGTTATAGGGGCATTTTTTGGAGAAATTTATCAAATAACCAAAAAAACACGAATTTAAAAGCAGATTTTTTTCAAAAAGTATCATTTTTTATTATTTGTTGGCATTTTTTATGTATTTTAAGTATTTTTTTAGTATCGCCTGTTATTTACCATTATTACTGTTTTTATTTTATCAGGATATACCGCTTAGTTTAAAAGTTATTACGTTTTCTTTACAATAAGTAATTGGAAGAAAAAAAATTCTATAAAAAATTTAAAAAAAATCTCAAAAATTTTTTGACATCTTTTTTGTCGATAAAAATATGTCTAGTTTCATCTATTTTCATATGTTCACTTTAACGTGACTCACACTGTATAACGTCACCCTACAGTCAATAAGGACGGAGCAGTAAAGGAAAATAATGCGTACGAAGTCGCGGGCATAGCTAGTACTTAATAAAAATTCTTTGAACGCGGTAAATGGTATCGCATATTTAAATATAAAATATGTTTAAGTACCTACAAATTTATTATTTAAAACTAATCATCCCAAATGTAATACATAAAACAAACAAAATTTTAAGTAGGCGAGACGAGATAAATTTGAATATGATCCGATTTTATGTAAATTGTATTCAAAATAATTTAGTTTCTTTGTAACACTAACACAAACTGGTCCTTTTATTATAACTTTCACCTGTTTGGATAGGTAATTTCCGAACTGAAATAAATCAATGAAAGAGTAACTGAAAAAGATCTTACACTGAAAAATGGGAACTCCCATCAAATTTTGGTTTTACCAAACCACAGAAAAAGCGGCAATTTTTCACGGATAACAATAACTATGTAGGTAATTTCAATAGAAAATGTAATAACATGCACCTATCTGACTTAATTGATCCTGATCGAGTTTAAACGTGCGATGTTGGCATTTTAACATTCAATGGCAGGCTAATATAACATACACACTTATTTATTTATTTATTTAATAGGACAACCAACAAGACATACACTTACTTACCCTTAAAATTGCTATAAAAAATAAGAATTAAGAAGCAAGCGATTATGTAATTGATCCCATTGTAATTGGCCGTCATATCTTGCCGGCATTGTAGGTTTAATTAGAGTTCGTCCGGTCAGCAGCCGCGGGCGCTATCACCGCCGCAAGTTCGCAACCCTGAAGTGCAAGCGCTTGTATAAAAAGTGTTGTGCTCCGCATATTGTCAGTCGAGCTCAGATTCGCACAACAACAGTCATTATGGCAGCCAAAGTAAGCTTTTGACATTGTTTCTTTCGTACAATAACTGTGTGTAACTACTGAAATAAATAAAAACGTAACTAATAACAACTAGGTTAATAATTATGACCAACAAAATTAATTATAATGGATATTAAATCAAAAATCCTTACAGTTCTTCGTGGTCCTGTCCCTGGCCGTGGCGGCGTCGGCCGTGCCGCTGGTGCCGGTGGCGAAGGTGGCGTACGCGGAGGTGGAGGCGCCCGCGCACTACGAGTTCCAGTACTCGGTGCACGACGAGCACAGCGGAGACATCAAGCAGCAGCAGGAGGCGCGCGCCGGCGACGCCGTGCACGGCTCCTACTCGCTGCTGCAGCCCGACGGCCTGACGCGCGTCGTCGACTACTCCGCCGACAAGGAGCACGGCTTCAACGCCGTCGTGCGCTACGAGGGCCACCCCGCGCCCGCGCCCGCGCACCCCGTCAAGCTCGCCTACGCCGCCCCCGTCGCTAAGCTCGCCTACGCCGCCCCCGTCGCCAAGGTCGCCTACTCTGCCCCCGTTGCCAAGGTCACCTACGCCAACCCTGTAGCCTACGCCGCCCCTGTAGCCAAGGTCGCCTACTCCGCCCCTGTCTCCTACGCTGCCCCCGTCGCCAAGGTCGCTTACAGCGCACCGCTTGGTCACGTTACCTTCGCCTCTCCCGCCGTCTCCTATCATCACTAAGTTATATTGTTGACGTTATTATTTATTTATATGAATAGATGCTAATAAATTATTTTCATACTGATATTTTTGTTTTGACTTCCATCAACCTGCTGTAAATGATTTTGACATAATTATGGTATTTAAATTAAATTACACGTAAAGATTAATAATAATAAATATTTTATTTCCAAACCATAACACTAATACACCTTAAAATCTTAATCACATTAATTAACAAACTTCGTGTAAAGCAAATTTGTTGCTGACCTTCGAAATAGGAAAACCTGAGCTTTGAAGAGTCAGTCGTGGTTCGCACTTAAATTCGCAATTAGGTAAATCACGAGTTGTTTTACCCGTCATATTCAATACAGGGTAACAGGGAAACTCAACCAGAAACGAAATTGGGTTTTTTTAGATATCAATAAAATGCTTAATAACTGAAACTTTTAATGAGTTCACTGTTGACATTATCATATCCCGAGAATTTGGTTTATCTAGTATAAACAAAACCCAAGTTAAAAGGGTTAAAAACAACGTCAAAACATTTCGAGAATAGGTAGACAGTGCCCTATCGCTTCACCTGCCTGGTCAGGTAAAATGTAGGCTCTCCTGTACCTATCCTACTTAAGCCATACAAATAGACTTTACCTCAAAATTATATGGTTAACTAGGAGGTATTTAATAATGCAACTGTTTTTGCTAAATAAATGATTTGATTTGAGGTAATTTTATTTGATTTGACTATAGGTCCTACAGTTTAAGATAGCAAAATATGAGTACTTTTTAATCGCACTTCTACCAAACATAAAAGTCAAAAAATTAATAAAAGTAATTATTTTTTTGTACGTAGGCTTTCATAAAGCGTTTTCTCAAACGCTTAGACCAAAACCATACAAGCAGTAAATTAGTTCATGCACATATTTTGTACTGTGCGGAGATTGAATCTCTAGCATATTATTAGTCCTAATCGCAAACTACGATAACTAGCACGATGAATAGAAATATAAATCGGATGATTTTATTATTTTGAGAATAGACTAGGTGAAGTGCACATAATTTATTTTTGTGAAAATCAATATCATGGAAAAAAATGAAGAAAGAAAATTAGATTTATGGATAACATGGAGCAATAAAGAATTTTAATTGAATACTTTCTTTACATTAGATACCAATTGTTCAGTAGGTAGGTACTAGGTACATAAAGTACTATAATAAAAGACTCATCGTCGGGAGATAATAAGTTTTATGTACGATGGCGATAAATCACCTCAGTTCATCCCTCAGAGCGTAAAGAAACCGGGTTCGATTCTCGGTTTAGTTAGTAAAGCGACATTTTGTATACGAAGTTGCTGTTTGCATAAAAGTAATTAATTTTCTGGAAAAGGGCATATTGATTTATGTTGAAGGAGGAGGCTATATTGCCAGAAGAGAGCTGGAGATATAAAAGTCGGTCTATCTATACCTACTTACCTACTAATATTATAAAGCTGAAGAGTTTGTTTGTTTGGTTGAACGCGCTAATCGCAGGAACTACTAGTTTCTTTATAAAATATGTAAAAAAAACTGTCCCATCAAGATTGTATTAATACAACAAATCTTGGTTTCTGTAATCAACATCATAAAACAAATATTTACTTCCCCGTATAATAGTAGATACTGGTAAAGGCTGATTGAAAATGCACCGGAAATAGGCTGGAAGCATGCATGTTGGCTGTTACGCTGGGACTCACGATGAGACTTCATTATGATTTGAATGAAGGAAAAAATTGTAAGCAATTAATTACGTTTCAGTATTTGGTCGTACCGTGTTTAAATAATTATACTTGTGCCCATACTTTTAAAACCAGTTTTGAGAGCTTTACGGTCTAAGTAACTCCGCGATACGATGATCAATGAACTTTATGCAAATACACTAATAATTTACTACACAATACGTAATAAAAAGAAAAAGTATTGCGAAGAAGTCATCAGATTATACCTAATGGATAAAAGAAAAAATTTGCTTTCCCCGCAAAAATTGAACTGAAGAATGTAAACAGGTGCATAATACTTTTGTTCACAGCTACATAAATTATTAATCATAAACAAGTGATTACATCATTGATCTGATTGGGATTGACCACCATCTCGCCGGCCGCACAAAAGCGGTTTTTGCGACCTTAAACTCTCAATCAATTGTGGGCTTAATTAATGTAAGGTCAGCAACCGCAGGCGATGTCTCCTGCAAAACCAGCCCCGTAGCGTATAAAAAGTGTCGCACCTTACATATTGTCACAGTCAAACTCAGACTCGCAAATCAGCAACAACAATGGCAGCCAAAGTAAGCATTTGGCTTTCACAATCTAGTTTTTGATTTAGTTCATATTGTTCATACACGAATTTCAAAAATGTAAATTCACTTTATAAATCCCCCTTAAATTATTAACTTATAAAATCTAATTTAAATTAATTCCTTCCAGTTCTTCGTGGTCCTGTCCCTGGCCGTAGCGGCGTCGGCCGTGCCGCTGGTGCCGGTGGCGAAGGTGGCGTACGCGGAGGTGGAGGCGCCCGCGCACTACGAGTTCCAGTACTCGGTGCACGACGAGCACAGCGGAGACATCAAGCAGCAGCAGGAGGCGCGCGCCGGCGACGCCGTGCACGGCTCCTACTCGCTGCTGCAGCCCGACGGCCTGACGCGCGTCGTCGACTACTCCGCCGACAAGGAGCACGGCTTCAACGCCGTCGTGCGCTACGAGGGCCACCCCGCGCCCGCGCCCGCGCACCCCGTCAAGCTCGCCTACGCCGCCCCCGTCGCTAAGCTCGCCTACGCCGCCCCCGTCGCCAAGGTCGCCTACTCCGCCCCTGTCGCCTACGCCGCCCCCGTCGCCAAGGTTGCCTACGCCGCCCCTGTAGCCAAGGTCGCCTACTCCGCTCCCGTGGCCTACGCCGCCCCCGTTGCCAAGGTCGCCTACTCCGCCCCTGTCTCCTACGCCGCCCCCGTCGCCAAGGTCGCTTACAGCGCCCCCCTTGGCCACGTTACCTTCGCCTCCCCCGCCGTCTCCTACCACCACTAAGTTATTTTGTTGATGCTGTTATTTATTGAAACGAATACTTAGGTACTAATAAATTATTACAAAAGTTGACACAATTTTTTACTGACTCCCAACTCCTCTAGGTTCTACTATTTTCGTATCAGTAATAGATGCTTAGTTATTACAAAAATACGGTAGCATCTACCTAGCTAGCTAGCGAAGCCTACATTGAAATCAACGATGAATTAAGTAAGTAGGGTGAATTTTGTTACCACACTACAGAGGCTTCAGATAGTACTAATAACAATAGATACATCTGACGAAATATCTTCAGTTATGATCAGCAGCGAAGCATGAACGAACACCGTCGATTTTTTAATAAATATAAGTCCACTGTTGAACATAGGTACAGTAGTGTAGAACAATGATTTCCATATTGACCAGTTGGTAGCGGCCTGCATTGTGGGTGGATGTCCCAAACTGTGCTTTCCAATACATGGCTTCTTCTCCAGAACCTTGCTGCCCCATCGGCCGTCAGTTCTGCGTACTATGTATACATATTGTGTGAGTATAATGTGTCTTGCACATTGCCAATTCAGCTTGTTAATCCGCCGGGCTATGTCTTCAGGATCTCATGATTCCTGATTCGATCTCGTAAAGAAACACTGAGCATAGCCTTCTCAGTTCTCCGTAGCACGCTGTGCAACTTTAAACTTATGTATAAGACCTATAGTGAGAAGCTACGTTTCAGAACTTGGATGGTCATCACTATAATGATAGTTAAAAAACTAAAAACACGCTTTTAATTACTGCACTAAAAGACGAACCCAAACTCGATGCGATTCCGCCGTTTCGTTTAGGAGTTCCTATAGACACCACCCGACTCCATCATCAGGACCCTGGACATCGTTTAGCACTAAAGTGCTCTTAGAAACAAATCCAATGAACCCAAAATCAATGATTTTCCGCCGTTTCATTTAGGAGTTCCTATGGCCACCTCCCGATTCCATCATCAGACCAGCTCGATGGTACTATAATATTGTATTGTCATCTAATCTACATACAGGGTGGAAACGTTAAGTGATCTCACTTGATTATTTTTAAACTATACAAGATATCGAAAAACTGGTAACTGATCCTGAAGTGTTTCACGAGCTCTTTCAAATGGTACCAATAATAGGTTACAGAATAAACTGGAACTATTCGAAAATTCAATGTTTCCAGCTTCCATACTAAATGTATGCCAACATTGCCAACCACACAATATTAAAAGTGTATTTAAAAAAAAACTTAAAATAAACTCATCATTTGCATTCTTATTGAAAATTATTTATTTATGGAAAACATTAGTTTTAGGCTTTACTTGCTATAATATTATCAATAGATGAGTGCCATGACTAGTGGTAGTAGGTACTAAATGTATGTAAAATGGAAACACTGAATTTTTGGATAGATCCAGTTTATTCTGTAACCTTTTGTTGATACCGTTGGATAGAGCTCGTGAAGCACTTTGAGGATCAGTAACCAGTTATACGATAATATCTTGTGTAAGTAGTTTTCAATAATTTGTGGCTTTACCAAATGTATGGAGGCTGGAAACATTGAATTTTCGGATAGATCCAGTTTATTCTGTAACCTATTATTGATAGCGCTATCATACGCTACCAATATCTCTATGAGCTCTATAGCTCATGAAGCACTTTCAGGATCAGACTAGTTTTTTGATATCTTGTATAGTTTAGAAATAATCGAGTGAGATCACCTATCGTTTCCACCCTGTTTAATTGCCACTTTTCATGATGATACAAGAATTAGAAGTGCGTGTAATTCAGATTCTTAGATTCCATTACATAGTTACGACGACCTAATAAAAGCGTGTTAAAAACAAATCAAGGTGTTCCCAATTATTCATTTAAATTACGAGTACGCTGCATGTCGTTTGGAACAAACAGGTAAAAATTATAAATGCGACATTTATTGTAGTGTTATGGATACTTTTTTTCAAATTAGTATTAATTTATATCTAAAATCTATACCAATATTATAAATGCGAAAGTAACTCTGTCTGTCTCACTTTCACGCCTAAACCACTGAACCGATTTTGATTAAATTTGCCAGGGAGATATTTTAATTCCCAGGAAAGGACATAGGATAGTTGTTATCCCGGTTTTTGAAACAAGGACGCGTGCGATAAAGTTTTTCTGTGACAGACAAAATTCCACGCGGGCGAAGCCGCGGGCAAAGGCTAGTAGTTAATATTGTAAAGTTGAAAAGGTTTTTGCTTGGTTGTAAGCGTATCTCAGGAACTACTGGTGAGATTTGAAGAATTCTTTGTGTTGATAGTCCATTTATCGAAGAAGGCTAAATTATGCCATATAACACCACGCTACGCTATGACCAACATCAGCGGAGCATCGATGAAAAATGTTGCAAAAACGGGAAAATTATGCAAACTATTTTCACGCGTGAGAATTCGCAAATACTTAGATGTTTATTTCAAGGGACTTCACACTGATCTGATTGGGATTGACCGCCATAACTCGCCGGCATTGTAGTGTTAATTAGAGTAGTAACCTAGGAGTAGGAACCGCGTTAAGCTGCCGCAGGCACTGCTACGGCGCAACCCTGAGAGCACACGCACGCGTATAAAAAGTGTCGCACCTCACAAATTGTCACAGTCAAACTCAGACTCATTCAACAACAACATGGCAGCTAAAGTAAGCACTCAATGTGATATTTTTATGGTTGACAAACAAAATACCTGAACACCATGAAGTCTATTTTTAAAGCATTTGAATTCCAATACGCAGTGCTCTTTTGGAACTTCTATTCACTATTTTCACTTAGAAAAAAAGTTGTCAAAAAGTTTAACAATGAATTTCTTACAGTTGTTCGTGGTCCTGTCCCTGGCCGTGGCGGCGTCGGCCGTGCCGCTGGTGCCGGTGGCGAAGGTGGCGTACGCGGAGGTGGAGGCGCCCGCGCACTACGAGTTCCAGTACTCGGTGCACGACGAGCACAGCGGAGACATCAAGCAGCAGCAGGAGGCGCGCGCCGGCGACGCCGTGCACGGCTCCTACTCGCTGCTGCAGCCCGACGGCCTGACGCGCGTCGTCGACTACTCCGCCGACAAGGAGCACGGCTTCAACGCCGTCGTGCGCTACGAGGGCCACCCCGCGCCCGCGCCCGCGCACCCCGTCAAGCTCGCCTACGCCGCCCCCGTCGCTAAGGTCGCCTACTCCGCCCCTGTCGCCTACGCCGCCCCCGTCGCCAAGGTTGCCTACGCCGCCCCTGTAGCCAAGGTCGCCTACTCCGCCCCTGTCTCCTACGCCGCCCCCGTCGCCAAGGTTGCCTACGCCGCCCCTGTAGCCAAGGTCGCCTACTCCGCTCCCGTGGCCTACGCCGCCCCCGTTGCCAAGGTCGCCTACTCCGCCCCTGTCTCCTACGCCGCCCCCATCGCCAAGGTCGCTTACAGCGCCCCCCTTGGCCACGTTACATTCTCATCTCCCGCCGTGTCCTACCACCACTAAGTTATAAGTGTTGATGTTGTTATTTATTGAAATGGCTAGATGATAATAAATTATTTTCAAATTAACTCTTTTGTTTTGACTTCCATTCAACCATTGTTCAAATGAAAGGTAGGTAAATTGCTAACTACTTTACGTAGGACGTGTGTCCAGATCCAGACTAGGTATTTATAGCAAATAGAATAAGGTTAGGAGTAAGGATCTAACCAATCTGGCAAATGTACTAGCTTACCTACTAGACTTTAAGAATCTGTTCGATGATGACTTTTGTATACCTTATTAGTGTTCAATTATACCACTTTGTACACCTACTTATTCTGCAAGATTTATTTTTAATTATAATATGGGGTCGAAAGGTGTCCGACTACTTTTAGATAGATATTACAATCTCCCCCAGTGTTGGGCTCACGTTCGTTGATTAATTTGGCAGTAAGCGGATTGAGGGCTATTATTAACGATCTTATAACCCTTCGTGGAGTTTGGGTGGATCAACTGTAATTTAAAGCTTTGTAATCGCGATGGTTTTTTGGAATAAGGAAGATCACGGTAGTTCAGATAGAAATTAATAGGAGGTATTAAGGTTTAAAAAGAACCTAATCTTCAAACTCTGTTTTGGATAAAGGTTTAGATTTGATAAACAAACCACGAACTCTGGTAGGTAAAAGTTGTGAAGTTTTACGCCCGATTCCCATATTCAATCCTTGTCCAAATCCGGATTACAACTGTCAAATTGAATTCAGTTTTAGATTATATTTCCAAAATTTTCGATGCATTTACACTTTAATATTGTTTAAATAGTCTTATAAACAATATAAAAATGTAAAAACATCAAAAACCGCAGTTACGAGTATTTTGGCCAAAAACATATTAAAATTTGACAGTTGACAATCCAAATCCGTATAATTTGGATTAGGATTGAATATAGAAATCCAGCATTAGCCACTAACGCATACAAACAAACACAAGACTATTCTAGCCCGTAGTTTTTGGAGAAGTCTAACTAGGTACCTAGTCTAATACAAATCAAAACAAAAAACTTATTAATGTCAACATAAGAAACTACAAGTGAATGAAGTAGATGTCCAGGCAATTTGTTGTTTGATATGTTACGGCTAAAGATAGGTGTGAACATAAACTTAAGATTAGCCGGCTAAACTTAAGTTTATCTTCGACGAGGTGTTAATGTTAGTTTCTTCTATCTTTAGCCGGCTAAACTTAAGTGTGACCGCAGGCCCTTGGCTAAAAATGTAGAAGGATATGGAAAAGGAAACAATGTAATAATGTTTACTATTTTGACACGAAAACTTTATTAACACGTTCCGACGCTGTACTCCAGTACAATATGACACTAACAATCTTCACATAAATGTTTCATACACCTATACGCGTACTGTTGTTCACAATATTTTGCAACAACAAGTCTGCTCTCAATGAAACTCTAATGTAAAATCGACGGTTGTTGCCCTTGTGTTTTTTAGATTGATTTTCGTGAAAACGGCGAGACCCGTACTGCCATAATATGAATGAATTCCACCTTTACTGTAGGTATGTGCCGTTACCGCGGCGGAACGTGTTAAAAAATAATCACTTTCATTACACATACTTTTATGTACCTATGTAGGTATTCAAAATTACAATTATTACAATTACAAAATATTAATCACTTAAAACAAAATATCTACCTAATCATTAAAATAAAATAATAAGGAACCATTTGGTCATTACAATTGAATCTTCTGTAGGTATTTAAAATTACAAAATAAAACAAAATAAAACTGCGCGCGCGTTGTCTCCCCACTGCCCCCTCAAGCCCTCCGCCGGCCTGGCGCGCCCATCGAATACATTTTTAGCCGTTTCGTTTTGGCTAATGTGCACATTAGCCGGCTAAAGATGGAATATCACGACGCAAACTAACATGCTATCGTACTTTAGCTGCTTCTCGAAGATAAACTTAAGTTTAGCCGGCTAAACTTAAGTTTAGCCGGCTAAACTTAAGTTTATGTTCACAACTATCTTTAGCCGTAACAGATACACAACATTAATTTAATACTGAAGCCACTGAAAAACATTATTCAAAACCACTAAAGACGACACCGCAGTGGTGCCATTCAGCCTACGAAATTGATCGCTTTGGTTACATAAAGCGAGGTATTTATCAAAAATATTTACATTGGTAGAAGTGAATCGGCCGGCTTAATTTGCGTGGCATTACGCGCCCGCCGGGAAATCGACTTTACATTCAATTTGCCGCTGCACAGATAAAAAGCAATCTCTTCATTTTTACCTGCCGCGATGCCGCCCGCCCCCGCCAGGGGAATAAAAACTGCCCGCCCTAGCCCGCTTTCAAATAAAGCTACATTATCATTTAGAGATTATTGGTTACTTCAATATTTAATTACATTTTAAGACAGGTTGATTGAAATAGCCATAATAACTCGGTATAAGTAATAAGTAAAGAGGAATCACAAAATCATTTGAAACGAATGCTATCCTAACTAAGTATAAGCTTTATTCTGCGCCGATAGACTAGAATGGAGAACAAACTATGATATGGTTAAAACGACTGAAATAGATAAGGTGGACTCTAGTGATCTCGTTCAGTGTCCATCTTTGTCTGCCTTTTATGTTTGTAAGATTGCCGAAGTGTAATTGACACGGACAATATTATGACTTACGTAGAAGACTATTAAATAAGATAGAAATAACACAAAATATTAATGTTAATGTCTTGGCACTAACATAGATTTTTATCTATTAACCTGTATTTCAATATTGCATAAGAAAAAGTCTTCAATCCTCCCATAGCAAAAGCTCTACTTGCACAATTACTATGCCTAGGCAAGTTTGCTTCATCACACACTCGTGTTCGTACCAACATTTTACTGTTTTGTCGAACAAAATCAACACAGCCATTGCTATTCGTCTCCTAGCCCTAACTCCCTAGGTGCGCCTTAGGTGCGAAGCGTAGTACATAAACGAACGCCCAAGCACCACATCGGATATGACTTAACAAGCTTATTGGTCCAGCATACATGCGAAAATGTCCGCGTCCCCGATACAGGGTGGTTGGTGGTGGGTTGTGGGTGGTTCACCGCACCTGAATTATTCATAGCGCCGCATAGTGATTTCACCTCATTGAATGGCGCCGCCGGCCGTGATTACGAAAACGATACCTCCGATATCGAACTTCGTGTGTGGACACAATGTCGCTTGTCAACTGGTTTTATTAGCGAAGGCCGATTTAGCCTATCCCAATTCCGAAAGTAAAATTGGTCACACATTACCTCCACTTGAGTCTTATCGATCATTCATCATTACTCATGTCAATATGTAAATCTAATGCGGCCATTAGTTACTCAAAGCAATTATGTATCAACAGTTAAGACAAGGAAAGTACTGAATTACAAATAAGTAGATACAGGCGGCGACTAATAAAGCAAAACACGAGGAATCGTAATAAATAGGCGCTATTTTTCAACCTAAATTATTGGTCAAAGACGACATATAATAAGACCTAAAGCTTATTGTGGTATAAGTTTATGGTAATAAAACGATTTTTTTGTTTTAATGCATTATTTATTTTTTGGCTTGTTTCTGTGGCACAGGGCATTCATAAATATTGATACATTTATCCTTAGCAATAGACAATAACTTATCACCTTTACCGTTGAATCGGATGTCCCATACCTGAAAAGAAGTAGGTACTAATTAATTTGATTAATAAGTAGATATTAACGTAGCTATACATACAGGGTGTAAATAATATAACGCCGAGTAAATATAATCGAAAATGTATACCTACTTTGATTCATAAGAGTTTATTTTCAGGCGCTATATAAATAGGCTGAAGTATGTTTATCTAAAAATATCGACATACAATAATAGTAGGTAATGCAAAGTAAACCACCTTTACGAATTATTGTTATTAAAGTCAACTGCAGACCTCGACCGAAACAATTAATGACGAAAGTGTAATAAAAGGTTAAAAATAATTTATTGCACATAACGCATTACATTTTAAAGGTTTGCAGTCGACATCAAATCTTCGTGATATCCGAAAACTTACTTCTGCTATGGACTTGATCTCCAAGGTGGCTATGTGGCCAGCGCTGGCGTTGGTACACAAATACAAATAACAATCTTCCTAATTGCAAAGACTTACCGTATCAGTGTGTTCGTGGAAGGTATGCAGCACGTTCAGATCATCTGCCTGCCTGGAGAGAACGTCACGCAAACCGCTATCGTCTTGATCTCTAGGGTGGCATTCAATTACAAAAACCATCAAGTCTTCTTAATTTCCAAGACTTACCGTGTCAGTATGTTCGAGAGAACGCCACGCACACCGCTATCGTCTTCATCTTTAGGGTAGCTATGTAACCAGCGCTCGCGTTGGGTTAGCATAAAATTACAAATGCCATCAAGTCTTCCTAATTTCCAAGACTTACCGTATCAGTATGTTCGTGGAAGGTATGCAGCACCTTCAGGTCATCCGCCTGCGCCACCCGCACGGTCCCGTCGCACAGTAGTTTGATTTTTAAAATAGGTGGACATACGATCGAGTCATAATTTCACCGAAACAAAAATTGTTTTGGATAGCATTTTGAATGCTGATCAACATTTGTCATTATACATTTTTCGATAAAACGAGCCTTTCATGCTTAAAAAAAATATGACAAGAAAATTTGTATGGAGAAAAACCATTTTTTTTTTTCTGGCTACTGTTGCAAACTGTAGCGGTCAAACCTTATGTAGTCGTAAGTACCTATGGTGCCGAATATTACTACATAAATACTTTTTGCGGGCACGCGCGGCGAAGCGAGTAATGGACATGCAAAATTTTAAATATTTTTATTTATGGATTATTGATTTTAATGCACTTAAAGTAATTATTAATACAAAAATATACTTAGTCTAACATACTACAGCCGCCTATTACCTCATTTCACGCCAAAACTTTTCAAACTAGAACCTACGTTTGTAGGTACTAGGTAGCCTAAGTCGATCATTGACAATAAAATATTCACTACTGGTCTACTGGTTATGGTGTAAGGTAGATTAGGTAGATGTCTACCCTTTACCTAGCTATATACCTACTTCTTGGCACTTATAATACCGACAGACATGATTAAATAAGTCTTCAAGCAAGAACCCTTGACTTCAATGGTTATGAAATATTTTTTTTACTTTCTAGAGTAGTCCTGAATAGATCCCTTAAATCGTTTTGACTGACATAATCGATTACAGTAGGTAGTGGGTTCAGTAAGAGTTTCAACCCATATAGTAAACAATACATTTTTATGGCTCTTTATTCAAGTTAGTCGAATAATTCCATCATAAATGGGAATATCCGTAACCCTCCTCCACACATTATTCATCATCCATCATCATTTCAACCTTAGGACGTCCACTGCTGAACATATGCCTCCCCCAATGATTTCCACAATGGCCGCTTGGTGGTGGCCTGCATCTATGGCCTTCCTGCTACTTTAATGAGGTCGTCGATCCACCTTGTGGGTCCTACGCTGCGCTTTCCGGTACGTGGCCTCCAGAACCTTGCTGCCCCATCGGCCATTACTTCTGCGTATTATGCCACTTTAGCTTGCTAATCCGTTTGGCTATGTCAGCGACTTTAGTTCGTTTATGGATCTCCTCCTCATTTCTGATTCGATCTCGTAAATAAAAATCGAACAATCTCTCCATAGCACGTTGTGCAATTTTGAGCTTATTTATAAGGCCTATATTGAGAGGTCACGTTTCCGAGCCGTATTGCAGATCCATTATGTTCACATCTACCTATAGTTTTATATGCCAACTAACGTACACAAAAACTGCTGATACATGATGCAGATAATGTGATAACATTTTGGTGTACTGCATAACTGCCTATTGGATTCTTTCGGAAAAAGTAAGTATGTGAGTGACCTTGATTATTTTGAACACTCTGTTCAAGATAAGTGAATTAGGCTAAAATATCTTTTTTGGTTGTTTTTCGAACGAAGATAATAATTGAAGACATGAATGGAAGAAGGTGATTAAAGTCGGATTTCAGATTTTTCTCGGTTTGATGATTGGATAAAGGTGTTATATTTCAAACCTTATGTTTGAAAAGAAGGTGACCTACTTGATGAAGATGTTATGTACGTTATCTTTTTAAAAAGATAAAGGGAAAGGAACTCACACCTCTTTAAAGAAGCAAAAAAAAAAGAATATTTTTGCGAAAGTACAAGACTATTCAACAGAAGAACTGGAAATTATTACAGTTCTATCAAAATTGAAACTATCTCGCTACCTACTGTAATCGATTATGACAGTCAAAATGATTTAAGGATCTATTCAGGACTACTCTAGAAAGTAAAAAAATCTTTCATAACCATTGAAGTCAAAGGTTCTTGCTTGAAGACTTATTTAATCATGTCTGTCGGTATTATAAGTGCCAAGAAGTAGGTACATAGCTAGGTAAAGGGTAGATATCTACCTTACACCATAACCAGTAGACCAGTAGTGAATATTTTATTGTCAATGATCGACTTAGGCTACCTAGTACCTACAAATGTAGGTTCTAGTTTGAAAGATTTTGGCGTGAAATGAGGTAATAGGGGGCTGTAGTAAGTTAGACTAAGTATATTTTTATATTAATACACTCAGCGGCACGGAATTTGGCCCAAGCCTAAACACTCAGATATGAGGCCAAATAGGTGTTGTATACCTAAGTTTCGTGTGACATGTTAACAGAACATTTGTTTTTGTTAATTTAAGAGGCTAAATTAATAAAAAAATGCGTCTGTTTAACTTTTTTGACTCTAGAAACGCATTTCGTTGTTGGAGCATAAAGAGTACGGGTAAGTTTAAATTCGATATTAAATGTTGTAAGGGTTTGGCGTTTTGTTTTTTGTTTTTAAATTAATCTTAGGGTTATTCTCGTTTCCATAATTTAAGAATAATGCCCATTATTCCAGTTCAAGTTGCTCAAATAGTGTTGCTTAGAAGACAAGGGCGTATGCAGCGGGAGATGGCTGAAACTTTCAATTTATGGCGTACAAACTTAAGATACACGTTAAAAAAGCATGACCAGACCGCCTTTTACACAAGAAGACCAAGAAATGGGGAATTAAGGTGTATGTCAGCGCGCGATGACCGATTATCGTGCTTGCAATATCAAGAAATCGGGTTCTCACTACGTTTGAGACACGCCAGCGTTTACAAACAGAATGCCCAGTGAATGTCAGTGAGCACATAATAAGAAGAAGAATGGAGGATCATAACCTGCATACTCGAAGACCAGCTCGAGGACCAGAACTTCTCCGATACCTTCGCGAAGTGCGACTTACGTTTTCTAGAGAACATGCAAATTGGACGTTAGACTAATGGTTAGACTCTTTATGAAAACTGTCTGTTTGCGTAGTAACTCTTCTCCGCACCTTCTCTATACACTTCCACGGCCTTCTGGAGCTCTTAAGGTGACTCTGCAATCATCAATCCATAGAACTTTACTCCATTAGCCTTGCGTCCAATTTGCATGTTCTCTAGAAAACGTAAGTCGCACTTCGCGAAGGTATCGGAGAAGTTCTGGTCCTCGAGCTGGTCTTCGAGTATGCAGGTTATGATCCTCCATTCTTCTTCTTGTTATGTGCTCACTGATATTCACTGGGCTTGCTGTTTGTAAACGCTGGCGTATCTCAAACGTAGTGAGAACCCGATTTCTTGATATTGCAAGCACGATAATCGGTCATCGCGCGCTGACATACACCTTAATTCCCCATTTCTTGGTCTTCTTGTGTAAAAGGCGGTCTGGTCGTGCCTTTTTAACGTGTATCTTAAGTTTGTACGCCATAAATTGAAAGTTTCAGCCATCTCCCGCTGCATACGCCCTTGTCTTCTAAGCAACACTATTTGAGCAACTTGAACTGGAATAATGGACATTATTCTTAATTTATGGAAACGAGAATAACCCTAAGATTAATTTAAAAACAAAAAACAAAACGCCAAACCCTTACAACATTTAATATCGAATTTAAACTTACCTGTACTCTTTACGCTCCAACAACGAAATGCGTTTCTAGAGTCAAAAAAGTTAAACAGACGCATTTTTTTATTAATCTAGCCTCTTATATTAACAAAAACAAATGTTCTGTTAACATGTTACACGAAACTTAGGTATGCAACACCTATTTGGCCTCATATCTGAGTGTTTAGGCTTGGGCCAAATTCCGTGCCGCTGAGTGTAATTAATTTAAGTGCATTAAAATCAATAATCCATAAATAAAAATATTTAAAATTTTGCATGTCCATTACTCGCTTCGCCGCGCGTGCCCGCAAAAAGTATTTATGTAGTAATATTTGGCACCATAGGTACTTACGACTACATAAGGTTTGACCGCTACAGTTTGTAACAGTAGCCAGAAAAAAAATAAAAATGATTTTTCTCCATACAAATTTTCTTGTCATATTTTTTTTAAGCATGAAAGGCTCGTTTTATCGAAAAATGCATAATGACAAATGTTGATCAGCATTCAAAATGCTATCCAAAACAATTTTTGTTTCGGTGAAATTATGACTTTCGATCGTATGTCCACCTATTTTTAAAATCAAACTACTGTGCGTCGCCGGCAGCCGCCGCCACCAAGCTGCCGTCGGGAGCGCTATCAACTTGATCTCTAGAGTGGCTATTTGGCCGGCACTCGCGCTAGAACGAATACCATCAAATCTTCGTAATTTCTAAGACTTACTGTATCTTACCGGCTGCTATCGGGAGAGAACGCCATGACGCAGAACTATCGACTTCATTGCCAGAAGTGGCTATGTGTCCTGCACAGGCGTTGGTACACTACACAGATACTTTTGCCATCGAATCTCTTCTTGATCTCTAGAGTGGCATACAATTACAAATACCATCAAGTCTTCCTAATTTCCAAGACTTACCGTGTCAGTGTGTTCGTGGAAGGTATGCAGCACCTTCAGGTCATCCGCCTGCGCCACCCGCACGGTCCCGTCTCCGGCGGCCGCGGCCACCCGGCTGCCGTCGGGAGCGCTATCAACTTGATCTCTAGAGTGGCTATTTGGCCGGCCACTCGCGCTAGTACGAAGACCATCAAATCTTCGTAATTTCGAAAACTTACCGCACCTTACCGGCGGCTATTGGGAGAGAACGCCATGACGCAGAACTATCGACTTCATCTCCAGAGTGGCTATGTGGCCTGCACTGGCGTTGGTACACTACACAGATACTTTTGCCATCGAATCTCTTCTTGATCTCTAGGGTGGCATTCAATTACAAAAACCATCAAGTCTTCCTAATTTCCAAGACTTACCGTGTCAGTATGTTCGAGAGAACGCCACGCACACCGCTATCGTCTTCATCTTTAGGGTAGCTATGTAACCAGCGCTCGCGTTGGGTTAGCATAAAATTACAAATGCCATCAAGTCTTCCTAATTTCCAAGACTTACCGTATCAGTATGTTCGTGGAAGGTATGCAGCACCTTCAGGTCATCCGCCTGCGCCACCCGCACGGTCCCGTCTCCGGCGGCCGCGGCCACCCGGCTGCCGTCGGGAGCGCTATCAACTTGATCTCTAGAGTGGCTATTTGGCCGGCACTCTCGCTAGGACGAATACCATCAAATCTTCGTAATTTCGAAAACTTACCGCACCTTACCGGCGGCTATCGGGAGAGAACGCCATGACGCAGAACTATCGACTTGATCTCCAGGGTGGCTATGTGGCCTACACTCGCGCTAGTACACATACGAATACTATCAAATCTTCCTAATTTCCAAGACTTACCGTGTCAGTGTGTTCGTGGAAGGTATGCAGCACCTTCAGGTCATCCGCCTGCGCCACCCGCACGGTCCCGTCTCCGGCGGCCGCGGCCACCCGGCTGCCGTCGGGAGATACCGCCACGCAGACTGCTATCGACTTGATCTCTAGAGTGGCTATGTGGCCGGCAATCGCGCTGATATGAATACCATCAAATCTTCGCAATTTCGAAGACTTAACGTATCAGTGTGTTCGTGAAAAGTAGTTCATTTTACTGCCTGGGGAGAACGCCACGCAAACCGCTATCGTCTTCATCTTTAGGGTAGCTATGTAACCAGCGCTCGCGTTGCGTTGTCATAAAATTACAAATACCATCAACTCTTCCTAATTCCTAACACTTACCGTGTCAGTGTGTTCGTGGAAGGTATGCAGCACCTTCAGGTCATCCGCCTGCGCCACCCGCACGGTCCCGTCTCCGGCGGCCGCGGCCACCCGGCTGCCGTCGGGAGAGAACGCCACGCAGACTGCTATCGACTTGATCTCTAAGGTGGCTATGTGGCCTGCACTCGCGCTGATATGAATACCATCAAATCTTCCTAATTTCGAAGACTTACCGTATCAGTGTGTTCGTGAAAAGTAGTTCATTTTACTGCCTGGGGAGAACGCCACGCAAACCGCTATCGTCTTCATCTTTAGGGTAGCTATGTAACCAGCGCTCGCGTTGCGTTGGCATAAAATTACAAATACCATCAAGTCTTCCTAATTTCCAAGACCTACCGTATCAGTGTGTTCGTGAAAAGTATGGAACACCTTCAGGTCATCCGCCTGCCTAGAGAGAACGCCACGCAAACCGCTATCGTCTTGATCTCTAGGGTGGCATTCAATTACAAAAACCATCAAGTCTTCCTAATTTCAAAGACTTACCGTATCAGTGTGTTCGTGGAAGGTATGCAGCACCTTCAGGTCATCCGCCTGCGCCACCCGCACGGTCCCGTCTCCGGCGGCCGCGGCCACCCGGCTGCCGTCGGGAGATACCGCCACGCAGACTGCTATCGACTTGATCTCTAGAGTGGCTATGTGGCCGGCAATCGCGCTGATATGAATACCATCAAATCTTCGCAATTTCGAAGACTTAACGTATCAGTGTGTTCGTGAAAAGTAGTTCATTTTACTGCCTGGGGAGAACGCCACGCAAACCGCTATCGTCTTCATCTTTAGGGTAGCTATGTAACCAGCGCTCGCGTTGCGTTGTCATAAAATTACAAATACCATCAACTCTTCCTAATTCCTAACACTTACCGTGTCAGTGTGTTCGTGGAAGGTATGCAGCACCTTCAGGTCATCCGCCTGCGCCACCCGCACGGTCCCGTCTCCGGCTGCCGTCGGGAGCGCTATCAACTTGATCTCTAGAGTGGCTATTTGGCCGGCACTCCCGCTGATACGAATACCATCAAATCTTTGTAATTTTGAAGACTTGCCATATCTTACCGGCTGCTATTGGAAGAGAACGCCATGACGCAGAACTATCGACTTCATCGCCAGAAGTGGCTATGTGGCCTGCACAGGCGTTGGTACACTACACAGATACTTTTGCCATCGAATCTCTTCTTGATCTCTAGGTGGCATACAATTACAAATACCATCAAGTCTTCCTAATTGCAAAGTCTTACCGTATCAGTGTGTTCGTGGAAGGTATGCAGCACCTTCAGGTCATCCGCCTGCGCCACCCGCACGGTCCCGTCGCCGGCGGCCGCGGCCACCCGGCTGCCGTCGGGAGCGCTATCAACTTGATCTCTAGAGTGGCTATTTGGCCGGAACTCGCGCTGATACGAATACCACCAAAACTTCGTAATTTCCAAGACTTGTCGTATCTTACCGGCTGCTATTGGGAGTGAACGCCATGGCGCAGAACTATCGACTTCATCTCCAGAGTGGCTATGTGGCCTGCACTGGCGTTGGTACACTACACAGATACTTTTGCCATCGAATCTCTTCTTGATCTCTAGGTGGCATACAATTACAAATACCATCAAGTCTTCCTAATTTCCAAGACTTACCGTATCAGTGTGTTCGTGGAAGGTATGCAGCACCTTCAGGTCATCCGCCTGCGCCACCCGCACGGTCCCGTCTCCGGCGGCCGCGGCCACCCGGCTGCCGTCGGGAGAAAACGCCACGCAGACTGCTATCGACTTGATCTCTAAGGTGGCTATGTGGCCTGCACTCGCGTTGATAGGAATACCATCAAATCTTCGTAATTTCGAAGACTTAACGTATCAGTGTGTTCGTGAAAAGTAGGTCATCTTCCTGCCTGGAGAGAACGCCACGCAAACCGCTATCGTCTTCATCTTTAGGGTAGCTATGTAACCAGCGCTCGCGTTGCGTTTGCATAAAATTACAAATACCATCAACTCTTCCTAATTCCTAACACTTACCGTGTCAGTGTGTTCGTGGAAGGTATGCAGCACCTTCAGGTCATCCGCCTGCGCCACCCGCACGGTCCCGTCTCCGGCGGCCGCGGCCACCCGGCTGCCGTCGGGAGCGCTATCAACTTGATCTCTAGAGTGGCTATTTGGCCGGCACTCGCGCTAGTACGAATACCATCAAATCTCCGTAATTTCTAAGACTTACTGTATCTTACCGGCTGCTATCGGGAGAGAACGCCATGACGCAGAACTATCGACTTCATCTCCAGAGTGGCTATGTGGCCAGCACTCGCGCTAGTACACATACGAATACTATCAAATCTTCCTAATTTCGACTTACCGTGTCAGTGTGTTCGTGGAAGGTATGCAGCACGTTCAGGTCACTGCCTGCCTAGAGAGAACGCCACGCAAACCGCTATCGTCTTGATCTCTAAGGTTGCATACAATTACAAATACCATCAAGTCTTCCTAATTTCCAAGACTTACCGTGTCAGTGTGTTCGTTGAAGGTATGCAGCACGTTCAGGTCATCCGCCTGCGCCACCCGCACGGTCCCGTCTCCGGCGGCCGCGGCCACCCGGCTGCCGTCGGGAGCGCTATCAACTTGATCTCTAGAGTGGCTATTTGGCCGGCCACTCGCGCTAGTACGAATACCATCAAATCTTCGTAATTTCGAAAACTTACCGCACCTTACCGGCGGCTATTGGGAGAGAACGCCATGACGCAGAACTATCGACTTCATCTCCAGAGTGGCTATGTGGGCTGCACTGGCGTTGGTACACTACACAGATACTTTTGCCATCGAATCTCTTCTTGATCTCTAGGGTGGCATACAATTACAAAAACCATCAAGTCTTCTTAATTTCCAAGACTTACCGTATCAGTTTGTTCGTGGAAGGTATGCAGCACCTTCAGGTCATCCGCCTGCGCCACCCGCACGGTCCCGTCGCCGGCGGCCGCGGCCACCCGGCTGCCGTTGGGAGAGAACGCCACGCAGACTGCTATCGACTTGGTCTCTGAGGTGGCTATGTGGCCTGCACTCGCGCTGATATGAATACCATCAAATCTCCGTAATTTCTAAGACTTACTGTATCTTACCGGCTGCTATCGGGAGAGAACGCCATGACGCAGAACTATCGACTTCATCTCCAGAGTGGCTATGTGGCCAGCACTCGCGCTAGTACACATACGAATACTATCAAATCTTCCTAATTTCGACTTACCGTGTCAGTGTGTTCGTGGAAGGTATGCAGCACGTTCAGGTCATCTGCCTGTCTGGAGAGAACGTCACGCAAACCGCTATCGTCTTGATCTCTAAGGTGGCATACAATTACAAATACCATCAAGTCTTCCTAATTTCCAAGACTTACCGTGTCAGTGTGTTCGTGGAAGGTATGCAGCACCTTCAGGTCATCCGATTGCGCCACCCGCACGGTCCCGTCTCCAGCCACCTGGCTGTCATCGGCAGCGCTATCAACTTGATCTCTAGAGTGGCTATTTGGCCGGCACTCGCGCTAGTACGAATACCATCAAATCTTCGTTATTTTGAAGACTTGCCATATCTTACCGGCTGCTATCGGGAAAGAACGCCATGACGCAGAACTATCGACTTCATCTCCAGAGTGGCTGTGTGGCCTACACTCGCGCTAGTACACATACGAATACTATCAAATCTTCCTAATTTCCAAGACTTACCGTGTCAGTGTGTTCATGGAAGGTATGCAGCACCTTCAGGTCATCCGCCTGCGCCACCCGCACGGTCCCATCGCCGGCGGCCGCGGCCACCCGGCTGCCGTCGGGAGAGAACGCCACGCACACCGCTATCGACTTGATTTCTAAGGTGGCTATGTGGCCGGCACTCGCGCTAGTAGAGAAATACGATTACCATCAACTTGGGTTCTTTAATTTCTTATACCATTTAGGTAGCAATCATTTCAAAGGAATTTCTAAAAACACGATCTTCCGCCTTTTTTTTCATTCAGCTATATCTTTCTGACGTCGTCAATCCATCCAATACCGGATCGGAGGGGGGATTGGGGGAGGGCTATGTTTAGTAGTGGAAAGGACGATGATTATGATAGGATGCGTGCCGTGATAAAATCTTATCGATTTTAGAAGTCAAAATGTATGGGCATATCGCGAAAAATCGATAAAACGGCGCGATAATAGCGTATCGCGGCGCGCATCCTAGGCGCGGTCCTAGGCCTAAATAATGATATTACTAACCACTAACAATGATAGTTGTTCTAACCAAATACTAGGGTATAAGATTTATTTTAAAAGTCGCCTAATACGTAGGTGACTACAGATACTTGTCTAATAATTTATTCTGTCAATTAATTAAACAAAATTTCAATTAAAAATTCAAATTAATAGTAGCCCTCTGCGTAACATAAACCTACTAAGTAATGCTTCAACAGCAAAGCTTCTTACACAGTGTGTAATTTCACAGTTCCATCGTCAGAAGCGCTGGCCAGCACAAGCGAGTTAGGCGCGAAGACGACGCTTCTGACGGCCTGGCGGTGAGCCTCCACCGTATGCA
The DNA here is from genome assembly GCF_963855985.1 of Ostrinia nubilalis. Taxonomy (NCBI): domain Eukaryota; kingdom Metazoa; phylum Arthropoda; class Insecta; order Lepidoptera; family Crambidae; genus Ostrinia; species Ostrinia nubilalis. The sequence continues at coordinate 11,301,871 of NC_087103.1, forward strand.
CCAATTTCCCCTGGCTGACGTCAAACACACACACCGTCCCGTCCACGCTGCCACAGGAGATGTACTTGCCGTTGGGACTCTGTGTGAAAAAATTTAGATAAATCGTGGAATATAAATACTTGAAAAAAAAACTTTTTATGTAAATCAAATATGTATAAAGAATAAGCATATTATATTATGTAATCCACAAAATTTTAAGCTACATGTATCAAACAAGGCTGTATGTTTCTTTAATAAAGATAAAATAAAATAAAATAAAATAAAAATATCTCTGTCCCCAAATACATCTATGATATTCACAAGCAAAGACTTAATATCATTACCAACCTACTCAATTTGTACTTCACAATATCTAATTCGATTTTTTCTCTGATAAGAAAATGGATTAATGGTGAAATAGTTAAAATTGTAATATTATAACAAAGTATAAAAGTTGTTTAAAGCATCAATGAAAGAGCAACAAATCTTATATTAAAAGCTTACCCAGGCCACACTCAACACAAACTTTCCTCTGGTGTCTAAAATCCTATCTACAGTGCCATCTTTTATTCCATAAATAATAACTTTCCCAGTATGGCTTCCAGTGGCCACCTGGCTTCCGTCTGGTGAGAATACAAGTTTCCATACATCTGTAGCGCCTGTTTCTACCTCGTGCACTTTCTGGCCCGATAACAAATCCCAAATAATGAGCATTGAATCTAGAGATGAGCTTGCAATGCCTAAAAAGAGATAAAACATTGTTATACAAAGCCTACCTATAACACTGTCGTTTTTTGACAGAATTTGGACTAAATAAACTTACTATGTCCATCTGGGCTGACTGCAACTGACATTACAGCCATTTCATGGCCAGTCAAAGCTTGAACCAGCTCTAATCTGTTGTTCTCTACCATCCATACTTTTACTAAGTTGTCCAACCCACCAGTCAGGACAAACTCCTTCGAAGGACCTCTGTAGGTTAGAGTATTAAAATAAAAATAATATTAATGTTTTAGGGAACTGGCTCTTACCAAACATGCAATATACTTACTTGGGATCCGATGTAGTGCAAGTTCTAGTCCATTCACAGCAATAAATCGGATCATCATGAGCATTTTCTTTTTTTAACAATATAGAATACTGTAAAGATTACATTATAGGCTTAGATTAATTAATCTAAGATTATAGGTTACCGAATAAAATAACAACATATTTATTTAGACACAGTCTTTGTACTCACGATTGCTGCTGCAGGCATGTTAAAAATATACTACTTTGTTAATAAATTAATTAATTCTAAACAAAATCCTTTTAGAAAAACAAACAGTCCCAAGCAGTAAACAGCTGTTTTGTTTTGAAATGAGTTTTGTTGAAAATACATTTAACTATAAATATTGTAGAAAATATGTATGAAAATCTCGTTAAATCACAACAGCTATAACAATTTTATCAAAAAAGGAAAATCACACAAAAAATGGAACAGGCTCAATGTCACCACAAATGTCATATTCATAGAGAAAAGTAATTCATATTGACAGTGATAGTACTTGATAACGTTCAGAAATTTAGTAGAGCCGATCGCAGCGACAAGCGATTTTGATTTTCAACAATGAAATCTGTTTCAAAAGGTTCAAATCTCAAACTTTCATCTTTCTTTCATTTTAATTCAATCTGATAAATACACTTCTGGACACATCTATTGGCCCACCTTGTATTTTCAGTTTCGTTTGGTCCTAGCCATGTCCTAGCTAAAATATATATATTGCTGTCGCGACTGAGCGACGGGCAGCCGCAGTGAGTGAGCAAGCGCGACAGCAGCTCGCAGACCAGACTATAGCTTTGTGCAGTTTGCACAATGGCCAGTGTCAAATACATAGTTAGACATCTCGACACGTTTTGAGGAGGCCTTTGTTTAAGAGTGGAAGTCCTGAGCAATGATGATGAAAACTACAAATCCAGTTGGGATTTAGGATCAACAGTAGTAACTGCAGTAAGGCAATCGTGACCGTTCGCTCTGAGGCTCGGACTGCAAGCAATTCTCCAAATTCGAATCGATTTATCATCACTAAACATCGTTCATGATTAGTTTTTGATTCTACATATCAATTAAGTAATCGTTATTTCTTACTTCCTTATATCTTATTTTTAATCTGCTTCATTTACTAATGTACGTCATAATGTTTTAAATTACTTTATCATTATACAATATTATGAAAATTATGTATAATCGAATCTATCAGGTAAAAAAAATATATCATTTTGTTATCTATTTTTATCTAACTAATAAGGAAAAAAGCTAGCGCATTAATCTCACCTTTGTCTAACTATTACCACACATACACACACTACCATATAAAGCAAAAGTAACTCGATTCAAACTCAAGATTCAAGTCTGTGATCTGCTTAGGTGATCTGTTGAAACCACAGATATGGATTAGAGTAGATATAGATGACCCAAGCTGCCCCCCTAGACAAAACGCACTTTTTGATCGAATCGAAAATCGAATCCGTCAAAACTCCATACAAAAAAGGGGCTTTTCGACCACTTTGCGACTGGTTTGCGATTATAATTTGCACTTTGTCTAGACCCACTGAACTGTCCCACCAAACTCAATGACAGAGGGGCGCTACCATCGTTCAACTATATGGTTTCCAACATGGCAAAAATCGGAACCAGCGATCCGGTATTGACGGTGGCGCCCCACTGTCAATGTCATCGATAGGACAGTCCAATATTTTGGAACTATACAGCAAGTTGCTAGTCAAAGCGTGCCATTCCGATATGTCCAAATGGACATACATGGTCGAGTGATGTTCATGTAATCCGATTACAACAATCGGATACGATGATTTTACGAGGACAGTAGTACGAACACGGTAGAGAGAAGAAATTATTTACGGATTGAGAATTGTAATTAACAGCAACGAGTAACAAATATGTAATTAATTAGAATAAAGTAGCAGTAGAAGAATTATAAAACAAGTTAGATCAGTGATCGCGGAAGACAGAGTGCACTGTATAACGTCGAAATATACAAATCAAGAAGTTAGGTCAGTGATCGCAGTATACACTATTACTAGTCTATGTATACGACGCCCGAGATTTTGTCGTTCAGAAATATCTTCAAAACTAGGTACATGACTTAAAAAGCTTGAGTAAAATAGTCTTTATTTTATGAAACTAGGTCATTTACTTACTAGGATATTTAAAAGTATGGAATTAAGTATGAATTACTAGTAGTAAAAGAAGAAAAGAAATTTAACATAATGGAATAACGATCATTACTTTCATAAACATTAGGCACAACAAAAATATTATTTGCAAATTAATAATGTAGAATTGTAGAATAACGTCTACCGCTACAAAATTATTTTAATCCACAGTCAGACTAGCTATAAATTTAACAAAATATCAGTTTTATCGGAATTAATTAATTTTTGAATCGAGTCACACGATATCATTCGATGACTTTGCGAATGCAGTACGATGATACGATTACTTTTACGTTGCGGCAATCACTAAAATTCGCTAAAATGACACTAATGACGTTTAAAAAGTGGCACGCTCGGCTTCATACAATTTTTGACACATGCTGCATCTATCCTTATCTGTGGTTGAAACTCAATGTTTGGACCTATCATAGGCTCGAGTCTATTCTTAATACAGTAAATACTATAATACTGACATTAATCGGTAAGCAGCCCCCCTAGACAAAACGCACTTTTTGATCGAATCGAAAATCGAATCCGTCAAATTCCATACAAAAAAGGGGCTTTTCGACCACTTTTCGACTGGTTTGCGATTATAATTGCACTTTGTCTAGACCCACAGGCATGCTATAGATGACCCACGCTGAACTGTCCCACCAAACTCAATGACAGGGGGGCGCTACCATCGTTCAACTATATGGTTTCCAACATAGCAAAAATCTGAACCAGCGATCCGGTATTGACGGTGGCGCCCCACTGTCAATGTCATCGACAGGACAGTCCAGTATTTTGGAACTATACATGTACGCATCTTGTCTCGCTTCGCACCCTTCGCACGGGCCGTCGGTGACTCGCTTCGCTTGTCTGTTCTCACTCGCTACACTCAGCATCTAAATCGGTCTACGTAGAATACGATTCAATGTTTCGTGTTTAGGTAGTCACTAATGTGCCAGAACAAGCTTTCGAAATATGCACAATGGGTACTAATATAATAATTATAACATAACATTAATTATGCTTCAAAGTCATGCTAAAGAATAACAAGACTAACACATCATCCTATTACGCGACTTGAATTTTTTTAGAAATAAACTTTAGGAATTTAGGATTCATGTTATGCCTAAACTCTGATTTTTAATTCGACGGAATTTTGACATTTCTGAAGTGTTGCCAACATTGAAACATTCCCACTAAGGATGGAGAGCATTTTCACAAATTAAAAAATAATCCTTTCTTGAATTTAAGGTTTCACTTAAAAAACTAAGGCTTAAAAATGTACTGATCATATCCAAATGGTTATTTGAATTTTTATTATCAGATTTTAGAAGTTACAAAAAAAATTGGGAAATTATTTTTCTATTACTGGACTCCCTAGCCAATAATCCATGGGTTACAAACCTTTTTTATGAAAATCCTTTTGTTAATAAAATCTTAGCTTCATAAAATAATCAATTTAACAAGATGCCAATTTTATTATCCAAGTTGATTATGATGACCCCTTCGGCCGTGTATGATACCAAAGTTTGGTAACCAGTATCGTACGAAGAAAAAATGATCGTCGTAGGATACTGGTATCCAAGTGATAGGGATTTTTCATTTTATGTAACCGAGTATCAGCTCAGGAAAATATCAAATAATTACAAGTGAGTACTTAATATTTCCTCGTATGTAACTGATCAAAACTCACAAGGAAACCTGCAAACAAGACTTTGCAAGTAATAAAATATTGAAAGAGAGAATTTGAAAGAAAAATGTAGTTATTATTTTGATAGTATTCAAAAACAATATGACAACATGGTGTTTAGCCTGGAAGAGGCAGGACTTGACTTTGTACGGGAAATTCCTAAATTCCAAAACATCAAAACGGGATTGTACAACGAAAGAAATAAAAGTATTAGGAGCACCAAGATTGAGAAGCAAATCTTCGATTGAAGCCGTAGTACTCGATAAATTCAAAAAGTTCTTGTTGGCAGAATTTAGTGATGACGACAAGAAGATTCTACTATTTTGCAATCAACGTGCTGCATCAACGGTAAAGTACAAGCATATTTTATCTGACGGTACATGGTTTTACTACCCTTCAGGTTCAGAATGTCCAATTCCCAAAATGTCCAACGTTTTCAAAATGTCCAATTCCCGGAATGTCAAATTCCCAAAATGTCCAATTCCCGAAATGTCTAATTCCTGCAATGTCCAGTTCCCGAAACGTCCAATTCCCAAAATGTCCAATCTACTATTATGATGGGTTTGTTAAATAAGTCCTCATAGGTTTAACAAATATTTCAATAACCAATGGATGGCAAAGAATGACTTCGAAAAAATTTGCTGTTATTCATCATATAAAATACGTACTACCAATAATATAGAAGGTTGGCACAGTCGCCTTAACAGATATATTGGACGTAAAAGACCGACATTGGCACAACTCTTAGACATTTTAAGAAAAGAAACCACCGTAATGTATATTATACATATACAAAAGAAAATCGAAACTAAGCCGAGAGTTCAAAGAAATTGCTGAAGAAATAAATGACGCCATATCTCAGCTAAATGAAAACGAAATTAGTGTTCGACATTGTATCGAAATCATTTCGCCATTTTATTCCAATAGGTTGTAGGTAATAAACGATTCACAGTTGAACTATTTCCTTGTTTTCTTGTATGTTTTCAACAAAGCAAGGGTTTTACAATAAGCGTAGGTACAGAATGCGATCCGATGGCTTTTACTCGGATGAAAAAGGACAATAATATAACCAGAAGTGGATAATGACATAACCAGTTAGGGTTCTCATCTTAGTGTTGAATTGGGAACTACCCTTGCTTAACACAGTTTTGCCGAGTTGGTTTCATAGGCAGAATGTTATATTCCTTACTGGATACTGGTTACCAAACATGATGAAGGGTATCAGAAAAGTAAAAAATCCTATCACTTGGATACCAGTATCCTACGACGATCATTTTTTCTTCGTATGATACTGGTTACCAAACTCTGGTATCATACACGGCCGAAGGGATGATGACGATAATGATGATTGATGATCAATACATATTTTCGTTTATGTTAATATGTTGTTTTACTGTGTTAAAAACACGTTTTTTTCTATTTACTCTCTAAAATGTACATAATAATTAGTGTACATTGAATTCACGAAACAAACAATAGTTCATTCTTGTAAGTTGTAGTTGATGAAATTTCATTTCATATTATTTATTATTCGGCATGTGACGATGCACAGCATCTGGTGAGAGATGCGTCTACTTCCGGTGTAGTTTTTTAGCATTTTATACCTTAAATGACGTCATTTCCGCAATTATTTAATAGGAATTGATTTGACTTACTTCCGTTTGCCGCCATTTTAGTCACCTGGGGGCGAGCTTGCTCGGAGTTCTTCATAGCGTCTTTAACTTCCAAACTAGCAACATCGTAAGCAGAAACTCTGCTCAGATTTTTACTGAAATAATTTATTTCTCAACGTTCTAATACTAAGTTTAAAATTAAAAAGTGCAATTGACCGCGCGTGTGTGACCGCGAACGACATGTACGTGATGGTGGTCGGCGCCAAAGGGGACGAGTGTCTTCCGGACGACGAGCAGGTGGACCCAGAGCGTCGGATACCGGAGAAACTCGGACCCCGGCGAGATTCAAAACGGATGAAACGAGGTACGTGGGATTCTGATAGCTTTAACACTCTTTTCGATCAAATGAGCATTCTCGCGAATCTCTATATTGTATAAATAGATTGAATAACGTACCCACAACCATCTTATACAATTTTAACGGCAGCCCCGTCAGCCCCAATCGCAAACATTACCAATCAAAATACGTTGTTAGCATCACCACAATCGAACGATAACTCTTTCTGGTACGAGTTTCTTAATAAATTCTAATGTTTTTTGCAAATCAAGAAGCTTAATAAGTATGAAAAAATGTGCTAAGTGCATCAAACATGTATACTTTTATTTTGCAACAACATATAAATTGTAATGTGACATGCAATAAACGTTTTTGAATTTGAACATGTCACGAGCGTATCCTGGCTAAAATTCCTAATAAGCATTGTGCGAGGAGCACCCTCCCAGTGCTGGATTTTTGTTCGGCAAAATCACCCTGTGCTCGTACTAGTGATATCTACAAAATAATCCGACCTTGGTTCTCTAGCCGGTCACTTCAAGCAAAATCAAAACATAATAATATCTTTATTTGCTTAGACTGATTAAATTAGTTCTTACAAATCGTCAAATACTAATAAGTAAGTAACCTTTACCTACACATCTTATTATCTTTAAAGCAAATACATAAGCCTCAAAATAACTCCCTTTGATTTAGAACAAAAAGCCAAGGATTCCAAATCAGTCCCTTCAGGTCCCCTTGACGACCAATAAGTCAAATGATACCGGCCTATCTTGGGCATTGGCAGGCGTCATCATTCTGCGGAGGTCAACCTTTTACCTGACAACGGTTCCAGGGATGCGTCTGCCATTCACCTCCAAGCCGATGCTTGCCCCTGCAACGCCGTGCTTTATTCAGCGTCTTAACACTCTTGACTGTCTAGCGCTGACCAAATAATAATAGCAAAGTCAAGTGACTTTCCACTCAGCAAATTCTACGGAGGCTGCCTTTGAGCGTATCTTAGGCAGTGGTAGGCGTCATCAGACTGCGGAGGTCAACCTGTTACCTGACAATGGTTCCAGGGATGCGTCTGCTATTCACCTCCAAGCCGGTGCTTGCCCCTGCACCTGCAACGCCGTGCTTTATTCAGCGTCTCAACACTCTTGACTGTCTAGCGCTGACCAAATAAGAATAGCAAAGTCAAGTGACTTTCCACTCAGCAAATTCTACGGAGGCTGCCTTTGAGCGTATCCTAGGCAGTGGCAGGCGTCATCAGACTGCGGAGGTCAACCTGTTATCTGACAATGGTTCCAGGGATGCGTCTGCCATTCACCTCCAAGCCGGTGCTTGTCCCTTCAACGCCGTGCTTTATTCAGCGTTTTAACTAGAGATGAAACGGATATCCGGTAACTATCCGGTAGGCCGGATATCCGGCCTAAATTTACTATCCGGCCGGATACCGGATAGTAACTCACTATCCGGCCGGATACCGGATATTAAAAAACTACGACAATTTTCTATAATAAAATGAAATACATTAATCTTTGAGGTAAATATCAATAAAAAGACTAAGGCCCAGAACAGACGGTGAAACGCAACTGCAACGAAACTGCAACTGCTACTTACTTAGTTACTTTTAAGTTGCATCTAAATTTCTGCCATAGCGTCCGTTGAGAGACCACACATGACGCGACCAGTTTGAAACTTTCAGTTTCAGTTTCATTCATCAGAATCTAGTGTCCGACCGAATGTTCGGTTTCGGTTTCGTTTTCGGTAAAAACACGAGTTTCGGTTTAGTTTCGTTTTCGGCGGCAAACTTGCCGAAACTACGACCGAAACCGAATGTGCATTCGGGAGTTTCCGCGCTGTTATCGGGCATGTTCGGCGCGTTGAATGAGTGAATGAGTCCGATCAGAGCCAATGTCGTGATTCGCTCGCTTGTTTGTTTGCTGTTAGTTTTGTTTTGTTGTGGTGGCGAGTTTTCGAGTGATTTATTTTGAATTTGGTAACTTTTATCCCGTTTTATGTCGTTATAAGAGCTGGTAGTAAACATCAAAAAAAAATATTCAATATGACTGATAAAAGTATGTATAATCAAGTTTAATCTAACCTATATTTTTTTTGGTTCGCAAATGCTATACGTAAACAAACATTAGTTAGGTAGTTAGTAATGACTATAGTGCATTTCATTGTGGATTCAGAGTTTCAAAGTTCATTTTAGTATTTATCACCAAGGTATCCAAGTGGCAAGTACAGTAGATACTAACTTACGTACTACCAATTTTGTTTTGAAAAATTATTAAGGTAAAAGACCCGAACATGGGACGGGTTATGTAGATGTCCTGAATATTGCGAGTAATTAAAAAAAATCTAGACTATAAATCCTTCTTTTTATTTTTTAATACATAATTTGATACCTTTTAGAGTAAAAAGGCGCTTTATAAGTTCAATTTTAATGTAATTTAAAGAGAAAACAATAAAGACTGACTGATTAAAATAACGTTTTCTTTATTTTTCCCTCAAAATATGAGCCTTGTAAGGAAGTTTTGGTTTCGGTTTCGGTTTCGGCCGAAATAGACACCGTTGCCGAAATTCGTTTTCGGTTTCGGTTTCGGTCGTAAAACTAGTTTCGGTCGGACACTATCAGAATCATCAGAAAGTTGCAGTTTCGTTGCAGTTGTGTTTCACCGTCTGTTCTGGGTCTTATAATAATGACGGCTTTTATTTAAAGTCCAAAAAGTTACAAAAAAAGCCATATTAAGGCCTTTCAAAAAACTAATTTCTTTTTCTGGGCTTTTCACTCTAATGACAAATACTAAATAAACAAATATCTGTTAATGTCGAAATATAGCCAATTAAAATGGGCGTTCTTTTTTTCACTGATGGTCTGATGACATGATGCAGTTCAGTCAGATTACGCAGCAAGTAAACTAATTTAATTTTCCCTGTTCAACCACACACTCATCATGAGTCGCCCGAATTGATCTGCCCCCTAGACAAGTGGCAAAATCTGACATCCTATTTGGACGAATTCGATTTTCGAAAAGTGTGACTTGTCTAGTCTACTAGACCCACTGGTCGCGTTCGAAGCACCTGTGTGGCGCTAAACTCGTCACGACATACAACGAGACAATGGGCCAACTATCCGGCCGCCGGATATCCGGCTATCCGGCCTAGCAGCTCGCCGGATATCCGGTATCCGGTATCCGGCCAAACCACTATCCGTTTCATCTCTAGTTTTAACACTCTTGACTGTCTAACGCTGACCAAATAAACCGAAATCCTGTTAAAACAGGTGCTGAAATTACCAGATAAGGCACCGCTCAGCATGAGCCTGCTCCTCACAATATTCCTTCGCAAGAAGGACAGACCAAACAACCTATTCTATTAAACGTCCTAATCAGTAGATACAATTATGTAAGTATTGATCTGATCTGAAGTAGTTGAATGCTAAATTCTAAATCTGGATGCAGATACCGATCACAGAGACACCGCGGGCCTCTCCGCATGTCTTGTCAAGGTACCCTAAAATTATCAATCTCTCGTTCTCTACTGCATACCGAAAAACATTAATACAATCACAAACTACTTACTAAACCTCGTCACCTTTGACAAACCAGACGAGACAGCAACTACTAGAACGGAAGGTTAGTGTGTAACATTTTATCTTCTGGAACACTTTAAACCTTGTCAATTACGTGAACTCAGGTTCAACAAGTCGTCATCTCTAAGGATTTAGTCGGTAAATACGAAATCTATACGACCCAACAAGTGCCTATAATGGTAAGCTTGATCTCCAGTGAGGGCTCATCACAACTCGACCCCACACAACCGATCCAATACACAAGACTCCAGCTCAGCATCTCTTAACAACAATCTGGATGTCTACAAAATATCAGAATCATAATCAGCGATGGGGGATTTCTCATTCTTTCATTCATTTCATGTGCGTTCACTAATTTTGCTATCGGACAATCAAAGCATAGCCTATACTCGAAACTAAGGGAGGAAGGGGCACATTCAGAGCCTCTATTGGAACTGTCTCTCTAACTTTTCAACTTGAAAAACATCACCTCCTTTCGGTTCAGTCGGGTAAAAATAGCTCTGACAGCGCAAAATATTATCTCCCAGGTCGATTCAATCAAATTTATCTGACGATCTAGGTCGATTTACGGGGAAAACAACCTACTTAGTGGCATCTCCTGGGTTCAAATCCAAAGGTAAATATTCCAAAAGTTTGGGAAACTGGATATCCAGAGACCCCACAGAGATTCACCAGCAGCCTTTGCAACGACTTCAACCAGGGTGGCTATGGTGGTAAACTAGGCTAAATCTTTGCTGTCCCGTTTCTCACCACAGCAAAAGGTACCTGCTTAGCACCTCGAAATGACCTTTCTGGCTTTTCTCAGCTCTTTTCTTAGGGTTCGAAGCCGACCCTCAAAATACAGAATCTCCACCATGTTCTTACCACATGGTGACCTCCACGTCAGGATCAGGTAACATGTAATTTTTTTAGTATGTTGAGTTGGGGGTAATAAGGTATCGTTCCTAAAACATACCTGGCAAAAATCCACTTTAAAAACTTATAAAATAACCTGGCCTTGGTGGTTAAACTAATGGCCTAAGGAAAACAGTCGTAGCTATATACTTACCTCTTGAAGCTCGACAGCAAGATTTATTTGCTAGACTAAATCGTTTATCTACTCTTCTACTACCTTTATGCCCTGTGGGTCTAGACAAAATTTACTTTAGAGTCGCGAACCGGTCGAGGGATGGTCGATTAGCCTTCTTTTTTTCTATATGAAGTTATAACGTATCCAATTTTCGATTCGATCAAAAAGTGCTACTTGTCTAGGGGGGCTGGTATTACTAATCTAAAACTATATTAAAGATAACTTTAATTTTCTTACTAAGCATAAAAGCTTAACCAATTTCACTTCCTGATAAAGGCCTTAAACCCAACAGTAGGTATCTAAAATGTGACCTTTACGAGGCTTCTCGTAGACTAGCTTAATATGTATATTTTTCTCCTACCATCTACATCAGCTGCAGACATGACAAAACATAGTCTCACCTGAATAATTTCAAGATTAAGTTAATAAACCTTGACCTACGAGTAAGTTCGGCACCGTTACGGCATCATACAAACAACTGGGAAAAATGACAGCAAATCCCAAAAAACAACATAGGTATGCCCTTGTTACGGTTGCGTAAGTTACTGGAATCAGGCGAGCAGAGGCGAACAGCGGAATATAATAACACATTATTTATTTATTTTTTCAACACCAAGTAATGCTAGGAATCTACATGGATAAAAACAGTATAAAGGATGTTAGATTTAAAACCTCTCCTGGCATTGTTGACTTCGTTCTGGCATCTTTAATTTGGGTGATATTTAGCCATATAGATGAAATTATTTGATGAGATATTGGTGTAGGCAGAACAATAATAGCAATATTATAAGGCAGACACTTTTATTAACTGATCTACGACCGATACACCAAATAACATATTATTTAATTAATAACTTTCAATCAACAGATCTAAAGCATGCATGTTGGATACTCTTCAATCACATCGTACGGCTGTATTATAAACTTATGTTGATGACTCGCATGAATCTTACTGCCATACGGGCAAATTATATCAATACACACTCAATCTGCATTTTAATGAGGAAAGAATTTCTGAATTCAGTTCAGTAGCTTTCCAGTTTATTCATTTCAAACATACAAAAGTACAAACCCTCCTACTTTGTGATATTAGTGCTGCTCTCACTGTGCATGTGCTAGAACAAAACATGTTAATACCCTGAAATTAATCATGTTCTAATCTAGTTCTGTTACAGAAACTCGAAAACTTTCATCACATAGCGCCATTGGTAAGTAGTCACCAGGAGCTAATAAACAAGTCTCTCACCAGATGCTGTGCATCGTCACATGCCGAATAATAGTACAAGTTTTACAAAACAATAAAACTTGTATTATTGAGCAGAGACGATGCACAGCATCCCAAGAAGGCCTCCTGGTGAGCTCTCTATGAAGAACTCCGAGCAAGCTCGCCCCCAGGTGACTAAAATGGCGGCAAACGGAAGTAAGTCAAATCAATTCCTATTAAATAATTGCGGAAATGACGTCATTTAAGGTATAAAATGCTAAAAAACTACACCGGAAGTAGACGCATCTCTCACCAGATGCTGTGCATCGTCTCTGCTCAATAATACAAGTTTTATTGTTTTGTAAAACTTGTACTATTAATAATTCAAAGCAAAAAAGGCTTATTACATCTGAATTGTCAAAAAATGACAGCTGTCAGAATTCCGTCGAATTAAAAATCGGACTATAGTGAGTTATGCAAAATATCTTTTCACATTCGATTATGCGATGCTTGATTGATGATTTTATAAAAACACGAGACATCATATTTAATAAAGAGAATAATGTGTTTCTAATTGTTTTGAGTATCATTTTCTTCATCTTATTGACGGGCTTAGTTACCTCTGAAAAGTTTTTGCATTATATAATGGTAGAACATAAAATCAATGACATAATATTAATCTTTTATGTCATGATCAATGATATTTCATGATAATAAGTTAGTACCAAAGTCACTCACTAGATGGCGTTAAGAAAAGTCCAGTTTTTTTTTAGGGAGTCGCCGTTCTTCTCGTCAGAGTAAATATATTCTTTGGCAGGGATGGCGAACCAATGGCACGCGCCACAATATTTAGGGCACGCCACCAATCACAAAATTTAACTTGTACTATCTATACTCCTCATTGATAGCATTAGGTGTTATTTGATGGCACGTCTATGACTACACTACATCAAATATTTTTTTCGGAAAAGTGGCACGTTGAGACATAAAGGTTCGCCATCCCTGCCCTAGAGCAATTCCAAGTATACCATCAATAAAAGCCTAATTAGAGTCATCAAACCTCTCAGTCATTCATTTAGACCCATTAGAACTTCATACCTATGAGTTGTTTTCTGTGTGTAGGCTGAGGACACGTGTCCCCAGCTGACACATCTGTATCTTCGTAAATATTTATGCTACGATAATGTAACATGGCAATGATGGAAGGAAAAAGGTCTACCGATGTAAGGGAGGGCGTTTCGCACAATGCTGCGAATGCTGCTTTGAAGAGAGCGTTGCTTATGGCGGTGGCTCATGGACTGTCTGGAGCGGTATATCCGCGAGCGGCAAAACTCAACTTGAGGTTGTTACAGGACCACGGCTGCCAACATTAAATGCTGAAAGGTACATTCGTGAGTGCTTAGAACCTCACGTGATACCATACGCGGACTATGTGGGCCCAAATTTCCTTTTTATGTATGGTAATGCAAGAGCCCATGCGGCCGGCATCGTCAGGGAATATCTTCGGGATGTGAACATCACAGTTATGGACTGGCCAGCCAGAAGCCCAGACATGAACCCCGTTGAGCACATGTGGGACGAGCTAAAAAGACGTGTTAGGGCTCGTCAGCCAGTTGCCCAGATGAGGGGTTACCTACCAATTCGAAGATTGAAAGACAATCGCGCACCCCCCCCATTTTTGCATTTACATACCTATTTATAATAAGAAATAAAAAACAATTAGTCCTTAAAAAGTACATTATATTACAATACACATTATTATAACTCGCTATAATGGGCAGTCATAAATATTTACACTTTTATCTTCTGAAACTGATACAATTTTGTTGCTTTCTGCATTGAATTTAACTCCCCACACCTGAAACATAAAAAAATATGTACAGTCAGGCTACGATTTCATGGTGATATAGCTTTAAAAAATTGAAAACAATAATATTCCAGTTTTACCTGGTCAGTATGCTCTTTGAACACATTTTGGCACTGCATGCTGTCAAGATCCCAAACACGCACGGTCCGGTCAGCACTGCCTGACACAAACCGCTTGCCGTCAGGAGCAAATGCTACAGAAAGCACCCAGGATGCATGCCCTGACAGCGTGCCTGCTAAGTTTGCATGGACCCTGGAAATGATAGTAGAATCGTTTTGAAGAATTTTATTCACACATAGGAAGTATAGAAACAGTCTATAAATTTTTGAAGCAAAATAGCACCTATTCCCCACAGCATAAGTCTAATAGAACCTATTCCCCACAGCATAAGACTGTAATAGCACCTATTCCAACAGCATAAGTCTGTAATAGCACCTATTCCCACAGCATAAGTCTGTAATAGCACCTATTCCCACATCGTAAGTCTGTAATAGCACCTATTCCCTCAGCATAAATCTGTAATAGCACCTATTCCCACAGCATAAGTCTGTACACAAGTTACCATTATGTAGAAAGAAGAATTACACTTACACATCATACAGTTTCATATGCCCATCATCAGAGGCAGTCAAAAGGAGTTGTGAGTCGGGAGAGAAACATAAGCTGCGGATCGGCATAGCATGCCCTTCTAGTGTGTGCTTGATCTTGCCCTGTGCAACATCGAATATGTTGATGATGCCATCCAACGCTCCACTGGCAATATACTTGCCATCGGGGCTCTGAAAATATTCATAATTGAAAGTTATTAAAGGGCCTGTTTTACTACTCTGTTAGTTCATGATGGTTAAACCACTCAAAATTTTTAAAAGTTGTTTCTCTGCAGACTTCAGTCATTGAAAAGAATGCAGTAGGGTCAGTACCATGGGTAAAATATTGTTGCTTACAAGATATTGTACAAAATATATAAATATTTCTAGTAAAACTATAAAAAAAACTTACATAGGCTACACTCAGTGTGAATTTTCCTCTAGTATCCAAGGTCTGTTCTTGCTTCCCAGTCTCCACACTAAAAATCAATATCTTGCCAGCATTGCTTCCTGAAATAACATGCTTGCCATCGGGGGAAAAGTCTAAAGTCCACACATCTGTTGACCCAGTTTCCATTGTCTTTATTTTATCACCAGATGCAATATCCCAAAGTATTAGTGATGAATCTTGGGAACTACTGGCTAGAGCTGAAAAAAAAGTTGGTTCTCTTGATTATTCTGCCTAATAGCTTCAATGCTGCGTATTTGAAGCACACTGGTTTTGCCAATGTTGATTTTAAATTATTATTTTAAAATAAAAGAGACATGACACAACAAACAAGTAATGAGTAGATCATACCTACAAAAAACTGTACTATAAATTAATGTGTAATCGGGCTTACTTTTTCCGTCGGGGCTTACGGCAACTGAGATAACTCCAAGCGAATGGCCTTCTAGTTTATGTTTCAATTCAAGTTTACCATTTTCCAACTGCCATATCTTAATCAGGTCATCAAGACCTCCAGTGATTACATAGGTTTCTGCGGCTTCTTGCGAATGATTAGAGTCCCTAAAATTAAATAATACATAATGTTTCACTGCAACACTGCGCTGGATGATGGATGGTAAGGTTATAAAATACTTACTGAGATTGCTCAACATTTTCATCGTCTTTGGGCTTCTCGTTACCAATTTTACTCCATCCACAGCACCAAACAGAATCTTCATGAGCATTTTCTTTTTTTAGTTGTAAATAGTACTGAAAAAACCAAACAATATTGAAAACAGAATGCCGGTGGGTCGTGTAATAACTTTAACAAAATTTTTGATTACCAGTGTAGTGATAGACATGTTTCTTTAAGTGATTGTAAATTATAGGTGCCTTAATATTAGGAATTGTATCGTCCAATAAAATTAAAGTTAAAGATCACAAAATACAATCAAATCAAAAAACACAAACACGAAAACTCGCTATTTTTGACAGTAGCAAGCAAATTGACATTGACACATACTCTCTAACACAGATTTGGACACAGATATGGATTAGAGGATATGGATTAGAGCTCTCTAATCTGTGCATTGACGTGCTGCAACCACAGAGCAACAAAGAGTGGCAGTTCAATTTTTTTTGGTTTTATTTAGCTTTGAGCTTTACTCTTAAGCTCGATTTCCACTAACATTAACCAATAATATCGAAATTATTTCAGTTAGCAATTCAATACAATCCATATTTTTATGCTACATTTCCTCTTGAAGAATCTAATTGGCTAAATACGATAAGTGCCAAGACTGATAATATGAAAGTTACAAATATATTTTGTCTATGGATAGTAGTGTTGTTAACATAATGATTAATCGAGTTCAATTTCTATTTATATTGAATTATATATGATACATTAAGATTTATGTTTATGTTACGGTAAATGTGAAAATTATGAATAATAAACGCATGATTTGGTTAATTGGGCATTATGGAAAAGTGATTTTACTCAAGAAACAATCCAAACTCATTATGCCAATTTACATTAATATTTATGATATCAAAACGTTCAAAATGTGTGGCTATATACGAGAACTGTACACGAGCCGGTGTTCTCTTTTATGATATTCGTTATTACTAAGGTTACATGATTAAATAATCACTGATGAATGTCTTTAATTTATCACTTTTACCTCGTCTGTCGGTAATTAATAATTTTCAATTGATAACATTTATCGTATCATATAAGTACCTACATAAAGCATTTTATATGATTTATTTTTTCCTCTCATTTCATTCTTTTAAACTAATTGCCGAATGAATTTTACCTATTTAGCCCAAAGGTTAACTAGCAGAAAATGCTCAATGACAATAAGTTCGCCTTATGTATGTACCAAACCAACTATATTTATATGGTATAATAAATAAATATTTTATATTGTACAGAATAATAATTTATTGTACCGAGAGACATAGTTTGTAGTGAATATAGACAAGAAGATAACAAAATTTCAAGCACCTTTCAAACTTATTACGGCTTCTTGGAAGAAAGATTACAAAACACACTAGTAATAAGTTTATTTTATGTAGGTAAGTGTGACTAAAAACGCTAATCCTTGTTTATTTTTCCTAAACATTCACCAACCCTTCGTTACAGGGCTTTGAAACAAAGATAAGAAGATACCTTCACTAATGGACTTTTTTTGTGTATGAAGAACCAAAACACCAGATAACGTTATTTATATTTTCAAAACATTCCTCATAGCTTTTTTACGGATTTTTGAAACAAAGATAACAAAATACCAACACTAATGACTTTTCTTTTGTGTAAGAATGACTCAAAACAAATTAGCACTTTTTTTTTTCAAGAAAACGTTCACCAAAGCACACTGATAACACCAAAGTATTGTTTCAGGTTTGTGCAAGAAAGATAACAAAATACAATAAAAATGCTTTTGTAGAAGTATTAAAAATATGTAGATCATATTAATAATTTCCCAGAATGTGCGCCACTAAAATAATTATCATAACTTGGTATTATTTATCGAATTTTAGATTTAAAAAGCATCGTTTAAAATCTATAACTCGGTAAAATTCGGAATACCCACTTTAATTTCAAAACTTATGGAGGTGTTAAATTTGGCATATCAGACTGCAAAGATAATGTTTACAATTATAAACTTATTTACGAATCATCGTCATTTATCACTAATGCAAATAATCCAACACTCATTCGTAGAATCTCGAAAGTTCTACATTATTACTAAAAACTTATTTCGGCTTCTTGGAAGAAAGATTACAAAACACTTTTACCTAATTATGTTTATTTTGTGTAGAAAATATTTTTTGTATAATTTTTATATTTAGTTGTAGTATACAAGTTTGGTTTCGACTTTCGGCTTCTTGAAAGAAAATATACAAATAATTACAAGAAAAATGAATGACTTAGTTTTGGGTAAGAATAACCAAAGCACCAGTTAACGTTTATTTTTCCAAAACATTCACCACAGCTTTGTTATAGCTTTATGAAACAAAGATAACAAAACCTACACTAATGACTTTTCTTTTGTGTAAGAATAACCAAAACACCAGATAACGTTTACACTTTTAAAACATTCGTCATAGTTTTGTTACGGCTTTTTGAAACAAAGATAACAAAACACCAACACTAATGACTTTTCTTTTGTGTAAGAATGACTAACAACAAATTAGCACTTTCACCAAAGCACAGATAACACCAAAGTATTGTGGTTACGGGTTTGTGTGTAAGAAAGATAACAAAATACAATGTGAAAAATGCTTTTGTAGAAGGATTAAAAATGAGATTATTATATTTTTCCAAGTTTTACCACGATGATATAAATCATAATGTGGAACTATTTAGGCTTATTTTAGACGATACATCATTTAAAATCTTAAGAAACATCGCCATTCATCACTAATGCCATAATCCAACTCATTCCTAGAATCAAGAAAGTTCTTCATACCGCCAAAGACTTATTTTTGCCAATTTTCGAAGAACTTGAGTACCGAGGTTGTAAAACAAAAGGTATAATCTATTTTTGTGAATAATTGACACGTGTCTATTTTATTTTTATGAAAGAATAAGTTAATTACATACGTTATTAATGTCTGCTTACTAAGTTCTACTACTGACTCACGTAAGTATTTATGTAATCACGTGTTTTAGTTGCTTAATGGATACGTTGTTGATTAAGCAATCCGTGAAAACATTAAAGTACCTAATTACTTAATGATCCATAAATATTTTTGTAACTTTTAAGACAAAAAATAATGAACATGCCTTAATGTTGTTATCAGATGGTACAATAATACCTAGTATAGTATAACTTTATGCGAATGTATTGCATTAATGACGAATACAAATTTTGATAGTCAAAGAATAAAATATACGCAATAAAAAGTAATAATTGACATAAGATAGGTACTAATAATATTTGATAAAGCAGAATAATTATATTACATACCGATGTAAAACCTATAAATCATACAACATAATACATTTTAATGTATTCTTTTCTATAATACTTTATCGAATTTCTTATTACTGATCAGAAACAATATAATATTGAACACAAGCAACCGGAGGCACATTGTTATTCTAATATGTATTAAATTTTTATTCTTAGTTTACTGACTGATTTAGCATTAAGTAGAACAACAGCTTCTGAGTCTAGAAAACTTCATTAGTATAATAAATTATATTTATCAAGTAACTATAACATATTCTGTCGTTGTGTCTTTAAATTAATAAATAAGAACAAGAACTTTTACTCGTCGCATGCGACAGAATACCTAATATGCTGTTGCTGGAATTGATTAAAAACACAAAATCACCAAACTGTAACCATGTTCTTGCTAATAAATGATTTTGTTATTATTACCTACATTATTATAATGAGTAAGGTTTTGTATTTGTAGGTACATACTTTTTTCTTTTACATTGCTTTGAAAACGAAACTACTAAACGAATACATTTTTTATCGGACCAAATCGTGATTTATATAGTAAATTGATGGAGTTCTGCGGTAGCAAAATGCAGCTTTTTTTTAAGTAGGATAACGAAACTCCAATTTGTATTTTGATTATTATTATAAAAATATTTTTAATCTATCATACTATTTTAAGTATCATTACTGAACCACAATACATCATACAATTATCAGTTAAAAGTAGTGAAATAGCTAACCTAAGAATTTTGAATCAAAGGTGGGCTAAATACAAGTTACAGGTTTTTTTCTTATAAAAATTTTAAATTCAAAGATGTTTGAGTTGATATTAAATAATCATTATTTAAATCATAAGTATTGCGAATGTTTCTTAATATTTCAATTACTAGCCTAACCTAACCGGCGACTTTCATACCGCCAATAAAAAAATAATAGTCTAAATATACCTTCCTACAATCAAATCTTTCCTCTTTATAATATTTGTGTAGGTAAGTGCAAAATCATAAATAATTAGTTATGTAATTACTATATTTTATTAAGTAAAAACAACCATAATCAACTTAAGGCTTGTAATCGCTTAGTCACTTATCGATTAACAAATGATTCATTCACTCGATCAAATACTCGCAGCGGACATCACTGGGTATAAAAGGCCCTGACGTTACCCGTTTTTCGTCAGTGTGTGCGTTGCGTCAGCCGTGAACGGTCGCGCTGTCTGTGGTCGCATCTACGAGGTGTCATCATTCTGTTTGTGTCTGAAAAGTGAAGCCACAGTTTTGTGTTGATCTTTGCCTTAACCAAGCAATAATTCTGTGTGTTTATTACGAACTTTATTATATTTACTGTGATAACGTTGAATTGAACTTGTGTTTCGTGAATCACAATGGCAGTATCGAAATCAACTAACACTTACAATCGTCAGAATTGGGAAGATTCCGTAAGTTATTTGACCTTTTGTGTGAATTTTTTACTGTATTTCATTTGAAAATTGAACAAATTGTTAACACAGGTTTCTTCTATTGCAGGATTTTCCCATTTTGTGCCAGACCTGTCTTGGAGATAACCCCTATATTCGAATGGTAAGTTTTTCCATATGCCTTTTAAATTGTAGCATGCTTTTTGACTATGTAATACATTTTCATTTACATAACGACCCCTAGAGTTATTTGATGTATATTTAAATGTTGTGTCCATTTAAAGTGATGGGAGGTTATTTTTGTTCCTTTTTTTCTCCCTACTAATAGTAATTTAAAGTATAATTCCTATTAATTCCTTGGTTTTCATTCTATCATGATGTTACAACTGTTATTATTTTGTTTCAGACAAAAGAAAAATATGGCAAGGAGTGTAAGATATGTGCACGTCCCTTCACTGTATTCCGCTGGTGCCCTGGAGCGAGGATGCGTTTCAAGAAGACTGAAATCTGCCAAACGTGCTCAAAACTGAAGAATGTCTGTCAAACTTGTCTTCTAGACCTTGAGTATGGGCTTCCAATCCAAGTGCGAGATGCAGCACTCAAAATCCAAGATGATCTTCCACGGAATGAAGTGAATAAGGAGTATTACATCCAGAACTTAGATAGTCAGATGTCTAAGTTTGATTCTACGCAACCCAGCAACTCTGCTCTCAAGTCTAAGGGAGCATCGGACTTGTTGTTGCGCTTAGCGAGGACTGCCCCATACTACAAGAGAAACAGACCCCATGTGTGTTCATTCTGGGTGAAAGGAGAATGCAGGAGAGGCGAAGAGTGCCCATACAGACACGAGAAGCCAACAGATCCTGATGATCCTCTTGCAGACCAAAATATCAAAGACAGGTACTTAACCCTTCTATCTACAATTACTTTTTGTATTAGTTACCCATTTTGTTTTCATTTCTCTAATAAATTGTGCTTTTTCACAGATACTACGGTGTGAATGATCCTGTAGCAGAGAAGCTAATGCGTAGAGCAGCTGCCATGCCAGCGTTGCCTCCGCCAGAAGACAGAACCGTCACTACCCTCTACATTGGCAACTTACCTGATAACATCACTGAAGAGGAGCTCCGAGGACATTTCTACCAATATGGAGAAATTAGGTTCGTATCAACCCAGAAAATTATAAAATTTAATTAATTTCTCACTCTTTGTTATATGGGATTCTAATGTTCAATGTGTTTGCAGATCGCTGACCTTGGTGCCGAGGGCGCAATGTGCGTTCGTCCAGTACACAACAAGAAGCGCTGCAGAGCATGCTGCTGAGAAGACTTTCAACAGACTTGTTATTGGAGGAAAACGCCTTACCATCAAATGGGGCAAATCGCAAGGTAATTTATCTTTCAGTATATTATTTCATTTATTTTGAATATTATTTTATTAACCTATATTTTGTCATTATATTAACTGTACTAACCAATTTTTCTTGTCTTTTTAGGACGGCAAGGCATCAACGACAAGAACGAGCCAGCACCAGTTTTGGAGCCTGTTCCTGGACTACCAGGGACTCTGCCACCACCGCCGGCGTTCCTACATCCATTCCCGCCACAGGTATGTTACATCGACTTTTTTATGCCTCTAGTATGAGATTGATTCGATTTGTTTTATTTCGACTTGTGACACGTTATTAATGTTCGTTTTCTTTGTCAACAGATGCCACCTCCGCCGAATCGTCCGAACGACTTCTTCAATCTGCACCACTACGGCGGGCCGGCCGCTTGGGGTGGTTGGGCGGGTGGTGTTCCGCCACCAGCGCCGCCACCACCTGCACCTCTTCCGTTGCACTACCCTAGCCAGGATCCCGCTCGGTTGGGCGCCCACGCTCACGCAAATACACCCCAGACCTAGTGCATCGCCGGGCGGTGGACAAGCCGGCACCCGAGCGGCTGACCGAAACCCGCCACGGCTTTCTTCGGGCCGATCGACGATTATCGCTCCAGTGGCTCACCGTTGTCGGCGACGATGGGAGCGAAAGTCGCATGTTGTGACACACCTTTGGCACCGGAGTTATCTCCATAGTCAGACAACGCCGCAAATTGTAATCTAGTTTTTTAGTTTGGCTTTGCCATTCATCTTTTTTTTGTTAGATATAAGTTTTAATGAATTTAATATTGTGTTCGATGTTTGATTTGTATATTGTAAAATTATGAACTATGACTCCAAAATATTGTGGATAATAGTTACCAACATTTGTAACAGTACTTATGTATTATTTTATATAACAAAATTGTTAATATTAAGCAAGTGTGATTCTGTATATAAAATTATAATAAATGTCTGAACACAAATTTAAACTCTATTATTTAGAACTCCTTACTCCTAATTAGCAAATGAAACAATAGAATCTGAAACTATATTTATTAATATTAATTATAAGTTTAACATGACTTAATCGTTACAAAACAGTAAACATTTAGATAAACCTACACGCCTTCTCTTACCATTATCTGGGTAAGGACGGTCTGGTAAATAATTTACAGTACATACACTAGGCCCAGATACATAAATACTACTTACTGAGTGTATCCTACTTAAAGACAGTCATGTAAAATTATAAATATTGTAAGCGGTTTTAGTAAAGTCAATTTTCAAAGCTATGTAGTCGGTGACTAGTAAGAGTTGGTTGTCACTTACACTTTATTTATATTACACCATTATTGTGCAGTGAAGGAATCTTTCAAGTATAAAAGGCAAGAAAATTCGTTACTTGAAAGATCATTGATTAAGTAAATGGTCCAAGTACGTACATTTACTGAATTAACATTTAAATAGACCTACATTTACCAAAAAATTCAATATGAATTATTATTGAACTTTAAGAAATTGAAATCGATATCTTATAAATTTGCAAGTCGACAGATTGATTAAAGTTTTGGAATGTTCACACTCTACTTTTCGAAAAAGAGGGAATAATTTTATGATTAGACTAATACAAAACAACGTAATAAAAACACCAACTACTTGAAACACGATTATTTCACGATGTGATTGCATGTGACTATAATATTATAAAATGGCTTGCAATTTTCGAATTGATTAATTATGAATGCGGGATAAATAAGGTAAATTCTTGTATTTCTTATGATGTTTAAAGCATCTGTAAGCTCATATCGATTTAAAATAAATATCTTTCAGCTAACTAAACGGTCTCAAACCAGCATTTCTTAATATTCAATAACATTATTTAAAAAATGCGCAAACGATATTAAGTTTAACAATATTATGAAATTAATTACACAGCCATATCACATTTTGGCCGTAAAACTAAACAACTTTATAATTATTGATATCAAGCTTGAACACAGCATGATGCATTGTTATTTTGATAATATTTTTTCATAATAAATAATGAACATGCAGCATACTGTATTAAATTTTCTATGAAAGAATCTAATCGAACCTCAGCTAGCGCAGAATCTCATTAATTTATCTTATAATTTAAGAAACGAAATATTTTACCGCCAAAAAGTATGTTGATTATACGTTAATCTATCAACTTTGATCAAACATTTGAGGTAGAATACATGTGTAGCGATATAAATTGCAAAATGTATTCATACAACAATATTATTTATTATTTATATAATATAAAATTCAGGAAAATATGCTGAAATATATTATAACTATTGAAAATACTATCATTAGTTCTGCTGTACTTCTGTGACGTCGTCGACTTCACAATCAGAGTCACTTTTCACATCCTATTATACCTGGAACAAATTTAAAGTATCAGCAAACATTCTGAAGTAAGAAAATTCATAACGCAGTTTGTTTATTAAGTATAAATCCATAAAAAGGCTCAAAACCACTAAAGGGCTATGGATTGTGCACAAAGTTTCTTTAAATGATCGGATTAAAAATGTGGAGATCCGTAGGAGAACCAAAGAAACAGACTTAGCCTTCAGAATTTCCAAGCTTACATGGCTGTGGCTAGGGGCACCTAGTTCAAAGAACTCGCTCTACGGTGGCGACCTCCTGGTAAGTGTAAATGTTAGTCCTCCTACCGTTTCAGCATTCACCAGTTGGTGCCATATGCTGCATGCGAGTGACAGGACCTTACTCTACAGTGGCGCCAATTGATGAGTATTAGGCTTCAATCAGATTGCACTAGCGGGTGTGGACACGGGCGCGGGTAATTGGGTCTTGGCGGCTACATGTTAACAGTGCCGCGTTTCGGCGGGTGAATCAAATAGCTTATTTTATTTATTTATTTAAAACAAGTTACATAGTATTTCCAAATATTTATAATGATCAAAGTCAGTCAAACTCAAAATTTCTTCATTAATTTGTATAGACCAGCGGTTCCCGAATGGTGGTCCGCGGAACCCTGGGGTTCCGTGGAAAGGCCGCAAGGGTTCCGTAAAAAATATTATCCCACGTTTCGTGACCGACGTTGTTCGCTCGCACCGACTTGTTTACGCACAAGGGAGAGGCAGGGCGTGCGGGCGGAGTAGTACGGGGGTTCCGCTAGGAAAAGTATAACCAATTAGGTTTCCTTGGCAAAAAAAAATTGGGAAACCCTGGTATAGACTATTAGTTCTTACAAATCGTCAAATATTTTGCTCTTAAGGAGCCTCTACATGTCTCATAATCTATTTACCCTACCAACGCTTCGAGACCAACATTTGGCAAGTGCTGAGAAGATCTGAAGTGATCATTGACGATGTCACAAAAACCAGTTTTGGTTTTACCGTGCACCGCTGATTCGACATCAGACTCAATCATTCACAGCATGAAGTTAAATATTTTATTATATCATAGTAGCAGTTAGTCACCGGCGGCTAGTAGCGGTTGGCGTTGGCCAGCTGCGCGTTGACGGCGGCGGCGGCGGCGCTTGAAGCGGCGGTCTGCACGTGCTGGTTGCGAAGGATCTCCGTCGAGAACTCCGCCTGCGCCTTGGCTAAAGACGCGCCCGTCGACCGGTAGATGCGGTGCACCTGGAGAGATTGTAATTTATTTATAATGATATAGAGATTGGACAGTCAATTGAGATACTTTTTAAGGCCTGGTTTCCACCAAAGCGGAGCAGAGCAGAGAAATGACGAGCGGACGAATTTTTCTACAGAATTTGACAGTACGGAGCGGAGACCAGAAGTGGAAATAATGAAATCTGATTGGTTATTCAAAACACTTCTCCGATCTGCTCTGCTCCACTTCACCTTGGTGGAAACCGGGCCTAAGAGTTGTCAGAACACTTCTAATCATTGGACCTTATTACAAAGTTTTACATTGGTTAGTGTGTGTTATTTCTTATGTCATACCACATGATGAAATCATAAAAAATGTCAATTTAAGTTGAACTCTAGTTACGTTCAACTAGAAATTAACTCTGAAAATACTTTTGAAGTCATTTCTAAGTTCTGATCTTCAAACTAACCAATATTATGACCAAATTAGAAAGCTTGCATATAATTTAAAAATCTTCGTTTCTATAAGTTAGATCAAGAATCGTTAAATGAGTCCAACCCCGATCATTCTAGTTAATTTACAAAATTATAACACGCTGATGTGACACGTAGAGTGATAAAAATGCTTTAAAATTTCAATAAATTAAACGACAAATTTTGATAGGTTCTTCAAGTAATAATTACCTTAGTCATGTACATAACATCGGCGACAGCGCACGTTATAAACCCGATGGTGATTAGTGAGGTGATAACACCAACCGCCACGTTCTTTTTGTAAGCTTTGATAGTCGTGATCAGTCCACTGAAATAAAAAATTAAGTTTTACACATCATTATGCTGTGTTACGACTAATTTTACTATCGTTAAATCCTGATGAATTGTCACTATCTTCCAAAATAATGGTGGTTTGACTTTGATAAAAATTTGTTAAAAAAATTCCAGAATAATTTAGATTTTCAGCAGCCAGAAAAGTAGCCTAAGCAAAGAATTTTAAATTTTTTATCGAACTTTGTGCAAATAATTAAATTCGGATTTGGATTTTGTATGATTATAACGGATAAGAAAGATAAAACTTTACAAAAGATAAATGAAATTGCATCATAACATAATAAAATTACAATATCTACCATGTGTCATTGATAACTCACCAAAATCCTCCATCCTCGAATCCGATGCTCTGTATAACCGTTATGATGATTTGGAACAGGAATATGAAGAAGTACACCATAAAGTTGAACGACGAATCGCTTCTGAAAGCCTTGTAGATCGGCCGGTACCAGCAGACGAAACTGAACGGCGTCAGGAGGATGAAGAATAGGATGCTGAGACCGAAGGTGGATGCGCCGAGGTCCACCGACATGATAGAGATACCGCCGATTATGTTCACTGCTAGGATGAGCGCGTGGACTGGAAAATAAGGGTCTTATTAATGATACAATGTGATGGGCACCAACCAAAGGGTGCACGTAAGGGCTATATTTCACCGGGACACCATGGCGGCGCAACCAGTCGCCGCTACCAACAAAATGTATACAGCTCTATAGAGAGTTACTCACCTGGTGTCCGTTTGGTTGCGCAAAGCTGTATACATTTTATTGGTAGCGGCGACTGGTTGCGCCGCTATGGTGT
This sequence comes from Ostrinia nubilalis, assembly GCF_963855985.1. Lineage (NCBI taxonomy): Eukaryota > Metazoa > Arthropoda > Insecta > Lepidoptera > Crambidae > Ostrinia > Ostrinia nubilalis. The sequence continues at coordinate 11,329,400 of NC_087103.1, forward strand.
CCCGGTGAAATATAGCCCTAAAGGTAGCTCTTCCCTGCTAGAAATATGATCTAGGACTTACTAGGTATTCTAAGAGCGACTAAAATCTGATTAAACTCCACACACATTGGCCTGGCTCCAAAGCTTTTCTCTACTGTTTTTTTTCCAAATGGTGTACTGAAAGGTGCATTCAGTACACCCATTAATGAGTTACTAGAATGTTGAAAAAAGTTTCTGCAAAAAGACCTAGTTTCTAGCTTTATGCATCTCGTAGTAGATGAGGACTCCAATGCCATTGAAGTCCTCATCTATTGACCACTATATTATTATCTCTGATAAGAATGTGTCTTTATGTCACCTATATCAATTTCTACTTATCTATCAACATTGCCCGAAACAATGATATGAATCATCACTTTTAAGTTTTAAATAACATCCACATTTATATGATAAGTCATATATACAAGTAACACAGGGGTAAGTAATTTCTTTACTGTTGTAATTACGTAGAAAGATTGCAGGTGGATACTGTATTGTACTACCATAAACAAATAATGATCAAAGTAAGGGAGAGTCCGCTAATTTGGACCAGTTTTTTTCAATCCCATTTTACACATAGTTTTCTTTTGTTTTTGCTAATGTCCATGGTATATAATAAAAGATACATTATTCAACTTACTATTTCATAAGTATTAATTACCATGATTGTTGTATATTTAGCACAAATCAACAAAGTACGAGTTCAGAGCTTCGGTCCAATTTAGCCAACCGGTTCGATAATTTGTACCACAGGGTTACTAAATTGGATTTCAATAAATTTCAAGCCTATAAAAAAACTATGGCAAAATATTATACGATACATTCTTAACAGATTAGGAAACGAAAAGGAACAGTAGTTAATAACATAGACAATCGATATTGTTTTACACGTTATCACGATTTTAAGTACAAGTTTTGTAAATCCAATTATCGTAACGCACACTTGTGCCTAATCTACTTTGCCAGTCTTTTGCTTTCATTTATTGTTAGTCAAACATAACTACGCTATTATAACTTCAAAATATGATTTACTAAAAAAAATTTCAAAATCCTTTGGTAAAGTTCCATACAACTTGATGTGGTACAATTTAGCCGACTAGGTGATAGCACAGAATAATAATAAGTACTACGTACAGAAGTTTTACTTCGCGAAGGTATTTAAAAAAATGTATGCTCAATGTCATTAACAATATGGTGTAATTTAGCTTGTCTCAAGAGTCAAGCAAGTTTGTCAGAAGTTTTGTTGACAAACGTCAGTGATCGGTACTGCGCCGAAGCTATAGGGCTGACTTCGGTAAAATGATGTGACGTGAGGTGCCAATCTGCAGAAAATGGCGGAGGAAATACATGATTTAGAATGAATTATCATGAATAATATTAACTACTTATTTACCTCTCAGTGTCTTCAGGCAACTTAAAAAAGTACATTCTGTGTTTTTATTATTATTTAGGCAGTTAAATACTGCACAGTATTTAGTACACCATTTTCTTTATTTTTTTCCATCATACACAAGAATACGCGTGCGTGAGTCAATGCTCGCTCGTATGTGAGGCCTTGTCGAATAGTACTCTTGTAGGGGGCAATCGTGCGTGTTTTGTTTTCGATGTAAACTCGCGGAGATGAACAGGCCTGGTGATAGTGCTTTTAAAAAATCGGTAAAAAATATAGCTTATAAATACCGAAAAATGTTTCAAATAACTGTAATCCAGACTAATTTACGCTTCTAAATAATATATTAGAAACACCCTGTGATTAAATTTAACAAAATTACAAACTAAACATGTATTGTCAAAAGTTACTTGAAAACAATGAAAAAATACTTTTCAAAATAAAACACACGTGTTTGTTGTCACGGCAAAAACCACATGGCCGATATTAATTGAATTTAGTTGTGTATCGCTGAGTGTTGCAGTTACAGACATTCAATAAATACTTTACGAAATATGAGGGTGGTACAATTTACCCGGCGGTACAATATACCGAACTCTCCCCTATGTAATAACATTCTAAAGTTACTAAATATCAACAGACAGATGTCTTCTCCAATCATCTAAAGAGGCCAATTTAGAAAGTACTATTACTTTGTTCTTATACTTACACATCCATAAATGGTACAAGTGGCGAACAATTCTCTGGAACTCCAAGGGAATATCCACATTGATGTCCTGGTAGAAGCACGGTTGGACAGGACAGAAGGCGGGTAGGGGAGGCCAGTTGTTGCGGCGGCCTGCAGAGCCCGCTCTTAGTTCAGCCTCGCGCCTCGCTAGTTCCTCAGCTTTACGTTCCAATTCCTCTTGTCTTCTCTGCAGTTCGATTTCGGATAACGTCATTATTTACACTGTGAGAGCCTAATTTTACACTTGGAATGTTTGATGATTGAGCGATAGTATGCTTATGCCCGTTTTCACCATCAATCACTAATTTTTAAGTGACCCCTATGGTAACACACAATGGGCATTTTGATTTCATAGGGGTCACTTAATAATTAGGGATTGATGGTGAAAACGGGCATTAGTTTCATAGATGATGAATTGCAATTTCAATAAACACTGTAGTTAAATAGAACATAATATGAATACTAGAATCTTAGTTACTCCACAGATAACAGACACGACTAGAACGTAAGTTTGTCTCTTTTTAGAGTGTCAGCCCACTCAAAAGTTAAACAGGGAAGTCATTCATTTCAATTACTTAGCTACGTTACTTCGAAACTACGAGTGGACTAGTTGGAAACAGTGCACTAAATGAAACTAATGTACTGAACAACAGCTATTATTTGTTAAAACATGTGTTGACTTTCTATAATTAATTACATCTAATTGATGAACATGTTAGTGTTATGAAGTGCTAAATGACAGTATTACACCAACCAGTTAAAATTATATTCATTATGTAAGTTTCAATCTAATTGATAGAATGATAATAAATACATTTATTTAAGTAATATTTTACAACGAAAATAATTAAACGTTGGGTTCATTTACCTTCAGCTCCTTTTGTGCGTAAAAAAGCAAAGTGCGTGTTAATAGCATGCAATGTAAAGTATTCACAGTAAATCACACAGTGGTTTGAGGACATTTTCTAGATGAGCGTTGAGTACTACAGCTTGGACTTTTTAAAAGTGCTAACAATAATTACTTTTTTTAATATACATAGTATAGTCAGTGAAGAAGTTATTATCAGCGATTTTAGTGACCTAGTAACTTTCTTTAAGTCATTTTTAAAGAAAGTTAATGTAAATGTGAAGGTGAAATAGATTTAAAAACAGTATTTTTTTAAATAATTTGTTAAGCTGTAATGTGATGATATTGTGACTCATCAATTTACAAAACGAAATATACACTGCAGATAACAATATTTTGGAGTGTCTTATCTTTTATTCCTATTTTGATTAGGAATTAATTCTGGTGTTTAACTGTCACCCGTGATAAGCATTCTAATTTTAATGAAAAAAATTACACACGCCAAAATTACTCATGTTTGTTTTATTTATAATGAATACAGATAAATCTGAGAGTGCACAAAAACTTTGGAATTAATATTGTTTTGTAAACATTGCAATTTACGGTGCAATGCAGTGACATTAAATGCTCAATTAGAGAGCATCTACTTGTACTATTATACGTAAACACAGATAACACAACTTTTTATTTCAATACCTATTTCTATGAAGCATTTCTTAATAAATCATTCTAATTATACCCAGGTTGTAAAAACCATTGAATACATAAAAGCTATCCATATTAGGTATATTTTTTAGTACTTGTATCTATAGTATTCGAGGTACTTATTTGATTGGTGTATATGAATATGATAATGGTTGTTCTATTTTATTTAATCAGCTGACTTATTACAAGCTAAGTTACATACCTGAAAGTCTGCAGTGGTGAAGTTGGGTGGAGCCTGTGACTGCGGCTGAGGTTGCGCGGGCCGGGCGTACTGTGTGTTGCTGGGGGGAGACACCGCCTGCATGATCGCAGGCTGTGTCGGCTGCTGCGCTGGCTGCAATCCACATCGCTCATTACACAACACATCCACAGATTTTTAGCTTCAATATATGTATTTATCAAATTAATTAGCACAGAAAATAACGGGAAACTATGCTGCTGATAAGAGATCTCTACAATTAAGGCCAGTAGGAAAAAATCTCAAGAATGTAGCATGCAATGGAATGACCATACATTACATTATGAGCCTATTAGGCAGCAAACTTGTTGGGCGACTTTGATATCAGCTACACAGCATATTATTATCTCAATCGTTGCAAGTTTTATCGACACCCACCGAACTACATGACTAATGGGCAACATTTACCGTATTCTGATTTGCATTCTGCTGCCCGTCGAAAGGATTGTAATCGTCGAGACCCTGCGTAGCATTGTTAGTACTTCTTGCCACTTGCTGTACCGCTGGGTCCTGGAATAAAACATACGAAATAATGCGACAAATGAATGAAAACAATCCCCTTTCTTCGTCGCAAAGGTACTTACAGCAAAGGGGTTGTCTATGGTTGGATCACTAAACGGGTTATCTTCGAATTTCGACATGATTTATGTGTAGTTTACGCCACTTTTTTATATTATTAGACCACCTAACACAGGACAAAGGATTTATTTAATTGTATTAACGTATTTTTAGCTCACAAGAAGATAACAAATCGACCGATATGACAGATTGCTGATGGTGACGAAAATTGACAGTTCTTCATAGGTGTTGCCATGACTAAAAAAAAAAGTCATTATGAAAGACCCAGAAATAAATTATTTTAAGAGTGTGTTGGATATGGTGGTATTGTATTGGTGGTATTGGTTGTGGATGATATTGTACAAAACATGATACACTTTTTTAAGCACTTATAGGTACTTGAATTAAATATAATTTGATTACCTACTTTTCGTTTTATCCTGTGGCCTGTCGAGAAGAATCAGATGATTATTATTTCCGAAGACAGCACATTAGGCTACGAATGTACATTTTTGTTACAAAATAGCATTCATTGGTGGACGTGAGCTGGTTTATTTTCATTCCTCTAACTATTATACATCGTCTATCACCACCATCCATTAAAAAATGACATCTGATTGGTACATGAAACGAAATTAATGCAACAAAGCATTCTCTACCAGTGTAATGCGATAACATAGCATGGTTGAGTGAGACTTGCTTGAGACCCAACCTAATCGTAATAGTGGTTTTTACTGCAGAACAGAAAGTTAGTTTAAAATACACACACAAAGTGAAACAAACAAGAGGGCGAATGAGAAAAAACACATTTTTTCTCTCTAATACTGCGTAATAATTTTGTGCACTTTTTTATACTAGAAGAAGCCAAGTACACCTCTACTTACTTAATTAATGTTTTTACTTAATTTAATATGTTCCTAAAAAAATTAAAATAACTTTGCCACAAAAGTTTACTAATCAATAATGTTTTTATTCAATCGAAATGTTACGCTGACGCTAGTAGTGTATCCGAACGACTTTGTGCCATTCCTTTCAATTTCAAATTTGTAATGTTGGTAGCACAGTTGAAGGCGAAAGTGGTTTTGGCAGTTGGCAACAGTAAGTGTCAGTTTGTTTGAGGATATTGTCAAAGCAGCCAGCTGTTTACGTTTTGTATCGTTATTTTGCGATCGTTTTTCTCGACTTTTGTTATATCTTATTGTTTTTATGCTAACGCTTTTACTTCGACGTATTTTATGGTGAAATATAATAGTGTTTTTTCGGTACGTTTCAATAAAACATGTCAGATGTCAAGAGGTGAATAGTCTTGTGTTGTGTTCGTAACTTGTGAATTGAGTTTTTATATTGTTTGGGATTTGGAGCGATAAACATATCGGTGAGTATGATTATTTCCTCTTGTAAGCATGCACATTGTCGCGTTAACTACGGGATGTTTTGCGTTGCGGTTGAATTGTAAATATTGGGTAGGTAGTTAGGTTGGTTATAATGTGGTGTTATTCTGGGAGGTGTTTGAAGGGCTTGCGTAATGTTTTGAGAGGTCTGGTGGCATTCTGATGAGGATGCGGTGCGTGCCCGGACTTGGTTACAAGAGCGGTGGCCGAAAGTGGTCGGCGGACGCGGGCGCAGCGCTCGCGCCGGCGAAAGTTGTTTGCTCTTGATATCAAGGAAGTAACGCCAGAGTAACTGAACACTGGTCTTACTACACAACACATAATAGTAAATTTTACTGGTGTGCGAATATATTACCTGGTTTTCATTGGGTATTCAATAGGAAGTGCGCTGTGACTACATTTGTGGTTAAAATGGAGGACTTACATCATTGCAGCTGTAATATTAGTCTATTATCTATTTGTTCGTATTATTTATCATTTAGATAGGTTACACAAGTTTGTAAGAAGTTTTATGAACAACTTTTAAAATGTTTTGGGGAGATCTTTTCCAATTGGAATCATGTTAGACTTAGCTCGCCTGATCGCCTTCCTTAAAATCTTAATCTGTATTCCCCAAAACTTACATGATAATTTTAGTATCTCTACATTCACATTATTAGAAATTTAAAAGTGATTTATCTCATATACTGAACATTAAAATATTAAGCGACTGAACATTACCATGACAGATGGGGATAAACTGTCAAAAAGTTTTATCATCAATAAGCTAATAATAATAAATTGAGTCAGAACCAATTGTTATATTTATTGAATTAAGTGTACTCACAAGAGTCAAGTACCTAATTGCCCATTAGGTTCCTCTAAAACAATTATTTAAAATATTTGACTATGCACCCATTATCGTTTTTGGATTGTTGCATAAATAAATTGATAGATAGCAGTATTTCAAAATACCTACTAGCACATAATTGGGTAGACAGTGTATCATCTATATTTTAAATGATTATCTTCTTAAAGTATGGCAGCATATTTAATATTTTATTTCAATAAACTAACCGTTATCAATATTCATTCATAGTGAATGACCCCAAGCGTATTGTAGGCTCATAACAAGTTCACGCTGTACTGATAACAGGGAATTTCTGTACAAATTCCTAATTAAATTGGTTAAACATTTCGTCAATAATTTTATTTTCTGCTGGTGGATTTTTACCTTAGTCATGTATGACTTGCATCAGCTGCATGATCATGCAGAGTCGCGTTACACATGGCTACCTTGCACATGTCAATGTGAAGTTCTCATCATCGAACAATGTGTCGCCGATCTCGCTAATGCCCGCCCTATTCACCGTTCTCATGTTAATCAAAACAGCCGACGTGTGCGCAAAACAAAACGCCCGTAACCCATTCAATGAATGCCACCTTTGTTTTCTGATCGCATACGCGACCTTAAGACCTTTGGCGTAAGGGTTGCGAAATCTATCAGGTGTAGCACGGCTGCCCGGCTGGTGCCTAAAGGTAAGGCCAAAGTTGAGATTTTGGCATGCACTTGGTAACGTTTCTTTCATTGTTCGATAGTGCGAAATATCCAGATGGTAGCGACTAGCGACGTTAATGTAGATAAGAAGGCGTATTCTTGAAACATTAAAATTACGATTCGCATACGAATCGCAACAGTTGGATACATTTTCAAATGTTCAAATATTAGGACAAGAATAATCACACTAATTTACTTTTCGAAAATGGGTAAAAGCAAAACCTACTCTTAAACCTTTAGTTAGTTCAACTCTGAGTGTGGCGTAACCTTTAGACTTATAATCATGACCTTTTTATTTGTTCCCGATAGCATTTCTCAGAACGCCGATGCAGATTCGATTGCTGCTAATTGGCACGTGGTTTTCCATTGTAATGGGTGTACTGGCCGTCGGCGTCGTTAAAATCGAATGATAGTTCACATCACGTCTAACCCCAGATCACGTCGTTCGCATGACATCACGTTTCTTATTGCACTATTGTTGTACGCGGGTGATGAGGCAGCCCACACAGAATTTGACTTCGTGTTGAGAGAAGGATAATGTAGGGTTCCTTATCTGCAATAAAGGCTTCCTTCTTGTTGCGGAAGAATAATAGTCACAACACGCAGCATTATGGTCATGCAAATGTACATAATATTAGGTACCTATATTCCCAACGCTCCTGCCCCGATTCAGTATTCAATAGATACGTTGTAATCAATCTGTTTGTCCCCTAAATATTATTCGTATTGGCCACTTCGTATCAATATGATTCAGTCTATCAGCAAAATTGTTGACCTCGCAAGTAGTCTATTTTGAGTATCTTTATTCTGCCGATGTAATATAATGTTCGAACCGCAGTGTTATAGGTAGATCGTGTTGTACACAGTCGTATCCTACGATCTAAAAAGTGAAAGCAAACTTTTACAATTCAGATAACATTGTAAAGTTAGTCCGCCAATATTCACGGCGAATAAAACTCACAGCGTCTGCGGAATTCCACTTCGAGACAGTAGGTAACTCGAGGTCAATTTTCGTTATTCGGGGGCGTTATGAACGGCCGCGAATGCTATGTGGCCCGTATTACGTAAAGAAGCGCGAAGGCGAACTTTCCGGGCCACTGCATTTGTATAGCTCAACTTCAGCCATAAACAAGAGCCGGCGTCATCGCGACGGTCCCCATGCTTGGAGGCGCTAAAATAATGGCTCAAAAACATGTTCGGTAAAATTAAACTGGTTGCGATGTGACTTGGCAAGGCATTATTTATTATGAAGCCCAATTCTGTGGACAAAGTATTCGTGACAAATTCATTTTCTGGATCTCTACATGTAGCTAGCTAACTAATTAAGAAAAAGACGTAGCATATTATTTAGTCAGAGGCATAGATTCTGCTATGACCTCACTTGGTTCCAGCTAACGTGACCAGCAGAGTCATTGTCATTTAGCCACACATGGTTATTTTTGTAGCTCTCCAATTGGAAATATTTTTTCGTTATCCTCATACTTACGTGTGTGTGTTATCAAACATATACCTATTTACCAACATTGGACTTAAAATATTACATTAAATACTGCACAATTTAAAAATTTGTGGTAAGTCCCGATTAGTCAACGTCTCTATGTTCCTAGAGGTGAACATAATCGTCGTTGCAATCTTAATGGATTGTTTTTACTTACACCTTTATGTTTCGTGCTTACATTGAATGGTTTAAGGCGGATACGAAAAACGCTATTAACTATTAAAGAAGGCAGTGAACGGTTTGACCTTGTGTTGTCAGACTTATAATACTTAGGTCATTTGTTTGTATTCAAGGTTTGATATTATATTTTTGGATTTAATATCCTAAAAGGCATAGCTGGGCACCGTTAATCAAATAGTTAACTTCGTTAATCGTTAAACCGTTAATAAAAAAATTAACTTCGTTAAACGTTAAAACGTTACATTTCACAAGATTTAACGCAAGTTAACGTTAATCGTTAATCCGTTAACACATGATAATAAAACGAAAAAATAATTGTATGTTCCTCTTTTTCAGGGTTCCGTAGTCCTGACGAGGAACACTAGTTTCGATATGTCTGTCTGTCTGTCCGAGGTTTTGCTTGGAAACTATTGGCACTAAGGAGCTGTAATTTTGTAGAGATATGTATATTAAGCACGCCGGCAAAACGGTAGAATAAAATTAAAAAACAAAAAAAATTTTTTAGGGTAGGTAGCTCCCCTACATGTAAAGTGGGGATGAATTTTTTTTTCATCTTTGACCCCATCGTGTGGGGTATCGTTGGATAGGTCTTAAAAATGGCTTAGGAGTTCCTAAGACATTTTTCCATTTAGGGATCTGTTTGCAAATTATTAAAATTTAAAGTGCCAATTTTTGTTCGAGTAGGGCGTCCCCCCCCCCCCCCCCCTTTAAAAACTAAAGTAAACTGTTGGCTTGAAAAATCTGGAAAAATTGGTGATAATACTGCTATTCATGAACTTTCAAGGAAAACTATAGCGGTTAAGAGAGTTATTAGTTTGAGAGTAATAGTCATTTAACTCATGTATTACAAAATTTCTTAACTAGTGAAAATTCCTTAGAAGAAAATATGAAAAGTGTAGATGAAGTAATTGCTTGCTTCTGAAATATACTGTGGTAATGACGGACCACTACGGAACTCTACACTGCGCGTGCCACGACACGGACTTGGCCATTTTTTTTTGTTTGCGCTATAAGCTTTCGAAATTATTTGAACCTTGCATAAGTACAATTATTTTTTTCGTTTTAGTACAACTGCATTTCAGAATAAAAGCTTGTTTTTAAAAAAGTTTTTTAATTATTTTACACTTTTTAGTAGTATCTCAATCTCAGAGCCTTGGTTCAATTACAATAAGTGCTCGAAAAGACAAATCCAGCAAACCCAAACTCGATAAGTTTCCACCGTGTCGTTTAGGAATTCCTATGGCCACCTCCTGACTCCATCATCAGGACCCTGGACATCATCTAGTACTAAAGTGCTCGAAAAGACAAATCCAACGAACCCAAATTCGATGCGATGCCGCCGTTTCATTTAGGAGTTCCTATGGCCACCTCATGACTCCATCATCAGACCAGCTCAATGGTACCATAACATTGCATTGTCATCGTACTTACATAAGTACCTATACCAAATTTCAGCTCAATCGGTTGAGGAAAACTGGTCTTAAATTCAGTTGCAAGAGTTGTTCCACACATACTAACAAGTGTCGTTAGTGATCTGGTTACAAAAACTGTTGTTTTGGGTTCTAAAAGTTCTGAAAGCCCGAACGTACCTACTTGTCAGAACGTGTTTTTCAGCGTGCTTTTGGTAAATAGTAGGTACTGGATTAACGATTAACGGACTTAGGATAATTTAACGGAAGTTAACGAGTCCGTTAACATTTTTTAAAGTTAACTTAAAAGTTAATCCGTTAATAGAAATGTTAACTTCGTTAATTAACGATTAACGGATTAACGAGTTAATGCCCAGCTATGCTAAAAGGTTGTTCAAACTCCTTGCATTTTTTTTGCGACTCGCGTCGGTTTTCTCAATGTTGAGCGTGACAACTTCCCATAGAGGCAATAAATCTTCCGTGATAATTTGCCGCTGTCTAGGAAGTCTTCTTTACTATATGTAAGATCCTAATTTTGTCGAAGTAGGTTAACATGACCTTCACAAATTCCACTGTCCACCGTGTCTCTCTAAACACTCGACATTGACAAAACCAGTGTGCTTCAAATTTGCACCATTGAAGCCATTAGACAGAATAATATAATAGGTTATCATGTACCGACCATTTTAGGCGTCTTATGTCTGGTTTTATATCTTAAGGTTCATCGTATCCCTACTGAATTATAATATCTATGTTGTGGCAAGGTTAAAATGTATAGTCGAGAGTCATTCATGCGAAATCTTTCTTCCATCCGGATTTGGCGGTAAAAGTTACAAAATTTACCGTGTCAGGGTCGCGACCTGACCTGGTGTAGTTACGGTATTGCCTTTTTACCCAAATACGAACGTTTTTGGGCTATTACATAAGACCTTAAATGATGGTAACTGGACTTAAGCATCCGCCAAGGACCTCTAAGCACGATCTAACGTTTTTAGCCACCTTAGAGTTTAGAATATACTGTAATTATCCCAAGCTCTGTAATTGAATAAGAGTCTCAGAAGAATTAGATTAGACGGTTACTAATTAGTTAATCATGACCATTAAATGCAACAACCACGAACTTGTTTTGTGAAACGAATAGCGCCATTATGCGACTTAAAAGAGTTTAAAATGTACTTTTTGCTGGATACGATGGGTTTTATGTGTAGGTATTATGCGGCTAACATTCATTACGCGGTGTGAGATTACACAGGCGCCATTTTGTGGCTAATTGCTCAGGATTACCAACAAAAATACCAGCCCAACTGTCCTCACTACTCTGCAATTAATCGCTGTTCGTGCTTCGTGGGAATTTTTTGTTTGTTAAAACTTGACAATTACGTAGATACTATTCTTAATTATATTTGTTTTTAACAACTTTGTTCACGCGAACTAGGCACTTGAATTTCGAGACGAGTGGTAGAAACACAAGCTTTTTGAATTGGTGAATTAATTTCACGGTCACCTATTCGTGTAACCAATAGGCATTAAATAATAATTTATCTTGATTTATGTGTAAAGTAAATTTTAAGTGAAAGGAGGAAATTGTTAAATAGATTGTCAACTTTAGTTTTATTATCCGTAATCACGGTAATGTTTAAAAAGTGTGAATGTGAGGGCCAATACCAATATCAACGGTGGACTGTTACAATCCAGGTAGGTTTTGATTTTATCTTTGGCTATGTCAATTCTGTCAATCTCAAATATTGAAGACGCACAAAAAATATTGTCTGATAGTGGTTATTGTTGTGGCCAACAAAGGCTGTCTCGTTCAGTGGCTGTCTATTGCGAAATTGGAGTTTCCTTCCTTTATTCCCACCATTAGTAGGTCCCGCCATGATGTTTATGTGAATTGTTTTATTTTTAACAATGCGCACAATATTTCATGCTGTAGGTGCTGGGCGCTCGTACTCGTGGCGTTGACATTGAGTAATATCTCGGAGGCGAAATCTCCTGCGCTCTTCAGCTAATAATAAATTCTCCTTTGAAGTAAGAATTACAAGCTAATGGTGATAAATAGGCACCTGTCATATTTCGGTTTTATTGTCTCGGCAGGACGTCCGAGCATGTAATCGCCGCTCGTTTACGTTTCGTCTAGCGATTTACGGGGTTTTCTGATGACACAACTTCGTTGCAAATTGCCCTATAAAAGTTATTTGTGAGTCCGCCATCTTTGTAGTTCACCTCAGTGGGCAGCGGTCTGGTGAGGTTTATCTAATTTGTACGGAGCAAATTAAGCCATGAGGGTCGAATGGCTTCTAAATTGGACCCAGACCAGTTTATGGCCCTTTAAAAATAATTGCTTGCTTATTCGATCAATTTGCTCCACAAACCATGTTTGCTCTTAAAATATGGCTGCTATTTTGGGCCTTGGTATTTGGCGGTAATAATATACTCCATCCAAAAATTATCTCACGGAAACTACATACATAAATGGTAATGGCACAATTTAGACTCGTGTCACGGATAGGGATGTTCCGATACCACCTAAGTATCGATACCTACTCATTTCGATAATACTCAAATCTTTTTTCGATACTACTTAAATAAGTACTCCTAAAGTATCGATAGTTACTGATATCGATACTTTTTGGAACTTTTATTTTGTTTTATTATTTTGAGGGTGCTATCAATAAAGTACGCAATAAAGATTTGAATTTGAAAAAATATACAACTATCAAAGGCACTTTCACCGTGGCGGAATGGCGAGATGATTTGAGGGCGGGTGCGGGTGTCACCTTCTCTCGCTTTCGGCTCGGGCTCGTCTGAAGTCGGACGAATTCGGCTGGCCCAGCGGGAGACAACGCGTCACTCACGCCGCCACGCGACAAATACCGGTAACTCGGTAACCGATTAAAGCTGATTAGCTGACTGTTTTTGCTCTCTCAGTTCTGTATGATGCGTTCTCGGTTTTTTTAATTGTTTTCGGTTGTTTTGCTGATTCGATTCGATACCAAGTATTTTTGTTTCGATACCGATTATGTATCGCAAAATTGATTCGATACAATAAATACTTGGTATCGAATCAAAAGTATCGAGTACCTACTCGTATTTATTAGTATCGGAATATCCCTAGTCACGGAGCTCGTGCACACAAAACGCGACCTTCCTGTGAGATCACAATAATAATAAACCTTTACACATACATGTCTCGTCGGTCTTGAATTTTGATGCAGTTTTTTTGTAACATTATCGCTAATGTAATCGTTATTATCGTTAAAAAAACCAAAGGCAATCGCTTGCTTTTGTACTTTTGACGATTACCTACTATATCACCTGGTACATTCGGGTCTTTTGAACCATAGAACTTGGGTTAAATATAGGACGCACAAAATTTAACTAGCTATTGTCTGACACCAGGCTTTTGACCTCACTTGTTGTATGTAACCCACAATAGTTAATAGCTTTGTGTGAAGCTTTTGAAAGCTCTCAATTTCAGCTCTACAAATAGCGATTACCTTATTAATAATCTGTAAAAACTTTTCTTCGCGAACAATACGAAAGCACTTCACTCAGCAAGAAACTTCTCCTAGTTATTTGTAAATAAGTAACAAGTTCTTTCACAAAGGATTGTTGTATTTAATACGGGCTTGAAACTCGACGGTAGGAATGGAGGACGCTGCGACGATTCCTTCTCGAACAATTAGGTACTCTTAGGTGCTTTAGAATTAATAACAACTTCATAATTCTAGGAAATAACATGAATAATATTCGTTATATTATTATATTTTTGGAATACTTACGTCATTTTATATTGTTGCCGTTACAGCATAGTTTTTTTTCTATGAAATTATCTTGTTCCTTTCACTTAAATGTTGTACCTAGAAAAGTGAAACTGAAGGAATTACTTTTAGCACTAACTTAATATATTAAACATTTATTCACGGTATTTCAATAGCTGTTCTTCAGAACACATTAAAGCAAATAAAACCAATCGCTTTTATAAGCAAAATCAATTAAGTGGAGTTACTAGGAAAGGTTTCTTTTTTACATTGAATGTTGCATGCGGTCTTTTGTGATCAATACTGTGGGTTATTTGATGACATGATTTTTACTACAACTAGGCAAAGTTAAAGCTTTGAACTAATTTAATGTACACCCAAAATTGATATAGGTACGACAGCGCCCATTTAGCGCAATGATTCTTTCCTAATTTGATATAAGAATTACATAGGAACTCTATCTCTACATGTTTATGATGAATGTATCTTTTAAGGTACGCATATATCAATCAATCGATTGTATAACCACTTCACTACACGTGCAGTACACACGAAACACAATAATTCTAGTTGTAATCGTCAATATTTTACGCTTGTGTTTATTTGAAAATCGTAAACTTCTTTAAGTGCTGTATGCTTGCTTACAGGTTATTTCATTTATAACATCAATTTCGTCATCGTAATAAACAACTTCTAATAATGTTCAAAAACCTATTTCAAGGTATTATCTCTTACAGTAATTGAAATTTATTTGCTAATGAGTATCATTATGATTGCGGCGAGTCCTTTACATAACTGTTCGTCGGGCAACTGCATTGGAACGCAGTGAATGTATTTGTGTGTAACCTAAGCAAGTTGCTGTAAGTAAGTAACTTAGTAACTACCGGTAAGCACAGACGCTACGGTAACTTGAGAGATTTGCACAATCACATTTTTAAATATTCGATTACGTTTGATTGCAATTTTATTGTATTAAGTTGCATTTCAACACTAGCAAATCATTGAAGTGTCCATTCCAATGGCAGGATACCAGATTCTTTGTTTTGTAATGAGTGAAAAAGGCGAAACGTTGAGACTTTGAAAACGCCACAAACGTGCTCTTGTGCATTGTTATTCTTTTATTAAGAAAACTATTACCAGCTGGATTTTAGATTTTGTTAAGTTTTTGTGAGAGAAATTCGATTGCTTACCTACTTGTACTTTTTGTTTTTTGTCTTGTTAAGATATTGTTCCCAATCTTTCGTGGGACTAAGTAATTCTCCAATTTTTAGTCAAGCCAAGTAGTCTATTTACTACACGTAAATAGACTACTTGGCTTGACCAAAAATTGGAGAATTTAGTGGATGAATTTGTTTATTTCTTGGACTGTTAGTAACTTAGGTCATTTGCAATTCGAGCTCCGTATACCCAGTACCAGTATTTCCCCAGTGCTAAAACCGCGAGACAAATTGGACCATCGTCACGGGCATTAAGATAATTATTACATTGACGCAGAAATGTTACCGTAATATGATACTACGAATATCGGGCCATTATCTCCGCGTCCAATAAATACTAACCAGGCCACGGCGATAAATTATGTCATGTAATACGTTGTTTATGATTATGACAGATGCCGTTCATTCTGATCGCCGGCGAGTATTGAATGCTGTCGCTGGCACGTGATCGTATCTTAGCCATTATCAGGTTTACGCGGGCTCGATAGGCCTCGTTTCGTTTGCCACTAATTGGCCCATAAACACTTATCTGAGGACATTCAGTCCCGAGCCCCGCTGCTCCGAGCCAAATAGCGGACGAGTCGGAGTTATTGGCCTATAATCGAGATCGGTTTACATCTCCCGAACTTATTTGCCGAGCGCGTGAGATATGGAACCGAACCGAGTCGCCAGCGCTGCTGTATCCCCGCGGCCATCCACTGTTATTATTTCAGAGAAATATAGCTGAGATACCACCCCGAATGACCTCAGAAACTGGAGCGGAGCGTAGAACATATCATAAATTCAACAATATAAGGTTTCCCCGCAGCTAGTTGCCTTTTCGAGTGAACTTCCTTTCAGCCCCGAGAATATGCTCGCCTTGTTTTGTTGTGTTTGCGAGTTAGGAACGGCAAATTGTCGGATTACACAACTCCCTAAGTTCCTCGGTCAACATTACATAGGAATCTTCTTAGATTCCAGCTTGCGGGCTGTTTTTGTGGCTCGGTGAGAAATTTATTTGCCTAACATGAGCAAAAGACAACAGCGGTTATTGTTTGTGATTCTAAGATCGCGCTGTTGTTTCAAGAATTTAAGGTTCGGGAAATTATTTGTTCGGCAAACAAAGTTCATTTCCCAAATTGCTTATTACGCTGGGGAGGCGCGGCAGTTATGCAAACCTGTTTTTCTTTTACATAACAATAAGTAACGTTTTAGATGTTTGTCGTAAATTCAGTGATTTATGTTTGTTTCCCTTAGCAGCGGCCATCCGTTCGTTCGGACTTCCTTTTGGCGGCGCCGTGTAAATAAGCTCCCGGCGTTTTGTTTGCCAGTTTAACGGTTGTAAATTGTATGAGAAAAACAGTAGTCACTGCGACTGCGACGGCGCGCCGAGAGCGGGACGAGCGCGAGGCCGCCTCTCCTACATATTTATGAGCCGCTTTATAAAAAACACTATCAAGGCATTAATGCCACAAACTAATACTGTAACTTTTGAAAGTTTGCCTCAAACTGGACTTTAGTTGAGGCAAAGGAATCACAGATGTTTGTTTTAGAATTACGCAACTAAAAACATTTTGGCAATGATCTGCAAATGCATGTTGCCCAAAATAGACAAACATCGCCGGACTAAAGAAGTAAACTTTAACAGAGACATGGCAAATAAACAATCCAGCAGCGCGCTCGCTCAGCGGCGGAGCGGAACGACTCATCGGTGTTTACCTGTAAAATTCCACGTATCCCGATAGGGAGAGACTTCCCCCGGACTTCCTCGGCGCCCGCGCCAGTGTAAATAACCGGCCTCTTTGTTTGCCGCTCTAACGGCTGTAAATCGCACGGCAATAACGCGGGTCGGGCGCAGGACTTGCACTCGGCGCCCGGAACTAATATGACTCTTTACCTCTGCATTTCATGGTTGCCTCAATCCGTAAATTGCAGCATTTCCACCACAGAGGAAACTTAAAATATGCACCGTATATTTTAAAGTGGGATTAATACGTCGACCTCTTTACGGCGTTCTTTTGCTGAAATGTCTTTGTTACTGAAAGTTCTTTTGTTCGATGTAGTTTTTCGTCGGTCTTTCGTGTTCGCCGCGTAAAGTGCAGAGTCAAAACTTCATTAAAGCGACTCGGTCAGTGAAATTTGCGTCGACAGCGTCTTCGTTTCGCAGGGCGGTCACGTTCTCGGCTGTCACGACGCTGTTTTTCCGTGGTCAGGAAACTCGCGCGTGGACGCGTTGTCTCGTTCACAACTTCTTACGTAACCATGTGCTCCGACCTTTACGTGCCTTACTTTAAAATGACATCTCTACCTTTAAAATAACATGTTCGACTTGCCGACTGTTACCTGTCTGGCGCTATAATACCGCTGTCCGATTGTCAATAATCGCTTCACTGACCTTTCTTTGAACATTTCCCCATTGTGTTCCTGTCGGCTGCTTGGCAACGCTTACTTTAATTCTAAAGTTGGTTGTGTCGACGATTTAAAAGTTATATTTTTCACGGCAATAACTTGTAGTTTGGAACGTCGGAAGCTGGACATAGGTCATAATTGCCAAGCTGTCTGTTAAAGCGTAACACTTGGGAAGTTTAAGTCATGGAAAAATAATACCTAACTAACTTATCTTTTCTGCAGACAGTTCTTAACTGCTACCGTCGACAAAATAGTGATTGTAAAGCCAGTTGTTTGACCATTTTATTACTTTTGATGCTGAGGTACTAAATAAGCAAAATAATATATCGCATAGAGAAAATTACAGAATGTAATGAATTTTTGACTTCGATATGATAATGACTATATGACTGATCATCGTGTAGTTTTTCATCACCAACCTCAATACTCCAGAACAATTTTACAAACGTTAATTAATTAAATTAATGTACAAAGATGTTCTTACCCCTGTTCCCAACTTACACCAATAAAACAATTTCTACCTGGAGGCAACGTTTACAATGCAGTGAGAGTCTACGCTTTATGACGCCTCTGCCTGATCCCCCGCATACAAATTACAACGACACTTTCCTGTTTTACTACATCGTTAGTTGGAATGTATTATGTCGTTAGCTGACAGAGGTGAATAAAAAACTTGATGTTACAGTGCCGTGATGTAACAGAGAGATTGTTGACAAAAGTTTAATGTTTATTTCTACAGCTTTGAAGTCACGTGCTGCTGACGCGGTCGGACTCAGGATGAGCTGCCCAAACTGTTATTTTCAGTAATCAATCAGTAATTGAGTTCCACATTAGTGATTGCCCAGTGGAATAGACGCGATGAATCGTCTCGATCGCAGTTCAATTCGCCGTCGGGTCAATTTAGAAAACGATGTTTGCTCACGTCTTGTTCTAGAAAAAAGCCTTTCAAACCAGTATCTTTCCACAAAGATTTAATTCCGTAAAAGAAATAAGCGCTCATTGTCTTAAATGATTCGTATTTATTTTTTACACGATAATTGCTAAGACAATTACTAAAGAGGTTAAACGCTATAATTCAGTAATTGTACTCAAATCCAAATTACGATCTAGGTCGACAATATAATTAAATAGCACCTCATGATCATCAAGGAAAAGACAAAAGATCGTGACCCTGGAAAATAAGGAAAATGGTATAAGGATGTTAGATAGAGTACTTGAGGTAAATGCTGACATGGTGCAATAGATTATTCGTACTAAATAATAGTTGTTATTATTCATTTATTGCAGAAAATACAATCATCGTTCTGTTCTAGGTTTATTTTGTATTATCCAACAATCCGCACGTATTGTTTTGAATTATATTTACTACAACGTGTTACAATTACAACAATACAAAATATAAACACGCTCTACCAATATAATTTACGTGTACATCATTATTTAGTCAGGTTTATTTGCCAAAACATTAGAAGTATGTACACGTGTTTCGAAATTAATTTCGATCATTACCAAAACGTATCAGTTGTATTGATTGAGTTAGCAACGCACGGGGCCCGCGGCCACCGTAATTATGTAGTACAAATGCTGTTAAATTATGCCATGTAATTGGATGATGTTTAACTTTGCCGTGTAATCGATCATTAACGCTTTTCGCGACTCTTCACGGTTGGCGAAGTACAGAAGGATGGAGATGTAAAAGTAACGAGAAATGTTCTACATAAGTATAGGGGAAAAGCGAAGTTGATGAGGACGAAATTAAATCCGCATTGAAGATATTTTTATTTTTGTAAGATTTTAAATAACTAGCGACTCGCCCCGGCTTCGCATGGGTACAATGTTAATGTGTTATACCATAAATACTTCCTCTTGGATCACTCTTACCTATCCTGAAAACTGCATTATATTAAGTTGCATAGTTTAAAAGATCTAAGCGTTTAGACAGCGGGAGCGACTTTGTTTTATACTATGTAGAGCTGATATAATCTCAGATATTAAACTAATGTGAACACCCAACGAAATGCAACTGTTATTCTGTAATCAGCGATTTTTCTACACAGTTCAGACCAAAGATAACACTTAAAATCGATCGTATGCAAAGTAATTGCGACGACGATTAAGCAATGACTGCCGTTATAAATTGTGGTCACGTCCTGCCCCCATAAATGAGAATGGGTACTTTTATGAGTGCTTTTATCAGTTGTGCTGACGGCAGTACATAGTTGTTTTTCGACGGAGTCCAGTTAGGCCGTACGGGATCGTTTCATGCCCCGGGCTGACCTAATGTTCTGGAGTTACAGACACTTTTAAAGCGAAATTTACTATAGACTAAGAGCTAGTGAACGCCAGACCTACGTCATTTTATAAAGCTGAAAGTTTGTCAGCGTATGCTCCCAATATAGGATATAATGTTGTAGGTCTGGCGTTCATTAGCTCTTGCTCTACTATTGATATACGACTGTCAGATGTTTAGTACGCATGTTTGTGAAGTAATCGGTCTGTCTTAGGAACGATAGAAATCAGGTGTATATAGGTGTAATTCTGCAACTTAAGTCAGAGGTGCTGTCGACTCTACATTGAAGAATAAACTTGTAAGTTAGTTTCATCAAAACATTAAAAGCTCTAAACATGTATATGTATTGTAATCAGGGTTTATTTAAATAATGCACAATGCTAGTAATGAGCCTGAAAATCAGAAGCAGTTATAAAATTGCATGTACATTATGTCTACGTTTGTTCCGACCCGTTAAATACTCCGCGGGGAATATTAAATAAATTATCACTAAATCGCCCTACATGTTAATACGGAATTGCGTTAATAATTTGGCTAGGCAAACTAGTGTCCTGAACACATGCCACGTACGAAACTCTATTTTCCATCAGTTAATCTCATCGAACTTCCAACATAACGGAAATAGCGTCAGTCACTTTTACGATAGATAAATGTTTTATAGACACCCAACCTTTAGGATGTAATTCCGAAAGCCTGTTGTTACGAGAGGAGAGATAAATTAAAATGAAAACGCCGCGAGGACGACACCAAAATATCTGTAAAACGAATGTTTCACAACTCCCAAAATTATGAAAGTTCCCAAATAAAACGGTTACAAGATCGTTGGGCGTTATTGTCCCACCTTTCCGACTCGAGGAGCCATCGCCTGCGAATTATTCGACTTGTTCCTAAGCGAGCCGTTTAATTTGTTAAATTGAAAAGAAACATCTTATTGTTCAGATGGAGTTAGGTTTATTTGCGAAACCCACTCGCTCGTAACGGAAGATCCCTTCGGCGGAAATAAGTGAATGGAATGAATGAAATGACCTATAAAGTGGATAGGATGCGGCAGTTTCGACAGAGCTTAGTGTCTCTCACTTATATTGCGGCATATTGTACGAGACGGACGATGTTTTGATGCTCTTTGTCTGCCTACACAGCCACTAAACCTTAGTTCCTTGAAACTGAATACCAAGAAAAAAATATCTGATTGGACTCTCCAATCTCATTACTATTCAGGCGACGCGCTTACAGCCCTATTAATAAAACCGCTTGAGCAATTTTCACTCTCGGTATCGATATCAAAAGAATTAATATGAATTCATGAGGACTTTCAAATTGGAAACGGTAACCAGGCCCGCCGCTAGCTGTTTCGTCGCCCGCGTGCAAAACCGATTATGCCGCCCTACGACTACCTACTTAATGAGTTTTGTCAAAAAAAGGCTAATTTAATTGATGTTTTCTCATTTTTCATGCTATGACATATTTTCTTAAACTTAATAGTCCAATCAATTGGTATTTTTTTCCTGCAAAAGGTGGAAAGTAAAATGTTTTAATTTGTATTAAGTATATTTTTATGTATGGGCTAGTTATGAAAAAAGTATGTTTTCGAACTCGAGAGGTCAGAGCGTTAGTCACCATCTTGAGTTAAAGGGCCGAACATTAATTATTTTTTACATTTAACGCTTCAATAGTTGACTATATGAGGAAAATGTCTTTGAGAAGTACAAAGACGATAAAATTTCAATTGTTTAAGTATTTTTATTTATTCTGTACGTCGCGTTGATAAAAAGTTATACAAGGTAGAAAATTTTCATTTGCACAAAAATCATTGTAGTAGCCTCCCCATCCCTCTTGGGTAGAGGGACGGTGCACACGAGTGTGCGATAGCAGGGAGGGTTAACTAGTGGTGGACGTTTCGTGTGCTACTCCCGCTCTAACCGCACTGGAGCAATGAAGGGTGCGGGAGCGACCCGCTCAATTTCCTCTCCCTTACCCAGATGGGCGCTTACCCGCTTTGATCGGGA
This sequence comes from Ostrinia nubilalis, assembly GCF_963855985.1. Lineage (NCBI taxonomy): Eukaryota > Metazoa > Arthropoda > Insecta > Lepidoptera > Crambidae > Ostrinia > Ostrinia nubilalis. The sequence goes on from NC_087103.1 coordinate 11,351,560, forward strand.
GATGGCCAAGGAGGCTGCATTCGTATGCGATAGTCACGGACGGTGATATGGCGGCCAACCAATTAAGAAAATCGTTAATTGAGGTGTGTGATGTTAACATGCCTCGATAACGCTACCGCACACCTTGTCGTGCTGTCTACTGGTGGTCGGCTGAACTAGCTGAGCTGCGTTCACTCGTAGCTGGCGTAAACGTTCACGAGACCCGTCATATGGCTTGCCTTTATGAAATCGGAGCCGCCAAAGACCGAGCGAGGGTAGAAATGCTCGCAAGTTTGGACGACGATACTAACTGTGGGAGATTTTATGCTAGAAACCAACTACAGCCTATTGGTCCTCCACTGACTAAAGAGCAGGCTCTGCTAGACAAGGTTTTGCGAGCGCTCTTCCCGAACCAGTTTGCCTTTTTCGCTCTACCATCCATGATAGATTCCCGCAGTGTCAACTCAGCTGTGGAGGGAGCCCCTCTTTGCCTGCCTAGGCCGGATAACTATGCCTGCTGCGCAAGGAAGGCCGTCCAGGTAACTCAACATCGGATATGACTGGGTACAAAGGGGCGCCCTCCTCCCGGGCGTAGATGTTATCAGTTATGCAGGTGACACTCGTCACAGCCTGAGGGATTGTATGGACGCGGCCAATTTGGCGACCACTGCCAGTACTTAAATTGCCTGCGCGCGTCTGGAGACTGGAGTGTTTCTCCTAACGCCCATATTATTTTACCGTGGATGGAGTCAGGATAGAAGTTAAGGTTCAGAACAATTGTCTGGGCCTGATAGTCGGATAGCCGGTGTCAGTTTGACCCTCATTTTGCCATACTGTCATAGCGCCTGCTTAAGGCCGCGGATGCTTTATCGTGGGGGGGTTCGAGAGCCAAATGGCGGCTCCTTTACGCCAGCATTTTGAAAAGCATTGCGCTTTACGGGGCTCTCATATGGGTTGACATTCTCGACAGAAGTCGAGAGGCCCGCTCGAGAAGAGAGGTGGTCCGCCGCGTGGCTCGGAGGACGAGGCGCACGATACCCTCGCAGTGTGTGCGGCGTGGGCTCGAGGCGCTGGGCCGGGACCTCGTGCTGGCTAGCATAGTCAAAGCAATGCTGGACAGTAATGAGGCCTGGGCGGCCATAGCCTCCTTCTGCAAAAACGTCATGTTGCAAAATGAGTCCTCGGGGCGAGAGCACGAGGACGAACTAAACGCGCCCTCACTCCGTCGGCGGCGGAGGGGTCAGAGGAGGGGACAATATGATCGCTTCCTGATTCCCCTCCACGATGATGGTCAGCGGCTGATAGTGTGGGGGTGCCCCCGCCTGCATTGCACACACCATCTCTTCCGTCAGACGGGAACAGCTGCGTGATCCCAGCTGTTCTAAGCGCCCTGAGCTTCTCTTCTCGGAAGCTCTGAGCGCCCGATTTGCCGCCCCCCTGGGCGTGCCGCCCGCGTGCGGTGCACGCATTGCACGCCCGCTTGCGGCGGCCCTGACGGTAACTCTGTAAGCCCTATTTATGGCTTCCTGTTTTATAAATTAAATAGATTTTAATAACCTTTATGATAATAGACTCTACCTGGACAAAACTTCTCGGACGTGTAAACAGCCTTCTCTACATTTCATCTTCCATTGTAACACTACTGGATTATAGTTGAATGAGGTGGTATTACCGCCTACTTCGTCTAAGACCTCGTCGACATTTATATTCGACGGTGACATTTCGCTTGTCCCTTACCTTGTTAAGCAGTTCCAGAGACAAAGGAACTCGTCGAGCGAACGTTTCTCTCGCTCATTACGACATGGCTTAAGTAAGTAGTGTTCCAGAATAGGACCCTGAGCCAAAGGATCAGTGATATTGTGTTCGCATAGATACCTATATCTCTGATAATGGTACGTTGTAGTTTCCGTCCTGAATATTGGATTGGGTAAACGCAGACATGAATTATGTGACGTGTGTAACTATTGACATAATTCCTATTTGATTTCGACTGAAGGTTAAAGTGGTATTTGATCAGGAGTCTGGTTGATCTTCATTGTAATATCAATCAAAGCCTAAATGCTGTGCTATTGTTACCTGTTGTATCTAGGTAAGTTGATTAGGGAGCGTTCTTGTTTCTACCAATTTTAGCACTTCATCTTCATTTGAGCAAACACAAAACTAAGGCATTAAAACATAATTTAATGAGGAAAATTCAACCCTGTTTAGGTAATTTTACATTCAAAATACATTAGACGACTTGAAATTGCCCTTTCAGGCATATACCTAACTATGATAAAGTTAGACTGCCAACAGTGCCAACCTAGAAGTTTCTCCAACATTTTACTGACATTACACAGTGTTAATAGCTGTTAACCATAATAATATGTAACACATTTAGGTGGATATGTGCCACTCAAAGCGACAGTATCATTAATCTTGAGATGACGCGGAATTACAAGTAACTCGTATTTAGTTACATAAACATAATAAACATCGTCTAAATAAGTTTCCATATAGCATTGTACTGCTTAATGTGTTGCTAATTTGTTAATGGGATCTTGCTTGTTGTAACAATAGACATACAAAATCAATGTAATTATGTAAATTACATACTGATTCATTTAGTGATGACATATCATTTAGTGATGGGTTAAATTGCTTCTGTAAATTATTCGATTAGTCAACTGATGTTCGCTTAGAAGCTTAGTTCTGTACTTTTAAAACATGACGTGACATAATAACCATTATGATTGATAAAGTAATTAAGGTCAAATGTTTGTAACCACGTTTAAACTATTCGGTTTCAGCGCTGATTGTGCCAGACACTATTATTAGGATATGAATGACGCAGACAGATTGCATTTAGTTACTTCCCGGTTTGTTTTTACCACATCATTGTACATCCGAAATAACGAGGCGGTCGCGTTGCAGCCGACCGCAACGTTTGCGGTCTCTGCGGCCGCGTTGTCGGGCCAGATATATCCCTTTTTGATCCTCGTGCCGATCGTGCTCGGTGTGCCCTTTGCTTGTCCAGATTTTTCATGGCCTTTTGTGTCTATTTATTGTATTTATCTTCTTGGAAATATGACATTTTAAAACGAAGACAAAAATTATTGTGACCGATTTTTGAGGAAAGTCAAATGTAATACGGTTAACATTAATTTATTCAGACACACGTCATAGTAACTTACCAAAAAATATTTCTTTGATAGCATTTACTGCACTTCGCTGGATATGGCAAAAACTTGCACATTGTCTTGTCAATCTAGAAAAAAAATCATCAATAATGTCAGTAATAAATGCAAGCATGGATGTGAGTGACATTGATAAGTTTGTAGAGTTACGTCAGTATTTTTAAAGAAAGCCACAGCTGTCATATTTGTTGTAGTGCGCGGTGATTACGAGTAAGTAAGTTGAAGGTACGAAAATACATGGCATTTGATTATTCCTCTAAAGTGATATACTTACTGCTAACGGTACTGGATTTGGTTGGTGATTAGTTTAGCCCAGTATCGTCCCAAATGTGCGTGACCTTATGGAAGCAAATCGCTTGGAGTAATATTTTTAGCCGTTTCCGTGTCAGAGTGGATTCGGTTTAACGTGTTCCGGACGCGTGCGTAACACACAGCTCGGATTTTGATGGCTAAAAATATGTGAGCGAATGAATATTAAATTAATTCCCCCGTTTAGCTCGAAAATACGGCAATTAACGGTCGGCGTACTCCCCCGTCGCTTTACGAGGTGATAAAATGGCCGAATCGCCTACATTATGAATGACGCACAGTATAGTTAGCCGTAGCTGCAGGGCTGTTCAATTTTTGCTAGATTAGATAAAATGCTAATTTTGCCTGGTGATGTACAGGTGAGAGCTAACAAATTCCAGGACTTTGATAAGATTTTAAAAAAAGGTATGCGAATCAGACGATCCGTAGTCAAGAAAAAAAATCCTATTAATACTAGAGTAGGATGTATGCAGCTTTTTATTTTAGTATGTTTTGTACTTTTTGTTAAAAATATCTCAGTCTTAAACCACATAAAAATACAAACTTAGAGAAAATGTATTAAATATCCACTCATCCCCACATTCCGACCTTGCCCTGACCTGATTACGCTATCAGGTTAAATTCTTGCGTACCCCTGACAACCCTGGTTAGGGGAACGAACCGTGCGGTCGCCTACGGGCTATTTTGTAGCGCCGTTATTGCGATGTTGCTTTATCTTTATGATTGACTTCCCACTGGAATTCAGTACAATTTTGATATCCTAACTTTATGCAGTGTGAGCTGGCATCGAGTTGTGATAAGCCCATTATTACAACGCCCTATCAGATTGGCAACTCGTTCGCTATTCCAGTCATTGAACGTGACTTATGTTGATGACTTTTATTGCAGTTATTTTAATATTATGTGTATTATATCTGGTGTGCTGCGGAACGAATTGCCACGTGCAAACTCGGTTTTACGTCAGATATTAAAAATTAAATTACTGAGTTGTTGTTTCTGCATTTGCATTGTGAACTTAAATATTATTGGTGTTCCCGTTAATAACGTGTTTTCTCTTTTGTTTCAGGTATGTTATTTTCTTTTGAACAAAGAAGTTTGGAATGGCGTTCCGCATCGTTGGCCCGTCAAATGGGATGGAGCCAATGAATGCACGTTAATACGGGGTCGGTGGGTTAGCCACAATCACTTGTTTACATCTATTAGATGAGAAGTGAGCCGTGAGAGGCATGACACGACCTAAAACAATCGGTGTCTCATAACACAGCCTACCAGAACATTGTGATACAATCTTATCTTAAATGTATTGAATGGCAGTATGCCTCGTAACCTTATTCGCGGTACTGTTAGCAGCAATGAATCCGTTCTTCACTAGGTTTTGCTGTCAACTTCATTGTTTCCAACTTGTGTCAATGACTCGTAATTCTTGACTATTCATACTACGAAGTTGTCGACGAGCATGACACATTGTTTTGTTATATTTCGTTAGGTCTTAAAAATAATTCATAAATAAATCTATTTACATTTTTACATGCTATGTCTTAGTCATAGTCATGAAACAAACGTATTTCATGGAAATATTGACGTGTCTGAACAATACACTAAATAGAGTTAGTTACCTAATTATTATTAAAGAAGATTCGTTAGTCACACGACTACTTCAAACACGTCTTATCAAACAAGCGCTCTGTTGACTGCCAATGTACTGAAAGGTTTGCAATTCTAATATTGACTGGATTGACATTCATTCCTACTTGAAGCTCATTACAGAGGCAAGGGTTGTTTATATTGACATGATGTCAATACGCGAGACACGAGCGGAAACGTGGCTGTGACATCCCGTAGGAAACTATATCTCTGACGTGTACACTGTACAGTAGTGTGTAGTGTGTAGGTAGTGCGAGGAATGTTCTGGCTTGGGGCGCATTGCAACTCGATAGTAGTTTAATATTAAACGTTATAGGATTCTCATATCGCTGTAGCAAAGAAAGAAGGTTATTACACGAAGCAGGGATTTGATACAAGTTGTAGTGTGTGTCTGTGAAAAGTTCAAATAGTATTTTACTAGTTACTAGGTCTTCTAAATACAAAATCCAGATAAAGTTTTCATGTATTTATAGCGTAGTCTGCTTGGTTTCTATAAAAAGCGTATTACATAAACTCTAGTTGTTGTGAGATTGTCCGTTACGTGTAAATGTGTGGTAAATGAATCTCGTTATACTAAAGATTTATACAGGTTTCGCTTCGCTTCGTTGCTACTGGTCAAAGCGTAAGAATCGTCGAATATAATGCACGTTGCAAGTCGTGGGGTACTTACACGCAGTGCTTTATATGAAATGTAGACTGTCGAAAAGCTGAAAAGAGGCAGCGTGAAAAACGTGAGAAGAGGCAGCGTGAAAAACCTGAGTGAAGCGTTGTATACTTAATTAACGGCTAATAAATAAACAGTGCCAAACTGTCGTCGATCTCGTAAGTCGGGCGGTACTGGAGTACGCGATAAGCGAGTTCCGTATCACCATCTTCGGCGCGAGTCGTGTGGCGGACGGCTGCCGACGGAAGCGTGCCGGGTGCCGGCGACAGGCGTGCTGCCGTGTAGCCGGTGTGGTGTCCACGCTGTTGCAACTCGATGGACAGTTTCAGAAAGATAAATTGCAATCAAATACGTTTTGAAGCTGTTTAGTGGCAAAATAATGCTTTAAACGATTGGTGGATAACTAATGACAGAAACGTGCCGGCGAATGGCGTGCTGCTTTGTAGCATTGTAGCCGGTATATTGCCTACATGGTTGTGGCTCGGCGGACAGTTTCAGCTAGTATAGTGAAAGATATATTGCAATCAATACGGCTTGACGCTTTTAAATGGCAATAATAGAGCCTCTGTCTTATTAGAATAGAATAGAATAGAATACCTTTATTCAGCATTAACATTTATGTGCATACATGTACAGAGGTTAAATTACTGAGCCATGCTGAAAAGGCGCCCGCTCAGCGAAAATCGTGACATGACACAAGTCGTCAAGTCACGAAGCTGGTTTTCAGCGGGTACCAACATGGGGGTTATTACGCCAATTATGCGCCCTTTTGACAGTGACGGTTCATCGATAAAATTCGTGTCGGTTCGTAACACTTCCTGGCAAAAAGGCGCGCAACAGAGGGAGCTGCAGTTAAAATAAAATATCAATTTATTTACATAAATACAAAATATATCGCATATCGTTAGCGGATGGCCAGTGGCACAAGCGTGCCATCGACAGACACGTTGCTTGCCGTATAGTGGCAATAGTGCTGGTATGTTGCTCACGCGATTATGGCTCAACGGAAAGTTTAAGAGATATATAACCCAATCAAATACGGCTTGAAGCTGTTCACGTAGCAATAATAGAGCGCGTATCTTCTTCTTCATCAATCGTTGGCGGACAGTCGCGATCAGAAGCATATCGTCAACAGACGTGATGCTGCCATGTAGCCGGTGCAACACCCAGTTATAGGAAGATAATTGTAATCGAATACGGCTTGTAGTTGTTGAGGTGCAATAATAGATCCTATAATCCAATATCTTGCACTCGAACCGTTGAAGGACGGCAGATGACACGCTTGTCGCTGTCAGGGGTATTTTTGCCTACATGATTGTGGTTTGACGGATAGTTTCAGGCAGCTTCAGAAAGATATATTACAATCAAGTACGGCTTGTTTTGTTATCATTTTATATCAAAGTGAACATTCACAGATCAATTGAAAATTAAACGTCATGATTGATGGCAATATAATTAATCCGCTGCCGTTCAGGAGTTGGATACCCTATCGCAGTTCGCTATGTGTCGGTTGCACGCTGCAGCGTGAACGGCCCTTTGTTAATGTGACGACTCGCAGGATGCAGGCTTAGCTTGCGTCACGTGGCTATCGTAACGTCTTGTGTTACCATGTTATTACGCTCCCGACTTAATAGGCACTATCGCCATAAAGCACGTAACTTGTGACACGTGCAATTTTTTATGTCACTACCTTTTATTTTCAGTTACGTCAACCAAACGAGATGTGGAATGATTATTTTTCCTCAAACGGAAAGAATTCGATCCCTCTCAGATATCTAAGAAAAATAAAAAGGAAGACAGTATTTTTTCACTCAAATTGTATTTAGAACAGAGAAAATTACGTTGCGTAGAGACTAAAATAAGAATCCCGATTTGTCGACTGCCAAAAAGTTTAAGACTGAACTAGTAATTCAAAGCTTTCCTTGGTTACAAAGATTAATGTGTTTTGTTTGAAAACAAGCGTTAACCTATCAGATATCGGCTGGAATATGTCCAAAAACAGATGAAAAGTTATAACACTGTAATGCTATTTACGTGTCTTCTAAAACAAGACAGATGTTAGATTCGGTCGTAAATAGCCTAGTGATTTCTCTGAAACCTAAATTTAACACAAAATAAAACGAGCACGACGCATACATATTGAACTAAATTGAAAAGAAAGCGAACCACAGAGGCGTTAACGAGAAACAAGTGACACACGAAAACGTCGATGCAACATTTCGCTGAGCATGCACGTTAAACGCCGCATGGTGTAATTATAGTGGGAGCGGAGTGCACTTCGGAGGCACGCTGGCACATTAAGCGAAACGAGCCTGCCCTATCAGCTGTGCTCAACTTTCCGCGCCGACGGCCCTGTATCGAGGAACTTCGCCGATTAAACAATTGGGACCGTGCCTCAGGGTCTAGATATTGCGCCTCCGAATAGACTTTCATACATCCGCCGTGACGTTACACCACTAAACCTCGCAGCTTTAATCGCGAAATGGTGGGTAATGAAAGAGTTCGCTGCACAGGGAACGTTTTAATTGCGGTTGCAAACTTCAGCTTTTATGCAAGCACGGTGTTTACTCAGCTATCATACTATTTGCCAGTTTTAACCACAGGAGTAACTATGTTTTAAGCGTTATTTTGAATTTCATATCAGTCGATCATTTTAATGCAATACAAAATGCGGAATCATTAGAAAGCCGAATGATTCAAACAATAGATACATGGCTTTCATTCAGCGTGCTGTTAGTATAGGCAATTGCGAAAATTACAAAATTTGTTACAGTTATTTGATTGACGTCCAACTACGAGTATCAATGAAACTAGACCAAAACATTTACAGATAGTTCACACGTCACGCTACACTTGGAATTGTGTATTAACCTACTATTTACTGTGATTATTGTATGTTGACATGATGTAATTCCCACAGTAATGAATGTTATTACTGTAATTCGTGTTGAATTAACCCTTAGAGCAGAGCGAACTTTCAGGAATTTCCTTGTATCGTATCGTAAAACGTCCGCATCAAGAAAATGCGGACTATTTAGTCGTTGGCAACTCCTTCTGTTGTGATGCTAGTGACCCACATTTATCGAGGTCACTCCGTCATTAATGTGCAACTCCCTTATTACACTTATGGTAAATAGTACCTAAACCTACGAAGCTATAATATTGTTAAGCTTGCGTGGTCAGTCAATTCGCGTGAGGCGACTCGGAAGTAATTTTCCTTAACACCATTATAATGGTTGGGTCCCGAGCCTAAATGGGCTCTAGTGTAAAATATAACGTCACTAAAGGCTTTTACATTTCTTCATAGAAGTGTCTATTTGGGTTATAAAAATTGGCCACTTTTTAGCATGACCTTTTTTCAACGCGGTCTTGACTTTTTCCTATCCAATGTTGTGTTAATGTTAACGAGTCCTTCGTGGTCAAAGCAATGACAATTAAGTTTATATTGCTGCCTGTGTAGTGTGAGTCTTTAACCGCTTTATTAGGTACTTGTGTTAGCTTGAAACGTTCTCGATTAGTGTCTTGCTGTCTGTTTGATCACGTGTAGTTACCGTTGTAGTTTTATTCCGCTCGGGAATTACTAAAGCTATGTGCTTTATGTATTGTTGTGGACGTTCAATCAAGTCGTAAACGACTGGATTAGAAAAATAATTATATTTTGTTGCATATTTTGTGTAGGCATTCTAATCAAGTCATCGGGTTTTGTGGTATGGAATTAAGACGAATGTAATATTTGTTGATAAAAGTCTCGAAAAACGAACCCATATTGAAGTTAAACTTAGCCTATATTTTCGAAATGAAAACATGTTTATTCGAAACTTTTGGCAATCCAGGTAGGGGAGACTGGCCCAAAGCGGGCACTCCGCCTAAAGCGGGCACCCCCCTCTAAACTTACACTCATTTGCTCGACTTGTTGTCTTGTCTTGTTAACGTTATCCCCCCGCCCCGCCGCTCCCGCGGAAGTCGTGTGCGCCACCTCCGAGTGACAACACCACGCGTGGACAGCGATAAACGAAATTCGTCAATTTTATTTGAAAAAACAAAGGTATGTTCATTGTGTTTTGGATTAAACTGAGTGACGTACGTTATTATCAATGTATGCGTAATGTGTTGCACCTACTTAAGCGTGTTTTAAGGATATTTCCTTGAAAATTATTAAAAAGGAATTATAGTTTATGTTTTATGAAACGTGGTGTGGCGCAAAAGGCAAAGTGAGCAGGGCAAAATGAGCATGCTCACTTTACCCTCTTCATAGCCATATAAACTAACTTGCTTTTATTGTTAGTCCTCTATATTTATCGTGTAGGTATAGTCCGTTTTTCTTTGCTAGTCGAACAATGTAAACAATCTTTTTATAACTTTTAAAGTAATAAATCAGTGAAAAAAATTAATAAATTAAATGATTTGAAAAGATATCGGTGTTCAACGATGACTTACCTACATAATAATATGTAGGTTGTGAGCTTTGTGTTTATCTTATTTTAAAACGAATTATTTCGTTAAAAAGGAATATTAAGATTGTTTACAATATTGGACAAGCCAAGAAAAACAGACTTTAGTGTCGACATTAATGTCTTATTATTTGACTTTTTAGATGGTAAATAAATATAAAAGAAAATCACAACAAGGTTCTTGGAGTGAAGCTGCAATACTTCAGCTCAAAAGCTTCAAAATACTAAAAGATAATGAATCAAGACTGCATTATTCAAAGAGAGTTCCTTCTGATTAGTTTTAGGTTTTAATTTTTATGTTGTTTGATGAATTTTTATGTCTAGAATCTATTTTTTTGCAATACAGAAAGTATGATTCTCATTCTGTGTTTGAATAGAGACATTCCTTATTATTCAAAGGTCAAAATTATATAGTAAAAATAAAAAAAAATATTGCCCTCTGCATGCCCGTTTTGCCCGTATGCCGGTGCTCGCTTTAGGCCACCCCCTCGGGCAAAGTGAGCAAGTGATAGTGTTTCGTATTTGAGTGCCTACTTTTTATATATTAGACAAATGAATGATTTGAAAACGCCATGTCAAACTACAATAAATGTAGTAACTGATCACGATAAAAACTTATTCCGTTTTGCTTATTCTGTGTGTTTTTTTCCTACTTTACCTTAAGGTGCCCGCTTTGGGCCAGTCTCCCCTACGAATGCAACATCTTTTTCCTATCGGAACGTATTCGACCCAATATCCAATAATAGATACTACAATCGAGATGAAAACAGCCGTAAGCAGGAACATTTTATTTACTCACAAGTCGGAATAAGCAGAAGAGGCTTGTTTTCTTGCCACCCTCGGCCGTGACTTGGCTGTGCTGTGCTCAACTTGGCCTCTTTCCAATGTCGTCTAATGACGTCTCCCACACGTTAAATTGATATTGGTACTTTATATAACGCTCTCTACTGAAGATCTCGAAAGTTTTTGTTCTTGGAATTGAACTAAAAGAGAACGTTCAAGATTATTGCTTTCAATCTGGAAACGATCTCTGATAAAGCTTCAATTTGAACGGTATCGCTTTCTAGACAAAGCAAGAGGTGTGCGGATAACAAGCGCTAACAAGTTGTGTATTTCGGAAAGGTCACGGTTCTGACGATGGTTATGCAACCAATACTCGCTTTACTCGGTTGTGGCCAAGTGACTTAGCGACGCTTGGGCAGACTTCGGTGCTAGTATCGTTGACGTTTAAAATGATCAGGCGGTCACGTCCTGGCGCTGGGATTCTAATAATCGTGTTGGCATATGTGTTACACTCTCACTGTTCAGCTTTAAGAAATTCCGTGCTGGCAAACGTTTCAAGCTATGTGTAAAACGATATAAATTCGTCGTAAAATTCAAGTTTTAACACGTTAATCTTTGGAGCCGTTACATTTTAACTTAAAAGTGTAACAATTTCTACAAAGTGTGTTATCGGGTGTCAGATATATTCGGGTTTAAGCTGTTAGGGGTGGCGCGGTCGAAGTCAGCGATCGTTGGAATTTTGCCAATCGCCCGTGCATTGTTGACCGCCCATGTTAGTAAATTAATATTGGCAATAGATAAACGATACAATTTACTTCTAATAGTCGCAGTGACGATTTATTACTTAATAGCAGTGTTAATCCTAATAATGAAAGAACAAAACGACTGACTAATTAAAGTCTCACTTTAGATTTCTGCAAACGCTCACTTTTACTTTCGTTTCCTTTCACTCAACAGATTCTGTTTTATGTTATTTTTTAGTCATGGATTTACGATAAATATGTCTTATGCACTCGTTGGTATAAAACACTCGTACACGCCCTTTGAAGCGTGACTATAACATGTGTAGATTGAGAACTTGTACCCATTACGTGCTTGACGCCGGTAACCTGTTTTCGTTCAATAAAACCTTAATTGAATTATGTAACGTATTTTTATGCTTATGATTTATTCATGTGTAGTGCTGAGACTCTATTTTTAAAATTCTATTAGTAGGATTTGTAGCTATTGTAAGAAGTAAGTAGATTCTACGTAAAACATTAACCATGTGCTCTACGGAATACTGTAAAGAGCAGTTCCCAGTATCTACTGCGGTTGAGTACCGCATCTTTAAAAGGAAGATTTGGTTTTCGCTAACTGTTTAAACTAACTTACAAAATTGGACTGTTTCAATTCTTTTGTTTCTTTTTCGAGGTTGCACGCAGCGTAGTTTCTCTTCACCATTCCGACTGTCGCCAGTTTTGGAGACTCTCTTTGTGTAGAGTTATTCTGAATGACTGCAGTCACGAGAGGCTTTTGTTTTGAATTCGCTAATTTGCAAATCGATTCATTATTAGCAGCGACTGCAGCTAAATGAGATTTCAAACAATGCTTAGGTGTTGAAATCGAAGATTCAAGGTTCGTTCGCGCTCTTGACACGCATTGCATTTGTAGTAAGACTTGAAAATTATTTGTATAGTAATTGGTATTTATTTGTTTACTACACAAGTTACAACATTCTATGCAGTCGTCGACAAGTACTTGAGTATTTTGTTGCAAAGATTTACGTGTCACATGTTTTATGAATATTATGTTTTTAGACTCAGCGAAAAAATGTTATGGTTCCGGATACCTAACAAGTCGGCCAGTTGCTGCACCAACGGTACTTAAAACCGGAGCGTTACATTGTTCAGGTGTACGCAATGGTCACGCGAAACTGTTGCTACGTTTGTACAGTCAGCAACAACACCAAATTAGATAAATATCATGTGATCTTAATTTCCTAATACGAAGATCGGCTGATCCAGATTCACTGATTCGGAATTTCGTCACATTGATCATTTGCATGCCTAGTTTACATAACTAAGTCAAGGCCACTTGATCAAATTGCACCTTATCATCGAAATTAGAGTGCTAAATGGAAGCATAAGACTCAAAAGGACATTGCCAAAAATGGTTAAGGTAACCCGTGGCGAAAGCAACTATGAGGCTAACTTCTTAAACTGATGGATTTTGAACAAAGTGTCATCTGTTGATGCATAACCAGTATTTTAGGAAATAATTGTGGTGCATTACAAGATTAACAAGCAATCATTGTGCACTGCAGTGGACTGTACGTGCATGTGCATAGCGACACGTGACGTCGCGAGATCGCGTGCGCGGCAACTAGAGCGCGACTCGATCAGGCTGACGCCAAGGTCGCCGGCCACCGGGCCCTTTCGCACTGCCTGTGACGCATTTTTGCAAAACTGGGTGACTCTGTGACGTATTTTTTCGAGTGCCTAAACTAGAGATGAAACGGATAGTTGTTGGGCCGGATACCGGATACCGGATATCCGGCCAGCTGCTAGGCCGGATAGCCGGATATCCGGCGGCCGGATAGTTGGCCCATTGTCTCGTTGCATGTCGTAACGAGTTTAGCGCCGCACAGGTGCTTCGAACGCGATCAGTAGTATTAGTAGTATTAGTAGATTAGACTAGTCACACTTTTCGAAAATTGAATCAGTCCGAATAGAATGTCAGATTTTATCACTTGTCTAGGGGGCAGATGGATTCGGGCGATTTCGGTTGCCATCGTGAGTGTGTGATTGAATAGCGAAAATTAAATTAGTTTACTTGCTGCGTAATCTAACTGAACTCATCATGACATCAAACCATCAGTGAAAAAAAGATCGCCTATTTTATTTGGCAATATTTCGACTTAACAGATATTTACTATTTATGTATTCGTCTTTAGAGTGAATAGCCAAGAATAAAGAAATTAGTTTTTTTAAAGGCCTTATATGGCTTTTTGTAACTTTTTGGACTTTAAATAAAAGCCGTCATTATTATAAGCCATTTTATTGATGTTTACCTCTAAGATTAATGTATTTCATTTTATTAATAGGAAATTGTCGTAGTATTTTAATATCCGGTATCCGGCCGGATAGTGAGTTACTATCCGGTATCCGGCCGGATAGTAAATTAAGGCCGGATATCCGGCCTACCGGATAGTTACCGGATATCCGTTTCATCTCTAGCCTAAACTGCTGGTTGGTGAGCGTGACTGTCAATTGTTTTAGGGAACAACTGTTGAAAGAATCTGAACTCTGAGCAGGAATAAGATGATGACGTTACATCTGTAATAAACCAACATGAATTTATGTATTACTAGCGGCCGCCCGCGACTTCGTACGCGTGGATCTCGTTTTACCCCCCCTTCATCTATCTTACGCGGTTTAGATTTTTTCATACAATTTTTTTTCCCGCTAACGTCCCGTTCCCGTGGGAATTTTGCAATATCCTGTTGTAACTAAGCTTTAAGTTTACTAAGGTACCTGCATGCCAAATTTCAAGTGTCTATCTTACGCGGTTTAGATTTTTTCATACAAATGTTTTTTCCCGGTAACTCCCGTTTCCGTGGGAATTTTGCAATATCCTGTTGTAACTAAGCTTTACGTTTACTAAGGTACCTGCATGCAAAATTTCAAGAGTCTATCTTACGCGGTGTAGATTTTTTCATACAAATGTTTTTTCCCGTTAACTCCCGTTCCCGTGGGAATTTTGCAATATCCTGTTGTAACTAAGCTTTAAGTTTACTAAGATACCTGCATGTCAAATTTCAAGAGTCTATCTTACGCGGTTTAGATTTTTTCATACAAATGTTTTTTCCCGCTAACTCCCGTTCCCGTGGGAATTTTGCAATATCCTGTTGTAACTAAGCTTTAAGTTTACTAAGGTACCTTTATGCCAAATTTTAAGGGTCTATCTTACGCGGTTTAGATTTTTTCATACAAATGTTTTTTCCCACTAACTCCCGTTCCCGTGGGAATTTTGCAATATCCTGTTGTAACTAAGCTTTAAGTTTACTAAGGTACCTGCATGCCAAATTTCAAGCGTCTAACTTAAGCGGTTTAGATTTTTCATACAAATGTTTTTTCCCGGTAACTCCCGTTCCCGTGGGAATTTTGCAATATCCTGTTGTAACTAAGCTTTAAGTTCACTAAGGTACCTGCATGCCAAATTTCAAGCGTCTAACTTAAGCGGTTTAGATTTTTCATACAAAAGGATTTTCCCGCTAATTCCCGTTCCCGTGGGAATTCCTAAGTATCCTATAACCTGCCCAGGAGTATGAAGAATAATTGTACCAAGTTTCGTTAAAATCCGTGGAGTACTTTTTGTTTCTATAAGGAACATACAGACAGACAGACAGACAGACAGACAGACAGACAAAAATTTTACTGATTGCATTTTTGGCATCAGTATCGATCACTAATCAACCCCTGATAGTTATTTTGAAAATATATTTCATGTACAGAATTGACCTCTCTACAGATTTATTATAAGTATAGATTTTGTTTTTTAAAAAAGGTGATCCTTTTCTTCATTTCTTTCCTAAGCCACTGAAAGTAAATTTTAAAGAAAAACTATAGCGAATGTCTTAAAATTTTCTAAAAAAACATGTTTTTGGTTAAAAGTTACACTTAATTCATACAATACTTAGAACTTCTTTTGTTTATACCTACATAGGTTAAATCATGTGATGCAATGATTATGACTGTCCTTTTGGTGGGATTTTCTCGGTGTGGTTAAACATAAATGTGCTGCCAAATGTTTCCACACGAATGTGTGATGATGCAATTGCCGTCATGCGATAACAGCTACCGACTGTTCTACAATACCCGCTTAACGCAAAGGTTTCCTCGATGGTGATGTGAATAACGTTGCGTTTAATTAAATCACTTACGTATTCACTTTTGTTACTAGCTCTTGCTACGATATGTATCGAGGCTTTCCATCCAAGTGCCTTTAGCGCCTCATAAGGTCTGGGAATCGAGCCCTATTCTGGAACAACCCTCGAAACTGGATTCAAATTAAAGCATAGATTCGTGAAACTTTAGCCAGACACTTAAAATGCGTTTCTTAATACCTACGCACCTAAAATTAATAACATAGCATGATTACCAAAAGGCCAATTAATATTTTACAGATGAAAAGCTTGACCCCTCAGTTTTGATTAATGAAATGGAAGTAAATTGACTGCTGTTTGAATACTTTATTCAAGGCACTCTGCAAAGATTGTGCTGTATTGCTATTTTAACAAATATCTGCATGTTAATTTGCATACGCGGCATGACATGATGTAGCGTTGCAGTAGCAATCATGCGATCACGCAACACCGACCGTGTTTACTTTAAAAGGTATTTCAGCTAAACAGTAGGTACTGTGAACGTGTTGCCTGGCGTCCATTATCTTTTGTCACTTGTTTTTCTGCCAATTATCTTTCTGGAAATACTTTTCGGGCATTTCCTTTCCGAAGATAGCCTTATTAGCACGTCCATATTTACCTGTAATGACATCCGTTCCATATAGATTGTTGCGATGGAATTTCCTCGCTTTATTTAGCTCTACAAAAACTCTGAAAAGACCAAGATAAGGTAACATCACGTAGAGCAATATAATTGTCTTGAGGATACTTTTAAGGTAAAACCCAGTCGAAAGAGTTGTCATTTTGCATTGTATTTTTTGTCGCATTGTCAAGCAAAATGATAATGTGTTAATTTTTTGCTACATAGTAATATCATAAGAGACAAAGAGTTATAATAGTCTTTGTACATTCTCCACGCCATTGAGCGAGATTATCAAGGTTAAAACAGCCGGATGGCGAACAGTTCGGTAGACTTGGCCACAGTGAGCGACTCGTAATTCCAGTGTTTAATCAGCAAATCGTGAAGCGAACCATTAAACCGACGAAGTTCACTCGAGTAGAGCAGTTTTACCAATATTTGCCCCACTCCCCACATTATATGTTAAACTTTATCAATTATCGAGTAATGCGGGGAAGTTTCAACCCACCAAATACTTCACTCGCACTCAAGTTTACTTGTTCGCAAGTAGCTAGTGATAAGGAACGTTCTGGAGACGGCGTGCCCGAAGAATATAAATGTGTTTTGGTTGCATGTAGACCGTGGTTCAGCCAGTTTTCAATTTTAGTTAAAAGTTACACGTAGAACAGTTTGATTCACAAAACGAATCCAAACTTAAATTCGACTTAATAAGATGAGCAATTTTCTCGGAGAACTTCGTAGGTAATGGGAAAAGCAATCTTTCTAATTATCAGGGTTCGAAAATATCCGATATTTATTATAAATATCAAAATATCGGATATTTATGATATATATCCGATATATATCAACTTTGATATATATAAATTTTGTATGAAAGCCATATTATTATTTTATTGTATTATTCATGAATTCTATTGCATATGTGCTACATAAACATGTTTTTAATGTTTTTAAACCTTAAAATCAGACAAATAAAGCAAAAACATAAAATATTCTTTTAAATACGGCAAAATCAACTAAAAAAATAAAAATCATATGTCAAAAAGTACAAATACAGTAACAAATTTTAAAAGTTGATATATATCATCAAAACCGGCTTGATATATATCGGATATATATCCGATATATATCTTGATATATATCCCTTGATATATATCCTCGAACCCTGCTAATTATACTTATAATTAGGCGACTTCGCGTACATAATATTTTTTGCAGCAATTGATTACACGCTATTAAAAGTAATTATGTATTAGACTTACATAATCTGCTCATAAAAGCGTTTATATTACCATACATTACGAACACGAACGTGAAATGCAACATTCACTCAATGTCAAAAGGT
Organism: Ostrinia nubilalis; assembly: GCF_963855985.1. Lineage (NCBI taxonomy): Eukaryota > Metazoa > Arthropoda > Insecta > Lepidoptera > Crambidae > Ostrinia > Ostrinia nubilalis. Next base: position 11,369,436 of record NC_087103.1, read on the forward strand.
GTTTATAGGAAATCTCTACTCGTCAAGCGAGACGAATATACTTTCTCCGCGTCCGAATTGTCCAATTACGTAAACCCTGACGAAATTCCAATCTGTAAGACAAGTATCTGCTGCATCGAAAGTTAGTACCTAGGACAGGTAATAAATTACTTCATACAAATGTTATATAAAAATCTTCTTCTTAGTCGGGCATTCTTGTCAGAGTGGTCGTGCTTGCGCTGACAAGGTATCCGGTGGGGTGTTCTATGTCATCTCCGAGGATAGCTCTCCTGGCGATGTGCTTCCATTTCTGATGGTTCGCGAGTACACTGGACCATGGTGGACTCAGTAGCCTTTGTGATGGCCTTTGGATATATGTATAAAAATAGCTTCCGCTAATGTTATAACACTAGTCGGTTAAGGTCATGGCTGTTTTATTTAATCTGGTATCAAAAATGCGAGAGCACAGTTGCTTGACCGGTGGTGATTGGCGCAAGATAGCGTTAAAATATTGCATAAAATATCCTTCAAGCCAAATTCACACGATTACCTTATGTTGACAGTCGATAAACTTAGGTTTTTTATAGTTGACATAATACATTATCACTGACCACTTATACCAATAGTTGTGTATGTAATATGTAAGAAGGTATATGCTCATGTATTCATTGTATTCTGTGTAAGACAATGAAATGAGTATTCTAATATCTATAGCCTTACAGAATTTATATTAAATTTCAGCATAAATCATAGCCCTAAAATACTTCGAGTCATATTCAAATTTGGAGGGATTTACTTCTAATCGGTAGGCTAGACTCTGAGTAAATAATAATCTAGAAATGGATAGCTAATAGATAGTAATGACTTACGGATTAAAAAGGATGAACTTCTCATTACAGTTGACCCCAAAAGTGTCCTAAGTCAGTCTTAAGAACTCATAATGTTAGGGTTACCTATTCAGTTCTGCCAGTAAATAAAACAAACAAAAGAGGTTTATATCAACTGGCTGATATACAGAAAATTGCAGAGAGCATTGTTTAAGTAATAGATTGATGTAATGATGATAAAGTTAAAATCTGTTTCTTGTCAACTAATCTCTCAATACCGCATAAGACACAGTATTATGGCGACTTAGTTTAATTAATTACAACTTACGGCAACATTAGTCACATGCTTGCTCAGTGATTTATCTCAAGGTACAAATATCATGATGTTTTGTCAAGACGCCCAAAAGGCAGTATATTGATTTGCTTATTTGTCAACGTATTAGTCGACATCCTTGCAAAGTGGGGAGAAACTTTCCGAGGCAAATGGCAAAAGGCGATGAATGGACAGTCCCGTCGGATCACCTGTCCAAGTGTCTCGAAGGGCCGTCGTTTGTCAACGTCACGCTGCAGACGCGAGGAATGCGGAGCACCCATTGTCCTCTGACACGGACCCCCCTAATTTTTTTACTAGCTTTCCACAGACTAATCTCACGGTGATCCCACCACACAATGTGGGAAATCACGAATTCAGACAGCGGACGCTGCTTGATGCGGGAATAGAAACGTTGTAAAGGTTGCTCGGAATTCTTTGTTGCGAACGATTCTTAAGGATAAGGAATAGTTTAATCTTGAAATAGGATTTCAGGAACATGCTAGCATATTAAATTCTTAAGGACTAGCATCCTTATTAAACTTTACGGAAAGGGTATTTTTTCATACCTTTGCGTATAAGTTAGCTCCAGGCAATTTAATAATATCTTGTCAAACGGCATGTCAATGTTAAGATGTAACATTTAATTTAAGTCGCTTTTACCTATACCTACATTGCTTGGTCAATTAAGTGCATAATGTATGTAAAAAACCAACTTAATTTTCAACTGTTTCGTTACCTAAACAATTTGTTAAAATGGGTTTGCTCAAATTAGTAATGACTTTGACAGGTCAGTGATAATGTCGTTATTGCATAATTGTTGGTTTCCAAGATAAATAAATACATGGGAATCGCTAAACTTGTAAACTTTGTTGATAAATGAGTAACATCACTTGTTCCACGTTATCTACAATCGACATTTAAGCATGCCGAAGCGTCGGATTGTGCAAGTGAATGTAAATGCCAGCATTGAATGAGAGCCTTGAATAGACTTTCCGTGTGCGTGAGCATAGCGGTTAGGCACTGAACACTTGCTGTATCTCTTACACCATCGTACTGATAATATCCTTTTAATGCTAACCCTAATGACTGGGTTTGAGGTATAATACTATTTGATTACAAGTTACTTGAATATTGTGGTTTTTCTGTCAGTAAATAGACGTGGTTTAGTTGGAAACATTAGAGCTTGAATGTATTTACTTCATTCGGTGTTTCATGTGTGTTTGTATCTCGCGATTTTTAATACGAATAATGTACTAAAGTTTTATACCAGTCAATGATTGCTTTACCAGATAGAGACGTGTCATCGCAATCTGTTTTATTTATTCGCCTCTTAATAATCGCCAAACAGGCTGGCTGTAGCTACCAAGTCTGCGCTAGGAACGTTCAAACAATGGAGTGCCTGCAGCATTATGTAATTCCCCTTACCTACAATTAGCAGTTCTCAAGTTGCCTCGTCGTGTTGGCGCGGCAACTTGGCGAAACTTGCAGTGTCGCCGGCAGTGGCGCTCCGCGTCGTTGCGTCTGCGACAAGCGCCCGAGATTGTTTTCAATTTACCAATTACTGCAATTCAAAGGACTTTGTTGAAATGGACCCTTTTCATATTGCTTCATAGTAATGTCGAGGAGTGCAACTCCTGGTTATGTCAGTTTTCCCAAGTCTATATGATTGAATAGGGATCTTCTCAGAAAAGAAGCTCCAACATAGCTCTGAATTATATCTTCCATGATAATAATTTGGCCTATTTTTGGCGATAAATCTTAGTAATTAAAAAATATGATAATTTCGCATTTTCAAGCTTCTGATTTTACGTTAAATATATTTTACCAAATTCAAACCGTAACTAAGATTAGATTTAAGCAAGTACTTAGAACTGTGTAAAATTTTGAGTAAGTAACAAGTTTCCGAAGGGCCTCGTGGCTGTTTCTATGAAGAAATACTTAATTAGTCTGTGCCAAAAGCTATTCACGCAAACATATTTTATGGTATCTGCTGACCTCATTATGTTATCTCTATAACACCAGATGACGCCATTTTCTAACGCTATTCTCGTAACACGTTCAATAGCCTAATATCTGTTTATCACCTAGTGATACTCACGGTCTTCGACTCAATTAGGATTAGCATCAGTGTATGATCCACTATTCGCGTAATTTGCGATGAGGTGTAATGCACTCTATCAATGTAGGGATAGGTCGTAAATTGGTTGGGAGCGGTGATAGATCCTAATTGTGTTATGACAATGCACTTTGCCATGATGGCAATTACACAGCGGTGGGGTTTTGCGAGGGACGTGCCCACGCTTTTGAAGTTTTGTCTTAAAATAGATTTCAGCTTCGTATCAATAATTTATAAACTAAAAATGTACATCGGTAACTTTTCTGATGTCAATGGGCGGTGGTGATTACTTACCACCAAGTAACTTTAAGCTTCTTTGAAAAAAAGAATCACTACAAAAATACGAGTAACTTTACTCAGATAGTTGGAATCTGAAGGTATAAAGATGTCTATTCTATTCTATCTATATCCTTCGACTTTTGTCTTAGCATGTTCTTGCTTATTGAGGCTACGCTGTGCTATAAACCTATTTAAAGTTACAGTTTATGTCAAAGGTTTCCATTGTGTACTCCAAGTTTCACTTGTCAATGCCAAAATGCACACTCAAAGGCAAACGCATTGAAGCTGTACTAAACTAAAGTAAAGTTAAACTAAACTAAACTATTTTATGCAGTTTTGTATTCGAATATCAAATTAATTACTTGTTAGTCTTAACAATTAAAACGAGTTAAACCAATCCTCTCGATACAATTTAATTAACTGACTGCAGCCGACTTTCTGACTTGTATAATTAGCGTGTCAGAAATTACTCGATCATTAGTGTATGAATGTGCAAGCTTGTTCTGTATTTTTAATTTTGCCATTAATTAAAAACGCTCGTATCTAAGTATTTGTTCGAGATTTCAGACATCACAATTTAATCAGACAGGTTTCTCCATTGATCTTATTTAAACGTTAGATTTTGTTGAATTTGGTTTTTTGTGTGCATGGAAAATCAACGTTACTTTAAGATATCTTACATTAAGAAAGCCTCTCTCTATCATTGTATTTCAGTTGACCCATATTCTTCCTTCACTCCCTGAAACGAAGCTGACCTACTTATAATTGTTATTTTTCTATTATTCTCCGTTTCAATATTTTTAGAAAGTCACAAATGAATCACGCTTTCTTTCGAGGTAACATTAACAAGAGTAATTATTTGATGACGACACTAGGCGTCCCGCCGTCTCAAGGACGCTGTAGGGGGAGATTCCCAAGTAATGGGTTTGTGCACAATTTGATCGTAAAAGGTTCCGTGTGCCAAGCCCCAATTACGAGTAGCTGATTGAGTGCCGTCAGTCGGGCCGGTCATTAAACTATATCCGGAGATATCCCGCAACGAAACAAATGTATTGAGTTTCCAACTACGCTTTACGATCCTTCCCGCCCGCCCCGTACCGTACATCTTTCCTCGCAGCAATTAAGCCTGAAATGTAGCTCAATATTTGATCGGCCGGCGCAGAAGTAAAGGTAAATGCTACTAACGAAATTGCAGATTTCTTGCTTCTTTTACCTCATCATACTGAACCGTTTCCTGAAAAAGAACACACAATGTGCATTACAGTAACAAGCTATTGCCGATAAAACATTTTGACTCGAACAACAAAATAACAATTCAGAGGAAGATACGTTGTTCTATTAGTTCTCTTTTGTTCTTAGCCTTTCCCGCTGTGTTCGTGTCTAATGGTATTAGGAAGCGTACAGCTTCATGTGTACTTGTTTCAGTGGGAATTGTAGTGATATAAATTGCCTTCTCGTTTTCAGATAAGCCATTAACTCTCGAATCTAAAAGGAAATCGATACTTATACTGGTAATGAACCCGAGTAATCTAGTTAAGGCATGCGACCTACATTCGTCTTGTACAAGTTGTGTGCTGTTTAATCGATGGGAAAATCACTTAAAATGATTCGCTCGGGTGGCTCGCCGTCGCGTGCACTAACTTTATTGAAATGGTAATTGTAATCCCAGTTCTGAACTTTGTCATAATCCTTAATACAAAGCTTCGTTTGCTAAAACACAAATCGCGTGCGTGCTCGATGCGACATCAACTATTATTTTCTAAATTCCGAGTTTTCGAAAGCTTTAGACGTTAAACTTATCGCTTAAATTGTAATTCTTCTACAGTCAATTTGATTTTTTGTAGCTTACTTTTGTTAAAATTCATCACAAACAATAATTAGAATAATCGCCACATGCCGTCAATGGAAATTCCTGTAATAAAGCGCTTACATATGTTGTAATCGAATATCAGTATTGTTATCCTCTTTTGTATTCCAATTCGAGCACAAACCTAATATGAATATGGTAATTTTGTGTTTCATGACAACCGTTTCCACACACGATGATCCCCTCACCTCTTCACCTTTCTCGTTTGAGTTTAAACTTGTTGACATTTCCATCGCATTGAATTTATGAATATTCACCATTTACTTAACTGTAATCATATAACTATTATCATCTCGCTAATTACCTGGAATGTTTATGTTCATGACTTATTGGAGAAAACATACAACTCATTCAAGTTTTACTGTTCAATAAAACTGGATTATGCAACCGGATGCATTTACGCATTTAGGTATTAAGATTTCAAATCCGGTTAGGTTCGGTCTTGCAATTTTAATCTACTTGACTATTCCTATGTATGTAATTAAAATTGATAAGCGAATGCATGTCTTAAATTTAATCTTCGGAGTGGGGAACGAGTTTGGCATCAATTAAAAATGCTTGTTAGTCTAATTCCTGATATTTATTACATCGTTGTATTTCCCCAGTAGGTTTTTACTTGAATTTGAATGTTATTACCTACTTTTTATAAGATTTTAAACTTTCGCGTTCCATTTCAACTAATTTGCTTGTGACCACGGCTGCAGCATCGAAGCCGAAACATCAAGTCGTGAGTACATAATGTAACTCATTCATAAACGTCGCGTTAAGACCCGTGTCTTACTATATTATATACTTTTACTCCTATCTTATATTTCATTTGTTAATGGTTAATTATCTAAATGACTTAATTGATAGACGGGTCACGATCTCCAACAGCCGAGGGACCGACTAAGGAGGAAGAGAAAGTTGTTGTTTGGTGCTTGTTTATGTTAGTTTGCTTAACACTGCTTCTCAAGGCACTTAGGATAATCCAGCCAAACTTCGGCTCTTGCTCCCAACTGCTGGCTGTCAGCTGGTTCGAAAAAACTTGAAATATTAATGCATCATTGGACGAGGACGTAAATCTTCTATAAACAGCGTTCGAACCGGCTCGGACGGTATCGGACGGATTTCGCCATCAATCAGCTGACGCGTCCGAGGCGCGCGGCGGACATGACACCAGAACCGCGGATTAATGGTTCACTGCTGCCTAGCAACGCTAAATATTAAAACGTCATAATGTTTGACTATTGGCAAATATTTTGAGATATTTTAGATATGATCTACTGGAAAGGAAGGAACACGTTTCGTGTTTAAATGCCTTTGAGCTATTTATACTGTAGATGCATTCGAACCGTCCTAGCTAGAGCTAATGCATCATAAAGATTAGATCTGAAATAATCGTTACGACCAACCTCTTAAGTGAAAGTCTTTGGTATTGGTATCACTAAATTACTGATTCAGATAACAGACGGTACCTAGTATCTTTGAATTGAAGCTAACGTATGTATAATTCATCCGATTCGAATGGATCTACTGCGAGAACCGACCTGTTTTTGCGAGCCAGCATCTCTCAAACATTGTCACACACAGGAAATGGCTATCAAATCGAGAGCGTCAGCATAAATCTCATAATTTTCGAATCTCTTGTACCGATTGGCACGGCAGGCTGGACGCTCGCCCGGATATTGTATCGGGGTGCGGGCGTGCCGGTGTTTACAAAATAAGCCGGTGTCCCACCAGCTTTATACGAGGACCGGTCACCGTAATTCTTGGAATACATGCTTGTAGGCGAGATGACTTCTGCGCAGTTACGCAGCATCTGCACTGCCCATTCATGTGCCTCAATAAATACTGCACCAAAGAACATGCCTTCCTCTCGAGCCGAACAGGAATCGGATTTATGTTTGTTCAGAGAAATCACTACGACTGGTTCAATATCATTTAAGATACAGGTGAATATTAATTTATTCGTTCGAAACATAAAATGGGGTAAACCGACCACATTATGAGGAAAACTGACCACACTATGGGGAAAATTGACCACATAAAACATGACCAAAATAGGGAAATCTAATCTTCATGATGCATTAGGGGGAAAATTTCACATTACGAAACTAACTTTAATACCTATTTGATACAAAAGTAGCATCCAACTTGTGACCGCAAATTGTTATAAGTAACATAATATAAATAGTCACTAAATCATATACCTACTTTAAAGAACCGGCTTTAGTGTGTTATACTCATATGTAGAAGGTTCCTTCATAAATGATCACATGCTCTATTGTAAAGGTAAATAACCAAGATCGTGTATAAAATTAATCCAATTCGATGTTGCTTAGTAAATAGGTCCTAAAGTTTGTTTACATAATTAGTCTTACCTAAACCCACTTCTAAGTACCAAGTTAAACCTATTTCGTCTGAGATTTACTTTTACGTAACAAATACCAACTTTCACATTTAATACAAGTAGGATATCTTTAGAATGGTCTTGTGCTAAGCCCTAATACAGCTACCGTTTCGGCCGGTTCGTTTCGCAGTTTACTGTCGTAATCTAGCCCAGTGTGCGTTGCTAAATGCAGCTGGGTAGTGCAAACAAAAACAAGATTTAAATCCAGCTGCAGGAGTCTATTAAGGAACATATCCGTCTGCACAAGGTTTATTACCGTTTTTCTTGGACATTCTTATATGGTTCCAGTGCAGTGGTGGATTTACCAGCAGACTGACTAGGCTGAAACATAGAGCGGCAGATTTCTAAGGGGCGACAAATTAAAAGACAAATTTTTTCTCACACAAAATACGAATTTCTGAAATTGAAACAAAACTCTAATTTGGCTGGCCTCGTAAGATTTATTCATATCTTACCTTGCTTATACATCTCTAAATCCGCCACTGCATGGTTCAAAAGCCGTTCCAAATTGTCGCATTACGTAATGCAATATATTTTTTAATATAGGTTTTTATTATTTTGATTAAAAAACTACTTAATGTTTATTATACTACGTAACCACAACGTAACTAACGTAATACATTTATTTAATTGTAAAAACTGTATAGGTATTAATAAAATATGCATCGATCGATATAATATTCAATAAGTATCCGTTAAAATTGATTTCTAGTGTTTAGATTAAAGTGGTTTTTATTGTATTTGAATGTGACATAATCAACATTATTGAACAAGCATAATAAATAATAAGTGCCTACTAAAATAAATGTATTCCTAGAATATGTAATTTAATGTTGAAATTAATACAAATGTCACTACGAGTATTTATAATAAAATAAATATATCCACATGTAATAAAATTAAAATGGATGTAAATTAAATGTCAGAAAGCCTTAAAATATACAAAAATAATGTCTTAAATTTAGGGAATAGTATGTTCAATAAAATGATTGACTTGTAACAATCCGTGACTTACGCTGTTTATTCTAATTGATCATTGAATATGATTATGCAAATAAGTTTAATGCTTCAATCAAGTTTTGTTATTAATTCAAGATTTGATTGAGTTCTCTAATTCCATAATTGCAAGTCGTCACTGTAATGTTCCCTCAATTAGACTCAATGAAATTCCATTTAGGAGGCGCCTCTAATCCTCTTTCATAAACTATATTACTCGGGTGATGACGTCGAATAGTTGTAACGAGCTAACTGATAATCTTATAATGGTATTATCTTCGTGGAACTGTGATTTAACTCGACTGTGTCGAAAGACAACTCTAGTAGAGTGACGTCAGAAACTTTTTTGCGGTAACTAAGAATAAATAAAAAGTAACATACTTGCTGTAAACCACGCAAGATTATACAAAATCACTCAGGCTGAGTTGCATCACCTTGACTTTAATGGTAACTAATAACATTAACCGGTGTTTTTGTATGGAGTTTAAAAAACTTTTGACGTTTTGTTATAGTAAAAGTAAGATAGTGCAACCAAGTAACTTACGTTAAGTAAAGTGTATCATAATGTATGTTATTCAATTCACTGTTAACATGAACATAACGGGCAAATTTACGAACAAAAATATGGCCGCCATAGTTCCCTGTTAACTGTCTGATAGCGCCGGCCATAATTCACGTCGTTTTAACAGCTTTAATCGAATCTAAAGTGTCTTTTAGTGACGTTTTTGCTGCACGATGTCCCCACGGCCCTATGAAGCGGGCCCCTCCATCCCGGCTGCGCTTTTGCAAACTCCTTTCACTGGAAACTGGAACTTTAAAGATACTAAGGCGCTTAGAGCTCGGTTCGCTCAAAGATATGTAGTTATTGACGTCCACATTAATCATTTTATAGATAGCGTATTATGGAAACTAATTCAATTGCAATCTGTAACGTAATAATATGTTTTGTTTGGTTCATTTATCTGGATTAATGAAATTGTTAGTAAAAATGTTTGATGAAAATAAAATTTGAAAGAATAAAACAATGAGATAAAGTAAATTAATAGTTTTTAAAAACAAACAAAAAAATGCGATAGTAAGCTAAGCAATGATATTAGTAGAGCAATAAATTCGAATGTGATACTTGTAGAGCAATAAATTTGAACATCAACTTCATGTAAGATACATAAGTTAATGTTCGAATAATATTTGATATCTCAATAGACATTTGTTAAATATCTTGTGTGTTTCAAAATTGTGTACGATTATGCAAGCAATATCTATTATTAATGTTAGCCGACATGTAAATACATTATTGTGTGTTATGCAAAATTTACTAGTTAAATTCCCGCAGACGTTGTAAATCCGCGTCCCGGCTTTTACGACGATATTTATGCTCCGTTTGTTTTCGATTAAACTCGTCAACTTGTGTCGTCATATTCTCCCGAGCTCGGACGCTATTTACACTCGCCATTCCAATACTCGGGCGATTCGATTCGTTTGTTTAGATCAGATTCGAGCTGAATCGCAAATTCACAATCGTTTCCTTAATGGCGCGTCGAAAATATTTGTTTTGGAATTATCGACGGTGACAGTACAATGGTTGTTTGACAGCCGTAAGAGGGTTTAGGGATGTTGTCGATCATTGAAATGAGAGATTATTTTATACTTTGTAGCTTAAAAGTCGAGTTTGTTTCATTTGTAGTATTCTTAGGATGCTTTTGGATTTCAATTTTGAAAAAAGTGTTGTTGATGTATTATGTGAGCTGGTCCAAAAGATGTGTATTCACCTTAGTGTAAAAACCTCCGGGCTCCGTATGCATTCTACTATTCTTCTACTTATTTGTGAACTACTTTCTTTAAACATAATTCGTTTTTGTTCCAGGTAATTATCAACATTTGCATGTTTACTACATTGGAGTGTCACGGATTTATTGCGTCATAAACTTTAGCCGTTGTAGAAAAAGCGAATTGCTGTAGGCAAAGTGCGGTGCACTCGGTAAGTTATTAGTTATTACTTTCCGTAATTGCAAGGCTGAAATACGTGTTTGTAATAAAATGGGTTATGATCATTATGGATTCGAGTAAGTGGCTAGTAAAGCATTGAAAAGATTGGCTCTGTCAAGTGCAATTGTACAACCTGTATATGAATGAGTCAGGTAATGTCTTCTAACTAAAAAATCTAGGAAATAATTGCGGTTAACGCGTGTGATCTTGGCCTAAAAGTTTCATGTGAGTTAAATGTTGCTTGTAATAAAATAACACCCCAAAACCTTTCTCGTCTTGCACATGCTATTTAGACCGGTACCCTTTGTTCTCTCAATTTGTAGAGCGTCAAAAATGAAATAAGAATCTCTATCTTGGAATGCCGTTGGCCTTTCAACTGCCCTGTCACAATCCCGGCAAAGTGTCCAATAAGTCCACGGGCAGACCTCACCGGAGTGAGGTTCAATTTCGTCGTCGCGGCGATTCGGGCCCAGGAGTAAAAAGTCGCGCGAAGTGCAATAAGTGCCGCCATCAATGTCGCGTTAGCGCCAACACAATAAAATAGAAAGTCGATTCTGGAAAAAGTCGCGAGCCGAATGGCTTGCTGTAGGGTTGCAACTGGAAATAAAATGTCCGGTTTGTCCGTATGTATTTATTTCATGTTGCTTTTTATGGCCCGGAACATAAAAAAGCTTTGTTGTTATGTATTCCTACCAAGCCGAGGGGGCAGCTAGAAGGTTATAATCCTTGTAATTGAGGTGGTATAGTCAATAAAACCCAGCAGATGGCGCTACTAGTCCATCCAGGCACTCTTAATGAGTTTGGACTTTGAATTTTTTTAACCCTAATTTATCTGTATGGCTTTTCTCTACATATAGTTTCCACGTAAGTATCATGATTGTCTAAAAAATTTGACGACCCCAAAAATATTTGGGCCAAATTACCTAATTCCGTGTCAGTGTGTTAATTGATCACGTTTCAAATTAATTACGCATTACCTGAGATCACCCTTAAACAATTTGAACGTGCTATCTTCTTGAAAAAATTCTTAACCTTGTTAATATTCAATTTAGGATGTTTTCATTACACGGACATATTATCTTGATGTCGAATAAACAGCTTTAACGAGGCTAATCGAATTTTGATAGTACCCAGTAGACACGCAGCTGGACATTGTTTGGCCGGCAATAAACAATTTATCAAACGATAGTATTTAGACTAACTACTGTGACTACACAACAACGTTGATACAGTCGCGGTGGAATTGTTTGGAGAGTTAATAATTTAATTACTCTAAAGAAGTTATTGAAGACGACGATTAAATATAAAATAGAATATTAAAATCTTAGTTAAGAATATTATTTTCGCTTTCATGTTATATTTATAACGAGTAATTTTTAAGAGTCGACTTGGCTTTATATTGGCAGGTAGAGCCCATTTAAGTTTAGAACTTGTTCATAAGTGCCACTTGTGGTCTAAACTAGAGTTGCCGCGAATAGTGGTTATAGCGAATAGTCGAATACCGATTAATCGTTATTCACTTTGGCGAATAGTCGAATAACTCGACATTACTATTCGACATAAAAACATTAAAATTATTTCTTATTTCTTCTAAGGTCGTGACTGTTGTGAGAAAAGAAAACAATAAAGTTAAAGAAATTTGTTTCATGTTACTGTACATGACATACATACCTACATAGTATGTAGTAAATTTTGGGCATGTTTTGAAGAATCATCTACATATAGAGCAACCTACTAAAGAGCACCCCAAGAATGCCACTGGTGAAGAAATCGCCCACTACATCGCATTAGCAAAGGCTGACAGAAAAATAAACCCATATGAATGGTGGACTTTGAGTACCAATAAGAATAGATTTCCTATATTAAGTAAGCTTGCTAAACGATACTTAATCACACCAGCAAGCTCTGTTTATTCAGAAAGACTATTTTCCGAGGCAGGTTTATTTACGAGGAAAAACGAAACCGACTTGCTCCTGAACGTGCAGAAAAAAATGTTTTTTTGCACCACAATCTGCCTCTGTTGGATTTAAAATATTAATTAAAAAGCCTAACTAATTTAATTTCATGAATATGATAGGCACAGGTACATTGTTTTATTAGGGAAATAATAAAAATATGATTATTTTAACTCATTAGTTTTTTTGTTCACTAAAAGTTTATTTTAGACGACTATTCGCCGTATGCCGAATAATACTAGCTATTATTCGGTATTCGACGAATATCAAAAAAATGTCGAGTAATGCCGAATACCGAATAATAGCGAGTATTCGCGGCAACTGTAGTCTAAACTGAATAAATATATTTGATTTTAATTTAAAAAAAAAACTAGTGTATAAGATACATTGATTATTATTTAATTTTTAACTGTTTAATTAATAAATGTGTTATCGCAAGATTAAAATAATCCTCTGCCATTAATTAAGATTGATCCCTATGAAATGATTTTCGCAGCCCTACCCAAGAGCAGCGCTAGGCGACGCCCTCAGTCCTATGGATTCCTTTGCGATTGTCAAACGAACAATAGTTTGCGAAGAATGCTTTTATTTGTTGCGACTTGTCCTTTCCTATTTTGAACGCTTTGACACAATGTTGTCGATTTATTTCGTATTATCTGGCTTCGGAACACGATGCTATTAATTAAAATCAAGTTTGTATTCATTCGAACGGGATCTCTTATAGGAAAAGAAACAATGAAAGTATTTAATTCTAATTAGAAAATAGTTGTAATCTTAAATACCTCATTGAGTTAACGTTAGATGATTAAACAAATTTATTTTGAAGTACATAGTTTGTTGCAAAACTTCACATAACACGAAAATGCCTTTCAACTGAAAGCTTTTACAAGTATTCGAAAAAAACATTTGAATAATTTAATAGAAACATCAAAAGCAGCAAGTAATTAAAGTAGCAAGTACAACGTTTATGCCTTATTTTGCAGCTGTTCTGAAAATTCCAGCCGAAGTTGAACACGCGAGTGGATGGCGACACGATATGTATTTAGTGCTTTTCTAACAATTTAATCATTTTGTTAACATTGTAAGCAGCAAAATAAATCTTTAAATAATAATATCAAATACGTAATAAACTAGGTACATTTTAAATATGATTTGTATTAGATTGTTATGGACGGTGTAATTAGTCTTGTTTGAGTTTCATTCAGTAAAATTTTTAAACATGGTCATATTGGTCATATTTAGGTACGCTTGCTCACTGCCCAAATTTGTTGATGATGCTGTAATTGATAAACTTAGGGTCTAAATACTTCAAATTGTTTGTAACTCCATTATTGTTCTGTGGTAACCCCATGAAGATATGGTGTCATCATTTATTTTGATCTCTCTTCTTGATCGTTGCATCGGCATAAGAGTATCGTAACTACAACTAATAACCCAAAATTGCCGTTGCAAAAACGAAAGTCGACTCGATTTCCGTCAACATTGGTCAAACATGAGTCACGCGACCGTAATGTGTTTATCTAATTGAGCCATTGTTGCAATGTCGAAATGCGCCGGCGGCTGTCCCCGAGGTCCGAGGCCTCGCGAAATCGGCGCCCGCGCACAATTCGCCCGTTCACTTTCACCGTTTTGGTGACCATTTGCCGTATTAGCTTGCACTTTGTTTACAAAATTGGATTATGGTAATCTATACCTTGTAGAGCATGTATCATATTCCATCCCATTTTGGCCTGAAAGAAAAAAGAACCTCAGGATGATCTATCGCGGGACGGGGGTGTCGTATTAGACGATAATGAGATATTGCCTTATTGCCTGGTGCAAGTCAATAAGCGCCTTATACGCCGAATCTGGTCGGCAACCATGGAGGGCAAGCTAATCAGTTCGAATCCAAGTTTAAAAAGTTTGTATAGGTAAGCAAGCACTAAGCAGCTCATGTAGCGCATAAAAGTGAAATAGGCAGTAAATTATGATTTCCAGTTTTAATTTACTTTTAGATCTACTTATTTTTTTACTAAATTGATCATGATTATTTGATAAAGAAAAACGACTCCGAGACCCATTTGGGAGACGAGGGACAGATTTCTCTAGCTAGACAATTGTGTGAAACAATATTTCACAGTAAAAATGCGCGCTTTTGAAATGTTTTCCTTGATAAAATTTCTCAATTTATGCTAACTTTATTTGCTTCTTTCGACGTTAAATGTATTATTACATTTCTAAAACAAAATAATATGCGATTTTGTTTCCAAGTAAACGTTACAGTTCTCTTTTGAGGAGGGAAATAAAAGACGTAATGTAATAATGAGATACGTTGTTCTACAATATGACCTTGCACAATGGCACAGCGAGAAAAGTTAACGTACCCTTTTGTTGAAGCATTTCCATTGGATAACTTTAATTAAAGGCCAATGTTTTATACTAGAATTCGTGAAGAAAGGACGTCATAAATTCTTTGAATATAAAACTTCGCTCGTTCAAGTACAGCAGTATATTGTGTGGTTTTAATTATCTACAAAGTTGCTGGATGTATTGAGAAGAAGACAAGCGGTCCTACATCAACTCGCTGATTCATGTTGTATTACTCCAAGATAATGGATGGCAATCCAACAAATTACAATGCCCGCATTCTACTGTCCGTCCAATAAATACATCCCAGGTGTGCGCACCCTTTGAAGCGGCGGGCTTATGGTACATTTCGTTTATTGGAACGTGAATATTCGTCCTTCAAAGCAGGATATCACACAATAGTGTCAGGTAGCTGACACCTTGTTAGAGAGGTCGTCCTTTTGAATCTTACCTTCATTGTGTTGAGATGGGTCGCGCGGATTCTATTTCAAACGCACCTCATTCCCTCCGACAGACAAATAAGCCCCTAATTGAAATTGTTTGCAAAGAAGTGTTCGCACATTATGTAAGAGACGTTTTGATTGTGCTTTATGATATCACTTATTAAATTTACTTCGGTTGGACCACCCTCTCTCATCCGAATTACATTAATGACATTTCAAATGTTGTTAATATTTGTAATATTTTTATAGCTTATGGGCTATTTGCGACTCTACATGTTTCTCGCAATGGCAATGGAAAACTATTACACTAACAAAAAGCTTAGTTCTGTCTGAAAAATATTTGATGAAGGCTTTATAGGTCATGTGGTGAGGACATGTCCAGAACATGCCAGTTCCTACTCTATAATTCACGCGCGGACGACCGCCGACTGGCGCGTCAATCGCTCAACGTCAATTCGACCGCAGGCGATCTTGCGCTCTCTATGGGACCTCTGACAAAGAAATGTACGCCATTTTTCTTCGAGAAATGCAATTAGAACAGACGCATTTCTCTTATACGTTGTTGAGCAATTCGACAGATATTTGATCTTTAGTTTGGGGTCGTGTTGGACCTTACCGATGATCGTTTCTTACTGCAAAAGCGAGCGAGCGTTGTGCAAGCGGCCGCGCTGACGGAATTCGCAAGTTACGCAAATGTCTCGTGTGTATATTTTCTCATACCTGCGCGCCCGGCCCCGGCCCGACGACAATATTTATGACGCTGAATTGATTATTATCGCCCGCACCATCCACACCAGTGCATTGTTTATCCACAAAATTAAGTAATGAATTTATTTTTTTCCGAGGCCTATCTCGAGCGGGCATGGGTGAATTACGAGTGAAATTTAATTCTGCTCGTAGCTTGCGAAATCCATCCCGCCTTTTGAATAATGCAAACGGTTTATTGGAGTTAACGAATATGTTATGCATTCCATACGTTATTGTTTTAAATTTTAAACCGTATCTCGTCTAAACAATTAATTTTCGCTCTGCGTGTTGTATTGCGTCTGTCGCAACTCGCAATACGTCCTGATGTAATAAATTAGGAATTTGCTTTTTTCCGTGTGCCGAATCTGTACAGATTTTTTACAGTCCATTTGTCGGGTGCCGGGCCATTTAATCTAAGCGTCATGAATAAATGAAACGTTTCGGGCGTGACAGGTCTATCCATCGTTAGGGGTATTTTTATGAATACAAGACATTAAGCTAACGGGTGGGTGCACTCGGCTGCGCGCCACGGTATAAATCCATCTGAATTAGCGCAGCGACAAAGCGAGGACATTACGCCGCTCGCAACCCAACTCCTTGCACTAAATCAGGCGCACTCGCTCGCCTGAATACATAAACCAGCAACAACAGCAATAACAGGATTCTACTTCGAAATAAACTCTGCTCACATCCTGATAGGAAAGGAATTGTAACACGGAATTGGATCCGGAGCGCGCGCATGTCTCGGGTGCATTTAAACATTCTCTAAATAGTTCATTAAAAGACCGCAGCGGGTTGGAATACAGAGACGAATATCTTTGGTGAGCGGGATAGTGTTCTGTTTTGTTGCATAAGCGCATGACTGGTCATGTCCTGGTTTTCAGAAATGTGTCACCGCGGACGGCAAAACGAGTTACCGCCGCTCTCTGTGTGCGTGTCAGTTTTTTACGTGCGCCAGTATGACGTACGACCGATTGCGAATAAATATGATAATGTGCAACGCGTGCAGTTTGATCTCTTTTTTTTTCATCCAATACGTTTTTCGCGTTGCGAATAACGTCACACTGTTACCAACAATGGAGCACGCGTCATTTGTGTAATCGACCTTTCGGTTTTATTTATTTATAAATCCGCGTTTTAATTTGTATCCGATGTAAATATTCTATAACGGAAGCTCGTGACGGTCGCTTATCTCCCGCAAACATTTGCCAACACAAACGCCGAACGTAATCCGATTTGTAGCACTTTTGATTCATGTTTTAACGGGGGCATTAATATGAGCAAATACATTACAGTTGTTTCAGTGGGCTAAACCATAATTATCGGCGTAATGTATGCGACCGCACTGCTTATTTTGTTTGTTGGCGCGTGACTACTCTAATTACGGACGGGTATTGGCCGCGGTTGTTTGCTTATAGACGAGTAATAGGCGATTCTGTTTGTAGACGACTGAACGCACTTTGCCCACTGCGGCCACCCATTACTACAAATTCGTGTTCGTCGTTCCGAAAATATTTTTATTACTATCGCAGGCGTGCTTGTCATAAAACCTATCAATATTTAAACAGCCCTTGTCTGCCTCTATCATTGCACGGTCCGTTAAGCAATTTTCCTCATGGTTTGATTTGTAGAGTCCATGGCTTAGGTATTATTAATGTTGAAAACGTGACTATTGTAACTTATCTAACTCTAAAAACTTGGCAAATATATTACTCAGCATTGGAATTCTAAATTATCAACTTATTACGTATTCCTGTATCAAGTTAGGCCCACATTTCGAATACGGACCCTTATTTTGCAAAAGCTCCAAGTTATCTGCGGAACAAGTACACCGTCTCGTTAAGGCGGCCATAACCGTCCTTACTTATGGCCGTCAGCTTAAACTTCACAAATTGGCTTTTAATAAACAGCATTCTTGAGCTAACAGTTTAGAATAACGTTCTGGGGTAGGTAAATCCAATTTATAATATAGCAGTGAATTATGCAATGAATTCCCGGTTGAAATTTCCGCGCAGTGAAAATGGTCTGTGCCCCGGTGAAGGATAACGCTCACCTGAGAGTCGGGGTGAGGGTACTAAGTTGGCGATTAAGCTACTCATTAATTAACACCAGAGGTGCTTAGGTTCTCTTCCCCACGTTTTTTCTTCTTTGTTAATTTGAATATGACTTACATTTCATTTTATACTAATCGAAAAGTAATTTGAAACCTGATTAGTAAAGTTTTCTGTTGCTTGGAAAGGTCCTATGATTCTGGCTTATGACTGTTATACAAAATCAGAGGAAATTTAGGTAACCTCTTTGTTGAATCATGAGTGATGATACACTTTTGATTTGGCTTCTGCAAAAATAAATATTGGTATAAACATAATATCCTCTTTATTTTACTCAAGAGTCATATAAACGCTCTTTTCGTGGCCCCATTTCCACTGGAACCCGCATTCCAGGACGGAATACAGCTTCCGCTTCTTGACTTACCTGCTTGTGGTATACACGCCAGTGATTTGCTGGAGTGGCCCTGGATTATTGAGTTTTTAGTGTACCTTAAAGTATTATTAGACCTTTATAAAGTTTTTCTAACTCTAAGTCTTAAAGCATCCCGAATTCACGAATCGTCAAGGCATTGCATCCAAACATTCCTGAAATCTGTTTACTGACACATATTTGTATTTTCTCGACAATTTATTTATGATTGATCCTTGTTCAAATCAATTCGGAAAATGATCCTTTCCATATTTTATATTATTTCGCTCGTCATGTGATCGACGTAATATTTTTTTCGGAAAACATTCCTCAATTTTGTCGATCACTCATTTCAACATGAATACCGTTTTGAAATGTTTGTATGTCATGAAAAACGTCTCAATATTTTATGGATATAAAATGTTAAAAGGTTCAGTTCTGAATTGAGTGAAAACACTTCATTATCTCTTGAAATCCCTCTTTTAATAAAACAACCGGCAAGAGCCTCTAGGAAGCAAATTCGTGCCGCGAAACCATTCTCAGACGAAACGAAGATTGATAGCCGTGTCGAAATGGAAATTGTTACAAAAAAAAACATAATAGCGAGAAACGAAGTGGTTATCCTTCATAGATTTCCATCAGTGCGGAAACGTCCGTGAGAAAGTATCGTGTACTAAATTGCCTCCAAGGAAGTGGTGAAAAAAAAGGGAAAATAAGGCGACATCCGCCCGAGCCGACGGTCATTACGTTAATGCGAGACTAAACTTGATTGATGATCCTGCTGCAAAAATCTTTGACCCTCCCTGGATGTCTGTCGCGTATGAGCCGGCTGGGCGCGACACGACGTCACGGCGTGCTCAGCTTAATCACGTCGCCAGCTACTCTAAATTGCACTAATTGTGAAACATCAACAAAAAACATACCAGCATCGGATTCAGAAATTTAGGGAAAATAACACCTGGCGGACATGGCGAAAACCAATTTTCCTTTTTCATTCGCTTTGTATTTGGGGATGTAGTTTTGGCGAAATTTCAGAGGGTTAGGTTTTAGCTTGTACAGAATAAAAATACCGACGTAACTTTTTAAGTTAACTTTATTTTTTCAGTATTTACCAGGGGTCGGTTTAAAATAAAAATCGACTTTATATTGTTAGCTTAACTCTAATAGATACGAACTAGCTTTATTTTAGTGCGCCGCACTAATGGACTAACCATGTTCTGTGTCGATACAGTAAATAACATTAGTATTACAAAACCACGGCATATATTGATCCAAGCTAAACATATCTACAAGTCGATAAAAGGCGTTTCTACAAATATTTTACATCCAATCCATTTTCCTTCGATATTCAGCGATGATACTAAATTTTTTAGGGTCTCCCGCATATCTTCCGCTCCAACAAATCGTGACACGCTTTTTATCCCCTGTAAGAAAAATAATGCCAATAAGGGTTGGCAATGAAAAAGTTGGAAACGATAGATAAGTCAGCGTAACTGCGGACTTAGAGTTAGCACTTCTTACACCTCGGGCCAAGGTTTGAGAGATTAGTTATCAGGGAAAGTGTGTTACGGTCTTTTCCGGTATGGTCTATATTATTTCGTATATACCGTTCGGACTATGCGTTAGACTTTAGCTGACACCGTATTCATTTTGTATTCTGACTTTTATGCTCCGTTATGGCGTGTATCGCCTAAAACCCGCGCCCATGCGTGTCGAAAGAGGTAATCCGGATTCTATAATTTATCTAGTTCTACTTCACAGGGTATTGTACCCATTTAGTCATGTCTGTAGCTGTTAGACTGATTTTTAGAGGATGATTATTAGCACGTCGAAAACAATAAAATTCGTACTCATGTGAAACTGGAACGGTTCACTTGCGCTTTCATATAATTTTATATGTGTGTGTCTTTGTTTAACGATATACTTTCGCTTTTGCGGACTTTCACGCACACTGATTGGTCTGACGATTAAATAATTACGAAAGACGAGTGATGGGCTACGAAAGATACTTGAAAAAATTGGTAAAATAATACTATTTCAGAAACACTGGCGCAACCTTAAATATGCCGCAATAAAACGGGAGCCCAGGATGAGTTAGTAGAGGCACAGAATAATAATAAGTACTACGTACAGAAGTTTTACTTCGCGAAGTTATTTAAAAAAATGTATGCTCAATGTCATTAACAATATGGTGTAATTTAGCCTGTCTCAAGAGTCAAGCACCATTTTGTTGACAAACGTCAGTGATCGGCACTGCGCCGAAGCTATAGGGCTGACTTCGGTAAAATGATGTGACGTGAGGTGCCAAACTGCGGAAAATGGCGGAGGAAATACATGATTTAGCATGAATTATCATGAATAATATTAACTACTTATTTACCTCTCAGTGTCTTGAGGCAACTTAAAAAAGTACATTCTGTGTTTTTATTATTATTTAGGTAGTTAAATACTGCACAGTATTTAGTACACCATTTTCTTTATTTTCCTCCATCATACACAAGAATACGCGTGCGTGAGTCAATGTTTGCTCGTATGTGAGGCCTTGTCGAATAGTATCCTGTAGGTGGGCCATCGTGCGTGTTTTGTTTTCGATGTAAACTCGCGGAGATGAACAGGCCTGGTAGAGGGCTGAAAATGGGGCAAGTGACCAACGCTTGTGATAAACGTCACTAAATATGCCCGTATTTGTAATCCACCCCTGACCGCGGCGAGGGTTACATAACTTCGACTATCATTGCTAAGCCTCAAGTATTGAAAATAATCCTTATTTATCGCCACAGGCGAAGAGGAGCTTTTCCAATTGCTGTATAACACCTATCCAAATTGAATTCGGACCGAAATGGATACCCAAGTTAAATATTTGAACCTTCGAATAAACGTTTAACATAATTAAAAGGACGTTACTGAAAGGTCGTGTTTGCCAGGCCAAAGGTGAGTTGCTCGATTTGAATAGAATGACATTCTGGTTTCACATTAGAATATTCGTGTAAATACTCAACGCTCTCACGTTGCCTTTTCAAAGAGCACATACGAGGTTTAGGTTGGGTCATTGTTGTAATGTATTTGAGTTTTAGGGCGCCACTATGAAGTCGTTATATTGCTTCTAGACAGTCAATGACCGAATGTTAATAATAATTTATTTAGCAAACTTTATAATAAACTATCGTGTATCTAGGAGAAAAATTGTAGCTCTGATGTCAATTACGCACGCACGGAATAATTTATTAAAAGTCCAACTTTTAACCAAACTATTCACAGAATTCTAATACCTTCTCTGACTGATTTCAAGTAGTGTGTATTTAGTCCACATTCGTAACTAAAACATAAGGACATAAAATATAGTTCTTTGCCCAGGGGACCGCATGAGTGGATTTCAGTTAATTACAGAAAGACTATCGGAAACTGTGCGTAATCCTGAGATAAAAGTAAGGCGAAGCCATTGAGAAACTACAAATACACAAAAGAAAAGAATGGGTTAGGTTTGACTATGAACGAGCAGGTCCTACTTACGAGGTTCACTGGTTTTTCCAAAAATTAAGTTTTTACTATCCCAATTTTAACTTGAACATTCTTTTTTTCGAATTCTTCCTATATTTTGAAGCGCGACTGGTTCATTGAAAAATGATTCCACTACATTTTAGAACAAATTCAAAAGTGGTTTTGTTTAACAACTTCCCGAATCCAAACATTAACTCGGTCGTTGTATACCGTTTAGTACTTGTATGTACCTAATAAGCGAGTTACCAGCTGATGTCCTTGCTCCACTAGCCCACTGCTTTGATTGCGTTTCATTTAATTCATCCTAATGCAATTTTATATCACTCGCTTTAATTACTCACATTACCACTGGAGTAATTGCGTTAAGTAATTAAAAACATTCATCAAAAGAAAAAAACTTGTATGTTTCATAGCTTCTTTAATTTGATTTGAAAATATTGTTACGACCTCATCCGTCAGAGGGGACTAAGTTACGAGCACCGATAAAAATATTCCAAGTAATTTTTATTTTTATTCGGGTGTGTTTAAAGTGAAAGGATACCAATGTTCACTCGTAAAAAACACATCGAATTTGAATTCAATTTGCCAGTGAGTCGATCATCTTAAGGCGAGGATTCTTCATAATTTTATATCACATGCTATTTGTTTGCATAAATTGGAACTCATAGTTATTTGTACTGAATATTTATTTACTAAAACTTATTTAGGATAGGAATTAGGGTGGATAATCCTGTAAGTAATTAGTTTTACGATTTCTAGTTTGTCCTGTAAGTAATTAGATTTATAATTTTCGAGTAGTAATCGTTTTCAGTATATCCGTGAGTTTAGTAAGTTTAACGGTAAAATTGAATGTTTTATTGCCAGTGATTGATTCGTTACACGCTCTTTTAATTAAGCCAATATATCGATTCAAAAAGAATTAAAATTATTATCGTTTGTCTTTTTTACCGTATCAAGAATTCAAACAATTTAAAACTTAGTAACTTCAGAAGTGTTAACTCCCCCTTAAGTAAAACGTTCTTCTTTCGGATTTGGCCCCCGACAAAAAGTATCTTGATCGTTTCTAAATTACAAAACAATTATTCCACAGTTTGTGTTTTTGTTTCGTGTTGCAAATTCAACGTTGTTTCAGACTTTTATGCATTTAAATTGGCTGCAACATCACTTTCCAAATTCATTACTCACACACGAGGTAACAGATTTCGTTTTTGTGCAACGTAATTTATAATTATACATAAACTACCGTTTGCATTAATTCTCTTTATGCGAAAATATTAATCTAATCAAGCTCTTACTCGGAACAGGAGATAAACTAAACAAGTATTACTTATAATAATATAATAGCCCTGTATTTGTTTCTGCGAATTGTGGATCACTGTTCATACGAAAACCTTTCATTTGAGCATCTTGTAACCTTAATTACGTACCGTTTATTGTTTCTTACTTATTACAACGACTTATCAGACTACGAGTATAATCTGTAACACGAACAAAAGCTTACTCTTGTGTCAAAATAAGTTCATCCCGTATTTGACCTAGTTCTTAGAATGGTTAAGCAGTTTATAGGGCAAATTGAAAGCTCTATATCCATTGTGTGAAGATCTAGTGACTGGTAAAAAACTTAACTTTGAGGTAACTAGTTTTACTGAAAAATAAACTTTTGAAAGCTAAAATAGAATATCTTGTAATAAAAAGGTGCTGTTTTATAACATATATGCATAGTTTGATGTGCTAATTGTTTATAAAAATATGATTTGGAATGGAGGGCCATTTTTGCGACAGTATGTTGAGTTTTTTTATTTTATTTGGCTCGTTACGTAGCTCAGAAAGATTTGGCAGTCCTACAACCACGTAATTAAAATGACAGTTTCAATGCACATTCAGTTGCGGTTAATTTGCAAATGAAACGTAGCTTAAAAATTTTTTTATGCACATTATTGTATTCAAATCCCAGACACTCCGTAATAAACATTCGGTCGCGTGATAACAATTGTTTATGGTGTCGTAAAAGTTTAAAAACTGCTCCGATTTCCATGGAAAGTGGCTGAGTTCTCTTCTTTGTTCTGTTAAAACCTTGGGTTTAAAGTTAAACGTATGAATATGTAGATCAGTTCGTATGAAATACGATAGATGGCGCTACCGGTCCATAACGGTCGGCAGTGGATACAATTTCATACATTAGATGCTAGATTACAATAATTCTTGTAACAATATAAAATGCAGTAACATAAAACTGGCTTGTATTAGCAAAACAACTACTAAAGTTTTGAATATCATGCTTTCTAAAATGTTATCAAATTGTTAACATTTCTTCTTAGTCGTTACGCTCTTGGCAGAGCGGTCGTGGTCACGTTGAGGCGTTGTTTACATCGGTTGTAGAGGCGGATACAACTCTCCGCACGATCTCCCTCCATCTCTCTCTATTGGCAGACTTTCTGGTGCAGTCACATAAGCCGTCTCCTACTGCTGCTTTCACTTGGTCAGTCCAGCGCATTGGTGACCTGCCACGCGATCGGGTTCCTTCGACTTTGCCCTGGACGACCAGTCGTTCTATGGAGTTGTCATCCCGCCTCGAGACATGTCCGAAGTATTGCAGTATGCGCGACTGTACTACGGTTGATAAACGCTGAGTGACACCGAGCTCCTGGAGTATGGACACATTGGTACGGAACTCTGTCCATGATATCCCGAGCATCTTTCTCCAGCACCACATCTCTAGGGCATCTATCTTCCTCTTTTCCAAGTCGCGTACTGTCCATGTCTCTGCTGCGTAAAGAAAGATGGGGAATACAAGCGCTCGCACAAGTCTAACTTTGGTGGCTTTGGTAATGTTGCGATTCCTCCATAACTTCCTTAACTTCTCCATCGCAGTTCTGGTTATGGCCATACGACGTTTTACTTCATCTACGCAGCCGCCATTATTTGAGATGAGAGCTCCAAGATATACGTAGGTCTGAACTACGTCACAGTTCGCAATGTGTGTCACTTCGGGCGAATTTTCATTAGAGCGATCCACGATCATAACCTTGGTCTTCGATCGGTTAATCTTCAACCCAAACGTAAGGCTAACGCGCTCCATTTTGAGAAGTAATTCTTCCATAAGGTCAGCGTTACTCGCAAATAGGGTAGTATCATCTGCATACCGCAAGTTCGCAATTTTGTATCCACCAATTGCAACACCATCGGTCCAGTCTTCAAGAGTGATTCGCATTATAAGCTCGGTGTACACGTTAAATAGTAAAGGTGATATTATGCATCCCTGTCGTACACCCGCACTTGGATGGAAACTATCCGAGAGGAGGTCATCCGTCCGCACTGAAGCTGTTCCCCCTTCGTAGAGTTCTCTGAGCAAGTGTACGAGGTGTTGCGGGGTTCCCATTTCCAGTAGAGTTCTCCATAAAGTTGGCCATTTTACAGAGTCGAATGCTTTAGAGAAATCAACAAAGCATATATATGTCGGCTTATTGAACTCTCGAGCCTTCTCTATAATTTGACGTACGATGAGGATTTGTTCACGGGTTCCTTTACCTTTAACGAAACCGGCCTGTTCTGGCGCAATTTCTCTGGACAAATATGCCTTCAGTCGCTCGTTTATGATATGCAGCATTATTTTGCTAGCGTGCGTTATTAGGGCAATAAGCCGAAAGTTGCCACACTTCTTCGTGGAACCTTTTTTATGAAGGGGCACAAATACTGTGTGACACCATTCAGAGGGCCATTTGCCCGTGAGCCATATCTTGTTGCAAATGGTGTGAAATATATGAACGCCACGCTCGCCTAGTGCTCGGATGGTTTCAATTGGGATCTCATCCTTCCCTGTCGCTTTCCCATTTTTAAGATGTCGAATAGCAGCTCTTATTTCTGACTCGAGGATATCAGGCTCAAGCATGTCACTCGCGGGTGTCGTAGCTGCAAAATCTCGCGACTGCGGGTCCTGAAACAGGGACTGACAATAATCTCTCCAGACTCTCGAAATTTTGTCTAGTTCAGTGAATACTTGGCCGTTATGATCCTCGATAGCCCAGGTTTTAGACGGCAGTGTTTTTGTAATGAGGCGGATCTTCTGATACAAGTCTCTTGACTCATACCTGCCAGCGTGCGTTTCAATTTCATTGCAAATATTGTGTAGGTAGGCATTATGGTCTTGCCTGCATTTAAGTTGTATCTGTGCGGTCATTTTGTTGAGATTCCCGATATCAACTCCCATTGATTTCATTTTGCGGCGTTTCTCGACGAGTTTGAAGGTGTCATCCGTCATCCAGTGCTGTCTTTTGGAGGTCTTAATTTTTGGTGCGGCTTCCGATACAGTTGAAGTGATGAGTGCTTTAGCACGGTCCCACAGCATATCGGGGGTTTCGTTAGCTGGATCGGCTTCAGACCACTGGGGCCACTTTTGATCCATAGTCGAACGGAATTTGAGGATGTCCCTTACCTCCAGCTTTCTCGGCTTTTTAATGGTTCTTGCTGCAGTCAGCTTGAGCTTTAGTTTGGAGATCAGAAGTTGGTGGTCAGACCCACAATCCGCCCCAGGTAGCGTACGAGAATTTGTTACAGATGATCTCCATCGCGACCGGATCATAATGTAATCAATTTGGTTGCGAGTTTTTCCATCAGGTGATACCCAGGTGTACAGCCTTCGAGGGTGGTGTTGAAAAAGGCTATTCACAATCAGCAGATCGTTTTCTGAAGCAAACTGTATCAAGCGTTCACCTCGTTCATTTCGCTTTCCGAGCCCAAATCTGCCCGCGCATTTGCCCAGTTGATAAGCGCTCTCTCCGATCTTAGCGTTTAAATCTCCAAGGATGACCAACAGCTCCCTATTGGGTATCTTCGCTATTGTATTTCCTAATTCGGAGTAAAATTTTTCGATCTTCTCGTCGCTTGCAGTAGAGGTTGGGGCATATACCTGGATGATGTTAAGGTTAATTGGTGAAGCTTTTATCTTTATGCTGATAATCCGATCGCTTACCGGCTCGTACCCCATCACGCAGTTCTTCTGTTGAGCGGGTATTAAGAAGGCCACACCGTTGCTGCTACTAATGTCGTTGCCAGAATAGTAAATGACGTGGCGGTCTGTCAATAAATGTCCGCTGCCTTTCCAGTGAGTTTCGCTTAGACCACAGATGTTCACACCGACTCTAACTACTTCTCTTTCCAGCACGTTAAGTTTTCCAGGTTGGTTTAAGCCACGCACATTCCAAGTTCCTATCGTCTGAAGGCGTCTTAGTTTAATAGAGTTTCCAGTAGTAGAGTTTCCATGGAGGGCCTGGTCTCTCACCCCACCATGGCCGGTAGCCAACTTCACACCACGCGCCCCGGACGCAGCGCAGCGCCGGTCGCTAATCGGTTCGCAGGGCGATCGCGTCTCATTTTTCTGTGCTCTCATGTGACTTTCTTGGGAATGTGATCGCAGTGGTTTCCCCTTGCCTTCTGCGTCAGGCATTTTTGAGATTATTTAGATCTCAAGGCCGCTGGAGCCTCCTCTTCTCGGTTGCCCGAGCAGGTGAGTGGTTATCCCGCCACAGCTCGGTCGCCATTGCCTCGTCCGTTATCTAGCAGGGGGCACCACGACCGCTGGAGAGTAGTCGTACCTGGGTTCGCTTATGAGTTCCAGGTCGTGCAGGTGAGGTTGACTTGGGGCTGACTAGATGTTATGGCCATTCTCCCCCTTACCCCCCTTTAACCGTTAACATTTAGTACATAGTTATCCTATTACTTATTTTACCTTTAATTAAATGAAATTCCCTGAACCATATGTAACGTAATAAATTAATTGTAGTATGTATTATAAAATATTAGACATTTATATAAAATTGCGTAATTGTAGCACCTGCCTACGGGCGTATAATGGAAACTAATTATTTTAACAAATTAGTAGGAAGCAAAAGTAATTGGAGGGGCTCATCGTTTATACTTTAAATTAAGTACCCAAGGTGCCGTTATGTAAAACGTTTTTAGAATATATTATTTCTAATAAGTTTCTAAATGTGAGGTAATATTGCTGAGAGTACTTGTTATCTAAGCAGCACACGCCATGGTCTGGAATTAATGGGTGATCATCATAGTGAAGCAATGTTTTTTAAATTTACAGCTGATTTTGTCTGAATGCTTTCGTACTTCTATTTCTACTGCTTTAACGGGTAATATAATTAGATATCATTTAATATTTTATATTGCGTGTGCGAAAAAAACAAAATACAGTATAACATAACCATATGGAAACAAATGAAATATTCCGAGTAGAATACCTACCAAAATAATATTTTTAACTTTTTACCAACAGAGCGAGCTCAAATTTCATACCCTCAGTATATCAATCTGCTCTGTAGATTTAAAATCAAACTTTTTGCTTGTTTCGGTGAGGGTATGAACTCCATACATATTTTAAATGAAGGGACCGACATATAACACGGACGCCTCGCTCGGACTTTCTTTTAGTCAAATGAGGCATAATAAAATAATGGCACGAAAAAAGGTTCCTCGGAAAAGTTATGAAAGGGAGTTCCAAAAGTTTAGTGGCGCCCGCCCCTTTACGTTTTATACATTCAACTCACTCGGGTTTGTGTTATTATTTATGTTACATTTTCCTCTGGCCGCAACCCTCCGCTGCGGCTGGTTTTAATTAATGCTACTCATTCCCGTACCTTCCTAGTGTTACAACAATTATTTTGCCAACCTCATTAAGATGTTTAATGCCGTGAAGAAAAATATTCACGGGAAGTTTGCACGTTCTCTCGAGCTTTGTGCGCCTTTGTGTTATTGTGATCTGGTCTCGACTTAAGTTTGTTCAATACTCCGTATCAATTTATATTCCAGCGGACCCGCCGTCTTAAGTAATACAAAAGAATTGATTGCAATGAGTTCCCTCGGTCAACTTTTGTTATATTTTCGCCGTGGAGAGCCGTTGTGCTGAATGATATTGTAATTTATTTGTATATTTCCTTTGATTGCAAAGAAAATGCGAAACAAAAGTAGTGGTGAAAGTGCTATAAAAAGCCTTTTCATAAAAGAAGAATCGGTGAGAGTTGATACCTTTTAATAATTATTTAGTTACAAAGCTGGCGAGGCTTATTCCGTGAAATCCGTTGTATAAATACAGGGTGAAAAAGTACAGGTTGACAAAACTCGAACAATAAGTGAGCTCAGAAGAACTTTGATTTCTGTGAAAATATACTAATAATGAATGTGTTTTATTTATTAATCTTAACGAGGTAAATAATGTTTTTGTATCAGTTGAGTTTAACGATTCTTATCTGTGGGGTGACTTTCAAAGACTGTGTAGTGTAAAATTCAAACATTTAAAGTTATAGGAATACAACTTTATATTTTGCAGAGCTCCAAAGCCCCATTAATGATCGGATACTCTTTGAATCAGATTAACACTTAACTGCTCAATAAAACGCAGCGTATGAAACATGCGCTGCGCTATCGGGTCGTTAGGTGGCGTATTATTTCCATCGGTCGTCCATCACCGGCGATCGGCCGCGCGCGTCCGCCCGCTGCGATTAGGGATGGTCAACTCGATTTAATAACTCGAGTTAAATCGAATTGAGCTTATAAAGAGTTTGCTATTCTAACTATAATTGGATTGTCGTGGTAAAGGAAGAAGCGAGTAGTAGTACAGCATTGACGCACATTGTTAAGTGTTACTTGTTCTCACTTTGACCGATATCTTTGTGTGTTTCATCATCATCATCATCTCAGCCATAGGACGTCCACTGCTGAACATAAGCCTCCCCCAATGCTTTCCATGATGCCCGGTTGGTAGCTTTGTGTATTTGCCTGCGATTATCTCGCGATTGACTGAACCGATTTTGATGCGGCTTTCAAATTACTCATTAATCATTACAGTTTAACTCGAGTTAACTCAAGTCGTGTTTTATCCTGAGTTAGCACAACACTACAGTGCGACCCGCGCGAATGCGACACGTGTCGCCGGGACGTTTTGCTCGCGCTTGCCGTTGACACCCGTGATGGATCGCGTGCGGGATTTTTCTAAAAGTATATTAGCAATATATGCTTTGACTTTTACTGCGTTTATTTTAACCCATCGTCCGACAACCGACCCATATCATAAGCATAACCAGTTCCTAGAATTTCACCAAACCACACTGAAATTAAACACTGGTAGAGCAGTAAAATTAATCCTTTTTGTTAGATCCATACGTAAAGCGACACCCTGTATGAAGTATACCTAGTTAGATGTTCATAATCACACAACACTTTTAACTTCAAACCTTCAAACTGAGAGTTCTACTTAGTATAATAAACATCCATGATTCAGTACAAATTGTTTGTTCTCATCACGTGCTTTTCCGCTTTGCGATGCACCCCCGCAATTCCTAGCTTAGTTTGTAGTCAGGATACTGCTGACCACCAGAGTTTGCTCTGTATTCTGTTGGAGAATTAATTTTATTCTCTCTTCAAACAGTTTACTACTATTAAAAAAGAATTATTTTTGTTTGTAGGTACTGAATGTACTAATTTTCAACGTAGCGACACATTTTTGCCACCACTGCAATTTCAGTTTACTGCTTGACTTAAAACAACCTGGAAAGTTGAGCAGGACCGGGTTAGACGTATATGAAATTAATCTGCACCTAACTGAAGGGCTAAGTAAAAGCTATGAGAAAAGAGCTTCGATCTAAGCTTAGCCTGGTGTGACATTTTCATACACATATGCTGGTTTTTTATATTCAATCTTAATCCAAATCCGTCCGTCAACAAGCTATGTCCATCTATGTCTTTATGCCACCTTAGATTAGGGGGCGTCCATTAATTACGTGAGACGTTTAGGGGGGTGAGGGGGTCAAGAAAAATCTCACTAAATCTCACGTAGGAGAGAGGGGGGGTCTCGACTAGGGTTTCTGATTTCTCGACCTATTTTTTTTCTCGAGTTTCGGGAATTCTCGAGGCGAAAGTCTCGAGTTTTCTCGGGTCTCGAGTCTTTTAATTAAAACTGTTGAAATCGGTTGAAATGTAATAAAAACTCAGGTTTTTTAATCTAATATACCTACTTTAATGCACAACAATCAATTTTAGAATTTAGTACCACTTATTTTGGTAAGGAAACAAACAAAAAATGAAATCTTTCATAATTAATATTAACTAATAATCATAATTTAGTTATTAACTAAAGGAACAAAAGTCATAAAGTCGTGTGTACTTTAAGGATAAATAACAATAAAAAAATAGGAGAATAAGAGCTACAATTGAATCACTTATTTTCCAAAGGACACAAGTCCAAATAGCAAAATTACGATAAATATTTTTTTTTTTATAAACAAAAAAACACTTTTTAATATTTTTTTAAAGGATAGTGCCAGGGTCTGGACCAAGTGCTGCCCAGAATTAACCCATAGTGCATTTTGTTCCTCAGACCAATACTAATGTATTAACCGAAGCGCACTGCAATCTATCCCTGGAGTTAAGAGAAAAAAAGAGTTTTGTTTTGAAATATTTACATACAAAATATCATCGATGTATACGTACTACGCATAAGATTTCGCGATTTTGGCATTAAATAACACTCGCTATGTTGAACTTAACCATACTGCATCCGTACACCTTACTTTAGTGCGACTTAGACATTCTTTATAAGCGATCTAGCGCTGTTGCAATAGTTTGGTTACTTGACAGAAATCATTATTTCCAAAATGAATCAAGAAGTTTTAGTTCTCTATCCTTGCGAAAAATCAATTTATTGGTGTATTACAATCGATTATTGAAGTTATTGTAAGCTAAAACTTCTTGCTCTATCTTGGAAATAATTAATTTCGGTCAACTAACCAAACTACTGCAACAGCGCTTGATCGCTTATAAATAATGTCGAAGGCGTACTAAAGTAAGGTGTACGGATGCAGTATGGTTAAGTTCAACATAACGAGTGTTATTTAATGCCAAAATCGCGAAATCTTATGCGTAGTAGGTATACATCGATGATATTTTGTATGTAAATAATTCCAAACAAAACTCTTTTTTTCTCTTAACTCCAGGGATAGATTTCAGTGCGCTCCGGTTTACAAATTAGTATTGGCCTGAGGAACAAAATGCACTATAGTTTCATTCTGGGCAACACTTGGTCCAACTTCCATACATGGATTGGCACTGTCCTTTCTTTAGGATAACGAATACTTATTAACGATAACTTGAATAAACTTTACGAGGAGGCACGAGTACCTAACTTAACAGACAGTTAACAAATTTTTCGGTCTTTAAATCAGTCAGAGTTAAATCTATACTTATAATAAATCTGTAGAGAGGTCAATTCTGTACATGAAATATATTTTCAAAATAACTATCAGGGGGTGATTAGTGATCGATACTGATGCCAAAAATGCAATCAGTAAAATTTTTGTCTGTCTGTCTGTCTGTCTGTCTGTATGTTCCTTATAGAAACAAAAACTACTCGACGGATTTTAACGAAACTTGGTACAATTATTCTTCATACTCCTGGGCAGGTTATAGGATACTTAGGAATTCCCACGGGAACGGGAATTAGCGGGTAAATCCTTTTGTATGAAAAATCTAAACCGCTTGAGTTAGACGCTTGAAATTTGTCATGCAGGTACCTTAGTAAACATAAAGCTTAGTTACAACAGGATATTGCAAAATTCCCACGGGGACGGGAGTTAGCGGGAAAAAACATTTGCATGAAAAATCTAAACCGCTTAAGTTAGACGCTTGAAATTTGGCATGCAGGTATCTTAGTAAACTTAAAGCTTAGTTACAACAGGATATAGCGGGAAAAAACATTTGTATGAAAAAATCTAAACCGCGTAAGATAGATGAAGGGGGTAAAACGGGATCCACGCGTACGAAGTCGCGGGCGGCCGCTAGTACATAATAAATAGGTATAGCATACTCGTAGGTAAACATTATTACTTAGTTTCCATTGAGATCATTAATTCCAAATCAAATCAGTTAAAAAAGGAAGACTAGGCCAGTCTAAAAGCAACGTTAACCTATTAAATAATTAAAAACTTAATTTTGTCTAAGAAAACCGGCTTTCAAGAGTATTAAAGCTTCAAAATCGAAACTCGAGAATTCTCGAGCTCCGGTAATTTTTTTCTCGTCTCGAATGAAGCCAAATTTCTCGAGTTTTCTCGAGTTCGAGAAGGCTCGAGCAGAAACCCTAGTCTCGACAAATATCACGTAATTTTTTTCAGCAAGAAAAAGTGTCAAATTGCGAGAAAACTGGGTTATTTTAAATTAAAAAAATTAAATATTGTTTAAAGATGATTATGATAAATTATTCAATTTTTTATTTTAAACCGTCTAACAAAGAAGAAATTAGAAGAAACAGTTTTTTTAATATTAAATCCTAATGGAAGCTTAGATATTACCCATTTACATTGCAAATATGTATTTTAAGAAATCTCACGTGAGATTGTGGGGAGGGGGTCTGGAAAAATCTCACCAAATCTCACCAAGGGGGGCGGGGGGGTTGAAAAATTGCAAAAATTGTCTCACGTAATTAATGGACGCCCCCTTAGTAGACCTAGCTGCAAGACTGTCAAATTGTTTAAACATGTCACGCCGTTATCGCTTTTCACGCCGCGCCATATCTCACGTGTCAAATTCATAGGTCCATTAGTTTAATGTAAACTAAACACGTTTGGTCTAAGACCTAGATAGCCTTTTCAGGGATAACC
The DNA here is from genome assembly GCF_963855985.1 of Ostrinia nubilalis. Classification (NCBI taxonomy): domain Eukaryota; kingdom Metazoa; phylum Arthropoda; class Insecta; order Lepidoptera; family Crambidae; genus Ostrinia; species Ostrinia nubilalis. The sequence goes on from NC_087103.1 coordinate 11,403,294, forward strand.
TTAACTGGTGTCGTAATTTGTCTCCCGCCTTTTCATAGCCCGGTTAATGTCAGCCCAGATCGCTTGACCTCGTTAATCAAAAGGTCAAGATAAAGAAAATATTTGAACTAATTGCCGTTTATTGGTTTTTTACGTCTAGACCTTCGCTTTGTTTCCAACAGTCCAATTAATATTTAACTTTTATTTAACTAAAAGGCATGCGTAATGAAAAACGAGATTAGAATAAAATGTTACTTTTGAAGCTTTATTTTCTTTTCGAAATTGTAACAAATTGCCAGCAATAATAACGCTTATTGTATTTATTCATATTGTGCCATGTTCAGCGTAATATAACAGTTCTCTTATTTAGGTTATTCTGAGATATAATTATATCCTACATAAATAAGTAAATGTTTAGATATGTTCGTAGCGCTTAAATATTGGGCACAAACACAAAGTTATTTCAGTAATAACAATATTAAACCCTGACTACCTTAATATTATGGTTATGATATTGTGTGAGTAGCGTTACGTAACAGGATTTTAAAACGGGATTGATCAATCAACAACAAAGTTACGATGGAAGATAAACATTAAAACGGAGTGCTTAATAAACTACCCGTTAACTTCTTGGCCATCCCCGCGTCGCCCGTAAATACTGCTCCTATAAACACTTTAATAACAGGTAGTCACGGAAACGTAAAATGTAGCACTTTCAATATAGCCAAGGACATCCAACGGCATTTACGCAGTGCTGAGATGAACAGCCAAACCACTTGCTATGACACCTAAGTAAAATGCTGTAAATCAATGTGACTGAAATTAAGAAACCCGGCAGTCGATTGTTTTTTCCTCTGAGAGCTTTTCTCATTTTTGAAAGGCTGCCTGGTTGGTTGCACGTGCAACAGCTACCAAGCTGTTGCACGTGCAATAAGTAATGTGTTTCTACCAAATGTGCTTTAAACTCCAAAGCAGCCTCCAGTATTACAGGCGGCAGCTACACTTAAAGCAGTTGCGGTATACCAAGAGGCTAAGATTTAAATTCTAACAAATAAATGTTACGGCTGTTTCATTCCGGCTTTGGTATTAAGGAAGACCAATATCTCAGTCGCGACTCGTTCGCGTCACGTTTTCAATTAGTCTATTCAGAGAGGCTCGCCTCATAGATATTCTATGGGACGGTAAGATTTGAGTGCCTACTTCATCCGTCTGAAAACGAGTAGCAATGATTATTGCTACAAAATTGAATAGGCGCACGGAGACGTCACAATTCTAATTTCTTTCACATTTTCCTTATTGCTAAGCACGTTGTTCGGATATTGGCATATCGCTTTCATGTCTTCTATTCCCAATATCCCTGTTGGAGGCTATTGAAACTAGTCGCTAATTAGTACGCAGACCAGAGCGACAATGTACGTGGACAGTATTATGTCGTAAAGCATACATTATGTCCTATCTCCTCGAACAAGACCTATTGCTGGGCTGTTAATGTCTTGTTTAGTTAACTCTAAGTTACGGTCTCGTATACGTTACATGGCAGCATCGGACTCCAATTGATTTAATTGCCAAATTGTCCTGAAACACACTTCATAGTTGAGTTCTGAAGTGAATAAAGCTTTTTAAAAGTTTTTCAATGTGAACTGTAATCGTAATGCACAGACGATGCACATCGTAATGCACATCAAGCTAAAATTTGTGCATCTTATGCAGTTGTAAAAGGTTCTATTTTGCAACAAAAATACAATCGAGTCCGATATGCTTTCAACTTTATAAACACTCTAGAAACTACTAAGTTATTATTGTTATCAAATCGCAGTAGTTCAAAGATCTTGCTTAACGTGAGCATGTCTAATTCGGGTAAATCTGCGAGTTTAAATCCAGGTAAGCACTTTCAGGAGGTTGCTGAGTAGTGAGCACTCTGTTACATCATTCAACGTGCGCCTTTAAATTTCGCGCGTTCAGAGAACACTTGGTGTGCATCTTTACTCCTGAAGTACTCGTAGAATTTAGCAGCTCTAGAACTAGAATTGCATTCAAGAATGTTTCCTAGAGTTTCTAATTCTATCAAATAAAATTTTAGTCATTTTATGTTCTTTTATTGCTGTGATTTTTTTTATTTTTCTGACTTTTAAACGATATTGTTGATCCAGGACATCACGCCGATTTTCAGTTTTTTTTTTTGGGATAAATTAGTTTGATAGTAATTTATAGAGTCTCATATTTGAAACTTTGACACTGATGAAAGTACAAATGTGATTTCTTTCTAATAAATTGTGCAGCTGATACAGAAACAGACATTATTTGTATTCATGATTCATGAACATTACCCACCTCACGCAAATTAACAATGAGATGACAACACTCATTTCAAAATCGGACAGTTTATTGTGACAGACGACTCCTGACTATTCAAAACGCCGAATAAAGGGCACAAATGTAAATAGAACATTCTGAGATATTAAATCTGTCATCACTTCAGTCAGGCTAATTTAAGCGTCTTGTATTTCTGTTAATTAAAGAGCTTGTCCCGCAGTGCAGCGTCCTGTAATTAACTGGATCTCAATTTAGCCCGTGGAACATCAAGATGGTTTCATATTAAGTAAAGCTATTTGAGATATTGCTGGGAATTGGGTTGAAAGCGATCGGGATGTTACTTGTGTGTGTGTGACCTTCGTATGTTATACCTTCTTATGCCATACTCTGAATAAAGCTTCAGTTAGGTTATGGCTAAATTGGGAAAAAAACACTTAGTCGTATTGATATAGACTCAAATCAATTTATTATTTTCATATTTTAATTGGTTTCAAATAGATTTGTTATTTTCATATTCATAAAAAATTGGTTGAAAAAAAAAGAACATGATTGCTATTATTTGTAATTATGAAAGTTAAATATAATAGAGAATTTGTGATTCACCTGATGGTAACGGGTCACAACCTTCCATTGACATTCGCTAATAAATAGAGTTACCAATGCATTGTCTACCTTTGTGTACTAAAATAAGTTTATGAAACTAAAACTTTACCCATTGTTATTTTAGACTCTTTATACATTTTGAACGCGAACAACGTATTTAAATTTCCAATGAACAACAAACAAAGGCCAGGCAACATCTATTTCTGTGCTGATAAATAGGCAAATCCATGAATAATAATGCACCCGGGTGATTAATTAGCGTTATATGATATACGCGTTTGACAGGTGCTACATAATGAATTGGGTTTATAGCGTGGAATAATTCATGTGTACCGATTAGGCCCGTATCTAAGACGACGAGGGTCGTGCTGGGTTGCCTTCTGTCTGGGGTGTAGTAATTGTTACGCTCGTATTCACAAACATTACTATGAGGTCTCACAGTGCGCGTGGACGCACAGGGTCACACGAACTAATCATAGAGCTCTATTCAACGCTGTGCGTTCGATTGCTGCTTGATATGAGCAAGCATCGTTTGTGAAAACGAAAAAAAAACTTAGGGGTGTTAATCTCCTAGTTCCGATTTTCCGACTGTTTTTGTTATATTTTTAGGCATTGGTTTATTGAGATTAATGAGATGTCGGGAAAGTGTGACGTCAAAAGCAAATTTAGGTTGTGGGCATGCCCAATTGCCCACCGTGGCCATAGCATTTGGATCCTGCCTGGTCTCCTAGCGGCATACCAGTTTCATTTCGTTTCGGGTCCATTTATACACTGGTCATCACAAAAATCGGCCCACGTTTTACAGGAAAACTTGTTTCTACTGACACAATCATGGTGCCCCAACAATATTGGTGTTATTTGAAAGCCCAATAAATATCCTTAAAGAAAAACACATTTAATTTCCTAATAAACGATTAACATATACTACAGTAAATGTGACTTGAAAAACTTGAAAAAAGACCTCACTTTGGGCTCACCTCTGGGATCAATTAGACTAATTTTTATGGTTATAAAACCAAATAATGATCTCACGTGTCCTCTTTAACAGATGGATAGGGATTAATCCCAACTTAACAGTTTTATAGCCATAAAAGTAGGCTCAAGCGTAACTACCTATTTTTTGAAGAAGTGACTCTGGATTCTTCTACAGACACATTTTTGGGGTAAAAACCTTTCCTTTAATGAAATGAAGTTTAGAACTAGGCTTTTGAATGGTAATATAGTATAGTAATATTGGTGGGAAGTGGGGATGCATACGTTTGAAAGTGCTTGTCGCGGGTGGGTCGATTTTTATGATGACCAGTGTAGTTTAACTTTCCCGCGAGACAAACTTAAGTTTGTTAAGATTCAAGAGGTTAACCTCTTGAACTCACTGGTTGAGTTTTTAATGGCGGTCAAGCTGTAGATGCTACCCAGGAGTTGCAGGGCAGAGCGGTGGGAACCAGTGGTGGGAATAGTCCCGTATACCAGTTTCATGCTTATGGTCGTACGAAATGAAATATACGCGTGATTATCAGAACAACATTTTTATGAGTTAGTATTTTTTGCAAGTCAGCAATTCGAGAAGTCCTAGTCGGTCGGTGCGAGCTGTACGTGAGAGCACTCAAATAGTATTCTGTATGACTTTGCATTTTTAACTTAATGTAAAATAAATTACACAATTTTGTTATTTCTATAAAATTAATGTAGGCTTTGTTCTTTTAAGAAGTGAACTGGTTAGTGTAAAAAATATAGCAGTAATTTATTTCTCGAAAAGGTGTCTGTAAGAAAGGTTCTAGAAACAAATTATGTTTAAATAAAAATATCTCTATTATGAAATGTAAAGATAAGTAACTAATTATTTAGGGGCGAGAAATTAAAGTCTTGGCGACTCTCTCATCATTTTGAAAGAAAAAAAAATATTTTTATTTAGTACCTACCAGGTAATAAATAATACAAAAATCTAACCTGTACCTATATTCTATACAAAACAATTATGGCTCTAAATTTGTTTCTGCTTAGTATTTTGCGACATTTGTATACGAATTGATATGACTTACCATTTGAATAATAAAATGGTAAGTATGTAAGTGCCATTTAATGCTTACTTGAGTATTAATGAACTTGGAAGCACAGGACCGAATAATTAAGAATAGTAAGTGGTGGTTAAAGAGGGTCGCGTCGGCAACGAGGGTTGGCATGTGTCCATCTAGCAGTTATTGTTACGATGGTCGATTGGACACGACGCTGGTGTCTCGTTATGTATCACCATAATGTCTTTATAATGATACTAGCGACCCGCCCCTGCTTCGCATAGGTACAATGTATTAAAAAACTTCCTCTTGAATTACTCTTTTAAAAAACCGCATTAAAATCCGTTGAGAAGTTTTAAAGATTTAATCATACAGACAGACAGCGAAACGACTTTGTTTTATACTATATAGTGATGATGATAACTCATTACGGTGCCGGTGGTACACTGTCATTATAAAAATGTATACATACTTTTTTTTTTTCATTTATTCTGATGAAAAAGGAATCTGACGAATGTGTCTGAGATCCTAATGGAAATGTATATTTAATGTACAACTACGTTAATGTCAGTAAATTATTTTGGCTGCGACACGTTTTGATCAACATGCTATTTCAATTTCTTTGTTGCTAGGTTAGGTTTAATATTATTTTGATTTTAATTAATGTCGGCTTAGCCTGCTGGGTACCAGATTACAACGTAAACTATTTTCGCGGGTTTGAATACCGTAAGGGACTTACAAACATTTATACTCGCAGTCATAGACAGACGTTTATAGACGTATTATTTTTATATATTTTTATTTACAAAAGTTTAAATGAGTATTAAACATACGCATATAAAAAAATTACGTAAATTTTACTCACTTTAATTTATTGGAAATCAGTTTATAAACACTATTTTATTTATTTAACGCTTTTCAAACACAAACCAACCGCGTAAAGTTAAATTATGGGTTAAATTTTTTCGGTAAAATTAAATGATCCCTCGTTTTAACCTCTCGTTGAAATGAACACATCATGAACCATTTTAGTTATTCTCTTAATAACTGTGATTCAACAAACCGACACTAATTGCGATTCTGATTAAGTAAATTGAATATCATAAGTTCAAACCATACAGTGTTACATATTTGATGTTAAATACATTAAATAGTTTCAATTTATATTGGCTAGCATTTAATTTAGCCCATAAAACCATTTTGCCAACAGGTGACCGCAATAAATACATAATTGGATTTTGGATTTGGTTCTTCAATAACTAAAACTAAACTCTTGCTAGACTTATTTGTTTCAAACTCTCATTACTAATATTGGACACACTATTTCAAACCGAATTTAAGTTAAGCGTTTAGAAAATACTAAACTCAATTTAGTGGCAGTTATTTTGGTATATTTTAGTATTGAGTAAAACTAGACGGTAATGCGGTCTACTTATTCCCGGTAAAGGAGCGCCTGAAAGTCTTGATAATTAGGTATGCTTTCAGATGTTAAGCTTCGTAGAACACCGACAAGGTTCCTAGAATAAGAGGGTTCTACCAAGTACATGTAAAATTAATTATTTGATAATGAATAATAAAGTCGGGGAAGTAAAGTTCTCGAGTGGCGACCACGAGCCAGAAGACGTAGTATGGGCAGGCTCCCCACTAGATGTACCGACGATCTGGTGAAAATCTCGGATATCTGGCTGCGGACAGTGCAGAACGGGTCGTTTTTAAAATTCTTGAGGAGGCCTTTGTCCAGCTGTGGACGTCATTTGGCTACGAAGTACACATCTAAATTTAGTACGAGTCCATTACGTTTCCCAAATGAATGTGTAGGTCAAAGCGAAATTTGCCGCAGCGAGCTGTCTTTTTCAATTTGTTCCCTGTAATTGGAGTCCGGTCACCAAAATATCGGGTTTCGTTGTTTAACGTCTGTCTATCATGTCACGATATCGTTATTATTTACCCCGAATGATGACTAAATAAATGTTTTTCTTTTCAGGTAAGTGGATTCGTCGTTAACGGCGGTGTTCTTCGTTTCCTCGAAACTGCATAATAATCTTGTAAGTTGTGCTTTGTATTGAACTTTGCATTGAAACTGAAGGGCATTGAAGATTGGGAGTTCATTAGGCACACAAAACGAGCATTTCTTCAGGATTTTTTATGTGTATTTTGTTATCAAACTCTTTTTCTAAAGAGCATAGTCTAAAGAGTCCACATCAAAATCCGTTAGCTAAAATACTACTTTATAGCGTTATTGCGTTTAAGTTTATTACATATTACATACTTGGAGTAGTTGCGAACGTTGGCAAACACAAGTTTTGCTTTGAATCCTTTGAAATGCTGGCATTATTTACTCAAATCAAATAAAAACCTTCCCCCTTTTTGCCACCAAGGCAGCAGCACACTAGGGAGAAGGACTATAATATTAACGTGACATGTGTGGCTTTGAAAAAAGCGTCAATGGTAATGTAACGTCGCTGCTTACATTCCATTAAATGCGAATGTTACACGCGGTACGAACTTTTTGTTGGATGGAACTGTAGTTCCGCAACATTAGTACAAACGATCGAGTTCATAAAGTAAGTCCCGAAATGCTGTCGAATAATCTGATAGCAAAAAGCGTAGATGAGTGTCAGTGTGGGGCTATCAAGTGTGCGATCATATACAAGAGCTATTTGACAAAGTCGGAATTAGCGAGTCCTTATTGAAAAAATAAAAGTTATGTTTGATTTCACTGAACATGTTTGTTTGAAAGAACGGTGTTTATTTATTTATAAAATACATACACAGTTTAAAGTCAAATACATACTTACAAATCATGAAATATGAATTTTGACAGATCATAATTATGATGACACATAAAAACTACGAAGTAAAATAAGGCTTTACCTACATAGTAACATAAGGCTTTTACTTATAAACTAAAATCAGATACTAAGATACTGTAAAACTTACTTTGAGTATAAGAAAATAAAACCGAGACAAAACGTTTATTTCCATCCAATCCTATTTTCAAATAATACTCCTTTATATGATAATCGACGGCCACCATCAGCTCGTTTAGCAGCATCATTCCCTTTACGCACAATCGTTCGTTTCGGGGCCGCTCTTATTCAAAGGGCGCTGTATAGACTTACGGAGACAAAGCTGAGCTTCAGGCGCCGCCATTACAGTAATGTGAAGCTGAAACTTGACTGATTACTGCCCTACTGGGATGAATTTTTCCACTCCGCGTCGAAGCCGTTTAGGCGGACATTAGCGGTATTAGCGGGATCTTTTACCCATGTAATCGATTTAAGCGCTGTTTTTTGCGAACACCAAACCGTTCAGATAGCGTGTGAGACGAATTCGCACCCAAATTCTTACTAATTTCAACCGTGAACACTCCCCTTTGTCAATGTATACCTGCCGCATTCAAAGTTAAAAACCTGGAAGGTCCTTTATAAGGATTTACATACCGTTATTAGTATGGTAGGTTTTCCCAAATGTTTTCTTTTGCCAAACACGTTTTGTTATTTTATTGAACAACAAAATACGGGTTCTTTGAAATTCAAATGTTACCTAAATATTTTGGAATGTGCTCGTGTACGATAACACGTTCGTGCGTCAGTTTTCAATTTCTAAACACCAAAGTTTGATCTGCCCGAACAGTTATTTAACGGCCGTATCCAGAATATTTTATACGCGGCACTTAATTAACATACAGAACGAGGAACGCTAATATGTAATAATATATCATCTCAATTATTTCAGTCGGTAAGCACTAGCACTATTTCTCTTAACATTAGCATATTCAAATACGAACATCAAGTTAATTTAGTGGTCTTAAAATTAACTCGGAAATTATATGAGTTTTGCCATCGCGACGGATGTCATTTGCATTAATATTGGCTTTTGTTTGAATATTAATTACCGTGTGTACTAAGGCTTCAGCTGGAAGATTACGAAACCGATACGTTAATTAAAAAATAATATCTGCTCGGCCTTGGAGGCTCTCAATTTTGTTCCAAGGTCTTAATTACTCGGTCGCCTAGCAACCTGTTTCTTGGCTGTAAAGTTGATATTATTGGGGATCGCGGAAGCCACTGCCCACTTCGTTCGTTCGTTCGTTCGTTCGTTTCAGCCGAAAGACGTCCACTGCTGGACAAAGGACTGCCCACTTCATTTTAGATCAATTATGAGCCATGTTGTTAGCAAACTATGTGCTTAATTGGCACTATTGACAAGTTTCTGGTTGTTTCGAAATACCTTGGTAACCTTTAGGTGGCTTGGACTTTCTATAAATGAAATCTCTGCTTAGTTTCGAGACTTTGTAACTGACGGGCGATAGTTGAAATTTCTTCAATTTATTAATTAATACTCGAAGTTACATTTAATTAATTTCGAGGTATTCAGGGAACCGAACAGTTTCTCAAACTAAATATTTTTTACGATTTCCAAGTAATATCTGAAGCAAAAGTTGCTGAACATTGTATTAAGTATAAGCTTTTTATGAATACTTAGCGCAACTTATTTGAATCGACAATTTATTAGTGCCATGAATAAATTGTGACCTTGAAGCCCTAAGACACTTGATCCCGGATTTAAGCCCTTAGTGATTACTCCTATTTGCCTCTGATTATCGAGTAATTTCATTGTGTCCTTTGGAGCTTAATCTTTTAAGGTCTTCGGGTTGGGATAAGCATTCTTATCTTTCCTATCTAGGCTTTATCTATAGGGCTTTGTTCGGAATCTGAAGTTTTCCAACAATTATTCTTTGTTAAAATAAATAAAATGCTCTAATGTTAGGTTTTATGATCTCAAATATTTGTATGACACAAAAATAAGAAAAGTGACGTTAAGAGTGAATAATTAACTTTTTAAAAAAATAAAACCGACTTCAAATGCGTGAACACAAAAAAAAAGTAAAAATTAAAAATATTGCGTATAAAAAAGTTCATCCCCAATTTTCCACCCTTGGGGGTGAAATATTTTCTTCAAATTCGCATGAAACCACCCTTTTGATAATACCTATTCAACAAAAAAATAATCGTTCAAATTGATTTATAATCGGCGGAGATATTGCGTATAAAAAAGTTCATCCCCAATTTTCCACCCTTGGGGGTTGTTTTTTCTATTATTAAATTTAAATGGGACCACCCTTGAGGTATTACCTATAGGCCGAAAAAAGATTTGTTCAAATCAGTTCATAATTGGCGGAGTTATCGCGTAACAAACATAGAAAAAAAAAACATACGGGTCGAATTGAGAACCTCCTCCTTTTTTGAAGTCGGTTGAAAAGAAGGATGATATTCTTTTTACATGTCAGTCAAATAGCTACTATAGGCATATGACGATATGCGATGCAACTAAGTAATGCTTGTTTGTAGTAATTAGGCTGAGTTTGTCCTTGACTAGCTCGTAGTTGCATAGTTTTATTGGTTGTTAAGTAATTATTACTAATTTCTATTTTATACTACAGTTTATGTTTGTTTACGTCGTTGTCAGTACAAATCGTGGTCAGTGCAGCATTCAATTACGTCCCTATTATTAAAAAGGCACGGACACACGTTCGACCGATATGCAGTCACGTCAAAGTGCAATTATTATAATTAAAAGTCCTTGTTTACCGACGCGATCGCGAGGCCGTGTTTATTGTTTACTGTGTTTACTAGGCCTGTTCAGGCATAGCATGTGTTTTAATGATTTACCTAGAATTTATTGATTTTGATTTTAATTAAGGCTAAAAATCGCGTCGTATCGATAACTATTAAGGCTGGGTTGCACTGCACCGTCTTACTTTAACTTTGACAAACGTCAAAAATCTGTCAAACTCCATGCAAAAAGTACCGGTTATCGTTATAGTTACGGTCAAAGTAAGATGGTGCAATTCAGCCTAAGAGTATTATAAATTTTTCATGTAAAATAATTTAATAATGTTGTGGTAGAGTAGCACTTGTAGTTAGTAATAGTAATATCATGGGGTCAGCACATCTGAAGATGCGAGAAGTTACTATGACAGTCGTACGACAACTCGTTAACTAAGATTCGGGTCCAACGTTACCTCTGTTTGCATGTAGGTGCTAGACGTCTTGAAGCGCACAGCTATGGCCGAGCATTTGAATATTTCCTAGAGCGCTCGTCGCAGTCACCAGACAGCACGACATCCCGCTAACTCAGTCTGGGTTCTAAGTTCTAACACTTCTAACATTACCTTCTATCGTCTGCTCGATATAGATTATAACAAAGCTGCATGTCGCTAAACAGGACTGTACCAACAAGGCATTGCGACGCAACGTGACGCGCTCAGCTATAGTCGAGCACTTGAATATGTATGAGCACGCGTTCGCAGCTACCAGACAGCACGGAACGGAACGGCAGCAACTTAGAATGGCGTTCTAACGTTACTTCTCATCCTGTTTGTTCAATTTATTTATTGATTTGAAAGAAGAAAGAAACATCTATTTCACTGAACATCACAAAATCAAAATCAAAATTATCTTTATTTGTTTAGACTAATTAAATTAGTTCTTGCAAATCGTCAAATGCTCTTAAGGAGCCTATACATGTCTCATTCTTTTTTTGCCCTACCAGCGCTTCGAGACAAACATTTGGCAAGTGCTGAGAAGAAGCGCCGCAACAAACTCAGTCACCACTGTCTGCCGGTTTAAAAATATAAAAAAAAAATACAAAAAAGTAGGAAGTTACATACATTCAGAAGCAAGTTACTTACCACGCGCTCCCGTTGATAGAAGGTGGCCTTTAAGACGCCCATCTAGCACGAGACCGCGTGGCAGTTTTGAATATATTTCTTTAGTGCCGTGCTAATTTCTAGGTTAATTGTTGCGTTTTGATACATATATTTTATGTCAGGTATATCTTTCCTTGACCAGTCCCCGAAGGCAGCGCCTGTTCACAGACATGACGTGTGAACCAGCCATCGCTTCACTCGACCATATTATAGGGAATGTAACGACCCGCCTCACACGCCACTACCCCAGAGACATTTTAGTGAGCATGACAAGTCTAAGATATCCTTCTGGCTAAGTGCCAGATATAAAACTATTTACGAGACAAGGCAAGAAAACTCTAGAGAGAAAAGCAAGGCACCATAACAAAACCGTGTGGTAGTTTTAAATAAATTGTATTTACTTATATTTAGTGCCGTGCCACTTTCTAAGTTAATTGTTAATTGTTATGTTAAAAAATTTAAGGTAGGTATATCTTGTCTTGACCAGTCCCCGAAGGCAGCGCCTGTTCACAGACATGACGTATGAACCAGCCATCGCTTCACTCGACCATATTGTAGGGTGTGGCGACCCGCCTCACACGCCACTACCCCAAATACATTTTAGTGAGCATGACAAGTCCAAGATACCCTTCTGACTAAGTGTCAGATATAAAACTATTTAGTAGACAAGGTATGAAAACTCCAGACAGAAAAGCAAGGCACCATAATATAATAGAAAGAGATGGCAACTAATGTATCTATACAAATTAATTAGGTACATTGTGAGAGCCTGAGAGACTTATTTCCAAGGTAATTTATCATTAAGGTAATCATTTGTAGTGTAATAAGCTTTTTTTAGTAAGTGTTCTTTAACTATACTTTTAAATTTATTAATGGGTAGTTTTTTATAGTCTTCAGGAACTTTGTTATAATAGTTGAATACTCTGTCCCATAAAAGTACCATATACTTTTTGAAGTCTAAGAATAGGTATAGCTAATTTATTTTTGTTTCTCGTGTTAAAGTTGTGAACGTCGCTATTTTTCAAGTATTTATTTATATTTTGGTGAACAAATATAATACAATTTAAGATGTATTGTGAGGCGGCCGTGAGAATACCAATTTCTTTAAACTTCTCCCTGAGGGATGCTCTTGGTTTCAATTTATAAATGGACCTAATAGCTCTTTTTTGTAGGATGAATATAGTTTCAAAATCAGCTGCCTTTCCCCATAGTAAGATTCCATATGATAGCAGGCTATGAAAGTAACTAAAGTAAACTAAGCGAGCTGTTGGAATATCAGTTAGAGATCTTATTTTCTTAATTGCAAAAGCAGCTGAGCTAAGCCTACTTGCTAGAGCTGTTATATGGGGTCCCCACTGAAGTTTAGAGTCCAGTGTAAGTCCCAAAAATATCGTCGTATCCACAAGCTCAATTGTATCATTATTCAATATTATTTGGGTATCAACAGATTTCACGTTGGGCAGAGTGAATTTAATAGACAGACATAACAGTTTGATATGCCGATACTCGGAGTAAATGACTAAACGTTTGTTGAGACGTCAAGATAGGATTCCCTGAATCGCACTCTAAAGAACCAAATACCTACTTTTTCGTTCTTTTGTTAGCTGTTTCATATTTGTTATCTTTCATATTAACCCGTATCGGGAGTAGCAAACACAGTTCAAACGCTGCGGTATATTTCAGCGCTTCGCGATCTATTGTGTTAGCTCAAAGCGGGCGCTGCATCATCGGCCCATTAAAAAAGCATCATTGCTTTTTATAGCTTCGCGCTTCCTTTAAGTTTTTGCTACTGTGAATTGAAAAATGTTCTCGGCTCGTTTTTTTCGTAAATAATTGTGGTATTGTGGTAGGTATCCATTTTGTTGAACGTGGTGCCAGTTTTATTGCTTCTGCAAGTGATTTAACAGGTTATTATAATAAAGGTTTTTTGTTTATTGTAATTTGTACCTTAGAATTGATAAACGTCAGTGAATGACTTCTTAATGTCGGGACACGATTTTATAATTCGACCTTACAACAATCTTTAAATGGTACGTCTTCCACGAAAAGGCTTTGCAGAAATTATTTATCTGAATGTTGGTATTTATTAGAAAACCTCTTACTCGTATATTTGTGCATCTATATCCCTGAATTATTGAAACCGCTCACACTTCTATACATAATTGAGTTTCAGTAAACATTTTGGTGGCTATTTCGTATTCTATATGCAATTTCAATGAGCTCACATTCAATATTGAAAGCTTGACAACATACCAGAATAATATAGGGTGTGCACTGTGCAGCAATCACTAGCACTTTGCATATTAACAATACCTTGTACGGTTATTAACTGGATTTCAGCGGAATTTTCTATCTTCTATCGGGAAGGTTGCGATTTTTTGTAACTAATTTATTTGGTACAAAAAACAGAGATACAATCATTTGTGACTTGTTGCACAACATTCAAATCGAGTTAACAACGTATATTTTGAAAACAATTATTAATTAATTGTTGGGATTTCGTTTCTAGGAAGACAGACTACAATCATTAATAACGAATTCGGGTTAGTATTCCTGTCCCATACACCCTGTATACCGGTATGTTGTCCACTTGTCATTATGAATCCACAGGTATGGAATTCTGAATATTTTGATACCGTCGAGTTTCACGAATTTTACAATCATTAATTATTCGATAGTAATGTGACATTTTTATTGCGCATTTTCCGAATGATATTCTGTTTAAAATTTTACAGGTTAATATCGTTTATTTATTTACTTAACCAAATCGTGCGTGGAAGTACTTTTGTAATAGTTAATGACGCATAACTAGGAAACTGTTTTGCAGAATGTTATTTGGTACTTACGTATAATATCTTCTATGAAAAAACAACATTGCTGAGTTACGATTATAACGTAGGTATAAGAAAGACACGAATCCAAAGTATTTTGAAAGCAAACATTCGTAAAGGTTAGCTTTTATTTGCTATGAATCCATCATCATTATTTACAACTAGCTGACCCGGCGAACTTTGTTCCGCCTTAATGGCAATAAATAAGCAGACTTTTTTTTTTAATTTCGAACGGGATAAAAAATATCCTATGTCCTTCTCCTGGCTCTAAACTACCTCCCTGACAATTTTCAGCTAAATTGGTTCAGCCGTTCTTGAGTTATAAGTGGTGTAACTAACACGACTTTCTTTTATTATATAGATAAGGACAAATAATAATATAGATAGTTACATCTTATATTTTATTTGGACATCTGCGACTGAACTAGTGAAGTATTTTCCTATTATAATATGATCTCTATTTCCAAAATTAAGAACACGAGTCCTTTACTTCTGATTTAAGTTCAAATCGTCGTTTTTATACATACTTAAATCCTCTCAACTTAATTCAGCCCTGTCTCAAGTTTAGTTAGTGCATGCGTGACCTTTCTCTTTCACATTATTCATAGATCTATTACGTCAGCTGATTCTAAAAATATCTAGTAAGTTTACGGTGTGAAAGTACTAATAATAATAAATTCTGGTTTCAAACTGCAGTTTGCAATATCGATGCAGAATAGAAGTAAGACTAATAGGACTAGGGTTGCCAGGTCCACAAACATAAAAGCCGGACTTGGTGCTTAATTTGGCCGGACATTCATACTCGTAACAGTAACCAGTACCCCCCCTCCCCCTTGAAGTTGAATTGAAATATTTTAATGCTGTTTAATTTGCTTATACGTAACTGGCACTGCCTACAGTTAGCACAAGGCCCTGCAGCCACATAAAAAGCCTAATAAAACCCTGACAGGCCGGACAAGAGACTATTTGGCCGGACACGTCCGTAAAATAAAAAGTCAATCATGTCCGACTCCTGGCAACCCTAAATAGGACGGCGTCGAATTCGATGGATCAGAGGACATCGGCCAGCGCTCTCGGTCGACCGCTGCAGACGTTTTGCGTGCACCATCTTGCGCTCCGATGCCAATTAATGGTTTTGCAGCACTCGAAATACAATCTGCTAACTTGCTCTGTAATATTGCTACGAAACCGTATAGTGGTAATAATACCACAAGCTCTATGGCTGCATGAAGAAACCCTACCTTTAACTAGCTATTAATTTGTGTAAAGACAACTTTATATCCCATTGTTTATTAGGTGGTAAACTATAATGTAAAGATAACTAGAACCCCAAAGTAAGTCAAGGACGCCACACAAAGAAGTTTAGTAAACGCACGGTTGTTTTGATTTCAGTTTCGTATTTTATCCCAAAAGTTCACATATAAACCTTTACGAGACGGCGTTACTCTGAAGCTAGTTAAAACGCGTGTTAGTCAAATTACCCCTTTTAGCCGTAATGGTCCATAACAAGCGAGTTATCTGCCAACAGGTACGTAATACGTATGCATATTGTACAGCGTACGACGCTCAGGGCTTGTACGGATTTATCGGATTCCTATTCGGATGAGTACCGTACGTGTCGTATTCGACCTAGACGGATTTGCACCATTTGTTACTGGAATTCTAAAATTGGTCACCAAACAGCGGAAGGGAATTTGTCTGCGTGCAATGCTTTAGGCAGCGGCTAACACATCTGCGGAGGAATTCGGACTGTAATGCTGTGTCCTCATCGACGCATTCGCGTGTACAACGAGCGTACAGTATCGAATGTTCGAGTGGTTGGATCGTTACAAATTGCTAGCGCCACAAGGTTTGAGGAATGATCACAGCGACGAACCTTTGAATTGCAATTTTGATGCTCGCTTCTGCGGAATATCCAGCTATCGCGCCTTTCCGTAATAATCACGAATCTGTATACTGCGCAGTCATCACAATGCTCAAAGGTTGGCAGTCGGCAGCGTCAGTCACGTACGACCGAATCAAGTCACGCCAATCTGTTTTAATACCACACATGACTTTGAACGCTGCCGTCGACATCGAAACCAATTACGCGACACTTGTTATGTTAATTAGTCACTTCGGTAATACAGTACTTACATAAGTCTGTATAACGCCGTCAGGCTGTTAAATTAATATAATGTACGATGTTGGATGGGATCAATGGCAGGGGTGCCGCTGTGAGGTTAACCCAACCGAAACGCTCATCTTACATGTTATGTGTAAATGACTGAAATTATTATTGGACAAGTCAAATATCAAGTTTACTGCAGTTAAATATGATTAGAAACCTATTTTATTACTTCAATTCAAATTTCATTTTGCTACAATTTTTATAACTTATTTCATTGCCATGAAATCGATTCAAGGTTGACTGGCGCTAACAAGTTTGACTGAACGCGTCTTAATCAAATTGAATTTATAAACGCGAGACTAAATTTTTATGGTGTTAATGGCTTTAGCTTTTAATATACTGATAACACGTCATTTTATTGTTAAGACATTAGCGCAAACATTATTCTGCTACATTAAATAGAGATTGAAGTCTAGTAGTTACCCTGATTACCCTGTAATAGAATTTGTTATTCCAGTCTAATTAAAGAAAAAAAAGTCTAGAGCCTCAATTTCTTTTTCGGCGGCTTTAGTACTGTGTGGGTGTTATCATTAGCCATCGATCCGTTTATTTGGCAACCCTGCAATCAGCGGAGAAGTAATTACGTGTTCATTAGTGCGAGTGGGACGACACGCCACATCGCGTGACGAGCACCACGTCTCGGGCTTGTTACCAAATAATTGTATAGGCGGGAATATGATACGCTAGCTTTATATCCGTTATTACACACGTGGGTACATACAGTAAAAGGGTATGGTAAAACATCTTCATGCAACACCTTGAAAACATTCAAGTGCGCGTGAAAGAACGCAATCATTACGTACGAGTAGACCGCCCTCTGCATCGTGTATACCAATTTATAGGGTTTCTCACTCAGTGGTTACTTTCATACTAAAATGTGTGCCAAATGTATACCTTTCGTATTTTATCTATACTTCGTTATGTTATTTCATGTGTTTCTGTAAATACATAGTATGTATACCTAACTAACCTAACTTACAAATTGTTGACTGGTAGACTGCCTATTGGCATGTTTTTTTTATAAAGATTATTAGTAATTTGTGTAATAACAAATTACTAATAATCTTTATATATAAATTACTAATAGTCCCGTTAGACCCTCGGATTAAGCTAAATATGCTTGTATCACGAGTGAGCTCACCACAATAGTCGAGCCGCGGCGGTGACCGAACCCGCGTTCCCCGGGTCACGAGTCGGCCAGTCCGACCCCTTCACCGTCCAGCTATCGTGGCTTTATTAAGTCCGCCTTTTAATTTTATGTACAAAAAAAAATTTACTGCAACTACTATTATGTTTTACTATGGCGCATGCCTTGCAAGGCAAGGGTAAGGTTATCATCCGGGGGTGACACCCTTCATCTGAGAACAACTCTCCCAGCTTGAAGTGTTTACACATTTAAAGGACTTCAGATTAGCAGCGCCGGCGGCAACTACAGATTAACCGTCTTATCGTTGTTTCAGTCTGAAATTATCACGGCTACTTAGGCTGAGTTGCGTCACCTTAACTTTGACCGGTGTGTTTGTATGGAGTTTTGAAGTTTGTTATGGTTAAAGTAAGATGGTGCAACCCAGGGTTACATTAGCAATAATCAACTACACTGCATTAGGCCCCATTGACAAACTGTGCGTTTAATTTTGTTATACTTAATTCCAAGATACATATAGCTTAAAACGAAGATAGTGTGTAGTAATGATATTTTTTCCTTTTCAAAAATAAAATATTGAGCTAGAACTGTGAAAGATATATTTAATATCTAACCCATAGCTAAAACGGACAAGTTAGCTAAAAGAAAAGATGAAGCTCCTTTAAAGTATTTACCTAAATGTTTAGTTGTTTCAAATGTAGTGAATTTTATCGTACCTACATATTAAACATGATGTAATAATTTTAAGTATTTATTATAAATTCATATTTACTCCGACCAGTTTGTGCAAACTAAATCATGGCTGACCTAAATTCATATTAATATGTTAATAACACCTGTCAATGATCTGTATATTATTTGCGATCACGTACTACATTAGTGGGGCGTGATAAATTCCGATTCCCCAAAATAGCTTACACAGACTGTTCGAGCGTTAGTCGTGAAATAGAAACGTTGGATTTTTCAAATTACACCCTGTATTTTTTAAATTGTACAGTCGCCAGCCCTTCAGAATGATTACATTTTCGTTGCAAAATAACACTTATTAAAACGACATTAGATGCAATAATGCTTAGTTTGTGCCGTTGCCTGCACGTTGTGGTATTTGCTCTGTCAATAGGTTTAGAGCCAAACAAAATTGTTGGTTGACAAGTACTGTATGTACTGCTATTTTAAATCGATTCTAAACCAATTACACTTATGTTTGCGGACACACTGTTTATGTTTAATTTCGTGTAACTGTACTTTTTGTTCGAAATTACCAACGCTTCACGGATATTCGTTGAAAAGATTATGAATATTTTACGAGTATTATTCTTGTGTAGTATAATATGCAAAGCAATAGCATGACCAAACTAAAGTAGGTAAATGTAATGTTTTTGGAATTTGGGCTCTTCAGCTAGGTATAATGAATGGTTATTAAACCCATTCTGAAAATTTCTAGTACCAACTACTAGATGAGTATAATTTTTCAACAACATTCTTAAAATCTCTGATGAAATTACGAAATTAAGCTTTTGAAATTGTTTAAGCACAATAATTTATTATGCTTAGTAGTAACAAAAGTAGGTACTAGACCCAGGTCACGCGAGGTGACCTTTCTGCAGGTTTCCGAAGAAACTTAGGCATTACTCTTAGTGCTCCCTACAGAGCAGGACAAATGGAAGTCTTGAACTTCACTGTTCTACCTAAAGAAAAATTCTTCGCCGAATAAATTCATGTGTTCAACAAAAATTTTTTCGCCAACATATTTGTGCGATGACTTACGGCCGAAGAAAAGGGGAATGTTGCAAAAAATGTTTTTATGTGATAAAAGTATTCAGATTTATCGTCCCACTATGGTCGACTTTATCGATAGTCAGTCGCTGTCTTTTGGAGACGAAAAAATTCGACCAAATAAAAACGGTAATATTACAGCAATAGTTCTGTGGGAATCACTACTATTAATTAAGTTTTCTGGATCGTAAACTATAAGTCCTCTGTGTTAATTAGAGAGTTGGACTCTTCGACTCTCTCAGAGAGGGATCGATTCCCAAGTGGGGCACATGTGCTTAGTGGATAATGTATTTGTTCCCAGTTTATTTAGGACACAGGCATGAATCAACCTGATTGTCCGAAAAGAAATATGGTTCCGTACTTTGGAGGGAAAGTTACGGCGGTTTTATTGACAAGTACAGTGGCTTACTAAGGCTGAGTTGCACCACCTAACTTTGACCGTAACTATAACGATAACCGGTGCTTTTTGTATCGAGTTTGGCAGATTTTTGAAGTTTGTCAAAGTTAAAGTAAGATGGTGCAACCCAGCCTAAGTTTGATACCAGGGTGTACCTTTCTTGATAAACTTACACGACTGAAAAGTGAACGAGTATTTAAATATTTTACTGAATAAATTCTCAGTTTTAAGTGGTAATAAAATTACACCAGGCTTTTATTATAAAATGTAATTACTATTTTCACATTCTCATAACTACACCATAATAAGTTAATTGATTACGCATTTTCAGTTGATGATGTTTTGTACCGGGATCATTATGAGCTTGTACTGGCTCAAATAAAACCACTACGAGGGGCGATGTTTGTTTATTGTACGGTAGCCTTTGTTGTCCAAATTGATTTCGTTCGCTTTTCATACGTGGATACACTAAAAGGTTTCACACTCTTTGTTATTATAACCCTGAGTCATGCTTTTGAGAAACCTTATTGGAGTATGTAGGTTAATAATAACATAAATAAATATTACGTGTACGTAACGTACGTTTCCTACATAATTCTTGAGACATTATATTAATATAGTGGAATTAGTTGAATCATAGCGTGAAAAATGATAAAAATTGTAGCTAGATTAATTAGAACAGTAATACCAAAACAACTGACTTTTCCTAATGGTTCAGTAATCGTTAGTAGCGATCTAGCTAGTTAGGTTAGCAAGACATTACTGTGGAAAGCCGACGCGAATTCACAAACCACCGTGACGCCCGAACGAAGCACGAAACTAAACCGCAAATTGCCTACAAAAGTTAAAGATAGCACTTTATTTTTACCTGGGCCGCAGCATATCATCATTATCAAGCGTAAAAGTTAGTGACGCCCCAGCGGTTAGACACCATTACTTACAGTTGCCGGCTAGTTTCACCTTAAAGTTCGCTCATTAAAACTTGCCACGTGGTGGAACAAAACATTCTTCCCGCGTACCGCGAGTGAACAGCCAACTCGTATAAATCATAACTTTGCCTTCAACGCCTATGTCGACGTCGAGTGCTGCCGAATGCGCGACTCAATGCAGCACGCAACCAATTTGTAGTTGTGAGTTTAGAATAGCCGAAACAGAATGATAGCGCGGCGAACGGTTGGATAATAGTGCCTGAGGATAAAGCTTGTTGCGGGAATTTTCACACAATGTGGCATGCAGTTTGCAGTGTTTTCGTAGTGGTGAGGTCTGGTGGGAAAGCAGTATAGCTCCAAAAATCATTCTATTTGTTGCACCATCTTCTTATGGGTTTTGATAATTTTTATCCAAATGTCAGGAGTGAATGTACTGGTGTATTTCATTTGCCAGTGCATTTTTGCAATAAATAACGCGCGCTAGCACACCGCTCCAGCCAGACCTGCTATCTGCTTTAGGTCTACACTTCAATGAAGCGACTTTTCGTCAAACAATTCCGGAGATTATTTAAGCGTCGAGTAGGAGAAATACAAGGAACGCAGCAAATAATTCAAATGATACATAAGTAAGGTAATTTTTACTTGTTGGCTGTATGGCTGAGCTGTGTACGCAGATTAGTAAAATTAAAAACACGATCGCTTCGTTTGGAGAGGCATGAAGATAACATGACACTGACACGTGATACGTACATTTATTACATTCCCGCAGAGTGAGGCAATCAGGAATTTCGCGGGCGGCGCGTGACAGCTGTTTTTCGCAAAGCTAATAACGGTGTGCATCAAATTTGCTCGTACCGCGACAACGAGAACGAATAATAAATGCCGGCATTATTTCGGAACGGCTGAGGCGGGCTTAAGGGGGCGGCGAGGCCTTATGTAGTGGGACGTATCCAGGATTACAACACTACCGTTTTAGTTTTATACCCTCGGCGTTGAAAAGAAAAACCTGCTGAAATTAGATACGGGGGCGGTTCTGTTAAGAAAACTCAGCGGGCGCCTGACCTGGTGGGTCGCTTACCGGATTACAGTACATTCGTAGGCGGTAACAGGATTTTGCTTTTTCAACTGCAGCGTGACTTCTCGGGTTCTTCGGGTTCTTGATGAAGATGAAACGATGTTTACACAATGTTGGTAGCAGTTGGAAAAGAACTTCCGAGGATTTAATTTGAATTAGGTGTCGTGCGCAGATGAAGTCATGATGATTATACATTACCTTCTAAAGCAATACCTGCTTACTTTACATTTTGATCGGCGCTTTTATGTTCAAATTGCAATATCAGGTTATCCTTTTGTTCACTTACGTGTATCGTGTCCTCGTGGCGCTGTATTTATGGCAACACCGGCTTAAGGCCGCCGCGAGGGCTTTGCGATTCTTCACATTTTTGCGGCGCCTTTGCCCGTCTCGTACGGAAATACTCTCGAAATTTCACTCGCAGTCCCGCTAAAAAGGCACGCTTTGTGCACCGGTACGTTTTAAGCCGACTGTTTTGATATTCCTCCACAGGTGGCCCCGTACATTTTTATTTTAACATTTAAACAAGCCCCCGCGAAACCATTCTTGTCTTCATTCACAAAGGAAATGTAACGTCGGAGTACTCTAAGAGTATTTTAAATTTTTTCAGCCGCTAACAAACGTGGATTTTGCGTTGCATGTTCGACACAAAGGGTCTTAATGTTCCATTTCATCTTTTCCCTGAACAAAATACTTTCGTTGTGTTGTCAGAAAAAGAAAAAAAAATTAAATGGTGAAATACTTTTTTATACTTTGTAGTCCTTAAAGGAACTTAACTAACAAAATAATGTCGCTCACGTGTTTGTATACTTTGTATCACCAGGAATTCGATACGGGCGCTTTATCGATAAAGCTGCTGGCAAAGGAATAAAATTGTAAATCCTATCCACGTCAACATCACTATTTGCAGTTAATAAAATCAGGAATTCTATCCGATAAGTGCTGCCAAAGTCGCCAACAGAGCGAATCATCGAACGAAACGTGTCGCGAAAACTTGCTGCTTCTTTCACACCACACCCCGAAGCAGGAGTCACGTTCACTAGGTGTTTTACCTAGACACAGCCCGAAAGGATTTATGCACTCGGATCAAGATGAAGTCATAAATCCAATCCAATATACCGTTGAGTACTTTAAATTTACTATCTGGTAACTCACATTCCATAAAGAATCCTGTAACTTTTACAAGCCAACTTTACACCACATAAGCTTTAAAAGCAAATCGCCATTTTTGAGAAACGAATAAAATATACAATAACCTCAGTCGTCAACGAAAAGAATAATCAAATGGAATGTTTTCCGTTTCACGACCTGTCTCAGTTGCCGAATAAAATCGGGGATCCTATTTGATAAGTGTGACCTAAGTTTCCAATGGAGTACGTTCCGTTTCACGCTTTGTACGCCTGAAAGCAGCGGGTCGGTCACGTAGCCAGCCAGATTTATGCCACATCAACTGCACTCATAAACAGCGCATGCACTGAACCAGTGATTCATGGCGCTCCGAGCACCGAATTTACTAAGTTTATTTATATGCAGCTGCGAACTTCACCTTTGTAGAGGTCGTAAAGTTTGACAATTTTATTTGTTATCACAACGAGGTGGTCACCATAAAGTTCAGTTTTCATCTAGATACTAGCGGGTTATGACGTCTCAAGTATAGTATACGAGAGGACTTGTACGCTCATATTTTATTTCGTTGCTGTAGCTCTCTTTGCTCTTCCTGTGGTAAGAATTATAAGAATTATATTGGTGTTTGTGACATACAATTTACCACATATTCGTACATGTCTGTACGTTTTATTTTATTCCTCAAATTGGCTATGGAATAACGATTTAGTAGACGGATTTTGTGCTGAAAATTATTTTATCTACAAAAGAGTTAATAAATCAGACGCAAACTAATTTAGAAAATATCGTCTTATAGCATGTATAATATTTTACTTGCATTAGTTTCGTCATAGCTCAACGTTTCATCGGCTAATCTGAATTGAAGTTTATTCGCCAACGCCCAAACTATCCTGAAGTTTGGCGTCAACAAAACGTAAATTTTGAGGCGGAAGGCGGCCGGTGCGGCAAGTTATAGCGGCGACCGCACGGCTGCCGAGCCGACCGTAGTAACTCAGCGCCGCACGCTTTTAATTTGACCCCGCTGCTTTATGCACTGCAATATCGATATGGCACTCTGATGGATACAACTGCCCACAACGACCACATAGTTTCCACTTAGCCTGTAAAATTTAATTAAACTCTTTTGTTTTACTAAGCGGATAATTCCCTACGCATGCCGGGCGACGAAGGGATCTATGCGGTTACCGCAAACCTCCCGGTGTTTTACGATGTTGTTATAAATTGGAACGACTGAGGATTATTTCAGTTTAGCCTACCTTTGTCGTCGCTTAAAACCTTCATCGCATAGTTATAATTTTCGACTTTTTTTGGGAAATTTAATAAAGATGAAATCATAACTCATCAACATGTTTATCCTGAATAATCCTTGTAGTAATGGAACTTTCCTTTTCGAGTATCTTGCGCATAAAATGTATTGACTTCAATTTACAAAAGTATCATCATGTCGATTCATAATCATCTTTCACATAAACATACCATAGATGGAGTATCGATGTGGCATAATTATGTAGCTTTAGTACCGGCTAATTGATGAATGTAGCGGGAGTAAAATGAAATTAAGTGCACTACAGCATAATCCGTTGATGTATTACTCTCGCATTTCAGGAATATGTGCTGAGTCTACGGGCATATTACAGCGTTCACTTTGTCTCCGCTGATCCGCCGCCGTGACAACACGCTTGTAAACAACCGCGTCTTACCTACATTTAGCGCGTCTTGAGTATTTTCGAATTACACAGCTAATTCTGTCTGTTTGCAGCGGGATGCCGATATAATTAACCGTATTGTTGGGTGAAACAGGGTCCATGTGGCCCCATTGAGCGCGGTTCCCGATTCGAAGTCGCTAAGTCACGTAATTGGTCGGAAATGGTACAGCGCCGGTCGAGATTACATTCGATCACGTCCCGCCGTAAACAGTTTAGCGCTGATTTTTTTTCTATTCGACGTCCTTTGTGGAGCCGATTGGCGAATCGGGAGTGTACTGTTTGTTTTCCGGACGATTAACATGCACTGCAGTGTTGTTAAGTGTGTTATGAGAACGGGAAACTATTTTTTTTCTTTTAACACCATTTGCTTTTGCTGAGCGTGTAAACTTTTTTTTATAAAATCACGTGGCGCTATCTAGAACGTTCTATAAATTCCACGCAATATAATATTTCAGATCGGAATATTAAACGTGATGTTCGCAAAGAGATTTTGAGTGATGGCGAAGCCATAAGTAAATTACATCCAATTACGGCAAATTAATAAGATTAATTTTCACGTGTACCGAATACAAAAGCGTCAACGTTAATAGGTAGCGATAAATCCTCGTCGGAAAGACGTCTATGAAGGAAAATGTGACATTAATAACTAAGTCAATTTCCACTTGAGCCGGGCATCGGGGCATCGGCTAATAAATTAATCTTGTGTCAGATCAGCGTCAATGCTGCTGGGGTCAGTGACGGAGTACGTAGCGGCAGATAACGCGTCGCTCAATTAATGAAAAGCTGATTTTGGGGAATGTCTCCGGAGATAAAGACTCGGGGTCGCCCGATGAAAGAGATGTTATCGCCCGTCCGCTCCTCGTTTTATTGGATTGTGGGGAATTAATTAAAATATTAGCGGATTGATCTTTCATGCGCACACGTTTTGGGAGAATAGGGGATTAGTCGGAGCAATTATTGGGAAGATGGCAAGGATAGATAACGACAGAGAGTACATTAAAAGTTTCAGAGGACGACTGAAATTGGATCTTATAAAAAGGGAAAATAAGCACTGAAAAATCAATGCTTTATTTTATACAGATTTTGCCGAAATGTTTATTAATTAATTCATATCTGAAATAGTATAATACCTGAAAATATGCTGGAGATCTTCCTTTGCACTAACCAACAAACAACCTTGGTTTAATTGCGAAATTCTCCGCTGAAAATCTTAATTTTCGCTTAATTTAGTTTCATTCCCAATCCGGCTCGGCGGAAGTTTCGCATTGCGCTGCCGCGACCGCTGGACAAGAGAAACGGAAAGGCGCTAAACAAACTCTAGAGGAGTTCTGTACGAGTTGCGGATAAAGGAATTATAACGTGGGTAATATGGTAGCAGTGTAATACCGAGTCGCACACTCGGCTCATTGAGAGCTTAAGGTCTGACAATGCTGGACTATAGATGTGTTGGTATGTAATCTGCGGTTTAATTAATTTTGGGCCTGAAGTTATACTGGGTGTTGTGGATCAACTGATTTTTTATTTTTTTTATTAAGATAGTGTTCCACTACACTGGGGACGACTTCTTTCCTGCGATATACTTTAGGGTATGCAGGTATACATTTGGAGACGAGTGTATTTAGTTAGATGCCTAATTAGAATAAGACGCTGACGTCTTTACTTAATACTCCCATTCTGCTAAAGAAGGCGGGGAAGTGTGTCCCGTACAAAGTTTGTTCTGGACAACTTGTTCCCTGACGAGCGAATAGCTTTTGTGGGCCCTCATGAAGATGGCTGCGTTTATTTTGGTGCCTAAATACGACGCCTCTGTGTGATAAGTCTTTGGTTAATACTCCCATTCTGCCAAAGAAGGCGGGGAAGTGTGTCCCGCACAAAGTTTGGCCTGGACAACTTGTTCCCTGACGAGTGAGTAGCTTTAGTGGGCCCACAGTAATTATTAAGTCGGCTGCGTAAATTTTGGCGCCTAAATATGACGCTTCTGTATGTGTTATATGAGAAGTCTTTGCTTAATACCTACTCCCATTCTGCCAAAGAACGCGGGGAAGTGTGTTCCGTACAAAGTTTGGCCCGGACAACTTGTTCCCTGACGAGCGAGTAGCTTTTGTGGGCCCGCAGTAATTAATGTTGGCGACCGCGGACGGTTCTTAGTTTTCTTATCGCGCTCCTTTTATTGGTGTAACTATTAACGACAACTTTTCCCGTGCTCCCAAAAGATTTGCCGTTACAATTATTACGTAATAAGTTGGGTTGGGAAATGTATTTATCTAAGGCAAGTCTTTTGCTGATTCCCTTTTGTCGGGTGATCGATTAGGTATTATTACTGTTCCGACTTTTTTCGTGAACAAATAGTTTTCTTATAAACATGCTTTTACGTTACTGACTTATTCATTATGTGCGTTACTATCAAGTACAATTGAAAAGAATGTAATTAAAAACAGTTAAGTTTATTTACATATTGAATTACAGCAAACAATTTACATAACTGGCTACATTGGATTGTCAACGTAATGTCGATGTTCACACACGTGCACAAGCATATATGGCTTCCATATAATGTTAGATATTTGTCGACAACGTTGTCACGTGGTCAGCACGTCAGTGACAATCGCCTAATTAGTCTGCCGCCGGCCTAATTGTCTCGCGAATGACCTGTCACACGTTTGTTCCCCGTTGACGCTAAATGGTGTTTTTGCAGAAGTGACAGCTGATACATACAATACAATTACACGCCGAAGACTCGGTCTCAATAGCCGGGCTTCTAATGGAGACTCGCGAACGGTAACGATAAAATAAGAGTGATAAAATCTCTAAAACAGGAGTGAGACTTCTGTATATTTTTGTTCTGCGGTTTGCATCAATTTGCTACTAATAAAAAGCCAGCGACAACTAATTTGCAATGCAAAACAATACGGCAATTATCCCATCGTTGTTCACCGCTGATTCTGAGTTAAATCCAGAAGACTCCTTCGCGATGCGATGTTTTTGGTTGTTTATTATTGTGTTTTATTCTGTAAAGTATTTTACTACAATAAATAAATGAGATATTTTTCTTTATCTACTAAAGTATGCACCTAGTTATCTCAAGCGTGAGATGCTACACTGATTAACATTAACGGTTTTAATACCACAGTACATTCACAGTCGTAGATAATTCATGCTTATTGCCACGATAAAACACTTGAACGGCAATAACCGCCACATGGCGATAAAACTAAATTAAAACATTTTTCTCTGCCTTTTCAAATTCATTCCATAGAATCTTAACTCACTGCGACGAACTGAAATATCCAGTGATATATTTTTTCGCATATACACCTATAATAAGGATGTATACGTACACATTGATAAAAGTCTTTCAGGGTAAAGTAACCGTGCATTCGAATTTTCACGACCAGAGGCAAAATATCAGGCAGAAAAGATTTTCCTCGAAGACTTACAGATTACATTTTCCCCAGATTCTTATCGCTGGCAGTGTGGGAAATTAAAGCTTACGGGAACGGGCCGCAACGTGTGCCGTCAAAGAGACCCCGCTAATATTTTTAGTTAGAACAAGTTTACCATTTCTGACGGAATTTAATCTGAAACTTTCTTTTTTACGGCTGTAACAAGCGGCCTTTATTGAATTTTATGGACGTTAACTTTGAAGTTTAATCTAATTATGACCTTGGTACGAGAGGCTATTTAAAACTGTATCTGGTTATTTACTGTTAATTTCATTATTAAAATTGTTGAAACGGAATTATAATTAGTCGTGAACAACCAATTATGAACTAATTATTTGAAAAATTAAATAAGTACTGAGACAAAAGATCATTAAAAAGAAAGTCTCTAGTTTCGGTCATCATAGCTGAGTGTTATTTACATTCAATGATGTAATTACACTCCATAATAATATTGCATACGACGCTAGTAATGAGAGATACTTTATCGTTAATATCGTTCATTTCGTCAGCTTTAAATGGTCCTCAGCAATTCTATTTAAATACAAATGCTTCAAACAAATCAAACGTATTGTGATCTCCCGACAAAATAGCTCAAGTGTCGACCAGTTCAAATGGTGCTGAATTCAGAACGTGGCGATCGGATGCATAAAGCGTGCCGTAAAACATTGCTGCCCGTTTGCATGGCGACTGACGACGCATTCGGAAATTGCAATACTAATATGTCACAGGGGGCAAAGCGCTCGTATTGATACAGATTTTCTACAACCGTTGTGGAATCTTCGATCATCAAATAATTTTTTATGCTACAACCGTTTTAGAATTGGAATCTTCGGTCGTCAATTGTTTTCGTAAGCCGTCGATGTGTAAGCGTAGGTACTTTTCGAGTAGAGACTATCGAATAATGCAAAATTAAAAGCATCAATTACACAGATTACAGTATTAACACTGTCTTAACAATTACCCTTAAGCTGGCTACGGACAGCTCTACTTGAAAGTTGCGTAGTGTTGAGCGGGACGTTCCGGGAACCAAGAATTACTGTAAATCCTGATATGAATTTATGAAATGAGATTTACTGAAACTTCCGTCCTTAGTGAAAATTCTGAGGAAAAAACTTTCATTTCTTTGTTGAAAATAGACTTTAGGAGACACATTAAAAATTCGATATGATGTACTTTTAAAGTGAACTAAATTAGTCCTTATTTCAACGATTCAACAATAAGCCACGCATCCATTAACAACTCAAATGGCAGAGCGGCGCGTGTCCATTGTCCGTCGGCGTCGGATGTGTAAAACGCTCCGTAAATCATAGCCGGCCGTCTCACTGCGAACGCGTTCGGAAATTGCGATACTCATACGTCACCGACGGGCGTACCGCTTGAATTAGTGATGTACAAACCTCGAGTCGGCGAGTTCTAATTTTGAAGCCGGTTGGCAGGACTCGGTGAGCTCTACTAGTTCGACTAGGCCGAGATGCGAGCTTTGAGCCACGCGTCGAGGCTTCAAAAGAGTTAGAGCTATCAAAAGAGCTCAAACCTATCAAAAGAGCTCGTGACTTAAAATTGATGCAAAATTAAGACTTAAAAAAGACGAATTAAAAAACACCTAGAGCTCAGAAAAAGACTGGTGAATTGAAAAAGACTCGAGCTCTGAAAAAACCTCGAGCCCTGGAAAAGCCTCGACATTGATTCGAGGTCTCAAAAAAAAAGACTCCCGAATCGTCGAGCTTCGTGCAAACGAGGCGAGTCCTGTAAACGCCACCGTTCTTTAGACAAAATGACTCTGGGGCCTCGAGCCGTGTACATCACTAGCTCGAATTGATGCTCAAACATGGCTTATAATGTGACATTGATCTATGTATTGTCGCAGCCCGATACGCAGCCTCGATGTTTTCTAATGTCGGTTTGTTCCATTGTGTTCGAAACAAAGATGAATGTGTACGAGAAATTATTTGGTTCCTTATTAATACATCTCTATGCATTTATTTACACATTTATGTAAGATGGTTAAGAGGCATAAACACCGTAACATACTTTAGTATTCAAAATAACGAGTAGTATAAAATGAATGGAGTTCATGTTCTATCTAATCTAACTAGAAATAGTATGCAATATCATACTGCTAAATTGATATGAATTTTCCTCTACTGGTTTATTATTTATCTCATTTTATAGGTCGTTTTTCGCTTAAATAAGAAATAATAATTACCTTTCAAACGATTTTTTTACCTCAATCAAATCAAATGATTCGATTTCAAAAGAAATCGCTTATAAAATCATCAAAGGAAACGTGATGAAAAATAATGTTCTATTCCAATGCTTCATTGAAGTTAATTAAAAGC
This sequence comes from Ostrinia nubilalis, assembly GCF_963855985.1. Taxonomy (NCBI): domain Eukaryota; kingdom Metazoa; phylum Arthropoda; class Insecta; order Lepidoptera; family Crambidae; genus Ostrinia; species Ostrinia nubilalis. The sequence goes on from NC_087103.1 coordinate 11,433,848, forward strand.
TGTATAATGTATTGTTTCCACTTCAAAGATTTTCTTTTCAAACATTCATGAACTCGGAAATTTGGAAGTTCTACCTGGAAACATTTTCGGGTGTTTTGAGAACTACTTAACTGGCTCGTTTGTATCATGAATCATGATCAGACAACAATTTGTTAGTTACAAAACAGCGATGTTAACTTTTGATTAAAGTTTATTTTCTGCGCAAGTGTTACTTTACGTTTAAATTCTGCCAGTCTCGCACCAAATCAATAACTAAGTAATAAACTTTACTGTTCACAAAGTAGATGATAGATGTGAGTCACATTGGATGATGTCAATATGTATCCTAAAACGCTACCTTCATTTTGAAGAAAAGCTGTGTTAGCTCTACATTGCAATCGAGCATATAATAGAAGCGATTTAACTTTGACTTTTTGACCACTTTGGGTGTCACAAACTGTTTGACGCTGTACCTATCTATAGACCGATGTGCTGGCGACTGTATCTAATAGGTTAACATAGTATAGCTATTCCGTCATAATAGTAATTGAGATGAAGCTCGTCATGTGGCTAATATACATATCACGATCTTAAACATAAGACGTACAACATATATGGCCTCCGACGATCATTATATCCCGTCGCCCGCATAATGCGCCCATTTCTGTACATGTATTCGGTATCAGTCTCTATGACGGATGTACTTGACATAATTGGTGGGTCGTAAACCTCCATGCTACGGCTTTGTATTAGTTTAATTAGATTACTGTTGTGAAACACACCCCCAGAGTATATACGATCATGGAAATTGACACGATCTAGTTCACCGTTTCTGTTAATGTTGTGAGGCCCAATTTGGATATTATGCAGATGTCTTCTTCTAAAAGGGGGTCTGATTGGCAAGTAAAGGATTGAAAAAAGGCATTTTATCAGAACGCAATTAGATGTAAAAATACACCGCGTAATGTAAGACACATACTTAAGTTAGCATTGTTACTCTCCATTGATTTCAAGAACATTTTTATCCGTCATACTAGCTGACCCGGCGAACTTTGTTCCGCCTTAATGGCAGACTTTTTTTATATATTTCGAACGGGATAAAAAGTATCCTATGTCCTTCTCCTGGCTCTAAACTACCTCCCTGACAATTTTCAGCTAAATCGGTTCAGCCGTTCTTGAGTTATAAGTGGAGTAACTAACACGACTTTCTTTTATATACATAATACAGTGTGTCCGGGCATGTAGTGATCAAACTTTAAGGGCGTAATCTATGGACAATTTTATCAGTGAAAATACTTTAAATTTGGGGCTTGACCCATTTCTCGCATATTTACAAGGATTTAGGTTTTTAATTTTAAGTTTTCACCTCTTCCTTCAAAAACAAGTGATAGCGTAGGTAACTTAACATTAATAAGCAAATATTTTATATCATGCGATAGCCAGTAAAATTATCTTTTAGTCGAAGTAGAAAACAGACACAAGTTTCATACATTTTAAGGGAGTAAGAATGGATTTAATTAGAAATAAACATGATTTTTTTCACACCTTTTTCAGTTATTTCCCAACACAAGAAAAACCAGGTCGTTAAGGTATGTTTTATTTGCATTGTATTATTAGTATTTGAGCCATTCTACAAAACGAATGTAAATTTATTAGTCTACGTCTATTAGTTTCGACGTAATTGTTGAACAGATATACCCATTCCCAGCGGTTTCCATAGTAATCGGAATAGGTTGTGTAATTCTTTCAGGCAGTGCATTTTCGCATGTCGCGTGCGCTATGGAAACCGCTGGGAAGGGGTATCTTTGTTCAACAATTACGTCGAAACTAATAGACGTAGACTAATAAATTTACATTCGTTTTGTAGAATAGCTCAAATACTAATAATAAAATGCAAATAAAACATACCTTAACGACCTGGTTTTTCTTGTGTTGGGAAATAACTGAAAAAGGTGTGAAAAAAATCATGTTTATTTCTAATTAAATCCATTCTTACTCCCTTAAAATGTATGAAACTTGTGTCTGTTTTCTACTTCGACTAAAAGATAATTTTACTGGCTATCGCACGATATAAAATATTTGCTTATTAATGTTAAACTACCCACGCTATCACTTGTTTTTGAAGGAAGAGGTGAAAACTTAAAATTAAAAACTTAAATCCTTGTAAATATGCGAGAAATGGGTCAAGCCCCAAATTTAAAGTATTTTCACCGATAAAATTGTCCATAGATTACGCCCTTAAAGTTTGATCACTACAAGCCCGGACACACTGTATAGATTTAACAAATTGCGAAGGGCACTTGTGTCACTAACATGTAAGTTAAAATAAAGTAGCAAACCCCTCCTTAATAAATGTTTTATATTACAATCCTTTTGCATTTTCATTTACCAGTTGACGTATTAAAGTGAACATTGCAGAACAAAACGACTTCCATAATTAAACATCAAGCAATGTCTCAACAAAATCCCAGCTCAATCCTCGTGACAGACGCGCAGTTAATTTGCACTCGCCACCGGAGTACACTTGTAACGACTGCGTCGGCTGCACTTTTGAGCGGCGTGTTGCCAGGGCCGTCGGCTGTGCACCAGGGCCCTTAAATTTAGGCTTCGGACCCTGACTGTCCACCCACAAGATGGACCAACGACCTGATAAAGGTAGCAGGAAGGCGCTGCTGGATGCAGGCCGCTACCAACCGTGTGATGTGGAAGTCATTGGGGGAGGCCTATGTTTAGCAGCGGACGTCCTGTGGCTGAAATGATGATGATGATGACCCTGACTAGCAGATTAAACCTCGTAGCTGGATACTTTCCCACCTACGAATGTAAATAAAACGCACAGGAGTAAACCTTAAGAGCTAACGTTTTGGTGGTTTTTGACACAGTGCCTGTTTTATTACTCTTATCTAACGCTATGACATGACAACTAGATAAAATTTCCCTAAATATCCACTGTTCTGATATTTAATGACAAAACAGTAAAATTATGTAGGAGAATTTTATCAATTTTGGCATCTGTTTTGTTTGTACATTTATATTTTGGCGTGATAGTGATTAGGGCAGGGCACCAGGGCCAGTGATATTGCACAAGGGCCTTTGGTGACCTAGCTTCGTCCCTGCGCGATGCCCCCGCGCAATTTAACGCGCGGCCGGCCGCGTGTCACTCTTAAGGGGCCATCCATAAAGTACGTCACACGAATTTCATGATTTTTTGACCCCCCCTCCGTCCTTGTCACAGGTGGTCACATTTCTGAGACCCCCCCCCCCCTCCCTTGTGTGACGTAACATGTTTTGCAATTTCACATCGAAAAATTATTAAATTAACAGCAGTTCCGAAATTAGTTTTATTTCCATTTAAATTAAGTATTTTTCTTTTTATGAAATCAACATTACATCAAATATTTGAAACAATTGAAATGTGATGTCACGAAACTTAGGACCCCTCCCACCCCTTGTCACACCATGTCACACTTTGTCAACCCCCTCCCCCCCTCTTTACGTGTGACGTACTTTATGGATGACCCCTAATGACAATGCGATGTTATACAGTTTCATTATACTTTCAAAAAGTTTTTAAAATCTTCAATATTACAGTGTGTGGGCTTTGCTGGCTATTTATTTATCTTATTATTTATGTGTATTGTTATTGTTTATTATTTCAGTTGTCATATTGCGGTTCGTTGTGGAGATTGACTTTGCGCTTTAGTCAGCTCTACGATAGCTTCTTAGATCGTATAAAATGGCAATATCACAGGTAGATAAAAAACCTATTAAATAATTGCGTAACTGCCGTCAAAGTAATTAAAAATAAACAATTTTCTTATCGTCAAATTGAAGTGTCCCAAAGAGAATAAAATTGAGTGAACTTCTCAGAAATTCCTTGATCGTTAACTTCTAAAAACTTGTGAGCAATTATTCCTGGGTTAGATAAACAAAATATAAATTAGTGGGTGCAGGTCGTCTTGTTACTACGAGGGCCCTCCGGTGGCACTACGAATTAACTTTGGAGTGTCACCTCTAGACGTCACGCGACTGTCGACGTGACTTTAGCAATTCGGTAAAAAAATGGAATTAACTTCTGTTGAAACGAAGATCTGTAAAGAAAACTTGGCAATGTGATTTTCATTTACATTACAGACAAATAAGTTTGTAAGCAATTTTAACTTTACAATTGAAATTGGCTTCTGTGCCTGTTTTATTAGTTAAATGCTTTTCCATTTTGAACGACACTGACAACTATAGCTTGCACTCGTTTTCATGAAGAACTCGACGGGAATATATGTATAGGTACCTACTCTAAGTATTTCGTTAGTAAAATCTAAAATAAACCTCATTGTTATCATTTTCAATATTGTCGAAAGCTATTTTACTTTAAATGGAACTTCAGACGAACTATTTAAATGCAGCTCGTCTCTCATCCCGGCACGCTCCTATAAATTATCTTCTAACTTAGGTATGTATGAAATTCTGTAAGTGAATGTTCTTCACGTTTTAAATTTGATGCGAACGCTGAGCTGTGGACGTAATGCAGATTCATAAACGGCAATGAGCCTCGAGGGCCTTGATAGTCGGGATTAAAACTTAAAACTCACTGTACACTGAATTTCGCACTGTTTTGCCTTGCTCTCATTTCATTTCTTACTTAATATGTAAATTTAATACCCAGGCTATGAAACAGACAGCTTCAGAAATTGTATTTTTCAAACAAGTTAAAATCTTAGTGCATTCATCCATACGGGAACATAGAGCTTTCAAGCAAAGACCGTCTGATGGATGCACTCGACAAAACTTACAGAAAAGATACTTCATTCCTATTATGTGATCGCGCGAGAGGAAACGTTAGAGAATTCTTCCATGCTCACAATGAAAAGCGTAATCGTCTTACATCCTACCACAATAAAATAATAGCACAGAATAATAATAAGTACTACGTACAGAAGTTTTACTTCGCGAAGTTATTTAAAAAAATGTATGCTCAATGTCATTAACAATATGGTGTAATTTAGCCTGTCTCAAGAGTCAAGCACCATTTTGTTGACAAACGTCAGTGATCGGCACTGCGCCGAAGCTATAGGGCTGACTTCGGTAAAATGATGTGACGTGAGGTGCCAAACTGCGGAAAATGGCGGAGGAAATACATGATTTAGCATGAATTATCATGAATAATATTAACTACTTATTTACCTCTCAGTGTCTTGAGGCAACTTAAAAAAGTACATTCTGTGTTTTTATTATTATTTAGGCAGTTAAATACTGCACAGTATTTAGTACACCATTTTCTTTATTTTCCTCCATCATACACAAGAATACGCGTGCGTGAGTCAATGTTCGCTCGTATGTGAGGCCTTGTCGAATAGTATCCTGTAGGTGGGCCATCGTGCGTGTTTTGTTTTCGATGTAAACTCGCGGAGATGAACAGGCCTGATAATAGTTAGTGCACGTGGGAGCGCGCATACAAAGCGCTTTAGAATAGAGCGATTCAATTTAAACGTCTATCTGGGCTAAAAGAATTTCCATTCAAATTTGAAACTAGACGCCCCAGATGTTTACTGGGTCCGCTCAGCTTCAGGTGCCTGGCCTGGTATTCACATTGTAGAATTGCAGTTTTTTATTCATCAACTCGATTTCTGATGAAGCAGTTTTTGAAATTATTAAATATTTATTTATAACCATAAATGGTTCTCAAACCGCAGAATACGTAAATTACGTAATGCTTGTACTTTGAACAGAAACGGATTTTGATTTCCTGGTAACCGGATGTAAAGATTAATACTGCAAATGCGCTTTAGCGGATTCATTAACTGATGCCCGCAGCATTATTTCATCGTGCTTTGTTATTTGATTTGTTAATTAATTTGCTCGTTAAATACGTTTTTTAAAAGCTCTATAAAGTTTTTGTTTGTTTTATCTTTTTAATCCTTAAAGCTTTTTACTGATGTTGAGAATTTCAATTAAGTCTCTTCATTTGAAAACAGACATTAGTAAAAACAAAATGATTTGTATTAAAAGTTTTCCATTCATTATTCAGATCAATCGAACTCCAACGAACAAATTAGCACACGATTAAAAAAGGAAGTTGGAATAATCGGCTCGCAAAACTCTCAGATTAACACCCAACTTAAACATCAGCGTTTATTTGCTTTGCTTACGAAGGAATATTAGTTACACAACGTTACGGCGAATTCCGACCGAAATTTGCAGTACGAAATTCATTAAACTGTAACACGAATTTTCGCACAGACAGGGACTGTATAACTGGGGGCCGCAATTAAAAGTTTGCTTAGAGAATATACATTCTCGTGTATGTAGGGTTACCATTTGATAATAATAATAAGCCTTGATAAAAATTCGGATAAAAAAATAGCTATCATTTTTGTTACAGAATGAAGTAAGAAATTCTGCGCCCATCTTACGGTTAACGGAGATGTAAATCCGCTAAATTTTTCCATCTACGTAAAGAACCAGGACAAAAAAGCGGAGCGAAGTGCGTTCAACTCCTGGAATTTCCGGAAAAATACGGATGATTGGGAACCCTACGTATATGCCAACATTTTGATTTAAAGTTTACGGTTGGGGCCGGCACCCACCAGTTCTCTTTTTCAAACAAGAGCGTATTTCGGTCGTGTCCACGGGGACTTTGCGTTTAGCGGCTATCACCGCCGCATTTTTAAATTCTAATATACTCGACGCAATGCAATATAAGTAAACAACTTTTGAAGGCGAATATTCTCCAACATTGCTTTACCTTTAAGATCCTTTATGTATTAAGGTCCTTCATGACATGAAAAAGATCGACAACAGAATAATATTATTCCACAGTTTTTATAAGTATTCATATTAAATATTAAAAGTAAAATATTATGCTATTATGATTTGTGTATTTTATGTTTATATTGCAGTGTTTTAGCAAAGTCGAATATTTTTACGGGAGTTTTTAAGAGTAACAAACATCCATCCATTCTTATAAAAACTTTCTGTCGCCTTAGGTATGGTAAATTCGTTCATTATAAAATAGATAGACTTTGGACAATAACAATTTATGTCGCCCAAACTGAATGCGGTGCTTAGCGAACTTCATTCACGCTAACAAATACTAAATTACTAAGCCACAGTGCAGTTTTCAAATACTACTGCAAGCCCAGTTCGTAGACAACGTTAGAGTTGGGTTGTTAACGAATTACCGTGGGCCCGCACCCGGTTGAAATAAGTTTATTTACATTTCGTTTTGTGCATGGAGTTGTCCGAAGTTGGAACCGGACAGGCTTCCATTCCATTAGCAAAGGGAAGTTTGCGGTTATTTTTAATTAATGTCCGCGCCGGTAGCCGCCGGTCGGCACCAGTGTTACTTGTTTCCAGTTCTGTGCCCCACATTCTGCGTGGTAAGTGTTTGAAGCGAAGATTGTTTACAGGAGTTTTGTTTTCGTTTAATTCAACTGGTTAAAGTTTTTTTTTATCGTAAGAATATTAGTCAATATTAGCCACGAGTGGGTTCACTACATTATTCGTACCTACCAAGCGCGTGTCGGGGTTCGAACTCGCGTTCATCGGATCTCGATTCGGTCCGACAGCTTTCATCGTTCGGCTATTGTCGCTTAAACTAATATGGTTTGATCGTAACTATCTGTTATGTTTTAGCTCCTTTAAAACGGAATAACTATGTACTTACCTATTAAAAAACCGCTCTTAATACAATACACACGTGCCACAGCTTTAGCTTGACGTACCGTCACCGTTCAAGGCACTGAAAAGGGTCTACGTCACTCCGTGGTTTCGAAGGCGTGGCCACCGTTCAAAGATCAAACGGGTCGGAATGTAAATGGATCACGTACATACACATACACCCATATACATATTAAACAATAGCATTGAATAAAAGCAATTACCTATAACAGGACCCTGAATGCTCGACTCCTGGAATATACACAATATTCCATGACCGAGCTGAAAACATATACAAAATAAGTAGGTACACTGAAATGTACTGAAATGTGTATGATATATATTTCTGTACTAAACTACTTAATTATTTGGTACGTTTGACAAACACCTGCTTGAATTTTAAAGTCACTAAGGTGCAAAATTCGTCATAGCTAAATAGAAAGAAAAGCAAATTAAACGAACTTGCTATTTACATACGAGTTTTGTTTTGATTTGATTCACAAAACATCATGCTCATTTGAATTAGAATGGGCTAACATTAATTAATTTTCTTTTGTTCTGCTTGGCATCCCTGATAGCGTTCCACCGCTGCCGCGGTGGGATTCCCATTTCATACTCTACCTACCTTCAGAGTGCCTTGTACTAAGCGCTTGGCGGTACCCACTTAATTATATTAACTGAGGAACCGACGCTTGCATTGTTTGATGACGACTTGGGGATTAGGTGGCTTTGCTGAACACGTGGCATGTTCGAGATGTGAGTTGCATAGAGTGGCTAGTTATGGTTAGCTAAGGTTTTTCGTTTTGATTAAATTTCTTTTTTATGTTTTTGATTAGGCAGATATTTGACAATAATCACACCTGATGTTAAGTGTAGATGTAATCTAGGGTGGTACATACCTGCCCAGTAAGTGAAAATTCACTCTTGCCTTGAAGAGGAATTTTGTCCAAGATAAATCATGGAAAATAAACTTGGAGTGCAGGTGTGGTTTTGTTCCCCAGTTGTGAGCACATAATGTTGCGTGCCCAAACAATTGCACGCAGGAAATTGAATGACAACGCTACTGACAAGGCCACTCTTCTAGCGGAGTTTTGGGCTGATACTGTATAGGTTTGCTGTCGACACGACAAGTAAAAGAAGAATAATAAAAGCATAAGATATCCTAAATAAAAAATAAAAAGACCCACCCGTTTACTTCTAGTTTAAAAAGCATGTTATACAACCGTTGCAGACGCTAGACTAAAAATAAATGTCATGAAAATATTCCTCCTCGCAGAGAAGACCTTTGAGGAATTACACTCAAAGAGTGCGCAACTGTTGTCGAACTATTAAAGCGCGCAACTCATCCCGGCACAACGGCATTCATAACTGAATTAAAAGTTATTACTCTTAACTGAGTGTAACGCAATTCCGCGACGTCGGTGTAAATAAATAATTATGTCGTCGTTCGTTTGCAGCAGCGAAACTTCGCAAACTAGCCGCCGGCTCTAATGTGCATCGTGCAAACATTAGGGTTGACAGTTTTACACTGGGAATACTTAAGAATTATGTGGCAGAGTGTGGTGTCTTTATTAGCGGTTTAATGGAGAAGCGATGCTGATGTGCAACACAAAACAGCTGTTGACTTGAGTTTACTTTTCTTCTTTAATCATATGGGTTGAACAACTAAGAGTATAAATCTAGTGTCAGACTTTCCAAGCCTCCTTAGGCGTCTGATATGGGCTCATAGCTCAATTGGATTTACTCTGAAATTAGAAATTGGTTTTTCTATTGTTGCAGTTAGATTAGATTCGTTCAATAGCACGTAATAGGCATTGAATAGGTACTTCTACAATCTTCGCTATTCAGATTCATGATGTTATTCAGGATAATTATTATAATTTAAGTTGTCTACTTCCAGTATATCTCCATCAATAATATAATCTTTAAAGATACATGTTTCCGATCTATAGTGTGCCTGCATCCAATGGCTCTTTGCAAAATTTTACGAGCCATCGACGGGTGCAAGGCTGCACTTAGTACTTAGATCGTGCTTCGGTCGCGGCATCGATATTTCGCGCTAAGTACGTTGCTTGGTCTTACCGAAAATGGGGCGCTTAAAATAAAACACTGCAGACCTCCCATTCACGGTTTATAGTAGCTGCTTTAAAGTTATACCCCGAAATTTAACGCAGCAATTGTGCAAGTGTCATATCGCAGAGGAGCCCGCGATACTCGCCGTATTTGAATAATGTCTGCGGGCTCGCGACGGCACGCTAGATTAAGGATGGCATCGCTCCCACTATCTACAAACCGCTGAAGGTCTATTATCATTTTCCGTCTCTTTCACTCGTGCAAGGAGAGTGAGATGAGCAGAGCCGGATATTCGAAACCGTGTTGCGGGATGGAGCCTCTGGTTATCTGAGCTACAATGTGTGATATTGGATCAATGTCACAGACTAAAATTAAGGTTGATTTCTGACTAGTCGGTTTAGGTATTACATAACTATAACTTCGTATACTTTCATGGTAGATAAGGACTGTCTTCACTTTTTATGGGATAGGAGGCAAACTTCTGATGTAAACGTAAAAGTAGGATACTTTTACGTTTACGTTTGTTACTCTTTCACGTAAAACTACAGAACGAATTTTGATGAAATTTTACAGTATTGTTGTTTATGACCCAGAATAACATATAGGCTATAATTTATGACGATCTGTGGCAAACTAAATTTCCGCGGGCAAAAGCTAGTCAAAGATAAATATAGTTTATTATTCGTTATAAGTGATCTGTAATTGGCGTATTCAAAATGACTTATGTATGACACAGAGATCTACATCAGAATTGATATACCTATCAGCTCTACTAGTTCGCAGAATGTGTGATATACGATGAGGGTACAATCCACTGCTTTAGATGGTTTTACGTATGTAAATCACATGGTTGTGGATGACGTCACAACTGGATCAAGTTTTTCCTTAACTTTTCAACCCGTACCTACCATAATGCGGAGATTGGGCTGATAATGTTATTTTGTTCAAGTGTCGAGGATACATTGCCGTGAATAAATCATGATTAATGTACAAATCTTCTAAATCTTGAGCTAACAGCAGGCCAGTTGCGTAATCCTCAAGGTACAATAAAGGCACGAGTTTCATATTATATTGTAAGTTTCAAAACCGTGATGCCCGCAAGCGATTTTCTATGCTAACTATGTGTGATATTGTGCAAGTGTCATAATCGCTCTGTAGTTCCCGCGATACTGGCGTATTTGAATAATGTCTGCGGACGATGGCAAACGAATGGATCAGGGTTGACATTCGACATATTGTATAGTAGTTACTTTATATCGACACTACAGAGATTTTAAATTTGAAGTTTTGTTTTTTTGATGCACTGGTACAACAATAAAGCTGGCAATTTACAGTTCAAATGCAAATTCAATTAAGTTTAAAAAAAATATTGCAGCATTCTAAGGCAACCCTGCAGTGGAACATTAGTTGCACTACATTGAAATATCGCGTGATCGTGGCGGTCGTCACCGCTCCGATATTGCGTTACTGGGTAAGCGTATCTGCTCAACTTTATGCGAGATTTTGCCGCCAGTGTTAAACTGATTCTCCACCACTGTGCTGTGTAGTAACGCAATCCACGGTGAAAAATTTGTGACGTAGGTACGAAAAAGAAATTGAAGGAGGTGTATTTTTCGAACAAGGAGAATTGTACATTCTAAGCCACGATCAATTTTTTTTAAAGTCCTGATAATCCATCGTCGTAAGCTTCTGTTACGAGTGGGTTAACCACATCCGAGGAATGGGGGTACGAACACCGGATGACGGAGTTTGAATGCCGTACGTCGGGGCTCGAACCCACATTTCTCGGATCTTGAATTTATCATCTATTTATAATATGTGCCATACTATTGGATCAAACTCATTTACGCCTCATAGCATCGCTCAGCTTGCACATCTTTGGTGGAAACACAGCCTTACATCCGACTCCACAATTTGCATGTTTCAAACGCAGTCACGCGGACGCGTTACATGCAACTACTTCTTTGTTTATTGTAAGCCGCCATTGGTTTACACTGCATAATGTAACACAGATAGATAAAAATGAAATGCCATGCAAGCTTTATCTTAATGGCCACGTACATAAAAATGAACACACTGAACTCAAGCTAGAGCATGTACAGGATGTTAAGAAATTGGTGACAAAACATATCCCGCTTGTATTCGAAACCATATCACAATAATACAGTAATTTCATCAAGTTTTGATCCATTTAAAGTGATTACTGAACAACACTGTTCTTAATTATTTCAATTGCATCGTACAATGAATTTAACTCGACCATTTCGTGCAACTCGATTCTGGCAATGAAATGGTTTTAATCGAATCTAGTTGATGTTCACTGCGGCAAAAATCGCCACATACTCGCATGCACTCGTTCAGTCACGGGTTGACTGCTATGGGATTTTTGTTCCCGTAATTCACTTACGCCGCACAGAGATGGTTTTTCGGATGGAGTCACGGGATATCGGATTGAGTAGGTACCCTGATTAAATACCCGTTTCTGTCACAGTGTTTTTTGGAAACGTCACAGTCTTTATTGTGAAGTAACAAACGCTTATTGACACGTTTCTGCGAAATAAATTTACGCATTCCCTATAGATTTCCGAGAATGCGTTCTGCAGTTAGCGATAGTGCTCGTGTGAAGTGAAATTTATTTCGACTCTAGGAATACTGAATTCATAGAACAAATATTTATCTATCAAGGATTTACTGGGGCTTCCTTCGTTCTATGAAGTTATCATATTAACAAACAAAGAGCAAAAGTAAAATTTGCTTGCACTTATATAAAACTGACAAGTGGCAAGTTCTTCTGTAACTGAGCAACAGTTCTCTTGAAAAAATTTCTCGGCCTAATCTTTCTCCAGTCTATCCTTGAGCTTCTGCCATCAATGTATGGACATTACTTTCATAGTATACCTACAGTGTTTAGGATTATACCTAGTCCATAGCCAATAAAGAAAACTTATTTAATAACAATAGCTTCAATCCCGCGGCGTACCACAAACATTAACTAAGCGTTAACGTATCTCTGATAAGGTAAACGCATACGTTTTTTCCGCGAGCTGTTCTCGCATAGTTCACCTATAAAACAATGCCGGGACATGCAAAAACACGTTGCCGGGGCTTAATTGAAATAATATTCCTTTGTCCGCGGGCCAAAGGAGATTGAGGGCGGTACGTGTGGACATTTTTGTTTTCCCCTACACAGCAAATGAGAAATACTTTCCCCTTTGTTACACACAGCGGCTAAGTATCTAACGAAACAAAAAGGAGCCAGTGGCTAATGTCTGATTTCTTTTCAACATCTACGGTCCAGCTCTTTGTGCTCACTTGATTGTGTACTGGGCAAAAGTAAATGACCACTTTTTATCGTATCTGTGGGCAGACGGAATAAAAAAGTCACTTGTGTCACCAGTTGCCGGCGGGAATGTAGTAATGTTAAGGAAATTCGCCGGCTGGTACATTTACAAGACTTTACGTTTTACATTATTATGTACTCGTATTATAATGCATAAGATAATGTCAATTAGTAATGCAACCAGTGGCTCATTATGTTTGTGGCGAAACTGGAAAGGATTTTTTTTCACAAAACTCACAATCCCAAAAGCTTTTACTAAATAAAAACATTTTACAGAACCAAAAAGATTGATCACATTTATAAATACATATTTTTATTTAATTGATTCCATTCCATTCAGAGTCGATTGGAAATGAATGAAAAGGGTGGTGGGAATATTTATCGACACAATTTTTGTAACTCATTTATTTTCAGCAGTTTTCAATAGATTGCCGTACAATGAGAGGTTTGATGATGTTCAGGCTTACGTATTAAGCATTAGTATTCAATAGCTATTAGCCAGTCTATAGAGGAATTGCTTTGTGTTTGCTCGCTCATAATTTCAGCATAAATAAATTTCAATACGTAACTTTTTTCGGGCGTTTCCACCAATTTTCGATCTTTTCACACGCCATTTAACGTACAAAATGGCAAGTGAACGAATTAGAATAAAATTGCATATTTATAATGTTAACCCGTCGAGCGGCTTAGCACAACAAAGCGAATTATGTTGATCAGCAGGTCGCGGGCGCATTAGCGCGCTTTGCCGCCTAATCTACCGGACTGGGACGCCTCTCTAGTAATTACTTCTACATTTACAAAGTCAACGTTATTATGTTTTATGCAAGTACTCAGTTCCATAAACGACGAAAGGAGCTTAATATTTATTTGAAATTTAGGAGAAAACTAAACAACATTATAATTGAAGTCTTTGTGCTCCATGTCTTCTTATTTCCTAGGAAACATTTTGTGCCATAGAAAAAAGAAGGTCTCAGTAGAATAAACTCCCACGATTAAATAATCCAATCTCCTAACGTTCAGTATTACGAGAGAAGCTTAAAAACAAAATAATTTCGCTACATAACTGAACAAAAAAGACAATTGGCTTCGTCATATCTCCTGAATTTCAGAGAACTGCCAACCTGATTTGATATAATGGCAGGCCTGTTCATCTCCGCGAGTTTACATCGAAAACAAAACACGCACGATGGCCCACCTACAGGATACTATTCGACAAGGCCTCACATACGAGCGAACATTGACTCACGCACGCGTATTCTTGTGTATGATGGAAGAAAATAAAGAAAATGGTGTACTAAATACTGTGCAGTATTTAACTGCCTAAATAATATTAAAAACACAGAATGTACTTTTTTAACTTGCCTCAAGACACTGAGAGGTAAATAAGTAGTTAATATTATTCATGATAATTCATGCTAAATCATGTATTTCCTCCGCCATTTTCCGCAGTTTGGCACCTCACGTCACATCATTTTACCGAAGTCAGCCCTATAGCTTCGGCGCAGTGCCGATCACTGACGTTTGTCAACAAAATGGTGCTTGACTCTTTAGACAGGCTAAATTACACCATATTGTTAATGACATTGAGCATACATTTTTTTAAATACCTTCGCGAAGTAAAACTTCTGTACGTAGTACTTATTATTATTCTGTGATAATGGTAATAACACTTGTACCATTCCACAGTGCACATAATTCCATAAATCACTTTGGAAGTACTACTATCTCTCATTATTAGCCAACTACTTCGCCCCGAGTCCGGAGGCGAAATATTCGGGGGATATTAGCTCTATAAATTTGCGTTTGTTTCGGTCACGTTGCGGCTGAAATACGACAAATTGCCAGCGCGAAACGCGCACTTCATGCGACCAACTTACTTAGCGCGTTGCTAGGTCAAGGAAAAACCGCTGCAATGGTAAAAAGGAAAACAACAAAACAAAGCTACACCAAGGACACTTTTTAGTGGAAACTATTAAGTCCATAATAGTCCGGGCAATTTCAAGGCGAGAGTGAATAGGCACTTACAGGGCAGATATGTACCTACCATCCTAGACTGCATCTCATTTAACACCAGGTGCAATTGCGGTCAAAGACCTACCTTGTCTTGCAAAGCATTGTACAAACGTGTCTACTCGTATAAAAATTAGGGGAAAAACACTTTTCTTTTTGAAACATTATCAGTTTTTTGAAGCTTAAAAAAACATAACCCAAATAGAATGTAGTGACCGACTTGTCCCTGTTTATAAGCGAGATGTGTCGTGTCATAATAACCCGCGCCGCCACTCGTTGAACTGCATCCCCGATTAGTTTGAGTGCACGTTTAACGTCATCGCGATTGGTTAACGAGACGGCAGACTGACGTGCTTTTATTTCGCTCGTTGACAGATGCAACACTGCAGTTGTTATGCTGTGTTTTGAATGGTCATTTTATTTCCAATTAACTCTATCGGCCATTAGTCAAGCAAACAGTTTATTTATAAATACTTTAGTCGCGATACCCACAAGATCTTAAGAGCGAACTTTTGGTAGGAAAATCAACAGTGTTAAAAAATCTTTCTTCGTGCACAAAGCTTATTGCTATTAGACTTTCCCACTTGTCTTAAAAACCTTTTTCGCATCGGAAATTACATCTTAAATCGTGTGTGAAGATACATAAATCTCAGCGATTCTTCCATCAATATGATTTTCATCTAACCCCATATCTATCTAATGTCGCCAAGAATCAGCTCTGCGACGAAGTCTTCGCTCAATCGCCTTTTGAGAGCGCTCGCAGCGAGGCAGGGGTTAAGTTCTTACGATAACATCAAACGATTCCTTTGAGCAGCAAATGGCTCGTCACATGTCTCGTGCTTTGCCTTAAAGTGATATCCAGTATCTGAGATAACTTTAATTTCAGACTTATGCATAACTACCAGCCCGCCTCTGTCGCGAGCGTAAGGATTTTGAGACCATTCTATTCGCGTCAAGATAAGTGGAACTGTATAATAAGCTTGTAATGTTAAGTCTTCTCTTGAAATGTAACCTAATATGCAAGATTCGTTATTTACAAATGGTCTGGTTGTTCTGTGAAACAAGCTGTTCTGTGAAGCAAGTTATGGTACAAACTGATCTTATAAACTAATTGAACTTATGATTGTACTAAAGTAGAAGAAAAAACTGTGACTATGTGTGTGTTTATAGGCTTTTCTTAAACGAATCAGTAGGTACATTGATTGAATTGCAGTTAATTCAGAATTAAACATGAACTTACTTCAGTCACCACAGTTAACACACAGCTTTATATTTTCTATCCTTCTAAGACCAAGCAAAGACATCAGCCATGAAGCTTCTTCCGAGATAACAAAAAGCGCAAGAGTTTTTCAATCTTGTACAGTAATGGGATCAAAAGTTACAAAGTCAACGCTGCCGGGTGTGGTTCGCCAACAGAATCCCGATACCCGACCTTAATTTTCGTAATTGACATATAAATTAACGCGGTATTTTCCGATGCATACTTTTAAACGCATTCGTATTTACGACGCGCAAAATGGACGAGGCTTTGAGGGATATTTTTTACATTATGTGTACTTTATTATCAATCCCCTTTCCAACTTTATTTTTTCAATTTTTGAGCTTTTGTTTACTTTTCCTCGACGCGGTGTTGTTCATAAAATATTTTGTTTCTCGTTTGTAATGAATCTCAGCACATCGTAGAGTGGAATGTGTAAAGTTTTGTATTGTATCGAGAAGTAGATTCGAAATTTCGAATAAGCATTGTCAGCAGCTTACGTGATACGTGAACTCAATGGCTGAAGTAGAGATTGCGGAGATATATCGATACAGTCGTTGCGTGCGGTTTGTTTGCGGATGCGAAGCGAGCTAGCTTTGTTCACACATTGGCTAAGAAAGACGTACAGTGTCTGGTAGCATCTTGTATCTTAAACATAAATAACATTAATTAAAAACATTGAACTGGTTTAGCGATAAGATTATGTTCTTTGCTTGTTTAAGTCAGTCTGTTTTTTTAATAAGTACCTAGTTGTTAGATGCTATGGTCCGGAAAGCCTTTTTGCATTTGCTATAGAGGCTGTTCATTGATGTTTGGAGATAGGGCAAGAACAAGTGCTGCTGTACTTGATCTTCTTGAGTACATTTGAACGCAGCAATGAAAAAGTATTCTCTTTTAATGTTACAAGACCCCGTTAATAAACCCCATACAAGGGCAAACACGAAACGTAATCACATTGATATGACGCGTGTACATCAGAGAGAACGTTGCGGTAATTCTCGACGAGAAGCCTTTGTACTGAGGTATATTAAATTTACATACAACCAAAATGTGGCTTAGATACGCCTGCGAGTGATTTGGGTAGGGCACACAGGGTGCGGTAAATATTTGCTGAATTCACCGGCGTAGTGCGACCGCAGACGTCATGCCGCGGCGCGACGCGAAGGCGACGCGGCTGCGACGCGTCCGAGCGGCGACCGGCCGCGTGCCCGCACATAAATTGCTCCACCGGCCGCACCGTTACCATTCCTCCGACCGAAATTGAATTATACGAAGCCCCGGATTTTATATCTATTAGGAAAACGTTCAGCGGTCCCCAGGGCGAGGATTTAGATACCGATAACTTTCTCATTTCCTTCGGGCAGCGGTACTCGTTACTTAGACGCATATAAAACTCGATCCCTCGTGACAAAAAGGACGCCTGCTTGTGGGTGCGACCGAATTAAGCCATCGATCTTTCACCTGCCGACGTTTAGACGTTTTCTTGGCGATCAAAACGGTTCTCTTAAGAGCTATCCCAAACGTGTTACGGGGAGTAATAAAAATAAATAAAAGATGCGCGTGTAATATCCCTATGAGCATTTAGGATTCCGTTTTTTGAGGAATGGGAACCTATCCGCTAATAGAGTGTGTGTTGGCGCCTCAGACGAATAATGCATGCGATGTTGATCTATGGAGCTGTTCGAGCTGTCTGAGCGATTTCGCGAGAGGAACGTTCATTACTGAACCGTATTCGAGTATCTGCCGCTTACTCACGCCCCTTACAAACAACTACCAGGGAGAATACCTATTAAATAGCTGCGGTAAAACGGTTTAATTAAAATAATTTGGCGTATGAGCTCTCTGCATGCAGGTAAACTTGATTAAACGCTTTCAACGAGCGCAGTGTAATAGTAAATATTTTTGAACTTCCACTAGGATACAGGCAGTGGTTGCGTTGTGAATTTTAATGATGTTTTAAAGCGGGCGGGCGGCGGAGCGGGGATGCGAGACGCCGCGACTCTGGACACCTAATCCGCAGCTTCGAGCGTGTTTGTGTAAAGTTTTCCATTACATTAGAGAGCTGGCTGCAGCCTCCGGAACTAGAACAAATGGACGCACTGCGCGCTCGGATATCGTAACTGCGACTGTTATTGTAACGGATGTAACTTTGGATAAATGTCAGCTCGCGAATTTAGTGCGCTACCGTCGCCTCCCGTTTTATTAGCACGTTTTGCATACATTACGCGGAGCACCGATACACGACCCGCCCTGAATTGCGTTTACAAGAATTTATCTTGCTCCGATCACATTACGTACTTGAGAAGCTATTTTAATCTCAACTCTACTTTAAAAACGTGAACGTTAACGTGCATTTTTTAGTCCCGTACAAAGTTTAATGCTGAGGAAAATTGGCTTCGGTGTAGTTCGCGCGAGTGAGGTAACAACTTTTCTACTGTCCAATTTGTAAAGAAATTCTCTTCCGTATTCCGTAGGCGAAGCAAAGAAATAGGATTTGCGGTGATCCCTGTCATTTCTTCCCCATTATACAGGATTTTTGCTAACATCATTTTCAGCGTTTTATCCGCTCGAAAATTTTTAAGCATTAAAGTATTTTGTGGGGTTTCTCCTAATGCCGTCACAAAGAGGTTTGACAATGTTTAAAGTCCTTCGTTTGATTATTAAAATTCAAGGAAATATATAACGATGTTTATTAAAAGTGAACGTTATGTGCGTTAAATAGGACACTGGAAACAACATAAATAATTTCGTTATGTACGTTCGTAAAAATAGTACATTTTGGCTCAAAAAAAAAAACGGAAAGTCACACTGACTTCCAAGGATTTATATTGTTCATTTCAATAAAATCTATGAAAAAACAGCGAAGCTCATGAAAATTTATCTATTACTGGTAGCGTCTAATACCCCATTCAAGGTTCAACTATTTGCACGGTGTTCGCAAAACCAGCTGCTAAAGCGGCATCTTTGTGCCGCAATGAGACGTTAATGCAGCGCTTTAAGCAATCCTCGTCCTCGGTGCCATCTGATCTGAATCAAAGGCGAGCACCTGAGCTCCGCTGAAGCGGGTAACTGGACCGGACTGGTTGTATGTATGGTACGGTCGACAGCTGCAAAATCGCTCTTATTAATAAGAGCTTTAAAGCTACACAAGATCCCACTATGTATAGCTTGATGTGCTGTTGTTTGTACAATACTGTACATAAATAAATAAATAATAATAATAAATCTTTTGGACAATTTCACACAGCGCCAGCTAGCCCCAAAGTAAGCAACTTAATGCTTGTGTTATGGGTGCTAGCTTAACGGATATACTACTTATATACTTTTTTTTTAAATACATACATATTATACATAGTCACACCCAGACCCGTCACAGAAATTCAAATTCATCATTTCAATTTCTGCCCGGCCGGGAATCGAACCCGGGACCTCTCGGCATAGTAGTCCGTTCTGAACCACTACACCAAACGGCCGACAAATAAATATGTACATAGCTTGTGATAACGCGACGGCGTTTGCCCTTTGAGCACGTCTTATATTATTATGGATGTAGTTATGTCAGGTCTATAAGTTTAGGTCCTAGTCCGAGGTTCATTCTAAAGCATCAGAACTTATGTAGATAATGCTGCCAATAAATGCACATAATATGCCAAACCCCAAACCACGCTTCACCTTCTTTCATATCCAGTGTGTCCTGAAACTTGTGAATATCAAGAGCCTTGTATGCTGTTTACTGTACAGTATAATGTTCTTTACTATACCGTAAACATCCCGTTTATTTATTCGAAAGGGCCCGTTTATAATTTAGGATTTTAACACGTATAAAAAAACTTTCTGTTTCTTTTGAGTCAGCATGAGTGATAGAGACGAGAACAGCCCAACAGTGCTTCTTGCGATGTCTACGGTCATTTATTATAATTTCGTTAATGTCTCATGCGATCAAGGGATGCGGTCACTTACCGTCAGACCAGAGATCCGGCAGGTCGTGTTAATGCGTCGGCCGACTGCGGCCTTTGATCGAATTACCGTATCGATTGGACGCTACACACCGCTCTCTTGTCGGAATGCATCGTGCGTGCAATCGATTCAAAGGTCTCTGACAGTTTCAAACTATGTATGTTCCTAATCCACCTACGGGACCTACGCATTGAGTGTGAGCGTTTATTTCCTTAAGATTTGAATTTATTTTAATATCTAACGTGCAGCTTCCGCTCTTTGCGTCTTGTGATGTATATGATCATCTTAGTCGAAAGTGAAATATTTCTTTTTGTTTCGGTCTCTAAAGTGTAGTCTCCACACGCTGCGTCTTGTGATGTATACGGCCATTTATTATAATTCCGTTAATGTCTTAAGCGATGTGGTCACTTACCCCGTCAGACTAGAGATACGGCAGGTCGTGTTAATTGCGTCGGACATCTTAATCTCCCCACTTACAAAAAGGCTTATCGCCCTATATCTTCTTAGCACTTGCCATATGTTTGTCTCGAAGCGCTGGTAGGGCCCAAAAGATAAGGAGACATGTAAAGTGCCACATACTTTTTTACCTACCTTTTTTATTTACTGTATTTTGACGTTCATAAGTGCCACTAGTGGTCTAAATTGAATAAAATATTTTTGATTTTGATTTACTATAACCGTCACTCGGACCATGAAACTGTCACTAGTCTAGTCTATGGTGTTTAGACCACTATACATTTACAAAATTGCGAACCTTTTTATATTCGGACAGAGGTGTCAAAACGGTATATTCAGCAATTTGATCACACAACGTAACAAAAAACGTTTTTCACACGTAACTATCGAATGTAAACGCGCCTATTTGTTGAGTGATGTAACAAAAGGATTAGAAAAGCAAAACATTTAAAGTGTGTTTCAATTTTAGATGTTATAAATAATACTCGCTTATGTACTTATACATGTTTTTTTGCGCCATATTGAGTCTTTTCATGTACGATAAATTTTATACATCGAAACCTAAAAGTAAGTGTTGATAATCGATACTTTAACCTTCTTTTTTATTTGTAATTTGCTATTAACCAATAGGTACCTACCGATTACTCAAAGTCAAGAGCTAGAAATCACGACAGAACGAACAGCGTTTGTATTTATTCAATAATTTCAGTCAATATTTGTATTTACTTACCTATTTAATAAGTGTTGTAAGTCAGAATAAATATGTACGTAAAGACATCGACACATTAAGTTAAACACTCGGACTTCTAATGTCATTGTAATAGGTGCTATTTTGCTACAAAAATGTATAGTCTGATGTGCTGTCTGTAGATTTTTGATAAAACTACACTGACATCAAGGACATCTGACCCCTGACACTTAACCGTGATTTATGTTCGGTTTCCAGTAGATACTGACTTTGTAATGCGTGTGATTCAATGTTTGAACTACATTAGTGTGATTGATTTTTCTTCATTCTTTGGAATACTCAAAGATACTCGTAGTTGTAGGTCTTCTTTTTCAAACATTAAAAAGTTTTTTTTTCTTTTAGCTATTTTACCCTTCAGAAAAATTTAAGAACTTAGAGAATAAAACAGGTTACGTAAGGTTTTACAGCAATAAAACATATCTGAATATCGAATAGCCGTATGTAAATGGCGCTACCTTCCAGACCTTGTCAAGGAATTTACAGCCGTTCGGCATAAAATAGTGGCCATTTAGGCCGAACACCGCAATTTGGCCAGACGACAACTTACCATAACGGTGATATTGCCGCGGACGACAGGCCGAAGAATAAATTGAATAAACAACACTTTTGGAATGGCCGAACCGAAATACGGTTGTTACGTGACCCCCTCGCAAATGGACCCGATTATACAATAATACCTGCCTCTACAATTTTTCTTGGGTAGCCAAGGCAATAAGGGAAAGCTATTGTATT
This sequence comes from Ostrinia nubilalis, assembly GCF_963855985.1. Taxonomy (NCBI): domain Eukaryota; kingdom Metazoa; phylum Arthropoda; class Insecta; order Lepidoptera; family Crambidae; genus Ostrinia; species Ostrinia nubilalis. The sequence continues at coordinate 11,456,057 of NC_087103.1, forward strand.
AGTTAAATTAATCTTTATTTCCAAAGCACAAATTGAATTTAAAGAAAGTTATATGTAAGTACAGATCTTTTTTTGCATTATGCTTGAAGATGACAGCATATGAGTCGTATAGTCATATGTGTAGAGACGGTGTAATTCTCACGATGCGAACTGCTCACATGTTCCGAAGGGCCTCCTCTATTTCAATAGGTGCTTGACGCGTCCACATCGCAGCTTACAATCTCTTGCACTGTGTAGCCTCAATTTTGTGGTCTCGATCATGGTGGATCTGGTGATTTATAAAGGGACTTAATGTTTTACCCTATAAAAAAATGAAAATCATATAGGTTTACTTTAAGCGACCGTTTTGTCACTAGATGATTTCATTAAAACCGTGCGTTCGTTCCGCAAAATAATTCTTCACTGTTGATATTTCCTGAAATGATTGATTGATTGATAATTCCTCCGTTAAGCCGAAGGGGGCTTTTCTATCCCACTCCTAGCATATTCGCACACGATCCGATGATCCTTCTTAGAATACGCCGTATACGGTTCCAAAGCACAGCATTTTCCAAAAGTATCACGTGTAATTCCTAAAAATATACACATAGCTAACGTGACACGCTGTGTAAGTCGTAAGTGCTTCTTGACACGAGTCAATCGAGTGAGCTGAAAGGCCTCTTCACCCTATCAATGGATACTCGTAAACACTATGACATGCTCTCTCTTTTTGTATACAACCATAATACAGCTAAGAATAGTGTTTGCCTACTTTGTATTGACAGTTGACTGAATAAGCCCTCGTAATATTACTTGCCAAACAGCAAATTACGCCAGTGGCCATATTTTATTTGCTGAGTAACTTCGTATCAGCAACTTGGCAGTTTAAGTTAAACGCGAGACGTTTAATTGAAGACTTGATTTCAATCAAACTTGTTACAACTCCGGAATGTCATTTGCGAAAAGCTTTCCGCAAAATGGCCTTAAGTTTTCTTAATTTATTTTCTCAACCGAAACGTCGTTGGGCCCGATGTTGTTAGAACGATTAGAATGTAAAATTAATAACTACTAGATTGAAAAGAAACAATGTAACTATCTGAAAACTCTTGAACAGAATTATTTTTCTTCTTCTCAATTTCAACTTCTTTCTTCAGATTCAAAAAATCAACAAGCAAAGAGCAGCTTTACCGATGTGACATAATATTATCACAATATTGTACGGGATATACGAACGTATGCGAGGTAGGGATCTTGTGATCATTCGAGTATCGACAGCCAACGTCAAACCGCAAGTCGAGCACTGAAGCTCAAAATGGATACCATTGTATCTCTTAAAGCCTACGGAATAGGGTCGATAAGTGGGCACTCTCTGGGGCCTGTTGTACGCTTCGATGGCCTATTGTGGGGCCCAGAAGGCCCTTCAAGCCGCGTGAGTGGCTCGCAACGAAGCGGAGGGCTCATAGTGTGCTGTCAGTATGTAAGTATGTAGATCATAGTGTAAGCGTGGGTATACATCCTTATTAAAGCGAATTTTATTCAAGTGTATCGAGATTATTTACGCGTTGTGAATATAGTGTACGTGCGTTTATTGAATCGTAAGATATCATTAAATATTTAGATAGGTACTTTGATGATATCAAAGTTTTCTATCAGCTGTTCAAAGATACTTATAAATCTCTACCTATTGATAATAATAAAATTGTAGTCGTTGATCTAGAAAACATCGATAATTTGGGCACAATCACGTTTGCGAAGAATAAAAGGTACAAATACCTGATTTGATTACCTCAATCGATTCTTGAACTTAACCGTCTCTAAAAGCTTTCATAAGTACAAGTTATTTACTCTAGTTTTACATTCATCGTGCCTTCTATTTGCATATTTAGACGGTGCACCTCGTCGCAAAAATAAATTTGCTCATTTTCAAGATACACGCCCAAAGTCAATGAACTTAAAAAGAATTCGCCAGGCGAATTACATTTTTCTCCGCCCCGAAACTTAAATAAAAATACTTGAACGACTATAATTTACAAAACAACAGAACGTGCTTGATTGTTGCATAATAAATAACCTGAGATTTGCGAACAACTTCGCGGCAGCTTTGAGAGGGACTTATTTATCGCTGAGAATAACTTGTTTCTTTGATGAAACTACATTTTGTTCGATGGAAGAAAACGTAATTTTGAGTTATTTATCATCGTTACTTTAGTTGAATTTTTTATTCAAAAATATGAAAATCAAATCCATTGTGTTTTATTGAAATGAATGTAATTTTTTAGTCTGAAGTCTGAGCCCTAAATCGTTAACTAGAATGACTTTCACGACCTACATAAGTCTTCTGCATATACCAGCATTAAAAAAAATATTTTAACAACATCCAATGAACCTAATACACCCATATACGATTTATTTACAAAATACTCTATAAGGTCCGTTTATTTTACATTACAAAATTTAAACAAACAGTATACAAACGTTCGGGATGAGTTGCCCTGATTACTTTTTCATACCGTGAACATTCAGTACTAATGTAAAATAAATGTAATTACTAAAGTATATGCCAGCGTCCTCGCTACGATGCCTACGGTGCTACGAAATGCGCGGAGCAAACCGTTTCGTAGTCGGTGAAAGAAAAATCTGAAATACTGTAATTTTTTAAACCGCCTCCTCACTTTATGACGTAACCTTATTCATTACGCCTAAGCCGCAATAGCTACTGGCCGTGACATTTAAATGCATTGTGTTTGTATCTTCAGCGTACAATAGGAGCCTATTTACATACATTAATAATAGCATTGACCGATGACAACTTAGCATGTTTTGTGTCATGACAAAGACATTGTTTTTTAAAGTATGTTACGTAAAAAGTACATACAAAAACTCTTTTTATGCTTTTCTCGTTCGCCGATCGTAGTCCACTCGTAGCATTGTTCTTATATTACGATTTATGGGACGTTTTAACATGTTTTTGTACATATTGCAGTGCCTCGCTGCATTTGTATGAGTAAAAGCTGAATTTAATTGGACATTAAATTAGTATTATTCATGTAAAGTGAAGTATGATTTATGATGTTTTTCTAGATTTGTATTACAGTATAATTTCTCTCTCTAAGTCTGAGTAGTGTGCATTCATTTAATTTAATTCTAAAGAAATATCTTCTTTTACGTGTTATTTTTGTTTTTGATTATCAGTTTTTGATGCGTTGTTAATTACGTTATTTATTGCAAATTATTTCCAGTTAATTTGTGAAATGACACCAGCTGTAAATTATCCACACTATGACCTGCTTAATTTTTCAAATTATTCCTAAAACAAAAACCACTCAATGGATTGGCTTCAATGTAGTCGTTTCTCAAGTTTTTAAACTGGTATTTTAATAAATTAACCCGTCACAAGGCGGTGGTATGGTGGATTTATACCGGTCGTGTTGGCTCGCGCCGCCGGAGCTTGGGCCAAAATCACTACAAAATGGGTCGTAAATGCAAAGCGACGTCGTAAGTGGTCGCTACGACCGACTGTCTCCTTGCTGCAGGTGGGATAGGGTTACGAATAGTGTTACCAATGTCAGTGTAATTATTTTCAGGACTTTTAAAAAAATATTTATTTCCAAAAGAAAGGTGATACATATACCTGACAACATTACAATGTACGCTATGCACTAGATACTTTTGTTTAAAACTGTGATCATTTTCAGGACTCTTTTTGTTTTAAACTTTGATGAAAATTTTTCCCTTACAAAATAGATGCAGATATTTGTCGTGAAAAAAATATGTGTTTCTTGTTTAATTTTACTTAAACGTTTTGTAGTGACTTCAACCATTTAAGAACTAAGCTAAGCAAAACACAAATGAAAAATGTTAACGCATTCCTAAACTGCTGCTTAGCTTCAGTCTTATTAGAATTTCCCATTGTTCTGTGAAACTCAGAACGTTATTCTGAGTTTCAAAAAACAATGGGATTGATTCGTTTTTCTATTACACTAAAAGCATGATCTGTTAAAACACCTCAAGTCTCAGATTTTCTAAAAAGCTCAGTAAGTACTCAGATTAATCACGTTAAGTTCTGATAATTGATAAGCCAACAAATATTAACAAAAAACCTATGATAGATGCATAATTTCAAATAACCACAAGTTTGTCCTAGAATATCCCACGATCCCCAAACTCATGGTAACCCTATTGTAGGTATGCGGGAAATGTTGATGGGCTCCCGCTTACTGCCGGGATATGGCAGATGGTTAACATGCAAGACCTTAGCTTAAATTGAGACATTCGCCCCGGGGATGTATTTGTATACTACGTACGTATTTTTACAGCGTTCGGATTCTATACGATTTGCGCGATCCGAGCGAAAATTGTAATTTGCTAAAAAAATACATTTACTTAAGCTAGCAATTATAATGTACCAATCTTACTATCATGGGATGTATACCTATGTTATTTTTACAGCGTTCGTATTCTATACGATTTGTCCGATTAATTTGCTAAAAAAGTACATTTAATACATGAGCTAGCAATAATTGTAATGTGTAATATTGCATTAATATTCACATATCTATGCCAAACACCAACCAACTAGATGGTTGTCTTGTAGAAAGTTGAAAATTCAGCATTACATCGTATCAACTGTCCGTGTCGTAAAATAAATAAATAAATAAATAAATAAATAAATAAATAAATAAATCAGTGCCAAGTGTAATACTAATAACAATTATTTAAAGTGACTTTCTTAAAAAGCATTTGTAATAATAACAAGATTATTTTGCCAGATGCATGAATAACAAGGTATTTTGTAAACATACTCGTAATATTTAAATTTAATTCTTGCTAGAAGTAGCTGGTAACACCGTAGAGAGACACTGCAAAATGTAATAACGCTGGTAACATTTCTTTACGAACAAAACTACAAGTGACGCGAAGTCGAGCGCGAAATAATTTCACAGTCTCGGTTCACGACGGCTTCTAGTGGAATATGTCTCATTTTCTTAACAAAATAATGTTCTGACGCAGAATTTCCAAGAAAATACGTTAGTTATATGTATAAACTATAGGATGATAACAGTAATAGTTTTGTTATTACATGGCCTTACAAACTATTGTTACTTGTATAATAATGGCTCATGCATATGTCACCACGCTTGACAACGCATGAAATGCTCGTCTAGATTTTACGATAAGTATTGTAGCAGATCGTAGTCCGTAGCATCGTAGCGCTACGGGCTACGAAACTTGCGCGCTGATATAGTGACGAGTGAAACAGATTTGCTTCAGTTAAAACAAGTTACATAAAGTGTATATTTATCAGTGTAGCCTGTATTTATCAGTATAGTGTTAGTGCATATTTATCAGTAGTGTTTTTGCATTACTTCATTAATTTATTGACATTTAACAAAAGTGTATAATTATAACCATACAGTGTTAAATAAAATGTTAATTAACTGAAACAACCTCTGTAAACGACATTGGAATGTAAGTAACACAGTAATACGTATACGTCAATCAGTTTGTTTTGACTGAACGTAAAGAGGCTCTCGTGAACCGTCGGCTTACGACGTGAGCTGCGTATAAACTACGTAAACCTTTTTTTAACTAGTTTCCCCGCGGCCCTTTACAAATAGAATTGCGGAAAACCTTCGCAAGTACAACTTAAACATTTACGCTACGCTACTTATTTGAATGGGGTAACATGATGTCCTTATGTAAACTATTTTGTGGGTATGGTTTATAAGTTCGTTGTGATATTTGTGTAATGAAGAAATACTTTATAAATAAATAGTACATATAATGGTTTTTGAATAGTTCTACTTTTTAAAATATTTTTTTAATTTAATTAAAAATACTAATAATCATAAAATAAATTGATGATTTCTGTCCGTGGTGTACTCGTATATCTTTTATTAAAGATCTTCTTAAAATCTTTGTTTTGTCACCTGTCCGCTTTGCACTGGAGGGAAGTCGGACCTTCGAACTCCTGTGTTCTAATGATTAACTTCGTTGCCTCTCCAACGACAGTTTAACTTTCCCCCGGGACCAACTTGACCTTCACTGGTTGGGTTTTTATTCCCACCTCTCGTAGTCCCTTTCTTCTATTCATATACGAGTATAGTCTTAGGAATATGTGTTTCTAAAAGCATATTTTTGAAGATATTGTGGATTCTAGATTTAGAAGATACCTAGTTGATTTATATTATAGTATCATCAATCAATTTTTTTTTCAAAATTGTCACCTAGTATTTTTATGCAGACTTTTTTATTGGTAAGTGTATGTAAATTATGAATTATTTCAGTGAAAAATTAAGTTTTTAAATAATTTCGTATGAAAAAATAAGTGGAAAAAAATTGTTGAATTTAACAAAAAATGTAATGCCATTCCATTTTTTGAAGTGGTCTTATTAATACCCTAGAGTTCCAGGAAATAAAAAAAGCAAGTTGTATTTAACGTTGATTGTATTGCGCAACTGTTCTTCGTGCTTATTTACACTTGATACATAGTCAGTACGTTAGTCACATCGCCAGTCTATAACTGGAGTTGCCAGCAACACGTGTAGATTAGAAATTAAGCGATAAAGGAAGTTGCACAGCGATCATTCACATTTACTGCACTGTATCGCGTAACTATAACTGCGCTCGCTGCATGCGCCAATGCATAACTTTATCGATAAACTCAAATATTAACCCGAGTACCCGACCTCGCCTCGAGACTTCGACAATTAGAGAACGTGTGGATTCGATTCGGCGATATTTCTTGAGAAAATAACTCCGTTAACGATTCAATTTGCGTTGCGTGCGATTCGATTCTGATGACGTCCGCCATTGTTTTCTCAAGTAAAATACGTGTAAAGAAAGCAAACACAATTTTATGATTGGTATTTATTTTATTATGAAATAAAATATTTATTACATTGATATTTACGCAATCCACAATCTTATGTTTGAAATTTACTAAGTAAATGGATAGAAGTAACGCAATAACTATATTTAACCTTTAACTTTAACGTCTGATATTTAGGCAACACAAGAATCAATATTCAACAATACTGTTACCTACTAGATAAGACTAAAATCGACTATGGGTGCACATACGATGTGTATCTAATCAGGCTAAATGTGATAGAGGACATTTATCGTTATTAATAGAGCACATTCGTTCTGGATTCGTTGGTTCGTTTCATTCTGGATTCGGCTAAATACATTCTAATTAAATAGTAGGCGATGTTTACCGCGTCACCGTTTGTTTGCCCCAGGCCTGTTTGATTTGGCTCGTATTCGAAGGCCTGTGAATTGTGGCTGCTCTAACTTGATCTCTCTATTCTGCTTTCTTGTCTACTTCAAAGTACGGAACGAGTAGGGTTGCGGAGGTCTGTTTGGCTGGCTGCCGTAATGGCACTTGCGTTTCGTAAATTATGTTTTATTCATGCCGCGATGCTCGCTGCTGCGAGCAACTGGCTAATTATTGAGGTGTTCGCTTGTGAGATTTGAGCTCAGCTGAGCGGAGCGGGTCGAGTGTAGACCGGATCGCCGGGGGCGAAGCGAAAAGCGGAATGAGCGTGAATAGTGAATAACTCATTTGGCACATATTTCATGAGCTCCTGCACACAATGTCAGTGCCTCCACGTTAATTTAACGTTTAACTGAATTACAAGAAATGAGGGTTTTTTTTACTCTGCTCTCTAGTTTAGTAGCTCGGTTGAACTTAACTTATTAAAATGATTAATCCTAGAATTGTAAATTCGAATTAGCTAATTGAAATTTGGATTATTATTAGCCCATAAGAAATGTACCTATAAATTGGTTAATCAAAGTAAGATATTTTTTTGATATTGTTTCCTTTTATAGGTTTTTGGTTCAGGGTTTATCCACCCCCGAAATTAGGCGTCGACGGCACGTGACGAAAATATTTTTTCCTATTTGACCTAATTTTCTGACAAAAGACGAGAATAGCATTACTCTTCATTGAATTGTTTTCTATAGCCACCTAATTGACAAACTGGGTTAATATAATAATATGCCAGCGTGGGTTGTATTGAAAAAACACTATTACAAAATTAGGCTTCTTTTTTCCTTTCAAACAAGATATTATTTTGTTGCGTCTTTTAACTGGCTTTTTTTGTCATCAAATTCTTTTATTTCGTTTTTAGTCAATAGAAAAATATTTTTGATTTGTTTAACTTAGCTTGTAAATAAGCCCGACTCAGTTTTTGTTTTTCGAGGCTTTTCTGTTTTTAAACACTTCTATTTTTCGTATCAACTCTCACTGAAAATCATTTACTTTTGTATTTTATGTTCTTTCAATTTATACAGCTATTTCTTGGCTGAAAGCTAATAAGACCAAAGCATCGATGGCAGGGCTTCTGAGCGGGGCTGGCAGTAATAATACTGCCTCTTTATATTAAAGCAGACTGTAATTTTCTTAAAGGTTCAGGCTTTGGAGACGGTGCCACGAGATTATATTTATTTCAGACGTTTTTGTGGGTCTTCAAAATGTTCAGCTTTTATCTTATTAATACAGAACTTGGAAGTTTTGTTCTTGTCATTATAAGTTACAAGTTTTATCTGTGATTTTTCTTATCCTGAATTAGACGTTATTCTGTTGGTTTAAAGTTATTTTAATTGGATTGTGACAGACAAAATGGCCTGCAAAAGGGTATTTTTTTTTAATCAAAAATCATATCGCGTCAGTACACAACATAGAACATCAGAATGATTGTCGTTTTTAAGATCTCTGGCATAGGTTTCCATCTTCATCAGTGGACTTTTGTAATGCTGGATTGCGGATGTTTAAACTTTAAATAGACAGTTGGACGCGGTTTAACTTTTCTAAGCTTGACAGCAATCTGAGAATTCCGCGATTGTTCTAATCACTCAAAGAGATGCGTTTAATCGCTGAACGTTACGAAAAAGAAAACAATGACAATAATAATAATATAATAGAAAGTTAGTAGAGCTCATAGTGTTAAAGGATTACATACGAGGCAAACACTTGAGGTCAACGTTGCGCCCATACTACACCGGCGCCTTGACCGCGCGTTTGCGGTGCTTACGAAGTTACCAAGTTCTGACCAAGTTGGACGGCTAAGTTCGCAGTATGTTACTTTTTTGAACAACTTTGGTTATAAAAACTGCTTTTGAACTGTCTTTTAACTGAGAAGTTTAATAGTCTTCATAAAGGACTGGAAAGATTTTGAATTTTTATATAGATCCACACTGACAGTACGCGTGACACTAAAACCAGCCATAAACTGTAAATAAAATAGAGCTTGTTAGGCATTACAATTAGTTTCAAAATCCAATTGTTTTGCTTATCTTTTTAGTCATGATAAACATCTGCACACTTTAACACTTGTTAAACTTTAAATATAATTAAACCTTTGTACACCGAAATACAATGCAAACTGAAATTGCTAGTTCTTAAGCGCATTAGGGTTATATTTACCGTTATTAATTCTGAAAGGGTTAAAATGCTTTTGTAATAAACCAATCGCGTGTGCGAGAGGCTTATTTGTCGACTTCCGCACTAATGGAACCATGCAATATGCCTTAATAGCAACGGAAAATCTTTCAAGCTGGAAATATTTTAAAATAAATGTGCTGCTATTTTTTATGCTATCGTTCAATCTTAATAAAAGCTTATTTAAAAGTATAAAAATATGTAACGCAGATTTTCAGATTTAGTTAGCAATGTTACTAAAAACAACTCGTAAAACTAATTTATTTTTGCAAAAAGGCTTTTAAAAAGCACTTTTACACGTCCCAGTTTTCACCCTACCACTGCTTCGGGACAATAAATGGGCCAGTACCCGCATTACTTAGTTTTTGTTCAGACAATACATGGATAACTTTAGTACCTATCCTAGGTACTAAAGTTCCTTTAGTCTATGTCAAACAATTATCACAGCGTAATAAAGTTTATGTTTAATTGTTTAAGCGGGTAGTTAAATATACGAGTACTTAAGTTAATCCTCGAACTCTATGTATATTTAAATAACTAAAATTTTAGTCTAAAGATTTGACGTGATAACATCCTTCTTAGTGCAGAGATAAGGATAATTCGCCGTTTTAGCTGTCTCACGACACAAAATTATAATTTTTCCCATTTTAATTTACATACTAGGCAATAATTTCACCTATTTGACCCTTGGTAATAAAAAGTGTAAGAATTTTTTTTCTTTAATGATATGATTTGAATGTAAATTATGTTTCTAATGTTATTAAGAATGTATTAATCATACAAAAATATAATATTTTCATCAGTGAAAACGTTTTAATGACAGCTTACAAGGGCCCCAGATAAAAACGATGATTGTATAATTGATCAGGTAGAATACGGAATGGATAACTCGCCCGCGATTTTATCTCTAAGTGCTCTTTAAAATATTCACAGGACATCCGAAATAATCTCACGAACCGGCGGCGGACAACACAAAGAATTCCGTTCAAAGGTTTTACTTTCACTGCGGACGTCAGATAAATTTCCAAATAAAATTTCATAAATATTCTTGATATATTCACGGTCAGGCTTTTTATACTTTGCCCGCGTGGCTTATCAGGATTATCTGCGGATTTGGTGAGGATTTTTTTAACTTGTTCGCGTTTTCGACCGCTTATTGCGTTCTCTCCGGCGTGATTTGCGCGAGGCCCTCCTGCAAATATGTTTAACGTGCCCTAAATTTCCCTTGTATTTATAGCCCTCCTTTGGACCCGAAACTTGAGGCTGAATAAACAGCCTCCCGTTGTTTGGATAAAGAATTATACATAACACACTTACTTACTATTACAGACTGGGAAGGTTCAGTGTTAGTTCTTAAAGTTTGCTCGGTTTTATTAGACGTCTCAATTAGATTGAGTTCAAGACGTTATGTAAATGCATGTAGTACCTACTCAGCTATTATCAATTTATAATCTCAATTGTTTTATTTTTGGTTCATCTGAATGTAAAATTTACAGAGAACTGCGGGCTAGCGACATAACTTTAAGTTTGCCGTCCCTATATGGCAACCGAGTTATGAAGCTGCTGAAATAGGGATAAACTTATCTTAACAACTCTTGAATTTCACTGCACTGCAGTGTTTAATCGACCATCATGGTCGGTCACGATAAACTGCATATCGGGAGGGTCTAATTTGTTTATGAAAATACGCCACAAGCTTGCAAGTTCCATGCATGCTGCACACACACATCGTCTTTTCATGTTTATACATAAACAGTCATGAACGGTAAACTTGTAGGTGGCCCAATTTATTTGTTTTTATCACTTCCGATGTTATTTCAAGAAGCCGAACCCAATCTAATTTTAGCTCTCCTTTTCAGGTAACGCGAGGTGGGATGCCACAGTGCTCGTACACAGACGCCCGCGTTGTATCATAGCAACGCGTTCACCCGGCCGCGTCGCGACCGATGCGCGCGCGCTCGTGACGCACCCCGTTGTCATGGTGACGGCATGGCACGCGCTGGCGCTGCTGGCCGCGCTGCCGCTGTGCGCTGCGCTGCCGGAGGCGGTGTACCACAACCAGTTTGCTGTGCACGTGCCCGCTGGACCAGAGCACGTGGACAGCCTCGCGAGGAGGCACGGCTTCGTCAACCATGGACAGGTGAGACGCTGATCTTGTATTGTTTTAGAATCAATGTAGGTATGTATGTTGGCGAGTTAGATAAATGACGATCGCCGTATGAGTATTCCTCTCGGTTTCTTCTAAAAACAAGTGAGTATCGTTCACCCGGCCGCGTCGCGACCGATGCGCGCGCGCTCGTGACGCACCCCGTTGTCATGGTGACGGCATGGCACGCGCTGGCGCTGCTGGCCGCGCTGCCGCTGTGCGCCGCGTTGCCGGAGGCGGTGTACCACAACCAGTTCGCTGTGCACGTGCCCGCTGGGCCAGAGCACGTGGACAGTCTCGCGAGGAGGCACGGCTTCGTCAACCATGGACAGGTGAGATGACGAGCTTGTTTTGTTTTAAAATCAATGTATGTATGTTGGCGAGTTAGATAAATGACGATCGCCGTATGAGTATTCCTCTCGGTTTCTTCTAAAAACAAGTGAGTATCGTTCACCCGGCTGCGTGCCCGCTGGGCCGGAGCACGTGGACAGCCTCGCGAGGAGGCACGGCTTCGTCAAGCATGGACAGATGAGATGACGATCTTGTTTTGTTTTGCAATCAATGTCCTTGCGTAAAAGACAATTGACGGCGTTGGCGAGTTAGATAAAAGACGATCGCCGTATGAGTATTCCTCTCGCTTTATTCTGAAAACAAGTGAGTATCGTTCACCCGGCCGCGTCGCGACCGATGCGCGCGCGCTCGTGACGCACCCCGTTGTCATGGTGACGGCATGGCGCGCGCTGGCGCTGCTGGCCGCGCTGCCGCTGTGCGCCGCGCTGCCGGAGGCGGTGTACCACAACCAGTTCGCGGTGCACGTGCCAGCTGGACCAGAGCACGTGGACAGCCTCGCGAGGAGGCACGGCTTCGTCAACCATGGACAGGTGAGACGCTGATCTTGTATTGTTTTAGAATCAATGTAGGTATGTATGTTGGGAGTTAGATAAATGACGATCGCCGTATGAGTATTCCTCTCGGTTTCTTCTAAAAACAAGTGAGTAGGTATCGTTCACCCGGCTGCGTGACCGCTGGGCCGGTGCACGTGGACAGCCTCGCGAGGAGCCACGGCTTCGTCAACCATGGACATTGGACAGTTAAGACGCTGATCTTGTTTGGTTTTGCAATCAACGTCCTCACGTAAAAGACAATTGACGGCGTTGGCGAGTTAGATAAAAGACGATCGCCGTATGAGTATTCCTCTCGGTTTCTTCTAAAAACAAGTGAGTATCGTTCACCCGGCCGCGTCGCGACCGCTGCGCGCGCGCTCGTGACGCACCCCGTTGTCATGGTGACGGCATGGCGCGCGCTGGCGCTGCTGGCCGCGCTGCCGCTGTGCGCCGCGCTGCCGGAGGCGGTGTACCACAACCAGTTTGCAGTGCACGTGCCCGCTGGACCAGAGCACGTGGACAGCCTCGCGAGGAGGCACGGCTTCGTCAACCATGGGCAGGTAAGACGCTGATCTTGTATATTGTTTTAGAATCAATGTAGGTATGTATGTTGGGAGTTAGATAAATGACGATCGCCGTATAAGTATTCCTCTCGGTTTCTTCTAAAAACAAGTGAGTATCGTTCACCCGGCTGCGTGCCCGCTTGGCCGGAGCACGTGGACAGCCTCGCGAGGAGGCACGGCTTCGTCAACCATGGGCAGGTGAGATGACGATGTTGTTTTGTTTTGCAATAAACGTCCTCACGTAAAAGACAATTGACGGCGTTGGCGAGTTAGATAAAAGACGATCGCCATTAGAGTATTCCACTCGGTTTCTTTTAAAACAAGTAAGTAACGACCACCCGGTTTACTGTTTGAAAATTACGTTCTTCATGTCGTTATCATGATCTAAGAGTAGATAGAGCACGGCCTAAGACTCGAAAAAAAAAGCGCTACAAAAATCGTGTCTACAAATGTCACTCGGTGATAAACGTCCAGTAATATATTTTTTCTTTCTTTAATGAATAGGTAAGCACGATCAGTTGAGTTAATCTTGAGTCGAATGACTAGCCGATGAGTTCTTATGTTTTATTCCGGCTCGGTGTCTAGAATATAACAATCGCTTCGTTAAAAAGACAAATGACAGTCGTTTCGAGCGCTTATCATTAGCAGACTCCCTCGGGCGTTGGTGTGTTTGAACAAAAAGACGATCGGTAAGCCATTTGGCGCAAACTCCTCGATCATTTCAAAAAACAAGCGACGGTCGATGTTTGATTAAACCGCTGCACGTTGACAACTTAGAAAGCAAAGGCTCTCTATATGCATGCACGTGCGTAAGGTAACTTTTTTATCTTGTTTTGTGTGTACAAACACCTCGCCCCAATATTTTACCAGAGCACCACGCTGAACGATTTTAGGAAAAATAGTGTAGCGTGTTAGTTATTTCTATCCTAGGTCACAGCTTTAACATAGCACTGCACAACTTTGGGGTGAAATTGCAGTTCACAACACCAATAAATTAGTAAACACGGAATAAATAAGACGACCACTACCAAACTTCTTAATTAAGCAATTTCACCCTCGGAATCTTCTAAAAGCAAGTTACGATCGTATTACCTTGTCTTTAGTTGAGGGCATTTCATGAGCACGTCACGCGATTAAGCCCCACGGCAAGCTCATCGACACTAGCCCAATTTGGTTTGGAGAGTCTTCAAACTGATGGTTTGATCAGACACGCGAGAATTGGCCGCCGCCTTCGTTTCTTTTAAAAACAAATGACGATTGTTTTTTGGCCAGTATTTAATTTTGTTTTAGTTATGGGGTGATATGAATATTTTTTCATAAAGGCAACCAATTTTTTTTTCAATATCGATAACTCCTTGTTATAACCTAACCCCAATATCACAGATTACTAATCAGTTACTTAAAAATGGTTCAGTTAAGATTGGGTTTACCACAATAGTCCAGCGGCGACGGGGCTCGAAATACCAGCGTTCTTCGGAACCTGAGTCAGCTAATTCGACACCGACTTGCTATTGTCGCCACAATGAAAACAATCGCTTCAACAAAGCGAAAGCTTGCCTTACTAGATTAAGAAGAACTTAATTAGTAGTCGAAGCCATGTAATTTAATGCAGAACGATTCAAATAGTGTTGGACCAGTAGATCAGTGGGGCGTGAATAGAGAGATAAAGACAAACAAAAGCCTGATACGACATGAAATAGTTGTCCACTGGGAGGAGGAAAGTTGGCAACGGAGGCAGCACCACCACAGCTTAAAATAAGCAGCCATCGCATTAGAGTGGACTTACTGTTGCGAGAAATGCTTAAATAAATATCTAAACAACATGTAGGCACAAAGTTATGGGCTTTAGCAAGATAGCGGGCCTATTCCCACCTCTCTTTCCCACCGCTGCACCTCCTGTGTAGCCAGGTTCTAAAGCTTGACCGCCAATAAAAACCCAACCAGTGAAGGTCAAGTTTGTCCCGGGGGAAAGTTAAACTGTCATTGGACCCGCAACGAAATTAATCAGAAGAACATAGGAGGAGTTCGAAGTTAAGATTCGACTTAAGCGAGATGAGAATGATAAAAAGTATTCAGATACAATGTCTTCGTTTCAGCCAAATGACGTCCACTGCTGGACTAAGGCTTCCCCCAAGGATTTCCACAACTACCGGTACTGCGCTGCCCGCATCGAGGTACCTCCCGCGACCTTCACCAGACAATGTATTATTCTTTAAGTAATTTTGACAGTTACACTATATTTACCCAGCTTCATAAAGCTATATAAAGGTTACTTAATATTCAGGTCAACTCAGAAAATCGTAATTACAGTTTCCAGGAATCATAAGTAATAAGGAGAAACAATTATCAGCACAGCGCAAAAGCCAACAAAATCTCTCTCGGCAAAATTACTCACTATCATTTGTTTTATATTTTCCGAACCGTCCCCCCGCTGTGTCGAGGCGTTTCTTTTTGCCCCCTGCGACTAGCTAAGTAGTTCGCGTGACTGTCTGTCCGGCGGCCGTCCAATTAAGTTCTCCCAGTGATTAATGGCCCTAATATCCAACTCTGTACAAAGGTTTACTCCGCGAACTGTCCAGCTTTTTGTTAGATATCCACTACAGAGGTAATATATTTCGCTTGGCGAGGAACACCTAAGAAGGGAGGGTGGCGATAGTTGGTTCTTGGTTGAAATTAGTTTATGGTTAGGGACAGGTGTGCGTAATGAAACGTGCCTTTATTAACATCCCTGGATAGTTGCATTTTGAATACACATAAGGACCTTTATTGATTTGAGATTGATGGGAACCATCCACTTATCTTGGTGTATAGTCTCTCTAAAATTATAATTTACGAATGCTAGTAACATAATTCGTACAGTTTGGTATCGTTTATCATCTGAACTAACAATAAAAAGTATCTATATGTAAATGTATAATTTTATCTCTTTTATAGGCAACATAAATAATCCGAACAGATGCCGAGAAGGTTTTGCTTAGAATAAATTGTGTATTTGCTCGAGCGAGCCCTAAAAAGTAGTCGCACGAGCGCCGTATTTAAACAAGACAACTTATTTACTCATGCGAGCATTTGCTCTAGTTTTGTTAACCGATAAGATTAAGGACCTCCTACGGTATCAAATTAAGGTAATAGGGGTTTAAATATAGTATGTATTACCAATTTGTTCTTCAATATTCATGAGTTTATTATTCCAGAATCCAGAGCTAATGTTTGTCTAACAAATTGCAGACGTGTTCATTCCTTGTCTCAATAAATTTTATTTCAAAGGTGTGAGTAAGGAAACCTTTTCGTTTTCGTTAAAAATAGAATAATTTATTTCAGAGTTTTATTATGAATTTGCTGCTTTGACCTTTATATTTATGAATGTGTTTTTATATGGACTCGTTATTTAGACAGCTAAGGTAGTTACAAAAATGTTTATGGTTGACAAATGATGTCATAAAAATAGGTTTATCATAGAAATACATTTATAAAAATAATGTAATGTCTTCACCATAAAAACTTTGCCATACATCTTAATTATTAGTTTGTATTGAGTTCGGATGTTTATTTTGGTTAGTCTGCCAAGTTTGTGACAGTAAAGTGACAGGTTGTAGATCTAGACAGCCCCCGGCTTGAATTCCCGCTGCGTGAGACTTCACGGCAGACATTTAAATGTGACACATGCTACTAATGTCTTTAATTTGTTTTGACTTGGTGTTTGTTTTTATCTTTTAAAACTTTGAATGCTCTAACAACTTATAAGTCTCTAGAAACAGGTCAACAGGAGGCGTTAGAGCTCGTCAGTGCATCGTTCATTTTCAGAATACCTACCTACTATATTTTGTTTAAAAGCTCTAATAGATTCATTATTATGTTAATAGTTTACAATTCCAATAATTCGATCGACACTTAAGCTTCAAAGGCCAATGACAGGTTGCGCGACCTATGACAGTTCACGCGACCTGTCATTGGCCTTTGATCGCGCCGTAATCATGCCAGCGATGGCGATCTGCACGCGTTGGTGAGGTTGAATCATTAATTGATAACTTCCTTTTAAAGTAAAGGCTATAAAGACTCAATTTTCCCAATCATATTTACGTACAATCGAGGCCCATTTCGCGTCGTGAGGCGAGCGAGCAGTCGGTAATGCGACAGGAAATGTCCCGAGTGTGAGTCACGGCTCGCTCCCGATGATTCCCAGCTGGGAGCAGCCCCGGAGTCCTGCTGCGAGCTTGCTGTTATGAACCAACTTAATATGGAGATAGAGAACAGATATCGTTTTAATGTATTAATTTGGATAGGTATAGGTACGAATATGCTTGAGCTGAAAAAAAGAAGGAACAAAAGTTCTTCGGTTCAAATAAGGAAGTAAAATTCGACACGTGTTGATAACCTCATTTTTTAAGTCTGTTAAGTACAAGCTACCAATAACGACTCAATTTTCCCAATCATATTTACGTACAATCGAGGCCCATTTCGCGTCGTGAGGCGGGCTAGCAGTCGGTAATGCGACAGGAAATGTCCCGAGAGTGAGTCACGGCTCGCTTCCCGACGATTCCCAGCTGGGAGCAGCCCCGGAGTCCTGCTGCGAGCTTGCTGTTTGCGAACCAACTCTATATGGAGACAGGGATCAGATATTGTTTTTATTTATTAATGTGGATTACAGTCGATAGCACATTTGACATTAGTCTAATACATTTTTGTTCCAAATTATAATTTGTTAAAAGTTTCAAAATGCCAATGTTTATCTTGATGTCCCGTCGTCTTTTCAATGTGCTTTTATTAAAATTTTCTCGGAAAAAACATTTACGCAAATACTTGATAAAAAAGTACTTATTCACGAAACTTGACGTTTGATATTCAATTACGCACGCATCAATGCAAACGCATAAAGGCTTTGTATTTGAATAAAATAATATAATCAGCTGATTCTTTGAATGTTAGGTATTTTATTATCTCATCTTTTGGTTCTTCATCTGAGTGATTTGAATTCAGATAATATCAATGAAATGTTTTATAATTATTTGTGAAGCCTAAAATGATGAAAACTGTTACAATAATTAATTAGCCAAGTATTCTCTTCAAATCGTCTTGCTTTTACCCAAGGGAGTAGGTATCAAATGAAACCTAATAAACCCACTAGTCCCGGCATTCGCTGCACGCAATTAGGGTTGTCATCCATTTGCTTTTCTTGGACCAATGTCCCACTTTTTGTCAGGAGACACGTTTCAGAGCGTCCCACTTTTTGTTCCCTTTTTTGTGGTCCGCAGACGATCCTAGACGTTAACTTTGACGATCTAACTAATTAGACCATAAAAACATGTCGTCAGCTTGACAGTGCAATCAAATATCGCTTTGCTGTTGACCTAAATTCGAAACACTCTGACACAAATTAAAATCAAATAAAAGATTTAATCGGTCGAACTCCATTAAACGGCGTAATCTATTCGCACTCAAATTGCGTGTGTGGAAGGAAACAAGTTGCGTGGCAGCGTCCCGCGTTGAAGTAATGATTAAATCTTAGGCGCGTGAGGTGGCGGGCAAACAGCGTGGCGCAAACACTATAGCCATTGTCGATAGAGTGTCGCCAAACACTCGCCGGGTTCCCTGAACCGCTGTGTTTGACGTGCCGCGGCAAATCGACGCATAAGTGCTCTCGGTGTTGTTGTGCCTCGGAACTAGTGATGGCTGTCTTAGGCTAAGAGTCACAATATGTCCCATTTTGAATAAGACTGACCGGTTCATATTCATGTATAGCAATCCCAGAGAATAACGTTTTAATGCTTTTGAGAACTATTTTTTCATCGGTTATGCAACTCTCAGATATCAGTGCTATAGGTACGAAAATTCGTTCTGCAAACGTTGATTCTCTCGATTCACTGAATATGTAGGTACTAGGCTAATTCTGTAGACAGTGTGTTATGTTTCAGAGAGTAGATACTATCAGACATAGAATGCTATGACATTAAATCTGTTTTCCCCCAGAAGTTTCCTTTCAACACAGCACAGCACTAAAACGTATGTCACGAGCTTACACCGACACGCTACGCCGACATCTCACCTATGACTAAGCCTCATATCTGCCCCGCTGGAAGCCTCTTACTGTATTCAAGTGATTATGTAAGGATGTTCCGACTTATTGTCACGGCTAACGTTGACACATTCATAAATTCCTATTTAGCATCCTTGCTACGCCATTAAAATTGTGTTTTTATCAAGAGCCGTTTCTGTTTACCACAGCACAGCACTAAAGCGTATGCCACGAGCTTACACCGACACGCTACGCCGACATCTCACCTATGACTAAGCCCCATGTCTGCGCCCGCTGGAAGCCTCTTACTGTATTCACCCCAGCAAGTGATTAAGGATGTTCCGACTTATTGTCACGGCAAACGTTGACTCGCTCGATTGAGTTCACTGTATTATTTGCGGCAATATTTGGGCTGCTCTTCGAGGGGTAATTAAATAATATAACTATGATTATGTATCATCTGACATAAAGATGATAGGAATATTGTAGATGGTATTGTTATGGTAACCTTAATAAGACTTGAACAATGGTCGAAAAGGATGTAATTGTCATTATGTCTCTAACTTACAGAGAAGGATAAACTATTAATGTGCTAAAATTATGCATATCGTATGCGATTATAATGCATCATTCGATCTATTTGCAAGCGAACTGAACAGTTCCGTAACAAAGTTACACTGTTTGCAGAGATCAAATGTAACGTCTCACAAGACACATTCAAACGCGATACTTCGCTTGCCGAGCTTGAATGGAAACTACTCACAGATCCGAAGTTGCATCTCACCTCAAAGATAAGACGGGCGATAAAACTATCACTGTTATCCAGGCGGCTAAACGGCGTCACTTTCGCGTTTCACCTCACGTCTGGGCCTCAATGGCCCTCCGAGGAGCCCATTCTTCCCATCCGTTTTCAGGGTTCCGTACTCTACAGCACAATGTGAAATAAACGGACTCTTCCAACATATTGTTGTTCGTCCGTTTGCCAAAGATCCTTATGACTCTGACTGAAATTCGGACTGAAGTGTAAATGATTTATTTGTTTATTCAACGAAAATATTTTCTCGTGACGAAACGCTTTAAATGAGTACAATATACCTTAAAAAAATGTACAAAATAGATACCTAAAAATCAACAAAGAAGCTTTACTGTTTTTATTTTAACAATGTTGATGCCACAAAAATGAAGATAAGATTTTCATTGATTTATTATGTCTTTCATCAACAACAACAACAGAAAACTTCACACCTATTTTTGTACAAATTCTCATTATTTTGTGATCAAAATCCCATTTCTGTTTTGTATGGAACCCTCAAACCAGGACTCGCTCTAACAGTTTTTATAAGTATTCAATAGTGTTCCCAAATTGAGCTCACGGTAAGATATGGCGCTCCGATGCCCTGTTTGCTCGTTCAACACTTACAAGTTTAAGTGCAGGCGTGCGAATTTATTTCTGTGGGACGAAAGGCGCCGCGCGCATTCAGTTTCAAACTTCTTCAAGTGGGTGCCATTATGTTCCAGTGAATAGTTTATTTTATTGGCGGACCGATGATAGTTAAGCCGCTTAGAGTTGTGATAATGGACTCTATTTTTAAATAACCATTAAGAAACAGCATTTGCCTTTATGCTGTAAAACTGGGAAAGGGGCTTAGAAAAAGATTACTGAAAATTTTGTGGTTCATATCTAATCTAAGATTATTTGCCAGCATCATCATTTCACTAGCATAGTGAACAATTTCAGATCTTTTGGATAAAGTGACGAGCCCTTTCCTTGATAAAACTATACTGCAGTGTATTAAAAATAGAGCTGGTAGTAAGACTCGTAATAAAGAATTGATTAATTAAAATTTTGGCTGTCACCGTATTGAACAACAAGCTTTCGCGTCCCATTACACACAGCACAACATTAATCAAAAATCACAACAATAGTTCTAAACTTTTCCACTAGAATACCGACGTATAAACCCACTAAGGTCTGGGGGCGGTTCTTTCCACGTAATAAATGTATATTCGAAGGAAGAAAGTGACCCACATTCGTGGTCGATTGTTCGTTGCACGTTACTAGGCAATTAGGCATGTTTTGACACGACGTTCACCTCAGTTTTGATTTATTTGTGAAGTTATTTATGCGGAGATTGGGATCTAACGATGTCTTCATTAATTGCATTTGATGTTTATCTTCGCGCCATGGTTATAATTTATTGAGGCAGATTGGTTGATAGTCCCGTTTAAGGCGGCAGTTTTGATTGCGAGTAACTAAATTTTGTTTGCGAGGGTGGTAGAGTTACTCGGGCTTATTTTATACTTTAAAAGTCTCTGGGAAGTTCCACGCAGAGAAAGTTCAGTTGAATACATCGATCTTTACCTGTGAGATACAAGTAAAACAGTTTAGAACTTTTCTATTTGCGATTTCTTCACGTCTAGACCGCTGGAAAAACGTTTTGAATTTAATGCATTATAGAAACTTTTCTGACTACAGTTATTCTTACTTCATATTAAAGTACAAGTAATTTATATAAAATAATACATAAAATATTGTATGTTCTGCAAATAGGCTTTTAAAAAGCGCTTTTACTTTATACAACTTTTGTTCGTATCATGTCTTTCACGTTACATTTTGAACCCTTCCATTACCTTGTAACTAATTTGCGTTGCAGGTTCCCAACTGAAACCCAGGCACTGCATACTAAATACCAAATTAAGTTCAACTAATTTAAATTCTATATTACTAGTGCCATTTACTACTCCACTCATGCACTTACAAGTTTGTACGCCCAACTGGCTTTGACTTGTTGATCAAGTACTTTTAGCTGTAGAATTTACTTGTGCAAGCGTGAATAATTTTATGTGGTTGTCACCAGTTTCTAACTCTCTATTAGGTAAAAGTTTTACCTATTTAACTTTTATTAACTTTACCTATTTTTAATTGTTATTTTTTAAGTTTAATCGCAAGTAAGAATAGGATTACTGACGTAGCCCGCAGAATCGCTAAAATCAAGTGGCAGTGGGTGGGGCACATAGCTCGTAGAGCTGATGGCCACTGGGGCAGGACAGTTCTTGGGTGGCGACCACGAACCGGAAGACGTGGCGTGGGCAGGCCTCCCACTAGGTGGACCGACGATCTGGTGAAGGTCGCGGGAGGTGCCTGGATGCGAGCGGCGCAGGACCGGTGTTTGTGGAAATCCTTGGGGGAGGCCTTTGTCCAGCAGTGGACGTCTTTCGGCTGAAACGATCGAACGAACGAACGAAAAATAGGATTCCCACTCTTCCGTAAATGTCATGAGAAGTGTCTGGAGAAATATGCGAACAACAGGCCTCCCCGACCCGTCTGGCCAAAGTGGGCAGTGTTATCCAAATACTCCATTTGCCTCTGGTCAAATAGAGAGGGTCGTCCACCTACAGTGGAGACCGGAGACTAAATATCTGACGATGATGATGTTCTTTAAGTTATTGTAATTTGTGTAGAACTCTTAGTTAATTGATTTGGTTGTGTGCCTTTCTGCCTCAAAGCAAACTTTTGTTCTGTCTTATCAGTTCAAAAACTAGCATAGTTGTTCGCCGTATTTTGCACGGTTGATTAAATTACGAAAGTATTTCTCAGTTTGAGAACATATTAAGTTCGGGATGAAGTCGCGCTTTGCAGCGGTTTGATCAAGGTGAGTTTTGAATCCAGCTTAATTAGCGCAGCGTTTGTACTACCCTCTATAATCAGCAAACCTTTTGGATGTCAAAATTTGGTGTTTTTAAATAAAGGATTTGTTTGCTTTGTTCATGGACGGGGATGAGCTTAGGTAGTGAAGTTAATGTTGTTTGAATATAATTAACGCTTGTTGAATGAAATAACTTTTCGCCATTCAGGCTGTAACTGTTTACGTAGGTATATTATTTAGCCGTACGTATCTCTACTTAATATTATGTTCTTTCATCATGGATTTGTATTGTAGTGTGGAGAGTGGTGAGGCGTCATCGACTGACGACAGCAGCGCGCCCTCGCGGCGACACGTCGCAATATCCCCTGAAAGCGAGCGGTGACAGGTGCGCGCGGCGTACTCACCAAATCTCGCTATGAAAAATGCGCCAGTCTCACCAGAATTACATAATGCAGGAATGTGTCAACGCGACGGCGCGTCGAGACGAACAGGCATTCTTTGTGCTCGTAATAAGCGGCAAATATGCCAGCTGCTCTCCCCTCTCCCCACCCGAATTTCATATAAGAGCCCCGCCATTCTTCACGCGCGTGTGTTTATTATGTCTTCTTCTATCTACGTAAATATGATTTTCATTGTATGTAATAAAGTCATAATAAAGGGCGGGACGGAAGGAAACTTCGACCTTTCCTGTGGGGCGCGGACGGAACGCGCCGGCTCGAATACGGTAATGCCCACGTGCTCACAATGAAAGGTTCGTTAAAAATTATGTAAGTTCAACCAAGTTTTTTCCCCGTATTCAATGGATCCGGTAATAAAATAATCAGCGGACTCGCGGCGGATCTTTTAAAGTGATAACCGAGATAAAACATGAAATATGCGCCCATTGCCGGAATCCATAACAGCCCCTGGGTTTTATGCCCGCAATGAAAGTTAACATTTTTTGGGTTTCTGTCCATATATTGTTTTTCTGAATGTGCCGGGCATTTGTACATAAGCATTTCAAAATCTCACAAATTGCTTTATGCATTTTTTTTCCCTCTATCGTATGAAGATGTCATGAGTCACTATAAAGTAAAATATTGCAAAAAAGCATGTAGAAACCTTTATTTAAAATACAATGATGGCTCATCAGGCTACACTAAACACTGTGCTATTTTATGTTAGTTAAAAAGGTGCTTTTTTTCCAACAAAAGTCCAATAAGTTTACCTATCGTAAAAGTTAACTTATCTGTGTGCCTACCATGAGTTTACATTAGGTGAGTTCGCTAGCGAATACGTCAAAAAGTTCTATGAAGATTTTATTTCTTGAAAGTAGCCGCTAGGGGCGCTGCACAATATGTCATACATTTAAATGTCATTTTTTTACGCAGTCGCTAGCGAGCACACCTAACGTAAACTCATGGTAGGCACACTGAAAGATATTAACCGTGTAAAAAACAATGTCTCCAACCACCGTCAGCTAGAACACATAGTTTTAACTTACCACAAAGTTGCGTTATACTTCTTACTAGTACAGCTTACTTAGGAGTAATTAAGAACTCGACGTGTAGTTTTAATGGGCGATATGCATCGTGGAACAAAATTACTCAGCCGACATTGTTACGGAGGAATTTAATTTCTGAAACCATTATTTTTCAAAGATAAAGTTACCACGTCTTAATTTGCATATTGCATGCGTACACTGGTTCGATGCAAACTAATAGTTACGGCACGACTTTCAGGTGTTTTTGCCCGTAATCGTTGGGTATTTGTCATCAGAACAATGTCGTTAGTGCTCATTGAACTTAAGGCTCTAGGTCAGTGGTTCTTAACCTTTAAGTCACGAGGGACCATTTTACCAAAGTTCTGTCTTTTCAGGGACCACTTTTTTTTTCTCGCCCACTGTGCGCCGATTGCATTGTGTTGACTGTTAATCAATTAAAATCGACATCTAAAAATAATTTTAAATAAAAAACCCAAATTAAGCAGACTTGTAAAGTTTGATTCCACTCGTATCTAATCTATTTAGACTTGGGATTAATGTCGTATAAAACGAATCGGTTAATCTCATTGGCGTAACAAAACAATGGCACGGAACTTTTAGGACAGTTCGGCAATAGTTTAATTAATCGTATTAGCCGATCCATTGTTGATCCGACGTCAAAACAATCGAGCCGACCGCCCGAGGATGATTGGCAACTGGAATCAATCCGTAACATCGGCCGAACTTCTGTTTAATTGAATTGGATCCCCCTTTCGATTCGACAAAGGTTACCTCGATATTTTCCGTTATATCTCTTAAAATGATAGCTCTTTCAACCTTTCTAGCGGTCTCTTTACACATAATTTTATTGGTTTTAAGCTTTCAGACACTGTAGGATATACCTTTCATTTTATTAGTTCCATTCATGTAACTGGTAACACATTTTCTTTATAGGTCGCGTTTGCTTTACCCTTTATTGGGGCTTACATTTTCGAGTAATGTGTATGTTGTACGCGTTTAAGAGTAAAAAACGTTGTGTGTGTTTCCATTTAAAATGTGATTGAATTTGGCATCATTTTGTTTAATCCGTGTACGTTTAATGGAGGCAAATGGAAACGGTACTATCATTTTGTTGGGGGAAACGTTGATCCTAAAAATACGGCTATTTTAACACACCCAACGTCCGCCGATACAGCAAATAAAAGATTTCTATTTTCATTTGGAATTTACTCGTAGTAGGTATTTCGAATTCAATCAAGGCAATTTGACTTCAATACTTGTTTCATTATGCGTTATGTGGTAATTTTTAGTAGTTATATTGTTATGTATTATTTTTCTCTCTTTTTCGTTAATGTACTGGCTGGCATATTTGCGTTACTATAGAAAAATGGCCAAGGTTAAATACCATTCGATTCGCAACGCGTTGGGCCTCTTAGGGAATTGGATTCGTAAAATTCAGTTTTCATTATCCAACTCCACCTGGACTTAGTTGCGAACTGTTTCCAGTTTGTTCACCTCAGTACTCTGACAAGTTTTCGAGTCTGCCAACTATTCAGTTTTCTTTATCCATTTTACATTAAATATTCAAATTCAGTGTAGAAAATTCGGTTTCTTTCTCAATTGAAATAGTTTGAATTGTAATAAATGTTTGAACGAGCGTTTTAGAATGATTGCAGGGAAAACTTTTGGCATAATATCTTTTGTTTCTCAAATTTTTTTTCATCAAATGCTTCTTTTATGGTTTTGATTTATCACCTATAGCAATTTATCAATCCTAAATAAAATACATGAAATATAATCAACATGTTAGTTACATTTGAGTTAATCCACATACTCATAAAAAACAAAAAGGCTGTCATCAAAATTCATCATATTTCTTTTAACTCTTACCTGGTTGTTGACTGAATGGCATTTTCATTTTGGTCAGTAATTTGCAGACTTGATCCTGTTTATCGGAACATAAATGATTCCTTGTTCTACTTTCGGCACATTCTGCCATGTCAGACGTCTATGTGCTCTTTAGCCTGACACCAATATTGTAACGTACCTACCTAAGTTTATAACAACCTACTCGGCAGACAGAATACAAGCATTTCATTGCCTAATTTCGATAATCTTATGTTTATCTTGTAATATCGCTTCTAAAATTCGATGCCATAACAATATCTGGGTCGCAAAGCAGATTAACGGCACGCTAGTCGCTGCCCCAATTGTCTTTATTGAAAGCTCTTCACAGAACACCTGCGGTTGCTGGCTGAGCTTTTTGCGACCGAAACGGAGCTTTGGACCAAGGTAACTTGCGCCCGAGCTTGGATTACGTTGGGCTTAGTGTAGAACTGTGGCGTCTTGTTGTAATAAATGCTATTTAGCTATAGCAAAAGCCTGATGTGCTGTTGACTGTACACCCGAAATAATATAAAGAGAAACGCGATTTTTCGAAGAAAGCAAGCATAGTGTAGTTACTTTACGCGGGTAGGGGAGACCGAGGAGACTGTAACAGAGGAGAGTTGAGACATTGAGGATTTTTTGGAACTTATTAACTACTAGCTTTCCGCCCGCGGCTTCGCCCGCGTGGAATTTTGTCTGTCACAGAAAAACTTTATCACGCGCGTCCCTGTTTCAAAAACCGGGATAAAAACTATCCTATGTTCTTTCCCGGGACTCAAACTATCTCTATGCCAAATTTCATCAAAATCGGTTGCGAGGTTTAAGCGGGAAAGCGTAACAGACAGACAGACAGACAGACAGACAGACAGACAGACAGACAGACAGACAGAGTTACTTTCGCATTTATAATATTAGTTGGGATCAGCGAGCTCGCAACAGCAAGTATTTGTTAGCTCGAGACTTGAACCACAGAATACATAATAGTAGCAACAGAAATTGCACTCCCTTGATCAGGATCAGATGCCGACATTTTAACGGTAATAATAATAATGCAAAATTTCCAACGAACCTGATGCATTCGAAATCGCACCTTACTACTACGCTCACAAGAGCGCAATTTTTTTGTGATCAGAATTGATCTACCTCGCAGCTCAAGCGTCAGGGTTGTTTAAGCAAAGTAAAATAAATAAGAACTTAATTTTAAGAAGCAATTATTGTATTTACGATTAGTAAACGTTAATCTAGTGGTGTTTGTATTTCGTACCATCTCCAAAGTACCTATTAATAAACTTCAGTGTTGCGATAATTCGAAATTGGACAAACAGTTTTAAAAGGTGTAGTGTCGGAAAATAGACACGGTGAAGTAAAGTTAATGTTTTATTAGCTAAAATAATGTTTTTGCTATAGCTTTTTGCCATAAGTATTTCAAATTTATTTAAAAAATGCTGTTATTTTTAATTATTTAAATTACTACAGTTAATTATTATTTCTAAATATTACGATTTTCCATTATAAAGACGAATAACAGTGCTGTTGGAACAATAAACCTTGATTGCGACGATGATCGACCGAGCGAGTATAGGTACGCGTGTGTACTAGCATGTGGTTCGTAGTGTAGTGTCCTGTTAACGCACCCGTGATCACACGGGCTTGCCTTATGTTTCTATTGAATATGAGTTTTTCCCATATCTTGATTTTCCCTTTAGGAATAATTTGGAGTGGCTCATACCGTTGGAGCTTACTCATTCAGCTCTATGCCTCCTAGTTATTATGCCTCATGGCCATGTGTGCGGTGCTTATAGATAAGGGCACTATCGGCTCTGGACCAATAGGTGTCGCCTCTGACCCTTGTCTCGCCAGACTGTCGGCTCTTTCATTGCCTTCGATTCCTGTATGTCCAGGTGGCAGGTACCCACATTAGGGTCACCCTGTTATGCCTTCCAAGTTTATTTAGTACCAAGATTGCCCTCAGAACTGGTCTAGATCCAACCCTCACCGAGGCAATGGCTTTGAGTGCTGCCTGACTGTCACGTAGGATGTAAATGTCGCCCTTTTTATGCACCTGTTCTATATTCCTTAGTGCAGACATGATTATAGCATACCTAGGTTACAGCTTGAAATACTGTTGCAAACCTCCCTAAGCTTTTACTGTGCTCGGATCGTTTGGAGTAGACGCCCGCTCCCGATCCTGAGTCCATCTTGAAGCCGTCAGTATACTAGATCAGGCTATCTTGTTGATCTCAACAGTCTTTTCAAGACTTCCCTTGTTGGTATTAGACACTTGAAATTCTTTGCTAAAAATGTACCTAGGCTGCATTGTATCACATCCCAGGTCCGTTATTACATCTAATTGAGGATCGGTCCCTATCCTTGTGTGTTTGGCGCAAAGGTTTGTATGTACTCCAGATTCCCGCATCCTTCAGTCAGTGCAGCACCTTTCTTGCGTCCACTTCTAGCGCCAAGTACAGTGGAGGCAGTCCCAAAATAATTTCCAATGCTTAGTTGGCGTAGCCCTAAACGCACTCGTTATTTCTAGGCATGCAGTTCTTTGCAATTTTCCGAGTACCGTTCTGCATGTCTGTAGCCTAGTTCTAGGCCACCAGACAATGCTGTCATAAAGATGTATCTCTTGATCATCTACACTTATATTATAAAGCTGAAGAGTTTGTTTGTTTGTTTGTTTACTTGAACGCGCTAATCTCCGGAACTACTGGTCCGATTTGAAAAAATCTTTCAGTGTTAGATAGCCCATTTATCGTGGAAGGCTATAGATTATACATACAACCTCACGCTACAATCAATAGGAGCAGAGCAATAATGAAAAATGTTGCGAAAACGGGTTTTCACGCGTACGAAGTCGCGGTCACAACTAGTACTTTAATATTTGGATAGCGGGTTTGAGTAAACTTTTTACTACGCCTATTTCCAGGTTCTCGTGGATTTCTCAATTGCAAGTGTACCAATGCGCCGATGGAAGTACCCTTAGCAGATATTTTGGAGCTCTTGGGAGGCACATAGTTAATGTTGGATTAGCAGGTTTTCGACCACAGTAAGGTAGATGCCATAATATTATGTCCAGATCGGTTTATCGTTTTTATAATTATGGTCTTTTCATGTCATCATACGGTCCAGGTCGTTAACGCAGAATTGCGGCAATGTGCTGAGGTTTAGATTGGCCGGAGGATAAGTTTTATGTCCTAATTGTGTTATAGTGAGACTTCGGAGTTTTCTTTTATGCGCTAATGGGTCAGCTAAGCATTAGTCACATCTAGCTGAGTTTGCAACAGTCTCGTGGCTTTAAGATCACTGTTCACATGTGAGGAAGGCCACAGTTGTTTCAGGTGACTGGGCTACTTTACTAGTAAATATTATGTTGTAGAGGACCGGACCAATTACGGAGTACTGGGATACTCAAGCTCTGCAGCTAAAAAGAAATCTTGTCACAGAGTTTGACTTGAAAACTATGCCATAAATTGATAGTCGATTATTACATGGGCCATACTTAAGCAAGGGGATAAACGTCCAAGTATGGTCTTTTCCCACAATTTTGACAATACAAGAGTCAGGTTAATAGAGCGATAAGATGAGACTTTGTTAGGCGGCTTTCCAGCCTTAAATTTTCAAAGCTAAGGAACTTGCGTTGCGAGGCTCTCACTCAGTAGTGGTTCATAACGTTCGTAATCTATGCCGGAGGTCGCGGATTCGATTCCCGCACAATAGAAACATTTGTAAAAAAAAACAAATAGTGCAATATAGGAGTCGGCGCGCCGACAGCCGATCGTCGGCGGCGGCGGCGTGAAAAATTTCGCGGCGGCGGCGGCGCGCCGGCGTGGCGCCCACCTCTAGTGTGTACACAGGCGCGTGGCGGCCATGACTGATTTGCAACTTGAAGTTGTCGCGCGCTGTAGGTAATTATCTCGGCCGGCATAGGCGAGTGACGGAGGCCTGCTTGAACTAAAAAGCGCGCACTGTTACGAGCTCGCTAGTAGTTTAATAAGTTCCAAAAAATCGTCAATGTCTCAACTCTCCTCTGTTACAACTCTGCTCGGTCTCCCCTACTACTACTTATTGGTGAATCACTGTACCTAAAATGTTCTTTAAGCTATATTGATAGTAGTTACGTATGGCATATACTTCCACGTCGCACCGCACTAAGATCTTGTTGATGCTAAGGAAGTAAGTTCGTAGCCGTACTTACTGTTCTTAACTAGTAAGTGCTAAGTTGAAGTTGAGCAAGTATCGATTATAATGTAACTAAATAATAATAAAGCTAAATATCTTTTCATACTTGCGTAAACAGTCTCTTTGTAGGCCCAAAATAAAGAAGTTATGATGAAAACGTAGGCCCATTTTTCAGTATACATACCCAAACTTTGATTAGCTAATTTTAAACTTCATTTTAGTATGGTTCATTGATAACAAACACTGTTTTTTGTGGCTTCATCAAATGTTCATTTAATAACGAGGCATCATCTGTTGAGCCAACTACTAGAAAATAGCTTGCAAGTATAAGTAGGGGGGATCTACCAGGAGAATTCCAGGCAAATATCGGAGGCCAAGTTACGCTAGCCAACTCGTTACCCATAGGTGAGCTCGCGTGTTTTCGATTTAACACGTAAATACGATACATGTGGCAGTTCGCACGATTCTAAGCTGAATATTATATGGCCGTGAATAAATCATCGGCTCGCCTGATATGAGGTGGTGCCTCTTAATTACATGCCACTCAACACGGTAACGAATCGAACGAGGTTGCGGTATGCGAGTAAATATTAAATTGTTTGTCGCTGATAAACGAAGGAAACTGAGATATACGGAATGTTGGAATTAATTAATATTTAATTAACTAATCCTAAATATAGTTATAATTAAAGGTATGGGAAGTAAGGCTTTGTTTCTAAAATATTATTTGTTTTCCGTTGAGGCAGTTTTATCCACGAAGTAATTTCTATAATGTTTTCCTTGCCCATGTTTTTTAAATAAAAAAAAATACACGTTATTATAATCTTTGTTCCATTTACATTTCATCTTTTAAGTTTCCTAAGATTATAGCAGTGTTCTTTATTTACTTTTTTCATGCCGTGCCGTGGCTCTCTTAGTTTAGCCTGTGCTATTATTATTTTTCCTTTCATTGACCTGACTGTATTCTTCTTGTCGTGTCGTCGAGAAACCTACACAGTGTCAGCCCAAAAATCCGCCACAAGAGTGGCGTTGTCAGTACCTTTCATTAAATCTTCCTGCGTGCAGTTGTTTGGGCACGCAGGGCACCTGACTGTAATAACAATGTATTTTCGAAGAATCAGCTGACGACGGTATATCAAACATTATGTAGTTTGCAATAAGTGTTATTTTAGCTGAGCTGTCGATTGTACATTTTTCTATTAAATTCGAGTAATTATTTGGTTCAATTAGACCCAGTTGGCATGTTCAATTGACACATATCTAATCATCGAGGGTCGCGTGCGCTCGCCCTTCGTGTCGATGGGACAGATAAGGCAAAATGTAATTTCTATTCACTGAACGGCTGATTTTTAATGCTTTAACTACAGAATAGATATTGAAACTGGTGTAATTGGCAACAATTTCAGTTAATCAGTTTTAAAACATTTTTTATTTTGCTACAAGCTTTTTTTGTAGCGCTACACGACTGCATTCATAGTAAACAAAATACTATGAACTATGAAACACTTATTTTAAAGGAAGAGTCTGCATAATTCAATAATTGGATTTCCAATCATTTAGAGATCAATGATCAAAAGGTAAAACATAATTTTCAGAAATCGTAGATATTATTGGTACCTATCCGTAATTTTAATAACATATTTATTTGATTATCGGATTATTAATTCCAAATAATTGGTGATTAAATGATTTTCATTTAAAGTAACTACAAACTAAAAGCTTTCATATTGTATTTCATATTTATCCCTTATCATTTATTAATGCATACTCTATTTTGTTACAGGTACGTAAATGGCTGTGTTCACTTCCGGTCATCGTCTGTACAAGAGCACAATGACATATTCAAAATGATCAAATGTATGTACCTACCGTTATTTTATTGTTATTTTTATTACATAAATAGAGACGGAAACTAGCTTCGTACATGTAGCGAATGCAAATCAATTTTAAACTAGCAATAGGAACATCTTTTAACTCTTAATAAGGTTAATTGTCATCTCTTTTTAAGTTTTCATCGGGCAGTAGCTTAATTTACCAAAATTGAACTTTAGTGAGATAACATAAGGTTCCATTCAAACCAATGAAAAAGATTTATGTATCTCTATACCAGTTAGAGGGTCAGAAGTGACAGAATCCTAAAAAAACTAGTCCCAAAATGCCATGATTTATGTACCTCTATACCAGTTAGAGGGTTAAAAAAGTGACAGTTAGAATCCTAAAAAAAAAAACAATCCCAAAATGTCATACAACTTTGGTTAAAACCGTGAAGTTTTATTTTATTTTAATCAGTCTTAAGTTATTATTTCCATTCATCCAAGTCACTTTAGTACGGTTATTAAATGATTGCCTAGTAAATAATAAACCTATGTGATTCGTCAAGGGTCATCTGAAATCGGTATACCTAACCCAATTAGCGAATAACTAGTTTTATTAATATCTAATAGCAATTATCCTTTATGAAACATAACACGTGAAATGTTACCGAGCAGGGGAATAGTAATCGTATTGTTTTGGTTAGTGAATTTGTCTTAATAGTATGTAGTTATTTGGTTGCTTAGTAGGCTTTATGTTAAAATAGTTGCGAGTTGGCCATTTAAACGAAAATGAAACAGCATTAAAAAGCTTTTTACCAAATACTTAAACGTGGACTAGCTTAAAATACATTTTACAAATCCAATTAGATGAACCATTAGGCCAATTTCCTGTGTCTTAAAAACTGTTCTATTTTTTAACAGTTTTGACCCAAATGTCAATTTGCCTACTCACTAACAACTAAACATTTAAGTGTGATCATTTATATGCATAATTAATCACTCTTGTTCCTTGCTTCTCTATGATTGCAATGTTTTTCCTCCTCAATATGGTGCAAATCAAAATAAAAAAGAGTTTACCGGCCCTATTGCCTGCTCCCATACTGTTTGCGTTATTTTTCGACCTCCACGAGAGCTTCATCTCGGCAGATTAAAATGGTACACTGGTTAATGTTTGCCCGTTCCCGATATAACGATCAGTGCACCTGCACTGGCAAGCCAGGGCTGTGCATAACTTGACCTCTGGTCATTTTATTTTAGTCTAGAAGTCTGTTAGAAAGCGCAAACTGTCGGCAATCTGACTTTTTACTGTGTGCCTACCATGAGTTTACGTTAGGTGAGCTCGCTAGCGAATACGTCAAACAATTCTATGAAGATTTTATTTCTTGAAAGTAGCCGCTAGGGGCGCTGCACAATATGTCATACATTTAAATGTCATTTTTTTACGCAGTCGCTAGCGAGCACACCTAACGTAAACTCATGGTAGGCACACAGAATGCTTGATAAGCCTTGGCATCGAGTCGTTCGTCTATCGAACATCTGGCCCTTTTACGCTCTACATTCGTCTGTTCTCCAGAGAGTTCTTGCTCATTTAGCAGTCTACACGTTCATTCTTATTGGGAAATAAGCTAATAAGTGAAATACAAAATTCATTGGACCATTTGTAGCTATCATTCTTAATATTATGGTGATAGCTAGTTCCGATGAGAACTCTCAAACAAACGCGTAAAACATCTCACACATTTTCTCATGCTACTCGTTTCAGTTAGTTTTATTCCAGCTGTTAACAGAACGAACCGTTACTTACAATTTGCAACTAACTTTTAATTTGATTTTGTTCAAAAAATAAACGGGCGGCAACCCTGTAACCCGGATCGGGAATGCAGGTATTTTTACCAATGTTTACTATTTCGCTATTTACACTGCACGCACTCGAGATTGGTGGGACGTGCACTGCTGAATATTCACAATATACCAATATTGATATGTTTGCGCCACACAAGTTGGGATTGTTTTGTTTTAACATTGCGGCATATTACGCGTGTTTTGCCTTAATGATATGGTATTTCGTTAATGTTTCTCGATATGCAATTATACAAACTTACTTCATTATTTGTTTGTTTACGAATATGTTTGCAAATTGAGCTGAAATATTAATGTTTCATATTTATTCACCAAAACAGCTTCGAATATTAGTTTATTTATTCAAATTATACTTAAAGGTCGATTTGACATTTCAAAGCGTACCTAAACCGCTTGCGCATTATTTTGCGAAATTATTTTTGACGTTGTGCAAAATAAGTCACGTCTGTTTAACAAATCAGTCCCACGAAATCGAGCGTTCTCTCCAAACTCCCTATTATCTTACTTATGCCTCTACATCAAAACGACAAGTTAAAAATAGAACGGATTTTACTGGTGTTTACTGATGTTGATACATTGTCATTGGATTATAAAATAGAAAAAACAATACGTACCTATGTAAAGGTTTTTGAAATACGGTCGTTGTGTAAATCTTTGGGGAGGCCTTTGTCCAGCATTGGATAAAAATCAAGGCACTCTTCCTTTACACTTCGACAAAAGACGCATGTCTTACAGTAGGTATTCCACATTTAACTTATAGCAGACTTATCAACTTCGAAAGGGATCAACAGTCAACACCTTTCTCGAGCTGTCCACCGCGAAGTGAGGCTTTACGTTACGGTGCGGTTAATGTGCGTTGCAGAATGGAGTTTCATACAAAGAATACTGACCGCCTCGTGTTGATACGGTTACGATCCTTTTCCGGGTTGATAAGTGTGCTACGTCCTTTTACGGGACAGGGGGAAAGCTCTTTAAACAACACAAGTCATTACGCACGCCGCGTCGAAAGGAACGAAATTTTCCTCAATTTAATTTCACGAGACAAGGCCTTTGTACAGTTTGGCTTCTGCAACGACGTATTCCACTTTGAGCACCCGTTCAAATAGCACCTGCACGAATAACACGGGGCCTATTCCACTTAGAGCACCTATCGATATTTTGGACAGGTGCTCTAAGTGAAATTAATTTTATTTTATTTTTACGACGTATTCCACTTAGAGCACCTAAAACAGAGTGGCTGCTCTGTCAGTCTGTGCTTAGTGCTGACTGCTAATTTTGTTAGACAGGACGTTATTAATTTCACCCCAAAAGTACCCGGGTAAAATAACCTTATAGGAGCTATTTCGATATTTTTTTTCGGAACTACCGAGAAAACTTTCAATAATAGCTCGTGTATAAACCTTACCAAGTAACACCGTAAATTTAATAAGGTATGTGCTCTAAGTGTTATACATCGTAAAAAATAATTTAATTCCACTTAGAGCACCTGCCCAAAATATCGATAGGTGCTCTAAGTGGAATAGGCCAAGTGCTATTTGGGCAGGTGCTCAAAGTGGAATACGTCTCTGCAACATCTGAGAAGGTTATTTTTACTTTAACCCCCCATAATGTGATATTCATTTGTTATACTTCCCACCGGATGCGTCGGCGCGGGCGAAGGAAACAAAGCCATTTCCTAGCGTGCCTCCGACTGATGTGGAAGGAGAAACGACCATCCGACACTAAGGCTGAGTTGCACCACCTAACTTTGACCGTAACTATGACGATAACCGGTGTTTTTACCCGACTGCGCCAGAAGGAGGGTTATGTTTTTCGAGTGTATGTTTGTATGTATATGTCTTTGGCACGGCCTACAGCCTGAACGGCTTGATCGGTTTTAGCATGAGAGGTGTCGTTAGATTTGACTCAATCGTGAGACTGACACTGGCTATATTAAAATTGGAAAAAAATCAAAATGGCGGATTTTAGAGGCCATGTCTTCAAAAAAATTTTTTTTCTCAAAACCTATCGAATTTGTGTGGAGTTTGATAGGTTTTTGACGTTTGTCAAAGTTAAAGTAAGATGGTGCAACCCAGCCTAACAGTTTATTGGCCAAGTTTCGCCTTTGAATATGATGGCCGAAGTTTCTGGTAACGGTATACGTGACCGAACACTGTCAACCGATGAACTATGTAGGAGTTGGTGTTGTTTCGATTTTGCGATCGTGACTATTTGATGTTTTGTTTTTTGTTCTGCCGAAAATAATAATTGATCTAATTTGTTACACAACAATAGCCTTTGTAACGGCTCGTTGGTAGTTTTTTTTAAATCGTTTTCCGGTCGTTATGAGCGCTTTATTTTTTCATTTATATGAGACTGCCTCTAGTACCTACAGCAAAAATAACTGTTGCTCATAGCTTTTTTTCAATTACGTTCACAAAAATCTATGTCAGTTAAATTAGGTTTTTATAATCGATATCAGTGTTTTTAATTTTAATGTTAAATATTTATTTTTTGAGTTTCTTTATCTGTAACAAAAGTGTTGTATTGATTTATCAAAATGATCGTTAAATTTTCTTAAGATTTTATCAAAATAAGGCGCGTTCCTCCCAAGACCCCGTTACGGAGTGAGTTTGACACTCCCTGTGTTTATCACTTCCCATCCGAGCGTCCTTTGTGCCCTCCTTTTTGTCCAAATAATTTATCTAATTTCGAACAAAGGAATAATTCCGCTGCCTTATAAAAAAAGCTGCGACGCCCCGCGAATTCTAATAAAATGTTTGCCAGTCCTTGTCTATTTAGTGAAAACTGAATTGATTCGGCTCATTACGAGGTTTTTATGTAAATACGCAGGCCTCCTAAATGGCTAACGACAAAGATGTTTGCCTGTTATTTCCCTTTTGAGAATATTAAGTGGGCATTCGGCTGGGTTTGTTTCAATCTGTTAAAATTTATTTAATATTCTATTATTTATTTTCAGTACATCCAAATAACAAACAGCTGAAACCTTAGTAGGTCAGTAGTTAAAAACATAAAATAACAAGAAAAAAGTCAAAAGAAAATAAAAGAAAAAATATTCAAAGAAAGTAAGATGAATAAACAATTTAATTAAAACAAAAAAAACTAAAAGTCGGCTTCGACGAGGATGGGATTCGAACCCACGCGTGCAGAGCACATTGGATTAGCAGTCCAACGCCTTAACCTCTCGGCCACCTCGTCATGTGAGCGGGCGACGAAATTGCGGAACGATTACTAGGAAGGTTCAGTAACCTTCCTTCCTAGTAATCGCTCCTTCCTTCTGGTATCGCTGTGGCACGTGTGTAACGTGCAAGTTTGATAACAATTTAAATTCAGTATATTTTTTATATTAGCTGATTGTTGGGTTTATCGTATTTGTCTTTTAAGAATAATTAAAAAGGCAGCGTTTTAGGTTTGACATTTTTATTCTGTCAGTTTAGATGTTGATTGTTAAAAGCCGTGTGGTGGCAGACTAGAATAGGACTGCTTTTCGTAGTTGTCGTAACAGGTGACCAAGAGAGAAATGTATGCGAACATCAGGCCTCCTTAAGCTGTATGCCAGCGTGAGGAGTGCAGGCCAAATCCTCTTACCCATGGTAAATTAAAGTAGAATGGGTCTTTCTCTAAATGACCTGATAATGATGATAAATTGTAAAATGTCAAAATTAAATTAATCTCAACTTTCATACAAATAAAATACAGTTCAGATACAAGTAAGTAATTGAGACAGATAAACGACGGCTGGGAAAGGAACTCAGTGTACCTCCTCTCCCAAACAGGCCGTCAATAAGTGTAACTCCTGTGTCCACTTTGCATCCGACGTGACAGCGCATCCTTCCCGTGGGATACCACGGGAGTCGTTTATTTCATTCGCCAATGCAAACATTATTTCGCAGACCAATTTACGACTGTGAAATTTTCTTTAAAACAAGAATTTTCTTAACCAGTCATATATTTTTGGATGTAGTATTTATTTATTCTGTGATACTACAAATTAGAGTACCTTAGTTAGCAAAATCATCATAGTAGTAGCAAATGAAAAAAATGATTGTATAGATTATAGATGATTGGAAGTCAGTTTAAACACAGTGGCATCTTTTCTAGTTCTATTAGTACGAAAATTCACACGTGTTTGTTATTTATTTATGGTCTTTCTAAAAACGTCGCGTTCCTCGTACCTACTTATTATATTTTATCAAAATGTATTCACATAATTAGAATAGAAATTAACTCGCGTGTTTTAACCAAGCATTGAAACTTGCAAATTCTTCGTATTTATGCAGCTACGGAGTAATTAATAAAGGTATCAGGTTGCAATTATAACTTTAAAGGAGTTAACAAAGTTCCCATGCGAGCTCGATCCGTAATTAGTAAAACTTAAGAATGAAATCTAATACGATGTTCATAATGACTAGACAGGTATTGTGATGTGATATTAAACCAAAACTGATGTTGAAGCAATTTATCTGTAATGTATATTTAATTAGATACAGTGAACGCATTTTATTGTACGGCATCATTTCGCGAAATTGATTTTACTGCATTGATGTATTAATAAAGCTTCACATTGACCAGAATTCGCGTACATTCAGAACTAATCCAGATAACTCCATAAGCCCATCATTATTTCCAGCAATAGTTCTGCGTTCTCGTTAACGCAAACAATGCCAGACTTGGAAACAGAATTGCAGAATTCCAGAAAATAGTTTCAAATAGAGTATATTCCACCGCTATAATTCAGCTGCAGCAGTTAATAAAACATTGCATAATCAAGTGCGAGCGTGACGCGGCGTGTAACAGCCATGGCATTAATGCCGGTTACATAGCTCGCAGAATTGCTAAAATCAAGTGGCAGTGGGCGGGGCACATAGCTCGTAGAGACGATGGCCGTTGGGGCAGGAAAGTTCTCGAGTGGCGACCACGGGCTGGAAGACGTAGCGTGGGCAGGCCTCCTACTAGGTGGACCGACGATCTGGTAAAGGTCGCGGGAAGAGCCTGGATGCGGGCAGCGCAGGACCGTTCATTGTGGAAAACCTTGGGGGAGGCCTTTGTCCAGCAGTGGACGTCATTTGGCTGAAACGAACGAACGAACGAACGAACATAGAAGCAATAACAATAACTAGAATATCATCATTATTCGCGGCCCCAGCGCTACCAAATGAATATTCCTCTCCTAATGGACCTGTACTTTCTTTCATTAAAACTTACATAATGTGCTCTCGTCCGCTCCTGAATAATTACAACACTTCCTCAGAATTTGAATGAGCCGACTACTTCGGTAATGAATCGCAAATTTCATTATAATCGATGCAGTGGAATTAATTATTTTTATCGATGAATATTTTTCGAGGGTCCCTTTGTGAGCCGAGTATAATTCCAGCCCCGTTTCATAGGTTGATTAATGCACCCAACTTTTTACTACTCGGCTTTGGATTTTTGATTAATTCAGTTTTTTGTGGTTTTGATTGGACGTGCTTTGAAAGGGTTTTTGTATTTGCGAAATTAGTTCAGCGTTGTCTGTTAGAAATTGTGAATATGAAGCTAGGTTAGTAGGCGTTATAGTTTAATTAACGAATAGAATAGAAAATTGTATAGTCTATTAACAGTTTGTAAAGCCTGTTAAGCCTGGTTCTAAACCAATGACCTTCTGTTGGCACGAAGTTACGCAAGAAAAAACATGTTCCAAAATAATCACACTAACCACCACATAACCGCAAAAGTAAATAGTAGAGCCAGTTTATTCACCTAGTTTTACCCCCAGTTATGGCATCTTGGGATCCTAAGATCAGAGCGAGTTGACTGTTCCAGTTAAGAACACCTATGTATTTGAACTGTTGACTAGGTAGGAAGTTGTACCATAGAAAGCTCCAAGCAACTACTGTTAATTGGGCTTAGTTACTGGTATAAATATATTTGAATTGTTATCACAACAAGACTATGAATTGGTTGGTAGTTGGTACCTACCATTTACTATCAACTATTTTGACTCCGTATAAATTCACGTGCTTGCCACATTAACATTGGTCAGCAACGTAACAAATAAGCTGCAAGTTTGTGTATAATATGTTATCCCTACCCTATAATTGTTCATAGCGTGCTCTTAACCTACCAAATAACCACAATCAGTTCTACAATTGTATTTAATATGCGCAATGCTCATATCTCGCTAATTAATATCATTACGTCTAATCTCTTTATCGCCAATTCCTCGGTGCACTCCGTCAAAGTATTAATTAACTGATAACGGAGATAATTAATGAGTGCGATTAGATTGACGGCCGCCCGGGGCGATCAAACAGTGCGAGAATGCATTAACAATGCAACCGTTGATTAGGATCGCGTTTGCAAACATGCCGCGACACGCTCCAGGATAATATCCGTCATTTGGGGAATGTTATAAGACAATCATCATAAATGTTATAGTCAAAGTTTAGTTACATCATGATGTAGAGATCTGGCAACCA
This sequence comes from Ostrinia nubilalis, assembly GCF_963855985.1. NCBI lineage: Eukaryota > Metazoa > Arthropoda > Insecta > Lepidoptera > Crambidae > Ostrinia > Ostrinia nubilalis. Next base: position 11,496,403 of record NC_087103.1, read on the forward strand.
CATCGACTCTTATAAAACGAGCCTAAAAATATTTCATATTCTGAGGCTCTTTCGTGAGATTTAGCTGCGAGCTATCCATTTGTAAGACCAACAGTAAATGGCCGTAAAAATATAAAAGTACTTACAATTCATACGACAAAGCAAAAAATATGCCATAATTGCTTACCTGAAATCTTTTCATTACAGCAATAAATACCTGAAGCGCTCTTGTGAATAAAAGCAAAATTTCCCATACGAACCCAATACAGAGCAATAACATAAATATAAAAATTCCAGACATCTGTCAATCAAACATTTGGGAAACGGCGAACGAATAAAACGAGCATTGAGACGTGAACGCAGAGCGTATATCACATGCGCAAGTCACATCTCGGCAAATATTTCCCTTTCGCTTTATAATAAAAACATCATCCCCACGGAAGTCCCGTCTCCGAGAAAAATAACGCCACATTAGGCCCGATAAGTTCCCGACTGCGTACTATTCGCTCACAATATACATAAAATGAGCACAATAAATATGGCGGGTAGAAGCAGGTGCGTCGAACGGAGCCCGCCGCCGACGTTAACGCGAAAAACTCATTCGTAAACAACAAAAGAAGAACCGACGATATAACTCACGGTGGGGCCGCCAGGTGCTGAGTTAAGATAAAGTACTGACGTTACCCTCTATCCCGTGATTTAGATATGACCTTCTGAACGCAATCTGCATTAGTAACCGCCCTCTGGGATTGTGCCCTTGTTTATTGGGGACTTAACACCTGGATATGAAAGGGGGATATAAATACGGGAAGTTTTAACGGCGATTTTCACCGGGACAATTACTCTGTAGTAGCCCGCACGGAGTGGACGTCGTATTGAAGTAAGTTTTAATGGCCGCCGGCACTTGCCGCAAAGTTAAGCTTGAAGTCCCACCATGCGGGTCAGACCGACCTTAAGTTTTATAGCTGAAAAGTGGTTTTCGAAACGAAATTAACGCGTGGGAAGGTATTTTTACTCGTACCTGAATGTTCTGGCTTTTATTTGAAAAGGAATGAAATGTTTTAATATTTTTGTGAAATTGATGTTAATCTCCTTTTTCAGTTGCTTATTATTAAGTCGCCAAATCGTCAAATATTTTGTTTAAAATCTGTTAGCTACGATCGACTGACGTAGAAAACTGATTTTCTGTTGTATTCTGCGTACGCAAATGTCAGTTGATTTCCCCTACCCACCGATAAAAACGATGGCATTGAAATTCCCGATGTTGTGCCTCTGTTTGATTTCGTTCCCGAACAACCGAGCATTACGCTCAGGACAGACGGTGCGATCGGCAATCAATGAGAGGCCCGCACGCAGTCAGTGCAGATTATCTTAATGGCGGCGACGTCGGCGCATACAAATTATGTATACCGGCACACAATCGGCCCAAATGAGAGGCCGATCAGCCGTCAGTGGTGACACGGGCTGAAGGGAACAGCCAGGTCAATTGGAAAGAAGATACCAAACATCTGACATCAAAACTCCCCAAAAGAACAGTGTACTGTACAGCACTAGATCCTTTGAGAAACCAGGATTTACAGGTCTATCGAATCCACTTAGAGAATTCTGTGAAGCTGTAAGATATAGGAAACTTCTTCCAATTAATCAGAAGTGTAAGAGTGTAAATCGATAATCTGAAGACAATGGAATGAGAGAATCAGTAAACACCACTGATAATATTATTGCATTTAAACCAGTATACTAGCCAGATATTGTAGTACTTGGCTCCTATTCAATTCATCTAATATTTGGCCAATCTTGCTTGAAGTATTCCGTTATCAAGCTATAACCAATCAGTTTATCTATATCTTATGTGATTTCATTATGGTTATTGGATGAAGCGTGTGCTTATAATAATTTCGTTTGTTATTGAACTTCTATTTCATTGTGATCTTATTCTTTTGTCCTTTGTCTGATTTTATCTAAAAAAAAACTATATGAGGCTGACAAAGCTGACTTTTTTCTGCCACTTCTTCCCAGCACCAGCCCATAAATTGTCCCTAAGTGGTGGTAGAGCTAGCTATATTTGGGACGCGTATAAGCGCCCTGGAAAAGGCCTAAGCTCTAATAAATGATATGATTTGGATTGTATCATCTCTTCTGGGCTGAGATGGTTCATCATAATTTCAGCCACAGGACGTCCACTGCTGTACATAGGCCTCAATGATTTCCATAATGACCAAATGGTAGCGGCCTGTATCCAGCGCCTTCCTGTTACCTTTGCAACCTGGGATGGTTGGTCTGTTATATTTAAGCTATCATCATCAAAACGACTGGTAGACGAGACAGCGCGGTAATTTGAATGAGGGCGTGACTGGCCTTCATTACGTTCATCTAGTTTGATGAAGTGAACATACTTTGGCAACTTCGCCTTTCAAACCACACGTTACTGATCAATTCATGCAAATATATGTTTCAGTGATTGGTTGGATCTTGAAGTCAGTAATTGAAGATGGTACGAGAGTCAAAAGTAATAAGTAACGCAAAACACATCTGCATAGTGAGCCAAAATACTCGTAACAGTAACGTCAGACAATCGTTGCTATTCTCTGCAATACCTACGGTGTACCGTATGTATAATGAGACATAATCCAATACAATGTATTTATAGCAAGTTTCCTCCTTATAAGGAACTTGATGTCAATTCAATACACAATACATTCACTGTCTTCCGTTGCCATACCATCAGCCACAAAAACGTATGTCAACTGCCCTGACTGTGTTAGCTTACAGTCGGAAATATTTATTTCCAAAGGGAAATCCAACAAGCGGGAATTGATTGAATTCTGACAGTCGCACTCGCGGGCTGGCTGACGGCCAATATGAGGTTCCGGGTTCGATTTCCGCTTATAACACGCATTTTTTCCACGCTTCCAACTTTTTTTCTTGCTGTGCAGTCGAATAAATCCCGCACTGCAACTAGATTCTATTGAAATTGTGGCCAAGTTATTTTTTTCGGCGTTTTTGGACAACTTGTATTCGGGAATCGTTGTACTGCCAAAACAGTTGCCACAAATTCAAATGTTTTAAGAAAAATGATTTTGCATTTACTAAAGTTTTCTGTTTCACAAAATTATATTTTATATTACGCATTCTTTAATTATTCCGTGCATTTTTAATTACAAAATATCGAATATTGTATAAATTGTTGTAACAAAATATTCATTCACTTACCTACGTATTATTAATTTGGCGTAAATTCAAATTTGCTCAATTACGTCCACTTTAAAATTCAAATGAAAAGTATTTACCTGCAATATTTTGGACAGCCAATATCCAATAATGGTTATGCTAACCGGCGCACGATCGCCGAAAAAGGCTCCGTCCAAACTGGGTCGTTCCCATTTAATATCACCACATTAATGCACTGCATTTATAGCTTCTGTTATTTAGTTTAGAGCTTTAGGAAATTAGGGCCCTCGCGCTGCGGGCTCGTTATCGTTTTCATTATGGCGAGTGCAAGCGCGGAACTGCACGGAACTTTTTGACGATACATTCGGAGTTTGTAGGTTTTAATGATCGCCATTAAATCTGCGGGGGATTTTGTCCAAAACAATATGTACCAACTCTGTCAGTTTGTGTGAGAGATGACAAAAAGTCGGTTGAAATATCGAAATGGTTTTGCCAGGTAGGTCTACGCATAACGCCTTAACTTGAAGCATACCTAAGTTGGGGTAGCTTACCTATACAGGTAGTTAACACGCAAGCCGAGGTGTAGCGCAAACCAATACATTGGATAAATGCAAAACTGTAGGTATCGTGTATGTTTTTCATTCGAATCTCCTGAAGCAGGTAAGTATCTTACTCGCCTCTAGAAGTCTGAAACTAAGATTTCACCTCACTTTACTTCCAATATGTTATAATAACTTTCCCAATCAATACCGATTACTGTACACTCGAAGACGAATACCGATGCAGTCTGGTTCGCTAATCCGCAGGTACCGTCGGCGGCTGATCCGGCTTAATGCCGGCCACATTAGCCGTCAGCCGACAATTTCCCGGCGAAATTTCTCGTATACCGACGAATTCACGTGTGCGGTTGTTGTTAATTGGGTGTCGATTTGGACTCGGAGTGACTGGTGGCTGAGTTCGCGGATTGTTTTATTGAGAAGGATGAACTAACAGGAGCTGTCTGTATCTATCAACGCGAGGGAAACCTTTCTCTGAAAGCTAGAGTGAATTTTTATACTGGTCACTTTTTTGACCGGTAATTTCTAGGTAATGAATCAATCCGAAGCAATTCTGATGAATTTTGGCTGTTACTTTAGCAACAGTTGCCTTCTAGATTGTATGTAGAGTCGACACGTCATACTAAAATGTATTTTCTACAAAAGAATGCCTTATAGCAGGGGTGGCCAACATGATTAGACACAAAATCTACTGTTTACTAACGAAACCCTGGGCGATCTACCACTTACATACTTCTTGAAATCTTAAATGAAGTATAGTTTAGTATACAATCATATAGTATTTTTTGCCTTGCCACGATCGACTGAACTAATAGTCGCGATCGACCGGTTGGCCACTTCTGCCTTATAGCATTAAGTTCGCCGTATACTAATTTATGTGCCATTAAACGATCAATAAATAAAAAAATGGTAGCTAAATAAACAAAATAAAAATACTCAAACACTCAAATTAAAAATATACTTAACCAAACAGAATAAAATTTGACTTTTAAATAGTAAAAATTCACAGCGTGAATTTCACTCAACCACATTTCCAGCGAATAGTGGTTTATGTTCGCCTCGATATACGTAGCCAATTAATAATTCCCGTGGCCCAGGTAACACCTACGGTAAAAAATCCTGGCGAAGCACAAAAGGAAAATTCGCGATATTGTAAAACCAGCGCGGGGCCGCGCGAAATCCGATCACCGGGTATCGGCGACAACAAGAATAAAAGACCAATTGCCACGTTTCATACGAGTACAAGCTTTAAAAGCTTGTTAGATATGACTAGCATTTGATACAATTTAAAAACCGCAGTAATTTAAAGCCTGCTCTTGTCGGATATTGGTTGAAAAACGTCATCAATTTGGACGTGTTTATTTTAAATGGCCAATGTGCTACTAAAACTGGTAACTGTGTTTTGATTTCATTATACTTACGAGTACGTACGCATTTATAACGGTAACAACACTTTACAAGTACTTAAACTGAATTTATACAAACTTCTGTCCTATCTACTTCATTCTGGATAGCAAAAAACTTACTGAATATATCAGAAAAGGAACTTCGCTGCGCGATTTCCACTCGCTCTTGACCTCTTTTCAATTTGAACGTGTTTATTTTAAATGGCCAATGCTAAAACTGGTAATTGTGTTTTGATTTCTTTATACGCACGCATTTATAACGGTTACAAGTACTTAAATTGAATTTGTTCAAACTTCTGTCCTATCTATTTCATTCTGGATCGCAAAAACTTACTGAATATATCAGAAAAGGAACTTCGCTGCGCGATTTCCACTCGCTCTTGACCTCTTTTCGGTGCAAATTAAAGTTTTTTGACTGTGACTCCGAGTGGTTGTAAACTCCGCCATATTTCTCGAGTATTTTTGCGCTAAGTGTAAGGTGTGTTGGCCTATTTCTCTCGAGTGTAGTTTTAGAGTTCGCGACGAAGTTGGGCGGAAAATTTTAGGGCTTATGTGGAAACAAGTTAAGTAATGTTATAATGAAGTAGGATTGAATGTTGTTTCGTTTGTTTTAAAGGAGATGAGTATTAATGTGACGTAACTAAATGAGCTTGCTCTAGATTTTTATAAGGTTGCTTCAAAAGATTTTTTGTTATTGTTCAATTACTTACTGTTTGGTAAAAATACGCCGTTGGTTATTAGAACCAATCTGGTCTTTCTATGTCTCTCTCTACCATTATAATTCTTGTATAATCAGAAATCAGAATTTACCTTCCAGCTTGCCGCTGTTATTCGTTAGTCCCGGGAAAGTATTGATATTGGCATGAATGAAATCCGAGCTAAGGAATCAATTAGATGACAAAAAACGGCATAAATATACCTTTACTATCCTGGTTCTGGTTACTTTAATTTAAAGTTGACACCAAATTGTCTGTTGCAACTACTTTATAAAGCATGAATGAGTGTCAGCAAAACTAATTGTATTATGTACACAGCTGTTTGCATAATCTACTGTAATAACTAATTGAATAAGGACGTGTTAATTTGTAATCATATAAATTAGGATGATTAAAAATCATTATTATGAAACGTGTTTTTATGTTTATTAATATTTCTTTATCGGCATTACAGCGTTCCTCGTTACTTATAATGTTCCTGATTGCAAATTCGATAAAAAAAAAGAACTAATCAATCAACATTCCAGTACCAATATTAATATTTTTATGAAAAAAAAAAAAAAACCTCAATTTATACCGGTGTGCCGGTGTGCCGTGTGATAATCAATTTCACTTTGGCGCTCATAAGCATCGGTGGTTCAGTGGTAGAATGCTCGCCTGCCACGCGGGCGGCCCGGGTTCGATTCCCGGCCGATGCAATATGACATTTTGAATTTTTTTCAATGGACGAAATTCCAAATTTTTTGTATTTCTTTTACTAGACATAAAAAATACAAATGATTATCAATTAATGAGTTTTTATTGCCATATTCTTCAACCGTGCGTGATCGTAGAGCAATATTTATTTAGTTACCATCGAATAAAATCAAGGTAACAGATGATAATGTTTATTCTAATACCTTTAACAAAGACCATTATATTCGTATATTATTCTACATTGGCAATACTTCCCGGAGGAACTCGCATTTCCGCCCGTGCTGCCACTGATGGAGCATTATTTACTTACATATTGTTATGTTATTCCCTAAATAATATTATTTCCGCCGACATAATAATATGAAAACGTTCTGTGATTAAAGCGTGTTGTGTGTAACGGAAAATATGAGTGCTTTGAGACGATTTGTTGTTATTTATTGTGGAATACGGTTGATTAAACGGTTGATTACTATGGGCCTCATAAGAAGGCTCAAGGTCACCCAAAGGGCGATGGAGCGGGCTATGCTCGGAGTTTCCCTGCGTGATCGAATCAGAAATGAGGAGATCCGCAGGAGAACCAAAGTAACCGACATAGCTCGCAGAATTGCTAAAATCAAGTGGCAGTGGGCGGGGCACATAGCTCGTAGAGACGATGGCCGTTGGGGCAGGAAAGTTCTCGAGTGGCGACCACGGGCTGGAAGACGTAGCGTGGGCAGGCCTCCTACTAGGTGGACCGACGATCTGGTAAAGGTCGCGGGAAGAGCCTGGATGCTGGCAGCGCAGGACCGTTCATTATGGAAAACCTTAGGGGAGGCCTTTGTTCAGCAGTGGACGTCATTTGGCTGAGACGACGGTTGATTACGGAAATACGGGTTGCCAATGTTAGAATTATATTTTTCGATATTTCTTTTTTATTATTCTAAATTATTTTGGCCAGTGACCATTGTAAATCAGCCTTTGGTTAAGAGAAACAAAAAAGTTCAGGGTATTTTTTGTTGCTTTTTTATTTTAACGATTTTTTAACATTAATTAATTTTTGGCTTTTACATTGAACAGAGTTTCTTGCTCCTTAAATTTTGTGACGTTTCTTTGTGTCTTGGATTTGAACTGTAACAACTTTCTTGAGTTAACAAATTTTTCCAGCATTTTTTAAGTCAGTATTACTTATTGAGCATTAAGTATGTATATTGAGTAGTGTTAGAGAGTTTTCGTCATCAGTTTTCTATTAATCATAAGCACATGGAACCCCATCCTTGGATATTATCTTTCAACCACGGGCAAATTAGTTCTCCTCTGGATATTTCCCACAATGTCGGTTTTTGCCTCAGGAGTTTGTTAATTAACAACAATTTACTTTCCCCCAGTAGAATATCTCTTCCATTTCCACTTTTGTTCCCCACACGTCTAATGCAACACGCTAGTTTACGTTCTGCAGGTAATATGTACAGTCGACCGCCCATCAGGCTGTAAATTTTTGTATCGAAATAGCACTTATTTCAAGCACATAGGTGTCACTATTTCGTTCAATGTGCGGTCGTCGGTATAGTGCAACTTCATTTACAGAAGACCACTTTAGAGGTACATCGGTGAGGTCGCGACCTCTGAGATACGGGCGCAGGTGGAATATTGGCGTTTTGCTACTAGACTTGTAGAAAGATGAAACTAGAAGGACGCTTGAATTTTATTTCAGTTAAGAATGTTTGTACGGTTACACTAAGCTAGAGTTAAATATTTTTGCTCATAGAAATATTGGTTACTAGCTTCACTGCTTCACGGCTTCACCCGCGTGAAATTTAGTTAGTCATAGATCGTCATAAATTATACCCTATATGTTATTCTGGGTTATAAACAATAATACTGTAAAGTTTCATCAAAATCCGTTCAGTAGTTTTTGCGTGTAAGAGTAAAAAACATGTTCACATCAAGACATCCATACAAACTTTCGCATTTATAATATTACTAGGATATGCCATTATAAAAGTAGCTGATATAGATATATCTGCTACTTTTAAGAGGCAGAGGCCTCTTCCTGCCCTGGACCTTTTCAAGGCAAGATTAAAACCACCTTCTGCATTTACATTTAACACCAGGTGTAACTGCTATCAAAAATCTACATAGCCAAATATGAAAAGGTATTAACCTGTATGCCACACCTACTCGTACGACTTGATAAATAAATGCTGGTAGTTATTTAAAAAACGGCCGGGCCAAGCTTTGTGTGCGCGTTGAGCAAGATGCTTATACGAACCATCCGCACTCTCGCAAAGAGGCCATGCAGATAGGGTTGCCAGGTCCAAAAACACAAAAACCGGACTCTGTGCTTCATTTGGCCGAACATTTTACCCTAAAAGCCGGACATGCGACTCACGTGTGAGTCAACTAGTGAGCTCACGAGTGAGTACTATCATCATCGGTTGCCTAACGTCCTGATGCATGCGTGCCTTATTCTGTGGCTCGACTTTCGCCTGGCGCGGCAGCCAAATAAAAAGCCTAACAAAAGCCGGACAGGCCGGACATCGGTTATTTTGGCCGGACACGCAATCAAAAAGCCTAACTATGTCCGGCTTTATCCGGACGCCTGGCAACCCTTGCAGAGAGCAAAGGACTCGAGGGCCCTTCACATTAGCCCGGCGTTGAATGACTGAAGTCATAGAAATGCACTTGCAATGAAAAACGAATGGACTTCGTTGCGCGGCCATTCATAACTCGTGCGCTTGCGAGAGCAATCGAGTTTAACAAACATTTGATTGGCACTCGATCGAATAGAAGTTACCAACATTTATAATCTAAGGTATCTCGAGTAGACATTAAGCCAGGTTCTGATACGATTATACCTAGGTATTTTTAGATAAGATATCAAACTTGTTTACTATGACATAGTAACGATAATTTGTCGTTAGAATGTTAAATTATCCTAATAATAAGTATTAGAAACGAGAAAGTTGTGAGAATGTGTGTTGAATTATTATAATTATATTGAATTATTATTTCACGCGAATATCGGTTACCTATAGAATTTTGATTCTACTTATCAAGTACCTACATCAGACTAACATGCCAGTAAGTACAGGCTATAATTTAAAAGACACTCATTGTACGCTTTTCTATTTCACGCAAAAGAAGTCGTGGAAGTCCGCTAATCTTTACTTTAAAAAAACTGCTATCGTCCCTTACAGTATTTCTAGTTTCATAAGCTCTCTTCAGTGCCTTACAGGCCAGCATCTAATTTGTCACATCTCAAGTTCGTTCAATTGGGGACTAATCACTGCGGCCCAAAGAGACAAGCGGGCCTCTCAATCCGTCCCGTCGCTCGGCAAAGAGGCAGCTCAAAGGACTCGAGGGCTCTCGGCTCGACGTGCCCGGGCTGGCCGAGGCCATAGAAATGCACAAATAAAAACTACAGCGGCTATGCGTGATCGTGGTCTGCGGAAAAGCAATTGGTAGCCCAAGTTTCCATTCAAAAGTCTACGATTCTAGGCTGTTACTAAATATCTGTATCTCAAACTGGCTTGAAAGAATTGATAACATGATGCCACTCAGATTTGAACTGAGATTATCTAATTTTACATTTTGTTTGTCTGCGATTAAAAAATGCTGATGTGGGAATTGTCTTGCAGGTTCAATAAAAAGGTTAGTCATGATGTCAGAAAAATATTAAAAAAGATCTTCGAAACGAATTGAGATTTGCGTATTGAGTCATTATCAAACTGTCCGACTATTACACCTTCCCCCTCTTTCAGATCTTTTTGCTTACGATTCAAATTCGAAACAACCTGGGTTCGAATTTCGTTCAACTTTATATTACGCTTGCAATTTTCTCGGTGTGAACTCGCAAAGGTGAGCGAAAAAAAGGTTAAAAAATTACACCCACCATTGCTACGTCTCGCAACGAGAACTGAAAATATCATCTAACTACCAACGCTACGGTAACTGGTGATTTTAAACTGGTTACTCGGAAATTGGAAAGTTTTTTTCATATAAAAATAGTCTGAACTAGATATTCAGGTTATTCAGCCAACTTTCCAGTTGGTGGAACGACAAGATAGCTTACTTTTTGATACCGAATTTCGTGAAATTGATACAATTTTTCAAAATTAAACTATCCTTTTACTCGTTGCTCATTTATGAGTCTGGTGGTGAGCTTAAGGAAATTAATAGGTACAGAACTGAAATGTTCATTTTTATGAATATTAACCAATTCTCACAAATATTAATGGTTCAACGTCAATGCGTTGTCCACAAGTTTTACTCAATATTCATAAGTAAAATTATCGAAAGCAACGTCGAAGTACTCTCAAACCATTACCCATAACAAAATAACACTCATGTTTGTTATAAAAGCAATAACGTGTGCAAGAGTATTCACGTCTGTATGGCGACAGTACCGCTTGAATCTCATTTGAGCCGTACGTTTTACAGCGAGGATATTTGTATTCGGTCGCAGTATCACACCCGCGATATTCCTCATGCATATCTATAAATTGTAAATATTGTCTTTCAATACCATTCCCGTTGAAAACACTACTCGCGGAACAAACGGTGTCTCTGAAATACGTTTCAATTTATTGGCAGCCACTTTCAGAGCACGCGAGGTAGTAAGCTTTCCGCTTAAGGGGAGGCGTCAGGCGCTAAAGTAAATGTTTAGGCACTGTCTGGTCTGTGTATTCGTAAAGACTTTTAGTTCATTAATGTCTTACACGAATGATATCTAATTATAATACGAGTAGTTCTATTGGACTATAAATGGAAGAAGGAATATTATGTAAAAATTATGATATCAATAAGGCAGATACGGAACCATCTTCATTGCAGATAAAAAGCTGGTTGAATTCAGAATTCTTCTTTCAGTTAAGCTCTAATGCACTGCATAAATATAAGATTTTTAGTGCTTCCCCTTACCTTGCCTTTTCTATCATAATGTGAAAGTAGGTGACACGCGTCCAATACCTTACTTATATTTAATGAAAACGCCACGTTTCAAAAACCAATTTAGAACATTATATTATAGAGATCACTGAAAGCGAGGTTTTATGAGAAAATCTTTTTAAAGCGTATTCAAATGAGATTTCGTTTCGTAAGCACTTTCGGATCTGACTGTAACATTCGAAGGATTCCGAGAGCGAGTTAGGAAATCCAATCTTATGGTCATTATTTATTTGTTGTTTCGTATAAAAATTGCATGAAGTAAACCTAGATTACTCGGTATTCGAGTATATTATGTGAATTCGTATAGGTTCATGTCAATAAACTTGGATTCACGACGCTTGAAGCTAAATTCAACGTTTACGTACCGTCTGTCATATTCAAGTGTGCGCTGAACAAGCGAGGATATCGAAAATAAAACTGCTGCGGGATACGGAGCGGTTTCCGATTCGGCGTGCGTCATGCCGCCTCCGTAAATTCCGTAATGTATTCATTGTACGATGGGACGACCCAATGTATCGATTTGCTGTCGCGCGATTAATCGATTCGAATGCGTGATTAGAATTCGATGTAATTGGTACCCACATCTGGTTGTAGAACAAAGAGGATTTTAGCATTTTGGTCGGATCAAAGGTGTCGTTTTATCATATTTTGTAATTTTGTTGCCGTAGCTGTGGAATCTGTTCGTACATACAATAATTTTAAATTGTTACTGCTTAGAATTGTCTGCACGACTATATATTCCATATCGGAGTGTTTTTATATGGTAATGTGTGGCTCTTGGTAAGCCATGTTGTCTGGTGCATTATTTATTTTATTTCAAATGCTATCTACTTCTACTGAATGTAACAACTGAGTGCTATTGATGTTGAATACTCAAGATATTGCTAAATGTGTTGACTGAATTCTAAGAAAATCTGGCTTTATAAATATACAGCAGCAAATACGTCGTATCTTTCTAAGAAATCCACTTTCACCGTAAATTGACTAGACATTAAGTAAACTTATTTACTTGTAAAGTTACTCGATTAGTTACTGGTACCTGTATCTCCAGAGATGCTACAATATGTATATCCAAATCACGTTAAGCTAACTAAACGAATATTAAGTTGTAAATCTTGTACAAGATTTTCTAGTAACTGTACATATTTGAAAAGGTTAAAAGGTGAGTTCTCATGTCGTAAGTTTCAACCGATGGAGAGGGCTATGCTCGGTGTTTCTTTACGAGATCGAATCAGAAATGAGGAGATCCGTAAACGAACTAAAGTCGCTGACATAGCCCGACAGATTAGCAAGCTGAAGTGGCAGTGGGCAGGGCACATAGTACGCAGAACTGACTGCCGATGGGGCAGCAAGGTTCTGGAATGGAGGCCGCGTACCGGAAAACGCAGCGTGGGACGTCCACCCACAAGGTGGACCGACGACCTGATAAAGGTAGCAGGAAGGCGCTGGATGCAGGCCGCTACCTACCGTGCGATGTGGAAGTCATTGGGGGAGGCCTATGTTCAGCAGTGGACGTCCTGTGGCTGAAATGATGATGATGATGATGAAGTTTCAACCAAAATACGTCTACTGCTGGACCAAGTCTTCCCCCAAGGATTTATAGAACGATCTTCACTGCCCGCAACCAGGTGCTTCCCGCGACTTTCACTAGAATTAGATCATCGGTCCACCGAGTGGGAATGATTACGTTTTCCGATCCGTAGTTGCCCCTCGAGAACTTGACTGATTTGGTACTGTATGTTGATTCATCATCATCATTTCGTTTGTTTCATATCACTAACATTTATTCTCAGGGCGATCTGAATCAAGGACCGTTATTGACGTTATAGCGTTAAGACTTTTTGGATAGAGCGCACCATAACCATGGCGATTGGCGATGTGTAGTCTGCTCACAGATTACCTAGTAGAGTTTGCGACAATGTATTGTTGTTATGGTAATATGTCGTTTGATGGCGAACATCAAAGGTATTGCATTAATCGTAAGAGAGCAATATTCGGAACAATTTCGGAAATTATTCAGGTAAATGGAAACGATTTTCCGTATCGGGCTTTGTAAGTTCACGGGGTCACAGTACAGTTTCCTGTTCACACTTGAATTCGAATTTCGGTTACGGTTACGGATATTTTTTTATTTCGGATATGCAATTGCAATGCAATTTGCAATAGTTGTCCAACACGGTTCATTCATGGCCGCACACTTTACAAAAAACAATTTAAACTGCCTACATCCTAAACTATCCGAAACTTTTGAATCGGTTACGGTTACGGTTTCGGATATTTTTTTATTTCGGATATCCGAAAGTTTCGGTTACAGTTACGGATATCCATAACATCCCTGATTTGAATCAAACTTTTGATCGAAGTTTCGTAATACATTAGTGTCTTCGAAGTAAGTAAAGCTCCATCGACATACATAATGTCTTATGTGGTTTGTGGTATAATAGGAAACTTAACGTGGTTATAAAGGATCTTCAAGGATTCCTACGTACCTAACCTGCTTTCGTTCCGACGATATCATTTCTGCGTAATGCATTTCTTTCTCGTAAAAAAGATTTTTCATTGCCAGGTTATCTTCTAGGTACTTTTACGTGTTCTTTGCCTCAATAATATGCCAAAAGTGTGTCTTGCTCTACCTCTACCACCTTATTGAACCAAGCATTTTTGCATTTAAGATTTAGACTATCTTTTTAATTGTAAGAATGGCCAATCACATCTCTGTTAAAGATCTGTACTCGAGACTGTAGTCGTACAGCAAATACAAATTGACATTTTTAAAATGTGGGAGCATGAATATTGGACGCCGCGATTCTAAAGCCACTGGTTCTAAATTCGGTTTTTATTACGTCAGGAATTAACACGTTTTAAAACTCGGTCATCGTCTTCTCTCCGAGAAATCGAATGATCTCTCCAACATATTTGAATCGAATCACCCGTATCCTTATCGATACCTGTTTAGAAGTGTCGCATACGGGCCGCGGCCGCGTCGCGATGCGACTGGAAAATTGCATACATATCTGATGTTCCTCGGTTTATTTTTACGTGCCCGTTACGTCAGTTACTTACCTACCCCGGCAAAGTGAATGCGAAACGTGAATACGAATTTGAAAACTCGCAGCGAATATATTCTCGAATATACTGTAATGTTCTTTAGAGAGACGCCCGGCTTTTATCGGCATTTCTTTGTGAAAGAAAAATGCCTCAGCGTTATGCTATGTGCGTGTGTTGTATGGCATATGCGCGTCTCCTTAGAAGTGAAATGTATTGTTATGATTTTATTTCCAAGTTTTGTTAAACGTATTTCAAGCGTGAGAGCAATTTTGTGCCGCGAGATTTCATCTGTGATTTATTTTGCCAAGAAAAAATTATTTACTATTTTTTTAATATAATACAAAAATAAAATAAAAACCTTGCATCGGCCGGGAATCGAACCCGGGCCGCCCGCGTGGCAGGCGAGCATTCTACCACTGAACCACCGATGCTTATTTGCGCTCTGCGAATTTTGGTGCCAAATAATAGTAATTGGCAAGCAGTTAAAGATTTCAATAATCAGGTCGGCGATAAATTATTTTATTTTTGAATGAATTTTGCGTAAACTTGGCTGTAACTAAAAAAGTCATACTTTTTGTTAACCAGAAATAGAACTAACATAGTGACGGTTACATATCAAAAATCTACCAATATTTGAAATGTTTTCGACGGTCGGGGTTGAATTCTTGTTTTTATTTTTATTTCAAATCCAGATCCTGTTTCTAAATTATTTGACGCGCTCGACCAGTTGACCACAGTGTTCGAAAAAAAAAAAGTATTCACCCAACGTGCCAGTACTTTTGTTGTAATTCAATATGAATAGTTCCCGCGGGTTTTAAAAAGTAAATTCAAGATAATGAATATTGACTTACTTGACTTATGGTCCTATGTCCCCTAGATGGGGCAGAGGGCGTCCACAACAGTCCTCCATCTCGTTCGGTCTTGAGCTTCTCGCTTGATCTCGCTCCAGGTCTTGCCGATCTTCTTCGCCTCGTCCGTAATGAATATTGGGGTTTAAAATTAGAATTTGACGTATGACGTCAAGAATTAGCACGATATTTGTACCGTGACGCAGGGTACATACGTCATAGGCGGAATATTAAAGCCGAACATCCCAGTAGAGATTAATATGTCGTCACTCGCACTTTACGGCTGCGAGGTACGCCGGCTGGCACAGTGGCCTAAGAGGCCAGCGAAAGCGATCAAATTCAAATTCAAATTGTGTTTATTGTCTAATTGTGATCAGTTTTATTGTTCCAATAAATTAATGTAAAAAAACCGCGAAAATGCTTTGCACCTTGTACTAATTTTTATATAAAAGTAGCCCTTGCTCACGGCTTCGTTCGTATAAACTTGAACAATCCTTTCTTACGGGACGCTTTACGTCATGATACACGTAACTATCTGTGTGCCAATGTTCAGCGTTTTCAGCCATTTCATTCAGTAACAGTTGCCTTATGTGTGTATAATTTAAAAAAAGCTGAAATAATCTTCTTAAACTTGTTCAAATTCTCGTTTTCGACGTTATTAATTTAGGTCCTTTTCTGGGCATTTACACATCACAAATATTATAGTTTGCAGTTTAGTAGCCTTGTTCGTGTAGCTTGTTTTGCATACTACCTAGACTATACATGACTTCCTTTTATTTGCGTTTCTTTTATCAAGCTGACTAGGTATATTAATAAGCTGTACATTACAAAACAGTATGCTCTCCATAATACCCACATACCCGCTCATTGTTCCCACCTTACACCCAACAAAGACGAGGCCGGGTCTCCACCGTTGGCCCCGCTGACAAGGGTCCAAATCAGAGATATTAATTTGTAGGGTGCGCTGTAAATTAACCGGCGCGAGTTCGTGTAACCGAGTTACCCGGTCCACGGGGCCCGGATAATTTGTAAGGCAAGCGAGTAATAATTTCCGACGGCTGTCCCTACGCGACGTATGGTGGTAAGACGGTTGTACGTTCTCCTGACGTGCCTATGTAAAGGAACAGTGGCTGTGTTATTTTAGGTACATGTTTTTTTTATTTGAAGCGGCAATAGTTAAGTGGCATCGGACTGCTGACAAAGAAATTTGAGAAATACCAGTTCGATCGCCTTGATAGAATTACTAAACACTACAGTGACAGGTCTTTACTTTCTACTAATAAAATACGTCACGTCCTATGTCAAATTTGGTAGCTGAAATGCCTTGATCTGAACACCGACAGCTTATCTAACATACCGACATTTTTGTCATCATATTATAATGTCATATAATGATAAGACAGGCCAATAATACATTTCCAACGCGTATCTTGTCTGCGACCTACTCGTATATATGAGTAAGTATCCACGTTCCACTGCGATAATCAGTTTGACGGTGTATTTAGGATCGGTGGCTGTGTTACAACTCATTTATTTTGGCGAAAAAGGTCCGCGGAGGGTTGGTTGGCTGATAAAATTTTCAATTACAAGATTGTAAGGGTTAATAACACAATATAAGCTTCCTGAGTCGGTTGTAGCAACGTAGATATCAGAATTTATGAGTGATCTATCAGAGGCGCTTGAAATTGTTAATTGGACCGAACTATATCTTTTTGAACAGTCAGGTTGATTCAACTCTGTAACATCGTACCAGACTTAGTTACTGGTATGATTTTCCAATTTGCGTATCCAATTTTGTAATTACACATAGAATCTCTGGATAGAGTCGAGGGGACTATATTTTTATGTAGGCACCAAAAGTAAAATTTAATAGAGGTAAATGGTGCTTTTTCCAAAGCTGTTTCATGTAAACACATGTAAGTATTAGTGATTTTATTTTATCTTCTTTTCAGCTTGAAAAATGTGGAGTTTTATACATTACAATGAAAACTCAAACGTTTTCAATGACAACTTTCTTCATTTAATGGCATTCTCGGATGAGACTATTCCATGATGCGCTATTTCAAGGTAGAGGTAGAACTTTCAGTTGTTACGTGACTTTATGCGATTCCAACTACTAGCGCTTCTCCGAGGTAATATCCTGCCATTTATTTTACTGTGCAGCTCTAATGGCCTTCCATCTTCAGATTTAAGATCGCAGCTGTCTAAACACTAAACGGAGCATGGGTGTTTCCTTTGGAAAGCAGTTTGCTCGGTGGGACGGAACGCAGCGCCCTTGCGGCCGCGTCCCGAACTACGGCGATTAATTAAAAGTTTTGGCCCTTTCACTCTCCGCAATGTACACACAAATTCACACAACAGAAGACCGGCGTGACCCACACGACCTTTGTCGTGCCGTTGTCTGTCCTTTGCCCCATCGGACAACGGTCAACGAGTTGCCAAACACCACTGAACTGGGTGATAAATAGTGATTGCTAGTGTTGATAACGCTATAAATATCTATGAGGATGATAGGAAACAGTTTTTAATTTAAAATTCTAGTATTTAACAAAGCGCCTGGCATACAGTAAACGCCGCGTTACGTTTTCTTAAAATTAAAAAAGTTGTTCTTACGTTAGGCTACGTCATTGCAAACGTACAATAAATAATGTTACAGATTAATTATCACATCGTGCTCACATCGCCTTACGCCCTTAAAAGCCTTAAATATATGTATATTGGAGGAGCGATTACTTCTTAAGAATCGTAAACACTTCTTCAACCCCGGAAGCGTTGCAGTATCCTCGCTATATCAATCCAACTCAATTAATGAGATTTTTGACGACACTGACAAGCTGAAACTTGAAGATCAAACATCAAGTTAGTATCCTTCCCTTTGTAAACCGGTTAACTTGTAGGACTGATGCCCTTGCGGCTACTGTCCGAAACTCGGGCGATTAATTAAAACTTTTAAGAAACACCCGCCGGAGTTGTGTGGTCCCCTGACTGACTAGCGGTTTCATTGTTCGAACACCCCGCGCTGCGCTCCGAACTGAATGTCTAATCTGATTCAACTTTTGGATTGTTGGCGAAAACAGTTTATACTAGGATGATGGTTTGGTAGAAGTCGAGTAAATGAAAACTAATGCAGATGGCTGACGTAGTGACCATCATTATTATGCCTTTTGAGGAGAAGGAGTTTGATGATCTGAACGCATAGCACACGGTCTTGACAAGAGACTAAAATATCGTCATATCTTAGTATTGTAACAAAATTAACTGTGAACTTTTTCAATAGAATTTTTGTGATTGCTTTACTTCGTATTTTTGTGTAATTTTTTCACAAAGCGATTGCGAAATTGAATCTGTCTGTCAAGAATGTTGCTTTGACTGAGCCACTAAGATTTATTATATTTATGGTGCCCGATTCGATGAATAATTATTGTTTTCGTGCTAATGTCTAACTCGATATTAGATCGTCGATCTCGAAACTTCGGCACTTTAGAGAGTTTCATATTGTTTCGATTCTTGGCGGGACGTTAATTAAGGCTGGACCACTATACTTGCGGGCTCCGACAATCTGACCATAGTTTCCATATTTCTCCGTCTAGCCCAATATTGCCTTTGATCTTACGTGCGGGTTGGTTTTAGTCATCCATTAGATTTCACAGTTGAAGAGGTTTTAACCAAGGGCACGGTATTTGTGGAATGTTTCTTAATTACTTTTCTGGGTTCATTATCTATCTATGATATGAATAGATCGATTCTAACGCCACGAAGACCATCGGTGAGCAAGACTCTCTCGTCGACTGAATTGTTTTGGATATGATTATTCTGATAGGATAGTGTGGTTGAGGCATTTAAGCCTGTTTTCAACCGACTTCAAAAAAGGAGGAGGTTCTCAATTCGACCCGTATGTTTTTTTTTTTTTTCGAAAACGAAATACCTGTTAACCCTTCAGTCAGTTTTAGCCATGTCAAACGCCTATGGTGACTCATTAAGCCTGGACGTCATGGTTGTGAACTTGTGACATTACTTGTTAAAAATCACGATACTGTTGATTAGATTTTCCGTGTACACCACCTTGGCTGTTGGAATTTTCCGAGTTTAGTGGAAAAATTCCGACGAACGCTGACAAATAAACTACTTAATAGATTTGTGACATTTCATTCAAGTAATTAAAAATTCGTGAATGGTGATGTCAAATACATAGTTAATTAGCAGCCACAGCTGTTGTTATTTGGTTCAATTATTACCGAAAATAATATTCTTCCTTATTTTTATTTATTACCTATTTTATTACGAAACTCAACAGCTGTTATAACATTTTAGTCTACCTGACCTAAATACAGTGGAAAATTTATTTTGTGTGGGTTAACTGAGTGGGTTTAATAGCTTAGCATATTGAAATTAAGACAATGCTAGTAAAAGTTTTTAACAGGTACATAATAGGTTAGCTATAATATACCTACACATAAATATTATTTTATTTTCAATGTTGGTATTATTTATTTATTGTTTATTATTTATTTAATTATGGTATCCTGTTTATGGTATCCTGTGATCATTGTTGGATAGAGATAAATATTAATGTAATAACAGAATTAATTTCTTTATCAAATAGAATATTTTCAGCTCGATTGAGTACCTAATTAGCTCGTTGTACGAGTAAATGGCTCTCAACAGAAAAAGTCTTCAACTCAAAATTTTAATAAAGCATAAAACTAGCAATACCTACTGAATTATACGAGCAAACTATTTGTTTATACGTAACTAAAGGCAAACATTATTTACGACGCAAATAATGGACTGTTATACTTCTACTGCCCATTACGAGGAAAAAGCTTCCATCAAAGTTCCCGTTGAATATTTTATAACAAATTTTACTCGCAGCTGTAAACTTTATTGAATATCAAAGGCGTATTATAAATGTAATCAAAGACTAACTAGAGCGATCATAAATCGTACGATAGAGTTAAGTGTGCTCTACTTAGAGCGGATAATGAGTTATTTTGGAGTCATTAGTCGCCGTGGTGGAGTTAATAAGGACCAGCCAGTCTTAGACGAAACTTAATTAAGTTTAACACCGTCTTCCACGAAACAAGTTACCTTGGACGGTGTTTATTTTAATTTACCTACTAATAATGTCAAATGTCAGGTATGAGGTTTGCGATAAAGGATTTGGTGATCAAGTTTTAATTAGGTTTTGAGCGTCGTTCCTAATCTTGTGGCGGATTCTTATAATCCATCTACACGATACAGTAATTTTATTCCTAGAAGAGATAATCATATTTCACTTCATTCTAATCTAGAACATTGTGTAAATACAACCAGAAAAAACTGCATGCACGCAAAACATTGCGCACTAAAATAGTTTAAAAAGCTTAAAAAGAACTTGCACTTTAATAAAAAGCGTATCTACCGAATCACCCTCGTAAATCCTACGATAAACATTAAAAAGTGGGCTACTTTAAGCAGATAATAAGTTAATCTGGCGTCATATATCCGTGGCAAGGTTTTCAGTCAGGTACATAAATTGCGGGGGCGTGAAAAATAGACCGGCCATGCTGAAGCACAGTAGAGGTGCTTCCAGAAAGTTCACATCGGATTAAAATTGAAGAATTCTCTGGACTAGTGTCATTAAATTGATTTGTTCGAGACATAAGTGAAATCGAGGCTCGATAGAACATAGTACCGAAATCTATCGCACATTATGGGAAGACAACGGCACTCTCAGTGTTTCAGTAATCAAAAATATGAAACTAAACTAAACGAGTGTCTCGTTCATTTTCCTGTGCATGTACTCAATTATTTTATTGGAAACAAAATAAGTCTTAAAATTGCATGTCGGTAAAAAATAGATGTCACAGGTACAGTACAGTTGCACATGCTTATAAGTTGGCATGCTTATTAGCATGCTTAAAACAAGCGTGCTGGAAGAACTTGAAATGAGCATGATTATTATTAGCAATCTTTCGACACACATGCTACGAAGTATAACAGATTTTGAAATAAGTGGAAACTTAGAAACCTATGGTTACTGCGCCTGTCTTCAGTATGTTCGAGTGTGCCGCGCTGGCCGAATATACGATCTTGAATTTTGAAGGCGGCCAACCATGCCACTTTGTGAGAGACATTCCTGCCCCATAGTGGCAAAAACAGACCGTGCAACTTGGGCCAACAAGTACTCGCAAGTTGGGCCACGGTGCGGTACTCGATAGAAAAAAAAAATGTTTTGTAATTATTTATCGCTGTAACAGTCAATTAAAATATTTAATAGTTAAGCGCAAGCAGAGTAACTTCCTGACTATGACCGAATAGGTGGCAATTTGAGTAATTTTAATTAATTAATTTAACTTTTCAACCTTCACATTTTGTAGACAAAATGTCATTGTGTCTGATAAAAAAATTCAAACACTATCATTAATCATTGTAGTCTTGCCGTTGCAATATTTTAATTATTTCTGTTTTAATTATATCCGTGGTTTGATTTCCTCGTTTTTTAAACCATAGGTCTCCGAATACAAACAAATATTGTAACGATGACATTGCCTAAATCGTCCCATTTGTCGCCTCGCCTAAACGTCACACAATAAAGAGTAATTTTTAATTTTAATTTAATTTATTGCTCTTTTTTTTAATTTTCTACAGTACCAAGTCCTGTTTTAACCGTTGTAAATGTAGTCGTCCTATTTGATCAGGTACGGTGCAACGGCCCGGGTATATTTAGCGCCTACTAAGGCAGAAAAGTTTAATTCGGATATCTTTGCCGGCTCGCTGCAGCCTAATGTATCATGGAGTGCGTTTTATTTATAGCAGAGTGCTGCATCGCTGGATTGCTTTCTGCGCTTTTGGAGTGCATTTTTGCTTTCCATTGATGCGCTTTGTTCTTCTGATTTTAGAGTTCTTTATTCACTAATGGGGCTATTGTCTTGTTCTGCTGCTGTGTTATTGTTTGGAACTCTGTCCCTCTATCTAAGCTCCCATTGAAGCGCTTTTTTGATTTGCTGCTCCATTTTTGGAGCCCATTCATCTTTGTAATCTTGAACTTGCCACTTTTGTAGCGCTTTTGTGACATTATTAATAGATGTAGAAGATTGAATAAAAAAAAACAGATACGATACGATATTAAGAATTAATAAACGCATCGAGTCACTACATATTGTTTTCTATACTTTGCCACCAATAGTTTTCACCTGATAATAGCTGAAGAAAGGACGCTTATATTTCGAATCCCCTGCTAATACTTTTCCGAGCAGTCTCCGAACTAACCCTTGAAAGTTTCTGCACGCGCAGTTAGTTCTGTCCGGTTAAACTTTACCTTCGGCAATAAACGTCGAATATGCTTCATAAAGTACGCCGTATCTTCAGATATACTGTACCTTTAAACTGGAACAATAAAGGAGATAGTGCTAAGCCCGGATTTAACGGTCAAATCAACACGGGATTTGTAGTTTTACTTAGTTTATACGTTTCATTACAAGACGTAGGCGTCTTGAATTAGATGTAGTGTTGTGATGATAGTACTAAAGTGGGTCTTAGGAGGCAAATGACAGACGTAAATGTAGTGCCTTTATGCTGGACTGGATTAAAGCAGACAGCTCTTAGGTGTAATGGCCAGATCAACACAATATGTAGGCGCCACGAATAGTTAATAATTAGTTTGTTTAATAATTAAGGAGTTGGTTTCAAAACTCTACTAGCATGTAATCGGGCTCGCAACTTGCCTCAACACCCAGTTCCGGCTTGACGTTGATTTATGGGACACCATGTATAACAGCGTTTCCAATCACATCCATGTAAATAAAGTAGCATAATCTCAAAATATAGAAAAATAAACTAACTCCTTCGCGGTGTCCTGACAGACAGCGCAATATACTATGGATTGTTGTTTCAAACTCGCTTCTATTACAACTACATAAGACCCTACAGTGTAAAGCTTGATGTGCCCTCGTCTGTATCTTCGAGTTTGACGGTCAACTATCCCCCGGGCGAGCCGGGTCGGATCCACCCGGGAATCGGTGCGCAGGTGACGGGTTGGATTCACGTTCCGCCAATTTGGCAGTTTATAGAACCATCAATCTTTTTAGCGGTGTCGTCGATCTATCTGAAAGTGTTTTGATAGTTATTTGAATAAATTCTTTTTTAACTTACAAAATTCTTGCAAAATTCTATATTTATCTCAAACACGGGGAAACATATTATGTTGTGTAACTTTGTCTAAGTAAATAGCATGTTGGTAATGTTTGATTAAGTAGGTCTTTATAAGTTATATTTCAATAAGGTATCTCAAAGAATAAATATAGATCAGAATGATTAGCTATTGGTGAATAAAATCTAAGTATGTAAAAATGACCAAGTATTTTGACAATCCCTAATCAAATACCTACACAAATATAGGTACGCTATGATCATAATTTGTTTTTTCTACTTTACCAAAAGTTTGACTCTTTTCTCGACTCGCACATCTGTAACTTCCTATTTTCCCTATTCAGTTACCGTGTAAAGGGAATACGTTACGGTTCGGTAACCCGCCAATTCGGCCCATAATAGAGACATGCACCGACATGGCGCCAGAAATTCGCGAGAATGGAATCCACCGGACGATTGAGCCGACAAAGAAACTCGCGGGAAATAAATGCCTATTGATGATACGAAATATGCGGCCATAAATCCTTCGGCATAGCACCGATTCGGTACCCGGCCTCTGGTAATCCCCATCTGTGGTCGTCACAAGACGTATGGTGGATGGGGGATTTTTTATTTGGATTCTGGAGCGAAATAAAAAGCGGGGAAGGTTAAAAATCGATTGGTGGCTGAATTGCGATCTGCTGAAGGGTCGAGGGACTTTGTCTTTGCTGCTATCGATACGCTTTTGTATTAGATTTTTAAGTTTATTTTGATACAAACAATATTAAAAATAAAACAAATATCGTTCGTTCGTTCGCTCGTTTCAGTCAAATGACGTCCACTGCTGGACAAAGGCCTCCCCCAAGGTTTTCCATAATGAACGGTCCTGCGCTGCCCGCATCCAAGCTCTTCCCGCGATCTTTACCAGATCGTCGGTCCACCTAGTAGGAGGCCTGCCCACGCTACGCTTTTGGATTAGATTTTTAAGTTTATTTTGATACAAAGAATATATTTTTATGAAAGTGAATTGTGCTATAAATAATCCACAACTCAATAGGTATTCACTCGGCTCAAAAGGCACTGATTTTCAGCAGGTAACCCAAGTGATTTCATTTCTGTTACTGACAGTTTAAAATTAAAAACAGAGCTGAAACGTATTTGATACGAATGTAGGATAACACATATCTGCTAAAGAATTGAGTGTGAGCGTAAAAGCATAAAAAGCGGAGCGAAAAAAGCTTAAAAAAGGTGTACAGTGAATGGGCCCGATTTTTTTTTTTTTTTTTTTAATCTTTATTTAAGGAGCTTGATCAACATTAGGCGACCATGTCGCTCCGTACAGCCACATTTTAGTTACATGAATGAGTTTGAGCAGAGTTACCTCCGTTTCAAACCCACTCTGACCAATTTGTATAGTGCTCTGGCTTCCTTTGATAGAGGAAAAGCCATAACACTATTACATCCCCCGACATTCCACAAAATTTCACAAGAGAACTGTAAATTAATTCTAAATTGCTCGTTGCGGACACATTCCATCAAGATATGATAAACATCTTCAATTACATTACACTCACTACAGTTAGGCGTCTCGGACTTTTTCATCATATAAGCGAATTTATTTAGCGGAATGTGTCCGGAACGAATTCTTAAAGCTATTACTAATTCTTCTCTACTTAAACAGTTGTCAATCCAAGGAATACTTAATGGTTCTGGTTGTATTGTTCTATACCAAATACCAGCATCTCTCGATCTCTTATCAAAATGTTCCTTCCACAATTCGTAACACTGTCTCTTAGCCAAATGTAAACATTCAGTGAAGAATGGAAGTGTCGATATAAGACATCCATCTGTAGAAGCTTCCCTTGCCAATCTGTCTACTGTTTCATTGTGGGAGATACCACAATGGGATGGAATCCACTGAAGAAGTATTTTCTTTGACTGGTTTTGTATTTCTACAATGAGTTTCAGGATAACATAGGCAATCGGGATGCCTCGAAAAGTCGAGGTGCACCGAGCCAAATGTTGCAAAGCGCTTCTTGAATCAGTAAACAGTACAAACTGAACTCTGTCGTTAATAGATAAGATGTAAGACAGTGCTTCGGCAATGGCAATTAGTTCAATGTGCATAATAGATAATTTTGAAGTAATTTTGAATTTAGCATTAATATTTAACTGAGGGTCGTATATAGCAGCACCTGAATCACATAAGTCTTTGGAGCCATCTGTAAATACATAGTAGTAGTCATTATATTCTGTATTAAATAAATCATAAACAGTTGATTTTAGTTGCTCTGAGTTGCAAAGTCGTTTTGGTTTATCAACATTAGCAATATAAGGTCTTACAATGTGCGCCATATTAATATAACTAACCCATACATCCAATGAAAACATATCTAAAAGTGAGGTATTATGTACTGCTAACTCTTGGAAAGAATCACTGACTGTCACCAAAAGAGGAGTTTTAGTTCTTTTCCATTTGTTACTTCGACAGAGGTTGGCAAGTCTCTCAATGGAGTGAATAATTGGATTAGCAGTCAGAGATCTATTTTTTAAGTAATATTTATAGCCGAGATATCTTCTACGAACGTGCAATGGTTGTAGTGATAATTCGCTCTCCATAACATGGATTGGCGTACTTTTAATAAAACCACCTACGATTCTCATTGCTGTGTTTTGCACTGAAATCAATTTATTTAAGTGAGCTTTAGAGGAATCATCATACAAGAAACAGCCATAGTCCATTCGGCTGCGGACAGTAGCTATATAGATATTTCTTAAATGTTTCTGATGTATACCCCACCCAGATCCTGCTAAAACTTTAAATATATTCAGGAATTTTAAACATTTCTCTTTTAATTCATTTAAATGTTTGCCCCATCTAAGGGCACGATCTAACCAGAGGCCCAGGTATTTAACCTGTTGAACTATTTCTATTGAAGTATTATTAATTTTAAGATCCACGAATCCTCTAAAAGGTCCTTTTTTAAAAATGCAGAGTTTACTTTTCGCTGATGAAACCTCTAGGCCTAACTTTAATACTAAACTTGAAAATAAATTTAATGCAGATTGCAGTTCAACTAAACCCTGACTTATCATTTTACTTGATACATATAAAACGAAGTCGTCTGCATATTGTGTAATTCTTACGTTTTTGATTTGTTTGCAAATATCTATAGTAGCTATGTTAAAAAGTAACGGGGATAGCGGGTCACCCTGAGCTAGGCCACTACCACAATATCTAGTTACATTCGTATTATCTATTTGGATATTTATATGTCTTTCCTGCAAAAAATTCCAGATATATTTGCATATTTTGGATCCTACATTGAGACTATTTAATATATTCATTAATGCTGTGAGATCAACGTTATTGTAAGCGTTGTCAATATCTATAAAACATCCTAGTGTGGCTTGGTTGTTTGCAAACCCTATTTGTATGTCCGTTATTAATTGAGTGAGATTGTCTAAAGATGATTTTGTTTTCCTAAACCCATAAGTGAATTCTGAGAATGCAAATTTTTTTTCCAGATACCATTCCATTCTTTTATTGATTATAGAGTGAAAGATTTTACATACACAAGATATAAGAGAAATTGGGCGCAGCGATGAAATGGAGTTAGGGTTCCGACCTGGTTTTGGAATTGGAACTATCTTTATGTCTCGCCACTGTGATGGAACAAAACCTGTGTTTAAAAACAAATTATACAAATTTAATAAATGCAGTTTTCCATTTTGAGGCATATTTTTAATCATTGAGAAAGAAATGTTATCGTGACCAGGGGCAGTATCCTTTGATTTTACACATCCTTCTAGCTCATGTAAAGCTATAGTCGTCTCAATTATCATATTATTGCAATCAAAAGTTTGAGTAGGAGGTGTTACATAATCGGGACATAACTTTTTTAGAAGTTTACAAGCCTTGTCATCATCTACTTGAACTTGTGCTGAATATCTACCCTTAAACCATTTCATTTTAGCCCAAGTTTCACTTGAAGAAGATTGTTCACTAATTGAGTTACAAAATTGATGCCAACTTTTTCTTTCAGCTATTCGTATGAGCCGTTGAGATTCATGGACTTTCTCTAATAACAATGTGTGATTATCAGGTGTCGGGTTGCGTCTAAACATTGCAAGGGCGCGTCTACGTACAGCAACCGATTTCGATAATTCTGCGTTCCAAAAAGCTTTAGGGGTAAATTTGGTTTCTGGGCTTTGACAGATTTTAATGCATGGTATAAATAAATCTGCTGCATCATTAATAATATTAAGAAAATTATCGTATGCTAATTGAGGGTCATCTGGGATAGCCAGGTTTGAAAATGATTGTTCTAAATGATTTTTGAACGAGAGCCAATCAGCCTTTTTAAAATTTCTTTTTTCCCTTAAAAATGTATTGATTAATAATTTTGATGACATTTTAATGATTAAATGATCACTACCTAAGGACTCATTGGTAACATTCCAATTGAGATCTAAAAATAAATCTGAAGAAATTAATGAAATATCTGGCGCTGATTCACGTAGTGATCCCTCCACCATTTGGAATCGTGTTGAAGAGCCATCATTTAAAATAATTAGGTTACTATTTAAAACGGAATCTAATATTTGTTTGCCCCTCGAATCTGTTTTATTCGACCAATTTGTATGGTGACCATTAAAATCCCCCAAAATAACAGACTTTACGCTACATAAATTAAATATGTAGTCCCAATCGGACTGGGTAGTACGTATATTATTAGGACAATATATACCAACAATGGATTCAATGTTACAGTTGTAGATTTTAACTTTAACGACCTCAAAGTGTAAATTTGGATGTATAAATTGTATGTTTTCTGATTTTATTGACTTGTGTATCATAATTGCGACTCCGCCGTATGGCAAGTCCCTATCTCGTCTATAAATATTATAATTTTTAATTTTTAATTCATACTCCTCCTCTAGCCACGTCTCAGTGATAACAGCAACGTGAATTTTTTCCTGGATCAACAACTGCTTAAATGAACTTAACTTATTTTTAATACTACGAGCATTCCATTGGTAAATATTTAAAAAAGAATTTTTTGTGACGTATCTATCCATTAAAGAGAGAGGAAAACTGCTTAACACAGGTTAATTCGGAAAAACTCTCAACTAAATATGCTAGAATCCAATCTTTTGCAAGAGAAATCGAACACTTAATTTTTTCCTCTAAATTACATTTTCTCAAAAAAATAATGTCTTTTATCTTTGTAATTAAAGAACTAAAACTGATTAATTTCCTGGTATTTTCTTGTTCATCCATTTCCGATCCACACGGCGAACCTTCATCGACAGAGATATTGCTGGATATCGCAGCTGATTCTTTTATTTCGCAACTATCGCGCGGCTGTTGTTTCTTTTGTTTACGTTTCGGCGTGCGGGCGGCTATATCTGCATACGTATTTTTGTTCTGCGACTCGGGCGTAGACACGTGCGCTTGCGCCGCGGCCGGCGGCGGCGGCGTGAATGAGGCCGGTTCGACGTAGCATTCAGCTAATATATCGTATCTCGTATTGTGACTTGTATTAGGTGTAGCTATATGGATAGGTGTGTGCTCCGGGACCTTTTGTATATTTTGTTGTCTTGGACTTGGTGGAACGTACATAGATAAGGCTTTTTTGTACGTGACTTTATATTCTGACATTAATTCCCGTACCTTTTTTTCCTTTATGTATATAGGGCAAGTTTTAGACAAAGCCATGTGTTTGCCCCCACAATTGGAACACAAATAAGTGGTGCTGTCACAGTTATCATGGTGCTGCGTACATTTAGGGCATATAACTTTATTAGCAGGACACAGTTTTTTATTATGTCCAAAGCGCCAGCATTTTGAACATTGTGTAACGGGAAATACATATGTGTCAACTTTTATTCGAAGATCGCAGAGATAAATAAACTGTGGCAAAATGGGCCCAACGAAACCAATCCTTACAGATTCGCATGGTAGCCAGCCACTATCGTTTCTTCGATTAAGCCGTTTAACTGAAAAAATGTCTACTGAACTATGCAAATATTTCTTCAGTTCATCCTCATTTAGCTCCAAGTCGATATCTTTTATTATGCCATATGTGACTCCAACTTCCCATGTTTTTTGGCATTTCCATCCCCTTTCTTTTAAAGCTTCACAATTTATGAAATATTCTGCACATTTTTCTGATCTAAAATTTATTAGCATTTTATATGGGTTAACGTATTTAATTTTCATAATACCCGTTAGATTATTCTCTTTCATGATTTTAGCCATCGTAAACTGTTTTGGTAATTTTTCCATGCTCATAACACTTATTTGTATGTCTTCTAACAATCTTTTCTTTTTGGATTTTTGGTTCACAGTTTGCCACTCTTCTTCGTCCTCCATAATTTGTTCTTCTCTTCTTCTTTTGTTCAAATATACATCTCCCGTCTCCATATCCACATTTATCTCAACATTTCCATCGTAACTTAATTGTGTAAGGTCCTCATCGATTTTTTCCATATTTTCGTTCAAAGTTATGTCATTACTGCACTCACTATAGTCGCCTGCGACTTCATGCGAATCTGAGTTATCCGTCATCACTTATAAGGTGCATATCGCAAGCGATGTCGCTAGCAATGCGTAGATGCGTTAACGAGCGAGGTGATAACAAGACGAATATTCGATAACCGCGTACACTCACAGCGAGGACTGGGACCGAACTGAATGGGCCCGATTCGGCCCGTCCAATACGCCCCGTTCGTTCATTAATTTGACTTTGCATGTAAATTGTCTTGTAATCTCTGAGTGAAATGTTCAACTAAATATACATTAATCTTGTTACTGTACCTACGTATTTGGTTTTTGATAATCTTATTTTATAGATATTAAAAGATTATATTTAGATATTAAAAGCTCTTAATAATTTTTATAGCAATATAAAACATACTCTGACAATGCAGATGTTTTCTTACTGGAACTGTAATAAGTTCTTTAGATGATTTCAAGCTTTCTAAATTAAGTAAAAGAAGCCTGGAAATCGACTTCCAATTACTTATTGCTAACAATATTAAGTCCCAAGTAACTCGGCAACTTAATTTCCATTACTCTAGCGTTTTTTTTGCTATAAAAGTGTTATTTCACAATTTATTTCCACGATCATATATTCAATTCTTGGTCTTCATAAAATGATAAAAATCGAAATTACTACAGTGTGGATAAGCTCAGTTTACGGTTTCACTAGAGCCCCTGCTATTGGTGGTTTGACGCTAAAACGGTGCCCGCGTGAGAAACGCCCGCTTTATATCCCAATAAAGGTAATAGAGGTAGTTCCCATCACGCGAAAAATCCCTCGGAACGGTATGACGGGGTGGGGTTAATGTTATTCATCACACTGAAGCCTGAAGGCTGTTGCGATTGCATCTAAAGCTACGAGATATCGCGTCAGAACGACTAATCGATAGTAAATATAGCTTCTATGTTCATGAATATGGTGTGGTGTCGAGGTGATTGGACCGATTTCATAGATTTAAAAAAATATTACTTCGTACACCGATTTACTCAAAAGATATCATCCATCATTCATAAATGGTTGAGCTAAAGCTGAAATGGCCTAGCCAGCTGAATAAAACCGTGATAGGTTTAAAATTAAAGGAATTGATTTGAACATTTTTGTATTGTATTGTTAGTTTAGTAGCTGTTATAGCTATCACAAAATACTTAAAACACGCCCATTTTCATCATTAGTATTTTGTGATCAAATATACTGGTTTATTTACTCCCTACAAATAAACTTACCATCATCAATACAACACAAACTATCGGTATTGCGTCTTGTTAAAGAAACAAACGAGATCGTATCTGTCGTGATAATGCGTACAATAAGCACAGGACACTTTATTAACTAATGGATATTGTCAAAGCCAACATTCACGCAACATTACGAATAAAGGCGATAACATCAACGTCGGCCACGAGTAGGGCTGTCGAGCATTTGAGATGTAGGTAAGTATTTGGAGTTAGACCTAACTGTACAACTTTTGACTTACAACTTTTTAATAGTGACTGAGTTTCTTGCGCTGCTTCTTCTGAGCACTGGCCCATTTATTGTTTCGAAGCAGTGGTAGGGTTAATTCTGGGACATGTAAAAGTGCTTTTTAAAAGCATATTTGCAAAAATAAATAAATGTACGAGTATTTACTCATTGTCGGCTTCTAGTTTGGTTTGGACATTTGTTTTGTAATAGCTTTACACAAAAAGAACTGGCAGGATTTTGATGAAACTTTACACTAAAGGTTAAATATCGGAATGAGCTAGAACTAAAGCACATGCGACATAATTTAAAAAGTCCAAAAAAATCTTGAGAAAAATTCAAAATAATTTCAACCAAAGCATACATACTTGTTATTGGTAGATTTATCCTTCTGTAAACATAAAAAAACAAAAGACAAGTAAACGTTAAGCAGTAGTAGAGTTTGAGCTATGTTATAGAGCATTAGTTCATGTCAATCACCGCATGGTATGGACATAGTAACCCTAGCAACGACGCAGTCGCTCATTCACCGCTGTGGCATTATAACTAGTTGTCTCGTCAAATGGGCATCCACTAAATTAAAGGATGCGAGTTAATAACAATAGCTTTGTTCGACCACAATCCACCAATATTTTGATCAACAAATTAAATTGTAATGAATAAAATTAATTCAACAACCCTACATATTTATTAGTATAAAAAAACAGTTAACAGCTTACTGTTATTGTTTCGTTGTTAAATAACTGATAATAATTTGACGAACGTATTGACTCAGTACCGCACAATGTAATGTTTATTTTGTTTATGGATCAACCCTACTAATGTAGGAGAAACAATATCTGAATGTATATTAATGGACTCCTACTAAATGTTATCTTTTATTTTTGTTGTTGAAGTAGGTAGGTATATTTTGTATATGAAATGTGTATTGAGAGTTGCTCGATATGTTTTTTTTATGTGACGGGAGGCAAACGAGCAGACGGATCACCTGATTGATATATGATGAAATAAGATAATTTGGGACTAGAATAAAACACCAATAAACACCAATTTTGAACCCGTAACTCCTGGGTTCAAAAAATATTTATGAGCCCAGACATCTATTTACGAGTAGTACAGATGATGGCACATAAAGCTTAACTCTATGGCACTTTTATGCAGTGGTAATAGGTCCAATTTTGCAACAGAAATGTATATTCTGACGTCCTATTGACTGTACAGTCAGCGTCAAATAGTTCCTGACACCCAAAATGGCCAAAAATTTGACAATACAACCTTATTCCAATCGTTACAAAGACGTGTTGCAACTTTTTGGCTACTGGATATCACGAACTATTTGTTGCTGACTATACATGTTATCAAAAGAGTATTTGAGTGAAAATAACACACTAAATAGTTACCGCTCGACATGAGCTATAGCCTGGAGTTAGTTAATAGCAACGGGCCGGCTCGTAAAGCGCCCGCGCGAACCGCCAAATAATTTAATTGTAGCCCTATTTCGGACAAGACGCGGTAACGCGGTATTCACATGCGAGTTGTTTTGGGTAAAGTAATTTAGAAGAATTTATATTTTTCCAAATGATTTCCCATCAAAACCAGTACTACGACGTACCTACTACGCATAATATTACTTGGCGTACTACGACTTGGCTACTCCGACAGGTAAAAAAACGCCTTTCTCGGAGTAGCGTAGTGTCTGAGTAAAGTAATGTCGAAATTAAATAGTGTTGGAGTGACATAATGTCGAAGAAACGTTTGTCGTAGTTCTCTTTTTGAGCCATATTGTGTTGACTCTAAAAAAAGTAACCAGATTGTATTAAGAGCCAAGCAAGCTCTCATCATAGCTTAAAGGGTTTTACATGAATCCCAGTGTTAAGTTCTCTACAAACCGTATACCTTAGTAAAAATAAAAATGAGCGACTTGGTCGTTTCGTTACTCATGGACCTATTGAATGAACTTACGGGATTTCGGTCTGAGCCGCAGGCTTAACTAGACGAGTATTGGAGCTAAGAATATAATGGCCACCACTACCCACAAGTTCCTTGCGTTGCTTTTATTAAAAATAAATAAAAAAAATACACTTTATTAGTCAACAAGTTGAAATAATGCTGCTGACTCACAGCGAGTAAATTACGACAGATTTAGGTAGGTACTATATCTGAGTAAAACCCACTTCAAATTTTCCTTGTCCTCATCACTATCTCAGTCACAGCGGAGTTACTTCGAAAAACGTCATCTGAAGTTCGAATGTTGCCATCCCTCTCACACAAAGCGAGGTGCCAGGATGAGCGACACTGACTGATAGACCAAAACTACGTAAATAGAGTTTTAGAGTAGGCCCCCAGGACGTCCACTGCTGATATAGGCTTCCGCCAACGATTTCCAGATAGGCCGGTAGCCGCCTACATCCACTTATTACGCTTTACTGCTTAATAATTTTAATATAGAGTTCCTACTCAATGTCACGGTGAAGAAAAGATATCTATTTCAGATGATTGTGGATGAGTCCTTACGCCAGAATAAATTCAGGATAAAAGGGGAGAACGCGTGGCGCCGGTAACACTGTTGTGTTTCTTCCCCGCACGGGAACTTACGCGAATTTTATTTGGTCCGTTTCCATAATAAATCCAGTTACCGTTTCGTGTTTTACGTACTTAGATTTCCGTGGGACGAGATAAAAATATAGCAATTTGAAACCTGCCGGCTGGTTGGCGTAGAGTTTGAAAGCATTCTCTCATATCAAGCGATTGATGATTTTTTGTTACGTTTTTGTTACACATTTTTCCTCATGCATAAACCACAGTTCGCTAGGAGCACACTTTTGTAAATACATTAAAGCTTCAATCACACCAAAGCGTGCAGATCGCCATCGCCGGCGCGATCAAAGGCTGTCATAGGTCTCGCGACCTGTCATTGGCCTTTGATCGCGCCGGCGATGGCGATTTGCATGCGTTGGTGTGGTTGAAGCATTATTCCCACCTCTCGTTCCCACCGCTGCTACTCCTGTGTAGTTACAGCCTGACCGCCAATAATAACCCAACCAGTGAAGGTCAAGTTCGTCCCCGGGGAAAGTTAAACTGTTATTGGACCCGCAAAGAAATTAATCAGTACAATTACAAATTTTAATATCTATTAGAAGGATTGGATCTCCAAACCATATTTTTTAAGTCTTTTTAAAGCCTCTCATCTAGATTACTTTCTTAAGTGATTCGTTAAAAAGACTACTCAGTCTAACAAGTTTGCTATCTATACTAATATTATAAATGCGAAAGTAACTCTGTCTGTCTGTCTGTCTCTCTTTCACGCCTAAACCACTGAACCGATTTTGTTGAAATTTGGCATAGAGATTGAGTCCCGGGAAAGGACATAGGATAGTTTTTATCCCGGTTTTTGAAACAGGGACGCGCGCGATAAAGTTTTTCTGTGACATACAAAATTCCACGCGGGCGAAACCGCGGACGGAAAGCTAGTACATACTAGTGGATTACTAATGTTTGGCCAAAAAACGTTTCCCAAATTATCACATCGCAAACAACGTTTCGCAAATTTTCATTTGGCAAATTCTCATTTGGCAAAGCAACTTATTGCAAACTTTTAATTCGCAAATGTTGTTTTTGGCATATTATTGTTTAGCAAATTATTGTTTGGCAAAGTATGGTTTGCCAAATGTTTCATTAGGCCAAAATATTTCACGATAAACTATTTACAAAATAATTTGATTGGTGCATAGAATGGATACAAATTAGCTTGTGGTTATTATTTTGTTTAGTGGGTAGTTAATATAAAATTTGTTCTACATTAATTTCCTTATTTCATTCTTTTTATCGAAATTTCCAAACGATTTATTAACAATAGAGGTGATTCTAGCGCTCGGCGGCCGCTGCCGCGGCACGCTTCGCTCGCCTTCGCGCATTAAGGGTCACTGTTCTAACCTAACCTAACCTACTTTTTTCTGTAATACCTACTTTTTGCAACCATACTATTTCCTGCAATGTTTTACATAAAATTCTTGTGAAAACCATGATCATGTGCCTTATAATTTTATTTTGTGGGTAACGGTGGGTAAGTATGTGAAGTGTCAATTTGACCAAACAAATTATTTGGGATATAATATTTGGCAACATAAAACATTTGCTATATAAACATTTGCCAAGTAAAATTTGGCCAAATGATAATTTGACCAAATGAATTAGTTGCGAAAAGTACAGTTGCTAAAAGTTCATTTGGGAAATGAAACTTTGGCGATAAGTTGTTTGCGAAGTGAAATTTGGCGAAAAGTAATTTGGCCAAACGGAAGGATACCCATACTAGTACATACTACATCAAATAAATTTTAAATACGCTACCATTACAGAAATGTATAGTTCCCTCAAATTTTATAAACGTCAGTTCACAAGGAAATGTTACTTGAATAACAAAAGCATTAATCTACAAAACTGCTACAGTTCTTTATTCATTCTTTACCTCAGTTAAATAAGTCTAGTAGAAGTACCTCGAGAATATTACAAGGGATTATAGACCATAATAAAGTCGGCTTTATGTATGAAACGGTATCTCCGTGCTGCGGCATTCGTTATCTTGTGTTGTTAAAACATGAATCTTACTTTAGAGTTGCTATGGATGTTACAACTCTAGCGAATTATTCTATTCCATTTACTCGATATCAAATCGAATAATTGAAAGTTAATAAAAAAATATACAGGGTGACTTTGCCAAGTATTGCCTTTTTAGGAGCGACTCAGAATCAGTAACTTAATTAAAGGGACTTACTGCAAGTTATAATGTGAGTTTTTTTTATCAATTCGTAATACTAACCAATAAAATCACGTATAAGTGAGACAATTTATGAAAAAGAAGTCCATGACCTTCCATGAATCGATCATAATTACCTACAGTAGAGTATTCCATTGCTTTTACATAACCTTTCGACATCGAGAAAGACTTTCAAAAAATGTTCTTTTAAGTAACTCCGCTGAATCGAAAATGAGGGCCACGTTAATTTAAAATCATAATGCTCCAGAGAAATAAAACTGGCCAAATACTCATGTAAAATGCCACGGTTGTTTCACAGTTATAAAAATATTAATCTCAAAACTTAGCGGGATTCAAATTAGAATAGTAAAGATGGCGTTTCTGATAGCCGAATCGCGTGCTTTCGTATTTATTACTGACCGAAAGCCAAATAAGTATAGTATTTAAGTTTTCTTCTAGTACACTAATTTCGGTCGACAGGCAATCTGAATAAATTACGGGGAATGTTTTCGAATACGACGGCTTTTACGACAAAGTCAGTTGAGTTAATCCCTTTGTTTAAATGAGTGAATGGGTTGAGTTTGAGTCGTGATTGCGACGAATATTTCACTTTTTACGACGGAGACGTGATGGAGTTTAGTACACGTAAAATAGTTTAGTACTAGAACTTAAGACGTTTTTGAACGCGATAAATGTAGTGATTGTTCTCGCGGATTATGGGGATAAAGAAATACAAACGTTTGCCTTTATGTCAGATTAAATTTATTAGTCTAATAAACTGTATTTATTTCAAACGTAAATGAATACACAAGTAAGAGTTTCTCCAACGAATAGCATCGGTACTTATACAAAATATTTACCTAATAGGGCAAAGAGTGAATTTGTTTAAACAAGCGAAGACTCAATTTAGCACTCTTTGTAACTCTTTTAATTTCTCTTGTTACAGATTGGTTCCCTGAAGCACTTTTACTTGCTGTCACACCACGAGGTGCGCAAGCGATCCACAGAGCCGAGCCACGAACACCACCGCAAGTTGAACGATGAGCCACAGGTGAGATAGGTTTTTAAGATTTAAAACTCGCGTGTCTTGTGTTTCATCATCATCATCATCAGCATTTCAGCCATAGGACGGCCAATGCTTTCCATGTTGATCGATTGGTAGCGGCCTGCGTCCAGCCAGCGCTTCCCGCGTATCTTGTGTTTGTCTACTTTAATTTAGAGATAGTTTTAATTGAATTTGGCACAAGAATCGATGATGTAGAGCTAGAGTGCTTTAGACAGGTCTTAAGTTCTTTTGTAATGAAGACGATGGAACATCAACACTGAGGCATCTTATGAATATAAACATAGTCTGATCGGTTGGGGACTTGATAACCTTAAGGAATTTTGATTAAAGAACCGTATTCGGATCGATGTCAACACAAGAAAGTTTAATTGAAAAAGAAGCAGGTGACATTCATGCAATGGTCAATAGTACAATTATTCTACACCTACTTGTGTACTACTCCTATGTCACTGTCTACCATTAATATTTAACGCGTTAAACTATCACTGAAAAATAGAAGCTCAATACATTTCAATATTTCCAAGGCAAGGGTTAGCAATTTGGAACGTAACGTGGAACGTAACGTGTAACGTCTTGCAAAATGTCAACGTTCACGTTATTATTAGAAAATAGCGCACAGTCCCAGCCATATTTGTACATTATTTCGTTCGCATCACCTGGGATTCCCCGTGAAATATTGGGGAGAAAATTGTAGGCATCACTCAGTTTGATTATGGCCCCTTTTTTGCTAGACAAAGCAAATCATGAAATGTAGTTTGAGGACGATACTTCTCTTTGCAAATTGTATCACAGATCGCATTTACAACATGAATATTTTATAGGTGCTCATACATAACGCAACGGAGTGGGGCTTAGTAGATTCAAACATCAAGGTAGACTACATGAAGTGTACCAGACAAAATGTCAAGCAGAAGTTAAAAATAGAGCTTGCCGTATACCTCCAATACGTTCTGGATTTTTACGAATAAATCATTCACTTGGAGTAATGGATTTTTTACGTGATAGGTGGCAGACAAAGGTACACGAAGTATGAATAATTCTGTCTCTTGCTGAAATGAATACTTTTATAATACTTCACATCCAGGCCCCTCTTTCCCAATGGGCAATCTGGGCAGGTGCCCAGGGCCCCGCGATTGTGGAGGCCCCGTCTGTTCTCATAAAAGATCTTTCTCCAGATGAGAAGCGCCTCCCATGATCCTTATGTGCCCAGGGCCCCTAGTAGGTTAAAGACGCCCCTGCTCACATCGCTTCACATGCTTATTTTGAAGTAAGCCTACTGTTGGATTTTTACTTTGTATAATAAACAACCGTTTCGTGACTAACGAAATAGGATCTCAAGTGATGCATGGAGGGAAAGGTTACTTAGACTATACAATTTTAGGGACACTAGGCCTGTTGAATTTCTAGTACTGAATCTTTTTCATAGTAATGTAGAGTAGACTCCATCGTTTGGTATATGCCACATTCGATACATTCAAAATCACCGCTTCTTTAGGTGATAGTAACAAGAAACCAATACTATAAAGTTGCAACATATTAAACTCACAATATGCGTTTGATTTGTTACACTGTGTACTAGGGTGTCCCTTATATGGCCGAAAAAAAATTTTTTTTAGATATTGAAATGCATACCCCCTATTTCTTTTCGTACTACTCAGACATACTTAAATACAAATTTTCATCTTCCTACGTCAACATTAACCCGTGCCGACCGAGCTCTGAAGATTTTGAAAAATGCTGGTTTTACCCCTTTCGTTATGTAGCTAAATTTATTTATTTATTTTATTGGGCTATCAACATGAGATACAGTATTATACACAATTAAAAAAATTAAGCCAAAGGTCTCTAGCTAACTGCTCCCACACAAACGATAACCACAGCATGCATAATATTATAATGTAAGCAACCCGTGAACTTTACACAATACAATAACATAATATAGTACCTAATTACAACTTTGAATTTAAACAACAAAAAGAAAGCAACAAAAAAATAAAATAATAAGAGGCCTCCTAGATGCATGCCACCAGGGGCACGTCACCCGTCTTAATTGTTTTTAAGAAACCAGCGAGGCTTTGAAAATGTATATCAAGTTCTGGCAACTTTTTGCTGAGATCATTGTACAAACGAGATACACGAACAATTGGTGAATTGCGACCCATCCTCGTCCTACAAACTCTATTTCTAAACAATCCACAAGGGTAACGTGGTATTCTCAAGGGCACGTTATAGGCAAGCTGACCCAGCAAGACAGGACTATCAATGTGGTTGTTCACCAATTTATGGAGGTAGGTCATATCCATATATACACGTCTCACAGAAAGCGGATCCAAACCAAAATACTTTGCTTTATCTGGGTAGGCCTTAATTGTTCTCGGCATCCTGAAACGATAAGATAGACTGCAAATCAATTAAAATATTTAATTTTTATAAAATATTTATAAAAAGAAGATAACATTACAGATCAGACAATATATTTTACTTTTGAGGGACCCTTTTTTACATTCTGGATACAGATTTCCATGCTCCTGAATATTGGCCTGATTTTTGCTACACTGTGCGTAGCAAAAAAAGCTTTTGCTCTTCCTTTGCAGTGATCAAACCATGAAAATCTTGCATAAGCTTTATAGCTCCTTCAGCTGTATCATTAACTACCCTTAGAGAAAGCACTTTTTTTTGCCTTTAAATAGGCAACATCTTTATCTCATTTAAAAATGTGTCTCAGGGGGAAATTATTATCAATTTCACTGGTCAACACTGAAAAATTTTCCAGAGACTTTTTGTTTGTTTTCAGTAAAATGAAGTGTGCTGATTACGAAAATACCATTGGTTTCTTTCTAGCAGCTCTAGTTTTCATTTTATACCCAAGTTAAAAATTATTACAAAAATACGATTTTTTACGTACTTTATTTAAAACAGTAACTGTGGTTGAGGAAAAAAATGTCTTTTATTAGATTTTCTTGAATGCTGTGCCTGTATCAGATCCCGACAAAGATTCCAGCAGTAATTGGCCATCATATGTATGTCCCATCTGCCTTGGTAACGTTTTTCCATAATGCGAATATCTTGGTGAAACCTTTCACCTTCAATCTCCAAGGTTATCAGGAAATCGATCCAAATGAGAATGTAAATAATGCAGTTTAATGCTCATGTTACATCCTAAGTCTTTCAAATTAGACAACATAATATTAATTAATTGGAAATCGTTATCTGATTCATGATTCCCAAGAAAATTTTGAATAACTAAAACGAAACATTTCCAGGTTCGCTTTTCTAGTTTGTTCATAGATTCCACAAAGGTTGGGTCTTTTATCAGTTGTCTAAACTGTGGTCCATCGAAAATGCCTGCTTTTAACTTTTCATTGTTCAATCCAGTATTTTTTTTTGACAGATAAGCAAAACATTTGCCATCTTTATTGAGGGTTTTTACAAACTGCTTTAATACCAAGTTTTATATGGAGTGGTGGCAATAAAGTTCGGTCTTGATGAACTAAAGGTCGATTTATTACATTTTGTTTAGCATCAGTTACTGACTCCCTTAGTAGCCACACTCTTGGAGTCTAATGTTTGTTTTTGTCGCGGCTGTCCCATAAACATATGAAACATGACTACTTAGTATAACCTGCCTGTTGTCCTATGCGAAAATTCACTATTTTCAAATCTACACAGATTTTCCAGCTATGCTTTTCATACTTCAGTTTTTCCAACACCAAAGAAATGTTAAGATAAAAGTAGTTAAAGTACGCAGATTTAACGAAGGCCGTGATGGATTTACGATACTTTGCGAAGGTATATAAGCCACAAATAACACAAAAACTATTTGGATCGTTTAAACAATGTCTTCCCTTCGTAGCCATTGTTTTAATTGCGATTTTTTTTAATGTACCCGTTTAAATTTGACGAATAATGCTCCGTCACCTTCAATGCGGGTAGAATGAAAAATCTCGAAAACTAGAGCTGCTACGCAAATTCTGGTGTGATTTTTGAAATTAGCACACCATAATACTTGAAACATAATAATAATATTCTTGGAAAATTTTAAAAAGTTTAAATTTGTTGGGCAGTGTTTTCAATCGAAAAAATTAATATATACTCTTGACAGACACAAAATTACTCAATGGTTTTCCAGCAACAATAAATAAGGCAGTATTATTAATTCATTAAAACAGGATAATAAATTAGTACAAAGTCCTATTTACCATAGAAATAATCATACCTTCTTCAGATGAAATGTATCTCTTCCCAGAATCATACATACTCTCTCTTTGTACTTTTACTACAATATTGACGGTGTTTATTCATTACCTTCATCATCAAAGAGTGATAAAACGGCAATTTCTTCTGATATGAAGTACCAAAGATGTTGACCAAACTTGCCCAGGGCTGCTTTGGAAATCAATTTGTCAACACTCTCATATACCTTTTGGAAAGTGAATTTTAAGAGTTCCTTAAGGCTTTCCTCAGAGCTGGTAAGCTGGTCGTGATGTCCTTGCGTTTGTATAGAATCTTACGTAGTAAGAGATGATTATAAACCTCCGAAACATATTTGCTCTATTTTTTATTTATTTAATTTTCTTTGTCTTGCACTTTCTACTTTCTTAACTAAATTTTTGTCTACAGCTTAACACTCTGGACGCCTTGGTTTTATTTGTTTTTGTTAAAATATTTTATTTCTTTTTAAATCCTCCTCACCGCGGCGCTTAAAATGTTGATTTTTTAAAATATTTTTTCTTGCAACTCCCTCCAAGCATGGTGAAGATACACAAGTTTTTTTACACAGTAAAGCTCTGGTAGGATTTATAGCTTTTCCCAAAATATAATACACTCCCGAATGATGAGATTAGAGCTTTCAAAAACATTTGATTAACTTCGCAAAATATGTTAAAAAATACTGCAAAATTTGAAGATTAACGGTAACTTTGTGCCTATTATTTGATAAATTTACGTCCCCGACTAAGAAAATACTTTTTTTATTGCTTCTTAATTCCACAGCCATCTTTTAAATGTCAAACAATAGGTGTTAATCACGAGATTAATTGAGAACAAATGACAAATACCGCGAATACGCACCGCTACTGCCGCGCAACATGTTTCGATGCAAGTCGGCACGGGTTATCGTACTCCAAATAAGGTAAAAATTTATTTCCGAGTGTTTTAGAGGTAAACAAACAAAACTAAGACCTATGCGTTACAAATTTAAAACTTTGAAAAATAAGGGACACCCTACTGTGTACTGTAATTATTAGTGACGTATCAAGACATCTCTCCCTTGGGATCTGGATCTCATATTAAATTCGTCCTGAGACCATTCAAATTAATACAACTCACTTAATAAACCATTAACTTTTAAATTCTAGTCTGATATTCTCAGTAAAACTCACATTTATTCTCAGTAAAAGTCACATTATGTTGACTGAAGTTAATTAATTCTTCATTCTTGATCCTATTAATACATATATCGTTAGACAAAGTTTTCTAGTCTCTTTATTATTACAATTTAATCTCATTTTACCGAGTAATTTCAGAAGTAATATGCTAATGAAAAATTAATCTACTATTAAACGCATTCATTGTTAAGTTTTCAACGTTCAAATTGTATGTATTACTCAATGACTTTATACTGAATATGTAGTGATGCCAACACACTTGTCACGTGATATAAAAATACTCGTCGCGACACCCTCCATAAAGATTAAGTAAGGTCGCGGATTAGGGGACGTGTGCCCGGCATGCGAAGGATATTCCGTGCCTTTGTGACTGACCGTGACTGACACGATATTTATCTTGCCGTGATATTTACTAGCTCCGAAATGTTTGCGCTGTGACACTGTAAGGGACAGGAATTTTATGTACCTACACTTTAAGCACGTTAAAGTAACGTTGCTTGTTATTTTTTATTGTTTTCAAAGATGGATAATAAACTCGACGTGTTAGATTATACAGCGATCATAAAATAGAAGACATTACGTTACTACTAACGTCTACAAGCAAGTTTTGATTAGATAAGTAGTAATAAGATACTTTTATCAATAACTAATAGCAAGACCTAATGAACTCAAAATCCATCGATCCTGTTTCCTAGCGAATCGAATTTACAGATACACTGTCGATACACTAGATATTTTTTGGTTTTGCTGAACTTTCAAAGTCAAAGTCAAAGTCAAAATTTCTTTATTTGTTTAGACTAATGTTTCTTTCTTTGTCTGTTATCTCATTATTATGAATGCACTTTATTAATATTCAGATGTCAATAAGTCGGTAATCAAATGTCAAGTTCAATCTGACCCACTTCTAATGACATTGAGCTGAAATTATGCTTAACTAGCTTTCCGCCCGCGGCTTCGCCCGCGTGGAATTTGGTCTGTCACAGAAAAACTTTATCGCGTTCGTCCTTGTTTCATAAACCGGGATAAAAACTATCCTATGTCCTTTCCCGGGACTCAAACTATCTCTATGCCTTTCATCAAAAT
The DNA here is from genome assembly GCF_963855985.1 of Ostrinia nubilalis. NCBI lineage: Eukaryota > Metazoa > Arthropoda > Insecta > Lepidoptera > Crambidae > Ostrinia > Ostrinia nubilalis. The sequence continues at coordinate 11,540,154 of NC_087103.1, forward strand.
CAGTTCAGTGGTTTAGGCGTGAAAGCGAGACAGACAGACAGACAGAGTTACTTTCGTATTTATAATATTAGTATAGATTATGTAAGACGGACGACAAAGAAATATTACGTCACACATGAAGTCATGAACGATGATGATTTAAATTAGATAATTAGATTTTTTTTTACTAGTTTCCTTAGCAATCAGGAGCTAGACAGATTTCCGAGAACAATTTATAATGATTGACTGAATAATTATTAATATCATAAACATGTTCCTTTTTACGAACTTCAAGATACAAAATTATTTTATCAAAAAGCACTTCTTTATTTATTAATGAAAATCTCGCTGTTCTAAATTACTTTCGAGAACACTGTTAGCGCTATATTGCTAAAACATATTTCGTATCTTTTTATTCGCTCGGATAATTAGAAAAATAATAGAATAATACGTAGTAGGATAACTCAAACAGACTCCCTTACGACTTCGTCGCTTTATGTAATTTTAGTTACAAGATCACTTTCTTCTCATTATATTAACGTTTTTTACAAACTTTACGATTACAATTCAATGCCATAACTATGAAAGCTCACTGCCTTTTTATTCGTATGGGTTCTAATAGGAGCTATTTTGCTATAAACATTTAGAATCTGATGGAGTGATGTCTGTGTGGAGTTTTCACAAAGTGAGTAGTTACAGTCAGCATCAAATTATTCGTGACACCTAAAGTAGCCAAGAAGTTCGCAACACGTCTTAGTTACAATTGGAATAAGGTTGTGTTATCAACTTTTTGGTCACGAGCACGGGTGTCACGAACTATTTGACGCTGACTGTACAAGTTAAGTCATCTATTGTGTAACCTAGTAAAGCTTCAACCACAACAACGCGTGCAGATCTGCACGCGTTGTCGGCGCGATCATAGGCCAATGACTGGTCGCGCGACCTATGACAGTTCACGCGACCTGTCATTTTCTTTTGATCGCACCGGCGATGGCGATCTGCACGCGTTGTTGTGGTTGAAGCTTAATGCATTTACACCTTTGACCTTAACTTATATGACTAGCTAACTTAAAGTAACTGGGCTCTCAAGCTGTAGATCCGGGCTACACAGGAGTTGCAGCGGTGGGAACGAGAGGTGGGAATAGTCTTTTGACTGTGCAAGTTGTGTTAGTTTCCTCCCACTTATGGCGAGCCCCACATAACCTACCCTGTCCCCGCAGGGTAGGTATGCGATTCAACGCATTTTTTCCCCGTAAAAAAAACAAAACAAAAAGGCCCAGAACAGACGGTTAAACGCAACTGCAACGAAACTGCAACTTGATTAACATTAGTATGACGCGAAACGGACGCTATGGCAGAAACTTAGATACAACTCAAAAGTAACTAGAAGTTGCAGTTGCGTTTCACCGTCTGTTCAGGGCCTTACTGTACAAAATTGCATTATGTCTTTAATTCGAAGCGCGTCTGACCACTGCCACTGGCTGGTAATTAGCTCGTAGCGTCAGAGATGTTTTGCCGACTCCACGGGTTTTTTTCGCTTTACTCTTTCCATAAATTATGCTCTTCATCCCAAAGAAAAATGTATGCAGTTGTGTATATAAAAATTTTGTTTTACACGAGTGGTGTGGTCGCTCGCCGTGGTCTGTTTTTGAAGTAATCTTAAGGGAACCAATTCTGGAGACATGTTAGACAAAGGAAAGTTATTTAAGTAAAGGGGACGGGATTTAGTAAGCGCAGTATGAGTGTCATCTCGACGCGATAGACTGACCACTACTCGGAAATAAAATAAAAAATAAGTTTGAAAAACGAATAGAACCTTATAATCGTATTGATGGTGGGTTTCATCAATATTTAAAAGATTCTTTTGTCCTTTTGTTGCTAAAAAAAAATTAAACGTATCCAAATAAGTATGCTTGTGTCCACCACAATATTCCAGCGGCAGCAGCGTTCACCATTCGACTATGAATTGTCGCCATTCAATGAATTCCAATATTATACGAATTTTAGATAGAACAAACTATCTATTGGGCGTCTCAGATAACGCGTCTAAAACTTATTGCTTTGTCCCATTCGGATTATAGAGTTCTCTTTTGATGTGATCCGGCGGGGCGTGACGGAGCAAGGGGGCTGTGTATCAGTAATCTACATTAGTCGGCCAGTGTCACGGATCAGTAGGCTTGCTCCTCCCCGAGGATGGAGATTTGAATTAATAAGGAAATTGGATAAGACTCTCAGACTGAAGAGTCAAGCGAGTTAAACATTTTGGTCTTTGGATTTTGGTAAGTCACGGGATTTTCAGTGTTTACGAAAAGCGAAGATTATAACGAAAGTATCCTGTATAGGCTTTCCTATCCTAGTTATTAAACGATCCACATTTGCACCAACTGTCTTGTGATAAGACACAATTAAGACGTTTAGATTATTACATTGTTCAGCGGTTATACGGTCAATGTGGCCATACCTTGATGACCGATATGAGAGTAAGACGGGAAGGTCTATTTTGCTGCGTTTTCCCCCGCTTGACGACATCTCAACTGAGAATATCGAACTGCCTCACATTCTTTCCTACTGAATTCCACGAATCGGAATGTAATCAAGATCTCCAATGACGAAATGTATTGTCAATTTGTCGTTACTTTTACCTTCCTAACTATCCAATGACAAACAGTTTACTTGGCCCGGGCCCGCCCGTCTATCAGATTTGATTCTGTTATGGCAAGTTTTCGACCGGAAAGTTCGTCTCCTAACACCGGCAATAACGCGAAACAGAAAACGGTCCCCGCTCATATTTTTCTTGTATGATTTTTGTTTTTTGTTTGCCAAATAATATGAATTTATTGGTGTTTACTTAGGCCTACAAGTTGCGCACGAAATTTGAGCGCCGAATCTCTGAGGGATTGATGAGATTGTATCCTGTATGTATCCTGTGTAAAGAAAGTTTGTGTTGGGATATATTCCCATAATAATAGTTTACGGTTAACTGATCACGTTAAGTGATTCGTGGATATTGGGATAATGTATAATTAACTACCGGAATTTCAAAACGGGTACCTACAATCGGTTTCAGCAAATCTTCGTTGTTGTTACTTGTCGTTTTATTTTACTACAACTTTTTATTTGTTTCTCAAAATGAAATTGATGACAACATTGATAAAAGGATAGCTGAAGTAGCATTTGTGTTATTATTTATTTTTTATACCGGTCCAATTTGTAGAACGGTGATTTTTGCGCAATTTTCCAGCCGTAATATTAATTTGGTCTTTTACCAAACAGCCGGTTTGGTCGTTTTGAGGAGACAACGACGTCGTTCGGTCGGACGACCTGTATTGTCGGCCGCCATTCCGGCGACAATCTGCTGATATTGTCGTTACGTGTTATTTCTATGACGACATTAGGTATAAAAACTAGTGACTTTATCCCCTCGGAGATGTGTTCGGATGCCGCAATAGGTAGATAAAAGGTCGCTATTATACTAGCTTCTAAGTAATGTTTATTGTTGAGATATCCCTTTTGTGAAAACACAGGGACTAGTTTGCTCGTTTAAAATTAATATGAACTTCATGTCTGTAAAGTTGGAATTGTTCATAGTTTCGATTGCGGATTTATAAATTTATCGATCTATTCTAGATGGTAAGCGTGAAAGTCAAGCGCAGAAGTATGGCGGTTATTTACTTCTTGACCCAAAGCAACTGGGCAGTTAGCATAATACTCCTTGTTATCATAATAACCAACGAAGTAGTTAGTTTAAACTTTAAGAACTAAAGTCATCGAGTTAACTTCCGCTGTTATTTATGAATCTTGGGTCTGTAACAATGTAACAAGCGTCCTTTAAAATTCAAATTCCCACCGAAGTAATTTCGCTAGTTGTTCTTCAAATTAGCCCAACCTCAGATCGAATTTATAGCCCTCCCGACACTGACAAGTCTTTGCGTATAGACTCGGAGTAGTGGACGGAGCTAATAAAACTCCGGGGCGTGGCTGGCACAGGCCTTTCTCATGCTGATGAGCTGGTCCCGACCCTTGTGTAATATACGCGATTACGATGCCTGAAGTGGAAGAACATTGTTGGCAAAGAAAGCTGTCTGTAGTATGCTAACGAACCTTTTAGATTTACCTTCTTACGAGACTTCGATAGACTCCAATTCTTTATTAGTATGGTGGCCCTTTTAAAGGGCACATATACACGTCTCAAATATGACTTGTCCTGTCTCCCAATTGAGACATCGGCTGGTTTTGAGATTTCTAATGTCAAAATTATGCCGTTAACGTTTATTTCATGTAGTTTGTAGTTTTGTGTGGTGTGCAAATAGAGTATCTATTAATGAAGTCCCGTTTCGTGTGGAGTTCAATAACTAGTATCTACATACGAGTATCTATGTGCCCTGATTTGTCGTTTCTCCTTGCGGTTAGGTTAAATAGATTCTTCGTTACACACAGATGTTATGTTGTGCGAATGTTCTCAAGTACATTATGTAATCGCAGATTGAATATCGAGTATTGGAATTATTTCGGCAACAATCTGCGGTTAGCGTTATCTAAGATCTTCAATCCAAAATTCCAGACACAAGGAAACCACAAGATTACGATAACCAGCCAAGGAATTGAGACGTGATTGTGTTATTTCTCAAATATCACGCGATTCCCGCACATTCACGTCCCACATAATTGTTTGACATTACACCAAATGTCAAACTCTTATACGCTCACGTGTAGTTAACTGGAAATGGCGGGGCATTGCTTTTGAATTTCTCTTTGAGGTAATTTATCTACACTGATGTACAAATGAGCATGTATGTAATCACTTTACCTCAAACAAGTAATGTTATCATGTTATATGTGACCTGTATGATTACCTGTGGCATAAGGTTTCTTGGAAGGAACTTGTCATTAATACCCATTTAATCGTTATTTATTTACATGTGGTATTCGATGTAGGTTTCCCTGTACAGTCGTCCAACTGCACATCAAGGGAAACCAATCTTGAACACTTATCGGTTTGAACTAATGTCACTGCTGGACAACGACTTCATTTAGGGATTTCCACGAAGACCGGTCCTGCACTGCCTGCATCCAGGTGCTCTTATCAGGTCACAGGTCTTTAAATATATGTAATATATTATATTACATATTTATCAATGAAAAATGATGTGGGGTCGATTGTATTAGGTATATTTTTATAGTACGTGTAGAGCAACAGTGATTGACGCCTGTATTCATAAACGATGCTTGCTTAACGATGAAGCAGCAAATCGAAGGCGCAGCGTTGAATAAAGCTCTGCGATTGGTTCGTATGTCATCCTATACGTCCACGCGCACTGTGAGACCTCGTACTTAGTAATGTTTGTGAATACGGGCGTAAGAAATCTACCTTTACCTTAGTCAATTATTGTGGTCCCCTGACGTTTCTCATTCTCATTCGGTACCTAGCGGCGAACAAGCCCACTGTTTTCAATTTTAGCTTACCCCCTACATAAATACTCAGATTACACACAGACAGTGTAAGGTGGAATTTTAATTAGATTTAGAACAAATACGCTCAACGGAGCGCAAATTGGGTCGCATAACAAAAGACAAGGGTCAACTACATGAGCGTGCGAGTTTTTTCTCGTGCAAATCTGTTTAAACCGAGCGGCTCATAGAGTTGCGGCTTGGCCAGTAATGGACCCCGGTTTATTAGTTTAGGACCCTATTACAGTTCGGTGTATAAGCACAAAGGGGCTTTATTAAAGGCCAGTCGGTGCGTTCGCTTTTCGTGACCATTTTTTGCCCCAGCTCGGAGGATAACTATGTTTGGGTGACATCTGTTGTTTGCACGGCTCGCCGGTCAAGCAAAAACAATATAAGACCAAGCTTATAGGAACACTGACTACACTGCTTCCTCGATTGTTTTAGAACAATACGTGACGTTCATACGAGCGTCTCTACGCTAATTAATAAAGTTACTTATGAGTCTAATGTTATGTAAGTTAATGAACTCCTGCTTGGGATATCCGGATATAGACATTACATGTTAGTACATGAGTTTCAGTTTAATATAAGCTATATTTTCCAGCAGATCATGATACGATTTAATTAATACCCTAAATTGAAGTACATATTTATTTAACGTATTACAAAAAAAACATCGTTTCAGCCAATATAATGTCCACTGCTGGACTCCTTCTTCGAGGATTTCCACACCGGTCGGTTCTGCGCTGATCCAGGTTGAGGTGCTACAAAAATGACATATTAAAAGAAACTTTTTGTACCAAAAATAGATGAACATTACTACAGATAGGATTATGTCATCTATTTTTTATTAAGGGACCATCGATTTCTGCTCAAACGTGTTGTAACTCAAGCGATGACACATTTTATGGCGAATTTTATTTCCCCACTAGTTTACGGCCGGACGATGTTCCCAAACTCGCCGAATGAACTAGATAGGGGCAAAGGTTATTACTTGTATATGGCGATCGAAAATAGGTAGTACATATAGGCCCTGACACTTGATCAAATCATCATTATGTACCTTTTGAGCAGTACCTTTTGAGTAATAGCTCAGTGAAATAGCAAGACGTGCTTTTTCTGCTAGTTACCTTCTTATTTTCCTCCCCATACGAAATCTACACTTAACAACAGGTCTGATTGTTGTCAAATATTAAAAAGAAAACCCTATTGCTTCACCATTTTCTCTAGCACTGCAACTTTCATGTCACTCAAACAAGAGCTAAAAATAGAATAGCTACAAGTAGTCAAATCCTACAGGTTCAAAGTAATCCAAAACTTAAATCCACTGGGACAGCTTCATGATTAGTTCACTAACTTACATAAATAATTTTGTACTGAACCTAAAATGCAATAACGTAGAGCTTAATTTGAAGTGGCGTCTTAGATTACTTGGTGAATTAAAAGAGCGTTTTGCCAAGTTTTTCCAGCCAAGTCGAAGGATAACTGTGTTTGGCCCAGCGACATCTGCTGTTTGTACAGCTGAACTAGTCCGCAAAAACAATATGAGGGCAGCTTCATACTTGAAATGTATGGAGTAAGCTCACTTATGCATTTGAAGCTTCAAATTCGTCATCAATGATCGGACACTGTAATAAGTTATGACAAAGATCATCATTGTGACAGGACAGAAATGTAGGTATATTGTCTTAATGGGTTAAGATCTGGGGGCGTAGTGTGAATTTACGTCAAACGCATCCGATATCTACGGTGTAAAAAAGTGACATTAAATGTATGACGAATTGTACAGCGCCCCTAGCGGATGATTTCAAAAACTAAAATTTTCATAATTATATTTTTTTAACGCAGTCGATAACTTACACTACGCCCCTTGATGAACCCATATGGCCCATGCTAACACTATACTAACTCCTGGAATAAAACTCAGGTGCGGGTGTACTGTTTTTCGTAATTGGGTCTGAAATGCATTCTTTGAAAGAGACCCTACTCTTATATCTCTCAAGCGTGACAGCCGCACCAGCAAAAAACGATTTTTATCAACGTCAACGCGGTGTTTTTATTAGAAACGAATCCGGCGCAATTGGGTTTTATGCGAATTTCCCGTTTAAATCCAACTTTGTTAGATGGCACTCCGGTTGACTTTTGAAATTGAACCGTTTATAGTGGGAATGGGTTTTTGAGCTGTGCGCGAGTGCAATGTATTTTCAGTGGTCATGTTTTTAATTTTAGCTACATAATTGGAAACCCGTATCTGTTCTGACTGGTTAGTAGAAACATTTATCTCTTAAAACAGTTTGCGTCCCTAACTTAGCCACCAGTCCTTAGCTTAACCACTGGCCAGGTCTAGGTAATTTAGCTCCATTTGCTTCTGGTGAATTAAAGATAGCCAGTTCCTCTGTGGTTGAGGATTCCGAGTGAAGCTCGCTTCCACCTTTGGCCTGATCATCAGTTACCATCTGGTGAGATACAAGAGCTTCCTCGTTGTGGGTAAAAAAAAGATAGTCGTCCTCCTGCTGTGAAGACCAAAGCTGAGTTGCATCACCTTAACTTTATCCATAACTATAAATTTGACCGGTGTTTTTATGGAGTTTGACAGAATTTTTACGTTTGTTATAGCATGTAAGATGGTGCAACCTAGGGTAAGTAACTATGATGATTTGCGAGAAATTAACGAACAACTCAAACTGTAACCACTCTAAATCTTCAACACAATTTCAGATCCTTTCCAATTAGTATTAGCATACGGCCTGATCATAATAAGTCGCAATTAAATTATATGGCTTGCATCCAATGATCCCTGCGCACTGGTAATAGGGTCGGCTAAATGCAATTAACGCGGCAATGTGATTGGCTCGAATGAGAATTACGCCGAATGGCGTAAGCTTGATTCGATGGCATTAACGGGTGCGATAAGTCAGAGGAAAAATATATTGAGTTGGTACAGTCAGAGTAAATACAAATGAGTAGGTTATCTTCATAGAAACGCACCGAGCGCGGTTTGTATGTGAGCGCGCCAATACGTATGCGGCGCGCACGCACACACTGACAAAATTAGACGCAACTCCCCGCTAATCCACGCTAAATTTTGTTAGTGTGTGCGTGCGCGCCACATACGTATTGGCGCGCTTACATAAAAACCGCGCTCGGTGCGTTTCTATGAAGATAACCTACTCATTTGTATTTACTCTGGTACAGTCGACAACATACCGGTCTTACGATGTACAATTTAAGACTCTTTTTGTCGCAAAATAGCTCCTATTAACTAAAATGAAGAACCTTCCGAAGATGTCTTCTCAAGATAAATATGCTTTACCATGTTGTCCTAGTAATAAAAATATTTGAATCAACCTTTCGACACATAAACAACACGACCAAAGAAGTAAAAAAGCGAAATGTTTGCTATAAGGGAGAACGTTGTCACTGAATGGATAAAAAAGTTAGGCAGATTAAGTAGTTTAGCTTTTGACCAGAGTGCATGAGCTTACTGTCTCTGAATAATATGTTCTTTACAAGGAGTTACGGCGGCTCATATAGTCTATCCAGGGCTATTTTATGTTATGTTATAACCCTTGTGGGTTCATTTCAATCCACTTTCAATTACAGTCTTGTACTGTTATAGTAGCAATATCTGAAAAAACTTTTCAATTCCAAAACTTCTGCAGCCAAATGAGAATCTCTAACTCCGAACGCGAACGTTTCTGTCCGAATAAGTTTAAAGAGAACACTTAAAAATGCAACAACGGAAAAACGCAAGGAAATTGAAAATCTGGGATAGGTTGTAAACCGACCCCGGCGGGCTAACTAGGCCATCAAGTGTGGCGCTTAGAAAGTGCAATTTCACAGTTGTTGCGACGCGACAGACGGCGTCTGGGGACGTGCACTCCGTTAGATGCTGGTAGGATGCGCTCTCCATTAAAAAAAGAAAAAAATATCTTTCCTTTCCCTATTTCGGATTGAAATTAACCGTTATTTTCATTCAGTATGGGCCACTAAGTGTGGCGCTTAGAAAGTGCAATTTCACAGTTGTTGCGACGCGACAGACGGCGTCTGGGGACGTGCACTCCGTTAGATGCTGGTAGGATGCGCTCTCCATTAAAAAAGGCAAAAATATCTATCCGTACCCAATTCTGGATTGAAATTAACTGTTATTTTCATTCAATATAGGCCATCAAGTGTAGTGCTTAGAAAGTGCAATTTCACAGTTGTTGCGACGCGACAGACGGCGTCTGGGGACGTGCACTCTGTTAGATGTTGGTAGGATGCGCACTCCATTAAAAAAAGGAAAAAAATACCTCTCCGTACCCAATTTCAGATTGAAATTAACCATTATTAAATTAAATAGATAACTTCTGGGAATAAACGTAGACGTCCCAATAATCTTAAAATGAAATGTCTATTTAATTTGGAACTTTGAACGTCAAACAAATAAAAAGGAAGCCCCTAAGGGGCTCTTTACATGTCTCGTTATCTTTCGGGCCTTACAAACTCTTAGTGATAAACGTTATCTAAGTAAAATGACTGCGAAATGTCACAGGACAATTGAAAATGTGGGTATATCTCAAATCGACCATAAAGTGGCGCACCACATTACGCGTATCAAAGAGGGACCGCCTAATAAAAGAGCCCTTGTGATAATACGCTACAGCGTAGCGGCGGCTTGTAGGCTCACCAACTTGGCTCGCGTCCCGTTTCTGTAAATGTCGTATAATCGCATAAACGTTGAGTGCTATGACCATGAAAATGTTGCTCGAAATAACGTAAACTAGCCGCCCCGGGAGCTGTAGTTACTTACAGGCGACCGCCGTCCTTGCTTATGCGTCCTACAGCGCTAATACAGCCGCTTGTCCTCAACCGCAAATATTTTTATGCTAAGCCGCGTCCCCTTAACATTACTGTATACATTTCACTAATTGCAAGACTAAAGATATGGCGTAGCCGCGCGATTGCCGCCCGCACTTAACGAAATTCATCCCCCGAGATCGGGATCGTCCGACAAAACGGCGCAATACACTCGTAAACCCGAAGAGTCGAGTTAAAAATTCGCAACGGCAAATTGCGTTGTCTTAACTGTGGACTCTAATTTCATTAACAGCGGTGGCAAGTAAAAATGTGGCGGGAACAAAGGCGGGACGCACACGTATTTTATAGGGTGCGCGCGGCATATGAACGGCCGCAACTGTGTGTCACAGTCCCGCTCTAATTTAATAGAAAAAACCGCCATCCCTCACTCGCCTGGCCTAATTTTTGTTGGGTGTATAAAAAGATGCCATCCCATTTTCATCGCTCAAGGACGCAGCTCTTAAAACTGAATAGGGAAATTAAGGGCGAATGTATCATTGACCCGCAATGTTTACCGCGAATATGTCAGGCATAATAAATTGTCCTGGCATCATTATGTTAAGAATTTCTGAATTTCACTTCGTTGGTTGTCAAACACTTAGAAGTAAAGTAGTAGTAAAGAAGCTTTCTTCGACATCAATTACAACCCTGTATGTCCTTAGTAAAATTTTAGAGTATAAAAGGCAGATTATCTTTTTCACAAAGAAACCAGCAATTCTCCGGTATGTTACAGCTTTGTATGTTAATTACACACTCAATTTCGAACCCAAAAGCATGTAGAGGCGTCCACCGAAGAGTTATGGATCTCTAACTATAAAATACTATCTCGCAGAACCCCTCTGTGGTGATGTGTTCGTGTTTCCATGGTGTTTGCGTGTGCTTGATCTCACACTGTGTTTATTCTGCCAAATATAAAAAATCTGCATGAAAAATAATAATAATAATATCTGTATTTTAGTATTCTCTCTTAACCCATATAGACCGATAATTATTTTTGTAAATAAAATTTGATTTTTCTGCAAAAAATTTGAGAGGGAAGCATAAAAATCATGAAAAAAATATTTAAAAAAATAATTCATAAATAGGGGGCCGTGGGGAGCCCGTACCATATAGGGTACAGTAGGTCTATAAGCATGCAAAACATACTCGTTGTTCAAACAAAGTTTTTATTTATTTTTGTATGATATACATTAAAAATAAAATCATATAATCAGCAGTATCATACTTGACATATCTTGTAAGACGTTTTCTGTAATACTAAGCACGTTTGGTTCTTTTTGCCTACCATCTCCGAAGTTAGTGAGGATAGCTAAAGAAGACTTGGGTTCTTCTGACTTGTTACGTTTAGTGCTATTTATAATCGCATTTAGCAACACGACGATGGAAATTCAGCAAATCCATCGAAGAAAACTCTGAGGGTAATTATTTACATTGACACTATCTTTATCGCCTGAATCTTCGTCATTCTGATCATCATTAGCGGTCATCTGACAAGACAGCAGTAGAAAAATACCAAGATTGCTTTTTGTTTGCCGAAATTGTCAAATGTTTCATGAGTTGTGGCAATATAGTGAAGCATCAATAGCCTAAAACAAATAAAATAATAAAAAATAAATTATATTTTCTCGCATGATTTGCTCATGCATAGACCTACTGTACCTTATACGGTACACCTATTTTAGACTGGAATAAACCGTATAAAAATAATCTCAATAATATTTTATTAGTAGTCATGATATCTATTGTACTCTATTTTTGAAATAAAATTGATAAATAACATAATTTACCATAAATAATAAGAAATATACCTTCTTGAATACATTGTGAATATTTTTTTATTTTCCGTCGACGGATTTCATAAATATTTCCGAAACCACTTGTTGAAACATATTTTTAAATATTTTTATGTAAAATAATCATTTTAAGCTTACTGTCACCATCAATTTTAAAAATTAAAGACAGTTTGATACTTCAAAATACACTCGACATCAAATAAATCGCACCTCCCGCGACAAGCATTTTCAAACGTATGCTTCCCCACTTCCCACCAATATTGGTACCATTTGAATGCCTAGTTCTAACCTTCATTTCATTAAAGGAAAGGTTTTTACCCCAAAAATGTGTCTTTAGAAGGATCCAGAGTCACTTCTTCAAAAAATAGGTAGTTACGCTAGAGCCAACTTTTATGGCTATAAAACTGTTAAGTTGGGATTAATCGCTATCCATCTGTTAAAGAGGACACGTGAGATCATTATTTGGTTTTATAACCATAAAAATTGGTCTAATTGATCCCATAGGTGGGCCCAAAGTGAGGTATTTTTTCAAGTCACATTTATGGTATATGTTAATCATTTATTAAGAAATTAAATGTGTTTTTCTTTAAGAATATTTATTGGGCTTTCAAATAACACCAATATTGTTAGGGCACCATGATTGTGTCAGAAGAAAATCGTTAAAGTTCGCGTCGCGGAAGGTGCGGTTTATTTGATGTTGAGTATATTTTCAAAAAGATACTGTATCACATAGGGTACGGTAGGTCTAAATGGGTTAAAGACCTCTTTATGATCCTACACTTTATTAATAAGGGCCAATCTTTCAGTTCTTTGTGTAGCTCTCAGATAATTTCATAACATTATGTCAGCTTAAATAAATAGAAAAACAATATCAAGAATATCATTGAGCCGATATTATGTCGTTTATAGATAGAAGAGCTGGCAAAATGAGCCATTCTATGGCTCCTCAATAACGATTATTATAATACTTAATAACATATTACTTACAGTCGAATGCCTTCGCGAATAATCTTATCTGAGTTATTCGTAAAGTCGACCTCACCAAAGGGACCAAAGGGTGACCTTTAACCGTAGATACCTTAAATGCCATCAACATTCTGGTGCCACGATTCAGTATTTGACACCTTTATCCAATAATTTCAAGCATAACTACTAAAAGAAGAACCTATCTCTGAAAGCACAATATTTTGTCATTGTCATAAAAACTACGAGAGAGACAGCGCATTAAAAGTATGAGTGTCATCAACTACCAGTTAACGTCATTTGACAGCAGTACGACACAATTGAGGCATTTGCCTAACACTTTCCTCATGAACTTCAAATTGTGTACCGAGTCATTCCACTTTACCAGCAGTTTTACTAATATTATCCTAATTGTTCGCGACATTATGGTCTAAAGAGCTCCTCCTGATTACTTGGCGGTCGGCCAAGCTTCGGTAATGGACCTATTAGATCTTTAAAACACACACATGGGGCGCGTTAAGCGACTTTTAATTCTGCACTAGATGACCCCTGTAATTATTTGTTTTTTTCAGCTGTTGACGCTTTTCAACTTAGTGAAGTATTAATGTATTCAATTCTCTTTTACCTTGTATGAATTCATACGAGTAAGTTTGCGCACAACAAAACACCAGGTTCATGAAACTCTAATTTATTTATTATAGCCTGACCAGGAACATAAAAACCCTGGCATAGAGGCGCGTCAATTGCATTTGATAGTGCAACACTGAGTACAGTCGTACCTGTGTTAAATTAATAGGCTAACTTTATGTATCAGGATTCAGGATTACGGGCTAATTTGATATTTTCATAAATTAACGAAAAAATATTATTATAGGTAACCTGGTTTAAATAAATTAAATGAAACCATCAATCGAGCTAGTAGGATTTATTTTATTATTCATCAATAATCAAATTCAGAACTTGAATATTCAACTGCAATGTCTGCTCATGAACGCTTCAAACTCGGTACTTCTTTCCCAATTCCATAAAATTCAACACTTAGAAAGTGACAAAAAATTTTAAAATTGGTAGTTGAAACAAACCACAGCTAATTTTCATAGTGGACTGTAGGTACTATACGATAAACATGTTAGTCAATTTGACAACCTTTGTCGGAAACATTATTCAATGAAAATATTGTCCGAATCCTTAGTATTTCTCTTCGACAAATACTTTAACACATTGTGAACCACTTTTCTTTCACGACTATAAAAAGATTTTAGCAATTTAATTCACAAAATCAATTGCGCACATTTAAAATAAAGTTTGTTTACACTTTGACAGCAATAGACTGACATGCAAGGTGACATGTCAATGAAGTTTTCAGTTACTGTTGCCATTAAAAGAAATTAGTACCATTAGTTTTCCGCAACATGGCGAGGGTTTTTATGTTCCTGGTCAGGCTATATATCCATTTCTGTGCCCAACAACGGGTATCCCGAACTCGTTTGTCTAGCGTGGGGAATAGTGGGGAGTGTAGACCAAATCCTCCACCTGCCTCTGGTAAACTAGATAGGGTCGAGCTCCTGTAGTGGAGATTAAATGACCCGCTGATAATGATGTATATTTGATGACTAGCTTTCCGCCCGCGGCTTCTATTGCGTGCGGCGTGATACAGACCATTGTCACAGAAAAACATAAACGCGCGCGTCCCTGTTTCAAAAACCGGGATAAAAACTATCATATGTCCTTTCCCGAGACTCTAAACTCTCTATGCCAAAAATAAAAATCGGTTCAGTTGTTTATACGTGAGAGCAACACAGATAGACAGAGTTACTTTCGCATTTATAATATTAGTAGAGATTAATTTTCATGTTTTGTCCTGCAGGTCCGATGGGTGCAACAGCAACGCGAACGGCGGAGAGTGAAGCGCGACTACAACCCGTATGACGGAGCGTTATACTCACAGATCTCTCGGAGGCTGCCTCCACACCGCACGCATCATCGCGCGCTCACCTCGTCGCCATTCTTTCCCGACCCGCTGTTCAAAGAGCAGTGGTACTTGGTACGTTCTGTGAGTTGGCTTTATAATCATACACATCAGTTTGTATTTACAGCTGATCAGTTTTAATGCACAGTATTGCGACACAGTGACTTTTTGTAGCGATGCAGTCGCGTTCGTAGCGCGTTGGCATCACTTCTGTAGTGCGTTGCAAATGCAACTAACGCGCGTTAGTAGCGATGCTGTCGCTCGTTTACGAAACGCGCGACAAAAAGTCACCGTGGGCGAAGGCCTTTATATCTCAATATTATGATCAATTCTAAGCTTGAATCAATGTAGCTTCGCGTCAAAAATTAAACTTAAAAAATGCAAAAAGTTGCTGCAACTAAGTTTACAAGATTTCAGATGTTCCATACATTACGTCGAAACTGGAAGGTAAAGCGAATATTGTCCGTAAAACTAGTTGTATTTCATATACGTAGAACATAATCCTACTGAAGTACTGCGCTTCATATTCCAAGAATTACAAACCTCGATATAACGCACAACTCGGATGCTTTGTACGTAGATTCCACTCGTTATGCTTTGTTAGCATCCCTTTGCCGCTCATATCTTGTCTGCAATAAACTATAAAACGTAATAGCAAAATGCATATGAATTGGATTTTATGTTTGATGCATTCGTTCTTGTCGACAGAATGGCGGAGCGAAAGATGGGTTGGATATGAATGTCGCTCCAGCTTGGCAGAAGGGCTACACAGGGAAAGGTGTGGTAGTATCCATACTTGATGACGGCATCCAGACCAATCATCCTGATCTTGCTCAAAACTACGTAAGTTTTTCCTCTCCATTTTATGTTGCCATTTGAAAAATATAATTTTTTAATATGTATGCATAAATTGCACTGCACATGCTAATAAAATTTTACTATCACAATATACGATATCAAATCTATATGTATTTCTTATCTTATTAAGATTTACGATTTTTCACGTTCATTCTGCCAGAAAACTATTGGCATAAAACAACTGAACTATAAATTACTATATATGGTATCGCCAGTGTACATAAGTAGGTGTTATTTATCTTGTTATTATGAATAATGTATTGTATTTAGGGACTAACAAATTAACTAATGTGATCCCGAGTTCAACAGTAATTTATCAGTAGTTTAATTATAAGGGTCTCCTGCAGATAAGGTACCCGCATACAAAAGCTTTTGAGATGAACTAAATGAAACTGATAACATAGGTGAACTCGTACTAGCTGAAAGTTTATTGTGCTTTTATTTGAATTGACTAGTAATACCTAAGAATGAGGCTCTATATTTTAGACCCACTGAAATGTCAGGTTATTAATTCCGAAACTATAAAGCTCTGACTAAAATATTCCTCGTAGGATCCCAACGCCTCAACTGACATCAACGGCAATGATGATGATCCTATGCCACAAGACAATGGAGACAATAAGCACGGGACTCGATGCGCTGGTGAAGTGGCAGCGGTCGCGTACAACCAGTATTGTGGAGTTGGCATCGCGTACAACGCGAGTATAGGTGGAGTAAGAATGCTGGATGGAGTAGTCAATGATGCCGTGGAAGCAAGAGCCCTGGGTCTCAATCCCGATCACATAGACATTTACAGTGCTTCGTGGGGACCAGAAGACGATGGAAAGACTGTTGATGGACCAGGACCTTTGGCTAGGAGGTGAGTATACCCTTTTCTACATTAAGAGTAGCAAAAAGTCGGAGATATTAAAAAATATATACCTAAAGAGGTAAAGATACTAAAATATTCATTTCTTTGCAGAGCATTTATTTATGGTGTAACCAGTGGCCGTCGTGGCAAAGGCTCCATATTTGTTTGGGCATCTGGAAACGGAGGTAGACATACAGACTCTTGCAACTGCGACGGTTACACGAACAGTATATTCACGTTGTCGATATCAAGCGCAACGCAAGGCGGTTACAAACCTTGGTATTTAGAAGAATGCTCGTCCACTTTAGCTACTACTTATAGTTCAGGGACTCCTGGTCACGACAAGAGTGTCGCCACTGTAGATATGGATGGAAGATTGCGTCCTGATCACATTTGCACCGTAGAACACACAGGAACTTCTGCCTCGGCACCTTTAGCAGCAGGCATTTGTGCTTTAGCGTTGGAAGCCAACGCTGACCTTACCTGGAGAGATATGCAATATTTAGTAGTATTAACGTCTCGTCCTCAGCCCTTAGAAAAAGAAAACGGCTGGATCATGAACGGCGTCAAAAGAAAAGTCAGTCACAAATTCGGCTATGGTTTAATGGATGCTACAGAAATGGTAAACCTAGCCGAACAGTGGGTATCCGTCCCACCTCAACATATTTGTAAGTCACAAGAGCTCAACGAAGACAAACCAATTGAATCCTCGTTTGGATATACCTTATCTGTTCATATGGACGTAAACGGCTGCAGCGGAACTGTAAATGAAGTGAGGTATCTTGAACACGTTCAGTGCAAGATATCTTTAAGGTTTTTCCCTAGAGGTAATCTACGCATCCTTCTAACATCTCCCATGGGAACAGTCTCCACTTTGCTTTTCGAAAGGCCTCGTGACGTCATCAGTTCGAACTTCGATGACTGGCCATTCTTAAGTGTCCATTTCTGGGGCGAGCATGCCGAAGGCAGATGGACTTTACAAATTGTCAACGGAGGCAACAGGCATGTGAACCAGCCTGGCATACTCAAGAAATGGCAACTAATATTCTATGGGACATCCATCGACCCGATAAGATTGCGTTCAAAGCGCCCTTCGGCTGCGGCTCCGCCGTTCGCCTTCCCAACCGCAGCTGACGGTTACGACACTATCGGGGATTCTTTTTACAACACTGACGCGTTTGCCAATTACCAGAACTTTCCTACATTATTCGCCGCCGGATCAGATCCGGAAAAGGCGGTAGCCCGTCTCGACGGACATAACGTCCCTTCACCGCATGGGGAGAATGTCCTCGCTGATAGTAATGACAGACGCGTCATGCACGAATGTGACCCCGAATGCGATTCCCAAGGATGCTATGGAAAAGGACCGACTCAATGTATAGCTTGTAAGAACTATCGTTTGGACGACACTTGCTTTTCGCGGTGTCCTCCAAGAAGTTACACGAACCAAGGAGGTGTTTGCTGGCCATGCCACGAGTCATGTGAGACTTGTATGGGACCAGGGCAAGATTCTTGTTTGACGTGTGCTCCAGAGCACTTATTAGTGGCAGATCTAGCAGTATGTCTTCAGCAGTGTCCAGACGGATATTGGGAGGACGCTGATTCAGCTGTTTGCAGGCCTTGCGCTGCTCATTGCGCCACGTGCTCAGAAAGAGCTGATGTGTGTACTTCTTGCGAACATCATTTAGTGCTTCATGAAGGGACTTGTATGGCCTCATGTCCACCTTCGTTCTACGAGACAGAAGATTATTCTTGTGCCAAATGTCATACGTCATGTGACACATGTGAGGGCCCGGCTGACACGCAGTGTGTCTCTTGTCATCCTTCTAGCTATGCTTTGGACGGACGCTGTGTTACCACTTGTCCTAGTGGTTTTTACGCGGATAAGAAGCGCAAAGAGTGTATGAAGTAAGTATTACTTTTTTAAGTCGGATATTTTATTATTTGATTAGGTATATTATTATCTTAACTTATATTCTAAACTTGTCCATAGGTGTCCAGTAGGTTGCACAGCATGCACTGGTAACTTGTGCCTCGCCTGCGAATCGAACTGGGAGTTAAACAGAAAGGGCAAGTGCGTTCCAACTGGCTCCGACCGCTGTGTTTCTGGAGAATACATAGACGGGCAAAGCTGTAAGCAATGCCATGCCGCTTGCGAAACCTGCTACGGTGACAAAATGGAGCAATGCCTCACTTGCCCGTCGCCTAACCTTCTTCAAGACTACAAGTAAGTTTTATTTACTAGTAGGTCCTGCTTAAATAACTCTGCTATGACATATAATAAGCAGCGGCAAGCTGTGATAGCAAATTCGTTAGGAATTCGCTCAAATTAGTGACTAAGCCAGTAAAACTATTTAAAATAGTGAAAACCTAGTTCCGAGTTGCTAGTGACCATTAAACTGCCAAATAAATTCAAAGGTAAACGTCCATTTCCATGCATTTTACCCGACATGAGAAATTTTATCAATAATAAAAAGATTCCCATAGCTATCCACTAGCAAATTGCAACAATAAATTCTCGATATCTCTATAAAACGTCACAATGCCGCATCTAAGAATCAACCAAGGCGCCGTTTAAACCCGATCACGTCCCGCCATGAGCGTAAAACGGTGTACCACGGCCGGCCCGACTTCAGTTACCGTCTGCCGAATGGATCTCACACACGCGCACGTTATAAATAAGGATTAACGTACAAAGGTAGTGGATACAATGACTGACATTGGTAATTTTCGGCAGATTTCTGTGATTTGTCAGAAATGCCTTTTGCTAGGTGTAAGGTTACTAAAACATCATTATTTGTAGCAAAATAAAGTGAAAGCTAAGACTTCCTGCAGACTTTTAGTCGGACGATAGTTTAGTCGGGCTGTTAATCAGCATGAACATTGAACATGTAGGTACGATAGTGCGCACATTACACCGATTGGGTATCGGCCGATTCCATATACAAAATAGAAGCCGACTCAACTATCGACCCATAAAAATGTGTAGTTTGTGGGTCTTTATGAAATACGTAAGTAAGTAAAAGATAAGGATGAAAACAATGATACCGTATTTATTGATAGTAGATCAGCAACTTTCATATTTTCAGTTAACAATAAAATTAATCAATCTATTTCAATGCATTTTTACAATATTTTTTATTTGTATTTTCTCGTAGGTGCGTGGCCGAATGCAGCCACGGTTACTACGCGGAGGCGGGTCGGTGCTCGCGCTGCATCCACGGCTGCACCGACTGCGTGTCTCGCTTGAACTGCACCTCGTGTGTAGGCACGCTGAGACTCCAGTCCGGTGCTTGCCGTACTTCTTGTGCTGATGGGTAAGTGTTATAATATAATTCATAGCTGAATGCAGACAGGGCTTCCATACGGAGCGTGACAGGTCGCGGTTACAACCTACGCGGAGGAGGGTCGACCGATACATCTCGTAACTGAATGTAACTACGGTTACTACGTGGAGGCGGGTCGGTGATCGCGCTGCATCCACGGCTGCACCGACTGCGTGTCTCGCTTGAGCTTGCCGCACTTCTTGTGCTGATGGGTAAGTGTTTTTATACTTCATAGTTCAATGCAGCCAGGGCTTTTATACAGAGCGTGACAGGTCGCGGTTACACCGATACATCTTGTAGCCGAATGCAGCCGCGGTTACTACGCGTAGGCGGGTCGGTGCTCTCCTTAAACGAACGAACGAAAAGCGACTCCGAAAAAGTTACAGTACGTTACTCTGTCCTGTCTATGAGTAAAAAGGCAGTAATTGCTATTTACTCCTAAAATTTTTCATCATTTTGTTATACGCCACAACAAACCTGCAGTTACTTTCATGGCGACTGATTTGTGTACAATCCCACGCTTTACGCTTTATTTTTATGGAAACGACCAGGTCATCCCGATTTAACCGAATCATCACGGTTCAGCTATTCCGAAGTAATCCTCGGGCACAATGGCGAAAGTAATTTCAGAGTAATATTGTACATTTGTTTGTGAGAGCGCGGTTATATCCTAAGATTCTGGTGCAGGGTCTCTCGGCGTTTCACACCACGAGTGATTCGGACCGCGGTGCGAATTGAAGATAATTGTTATTGAATGGGGCTTTACGCACTGTAGTACTTGGGCGGAGTGAATGTTCCAAGAAATCATTTGTAATGGGTCGATTTGGACCAAGGCATATAACCAGGCCTTTTAAGATATTTTTACGCTTGTTTGTACTTCATGGAAAAAGTGCGTAATTCTTCTTCTTTCTGTGCTATTCAACCCTTATTAAAGAAGGTAAATTAACATGATAAGGGAATGTTTCTTATCACAGTCCTTTACGAAAATTTCTTGGCGATTCACACCACGTGATGAAAGACATTTATCAAAAAGAGAATTTTGACGGTTCACACCACGGTCCGAGTAACTCGTGGTGCGAAACGACCAAGGACCGCGATGCCCTCAGATCTCAAGCCATTTTGATTTCGCTCCGAAGTTTTTATTGGTCTTGAAAAGTCCTCCAAGTTAAATGTTTGTGGCGAACGAATAGCTTCTTGGAGACATGTATTGCGTACATTACCATAATGTATTCCTGTTTTTAATGTACGGACTTAGTTAACTTTGGGATAATTAATAAGACTTAGGCCAACTTAGGCTTGACTGACAGGTTGTAAACTCGGTTTATTGGTTCAATGTTGTATAATAATAGCAGATGGATTCTAAATTGCGTTTTTGGCGTAGGTAGGTATTATCTACTTTTATCTTAGTGCATATTTATAATCCCTTAATTCAGAAAATTACGCCTTTAAGTTTAGTTTTATCTTAAACTGGAGTCTCCTTCTTCAAGGTCTATTTCTATTAAATATATTAAAATGTTTAGGCATATTATTAGTAAGAGTAATAAGTTACATAGTTTTCATTTTTCTCTGTCGCTTTCGTTTCTCGCTTGGAGTGAGAGGGAAAATAGATTCGTAAATACTGAAACGGCGGTAGCGAGCATAGCCCCGCAGTTCTTTTGCGCCATTCTCTAAACTAACTTAAGACAAGTCTTTCCCCGTGGACAGCAAACTTTTTCCTATTAAATTGAGAAAACAAACATATTTTAAAGCATATTTAGTTCTTCCCACATTTATCTCTTTCCAGTGTGGTAAAACCATGTTTTTGTTAGTGCGAGCATACGTACGTTTTTTTCACTTTACAAACATGTTAAAAGTGACCGCGTGGGTGCAACACTGACTCTTACGTCTATATGTTTAAAGAATAATATGGCAAGAGTGTGCCGCGGAGTTTTTACAGTGAGATACTGTAACTCGACACTCCGCGAATCTGTACTCTGGGTCCGGTTTACGACGCTCCCTCTGTCGCGTCTAAAAGCGTTCGTTATGCCGACGGTTCCCAAAGGTGGAAGGTGTTCCCCAACCTTGTAAAGGTTACAAAAGTTTCAGTTGACAACTCATCAGACTGTAAATTTTAGTAAGCACTCAATTCTGCGACCATACATACATAAGATCGCATGCTGATGTCGTCTCTACAATTTAGGTTTTTAAATCTCTTCGGAAAAGTAAATACATAGCATCTGATGAACCTTCGCTGTAGGTACTTTTTGGTCCCGTGAATAGTGTTTTTAAAACTTGCATCAAACGTTACAGACAGAAGCACTTCTAATATATCCGCAGGCCTATAAAACTTCCAAATAGGTATGACTTGTATGAGAAACTTTATTCTTGAATATCGTATTCGTTTGTGATTATTTTAATATCACGGTCCAGTCACTTGAATCAGCGTGGACAGCGGTAAAGTTTGAGAAACGCTGTTTTATACAATGTTCAGGACTCGGAAGGTTCGAGTGTTACACTTTTTCATGCTGCAACTTTGACTTTTAGTGGATAAAATATGTAATGCTTGTATGTTACTTCAGCTGCTAGCTCGTCTAGAGGGCGAACATTTTATTATTTACTTCTGTTTCAAAATTCCACGAATGTTCGCCAAAATTTGGTTTTCATACTCTTTTTTTTAGTTTGATGTAGGTTTTTTAACGATTTTTAGTTCTTTTTCCGTATTGATGGATGGTTGTCACGTAAAATAGTTTTGTGCAAACCGCCACAAAGCTGCTGTCGCGCTGTTACAGCGTGGCATTTGGCGGCTTTGAAAGCGCCTTAAGTCTTCGAGTTCTCACTAATTCTGGTGCTAATCGCATTGTCCTTAGTGGCATTCGAACCGTACTATCCAGTTTGCAAACTACTACGCCAATCATCTGAGAATCAATGTAATAAAATTCTCCATTGTGCAGGTACTACGCGGACCGCGGCACCTGTTCAAAATGCTACCTCTCCTGTCGCACCTGCATCGGTCCCCGACGCGACCAGTGCGCCTCCTGCCCTCAAGGCTGGCGGCTGGCCGCGGGAGAGTGCCACCCTGAATGTCCTCAAGGTAAACATTAAGATTACAGTGCCCTAATCAGCTCTTCAAGTACCAGCGCATCGAGTCAATAGAAATCAGTTGTTACCGTGGTCTCATGCGACGACTTAGGGTTGACAAATGCTACCTCTCCTGTCGCACCTGCATTGGTCCCCGACGCGACCAGTGCGCCTCCTGCCCTCAAGGCTGGCGGCTGGCTGCGGGCGAGTGCCACCCTGAATGTCCTCAAGGTAAACAATAAACATTAAGATTACAGTGCCCTAATCAGCTCTTCAAGCACCAGCGAATCGAGACACAATAGAAATCAGTTACAGTGGT
This sequence comes from Ostrinia nubilalis, assembly GCF_963855985.1. NCBI lineage: Eukaryota > Metazoa > Arthropoda > Insecta > Lepidoptera > Crambidae > Ostrinia > Ostrinia nubilalis. Next base: position 11,563,555 of record NC_087103.1, read on the forward strand.
CTCATGCGACCACTTAGGGTTGACAAATGCTACCTCTCCTGCCGCACCTGCATCGGTCCCCGACGCGACCAGTGCGCCTCCTGCCCTCAAGAGAGTGCCACCATGAATGTCCTCAAGGTAAAATTTCGATCTCCAACATTAACACAAACGATATTACAGAGCTATGACAGACGACAATGGCGGTAAAGACTAGCAAAACATATTCTGACTCGCTTAACATATTAGAATTCAGACAGTTTCATCAAAAAAGTAAATCTATGAAGTCATCAGTGGGTCTACCTACTCGTACTATCCAAGGCTTGCATCTCTATTTGTTACTCACTGTATAAATGAATAATTTTGACATGTTTCTATTAAATAAATATTTTTTCTTTCTTAATTTCGAATAATGTAGAATTAAATATAGCGTTGAAAAGAGATTTAAGCATTGGGGGAATGCTGCAATGTTAAATTTTCACTTGGATATTTAACAGGTATTTGAAGGAATGTATTTATTAAAATGTAAAAGAGTTACATTTTCATCTTTTCGCATTAATAAAAGAAAGAATATCAGGGAAAATCTTAATCATTCAAATTTTAATTTGATCTAATAGCATCCAATTAAAATCTTAAATGAATTTCAATCACCAATTATGGCCCACGGCTTAGTACTAAAACACTTGCTTACATCGCAAAAGGTATTTTCTAAATCACCTATTAGTTACCTGTCATTAATGGTAACGAGTGCTCCAATTAGGATCAGTTTCAAAGAACTATCTTAAACGTGAAATCAATTAACATCGATCCATTAACTACCCTCATTTTACAGTTTTCAGTTACTATTACCACCACTATAGTTTTAGATGAATGTATAATCAAGAGTAACATGCCACGTGGGGTGCGAGAAGCGTGCTCCACACGACGTGTGTATTTGTATAAGATCGTACTTTAGTTTAAGGTCACGTTTGTACACACATGGAGCTATGCTCTCAAAGTAGGTGTAAAGGTCATAGCACACTTATCAACCCGGAAAGGGATCAACATCGTATCGTTTTTCGCAATAGGCGAGGCATTTACGTTACGGTATGTGTGCGCGTTGCAATACGAAGATTTATGCAAAGAATACTGACCGTTTCCGATCCGTTTCCGGGTTGATAAGTGTGCTTCGTCCTCAATGATGAATTTATTTAGAAATATTAATTTTACAGTCGTTTACTGTTTTTGTCTTTCTTCCTGTATATAGAGCACTCACATTTATAAAGCGTTAAAAGCAGTTTTAAATCTCGATAATTTCCAACAGGTTTCTACCAAAGCGTCGGCGGCTGCCGGCACTGTCACCACTACTGCCGCGAGTGTGACGGCTCAGGCCCTCTCCACTGCAAATCCTGCCCTCCTCGCTTCATGTTAGACGGAGGCTTATGTATGGAGTGCCTGGGGTCCCAGTACTATGATGCCACCACCGGGACCTGCAAGAGTTGCGACCCCTCCTGCAGAACTTGCTCCGGCCCTGGCCAGTTCAGTTGCACTGCTTGCTCAAGACCTCTCAGACTCGACAAGTGAGTAATAACTGTCTTTTATAGAAGTCCTGCCCTCGCTTCATGCTAGATGAAGGCTTGTGTATGGAGTGCCTCGGGTCCCAGTACTATGACGTCACTACCGGGACCTGCAAGAGCTGTGACCCCTCCTGCAGAACTAGCTCCGGCCCTGGCCAGTTCATCTTGATAAGTAATTACACTAACCTTTACTATGGATTCTATGGAACTGATTATTGTGACTTTTCCTGCTAAACGTAGAGCGGCCCTGGTATGTTAAACTGCTTTCTTGAGACCTCTTAGAGACTAAACAAGTCTTAAGTTTTTGAAATAGACTGCTTTTTCAGTTAAATGAATTGGTATTTTTGTTAATTGGTAACCGTAGCCTAATTGGGGTAGGTCTTTTTCAACACCTTTAAAGTCATTCAAATAGAAAATTAAATTAAATAAAAACACTGCATTAGAAATCCGGACACTTGGCGTATTATACTCAATTGCTACTCTGATATGTATTCAAAAGTCATCAAATACCTGGTACAATACTGGTAGGTACTGTTTTTATATTCACGTTAATAAACATTCAAATATTAATTTTAAAAGTGCCCAAACCACTCGAAAGATCAAAATGAACAAACGTCTTACCGTACGCTCCTCAAGAGAGCCGTCGAAACGAGTAACGTAACGTAAAAGATTATTTTTCCGCTTCTCACGTCAACTCGGCTGTCTAAGGTACAAAAGCGTTTCTGATTGAAGTGCCCTAGTCCTACTGACATAGAGGGCGCTGAGAACGTTCAAGGGCCCTAAGCCCCTATGAAAGGGCTTAAGAAAACCCTCGCCAAATGTTTGCCAAGATATTTCCATCTACCTATTTATGACGCACTGTTATTTTAAACGCGAATTACATTTGTATGCGTGACGGAGTAACGGACGGGTCTAAGTAAATGCAAATGTTTATTCGAGTGAAATGGCCACGGCACATTGCAGATAGACCAAAAGTGACTTGGGGTGGGCTCGACCGTTTTTATTTTGCCATTACAAGAATACGCTCGGACGTTTATTTCTAAATTCGCACTTTTCGCGAATGTTTTATGCTATCATATAAAATAATATGTTGAGTTTATTTTTTTAGTTGATTTTGTTAATGTAGTAAACTTTTTATTCCCGTTTAATGGTTTATGTGTGATCATGATAGCTGTACATTTTAGGTACAGTCAACCAAACCTTCAGCATTATGTAGAGTTCGTATGTTAAAGTCACATGCAAAATTCTGTGTTACATTCGAAATTATTAATTTCTATTTGAGAAATCCTCTACTTTTGCTTTAAATTAAATTAAAAAGGGTTGTTTGCCTGCAATAAAACCTCCTCTTCATGGTCATCTAAATATATAAAAGGAGAAATTGACTGACTGACTGACTGACATATCAATGCACAGCCTAAACGGCTAAACGTAGGTACTTAAAATTTGGAAGGAACCGTAGAGGTGCACTAAGAAAGGAATTCCCGAAATTCCCATGGAACGGGAGTTAGCGGGAAAAAACATTTGTATGAAAAAATCTAAACCGCGTGAGATAGATGATGGGGCAAAACGGGATCCACGCGTACGAAGTCACGGGCGGCCGCTAGTAATGATAGATTTCTGAAGCTGAATGTTCTTTTCAGACTAAACAACCAATGCGTGCCGTGCTGTGCGGAGCGCGGAAATACAGCAAGCACCACTCCCGCGCCCGACTGCTGTCACTGTCATCCTGACACTGGTAAGTTCTACCACAGAATAATAATAAGTACGGGATTCCGTGGAGGGTAGTTGAACGGGAAGCATGGTCGATCTGTTTTAATGGTTTCAATTTATTATTTAATGGACTTTAGTGTACAAATTTGGTGTTATTTTGTGTTCTAAAGTGCAGTGAAGTGATGAATTATAAAAAACATTGAAATACTTCGAATTTGAGCGCGCATCGAGTGTCGAGTGGGTTGTCGTAAGAACAACCCGCTTTGGACCCGGTGGCGTCTTGAAACCTGCTTACGGGCATACTTAACTCCACGGAATCAATGAAAAATCAATAGAACTGAAACACCCACGTTCTATTGATAACTATGTCAATTTTCACTCGACATTGGCAGAAATAAACCTCCCAGAGAGGTTTGGTTGCCATTAAAAAAAAAAAAAAAAAATAATAATAATAATAAGTACTACGTACAGAAGTTTTACTTCGCGAAGGTATTTAAAAAAATGTATGCTCAATGTCATTAATAATATGGTGTAATTTAGCCTGTCTCAAGAGTCAAGCACCATTTAGTTGACAAACGTCAGTGATCGGCACTGCGCCGAAGCTATAGGGCTGACTTCGGTAAAATGATGTGACGTGAGGGGCCAAACTGTGGAAAATGGTGGAGGAAATACATGATTTAGCACGAATATCATGAATAATATTAACTACTTATTTACATCTCAGTGTCTTGAGGCAACTTAAAAAAGTACATTCTGTGTTTTTATTATTATTTAGGCAGTTAAATACTGCACAGTATTTAGTACACCGTGCGTGAGTCAATGTTCGCTTGTATGTGAGGCCTTGTCGAATAGTATCCTGTAGGTGGGCCATCGTGCGTGTTTTGTTGTCGTCGTCGCGGAGATGAACAGGCCTGGTTCTACGCCGATTTTTGTGTTCTAGATTTTTTTCATTTCCTGACACTACTGGTGAGGTTTATTGTACTATTTTTGATATTCTGTAATCCTTTGAACTTAAAGTTCTTGTTCTCAACAAGGTGCAGTAAGAGGCTTATTTGTCTTTTATTTTATGTTACGAATAAACGATTTTGCAATATTCTTAAACACTATCAAGAACATTGAGATATAGAGATATGCCAACTAATGCGCTGAGTTCGAAACTCAGTGTCGCATTAGAAATTCACACACACAAAGTAATCAAAAATGTTCATTATCCACTGCGGTATCAGTACTCAACGTTCGAATAATCTTTAGTACTATGCAAGCAATGTAAACTGTTTACATTATGACGTTGCTGCTGTCATCATTGCTGTCACGAGCAATGTGTTCTGTGTTTGGGCATATTGCCGCGACACCGGCGCCGCCCCCTTGTCACATCTCCCTTTAGTTTCTGTGATCTGTGATCAAGAATGTTCGATGTTGAAAACTGAAAATAAGCGAAATAATTTGTGAAAAGAAATTAAGTTTTTATATTTCACACGTCTCTCGCATTGCTACGAGTAAGTTGCTAATCCTATAGTTTTATTCCAAGGCGACTGCATAAACTCGTCGGGCGCGGGCAAGAGGCGTATAGCGGAGTGGTCGGCGCTACAGTCCAACAGCGAGTGGTCGCCGAGCGGTCCGCCCGCGACCGTCGTCACACTCGCCGTGTGCGCGGCCGCTCTAATGGTGTTCCTTACTGTGCTGTTTGTGCTACAGGTATGTGGAAAATTGTATAGTCATTTTAGGCTAAAAACTCGTCGGGTAAGAGCCCATCGCGCAGTGGTCGGCGCTACAGTCCAACAGCGAGTGGTCGCCGAGCGGTCCGCCCGCGACCGTCGTCACGCTCGCTGTCTGCGCGGCCGCGCTTATGGTGTTCCTTACTGTGCTGTTTGTGCTACAGGTATGTGGAAAATTGTATAGTCATTTTAGGCTAAAAACTCGTCGGGTAAGAGCCCATCGCGCAGAGGTCGGCGCTACAGTCCAACAGCGATTAGTCGCCGAGCGGTCCGCCCGCGACCGTCGTCACGCTCGCCGTGTGCGCGGCCGCGCTTATGGTGTTCCTTACTGTGCTGTTTGTGCTACAGGTATGTAGAACATTTGTTTTATGAGAGCTCTAAGGTCAAACTCTTCGGGCGCGGGCAAGCGTCGCATCGCGGAGTGGTCGGCGCTACAGTCCAACAGCGAGTGGTCGCCGAGCGGTCCGCCCGCGACCGTCGTCACACTCGCCGTGTGCGCGGCCGCGCTAATGGTGTTCCTTAGTGTGCTGTTTGTGCTACAGGTATGTAGATTATGGCGACCACGGGCTGGAACGCGTAGCGTGGGCAGGCCTCCTACTAGATGGACCGACGATCTGGTAAAGGTCGCGGGAAGAGCTTGGATGCGGGCAGCGCAGGACCGTGTATTGTGAAAAACCTTGGGGGAGGCCTTTGACCAGCAGTGGACGTCTTTTGGCTGACACGAACGAACGATGTAGATTATGATCTTTAAGGTCTCATCATTAGGTCATTTAGTCCATTGCAGGATTATCTAATTTACCATTGGCAAATGGATGTTTTGGACTGTACTCCCCACGCTAGCTCGTCGAGTTGGAGAAACCTAATGTTCGCATAATGTGTCTCTAGTTGCTTTTCACGATTATCACGAAAAGAGTGGGGCTGGTTCTTGTCTATTCTGGTGATGAGACCACACGGCTTGTAAGATCTAAAACTTGACAATACAAATTATGATGATTTAAAGGTCTGTCAATTTCAAATCATTTTAATAGCATCACAACTATTGAGACAATCTTGATGTAGCAAAACATGTGGACTTATTTTTAGCTGTAACAACTATATACCATGTTTTATGCAAATAAACAATTATTCTATTCTATTCTAATACTCTGCTAATCCTATCTGCAGAGCATATAGGAAGAGCGCAGCACAGGCTGCGACTCCTACGTCAAATTATTTCTATTTATTTTACTTTCCCGTCAAAACGATCTTCCCCTTTTTACTCTAGTTCGTAGGCAATGCGTGTTGAAATAAATGCGCGTCTATGCTACCTGTCTTGCGCACGACTTGAATGTGAACATACCTTAACACAAACCTGTGCAAACAATGAAAAGTGTAATGATTCGACACAGCCCATTTACAGTTATATTACACGGCAGTGATTGCAAAACCAGTTCATATTTGATTAGGACGCAAACGGGCACCCCTTGTAATTGTTGCAGCAACGATAATAAATCTTTGAAATTGGGAAGAAAGGGAGCTTCCTAGGAAATAATTCATACACGGGACAAAGGGTATAAATATTCGCCGTGTTTTGTACATTTGGGGGGTGCTATCTTGTGAATTCACTTCCTTGCGGAATATGTGCAGGAAGGGTGGTTTTCCTTGACAAAATCAAAATAATTTAGAGCATGCTACGTAACGTATTAGAACAATGGTGATGGTGCCGTATCCTTCCATCCGCAACAGCAATCATTATACTTTACGAGCCGCCACAGTCGTTTGATATAGTTCAATCGGACCAATAAAATAAAACGTATCCTCCCAAAACACGCCAGCATATTTTCCGGATGTATTCAAGTTACTAATGTCCTTTATTTTCTTCCATTTTTAAATTGACAGCTATGGCTTATGAGCCGTGGCTTATTGGCCGCTATTCACTACTATTAAATAGTAATGCTGAGGCCCGGTTTCTGATTTGAGATTTTAGGCTATATGGCTTAATAAACTTCATCCTTGATCACGGTCAAGCTATAATTCTTTATTCAGAAACTGGGCCTGAGTCTGGTATATTGAACAAGACTAATAGCGTTACGAAAAATATATTTTTTAAACTCAATTGCTCACTGAAAAACTAATAACTCATAATCCTATTTACAAAACTTACCAATAGCTCTGAGAAAAACCCTGAAACTCGAGCTTTGTCGTTGTGAACTTAATAGTTAGAGCGTTCGATTCGCCCACTGGACCGTAACTTCTAATTCTCCACTCCCTTTGTTAAAATAAGTTACCAACTCGAGGTTTGTCCTGAATAATGTACTAACTCAAAAATTTACTAAATTGAAACTTGCCAGGCGACCGATATTACTTTCTAGAATTAGATTTTAATAAGTGAAAGAGCGAACCTTCTAAGAACGAAGGAAAACTACACTCAACATCAAATAAATAGCACCTTCCGCGACGCGAACTTTAAAGATTTTCTTCTGACACAATCATGGTGCCCCATCAATATTGGAGTTATTTGAAAGCCCAATAAATATCCTTAAAGAAAAACACATATAATTTCTAAATAAATGATTAACAAATACCATAAATGTGACTGGAAAAAAGACCTCACTTTGTGCTCACCTCTGGTATCAATTAGACCAACAGATGGATAGCGATTAATCCCAATTTAACATTTTATAGCCATAAAATTTGGCTCATGCGCAACTACCTATTTTTTGAAGCAGTGACTCTGGATCCTTCTAAAGACGCATTTTTGGGGTAAAAACCTTTCCTTTAATGAAATGAAGTTTAGAACTAGGCTTTTAAATGGTGCCCATATTGGTGGGAAGTGGGGATGCATACGTTTGAAACTGCTTGTCGCGGGAGGTGTGATTTATTTGATGTCGAGTGTATTTAATCGTGGATCTAATACCAGATACAGATGTGTTTGAAATAATATGGAGAAACATGGTTAGCCCTTAAGTAACATCCTTATGTTTGGTTACACTTTGAACACCCTGGGGCAAAAAAATACCCCAAACGGAAATTGAAAAATTTTAAGTAAATATTGAAAATCAATTTAATTTTGTGATTTACAATGTATTAATGAACTCACTGAATTATACGATTGCTTTAAAAGAACGTCTATCTAGCGTAAAGAAACACCTTAAATCAATCATAACAAAAACAAATAATTTGTCATTGGCAACTAATAGTCTCCACAATGGTCTTTTAGAAAAATCTTGGAAAGTTATTGTGGGAACCAAAAACTTACACTAATCGGACATTAAATAGATGTTTTATGCATATTTTAAACACAAAATGAAATAAAACGAAAATTTCTGGCTTTATAATAAAGCAAAATAAATAAACTTATTTTTTTATAAAATTATGAAAAAATGTTTAAAAATATTTTTTATTTATTTTATTCCTAATTATCCTTTTCAAAACACATCAGACACGCTGAATTACTACGTAGTTATCACTTTTGAGCCCTATTTCTGTGTAGAATTTATGAACGCTCTGTTCTGAGAGGATGTCTTCAAAGTTCGAAAAGTATCATGTAAATCAAGCTCTAATCATCTCTCTGCATTCTAGAGACAATGTGCTACTTAATCGTCATATAAATATTTACTCATTTTGTTTCAATGTTGTAAAAACCTATTAATAACATGTTAGGTGATGATAAATTAAAGTATACGTAACTAACACCCTGGGGTAAATTTCTGCCCCACCTACCTGTACAAGCCAAACGGATGATTTTTTTCACATCCCGCATCTACGAGCTTAAAGCGCACACTCTAGATTGAGAATACACAAAACGACATTGCACTAGCTACTCTACAAAAAAAGATATGCCAATTTTTATGCGCCTGGGGTAAAAAATTACCCCACGGTGTTACTTAAGGGTTAGTAATGGATGTTTATTCTTCAAAACACATAATATCGACCCTAGTATTTACTGCAGAAGCATTTTATTTATACTTTACGAGCTTTATTTACACTGTCGTTCGAAACACTGCATCTTATGTATTCACCTTCCAATGTCCATTATTTTCTTCTATTCATAAGTTGACTGCTACGAGCTGTAGCTAATTGGTCGCTATCCACTACTATTATACGCTTAGGCTGAGTCTGATTAACACTACAAGAGAATTATTTACAATAAAATTTTAATCATTTCTTCATACTTTTGAGATTTGCCACGTTTCTCCAAAAGCGTCGGACTGACCATTCCTGAAAATTAAATTTCCACTGTAATTACGGGCCTTTGACTGACTTAATATCGTTTGTCAGGAGTTGACCAAGTTATTCAACCTTTTGCAAACGGCCTATTAGCGGAATGATTACGTACTAATTATTTTTATTAATGAACTTCAAAGGTTAATGAATTCGTAATTTTGCTTTTGATGAGTAGGCGTTCGGTTCCCTTCATTATCTTCGACGTTTGTGGTCTCACTTCGTCTATAATTATGTGGATTGTAATTTGTAGTCCTAAAATAGAACGTTCCTAATTATTTTGAATTGAAATGTAAATAATATTTTGTTGAAATGAACAGAATATCTATAGAAGGATATCTGTAGTAAAGTAAAGTAACGGGTAAATTGCCAAACTTAAAAAAAAAAAAAAAAAAATGTATTTATTGCCTTCGAACCATTAGACAAACTTAAGTAGGTAACGTTGATGGGCACATAGCTTATAGAACTGATAGCCAATCGGGCAGAAACGTTTTTGAGTGGATCGGAAAACGTACGTTTCGGCAGGCTGGACCAACGATCTGGTGAAAGTCACAGGGTGCACCTGGATGCCGGCAGCACAGAACCGTTGTGAAAATAGGTCTTGTTTTGCTTATCGTCAGTAAAGTGCTAACAGTGTGTAGATGTTTTTTTGACGGTTATAAAGACCGCGTCCTTTTTTCCGACCGATCTCCTGTAAAATGCACATTTTTGACTTACACACTTTTAGAACTTCACTGACGATATGGGTTTTTCAAATAGTTATTCAAATAATTAGCGTTCCGTTGTTACTAACAACTTGTTAGATACGAATATGTAGGGGGATAGTGGATTTTGTTATTGGCTTAAATAAAGTGAAAAGTAATTGATTGATATTGAAAATAACATGGAAATGTAAATTCACGTAAGTCCTATAAATACGCTTTTACAGTTCGTACGCGTTGAATGAACTAATTGCAATCATCGGGATATTTTACAAACGTTCACATTAATCGAGGCCCATCCATTTGACTATTACTGTGGCAATGAAACTGTTATTAATACGAATCCGCAAATGAGTAACAAAATGCGTATTTAGGAACTAATTGTATCGGAAACAGACAAGGTGTTGTAATGGACGCCGCATTTTATTTATCCGTATTTATGAAATAACATATTATTTCTTTGCAACATTTCACTATTGAAATAACTGACGACTTGGAATTTGTTTTTCAAATAAAAAAAGCAATAACGCATTGCATGTCAAAATGCGTTTTGCCTTTCGTTCGTTTCAGCCGAAAGACGTCCACTGCTGAACAAAGGCCTCCCCTAAGTATTTCCACGCTGAAATCTATCCGCGTCTGTATCGCCAGTCTTATAAGTGTGCAAGTGTGTCTCACATCATAAATTCCATTTTAAGTACAGTAGCGTTAAATAGTTCGTGACTGACACCCAAAGTAGCCAAAAAGTTCGCAACAAGTCTTTGTTACAATTGAAATAAAGTTGCATTGTCAACTTTACTTTTCATTGGCCACTTTGGATGTCACGAACTATTTGACGCAGACTGCACAACATACAGGACAGCAAGCAGCATCATTAGTAGGTTCTGTTTTGTAACGATAACGTATAATCTGTGATCTGTTGTCAACTGTACCTAAAGCGCTAAAGCAACCTTATTACCCGACTGCGCCAGAAGGAGGGTTGTTTTTAAGGCTCGTATTAAGCTGCGGGCGTCCGCTTGTTCCCAACAAGTCACACTGGTACTGATCACAAACATTAAAATATATCTTTAAAATAAAAGAGCTTTCATTATAAAGAAACAATGTACAAAATACATAAATCTAAATAATGAAGTAATCTAAAGTTTACAGTAAGAAAATATAGATTAATAAGTAGGGGTGTGACTGGATGGAATTTTTGTTCCAACGAGTAACAGGGTTACTAAAAACAAGCGTTGGGAACAAGCGGCGCGGCGTCTATGCACAAACTTGTCTCTAGCATCGAATCGTACAAATTGATAGCCTCTGCGGTTATTCTCAGATATTTCATATCCCTGTATCGTTAGTTGGAATTATTGCTATAAATATCGGCCCGCCCAATAGATAAATGCGCATTATGTAATAATGGAATATTACTAGGAACAAGCGGGTCTTGAATAATTTTTACTTAGGCAAAATCAGAATTACTAAAGCTATCTTTGAACACGAAGCTTCAAAGCTAAATAAAAACTGAGTCATATAATGCCATTGTATAATGTACGAGTAGGTGCGATTTCGTATTAAAAATGTATTAATGTGCTATTGACTGTGTACCAGTAGTATTATAATTTTTGTCTATGCATTGAAAGACAATGATGGCTGACTTAGTTTTTTCGGCACTTTTCAGCACCAGCATACCTACCTACCATAGATGTTGTCCAAGTATGGTAGTAGGTTTAGTTACCTATATTAGACATGTTGACACCACCAGTCAATTGACGTACTTTTTAAAACTGTCAAAACGAAACTCTCCCATAGATTTTGTATGGCACTACAAGCAAGTGACGTCACTATTTTGTCAACTCAATTAAACTACTTTTTTCAATTACAATGCGAACAAAAATCGTCATTTACAGTTAATTTAAAAGTAATTAAGTTTTTAAGACCAGAATGAAGGGTATTTTTAAAAAAGTTGTGGTTTCGAATTATTGGGGTATGGTGTCAAACTGTCTTTTGCAACGCATGCCGTTTAGTAAAAACTCATGAGATCGTCATTTGTTTTTTGTGCAGTATCAGTACGAACAGTAACCTACTAATTTTGGTTTAGCATAGGTTTTAAAATACAATGCAGCGTGCATCCAACTACGATGTAACCAAACGCTAATCTAAATCTGATATCAACCGCGCTCGTTAGCCCAACAGGCTTCAACACGGCCCATCCGACTAATAATATTTAATGCGTTCAGTTGCCGTAACAACGGGTTAATTTTCCGAGATTAATACAGACACAACTAGTAACTGCCATTCCACAGTTTTAGTGTCGAGCGGCAACTTTTTATGGAATCACAAAATATTGTTCGCTGTGTCTTGTTTTTATTGGTGGGGAAATTAAAATATAATCTGGAATTCAGTTTAGTAATGTTTTCTTTATTGAAATAATTTAAATGTTACTCATTGTTATAGTGGCGGACATAGACCTAGTGGTGGGTTAGAGAAAACTTCGAAATGCAGGTACAATTTTAATATTTTATGAAAGCATATCGGCCTTACTTATTACTGCAAAATTGATCTTATTACAATTGAATAAGGTCGCTGCAATTGATATACAACCTGATAGAGCTAACTGCGCACCTCGCTGAAATACGACACTCCCTCCCACTTACCCGCACACCTACCCACGTTCGTCCCGTCCATAACAGAGCGTAGATGTGACGTCACGGTTGCCAGGTGCGCAGTTAACACAACCGAGTTGTACTATAGTGTATTGAGCCTCAAGCAATGCATAAAAAGATTCGCTTTATTTTCGTCGCCAGATGCCTAATACAGCGCTGCTTTATTGTTCCTAACAAAATAACAAAGCAAAACCTACCATTTGTTTCTCAGCAATAACACCCTAAGCCATCTTTAAATACAAGCTTTTCAGACATTCGCAAATAATACACCCATTTTTCTTCGTAAAATATTAGAACTAAGCATTTGGATTTAAGCAAAGCCATCACATTTATACTAAACCGTTAAACTAAATTGATACACTTATATAAAATGCGCTTGTAATGTCGGACCGAGCGACGAACGTCTGGCACCACAGACTGGTGAAAAACAACAACTAAAGTGCAATGGAAATAGATACAGTAGACTGAAAAATATGCGAGCTTAGGACTTCCCCAATCTGTCTGGCCAGCGTGAGAAGTTTACGCAAAATCCTTTTTCATCATCATCATCATTTCAGCCATAGGACGTCCACTGCTGAACATAGGCCTCCTCCAATGACATCGCACGGTTGGTAGCCACCTGTATCCAGCGCCATCTTGCTACCTTTATAAGGTCGTCGGTCCAACTTGTTGGTGGACGTCTCACGCTGCGTTTTCCGGTACGTGGCCTCCACTCCAGAACCTTGCTGCCCCATCGGCCGTCAGTTCTGCGTACTATGTGCCCTGCCCATTGCCACTTCAGCTTGCTAATCCGTCGGGCTATGGGGACTTTAGTTCGTTTACGGATCTCCTCATTCCTGATTTGATCTCGTAAAGAAACACCGAGCATAGCCTCCATAGCACGCTGTGCAACTTTGAGCTTCTTTATGAGGCCTATGGTGAGAGGCCACGTTCCTCATTCTTCCACGATCTTTCATTTGCCTCTGTTAGAGAGGATCATGCTCCTGCAATGGACCGACGTGTGTATTTGACCTGATGATGAAGATTGATAAGGCAAACATTGGACGTGTCATTGAAATAGAACGCTGATTATAAATCACTAACTTAGTTCATTGAGGTAAGAAAGTTAAGTGTGGGTTACTTTACATGTTTTATGGAACTACATAGTATTCCATAAAAACTTACATACTCAATAGTGTGTTATAAGTATGATTTCTTCAATAATTCTTTACAATAAGCGGTATTTATACGACATCGAATGCTCGTTAAAGTGGTCTGTGATCAGGATCAATAAGCAAAAATAAGTGCAAAAAATCAAGATAAACTAAATAAATCAAAGGAGAGCCTTCTTCAACCACTAACATTGTGTAAGAGGTGGAACTGTATATTCGCGGGGTTATTCTAAATTCTAAAACACTCCAATTCCAGCGCTTAGTTAAAGTTTGGCAGCGTAATTAGCGGGGTCTGTGAACTTTAAAAACGAGAATAAATCGGATTAAACTGGACTAAACCGGATAATTTATGTATTGATAGCGTCCATTTAGGATTTTTGTGGCAAATTTAGTTTTATCTGAACTCTTAATCGTTCTTGAATGCTGAATTTAGGAGTTTAAATTAGTATTAGAGGTTTGGTACTATTTAAAATTCGTTGATTTTTTTAAAATGTCTCAGCGTAAAAGGCCTAGGTCAAGAGATAAGGAAATTCAAATAACGGCCAGCCTGTTTCACCCTCTCTGAAAAAAAATCAGGTAGTCTTTTTGGAACTTATCTAACAGAATTATTATAGATAGGTACTACAACTTTTGCAACTGTTGGATCGTCATATCTAGCAACATTCAATGGTATCCAGCAACTTTTTCAGGAACAGTCGAGACTCTTATTCGTATTTAAACTCCGATGTGGCAATAATTATTACGTACTTATATCATAATAATTACTATGTTATGTATATTCTGTGGAATTTTAGCTTACAAACAGATAAACGATTTCCGAAGAAAATCTGAAGTCAAGTCTTCTTATTCTTAACTGTATTCACGAAGACCTATTAATTCTCCTTTTCTCCCCAGATGCGAACTCCCCGCCAGCCCAAGTCCCGGTCGCGCGGCGTGGTCTACTCCCCGCTGGCGTGCACCGACGAGGGTGACGTGGCATTCCTCGCCACGACATGCCCCACCAAAAGCCCCGGCCCCGAACAGAAGCCGCTTCTCGAACATTCCACGTAGTGAGTGAGTGAGATACAGTGGACTTAACGAACGCGATGATAGGTCGGTCGTTGTTAACGCTTGTTTTAGATGTTTTCCTTGAAGTGCACCTTTTACGTTAGTTTAGGTGCGAAAATGGATGCGCTTCAAGGAATACCTCTTGATTGAGGTGTAGTAGACCGAAGTTGACATTGTGAAAAATTACTTACAGTAGTTCAACGACAACGTAACCGTTTGGTTAGCCGAACGGTTTTGTAGCGGAATGTATCATGCATTTTAATTGACATTGTAATGATCATAAAGATACCTAATCAGTGATGCATCTAGGTGTTTTTAATTGTATTTATCATAAGTTTAATTCAGAATTGTAATTTCATTGATGTGGTCTTCTTACTGACCATTGTTCATTGATTGATCACTGATCGAAAAGGGTTGACAATGCCTATAAAAGTCACCACTGCGGGATAATATAATATTTTCTTACGTCTTTTGCCGACGTTAATGCAGCCTAATACACGCGCGATTTACCGCTTTTGCTGGTGACCGTACACAGTATGTTATGTCACAGGCTAATGGGTCACTGACTTGGTGACATAAATGTTAATAGCCCGTTAATCACACGTCACACACGTGACACAATTTACTCGAATTACAGATTAAAACGCGTGATACATTTTGTTCGTAACAATCATCATGATTAACCTCAAATGGTCCCTTAAACACTTGTTAACGCGATCGACCGTGTTAAACGTACCTAACAATGTCTATTTGCATCGATTTTTTTACGTGGAAGTATGAAAACCGATCGTCAAACGTGCGACACACACGAAACTGTACGTATGTAATATAGTTAGGTATAAATTCGTATTTTACGTAGAACAAAACGTTCGTACGACGGCGTGGATAAGTTCTGCCGTTATTATTGTGATATGGAAACTTAGTTCTAACGCTTAGTTTACCTGATCGCTGTTACTAGTTGGTTAACGTATGATTTTCGTTATAAATGGCCGACAGTTCACGATAAACAACGAAGGAAACTCGACAACAAAAAGACGTAACGAGTGGATTCGTCTCGCAAACGTCCATCTTGATTA
This sequence comes from Ostrinia nubilalis, assembly GCF_963855985.1. Lineage (NCBI taxonomy): Eukaryota > Metazoa > Arthropoda > Insecta > Lepidoptera > Crambidae > Ostrinia > Ostrinia nubilalis. The sequence continues at coordinate 11,579,335 of NC_087103.1, forward strand.
TATTATTGCTCTTCAGGGTAACATTATCCCGGAAATTCGTTGACTTTTATGGAAATTTTGATTCGGACTGTAACATGTTTTGACAGCTGTCATGATTTCTGTTGCTGTCAAAGTTAATTGAGACAAGTTTTGAGTTTAAAAAAAAACTTTACCTAAGTGTAGCGACACGGTAAAGTTCAAGAAAATATTAACTTCTCTCATGATTTTTTGTTACTTTGATACCAAAATGACGATGTTCCCAGAATGACATATTGTTTGTCTTAGTAAACATAATAATAGCAAAGAAATATGTTCAAGTTCAAACCTTTATTGGCCAAAAACAGTAAGTACCTAATAAAGAAATATAATCCCTTAGATATAATTAACTTTTATAGCTATAAATTGATACGAAATAATTCAGATAAACGAAATAATATTTTGCTAAGTGTTCTCGAGAATTATTTAATTTGCCACCTTTAGAGTTGCTCATTGTTTACCATTTCAAAGAAATATGAAATAAAATATTTTTGGACCAAAAATTGGAAACGGATTACAATTTAATTTAAATAATTAATTAACATTCATTTGTCTAGACGTGAAGACTATTTCGTTAATTAATTTTATATCTTTTCTTATCCTAATCTCTATTTTTATCGTTAATTGCTAGCACTATTTTTTTTTCGTTTAAACTTTATTTAGTTGTCCGACAAACCTAATCATTTGGGGTAATCCTATTATGATCATTAATATTATAGACTCGAGGGCATATGTAACGTTACAGTGGCAAACTCGCTCTAATTCATTAGAAAATAAAAATGATCTCAGCGTCAAAATAAATGTCAATGTGACAACTTTGACATATGACACAATAACAACCACCCATCACGCGAATATCTGATTGATTAATTGGCCCATCAAATCAAAATTTAGTCTAAACAACTATCAATACATCGCTTAACCGATCACGACACAAGTACAGGCAACCGCACTGGTTAAACACTGCTGCTTCTTATGTTGTCGTAATAGAGTTGAATTTGCAATAAAAAATTATTTCGGATGACTGTACATCTGGGCCGAATCGATACAGCAACGTGACCCGAATATAACGCGTCAACTTGTTTTCACGCCTAAACTTATAATTAACGACAACACCGGTTTAGATCGAGCATCGGGGGGTTAAGTATCGGTTCAGATTGTCGGTGAAACCTGGCTCTATTGAAGTTTGACTTTTGTGATATTAGAACTTCGGGATTGATTATCTCACATGATTAATTGTTTTATGGGGAGTTAAACAGAAAATTACTTGAAATATAACACAATATGTATTTCAGAAATAATAGACTTTAAAAAAATATTCTTATATTCACAACTTAGAACATGACTTAATTTTGAGCAAAGCAAACATTTTTTCTGTCTCTAAAAAGCAATAATATAATCTCTAGAAATCATTTTCATTTCTCTGAAGTAAAATATGTACTTACATGTTTTGTTATCTTTCGAAGAAACGTCTTAACTTAACTTTCATTAGTTTAGAATTTATAAAATGATATTTAAAACTTGATCAATCAAAACTTGAAAAGCTTTTCATAGTATATTTAGTGTAATATCTTATCGGCCATTTTCAACTAGTAACAGCAAAAAGGAATGTTGAAGTCACTGAAATTTAATACCCAAGCCATAGTCGTTGCCACAGGTTATAGCAATCAACCTAAATCGAGTTAAGATCTGATTAGGCTCTCTCCGACGACGTCACAACTCTGTGTTTTATTGTAATATAATTATAACTTAGTTTTAGGACGAAGAAGTTACCATACAATGATTTATAAACTGTACAATTTTTACATGAAACTACCACAATAGTATACAAACTTAAAAAAAACGCACTACTATTTTATATTGTAAAACAATTCACGCCTTGTCATAATTTAAGTTTCTTTTTTAAGTAGAAAAAGTTCTATTTTAGTTTTAAATATTTTTAGTGAAATTTTTATTATCTATTAATTATTACTATGCTCTCAACTACTGCTTTTTGGCTCTTTAGTTTTCGTTTTAATTGAAATTATGCCACAAATTTTAGTTTAACTAGTTAAATAATTATGCGTAGTCTCAAAATATTATTTTTATTTCATATTTGGCTGTAAAGGCCGGGTTAGAGAACCTGACAAGTAAACTCTACCTATAATTTTAAACTAATAATAATGTGATAGAAAATACGATGTATATTGTTCAAGCAACAGTGATTTTAAAATAATGATTATAAATATTACATTCAAAGAAGAAATGTTACCAATTTTATATCACAAATGTATAGTTAGCTAGATTGTTGAATCGTTAATAAATAATATTAATAAATTCTATTTCATAATCTATGTCACAATTTTCTCTCTGTTTAGGCTACATTTTTGACAAATTATGTATTTAAAAACAATTGTAATTTATTATTTATGATTGATTTGATTTGAATGTAAAATTATTTTTATAAAATGTCTAGTTTTAGTTATCTTCTTGACATCTGATCTGACCTTAGGTTTCGTTTCAAAATTATTTTCTGCATAATTTTAAAGATAGCTTAGCGCATCGAAAAATCTTTTTTTCTGAAAATGGAAATATCGATTTTCTATTGCAATTTTCTAGTTTGTTTTAGTGGGAATCTTTTTAATTAAGAATATATTTTTGTATGAAATGTTCTTATGTGCAATTAATATTTGTAATAAAAACGGAAGTCTGTGTCGAAAACTTGTTTTATTGTTATTTCGTAAATCCTATATTTTACTATAATAAACTGCTTAAGATCCAAATGTCGGGCTTGGATATGCATCATGATAAAATGTCATCGAAGATTTTAAATGACAAATGTATGAGCTTATCGTGCAAAATCGATAAAAGGCCTTGATAAAAGTTAATCGTGGTGCGCATCCTAGGCCTACGGTACAATATGTCAGTTCTTACGACCATTTCAAAGTTACTTGCAGAAAAACATATGACAATCGATACCTAACCCTCTCACGACAATACGGCAGCAAAGAGCCTCGTGGGAAGTAAGTTCCGTCGTAGGCAGTACGTTTGAACGAGCCATCTGCGCCATTTGCTAACGAGTCTAACTGATCTGTTTCCCAAGTGTCGAGGACGCAAAGAAAGGCTTGGGGCATAGGTAAGATGTAACAGCCATGCCACGGCGCTGCTGTACTTACTAAAATAGTGACCGAGTTCCATAAAGCCGAAAGGTTAATGCAAAACGAATGTTGAGGCGTAAAAGTTCTCAAGGCCAACTTACAGAAAATACCAAAATGAATTTTATGTTTTTCTTTATTAGAAAGAACTTTGTTTCACTTGGAGCCCAAGGTACCTACATAATGTAAGTTCTGTACACCTCATGACAATCGGTATCAGGAAGCGATACGGGTTATTGTTGGAACAACGGGTATGTGTATAGTTAAGTATTTCTATTGGGACTGTCTCACAATCTCTACATAAGATTTATATAATCGATATGATAAAGAATATAGGTAATTTTGTTTTCCAAAGCATTTAATAAAGAAATAGTAAATGGTTTGTCTCATTTCTTTTGCCTACAGTCGTCACCCTCTCTTCTTTGAATGCGAGAAACGATTACAATTGAAATCCGAGAAGAGCAAATTAGAGCGACGCCATTAAATAACTTTATGCGTATTGGAGAAAGTATTTTCAAAATGGTTCCGCAATCAATGACTCTTTACAACACCATACATAAAGAAAAATATCGAGAATATATTATGTGCGAGCTAATTTCTGGATTTGATCCGATTCTGGTAGAATTGGAAAGCTTTTTCCAATTCTCATAAAATGCCTTTTCAACTGTGGCCTAAATGGTTCGGAGATTTAGATATTTCCGTTTAGTGGTAAATGTATTCATCAACATCATTTGCCTGTCGTTTTCAGAGTTTTACTAGATAGAACTACGTCTAAATATACAATAACTCAAAGGACTGACTGACATAGTGATCTATAAACGCACAGCCCAAACCACGGGACGGATCGGACTGAAATTTGGCATGCAGGTAGATGTTATGACGTAGGCATCCGCTAAGAAAGGATTTTACGAAACTCCACCCCTAAAGGGGTAAAACGGGATCCACGCGTACGAAGTCGCGGGCGGCCGCTACGTTTTTAGCATAATTATTTATGTGCGCTATTTTTGGAGCCCAAAAAGGAATCGGCATTGTAATTCGATTAGTTTTAGAGCTCACGTTCTGTCCCGCAGTTGTATTAAATATTTATCTGACCATACATATTCTAATAGGAAGGATCAGTGAGTTTACGTTAGGTGTGCTCGCTAGCGACTGCGTAAAAAAATGACAATAAATGTATGACATATTGTGAAGCGCCCCTAGCGGCCACTTTCAAGAAATAAAATCTTCATAGATTTTTTTGACGTTCTCGCTAGCCAGCAGTTCTACCTAACGTAAACTCATGGTAAGCACACTGGTAACTATGGTGTCCCGATCGAAGTCGAACCCTTGTTACGGACGCATACATTACTAGGGCAATATCGGAGGGCTGATATTTGCATAGTAGGTATTGTCCACTGGTCACCATATTAACATCTACAGGCTTGTCTCACAGGGATGCTTTACTTTGAGGTTTAACATGATTTACTGTAGAAAGTTCATGAGTTTGGATGCGGTATCACAGAATACATAATAGTAGCAACAGAAATTGCACTCCTTTGTGTAGGATCAGATGCCGGCATTTTAACGGTAATAATAATAATGCAAAATATCCAACGCACATGGTGCATTCGAAATCGCACCTTACTACTACGCTCACAAGAGCGCAATTTTTTTGTGTTCAGAATTGATCTACCTCACAGCTCAAGCGTCAGGGTTGTATAAGCAAAGTAAAATAAATAAAAACTTAATTTTTTATTGTATTTACGATTGGTAAACTTTAATTTAGTGGTGTTTGTATAATCGTACCATCTCTAAAGTACCTATTAATAAACTTCAGTGTTGCGATAATTCGAAATTGGACAAACAGTTTTAAAAGGTGTAGTGTCTGAAAATAGACACGGTGAAGTAAAGTTAATGTTTTTATTAGCTAAAATAATTTTTTTGCTAGTTTTTTGTCATAAGTATTTCAAAATTATTTTAAGTGTAGTTTTTTATAATTATTTAAATTACTACAGTTAATTATTACTCCTAAATATTACGATTTTCCATTAAAGAAGAATAACAGTGCCGTTGGAACAATAAACCTTGATTGCGACGATGATACATACACCGAGCGTGTATAGAAATACGCGTGTGCTCACAGGCGCGTCACGGCGCGTGGCGGCCTTTACTGATTTGCAACTTGAAGTTGTCGCGCGCTGTAGGTAATTATCTCGGCCGGCATAGGCGAGTGACGGAGGCCTGGCGGTATCGGAATTACGAATTGATTTAGTACGCGTCGTGACTTTTCTCGCTGCGTTGAACATCCGAAAAAATACTCAATCGCCGCGTTTGGTGTTAGAGCCCTCGCCCACGGTGACTACTAACAAGCGTTAGTCGCATTTACAACGCACTACAGAAGTGATGCCAACGCGCTACTAACGCGCTATAGTAGCGCGACTGCATCGGCATGTGTTCAGAGTGGTACCGTAGTACCTAATATGGTACGATGTTCAACACCGGTAATACTGAAATTCCTTTGGACATAACACCAGGACGAAAATGACGGATTATTTAATTACGGTGCCCAAGTGAGACATGTCCTCTGGTCGGGCCGGGGCAAGATTCGTATGCGGTTTTAATGGAATCCAGCCGGTGATCAGGATTTGACTCCTAGAAATCTAACGTGGCAGGAGACAGGTATATGTAGACTGCTATGGGACTTTGTTATTGGTCTGGGATTTCACAACCACGGTACATATTCATGGAACACGGTGTTGCCTTCACACCTTCAATTGGAGATATGAAACTTATCTTCTATCTTGTTGTGTTTAAATGAAGTCTTCCTAAAGAACTCTGTCGAATTTAATGACACTTGCATGCAACATCATCATCATCATCATCTCAGCCATAGGACGTCCACTGCTGAACATAGGCCTCCCCCAATGCTTTCCATGTTACCCGGTTGGTAGCGGCCTGCGTTAAGCGCTTTCCTGCTACCTTTATGATGTCGTCGGTCCACCTTGTGGGTGGACGTCCCACGCTGCGTATTCCGGTACGCGTGCAACATCATCATAGCAATATACATTCTGTTAAGTTTGCTTTAGGATAATCCTATTCATCCTTAGGTGGGTCAAATTATGTTGACTATATTTGCAGGGAATATGATTGTGGAGTGAACGCACTGAAATCGTCTGAGAGAATAGCTTAGGTACGAACTTCAAGTACTTATTAGTTGGCCGGTAAAGTAACCCTATATAAAAAAAATATAATGGCTAAAAATTTCTTTATTAAATAAATTTATTTAGTCAGTGATACCTACCTACATTGTATGGTTAAACCTGTATTCACATTAAGATCCTGAGCACGCGTACTTTATCAAATAAGCTTTGCGATTCTTCTACTGATTTATATAATTTATTTATTCACAAAGAACTTCTTTGCGTTCCTTTATTTGAGAACGTAACAATTTTATTTAGGAAAAAAGATGCTCATTAAAATATTTCCTTATAAAGATGGGGTTTTCGCTGTTTCGTTGAGTGTACGTTGATAAAGAGTTCTTATCTTAAGCGCATTGTTTATTTATCTTCGGATTTTCAAGGAAATTGGTTTGTTTTTGTTAATATTTGCTGAAAGGCCGGGCATTTTACTGTTTGAAATTAGGTTACGTGTGGTATACAGTCTAAAAAGGAGGTGTGTAGTTGAAAACGTAGTGTCTATAAATTTTTTAGAGCACATGTGCTACCTACTTATATCTTTTGTTGAAAAGTTTCTCCTCAATCTATACTTATAATAAAATCTGTAGAGAGGTCAATTCTGTATAGCCTGACCAGGAACATCATAGAGGCGCGTCAATTGCATTTGATAGTGCAACACTGAGTACAGTCGTACCTGTGTTAAATTAATAGGCTAACTTTATGTGTCAGGATTCAGGATTACGGGCTAATTTGATATTTTCATAAATTAACGAAAAAATATTATTATAGGTAACATGGTTTAAATAAATTAAATGAAACATCAATCGAGCTAGTAGGATTTATTTTATTATTCATCAATAATCAAATTCAGAACTTGAATATTCAACTGCAATGTCTGCTTATGAACGCTTCAAACTCGGTACTTCTTTCCCAATTCCATAAAATTCAACACTTAGAAAGTGACAAAAAACTTTAAAATAGGTAGTTGAAACAAACCACAGCTAATTTTCATAGTGGACTGTACTATACGATAAACATGTCAGTCAATTTGACAACCTTTGTTGGAAACATTATTCAATGAAAATATTGTCCGAACCCTTGGTATTTCTCTTCGACAAATACTTTAACACATTGTGAACCACTTTTCTTTCACGACTATAAAAAGATTTTAGCAATTTCATTCACAAAATCAATTGCGAACATTTAAAATAAAGTTTGTTTACACTTTGACAGCAATAGACTGACATGCAAGGTGACATGTCAATGAAGTTTTCAGTTTTCCGCAACATGGCGAGGGTTTTTATGTTCTTGGTCAGGCTATACATGAAATATATTTTCAAAATAACTATCAGGGGGTGATTAGTGATCGATACTGATGTCAAAAATGCAATCAGTAAAATTTTTGTCTGTCTGTCTGTCTTTCCGTCTGTCTGTCTGTCTGTATGTCTGTATGTTCCTTATAGAAACAAAAACTACTCGACGGATTTTAACGAAACTTGGTACATACTCCTGGGCAGGTTATAGGATACTTAGGAATTCCCACGGGAACGGGCATTAGCGGGAAAGTCCTTTTGTATGAAAAATCTAAACCGCTTAATTTAGACGCTTGAAATTTGGCAAGCAGGTACCTTAGTAAACTTAAAGCTTAGTTGCAACAGGATATTGCAAAATTCCCACGGGAACTGGAATTAGCGGGAAATTCCTTTTGTATGACTGACTCACTGACATACCCACGCACAGCCTAAACGGCTAAACGTAGGCACTTGAAATTTATAAGGGACGTAGCTTAGGTACCGTAGAGGTGCACTAAGAAAGGAATTCCCGAAATTCTTACAGGAACAGGAATTACCGGGAAAATCCTTTTGTATGAAAAATCTAAACCGCTTAAGTTAGACGCTTGAAATTTGGCATGCAGATCCCTTAGTAAACTTAAAGCTTAGTTACAACAGGATATTGCGAAATTCCAACGGGAACGGGAGTTAGCGGGAAAAAACATTTGTAGGAAAAAATCTAAACCGCGTAAGATAGATGAAGGGGGTAAAACGGGATCCACGCGTACGAAGTCGCGGGCGGCCGCTAGTGTTAAAATAAATGCGACAAGCGTAATAAATATTTAATAATCAGATAGGTACACAAAAGACGCGTGACGATCTTCAAATATTTAACATCCGCCTGTACTCACAAATGAATGCAAAAGTAACAAAACGTTGAAACTCCAAAGTCCAATTCCAAAAATTCTTGCCGCAAACTTCGTTTGGAAATAACATTTTCCTTGGAAAAAGGGCCATACATTATTTATATAGGGTGAGATATTGTTCGGGAGCTTTTGTTTACCGACTAGTTCTGTCCTAGGGGACTTCGTCTCGGCTCTGGAATAAATTGAATTATCGTCGCGGATGGCATCGTGTGACAGCCCTGTCCAGAGGTTATTGAATTTATTTACATACTTACATACACCCGTAAAAAAGGTCCCCAAGTATGGAATAGAACAGAATATATTGCCGCAGGCTGGATCGTTTTTATGAACATCGATTTTCTATTTGCGCAAAAGTTACTTTTACAAAATGAAGTTGCGAGTTTGGTATGGAAAATAAACTAGGGCTTTTGTACAAAGTTGAAAACTTGGAGAGTGTTTAGTAGAGATTATTTCAAGTCGATTTATCTTGGAAAGTTTATTATGACACTGAACATTGGAACGCAAAGCATTTTCTAGTATTAAGAAAATATTAACATTTTAAAGAAATTTATTAGAATATTAGACTTATTTGGGTGTGTAATGTATGATATAACTACATATCATATAATACTTAGAGGATATAACATCAAATTATATAAAATCGTTTAATATAATAATTATTTACTATAATAAACGAATAATATAATTTTAAAACGAATAATTTTAAGACAAATAACTATTAACTGATATAAAATGGTTTGATATAATGAATATTTTCTATAAAACTTACAATGTATACTATTTAAAACAAATAACATTCAAATCATATAAAAATAAAATATCGAACAATCAAATGAGATAAAATTCTTTTCCTATAAAACTTAAATCATATAACAATAATAATTTTATATAAAGTTCATTTGTTATAATAAGCATTGCATGCAGCAAGCAAGCAAACGAGCAAGCAAGCAAGCTAGCAAGCAAGCATGCAGGCAAGCAAGCAGGCAAGCAAGCTAGCAAGCAGGCAAGCAAGCAGGCAAGCAAGCAAGCAAGCAGGCAAGCAAGCAAGCAAGCAAGCAAGCAGGCAAGCAGGCAAGCAAGCAAGCAGGCAAGCAAGCAAGCAAGCAGGCATGCAGGCATGCAGCATGCAAATTTGACTAAAAACTTGAAACTTCTGTCACGGCTCCGGCACTGCGGGGCTCTGGCGGTCCCTCGCGTGCTAATCGTCGCAGATGGCTTTCGCTCGACACCGCGTCTTCGGCTTGCTGGCCGGCTTCGCCGGCCAGCCTCAGCCGCGGCGCCTCGCTTCCAGCCACCTGCTCCTCAGCCCGCGGGCCGCCTCGCCCCTCCGTGCCTACGCGCTTCTAAATTACACTCTAGGGGTAGGGCAGACAAGACTACGTGGAGTCGGTTTTACGGCGATTCGTTTTTGACACTAAAGTCATTTATAAGTCAAGCTAAAGAAGAACATACTTAAAAAGTTATATCTATCAGAAATTATATCAATTAAAGAGTATAACAAATAATATTTATTACAAGTAATGGTTATGTGAAATAATATTTATATTAAACAAAATTACATCAAATGAGTCTTAGATTAAGTAAGGTTTATATCAAATGTCTTTATGCGTTGTGATTGGTATCTGAAATGATATTATTAGAAATGATTTATTATATGAAGTAAACATTATTATGTTAAAAAATTATATCAAGTGTTATTATAACATACGTTTATTATACAATATGAACGTTATTGAAATGAATTTATATCATATAAACTTATATAAACTGTCACGCACCCGACTTATTTACTAGCAACGTAAAGTTTTCTAAAGTACTAACTGCATAACAAAAATAACAATAACTGTATAAATAAAAATAGCGATTCCATTGGCATTTATTTCATCAATTTATCTAACTAAATAAGTAAAAAGTAAATGTTATTATCATAGCAAATGTAATTTCACCTTGGGATACACTGGTAACACTGAGTTGGGTTGCCATTGGAAAAGCGATAAAATTCAGAACTTCGTCTCTAATCAATTACGATATTAATTGGACGGACTTTTCATTGAATTTTTTCCAATTACAAAATGCTGATTGCTGATTGAAAAGAGACAATTAAACTTTCAAACTTTGAAATCTACATTTAAATGAACTTCGTTTCTAAGGTCAATGTGCAGGTCTTTTGATGTGATTATATTTAAAGATGTTTTGATAGGGTTTTTAAAAATGGATAGAAATATTTCAAAGGTTTTAAAATCAGCATAAAAAAAACTTTTTGATTGGTGTACTATTATTATTTATTAGTTAGATCTAACAAACTGCTATCTATTGATAAAAAAAATATGGAAATTCAACATTTACCTATTTATTGAGAGAGAGAGATAGAGAGATCGGTGGCACAGAAAACGTACAAAAAGAAAATACATACGATAAGACGTAATAACAATTTGAACTGAAAATATTAAATGTACCTACAATTCGGAATAAAGTTAAAATCCAAACAGACGACAAAAAGCGTGTCAAAACTAGAAACAGCGTTCCAAAGGATTCAGAGGAAGCCACAATATGGTAGTCGTTTTCAGGCTCAAAGGATTTTAATTATAACGATATTTTTCGCTCAAAAAATGTCCAGAATCAAGTGAAAAGAATCGACAACAAACATGATATTGGCATCGCGACAACCAAACGCATATTTTTAATGTTCAGGGCCTAAAACAGACTTGGAAAGCTTTTTTATTTAGGAAAAAAAAACTGTTTAGTAAAATTACGATTAATTGATGATTAATTGATTGACTTGAATTTGTTAATTGAACCAGAAAAATGAGCACGTCACACTGACACCAGAGGTAAATTGGTTATTATCTCAAAAGTTATGAAACTTTTCTAGGGACATGTTAGGCTTATTTTATGCGTCTTAGGCCCAGCTACCTCCAGTTTCAGTGTGATGTGCTATTTTTGGGACACCCTGTATGATATGCTAAAAGGTAGAGCACACAATAAAGCTAATGGAAGGTAAATTTTATTGTATTAGCCACTGAAAATACAATTCTCAGCCTTCCAAATTCTTATGTAACACACGCATTCGTACAGAATTAAACTGAAAGGGGACAACAGCAAAAAACAATACAAGACACACCTTTAATTAATTGGTAATTAAATTCCCGCTGCAGAACTTGGAAACGTTTGGGGTACCTCGCCAGTGTACACAGGCCCAGAGGATGTCTCGAGTCGCCCGAGTGGGCAAGCGCAGACAACTTAGACAAGAAGAAGCCGCTCTACGTATTCCAGAATTGAATTTGTTTTTAGGGTTCCGTAGCCAAATGTCAAAAAACGGAACCCTTATAGATTCGTCATGTCTGTCTGTCCGTCCGTCCGTCTGTCCGTCCGTCCGTCTGTCGGTCCGTATGTCACAGCCATTTTTTCCGAAACTATAAGAGCTATACTGTTAAAACTTGGTAAGTAGATGTATTCTGTGAACCGCATTAAGATTTTGATGCAAAAATAAAAAAATGATAATAAATATTGGGGGCTCCCCATACTTAGAACTGAAACTCAAAAATTTTTTTTTCATTAAACACATACGTGTGGGATATCTATGGATTGGTCTTCAAAAATGATATCGAGGTTTCTAAAATATTTTTTTTCTAAACCGAATAGTTTGCGTGACAGACGCTTCCAAAGTGGAAAAAGATGGTCCCCCCCCCCTCTAACTTCTAAAATAAGAAAATTAAAAATCTAAAAAAAAACATATGATTTATTTATTTATTTATTTATACTTCAATGCTAAAAATATTAACATTAGGCGAACTTAATGATGTATATTATTATAAAAACTACCAACGAAAATTGTTTTGAACGAGATCTAGTTTAAAAGTCACGTTAGCCCCTCGTACTAAGCTAAATAAGTCGGCCAGTCCGACCCCTTCACCATTCGGCTATCGCAGTTGTAAAATGAAATGAAATAAATTGAAATAAAAATGTATCTTTTTAACATTCTAGCACATAGCTGAGTAGGTTCCTGCGGTAGTGGAGCGGGTACCGACTTCAACAAAAGGAGGAGGTTCTCAATTAGGTTGGTATTTTTTTTGTTACGTCAAATGCTACCACACTTCTGATGTGTGCACCTTGACAGCCCTGTTACGTCACAACTTCACTCCCACTGGAATCTACTTAGTTATGCGCTATACGTAGGTGGAGTGCGTAGGTTCTTTTCAGAACACTTAAGTGTTATACCCCTCAACTCTCGTCGCAAATGTAGCTTGTCACATCAAAATCTCAGAAGTGTTTTTCCTTTATTTTTTCCAACTACGAATAACATTTTTGCCGTATTTTACAAATTAGAAGGATGTTAACAGTCTATTGGTGTTACATAACCCAATGGACGTAATAGCTTTCACTGACTACTAAAGCAAGCCTTTAATATTGTGAAAAGTTTTTTTCAACCAACCACAATTAATTTCGGACTTGTAATGATCACAACATCATGTGCCTCTATAGACATAAGTAGTCTACAGCGCAGGGCCAACAAAAAAGGGCAAAAAGGCTTTAATTTATCTTTGGGGAAGGTTTCAGTGGCAAAAAAGGAGGTACAATTTGGATACCGATTTTTTTTCGGTCCCTGTCTATATGTTAATGAGAAGGTCGATCAAATGTATGTTAAAAAGGGTCATAGTATTGAAGTCGAATACCAAATGGGAACGCCCAGTAAATTGAAATAACAAGGGTAGGGGTAATTGACAATATGTGTATTAGGGCGACCTTTGAATGTGAATGGACAATGGGATCTCTGGCCTTTGTTTTAAAACATATATGGAACATTTAGGGTCACAAACTGGGGTTTTTATTTATTGAATTAAGGCGAAATAGCTTATTTTAATTGATTGCATGCCATCATTGCCATCACTTATGGTAAAGTTACATGTTATAGGATCTACTCGTATACGGCTATTTTTTTATTTACAAGGAACATTTTCAGGAATTCTAGAGTTCTTAATATAATTTTTATTATCATATTAATATGATTTAATATTACGTGCGTAACTAAAGGAATCACACTATTGTTTGTTGTACAATGACTGCTACAACGCTACGCAGCTACGGATTGTAATCTGTACCTCTAGCATGAACAACTTTCGTCTTCGAATTGTTCGCGTATTCGAAAAAATTAAATACTCAACCTTCGAATTAAACGATAACGTGACAATTTTGATTCTCAAAATAAGTTTCGTTCAACCACATCTCACACTAAGTTCACTTTACGACACGTTCACAAGGGCGCACACAATTGTAGTTTTCTTACTAAATCTTTTGATGGCGATTCGAGTACGCAAACGATTTGAACTCGAAAGTTTTTCGTGCTAGCCGTACTGACTACGGCGTAGCTACGAAAAAACTACGAAAAAAGCTACGAGAAAAAAGTAACATACACAGGTGACAAAAACTGTTTCTAAAAATAAGTAGAACAAGTTAATAGTTGCAAAAATTTGGATTAATCCATTTTATTCGACTGAAACTCCCATATGAATTCCAAAGTTCCGCTCAATTGTCTTCAACTACAAAACGGGTGTAAAATTATATTGCAACTCAAGAGGGATTTAGGGGATGAAGTCACATGCAAGTTCTCATTCATTTACCCCATATCACCCGGAGTTGGGGCCAAAGCGTATTTCGAATGGGCCCCACTCGGGCAAATACGGGTAATAGTAACTCAGCTCGCATTCAGTACTCAAGTAATTCAGAGTCCCCACGCGGACCGCAGTTAACGGGGCAGGGTCGGTTCAGGGTAAAATGGGGAACAGGGTAAAATGGGGACGGGATAGATGGCGGCCAAAATTCAGGTGTAACCTCAAAGGTACTTTAACCTTGTTTAAGTAATCGGCGAAGTAACTTACCGTATCTTGAATATCAAGAAGCCTTGATGTTGTGATTATAAATTGTCAATTTTGTAAAATAAGTTTTCAATATTTTTGCTCGAGCATATAAAATAAATATCAAATTAATAGTACACATATAGGACCAGCGACCTTTCTGAAAACTTAGAATTAAGGCCCACAATTATTTAATCAATCAATAATTACAAATCTTCATAAGTGTCATAGGGTATAGTTATATTTACTTCTCTCTATGTCCAGTCAGCGTCACCGTTTGTGACACCCAAATTAGCTAAAAGTTTGTAACACGTCTTTGCTATAATTTGGGCAATTTTTGCTACTTTGAGTGTCATGAACAATCAAAGACGCTGACTGTACTTACAGCGGAAACAATTGCACACGATCCCAAGTTCGTCCCTGCTCCATCTCGCACGGGACTCGAACCAGTTAACTTGGGAAGTTTGAGTCTTTCACGCCGTGAAAATAACTAAATGCGAGTGCGACAGAAGTAGGAACCTGCACGCCGAGTCAAGAGCGCCAATTATGTCACCCTACGCGCGTGGGATTATGCCGAAAGTCATTTTAGGGCGTTTTGTTGAGTTTGTAGAAAGTATCATTATAATATTTTTGTGGTATTCAGTACACCTACTTATTAGTATACTAAATTAATGTCTAAAGAAACGAGACCAATGGGCACATTGATAAGTGAACGAGACACTGGTGTTTGCAGCGCGACGTAAACGTGGTGTTTTTTATAGAATTTGACAGTTGGCTACTTGTAATCAAAATTGTCCGTGATTCGTTTTTACAAAAAAAAAATTGCCATTAATACCCATATTTTTAATTTCCCGAAGACACTTGTCAAAATCGCCTTCCAATTGTTGTTTGGCCATCCTGTGACTGAAATTATGATGATGATAATGATGTTGCCACTGGTGCAACTCCAGTGGAGATCAAGTTTGCAAAGGAAAGCTTTAGAGGGAGACTATGTCCAAATTAATGAGTGTCATTAACAAACTTCGGCACCTACGCTTTATGTCAAATTATATAATATTTCATGCCACGTTCGAGCCACGCCACACTCTTTGATGTCACGGCTTAAGTACGTTCAAAATCAGCGTATCAACAGTTAAATTAAGAGTTATCATTCACGAGGCACGTTCGCTTACATAATTATATTAACAAAATAATTAATAGACGCGAATTCGCGGCGCTTTACGAACTCGTTGTTCCATATAATTAGAAGACACATTTGTAACAGTAATTGCTGCCACCTCAGGTGATGTTATCAAGAAATTGCGTTAAAGCCATATTGCGCGTTAAATCATTGAGACGTGGAGTTATCATCTTTAATGATTGCACAGAGGGTTCGTTTTGGTTAAGGTTTTGTTTCCGTGTTTAGATTAAAGAAAGAGACAATATTTTCGTGAACAGGGTTAGAAGTAGCAAAAGCAGGTGCGTAAAGTCAAAGTCAAAATTTCTTTATTTGTTTAGACTAATAAATAGTTCTTACAAATCGTCATTTTGCTCTTAAGGAGCCTCTACATGTCTCATAATCTTTTTACCCTACCAGCGCTTCGAGACCAACATTTGGCAAGTGCTGAGAAGAAGCGCCGCAACAAACTCAGTCACCACTGTCTGCCGGTTAATATAAATAAATATAAATAGTAGTAGTAGGTACATTCGATTCAGGAGCAGTTCACTGAATTTACCATGCATTCTTGTATGGTGTTATCTTATAAGAATGGGTATACAAGATTGCGTGGTATATTAAACAAGGTAGTGACGTGCTAATATCTAGACTTACATATTAAGATACTAGTAGAAATGACTCGCATACATAAATTTGAATAACGTAATTTGTATAGCACCTAATTAGACGGTGTTTTATTCATGAAAATTAGGTTTATTTTTGTACGTGTATTACTTGCAACTATTGCTACCTCAAAATAAAGAGCATGTACCTTCTTTAAGTACCTATAAATTGAAACAAATTGAAACTTTTCACCTCGGCTCGGGAAACCCTTAAAAAAAGAAGGAAGAAGAAGTACCACGGTATAATTTTGACACTACAATATGGATAGAGTTGGTAGCTACATTTTTTTTATTCATGAGCTAAGGCGAGAGTGAACAAGCACTTACAGGGCAGGTATGTACCATCCTAAACAGCATCGGGTGTTATATCAACCAAATACCTGCTTTATGCTGCTTAAAAAAGTTATCATTATAAAAAATACAATTATTTCTTTGTTTTCAATGCAAGATTATGCACAATTCTCTAGAGATACGAGTACATACCTACGTTTTATTTTTGTTCATCATCATCATCTCAGTCATAGGACGTCCACTGCTTAACATAGGCCTCCCCCAATGCTTTCCATGTTGCCCGGTTGGTAGCGGCCTGCGTCCAGCGCTTTCCTGCTACCTTTATGATGTCGTCGGTCCACCTTGTGGGTGGACGTTATTTTTGTTACAAAGTAAAATCATTATACGCCTGCGGAGCTGTACTTAGGCTAGCGAGTAAATTAATGATGTAGACCTTTTCTTATTACTAAACTTTGTTATTTTTGAGAGATTTCATTATTTTATTATTCCACTAATGAATGTCTGCTTTAATAATAGCATTATTTGTGTTGGAATATTAACAAGAGTAAGCAGTGAGATTATTACGAATAATAAAGGCTATGAAGTGGAGGGCATTCACTTTATTGCAATGTAATAAATTGGTTCTGATTTTATTAATGAATTAACATACCTAATTTGCTAGGATTAAAAATTCGTTCAAGTCCAAGCAATAGTTTTTTTTATAGTTTGCGATACACACGTAAGAGGTTGATTTATAACATTTTTTTCATTTTTAGAGACAATATTGATAATACCTATATATTCAATCTTAATAACAATAGGCCACTTAACCAATTTCAATTAACTTTAGCATATTATTTAGCCTAACTAAAATCATATTTATGCCTTTAAAAAGCCATGAACTAGAGTTAGTTATTATCAAATCATGACCCTAAAAATAAACTTGGTACTATTGCCCTACTTTTCACGTAAGGAAGCATTTATGTTCTTTATTTATAGATCAACTAACAGGTTGCTGCGAGTAAGACGAACACGATAAATTCTCGCACGCCCCTAATAAGCTGAGCTAAACAACGAGTGATCCTGTAATTGGACCCCGATTTATGTCGTAATGTACTATCTCTACCGCCCCTAGATAACATAAGAACGAGAACTTAGTGTAATGTTAATTTGTTCATACGAGTTCAGTTCAAAAGTTTATATTTCTACGTGGTCCAGTGGCAAGAGAGTTACTATTCTGTCATGATTTTCAAAAGATACCTAAGATATAGACGTTAGAGATCTCAATGGTCATGTTAGAACGACACGCGGAGTCCCATACAAGTTACTATATTATCAGGTACGCCTCAATGCCGCAGACATTTGCCCGTCGAAGTACCTGAGTGTTTCTTACACGATCTGACCATTTGATATTCAAAATGTCTCGCAAGCATTTGAGGTGAAACCTGTCTAGCGTACGGATATGCTTTCGGTACAAAACCCAGGTCTCCGAAGAGTACAGAAGGTTTAGGAGTACTACAGCCATATATACTGAAATTTTAGTAGAGAGCTTCAGATCATGTGAACGCAGCACCTTAGACCGAAGTTTTCCGAACGCAACCGCCGCAGAACTGATGCGGTGGTTTATTTCGCCTTCTAGGTCGCACTTGGATGTAATAGTGCTGCCTAAGTACCAACAAGATTGGCTATTGTAGCCATGTGAGGGCACATGATAGGGCAGCCCAGCGTAGCCCTCTTATTGCGGACTAAAGGAATTTTGTCGCAGTTACCGTAGCCGAAAGCGGCTTGGGAGTATATATATATATATATAAATATATAAAAAACTATATTATATGGACGGATGACATTTGGCGCTACGCTCAGGTACAGGGTGGCCCAGAAAGAAATTCACTTTTGAAAATTCAAGGAAAAAAATTATGTGTAATTTTGTAGAACTTTATTTATTACAATTCAAAGAAAATTAAATGAAATTTATTTTTAAATTTACTTTCATTAAATTACATCGTCCAGGAGATTTCTTTGACGCTTACAACATTCGATCAACATACATCAAAATCTTGAAATGCGTTCGTTAGAATTACCTCTAAATCTATTTTCCATTTTTTGCCGAATGTTCAGCTTCAGTTGCTGCATGGTAGTTGGATTATAAAAGTATACTCTATTCTTAAGTTAACACCACAAAAAGAAGTTTTCTGGAGTGAGATCAGGGCTTCCTGGTGGCCAGGAGATGTCACCCCTGCCTAAAATTATTTTTTTGTGGGAACATGTCTCTTACCATCTAAATGCTCTCATTTGAAGTGTGACACGTAGCCCAATCTTGATGAAACCAAGTGCTCCTGTCATAGCCTTGCGAATCTTGCCACTTTGAAATCAAAAAGCTTTTCAGCATGCCAGTATAGCGCTCTCAAAAATTAATCATCCTTTCGATGCAACAAACCAATTAAGCAGGGGTGAAATCTCGTTGCTACTAAGAAGCCCTAATCTCATTCCAGCAAACTTCTTTTTGTGGGGTTACATTATGAGCAGAGTATACTCTAAAAATCCAAAAACTCTGCAGCATTCATCCATCCTGAATCCATTTCAAGGTAACTCTTACGAAAGTTTTCCACAATTTTTATGTATGTTGACTGAATGTTGTAAACGTCAAGGGAATCACATGTACGATGAAATTTAAAAAAGAAGGTAAATTTAAAAATGAATTGCATGAAATTTCCTTTAAATTACAATGGTTAAAGTTCTACAAAAATTTACAGTTTTCGTATCCTTACATTTTCAAAAGTGAACTTTCTTCTGGGCCACCCTGTATTTCCATACAAACTTGACGCGGTAACTTTTTAGTGTTTATTCCAATTTCAATACTAGTTTTTCAGAAATTCTATGATTTAACTAAAGTTTTTATTTATACATAATTTATTATTTTTTAAAATCGTTGCAAATTCCCTATTGTGTTATCTTCGGGGCTATCATTTGCTGTCGTATATTAGTAATATTCTATACGAGTATGAGTATGTGCGCACTCGCTAAAATAATGTTTTGTATATCTGAAAGTGTTGTGAATGCTTACACTAAAACGTTTGTTTTTATTTGTATAGAGAACAATAGTGTCTAGACAAACCTAAAAAGGATTTAGGACGCTATTTGGATCAAATAATATGTAATTGCTCAATAATGAATAATAAATAAATAAATAAATAAATAATGTAAAAAGTAGCAGGTAGGTTCAACGTGATTTCGATCCATCAGTCAACTCCATTCGTCTCTCTCTCCCACATTACAACCCTCGCACGAGCGAATGAGATGTAACCTCAACACCGACTCTATCGCAAGTAATTTACAACCAACATAACAATGTCTCAGCTCATGAAGTTACCAGTAATTGTGTTAAAAAGCTATTAAAAGCATCTGGATTGTATTCCGAGGAATGGTACAAAGTTGCCATTCGTTAACGACGCCTCAGAGGCCCTAGCGGCTGATTAAAACTAACTGGAGTCGTGAATTATGGCGGCAAGTTTAGACACGCTTATTATGTTACGTGTTAACGAATTTTGTTCCAAGGCTGCCCGATGTGGGGCATATCGTTGGGGGTCATAAATTGTGATGCGTCAGTTCAGCTGTTAATTATATCTGGAGTAATGATAGGATTGGTTTACGGATTTGGAGATAATTCTACGTTTTTTCCGATCAAAAGCTCGTGCTTTCTCACTACCTATAATGTTTACGAGTATACCAATAGCAACTCTATATACGATGTAGAGAGAGTGCTAAAAAATGCTTTGATTTGTTTTTGCCTTTAAAATAATCGTAATAAGGTAGTTAAAGGGTTGTTTATCCAAATATTCGAAGCGTCGGACTGTACACTAAGGCTGTGTTGCACCACCTAACTTTTACCCTAACTATTTGACAGATTTTTGATGTTTGTCAAAGTTAAAGTAAGATGGTGCAACCCAGCCTATTAGAGCCTAATTAATCATACAGATACCTATTAAGGCACGAAGTTGGGCATGTGCGTTATCAGTTCAGAATTGACAGCTGCAAATAACGATTCGTATATTTACCTGCCCGCTATTTTTTTTTATCCACAACGAGGAAGCTCTTGGCCTGTATATCACCTGATGGTAAGTGATGATCAGGCTGAAGGTGGAAGCGAGCTTCACCCGGAATCCTCAACCACAGAGGAACTGGCTATCTTACCTCTAACTGCCGGAACACAACAATGCTGTTTTAACATTGTTGTTATGGCGACATACTTAGATAAGATGGCGGTACCTAGCCAGGCGGACTTGGAACAAGCCCTACCACTAACCAAACCGAACAGAAAATTTTTTCCTACTGGGAATCGAACCCGGGACCTCTGCGTCTGAAGCAGGTGGTCTAACCACTAGCTAGACCACAGAGGCGGTTAATGTAATGTTTGTGAATTTGCTATTTGACAATAGTTGTGTATGTAAATACCAATACATGTCCGTAACTAAATGTAAATAAAGGTGTTTTATCTTATGCCAACCGTGCTAAGGTAGTTTATCTAATATTAGTAAGTAAGTATAGATTTTTATACGCGTTCGTAACGTACCTCGCGATGAAAAAGTTATCAATAATATTATTCAAACAGATATATCCTATCAGAAAACTATTGAGGGCGTTTCGGGAGGGCTTATCCTCCGTTGGTGGCGGCTTACGAATATGTATAGGCCAGGGGATTGAGAAAAAATAAAAGAAAACTAAATTTATTTTATCAGGTTGTCTGGGGATCGATTCGCTAAATTGTGTCTGGCAGTATAGGTTGTTTTTACAAGCTTTTAATGTTTTAATGTAGAGATATAATAATAATATGCTCCTTTTGTACAAATAGAGAACATCTTACTTGGGATTTGTATATAACCGTAGTTCTTGGATAAAATGCCCTATTTAACGTCTGCTCTTAAGAACGCAACGTGTCATACGTATTTATTAACTGCAACGTGACACATCTTTTTAAATATTTTCACAGTGATCTGGTAACGAAAAAGCGTTATTTTCGACTGTGATTCTTAATTTTGAATTTGATTCATTACCCCTATTAGAATATCAATCAAGAGTGATAGCATGCATTCGGACATATCTATAGGTATTTAGAATAGCAATCATTAGGGGAAGAGAGAATCTGGGTTTCAATTATCAGGATTAAGAATAGCAGTCCGATTTTCATGAAAATATAACGAGTTTTTCGCCAAAAGAAAGAATAAATTTCCAACATTCGTCCCTCTGCCTATGCTATACGGTACTTTATCCTTCCGTCTATCTATCATGCTCACGCCGCGCACGCGGGAAAATAATTTAACATCTCATCGCGAGCCGGGTTTAAGGTTTCGTGTCAATACCAAATTTTGCAAATGCATACTGTATTTAGAACGTGCAGACCGTTTGGGTTGGGCTTTATATAATGCTCATACTGTATATTGCACACATAAAAGTACATATAAATATTACAATATCTTTGAAGTACACAAATTCAGAAATAGAGTAGGTTAGCTACTAGAGTGACTAAAATAAGGTACTCGAAAATGTAGGTATGCTTAAATATTACACACATAATTGTACTGATGTGTACATATGTGTAGATATGCGATAGCAGATAAGAATAACCATCTTCGAGAAATGAAACTTTTATTACTTTGCTTTATCGTATTATATTAATATTCTGTTCTAAGCTAAATACCCTTTTAGTTCTTTTAAGTTTCTATTATATTTTTCGTAAATATATTCTTTAAAATATATTTTTTTCTTTAAACTTTGCTGTCCAACTGTACTTTTAAATGGAGCCTTGAATAATATCAGATAACATAGAGTGAAACGAAGGCAGCAGTTACAGCTTTATGTAAACGCCGACCTGTAATCTACCGGACGGCCTCGTGATCCCAAATTTAACTAAAATTAGCTCCCACCGCTCCCGAGTCTTATCTCTACACAAAGGAATAAGGTACAGAAACTACATTATTTAGACTGATTAAATAATAGTTCTAATAATCAGAATAATCACCCACCCATCCCTTTTAAACTACGGTAGCTAGTTAAAAAAAAAAACTTAATATTAAACATTCATGGAAAAACACTCATCACACTAGCAATTTCCCAGTCAGGGGTATCTGAATCCACTAACATAACTGTTATAATACCACTTGGTCAGAATCAGATGATAGTAAGTATAGTTTACTAAATTTCTAAAAAACACTTTCTAGAGATTTAATAAACTATAACATACCTACATTAATATAAGACAGTAATACATGAGGCGCTATTATGAAAGTCCTTTTTTTGTCTTTCTCATTTAAGTTCTTTATATTGTTCCATATAATTCAATGTTTTTTTCAATGAAGTAGACAGGGCGCCCACTGAAACCATTTTGAGTGTAGGATCTACGATAGCTCTACAAATTACTCCCTGAGCTGAAGAAAAAGTACCGAGCAATTCTATTTATACGCCCTCCTGAGTATAATACAACCCTGTGGTATAACTAAGTTCATAATATAATTTAAATTACGACAATTAGTGCGATAAATACCTACTTGGATACGTATATAGCACTATCACATGACGGCAGCCTTATAAAGTGATATACTCAGAATCAATTAAGTAACTTTTCAATTAACAAGCTTTTCAAAAACATAGATTTATGTGATACCCAGTTTTCGTGGAAATGGCAGAACATCGACTATTACTTTATCCATACACATCACATCACGTTCAGGCGTTTAATCAATTTTACTTTGTCATAAATTACAAATCGTACCATTCATTTACATGGGTACTTGTTGTTAGGTGTTTCTGATTTAGGAACAAAGATTCGTTCGTTCAGCCAAATGACATTCACTGCTGGAAAAAGGTGCTGCGCCGCTTTAACCAGATCGTCTGTCCACCTAGTGGGGGGCTTGCCTACATTACGTCTTCCGGCCCGTGGTCGTCACTCGAGCAAGAACCATCAGCCCTACAAGCTATGTGCCGCCTACTGCCACTTGGAATAAAGATGAACTAAACAAATTGCCTAGCATGATTACCCTGACCTTGGAGCAATATTTTCTGTATGTAAAATTGTAATAAATGTAATCAACAATTCCACATCAATTTGAATACTGAAATTCCACAGCTGCGTTTTGTAAGCCTTTTGTGCGCCCGCGGCGCTAAATGTATCGCGCTGAAAAATATATGGCCGATAGATTGATGGCGACGCACTGCGCACACTTTATATTTTTAGAATTATTTTAGTGGAAAATGAATAGAAAAGTTCTCGACTGTCGACCACGGAACGGGAGGCCTCCCTTCTCGGTAGACTGACGATATAGGACGAAAATCACGGGATGCACCAGGATGTGGACAAGTCATGATAACTAGGTCGTTGTTGAAATTATTCGGGCAAGCCTGTGTCCAGTAATGGATGTCCAATGGTTGAAATAACGACTAATAGATAAATTGCTTAGAATCTTTAGCTTTCCTTCTTAAATTGACTTTTTTTGCACTTAAAGTACGGCCAACGAGAAGCGATACCAAATATAAAAAAACCCAATGTCATGGGTGAACCCGTCTGACTTTGACATATTTTGGCGGGAGAACGAGACATTACGACAAATACACAAGATGGGAAGAGACAGAATATATTGTCAACTCGACAGTCGTATCGACCTTTTGTATCGCTGCTAGTTGGCCGTACTTTATACAAAATCATTAACCCAGTACTGACTCAGGACAATAATTTCTATAGTGGGCCATTGCTAAAAAGAAGCAGCACAAGAAATCGGCCTCTTTTTCAGTGATCATTTCTAATCCACGCTGTAACTTTTTTAAATCTTCTTTTAACGTATTTGGACAAAGTCTAAAGTGTGCGCAGTCCCTAAATAATTGAAAGCAAGGCATTGTACGTAGAGGTGCGACCGCTGAATATCGGATTGTGTTGACAGGATAGGTTTACACTACATGAAGTAATAACGCCAGGACAAAGCCTTTTCAACACGCGCATGGAGGGAAAATTCGCCTGAAAATGTTTGGTAATTAGAAATCTATATACAAGGTGTTTGAGGCAGGCTTAGGTATTTAATTAGTTAGTCTTTTTGTCTGAGGGTCTGAATTCCTACTCTCAGGTGGGGCGCGAAAATTGAAACAACTATATTAAATGTTTCTATTTTGTTTTGGAAATTTTAGGCCTGAATCTAACCTTATTGGTCAGCCATGTGAGATGCGGCTTATTACTTATTCTAAATTGCTAACTACAGTTTGTTTATTACAAAAAGATTAGTTTATGTATAAAAATGTAACAAGAACATTACTAAACTTGTTCATTCATATAATTAAAAAAAATATTGCAGATAAGTACTAGAGTAGGTACAAAAATAATTAAAGCTGAAATAATAATTAATTGCCAGTCAACCTTTGAGTGATGCAGAGAAATTTTCTTCACCAAATTACATAAATTTTTATACACCCTGTATTTGAAACGTCACGGGAAATCAAAATGGCGCCTGCAAACTTAGTTAATATCGAGTAGGCACTCTGGACCAACTAGAAATTTAGCCAAAATCAATTTGTTGGTTTACATTGAACTGTTCAAGTACCTACCACAGCAAATAGCTGGAGGCCTAGACAAATGAATACTAACCTAGGGCTTAAGATGTGTTCTAATTCAAGGTATTATAGATTCCAATAATCCTACTAATAATATTATAAATGCGAAAGTAACTCTGTCTGTCTGTCTGTCTCGCTTTCACGCTTAAACCACTGAACCGATTTTGATGAAATTTGTTATAGAGATAGTTTGAGTCCCGGGAAAGGACATAGGATAGTTTTTGTCCCGGTTTTTGAAACAGGGGCGCGTGCGATAAAGTTTTTTTGTGACAGACTAAATTCCACGCGAGTCAAGCCGCGGGCGGAAAGCTAGTACTAAATATTTGAACATGTATATCATTGTTGCTATCGTCTACGTTTTGATATTAGCCAGCTAAAATGTGGTAGCACCTAATGTATTTGTATTATGTAAATATCATCATCTTCATCATCATTTCGATAGGACGTCTATTGCTGAACATAGGCCTCCTCCAATGATTTCCACATCAGTCAGTTGGCAGCGGCCTAAATCTAGCGCCTTCCTGCTACATTTTTTTTTATCCACAACGAGGAAGCTCTTGGCCTGTATCTCATCTGATGGTAAGTGAGGATCAGGCCGAAGGTGTAAGCGAGCTTCACCCGGAATCCTCAACCACGGAGGAACTGGCTATCTTACCTCTAGCTGCCGGAACACAATAATGCTGTTAACATTGTTGTTATGGCGACAGACTTAGGTAAGATGGTGGTAGCTAGCCAGGCGGACTTGGAACAAGCCCTACCACCAACCAAACCGAACAGAAAAATCTGCCCCCACTGGGAATCGAATCCGGGACCTCTGCGTCTGAAGCAGGTGGTCTTACCACTAGACCACAGAGGCGGTTAAAATTTATGAGGTCGTTGGTCCTCCATATGTGTGGGAGTTAAGTAAGTTTTATTGGTTATAGACAGCATGCTAACCCCGATGTCCTGACGACTGTACAAACTGTACATTCAAAGTTACAGTCTTTTACAATTCAAACTGTACTTCCAAATTGAGTTTTTGCCTGCACTGAACAGACATTTTGCGCTCTGTACAGACTGTTCACCAAGTTAAACAGTATAGCACCTTATGTACTCGGAGTATGTGCTATTTTGCCACACAAACGTGTAGCCAGATATGTCGTGGGCTGTACATTAAGCGCAGGTGAGGTAATAAGTCCGCCACCAATGCAATAACATTAATTGATTCCACTCGGAGCACCTGATGCGCCGGATTAGTGCCAATTTATTGCCGGATAAGGCTCTGATTTGTTTATGATACATGCTGTTGTAATAATTATGCTACTGATAAAAGATATAGGTAGGTAGGTAGTGGTTTTTATTTACTTTTGAATTTAAAAATATACATCGTTTCATCCACGAAGACGCGCCCCACCAATTTTTGTTCTCGCGGGGTGCGGAGAGTTTGATTCTAGCAATCCAAGCATCTTTATTGTAGGGTACTTGTGCACTCAAGGATAATTTAGCATGTACCAATAACACTCAAACATTAGCGGAAAATGGTGGGGCGCGTGATCGATCTACTCGTATAATTTTAAACTTCTGCTTGACGCGTGTCAAGTCAACACACTATGCACTAGTTCAACGGACTTCGAACTCTTCGTAAATGTTCTTCTAATTAATTTCGTCGTGGGTCCAATGATAATTTAACTTTCCCCCGGGACAAACTTGACCTTCACTGGTTGGGTTTTCATTGGAGGTCAAATAGATCCTGGCTACACAAGAGTTGCATGCAGCGGAGGTGGGAATAGTAATTTAGCTCAAGGGACAAAATGAATGTAGGCTAAGGCGGTTATATCACACTGCACCGCGCTCCGACGCGTTGTCAGTGTGAAGTGCCGCGCGTGTTTTCTATACAAACTGAGGTACTTGCATACAATGATTAAATCTGTCGCCCCGCTCTCCGCGGCGGAGCGCGGCGCAGTGTGATAACCGCCTAACGGTCCCAAACTCTACTATCGAGAGACATGACAGACATGTTTATTGTGACATTTATGCAGGTACGAGTTGTAAAAAAATGCTGTTTTTTTATTATTATTATTTTTTAAATATTTATTCAATTTAGACCACAAGTGGCACTTATGAATAAAAAAAGGTTTTCATGTACCTACATACAATAGCGTACCTACTATACTTATAGGCCTTCCCAATATACCTATGTTTCTACGTTTATCTGCAATTTGTTATCTTCAAACCACAACCGAATTCAGAATACAATCAGTCCGATAATATCGGACGTTCCGCTCATAGTGTAACAATTTACGCATTGAATCTAATATCATTTTGATGCCAAATATTGCCCTCAATAATATTTAAACCCAAACCAATTACCCCTTACCACAGCTCAAAAAACGGAATACAATTTAGATTGGTTTCGGATCTGATGAATTGGATTAATCCTGCACGTTAATGGGCAAATGAATACATTTCGAAACTATACAATTGCGGCAATTGCGTCACAAATGCTTCGATTGTGGCAGATTATTTTAATTTCAATACAACGATTGATTGCTATTTGAACGGTAAATGGATATTAGTTGAAGTTTATTAGGCTTTTGTCATGAGCAGATTTAAAAGCCAACTAACTTCGA
This sequence comes from Ostrinia nubilalis, assembly GCF_963855985.1. Classification (NCBI taxonomy): domain Eukaryota; kingdom Metazoa; phylum Arthropoda; class Insecta; order Lepidoptera; family Crambidae; genus Ostrinia; species Ostrinia nubilalis. Next base: position 11,606,974 of record NC_087103.1, read on the forward strand.
ACAATCTTGAAAGGTTATACAAGTTCCGAATCACGCGACAACTATCTTTAGATCTTGAAAGAAAAAAAATATTCGTACTAATTCGTTCGTTCGTTTCAGTCGAAAGACGTCCACTGCTGGACAAAGGCCTCCCCCAAGGATTTCCACAAACACCGGTCCTGCGCCGCTCGCATCCAGGCACCTCCCGCGACCTTCACCAGATCGTCGGTCCACCTAGTGGGAGGCCTGCCCACGCTACGTCTTCCGGCTCATGGTCGCCACTCAAAAACTTTCGCGAGACGTGGTCGCTTACTATGGGCCTCATAAGAAGGCTCAAGGTCACCCAAAGAGCGATGGAGCGTGCTATGCTCGGAGTTTCCCTGCGTGATCGAATCAGAAATGAGGAGATCCGTAGGAGAACCAGAGTGACTGACATAGCCCGCAGAATCGCTAAAATCAAGTGGCAGTGGGCGGGGCACATAGCTCGGAGAGCTGATGGCCGCTGGGGCAGGAAAGTTCGTACTAATTCAAAGAATAATAAATAGGTACCAGAATTCTTGTAATCTACGAAACACCGTTTTCAATTCCGCTAGACTATTTTGGGAAGTTAGGTTTAATCATCTATAATTAAATACGATAATAATAGCCTTAAGCGACCCCCTGTAATCTGAACCATCATCATTGAAGAACGTTTGACTACCTCGACTGCTAAATGTGGACTTATGAACGTTACTAAAAAATAGGGATTGATGGTGAAAACGGGCATAAGTCCTATTATGTAGCTATGTTAAAAGACGACTTTTGTTTAAAGGAAGATTTTTGTTGTACTTACTGTACAAATTCGTACTGTCTGTTCTGTTTAGCTATATCTCGGTGGCATGATTATAATATCGTGGGTTCCCCAAATAGTGGGAAATGTGATATTCATTTAAATCATCATTGCGTACTAATTAACTTCATAACAACCCAATTGGCTTACTTGGCTGTTGGGAACTCCGCAAGAGGTCACCTCCTGTTTCATTCCAATATTTGTACAAACTTTGGTTCAAATTAAACCAGTTGTTTTGATTTTGAACTGAAAAATTGCAACGTATTGTCTTTCGACAGATACTGTTTGTGAGTTCAGCAGGAATTCTGGTTGAAGCATACAAATAAAGTTTTTGTATAAGCGTACAGTTGGCTAAATTCAAATTTAGATTATTTTTTACCTAAAAATTTTCCTGAGTCTTTTAGTTTTCCTTCAGAATGTGATGTGTTTTTCTCTATTTCCATGTCACAAATTCAAAGAGAGAATCGTCCTCCTGCATAATGTCCTGAGGATTATAATGTTGATATAGCGCACTTTAAAAGTTATTGCAATTTTAAATGTGGCATTACTAAAATTTAAAAGTTAATGTATTAGTAAGAGCAACAGTTAAATATTTAATTGAATATCATTATAAGGCAAATGATCTTATTGTAACAGAAAGCTATAGCTTATAAATAATTTCATATATCCTGCAATGAGATTTGTAAAGTTTTTGCATGGTTTTTGCTTAAAACTTGACTATACATTTACAGCACCATAGACTAAGGAATTAACTATAATAAAACACGTCGTTTCTGTTATCAGTGCCAGACATTATGCCCGACGCAGGCCCACAGTCAACCAAACTGGGCTTAATTAAATCGCCCTTTGCTCTAAAGGCTCATTGTTGCGAGGCCGCAGTGTCGTCAAATAAGTACTAAATGAGATATATGCGCGCACCCTTACGCAGTGGACATACGGCGATGGAGGATGGCAAACTTTGAATAGAGCATGTGGGAATTATTAAACTACTGGTTTGTGAATCAAGTCGGTGCGGTCTGCAGACAGTTGAAAAAGAGTTGTTAGTTAAATATTACATATTTAGGCTGAGTTGCACCAATTTATTTTGACTTTAATAAACGTCAACAATCTGTGAAACACCATACAAAAAGCACCGGTTATTGTTAAGTTACGGTGAAAGAAGTGCAACTCAGCCGGTAGATAGATTTTGCATTGACATTGGATATTGATAACTGAGAAGAGTAATTTTGAGCGTATCTTCAGAGATACTTTCTAGCTACCACTTACTTAGCAGGTACAGAAATATAAATAGAAAGAAATATTGAACTGAAACCATTTTCTGAGTTCGATGTTTATTGAATTTTAAATGCCTAATACTACAAAATTATGCAGAGGAGATGCAAGGGTTTTGGAGATAGGAGAGGTTTTTGATTGAGTTGATAAATTCGCTGAAAATATTGGCTGAACAGTAAGACAGTATTTCCACACGTTACTTGTTTAACTATTATTAAATTTTGGTGATAACGAACCTGCGTGTTGGTAACCTATTAAAGAAGAATAGTAGGCAGTTCTGCAAATTTATTAGTGGGCACTTACTTCACCTGGAGATTGGTTTCGTTAAATTGAAATTTAAGTCTATTGTTGGAAAGGGAACTATTTGAGATAATAGCCTGAAGTACTAAGAAGTTTATTGGATGGCTTTTATTATAAGGACCGAAGTTTTTAATGGAATAATATCTAAAAGATGAGAGACGGCCTTCAAAGTAATAGTCCAGATTGTCAAGATTTAAAGGAGGTTTGTATTTTTATCAAAACCTATAAAATTTGCCTAATGATTACTATCATTTTTTTGAAACTAGGTATTGACAGATAGTTAATATGGCCTTCAAATATGCTACTTTTTTGTTCGTTTACTTCCACTTCCGAACAATCCGATATAAGCTCTGCCTATCACCTCTCTCTGTCACACATTCGAGACCCAAATATAACTGAGAGAGATGAAAGAACACATCGTTGTAGTATCATCGTAATTAAGCTGCCCGGGATTCCTGCAGGACCCATTAATTGAATTGAGCCATCCGTAACCTGGAAACGGGACACATCGGCCAATTCCAGCTTTTACATAGGAATTGATTAAGTTGCGATGTTTTAATAATTAAAATACGTGTGTTATAATGACAACAGGTTTTTGGTAGGGGAGGAAAACAGCACGCATATTGCCAAGTTCTGTTTATAATATTATGGTACAGTCAGCGTCAAAATAATTCGTGACACCCAAAGTAGCCGATAAGTTCGCAACACGTCAATGTTACTTGGAATAAGGTTGTGTTATGATTTTTTTGGCCACTCACTGGACGTCACGAACTATGTACCTATTAACGCTGACTGTATTTCCTTGACGAGTGACACATATTGTAGGTAATAAAGCCTTCATAAAACAAAATAATAAAAAAATTGACGGTGCAATAACGGAAAGATGTTAGGTATTGTTATTAATTACAATTTATTTACAAGAATAATTATATCTTATGCTATTTATATTTTTTAATAATATCGTTTCCTAGGCTTAATTAATGTCCAATAAGGCAATATAAGCCACTCTCTATACTAACCAAAATATGTCCCGGTCACCCATCCATTCCCAAAACTTCTGTAACCGTTTCAGCTACTAAACTACAAGTCGGCTAACATGTACTGAAATTTAAAACGTGTACGTGCATAAGTTAGTCGCACGCGCAAACTTAACGCCGAAGTATAGCAATAAAACAGGCTTGTCTCGAATATTGCCCCATTATGTCTAGCAGCTTAATTTATGCCGTTGGTAAGTCATAAGGTAGGACAAGCCAGGGTACAAGGATGTAAGAATGTACGCACAAGATAAGCCAAAAGTCATGCGGTGTGAACTGTGCAACATTCTTTGGTTGACAAGGTGTGTGTGAAGTTACTGGAGCTGATAACAGAATGGATATGGACGCATCGTGAATGTGTAGAACCCATAGACTTTTGTAGTTGTATTTTAAACAAATAAGGCTGATTAACATTGATGTCGAATTGACATTTTAGTAGCGAGCAGTGTGCACATTTTGATTGCCAAAAATTAATCCTGAAATTACTGAAAATCATCAGAATCTCTCTCTGTCTTAACAAGTGCTTCATTTTACTTCGTTTCGAGAACGTTTTCACTCCACAAAACTTAAAGAATATGCAATTTTATTTACATAGTAATTTATCAATTAACATTATTTTTTATCATTAACGGCTATCCTTATGAAGTAGAGTAAGATGCATTTATTAAATAACACACAGGCCATAGAAAAGCCCACAAACAATCCATATCACAAAATATCGCATTTTTACAAAGCTATTACTATTCTATAAGCGCTTCATGAACAATTTCACTTGTCCTTTCTAGCAGCTTTAATTTCACGAGTAAAGACTTGCCAACGAGACGAAGAACTTAAAGATTTAGTGCCGTGGTGCCTTCAGAAGTTTTATCTTAAACCTAGGCCATGTTAGCGGACGCATCGTGGGGCACGGATAATCTAATAGCGGCTAAAAGGCTTTTCAAGTGTCACTGCGATGTTGGTGGCTTTGCGGCATCCTGTGGTGGGAACGCGTAACGTATTTTGGGTGGGATGCTTTGTTGTTGTTTATCTTGAACGCTATATCACAACGCTTGATTTAAATGTACCTATTACGTAAATTAAAATTATTTTTGCTCATATCAATCATACTTATAAAAAATGGGTACGAGCAAATACTGTTATTAAAATAAACAAAACATTTGAAGTGAGCCCAACATTTATGATTCTCTGTCTTAGCAAAGACAATATCACATCCAGCTAAAAACTGCAAAAAAGTGTACCAATAGTTATATGTCGTTAAAAAAATTACGTGCATAACAAAACTGTCTAATTGGTAACAAACGTCTGATTACAAATAATTATCTACTTCAATATCTTTCAACTACAGTTTTCTATTAAAATCAGTATTTATTTACACAGTTAACGTATTGAATATTTATGTAAATGATATGACATGAAATAACATAGAATAAATCGATTTCAATGTAAGAGTCATCGTTCAATGTAGAGTATCGTCGTAAGGGTTTCTAGAAACTTACTTGTGTCATTAGCCGTTGCGGTAACTATAGTTATTATGTTCTATAGCTATAAAATATCTATCAGTGCTGTTTGAGGATCGTTTATCCTACTATATCGTATTTCTCTAATAAACAGAGACTTCCTTTCACAAAGCACTGCAACCTAACGCATAAAAGTATCAGATCACAACAGTTTGCTCGACAATGAAGGGGGATACAGTAGTGTCGTTGGAAAATTATTATACTTATTTTTATATACCTTTTTTTATAAAAATATAAATTATGTGTAGGTTAAAATCTAAAACCCTTATTAATAAAAAGTTACACCTAGGATGAACTCTGGATTAAAATGTCATTTCCATACTAAATGACAACTTAAGTCAGAGTTCAACTTTTATTAATAAAACAACCCTCCTTCTGGTGCAGTCGGGTAAAAACAACCAAAACATTGTTGAATACGTTGAGCTTGCTCACACTACACTCAGTTCACACCTATTTTCCATTTTCCTATCAATGGCGTGCACTCCGAAATATTATTAATTCCTGCAATTTCCATACAAATCTGAGAAAAAATACACTTTAATTCAATTTATGTCCCATCTGGGAATCCAATTTCTCTACATCGAGTAAGATGTTTTCTAATCACAAGACTACTCGGGTGCGGTTCATCAAATTTTTAATTTTAACGCAGCTGGACCTTCTAAACCCCTCTTATATTACGTATCAACTACTCTATAGCACTACCGACTTTTTCCCAGTTAACGAGGGGAAAGTTGTAACAAGGGACATCAAAGGGCGCCCAAGATGTCGTTATCTTTTAAGTTTACTTTTATAACCAAAGCTGGGACACCCTCCAGTAACTTCATCCGCTCTTTGAAGCCATGTGGGGGCACCAATTTCCTATTTCTCCCAAAATTGTTTTCTTGTAAACTGACACTGATTTGGACGGTTGTTTCCGATAACTTTATAACAGTATTCTTGTTTTGAAAGTTGGTCTACGTTATTGTTTATCAAAAGAGGCTAAACAATCGAATTTCAATAACTTTACGATAAATTAAATCCAGGTATATTCAATTTACTAACTCTAAGAGACGTATTTATGATTTATCTTTATGAATATACATAAGGGGTAACGCAAGGCAGGCCACTTGGTGGGCTGATGTCATGGTTATAGTCACAGTTCCTGGATACAGCAATTCTTTTTTATTCTTTGGGAGAAACTATTTATTGGTAAGTCGGCGTGATTCGGGTAGCCCTAGTGATGCTTTACCTCTGGTCTTCGGCTTGACACTACTTTTTGGGACAACCTGTATAACTCAAAGGTGACTGACTGACTAACATAGTAATCTATCAACGCACAGCCCAAACCACTGGACGGATCGGGCTAAAATTTGGCATGCAGGTAGATGTTATGACGTAGGCATCCGCTTAGAAAGGATTTTACGAAACTCCACCCCTAAGGGGGTAAAACGGGATCCACGCGTACGAAGTCGCGGGCGGCCGCTAGTTAGAAATAAGACTTTTAAGTAGTAAAAGAGGCCAGTGCCACCGTAACTTTACCAGCGCTGTATCGCGTTACCCCCATCCCCCCTCTGTGACGAGTTTGCGTGATTGCTACGTGACGACGAGACATGTAAATCTGCTACAATCATCGCCCAAACTCCTAAATTAAGTTCGTCACAACTTCGCTGCTGCTTGGCGTGACAAATTATGTTCGGATTCCATCGGGGCCTTTAATTGATGGGATTATTGTGTCTTTGAACGCAAATATAAGATGTGCGAATTTAATTCGGTGCACAAAGAGCAGATAAATTGGTATAAATTTAATAATTACGCAAGTCGTTTGATTTGACGTGATACACATACGCATAATAATGTGGAGAGGGCTATGCTTGGTGTTTCTTTGCGAGGTCGAATCAGAAATGAGGAGATCCGTAAACGAACTAAAGTCACTGACATAGCCCGACAAATTAGGAAGCAAAGCGAAGAGAGAGAAACGAAGAAATGAAGTTGCCACTTCATTTCTTCGTTTCGTTTCGTTGCCCATTGCCATGGGCAGGGCACTAGTAACTGACGGCCGATGGGGCAGCAAAGTTCTGGAATGGAGGCCGCGTACCGGGAAACGCAGCGTGCGACGTCCACCCACAAAGTGGACCGACGACATCGTAAAGGTAGCAGGGAAGCGCATGCAGGCCGCTACCAATCGATCAACATGGAAAGCATTGGGGGAGGCCTATGTTCAGCAGTGGGCTTATGGCTGAAATGATGATGATGATGATGACATACGCCCGTATTCACAAATGATGCTTAAGTGAAGCAGCAAAATTAAATAGAACGCACAGCTTTGAATAGCTCTGAGATTAGTTCGTGTGTCATCCTGTGCGTCCACGCGCACTGTGAGATTTCATAATAATGTTTGTGAATACGGGCGTAATATACATATTTTAAGCGCTTCGTAAATATATTTAAATTCTCTATTAGTGTGTAGGTTATTTTCTGGGTATTTTGACACTAAATGTATTATTATCTATCACAACTTACGGAAAACCAATCGGCTGTCGATGAAAAGAAATATTTCAAAATTAAGACATCTTATTAATATAATTCGTCGGCCGTTTGGTGTAGTGGTTCGAAACGGACTACTATTCCGGAGGTAGCGGGTTCGATTCCCGCACAGTACAAACATTTGTGTGCATGAACATATTTGTTTGTATTAGACTGGTTGTTTTCTATGTATAATAAGTATGTATTTACAAAAAAAAAAAGTATTTAAGTATGTTTATGTCCGTTGTCTAGTACCCATAGTACAAGCTTTGCTTAGTTTGGGACTAGAAGCGCAGTGTAAAATGTCTAAGAATATATTTTATTTATTTAATTTCCTATAAAGATAAGTTCGTTATTTTGACAAAGTAATTGAAGTAGAAAGCTACGACGTAGCATTGCAAAAAAGTTGTTACTACGGGGTTTCGTAAATAAATACCTTTTCATTAACTTACTATCACTCTACGATGTAGGTAACATGTAAGAAATCGATTTATCTTTTTTCTTATTTAAACTAAAATAGAATAGTATAAAAGTATTTACTCTTCTTCTTTTCGGGACATTAGTAGAAAACTACAGCAGTCAAATACGTAGTTTGCTATAAAACTTTCGACTCAGCGAGCGTTGTCCTTCTTAATTTTTAGTTTTTAAAAATATGAAAATAATGTACTATTTCTGTATGATTTCGTAAGTTGAGTCGTTGAAGTAACATTATGATCTGTCCAGTAATGTTACGGTATTATCCAGACCAATGAATGCGTCAATACTCCCCAAAAATACATTATCAGCTTTAGGATCCGTATTCTGAAAGATCTCTCAAATAAGAATCCATTTATTTATTTTATTTTATTTGTTTAACAATGTTTAAACAAAGATCAAAAAAAGATCCAAACCACTGGTTTGAAAGAAAATGAATCAATTTTTAATTTGATTTTCAGTCGTACTTTCTTAATCAAGGTGTCTTTTGAAATACAAACTGAGCATTATTTTTAACCTAAGTGTTGCCATTTCAATTTCATAAAATCATCAAATTACCTACATATTTCTATAGAGAATTCGCGAACATAATTGCGTGAATGTTACACGAATTCCTTTATTCCTTTGTGCATTTGAATTCGAATTGAATTTGAAATGCTTCATGATGTGCTTTCATCACGCATCAACATTGAAACCACAAATGTTATATGCACAGTCACACTCAAAGTTTTGTGGCAAATTAGTACTTATTACGAGTGACAAAGATGTCACAGTGTTTGTCTTCATGTGATATCGTCTGTACAATGGGTAATAACAATACATTATGTTCAGTAGGTAGGCTGATTTAAGGACGTAGCACTCTTATAAACGCGGTAAGTGATCGTAACCGTATCAACTCGAGGCCGTCAGTATTCTTTGTATGAAACTCCATACTGCAACGTATACTTATCCGCACCGTAACGTAAAGGCGATGATAGTGCACGAAAGGCGATGATAGCGCGCGAAAGGCGATGATAGCGCGCGAAAGGCGATGATAGCGCGCGAAAGGCGATGATAGCGCGCGAAAGGCGATGATAGCTCGCGAAAGGCGATGATAGCGCGCGAAAGGCGATGATAGCGCGCGAAAGGGATGATAGCGCGCGAAAGGCGATGATAGCGCGCGAAAGGCGATGATAGCTCGCGAAAGGCGATGATAGCGCGCGAAAGGCGATGATAGCGCGCGAAAGGCGATGTGCAAGAAAGGATTTTTTCCTGGCGGCTTGGTGACTGGAATTGAACCGCCACCGGTGCAGACGGAGAAGATGGTGAATTGTCTGCACGTGAAAAAGAGTTGTCCGGCTTGCAGAAATTTATATAAGTTACCGTTCCTTGTGTTGTAATTAGAAATGCAAATAAAACTGCTCCCTCTCAATTGACACAATTTATTTTTATCTCGTATGCTCATATATAGTTAACAATTACGATATTATAATAACTACTGTAATAGTGCCAATCTCAAGGGATTCAGGGTCGTTAATTAGGTTCGGTTTGGTGAATATTATTGCCACTACAAATTTCTTAAAACTCAGCCTAAATATTAAAAGACTCTAATAGTTAAGATAACTGCACGATGTCAGGTCGGAAAGACTCCTACTTGAAGGATGGAAAAGTGGGTACCTTGGAAGCCATGCGGTTATAAGCCGTTACCCTGAACGTTCCTCTCTTCTTCCGGGGTCCAGCGGGTCTCGCACACTTTTAGGCTCCAAGCAGCGTCCTCCACGGCCTCAAGCGCGCAGTGCCAGATGAAGCTCTTGCATCTCTTCGACAGGTAAGCGTTCAAACTCTTGCAGAGACAGAGGTTTGATGACAAGGAGGAAATGCGAAGAGATCAGCAGTTTAGTAAGGACAAATATTTCATACGAAATGAAGAGAAATTAAAATATATGAAATATCAAAATGTAAAATATGAAATATATGAAATGTAAAATATGAAATGTTTGAAACTATAAAATATTGTAAAATCCCGCATCTGAAACGAAAAATACGAGTGTCAGAATCACAAGTGGAACGTGGCATTAGGTTATGAAAAAAACCGCAATGGGAAACAAATACTCACGAAAACTGCTCGCTAATTTAAACTTCACTCGCAGTTTTCAGCATCCCAGCCCTCGTCCAACATAACGTTTAGGAAATTTCTGAAAGAAACGATCACATGAAATACCACGTACTGGAATACGAAAAATATCAATCACGAAAAATAAATAAATTCTCCGACGGGAACTCATGTGTGTTCATTTTAAAAATATATTAAGAAATTATCGTGGATGCATTCCGCATCACACGATTTGAAACACAGGGGACTACATCCCCGAAAATAATAAAATTGCGGTTGCGCACGATCGACCAAAATTCCAAAGTGATTTGACAGCTCAACTGACAGTGACAATGACTCGCATTGACATCGCGAAACGTTTCGTTTCGCCGCTTAGATAAAAAGCAAACACTAATAAAAACCATGATGAAAACAATCTCCTGAACACTGAAAATATTCTATTAAAAAATAGAATAATCAAAACAAAAACATTAGGAAATGTTTCAATAAAATATATTTGAATTGACTGAGCAAAAAGCGCCATCTATTGCAAATTAATTCAAAATCACGCCAATAGATGTCGCTAGTGGTATCCTAAATCCAAATATCGAGTAAGAAAATCAATTTGTGAAAACAGCCAAAACTGCAACGCTACAGATGATAGCGCGCGAAAGGCGATGATAGCGCGCGAAAGGCGATGATAGCTCGCGAAAGGCGATGATAGCTCGCGAAAGGCGATGATAGCGCGCGAAAGGCGATGATAGCGCGCGAAAGGCGATGATAGCGCGCGAAAGGCGATGATAGCTCGCGAAAGGCGATGATAGCGCGCAAAAGGCGATGATAGCTCGCGAAAGGCGATGATAGCGCGCGAAAGGCGATGATAGCGCGCGAAAGGCGATGATAGCTCGCGAAAGGCGATGATAGCGCGCGGGAGGCGATGATAGCGCGCGAAAGGCGATACGGTGTTGATCCCTCTCCGAGTTGATAAGTCTGCTATGACCTTTAAACGTATCCCTGTAAAACTCAGTTTTCTTAAAATGATCATAAAAATAGTTAACCAAATCGCACTTCCCTTTAAAATTCCCACTTTGATCCGGTTGGTTTGCTAATCCACTGTTAATGCACAGCAACTATTAGAATTTCAAAGCACTTTGAATCTTATGTACACATCCGTAGGTTTAAAACACGAAAACCAGAGATAAGTGAATTAAAGGCATCCTTTCTTACAATAATCTCGTTATCTAGCTATAATTTCCAAAGAAAAGCTGAATCAGGATAAACAAAACCGGGTAAAAAACTGCGGTAATCCTTAACGGAGATTGTAGATTGTCCCACCGATGGGGTCCGAGATAAATCAAGTCCAATATAATCGTGAAGATATAGAATCGATTGTTAGACCCACTGATCCGGAAGGAGGGCCCAGTTGTATTTTGTTTAACATTCCATCCAGTTACGGTATAAGAAATCCCCTTTTTGCTATATGTAGGGCGGGTACGTCCGTTTTTACGTCCACATCTGAGGCCACATAGAAGAAGAAAGAGCAGGCTTGCTGTAGTTAGGTATTAGTCCCACGAGTCCTTGACTAACAGCAAAAAATTGCAAGACACATCGTTTGCTAAATTATACATATTATAACTCAAAGGTGACTGACTGACTGACATAGTGATCTATCAACGCACAGCCCAAACCACTGGACGGATCGGGCTGAAATTTGGTAGGCAGGTCGATGTTATGACGTAGGCATCCGCTAAGAAAGGATTTTAAGAAACTCCACCTCCAAGAGGGTAAAAACGGGACCCACGCGTACGAAGTTGCGGGCGGCCGCTAGTCGTAGCATAATATTTAACTCGTGTAATATAATTACAAGTACTCTTGAAATCAATCAAAAGTAAGTATAGTAAAAGTTTTACATCATAAAGTTAGCCAACTGATTCTAGTATCAGGTACCGAATTAATTATATTGTATGCCTATAATAATGGTATTAAAATTAAGTGTAACAATATTTCTGTTGGATGTTACATAGTATTATTACCAGATTTACCACAAAAATACAATTGAACAGATTTTCCATCTAGCTGAAGTGTTCATTTGAGGTAGTCGTATTTTTCCGATGTAAATTCTTGTTTTACTGTATGTTTTTTTATTGTGACTATGTTGGAGCCTTTTCCGAAGATTTGCTTGAGCGGATCTCGAGTGGTGCCTAGTTCGACGATTGTTTCGTGAAACGTAGAGGGTTAACTGCCAGTATTTTAGTAGTATTTGTTTACGGAGAACAGAAGCCCCTTGATGAAATAGGTACTAACGTTTTCACGTACATTTGTTTAAGTAAACAAAAGGTTGGAAAGGTCTTTCTTCAGTGAGTTCTTTTTGTATTAAACGACGTTTTCTGTGAAAATTATTATGTAGGTAGAAAGTACCATACCGTAAGTGTTCACAATTTATTGATACCTAATACGAGTATAAATATTATTATGAAATCCTTAATTTTAGACAGTTTTTTACGTAGAATTAAAGCTATGGGTCAGTAGTCTCAAAGTAGTTTGAGTCTTAGGTTGCACCCTCTTACTTTAACTTACACAAACGTTAAAAGTTTGTCAAACTCCATACAAAAATCACCAGTTATTGTCAAGGTTACGGTTAAAGTAAGGTGGTGCAACCCAGCCTTAATATCTTAACCTTTATAAACTTCCTATGTTAATGACGTCACATCAAGTTAATCAATGTAGAGTCTTAGGGCATGGTAATACTATCTATACAGTATTCCAACTTGGCCATATTTTTAAAATAAATGTCAACAGCCGCACGGTACGTCACCGTATGACAACATGCGATAGGGCTGCCCACCTGCAGACCCTATTTTCATTACATCTGCCTACTTACAATTTCTATCTAGTTTTGTGAATGTATTTTGTGATTGTAATTTTTTTTTATTTTGACAAACAATACTTTGTTAATGAAATAGGATAAAAATGCATGTTGTTTTGTGATTAGTAGATTTGATTAAAAAATATATATTTGTGTTACGTGTTACGTTTAAGTAACAAATCTTATAAAGGACATCATCCACGTTTCATATATTTTTGGTCAAAAATCAAAAGTGCCGGCCAACAAAAAAAAGTGCTGTATTCTGACAGAATATGTCTGCCTTAGCATTTGTTACTATGGCACCAAAGCCGTAGCTCCACTGTGCGTCGAGTATTTGAGATCTAAAAGTCATCGACTATTCATACATTTTTTGTATAAAATCAAAAGTGTCGGCCAATTAAAAAAAAAGTGCTGTATTCTGACAGAATACGTCCGCCTTAGCGTTTGTTACTATGGCACCAAAGCTGTAGCACCACTATGCGTCGAGTATTTGAGATCTAAAATTCATCGACGATTCATACATTTTTTGTTCAAAATCAAAAATGTCGGCCAATTAAAAAAAACGTGCTATATTCTGACAGAATACGTCCGCCTTAGCATTTGTTACTATGACACCAAAGCTGTAGCACCATTGTGCGTCGTAGTATTTGAGATCAAAGTCAGTCGTTTCATATATTTTTAGAACTCAAATACTACGATGCACAGTGGTGCTACAGCTTTGGTGCCATAGTAATAAATGCTAAGGCGGACGTATTCTATCCGAATACAGCACTTTTATTTTTTGGCCGGCACTTTTGATTTTGGACCAAAATGGATGATGTCCTTTGCGACCGTAAAATGTATGCGCCTCGACTAAGGTGTATAAAATGCTTGATTATTATACAGGGTGTTAGGTAAATGGGTTTATAAGCGGATACCATAGTCCGGCCGCCGGGGTCATTGGACGAAATTCTACGTGCTCGGCGACCAGACTTTAGCCCATGTTAAGATGTGGATATAAATGGTATGGTGAAGTCATAAAATTGATATTATCATTTAAATAATTTTAATTTACACACAAATCTGATTTTATAAATTTAATTTTGTATGAAAATTAAAAAAATAAATAAATAAAATGATGATATCACTGACTTCACCATACCATTTACATGCATATGTTAACATGGGCTAGTGTCGGCTTATAAACCCATTTACCTAACAGCCTGTATAAATAGGTACTTGTAATTATTTTTATAAAAAAACAACACATCATCCGTTTATTACTGAGGCACATGCGCGACACCCCCGACTTTTGCATGTCGAGCGCATACCGAGATTTGAATTTCGAAAGAAAGCTCGCGTTTCGTCCGTTTATATGAAGTTACAATACTGTATGATAGTATTACCGTGCTTAGGGTGAGTTGCACCACCTAACTTTAACGGTAACTATGACGAAAACCGGTGCTTTTTGTATGAAGTTTGACAGATTTTTGACGTTTGTCAAAGTTAAAGTAAGATGGTGCAACCCAGCCTTATTGTAGTTGTACTTTTCTACACAGGTACTATTTTCAACCAAACTGTACCTGTGTTAGCTGTCAAAAGTACAATTCCCTTCGGGGCGCAAAATTCAACTAAAAATAGTTTCCCCAAACCAAAACTTCATTATAAAGATGATTACCCACTTACGTTCGCCCACGAACAGCCGCGAGCATTTTTAGTGGTTGCGAACATGCGAGTTGACAACCGTCAGAGGGCGCGCGACGTCAGGAGGCGTTGTTAGTCTCATTTGCCTAATGGCCAATCGGGCTGCGGTGATGTGTGCTTTGAAGGTTTGAACAAGATTGTGTTGAGTTTTCCGCTGTTTGATTTTTAGTGGTGAGGGGTTCCTTGTTGGGGAAGTTCCATATTCCTTGCTTTTGGTGTTCTTGATTCAGGTTTCATAAATTTTTTCATGTGTCCTTGAGTATGAATCAAGACAGATAAACTTTTCACTGGTTCTTATTGACAGTCAAGATGTAGATCTTGAATACAGATTGAATCCGATGATGTTGCAGCAATGCAAGGCTCTCTCTCCTAATTAACATGGTTTAGGTTCCACTCATAGTAAGTGAGCCCTATGTGTCAGAATAATAAAAAAATGGCTTGTACACAAAACCTGGGATTATGTAGAGGTAGACCACCCTTCGGGATTCCAAGCGAATTAAAAGCGAATTTTGCAGTTATAGCTCTTTCACTTGATAACGACGAATTCAAAGTCCTATACAGTCGACAGCACATCACTAATACCTACTTGCAAAATAACACCTGTTACAATTGCATAAAATACATACCTAGATGTTACACCTTGTGTACATGTGAGAATCCCCAATAAATCCGGCACTTGCGCTAACTTTGTTACGGCTGAGACAAATTCGCGCCACTTTCGAACGGCCATTACTCATTGTTACCAAGCAGAACATATTTCGCGGAGGTAATACCTCTGCCTGGCGGTGTGAGATTACTATTTTTGTGACGTTGTGGATTTATTGCCTTAGATGAGGTGTTTCTGCACAATCTGTAAGAAATGCAAAACGTTCCGTGTTGTAAAGCGTACCAGACATTACATAGGTTGGAATTAAGGAATGAAATAGGAGTGTGACATGGCTTATTTGTAGGTAGGACGAATTAGAGTGCATTACCGAAGGAAGGAATAACAGTAAGTATTACTGCCATTACCAGACTAGGCACTACACTCACTCAGTAATACTCGTAATGACATCAATATTGATGACAAACTCGCGCCACTTTCGAACGGCCATTACTCATTGTTACCAAGCAGAACATACATATTTCGCGGAGGTAATACCTCTGCCTGGCGGTGTGAGATTACTATTTTTGTGACGTTGTGGATTTATTGCCTTAGATGAGGTGTTTCTGCACGATCTCACGTAAGAAATGCAAAACGTAATAAAAAAAAGCCTTACGCCCGTATTCACGTCTCACAGTGCGCGTGGACGCACCAGGGTGACACACGAAGCAATCACAGAGCTCTATTCAATGCTGCGCGTTTGATTTGCTGCTTCACTTAAACAAGCATCGTTTGTGAAGACAGGCGTTAGACACTTCGCACTCTCTAGTGAGCCTACTCTTACTTCTTAGAGAGAAAAACTTACGAATGAAAATGTATAACATAAATTCACAAAACAAGTTTAAGTACCTAACATGTTAAACGCATAAGGTAAGTCTGGTCTACTGGACTATTCCCACCTCTCGTTCCCATCGTTGCAACTCCTACTCCAGGATCTACAGCTTGACCGCCATAAAAACCCAACCAGTGAAGGTCAAGCCAGTCTAGTATGACACCAGGGTGACCTCCACCACCTGACCTCAGTAGTCACTTACATGTTAAAACAATCTTTAGTCATTTAATCATTGCTACTGGTCCCCTGAATAATATTGTTACAATAGACCTTTCAGAATTAAAATAAACTTTACAGTAACGTTTTTTTCTTCAAAAACTTGTACAATTTCTTCAAACTGACACGGGTTTGTTTTAGCGGGTCCCGCAATATTTGTAGCGTAATAAAAAGACCACTCTAATGGTTATCTAACCCAGGGCCGTATCCTAAAACAATTGGGGGCTTCCTGAATTGTATTTATTGTAACTTAGGTGTAAACGTTCGTTTGAAGAATCCTAAAGGAAAAAACATTGTAAGAAATTCTGACTATCACAGGATTTGGCAACACACAAACACTATTAAAAGGTAAAAATGGTGCACGAGTCATCCCGCGACCATGACTCGTGCTAGTGAGTGATCTCGTGATAGAATTTAGTAAAAAATGCAACATGAAAGTTAAAAAGTATATTTCAAGAAATGTTTATCTGGAGCTAGGGTTGCCAGGCGTCCGGATAAAGCCGGACATAGTTAGGCTTTTTGATTGCGTGTCCGGCCAAAATAACCGATGTCCGGCCTGTCCGGCTTTCCTGGCACGCACGCATCAGGACGTTAGGCAACCGATGATGATAGCACTCACTAATTGCACCCCCCCCCCCCCCCATGTCGCATGTCCGGCTTTTAGGGTAAAATGTCCGGCCAAATGAAGCACATAGTCCGGCTTTTGTGTTTTTGGACCTGGCAACCCTATCTGGAGCTATCAATAATTTACATTATTTGTTGTTCAGAATTGAGGTACAATTTGATCAATTGCCTCTAGAAACTTTGCTGAAAGTAGATGTTGTGAGAAGCGACACTATCTCAGCGTGATGAGGGCTGAACTCGATATAATAATATATTATCATCTGTTACAGTCAAAACTTATAATCGGTCAAAACCACTTTTGACTGCAAAAATCAGTCAATAGTGGTTTTGACTCATTAGGCCTTGGTCAATATCACTTTTTACTGGTAAAATCAAAACCTCTTTTATCTGCAAACAATCAGTCTAAATTCATACAAATACGAGTCAAAAGTGGTTTTGACTGATTTTTGCGATCAAAAGTGGTTTTGACCAATTATGAGTTTTGACTGTAACATAATATTTAATATGTTGTTAATCTCAACATGAACGCTCATCGTTTCATTACGATTTCCAGCCTTATGCGAAATGTACTACATGAACGCTTACTCATTAATTTTTGTTCCTTATATGTCATTATAATCATTATAACACCACCTTAATACGTCCCTGACCAGCTGTAGCAGGTAGAGAGACGCATTGCACTATTACAGAGAATAACAGCACCTCCAGTTCATAATACGTTCGGATTAACCGAGCAGTTATATCCGCGACCACGTAAGGTAACTGCTTGGAGTCAGCGTTACTGGCTTACCAAAAGACTCGGTGGTTTAATTTAAATGACCTTAATTTAAAAGTTTATTATAGCGACTAGGTAACGTATAACATACTCTACATAAGTTAAAGTACCTTTGTTTGACTTAGGAAAAATTTGGCGTAAATTCAACATAATCAAAATATGCTATTAAGTTTTATACTAATACCTACTTGATTTCATGATATCACATCAAAAACAACGGGATTCGGTCAAATCATCCAAATGCCTCTCATCATCATCATCATCATTTCGTCCACTGCTGAATATAGGCCTTCCTCAATTATTTCCATATTGACTATTTGGTAGCGGCCTGCATCCAGCGCCTTTCTATTCTTTCTACCTTTATGAGGTCGTCGGTTCACCTATTTTGGCAACTGGTACTTAAATTTTTTAACTAATACTAATTCGAGAGAGTATTCATGCCAGTAATATGCCAATTAAGTACGAGTATTCTTAACACATTTTAAGCAGATCAGTAGTTTCTTCGACTGTCTCGACGGGAAATATTATCTTCAGCTTTAACAAGCATAATATTGTCTTCGTTTTCATTGTTTGCCTTCAGACGACAGACTCATTTCTTGTTTAAAGTTTACAGTCTAGCGCATAAGACTATAATTTTTGTTGCAGAATAGTATCTATTTCAACTACAAGAAACACGTATAGCGTCTATTTAGCATTAAAATATAATAAATTGCTCTGCTCACACCTACAGTTTTTATTTAGTAATTTATTATTAACTAGCTTTCCGCCCTGTGGAATTTTGTCTTTCACAGAAAACTTTATCGCGCGCGTTCCTATTTAAAAAAAACCGGGATAAAAACTATCCTATGTCCTTTCCCGGGACTCAAACTATCTCTATGCCAAATTTCATTAAGACAGACAGACAAACAGACAGAGTTACTGTCGCATTTTTTATTAAGTATAGATAAGTATAGAGTATGGTGAACGTCACAGTTTTTGAGAAAGTTTTTTACATCGTTCTAATCAACTCTGTGCTTCTTTAGAATTGCCAAACTTAATTTGAAGAAAAATTTAAAATTTATACATGCGTTGTTCCAAAAAGCATCAGTAAATTGAGTCTCAAATGCAAAATTTCAGCAACGTTGAACGCCCAGCACTACACTGCAACGGCTACGTATGTAGGTACCTACATTAAACCACGACATCGTACTGTAAAGCAATTTTCCATTTTCTCAAACAGCTTACATTTTTCACTCCCCCAGATTATTCTTTGTCATACAAACATAGTGAAATGAAATAGCAATCGCGAAATATCCCGCACTGCTGGGAAACAAACATAGTTTGAGTGGCTTTACTCAAGATTGAAATATTTTAATCCGGGTAAAGATACTGTAATAATTAAATTGCTTTCTTCGTAGCGGTTTATTGGAATATCAAGAAATGCTTTGTGGCTTTGCATGAAATTGTGCATTGTTTAGGTGTTTTAGTTGAGAAATAAATTTACCTAGACAGTATTATTTTGCATGATGGGGCTAAGTTCTTTTCTACTACGAAGTCAAACCTAAACTTCGAACTCCTATAATGTTCTTCTGATTTATTTCGTTGCGGGTCCAATGAGAGTATAATAAACTTTCCCTCGGGAAAAACTTGACCTTCACTGGATGAGTTTTATTGGCGGTCAAGCTGTAGATCCTGGCTACACAGGAGTTGCAGCGGTGGGAACGAGAGGTGGGAATAGTCTCGTTCTACTACAACGATATTGCTCTATTAGTCGTCGTCGTCGTCGTCGTTTCAGCCGAAAGACGTCCACTGCTGGACAAAGGCCTCCCCCAAGGATTTCCACAAAGACCGGTCCTGCGCCGCTTGCATCCAGGTACTTCCCGGGACCTTCACCAGATCGTCGGTCCACCTAGTGGGAGGCCTGCCCACGCTACGTTTTCCAGCTCGTGGTCGCCACTCAAGAACTTTCCTGCCCCAGCGGCCATCAGCTCTTCGAGCTATGTGCCCCGCCCACTGCCACTTGATTTTAGCGATTCTAGTAGCTCTATTAGTAATATTATACATTTCAAGAAGAGATATTGTGTTTGATTTTAATGCTTTTTCCTGGAGGCAATAAAGTTAAATATAAATTATGATTAGCGAATTTCGTGATAAAATTTTGAACCAGTCCTGAAAGGGTAAAATTGTTGGTAAATAAAATATGAGTCACAAAATGGGGAGGTCTTCAGGTTGCACATTAATAACAAAACTCGGGCATCTCAAACAAACTTTTCAAAATCAACAGCTGAAGATAATAATTATTAATACACCTGGAAGATTGTACAAATTCCACCTCTTGCGGGCAATTCGAGAAGTTTATTTAAAGGGTATTAAAAGTCAACTTTGGGGGATCAACTTTGGTATATTTTATTACACTTTTCACCTTTACCCAGTGTCCAAGTTTCGTTGGGTTATTTGAATTGTAAAACATGTTGGTGATTTAAATTTGAAACGATGTACAGAGCCTTAAGAACTTGCTAATGAAGTGGGCCATCGATTTTTCTGATTTTCCGAAGTCATTATCGAGTTACACAAGTTAACACCACGTGTAGAGGCACGGAACAATAATTAAATCATTAAATTCTAAGTAAACGGTTCTGCTAAAAATGGACGTAAGCTGGTAGCCACTTTTATATTTAACGGAGTAAAAATATATGGTGCTTAAACGGTCACAACTTTTATTTACAGTTGGAAAAACAAAGTGCTAATAAAGAACATTTTGTGGTTTTTCAATTCGTTTCAATTTATGTTTCCCATCTGAGAATCGAATCTAGGATCTCTGGCTCAATAATCTGAATCTTTCCTCTGGACCACG
Source organism: Ostrinia nubilalis (assembly GCF_963855985.1). Lineage (NCBI taxonomy): Eukaryota > Metazoa > Arthropoda > Insecta > Lepidoptera > Crambidae > Ostrinia > Ostrinia nubilalis. The sequence goes on from NC_087103.1 coordinate 11,627,424, forward strand.
GAAGTATTTATTTATCCTATCGATCAAACTGGCTTAACCTATGAATAAACCAAGATAAAAGCTACTTATCCCCCAAGAACATAATTATTAATTAGAGGAAAAACAAACAACAACAGTAATAGTAATCCAAAATGATAGAAAAACGGCAACTTCCATGCTAGTAAGCATAACGAACACACGTTATTCCCCAATTCCTGTAAAAGCCAATCAGACGTAACGCGGCGCGCATGTCAATGCTTATAGCCATTGATCGCAATCGCTATCTATTTAGATGGCGATAGCATCTCCGGGGAGACGAAATGTGCTTTTTATTAAGGTTCCGTGAGAAAACCCTTTCAGATCACATGGTTAGTGCGCAATGTGAATTATTGGATGATGGTATGACTTGCTCTGGGTTTATGAACATTGGCTTCGTAAATACGCTCAGTGATACAGAATGGATGTGAATAGGTGACCTTCGGTGACCCTTAATGATAAGGGTCGTGATCAATTCATGGAATTCAGATACGCGTATATTTTTCTTTGAAATAATTATATCTGGCTCTTACAATCTAATGAGGCAGAGAGATAATTAATAAATATGAAATGAAGACCCTGATGGAAGTTTGTTTTATGTAACGCAAAATAATCATAACATTTTTGTGCGATGTAAACCGCAATGCAGAATATCTAACGTCCAAACTTACTTTATAGGCGGTCACGTTGCTAATTCCACTTAAAAATCACCAATCGAACACACGCCTACCAAACTTGTTAACCTGTGCGACGCAAATATAAAAAAAGAAAAACAATAATTGAATTGGCCGGGGTTCGGTCGCAGCGACCCGCGGCGCGCGTTGATTGGCCGATATTCAAATTTGCGCCTAACGAGGTTTAACGCATGTGCGCCGACGACGTTTCGTGGGCTAATATTTTCTGTTGCTTCAGGGCGTGGGGGGTTAAATGGACCGGGGAATGGCTGTTTAAAAATTTGCGACGCGGTTGCGTGGGGTTGGGTATATAAGATTGTTCGATTGGGCCCTAATTTGGATACAGACTTCGATTTATCGGCGTAACGAGAAATTTTCCCGTTGGTATTAAGCTATCAAGTGTAAATAACCCCCTTACTAATAAAAAGTTACACAGTTGTTGAACACTGTTTTAAAATGACATTTCCATAATAAACGTCACTTTAAAACATTGTTCACCGAGCCTGTAAGTTTTATTAGTAAGGGGGTAAATATTTTGCATACTTTTTCGTAGCCTTGATCCATTAAGATAGGATGTATAGTAAGTTAAAAATTAATTCCTTCGGACATCCCAAACAGATTGAAATAACAGTAAGCAGAGTATGTAACATTAAATTTCGATTAAAATACACAAACACATGCCAGTAGGCTACAATTTTATACGTATGTTTACATTACTCCATACACGTGTATCAACCCAATTTAAAACAATTTAACTTAGCTCCCTCAAACATTCCGATGGATGTGTGTTCAAGATACTTCATTACACATTCACTGTATTTGCCGACCGAAACCGAAGTTGCCAACAATAATCCACGCGGCAACTTTTTGGTAAACACCAACGATGTTTCGCCGGCCTTTTCTGTTAAAACAGGACTGGGGTATTGATTACGTGTAGATAACACCATAGATAAAATTACAGAAGTATACGACTAAGGGTGGATTCGACCAAATATTAATCTCAGAATAAATCGTCAGTTATTCGACATCTAAAAATGTATAACTCTAAGGTAGGTAAGTAAGGTAACATAGTGACTGACATAGTGATCTATCAACGCACAGCCCAATCCACCTGGACGGATCGGGCTGAAGTTTGGCATGCAGGTAGATTTTACGACGTAGGCATCCGCTAAGAAAGGATTTTACGAAACTATAGAAACTTTAGTCATGTATAGGCTCCTTAAGAGCATTTGACGATTTGCAAGTACTAATTTAATTAGTCTAAACAAATAAAGATAATTTTGATTTTGATTTTCCACCCATAAGGGGGTAAAACGGGATCCACGCGTAAGAAGTCGCGGGCGGCCGCTAGTTTTGACATTATTTCCCATACTGAAACTGTCAGTGTGCCAACTATAACTATACGAGGAGTTATTCTCGGATAAAAGTTTGGTCGAATCGGGCCTAAGAAAGAAGAAAAAATAGGTAGGAAGGTTTGCTTGTAACCACAGCTGTGGTAACACAGTTGAAATGTCATGCAGTAAAAATGTAAGACATGAAATAAATAGATTTCAGACCCGTAATTCTCTAGAAGCGGTCGCATGAGACCGTGATAACAACTGATTTCTATTATGTCCCGTTTGGTGGTACTTGATGGGTTAATTGTTATGGAACGCAAATCTTACAATTGATGGACGATACAAGATTATGAAGAAATATTATGGTTATGCAATAAACGATTGAGTATTGATTATTGAAAACTTAGGTGCGTATTAGAACGAACCTCAAAACTCGGTTTAATTTCAATTCAATTGGTTCAATTTCAATTTAAACCAATCATTGGACATAATCTTTGATAATTAATCGAGTTATTACTTAATTATACCACATTTATTATTTTTAGTCTTATTTATTAATCTTTAATCTACACTAAAACAGAACCATAAAGTTTTCTGTTTATTCTGACCACAATGCAACCTCGGTTACCCTTCCAGTTAATTTAAACCAGTCTATTGCTATGGGGTTTATGTCCTGTTTTATGGGTCATAAACTTCTTGCTCGGAGCGACACCGTTAATCCAGATTTTAAATGAAAAATTGATAGTTTTTAGTAATTGGTTCGTTGCTGGGCAGATCGATAGGTAATTTTAAATCTTGTTGTGAGATGTGATGGTAAAGTGCGTTAAGAATACGCAGTTTGAAACACTGGCAGTGTAGATTTTAATAAACAGACAAGCGCAATACTAAAATTGTGAATTGTGGCAATTGAAATAAGCTTTTGAAATGTCAATTACGGGTCTAAAACTCTACAAATGCTTGCAACGTTATATGTACTATACTCGACGCCAAGACTCGTGCCAGGCGGGGCCCATAAGTAATTTTTGAAACAGAGATGCACACTCGCCAATACCTAGTCTGGTCATAAGTTCTGTCACATGATCATAACTATTGAATTTTGAATGAAGGTCTCAAAAATATTTATTGAATTAGAATTTTGAATATTTAACGAAATTAAAAATGTGCACTGTTTTGAATTTTATTTGTTTTTAAATATGTAGTGGACGCATAAAGAAGACCGAACAGCAGTTGTCACGCTGCATTGGTGCGGTTACGCGCCAAAGCAGATTTTCGATGTGCTGAAAAAATTTAATTAAATATCAATTTTACGTTTATCGTTTCATCAAACGATATAATGAAGTTTTAAGTGTAGAAGACACAAAACAAAAGTAATTGTTCTTGCACGGTTAGGACTCCAGCAGCGTTTTAAAAGCTGCGAAGGCGCGAACTCAAAAAAATCCCATGCGTTAGCAGACTTTGCCTGCCCTGGAGGTAGGCTTAAGCAGAACCAGGGTGAAATTGGTATTTATGAAGACTCAAGGCTTCAAACTTTTTGAATAAAAATAAAAAATCACTTGGATGCGCGTTTAAAAGACCTGAGAGTGAAGAAATCCCACGTTTTGCTTAAGCGGTACGCCGGAAAAAAGTACTTTGAAAAAAAATTTTTGAATGTTTTTATTACTCGTAGCACCACTGTGCGTCGAGTATTTGAGATCTAAAATTCATCGACGATTCATACATTTTTTGTTCAAAATCAAAAATGTCGGCCAATAATAAAAAAAGTACTGTATTCTGACAGAATACGTCCGCCTTAGCATTATTTTGTTACTATGACACCAAAGCTGTAACACCACTGTGCGTCGTAGTATTTGAGATCAAAGTCAGTCGTTTCATATATTTTTAGAACTCAAATACTACGATGCACAGTGGTGCTACAGCTTTGGTGCCATAGTAATAAATGCTAAGGCGGACGTATTCTATCAGAATACAGCACTTTTATTTTTTGGCCGGCACTTTTGATTTTGGACCAAAATGGATGATGTCCTTTGGGCTTTTTTGAGGTATTTTTTGCATGAAAGGCATAAAAACGAATGCCTTTCTGTATCAAAATTCAGTTCTCAGTTTATGGAACCTTTTTCACATATCATGCCCAATAACAAACACTAGGAGTTCCAGCAGGATTCTGAGCCAGTTCATAGAGCGAAAAGCGCGCAAAACCCGCTCGTAGGGCGTAAAATTGACCTCAGCCGGCACGAAATCTGGCCTTCATCCAGTCCAGACTCTAATCCGTTGGATTACAAAATATAGCAACATTTGGAGAGGAAGGCCTGCTCTATGCCTCATACTGATTTGAAGTCCCTCAAGGCATCCTGTATTAAACCAGCCGCCGATATTGATACGAAACTCGCTCGTGTTTCTAGAGACCACTGACCACGCAGTTTGAACCCTTGTATTCATAATTGCGAGAAAAAAATTAAATTATTTTTATAAGCATAAAATCTTTCTTTTAGTACCTTTCAATTGGTATATAAATGATACCGTAAAAATAAATTTAGTATAAATTATTTCACTATAAACATGTGACAGAACTTATGACCCGACTAAGTATTTTATTAATTAGTACGTATTATAAACAACGTTTAAGTAGGTATTCCTTTCATGGATTACTTTCAAAATTTCAGATTAAGTTAAATTGATTTTATAAATACCTGCATTAACACTTAACCGATTGAGTCCCAGACGGCATTAATTAATGTCATAACAATTGATTTATCTATTGTGTCTAGATTCGCGGAGCTTGAAGGATTAAGGACTCGCTAATGGGTCTAACGGACCCAGTCCTTCAATTTTTGTGTAATAACTTTTAAGTTTTGACGTTTGCGATGTTGTCGCTTTTATAAGTACCTTTCTTCGACATTGTAGCACGTCCAATAGCGGTCGTACTCGACAAATAGCCCACTGCATGTGAGTGCTACAGACGAAAAAGGTGTTTTTGAGTCCGCTGGACCCGGTAAATAAAGTGTTTTTTTTAATGTTCTATACTAATTTCTCATTAATTGTTAAGTAGTATAAGTAGGCAAATCATAGTACTTTACGAAAATATACAAGGCATTTTTCAAAATAATTAAATACAGAAATATTCAAAAATAACCTTCATTTTACCAAAAAACCTTCAATTTCTTAAATAAGTTGTTATTTTAGAAAAAGTCGATAAATATTATTATTTGGTTTACTAATTGTCTTTGTTTTATAGCATATTATCCTTCTAATAAAGTAGTTTTCACTTTTATTAAATGTTTTTGAAAAATACATAGGATTTTATATACTGGGTCCAGCGCACCCGGTAGCGAGTATGAATGTTACAAGTTAAGGCGCGAGTCCTTAAGTGTTAAAATTAAATTTACCTGTAAATTCATCAGTGGTGGTTTTCACAGAAATCCCCATAATGCAAAATCCCCTGGAAATATTGGAATATTCCAGGAATAAAAATAATCCCATGCCAGAGTTCCCGGAACCAAATCTTTTGTAGATTATTTTCAAGATTATACTACCTATACGATAATATTAATGTATTTCGCTTCAGATAGGTTCTATTTGCGTTTTATAAGATTATGCATTTCCATTGAGGACCTATTCCGTTCCACATAGAAAAAGATATCACTTACATAAAAATATTAAATACATATAAAAGACTAGCGTTGACTCGCATTTCCACCAGATTTACATACAAGGTATACAGGTTGTATTTCCATCACTCACGTCACTGACTGACTGACTGACTTACTCACTCACTCACTTATCACGAAATCTCAGAAACTACAAGTGCTAGGAGTTTCAAATTTCGCATGGGGGTTCCTTTTAGAACGTAGATGCACACTAAGACGGTATGTTGCAAAATTCAGACCCTATGGGGGTAAAACGGGATACACGCGTACATAAAATATAATTATTCAGGTCATATAACGGTCCGCATATTAACAGAATTATTACAAAATCCGTTCTTTTTAGTCTTCCAAAAATAAAGTGCCCTCAACTCCATAATAGTATATGAACCAAACAAACCAAAGTCAAAGACAACAGACTCTACAATAAAGTGAAACTCCTTCCCAAACAATGACATTCGGTTATTTATTTTTAAAACCCAGTTTCACGCTTCAGAAACTCGGTTATTTTCTTAAAGCCATTCCAGTAATAATTCGAAGGGTCAATTTGGTCATTAGAAAGGGTTCTATTGATGTTTGAAACTCTTGACCTGACGCAGAAATCTGTACCACTTACTTGAACATCTCAAAGAGTTTATATCAACTTAACTCAATTAAAATTCGTACGGAACTTTTGTTAAGTACTTAGTACTTTACAGTCGTCGCACAATCGAAGGCTTACTTTATTTCAAACAATTAATTAGTGAAATTGTGAAAATTTATTTATTTATATTATTGTGAACATGTTTGTTGTTTCAATAATTAGCATTTGGTTTCCTTTTCACTTCTACACGTGTATTTTTATTTTTCACACTGTCATACAACTGATCAATATTGTAAGATACTTGGAAGCAATAAAGATATTGAGTAAAAATGTTGAAAGACAGGCAAACAACAAAAAATGGTATCGGCAATTTATAAATATGAAAAGTAGTTTCACAGCTCTACAAACACACAAAATATGAATTCAATTTACTGAAAATTGACTTCTCAGAAATCAGGAAATCAAATGTCCGGTGAAACAAATTGAAATAACAAATTGTATTTCTCACCACAACGCGGCGATAGATCGTTTGTGCAACTTTTCATTTAGCTAAATGACAAAAAACCCGTTTCCCCGTCTGTTTCTCTTGAAAAACAAAAATGGAAACCTCCGGCCTCAACAATTAATTGAATTGCACTAACAATGCTTTATCCTGGATCCAGTGAAATATAACTTTGAAGTAGATATCTTTTGGATAATGAGTTCTATTCACTCACAATACAATATCGGCGGATCTATAAAGTCCCATTCAAGACGTGTGCTTTCAGAGGATTTCTTAGAGTAAAATGAACTGCTCTATATCAATTCATTATAATGCTATTCAGATGTTCTATTGTGAGGGCCCATTATGACATCATTTACCTTGGATCACAGTGTGGTCTACAATGGGACCATTTAAATTAGTGGGCTGGATGGAGGTAGTCATTTCTGGTCCGTATCTAGAGAATAGGTTTGTCTTCGTATCCGAAACTTAAGTTTAACGTTACGAAATTATTTTAGAAATCTTTAACTTTTAATTTGAAAACGTAGTCAAGAAAAAAAAATAGTCAATTTCGTATTTCGAAAACTTTTTCTATTTCTTCCACTTCATCGTAATAGATCTGTTATGGAAAATAATTTTGTACATTTGTATTTGGGTTTTTCTATTCAGAGAGAGAAAGAGAGACAAAAATCACTTGACAATTAAATATTTTTTACTAATTTATTAGATTACAACTTTTTATTAGACACATTTTTCCATACAAAAATTCCCCACCGTCCGGAGTCACGTAAAACTTTACTGTCACTATTGTAATACAAACTGCGAATGGGGTCATTCTGACAATGCTTATCTGACGGATAAATTCGAGAATATGAAAACAAATAGCATTTATAGCCTATATGAGGCGAATGAACGTCGTATAACACAATAACGTGACAACGGCCGCTGCGCCCATAAACGGTGCTAAATGGCTCTTGGATGGGCCAAAAGTGTTTCCACGTTCTATTCACGCATTCCTTTTCGCTGTTAGGCTAAGAACTCATGGCGCCATTTTCACCCGCGCCCGCTGCGGTTGCGGCCCGCAGCTTCTGTAGAATGCAGATACTTATGTAAAAACTAATGCACAACTCACGACGCGGTTTTCGCCCGCAGCGTGCGCGGTTGTATGCGGGTCCCGCGGCACCGGCGAGCAACTAGTAGAATCACGCGGGCCGCGGAAAACGCTGCCTCGGCGGTTTTCGCCCGCGCGCTCTGCGATCGATTGGCAGGTGAACATTTTGTACCAGTGACTAGATTGGCGCGATTTTTACCCGCGCCGTGAGTTCTTAACCGCACAAATAACCGCTCCCGTGAGTTTTGAAATAAAACCGCAATTCCACAACCACCGCGGGCGCGGGTGAAAATCGCGCCGTGAGTTCTTAGCCTTACGCGCGTGAAACTCGAACGAATCTCCGGAACGTAAGTGACAATCGTTCAGGTTACGCGGTGGTATGTAGATGGAATTATGTCTGCCCTGAAAAGAGTGTGAAACGCAAGTGCGCGGTTTAACGTCAGTCGGGCAAGATATTTTTAACAAATAATTTTCCGGTGTTTCTACTCCTACGAAAATTCGCATGAATTTTATATATTATTTTAAATAACTTAGCTGCCTTAAAAGCCTACTAGAAATTTATAATATAAACGACAATAGCCGAACGGCAAAGGTGTCAGACTGGCTGACTCGTGATCCAAGGAACACGGGTTCGACTACTGGACTGTTGTAGTAACTCGTAACATAAGCATATAATTCTTGAAATAATGGAAGTCTTTAAATAAACTTCGGACGCAGGTTGGCCGTAGTAAGGACAATCTGGTCAGGTGGGGATTCTTGGATGGCTTAAACATGGAGTGCAGGTGCGGTTTTGTTCCCTAGTCGATGAAGCACCTGATGTCGTGCCCTGAGTGCCCAAGCAACTGCACTCAGGATGATTTGATGAGTGCTGCTGACAAGTTTGAGTTTCTGCTGAGAGTTTTGGGCTGACTACACAGTGTAGGTTTGTTGTCAACACGAAAAGAAGAAGAAGGATATAATTAGCTTACCACGTGGGGTTAAAGGGTTAACGGCACAAAGAAAGAGCATTTTTATGCGCTTTGGTATAAAATAAAGAATTTTCAAAAGTTTCAAACACATAGGTATTAACCAAAATCCACGTGGGCGAGGCCGCACATAGAAATTAGTATATTTATAACTTTGACATCCAAACAAGTTAACCGAGCCTTACTCAACATGTCTCTAGAGTTTCAGTCGTACGTCAACTAATACAATCCGTTTACCATAATTCAAGTATCTAATGGAACTATGGCGTTATAAGCTCATCATATAGGGTGTCCATCGATATGTAAAACAATAGAGATTGAGTATTAAAATGAAAATACACTAAAAACGTTATTAATTTGTATTTTGTCCACAATACGTAGAAAAAAATCATGCTTTATTGTCACAAAATTAAAAAATAATACCATATTAATAATAACAGGCTATTATTTTTTAAACTTTATTAGTTATTTTGGCACTCAATCTACACTCTAGTTTGTAGAGCAATAAATAAAATATTTTTGAGCGTTTAACATTTGAAGACTTACATTTCCATTTTATGGTAAAATTCAGTGGATTGCTTTACCGTATTTTTACATCACAATCGTCATGCAATGGAGAGATTTTGATAGTAGGTAAGACTATTAACATTACCGATTATTTCCTCTAAAATAGCTCAAGTTTTTTCTACTCTATGAGTTTTACTAACTGAAGTCCCACACTTTGCATTTCACTATGATTTATCCCAGGCTAGCTATTAACTGAGGACAGCTGACATTCCATTTTATTAAGAATTCACTGTTGAAATGTTTGCTTGACACCCTGTATAAATGCGTTAGTTATTTCGCTGTGCGAAATTTAATTAATCACACAGCTGTCATGGCGCGAAGAGCGTGCGATGCATTAGTTCAATACGTGACTGCTAATTAGCATTTTGATATTGCAAATAGGGCTGTCAACTGTGAATATAAAGAAAAAAGATTTTTAGAATATTTAATTTAATTTGGAAAAGGTACAGCTTCAATTTGAAGTAAGTACTAAGGTTTTTTAAATTAAGAGTGTTTAAGCATTTTATCTAGATAGGATAGACAAACAAAAGATACAGGGTATTGATGATGATTCATTTCCTGATGATGTCAGCTATTTATACCCCTGCGAGATTACTGGTGTTTTACAAATAACCCTGTATAACTTTATTTATTAATTAAAACTTTATTGCATATCTGTAATACAGGGTGCAAAAGGCGAACTTATTAGTACTATACAGCGTAGTTTCATGTGATCTAGCCTTTTGTCAACTAATAATATTCTGATTTTACAAAACGCATGAAATAAAAGCCCAGTTAAATATTTAAACCAGTTTATTGAAAAGCATGATGAAAGTAAATCCCAGATAATAATTGTTAAAACGTTGTAAAGCTTTATATTGCGCACGTATTATTTTAACTGCCACTTATTATCGGTGGTTAATTGTGTAAATTGTATTTTATTGACATTGTATTAAGGCATAAACTGTTTGGTTTTGTATTAATCCCGTCGTCCCTATGATCACTAGTTGTGCCACCGGTAGATGCTTCCAAAAATTGTCCCCGTGACACAACCACCTTTATTTAACATCTTATTCAAATGTATTTAGTTTTTAATCCCTATAACATCATTTTTGCTGTAGTAAACAAGTAATTTTGTGTGCTATTTCGAGCAATGCTATTTGCAAAAAATAATGTTTGCCATTATTTCTTTATTCTTGTCTTCTAAATAATCTTTTTATACTAAAATATTTAAATAGTTAAGATCTAGAGCTCTTTGGAATAAAAAAAATATTTCTATAAACACCTATAAACTTATTTTTATGCTACGTATTTAAAGAATAAGGCTGAGATGCACCACCTAACTTTAACAGTAACTATAACGATAACCAGCCCCCCTAGACAAAACGCACTTTTTGATCGAATCGAAAATCGAATCCGTCAAAACTCCATACAAAAAAGGGGCTTTTCGACCACTTATCGACTGGTTTGCGATTATAATTTGCACTTTGTCTAGACCCACTGTTCTTTTTGTATGGAGTTTGACATATTTTTGACGTTTGTTAAAGTCAAAGTGAGATGGTGCAGCAACCCAGCCTAAGTTGTTCGATAGAGCATTTGTTAACTCGAATTCAGAAGCAGTGCGTTATTCCCTTAAATAAGTAAAACTTTCCTACTAAAACTAGTCATTCAAATACAATTCCATTGAAAATCGCTATCAAACGTTTCAAATTCTCAGCAGTTTTCACCGAAAAGGCTTGAATTCAAAGCGATCGGCCACTTCTAAAACATTACTTTTTAAAACAGAGGGCCTTATTCAATTCTGAGGCCGGGTTTCCACCAAGACGGAGCGGTGCGGAGCGGAGCAGAGAAATTTTCTGAATAACCAATCAGATTTCCTTATTTACACAATGCACATCTCTAATAACCAATCAGATTCCCTTATTTGCACATCTCCTTCTCCACTCTGCCTCGCTTTGGTGGAAATAGATCGAGCAGAGAATAGCGGAGAAGTGCCGGGCGCACTTGTTTTTCTATAGAATTTGACAGCGGCGCGATGCGGAGAAGAGCGGAGCGGTGCAGAGATGTGCGGAGTGGTGCGGTGTTTCATAGCTAGCAATAAGCAGGGTACTCATCTAGCCGTGTAGCATGTAATGTATCAGATACTGTATCAAGTGAGTACATAGGCACGAGCCCGCTGCGAGCTGCTCGCGCGTGGTTCGAAGGAAGATCGCAACGACCCGCGGAGTGGCGGTATCACTGCTAGCACAAAGGCGGCTCGCAGTAGGATTCAGGAGCTCGCAGTCAGATACGCGATGACCGTGGACGAGCCGTACTCACTTGAAGGTTGGTTACGTTACATGCTACGTTACGTGCTACATGGCTGAGTACCCTGCCTTAGACTGACAGCTGACAGCTACGCACAGCTCACACATCTTTCGCCTCGGCGCCGCTCCGCTCTTCTCCGCTCCGCTTTGGTGGAAATAGCGTGCTTTGCCGCACATCTCTCGTCTCACCGCTCCGCTTGGTGGAAACCAGGCCTTATTCAATCCTGAGTGAACCGCGAACTCCAATGCCTTATTTGTTTGAAACTCCCAACTTTAAGTGCACGCTATGAAGTTGAAACAACTAAGTATATCTACGGCTACTCGGAATAAGTTAACTTACCTTGGCTTCTGTACTCAATAGTTTTATGGGCGAGCGCAATGAAGTATATTCAGAATGGAAATGAGAATGTTAAGCACGGCTGGTAAATTTGGGATGTATTTCTTACTCATTATTCGTGGCTATTAATATAAAGCTTGGGAACCTTTGCTCCTCGCACAAAAGTTTTGACTCTTACGGCGTCAAATGTACTCATTTGAATGTTGTGCGAAACATTTAGAAACGTCTCTATAGTCCACTGGTCAGAGAGATGACAGTTTCAGACTATGATAATATCAATTTGTATACTTAGATAAATATCTAGACACAAATGTGTCTTTATGTAACTTTAGTGTAGGTTGGAATCAACATCCGAAAATAAATAATATTCAGGCAGGCAGGATAAATAAGGCACTTTCCTAATTTAACAGGCCAATGTACGATATTATTATTCACGCCCTATTATTTTACTTTTGTCTAGTTCATGGCCAGAAAAATAGGTGAAATCCAACCCTAAGTAGTCAGTCAATAGTTTGACTGGGTTGCACCATCTTACTTTGACTTAAATAAACGTCAAAAATCTGACAAACTCTATACAAAATACACCGGTTATCGTTATATGTAGTTGCCGTTAAAGTTAGTTGGTGCAACTCAGCCTCAGTCAGAGAGCCTCAACAGACATCTCACTATCATCAATTCATTTAGTCTTAACTAAAGGAGCATGACCTCTTCTGATTTACCAGAGCCAAATAGAGTTTTTGGACCGCACTCCCTACGTTGACTAGTCCGGTTGTGGTACCAGGTTTATAAAGTCTCATAGGGACCAGAGTTCTGACCTCTTGCCACATCGTACTAAACAAGAAGAAATTGTTACCGACCAAAATGTCTTAAATGTGATATTGATTAAGGACAAGACAAGAAGAATGTCTGCCATTTTTAAGTCTCACTCAAATGGAACCCATTTATGAAAACGAAGATTTATTGGTCCTCCGATTTATATCACAAAACCGGGTAACGATCCGGAGTAGGTATAACTGTCAGAACGAATTTAAGAAGACGCACTTTTATTTGTCTAATTTTGAAGTAGTAAAAAAGTTGGGAGTACGGTCGCTGGAATATAGTATTTTTATTTAATTCTCATGTTAAAACCGTCGCAAAACGAAACGGTTCTAAAGTGTAATTTTGGTTGAGATCTTTTAAAGGTAGCAAAATGTAGACGAACTTTTTACTGACTAGATTTAATCAGTACTTAATAGTTTGAATCACAGCGACTGTTCTGTGTTTCTAGATCTTAAAACTACGAGTTATTCTATTAAACGTAGGCTAGATTATCAATTCAATTTAATAAAAGACCTAACCATAGCTATGGCTTTTCTATATTATTTTAGAGTAATAATAGTTTTTCATAAACAAGGGTTTAGACCCGATTCGACCAAACTATTATCCGGGAATAACTCCTGGTATAACTGGCACATTGACAGTTTCAGTATGGGAAATATGTCAAAATGTCGAATAACTGATGACTTATTCAGAGATTAATATTTACTCTTGTTTTGTCGAATCCACCCTTAGTTAGGAATATTAAAATTAGTGTTAGTACTAGTATGTTGCATGTTCAAAATCTAACATCTTTTTTATATTCTAGAAGCTCTTTTATAAGAACTAGGACTTACCTACTCTTCAACCAACAAAACTCGTTGTAAGCGTTTGAGAAACAATAAGATAGACTAATACATAACTTTAGAACGTACGAAGTTATATGAGGCTTATGTACTGTACGCATTTTATTGGCATCTGGGTCCACAGGTCGAATGTAACAGCCAGCTCATTTTGTACAAATACCAAATACAAAAATATGTTAGACATTATTCGGCGTTATTAGTTTCAAAATTACGATATCAATTCTTCTTAGAATTTCTTCTTAGAATTTAATTTGCAGCTGTATGGATGTTAAATTATTTGATAAAGATTTATCAATTATTGGAATTATAGCAAAGGAGAGCGAGGAAACTTCTTGTAATCTAATTGTATCATTTCGAACCTTCCCTCTTTAATTAATATTAAACTTAATAAGTTAAAATGAATAGACAGAACCCACTTTCAATGTGCTTTCTAAAGAGAGAACCCGCTACTAATTATCCACATCACCCATACCCGGCATGAAAGTCCTTTATTATTATGTGTCACCACGACCAAGGCTTGCATAAAATGAGATTCGTCACGTAAAGTTTAGTTAGGCTTTTTAAAGCAACGATATGCTTCCAAAAGTCTTACATACTAACTTTACGCCCTGCCAGCGCGTGCAGTAGGTACATATTATTGCAGATGGTGTAGGCGTGGGGAAACAGGGTCAGAAGTTTTTCAAGCAGTCAATCTGTAAAATCCTGGCTACACAGGAGTTGCAGCGGTGAGAACGAAAGATGCCACCCCCTGGAAATCTCGTAGAGTCACTTTAGGCAAGTAGCTGGGTATGACTTGACCCCCCCTAGTCAAGAATAGCCTTACATACCATAATTAGCTGCCCGTTCTCCTTACACTGTGCCCCAGTGTTTGTCTTAGGGAGTAAGTTGCCAAGTCGCGGTTGCGGTTGTTGCGAACAAACATGATGTTGCGTACACAGCACTACCTTATTGCTGAATATTCATGACACTCTTATACTTTTACTTACAACTTTGCTTGAATAGTGCTGTTTTGTTACGTGGAATTTTTCTTTGAAGCGGCTGCGGTTGTGTGGTCTCGCATAAATGTAGTTTTTAAGTATGCTTCTTTTTTGCTCCAGTTTTCAAGCTTATAAGGACTTTTTGTTGGCTTTATGCTACGTGTGAGGTTTGCAACTTGAGTTGCATTGGTTTAAATCTACATTTTATACTTAATTAAATCCTCACACTTTCAGACCTTTTAACCTTTTTCCCACGTTAAGCACCAATTGATGCCAAGTCAAAAGTCACTTCTCAAAATGCGTGAGGTATCTATCGTTGTTTTGGCAAAAAAAAAAAATTGCAAATAAAGTGGAAAATGAGCATGTAATTATGAAACTACATTAGTTGCAGAATATAATTGTATATTATGTAGTTTCATAATTTCATGCACATTTTAAAAAGTATGAGACTTACGGTATTGAGGACAACTCCTCAATACCGTAAGTCTCATACTTTTTAAAATGTCTTGAGGCAAAGTGAAGCAAAAATTTTGACAGCGTATATTTTCTTGTATTGGGAGGCGCACTTTGGTTTCCAAGTGCCCGTAGGAAAAGGGTTAAAGTAATGTAAAACTGTTATAAAATAGTTTTAATGATGTAGAATAATAATGAAAATGGGATATTTCATACTGGAACGAGAAGGTATTTCAGGAAGATACGAGTAGGTATCTATTTAATCGTGAAGCCCTTGGAAGTGAATGAATTCAAGAACCGTCACTATGGCAGATTTGTAGACGTAGTCCACTTAGAGCACCCGCTCAAATGCACCCGCACGAATTGCACCTGGCCTAGGACGTAGACGGTACTATTTATTCTTTAGCGATACCTACACATACTTTAATGGATGTGAAAAAGAGTTGGGTAAAATGGTGTAGTTGAGGGTGGTTTACCGCACCACGTCTTGTGGACATGAAAAGTTGAAGCTGAAGTTTTAGATCACACACTCTGAAGTAATACTGAAATACCGATAGAAACTTTTTTGTCACTTTCTTTCTACGGTTATATTTGACGGGTTCTTTTTTATTTATCCATTTATTTGCCTAATTTTATTTTAAGAATTATTTGTGCGTTTTACAAAATAATGTATAATTTCCATCCGAATACTTTTATCGCCGAATTTCGAACGCCGCGTCATCCAAAACCCGGCTATAAAATATCAGGGGCTCGCTCCCATTGGATTTTGTATCGGCCGGCGCGGAACATCAAAAAGGTTTTACTTTAATGCATATGCCGATAAAAAATAGCATTACGAAACAACAATAGGCACCGGAACATCATTCGATCCTCGATCCAAGTAAGTATACAAGTCAATTGATGGCATGCACACAATAGATATATGAAGAAAGGGCGCCAAGTTGGGCGCATGCGTGGGCATCTCTTGCTGAACTGGCGGCCACGAGGAGTCAGTTCTCGCGAGGACGTCACACGGGCCCGACGTCGCTCCAACCGCGAAACACAACACGATCGCTATTAAAATCAGATTACCGCGAGTGCCAGTAGAGTTACCCCATTGGTGGACATGGATGTTGGAGCATTAGGGAGCTAGGGACGTGCAATGCGCGAAGAGCGGAATGCTCGCCCTCGGCGTGTTTTTTCTGACAGTGTTGGACTATTGTGTACCGTTCTACCATCATCAGTTCGCCGTTCACGTCCCCGGCGGGCCAGGGTCCGCCGACGAGATTGCCCATAAGCATGGCTTCATCAACCATGGACAGGTAAGTTTGATCCTAATCTTGGGTCTTGTAGACTTCAGTAACATCTAATCTTTCGGGACTTACCAAAAATAAAATTTAGCTAACTTCGTTAGTCAGGAAACTTCTTGATGAAGTTACGCATAATGAGATTCGTTGGAAGCAACATTAATTGCGTAGCTCTTATTACTTTTGTTGGCCGAAACTTGGCCTATTTTTTGTCGTTCCGATCTTTAGCAATTATTACGTCACTGAAGTGTTATTACACATACAGCGTCTTAAAGGCTTAAAACATTATGTTCAAAGGAGCGAATTTTTTCCTATAGGAAATTGGCGCGCAGAGATTTTAACTCCCCGGAAATTAATCAGGGTAACATTGTGGGGGAGTATTTTAAAAGAAATCCCAACGAAAGTGCTGGGCTTATCGAGATTTTTAGCGGGGAAAAACGGTCTTGGGGACGTAAAATACTCAGTTTTAAGTGTTTCTGACGTTTATTGTGAACCTCCGGGCCGTTGTTGAACGTTCGCATAACTTACTCGTAACTTAATTATTACGCCTTAATGGATATTAATGAAAAGTTTTGGGGGGTTCTGAAATCTAATCGGGTTTGATGTCATAATAAAAATCAATCACAAAATATAAAATGTGCAGAAATGTATGACAAGTAAGAAATTCAGGAGTATCTTATGTATAAATGCGAAAACAATATTAAATATGCTACCTACCTAAACTATTTTGACGAATTTTTGTACAATAGCCAATTAGAACTAGTACAAAAGGACCTTTAGTCACGATACAAATAATGAAGAGACTTAGAGTTAATCCTTGAAATTGTGGTTTCAATGAGACTGAGAGGTTTCTTGTGATTTCAATGAGACCTTAATTATGTTTCTTGTTGATTACTTTTATAAGATTAAGCCAGTGTCATTTTGTAAAGCCTGAGAAAATATATTTTACAACTAGGCCAATAGGTACATGAGACCCTGTTTTTCATGTATTTGTTTTCCCGTGATATGGATGGAGTACCAACCGGGCAACATGGAAAGCATTGGGGGAGGCCTATGTTCAGCAGTGGACGTACTATGCTATATGATGATGATGATGATGATCAGAGTAGCTCTTAAGATTTTACTTATATTATGAAAAAAAATATGTCTAAGTACAGTCGCGGAATGAAAAGGTTCGTCACCTTAATGACGGTTTTCGCTTGCACTAGGTACTGTAAGAGTCAAACCTGCCAACATAACCGTGCAAGAAACAGTGCTGCTAACATTTAAATAAATATGACGTCTTTGCTAACGAATAAGGTTTTGCTTGTTTATTTTTCTATCCCATCAGTGCAATGTTACAAAATGTAGTTTTTTTTTTAATAGATAATGGCAGGTTGAACCAACAAGAAGGTATTAGTTTGTCAATCATAATAATCTTCTTGACAAGTTAAATCGTCAAACAACTTTGATCTGAATAATTTTGAACTTTACTGACGAACAGTTAAAGATTATTTTCTCTAACTCGAGATTATTCTGTAACATAGTTTCAAAAGGTAATATTATGTGCTCGCGATTCGTTGAAGGAATCAATTTGAAAACTGACGAACCTTTTCATTCCGTGACTGTACATTGAGTAGGTACTAGATCTTTATTAATCTGTTTTTCGTGACATAAAGTAGATATTATTATTACTCGAAGAACCACATTTCATCGAAATCCATTCAAACTTAGACCGACAAATCACAAAACATAAAAAATGCGAATGAATAATAACAGCAATCAAAAACACGATCGAAAACCTTTTTCGTGCTCTCGTAGATCGATAGATTTCGTGTGCGGAATTCGTAATAGGGTTTTAATGAAACGTATAATAAATTGTATATTATTAATTCTTCAAGTAACTCTAGAACGTTGGTAAAGGTTGAAAAAATGGAGAAATATATTCTGTCTGCGATTCTATGTAAAATAGTTTATGTTTACATAATTATCTTACTTAAAGTAGATTCTGTATGAGTTATTTTCACATTTATTTACATGTTTATTTACTCCTGAAGTAAAGTTATCTTTCATTATGCAGAGTTTAAAAAATAATTGCATTAAATAATAAACACTTTAATTGGGTATCTACAGTGAGATCAATATAATATATTAAATAAATCCTTTGTTTTCATAATTAGCGTGTTTATAGACAGATAAATATGAGATAGATAGAATGAAAAAAAGCTTCCTCCATTATTTGTAAATAGTAAACTTAACTAATTAATTTATAAAAGTAACCTGCACAAATGAAGCTATAAGAACGGGAAAAACTAATTAATTGAGGAAATTATTGCCTACTTGTCTCCCGACCGTACTTCCTTATACGGTCAAATAGTGATGTCAGGATGACAGGCCAAAACAGGCCGAAACGGCCACTCGTATTGTTCGCTGTGAGCCGTATTGTATAAGGAAATCATGTTTTCGTGATATAGGTAGTGTTGTAAATATATTTAGTAAAATTTTTCATTTGAGCGAAAACTGTAAATTCATTTATAAAAATAGACTCAACATTCTAATTTGGTCAATAAGTAATTGTAATAAAAGAACGCTGAAATGTAATCTTTAGTTCGTTTATAAATATGAATTGCCGTTGGTTTGTCTCGCTAAAACTCGAGAGTGGCAGAGCCGATTTAGCTGATTTTGGTTTTGAAATAATAAATCGTAGTGTATACAAGGAAAATGCTAAAAAATATGGAAGAATCGTTTTAAAGTTATTTTTTCATATAATATTATGGCCGTATGAAGTTCGCCGGGTCAGCTAGTTTTACTGAAATAATTTAAATCTGAATGTTTTTTCGCTATCTCTGGACATAGACTCCTTGTAGGTACAAGTAATTGATCTTATTTCATTTTTAGACTACTTATTGCTTAATGCAATGTCTTATTTTTAGTCTTTATGCTTACGTAACTAGATTTTTATTGAATTCACGATATTTTATTCCTTTAATAGGAAAAATGATTCTCCATCTGATTTTGATAAATTACAGAAGACAATGGAAAAACACGCTTTTTTGAATATCGTAAAATCCAAGTCATTTTCATGATTGAGTCGAGAGCTCATTATGAGAAGGCGTAATTAACAAAAACTGGACGGACTTTCCTGGATCATTACGAAGAATTTTCGATAGGTCAGCTAAATTGAAGGCTGGTCGTGGGTTTTTCGTAATACTTCAGTTTTTATGCCTTCAATGTCACGGCCTTCATAGCCTGAATGAGTTGATATAGGTAAAAGGTAGCGGAAAATACGAGGAAACATCGGCTTTTTATAGATGACAAGAAAATAGGGTTTTGAAATTTTTTATTGTATTTATTTTCATTACTAACATAGCCTCATCCTATACTTAAGTAACTATGTGACTGTCTCCATAATCTGTTAGAATATACAACCTTCTTATTGTTTGTCCATAAAAACAAAAATAAAACTAGTTTTTTAAATTTTACTGGCTTGGATATGGAATTGAAGTCTTGAAGGATGGACTCATGAATTGTGATAGCTTATAGGCACTATACATTTTATAGCAAGATAAACATGATTCCTTGGCTTAAGCCGTTCTCCCAATGAATCAAACACCAATGGCGGTTCAAAGACTAAAAATAATTGTTGTGACTTTAGTTTTACCACTAATTTACAATAGTAATGAATAATCACCACTATTCCGAATCGATCAAGTATAGCAAGGCGGCCATTTGCAACTCGCGACATGTCTCATGTTATCCGCCAACACGAGGTATTAATTAGCGACAATATGTTAACTGGCTGGATTACTATACCGCTTTGTTGCTATCTGGTGGTGCAGTGACAGCACATCAAGTGTACATTTCTATTCCAATAACCAACCCTCTCCTAAGATCCCGCGTACAAAATTTGTCAGTCACAGCTTTGTAATAATGTTGTAGTATTAACGGCCCACTGTGCAATTTATTGTACATAATTCTTTAAAGTTTTCTATTGTTTTTCAAATCTTCCCGCGACTAGCTTTACTCAAAATTACTTGATTACTCTATATTGCCTATGGCACCAATGCCGCCAACCAAAAAAAGGTAAAAACTGTCAAAACCAGCTGTGACGAACGAGGAAATATGACGTTTTGCATGCCGCGGCCTCATGCTAGAAGAAAGTCTCTGGGTCTGACAGCAATAAATTAATTTGTGCATAATTTTGTACAGTGGGTTTTGACGACTACCGTGTTATTTTAAGTCTGGGTCTTAGGACGCTATAAGAACCACCTTTGATAATAATCTTCCCTTTGAGTAGTTTTAGAACCTTTATCGGTTCTTGATAAGTTTCAGATAACCTATTACAGTTATTACACTAAAATAAAGGTAGCTGGTTACCGGTGACTTCAAATGTCGGAGAGTAGAGTCGGAATCAAGACTAAATCAAATCAAGACCCTAACTAAAAGTTGTAATTTATCAGAGAGATAAGTTTATAATAAACAATAAATGATTGTACTAGAATTTGGTTCTATATGCTAATCGGGTAGCTCATAATTTGAAAAATAAGAAAATGTAAACATTAAGTATACGTTAACAAACACTGACAAGTATACCTACATATAATTGTAAGCAAAACCTAAAATTGCTAACTAAATTCAGGGAGGTTATAGCAATTACATCTAATCGGCTTTGTAATTTGTTAGTACCTAAGGTTCAAATTAGCTTTACACACTATTTAGCAGGCAATTGCTGCAACATTGCATGATAAAATACATTATTGCTACAATACATTATTCCCTATTTATTTTTACCCACTCACAGAAAAGGATGACCTCAATTATTCCATGTTTGTTTTATATAAATAACGATACAAAAGTTGGATTTTACATCGTCAAAAAGATTTTTTTGCCGGAAAAGGGAAAGAATATTTTACCTGAAAAGCAATTTAATTTGACATTACATCCAAACAAACTTCCAAGGTTCATCCGTGACAAACATAAATGAAGACCGATCTTTTTTCTTTATAACATTTTTACCCTGTTCGATAAATTGAGGAGTTACCGGTTACTGTTGCTATATTTATTGCATACATAAACCATATCAGTAGTATTTATAGCCTCTATATTATTTCCTTTCTGTATTTTTCCATGTCATAAATATTTTTCCTCACATTGTAGGTAATTTCTTGTAAACATATTCACGTGAAACTTTTTTCCCAATCCATTGTTTACTTAAATTATAAATGTGACTGAAATTATACAGGTTGTCCTAAAAAATTGTGTTAAACGGAAGCGCAGAGGCGCGAATGACTTTTTTAGTTTACATTCCTGATGGCTGTAAAAACTTCTAAATCAGCGAGGCCTAGTATTAAATTCAAATTCAATTCAATCGCATAATAATAAAAAAAACTCAGGCTTGTACTTTAACTATTCGTGTCACGGTGACCAAAAAAGTGTCTAAGCACTGAAGTTTAAAACAATCATAACTCGAAAACTATCAGAAATCATGGAACATAAACGGGGATGATTTGGGTAACCCTAGTGATGCTCTACCTCTGGGCTTCGGCTTGGCACTACTTTTTGGGACATCCTGTATATTACGTCTATCTGACACGTTTTCAGGCCTAAGCCGAATAAGCCAATTCTGATTAATTTTGGTATAGAAAGGGATGTTGTAACCTAGGTCCTTCTAGGCCCAATGTTTATTTAATAGCAAAACCTCTTCAAAATTAATTAAATTTCGGTACACAGATTTATGTGACCTTTTTACGGTTTTGTCAGGTCCGATGTTTTAAAGAAAATTATCATTTATTTTTATAATCCACATTACATGAAAGTATTTCATCTAATAAAATAAGAAGCTGACAAAGGTTTGAGTTTCTTCCGCCACTTCTTCTCAGCACCAGCCAATATGTTGTCCTGAAGTGGTGGTGGAGCAAACTATACTAGGGCCGTGTTTAGAAAAGTGCTGTGTAAAGAGCCTACATACTAATAGATAATTTGAATTTACTGAGAAAGAAAATTCACCAAAATTAATGTAGTGATTCAGGTGAAAAAAACGATACGCATTAGAGTCTTCCAGTGACTTGAATTTTTAAATATTTTTTCTTCCGGTCACTGGGCCCACTTTCAATGTTTAATATTGTAACAGTTATAGTACAGGCCATTTGCGACATTTTTGTATTTGGAAACTCATATGAAAATGTGAACCATTATTGAAAAAAAAAATGTTTTTTGGGACGCCCACATACAAAAATGTCGCAAGTGACCTTCACTTATTATACCCCTTACAAGATTATGCTCTTATTTCCAAGTGACCCTGTATAACGGAGTGTTCAAAACATCAGAAGTGGCACACAAACATCAACTTATATTATCTCCATCTACAAATATTTCCCGGTCAATCTCGCAGAAAACTTGTCCCATATAAAAATACTGCCGCATAAACGTGGGGCAAGTTTTACCTGGTTTTAGTTGATCATCAAAGAAGCTATAAAGATAAAGTGGAATATTTGCGGTGGCACCACGAACTTAGTTTTAGATAGGTGGGAAGGTGGGAAAAAGTGGGAAAATCGTAGGGGTGCCAGCCATCGAACGGGGTTAGGGTAACTGGCTGTGAAAATTTACGTACGCGTGGCATTACTATCGGGTTAGCCGGATATACTGTTAGTAACCGGATGATGGGGTGAAGTCTGATTTTTAGGTGAACTTTAGTAAGCTTTATACCTAGATGCTGCGTATGATTTATGATTATAGTGATGTGGATAATGCAGTTATATCTTTTTTGATGAGGGAGAGGGAGATGGATTTTGAAAGTAATAAAAAAGTGAATCCAAAAAATATAGTACTAGTCCTCACACGACTCAAACAGGTTGCTAATTTTCTATATTAGCATTAGTGTGATGGTAGGTACTTATTATGATGCGCAAAAATGGATATTGAAGAACACAAAATTTTAATAAGATTTGGAAATGTCAATCAATTTTCATTTTGAATCACCAGGCCACAGCGCCATTGGATTTTCACGAGTCAAATATTTCACGTTTTAACGAAAACGGATTTTTATTTAATATCCAACCATCATTGATATATACAGTCTATTAACGGACAGGTCAATCATTTCCAAAAGAGTAATGATAGCCAGGTAGGGAATGCAGTAACGGGAATGCACGGGAAAGAGAAAAATGGGATCACAGTGCGGTCATTTTTCATCCGGCTCGTAGAGCAGGCTAAAAATAAAAATACTCCGCTCTGTTCGAATGAAAATCATAAAAAGAAGACACCGTTGTAGTTTATTTTAACAATTAGTATAAAAATAGTACATATAAACTATTGAGGTTTTCTCTATATGACGAAATTAGCTAAGTGTTTCTTAGATCAGCTTAATGCGACGTTTTTACACGTATTTATTTACCCTAAAGTAAAAAAGAAATAACATTGAAGAAATATAAGTTTAGAAAAAAGACATTTCATTCAAGAGCTTTCCATTCAGGTGCCAAATAATATAAAAGCACACTTTTAAGTCTTGAAATATTTATATGTATAGTATTACTAGAAATATCGTCTAATATTGAGAAACCTGCCGACATGTTCTGAAATTTCGGATTCGTGGAAATCGTTTGCCAATGAACCGCGGCCTTTCATTATATTGGATTACATCGAATCAAGGATCCACGTTACTAAAAGGTACTCCAGCCAGACTAGATTATTTTCCATCGAACAATGAAAACAAAATTAAAATGTTATAAGCCGAAATCGGACGGCCCTAATATTGTTATCAAACTTTTCTTTTTCTAGCTAATGTACACAATTACACGAGTATTATACAGGGTGTCCCAAAAAGTAGTGTCAAGCTGAAGCTCAGAAGTAGAGCATCACTAGGGCTATCCGAATCTGTGTTCCCCTGTGTAGTATAGTCGACAGTACATTAGCTATACTTTTTTGTTGCTATTATCACCACAGCTTAATAATAAGTATTACCACAGAATAATAATAAGTACTATACGTACAGAAGGTTTTCTTCGCGAAGGTATTTTAAAAAAAAATTGCTCAATGTCGTCAATAATATGGTGTAATTTGGCTTGTCTCAAGAGTCGAGCACCTTTTTGTTGACAAACGTCAGTGATCGGCCCTGCACCGAAGCTATAGGGCTGACTTCGGTAAAATAATGTGTGACTTGAAGTGCCAAGTGTGAAATGTACATGAAGCATGAATTATATTTTGTGTTTCTATTTATTATTCAGGCAGTTAAAATACTGCACAGTATTAATTACTGTACACCACCTTTTTTTTTTTCCATCATTCATAGTTTGTTGTCTTTACAATGCTAATGGGTGAAGAATACGCGTGCGTGCGTCAATGTTTGTTCGTTAGTGTCCTGTCGATTAAATATCTCAGGAAGTGCCATCGCGCGCGTTTTGTTTTCGATGCAAACTCGCGGAGATGAACAGGCCTGTTATCACACATAATACAACTGCATACATAATAATATGCTTATTACTTAACATGTCATTGTCCGAACATGAATCTATTTTTACCCGCCTCCGCGATGCAAAGAAGGGTAAAAGCTATAAATACTTAGATGTAAAAATCTTTAGTAACATTTTGAAACCCAACCCGTTTGGCCAACTTAGGGAGTGTAGGCTTAATCCTGCCTTGTGCCTTTGGTTAATAGGACAGGCTTGTCCTCCTTTAGTAGAGACTAAATGACCTCATGATGATGATGATGATGATCAACATTTTCAAAATATTATTCCAGAATAGGTACAGTGGACTAAACACATCAAACCATATATTTTTGTAGCAAAATAGCACAAATTACAACGGCATAAGATGTTGCTTGATGTGCGTCGTCTGTACTTTACCATTATAAATGTAGTACCCATATTATGTAGTAGGTATTAGTGTGTTACACCTATTAGTGTCCCCCTCGGGAAAAAGTTGACCTTCACTGGTTGTTTTTTATTGGCGATCAAGTTGTAGATCCTGGCTGGGATAAGGCCCTTTTAGTGTCTACTAAGACTATCTTAAGTATTAGTTTTCCCTGTACCGGTTCAGGGCATCCCTACAGGGCGTGACCTGTACTCCGGTATAAATAACTCCGGATAGCCGGATTACTTGCACAAACTTGCGCGATGACGATTTATTCGCAACCGGACAGCGTGCCCACAATTTGTTGGGGATTTTGTTGAGATTTGTCCGGTAATTCGACAGTTTGTTAGCCGTAATTTAGTAATGCAATAAGGAAGGCTTTAGCTCGAGGTATAAATATTTAAATAAACTAGAATTGTAAGTTTACTTTGTAAACAGATCTTAGAGTACTGAGGTGGATCTAAAAACCTTCTTAGTAACTCTACACACCACCCGGCGGCATGATGTTGGTGGCTTTATTTCAAACTAGCTTTCCGCCCGCGGCTTCGCCCGCGTGGAATTTTGTCTGTCACAGAAAAACTTTATCGCGCGCGTCCCTGTTTCAAAAACCGGGATAAAAACTATCCTATGTTCTTTCCCGGGACTCAAACTATCTCTATGCCAAATTTTATCAAAATCGGTTGCGAGGTTTAAGCGGGAAAGCGTAACAGACAGACAGACAGAGAGAGATTAGTTGGGAAGAATGTCGATAAACTTGTACTTTCTATAATTTCTATAACTTTTGACATGACATGTCGGCAGGTCCGCGGGTTAGGTGTGTATCTAAACTGCATTAAGTAAGATACATAAATACATTGTGTACCTACATTATGCATTCTATTCATAGGCAAGTAAACCTAACTAATTACATTACTGAAATATGTATTAATTACTTCATTTCAAAAGAATGTCGATAAACTTGTACTTTCTATAATTTCTATAACTTTTGACATGACATGTCGGCAGGTCCGCGGGTTAGGTGTGTATCTAAACTGCATTAAGTAAGATACATAAATACATTGTGTACCTACATTATGCATTCTATTCATAGGCAAGTAAACCTAACTAATTACATTACTGAAATATGTATTAATTACTTCATGGTTCATTAAAGATATTGACAATTAACTATGAGTAGCTTAGAGTTAGTTTATTAGATTAGATTAGATTAGTAGAGATAGAATATTAAATTTTTATTTTATTTAATAAGTATACACGTCACAAGTTATTTCTGCCTCAAATAATAAAACTACCAGTCTCCCTAAAGCTTATTAGATTCAGATGGTAAAGGCTATTGGGTGAATTAGATTTTACTTACAAAGACGGAAAAAGCTCACATATAACGGGCAACTCGTGAAAAAGCTCGTTACAGGCATCCGCCCTTCATTAAAGACATTTGGAGTTATAACATTAGCCCAACTTTTCGTTTTGTGCCTGTTTATGTTTACTTTGGTTTGGAGAGACTGTTTTTGTTATCATTTATAAACGTAGTGTTTTGATGAAATAATGGATGGATTAGGAACTGCCTCAAACTATATAGTACGTAATCGTTTTTATTGTTTTCCAGAGAACAAAATTTTCTTTATTTTTTTAATTATGGTTAATTAAAGTCTGTGATGTCTGAACTAATAAGGAAATAAACAAGGGATACGGAAACTCAATGGCTGGTTCACTCGTCATGTCTGTGAACAGGCGCTGCTTTCGGGGACTGGTCAATCCAAGTTATTCAAATTTATGTATGCGAGTCATTTCTACTAGTATCTTAATATGTAAGTCTAGATATTAGCACGTCACTACCTTGTTTAATATACCACGCAATCTTGTATACCCATTCTTATAAGATACACCATACAAGAATGCATGGTAAATTCAGTGAACTGCTCCTGAATCGAATGTACCTACTACTACTATTTCTATTTATTTATATTAACCGGCAGACAGTGGTGACTGAGTTTGATGCGGCGCTTCTTCTCAGCACTTGCCAAATGTTGGTCTCGAAGCGCTGGTAGGGTAAAAAGATTATGAGACATGTAGAGGCTCCTTAAGAGCAAAATGACGATTTGTAAGAACTATTTATTAGTCCAAACAAATAAAGAAATTTTGACTTTGACAATAAAAAAAAAAATTACGCTACGAATAATTACGACACTAGAAACGAGTCAATTATTAAATACGTTTTCGATAAATATTCATTCATTTACAATTGTTTGGCTGTCAAAAAGGATATTTGTTGTTAAATAAATTATACATATATATGAAAAACCGTCTTTTTTAAGTTTATAAGTTTACGCGAAAATGGACGTGGTAATATGATTTTTTTGACGAACAAAATCAAAACAGCAAAAAATGAAACATGTCACTAACATATTCGATATTTGTTGATACAATCGGAATAAAATATCGAGTCGAGTCGAGTTCTAATCGAGCAAGCTTTATAATAACTCTATTTGAGCAAATACAAACATTTCTGATATAAATCGGAGTGTTTTTTTGTTTGTAATGCCTTCTCATTATCACAACACAACATCAAATATTATAATGAGTTTGGAAGTCAGTACAAATTAATATTAAAGAACAATAAGTATTCAATTAGTAGGAACGAACTTTTGTGATTGCTTTGACTATTTTATTGACCAAAACTGCTAACATTATTTATTTTTGATGATTTCCCCATTATAAGAAGTGTTTATTTGTTTGTATTTTTAAATATTTTTGCCAACTTTATAGATTATGTCGTTTACAAATAAATTAAGATACTTAAGTAAACTATTGTAAAATTCAATCAATAACGTCATACTTACAGTTTTTCTGTAAAGTAGTCAAAAACTTCATATCCCTTTGCTTTGTTAAGTATAAGCTATAATTTATAACTCACTCAGTTTCATTTCATTTCATTTATTTATTATTCATTATTGAGCAATTACATATTTGATCCAGATAGCGTCCTAAATCCTCTTTAGGTTTGTCTAGACACTATTGTTCTCTATACAAATAAAAAGTTTTCTCTATAGTTTTTTGCAAAAAAAAAAAAAACCAACATCAAGGCGACTCTGCCTTAATAAGCAAAGCATTGTTATGAAAATGGCCTAATAAATTAAATAAAAGTAAAAGGCCACTCAATAAACGCGCACACATACATTCGCTAATGGGTGTTCTTTTTCAGAAAACAACAATAAAAAAAGGTTGGCAATGTTAATCTTATTTTTTTAACTTAATCAAGGATGCAAAGAAAAAAGCGAAACGTGGAAACATACGCGGTAATTTCGTGCTATGGAAAGAAACACAATTAGCTAAAGCCTTTAAAATACCTCCAGTTACATCGGGTTACGCATACAACACAATATACTAAATAAACAGTATATTGTGTTGTATTTTATTATATTTGTAAGGGTCGTTACTAATTAATCGCAGATATCTACCAATTCTATAATCGGATTTTGCCTGCAGAAAAGTTCTCGAGTGGGGATCACGGGCCGGAAGATGTAGTGTGGGCAGGGTGGACCGACGATCTTGTGAAGGTTGCGGGAAGTACCTGGATGCGGGCAGCGCACGATGGGTCGTTAAGGAAATTCTTGGAGGAGCCCTTTGTCCAGCAGTGGACGTCATTTGGTTGAAACGAGCGGTTTACTTCATCGTTATTTTGTGGGATAAGTCTGTTAAATCTTTTGGTGAAACTTCGCTCAGAAGGACGTCCACTACTGAATAAATGCCTCCCGCAAGAATTTCCACAACCACCGGTTCTGCACTGCCCACATATAGATGCTTGCCGCAACCATTTAGGTACAAGACCTACCCTACACTAACCACGTTTTCCGATCCGTGGTGTCTAAATGATTTATGTGACGTCAATTGTAATGTTAATTTAACATCGTGAGCCTACTGTTTGATATCTACGAGTATGTACACAAGGTCTCGAGTGGAGTGTGCCCCGCCATGTTTGCCAAAATTCTTTCGTAATAATATAAAAGACTCCTTTTGTCTTTGAACTGTATCTTGCAAGCCGTAGAAAATAAAATCAACTCGTTTTCCTCATAGGTACACTCGACAGCATAAACTATAATTTTACTGCAAAATCGTTCTTATTACGACTACGTAAGATGCCATTATATTTACCTTGATGTGTTGTCATCTGTAAAGTGAACTAGATAGGCAAGAAGCCTTGTTTTATGTCACCTAATCCATCAAACATCATCATCATCATTTCAGCCATAGAACTTCCACTGCTGAACATAGGCCTCCCCTAATGCTTTCCATGTTGATCGATTGGTAGCGGCCTGCGTCCAGCGCTTCCCTGCTACCTTTATGATGTCGTCGGTCCACCTTGTGGGTGGACGTCCCACGCAACGTTTTCCGGTACGCGGCCTCCATTCCAGGACCTTGCTGCCCCATCGGCCGTCAGTTCTGCGCACTATGTGCCCTGCCCATTGCCACTTGAGCTTGCTAATCCGTCGGGCTATGTCAGCGACTTTAGTTCGTTTACGGATCTCCTCATTTCTGATTCGACTCCATAATCCATCAAACAACGAGTCAAAACGTTATTTTTAGACATCTGATAAATAAGCTCCACTTATTCATGACATACTAATAACTGATTAGGCATCTTACTTTCGGGTATTTCGGTCCTAATTATGTTTGTTCATGCTTTACATATTGTAATTAGTAAGGATATCATTTTAGTACGTTACTTATAAAAAATATTTTATGTCGCAATCTAATAAACGAGCTTTACTAAAGAATAAAAAAATATGATTTTTCGTCGAGCGAGCATTTCTAGCGCAACTAAATTCTTTCTCGAACCGAACATTGACTTAATGTGGGATACCAGAACATGGAATAACTAGTTAGATTCGCGTTCTCTATTATACTGTAAAGTAAATAGAACCCTAATTTGACAATCAATAGACACATACAGAGGAGTTATCTCCTCTATGAATTGAAAGTTTATTTACATAACATCCTTGGGACAAACTTAGCAAATCAGAGGTGGAATTGTGTAAAGCAATCGTTATCATTTGACAGTTCATAACGTACTACGTTAAAGTCAGTTATACAAAGCGTTTGACAGAACAATCGAACGTTATGAACTGCCAAACGATAACGATTGCTTTACACAATTCCACCTCTGGTTGGGTTTTAAGCCTAGGTGCAGACCCTCAACTTTTAGTTGACTGATAGTTGAGTTGGGCTGTTAATCAATCAGTATGGAGCGAACATGCGCACACTACGCCGATTTGGTATCGGCCGATTCTTCATACAAATTAGAATCGGACCCAACTACTTAACGGCCAACTAAAAGTCGGTGGTCTGCGCCTAGGCTTAAGGCCTCAGCCTCGAATTTAGCGGGCAGCGGCGCGGGAGCGGGGCGGGCAACGCAGACCCGTTCTCGAAACAAGCGGGCAGCTCGCGCGGCGCTTTAGCGGCGAAGTGTTGTGTTCGGGGTTGTGTTGTCGAGATATTTGTTTTTATTCGCAAACTAAATGTCTGAACAACGGCGACAATTTTGTTTCGATTCAAATTTATTCCTAACGCTCGATTTACTGGGGGCAAAAGAAGGAGTGCGCTGCCCGCTCGTTGCCCGCTCCCGCGCCGCTGTTTTCGAGAACTGGTCTATTTGATTTTAGAGCTCTTACACACGAGCAGCACATTGACGACAGCAAAGGCGACCGCAGTCGCCGTCACTTGTCGGCAGCTAGCCGTCGACGTGCCCGCAGCAAGCTGTCGACACGTCGACGTCTGCCGTCGACGAGTCGACAGCTTGCTGCGACGACCGTGTCGGCGTACGTCTTTGTACAGGAGCCAGCCAGTTGAAAATGGATTTCATTGAAGAAACACTGTTGTTGCATTTACTCCGTCGTCGTCGACGAAAGAGAAAGAACCGGTCATTGTGGGTTTAAGAAATGTTATTGAATAGAGAACGAGACTACACACACCGACGCCCATGCTCTATTTTTTAATGTTTTATTATGGTAGCCTTCTAAATTCGAGTTCCATATTATTTCATTGTTTTTGACAGCACTAATTTTTTAGCAATTCCGAATCAATTTGTTCGGAACTCATTAGGTGTGCGTGTAAGCTCCTGGACTACTGACAGTTGACCTTCAAAATGGCGGAGGCGGCTAGCTGTCGCCACCAGCCGGCGGCAGCCGCGAACGCGTCGACAGCACGTCGGCAGCATGTCGACAGCTAGCCGTCGCCTTCTGACGTCGACTGCAGTTACATGCGTCGACAGCAAAATGCTGTTCGTGTGTAAGAACCCTTATAAGATCCTGCCGCTCCCGCGCCGCAACCGCCGCCGCCCCGCTGCCCGCTACATTCGAGGCTGAGGCCTTATGGTGACTGAGTTGTAGATCCTGGCTAAACAGGAGTTGCGTGAGTAGGGATGATAAAGTCCCATGCTAAGGCCTAGTGCACTCACATGAGTACAACCCTTTGATTAAAAATTATCAAAGCTGCAGACTACAGTGGCAGGGGGAAAATGTTAGAGAGTTAGGCATTGCCACGTTTGGAGTCATAGGCGCTTATAAGTTCGTTTACCTAATAGGCACAAGCTGTATTTAGTTTCTTCTTCTGAGCTTTACATTCTTGACAGAGTGGTCGTAATGAACTATGATTAATTTGTTGTATTTAGTTTTGTTAAAGCTACAAACGATTTTCTTGTTGATTAAATATTGTGTTTTTAAGGTCCCAATTTGTGTACAAATGATAACATAAATCAAGTAATTAAACATGTCGATCAAGAGTCAACTCAAGTTAACCAGTTCTGCCCCCTAAAAAGATCCTTCGATCAACTTTGTAATTCGTGTCTAATCTCAAACAAAAGTATTTTCGAGCGTGTTCCTTGACTGCTCTACTTGCGCATAATTGATTAATGGTCCAAATATATCGACGTACGTATTTAGCTGGTCAACCTAACAGCCCGGTCAGCCTCAACAAAGGCAAAATAAATGGTCCGGTCAAGTTTTACCTACCCCCGATCCATCAATTAACTGCTGTCGGGTAGTTCCGTAGGTATCTTTTTACCATTCGAACTACTTATATTACCGACTTTTAGCTGGAATTCCAATACAGAAGTTTCTGATGTATTTACTTTGTAGGAATTATTAGAGTGAACTTCGAATAGTGTTAATTTAGATTTTACAGGTCAAAGGTTTAATTAAGGTCACGTCAAAATAATCCTTAATAGACATGTTGGTCAATCAATTGACGTACTTTTTAAAACTGTCAAAACGAAACTCTCCCATAGATTTTGTATGGCACTACAAGCAAGTGACGTCACTATTTTGTCAACTCAAATAAACTACTTTTTGTAATTACAATGCGACCAAAAATCGTAATTTACAGGTAATTTAAAATTAATAAGGTTTTTAAGACCAGAATGTAGTGTCTTTTTAGAAAAGTTGTGATTTCGAATTATTGAAGAATGGTGTCAAATTGTCCATTGGGAACAAAATAATACAAGTATACATACAAACATAAGAGAGAAGCAATTTGTTGAAGTAACATTAAATGTGAGATTTCAACCCCCATGGAAAACACCCCATAAGAGCTTTCGACTTATTCGATTACTCTCCTAAATGGGGGTGAATATTGACAAAATGTGTTGACACATTTTGTCTATTTTAATCAGAGATGTTTGTCACAGATTGACATGCAAGATGGTTTATGTACCTATAGTTAGTTTAGACCGACGACATCATAAAGGTAGCAGGAAACCGCTTGACGCAGGCCGCTACCAACCGGGTAACATGGAAAGCATTGGGGGAGGCCTATGTTCAGCAGTGGACGTCCTATGGCTGAGATGATGATGATGATGATGATGAAGTTTAAGTCAAAGGCATACCTTGGAGTTCTATGAAGCTCTACTGGTAAATCCATGGGCATTTTTCCTCTAGTTTCACACTTTGTGTGTCCCATTTTATAGAAACTAGAACCTCATATTCGAAAGATGAAACCAATTAACCAATTCTTAAAGTTAAATAATCCTCGACAATTTATCGTCAGTTTTGGCTCATGATATTTATTAAAATGGGTAATAATTACGTAAATCCAAAATATAATCGTATTTATTTAAAAACCTCTATTCTGAATTGGTAATAAAATGGAAGTTATTTCTTAAAACATGGAATATTATAGCACATTTTACGCACAAAGCGTGAAAATGGCGGCAATAAAATAATCCATTAGAATAACGATGCGTTTCGCTTTTTTTAATCGTGCAAAGTACTCATTCATTATATTCATCGCCCTATTCAGGGAAAGGTTTTTACAACACGGAACAGAATTTTACCTAATTAATAACAAACTCTATGAAAGTACTAATTGTATATTATATATTGTAGTAGTATGAAAGTAATATATGATTTTAGTAACGTACAATTTTAACAGCACATCAGAATATATTACAAAAATTACGTAAGATGTTTGGCTTAAATTACCTACTAGGTGATTCTTTTGTGTTTTTAACCAGTTTAAGACAGACATTTTGCTCTTTGTCTAGAACATTACATTACATGCCAGATTTTTAGGTACAAAACAACAAATTGCAATAATGAAACTAAATTACCTGCCCAATTTAAAGCAACAATAGTTGAGATAATTTGTAATTTACAGCTCATTTAGTATCGCATTAAAACTAAACTAACCGTTTGTAAATATTAAAGTTTAAACGTTTCAGTCATAAATCATTAGCTCTATAGTTTAAATCGTAATTTGTGAGTTCCCAAAAGGGGCACCTATTATTCTTTTTATTGTGACACTTGAGTCACAAACTTGATGAGATTCTATGAGCCATCTAATTGGTTACATAGAATCGACGGCACAACGTGTAAATTGCATATCACGATGCATATGCAGGGCTCTAATATTGTGTAATGAATTGGTATTTGAAAAATATTCACTCATTCTTCTTCTTCTTATTCGTTACGCTCTTGACAGAGCGGTCGTGGTCACGTTGAGGCGTTGTTCACATCGGTTGTAGAGGCGGATACAACTCTCCGCACGATCTCCCTCCATCTCTCTCTATTGGCAGACTGTCTAGTGCAGTCACATAAGCCGTCTCCCACTGCTGCTTTCACTTGGCGGTCCAGCGCATTGGTGACCTGCCACGCGATCGGGTTCCTTCGACTTTTCCCTGGACGACCAGTCGTTCTATGGAGTTGTCATCCCGCCTCGAGACATGTCCGAAGTATTGCAGTGTGCGCGACTGTACTCACTCATTAGTCATTACCTAACGATGATGACACCTCAAATATAACACTATGGCAAAATGGGGGTCATATAGGTTTAACTCAGTCAGTGCCTGTGGTATGGGAGCGGCACGTGAGAGGTGACATTGACATAATAATATGACGTGACAGAGAGATCTGAAGTCTCGCTGACGTTTGACGTTACAAAAAAACCGGCCAAGTGACCAAAACTACTATAGTAATGTACATCATGTTTTTTTTAGATTTTTCATTTTCTTATTTTAGAAGTTAGAGGGGGGGGGGGGGGACCAACTTTTTTCCACTTTGGAAGCGTCTGTCACGCAAACTATTCGGTTTAGAAAAAAAGTATTTTGAAAACCTCGATATCATTTTTGAAGACCTATCTATAGATACCCCACACGTATGTGTTTGATGAAAAAAAAAATTTGTGAGTTTCAGTTCTAAGTATGGGGGGGAGCCCCCAATATTTATTATTATTTTTTTATTTTTGCATCAAAATCTTAATGCGGTTCACAGAATACATCTACCTACCAAGTTTCAACAGTATAGCTCTTATAGTTTCGGAAAAAAATGGCTGTGACATACGGACGGACAGACGGACGGACGGACGGACAGACAGACATGACGAATCTATAAGGGTTCCGTTTTTTGCCATTTGGCTACGGAACCCTAAAAATCCTCCCGTGCCGCTTCCATAACTGACTGAGTCAAGCGCTAGATTTATGTACTATTTGTAATATTCCGTGTTATTTTACAACAAGAACTATAGTTAGATAGTTAGAAGCAACCAGAACCTTCCTTTTGAAATAATAAACTTGTTCCTAGTTCCCAAGGTAAATTCCCTAAATAAATCTCACAACATCGAGTTTGAAGAGTGAGTATAATTGGAAGTGTTTTCTTAGAACATTGTTATTCCTTTCTTTCGCTATTGGTAAGATAAAAATCCTTCCAAAAATAAAACTTGTTTAGAGATAAGTATATTTTGGCTTTTGTTAATGTTAGAAGTAGGTTGATTGAAAAGATCCTATTATTATTAACTTTAGTAAAAGTATTTCTGTTTGAGGTTAACTCTTCGCTATAGTTTTGTATTTTGTTGTCGGAAAATATCCTTTGTATTTTCTATGTAATTTCGTATTAGCGAAAAAGTTTATGATCACTGAAATAGGTATCCTCAATATGATTAAAAAAAGCCAGCAAAATTTTAAACTTGATTAGAACATTATTTATGGGCTCCAATCTAATTTATGTAAATCATGCGCGAAATGATTCTAGTGCGCCAAAAATATGCCCTCACATTATACGAGTATTCCATATTATATTATCATCTGACACTAATTTGCCCAAATATTCGGAGATACTTACATCAAAGAACTGAATTACTGTATTTCATTCGAAGGTCAAGCTCGTCAAGCTTTGAGATTCCACGAAATTAAATTATTGGCTACGTAATACGATATCCGAAACCGAACATAGAATTTGATGTTTTCTTTTGGATATTTCCAAATAAAATATCAATATACCCTCCATAACTGAAGACATTGCTGCAACGTGCTCTAGTTTCTACACTTTTTCCCATGCATGCCCCAAACCCCTCATTTCAATTCCCATCGAACTGTAGTTTCGCCGGCGCCCGGCAGATGTCGCCTTGAGTCGTAACTTAAGTCTATTTGCTCCACTAACTTACTTTGCGGTCGAAATTCGGTCCTTTGACTTTCGTTCGGTGGGTAATATCACAGCTTTGTTATAAGGAGCATCTGGTATGGGTTAGTTACAGATCTCAATTGTAGATTCTAGATTCTGCGTTTGAAGTTGGTCGAACAGTTGAATATAATTAGAATATTCTGAGTTTGCTAATAAGCAGGGAACTTAGAAACTGGGAACAATACCAAGTATGGCATTGGCAAAGTTTTGAACACATTATACTCATATTAAATTAATATAGCTACTTACTTGTTTGGTTTGGTATAGTTGCAACTTTAGAGCCTAGTAAATCTAAATTAATTTCTCAACAGACATTTGCTTGAACAACTTACATCAATAGAACTGTTTTAGTTTCTTACTTGAATTTCGTTATTTAGAAAAATAATATAAAAGTAACAGACTTACCTCGGGCCATTCCCAGGGGTCGAGAGTTCTTCACACGAAGGAACAAAATCGAAGCGAGTGGAGCGGTGTCAAAAGGCAATTTGTATTCTAGAAGGATACAGTGCCACGTTGATCACATAAGACAAATGCCTCATTAGGGCTTCAGCCAGAATGTTACATTCAAGATTCTCTCCGACCACTCCCTTGTACATTTGTAGATTGCCGCTTAAGCATTTCATCTTCATATGCACTAAAAGCTAAGGTGAATTCATCTTGCTAATAGTCGACCCGGTGAGTGCGTTGGAGCGGCATTTCAATTACCTAAATTAACTCTTTGAATAGGGACACACTATTGATATTGAAGACAATGCAACGAAAGAACACAGCTAGTTGCATTGCTACTGAGAAGGTTTTGCTTTAAATAATATTAACTTTAATTTTAATTGTACGTTAAAATTATAAAAATCAAGGTACTTTAATAGAGACTGAAGAATGATTTATAATGAAATGTTTTATTCAGCGACACAAAACAATATCAAGAAATTGAAACAAAACTAAAACTAAATAAAGTAATGTACGTGTCACCGAAGCGGTTTCGACAGGTCTCAGTCACGTATAGAAAATCTAAAACAAAATCTATTTTGTAGATTAATTAGAAACTTTTAGGATTTTCTATGCGCTATATTTAAATGAGGTGTTATCTAAGTTTTTAACGACTACTAACATTGCGGTTAACCTTTCATCAAAACAGAAAATCACTTTGAAGCAACATGCAGTATCATTAGCTGGTTAGCTACTCCAAACTCTAATCCCCTTCCGACCTCATCTGCCGTCGAGTCGCGCGTAATCAAAATACACTGCGAAGCAAATTATCTTCCGAGCGACTTGCGAGCTCAAAACGTAATTCATCTTCATATGCACTAACGGCAGTCCGCACTATGCTTAGTGCTCTAACCGAGGCGTGCATCATATTAATTAATTAGTGCGTTGAAGCGAGTTTTCAATTACCACGGCTTTTGTCCCGTTTTCTCGCCATTGTCATATTTATGCCTCCCACAGAAAATTCTCATTCATCTGGTCGGGATTTAATTAATTTCTCTAACTTCGGCTTTTTGAGGACAGTTCAGTTGTACTTCCGCGGATGTTGGGGATAATTATGTTTTATAGTCGCTTATTGAAGCGTGTATTGATGGTGGGCGCCATTTTGTTTCTCTATTGTTCGTTTATTACTACTAGGCTACAGAATAATAATAAGTACTACCTACTACCTACTTATGGGATAGCAATTTAGACTATAGGTACACGGGACTATTCCCACCTCTCGTTACCACTGCTGCAACTCCTGTTTAGGGATCTACAGCTTGACTGCCATTAAAAATCTAACCAGTGAAGGCCAAGTTTATCCCGGGGAAAGTTAAACTGTCATTGGACCCGCGACGAAACAGGAGTTGCAGCGGTGGGAAAGAGAGGTGGAAATAGTCCCGTTATACAATTTGATAACCATCAGATTACAACTCAACTATTTATAGATATGTGCTACCTTTAGATAAATATTGATTTGGATGTCACTTTGTGGTTTCATCGCGTCTTTTTCACGCCAACTTTGTGTCAGAGGCTTTATACGAAGGTCACTTTAAAAATGATAAAATTACCTATAAAATATTTAACAACGAAAATGTATTTGAACGCGTCTGTCTGATAAATAAATAATGTTTCTGTTTATTTTTAGAACACCCTAACTAACTAAATGGACAACAAAAGAAAAAAGTATTTTGTTTATTTGGGTTTAGATAATTAACTTTTTAAAAAAATAAAACCGACTTCAAATGCGTGAACACAAAAAAAAACTAAAAATTAAAAATATTGCGTATAAAAAAGTTCATCCCCAATTTTCCACCCTTGGGGGTGAAATATTTTCTTCAAATTCGCATGAAACCACCCTTTTGATAATACCTATTCAACAAAAAAATAATCGTTCAAATTGATTTATAATCGGCGGAGATATTGCGTATAAAAAAGTTCATCCCCAATTTTCCACCCTTGGGGGTTGTTTTTTCTATTATTAAATTTAAATGGGACCACCCTTGAGGTATTACCTATACGCCGAAAAAAGATTTGTTCAAATCGGTTCATAATTGGCGGAGTTATCGCGTAACAAACATAGAAAAAAAAAAAAAAAAAAAACATACGGGTCGAATTGAGAACCTCCTCCTTTTTTTTGAAGTCGGTTGAAAATTAAATAACATAATTTGTGAATTGACCTAAACCTTTAACGACCTTTTTCAGGCTGTCTAACTTTGAGGTTGAGGCTTTAGGTTAGTCAATATTCAGCTCTATCTTATTGAGTTAAAGTAGATTTTTCCTTGAGATGTAACTTTGTATCGGGAATATTGGGATATATGGCGCTTCTACGAGATTTGAAACTTTGTATTCTATTTGAAATCGAATACCATTGAAGTTTATGTTCACGACAATGTTAAAGTTGGCTCTTTGGTGAGCGTGAATGTGTCACTTTATTTTCTTTTGAACTAAAAGTTATTTGAACTACAAAACACGTATTTAAATGTTTATCGAAAACGTAACTTATGATACCTAAGTATTTTAAATGTTAATATATAAGTCTTGGATTGAGACATTGAGACATTGGGTCACTAACTGAAATTATTTTAACAGTGAATGGTGAAAACTCAGATAATTGGGACTAATTTTGTCCTTACAGCTTATTATATATTTATCTGGCTCTTACAGCTTATATAAAATGAATTTCGTCTATAAACGTGATTTGATTGAGTCTAGTATTTCCATTAATTTAGCAGTCTAGATATTAGGCACGTCATTAATTTAAATGTTAGAATTTATTGAGGCAGCTGCTTGAACTAGGCCTAGAATTATATTAATAACTTTACTGAAGTCTCGAATTAGTTTCTAAATGAGAAAATGTTCCAATCATTAGTTTTGAAATGAATTAGATTCAATTCATTAAACTACCAACCAAACCAACATAATTTATTATACGGCTTTAGAACAAGATCAAAGGTGAAATGTATTCTTTAGGATAAATAAAGTAGGGGAGACCGGGGTAAAGCCGTATAGCTAAGAATAAATACCCATAGAATAGAAACAAAGAAAACTACGTATTTGTAATTTACTTCTTTATTAAGGGTTCTCATTAGCTAGAAAAATCAACAATGAAATAACACTTAAATTTAACAGAAATATTATTTTTTAAACAAAAACAAAACCTCTAGTATTTCCGGTTTTGACCCGGGGACTGGACAAAACCGTATACATATTATAGGATATCCCCAGATGATGAAAATACGGGTTTGAAACGCCCTAATCCTTTGTTTGTAGAAAGATTTTCACCAGATGACCTGAACTTAACCGCGTAAATACGCGGTCCTGCAAAGTAGATTTTGGGATGCCATAATATGTAGTCGACGCTTTTAAATATCCCATTCCTTCTTCGATAACACTTTTCACAGCTTTTTTCATTGTTTCGGCATCCCAGCTTTGTCAAATTTGTAAATTCAGCCAATTGCGCGGCAAATTTGTAAATTCTGTAAACAAAGTCAAAACCGTATATTGGCCGATTTTACCCCGTACGCTTTTACCCCTATGAACACAGTAAATACATTTATCAAATACTGCACACACACACACGATACTTGCCGGTAAAAATATTGCAACAAATTCGTAAATACACACAATTCAATATAAAATAAAGCACACTTACTTGTTAGTTATATTCATTTCAAAAAATTAGATCAAACAACCAAAAAACAAATAAATTTTGATAATGCGTTAACGTTCGTGCCTGCAGCAGCAAGTGTCTGTTGACAGATTGATCCTATTGGTTGCTAGCTGTGAGTAGTATATGCGCGGCATATTTTGAAATAATAACGGAGAAATCTATACAGTACGGTTTTACCCCGGTATACGGTTTTGTACAGGTCTCCCCTACTTGTTCATAGATCCCAAAATAATACAGTCAACGATTAAGAAGAAACATAATTATCAACCGAATTGAGAACCTCCTCCTTTTTGAAGTCAGTTAAAACGCACTTAATTTGTACTAAGTAATGAAAGAGGCGAAAAAAGAATATTCCGTAAAGGTTCCTTTTCCATTCGAAATACGAACCCTAGAACAAACGCTTTCGAACAAATGACTGCAGCCCACCATTCTATTGTCCATTCAAGCGGTTGAAAAAAGGCGGGAAAAGTCCAAACGCGGTCCGTTTTCCGAACTCGTCCGATCACTTGCAGTCGCTGGTTCTTCAGCGACGAATAATTGACGGCCATCTTTTTTCGATCGGCAACTTTGCGTTTCAATTTGTTTCTGAATTCGATTGTTATTAATCACAGAGTTTAATTACCTTTTCGATGCTTAATTATTATGATGGATGTAGTAGATTAGGTAAGTTATACCTACTCGTATTTTCATTACGTAACTACGTGTTTGATCCCAACTAATATATATATATTATATATAATATTATAAATGCGAAAGTAACTCTGTCTGTCTGTCTGTCTGTCTGTCTGTCTGTTACGCTTTCCCGCTTAAACCTCGCAACCGATTTTGATGAAATTTGGCATAGAGATAGTTTGAGTCCCGGGAAAGAACATAGGATAGTTTTTATCCCGGTTTTTTAAACAGGGACGCGCGCGATAAAGTTTTTCTGTGACAGACAAAATTCCACGCGGGCGAAGCCGCGGGCGGAAAGCTAGTTACATATATTTCTCATCTAATTTGTTGTGTAGATTAAGTTTCAGGCATTAACTATACATATTTTATTGATATTATTTGGTCTGAAGTGAATATTAACTGGGATTTAATTTTTAATGAACTATTATAATAATTCATTATTCATTATGTAATTGCCTACTTATATTACTACTTCATCATATTTTAAAAGAATTAATTTCTTTGTTTAAATTAATGCTAAGTACGAAATTAATTCTTTTAAATTATGATTATACAGGGTGTCCCGTAATGTAACGTCAAGCCGGAACTGGGTGTTGAGGCAAGTTGTGCTGGTTATCAGAAAAATACAAAAAAAAATCTATGTGGCATATTTTCAAAATAATAGGCATTTAAAAAAAATCTAAAAATTCTACTCCAGGTGACGGTCCTTTTACTCGTGTTGCCACAAATCTTCACTTTTTCCAAATTTTTTTTTTGTTATGTAACCCTGAATAATGCTTCTCTAAATTGTTATCAAAATTACAAAACCAGCTGCTCCAGCTTGGATGAAAAAAATACATTATTCCCGAAAAAAATTTCAAAATAAAAATTTTGCCTAGTTTAAACTGACTGTACTGAAAAAAAAAAATGTACTACGCGAGTGTGGCAAGTGACGTCATAATTTGACGCATTTAGTAAGGATTCCAAAATGGTATAACACTTGGTAAATTTTTGCTGTAATTGTCGACAATTTTTGGTTTTTTGGAAATAGTCCCGTTTTTAACTTTATCTACCTTGGTTAAAAATTATTATTCTAATGTGCCCAAAATTCAAGTTTCTGTGACTGACTACCGTACAGAAACTTTTGTCACCATGACAGTAATAAGTAGTTGACATACTGTGACAAAAGTCACCCGTGCGCGCGCCTTTAGGTACTACCTGCTCTGCCTGCACTTGTACTTGGTAACAGGGATAATAAGGATAATAAGGATATGAAGTTTCGGTTATGGATACGGTTACGGATATTAGAATAATATTATACCGGTTTCGGTTACGGTCACGGATATGAAATCATTTCAGATTATCCGAAATTATTAGAATTTCAAAAATGTAGGTATAATACAAATAGCAATACCCACATAGCTACTTTATGTACCAACTAAGACGACACCTATGTATGATAAAGGTAAAACAGGCTGGCATATTAGATGGTGCCAGCGAATGCCAGACAAGTTGGTAACAAATATTAAGATTTAAGGTACAATTCCAAGACGGGCCGCAGACCGCAAACTGCAACCGCAAACTGCAAAACTATGAAATCGGCAGCGCGGCATTGCAGCTGCGGCGTGTATACTGCAGATTTCATAGAGTTTTGCAGTTTGGAATTGTACCCTTAGACTCCGCCTTTATCCGAAACTATCCGTAACTTTTGAATCAGTTTCGGTTACGGTTATGGATATTTTTTTATTTCGGATATCCGATAGTTTCGGTTACGGTTACGGTTACGGATATCCATAACATCCCTGCTTGGTAAGATGGCCCTCTCCGTCCCGCTCATACCTTTTAAAATGGCTTCTCCACCTCACTTAAGCCAGAAACTTGAATTTTGGGCACATTAGAATAATATTTTTAACCAAGGTAGATAAAGTTAAAAACGGGATTATTTTCAAACAACAATTGTCGACAATTACACCAAGATTTTACAAAGTGTTATACCATTTTGGAATCCTTACTAGATGCGCCAAATTATGACGTCACTTGCCACACTCGCGTAGTACATTTTTTTTTCAGTACAGTCAGTTTAAACTAGGCAAAATTTTTATTTTGATATTTTTTTTGGGAATAATGTATTTTTTTCATCCAAGTTGGAGCAGCTGGTTTTGTAATTTTGATAACAATTTAGAGAAGCATTATTCAGGGTTACATAACAAAAAAAAAAATTTGGAAAAAGTGAAGATTTGTGGCAACACGAGTAAAAAGACCGTCACCGGGAGTAGAATCTTTTGATTTTTTTTAAATGCCTATTATTTTGACAAAATGCCACATAGATTTTTTTTTATATTTTTCTGATAACCAGCATAACTTGCCTCAACACCCAGTTCCGGCTTGACGTTACATTACGGGACACCCTGTATACATATATGTGATAGGTCTAGGATGATGTGAGAATTTAAGTAGAAAATGTTAATGTAGGCACCATGTTCATAATTATGTATTACTACCAATTTAACCTGAAATTGTATTAAAGTTTAAAATTACAAGATTGTTGCTGAAATGTAGCAAACGAATACACTAATGCTGTTTATTTTGTCCCCAGATTGGCAACTTGAAGCACTTCTACCTTCTGTCACACCCTCACGTCAGTAAAAGGTCGCCAAATGCCAGCACAGACCACGTCACTAGGCTCAAAAATGACCCACAGGTAAGTCAAAGTTAAAGTTTTTATTCAGTACTTACGCCCGTATTCACAAACGATTCTTGCTTAAGTGAAGCAGCAAATCGAACGCACAGCGTTGAATAAAGCTTTGTGATTGGTTCGTGTGTCCCTGTGCATCTACGCGCACTGTGAGACCTCATAGTAATGTTTGTGAATACGGGCATTAGGCCCGTTACTTGGCGCTTACTTAAGACACATCTGTGTACATACAATTGTGTGTAAAAAATAAAATAAAAATACAATTGGAAAACAAAAGAAGCTCTCTGGGTAAACAATTTACGCCAAAAACAAATGACTGCGGAAATTTTTTGCTAGGTTTAAAAATATCTCGTATATTTTATTGTTATTTTTTTAACGATATCCGTTATTTACCATGAATGCAGGTAAATATTGTCTATCCATTTTCTATAAAAAAACGTTACAATGCGTAATTATTTTTTTTATTTTTACGAAAATTAACATGTTGACAACAACATGTTGACTTATCGAACAATTTGAAATATTGTAGAGTATTTTATATGTATCGTTGGCTCTTTGAAATAATCTATTTTATTTCAACTGAATTGCTACTACAAGCTGTTTTATATGTTCATGTCAACCATCGAATTCGCTTCCAAGAATAAAATTATCTTATAGTAGAACAAACGTTATTCCTAGAACTTTCACGGTCCCAAAAGCAAAGCACAAAAATTACCCTCCTTAACGCATTCCAGTAAAATAAATTGGGATCCTGCCAAAATACATAGTTGTTTGTTTTAATACATTAACTATACCAATTTTTGTTTGAATAAACAAGCA
Source organism: Ostrinia nubilalis (assembly GCF_963855985.1). Lineage (NCBI taxonomy): Eukaryota > Metazoa > Arthropoda > Insecta > Lepidoptera > Crambidae > Ostrinia > Ostrinia nubilalis. The sequence continues at coordinate 11,671,875 of NC_087103.1, forward strand.
TTTTGCGGTGTTTACTTTGAAACCGCTGACCATTATTCAGAAGATGCCGTGGCACGCCTTGGGCACGCCACCCGACTTAATTGGAAAATTACACTTGCAGTACACGACACTACTTTTATTAATGTATGAAAAATGAACGGTGACATGAAATCGTAGAAGCAAACCGAGTTCAAAACTTAAGGCGCCTTAGCCTTGCCTTCGGCTGAGTTGCACCTAGATGTAAGATGGCTTTAACTTTGACAAACGTCAAAAATCTGTCAAACTCCATACAAAAAGCATTGTGTGCTTACCATGAGTTTACGTTACGTGTGCTCGCTAGCGACTGCGTAAAAAATGACATTAAATGTGTGACATATGGTACAGCTCCCCTAGCGGCCACTTTCAAGAACTAAAGCTAAAATCTTCATAGATTTTTTACGTAACTTTTTCTCAATTACAAGCACTAAAAACAATAGATTAATAAGCAACTACACTCGACGTCAAATAAATCGCACCTCCCGCGACAAGCATTTTCAAACGTATGCATCCCCACTTCCCACCAATATTGGTACCATTTAAAAGCCTAGTTCTAACCTTCATTTCATTAAAGGAAAGGTTTTTACCCCAAAAATGTGTCTTTAGAAGGATCCAGAGTCACTTCTTCAAAAAATAGGTAGTTACGCTAGAGCCAACTTTTATGGCTATAAAACTGTTAAGTTGGGTTTAATTGCTATCCATCTGTTAAAGAGGACACGTGAAATCATTATTTGGTTTTATAACCATAAAAATTGGTCTAATTGATCCCATAGGTGGGCCCAAAATGAGGTATTTTTTCAAGTCACATTTATGGTATATGCTAATAATTTATTAAGAAATTAAATGTGTTTTTCTTTAAGGATATTTATTGGGCTTTCAAATAACACCAATATTGTTAGGGCACCATGATTGTGTCAGAAGAAAATCGTTAAAGTTCGCGTTGCGGAAGGTGCGGTTTATTTGATGTTGAGTATATAATCGCTAAGAAATAATAACTTATTTAAAATTAATGAATTACAGTTTATTTAAAATTAATTGAGTTTTTAAGAGTAGAATGAAGTGTTAAAAAACGTTGTGCTTTAGAATCATTCTTGAATGGTCTAGGAGACTTTCTCAACTTTGTTTAGTTTTCGTCTCTTTTTCATTCAGAAGTAACTAATTCACGTCGGCAATCTGCTAAGAACGTCTGAATTATTAATAGTCACCTTGTGTTCCCATAATAACGCGCACATAATAAAGAGCCCTTGAATTATAAACGACCAGTGTGATGTTATTAGAATTTAATTAACTCTGAAAATTCATCCGCTTTTAACGTTTCATCGCAATTGCCTACTTTATCATGATTAAAGCGATGTTTATTAGCAAATGACGGTAGTTTAACACGTCCGATGTTGACATACCCGCGTCCGCAACCGTGTCGCGGTCAACTAGTATCATTGGGATTAGTTGCACACGAAATTTGTGAATTTTGAACGGATATTTAACGTCCGATTGCGAATAACATTGAACATGAACTGTACCTTAACTGTAACATATTATGTTACAGTTAAGGTACAGTTACACATGCATTATTAGGATGCTTAAAACAAGCGTGCAATTAAAACTGACACTTTTGCTTTTGTTCAGCATTTTTGAGCACACTTCTAAATACTTAGGCTGAAATGCTTTATCATCGCCCAGCAAGACATTTATAGAGTGAAATGGTTTTATTTTTTCATAGAAAATAAAAAAAAAATAGTAGTAAAATTAGCATGAAGCAATGTTTCGACACACAATGCTATTAAGTAGCAATTGCTCAATAGTAGCATGCTTTCGTACGTAAGCGCAGTTATAACGCAGATTTAGGAATCTGCGTTATTCTGCTAATGGCACATATTGCCGATTTTTGGAAACCTATTAACTAATCAGTGAGCTTGCAACAGCGTGCATTTTCTAGCTCAAAACTAAAAATTAAAACCAGCGCTTCGAGATCATCATTTGGCAAGTGCTGAGAAGAAGCGCCGCGACAAACTCAGTCACCACTGTTTGCCGCTTGATGTAAATAAATAGATAGATATAGCAGTAGTAGATACATGATTAAGGAGCACTCGCTCGATGTTGTCAAAAAGTTCCAAAAAATTGCAGTTGTAATGTAGTCTGATCGTTCTAACGCAATTTGTCACGCTTTTGTTTCCATTTTAAGTAAACAATGCTATGAATTTCAATTTTGAAGAGAAAACAGTAATTTGCGCTCTCGCTCCATTAAGTCTAATTAACTTTTTTATGAACGAACGTCTGGAGGTCAGGAGAGGAAAAGACAAATATTATAAAAACTCTAAAACTCAAAAAAATCTTTATATAATCTAGCTTTCACAAAACTAGTCGATTATGGGACAAGATACATACATACATTTTAATGATAGCACCATAGATACATCATTCATAGATACCATGAAGCAACATGCATGCACTGAGTGCGAGAATCGTTCCAAAGGACGTCCACTGCCGGACGAAGGCCTCCCCCAAGGATTTCCATGATGACCCGTTCTGCGCGGTCCGCGCATCCAGGCTCTTCCCGCGACCTTCACCAGATTGTCGGTCCACCTAGTGGGAAACCTGCCCACGCTACGTCTTCCGGCCCGTGGTCGCCACTCGAGAACTTTTCTGCCTCAAAGGCCATCGTCTCTACAAGCTATGTGCACCGCCCACTGCCACTTGATTTTAGCAATTCTGCGAGCCATGTGTTGTGTAGTCTCATCAATCAATGTTGTCTTTCAAAAACCTATCTCTAAAAGGCGAAGGAATAAATTATTATATGAGTGCTCGTATAAACCTAGACTGGTTTGAAAATTGAAATACAAGATCCGCCTTCGAAGTAGCGGCAGATAGACGATATTAAAATTGTATAGGTTTCAGATTAGAGGCTCAGTGCTTGTGTGGCATTGATTAATGTACGAACGTGTACGTTGTAAACAATTTTGTCGTATCGAATGGAATATTCTGTACGTGTAGGGATTTAATACAGTTTAATGGCCTGCTTTTTTTGTTTAAGTTGGCGGTTAAGACAAATTTTGACAAGTACCTAAACCTATATTTCATATCTGGAGAAATCAACATTCAAAGATTTATTCATGTTATTATGTAATAAAAAAAGGAAACTATATTTATTTAAAACTTTACTGTAACATTATAAAATTAAGAGTGGAGAGGCTAACTTATGGATTTATCTTACATTCAACGTTGAACAGTAATGCCAAACTGAAAATTAGCGTAGGCGATGTATTAAAACTTACACACACACTTACACACACATGTTAAAAATAATTAATATTACTTAGGTACTTACAGATATTGTAGAACTTTCTAGAAATTAGTCGTAGTCGAAGTACGATTTTGCAGTAATAATAAGTAAATCTGTTAAGTTTCAACGAAAACATTTCTCAACAAACAATTCGCAGCGTTGCAATTTCTTTCATTGTTTTGTTTCCACTTAAGCTCATCTCTATCGCAATTTCGTTTTAATTAAAATTAAAGCTAATTACTATAAAAGCAACGGATGCAATTATATTTAAAACAGCTGGAATGTTAACAGCTTTGTTATACAAAAAGATTGCAGCTTACTAATTGTAATTACTTCACTGAAAGAAGAATGCTTATTTAATCAAAGTTAAAGCCATACTTTAACGTATTTGGTAAACAATTAGGAGGTACCTACGGCGAGATATTTAAAATACCAAGTGGCTAATAAGCCAAAAAACTCGCGTATCAAAGAACGAAATAAAATGGAAATCATATTTACTATAATTGTTTCCAAGCAAAATTTTCTTTTTTACTCTCTTTATTTGAGAACAAATTCAAATTGGAATAAAAAGTTTTGCTTCACATTTACATTTTCGTGTAATTGAATCGGGCCATTAAAAAAGCTTTTATACCGTCAGTCATTACCATTCATTGATTTAGATTTATTTTGTATTCAAAAGTCTATTCATGCTGGAATATTGGAGAGGATACCATCCCTGGATTCAATTTCCGAGTGGACAGTCCCGAGATGGAGTTGAAAGAGAAGCAATCGAACGTAGTGCGGGATGCTGGTGCCGCAAATATTTGTGTGTATGTGTTTACTTGGAAACCTGTGCAAGTCGCGTTTCATGCCCAAACTAGGTGAGCCCGCGACTCGTACCTACGCGTGAAAATATACTTACGAGCAAAAGTATGGAATCACCAACATGTGTTTTGTTCCGAGCGATCTTAAGAACTGAATGACTTTGTATGTATCTGTGTTATCCTTTAAAATGGTACCATTTTTATTTGTCTTCTATATTAGTCATTTAGTTTTTGTGATCGCTCGAAACAAATAGGGCGATTCCATATTTTTGCTCGCGAGTGTACACTCATGTGTAATGTTAGTTGTTGCAACATTTTTCTTTACTGCTCCGCCCCTATTGGCTGTAGGGTGATGTTATAGCCTAAAGCCTTCCTTGATAAGGCTATCCAACACAAAAATATTTTTTCAAATCGGAATAGAACCAGGCCTGTTCATCTCCGCGAGTTTACATCGAAAACAAAACACGCACGATGGCCCACCTACAGGATACTATTCAACAAGGCCTCACATACGAGCGAACATTGACTCACGCACGCGTATTCTTGTGTATGATGGAAGAAAATTAAGAAAATGGTGTACTAAATAATGTGCAGTATTTAACTGCCTAAATAATAATAAAAACACAGAATGTACTTTTTTTAGTTGCCTCAAGACACTGAGAGGTAAATAAGTAGTTAATATTATTCATGATAATTCATGCTAAATCATGTATTTCCTCCGCCAATTTCCGCAGTTTGGCACCTCACGTCACATCATTTTACCGAAGTCAGCCCTATAGCTTCGGCGCAGTGCCGATCACTGACGTTTGTCAACAAAATGGTGCTTGACTCTTGAGACAGGCTAAATTACACCATATTGTTAATGACATTGAGCATACATATTTTTAAATACCTTCGCGAAGTAAAACTTCTGTACGTAGTACTTATTATTATTCTGTGATAGAACAAACAAACTCTTCAGTAGTATAGATACTGGAAAAATTGCCAAGCTGGACTATGTGACTTTGTCTAGGTCAGGGTGATAAATAAAACCCATTTTAAGGCTGATTTTATAACTGAAAAATAAGTTTGGCATTTTTACAGTTTCAGTATGTGTGGGTTCCATTAAGTTATGCTTATATTATAATATCAGCATATCAAAAACCTTAATCTTGACTTCAAGGTACTCACAGTCCATACGAAACAAAATGTCGGATTACCTTCAGATCCATTAAACAATAATCAAACCAAGTTTTTAGTACAAATGAAATAGAGCTGTCCTTGGACAACCTTTAGAACTTATCAAAGTTAAGTGGAGGGCTATTCTCAATAACAAATTCTATCTGAAGTGGATATTTGATACGACCTCGAAAACTTTCGTGGATTAACCCATTAGTGGTCAATTTTGACAATTGACTGTCTGCCATGTGTTTTTAGGTTTAGGTTTATATAGTCGTTGAATTTAAATATGAATAACTATGGGTAGTTAAGGCAGTTTGTTGAGCCATAAATTTTGGTTAAAGCAATGTAAATAAAGATATTTTGTATTAACAGCCCCGATGTACCGGGAGCCTTTACATCTTTGCAAGACATTTCATATAATAAAGGAGTGTGTAAATATGATTGAAAATAAAATAAAAATATAACAGACATAATAATATCATGTCCAGCATGAGATTGTAGTTCAAGTCTCAAGCCTTTAAAGTAATGCAGAATTGAAACGAGGATATGCTTTCTAGATGGAAAATACTTTGTTTTCCACGCTTTAGAAAGCGCTGCGACAACATTTTAGTTATTTTATCTATTTTGTTATAGTCCAAGAATTCTTAGACTGAGTTGCACCACCTAACTTTGACCGTAACTATAACGATAACCGGTGTTTTTTGTATGGAATTTGACAGATTTTTGACGTTTGTCAAAGTTAAAGTAAGATGGTGCAACTCTGCCTAGGATTACTCGTATTTAATTAGGTACCTACTTTTGGAAATTAATACGTATTCTCTAACGGCAGGTGAGATGGGCGATGCAGCAGAGGGAAGTGAGGCGGACCAAGAGGGACCACAGGGCAGAGTGGCCGCGCCACGTGATGCGGCAGTCCAGTGCGCCTTCTTTCCCCGACCCACTCTTCAAGGAACAGTGGTACTTGGTAAGAATTTATTTAACATACAAATGAACAATATTAGCCGATTAAAGAAGGCTAAAAAATGTACAGTTTTTTTGCATAGAAAAAGCTCTACAGTATGGTATCTAGATAATGGGTAAAGTAAACACACTCAAGAACTCTTTTTCTTAAATTTTCATTATTACAATCTGAACAAATAAGGTTCTTAAAGAGATGTACGTACACTGGAAAAATATTTAAAAAAAAAATCTTTTCCCTTTCTATTTACAAAAAGACGTCTATTGTGTGCCGATTTATTATTTTATATCTATAAAAGCGTACTGATTGACTGACTCACTCACTCACAATCTCAAAAACTACAATCTAGGAGTCTCAAATTTTTCCGTTTTAGATCGTAGGCGCTCACTAAGACGGGATTTTGCAAAATTCAACTCCTATGGGGGTAAAACGGGATTCACGCGTACGAAGTCGCAGGCGGCCGCTAGAAGTATAATAAAACAATTTTCATGAATATTCTTTGTCGGTTTTGTTACTTATTGAAAGGTATCACGATGTCTTACTTAGCTATTCACTGTTATTAAAACTTCAAAGTTACACACCAATTAATCCTTTTAATAGCCGCTTTATCAGTAATGAGTAACTGAATATTTTATGCAGAATAACAGCATCCTGTTCTGGGGTCTGCCTTAGAGCAGGACACAATGCTGAGCGGAAGCCATTTTGGTTCAAACATGTACAAATACTTTGAACTGTAAAATTGTAATAATTGTTTTGGGCCAAATAAACATTTTTCTTTCTTTTTTCTTTCTTTCTTTCCATGCCATAACTTTATCAGATGAAATAAAGATTAGCCCCGCTCGATTGTTTTGCTAATCGAAATGTTTTAAAAGCAGTAAACTGCCAAGTGATCGCGTAAATTTAATGAAACAATATGCTTAGCAGAAAACCGATACTTCGCTTAATGAGGAAACAAAAAACTCGAGCCTCGTTACTAGGGATGTCCTAAAACACTATTTTTATCGATATTTCGTCGGCCGTTTGGTGTGGTTCAGAACGGACTACTATGCCGAGAGGTCCCGGATTCGATTCCCGGCTGGGCAGAAATTGAAATGATGAATTTTAATTTCTGTGACGGGTCTGGGTACTACTATGTATAATATGTATGTATTTACAAAAAAAAGTATTAAGTATGTTTATATCCGTTGTCTAGTACCTACCCATAGTACAAGCTTTGCTTAGTTTAGCACTAGAGGCGCAGTGTGAAATGTCCAAGGATATTTATTTATTTATTTCATATCGATCGTGCTACTATCGTATGGGTTCTAATAAACTGAGATAATACCCAAATGTCATCATTACTTTTACGTCAATCTTGCGTTCATTGATTGTTATAACAGAGATTAGACCTTTATGTCAGATTTATGACCCGCTATAAAATATGTCTAACATGGCTTAGTTAGTCACATCGTTTTGACTAAACTACGGATTAGATCACATGTTAATACGTATCGTATCTCCGAAGTTTACTAACCCATCTTGCTATCAAGAACAGACAAAAAGTTAGTACGAGTAATTAATCAAATCAAATCAAATAATTTATTGCATTACATGTGTGGTTACTTAGTTACTTCCATAATAATTCTTGTTACTTAGCAATACAATACTGTTGAATTTTTATCGTTCCAATATCAGATAATACAACTTTTTACGGACACAACAATTTGTAATACTGTTGCTCGTTACAACATTTTCCGGTTGATAAGTTTTTCCAACGTTTTTACGTGCCGATTTGTATAAAATGGTGTCAATAATTTCATCGATACTCAAAAAATAGCGTGGGCCATCTCTAGTCGTAATACTTAAAAGTGGAGAGCTTAAGTACAGCAATAAAGGGAGTATTCCCAGATGGTACCTTTAATTGAGTTCTTCAAACAAGACTACCGATCCAGCTTTTAGTTAAGAGATCCAATTTTCTGAAGGAACATGTCTAAGCTACGTAAAATATAGGCTGGGTTGCACCATCTTACTTTAACTTTGACAAACTTCAAAAGTCTGTCAATCTCCATACAAAAAATACCGGTTATCGTTAGGTTAGTTAGGTAAACACCTTAGGCTGAGTTGCACAACATAACTTTAACAGTAACTATCACGATAACCGGTGGTTTTTGTATGGAGTTTGACAAAAGTGCAACCCACCCTTAGTCTTTTAGCCAATGTAAGTCACTTAGGGTGACGGGAATTATAATTTTGTAGGTACCTAAATTCTAGACAACGGTAAATTAAACCATACATTTTAGTTTCAAAATAGCATCTATCCTAATAACATAAATTATCAGTTTTTACCTTGATGTGCCATCGTCTGTTATTTTCGGAGTTTCATCAATTGAACATTTTGAAAATTTTATTTTTATAGTGCCAAATTTTGTGAATGAATGTTTGTTAAGTACCACTTTTTCACGTAAAAATTAGTAAATGGCATTTGATTAAACTCTACAATTTTATACAGGGTTATTTTTTAAATACCAGCAACTTTGCAGCATTGCTATTGACATAAATGCAACATTTTATTTTTAGCACTTAGTACATACTTAGCACGGAACAAAAAATAGTCGAGTTCAAGACACTGGAAAATCTAAATATTAATAGAGTTATGCATAAAGGTAGCAGGAAGGCTCTGGACCCAGGCCGCTACCAACCGGGCAACATGGAAAGCATTGGGGGAGGCCTATGTTCAGCAGTGCCCGTCCTATGATGATGATGATGATTTATGTAGAGTTTATTTATACACATTTATTATCTCTCTCTGTCTCTTAACTGCTCAGAATAAAAATTATTTCAAAGAAAATCTCGGAGCTATTGCGCGTTATGATGTAGGAAACTTTTGAAAACACTCTTAATTTAATACTGACATTTAAAGTAAATGTACGTAAATTTACTGCTACAAACCGAGTGAAACGTGCCAATCTGTAAGCAAATTAGAGAAATGCTTACGAAAATACGCGGTCTAGAAAGTTGAACAGCGCTCATGTGCAGTAGGTTTTACATACTTTTGTTGATTATACATAGGTTATTTGTATTTATTTTTAAGTTTGTGCGTATTTAAAGTTCTTTAAAGACTAAAATAGACACAGAATGGAATCGTAACACAAGATAAATAATAACTATTTGTTCCCTTGTGTTAAGGAGGGGCTCAGCGATCCGTAAATCGGCACATGCCCTTTAGTAATTTTAGAATACGAAAATCAGTTCAACATTTGCTACTCTACAATATAGTCGACAAAAGTATTCCACGCTAGCTAAGTTAATGGCAGTTGGTTAGGCCATTTGTGTTATAAAAACTAGTTAATGTAAAAGGTGAACTAAATTCTTAATCAAATGTACCTAAACAACACTTGATTATGCTTGATTATCGTTCGTTCGTTTCAGCCAAATGACGTCCACAGCTGGACAAAGGCCTCTCCCAAGGCTTTGTGAACGGTCCTGCGTTGCCTTGATACCATAAGTTTACGTTAGGTGTGATCGCTAGCGACTGCGTAAAAGAATTACATTAAAATATATGACATATTGTACAGCACCCCTAGCGGCTACTTTCAAGAAATAAAAAAAACTTCTTAGATTTTTTTGACCTACTCGCTAGCGAGCACACCTTAACGTAAACTCATGATAAGCACACTGTTATTTCTTTTTTTCGGCGCTGACAGTTCAGTAAAATTATCTAAAATGGAATAAGTTTTACTGAATCCATTTCTCTTATGAACTGATACTTCTCAGAACGGTTATTCCAACTTGTGGGTAGGATGCGTCGTAAAACATCTAGATCGAACCTTTTAGAGAATATACCAGCGATATCAATCGACTTTGCATTTTGATAAGCAATTTTCTTTAGTGGGGTTCGTGATAAAAAGAAATTAAATTGATCTTATTTGGGAGCGGAGTGAATGAGTTTTAAGAAAGTAGGAATATTGTGAATCCTCATACATGAAAGGAACGTTTTTGTGTAGAGTTTATAAGGATATTTGTAAGTAAATACGATAATGCCAACTAGTTTGGGGACTACTATTTAATTTAGCTAAGCTTAGTCTGCTGAAATCTTTTGTTTTTAAAAACTACCGTATTGTAACTGTCATGAAACAGTTGGAAATTTCTGTCATTAACCCATTAAACCCCAAGTGGTCGCATAAGAGCGCGTAACAAATTGATTTCTATTGTGTCTATTCGCGAGGCTTGAAAGGTTAAATAAAATGTTTTTTTTTTTTTTTTTTTTTAATTTCATTCCTGCCTGTTATTATATTTAATGAAATTAGTGATTTTATTGACCGATATGATGTTCTCAAAACATTTATGTATATTCATTTATTGTATTTGCTCGTAGCTTATAATTTAATTACCTACCTCGTTTACCCGTTATCTAGAGCTTCTACGTAACTCAACACTAAAGTCCATTATTCCGTAGCTCTCTTTAGCCTAGTCGCAGACCACCGACTTTTAGTCGGCCGATTTAGTTGGGCCCGATTCTAATTCGTATGAAGAATCGGCCGATACCAAATCGGTATAATGTGCGTGCGCGCTTCCATACATCTCCATACTGATTAACAGCCTGACCCAATTATCGGCCAACTAAAAGTCGGTGGCCTGCGCCTAGGCTTAAACTTCGCAAAGAGCGTATTTGACTTGAGTCTTCTCTACCAACCTGTATTGTGTCTAAACGTTTTTTCAATTAGTATTATTCTTTTTAGAATGGTGGCGCTGCAGACGGTCTCGACATGAACGTCGGGTACGCTTGGAGGAAAGGATATACGGGGAAGGGGGTAGTTATAACAATTTTAGACGATGGCATCCAGCCAAACCATCCGGATCTGTCGCAGAATTACGTAATTACTCCTTTATTTTTGTTTTAGAACGCTTTAGTTTGTGACATTATAATGTGTTTTTGAATTAAGGATAGCCTTAAATACGCGCTTTTTTGGTAATATCTCAGAGAGCTTTTATAAAATAAGCTTGCCTTGAAAATTCATATAATGAAATTCAACATGAAAATATCCTCCCTAATTAATTTTATACGAGACCTTAATATTTATTCTGCTATGTAACGAAAAAACTTTATCTACTTTTTGCTTAAATTAATTTGAATGTTTGTAAATTTATTCGCTCTCTGTTATTAAAACTAAAGCTTTTTTACGTTTATTAACATTTCAATGATTCTGTAAATGTTGCTTGAATCAACTCACAAGATTAAACGTATAAAATATTGGCTTTAACACGACCAAGCGATAAAACTGAGCATTTTTCTAGGATCCAGCCGCATCAACAGACATAAACGGGAACGACACCGATCCCACCCCGCAGGACAATGGCGACAATAAACATGGCACCCGATGCGCGGGAGAGGTCGCCGCGGTCGCTTACAATAGGTACTGCGGCGTTGGAATAGCTTACAACGCCAGCATCGGCGGAGTCAGGATGCTAGACGGCCTAGTTAATGACGCAGTCGAAGCACAAGCCCTCAGCTTCAACACACACCACATAGATATCTACAGCGCCTCCTGGGGGCCAGAAGACGACGGAAAAACCGTCGACGGACCAGGCCCCCTCGCTAGAAGGTACCTATTGTCTAAATGCATACGATTATTTAGCACTACCTCGCGGCTAGCTCATTAAAAACTGCTTTGTTCCAGGGCATTTATAAACGGAGTCACAAACGGCCGAGGGGGCAAAGGATCCATTTTTATATGGGCGTCAGGAAACGGGGGGAGACACACCGACTCCTGCAATTGCGACGGTTATGCAAACAGCATTTTCACTATATCAGTTTCTAGCGCAACCCAAGGGGGGTATAAGCCTTGGTATTTAGAAGAATGCTCGTCGACTTTAGCGTCGACTTATAGTTCTGGGACGCCGGGGCGGGATAAGAGTGTCGCTACCGTAGATATGGACGTCCAATTAAGGCCAGATCACATTTGTACTGTAGACCATACAGGGACATCGGCATCGGCCCCATTAGCAGCTGGAATATGCGCATTAGCACTAGAAGCAAACCCTTTGTTGACATGGCGAGACATGCAACATCTAATAGTCATTACTTCGAGATCCCAGCCATTAGAAAAGGAAGAAGGATGGATAGTTAATGGCGTTAAGAGAAAAGTCAGTCATAAGTTCGGTTACGGGCTAATGGATGCGGCTCAAATGGTCACATTAGCAGAACAATGGTCCAGCGCTCCGCCGCAACACATTTGTAAGTCACAAGAAATAAACGAAGACAAGTCCATTGAAACATCTTTCGGTTATACGATATCAGTGCATATGGATGTAAATGGCTGCAGCGGCACTATGAACGAGGTCAGGTTTTTGGAACACGTTCAATGTAAAATTTCACTGAGCTTTTTCCCAAGAGGTAATTTACGGATACTGCTTACGTCGCCGATGGGGACGACGTCCACCCTTTTATTCGAAAGAACACATGACGCAACTAGTTCCAACTTCGATGACTGGCCTTTTTTAAGCGTACACTTCTGGGGCGAGAACGCAGAGGGCCGGTGGACTCTCCAAATAATAAATGCCGGGAATAATCACGTAACTCAACCTGGAGTACTGAAAAAGTGGCAGTTGATTTTTTACGGGACCGCCACAAATCCTATCCGGCTGCGAAATAAGGGTTACTATAATTCAAATAATGTGTACCAGGAGGAAAAAACCTATCACATAAACGATGTTTATGACGCATCTGAATATTCTCAATTTCTCAACGAGATCGAGCTTGGTATTTCTGATAGGCATAGTTATCCCAAGAACATTCCGTCGGCTCAGCGAAAAAATGTATTGGCAGATGCCAATGATAAACAGGTACAAAGATTATGCGACCCGGAATGTGATTCGCAGGGCTGTTATGGCAAGGGTCCGACCCAGTGCGTCGCGTGCAAACATTATCGTTTGGATAATTCTTGCGTCTCGAGGTGCCCGCCGAGAAGCTTCGTGAATCAAGGAGGCGTGTGTTGGCCGTGTCACGAGTCGTGTGAAACTTGTGCCGGGGCCGGCCAAGACTCTTGCCTAACTTGTGCACCCGCACACCTGTTAGTTATTGATTTAGCAGTTTGCCTACAACAATGCCCAGATGGCTATTATGAAGACCCCGACGCGAGTGCTTGCTTTCCGTGCGCCGAACACTGTTACACCTGCTCCGAAAAGGCCGACATGTGTTCATCTTGTGCACATAATTACTTTCTGTATAACGGCTCTTGCTTAGCAGCTTGCCCGCCCGGTACATATCAAAAAGATGATTTTAGTTGCACGCCTTGCCACGAGTCGTGCGAATCGTGTTCCGGGCCGAGCGAGACGGAGTGTGTTTCCTGTCGTCTCGGCGATTATGCATTAAAAAACCGCTGCGTCCCAAAATGTCCTTTAGGCTATTACGCCGACGCACAAAGGAGGGAATGTCTCTCGTAAGTATAAATGAATATTCTGACCTAAATCGTTTCCTTCAAATTACCCTTATAAAACAGGAAACAATTTTCTGTTGTCTTAGGTGTCCAATAGGATGCACGATTTGCACGTATGCCGTCTGCTCCGTTTGCAAAGAGAAATGGATTCTTACCAAAGGCGGAAATTGTTTCCCGGATGGCAATGACAAATGCGACACCAGTGAGTAATGTTCAATAAACAAAGATCCGTTCTCAATCGCTCCATTGAAATTGTAATCCGTATTTTTTTCACAGACGACGAGTATTATGAGGGAGGGCGCTGTAAAAATTGCCATTCCACTTGCGACAAATGTAGCGGACCAAATGAGTGGGACTGTTTGTCTTGTTCGAGCCCGTTGTTATTACAGGGATCGAGGTAATGGCACTTTATTAAGCCGGACCTTTCCTTATGCGAGAGAAAATATACATGGGATGTTTGTTTCTAGGTGTGTCGCAGAATGCGGTCAGGGGTTTTACCAAACGGCAGGGCGTTGTACGCGCTGTCCACATACATGTGCGGCGTGCGTTTCGAGGTTGAATTGCACGTCTTGTGCTGGTGCCTTAAGGTTGCAATCTGGGACGTGCCGAGTGACGTGTGCTCCTGGCTACTACCCTGATGAAGGGACGTGTTCAAAATGCTACCTATCATGTGAGACTTGTACAGGTCCGAGAAGAGATCAGTGCGCGTCCTGTCCTCCTGATTGGAGACTCGCAGCTGGGGAGTGCAGGCCAGAGTGTCCTCAGAACTTCTTTCCATGGCAGGAGAGTTGTAGAAGATGCCACCACTACTGTCAAGACTGCCGTGGCGCTGGGCCGCAGCGTTGTACGTCATGCCCGCCTCACTTTTCCTTGGAAGGTGGCCTATGCGTGGAGTGCCTTAGTTCTCAATACTACGAGCCCAGGTCGAGAACCTGTGAGCCGTGCCATGATTCGTGCAGATCTTGCTCGGGGCCTGGACCGACCAGCTGCGTCACTTGTGCCCATCCTCTTCGTTTAGATAGGTAAGAAAACATAAACATTCCATTACAGCATCTCAATTTCAAATTCCGTTTGATGTTGATAGAGCGATCAATTATTAAAATGACACAAAGAAGGAGAGATGCCATTAGGAGTACAATAGTTTGTGTGTACATAACTGAGCTTTCAATTTTCAGGGTAAACCACAAATGTTTGCCGTGTTGTACAGAAAGTATGCTCTCATTTTATTTGAGTACGAATCAGACTACAGACTGTTGTCATTGCGACAAAGACATTGGTAAGAATATTTTATTGTTTGGTTTGTGTCTTACTTTTAAGCTAATGATACTATTAGTTTAAAATGAGAGATTAATTTTTCATCACAAAAGTCATGTATTTTCTGCGAATAGGCTTTTGAAAGCGCTATCATTTCATTACATTATTCAAAAGATCATTAAAACGTTTTCATCACGGAAGGTATCCTGATAACCCTAAAATAATGTAAAAATAGACAGCCTTAACCTCTTTTACTTTCAAAACATTTTTTCCGCGTCTAATTCCAAAGCGGTGTTTTAAAAAGCAAAGCTTTGCTCCTTTTAAGAATTCCACCACATAATAGTGTTCTCTCCGTTTCTTTCGTAAACAAAAGTGTCGTTTCCAGGGGGCTGTCTGAACGGCTCGTCAGCTGGGAAGCGGCGAATCGCGGAGAACATTCGCTCGCACGTAACCGCATCTTTATTCGTTGACGACGCGGCGGGTGCGGCGGGTGCGGCGAGCTCCGACCGTACTTTGGTGGCGTGGAGCGTAGCGGCGACCGCGTTCGGGGTCATCACGCTTATCGTTATTGTGAAGGTAGTGTTTTGTTTCTTTGAAGTATTTTTTTCTGGTATTCTTTTTTTGAATGTTTTCTCTTAAGGTTCAGCCAAACCAACGCAATCACACTCGATTAGCCAGCGTGCAGCGATGGCGATCAAAGCATTTAAGTCTGATCGCCATCGCTGCACGCCGGCTGATCGTGATCGCGTTGGTTTGGCCGAACCTTTACTTATTCCGACGAATAGTCCCTACGTCACATTGGAAAACAAACACTAAAGTGTGATTAGGAAATGACAATGCATGCAAAGTTTACATATAGCCCAATCCATACATTAGTTTAATAAGGCTCTTAGACCTTAAGAATGACCTAATATTATGAATGAATAGGTAAGTACAAATTTTAATCTACACTCAAAAGATTAAAATCTGTGATTTATTTACTTAACTTTATCAAATCACTGATTTGAATCTATGCTTGACTTTGAATTGAGTTTTGGTAGCCGTTTTGTTTTACGGGCCTATTAATCACCTGTTGAGAGTGAATCAATAACAGTACTAATTGTACCTCTTTGTTACTGATGTACGAAAAACACAGTGCAACGAGTGCTTGTTATTGCAATTATTTTGTAACATTAACTTTTTTGCTCTTTCCATCATAATAAAAGACTGAAATTGCATAATATTGCTAAATAAAACTCACTACAAGTTATGTTATAAGTACACTCAGACGATAACTTCCATATAGAGAAACTAAGAAAAACTATTTTAGCTGAATGAGCCACAAAAGCTTTTGTATTACAAATACTACCGTAGTACGCTACGAAACACATCGTAGCGCGTAGCCGCGTAGTAAGGCCGTAGCATTACTACGATGTTGCCATAGGCCCGTAGTATGAAACGTCACTCAAGTTTGAATGTGTATTCAAGGAATGGGATTGTAGCCAACATGATTGGCTCAAAGCTCAATAATAGTATCTTATTAGTTGAATTGAGGTGGCCTTGACATTATTAAAATTATCATGTTTTAGAGTCATGTGGAATGATGACTGGGTAATGAAATCGAAATTCTATTTAGTCCGTCAGACAGATAATTAAAAAATATTGGACACGTATTTTCTGTTTTTTTTTTTCATAATTTAATAATTACGGTATTATAATATTGAGTTGAAATATCGCGTGACGTCACTTTTGAGTAAAAAATCTAACCTGACGCAACGCGCCATTTCAACTCGATGTAGCACTGTTATTATTTAATTATAATAGAAAATAAAAAATACGAGACTCATATTTTCTAATTATCTGTCTGACGGACAAATAATTGAAATGTCATCTAGCCTATTCCTTAACATATTTTTATCCTCAGATAACAACCAGAAAACGCAAACATCGGAGTATGTTCCCGAAGACAGAATACTCCCAGCTGACGACAGTTGACGAAGACCTGGTCGCTCTGTCAACATCAACGACTACACTCAAAACTAGTGAGGTCAACGACTCATTACAGACTTTGTGTGAACTCGAAGAACCAACATAGCAATTTGAACCTAATGTCAATGTAAGTAGAGTAAAATTTACACTGCAGACTGATATGTAGACGTTTCAGTATACAATTTATGCGTAATATATTTGGTATACCCGTTGAATTTTACAGTTGTTTTACTGCTGAAACGAGTTTGTGAAGTTAATAAAATACTGTATCGCAATTATTGCTGGGAATAAAGCCTGGTTTTTATAATATATGTAATTATTTTAATGAAATACCCAACGCAATCTATCATAATATTATACCACAGATAAGTTTAGGAGAGAAAAAGAAGGTGTTATTGTTGAATTAATGCGAAAAGAGGAGACAAAATCATTTTAATGTATTTTCAAACGTGTTAAAAGTAAAAAGTGTGTTACACATTAAAAAGTGCTAAAAAAATAATTTTGATTTCATAAATTATTAATAATTTAAATTATAATGTTTCTTAAAAATTATTTATGATGCAAGCATTAATACAGAATGTCAATTTGTAACATAAATTATAATAAAAAAATAATAAAATTCAAAACCTGCTTTTATTTAAATGAAAAGGTTTATCGTTAAAAATGTATTATACGCGTCACTGGAAATATTAATTAGAGATGAAACGGATAGTTGTTTGGCCGGATACCGGATACCGGATATCCGGCCAGCTGCTAGGCCGGATAGCCGGATATCCGGCGGCCGGATAGTTGGCCCATTGTCTCGTTGCATGTCGTGACGAGTTTAGCGCCGCACAAGTGCTTCGAAGGCGATCAGTGGGTATTTATAGTAGAATAGACTAGTCACACTTTTCGAAAATCGAATGCGTCCGAATAGAATGTCAGATTTTGCCACTTGTCTAGAGGGCAGATCAACGGGCGATTTCGGTTGCTATCGTGCGTGATTGAATAGCGAAAATTAAATTAGTTTACTTGTTGCGTAATCTGACTGAACTGCATGCATCATGTCATCAAACCATCATCAGTGAAAAAAAGATCGCCTTTTTTATTTGGCAATATTTCGACACTAATAGATATTTACTATTTATGTATTCGTCATTAGAGTGAATAGCCCAGAAAGAGAAATTAGTTTTTTGAAAGACCTTAATAATATGGCTTTTGTAACTTTTTGGACTTTAAACAAAAACCGTCATTATTATAAGCCATTTTATTGATATTTACCTCAAAGATTAATATAATAATGTATTTCATTTTATTAATAGAAAATTGACGTAGTTTTTTAATATCCGGTATCCGGCCGGATAGTGAGTTACTATCCGGTATCCGGCCGGATAGTAAATTTAGGCCGGATATCCGGCCTACCGGATAGTTACCGGATATCCGTTTCATCTCTAATATTAATGAAAATATTTATATAGTAGTATACAAAAATATTTATTCAGTTTAGACCACAAGTGGCACTTATGACAAATATGATTTTTGTCATTGACATGACAGGATTTTCACAAGAAAATGTTAAAAAGCCGCACGTTTACATTCAACTTCGCAATAATGGTCGTTTAATTAAGTTAAAACGAAATCTCATTTAGTAAGAAATTATTAAAGTTACCTGAGAAATGTTTATTAATGAATGATGTATGTCTCTGTGAGCAAGTATTGTATTTATTTATGTTCAGAAATCAACGATATTTTACCATATTTAAATATGCCAATCAGTATTATTTTAATATGAATATTGTATGCAATTTTATTATGTTCAGATAATTCATTTAAATACTTATTATCAGGTGCATTAATGAAAGAATTATACATTTTATATTTTTCAATACGATCATCAAGTTTAACCGGTAATATTTTTATTTCAGAACTCGAAAAAATAAAAATTTAAATATTACCCACGTATTCATTTAGTGAGACTGAATCTATTTTGAGAGCTTTCTTTGTGGCATGATTGTTTAAATAGCTCAGATTATAGTGTTTACAGTTACATAACTTAGTTTTAAGACGAAGTTTACTAGACTCTTCTAATTCCGTTAAAAACTGATGTAACGTTACATGCAATGTAATGTAACATTTAGTTAGACTTACACAGCAAGTTGTAACGTAACAAAAGTTGTAATGTAACTTGTGTACTTTTATTTCAAAGCCATTCTGCTGCAGTTGCTTTTCTGTTTTTGTTAGATGAACATAATTAGAATTTAGAGTCTGATTACTGCAGAAATTTTACATTTCACAATAATGTGAATACTGAAGAAATGTTACATTGTATTTCATAAATACATTGCACTGTACTAATCAAATGCCCATGATAGAAAAAAAATGTCCTTTGCTAATAAAATAGGTTCGTAAAGGATGCCTAAATTGTTGCTACTAGATTTATTTAGCATTTTAATCACTGTACTATTGATCATAAATAAATATATGGGACCCAATCTTTTCGCTTGTTCTATTATTTTTATTCTATATAATGTTGTCATTTAAAGTGTTTAATAGTATTTAAATTTGACATATCTAAGTGTAATTTGATTTCACTGAAACTTGTTCTTGTGTCGATTCAGCGGTGATGTAAATAGGATAAATCCATTGTAAACTTAACTGTCGTTTATGTAAATATGTAAATATCGAGAAGTGTAAATATATCGATGGTTTTTATGACGGGTACTCTTTGTTTTATTTACCTCTATTTTTTTTAAAGATTGTTAGCAATTTGATTTGCGCAAATTACTAATAGTCCCATTAGCCCCTCGTGTTAAGCTAAATAAGCTTGTGTTATGAGTGGGCTCACCACAATAGTCGAGCGGCGGTGGGATTCGAACCCGCGTTCCTCGGATCTCGGGTCGGCCTCTCCGACCCCTTCACCGTTCGGCTATCGTGGCTATAATCTATATTGAGCCAGTACCTACCTACTCAATACCATACTTTACTCCTGGGTTCGATGCCCGGATGTTTTAATAGAAAAAAAAAATACTGCAAAGATAAATGAAGCCGATTCAATAAAACCTGATTGTATGTCAGCTTCTAAAGTATGTGTATATATATATATGTACCTTCAATTCTACCTTCGCTATACAATCCAACAGTTCATTTCCTCCATACTTATTTCCGATACAATCACTGATTGGCCGGTTTCATGGAAATAATGGCCTAATCATTTGTTTTACAAAAGGGAATAAGAGTCCCGTAATTGGGCCAAATTCTCAAGGAAATGATACAATATTTTTAGATTAATCTTGATTATTTGTGACTTGTTGAGATGATAATGTTAATAATGAAGCATACAGTTGAAAGAAAGAAAGAAAGAAAGAAAAAATGTTTATTCAGTATCATCGACAATACACTTGCAATACTTAACATTATTTAATGAGAAGGTAATTACAATGATACTGAAAAGGTATCCACTCAGCATGGTGTCGTAGCATCTCAGTAGATAATGCCACGACGCTGGTCTTCCGTGGACACCCAAACAGGGAGAGCACTACTGAGCACAACAATTGCTTATGAATCATGATACATAATAATATAAATACCTCATAAATACGTTACATATTGTACACCTTATATATAACTCTTTACATAATTATAAGAAAGTTAGCACACAGTTACCATAACAACCATAGCAATACATGTTACTGATGAAACGTGGAACTTGAAGTGAGTGTATTTTAATTTACATTAATTTCAGTTTGCTGTCCTATAATGAGTCTTTTTGCAAATTTAAAAGGAAACCTTTGTATTTATATTTAAAAGAAAACAATGAGAAACATTTTTTAAGGGGTGGAGGGATGTTGTTCCAACATTTCGTGGCTGAGTATCGAAAACTTCCACGAAATGCAGCTGTACTGTGGCTAGGACAACATAGAAGAGAAGCAGTTCTGATACGATTAGAAAATAACAATTTGTCATATAAATATGAGGGCGATTTATTTTGAATTACACCAAATAAAAGACATGCATAATGCAGTGAACGTCGAGATTGCATATTAATTAAATTATTGTGATTTAGAAACGGAGTAATATGAGACCTGGGAGGAATGGTAAAACAAAATCGTGCACACGAATTTTGAACTCTCTGTATTAACTTTTTGGTATAACCAAAGAGGCACTCGCCCATAACAGTATCAGCATAATTCAGTTTTGATAATATAAGCGCTTCACAAAGCTTAATTCTTATATTAACATCCAAGAACATTCTAATCTTATATAGCACGCTAAGCCTGTAGTAACAATTTCTTACTATTTCCAAGACATGGTTATGAAACCGTAGCCTATTATCCATGAGAACTCCTAAGTTGCGGGCTTCAGTTACTTTCTCGACATCTGTGTCTCCTATCTTAATTGCAGGATTTAACTTTTCTATGCTGCTAATCTGAGTCGCAGAACCCAGCACGAGAAACTTAGATTTAAGCGGGTTCAGAACTAAACCATTTCTATTTGCCCATTTGTCAATCCGCTCTAAATCTTCATTGATTTTATTGACAGCAGTTAAGGTTTCACTAGGCTTGAATTGGAGATAAATTTGCAAATCATCTGCATACAAATGATAATTACAGTCTTTGATAGAACCAATCAAATCAGTGCTATATAAAATAAATAAAATTGGGCCCAATATGGATCCCTGCGGTACTCCACGACTTATTGGGGATGGCTTCGAACAAGAGCTAGTACCATCCACACCAACCACCTCCACCCTCTGCGATCGTCCATCAAGATAGCTGGCAAACCATCTAAGTGACCCACTGTCAAACCCATAAAATGACAATTTAGACAGTAAAAGATTGTGGTTTATAGTGTCAAACGCCCGCGAAAAATCAAGAAGGGTTAGTATAGATCCGTGTCCTATATCCTGTCCTGCTAAAATATCATCTACTACATCCAATAAGGCCGTGGCTGTGCTTCGACCGGCACGAAATCCAGACTGTTTAGAGGGCAAGATGTTGTTTGCATTCAAATAATCAGTTAACTGCTGACAGACTACTTTCTCAATTATTTTGGACAAAAAAGGGAGGATACTGATCGGTCTAAGGTCTTTTAGTTCGCTTGGGGTGGTGGTTTTTGGTATAGGCTTGACAAGAGCCTCCTTCCAGATATCAGGAAAAATGCCAGTTCGAATAGACATATTGATCATTGTAGTGATTACTTTGAGTGTCCTTGGCATCGTTAAGATGATCATATCGCGGGAGATCCCGTCGACACCCATTGCATTAGTTGATATACTAGTGACTATTTTTAATATGTATGATTCATCAACTGTGTGAAGGCTGAATGAAGAGGAACCAAACCGATGGTATTCAAAATATGTAAGATCCGAAATGGTGGCGTTATCATTACCAGGTACCAGGAGAAAATGCCTATTGATAATATCTGGGTCGCTAATGTGAGAAGGTATTACAGATTGTTTACTTTTAAAGTCCACAATATTTCTTTTAATATTATTCCAAAGCAACTTGGGATCCTTAGTGTGCTGGTTAATATTTTTGCGGAAAAATCCTGCCTTTTCGCTGTACATGGCCTTATTTACAATTGATTTCAACTCTTTATAATATTTGATATCAGCATCTTTACCAGTACGACGGCACTTGACGTGAGCTTTATCCCTCAAACTCATCATTTGCTTTATGGTTGGCGTTATCCAAGGGAAGCTTGGCCTCTTAATATATGCTCGGCCTACGGGAGCATATACATCAAATACGTGCAGTATATAGGCATTAAAACACAGTATGGATTCATTAATATCCTCGCCAATCAATTTTTCCCATTGAATACAATTCACAAACGCATCAAACTCGTCTAGATTGATATCCTTGAGAGGCCTGTAACATATAAATTTCGAAGGCGTTTTAGGTTTGTTAAGGCGTATTCTAAACGAGATAAAGGCATGACTGCTTAAATCAGGGATATAATCAACGTTAATTTTCGGTATTTTAATGGTACTACAGACAATATCTATAAGTGTCTCGGAATGATCTGTGAAATGAGTTGGTAGAGTTACATATTGTTCCAAATTTAAGGACCGAAAGAAATCCGTGAGCTTTTTTGTGTTAGTATCATTGATAGCAAGCATATTAATATTGAAATCCCCTACAAGAATAATGTGATCGAACATTGAGAGAGCGCCAACTGACTGAGTAAGAGCGTCAATAAAAATGTCCACACCAAGCCACGGAGGGCGATAAGCTGTTCCTATAGCCAGTTTGAGTCCCCCCAATGTGATGCTTAGCCACATTTGCTCAACCGAGTCTGAGTGTGGGGGTTTTATTTGTCGCGTACTAATACCATCCCTAATATAAAAACCAACCCCTCCGCCTCGCCCGCGCACGCCTGGGGGGCGCGGTATGTGGCGAAGTTTATAACCAGGTGGCGCTGGTGCCCGTTTTTCCTCACCCGATCTGAGCCACGTCTCATTTATGGCCATTATGTCTACTGAACGATTCTCCAATGCAACCACAAACTCCTCGTGCCGTGTGCCTAGGGAGCCAGGGTTTAGGAATCCAATTGTAAAGTATTTACTTTTAATAAATTGAAAAACAAAAGAGTACGAGATGAAAATAAATTTGGAACTATTTAAGTGAATTCTAATTATTGTCAGATGCCGCATGTCAAGAAACAGTCTCCAAGCCAATCGACAGCGCGTGAAAAATTCTGGGAAACGACTAAATGCATAATTTCTATCAGCTCTCAAAACACTCACTACTGTAATACGGTGAAAGTATGCTGTGTGCAATAAAGTTTTCAGCAAATCTATGACATATTGTTTGATTTCTAAATATTTACCATAAAGTAACATGTAATTATACAACAACAGCGATGTGGCAGTGACCAGAGAACATAATATTATGCAGCAAGACACATGGTCACCTTCATGCACATAATAATAATAATTGCACATAGACATAGACTTAAGTAGCCTTAACAATAACATGTAATTATACAACAACAGCGATGTGGCAGTGACCAGAGAACATAATATTATGCAGCAAGACACATGGTCATCTTCATGCACATAATAATAATAATTGCACATAGACATAGACTTAAGTAGCCTTAACAATAACATGTAATTATACAACAACAGCGATGTGGCAGTGACCAGAGAACATAATATTATGCAGCAAGACACATGGTCATCTTCATGCACATAATAATAATAATTGCACATAGACATAGACTTAAGTAGCTTTAACAATAACAGTCCTTTTAATACACAAAAGTTTTGATAAACACAAAACGTTTTAAGGCACTGAATCTCTATTTGGCGAGATATAATAACAAAGCTGCAGTAATTAGCGACATTATAGGTATTTTTATACAAAACAGTTAACAAATTAAGGCAATATTCTTGTAAATAAAACGATACAATAAAATTAAATATATCCAGTATAACATGAAATGGAAACACGTACAAAAAGAGACAGTAGATCATCCAAAATAATGCTTTGCATCCTAACAAAATTAAATAACAAAAATCTAAGTTAAGATTAAGTATGTTTTTAAAGTTAAATATTTCAATAGAATGTAATCTTTCAAGGCAAAGACTATAAATGTTGGACAATAATATGGTAAAAAAGTAACATGCGTTAAAAAGATCAAAAAGATCAAAAGATAAGAACCTCCACGCTACAATCACTAGCTCAAACCAAATGGTGACTAAAAATTCGCCTCAGGTCATCTTCAGAGCGCAATCTGTGGCGCGGCTTACCGTCATCCTGACGTATGTAGATTTTACCTTCTCGGGTCCAAACATATTTGTAGCTATGAGTACGGGAGAGTTCCCTCGCCTTTTGATGCAGCTGTCGGTTGTACTTGGTAAGCCGCTCGTTGACGTAGAATGGGCGTGGTGGACCTGATGATGGCAGACCTTCAGTGGTTACACCTCGACGCACGCGCGCAGCCCGCAGCAGAGCGTCACGAGTGGAACGGCGGGTCAGACGTACCGCTATGGGCCTTGGGCGGGCGGGGCCGTCACCCCGCGCCGCCGTCCGCGGCGGGCCCGCTCTTTCCGCACTCACCACATCCCTCTCATCCAAGTCAACCCCGATCCTTTTTGCGAGAGCGATAACTACGTGGGTGCTGTTCTCGTTGGCTTCCTCCGGACACCCAGCTATCTCCAGGTCGTTGAGCAGTAACACTTGGTCTCGGTCATGTATTTCTGCTTGCAGGTCAGCTATTGTGCTTTCGAGAGCTGCGATGCTTGGGTGGTTAATGCCTTGGTTCTCCAGTTCCTGCACCCTGGTCTCCAACTGCTCAATCCGACTATTTTGCGTCTTAATTGTCTCTGTCAGCTCAGTAATAGCCAGGCGCAAGCTGCTCATCTCGCTCGTAATCAGTTGATGGCATCACAAAGGTAGATTAAAAGAAAGATAGTTTATTGCCCAGTGAGTCATACCTTAGTTGTATTTAGCTATACAATAAACTATTAATGATAAAGAGTGCAAGATGTAACTGACCAATAATAGTCTCTAATTACTCGTAAAAAACCTCGGACAGACAGACAGACATATCGAAACTATAAGGGTTCCTTGTCAGAACTACGGAACCCTAAAAAGGGTATCACGGGAGGTGCCTGGATGCGAGCGGCGTAAGATCGGTCTTTGTTTAAATCCTTGGGGGAAGCCTTTGTCCAGCAGTGGACGTCTTTCAGTTGAAACGAACACGAATACAAACAAACACTCGTAAAATATGGCCCTAGTTAAATTATAAAATACATTAACCGTTTAGTTAGCGCTAGCTGCGTTCAACATCCGTTTCATGATTAACAATTAGTATTTAACGTAGAACAGCTTGTGTCATAAGTAACAAAGGTTTCTCAGAATGACCCAAGCAACTGTTCGTTAGTACATAATTAATTAATTAGGTTATACAGGGTGGAATTTTGTAATGCCACCTGGAGGGAAAGTACTCTTAATATTGTAGATAGAAAAAAAATCTCAAAGAAAACATTCCTTTATTTTTAAAAAGAAATAGAACTGCATTCAAAGATTTTCAAAAATTTGCATGCTACACCCGGGAATCGAACCAACTAAAATCTGTAAAAAATTACACCCTGTATTTTTATTGTATCGATCTTTAGGGTTAAGTATAAGGATTAAATCTCTCCAACAAACTTGATAAATCAAATGAAAGGAAAACCATGAAATCTTAAATTATCTTCATTATTTACAGAAAATTGTATGGTATTGTAGAGAATTTTCGAAAAATTTTCGAAAATCTATGAATGCAGTTCTTTTTCTTTTCAAAAATAAAGGAATGTTTTCTTTCAGTAAAATTTTCTATCTACAGTATTAAGAGTACTTTCCCTCCAGGTGGCATTACAAAATTCCACCCTGTATAGTATAGTCATTACAGCATTTAAGCCATAAAACGCTACCTATCTGATTGCTTGGATGTGTAAATATTTCAAAAAAAATTTTTACAAGAGAATAGGGAATCATCATAAGTATTAGAGACAAAGGTTAAAGACAAATACCTTTTAACGTAGTTTAATACGATTACTAATATGATATATGAAGCAAATAAAAAGCCGTAGGTATTACAAATAGTGGAGCTAGCTCACATTTTAGAGACAAAGGTTAAAGACAAATACCTTTTAACGTAGTTTAATACGATTACTAATATGATATATGAAGCAAATAAAAAGCCGTAGGTATTACAAATAGTGGAGCTAGCTCACATTTTAGTAATTTCATTTTATATTATGTTTGAATAAGACCTTTTATTGCAGTACACAAAACAATTTCGCATGGACGTTATGAAAGAACAAAGACGTTTATAAAATTACGTCCCGAAATGAAACTTGTCTCACAAAGAGCATATTTTCAAATAAGACCAAATTACAAACATTCTTCATGATTAAGAGCGACAATAATAATATTATTCTCATTCAAATAGGAACTTATTAAGTCGAAGGTACCGCATCAAAAAACGTGCCATTAGCGGTGCGACAATAAAAACAGATTACTAACACTCTTGGCGACAATACGTAACTTAGGAGACAGACGGGCGTGTAGAATGAAGAACAAAATGTTGAATTATTCTGCAAATTGCAAAATTGCAAAGTTTACCTAGGGAGTCCATGAAAAAGTCATTCCATAATTCTAGCTGCGCAACTAGTCAATAAAGTCAGGATGGACCCTAAATTAATAATCCAAGAAAATTAGATAAGGTTAATTTAGATTTAGGGCTGGTCTCTCATAAGAGCAACAAATCTATAACTATAAAAGCGATAGGTCACTGACTGACTCACTCACTTATCACGAAATCTCAGAAACTACAAGTGCTAGGAGTCTCAAATTCCTTTTATAACGTAGGTGCTCACTAAGGCGGGATTTTGCAAAATTCAACCCCTGGCGGTAAAACGGGGTCTACCGGTACGAAGTCGCAGGCGGTCGCTAGTAACTAATAAGTAATTGACTGTGAATGAGCACCTGTAACTGTAATCTCTGTGAAGAATTGTTGACAGAAAACAGAGTATAAGTAGTTTAAAGTTCAAATTCAAATCTCAAAATGATAGTTTTTGAACTTAACGCTAAATCTTAAATTGCTGGCTATCCTTCCAAACCGTGTGTCAAAGGCGGCTAACTCCCGAGATAAACAGTCTCGCATCCGAAATACATCTTCTGGAAGGGAACAAATGCCGCGAGAAAATAAGCCTTTATTTCCACAGTCCGGGACAACGCGTTAAATGAGTGTGCCGATGTGAGCTTATCTGTTTAGTGGATGATAATGGCTATGCGCTTTCAGCTTCAGAGCTTATTTTATAAGCTGTCTAATATTTGCACCATCTGCTAGATTTTTCGTCTTGGAAGAGTTTTAGGCGATGTCATATCGCTGTGCGCTCAAGCTGTGTGATATTGTCGTCGTAATATTTTAGCTTGCTGGATTTCAAAAATTTTGCATTATGGTAGAAATAAAAATACGACTTTACCTATTATAATTTAGTAAACATTCAAAACGAAATGTGATTCAGATGTTGAAAGAAAAATATTGCTGCTCCTTTTATTCGCGCGCAGAACGAACATCGCTGACCACTTCTAAGTTGCTCCATTTTAATATTATATCTTTCTATTTATGTAAGTTTTAATAATCGAAATTGATAGTAGTTAGAAATAAATGAAGTTATAACTTTTTCTATGTGTGTTTTATACTTACTCAACAAAATTACAATCTATTTACCCACATAACTTGAATGACCAAATGTAATCTATACTTCTAATACTAATATTATAAATTCGAAAGTAACTCTGTCTGTCTGTCTTGCTTTCACGCCTAAACCACTGAACCGATTTTGATGAAATTTGGCATAGATAGTTTGAGGCCCGAGAAAGGACATAGGATAGTTTTTTTCCCGGTTTTTGAAACAGGGACGCGCGCGATAAAGTTTTTCTGTGATAGACAAAATACCACGCGGGCGGAAAGCTAGAGGTAAATAAAGTTAAAAATGCCACCAGCAATGGTACATTTTAAAATGAAACAGGCCTAAAACGCTCCAAGTAAACATTTACACAAAGATGCACCCTCCCATACTTACAAATGGCCGTCAAACACCCACGTTTTTATCCGGTTTACCAAAACAAAAAAGAAACAAATGAAAATTCTGCGAGATTTATTTTGGGACTGCTAAATTAACCCGGAGATGTTACTCTGCCTTTTTATTATTTAACACTCGGACCATGTTTTAGGACAAAGCTCGGGTTTAAACGAGAATAAAATTTGCGACTTTACCTTGTGAAGCCGCAAAGATTTCAGCGGAACAATGAGTGTGTGTTGAACAATTTCAATGGAGGGTGCGGGAGAGAGCTTTTAAAATTTCATGCTGCAGTAATGCAGGTAGAGTTACCATATTCTTAAATATACTTATTATTATGCTAATTTAAAACCTTACCTTACGTGTCACATTAATGGAGAATATTTTGATTGAATCGATCAATCGATGTCATCTAAGGTTCACTATAATAACAAAATATCTACTAATACTTTCTGTAACCTATTTTGTTTACCTACTTTTTTGCTAAGTAATATTTTTTACCAGTGAAAATTGAAGAATTGACTGGAAAACGATCCCACTCGGTGGACAGATGATTCGGTGAAAGTCGCGTGCAATGCAGGACCTCTGGAATCCATAGAGGAGCTCGTTTTCCAGAGATGGACGACGTTTGGCTGAAACAAACGAACGAAAATTAGGGAATGAATCGAATGTTTCAATAAGTAAGTTTAAAATATTTATTTAGAACAATGCTTAAGTAGGTTCAGAAAATTATGGCGATGAATGATAAGTATACAAGAGGAAAAAAAAGCTTGTAAAAAAAGATTTGTCTAACACCGCTATCGTATCCGCTAGCTCTCCACCAGCGTAACCCCGACCTATAGGGTCAAAATTTATGTATCTACCGCTGTAAAAACGCCCGCAACAATTGCATACCGGTAGGTAGCCGTAAAACGTATTTTATCAAGCCCCAGATTTGGTCGGGAAAGATTAAAGAGTTCCACAGTTTAATCTTTATGAAGTCCAGTTTTTGTTGGTCTGCACTGCGAAAAAGAAATGATAGTGTAAATAACTGCATACTTAATTACGAGTTTATTCAGGTGTATGCGAATTTGAAATTTTTATTCAACGGTTAACAATACAGAATGGAAATAATGTCTTATTTCATTGAAAGTTATTTTAAGCGGTGATTATTGTTATTGAAAGTGTGTGTTGTGGTGGTAAATGAAATGATTGATTCTGTTCGTGATTTCCATGGAATTAAATACATTTTTAGGTATTTGGTGAGGATATAAAGTTGATAGGTCGGTGCCAATAGAATGACACTACATTATTAGGGTAAGTCCAGGATAGATGCCAAGCAAACAAGCCAAGTATTATTATTTAAGATTGTTTGTTATTAAATGAATTAAAAATGAAATTTAATATTTTTATTAAAAATAATACTACTCCTTCTAGCGCAGTCGGGTAAAAAGGTAATTCGATCAGAAGGGCACTCTATTTATTACTTTCCTAAGGTTAGCCGTATTACATTCTTTTTTTCTTCTTACTTGCTACCTGTGACGAAAAGAGCAGGTTAGGATAGATGCCCCTAGGTGCATCGGACATGGCCCTAAGGGCATCTATACCCAAAAAAAATTAGGCAACTATCCTTTTAGCATAGGATAGGTGCCGTTTTTAATAAAAAATATAATAACACTAAAAATCGAATTAAACATATCTATCCCGTATAATTTATAAGATAGTCTATCAAATTATATAAAAATTTGCTTCATTTTACAGCTGACAAAAAAATTATCCATTAAAAAATACTTACTAATATTATTTCGACGCTCGCTAAGGTCTGGCCGCGGAAGATTTTTGCTCTCACTGGCTAAACGAACGCACTCTTTGATGGTTTGCGAGGCGAAAAGTGGTACGGGGAGGTCCCTTTCTATTATACGTACTATAACTTTTTGCTAAGTTGCTTGTAACATAGTGTACTTAAAACCGCGGCACCTATCCCACTGGGGCATGTATCCTGGAATTACCCTATGCACATACATGATACGTCAAAAATCAATTTAGTAAGTACTAAGGATGATAAATAACATGGGTCACCATCATTTTACGTATTTTCATTATTTTCTAAGTTTTTCAATTTTATTTCTTCATATCTGAAAATTAATACTTTAAAAATATTTACGTGTATGTGAGTGTTTAAAATATTAATTTAAATTGACATTTGCTTTAATCATTCTAACGAAGTAAAGTATCATTTGATTATTCTATAGAACAAAGTATGACTTTAATAAGCATTTGGCTGACATCGTAGTGTGAAAATGCATGTCAGTGAAAACACAAAAGAGTAAAATAATTAAAATAATTTAACTGCTACTGCACTTATTTAAAGTAGCCTTTATTAAATTTTAAAGCCCGTCGTTAAACATGAATTATTTCCTTAAATAAAATGAAATATACTTCAATATTATTTCCATTATCTTCGCCAGTATAAAGGCCTATCTGCTCTCTTATTACGCGTTGTTTATGAGTACTAAAACAAAAAGATTCGCTTTTTACTGGGTAAAATATATTTTTGCTCAATTAAAATTTTAAAAGCCGTAACTTCTTGGGTTTTATCATTACCGTGTTTTGCTGGCTGTTTTTACTTATAGCAGGAAGAACGAGTAGGTAAAATTTTTCATTGAGGTAACAATAAAATTGCAATTATTAAAAATGTTTACTGGCCAGAGTCATTAGACAACGAAAGTTAACTATAATATTTAATAAGTTTTTCCATTATACATAATATTATCAATATTATTGTTATTTGTTTCTTTTAACAGATCATAGTACCTATTAGTAAGATCTAATGAGTACTTTTAGATATTGGTAAGTAGGTAATTAATAAAATTGAAAAAAGTTTGACAGCTCATAAATCGTGAAGCATTGTTCATTCTAATTTTCAAAAAAAAATTAGCTGTGATAACGACTTCATGTCGACTTCACAAGATTTTATCGTAAAATTAAATGTAACATTGTCAAGTTCTCAACTGTCGTGACAATAAAAATAGGATTCAAAATACATCCAATCAGTTTTACATTTTTATACTTTTTTCACTACCTATTAACAGTTTATTCTCAACTGTTTTACAGATATCCGTTAAAATCGAGCGATGTGCGTGACTACTGATAGTTACAGGTACAGTTGGACTAATATTTTCTTTGCTAACGAATTCTAGACAAGCCATATTTCATCTTTAAGTAAAGGCTCTACCACATTGAGCTTGACACTGTGGACTCTTATGTAGTCGTAATAAAGTTGAGTTTGCAACAAAAATATAAGCTTCATGTGCTACATAGCTGGTAGCCACGCCCATGATTTGTTAACGAGGCCCTAGTATCAACTTGTATCAGATACTTCAAGTGTTTTTCGTACAAACGAGTTTCTTTTGTGGAACAAGACAAATGGTTTTCTTAGAAAGTCAAGGTATAATAAAAGTGGTTGAAGTCGTCGAACCATTGAGTGTACTATCGACAAGCTTAAAATACCTAAAAACAGAAGATAAAAGCTGGAACCACAGAATAAGTAATGAATTGTACTATGCTTGATTAATGGGTCTAAAATGGCGATATTTTATGTTTCAAAATTGACACATAATAATACCACAATAAGCTTATAATATTACCACAATAATGTTGTATGTTTCATATCTGAAACTTACAAAAATTAAAGCAATTTTGTAACTGATTATGTTTTATGATTCACGCAACAATAATAATGGCTTATTAAAACCAGATACTACTTAATAAAAATATCTAAACCATTTGTAACTAATAACGAGTAGCGTAACTAGATATTTTACATAAATGTACGAGTAAGACCTGATTCTAAGTTGAGAGTAAATACCCACATATTTTTCTTAAGCAACATTGTATTCAACATTGTTTTTTTACCTTAATAAAGTAAAAAAAAATCTACTGAACAATGAGTTTTGGGCTGACACTGTGTAGGTTTGTTGTCGACACGAAAAGAAGAAGAAGTGGGCGGTACCTTCACTACATAGTATAAAACAAAGTCGCGTTCCGCTGTCTGTCCCTATTTATGCTTTGATCTTTAAAACTACGCAACGGATTTTGATGCGGTATTTTGTATTAGATAGAGTCATTTAAGAGGAAGGTTTATAGGTATAAAACATGTATATTATAGAAGAGAGAAACCGAGAAATTCCATTGCAACCGTGCGAAGCCAGGGCGACCCGCTAGTATATTCTAAAGAACAATACCTTCCTCAATAAAACAAAAATAATTCCATTCAAGGTCATCGTCCTTAAAGTTAATTTGGGCATCAACAGCTTTTCAAATGAACAAATCAATCATTCAGTAAAGCCAGGCTGATTCTATTTCCTTTGTTACCCGCAAAAGTACAAAGCCTGTTCCGAATAATTTATTTAGTCAATTCGAATTAAATCCAGGTTGAGGCTGATGAAAGCTTTATTAGGGAAATTAGGGCTCCGAGTTTTTGACGACTCCTATTGTATCGACTGTAGTCTACAGCTAAAGTTTTGTTGAAACTTTACGATGTATAATCTCTGTAGAATATAAGCAAAGCTCCTTTTATGATTGATGCATCTTTATTGATAGCTTTCTGAAAACCTAATAACTGTGGACAGGTTCTTTCTGGTTTACTTCGGTTGGCTTCGGTCACAAAGTGTTTGTACTGTTGCAAAAATCTTTACCACGAATCCCACGATCAAAATAAATATAACATCAAATCTGAAAAAAAAGTTGTATTTTGGCAGTTGGTACATAAGATAGCCAGTTCCTTCAATGATTGAGGATTCCGGGTGAAACTCGTTTTAACCTTTTGCCAGATGATCACTTTTCAGCAGGTGAGATGCAGACCAAATCTCCATATTGTGTGTAAGAAACTTCTTTGATTTTTTTTTATGCCTTGATCAGACGTAGGCGAGTAAACGAGTGAGACAGTGCCTATTGTTGACCTAATCATCTCTAAACTAAAATTTTATTTAAAAAAATAAAACCGACTCCAAAAAACCTACACTAAAAAGTAGAAAAATAATTACTAATTACCTACTTATTTATTAGGACGAATTAATATTTATGTAGGTATACCATGATTGATACTTCTGGAGTCGGTGCCAAGATTATGAAACATGTAAAGTTTGCCTGCACCGACTCCAAAAGTATCAATCATGGTATACCTACATAAATATTAATTCGTCCTAATAAATAAGTAGGTAATTAGTAATTATTTTTCTACTTTTTAGTGTAGGTTTATTGGAGTCGGTTTTATTTTTTTTTAAATAAAATTTTACTTATTTCTTGCTTTTTAGTTAACTAATTATTACCTTAATGTTAACCGTCAGCCCACCTTAAAAACATTAAAGAATACAACTGTTGGTCTATTTGTACCTATAATATTTAAAGAATTATCCTCCAACTCCTAAGCATTAAGGAGTTGTACCTACCATGACCAGTTCATCATGATGAGATGATGAATATCTGATGTAAACACTTGAATAACTTTAGAAACTATACTAATCTATAAAATTAAAAGAATTATCTTCCAACTCCTAAGTATTAAGGAGTTTTACCTTCTATCATCAGCTCATCAATATGAGATGATGATTTCCAGGAGCAAATACTTGAATAACTTAAGAAAAAGTTTGAAAAACGATATACGTGCCTATAAAATTTGAGGGTTGCCCTCGATTTCCCTAGGATCTCATCATCAGATCCTAACTTGGTGACAATGGGACCACCTCGGAAGTGTACCCTATCGAACAAAAAAAGAATTTTGAAAATCGGTCCACAATTGACGGAGTAATCGGTGAACATACATAGAAAAAAAAAATACATACAGTCGAACATATAACCTCCTCCTTTTTTGAAGTCGGTTAAAAATCCCAACATCAAAATTGTTTGAGTGGCAAACGTAAAGACTGGTTCTCATATAATAATAGTAGACATAAACATAATAAGCAAGTAACTTACAAAATGGATCTACCAATCCCTAATGCCTTCCCCGGCTATAATACCACGAATACCCGGAATCACTCAAGTTACGAAACCGGCTGCGAACATTAGAAGAAAGTTCGCTGAAATGATAATATCCGACCCCTCATTGTCGTTACAATCTTTATATTAATTACGGGCATAAAAATGATTAATGATTGGTATCTGAAACAATGCTGGAGCGGTATTTATTGGGCTGCCCGCGTATTTGTCATCAAGACAAATGACCCGATGTTTGTGTTCATGATTTTTAATGGCACTCCCCGTTCGAGATGCTATTTGTTTGGAGAGAGTAATAGTTATTTTGAGGATGGAATTAGTAAGCGATATTGCTGTTTTGTGGGTCAAAGTTTGTTCAAATCTGTTTAAAATGCAACTTATTATTCGTCGTAGCATGTACTAATATATTGGTAGCTAATACTGATCTTATATCTAAATAAAAAAATTCATAAAATTCATTTATTTTTGCAAATAGGCTTTAAAAAAGCGCTTTTACACGTCCCAATATTAACCCTACCACTGCTTCGGGACAATAAATGGGCCAGTGCTGAGAAGAAGCAGCGCAAGAAACTCAGTCACTATTGTCAGCCTCCTTTTCAAGGTTTTACAGTCTTTAAAATATACAAATTATAGTCATAAGTATTAATGCGAGCTAGGTAGTTAAACATTCCAAACATTTTTATCCTTTATATAATCATCAACTTTATAGTAGCCCTTTTTCATTAAGGTGCTTTTGATATGTGCTTTAAATTTATGAATGGGCAATTCTACAACAGTTTGTGGTAATTTATTGAAAAGTTTAATACATTTCCCCATAAATGAATTACCAATCTTGTGCAGTCTGAAATTTGGAACGGCAAGTTTATTTTTGTTTCTTGTATTGAACTTGTGTAAATCACTCTTTCTAGTAAATTGCTCTATATTTTTGCGAACATATAAAAGGTTTTCATAAATGAACTGTGAAGCTACTGTCAGTATATTAATCTCCTTAAAGAATTCTCTCAAGGAAAACCGGGGTCCAAGGTTATAAATGGCCCGCACTGCTCTCTTCTGCAGAACGAACACAGTTTCAATGTCCGCAGCTGAGCCCCACAACAATATGCCGTATGACATTATACTATGAAAATAGCTAAAATAAACTAGCCTTGCCGTTTCAATGTCAGTTAATTGCCTTATCTTTCTCACTGCAAAAGCAGCTGAACTGAGCCTTGCTGACAAGGTTTCAATATGAGGACCCCACTGAAGTTTAGAGTCTAAAGTGATTCCCAAGAATGTTGTGGAACTTATGCTATTTAATGGTTCATTCTTCACCATCAATTGTGTGGGAACCTGCCTCACATTAGGTAAGGTAAATTTAATGCACTTAGTTTTGTTTGCATTTAACAATAAGTTGTTAACAGTAAACCAATGCAAAACCTGTGAGAGTGTGTCATTTATATCATCAAGGTTTACTTTACCTCTATTAACTTTGAAAATGAGAGATGTGTCATCAGCAAATAACACAATATCACATAGATCTTTTACAAAGTAGGGAAGGTCATTAATATAAATAAGAAATAGCAAAGGTCCCAATATCGATCCCTGTGGCACACCCATGGTAAGAGGTGCTCCAGAAGACTCAGTTCCATTAATACAAACTTTTTGCTTTCTGCCTGTGAGATACGAGTTCAACAGATCAAGTGCCTCATCCGAAACACCATAATATCGCAATTTTTTTAGTAAGGTTTGGTGGTCTACACAATCAAACGCTTTTGAAAGGTCACAAAAAATACCAACAGCGTCTTTTTTACTCTCCCAAGCATCAAAGACGTGTTTCAGTAGTGCTACTCCAGCGTCAGTAGTACTTCTACCTTTGGTAAAACCAAATTGTTTATTGTGAAGTAATTTGTTGAAAATAAAATGAGAAAGAAGTTGATGAAATATAATTTTCTCAAAAATTTTGCTAAGTACTGGTAAAATAGAAATCGGCCGAAAATTAGAGGGGTCACATTTATCACCAGCCTTAAACAATGGGATTATTTTACTTAATTTCATTAAACTAGGAAAGCAACCTTGATCAATGCATGTGTTAAAAATGAATGCAAGGTGAGGAGCTATGGTGTCAATAATTGTCCCAATAATACTGACAGAGATTCCCCAAAGGTCCTCGGTTTTTTTCATATTCAATTCTCTGAAGGTTTTAATTACTGTATTACAATCTATATGCCTGAACTGGAGTAGAGACTGGCACTCGGTGACATTAGATTTTAAGAGAGACTCTGCAAGAATTGGCGATGAATTCAATGCTTTAGTTGTTTCGGACGCAATGTTTGAGAAGAATGTCTCAAATGTGGTTGCAACATCTGTATCTGAATTTATAACTTCATTCCCGACTTTCAGTGAGAAGGTGTTATCCTTCGATTTATTTTTACATGTTTGTTTATTTATTATGTTCCACGTAGCCTTAGCTTTATTATTAGAATTTAAAATCATGTCTCGAAGATGATTCGATTTAGCAGCCACACAAACCTTTTTAAATATTTTCGAGTAATTTTTAACGTATTCTATAACATTCGGATCTTGCGTATCAGCTTTAAGTCTATATAATTCATACATTTTATTTCTACTCTTGTGAATGCCGGTTGTAGCCCAGTCGTCAAATTTACATTTTATCGAATTTATTCGGATCTTTTTCTGTGGGAATGTGGTTTTGAACTCATCACTCACTACACTGAATAGATCCTCATACATTCGATCAACATTATTGTCATTTATTATAAGTTTATTAATACTATCACAAATGTTTTTCTTGAATTTGTCAATTCGATTAGTTGTTATTGGCCTACAAACAACATCCACTGTACTAGGGACATGATGGTGTTCAAATGTGGCCAATTGTCCACTATGATCTGAACTAAGGCAATTAATTATTGATTTACTTTGAATATTACAGTTACAAAAAATATTATCTAAGCAAGTAGCTGATGTTGGAGTGATTCTAGTAGGCTCATTGAAGAGGTTTAATAAGTTAAAAGATTTAAACAGGTTTAAGAATCTTATTTTATATTGAGTATTATCTAATAAATCTATATTAAAATCTCCACATACAACCACTTTCTTATTTGATTTAAATACCTTTTTTAAGACTTCCTCCATAGTGGATTCGAATAATTGGTAATTTGCAGATGGGGGCTTGTACACACTTATAATTATATACTGCTCTAGCTCTGCACACGCAAGCTCAATAGTTCGTTCGACTGAGAGTGAAACAATATCTTTCCTTTCTTTGCATTTAAATTGGTTATTTAATAGTATGAGTGACCCCCCTCTAATAGCCGACTCCCTGGTGAACGAACTACAAACTTTATAATTACCTATATAAAACATTAATTCATATTTTTTAAGCCAATGTTCTGTTATGCATAATACGTGAACATTGTACTTTTTTAAAAACAATTCTAATTCTAATTCTTTGCCAGCCAGGCCTTGTAAATTTTGATGAACAATATTAAAACCTTTTAAAGACCTGTCTGTTGTCGTCCCTCTCAGTTTAAATCAGAGGTCGTCACAGAAATATTAATATTTCTACTAATAATATCAAAATGTTTAATAAGTTTTGTGTTAATAACACAGTTAATATTATATGCTAACAAAGTAGCAAGTTTTAATTTCATGCTTTGGGGCAGGTGTAAAGAGCTGCCTGTCATTAAGAACTTATTATTAATAAATTTATTAGTGTCGAAAAAGACAAACTTGTCGCTATGACGAACAGTCAAATTATATAATAAAGTATTCAGTAAGTGAATACTTTTGTTATTATCTGAGGAGCCATTTTGACAGTATGGCAGGGCACAAATAAATATCTTTTCAACATTAAGGCTGGCCAGCGTGGAAAAATTATGCAAAATATTTTTCCTACTAATATTCTGGCTGTTTCCAATCATTAAAATTAAAATAGATTTGCTATGTAATTGTTTGCATTTTTTTATGTCATTTATTAATTGACTAAAGGATGCGTCAGGCATACAATTATTTGTAATTTTGCAATTTAATTTTTTATGCAATATAGGGCCATAACCAACTCCTAGCCTATCTGAGAATAACACTACATTGTTTGACTTTTTTACATTTAAAAATTCAGTTTTTGCAGACATTGAAGGCCGCAAGCCGCCATCAGTTTGTTGCTGACTTACTGGCATTGGTATATTTGGCAGAGATTTAAAATCCGTAGTAGGATTACCTAGATCTAAGAGATTGTTTGCTGCCAGGATATGTTCGTTAATTTGTTCCCTAGCTGAATTATATTTAGCTGTTATGGATGCAAGCGAGTCATGCAAGTTTGTGATTTCAGCCTGCAACCTTTCAACGTCCAAGTTATGAGTGGACCTACTCTCTACTAATTTACTGTGGTAGATTTCTAAACTGTCCACTAAATCTAAATTCTTTTTCCTTAACAGAATATTTTTGTGAAACTGTTCTTGCTGTTTTATTAATTTTTTTGTTTTAGATATAAACCTATTAATTTTAACATATTTTTTTAATTTATTTCTACTAGAAAAAGTTAATGGCTGACTAATGTTCTCAGATAATTTGGTGTCGCAAGATACATTTAGGTCTGGAAGCACTGCACGTCCACCAGGGCTTCCAATTAGCTCTTCGTATAGGTTCAGAGTGTGTGTGAACTCCTGCTGCTTTCTTTCCTCTTCGAAGTGCAGTATGGTCTTATTGGCGTCCCTCAGTTCAGCTTCTAACTCATTGTTGCGCATCAAGGTCTGCTCAAAGATATTGCTGCACTGGTCGAAGGTACTGATTCTATGCAGTAGTTCATCACGGTGTTCGGTTACCTCCTGGAGACGGCCATGCAGTTCTGCCAATTCTTGTTTCAGTTCAGTATTTTTTTTTATTATTTTTTTTTTATTCTTCTATAAAAGCGAAAAGTCACTGATTGACAGACTGACTCACTCATCACGAAATCTTAGAAACTAAAAGTGCTACGAGACTCAAATTTTGCATGGGGGTTCCTTTTACAACGTAATTTCTCATTTAAACGGGATTTTGCAAAATTCAACCCCTAAGAGGATAAAAACGGGATCCACGCGAACGAAGTCGCGGGCGGCCGCTAGTATATCTATATTGATAACTCGTTTTAAAGAAACGTGTTTTGCTTTTTTACACCCACTACAAAATTACAGTTTTTAGACTTTAAGACTCTACAATTACTTACCAAACTTTTTTCTCACCTAAAAATTATTTACCAAGAATACTGCCTTAAGTATAAGTCTTTCTTGGCAATTACACCTGGTAGATAACTACATAGGTACCTTACTACGACTTGGAAACCTTGAATTGTCTCATTAAAACTCATTTTACCACCTACGAATACCTAAAAAGTCCTACACACGCCTCCAGTAGAATCAATATCACAAAGTCACCTCTAAATCCGCTTCCTAAAGTTTCACGAAAGGCTTATCATACCAAAAACGGGAAGACTCACCAATTTGCAACCAATAACGTTCATAAAAAACGTAAAACAAACCGCTTGCAACTAGAAGCCAGATAGTGACTTTAAATCCAGGCGACCAGTGAGTTGGAAAATTGAGGAGTGGATTAGGCAAATCACTTTTCATTCGATGCCCGAGCTGCGAAGTTTGCCCTTTCAAATTTTATTATCTCGGAGGTACGATGCTTCGGTGGGGGCCAATAAATGAGCGATCAGCGGCTACTGGAGACTGATTTACACGTATAAAGTTGTTAAGTAGGTAACTCAATTTTAAGTGATTGATTGCATGTAAACACAGAATTTAGTAGCAAATTGCAAATTAAAATCTAGTTAACAACTAAACAGGTTAATTAGAATATTATCTATTTTTCGGGTGAGTTGATGGGCGGGGCTTTTCACTTGACACTTTTTGACAAGCATACATAAAACATAGTAAACAAGAGCCTAATTACTTACGGACATCGACTTTTTAAGTCACTTAAAATTAAGTAAAAATTTAGTTAGGTATTTACAACTTAGTACCTACGTGTAAATCAGCCTTAAGACTCGGTTTCCATCAAGACGGAGAGGAACGAAGAGTAGAGGAGATGTGTTTATATTAACCAAGATTTCGTTATTCACATCACATCCACCTGAAAGCTTCATACGTTCATACGATTCGTAGACTGCAATAGTTTGACAGCTGACAGCTACGTCCATCACACGAGAGGAGAGGAGCTGCCTCTCCTCTCGTTTTGTCTCCTCTCCGCTCCGCTTTGAGGTAATAGCCTGCTAGTTTAGCCGCACTTCTCCTCTTGTCTCGTCTCATCTCCGCTTTGGTGGAAAACGGGCCTAATGGAAGCTAAGCAGAGAGTGCATGACTGACAGAGAATTTTGCATTGTCCTTTGTAAAGTAATTTAGCAGTTTTTATTCACAAAGCTGTTGCAGGCTGTCAAAAGCTGAAAGGCGCTGACTTTGCGTTTGTAGTGTTGTAAATTTTTAGTAAAAGGCAGTAATATACATCAGATTTGAGACGGTTACACTTCGCTACGGCTTTTGACATTTCTCTTTACTTTGCTGGATTTGAGTTCGTGACACTCAAAGAAAGCCAAAAAGTAACACGTCTTTGTTACAATAGGAATAAGGTTGTGTTATCAATTTATTGGCCACTTGGGGTGTCACGAACTATTTGACGCTGACTGTACTTGCTGACTTGTATCATCCTGATTGTCAGAAAAGAAATATGATCAGCTCAAGTCATCGGTCCAATTGAGACAACTGTCAAACTCCATACAAAAATACCGGTTATAGTTATAGTTACGGGTAAAGTAAAGGTGGTGATACTTAACCTTACATACACGTCTATAAGTGTGACTTAAGAAGACTGCAAAAAGACGTCTTGAAAAGCTGAAAATACGGGAGCGAAGATCCCCCTATCATCGAGACCACTCATCGCCTCAACAAAAATGAATTCCACACCGATCGAGCGCGAATGCTAACTTACGGCCTATAAAGAGTTTATTCGTCACAAATTTAACAATTTCTATTCCACTGTTTGATGTTACAAATTGGACGGTCTCGGGCTTTGTTGAGGATTTCCTTTGAATTCAATTGGCTTGCTTAAATTGCTTTTTGCTTATAATATAAAATTTGGTTCACGGTTAGGTCCGTTGACTACTGCAGCCTGATGCATATTTAAAACAAAATTCTCTATTGAAAAAAAAACCTAATTATTTTTCACCAGACTTATTTACTTACTTACCCATATTTTCAGAGTAAGTACTTAATAACTTAATCATTAATTACTCTGAAATACATAATGATATTATAAAAAAAATTACATGCAGCCACAACATGTTTTCTTATCATTATTTACTTATAATTCACACACACAAAGTAATGAAAATATATGTTCATTATCCACTGCGGTATCAGTACTCAACGTTAGAATAATATTTAGTACTATGCAAGCAATGTAAATTGTTTACATTATGAAGTCACTGCTGTCATCATTGCTGTCACGAGCAATGTGTTCTGTTTTTGGGTATATTGCTGCGACACCGGCCCCGCCCCCTTGTCACATCTCCCTTTAGTTTCTGTGATCTTTGTTGCAGACAAAAAGGTGTATTGCCTAATGCTGTGCAGTGTGTTGGTCAATAAAGTTCATGCTGTAACCAACGATAAACAAAATATTTATAATTTTACAGGTTAATTTTCCAAAGCATCGCTCCACCACTGGAAGGGCAATATAACTTAATTTGTGAGAGTTTGTTTCCGTCAGGTCTAAATCACATTAATTACAATTACTTTGTGACTTTTATGAAATGTCTCACGAATTTCAAAATGGTGCTGGAGTGGGCTAATTTCATTTATTCCCGTATTATTCGGGGTATTTTAGCAGTCGGGGAGTTTAGATGCCATTAATCATTTAATTGGTAAAATATGTCAATTATTTCGGCCTTCTCCTTCTCTGACAGACTGACCGACGATTTAGAGCACGTTTCTAGGGAAAATTAAACGTAATTCGATTTGAAACCGCCATTTTTTACCCGGCATATAGGCCTAAAAAGTAAAATAATTTAAGTAGTTGACTGCCAAGAGACTAGACACAATAGAATTTTTATTTCGACGCCCACCGGTGAGCCGCATGGCGTCCAACGTGTGTTATGCTTCTTTTAAAAGTTTTTTTTTTTTAAATAAATGCTTTCTATGCCTGTAGTTGTACTGTCAGATTCTATTTCACTTTACAAATACATGCGTCTTGAAGAGTTAAACGAAATCAGATGATGACGAAATCGGATGTGCATAATTATGTATTAAATTTTTAAAACTTCACATCATAATTATACAAATAAACAATATCCTATGCCTTTAAAATTTAATTCAAATAAAATGTTGGCGCGACCTGACTCTGAACTCAGGAACTCGCACATAGTTTTATGGACACAGTAATGACGCAATACATCTCGCGGACACCGAACGTGTTAAAAGTACGATCCACACTCCACGCTTCACCCACTGCATTAACACATTATTTGACGAACGACCTTCATTATACAACCCGTTATGTATTCCCAAAACGTAATATATGGAGGCCGCGACTCTGTCGACTCAACAGAAAGTGTTGAAATATGGAATAAAGAATGATATTCGACCCTTGTCAAATAGAGAACAGTTCAAACGATGTTTGGGAATAAATACCGTCTGGCTGTGTGTCATATTTTTGGTGTAATGTCACTTATAGAAAAAGTTTTAAGGATTCGTACGCGAAAGGACCGCGCCATTTGGGGGTGAAACTCTATCCTATCTTCACATACTTAAAATAAGACTTAGAATAAGAAAAAACTTAGAATAAGAGTAAAATTTTGTAAGAACAAGGGCTAGGGCTAAATATTCTACATACAGGCCTAATTGTTTTAATTTGTACAAATAAAATGATAGTCAACGGGTCGCATATTTCATTCTTAGGGGAGAGTTCGGTATATTGTACCGCCGGGTAAATTGTACCACCCTCATATTTCGTAAAGTATTTATTGAATGTTTTTAATTGCAACACTCAGCGATACACAACTAAATTCAATTAATATCGGCCATATGGTTTTTGCCGTGACAACGAACACGTGTGTTTTATTTTGAATAGTATTATTTCATTGTTTTCAAGTAACTTTTGACAATGCATGTTTAGTTTGTAATTTTGTTAAATTTAATCACAGGGTGTTTCTAATATATTATTTAGAAGCGTAAATTAGTGTGGATGACAATTATTTGAAACATTTTTCGGTATTTATAATTTATATTTTTTACCGATTTTTTAAAAGCACTATCACCTAGTCGGCTAAATTGTACCACATCAAGTTGTATGGAACTTTTCCAAAGGATTTTGAATTTTTTTTTAGTAAATCATATTTTGAAGTTATAATAGCGTAGTTATGTTTGACTAACAATAAATGAAAGCAAAAGACTGGCAAAGTAGATTAGGTACAAGTGTGCGTTACGATAATTGGAATTACAAAACTTCTACTCAAAATCGTGATAACGTGTAAAACAATATCGATTGTCTATGTTATTAACTACTGTTGCTTTTCGTTACCTAATTTGTTAAGAATGTATCGTATAATATTTTGCCATAGTTTTTTTATAGGCTTGAAATTTATTGAAATCCAATTTAGTAACCCTGTGGTACAAATTATCGAACCGGTTGGCTAAATTGGACCGAAGCTCTGAACTCGTATTTTGTTGATTTGTGCTAAATATACAACAATTATGTTGATTAATACCTATGAAATAGTAAGTTGAATAATTTCTCTTTAATTATATACCATGAAAATTAGCAAAAACAAAAGAAAATTATGTCTAAAATGGGATTGAAAAAAAACTGGTCCAAATTACCGGACTCTCCCTTATTTAGGCTGAGTTGCACCACCTAACTTTGACCGTAACTTTAACGATAATGAGTGTTTTTTGTATGGAGTTTGCCAGATTTTTCAAAGTTAAAGTAAGATGGTGCAACCAAGCCTTAGTGTTATTATAAGAATCAGTCATATTCACGTTGGTCCGAAGTTTAAATTAAATTATCGCTACTTTGGTTTAAATACAGTTTGCTCTCGGCTAGCACTCGCTATGGTGAGCCGATGGCCGATGATTTAGGTTTTCATAACAAAAAAACGCCTCATAAAGATGACTAATGCCCGTTTTCACCATCAATCCCTAATTTTTAAGTGACCACTATGGTAACACATAACAGGAATTTTGTTTTCAAAGGGGTCACTTATACATTAGGGATTAATGGTGAAAACGGGCATAAGTCATATTAAGCCACTTTTCAACAGTACCTTTGCGATGCCATTTACTACTGAAATAACCCTAAGCTACCGCTATATTTATTGGAATAAATAAATCTTAATGATCTGCTACATTTATAAAAAACGTCACACTCTCACACTATCGTGTTAACCCACAATAACCGGCCAGGGGTCATAAACATTTGGCTCCGCAATAAAGATATTAGGCC
Source organism: Ostrinia nubilalis (assembly GCF_963855985.1). NCBI lineage: Eukaryota > Metazoa > Arthropoda > Insecta > Lepidoptera > Crambidae > Ostrinia > Ostrinia nubilalis. Next base: position 11,716,735 of record NC_087103.1, read on the forward strand.
CAAAGCGTTACTTAACTCTCCTCAGCGCTTCGTATTTTCTATATCTCTGTTTCTCTCGCTCATGCTAGCTTCTCAGATAGAGTAAGAGAGATGGTAGTTAAGAAAACACAGACGTCGCTGCAAAGCCCTTTGATGCGATAACTTACAGCTAAGGGAGAGAAAAGATTAGTTATTCATTTCCCGGTCAAAATATTACGATTTCGAAACATTATTCAACAGTCGACCTTGGCTGCGGCTTAAACCGAGCCGGCCTGGTGAAAATGATTTATGATTATAGATCCCTTGGTCAAGCGGAAAAACTAGGTTTTCGTACAAACTTAGTAAATTGTTTGTTATTTGTAGCTGTGCCTTAAATAAAATAAAATAAAAATAAACTTGCGTGAGGTTAACAAAAGGATAAATAAATAAATAAGTATATAAAAATAAACTACCGCCTTCAGCAAAAGACATAAAAATAATGTTATCTCAACTTGGTACTTTCAGTGTTCACCCACGCATTACTTACGGACAAAAATACTTTGGGATTATTTTTGGGAATCCTGACAAGAAGTAATTTTATAGGTGGTAAAAAGTTATGTTTGGGAATGTCCAATACGTTATTTACAGCAACCTACACTAGGGTATTTATTAAATACATAAATAGTAATTTAAACGTAAGTGGGTTAAAATGGGTAAGTAAATAAGATAATTAAAATTAGTTAATTGGCATCAAATAATGACCTCCATAACACTTACTGCTACCTCAAGCATAAAATACAAACTCCCTGTTATGCAATGGGCTGGCAGGAGTCGTAAACTCCAGGTTAGAATTCGAAATACGTAACAGGTGCCGAATGTTTCGTACCTCTGGCCTAAATGAGCTTCGGAGGTGCTGGGGTTAGTGTGCATTGTTTATTTTCGTTCGTTTCAACCGAAAGACGTCCACTGCTGGACAAAGACCTCCCCCAAAGATTTCCACAAAGACCGGTCCTGCGCCGCTCACATTTCTTCACCAGATCGTTGGTTCACCTAGTTCCCACTAGCTTGCCCACGCTACGTCTTCCGGCTCGTAGTCGCCACTCAAGAACTTTCCTGCCCCAGCGGCCATCAGCTCTACGAGCTATGTGCCCCGCCTACTGCCACTTGATTTAAGCGATTCTGCGGGTTATGTCAGTCACTCTGGTTCTCCTAAGGATCTCCTCATTTCTGATTCGATCACGCAGGGAAATTCCGAGCATACATTTATTTTACATTCACACATTTGTTTTAATATTTGGACCAAAATATGGTAATCTTGGAGCCAGCAGTGTGATTCTGTAAAAACTCACTGTAGACATTGCAACTGAATCTGCAGTGAGTTCTTAGATTAGCATTTTAAAAAATCGATCGTCGATATGAATTTACACTAGCGCTACACTTATGGTAGAGCTGCAATTAAGTACAAGGGTGCTTGAATATCGATTTATTTAAATATCGATATTAAGGAGTCCGCGTTTAAAATCTCTAAGGCTGAGTTGCATTGTACCACCTAACTTTGACCGTAACTATGACGATAACCGGTGTGTTTAGTATGGAGTTTGACATATTTTGACGATTTTAAAAGTTAAAATAAGATGGTGCAACCCAGCCTAAGGTTGTGTACACCTGGCTAGTAAGTGCCTCTTCACTCTCGCCTTGAAGAGGTGCTGCCTTTAAAGGTCATCGCTCACAATAACGATTCAAGAGCATGAAAGCCGAGCCTATGAAATATTAGTTCAAAGCTAGTACTTTTATTAAACATCCTTGACGTTTAATTTTGAGTTCTAGTTTACCTACCTAGTCTGGACCGTGTAAAAGAGTCTTATTATTGAGTTTTCCTTATTCATTTCTCTCTTGATGTTATTTCTAATAACAAAAGGTACCTTACAACTTACAGACATTTTCAAAATTAATGTTTTCTTTATAAGTAAACAAAAAACTTGGCTATCTCGTCAAGCTAAGCACTTATTGTTATAGTCATAGAGATGTAGAGAGATGTCATATAATGCGCTATAATTCGAAACTCAAGTGTCGCATTAGTAATTCACACACACAAAGTAATCACAATATTATGTCCTCATTATCCACTGCGGTATCAGTACTCAACGTTCGAATAATCTTTAGTACTACGCAAGCAATTACTAAACTTAAACTATTTAAAGAAGAAGAAAGTGACATTATGACGTGTCGCTGCTGTCATCATTGCTGTCGCGAGCAATGTGTTCTGTTTTTGGGCATATTGCTGCGACACCAGCCCCGCCCCCTTGTTATATCTCCCTTTAGTTTCTGTGATCTGTGGCTATAGTAGTGCGACTTTACAAAAAAAAATGGTAACAATACTACGTTACTTAATATTTGTAATAGTTGAGCCCACACGACTGAAGAAGACGAAGAACAATACATTACATTATTCACAATAATTTGAGTAAAACGATTGCAATCGAAGTTACAATCGAATTCAACTGGAAGCCAAATCGATTAATTCGAACAGAATCAATTGTCGAGACGGTAATCACAAAGCACGTGCAATACGTAGATTTCAATTAAGATATGAGCGAATAACCGAATTTCAATTCGAATGCTACAAACTTGAAAAGGAATTTGTGTAATATAATTGAGGAATAACGGTTCTGACTAATAGCTTGATTTTGAGCATAGAGAACATGCTGAGTGTAAACATACATTATTTGACAATTTACAAAGTGCATCGTATGTAAAATAAAACAAAATATTCGTACAAACATTGACAACACGAATACAATTCAGTAGAGACATTTAGCCCTAACTAAATACAAAAATACTGGGTGCGTGACAGTTTATATAAGTTTATATGATGTAAATTCATTTCAATAACGTTCATATTGTATAATAAACGAATGTTATAATAAATAAATAAATAAATAAATAAATAATCTTTGGACAATTTCACACAGCGCCAGCTAGCCCCAAAGTAAGCAACTTAATGCTTGTGTTATGGGTGCTAGCTTAACGGATATACTACTTATATACTTTTTTTTTTAAATACATAAATATTATACATAGTCACACCCAGACCCGTCACAGAAATTAAAATTCATCATTTCAATTTTCTGCCCAATAACACTTGATATAATTTTTTAACATATAATGTTTACTTCATATAATAATTCATTTCTAATAATATCATTTCAGATACCAATCACAACGCATAAAGACATTTGATATAAACCTTACTTAATCTAAGACTCATTTGATGTAATTTTGTTTAATATAAATATTATTTCACATAACTATTACTTGTAATAAATATTATTTGTTATACTCTTTAATTGATATAATTTCTGATAGATATAACTTTAAGTATGTTCTTTTTAAGCTTGACTTATAAATGACTTTAGTGACAAAAACGAATCGCCGTAAAACCGACTCCACGTAGTCTTGTCTGCCCTACCCCTAGAGTGTAATTTAGAAGCGCGTAGGCACGGATGGGCGAGGCGGCCCGCGGGCTGAGGAGCAGGTGGCTGGAAGCGAGGCGCCGCGGCTGAGGCTGGCCGGCGAAGCCGGCCAGCAAGCCGAAGACGCGGTGTCGAGCGAAAGCCATCTGCGACGATTAGCACGCGAGGGACCGCCAGAGCCCCGCAGTGCCGGAGCCGTGACAGAAGTCTCAAGTTTTTAGTCAAATTTGCATGCTGCATGCCTGCATGCCTGCTTGCTTGCTTGCTTGCCTGCTTGCCTGTTTGCTTGCTTGCTTGCTTGCCTGCTTGCTTGCTTGCTTGCCTGCTTGCTTGCCTGCTTGCTAGCTTGCTTGCCTGCTTGCTTGCCTACATGCTAGCTTGCTTGCTAGCTTGCTTGCTTGCTCGCTTGCTTGCTTGCTGCATGCAATGCTTATTATAACAAATGAACTTTATATAAAATTATTATTGTTATATGATTTAAGTTTTATAGGAAAAGAATTTTATCTCATTAGATTGTTCGACATTTTATTTTTATATGATTTGAATGTTATTTGTTTTAAATAGTATACATTGTAAGTTTTATAGAAAATATTCATTATATCAAACCATTTTATATCAGTTAATAGTTATTTGTCTTAAAATTATTCGTTTTAAAATTATATTATTCGTTTATTATAGTAAATAATTATTATATTAAACGATTTTATATAATTTGATGTTATATCCTCTAAGTATTATATGATATGTAGTTATATCATACATTACACACCCAAAAATACTACATTGAATGATATTCGAACTCACGATCCTTGAAGTAGCCAAGTCTTCAACTACGGTGCCAAATCAATACATAAAGTGCCAAATCAATAGATCAAGCGCCATACAACATAGGTGTTAGGAACCGATTGGTGGACCAACCTCTTTTTTATATTGTCTATGTTTTTTATACTTTTTTTATTACTTTTTTTTTTTTGTTAAAATGAAGATGTATTCCTGCAAAATATGCCCACAACGGCTATCAAAAAAACACAAACTTCAATACTAAACAAAAGGTATCAAAAGTAATAAAAAAAGTATAAAAAACATAGACAATATAAAAAAGAGGTTGGTCCACCAATCGGTTCCCAACAATAGGCCTTAATTCAAATCACATAGATTTACTTCTGCATCTTTGTAAACGCCAAGAGTATTTTTTTATTGCGGGTTACGAATATGTATGTAGGTAATATTTCATAATCTAGTTACATGCGATTGTTATGTACCTATTAATACCTACTTCAGAAAACTAGAAAGTGTCAATACTAGAATAGGAAAATAAATCCGATTTTTTTAGGACCTGTACCTTTTTTAGCCAGGAAAATAGCCTATCCATACTTACTGCCGAGGGACTGCACGGAATTCCCTCCACCGCATAGTGGTCGACGCCTTGGGTTCTTGGGTACTTACTAGAAATGAGCAAGTACCTGCATTAAAACATATTTTCTTATTTTTGTCGATGTCTACTATCGATAATAACTTAATATTATTATGACAACATTTTATTATGATAACATAACAAAAGTATTGGCTGAAGTGAAAGGATTCTTAGTAACGTGCCCAATCTTGGATAAAGTGTACAAACATAAAGGGATCTGTTGGCTATTTCCAGGAACGTCTTGACTTTTGGATATAATACCTATTTGATCTGGAGTTCAATGCAATAGCTATAATAAGTAGCAGTTTTTGAAACCACCGTCTTTTGTTTTAGCTCTATAGTTTCTTAGATTTATTTTTGGAGGTCGAGTCTTGTTTTAGTTATTTGTTTTGTAGATTTATTTTTGGCAGATTAAGAATATCGCAAACAAAACAAATCTGTCTGGAAAACGTTTGATAGGGCCCTAAAAATTGTAAGAGACTGGGAAAAGTAAAATACATTACGTTACTTATGTAAAACTGGCACTAGACATTGTAGTTTACGAAGCTTTTTCTTGAGTCTAAAACTTTTTAGAAGATTAATATACTATGATTATGGTCAATTTAATTTAAAGGAAACTAAATCTCTGTTGGTTCATTAACTTAATATTAACTTAAATAGTTAAAATGTAGAATTAAAAAATTAACTAAACAAAATAATACTAAGATTGGTAAATAAATAATGTTTTTTATTTTAATTAAAGCTTGCTGTAATTTATGGCAATTTTCCTTAATCTTCTTTTAATTATATTTCTTGTGCCGTACGTGCTTGTAATTCACGTGACTAATTGCCAGGAACGTAGATAATGTTATGATTTCGGGAACTATTTCAAATAAAACTGTATCTATGTTTAAAATTACTTGTTGGCCGATTGTTCCTGGGCGGGCCGCGCCCTTCAGCTCAACTGGCATCCGCAGAATACCAATGGTCGTGACGCGTTCTCTGCCGTCATGGTTTAAAGAAGGGACAAAAGTGGCACCAAGTGGTTCGTGTAATACACTCAACATCAAATAAACCGCACCTTCCGCGACGCGAACTTTAAAGATTTTCTTCTGACACAATTATGGTACCCCAACAATATTGGTGTTATTTGAAAGCCCAATAAATATCCTTAAAGAAAAATACATTTAATTTCTAAATAAATGATTAACATATACCTACCATAAATGTGACTTGAAAATAGACCTCACTTTGGGCTCACCTCTGGGATCAATTAGACCAATTTTTATAGTTATAAAACCAAATAAAGATCTCACGTGTCCTCTTTAACAGATGGATATCGATTAATCCCAACTTAACAGTTTTATAGTCATAAAAAAACTACCTATTTTTTGAAGCAGTGACTCTTAAGACACATTTTTGGGGTAAAAACCTTTCCTTTAATGAAATGAAGTTCAGAACTAGGCTTTCAAATGGTACCAATGTTAGTGGGAAGTGGGGATGCATACGTTTGATAAGTGCTTGTCGCGGGAGGTGCGATTTATTTGATGCCGAGTGTATTACACTCGGCGCTAGCTAGTCGATTCCTTTTCTTGAACTTGGCTTGACACGCTGCTGCGCTTGTCTAGTAGATGATACTGAGCAGATGCCATTTTGGCGCTTGTACCCGTTCTGTTGTCTAGTTTTATTTGTTATTTTATTTTGTACTTGCATCGAATAAATACTTTTTCTTACTCAAAACACCCAGACAAATTCCTACTTCTGATTCATCACTCACAGTCAAACCTAATTCATCATCTCACCTTGAAGTACAGTCGACAGCAATTCAGGCTGCACTGTTGTTGTAAAATCTCTCTTATCACAAATATACAAGATGACTTTTCAAAGTGTTTCCAAATTAATTAACGACTAAGACTAGGCGCAGACCATCGATTTTTAGTAGGCCGATAGTTGTGCCCGATTTTAAATTGTATAAAGAATCGGCCAAATCGCATCAGTGTACTTAATGTGCGCACTCCCATACATGCCCATACTGATCAACTGGTCGACTAAACTTATCGGTCGACGAAAAATCAATGGTCTGCGCCTAGGCTAAGAATCAGTTAACTTACTCGATTTACTGGTAATTAGTACACATGGATAATTTACTTTGTTCATAGAAAAATACGCATATTCAGATAAACTGCAAAGCTTACGGTGATTATTTTTACACTGTTTTGTCACTGACATCCGCTTTGCACTTCTATGTTTTTCTGATTAATTTCGTTGCGGGTCCAATGACGGATCCGTAAATCCGGCGACTGGGACCACTTATAAATTCTTTCGATTTTAGCTTGAATAATATCTTTCTTTAAGTTATCTATGAGTGGTCCCAGTTGCCGGAAGAAATTATTTATTTTTACGGATCCGGCGACTGTGACCGCGGTCCTAGTTAATTGCGTTCCCAGTCGCCGGAAGCCTCGATCCTGGCTACACAGGAGTTGCAGCAGTCGGAACGAGAGGTGGGGATAGCCCCGTTATAATTTCACCCTGTTTAAGATGCTACCGTCTCTACATAACTTGTAAGAATACCGCAATCAATAACTATTTCGAACAACGGTGCAGCCTCCGGGGCGTGATCACAGCACCCTAATTATTATGACGTCATAAAGGACCCTCGCGAACTTATGTTGTTTAACCCTACACCAAGTTCAAAATTTGCATCGTTTTAAACCTTAGGACAAGGCAATACGGTTTGGAATAGGGCGGAAATGTTGCGCCTTTTAAAGGGCAAATTACACCACAGGCAAATTACACCATAGACGCCGCACCGCTCTAATGACACAAGGTTAAGGTGAGAACTTTTTATGAACTTTTTACATGTCGTTATTTATTTCAAACATTATAAAACAAATGAAAAATGGATTTTTATACAATGATTTTTTTCCGCGCATGCTCGAAGCGTGACGCGTTGTGGCTGAGTTTCTTATGTGCCATTTTTTTCCATATTAAAAAAAAACGAACACCAACTAAGTGAAGCCACTTGATAGTAACTGTAGGTCAGCCATGTTGCCTCTTACTTTAGTGAGTTTAGTGTGTCTTTAGGCGGCCAAAACAACAATAAAAGCTCACAACTAACTTCAAGGTTGTAATAAGTCTGGGATGTGGCCAATCAAAGCCTTGAACAAACTTTAAAGGCCAAATACATTTATTGGATACGAGCTTCCAAAGTTTATCTTAATTAAATGATTTCTAAAATAAATATCGGTATTTACTATAATTTTAAAATTTTCGAACAAAAATCCATTTTTTTTTTGAAATTTTAAAATTTTCACATAAAATATTTTTCATGTTACTATTATTATTTTAATAACTGATTTAGTTATTGTATTGCTTGAAAGTAAACGAATGCGCTGGATGCAGTGTGCTTGCCATGAGTTCACGTTAGGTGTACTCTCTAGCGAGTACGTAAAAAAAATCTATGAAGATTTTATTTCTTGAAAGTAGCCACTAGGGGCGCTGCACAATATGTTATACGTTTAATGTCATTTTTTTACGCAGTCGCTAGCAAGCACACCTAACGTAAACTCATGGTAAGCACACAGGTCGCAACTGGCCGATATGGAAATCATTGGGGGAGGCCGATGTTCGGCAGTGGACGTCCAGTGGCTGAAATGATGATGATGATGATGAAACAAAATTACAATAGAACCTACTCAGCATTTTCATACTATGAATACTCGGGACGACAGTAGGTATGCTGTTTGATTTGTTATTCATCTAGTTAACACTTTGGCTGGTTATAGTAATGATGTAATTTTTGTATGAATATCGATAACAATGTAATAGCTGGATAATTATTTCAAAATCGCAGCAGTAATGTTAAAAGGAATAAATTACATTTTCGTATTCCGCCCCTCAAATGTTTAAGAGGCAGAACTCTGAACAGATTTAAACCGTTCGCCGCCATCAATCTCCCTGATAGGAATCTCTCAAAATTAGCTTCTCAAATTGTTCACTTCGGATTTTATTTTAAATCCAGTGGGTATTTGGGATGGATTAAAAATGACGTTAATCTTTGCAACTTGAAAAACAGTTCTGATCCTTTTGCTTTTGTACCAGGAACATTTCAAAAGACTTTTTACTTCTTTTGGGGAGAATTCGGATGGAAAACAACTGATTTTCACTTATTTGACGCAAATTCTAACTAATCTAATAGATAATCAAAACTCAAATAAAACTTATATCTCGTTTTAGTTACCCGACTGCGCTAGAAGGAGGGTTATGTTTTTACAAAAAAGTCACCCCAATTTTTTTCTTATTTATCTACTTGAGCTTACTTTGGAGATTATGATAGGTTCGCTCCCTTAACTTCGAACTCCTCATACCTATGTTCTTCTGAATCATTTCGTTGCGAGTCCAATGACAGTTTACGTTCCTCCGGGACAAACTTGACCTTCATTGGTTGGATTTTTATGGCGGTCAAGCTGTGGATCCTGGCTACACAGTAGTAGTTGCAGTTGCAGCGGTGTGAACGAGAGGTGGGAATAGTCCCGTTTACTTGAGCCTACTTGAGAAAGATCTGGAATCTTTGGACTTTAGACACTGCCATCAAGTCCCAAAGCAAAGTTTTTTGGTTTTAAAGTTAGTAGAAAATTTATTATTTTTTCTCAATAAAAATCGCACTGAAAATTCACTTAAAAATATAAAAATCACGCACTAATACGTTTTCGAATGCAATCAATGAAAAAGTTCTCATAAAAACAGGCCTAGACAATGTTTATTAAAGCTGGTACTGAGCCGTAGTGTTTTTAATTAATGATGCCGGCGCTAGCGAAATTAATGAATACACCAGCGAACCGTCGCTTTCGAATTTTTTAAGCTTTGATAACTGATATTGAGATTTTTATAACTAAGTTCAAGTATAAAATAACGATATTTGCAATCATTATATGGTCATGTTATATGCAGATGAAATTTTTAAATTAATTACTTAATCGTAAATCATATTACAAAAATAATGAATTACATTATAACATTACATAGCATTAATTTACATCACATACGTGTAAGCTAAGAAATAGCTGAATCTATGTATTTTATGAGTATAATTCAAGTTATATGGTTTTTACGGATAAAATAAGTATTATTATGCGAAACAAAGTAATGCCAAAGTCTTTTAATCCAAAGAAGTGATAGTAAAAACATAATAAGCTAATAGAAGAAATTCCCTCTGAAATTCATTTCAGAAACCAAAGGTAAATAAAATGCTGATCATTTTTGTTCAAGAACTTACCTTAATCCAAGTAGGTATTTGAAAAATTCCTTAAATCGCGTAAACACTATAATCTAGATTCCTTAACTAGAATTGTATTCAAATAGGCCCAAGGTCTTGGAACCCAATATCGGAAATTCCAACTGTCTATAATTCTACGAAACTGGAAAATACCACGTCTTAATGAAAAATTGAATCATTGATTCTGTTTTTGACAATGCCTTCAAATTTCTTGGGAAGTTTCAATAATAAGTGCTACTGTTAGCGATTATTCCTCAGTGGAAATGATTAGCTGAAATAATGGGCAATGTACTGGTAAAATAAAATAGTTTCTGCCTGCGGCTTCGCTCGCTTGGTTTCGTAATACGTTGAAGGGTGACAAAACCAGGTGCTCCATAACACCATTGCACCAATCTGTCACCAGAACCGCTACCCATTGACGATGGAAAATTGCCACTTGGAAAACGTTGATTCAACAATAACCAGTCAATTGTAGGTTTAATAAAGCTGCGTATTTCAATAATACTTATGTATGATTATCATAATAAAGATTGTTCAACGGCCAAGTCACACAACATTAACTATAATAATAAAGAAATCGCAGTAAGGAACCATATACTTGGCACGACTTTGTCTAGATTTCATTACTTTTTAGAGATAAACAAGCAGCTCCATCGAGACTTGGCTAGTTTTTTACAGAATGTTTTTGGTGGGATTTCACTTCTTTTTGTAGAAAGTGGCAAAATTATTTGACGTCGTCATTTTATCGACATTTTTTTACGATATTAAACACAAATAAACTCAACGACCTTTAAAATGGACAACGAATCAGAATTGTTTTAATAACATAACCTCAGCGAACCTTACAATATAATAGACGAAATCAACGAAATGCAAATTACACAACATTCAACTTAATCGACGGGGGGCTCTAGAAAGGAAAAAAATCTGGACACGTCTTGCTAGTGCTAGCGCCATCTAGCGGCGAGCGATACAGGCGAACACCACGGTGCCGGAGTAGTATTGATTATGAATGTGGTGTTACTCCAGATCTTCGATTTTCCTAGTTTTTTTATAGTTTTCCCTTTATGTGGCCATTAAACCCTAACTCTGTACCAAATTTCAGAACTCTGAGTTTATGGGAAGTACTAGTTCTATTTTGATGATCATCAGTGAGTGAGTGAGTGAGTGTCGTAAATGCGAAACTTTGCTTTCGCTTAACTTCGGAACTAAATGACATACAGACTTGAAATTTTGGATTTTAAGTATGTGATTATAGCTTACTAGATGACGAAAATTTCTGCGTTCTGGTTCTCAAATAGGGGCCTGAAAATGCGGCGAAATGGTTCCAGTAAAGGATGGTACGGCAGTGTTTGCTTCGCGCTCGACTTGGCGGGGGCACTGCCGTGCCCCCAGATTACCATAGAGAGAGATAAATAGAGAGATGCCAACTAATGCGCTGAGTTCCAAACTCAGTGTCGCATTAGAAATTCACACACACAAAGTAATCAAAATATGTGCTCACTAACCACTGCGTTATCAGTACTCAACATTCGAATAATCTTTAGTACTACGCATGCAATGTAAAAGTTTTACATTACGACGTCGCTGCTGTCATCATTGCTGTCACGAGCAATGTGTTCTGTTTTTGGGCATATTGCTGCGACACCGGCCCCGCCCCCTGATCACATCTACCTTTAGTTTCTGTGATCTGTGTTTATTACATAACAGGAGCCTATGAATTTTCATTTTAATTAATCAATTGAGAAGTTATGGAACCCATATAAACTTACTCCTTTATTACAACTTCCTCAAAATTATTTTTTCATGTATCACAAAAACAGACATTTTAGGTGCATGCATGTATTAACGCATCACAAAGATATCAATGAATCCTGATTGATAAAAAATATGAATGATATCAATGTACCTATCTATCTCTAGGTATCAGACATAGAAGACTGCTTTTAACAGATACTTAACAAGAAGAAAACAATATCACAAAAGTTGTACGGATAGAGAATAGATAATTAATCAATGCCCTCCGTACATGTACCAATCTGAAATACACATATGAACATATAAGTATTTGTTTAGTCAGACACCCCACAGAAGTCATTGGAGGGACTCCGGTTCAACCCTATCATGTTTGCCGAGCATCGAGCGAGCTGTCTCGTGTCTGACAATAAAATTTGCCTTCGTTACTTCACCACAAGTACATCTGACAGTTAATTTATCAAAATCATTGATTCCTAGCATATTGTTCAGTGGTTCCCAACATTCCAGCCTACATGTATTGATACACCAGCTCTTTAATAAAAAAATTGATATAACACAAGTTATTGTACAGCACACAAGACAAGAAAAGAAACAGAAAGAAATATACAAAAGATACCTCATAATTTAGGCGGTCTTATAAAGCGATATCTTCCAGACAACCTAGAGAACAGTCCAAAAGATTAAAGTTTTCACTTATCAATAACCGATGTTGACGGCTAGTGTTTGGTTTCACGTCTAAAGAATTAAAAGGCTTAGATGGATATTGAATTTCCAAGAAAGAAGCTACAGTAATTATTAGAGGCAGAGCGAGTTACAAAGGTTCTAGCTAGTTTTAAATCAATATTATTTATAAAATAAGGTAATTAGAACTTCACGCATAGGATTGAGGCATAGGGCCAGATAGAACAGAGACTATGTCATTCTATGTATATGATCATTGTTTAGTAATACGGGTCTAAGTGTCTTCCTCTTGTTTTGCGGATTTCGGCATTTCATTGTTTCATACATGTTTTTCCTATTAGTTTCATACATGTTTTTCCTATTACCTACGCGGGTTACACGCGGAACGCGGTTTGGCTGCTGGCGCACAATACGATCTTCGTGCAAACAGCAACGTGATTTAACACGCACGCGGACAGGATGTTTCTGTATAGTTTTGACTTGAACGTGAATCAAGTATGAAATTTTCATTTTTAATTTATACTTAAATAGAAGACGAGCAAGCTCAAGCTCAATTCGAAACCGAGACAAAACAATTAAAAAGTATCTGGAATCGGAAAAAAAGCTAACCGGAAAGAGGTGGACTCCAACTCTCAAGTTTGAGCACTGCTGACAATCCTTTGAAGAACATGAGTGAGTCGGTCCAACTTTTTCGGGGCAATCAATCATTGCCCCAAGATTACTTTGTACTCTTGAATGACCCCAACAGAAACTTTCCCAAATTGCTACCCAAGTCAAATATAACTGTGATTTGTAGCGTGACGAGAATGATTACGGCGTTGTCTTTGATGTTTTGCCCCAATTTCAAGATAATATTGTTGAAACAATTTGTTTAGAAAATCTTAGAACTAATTTGGGAGAAAATCACCAAAGCTTTCGTGATCTAAGATAGCTTTCTTTATTGAGTTTTTAAATTAATATTCGATTGTAATTTTTATTTTATATGAATTTTATCACTTTCCAATTACCCAAAAATAATGGATGTTTATTTTGGTTACTAATTAAATGAAAAACAAGTCCTGCTGATTTAGTAAAAGCTTTTTCAAACCTATTCTTAGGGCTTGTTCCGACAGAGACATAAAGACATCCCGTTTTTTGCAAGAACTGTTTTTTGGCGTTTAGTAGGTACCTACCTATACGTGTTAAAAATTTCCGTTCACACGGACAATCGGACATCCCCTTTGAAAACAAAATGAAACAAAACCGTTTGAATTTAAATTTCAAATGGAAACTATGTTCACACGACAGTCTAGCCTTGCGCGATCCTGCATTACTGGATACAAATAATTTATTTGTGAAACACAGGTAGGGAATATTGTGTACAAACAAAAGATGACGTGTTCAAGCCGTGATCAGCCTTGTCGGCATACAAATGTTAAAGCGTGATTATATTTTATGTTAAAAGACAGTAATAATGAGCAAATTAAATGTCAAAATCATAAACGTCAGTTAAAAAAGTAAATTGTAAGATTAAAATAAATTAATGCAGGGCAGTCAATCGGATATAATCAAGGTCGTCAAGGAAAACTTTATTTAAATTGTAGGGACTCATGTACTGAATAAAGCTGTTACTGATTAAAAGATCTCAAAAGATCAGAAAGTCTGGATCCCACAAAACTGTATTGCCTTCCAAACATGCCCTTACAGTACCTATTTGTGTTGACACAGTACAGTACCTAAGTAACGCAACTTACATAAGTAATATCGCCTCTTTCAGGGCGGCATCAATAACAAACGCGGTTGCAAACAAATAACTAACTTTAACAATGTGTAATGGGAAAAATCTCTTTTGTGTCTACTTAAAAGGTTTTAATCTCGTCTAACTTGTATTAATGGGTCAACTTTCGTACCGCTTTTACACAAATCAGAAAGGTGCAGAAGACTCTCTTTTGTTAAAAACGTATATGATAACGTATAAAAAATAAATAATAAAAAGAAGTATTCTACGAGTAGTATCAACAAGAAAAGTAAAGGAAAAAAAGTAGTAAGTTCCATGTTGTGATTTTCGATTCGATCTACGAAGTTGTAGTTTGTTTTATTTTTAAAATCATTAGAAGTTATAGACAGAATAGTAACCCCCTTAATTTCATAGACATAAAATGCACTCGAGGGCTAAACTTATCAAAAAGAACCCAGGTTCATTTGGATAGCTTTAAGCTGTCGGTTTGATTGAGCCATATGACTGAGGCTTAGATGGGTACAAGACTGGCAAAAGGCTTGTGACGTGAGATAATTACTAAGGTGTTTCTGGAAGAATGTAACTATACAACAACGCGAGTTAACTGCGTATCTCACTGGAATGCGACTCTCCCTCGCACTCATCCGCACAGCTAGGCTCCCCACTTTTGTCCCGTCCGTGCCAGAGAGTCCATATGACGACATGGCCAGGTGCGCAGTTATCTCAACCGGGTTGTAAAACAAGTGGGCATACCATACAAGTTTGCATTATAGTGGGTACTTACAAAGTTCTTCAACTCTACAGATGAGGGGAAATATTTGTCTGCCGATACAATGGGCTTAAGGTTTAAAGGGTTCTGTCTCAATAAATTATTTGATGAAACGATAAAATTAGGAAGTGATAGATTGAGAAGTATAGCTTTGAACTGGAGAGAAAAACTATGTTTTACACTTCATTTCAGCCAAATGACGTCGTCACTGCTGGACAAAGGCCTCCCCCAAGGATTTCTACAGCGACTGTTCCTACGCCGCCCGCATCTAAGTAAGCACTTCCCGCCATAGAAGCGCAGTCGAGTGGCCACCACGGGCCGGAAGACATAGTGTGGGCAGGCCCTAGGTGGACCGACGACCTGGTTTTACACTTACCTACCTTTAAATCATTAAAAAGATTATTTTCTATAGAACAATAACCTCACCTTGACCTTGCATAAGCATTGATTTAAGAGGAAGATCTTCATGATTGATAAAATAACTCCCCCTCTCTTGAGACCACCATAACTTCACTGATGATCCTTGCCCAGTGTTTTTTTTATTACTCCTTCCCACTCATTCTTCTAATAACCGTCTTAGATTACCTCAAAGCATTAATTATAATAAATTAATGTATATTATGTAAATTAATTATGCCCTAATTAAACATCAAGAAGCTTGAAATAACAGATTTTAAATGTTTATTATGAGTCAATTACCTTAAAAGTAAAACTCAAATCACCCCTTGTTTCAAGACGTGTCAAGATTTTCTACGAAATATAAGTTACTCTTACCAACTTAGAATAATAGGTGTTATTTCTAACAACTACAACAATAAAATGAGTGTAATGGTCTGAAGTACATATTTTATATCAATTCCACAAACTCGTTCGTTTTCGGAACGCCTACACCGTTTTGACAGAACAACAACGTAACCCAACAAGGAAAAAATACTTTGTGAAGTTGTTATAAGAAGAAATCTAATAAAATACTAAAGGAAATTCGACGTTTTCGTAAAACAAGCTATTTACCGTACACAATTCAACTCGGACAATAGTTAAAGTTAGGGTAACCACATCATCTGATTTTTCTGGGATGTATCAATTTTTAAAAGGCATGTTAAATTGGTACCGTACTGAACTTAGGTACTCTAATATTTATTCGGAATATTTAATATGAAAGAAAATAGGTACACACAAAATTTAATATCACTTAGACTAGGCGCAGACCACCGATTTTTAGTTGGCCGATAGTTGTGCCCGATTTTAAATTTTTTAATATGAAGAATCGGCCAAATCTAATCGGTGTAATGTGCGCACTTCCATACCTACATGCCCATACTGATCAACTGCCCGACTAAACTATCGGCTGACGAAAAATCGATCGCCTGCACCTAGGCTTACACAGAACAAAATATCTGCAGCAACAACCAAAAAGCTGAAATGCTTTCGTGTTACATTGTCAACTATAACGTACAGCCGTTTATCATTTCCTATCGGATTCTCAACTCTATTAAATAAACAGACAGTTTAAACTTTTTATTTTTGTACCACAAATATCAAATATCGTGGTCAAACTATATTAAAGCCCAATAGATCTGTGAAACAGAAAACTTCGATAGGACAAAGGCAATAAAAGTTACCGCAATCCGCATTTGAACCGGACCAGTTGTAACGTAACTAGTTTTTACCCCATTTCTGATTTGTCCACCTCAAAGACTGAAATACACATTGTTCACAAGTTGTCAAGGGGTAATAGAAACGAGAAAATTCAGGTACAATAATACCTATTACATTACCTATTGGGTCATACCTAGTAGGTAGGTACAGTCCGTGTCCGTATGGCTGTTTTGTATGAGAAATGTTTTCGTTCGTTTCAGCCGAAAGACGTTCACTGCTGGACAAAGGCCTCCCCCAAGGATTTCCACGAAGACCGATCCTGCGCCGCTCGCATCCAGGCAAATGAGAAATGTAATTACAATCAATTATCGTATTATCTAGATTCGATGTTTTAACTATCACCCTACTTATAACTTATTACTTCACCGGCACCTAGCATGCTAAGCTTTATCCATGGTGTAAGCTGTTTAGGATCTTTAGTGCACAAAAATGCATCATAGGACTGCTGACTCTAGGATCGGTATAAGTGTAGTGCTTATTTGCGCAAAGACCTCGAACGAAATGAGGGTATCTGTACATACTATGTCCTATGTCTTGCCTCGTGGATGTCGGTCTACATATAGTAGCCAGTAAAGTGACCCTTGTTTCAACCTACACTCAAGAGGAAGCCTCCTCCACAAATCACTCCGTTAATCCCGCTAAAAAGGTACAGTTTAACATTATTCTTTGTAAAACAGTTGCCGCCGTTAAGAATGTATAATTAATTCATCTAATCTCCAATCAGGAAGACGCAATAGAAAGGTGTCGCAGTAGACTCATGTGAGGTGTTATACTTTTTATGTAAATAAAGATCCCATGTAAAAAGTAAAGCTGGACCAGTGACTACATAGCACTCGACAAGCTATGGGGCGACTTGGGATTTCGTTATGGGATACCTAAATTGAATACGGAAAAAAGTTATCCAGCAGAAGAATAAAGTAAATAATTAAAAAATGAAGCTAGCTGTAGTGGTGCTTGGTAGCCATATCTATCAGAGGACCGACGAAAGCCTGAGTAAATGATTTCTTTGAATGTTGAACGGAGACCACATCTCGCCATACGTAGCGAGGGACGCCCTTATACCTACTCGATAGACCTACGATCTAAAAATAATGTCTAACAGTTTTTGGATAAAAAAGCGGGAGGTCATTTTTTGTACCGTGTGTCCAGCGGTGGATTCCTATTGTCTGAATTAAAGATGATGATCATTTTCAGCCTTATTATTTACAATGTTACTATTTATTTTCATCTAATTAGGAATAAATCTACTGCACCATTATCTCCTTTGTGGTGAGGAGAAAGAGGATTACGCGAAGTGGGATCAATACCGCAATTCTGGGCTTTAACCTATTATTAATGTGCTTAAATTGCTTGATTCTCGACCAATTTATTGTTATCTTGTTACAAAACCTGGCCGAAAATGCATTAAATTCGAAAAAGGACCCGCAAAATTAGTAAGGATGAAAAAAAAGTTTGGAATATTGCCAAAATGATCTAAAACTTGAATACTTATCATGAAACTCACATTTATTGTGCACTAAAAGTGTATTAAAAAAAATGCAGGATCCAAATAAAATGATTAAAGGGCATTTCTACGGGGACGACCGATCGACCTACTGGGGCGAAAAAAGTACCTTTAAAATTGAAGTACGGACTTGAAAAAAATCACACGTATTTAAAGGACTCTTGACTTGATGGAGAGCATATTTAGAAGACCGCCAGGTTTTACATCTCGCCTTGAAAAAATCCGAAAGTTCAAAAACGGGCGAAATTTGGCCTAAAATGGAGTGTCCGGTTTCCAGAATTTACTCGTTTTTGCTTCATAACTTTTGAAATAATAACTTCCCCATTATGAAACCCACATTCACAGAACAAGGGATAGTTAATAAAGCTATATAAATGAGTTTCTTTATTGCAAGTCCTTGGGTTTTAATACAGTAACACATTTAAATTTTGTCCGACGTGTGTGCCTCAATTCCGTGATTTTTACTTTTGTGCTCCTATATCACTAACAACGCACAATACGAACACCCACGCCTGATTCCCATAAACTAGCAGTTGCACTCGAGTGGTCAAGCAGTATAAAAGAGGGATCAGTCGCTTTGAGGAGCATTTTTCAGAGGTTTGAAATCACTCAGAATTTTTGGTCACTGGTCATTTCTCAAACCGGTGTGCGACATTAATAATGTTCATGAAGTATTTAATGAGATTACTGCTGAATTAATTAAGTATTTAACTGATATCTGCCATTACGTTTGGTAGAAATCGTTGTAATTTATAATATTTTCGAGTAATTTAATGAAATGTGATTTTTCCTCAATTCCGTGGATCTCAATTCCGCGGAATATGGGGCATCGAATTGAGAAAACACGTACACCGAATTGATATTAAATGAAAATAGATACTTTTATTGTGCTATAAATTGTTTGTGTAACTTAAAATAATAATGAAATCAATAGAGCATAATAATAGGGTGAACTACCAATCATTGGACCGTACCAGTCATTGGACAGAAGACAATAAAACTAATTTTTTGAGGTTTCATTAAAAAAATACACTGTTATAGCTATCTTATTAAAATATTTCTTCCAGGTTCTTCCCTCGACCTTCACCAGATCGTCGGTCTACCTAGTGGGGGCCTGCTCACTGGTCCGTGGTTTCCACTCGACAACTTTTCAGTCTCAACAGACATTATCTGTACGAGCTATGTGCCCCGCCCACTGCTACTTGATTTATGCAATTTTACGGGCTATACCGGTCACTTTGGTTCTCTTGCCGATATTCACATTTATGATTCTTATTAGGCTCATAGTAAGCGACCAAGTTTCACATCCATACACCATCACTGGCAACACACACTGGTAGAAGACTTTTGTCTTAAGACGCTGCGGTATTTCAGACGTAATAGCGAAGCTTCCCGATCGATGCTTAGCTGAGTTGAATTCAGCGATATACCTCTTTCTCAAAGTTGGACATAACTATCTGGACTCTTGTCCCAGGTATACACAATTGTCAACAACTTCGAGTGTAGTCTCCAACCTTCAGAGGAGTGGGTGCAACACGGACATTTGACATGATTTTTGTCTTGTCCATGTTCATTTTGAGACCCACTTGTTGAAAGGCTCTACGGAGGCCATGACTCCGATATCATCCCCGATATCGCGACTCCTTGGTCTTCTGTATAATCTGCCGTAGCGTACCTGTGTGTGTACCATAATACTAAATCCTTTTCGGAAACAAGCTTGTTAGGAAGACTGGAAGTCGTCGAGTCTGCGAGCGAGATGATTCGTAAGGACTCTCGAAAACAGCTTGTAAACACGCCTCATAAGTGAGATGAGTCTATAATGCTATCACCACACTTCTGTGCCATGCCGGAGGCGTTTTTTCTTCGAGAATGACGGAATTGAACTGCTTCTGTAGAGCCTTTAGTACCGGCGAAGCTCAGCTATAATGCCGTAACACCTGGTACCTTGTTGTATTTCAGCTATTTGAGTGCCATTTTAATCGTGTACAAACTGACGTCCGATATAATATCTTCGGTATAGTGTTAGGTCAATATAGCTCTTGGGTTTTGCAATATTTGTTTTATGTTTAAGGTTAAGAATTAATAAACAAAGAGACCCTGTGTTATGTATTTATTTGTTTTATTTAAATAAAATTAAAATAATATATAAAAATTAAGAATTTATTATAGTTCCTTATTAAAAAATTAAACATATTGATTAGGATTTTTGTTTTATGCCATTGGTATTTCAGACACATAAACCTAAAATGAACCATCTAACTAATAGACCAGCAATCAGATATCAAAACGTTTTAAGTATTTGGGTCATTCTAAGTTAAGAGGTACTTTCGATGGCAAGGGCAAAAAAGTACATTTTTTTTATTCTAACTACCTAATTAACCTATTTATTGCTTAAAACTAAATGTCTTCTACATGCTCACTTAATTTTATTACAGAAATGTACACAGTTTAGTCACAATAAGTTCTAATACAAGAAAAAAGTCACTCCCCTGGGCTGTCCCAAACCCGACTTTATTTGTAAACCAGTTATTATGAATGTATTAAAATTAAATAATTACTTCATCATCATTAATTTTATACAGAACAATAACTTACGAACACTGTCTTATAAGTCAAATTACATAAATTCAAATTTTTCATAAATAATATCAATGCCGAAATTTGTCCTCCGTATTTTGTGTCTCGTCCCCTGGCTTTTTGTTTTTGTTTAAAAATCAGTTTTGTTATACTATTTTGTGGAAGTTGTGGCCTTTAGTGCATAGGATGTAACGTGAAGCTATCAACAAGAGGCGCATAAGCCGACTGCGAAGTCATTTTAACCGCCATTTCAATCACGCCGCTCGCTGGGTGTAGAAGTGTTGAGTGAATGCAGTCTTTCCTCTGGTAAGTTTTATTTAGCAATTATTTGTTAAAATACTAATGTAAACTTCAATATTTACTATGAATAGTGCATACATTGTTACGTTTGGTTGTGAATTGCGTACGAGAAACACTTTTACGGCTATTTTAGATATTGATCGAAAATGTATCTCCCCTGGCGTATTTCCCCTGGCTTTTTTGATGGCAGGGGAGATTCTTAATGTCCAGGGAAGATACATTTGTATGCGTTTTCATGAATACTTCTATATTTTTCTCTTAACCTTTACTTGGCATTATGTATATCTTAGCTTTACAATTTAATATTACTTTTTTACAGAAAAAATGGCATCTAGAAAGCTAAAGCGCTTGAGAAAACCTGCCCGAATATGAAAACTTTCACCGTAGATATACCGTAGACATACTATCGGAAAAAGCAGCAACATTAGGTTCTACTGAAGGTATAAAGACTTTTTTAGGCACAGTAAAGGTTCACCATGTTACCGGTTGCGTATTTATACCTAATTGGCTGACATTATAAAAAGTTTGAGATGCTTCTGTGACTCCAGAGTTATGTCATCATTTTGAATTGAGTACCTACTTTGGATTATCCATAAACACCTGCTAAAGTCACTGTTTCTGTGAAGGAAACTACGCAAAATCTTTTCGTCCAAAATACCTCAGTGCCAATACAAAAGTCTTCAATCAAGCAACCTGAAGTGGCAAAGGCCATGACACATAGTACGCAGAACTAACGGCCGATGGGGCAGCAAGGTTCTGGAGTGGAGACCTCGTACCGGAATGCGCAGTGTAGGACGTCCACCCACAAGGTGGACCGACGACCTCATAAGGGTAGCAGGAAAGGGCTGGATGCAGGCCGCCACCAACCGGCCATTGTGGAAATCATTGGGGGAAGCCGATTTTCAGCAGTGGACGTCCTATGGCTGAAATAATGATGATGAATAATTGATGATGATGTTTCTTTAATCTCCTGGGATCAGGTTTTAAATAAACTACCCTACCCTAAGTTAAAATTGAGAGGGCAGCATTTTTTTATGCTTTAATGAATCTATTGATGTCTTTGAACGCAGGTATTACATAAAGATTTTTTTTAGTTACCTCTCAAATTCTCAATTCAAATGGTTGTTTAAGTACAAGAAAAGTTCAATACTGTTTCAGAGAAGTTTTTGTTTCTTTTTATTTCGTTATTGACTATTGATAATTGTTTTGATGGAAAGTAAAAGTAAGAACCTTTTTATGTTTTGTACCTAGGCTTAAAATACATTTTTGTTAACAAAGTTTGCTAAAAAATGAAAAGTCTTATTATAAATAATTCATAATTAAAATTAAAATAAATAAATAAAGTTGATTCCTAAAAATAACACTGTTTTTAGTATGTCTATGTCTCTTCCCTGTCCATAATGTTTCCTCCCCTGTGCACCTTGTCTCTACCCTGGACTGAGTATTTACCCTGGTCACTTATAAAACGAGAAAAAACCAACAAATTGACTGGCCACTTTGTAAACATTTTCAACTTAAAGGTTTCCATAAAACAGATATATACTTAAGTAAAAATATTTTAAAAAATGCCGTGCCGTCGCTCCATACAACACATTACCTATTAACTTAGAATGACCCATTTATTATATTAATTATTGAAATACATTAGGTATTTCTTCATAATGACGTCATCAATTCTAAGTTTGCGGAGCGATTTTTATATTTGGAGATTCATTTCTCAATTCCGTGATTCATTTTCTCAATTCGGTGCTCTCTCAATTCGATGCTTAACATTTCTCATAAACCACTTCACAATATTTAGTGACAATGCTATTTTTACATTCAGAATGGAGTAACATTTATTTTTTTGTATTGAAACATTTAAAAAAACTAAATATAAATTTTAGCACCGAATTGAGAAAAAATACACCGTACAGTAGAAATGCCCTAAAACACATATTATTCTGCTGGCATGTGTGTAGCGTTGTCAAAAAATATTACAAAAGTAAAAATCTTTTCCTTTTCGGGAAGAAAAAAATCTTGTAAAGATAAGTGGGTTCGTATGTACTCAATTTTCAAATGTGAAGGCCGCTGGATATTTTAAATGATGAGCTTGAATGAAAGTGCTCTTTGGATGACATATTATTTTAGCATGTAATGTAGGTGTAACACTCAAACATGACGTGTAAAGCTTGAATACTTGCTAAAAACACAGTAATACAGGGTGACAATATTAAAATAGGATCATGTGTTTAGTCTGATCGCAGACGTGCAAAAATTATGAAAAGGCTTGAAACCTCTTCCGATGGACAGTAATAGGGTTTTGAGTTTGAGTATCAAGTGTGACAAACAGAGTAGATATATATAAAGTTCGTTCGTTTCATCCAAATGACGTCCACTGCTGGACAAAGGCCTCCCCCAAGGATTTCCACAACGATCGGTCCTGCGCCGCCCGCATTCAGGCATCTCTTGCGACCTTCACCAGATCGTCGGTCCACCTAGTGGGATGCCTATAGTCTATCCAATATAGCTTGATTAGAATGACAGCTGCCATCAAAAGTAACGACATAACTTTGTAGTAGCGATCAATGAGAGCTAAATATTGGCGGACAAGAAATAATTCACGTCTGACCTACAAACAATATTTTCGACGACAGTGCTTCCAATGAAAATGTTAATTTCGTGTAAATGCAGCGTTAAATTACTCAAATAAGTAGTAATTCGAAATTATAAAAATCAAGCTAGAGTATTAACGACGTCTCTACAAGGTTATCTCGAGTTACAAAAATGTTAGTGTTGGGACATATCGACAAATGTCATATTAAATTAAAACTAATTTTTTAACATATTTAACAAAATTTTTTTCTAACTAATTTTTTAACATATTTATTTAAGTCAAGTTATACGTTTTTCTAAATGTTCACTATTAAAAACCAAAAAAGATTTCATTCTTAAATAATCAAACATCGAAAATCAATCACCGGTAATTTTTTTGGGTATTATTATTATTCCTTTATTCATCTTACTTTCTTATTTTTAATTTTTTCTTTTTACAATGTAATTATTATCAAAAAATAAAAATACATTACAAAAACAAAAATCTTAAAAATAGTTAACCCGCTGGCAGCGGAGCAGGGCCCAGGCTACTTATTATTATTATTATATATAATTGTCATTTTTATGAATATAGATATGAAGAAAAATTGGGTGCATTTTTTTATATAATTTTTTCGAAAACTTATCGATACATCTATGTGAACCGTACGAAACATACCCAGCACTAGTCACATTCGTTTGACAGCCGTCATTCTAATCAAGCTATATTCAAATAAATGATTTGATTTGATTTGATTTGATTTGATTTGATTTGGATAGACTATAGTATACATTATGTATAAAGTAGGTATCTATTATCAAATAATTTAAAAAGCGCCTAGAAAGGACTTGAATCATAGGTATAAATAGGTGCCCATTGGAATATCATACATAGAAATCTAACACCCGTATTTACAAACGATGCTTGTTTAAGTGAAGCAGAAAATCGAACGCATATCGTTGGATAGAGCTCTTTGATTAGTTCGTGTGTCACCCTGTGCGTCGAGGCGCACTGTGAGACCTCAATAGTAAGTAATGTTTGTGAATACCGGCGTAATTCAGGAACACTCCGCATACATTTTAATTCATATGGGTCAATTGATGACGAAACAAAAGATGAGCGCTCTCCCATCAATCACATACCCATTCATATTCAAAATAACTGTTTGGAATATCATAATAACTGTTACATAATGAGGTCCAGCAATCAATGGAATTGCTGTCATTAGCGTATTACTGGCATTACGGTGAGTACGCGTTTTGTGGTCGCCATTGTAACGTACAATGCGTGGTCGCCTCGGTCAGAGGAATTTATTGTGACAGGGTGGGGATATTGTGGCAAGAAAACAGAGTGTAATGCAGATTCATTAAATAAATATTTATTGAAAAAAAAAAACATGAAATATCTATCTATACTAATTATTATAAAGAGATAAAGTTTGTGTGTTTGTATATTTGTTAAATTGTAAGTAAGGGGTAATCTCGGGATCTACTAAACCGATTTTAAAAATTCTTGCACCAATACAAAGCCACATTATTGCTGAGTGTCATAGGATAGATAAAAACCGAAAAATTCCACGCGGGCGAAGCCGCGGGCGGAAAGCTAGTAAGGTATATTTCAGAGCTTTGATATAAACGCGGTCTTCATAATACTAAGTTTATGAAACTTTGGATATCGTTAAAATTATAAAAATACTGCTGGTCTGAGTTATTAATTTTCATAGCAATCTGGTCCAGCAAAAATTCAGATAAAAAATTGACGTTTATTCTAAAGAGTAGAAAGTAAAGTCATTGTGAAAATCCTGGGTGGCCTTAGGCCCGGTTTTTTGATTCGTAGTTAAAATAACCAATGGTCAAATTTGACAGATGTCAAATGACAAGTGGTTAAATATCAGAAAAAAATGTTTTCAAACAATGATTAGCATGACTTTTAGTACATTTTTTAACTATTAGCTAATATTTTGTTAATTTTACCATTAGTAGCAAAATTTAACTATTAGTTATTTTAACTATGAATAAAAAAACTGGGCCTTATAGTCCGGCAGTGGATGTCTTTTGGTTAGAACAGATTATAAAATTAAAAGTAGGTTATCCCATAATGACACTGTTGTAATACCAAATATTCCAAGATCAAAAACAAAATGAAGGTGCTATCAATTAAATTGGAGCGTTTAGTTAACGGCTCTCGACTCAGGAGTCCTGCAGTTTGTTCGGGAATTATCACGGGCTTCAAGATCTTAACTCCGTATGGAAACGATGCTCGAATATTACTCGAATTCGAGAAATTCATTAATCAAATATTTGGGTTATATTCTGAGATGGTACTCAAAACTCGATCCACTATCTAGCTTTTATTCAAGCTTGCTTATTATTTTAGAGCAATACTATAACCGTCTTGAAGGTTTCATTATCATCATCATCATCATCATCATCATCATTTCAGCCATAGGACGTCCATTGATTGGTAGCGGCCTGCGTCCAGCGCTTCCCTGCTACCTTTACGATGTCGTCGGTCCACCTTGTAGGTGGACCAATCGATCAACATGGAAAGCATTGGGGGAGGCCTATGTTCAGCAGTGGACGTCCTGTCCTGATGATGATGATGATGACGTCCATTGCTGAATATAGGGTGTTAATACCGCCCGAGTCCGAGGAACGCGTGTTCGAATCCCACCGCCGCTCGACTATTGTGGTGAGCCCACTCGTAACACAAGCTTATTTAGCTTAACACGAAGGGCTAATAGGACTATTAGTAATTTGGGCAATACAAATTGCTAATAATCTTAAAAAAAAATACACCGACGCTGCTACTTCGTAACGTGCTACGCCAAGTCGTAGCAAGCTACGCCGTAGTATGCTTCCATTATCTGGACCGAAATTTTACTTGGTTCGTGCGTACGCTCGTTCGTTTCAGCCATAGGACGTCCACTGCTGAACATAGGTCTCCCCCAATGATTTGCATATTGACCGGTTGGTAGCAGCCTGCATCCAGCACCTTTATGATATCGTCGGTCCACCTTGAAGGTTTAGAAACAAGTAATCTTGACGGCAAACTCACATGTTTCTGAGAATTGCAATATGATAAAACTGGCCATAAAGTTACATTTCGTCAGTGGAAAGGAAAAAATGCTAAAGCGCAAAATATTTTTGCTTTCACAACATTAAGTATTTTTTTGTTATTTAAGAACTAGAATGACCTGTTACTTTAGTAATTTGAGCTTTTTGAGATTTATTGTTCATTGGTATATTAGTAGTTATTCATGGTTGTTGTTCAAAATGATTTGGTGTGTAAGCAAAAGTAAGTGAACAAGATTCGATTAATTTTGGCGCTTTAGCAAAAAGTAGTCTTTTTTAATAAGCTTTAAAGTATTTTAGCGAAAATGAGAGCATTTATCAAAGCAAAAACTGTAGTAGTTAAGTATTATTAACAAAGACATCTCAAACACACTTGTGACTATAAGCACAAATTTCGCACTCGGTTCACTAACAAGTGCCTGCAAAGATACAAGAATATTGCAACTATCCAAATAAATAATTTACTCCCTGAGCACGCATTTATGCCGGTGGATTCAATGCACTCAGTCATTAAAAAAAATGTTCGTTCGTTTCAGCCCGAATGATGTTCACTGCTGGACAGGCCTCCAGGTCCAAGGATTTTCACAAAGACAAGGCCTGCGCCGCTCGCATCCAGGCACCTCCTGTAACCACCACCTCCAGATCGTCGGTCCACCTAGTGGGAGGCTTGCCCACTGCCACTAGATTTTAGCGATTCTGCGGGCTATGTCAGTCTTTTCCTGGCTTCTTGAGGATGAAGTGAGCCGTCTTCCATTGTTTGGGGAAATACGCTATAGATAGGCATTTGTTTGCAATTTCCATCTTCCGGAGAAAGGGGAATCGTTTGCTCTTTGCTCTTCTAAAATTTCGCTCTCTATCAGTTGTCGGAGACGCGTGTGGTGTGGTTTGTCTACTGTCACGGAATCATCTGGATAGAAGGAGTTGGCTAGAAGGTCAGCCGATTGTTCTGGGCAGAGTGTCTTGCCGTTAAAACCATTCAGGAGCATGTCATCTTGTCGTCCTTGAGCTTTCCCGATGATTCCATAGATTCCATCCCACATGTTTTCTCTCTCGTGTGTCGAGCAGAACTCATTCCAACTCTTTGTTTGCGCCTCGCTGGTCTTCTGTGCGTATTCTTGTTGCCGCACTTTCACCCAGACAGAGAGAATAGGTTATGGCGTTGTGGTCTGAAGTGACTAGCGTTCTGTCCACTTTCTCTTTAATCCTACCCAGTAGTGGCTGACTGCACGCTGTCACATCCACTATGCTTGTGCACAATCTGCTGTCGATATTTTTTGAAAGAAGGAACTGTAAGCTTCACCTAAGCTTTCGGAAACGCTGCCCACCATTGTTTCTAGGCGTTCATGTCTCCTCCTATAATGATGTATTGAGTGTTTAGCTTTTTGCATACCGCTTAGTGCTTTATATCTAAAGCTCAATTGGATTGTCTCCCTCACCCTCCCTCTCCCTCCCTCCCGTGTATTACACGGACACAAATCCTAGTTTCAGCCTGCCTGCCTCCAGTATTACCGCGGCCTCCGTCTCCGTGACCAGTTGGGGGTCGTGAATGACTCAATTGGTCACCGAAGACTATAATCGTGGCTTTGACTGGTTTCTGCCGACTCAGGATGCACTGAATGACTTTTGTGCTAGGAAATTGCTTAACCCTTCCACTGAATCCCATGTATGGTTCTTGCATGAGTGCTATGGTTATGTCCTTGTCCTCGGCTGCTTGCAGCAGTTCGGCAGTGGCTTGCTTGGAGCGTCTCAGGTTAGCTTAGATGATGTTGAAGCTTTCACAAATCAAATCTCCCAAAAGACCACG
The DNA here is from genome assembly GCF_963855985.1 of Ostrinia nubilalis. Lineage (NCBI taxonomy): Eukaryota > Metazoa > Arthropoda > Insecta > Lepidoptera > Crambidae > Ostrinia > Ostrinia nubilalis. Next base: position 11,745,252 of record NC_087103.1, read on the forward strand.
GACACGGTCTTTTAGGAGATTCGAACTCTGCATGTTTAGGGTGCTCTTAGCAGCCTGCTGTTCTGGAAAGCGCTAAGTAGTCCTAATTTTGTTTTTCTGGGCATTCATCACTTTATCACTGAATGCCATGTGGTGGTGGATGTTGGATGTGTCAGTTCTCGCCCTCGCATTTTTTCCACGATAGTGGTGTGCCTTATTTTCAGGCTGGACAGTTTAGCCATGAGTAAGTCCCTCCGCAGTTCCTCTTCCTCTTTGCATAAGGCTTTGGTATGTCCAAAACAAAGGCATTTGGCGCATTTCGCTAGTGGGGTCTTCTACCGGTCTTATCTCCAGACCTGTGTGGACTGCCCCCACCTCGAACAAGCGTTTGTAGAGAATGGGCGACACTTCCATACATAGCATTGTAGCGGCACGTTCCTAGCCTGTAAGCCCCTCGAAGAGTTTCTTATTTTGGGTCTTTAGATTGTCATCCTTTTCCACCTTTAGACCTTTGGTTTTGAATTCAAAAGTGGTTCTGACGGTCTTATGACATTGTAGCCGGTTAAGCTTGAGTCCGTCGATTTGACTATCAGTGTGTGGTTTGGCTTTTTTGGTGGGATGGACATGGTGGTGGCCGCGTAAGTCACCACCCACCATGTCCATCCCACCAAAGGTTCCCACCAGTGGTTGGTGGTGGTCATTAAAATTGTTAAGTGTCCCTACTTTTGTTCACTATATTTAAAAATTTAGTAATTACCTACCACTAACCCGTACCCGGTTAGAAGTAATGACAATCAATTATTTATGATGTTAGGATAGTTAAGCATTTTTCCGTCATAAAACATAATACCTATTTAATCATTAAGCATTACTTTTGCTTAAAACGTTTTATGTAGTAAGAGTTTAGTAACATTTGTTTACATTCGTTCTATAGGGTCTCCGCAAGTAAGCAAATATTCATGTAGGCTCCATGGATAAATCGCTTCTTACGCATTTTTTCGCTGGCGCATGCGACTATCTTATTTTGTAGTTTAGTAATTTATCTTCGACTCACTTATTAAGCTGTATCTCGCTAAGTATTTTTTCTGTTTTATCAAAAAAGTTGTTTAAATAATTTAGCACTTATTGGTCGCTGGATATTTGATTATAAATGGAGGTTAGCAGTTTTACCCTGACTAACATTTCATGAATTTTCATAGCATTTTTTCTAAAGCGACACCTATTTTACGATCTAAAAGAGCTACAAACCTGGTGTTTTTATTAAAATATAGGCAAAAAATCAAGAACACGATTGCATTTTAAAAGAACTGTTTAACATTAATATCAAAAAAGATACGAATTTTTTTCGTGAAAAAAAAACTGATCCTCATTTCCCACAAGTACGGTTTTGGCGCTTTAGTCTTTTTTCCTTTCCACTGACGATTTCTATCTTAGAGATCGACGATGAGAAAGTATTTTAAAGAAATCACTTCGCTCTTTTAAGTTTATGGACGCAAATAGACTGGAAAATCGATCTTACTAAGAAATACATTACTAACGATGTGTTTGTATTGATTGTAACCATATTGATTTTTTACGTTAGAAAACTCAGCTACAATACAAAATAACTTATTTCGAAGATACCAGTAATACCAGTGAAATAGTGTAATCAACTGAAAAGCATTAAAGTACCGATGATAGAACGAATTAAGTAGTTTAATTTGAGCAAACTCTACTTTTTAATTGAGGTTACAGTAAATCAAATAACCACTCTGTTAAGTAAATAAATTGAAATCATGCTCACTTTTCCCCGATTCGTTTTATTTGTAATTTGTTGTGTAAGTAACTAACTAACGAGAATTTCGTTTTGTACATTTCCGCCCTCGTTTCGTTGGACCTTGAAAAAATATTTCGTCCACACCACAGTATAGGCATTCAAGAAACAGAAAGCTAGCTCTTGTAGATATTTGACTTTAAAAGAAATGTATTTTAATTATGTAAATGATTCTGTTTAATATTTCAAACAAACACGTTGCATTTTTACTATAAAATTTTCATATGCACGGCATTGACGATTGACGGGATGACTCGTACAACCGAGTTGAAACGACGAAGGATAAATATCTGTTTACCGTTATAAAAGTGTTTTTGTTGCACAATCCCGTGACAGTCATATAATAATTAAAATTATTTTTTATATAATTAAATTAAGTTTAAAAGATTTAAAATTAATTAAAAACTCAATAGTTAACTGGTGTCTAAGCAATATATTGGCGTGCTAGAAAATATTTTCAGTGTCACCAAATGGACATAATTTGGTCGTGATTTTCATGAAAAAGATGCTTTTCTGTTGCTGAAAGTAGACTGACGATATTGTAAAATGTTTAACTTTTTTTTTTAAATTACCTACCTACACAAGTCTTTTATGTTAGAGGTAAGATTGTCAGCTCCTATAGGGTTGATGATCCAGAATCATCAACCCTATAGGAGCTGACAATCTTACCTACTTACAATACTTATGGGTGAAGCTCGCTGATACCATTAGCCTAGCATCACTTTCCATCAGAGGAGATGCAGTTATTTGATTTTTTGGCAAAAAAACTTACTTTATAATTAGAGATATAAGAAAATCAGCATTTCTGCCCTTTTCTACGTTGTGACTGTTCTCTAATCTTATTTACGATAAAAAATAACCGCAAAAATAAAACCGTTTAGTACACTTCAGACCTTTTGGTGGGACTAAAAAGGACAGTGGTTGTAATTAAACAGGAAAAGGTAAAATAATCGCCAGAATTTATGGAGGGTGAGGCATTAATTATTTCTGTTGTGGAAAAAATTTGCTCTTAACTTTTGCCATCAAATGGGCCATTCATATTTTTATTTGGGTCAATATTCAGAAATTTAAATTAATTAGACGATTTCTAAGGACTTTTAATGAGACGGCCGACGGCACATCAAAGTAAAAATAGAGGCATCTTATTTAGGCGTTATTAAAAGTGAGGACTTTGTAATATTTTTCTGAATAAATATTTTGCTGTCCATCCACATAATGTCTTGCTACTATGATGACGTGCAATTTTACACAGACATAGGTTCTTCCCAACAGTATGCTTACCATGAGTTTACGTTAGATGTGCTCGCTAGCGAGTACGTCAAAAAATCTATGAAGAATTTGGTTCTTTACAGTAACCGCTAGGGGCTCTGTACTTTTTTACGTACTCGCTAGCGAGGATACCTAACGTAAACTCATGGTAAGCACACTGAAGTCCACTGAAAGTAGCTGTACTGTGGCTAAGAAATTACCACTACACAGCTTTTATAACACTTATTAGCCGCTATTTATTACAAATGTGTCGGATGCGTATATCCCAACTTTTATTTCAGATGCGGCAAATTCCGTGGCTAAAAAGTGGGTAGTTTATTAATATGCAAGCGGAAGTATAGTTCCCACAACGGCCAATTTGCAGCTATTTGGCAAATACAATCGGGGAATGGGCGCATGGAATAGCTCTTTTTACCCTGCGGAGTAATTTTGAAGATTAATTTATGTTGTCGGCACATTGCGGAATAGGGCTCGTGGCGATGTGACGGGTTAAGTATGAGTTTTATTATGTCCCTGCGACCTTATGAACTTTATTTTGCCTTGTTTATTTTTAAGTATAATTTCATGACGTGAGCTTAACCTGCTAAAATGAGTAGTACATAAAGATGAAAAATACACTCGCGAGCAAAAGTATGGAATCACTTACATGAAGTTGTTTCCACGCGATCTTGTGTACTAACGAATTTGTTAGTAACAAAAAAAGTAGCACCATTTTAAAGATTAAACTTTTAACTTTAAATTGATACCAAATTCATTTAAATCACACCGGTATTTAAAAAGATATCCCGGCTGATGTGAAGAAGTAAGAAAAAAGACATGTACCAACTGTTTGATACGTCGCGAGTTGCGGCCTATTTACCCCCTATAAAAGCACGTGTTTTCGGATTTTTGCGTTCACACGTTGATCCATACACATCTCGGCTTCTTTTGACACTTTACCTGGGATTCTACACCTACAGATGCAGCACAAATCGTTGCACTGTTGCAAGAAGGGCTCAGCCAGCGGGCTGTCGCACTTCAGCTACACATAAGCCAGTCCTGGGTTTCGAAAGTTTTAAGACGCTTTTGGGAGACTGGTGGCTTTATCCCGAGACCAAGTTCTCAACAGCACCGGTGCACATCGCAGAGGGATGACCGTTTTTTCATGTCAACCTCTCTATGAAATCGTCATTTGACTGGTATCGACGTCCAGCAAGAGCTCAGAAATGTTCGTAGGATAGCTGTTAGCGAGTGGACAGTTCGTCTAAGATATGAGCAATAAAATTTGACTCCAAATAGGCCTGCCACAGGCTGGAAACTGACGGCAGGTCACCGACAAGCACGCTTTCAATTAGCTCGCACTCGGAAGGCAAGTAATGGAGGCGAGTTTTGTTCTCCGATGAATGCAGACTGTTTTTGCAGAGCAGCAGTCGAAGAGGTCGGGTCTATAGACGGCCTGGGGAGCGATTTGTGCAGTGCTGGTTCGCTAAAACATTGGCTTATGGGGGTGGCTTGCTCGACTTCCCATCGAGATGTGTAGGAGCAAATTGAAAGCGTGCTTATCGGTGACCTGCCGTCAGTTTCAAGCCTGTGGCAGGCCTTTTTGGAGTCAAATTCTATTGTTTATATCTTAGACGAACTGTCCACTTGCTAACAGCTATCCTACGAACATTTCTGAGCTCTTGTTGGACGTTGATACCAGTCAAATGACGATTTCGTAGAGAAGTTGACATGAAAAAACGGTTTTCCCTCTGCGATGTGCACCGGCAATAGAACTTGGTCTCGGGATAAAGCCACCGGTATCCCGAAAGCGTCTTAAAACTTTCGAAACCCAGGACTGGCTTATGTGGAGCTGACGTGCGACAGCCCGCTGGCTGAGCCCTTCTTGCAAAAGTGCAACGATTTATGCTGCTTCTGAAGGTGTAGAATCTCAGATAAAGTGTCAAAAGAAGCGGAGATGTGTATGGATCAACGTGTGAAAGCAAAAATCCGAAAACACTTGCTTTTATGGGGGGTAAATAGGCCGCAACTCGCGACGTATCAAACAGTTGATACATGCCTTTTTCCTTACTTTTTCACATCAGCCGGGATATCTTTTTAAATACTGGTGTGATTTAAATGAATTTGGTATCAATTTAAAGTTAAAAGTTTAATCTTTAAAATGGTGCTACTTTTTTTGTTACTAACAAATTGGTTAGTACACAAGATCGCGTGGAAACAACTTCATGTAAGTGATTCCATACTTTTGCTCGCAAGTGTATAACTTTGACGTAAAAGTGTAGTAAAACCTTTAATTTTTGGGTGTAGTAAAACCTCTTTTAATTTAATTATCATCCTTTCACACGTTCTATTTTTTATTTACAAAAGTTAGTATCTTTTTGAAAAAGAAAACATTTTATCAGGTAGGTCAAATTTCATTAGGTATATCAGGTAAAAAGTCATAAAGGTACTATAAACTACTATTACATATAAAATTAGTAGTACCTAATTAGTTTACATATTATAATCCATCTTTATTGAACTTATGTGTATAACTTTATTTGCCTATTTTATGTGTATATCTACTTAGCCGGGTCATACCTATTCAGTGTGTTTCCCTATTCAGAGTGTGTGCGTGTTCTGTGCCGTAGATACAGATCGACACGCGTATTGAAAATGGCATTAACGGTTAAGTGTAACTCATGCAATATCGTGATAGACGAATTGTTAGCATACGTGCAAAATAAAATCTCAGTTATTGACGAGATTAGCTTGATAAAAATATGTGTCTCATCGTTTAACAGTGAGCAAATCAAACGTTCAAAATCGTTACTTTTTGAATCGCTACCTACGGAAAAACGCAAAATATCACGTAAGAAACAAGGAAAGGAAAGTCGGGATATGGAAGACATTGTGTCTCTTTTCAAAGGAGAGGATCCTGAAGTAATACCAGTGTTTGTGGCCCGTGACCTAGAAAAGCTACCGCCAGTGACGTTTGACCACCTAGACGTCACGAAACTGCTAAAAGATCTACTGATAGTGCAAAAGGAAATAAATGATATTAAAATGTCGTATGTGACATTGGATCAGCTGGATAAAGCGAAAAAGGAGTTTAGAAAGTGTCAGGCTGCCTCCTGTGGGTCTAGACAAAGTGCAAATTATAATCGCAAACCAGTCGAAAAGTGGTCGAAAAGCCCCTTTTTTGTATGGAGTTTTGACGGATTCGATTTTCGATTCGATCAAAAAGTGCGTTTTGTCTAGGGGGGCTGTTCCTCACTGTCACCTCCGCGCTATCGCAATTTGAATGTAAACACTAGACGGGGTGCTTATATGGATAGTGGACCTATGGGTTTCTCACATTTCGATATGACAGTAGCTAGTAACAACAACAATACTAATAGCAGCAATGTGTTGGATTCATCATCCCCTAAGGAGAACCGAAGCTTTTTGGCGTCACTAAAGTGTCAACAATCGAAAATGGATAAAAACATTCCAACTGGCGAACAAGCATCGGGAGCGGTGATTAGTGAGTCATCAGAGTGTGTGCGTACCGGCCGAGAAACCGGTTCGTTATCGCTATGTGAGCCGGCCGAGCGTCAGCTGTTTGAACCACCAAACGACGCAGTTACTTTTCATAACAAACAGCCCGACATGGAGCGGTCGTTTGCAGAAGCTCTAAAAACCAATACAGAATGGAAGGTAGTTAAACGCAAGAAACCCAGAATAAACTATCGTTACCATGGTAAAGTGGGCATCTGCAACGAAAATCAAGGAAAATTTAGAGCGGCAGACACCAAAGTGCCAATCTTTATTTCGAGGGTACATAAGGAGACGACGGAGTTTGACATCACAGAGTATATTAGAAAAAAGACACACGAAGATGTGAAACTAGAAAAGATTATTTTGAATAAAGAGAAAAATTATAATGCATATAAATTCTACATATCGGAATCAAAGTTGCCGTTGTTTTTGGATGATAAGCTGTGGCCGCAGGGAATCATATTTAGGCGCTTTGTGCATTACAAAGAGAAGCTCGTTAAAGACGATAAAAACGCTAGCGGTCTTGTCAAACACCAATGAATAGTCAATCGATCAGGATGATTAGTTTTAACTGCAAAAATGCTAAGCGGTCTATAGAACATATAAGACAGATCTGTCAATCAGCTGCAATCATAGCATTACAAGAGACGTGGCTGACGCCAGACGATATTCCACTCCTAAACGACATCGACGCGGACTTCGGCGCGACGGGAACGTCGGCGGTCGACGTGACGGCGGGCATCCTGCGCGGGAGACCGCACGGGGGTGTCGCCCTGCTCTGGAATAAGCGTATGTTTCAAAACGTTTCTATAGTGCAATGTGAAAGTCCGCGAGTGTGTGCAATTAAGGTATCGAAAGGTTCAAAGTCTTTTTTAGTGTTCAGTGTTTATATGCCAGTTGACAAACAGGATAACTTAACGGATTTCACGGATTGTCTCAGTCTGGTGAGTGCTATTATAAGAAGTGAAAATACAGAAACGGTTTATATACTAGGTGACTTTAATGCACATCCTACTGAACTATTTTATAGTGAGCTCACTTCTTTTTGTAGTGAAGAGAATTGGTTTTGTGTGGATGTTGACAAATTGGGATTACTGTCTGATACTTACACTTTTATTAGTGAAGCGCACGGGTCAAGGCGCTGGCTTGACCACTGTGTGGCCACTGAGTCAGCGCTTGAATCTATTGTTAATGTTTCTGTACAATACGACGTCTTGTGGTCTGATCATTATCCTTTAATAGTCGAATGTAACATGGATGTACTAAAGCCTAAATTCTCAAATCACAACTCGGTAATAAATAGGGTTCTGTGGGGGGAAAGAAAAACCGAGCAAATAGACTGCTATCGAAATGTTTGTAATGATGGTTTAAAGTTAGTCGATTTTCCTTGCGAGTTCAGAGACTGCTGTGACCGTGCATGTAACGATGTCAGTCACAGACTAGTAATTGATAAATTGTATAATGATATTGTAAGTGTCCTATGTGAGTCTGCTATTAATAGCTGTGCGGTCAAGCAGTGTCCTAAGAGAAAGAAAAGATCTGTAATTGGGTGGAATAGATACGTGGGCGAGGCTCACAGGGAGGCGCGTTGTAAGTTTAAAATCTGGGTACTTTACGGGAAGCCTAAGGCCGGCTTTGTGTATGAAGAAATGAAAAATAGTCGTAATGTATTTCGGTCTCGGTTAAAGTGGTGTCAAAATCATAAAGACCAACTGAAGATGGACATCTTAGCTTCTTATCATTCAAACCAAGACTTTCGTAATTTCTGGAAATCCACTAACAAATTGAATAGTAAGCCGGGCCTCCCTGTGAGTGTCGACGGTGTCAGCGAACCTAAACTTATAGCAGATATGTTTAAGGATCATTTCTGTATAAAGTCTCCGTTGGGGCCATCGCGGTCTGAGTGCGTTGGGGGCTCGAGTGGACAGGAGATGGTCACTAGGTTCACTGCAAAAGATATCAGAGATAAAATCAGGTCTATGACGAGGGGTAAGTCTCCTGGCCACGACGGCCTTAGTATCGAGCACCTCCAGCACGCGGGTCCTCACTTGGCTAGGGTACTTGCGATGCTTTTCAATTTTTGTATAGGACATGCATACCTACCCGAGAGGTTGACTAGGACCGTGGTGGTGCCAATTGTGAAAAACAACACGGGTGACATTGGTGATAAGGCGAACTATAGACCCATCTCGTTGGCGACTATTCTTGCTAAGGTGCTTGACAGTCTACTCAATTCGCGGTTGGATAAATTTATTAAACTTCATGATAACCAATTTGGATTTAGGCCAGGACTCTCGACTGAATCGGCCATATTATGTTTAAAGCAGACTGTCAAGTACTATACGGACCGAAAAACACCAATAGTTGCCTGTTTTCTTGACTTATCGAAGGCATTCGACCTGGTCTGTTATGATATTTTGTGGCAAAAATTAGAAAATATCAATGTGCCTACAGAATTAAACAATATCTTCAAATTCTGGTATCAGAATCAGATTAACTTTGTAAAGTGGTCTAACACGCTTTCTGAACCGTATGGATTGGAATGTGGGGTGAGACAGGGGGGCCTGACCTCGCCTAAGCTTTTCAATCTGTACGTAAACGCGTTAATAGAGGAGCTCGGCAGCACTCGTGTCGGCTGTCATATTGATGGAGTTTGTCTAAATAATATCAGCTATGCGGACGACATGGTGTTGCTGAGCGCTTCAGTGTGTGGCCTAACGAAGTTGTTGGGCATTTGTGAAAGATATGCTCTCAATCATGGCCTAACATACAATGTAAAGAAAAGTGAATGCATGGTCTTTCAGGTCAGAGGAAAACCACCAATCACAGTACCATCTGTTAAGCTGAATGGAATGCCTATTAAGAGTGTAGATCAGTTTAAATACTTAGGGCATATAATTACTACTGATCTGAACGACAATGCTGACATCGAGAGGGAGCGCAGGGCGCTGTCGGTGAGAGCTAATATGATAGCCCGGAGGTTCGCGCGTTGTTCCACTGAAGTTAAGACTACCCTTTTTAGGGCTTACTGCTCATCTTTTTACACAAGCAGCCTCTGGATTAGTTACTCACAAAAACAATACAGCGCTCTGCGCATTCAATATAATAACGCATTTAGAGCGCTGATGGGGCTGCCCCGATTCTGTAGCGCATCGGGGATGTTCGCGGAAGCGCGAGTAGATTGTTTTTATGCAACAATGCGCAAACGCTGCACATCCCTGGTGCGCAGGGTGGAGGCCAGCTCCAACAGCGTGCTGGGCATGTTTGCGTCGAGGTTTGACTGTCGGTACCTGAATCATTGCGCAATGATTCATGTGCTGGCAGACCGCTGATGCTTATTTTTAAATTTTATATTTTAACTCAAACCAATTGTATTCTTACTAACCTTTAAAATTTTTAATTTTTTAAGTACTTATTTACTAACACTATGATCTGTATGTGGTCGAAATAAATAAATTTATTATTATTATTATTTATATTTTGTGCTTTTTCCACCTCAGCTTAAAAGCTGGAAAATTAAAGATCAGCTACGGGCATTGCCAAGTACCTGATCTATAATAAGATTAATTAAGTGTTTATATTACGATGGGCCAGCAGAAGTGGCAGGCTCATCCTGAAGGAAACGACGAACTATTCGGCAAGTGTTTAATATCGCTGCTTTCTGCATTGTGATGTAACTATTTTCAGGGAGATCGATGAGTTTTAGGCTATGGTGCAAGTGTTTGGGTATGATACCTGTACTAGAAAGAACCAGGGGCACAATGTAGGCTTTTTGTAAGTTCCATATTCTAAGTAGTTCTTCTTTCAGTTCGGAGTATTTATGAACTTTTTCAGATATGGTGTTTTTGACGTTGTGGGTGTTGGGAACTGCTACGTCTATTATAAATGCACATTTATTGACTTTGTCTACAAGGGTGATATCCGGCCTATTGCAGTGAATGGTTTTATCCGTTAAAATTGCTCTGTCATAGTACATTTTATAGCTGCTACTCTCTAGTACAGATTTTGGTTCGTATTGGTAGTATGGTTTGGGGTTTGGAGGAATCAGTTTGTGTTTTATGGCCAACTTTTGGTGAACGTAATTTGCTATCTGGTTGTGGCGGTGAGTATAGTCGTTTTGTGTGAGCAATGGGCAAGCGTTAATAATATGTTGAATAGTCTCTGGGTATCTGTGGCATTTTCTACAGCGGTCGTCTTGTGTATTTGGGTCTTTTATAATATACTTCCTGTAGTTTTTTGTATTAATTACTTGATCTTGTATACCTATTAGAAATCCTTCTGTTTCCGGAAACAAATAACCTATTTTTAACCATTTATTAGAAGATTCGGTGTCAATGTGGGTTTGTTCTAGATCGTAAATGTGCCTACCGTGTAGTTGTTTTTTACGCCAGTTATCTATCTTTTTTGTCTCTGCCTCTAATGGTGTGCGAAAAACTATTTCAAGATTAAGGAGGTTAAGTGGGGTAAGGTTTTCGTCAGAATCTATTACTGCTTTGTGTATTGGGCTATTCGTTTTGGTGTAAAAGAAATCACGTAAACTTTTAACCTGTGTTTCCCAAAGTAAATTTATATCAACTAATCCTCGTCCCCCCTTATTTCGTTTGACGGATAGCCGCTCTATTGCCGATTTAGGATGTAAATACTTGTTTTTAGTTAAAGTAGTTCTGGTTTTTATTTGTAAATTGCTAATATCTGTAGGTGTCCACTTTATAATCCCGAATGAATACGTAAGTACCGGTATAGCATATGTATTTAGCGCCTTAAATAGATTTTTGGAATTTAGCTGTCTTTTACATAAAATATTTACTCTTCGGAGGTATTCAGTTTTTAGCTCTTTCTTTATTTGTATCTGGTTTATGTATTTGTTTTGTTTAATACCTAAATATTTGTATGTATCATTACTATCCATAGCTGTAATATTTATTCCTTCGCCTATATCATAGTCCCCTTCTTTAACTTTTCCCTTATGTATGTGTAGAGTTTTACATTTTTCTAAGCCAAATGTCATACAAATATTAGTACTAAAGTTAGCCGTTATCTCTATTAACTTTTTCATACCTATATCAGATTTTGCAAATAGTTTAATGTCGTCTACGTACATTAAGTGGGTTATCGGAGTATCTGTAGTTAGTTTATAACCGCCGTCGGATTCGTTTAGCATGTTAGATAATGGATTAAGTGCTAGACAAAACCACAGAGGACTGAGGGAGTCTCCCTGAAAAATGCCATTACGGATATTTATTTCTCCTGCACTTATCTTAGTGTTTGAAGTTGTTAACGATAAAACCGTTTTCCATTTCGTCATGGCATCTTCCAGGAATGTTATTAGTGTGGGATTAATTTTGTAAATCTGAAGAATTCTTATGAGCCAGGAGTGAGGCACACTATCAAATGCTTTCTTGTAGTCTATATACGTAACGTGTAAGTTCCTCTTATTTTTATGTGCATGTTTAAGTACTGTCTGGTCTATTACTAATTGCTCCTTACATCCTTTGTGATTTTGTCTGCACCCCTTTTGCTCTTCGGCTAGTATACCATGGTTTTCAATATGTCTGTTAATTTTAAACGTTAAACATGAAGTAATTAATTTATACAGTGTAGTCAAGCATGTGATCGGTCGATATTGCGAAGGATTAGATGTCTCCGAACTTTTTGGTAACAGATGTGTTATGCCTTTTGTTACAAAGCTGGGTAGTTCTTCTTCCCCTTTTAGAATATTTGTTATTCGCTTTGCTAGTATGTCATGTAGAATAAACAATTTCTTGTACCAAAAATTTTGGATTCCATCTAACCCAGCGGCTTTCCAATTTTTCATTTTCGCTGTAACTATTTCTATGTCTTCTCTGGTGATATCTGTGAATTCCATTTCTTCTATACTTTCCCATTTGCTTTCCTCTTCTTTTATCCAGTTAGCTTCTTCGTTGTGGCACTGTTCTCGTTCCCATATATCTGCCCAGTAATTCTTAATTTCTTCTTCAGTTGGTATCCCATTGTTTTCAATTGAACTGTTTGTATTGTTATTGCCTAGTGACCTGTAAAAACCTTTTTCATTCATTGTAAAAATCTTGTTATCCTTCTTCCTGTTTAATGCTTTTAAGTAACGTGCTAAACGGTGTGCTTTGAGTGCAAGTTTTTGTTTTAACGTGTCCAATACATCATGTGGTGTGCGGTTATTGCTTTCATGTGTTGAATGCTTCTTATTATTTTTTAATATCTTTTCTACTTTTTCGACTAATTTTTGAGATCTATTGTTATTTATGTATTGTGTCAGTCTCCCTATATCAGCTCTTAAATCTGTGATATCTTTTTCTAGCCTAATTTGCCACGGGGGTTTTGGGATTTGTTTCTTGTGGATAGATGTATCGCTGTTTATTTTATATCCTAAGCGCTTACCGATAACAACAGCAGTGCAGTAGATTATTCTGTGTACATGTAAGATATCGGAGTCAGCGTCAACAAATTTTTGTAGAATGCTCATATTGAATAGATTTACTAGTTTGTATAGTTTTTTACTTTCTCTTAGCTTTGGAAGTTTTGGTCTCATATCCGGTTCTAAATCTGCATATTGTGTTAACGTAGTCTGTAGTTCATCGATTAATTGGTTCTCTAAACAGCTGTCACTTTGTTCTACCACATGCTCCCTGTTACTGTAGTTATTAATTTCTGACTGTGTTTCTTGTAGTGTACTTAATTGAAGGTTTGGTGTGGGAGGAGCTAGATTAATCATACATTCATGAGATGTGCTGTTTGTACATGTTGCTTCAGTATCTATATGTGTATCGTTTTTGCTGTTGTCAGTCCGTTCCGAAGTTACTTCTTGCCTTTTCATTTCTTCAATTTCTTTAGCTACTTCTTCTTTGATGGCATTTAGCCTGTGCTCCTGGATGTATTTGTTGGTTAATATTAGTCTCTTTTGATCTGAAATTCTTTGTTGCGATACATGTGATAGATTAGGGAATTTTTCAATAAAAGCTTCGTGAAGTTTCTGCCTATATGTTGTCAAATCAGTCTCCATTTTAGTTAATTTATAATATTCCCGTATTAAGGTTTCATTATATTCATTTGTCCATCTCATACGTGTGTGCGGGGTGGTAGTGTTTTGAGTTGAGTTTTGTCTAGTAACGGTTGCATAAGTTGGCCTATTCTGTTCAAAGGATGGAGTAATTTGAATCGTTGCTTTTATCTCATTATAAATATTATCTATAGTTTTTTGTGGTAAGAGTTTGTTAAGGATGATTGCCCTACGTTGGTCTCCGACTCTCTGCCGGCTAACATCTTTCATTTCTGGGAAGTTTTCAGTAAATAACGCGTGTAGTCTTGGTAGATATGCTTTGGTATCAGTTTCTAGTTGAGTAATTTGCAAGTATATGCGTAGAATAAATTCATTCATTGCAGTATTCCATCTCCTACGCACTTTTAAGCTGCTAGAGGTGGGTACAGAATTTGCGACGGATGATGTCTTCTGTACAACATCCTCAAGTAGCATACTACTGGTTGACGAGCTGCGGGAATTTCTATATGTCGGACTTGATGCAAGTGATTCGAAAAGACTCGAAGTTGGTGATCGAGATTCAGTTTGCTGGTCTATTGAATCGGCTGTAGTAATTTCGGGTTCATACCCAGCGAGAGCCCGCCTGCTCAGCTCCTCGCCACCGACGGTTCGCATACTGAGACACCCAGCGTCGGCTCCAGGTGCGCCCCGGCGATCGCCCCCGGGCAGCGACTCTATTCTCAATACTTTTCTTGAACGAAGCTCCATATTAATGGGTTTGCCCTTGCCTTGTTGGTCACCCGCATGGTAAATTCATTGCGAGTGTCCGCCCCCCACGTGGTTCAGATGGTCGAACACGGACGAAAGGTTGGACTATGGGGGGCTTATTATTATTATTATTCACAATATTATTCACAAAATGATTATGGGTGTGTAGTCCGAACGTTGTTTGTTGTTGTTCACACGAGTTAGATATTTCTGGAAAATGCCGATTTAATCTCTCACAGCGACAAATACGACCCCATGCGATTATGAATTTTGGCTCGTAAAGTGTGTTTTGGGGGTTGACTCGTTTTGTTTTGCGATATTACTGGGGTCGTAGCCTCGAAGTGACATAATTGTCAAATCATGTAAAATTATAGCGAAAAGTTGGTAGCTTTGCGAATAATTAAAATGGTGCTTGTTTATTGCACAGGGATCAACTTTCATTGTTTAAGCTTCAACCATACCAACGCGTGCAGATCGCCATCGCCGGCGCGATCATAGGCCAATGACAGGTCGTGTGGACTAGCATGGTCTATAAAAAAAAACTAAACTTTATAGCCTAGAACCTTTTAATCAAAAATATTCCAAACTTAATAATTTTAGTGTGCCTTAAATAATAATTAATTTACACATAAAGCCATCTCAGGATGATTAAACACGTCTGAAGAGCTATCTACCTTTATAGAGCTACTTCGGAAGGCGCTGGACGCAGGCCGCTATCAATCGATCAACATGGAAATCATTGGGGGAGGCCTATGTTCAGCAGTGGACGTCCTATGACTCAAATGATTATGATGATGAAGAGCTATTTGTTATAATACAGCAGCATATCAGACTATAGTTTTTGCTGAAAAATAATGCTAGTTGGGTAGGAGAACCATGTAAACGCACCCCTTTAATTCCGTGGACATTGTGGAGTGGAGAAATAAGTTAATCAAAAACTTCAATTCATATTCGTTCAATAGTACAAATTATTGCTACTAGAGTTTATACCTGAGGTTTATACAGTTCCTAGATAACCATTAAATAAATAAAAGGAGCGCATCATAACTATTCCCTGGACTGCCTCAATTGCCGAGTTCCAGCGCAAAAAATACTTTATCTCGCACTAAAAGCATTTAGAAAAGTTAGTTTCTCAATAAAAAGTACATAAAATTTCAATTCGTTCTCGCTATCGGAATATAATTTTATGTGTGTAATTTGGCAAAAGGTTGGAGCATTCTCATTCTGAAGCTGCCATCTTAGCACTAAATCAGAGACGGGGCGCAATCCTAGTTATGAGGTAGTGCTGCCAATGTATCGATAGATTTATGAAATCTGTGGCTTGCTTTTTAACGCTTCTTTTGAAGTGTCGATAAGACATCCAAAATAATAGTTGTCTTAATTGGTACCATATTTCTAGTAAGTAATAGAGTTTTTGTATAAATGTTACGGTTAATGTGATAAATTAAAAATTATTAATAATAACCGGTTATTATGAATAATTCCCGACAGTCGCGGTGAAAGTGATAAATTAATCACATTTAACAGTGATTATTTAATAATTCAACCTTAGTACTAACAAATTTCATAAAAGAGAACAACATCTTGTGTACGTGCTCGTGTACAGCCAAACTTTTGAACGTTTTGATATCATATATTAGTATAATTTGGCATAATGAGTTTGGAATGTTTTTTGCATAATATTATAAATAAATAAATAAATAAATCTTTGGACAATTTCACACAGCGCCAGCTAGCCCCAAAGTAAGCAACTTAATGCTTGTGTTATGGGTGCTAGCTTGACGGATACACTACTTATATACTTTTTTTTTTTTTTTTTTTTAAATACATACATATTATACATAGTAACACCCAGACCCGTCACAGAAATTAAAATTCATCATTTCAATTTCTGCCCGGCCGGGAATCGAACCCGGGACCTCTCGGCATAGTAGTCCGTTCTGAACCACTACACCAAACGGCCGACAATGATGCATATAACATAATGTTTTGATTTAAAGTGAAAAATAGGTTAAGGTGCGGCGGGGGTGGCCCTTGGGCCACCCCTAAGCCGCCTATTTAGTTTTATACACACATAAATGACCTCATATTAATCACATTTACCAAATCATGCGGTAATTATTCATAATAACCGGCGATTATTCATAATTTTCACATTTATCACTTTGACCGTAACATAAATAATAAAAACAATGGTAACGATCTCAGTTTGAAGAACCGTAAGTTTTACTTTGATAGGTTGTAATCTTGAGGTAGGTATAAAATCTAAATAATGCGTTAAATTGTGAGCAGTATGTTGATGTTCCCAATCTTCCGACAGTTTAAAATCTCGTGAGTTAGATTGTAATCTAACGGTTTTTACAATCTTACGGTTACAACTGTTAATGAAAAACATAATTTGTAAGTTTTATATTACGTGTATTATAGGTACAACTATATATTAAAATTCAGCACATTTTACAGGAAAATAAATGTCGACAATGCATCGACAATATTTTTGACAGGACTACTTATTACGGACACTCGAAATAGTCTAAGATTAGACCTACGTTATTAAACTTTACGTTTTCGGCTAGGATCCTACGTCAGTCTGGGTTCTCACGTCATTCAGGTTACATCAATAATGAAAGATCAGCTGAAATAATAATATTTACCTAAAATCCTATGGGTTTAATAAGTGTAACTGCAGGGAAAATATACACAACTAGCGGCGGCCCGCGACTTCGTACGCGTGGATCCCGTTTTACCCACCCGAGTTTCAGAAAATCCTTTCTTAGCGGATGTCATAATCATCTACCTGCATGCCAAGATCTGTTCAGTGGTTTGGGCTGTGCGTTGATAGATCACTATGTCAGTCAGTCAGTCAGTCAGTCACCTTTGAGCTATATGTATTTAGATTGAACATCTATCAGGTATTTGGGGTACTTACAGTTCGTTAACCCCTAGGTACGTTGTTGATTTTGGTAATTTTTTAAACCAAAACGGTTAAATAATTTGTAATCTCATAATTAAGTAGTCGCGTATATTTGTGCCACGTTTATCCACGGCAGCGTTGCACAAATTCGTTTATGTTTATTAATATTTATATCATGCAAACAAACCCCTAAATCAGGCTAAAAATACGCCCATACGTTGCGTCGGTAAATTTTATTTGACATTTTCATG
This sequence comes from Ostrinia nubilalis, assembly GCF_963855985.1. Classification (NCBI taxonomy): domain Eukaryota; kingdom Metazoa; phylum Arthropoda; class Insecta; order Lepidoptera; family Crambidae; genus Ostrinia; species Ostrinia nubilalis. The sequence goes on from NC_087103.1 coordinate 11,762,735, forward strand.
TTTGCCGCGACAAACGTTTGTCCGTTCCTGAATACAAAACTATAGCAAACACTGACACAACGAATGAATTGAAATGCGAGTTTGGACAATAACAAAGCTGAGTTATTGCATCCAAAATTTGAAGAATAAACAAAAAAAATATGATTAATAGCAGTTAGTTTAAGCGATTGTTTTTTTAGAGCATGTTCTATTTTTCGTTTGATCAAAATTCAGATTTTAATAAAACAAAGCAAATGGCCAACGAATAAAAGTCTGGCTTTTCCAAGTATTCACTTTATAATTGTTTGGCGCCTCCTGTTCCACTATCGGATTGTACAAAATTTTGATTTTAAAACGCTGAAATAGGCAGAAACGTTTTACAAATTGTATAAAATATAATACTGAAATGTAAACTTGAAAAATATGGCAAATATTTTGAGTTCACGCTAAACTATTATACATTTTCATATTTCAGTGAAATGCTTTAGTTTTTGCCAAACTGTTCCGGGCTCATAAAGTAAATACAGTCAACGGTACAATTTATTTAAAAAAAACCTATTACAGTATGAGTGAGTTGTCTTCTCAACTGCACTACAACAAGGTACTAAATATTTCACAAAAATAAAAAACACATCTTACATAGGAAAAGCTATTAAAGAGGTCCATTTTGTTACAAGTAAATAAACCATTCCTTAATTTGAACCAGAAAAGGCTAATCAAGACAATATTGTATCAAAAAGGGGCTTCTTCTTCATCAAAAGTTTGGACAGGCGATAACATTTATTACTGCAACGGCCAACTCGTTCACATCAAGAAGAAATTTTGATTGAATTCGTAAAACATTTTCGGGGTAAACTGAGAACTTGGGTTTTATTATATTGGGGTGTGGTGTAAGCGAAAAATTCAATTGGCTTCTAGTTATTTAATAATAACATATCTTTTAGACTTTATATTGAATATTAAATTCAGTAAACTTTGGACTTGCAGCCCTTACGTACCTTACCCTATTACACATTCATTTTGGCCCAAAGGTTAGCTGGAAGAAAACGCCATGTTATTATGTCACAAAGTTTACTTTTTGCATTATAAAGCTTAGTTGCACCACTTAATTTGACGGTAACTACTATAAAGACTGAATTTACTTATTAACCACATTTATTAGCAAACTTGAACATTAAAACATTTAGCATAAATATACGCGCGAAAATACCGAAAGTCAAGTGTCAGATCGTAGTGAAGTGCACGAGTCATCGATTGAATAGTGATGGAATGCGTAGATTCGATTTAACCCGCTAACAACTCGGCCATCCTGCAACATCTTCGGTCCTCCGAAGATGACCTTTGGAGCAGCAGCGTCTGCAGGCTCCACCACCACCACGTCGCAGCGGTCCTCGTACATCACGCCTTGTCACCACGATGTCCAAGGAAGATGTCATCCCCTCTCAAGGAAGAGAGTGGCCTGATAGTGGCAAGGCCCCGAAGGCAACCACTGAGTTAGTGCTGGCAGGCCCCTAAGGCAAGCACGGAACTAACGCTGTTAGGCCCCTAAGGCAAGCACTAGACCAAGACTGTTAGGCCCCAAAGGCAATCATTGAACAGATGCTATTAGGCTCCGAAAGCAAGCACTGAACCAATGCTGTTAGGCCCCTAAGGCAAACACTGAACCAATGATGTTAGGCCCCTAAGGCAAACACTGAACCAATGCTGTTAGGCCCCTAAGGCAAACACTGAACCAATGATGTTAGGCCCCTAAGGCAAACACTGAACCAATGATGTTAGGCCCCTAAGGCAAACACTGAACCAATGCTGTTAGGCCCCTAAGGCAAACACTGAACCAATGCCGTTAGGCTCCGAAAGCAAGCATTATTGACTAGCACCATAAGGTCCCGATAGACAAGGCAATGTAAGAGAACACACGCTATGGAGGCCCCAAAGGCAAGCGTCATCATTCACATGAAGATAGTATTGTGTGAGGCTCCGAGAGCAAATTAAGGCAAAACACTGTGTAGGCCCCGGAAGCAAGTGTCAGCCACTACAACCAAGGTGAATTAAGGCTCCGAAAGCAGGTATCACTCGCTGTGTAGGCCCCGAAGGCAAGGAGTTAATAATTCACAGAATAGTGATATAGGGCTTCGAAAGCAAGCACAGCGTATACGCTGTAGAGGCCCCGTAGGCAAGCGTAGAAAAACAGATAATCTAAAATTAATTGTGTAATTAATCTTCACCAGATGAGGAACTTTTATATCTGTGTTCCTTGCTCTTACGACATCTACTTGCCTTGTGACCTAATTTGCCACAAACAAAACATTTTATATTTTTGTTAGAACTGACACTTCTCAATGCTGTCACAGGTTGGTCTTGTTCTACACTAGCATCTAAATTATTGATACTGGCCAAATATTGGAGAAGAGAGGCAGTGTCTCGGCACCCAGCTGACTTCGCACCAACTTCTAATAATTTGTTGCCAAGAGTACCAATGATGGCTTCCGTGATCACTTCATCACTTAATTGACATGACATACCTATTCCCAATTTATTGTAATAAAATTCTATAGGCTCTTCATTAGGCAACCGGACTCGATTCACTAAGTCCCTGATTTGTGATAATTTATTTTTAGTGAAAGGAAAAGCTTTTATTAATTTTTCCTTCCACTCAATCCAACTAATCTCATATGATGCTTGTTGCTCATACCATCCCTTAGCATAACCACTCAACTTTGCAGTACAATTACAAATTAAGGTACGCTCATCCCAACCATGCATCTTAGCGGTGCTTTCTAAATTTCGAATCCAATGTTCTACAGAGACCGATGTAGTTTGTGGATTGAACTCAGGTATGAAGTCATTACGCCCCACATAACGCACAACTGGCTTTGATATTGCTTCACTAAAATTAGTCTTTGGCACCCATGCCACTGATGAAACAGAAACCGGCGGGGATGGTGTTGATTCATTATGATAATTACTTGTTTTCCGTAACTCTCTAATCAATCCCTCCAGGGCATCAATACGCTTGTCTTTATCCTTCAGATCTCTTTTATACTTCTTCTTTATTCTACCAGATGAAGAGGATGAACTTGAACTATGTGACCGTTTACTATGTTTTGACCGACCCATTATTACACAAGTAACCAAAACCAAAACACAAAAAATGTCATGCACACAATTGTTATACTAACAGCACATATAGTTCAATAAAATGCAATCAAAAGTTAGTCACTACACTGACCATTATTCATTAGAAAAATGAAAATTAAGTTTTGTCAATATAAATTGTTCAAATCTTTTAAGTGTCCAACACACAATAAAACTCTGAAATAAGTTTATATTGCACATAAAATGTTCTGTACTGACTAGTTCCACTGCACTTTAATGTTATTATTTAAAATAAAATTCAATAGTCCAAAATGATACAGCTCACCGATAAGCAGGAACAATGATTGCACCTTCAAGAGGTGTTATTTATGCACATGCAACCCTTCACCTCAAGACCTTTTTAACAAGATCTATTGACTTTGAACAGGACAACAGCTATTCCTGACCCTAAAATATTTCACCAACAAAACCAAAGTCACCACAGAAACTTGTCACAACATGCTTGTAGTAGTACTTTTTCACACATCAGTTTTGCATTCAATGTCACAGAAAACTATAAATACACACGTACTAGAACACTAAGTATGCCGTTTTCACTGAACAACATCCATTTAAGTAGAATGTACAAGAAATAAAGTACTTTTCATCAACTTGTAGGTAGCGTCCCATACACACTGAAACTCGCAACAGATCGTACAAATTAATATAGTTTAAGGGTACTGATCGCACTTCTGAACTCTATAAAGACTGAATTTACTTATTAACCACATTTATTAGCAAACTTGAACATTAAAACATTTAGCATAAATATACGCGCGAAAATACCGAAAGTCAAGTGTCAGATCGTAGTGAAGTGCACGAGTCATCGATTGAATAGTGATGGAATGCGTAGATTCGATTTAACCCGCTAACACTACATATAACGTTAAGCGATGTTTTTTGTAATTAGTGTTTTTGGAGTTTGACAGATTTTTGACGTTTGTCAAAGTTAAAGTAAGATAGTGCAACCCAGCCTAAACGTTGTACAATAAAGTTTTAACTAAATAAACTGTCCTAGCAAACGAATGCAAGCATAAGCTAACATTCTTAACAGTTTTTTACTTCTTTCAATTAAAAAGGTAAAATAAAATAAGCTCTCAGATTAGTTTTATCAAGGTTTCTCTGAACTTTCTCTCGATTTTAGAATGGACACTTTCTTTATCCTTCTTTATTTCTTATAACTTGTACCATATTATTGGATGTACTTAATCAAAACAAACGTGAATTAACTCAAAAGGGTTATCGAGTGAGTTACGGGCAAAGTGTAATTAAATACAAAATTTTGGCTTTTATACGTCATCGCATGACGAATGACAGGTTATCCGTATACTGGCGCCGTATTAATAATCTATTTTTAAGTACTCCAATTTGTAACTTGAACATATCATAAATGGTATAGGAATTATTTAACTCATTTAACTTTGAATAAAAAATATTAATCAAAATATGTTTTGCTGTCTATTTCAGCAAATAACTTTTAAATAATGTAATGGTAATAATGTAATGTTATGATCATACATTACAACACATTACATACGTTTTACCTAGCTATTATTATCATCATAGAATGTTATCTACAGGTATGATGGTAGATACTAAACCACTATTATTAGATATGGTATAGGGACCTAGTTCAATTCACGCCTGGCCTAACGAACAGTCAGTCTTGATGGACAGATTCTAAGTACTATAGTCTACTTTTTATCTTGGCAAATAGCTCAATTTTCAAGAATTGGCTAGTTCTTTCAAGACAGACCGAAATCGAAAAACCGTATAAAAAGAAAGACACGGGTCTTAACGTGACATTTATTAATGAGTTACATTATGTACTCACGGCTTGACGTTTCGGCTGCTAAGCTGCAGCCAAGATCACAAGCAGACTGTCGTCCCGTGTCTTTCTATTTAAGTCGAAATTATTACTTACTTATTGATTTCTTTTCATCACTTTATTTAATGTTACATCAAAATAAAGATTGCCTTCTGAATACGGTCTCGTGAGTTCAATCTCGAGTAAATCGACGAAGATGAGTCCAATTTCCGCGGTGGCCTAATTTGAAGATAAATAACAAAAGTTTTTCATAATATTATTTAATAACTTATTAACTCGTTTAACAAATATTGAAAGCAGTGTTTTGAAACTTTACAACTTAAGGATGAAGATAAATGATTAAATTAAGAAAATTATGAGCTAAGCTATTCTTCTTTTAATACGACTTTACGAAAACGCAAAAGAAAGACATTACATTTAAATAAATGATTAATATAGTATAATTAAAACTCATTAAAACTCATTAAAACTCATTTATTTCTGTAAATAGGCTTAAAAAAAGCACTTTTACACGTCCCAGTATTAACCCTACCACTGCTTCAGGACAATAAATGGGCCAGTGCTGAGAAGAAGCAGCGCAAGAAACTCAGTCACTATTGTCAGCCTCTTTTTCAAAGGTTTACATGCTTTAAAATGTACAAAGTTATAAATATTTATGCGAGCTAGGCAGTAACGTATCCCAAACATTTTTATCTTTTAAATAATCATCGACTTTATAGTAGCCCTTTTTCATTAAGGTACTTTTAATATGTGCTTTGAATTTATGAATGTATGAATGAATGAATGATGCATAATATTTATTTAATGGTATCATAAATTGCCAAGGCCAGAGCTACCTTCGCACAACTTCGCCCCATATGGCAGTCACGGAAATTGACCCGAAGGGTCAAGATCAAAATATTCGGGTCCAACGTTAAATCCGTTCTGCTCTATGGGTGTGAAACGTGGAAGGTCACCAAGGTTATCTCGCACCAGCTGCAGGTCTTCATCAACCGCTGCCTTCGCCGAATTCTCGGCATATACTGGCCCGAGAAAATCTCCAACGTCGAGCTATTGGAACGCTGCCACGAAATTCCGATCGACCAGCAGATCAAGCGCCGCAAGTGGAACTGGATTGGCCACACTCTCCGAAGGGACCCCGATCACATCCCTAAGCAGGCTCTGGATTGGAATCCCCAAGGAAAACGCAAACGTGGTCGACCCAGGCAAACTTGGCGGCGCACTGTAGCGGACGAGGCGAAGAAGATCGGCAAGACCTGGAGCGAGATCAAGCGAGAAGCTCAAGACCGAACGAGATGGAGGACTGTTGTGGACGCCCTCTGCCCCATCTAGGGGACATAGGACCATAAGTCAAGTCAATCATAAATTGCCTTAAGCCTTGGGGGAGGCCTTTGCCCAGCAGTGGACGTCTTTCGGCTGAAATGAACGAACGAACGATTAATAAATATGTATATCCCACTTTAATGTGAAATTTTAATGTCAAATCAAATAAAAAATCAGCCATTTACTATCAAAAAAGTTAATTCTCAAACACACATAGTCATAAGTCTACGAGTAAAGAGCAAAATCCTACACCAATTCAAGAAAATTAAGACATCGCACCAACGATACACTTAAAATTTATCGTATGGCAAAGATTATAAGGACGCATGATAATAAATTACATATACGGCATTTAGTTATTTTCAGCTTCGCTTTCCATTATACCATAAATTAAAGGCTCGAGGAAATTTTGATACACACAGCCGAAAAATTTGACGAGCTTTAGACAAAAACAATTTGTACTTACATTTATCTTCTGCCTTGCCGAGCTAAGATTCGCGCCATGATACGATAACTAAAAATGTATGGGCTCATCGTGTAAAATTAAGTGCCATGCTTCCCAAGATATACACAAGTAGTCCTAATAAATTGAAGTGATTGTAAACAAACTTTTTATTACAAAAAATAGATAAAATTGATTTGCCTTGATTTGACTTGCTCGTTTAGAATAGCTTCAGAAATTAAATGGAAATTGAAAATAATTTAGTTATGGAGCTTAACTAATCCTACCTCTCGAGTTCTTGGGTAGCCAGATCCACAACTTGACTGCCAGCAATAAATTCAAAGTCCCAGGAGAAAGTTAAGAAAAAAAAAACGAATTAAATCAGTCGTTTTTTTCATATCCCTTTTTTTTTTCAAAAAAACATTATTTACTAAACTTTCATGGTCACTAACATAATTATTATTATTATTACTGACGGGATTGCTACCATGTACCTACCTTAATTTTGAGTTTCCGATATTTCGGCACTGTTGCAAGCGCCATGGTCACGGAGTAACTCACTCAGTTATATGGTAGCCGTCAGTAATAATAATTATTATTTACTAAAATCTAGACGTTCGCCGCAATCCCCAACCGTATGTCCCAGCATGAAACATAATCTAAGCAAACCAAACAACCGACTTTATCCAGTCAGCACCCTCGGGATAACACGCAGATTTACACCATTATTTAACTTAAGACAAAACTTCGCCTTAATATAATTAATGGCGGAATTCCAGGCGAAATTATACGCATATTCGATCTGCTATGAGAGTTTCCTTGAAAACATATCAATTATTTTTATGCAAAGGCATCAAACGACAGTTTTCTGTGGGGAGGAAAAACGGGAATGTGGTCACAAGAAAAAGGGAATCTTAACTTTCTCCTGATTAGTTTTGTTTTGTTGTCGCAGAGTCGATAAAAGGTGGAATAAACAAGTTTTCTTCTTTGTAGAACCAGTAGAACTATGGAGCGATGGCCTGAAAATGACTGACTAAATTGTGAAAGCTACAAAAAAAAAAGAATATTACCATCTTATACATATATTTTATCTGTCATTGTTACTAATTGTTGTGTATGCCTTTAAATAAATAAACGAATAATTCCCGTTTTCACCATCAATCCCAAATTTTTAACCTTTAAGTGACCCCTATGGTAACACATAACAGGAATTTTGTTGTTTTCATAGGGGTCACTTAAAAAATAGGGATTGATGGTGAAGACGGGCATAAATCTTCGATCGTGGAGCCATCGAAAAATAGTTGTAAAAGTAATTTCTTTTTCGCAACATGGCTTTTTAAAAGCGCTATTACATAGTACAATGACCCTACCAGTGTTTCTAGTTAGCAATCAATCACCAAAGTCAGTAGGTACTGAGAAGAAGCAGCGCAAGAAACTTAGACGTAGGTATTGAGTCAGTCATCGTTGCTTAAAATAGAATCCTTAGCAACTAGGGAAGACCGATGAGAGTTGTAACAGAGAAAACATTTGACATTGACGATTTTTGGACTATTATCAACGAGCTCGCAACAGCGTGTATTTGTTAGCTCGAGACTTGAACTAAATACGCGCACTGTTACGAGCGCGATGTAATCAATAAGTACCAAAAAATCGTCAATGTCACAACTTTCCTCTGTTACAACCTCAGATCATAGAAAGAGAATAGATATGAAGTCGCGCGTAACTACAACGAGAACCAGTGTCCCCACATTTCCCCCACCACAGCTCCCACACACACATTCAACTGTGTAATAACAAAGCGACTGAGAGTCTACGACAACATGTGCAACCGGCTTAAAAGTGCTGTGATTGGCCAGAAGGCGTGCCTTATGGCCAATCAAAGGCCCCGTGACGTGACGCACACTTTGAAAACGCTAGTGAGAGAACAAAGATAAAATGGAGTCGACAAGATATCGATACTTTAAATCGCTAGGGGCAAGGCTCGAAACTGGTTTCACAAAATGCTTATGTATGAAAACCTTTTTATTATTATACGTTATTATTAACTACTATCACGCATTTACTTTTTAATTATGGCGATCTGCGTACCGCATATGTTTATCAAAAATAATGCCTATATTAGGCTTTCAACTAGCTCTTATAGTAATTACATAGTTGACAGTTACTAATTACTTCTACTGTTATTATTTTTTTTTGTAAAATCTTATAATCGCAAGTAACGCATCATTTTTTTATTTAAAATTACAAAATAGAAAATTATAATTTACTTCTATTTATCGATAATAGGAAACCGCATTAGAACACGAGCACGGCACTATGTTACGACCGGCACATGCGGCCGTACTGTGTATTTTCACACGACAGTGGATATCGGAAGAAATTAAATACATTGCGCAGTAGTTGAGCATGACATAAAGTGGTTGCTAACTAAATCGTCAATGTACAAGTGTGTTAGAATTTTTATCACCACTGATTTCGATATCGCAGTAACTGTTACGGCACTGAATTCGTTCGTAAAAATGTTTAGTTTTTTTTATTTATAAGCAAAATACCAATGGATTTGCAATACTTACATGTAGTAAATGACTCCATTGTTCCTGTAGTTCTTCGTTTCACTTGTTTTATTGCACGTAACGACGCATTATCCAAAATATCGGAGAACATTTCCTTAGTACGACTGAATCGCGACTAACCTAGCTACGCGGCCGATGTTCGTTTCTGGGCATATCGCGGAGACACGCGCCACGCCCCCGTTTCACATCTATTCCCTTCTATGATCTGAGGTTACAACTCACCTCGGGCTACTCTACCAAATTTTGTTACAAAAATGCCTCTACTTAAAAACAAAAAGCGTTTATACTCCCGTGATAAATCGCATTTATCGATGGAATCGTCCATAGAGAAAAAAAACTCAAAAGTCCCGGTATTTTTTCCCATTCCGCTCAGTAACCGCTGGTCAGTTACTCCAGGGAAATCTAGCCGGTCTGTTGATTCAATAGAATTTTTTGTTTCTCCCAACTTTACAATATGAAATATTTATGCATCGGGAATTATCAGAATGCATGCCTCATTTAAGGCAAGTAAATAAATAAGCCTTTGCAAGGCAATTTCTGTTCCATGAGGTAATTTAGTTTTACGCTTTTCTTTTTTTTTTTAAAGAAGATTGTTGGAATTAAAGGATATAAAAAGATAATGAAGCACTCGATGAGTAATTCCCGCAGGATACGACTATTATGTAGCGTTTACTTTAGAGTTTCGTTTTTGCTAAATAGAGAAAGTAAAAATATATTTGAAATAGAAGATATAAAAACGGACTAATAGTAGCTATAATTAGTAGTCCTTTCCAGAGATTGTACTATTAAATAAAAGAAAGAAATTGAGCAACTATAAAACTCCTTGATACTTATAGCACAGTGTTGTACTACGTTACATAATTATAGTTAATTAAGTAACGTCAATTTAGGTTACTCCATCAGCCAAATCAAGATAACAAATATATGAATACTAGCGGCCGCCCGCGACTTCGTACGTGTGGATCCCGTTTTACCCCTTAGGGGTGGAGTTTCGTAAAATCCTTTCTTAGCGGATGCCTACGTCATAACATCTACCTGCATGCCAAATTTCAGCCCGATCTATCCAGTGGTTTAGGATGTGCGTTGATAGATCACTATGTCAGTCAGCCAGTCAGTTAGACGGTCAGTCACCTTTGAGTTTCATATATTATTTAGATTTTATAATAATAAATCCCTTTATCGTGATTGATTGAAGTGTTACGTATCAGTAACTTAATCTATTTATTTATTTATTTATTTATTTATTAGGTACACCAACAAAGTCACATACACAATACAGTTCATACATTTTAACATGGTTTAACACCTGATACGTATATGACCTCAATTACAGGTATACACAGCATTTCTTTTTGCAATGTTAGGGTAATTATACACTAGTAAAAACAAAAATCGATTGAATAGAGTCTAGAGTTTAAGCACCGAACAATATAAAGGACTTAGTAATTGTTCATTTTGTTCGGTGCCTAAGTCGTTCCGAATACAGGCTTGAGTTTTGACTTAAATTTAGGGAGGCTGTCACCGAAAACGTCAAGACCGGTGTCTGTGTCTGGGTTGCCAGCCACCGCTTTATTATACGTTGCACACAACCGGTTAAGTGGCGAGTTTTGGCCTAACTTAGTTTTGCACAAGGGGATGTGAAAGAGGTCTCTACAGAGATAGCGAGAACTTTGCCTTGGAACACGAAAACGAATTTTTTCAAGTGAGTCTTGGGAAACTACCATGCCGTTGAGAAGTTTGTACAAGAAAAGTAAGTCTAGCGTCTTGCGACGGTCGCATAGTTTCTGCATTTTGAAGAAATCAAGACGTTCTTCATAGCTGTTGTGCACGGTAATCTGACCGCGACTGACAAAAGCTAGATGTCGCGTGAAAGAGCGGTTTATTCTTTCTATTCTGTTGATGTGTGTGTTGAAAAAAGGATTCCATACTATGCTGCTGAATTCGAGAATAGACCTAACAAGGGAATTATAGAGAGCTATTTTGGCGTCAATTCGACGAAAATCTTTTGTGGCACGTTTGAGGAAGCCAAGCATACGGGAAGCCCGGTTGACGATGTTATTATAGTGCGATATGAATGATAACTTTTTATCCAGGATGACACCCAAATCTCTTATCTCATCAACCCTGCCAACCTGAGAACCATTTATTGAGTAAGAGGTCTGAAGAGGGATTCTTTTTTTAGTGAAAGTTATATGGTGACATTTTGCCACGTTTAAGATCATTTTATTGTCCTGGCACCACTGATAAACGGACTCTATATCTTCCTGCAAAAATGCGGAGTCCTCCCAGGATTTAATTTCGCGGTATATTTTCATGTCGTCAGCAAACAGTGAACAATAACTGTGTTTTACGCGCCGTACAACGTCATTCACAAAAATTACGAACAGTACAGGACCTAGGTGGGAGCCCTGGGGAACTCCAGAAGTTGCCTTATAGCTATACGACTCATGCCCGCTCACGACTACAGACTGGGTACGGCCAGCAAGGTATGATTTAAACCATGACAAGAAAGGATCCGCTATACCATACGACTTTTCCAACTTACTCAATAATGTCAAGTGGTCTACTTTATCAAACGCACTGCTAAAATCCGTATATATTGAGTCCACCTGTCCACCCGAATCAATTTCCCCAATCAGTGAGTTGGTGTAGGAGAAAAGATTGCTAGTAACAGATTTTTTTTCCCGGAAGCCGTGCTGTTGATCGCTTATCATGTTTTTTGTATAGTTAGTAAGAATTGGGCATATTAGGGATTCGAAGAGTTTAGACATAGCGGACAAGATGGAAATAGGCCTATAGTTTTTAACATTTTCACGCTCGCCACTCTTGAAGATAGGGACAATGCGTGCCTTTTTCCATTCCTCGGGAAATATGCCAGTAGACAAGGATTTATTGAAGATTTCAGTCAGCGGATAGGCCATTACTGATGCGCACCTTTTTAGGAATAACGGTGGTATTTTATCGGGTCCTGCACTCTTGTGTACATCAACGCGTTTCAATCTATGTAAAACCTGTCTCTCATGTATGGTGACTTTATGTAGTGGAAGGTTTTCAAAAATGTCAACTGTGTGCTTACTCTCCAGCTTGGAAGGTTCTGAGTAGACAGAACTGAATTGAGCTGCGAAAAGATTTACCACCTCACTGGCAGAGCATGCTTTGACGTCTTCTCTGTACATGTTGGATGGAATGGTCCCTGAGCCGGCCCTTTTGTCCTTAATGTATTTCCAAAAGTATTTAGGATTTTTGTGAACATTGTCTTCAACTCTTGCTATATAAGCCTTGTAGAGAGATTTAGTTAGTTGCCTACAACGATCTCGTAAAATTTCAAATTCAATTTTATCACGTGGATTACCAAATTTTTTAAATCTATACCTAAGTTTTTCCTTTTCTGCAATGAGATTAATTAGTTTTTTATTAAACCATGGGGGATGATACTTTTTACTAGTAGATTTGTATTTGGGAACGTTTTCGATGACCGCCTCGTTAATTCTATCATACAACACTGCAACCATATCATTAACACTTAGGTCTCTAAAGGCATCACACCAGTCCACACTCTCTAAGCATTTGTTGATGCAATCAAAATTTGCCTTATAAAAGTTAAAATCTGAACGAGGTTTGACAGCTATATAGGAGCCTATGAGGTTACCAAAACTTATTTCTAATTGTGGATGATAAGAGTCTAACCTACTGAAAACATTAAGGGGCTTGGTGACTGTTACATCTGACATGTTTGTTAGGACTAGATCAAGTATTCTACGGTCGCAATTAACGATTCCATTACACTGATTCAAACAAGACAGAGACATAAAATCAACTAAGCTATATCCAAGATTACTATTGTAGTTGTGAGGTAATAATTTATTATTGTCGTCATCCAAGGTCCAGGTTATAAAACCCATATTAAAGTCCCCAATCAACAAAACGTTGTCTACCTTAGTTAATACTTCACTGGACTTTGTGAAAAAAATTGTTCACGTTATCAAACCTCAGTGGCGGAGGCAAGTAAATGGCACATATCGCTATCTTTTTCATATTTTTCTCTAATGGAAGCTCGATGACAATCCACAGATCCTCGCCATCAGTTTCCCATTGCCGAACTCTATACGAGATGATATCTTTTTTGACTATTATCATCACTCCTCCACCTCTGGATTTTACAGGTCCCGAACACGATGAGCGATCCTTTCTGTAGACCGTATATTTGGGATCGATGAACTCACTGTCGTAGATATCGGGCGTTAACCACGTCTCCGTGATGACGATCGCATCGTAGTCGCACTGCATAGCGTTCATGTAAAAGTCTTTTGTTTTGGTTTTCATGCCTCTCACATTTTGGTAATAGATCTTGAAAATAATAGAGATACTCCCAACTCTACTGTTGCCATCATCGGATGGTTGTCTAGGCAATCAATTCATCTAGAACGTCTCTATTGGAGATAATTTTAGGTCGTGAAGATTCATCCTTACGTACGTAAATTTTACTGTTTCTGACCCACACAAACTTGATACCAAGAGCCTTAGCCTTTTGCCTCGTAGCTGCATGCAACAATTTGTTCTCAGGGGAGAGATGCTCTGCTACGAATATGGGCGCTGCTGCACCACCGATACCAATCGTTTTCGTATTTAGTTTCGCATCTTGGTGCTGTCTGTTGTACTTAGATACTGCTGCTATCACCGTGTCTCGACATCTATTGCTGCGGAGTTTGATTACAGCCGTCCTAGGGCGGCTGTTTGTGGGATCGATTTTGGATACTCTGAACGCAGACAGAATGTCACAGTCCACGATTGGTGCATCCACGACTTTTCCAATCTGCATCACGGTCTGGGCCAGATTTTCATTTTGGAACTCCGGAAGTCCATGAATTTCAATGTTTGAGTCCCGTGAGTATTGCTCCATGGCTGAGATACGAGTGAGTGCGTCCTTCAGCTTTGTTTCGAGCACGTTGTTTTTTTCTTGCAATTTTTGGACATCAGAGTTGCGGTTCTCCACTAGCTGCTTCAATTCTTCGTATTTTTCATTGAAAAAGTTAATGGATTCTTTGATTTCTTGTACTTCTTGATGAAAGGTCTTCAGTTCTGTTTCCAGCACCCTACTAATGATTTTCGGTAGTTCGCTATCGAGAGTCTCCTTGATCTTTGATGAAATCAATTGCACCAGGTCACTGCCAATTTCAGCGTGTGAAGGTTTTACTTTGGAATCCTCACACGAGCCGCCATCTGCTTTGGTGCCCCGAATAGGCGTATCAGAGTTGTCACCGATTTTGGGTTGGTTACTTTTGCATACCGGGCATTTCCAGGAATTTTTCGCATCTTTGGACAGTTTCTTGAAGTTTTCTTTTGTTAGATTGACACAAACAAAGTGGTAAACTCGAGGACACTTGATACATGAAATGGCCTCGGTCGCCGAAATCAATTTGTTACAGCCTCCGCAGATACTCATCGTGATACTATTTTCCCCGAGCTTGGGTAAAATATTGCGTAGGGTGGCAACACAGAATGTCTATGGTCGCTAGTAGCTGTCACCTGTCACTGAGTTATGACAGTTGGGTCTGTCATTTGATGTTGACATACACAATTTGTATTAATATTGGACGGTAGTTGTGAAAATGTAGCTTCCAGGCGAATAAATATTTGCTTGAATATCACTTGTTATTAATGCAGGCACTGAGATAACACTTGTGTTCTAATCTAGCGCACTTTTTGAAAGCTCTAAATTAGTTTTACGGTTACAGAATTGAATGAGATACAAACGCTCCACCGCTGAAAAGATTCACGAGCTAATCAAACTATCTCTTCCATCCAACTAAACAATTTTCAAAGAATCCAAAATGAGCATAGTGGTGCGAAAAACTCGGGCCAACAGTTTCCGTGTCGGTGGAAACTTGTTTAATTTAACTTTTGACAATGCCCTAATTTTTTCTACGCTGCCCACTGTGCAGGGTTTCGTTCAGGAATGTGGGTTAGAAGGGTTAAAATCTGTATTTAAACATTTCGCTTGGGAATTTTTGGACGATATTTTGGAACGAAGTTAATCTACACTTAATAGAGCCTGTGAGGTTTGTATATTGAAATATCAGAAAAAACCTCTAAGAGGTATATAACTAAGCATTTTCTATGAAGGAGATATGCCGTTTCAAGCAGACTAGGAAGAAACTGTAAAGTTGCTTAGCAAATAAAATGTAAGCTCCTCCTCTCCCAAAACATTAGCAGGGTTAAAATTATAAATGTAATGCCGCTCTTTAAACCTATTTGCAGTAAATAAACGTCATTTTTATGAAGACGTAGCGTGGGCAAGCCTCCTACTAGGTGGACCGTCGATCTGGTAAAGGTCGCGGGAAGAGTCTGGATGCGGGCAGCGCAGGACCGTTCATTGTGGAAAACCTTGGGGGAAGCCTTTGTCCAGTAGTGGACGTCCTTTAGCTGAAACGAATGAACTTTTATACAACTTCTTGAAAAAACCGAGATCGGTTCAACGCAGTCTTAACGCAACCTCACGGTGCCGTGATAGTTAAACTTTCTTAGCGTTTTTAGACAGTATCACTTTATTCACATTTGCATCGCTGGCTGCCGGCCAGCACACTGTTACCCTATTTTCATTTTGCATTTACAATTTCCAGCCTTTTTGTGCAAAGATCTACTTAGCTGACGGGAAGTTCGATTGTATTTTCTAGTTTGCGTTTTCATAAAATGACAATTTGGCACTGAAATTTCATAACTGTACACAAGTTAAAAGAATTATTGTGGTAAAAAATCGTAGCTGAGTTACAGTAGAAGTTAACTGTAAGGTTAGGTTGGCATATTTAAATTAGTTGTTTTTTATAATTTTATCTACATACATTGCGAAATTTTTTAGGATTCCTACTCAAATGTCTCCAGCGAGACTCTTTTAATATACCTTTATTGTCTTTTGGCTGTCAGCGACCTGTATCTTATGAACCGTAAGATAATAGGTAGGTCACAGTTGAATTCTTCATAAATTGTGGCACATTTCATAAAATGAAAAAGGGGTAGGTATTTAATAGAATCGTTTTTCTTTTTTCTAGATAATCCATGGTGTGAAACCAATTCGTGCTTTTTGTTAATAAATCCTGCTCTGCATTTGTATTCCTGTGTAATTCAACAGTTTTACAAAACCTAGCAAAGTTAGACAGCATCAACAATTATTGTCACTGAGGACGTTAATGCGACGTTTGTAGTAGGTATCTATGCTGCATCAGCATCTCGCTGCTGCAGACTCGTAAAAGTGTTTCCATTGCAGCCAATTATCTGCCTTTTGATGTTTAAAAATAATTAAAACGCAAATCTTGCACACGATACTAACCAGCTGAATTTATCTGGCAGTCTTCAAATAAGCAATACTGCTAGTTATTACTGAACAGCTCATATTTAATTCGGAAATTCATAGTCTAAATGAACTCAAAGAGCCTCAAACGCCCGCATAAAGCTCCGTTCCATCAGAGGCCGGTTTAAAAAATAACAACACCATTTTAAGTTCGTTTATTTGCTGCCCCGTGAAAGCCACCATTGCATATTGTTACGAGTTTTATTCGCTTTGAATAAGTTTCGATTGTTCACCGCAGTGCGCCGGGCCGCCTTAAAAGTATTACGGGCAATCACAATAAAGTAGCTAGCTTAACTTTGGCTCTACCTAAAACTTTGTACTGAACCTTTGAAGAGCGTGCAATTTTGTTACGTATTTTCGTCTCGAACAACATAAGTTCAGCGATACTTGTGTGGAAAATTATGCCGTTGTAATTGTTTGGCCGTATTTTTGGGGCTTAAGCAAACGTTTCGTTTGATATATTGTTACGCGATGGAAATCGTTTCGGTAATGTTTTTGTATTATAATTGGCTCTCTTTTATTGTTATTATGGAATATTGACTTGCCAGATAAACATAATGTCTATTTAATCTAATAATTACTATTTTTATACAATCGCTGCTATGTGTGTGGCGCTCATTATCTAATAGTGGCTAGACTGAAATGATGATGATAATAAAATTAGTCAAGCTATCTCCCATATCAACTTGGTTCCTCAATTTTGGGATATTGACTGTACGTGTATTGTTTACGTAGGTCTGTATCTATTTAGGTATTAATTTATCTACCATCTTGTCACGTGCATATTTGTATAATCTCTACTAAACGACGACTCTACCAATGTTTACTCTCGACGTTCATTATTTCCACGTTTCCGGTCCAAATTTAAAAGTCACAATGACATACGACACCGCATTCGGATCGCGTCCCAATTATTCCGACTCATTAAAAACGAGACGAAAATTAAATCCGTAATTGGTATTGCATTATCAGCCGTCACTGAAGCCGATTTAATGTTGTTTTAATACTCAATTATTGTTTTACGTTGTTTTGGAAAAATGGAACTTGATTTTTGTCAATAAAATTAAATGTAGAGGTATAAGCGAAGGTCTCTGCCCACTATTTGTATTTTTTTTTATCAAATCTCACATGTCTTCATCATTATCATCATTTCAGCCACAGGACGTCCACTCCTGAACATAGGCCTCCCCCAATGATTTCCACATCGCCCGGTTGGTAGGCCTACACCTTTCATCTACATGACCACAAGTCATGTGTCATGTAATATGCCGTCATCACTACATTTGATTGATACTAATCATCTCAAAAACTGTACTGGTACTCGTATACTTTTACATTTTAGTCATAAATATCAAACTGTCTCCTTTATTACAAAACGTACTACGTTCGTAGTTTCAAAAGCAATTAATTACTGTTTTTACATTGCAGCCGGGTAAATCGCGTGTAAAATTTGATCATTTGGGTTTTAAATAGTCAATTCTGCTGGCTTTGTAGCTAATTGATTATTTTTGATTGATTAATTTCAACGAATCCACGCAGACATGACAGGTGTAAAAGGTAATCGTGTATGTTGAATTTTGAAATGAATTTTCACTTTATATGATTATTTACGAAATATATAGAATTTGATTATTTTGGAACTGGGATTCCATAATGCCAATAATCATAAATGATCATGACATGCCCTTCGTATTGTACCATTGTACTACATGCATTGATAACGACCTTAGTAGGTACTTAATGCCCGTATTCACAAACATTAAGGCTGGGTTGCACCATCTTACTTTGACTTTGACAAACGTCAAAAATCTGTCAAATTCCATACAAAATGCACCGGTTATCGTCATAGTTACCGTTAAAGTTAGGTGGTGCAACTCAGCCTTAGTAATGTTACTGTGAGACACAGTGCGCGTGACACACGAACCCGCTGCTTCACTTAAGCAAGCATCGTTTGCGAATACGGGCACCGTTATTTTTTATTTATTTATTACTAGCTGACCCAGTGAACTCTGTTCCGCCTTAAAGGCAATAAATAAGCCATCGCAATTTTTCTTTAATTGCTCACCGTTTAGACCTACCCTGGACTACGACAAACATTTTAAAACCAAAATCAGCTCAATCGGCCCAGCCGTTCTCGAGTTTTAATCAGACTAACGAACAGCAATTCATTTTTATTAATATAGATTACATAGTTATATTTAACGTGTCTTAAATCCTCTTGAGGTTTGTCCAGACACTAATATCTCTATTATCTCTACAAGTGCCATAACTTGAGTTATTTTGAACGTTAGCAACATTACCAAAACCTTTACTATTGCATTCTAATTTTATGAGAAAATTCCAACAATCGTCACGTCACCGTGACAATGAGGTCTGCGAGGACAATGGGGAATTCGGAATTTTTGTGGGCAACCCTCTGGCACCAAGTGATTAATGGACGGCGTGAGATTCGGAGGATTTTCCAATACGCTTCAGCTACTTGAAAACGTTCAGATAAAAGCATTGTTGTAATGGCAGTGGTCATCTAGGAGAGTTATTGAGGCGATAGTTCTGCAAATATAAGGTTGAAAAGATTTTTCATGGAACTATGCGGATGTAAGGAAGTTAAGTTGAAATAAAAACAGTGCTCTGATCTCGTTCACCGCCTGACCTTTTACCCTGGGATGTTATGGATATCCGTAACTGTAACCGAAAATTTCGGATATCCAAAATAAAAAAATATCCGTAACCGTAATCATAACCGATTCAAAAGTTTCGGATGTTAACAGAGTCAAGCAAGTCTCTACGCTGATTTAATGATTGCATTTTGAAGTAGGTACACATGAGTTTTTTTCCCATAAGATAAAAGCTTTTTTGTAAGACCACAAGAAGGTGACAGATCCCAAGGAAATTTCTTCTGCACCTATTCTATTCGTAAGGCCTGAACTGTGTTGGACAACTATTGCAATTTGCATTCTATAGCACAGATATCCGTAACCGTAACCGAAACTTTCGGATATCCGAAATAAAAATATATCCGTAACCGAAACCGGTATAATATTATTCCAATATCCGTAACCGTATCCATAATCGAAACTACATATCCATAACATCCCTAATTTTACCTAGTCCTCTGGATTTTCTGAAAGAGACCGCATCATAGCGATAAGACCGCCTAAATTTGGCCGTCTCTTTTGTATATTTATTTTCTTGTCTTGTGTGGTATTTAAACAATGAAGTATGATCTATCTATCTCTGTTTAATAACTATAACATAACCTCCTATTGTATTACTCAGAAAGTCAAACATATAATATTGAAAGAGTTATCGAAAACCCTTAAAATTGATTTTATAGGGCATGTCTTATCAAACCTGACCTCATTCAGTAATAAATAGTTTCCTAAGTAAGTCAGGACTAAAACTTAGGACACAATTCTCCAAACAATGTCCTTGAGACATCACAAGGACTGATGACATTGTGCCGACGACCCAGTCACATTCCTTCGAGTATCTCAAAATAGGGTCTATTGTTTATAAATCATTTACGTACCCATTTGTGAATCAGCTTGTACCAAGTCATTGTAATACTGTTCAGGAGTAACAAAGGTTACATTCCACAATAGCACCTTTGTCTGACGTCCACCAGACGTATGTAAACAGCGTTGCAAGTCCCAAAGTAAATACAGTTATTTACCTAAATGAAGTCAAAGGTCTATTATAGTTTTAACCAGCTCCAGACTGCGGCTTTCTGTCACAAAAGGACTGAAATAGGTTTATTTATTTTTTTAAAGATTTATGCTTAGAACATGAGATTAAATTAAAAGAATGCCTCAAATGAGACACGTACCTTGGGCCGACCTTGGACCTTGGGACCTCTCAACAGTCATGGTAGTATCCAATGAGGGTTTTCGCGATTGAAAAATCCGCCAGATGGCAATACGTAGACGCGAGGTCCAAATGCTGCGTGATTGGTGGATTTTGACATATCTGTCAATGTCATGTCAAAAATAACCAATCATGCAGCATTTGGACCTCGCGTCAACGTATTGCCATCTGGCGGATTTTCAAATCGCGAAAACCCTCATTGAAGGCATAAAAATGCTTTTTAAAGTGAAATATGACGTTCTCAATATTAATTGCAAGTCGATTTCAAGAATACCTTTATTTACTAAAGGAAATTCAAGGAAAAGTTTCCACGAAGAGACTTTTATGGTCTTACAGAAGCCGTAGACATTGAATTTGATTAAAATTCTCAATACTAAGAAGTTCAGCGTTTCAAATATGATTTATCAGTCATCTATGAATAAATATTAACGTTTTTAACATTGTATGTGGGTATTTTAAGGTAACAACTCTGTCGCCCGTATTCACAAAAATTACTATCAAGTCTCGCGCGTGGACGCACAGGGTGACACATGAACCAATCACAGAGCTCTATTCAACGCTGTGCGTTCGACTTGCTACTTCACTTAAGTAAGCATCGTTTGATAATACGGGCGTGTAAAATCTAAAGTAATTAAAAGGTGCTATTTTGCAAATGTTCTATTTCTCAAATGATGTTGACTGTACCAGTAAAATGCAGGAAACAAATCTGAGCATGCATCATTCCTCCATTTGGGTACAAAGGGCCCGTCATTAACTTTCGAGCCGTATTTATTAAGCGTCATCTGATGAAAACGTACTAAAGTCAGATACAGTAGACTTACTTGGTTAGAGAAAAGATTAGCTAAATAAATAATAATAATAAATAACCCCACCTCCCGTTCCTTCTGTCTTACTCAGTTTGCCTCTGGTAAGGACGTGTCATGCTCCTGCCATTGGAAACTAAATGAACTGATGAACCAATGAACGTTGGGTTATCCAATAATTCATACATAATAAGGGAAAACCCAGCTCTAAAGCAGTAGTTAGTTCCCTGCAATAGGCTGTGATAGCCTTAGGACTGAACTGCTTTCATGTTCTGAGAAATTCGGATTTTCCGAGAAAAATTGAGGGAAGAAAAAATTGTATTTCACTTTGCTCGTTTTATTAGAGAAAAGTCTACTGCACCTAATTCTTTAGTGATGAAAACTTGCGGAACTTTAAGAGCGGCCTTTTGATGCCGAGAAATGAATAATCCTTCACTCGGCCGAACAATAGAGCTCATCAAGAATAACGATGGTTTTAAACAAAACAGGCCATTCAACAGTCGAGATTCGTCTTCAACGAAATTGTGTCTCTAAGGTTCAGAATCCACTAACAAATGGCGTTAGATTTGTTAGCGTCCACCAAACAGAGTGTGGGCATTTGTATTCTTAAGATAATTCCAGAAATAAACTGTACCTGCAGTGTTTTATTGTTTTAAACTAAGCAGAACCAACAGTAGACGGCTGGATTGTTGACAGATTTAAACTTTGAAGCACTGGAGATGGAAATGAACTACGGGATTTGCTGGAATTAATAACAATGGCAGAGCAGAATAAATATCAATTGGAATTCTTATTACCTATACCAATGAAAGTTATCGATTATTTAGTAAACGAAAATAAAAATACAACACAAAATATTGTACCAACACGTAAATTAAAAAACAAGACCGTGGAGCATGGCCGTGCAGTGCATAGGAAATTAGGTAGGTGCTACCTGGGTGTAAAGGTGTTTCGAAGAAAATTTGAGATTTTAAATTTTCCAAGGAAGGATAATTTTGCTAGTGTAAGATCTCTTGTTGTAGTTGTTCCCAGATTGATTATGACATTGAGCTTTGAATCCTGATTTTCCGAAAATAAATATGACAGATAGGTCTCATGGTCATGGTCATGGTCTTTGAAAGGCAAAATTGAGAAAAAAAGAGCTATAACAGACAACAAGTCTGACATAGGGTTCTGACTCTGAAGTATTATTCATTGAATACATACAACCCACTTGATGGAAGGATAAGAAGAAAGAGCTTATATTATAATGTGGTCTACTCGTGCTTCCATTAAGTAATATTATTTCAATCCGACGAGTTCTATGGAAAGATTACCTTATAATTTATACGGATTATTAACCAAGTTCTTAATAATGTGATCTCCATAGACTTAGGAGCATTGTTTACGGTATCAACTGTATTCTAATCTTTAGAAGATTAGTATTAATTAATTTTGTTAAACAGTTCCTTTCGCGTTATTTAGACTTAATTAAGCCTATTAAAAGGATAAATGGCTCAGCTCATGTTCAAAGGCTAATTTGCGTAAAATATACTTTGTTGCTGGTTTGTTTATTATTGAAGGAACGTTTCTGTCTTTGAAATGTTAAGAGGATATTGTAATATTAATTATCTTACTGAAATCTTAGGCTGGGTTGCACCATTTTACTTTAACTTTGACAAACGTCAAAAATCTGTCAGACTCCATACAAAAAGCACCGGCTATTATTGTTATTGTTACGGTTAAAATAAGATGGTGCAACCTTTAGATGCAACTCAGCCTTAATATTTCAACAAACTACTAATTTTCTTATTACTAAATAGGTAGATTTGTAGATTTATACAAATAATATACTAGCTTTTGCCACCGGCTTCCCAAGCGTGAAATACTGTCTGTCTCAGTAAAAAAAAAACTGCCGGGACAAAAACTACAAATGTTCTTTCTGAGACTAGACTTCCATCATCAAAATCAAAACCTTGAAGTAAGAAACTGGTGATGAAATTTTGTGTAGTTCTTAAGCTTCCTGAAGTTCATTTCTGATTTATTGAAGCATGTTAGTAAAAAATAAAAAAATGGTTTTAGAATATTTTATAGCAGTCTAGATTTAATGTTGATGCTAAGTCGCAAGCAGGAACTCCTAAAATTTTGACGACCTATAACTATTTTATAAGACAAATATCACAGACAATGTGGCCCATCCAGTGAAGTAGCCGTATAAAGCTCGTCACCTGCCATTTTTGAACAGAAGGCTAAGGGGATGGTCGTAACTGAGATATTTGAAGACTCATACAAACATACGTCAGACATGAGATGCCTGAGGTCCCCGACACGCCTCGTTGAAGGTATTAAGGAGAAATATAGAACAAGTCATTGGTTTGCAGCGGGAAGACAATTACTCCTTTTAACGAGAAATTCTGGAAGAAGGTGAGGTTTAAAACTGTCAGGGTCACAATCTTGGGCACAGATTTTATAAACCATTTTTGCGGTATAAGTTTAAGGCTCAAGTACCAACAGCCCTAAAGCACTGAATCTTCTTTTCGGAGAATCACATTATTTCAGGCCTGTAAGGAAAGTAAACTGGGAACAACTACACAAAGTGGTTTTCCAGTTTCTTAATAAATAATGGGATGGCTTATTATTATGCCCTTGACATTTTTACACTGCACTATCTAGTCCCATATCATACACTTTGGGATTCGTTTCTTCTCTAACTAACCGTGGCATATACTGGTTTGAAGAAGGTAGAAGATAATTAGTTAAATAACCTGCATGTTCGTTCGTTTCAGCCAAATGACGTCCATTACTGGACAAAGGCCTCCCCTAAGGTTTTCCACTATGAACGGTCCTGCGCTGCCCGCATCCTGGCTCTTCCCACGACCTTTACTAGATCGTCAGTCCACCTAATAGGAGGCCTGCCTAGGAGGAGCGTGGGCAACGCTATGTCTTCCAGCCCGTACCCGTAACCTTCATACCTATGTACCTAATGATTTTCCTGTTCTTCAAAAGATAAACTTGGTAGTTATTATTTGCACTTTCAAGTCCAAGATAGGCTAGGTCCTGGACGGAACACAAAGTAGGTAACTGATTTTAGTTCAAGTTTACGACAACCGTGCTAACTCTATGTTTGTCAACTCACCCGCCAAATCTTACCCCTCGCACCACTCCCGCAAGTTTTACGAACCAAGGTCCGTCGTAAAGCTGCTAGCGGGCTCACAATGGCGTAGACTCGGACGTGATACGTCACAACCATGGTGCTTGATGGATTTATGTCCCTCAATGGTTTTCGTGATGTCTTTGTTGCCGGTGCCTCTGTTATCTGTGTCGTGTAAGATGGCCTTTATCTTTATAGTTAGGTGAGGGGTTCTTGTAAGCATGTTAGGGCAAAGATCGAACTTTTATATACTCGTATTGTAACGCTCTTAGGTTGTTGTAACACGTAGAGTTAACGACTTTTTACTGCTAGACTTTTTTCTAAGGAATAGTCCCGTTAACTCTTCGTGGTAGTTAAATATGCTTGTGTTACGAAGACCGGGTTCGAAACCGCGGATCTCGATTTGGACACTTCGTCACTTTAATAGTAATATTGTTTATATTTCAATATAGCTGGAAGAAAAAGAGAACATGTTAATTATCCAGGTATACAATGAGATAGCTCATTGCAATATTGAAAAGTGTAAGATTAAATCTTTATCAAAACGTGTCGGCAAACTTTATTTCGTTGAACAAACAAAAAGGTAAAGTCATTTAGTAATTGATACCTCTTTTAGAATCAAGCACTGCAATTTTAACACCCAATTAAAAATGAAAAGAGAAAAGGACAAGGAAAATTATAATTCAAAGTTAAGTTTAAACCACAAAAGGACTGGATCCTTTACATCGGCACTAATGGACTGATCACAATGCTCGGAGTTCATTGAGATCCTTCAAAGCGTTCCAAAGTTGGTCCCCACAAAAACAAATACGGGAGAAGAGACTAGTCTTGACTTTCCAAAGCTAGAATTCACCCCCTATCTGGGGAGATTACAGGCCCCGTGCGGGTAATTTTGTATGGCTCAAACCAAATATGGACACGTTTACTTTGATGTATAGTTGGCAGATGTGGCTGCGAATTGTTTATTTTGAATTGTGTTTTGGAAGTAAAGATCGGTGTATTTCAGTCTTCGCATACGAAACTTTAAAGTCTCTGATAGAAAGCGAGAGGAGCTTTGTTGCGCGTGTTAACATTATTACAACTATTGCGCCCGTATTCACAAACGATGCTTGCTTCAGTGAAGCAGAAAATCGAACGCACAGCGTTGAACAGAGCTCTGTGATTGGTTCGTGTGTCACCCTGTGTGTCCACGCGCCCTGTGAGACCACATAGTAATGTTTGTGAATACGTGCGTTAATACACCTCAAAATATCCAGTCTATTTTTTGTTGTAAGCCATCACATTAGTGTTTTCTTTAGAAAACATAATACCTACTGAGTAATATTTTGATAATAATGAGCTCATTATTTTCAAGTGTAGGTATGCCCAATTAGTAAATAATATGGTATGAAATTCAACCTCTCTATATCTTAGAGATAAAGTATGTTCAAACTACAAAAGAACAAGATAATTAATTTGGCAAGATACTCGATACTCGTACCATAAAGTTTAACTTACTACATTTGCACCACATTAATTAACAAACGTCAAAAATCTGTCAAATT
Source organism: Ostrinia nubilalis (assembly GCF_963855985.1). Taxonomy (NCBI): domain Eukaryota; kingdom Metazoa; phylum Arthropoda; class Insecta; order Lepidoptera; family Crambidae; genus Ostrinia; species Ostrinia nubilalis. Next base: position 11,788,701 of record NC_087103.1, read on the forward strand.
CCATACAAAAAAAATCCATTTATGTGAAAGTTGGGGGGTTATCTCCAAAGTCATTATTATAACTACTAATACCCGTCACTGAGCCTGTCGCAACTTGATCAATTACCACGTGCACCATCCAGTAAACTGGTAATTCCTTAAACAAGTCCCTTCTGAGCACATAATCTTATTGGATCAGGCCGGTGCAGGGAACTGCTGAGAATCAATTTTGTGTCGGTCCAGGTGAAGCCAAACTAGCACTTTTATGAAGTTAAAGATTAGTGAAGTTTTATATTGAGACCACATTGTAAAAGTGAATAAAAATAAACCGTTTCAAGATAAGAGACTTCTAAGAGCCTAATGCCCGTTTTCACCATCAATCCCTAATTTTTAAGTGACCCCTATGGTAACAAATAACAGGAATTTCAATCAACAGCCCGTCCCAACTATCGACCAACTAAAAGTCGGTGGTCTGCGCTGAGGCTTACCCACGACAGTTTTGTGGGATCCAGTAATGCAGGATCCAGTAAAACTGGACTATCGTGTGAACATTCAAGTGTGTATTTAATTGAAAGTTTCCAAATTCGAGCGGAACGGTTTTTTGCGGGACACTGCAAACTGGATTTTCGTGTGCATAACACGCTCCTGAAAAAACAGTTCCTGCCAAAAAGTTCCTTTCTCCGTCTTCAGAATTTTTGATGAGACGTGTCCTTAAAGTTGGCTGTTGTGACATAATTCCACACTCAAGCGTAATTACTGAGCGTTCAAATAATGTGAATGAAAATAAGCATGGTGGTGAATGAACTCGTCATTTCATCTTGATACGAATAGCTGTCATACATCAAAAACTAAAGTAAAGCCTTGTTTTATGCGAGGGGATAAAAGCCCACTTACTGACCAGCACGTAACCTACCCCTTCCGAGTATTCAAGCCAAACCCGCCCTTATTTACACGTATTATGCTAATATAATTTTATATGGCGCACTATAACGCCAACGAAACTGTCACGACGACGTGACGGTATACGAGACGAGGACGCTACGTGAAAAGTGTCGAAAACAGAATATAACGCGTCCTACATCTTGGTTGCAGCAGAAGTGGATCCAGGAGGCTCACTCGTTCACCTCATCACGTGATTTCTTCGAATCATCATCATCATTAGGTCATTTACTATCCACTGCAAGAGCTTTTAAGCCATTTTGTGAAAAATATTATTGGCAGGTAGTTGCTAATTGCTCATAAGATAGGCCCCCTTAATTGATATTTATTGTCCGTGGAGCATAATCTTTTCTTAAAGGTTTTATACCTTTGTTTGTCACCTGTCATCAGCTATGCAATGGAGGGAAGTCGAACCTTAATTTCGAACTCCTCCTATGTTCTTCTGATTAATTTCGTTGCGGATCCCATGACAGTTTAACTTTCCCCCGGGACAAACTTGACCTTCATGGGTTAGGTTTTTATTGGCGGTCAAGCTGTAGATCCTGGCTACACAGGAGTTGCAGTGGTGGGAACGAGAGGTGGGAATAGTCCCGTATCTACTGCAAGAGCAAGGCCCTCTCTAATTTACCACAGGCAAATAGTGGATTTAGCCTACACTTCATAAGCTGGCCGTTAAATTCATGAGTCCTGATGACCGCTGATGATTGCATATTTGCTCCTCAGTCATCCTTTAATTGCCTTTAATGGCTGCGTCTTACATTTTGTATTTCATTACAGTAATAGTATAAAAAATACTGTAATATATTCGAGTACATTACATCTGTCTCAAAACGATACTAATGGCACCTAGATATTTAGATACTTAAGTAGTTGCAAAAGGAACGATTTTGCATCAACAATCTTATTATTCTGTCGTCTTTACATGTTACAAGAAGTAAAATATGGAAAATGAACTTTCTACGCTCACCCCTATTGTTATCGAAACCACTATTTTGTATTCGAAGCAGTGACGAATACCGATGGAATTTAAAGAGAATACACTTACAATAAACGATATTTGGTGTGTTGTGTAACTTGAGTATCGCCGAACGTTTACCAGAATACGTTGGATTTTATGGTATGGTAATACTGACTGCAAACATGTCAAGAGCGAGTAGACATTCATTACACTATAGCGATGAGTACAGTGATTTCAATCCGGTAGATAAATTGGTCAATGTCAACTGTTCGCGCCTTGCAGACGCGATGGAATTTTATAAATAAAACTCGGAAACTGCTTATTTCGTTGTATTCTTGAGACGTTACAATTTTGATGTTGTTCGATCGGAATCCAAAAGAGAAGTGATTTTATACAATGGTTCTCAACATAAAGTATTGACTGACAAAAGTTATGTGACATTTACATTAGAAGTAGATTTTGCTATTAGAATATGTCGAGGCGCGAGTAGGGCCGCAACATACTCCCCCCGGTTGAAGGCTCCAGCTCTTCAACTCTCGAAGTCTTCATCGCTGAGCAGCGGGCAGAGCCGCACTAAGGGCTGTCGGTAGCTGCCGGAGGTGGTCTTCACGTCAGCAACACGGACAATACCATCAGGGCCGGGATGCAATTTGGTTACTCGCCCAGCACGTCAACAGAGAGGTGGGAGAGATTCCTCGTGAAGTAGAATCTCGTGTAGAGTCTCCTATCTTTATCTTGCTCTTGCTTTGTCTCCATTTTGTTCTGACTTGCAATTTGGTTAAAAATTCCTTCTGACATCTTCCCCAAAAATGTTGTAGTTTCTCCAACAGAGCGTCGCGCTGGAGTCGTTTTTCATCATCAGCCTCCAGAGATGGTGACGGCAGCGCATTCAGTGGTCTTCCTGGTTAAGAAGTGCCCTGGGGAAAGGAAAAGGGAATTGTCAAGGGATGAAGTTAAAGGACACAAGGGAAGGCCATTTAGTATAGCTTCCACTTGTGCAAAGTGTTGATTGAAATTTTCTAAAAAGTTAAGTGAGACGTGTCTATTACACGTCTTAAATGATATTTGGCCGATTTGACACCAGCTTCCCAGATGCCACCAAAGTGAGGGGCGTGAGATGCATGTAGGTAAATAAAAATTTTGTGCTTTCTTGAGCAGCAAAATCAGAAAGAAAAAAATATTTAAATAGGTATGTAATAAAATGTAAAATTATGTAATTTTTATCATTTAAGTAAGAATATTTCGGCTGGCTGACCTCAGCGGGGAATAAAATATTGTGAGTTAACTCAATTACAGCTGCCAAATGAATACACTTGTATCTAAAATAAATATGAATAAACAAAAGTAACATTTACGACAAGCGAGCATCGCGTCCCCTACGATTTGCAACACTCACTTTAGATATGAATGTTGTACCTTGCACGCGTCGGCACCGAACGCACTGGAGCACAGTGCTCCGGGAGACAAGTCTGCCTTTTGTTGGCCAGATCGTTATCTCACTGCCACTAGGAGAATGTGCGAGCTAGCATGCACAATATTACGAATGCTCTCAAATGTAAAATTAGATTAATAATGTGATTAATTAATTAAGTTAATAAATTTAATTGAATTTTGATAAGCAACATGATAAATTAATAATTGAGTTATTTTTATAGATTATAGATTGATTGCACTGTAGTTGATTGCCTATGCATAGATTAATAGAACCGCCAATTAACCAGCCAAACTTAGAGTTTTGAAGTTTCGGTTTATTTTTTCCTAATGATTTTTGTTGACATATTAGAACATCCCAAAATAGATCTGCGCCTATTAAAAGATCGATAGGGCCTGGCTGATTAAAATCAGGGTCTGCCAATTTAATATTTTTAGGTAATTTTAATTTATTTAAATTAATTGGAGACTTTGGAAGAACTCCTGTGAGCTCGTCAAGAACAAAGCAATTTAGATTTGTTTGGTAATTATAACGAGTGGATTTTAGTTGAACAACACAGCTTTCATTGACTGAGCTTGAGTTGTTTCCAATTCCAATGACATTGATGGAAGTTGGATTAGAATTTAATGATAGTTTTTGTTGTAATGATTTTGTAATGAAAGATGACTGACTGCCTGAATCCAATAAGGCTCGAACTAAAGTTGCCTTTTTTGTTATTGGATTCGCGACTTCTATTAGGGCAGTAGTCAAAATGACATGTGTATTTTCTTCTTTAGAGAAGTTGACAATGGATTCCGATGGTTGTATTTGAGCATTGTTGGTTTTAGTGGCATCAACTGAATGCAATAGTGTGTTATGTCGCTCGTTACACTGCCTACATGTACCCATACGACACTCGCGGGCCGGGTGTCCTTGACGTAAACAGTTTGAACATAATTTATATTTGGAAACGTCTGTTAACCTATCCTGTATTGATTTTGACTTAAAAATTGAACAGTCGAATATTTTATGGTTTTTGTTGCAAATAATACAGACGTGTGAATTATTATTGTTGGAATTTAAAGTTGCACTATGTGAATTTGTTTGAAAAGTTGATTTATTGCTATTAAAATTTGAATTTTGATTTGATTTTACGTAATTATTTGTGTTATGAGAATTATTATTATATTGATTACGACTAGTAGATTCTAATATGTGTGCCCGGTCAATTAAAAACTGCTTAAATTGTTCTAAGGTGGGAACATCTCCTAAATTGCTACGTTGTTCTTCCCACTTTATGAGAGTATGGTTATGAAGTTTAGAGCAAATAAAAAATATAATTAATGTGTCCCAGTGCTCTGTGGGCTGACCTAGATTGGCTAGGGCACGCAAGTTTTTGGTGACATGATCTACTACAAATCGTAGGGAACTTTCAGTTTCGCGTGTCGACTGTTGCAAATTATACAATGATTTAAGATGATGATTAATGAGTAGTCTTTTGTCATTATAACGCTGGTAAATTAATTGCCAAGCATCATTATAATTGGCAGAAGACACCTCAATATTTGAAATAACACGAGCTGCATCTCCCTCTAAATAGGAAATCAAATAGTGAAACTTTTGAATAGATGACAAGCGTTCATTGTTATGAATTAAATTAGTGAAAGTGTCGCGGAACTCTTACCAGCGGAAATATGATCCGTCAAATTTGGCTATTTGGATTTGAGGTAGGCGAACACTAGAATCTGCGTCAAAAGATTGAGCCTCTAAAAATAAAGATTCGCGGCGTTTTTTGTCTTGACTTATTATTTTAGATTCATTTTGTTCATCTAAGAAACTCTTTGCCATAGCTATGCACAAAATAAAGTCTTGCTCAATGCGTTCACGCTCATCCATCTCAAAATTCAAATTTTCAGAATTTATTAATTCGATCTGAGTTTGCAGCTCGTCGTATTTGGCTAACTGACCCTCGAACTTGCTGAGCTTAAGTGACAATTCAGCAATCTCGATGGTCGTCAGCGAGGGCTGCTTTGTAATTTTGTTTAAGTAATTTCTAAATCTAGTAATTTGCCCTTTGATTGAACTACGTTTTACTAATAAATCCTTTGACATCGAATGCCTCGATGCCAAATGCGGTGATAAAGTGGCTGGATCAGTCATTATTTGTTATTAAAATATCAAATTGCTAATAAAATATTGTTTTTAAATGTATATTGCGATATTGAAATGCGTTTAGTTAATAAAAATTAGAATATTTAGTGAATTTAGACGATAAAAAAATATGCGAGGTAGTTCCAATCAAAATTACAAAGCCGCGCCTCAAATAGAAAGACACAAATTTATAATAAAAAGAATACGTATCTCACGCCCTCAGCCCCGACGGCAGCTAGGAAGCCGGTGTTGGCGCGTTGAATCAGCTGATGTCCCGTTAGCCGGCTCGTTGAGGTCGGCCGCTGGCACAACTGAAATATTCGGCAAAAAATACTAAAAACCGGGAAACTACTGGCGCGATACGTTATTACAATTAGGATTTGGCTTTAATTACTTGAAGATAAGAGAAATTGCAATGATTTGATGATATTTTGAACAATGAATAAAAATTATGGGGTAGACACAATTTGCACAAGTGAAAGTTTTTACTAAATTGGATAGGATTTCGGGAATAAAAAAGGTTTAGGAGTGGTTTAACAGTGTTGGGATGATGTAAGGAAGGAATAATCAGGGCACTTATCTGAAATCCAGGCTGCGAGGTGAAACTTTTGCTGCGTCACTGCTCGGCTGACTCCAGGTGTCCTTGGATTGTTCTTCCAGAATTGTCCGAAATTGCAGTCCTGTCACGGTCGCCAATGTTCGCGCCTTGCAGACGCGATGGAATTTTATAAATAAAACTCGGAAACTGCTTATTTCGTTGTATTCTTGAGACGTTACAATTTTGATGTTGTTCGATCGGAATCCAAAAGAGAAGTGATTTTATACAATGGTTCTCAACATAAAGTATTGACTGACAAAAGTTATGTGACATTTACATTAGAAGTAGATTTTGCTATTAGAATATGTCGAGGCGCGAGTAGGGCCGCAACATCAACTATTGACTTACGCCCGTATTCACAAACGATGCTTTCTTAAATGAAGCAGCAAATTGAAGGCACAGCGTTGAATAGAGCTCTGAGTTTGGTTCGTGTGTCGGTGTGTCATGCGTGCACGCGCACTGCGAGACCTCATAGTAATGTTTGTGAATACGGGCGTTAGTTTTAGGCCAGTTTTTATAGTCAAATAAAAAAACTGTTTTCTTTACTAATCTCTCCTTCCTTACTTACGTCGCTTGCATATATTTTCTCGTTTCATCACTTTTATTTTTTGTGTGTACTATCCTGTGCCTCCCACCATTGGGCTTATGCTGCCCACCAAGGTAGTGTTAAACGAGAGGAAAATAGAGTCACATTATTACCAGGGCAGATATGTACCATCCTAGACTGCACCTCACTTAACATCAGGTGCCATTGCGATCAAATAAATTAATTTAAAAAAATAAAAAAAATAGTCATTCCATTACGTCATTTGTTGCAAAGGACAATGGGCAAAATGGTACCCGGCTCCAATAGATATGTGTCTAGTATCGTTTGAAAGGTCTTACCAAGATGAACAACTTTTACTATGACTACCAGCCTGAGATCTGGTTGTGTACGAAGATATACATACTTTTTTGCAGAATGGTACCCGGCTCCAATAGTTATGTTTGTAGTGTCATTTGAAAGGTCTTACCAAGACGAACAACATTTACTATGGCCACCAGCCTCAGATCTGGTTGGGTTCGAAGATAAAGATACTTTTTATGTAACCTAAGTATCATAAAGTATGAAGGGGGACGCGCTCGGGGCAGGGCACCGACGAGATGGTCGGACGCGGTGAGGAAGACGGTGGGTTGTGAGTTTGCATCGTGCGGTCCACACAGCTTATGACCGCAGTCTGTGTCCATCGTATGGTACTTAGGTTATGCGAGGCAGGAAGGGTTTACTGCTCCAGCATCCTTCCTTAACTCTATAATTATTGATGGGGATAATTGTGAAATAAATATTTTTATTTAAAGAAGTTACCCCCTTATTAATAAAATGTTACACCTAGGAAGAACCTTGGATTAAAATGACATTTCCATACCAAATGACAATTTAAGCCAGAGTTCAACTAGGGTGTAACTTTTATTAATAAAGGGGTTAAAGTTTTATTACTTCTTAAGGGTTTTATTATGGGTTGCTAAAGCGAATAAACCCACAAGACCCAATAAGTCCACCCACAAGATGGACCGACAACCTCATAAAGGTAGCGGGAAGGCGCTGGATGCAGGCCCCCCCCACCAACCGGCCACTGTGGAAATCATTGGGGGAGGGAGGCCTATATTCAACTGGACGTCCTATGGCTAAAATGATCATGATGATGATGATGAAAGCGAATAAAGGGCTAATAGCTTGGGTAGTTCATCGTAGATATAATCCTTTCCTTTTCAATGCTTCTTTTAGTTATATTAATAGATTGTAGTCATAATACATACTCGTATACATGGATGATTGTGTTATACTTTCATTATAATACTTAGTGGAATTACTGCTTTCAAAACGTGAATTAGAACTGGCCCCATAGCAGACATTTTCCTACATCTAAAGGCCTTTTAAAATATATATTGGTTATGGCTATTGGAGCGGGTACCACTTTCCATACATTTGTGCCCATCATCCTTTATTGTTAACATTGATGTATCTCTATGCACGCGTTGAGGTAAACAGCTATGGGGTAAATTAAAGGCGGAGATTGTAACCCACCTATTTCCAATTTAAAAGGACAGCACCGCCTTCTTCCATTTCCACTTAACCCGTCGAATGCCGTCGCGTAGCCGAAATAAATAAATGCAATAAAACCATATCCCGTTGCAAATTGCCGTCCTGATGGCGGCCCGCTGATTGGCATTGCGACGGACTCGCCAACCGTTAAATTCGGAAATCTGATCAATGCGCCGTTAATTCGCAGCGAAATGTTTGTACAGCCCCGGCTAATGTAGTTACAGATTCGTTTCATTGGCTTGGGGTAGTGGAAATTAGGGACAGTTCGATGGAGAAGGCTGTTGGTATTGTCATTTAAAAATGCGTGCCATTTTACACTGCTTGAAAAGTGGCTATGACCAATGACCATCTATATTGGTGTTGGTACGCCGAGCGCAGACGAAGCCGAAAGCTGGCTACGGCAATACGTTCATCACTCTGTCGTAATTTGATTTCACCAAGTAAGGTCTTGTAACTTGATAGGCACTAATAAGTATCTTATAATACACGATATGGATATATCTTATAATATACGATTAACATGGAAAGCATTGGGGAAGGCCTATGTTCAGCAGTTCCTATGGCTGAAATGATGATGATGAATACACGATAAAAAATCTATTAGCATTTAAACGAAAGTTGCATAAATTTTAATATTTACTTTATAAATATATTTTTTATTACGCGAATATTTTTGCATTAATCGCCGCTTTTTGGTGATAAACTGCGTGTCTTCAGCAATTATTTAAACGTCCAAAATAAAGGTGTCCAATCGAAATAACCCGATGAAGAGCGCGAAAATAAACAGCGAATAATTTCCACAAAGTAATTAATGGAAGTGTAAAATAATGTGAAATATCCTGCTCAGTTTGCTTGCTCGTTGTTAACAAAGTCTCATTAAAACTGTTTGTGTGTTTCTGATATTGTACGGATTCCGACGCAAATATTCCGATTGTATGAAAACTGGCAAGTTATTTTTTAATGAAGCAGTTTTTCAAACCGCGGAGGTTCAACAATGCCAATCGCTGAAAGAATGAGGTAAACTATTTTTTTTATTAGCTACTGCGTGCACTGCATTAAATTATTGAAGGAGTAACTCAAGTTCTGGTTGTTTTAATGTGTTAACTAATTAACACGTTACTCTAAAGTAGACGCCTACTGTTTTAACTTATTTATACACCAATAGAAAGTAGACTGAGGTGGATCCGACCAAACAAGAGTAAATATTAATCTCAGAATAAACTTGTAATTTTGACTGAGACTTTCAATGTGCCAGTTATACCAGGAGATATTCTCGGATAAAAGTTTGGTCGAATCGGGCCTCAATGCTATTTAAACGTTAGAAACAGGTAAGTAAGCGTATTTTCATACAAGACATTCATTCATATAAGATTTTATCCAACACACCCCAAGTAAGTTGGCGTAATTATTTTTTCCCTGGCAACACATTTCAACACGAAATTACACCGCAATACGGGACTAGTGCTAGTCTTGAGGACATGCCATTACGATACACTTGTGGCCACTGAAAGTGCCACTTCTGGAAATGTTTTGTTCCTACGTTTAGGTATTTTTTCACGAGAATTGGAGGAATAGTTGTGACTGAGCATTTTACGCTAGACTTTTCCAGTGACGGAAAGTGTTATTTTAGTTATTAATAGAAGTGTTATTTTTTGTATTTATAGCATAAGAAAAATTAAACCAACCTAAATTGTAGTAGTAGTAGAGTAGTTATTTTTGTAGAGGGTACATTTCATGAGAAATAAAATCCAAACAAAAATACGATAACGCAGATATTTTTCTTTTTAAAAATTACAATTTGTATTTTTTTGTGATTAATAAATAGGTAAATGTAAACCGATTTTATACTGGAAGTATTGAGTCAGTACACATCCTGATGAAACTAGTTAGCCCCATTACAGCCTTGAAACATGCTATTTCTTTTCTGCGCCGTAAAGTGTACACTAGCTCTCTCGCTGCGGTGTTCTGGGGAGCGCTAAGCGATTTTTGATGTCACTCACTTGAAAGCAGCATGACGTATCCACCTTGCAGTGAACTCTACTGCTGATGAAGTGCAATTCTGGTTCCAATGATGTCAGTCAGTTGGTATAGTTATATTCTCGTCTGTAGGTATTTTCTGGCGATATGGAAGAATACTTGGAAATTTCATACTGATTTCAAGTTGTAGTGAATTTGAAGGCAGTTAGAATAGTTCAATTTGATATTTAAAAACTGAAATTTTGAAGTTTACTATTAATAAGAGAAATGACCTAGCAATTAAAATTCCAGTCAAAGATAAAATACTGCGGTTGAATCACATTCCACTGGCAAGTAAGGTCTGAGGTCAGAAATATACATTAGGTAGAGAAAACTCAACCTTATAACACTGAGCGCATATATCAAAAAAAGCAATCAAAAGAACGTAAATTTAGCTTGATGTGATACCATAAAAACGCGCCAGTTACGACGTTATTATTCTAAGCCGTTCTAGTAATGGCTCCACCACCCAACGAATCGAAAATACCTAACCTTTTCTAAATATTGCCTTTGGAAAACAATTTTCCTTCTTTAAGTGAGCTTTGTGTAACATAAATACGAGTATGGTAAACATACATCATGCTGAAGATTAAACACATCATTTGAATATTGAAAGTAAATGTTTGCTCGTATTTTTTGTCCGTCAGTGTACCAAATATTTACGGTGAATATGTAAATAGAAGCAACGATTAAGGGTATGTTAGCTCAGCCCACAGTACACTCGCGAGCAAACGTACAAACTTAATTTTATTTAAAGTGCTGAAGTGAAACGTGTAGTTTTTATGCTAATGCCATTTTATTTGCTGCGCTGATTTTTCTTTGAACTCAATATTGCTGTTGTATTCTGTTATTGCTGTTAAACATTTCTACGAATACATTATTAGGATTTCTATTATAGGCAGCATTCAATGAATATTAATTCATATTTTATAAAATTGATTCTGTTATTGCTGTTAAACATTTCTACGAATACATTATTAGGATTTCTATTATAGGCAGCATTCAATCAATATTAATTCATATTTTATAAAATTGTGCACAAAATAAACACATTCTCATAATCATCTTCATCTTAACATATTAAATCACAGATGTATATTCGTGATAGGTAGTTGAAAATCGAATGTTTTTCCGACATTCTGCACTCATTTGTTTGGAAAAACATTTATGAACTCAATGCACCGAAGATCTAATCAAGATTGCGGGAAGGGCCTAAAGCGCAAGACCGGGCGATGTGGAAATCCATAGGGGAGGCCTTTGTCCAGCAGTGGACGATATTAGGATGAAACGGATTAGAGAAAATTAGTAGGTATTCTCTTTTCAAAAACGATCCCAGTGACTGTACAGGTATTTAACGTCGCCCATTTTTGCCCATTAAATTTATATTTTCTCTTTCACCTCATACAAAACAGAGTGAGTTCAGCTGTACGTCACTGATTTATTCGCCATTTTGCGAGGATCGTCACGGTTAATAAATCTTACTTTACTTGTTGCGGCAACCTGAGAATTAACCTAACTTGCGCTCGTTTGCGATTTTTTTCTTAATATAATGTACGTTGCATGAAAAGGCTAAAAACTTTGTACTAACAAGTTTTATTTTTGTATATAATATAAGTAATACGTTCTCAAGAGTAAAATAAACCTTTCTGATTAAAAAAAACATTATAAACAAAATCAGTTACTACGTCAGAAACCTATTTAAAAGTAGGTCCTCAATATTGTTCTTTTATATTAGGCCCCTTATCAGGAAAAGGCATGACATTAATTTCATCAAATAGTACCGAAAAAATATCGAGTACCTATCCTGAAAATTGGTCAAGTGACACATTTTCGTTACTTAAATTAAATATTTTGAAGTTACAACAATCTCTCATTATCATGGGCTATGGTTGGATGTAAAAGGTGGTTAATGTTGAACTAAGTTTAGTTTAAACAACGGTTAAATCTTGTAATCTTGTTTCCTGCTGACTTTTGACCTTTGCCCAAGGCAACCACTGAAAAGCAGTGTTTTAACATTATGTGTAAAAATACACTGAGCTAGCTGGTACCTATTTTAAGATAAGGAAGTTTTTAGTCACATTGTGAGAAAAGTATACGACTACATAGATTCGAAATCGGTAGATACGAGACTACTATTCCCACCTCTCGTTCCTACCGCTACAAAGTCATAATTTTGCATGCCTAAAGGTGGAAGATGGAGATACCTACTTGAAAAATGGTAACACCTAATGTAAGCACATTTTTGCAAATATATCATTTGAATTTGAACTCCTATGAAGCCAGGATCTACAGTCGGTAACGCATAGGCACTACATTCGATCATCGACAGGCAAAGCTCTTGTAGGCTTATAGTAACTTTTCGAATTACCAAATTGAATCTAACCTGCAATATAACAAATAAGGAAAATAAATTATATGGAAATTAGTGTAATTCAATCGAAGCTCGTATAACCGGACCAAAACAGTGGTAGAGTACTCTTTGACCACTAAACACTGTGGTTTTAAATAACAACGAGGTGTAATAATGATCCCAACATTAAACAACAGGCTCCGTGATAATTACAATAATGGTAATAAAACGGGATTCCCGGAACATTAAAAAACGAACATTTTTCATTCCCTGTCCGTTTAACTTGATATTTTGATGCTGTTAAGGAATTTTATTAAGATCCCGCGTATCAAGTTTACATTTTTAATTATAAAGAAAAAGGCAACGTCTCATTATTTTCTTTGCGTGTTTCTCATTTTAACCCTTAAGTAACATCCTTATTTTTGGTTACACTTAGAACACCCTGGGGTAAAAAAATACCCCAATGGGAAATTGAAAAATTTTAAGTAAATATTTAATATCAATTTAATTTGTGATTTACACTGTAAATTAATGGACTCACTAAATTATACTATTGTTTTTAACGAATGTCTATCTAGCGTAAAGAAACATCTTAAATCAATCATAACAAAAAACAAAGATTTTTTCATTGGCAACTAACAGTCTCCACAATGATCTTCTAGAAAAATCTTGGAAAGTTATTGTGGGAACCAAAAACTTACACTAATCGGACATTGAATAGATATTTTATACATATTTTAAACACAAAATGAAATAAAACGAAAATTTGTGGCTTTATAATAAAGCAAAATAAAAAATCTTTTTTTTTTATAAAATTATGAAAATATATTTTTTTATTTATTTTATTCCTAATTTTATTTTTCAAAACACATCAGACACGCTGAATTATTACATAATTATCACTTTTGGGCTCTATTTCTGTGTCGAATTAATGAACGCTGTGTTCTGATGGGATGTCTTCAAAGTTCGAAAAGTATCATGTAAATCAAGCTCTATTTATTTTTCTGCATTCTCGAGACAACGTGCTACCTAATCGTCATATAAATTTTTACTCAATTTGTTTAAATATTGTAAAAACCTATTTATAAGATGTTAGGTGATGATAAATTAAAGCATGCGTAACTTACACCCTGGGGTAATTTTCCACCCCACCTACCTGTACAAGCCAAACAGATGATTTTTTTCACATCCCGCGTCTACGAGCTTAAAGCGCACACTCTGCATTGAGAATACACAAAACGACATTGCACTAGCTTCGGTAGAAAAAAAGATATGTCAATTTTTATGCGCCTGGGGTAAAAAATTACCCCACGGTGTTACTTAAGGGTTAATTTACTTTGCGCGAAGTTAATAAAGTAGGTGTGTTTAACACAAGAGGTATTAAAATCAAATCAAAATCAATATCAAACATAATTTATTCAGTTTTTTATTTAGGTAGGTATTTTTGAGTTAGACTCAAAAATACCTACCTAAATAAAAATACTGCAACACAATACCTAGTCATATTTTTATAAATTAACCAAATGTTTATTTCACTCCATACGTAGGTATGTCTTGCTTGTATACCTTTCAAATAAAGTTACCTACTATTATTCTATTCTATTCAAATTATTTTGGGGTTAGTTTTTCTGGTCAAAACTTTGTGCAAACAAGACAAAAAAAGACGAGCTTTTCAGTCTGATCAATGAGTTTCATTACAGTAAGAGTCAAACACACTATAACATCGTAAACATTTGCAAGAGATGCTATTTTGCTACAAAAATATGTGCAGTCTGATATGCTGTCGCCAGTACATGACTATAATCGAAATCAGAAAAACTTTCTAAGTACAGTAGATACATTATCATGTGCCCATTATCCCCGTTTCTTCTGCTAATACTACTAATTTCCCAAGAGCAGTCAATTGACTGGCACCATCAATCTTATTCAAAGTCGCACTGTATACCGTACCCTTTCCCCAGTGCAAATGTGTCCAGAAACAGTATGTACTTTAACATCGTCCACATAAGATTCAAATTTGAATGTGGTGGTTTTAAACACTTTTTTGGGGCTCCAGAATCTAATTTTTAGCTGCCACGGACTTGGCGTTGACGTCGTCAAATTCATGTCAATTATGGTTCAAAGATAGTTTCGTAAGATAGCGGTAATCGAAAGTGGATTCTTATACAATATGAGATATTAGGTCCTTGAGTTCGGTGGAATGTCATTATAGAAGCTTCTGCCCGCGGTTTTGTTGATAATGTTGTTCATACATAGCTGGCTGCGTTCACTTGAATCTGACCGCAGACCACATGCTGTGTGGTAAATACTATATGTTTTTTCAATATGTTTCTTAACACGTTGAGTGCGAAACCAGGTCTATAGACCTTGTGTACGTCTCGCTTACCGTGCGGCTAAGAAAATTATAGTCTTCCTTGTCGTGCGAAAGGCATAACTTCAATTGGGTCCGGTGTAGGAAAGTGATGAATATATATCTATGATGTATTCTTAAAATAGAATCCAATGATGTACCTACCTTAATACCAGGTTTTTAGACCTGGTACCGCACGGAAGTAATAAAATGTCTTCACAATGCGAAACCAGGTCGAAGCACCTTGTACCCTGCGCACCTGGTACCGCACCCCACGCTAGCTTCGTGCAGCCAGTGTTGCCTCGCATTCGTAAGAAACGCAAATGTCGACATGGCGTCAAGAGAAACAAACAAAATCAAAACTGCAAATTGATTATAATTTAATTTGCTACACGATTGCTAATTTAAATAATGTTTTTCGTGACAAACATTTGAAGTTGTAACTAAATGTTATTAAATAATATGTTTTCTTTAAATATAGCTTATTTAAGTATTTATGAACGTATGTCTTATTTGTAAAATATTTAGACTAAATTATTAAAACATCTTTGTTTGTTACTTTTTAAAATTTTTATTAAAACTTAATTTAAACTATCGATATTTGTATTTCACATCCCTAGAATACTCACCAGACTTCCCTACTTCAGTGCGGCACAGGGTGCATAAGCCTTGTATTTTGAATATAGCTATAATTTTTATACTAAACAAGTTATTCACGAACGCCTTCAGGTGTATGTCAATAAATGCATTATTATTAATATTCAAAGAAAAAAAACACAATATCTATTAACATGAAGCCAAAAATAAAATTAATATATCTTAAATATTACAAGGTCTTTAAACCTTGTGCCGCCACAATGTAAGTTTTAATACCAGGTTTACCGACCTTGTACCGAAGGAATGGAAAGTATTAGAAAGTTACTGCCGCAGCAAAGGTGTTAAACCGTTTATTCTAGTCGTTTGTTCGTTCCAGCCGAATGATCCACTGCTGAACAAAGGCCTCCCCCAAGGATTTCCACAAGGAGGTCCTGCGCGGCCCGCATCCAGGCACCTCCCGCGACCTTCACCAGATTGTCGGTCTACCTAGTTGGGAGGCCTGCCCACACTACGTCTTCCGAATCGTGGTCGCCACTCAAGAACTTTTCTGCCCCAGCGGCCATCAGCTCTGCGAGCTTTGCTCACTTGATTTCTTATTTTAATCCATAAATATTATCCTATACCTAAAGCATAGCTTCAGTCTTATAAAGTATAAGTATAGAAGCGCCATCTCCGCTCCGCTTGTTCACGTCCAATCAATCGGAATAAATTGCTACAATACATAATTTAAATTCCAACTTGTGTTCATTGACATTCAATTTTGTCCTCAAACATTTCTTATCTTATAGAATCAAATGAAAATAGTCGGGGTGCGACGTTTTCTTATTATGTTGAATTTAAAAAGTCTTTTAGGAGCTCAGGTAAAAAAATCAACACACAATGGTGTAAAAATAAACTTTCTTACAACCAAAGTTTACTTAACCTTTTATACACAAAAAAATATGTTTAAATAAGTATAACACTGGTGGCTTGCGTAATGGACGCTTTCTACTGCGGGTTTGAATCCCGCAAGGGTCAAACGAAAAATTCTAGTAGTGTGTCATCAGTAAGACCATCAGTAGGCCTAAGATGCGCGCCGTGATAATTTTTATCGACGTCAAAATAATAATCATAAATAATCGGTAAACTAGCAATAATTACCGCGGATCTTGATCATTAGCAAGCATTGGAGAATACTACACCCCAGAAGTGATGATGATGATAAATTAATGATGATGGAAAAACACGACAGTATTCTGATGATGATGAATGCTGTCGACTCTACTTTTCATACCAATCTTTGTGAAGAAATTCAATTAAAATTAATTCTCCCCAAATAACTTCACAAGAAAAACGCACTTGCGCGGGAGTGATTAATCCTCCCATGAATATTTGAATTTTTATCAAATCGCCACCAATCTAATTTGGGTACAAGCGAAAGGGTAATTTAATTATTTAAATTGGCTTCAGCCAGTCGTCAAGTAAAAGCAGATTTAATTTGTCCACCTTCCCGTCTTGATCCCCAAGGATAGTTAGGTACTTTACTTCTTTGGCTTTAAACTGATTCTTACTTGGAAACTTGGAATAACTTGATTAAGTTACTTTCAGGAACTGAACATTAAAGGAGCACGTGTAAATTATTTGATACCTGTTTAATTATCTTTAAAATTTTAATGTCAAAACAATACGCGAACAGCTAGGGACATTCGTTGCCTGCTGCTGTCTAATCCGGGCCTTTTCAAGGCGAGAGTGAATAGGCACTTCAGGGCAGATATGTACCATCCTAGACTGCATGCCATTTAACATCAGGTGCGATTGTGGTCAAATACCTGCCTTGTGATGCATAAAAAAAATCTGGAGTGGTCATGACCAGATTTGGAAAACTGAATATTACAAAATAACTGTCATTCCGTTTCTTTGGCTGTTTTATTCTTAACCGAAAAGTAATTTTAATGAATTTTGGTACGTATAGAGTAGGGAAAGCAATCTTGTTCAAGCGAGATCGCGACAATGTTTGAATTAGTCTTTTGAAAAAATTCGTGAAAATAAACGTTTATCTTAAAATACCTACTTATTTTTATTATTTTTTCCAAATTTATTCAAATATGTGATTACTTGCAAAAACCCACACAAAACTGCCAATCTCGCGAGATCTCGCAGTACTCGCGGGATCTAGCTTGAATATCAATCTAACGAGATTTGCATTCCCTATTATAAAGCTAGTTACAGCTTTTAAAAGGAAAAAGAAACTGATACTACTCCATCGATATGCGGGCATGTATTTAGGGCTGTAATAGCCAAGTCCCGGACGCGTCAGATAAGCGTACGTAGCGCCATCTATCTTCCTCCAACGCGTGATACGTAATCGGGAATCGCTTACCGCAATCCCTCTGACACGCGGGCTAGACTTTTCTTTTGATGGTCTACCCGACTGCAGGAGAAAGGGTGCAGTTTTTGAGAACAAGTTGCAAGATGCAAACGGGAACATGTCAGCATCATCTTTTGTATCATTATATTTTTAGTACAAAATAAATATTTTTTATTTCTTTCAAAATGTATTTCAAAGTCATCGCAATTACAATTAACACAAGCCACATCTGAATTCACTTAACATATCCTCGTCAGCACTGACATACTTAGTAGGCCTTTTTATAAATTATTATCAAGAGACTGAGTAAAGTGTAAAGTTCGTTGTATTTCTTATACTTAAGCGACTACATAGCTCTCCAAATTATTCTTGTATTTTTCTAACTAAGCTGTCTTCGTTATTTAATCTAAGATAATTATTTCTGTTGTTAAGTAAACTTCAACTAAGCCTAAGAAAACCTTTTAAATGAGATAATATTATACTTAGCTGTAATTTTATTGCTTTAACACGAAATATTTTATGAAGCAGATAGTCATGTTTGAAATTATTTAGATGATTTTTTTTAATACGAAATAATGAGGTAAATGCGTATCTAGCATGAGGTAAGCTACCTACCGACGACCTCATAAAGGTAGCAGTAAGGCGTTGGATGCAGGACTCTACCAACCGGCCAATATGGAAATAATTGGGGGAGGCCTATGTTCAGCAGTGGACGTCCTATGGTTGAAATGATAATGAGGCTACCTACTTATTAAAATATCACAGTTACCGTGTTAAAGTCGATCATAATTTAATGCCTCCTATACTTTCCAATGAAAAATTCAATTAGTTCTGCGCCGAACCGCGCCATACATCAAAATCCTTGGCCACCCAGCTATTTCCAATTCAATTTTCGATGCCATCCCAATGTTTTTTTCTATTCTGACTGCAACACCAAACCGCCGAGGAATTATTTGGACATATCGCCAATTTGCATTATTTGCATTGAAATAGGTTTTTGTGTTTTTAATTTTGTTTGAAAAGCCTTTTTGTGTTAGGTTAAGCATTAATTTCGCGATGGATTGACGTCGGATATTGTTCAGAATCAGAATAACACACATTTATATTTATTTGATAGGAAAACAAACCATTTAAAATATTATTTTTTACTAAATAATACCGCCTAACGAAGCTCAAAATTCAATTTAATCTTTAGACTAATTTAAATATTTAAACCAATCACAGAACCGAATTTATGATTGAGATTGAATCGAGTGTTGAGCATTGTTTTGCTGTAGATAAAGGCGGATTTATATTTGTCTGACGTGTTGTGGTGACGCATCAGAACGAAATCGATTCCGCAGACAATCGATTTTTCGTCGGCCGATAGTTTAGTCGGGCAGTTGATTAGTATGGGTATGTATGGAAGTGCGCACAGTGCGCTAAGTGCAGACCATCGACATTTAGTTGGCCGATTGTTGGGTCGGCTTCCAATTTGTATGAGGAATCGGCTGATAATAAATTGATGTAATGCGCGCTGATTAACAGCCCGATCAAACTTTCGGCCGACAAAAAACCGTCTGTGGAGTAACTTAGTAGGTATGCGACACTTTAGATGCTATCATACTTAATGTATGGAAATGATTCCGTTCTGATATATCCCGACACATCACGTCAGACAAATATGAATCCGCCTAAAAAGGAAAAATCATAACAAATTAATGTCAACTGCTCACTTAAGGGGGTTGACTTGCACCATCTTACTTTAACGTCTGTCAAACTTAATACAAAAACGCCGGTTAAGGTGCAACTTAGCCTTAGATTTTTCAAACCGGGATGTGGATTTTCTTCTAAACCTAACCATTGTATGTGGTCAAAGGGCAATGCCCCGACTCAGTTCGTCGACTCATCGCTGCTGGTGACATCCACTATTAGTATTCTTTCTCAGTCGCCAGTTACATGTTGCAGTCATTTGTTTAAAAAAGTATTTTGACAACTTTCAAATACAGATTATTTTTCAGTATCAATTAAAATCCTGATTGAAAGAGGTCTCATGCAGCAAAAAAGAAAAAAAAATAGGTACCCAAGTAACTAATAAGGACATAGATGAATGGTATTTCATCATCTCTATGCATCAGCCGTTCCGTTCGTTGTTCCGAATGTTAGAAGAATTTACGTACAAGCAGCAATCGCAATCCATTACACACTTGAATTAAATTATTTCCTCGAAACGTTCATCCCTAAAATTTCACATCTTCCGGAAATACCAAGGAAACTTTTGCCAATTATGGGAAATAACATGTTTACAGGGTTTTCAATGAGGAATCGCTTCTTAGAAGCCATTAAGCTAAAAAATAAGTCAATAATAGCAATTGAATTAACACAAAAAACAGTAAGTAATAAACCAAAATATCAGCATAAAAAGTAACGACCGTATTCACAAACGATGCTTGCTTAAGTGAAGTAGTAAATCTAACGCACAGCGGTGAATGGAGCTCTATGATTGGTTCATGTGTCACCCTGTGCGTCCACGCGCACTGTCTGACCTCATATTTGTGAATACGGGCGTAAATATTTCAGGAAATACTTAAATACAATATTTTTAATGGTGCAACAGGCGTTTTACCCTGTGAAGTAGAGTGACAGCAACAATAACACGCCGTTTTATTATAATAGAATGTTCGAGTAAAAGTAAGTCGTTGCTGTCTGCAACTTTAGTCGGAATTTGAAACTTCAGTTGTAAGAAAAACACCTTTTCTGTACTTTGAGGTGCAAGTTTCTTATTGAGTCTGTGACTTTGAACTCTCATCCATCACGTATTTTAAAGTTTCTGTGATCAAATCGACCATCATAATCAACAAACAACTACCTAATCTATAAAAAAAAAACCGACTCCAAAAAACCTACACTAAAAAAGGAGAAAAATAATTACTAATTACCTACTTATTTATTAGGACGAATTATTAATATTTATGTAGGTATACCATGATTGATACTTCTGGTGTCGGTGCCAAGATTATGAAACATGTAAAGTTTGCCTGCACCGACTTTTTTGAAGTCGGTTTTATTTTTTTTATAAAATTTTACTTATTTCTTGCTTTTTAGTTAACTACTGAAGGTAGGCAGTACATTGAGACCATATTCTTCATGTCTAGTGTAAAATAATATTCCCTACAAAATACAGGTTACCATATAGGAAACCTAAAAAGACCTTAAACCGTCAGCCCACCTTAAAAACATGAAAAAATACAACTGTTGGTCTATTTGTACTTATAATATTTAAAGAATTATCCTACAACTCCTAAGCATTAAGGAGTTGTACCTACCATGACCAGTTTTTCTTCAAATTCGCATGAAACCACCCTTTTGATAATACCTATTCAACAAAAAAATAATCGTTCAAATTGGTTTATAATCGGCGGAGATATTACGTATAAAAAAGTTCATCCCCAATTTTCCACCCTTGGGGGTTTTTTTTTTATTATTAAATTTAAATGGGACCACCCACCCTTTATTACCTATACGCCGAAAAAAGATTTGTTCAAATCGGTTTATAATTGGCGGAGTTATCGCGTAACAAACATAGAAAAAAAAAACATACGGGTCGAATTGAGAACCTCCTCCTTTTTTTGAAGTCGGTTGAAAATGCCAATAGCAGTAAGTATGAGGGTATTGAACACATATTAGCATGATATTACCAATTTATTGATCTTTCTATTACGCATTGAAAGTTAACATTTTAATTAACTAGTTTTACACTGAATTTCGATTCTACGAATCTTTAACACTAGAAAGGCCGCCGTCCCATTTTTGTCCCACTCGCGAGTTTGATCGTCTCTAACTTTTTTATTTTTCAACGAAAGTCCATGAAACTTTTTGACTTTTACTGATTTATTGAATTTTATCATTTTTTAATGTTTTTGATAATATAACATTAATAGAATTTTTTTTAAATCGGTTTTACCTAGAAGCGCCACTGGGTCATTTTTGTCCCACCCTGGTATTTGCCACAATAATTCGATGAAGAGTCCTTGTATCGAGGAGATACGAAAGTGGAGAGGTGAGGAGAGTTTAGGTGACTCGTGACAATGCAGAAATGTAAATATATTGTACTAGTTTTTGCCTGTGACTTCACCCGTGAGAAATTAAGTTTATCATAGAAAAACCTAATTTCTTGACACTTATCGTTGTTATTTGACCAAATAACTGAATATTATTCTAAATTATAGCCTATATTATGTTATTCTGAAGTATTAACAATAAAACTGCAAAGTTTTATTAAGATCAGCTTAGTGTTTTTTTGCGTAAAAGAGTGAAAAAACATCCATCGATCTAATCATGAATCCATACTCACTTAGTTCAAGTTCCAGGCATATATCCACCCATTCATCCTTCCTATCCATTTATCAGTCCATGCATCCTTTAATTCATCAATATTTATTAACTTCTACATTTATAATATTAGAAGGAAGGTGGCTTCTAGACATAAGCCAGTTCATACATTGTATGATTTGATACATTTTTAAAATGTGGGACTTATAAAATTTTGAAAATTAAACGTACATACTTTTCATTGTTATCGGTAACAAACTTCACTGTTTGTGTACAGATAACAGAAAAAATAACCATACCTATAAAAATTCCTAAACACATAGTACACCAGAGAGACAAAAAACCATACAAAAAAACATTGTGAAAAATGTGCACTATTATTTGTAATATATTTATTTTTCCTTTAAAAATAATAATGAATAGTTAAAGTAGTAATTTCATTATTTTAATACAGCATAACACCACGTAACATGTAACTATTTTTAAATGAAACCAAAAATATCTGACTTTTAATAATTCGAAATTAAAATTGAATACATTTATATTTTTAAAGAAATAAGTACATATTGATTTAACTACATAGATAAACCTTTTTTTAGGATACTACAAATAATTTTAACCATAATATTCATGCCTGAAACTAAAAAATGTTACAAAATATATGCTGGGACAAAATTGAATCAGCGGCGCTTTTAGGGGGGTCGTAATCTTCGGCACTTCTAGTGTTAAACCGTTGATTTGACTAATTAATAATTTATTGCAATCAACAAAACAAAGCTAACCAAAATAAAGTAAATAAATATCTCATTAGGCATATCAAACAAACTAACGAAGTTATTGCGAATTGGATAACTTTCTGTACTTTAATTTGATTTGTTTTTGTACTCGTTATGAGTAAAAAATTAGATTTCGGCGTTTTAGATTCTAATTTAAAATTATTTTGATAAAAAAATGATATAAATCGACTTTGATGAAAACATATTTTTTTTATTTGGACATTACTAGAATTTAAATTAACAAAACCACCACATTTTAATTTTAAAATCAATTTTAGTTTATCAGATGTTTTAATAGCTACAGCTTAAAAATAATAAGTCATGATAAATCACTGCTACCTATTCTATCATACAAAGTAGAGCTAGATTTCTTCCGATTAGATGGAGTTTATCTCTCTATCAACTATCAAGTTAGCTGAAAGGTATGAAACGTGCTATAATAGCCACTCAAAACCCTTTAAAGTCTACATAATAGAAGAGGCTTTTATTTTAAACAGCTACGATAGTAATTCCACTTTTGTGTCAAATTCCAACGGGCTCAAAGTTGCACAGCCAAAAAGAAAGTTTCATATTGCCTCCTCAGCCTCTATTCCCATCTTCATATGCCAAGATTAAAGCTTTGAGATGGCCCAAACTCGGACTGGCATAAAAACTGGTGTCCAATGTTGGACCAAAAACCACATGCAACAAACTTTATGCTAAAGCAAAGAGAAATAAGGGAAAGTTAGTAATTTTTAGGGTTCAGTACCTCAAAGGAAAAACGGAACCCTTATTATTCTATAATAGGATCACTGTTGTCCGTTGTCTGTCTATCAAGACCTTTTTTATCAGGAACGCGTGGAGGTATCAAACTAAAATTCCTATCAAATACTCAGGTCTACTGTCCCTTGGAGTTGTAAAAAAATCAAACTTATAAACCAAAGCAATCAAAAGATACGGTCGTTTATGTCGCCACTCGCAAGTGAATCAAAACCTACAGACAGGGTCAATTGGTACGACGCAACGTCTTATACCACAAATAAAGGTAAAAACTGGAATTTACTTAAATACCAACAGGTTTGGACTTACGGAACCCTCAGTGCACGAGTTCGACTCGCACTTGGCCGGTTTTTTCTCAAAGCCTCAAAGTTTTCCAACAAGTCGTTACACCGCTGTGTTTACAGAAGTCTCTATGTTTTGAAGCGATCTTTTTATGGCCAAGCAACGAAAAGGGCATAAAAAAGCGGTAAATAAGTTTGTACCTGTGTCGTTCGTCTGAAATTGTACAAGTTGTGGTCGTAATTACGGTATATTTTAGATTTCTTACTCTATATTTAGTAATGTTTATTGTGCCCTGAGTGCCCAAGCAACTGCACTCAGGAGGATTTGATGAGTGCTGCTGACAACGCCACTCTTGTGGCGGAGTTTTGGGCTGACACTGTGTAGGTTTGTTGTCGACACGAAAAGAAGAAGAAGAATTTTACTGTAACGTAAAACGTTTTATACTCGTATTAGTCATAAGTAATACGTAGGTACTCAGAAAGAGACACTAGTATTTTTCGGCACTGCTGAATATAGCTGAAAAAATTGTCTGCTTGGGTCTTTATGATTTTCTTACATGCTTACCCAGTAAAATTATCAAATTTAAATTTCAAACCCAGTAAATTTCAATATTATTTGATTGAAAACTAAAGAGTTTTTAGGACCAGTGTGCTTACCATGAGTTTACGTTAGGTGTGCTCGCTAGCGGGTACGTCAAAAACATTTATGAAGATTTTAGTTCTTAAAAGTCTTAAAAGTCGCTAAGGCCGCTGTACAATCTGTCATACATTGTAATTTTTTTACGCAGTCGCTAGCGTGAACACATAACGTAAACTCATGGCTTAACAGAATAAGTTTTGTAGTGGTTTTAAATAATTTTTAAGTGGTGTCAAATACCCTTGTGTCTTACTTGTTAAGAATATATTTAAGGCCTCGTACACGACAGTTCGGTCCTCAAGGGTGCCATTACTGTAAGAACTAGTTGTATGCAAGACCTAAGCACCTCTCCGCGGCGCTGTACGTGGTTCTGAATACCAATCCGCTAAGAGTATAAAGCTTTGCACACACTAGACAATGAAATTCGAATTCGAACCACCCTATATTTTTCTGATTAATTTCGTTGCGGATCCAATGAAAGTTTAACTTTCCCCTATGACAAACTTGACCTTCACTGGTTTAGTTTTGCATTGGCGGTCAAACTGTAGATCATGGCTACACAGGAGTTGCAGCGGCGGGAACGACAGGTGGGAATAGTTCCGTAGACAATAAAATGATAAAAAGAAACCAAAATGACGCAAAACTAAGAACTGCGTATCAGATGTAACAAATACACTCGACAAACTTTAATGACATCTCAAAAAAAACATAACCATCATCATCATTTCAGCCACAGGACGTCCACTGCTGAACATAGGTCTCCCTCAATAAACAAAAAAAAATTCTGCGCCATCCAGTCCGGTTTAAATAGGGCGGTCAAGCTATAGATCCTGGCTATACAGGTGGGAGAGATGAGAATAGTCTTGTATCATATGACGCTTATTTTGCGACATATCTACAAGACTACGAGTTGTTAGGTACAGTCCTGCGCCCAGAGCAATACTGCCTCTTTTACCTACAATCCACATACTTGTTTATTCCCCTGGTGTACACCGTTCTTTATTCAATCACGAGTCCACATACACTATTTTCATATTTATTTTGAACTCACACAAAATATGGATAAACAACGTACGTTTCTAAATAAAGATAGTGAAAATCATAACTTTTTTACTGTCCTAAAAACTATAATTACATTTTTTGTGGCATCAGCCGCCGCAACCGAAAAAAAAAATTCCACAAACTTTTATTCTGAAACACATAATTTATTCTGTAAATTGGAATGAGATTTTCTTGAAACGTATTTAATATTACAAACAGAATTTTCCAAATTATTTCTTTTAACTTGGCTGTCAATCAAAAGTGAAAATAAAATTAAAGATTTCTCAATTACCTTTTCAATTTAATTTAGCATACAAGTTAAGTAAAATTAATTTTAAAAGTTTATTTCTGTACTAAATGGCTCTGTCCGTTTCGGAATATTATTTTTCCCTCGAGCGCAGTTTGTTTCTTTATTGTATGAGCCAAATTAAATTAATGGCCTTCTTAGTTTATAACAGTTAATTATTCAGAAACTAGCGGCTGCCCGCGACTTCGTACGCGTGGATCCCGTTTTACCCCCTTCATCTATCTTACGCGGTTTAGATTTTTCATACAAATGTTTTTTCCCGCTAACTCCCGTTCCCGTGAGAATTTTGCAATATCCTGTTGTAACTAAACTTTAAATTTACTAAGGTACCTGCATGCCAAATTTCAAGCGTCTATCTTACGTGGCTTAGATTTTTTCATACAAATGTTTTTTCTCGCTAATTCCCGTTCTCGTGAGAATTTTGCAATATCCTGTTGTAACTAAACTTTAAATTTACTAAGGTACCTGCATGCCAAATTTCAAGCGTCTATCTTACGTGGCTTAGATTTTTCATACAAATGTTTTTTCTCGCTAATTCCCGTTCCCGTGAGAATTTTGCAATATCCTGTTATAACTAAGCTTTAAGTTTACTAAGGTACTTGCTTGCCAAATTTCAAGCGTCTAACTTAAGCGGTTTAGATTTTTCATACAAAAGGATTTTCCCGCTAATGCCCGTTCCCGTGGGAATTCCTAAGTATCCTATAACCTGCCCAGGAGTATGAAGAATAATTGTACCAAGTTTCGTTAAAATCCGTCAAGTAGTTTTTGTTTCTATAAGGAACATACAGACAGACAGACAGACAGACAGACAGACAGACAGACAGACAGACAGACAGACAGACAAAAATTTTACTGATTGCATTTTTGGCATCAGTATCGATCACTAATCACCCCCTGATAGTTATTTTGAAAATATATTTCATGTACAGAATTGACCTCTCTACAGATTTATTATAAGTATAGATAGATTATGGTTATGATGTTAGCTTGAAAAGTTAATATTATCTTTATACACACCTGCGTGAATATTATTAATTGTCCATTTGAAATATTGTAAATGCGAAAATAGCTCTGTTTGAAGGTACATGTTACTTTTAAGCTTAATTTAAACAAATTTTGGTGTAGAGATAGTTTGATAACTAGTCAAAACTATAGGGTACTTTTTATCCTGGCTTTTCAAGGAGAGATTCACACGCATAACTTCTTTAAATCAAAAGCTAATTAAATCTAAAACTCATAGCAGACCAAGACAGCCGGTAATTCTCTAATTACATACACAAACATAATAATACAATACTTGTTAATAGATAATAATTCATTCTTTGCTATTTCTTGCAATATTTTCCGCAGCTCGCTTTTCTATCAATATTTTACAAAAGTACATCTCAAGCAAACAATTTCTCTACGTTTTTTCCGTATGATTTTTTAATAGTTCATCTTGTCGCGCACTTTGTAGTTCATTTTTAACGAACAGCAAATGAGTGGTTTTGTCGCTTTTGTAAAAAAGTTGTAAAACAAAATAGGTCGCGTCGTCATTATGACGGTATTTATGTATTCCTTTTGAATAAAGTTGTCTGTGTAGTTTGATTATTTTATACAAGGTTTATGATAAAAGAGCATACTTAAGCATCGTATTATTTTAAGTAATTTCCAATGTGCAAAATAGTTTATCCTGGAAATAAGCTAATTTAGCTATAAGTAAACATTTTTTGTGTGAGCAATTAAGTTTAAAAATTAAACAAAATTAAATTACTACTCGTATCAATATCGTCGTGCACGACGAGCAATAGTTACGGCCCGTATTCACGAACACTACTATGAGGTCTCACAGTGTGCGCGTACGTGCACGCACAGGGTGACACATGAACCAATCACAGAGCTCTAATCAATGCTGTACGTTCGATTTGCAAGCATTGTTTGTGAATACGGGAGTCAAAACAAATGAGTAAGAAATAGGTAACATGGAGTGACAAATGAATGTCCACAAACTCATGTTAATAGTCCATCATAGCAACAAAAGTTTAGGTAGGTACCTACTTTGTACATTAATCACATTTGTTTAGCTCATAAAATAAATGACAATCGCGACAACCTCCCCCAACAAACACGACCTTTGGCACGATATTACCCTTTATATCTGCAGTACAAGTAATTCCAAACTTGTAAGTTCCCCAAAAAATCTTACTTCTCCCTACATATCAGGAGACGAAGTTGTTATCTACTTACGTGATCAGATGCTCGGAGCCATTATTAGAAACTAGGGATGTGAAGGAATAATCGATGTTAAAATAATCGATTATTATTTCTTCTACAAAAATTGTTTTTATAAAATCGATTATACGGTACCGAGTCGATTTTTTTTCGCAATTTACACACGGATTGACAGAAAAGAAACGGACAAAAACGTGAATTACGTTTTTTTAATTCGATTATTTTGTAGAAAACCACCCGTTAAAAGCGGTGATAGCCGAACGGTGAAGGTGTCGGACTGCCATGGACGACTCTTGATCTGAGAAACGCGGGATTCGATTTCCGCCACCGCTCGACTATGTAGTGGACCCACTCGTAATACAAGTATACCATAATGGGGAGTAAACATAATTATTAATAATCTAATATTCTAAAAAAAAACACGAAAAATACGAAAAAAAAAAACTTCATTTGATTTTTCCCAAATCGATTGAAAAGAGAATCGATTTCTTTCCCTCAACGTCACATCCTTATTAGACCTCACATCGTATGTTCCATTTGTTCTCTCGTGTTGGGGCTCCTGCGGTCTCAGAGGAGTTCCGTTGTCACTCCTCATGTGTTTTCCATTATTTCGGTGACAGCTTACAAAAGGGTATTGCGCTGAGTCTAATACAGTTAGGGCCAAGAGTGGGTGTTTACTGGGACTTGTGCAAATTAACAACAGAAGTGTTAATTGACAAGACGCAACACCGCCTCGTCTGTGGTCTAGTGGTAAGACCACCTGCTTCAGACAGACGCAGAGGTCCCGGGTTCGATTCCCAGTGGGGGCAGATTTTTCTGTTCGGTTTGGTTGGTGGTAGGACTTGTTCTAAGTCCGCCTGGCTAGCTACCACCATCTTACCTTAGTCTGTCGCCATAACAACAATGTTAATAGCATTATTGTGTTCCGGCAGTTAGAGGTAAGATAGCCAGTTCCTCCGTGGTTGAGGATTCCGGGTGAAGCACGCTTCCACCTTCGGCCTGATCATCACTTACCATCAGTTGAGATACAGGCCAAGAGCTTCCCCGTTGTGGAATAAAAAATTAAAAAAAAGATATTTACGTCAAAAATGAGGAGATCCGTAAACGAACTAAAGTTGCTGACATAGCCCGACGGATCAGCAAGCTGAAGTGGCAGTGGGCAGGGCACATAGTACGCAGAACTGACGGCCGATGGGGCAGTAAGGTTCTGGAATGGAGGCCACGTACCGGAAAACGCAGCGTGGGACGTCCACCCACAAGGTGGACCGACGACCTGATAAAGGTAGCGGGAAGGCGCTGGATGCAGGCCGCTACCAACCGTGCGATGTGGAAGTCATTGGGGGAGGCCTATGTTCAACAGTGGACGTCCTGTGGCTGAAATGATGATTCCCTGAAATAAACTTTTCTAAATATTATTGGGACTTACGGTTGGGTAGGGATGATTTTTTTTCATCTTCTACTCCATCGTGTGGGGTATCGTTGGATAGGTCTATTAAAATGATCTAGGGGTATCAAGAACGTTGAAAAATCTATCCAGTGCTAGGATTCTAGTGCTTACATTTTATGCCTGTACCCAAATTGTCTATCAGTTCAAATGGTAGCATATCAAGTTACACCTTAAACAGCTGTAATAGGTTCGATATTGCAACAAAACTTTGTTTTTACGGTACTAAACTAAAGTGCAATCATGCGAATATTGTACCAATAGGTTTTTCATCAGCCAGGTTGATTTTGCTCCGACCAAAATGTTTCAAATATTTTGCAAAAACCGTAATATCACAAAATTGGATAGCTGAAGCATTTTATTTTTGGAAACTAGATCAACTTTAGTTATGAGAAAATATTTTTTTTTTTAAATAAAATAGCACAAACTTGTGCTAGAGTACTACTCTAAACTACTATACTCTACAGTAAAAAGGATAGTGCTTGCAGAAGCATCAAGATATTTCTACTGCAGAGTAGAGACAGAAATATCTGAAGATGATGATGATGACCAATGTAAACATTGGTAAGAAAGAGTAACAATTTGTAATTGATTTCTTTACTAGCTTTCCGCCCGCGTCTTCGCCCTCGTGGAATTTTGTCTGTCACAGAACTTTATGGCGCGCGTCCCTGTTTCAAAAACCGGGATAAAAACTATCCTATGTCCTTTCCCGAGACTCAAACTATCTCTATGCTAAATTTCATCAAAATAGGTTCAGTGGTTTCGGCGTGAAAGCAAGACAGACCGACTCTCAGATTTATAATATTAGTATAAAAATAGAAGTATAGATTTATTTCTTATATAAGTGAAAGAAATTCAAAGAGTGACAGAGACAGAACTAGCCAAAACGTGTCTTTCGTAGTAGCCGCCCTGATTAAATATTAATCGCGCCGCCCCGATAGCCGCGTAAAGGCTTTCAGACTGTCACTTCCGCCGGAAGTCCGGAGGGCGCTGTCAAAACTTTGGCGTGTGTCATAATCTTCCTTTGTTTGGGTGCATTTTGCGCACTTGATTTTCGCAGCTCTTTAGTTTACTATCAACTTTTGTAAAGGTAGTTCCTAAAATATTTTTATTTAAGAGTGTTTACTCGTAATTTATTGTATTTGATACTAATTAAAATTTTAAGGTTATATTTGGATCTACTGCCCCCCTAGACAAAATGCACTATTTGATCGAATCGAAAATGAAATCCGTCAAAACTCCATACAAAAAAAGGCCTTTCGATAACTTTTCGACTGGTTTGCGATTTATTGTGCACTTTGTCTAGACCCACTGGAGTAATTAAAGAGATTAGTAATCATAATTTAATACTACCCATGTCTTTTGATTTTTATTTAGAACCATTCTATTGGCACATACCGAACATAATGGGCTATTTTTTACCCGACTAAGCCAGAAGGAGGGTAAATAGTAATCATTAGAATGAGCGAACATAAAATACATATGTATCATGTAAATAAATTAATAATCTTTACTTAAATTCACTTGACTGTGGTCACTGCAAAGGCTAGCTAAAAAGATTAAACAAAAAAAAATGCTAAGTAATAAGTAGCAGATTCAAAGAAATAGATACTCAAGATAACTTTATTATGAAACCACTCTGTTTTATTATTAGATGCTTTATCTCATAACATGATGAAGCAAAATTTACTTCTACGTAACAAATTCAATCACCTATCTTTCAAATGGACAGGGTCTTCAGTTGACGAAATAAACATAGAAGTATCTTTTGTCAAAAATTCTGCTATCTTTCGGAAAATTGACAAAATTTGCTTAAGTGGTGGGATTTTACATCAACTCCGTAACTGCTTAAATTTTTTTGATGTTTTCGTTGTACAGTCAGCGTCAAACAGTTCGTGAAACCCAAAGTGGCCTAAAAGTTGACAATACGACCTTATTCCAATTGTAACAAAGACGTGTTGCGGATTTCTTGACTACTTTCGGTGTCACGAACGATTTGACGCTGACTTTACGTAGGTACTGTGTAGATTATTTTTCAGCGTGATTTGTATTTTTATTGAAGGTTTCACTTTCATGGTCACCACGGTAAGCAATTACTATCGCATTTTGGATATTCGCAACGTGGAAAGAGTTGCCTTGGAATTGGACCTTGAATAATATTGTCCATTCACTATCAGGGCTTCATTGGAGGCCAAGCTGTAGATCCTGGCTATACAGGAGTTGCAGTGATGGAAAAGTTCATTGCTAAATTACTGAGAAAGAATTGAATTCACCCTCGTGACTTCACTTCTTTCTCAGTGATTTAACAATTATCGTAATTACAAAGCTGTGTTACAACGACAAAACATCATAATTAATTGGTTCAGCTAAAACGTGAAAAAGTTAAAAAAGTGGCAATACCTACTTATTAAAATTTCCTAATTTAAATTAAAGATTATTATAGTAATTTGTTATTACACATATTACTAATAGTCCCGTTAGGCCCTCGTACTAAGCTAAATAAATATGCTTGTATCACGAGTGAGCTCACCACAATAGTTGAGCGGCAGCGGGGACCGGACCCGCGTTACCGGATCACGAGTCGGCCAGTCCGACCCCTTAACCGTTCGGCTATCGTGGCTTTTTTTCGGATCACAAAGTGGTTTCTACGCTTTAATCGCGCAGCGTAGGTACTTACTGAGAGTCACCCACTTATCTTGTCTGTGTCTGAAAACACTGCGTAATCCAATCTTTATGAAGGTTTGATGGATGTGACATTAATCACAATTACCTACGAAAGAGACCACAATAAAGGACGAAGAAGTCGAGGAGTGTATGACTTATTAACAGATTTCTTGTCACTTAGCTAAGTATTAAGCTTGTCCTTTAAGATAGTAATGGTTTCTTCATATTAATTTTCATTATAAGGAGTTTGTTCGTTCAGCCGAAAGACGTCCACAGCTGGACAAAGATTTTCACAAAGACCGGTCCTGCGCCGCTTGCATCCAGGCACCTCCCGCGACCTTCACCAGATTGTCGGTCCACATAGTGGGAGGCCTGCCCACGCTACGTCTTCCGGCTTGTGGTCGCCACTCAAGAACTTTCCTGCCCCAGCGGCCATGAGCGGTAAAGAGTTTGGTATCTCCTTAATTGGATAATTATGATCTTTTTTTTTCAACCAAATGGCATCCAGGATAAAGGCCTCCACCAAATATTTCTATAACCAGCCCCGCGCTATCCGCGTCCAGGCGCTTGACGCGACCCTTACCAGATCGTCTGTCCACCGAGTGGGAAGCTTACGTTCTCCGGTCCATATCTTCGGTATCAGTGATTCTATGTAATTTTTATCATTTACATCTCATAAACTTTGACTTGTTGGAGACTCAGATATCTACTCCTGATTCTTAATCATTGACATGTTGCGCGTTAAAGTGAGATCATAGATGACGTCACTAGACGCAGTGTTCGTAGCTGAATAAATTAGGTAAATACTCGTACCAGTCTCATTCTGATGTAATTGCGATGTATAATGCATGTTTGTGGGCTATTCCATTCGAGCATTTGCATTTTATGAAGAACTTTAGCGGTTATTGCACTATTTTTCTGTTCGATGAAAAGTTCTTCTAGTGGAGTTCAAAATTACCCATCGTAAGTAATGTAATGAAATGAACTATAGGTAATATAGGTATAGAGCGTAACCACTTTACCAATAGTGGCTGAATTGTTGCCGCCATATTTTGAACTTTGTAACAAACTTACGTAAGATGGTGATAGA
This sequence comes from Ostrinia nubilalis, assembly GCF_963855985.1. NCBI lineage: Eukaryota > Metazoa > Arthropoda > Insecta > Lepidoptera > Crambidae > Ostrinia > Ostrinia nubilalis. The sequence goes on from NC_087103.1 coordinate 11,822,001, forward strand.
TGGAACTGGAACATACCTAACTACCGACCAAGCTTACTACATGTAGTTAAAGCAACTCTATTATTACCCAACTGAGCCAGAAGGAGAGTTATGTTTTCCCAAAGGACATTAACCCTTAACTGGTATCGTGGGGGCCGCGCGGCCCCCACGCATGACGTTTTCTTTGATTTCTAAGAAGCTACGCATCGTGAGCAGCCAAAATTTTTGGTATTCTCATTTCGGCGCTACTCGCGTCTGGTGCAGGTGTTTCAGCACTGCATCATTCACCAGGATGAAGATATGCACGTGTTGGGGTCCGCGCGGCCCCCACAATACCAGTTACGTTAGTTTTTTTTCATGGCAATTTTTATTTGTTTTTTATTTTTTTGCACTATTGGTGGTTTATAAGTGTTAAAACAATAGAAGATACCTAGAACGAAGTTTTTGATTCCAAATTAGTGATTAGTAGCATGTCAGAAGAAGGATATAGTGATAATAAAATTATAGGTCATTGTGAAGACCCAATAACCAATATTCGGTCGATAATGAGGATATTGATTCTGATTTTCAAGTTTTTTCTTCAGAGAGTGAAAATGAAGATGTTGTAGGACCTAGTCAATCCAGCTACTATGAAAAAATAAATACAAGTGGTCTGAAAATTCACCAGCACCTGCTAATGTTCGTCAACATAATATTTATGTTTTTATTTTTATAAAATACTTATTATTTTTATTTAATATTACATTAAAACGTTATTTATTATTAAGTTCACATTATTATGGATTAATTAAAATAATAATATTTTTGGTTATAACTTTCTAAACGGTAGGTTTCATAGATATTTGTAACGTTAAAAAAATATTACGTAAAAAGTTGTTACTATTATGTAATGTCTTGAAGTATATAAGTAAGAAGATTTAATACAACAAAAACTAAATGATTACATAGAACAAGCCTGATATATATCATTTATGAGCATTTATTCAAGTATATAGGTAAAACATGCTTGCTAGAAGCAAACATAGTATGGGGGCCGCGCGGCCCCCACGATACCAGTTACGTATGTCCAATTTACGATACCAGTTAAGGGTTAACAAAACAAAAATAATCACCAAATTGAAACCATGAAAATTATTTAATAACTAGCGACTGCCCGCGACTTCTTACGCGTGGATCCCGTTTTACCCCCTTATCCCTAAGGAGGTAAATCAAACCCTTGAATTTTGCAAAATCCCATCTTAGTGAGCACCTACGTTCTAGCAGGAACCCCCATGCAAAATTTGAGACTCCTAGCACTTGTAGTTTCTGAGATTTTGTGATGAGTGAGTGAGTCAGTCAATCAGTGACCTTTCGCATTAAATTTGTAGATATAGATTTGTTACGTTCAAGTTAATTGGCAATATAAAAAGATATTCCGATGACAAAGTCCCTCTGCTGCCAGTTATAACAACAAATAATGACATTTTGTATCGCATCCAGAGCCAAATGAACGACAAAACTCCAAACTTCAGAAGTTGCAGTAATTAAAAGTACAAGGCATCCGAAGAAATCATTGTTGTTTCAGTTTCAGTCTGATCGTGTTAAATTCCATTAATGAAGTTGTTCTTTGGAGTAATTAGTTGCCTTGTTAGAGTTCGGCATTGGATCTCAATTATTTATTTCATTAATATTTTTCGTAACAACGAAAGTAACTAATGATTGCTTCGGGGTATTTTGGTAAGAACTGTTTATTGATGCTTATATCATCAAAATATACGTTCAGCAGGGCTAACATGAGTGACAAGGTACCTAATTAATCTTATCTAGCTTAGGGCAGAAGATAGTCTGAAATGTTTTGCAAATTCGCAGGTTTCGCTATTAGAAAAAACTTTCGATAAATAAATCTAAAGGCTCGTACCCACGGAAATCCAGTTTTTTTTTATGCATAACATGGCAGGTATTTGACCACAATCGCACCAGTTGTGCGGGTCCCGTAATGCAGGATTCCGCAAAACTGGACTGTCATGTGAACACACACATCATGTGTCTTTGAAATTCGAATTACTAATTCCAGCAGATCGGTTTTTTGCAGGATACAAGGAACAAGCCCCAACAGTCTATCGGAGCCCTCTGTCCGTCAAAACTCTACATTAAACAGTTTCCCTTTGTTGTGACGGGCTATCTCATCATATGAACATAATCATAGAGCTTTTTAAGTTCTACAAATTCACCAAAAGTAATCAAAAAAGCCGTAAAGTAGTTCCACAAAAATAAACAGCGCAGGTAAATGAAAAAGTTAAGACTTCGCAAAGCCACCGGTTAAGAAACGCTTTATTTCAATATCTTGAAAATACGACTACATTAAATACCAAACCGTTTTCCACTCTACTAGATCTCCGATAAACTTTAAGTCTTCAGAGAAAAGTTGCATTTTTTCTCTCAGCTAGGCAGTCCGCACATGTTTCCACTCTTAGAGTAGTTTGAGCAACTCATGGTTGGCAGTTGCAGCAAGATTTAAACAGGTTTAGTGGTTGGAAATGAAGGTATTAAAAGAAGTGCTGATGGAAAATTGCTAATAAAGTTATGTAACTTAAATCATTATCATCATCAATTTAGTCTCCACTACAGAAGAACTGTCCTATCTAGTTTACCAAGGCTTTAGACTAATGGAGGAGATAACAAGCTGGAGATGCGACTTTATAAGGGGTGCAGGAAGGCGCAGGATGCTGGCCCCTTTCAACCGGTTAATCTAGAAATCATTGGGGGGCTTATGTTCATAGTTTTGTATCTGAAATGATGAAGATAATGAAATGGGAGATTACAAATAAGGGAGATTAAGATAATCTTAATTAAAAAAAACTATTCTAAATCAAGTCTGCACATTTTGCAGGATCTAGTACTCATCTCAAACTGGGAAAAAAATACACTAAGTTGTTTCCACGATAAGTGTCATACTTGGGATTGAAACTAAAAGTATTTGATCTAAAATCGCCTCGTCCTCGCCGGCCTTACATTTTGCGGTGCGCAAAACTCCAGTCGGGACATCCGTTTCATACATAATGCACAGTTGCAATTGTCTACCGCCGCTGAGGGCGCGCTTAAAATTCATTTTGTATTGTTGTACGTGGCCCTCCTCCGAGGACGGTTTATTGTTTCTTATCGCATGCTCGACAGTCCACGCAACCTTTAAATAATAGAGCAAGCTTGTTCAGTGTTGCAGCTGAATAAATAATCGGCGTGTTTAAGTTTTGCGGTTCGTTTGTTTTTAAATTTCATGTTAGTTCTAGAATTTAGTTGTTCTTTTGTTTTTGAGCTATTTAGGGCCCTCGTCCACGGCGACTAACGCGCGTTAGTCGCATTTGCAACGCACTACAGAAGTTATGCAACGCGCTACTAACGCGCTACAAATGCGCTACAGCAGCGCGACTGCATCGCTACAAAAAGTCGCCGTGGGCGAGGGCCCTTACAGCTGCACATTTACAGTGTTATGAATGTTATTAGTCTTAGGCCCGGTTTTCACCAAGGAAGCGGCAGAGAAGTGTGGCGGGGCCGTCAAACTTTTCTATAGAATTTGACAGCGACGGCGGCGCGGCATAGCGGAACGGAGAGAAATAATGAAATCTGATAGGTTATTCAAAACACTTCTTCTCTCCGCTCATCTTTGCTCCGCCTTGGTGGAACCTGGCCCTAACCTTCTTTGTGTGTTCTGTCCAGAATTCAGAATGGCCCTTAAATATATTATTCGCCTCTTCCGACCACCATGGGAAAAATAGGGATGGTCTTACATCACTACTCCAGTAATTTCCATAAATAAATTCCGTATCGTATTTTTAGAAAGTCTGTATAATTTATACTTCTGAAAACTAATATTATCTACAAAATCAATAAGCTAACATATCGACAAATCCCGCTGCCGTTATTATCTTGTTTTGTAAGCGCGAACAACGAAACTATTTTAAAGTTAGATTGAGTTACCCAACTGTGACTCTCAAGTGTTTTGCCCGCTTTTTGCACCCTGTATATTTACTGGACCATTTTCAAAGTTTGGAATAGTACAAATGCTTTGTTTTTACATTAACTTCATTGAGTTTCTTTCACTGAATAAGTCTGACTGACTTATTTATTTCAGATTGTTCTTCTTATTTGAGAACTGAAGAAATTTTCTTTTTAATTTAATTGAAATTTATCTCATAGATCCTAAATATTCCCACTCTCTAGTCATTCAAGCACATAGTAGGTTATAAATTGAAATATAGTTCGGGTTCCATTTCCGAGAAAGACATCAGTGGTATCAGGTTCGAAAAGTAATCTAGATTCTCTGTTTATGTTTTTCCAGCCTTTCAATAAACAGCCTGTATAAATATTTGTCTGTTTGTACAGCCTGTTCAAAACAAAGAAACATATTCCAATCTTTTGTATTATATTCTAAATAAATAGCACTAAGTATACCAATCGAAATACGTATATCATCTTCATCTTTATACTAAGAACGCAAACATTATAATATAAAGCATTTATAATAAACGGTTTAGCAGATCTTCGCTGAGAAAAAGTTCAATATTTTTAAAAGCACTCCGCAAAATGGCGGTGCTCATGAAATTTCATAGTTTTAAAACGTTCATAAATGCGTTTGAAATGCGAGCAAGTTCGCGATCCGTAGTTTAGAGGGCTTCTCAAATAAACTGGCTTGTGTACTTATATTGTGTGCTGAGCAAAGGCACACGGAATATTGGTCAAGTTTGAGCGGTTTATATGAATAAAATTTTACTTGTTCTTTATTTAGAACGTTGCAACATCTAGGGTTCAGAGTCACATTGACCACTCCCACTCTTCCGTGCTAACAAGCAAATTCTAGAAATCTTAGAGGAATGGTTTTACAATTTAAGAGGGCTAATGCTCCTGCAGTAGAATAGTACTTGACTTGATGATGGATGAGCCACTATTGGTCTCTAGACTCTAACGTGCCTTGAACAGACTAAAAGTACTCTCAGAAGCACTGAATAAGCTCCCCAGAAGTAACTAGTTAAGTGAAATAGGAAAAAGATTGTATCTGCTAAATAACCGCGTAAAAGACTATTATCAACGTGTGATCTTAATGCTTCTCTATTAACGGGAAAATGCAGCGCTTAAAACGCGCTAGGCCGAATCTAAAAGCTAGGTTGCACCATTTTAATTTAACGTTAACAAACGTCAAGTCAAGTCTGTCAAACTCCATACAAAAACACCGGTTTTTTTATGCATAACACGGCAGTTATTTGACCACAAACGCACCTGATGTTAAGTGGGATGCAGTCTAGGATGGTACATAATATGTAGATTGTAGGCAGATATTATCTGCCCTGTAAGTGTCTATTTACTCTCGCCTTGAAAAGGCCCGGAGGTTAAGGTTCCGGTCACGGTTTAAATAGGGTGGTGCAACTTAGCGTAAGTAAACTAAAAAATACTGAAACACTTTATCAAACGGCACTTTGCATAACCACACTAAACCCTAAACCAGATTGAACTCAATCAAGGGTTTGTTTGAACGTTTTTTATCGATGGAAATCCGAATTTATGCGTCGATTAACGTTGACTTAATGAAGTTGGATTCTGAATCAATAATTGGCTTATCCGATTTATAAGAGCGACAGCATGGTAATTCATTTAGGGGTGTTTTAAATTAATATTCGTATTAACGGTAATGATTTTGTTGGTTAAACTGTGATCAGATACTGATTGTAGTTGATTGGGAAGTCAATTCCGAATATTTCGCTTTTGGGCTTCAAGTAAAGTACCGCTTTGCGACAGTTATAGATGAACCATATTTATAACCATAATGATTTATCCATTTCCATCCTTCACATTTTGAAGTGCAGAAAGTGCATTTTGGAGTTAAAATCAACTACTGAGTTTCGTTTCAGATGTGATTTTTTTTACTTACATTACTTCTATGGTAACTTAATTCTACAAAATCCATGAAAGAGCATTATTATCTAACTCCAAGCCTAATTATGCCACATGATATCAACATGGACTAAAATAACATCTGGATATGGGATTTGGTTGTCATTAAAAATGGAATATTTAGGTTTACAATAATGAAATAAACGTTTCATATTAATTTCTTCATAATACGTCAACATTGAACTTATATTTTAACATAAGGCGCACCCCATCCATCAATGTATGCAAATCCAAATCCGCAGTTAAATATTCACCGAACCAAAATTAAAATGGCTCCCACTTAATGAGCTATCAAAGCTTCCTTTCAAGCGCGAGATTTCATTTATTACGACCACAAAATAGCTGCAAGCGCTTTAAAGTCACTTGCTGCAGCAAACTCTTTTATCTCTGTAATACAGCAACAAATTGAGCCTTACTCCCTCCACATAAACCCTAATACATCGATCTAGAGCATTGGTTCTCAAAGTGGGAGGCGCAAAGACTTATAAAGGGGAGCGCGGGCCATCTGTGTACTTAAGTATAAAAAACCTGCGACCGCTGAGATAATGCATTCCAGACAGCTCGATATGACTAATAAATAATTTTCACTGGAGGAGGGGGGGCGCGGAATTTTGTGTATGGTCGAAAGGGGGTGCGTCTCAAATAAGTTTGGGAACCAATGATCTAGAGCACTGGTTCCCAAAGTTGGGGGCGCGCCCCCCACGGTAGGCGCAAAGACCTTTAAAGGGGGGAGCCGGCCATCTGTGTACTTAAAATAAAAACCTGCGACCGCCGAGAGAATGCATTCCAGACTGCTCGATACGACCAATAAATAATCTTGACTGGAGAAGGGGAATTTTTTGTATGGTCGAAAGGGGGCGCGTCTCAAATAAGTTTGGAAACCAATGATCTAGAGTATGTAAATCTACGCCACGGGCAAAGACAGTCGATTTTCTTCTGAATAGCAATTTTTGCTGTAATATCAATCCTATAACATAAGTGGAGGCCTGCTCGACCCTTTTCATGTGTCTACTGATATCTATCGGTATATTTGAACGGTGAAAGCGATGTCTGATATTCTTTTAGATAGGGAGCGGGTTCATTGCGATAACTTTTTGAGATGATTATTTTAGTCGACATCCAGGTCGTTTTTCTGGTTGCATATCCGAACTTATTACATTAAGATTCCACGATTTTTGCTTGACATGCAGACTGTTCCCCCTAACCCACTCTGAAAAATAAACTGTTAGCTTGAAAAATCTGGGAAAATTCATAATAATAGTGCTTTTCACGAACTTTCAAGGAAATCTATAACGGTTAAGAAAGATAGATCAGTAAGTGTAAGAGTAATAGTCGTTTAACTCATTTATTAGAAAAAATCTAACCTAATAAAAATTCCTTAGAAGAAAACATTAAAAGTGACTTTAGATGAAGTAATTGCTTGCTTCTAAAATATATTGTGGTAACGATGGTAACTACGAACCCTACACTGCGCGTGGTACGACACGCGCTTGGTTAGGTTAACTGGTTGACAACAATAATTCAATACTTACCTACCTGTGATGTTTGCTTTTCTTTTAAGTTGTAATAAAGAAGAGTTTTTACTACGACATTGCGTTATTAATAATTTTATATTCCTTCTGTTCATCACACATTTGTCTCCAAAAGATTTCGAATCTGTAACCTAAAGCCACAGCCTAAAGTTACTGCACTGTAATCGCAATTTAAACATTACGCCCGTATTCCATACTTTGTCTGCTGCCATAAATTCATCTTAAACCTTCCAAAGTAACTTTGCTATCTTTTCGGAGAGCTAAACGTCGCTTTGTATAAGGAAAAACAGAGTGTCTACTTTACGAAATTCGTTAGCATCTTCCGAGATTTTAAACTGTGAGGGGCCGATTCTGAAGTGTGGGGTTATCTATGATGGGTTAAAGATATTTAAGTTATGAAAATCTGTGGTTTTCAACTTTGTAAGTAGGTAGCGGAAAATGTAACAATAGTCTTAATTTTCACACAAATTATTCTAAGGACGGGGCCATTTATTCTATTATTTTATGAAAACATCATCTATTTATCAACGAAATAGTTAATTTGGAATACAACACGACCTAATTTGGAATACAACACGAACTAATTTGGAATACAACACGACGTATAATAAAAGTAAGTTACAATAACAACACAACAAACACAAGATGTTACAATAACAACACAACAAACACAACAAGTGTTCAGCAGTGGACAACCTTTGGCCGAAATGATGATGATGATGAAGTAGGTACATGTAATCTTTCAGAATCTTTTATATTTTATTTACTTTGGAGACAAAATTAAACGACTTCAATTTAAGTAATGGAAATTCACCGAATCGGTCCCGTAGACACTTTAAAATACCGCTGTAAATAGTTTAGTTAGTAGGGTAAAATATTTTAGCTCACATTTTCAAGCACCAGGTGTGATAATTCCAAAGGCGATGTTAAATTTTTTATTACTTTATTGAATCGCATCCTTTAGGCTAGTGCTCTAGTATGTCAAGCTTTGTAATATGACCTTGGTGACGAACCTAGTAACACTTTGACGCCTACAGTTTTCACATAAAAAATAGAGTCTTCCTGTGACTTGGCCCACTTTTAGCTTGGCCCACGGGCCAAGTCACTGGTTTGAATTTTTAAATAGTTTTTATTCCAGTGACTGGGCCCGCCTCTAAGATTCTAGAGTAGATTTTTGTTGATTTGGTGTTTCATTTAAGGTGGGCCCAGTCACTGGAAAAAAAACTATTTAAAAAATCAAACCAGCGACTTGTCCCGTGGACCAACCTTAAAGTGGGTCAAGTCACTGGAAGACTCAAAAAGTACTATCATTAAATTAATCTTACCTTAACAAGCTTTAGAATATCATAATTCTTTAACAGCTGTTACCGTCTAATTTATTCGGAGGATAATAAACCCTCATCAATCTCCCATAAAAGTTCGACCGATAAATATAATCATGCTATTTACATCTTCCATTGAGCTGTAAATAACCCAAAATAACCATGATAAAAGTAAAATCCGAAGACGGCCCGCGTCAAAATACTGCCCGGCTCGTACTGTACTAGGACTCAGTGGGCTCAGTAAGAATTTACCGTAGAAAGTAATTTTTCACCGCATTTTTTGATAATACAGTAGACCACATTATAATGGTTTACGTGCCACTTGTGGTTATAAGGGTCAAAATCAGAGAGGTGAGCATTTTAGGTTTTCAAATATTTGAGAAATTAAGTTTTGTTTTGAAGAAAACTAACAAGTGGAGTGTGTTGTGTCATTTGTCATAAACCTCTCCTGTAAAGAGCCACGCACAAAAATATATATTTTAGAAATTTTACCAGTTAATAAGAATAATGCCGGGCACAAAAGTCATTTCGGGAACACTTTTAAATATGTTTTTTAATAATAATATAACTAATGCATTGAAGAATCACCTTTAAGAAATTGTAATTAACGTGTTCCTAAATCGGATCATGTTGTTAGTTTGTATATTTTTTTATTAAAAACATTTATTTTTCAAAATACTCTCCATAAATTTACAATTGGTGTAAATTTCGTTCCGAAATTTCAATTTATTGTATAAATTTTTGCACTACGTTATATATTAATAATATAAATACAAAAGTTTAAAGGTCATATCATATTGTATATGCAAGATTAAAGTGTAGCATTACTTATTAGTGATTTATTTGCCATTTTTGTGATGTTCCCGAAATGATCTGAGTGTTCCCAAAATGACCTTAAATGTCGTTAACTTTCCCTAAATGAACGCAACACCCACTTTCTGTCATTATATGCATAGCAATAATATACAGTTACAGTATTATACCTTTATTTGTACAAGGAATGAGGAACATGAGTATCAAAAATTAGACTTAAAATCTAATAACAATAAACTTTGTTGTTTCAATCAATAAACATTAGATATCAGGAGCAAATGCTAATTGCACAGTATCATTAAGATTTTCTTGCATATCAATGCTTAAAAATCAAAATATAAACTTTGTTTTAAAATAAACAGATATTAGGAATTAGAAACATTATTTTAACATTATCTTTCAGTCTCTTCATATATCTTTATTCAGGTGTCATTTTATTTAAAAACTTGCGCTTCCTTGCATTAGCATTTTCACGATATTTTTTATAAGTTATACTGTCCTCTTTTAATTTGTTTTTCGACTTCCTCTTCTTTTAATTTTTATCGTTTTCCATGTTGATCGTATTAAATGAATACCTAAAAGCAAAATTTTGCATGGTTAAGCTTTTAAAAGCATTAGAGCATCATTTTGCCCAAAGATTGTCATCTCGGGAACGCCTGTCATATACGAGAACGTTCCCGAAATGACCGTTCCCGGAATGATTTTTTGATAAATATTTTCATATCGCGCTTGACGCCGCTATTTTAGATTTTGCTTTTAGAGTTTATGAACAAGTGAGCTGTAATATTTATAAGAATTTAGCAAAATATTTGCAAATTTTCGAAAAACTAATCATCAAACAGCGTTCCCGTAGTGACAGGGAATTAAAGTACGCTTCACACACGTCAATTTAAAAGATACTTACCAACAAAATAAATTATTTTTATCCGTAAACAATAAACACGCCTTTTGCTATGACTAGTGAACTTCACGCTGATGCTCGCTAACGCCACGTAGCGTGTGTTCTTTTATTTACATCGATCAACATCGACAGCGTTCACGGAATGATTTAATAAACGTCAGACACCATTTGAATAGTCAAAATATAAAGAAATTAAACTGCTATTAATGTATTTTATACGTATATTCTTAATTTGATATTTTTCAATGTTAATATTAAAATATGTCAATTTTAAGTCTTAATTATAAACATTTTTGGCTTGTTTAAACTATGAATCATGATTTAAGGACGCGTTCCCGGAATGACTATTTCGACCATTTTTGTTTAAAATCAAATAAAACATAAGTATAGAAAGATAAATAAGCTATGTGCCGTGTAATTATGCACAGAACCTTTATTTTGAAATAAATATTTTAGTAATATCGTGTTATTTTATTCAGGAAAACTTTGTCAGAAGCATAATGCTCACCTCTCTGATTTTGACCCATAAGTGCCACTTGTGGTCTAAACTAAATAAATATTTTTGATTTTGATTTTTGATTACGCATATTCACTCAGTAAATGAACTTACTGAAGGAATTTGTTAAAAAAGCAGTCGTTTTTGTTCTTCATGGGCCCTTATGGTCATAAGCAGACTTATCAACTCGAAAAGGGATCACCGTATTTTGCGAGCTTTCATCGCCTTTCGCGTGCTGTCAATCGCAAGGCGAGGCGTTTACATTACGGTGCGGATAAGTGTGCGTTGCAGTATGGAGTTTCATACAAAGAATACTGACCGCCTCAAGTTGATACGGTTACCATCCCTTTCCGGGTTCATAAGTTTAGTGTGTGCGCCCCCAGTCTTAACATAATGAGGGCTATCGTTTTTATACTTAACAGTTGGCACCCCTGGCGATTGAAGGGACCTTACTCTACAGTGGCGCCATCTTGATGAGTGCAAATGCGATAGTCCTCCTACCACTTTAGCGCTCACCAGTTGGTGCCACTGTCTTCGCTACTAGCAAGTGACAGAACCTTACTCTACAGTGGCGCTAACTGGTGAGCGCTAAAACGATAGCCCTCATTGAACCAACACAGCTATGACTTCATATTATTGATATTGTATAAACACTCGTGCTTTTAACGTGTGTCGGCCGTTTGGTGTAGTGGTTCGAAACGGATTACTATTCCGGAGGTTGCGGGTTCGATTCCCGCACAGTACAAACATTTGTGTGCATGAAAATATTTGTTTGTATTGGACTGGGTGTTTTCTATTTATAATATGTATGTATTTACAAAAAAATATATATTTATGTATGTTTATATCCGTTGTCTGGTACCCATAGTACAAGCTTTGCTTAGTTACTAACTAGAAGCGCAGTGTAAAATGTCCAAGGATATTTATCCAGGGATATTTATGTGAGCTTGAGCGATTCTTGACAGTTGATCATTCATCGTATAAAATGCTGCAAATAAAATAGTGTCTACGGATTCTACTGCACATAATTCAACTGTGATATTACTCAAATTGAAAATTCGAGGCACGACAGCCATCTCGTTGGAATTTTAATTGTTTATCATCGCCTCTCGTGCCAATAAAAAATTACGGAAAATTCGCAACTTATATTAAAAATGTTTACTCGCCGAATACAAAGTGTATATCAAAAGTTCTAAATAATAAATTTCGCTTAAAATTTCAAGGCATATTGCGAAGAGCACGGTGAAGTATTTTAATGAAATAAATTTAAAGCTTGTGTTGATTGAAAGTTAATGTTAATATTTACGATGTTGGCCTCATATTTATTTTGGGCAGCAATATCAAGTGTCCGTAAGTTACTAAACTTTTACCCGTATTTATTTTAAATATTTTTTTGATTTACATAAGTAATATCAATAACAATGTCTCGGCCTGGTGTGCTGCAGCATTGGTTATCCTAGTAGGTACGGTCAATAGTCTCTACGAAATACTTATTTTTTATCCTTGTTGTTATAATGACCCGTTACAAACTGATTTTATGTATTTTGTAAAGAGAAATAAAAAACAAAATAATATAAAATAATAAAAATAACGATTTTCTTCTACCCGCAGCTTTGCTCGACTGAATCACGGTCTGTCATGATCATGATTAATTTCTCATTCTATTTCTAGATCTATTTATTTGAAATTAGATTTTTTAATTCTCAATCCTCCCCAGATTACGTATGCAAATTCTATCCTCCTAAATATTTGCATCCGTTATTACAAAAGCGTGTATCTTTATCGACATCACTCGCTAGATGTCAGCGCATGGCACCATTAGATGCGAGCCGTTAATTGCAACGGCTGTATGCATGAGTGCATATTGGAAACGACTCCGATCGCAGAGTTAGCCACGCCATTAGAACGTCATTGGGTGTCAAGAGCTATAAGTGGATATAACAGTCTTTACTGTGTGAAATTTTCGCAGGACAGTTGATTCGCAAATTGGGAAGATAAAGCAACATACATTATTTTAGAAATAAGAGTAAAATTCATTGAATTCACAGTATGTGCCTATCATAATATGTGGGCTCTTTTCAGGGCAGTAATACACGTCCCAAATACAGCTTGCTCTACCCTCATTAATGTGACTGATTTTTAAGAAGTGGCGGTCGAAATTATTGTATTTTTTCTTCTTTTATTGTGTCCTATTGTGATTTATTTTTGATTTTAATGTTTTTGGCTGAGTTGCACGATGGACTAAATTGAACCATCTTACTTTGACTTTAACAAACGTCAGAAATCGGTCAAACTCCTTACAAAAAGCATCGATTTTGTTGAAGTTTCGGTTAAAGTAAGTTGGTGCAACTCAGCCTTCAATCCTATAGTTTCATGTAAGTAGCTTGAATGCATATCACAATAAAATATGTTTTTCGTACTTTCGATGGGTTGTGATACTTATCACACTATCTATATCTATACTAATATTAATGCGAAAGTAACTCTGTCTGTCTGTCTCGCTTTCCTGCCTAAATCACTAAACCGATTTTAATGAAATTTGGCATAGATATATGTAGTTTGAGTCCCGGGAAAGGACATAGGATAGTTTTTATCCCGGTTTTTGAAACAGGGACGCCGCGCCGCGATAAAGTTTTTCTGTGACAGACAAAATTCCACGCGGGCGAAGCCGCGGGCGGAAATCTAGTAGGTAACAAATATTTTTCCTCTCTTCCAAATGTTACAAAAAAGGGCAAGAAAATATCACCACCGAAATCAAAACTTGGAGCATTCAGCTCACACTCCTCAATCTGCTTGAGTACACGTTAAGCATTCCGATGGCGTATCTCTGGCACCGATATTAATTAAAGATGGAGCAAACTTTCAACATTCCTCACACAATTTGGCGCTAGGTTTGTGTTCCACTGTAATTGGAATTGTTCCGGTTTAGAATGCGGCCAATTTAAGATTGCTTCCACTGGACAGCTGAAGTTTGAAATGCAGAGATAGCGCTAAAAAAGGTGGTGTCATTAGGTGTTATTTTTGGGCTCGATTTTCTTAGAATTCTTAAGTTTTTTTTAGAGAAGTTACGCCCGTATTAACAAACATTACTACTTATGAGGTCTCACAGGGTAACACATGAACCAATCACTAAGCTCTATTCAACGCTGTGAATTTGTTTTGTTGCTTCACACAAGCAAGTATTGTTTGTGAATACGGGCGTTAGTCATTAACCTTGATAGAATAATCTTATCTGGGGGCACGGCAGTGCCCCCACCAAGTCGAGCAAAAAAGCGGCACGGCCGTACCATCCTTTTCTCGAAGCAATTCAGGCCATTTTCGACCGCCTGTAACTTCGTTGTGGATAAAACTAGAAGGCTGAATTTTCATTAGCTATGCAGGCATTGTAAAGACACGGTATATTTAAAATTTCATTCAATTTGAACCAGTAGTTTAAGAATTATAACGGGTCAAAGTTACTTAATTTTGTCACTCACTGACTGACTCACTGACTCACTGACTCACTGACTCACTGACTCACTGACTCACTGACTCACCGATCATCAAAACTCTAAGGCACTTCTAGCAGACCTAGAAGCTTCAAATTTGGAATATAAGTAGTGTTTGGTGTATGAATCAAGGAAAAACTAAAATATTTGGGGGCACGGTAGTGCAACCGCCAAGTCGAGTAAAATTTTTCAATTTCGGTCCAGTTTTCTAGATACATAACTGCTGTCTACAAAATACAAAAAGAAATGATATTTGGGGGCACGGTAGTGCAACCGCCAAGTCGAGTAAAATTTTTCAATTTCGGTCCAGTTTTCTAGATACATAACTGCTGTCTACAAAATACAAAAAGAAATGAGATCCCATCAAAAACAATACTTGTCAAAAAAACCAAGTCTCGCAACTCAGTTGTTCTACGGTAAAAAGTTGTGAGATCCATGTAATACCAAGTCCAGGCCAGGAAATCTTTAACGTTTTACATAAATATATTGACTTGGCCATCGCATGAAAACACGTGTAAATTAAATTATTTAGTGCGATGGCCAAGTCAATAATTTATGTAAAACGTTAAAGATTTCCTGGCCTGGACTTGGTATTACATGGATCTCACAACTTTTTACCGTAGAAAAACTGAGTTGCGAGACTTGGTTTTTTTGACAAGTATTGTTTTTGATGGGATTAATATTACTCGTACTAGCAAAATTGCGGTCATCGATATATCCAACCAAATAGAACCCAAAAAACCGGCCAAGTGCGAGTCGGACTCGCGCACCGAGGGTTCCGTACAAACCTGCAAGGTTTACAAAGTTCGTTCATTACGACAATCGAGTCATAACTATGGTATTTTTATTGCAAAATGAAATTCATAACATTACAATGGGGAAAGATGGAGGAGCATAAATTTAAGACAAAGATCTCTTTATCGTTTAAGTAATCCTTTATTTTATAGTATTTGATATGAATTTCAACTTGATAGCTCTACGCGTTCATGAGGAAAAAAGTAATAAGTTTATATTTATTAAAAAATATATATTTTGTAATGTAACTAAAAATTTAAGGTTTTCGGAATTTTTCCTTTATGTGTGCTATAAAACGTTGCTTCATGCCAAATTTCAAGATTCTAGGTCGACTGGAAGTACCCTTTAGGTTTTGATTCCCTTGCGAGTACTTGCGAGTTTCAAAATATGCAGCTTAAATTGCTGTTTCTTTTGATTGCGTTGACATAGAAGTTTGATTTTGTTACAGCTTAAAGGTATTATAGACCTGAGTATTTGGTATGAATTTCAATTTAATACCTCTACGCGTTTATGAGGAAATGGGTAGTAAGTTTAAAATTATTAAAAAAAATATATATTATGTGATGTAACTAAAAATTTATGGTTTTCGTAATTTTTCCTTTATCTATGCTATAAGAAGTTGCTTCGTACCAAATTTCAAGATTCTGAGTTCACGGGAAGCACCCTGTAGCTTTTGATTCCCTTGCAAGTGTCGAAAATTTGCGGCATAAACGGCTGTATCTTTTGATTGCGTTGGCTTAGAAGTTTGATTTTTTCACAGCTTCAAGGGACAGTAGACCTGAGTAATTGATATAAATTTCAGCTTCATACCTCCACGCGTTCCTGAGAAAAAGGGTCTTGACAGACGGACGGACGGACGGACAGACGGACAACAAAGTGATCCTATAAGGGTTCCGTTTTTTTCCTTTTGAGGTCCGGATCCTAAAAAGAGCAAACTAGAGCATCAACGGGTGGCAATGGGCAGAAAAAACCGGATAGCAAAAACTACTCTAGGATTAATAATATTATTAATTGTTTTTACAGCAATTACACTCGAAATCAAATAAATCGCACCTCCCGCGACAAGCACTTTCAAACGTATGTATCCCCAATATTGGCACCATTTAAAAGCCTAGTTCTAAACTTCATTTCATTAAAGGAAAGGTTTTTACCTCAAAAATGTGTCTTTAGAAGGATCCAGAGTCACTTCTTCAAAAAATAAGTAGTTAATCGCTATCGTTAAAGAGGACACGTGTGATCATTATTTGGTTTTATAACCATAAAATTTGGTCTAATTGATCTCAGAGGTGAGCCCAAAGTGAGCTCTTTTTTCAAGTCACATTTATGGTATATGATAGTCATTTTTTTTAGAAATTAAATGTGTTTTTCTTTAAGAATATTTATTGGGCTTTCAAATAACACCAATATTGTTGGGGCACCATGATTGTATAAGAAGAAAATCTTTAAAGTTCGCGTCGCGGAAGGTGCGGTTTATTTGATGTTGAGTGTAATTACAATATGTGAAAATAAAGCATCATGCTCCAATACCTTTCCCTTTATGTTGTGTCTGTGTAATTAAAGCCTTACACGAATAAAAAAGTTATAACACAACACGAATGATATTTCTGTAGCCTTTATAAGTCATGAATACATTTAGGTGTTGCCAGCTAAAGAAACACCAAGGTAAATAATTCCCGAAATGTTCGTGGCAAGCTATTTATTTGCGAAAATTGAATGAGGGGGCGTTCCCGCCAAATAATTTATCAAGGGAATGTGTTACATTACATTGGTCGTAAAAAATTGCAGCGTTTGGTTGTGGCGGCTCTGCGGCCGGCGTCGGTAAACAGATTTGTAAGTGCTGAAAAACCTGGGCGTGATGGCTACGATTTCGTTCTAAATTTCGGCAAGAATTGCCTTGTTTCGGAGGAATTTGATCCTTATTTACATGATGGTTTTAGAAATTACTCGGCCTTGGCCGTTAGTCAAATAGAGTATTAGGCTCTTAGTTTTGTATTTTATGAAAATGTGAATTCAGAACATGAAGAGGCCCTGTTTTACACTGGATCTTATACAGAATGTGTATGTGTGTACATTCAATATAGCTTTCATGTGCACGTCACTTATTGGATACATTTTACCTTAGGTTTTCAGTCTGATTGAGCCATATTTCTCATCTGTAGTGGTTCCTAAAATCTGGTACCAGTGTCGAAACTTTTTTTTTTTTTCAAATAATAGAGCAAGTCAGTGCGCAAAAATGACAAAAAATAAAAAATATTCATATTACATAAGGTCCAAAATATGGCAGTGTTTCTCTTAGAGAGAATATTTCGTAATTTAAACGATAACCGTTTCAATATTTCATATTTCAAAGTCCCGAGGTTTCAAAGAATTCCAAAATATTTTTTGTTTCCGTAATCGCCGCAAGGATAGGATATTAAGATGCTTTTTGTTCGGTTTTTATAGACGTTTGCTCTTTTCAACAAAACACTGCAACGAAAAATGCAACGGCAGCTTTGTTCCGAAGAATTGAATTAAAAACTGCGACCGTGCCGCTGTTTTTCGCGGAACACGCGCGGGTAGTCGCAAATGGACAATTAGCTGGTGCCCGAAGATGTGGAATTGCTGAATGTGTCAGTTACATTGCTATTTTTCATTGCCATCATCATGATAACCAGGTTTTTAGCCTCCATTGCAGGAGCACGGCCCTTTCTAATAATTTACCAGAGGCAAATTCACAATTGCTACTTTTATACGTCCTATGCTGCGCTTTCCAGTACGTGGTATCTATTCCAGAACCTTGCTGCCCCATCGGCCGTCAGTTCTGCGTGCTAGGTGCCCTACCCGACAACCTCATAAAGGTAGCAGGAAGGCCCTGGATGCAGGCCGCTACCAACCAATCATTATGGAAATCATTGGGGGAGGCCTATGTTCAGCAGTGGCAGTTCATCCTATGCTTTCGTCCTATGCCCGTCCTTTATGCAGCTTACTATTTTATTTATTTTACCAATGATTCGTGACCCTCACTCGGCATGGGGCACACTGAAAACCAGCGCCGTGGCCTTCCTCACCGTGGGCCACGGCATATGCTGAGTGGGGTCCCGTTGCAGTGGGCATCTTGTTGGTGAATGGGTGGCACTGCTCAGTTTACTCTTGTTTTTATTTTTTCTTCTTCCATTATTGTGCCACTGTCATGTCTATGTAATTGCCTGTATTTGTGTGATGTCCATTGTAATAAATATATCTTTCTTTCTTTCCTATGGCTGAAAATATGATGACTACAGCCCCCCACGCTGGCCAGATGATGACGCCAGTTTGACGTAGATGATGATGAAGTCTAGTTTCTTGACGCAAACTACATTCTGTTAGAAAATCGCATATTACAATTATTAGTTAAAAATATTCCAGGTTTGGGTACATCTAACGATTTAGATCCTCGTTACCAACGATATAAAAGTTACTTGGGTTTTAGCTGTGACATAGTAATTTTTGTCCGCACATGGTTTGAAGATCGGAATAATACACTGTTTTTTAGAGAAATTCTCTCAAAAAGCAATGTTTTCATGTTGTAAATGAAGTATTGTTTTAAGTAGATTTTTTGGTTTCAGCAACGTTTTGTAGTTTCGTGTATTAATGTTGCTTTTCACAAGAATATTTTACTGGTACTGGAACTATTGCTATTTTATTATTCATTTTATTTATGACATTGAAACGTCATATTTCAAAATGAGTTTATCACTTATCGTCATGGAAATCCTTGGGGGAGGCCTTTGTCCAGCAGTAGACAACATTTGGCTGAAACGAACGAACGAAAAAATAGACTGCTTCACTCCAGGACTCGAATCCACGACCTTTTGTTTACCAGCACCGACTGAAATGGAGTAGGTACTAACAATCAAATATGACCTAATTACCATTAATGGATCATTAAGGACACTTCTGTCAGAGCTGTGATATTCCTACACACCAGAGAATAATTAATTATTGGCTACTAAACACAGCGAACTGCGTCTCATAATACAAATTAGTGACCAATTTAATTGGTCTGGTATTAATAATTAACCCTCCGTGTACGAGGTGACTAAAAGTTACGTCCCGTACCAGGTGGGGTATGACACACCCCAATATACAAAGTGATAAAATTTTCATTCAATATTTTTTTAGGTGGAATTTAATATTTAATATTGATTATTCACGTATGCTAATTAGGTTTAAGAAATGCTCTAAGCTGAAAATAATATTATAACATTTTTATCATAAAAAACAAAAAGACACAATTTCCGTTGTTCTTGTAATTTAGGAATCAGTTTCCTATGTATAATTTTTAATTAGTGCCTTTAATTATGACAACCGTTTTTATTTAACAAAGTACTTGAAGTATTAACTTATAATTTAAAAGTAAATTAAAAACTGGAAGGGTATAAATTTGTTTTGATCATCGGTTTTCAATTTACCACAATTCTGATGAAAGAAAATGAGTATGCTCAATGCATAAAATGGGAGCGTAACAATTTCACTTATTTGTAAAATATGTTATTCCATTTCAGTAGCCCATAAATTGTATCACCAAGTATAAATTGTAGCCCATAAGTGTATGTTTACATACATCTTCGGATCTCAGTACTAAACTTCCAGATTCGCACTAAAAGTCATCTCATTTGACTAAAAGTGCTTGAAAATTTCAGATACCGTAAAAATCACGAAAAATAATATTTGTATTGAATTTTATTCAATTGACAAAGCTAAAAATATAAGGTGTTATTTTTTGTACTGATCATACTTTACCAACCCATCTAATAAAATCATACAAATACAACCCAAGTGCTATTAAAAAAAAATTCAGGCTAGTTTTCGAGTAAAACGACAAAGAATGTTTCGAAAAAAATAAAAAATAAATCATCCTTTGAGCGCGGTGAGTATACGTTTGTACGCACTATCGTAGTAGCCGGCCGAGGGCAACGACCACTGCCACGTGCCGCGCCGCGTGAGTCGGCCATATTGATATCGCTGCCAGTCGCTCCGCGCCCACAGCCCGCGCCGAGCCGCCGATCGGCATGCGGGAGCGCAACAACATAAATAATCGTCCCAGTCCGTCCAATGCGCCCAAACGTATTGCAGTGTATGTGTGATTTATTACAATGCCGCGCTTGATCAATAACAAAACGCAGGTGAAATTATGTTTCGGGCACACTAACTGGCCGACGAGAAACATTGACGAGTCGAAAACCTTCATACCTTGCTTGTTTGGAGCCGCGCAGCGCTTCAGGGAGCGCAGCCGTATCCTGACTTGACGAGATTCCGTGCGCTTCGAGGACGAAGTTCTGGATTTCAATTTCAATCACCGGCACAGTGCTGGCGGTACCCAGATGCGAGCGCCGCAGACGGCGGCTTTTGCGTAAAAATACGGAATGCCTTATCAAGGAGTTGTTGCCAGAGGGCCACGACCGCGACCTAGTTCTATCGATGGTTATTGCGGAAGTCTACCTAGGTACATACCTACAGTGTGATTTGGACAGATGAGTGCTTGTTTACGCGAAAGGGACTTTTTCCGTAAAAAAGTTAGTGCGCGAATTGTGAATACAACATCCGACGTGGTGTCTAGTGAACAGCAAGCAAGTGTGCAGCCCGAAAGCATTACCTCAATTCGATCGTGGCTAGATTAGACAGTGCAAGACAGTGTTTACGTGAACATTCAACAAAGGCTTGACGTTCAAAATGTATTGTGATTAGTGTAATAATAACCTAGGAACTTTAAATAACAACATTCAAAATAGGTAAATGTGTGAATAAGTAAAATCAATGAATCTAAAGTGTGATGGCAAATCATAATTTAGGAATTAAAACCAGGAAAATTGATCAGTGAGTTTTATTTACAACACCTATTCATATTCAATATTAGGGTGCATTTCCACTGAAGCGAAGCGAAGTAGTAATAGGTATGTACCTATCAATTTTTTATTACGTCTTTAAAAAAATTGCGTAGGCATTACGAAACCGTAGATATTGAATTCCAATTTCTATCCTTTTTTTAAATTTCTAGTTTAACGCGGATGATTCGCCTCGGTTTGTTGGAAAAGTCCCCCGCTATTACACTAATGAAAATACACTTATTTACCTACTTATGTAGCTAGATTTTGTTTCTCCCAGCGCGTAGTACCTATTAACATGACGTAACATCGTACATACTCACGAGTGATAATTTTTGGTAACGTAGGTTTAGTGTAATCTAACCTTTATGTGTGTGAACGTTGAATGAATGCGCGCGGCCATTGTTCGTACTCGTATGAATGAAATGAGTAAAGAAAGAGAGAGAGGCAGTGAGTGAAGACAGGATGGTTGTAAAAATAATATCTTTTTTTTGTTAGGAAAAGTAAAAACAAAAACTAGCCTGAATTTTTTTTTAAAAACACTTGGGTTGTATTTGTATGATTTTATTAGATGCGTTGGTAAAGTATGATCAGTACAAAAAATAACACCTTATATATAAATTACACCAAAACTGTTAGATTTTTTTTTAAACTTTTTAACAACGTCCCGTACCAGGTGGGGTGTGTGACACCCATACGCACTTTAAAGGCATGTAACTCAGTTGGTAGTCACCGCTGGACTGATTTTGCAACACTGATCGAAGCAGCAGTGTCATAATTCCAGCTACTGAGAATTTCAAATTCAGCACTTGCAAATTTTTAAAATTGTGGCTATTTTTAAAGGGCTGGGGTGTGTCACACCCCACCTCGTACAGCGAGGGTTAAGATAATAAGCCTCTTAAACTTACATCTAATGAGAGCATTCGATCCTAGGTTCGATTCTACGAAGGGGGCATTATTATTCCCATAGTTGAGGTATTCTAAATGATAAATTATAATTTAAATTGAGTCTATAATTTAAAGTTTGTACACAATCCGTCTCTGTCAGTCCCCTGGACACATCTCTATATTCTAAATAAAATAGTTAAAACTGTTAATACAAACAGAATTACCTTCATCATCATCATCATCAACAGCCCTTTACAGTCCACTGCTGGACTATAAGCCTCCTCCACTATAGTGGAGGGTTTTGCCATAATCTCCACGCTTGGCAGGCGGGTTGAAGATCGCAGTTTAAAAAATTGATGTTTTTCAGAGAGCGCTGCTGCCCATTCTCTGTTTGATGTGTAGTCCCTAAGTCGCCTCTTACGACACCCGCGGGAAGAGTAGGGGTTGGTGTAACAGAATTACCTTAGTTACCATCAAATTACTTATTGAAATCCAGCACACGTTTGACAACAAACAATTGACAATCAAAAATGTCGACCGTCATTTGTCTTTTTTTGGTTACACGCATTACTTTATCACATTGAAATCCAGTAAAAACCGTCATTCAAGTGGAAAACAAATGAACAACAACCAAGTGTCGACCGTCAACTGTCTTTTTGTTCCGTGACATGATTCCTTCCCCAGCGCAGTTTGTTCCGGCGGCGCGGTAACAACTCACCGCCTTTTTACTCGTACAGACAGACACGGTCCGTAACAGCTATACATTACGGATTATTTTTGTGTCGTAAGTCTTAGCTGTGTGAGTTTTTGTACCAATTGATTGAGGTGATCGCTCTAAAGTCGCTGACATAGCCCCACGGATTAGCAATTTCAAAATTGTAAACTGCAATAATTCCTTTATCAAAAAACAAAACATCAACGTCATTGATCTGTCTCCATCTTTAGCAGTAAGCCTAGGCGCAGACCACCGATTTTTATTTGTATGAAGAATCGGCCGATACCATATCGGTGTAATGTGCATACTTACTTCCATCCATGCACATACTGATTAACTGCCCGACGCGACTAAACTACCGGTCGACAAAAAATGGGTAGTCTGCGCCTAGTCTTAATATAACCCACGTTGCTACAACTCAACGCCTTTTTCCAACTCAAACCTAGTAATACAGCTATGTATCACGCAGCGTGAAGTTTTCTTTTGCACGGTCCAATACTGCACGTGGAATCAATACAAATGTATGAACTATTCCTAGAATTGCAACTTTTCTAGGAACTCCAGATACAGTGGATATAGTTAGTCTAATGTAACTTAATCGCCTCTGTGGGTTGAATCACGAAGTAGTTAGGTACGGGAAGGTTCCTATCATATAACTAAAGAGAAAGAATCGGTTATTGTTTCTTCTTCTATCATGTGGAATGTTACAATTTAACTAAGTAGGTAATAATCTTGTCGTAATTTAATAGGCATTTACAAAGAGCTTTTACACGTTCTTGTAGCTTCGGGACAATAAATAGGCCAGTGCTGAGAAGAAGCAGCGCTAGAAACTGAGTTTAGAACAAGTTATATGCTGCATGATCCGCCATTTTCCTTTGGTAAATTGAAGTCGTGCGAGTGGAGATTAACGCCCGTATTCACAAATTTTACTATGAGGTCTCACAGTGCGCGTGGACGCACAGGGTGACACACGAACCAATCACAGAGCTCTATTTAACGCTGTACGTTCAATTTGCTGCTTCACTTAGGCAAGTGAATACGGGAGTAAATAACCATGATGATTGTGTTGATGATAACATGGTTACCAAACTAAACCCCAAAATTACCAGTCAATTTGAATTAATTATGAAAAAAAAAACATTTACTGTGGTACAAAATAATTGAATAGAGATTCGGTACGTCTTATTCCGTCCCCTGAGCGGGTGAAATAAGTAATTAAATTCGCTGGCCAGGGACTGGCGGGTTTAATTATTATGCTCCTATCCCTGCCTAATCACAGGGTAGGGTGATAAAATTTACAAAATTCCCCCATATTCGGACCCATTTGTTAGCGAATGAATTCTTCGACACACAGATTAAAATTTGTGTAGTTTGAAGTTATATAATAATGTACCTAATCAGATCGTGACAGTGTTCATTATTCAAAATTCACAAAACTTTATATAAAACTAAAATTTTGCAGTACCTATAAATGCAAAAGTCACAGATCATATTAAATAAAAAAATGTTGCAGTTTGTCCAATAGTTTAAGGCTGGGTTGCACCTTCTTACTTTAGCTTTAACCGTCAAAATTCCGTCAAATTCCATACAATAAACACCAGTTATCGTTAAAGTTAGGTGGCGCAACTCATCCTAGGTGTACTACATAATTTATTGCTTTGTATGATGATAATCATATACCGTAATATACTTGTATCCATAATTAAAATATACGAGCTCTATGTAATAATTCGCTTTGTATCACACAATTCATTAACACGTAATTATTACTCGATATTTTGGGATAATATTACATTGTTATTATCGATAAAGTTGTAACATTGTATAAAACGCACGACTAAATTAATTATGGACCATCATCAAATAAATCGTGCATGTTAAGATAAAATCAAATCAGTATTTCACATCAATTAACCTACATAATACCCGGGTGTTGGTCTTTCAGACCGATTATGATGTTTTTGTTTCATTCAATAAAACAGACGTCTCTACTACCTACACGATCACAATATTCTAGGCTCATGACAGATCTACGTGAGAGTTTCTGATCAAACATAACAAAGATTACCTTTATCATGGAATTTATTTTTTTTTTACTTTCAAAAGCGAAATTGGTATGAAGTTAGCCACAAAATTTCATGTTCATAGTTATTCTACTAGCTAGCAGATTCTTTGGAAAAAAATATAGTTGGTGGGTCTAACAGACCTTAACACGATTAATAAGGTTAATGGCGAGGTGAATGCTAATGTATGATGTTAACAGGTAAATATTTAATGTTAAAGATTAAATATTAACATCCACTCCATTCAGGGACTGGGTAGTCAATGCGAAAAAACGTTCAACGGTTGGAATGTGCAGGTGTCAAAATGTCCATACGGACAAGTTTTTTTGGACATTTTTACCTTGATGCATTTAAACACGTGTTCACGTTAGCTATTATACAATAAGACGCTTGTTCAAATAAACCCGAAGACATTTTAACTTCAGATCATTTTAACCATTGCTCATTTCGACGTTCATACTTTTTGCCACACTAACAGCCGGTCCGTATGGACATTTTGACACCTGCACATTCCAACCGTTGAGCGTTTTTTCGCATTGACTACCCAGTCCCAGAATGATCCACTCGTGTTTTCAATAATACGAATACTTCAAATATTTTAGATTCAATTGTTGAGTAAATGTACGGATAAAAAATCTTATTCTGAAATAATTACAAAAAGAGTAATTTGCAGCAACTACATCGCTCATTTATCATGACAGATATTACAATTACTATACCTCCTAGTACCTACTTCAATTAATTATGATGATTTAACCTTATGGATATGAAACTAAAGAGTCCCTAATGCTTATAGGCACAATGTTAAAACAACATCACAATGTCTCTCCTATTAAAAAAGAATTATTCAAAAATCACCTTTTTCAGTATTGAAGCATCAATCTCTTTAGTAAAAGCAAAACCACTTGGCATGGCTCCAATCTAAAACAATAAAACTAAAGCTTTGAATGTAAGGCGATCGACTAAGGACTGTGAGAGCTACCGACCTCTCCACTTTAACAGAAGTTTCATCATTTTATGTACTGAGCAGCTAGTCTGATTGTGACCACGGTTGCAGCATAGCAGCCGAAACGTCAAGCCGTGAGTACTTACATAACTAATTAGAACTCAGTCATAAATGTCGCGTTAAGACTCGTGTCTGTCTATTTTAGTTGAAAAGTAACGCAAAAGTCTAAAATCTTATACTGAATTGTCGTTCAGTACATAGGACGATCTATGATTGCGCTATCTTAATTATTAATTTCAGTGCTTCGAAATAAATAAAGAAATGCGTTCTTAATGCACATTTTCTTTCGTATGCATGCAGACGAGAATTCTAATGAGTCGGAAAAATATTTTTCCGTAACCTATTTGTCAAGTTTATGGTGGGCTGTTATTACATTTTTCTTCTTCTCCAGTATTAGGTATCTATGTATCAGGGCAGTATTTAACTTACGACTAGCTTTGACACAGGTTTTATTTTCAAATATTTTTGCAGTTGAACTTTTCCACGATCAGTAATTTAAACAAACTTTGTCGGTTACACGGCATTAATAAATAACAACAAAAAACACGGTCCCCGAAGAATAAAATAGATTTAACCTTCCCATAGCTTATTTCCCAGCATAGTGGCTTCGCTGTTATTGCCTTAATACAATTTGCCGGTCCAGTGACTAAGTCCCCTGGTCTCAGAACAATTAGTCCTGGTGGCATTATTTTTGTCACTCTTCCATTGTACCTTTTGGCTTAGCGCCCTCTGTAATGAGCAAGTCAAGAATTCCTCAGTCCCCTGGGTTGTCACGTTGCCTTTTATGATTTTGGTCATGTACTAGTTTTCTGTTGTTGCGGGAAAGTCGCTAACGTCGTAATAAAAGATGGTTTGAGTGACAGCACGCGTGTGGATGTGGTTTGTGTTGATTTTGGAGCGTGTTTTTGCCGAGAATATTTTTTGCCAACTGCGCAAAGAAGGGTAATCTTTTAGTAGTTATTAAATAAAGTAGATTATGGAAGATATCGTGACGATTTGGATAATTAACATTCTTAGGTCCTCTATAGGGTTTTTTGAAGTAAAAGCTTTACTTAAATTTGCCTTGTATTGCACATAAATATATCTTAACCAGGGAGCTAGAAGTCTTGCAATATTATAAACAAACTAGCTGTTCACCAAATGTTCATCAGAAGAATAATTCTAATGGTTTTCAAATCAGTCTAGTAGTTTTGGAGCCTATTTAATACAAATACAAGTGTAGATTACTCGATTTAGATCAAGGTCGATGCTAAACTAAAGTCTTTAATGACTTTACCAACGCCCTAAGATGCCTTATTGAATACACCAAAACAAAACCTATTCGTATAAACAGAAAAGAACAAAACGAATAACAGTGTCATCAAGAAACTTTCTTACAGTCAGTTTTTGTCTCGGAATGTGATTTCGCGACGTATCCTGGTTTACTACAGTATAAATACCTAGGGACTGAGAAAAAATTGTTCGATCCAATTTCCTCGAAACAATGCCCCAATGAGTATTGCTATGGCAGTTTGCGGATCGTAAGGGGAGTGTAGACTTGTAGGGATATTTTTTTTATTAGTCGGGATGAGAAAATAATACAAATCTATTTTATTCAAAATTAAGTACATGCATAAAACTTATGTTGAACAATGGTTTAAAAAAAAAAAGAATACATTCGAATCATTAAAATTAATAAATAAGAGTAAAACTAGTGGGCTTTTTACCCGAATTTTTTGGGGTTTACACAAATCGCCGTACTTTTTTTTTATTTTTCTGTACTTTTTCTTATAATAGACCTTGGTGCTTGCTTGTCATGGCCATCTGGTGTTACGTGTTCGAGACTATTATTATGGGAGATCTATCCAAATGTTTGTTATTAATCTAGGTAGGTATTTCCAAAAAAAGTACCAAAGTATGTTTATATCCGTTATCTAATCCTCATAGTAGAAGCTTCGCTTTGGGACTAATTAGATGACGCCTTTACGCCAATTGTTATTATAAACGATAAATATTTATTATTACTTACTAAAACAAAACACAACTAAAACATTACCTACTCGGTCAATGTAAAAGCAATCTTAAAACGAGGTGTCTAAAAGTTGTAATGAATCGGAAGTTCCAAGACTGGCCCAGTCCCACACGGGCTTTCCCAGATTGTTTCGTTACTAAAAACTTCTACTCAAATAGCTAGAACTGAAATTAAAGCCGTTCCTGAAAACTGAGTTGGGAAACTTAAAGTACCTGGAGGTTTAATTTAAAATTTGCCCGTTTTAGTGGGTTTTGTAGGCTTCTGACCCAGATATAAATTGAAATGATAAGAGCTAACTTATTTATTATTAAGGTCCCTCGCCAACGGCGACTTTTTGTTGTGTATCACTACAAAAAGCGCTTTTTGTAAACGAGCGACAGCATCGTTACTAACGCGCGTTAGTCGCAATTGCAACACGCTACATCAGCATCGCGACAGAGACGCGCGACCATCATTATCATTTCAGCCACAGGGCATCGACTGCTGAACATAGGCCTCTCTCAGTAACTTCCACATCGCATGGTTGATAGCGGCCTGCATCCAGCGCCTTCCTTTATCACTAACAAGTGACCATGCCGAAATAATTTTGAGCCATTTACTGAATGGCATTTGCATCGCGACAGAAGCGCGACAGTATCACGACTGAAACACAGCTAGCGACCGCATTGCGACTGTATCTATGCGGACGCGCGACAGAAAATTAATGATTTTCGTTTCTACTCAAACTTTATTATAATCTATCACCATAATTAACCCCGTGGACTATTGTATGCTTTTAATAATAATTGTCAACCTAAATAACATACAATGACCATTTCCAAGAACACTCGTTTCAGTTTCTCCCCCAAAAATATTTCCCACTCAAATAAATGTTTATGCATTAAAAGGCAATTTTTCATTCTTATAGGGGACAATTTTAACCCCCCCGCATCCGGGCCGGTTTGGTAGTGCGGAGATAACGTAAAACTATGCAAATGGTGACCACTGGCCGGTGAAGAACGATTATACTTAAAGCTAAATTTAATAAGCTATTAACCCTTTTGGGTTGACTGGTGTAAGCCGAAATTATGCCAGAGGTTCGCAACCTTTATTTTTAGTATCATTTTTAAATAAAAATCTTAAGTAGGACGTGATAAACTATTTTGTAAAAGACACAAAAATTGTAATCATCTTTAAAACGTAATGCATGTTACGTAGCTTGTAAATTATAAAGCTTCATAGCATAATTATGTCATCTACCACATCAACTAGTAAAAACAATTTTGAATCGTTTTGTGATAGGATCTTCAAACTAAACACTATCAAACACAATCATTATGAGAAGAAAGTTTGTGACCAAATTAAAAATAAGTCATCATACGTAATTTTAAGAATTTTATCCTTCCTCTTTCCTTTAAAATTTGAGAACCTCTGACACAAATTCAAAGCGCCCGGACGACCTATTGGCTGACAGCCCGAATCAATTACAAAAGTGATGGCAGATATAAGTTTGGCTTTGAAAGGTTAATAGAGCCGCCGAACTAATGTAGTTGCTCATACGTAGGCGTCACCGGACCTCAGTAATCGGTTAGGGATTAATGAAAAGGTTTAACGTTATCTATAGATTAACCATGTCCGTTTAATTAAGGTTTAATTAATTAATGTTTTGTATAACCGTTAGGTTTACATGCAACAGGATTATTTATTAAAATATAATGCTGTGGCTGTAATTTAAATTGATTATTGTTTAATAATGCATTTACCAATTTTAATGCGGATATCAAGGCTTAAAACATGTAAATACTTTTAGGAAGCAACAAATATTACACTCTTTATTTGTTAATGATTATCTCTGATGATTATTGAATAATGCGTTGTACCACAGAATACATAATAGTAGCAACAGAAATTGCACTCCTTTGTGTAGGATCAGATGCCGGCATTTTAACGGTAATAATAATAATGCAAAATATCCAACGCACATGGTGCATTCGAAATCGCACCTTACTATTACGCTCACAAGAGCGCTATTTTTTTGTGTTCAGAATTGATCTACCTCACAGCTCAAGCGTCAGGGTTGTATAAGCAAAGTAAAATAAATAAAAACTTAATTTTAAGAAGCATTTATTGTATTTACGATTGGTAAACTTTAATCTAGTGGTGTTTGTATAATCGTATCATCTCTAAAGTACCTATTAATAAACTTCAGTGTTGCGATAATTCGAAATTGGACAAACAGTTTTAAAAGGTGTAGTGTCGGAAAATAGACACGGTAAAGTAAAAGTTAATGTTTTTATTAGGTAAAATATTTTTTTTGCTACAGTTTTTTGTCATAAGTATTTCAATATTATTTAAAAAGTGTAGTTTTTTTAATTATTTAAATCACTAGATACAGTTAATTATTATTTCTAAATATTACGATTTCCATTAAAGAAGAATAACAGTGCTGTTGGAACAATAAACCTTGATTGCAACGATGATCGACCGAGCGTGTATAGAAATACGCGTGTGCTCACAGGCGCGTCACGGCGCGTGGCGGTCCTGACTGATTTGCAACTTGAAGTTGTCGCGCGCTGTAGGTAATTATCTCGGCCGGCATAGGCGAGTGACGGAGGCCTGGTTGTACTTAGTCCATCTAGCCCAACGAATCAAGACGCAATAACTAAATCCATTATTACGCGGTCATAAGCGACCGCTTAGGGATTGATGGGTTATTCCATTTTTTTAACCTACCTGAGAAGATTAAAATAACGCTTGAGTGTTGTGAAACCACTAGTGGTACTAGTGGTATATTGTGGAACCACTAGTGGTATACACAAAAGATATTACAGTAGTATTTATTCATAAACATCATCCAAAAAGCCTTCATTAGATTACAAACTCATATTATCCTAAGTGCAAAACCCAAATTACTGTAAGTGTAGTGTTTCATCCGTTTGATTCATTACGGCTCTCTTTCCCCAAATCTAAATCAACTGAGATCTCGGAGTGTCAGGGTGTCAGGAGTGTCAGGAGTGTCGCGAGTGTCGGGAGAGTCGGGGTGTCTCGAGCAATTAGTGTAAACACCGGCGACCTACAACACGGGACTGAGGGCACTTCACTCTGCCTCGGTTAGGGAGGGAAGATGTTGAAGAGAGAAGCGGTTAGCGGAAAACTTAAATGGTTTTAAAAAAACGTTTTTAACTAACTACACGTAAATAAATGCATCAGGAAGTCTAAAACTACTCATTTCGCACGTCCGAGTTGTAAATGTTATTTTGAGCTCAAAAAATTTTTTTCATACAAATCAATACGCAACATTGTGTACTAGTTTATCGTCAAGGTATGGAAAATACCCTGTACTCGGCATCTTTATCGGCTTTTTTACCAGTATAGTTCTTGCAACTCACGAAGGCGAGTGAGCTTCACTTGTGTGTTTACGTGTACATTGTACAATACATGCACATAAGGATATCTAATGTCTATCAAAACTTTTGAAAAACGAACAGTAGCGAGCATCCAAACATGTAGAGCTCACTCGCCTTCTTGAATTGCAACAACTATAAGTAAGTATAAGTAATTTTGGTGACATAATAATCTACTGTATCGCAGCCTTAGCTCTCGCCCTTAAATGTAGGTAGGCAAGTCAGAGGGCGGCTCGCTATAAGTACGTGCATAAAACTGTGTTGAATGTATTTACTTCCTATTTTTGTTCTCAATTTCATTACATTTTACCAATAAATAATTTTGGGTACTTTTGGGTAATGTTAACACGTAAAATGCTATCTACGGTTACGTACGCGAAAATTTACTCAGGTCACCTCGAGTTTGCTTTCATATTAATGTGTAACAAGATAAATGCATACTTGCAATTTTTTTTAAATATTTTTCGATTATTTCCCTTTGAAATTATTCCGTGATAGAGTCTGCTATTTTGATTCGTAAAGCAATTCATAATCAAGTCATTTAGTCTCCAATGCGGGAGCACGATCTTCAGTAATTAACTAGAGGCAAATAGAGGATTTGGCCCACACGCCCCTCGATGGCATAATTATAGCAAATGGCAAGTTTATAAAACAATTTTACAAAATAAGTTTAAACACCATTAATGATACAAAGATTGAAACGCCACAATTTAAACGGTCATATCGCTCTCAGGCTGAGTTACACCATCATAATATAACCGTGACTATAAATAACCGGTGCTTTTTGTATGAAGTTTCACGACTTTTGACGTTTGTTAAAGTTAAAATAAGATGGTGAAACACAGCCTTAATATTACACAACTACCTACTCTACTTAATAAGACGGCAGAGAGTAACCAATTACTTTAAAACCGCCATACAAACAATAGATACAAGATAATATCCAAGAAGCAGCCGGTATAAAGGAATAAAGAAAACTATGAAAGACACGCTGAGAGCTTGTCATGTGACAGCCACAAGCTCGCCTATTCTAGGCTGTATAAAGGCTTCGGTGTATTGTTTACGGTGCCGCGTGTAATAAAAGTAATATTTTAGTTAGGTACCTAATGGGCTATCAAATAATTTTAATAAAAGCAGAAGCTTTATTTCATTAAATCAGAAATGAGGAGATCCGCAGGAGAACCAAAGTGACTGACATATAGAATCGCTAAAATCAAGTGTCAGTGGGTGGGGTACATAGCTCATAGAGCTGATGGCCGCTGGAGCAGAAAAGTTCTCGAGTGGCGATCATGAGCCGGAAGACGTAGTGTGGGCAGGCCTCCCACTAAGTGTACCAACGATCTGGTGAAGATCGCGGGAGGTGCCTGGATGCGGATCAGTCTTTGTGGAAATCCTTGGGGGAGGCCTTTGTCCAGCGGTGGACGTCTTTCGGCTGAAACGACGACGACTACGAAAAGCTTTATTAATGATTTAAATAAACCACACGAAACTTAACATTTTTAGCACATCCAGAACTGAGTCTGATAAAACAATTTTTATTTAACTTCTAAAAACATTTTTCTTATCAAAAATAAAACAAAATACTTACCGGCTTTCTGTTTTGGTTTAGACCTCAGCATCGCGTATTTTTGAAAAGATCGTGTTACATTTTAAAATGAAAGTGGCTCAGTAAAGTGCCTTTGCGTCACAGTGTCGGATTTTTAAGAACAAATATTTAGTGTCAAGAAAATTTAATTAATTTTTCGATAGAGTCATGCCAAATGCTTTTTGGCACAGGACACTCAATTTAATTTAAATTTAATTGTATTAAGGTTTTATTTTTGTTTATTTATGTATTTTTTTTCTATTGTGTGCTAAACAAAATATATTTTATTCTATTCTAAAGAAGTGGACACAAAACTCTGATACAAAAAAAATCATCTTGTATATTACATCGGCGACAAGATGAAAAATTTCAAAATACTGCACTAATTCCACGTTTAACAGACGTTAATCTGTATAAACGGTGTTTGTAAGATGACTCCTTTAGTTATGTAAATGAAATGTGTCATGAAAATAGTCAAGCTTGAACCTATTGCTTTTAAGTTGGATCCAATAGGATTATGATAATGGGAAATTTTTTGTAAATAAATATTTTGTCAGAGGACAATAAAATTAAATAGTAGTTTCATCATTTTCATTTTCTATTGATTGATTTCTTGAATTTCTTGATTGGTTAAAGTTTATAAAATATATTTTCTTAACTTTTTAAAGTAACGTATAACTTTATTAAAACAGTTATAATGAAAGAAAGAAAAGAAAGCAGTAAAGAAAAATTATTTGACAACTAAAAAAGTACAAAAACAATGAAGAGAAAAGAGGAAAAAAAATGTTGCCAAAGAGGTCACCAACTCAGTATCATCTTGACAGTTGACATTTTACTGCCAAGTTCCAAGACACTGGTTTTTTTATAATGATGGATGTATATTTTTTTACGGATACGTGAATTTTCAAAAATGTATCATTACTGCAACATTTTTAAGTACGCAAATGTTGCAGTAACAGTGTATTATAATCTCTTTCAAACAAAATAAGTTTAGAAGGATCTTATCTTTGTAAACGGTACCCTAAAAGCAACTAAACAAAATTGCTTTAACAAAGTTTCTAGTTTATCTGTCTCGTGTATTTTTAAAACGATCCCAGTTTCCAGTCTAGTCAGTTTTAGAAAATTACATTTGGTCTTACAAAATTTCGCGAACAAACTAAGGAGAACAAAGTTCACCTTGCTAACATAAATTCCTGATGTTAGCAACATAAAAGGAGAATGATTAGTTCGACTCAACACGAATGACTCTATTTAAGTTTGTATCATTTTGAAACTAGAATTAGTTTTTCTGTTTTTGGTTAATGTTCTTGACCAATTTTGATGCATTTTCGTAAGGCTTTAAGTACAGGATCATTTACTCTTTGTGACAGTAAATAAATTAAATACTTTTTTAATTACTTTACTCTCAATAAATTATACTAAACTATATTAAACCAATAAATTTTTGTACGTTTAGAATGACTAAACCAGGTATTTATTAACTTTTTTACAGAAATAGAAAACGAACATCCTCAAACTAAAAATTTTTAAGCAGTAACTAAGCCAAACGTAAAACAACCCTTGTCGTGACAATAATAATCACTGAATCTATACCTATTTATTAAACTCGTTTATTTGTAAAATCCGGACATAACCACTTAATATGTCACAGTGTTAATCCTGATGTGATGTTTGTCCTTACTTCCCCAATAAAAACTCAGTTTCCTTCCTGGAAATTCACCACTTTGTATTATCCCAAAAAAGCCGCGTACACCGGAATCCATCAAAACAGTCCAGGGGTTCCCAAAGTGTGCGCCGTAGAAAATAAAGAGAGGCGCCGTGAGTAGATCCTTTACGTCGCGTTAGCGCTTGAAAACAGTTGATACCCTACTCCTCGCGTCTTTACTCGCCCGTCTTTCGACTGTATAACATCTTTTTCAATTGGTAGGGCGCCGTGACGAAATACTAAAGTAAGTGCGCCGCGAGATGAAAAAGGTTGGGAACCCCTGAGTTAGTCCTTACGGAAAATTCCGGAAAATTTACTAATGAGGACCTTTCCGTCACTAAGTACTGCATTATGTCTTTCTAAATGACATCGCTCTGGAAATACGAATACAAGACAAAGATAAATTTAGAATAGGGTTGCGCTACATTTGTTATAGAGATGCTTTAGGTATTCTTATTAATCTCTTAGCTGTGTTATAAAAATAAGTAAGGCTGAGTTGCACCATCTAACTTTAACCGTAAATATAACGAAAACGGGTGTTTTTTGTATGGAGTTTGACGTTTGGTAAAGTTAAGAGGCACGAACAGCACCAACAAACTAGTCTATCTGAAGTGGCATTGAAAATATCAATGAATATTTCTTTCGTTATATCATTCATTCTTACTAGTTCGTCTCCACTGTAACCTGTACCTATTTCACCACCCTGTATTCTGTTGACCACAGACCAAGCATAAGGCCGCGGCCGGCCATTGTGCGGAGTATTGCGGCCGGAGTTTGTTCAGGAGCGTGTTTGCGCGTTCTTACAACAAAGAACAGGTGCGTTTAGTGGGCCTACACAAATACTAGTTTGGAATGGACCGGGGTAAGTTGAGGCTCGACTAATAGCGTTTTTTCTGGACCAGGACCTTATTTTTGGCACTACATTTATGAAGTTAAGTAATAATTCATTAAATAAAGTTTAACAAAAGTAGTAAAATAAGCAAAAAAATATCCACTGATTAAAATGAGTTTTTCTCAATTTCATAAAACTAATTAAAGAAATATGCATGGACCGTTAATCCAGAGTTTTCCTAAATGTTAAGAAACATCCTCGTAGTTAACATTTAATCATTCAGCCAAATAGGTACTTAGATTTCCAATAAATGTTTTCTTTCTGCAGCATAGCCCTGGAAAAATAATTTCCGAATTGATTGCAGGTTCAAAGCTTTGTCCTTATAACCCTCTTTCTGACGCAGTCGAGTAAAAGAGGAAATTTTAACTCGCTACCAGTCACGCCCCGCCCTTCGCACATACAAGGAATAAGATAAAGGTTTTAGGTCATGTTTTGATAGCAAATACCGGCTTTTATAACCCACTAACTTCTCATACAACATAATGTTTGTTCACTAACTAATTTAACCCTGACTGTGCTCTGTCGATCGATAAATCTGTGATTAGTTGTCTCATTCGAAATGATATAGATCGTTTCATCCACGAAGACGCGCCCCACCATTCTTCCGCGAATATTTTTGAGTGTTATCGGTACACGCTAAATTATCCATGAGTGTACACGCACACTACAATAATGACGCTCGGATTGCTCGGATCCACTCGGATCAAACTCCCGGCACCCCGCGCTTCCCTCGACCAAAAATTGGTGGGGCGCGTCTTTGTGGATGAAACGATCTATAGTCACGAATAACTCAATACAAGAATCTAGATAAAGTTTACTAGCTTTTGACTTCGGCTTCACCCGCGTGAAACTTTGTCTATCACAGAAAAACTTTATCACGCACGTTCCTATTTCAAAAACTGGGATAAAACTATCCTTAGATGTCTTTTTCAGAGACTAAAATTATCTCTTTACCAAAATTTCATCAAAATCGGTTCAGTGGCTAGGTGTAAACGTAACAAAAGTTCAGAGCGTATGCTTAAATTTAGCTTAACTCTTCGAGTTAACGGGACTATTAGTACCTATTTTTTTTAAACAAATTGCTTACTTTCCTTTAAAATAAAACATTTTCAAATCCACCAGCAAATTACCAGAAATAACATTATAAAATAAATTATACTCGTATGCGAATTTAACTTCATAGTAAAACTTTGTTAACTACCTTTTCTTAAGATTATAATAACAATTCATAATTCTAATAACACACAAAATACTGGAGATACGCTCAGAAGCTTAAAATGCTACCATAAAATGCAACTTGCCTAAAAACCACTCTAATGTGTGGCCACGAAACGTCAATAGTATTTTAATACTGAACAAAAATTTCCACAACTCCAGGGTTTATAATAATAAGGTCATGGATATTTTTTTAAAGAATATTAGTAATCTGTATTGCACGTAATATTACTAATTATAGTTGCGTTAGTTTCATACTTAGCTATGATATCATTATTTTTATATTTTGTTACTTTCTTTTTGTTGTTTTTGGTTTAAATTCAAAGTTGTAATTAGGTACTATATTATTTGTTATTATTGTTATTGTTGTATTTGTTATTATTGTTATTGTATTATTATTATTGTATTGTGTAAAGTTAACGGGTTGCTTACATTATAATATTGGCGTTATCGTTTGTGTGGGAGCAGTTAGCTAGAGACCTTTGGCTTAATTGTTTATTTTTTTAATTGTGTTTAATACTGAATCTCATGTTGATAGCCCAATAAAATAAATAAATAAATAAATCGAACGAGTGGGCTCAGCACAATAGTCAATAGTTGAGCGGGTTGAACCCGCGTTACTCAGATCGAGTCGGCCAGTCCGACTTCTATTAGATAAGTTTTATGTCGGCCGTTTGGTGTAGTGGTTCAGAACGGACTACTATGCCGAGAGGTCCCGGGTTCGATTCCCGGCCGGGCAGAAATTGAAATGATGAATTTTAATTTCTGTGACGGGTCTGGGTGTTACTATGTATAATATGTATGTATTTAAAAAAAAAGTATATAAGTAGTATATCCGTTAAGCTAGCACCCATAACACAAGCATATTAATTGCTTACTTTGGGGCTAGATGGCGCTGTGTGAGATTGTCCAAAGATAAAAAAAAAAAAGTTATTAGGCCAATACCTTTAAAATTTAAGTAGATATAATATGCAATGTCTTACCTGGAAGCCAAATTTCTCCGTGGTCTCTTTTAATTCAAGGATCAGTCGGGAGTACGATCGCCGTCTTCAGCTGGACTACTATGGTGAACTGGTTAGCTCAAAAGGATAACGAAAATATGAGTAAGTAAGTACTATTTTTTCAGGAATGGAGCAATTTATTTTTTAATTTTACGATGTATTTTTTTTTACTAAATACAAACTATTTTAACTTTTTGGCGCTTTATAATTTCTGGCAGCCCACAAGTAGCCATTTAAAACAATATGAATTATTTTCCTTTCTTTTGGTTATCTCGGAATTCTGATAAATAATTCGTTTAAAGGTGATAAGTTGCACTCTCGTGGCCGCACACCAAAGAGGTCACGACATTACCGCGGCCAGGGAATAAAAACCGGGATAAATTTTATCTAACCGAACTAGCTCCTAAGTGGGATTGAACGCTGCATTATCCGGCGTTTAAGTAACGCTAAAGTGCTTTATGTGACTTTTTTTGGATATTGTGAATAATCACGATAGCCATAAAGCTTCAACCACACCAACGCGTACTATCCGTTCGCGATAAGTTTGCCGCTGGCGATATGACGTCACTCGAAGGAATGCGTCTATAACTTTAGCAAACTAAATTGGAAATATCTTTTATTTATTAATATTGATAACAATTGTGTATTTGCGTAAAATAAAACACTCAATTGCGTTTAATCACTAATTATTTGCGTTTAATCGCGGTTGGAGGAGGGGACGCGCATTTCACGGACCGGCAAACTTAGCGCGAACGGGTAGTACAGATTGCCATCGCCGGCGCGATCATATGTCAATGACAGTTTGCGCGACCTGTCATTGGCCTATGATCGCGCCGGCGATGGCGATCTGCACGCGTTGGTGTGGTTGAAGCATATCGCTTTTAAAATGAAAATTTTCTGAAACGATCCTCATATGTGAAAAGCATTTTCATCATTTTTTCAAATCATCTAAATAATCTTTGAAAATTAAAATCGTAGCATGATTGATACTCGATTTGAGCTATCCGTCCCTATGTATTGGGGTGGCTGACACTTGATGGGTGCCATCCACCCCGTTAAACGCTAAGACTATTACTACCGGGGTCGATGAAACACTTTTTCCCATCCGCCCCTGTTGACGTGACAGAGGTACCGGGGTGGCTGGCACTAACCCCATTACGGGTTGAATTCTTTTAGTTAATTATTGTAATAGTGGTGGTATTTCTAAAACAACAGGGCGTCTACATCGGAAAATTCGGTTACTCCATATTTCGTTGGTTCTGAGTCAAATATAGCCAGGCCACTGTCACAAAATAAGCTTGCATCTACATAAATATTACATTTCAACTCGCTAAATTACTTTATTCCAAATTTTATACCGTAACGAGCCCCAAATCCGTATTAGCATAGAACCCGTCACATATTGTGTCAAGAATTCAGACAAAGGTATCCGATTCGAAACCGAAAAGGCCCGTATACCAAGTCCAATCTCGTACCCTATTTACAGACCCGTCCCAAAGTGGCGAACTTTTAGAACACGGGATAACATGATGCAAACACTCCGTATTATGCAAAGTCCGAATGGCAGATACCGGCCAAATATCTGGAAACCACGAATAGTCCAAATAATGCAATAGAGCCCTACACAATAATCATTTGAATAGGAATGGCTGATTTCGCCGGCGCCTTACGCTCACATTTATATCGTGTACCTCTCAATATGACCGAATTGGTATCCTTGCTGTCACAGTGTAAATATGGCCAGTAACATTTTTTACAAAAAAGATGCTATAGTCTGGTCCGCTGGATGCTATAGTATATCGCGCTCGCACTCACTGCGGGTGCCAGTCGCACAGTCGCGACAGCAATATAATTACGCGTGAGCAATAAGGATGGGTAGCCAGGGGTCATTGGACAAAATTCTACGTGCTCACGGACCGGGCTTTACAGGTAGGAAAGTTTTGAGACTTAGGTACACCCGTATTCTTTTATAATGCGAACAGCTAGGGACTGGAATTCGCTGCCTGCTGCTGTCTTTCCCGAAGACTATAATCCGGGCCTTTTCAAGGCAAGAGTGAAAAGGCACTTACTGGGCAGATATGTACCATCCTAGACTGCATTACATCCCACTCGATGTGGTCAAATACCTGCCTTGTTATGCATAAAAAACATTACCATGAGGTCTCACAGTGCGCGTGAACGCACAAGGTGACACACAAACCAATCACAGAATTCTATTTAACGCTGCGTCACTTAAGCAAGCATCGTTTGTGAATACGGGTGTTACTTGACCAGCGCTGCTAGTTGATGCTGACTTGCAAAGTCCTGAGTTTTGAGATTGCCCGGCCGGGGCTTACATCCAATAGTTTTAGTGAGTCTTGCTGCATTCACAACACACTATTCACATAATATTTCTTGAACACAGCAGGTCTTTACACTATTATTGCGGTTTTTCACTCTCACGCGCGCACCATTGAGCTCGACTAAACCTAGCAGAGCCCTCTCGTGGCGTGTTTGCGTACTTGTTTTTGGTTGGCCAAAGACAAAGACTATTGTATATGACTGTATACTGATGGTGTGGCATAGGGAAATGGATGAGTAGCAAACAAATAGGATTAAGATAAAATTAAAATAAAGTAAATAAAAATTAACAATTTCAAATAATTTTTACTTACTTATTTGATTCTAGGACAGCACAACTTTTTAAACATACGGGTCGCTAGCACATCATACCAAATAAAGAGAAATAAAAGTACCTACTTACTATGAAAATTAAAATAAAGAATCTTTATAGTAATATCAACTTTGACCAATCATCATTACTTTGATATGATATTAAAACCCAAACCATGAGTGATTATAACTGACCAAAATCGTGAAGCGCAAAGCCGTGAGCTGAAGCATGAAAATTTTCATGGGAATAACGTACATTCTGTGGTTTTCCGCGTTGTGGCAGCTACCATAATATTCGGGGTTTACGACAGAATCGCATAATACGATAGTTTCACGACAATCTCGCACCTATCCCGTTTGTGATATGGTTTTTTATTTCCCTGAAATATGTTCTGTTTATACGATATAACGTGTCGACTCGTTGAAAGAAATGGCGCTGTAATTTGAGACGCCATTTCATATTATGGTATTTACATGTCTGTTGTACAGTTTTATTACTATTAATCGTGTTTGGAATGTACAAAAGGAAAAAGGCAGATGAGCAGAACAGGTTCTATCATCATTATTTCAGCCGCAGAACGTTCACTGCTGAACATTGCCAGTTGGTCTGCGTCCAACGTCTTCCTGCTACCTTATACCTTAGGTTCTATACTCAATGTTATAAAAACCAAATAGGGACAGAGAGAAAAAGAAAGTTATGTAGAAGTCATTAAACTACGACTAATTTGTCAAAGTATGGAATTTGATTGTTAATTTTTAAATAATTGCTTTGGGATTTCAAGTTTAACTCACGGCCTGACGCTTCCCGAGTGATTGCTCCAACTGTTAAGCTACAGAAACATTTATTTTTACGCCATTAAGCCAGCTTAAATCCAAACTATCTTACGCCCGTATTCACAAACATTACTATGAGGTCTCAC
The DNA here is from genome assembly GCF_963855985.1 of Ostrinia nubilalis. Classification (NCBI taxonomy): domain Eukaryota; kingdom Metazoa; phylum Arthropoda; class Insecta; order Lepidoptera; family Crambidae; genus Ostrinia; species Ostrinia nubilalis. The sequence goes on from NC_087103.1 coordinate 11,863,128, forward strand.
AGTGCGCGTGGACGCACAGGGTGACACATGAACCAATCACAGAGCTCTTTTCAACGCTGTGCAAGCAAGCATCGTTTGTGAATACGGGCGTTAGTCTCAAAATTCATTAACCATATAACCAATGGATAAACTAAACCACCCGTGGCAAACATAACATATTTCAACTCCCCTATTAGCGTCACAACAAATCATGCAAATCCAAATTCTATATCTGGGTCCCATATTACACGCCATTTGCAGATTAATGCAGTTTCCAAACAACAAGTTTCGGTTTGGACGGCTTGCGATTCAACAATTCGCTAATAGTGCTGGCACGTGGTCTGAATTTATCGATATAAATCGTCTCTAATTATGTGCGAAATACGATAGTTTTAATGGTGAATGTTAAGACTATTTTATCACGCAGCATTAATTACAAAGATAGTGATTGATAGACTATTTATCACGAAGCTTTCATTATAATACATTATTATTAAGGCTGTAATTTCACAAAGGACTTATAATGAAGATAATGATAGTATTGTCAAACTAGACTAAAGTTTAAAATAATAAATTTAGGATGGGACTGCCTATCAAAATTAACACATCTAGTAACATCAAGTATATGAGAGATTAAAAGTCTTGGGAATTCGGAATCTGTCCAGTAAGTATAGTACGACTCAGACGTTCCATCAGCAAAAAAATTCTAAAATCATAATAATAATTATAATTCCTATACGAATACTTAAAAGAATATGCTAAAAGGCTACTACGCTTAAAAAAAACAAAATAGTTTTTAAATTGATCTTACTATTAGCTATCGATATATTGGCACCACTAATCACCGGTTGCCAAATCGGAATTTTTCGTTATACAGGACATACGAGCCGCGTCCCACGGCAGGGCACTTATTTGTAATGCGGTTATTACTATTTTGGGGAAGAGCCAACTTTAGCCACTTTAGAACTAAGTCTACCTGACGCCCATGAATAATATAATAATGAAGTAGGATGTTCTAGCCGCACTTTAAGAAACAAAAGTTTTGAAATAATGCTTGGTGTATTTTTGTAACTACTTTAAGTCCAAGCCTCACTTTGAACAAATTATGTGGACTATTATGATGAGCCTACTCCCAACAGCAAATAATAATTAGCTTAACCAAATAGGTTAGCAGGAATCAACCTCAATTTATTAAGGCTTGTCAGTACTAAATTATCTGCCGCTGACGACAGCGTTGCAGTGCGGTGCTTCATAGAACATTGTGTTTATTCGTACGCTCGACCGATGTACGCGACCGACGTCAGCGTAGGAGGAAATCAAGCCTAATAGTCTTAAAAAAGCTGTCGAAAAGCTCTCAGATTTGATTTTAAGAAAACTATACCCATGTAAAATTTGTATTGTTTTATTACTTACATTAATTTGTTATATTGTAAAAAAAACTAAGTTTTCTGAAAAAAAAATACCCAATAGTTATCTATTACCTATATTTTTTTCGAAGCTTGTGTCCAGTAAAAGCGGTAGTTTTTTTAATAGTTTTTTTTTAATACTTTAATCTAAGATCGCTGTCTTTCTTAATTCGAAACAATTTTAGCTAAACGTAAGCACAGCCAAGAACACACTGCATCGCACAAAGTGGCAATACTTCACAATAACGTATTGCAAGTCAAAGTTCACAAATTGCTAGTTCTCTGCCAAAATCTTGTGGAAACAATAAATAAAATTATTGAAAGTAAAACAGGCTGCTTTTATGTAGGTAATTGTATATTGATGAGAAAAGTTTTAAGTATTTGGCACATCTTGGATATTGTAGTAGTAGTAGTTGTGATGTACGTTTTAGGAGCAGTGTAAATTCTTAGGTTGAGTTGCACCACCAAACTTTGACCGTAACTATAACGTTAACCGGTGTTTTTTGTATGGAGTTTGACAAATTTTTGACGTTTGTCAAAAAGTAAGATGGTGCAACCCAGCCTATAGTATACTAATAAATTGGGCCCAGATTACGGTAATGTATGTTTTGGAGCAGTATTTAATCCTATTCTACATAATAATTAGGCCTAGATTTCGTTAATTCTACGACAAGATGATAGCCTACTGTCACATTTTTTTGTCTAAAAGCCAGGAACAATAAGATTATACCACAAACTAGATAAGAACAATAACATGTGGCATGCTAATGCCCGTATTCCCAAACGATACTTGCTTAAGTGAAGCAACAAATCGAACGCACAGCGTTGAATAGAGCTCTGTGAGAGGTTCGTGTGTGACCCTGTGCGTCCACGCGCACTGTGAGACCTTATAGTAATATTTGTGAATACAGACGTAAGTGTCATGTAATTTCGTAAAAAAATCGATCAATCCTCAAAACATTGCATCTCAATTAGAACTTTCAACAAAGTTCCCTTTTGAATCAGCATTCATTTAGCCTTAAAATCTGCACATTCGAACCGCTTCTCAGTAATTTAGTAAACAACTCAGCATATTAAATTCAACACTTTTTTTTTTTTTCGTCTGGCAGCCCTGCCTGTCAGACGTACTTAGATCAGCTGTTAGATTAATTTTAAGATAAATTATAAAATAGTCGTAATAATGTATCAAAATACACTTAATTAGTGAAATAAATGTGTAAATATCGTGTACAAGTGTTTGCAAAACTGGACTTTGTGTAAACACATAGTTATAAGGAGATAAAATCGGCGACCAAATTGACAGCTACGACCAACGTACAAAATTAAATCGGAGCCACCGTTTAAACCAGGGGAGTACTGTTTTCAAAAATACTGTTTACTTTAGGTCTAAATATTTTAAATATTAATTTTGTATTTCAAAATAATTGATATTGCAATCTGTTTGAGGTTATATTTTTGTGGTTTTCAATCATTAAACATTGCTTTGTCACTTTCTTTATGGGAAGTAAATTGCAATCAAACAGTACAACAATATACTCCACAAACCTCATGAAAGTGAGATTCTATACAATTCATTACGATTCGGCTCTGTTGTGCCTCTCTTTACTTGACAATAAGTGGAAGTAAAGTTGAAGATAACAACACCTTGGCCGCAGACAAACTTACTCAGCACACTCAACAATACACTTTTTGACACCTCACACATCTTTTGTTTGTTTGATTGTGTAAATTGTTAATAGTAAGATGTAATTTTAAACCTTGTTGAAAGCTAAAAATATTACCCGCAGAAAAAAAATACAGTATAGTTTTCAATATTACTATTTGATTAGTAATAATTTATAAAAAACTTTTCATGATAGTTGCATTTTGTGGAGTTAAAATTATAACTAAAGCTTAAAATTTCAAATTATAACTGTTATAACTCGTACCCCTATTTTGCATAAATATCCACTGTACACTTCCTTTGGATAATTTCAGACAAAAACCACATTCAACATGCTCACACGCAGAGCAGCGGCACAAGCCATTGAGCTGAAACTTAGGAGGGCACTCGAGGAACTGAAACAGAGTCAGGAAAGCTGTAACCAACTCATTAGGGAAAGAGAAGAGAGTGAGGAGGAAATTACCTATATAATAAAAAAAAATACTGAACTGAAACAAGAATTGGCAGAACTGCATGGCCGTTTCCAGGAGGTAACCGAACACCGTGATGAACTACTGCATAGAATCAGTACCTTCGACCAGTGCAGCAATATCTTTGAGCAGACCTTGATGCGCAACAATGAGTTAGAAGCTGAACTGAGGGACGCCAATAAGACCATACTGCACTTCGAAGAGGAAAGAAAGCAGCAGGAGTTCACACACACTCTGAACCTATACGAAGAGCTAATTGGAAGCCCTGGTGGACGTGCAGTGCTTCCAGACCTAAATGTATCTTGCGACACCAAATTATCTGAGAACATTAGTCAGCCATTAACTTTTTCTAGTAGAAATAATTTTAAAAAATATGTTAAAATTAATAGGTTTATATCTAAAACAAAAAAATTAATAAAACAGCAAGAACAGTTTCACAAAAATATTCTGTTAAGGAAAAAGAATTTAGATTTAGTGGACAGTTTAGAAATCTACCACAGTAAATTAGTAGAGAGTAGGTCCACTCATAACTTGGACGTTGAAAGGTTGCAGGCTGAAATCACAAACTTGCATGACTCGCTTGCATCCATAACAGCTAAATATAATTCAGCCAGGGAACAAATTAACGAACATATCCTGGCAGCAAACAATCTCTTAGATCTAGGTAATCCTACTACGGATTTTAAATCTCTGCCAAATATATCAATGCCAGTAAGTCAGCAACAAACTGATGGCGGCTTGCGGCCTTCAATGTCTGCAAGAACTGAATTTTTAAATGTAAAAAAGTCAAACAATGTAGTGTTATTCTCAGATAGGCTAGGAGTTGGTTATGGCCCTATATTGCATAAAAAATTAAATTGCAAAATTACAAATAATTGTATGCCTGACGCATCCTTTAGTCAATTAATAAATGACATAAAAAAATGTAAACAATTACATAGCAAATCTATTTTAATTTTAATGTTTGGAAACAGCCTGAATATTAGTAGGAAAAATATTTTGCATAATTTTTCCACGCTGGCCAGCCTTAATGTTGGAAAGATATTTATTTGTGCCCTGCCATACTGTCAAAATGGCTCCTCAGATAATAACAAAAGTATTCACTTACTGAATACTTTATTATATAATTTGACTGTTCGTCATAGCGACAAGTTTGTCTTTTTCGACACTAATAAATTTATTAATAATAAGTTCTTAATGACAGGCAGCTCTTTACACCTGCCCCAAAGCATGAAATTAAAACTTGCTACTTTGTTAGCATATAATATTAACTGTGTTATTAACACAAAACTTATTAAACATTTTGATATTATTAGTAGAAATACTAATATTTCTGTGACGACCTCTGATTTAAACTGAGAGGGACGACAACAGACAGGTCTTTAAATGGTTTTAATATTGTTCATCAAAATTTACAAGGCCTGGCTGGCAAAGAATTAGAATTAGAATTGTTTTTAAAAAAGTACAATGTTCACGTTTTATGCATAACAGAACATTGGCTTAAAAAATATGAATTAATGTTTTATATAGGTAATTATAAAGTTTGTAGTTCGTTCACCAGGGAGTCGGCTATTAGAGGGGGGTCACTCATACTATTAAATAACCAATTTAAATGCAAAGAAAGGAAAGATATTGTTTCACTCTCAGTCGAACGAACTATTGAGCTTGCGTGTGCAGAGCTAGAGCAGTATATAATTATAAGTGTGTACAAGCCCCCATCTGCAAATTACCAATTATTCGAATCCACTATGGAGGAAGTCTTAAAAAAGGTATTTAAATCAAATAAGAAAGTGGTTGTATGTGGAGATTTTAATATAGATTTATTAGATAATACTCAATATAAAATAAGATTCTTAAACCTGTTTAAATCTTTTAACTTATTAAACCTCTTCAATGAGCCTACTAGAATCACTCCAACATCAGCTACTTGCTTAGATAATATTTTTTGTAACTGTAATATTCAAAGTAAATCAATAATTAATTGCCTTAGTTCAGATCATAGTGGACAATTGGCCACATTTGAACACCATCATGTCCCTAGTACAGTGGATGTTGTTTGTAGGCCAATAACAACTAATCGAATTGACAAATTCAAGAAAAACATTTGTGATAGTATTGATAAACTTATAATAAATGACAATAATGTTGATCGAATGTATGAGGATCTATTCAGTGTAGTGAGTGATGAGTTCAAAACCACATTCCCACAGAAAAAGATCCGAATAAATTCGATAAAATGTAAATTTGACGACTGGGCTACAACCGGCATTCACAAGAGTAGAAATAAAATGTATGAATTATATAGACTTAAAGCTGATACGCAAGATCCGAATGTTATAGAATACGTTAAAAATTACTCGAAAATATTTAAAAAGGTTTGTGTGGCTGCTAAATCGAATCATCTTCGAGACATGATTTTAAATTCTAATAATAAAGCTAAGGCTACGTGGAACATAATAAATAAACAAACATGTAAAAATAAATCGAAGGATAACACCTTCTTATTGAAAGTCGGGAATGAAGTTATAAATTCAGATACAGATGTTGCAACCACATTTGAGACTTTCTTCTCAAACATTGCGTCCGAAACAACTAAAGCATTGAATTCATCGCCAATTCTTGCAGAGTCTCTCTTAAAATCTAATGTCACCGAGTGCCAGTCTCTACTCCAGTTCAGGCATATAGATTGTAATACAGTAATTAAAACCTTCAGAGAATTGAATATGAAAAAAACCGAGGACCTTTGGGGAATCTCTGTCAGTATTATTGGGACAATTATTGACACCATAGCTCCTCACCTTGCATTCATTTTTAACACATGCATTGATCAAGGTTGCTTTCCTAGTTTAATGAAATTAAGTAAAATAATCCCATTGTTTAAGGCTGGTGATAAATGTGACCCCTCTAATTTTCGGCCGATTTCTATTTTACCAGTACTTAGCAAAATTTTTGAGAAAATTATATTTAATCAACTTCTTTCTCATTTTATTTTCAACAAATTACTTCACAATAAACAATTTGGTTTTACCAAAGGTAGAAGTACTACTGACGCTGGAGTAGCACTACTGAAACACGTCTTTGATGCTTGGGAGAGTAAAAAAGACGCTGTTGGTATTTTTTGTGACCTTTCAAAAGCGTTTGATTGTGTAGACCACCAAACCTTACTAAAAAAATTGCGACATTATGGTGTTTCGGATGAGGCACTTGATCTGTTGAACTCGTATCTCACAGGCAGAAAGCAAAAAGTTTGTATTAATGGAACTGAGTCTTCTGGAGCACCTCTTACCATGGGTGTGCTGCAGGGATCGATATTGGGACCTTTGCTATTTCTTATTTATATTAATGACCTTCCCTACTTTGTAAAAGATCTATGTGAAATTGTGTTATTTGCTGATGACACATCTCTCATTTTCAAAGTTGATAGAGGTAAAGTAAACCTTGATGATATAAATGACACACTCTCACAGGTTTTGCATTGGTTTACTGTTAACAACTTATTGTTAAATGCAAACAAAACTAAGTGCATTAAATTTACCTTACCTAATGTGAGGCAGGTTCCCACACAATTGATGGTGAAGAATGAACCATTAAATAGCATAAGTTCCACAACATTCTTGGGAATCACTTTAGACTCTAAACTTCAGTGGGGTCCTCATATTGAAACCTTGTCAGCAAGGCTCAGTTCAGCTGCTTTTGCAGTGAGAAAGATAAGGCAATTAACTGACATTGAAACGGCAAGGCTAGTTTATTTTAGCTATTTTCATAGTATAATGTCATACGGCATATTGTTGTGGGGCTCAGCTGCGGACATTGAAACTGTGTTCGTTCTGCAGAAGAGAGCAGTGCGGGCCATTTATAACCTTGGACCCCGATTTTCCTTGAGAGAATTCTTTAAGGAGATTAGTATACTGACAGTAGCTTCACAGTTCATTTATGAAAACCTTTTATATGTTCGCAAAAATATAGAGCAATTTACTAGAAAGAGTGATTTACACAAGTTCAATACAAGAAACAAAAATAAACTTGCCGTTCCAAATTTCAGACTGCACAAGATTGGTAATTCATTTATGGGGAAATGTATTAAACTTTTCAATAAATTACCACAAACTGTTGTAGAATTGCCCATTCATAAATTTAAAGCACATATCAAAAGCACCTTAATGAAAAAGGGCTACTATAAAGTTGATGATTATATAAAGGATAAAAATGTTTGGAATGTTTAACTACCTAGCTCGCATTAATACTTATGACTATAATTTGTATATTTTAAAGACTGTAAAACCTTGAAAAGGAGGCTGACAATAGTGACTGAGTTTCTTGCGCTGCTTCTTCTCAGCACTGGCCCATTTATTGTCCCGAAGCAGTGGTAGGGTTAATATTGGGACGTGTAAAAGCGCTTTTTTAAAGCCTATTTGCAAAAATAAATGAATTTTATGAATTTTATGAATTTTTTTTACTAACGTGCCACCTACAAACTTGGTCTGGCTAATTATTAACAGTTTTCGCTGAGTCGGCAACCGCGTTTCAAAGCAACTACATTGCTGTGCACATTTACGTATAGTCGAAATAACATGAGATTACATTTTTGTTGCAAAATACGAGTAGCACATATTATTGTTACAAGGATATAAGATGTTAAGGATACAAGGGGACCGACGACCTCATAAAGGTAGCGGGAAGCAGCTGCATGCAGGCCGCCACTAACTGGCCATTGTGGAAATCATTGGGGAAATCAATCAATCTATGGCTGAAATGATGATAATGATGATGATTAAGATGTTACAATGTCTATCTTGATGTGCTTTGTCTTCAGGTTATTTTGTTGATGCGTGCGTGAGCTTTGAGTGAATGATTGTATAATTTTCATTTTATGCTGTAAATATTTAAGTGACTTTGAAATCAGTCTACGATCGATAGAATGATATTATAGATTTAGTTTGTGTTAGGCTGTAATGTCAAATATGTAAGTTGAATAACAAAGCACATTTTAATTGTTGAATGAATGCTGTGAATTATGGGTGTCGATTTTAAGCACAATCTTCAACAAAAATCTACTCTAGAATCTTAGAGTGGGCTTATCTTATTATTTTAATATTTAAAAGTTCACTCCGGCAAATTGGCCCGTGGACCACATCAAAAGTGGGCCAAGTCGCTGGAAGACTCTATTTTCGAACAAATTGTGCAAATAATGTACTCTATTTTTATTTTTGTGACCAGCGATTCATCACTAAGTACAAACTATACAACCTTGTCTGTGTATCTATCAGCCTATTAGTGAGAACCAATTAGCCTTTCCAGTCAGACGGGACGACAGCTAAACGCGGCGGGGGACAATTTATAAAAAGTAAGGACTCCACTAAATCACGCTTACGACAACCACGCTACAATCGATGAAGATGCAGTAGGGTTCGTGCGTTAGTTCGTTTCAGCTAAATAACGTCCACTACTGGACAAAGGCCTCCCAATTGTTGACAGCATTGTTGTGTTCCGTCAGTTAGAGGTAAGATAGCCAGTTCCTCCGTGGTTGAGGATTGCGGGTGAAGCTCGCTTCCACCTTCGGCCTGATCATCACTTACCATCAGGTGAGATACAGGCCAAGAGCTTCCTCGTTATGGATAAAAAAATTGATTTCTACAACGACCGATCCTACGCTGCCCGCAACCAGGTGCTTGTCCCGATGGTCAGTTCTTCATTTGTCCGAATGAATTGCCACCAGCTGACCATTGACACTTAACTTGACAGTTATGTGGACTACATCGGGACTTTGGTTTTCCTGCGGATCTCCTTATTTCTGATTAGACTACGCAATAGGATTAACAAGACCCAATCATCAGCCAACAGAAAAAAATATTGTTATGAAAAAAATTTAAGATGAAAGAGAAATGTGGTGTTTATTCGTTCGTTCGTTTCAGCCAAAAGACGTCCACTGCTGAACAAAGGCCTCCCCCAAGGATTTCCACAAAGACCGGTCCTGCGCCGCTCGCATCCAGGCGCCTCCCGTGACCTTCAGCAGATCGTCGGTCCACCTAGTGGTGTTCATTAAGTCATTCTAACTTCCTCCAACCCCATTTCAAGTTCTCTCCAACATCATTTATGAATTGCCTAGTTTGACAAGGACTTACTGAACTTGCCTCCATTATGCCTCCCTCCCAAAGGAGACATGAGCGTCCCAACAACCATAGCTAATTAATTTACGCCCGCGTGAGCCACTCAGCTGATGAGTTCGCTGCGATACGGTTAGGATATACGCGGAACTATGTTGTAGATTCATTATTTAGTGCTTAGATCAGCAATTTATCATGGTGGTGACATGTGGAGTATTTTACAGTACAAAGTTTTAAAGGAGCTTAGGTTTGTTATGTATTTTCTTTACCATTACATTTTTATTATTTTCCATTTTAAAGGAGACATCACGATTCTTGCAGGAACTGCTTTTTTTCTAGGATCCCGTTTAGTAATATTACATCTCGTTTGCAGTGTCCCGCAAAAAACCGATCGGTTCGAACTCCCTCAATGGTCACCACTAAGAATGCCCCTTATTTAACCGTCCGCACATGTCATTTTTGGGCCTTGGGACTGGCTGACTCGTGATTCGGGGAACGCGGGTTCGGTCCCCGCCGCCGCTAGACTATTGTGGTGAGCTCACTCGTGACAAGCATATTAGCTTAGCACGGGGGGCTAACGGGGTTTTTTTTTTGAAGGGACGCACGCTGGTAGCTTGTGGAGCATTTCCAGCTTCACCGGGCAGAGTGGCGAGTACAGAAGGTACTCTAGCCGTTTGGCGATCGTCGGTGGGCGTGCTGACGAGGCCGAGGTCGCAGACCGACGTTCGCGATCGGGCCGTATCGAGCGCATAAGGCGCCCGATCAGTGGCGAACCCAACTAGAGGGTTGCCCACCGCGGTGTTGGACCAAAGTCCAGCCTACGGAGGGCTTACTCTAGTGGGCCCGATCGGGGCGCCACGGTAGGCTCGGACCTCGGCTCAGGCCGTGCTACGGGAGTAAAAAAAATATGTATAAGAAACCTTAATAGTTATTTCACACAGTACTAATACCTATAGACATATTATCTACTAGACTAAGCATATACTCCTTAGTCTATGGACATGGGTCCCACGAGCAATAAACTTCCAAGACATTAATACAGAACTATGTCAGCTTCGGTCACGTCTACCCAATAAACATCTTTAACTGCTTAACGGCCGCTTAATGCTCGTACAGTAATCCTCAAAAATTACCGCATTGTGTCCTTTATTCCAGAACAATAAAGACCAATATGGAGTGCATTTTCTTTTGTCACTACGTGCTAAGTCTTAAGAGACTCTTAGCTCGATCTTTAACAAGCAGTTACTTGTTTTGTGTTGCTGATAAACAAAGTTAACTGTATCTTGAATATACAAAGGACATTGTAAGATATTAAATCAAGTATATAAGTATTACATAAGGGAATTAAAAAAAATAGGCTGAGTTGCACCACCTAACTTTAACGGCAACTATGATGATAACCGGTGCTTTTTGTATGGAGTTTGACAGATTTTTGACGTTTGTAAAATTTAAAGTAAGATGATGCACCCAGCCATATTTAGAGCGTTAATTAAATGCCTGAAAACTTAATTACTCAACTCTGTGTGTTATTGGAGAAAATATTCATGATTTTATTTATACGAGTAGCATCACATTTAATTAAGCCTAATTACACAAATATTAAGAAGTCTAGCCTTTGTCTAATTATTCCATCCATTCCCGGCGTCAATATGACTCACGCCCGTATTCAAAATCAAAATCAAAATTATCTTTATTTGTTTAGACTAATTAAATTAGTTCTTGCAAATCGTCAAATGCTCTTAAGGAGCCTATACATGTCTAATTCTTTTTTTGCCCTACCAGCGCTTCGAGACAAACATTTGGCAAGTGCTGAGAAGAAGCGCCGCAACAAACTCAGTCACCACTGTCTGCCGGTTTAAAAATATAAAAAATATAAAAAAAGTAGGAAGTTACATACATTCAGAAGCAAGTTACTTACCACGCGCTCCCGTTGATAGAAGGTGGCCTTTAAGACGCCCATCTAGCACGAGACCGCGTGGCAGTTTTGAATATATTTCTTTAGTGCCGTGCTAATTTCTAGGTTAATTGTTGCGTTTTGATACATATATTTTATGTCAGGTATCTTTCCTTGACCAGTCCCCGAAGGCAGCGCCTGTTCACAGACATGACGTGTGAACCAGCCATCGCTTCACTCGACCATGTTATAGGGAATGTAACGACCCGCCTCACACGCCACTACCCCAGAGACATTTTAGTGAGCATGACAAGTCTAAGATATCCTTCTGGCTAAGTGCCAGATATAAAACTATTTAGGAGACAAGGCAAGAAAACTCTAGAGAGAAAAACAAGGCACCATAACAAAACCGTGTGGTAGTTTTAAATAAATTGTATATACTTATATTTAGTGCCGTGCCACTGTCTAAGTTGATTGTTAATTGTTATGTTAAAAAATTTAAGGTAGGTATATCTTGTCTTGACCAGTCCCCGAAGGCAGCGCCTGTTCACAGACATGACGTGTGAACCAGCCATCGCTTCACTCGACCATATTGTAGGGAATGTAGCGACCCGCCTCACACGCCACTACCCCAAAGACATTTTAGTGAGCATGACAAGTCCAAGATACCCTTCTGACTAAGTGTCAGATATAAAACTATTTAGTAGACAAGGTATGAAAAGTATTATATTATCTGTGGTATGAAAACTCCAGACAGAAAAGCAATTTCCAGACAAAAATTCACGAACATTACTATGAGGCCTCATAGTGCGCGTGGACGCACAGGGCGACACACGAACCAATCACACAGCTCCATTCAACGTGTGCGTTCGATTTGCTGCTTCATTTGAGCAAGCATCGTTTGTGAATACGGGCGTAAGTATTATGTCAGGGCAGTACAAAATACTTAGTCATTTACGTCTGTGTATAAAACAACACAATACCTTATTAGTCCAGTAAATACGACGACGAACCTAATTAATCGCATCAGTCTTGCTTAATTTGAGTCTAGCCTTAACTTTCGCGTGACCTTTTACTTGATGGCTCAGAAAAAACAAAGGAACCCATCAATTTAATGTACCACAAACAAATAAGATGAGTCCTGTCCGTGCCGCTGGATGTAAAAAATGGATTCATTTATTTTGGCGACAAAGAGTGAGGAGGAGCAAATCCTTCCACAGACGCGAAGCTGTTTATCAGTGTGTGTAGTTTATTGTTTAGTTGGTATGTTAGTGTATTTAGTCTTATTAAGATAAAATATCACGTATAAGCTGCATAATTATGTCAAACAAGGCTGTATGTTTCTTTAATAAAGATAGATAAATAAATAAATAAATAACCTACCTCCCATAATTTTAAATAGGAATTTCTACTTTTATACAAGTACTACCGGCCGCCTGCGACTTCGTACTCGTGGATCCCGTTTTATCCCCTTAGGGGTTGAATTTTGCAAAATCCCGTTAGTGAGCACCTACGTTCAAAAGAAACCCCGATGCAAAATTTGAGACACCCAGTACTTGTAGTTTTTTAAATTTCGTGATGAGTGAGTCAGTCAATCAGTAACCTTTCGCTTTTATAGATAAGAGTAAATAAAAGTCTGAATAAAGCTCGTAGAGCTGACGGCCGCTGGGGCAGGAAAGTCCTTGACTGGCGACCACGAGCCGGAAGACGTAGCGTAGGGAGGCCTCCCACTAGGTGGACCGAGGATCTGGTGAATGTCGCGGGAGGCGCCTGGATGCGAGCGGCGCAGGACCGGTCTTTGTGGAAATCCTTGGGGGAGGCCTTCGTCCAGCAGTGGACGTCTTTCGGCTGAAACGAACGAACGAACGAACGAAATAAAAGTCTAATTAGGTATATCAAATGTTCTTAATTTTATTTGAGGCTATTATTTAGATTCTCTTTTATTCTTTATATTTCGGAAACATTTATTTTTGTAGGTGCTTAGAAGTTATTGCAATTTTAAAATTACGCCACTTAATTTTGAAGGAGCGTATATTGCTATGATATTAAAAGAAGTCATACAATCTTTGACCTAAATATGACGTAACTCTTACACATTACCCAACCCCATCTGCTTACAAAAACGATACTAAAACTTCATAAATTCGGCTGGGAAATTGTAATATTAAAGGGACGTATCGGCCGATAGAGACTTTTCGATTTGAATAAAATGAAAAAGAAACGGGCCCGTATTCAAAGTACCAGTCCAAAGGCTTTGTTTGCTTAACTCTGGCAATATTTCGAATATTCCGACAAAAATACACAGAACGTGGGTTAAAGTGAAGTCGAACTGTCGATAGGGTGATCCATCCTCGAAATCAAATAGGGATATCGATAGAATTGAGAATCATTAATTTAGAAAGCTTTTCGACGTTACATCGTGTATGGTTATTGTTTTTTGTACTAAAAATGGTCCATGAAAATCTGTAAGTATTGATACCTCTGTTTTACTTTTCGCGTGGTCTCTACCGTAGACAGGGTGAGTTCAGTAAGTTGTTTATGTGGTTCCGAAGTGTAACTAAAAATTAATTGTGTTATAATAATACAAAGAAAACTACCTAATTAGTTAGTAACGATAGGTAAGGTCGCTTCAGATTTAAGTCAATCTACTGGCTACTTAACTGAAAAAAGATAGGAATTTAGGCTTTATTATGTCCGGGTAGAGCCAGATCTATTATTGTCATGAAAAAATATCTCGATTCTACTTTCACCAATTTAAAACGAAAACAAGTAGGTACTTACCTAGCCTACCTTAAAAGTGCTTTTTTAAAGCCTACTTACAGAAATAAATGAGTTTTACTGAGTTTTTTACTGAGCTTGGATTTATCGACAAAGTTAGGTATTGGTCTACCGAACATCACTATTAGGTCAGCAAAGATAAAAGTTTCATAGTTGTCACGTTTACTCTATGTCATGCGAGGGCGATAGATATATGCCAATCATTCCGGCTTGTGGCAATATTCCTGGACGGCAGCTATATTTTTTAGACTTCCAATTTTCGTTAGTTTTCAAGAATACCGATGGGTTTATGTTTGTAGGGGATTGGAACCCGTTTGGAATTTCGGGATGTTGATTGAATTTATGCCGTAGACAAGATTTTTCTTATCCACTGAGGTCAAGTGATAATTAGTAGGTCACTTTTAATGTTCCTGTGGAAGTAAGCGATAATGCATCCTGTGGGGTCAAATGAGTTGTAACTTTCATAAATACAATAATAATATGCCATTAATGACATCGAACAACGAATCAAATAAAGTAACGCCCGTATTCACAAACATAGTAATGTTATAAACTATAAGGTCTCACAGTACCCGTGGACGTACAGAGTCACACGCGAACCAATCACAGAGCTCTATTATTCAACGCTGTGCGTTCGGTTTGCTGCGTCACTGAAGCAAGCATCGTTTGTGAATACGGGTGTTAGTTAGGTAGGTTACCAATTTTTCGTGAGCAACCACTCTTGATGATGATCATGGCATCATTACATTATATTGGTATTCAGTAACTTCAGTTAGATTTTGAATTTAAGGCTGAGTTGCACCACCTAACTTAGACGTCAACTATAACGATTGACAGATTTTTGAAGTTTGTCAAAGTTCAAGTAAGATGGTGCAACCACAAAATATAACAAAAGGTAAACTCATGTATGTACCTCGCTTTGCATAGCTCGCTCGCTCGCACGCTCGGCCGTCGCGCTAGGGTTGTCTTGTCATGACTGTGTTGCGTTTATTTCGTTATGACAGAAAAATGTAACTCTTAATACTACGGAAGAAAGACAATAACAGATATCTACGTATAATTATGTAGTTATATTTAGTACGTTATTATTGTAATAGTTTGCAAATAAATACACGAGAAGGAAGTAGTATGTAGTTGAGTGGTTGACACTATTATCCAATAATTCCTAAAAACTCTTTAAAACAATTCGATATTCCTAATAATTGAGTTGGCTTTCAATTTGTCAACGTTAAACGAATTATTAAAATACAAATAAATACCTTACTTACCTTCCGGGAGCAACTGGTAGTTTAAAAAACGAAAATTTAGTTTTTAATGTTGAGTGTAAGCAACCGTCTCTTAACAAATGTTATAATAGGGGAGAGTTCGGTATATTGTACCGCCGGGTAAATTGTACCACCCTCATATTTCGTAAAGTATTTATTGAATGTCTGTAATTGCAACACTCAGCGATACACAACAAAATTCAATGAATATTGGCCATATGGTTTTTGCCGTGACATATAACACGTGTGTTTTATTTTGAAAAGATTTTTTTCATTGTTTTCAAGCAACTTTTGAAAATTCATGATTAGTTTGTAATTTTGTTAAGTTTAATCACACAGTGTTTCTAATTTATTAGTTAGAAGCGTAAATTAGTGTGGATTACAATTATTTGAAACATTTTTCGGTATTCATAAGTTATATTTTTTACCGATTTTTTAAAAGCACTATCACCTAGTCGGTTAAATTGTACCACATCAAGTTGTATGGAATTTTACCAAAGGATTTTTGAATTTTTTTTATTAAATCATATTTTTAAGTTATAATAGCATAGTTATGTTTGAATAACAATAAATGAAAGCAAAAGACTGGCAGAGTAGATTAGGTACAAGTGTGCGTTACGATAATTCGAATTACAAAACTTGTACTCAAAATCGTGATAACGTGTAAAACAATATCGATTGTCTATGTTATTAACTATTTTTCCTTTTCGTTACCTAATTTGTTATTAATGTATCGTATAATATTTTGCCATGGTTTTTTTACAGGCTTGAAATTTATTGAAAACCAATTTAGTAACCATGTGGTACAAATTATCGAACCGGTTGGCTAAATTGGACCGAAGCTCTGAACTCGTATTTTGTTGATTTGTGCTAAATATTACAACAATTATGTTGATTAATACCTATGAAATAGTAAGTTAAATAATTTCTCTTTTATTATATACCATGGACATTAGCAAAAACAAAAGAAAACTATGTGTAAAATGGGATTGAAAAAAACTGGTCCAAATTACCGGACTCTCCCTTACCCCTTTTTTGTTGTTCACTCATTTTCGCACAAACAAAATAATTTTACAAACGCGTGAGCAGCGTTACTCAAGCGAACGCAGTCGCGCCTCGCATTCGTCCAAGACAGTCTTGATAACGCGTACGTGAGCGGTGTCTATGTGTGCGTGGCTCGAGCGCGCTTAGTATGGAGTTTACCTTCTGTTATATTTTGTGGTGCAACCCAGTCTAAATATTAGGTATTTCAAATCAGTAGTAAGTAACACAAACCGGTCACCCATCCTGCTGACCTTTCTTACAGTAGCTTAACTTTTCCGATCGTCACCAATCAGCTCAGACCGCTGCGCTACGAGAACCTCGACTTATACTTGTGAAATAACGGTACAGTCCGAATAAGGCATCGAAAACAAAACACGCGCGGTGGCTAATCTGCGAGCAGTCAAGTGACCGATCACTGAATGGGTAGGTAAACGAAACGGTGTTCGGCTCTTGAGGCAAGCGAAATTGCACCATATAGGTATTGTTGACGATTGCAATTGCAAAGAAATTCTTCTGTACGGATTATTCTGTGGTACAGCTTCTAAAATAGGTCGCGGCCACTACAGAACAAAATAATCAGAGCACATGCCGATTTGATTTCAGCACACGATGAATTCAATTAAGCTAGCCATTGTTTGGTTGCGACGCGTCACGCTCCCGCGGATTTGAATGTAAGACCCGACGTGACAGTCCCGGCCACTCCAATTACTGGATGTCATGTTGCGGGTAATGAGAAATTTATTTAGGATTTTTCCTGTTAGTTGAGTATTTTATCGGTCAAGTGTGACTATGATTATTGAGACTTGATTCTTAGTGAAGTGTCTACATATAATTTTACTGGGTACTTTATACCACCGATTAATGTGATTTTTACTTTTATAACCTAACGCGATTCTCAGCCATTTTCTTTGGAAAAAGAGGAATTATATCAATTACCGATACTATTATAAGCCTAGGCGCAGACCATCGATTTACCGTCGGCCGATAGTTTAGTCGTGCAGTTGATCAGCATGGGCATGTATGGAAGTGCGCACTAATATGTGCGTAATCACCGATTTGATTTGGCCGATTCTTCATACAATTCAAAATCGGGCGCACCTATCAGCCAACTAAAAATCGGTGGCCTGCGCCTAGTTTAAATCTAACAACTGATTGAAAACTAATTTAGACCAAAATGATCTGTTCGTTGAGAAAAGTTGTGCTTTAGAATTTATGGGAAATTATGTCAAATGCCTTACTTGACGCAAGTAATTCGTTCCAATAAATAAGAAATACTTGCTTGCATACTTTCAAACCGTGTGGTGACGGCAGAGTAGAATACATTTGTCACCAACCCCTACTCTTCCCGCGGGTGTCGTAAGAGGCGACTTAGGGACTACACATCAAACAGAGAATGGGCAGCAGCGCTCTCTGAAAAACATCAATCTTTTAAACTGCGCTCTCCAACCCGCCTGCCAAGCGTGGAGATTATGGCAAAACCCTCCACTATAGTGGAGGAGGCTCATAGTCCAGCAGTGGACTGTAAAGGGCTGTTGATGATACTTTCAAACGTCTCTTCGAAGAAGAGTCAAACAATGCAGTTGAGTTTGCCAAGTTCTTAAATAGAACTTAGTAGAATTTGTTGTAAATGTAGTTGGATTTCATTAGCAGTCTTTGACTGGCGAAGGGTAAAACGTCATAGCTACGAACATTTATGAAAAAAAACATAGCTGAGTTGCACCACCTAACTTTGACGTACCTATAACCGGTGTTTTGTATGGAGTTTGATAGATTTTTGACGTTTGTCAAAGTTAAAGTAAAATGGTGTAACTTAGCCTTACACTCTTTGATGCACTATAGACATTTTAAGATTTAGGTACAAATAAATTTTTTAATAATTTGGGTTGATAAAGTTAGAGGTCCTGCTACTAATTTTTTAATTCACAATTTTACGTTTACACTTTCAGTGTGACCTTACCTACACACACAGTACTTTGCTACGCAGCTACAGTAATACAAATCACTGACGGTCCTAAGATTGATACTGATATTTGTTACAATATCGCCCTTATTACAACCATATAAAGATGTCATTATTGTCTTTAGCTTGAAGTCCCGTCGCCCTAACTCTTATTATTAAATGTAGTGTAAAACAATTTAGCTTTCTTACTAGACGGGAGGCGTGCGGGAGGTTGATGGGAACGAGAGGTGAGAACTAACTTAACCCTTAACTGGTATCGTAAATTGGACATACGTAACTGGTATCGTGGGGGCCGCGCGGCCCCCATACTATGTTTGCTTCTAGTAAGCATGTTTTACCTATATACTTGAATAAATGCTCATAAATGATAAATATCAGGCTTGTTCTATGTAATCATTTAGTTTTTATTGTTTTAAATCTTCTTACTTACATACTTCAACACATTACATAATCGTAATAACTTTTTACGTAATATTTTTTAACGTTACAAATATCTATGAAACCTATCGTTTAGAAAGTTGTAACCAAAAATATTATTATTTTAATTAATCCATAATAATGTGAACTTAATAATAAAATAACGTTTTAATGTAATGTTCAGTAAAAAATAATAAGCATTTTATAAAAATAAAAACATAAATATTATGTTGACAAACATTAGTAGGTGCTGGTGGATTTGCAGACCACTTCTATAAATTTTTTCATAGTAGCTGGATTGACTAGGTCCTACAACATCTTCATTTTCACTCTCTGAAGAAAAAACTTGAAAATCAGAATCAATATCCTCATTATCGGCCGAATATTGGTTATTGGGTCTTCACAATGACCTATAATTTTATTATCACTATATCCTTCTTCTGACATGCTACTAATCACTAATTTGGAATCAAAAACTTCGTTCTAGGTATCTTCTATTGTTTTATCACTTATAAGCCATCAATACTACAAAAAAATAAAAAACAAATAAAAACTGCCATGAAAAAAAACTAACGTAACTGGTATTGTGGGGGCCGCGCGGACCCCAACACGTGCATATCTTAGTCCTGGTGAATGATGCAGTGCTGAAACGCCTGCACCAGACGCAAGTAGCGCCGAAATGAGAATACCAAAAATTTTGGCTCCCCACGATGCATAGCTTCTTAGAAATCAAAGAAAACGTCATGCGTGGGGGCCGCGCGGCCCCCACGATACCAGTTAAGGGTTAAAAGTAAATTTCTTCACCAAGACCAAAGAGTTTTATGCTATGAAAAAGTTGAAAAAAAAAACTCATCCTAGTTGGCCCGTCCAAGAACTTCAATCCTCATTCGTAGTCACCACTTAAGTTAATTTATTTTACTAATTCATGGTCTGACTACGAGGACATCTTGCAGGTAAGGTAAGGTAAGGTAATTGGGCCCATTTGTGTAAGTGGGCAGTGGACACCTAATGCCTTTGATGGGTACGCATCAAGAAACGCTTTTACTTAAGTAGTAATAGCTTAGTGAAATGCAGATTGAGTACCGAATATAGTTACTAGTATGTATATGGACGGCATGTTAAGGTAAGTTACTGTGAGCTAAGTGATTGTTGTTGTTATCACCCAAACACCTTATTAAGATGATTGATAAATAATATTGAAAGTATGGGTGCATAATTTAACCATATATTTTCAGATAGATTAGATATTCTAGAATCTAGATTATATTGTGTATATGTCGTTCCAATTTTTTGTTTGTCTGTCAGTATTATGTTGTGTTTATTTTCTATTGCCCACATTATTTTATTCGAGATTTCTACTATATTTTTTATTGTCTCTACATAAATAAATGTACATTACGAATTGGCTTTACATAAATGCGTTGTTAAAATAAAAAAGCCATTAACATTATAAATATAATAGAGTGAAAATCTGTGTCTACTAATATTTCTACTGTATTAAAATATTAGATGTCATGACTTTTACTTGTTACCTAAGTAGCCTACTTGTATAAGCATCCTTTTGTATTAAGCCTGAAATAGTAAGTATTATAACCAAAGTATTATAATTGAAAAGGGTTTCATTAAAAAGATTTGATTTTAAGAAAATATTTGAATGTTCCAATTCCCGTAATTTCATTAATAGGTATTGTTGGACCCGAGATACCCCTTGATTGGAAATTAAATTCCCTCAGTCGAAGGTTTTCAAATTAATTTCATAGTTCTTGGAGTTATTAATAGTCTGAATATGGCATTTATGGAACACAGATTAATATTAATTTGAATAAAGTTTTGAGTGGAATCGATTACGATAGTTATTTATAACTTTTTTTTAAAAGGAATACGTTTTTTTATTCATTCGTTTGAACTAATTGATAAACTTTGAACATCTAATTGTATTGTGTGGGTTGTGTTTTATTTTCATGTCTTTTGACACTTTTTAGGCAGTCTCGAGGCTAGCTTGATACAGTTCCTTCACCCGACTCATCATATTTTAGCATAACATACACTTAATACTCTATACATTAACTTAAACACTAGATCATCTGTTCGCATTCACTACCCTATTCGAGTATTATATTTCTATCATCCCAACTAACTGCGAAAGTAACTCTGTCTGTCTGTCTGTCTGTTACGCTTTCCCGCTTAAACCTCGCAACCGATTTTGATGAAATTTGGCATAGAGATAGTTTGAGTCCCGGGAAAGAACATAGGATAGTTTTTATCCCGGTTTTTGAAACAGGGACGCGCGCGATAAAGTTTTTCTGTGACAGACAAAATTCCACGCGGGCGAAGCCGCGGGCGGAAAGCTAGTGTTTTATAAATAGTGATTCGTAGCTTACTACGAATTTATAAAACGTGATAGAAATATAATACCTGATTCCTGGATGTATGACTGGTGATTCTCCCTAAGTATTTTCTACTGTTTTAAAGAGTGATCCATCGTTTTGGAGCGAATAATGGACGGCGCGAGTGATGGACGAAAACAGGCGACACGACCTTATTTACATTTTTTTTAAATTTTTTTTTGCCTAATTAGTTATACGCCACTTAATCCAATTACTGGAGTCTCCTTAAGCTTACAAAAAAAATTCTTATTTCCTTCAGCCATATTTCTTTAATGCCCTAAATAGGCCGTCCATCCAACCAGTAATAAGTTAGCTCCAGAATATTGACGGTCGCATTATGCTGAAGATTCGTATGAATATTTTGAAAAGACAATGCCGTCCGTACAATATTTATCCCCAAGACGGCGGCTGGCCCACAATCCGGTCTGTAACTTAGCTATGAAGAGGGTTATAAGTTATGTAGGGAGAGTGAGTAGAGTTGTATGGTTTCCTTGAGTTATAAGTTAGAAGGGGTCGCGGTAGAAATTACTAACAAACTAACCCATTTATCATTGCTGCACTTTTAAAATACACCATTGTAATATTATACTCACAGTTAACTGTATGATTTAACAAAGTAAATTCTCTATTCTCCGTGACTTTATTTGGAACATAACGAGTGTAGGTAACATAATAAAAAACTTCAAACATCATCACTTACCATCAGGTGAGATACAGGCTAAGAGCTTCCCCGTTGTGGATAAAAAAAAGCTTTGAATACAAAATCTATGCCTCCCACATAGATATATTGCGATAAATATTATAAGAACAGAAATCCTTAAAATTATCTTAAATGATATTTTCATAAAAATAGCAGTAAACGCTTACACATATACTCGAAATATGTTATAGGTACCTACTTATTTATTCATCTTGGCTATTTTCTATTAAAACAAAAGCAAACGACACGACGGCCGAATTCGCTTGCAAATCTCGCAAAATAAACAAAACACAATCGCTATAGCTTAAAAACTGCGCCATCCTAAACCAAGTCCCAGCAGACAGTTCCTGAGTGAAGCGGCTTCCAACTGCACAGCGGTTAATTAAATTCTATCCACCAGCCGTCCGGTACACAAAACTGCCGAATACCACCAAATAATACTTCGAATAGTATCCGATTTTCCTGGAAGTTTCACGCCGTAACCAGACAGAATTAAAATTCAACTGTGAATTGAACAAAAACTGTTAAAAGTATTAGATAACAAAATTTTAATTCTCTTTGGATCGCACAAGCCATCATAAAATAAGTTCAGTAATGCAGAACGCAGCTCAAAATTCAATTCAATCCCAATTCAATAGATTGAGTTTTTTGATAGGTGAGTATGTTGTTGAATTTCAATTTAGAGTAGGCACACACCGTTGATTTTTAGTTGTGCCCGATTTTAAATTGTATGAAGAATCGGCCAAATCGAATCGGCGTGCGCACTCCCATACATGCCCATACTGATCAACTGCCCGACTAAACTATCGGCCGACGAAAATTCAACGGTGTGCGCCTACTCTTATAGACCAACCATAGGCCAGGTCAAGTCTGCCAAACTCCATACAAAAACACCGGTTATAGTTATGTGATGCAACTCAGCCTTAGCCTTTTTTAAACATTGTTTTGTAATTATTGGCCTTATTATGCTCTTTTGGTAAAATACTGTCCCATCTGATACACACCATCGGCCCATTACACAAAACTGGCGAACGCCTGTAAATAATATTACTGCCAATTAATTTATCGTGTAATGAGTTGGGTTTACCGAGTCCCGCAAAGTTTGCAGCGCTAACTTTTTTCATTCATCGTCTTTGGGTAAAAGGCCTAAACAAAGACAAATTGGCAATGATAGACGCCGTAAAGATAAAAGAGAAAATCTTTAGTTAGTGGGTCAGCAAATGACTAGGTCATTTTACCTGTAAGCTCTACGATTCGTCTACAGAACGAAGCAAAATTCACCTCGAAATCCTGGAATTCGTCACCACAGGGGAACTGGTTATCTTACTTTCAACTACCGAACATAGTGACTGACTTACCTTAAGTAAGATGGTGGTAGCAAGCTAAATGGACTTAGACTGTCTGGTCTTAAGATGGTCATCTTACCTCTAACTGCCGAAACACAATAATCACTACTTGAGGGACTTATTCTAACACAAAGAAAAAATGTATAATGGCGGTAGTCAGTAAACGAATTTGTCTGTAGGTCTAAATTTTGAGATAAGTCTAGGACGTAATGAAACTTCTTTTATGTAGAAAGTTGTTGAAATATGGCGCTTGAGTTGTTTAGATTTAGCAAAAGTTTTCCGCGAGAGATGTACTCACAAAATTTTGCTTGCCGTATGTGTGTACGAAATTCAGTCGCTATTGCCAGCCTCTTTTAAGGGTTTACAGACTTTAAAATATACATAGTTATAAACAGTACAGTATAGCTTGAAATTTATCAAAACGTCAAAATAACACTCGCACTACGTATATAAAAACTTGATTCGACACTCAATTGAGCATAACTTGAGTGGAACATAAAGACAGCATAGGTGCCGTCGTCAAACCAAATAAAGCATCTTATTTCAGTCGTAATAGATGCTATTTTTCAAAAGTTCTGAACTGACATCATGAACTAGACCTCACCTCACAGCCGACAGACCATGATTAAAATGAAGTCGGTGACTGGAATAAACTTCTTTTTGCTTTCGCGGCGGCGGCAACTCGGTCTTACCCATATAATCAAACTTCAGTGCGAATCCGTGATTTAGCTACGAATGTAAAGCTGCGGCCTGTCAAAAATATATAAAAAAACATAAAAAAGTATTTGGGTACACTAAAATCCGTGATTTAGCTATGTATGTAAAGCTGCAAAAGCAAAAATATATGTAAAAACATTTAAAAATAAAATATTTAGATGCGTACAAGTATCGTAAAAAATAAGTAAGTAAAAGTAAATATCATGCTCGTTGTAAGTAAATTATTACTATAAGAATTTCTATTAACACAGCAGTGCCTTAGTACCTACTTGTATCTTAACTACGCGCTACAGGAATTTCGTAGACGCCCGTAGTTCGTAGTATACCTACTACGAAATGCTACGAGTCATTTTGCCCGAGCTCTCAAAAATGTCGTGAATTAATACGAACTAGCGGCCCACCCCGGCTTCTTTTATTGCTCCAATGTTGGTATATGATATTTCTTACATAGTATAATAATTACACATAACGCACCCCCCCTGGAAGAAGTATGCAAGTCCACTTGTGCGATATTTTTTTTATTGCACTAAAAAATCGAGGAGGAGGTAATACATATTGTCAATTTTTTTCATAATTTTTCTCTTAAAAATGAAGAAATAAGGTACAAATATGTAAAATATTGCAACATTAAAATATCTAAATTTCCATAACAAAAATGAAGTAAATACATTTGCACTTAATTGTTTAATAAAGTTCCGTATGAATAATAGCATATTAATAGTTACGTACATCTTCCACGAAGACTTTAAAAAACATTTTCGCGTATCTATTGTTGCATACTTATTTTAGGATATTATTTGGTGGGTATCGTAGTGCAAGTTCAGTTGCGTAGTTTTTCCACGAAACTTTTGTGCACATTATGCTGGTAATTTTGTGCAAGTCTAGATGCCTAATTCTTCCACGAAGCTTTTATTCGCATTATAATATATAACAATTGATACGTTATTTTCTACGTAGATATCTTTGTGCAAGTCTAGTTGCTAATATTTTGCGAAGCTTTTGGCGATGTTGTATTTTAAACCGATATTGATACATTTATTTAGATGTAATTAAGTCATTAACAAAGCACAAATTAACTTAGTTTCAGTCAATTAAGTATCCAATCCACTCCTTTTTGCACTAAATACCCCTGTAAGACTGTGTGTTTATCAAAAATTCGTCCCAATGATTACTTACCACGTGGTAAAATTATCGGTCTTTATGAGTACAAGATCCATTTTAAATTCTGTCTCTCTCTTCAGTGAATCGTTATCGTAGTTATCGTGATAAATTTTCATCTTTCCAGAGCCGCATGTGTTCATTTATCAGCTTATGCGTGTATTGCCAGCGTGACAAGGTATGTATCTATACGTCTTTTGGAGCAGTAAGCAACAATCGGTGTGTCCCCAATTATAGAATGACACAAGTTTATATGTATTTTAAGGATTATTGTAATCAAAAGGACATACTCGTAATGGTCAGACGTTTAAAAATGCAACAACCTGATACAAAACTGTTGCCATCTTTTCGTATGTAGGTACGATGACCGAATACTGACTGTATTCTTTTCAGGTGGTACTTGATCGACCTTCCGCAGACCTCCACGGATTGTACTTGCCACTGGAATGTAGTGCCTATCCTAGTGTTGACGCTATTTGTCCAGTAAATTGCAGTTATTTCCAGGCCTTATGAAACTCCTGGCTCAGACAAAGTTCCTATCCTGGTTGCTGCACAGGTCCGGCCACTCTTCAACAAAGCGTATAAAAGCACCTATAAGTTTTGGACCAAATAAAAACTGTTCTTTTTTCTTTATAGGTTCAGCCAAACCAACGCAATCTCAAGCGATCAGCCGGCGTGCAGTGATAGCGATTAGACTTAAGATTCGGCCAAACCAACGCGATCAACCGGCGTGCAGCGATGGCGAACAATGCATTTAGGTCTGGTCGCCATCGCTGCACGCCGGTTGATCGAGTGTGAACTTTATAGGATTTGGAAGTGATGTCACCAACGAGTTCAATGTGGGTAGCTTTTGTAGTCATGCAGACAATAAATATCACTATATTATAGGCTTCTATAGTTTTGTTCCCTTGGACATCAAAATTTAAAAGGGTCCTTCAAAATCGTCTCCCTTGTTCATGAATTGTCTAGATTGAGATACTTGCTGTTCTGGTAAATCTACCATTATTTGTACTTTGGTAGTAGTATTCAATTTAGCACAATTGAAACATCTGTGCACGTATTTTCTCGCCAATGGTTTCGCCTTGATAATCCAAAATGTGGAGCTGTATCAGCTTTCTTATGAATTATAGTATTAATTATTATAAACGTTTTCGAATTTCTCCACGACGCGGTTTGCAACAATAGATTTCCACCTATTCGTCTCTCCAGACAGCTAGGCGATCACAATAGAAAAACCTGTTCACAGTGTTCGAACATCTGTGAGGTTGGTATTCTTCACATTACTTCTTCTCATTTGCTTCATCCAGTTTACTCAAAGCACCACATAGCTCAAGACGTGATAAAAAAAATAGTTTTTTGAGAGCACTTGAGTTTTTTAGCAATTAATTTCGTTTTAAATCCTTCATCTAGTTGATAGTGAACGGCTGCAGTTTATTGCACTCACAGAGGCATCGCTAAATTCATTGTATTGTATTTTTACTCGGCCTGCATTCAACGCCTTCCCGCTACCTTTATCAGGTCGTCGGACCACCTTGTGGATGGATGTCCTAACGCTGCGTTTTCCGGTACGTGGTGTCCGCTCCATAACCTTGCCTGCCCCATCGGCCGTCAGTTCTGCGTAAGTACTATGTGCTTCCAACCGCGCGATGTGGAAGTCATTGGGGGAGGCCTATGTTCAGCAGTGGACGTCCTGTGGCTGAAATGATCATGATGTATTTTTTCTCTCTATCTATAGATAGTATACCAACCTATATCTGTATTTTGTCAATGTGAATCAAATCCTGCCGTATCTTAATCCAATCTTTTTCTAATGAGTTACTTATCTTTCCATCCTTACTAGTTTTTTATCAGCCAAAGTTTTTTTTTTTTTTGAAACAAATAAATACACTCTATTCTATTTCCATTAGAATCTTAGCCATGACTGTACTTAACGCTAAGCTCCAGCCAAGGGGATCAAAAAGTTTGATCAGATGTATCAGATAAAATGTTACGTTTCATGGTTGGTTTTGCAATTTGTGGTATATTCACATTGTATTGAAATCTGTGCTCAAATTCCATTCAATACCCAATGCTTGGACTGTTCCATCAAGGTTCATAAAACTACTTTAGCACTAGCTTATATTTTGTTGTCTTCTATTGACTTCATAAACTCAACGCAGAACTAGGTAGCAAAAGGTATTTGACCGCAATTGCATGTGATGTTAAGTGAGATGCAGTATAAGATGATAGATATCTACCTGTAAGTGCCTATAAGGTCCGGTATAGTGCTCAGGAGAGACAGCAGCAGGCAGCGACCTGTTCGCATTATAAAAGAGTTTATCGAAACGCTTAGTGCAAGCTGGTGGAATGTCGACAATGTAGGAATGATACGTTAACCAGCGTCTGATGATGGAAGGGGGCTGGTGGAATTAGGTCGTGTAATTCCTTCGCACATTCTCTGAAGTGTAACCTGGTGGATGGTCACATCAGATGTATTATTATCTGCTCTGTAAGTTCTCATTAAATTATAGCATTATAGCTTCAATTGACCAGTCCACTCCTGATAAAAGGTCGTTGATATAAAAATATTGTTTTATTATTTTATAAAAATCGGTGCTCCGGTAATCCGAATCATTTTTTGTCACATAAATCTGAAGATCATCTTCATAATGTCATCTAACACGTTTCATCTCATTATAATATTTCTCGGGTTTTCTTGCAGCTGGGAACCTACAAGCAGTTCATTATTCAGTGAAATATAAATCGAACCTTAACACAAAGCATCAAATATAATCGTGCGCGAGTTGTCTCCGTATTATTCCAGACGACCGCATGATGAGGTAAGTATACTGTCAGTCTTGTTTCTTTTCCTTTTTCAGGTAGGTATCTCTTTTAATAAAAAAAATCTGTGTGTTCGTTAATATTTTTTCAGGTCTAGTGATTTCTGTAGCTTCCTTTCTAATTGAACGGACCTGTGAGTGGTTATGTTTCTGGGTTTTTTAAGGGAAAGGAGGCAAACGAGCAGACGAATCACCTGATGGTAAGTGTTTACCCGCCGCCCAAAGACACCCGCTCCTCGGTGAGTTACAGGTGCGTTGATTGTCTTTAAAGTATTAGAGTCTGCTCTTAAAGGTTTTAGGTCGTATTGGTCCGCAAATACTGCAAACGGCAGTTCATTCCTCGGTTTGGTGTCTGCAAATGGTGATTGTGGATTTTCTGTTTTAAATGGTAACTTTACCAAATATCTATCTACCGCTTCCGTAAAAAAATGTCCTGAAGCAGTGGTTGGGTTAATACTGGGGAGTGTAAAACTATAAAAGTGCTTTATAAAAGCCTTCTTGCAAAAATAAATGAGTTTTATGCCCGTTTTCACCATTAATCCCAAATTTTTAAGTGACCCCTATAAAAACAAAATTCCTGTTATGTATCACCATAGAGGTTCACTTACAAATTAGGGATTGATGGTGAAAACGGGCATTAGTCCTTTTGATAGCTCGTCTCTCCCTAAAAATGCAATTTCCGAAAATTATAATATAGTTATGCAAAATTATTGTAACTTTTTGATTTTGAATAAAGCTATAATTTTAAATACTACCATAAGTAATGTAATTTTTCACAAGGTAAAAGTACGTTATCCTTTTTACGAATTTATTTCAATACGAATAGTTCGAGGAAAAACTACGTAAACTACACTTACACGTTGAATTCACGACTAAATCTGAACGCCAATAAGTGGTTATCTGCAATAATACCAAACAGCATGTATTCCTTTACATGTCAACAATGCAATATTCATAATTACAACAACAAGGTGTTAAATATGTTTCGTGGAATAAGTACGCAACGCTCTTTTTTAAGTTTTTCTCAAAACCTATTAAGTGTATTTTAAATATAAATACATAGGCCCCTCACAGATATTTTTAGCTATCTTTTGATGTAAAACACATATTTTTAATAATGGTAATAAATTTTTAGGACAGTTTTTTTACGCTCCTGAAAAGTTGGCATTTTTCACTTGCGTACTTATTCCAGGAAGGGTGCGATAATATTAGCTGCCTTAGTTGCTGGCTTGGAAACATTAGCTACCTTTGGAGGATCAATAATACAGGGTGTTTGGCGCATCGTGTGCCAAAATGATTTGGCGGATAGAATGGGTCATTTCCTATATTTTCAGCCCCCATAACACGTTCCATGCCAGGCGGCTACTTTTATATTAATTTTTTTAGTAATTTCACCAAAATACCCAAATCGCATCATTTAATTTCGATTTAAAAAAAAACTACTAGGCGTAGCCTCAAAGTAAATATTTTGTTTTAACGTGCATTGATGTAGGGTTGCATCAAATCTAAATTTACTGGCAAATATCATCTAGTTTTTTTTAAATTCAGCTTTGAAGTTTTCCGAAAAGTTAAAAATGGACTGAACATATAAGTTTACATGGCTATAAAAAAATAAATAAAAGAGATAGCGATCTTCGGATTTTATCAAAACTTCTCTAGTCTATCCCCATTCAAACGGTATACTAATCTTATTTAAATAATAACAATAACTTCACAAATTCCTTAAATTAGTGCATTGACTCTACTCGGACTGATTTGCGAAATTTGTGTTTATAGCCCCTTTTTGTGTGAATAGCACGTTATTAAACACCTAACAGGTAAAAATTATTTATCTTATGCAATGTAAAAACCTTTTCCCTATCGTTTTTCAATGTGGATTTCTTGAATTTAAAGACGAAAATAATTATTTTGATCGTTTATTAATTATTACAAATTTAGTTCAAAATGACCGCCTCGGCGACGTATACACTCACGACATCTTCTTCTAATTTCGACTGTTGTCGTATGCAGCCACATTTCTCTTTTTATTACTACAAAGGCGTTTTTTATTCATTGTTGTAGTCACGGTAATACTATCATACAGTATTGTAACTTCATATAAACGGACGAAACGCGAGCTTTCCTTCGAAATTCAAATCTCGGTATGCGCTCGACATGCAAAAGTCGGGGGTGTCGCGAATGTGCCACAGTAATAAACGGACGATGTGTTGTTTTTCAAACAGTAAGCGCTCTTTTTTATAAAAATAATTACAAGTACCTATTTATACAGGGTGTTAGGTAAATGGGTTTATAAGCCGACACTAGACCATGTTAACATACCTATGCTTATAAATGGTATGGTGAAGTCAGTGATATCTTCATTTTATTTTTTTTATTTGAATACTAAATAAAATTTATAAAATCAGATTTGTATGAAAATTAAAATTATTAAAATGATAATATCAATTTTCTGACTTCACCATACCATTTATATACCATGGGCTAGTGTCGGCTTATAAATCCATTAACCTAACACCCTGTATAATAATTAAGCATTTTGTACGCCTAAGTTGAGCGAGACGCATATGTACATTTTAGGGTCATAAATTTATAAGATTTGTTACGAAATTTTAACACAAATATATTTTTTTAATTAAATCTACTAATCACAAAACAACATGCATTTTTATCCTGTTTCATTCACAAAGTATTTTGTTTGTCAAATTAAAATAAAAATTACAATCACAAAATACATTCACAATACTAGATAAAAATTCAAAGTAGGCAGATGTAATGAAAATAGGGTCTGCAAGTGGGCAGCCCTATCGCATGTTGTCATGCGGTGACGTTCCGCGCGACTGTTGACATTTGTTTAATAGTCCAGTCAATGAATGCCTTAACGACGGTGTAGAGAGAAATCCGTGGAACACAATTTCTGACCTCGGGACTTTATTCAGCCTAGTTAGGTGGTGAACATAGCAAAAGTCCCCGCCCTTAGCCCTTGAGCCGGCGGGGAGAGGGGGGTTTAAAGGTACCACTTTTCGGTTTTTCGCTTAATCCTCGGAAACTATGCGTCCTAGTGACATGACTACTATGAACCATAAAAAGCTTATTCAATTTGCTACAGGTGAGACCGTCAAGTTTTTCTATATCTTGTATAGTTTTTGCGGTTTCTGCTCTATAAGGTCCGTAAAATTGGAAATTTTATTGTCGTCTTACATGTTCCTTTCAGGAGAAAATCAACTAAATCAACATTGAGCAAACACTATAGACATGCGGGAGCATGTTAAGCCTAGTTCCATGGAGGGGACTGCACCGTGCGTATATTTAGACGAACCAATTAGAGCCACTTTTGACTCCTCATCATTCAAAAACTACTGTGCATTAACACTTCAAATTTGGCTCATGTATTGAGACTTGCAAGATGTACATCAGCTTCAAATTTCATAAATATACCTCAAACGGTTATTTAGGTATTGACGTTCAAAAATCGATATTTAGAGCACTACTATCTATCTATCACATGTGAAATGTTAAAATTTACTGATTTTTTATTTGTTCCTTTGTATTTACATAACTACCTTTCTGGATGCCAAATTTGAACCTTCGAGGTCATCTGGAAGTGGTTAGAATTTGGTCTATAGGTCAGACATGTAGATTTTTGGACGTCAATATCTAAAGAACCGTTTGAGGTATATTTATGAAATTTGAAACTGATGTATATCTTCTAAGTCTCAACACATGAGCCAAATTTGAAGTGTTAATGCACAGTAGTTTTTGAGTGATGAGGATTCAAAAGTGGCTCAAAGTGATTCGTCTAAATATACGCACGGTGTAGTCCCCTCGCTGGAACTAGGCTTAACATGCTCCCGCATGTCTAGAATGATTGCTCAATGTTGATTTAGTCGATTTTCTCCCGATGGGAACATGTAAGACAAAAATAAAATTTCCAATATTACAGACCTTCTAGAGCAGATGCCGCGAAAACTATACAATTTATAGAAAAACTTGTCTATCTCATCTGTAGCAAATTGAATATGCTTTTTTTGGTTCAAAGTAGTCATGTCACTAGGACGCATAGTTTCCGAGGATTAAGTGAAAAACCGAAAAGTGGCACCTTTAAACCCCCCTCTCCCCGCCGGCTCAAGGGCTAAGGGCGGGGACTTTTGCTATGTTCACCTCCTAACTAGTCTAAATAAAGTCCTGAAGTCAGAAATTGTGTTCTACAGTTTTCCATCTATAATGCTTTATTGACTGGACTATAAAAAATATGGCCGAGTTGGTATACTGTATAGATAGTATTACCGTGTTGTAGTTCTTCTATTGTTTGAATCCGTTACGTACACCAGTTCTTTAGCTCGTCCCCAGACGTAAAAATCTAACGGAATTAGGTCTGGGGAATGTGCAGGCCACTGTATAGGGCCATCTCTTCTAATCCACGAGTAGAAAACGTCTTTGTAGTAATAAAAAGAGAAATGTGGCTGCATACGACAATAGTCAAAATTAGAAGAAGATGTCGTGAGTGTATACGATGCCGAGGCGGTCATTTTGAACTAAATTTGTAATAATTAATAAACGATCAAAATAATTATTTTCGTCTTTAAATTCAAGAAATCCACATTGAAAAACGATAGGGAAAAGGTTTTTACATTGCATAAGATAAATAATTTTTACCTGTTAGGTGTTTAATAACGTGCTATTCACACAAAAAGGGGCTATAAACACAAATTTCGCAAATCAGTCCGA
Source organism: Ostrinia nubilalis (assembly GCF_963855985.1). Classification (NCBI taxonomy): domain Eukaryota; kingdom Metazoa; phylum Arthropoda; class Insecta; order Lepidoptera; family Crambidae; genus Ostrinia; species Ostrinia nubilalis. Next base: position 11,895,960 of record NC_087103.1, read on the forward strand.
GTAGAGTCAATGCACTAATTTAAGGAATTTGTGAAGTTGTTGTTATTATTTAAATAAGATTAGTATACCGTTTGAATGGGGATAGACTAGAGAAGTTTTGATAAAATCCGAAGATCGCTATCTCTTTTATTTATTTTTTTATAGCCATGTAAACTTAAATGTTCAGTCCATTTTTAACTTTTCGGAAAACTTCAAAGCTGAATTTAAAAAAAACTAGATGATATTTGCCAGTAAATTTAGATTTGATGCAACCCTACATCAATGCACGTCAAAACAAAATATTTACTTTGAGGCTACGCCTAGTAGTTTTTTTTTAAATCGAAATTAAATGATGCGATTTGGGTATTTTGGTGAAATTACTAAAAAAATTAATATAAAAGTAGCCGCCTGGCATGGAACGTGTTATGGGGGCTGAAAATATAGGAAATGACCCATTCTATCTGCCAAATCATTTTGGCACACGATGCACCAAACACCCTGTATATTGTGCATTATAAATTATTATTAACCTATTATAAAGTAAATATCCTTAATATTTACTGACTGTTTTAAATGAACTGTGCCATCGGAAAACAAAGCAATAAGTGGGATGTAGTGAACCGTGCCGGAATACTCATTCCGTGTTTATTTTCATGGTTTAATGAATATTGCGAGGTGATGTAGGCCGCATTGAATTTTATATGAAAGCGCTCTAGCAATAGCATATTTGCATTCATTTTAATCAGCACGATGTTCCACAAAATGGCGCTGAAAAAGCAGTATTGAAGCACGAGTATTAGGAGTTAGTTTATTTTAGGCTGGGTTGCACATGTTACTTTAACATTGACAAACGTCAAAAATCTGTCAAACTCCATACAAAAAAGACCGGTTATCGTTATAGTTACGGACAAAGTTAGATGGTGCAACTCAGATCTAGAATTAAAAAAGTATGTATTTGTGTATTTGTTACTTGCGTTGCATATATTAAAGATTATACATACATTATTCATTTTAATTCACATGCGTCTTTCCAAGACACAAGGGCAATAAAAAAAGTAATAAGTATAGTTTATTACAATAATCAAACAATGATTTTAACTCCAGTATTTATGTACAGATGGCGGAATAGCAAAGTATAAACACTGTAACTTTGTATGTTATGATTGTATCCCTGTTTTGTGCACCAAATAAAAAAAAATAGTTACGATATCCATGCTATACAGGGTGTTAGGTAAATGGGTATATGAGCGGACACTAGCCCATGTTAACATGGGCATATAAATGGTATGGTGAAGTCAGAAAATTGATATCTTCATTTTAATTAATTAAATTTTTATACAAATCGGATTTTATAAAATTTATTTTGTATGAAAATTTAAAAATATAGTGTCTGTCCTGTATAGTGACTCAAATGAATGTAGCTGAAGCGAGCTTTCTGGACCTATCTCTATTCCATTAAGTAGGTAGTTACCAATTAGTGTATTAGCAAATCGATGTTTGAACAGAATGTAACAGTAATTAATACATGAAAAATATATTAACCATTGCTTATTTAGTGTTGACTTGGCCTGTATATTCTCTTAGATTATATAGACTCATGTTTATGTACCTCATGATGTGGTGTTTACGATTACCATTACAAATTCACAACGTCGGACTGCGTCGTGTCAACCCGTGTTGACATATTTCCATACAAAAATCCGATGCATTGACACAAGTAAGCCATAGTATGATATACTGCTTTGTTTGGAAAATGCATGTGACAATTTCTGTGTATAAAAGAGTAAAATTCACACAATTTTCTTATAGGACTTAAGTAACCTGGACCGGCCTTTGTGGAAATCCTTGGGGGAGGCCTTTGTCCAGCAGTGGACGTCATTCGGTTGAAACGAACGAAGTAACTTATTCATCCTTTATTTTAGAACAATGAGAAATTCTGTGCTTCGATATTTACCAGTAAACCTGTTAACCCTTCCTAGTAAGCTAAATATACCTACTGTTTCTGTGAAGCTTCAGCGGTCGACAGTCGAACAAGGGTTCCTCGAATCTCGAATCGATAGTCTGTCACCGTTGGGCTATTGCTGCCCAAATGTACTCGTAACGTTGTAAAGTAGGCTACTCACCTGCCATGTAGCAAGTAACGTAGCATGTAACGTATCCAATTTTCAGGTGAGTACAGTTCGTCACGGTCATCGCGTATCTAGCTACGAACTCACGCGCATACTGCGAGCCGCCTTTGTACTCGCAGTGATATCGCCACTCGGCGCGTCCCATGCGAACTACGCGCGAGCAGCGGGCTCGTACTTTTGTACTCACTTGATCTATCTTGATGTATCTGCTACATTACATAACATTTGGGTTTTATAGAATCGAAAATCGGTTTTATAGATTTTGTTATAAAAAATTTTACCGGCGTATTTAGAAAGGATAACCACAATCAAACTAAAAGCACACGTGATAAATAACCCGTCCTAAACAACCCTTACCGCAAGACGAATTCAAATTCGTCATCCTAATCGCGAACAAACTTCGCAACTTGTAAGAAACAAAAGACAACTCAAAATACCTGACAAACAAATATTAATATCACTCCTGGAAGTTCCTGAGGCATCTGTCGCCTTTGGATGGCTTCATGCATAATGCAAACGCTGATTGTGCCACAGAGGACCGCGTTCTTTGCGTAAACATCCATCTATTTGCTTGGGCGCATACTGTGCTGTGAGTGCACATATTTTCTTGGCGATTTATTGCGGAGTTATGGTTGCGTATGTGCTATTTTTGGCACTATTGATGCGATGGAAATTTTGAGTTGATGCATAATATCATCCGAATTGTTGTTATGTTGTCCTCAACAGAGTTGAGCTGAAAAGTGGGGGAATGTCACTCTTTGTAGTACAGACGACGGCATATCAAAGTAAACATTGTGGCATCATAGTGGCTATGTAATATGCATGATCTTACACAAAATATAGGTAGGTACCTAATCGATGAAAGTAGTATGTAATGGGCGCGATCTTACAAAAAATATAATCTAATTTGCGATCGACTACATATAACTGAATGCACCATTTTTCTCTTAATGACTTTGATAAAAAAAACAGTGGTGGTCTCAATTCCAAAATCCCATTATTTCATGAATTTCTCAGTGCAAATTATTATTACGTTCTTTATTTTAAGGTAAAAAGAGGCTATAATTATAAAACTGAATACTTACAATAAGTTGAAAAGCATTTCATGGGTTTGTTTATTTGTAGAAGGAAAACCTTTTAAGATCCCAGTCTTAAGGCTTTTATGAAATTGTGCTCTGAAGTGTCGTGTTTTCACACGCTCGGCACGGAAGGGGAGTATTATTGAACCGTTCGAGACATTTCGCATGGTCATGATGAGTTTGAAAAATGTTTAAAATATTACAGGTAATAAGCATAATGTCTTGCTTATGCAGCAATCCTTGTCATGATGATGTCTTAAAAATTTGAACTGGTACCATTAGATAAATCACTCTATTTAGAGCTGATTTTACCATCGTCGGATAACTTATAACTGAAGAATAAACTTGTCATTGTGACATATTTCCCATACTGAAACTGTCAATGTGCCAAACTTATTCTGAGATTAATATTTACTCTTATCCGGTCGAATACACCCTTTTGTTTAGATGTTGAATCAGCTTACAAAAATAAGATATAAAGCTTCTGTTTTTTTTCTAACACTGAAAAATCTGTATTGAATCGAGTACTTCTATTTATTGACGCAACATAATACCTAGTTATCTTATTATGTATTTTTTCCTACAACTCTTATTGTCATGCATCACTTTAGCTACGATTTTTATTTTTATTTAATTCAAATCCTTTTAAATGATTCGAATATGTGGTTGACAAAGAAACAAAAACAGCAAACAAGGACATTCCAACTACATATGAGGCGCTACAAAAATTTTCACCTTTTAAAAATCTCTCGCGACATCTCTATCGATTCGGCATAATACCCAGCGAGCGTTTGATCGTTCTATTGTGCCAATCGGCCAGCCAATCAATTACGAACCAGCGAACGCTTTTAGCTAATGCAGTGGGGACATATTTCTTACTTGCAGTTTTAGTGCCTTCCAGAAAGATGGTTTAATATTTTACGAGGAACTAAACGTAAGGCTGTAGGCACACGATGCCATGGCCTATATTTATAACTAGACTAGCGGCCCGCGACTTCGTATGCGTGAGCACCTACGTTCTAAAAGGAACCCCCATGCAAAATTTGAGACTCCTAGCACTTTAGTTTCTGAGATTTTTCTTTCTGACTTAAAGAAATAGCTCAAGTTCAAATATTCAATTTCAAATACCAAGTTTTGAGTTTTGTTCCGTAGACGGACCTAAAACACTCCCTTCCAGAACCTCTAGTTTCATAGATTTAATAGATTTACTTAGTATTCTCTCAAATACACAGAAGTAAACATGATTCCACGAAGGGACTTGAGCCCATGACCTTTAGATCCGTCCAGGGGATCGTGTCCTAGATATATTTAGTAACTAGCTGTCCGCCTGCAGCTTCGCCCGCGTGAAATGTTGTCTGTCACAGTAAAACTTTATCTATCGCACGCGTCCCTGTTTCAAAAACCGGGATAAAAACTATCATGTCCTTTCCTGGGACTCAAACTTTCAAAATTTCATCAAAATTGGTTCAGTGGTTTAGGCGTGAAAGCGACACAGACAGAGTTCCTTTCGCATTTATAATATTAGTAGGGATTTAATCCCTAGTTTGGCTGATTTATACATTGTACTTGTAAGTTATCTAAAGCTGTTTTAGGTAGTTACTGTAAAATGAGTATTTAATAGTAGGTCAATTCATTATTTGAGGTTGATCGGGATATTGATTTCTTGACGCGTAAGACGGATTCTACGAATTCAGATAGCCAACCCTATTCAGGGGTCACTTTAACGTTGCGGTTACGAAATGTGGTCACGGTTCAGCTTGTTCTTGATCTTCAGTTGATTTTCAAACTAACATGAACCCACAAAAACGTTATAATCGATTATTTTTTAATCGATAGTAATCGCTAAAACCGGTATTAAAATGCAATACGAACATTTAAATCAAACTCTTTCAACCGTACAATTGTCGACCCAGCGTTTTCATTCCGAGATTCAAACAGTGGTGCAGCACATCAAATCTAACACTGAAGCTCCTTATGCAGTTCTATTAAGAGCTATTTTAGAAGCAAAAGTGCAAAGCCTGATGTGGTGTAGCCTAGGTATGTGAATACAAAGCGAGCCACCTTCGAGCACCATCCATGCATAATGTTGGATGTTGGTTTTACACAGTCAGCACAGGATTAGGGATGCGCCGGATGAACCGGCTTTGTCGACATACGATGAGTGATTTGATATCGATTTCAAAGCTTACAAAGTTACCTAGGGGATGAGAATTCAATATTTAAAACCTGATTTTCAAATTATTAAAAATCTTAGCACTAGTTTGAAGATTGGTGCATAATAAAATAAATTAGTTCAGGTCATAATAATGCCAATCTTTGCTACATATTTGTAACTATAAAATTATAATTTTATTAACTTAGAGCCAAAATAAAATTGTTAGCTCTATTTTACGTACTGTAAATAATTTATTAATTCAAACGAATTAAATGTTAATTAATCTATTCGATTTGATTAAATCGATGTGTCTGAAAAGGCACATCTCTACATAGGATTGCATTAAAGTTTGCACCAGTTTTAAAATGGCAACTCTGTTGACCGCTGCTATAGCATTTTTTTGTATAAAAATATATTTTTTAATATCAGACACTGCAACATTTTAAGAGATCCTATTTGGTACTAATACACTATTCAACGCTAATAAATCAAATTAAGAAACTTCTCTTAACTAGTAATTATCCGTTAAGCTAGCACCCATAACACAAGCATATTAATTACTTACTTTGGGGCTAGCCCCAAAGGCTATTTAGATAGCGCTGTGTGAAATTGTCCAAAATATTTATTTATTATTATAATTTATTCTCTTTTTAACTAGGTTATAAGTTATGCCATGCCTTGATAGAACTAATTAATTAAATATTCTTTACCCTCTTAGGGGTGGAATTTCGTAAAATCCGTTCTTAGTGAGCACCTACGTTCTAAAAGGAACCCCCATTCAAAATTTGAGACTGCTAGCACTTTTAGTTTCTGAGATTTTGTGATGAGTGAGTTAGTCAATCAGTGACCTTTTGCTTTTATAATATTTTATATTTTAAATTGCAGCGCCTAACAGGGTTCATAATTTATTATCTGTATTAACACATTGTAACATCTGTATTACTATTATGGTAGCAATAAACTTATTGAGTATTGAGTAACAAGCAAGCTTAGTACGAGGGGCTAAAGGGACTACCTATCAATGATTTGTGCAATACAAATCACTAAATTTCTAAAAAAACAGTTATGTCTATGGTTATCTGTAAGATAGTGTAAAATATAACCCTGAGAGCTAGAACACCGACTCACCATCGTCGATCAAACACACTCTCTCAATTTTTCATGCGGTGCTAAAAATATGGAACGTCGAAGTTGCAAATAGTTTTACTGTTTTGAGATATTGTGTGGTCGGAAGCAAAGCATAAAGTATAAACAATAAAAATACTTACTTGTATGTTATTCTGTCGTTACTTTTAAGAAATAATCCATTTATTTGAAACTAGCGGCCGCCCGCGACTTCGTACGCGTGGATCCCGTTTTACCCCTGTTCGAGCCGACCAAACCCATTGTCACCCTACTGTCTCGCGTTATCCGCATCGTACCACAGAATTGATGGCTACCGTTCTTGTGACGTGATCTCCGCAACAGCCAATCAGAAGAGGCTGCAATCGCGTGATATCTAAGCAGCCAATGGACGCGCTGCTACCCCTACCGTTAAGTTTTAAACCATGTATTTGTCAAATATGTCGATTCACTCCAATAAATGTATTCACAAGCTGAACTAGCATTTTTCTATTAAACAACCCCCTTCATCTATCTTACGCAGTTAAGATTTTTTCATACAAATGTATTTTCCCGCTAACTCCCGTTCCCGTGGGAATTTTGCAATATCCTGTTGTAACTAAGCATTAAGTTTACTAAGGTACCTGCATGGCAAATTTCAAGCGTCTAACTTAAGCGGTTTAGATTTTTCATACAAAAGGATTTTCCCGCTAATTCCCGTTCCCGTGGGAATTCCTAAGTATACTATAACCTGCCCAGGAGTATGAAGAATAATTGTACCAAGTTTCGTTAAAATCCGTCAAGTAGTTTTTGTTTCTATGAGGAACATACAGACAGACAGACAGACAGACAGACAGACAGACAGACAGACAGACAGACAGACAGACAGACAGACAGACAGACAGACAGACAGACAGACAGACAGACAGACAGACAGACAGACAGACAGACAGACAGACAGACAGACAGACAGACAGACAAAAAATTTACTGATTGCATTTTTGGCATCAGTATCGATCACTAATCACCCCCTGATAGTTATTTTGAAAATATATTTCATGTACAGAATTGACCTCTCTACAGATTTATTATAAGTATAGATTAATTGCGATACATTTTATGAAATAACTTACTCTGGTCAATACTCTCTTGCTTTTAGAATCTAGTTTCCTTATAAGTTAAGTTTAGATAAAAACACATGAATAAACCTTGTAAGTTACCATTTTTGAACAATACAAAAAAAGTTCATGGAAACACGACATTTACTTACTGCATTAATATTTACGAGAATTTAAAAAATAACACGATTTTACTGTTTCGTCCAAATCGCAATAGCATTTAGGTTCGATCTAATCATAACCTGATTTTCAAAGTAAGACTGCAGTTACACCGACAATTAAATACAGCTTGAATTTTAAAAATTAGGCTGCATTTACACAATGGTAGCACGTTGAACCGTCCGATTCTGATTCAAAGAACCGTTCAATGGCGGCTATTGTGGAACAAGCATTGTGGGCAAATCAATGTCTTTGTCCCTTAGAACAACAGTCCACAATTTACCCCAATACAAACTGGCAATTTTTGTAACAAATAAAGCTGGATAACATTGATAGCTAGCATGTATTGAGTATGTACCTACGCTTAGTGTGCAAATAAAATTAAATACATGAATATGAATAATAATATGATAATTATGAACAAACCTATTATTTAATTGCAAGTAATGCTTTAGATATTGAAATAAATAAATCTCTTTTAGAGTCAATTTTTGTCATAGTCATAATCATCATTATTATTTCAGCCACAGGATGTCCACCATATTATTATGATCGGCCTCCATAAAAAACTCATAAAACTCATTGACTTATGCAAGTAGACTTATGAAAAGAAATGTTTACGTCCCAGTATTAACCCTACCACTGCTTCAGGACAATAAATAAATAAATGGGCCAAAGAATTCCAAAATGGCCGATTGAACGCGGCCAACATCCAGCGCCTTTCACAACAACACCTTACAACCATTTAAAGGTCCTGTCTACCTTATTGGGGTGGAGTTTTCACGCTGGATTTCCCTGTGACCTTCATTCTAAGACCTTTCTAAGTGCATACAAAGTTGTCAGCTTCCATTGGTACGGACTGTAGCGGGCACCAAGCCACCAAAGTAACCAGCAATGCTTTAAACGTCCATTGTCACTGAAGGAACTGTGCAACAATGTGTGTACAAACCACAGCAAATATACCATTGGAACCGAAAGCCAAGCTTACATCGTATCCTAGCTAGTAACTATGAATCTGTTCCCGAATTTTATTTATAGAGATAAATAAAAGTCTAACGCCCCTATTCACAAACATCATCATCATCATCATCTCAGCCACAGGACGTCCACTGCTGAACATAGACCTCCCCCAATGCTTTCCATGCTGTCCGGTTGGTACTGGTTGGTTGGTATTCACAAATGATGCTTGCTTATGCAGCAAATCGAGCTCACAGCGTTGAATAGAGCTCTGTGATTGGTTCGTGTGACAGTGTAGTGTATCCACGCGCAAAGTGAGACTTCATAGTAATGTTTGTGAGTGAATACGGGCGAAAGCTTTATGATAGCTGAATTGGAGCAGTGGTTGATAACTCAGCTATTACTAGCCCTTCAAGTACCAGCGAATTGAGACACAATAGAAAAATAACTTTAAAAAAAAATAAAACCGACTTCAAATGCGTGAACACAAAAAAAACTAAAAATTAAAAATATTGCGTATAAAAAAGTTCATCCCCAATTTTCCACCCTTGGGGGTGAAATATTTTCTTCAAATTCGCATGAAACCACCCTTTTGATAATACCTATTCAACAAAAAAATAATCGTTCAAATTGATTTATAATCGGCGGAGATATTGCGTATAAAAAAGTTCATCCCCAATTTTCCACCCGTGGGGGTTGTTTTTTCTATTATTAAATTTAAATGGGACCACCCTTGAGGTATTACCTATACGCCGAAAAAAGATTTGTTCAAATCGGTTCATAATTGGCGGAGTTATCGCGTAACAAACATAGAAAAAAAAAAAAACATACGGGTCGAATTGAGAACCTCCTCCTTTTTTGAAGTCGGTTGAAAAACAGCCTCATGCGATAACTTAGGGTTCCACGGGCTAGAGACGTTGGGGGTTTGATCTCTACACAGTACAATCGTATGCATGATCGTTCGTTTCAGCCGGAAGACGTCCACTGCTGGACAAAGGCCTCCGTCAAGGATGCATGATCATACTTACTATGTTTTTAAAGGTCTAGCCATTTACTATGGTAACTACTGTATTTTATTACCATTAAATTGTTGTAACGTTCACAAAATACAAGCTCTGTTAGTTGTGCTGTGCAAAATTTGAAAGAAAGGTTTTTTTATTTAGTCCAAAATCAAATTTCAATAGTCATTTGTTATTTCACGAAAGTTTGTATTCCCGACTCGCTTAACCCGGTTTTCGGACCGAATCTATTTGACGATTCGTCGATTTGACGAACTCTAAACAAAATAATCGTATCAGCGTTTGACGCACGTCCACAATACGATTCCCTGATGAGGCAGGTCATCAGTCATCTAAGTAAACTGATTAGCAACTAATCGGTAGGAAGGCTTTCAATGGACCGGTTTATATCGTTACCCGGTTCATCAGTGCTCGGCCCGGAAATCTGGCATTAGTACTAGTTGATCACTATCGCTTTATGATTGTATCTTTCCAATCATGAATTAGTTTGGATGGAATATGGGGTGTTAAAGATGAAATCACGCCTAAAACAAGTTGTATACAGGGTGGAATTTTGTAATGCCAATTTTATAATACTGGAGATAGATTTTACTCAAAGAAAACATTCCTTTATTTTCAACCGACTTCAAAAAAAGGAGGAGGTTCTCAATTCGACCCGTATGTTTTTTTTTTCTATGTTTGTTACGCGATAACTCCGCCAATTATGAACCGATTTGAACAAATCTTTTTTCGGCGTATAGGTAATACCTCAAGGGTGGTCCCATTTAAATTTAATAATAAAAAAAACAACCCCCAAGGGTGGAAAATTGGGGATGAACTTTTTTATACGCAATATCTCCGCCGATTATAAACCAATTTGAACGATTATTTTTTTGTTGATTAGGTATTATCAAAAGGGTGGTTTCATGCGAATTTGAAGAAAATATTTCACCCCCAAGGGTGGAAAATTGGGGATGAACTTTTTTATACGCAATATCTCCGCCGATTATGAACCAATTTGAACGATTATTTTTTTGTTGAATAGGTATTATTTGTGTTCACGCATTTGAAGTCGGTTTTTTTTTTTAAAGTTATGATTAAATTATTGAAGAGAAAGATCGCGATATGGTGGTGAATTTTCGAAAAAAAATCGGAAATCTTTGAATGCAGTTCTTTGACATTCCTTGGGTAAACTTTAGTCTGCAAGTCTTTGAAATGATAATGAGCAAATTAAGATGAAACTATCTTTCCCAATCATATAACAACGTATACCTAACTTTATTTTGACACCCGCGAGTACCCAAGAATAAAGTTGAATAACCTCGCCACGCAGAATTTTGAAGGATTCCGATACTTCTATTCGATTAAAGCCGATTCGAATCGAGCTTACGATTCGTCGAGTCTCAATATCGTAAGTAAAACTTTCCGACGCACCTGTCAGCGATCTTTAATACTTTTTTTCCATTCCAGAGTTTCGTTTTTCTTTTCTGTAGCAAATCATACCTTGGTTTTTGTTTAATAAAAACTCAGACTAAATCACATGCCATCGAAGTTGGTTATTAACGGGCTTGTTTTTCACTCAAATGATTTTTTGGAATTTTTGTAGAACGTTAAATACCTAAATGGCAATGCCAGATTTTGTATGGTAAGTGGCGTCTTTTTTGTTCGCGCGGCCATCGACCAAATTTGGTTTTTGATTACAAAATAGTGTAATAAACCAAACTTACTATGGCATGTATACCTCTAAACTCAGTCTGAACTGAGTTACGAGTATTAGAAGTTTGATGATTTTCATACTAGATTTGCTTTTTGTGCGCAAGTTTTGTAAGAAATTGCAACAAAATAGTGAGATTGTATGTGTAAACAAACAATACCATCCATTAAAGGCTCCAGACATCAGTATGGAGCAGAATCAGCGCAATGAAAAAATAGCGCTCGTGCTCGTAACTCAGTTCAGACTGAGTTTAGAGGTATACATTTCGCAGTAAGTTTGGTTTATTACACTATTTTGTAATCAAAAAACAAAGTTTGGTCAATGGCAGCGCGAAAAAAAAAGACGCCAATTTCCGGCATTGTCTTTTGTACATTCTATGTCAGTATAAGCCACTAAACGCAAAAGATGCTTCTAAATTATTATCTAAATTATAGTTTTTTAGATTTAGAAAATAGAGAAAATAATCAGTCTTGCTTTCTCATTAATTTGGTATATTTTACGACCAACGAACACCCCAAGCTCGCGACTAAGAGTAGGCGCACACCGTTGATTTTTCGTCGGCCGATAGTTAAATGGGGCTGTTGATCAGTACCTATGGGCATGTATGGGAGTGCGCACACTACGCCGATTCGATTTGGCCGATTCTTCATACAATTTGAAATCGGGCACAACTATCGGCCAACTAATAATCAACGTTGTGCGCCTACTCTAAGCTAATTGATTCTCTTCAAGCGAGCCACTTCATTATCGAGATCCATAGGGGTTGTGTGTGCACCTCTTTATATCATCGCCTCATTAAGGACATAATTAGGGCATAGAGTACAATGTCAACACATCATTTATGTTGCAATATTGCCCTTATTAAATATTAATATTTATTAAATATAAATAATCAATGTATTAAAAGTACATGAAGAGTTTTCGATCCTTGATTCATCCGACAAATTGTATGCTCTTTGAGCGGAACATAGTGATACTACCTACTGTAACATGTCACAATTTCATCTATGATTCACATTTAAGAATTTTGTATTTTTTTTATCCAAAACGAGGAAGCTAGCCTGCATTTTACCTGATCAGACTGAAGGTAAGCAAGCTAAATAATAATTGGTCAGTTCATTAGACAATCAAAAAAAGCATGTTTTTGATATGAAACTGCATTATAACCTATTTATTTGGTAATAGATATTCAATTCACCTTCGGCCTGATCGTCACTTACCATCAGGTGAGATACAGGCCAATAGCATCCTCGTTGTGGATAAAAAAAAAATTACGAGTGATAATACACACTTTCTGTGACTGACAGAAATGCAACCATGAAGTGGAAAAATGAAAAGTATTTTAAAATAATTTTTTTTAATAATAATTTTTAGTGTGCCTGTGGTGCCTGTGCAAAGTGCGCACTTATTTTAATACGCCGCTGACGTATAAATTGATGGAACGCCACCGTTTAACACTTCACTGCTAATTGCCACTTGGAATGGACTCATTGTCTGCAAGTAGACGAATGGTCCAATCTATCAAAGGTAAGGTGATCCAGCCCGGAATGCCAGTCATTAATAACAGAGTAATGGCGTGAAAACTTTCTACGCACGTTTTTCATTAAACCCCCCGAGAGGGCGAATTTATAAATCAATGTTACTGGAAATTAAACATTGAAATATTGTCTGGTGAATGTATTTGTTATTTTAATTAGGATGTATTAGCCAAATTTGGTCGGCGTTATTCAGAATGCTGCCTGTTGTTCTTGGTTATTGGCGTTATGAAATTATTTTGGAAATTAATCTCGTTTACAAAAGTTAAATATCATGTGAATTATACGATCGTGATCACAATTTGTGTAAACAGGTGTTTTGTGTCATGGATTACAAATTAATACTGAAACTGGTTGTTGACATTTAATGTCTTTACAGAAATTTAGTAGCATAACGAGGCGCCTGAATGCGAGCGGCGCAGGATCGGTCTTTGTGGAAATCCTTGGGGGAGGCCTTTGTCCAGCAGTGGACGTCTTTTGGCTGAAACGAACGAACGAACAAATGTTAAATTATGTTGTTTTCCGGTCTGTCTATCCCTGTCACTCATTGCGAGATCCTGGCTAGAGTTAAGAACTCTTCTTACTCTCTTTAGTGTGTAGACTGCATATAAGATACAACAAAACCGACAAAAAGATAGGTACAATTTATAAACATAAATAACACTAGGACTAGGAAGAAACTCTCCTTGATTAGTATGCTTATCTAACACAAAATATCCGATATTTGTCCAATCCCATCTTTTTCCGATTGACAAAAACATGCGTTCACAAATTGAAAGCGTCCACTTGATCTTGTAATCGTATTTTGATTTACAGGCCTCGTCCAATGAATACAAAACAGGCGGGGTATTTTGGAAATATTAGAATTCCGATTCGCATACGAAATTGCTCAAAGCCTTTACGAGTGGTGTAGATTTGAATGCTGTAATTGATTGAGATTTCTAGCGCGTTATTTTTATTAAATGACCGAAACATTTAAAATCTGAAATGACAAAATAGGGTACAAAATTATTCACTTGCAAGCTTATACCTACACTACTTTGAAAGACAATGTATCCTCGTATATTTAGGGCAGTCTGTTACAGTTACCTAAGACATATTTTGTTATTTAAGATAAACTCTTGAATTAGTTAAGGAAATGGAACCACAGTGCAAACTCACTTGTCTCTAGATCGTTTTTCACACAATTGACCTCCAGGAAAATCGTCTTAGATCTAGATTGAAACTTTAACGTTTTTGATTTTTAGACCCTGACCATTTGAATTCGAATGGTTCTAGAATATCTCCAAGCGATGTTCCAGTACCGGCCAGCAAATCAAACTAAACATTTTGTTGCAAAATAGCGCTTATTATGACCACATAAGATGCCAGAGTTTATCTTGACAGCCGTACAAATCGTCTGGCGAAGACCATGCGTTCGTAAATCATCTGCCGCAAAAACTGTAAGCAACTACGTGACTAATTCGGGAACACGGGAACGCTCTTACTAAACAAGTCGTATGACTGAGGGGTGCCCCATGATTATGGGAATAAGTCACCTTGGGACGCTCGGAGTTGGAGGTCAAATGCTCCTGTTTGTTTTGCTTGGTTATTTAGTTCTGAAACTTTGTAACAAATTATGGAAAAGTAAAAAATGCGTTAGGAGAGACCGAGGAGAGTTGTGACACTGTCGATTTTTGGAAACCTATTATCTAAATGCGAGCTCACAACAGCGCGTATTTGTTAGCTCAAAAATTAAACTAAAAACGCGCACTGTTAAGAGCTTGCTAGTAGTTAAAAAGTCCCAAAAAATCGACAATGTCTCAACTCTCTTCTGTTACAACTCTCCTCAGTCCTATACAGGATGTTTTTTATAGTTGATCATACAAAAAGGATTGATTCCAATGCTCAAATGCAACAACTTTTCCTATAGGACCAATATGAAATTATAAAGGACTAGTTTTTTAAAATATATTTGAACTTGGGTATCAAGATACCCAAGTTCAAATATATTTCCCAAGGGAAGGGTTGTTGCGTTTGAGCAGTATGTATGTTTTTACAATATTTCGTTCGTTTTAGCCGAAAGACGTCCACTGCTGGACAAAGGCCTCCCCCAAGGATTTCCACAAAGACCGGTCCTGCGCCGCTCCCATCCAGGCACCTCCCGCGGCCTTCACCAGATCGTCGGTCCACCTAGAGGGAGGCCTGCCCACGCTACGTCTTCCGGCTCGTGGTCGCCACTCAAGAAGCAAGCTTTATGTTTTTATATTTCATCTCAACAAAAGATTACTGACTAGACTGACTTGGACAGATTCATTCTTTATTGGATTTTGTTAGAATGTCTCTCACCAAATCATCCAGAGATCGCTTAGGCTGGGTTGCACCATCTTACTTTAACTTTAACAGATGTCGAAAGTCGTTCAAACTCCGTACAAAAAAATACCGGTTATTGTTATAATTACTTTTAAAGTTAGGTGGTGCAACTCAGCCTTAGTTTTTTAAAGATAACAATTACAGGTACAAATAAATGTTGCCCTTTTATTGTAACCAGAAGTTGATTTTACAAAACAGTGCTACGACAAACGTTTTAACGATCCATTTGTCCGTGCATTGCCGGATAATGAACATACCAACTTTGTGAGCCTTCTATTTAAACACGCGTTAGTTGAACAAAATACACAATACATTACAAATACCGGTTAGTTCAAAAGGATGGCACACACTAATGAGGTTTAAAATAGTTAAGTTGCACACTTTACGAACTTTTGGGTCTGCCGAATCTTACCGGAATAATTGACCTTGGTGTTACTATGGGTTTGCTAATGTCTGTTGAAAGATCCACCCACCACCTACAAGGTGGACCGACGACATCATAAAGGAGCAGGAAGGCGCTGGACGCAGGCCTCTACCATGGGAAGCATTGGGGGAGGCCTATGTTCAGCAGTGGACATCCTATGGCTGAAATGATGATGATGATGATGATGATGATTAAAAGATCACTGATATCCTTGTCTTGTATCATAATGTCTATCAGTATCTTATCAACTCATACAACTTCAATTTGATCTGAAATGTCTCTTTTCAAGAATTAGAAGAAATGTTGAGGTCTCAAGGAGCTGACAGAAATGGAACATTTACAAAAACAGAGCCTTAGTTCTTTGATTTCGACGATCGAATAAAGTTTTACGTGCCATCAATACCAATATTCATTTCTCTGACGACAATTTTAGTTTGAAACACATTCCAAAATATAAAATAACAAAACCGTGAACATTCGCTACACAAAGTCATGTGTGAAAATTACTAACATTTTAAAAAGTCAATCGGTCAAATTCAAAACTATTCCATTCCATGACGGATATGAAATGTGATTTTTGCCTTGAAATTGCTGACCTTTTAAAAACATCGCATCGCGTTAGCAAACCCATTTTCGTTTAAATTAAAGAGATTATTATGACGATGATAGTTTTCTATCAGATGAGTAATTGAAAAATAACAATTTTGATCATTCGCTCTCGGTTTTTCATGGAAAGCAAGTGGCTCACCTGATGGGAAGCTATACTAAGCATCTAATACCATCTATTGACACATGCATTCGATTCCGATACCTACGCAAATCGATGAGCAATTAGCTGTGGTTCGAATAGCATTTTTTAAACCTTTTAAAAGAACGCTACAAAGATTCACCCAAACCTAACTTTTGCATCCAGACACTAAATCCTTCCAATCATCTTCCTAAATCAGTCCAAATGCAATTGAAATTAAACCCCACCTGTATAATTATTACTGTGTCAAGAGTTCACGAAAAGTGCGAAAATACCTGAATACTCGTACCTGAGTCACCAAGAATTTTGGTACCAACTATAACTCAAATACAACTAAATATTTCCTATGCAGCGCTCTCAAGATGTGATCAGCTAAATTGTCCCCCAAACACTCACCTGTGCACACTCGTAAACAAAATTGCATTCAATTTAAACCAAAATTCATTTGCAAGCAGCGAGTGCAAATAACAACAGTGCAGTCTAATAATGTACGGTCAGTAAATACCCGGGCTGAGTGCCGACGTAAAATTAATTTGCCAGTCCACATTGGCTTGCCCACTGCAGAGTCCATAACTCCTTACAATAATAATAAGTTGGACAGACGAGCGGGAGAAAGCTCGTCTAGTTTACTAACTTAATACTAGCGGGTTTAGGAAGCTGCACCTGCTGTTTTGAGGTTGGCATCGTCTTAGTTTGGAGAAATTTAATTCGAAAGAAAAGAAGAAAAAGTACTTATTTACTTGACCACAAGCATTTTTGTCCGCTGATCATCGTCGTTAACGGCCATTGATTCAGGTAGATTAATTAGTGATACGAATTTATTTCCTTGGGCTTTGTAGTTTAGTTTTAAGCCCATGCAACAAATGACTGAACTAGAAATAGTATATCGTGAACACGTGAACTTGTAGTGACATTTAATAATGTGACATGCCACTCGTGGTCCCCAAACCCAACTTAAAAATACATTTTATCACAGGCAGTACAAAGTTTGAAGAGTTTGGTCTCAATCTTACTAAGGACTTTGGAGTCGTGCCAAAGCTTTTTAGACCTTTAGACAAACGGCAGTGGACGTCATTTGGCTGAAACGAAACTTTTGAGTCGCATTTTTTTGGTGTCGCAGATTTTTTAACCTGTTTAATAAAATATTAAGTGCGCGGAAAGTGCCTGGATGCGGGCAGCGCAGGACCGGTCGTTCGTTATGGAAATCCTTGGGGGAGCGCTTGTTCAGCAGTGGTCGCTATTCGGATAAAACGCACGAATGTTAAGTATGGCGTTCAAAAACACGCCGGTCTACCCCAGCACCCACCTTCAAACCCTCAGCCGTACTAATAAGCACAACACTTGAGAGCACTCGCCTGATTAGACTGCAGGATAATGCGCATTAACCCTAATATCGGCAGATCCGTCTCCATGAGCGGTTTAATCAAACAGATTGATCCAAATTAGCATGAACACTTGAGCTAAATCTGTGTTAGTCTCGTCACGTTCTAGAGTGGGCTATGGTTAATCTAGACAAATATTTCCTATAACACATCCGTGGTGACTATGGTCAGTGAGAAAGTGAGACTCTTTTGACTCCAAGGTATTGACTTCGATTTCCAAATGGGACACCGTAAAATTACATAGGATTTGTTTCCAATTCTGATAAGGAATATTGCGAGCTTGCATCAACTTCGTTTACCTAGAAAGTCCGAAAAATAAATACATTTAATTTCAGTGCTCTTAAGGCCATAAGCAAGAGTTATTTGACATTGTCACATCTCACAGGATAGAAGAAGATAGAAGATTTTATTTCCTAGAAAGATTAATTAAGGCAGTTTACTAACGAACAGAAAGACAGCGAAAGCGTAAAATTTATGGTACAAGAAGCAAAACATATCAAATAGATTATTAGCAACATAAGCCTCCTAACTAAAAGACCTTGAACAAAGAAAAACCTACCATTAGGCCACTAGAATATCAAGTCCAGTATACATCACAGCTAATTAGTATTAATTAATTCGGTGCCATTAGCGCGTTCCGGGCGAGCGGCCGTCGCAGTGGGCGCCCGCGCAATGATCCGTGGGCGAGAACACAACTCGGCGCTTCGGTGATGTGTGTCCTGCAAATTGTTTTGAGAAACCTTAGCTGTGAGGCAAAACATTTACCTATTTTGACAAATTCGAAGACTCAGACACTGATTCTGTCTCTATGTGTCTCAGTCTATCATTATGAGCTCCCCTAGCTTACCTAGAAGTCTTTAAATAGACTTCGGACGCAGGTCGGCCGTTGTAAGGACAATCTGTTCAGGTGGGGATTCTTGGATGACTCAAGCTTGGAGTGCAGGTGTGGTTTTGTTCCCCAGTCAATGAAGCACATGATGTCGTGCCCTGGATGTCCAAAAAACTGCACGCAGGAAGATTAAATGAATGCTACTGACAACGCCACTCTTGTAGCGGAGTTTTGGGCTGACACTGTATAGGTTTGTAGTCGACATGACAAGAAGATTATCTGCTTAGTTCCAGCAGAGTAGAATAGCACTCCCACTCCACACCAAGGAGAGAGCACGGGGGGTGTAGGCCAAATTCTCTATTTGCTTCGGTACATTATAGAAGGTCGTCCTTCTGCAGTGAAGACTAAATAATCTGATGATGATGATGATGTTTTATGGCATCATCAGCCCATGTCAAACCATTTTTGTCATTTTTTATGACTATTAACATTATTTAGCGCGTTCCGGGCGAGCGCCCGTTGCAGTGGGTGCCCGCGCAATGATCCGTGGGCGAGAACACAACTCGGTGCTTCGGTGATGTGTGTCCTGCAAATTGTTTTGAGAGACCTTAGCTGTGAGGCAAAACATTTACCTATTTTGACAAATTCGAAGACTCAGACACTGATTCTGGCTCTAATTGGCTCAGTCTATCATTATGAACTCCCCTGGCTTACCTGACTTCGGATGCAGGTCGGTCGTTTTAAGGACAATCTGTTCAGGTGGGGATTCTTGAATAACTCAAGCTTGGAGTGCAGGTGTGGTTTTGTTCCCCAGTCAATGAAGCACATGATGTCGTGCCCTGCATGTCCAAAAAACTGCACGCAAGAAGATTAAATGAATGCTACTGACAACGCCACTCTGAAAGCGGAGATTTGAGCTGACAGGTTTGTTATCGACACGACAAGAAGAAGATTATCTGCTTAGTTCCAGCAGAGTAGAATAGCACTCCCACTCTTCCCATGAATGTTGCAAGAAGAGACTAAGGGAGAAACGATCATCAATCTAGCTAGCGTAGAATGGGGGGTGTAAGCCAAATTCTCCAATTGCCTCTGGTAAATTAGAGAAGGTCATCCTCCTGCAGTGAAGACTATGACCTGATGATATTGATGATGTTTTAAGGCATCATCAGCCCATGTTAAAACACTTTTGTTATGTATTATGATTATTATCATTATTTAGCGCGTTCCGGGCGAATGCCCGTCGCAGTGGGCGCCCGCGCAATGATCCGTGGGAAAGAACACAACTCGGTGCTTCGGTGATGTGTGTCCTGCAAATTGTTTTGAGAGACCTTAGCTGTGTGGGAATGATGCATTGGCCCAATGGCAATGGGGTTTCTTTGGACACCTTATGCGGTCTCCAAGGCATTGTCTATAGAAACAGATTATCTTGGGACAAATAGAAGGCTCGGGGTAGGGCACCGACGAGATAGTCTTGGTCAGACGAGGTGAGGAAGACGGTGGGCAAAAGTACTCCACACAGCTTATGACCGCAGTCTGTGGAGGAACACTATCTGTGGTCGCGACCCTCGCGACTGAGAGACCGAGGAAGAACAAGCTGCGTGGGGAACATTTACTTCACCAAATGGAGACCGACACTGACAGCGCAGAGACCTAAAGTAACTCTTACTACTATCAGTGTCTAATGCCCGTTTTCACCATCAACCCCTAATTTTAAGTGGCCCCTGTGGTAACACCTAGTAGGAATTTTGTTTTCAAAGGGGTCACTTAAAAATTAGGGATAAACGGGCATTAGTGTGTCATTAGCAGTGTGGTTCCAGCAGAGTAGGAATAAGACCAATGCCACTCTTCCCATGAATGGTGTAATAGGCGACATAGGAAGATTTATACAATCATAAGTTTAATGTGGTGAGTGTAGACCAAATCCTTCATTTGCCTCTGGTAAATTAGAGACGGTCGTCTTTAGACAGTGAAATTGTGTTCAATCAAATGCGAGACCACTCAATATGAACTAGTGAGGAGAAACATTTAACTTTCAACTGTACAATTTATATTAAACCAACAACACAAACTATTTTATAATAGAAACTTTGAATTTTCAATTCAAGTTTATACCAACAGATATCTTTGCCAAAATTAAAAGTTTCTCTGGCGATTTTTATCAAATGCCGAAAGGTACAAAATTTCGTCTCTCCACCGGTCGATGCGGACAAACTATAAGCTAATAGGCGGACTAAACCGTTATTATGCAAATTAAGTTGGCAAGAAAAGCCATTTACGACATTATTCAGGAACTAGCCGGCGAAAGTCGGGAACTTAACTCTATGGACCATAGTAAAAAGTAGTAGTCTAGTCACTGAGGTCTAGTGGTCAGAGAACTTTCATGGTCCTAGGTTCGAGTCCCAGTTAGAACACACAAAATGAAAAATCCTATGTAGGTACCTCTTATGTTTCCAAGACATAGCAGGCTAGATGTCCAAAAAGTTCATAAAATCTAAGATAACCGCATAGAAGACGAAGAACACTTTAACTGTACATACATACAGATATAAACACCTACGTCACTGATGTTTGGCAGTGAGTGAACTTAATAGACCTCAATAATATTTGCATAATTGGTGTAGATTTTAACTGTTCTTTTTTACTGCTTAAACTGAGAAAGAAAACAAGAAAATTCACAACTAAACTGACTGTTGTTGTGAGAATTAAAAAACCGATCTGTGGTTCAAAGTGTACGAATACACTAGTTTCCCTAACGGGCAGGTTAAACTCTATATAACGACACTTGAGAGACTGAACATAATAGACGTTATAAAGAGTGGTTGTTAAATGAAAACATTTACCTTGTTTTAACAAAGGCAAGAAATGTTGACGTATAAGGAGTTTGTCGTTAAATCGAGTGACGCTATAAAAAGTTTTAACTTTATTTTCACTCAAATCAGATGTCCATCGAGACATCCCATGTTCTTCCTCAAGCTCCTTCTTAAATCATTTTCCCTCGTAACATAACTTTGGACAAAATATATCCAAACCTACAGACGTTCAAACCGGACGTGTTACTATACAAACATCGTTCCACCATTGTGCTAGGTGACTTCATCGACCAATAAGGAAGGGGAAGCTGCCGCAAATGTATTGATAGACCGGTATCTATATGATTGGCTTAGTAAAACTTCCGCGGTCGGGCCCGCATTCTTTTAGGAAGTTTGTCGAACACATTTTTCCATTTCCGACAGCGCACGGTTGCGGATAGTCCAAGTTTTGTCGGTTATACACTTATTTCCGTTTATTCAATTCAGATCGCTGTGGAAAGATAAAATGTACAGTATTGTGTAACGATGTTTTTGAAGTGATTTTATATCTAAGTTTACATCTACACAAGACAACCTACATATATGTATATTTAACTAAATAATAATTAACTAAATCTATTCTTTCACCTCTCATTCTCAACATTATAAGTTCTGTGTTGTTCAAGTACAATTTGACCATCAAAAAAATACCAGTGAAACTGCCATAATATGTTTAAGTATTTTAAGTTTTTAATGCTCGAAGTTACCAAGTAGCTTTTGTGAAAAAAAAATCCCGAAAAGCTCGAAAGATTAATGATGTTTTTACGAAATCTACCGATAAAATAATATAGGACTAAAGTATGTTTTATATTTGTTTCATAAACATTTTTAAACAAATAAAATAAAGACTTGGGCAAATGTTTACCTTCTTCAAATGACTTGCTTTTACTCGTACTTTTGAAGTATGATAATTTTTGTTTTGTCAAGAGAAAGACTATAAAAGGAGCTTCACAAAAAGTTTCGATATTGATCTTACTTTATTCACAAAAAAAATTAAATAGCGAAATAAAATTGGCACTCATTTGTGAACAATTAATTTGGAATTGAATACCTTTACTAAACATTTAATGCGAAATCCAAAATTGCATTATTTATTTTGTTTATTCACTCACACATATTAAAGTAACTAATGTTGGTACGTATCAATATCAGCAGCCAAAACACATACTAGAAAACTGTTAAAGTAGGTCTAACTAATGTGTATTTAGTGTGTAGCCTTTGTCGTCCTTATTAATACATACATAGGTATTTCCAGTTAACATTACTCCTGTCGGTTTACACGGAACTCCGCTTAGTATGATTAGAACAATAATTATAGGAAATTACCAATGCGAATTACCAGTAATCGCCCGTCTGATCTGCCTGCTTATGGTCATATTGACCCAAATTATGCATTCAGCCAGATATTCAGAATCTGGTAATCTGCCTGAATAATCATGCCGTAATTTAAGCCGCATTGTAAGGCTTACGGAACCACGGAAATTGATGTGTGCATATAGGGACATTAAGGCAAACACGGTAGCTTCTTATTTGCTTGTATTAGGTACGATTTTATCACAAAAATTAAAAAGTATGATGTCAACCAAAATTGACAATATTTAAGGATCTAGGTCTTCAGTCCACCTTGTGGGTGGACGTCTCACGCTGCGCTTTCTGTTACGTGCCCTCAACTCCTGAACCTTGCTGCCCCATCGGCATCGGAAAGGTAGCAGGTCAGTAAGGAAATCATTGGGAGGCCTATGTTCAACAGTGAAAATACCCGATGATGATGATGATAAAGGATCAAGGTGCATAGCAACTTAAATAATGCTAAGTTTATGCAAACGGGACCATGAAAACAGGCTATCGCCCGTATTTACAAACGATGCTTGCTTAAGTGAAGCAGCAAATAGAACGCACAGCGTTAAATAGAGCTGTGATTGGTTCGTGTGTCACCCTGTGCGTCCACGCGCACTGTGAGACCTCATAGTATGTTCGTAAAGTGCGTAAGTGTAAGTGTTCCAACATTGTAATAAAACAATAAAACTCGTAACATAACATCACTAGTAAAGTTTCCGACGATTTTTGTTTGAAACTACAGCAGTGTCAAGAGCAAGGCGATCCTCTCAGCACTTGCCTCCTCGAATTATGAACAAGCTGACGCAGTGATGTGTGTGCTCAAGTGGGAAACTTTATCGATAGTACGACATTATTGTCTGTAACTTGGTCTTCAAGGTCATCTTTATAAACTGGAAACTGTGCGTTTATCTTTTTTACACTTTTAAACATGTAGAAGAATTATCAATTATTGAAATGTTTAACATGTTTAAAAACGACTTGATCTCATTTAATTTTGACTAAGATTTAGTGTTATACAAAAGTTGTTAAAACACAACCGTTCTACCAACACATTTTTCTTTTTCCTTAGATTCTAAAATTGTTTGAATAAACAAAATAATATAGTCTGTACTGCTTTATATGGGGCCAAGTTATTGGTGTCTTTTTTCATAACTTATACTTACAGTAAAAATAACATTTTCTCTCCTAGCAACTTGGATCATAGTTCCATCTTTTTGATTTTGCTTGCCTACACTTGCATGCTCCCTCTGCTCACAGAGTCTGCTGTCTAGTCACAATATCTTCGACCTTGTCAACACTAAATGTTTAGAATTTATGTCGATATTGTAACCGAAAAACAATATGCTATCAGTGACATCACTACTAGTCGAACCTGGAGCAAGTAGTGACGCGCCAACTTTTGATACACGGGAATGCTTTAGCTGCACCGATCCCGGACCCAGGATAACAATTATGGGAATAGTTCCCGTTAAGTATTAAACTTTGAGAGATTGAACTCTGGCTACCTACTTTCAGTTTTATTCATAGCGCAAAGAGTTTACTTTGAAACAATATGCTAATGCTTTGTTGAGGAGCCGCGAGGCAAAAAGAGTTGGTTATAGTTTGATAGCATTGCTTTACAGAAAGACTAGTTTCAGCTATGTTACGGCTTGTTTAAATGAAATTGTGTCATTATTTATTTCATGCTTCTTGTTGTGGAGTTTGAGTCCTAGTTACTTAATATGTATTTTTTAAGCAAAAGTCGAAGATTGCAACATTTTAAAGTAGGTTTATTTAACCATTAGTGTAGTAAATCAGTACTAAAGTCTAAACGACTCTGTTATTTGCTTAGATAACTCAATTTAAATGTATTAATTACTTCGAACTAAGTTCTAACACACGGATGCGGTGAAATTATTTCTAGTAGAGCCATCAGTCCGTCGATTTACAAGCAGGGATGTTCCATATTGTTAAGATGTAGGTACCTATCAAATATCCGCAGATACAGACAAAGACTATTGGAAAAGGACCGCTATTATACAGATAGTTGTTGAACGGCACCTCAACTTCCATGAATTTCAAGAGACTGGATGTCACATACTTAGTACAATGTGACTTCGGATCGAAAATGGACAGTTTTTGTTTAAAATATTTAACTTAGTGCAAGAATATAAAATCCAATAGCTCTAATATTACAGAGATTATTAGAGCGTATTATTTATTATGAGAGCTTATGCTCTACGATTTTTTCGGATATCTTCGGATATTTATACGAAAACGGCACGTCACTCTAAAAGTCATTTTATTTCACAGGATATCGCTTCACAGTGCCTTCTCGGACATAATGCTTTATGAATGTATCGCTTCCTATAGCTTCCGAATCTTTCGCACAATGACAGTATATTTTACGAATACATTGCTCTGGATAAATGGCGATAGGAAATGTTCGTATTTGGCTGCTTGTTGGTAGTCAAAGTTTCGTTATTTGTCGGAATATTTAGTGTTGTCAAAATGTATCCTGAAATGTAGATATGAGATTAAATTTTAATGACAAGGGTTTGATGCTGAAAGAAAAAAAGATAGCTAACATTACTCAGTAGATAAGTGAAAAAAGTGAGAGGTGGTGAAGTAGGTATCAAACCCAGCAAGCCTCCAAGGAGAGGAAATGTAGGTAGGTACTGGATTTGGACTGCTTTGGCTAAAATGTGGTTGTTGATCGTATTTAGACATTCGCACATTATAACGTAATTTTGTTTATAAAGAACACCGTAAATATAATTCTGCCCGTATTCACAAAAATTACTATGAGGTCTTACAGTGCGCGTGGACGCAAAGGGTGACACCCGAACCAATCACAGAGCTCTATTCAACGCTGTGCGTTCGATTTGCTGCTACACATAAGCAAGCGTTTGTGAATACGGGCGTTAGACTCGTTATTTGTTCATCATGATCAGAATCAGGGTAAGGTGAACTGGCATTTAGCACATGACCCAAGTGTATGTTTCACGATGTTTAAACTAGATTTCATACTAGTACATATTTTTGTTACGTGAATCGGTATCCAGATTCTAAGGCAAGACGAACCGTTGCAGCTCATGCTTAGTAATGCATGAACCACTTTGCTGATCGGCCGAGAGCTCATGCAATGTCCCGATTCCATACATTTCGAGCAGATACATTCCGATGGAGAGGGCTATGCTCGGTGTTTCTTTACGAGATCGAATTTAGAAATGAGTAGATCCGTAAACGAACAAAAGTCGCGACATAGCCCGACGGATTAGCAAGCTGAAGTGGCAATGGGTAGGGCACATAGTATGCAGAACTGACGGCCAATGGGGCAGCAAAGTTCTAGAGTGGAGGCCGCGTACCGGAAAACGCGGCGTGGGACGTCCACCCACAAGGTGGACCGACGACATCATACAGACAGCAGGAAGGCGCTGGACGCAGGCCGCTACCAACCAAAAGCCCAAAAAATACCTTTCTTATCCAGAATGCTATAAAACAGATCGTTTTAAACTTAATCATCAAACGGTAGCCGGTTAAAATTTAACTGTAGCAAGACGAGCCGTTCGCGTTCCAGCTCATGCTTAGTAATGCATGAACCACTTTGCTGATCGGCCGAGAGCTCATACAATGTCCCGATTCCATACATGTTTGCAGATTAGTAGCTACGTGCGGAAATCTTGGGAATAAATGGAGACCATTTCTCAATTTCTCGTATTGGATATGTACGGTGCAATTAAATGGTGGATTGAAATAACCGTGCTTGATAAACGTTAGGGAAGATCGGTTACTATGGCGGATAAATTGAATTTAAAATGCGTCACGAATAAAGACTTTTTTGACGCTATTTAGCGACTATAGATCAGAATAAGATAGGTACTGAATAATTCTTCTTTCTTTCTAATGCCCGTTTTCACCATCAATCCCTAATTTTTAAGTAAACCTTATGATAACAAAATTCCTGTTATGTTTTACTATAGGGGTCACTTAAAAATTAGGGATTGATGGTGAAAATAGGCATAAGGCCTTCTTGCCATAGAGGAGTACCTTCGTAGAGGCGTATTAATCTGCTTTTAACATATACACACAAAACTATAAAATATTTGTCTTTTTGTAATCTAATAAGCTTCCTCGTTGTGGATAAAACAAAATTATGGTATCAGTAGATAAAAGTCGTTTACACCAAACGTGATTTGATTACGCATAATAATTAATGTAATATCAATGAATTTAGGTTCCAAAATATCCGATTCAGTCAGTAGAGTCGAGAAATTATTAAATTCAAGACATTTTTCTTTAAAAAATCTGCTTTCATTGTAACTATGAGCTGTTCATAGTTCTAGTGCTTAACTAAGTCGGTGTCTGAGGTATGGAAGCGGCACGGGAGGGGTGACATCTCAGATCATAGAAGGGAATAGATGTGAAACGGGGGCGTGGCGCGTGTCTCCGCGATATGCCCAGAAACGAACATCGGCCGCGTAGCTACGTTAGTCGCGATTCAGTCGTACTTAGGAAATGTTCTCCGATATTTTGGATAATGCGTCGTTACGTGCAATAAAACAAGTGAAACGAAGAACTACAGGAACAATGGAGTCATTTACTACATGTAAGTATTGCAAATCCATTGGTATTTTGTTTATAAATAAAGAAAACTAAAAATTTTTACGAACGAATTCAGTGCCGTAACAGTTACTGCGATATCGAAATCAGTGGTGATAAAAATTCTAACACACTTGTACATTGACGATTTAGTTAGCAACCACTTTATGTCATGCTCAACTACTGCGCAATGTATTTAATTTCTTCCGATATCCACTGTCGTGTGAAAATACACAGTACGGCTGCATGTGCCGGTCGTAACATAGTGCCGTGCTCGTGTTCAATGCGGTTTCCTATTATCGATAAATAGAAGTAAATTATAATTTTCTATTTTGTAATCTATATACAGAGTGTTAGGTAAATGGGTATATGAGCCGACACTAGCCCATGTTAACATGGGCATATAAATGGTATGGTGAAGTCAGAAATTTGATATCATCATTTTAATTTTTTTAATTTTCATACAAAATAAATTTTATAAAATTCGATTTATATGAAAATTAAAATAATTAAAATGAAGATATCAATTTTCTGACTTCACCATACCATTTTTTTTTTTTTTATCCACAACGAGGAAGCTCTTGGCCTGTATCTCACCTGATGGTAAGTGATGATCAGGCCGAAGGTGGAAGCGAGCTTCACCCGGAATCCTCAACCACGGAGGAACTGGCTATCTTACCTCTAACTGCCGGAACACAACAATGCTGTTAACATTGTTGTTATGGCGACAGACTTAGTAAGATGGTGGTAGCTAGCCAGGCGGACTTAGAACAAGCCCTACCACCAACCAAACCGAACAGAAAAATCTGCCCCCACTGGGAATCGAACCCGGGACCTCTGCGTCTGAAGCAGGTGGTCTTACCACTAGACCACAGAGGCGGCAATTTATATGCCCATGTTAACATGGGCTAGTGTCGGCTCATATACCCATTTACCTAACACCCTGTATATAAAAGAAAGTCGTGTTAGTTACTCCACTTATAACTCAAGAACGGCTGAACCGATTTAGCTGAAAATTGTCAGGGAGGTAGTTTAGAGCCAGGAGAAGGACATAGGAGGACTTTTTATCCCGTTCGAAATTAAAAAAAAAAGTCTGCTTAATTATTGCCATTAAGGCGGAACAAAGTTCGCCGGGTCAGCTAGTTTTAAATAAAAAAATGATGTGTTACTTGCGATTATAAGATTTTACAAAAATAATAATCGCTGACGTTTGACGTCTCAAAAACACCCTCCCATACCTCAGGCGCTGACTGAGTTAGCCGCTAGACCATAAGAATAACACCCGTATTCACAAACGATGCTTGCATAAGTGAAGCAGCAAATTGAACGCACAGCGTTGAATAGAGCTCTGTGATTGGTTCGTGTGTCGCCCTGTGTGTCCTCGCGCATAGTAATGTTTGTAAATACGGGCGTAAGACGTGGTTTTAAAAGAAAAGAGAATTGATAAAGGCATGAATGACTTACTTGACTTATGGTCCTATGTCCCCTAGATGGGGCAGAGGGCGTCCACAACAGTCCTCCATCTCGTTCGGTCTTGAGCTTCTCGCTTGATCTCGCTCCAGGTTTTGCCGATCTTCTTCGCCTCGTCCGCTACAGTGCGCCGCCAAGTTTGCCTGGGTCGACCACGTTTGCGTTTTCCTTGGGGATTCCAATCCAGAGCCTGCTTAGGGATGTGATCGGGGTCCCTTCGAAGAAAAGGCATGAATATTAGAAAATTGTATGTGTACTTATTAAATAAAATAAAATAAAAATAAAAATAAACTAAGTTCGCATCAGTGCCTGCAGCGAGGAACTTCGGCTCCTGTAAGTTATGCACGAAGCAATGCATTTCTAGACACGATTTGCATGCGGGTCAGTCCAATATTATACCGACTTGAAACACTGAACGTCGGGTATGTAGAAAATGTTATAACAAGTTAAGAAATTGCTTTAAAACCACGTTTAAATTATTAAATGTGTTGTAAGTTAAATAATGTCGTTTTAGGAAATTGTAGTCTTACATACTACATCAGACTATACAATAAAATGCACCTATTAACAACTTCGTGTTTATTTTTATGTGCTGTCGTATGTTACCTACATTCGATTACGAATGAACCAACCATATTACTTAAATGAATTTCAAACAATATGATTCAGCATAATAATTTGAAATGTTGGTTAAAACGACCTGTTAGTGGTGGCAACCACGAGCCGGAAGACGTAGTGTGGGCAGGCCTCCGACTAGGTGGACCGACGATCTGGTGAAGGTCGCGAGAGGTGCCTGAATGCAGGCGGTCTTTGTGGAAATCCTTGGGGGAGGCCTTTGTCCAGCAGTGGACGTCATTCGGCTGAAACGAACGAACGATTGGTTAAAAACCGACTTTCCTACTAGAACATTTACTCTTAGTCCATTCTAACTTAACACTATTCTAATTTCTCCCTGCCGATATAAGACCTATAACTAGCTCTACAATTAAAACCACTTAAAACGTTAAACGTGTTCACGGAATCCTGAAAAAGACCTTTACCCGCAATACTTAATGAAATTCGCAGAATTTACTCGTTCATGAACTTTCGGTAACTAGGTTGGTGTGTTAAGTATAATTAAACGAAATGAAGCAAAAACGTTTCCTTAGTTGGGTTCCTTTAAGTAAGTGCCTGTGTAGGTACATAATTGATAGAGTCGCTTTCTTTAAACATATAAAATAAAATTATTTTTATTGACTTCATACGCCCCCGTAGATAAGTCTTAAACTAAGGGGATAAGTCTTAGTGAGCACCTACGTTCTAAAATTTGAGACTCCTAGCACTTGTAGTTTCTGAGATTTCGTGATGAGTGAGTGAGTGAGTGAGTCAGTGATATCTTCTTATCTATGATCATTGAACAGATATGCCCCTGTGACTCAACGTTTACCGAGACATTTCTATTCAAGAATAGGGATGTTTCCTGGGTCAAAAAGCAAGAGTTTTAATTAGTCTGTCAATTAACTTATCAAAAAATACTCTACACGTATTTTTCACTTTTTCAAACTAATGAAAATTTAAAGAGATAAAGCGCGCCAAAGTTCATAAGAAGAGGCCCGTGACGTCAATGCGTACATAAAAGTGCCGCACGTTGTGACGTCGTGCGAAACTTCAACGCACCATAACTATGTAATTATTTGTTAGATTGACAAATAAAAATATATGTGTCCAATATTTTTTGATATTAAACATGACGGACTAAAAAAATTTTTTTAGGAAACTAGCCTATTTCCATTCTTTACTCCATTATTCATAGGTTCTACTAAAGTTTATATTCTAATGGTGTTTAAAAAAAGTAATTCAGTTTTCTAATCGTGAGTAAAACTCAGACCACCGATTTTTAGTCGGCCGATAGTTAGGCCCGATTCTAATTTGTATGAAGAACCAATCGGTGTAATTTGCGCACTTCCATTACGTTAATCAGTATTAACTGCCCGACTAAACTATCGGCCGACAAAAATTGGTGGTCTGCGCCTAGGCTAAGTGAGCAGTTTTCAAATTGTGGAGATGTTACCATGTTAGAAAACTCCAAATAAATAATTTGTATCCCGTATTTTGTGTTACATGGAATCAAAGCGCTCTCACCTTCTGCCTCAGGCATTCAGAAATAGGGTTGCCAACGAAAAAAAGTTAGGAATATACAAACTTCATAAATTCTTCGCTAAGAACCGAATAGGTACTATGTATGTAACCTAAAAATGTTCAGAGTTGATCCCTAAATCACTAGGTATTGAATTAAATCCTACTTCTAAAATAAATACTGGTTAGAGTTGCCTATAACTAGACGTTCAATTTCAAAGCTAGCAGCCCTATTTAGAACGGTCGACTCATATTTTTATTCGTCGATAAACAAACCGTCAAATCAGATAAGAGCAAACACGTATCAGACAGGTAATTTTTATATTAACTTAGATCTTGTAAATATGTACTTAAAAATGGGCATAGGAGCGTATGTTGTATAAATAGTAAGGGCAGTGCTTTCGAAAATCTATAAATACTCGTAGATGTCAATTGTCAAAAAAATTTCTTCTTGACACTATTATGGTAAGTTTAATAAGTTGAGTATCTAGACTTGATTGATTGTTTGTTAAGGAGAGCAAACCTTTGAATAATGATATTATACCTATGTGATCATCATCATTATCATCATGTCAGCCATAGGACGTCCACTGCTGAACATAGGCCTCTCCCAATGATTTCCTTGTTGATCGATTGGTAGCGGCCTGCGTCCAGCGCCTTCCTGCTACTTTTACGATGTTGTCAGTCCACCTTGTGGGTGGATGTCCCACGCTGCGGTTTCCGGTACGTAAACCTTACCTGATTTACTATTGGAAAACCAAACAAAATTGTCATCCCGCCAGTAAAACACTACTTTACATTATCTACAAAATCCCTTTGTATCAGAGCCAAAACACTAAAGTTCATTTAGCTTAACGCCTCGTACAACTCCCAAACATTGTTCATACGGCTCCAAGTGTGACCAATAAAAACAGTTTATCTGTGTAAAGTGTAATTAGTACATAGTTTAATTACGGGACGCGCGGCCGGCTGGTGATTCGGGGGAAATCTTGGCGTGGTTCCTGCAATTAAGGCTAGCTTTAACTGTGGCCGGTAGGGGCCCGATCCAATTACTGGGGGTGTGCCGTAAGTCATGGGGTAAGCGTTACTTAACGACGTTAAGATTTATAAAACACCCTAGTAGGAACCTGAATTATGGAGTTGCATATTCAAGCGTCAAAGATTAAAGCTTACGATTGGTAGAATTAGATGCATGCGCGGGTGCAGCAAAAACAAAATATAATTTATGATGAGTTTTACATTGCATCAGAAATGAACAATGATCCCCTATGTTTCGCGATAAATAGTAAGTACCTAGTGGTTATTAAATTCATCAACACCAATATCATCAGGGTTCCATGATTTAAAAGGTAACAAACAGCGACTTTGAATATGTTAACTAGGTACATAGATTTTCACACCTACTCGATGGAAGGACCTCGCACAGATAGCTGACAGTGGGTGGATTGAAGTGGAAGCCGCGGGAGGCTATGCTTTGTGGGATTCCTGATGAGACCAGCAGTGGACTGTCATGACTGAAAAGGAGATAGAATCCCTGAAGGAAGATCCATTTATCGCATTTAAACAGTCTACCTGGATATAGGTACATATACGCTGGATACAGGCCGCTACCAACCGTGCGATGTGGAAATCATAGGAGGAGGCATATGCTCAGAAGTGGACGTCCTATGGCTGAAATGATGATGATGAAACAGCCTACATTTTAAACCTTAGACCACCGGCAACCTGTTTGGTTGCGCATATTCGGATTCGACCTAGTGGGACTTATTGCAATAAAACTGTGACCGTATTGCAGGCAATACGTCGTTAACAGCCTATCAAGGTGCCCAATCAGGGGACAGTAATTTGTGTCTTCAGGGTAATCACGTTTCCGCTTTAGAACCACAAG
Source organism: Ostrinia nubilalis (assembly GCF_963855985.1). Taxonomy (NCBI): domain Eukaryota; kingdom Metazoa; phylum Arthropoda; class Insecta; order Lepidoptera; family Crambidae; genus Ostrinia; species Ostrinia nubilalis. The sequence goes on from NC_087103.1 coordinate 11,928,860, forward strand.
TCGTAGTGTGGGATGCGATACCGCTCTTAAATGGTTAACAGTGAGGCAGATATACAGCGTTTTGCAACTTCTTTATAATAATTATTATATTATTATACAAAATAGGCCTACAACGTGTCACTGCAGGGCACAGGCAGAGCAGGGGTGGAGTTGAAAGAAATACCTACCTATTTAGAAAAATGTCTTTTTGTCTTTAGATTTACGGTGGTACGCAAAAAAGAGAGAAAACACAATTAATATGCTAAGTTTTTATAAGTACAAGTTATTCAAATCACGTTGAATAAAAATATTACTATACATCCAATACGATCTGGTTTTGGGACTGAAAAAGTTAAATCCGTTTGGAAAACAACCTAAATAAATAAAATATAAAATACCGATGCCATTAGTTAGAATCGCTTCGGATGGAATAGATCAAAATAAAACATTGGCGGTGCATTTTTGTAAAATAGTTGAAACGAAATAAAAGAATGGCCATTTTTTAATCCAACTGTGGACTTAGAATGATTCGTTTTCTTCTTTTTTAGCCTTTTTAGGATAAATTGAAATAATCCATTATCAAAAAAAGAATTATGTCAAGTTCTATCTAAAAATTCTGGCATTGTAAGAAAAGTTGCACTTCAGAATAGCAATATTATAATCCTGGTGAGGTACTTCTCTTCTCAGGATCTTTTATGTCATTAAGATTAGTAAATAAACCGAACTCGACCATAAAAAAAAATCATAAAAAATATAGCATTGTAAGTACCTACTTTGAGCTTAATCGTTGCTGTTCTACAAATTAATACTACATGAAATCCAGTCTAAGCTAACTAACTATGGTAAATGTATTCGTACGTTATGTACGTACATTATAGAGTACGTTATAGTCGTATGCATCCATTTCTCAAAGCCGGCTTACACATAAATCCGCTGGCCTGATGGTGTGGCATTGAAATGGCATAAATGTAAGAGCTAAAGCTTTGATTATTGAGACACGATTCAGCTCTTGAGTGTATATTACTAAAGTTAAAACTAGATTCATATTTTGAGATCCCCTTAAGTAATCTAATTTATATTTCGATGCAAAAGCGAGAATCTACGCTTGATTTGATTTGAAAGTTTAAGGTGGGATGAAACCTTAAATTTTAACTATTTGGAACATAAAAATTTCATCTTTTTAAATCAGAATATTGCTTGCTTTGATGACTTTCTGGTATGATGGTTTCGGATTATAAGTATTTTATTTTACTTGTTAAAATGATAGTGTATTGTAGTCAATATTAAGAACAATGACTAAAGGAGGATTGCACCATCTTTCTTTAACTTTGACAAACGTCAAAAATCTGTCAAACTTCATACCAAAATCACCAGTTATCGTTATAGTTACGGTCAAAGTTAGGTGGTGCAACTCAGCCTAAGTAATTAAGTGTGACTGTTATGAAAATAATCTCCTTTCTCAAAATAATGCAGTAGCAAACGTTTAGTATTCGTTTAAAACTAATGAAAAAAGCGGAGACAATTTCTTAGGAGCCAAGTTTTGTAATGTGTAATAAAATCGTCAGAAAGTATGAGCGCTTGCGCTGCTAACGCGTCGGACGCGAGCTGCCAGGAGAAAGCGTCGCGTCATATAACACAATGTCGCGTGACACGCGGACGCTACAGTGGGCACAAGTCCACTGTTATAATCTACATTGTGTCACGATCACGGAAAAAATGAAAAGGTACGTACATAAAAATAGGACGAATTCATTAGATTGCACACCATCCAAGCAAACGACATGAAACTTGAAAAATATACATTGAACATGTACAATATTATTAACACACAGCAAATAAAAGGAAAACTAAGCTTTTTCATTATGTAGTTAAAGGGAAAACCCAGCAAGCTGGGAAAAGTAAGCTCAGTATTTTTTCAACCATTAATATTGGCAAAAAAAGCACCCGAATTGAATATTGCTCTCAATTTTTCTGTCATGAAAAATAGAGTTTTCCAGCCTTAAATCCGTTGATTTTACTCTCAAACATCAGTTTTACTACTACACCAGTATGCCCAAATATTTTTTTTATAAATAACTAGCTTTTGCCAGCGGCTTCACCCGCGTGAAATTTAGTTTGTCACAGATCGTCATAAATAGTAGCCTATTATGTTATTCTAGGTTATAATCAATAATACTGTAAAGTTTCATCAAAATCCGTTCAGTAGTTTTTGCGGGAAAGAGGAACAAACATCCAGACAACTTAGCTTTCCGTTCACAGCTTCGCCCGCGTGGAATTTTGTCTGTCACAGAAAAACTTTATCGCGCGCGTCTCTGTTTTAAAAACCGGGATAAAAACTATCCTATGTCCTTTCCCGGGACTCAAAATCGGTTCAGTGGTTTAGGCGTGAAAGCAAGACAGACAGACAGAGTTACTTTTGCCTTTATAATATTAGAACCTATAGATAGTAGGATTAGAAAAAGTGCCAACATTATAATCCGACACGATACCACTGTAGAGTCGCTTGGATCTCGCTCCGCTCGCCGCGTCTCTCTTTATCACAAGTTAAGAGTTACGCAAAGACTTCTATGTGATATTAGGCAGTCTGTGCTGAAATAATACATTGTCAACTATAGTTCTAGCACTTAACTCAGTCAATGCCTGAGGTATGGGAGCGGTAAAGGAGTGACGTGACAGAGAATACAAATCTGAAGCACATTTGAAGTCTCACTGACACGTGACATAGCATACAAATCTGAACACATTTGAAGTCTTGTTGACGTTTGACGTCCCGACATCCAGACAACTAGCTTTCGGTTCGCGGCTTCGCCCGCGTGGAATTTTGTCTGTCACAGAAAAACTTTATCGCGCGCGTCCCTGCTTTAAAAACCGGGATAAAAACTATCCTATGTCCTTTCCCAGGACTCAAACTATCTCTATGTCAAATTTCATCAAAATCGGTTCAGTGGTTTAGGCGTGAAAGCAAGACAGACAGACAGAGTTACTTTTGCATTTATAATATTAGAACCTATAGATAGTAGGATTAGAAAAAGTGCCAACATTTATCCGATACGATACCACTGTAGAGTCGCTTGGATCTCGCTCCGCTCGCCGCGTCTCTCTTTATCACAAGTTAAGAGTTACGCAAAGACTTCTATGTGATATTAGACAGTTTGTGCTGAAATAATACATTGTTAACTATAGGTGTAGCACTTAACTCAGTGCCTGAGGCATGGGAGCGGTAAAGGAGTGACGTGACAGAGAATACAAATCTGAAGCACTTTTTTTTTTTCAAACAGATTTAACGGCTTCGGATAGTATCCTTACGGCCAAATCTTTAGTGAGATATTTCTTTGTATTTCTTTTCATTTTATCCAGGAGTACTTTCTGAGTGTTTTCAATGGACATGAGTTGAGGATTTCTGTTCTTCTGTATCTTTGTTGAAATGTCTTCATAAATTTATTGTGTATTTACAATGTACTGGTAAATATGTGGGTACGACTTTTCATTCGCTAGTATGGATGGCAAGAGGCGGGGAATATTTTCATCTTCTTGATAGATCTTCAGTAAGCCATCCACTACCAGAAGCCTTTCCTGAAGCACATTTGAAGTCTCACTGACACGTGACAGAGCCGGCTTTTACCCGTGGTCCCCCCAACATGTCCCCCTGGTGGGTCTACGGGTAATTTATTTTAACCATGCCATGGTCCCACCGCACTAAGTGGCAAACATTGCTTGTCACCTAGCCTAGGTATCTATAATATTATAAAAAAATCTATAATTAATATAGAAAATAATTATAGGTAGGTACGGCACCATAATATCTTTATAATATCTTCACATCACACATGTGGGTTAAAGTCACTCATATCCTACTCGGCGTTTGATATTTCATCCCAGACATAGGTGACATGCAATGTTTACCACTTAGTGCGGTGGGACCATGGTTAAAATAAATTACCCGTAGACCCACTGGCAAACACTGTTCAGAACGGTGGGACAACGGGTAAAAAAAATTACCCGTGGACCCACCAGGGGGACATGTTGGGGGACCACGGGTAAAAGCCGGACAGAGCATACAAATCTGAACACATTTGAAGTCTTTCTGACGTTTGACGTTCCCTCCTTTACGACCGTGACGACCTTCCCGTGCTGCTCGCATACTTCAGACACTGACTGACATAAGCACCTATAGCTATAAATATCAATAACTAAGCTCGATAGCCAGCGCGGCTCGCGAAGATTGTACCCCACAAACTAACACTCAAAAATCGTTTTATGAGGCGTTTATGAAGTTATTATTTACGTAATTTGATATTCATTCATCATCATCATCCTGAGGTATTTAATCTACATTGCAAAAGGACGACTCTCTCTAATTTAACAGAGGTATCTACCTAAATGGGGAAAAAAAATATTCTGATAGCATGTCTATTAATACATAATTATACTAAGAAGTCTATGGAATTCCGCCCCAGGCGGGTTACACCTTAACCCGCGTTTACTGGATTTAGGTATTGTTTACTATTAGCAACTAAAACATTACCTTAAACTTCTGCAAGCTAGACATTGTACAACATTAGGTACATTGAAAAAGGTTTTGGTAGATAGCAAAAGAAAATTAAGAAAAATATATTTTTTTTAATTTTTCCCATTTGTAATTAAGAAAAATAGAGCTTACGATTTTTGAGGAACAGTTATTCTATTATTGGAGCTGTTCGATTAAACTACAAAAATTAGTCTTGTCTGTAAAAAATAAGATTTTTCTAAATTACTAACTAGGTAGGTAAATTAATATTAAAACTTCATCAACATCGCAAAATATAATTTCACAAAGATACATCTTTTACGAGCTTTTCAAAGCACCGTTAAATAAAAAAGAGGCTCTGAAAGTTTTACCTTTCGCAAACGTTAATAAATCCAATGAAGCGAGCGTGATTCCCAACCTTTCATGAATGTTCATTCAATGGATCCATTCATTCGTTCATTAAATCAGTCCATACCCGGTCTATCAGTTGTTCCTTTAGGATCGATACGGTTTGATAACCTAAACTAAACTTTATGCTGGTGAAAATAAGAGCTTCAAATAAAGGTGTACTTTGAGAAATGATTTGATTATGCTTCGATGAATTTAGCGGAAGGTTTTAGTGTAGTTTAACAAAAAGCAGCTAATAAATGACATGAAGGTAGTCCTGAAATTTTCAGAAGGTATTCAAGTAAAATATTGCGTATTTTATTAAAGCTAAAACTTGGAAAACTATACTAATACGTCCCTAAATACGTGGTTAAATAGGTAGGTAACACAAACAACATATTACATAATTATAATGTAACTTCGTGGACTACAATGGTGTGACTCATACATACCTACGCTCTTTTGTCCTGGCGTTTATTTATTTTGTTAAAAAAAAGAAATCTTAAATTCGATATTTCCTAAGAAAAAAAAGTTGTTAGTTTGAGTGAATGGTTCAACAAAATTGCCGCAGATAAGAAACATAATTCATTCATTCGAGTTCGCGACAACTTTCAGTGCTCTATAATCTATGTAGATTCGAAGCAAAAGACACGTCATTGCAAGTACGAACCTTTCGCGGTGTTCGTATTAACTCTGGAAACACATTTGCTCGTTCCACTGAATTTCATACTGACTTGTATAAATTTGCATAATAATGCACTGGTCCCGCGTTATATCTTGAGAGTGTGCACATCAATTTGGCAGTTGCTTGAAAGTTTAGTGCATCTGGTGAGTTCAGAATTTGAGATGAACGGACCGAGATTCGAAAACATCACTTTCAAGTTGAAACTGTACCTCTAACATGAACAACTTTCGTCTTCGAATCGTTTGCGTATTCGACAAAATTCGATACTCAACCTTCGAATTAAACGATAACGCGACAATTTTGATTCTCAAAATGAGTTTCGTGCAACCATTTCTCATACTAAGTTCACTTTACGACACGTTCACAAGGGCGCTTTTGCAGTTTTCGTACTAAATCTTTTGATGGCGATTCGAATACGCAAACGATTCGAACTCGAAAGTTTTTCGTGCTAGCCATACTGAAGCGCCAACGTTTATCTGAAGTAGTATTCTTCTCAATACTATGTCCTTGAGGGTAGCTTTCAGATACGTATTGAATATTCTATGGCTCTACACGTGGGTGTTCAGAAACAAAAGACTACCTACCGGGAATCCCCCGAGAATTGTGCTAATACAGTTTTGTTCAATACAATAAGTAAAATACAATTTCTTTATCTTTGCTATACATATAAAATAAAGTCGCTTTCCGCTATCTATCTCTATGTATGCTTAGATCTTTAGAACTACGCCACGGATTTTGATGCGGTTTATTTTTAATAGATAAAGTGACTCAAGAGGAAAGTTCATAGGTATAAAACATGCATATTATAGAATAGAACATCCAGGAAATTCTATTTCAACCGTGCGAAGCCGGGGCGGGCCGCTAGTTCTCTACAAAACAAAGTTACAACGTTTTCGCTACACTGTCTATCCAGGTGCCTACTCTTAAAAGAGGCGGTCTTATTCTTAGAAAACTCAGATCTTTAACTAAAATTAGGTTTTAATTAAGCTTTACTTAAATAGGAAAAGTATTCAGTTAAAAGTATGTACTTAATTCAACACCTCAACTTCAAAGACCAGAAATCGATGGAAAATATTAAATTTTGCTCTAAAACATTGTTCTATTACATGCTAACTAATTGAGTCACAAGAGTTGCTCTCCGAACTATTGCATATTCCGGCTTTTTCATACAGTTTTTGCTTCAGATATTGAAATTCTTTTCGCCTGTCGGCAAGCAGTCATCGCAGATTTAATTTCCTCCCGTATTATTGCTTGAGAGACTTTTAGAAAATTTTTAATGTCAATTTTTATAATTCTCAAACCATTTGTTGAAGTTGAGAGGATTTTTCCTGAGGATTTTCGTATGAATTTTTCAATGACAGCTTTCGGCAACGAACGATAGTTATATTCCTAGTATTGTTTGTTTGTTAATTTCAAGCTGCTAAATGGAACTTACTTGATGAAGTATTGGGATTTTGGGAATCTCTGCTATAAATACCACTAGTGTAAATTCGATAAATCATAGAAAGGTGTTGTTGTAAATAATGCAACGTATAATAGCTCAGAACCTTCGAACAACAAAACCTCTAAATGAGGTGAAATATTGAAAGGAAATTTAATTAAGTCATTGATTACATTAGGCCAAATATGAATTTGGATTAGATTAGAAATCTATGGGTAAGAGCATCCAACAACAATTTGTAAACTGCAATGGAGAAATTAATGATTGATTCAAAATAAAGCGCGCCAAAGTTCAAAAGAAGAGGCCCGTGACGTTATTTTTAGGAAACTAGCCTATTCTGGAGCCTAGATGATCATAGGAGGAAAGAACTCCTAAGCTACACATGATATTCTATCTTATTTGAACTCGTTTGTCTTGACGTATCCATTTCAGGAGACAAAATTTGATGGTAGTCAGTCCTTATGCTATCGACATACGGTGCAAATCCGAGACCAGACATGTCACATATGTACATCATCTCTAATCGATGAAAAATGCACGTTATTTCTAAAGCATTCAGGTCTTATTTGCACTTGTGCTATGTTTCTGTACTGCATCGCCGAACCATTTCCCGGAAATGAAAACGGAACGTTTCTTATGAGTTACTTTTTCACTCTTCTATAATTTTAAATAATCTGATTTGTGTAGAGTACGAGAAAATATCATCTGATTTTGAATCAATTTTTAAACTATTACTAATTCTGATGAGAGTTTGTCAATCGTTTTACTTCGTTCTCCTAAGTTGGATAAATGAAATAAAAATAATAATAGTCTTTACTTACTCAGATATTGAATTATGCAACATAAAAAGCAATGGGGGAGGCCTATATTCAGCAGTGGACGTCCTATGGCTGAGATGATGATGATGATGACTCAGAATATTATTTTTCATAATATTCTGTGCAACTTGTATGCGATGGTGCTAAAGGCAAGAGACAACCCTAATAAATAAGTAAGTATTATTTATTTATTTATTAGTACGAAACAAAATTAATTAATTAGTACAAAAGTTGTACTAATTTATGCCTGGGGCTTCGTCAGAGTAGGATTACCTTTACAAATCACGATCACGAATCATGATTAAGAAACATACCCTATTTTAGCAGACTTCAATAAAGGAGGAGGTTCTCAATTCGGTAGGTTTTTTATCTAAATATATAAAAGGAGAAACCTAAACGGCTAAACGTAGGCACTTGAAATTTGGAAGAGACGTAGCTTAGGTACCGTAGAGGTGCATTAAGAAAGGAATTCCCGAAATTCTCACGGGAACGAGAATTAGCGGGAAAATCCTTTTGTATGAAAAATCTAAACCGCTTAAGTTAGACGCTTGAAAGGCATGCAGGTACCTTAGTAAACTTAAAGCTTAGTTACAACAGGATATTGCAAAATTCCCACGGGAGCGGGAGTAAGCGAGAAAAAACAATAGTATGAAAAAATCTAAACCGCGTAAGATAGATGAAGGGAGTAAAACGGGATCCACGCGTACGAAGTCGCGGGCGGCCGCTAGTATCTTACTAAAGGTATAAAATGTGAGTGAACAGGTCCCTTACTTGAGAATCACACCCACACAAATTTTCATGCCCTATTTCACCTCTTTATTTATTTTTACGGCAAAGGTGTAGTAGGTATTAAGATTTTTACGTAAAAAGTAGTATATTTATCAGTTATTCTGAACCAACACAAACATTTTTCCTCTAAAATAATGTTTTTTTAGGGTCGATAATGTTGTCACATCTATAAATCTACATCGTTTGTAACTGTGACATGTTTTTGTAGACAACGATTTTTGTTGGACGATAAAATCACATGTCATCTGAATTAATTGCCGAAATGAATATAAAAGTGGTGTAACATTTCCGTTTCTCATATAAATTTTATGGATTTCAAGAACCATTGGCCACGCTATGGGGTTCATTGAGTTACGCGAGTCCACTTGAACCATGCTTGCTACTAAGCAGCAAGCAAGTTTAGCAAGTAGCATGCAAGCTTGAGAGTTTAGTTGTTTTATGACCAAGACAAGACAATAAGATTTCCTCATGGTGACATTCCGAACCGATGTGTTAACAGCATTGTTGTGTTCCAGCAGTTGGAGGTAAGATAGCCAGTTCCTCTGTGGTCGTGTAATCAGGGTGTAAAACGCTTTCACAGGCCAAGAGCTCTCACGTTGTGGACAAAAAAACATTCCACTTCAGGAGTAAGTAGGTACCTACGACTCTCTCAATTTACCAAGCAGATTGAGGGTCTGGCCTACACGGGACCCGGAGGTTTGACAAGACTTTGCGAAGTTCTGTAACTTAGTCTTCTAGCAAGGCACCTCCTTCATCCAGTAGTAAGAGAATCAGACTCTCTTGACTCGGTAGTCATGGGGTCTATTCCCAAAAGAAGACCAGTTACGTCACTATTTCGAACGCTCCTGCATCGTGACTTACGAGCACGAGACCTTTTCGTGTCGAGTTTCGATTGAGCACACCGCACCGTCGGCCATCAATAATTCAGCTGCGCCGGAGTAGCCTTTACAAATAACGAAACTGATTATTTTTTTACCGTCCCATAGTTGTTGTCTTATTGAATAATGGAGGCGATCGTGAAAATGCTACGAACGTCCATGACGGTAATGAAATATTAATCATATTTTGTTACATACAATCCATGGTATTTGAACAGTAATTTGTGGTTTCATTTTGTAAGGTTATTTCAATAAATCTTATCTGTGTGCTTATCATGAGTCTACGTTAGGTGTGTTCGCTAGCGACTACGTAAAAAAATTACTTTAAATGTATGACGAATTGGACTGAGCCCCTCGTGGCTACGTTAAAGAACTAATTTCTACATAGATTTTTTGACGCACTCGCTAGCGAGCTCACCTAACGTAAAGTCATGGTAAGCACACTGATAGTTCAGCCATTTCTAGTATACCAACTTTAGTAATAATTCTTTTACACAAAAATTTGCCCCTAGAGGGCTCTCTTACCCTTTACTTTTTGACTTATTGAATTGAAAGTATTACAATTCCTTGAGGGCTACCTGTCAATTACAGACGAGGTCGAAGTATTGCGTTACCTAAGTTATGATACTTTACTTTTAAATTGGCTAACATTTTATTATTTTAGAAAGTGGCTAAATTTTAAGAGGCTACCTACTAAGTTAGTAAAAGAAGTTATTATGCAAGGTGAATGTTATTTAAAAACAATTTTTCTTAACTAATATTATAGCAATGTATTAAGACACATCAAGCTAATAAATAGGGTCTATTACAATAAAAATATACATTCACTGTTTTTGTACAACAAAAAGATAAGGAGACATGTAAAGACAGTGCCCCTTAAGGGCTACCTTTTTTACTGTATTTGACGTTCATAAGCGCCACAAGTGGTCAAAATTGGATAAAATATTTTTGATTTTGATTTGATTTTATAAAAGCTATAAAACAGTTCAGCAAAAGTTTTACATACGAGTACGTACATTGATGGATGACATTTGAAGGAAAAAGTCCGTGTTATTTATTATTTTGTACTACCATTGGGCCTGCCGTAGCTTACGCGGAAACACAACTCCATAGAGTTGAATGGAGCTGTCAAAATTGCATGGATTTTATTTCACCAGGGATCCCTAAAATGGGCGCATTCAAACAATCTATTAAAGCGGGAGTAGTATTCATATAGGATTGAATAACCGCATTTTTAGGAACAAAATACCGTGCCTTATGGAATAGATAGATGAAAAAAAGGAATACAAACTTTATTGACAAAATATTCATTACAACAGTTCAGGACATTATTAGCAAGTACATACAATAAAATGGGAGAAGTAAGATGATAGAGATATAGAATTTTTTGAATATTATCGTTTTTACAATAGTTTTTACTACGGATGAAAGTCTGAAATAAATTATTTATTAATCTATACCAACTTATATTAAATCTGTAGAGAGGTCAATTCTGTACATGAAATATATTTTCAAAATAACTATCTGGGGGTGATTAGTGATCGATACTGATGCCAAAAATGCAATCAGTAAAATTTTTGTCTGTCTGTCTGTCCGTCTGTATGTTCCTTATAGAAACAAAAACTACTAGAGGGATTTTAACGAAACTTGGTACAATTATTCTTCATACTCCTGGGCAGGTTATAGTATACTTAGGAATTCCCACGGGAACAGGAATTAGCGGGAAAATCCTTTTGTATGAAAAATCTAAAACGTTTGAAATTTGGCATGTAGGTACCTTAATAAACTTAAAGCTTAGTAACAACAAGGGATTCCCGAAATTCCCACGGGAACGGGAGTTAGCGGGAAAAAACATTTGTATGAAAAAATCTAAACCGCGTAAGATAGATGAAGGGGGTAAAACGGGATCCACGCGTACGAAGTCGCGGGCGGCCGCTAGTATATTAATAAAATAGTCAAGCTAGAGGGTTTTCTATTGTGTCAATAAGTGATGAGAAGTATTAGTCTACTCTTCTCAGGTTTTATAAGTAAAATAAATACAAAGTTTGTAAGCACTGCTCGTAATTTAATAGTCCATAATAAATATTTTTTTGACTTTAACCTTGACAAGTTAGGTACCTATGTTATACTCGTAATACTTACATAACTCCTACAAAAAAAACTAAGTTAACCGTGAATGCAATACGAGTGTTCTCACAGTGAGTGAGTAGCGTAACACAAAAGCAACAAAAACAGCTGTTCACAAGTCAGAACATGTTAACTATTCGATATTTAGTTAGCTTTTATTTTAAATCCTTTGTTTCTCGCAGTTTTATTTCAATAAAATGTACACATTCCAACAAAATAAAAAATATTACACTGATAGGATCTATTACCATGAAGACCACAGGCCATCGATCTTATACAGGGTGGATTTTGCCACCTGGAGGGAAAGTACATAGGTACCCTACTCTTATAAAAAAAATTACTCAAAGAAAACATTCCTTTTTTTTATAAAATAAAGAAAATTGCATTCAATGATTTCCAAAAATTATGTCTCATATAATTGGCACAGAAGATTCCAATTCAAATTGACATTCTTTTTATGTTTGAAATGCGACTCTCCTATAGTTCTTGGGATAGCTAACGTATAATCGAAAACCATTGTTTTTGTATTTTAACGTCTCCTAATTATCCAAGATTTGACTGTTATGAGAATACCACGGAAGATTCATCCGATTCACAAAAATCTTGTATTTCCTAAAAATAGATATTTTTTTAAAGATTCGTTTACGCGGTGTAATTTTATAATCTGCATGTAATACAAAGGGCGGTAGAGTGTGTAAACTCATGACACGCATTAGCACACTCCGCTTTTGTAGAACCCCTCGCAAGGAGAACAACAAATTTAATTCAGCAGGCCCAATTCTTATTTAGGACAAAAAATATCATGAAAAACATTATTGTAGGCCCTGGATGTCACTGAGTCCCATCTTTTTAAAATTTTCACATTGTTATTAATCAATGTGAAAATTTAATTTTTATTTTTATGTGACAAATTCTGAGCCTAAAAATATTATTAAAATTTTAATTTTTTCTTAACAATTATATGAGTCCTTGGAATTTGCCTCTCATAAATTAAAGAAGATCGTGTTTTTGTAGTAGAGATTTAATGATCATGATGACAAATTGACACGTTCTAATAAAAATCAACCAGTGTCAGATTTTCTGTATCGAAATACACCGTGTTTAATAAAACCAGGTGCTCAAAAATGAAAATATTAAACCTTGACACTTTTTGACAAAAAACAATCAGTATTGGATATTCTGTACGCAATTACATTGCGTTCAGACCAGGTGCTCAAATAAAAGAAAAAACCCATGAGAGGCATCCAGTTGGTAACATTAGTCGCGATGCCGGCTCACTGGACCAGATCTTACGGGAGCTGTAATCTGCCGTGTGTTAAGGTTCCCAATTATTCAGTCTATTTTTGGTTAGCTTTTACCCATGGTTTTGCTCGCGTTAAATTTTTCGTCCCCTTTCATCCACTTAAGGGGTGAATTTTGGCAAATCCTTTCTTAGCTGATGCCTACGTCATATTATATGTTGTACCTTTCAGGAGTTTGAGCTGTGTGTTGATAGATTTAGTAAGTGAGTAGTACAGACTACAGAACCAAGTATTCATGTAGTTATAGGTAGAGTTTGGCTTACTCAAAATCAGATTTTCTGCCAAGATACGAGAAACTGAGAGCAACGAAATACAAACATGGTGACATTTTAATGCAGTAAGGTGGATGCAAATATTTTTTGTCAGGATCTTTAGGACGAACCATTAGGTACAGACCACAATTTCTAAGGCGGTCAGATGCCCTATTATTAAATTGACATTTAATTTTCAACACTACATAACAGAATTTGTAGCAAATTAATCCGTACCTATTTCTAAAAAGTCACAGTGCTAAGGTTGATACACCTTCGTCTTTACAAAAATATAAGGCATACCTACACGAAAATCAAATAGCTGTATTACATCAGGAAATCGTCGATTCAAATCTTCTATCTGATGGTTGATTAATCAAATGTACGAATACCTATCAGGGGTCCGATACGATTCGGCTTTGACGTCACTGGCGGAATTTGGAGCTCGTGAAGTTAGGGGAAGGGCACATAGTAACCTGATTTCTGAATTTTGATACTGAGGGCGAGATTTGCTATGATTTTATTTATTTTCCAAAATGTGTTTATTGAGTTTTTTTGCGAAGATCCCCTATTTTGTTGATACTTTCATACTGGATTTTCTGGGTTGTACTTTTAACTTTTTGTAGTTCTTCAGTTTGGTTTGATCATTTTCAAACTGAAATAAAGGTAATCATTTTCGATACTTTTGAGATGTAACCGTCGTTGAAATAAGTGCTGAGAAGTTTGTTTCTCACGGTGGAAAAAAATAATACTCAGAACAATAATGGGGAAAGGGCTTGGGAAAAGAAGAAGGTGGAAAAAATGAATAGGTACTGAAAATTGACCTACAAAATCTAAAAACATTTAAAACTTTCGTGTACAAAAAAATACCTTCACGTGGTTAAAAGGTTTTTATTATTTCAAAGATTATTTGTTTACTATGCTACACTTCACCTGGCTCCATCAATTTTCGCCTTTACACTGATCAAGATCTAGCATTCGTCGCTTTTTCTTTTTTAACTAAGCATAGGCACATTCGTTAGGTTTTTTCCTGTTTGTAACTAGTAGGCACACAGAGCCAAGTATTCTGTTTCTAATCGCACTTTTACTTTTATTAGTTCTTCAATGGTATAGCATTTCAAAGCTTTATGTCCAAGTTATCAGATTTCAAAAAGCCAAACTGCGAATCCCTTTGTTTTGTTGGTGGACCGTACTAGCGCTGAAAATTCGGGTATACCTATAATCGATTTTATTGTAACGGAGAGATTTTTCTATACGGAATTTATTTCTCTGGCGAGTAAGGTCCTGTCACTTGCCTGTGACTAGACAGCGGTGGTGATCGCTGAGGCACGCTGAGGCGGTAGGAAAACAAAAGAATGGGATAGTCTGCAGTCTGCGATACCTTTAGCATGAACAACTTTCGTCTTCGAATCGTTTGCGTATTCGATAAAATTCGATACTCAATCTTCGAATTAAACGATAACGTAACAATTTTGATTCTCAAAATAAGTTTCGTGCAACCACATCTCATACTAAGTTCACTTTACGACACGTTCACAAGGGCGCTGTTGTAGTTTTCTTACTAAATCTTTTGATGGCGATTCGAGTACGCAAACGATTTGAACTCGAAAGTTTTTCGTGCTAGCCGTATCATCAGGTTGTCGACACTTTCGACTAAGTATTGCAAATAATTCGTAACAATATTCGTAAGTGGAGACAGGTAACATAAATTCACTAACTAAAAACTATTGATAATTCAATAAAACTATGGTTCTGGGAGTGGAGGCCACGTACCAGAAAGCGCGGCGTAGGACTCAACAAGGTGGACCGACGTCCTCATAAAGGTAGCAGGAAGGCGCTGGATGGACCGCTACCAACCGGTCATTGTGGTGAAATCATTGGGTGAAGCTATGTTCAGCAGTGGACGTTCTATGGCTGAAATAATGATGATGATGATAAGTGCCTACCTCTTCTTATGAATTTTAATCGAAATTAAAGATTTTATACGCACTTTTTCTATTAAAACCTCATCCATAAAGATATTAAACAATCGCCTGAATTTAAACATTTGCATTTATATCGAAATATCATTTTCGTTATCAGAATATTTTAATACAAAAAACATTAATCTGAACTATATGCAAATGCCTTTTTCAATTCGGAAAATACGATAAAGTTTTTAAAACTTGATTTGTTAATTCTATCAAACCACATACTCGTACTGTCGCTCGTTTAAAAATGTGAAAATTTACTTTATGTTTTTAATCTAAGGTGTTATAATCCAATTTTAATTACTTTTTGTGGGAAACGAAATAGGAACTTTATGTAAGACTACTCGTACCTTTTGTCACAAAAATAAATCTTGAAAGGAGTAAAAAGTGATGAAAGTCTGAATAGGGAACGAATCTCTAAAGGATCTGAAAATTTATTTTAATGCTGCAAAGGTCTTAAAATAAATCAAGTGATTTTGATCACGTAAAGTGCGATAAGACTTTCTGTGACTAAAATTAACTTATTGATATTATCATTAAGATACTCTACTCTACTCTAGGTGGACTCCACTAGGTGGACCGACGATCTGGTGAAGGTCGCGGGAGGTGCCTGGATATGCGGGCGGCGCAGGACGCCGGTCTTTGTGGAAATCCTTAGGGGAGGCCTTTGTCCAGCAGCGGACGTCATTCGGCTGAAATTAACGAACGAACTCTACTCTAAGCAGAATAGCCAATATCAGACTAGTTAATTCGAGAACTCGGGTTCGAACCCCGCCACCACGTAAAATATTCATAAAAAACAAACTTTACTTAAGTTAGTTATTTTATCTACTTAGAGCTCATTGTGAAAACATTTTCTTTTGGCTCAAACTATTCAAACCTAAACTTACAAAGCAAAACTAACTTCCACCTCTAACAAACCACGAGAAACAATGGAACATAAAATAACCTGATCAGTTTTCTCGAAGATTGCAGCAACACGGGCGGAAAGACTTGAATAAACAATGTATTAATTCCTGCCGAGAAACTTCAGGTTCTCCACTTATAAGAAAAGTTTAGATTTCACCGGCTTCTAAAGAAAAACAGGCAATAACTCCGGACCGCGTGGAGTTGAAAAACTGTGAATACAAAATGAAAATCGTTTGGCATTTATTAACGTCAGCTTTACTTAACGTTATAACCGGATAAGTTTGCAAATAAGCACTTTGGTCTTTAATTATTTTAAAGGTAACCTATTTTTGAAACAATTTAAACTGACTAGAGCCTTAAACATATTAATATAGACAAATGAACAATTGAAAGCTAAGATACTGGTTCGATCCTTGCCAAATTTGAGTGCAGGAACAAGGAGGATTGATTTGGGCTTACAGCCTTACAATCGTCCCACTGTCTGTCTGCTTAGGAGAGGTCTAAGTTCTCAGAATTTGTCCCTTAATCGCCTTTTCCGCCATTCACGGAAATACTGGCAGTCTTTTACTCTTCCAGAATAACATTTAATTTTATTTCCATGATTATAATGTTTGTATTAAGTATTCTAGATTTGTGCTATTTATACGAGTATGTATGACGTATTTAAAACAAAAAGTATTGCAAGTTTTATCACCGTCACCTGATAACCCATTGTTCAAGTTACCTATTTTTAGTTTTGGGCAGCCTAGATGGGGCCGTGTAAAAGTTCAAAAATTTACTCCATTATTGCAACTTAATGAAAACATGCAAGCTAACTTGTTCAGTATTAGATAGAGTTATTTACATGTTCAACGGTCTAGCCACTCACATATTCATGCCGAAACTTTTTCAAATACCCCCAAACAACTAAACTTGCCAGTATGTGCTTCCAATTTGCGGTAAAGAATAATAAAGGACCTCCGTACATTTTGGATATGGGAGTTAGGGAAGTTTGGGCATACTGCTACAATGTAAATAGTATAAGAAATAATTGGCAACACTGTAGGCACTAAGTAGGTGCCACTGGTATGAAACACAGTGTTTTCTTTTTAATTAAAAGTTATAATACGTAAATAAGTAGTTACTTATCTATTAAGATTGTGCTTTCTCTCAGACCGCTATATTTTCCTACAAAGAATTTTAATACTTTTGTAAACCAATTTACCTATCTTAACAAATCTAACAAGACTATCATTGTTACAAATTCATGTAGAATTTTTTTCCTTGATATTTAAACAATTAAAAACAACCTTCCATGGAAATAATACCTCTACCTACCCAATTTTCGTGAAACAACGCCAAAGGAAGTTTAATTATGATTAAAGGTTCAATTCGATGCCTTTGCCACAGTTTTTTTTTAATTTGCTTTAAAATACTACCTTTTCATTGCGTGTGATCGCTAGGTACTTTGGTTACGACAAATTAAAGATCAACAACTCACAAAAGAACGTTTAATGAATACGGGAACAAATTAAAACACTCTTCGGGCACTCCATGAAGAACTCTTGAAACGACTAATTAAGAAAACTTGTTAACGCAGAAAAAAGGCGGAATGTCGAATGATGAATTAATTTTGGAAATTTTTAAGTTAACCCCTTTTTGCGAGCGGTGAATAATATTCTAATTTATGAAAGGCATTTCGCTTTAACGGTTCTTTTGACAGTACGGTTGGAACAACATTCGAAAGTTAAAGTAAAAAACAAGTCGGTAAAAAATTAAATAAGCGAATTCAGATCAGGCCCAAATTATCATATTTTGTATTTTTATGAAACGAAATTCGTACGTTATATAATCAAACTTAAAAAGAAGTTTACTTGACATACCCATCTAAATGCATCACCCTAAATCCACAAAAAAGTGTATTTGTCTCGAGTGTTTGCGTTTCGTTTAACAAAATACGTTTCGTTTTAAAAAAACGTTCCAATAAATTGCGAAAAATGTCCCCGAAGAGCGTTGGGAGGCGAGGGCAAAGAAACAAGGGCGATGATCGATTGCCGGTGCAGTAAAACTTGATGGGCCGCGACCAGGCACTCGTCTTTTGTTCGGTTTGACACTGGCGACTCTTGATCGGCGGGAATGGTCCGAGAATAGTCTGTTTTGAAATTGGAATTTGAAACGGTTGCAATTTTTTAAAGGAGCAATTGCCGCGTTGGATGGTTGAACGTTTTATTGTAGAGTATAGTTTACCGATGGTACATAAATACTTTTTATAGCGACTACTTATAGCTGAACGTGAAGGTGTCGGACTCGTGATCCTAAGAAGGCTGGTTCGATCCCCGCCGCCACTGGACTATTATATACCATTTGCAACACATTTACATTAAACATATTATTTATTTACCTATCCACAAGGGGTTAACAAGATTCTTTTTTTAACTAAGTAGGTTTTCTTTCTGAAATAATTAACTTTTTAAAAAAATAAAACCGACTTCAAATGCGTGAACACAAAAAAATACTAAAAATTAAAAATATTGCGTATAAAAAAGTTCATCCCCAATTTTCCACCCTTGGGGGTGAAATATTTTCTTCAAATTCGCATGAAACCACTCTTTTGATAATACCTATTCAACAAAAAAATAATCGTTCAAATTGATTTATAATCGGCGGAGATATTGCGTATAAAAAAGTTCATCCCCAATTTTCCACCCTTGGGGGTTGTTTTTTCTATTATTAAATTTAAATGGGACCACCCTTGAGGTATTACCTATACGCCGAAAAAAGATTTGTTCAAATCGGTTCATAATTGGCGGAGTTATCGCGTAACATAGAAAAAAAAAAAAACATACGGGTCGAATTGAGAACCTCCTCCTTTTTTGAAGTCGGTTGAAAAGCCTCAATTTATTTATTCAAAGTACCTACACTTATCTGAATTGAACTTTCGAATTACTATGAAAATTACATGACCCCATCATTGAAAGGCTATGAAACAAGGGCGATGATCGATTGCCGGTGCAGTAAAACTTGATGGGCCGCGACTAAGCACTTGTCTTTTGTTCCGCTTGACATTTACTGACTTTTGATCCGCAATAAAAAGTTTTGAATAGTTGCGATAATTTTTCGAACAGTTGGGGGTTAAAACTTTTTGGCAGTTGGGGGTTAAAACTTTTTGGTGGACGATGTTATAGTTTTGAAATTAAATATCGATGATCGTTTGTCGAAGAAAAAAAAGACAATCGTAATCAGCGATTGTGTTTTGTTTGGTTAGAACGGTGTTATATTTTTAAATAGGTACGATGATTGTCTGTCGAAGAAAAAAAAAGAGAATCGTAATCAGCGATTGTTTTGTTTTTACTTGAATTATGACAGAAGATAGGTCATATTAAAAATGGAATGTACAGAAAAAAGCTAGTTGATATTTTTAATTAAGGTTTTATAGGTTAAATTTTTATAGGTTAGTCTTGTCCTTAAAACGCTTTAAATTTGTATATTTCGTGATGCAATAAACATTCACTGACAAATCTCTTTACAAACAATAAATGGGACCATAAAACTTTATTTCATAGATATTAAACATATAATAAATATGATGTTGGCTTTGAAATAGACGTGCTAAACCGACCTACACCTGTTTTGTTTCAATAACGACAGTAATTAAACACTCCAAACCTTTAATGAACACTAAAACTACATCCCCTTCCAAGTGATCACGGTTCCCTACTCCAGCATCGCTCGATATAAAGCGTTTATTGCCCAGAGGATGACATTAAAAACCGCTTAGCGCTGCCTTACAACTAAATAACGCTCGTATTTTTGGTTGCCACTACAAAAAGCTTTTTAAAAGCATCGTACGAAATTCACATTAAGCCTATACGCATACTATGTTGCATGGCTTCGTAATGCGATTCTTTTGTATGTACCTAAATTAAATGTTAAAAACCAAAATGGTTATCTTTTCAAAATGATATTCGAGAAATGTATGTTAAAAAGGCTTAGAGATTTCTGTTCCAAACATAAAATTATCAGAGAAGAACAATACGGATTTCAAAAAGAGAAGTCTACCACACTAGCTATGTTTAATTTAGTGGACACTGTCTTAACTAGTCTTAACAAAAATCTTTTGACGACTGGTCTCTTCTTTGACTTATCAAAGGCCTTTGATTTTGTACAGCACAAACTTTTATAGGAAAAATTAGAAAGAATAGGAATTAGAGGACTTGCATTACAATGGATAGAATCTTACCTTAATTGCCGGCAACAATGCGTTAGTATTAAAAATATGGTAGGGAATGAGATAAGGTCTGTGTCATCTGATTTAAGAGAAAACTGGTATGGTGTCCCCCAAGGTAGCGTACTAGGACCGATCCTGTTCCTCATTTACATTAACGACATAACTCAAGCAACAAATCATAAATGCACTTTATTTGCTGATGACATATCCATAATTGTGACTTCCAATGATAAGACTAATATACTCAATCATGAAACTGACATTAACAATACAATTGACAAAATAATTAAATGGCTTCATCAAAATAATCTAAGAATTAATCTTGACAAATGTAACTATATTCAATTTAATAATTCTAAACATGAAAAATACAATTTCACAATGAACATTGCTAAAATAAATAAAATAACACATTTGAGATTTTTAGGGCTAATTATAGACGAAGATCTTAATTGGAAACTTCATCTAGACAATATCTGCAACAGAATTAATAAATTCGTTCATGCTCTTAGACAAATAAAAAATGTAACGAACCGGAAAACCGCCATAATGTCTTATCATGCTTATGTAGAATCCATTCTGCGCTATGGAATTATTATATGGGGCAATAGTACCGACACAAAAAGAGCATTTATTGCTCAGAAAAAATGCATCAGGGCTATATGTGGAATTCGTCCTGATGAGTCATGTAGGCCACTTTTCAAAGAACTCCAACTTCTGCCACTTCCATCACTCTACATATACGAAGTTGCCGTTTTTGTCCACAAAAATACAGAACTTTTTAAAAAATCTGGTAATCTCCGATTAAGATGTCCTCAAAGACTAATACATAAAGACATACCGAGATCCACTAAATACGGAAATAGCTGTCTTTGCATGGGGATCCGTATTTATAACAAAATCCCTAAAGAAATAAAAGATCTTAATATAAATATGTTTAAAAATCGACTACACAGGTGGCTTATGAACCATAGTTTTTATGAAATAAAGGATTTCTTGACATTCAAATATGTATAAATGTAATTTTTGACATAGCTGACATAATTAATTTATTGGACATTTTATTATTGTAAAACTGTACTGTACTGTTGAAAATTGATATAATTATAATGACATTGTTTCTTTTTTATGTATTAATATTCAAACTTGCATGCTTCTTGATGTAGCAAAACATGTGGACTTATTTTATAGCTGTAACAACTGTATACCATGTTTTATGCAAATAAACAATTATTCTATTCTATTCTATTCTATTTTATTATTAAATACACATTTTTCACATACTGTGATCCATTGGGTCTCTATTTATCATCTCTATCAAGTTAGAATATGTAAAGTCTGGAAATCATTGGAGGAGGCCTATGTTCAGCAGGAGACGTCCAATGCCTAAAATGATGATGATGTTAATTAGCTAATGTTTTCAGTATGTTTAAGTATTGACGCAATTTTGTATACCCATTCTTATAAGATACATCATACAAGAATGCGTGGTAAATTCAGTGAACTGCTCCTGAATCAAATGTACCTACTACTGCTTTTTCTATTTATTTATATTAACCGGCAGACAGTGGTGACTGAGTTTGTTGCGGCGCTTCTTCTCAGCACTTGCCAAATTTTGGTCTCGAAGCGCTGGTAGGGTAAAAAGATTATGAGACATGTAGAGGCTCCTTAAGAGCAAAATGACGATTTGTAAGAACTATTTATTAGTCTAAACAAATAAAGAAATTTTGACTTGACTATTTCAGGACTTATTTACACAAGCTAAAGGCATAATTTACCCCCTTACTAATAAAAATTACACACTCGTTGAACAGTGTTTTAAAATGACGTTTAGTATGGAAATGTCAATTTAAAACAGTGTTCAACAAGCTTGCAACTTTTTATTAGTAAGGGGGTAAGCGTAAGAGAGAGAGAGAAACTATCTCTCTCTCTCTCTCTCTCTCTCTCTCTCTCTCTCTCAAAAACAATCAATAAATCGAAATGATTTTGTAGTCGACCCCTAATAGTGATTACTCGATTATAGGTCACGGCAGTTACCAAGTTTTTATCTACTGATAGATGGTGTACCATGATAATAACAGTTCATCATTTGCACCCTTTCGTGTAAGGTTGGTGAGACACGCAAGCCTAGTAATAAAGTCTATAGCATGTTGGATATTGATTCACTGGCCTTTCTTGATAACTACCTACCTTGCTTGTTAAAATAGAGTAAGATTTTATATAGACCTACTGATATAATAGGTGAATGATAGATGGCCTACTATAGAACTAGTTTTTTTTTTAATTTGTTGGACGCATGAATTGGACGTCAGTCTAAACGAAAATAAGTTTTTTTACGGAGAATCTCTTGGCTCGCATCTTATTTGATGGAAAATGCTGATCAGGCCGAAGGTGAATACAAGCTTCACCTGAAATCCCCAACCACGTCCCCAACATCGTTTACCTCCTGTCCCGTAAATAACATAACCCTCCTTCTGGTGCAGTCGGGTAAAAAACCACAGAGGAACTTGCTATCTAACCTTCAACTGCCGAAACACAACAATGATCAATATTGTTATTGATTGATTGAGGTTGAAAGCGATAGACTAGGGCTCTTCCACACGGAGACGACCCATTTTTTTGCAGGAACTCTTTTTTACAGGATTCCGTTTAGTAGTAGGTACCTACGTGTTCTACATCCCTTTTGCAATATCCCGCTAAAACCGATCCGTTCAAAACTTCAAATTTCAATTCAATAAACACTAATTGCTTGTTCACACGACAGTTTTACGGAATCCTGCATTACTGGGTCCCGCAAAACTGGACTGCCGTGGTTAAGGTCCTTTTTTTTTCGGTGGTAAAATGCATTGAGTCGCATACCCGCCACTGTGGTCAGGCGGCGGGTTATGTGGGACTCTCCCCTCCAGAAGGGAGGGGCCTACCCACTAAAAATCCATCATCTCCGTCTCGCTAAGCATAGGTGGGAGCCGGTGTAGCGAGGCCTTTCCCGACATGTTCCACCTATGCGCAGACCGTCTGCTATGCGTGCAGACTCCAACTTCGACCACGCCATCTTTTATTTTTACAGTGACAGTTTGTTGTACTGCAACTGACCACTCGGAGATATACAACTATATGTATACAAATGTACAAAGTGCTTTAAGGTAAGTTAATCAGTAAATAAACAAACGACTAAGTAAGTTATTATAACGAACAATAAAATGATTGAACATGATTAATGACTGTAAAATGGTACCGATTTGTATTCGTTATTGATGGATGCTACAATGGGTGCTACGGTCGAAAGGTGAAGGACTTATCTTAGGCTTTGACGTAGGTTTAGGTTCGATGACTTGTAATAGTACCTACCTACCTAAAGGTATGTAGGTGGTAATCAGTCTTGGTTTGCTCTAGACCAGTACCAATCGTACCTACCTACCGTACAGTTGATGTGATTCCTGAAAATACTTTTATTTGAATTTGTTTGACATGGAAAAACTCCAGTCAAAAGTCTGTTGCACATAACAACAAACACCATGTAATGATCTCTCTTAGAATATAAAACATTTTGTAATGAAGACATTTGAATCTGTAAAAAGATTCGTCATGCAATAAAATTTAGTGCGGTTTCGTATGAAATTTGGAATTCGAATGATTCAAAAATACGTATCCGAAATAGTTTAGGCCGCTATCTTATTATTATTGTTTAATATTTTATACAGGATATAGCTCTTATTTACGATCTAGTTACTATGCACATTAAGAATCTAAATATTATCTAAAGGTCAAGTATAGGCAATGTTATTCACCTAGGCCATGTGATAAGATAAAAGGTCATAACAAGATTATAATTATACCAGCTTAGGCTGATTTAGCTAATAATACGGTACTTCATGGTTCCTTGCAAATGTTTCCAAATTCCAATCACATCGATTGAATGGGGCCTAAATCTATGCAGAACGCGTACCTAGTAGGTAGATACCATTGGTAGAGTCTGTAAAAGTTGTAAATAATTACGCGCGAGCGATAAGGTTATGTAGCTTGGGGTCATTGGACAAAATTCTACGTGCTCGGCGACCAGACTATAGATAACCTACTTTATGACTAGGTACTGTCACTGCGACAACGTCAACAAAAGCTGCTTACCTAACCCAGGGAAAGACGAAAGGCTAAAATGAAGGCAGGTACAATAAAATTTTGTCTTAAACTATAGATTCGTTTTAAGTTAAATTAAAAAGTCCATTGAAGTACTTTAAAAGTAAAAAAACAATAATATTCCTAAAAAAGTTACATCTTAAATACCCAGCACCTTTTCAAAGTGTTTATATTCTTAAGCGACTTCTAAATAACATATTTGGGATTTCATAATGTTTATTTTCGAGCACGGTGCGCGTAAACAAAAAATATTGCTAGGGTTCGAGAGAAATTAAAAAGTTTTAATTGAATATTAGCCATCTGAGTGGGAAGCAACTTCGTCAAACTTGCGGGATTGAAGACTACCCGAAAACAGAGAAAAAATTATATTAAATTTTGATTCTTTAGAAGTTTCGGATACTTTGTTGCTTTACGCGCTGTTGTGTTTGAAATTACAAAAATATTTGAAGTTCATAAACAAAATTTTCTCTGAATTTTAATAAACAGTTTTTTTTTTTTTGGAAAAAAAAGTTAAATTGTTAATGTATCTACGTATTAACGGGACTTTTTAGAATGAATTTTTCTTTTGACGAAACTGATATTTAGACGCAGATTAGATACCTACCTAATTAACTAAAAATAAGTTACCTGCTGACTATGAAAGTAAGTAGGCCTGCTATAGTCTTAAAGGCCTAGTAGTTTCAGGACCAAATCAACTTATTTTTTTTGTGTGATCTCTAACGACGAATTTATGGATCGCTAGATTAGTGAATGTAGCTCTCAGGTCTCAGGTTCAATTTTACTTGTCAGATTAATTAACACATTGAACGCCGAGGCGTCTTTCCGTTCTATACATAGCCAGAACGCAAGGGTGTGCAACTAATCGAGTATAGTTTAGAAATGACTTTATTTACTAAGCTCCTCCAAACTAATTTCTTGGCCAATTATCTTACTCCAAAATATACATCGCCAGTACGCATACGGACTTATCATGTATGTATTGTAATAAGTGCGTGATTACAATTTATACGCGAGTAGTTGCATGCTAGTCATTTTGACTTATTGACCTCTCTTTCTATTACATATTAATTCATATCTGCGTGTCTACTTCAAACATTGAATCATCTTTCGACACGTGCCATTGTTTTGATAAAGGATTTTTTGGTGTTTCTTATTCTGCCATAGAAAAGATATTTGTTTTGGGGCTGATATTTCACCAATTGTCGTAGGTATGGAAATATGTCAAAATGATTTTATTCTTGAGATAAAAGTTAATAAATAAAATAAATAATAAATAAATAAATATCCTTAGACATTTTACACTGCGCTTCTAGTCCCAAACTAAGCAAAGCTTGTACTATGGGTACTAGACAACGGATATAAACATACTTAAATACTTTTTTTTGTAAATACATACATATTATACATAGAAAACACCCAGTCCAATACAAACAAATATGTTCATGCACACAAATGTTTGTACTGTGCGGGAATCGAACCCGCTACCTCCGGAATAGTAGTCCGTTTCGAACCACTACACCAAACGGCCGACAATACAAACCTAGCATTTAAAGTCTCGCATAATATTGTATTTAATGCACGTTGAACTTTCTTCTCTCACTCTCTCTCTCATTTTAATTAAATTGTTATTTAATTTGAAATCTACCTAATCAATTTAATTTCAAAAACCACTTACAATAGTGTTAAAAATCTAGATTTATTATAGATTCAGTAAAATAATAATATTTTATGTAAAATAATATCAAATAAATGTAATTTTAAATATAGTTCCATTTTTTACTGAATTTTACTAAATCAATATCAACTAAACACACTCTAGTCAAGTGTAAGTGGTGTAGTTGAAACTAATCGAGTATAGTTTGGAGATGACTTTTTTTACTAAGCTCCTCCAAACTATACACGATCAGTACGCAAAATTCGTGTATAGTTTGGAGTCACAGATTTACAAACAGGCACTACAAAATATACACGAGCAGTTTTCTATGGGTGCGTTCTGGCCATGTATAGAACGGAAAGACGCAACGCCGAGATGCTAGACACAATGGAAATTGTATTGTTCGCGGCTCACCGGTAAGCCGCGTGGCGTCCAACGTGTTAAGAATTGAATATATCTAAAACCTAAACAAACCTTTCCAAATGAATTCTAAATAGAAAATGCTACCGGAAATACCTACTTAATCAATTTTGGAGAATAATAAAATTTGCTATAGTCTATCCAATATAGCTTGATTAGAATGACAGCTGCCATCAAAAGTAACGACATAACTTTGTAGTAGCGATCAATGAGAGCTAAATATTGGCGGACAAGAAATAATTCACGTCTGACCTACAAACAATATTTTCGACGACAGTGCTTCCAATAAAAATGATAATTTCGTGTAAATGCAGCGTTAAATTACACCAATAAGTAGTAATTCGAAATTATAAAAATCAAGCTAGAGTATTAACGACGTCTCTACAAGGTTATCTCGAGTTACAAAAATGTTAGTGTTGGGACATATCGACAAATGTCATATTAAATTAAAACTATTTTTTTAACATATTTAACAAAAAATTTTTCTAACTAATTTTTTAACATATTTAAGTCAAGTTATACGTTTTTCTAAATGTTCACTATTAAAAACCAAAAAACATTTCATTCTTAAATAATCAAACATCGGAAATCAATCACCGGTAATTTTTTGGGTATTCATAGCACCGTTGCTCTAGAAGAGATGCCCACCGCCCTCTAGCGAGAGGAAAAAACCACTGAAGAACACTGATGATAATGACTACGACTTAGGTTGTACACCCTTGACATGAATTTTAAATTTTACTGACTTTAAATTTAAATCATAATTGTCATTTTTATGAATAAAGATATGAAGAAAAATTGGGTGCATTTTTTTATATCATTTTTTCGAAAACTTATCGATATATCTATGTGAACCGTACGAAACATACCCATCACTAGTCACATTCGTTTGACAGCCGTCATTCTAATCAAGCTATATTGGATAGACTATAGTAATCATTGTAACTAATTAGGTAGGTACCTAAGTGAAATATGTAGGTAACATTGTTTTGAATATAAATTGTTTTGATAACATTATGCTTAATTATTCTCACGCCAGACATTGTTTTCAACCTACAAATCTTATCATGGCTCTCCACATCGAAACCGCATCGCTCCAATTTACGTATCTGATAAAAAGCATTGATAAAATGCATATAAAAGTCATTTCCCTGACATCAAGGCAAGTGTGCACGGTGCCTCATACATAAAACATGTAAGTTTGATTATAATTACTAATGCTATTATATTATTGTGGTCATTATGTTATTTTAACGCGATCGCGGGGGGTAAGTAGAGTGCGATAGCAAAATGATAAGGTGATCTGCAATACTGTATAAAACTTAGAACACATTATTAAAAAGCACTTTTTTTAATAACTTACCTGTGACTTGAGTCACAATTTAAGCCGACTTCAAGTCAGCGTGGTAGGATAGTGCTGCAGTGTACTTTAGGTACCTACTGATTCTGCACTGAGATGACGAGATTCGAGAAGTCATCATCAGTCATTTAGGTACCTAATAGGTATCCAATTTATCAAAGGCAAACGAAGGACTTGACCTGCACTCCCCATGAAGCCTAGATGGGACGGTGGGCAGCATAGAGTATAATATTATATTGGTGGGCAGCCTTTTCCTTTTCCTTTTAATAGTCCAACTGTTTAAATATATATTTTAAAATTCGTGCGTTATCTAACATTGCCTGCCAAAAAAATCATGCCTATCTACATACTCTACTATAATTTTTAGCTTCTGGTTAATTCTAAATGATTGGAATTTACGTAATTATTTATTGTACTCACGCCTTAAAATGACGTCTTTGAAACAAGATGTTGTTATTGCATATCTCTACGCTAATTACTGTTGTGTCGAAACATTGACACTGGACATCGGGATAACCTCCGCGTCACAACCGCGCCCACTTACGCGCGCTCACGCAGAAGAGGCGTGATTTTACTACTCTAGTACGTGGTGGCGCACATTTTCCATCATATAATATTCTAGATTTTAATTCCTGATCTTCAACCGTAAAAACGAAGAATATGTAACTGTTTATTCTACCAGCATTCGTGTTGCAGAATTGATGCTTAGAGCAGCAGAATCAACCCTTTGTGGTTGACGTAATCACGTTATTGGAATAATTATTTCACGTAGAACTACGTATTAATTGTTTATTTGGAGTAAATTACGGAATCTCCGTCATTTTCACAAATTATTACGAGGAATTCCTACGAAAAACTATTTAAATTTTGCTAAGAAACAAAACGCAACACGCATGCGCTTCACGCACCACCTTTCTAACACCTGTCAAAACCCAAAACGTCAAAAAAGTTTACGTCGCGAGGTTAGAAGTTGTGAAATAGTTTAATATATTTATTTATTGTATAAAAATAATCGTAAAATTACATTAAAATTACTAAAACGTAAAGAGAAACTTATTATTTGTGATAATATTAAAAGTTACTCTTCAACAAACCAAAATACGTAAGTAATTTAAAGTAACCTTACACCTATGAGATTTTTGCTATTATAAAAAAATTGTTCGCAATAGGCTGACGAAAACTGTTTCTTAGTAACAGATATACAAATATTTAAATTTAAACACACGTACATGATAATACGTAGAACTTGATAACGATTAATTAAAAATAACTTAGGAATAAAACAAGTAGTCAACTACGTCAATTTAGGCTCAATATGACGAAATAATTACGAGAAAAACAATAAAATATTGCCGCGAAAACTTCTAGATGTTACTCTTTGTTGTTTGGTGCAAATAAGGATGTTTTTACTGTCGTTTGAAACACATTGGTCGATGATTTCCTGTGATTACCTATATCCTTCGAACAAAGACTGAGGCCTAGCACCTATACAATGCACATTCACTGTGTGAAAGTGCTCCGATACAGTTCATAGAGAGACATTTTTGTTTCGGTGCCAACTTTATCTTCTTTAGATTTTAACGCAGACTACGTTAGTAGTGTAATTTGACATTCTTTTTCTTTAAATTTTTACTGTCGAATACTTGTAAACAAAATCTAATTTCAGTATTATTAGGTTAAAATATTATTATAAAAAAGAAATTAAGAAGGTATGTATTTATATTCACTTATTTGAGCCAGACTAAAAATGTTATTGATCAATATTGGTAATGAGTAAAAACAAGTAAAGAACTTATTTACACATTCTTTTATTTCTTACACATTATGAGATATTTAAAACTGGAAATAACCAGTGAAAGACTCTTTTATCACGTTTTACACTGGTTAAAAGCAGATGGTACCTTCACCTATGTTGATATAGTTTGAACCTATAACCCTATTAAATATGTCATTTTAAGCCAATTAAAAGCAATATGAACCAGACATTTACTGCAAAAAATTACTCCATGCTGTTATCAAATGTTTAAAATGAGTTGTTTGTCTTGCGTGACCTAATGAACTATGTACGTCAACAGTAGGCGATGAGGCAAATCCTTTGCCAGTATGTATTCAGTTCGTTTCTGAAATCCACGATGAGAAGTCACACGTACATTGATTCCTTGGGCTCGGCCAGGTAAATTAATAAAAAGACGTGATTTGTACGCTTACCTATTGTGGCTGATTATTATTAGATGTGTGATTTATTTGTTTTTCTAATCGCACCTGTTGTATATTTTGACACTTTTTATTTTTAATGTGTTTCAATGTTGTGGTTTTGGCTACACCAAAGCTTTTGTTTGTGTAGTAACTGTGTTTTCTCAGTTGTAAATATTTTTGTAAACACCTAGCTTTATAAAATCAATTCAAATAGTTAATGCCTTAATTTTTGTTGTCAGGATAATGGCCCAGATCCTGGATGGGAAGGCCCTGGCCAAAGATGTGAAGGATGAGTTGAAAACAAAAATCGAAAACTGGGTGAATCTTGGCCACCGGGCACCAAGTCTGCGCTGCATAATAGTTGGAGACGACCCGGCCAGCCACACCTACGTCCGAAACAAAGTAGCAGCGGCAAAGTATGTTGGCATTGACGCTGCAACTATCAAGTATGAAGAAACTATGTCTGAAGCAGCGTTGATTGAAGCGATTCAAGCGCTAAACGCTGATGAAGCCATAGATGGTATATTGGTCCAACTACCTGTGCCTCAGTCTATGGATGAAAGGAAGGTTTGCAATACCGTGGCTCCGGAGAAGGATGTTGACGGCTTCCATATCATCAACGTTGGACAACTGAGCTTGGATATGCCGACTATTGTGCCCGCTACTGCCCTTGCTGTTATTGAGATGCTCAAAAGGTAATTTACTTTTTGTCTCACCTTATTGTTTATTCAATGTCATCCTTCGTTTAAAATTCATTAAACTAACATTTTTAAAATTGCATGCTTATCAGTAAGAAGTAATTAATGGACTCATTAAAAACGTATAAATTAATTATAAAAGGTTTTCGTTTCTAAATAAAATGTAAAGAAAACTTAGGTACAAAAATAAACCAAAGACTAAGTAGCTACAGTGGAAACAATAGTTTTTTACCTATTTTATTTACAGATTCAAAATTGAGACATTCGGCCGCAACGCTGTCGTCGTTGGTCGGTCAAAGAATGTTGGGATGCCGATTGCCATGATGCTGCATTCTGACAAGAAGCACGACAGTGGCCTGGGAATGGATGCTACCGTCACGATATGTCACCGCTACACACCGAAGGAAAAACTGGACTTCTATTGCCTTAATGCTGACATCATTGTCACAGCTACAGGTAAAGTATTAAACTACAGTACCTTCTAATATTTTTTAAATAATTGACACTAGGTACATATTTTTTTAGGAAAGGCAACTTTTTCTATTAATAACTTATTACTTTTCTGTATGTAAACATGACTCACCTGGCTGTAATTGTAGTTCTATAGTTGCCAGTGGTTCTCGGAGACAGCTATCCCAGCCGTAGTAGTGAGTTCGAATCCCGCTGACAGCTAATGTTCTTTCTTGATCTGTCCTAAAAAAGAGGTCTTTATTAATAAGTAATAGAATATTTATTTTAATTTTATGCACCTATGTTTATTTGTAGGCGAGTGAATTAATACAGTGTATTTATTTACTATTTAATCAACAGGTATTCCCAGTCTTATCAAAGCAGATATGGTGAAGCCAGGTGCCACGGTGATCGACGTTGGCATCACAAGAGTGACAGACGAGGTCGGAAACACCAAGCTTGTTGGTGATGTTGACTATGAAGGTAAGTTTTTTTAGTTAGACCTATAAGCTTTTCCAGTTTTTTTTAACCATGAAAATAGGTAGGTAACCTAATAAATATTATGAATAATTTTTTATTCTTATCAGAGAAGCTTTGTTTTAAAGTCTAGTTTGTACTAAGAAACTAATTACTGTGCAAAGCTGACCCGTTTTTTTGTCTACAGAAGTGAAAAAAGTCGCCGGTGCAGTCACACCAGTGCCCGGTGGTGTTGGCCCGATGACAGTTGCAATGCTCATGCAAAACACATTCCAAGCCGCCCAAAACCTTCGCAACAAAACTCTGCTGCAGTAAGTCAGTTTCTACCTACGTGCCATATCTGCAATTATCTGATCTATGGTCGTTTAGTATTGAATCTTATTTTAAGTGCAATAGAAACTATTATTAAATGTTAGTATGCATTTATATTTTGTTATTGGTGTACAGTCAAGTTCATGTCGTATGGTTTTTGTTTACTTTAATTGGTTAAAAGTCTGTAAAAAAATTTGACGATATTTTATACAATATTGATTTTGAATATGACTGTATGCCATTGTTGTTATTTGTGACTTGATTATTTATAATCTCCTACTGCTCGGTAAGAGTGTAGTGCTAAATTTAAGTTAGGGTGGATTCAACCAAACAAGATTAAATATTAATCTCAGAATAAATCGTCAAAGTCATTCGACATTTAGACATATTTCTCATACTGAAACTGGCAATGTGATAGTTATACCAGGAGTTATTCTCGGATAAAAGTTTGGTCGAATCGGGCCTTAATTGTTTATAGTCAAATCTTCCTTAATATTGAACTTGAAAAAAAGCAAGATCCATGAAAACACAGAACTCGATTAATGTGAATTGTTACGCGATTTCCTAGTGTACTTGGATACAAAAGGTTATCATTGTTACGCCACAATATAATTCCGCCGTACTTTGGCAATCCGGGTTACGTATTTACATATATTTTGACAACTATAATCTAATCTTGTAACGGAAATAGTTTTTAGAAAAACAAACATTGATTTAAATTCGCATTAAATGAGTTAGAATAGAAAAATCTTTCGTAATTGATGATTGATCTTAGTTAAACGTGACTATAACATCCTTAATAGTTGTCAGTTATTTTATATGGAGATCTGAAGCATTAGACTTGGCAATTCACACACAAAATTGCATATATTTGATACGATTTTTATACTCCAATCGTGTGCAAATTGAATTTCCAATGCTTAACCTCAGTCTAACGAAGTACCTACATCTGTACATACACGTGATAGTCCTTTATTACACATTATTTCACTTGATAATGCAGTTGTGTGTAATATTTTTTTTAATTCAAGTAAGATTATTATCAATTTGATCAGACCTTTCAAGAAATGACCATTATTTTATATGGAGATTTGAGTATCTTAATATTTAGGAGGTTATCACACTGCGCCGCGCTCTGCCGCGGAGCGCGGGGCGACAGATTTAATCATTGTATAGAAATCAAGTACCTCAGTTTGTATAGAAAACACGCGCGGCACTTCACACTGACAACTAGAGTTGCCGCGAATAGTGGTTATAGCGAATAGTCGAATACCGATTAATCGCCATTCACTTTGGCGAATAGTCGAATAACTCGACATTACTATTCGACATAAAAACATTAAAATTATTTCTAATTTCTTCTAAGGTTGTGAGAAAAGAAAACAATAAAGTTAAAGAAATCTGTTTCATGTTATACACCTACCTACATATATAAGGTGTTATTTTTTATACTGATCATACTTTACCAACGCATCTAATAAAACCCATAATATGAATGGTGGACTTTGAGTACTAATAACAATAGATTTCCTATATTAAGTAAGCTTGCTAAACGATACTAAATCACACCAGCAAGCTCTGTTTATTCAGAAAGACTATTTTCCGAGGCAGGTTTAATTTACAAGGATAAACGAAATCGACTTGCTCCCGAACGTGCAGAAAAAAATGTTTTTTTGCACCACAATCTGCCTCTGTTGGATTTTAAATATTCATTAAAAAGCCTAACTAATTTAATTTCATGAATATGATAGGCACAGGTACAAATTACAAATAATAATTGATATTGTGTATTTTTTTATTAGGGAAAATAATAAAAATATGATTATTTTTAACTTATTACTTTTTTGGTTCACTAAAAGTTTATTTTAAACGACTATTCGCCGAATGCCGAATAATACTAGCTATTATTCGCTATTCGACGAATATCAAAAAAATGTCGAGTAATGCCGAATACCGAATAATAGCGAGTATTCGCGGCAACTGTACTGACAACGCGTCCGCGCGCGTGATTTTTTATATGAAAATCACGCGCTCCGCGGCGGAGCGCGGCGCAGTGTGATAACCGCCTTATTCGCGCCACTTTTGTTAAACATCTTCATATAGGTTTAAGAATGAAGTATTATAATTTTATTATTTAGTTACGTAGGTATACGATAATGACATTAGTTAGTAAGTTGTTTTGTGCCTGTCTTTCTTTCTCTTCAATATTTAGTTTGCTTTGCTTTGTATTAAGTTAAGTAAAATCTACAACAAGAATATTGTGTAGGCATAAAAC
The DNA here is from genome assembly GCF_963855985.1 of Ostrinia nubilalis. Lineage (NCBI taxonomy): Eukaryota > Metazoa > Arthropoda > Insecta > Lepidoptera > Crambidae > Ostrinia > Ostrinia nubilalis. The sequence goes on from NC_087103.1 coordinate 11,963,085, forward strand.
ATTCCCTTAAAATTAAACAGCAGGCTGTGAACATTCTGTTCTTGTTTTATTCTATAGGTTGTTGTGTTTTGACCGAAAATGTTTACGTTGTTTTTCTAAATTCAAACATTGTATAATGTAAGTTGGCTTGTTTTGTATACCAATACTTTAAATGTCGATGTACAAGCACTAGCAATTTAAGTTAAAATATTGTCAAAAATATAATTTGAATTATTGTAATCTCTTCTAAAGTATAGTCTTTTTTTGGAGTCTATGGAGAAATATAGACAATATATTTTGGTCCTAGATAAGTAAATTAAATATATTTTAAATACTTATTCCTATTTGAAATAAATCAAACAATAATTACATTTATAAAATATGTGGTTTTTATTTATACTATTTTTTGTAAAATAGACGAAGGCTTTCCGGAAGAAGCGTACAAAGATCCAATCAACAAATTAATATTATACACGACAACATTTTAAACTAAATACTTATGTAATAAATATACAGTTTGACACCATACCCCAATAATTCGAAACCACAACTATTTTAAAAAGACTCTTCATTCTGGTCTTAAAAACCTAATTTATTTTAAATTACCTGTAAATTTCGATTTTTGTTCGAGTTGTAATTGAAAAAAGTAGTTTAATTGGGTTGACAAAATAGTGACGTCACTTGCTTGTAGTGCCATACAAAATCTATGGGAGAGTTTCGTTTTGACAGTTTTAAAAAGTAAGTCAATTGACTGTGGTGTCAACATGTCTATTGTATATTGCACCAAAAATGTATACTCTGTACATTTCCACTACAAAAAAAATCCAACAAGGAAAACGTAAAAGCGTAAGTAAATATAAAACGGTTCTCGCCAGCTCCTTATTTTTTAAGAAAATATTTAATTAAAACACGGTAATGCTGAGTTTATTAATTAACATACCTAATTTAGCACACTTGACTAGCATTAAGAGCATTAATTAATGGTGCCAGAGGTCGCTGCTTAATATAGGCCAGCGGTGCCCAAACTTTATGGAGCCATATAACACCATATTGGAACGCTTTTAAAACATTAATATTAAACCGAATGGTAATGTTACGAGCTCTAAATAAGTCGTAACATTTTCATGGCTTAATAATATTGAGGTAGAGTTGGCACTATTGGAAGGTTCTAGGTACGAATTCCAAAAGTTGGTACACACATTGGGACAGCTGTATACTGTGTTGGAGGATTGGGTAATAGTCAATTAGTTTTATTTAAAGATTAGCTACATTAATTATTCATGTCCAAAGTGAGTAATTATTTGTATCTTTCGCTTCATTTTCATGATGTAGGTAGGTACCTACCAACGATCCGATTATACTATGTTGAGTTCACTATTTAAGTCATAGATACCTACTGTACACTGCTACACATTTTACAACAACTTTTACTCACGCGCACATCCAGATATTATAATACTAGCTTTCCGCCCGCGGCTTCGCCCGCGTGGAATTTTGTCTGTCACTGAAAAACTTTATCGCGCACGTCCCTGTTTCAAAAACCGGGATGAAAACTATCCTATGTCCTTTCCCGGGACTCAAACTATCTCCATGCCAAATTTCATCAAAATCGGTTCAGTGGTTTAGGCGTGAAAGCAAGAGAGAGTTACTTTCGAATTTATAATATTAGTGTAGATTATTTTCTAGCATTATTTTTGACCTACATTAATATCAACGAAGAACATGCACCTTGTTTTAAAACTTGAGAATCTTTGACCGAGCCTCGTCAAATTATAAATTAATCGTTCTTTAGACATCAAAATAATGTTTCGGAAGTGTTACTCCTATGGAGGACAAAGAATGATTATAAGTTACATGCTCTCTTTGATGATTAAAATGGAAGGTACCTTGTGTGTGTGTTTTAAACATTTAATTTATTATCTTTCATAAAACGATGATAAAGTTACTTAACGTGAGCACAATTCTTCAGAAAGATACGTGTGATCCCAAAAGAAGAGCATCCATGTGTGGACCCGTACCTCTAGCATGAACAACTTTCGTCTTCGAATCGTTTGCGTATTCGATAAAATTCGATACTCAATCTTCGAATTAAACGATAACGTGACAATTTTGATTCTCAAAATAAGTTTCTTGCAACCACATCTCATACTAAGTTTACTTTACGACACGTTCACGAGGGCGCTGTTGTAGTTTTCTTACTAAATCTTTTGATGGCGATTCGAGTACGCAAACGATTTAAACTCGAAAGTTTTTTGTGCTAGCCGTACTGAAGTAGGTAAGTAAAACTTAATTTAAGATAGAAATGTTGGTTAAAATATCTAAATCTTTTGCCCCAAAGCTCAAAGTCATGGTAGCGGTAGGGCAAGGTATTTATTTTTGAGACATGTAAATATAACGCCCGTATGCACAAACATTACTATGATGTCTCACAGTGCGCGTGGACGCACAAGGTGAACACATGAACCAATCACAGAGCTCTCTATTCAATGCTGTGCTTTAGATTTGCTGCTTCACTTAAGCATGCATCGTTTGTAAATACGGGCGTGAGTGACCTGAAGAGAATTTGAATATCACAAAGAAATTATTATCAGCCATCAATTTGATCAATTTAGTTGTGAACATTAAACATTATCTTATTTTTAGAAGGAGTATAGGATAATCATTCACTCAACGTTCAAACGCACCTGCAAGTAACATTTTAACGCAACCTGATACATATTTCCCCATTATCTCCGTAATGTTCAAACAAAATTAAATTAAGTCCGGCCCCGAGCGTAAAGTTTTCGCAACAAACTTGATTTCGCATAAGCGTTAAACGCTAACGCTCCCGCATAACTCTAACATCAGTCATGATTACGGCGTAAGTCGCAGCACGCGTCAGCGAAGATAAAACGGCCAGGCCGCCTCTGTGGTCTAGTGGTAAGACCACCTGCTTCAGACGCAGAGGTCCCGGGTTCGATTCCCAGTGGGAGCAGATTTTTCTGTTCGGTTTGGTTGGTGGTAGGGCTTGTTCTAAGTCCGCCTGGCTAGCTACCACCATTTTACCTAAGTCTGTCGCCATAACAACAATGTTAACAACCTGTGTAGAGGATTCTAGGTGAAGTTCGCTTCTACCTTCGGCCTGATCATGACTTACCATCAGGTGAGATACAGGCCAAGAGGGCCTGAGGGAGGAGAGAAAAAAAAAGGCCAGTATTAAGTGCAACTAGGGTTGCCAGGCGTCCGGCTTTAGCCGGACATGTTTGGCTTTTTAGGGATTGTCCGGCCAAATATTGCCTTGTCCGGCTTTTGTTAGGCTTTTTATTTGATTGCCGCGCCAGGCGAAAGTCGAGCCACAGAATCATATGAAGCGCACACACCAGGATGTTGGTTAGCAACCGATGATGATAGTACTCACTCATGAGCTGACACTAATTGCACCCCCGTCACATTTCCGGCTTTTAGGGTAAAATGTCCGGCCAAATGAAGCACAAAGTCCGGCTTTTGTGATTTTGGACCTGGCAACCCTAAGTGCAACCCGATCGAGCTAACTGCGTATCCGCACTGGAATGCGACTCTCCCTCGCACTCACCCGCACACCTCCCCGCATTCGCCCCGTCCGTCCGTACCAGAGCGTCGTTGTGACGTCACGGCTGCTAGGTGCGCAGTTAACCTAATCGGGTTGTAGAATCACCCGTCCGTACCAGAGCGTCGTTGTGACGTCACGGCTGCTAGGTGCGCAGTTAACCTAATCGGGTTGTAGGTACAAGTTTATTTTCACAGGTAGGTAGGTATGTCTACGGCAGAAATTAAAGTTCTCGCAGCGCAGGACCAGTCGTTGTGGAAATCCTATCGGGGAGGCCTTTGTCCAGCAGTCTCGTTATTTTGAAAAAATATTTCAAAATAACGAGAATGTTGAGAATTTTAAAGCTTACAAAATTGACAGTTTCCCTTGGGGTGGATCATTACAAAGAGGTCACGTTTTCTACTGAAGTTATTGGTTCCAGTTCCAAACTAGACTGGACTGGCGGTTTTGTCCATGCTTTGTCGTGGCCCACGTCAACCATAGTAAAACACGAGCCAAATTGCGTGCATAATTACAGCAGTTAAGCTGAGGTATAACCGTTAATGAAACTGAAAACTGTTACAACTTTTAAATGCTGCCATGAATGCAAGCTGTTTCTCAATTTCGGTAATTTGCCGACATTTTTACGATGGGATGGGATGCTGTTCGTATCTTCGCTTAGGAGGTTTCGGAAGCCATTTTTGTTTTTGAAAATTCAAAATTACCCACACAGGGCTCGTAAGGGACTTGTAGACATTCACTTAATAAAAGGTTCTTACAATATCTTAAAAATTTACAAAAATTTGTGATAAACCTACCAAAGAGATGATGTAGTCAAATGTAAAACAATTGAACTCTCCCAAACCAGTTGTATTGTTTTAATTTTTCTAGAACTTTAAAGTTAGTGACGTTATTATGCAGCGTGGGACGTCCACCCACAAGGTGAACCGACGACATCATAAAGGTAGCAGAAAGGCGCTGGACGCAGGCCGCTACCAACCGGGCAACATGGAAAGCATTGGGGGAGGCCTATGTTCACCAGTGGACGTCCTTTGGCTGAGATGATGATGATGATGACGTTATTTTTATCATTGTAGTCGCTAATATGGAACCAATAAATCATACGCTACAATAAGCTACCAAAAACTATAGCCTCTTGATGGAGCTCTTGAATATTACTTACATGTATAGCCCGATGTTCAGTTGACTGTACCTTTAAATTATTGTTACTTAGCACAAAATTAAATGTTAATGACTGAGCCCATTATGCTAGAAGCAAAGTCAAGTCAAATACTCCCATAGCGCTAGACACGCAAAAAATTAATCAATTTTGTGGATTAGTCCTAAGTAAATAAAAGCTAGTAGCTGTACCTAAGTCTTAATAAAATATAAGATCGATAAAAACAATCAGGTATAAAGGTACTTTTTGCGGGCTACATTTCAATAAAAATAATTTAATTCGTATGAAGTTTTATTTTTATCACAAACTTTCGTCCTAAAGGTGCTCTCTCACCGGGTGCATTCGCGTGCATTGTAACGTTACAAATTCGAGCACTACATCAGTGAGGGAGAAAAACCAACCATTACAGCACCTTGTGATATGAAACGAGTATACATCAGTGAAGAAGGAGAACCGAGCATTACAATGCGCACCTTGTAATGATAATTAATTTTAATCAATTACTTAATAGGTACCTACCATCTTGGAACTAATCTGTAGGTACAGTCTGTGTGCGTGCTAGGGTCCGTACCTACCTACCTAACTCTACTACTGAGTACTTACTAGGCTACTAACTTTCAATTTCAGATGGCAAATATCTAGGAGTCCCTTTATCGTAAGTAATATCTTGCAATATCGGATTCTTCCGCAGTATATCAGCTATGCGAATTGGTATTTGCTGGGTTACTGCGATTTATGGCATATCCAGTCCTTAGAAACGTTGGTTATCTTGACTAAGTAACTATACTAGCGTCTGTCGGTCTGTATTTGTTATTACAGCGAATATTGGTTTATTTAAACTTTATAATGTTCCGAATGGCGTAGTTGATACCTTGACATAATCTATCAGAGTTTGCGGGCCGTATGTAAGCAAACATCATCTTAGGATCGTATCAAATTATATGGGAGTATTATAGGAAGCAGATGGTCTTGCTATGCTATCTTTCAGTGCCTTAATCACCTTTCTAGGAACTACCTAGTTCTAACAAGTGCAATTTAGCAGCAAAAATGCAAGCCAACCCAAAACCTAATTCAGAGAGAGAGCCCTAGGTAACCTCTTACTTAAATTACTACTGATTATAATTGAAATTGATAGCGCTCATGTAAAACAAAACAGCAAATCCGGATGCTAAAGCTAGTATTATTAGAGTCCAAGATAAGGCATAGAAAGTGGCAAGAGATGAGGCGCAATCCGCCTATTTCTATGCACTCGTCAAACCCAGCCCTGAGTCGAGGGCTATCAGCGACTGTAAGAGAAAAATCTATGGCAATAGGTCGATTTTCGATGAGTGGGCATGCTTTTTATATGCTCAAAGTACAAGTTCTTAGTAATTTAATAAGAAGTTTCTAAGAGCCGGATTGAGAATAGTCATAAAATTCTTATTACATCAAAATAAAAGCGTAGGTTTTTGTTCCTAAAAACTAGTGTTATCTATAAATTGAATGCTTCGTGCTTCTTTTACTTGTATGAACATTAAACTAAGTTACGATTTGAAGATTGTAACCAAAGTTAATTAAAATAAATCACATATTTTTATTTTTGAAAAGAGCTGGCTTAATTTCTAAAACATACCTTTTTTATTCAAATGGTCCTTCGAGCCTGATATTCTGAGTAACGTAAAATATACAATTTTATCGTTAACTTGAACGATGTAGACACTCATTTTATTATTCTAGACAGTCAGTCTAGCCAATTCTATTTTCGCATATTATTCTACTCTTTTATAACCTTAATGCCTACGTAAGGAACACCTACGCTAATGTATTAATAATTAACTTCTGTTAATTAATACAGAACAACAAGTAGTAACTCAGAAATAATTACAGCTTAATAGATATTAAGAAGAAAAACAATCACATACATAACATTATTATTTCACGGAATCGGATAACTCTTGCATAAATAACCCTAAATAAGGAAAGAGTCCGGGGGTCCACACTAGTGTTGTAATGCTGCAATAAACTATACCAATCGATACTAGCTTGATCTCAAAAATAGCAATAATAATAGTAATAAAATAATACTATTCTTCATAGTACCCAATGTGACGTTAAAAATACCTAGCAATAATCTAAATCTAAATTATAATAACTCAAAGGTGACTGACTGACTGACATAGTGATCTATCAACGCACAGCCCAAACCACTGGACGGAACGGGCTGAAATTTAGCATGCAGGTAGATTTATGACGTAGGCATCCGCTAAGAAAGGATTTTACGAAACTCCACCCCTAAGGGGTAAAACGGGATTCACGCGTACGAAGTCGCGGGCGGCCGCTAGTACTAATATAAGTTTCTACTAGTATTGGTCATTAGTTCTATTTTGGAACTATGTACCTACTTCTCTCCTCCAAACCACTAATGGACCCTGTCAGACACGCAACACAACAACTTGAAGAGAGAAAGCTCACTAAACTTTTAGACAAAATAATTCAATTTATATTTACGCTACGGTAGCCCGGTAGGTACAGACTAAAAAATAATTTGTTATTTCATATTATGATGTAATATCTACGAGTAGCTTTAATTATAAAGTTATTTGAATAAAAAGTTTCCAGGTTATCGACAAATCTATTGAAACAGATATAGAGTTAAGCCTGTGATTTAACAATATTATTATATTGAAATTCAGCAACACTCTAGGTTTCTATGCTCGAATCTGAATTAAATTTTCAGTACCTACTTCAGAAATCGAGCCTCAAAGTTATTTATCGATAGTAAACCAATTAAACCATCGATACCCAGTAACCACTCCAACCCTAAGCGTATCGCTGTCCTACTGAGAAATACGATTATTCGGCCCTGGTCATTATTTATGGGGCTCTAGACTTATGTTATGAGTTGCTTAGGGCAAGGATAGGCCTGGCGATAGGATAATTTCATCCCAAATTGGTCTAAACTTGGTATGTACAATTTTGGGAAACGCTGCGGTTGACCTAAAACTACGTTGGGAGATCCTAATTGTATGTAACTTGATATAGGTTACATGCTTTGCTTCGTGGTTCTCGTAACGGACTATAAAGTTATAGGTTAAAATCTCAATGGGTTCAAATAAGTATAAGTACGGATTATATCTATACTTATAATAAATCTGTAGAGAGGTCAATTCTGTACATTAAATATATTTCCAAAAAAACTATCAGGGGGTGATTAGTGATCGATACTGATGCCAAATATGCAATCAGTAAATTTTTTGTCTGTCTGTCTGTCTGTATGTTCCTTATAGAAACAAAAACTACTCGATGGATTTTAACGAAACTTGGTACAATTATTCTTCATACTCCTGGGCTGGGCAGGTTATAGTATACTTAGGAGCAGAGTAGTGAAGGGAATTTTTGGGAAAACGGGAGAAGTTACTCCATTTTTAAGCTTCCGACGCGTGTGCAGCCCCAATGGTTAAATTTGGTAGCTTAGGTACCGTAGAGGTGCACTAAGAAAGGAATTCCCGAAATTCCTACGGGAACGGGAATTAGCGGGAAAATCCTTTTGTATGAAAAATCTAAACCGCTTAAGTTATACGCTTGAAATTTGGCATGCAGGTACCTTAGTAAACTTAAAGCTTAGTTACAAGAGGATATTGCAAAATTCCCACGGGAACGGGAGTTAGCGGGAAAAAACATTTGTATGAAAAAATCTAAACCTAAATAGATGAAGGGGGTAAAACAAGATCCTCGCATACGAAGTCGCGGGCGGCCGCTAGTTGTATAATAAATAAACAACTTGAAAAAATGAAACTGCCTAAGGCGGGAATCGAACCCACGACCTTTCGCTTGCCGGCAGATGGAAGAGCAGTCGCCCGACGTCGTGGGTTCGATTCCCGCCTTAAGCAGTTCGATTTTTTAAGTTGTTTATTTATAATTTAGTTTGAGAAGCGACTCTTATCGCTAAGAAAATTTAATAATTATATTGTATAGTGACTGCTGAACTTCTTATTTTGCTACATTATGTCTTCTGGGTGTTTATAATTTATAATTATGTACTTAGATGGTTAACCCTTTGTCTTGTCACCATAGCACTTTTGTTTAGTTACAGACTTCGTAATTGCTGTAATTGCTAAAAAAAATAGATATTGTAAGAAAAATATTTTTATTTTATTTCGCGGCATAATCGAATCAAAAAGTATTTTACTCATTGGCAATTCGAACTACTCTCAAATCGCTGTTTTGAAGAAAGTCATAGTTATAGGTCATGACCAAGTCACGCAGTTGCCATTCAGCTAATTGATTAAAATATTTCTTTGAAAATTCATCGAACTAAAAACTATAGTCGATCTTAAGCAATTCTCGCTGGTAGCCTAATGAAACGGATTCTCTGAAGCATCGATTAATTTAATCAAAGGTTAAAATTAACTATTGTAATAATTCCACTTCGCTTAATGAATAGTCTGCCTTCAAAATTACAAGTGAATTATTATTACACTCGAATTGTTACAGAGCACTTAATAGCGACTGCTTACTTAATTAAACGTAATTATTGTTAACTTAATTTGGTATAAGGGCACTTGCACACTTGCAACTTAACTAACAAACAAGAATCGCAGCAACTACCTAAAAAATGCAAAATTCATCTTTGGCTAACACACACTTTTTCATACACTTTCTAGGTAAAAAATTTTTGATTGAAGTTTTTTGTAGTCGGTAACTTATTTATACCTATGACACATTAGATTGGTGCAAATTATTAAAAGAAGAATAAAATATTATGTAAATCATTTTATTTATTCATTTTTATGTTAATTTAATTTGTTTAAAATTTTTATTAATTTATTTTACAAGTGGTAAATAAAATTACAAAAAAATATAATAGTTACTTTAAATCTGATTTAAAAACTAACATTGATTTATCGCTTCAAAACGTTAGCTGACTCCTACTCCGAATGATTGGAGGCGCCGGGTATCGATCCCGGTACCTCTCGCATGCTAAGCGAGCGCTCTACCATCTGAGCTACGCCTCCGGTGAGAGAACTGACAAAATTACCGAACTAGTGCGGCGTTCAACTAACTTGGAACACGGGAAAAGCACCCTTTTCTCGAAGCCTTTCAGGACATTTTCCCGTGTGAAACTTTGCGAGTGTAAAACTGAAACATGGCCTCTGTTAAATAATTGTGATGGGATTAATTCAAAATAGAGGTAAAAAATATCAATCAACCTCTGCTAATAAAAAACGTAACTGTGATTTAACTTTTTGGTGCACTTTTTTGAGGCCGTTTTCGTTTTTTAGTTTCGTTCTAAGTATGTAAAAATAAAAAAAATATCTTCGAACTTGTGAGTCCGATTATTGTCTTCGTCTAAAAACAGCCTTAGTTCTGTCATTTGAATTTTGTGGTGCCATAAGTTTAAGTGCATGAATTATTACTTATTATTCAAATTTCAGCTTTTGTATCTTAATTTCAAATTTTAATATCACAAGTTTATTGCACTCCGTTGGGTGATCAATCTTAATTTAATTTTGTTAATGGGTGGGTGGATTAAAAATATCTCGTTGATTTTTGCAAATAGGCTTTTAAAAAGCACTTTTACACGTCCCAGTATTAACCCTACCACTGCTTCGGAACAATAAATTTAGAATCATAATTTACTTTTGCTAGCACGTTACCGTTACTTTATGTTTAACAAGGCACCTAGCTATTTACAACAACATGAAGCAATTTATAAAGACATTACCTTGAATCTATTCAAGGCTTCATTGGTCATTACCTACTTATGGTGAATAGGTCGTATGTAATGGTTATAGCTGAAACTACAGGAAGAATTTGAATGTTTTGGTAAAACTGTTATTAGATACGGGTGTTCTTGAGTGTTATCTGTAGAGATAAGTAGGTATGTATTTTGAAGAAAAAGTATTTTATAAAAATTTAATTTGGTAATTTTCAAGGACATTTTTTTCAGCCGCACTTTTTTCATTTGTTGTTATTACATTTGTTGCAACAAACTTACTTAATCACTTCTCCCTGCCGGTTTAAAAATAGAAAAAGTAGGGGTTGCAATATACAGAAGCAAGTTACTATAATCTAAATTGATACTTAAACTGTTCAGTAGGTCAGGTCAATAGGCGCCTAGGCGGTATCAAAGCCGGCGGATCCCGCGCGCCGGGCGTGCCACCCGCGTTCCGCGTTCCACCCACATTCCAGTAGGTGAACTAAAATTAGCGGACTTTGACAGCGATTTAACTTTTATCACGGTGACATTTTTAGAATCTCTCGCGAGGAAAGGGATCGGATAAAAAAGAGGGTTCTTTTTTATCTTGCTGTGTAGGAAAAAGATATTTTCTAATTAATCGGAAATATTATTCAGGAAACCACACTGCACTCATTATTATCATCATCATTACCTCCCCCAATGATTTCCACAAAGGCCGGTTGGTAGCGGCCGGCATGCAGCGCCTTTCTGCTACCTTTATGAGGTCGTCGGTCCACCTTGTGGGTGGACATCCTACGCTGCACTTTCTGGTACGTGGCCTCCACTCTATAACCTTGCTGCCCCATCAACCGTCGGTTCTGCGTACTATCAGCTTGCTAGTTCGTTCGTACTTTAATTCGTATACGAATCTCCTCGTTTCCGATTTGATCTCGTAAAAAACACCGATCATAATAAGCAGTAAGCATAAGCATAGTTACGGTTAAAGTTAAGTGGTGCAACTCAGCCTTAAAGGGAGATAATTTTTACTTCGAACTGAGTCTGGCGTTTGACCTTATTTTCTCCTAATAGTATTTGATGGTAAGGTCTGAGATGGAACACGTTTGCTCAGTAAATATCTATTTACCGTACATACGCAGTAAATATCTATGTACGTTCCGTACCGATACTGATAGTAACTAAATAGAAAATGTAAAGAGATTTACATAAACATTAATACTAATATTAACCTACAACGACAAAATCACGAAATTACTTCTTCCTCCTACAGTTCCTCCATCTTACAGATTTAATAAAAAAAGAAGACACCAAAAGAAATAATAATAATAAATAATAAATAGAATGTAATCCAACTCATCCCAAAAAAATAGCACACCGTCTTGCAACTGGAGTAATCTAATAGAACCTTTTGCAAGGCATAACAAAAAGATCATATTAAAAAAAACTTTACATAGTATAATAAATAAATAAATAAAAATATATAAATAAATAACTTTATTGTATCTTTAACAATGCTCATGGTATCTTCACGAAAAAATTACATTTAATAATAGGAGCTGTATTAAGATAGGGATCATTAACGTTTATACTAGTTACATTTAAACTGTGTTGATAGTGCCAAACACAATTTCAATTAAGTACTATAGCTTTGGTAAATAGGTACCTACTTGTGTGTATGTGTGTGAGTGTCGTGTGTGTGTGTGTGTGTGTGTGTGTGTGTGTGTGTGTGTGTGTGTGTGAGTGTGTATAAAACAAAGTCACTCACGTTGTCTGTACGCTTAGATCTTTAAACGCAACGAATTTTGATGCAGTTTTTTCAGATTAAGAAGAAGGTTATGTGTATAATTTGCGCCCGTGCGATACCGGGGCAGTTTGCTAGTATTTTATTTCTTTCAGAGTCAACCCACTGAACGCTAAAAAATGATATGTAGTTTTCCCTCCACTGGAAAACATAGTGAAAAACAATTCTATTTTTGGAAGGGGGACTATCTATGACTTAAAGTAGATATAGATCTTTTCATCCACGAAGACGCGCCCCACCATTCTTCCGCTAATGTTTGAGTGTTATCGGTACACGCTAAATATCCATGAGTAACACATGCACACTACAATAATGACGCTCGGATTGCTCGGATGAAACTCGCCGCACCCGCGCTTCCCTCGACCAAAAATTGGTGGGACGCGTCTTCGTGGATGTAATCGTTATCTGACTATTCACGTGAGCGTAGCCGCGTGTAAAGGCTAGTCATTTATGTATACTGACAACAAGAGACTTGGTTTAAATCCCTTCGCTAGTTGCACTTTACAGCTCGTTCGGGTTACGGCCCGTAGACAAGTAATGCAGACTTGACGACAGAGTAATTGTGGCAATATTATTTTTGCATAAAACCTTTACGGTTTGAGTGCAAAGGCTCTCCGAATGGTCGTTATACGAGTGTTGTGGTGAAAAGGAAAAGCTTAGAAGCAACTTTTTGAGAAAATATGTGTTAACTCTATTTAATTTTGCGTTTTTTATTCATAAAAAGACATGGGATAAGCTAAAGGGATGAGGGGGGAATTGAAGACAAAGTATTGTTAAAAAATATTATTATTTTCGCCTGAAGTCAAACTACAAGGAACCTTCTTCAAATATTTTTCATACCCTCTTTACGGTTCATAATTATAGAAATACTAGCTGTTACCCGCGGCTTCACCCACGTGAAATTCAGTGTGTCACGGATCGTCGTAAATTATAACCTATATGTTATTCTGGGTTATCTACATATACTTATAATAAATCTGTAGAGAGGTCAATTCTGTACATGAAATATATTTTCAAAATAACTATCAGGGGGTGATTAGTGATCGATACTGATGCCAAAAATGCAATCAGTAAATTTTTTGTCTGTCTGTCTGTCTGTCTGTCTGTCTGTCTGTCTGTATGTTCCTTATAGAAACAAAAACTACTCGACGGATTTTAACGAAACTTGGTACAATTATTCTTCATACTCCTGGGCAGGTTATAGGATACTTAGGAATTCCCACGGGAACGGGCATTAGCGGGAAAATCCTTTTGTATGAAAAATCTAAACCGCTTAAGTTAGACGCTTGAAATTTGGCAAGCAGGTACCTTAGTAAACTTAAAGCTTAGTTATAACAGGATATTGCAAAATTCCTACGGGAACGGGAATAAGCGAGAAAAAACATTTGTATGAAAAAATCTAAGCCACGTAAGATAGACGCTTGAAATTTGGCATGCAGGTACCTTAGTAAATTTAAAGCTTAGTTACAACAGGATATTGCAAAATTCTCACGGGAACGGGAGTTAGCGGGAAAAAACATTTGTATGAAAAAATCTAAACCGCGTAAGTTAGACGCTTAAAATTTGGCAAGCAGGTACCTTAGTAAACTTAAAGCTTAGTTACAACAGGATATTGCAAAATTCCCACGGGAACTGGAATTAGCGGGAAATTCCTTTTGTATGACTGACTCACTGACATACCCACGCACAGCCTAAACGGCTAAACGTAGGCACTTGAAATTTGGAAGTTAGCGGGAAAAAACATTTGTATAAAAAAATCTAAACCGCGTAAGATAGATGAAGGGGGTAAAACGGGATCCACGCGTACGAAGTCGCGGGCGGCCGCTAGTAAACAATAATACTGTAAAGTTTCACCAAAATCCGTTCAGTAGTTTTTGCGTGAAAGAGTAACAAACATCCAGACATCCAAACTTTCGCATTTATAATAATAGTAGGATAAAAATAATATGTTTAACTTAGGCATCCTTGGTATAATTATGTACCAAGGTTGCCCACGGCAGCTTAGGTTTCAAGTCACTAGAATTATTACTTACAGATCAGACGACATGACAGGCGAAAAAGCAAAATAAGATCCTTCTATGACTTTTCTTTCACTTTTATACGAGTGTGGACTATTTCAAGCAGTTTATGGGCGCATGAAGTTTTTACAGCGAGTGATGCTTCGGTTACAAATGAATGAGGGGAAGGCATTGCTGTCTCTCGTGTATGGTAAGTTTTGATGGGACTCTTCTATGGTTTAGTTCTGGTTTTATAATTCATCTAAAAATGCTGATATTTACTAACAATAGGAATTGCTTAAATGTGGTATTTTAGTAAGTAATTTTATTAGTTATTCAAATACACTCAGTGCCGGATTAATTCATAAGTAAACAACTTAAGCAATTGCTTAGAGGGCATATAAATACAATCTCTCTCTCTCTACGAATTCAAGACCCGTCAAAGTTGCAAGTTGCATTTCAATCCTTCCTTATTAATAATTATTATAAATGCGAAAGTAACTCTGTCTGTCTGTCTTGCTTTCACGCCTAAACCACTGAACCGATTTTGATTAAATTTGGCATAGAGATAGTTTGAGTCCCGGGAAAGGACATAGGATAGTTTATATCCCGGTTTTTGAAACAGGGACGCGCGCGATAAAGTTTTTTTAAGACAGACAAAATTCCACGCGGGCGAAGCCGCGGGCGGAAATCTATCATGCAATAAATACTTTATTTTTTGCTAAAGTCCGATCAAGTATCTTAATCCGGCACTGCATACACTTAATTTTAACTCGAGTCTCTACAAATAATAAATTGCGCATACAAAAACTTATTTTCTTCGACGCCTTAACAAATGTTGGCTCGCCTATACCTTGCAATTTTGGCAACACGCTTCTTTATACTCCTGGAAGTCCTGGAGGCAGGATTTGGAGTGATTTGTACTGAATCCCATCCGAATACAGTGGGAATTGACACAGGAACAATCCTGTCTGCAGGGAATTCCGGTACTAAATAACTTTGCTGCAAGAGCTGAATTTGGCCGGATGAAAACAAAGACTCTTGGGATATGATAATCTGGGAGAATGTAGGTACGATTAACTCAAGTGGCTTATAATATAATTTCATTTATAAAAAGTTGATATCGATATCGTTATCTCTCGGCCTCCACCTTCACCTTCCACTTTCAGCAATCCCATTTCAACTATAATAACCAACTTAGTAGTGTAATGTTTACGGATGGACTGAGTTTGCCTCCCTGATCCAGTGACAAGAGAGTTGACTCTTGCTGTTGGAGAATTTATTGGTTGGGTCTCCAATTTGATAAGAACATCACATAGGTATACGTACTTGAATCAACATAAGGAAAATGAGAATGTGTAGTGTAGAAGAATGATGAATGTTTAGCACTGCTTATAAAGATGAAGGAGTTACTAAGAATCTTTAAACAGTTAGGTACTAATAATGGGGCGTGTAAAAGAACTTCTTTAAAAGCACTGTGGTTAGGTGATTTTATTTTCTACGTCTCGTTTTCTGTATTGACTATATAACACAGATTGCACGCTGAAATTCCACAGAAGGTACAGCCAGCACAGATTATTAGTTATCCAATACAACACGATCCGAGCGTCACGACCGTGCGATATTAATACACCACTTGCCGATCGTGAGCCGTACGTGCTGGTATATTGACTCGGTGCCGCGTACGTGCGGTGTAAGACACGGTTAATACAATAGAAACTTGCACAGTGTACCAAAAGTATTGGGAATAACACCCGTATTCACAAACGATGCTTGCTCACAAACATTACTTTGAGGTCTCCGAGTACTCATGGACGCGCAGGGTCACACACGAACCAATCACAGAGCTCTAATCTATTCGATTAGCTGCTTCACTTAATCAAGCATCGTTTGTGAATACGAGCGTAAGTGTAGCAGCGTAATTTTACAAATGTAACACATATCAACCAAAAAACCTTTGGCCTTCGGCAAAGAGTTGTAGGGCACGCCCACTGTGTGTAAGGTCTGACAGGGCGCACAGAACTGCGGTTATGTCGCACAGTGGGTCCATTAACGGCAGCAGTGCAGGAAAAAGGTCGTCTTCTAATGGATTTACCGTGTTCCCGATGCTGTTCAATACACTGGTCCAGAAAGTTGAGAAATTGGAAACTTTGAGCTCGCGAATTTAACTCGTTTAAGTAGATACCATGTATGTACAGAATTATCTCGTTAAACAGATTAAATTCAATGTTCCCTTCAAACTAGCTCGGTTGTCCAGGTAAGTATCTGCCGTTTAAAGCAAATGGTTTTAGGACAAATCTGGGTCATTTCTCCTCTATCAACAGGATTCAGTCACAATTTAGCAACCTGTCACGTTCATCCGGGGCCAGCGTTGATATGTCATCTTCGCTACGTAAATTCAAAAAACAAATTTCTGAATTGTATACTCCGACGGTTAGCTAATAATTTATTGTTTTGCATTCTGTCACTTTGGCAACGTTATTGTTATCCAACATTCTGTGCATGTCGTGGCAACCTTTAATTAAGGCAACACCTTAGCTTAATTTATTTATAAGGAAACTGTGAATGTATGGTGTATGTTTTGTTGGTTGTCCTTAAGGCTTGGTATTTCTGCTAAAGTAGGTATTTCGCGCTGTCAAAATCTGCGCGCGCAATACTTCGCCGAAGACAGCGCGCCAAAGAGCTCTCGCGGCTACACAGTATAGAAATACCAGTTGGTTAGGTTAGGTTGACTTCCTTCCGTTCAAGCGTCACACTCACAGCACTTTCTAATACAAATCATATCCAAGTGATACAAATTAAAACAACTTTCAGAATTTTTGGGAATATATTTTAGAATCGAATAAATATAAAATATAACTGCCAAAGTAAACACGGTTCAAAGAGGCGTGGCGTCACCCGACCTTCCGGAATTTTCAAGATTACGTCACCCGACCTATCGTTAGGTCCTCGGGAGCTTGAGCGATTGGAAAAACATTTTATGATCAGTTACTCTTAGTAGCGATTATTTAGAGCTTGGATAATAAATTATAGTTGTTGCAATTCACGAAACTTTGCATGTGGTTAATTACATTAATCAGTACACGCATCAATTTTGTTCAGTCTTTTTGTTTATTAATAAATAAAAATATCATACTAAAATTGCATACATATTTTTTTGTATTGGTCTGGGTGTTTTCTTTCCATAATTTATGTATAACGTATGTACGGGGCTCTGTATTGAAAATCACTATGAGCATCACACGTGGTTACCTACCGCAGGCACCCGCTCTGAGCACTCATGGGAGTTTATGCAGAGGTCGCTAGAGTTTGACTTTGAGCTTTGTTTATAGTCATTACGAAGCAGATTTTGATGGGAAACTGCACTGTCTTGAATTCGAAAGGGTAATTTGACGGTGTTAGGGGAATTCTAGGAATAAATGCAGAGCCTCCTCATTGAAATTGAGACATTTCAATTTGAGATTTCACTTGACATTGATTGCAATCTGACATGGAGTTTGTAAAAATAAAAAGTAATTAAATCAAAAGCAGTAAGACTCCCAAAATAACTTTCTACCCCTTTTACACGTTTGTCATAAATTATAATATTAAGGAATTGTTAAGCAAAATTTCAAGTAGATTGAACCAAAGAATCACTGTCCCATACAAACTTTGCCCCCTTATTTCACCCCCTTCATTTCTTGACCCCATTTCGGAAAATCGGATGCCTACGTCATACAAAGAACACACCTTCCAACTTTCAGGTCTCTACGATATCCGTCAGTCATTTAGGACAAAGCATTTTTATTAGTTGTCCGATACTCTATCGTTCCAGGTATGTCATTGACAGGAGGGCGCTACTATCTTAATGGGTTATTTATTTAGTCCCAACTTTATGCCACTTGACATTTCAGAATCGTTTGACTTTAGATACCTAAGCGATTTGATATCGATGGCTCCTACGTATACTGGCGTAAGTGAAAAAAGTAAATTTTACAGGAGAGCCATTTTAGGGGCCAGAACCATATTTTTGGGTCATATCTTCTGACCTACTAAAACGAATTTAATGAAATTTCACATTTAGCCTTAACATGTAATGCTTTTGCTACTGCTGTTATCAATTTTTATATTTTTCTTATATATTTTGAGATTTTACGCATTGCCCTTTTACGTCGGCATATTTCTATAATTTCATGTATATTGTTCAACGTAAAGAGACTTAAATGACAACGTAAATATAATATTTTAAGCGATTACTCTCTTTATTTATGCATGAAATTATTTTAATTGTTATCATGTGCTATATCAATAATAAATCAGTTAGAAAAAGTCGTTTAATGTACCGTTTTACGTTTTAACGCAAATACGCCCATATACTGTGCTCGAGATTTAGTTAGGTCTTTTAACATAATGTGTCATATTTTTAAAAAATATAAATAACTTGAAAAAATCGAATTGCCTAAGGCGGGAATTGAACCCACGATGCCTTAGGCAGTTCGATTTTTTCAAGTTATTTATAATTTTCAAATTAGTTTGAGATGCGACTCTTAACGCTAAAAATTAAATAACTATATAATGTGTCATAATTTATGAATAAAACAATTTGCTAAATATTTTCATGGCTTTATTTAAGATTTGGATTATAAAAAATATATGTTTATGTAAGCAACTACTCGTATAGATTGACGAATCGTATGATTGGGCTTTATACGTGGCGTAGTTTTGCACATACGCCTATTTGCCTAAAATTTTATTTTGTATCTAATGGAAAAAAAAAATTTTTTTTCTTACTGATGTTATAGATTAGAGCAAAGTGAAATCAATGCTTAAATAATTGGAAAAAGGCGTAAGCGGCAGTTTCGCCCTTATACGTAGGAGCCATCGATATTCAGAGTCCCTTAATGAAATCAAGTTCTAAAATAACTTGAGGTGTTGTACCCGATCAAGCTTTTCATTGCAGGACAGTTAAATAGTTTTATTATTAGTTTCTTCTTTAAGTCTTGATTTGTCAGAGTAGGTAAAGGCTCCATGAGAGCAAAATTTAGCTTTATAATAGTTTCTAATTTTTTTCTTGACATATTTTATTTGACGCCTTGTAATCTCTCGTTAATATAGGTCCACACAAATAAAGAATGTTTGACTTCGACTTTAATAATTATGCTCTTACATAATTAGAATAATATAAGAATAAGAATTTTTCGGTTTTTATATAAGGTGTTATTTTTTTAACTGATCATATTTTACCAACACGTCCTATTACCCCCTATTGGGTTAGTAGTAGTTTCGCACGATTTTCCTTCGCACGAATATGCGAAACGTCCCCTTTCAATAATAATTTTTTTTAGTAGGCGTTTCGCCCGGATGTATTAGAAGTATTAAAATCGCGTGCGAATCGACTCTTTTTTGAACTAGTAGTATGCGATTACTAGTTCTCAAAGGGGTCGATTCGCACCCGTTCGATTGTGAAAACCAAACTAATATATTTACTGTAAGTAAATGCTAAATAGTAAATATTAGTTTGGATTGTGAATATCCTATCCTACTATAATATTATAAAGGCGAAAGTTCGGATGTCTGGATGTCATGATGTCTGGATGTTTGTTATTCTTTCACGCAAAAATTACTGTACGGATTTTGTTGAAACTTTATAGTATTATTGTTTATAACCCAGATTAACATATAGGCTTACTTATGACGATATGTGACAAACAAATTTCAATAAATAAATAAGACGTGTCTAAAAAGCGCCATCTACCTATCGTCATTGGTTAAAATCTACAGCGCTGGACAAACTACTGTATGACGTTCGTAAATATTCATTCAGGGGAAGCCGTGAAACGCCATCTATCAACATGATAATATCTAACGGGGGTAAAACAAGGTCCAACGAAGTCGCGGGCGGCCGCTAGTTTATAATAGGTAGCTTTCCCTCCGCAACCTTATTGGTATTCCATGTATGTGTCTTTTAACTGATTTCTGTTAAACATTTCATGTAAAATTTGTCCAGTTATAACTCCATTTACATCTGCATCTGTAAACAACGGTTCATGTTCTCCAGCCCAGATGCCGAGTAAACAGAATCGTCTTTCAGTGACGTGCAGCTGCCCCTATATTTGACCCACTGACCTAATTTTTTATTATTTATTTGTATCAGTGTGCTCTTCTAATAAGTGTAACAAGACGATTGTATGTAGGTACTATTAATATGTAATTTTAACTCATTGGTTTTATCTCATATTTTAGGAATTTACTATGTATCATGAGTAGTCTTCGTTTAAAAGGATGCGAACGATTTAAATTTCAATAGGTAGACAAAATTGATAATTCTTAATTATCAAATATTTTAGCTTTCTCCAGTAACACTGATATTATTATACTGTGACTCATCAAAGTCATCATTGTCAAAAATATTGACAAATCGCGAACTGTCACGTCCAAAAAACTGACACGCGTCCGTCCTCCGTAAGCGCCACCGCGCGACTGATTGAGATTGTCCAAGCCGTCATGGACGATTTTTTCCACATTTTTTAACATAGTAACTAAATAAGACGCAATATAAAAATTCCATCCGTTAAAAGCCCTCAAGTTATTTCTGAACTTTAGTTTAGTAAAAGATTTAGAATCTCAAATCGCTTATTTTAAAAATAAAACCATAATTAGAAAACGAATAGAGGTAACTTTGGGAATTTATTCTATCGAGTCAACTTCATCAAATCGTGTTTCCATCCGTTAATAGCCCTAGAAAATATCCTCAACTATGCCCAATAAAAATCTTAGCCTTTAATTTTACTATTTAGTACCTCAAAAATGAAAAATGAAAACCTCATTTTCGCCATTTTCTCTGCTACCCGGCCTTAAATAAATAAATAAATAAATAAATAAATTACATGGTACTAATGTGTGACGGGAAATCATATTTTCAGAGAATTTGGGAAATCCCCTTTCTTACTTATTTCGTAATGGTTTCTCTGAATTCACCATAATGTCACAACAAGCATCAGTAACATGAAATCAAAAGCGGCATTAGGGACATTTGCCTGCCAAGTGACTGATAAAATACTCAAATACCAAGCCATAAATAAAAATCACAAGTAATTTCTTTTGGAAGAAAACTTTTGAAGGATATACAGTTACAGTCAGAGACTAATAAAGACTATGCGAGTTGCACCATCTTACTTTGACTTTAACAAACGTCAATAATTATGTCAAACTCCATACAAAAAACACTGGTTATTGTTATAGTTAAAGTTCTTGCAACTCACGAAGGCGAGTGAGCTTTACTTGGGTGTGTACGTGTACATGCACATAACGACAGCGTAATGTCTATCAAAACTTTTGAAAAACGAACAATAGCGAGCCACCACACACGTAAAGCTCACTCGCCTTCGTGAATTGCAACAACTACTTTTATACTATAAGATTTTAAACTTTCGCGTTCAAACCCGCCCGAACGGACGACGCCGCGAGGCGCCAGTCTGCTTGTGACCACGGCTGCAGCATAGCAGCCGAAACGTCAAGCCGTGAGTACATAATGTAACTCATTAATAAACGTCACATTAAGACCTGTGTCTTACTATTTTAACCGACTTCAAAAAAGGAGGAGGTTATAACTACTTATACTGTTAAAGTAAGATGGTGCAATCCATCTTAAATAATTATCCTTTCTATTTGACCGCAACCGATAAACCAGCTACTAAAATCTGATCACAAAATTCGAAAAACATAGCTTAATCTAATTCTTTACGGTCACAAACGTATTATTTCGTCGGTATAACCAACATTAATAATACCACAAGGCAGTTATTCCAAGACGCTCCAGCGTAGTCCAGTCAACACGAGTTATTGCGCCTCCTGCTGTGAGGGCTTGGAGTCCAGGATCGGAAATTACAAACCGTGACGTATGAAACAGCAGGCATCCATGGACAATGGATACAAATAAACATCGTTTGCCATGGAATCCGGTGGGTATATGGTCTCGTAAATAGGAAATGTTTATGTAACTACATGGCATGTACTCGTAGTGTAACGTAGGTTAAGTTGCGTTAATGTACCTCACATAATTTGATCCAACAATCTAACGAATCTACCTAACGATAAACGGTGTATTTTGTATGGAGTTTGACAGATTTTTGAAGTTTGTCTAAGTTAAAGTAAGATGGTGCAACCCAGCCTTGATTTTGAAATGATGAAAGGTTTGTTTTTCAAAAAATATTTAGTGATCGATGTTTAGGAAAGTCCAATTATTAGCTATTTGAATAAAATAAATAATGTTTCAAATTCAAATTCAAATTCAAATTCAAAATTATTTATTGTGAAACATAGGTGTTTACAGATAAAAATATTACATTGTGATAGTCTCACTATGTTTCGCCTGGTTGGCATACAATAATATAAGATTAATAAATCAATGAATAAATTAATAATTCACATGCATTAATGACACAAAACACTTGATTGCTTATTAAGTAGTCAAAACTATAAGTCACTAGTCGTCGTAATATTACAATGTCAATTCAATATTAAAAATTTAAAAATAGTTATTAAAATGTCATAAAAAATTACACATTATTTTAGTTTGTGTCAATATTATAATTTCAAATGTTATTTGTTTATTTGACATGTAGTCCAGTAGAATTAGCTTTTAAATCGGAAATAATTCCTACAAAAGATTTTATTGTTTTAATGGCTTCATTGGTTGCCCATTAAGACTCTCCTAAGTTTTCGACTTACCCTATCAAAAAGTGGTCTTCATGACGGTTGAAGGGCACTTAATCCTGCATTGAATAAGACCAAATTCATATGTTTTGGACAAACCGTTCTCGCGCTAATGTTCGGCAAAGTAGAAAATATACGTATAATTAATGACCCTCTCTACGTCCAATGGTTTGTTACCCACAGGCTTCCAAGTCTTGAAAAGGGCCACCTCAACCAGTGTAACCCTATCAAGGCTTACGAGCTTGATGCGCCTATCCTTGTTCGTCCCAGCCGTTCCTTAACTGCGGTTGCTGGACCTCTTCCTGGCACTCACCTGAACGACTCTGTGTTACCTACTGTGGCTGCCCCTCTTCCTTGTATCCTCCTGCATGACTACGTTGCCTAGCCGTATGCCTGGTCTAAGGTTCGACGCCAAAAATCAACAACAACAAGTTCATATTAAAACGCTGAAGAGTTTTTTGTTTGTTTGTTTGAACGCGCTAATCTTCAGAATTACTAGTTTGATTGAAATCATTATTTTTGTGTTGAATAGCTCATACATTGAGGAAGGCTATAGGATATATACAATCACTCTACGACTAATAGAGGCGAAGCAGTAAAGAAAAATGTTGCAAGCACGGAAAATAGTATTTAAAGTAATTTTCACGCGTACAAAGTTGATTTTGTGGCGTCGAACCTTGGACCAGGCATATAGCTAAGCAATGCAATCGTACAGGAGGGTACAAGGAAGAGAGGCAGCCACATTAAGTAACACAGTCGTTCAGGAGAGTGTCAGGAAGAGGTGCAGCAATCGCAGTTAAGGAACGTCTGGGACGAACAAGGATAAGCGAATCAAACTCGTGAGCCTTGTTAAGGTTACACTGATTAAGGCGACCCTTTACAAGGCTTGGAAGCATGTGGGTAACAAGCCATTGGACGTGGAGAGGGTCATTAATTATACGTATATTTTCTACTTTGCCGAACTTTAGCGCGAGAACGGTTTGTCCAAAACATATGAATTTGGTCTTATTCAATGCAGGATTAAGTGCCCTTTAACCGTCATGAAGACCACTTTTCGATAGGGTAAGTCCTTTACGCGGTATAACCGGAAAACCGAAAAAACGCCGCTTTCGGGGGCCCCCACCACTTAAGCACAACTCCGTCGAAGTCGAAAACTTAGGAGAGTCTTAATGGGCAACCAATGAAGCCATTAAAGCAAAAAAATCTTTTGTAGGAATTATTTCCGATTTAATCAATTTTTGTGTTTAATTCTACTGGCCTAATGGCATTAATCTAAAATACTATACTATACTCGAATGGCGACTACGAACCGAAAGAGAGTAGTGTAGATAGACCTAACACTCGATGGACCGACTATCTGATGAATAGTGTAGGGTAGGTCGTTGTGGAAATTTTGGAGGGAGGCCTTTGTCCAGCAGCGGACCTCTTTTCATTGATATGAACGAACTACACTTTATTTACAATATCGCTGTAATGAACCAAATCAACGGCGGCAAATTCTAGTACAAAATAAAGACACAAAATTTAAATAAGCTAATACATGTAACTGCTTAGAAGTAATGTGATACTCGTACACTTTATGCAGCATATTGCATGCGCTCCGTTGGTTATTGCGTCCGTAATGCTTGTTGGCTATCTGTTCTACAGCCAGTGTTCATGTGGTACTGGATTCAAGTTATAAGAAAAACATTATGTAATTTATTTTACAACGTCAAGTGGTTAGACTATGGACTCTCTTGATTCTGTAGGTAGTTATGAGTTATATTCCCAGATGAAGAATTTATAATTTGAAAAAATAGTGCTTCTAATTTGGCCATGATACGTATATGCAAGCATAAAGCAACCTTAAAAACTTATTACATACTTCGACATAAGAGTTTATGAGAAATAAAAAGCATTTGATGCAAACCTACAATGTAAATAAAATATGGAAAATGACGTACTTTTCAAAACTGTCAAAAAAAGGTCTAACTTTACAAGAAACGGAAAATTCGTTGTCGGAAAATCGAAACAGTGTAATCCGCACTTATAGCCGACAGTTTATTACAAAAACTGAAACGCTTGTTGAACACCTATTTGTATGTAAATGTTATTTTAAACGAGTGTTACAACTTTTTTGTAATAAGGCCCTTTTTTATAAACCTTCCCCGCTTGCACTCGTGTCTTAGCCCCGGATAATATATCGCCGCGTACAGTGCAATAGCTGCCTGCATCGGTGCGTTATTTAATTTTATCGACTTTTCTTAGGTGTGCGAGTTTCATCAGAGTTTTCCTCGCTGGAATTTATGGGAAGACGAACTTTGTAATTTCCATTCTAGGATAAGCTCGGGTTTTGGAGCTGAGCCAATTGAGCGGGCAAATTGTGTGTGCGATTTTAATTGTTGTAATGTTGAGTTTTAATGTTAATAGTACTTAAGTTTAGATAATCCGTTGTTAATGAGTCATACAAATAGTTTTTATGTACCTACTACTAGCCACCCGCCCCTGCTACGAATGGGTGGTTTACATTATGAATCACTCTATTTGACTCTATCTATTGTTAAAAACTGTACCTATTATCCGTTGTGTAGTTTAAAAGATCTAACCGCACAAACAGCGGGGGCGAATTTTTCTAATGTAAAAATTAGATAAGTAAACGTTTTTAACCGACTTTTCAAAGTTATCTCTAATTTTCATGTAAAAGTAAAATTTAATAAGTTTCAGATCCGAACAATTTCGTAAAACTTGCCAAGTAAAAAGGTTGAAATTATTCAATTATCTGAGAAACAAAGAATAAAATAGAAAACTTAGAATAGAAAAGAAAAACTAAATTCAAACAGACCAAAATCCGAAATACCAGTTCGCAAACTAGATATACCGAACTCATCCGTCAGTCAGAGTCCATCAGTTTCAGAGATATCCGTTGAAACGCTGAGAGCAACATAGTACGGCCGACAGCACTATTATAGTACATACATTTTTGTAGCAATGTCAACCGTATTACAAAGACATAGATTCCTGTGTTTAGCTTGTGCTGTCGACATAGAACGTGAATCGGACGTTACAAACAGTTCTGATCCGTCCAATCGAGCACGGACGCTTCCATAGAGGCTTCAATAGCTATGTTCAATATGTTTTTGAAACGCAGCTCGCATTGTATGAAATAGGCATGACAATTTACGTAGTGTGGAGGATAGTTTTTAGGGTTCGTTTTTGTGCGTTTTATGGTACTGACCGAATACAAGGCTTGTTTTTGTTTTATGCGCTTTGTAGGGATAATAGTACAGTCAACGCCATATAGTTCGTGACACCCAATGTGGCCAAAAAGTTGATGACACAAAACCTTATTCCAAATTTTCACAAAGACGTGTTGCGAACTTTTGGCTACTTTGGCTACTATGGCAATTTTTGTCTTTTCTAAGGTTGAGTTGCACCACCTAATTTTGACCGTACCTATACCTAACGATAACCGGTGTTTTTTGTATGGAGTTTGACAGATTTTTGACGTTTGCCAAAGTTAAAATATAAAATGGTGCCACCCAGCCTAAAACAATCAATAGTGGTTGAGGTTCATTATACTTATTAATACGAAGTTTTAATTATAGGCACCGGATCAACTACGTTACTTCTGAGAATGACCTACTCGTAATAATCTCATCAGCTCGAGTAGCTTTTAGATTGTATTGCCCCTGAAATAGATATTTACAATTACATTATTTATATTAATAAACTTTCTTTATTAATTACCTATAACCAGTAGGTACATACCTGTATTTATGTATGAAACAGCCACTGTACTTACTTTACTACATTTAGGCTGGGTTGCATCTTACATTCATCATCATCATCATCATCTCAGCCATAGGACGTCCACAGCTGAACATAGACCTCCCCCAATGCTTTCCATGTTACCCGGTTGGTAGCGGCCTGCGTCCAGCGCTTTATTTTGCATTTTACTTTAGCTTTGACAAACGTCAAAAATCTGTCAAACTAACTCCATACAAAAAGCACCGGTTATCATTATACTTAGTTACGGTTACGGTCAAAGTTAGGAGGTGCAACTCAGCCCAAACTCATAATATGACATAGGTAACCAATCAATGCAACCAAACGGACCTATTCGCGTCGTTTCTAAACACGAAATAAATAACAAAAAAGTTCCAATACTTTTTGAAATGTAGCCCCAAGGCTTAACCCTAATCTACTATGGTATAAATTATTATCCAACCGTGCGATGTAGAAGTCATTGGGGGAGGCCTATGTTCAGCAGTGGACGTCCTGTGGCTGAAATGATGATAAATTATCATATATTTTTAAACCCATCCTAAGGGGACCATCGTCGAAACCACAATATTTGCATGGATCCTTGTACGTTTACGCGTAGTTGGTTGCTAATGACCATAGGACCACTGGGGTGTTAATGCGAAGGCACTTAGGGTGCATACGGAATGAGAAAAATTGCAAGTTAATAGTGTTGTGGAAAGAGACCGAAAATTGAGGTTAGGGTTAATAAAGATGTAAAAGAGTCACAGTATGTTTTGTTTTTTAATTAATTGGTAGGTTTAAGTAATTTAAAGTGAGTTACTAGGAAGTGGACAAGGGCTTTTTAAAAGACCAATTGTAAAAAATAAATAACTATTTATGATTTCCTATCCTACAAGTCCTACTAATATTATAAATGCGAAAGTTTGGAAGTCTAGTGGTCTGGATGTCTGGATGGATGTTTGTTACTCTTTCACGTAGAAACTACTGAACGGATTTTGATGAAACTTTACAGTATTATTGTTTATAACCCAGAATAACATATAGGCTATAATTTATGACGATATGTGACAAACTAAATTTCACTCGGGTGAAGCCGCGGGCAAAAGCTAGTTAAAAATCTAAGGCTTTCAAACCTTTGATAGCTTAACTAACGTACCCTCCGAAACACTAGATGTTATTTCTTTTTGATGATGATTTAATGAAACCTCCAATGACCTAACAGAATTACATAAGAAGGAACTAGAAATAGAACCCAGAACATTTCGAATCTAGAGTCTCGCTCTCAAGCCACTGGACCACTGAGGTTTTTATAATTCACTGAATCGTTAAATACCTGCCTAGATTCACTGAGTTTCGTACTTACCCATCAGTACCAAACACTAAGCACCTTACGTAAAGTATCAGTCAATAGTTACCCATCACATTATACTTTACAAATCCGCTTTTACAAGTTGCTGGCACTAAGTTCGCTGTTTGCTGGTTCGATAACTTCGCCCCGAACGTGTTGCGAACTATAAACATGATTATACCATACCATACACGATAAACATCGAAGTAAACATAAATGTAAAGTTCAACAGAACTGTGAAAGATACACGGGAATAAGTTACTCGTATTCTAACGAACAACAAGGATTTATCGTTGAAAGCTGGTAAATACGTAGGCTGGGCTGCACCATCTTACTTTATCTTTAACAAACGTCAAAAATCTGTCAAACTCCATACAAAAACAACGGTTATCGTCAAACTTACGGTTAAAGTTAGGTGCAACTTAGCTTTGCAATCTCCACTAATATTATAGAGTTGAAGAATTTGTTCGTTTGGTAACGCGCTGATCTCAGGAACTATTAGTTCGATTTGGAAAAATCTTTTTGTGTTGAATCCAGGAAGGCTATGGCTATAACATCACGACTACGACCATTAGTGGAGCATCAATGAAACATGTTGCAAAAACGGAAAAAATATTCAAATCATTTTCACGTATACGTAACGAAGTGACGGGTACAGCTAGTAATGTTATACTCGTTAAGGAACGATGTAGCTTACATGTTATAATCTAAATATATAAAAGGAGAAATCTAAATATATAAAAGGAAAAACTGACTGACTGACTGACATATTAACGCACAGCCTAAACGGCTAAACGTAGGCACTTGAAATTTGGAAGAGACGTAGCTTAGGTACCGTAGAGGTGCACTAAGAAAGGAATTCCCGAAATTTCCACGGGAACGGGAATTAGCGGGAAAATCCTTTTGTATGAAAAATCTAAACCGCTTAAGTTAGACGCTTGAAATTGCAGATTTTTCCAAAATAATTACTCTTCATTTATAAGTAAAACTTAAAATTTTAAACGGAATTCTTTTGTAGTTGCATAATATAAATTGCCATCAAAGTTCTCACTAACCCCTTTGCTTCACACCAAGAGAAGGTGTCTACAGTCGTTTATTCGCGTAATTAAATATTAACATTCCTCTGGGTTTTACAGGCTGCTGCTACGAGTTTTATACGCTGCTCCATTCTACAATAGACGTGGGAAAAGAAGACTCAAAATGCATTTACTAGTTGTTAGAGATTTACACCAACAGTCATCATAATTAATCATCTGATAATCATCATGATCATCGCTATATCTATCTCAGACACAGACTGAACGCGTTAGTTTGGCCGAAGCTATAGTCATTTAGTCTCCACTGCAGGAACATGACTCTCTAATTTACCAGAGGTAAATGGAGTATGGTGCACACCCACAAGGTGGACCGACGACATCATAAAGGTAGCAGGAAGGCGCTGGACCGCAGGCCGCTACCAACCGGGCATCATGGAAAGCATTGGGGGAGGCCTATGTTCAGCAGTTGATGAGATAATGATGATGATGATGATGATGAAATGGAGGATTTCATCTACACTCCTCACGCTGGCCAGATGGACCTCACGTCGGTCCTCCGAGTAGAAGGCCTGCCTACAATATCTTTCTCGATCCGTTTTTCCATTAGTTGCCTCTAAAAATGCATAGCATGATAAAGTAAATCTGCTGTGCCTCCCTCCATTATAGCTCCAACCGATAATAATTTGTGCACGCCATCAATACTTGAGTTACTCTGGGTCTCGCTAACAATAAACATTCAACATTGTTACCTTTTTGTGTTAACAAAGTGTTGTTTCAGGACTCTGAAATTTTAAGCGCCTTAAATGCAAATTGGAATACAAATAGTTTATTTGCGTGGTGAAAAGGTTAGATCCAGAGGTCACGGGTTCGATTCCCGCATAATACAACATGTGAGTGAATGAATGTATAATAATCATAAGTAGTTACTTATCTGTTAAAAGGCCTATAGATACCTGCTGGTCAGGTATACTACGCTTATATTGATAATAGCGGCCGCCCGTTCCCGTTCATCTATCTTACGCGGTTTAGATTTTTTCATACAAATGTTTTTTCCCGCTAACTCCTGTTCCCGTGGGAATTTTGCAATATCCTGTTGAAACTAAGCTTTAAGTTTACTAAGGTACCTGCATGCCAAATTTCAAGCGTCTAACTTAAGCGGTTTAGATTTTTCATACAAAAGGATTTTCCCGCTAATTCCCGTTCCCGTGGGAATTTCGGGAATTCCTTTCTTAGTGCATCTCTACGGTACCTAAGCTACGTCCCTTCCAAATTTCAAGTGCTTTTTTATATTTAGATTTGCTATATTTCAGCAACGGAATTTAAGCCTAAGTAAGTCCATAATGCTACTCCTGAGTCTTCATAATCCAATACCGTTTACTTTAAAATAAAATGAACCAACATGCTTTAACCGAGATAGTTTCAACTTCCAAAGAATGATGCGGTTTTATTAAAAGAATAGCCATTACAAGTCTGTCTGAGGATAGAAGCATTAGGGGCCAGATGGAATTTTAAAAGACCGTACTTTAGTACCTACTTACAATGAATCTTGAGGAGCAATAGAATCACGAGCTAAAGGAATGGAGTAGAATAGGTAGTTCATTGTAAATGTCGAGTTAAGGTATTATAACTTCATTTTACGTCTGTCTGTCTATCTTTCACACTTAACTCACTCCGATTTAGATGAAACTTGGTATAGACTAACTTGGTATGTTAAGACCCAAGGAAAAAATATAGGATAGTTTTTATTCATTTTTGATATTTTTACCTTCATTTATATTTAAGTCTTTATGTAACAGTAGGCCTGTTCATCTCCGCGAGTTTACATCGAAAACAAAACAAGCACGATGGCACCCTACAGGATTACTATTCGACAAGGCCTCACATATGAGCGAGCATTGACTCACGCACGCGTATTCTTGTGTATGATGGAAAAAATAAAGAAAATGGTGTACTAAATACTGTACAGTATTTAACTGCCTAAATAATAATAAAAACACAGAATGTACTTCTTTAAGTTGCCTGCAGACACTGAGAGGTAAGTAGGTAAGTGGTTAATATTATTCATGATAATTCATGCTTAATCAATCATGTATTTCCTCCGCCATTTTCTGCAGTTTGGCACCTCACGTCACAACACATCATTTATTTACCCTATGGCTTCGGCGCAGTACCGATCACTGACGTTTGTCAACAAAATGGTGCTCGACTCTTGAGACAAGCTAAATTACACCATATTGTTAACGATATTGAGCATACATTTTTTAAAATACATTCGCGAAGAAAATCTTCTGTACGAAGTACTTATTATTATTCTGTGGTAACAGACCGAGATTCAAGCACAACAACTCAAACCACTAAACGTTTAGCATAAATAGTTATTATGAGGTAGGTATCGGCTAGGATAGGATTTTCCAAAACTCACCGTCTAAGGGGATGAAACGGGGTACTCCAGATGAACGCAAGCAAAAACGCTAGTTTTATATAACCATCCTCATCGTAATCTACCAAATAATTCATCTTTATCACTTCACGAAAATTTTAGACCTGTTGTAAGACCACGAATCACTTTTGTAACTGCTATTTTTCAAATAGCCTTCGCTCCAGCCCTTAAATGTTAAAATGGAGTTTCTGTACCGTATTATTTTCTCTGTCAGAACAAAGAAACTTGAGTTTGTTTCACATTTGATAAGCGCACCGTAACCGAATCGCGAAGTTAGATGATCAATCACCACTTACTTTCAAATTGTTTTATTTAAAGATAGTCCCGTGACTGAATACTCTTCGGCGAGTAGGGTGACGATGTGTATGAACGTGAAATGTGGAAATGATTTAAAGCCCGGTCTGTGAGCACGTAGAATTTTGTCCAATGACCCCTAGCTACCCATCCTTATCGTTCGCGCGTAATTATATTGCTGTCGCGACTGTGCGACTGGCACCCGCAGTGAGTGCGCGAGCGCGATAGCAACATAATTACGCGCGAGCGATAAGGATGGGTATTGGGTAGCTTGGGGTCATTGGACAAAATTCTACGTGCTCACAGACCAGACTATAGTACCTTTTTTCATATTGACTTTAACAACAATGAAGTTGCTAATTTGTTGAATATTGGAATCACCTTGTTTGTCATATCGAATGTGATATTGTAAATTTAGTTTAACTTAGGATTACATAAACACCTACCTCTCAAATTATGTTGTCCTGACTGCGTAGTAACCCGAGTATTTTGTGCAGGAGAACGACGTATTAATTCTTTCCTTTCTGAAACAAAATTACTTAATTTTACTCAATGTTTTTTTGCAGAAAAATGCAGGTGTTTCACTGCAATCACACCTGATGTTGAATGAGATGCAGTCTAGTATGGTCTATTATCTGTTTTTTTTTAAATTATTATTATCCTTAACATTTTATGAATCAATTCAAGGTTTTCTTTCTTTCTATCATAGCTGTCTGTAAAAATTGGTGACCAACAAAGTTTATGTACAAATCATCATCATCATCTCAGCCATAGGACGTCCACTGCTGAACATAGGCCTCCCCCAATGCTTTCCATGTTACCCGGTTGGTAGCGGCCTGCGTCCAGCGCTTTCCTGCTACCTTTATGATGTCGTCGGTCCAGCTTGTCGTGCGCGTCCCACGCTGCGTTTACCGGTACGCGGCCTCCACTCCAGAACTTTGCTGCCCCATCAGCCGTCAGTTTAAATATTGAATCCGATTTCCTCTGTATTTAAAATATTATCCTGTTTTTTAGAAAATAATGGCTTAAGCCATGGTCGCCCCACAAACGACGAAGTTTCGATGAGATTGTATTGGCCACTCCCCAAGTTTGAGACCAAACTCTCGTCCAAACCGGATTGAAATCATTTACTTCCAAATTACTTTATCGATGTATGGCTTTATGTATTAAGATAACTTTCCGTTTGATTCGGTATTCGTTTAGTGCCACTTGGTTTGGTAAAGGAAACTTATATAGCATTGAAATAGAGTTTGGTGTACTTATCTATGAAGCTTAGTGTGCTTTATATTTTAAAATCATATTTTTTCTAAATGGCTTAAGAAGGAAGTAAATGGGTATTAGCGTGGTCCTCTTCGTTGCCAAGTGATTATAGAGTTCAACCCTTAAGAGGACCTTTCATCTTCAGGTGGAATATAGTAGTTGTTATAGCCCGGATTATAACTTCAGTCTCATATTACAACCCTCGCGAAAAAAAATAATTAAAAAATCCTTTCCATAAAAAATATAAAATTTACTCTAAATAGACATTACCTACTCGTTGTAGTTACCTAATTTGTTCCAATGTTTTTGAAAACGAAACCTTTTTAATAAACTTATTTTTGCAACTGAAAATTTCAATATTACCTTGTGCGTACCTTTGTGAATAAATTATTTATACAGTGAATCATATTTTTAACCACAAAGTCCATTGAGTCCGTAGAAATGACCGAAAATTACGTATTTCTGAGCAAAATAAAAAATTCAGAACGTTTCAGTATTATCCCTCGTCCGTCACAGCACGCGGATGTAATTAAATTAAGCTTTTGAGTGTCAGATGTCAGAATCAGAAATCGACATTATTTTGGATTTTGCCAAATATTATGGAACTGAATATTGAGATTTAAATACATTATTATGGATTGAGTTAATTGCGCAGACAGGAAAGTAAATTCAAAAATACTATTCTGACTTAAATTCAAAATTACAAATCAAAATCAAAATCAAAATCATTTATTTACATACAGACACGGTACATTTGCTGGTAAAAAATAAAATAGATCCACATGTCTCGCCATGGTATGGCATGTAAAAATAATAAGTAATGTAATTATATAATATTATTATAACGTTATGAAATTTAATAACTCAATTTTATCATAGTCATATTATAATGTCATAACACATTTATTAAAGTAGTCAATTATTATGGTCATATTAAACATTGCTATCATTATTTTATTACAGTCATATTTTAAATTTATTATTATTTTATAGTAATATTATTAAGGTAAATCGAATCATTTCATTAGTTCCTTAACATCGTAAAAATTATTATCTAAAAGCCATTCGTACAATTTATTTTTAAATAATATTGGTCCTAATGTTTTTATATTTTCTGGTATTTTATTGTAAATTTTTATGCACATATTTAAACAACTTTTCATGTAAAGTGCAGTCCTAGGAGAAAAATGCAACACAAGTCGATCGGGATTTTTCTTGTTTCCATGATAGACATCACGAGCTTTATAAAAAAGACCAATATTATTTTTTACAAATTTGCAAATTTCGAATATGTAAAGGCCTGGCAATGTTAATATCTTGAGTTCTTTGAAGAGCGGTTTGCATGTTTGGTAGGGTGGTATACCAAATATTGCACGAACACATTTCTTTTGTGCAACAAATGCCCTATGTATATCTACACTATTTCCCCATAGAATCAACCCGTAGCGCAATATAGAAGTGACATATGCATGATAGGCGGTAAGTATCGTACTACGATCTGTTATGTGGCGTAGTCTTTTTAGAACGTACACGAATCGATGAACCCTGTCACATACTGATTCAACTTGTAATTTCCAATTCATACTCTCATCTACATTTATCCCCAGGAATTTAACTGTGTTAGCTTGATTTATGCATGTGTCTTTATATGAAATATTTAAATTACATTGTCTTAAATTATTAAATTGAATAAAATTGGTCTTGGTTAAATTAATTTTAAGATTATTATTGTCAAGCCATTCAATAATGTTAGCTAGTGTATTATTAATTTCAGTTTCGTGCTTCGTCAAACCATCTTTGGAGTCATTTGTCACAATAATAGAAATATCATCTGCGAATAATATAGACCTATGTCGTGTAACGTTTATTATGTCATTTATATAAATAATAAATAAAAGAGGCCCAAGCACACTTCCTTGTGGCACTCCGAATCTGTTTACTATATATCTTGAGTTATATGATCTCATTAAATTGTCTTTATCGGTTTTTGTTATAATAACAGACTGATATCTATTTTTAAGGTATGACTCAAACCATTGGAGAGGTAGTCCTCTAACACCTATACCCTCTAATTTCCGAAGCAGGATGCTATGATTAACCGAATCAAATGCCTTTGACATATCCAAAAACAAAACTGTTGTAAGCATTTTTAAGTCCACCCTAGTTACAACTTCTTGAAATAATGCGAACATGGCTAGTGTAGTTGATTTTTGTTTTTGGAATCCGTATTGGTTTTTATTGATTAGGTTGAGATCTGTACAATAACTCATCAATCTGTCAAACATACACTTTTCAAAGATCTTGGAAAAAATTGGTATCAGAGTTATAGGTCTGTAATTGGCTATGTCATTCCTGGAACCTTTTTTATGTATTGGCTTTACAATAGAGTATTTTAGTCGTTGAGGATATTCACCTCTTTCAAAAGATAAGTTTACCAGGTAAGTCAAGATAGGAGTTAGTTCGTCAATACATGTTTTTATTACCTCTGTACAAATTTCATCAGGTCCTTCAGATTTTGTATTATTTAAAGTGAGTATTTGTCTCCTTAGTTCATCATTAGTCACAGGTCTTAGATACATAGAACCACCCAAGACACTAAAACTAGTTTCCTGATAAACATTTGATTTATTTGTTTGTAAATTCGATGTGTCAATGAAATGCCTATTAAATTCTTCAGCTATACACATCGGTTCGTAAATTTTTTCATTGTTAATAGAAATGTTGTCAATATCTTTGTTACAGTCATGGCTATCTCTATTTTTTATAACTTGCCAGGCGGCTTTAGTTTTATTTTTACTGCTATTTATAAAATTACCATTCTTATTTTTTTGGGCTTGACTAATGCATTTTTTAAGTAATCTAGAGTACTTCATGTAATCATGTTTATGTTTACTATCCCTTGATTTGTAGTACCTAATTCTAAGCGTTCGCTTAGTTTTACAACTAAGTCTTAGTCCTGATGTTATCCATTTGTTTCTATTTTTATTATTTTGAATTTTTACTTTAATTTTAGGAAAGCAAAGCTTGTAAAAAAGAAGTATCATGTCGTGAAAAGCATCAAATGCCTTATTGAAATCGTTTTCCAGTAATACTTCACTAAATGATAGCTTCTTTAGGCAAGTCTTAAATATTTTTAAATTATCTGAACTGTAATCTCTTTTTAGTATATAAGTAACTTTTGGATTATGCTTTTTACTTTCTACTGGAAAATGAAGCACCTGTGCAGTTTCATGATCCGATAATCCTAAATGTAATACATATGCTGAAGTGTCATCAATATTGCTCAGAATATGATCTATACAAGAGGATCTTCGTGTAGGTTCGTTTATGTGTATAGTGAGGTTGTAATTTTTTGTAAGATCCTGCAGAGATTTAGTTACTTTGTCAGCTTTTAATGTATTAATGTTGAAATCACCCAAAACAACAATTTTCTTTTTTCTATTACGATTTAAATCATGTAACAACGAGTCTAGATTATTCAAAAAAACGTTTACGTCAGATGCCGGAGTTCTATAAAGACAAACAATTATCAAATTATTGTGAGGAATTTCTACAGCACAACATTCAAAAACCTTTGATTTGGCATGTTTCGCAATATTAACGTTTTTTTTTGTAAATTAAACCTTTTTTAACGAGTATACAAACTCCCCCCCTTCTATTTGGCCTGCTATAAAAGGAAACTAGTTCATAATTTGAAAGTCTGAAACAGTTTTCATGCCCAGCTTTTAAAAATGTTTCGCTAAGACATAAAACATCGGGAGTATTATTTGAAAGTTTAAGATCAGCCAGTGTCAATTCAATAATGTCCATCTTAGATAAAGCACTTGCTATATTTTGGTGCATTATTATAAAAAAATTATTGTTTACAGATTCGAAAAAACATCTGTGTATTGTTATAGAGACTAAAAGACTTAAAAGTTCAGGATACTCAATATGTTTTTACAGTTAATACACCAATGCTGCTACTTCGAAACGTGCTACAACGAATCGTAGCACGCTACGCCGAATCGTAGCATTCTACACCGAATCGTAGCATCCTACGCCGAATCGTAGCACCCTACGCCAAATCGTGTCTGGAGCGAAGTTTTCAAGAATATCTTGGTAATGAAGGACATTCACTCGTTGCTTCCATCCTTACTGGTTTCAGATAGATTAATCAAGCCTTAGAGGCCCGCCCTTCTGTCGGGGAAAGTCCTACATATAAAACCCAATGCATTTCCTGTAGGCTTAGGATTCGCAACGCGATAAGCGGTTATCACGCCATTTTATCGATTTTGCCCATACATTTTGACGTCGATAAGAGTAATCCTAGCCCGGCTTATGTAAAAAGGCAGAATAACGAAGATTTTAATATAATCAACATTTCTGTCAAAGCAAGGTTGCTCACGACTAGCTCTAGCCGTATTATGTCAGTCGAGCAACAGGCGCGGTGTCAGTCTATAAAATAATTTGCATCGGAAGCCTGGGAGGATCCCTACCAAGTCAGAGGCAATCCTCATAGTAACGAAGTCGGAAATTTATTCATAGCCTCCACCGCCGCTGTAAATGCGCGCCGGGCTATACAATCGGAATTTCGTTTTGATTTCAGCTCATCTTAGATTCAGAAACAATAATTATGGGGACATTATTTTCTATGCAAATTCGTTTGACACCGCTCGGGCGGGTTGTTTGTTCACTTTACATTTTATGTAATATTTATAGAGGTTTCCATCTACTACATTTTCTAGGAACTATTCATAAATAAGTAGGTACCTATAGACTCCAGTAGAAGCTTACAGTGACTTAAATATTTCCTTTCTTTTGCTTCCTTAACTTTCTTTCATATTCAATCGAAATTATTAGACGATCAGTGCTTCATGGCTTTTGAATTTGATTCCCACTGATAGCAAGTAAACAATAAAGTATAGTATTCATTTTTAGAGTTTCACTTCACTTAGGTAGATTATCCTAGTGCAAAACGCTATATTAAGGTCAACTATGTGTCACCTTAAACAGATGACCGGTACGATTTTGCAACTGTAAGCAAATTAAATAAAAACATCCATTCTCTTTTACATAGTGTACTCAAACGGCTGTAAAAATAATTAGTCCATTACGAGAGCTCTGTATTTACTCAAGTAACCAATTAGCAAGCTCAATTTAAGTAACAAATGAAACACAATAAAACTGAAGGTACTTTTTCACCTAAACCGCTGGGTTTAGTATAATTTTTAATGCAAAATGAGACGTCAGTAATTATTCAGCAAGACGAATGCTGTTAAAGATATCTCACGTTCCCTTTTTATCTTTTTGACAAATTGGAGGTTCCGGACGGAAATAATTCAGGTATGGGGTGTGCGGACTTTTTCTAAGCTCAAAGTTGCGTTTGGTTAGAAAATGACGCCTCTGAAAAACTTTTGTTCGAGGTGAGTTGTTTAATAATGTAACAAACAGGGCTTCAATGTAAGTACTTTTCTGTTTCTGTTTGTAAAATATATTT
Source organism: Ostrinia nubilalis (assembly GCF_963855985.1). Classification (NCBI taxonomy): domain Eukaryota; kingdom Metazoa; phylum Arthropoda; class Insecta; order Lepidoptera; family Crambidae; genus Ostrinia; species Ostrinia nubilalis. The sequence continues at coordinate 12,001,559 of NC_087103.1, forward strand.
TTATACAAATACTTTAGTTTTTTATCTGTATTTATAACATTGAACAATTCTTCGTAAACGTTTAACCTATTCTTTGATCCCAATTCTCTAATAAACAGAAAACAAATTTACAAAATTCAAACAAAAACTTCGTACATCGAGAAATAGTAGGTAGTATTGAAATTAACTAAATCCCAAAACGGTCTAGGAGTAATTCTACGAACCAGTTATTCTCTTACCTACCTCTGTTAAAAATATTTTAATAAGAACATTAAAACATTTAAAATGCAGTTGGAATGAAACAATAGGGGCAGCAGCATACGATAAGCAGCTTTAAAAGACTGAGACAACTTACATAATAGAGTTTAATTTAGTAGTCTCACTTAACTTTTTAACTAGAGACTTACGCCCATATTCACAAGCATTACTATGAGGTCTCACAGTGCGCTTGGACACAGGATGAAACACGAACCAATCACAGAGCTCTATTCAACGCTGTGCATTCGATTTGCTACTTCACTTAAGCAAGCATCCTTTGTGAATACGGGCGTGAGTGTTGAATGACGTGGTTCGCATTCGAACTTAACCTCAATCGAACTATAAGGCCTAAAGATAGATATCGCATGAAAATGTATGACGTCCCAAGAGATGCAACGACAAAATCCTATCAATTCAAGCAACTTCCACGCTTAGTTGTGATTTACAGCAAAAATCACTGTGATACACAGCTGATCATTGTAGTTAGCCATTATTATTTTTGTGTGCCGTACTATGAAAAATATTTCTCTACATTATAATATGCCAATTTACTTTGAAAGTAAAAAGTTTTATTTTTTCGATGCGTTCTCCGACTTATCAGTCATTTTCAAAGATGTTCGCATCAAAACGTAACTAGGTCAACTCTCTGTAGAGGACCTGACAACCTAAATATTTATAACTTAAAAGTGTCGGACTGACTGACATGTGATCTATCAACGCACAGCCCAAACCACGCGACGGATCGGGCTGAAATTTGGCATGCAGGTATATGTTATGACGTAGGCATCCGCTAAGAAAGGATTTTACGAAACGAAAGGGGGTAAAACGGGATCCACGCGTACAAAGTCGCGGGCGGCCGCTAGTCTCGATATAAATCATCTCAGACATGGTGACCAGATCCTACTGTACGTGTCTCAATTATAATCTGCTACTTATTTGAAGCCTCTGTGAATGCGTGCTGGAACTCCCAGTTTATTTTGAAATAATTTCAGAATTGAATAAACGATATGAACTTTTGTGTTAAAGTTTTTATTGTGCTTCGTAATAAAGTATGGTTAAGTAGGTATTGTTGTGAAATTCAGTAAATAAGCTATATAAACATAAAAGTCTAAAATACAGTTTCAATAACAATATTTTTTGTGTGGGTATGCTTTGTCAGTACTGTAATAAATGTAGGTATGGGTAATGAACAGTCATTTTATATCGTAGCCAATCCTAACATTTCTCTAGGTATTTTTCGAAATCGTTTGTAGATTCAACTGCCATCAAAATGCATCCAAAAAACCGTGCAAAATCAATTTCCGAGCAAAACTGCGGGCGAAGGCAAACATTATAACTTTATTACTGGCTACTCTTACGTTTCAAGGCACGGAGTCTGGAAATGCGGTTGCAAAGAATATGTGAGCTTTTATTCAGGAGCTTTTGATATTAAAATGTTGAGGCTTATAAATATTTAATGCAATTTCATTGTAAAGAGCGAGTGCGATGTAATTCATTGCTGGACTCGTAAAACATAAATTGCTAAATATTACAATAGATGAATACTAAAGGCCGGGTTTATTTTCCGTACGCCTTCTCACAGGTTAGCTGCCTGTCTATATTATACAAGTACAAGATGAATATGAAATCGTGTTTCTTATTCCTTGGAACTTTCCCTGTGTTCTTTCTAAATACAGGCTTTTAGGTGATATCATAATTTTTCTGATACTAAAATAATTGTTTTGTGTGAAATTTTTAACAATTTAAATGATGATAACCTTACTTCACTATACTATTATGCATAATATGTTAATATAGGCTAGTATCGACGTGATATACTATTTACCTAACACCCTGTATAAATAAATCTACACTTACTTATAAACGCGAAAGTATGTGGGTGGTCGGAAGGATTGCTTTCATGGAAAATTTATAAATGGAATTTTGACTTTGAAATTTGAAGTTGGACACAGATTGACTGACTTTGAATTTATCTAAATTTAGTATTAGTGACGATCATCTGGAATTTAATCATTGTATTCTGTTTTATTATAATTTATTTTGAATGCTGACATTTATTATGAAAGAAACAATAATTAAAATGTAATTTAATTGCTATTCTCAATATTTGCATGCTATGACTTATGGCTGAACAGGCACTGACACTTCGAAACATGAAAATGTAAAAGACCTACCTGTAACCCTGTTTTATGCAAATAAATATATTTGATTTGATTTGATGAATCTTTACAATATCAAAGCTTTATTTAGATAATTTACTTTTTATCAAATCCTGAAGTGATGAATGGGGTAACAAAGTGATTTTGCAACTTGATCAAATATCTTAAAATTATCGTGATGAATCTGATATGGTATGGGACTACTCCCAGCTCTCTTTTCCATACTTCAACTCCTATGTCACCAGGATCTACAACTTTAACAAAAAAATAGTTGTCTTAGGGAAAAATTACCCTGTCGCTGAACTTGCAATCAAATGACGAAAATAGGAAGAGTTTGAAGTTAAGGATCGACGCTCTTAAGTCATCATCATCATCATCATCATTTCAGAAATAGTACCTACGTCCACTGCTGAACATAGGCCTCACCCAATGACTTCCATATCGCACGGTTGGTAGCGGCCTGCATCAAGCGCCTTCCTGCTACCTTTATCAGGTCGTCGGTCAACCGTCGCTCTTAAGTGCCTAGTCTAAATCATCATTTAACAGCAATGATAAATAGGCCTAATAGGAAATGAACCATGTAGCTTTCTCAACAAAAGACAGCTTTGGGGAAACGGGGACTATTCCCACCTCTTTTTCCCACCGCCGCGCTGCAACTCCTGTGTACCCAGGCTCTACAACTTGACCGTCAATAAAAACCCAACCAGTGAAAGTCAAATGTATCCTGGGAAAGGTAAACTGTCATTGGACCCGCAACGAAATTAATCAAAGAAAAATTGGAGGAGGAGCTTTGTGGAAGCTTTATTTTTTGTTTCTCGATAAAGTTTCCATTTGCAATAACATCATAACTAAATCTCTTTACAAATACGTATTATTCGCTTCAATTCCTTAGACCAGACACGCTGTGGCAGGGAATCGAAGTGAGATATCCCGGATTCCCTGTATTTATTCTGGCCCGTGTGAGTGCAGCGATTGGCCCCGTGCGCGGACTGCTAATGCGCGGATACCGAGGACGCTGTCTTTGTGATAGTGTTCCAGCCACTAATATACTTTTGTGTCTATTTCTTCAAGATCAAGAAAATTTTAGGCGAGATAGCCCATTTTTAGGCGATGGTAGCCCTTTTTAGGTGACAATAGCCCATTTTTAGGTGACGAGAGCCCATTTTTAGGCGACAATCGTCGGAAGGTGCTGAATGTAGGCCGCTACCAAGTACCAACCGATCATTATGGAAATCATTGGGGGACGCCTATTTTCAGCAGTTGCTGAAATTATGAATAGCTGGTTAATTCATCCAAATGAATAGCTGAACGGTGAAGGTGTCGGACTGAACAACTCGTGATTTGAGGCGCTCGCTGATTCCTTTTCCAAAAAATGACTTCTCTGCTGGCACGTGTTCGCGCGCGCTAAATAACCAAAGGGCATCATAGATTGCATCAGAATTTTCGGCTGATTCAAATTCAAATATTTTATTCAGTACATAGGCCCTATCCAAGGCACTTATACACGTCCCAAATATACATAGCTTGCCCTACCACCTTTTCGGGACAACTTAAGGGCTGATGTTGAGAAGAAGTGGCGGAAGAAACTCAGTCACCTTTGTCAGCCTCTTTTTCAATAAAATACAAATTGTAAAAGATACATAAGTAAGTAATATTAAAAAAAGTCTGCGATATTAAACTACACCAGTGGATGCAAACTTCGAAGAACACAAGCCGCTGTCCGTGAAATAACTTGTATACGAAGTCTTTGATGCAGTGCAGCCGCGGGACCGCTGCCAAAACCCAGCTCGCTATTGTAATGAATACTGTAGCTTTGTCTGAGTTCGAGTTTCACAGTACTGAACTTATTCTATGGTTTCACTGACTTGGTTTATGCATACGGGAAAATATGCGTTTTCGTAGGTAAACGCTCAATAGTATTTATAGGGCTGCTGTCATAGAAGCGTACTTCATAAAAGCGAGTTCGTACGTTTGATGTTTGCCTGATAAAGTCCGGTCGCGTAATTATATTGCACGTACACTCACTGCGGCCGCTCGTCGCACAGTCGCGACAGTAATATAATAACGCGCGAGCGATAAAGATGGGTAGCTTGGGGTCATTGGACGAAATTCTACGTGCTCGGCGACCGGACTTTAGCAGCTTAAATATTTTATGGAGCTTAATGTAAACGCGACGTCACTGCTCTTGTAGACAATAGGCCTAAGGCTTATTTTCAAGTAACGTTCTTTCTAAAGTAAATGCAATGGACGCAAATGGACTAATCAATTACTTTATGTCATTGTAATAAGAATAGGTATACTACTTATTTTTCAAACTGTATTTTCTCGTAATAAACAAAATCGACTGTTTTTGCCATCACTTTACTTAAGTGCTGGTAGGACAAACCATGCATTTAAAATGTGAACAAAGTGCCCTAGAAAGAGGAATTGCATATTTTATTATTAAAGAGTTTAATTTCAAGTGTCAACTCATCCATGAAGTTTGCTTGTCAAGAAAACTTATCTAATTTGTTCATCCTTTCCAATTAAATGGAATACATGCGACAAATTAGATATATCGTTTTTCAAATACTGTAAACCCTTAAAAAGGAGGCTGACAATAGTGACTTAGTTTCTTGCGTTGCTTCTTCTCAGCACTGGCCCATTTATTGTCCCGAAGCAGTGGTAGGGTTAAAACTGGGACGTAGAAAAGTGCTGTTTAGAAGCCTATTTGCAAAAACAAATGAGTTTTAAGAGTATTTTTTTACAAAGACGTAGAGTTAACATTTGGAAAACAGTGCACAACAAGTAAAATAACCGTCGACATCAAACGAACGGTTGGCCGGTGATAAACCGTTTATGTTAACCGTACACGAGAGGAAAGCCGTGACAGAGAGAGACATAAACACTGCACGCTATGTGCGCGAAAGGGACAGCAGCCTATATTTTATTTAGAATAATTGCACGGCCAGCATTGTAAGTCGCCGGGCGCTTTAAACTTTAAACAGCAGTAGAATTACGTATTTTTGGGGATATTACGCTACTGGAATTACGTGCGTTTGTAGAAGCAAGATCTTTTTTCGGTCCCGTGGTTAAAATTTACATGTGTATTGCTTGTTTTCTTTATTTTTAATGTAAGCAACATTTACCTCCAGTACTATTAACATCATGTTTTAATTTTGAAAATTCTGTTGGTTTCTATAAATAAATAAATTGCTCGTAACTTAGGTACATACCACTTTCATACAAACTAAACCCACGCACACTTTATTAATAAAATTTAATTCTGTCTTAAGATGTTCTAATTCATTAGGTCTGCTAGATGGAATTACACTTTAATAAACTCCATGTACCCAATTAAAATAAAATATTTAGGAAGTATAGTTTCAGCGAGCTTGGATCCACAATATTCTCAATATTTTTCTTTTTGTTTAACCAGGTTTGATACACAATTTATATTGTTTAGAGCCCGGGTAAATAAATACGTAATAACAAATCTCGCAGAGTAAATAAAAAATAAAGTGAAACGGGTAGTTATTTATTGATTTATGGATTGAACTTGGCTATAAACCACTCAGGCTGTAAAAGTCAAATTCATAAGAAATCCATCATAGTCATTACAGTTCACAATCCATATAATAAAAGGGAAAATAAAACCTTAGGTTCAAAATAAAAAAGCTTATCCTAATAAACAATGGCTCGGTCACGAAAATCGTAATTTTAGGCAATATGAAAGGGCATTATTTACGTCGGCAAATAAAAACGCCAGCAAACAAAAGGCATAGTTACAAAGGCGCAGAAATACAACTACTTATCAACTGTGTCCAGAGGGCAGGCGACGTGGCCTCTGGGGCGTAGCTAGAGAACAACAGCCAGTACAATCAAAATAAAAGATTTTTTATGTCATAATTTGACTTTTTATTTTAATCGTTTTGCGGTAACGGATCAAACTCATACATGACTCAAACTCTCTAGTTAACAGATGGCGCCACATTACAAAATTTTTCAGGTGGCTTCTATTTACTAGGTGGATATAAGAGCACTCGAGACTGCCGTCAGGTCAGGATTTTTTTATAATAAGTCTCTAATAGAAACACCTGTAGGCCTAAGATGCGCGCCGTGATAACTTTTGTCGACGTCAAAATGTATGGGCTAAATCGATAAAATGGCGTGATAACCGCTTATCGCGGCGCGCATCTTAAACCTACAGGTTTAGCTTATGACCACAAAATTGTGCCTTTATCATGTACTAGCTTTCCGCCCGCGGCTTCGCCCGCGTGGAATTTTGTCTGTCACAGAAAAACTTTATCGCGCGCGTCCCTGTTTCAAAAACCGGGATAAAAACTATCCTATGTTCTTTCCCGGGACTCAAACTATCTCTATGCCAAATTTCATCAAAATCGGTTGCGAGGTTTAAGCGGGAAAGCGTAACAGACAGACAGACAGACAGAGTTACTTTCGCATTTATAATATTAAGTTGGGATTGTGTATTGTGCCAAATAAATAATATTCTATTCTATTCTATTCTATTCTATTCTATTCTAAAATGAGTTAACGAATTCTAGTTACGCCTTATTGCCAGGAAAAATCGCAAATGTTAATTTATCAGTACTTCGGTGCGTTACTATTCATCAATTTGTTGCAGAAGTTTAACAAATAAGAGATGTCTGTTCTCCCCCATCTGTTGCCACATCCCCACGACATGTGGTGGGGTACCTATGTGTGAAATAAATCTCTTCCCGCCGGGACTCATCCCCGGGGTGACAGAATCGTTCGCGCGCACTCCCCGACTTCATAATTTAAAAATAGCTCAGGATTCTTCGTAAAGTCTTGGTTCCGATACGTGCAGGCGGCTTGGAGTTTGATTGGAAAATGACTGGGGCTTTGGAGAATTTTGCTCTTATAGGTCATATTTTCGTATATTTAGAAATGTTTTCACTCTTGATGTAACAGTTTCATCTTTAAACTTTATTTACACGTACCTACACGTGCTTAATCGACATTGATTCCGCGTATCAAACATAAGTGAGTACTTTTGCTAAATAATATTAAGTAGTAGGAATGGACAAAACATAGGATTACCTAGACACACAATAACATGAAAATTTAAAGTAATTTTATGTATAGGTAAGTTATAGGTAGGTATTAAGTTTATTTCAGTAAATTATTTGGGAATTAAATTAAACGTTTAGTAAATTAAAAATAAAACACTGAAATGTTAAATATTATAATTAATAAACCGTCTCCTTACCTATCTACTGAAATATAAAATTTTCAGTGGATTATACAGGTAATTAAGCTATATTACCTACAAAATAACAAACAATCATCTAAATTAGGCCCCTTACTCACCAAGCGGCCATAATCCTCGAGTTCATTATTAAAAGTGTATTTAAGAAAAATAACCAACACCGAAAGTAATTGTACATAAAAATTCCCACTTGAAAGCGAAAGAAGTGTTCCTAAATGAGCTTTCAGGCAATTATCGTTAGCATCCACCGTAGAGCTTTTTTAATTCTTTCAATTCTTAATCTGTTTGCATATTTTTGCATTTCACTTAAGTTTTTGTAGCGTCCACAGAAAACTCGTTAGGCCTGTTCAAAAGTTTGTGAATGTATTTTCTAATTTACAGTTTAAACCCAATAACTTTTACCTAATAAATTAAATCGATAAATATTACTAATAGTAAAACCAATAACTTGGCCCCAAATTACACATAGCTTACTTAAGTGACTCACACATGAAAAATGTAAATGAAAATGAAAATAAAAATGAAAATGAAAATGTTTTATTTTATAAATTAAGTTGATTAACAAGATATTTTGGTAACCATCCTTTTAAGTTTATGAATACCTGTAGTAGGAGGTTACCGCTCTTCCAAAAGTATTAACATACATTCTTAGTTAGTGTGTTTGTGGTGTATTGAGTGAATTTGTGTGTAGTGTTATGAGTGGTGTATTGAGTGAATTAGTGTGTTGTGTTGTGAGTGGAGTGTTGTGCGTATTATATGTGTAGCAATTTATTTAATTTAATTTATGCCATCCCATACATTAATAGACATAAAATGTAGCTTAAATACTAACCTACTCCTTATACAACTATTCATTTACATCACACTAACATTATCTTCAAATCTAAACGAGCATCGCTAGCTTTAGATTCAATTTATCATAGAAAAACTATCAAACAGTCTTCAGCAACTGCAAATATTCTAGTAATCAGAAAGCTTGACACTCGGAAATAGCAAAACTTTCCATTAGCGATTGAATTTGCAGAAACAACTCACCAAAGAGAACTCTATCGGTCTGTATAGTTGCTGCCAAAAACATTGCTATCAGATTTTCCAGTTGAATTCCGCAAAACGGAACGACGCATTAAAAAACTTATCCGCAAACCGATCAAATTAAATCACATTTGTAAAGCCCAGTCGCCATAATAATGATAAATTCCTTAATAAATAAATTGGTGGAACAACACACATCTGCGTCGGAACAATGCCTCGGCGACCATTGTTTTTGAAAGCGGCCATATTAAACTGGTCTGAATGAAATATCTGACACGTTTCCGTTTCCGGTCGTTATTATCGTCCGAAATTACAATCAGGAGGCTTTGTTCGGGATCCAGTCAGCAAGAGTTGGTAATCAGGGGTAGTAATACCAACTTTCAGGGAAATTATTGTGATTCAGTATTGGATCGATTATGGTACGTATATGAAGGTAACTTGTCTTGTGAAATTTTGAATGTCAATCTAATTAAGTAACATAAAATTATTTGTTCATTTTATGATCGTTCATGTGCTGATAAATCATATCATAAGATTACTACATAAAGCATAGTAAGAGTACGGTTAATAAAAGTCATTAAGATGGAAAAATGGAGTATAATATGATGAGGCTCCGCACGAATTTTTTCGTAGCATTTTTTTCGTAAATTTAAAAATGAATCCCTTTCTTTGGCTTGCAAGTGTAGTACATTATATTATTCATAGCGACCGAGCGATCTCTATACGAGTTGCTAATACACCTCCGATCACAAAGTTGGTACCACATCTGTAGCAACTAACGCGCGTGGACAATCAAGCCCCGATGGCAGTGTTGTCACTATCCAACTCCATACGTTCGAGCTAGATGGATAAACTAAAGTTAGCATCCAACTCTGTACGGTTGATATTTACAGTTGACAATTGCAATGTTTTAGGCAAACAAGAGTTTACAAATATTTTTTCCAATTTCACGTTTCGTGTACCATATAAGTTTCGTTTTTGATAGACTTTATTCAATGGAATTCATAAATCACGCCTAAACAATTAAACAGCCATTGAAACAAGTTTGTTAGAGAGATAAATCAACCTTGAAGAAGGACATAGATACTTTGTCGCGAAAATAAAACTTGGAGCTAGTTGCGGATAAAAGTTTGTTTTAGTAATCATTTCTCAAATAGGGAATGTGAAACTTAATACAAATTTAGTAAAATTTACTTATTTGTTTGACAATAAAATTGAGAGATCAAAATAGAGAAATTATGAGCATTTTTAAATACTTTCTGTAAACTGCCTTATTCCTGTAATATGCATACGGGCTGCCCGCATTTCATTATCATGTTTTTTCTAATAAGCAGGCTGCACGCACACAACCAGGAAAAAGTAGGTACTCACAGACTATAAAGGGCATCGCTCAGGTAAAGTCACGGTAAGAAGCTTCAACATGCACATTATAATTTTCTTTAATCACAACCAATTGCGGCAATTTAACGCATATTCACACGATATTACCAATTTGCCCGAAAAACGTGTGGAACTCAAAATTACGGAAACAGCATCAATTTATCAGAAAGACGCCAATAGCGCTTTGCATGAGAGAGTAAGCACAATACCCATAGAGACAGTAGGCCTACTACTTAATATGTTCTAAAACTATGTTTAAGATCAAAATTGACTGAAAGCAATGCTCTAAAATTACTAGTTAATAAGTATCTGAAATGAGGAGATCGTAAACTAACTGTAAATCCCTAAAAAGTCGGGCAGGGCACATAGTACGCAGAACTGACGGCCGATGGGGCAGCGGCTCTGGAGTGGAGGCCACGTTCCGGAAAATGCAGCGTGAGACGTTCACCGACAAGGTGGACCGACGACCTCATTAAGGTAGCAGGAAGGCGCTGGAAGAAGGCCGCTACCAACGGGTCATTATGGAAATCATTGGGAGAGGCCTATGTTCAGCAGTGGACGTCCTATGACTGAAATGATGATGATCAACACCCAACCGACAGTTTTATAATATCTAAAGACGGTTACAATATTTTATTATTTAAACTAGTGATAACAGTTTTAGTTCGCTATACCGTATTTTTTTATTTAAACAAGAAGTTGATTGTTTTTTATACGAACGAAAACTCTGTCCCAATCTCCTTTGTGAGGAGGTGTTGAATGAAGTAAATATATAACGGACCTTAATTGGAAATTTTCGGATTCCGCACATGCACCTTAATGAACTGCAGTTAAGGTTTCATTTAATTTGCACATCCCTGTGATGCAAAGAGCACGCGTTAAAACAAACAAATGAAAGTGCATGTTAAAGTAATGAATGGATTTAAACATTAATTGCGTACAATGTTTAATTTTTAAATTATGGTCAGTAATAGGGAATATGCTAGGTTTTTTTATTTCTAACATTTCAGTAGCCTTGTCATTATCAAATCAATCAGTGCTTTTCTCAAAAAATTCTAAAGATACAGACCTTAGAGATCTCATGACGTCATTGGTCATGATAGAACGACAGGCAGAGTCTCATACAAATTGCTATGGGCGGGTGACATTTGACGTCACGTTCAGCTATTTCCATACAAAGTTTAAACACTTGTAGCTTTTTTGTTTCCAGTCCGATTTCAATACTCGTACTAGCTTATCAGAAATTATATGATTAACTTTTAAATCGATGCATTTTTCCTATTGGAGCTCACACTTGGACTCGGTGATATCAGTAGTTGCGTGGCAAGTAAAGATTGTGGGTTTAATTTCCAACTGAAGCAATCGATTTTTTTAAATTTACAAAATTCGTTTAACCAGGCTTAATGACGCTAATTTTGAGCTTACACAATAAGATTTAAAGCCAATTCAGTCTTATGTTCTTATTAAGACAACTAACTTGACAACGCCTTCATTTGTCTCTTTCAATTATCCATGTATTATGATATGAGTGAAAGAGACATTTATAGAGTCAATATCAATTACCAAGTAGATGCTCACTGATTACTTACGTGTCTAGAACACGCAAGTGGAATTGAAATTAGGAAACTTACATATCTCATTACAAAGGATGAATATTTTCCTGTTCGACACAGTTAGTATAAAGTTACATTATAATACACAGCAAGTATAAAGTTACATCATATTCTGAACTATTATTTCTGAAATAATAGGGACTAATAAATTAGTAACATTATCACAAGACACGTTAGAGGTTATTTTATAAAGTGTTTATCTTCTTTTGCTATAATAATGCTAAGCACTTAATCTAATTGCCATAAAAAGCCATGATAAATTTATTGATACTAGAACAATGTACATAAAAGTTCGGATAATGTTATTTAAACCTCGTGCTTCATTGAGAAAACGTCTGGCCATCAAACTCAGGGGACGTTAACAGCCATAAAAATACCCATGAAACGTTCGATGCTCAATTCAGCATCTCCTCATCTCCCCACCTCCCCACTTCCCCAGCTCCCCAGTTTTACGAGACATAGTGGTAATTTTTGTGGCGTTCGTCGCTATCCATCAATACGCACTCACATCAAAATTCAGGGCAATCGCGGCAAACAGTAAAAATTCGCTGTTTTCCTTTACATTCAAGTAGGTATTTATCTTAAGCTTGTTACTCACTGTAGATTTAAACTAGATAATATTATGGAAAGAAATCATTTATAATATTATTTTCTGTTTTTCATGACTAAAACTGTTGATTATAGTTACTTAGAACTCTAGTAGACTCTAAAAGTGTAAAGTATAGAGATGTGGAAACACATCATCACACTAATTATGTGTGCTATATTCACGGAGAAGAACATTGTTGACATTTGAAAGAAAGAAAGAAAAATATTAGAAAAATATATTACGTTTTATTTGAACCTATATGTATTAAAGACGTAAGACGCAGGGTTTAAAACGACTTTTGGCTGACTCCACGAATTCAAATACGTAGACAGGTTTAAAAACTCATTTCTCATGCAAATCCAAACGGCTTTACATTGCCACAGTATGCACCAATCTTAACGTCACCAATAACCAATCGAGTCACGTCGCGTCGATTTTCGTGCGCGGTGTCTCCGCGAGTTCTTGCGAGTATTTCACAGTGACAACGTATGCTTTTTCACCATTTTCTCGCATGAAAATCCCTTACTCGCAGTGAAATTATTTACTTGTCTAATATAGTTCGGTTCTCACGCAAGTCACGATTCCCTCTCCGATAGGACGACGTTTCCGATTTTGGGGAAACGCCGATGCTATTTGGGTTAAAAGTTGAGGGCCTTGGCAATCTTGTTTGCTAATCCTGCCCTATCTGCGGCTGGATGAATTTGTAAAACGGCCTGAATGTAATTCGGAATATATCTTTTAGAGATAATCAATGAGATTTTTTTCTCGGTAATGCTCTATTACCTACCTACAGTTGCGCATGTGACTTTTATACAGAGCTCTATTCAACGCTGTGCGTTCGATTTGCTGCTTCACTTAAGCAAGTATCGTTTGTGAATACGGGCGTTAATGTTAATAACATTGTAACGTAACTAAGGTAACTATTATAAGTATTTAAATCAGAAATTACTCATTCATCTTAGTTTTATCTCTTTGACTTAATTTGTATAGTGTTAAACATAAATTCTCTTATCAACATCAAGTTAATGGTGGTAAAGAGCCATTAAACTTCATTAAACTGAAATTGTTTAACAACAAAACTTAACGTAGTGTACTCCAGTATAAAATAAAAAGTTTTGTCTCTTCATGTACCCTAAATTAAACGGTCATCTAATGATGATGGATCAAAACCTTCAAAGCTTACAATATTTAGAGAAGAACAATGACACAACTCTGATATTAAAGCAAAGTAAGTATAAGGAAAAGACCACATAAAAAGTTCCTGCTAAAATATCTCAACCTCAACTTACACAGGGCTGTGTCATATATACCCGCGTGAGATTTATATAGATAAAAAGAACGAAATAATCTTGTTCAAGTATCTCGTGCAATTTAATTATATCGCAAAGTTGGAGCGTGGCGTGAGCTCAAGTTGAGTTATTAAGGTGCTTCTCAATAACTTGCGTACAGTGATTTATCGAGGCGAACATTTAAGGCGAATGCTGTGGCGATAGTGTGGTCATGATCATATTTTTTATATTTATTTATTTAGGTACAGCAACAGAATACAAATTAGTTTTAACAAATAATTTAGATAACAAAAAGGTACATCAAATAAATTTGCACTCCAGTTATAGCTATACACGACATTTGCTTAGTACATGATACGACTGTTTAGTTTAATCTTATACAAAAAATAGTTCTAAAACAAAAACAAAAATAGTTCCAAAACAAAAACTTCGCATATAAATGGCTCTTTTATAACTTACATTTGCCTATCTTTAAGTAAGATGAATAAGACTGCGAAAATAGGTCCACTTCCTTACTCACGCTATTGTAGGCTCTGCACATTCGATAGACGGGGTCGTTATACGTTACATTATTAATGACAGACGCGATATGTAACGATCTACTAGACTATGGATTTTAAATTTTGCTGCATGAAGCCATTGCATCCTGCATGCAATAAAAAAATCTCGATTAAATGAACCGGAAATCAATTCGGATCACCTATACTGTGATGCTTTTCAAAACGATTTTCTTCATTTCAGATAATTATTATTATTAATTAAAAAACTTTATGGCACACAAAAAAAATGCAGTATAATAGGCGAACTCAATCAAAAGGTGACCACCAGATGGTGTGTCAAATATTTTGAAGGTAAAAGGTAATTTAATACGACACAAAATATCAACAACTTCTTTTCTGTAAATAGTTTACTTACCGATGAGCTTTGTCCAGCAGTGGACGTCTTACGGCTGAAACGAACGAACGAAATAGGTTACCAGTAATATAAACGAATTTTCCTCATTTTCGCATCAGTACTCGCCTTAAGCGCATAATTTAGCAGATAGCAAGTACATCTACTGTGACAGTTCATTAACATCATGGATCGGGGAATGTGGCCTATGACTCTATCATGACCGCGAATAATGACGTATTGTTGTAGTTTCGTTCGGTCGTTCGTTTCAACCGAAAGACGTCCACTGCTGGACAAAGGTGCTCACGTGAAGTTAAATATTTTTCAAATATTTTAATTATTGGTATTTTTTATTATGGCATGTCTGTGGATATCGAAGCGAGCTACTCTATGGCGTTATGCACCTGCGAATAAGGAATATTCGCAACAACAACAAAGTAACCATGAGAATTTAGCAAATTGCTACGTCTATAAACTTTTCAGACACCTGTGTATCACTTCAATCATACACGAGCTTCACACATTATTCTGTTATACGAGAAGTTAAACAAAAAGCAACCATACTATAATAGCATAATATTATAATCTGCCTACGTATATCAAAATCATAAGTGCATGTCAGTAACTACGAAACTTCGAACACAACACAAAGTTTCGTAGCACCTGTAACGTTCGTAGCTAAGGCTGAGTTGCACCACCTAACTTTGACCGTAACTTTAACGATAACCGGTGCTTTTTGTATGGAGTTTGACAGATTTTTGACGTTTCATCATCATCATCATCATTTCAGCCACAGGACGTCCACTGCTGAACATAGGCCTCCCCCAATGACTTCCACATCGCACGGTTGGTAGCGGCCTGCATCCAGCGCCTTCCTGCTACCTTTATCAGGTCGTCGGTCCACCTTGTGGGTGGACGTCCCACGCTGCGTTTTCCGGTATGCGGCCTCCATTCCAGAACCTTGCTGCCCCATCGGCCGTCAGTTCTGCGTACTATGTGCCCTGCCCACGTTTGACGTTTGTCAAAGTTAAATTAAGATGGTGCAACTCAGCCTAGAGTGCTACGAACTGCTACGTAACCGCGTTCGGCGGATTATACTCGTAGCTACGGCGCGGTGGATGTCGGTAATCGGGGGGCCAAGTTCTGCTTTTACTCGACAAAACTGAATTCCGATATTGATAAAGAATTCGTTTATCTGGAAGTGACAAATTAGAAAAAATATCGTTCATTTATTTCAGCCAAATGACGTCCACTGCTGGACAAAGGCCTCCTCCAAGGTATCATTTAGGAGGGTTTTGCCCTTTTGCGATTACGCCACGCTTGGCAGGCGGGTTGGCGATCGCAGTTTTTTGTTTGATTTCGCACGCAGACGCTGCTGCCCGTCCGGTGCTACAGGAGTTTGTCGCCTCTTACGACACGCCTCCTGTCGGCGGTGGGGAAAAGTATTCTTTTACGGCCGTCCCCACACGGGAAATTAACGAACACGAAAAAAATATACAATTCTGAATTTAACCGTACTATCGCTCTATTTACTTCAAAGAACGAATTCTTACTTAGGTATCTGGCTTGCAATATGTCCAAAATGTCATGTCTTTGTTAATTTTTGTAGGCGAAATAATAAAATATTTTATATAATTACTATCAATTAACAAAACACGTTAATAAAATTGTGAAAATCGTTTGCTTAAGTTAATAACGATGCTAAAAATAATTTTCTCTTTGAAAGAATCAAAACCGCAACCACAGACTGTCCTAAACCGTGAACGATAAAAAAGGGGAAAGCAAAAATGAAACCTAGTAATGTATTCACATAAAGAAAATATGATATTTCGTGTTTACACGAACATTTTACTCTATAGTAGGATGAACAAGGATGACAATGTTTTCCCAACACAATTTACTTATTCGTCTACTACATTTTTCTTTACAAGTTTAACGGGGCGATAAAAAGATAATGTTAGTTCTGCATTAAAGAAGTGTTTACTATACAATAAGCATGAAATAGCCACTTAGTCTTAGTAATTGTTTAATAAAATTAATCGCATTCTTAATATTTACCCCAAGTTACTGTTTGAGTGTAAGAAATGTCTCACTGATTGGCTTTTTACACTCGATTACGTTGAGGTGGAAAATATTTTCGTAAGAATTAGTTGAAGTTGAAATTGACACACAACATAACATACACATCACACCCACATATCTATATTTGCCTCATATCTACATACATATTTTATACTCTCATCACACCCATGCACACTTACCTCACTTGTACATTTACATACATATACTCACATTACACCCATGCATATTTACCTCACATTTACATACATATACTCACATTACACCCATGCACACTTACCTCACATTTACATACATAAAATACATATACTCACATCACACCCATGCACACATACCTCACATTTACATACATACACACCACACCCATGTACACTTACCTCACATTTACATACATACACATCACACCCATGCACACTTACCTTAATTATAACCTTGTGTACTTAACAATGTTATTACTACTAGCAAATCTATCACGTAAATCTAATTTGTAACTAAGGTGGAAGAGCGAGGTACTCCCAACACAAGTATCTTACGATTACTTTCTGGGAGACCCCGGTAACTTTATTGTAAATGATTTACAGAAATAAACAATTTTTAATTTTAATTTAATTTAATTGTTTGCTTAAAAATTAAATCAAGTAAAGAATAAGAAAGAACTTTTTTGAATTTTACTGAGGCTACAATGAAGACAACAGATTCGAACTTGGACACTTTTTACATAATATTATTGTGCCTACATAGAACACACATAGGTATTTGTAGTGTGCAAGGATCATATCCGCGACCATTGAAAATAATTTTAATGCACACAATAATAACAACTATTATTAATAATGTCTATTCCATAAAATATACAATCGTGTAACTACATCCTCCCAATTTCCGCAGAAGTATTAAAGTTGGCTCATACTTATTTCATTAGTTGATTAAGATGCCGCGTACTTTATTATTAAGTTTAGCTTAATATTCCAGGCAGAAACTAAGTCATGGGATGTTTGACAAAATACCAAGGCTCAGTTGCGCCACCTAACTTTGACCGTAAATATAACGATAACCGGTGCTTTTTGTATGGAGTTTGACAGATTTTTGACGTTTGTCAAAGTTAAAGTAAGATGGTGCAACCCAGCCTAAGTAAGTTATGCAATTTTACTTAGTCCTTTGCGTAACTTTTTGAGTGTAGGATTGCTAGGATTTAATTAGGTTTGTAAACTTGCTACCTGCAAGTTAACTAATGTTAGAAGTTAAATTTGTTTCCTGATTACACTTTACTACCTATTTACTTATTATTAAACAAAAGGTGGAGTCATAATGGACCTTTTGACACCTATCTATCTATCTATAAAAGCCTTTGATTTTTGTTCGTCTTCGAAGATAGGCCTCCTCTTGAACCGTCCATCGACTTCTGTCCCAGACCACTTGCATCCAGTTTGTTTCAGCTTGTTGCCGGATGTCATCCTTTTGAAATATAAAAAGTCCGATAAGATGGGTCCAGCTGTAGCAACACAGATTATTTTTTGTATTTAGTAATCCTGACATTATTATTAGTATAGTATTAAATTGTTAACGGTTGCAGGTAAAGAATGTTAAGAGCAGATGTTAGTGATGAATGCAAGCATTTAGACTATCCAAATCCAAATTAATGGCAAATGTAGGTATTTGTATACCTATTCATGGAAATGTATTCCAGTATGTTAATCATATCTAGAGACCATAGTTCAAACACAGCTTAGTTTGTGGCTGTAGTATTTGAAATATAGTTGATGTAATTTAATCAACCAGCATTTTCTTGCGACTTCTTCTGTGAACTTTTCAGTGAAAAAGCTGTCTAATTATTATTGTATTCTGATGAGTGAGGTATAAAGTTGTAAAGTTACATCAAAATTCAGTTCATAAGCCGTATCACGCTGAACTAAATACTGAGGCACTTTTTGTATTTTTTGTGCTATTTTAAAAAAAAAAAGCATAGTCATTAAGCATTACTATGCTATGTTAGAATTAAACTTATTTATATCGACAATCGAAAATTTCATTTTAAGAAAATCTAATTTTAAGTGAACTGTTGTATAAATTATAAGTTCTTATGAGAAATTAAAGTCTTTAAACCCAACATAGACCTTCACACTGACTCGCAGCGATATCAGCTATCATCTAATTACTTTCAAATCATTCACTGCGTCAATGACCTAATTTGTAAAGCCTCATCTGCACGTGTTTGCACTGTAATCTAAACAGCCGAATTGCTGTTCCAATATCGTCTGGAGTGCACCCTTTCAATGTGTACACGAGCGGATCTTGAGGCAAAGCTGGGTACACACTGATACCTGTGTTACAAATGTTGCAATCCAGGTTTCCACGAAAACAGTTTTCGAGCTTCGAATCATGTAATGGCTTATGGACCTGTGTACTAGTGTGTACGTTCGAACAGGTGTTTGGGATTGGTAAACATGGTAACGACTGAATTTATGCTGACTAAGTATATGATATGAGTTTCAAGATATCTTAAACCTCACAAAAGCTATCCCAATAAGTATCTAATCATATAAGTTGACCTATGATTTTTTAACTAAGCAATATTTTTCAATTAAGGGCTGATTTTTCAATTGTCAGATATATTTTAAATAAAGAATAACCTTGTCATTTTGACATATTTCCCATACTAAAACTGTCAATGTGCCAAACTTATTCTTCAGTTATCCGGCGGTTGAAAAAATATCAGCCCTGCCTACTAAGTTAATTACGAGGAAAATTACAAAATGCCGTAATTACTTACATTTGTACTTTATGTTTGCTTACATCTTTCATAATAAAGACAAGAATATTAAGATGAAACACATTTACTCATTTATTTACGACAGCGATACGATAATAAGTTCGTAGAAATCTTTGCGGCAGGTTATCAAATTACGAGTATTTAAGTAGGAACCTAACAAAATACATTTATAAAGGGAAAATAGTCTTTCCCAAACTTTACATCATAAACGTAAGGTACTTTTTATCAAAATAATCTGTGGCAGTGATGGTGCTGAAAAAAAATTTTTTTTTTTTAATTTAGTTTTTGGTAAGCGTCACATAAAACGAATTTACACACCTATGTTTCACAATAAATAATTTTGAATTTGCTTAAGTGAAGCAGCAAATCGAACCACAGCGTTGTATAGAGCTCTGTGATTGGTTCGTGTGTCGCCCTGTACATCCACGCGTACTGTGAGACCTCATAGTAATGTTTGTGAATACGGGAGTTTGTATGACAGTTGTATCATTATCCTATTTTACTACCAATGTGATCCCAGCCTATTGAGTCTCAACGAATCCTAGTTTGGGGACATGGGCTTGTTTAATTCAATGACAAGCGTTCGACCAGCCGAGTCGAAAGACGTTCGGAACCTCGACTCAGCTTACAGCTTCTTGGAGCTGATTTGTGTTTGTGTTTGAGTCGGTGACTTAGAATTAGAGAGATTAGAACTCCGTTTGATGAACTGGAATTGATACGAGTTTCATTAAAGTCCAAGTTCATGAAGTGGCATGATATATAAAGATATTTAGTCCGTTTCCTGGGTTGGTTTAATTTATTGTTTGCGCTACAAATCAATATTTACGATATCTTTATAAATAAATTAAATAATCTTCTTCTTAGTCTTGATAATGTAGACAGTAAATTATGAACATGTAGGTAAGTAATATTAAAATCTATCAACTTGCTTTTGCAAAATGTTATATCAATATGAATAAATTATCTAAATAAATAAAGCATTAGAGGAGGCCTATGTTCAGCAGTGGACGTCCTGTGGCTGAAATGATGATTATGAAATAAATTATATTAAGGTTATGACATCAAAACTAGCATGATTTTGTATTTTCAAAATATTTAATCCAGTTTAACTTATGCATAAAGTTCTCCAACTTTATCATCGCTATATCGCTTTAAGCATCCATAAACAACATAGAACGGCAACTTTAACCACCAACTTTACCGCGCTTTTCATAAATCTATTAGCATCATGATATCCAACAAAACAATCCTCCCCAGCTGCCCATTCACACTTAGTTACGACCACCATAAAACTACTTGGCCCCGAAATTTAATGAAACAAAGGATTTTCTTGCCCGTAAAATATGGTCGAATAAAGTACTGTAGACAAGAAAGAAAAGTTACAACACCTAAAGGGCCGCGGAGTGGCGTCGCACCAGATTTTATTACTGGAACACAAAAGGACAACGTCGCTCTTTTGGGGGTAGGACAAAAAATTGCGGAGAAAAATGGCCGATAGACGCGCGCGTTTTTGTTTTGTTTCTAATTCGTTTTGGGAATGGGTTGGGCGACCGAAGCCTAGCTTAGATTGCGACTCTAAAGGACCCTGCACACCGATTTTAACGCCCGTATTCACAACCACGGTTCAGTCACGCATTTTAACCTTCTTCGGCCATGTATCTCGGCGCAGTAATGACTCCACATAAAGCGTCTCGTAGTGCAAGGAAAAGTTGAGGGCACCAGACCACGTGGTAGATCACCAATGAGATGGACGGACCAGATCAAGGCCGCAACTAAGTGCTCGGTTAGCGAAAGTACCCGGAAAGCTGCAGTCCGCGAGGAATGGCGCCGTATTACGAGGAACATCACTTATCGTGATTATGATAACCACGACCGACCACTCTGACAAGAGTGTACCGACTGAGAAGAAGAATTCACAAACATCACTATGAGGTTGAACAGTGCGCGTGGACGCACAGGCTCACCCAATCACAAAGCTCTATTCAACGCTGTGCGTTCGAATTGCTGCTTCACTTAAGCAAGCATCATTTTGTGAATACGGGTGTAAAAGGATCATGCCGACGACTTCTCAGCATTGGCCCATGTTATCGTCCTGAAGTAGTGGTAGGTATTGAATAGGACGTGTAAAAGCGACTTTTAAAGCTTTTTTATGACACAGTATAAAAATTATGATGGTTGTCTACCCCATTTGTTGGTATTTCATGGACTTCAAATGCCATGGTGGGGTGGCAGTTCGAGTCCTGTTTTGAGAAAATGTTGTTATTAGTACTTGTCCTTATCATTAATCATCATTTCAGCCACAGCACTGTTAACCTGATGTTTATAATCACAATAACATAAATTCTAACAGTTATTCTAAACTCAGGTATTACTATGTGGGCGTTACTGATATGTTTTGTTTGAAAACAAAATTATTAACATCTTAATTATTGTTGGATAGACTTTATTTTCAAGCTATTTCTGTTTCAAAAAGGTTTGAGCTTCAATGAAAAGAGTCTAGACTTAGCAATCAAACGCAAAATTAATCTCAAATGTCCAAGATAAGGGCTACAAATGATCATACTTCGAAATGGCACATTTCTATTTCACAAAAATGTAATAAAGTGCCACTGGCGACGCAACTCAATAGAGCGTTCAATTCAAATATGATTTCAATCGCCGTTTGTCTTCGCCCGCGGGAAATCTATTGTAAATGCCAATATCTGATCGAAAACGTTTCGCCATCTCTATTAGACAATTACGTTCGAAAAGTTTGGTATTTTTGTATTGGTGTTTCATCTTTAAACATTAGGTAGAAAAGATAACGCTTGAAAAATGGCGGTGGAAAAATACTGGCAAGAAAAATACTTATTGTTTTAACCAACAGGAATTAACAGTTAGAGAAAACGAAAAAGTTTGAAGCTGCATAATTTAGGAGTCTCGTACAGGTAAGTATGTATCATCATCATCATTTCAGCCACAGAAATCATTGGGAGAGACATAATGTTCTTGACTGGAAGGAGTTTTTGCACTATTGCTCTCATGATTTCAAAAAGTACCTATTTAGAAGTGTGTTTTATTTATGCCTAGGGTCGAGATGTTTGACGTTAAAAGGATGGCAACGATTTCAAAGTCACCCTGTAGTTATTATTTTACATTCTAATCAAGTGAGTCACTAATAACGGATTAGGAATGGATCAGACGTGTGGCCCTTCAAAAGGGCCTGATTGCACACACACACACACAATCTCATTATCGCTATTAATTAACGTTGTATAACACTAATTCTGCTTCGCAACAAAAGGTACTCATCAAATAGATAATTAAACCTCATACATTATGTGTAGTTTAAATTCACTGCGAGTATGGAGTCTAAAGTGTGGCAGAAATGTTCAAGTCTCTAATTATTATTATTTTTAAAGTTTAATTTACTTTCATAACCAACAATGTACTTATATAGTTGTTAATATCATTAAAATAGAATACCAATATGGGGTTTAAGATATTATTACTTGAATAAATAGTGAAGGAAAACACATAAAAAAGAATAAAAGCAATTTTATGTGACAAAACAAGCCCTTAAAACACTTCAAATTTGTAAAGTCTTGAACTGCAAAAACTGAAGTCACGACCTTGTCAGTTAATGAACCGACGCGACGTACCTAAGCATTATTATGTCCTCCTTATAAAATTTCAGCTATACAAACAACCTAAATTTCGCTTTTACAGAGAGGGCTGTTGTATAACCTTCTGTTTCTCTGTGCATTGTGGGTATGTCCCTCTAGCTAGGTGAACCTACGATCTGGTGAAGATCGCGAAAAGTTCTGGATGAAAATGTTTTATTTTATAAATATAGTTGATTAACAAAGTATTTTGGTAACCATCCTTTTAAGTATAAGAATACCTGTAGTAGGATGGATGGATGCAGGCAGCGTTGTGGAAATAATTATGAGGAGGCAGTGGACGTCATTTGGATGAAAGGAACGAACAACTGAGGTATGTATTTTGTATTATATGCGTTATATTCTGGGTATATAAGAGTAGTTTTACCGCTTTCGCTACCGCTCATGATCGTGAACAAACCTCTCGTGACGGTTCTTACATTTAATATCAGGCTGTAAATTGCGCCATTCAGATTCAAATTATACCGACGTGGCAAGGAGCCGTACTGAAAAGGGGACTCCCCGTGTAATATTCGTAGGAATCTGGGGGCACGGCAGTGCCCCCGCCAAGTCGAGCGCGAAGCAAACACTGCCGTACCATCTTTACTGGAACCATTTCGCCGCATTTTCAGGCCTCTATTTGAGAACCTCTGGATAAGACCAGAACGCAGAAATTTTTGTCATCTAGTAAGCTATAATCACATACTTAAAATCCAAAATTTCAAGTTTGTAGGTCATTTAGTTCCGAAGTTAAGCGAAAGCAAAGTTTCGCATTTACGACACTCACTCACTCACTCACTGATGATCATCAAAATAGAACTAGTACTTCCCATTAACTCAGAGAGCTGAAATTTGGTACAGAGTTAGGGTTTAATGACTACATAAAGGGAAAACTATAAAAACTAGGAAAATCGAAGATCTGGAGTAACACCACATTCATAATCAATACTACTAGCGCCACACCGGCACCGTGGTGTTCGCCTGTACCGCTCATCGCTAGATGGCGTGGCACTTGTTATTAAAACAATTTCTGATTCGTTGTCCATTTTAAAGGTCGTTGAGTTTATTTGTGTTTAATATCGTAAAAAAAATGTCGATGATATTAAAAGAAAAGACGCCGACGTTAAATAATTATGCCACTTTCTACAAAAAGAAGTGAAATCCCACCAAAAACATTCTGTAAAAAATTAGCCAAGTCTCGATGGAGCTGCCTGTTTATCTCTAAAAAGTAATGAAATCTAGACAAAGTCGTGCCAAGTCTATGGTTCCTTACTGCGATTTCTTTATTATTATATTTAATGTTGTGTGACTTGGCCGTTGAACAATCTTTATTAAGATAATCATACATAAGTATTATTGAAATACGCAGCTTTATTAAGCCTACAATTGACTGGTTATTGAATCAACGTTTTCCAAGTGCAATTTATTTTCCATCGTCAATGGGTAGCGATTTTGGCGACAAATTGGTACAATGGTGTCATGGAGCATCTGGTTTGGTACCCTTCAACGGCCAAGTCACACAACATTAAATATAATAATAAAGAAATCGCAGTAAGGAACCATAGACTTGGCACGACTTTGTCTAGATTTCATTACTTTTTAGAGATAAACAGGCAGCTCCATCGAGACTTGGCTAATTTTTTACAGAATGTTTTTGGTGGGATACTATTTTGCGTGTAAGGTCCCATTTTCGGGGATTCTTCTAAATTTTTGTTTGTTTGAGCGTATTTTTTGGCCTCTTGAAATTGGGAACTGTAGAATATAACAAGCTTTATGTAAGTTGAATCCAGTTACTTAAACTTGAAGGCCGGCAGAAGTATTTTTTAATCTCAGACCATTTTCAATAGGATTTGTCCCGCCATATCGTTACGCTAATGTGTTTCTTCAATAAATACTTCGACCGTTAAGCTTCGCCTACTGAAAGTAGAGGAAAGATACTATCATAAAATATCGAATTGTTATTAAATTTTAGTATTTTACCACTATAATACAATCAAATTCATGATTTAGGTGAGCGTGAACCTGTGGCGAGAACCGATCTTTTGACTATGTCCTGATTTAGTACACTGCTGTCAGTGCTGTCAGTCAGTAGGAACCTGTACATTTTTCAAGACGGTATTTTTAGATAATAGATTCGTTAGGGACTTCGCGCAATGCAAAATATTCAAAGATATTTATTTATAGATAGCAGAAAGTTACGTTTTCTCACCCTTTTACGAATAGATGAAATTCCACTCAGATATCATTTAATTCGAAGTCTGACAAAGGAATGTAATAACTTTCAAATTTCATCGAATACTTAGACTCGGTAACTATTTTTAATCTCGTCAACTTTAGACGTTCTTTACTCTTTCTCTTGGCTCTTTCTTTATTCGGCATCTTACCAATTTGATTTTAATAGCGATTCTACAGTACAAATTAATCAATGAATGCATTTCAGTGAGAAAAAACTAAATTGTGTCGACCTAGTCAGAAATACGAGTTCACCGTTTTTTTCTTTCGCGCAGTTCGATCCTTAAAAAAAAACTACATGCAATACGGCAGAAATAAAAAAAAGACTGTTACTAAAATTTTTTTTACCAAAAAATTTAAATCGAATTTTTTCAGCCAGTCTTCTCAAAGTAACTAGGTACCACTCATATAAACGTGATTTAAAAATCGAACGCCGTTAATAATAAAAAATATATGGCGGCCAAATCTACTTATCTAGAATTGAAATCATTCGTCGTGTGGATCCGCAGATCCTCGAAGTAGGGATGTCACGCTTATCATGTGATATTTTACATGATTTTTCACGTGATACCGGAACGCAGGGAAAGTAACAACTGATACGGAGATAGATAAAGCGCACGTAAATAGGTTCCAGACTTTGGGTTTGTTTTGCCTCATTTTCAATGGCTTAGCTCTTTGGAATACTTCCAGATAAACAATTAGGGGTAAACAAAACTATACTTTATTCTGCTTTATTGATAGCTAAGTTATTTTTATGATCTATAACCAAATTAAGAATAAACTCCGGAGTTCTTTAGAATCAGAATTATTTTTATTCTCGTGTTCATTCCCAGCATATTATGTATTTAAGCATCAAGGGATTTAAGTAGAATATTCTAGATAATTATGCCAATTAATTGAACGTATTTAATTTCATGTCTAAATTGACATCTCTATCCATCATAGATCGCATTGGCTCCCTTCGACTAAGAATATGACCAAAACAAGATCTTTTTAGTACGCTAAGATGATACGACAACTATAAAACATCACGTTGTGATTTCTTTACTTGGTAATACATAGGTATCGTCACCTAATACACTAACAATGACGCACAACACTACTCGAATGCAAGGGGAGTCCAGATCCGATTTTAACTAAATTGAGTTTTATAAGATCTCTGCTACCTTCGGCTGAAGTAAGACCTAACAATATTGGTCCAATAGTTGAGCTTCATATGAGCCTGGGTTCATTGCGGTTCTTACCTGCTGACTAGTGGAAAAACTTTTATTGTTTCTCGCATAGAGCTATAGAGAGCTGCCAACTAATGCGCTGAGTTCGACACTCAGTGTCGCATTAGAAATTCACACACACAAAGTAATCGAAATAAAAACAATACGTCGCGTCGCGAAGAGTGTGTGTCATGCACACGTCGCATTCAGAGCTACTATTCGTTCGCATACCAGGTTGCAAGTAATGTACGTACAGCACCACTACATACGCAGTGACGTGCGATTAAATGCATTCTGTTAGTTTGAATGTGTTCATTATCCACTGCGGTATCAGTACACAACGTTCGAATAATCTTTAGTACTAGATACGCAAGCAATGTAAATTGTAAACTGTTTACGTTTAGGTATATGACGTCGCTGCTGTCATCATTGCTGTCGCAAGCAATGTGTTCTGTTTTTGGGCATATTGCTGCGACACTGGCCTGGCGTACTTGTTTCATTTATCTAGTTATACTTTAATGCGTGTAGTTTTCTATTACACCAGTGTGCTTACTATGAGTTTATGCGACTGCGTTAAAAAGAACATAAAATGTATGATAGATTGTACAGTGCCCCTAGTGGATACTTTCAAGAACTAAAATCTTTATAGATTTATTTGACGCACTCGCTAGCGAGCACACCTAACGTAAACTTATAGTAAGCACACTGAAGGATAAAATTAATCTACCTACGACAATGGTAACGTCATAACTACGATATGGAAATTGTTCTCATATTTTCACTCACCAAAAGTTAACATCAGCATAAATAATTGTATAAACAAACACGAATTTTCCACATCCAGCTGACAATTAACATTAATCGTAATAATTAAAGCCCACAACAAAACGGAATGTAATTAAAAAAGTTTCGGTATTATGTCACTGTTTTTATAACGGCGCGGTGGGTTTACACTGAAAGATTTGTCCAAACGAAATGTATTGTAGACTAGCTTTTGCCCGCGACTTCACCCGCGTGAAATTTAGTTTGTCACAGATCGTTATAAATTATAGCCTATATGTTATGCTGGGTTATAAACAATAATACTGTAAAGTTTAATGAAATTCCGTTCAGTAGTTTTTGCGTGAAAGAGTAACAAACATGTTGACATCCAGACATCCATACAAACTTTCGCGTTTATAATATTAGTAAGATAAGATGATAAGATGGAGGCAGACAAGACAAGATTCTGTCATTGCTCGATCGATTTTTAAACTGACAGATCCATAAAAACTCCTAAACAGCTTACCTAATTAATTAGCTGGGAATTTAATCCAGTATTTCCACAATGAATTTAATTAGTCACCGTACACCGTAATGTATTATGGTTTTTGTGGCTGAAGAATCAACTCATTTTACATTGCCGCCATAGGAATCCAAAATTGCAAAATAGACTATCCACACCTCTCGTTCCCATCACTACAACTCTTGTCCAGCCGGGATCTAATATAAAACTTGATCGCCTAAAAAACCCCAACCAGTGCAAAATATTGCAGTGTAAATCCCCCCGTTCTGTATGTAATTCATCACACAGTTACAACACTTGTCAGTTGCCAAACTCGCCTGATGCATATTGCGCGTAAATCAATGCCAGCACTTATGCAAATTAAACCATACTTCAAACCAAAGCACCACCCCGTGTGCATTTTTGACGACTTTATTACGAACGCAGAAAGGACGGGATTTAGAAAGCAGGGGCGTGGCTGGTGGTATAAATCTTTTCGTCTCAACACGTAAAATTCAAACAAACATGGACGGATTCAGGGCTTAAAAGTAAACTCTGAATTCTGCTTACATATTTGAACAAAAATACTTTAAAATTCGAGGATTATGTGCTTACACAAAATCTTTCAATATCTTTAATAGTGAACACATAGTTAATATTTAAAAGATTAAATCAATAGAAATATTGTCATTTCTTTAGCCCAGTAGACAAGTTCCCTGAATGTCTAACTCTTCATTCAACCCAGGGGCTCCCGCACCAAATGAGCTTTTTTAAAACGCTTGTTTAGTATGCGATACAAGTTCTTTGTTTGGTTCCGTTTAATAACAGTGATGATGGTAAATAACTTTTCTCAGGACAATAGAAGGTTATTAAAGCATTAAACCCATTGCAAATGCGAAAGGAATATGCCCTGGTTGCATCCCTGTTAACTGCAGTCGGCTTCGCGATGTTGGATTTGAAACAGACATGTAATTTTGCCAACACAATGACATATCGTTGAGCATAGAGTTCAATTTTGTTTGAGTTATTCGAAATATGCTTGTTGTTTGGCAGGAATGACATGAATGTTACTGTATAGGTATGTCAGCACGATTCAAACGGTATGAAATGCATTTTTGTTCCTGTTATTTTGCATCGGTCATTGAAAGACGGGTAAGCTGACCGTAGAGAAATTCAAAAATTATCTTCTTTAGAGTGTGCGTAATAAAGTCTACCCCCTCTGAACTGCCGAAATGTTTCTTTGAAATAAAGGCACCAAGCGGCCCGGCTATCGGCGAGTTTGGTGTGTAGAGACCTTTACACACCAAATCCGTCGACTCAAAAATTGACTGAGATATTACAAAAGTATTATAAGTTCTTATTTTGGAACATACAAAAGAATCACGATATTGAATTTTCCTACAAAATGACGGTAATCATTAAAAAAGTTACTTTCTCTAGCACAGGAATGTTTGTGTCGTATCTGGGATTCAAAGACAGACAGACTGTAGTAATAACCGCGAAGTAGCTGCCCAAATAGGGTAACTGTACCAACTACGTCCATGCAGAAGCGCGTCGCAACATTTTCATCAAATCCCGGCGCGTGGGCTTGAGGAAAATTAATTAACCCAAGCCTTAAGTTCAATTTATTATCGTCCATAAAATGTAGAACGACGATAAACGACGTCGTGAGCCCTACCACAGTGAACGCAGATAGAGCAAGATGTCTAGCTTTCAAAACTGTAAAACGCTTTGCACTTTGGAAGACCTCATAATAAAATATCGTAAAGCTGGCTATTTACTTTGCATTTAAGGAGAGTTTGTTAATAATTTACAGCTGATTGATCTGTAAAATTGTTTTAAATGCCCTACACAAATTATAAACTACACATGCTTTTAGCAAAAACTACACAACCCTTTCGTGTTTGATTTCACTGACCGTTGAGGAGTAACGTAACACTTCAAGGGATTTACTAAAAATCTGACAATCTGATGCAGTATGAGGTGTCTACGTAAAGTAACGTTATGTTAAGATCATATCCGACCCTTATTAGGTAAAATTACCTTAAAACTACTGTACTTAATTTGGGTCATTTGGGATTAGGTATTTGGTAGGTACCATAAAAAATTATGACTGGGTGTGTCAAAACTTTTCGAAGTAAGATCTTTCATCAATTATGAAATAATTTTGGAAGCGAGCTTACTCTCTACATTTTTGCTATGTCCCCGCAACGTGGATATAAGTACAGTACAGTCGCGAACATAAGCTGCTAGTTAAAAATTTGCTCAAATCTATAAGCATTAAGGCGGAAAATATCTCGTCTCTGCCACTGGATGTACACGTTGTGTGCTGAAACTTGGATACTTCTTAAGATTTCCTAAGTGATATTGTAAATATTTATGTTTTAACTTCTACAGTTTGTCTGTTTGCTTATACTTTTTGGTAATTAATTGTCATCATGTTGGATTGAATTCGTGTTAATTTAGCTGAATTGTTTTGGAATGTAAAGTTCTTAAGTAGATACTTCAAAAATTTGAATTAGCTCGGTTTTTAAGCAAAATAAGATAGTGATTTGCTGAATACAGTTGTTAGGTAAATAGTATATCAAGCCAACACCATATACACAATAGTATAGTGAAGTCAGAAATTTGATATCATCATTTTTGAAAAAAAACTGATTCTAAAAACATTTTTATGGACTGTTCCGCTGAAGCGCTCAGAACGCCACGCAGTGATTGTGCCAATGTCATGAGAAATACGAAATTAAAAAAAAAATACAGCTGTTGTCTTTTTGTAGGTACTGTCAATATCACTCTAAAAACGTCAGATTAGCGGGACGTTTATGTTGTGCGATTAATGGTAGGCTGACTGAGGCCATATAATGTGCAAGTTAAGCATCCAGTGTTTTTAAACTTTCGCGTTTTAACTAAAATAGTAAGACACGGGTCATAACGCGACGTTTATTAATGAGTTACATTATGTATGTACTCACGGCTTGACGTTTCAGCTGCTATGCTGCTGCCTAATAATGTATAATGTAACTCAGTCATAAATGTCGCGTTAAGACCCCTGTCTTTCTATTTTAGTATCCAGTGTTTCATTTATGAGGATAGATCTACCAGCCTTTAATAGCACCTACCATTACAGCGCAGTCATATTAAGCGCCAACCAAATTCAGGCCACGGCAAAACTAACGTGCCCTGCGCCGGGAGACCGTAAATCCGTAATTCCATCCACACCCTGATTGGCGTGTATTTCCTCCGACGTCGGTTAACGATAGTGATGGGATTAAGGTGACATTTTATCGATAACGTCAACTTTGTACCGATTATTAGCCTGACCTCATAAACTAAGAAGTTTTCGAATAGATTAGCTGAATGGCTTTTCTAGTTTTGTTGACGCCCCAGAGTTGTTTTTATCGACAACGTTAATCTTGTATCGATTAAGTCGTGACCTCAAAAACTTTGAGAAGATTTCCGAATAGTTGATGGACTTATCTAGTCTCGTTGAAGCGCAGGAAACAAATTACCAAATGTTTGTTTAGACTTCAGAGGATATTAACAAAACTTAATTCCTGATCTTTATAACGATACTTTTTAAACTTAAATAATAAGACACTTTCAAAATATCTATCCAGTGATGTGTGTAGTGAAGTAGTGATGTAGGTGGGACAATATCAGTTATACTAGTTCATGCCATGCCACTTTTTTTTAAAAAAAGCGAAAGATTAAATATAAAATATTTATTTATCGATATTTATAACTGATATTGATCCTACATCACTACACATACTTTGATAAGGCCGTTTACGGTCTATTTTAGCTTTATGGGCGATGCTAAAATTAAATTAAAACCAAAATATGAGCCGTTAAAATTAACCTCATTTGTGGTGTGCTACTTTGTTAACATTAGAAGGTATAAAATGTTTTTAATTAAGAACAAAAAATCTGCTATTAGAAAGCCCTACGCGTCTGGACTCAAAGAAAATAGCTAAATTAGTTTTATCTTTATTACATTACTATGCTTTTGCACGAAATTGCCCGCATGAATTATAGATTTTCAAAGAAAAACTTTATTGCACGCGAGCATTCTTCTTCTCAGGTCAGTCGGTACACTCTTGTCAGAGTGGCCGTGGTCATCATTGTGAATCACGATGAGTGATGTTCCTCGCAATACTGCAGCTTTCCGGGCACTTTCGCTAACCGAACACTTAGTTGTGGCTTTGATCTGGTCCGTCCATCTCATTGGTGATCTACCACGTGGTCTGGTGCCCTCAACTTTTCCCTGCACTACGAGACGCTTTATGGAGTCATTACTGCGGCACGCGAGTACTTACCCCTATCAAAAACCGGGATAACAATTATTATAAATGTTTTTCCCTGGATCTCTATTTTTATATCAAAATTTACGTAATTCGGGTCTGTGGTTTAACTGTGAAAAGGCAACAAACAGATAGACAAAGTTATGCTGAGTTGCACCATCTCACTTTAACTTTAACAAACATCAGAAATCTGTCAAACTCCATACAAAAACACCGGTTATTGTTAAACAGCTGGACATAAATCTTGTATTTTTTAGGATTCTTGAAGGTGTAGTGATTACTAGATAAAACAGTTCAACCTAGATTTAACCAGAGGTGTGAATTGTACAACAAACCGTGTTCAGTGCCGTAGTTTAGACAAGCAGAAGTTTTAGGCATAACTAAGTAATAAGAGCGCCGTCCCCAGTTAAGATATAATAAAGTTGTAACCTAGGTACTGCTACTCGGTACACAAAATCGGGATTTCTATAAAATCTGATTTTTGTGATGAAATTGTGGCGACATCTATCGACACGCCACTACAGTCAACTAATTCAAGACTAGCTAACTAATCAAGTGTGTAGCAGGCTTAACTGCTTACGTACAGAAATCAATTTTTACCCGACTGCGCGACGCAAAGGAGTGGTATATTGTGTTTATCAGCATGTATTAATTATCGGAAATCAGAAAATAAATATTTTGTAACGAATAAATATTAGAATTTCAGGAATCTTGAATCTCACCTGATGGAAAACGATGATCAGGCCCGAAGGTGGAAGCGAGCTTTGCTCAGAATCCTCAACCATAGAGTAATCGGCTATCTTACCTCCAACTGCTGGAACAACAATTAAATTATTAATTAAAACCTAGAAACTGCCTAGTGGATTTAAGTAACATATTACATTGAGGTTATAAGTTTTTTTGGCCGAAAAAAATCCGGATAGAAATAGCAATAAGTAAAGGTTTTGTCAGACACGAGTCGCATTTCAGCTAAAGACTAAAACTTTTGGTCC
The DNA here is from genome assembly GCF_963855985.1 of Ostrinia nubilalis. Classification (NCBI taxonomy): domain Eukaryota; kingdom Metazoa; phylum Arthropoda; class Insecta; order Lepidoptera; family Crambidae; genus Ostrinia; species Ostrinia nubilalis. The sequence goes on from NC_087103.1 coordinate 12,034,469, forward strand.
CTCAAAATACCTAAGTGCATTCGTGCTGAAGGCTGTGTCTGTATTAAAGCTGAAAGATTATTACGTCTTTACGCAAATGCCGCATGCCCTGCACCCCATAGCACGGCAAGTGGCAGCCCATCAGACGCTGCAAGTCGCAACTTCCTGCCCGGGGCTGACGTTAACTCTCATACGCTTGGACGGCGACCAACTAACTTATAACATACTAGCTTTTGCCCGCGGCTTCACCCGCGTGAATTTTAGTGTCACAGATCGGCATAAATTGTAGCCTATTATGTTAATCTGGGTTACAAATAATAATACTGTAAAATTTCAACAAAATCCGTTCAGTAGTTTTTGCGTGAAATAAACATCCAGACATCCAGAGATCCTGACATCCAAACTTTCGCATTTATAACATTAGTTAGTAGGATATCTTTTACAGAACGGCTGGAGCTGACGGCGAGGTGTGAAGCTACCTGTAATTATTATTCTTTGTCACTGCTGAAATGTATTAATTATTACGCCATTATAAGCAAATGCCACATGCCCTGCACCCCATAGCACGGCAAGTGGCAGCCCGTCAGACGCTGCAAGTCGCAACTTCCTGCCCGGGGCTGACGTTAACTCTCATAAGCTTGGACGGCGACCAACTAACTTATAACATATATATATATATATATATATCTTTCGCAGACGGCTGGAGCTGACGGCGAGGTGCGAAGCTACCTGTAATTATTTTTTGTCACTGCTCAAATGTATTAATTATTACGTCATTATAAGCAAATGCCACATTCCCTGCACCCCATAACACGGCAAGTGGCAGCCCGTCAGACGCTGCAAGTCGCAACTTCCTGCCCGGGGCTGACGTTAACTCGCATAAGCTTGGACGGCGACCAACTAACTTATAACATATATCTTTTGCAGACGGCTGGAGCTGACGGCGAGGTGCGAAGCTACCTGATTCGTGATTATTATTTGTCACTGCTGAAATGTGTTAATTATTACGTCATCACTAGCAAATGCCACATGCCCTGCACCCCATAGCACGGCAAGTGGCAGGCCGTCAGACGCTGCAAGTCGCAACTTCCTGCCCGGGGCTGACGTTAACTCGCATAAGCTTGGACGGCGACCAACTAACTTATAACATATATCTTTCGCAGACAGCGAGGTGCGAAGCTACCTGTTTCGTAATTATTCTTTGTCACTTACTATTGCGAACTTGGAGGTTTAAAGAATACTCGGCGCTCGCCATTTTGTAGTTAGAGAACCACGGATTATTGTGTAGATGGAAAAAGGATTAGATTAACTATACGACCTAAAAGAGCGAATTTGAATTATGACGAATTTTGGCACATAGCTTTGCTTAACATAATAACTGTTTGGTCCAATTTCGTAATATTTTTAACAACAAAATAATGTACGATGCACTCATTAACTAGAGTTTAGTTACTGGATGAATCAAATTGCATGAAAATAAAGTATGATACACTGTTTTGAAATCAACTGACTTTAGAAGCCAAACCCCTAGATTAACGATTTTAATGAAAAAATTAATTTAGAAAAATAGTTGAGATAAACAAATTGTTAAACATACCTACATAAAATGTATTCTTTTGATGATGCGTTCCTCAGAACTTTTTGTAACTACTGCAACTTCTGTTCATGTGGCCATACAAACACCAACAAAAATACGTTCCAATTTTCCAAACAAAAATTTCAGTACAAAACTAAGCTAACGAAAACAAAAGACTGTAATATCTTCAAAGTTACAGAGTGCACGTACTCTTTCAATTAAGCACAAACTACAATTAAATAAATAAACTTACGAACTTCCATGCGAAAAGTTGGGCTGTGACTACACGAACAAAGTCGGGGACAGTCGTAAATATATGCCCCGAACTACCTGTGGATGCGGTAGACATCTTTTGTTGTGTTCTGTGTATGTAGAGGTATGTATATAGGGTTAGATAGTAATTAAAGTAGGTATACCTGCAGCTATTTCATAATTCAAACCACCCACGTTCTGGTAAGAGTTATTATTGCTGGTTTAAATAGTATAAGTAAATTAAATGTTGTAAACGAAGATTGCTTTTCATTTAGTTATTTAATTAAACGCTGTGTTAAACTGTATTTTTTTTTTTCATATTATTTGTATATTTAAAAAAAAAGGTGTTCATTATTACAATTAATAATTCACCACGCCGCGGTAATTGGTAATTGTCACTGTAATTATTTGACTTTAACAACTAAGTTAGTGTTCAAAAACATTAACTTGGTTACACTTGAAGTTTTGAACTAAATAATTGTTAAAGTTTGGACAACCTTAGTTTAGTTTTTTTAAATTTGTTTTTTACATTTAGTTTCAAACATACTTATTTATGTATGGATGCATATAAAATTCGAAGAAAAAAAGGTGTTTTGGATTCCAGGAAGACAAGCATATTATTTGAAAGCATTCTTGTTCATTTTTTCCGAGTCTACATTTATAACAATAACGCTTTGAAATTGTTTGTTTACAGAAGCTTTACAAAAAAAATGCAAACATTTAAATCCTTAAAATAGCGGTCCTTTTACCCGCAAACTTTTTAATGAGGGTCGCCTCTCCTTGTCACTCCGAGTTCATGCTGTCTCTATTTTCGGTGGTATCACAGAATAATAATAAGTACTACGTACAGAAGTTTTACTTCGCGAAGGTATTTAAAAAAATGTATGCTCAATGTCATTAACAATATGGTGTAATTTAGCTTGTCTCAAGAGTCAAGCAAGTTTGTCAGAAGTTTTGTTGACAAACGTCAGTGATCGGTACTGCGCCGAAGCTATAGGGCTGACTTCGGTAAAATGATGTGACGTGAGGTGCCAATCTGCAGAAAATGGCGGAGGAAATACATGATTTAGCATGTTTTATCATGAATAATATTAACTACTTATTTACCTCTCAGTGTCTTGAGGCAACTTAAAAAAGTACATTCTATGTTTTTATTATTATTTAGGCAGTTAAATACTGCACAGTATTTAGTACACCATTTTCTTTATTTTTTTCCATCATACACAAGAATACGCGTGCGTGAGTCAATGTTCGCTCGTATGTGAGGCCTTGTCGAATAGTACTCTTGTAGGGGGCAATCGTGCGTGTTTTGTTTTCGATGTAAACTCGCGGAGATGAACAGGCCTGGTGGTATTCAAAAACACATCAACTAAAGTGAACAAAGGAAATTTTGAAAATCGAAGACAAGAAAATTAGTCCAGTCAATGAATGCCTTAACGACGGTGTAGAGAGAAATCCGTGGAACACAATAATTAACGACCAGATAAAAATTAAAAATAATTTCAGTTGTTTTTTTTTTCTTAACTGCCAACATCAGTGTGTTGGATAAACTGTATCAATACAAAAATATGGCGCAGGTCGAATCCTTTTCTATTCTTTTCTAAAGTCAACCTCATGGGTGCAGCAAGCAGTTTGGTACAGCTCATAAATATGTTTATTGCATGCGCATTTTAAGCGGAAAAAGGCAAGAAATACATTATAATATACAAATAAACTAAAAACTGTAGAACACTTCACGGTTTTTTATCAAGCTTTGTCTTTCCACTCGGGCTCCCTAAAAAAGATCGCTGCTTAGCAATAAAATCATATAATTAATTACCGATTTTGTTACTTAATCGTCAATTATTGTTGTCAAGCGTTGATCAACGACAGATAAAAAGCGACATGATTCATTTGAGTCAAAACCTCAGAAAAGCGGCCGCCCGCGCCCGCGACTTCGTACGCGTGGATTCCGTTTTAACCCCTTAGGGGTAGAATTTTGCAAAATCCCGTCTAGGTGAGCACCTACGGTCTAAAAGGAACCCCCATGCAAAATTTGAGACTCTTAGCACTTATAGTTTTTGAGATTTCGTGATGAGTGAGTCAGTCAGTGAACTTTCGCTTTTATAGATATAGATAGATATCCAAGTTAGATATTATCTTAAATTCGTTCCATCTAAGCACCTAATTGTCACAGAAAGACGAGTTTTTCTGCGGCTGCGGCTGACGTCTCGCGGTGACTCCGCAAGATAAATGGACGGCCTTTGAATCTGTACTTTAGGTAGACAATCGCCTGAGCAGTTTTTGTAGAGTTCAGCGTCTGAACGTTTCAAATCTTGAAACGAGTATAAACTCGTAAAAATGATTGTGTTTGTAAAATGTACCTTAATTGAGAACTCTGTCAGAATAAAATGTAACGCGTGAGAATATAAACTAACGGTATATTAAGTTAAGTTACATTTACAATTTTACGATGGCATGAGATTCTAAATAGACAGTTCTATCATAATAATTATGCCTTAATTACTTACGTAGGCTGAGTTGCTCCACCACATTTTGACCGTAACTTTAACGGTAACCGGTGTTTTTTGTATGGAGTTTGACAGATTTTTGACGTTTGTCAAAGTTAAAGTAAGATGGTGCAGTTGTTAATAAATACCCACATTATCAAGTGAAGAGCGTTTCTCCAAATACATACTAGTTTGGGTTCTTTAAAAACTTATAGGTAATAGCTGACCTAATTCAAAAGTCAAAACGTATCAGACTAGCATACAAAACTTAAACTTTTAAACTACCTACATAGATAAGTCACGCCACAACATGTTAGATTTTTCAAAATAAAATGTCATTCGTCCAAAACAAAGTTGAATTTCAACTTACCAACTTAAAATTGCACCCGACCGATTTCCAAATCGTAATGAAGTCACGTAGATTGCAAACTTTTATTAGATCTGTCATGGCGGGCCCCGCCGACGAATGCAATTCCGTATGTCAGTCAGAAATGATTTTTAACCCCCTGGGGTTGAATCGTCATCCATGTAATTGACTTCATTCGTCGTAATATTATTTTTCAATGTAAAACTAGATAAGCCTGGTGCTCAAAGTAAATATATTTCTGTTTTGTTGAGTCTTACTTAAGTGTTATCCACAATGTCCAACGATAGAAGAAGACTAGATTTTACCTATCTGACATAGACTTGATGATAATTTGAGTCCTATTTTATAATTTAAAGTTGGTAATTTACAATTTTACACAGTCGAAGTCATCAAATACATTCTTACCAAAGATTTTAGACGAGTGAAAAATGGCGACGAAATGACCTGAGGAACTTTTAATCGGCCAATATTTTTTTCTCTACTGACATAGGAGAATCATGGTCACATGTAACACTGTCATTGTCAGAATACTTCACAAAAAAGAACAAAATTTTTCAATACGCCTCTTGTTTACGATCTAAATAAGTCTGAAAGCTGAGTAAAGTATCGTGTCAGTTATTACGCAACGAAACTAAGAAGGATAGATGTGTTACACATAAATTCGATGGAAAATAAACAACACAGGCATTATTTATCAAATAAATTAAACGTAGATATGATTTATTGAATTGCTTAGGCTAGGTTGCACCATCTTACTTTAACTTTGACAAACGTCAAAAATCTGTCAAACTCCATACAAAAAGCACCGGTTATCGTCATAGTTACCGTTAACGTTAGGTGGTGCAACTCAGCCTTAGTATTACCAATATGCCTTCAATGGACCTATTTTATACGTTTATCTTCAAGTGCGACGTCGATACGGTGTAGTATCAATCACTCAAAACAATGTAATATTGTAGCCATTCTGGAGCCTAATGTATCGCGTAATAATTTTGAGTAAGATGGAATACAACGCTTTTTCATAATATTTCATTTCATGCCATATTAAAATGAATAACAGCGTAAATTGAATGTTAAACTGCGTTTTGTGAATCAAGGAATTTTCCTAATAAGAGTCAAAATTAGCATAAAATTATCTGTTATACTTAGCTACTAACTGATTACACTTATCGCCTTGGATCAACAAGAGTTAAAAAAAATAAATTGCATCATAATTACTAGTTAAGTTTGGAAGTAGCAGTAAATATTATTTACTGATTTATGTAAGTATCTCTTATGAAGTATTTAGTTTCTCTGATCATCATTGTGACTCATCATCATTATCATCATTTCAGCCACAGGACGTCCACTGCTGAACATAGGCCTCCCCCAATGATATGATAATCGAACAAACTCCACTATGGTAAACAGTAGAGCTAAAACCTTGTGATTGGTCTTCATCAAAATTACCTAACCGATACACGATTGAATGATACTTTAAAAACACATTAAAAACCTTTGAAAACCTTTTACCCAAGAAGCTTTGTAGTAGCTCTATATTTTACACAAAGCAAACTTTATTCCTCATTTCACTGCATGAACGATTGAACGGGAACCTTTGTCTAAAATTGTTTGTTGTTTGACAACCTTTACAAGTTTCACGTTTCATAACGGGATCAACGTTTTATAAACATCGTACTCAAAGGAAATCAAGTTGGGAGTTCAATACTTGTTCATCGGAACATGTCAAAACAATACACGCAACTTGGTCGCCGGAACATCAGAAACAACGAACAACAATACACATTTGTACTTATTACATTGCATTTCACGGAACACTTTGTTCCGCTGGGATTTCGGGGACTCCTCGGGATTGGACGCGGGACGGAAAAACTAGTTATTATTATGGTTTTTGTTTGAGTTATTTTTGTTTTTTTTATGCGGCTGTATTAACCATCAAAAACATCCATAAAAATGCCTTCATTGACTTATTTGATTATAAAATACTCGTAGAAGAACATATGAGACAAAAATGTTAATCTGCCCAGATCACATAAAAAATATTGTGAAACTTTGAAAATGAGGCCGAAGTTAACACCTTCGCTGCGGCAGTAACTTTCTAATACTTTCCATTCCTTCGATACAAGGTCAGTAAACCTGGTATTAAAACTTACATTGTGGCGGCACAAGGCTTAAAGACCTTGTAACATTTAAGATATATTAATTTTATTTTTGGCTTCATGTTAATAGATATTGTGTTTTTTTTCTTTGAATATTAATAATAATGCATTTATTGACATACACCTGAAGGCGTTCGTGAATAACTTGTTTAGTATAAAAATTATAGCTATATTCAAAATACAAGGCTTATGCACCCTGTGCCGCACTGAAGTAGGGAAGTCTGGTGGGTATTCTAGGGATGTGAAATACAAATATCGATAGTTTAAATTAAGTTTTAATAAAAATTTAAAAAAGTAACAAACAAAGATGTTTTAATAATTTAGTCTAAATACTTTAGAAATAAGACATACGTGCATAAATACTTAAATAAGCTATATTTAAAGAAAACATATTATTTAATAACATTTAGTTACAACTTCAAATGTTTGTCACGAAAAACATTATTTAAATTAGCAATAAATCGTGTAGCAAATTAAATTATAATCAATTTGCAGTTTTGATTTTGTTTGTTTCTCTTGACGCCATGTCGACATGTGCGTTTCTTATGAATGCGAGGCAACACTGGCTGCACGAAGCTAGCGTGGGGTGCGGTACCAGGTGCGCAGGGTACAAGGTGCTTCGACCTGGTTTCGCATTGTGAAGACATTTTATTACTTCCGTGCGGTACCAGGTCTAAAAACCTGGTATTAAGGTAGGTACATCATTGGATTCTATTTTAAGAATACATCATAGATATATATTCATCACTTTCCTACACCGGACCCAATTGAAGTTATGCCTTTCGCACGACAAGGAAGACTATAATTTTCTTAGCCGCACGGTAAGCGAGACGTACACAAGGTCTATAGACCTGGTTTCGCACTCAACGTGTTAAAGCGTTTAGGTCTGTCAATCCCTGGGGTATGGAAGCGACACCAGAGGGTGTTTTTGTGGCGTCAAACGTCAGCAAGACTTCACAGATGGTGTTTAAAACTTGATACTCTGTAACATCCTATATCATTGTCATACCTCAGACACAGACTCCATTAGCAGACTGGAGCAAATTTTACATCTGTTAGGGCTAAAAGCACATTTTGAGACAATTATTACAAAAATTCACTGACTTCGATCTTTTGCTTTACCAATCTATATCTATACTAATATTATAAATGCGAAAGTAACTCTGACTGTCTGTCTTCCTTTCAAGCCTAAACTACTGAACCGATTTGATGGCATAGAGATAGTTTGAGCCTCGGAAAGGACATAGTATAGTTTTTATCCCGGTTTTTGAAACAGGGACGCGCGAGATAAAGTTTTTCTGTGACAGTAAAAATTTCACGTGGGCGAAGCCGCGGGCGGAAAGCTAGTGGAACAATAATTCCAGTTATATGGATGGGAGGTCACAGGTAAATCACAACAATGCTCCTAATGTTCACACCAGCACTCCGGTATGGTTCCCAAAAGTGCAGTAACGGTGAAATATCTACGGTATTGGTTGAGGTCAGCTTATTGTGGCCACAGCCTTAAGAGTCAAGCCAGCCTTCGCTGTAAGTTAAAATATTTTTGATCTTAAATCGGACTCAAGTCTGTCTTATGAGTAAAATATTAATTGAATGATGGATTTGATAAGTTAATGAGCAATGATTGTTAGAATAATTTTTGGCTAAAAGTTCTCTGCGAAATTATTTTATTTCGAGCTCCTCTTGTATTTAGCGCCTTTTTCAAGCGGCTCACGCTTGACCGTATTTTTTTGTTTCTGACATCTCTCTACTCTCTGATCTACGATCCGTTCATGTAATTGTTTGGTGTTTTATATCATTCGATAAAGACTTTAATTTATCAGCCGGGCTAGGATGTGCGCCGTGATAGACAATAGTGTCTGAGTTTCTTGCGCTGCTTCTTCTCAGCACTGGCCCATTTATTGTCCTGAAGCAGTGGTAGGGTTAATACTGGGACGTGTAAAAGTGCTTTCTTAAAGCCTATTTACAGAAATAAATGAGTTTTACTGAGTTTTTTGTAGTTTTTATACTATTATCGACGTCAAAATGTATGGGCAAAATCGATAAAATGGCGTAATAACCGCTTATCGCGGCGCGCATCCTAGGCCTACAGGTCATTTGCCCAGTAAGCCCTTAAAGTGAAACAGTGCAAAAACTTTAGTGTAAATACAGTGAACATTACAAAATTAGCAGCCTGCTATCGAGTTCTAGTGGTCCGAAAGAGAGGTGAGATTGGTCTCTATCAGTATCGGATATTTGTTATACTGATCTCCCCACGCTGTGGCGTCACGTTATCTTTGACGTGAAAATTGTACCGGAACCGTAATGTGTGTACTGTCCGGCATTAGGACCGGAAGGCGCCGGACCGGACCGGCCTTCCGGTGATATATTAACACTTATTGATCACATTGTTGGCCTAGTTTTGTTGTGAAGATGGCGGACACCATAGTAGCGGATTTTAAGCTTTGAAGTTTAAACTATTGTTTTTAAATATTTTTCATGATTTCTACCATGATATTACTTAATTTGAATTTGGATATTTTCATTTGGTTCATTCCTTCAATTAACTATGTACTATTAATTTTATAGCACTAAATGAGTTTTTAGAGGAATTTTGCTTTGGAATTAAAGTTAAGGCCTTATCAACCTTTATCATTTTTTTTTAAGGGAAACAGAACTGCATTATAATTCAGATATATTGAAAGTGTGTAAAAAAGCAAAGCTGATAAAGCAAACTGTTTTTTTATATTAATTCAAAAATAAAAATCAAATGTAATTTTCCTGCAATACTCAGCGTTTTACATCGCGAATGCCGTTCCCCTTGGTTCGCTCGGAACTTACATTAAAAATGAATAAGAAAGATTGTGGCGCCAGTTCATTGAGCAGAGCTCCCCAGGGAATGTTAATGTGAGGTCACTTAGCACAATTTTCCGAAGGGTATTCAATATTTGGTGCTTTACCGGGTTAATATCGTAATTTGTTTCGTGTTCATAACAAGAAGAAAAAGGTTACTGGCCTAATATTAAGTTGATATGAAAAGGTTGACATGTTACTTTATTTTTACCCGACTGTGCCAGAAGGAGAGCTATGTTTTTCAATGTCTACATGCCTAGTCATAAAAACAATTAAATTTGTGACTCTATCTAGGTAACTATCTCTAAAATAAAAGACTTGGATATTCGATCAATTTTTTCTTTGCCTACACATTATTAACATAATTTTTGAAGATCAATAAATGTATGGAAATAAAAACAAAATAATTTTTCAAATGTATTGAGGATGCAAGCGACCAAACTTTTCAACGATGTGACAGGCCGCTAAGATTTTTTTTTTCTTTTTGTTCAACGAAATCGGTTGTCAATTGTTATTTTTTCCGCGACTGATAAATTGATAGGTAACATAATATTTTGTGGTTTTTGGTTTAAAAAAATTCTATCAACATTATAAAATCGGCGAATGTAAAAACAATAATTCCACTTTGTTATTCTTTGCTATTCAAACCCAGACAAGTAACACAATACGTTATCTGTGACATTATGAAGCAAATATCAAAATTCTTATATTAAAAATGCGAAGATTGTAACTCAACCGAAATTTTCATATCCTCCTACTTCATATTTCACAGTCGTATCTTGAACGGTGCCATTTCTCAAGAACAAAACGCCACGACTCTTTCAATTCTTAAAGCACGAAGGGGAGCGTTTGAATGACGAGAGTAGATCTTAAAGACTTTATAAAGAACGTATAAACAAAGCGAGATAAGGCTGCCTATGACAGATGTCAGGCCCTGCGGACCGTAGGCTGTGCGCAGATGGTGCTACAAATAAACGAGATTGTGAAAATAGAGAACGTTTTAAACTATTTTTATTTGAACAAAAATATAACTAGATTTGTAGGTAGGTAACAAGGACGAACGCCGCGCACTCGCTCCATAATAGAAATACTGTACCGAAAGGCAGTGGGCGGGGCACATAGCTCGTAGAGACGATGGCCGTTGGGGCAGGAAAGTTCTCGAGTGGCGACCACGGGCTGGAAGACGTAGCGTGGGCAGGCCTCCTACTAAGTGGACCGACGATCTGGTAACGGTCACGGGAAGAGCCACATCTCACCTTTTCGCTCGCAGCTTGGTAGTTGGTTGGCTTCCCATCAGACAGCGTAGATATCTTCGTTCACTTTGTATGCTTCATTCAATTCTTTTCAATCCCGACTCTCCATCTTATTTAAAAGATAAATTTCAGTACCTCCACTCCACTCACAATAGAAATCTTCACTCTAGTCAGTCTCTTCAGCTTGCCACCCCTCATCATAGCACTGGCTTCATGTCCAACTCTTTCTTAGTCTCCGCTGTACGGCTCTGGAACGGCCTTCCGGCCAAATTACGCAAACCTTCTTCCAAATTTACTTTCAAAAAGGCTCTGCGCAAACATTTCAAGGAATGACCTTTTTTTTCTCCATTTTCTCGCTATCTCAGACATGAGTGATGTGTACATCTATAATATTATTATGTTTATGTATTTATGTGTATGTCTATTATTTTTATTTGTATTATGTTATTTATTTTATGTAATCTTATGTAAGTAGGTTTATTATCAAAAATGTAAATTTTTTGCACCGCCTTACTCTTTCTGCATGACCCGTGGTTGACTGGCAGAGAATGCCATCCGGCATTAAGTCCGCCACAGTGCATTTGTTACTTTGTGTGCTGAAGTATAAATAAATAAATAAATAAATAAAAGAGCCTGGAACCTTGGGGGAGGCCTTTGTCCAGCAGTGGACGTCATTTGGCTGAAACGAACGAACGAACTAACGAACTGAAAGGTGACTGAGTTTTTTTAGATACTTCTTCTCAGCACCAGCCCATATGATGTCACGAAGTGGTGGTAGGGTAAGCTATATTGGGGCTTGTATAAGTTCCCAGGAAAGGATCTAAGTACTGAATAAAGCTTTGACTTTGTATTACTATGTGTTCAGATGAACCAAGTACGATTGCGTCCAAGTACCTGCCTTGTCCTGCATAAAAAAATTGCTAAATACTGTGGCATCTTATGTGTCTGGGGGTATGTAAAAGGGTTCATTATAAAACCAAAATGCATATAGTCTGATGTGCTTTCGTTAAATTTTAAACCAGTCTCTCGAACTCGTCCCATAAACAAAACTGTAATCCTAAACTTCCACCACTACTCGTGATATTTTCGCAAGCTACAAGGACAAAATGGCCGAGTAATTTAATCTGTGTATAATTATAAAACAGTATGTTTCAAACTGCATCTTGGCTAGACCCTACCCTCGTTATCCAAGGCTACCGTTCCTGAATAGCAATTAGGCAGCACTCAGCTATAAACTGCTGCTCACAATGCACTGTTTTTCTCAACACCCAGCTTATTAAAGTTGTTAGCGATCCATAAATTAAGAAAATATACATATTTTGTTCTGGTTCTGGCAAGGTTCTGGAATGGAGGCCACGTACCGGAAAACGCAGCGTGGGACGTCCACCCACAAGGTGGACCGACGACCCGATAAAGGTAGCGGGAAGGCGCTGGATACAGGCCGCTACCAACCGTGCGATGTGGAAGTCATTGGGGGAGGCCTATGTTCAGCAGTGGACGTCCTGTGGCTGAAATGATGATGATGATGATGAAATATTTTGTTCATTTTGAGCAGATATTTCGTAATATTCTTGAATATCGTTTGACAAATTCATGATAAGCAACTGTAAATGCTTATTCCGACAAACTTAGAGTCAATTTATCTTAGATTAGGTACTATTATAGGCATAAACGGGGCGTTAGATTTCATTAGTATTGCACGCCACTGAGATAGTAGTGGTATTATTAATGCCCTATAAGATTAAACAAGTTAGAGTATTAAGTAAGAATAAGTCAGTGCCGACGGATTAGCAAGCTAAAGTGGCAATGGGCAGGGCACATAGTACGCAGAACTGACGGCCGATGGGGCAGCAAGGTTCTGGAATGGAGGCCGCGTACCGGAAAACGCAGCGTGGGACGTCCACCTACAAGGTGGACCGACGACATCGTAAAGGTAGCAGGGAGGCGCTGGACGCAGGCCGCTACCAATCGATCAACGTGAAAAGCATTAGGGGAGGCCTATGTTCAGCAGTGGACGTCATATGGCTGAAATGATGAAGTCAGTGCTACGAGTGCTACGAGAAACATCTATCCTCGTAGCGAAAAGTGGATATCATAAAATTATATTTTTATGTAAAGACTTTACTTTACAGTAAAGTTCAAAGTCAAATTGTTTATTGCACAATCGGTCTATCAACATTCATTCATCTTTTGCTTTTTTCATAATAATAACATGTACGTGACATCAGACTGAATGTTTTATTGGAAAATATCACTTATACATTTATGCTGTAGCTTTTTTTTGTTGTCGTTCGTTTTCTGATTCACTATCAAACCATTTTTGTTTTCCCCACTTCTCTTTCTCATATTTATTACAGTAGGTATTTCAATAAAAAATATTTAAAGCTATACAAGGTGAAGTCAGTGACTAAGAGACTCTATGCTTACCCCACACTGTGTTTGAATAGCAATTAGCTTGCACTTAGCGAAATAAACTGCTCTACGTAATGCAGTGGGTTTTTCTTAGCGCCTAGTTTATTAAACTTGCTTGGAGGAAATATATTTTTATTTCAAGAAATCTCGTTAAGTACAGCGCTATTTTTGATACGATTTGCAGACCTTGCATTAATAACATTTTATTCTCCTAATTTAGTGCTTATAAGAAGATACAGTAACCATTAATTAAAAATAACACAGCTCAACAAAAAAAATTTTTTTTTGTTGCCCTTGTTATTTCTTCGGATTTATATACTTTGAAGCATACAATTTACGAATGTATTAAAGAAAGTACAGAATTGGCTCTAGTTTTTATGATATTAATGTTTAAGTGATAAACAATTTATATGGGCTCTTTGAAACATGCGTTGTTAATAAGTGACCAGGAACCTGGACTAAATTAGTTTTTCTGCACAATTTTAAACGTAATGGGACCAGATACTATCAGTAACAATGATATTACGATAAAATAATGTCATTACCACTGACAATATGGTAGCTGGAATCAAGGAATGGCGGTTATAGTGCGACAAGGCTATTAGTATGTGGGGAGATTTAGAATGTCATTACCGAAGGAAGTAATGACCGTAATATTGATGTCATTACTTGTCAGATTGTCTGGACGCCTTAGATTTTTACTTCGCCTTACACTTATATGTCTAATACCCATTTTGTATGTATAATCTTTGGACAATAATCTTTGGACAATCTTTGGACAATTTCACACAGCGCCAGCTAGCCCCAAAGTAAGCAACTTAATGCTTGTGTTATGGGTGCTAGCTTAACGGATATACTACTTATATATATTTTTTTTTTTAAATACATAAATATTATACATAGTCACACCCAGACCCGTCACAGAAATTAAAATTCATCATTTCAATTTCTGCCCGGCCGGGAATCGAACCCGGGACCTCTCGGCATAGTAGTCCGTTCTGAACCACTACACCAAACGGCCGACATATATCGTATATGGAACTATAGGGCAAAGAAAATTCACTGGGAACAAGATGTGTGGGCAAAGTCGAATATACATGCACAAACTTATAAAAAGCTATTACTTATTCTGTATGTGAAGCTTGGAGAGGTTTAGTGTTGATTGTAATCTTTTTTAGGTAACTAGAAAGCACTAAATTACACAGTTTATTGGGCAAAATATGTCGAAGCAAATATGAGCATAATAAGCTGCACTTTCTTCGCAGTCACGTGGGTAGATGTTTATTTATTTTTATGAAATTGCAGTGACGAGCAGGTATAATGATTCTATCAAGACGTAAGAGTGATGGAATAAAGATATCAAGGTAGATAGGATCGTTTCCTGACTGATTAAGTAATGTTAGTCACATAGCGAAATTGACCCACAAAATTGAAGTAAAAAAATTCTATAAAAGGTGTTTCTCTGAAATCTTACATTATTTATGCATTTTTTTAATCTTTTTACTTCTCTGTAAATTAATTAAAACCATTCAGAACAAAATTTGAGGTTCTTTTTAGGTAAATTTGATTTTATAAAATGTACTTGCTTAATTTTCTACTATTTATAGTGTAATCAGAAAAAGACGATTTAAAAAAAAACTAGAGCCAATCTGCTAAAAGTAATAATAGTTTCGTAAATTGTGGGTCTCAATTGACACAAAATCATTTAAATATCAAGGGCAACAAAAACACTGTTGACCAGTGTAATAAATAAATTCATCAATTCTGTTTCATAAAGATTATAAATGTAAGAGGGAAAAGAAATGGACACCTGTCTGTGAAAGCTCTCATCTTTTTAGTGGAAAAAAATATGTAATTTCACGCTCAATTAAAAAAAATCATCATACCAATTTTATTATTGTATTAAAATTGAATTCCATGAAAAAAATACGTTTCGAAATTCAAATCCAACCACATATCGGCTTCCTCGTATGGGGCTGGCTTTATTCAAAATAGCCCGAGGAAAAATACCAAAATACCGATCCAATCACGGACTTGGTGGAACGCGTTATGCAATATCAAGTCAACGTTACAGCGATGACGTCCAACAAATAGAACACCCTTTATTATTTCCTTTTAGATATTCGAAAGACATTGTCAATGTGACGCTGTGTTGTTCATTATGAGCCTTATGATTAGGAGAGAAGATATAAAATAACATTGACGATTACATACACGTGTATTGGGATGAAATAGTAACTTTGATGTAATAATTAGGATTAATATTACCTAATTCATATTTTATTATTGTAAATGATCATGTTAACTAATTACGATTGCTGTAGTTCTTTAAGGCGTCATAAAAAATGTACAAATTAATAGAGAGACCAAAATTACTTCCACATCATTTTTATATTATGTTGTACTACTTAGTCTGTATTGCTTTGAACAATCTTTGTAAAGATATACAATACACTTTCCTCCGCTGCATTTTCCGACATCCCGACCAAGAAAATCTTAAAAGATATCAAAACACTAAGCAGAATCGATACACCAATAACACTAAAGCTCTTTTTACGTATTATGCAAACGATACCAATCACAACGGAACCCCAAATTAGGTTTTGTGAAGTTACAGGGGTATTCTTGCAGCCGGCAGGGGTCAGCAGTTTAACGGAATTTGTTTGGGTGGGAAATACATGGCGGCGATGAGCCAACTAGCGTACTATGGTGTGTGGGCCAAGTGCCGACCGAGGCGGGTAAGAGCACCTATAATATAGAAAGAAAGAAGGAAAGATACATTTATTATAATGGACATCACACAAATACAGGCAATTACATAGACATGACAGTGGCACATAATAAAAGAAGAAAAAATAAAAACAAGAGTAAACTGAGCACTCAGTATATGCCGTGGCCAACGGAGACGAAGGCCACGGCGCTGGTTTTCAGTGTGCCCCATGCCGAGTGAGGGTCACGGCTGAGGTCACGGACCATATTATAATGCTACTCGTTTCAACCAGACGTCTACTGGTGGACATAGGTTTTTATCAAGGATTTCCACAGCGACCGCTCCTGCGGCGGTGGACAGGGCACCTATGATATATGCTACTTGGTTCGACCAATGGGCGCACTGCTGCTGCACTGCTGAATAAAAACTTCCACCAAGGAGCTGCTTTCATTAAATCGTCTGTCCACCGAGTAGAAGACTTGCACACACTAAGTCTTCCACGACAAGACAAAAACGTTCTAAGCCCGGACGATGTAAGGCATATCGCTTCCAAAAATATTACAATGCTCCTTCATCTATTAGACAGGGTCGAAAGTGAAAGGGATGTAGCAAAATCTAAGTCAGCGTGTAACAAATTAATAAACATTAACTGGATACTTTTCCAACAGATATGTAAGTTATACACCAATTTTCATAATAGCAGTAGAAAACCTATACTCGCTCGTGCTCGAATAAGATAATAAAGGCTGAAGGTGGGAATCATTCGCATCCATTAAAATAATTTAACTGCCACATTTATCCTAAATAAAGGAACATCAAGTTTCCATCACACACAAAAGTTTGAACAAATTGGCCAATCCTCCCGCGACATCTCCCCTTTCGCACCTCGGCATTAAGCTTCTCCAAGCTTGAAATTAAATCGGCCGTGTGATTTACATTTTAATATGGCAAGGGACGTACCTGTACTAAAATCAAATTTATAGTATTGACGGAATCGCGTTGGCCGTTCGTTTTGCCGTAAAACCCCCGGAGGGTATTTTTATGCTGATAGAATTAGCTGATCAATTTTTTTTTTCGGCTGCGAATCGGTAAATGAAATGTTCCGCCTAATCTTATAAGCCCGATTGGATCGTGGTTCTGCTTAAACGACTGGAATAAGGAGTTTCGATTCGCGGGTGAATATTAGATAATGAACGATTCGGTGCTTGCGACACATTTGAGATACAGGTTGTTCTGTAAGGTGCTAATCAACATTAAAGTTGTATGTACTTAGTTGCGTTCTAACTCAGACTCAAAATTCTTTTGTGCATATTAAGTGTTGCAAAGGAGGTATGGTGTGCTAGAAAAGGTATTTTATCCTTATCTAAATACTTGTAATCAAATTCTACTGTTTGAATTCGAAAATATTAAATTGCAGAGTTTTTTCTAACTCGAAAATCTCAATCTGTATAATTAGATCTGTTTTGGTGGCTCGCCCTGAAAGCCTAAGTTCAGCAGTGGACAAATGATGATGAATGTAGACGATAAAGTCCCCCGTAGTATGGATAAAAACAATAGAAATAAAATACACTCGGCATCAAATAAATCGCACCTCCCGCAACAAGCACTTTTCAAAAGTATGCATCCTCACTTCCCACCAACATTGGTACCATTTGAAAGGCTAGTTCTAAGTTTAATTTCATTGAAGGAAAGGTTTTTACCCCAAAAATGTGTCTTTAGAAGGATCCAGAGTCACTTCTTCAAAAAATAGATAGTTACGCTTGAGCCAACTTTTATGGCTATAAAATTGTTAAGTTGGGATTAATCGCTATCCATCTGTTAAAGAGGACACGTGAGGTCATTATTTGGTTTTATAACCATAAAAATTGGTCTAATTGATCCCACAGGTGAGCCCAAAGTGAGGTCATTTTTCAAGTCACATTTATGGTATATGTTAATCATTTATTAAGAAATTAAATGTGTTTTTCTTTAAGGATATTTATTGGGCTTTCAAATAACACCAATATTGTTGGAGCACCATGATTGTGTCAGAAGAAAATCTTTAAAGTTCGCGTCGCGGAAGGTGCGATTTATTTGACGTTGAGTATATTTCTTTTAAGGTTTAGTAATTGGAATAACCCGTACTTTACTGACACCCTGCATTTAGATACCTACATACGACCGTACATCAAAATACACACTGTGGACTCTTATGCCGTCGTAATAGACGTGCTTTTGCTACAAAATTGTGTAGTCTGCTGGCGTCTGTACTTATTTATTCCTAGGGGAGATACAGGCGGTGAATATATTAGTTCGCGTTCAAGTATTCGTAATAATTAATTTACTTATCATGTCTATGAAACCAATGGAATCGGAGGCGAAAATGAAGGGAAGATTTTAACAGTAAGTACCTACCTACAATGTTTGGATATCCAAATTTTTGTTTGGGGGTCTTATCATCATCATCATCATCATTTCAGGACGTCCACTGCTGAACACAGGCCTTCCCCAATATTTTCCACAATGGGTGGTTGGTGGCGGCCTGCATCCAGCGCCTTCCTGCTACCTTAATGAGTTCGTCGGTCCACCTTGTGGGTGGACGTACTACGTCCTGAAGTGGCAATGGGCAGCAAGGTTCTGGAGTGGAGGCCACGTACCGGAAAGCGCAGCGTAGGGTTCTTATCACTTAAGGTCATTTTTTAATCTATTAAATGACAGGGACTATTCCCACACCTCGTTCCCACCGCCGCATCTCCTGTGAAGCCAGGATCTACACCTTGACCGCCAATAAAAACCCAACCAGTGAAGGTCAAGATAAATTATCAAGAAAACACCAGCTTTAAAATCCTCTCAAAAATTTCGTATCGTTTTAAGTTCGTCCACATCAAATGGGACCACTGCCGAACAAATGCTAATCAAAAGACCCCGCATGCATAATGCGAACAAACGAATATCTCACAACAAAGGGGAGGAATTTAGAAAAACCCGGCGGCCCACAACAATTCATAAGAAATATTATGTCCATTACCGTGGCCGTGGTACGTCACGAAATAAACTATCCACCATTACTAGAATGAGAGTTTAAGTCTGCGCAGAATGTGCGAAGCGGGGAGTCGTCAGCAAACCAAACACCTTACTCGTAAACACAGACGCATTATTCATGAAGCTATTTATTTGTATTGCTTACTTACCTTCGGGTTTTTGCTGGGTACACGGAGGGTGATTCTTGGGTGAGCTACCTACTTTGATAATATGGAATGACGTGACACAGTTCGACGCGTACTATGTGACATTTTCCGTTGGTTTTCTAATAAATCAACGCATAATGCATCTTGTGTTTTGTGCAACAAGACTTAGTTTCAGTGTTACTAAGGAAAGTGTATATTTATTTAATTTTTATTTTATTTCGATCAAGATGTTTCACTTAAAATTACCTCTGTGGTAGATTACTTTTGCTATGTAAGTTATAGTCATACCTAGTTGTCCAACAGTGGACCGTCCAAGCTGACATTGTCAGGAGAGCGCTACAATTAATACTGGGTTATTAGTTCCGATTTTTGCCACTTGACGTGTCAGAATTCATCATCATCATCATCTCAGCCATAGGATGTCCACTGCTGAACATAGGCCTCCCCCAATGCTTTCCGTGTTGCCCGGTTGGTAGCGGCCTGCGTTTGTTGTTTTAGAATTGACTATATTTCACGCTACCTGTCACTAAAATGTCCTTACATGAGTCACCCACGTAGAACATTAAATCAGAAAACGAAATGACTCATTCAATTGTGTTGCTGGGACATTCGTAGCAAGATTGGTCCAAACCAAATGAAGGTCCATAAAACTATCCACTAAATAAAGTGAGTCCATTTTGTTGATGAAATTTAAATAACATTTAATCCATTCAATCTGCAGGCCAACCCAGGCCACCTTATTTTATGTGCCATAAAAATGCTTTTCGTCTATTCGAAAATTGGGTAGTTGACGACACCATCTATCTATAGATAACTTTAAGATGTCAAAATTCATTATCCAACCAGTTTGAACATTGAGGACTATTACAAAAAGTTAAACACCCGTTCAACACTTGTTTAAATTGACACATCCAACGTTTATTTAATTATTTTTTTTGTAATACGGCCCTACTTTTTCAATTGATTTAGTGCCGATTTTTCAATTGTCAGAAAAATCTTTTATTTTAAAAATAACATATTTCCCAGATTGAAAAGTCAGCCCTTAGTAAGCTTTCAAAGCAACTGTGCCATAAAATTGTATTTTTAACTAGTAAATAAATAAATAACCTAAATACCGAACGAATAATTTCCCCCTCACATAATGCAGATCACTGTTGCATTGTTAACCGCAAAACGCCGCAGTGATTTGGGAAATAAGCCTAACATTTATTATTTCACTTTACTAAATCGACAAGATAAATGATTTTCGTTCCAAAGCAAAAGGAACGAAAGCGGACTACCGGAAGTTAGTTGCCAACGTCACACACGACGCCAGCGCCACCTACTTCCGGCGGCACGCGCGCCTCCGGATCACCTTTCAAATATCGAGTTAATGTGGCTTTCTACTTAGATTCTATATTTAGGAGTAAGTATACAGGGTGTTAGGTAAATGGGTATATGAGCCGACACTAGCCCATGTTAACATGGGCATATAAATGGTATGGTGAAGTCAGAAATTTGATATCATCATTTTAATTTTTTTTAATTTTCATACAAAATATATAAAATCCGATTTGTATGAAAATTAAAATAATTAAAATTAAGATATCAATTTTCTGACTTCACCATACCATTTATATGCCCATGTTAACATAGGCTAGTGTCGGCTCATATACCCATTTACCTAACACCCTGTATATGCGCTAATAATTTTGTACGTCAGTACACAATTTTATTAAGTTTAGATTTGTCGTACCTAAAAATAGTAGGTATTCATAGGTGTCATCATCACCATCATCATTTCAGCCATAGGACGTCCAGTGCTGAACATAGGCCTCCCCCAATGACTTCCACATCGCACGGTTGGTAGCGGCCTGCATCCAGCGCCTTCCTGCTACTTTTATCAGGTCGTCGGTCCACCTTGTGGGTGGACGTCACACGCTGCGTTTTCCGGTACGCGGCCTCCATTCCAGAACCTTGCTGTCTCATCGGCCGTCAGTTCTGCGTACTATGTGCCCTGCCCACTGCCACTTCAGCTTGCTAATCCGTCGGGCTTGTGGGTGTATTATTTAATAAATACTTCAAACGTAGTTAAAACACGATGTATTTGAAGTCATAGATAAATCAATATGAACGAAACTTAGCATGAATCATTGTTTTACAAATACTAGTTGTAAATCTTACAGTTTTCTTCATTCGATGAGGGTGGAATGTACCTGAATGAATCTACTAAGACCACCGACCTTATTGCGACCTGTCCCATAATTGTAATCTGTAACAAAGTGAAACGTGCTTTAGGGTAGGTCTAGGAAAGGTTAAGTATAATTTATTGGTGAGAAATAATTTCTTTTGTGTATTTTACCCAACTCTTTTTCTTAGAAAATAAATAGATACACTCACCTGTCCATCGAAGTCGCCGTCTCCAGCCAACTGTATCCTTAAAGTGCTCCATCCAAACTGGCGATCAGTTCCAGCTGAGCCAACCACCAAGTCAGTCCCAAGTGAATTTATCTGATAGACTGTTACAAGCACTCTGTCTGCTGCCAAAAATGGCTGCAAATATACTTTCATTTCCAAAATACCACCGGCGGACATGGGGAAAATAAATGACGACGTGCAACTCCATCCATTGCCTGGTATTATGCATGAGAAACTGTCTTCGTGAGGGCTGTCTATTGCTAACATTGAGTAGTTCCTCAATAGCCAATTGGTAGAATATCTACAAACTCCATCACTCGAAAATAAGGTATTATAATCTTGACCGAACTGGTAAGTGACACATCCATCCTCCTCCGAATCTGGTTCTTCTACTTCGGGGGTAGTTGAAGCTTCATTGGCTTCTGTGGTCGGAGATATAACGGGTGTTTCATCGTACACGATACAAAGACTTTCATCAACGGTAGGAGGAATATAGCGAAATGAATCTACTATAACCAAAGATCTTACAGCAACTTGTCCCATTATAGTGACCTGAAACAAAACAAAAGCATGACTAACTTTAGTACCACTACTCATTCCACTCTTGATTTAAAGTCATTCTAATATTTAGCTTAAAAAAATAAAGGTTACTTTGAGAAAATTTACATTGCCAATGAAATGAGGCTTTAAGCTCGTAGCAGACTTATCAACTCGGAAAGGGATCAACATCGTATCGCCTCTCGCGCGCGCTATCAACCGCGAGGCGAGGCGTTTACGTTACGGTGCGGATAAGTGTGCGTTGCAGTATGGAATTTCATACAAATAATACTGACCGCCTCGAGTTGATACAGTCCCTTTCCGGATTGATAAATGTGTGACGTCCTTAATGTTGCTGTGCTTATAGGTTTTATTAGTTATTATTTGATCTCGCTTTTATACATCATGACAATAATGAGAAATGTAATATTAAGTACTTCAACCAACTCACCTGTCCATCGTAATCGCCGTCCCCGGCCAACTGTATCCTTAAAGTGCTCCATCCAAACTGGCGATCAGATGCAGCTGAGCCAACCACCAAGTCAGTTCCAAGTGAATTTATCTGATAGACTGTTACAAGCACTCTGTCTGTCGCCGAAAACGGCTCCAAGTATACTTCCACTTCTAAAATACCCCCGGCGGACATAGGGAAGGTAAATGACGATGTACAACTCCATCCGTTGCCTGGTATTATGCATAAGACACTGTTTTTGTGAGGGCTGTCTATTGTTAATGAAGTGTAGTTTCTCAGTAACCAATTGGCGGAATATCTACAAACGCCATCATTCGAAAATAAGCTGTTGAAATCTTGACCGAACTGGTAAGTGACACATCCAGCGCCAGGATTCTCGTTAGATTCAGAATCAGGATCAGTCTCGTTGGAGTCGGAAGTACCAGGATAACTTTCAGTAGATCCAGTGCCAACAGTAGACTCATTAGAGTCAGAAGTACCAGGATAACTTTCAGTAGATACAGTGCCAACAGTAGACTCATTAGAGTCAGAAGTACCAGGATAACTTTCAGTAGATACAGTGCCAACAGTAGACTCATTAGAGTCAGAAGTACCAGGATAACTTTCAGTAGATACAGTGCCAACAGTAGACTCATTAGAGTCAGAAGAACCAGGATAACTTTCAGTAGATCCAGTGCCAACAGTAGACTCATTAGAGTCAGAAGAACCAGGATAACTTTCAGTAGATCCAGTGCCAACAGTAGACTCATTAGAGTCAGAAGAACCAGGATAACTTTCAGTAGATCCAGTGCCAACAGTAGACTCATTAGAGTCAGAGGAACCAGGATAACTTTCAGTAGATCCAGTGCCAACAGTAGACTCATTAGAGTCAGAAGTACCAGGATAACTTTCAGTAGATACAGTGCCAACAGTAGACTCATAAGAGTCAGAAGAATCAGGATAACTTTCAGTAGATACAGTGCCAACAGTAGACTCATTAGAGTCAGAAGAACCAGGATAACTTTCAGTAGATACAGTGCCAACAGTAGACTCATTAGAGTCAGAAGAACCAGGATAACTTTCAGTAGATACAGTGCCAACAGTAGACTCATTAGAGTCAGAAGAACCAGGATAACTTTCAGTAGATACAGTGCCAACAGTAGACTCATTAGAGTCAGAAGAACCAGGATAACTTTCAGTAGATACAGTGCCAACAGTAGACTCATTAGAGTCAGAAGAACTAGGATAACTTTCAGTAGATCCAGTGCCAACAGTAGACTCATTAGAGTCAGAAGAACCAGGATAACTTTCAGTAGATACAGTGCCAACAGTAGACTCATTAGAGTCAGAAGAACCAGGATAACTTTCAGTAGATACAGTGCCAACAGTAGACTCATTAGAGTCAGAAGAACCAGGATAACTTTCAGTAGATACAGTGCCAACAGTAGACTCATTAGAGTCAGAAGAACCAGGATAACTTTCAGTAGATACAGTGCCAACAGTAGACTCATTAGAGTCAGAAGAACCAGGATAACTTTCAGTAGATACAGTGCCAACAGTAGACTCATTAGAGTCAGAAGAACCAGGATAACTTTCAGTAGATACAGTGCCAACAGTAGACTCATTAGAGTCAGAAGAACCAGGATAATTTTCGGTTGATCCAGAATCAGGGTCAGCGTCATCATGGGCATATATTTCGCATATTTCATTAGCTAAAAAGGGTGATTCGTATTTGAGGGCGTCCATAACTATTAACGAATCCATTGAAGCTCTTCCAAATATTGTGAACTGTAACAACAATAAAAATATAAAAATTTGATATTATTTGGAGAAAAAAATGTGCTTTAAATCTCCTAAATTAACTTTAACAATTACGAGTATCGTAAAATCTATCTAGGTAATTTTTACAGGTATTTTATGCTAACAAATTACTGAGTTTTAACTTACATAACCGTTGAAACTCTCAGAGCCAAGTAACTTCACTTTTAGCGTGGTCCAATCTGAATTTTTGTAACTACCAGCCACCAGATTAGTTTCTGAAATTCCGACAATCGTATCGGGCCCATCTATTTCTTTTTGATACACTATCACTTTTACAAAGTCAGTATCCAATGTGAGAGAAGTGTATACGTTAAATTCGAATACACCATCTTTATGCATCGCAAATAAGGATGACGTCATGCAGCTGAGAACGGTACTTGGAGTTATAAAGGCAGTGCTTTTAATATGTGGACTATTCACTTCACCGCTTGGGTACAGTTTGCGCTCCCACGGTTGCTGGTTGCACACTTCATGTGAAGTGAAGTTGTTGGCCAAATCATCTTCAAAGTTGTAGATAACACAATTTTCACACAAAACACAGCTAACGAAAATAAGGACAGCGAAAATGTATGTAGGCACCATTTTTGCAAATAATGATGCACCAAATGTAACCTATTTGTAATCGGCGTGCTTTTTAAGTGTCCCCGTTATTAAGATAGGTGTATAGATAATTTTCGTATCTTAGATGATCAATTGAGATATAGTATTTACTTATTATTAGTTACTTAATTAAGGAAATTATATTTATCCTTGCTTTCTATTATCAGGTCATTTAGTCTCCACTGCAGGAGCACGACCCTCTCTAATGCACCAGAGGCAAATGGAGGATTTGGCAGGCGCGGATCCACCGTTGTGGGCACTGTGGGCATGCCCACAACCCTAATTTGCTTGTTTTATTATGATATTATCTATTGATAAGATCGATAGGCATGTATGTATGTCCGGGCATGTAGTGATCCAACTCTCACTTTGTTCATTTTTGGTGGCTCTGCCAACAACCTTTTTTGAGGGCTGGATCCGCGCCTGGGATTTGGCCTAAACTCCCCACGCTGCCGCGCTGGCCAGACGGGTTGGGGCGACGGGTTGGGGAGACGGGTTGGAATTAGGGATGTTATGGATATGTAGTTTCGGTTATGGATACGGTTACGGCTATTGGAATAATATTATATCGGTTTCGGTTAGTTACGGATATTTTTTTATTTTAGATATCCGAAAGTTTCGGTTACGGTTACGGATATTGTGCTAAGTATAGAATGCAAATTCCAATAGTTGTCTAACACAGTTCATGTCTTACGAATAAAATGGGTATAGAAGAGATTTCTTTGGCATCTGTCACCTTCTTTTGGTCTCACAAAAAAGCTTTTATCTTATGGGAAAAAACTCATGTACTTTACAAAAGGAATTATTAAATAAGCGTAGGGACTTGCTTGACTCTGCCTACATCCGAAACTATCCGAAACCTTTCAATCGGTTATGGTTACGGTTACGGATATTTTTTTATTTCGGATCTCCGAAAGTTTCGGTTACGGTTACGGATATCCATAACATCCCTGGTTGGAATCAGGAGTATATCAGGAGGAGAATACCTTGCTTTAAAAGCCTTAATAGTGTGCATTTGTAGAGCAACTTATTTTAATCAGTTTTGAATAAAATAAGTTAACGGAAAAATTTAAATATGTAGATAGGCATATGGGTAAAGAGAGCATGTTAATAAGAAATCAATGGAAAAGGTAAAGTCATTTTGTTATTTTGAATGGTTTAATTTTTAAGATTCTGATCTAAGCACATAACTTGTACTGATAATGTGAATCCCCGATCTTTATCAGAAAATTAAAGGTTTAGTTACTAATTGATTGTTATCATCATCATTATCAGCATGTTTTATACATAATTTTGTTGCGGTTTCGGAAAGGGGAACACCCAAATATTCATAATAAACTTTCTAAGCGTGTTGACGACTGCTACATCAGGTAAGGTAAGGATTTTGTTATTGAAAATAAGTATTTACAATTTGCAGTTGCCGTTTTTTGTTAAAAATATTAAGCAATCTGGAGACCAGAGATACCAAATATTTTTTTCCACTTTTTCTGGCTCTATAGAAAGATAATGGAAACTTAGAATCAATTCAGTCATAAACTAATCCCAGTTGACCAATTTCAACGCCCATCTTAACTATCATATTGCGATAAAAAAGGGAAAATGCCTAAAATGCTTTTTTTTCTATTAAATAACCTAAAAATATTGAATCTACAGAACTGAGAATCACTGTAACTATTTAAATGTAATAACAAAATTGTAGTTATAATTTCCAATGCATTCAATGATAACATAATTTTATCTGCAAGAATACATAACTACTTGCATATCTGGCATGCATGTTGCGTATAGTACTGCCGAGATTATCCGACCTAGCAATACCAGGTATCGGAAGCAGTTAAAACGTAAACATTTATATTCAAACTCTACTACGGGCAGGGCCGGACCGTGAGTCCCGACCGAGGGGCCCTGGGCTAATACTACTTAGGGGCCCACCTACTTATACTCTTTCGCATCATCATCTATTTTTATTATTATTATTACAAGCTTTATATTGACTTCACTTGTTAGTATGTGTGGGACAAATCTTGCAACTGAATTTAAGACCACTTCTCCTCAACCGATTGAGCTGAAATTTGGCATACTTATGTAAGTACGATGACAATGCAATGTTATGGTACCGTTGAGTTGGTCTGATGATGGAGTCAGGAGGTGGCCATAGGAACTCCTAAACGAAACGGCGGAACCTCATCGAGTTTGGGTTTTTTTACTTTGACTTGACCATAGAGATATAAAGAGATGCCAAGGCCAACTAATGCGCTGAGTTCGAAACTCAGTGTCGCATTAGATATTCACACACACAAATTAATCAAAATATGTGCTCATTATCCACTGCAGTATCAGTATTCAACGTTCGAATAATCTTTAGTACTACGCAAGCAATGTAAACTGTTTACATTTTAACGTCACTGCTGTCATCATTGCTTTCACGAGCAATGCGTTCTATTTTTGGGCATATTGCTGCGACACCGGCCCCGCCCGGCCCCTTTGTCACATCTCCCTTTAGTTTCTGTGATCTGTGGACTTGACTTAGCTAGGGGCCCTGAATCTACGGGGCCCTGGGTTGAAGCTCAAAAAGCCATATGGTAGATCCGGCCCTGACTACGGGTGCGAAATGTTGCCAATAATTTTGAATGTGTATCCATAAGTGCTTCTTGACCTCACACTCAAAATCAAATATAAACCCTATGTAACTTTACATAGAGTCCATATTTTAACTGTTGTTTGTGATTAGATGGTCATATTGCAAAGTCATGAGAGCTCGTTCTTATTGAATACCGCTCATAGCCCGTAAAAAGATAAAAGATGCTACCAGAGGTTAGCTTTTATGGCTTTGTTTTCTTAGTCGCTTTAAATATATTTTACTTTGTTAATCGGATTGTTTACTTATGGTGCCAATGCGACATCTTTAGTTATTCCATTCATTCAGAATAACATCGTTGAAAAAATCCAATCCATAATAAATAAATAATAAGTAAAGATATTATAGACGGTTTTGACCTGCTTGATTAATAATATTATCAACGCCTCTTCCGACATCCACGGATAGAGTGGGAGTAGGAACTAGGTCTGGAACCACACGGCTAATATCTTACAGAAAAAATCTGTTACTACCCGTTCGCGCTAAGTTTGCCGGTCCGTGGAATGCGCGTCCCCTCCCCCAACTGCGATTAAACGCAAGTTGCAAAAAATATGGAATAAGTAGATAAGGTTGACCTACTTAATTGGTAATAATTATCGATATCGACATTAGCATAATTAGTTAGGTAACAGCACTACCGCATTCCTCAGGATGGACATGAACTCGCGCGCCTACTGTAGTAATTTTGTTTTTTTTTATATTTGAAAGGATCGAACCCAGAAGTCCCGATCGTAACGCATTGTTCTTCCGTCGAAACCGACTCATGCAACATCGCGCCACCGAATCTGCCAAGGTGCTGGTAAAATTATGGTAGGCATTCAAGTCTCCCCCGAAGGACATAAATCTCGTGGATCTGCGCCACGGCCGCGCTAACTGCTCGGCGGCCATAACCTGTCTTCCTTCCCTGATTTACTCCAACGGACGTGACGTCACAACAATAAGTCTCCATTTTGTTTGGGGAACGTGGTCCCGTTTTGAATAATAACATCGTTTTATGTTGGTGTTTTCTATGTATAATAAGTATATATTTACAAAAAAAAAGTATTTAAGTATGTTTATATCCGTTGTCTAGTACCCATAGTACAAGCTTTGCTTAGTTTGGGACTAGAAGCGCAGTGTAAAATGTCCAAGGATATTTATTAATTATTATTTATATTATGTTATAAAAATATACGTCTACACTAGTCTCTTTACGTATTCGCTTAATTTAAAGCTAATAAATACAAGATTATGCTTCTAAAAATACTGTAATAAACTGCATGGAAAAACTTTAAAATTAAAAAACACAATAGCATCGACTAATTAACATATAAACCACGGATCCTAAACCTGGGTTGCACCATCTTACTTTAAGGCTGAGTTGCACCACTTAACTTTCACCGTAACTATAACGATAACCGGTGCTTTTTTTATGAAGTTTGACAGATTTTTGACGTTTGTTAAAGTTAAAGTAAGATGGTGCAACCCACCTAACATTCACAAACGTCAAAAGTCTGTCAGAATCCACACAAAAACACCGGTTATAGATCTGCGTACGGGACATTGGCGAAAGAGTGGCGAAAAAGCACAAGCTCATCGCCATCAACAAAAGAAGAAGAAGTAGATATAGTTACGGTTAAAGTTAAGGTGGTGCAACTCACCCTTAGTGGTTCGCAAACTACGAGTACAACAACATTTGCTAGCAATGCCAGCAACAAACACTAGATCGCAATCAATCAATGGAAGTGTTCAGTTTTTCCTATATTTGCAAGCATTTGAACACAATTGAAACAAATACAGTGGTCCTGGAAAAAATGGCGATTCATTATCCTCATTTCAGTCATAGGACGTCCACTGCAGAACACAAGCCTCCCTCGATATTGGCAGCGGCCTACATCCAGTACCTTCCTGTTATCTTTATGACTAGGTCGTCGGTCCACCATGTGGGCGACTATTTCACACTGCACTTTCCGGTACATGTCCTAAGAAAACCTTCAGGAAGTACTTAAAGAACGAAATCTTTGAATGCAGTTCCCTTTCTTTCCCCTAAAGGGGAATTCCCCTTTAGGTTTAAATGACTAATAAAAAGTTTGTCGATTGATTGGTGGTGATAGACTTGATTACTAATTACTTCTACGGCTTTCTAAAACCTTAGACCACATACACAGAGACCTATTGTGTTCTGCTTAAATTGCGCATTGATCGAGTGTCTGTGACTATTGGAAAATAGAAATAATATGCATCTCACAAAGCCAAAACGAACAAGAATAAAAACAATGGAACTGCGAAATATCAAGTTTCCGTGTATTTGATTACGCACAGCCAATCATTTGTTGTTTACAAAATAAATCATTGCTGAAATACTGGGATTTTGTTGAGGTTTTGGAAAAAGGAGGTTTCGGTGTATTTGTAACTGGATCTGTTAAAAATCACCCAGTACCAGCAGAACGAGATTGAATTTAAAATAATCGCTAACCAGCCTCATCACAAATTAATTCTTATCTTTGTGTCATGAATTTATTTCACTTGAAAATACCACATTTTTCTAAATCCATTCACTACTTTAAATTTCTGCCTTGTTCCAGTTCATTGTGGGCTCATAAGCGTTTTCACCAACTAAACTACAGAATACACAATCCGGCACTAGCCCGTACCGCCTCGCTGGCTACTTAGTAAGATTTGTATGAGGTATTCACTTACGCCCGTATTCACAAACGATGCTTGCTTAAGTGAAACAGCAAATCTAACGCACAGCGTTGAATAGAGCTGTGTGATTGGTTCATGTTCGTCCACGCGCACTGTGAAATCTCATAATAATGTTTGTGAATAAGGGCGTTAGTCTTATGAAAAAAGGCACTAAGAACAACAACATTCCAAACAAAGTAAGTAAAAATCTCAAAGAAATATGCAGAATAAGTTCCAATCAAGCGTAACATATAACAGAGGGAACTAGGGCGGGCGGAACCACCTGCCTCCAAAGTTTCACCTCGCGAAGTCGGAATTTGAATTAGAATGGGCGCTGATTGGCGACACCGAGGTTGCGGCCGGCAAACTTGCGGGTACGTGCACGCAGATCTTTGAAGTCTACTTGCAATGCAGTGCCAGTGGCCTTAATGCAGTTCAACTGCTGGTGTTTTAGCAAATAGCGGTGCGGGCACGTTGAGCGCGATACGATTTCGTAAGTATCTTGTAAGTATACCTAATATGCAGTAATTAATTTACTTGACGTAGTCCTTCCTTCCTCTTGTATCCAATAGATGAGTATTTAAAACTCTTAGATGATTGAATTTAAATACTCTTTTTCAACAAGACCTTGAGACACAGGTCCTGGTCCAGACCTTGGTCTACAGATATACGGGACGACGTGTTCTATTAGTTCTATTTCATGGACACGGATCAATCGGAGCGATGGTCTAATGTACCCCGAATCACAGAATCATCTTTTTTTTTCAGGAAATTAATCATAAAGCAAGTAAACCCTAAGCATACCGAAAACATTAATTGTGTAGTGATTCTTGAATCCCGTCAGGAAATTTAACTCAGGATCTTGACCAAAAAGTCTAAATCTCTGTATATATGTTATAGTCAAACCTCGAAGTTCCTGCACTCCTAGGTTTGACTAGTCAATCCTCAGGTCTGACTAGAAGTCTAAGTCAAAGCCCAAACATTTCGGCCTTTGACTAAATAATGTAAGTCAAACCTAGGAGTAACTAATTTGGTCAGGCAAAGGTCGAAACTCAATTTAATGAAATCGGGGTTTGACTAGTCAAACCTCAATGAAGACTTTAAACTAAACTATACTTAATTCTGATATCGAACTTATTGCATAGGCGTTACGACGGTCGGTTTTCACGCGCACGCGCAGCTATCTCTTTAGGTGAAGGTACGAGTAACTAAACTTATACAGTACTGAGGTTGGTTGTCAATGTTTCTAGATCGATCTTGATTAATTACTAATTTTTAGGGTTCTGTTACCTTAAAGGATAAAGAGTTTAGACCCTATTATTATGACTTCGCTAAATGTTGTCTGTCACCAGGCCTGTATCTCATGAATCATTCACTTAAAAAATAAATAATTCAATAAAATACTTAAATATTTAAGGGGGAGCCCTTCCATACAGCAAACGTGACTTGTTGCAGTTTTTTACTTGATAGTAATTAAAACGTAAACAGGTGAACCCTTGAAATATGCACATAATTTTAGTTGCATTTTAAAAATAAATCAAAAAATTAAAATAAAATAAATATTTAAGGGGGCTTCCATACAACAAAAGAGTCGCACGGAACCCTTCGTGAGCAAATCCGACTCACACATGGCTGGTTTTCTATTTGCCGTCTATTTTTGACCGAGTCTGTCAGTTGTTTCTAGGATTGACTAGGCAAAGCCCGAAACAGATTATTTTAGTTTCGACGTTTGACTGAACCGTTTAGGCACTTCTAGGTTTGACTTAGTCAAAGGCCGAAATAAGAATTTACTTCGGGGTTTGCCTGAAGGCCTTGGTCAAACCTAGGATAGACCAGTCATTCCGCGAAGAGACTGCATATCGACCTTTGACTATGACATATACATTTCAAAAAGTCCAATAAAAATAACGTTTTTCATTTGTTTTATTTACCAAAGCTTTGGCTGAATCGTTACACAAAAACCCAAGTGTCACCTTCCCAACAAGCGGCCTTAATAAATCTGTAATGTTAGGCAAAAGTTTCAATATTGAATTCCATTCAGCTGAAGGCAATTTCTTTTTAGCGACAGGACAAAGGAAGGCAGCGTTGACAGCCTTTGTTGTGCAGCTTGGAATGCGCGCGATATGCCTTGGATAGTAACATGCTGACAGCTTTTTAGTGCTCTATTCTTAGCCCTTTTTATATCGAGATGACGGCGTACCTAACCAGCCAGCCTTTCTTCAAATGCCTCGTATTTAGACATTTTAGATTTAGAAAAAGGGTCTCTACAAATTATTCGCAAAAATAGGCACTAACTCTCGTGTTTGTAGATTGTAGAGCAGGACATTTACAGTTCCTTCAATATGGCTAAGTGAAAAATTGGAATAATAATAATAAATCATTTATTTGCCAGAATACGATTACAAATGGTTATATAGAGAGACAAGTTTCCAACTTATTCTATCGTACATACGATGTGCAAATATTACAAAAAAATCTGGTTTTGTTCAATGTTCATAGGTTTCAAGGATTGGCCAACGCAGCTATCTTATTTTATTGACATTTTGATTAATATTCGTAGGATTTTATCAATATTTTCTAAGTGATATAGTGAAAAGTAAGTATAAAGAACTTTGTCGTATTTGTCTGAAATAGTTAGATTTTACTCAACTGCGCCAGAAGGAGGGTTATGTTTAGATTAAACTAATGGACCGATATACAGTGTGAGTCACGTTAAAGTGTACATATGAAAATAGATGAAACTAGACCTATTTTTATCGACAAAAAAGAGGTCAAAAATTTTTGGAGATTTTTTTTAAATTTTTTATAGAATTTTTTTTCTTCCAATTACTTATAGTAAAGAAAACGTAATAACTTTTAAACTAAGCGGTATATCCTGATAAAATAAAAACAGTAATAATGCTAAATAACAGGCGATACTAGAAAAATACATACAATACACAAAAAATGCCAACAAATAATAAAAAATGATACTTTTTGAAAAAAATCTGCTTAAAAATTCTTGTTTTTTTTGGTTATTTGATAAATTTCTCCGAAAAATGCCCCTATAACAGGTGGTTTTTATTGTTTTGTATTATTCTCTATCGTATTACCTTGGTAAAACCAAAAATTGCATGTCTCTATCCCTATCACAACATTGGCTATGATCGTTTGAACTAAGCCTCTCCGGGCGCGCCATTCAACGTCTCGTTAACATCGAAACTGAAAATGGCTCTAGATTTGTAATTTTGATAAAGACAAGTTAGATTTCAAGTAAAAACAAAAGATTTCGAAGTAAAATAAGCATTTTAGTTAAAATTAAAATTGTCCCTACCTGTAGAGGAGAATAATGTTGTGGTAGGCCTTTGTTCAAACTATCATAGCAAATGTTGTGATAGGGATAGAGACATGCAATTTTTGGTTTTACAAAGGTAATACGATAGAGAATAATACAAAACAATAAAAACCACCTGTTATAGGGGCATTTTTCGGAGAAATTTATCAAATAACCAAAAAAACACGAATATTTAACCTCGTAAGACCGAAGAGTAAATTTTGTCGACTTCTAAGTATCGCCGAATGTGCTTTCAGAAGAACGAATAATTTGAAGTAGTAAACGCCGAGCACATCGAGTAAAAAAAATTCTATGTTAGAGATTTTCTTTTGCATTCATCTTTTCAGGGGCCCTATATAATAGTGCATAGAGCTTATTTTAGGTGAAAAATAATAAAAAAATGATTTCTCTTAAAAGAACATTCGGTATTACAGACTTTAAAAAGGAAAAGTAAATAAATTGTATTTTATACTTTAAAGTAAAACATAAATGTAACCTTCTTAATAAATTAATACTACATAAAGATACAATAATGATATTAATAAATGTAACTGAAAAGGTACAACGGTTTTAATTTTATTTAATGTTTCATAATTAGTACTTTTAAAAGTACTATCGGTTTTATAACATACACTAATGATAGGTTAGAATGTATAAGAAGTAAAGTGGATATTCATGTCGATTATAATATTTACTAAACTAACGTTCTCATGAAAAATTTTCTCAATCATATCATAATTTTAAAAGTCCAATACTCAGTCCCATCTCAATAGAAAAAATATACAAAAATAAAACTTTCACCATCAAGACCGAATGTTCTTTGCAAAGAACTATTATTTTCAAACGAAAAAAAATCTTACAAAACTATTTCAAATTGGGAAAAATAATTTTTTTGCTTGTTTAGCAGTATTTTAACTTAAAATATATTGGTCAGTTTTGCAATAAAACTACGTTAACGTGAAGAAAAAAAATTAATCGCACATCACGTCTTCTCGGACGAACCACCTTGTCAAAGAAAAATGATAATTTGACAGTGACATTTTGTTTTTTTTATATTAATAAGTTCGGATACCTGATTTTGAATACTTTTAGCCATAGACTATCACACTTTTTTTTCGATAGGCGCGAATTTTTGAACTTAAACTTATCGCTAAAGTTTTAGTTCCTCTGAAGGCACATCCGGCGAAACTTCGAAATCACCTCCGAAAATGTCTCGGCGTTACTGACTACAAAGTTTAAGTTCCTTCTGAGGCACATCCGGGCTTACGAGGTTAAGCAGATTTTTTTCAAAAAGTATCATTTTTTATTACTTGTTGGCATTTTGTGTGTATTGTATGTATTTTTTTAGTATTGCCTGTTATTTAGCATTATTACTGTTTTTATTTTATCAGGATATACCGCTTAGTTTAAAAGTTATTACGTTTTCTTTACAATAAGTAATTGGAAGAAAAAAAATTCTATAAAAAAATAAAAAAAAATCTCAAAATATTTTTGACCTCTTTTTTGTCGATAAAAATAGGTCTAGTTTCATCTATTTTCATATGTACACTTTAACGTGACTCACACTGTATACATCTGAAGTTACAGTGAAGGTTGCAGGGAGAGCCTGAATGCGGGTAGCGCAGGAACGGTCATGGAGGAAATCTATGGAGAAGGCCTTTGATCAGCAGTGAACGTCCTTTGTTGATAAGTAAACTTTTAAGAAGGAATATTCTTATTCTTATTAATATTCTTAGGTTTTAACCACTACTAACTACACCTCCACAGGTCGATCCACCATTCTTTAAAATCTACGACCAATCAATCGAATTGTAGATTAGATAGCAACCGCAATGCATATTTCGCGGTACATCGGCACAGTAAATCACAGTAGTATAACGTAATCCATGGCGGGACGTGTTTGCATATCAATTACAGATATTAACTGGCTACGGTGCGATTGCTCCGTAACCTAATGCTGGATCGAGTCTCTATTAATGGGTACCTACTACCTATATGAGTCAGTCTATTTTAGCCTCGGCGCAAACCACCGACTTTTAATTGGCCGATAGTTGAGCACGATATCAATTTGAATGAAGAATCTGTCGATACCAAATCGGCTTAATGTGCGCACTTCCAAACATGCCCACACTGATTAACTGCCCTACTAAATTATCGCCCGACAAAATCGGTGGTCTGCGCCTAAGCTTAAGGGCAGGTTACGCCGACATTTTTTAAACCTATACAGGGTAAAATTAGAATTATTGACATCCTTTAAATAACACTCGTATTCACAAACGATACTTGCATAAGTGAAGCAGCACCAGAACTCGAACGCACAGCGTTGAATAGAGCTCTGTGATTGGTTCGTGTGTATCACTCCGTCGCTAAGTATTATCTATGAATAGGTATTTGGGACCCTGTGTGTCCACACGCACTGTGAGACCTCATAGTAATGTTTGTGACTCGGATGAATATGGTAGAGTATAATGGTGGTACAACAAGTCTCTATTAATGGTTGAGGTGATGTCTACTCAAGAGCAGGTCCTGATTAAGAGCAGGACTATGATGAAAATTCCCATTTGTCATTTAATAACACAATAGTGGCTTGTTTTTCTATTGGGTCTAACATACAGGGTGGAATTTTGTAATGTCACCTGGAGGGAAAGTACTTTTAATATTGTAGATAGAAAAATGTTCTCAAAGAAAACATTCCTTTATTTTTGAAAAGAAAGAGAACTGCATTCAAAGATTTTCGAAAATTTTTCGAAAATTCACTACCATACCATAAAATTTTCTGTAACATAATAAAAATAATGTAAGATTTCATGGTTTTCCTTTCATTTGATTTATCAAGTATGTTAGAGAGATTTCATCCTTGTACTTAACCCTATCGGTCGATGTAATAAAAATACAGGGTGTAATTTTTAACAGATTTTAGTTGGTTCGATTCCCGTTGTGGCAAGCAAATTTTTGGAAATCTTTGAATGCAGTTCTATTTCTTTAAAAAAATAAAGGAATGTTTTCTTTGAGAACATTTTTCTATCTACAATATTAAGAGTACTTTCCCTCCAGATGGCATTACAAAATTCCACCCTGTAGAGTACAAAATGTACAGTTCTTCTCGTAGGAACAAATAGGTACTAGTACTAGTTAGTAAACTTTTAAAAAGAAAAACGCCAAATATTTTTCTTTTTCGTGATCCCTTATCTGTAAATAGAAAAATATTTGGTATTTGATATTTAAATTCCTTAATGAATTTACGTCATTAAAAATTCTTCAGACTTTATCGTGTAAAAACTATCGTGATAAAATTGAATAGTTAACTTATAGATAAGGTAGATTAGTGTTATAAATAGAGACATTAAAGTATAAGCTAGGTACAGATGATTTTGTCTGTTACTTCTTTTCTTTACTAATATTTTAAATGCGAATGTTTGTATGGATGTTATCATGTTTGTTACTCTTTACCGCAAAAACTACTGAAAGGATTTTGATTAAACTTTACAGTATTATTGTTTATAACCCAAAATTACATATCTATATAAATAAAAGAAAGTCGTGTTAGTTACTCCACTTATAACTCAAGAACGGCTGAACCGATTTAGCTGAAAATTGTCAGGGAGGTAGCTTAGAGCCAGGAGAAGGACATAGGATACTTTTTGTCCCGTTCGAAATTAAAAAAAAAAAGTCTGCTTATTTATTGCCATTAAGGCGGAACAAAGTTCGCCGGGTTAGCTAGTAGGCTATAATTTATGACGATCTGTGTGTGACAAACTGAATTTCACGCGGGTGAAGCCGCGGGCAAAAGCTAGTTTTGAATATGAGTGCAAACTAAAAAAATAATTCGTTCGCATTAGCGTTGCTCTAATGACGATCAAGACCCTTAATCCGAGCAAAGTTAAAGGCCAAAACTAGCATAACACAGAGGGGAGTTTTCGTTACATGTCGCTTTCCCAGCCTTTTTTCTAAGTTATGGTACTATTCCCAGAGGACTCGTACATACCGCTTTGTGTAAAAAGCTGCTGACAGTAGGTATACCTGACACGAATTTATACTGGCGAATCTGCGAACTGGCGCCCGCCCTGACTTCACACTAACGATGTTGCATAACTACTGTTATCTAACTTAAAAAATATTTAAAAAATACCTATCGTAAGTGGATTGTAATGGTGAAAGAATTTTTAAAATCGGTCGAGTAGTTTTTGATTTTTATTTGTTACAAACAAATCTTGCCTCTTTATAATATTAGTATAGATTATTGTTATGCTATGGAAAGGGCTATGCTCGGTGTTTCTTTACAAAATCAAATCGGAAATGAGGAGATACGTAAACGAACTAAAGTCACTGACATAGCCCGACGGATTAACAAGCTGAAGTGGCAATGGGCAGGGCACATAGTACGCAGAACTGACGGCCGATGGGGCAGCAAGGTTCTGGAGTGAAGGCCACGTACTAGAAAACGCAGCGTGGGACGTCCACCCACAAGGTGGAGCGACGACCTGATAAGGGTAGCAGGAAGGTGCTGGATGCAGGCCGCTACCAACCGTGAAATGTGGAAGTCATTGGGGGAGGCCTATGTTCAGCAGTGGACGTCCTATGGCTGAAATGATGATGATGATGATAGATTATTGTAGATATTAAACTTCCAATAAGGGCATGGCATGGCTATAGCATTACATAATAACAAAGGCACTAAAGAAATAGCCATGATCATCACTTTTCATCAGGTGAGATGCAGGCAGCTTC
This sequence comes from Ostrinia nubilalis, assembly GCF_963855985.1. Lineage (NCBI taxonomy): Eukaryota > Metazoa > Arthropoda > Insecta > Lepidoptera > Crambidae > Ostrinia > Ostrinia nubilalis. The sequence goes on from NC_087103.1 coordinate 12,072,814, forward strand.
CTCCATTTAGATTTTTTTTTAAATATGCTGAGATTGTAGCAGCACATCTTATTTTAAAAAACTGGGATACCCAGGCAAAAAAATTATTTGACACTGCACTTGAACGCCGCAAGCAAAATAATCAAGATAGCCTATCAATTACCGTAATCAAAATCGGAAAAATCACGGGCCAATTATGATAAAATTACTGCCCTATCTACGGCGTTTCTGATCACAACAAAATCACTGATTAATACATAGCACGCGCACGGATACTGAAATGTGCCGATTATTTTTAATACTTATTTCACTTGCTATTTCGTCGTGTGACAAAGATTTCTTCGATCCGAAATCATGCGTGGAATACCCCTCAACGAATCTCGGATATGGTGTGAATGGAGAGTTTACAAAAGTTGACCTGTGTGTGCAATCAGAATTGTTCTATCTATCAAACGGTGTTGTTAAAGCCAACGTGTACTTGTCGTCGGAATCTGAAGAGGATTCTCTATCGTTGATGGTGTTTAAGAAGAGTGTTGATGGCGACGATGCAGCGGTCGCTATCAAAGATGTTTCGATGTATAATAACTGGGAGCTCGAGGATGGGTGGAATGTTATCCAAGTGGATGTTAAGGGAGAATACAGATATGGATACGTAAGTATTTGTATTATGAAAAGTATTTAAATGATTGAAAAACATGTACTTCGGTTTGTACAGTCATCAGTACCTGCCGTATAAAAACTTTAAGATCTTTATAGTCTTTATCACTTTAAATCAATGATGCCGATTCCAGCTTTTGTTTCATATTCAAGCCTTTTTTTGCATATTTAAGTGTTAGAATTTTTTAGAATTACATTTTAACTAAACACCTTGTCAATGTAAAATGTGAAATTAATCTCAAATCAATAAAAAAACTATATAATCAATTGCATATTAAACTTCACCCACTTATTTATTTCAGGTTGTACTGCACGCTCATATCGCAAAGAGATCAACGTTCTTCGTAGATAATATTTCATTTGATATTACCGACATTATCTCACATACTATAACAATATACTCGTACGACGAAGTTCCAATTCAAGATACTTTTGAAGATGAAGCTTCTACAACTGAGTCAGATCTTACAACAACCAATATAGAAACAACTACCGATTTACCCATTACTGATGTAACTACTACTACAGAAGAAGATACACCGACTACCATCGATATATTAACCACAGAAGCAGATCTACCTATCTCCACCGCAGAAATTGAGTTACCTACTACCACCGTTACAGACATGCCAACAACCATCGAAACTGATATACCTACAATAACTGAAACTATGCCTATTACTACCGAAACTGATGTACCTGCCACCACCGAAACTGACATACCTACTACCACCGAAACTGAAACTATGCCTATTACTACCGAAACTGACATACCTACTACCACCGAAACTGACATACCTACTACCACTGAAATTGTTATAGCGACGACTACAGAGACTGATGTACCTAGTACCACAGAAACTGACATACCTACTACCACCGAAACTGGCATACCTACTACCACCGAAACTGACATACCTACTACCACCGAAACTGACATACCTACTACCACTGAAATTGTTATAGCGACGACTACAGAGACTGATGTACCTAGTACCACAGAAACTGATATCCCAACTACTACAGAACTTGATATCCCAACTACTACTGAAACTGATATACCCACTACCACAGAAACTGACTTACCTACTACCACTGAAACTGATATACCAATTACAACTGAAACTGATACACCTTCTACAACAGAAACAGATATACCTACTACCACTGAAACAGATATACCTACTACCACTGAAACTGACGTCCCTACTACCACTGAAACTGATGTCCCTACTACCACTGAAACTGATGTACCTACTACCACTGAAACTGATATACCCAATACCACTGAAACTGATGTTCCTACTACCACTGAAACTGATGTCACTGAAACTGATATACCCACTACAACTGAAACTGATATATCTATTACCACTGAAACTGATGTCCCTACTACCACTGAAACTGATGTCCCTACTACCATAGAAACTGATATACCAATTACAACTGAAACTGATATACCTTCTACAACTGAAACCGATATACCTACTACCACTGAAACTGACGTCCCTACTACCACTGAAACTGATGTCCCTACTACCACTGAAACTGATGTCCCTACTACCACTGAAACTGATATACCAATTACAACTGAAACTGATATACCTTCTACAACTGAAACCGATATACCTACTACCACTGAAACTGACGTCCCTACTACCACTGAAACTGATGTCCCTACTACCACTGAAACTGATGTCTCTACTACCACTGAAACGGATGTACCTACTACCACTGAAACTGATATACCAATTACAACTGAAACTGATATACCTTCTACAACTGAAACTGATATACCTTCTACAACTGAAACCGATATACCTACTACCACTGAAAATGACGTTCCTACTACCACTGAAACTGATGTCCCTACTACCACTGAAACTGATGTCCCTACTACCATAGAAACTGATATACCAATTACAACTGAAACTGATATACCTTCTACAACTGAAACCGATATACCTACTACCACTGAAACTGATGTCCCTACTACTACAGAAACTGATGTCCCTACTACCACAGAAACTGATGTCACTGAAACTGATATACCCACTACAACTGAAACTGATATACCTATTACCACTGAAACTGATGTCCCTACTACCACTGAAACTGATGTCCCTACTACCACAGAAACTGATGTCCCTACTACCACAGAAACTGATGTCACTGAAACTGATATACCCACTACAACTGAAACTGATATACCTATTACCACTGAAACTGATGTCCCTACTACTACAGAAACTGATGTCCCTACTACCACAGAAACTGATGTCCCTACTACCACTGAAACTGATGTCCCTACTACCACAGAAATAAATACACCAACAACTACAGAAACTGACCCAACTACAACCACAGAAATAACTACAAATACCGAAACTGACGCAATCACAACCACAGAAATAACTACAAATACCGAAACTGACGCAACCACAACCACAGAAATAACTACAAATACAGAAACAGACACAACTACAGAAATAACAATCACAGAAACACCAACTACTACTGAATCAAGTACTACAACTGTTTCTACATCAGAAACTGACACAACACCAACAGATCTACCAACTATATCAACGACTGAAACAGAAATTGACACGACCACGCTGGAAACCACTTTAACAACTACTGACGATATAGTTGAAACTACAATGCCAGAATCTGATGGAGAAACCACAACAGTACCACCTGAAGATGAAGAAGTAGTGGGATTTTGGACTCCCCTTTCAATATCTCTCGTCACTGTGGGCTCACTCGCGGCAGTGGGCTTGGTTGGATTCGCCATTTTCAAGCTTAGTTCAACGACTGTCGTTCAAGAAATACCAACTGTATTCACTGAGGACGATGACCAGCTGCCCCAACTCGTTACCATGCCAAGGTTAAGAAGCATAGAAGATGGAATCATTTAGGCGGAACTTACCGTTATAAATATTCAAATCATATTTCATAGTGTGTAAGGTATTTATTCTAGAATACTTAGTTCCAAAATGTAAATGTTTCACATGTAGTTATAGCTCTTGAAACTAACGAAGGCAAGTGAGTTTTACGTGTACATGCACATAACGATAGTGTAATGTCTATCAAAAAGTTTGAAAAACGAACAGTAACGAGCCACTACACATGTAAAGCTCACTCGCCTTCGTGAAATGCAACAACTTTAAATAAAAGTCGGTTGAAAATTAAGAGATACATTGTTTATATTGTTACTTGATGTTTGTATGACGTAGAACGTAGATACTCGTGTACTTCATGTCCATTTAGTAAGAAAACAGAAATAGGTAAGAAATTAAAGTGGTCTATTGTAATAATACTCGTAAGTAGCCAATTTATTATGTCTCCGTCTTTATGTAAAATATAATTATTAAAATTTTGAAAGCAATAATGATTTTAGTGAAGTATGACAGTTGAAAAATAACGTAAATCTACAAATTAAAAATCTATGCCCTAATCAAGGATTTTGTTGCCCTTTTGAATATTATTTTATTAGTTTAAAAACCCTAAGATACAAACCCACAAGAACAAACAAAGGAGATCCCTGGCGAGTAATACTAACCACGTAATGTTGAAAAGAAACACTTTGCTGATATTAACTGGCTAGGAGTTAACTAACTATAATATTTACCTGAATACTAAGTTATTTTCAAGTGTTTCTATCCGTACTAATAATATAAATTTCTGTAAATTCTTTAAATATTAATTATAATGGCCTCCTAATTATAATGGCCACAAGACATTCACCCTGACCCAGAGCAAGTATTGTCCTTCTATCTTCAGAATTCACTGTTGACTTTGTTAATGATCCATTCAAGAATTCTGATTGAAATATACCTACTTCATTATTTTTCTTGCGCTGTATGCTACTCGTATTTTCCTTGCGACGTTTATTCATTTAATGGTATGTATTCCGTTTGCGTATACAGGGTGTCCCAAAAACAATGGATAACCCTGTAACCATCGATAGGCCTCGCCATGGTCTCCCTAACATCCCATTTTGACCCCAGTAAAAATATCACCGTTTTCAAGATTTTCAAGTTTTTGTGCATTTTTAGAAAATTGCCACCTGCAATTACTTTTTCTCATGCCATTTCTACAAATGAGGATACTTTTCAATCTAGTTTTTTTCCTTATCACAAGGGATAGTTGGGCTATCAAAAGAAAAGATTAAAGTTCAACAAACTAGTTTAAAAATATGAAAATTTTAAGAAATTACAGAGAAGAAGGAAAAATTAATTCATTGTCTTGCACTTTTGATCAGCCATCGTGTAAAAAAATGTAGGAAGACTATCGTGCCCATTACCTTAAAAATTTCCTTGGTTAATTGAGATTCTAAAAAGGTAGGTATCACAAGCCTATGTATTCTGTATTATTTTTATCTTATGGCTACTTGAATAGCAACTAGTATGAAAACTGCAAAAATGAGTTTTTCTCGTAATAGTTAAACTAGGACTGCATAGTGGCATTAAATACAAATTGATAATTTTTAGCGTAGGAATTTTAATAAAGCAACATTTAATCATCATCATCATTTCAGCCTTAGGACGTCCACTGCTGAACATAGGCCTGTACCCCAATGATTTTCATAATGACCGCTTGGTAGCGGCCTGCATCCAGCACCTTCCTGCTTACCTTTATGAGGTCGTCGGTCCACTTTGTAGGTGAACGTCCTACGATGCGCTTTCCGGTACGTAGCCTCCACTTGAACCCTGCTGCCTCAGCAGCTCTTTTTACTGGGGTCAAAATTGGACGTTAGGGAGACCATGGCGAGGCCTATTGATGGTTACAGGGTTATCCATTGTTTTTGGGACACCCTGTATAATTTTCTGATCAGTTTTGTTCAACGCTTGGTTACTAGGCCAAAAGTAACGTCAGCGTCAATTTCAATCGTTTTTATTTTATAATAAAATGTTTTTATACTGTAGATAATAATTTTATTTTGTTGGTCATTTGACATAAGTATTAATAAGTATATGCCTATCACCACCAATGATCTGCGATGCGACCAATCTAAAGTAGCAAATCAAACGAACCGCGATTGAATTCAAGAAATGTAATCTTATCCTCATTTTATGTTTTGATAAGTTAGAGATTAATTGAATTAAGTTTTGATCTTAATTAGATGCAATTGTTGGTGCGTCCGGCTCAACCGTGTCGTCAGGATGCCGCGAGCGGCTCTTCTGTGTTTTGTGTGGCTGTTCATAAGCCCGAGTGTATTGTGCAGCGGTTGCGTCTCATACAACTTCGAGAATGACTTTGATACGCTTTTTGACATGGATAAAGGGGTTTGTGGAGATAACCCAAACGTAGTGCCTTGGATATCTTCAAATTACTCCTCGATAGACATCGACATCCCACATCCTCTATCCGAGAACTTCATTGCTGCAGCAGCTTTGATGAGTTGCGTCGCATCTTTCAACTTTCTTATGAGCGTTGGTGGTGTTATTGAAATCAACTTGTACATGGACGATAAACAACTAGTCAACCAGGTTATTATCATAATTCAGGAAATGAATGAAAATGGAACCTATGGCACCATTAGTGCAGTGGTGTATACGCCAATCGCCGCAAATTTCATTTCTGGATGGAAATCATTGAGGATTGACGTTAGAAATCCCACAAAGAACGAATTTAATGGTCACGTAAGTGTTATGTACATTTTTAATAATTTTAAAGTTACTACCCCTTTCTTTTTTAACAGGGATGTTAAATTGAAAATATGAAATACTCAGGTCTATAATACCTTTAAGCTGTAACAAAATCAAAGTTATACGTCATATACCTACAGGTTTGTACGGAACCCTCGGTGCGCGAGTCCGTTCGCACTTGGCCGGTTTTTTGATAATATTAGTAAAGTGATAGTATAAGTAACCTACATAGCCCGCAGAAATACCAAACTGGGGAGGCTGAGGCAGAAAAGTTTTTGGGTGGCAACCACGAGTCGGAAGACGTAGTATGGGCAGGCCTCCAACTAGGTGGACCGACGATCTGGTGAAGGTAGTGGGAAGTACTTGGCTGCGGACAGCGCAGAATCGGTCGTTGTGGAAATACTTGGGGAAGGAATTTATCCAGCTTCTTCTTCTTCTTCTCAGTCGGTACACTTTTGTCAGAGTGGTCGTGGTCATCATTGTGAATCACGATTCATCCCTCGTAATACGACGCCATTCCTCCAATTTATCCAGCAGTGGACGTCATTTAGCTGAAACCAACGAAAGTATTATCGCGCCGAAAATAATAGACCTTGCTAGATTACTCAGATAATCTTAGAGATAATCTGTATTCTGTATAGAAACAAGTTTGAATAATTCATACTTACGTTGTTTTGAATATTTTGTAACCGCCCAGCTGCATTTCAATAATTTTGTAATTTAAAATACTTTTAGACTGTAATTACGTTGCATTTTAATTTTGGTTGATTGTAGGTTTCTGACATTATCATAAATAAGTATGTCTATCACTTCCAAAGATCTGCGATTCGATCAATCAAAAGTAGCAATCAAACGAACCGCGATACTGATTCAAAATATTTATCTTATCCTCATTTTATATTTCGATAAGTTAGAGATTAATTAAATTTGAACAGAGATTTAATTTTGATCTTCATTATAAGTTAGTGTCGGAGCGTCCGGCTCAACCGTGTCATCAGGATGCCGCGAGCGGCTCTTCTGTGTTTTGTGTGGCTGTTCATAAGTCCGAGTGTACTGTGCAGCGATTGCGTCTCATTCAACTTCGAGAATGACTTTGAAACGCAATTTGATCCGGGAAAAGGAATTTGTGGTGATAATGCCTTCCTGGTACCTTGGACACTTGCAAATTACTCCTCAATAGCCGTAGAAAGCCCTCATCCTCTATCCGAGTCCTTTATCACTCCAGCAATTTCAATGAGTTGCGTCGCATCGTCCACCTTTCTTATGAGTGTTGATGGTGTAATTGAAATCAACTTGTACATGGACAATGAACCCATGGTCAAACAGCTGATTATCGTAATTCAGGAATTGAATGACAATGGGAACTATGGCACCATTAATACGGTGGTGTATTCGTCGATGGATGCAAGCTTCATCCCTGGATGGGCGTCACTGAGGATTGACGTTGATCATGCCACAGAGGACCAATTTGATGGTCATGTAAGTATTATCTACTTTATGTTATGTGGCATAAATAGAACCTAGATATTTTTGGTGTTTTCTATGTTTAATTTGTACAATGTATTTGTTTAACCCTCCCTTAGAAGAGGGTGGAATTCCTGAAGGAATTCCGGAAGAAAGGAAGGGTGAACCCTGAGCACTCCCTAGCCGATATCACTCACTCCTACCTACACTGACTGGGGGACTACTAATACTAGTGAATAAAACACTGTCTTGAGGTCAACTGAATTCTTTTCACAAATTCATTCGAAGTTCGCCGAACTATTGTCAAAATATATTTATTGGTCAAACAGAATAACTACCTTTATAAATTAATGATGCCATTTGTATTCTATAAGTTAAGACAACTTTTTAATGGGGCGGCACGAAGTTCGCCAGGTCAGCTAGTAATTGACCAGTAGCTAATATTTCACAAGATAGGTCCTCATAATATTGATGCTTACTGACTGTCCGTAGTGCATTTATCTTTTCTTAAAGGTTGCTTAAACCTTTGTTTTGTCTTCTGTCATCCACTTTGCACTGTAGATAGGTCGAACCTTAATTTCGAATGTTCCTCCTCCTATGTTCTTCTGATTAATTTCGTTGCGGGTCCACTGACAGTTTTACTTTCCCCCGGGACAAACTTAACCTTCACTAGTTGGGTTTTTATTGGCGTTCAAGCTGTAGATCCTGGCTACACAGTAGTTGCAGCGATGGGAACGAGAGGTATATGTTATCTAAAATTCTATGCACGAATCATAGTTTTTGTTGCCATATTCTGTTAAATATCTACAAGCACAAACAAAGAAGACTCCTAACGAGTAGATTCAAGCAATTCTCGATGTTGAAAAAGAATCATTTGCTAATAAAACCTAGCTAGGCACTTATCTTATCCCCTGAATGTACTTTATCCGTACCAAAAGAAGTATTTTTGCAGAATTTGCAACTATTTTTGTTGCCCTTAGATATAACTAATTAAGGTTCAGTCAAACCAACGCAGTCACACGCGATCAGCCAGCGCGTGCAGCGATGGCGATCAGACTTAAAATGCATTGATCGCCATCGCTGCACGCCGGCTGATCGCGTGTGATCGCGTTGGTTTGGCCGAACCTTAAAAGCATTGATCGCCATCGCTGCACGCCGGCCGATCGCATGTGATCGCGTTGGATTAGCCAAACCTTTAGACTACATTACTGAGGGAAGTATGGTCCCTTCTATCTTTATTAGGTGAGTCAATCTGGTAATCTTAGAGGTCTGTATTCAGGTTTGAACGTAAGGGCTGATTAAAATCATCATCATCATTTCAGACATAGGACGCCCACTGATGAACATAGGCCTCCCCCAATGACTTCCACATCGCACGGTTGGTAGCGGCCTGCATCCAGCGCCTTCCTGCTACCTTTATCAGGTCGTCGGTCCACCATGTGGGTGGACGTCCCACGCTGCGTTTTCCGGTACGTGGCCTCCACTTCAGAACCTTGCTTCCCCATCGGCCGTCAGTTCTGCGTACTATGTGCCCTGCCCATTGCCACTTCAGCTTGCTAATCCGTCGGGCTAAGTATGTCAGTGACTTTAGTTCGTTTACGGATCTCCTCATTTCTGATTTGATCTCGTAAAGAAACACCGAGCATAGCCCTTTCCTTAGCACGCTGTACAACTTTGAGCTTCTTTATGAGGCCTATGGTGAGAGGTCACGTTTCGGAGCGGTATGTCATTACTGGTAACACACACTGATTAAAGACTCATCTTGAGGCGTTGAGGTATTTTGGACGAAAAGATACTATGTAGCTTCGCGAACGCTGCCCAGCCGAGTTGGATTCGACGATTGACCTCTTTCTGAACGACGTTCAATGACACTGCAGACCTCCGTTGACGCTAAGGCACATCGGCAGCTCAATAGACAGATATGGAAGTCCCTGCGACATGATGTTTCCAGCTTGCTAATCAAAATGCGTAGTGTCAATATTTGTTTTGATATTTTTTTAATTCCACAAATTGATTTCTATAATTTTGTAGTTTCTAATACTTTTTTGAGTGGCGATCTTTTGACCTAACATATTTATGTAAATAAGTAGGTAAGTCTGTCACCACCACCGATGTGCGATTCAGCCAAAATAAAATAACAATCAAGCGAACCGCTATTCTAATTCAAAGAATTTTATCTTATCCTCATTTTATAATATTTCGATAATGGAGATTAATAAAATTACAGAGATTTAGTTTTGTTCGTTATAAGTTATTGTCGGAGCGTCCGGCTCAACCGTGTCGTCAGGATGCCGCGAGCGGCTCTTCTGTGTTTTGTGTGGCTGTTCATGAGCCCGAGTGTACTGTGCAGCGATTGTGTCTCATACAACTTCGAAAATGACTTTGATACGTTATTTGACACGGGAAAAGGGGCTTGTAGAGATAATCCAAACGTGGTGCCTTGGATATTTTCAAATTACTCCTCGATAGACATCGACAGCCCACATCCTCTATCCACGAACTTCATCGCTCCAGCAGTTTTGTTGAGTTGCGTCGCATCTTTCAACTTTCTTATGAGTGTTGGTGGTGATATTGAAATCAACTTGTACATGGACGATAAACAACTAATCAACCAGATTATCATCATAATTCAGGAAATGAATGAAAATGGGAATTATGGCACCATTGGTACAGTGGTGTATATGCCAATGTCCGCAAATTTCATTTCTGGATGGAAATCACTGAGAATTGGCGTTGTAAATCCCACTAATAACGAATTTAATGGTCACGTAAGTGTTACCTTGTCTGCATTTGTTACTTCTGGTATAAATATTATTTTTTATAAATGTTTTAACAATTGTGCAATTCTTAAATGGGTCCCGTGTTTCCAAATTACTGGATCTGTCTGAAATGTCGACAAACCAATATCATTAACAAAATATTGTTTACCTCTTTAGGAGATAAAATAACCTCAGTAGAAATCCAGAAATTAATATCGAAAAGCTTGTGTTAATCTTGTGAGGCCTGAAAAAAATGGCGACCAAGAAAAATCACCATTCTTTTAAGAGATTTTACGAACAAATAACTTAAGTGATAAGTGTCCATTCAGGTATGCGTACTTATTGTTTTCATATTGGTTATTTATGATTAGGAATACCTCTTGATTGAGATGATTGTTAACTGTCATTTTTTGCACTGGAGCAAAGTCGATCACTCGAACTCCTCGCAGCTATGTTCTTCTGATTAATTCCGTTGCTGGTTCATTGACAGTTTAACTTTTCCGCGGTAATCTTGGCTTGTACTGGCTCGGTTTTTATTGGCACTAGCTGTGCCCGCGACTTCGTACAGGAAAATATTTTGAATATTTCCCTTTTTTGCAACATTTTTGTTTACTGCTCCGCCTCTATTGGCTATAAAGCAGTCTTTCCCAAAGTGGGCGATAACGCCCCCTTGTGAGCGCTGCAGGCTTAAAGGGGGGCAGTAAGAGACCCAGAAAAAAAATCGGGACGTTGTGTAGAGGCTTAGGAGGCGTCATCTACTAAGAGGACTCTTAGACACCAACTGAGCTCGACTCTTGACTACAAAAATGGGGGGCGCTAAAAAATAATATATTCTCAAAGTGGGCAGTAGACTAAATAAGTTTGGGAACCACTGCTATAGAGTGATGTTATTGTAGCCTTCCTCGATAAATATTCATTGTGGAAATCCTTGGGGAAGACCTTTGTCCAGTAGTGGACATGCTTTGTTTGATACGACGAAACCATAGGGGTAAAAGTCAAGGAGTTCCTAAAGAGAGTACTAGAGAGAACCTAAGATTCTAGAGAACTGACCTTCAGTAAGTGTGCCCTTTAGGTACACTTACTTACAAACATAGCCCATGCGTTGTTTGTTTGTGTAAACTATAACTTTAATAGATTGTAAGGAATGAAATTGTATTATTCTATCATTATTAGATAATATTTCATAATATTAACATCCGCAAATGTGTACATTTGTAGCAATAAAGATTAGTCCGCTACTAAGTACTTACCTACAAACAAAATCAATAGATAAGCACCAATAATTCCTTCTCAATATTTTTATTGCAACATTTACGTTTAAAGTCCTGTAGCTGATGTATATCTAAATTCCTTGTGTATGTAGATATTTTACTTTCAAGATTTCTTATATGTTGAGAATTGTATACTTTTACTCTAAATTGAATTTACAACAAAGGCAGAAATGAGAGTTTGTCCATTTGATTGATTTGATCAGTAGTTAACCCAAAAAATACCGAAACTTAATTTGAAAGAATAGTTGATTTTCCTTAATGTCCAGTTGCATAATTATGGTAAATGCTGCAAGTGATAGCTGACTCATTAGAAATTATCCCCGTGAATGGCGCCAATACGTTTCAAGGCCATGTGAGTTCCGTTATCACAAGTACCTACGAGTACAATTATAATCGATAAATCGACATACAATATAAATCAATGCCCGAAATGATAAAATTATGAAACGTAAAAACAAACATGGTGTTAGTGCATGAAATCGGTGAAGTAGGCTACCTACAGGTTAAAAAGGCCTAACAGTTGACTAAGGCCCAGAACAGACGGTGAAACGCAACTGCAACGAAACTGCAACTGCTAGTTACTTTTGAGTTGCAAAGTTTGGAAGTTTCAAACTGGCCGCGTCATGTGTGGTCTCTCAACGGACGCTATAGCAGAAACTTAGATGCAACTCAAAAGTAACTAGCAGTTGCAGTTTCGTTGCAGTTGCGTTTCACCGTCTGTCCTGGGCCTTACTAATCAAGTTAAATGATGTAAAAAGTACTACTACTAATATCATTCAAATGATTAAGTTTTTTCTGTCTAAAATTGATACTACTACGACAGGTGTGCGTAATGGTAACTACGGAACACTACGCTTATGCATTTGCCACACTGGATGCATTTTTCGTCTTTTGATAAGTCGAATTTTCGTATTTATTTATATTTATCATCATCATCATCATTTCAGCCATAGGACATCCACTGCTGAACATAGGCTTCCCCCAATGCTTTCCATGTTGATCGATTGGTAGCGTCCTGCGTCCAGCGCTTCCCTGCTACCTTGCATTGCACAATGCATATTGGATAGTCCTATAGTTATTTTATAGTCTATACTAATCTAAATCCCAACTATATATTATATCCCAACTTAATATTATAAATGCGAAAGTAACTCTGTCTGTCTGTCTGTCTGTCTGTCTGTCTGTTACGCTTTCCCGCTTAAACCTCGCAACCGATTTTGATGAAATTTGGCATAGAGATAGTTTGAGTCCCGGGAAAGAACATAGGATAGTTTTTATCCCGGTTTTTGAAACAGGGACGCGCGCGATAAAGTTTTTCTGTGACAGACAAAATTCCACGCGGGCGAAGCCGCGGGCGGAAAGCTAGTATAATATTATAAATGCGAAAGTAACTCTGTCTGTCTGTCTGTCTGTTACGCTTTCCCGCTTAAACCTCGCAACCGATTTTGATGAAATTTGGCATAGAGATAGTTTGAGTCCCGGGAAAGAACATAGGATAGTTTTTATCCCGGTTTTTGAAACAGAGACGCGCGCGATAAAGTTTTTCTGTGACAGACAAAATTCCACGCGGGCGAAGCCGCGGGCGGAAAGCTAGTATAATATATAACTTAAAGCTGACTGACTGACATAGTGATCTATCAACGCACAGCCACTGGACGGATTGAGCTGATATTTGGCATGCAGGTAGATGATATGACGTAGGCATCCGCTAAGAAAGGATTTTACGAAACTCCACCCCTAAGGGAGTAAAACGGGATCCACGCGTACGAAGTCACGGGCGGCCGCTAGTTTAAAATATAGCGCGTCAAATTGTAAACTAACAGGGGTTTAGGTTAGTTTAGATTGTAATGTAACTACGTCAGAATTTTCCGGTGACATAAAAGTTAAAACTACTTTTGGCGGTATAAAGTTCGCTGGTTCAATAAGTGCAGTACTTACCTTAATTTCTTTTTCAGATAGTACTGATGGGTATGGCATCAGCCGGATCAGTGGTGTTGGTCGACTCCTTCCGGTACATCCCATCATCAACAAACGAAGATGACTGCGAGATATACACAGAGAGAACAACGCTTGCACCCACTACCATAACGGAATCCGAAACTGACAGCGACAGCGAAGAGGATGCTGAGAATGGCCCATCGACCCCTGGAGTAACTGACAGTGACAGCGAAGAGGATGCTGAAAATGGCCCATCGACCCCTGGAGTAACTGACAGTGACAGCGAAGAGGATGCTGAGATTGGTCCATCGACCCCTGGAGTAACTGACAGTGACAGCGAAGAGGATGCTGAAAATAGCCCTTCGACCCCCGGAGTAACTGACAGTGACAGCGAAGAGGATGCTGAAAATGGCCCATCGACCCCTGGAGTAACTGACAGTGACAGCGAAGAGGATGCTGAAAATGGCCCATCGACCCCTGGAGTAACTGACAGTGACAGCGAAGAGGATGCTGACATTGGCCCATCGACCCCTGGAGTAACTGACAGTGACAGCGAAGAGGATGCTGACATTGGCCCATCGACCCCTGGAGTAACTGACAGTGACAGCGAAGAGGATGCTGAAAATGGCCCATCGACCCCCGGAGTAACTGACAGTGACAGCGAAGAGGATGGTGAAAATGGCCCATCGACCCCCGGAGTAACTGACAGTGACAGCGAAGAGGATGGTGAAAATGGCCCATCGACCCCTGGAGTAACTGACAGTGACAGCGAAGAGGATTCTGAAAATGGCCCATCGACCCCTGGAGTAACTGACAGTGACAGCGAAGAGGATGCTGACAATGGCCCATCGACCCCTGGAGTAACTGACAGTGACAGCGAAGAGAATGCTGAAAATGGCCCATCGACCCCTGGAGTAACTGACAGTGACAGCGAAGAGGATGCTGACATTGGCCCATCGACCCCTGGAGTAACTGACAGTGACAGCGAAGAGGATGCTGACATTGGCCCATCGACCCCTGGAGTAACTGACAGTGACAGCGAAGAGGATGCTGAAAATGGCCCATCGACCCCCGGAGTAACTGACAGTGACAGCGAAGAGGATGCTGAAAATGGCCCATCGACCCCCGGAGTAACTGACAGTGACAGCGAAGAGGACGCTGAAAATGGCCCATCGACCCCCGGAGTAACTGACAGTGACAGCGAAGAGGATGCTGAAAATGGCCCATCGACCCCCGGAGTAACTGACAGTGACAGCGAAGAGGATGCTGAAAATGGCCCATCGACCCCCGGAGTAACTGACAGTGACAGCGAAGAGGATGCTGAAAATGGCCCATCGACCCCCGGAGTAACTGACAGTGACAGCGAAGAGGATGCTGAAAATGGCCCATCGACCCCTGGAGTAACTGACAGTGACAGCGAAGAGGATGCTGAAAATGGCCCATCGACCCCTGGAGTAACTGACAGTGACAGCGAAGAGGATGCTGAAAATGGCCCATCGACCCCTGGAGTAACTGACAGTGACAGCGAAGAGGATGCTGAAAATGGCCCATCGACCCCTGGAGTAACTGACAGTGACAGCGAAGAGGATGCTGAAAATGGCCCATCGACCCCTGGAGTAACTGACAGTGACAGCGAAGAGGATGTTGAAAATGGCCCATCGACCCCCGGAGTAACTGACAGTGACAGCGAAGAGGATGCTGACATTGGCCCATCGACCCCTGGAGTAACTGACAGTGACAGCGAAGAGGATGCTGAAAATGGCCCATCGACTCCTGGAGTAACTGATAGTGACAGCGAAGAGGATGCTGAAAATGGCCCATCGACCCCTGGAGTAACTGACAGTGACAGCGAAGAGGATGCTGAAAATGGCCCATCGACCCCTGGAGTAACTGACAGTGACAGCGAAGAGGATGCTGAAAATGGCCCATCGACCCCTGGAGTAACTGACAGTGACAGCGAAGAGGATGCTGAAAATGGCCCATCGACCCCCGGAGTAACTGACAGTGACAGCGAAGAGGATGCTGAAAATGGCCCATCGACCCCTGGAGTAACTGACAGTGACAGCGAAGAGGATGCTGAAAATGGCCCATCGACCCCTGGAGTAACTGACAGTGACAGCGAAGAGGATGCTGAAAATGGCCCATCGACCCCTGGAGTAACTGACAGTGACAGCGAAGAGGATGCTGAAAATGGCCCATCGACCCCTGGAGTAACTGACAGTGACAGCGAAGAGGATGCTGAAAATGGCCCATCGACCCCTGGAGTAACTGACAGTGACAGCGAAGAGGATGCTGAAAATGGCCCATCGACCCCTGGAGTAACTGACAGTGACAGCGAAGAGGATGTTGAAAATGGCCCATCGACCCCCGGAGTAACTGACAGTGACAGCGAAGAGGATGCTGACATTGGCCCATCGACCCCTGGAGTAACTGACAGTGACAGCGAAGAGGATGCTGAAAATGGCCCATCGACTCCTGGAGTAACTGATAGTGACAGCGAAGAGGATGCTGAAAATGGCCCATCGACCCCTGGAGTAACTGACAGTGACAGCGAAGAGGATGCTGAAAATGGCCCATCGACCCCTGGAGTAACTGACAGTGACAGCGAAGAGGATGCTGAAAATGGCCCATCGACCCCTGGAGTAACTGACAGTGACAGCGAAGAGGATGCTGACATTGGCCCATCGACCCCTGGAGTAACTGACAGTGACAGCGAAGAGGATGCTGACATTGGCCCATCGACCCCTGGAGTAACTGACAGTGACAGCGAAGAGGATGCTGAAAATGGCCCATCGACCCCTGGAGTAACTGACAGTGACAGCGAAGAGGATGCTGAAAATGGCCCATCGACCCCTGGAGTAACTGACAGTGACAGCGAAGAGGATGCTGACATTGGCCCATCGACCCCTGGAGTAACTGACAGTGACAGCGAAGAGGATGCTGACATTGGCCCATCGACCCCTGGAGTAACTGACAGTGACAGCGAAGAGGATGCTGAGATTGGCCCATCGACCCCTGGAGTAACTGACAGTGACAGTGAAGAGGATGCTGACATTGGCCCGTCGACCCCTGGAGTAACTGACAGTGACAGCGAAGAGGATGCTGACATTGGCCCGTCGACCCCCGGAGTAACTGACAGTGACAGCGAAGAGGATGCAGAAAATGGCCCATCGACTCCTGGAGTAACTGACAGTGACAGCGAAGAGGATGCTGACATTGGCCCGTCGACCCCTGGAGTAACTGACAGTGACAGCGAAGAGGATGCTGAAAATGGCCCATCGACCCCCGGAGTAACTGACAGTGACAGCGAAGAGGATGCTGAAAATGGCCCATCGACCCCCGGAGTAACTGACAGTGACAGCGAAGAGGATGCTGACATTGGCCCATCGACCCCTGGAGTAACTGACAGTGACAGCGAAGAGGATGCTGAAAATGGCCCATCGACCCCCGGAGTAACTGACAGTGACAGCGAAGAGGATGCTGAAAATGGCCCATCGACCCCTGGAGTAACTGACAGTGACAGCGAAGAGGATGCTGACATTGGCCCATCGACCCCTGGAGTAACTGACAGTGACAGCGAAGAGGATGCTGAAAATGGCCCATCGACCCCTGGAGTAACTGACAGTGACAGCGAAGAGGATGCTGACATTGGCCCATCGACCCCTGGAGTAACTGACAGTGACAGCGAAGAGGATGCTGAAAATGGCCCATCGACCCCCGGAGTAACTGACAGTGACAGCGAAGAGGATGCTGAAAATGGCCCATCGACCCCCGGAGTAACTGACAGTGACAGCGAAGAGGACGCTGAAAATGGCCCATCGACCCCCGGAGTAACTGACAGTGACAGCGAAGAGGATGCTGAAAATGGCCCATCGACCCCCGGAGTAACTGACAGTGACAGCGAAGAGGATGCTGAAAATGGCCCATCGACCCCCGGAGTAACTGACAGTGACAGCGAAGAGGATGCTGAAAATGGCCCATCGACCCCCGGAGTAACTGACAGTGACAGCGAAGAGGATGCTGAAAATGGCCCATCGACCCCTGGAGTAACTGACAGTGACAGCGAAGAGGATGCTGACATTGGCCCATCGACCCCTGGAGTAACTGACAGTGACAGCGAAGAGGATGCTGAGATTGGCCCATCGACCCCTGGAGTAACTGACAGTGACAGTGAAGAGGATGCTGACATTGGCCCGTCGACCCCTGGAGTAACTGACAGTGACAGCGAAGAGGATGCTGACATTGGCCCGTCGACCCCCGGAGTAACTGACAGTGACAGCGAAGAGGATGCAGAAAATGGCCCATCGACTCCTGGAGTAACTGACAGTGACAGCGAAGAGGATGCTGACATTGGCCCGTCGACCCCTGGAGTAACTGACAGTGACAGCGAAGAGGATGCTGAAAATGGCCCATCCACCCCCGGAGTAACTGACAGTGACAGCGAAGAGGATGCTGAAAATGGCCCATCGACCCCCGGAGTAACTGACAGTGACAGCGAAGAGGATGCTGACATTGGCCCATCGACCCCTGGAGTAACTGACAGTGACAGCGAAGAGGATGCTGAAAATGGCCCATCGACCCCCGGAGTAACTGACAGTGACAGCGAAGAGGATGCTGAAAATGGCCCATCGACCCCTGGAGTAACTGACAGTGACAGCGAAGAGGATGCTGACATTGGCCCATCGACCCCTGGAGTAACTGACAGTGACAGCGAAGAGGATGCTGAAAATGGCCCATCGACCCCTGGAGTAACTGACAGTGACAGCGAAGAGGATGCTGACATTGGCCCATCGACCCCTGGAGTAACTGACAGTGACAGCGAAGAGGATGCTGACATTGGCCCATCGACACCTGGAGTAACTGACAGTGACAGCGAAGAGGATGCTGAAAATGGCCCATCGACCCCTGGAGTAACTGACAGTGACAGCGAAGAGGATGCTGACATTGGCCCATCGACCCCTGGAGTAACTGACAGTGACAGCGAAGAGGATGCTGAAAATGGCCCATCGACCCCTGGAGTAACTGACAGTGACAGCGAAGAGGATCCTGAAAATGGCCCATCGACTCCTGGAGTAACTGACAGTGACAGCGAAGAGGATGCTGACATTGGCCCATCGACCCCTGGAGTAACTGACAGTGAC
This sequence comes from Ostrinia nubilalis, assembly GCF_963855985.1. NCBI lineage: Eukaryota > Metazoa > Arthropoda > Insecta > Lepidoptera > Crambidae > Ostrinia > Ostrinia nubilalis. The sequence goes on from NC_087103.1 coordinate 12,091,677, forward strand.
AGCGAAGAGGATGCTGAAAATGGCCCATCGACCCCTGGAGTAACTGACAGTGACAGCGAAGAGGATGCTGAAAATGGCCCATCGACCCCCGGAGTAACTGACAGTGACAGCGAAGAGGATGCTGAAAATGGCCCATCGACCCCTGGAGTAACTGACAGTGACAGCGAAGAGGATGCTGAGATTGGCCCATCGACCCCTGGAGTAACTGACAGTGACAGCGAAGAGGATGCTGAAAGTGGCCCATCGACCCCTGGAGTAACTGACAGTGACAGCGAAGAGGATGCTGAAAATGGCCCATCGACCCCCGGAGTAACTGACAGTGACAGCGAAGAGGATGCTGAAAATGGCCCATCGACCCCCGGAGTAACTGACAGTGACAGCGAAGAGGATGCTGAGATTGGCCCATCGACCCCTGGAGTAACTGACGGTGATAATGGTGATGAAGGGGATGGCGTCACTGGATCTACAACCCTTGTGACTGACGTTGACGGCGAAGGGGATGGCGACGATGATGGTGAAGGGGATGGTGTCACTGGATCTACAACCACAGTGACTGACGTTGACGGCGAAGGGGATGGTGATAATGGCGGTGAAGGGGATGGTGACAATGGTGGCGAAGGGGATGGTGTCACTGGATCTACAACCACAGTGACTGACTTTGACGGTGAAGGAGATGGTAATTCTAGCACGACACCACTGTGGACGAACACTGTTGACGAAGATTTCACAGGAACCGTCACTGAAACATGGTCAACTGCCGGAGATAACACAACCGAAGATGTCACCACTGCTGACCCTACTGATGAGAGCTCATCAAATAATCCAGGCTTCTGGAACCCCTTCACAATTACCATGGTGGCCGTTATATCAGCTACAGTACTTTTCTTATTGTGCCTTGTGTTCTATCAACTTGGCAAACTAGCGGCTAGAAGGCGATCGCCACCAGTGATCGTCCAAGAAATCGATTACGACAATTTGCCCAGATCCATGACTGTTCCAAGAGCTAGAGTATACACTGACGTTGGTGTGAACCCTTTTAGAAACAGTATACTAGCTGTTTGATTTTAAAACGAATGCGATGCAAATCCTTTATTGATCACAGCATTAGATTCTTTAAAAGACTATAAAAGAACTTAATATATTTGGTAGAATAGACTGTCCCTTTGAGACAGCATGTTATAATGTAAAATATTTGTTAATATTATTATTGTAAGAGTCTGTATCTGTAAAATTTGTGCTTAAAATTTTCGCTTCTTTTCTTTCTGTATTGTTACATTTTCTTAAGCTGGTCGACATTCGGTCAGAACAGACTTTTTCTTTCGTGTTTCAATTATAATGCAGTATTTACTACTGCATGTAATCAGAGATTATTAAGTAGCTTATAGCTATATCAGTGGAATTGTTTTGTAGATTTAATCTTATTAAGTCGTACACTACAATTTACAGCCGAAAACGCCATGCTTTAGTTCAACATAGTATGAGTTCAATTGATTAATTTGTAGAACATTTCAAACAGTATAATATTGTGATAATGTGTAGATATGTATAGTTTATCGAGAAAAAATGTATATATTTACTAAATTGCTATTGTAAATGTAATTTTGTTTATACGAAAACAGATTTTTATCATTAAAGGTTATTTGCAAGGCAAGTTATTTTTAACTATTATCTACTTGATATACAATATCCTCCTATTCTAATGATCTAATTTCTTAAACGCTTAAATTTTAAGCGAAATAAATGTGTATTGTGATTAACAATGTAGTGTATTTTAGTATAATTATAATTTTAAAGGAAATTGACTCGAATAACATACTCTTATCTATGTGTAAAATTATTAATAAGGATTAAATTATGATATCTCTTGGAATTTATTAAATCTTCTTGATAAATTATATACATAGTGTAAATAACAAGTATGTACATAATTGAAATGTGATTCATTTATTAGAGCAAAGAAATATTGTAGGTTGTGATGTTATACGTTAAGAAATAAAGTTGTTTCTTGTTTATTACCTTTCTTTTATTAAAGATTAGTTGTTTTGATGATGCATGAGGTTCAATATTATAATAAAATAAAATTATCGATTATTATCACTTAATACTTAATTTACGTAGGTATCATTATGTTATCAGAAAATAGCATACGCATATTGTAATGCATTTTATTCGATTTATCAAATGAATCCGCTTATTCACAAGATAATTTTGATCATATTTTTTGATATAACACAAGATTCCGGGTCTTATTGAAAAACAAAATTTATTTTGTCCCAAAAACGCTGTCAACTATACAAAATGTATTTGTGTACAGTAAACTAGCATAGAGCCAAACATTGTGGCATCATAATTAAAAAAAATTGTCTGATATGATATCGAATTTATTTATTTATTGACAAAGATCTACCAACAACACATCTTTACACAAACAAGACCTAACCACAAGGATGTACTTTGAATCCATGGAAATTACTGATGGGATCCGGTTAAAATAAAGCAAAGAATATCCTAATACCATTGGTATACCACGGCCGCTAGACAAATAAAAATGCATAAATGATTTCCATTAGATAGTCTTAGAAACCTTGGGGGAGGCCTTTGTCCAGCAGTGGACGTCATTTGGCTGAAAAGAAGAAGTCTTAGAAAGTCTTCTCTAAAGAAACAAGTGAAGCGAATTTGAATATTTCAATTAAAAGGCTAAAATTTATATTATAGCTTTCATCACTTGTGCCTACCCAATGATGTCCATATTGATCGGTTGGTGTGGCCTTCCTTGTACCTTTATGAAGTGGTTGGGAGCTAGATTTTCGAGATTGTTGATAAGTATGTCTACCTCAAACAAATTATTATTCATCTAGGTAGGTCCAATTTTGAGAAAGAGGTCAATCGGCGAATCCAACTCGGCTGGGCTGCGATTGGAAAACTACACAACATATTTTCGAACAAAATAATATTGTTTTAAGTTAATTTAATTTCCACCGACCTATTCCTTTTAACAAAGGAACAAATAAAATAAAATAATTCAATGTAGAGACTAGAGAACAATCATAAGCTAATGCTTGATTGGAGGTTTATAGTACTTTGAAAAGGGCCTACCGTATTAATACAGAATTTGTACATAAATTACCTGCCAAAACTGAAAACAGCTTAGGTATGACTTCGTATGAATTTTATTGAAGATAAAGATATAAAAAATATCATTTTTAATGTCATTTTTCGGGGCTTACATCCAGAAGTGCACGACATGATTCATGAAATGAGTGATCATGCTAGAATTTGTTTTCTACGGGATTTGAGCCCAAAAATTAACTAAACTAACAGCACCACCTATGGTACGAATATCACTACTCTATTGAACCAATGATGAATTTATTTCAATGTAGAGCCTAGAAAATACCTACTACTATGTAACTCGTAGCACGTAACAGGCATCAGTCGACATTTAAGTAGAGAATATATTTTATTATTCCTGAATTAAAGAATGGTATAATCAATGCTGTCTACCTACTAGTTTTTTCATTTGTTACTTACAACACATTTTATGCGTTTCTGTATTTTCATGGTTTCATCAAACAACCATGCACTCATTAATTTATTGCTCTTCGATATTACTGTACAGATATTAAAGATTAGAAAGATAAAAATCGCGATTAGCTTAACAATTTAGTACTTTATCAAGTCTACGGCAACGAAATGTAATGTAAGGACGGCCATTTTGGATCGTCGTTTGTTTTATGTAGAGAAAAAAAGTGTTTTTTCGGCAGTTTCGTTGTAAATTACACGGATTATTAGAGAAAAGTGGAAATTTTGAATGCTGAACAGCGATCCAGATTATTAATTTCGTGGTATTTTTTATAACTGACTGATAACAGTGTGACGCAAAAGATATAATTTCCAGAACTCTAGCAATACGTGATTTCTGTAATGATTTTTGAAAGTGACATTAGAAGTTGTGATTGGCAAACGCCACTGGAGCTGTGAAAACTTATTTGGATTGATTGGAAACCCCTTCTTGGTAAGCACCTAACTATACGAGTACATTTACCTACCTAAGGACTATACCAAGCCCATCGACATCCCGGTGGCTTGGTAGACATCGGCAACTTTATTTCTTTTGACAACTTGTCAAAAGTCAACTGCTCATGTCGGTGATCGGCAGGTTTGGTGTGTAAACTGCATCATTTAGGCTGAGTAGCAACATCTTACTTTAACTTTGTCAAACGTAAAAAATCTGTGAAACTCCATACAAAAAGCACCGGTTATTGTTATTGTTACGGTTAAAATAAGGTGGTGCAACTCAGCCTTAGACTTTCGATTCAGATAGAAAGGACATTTGAACTTTTGCACGTAATTGTAGTCATAGTCATAGTCATATATGTTTATTGCATCATGTATGTTTATTGTAACATAATATTAGTGATTTCCTATGAAATGGGTATGAAATCCACATGTCTTTTCACAAAAACATGGTTCAGAGTATATTGCCACTGACTAAGTTTGAAATGAAACACGAAATCCAATAGCTTTGAAACCTCTATTGTATACAGTCAACAATACTTTAATTAAACTAATAATTTTTGTTGCAAAATATCACCTTATTACCACAGTGTAGTATCACAGTGTACCTTGACGTGTCGTCGTATGTACAGACGACACACCAAGCTTAACACTGTGTCATCTTATTTTGTTGTAATACGGGCTATTTTCCAACAAAAAATTATAGTCTGGTGTGCAGCCGTACATGTGCTTTGTTCTTTTAATTTCAAAGTTCTCGTGTTATCAGAATCTTATCAGAACCATCTTGAATGATGACGTTATTTTACATAAACGTGTTCAACTTTCTGATTCATTAATTATCTACATACCTACCTACCTACTTTTATGTCACTTTCTGCTTTGAAGAAATTTCTTTTAGTAGATCTTTATTGCCAATAGGTTTACCTATTAGATTTAATATGATAAGCTTGTACAGTTTTTGTTGAAGATGCCTTGTCAATGTAAAAGTTCTAACTTTTAAGCTGTAGTACCTATGTAATGTAGCTTCTAAGATATAGTAACTATGTAATAACAGACAAGGACTTCTTATAATGGGAACCCATTTAATCATGATTAGGTTTAAATAAATAATAATTTTATCAAAACAAATTATTTTAATAAAAATAAATGGGTATCAAAAATTAATTTACGTGTATTTATTATATCAGTTACAATAAAGGTCATTCCGCTACCAGAATTTGATTGATATTTTTCTTAACTTTTGAGAATTGCAAAGCTAAAATCCTCATGAATTTTTTGTTTTAGGTCCTACCCACAAGGTATCAAGGACGACGCAACTTTAGCAGTTGCAGCAAAACAGAAGAGCATCGTATAATGAATAAATAACAACAATATCAGTCTCAGAATAACAAAATGGCTGACACAATAACAAATCAAGACGCTCCATCGAATAACGAATCAGGAGACGGGTTTTGGAATATTTTTACCATAACTTTAGTGTCAGTGGGCTTATTTGTAGTTCTTGGTGTGTCCGTGATCAGCGCTTATTATATTGGAAAAAGGAGAGCTGAACCAATCATAATAGACTCCACGGATGTCGAACCTCCTCCGACAAGGATTATACCTCGAGTGAGGAATGCGTATGCATCTGAAGCATCGTTTAGAACTGATTCTGATTAAATACAAATCGACGGGTTCGTCCAGCGTCTAAGTAGTTCAGTTGGAAGAGCAGTCACCCGGCAAGCGAAAGGTCGTGGATTCAATTCCCGCCTTAGGCACGCTAAAAATTAAATAACTATACAAATTGTTAACTCATAAAACTCGTAAGCCTTTTAAAAAGCGCTGTCACACGTCCCAGTATTACGGTATTACTTTATTACCCTATCAATGCTTAAAGACAAATAATGGCCAATGCTGAGAAGAAGCAGCGCAAGCAACTCTATTTATTGCTATCATAGCTATAAATGGTGACTTTATTTATTAAAAACTAGCTGACCCGGCGAACTTTGTTCCGCCTTAAAGGCATTAAATAAGCCATCGCAATTTTTCCTTATTTTCTCACCGTTTAGACCTACCCTGGACTACGACAAACATTTTAAAACCAAAATCAGCTCAATCGGCCCAGCCGTTCTCGAGTTTTAATCAGACTAACGAACAGCAATTCATTTTTATTTATATAGGGTCCTTCTAAATCAGCTACGTTCCGTTTAATGGGAGCATGTATACGTCACACTGAATACGTTCCCAAAGTTTGAGCCAAAAATTCAGGCTAGTTTCCGAGATAATTAAGGAAACAACTTCATTTCTTATCAACCCAATACAACACCCTGTTCAGCTGATTCACTACTACACTGACAAAAATCCGCACGCACACGAGCTTACGTAATGGCCGCCATTGCGCTTGTGCTGCCGTTGGGCCACTGGCCGCGAACACAAGAGTGCCGCCACACAAGCTATTCTAGGGCTACTACTAGTTATTTAAGGAATTAAATTAAGCAGAAAATTAAAGTTTATTTATTTTTGGTAACATAAAAAAATCTTATGTGGTAAGTACTTATTTAGTGGCCTTAATGGAATGATGTTTATTCAAAAGTTCGTTAAAATACCTTTGCGCTTGCAAAAATCTTTTATTTCAAACGTAGCAACGAAACGAATCAAAAAAGTTAGTTGCCGAAATCAATGACTTATTTTTATGCCATACACAAATGGGATAGTTACCATGACTATGAAATTTAGAATTACGGTTATTATTACGATAAAGCAGGCTTAATATCCCCTTAGCAATTTAAAAATGTGATTCGTAATTGACTCGATCATAGCAGAAACTAAACGCTATTGAATTATCTACCTGTGATTATCGGCAGTCTTTAGTATTCCGAAGTAAATAATTGTTCCCAACTATCAATTTTAAACTGAAATAATAATTATTAAAATCATCGTAGAAACAAAAAAAAATATAAAAGTAAATAATGATAGTTTTATTATTGTTTAGATTAGAAAGAATTTTGGAGTTGACATCCTTATTTATGCGTGGCGGAGTCGGTGGTATCAAAGACAGCCGTCCCTCACAATAGCCGACCGCGCTAGTGTTGTAAGAACCTCGAGTCTTTAAAGTCTTTATTTCGAGACTTGAGTTTATTTTTAAGACTAGGACTCGTTAGTCACATGAATAATTGAGTCTTCCGAGTCCTTTCGAGTATTTTAAGTTCTTTGAGCTAGACTGAATCATGACATGAACTTGAGTTGGTGTATACTAATAGGCAATAATGAATGATTTCATATCATCATCCGTATGTTATATCCTAATTGAAAATAAAATAAATCGCACAATACAAATGTAATATCAATAAAATTGCATTAAACGCAAATAATCGAATCAGAAGTATCCATCTAAAGACTGACGATTTTCGTAATCAAAAAGTTAAAACGGTCCAATAAAATAATAAACACACAGTCTTAATTCATTGCTATTTTATTTTCTTCAAACTTTTAATAAGTAAGATTCCAAGACTCGAGTGTCGTATCGTACAACACTAGCCGGCGCAGCAAACGATCTTGCCGCCGCCTTTAGACACGTGCCGCCGGCCGCCGGCTAGCGCAATGTACACTCACCAAAATAAAATTAAGAAATGCAACAAACTTTATTTTACTATTCAAATTAAAATTGTGTTTATTGTTAAATCACAGGTACATAAGATAGGTCATAAATAAATACCAAGTTGGAACGGAAATGATTCGGAAATTTTATTTAACTAATTAGGTACCTACCTCACTACTTTTCTATTGTAATAGAAATGATGACATTAACGATTAATTTAAGAATGGACTTTGATTTAGGATAAATGGAATATCAATACAAACAAATTCAAGAGTTTTATTTGCTTCAATGGTCTAATTTAATGTTTCTAAATAATTGACTAGGCCATTGAATTACCTTCACAAAACAATAAGTTTCATTAATTTTTAATTATTATCTGTTAAAGGATATTTTACCATGAAATACTCAACACCACAATTTAGATTCGAATCAATTGAAATCGAAAGCAAGCAGATAAAATAATAAACAAATAAGTTTTTTTTTGTCGACTGTACGCTTATGCCAACTTTTCGGCTCTTGCTTTGGCGGCGTCGGCGTCTTTGTGTGATTTGTGTCAACAAAAGGCGTGCGGCTTGTCGGCATTTGTCGGCGCGTGCGCTTTGATTTAATTCAGTTTTTGACTAGCTTTCTTGTGTGAAGGTGCGTTTTGTAGTGCTCGTGAAGTGAACTATGACGCACAGGTGCACAAATGCAAATAAATTTACTAAGACACGCCTTAAAAATCATGGCCTTTTTTCGATGGTATCGTGAGTCCGTTTTACTGTGATTAACATAAGATAATAAGGATAGACAACGATATGAGAGTAGGCCTGCAACATTGAAGTGATAGCTCGCCCAATCAGTCGATCAGCTAATCGGCTATCAGCTGTGACGACTGCTGTGAGTTGTTATGACGTGAGTGTAAACAACAAAAAAGTGTGCAGTGGTAGTGAGCGTTGTGTGTGTTGTGTCTTGTGTTCCTGTGCAGAATGAATACACTACAGCTTTGTTGTGTGAGTAAAAAATACAGCATGTTCCATTAAGTAAGACGAAATGAATTTTTATTTTTGTTAGAAAATGTAACTTTGTAAAATCATTATAAAACACATACTCAAATTTGGTGAACTTGTTCAGTGTACCGTATAGATGCCCCCATTAAAAGGAATGTAGCTAGTTTAGAAGGACCCTGTATAGATATTCATAAAACTCGATTGAATAGAAAGAATAGATTGAATCATAGCATAAAATGACCTAAGAATTTTTATAATGTTCCTAATAAAAGAGATGTCTTAATAATAATTATAGTGCAATTTATAATAAGCTACTGCTAATACAATTTTATTTTAATCATGTGATATAATATACAAATAATAAATATTTTTATACGGTTTTGTGTGTCTAAACTCTTTATTTATAACGTCTCTCGACTTAACGACAAACTCCATTATAACGTCGGGTTACTTTGTTGGTTTACTTTATTTTCCATGGCTCTACCCTGTCACTTCATTAAACGTCCACTCTCTTTAGTGTCAAAAAATAATCAGTCAGAGGTTTCCTTATTTAGAGATCACACTGTATTCAATTTATCGAAATGCTAGTACAAAAATGTTTTAAAGTTAATAATTTAATACAGACGTTATGTACACGATATTTTGTATCTAATATCAGTCACTCGTAAATGAATCAGAATCATGTGTGACTAGCCTATAATGATGGGAGATTTACCACATTATCACTAATGTCTCATATAAATTGGGGTAATTTTGTATAAAAGTATATTTTATGTAAAATTGTTAACAATACTGTACAGAAAAGATCAAAGTGTTTTACTTACTAAGTTGTACACGAGTATTTTTCAATACAGCCAGAACTTCATTTTCTTCAACTACAAAAAAAATATCTTCAGCAAAATGTGATAATCAGAGGTTAAGTCCGTAATTCTTCTACGTGCTGTCACTGTGACATGTAAAAAATACGACTGGACGCATCCTCAGTGTTCCGTGACACTGATCAGAGACAAAAAGCTTGTTCGTCATTGGTAACGATCTAATTGAAGGTTGCATAAAGTCACTAATTAATAACTACCATTGTTTTGTAAACCACTAAAGCGATTTAGTTGAAATTAGGTAGAGTTTGGCCGACGACCTCATAAAAAGGTAGCAAGAAGAAGCTGGATGCAGGCCGTTACCAACCAGTCATTATGGAAATCATTGGGGGAGGCCTATGTTCAGCAGTGGACGTCCTATAGCTGAAATGATGATGATGAAACTAAGGGTAAAGGCAGGATAGTTTTTATCCCGGTTTTTAGAAGGGGATCAAGCCAAAATTTCCAGCTTTCCATGGGAAACAGCTAAATATCCCGAAGTGTAAAGCATAGCGTAGAAAAATCATTCGTTTACAAAAAATATAATTATTACAGAATATTAATCACTGGCTTACGCGATTGTAATTAAAATGCTAAATAAGATATTAATTGTTTATTATAATATAATTGGCAAACACTTCTTGTCGTAATGTTATTGTAATTTGGTCAAGGAAGAAGTATCGGAAACTATTATTGCCGAAGATAATGATAATTATAACCTACGTAAGTAGAATTAATAGCATGTTATCTTACAACACATTGAACCTTCATTGATTTAGGATATTATAATTTTAAAAAAAGCTTTTAACATCAATTAGAGAAACCCACCAATTTGCGATAGATTCATGTACTGTCAGTCGACTGAAGAACTGAACTAAGGTAAAGTAGAGATCTCATCTAAAACTCATTTGAATAATTAAGCAACTTTTTTTTCTTTGTATTTGTGTAGACGGTATATTGTATCTAAAGAGTACGGCCAACTAGCAGTGATACAAAAGGTCGATTCGACTGTCGAACTGACAATCTATTCTGTCTCTTCCCATCTTGTGTATATGTCGTAATGTCTCGTTCTCCCACCAAAATATGTCAAAGTCAAACCCTTAGGCTGGGTTGCACCATCTTACTTTAACTTTAACAAACGTCAAAAATCTGTCAAATTCCATACAAAAAGCACCGGTTATCGTCATAGTTACCCTTAAAGATAGGTGGTGCAACCCACCCCTACTATTCCAAATGACCATGACATTGGGTTTGTTTACATTTGGTATCGCTTCTCGTTGGCCGTACTTTTTGTAGGTATTGAAAGACATCAAAAATTCAAAATACGAGAAAGTAGTCTAGGTTTAGGTAAAGGTATTTCACCACAGTGAGTAATCCTAAAAACATGTCAAGCATGGAAAGTTTTAACAAATTAAAAGTCATTATCACTTTAATAACATGACGTCGATAGATTGCAGACATCTGGAGATATAAATAATTAATAGAAGTTCCAGAAAGTAAATACTTCATCATCGGTGATAAGCAACGACCTTTACATCTTCACTAATGTTCGCCCGTGACTCCGTCCTTGTTTTTTCGATGGAATTTTATCGCAAATTCCTTCGCAATCAGTGTGTAGCCGCACAGTCGTGCCTGATAACAAATATAAAGATTTTACTTGATTATTTTTTAATTCTAAATAAGTACGTAGGTAGTAACCTTCGATTAGTAAATCTGTGACGTAGGTATTAAATGCGTGTGAATTTGAAAGTTTGATGCTAAAGGTAATTATTTTTAGTCTATTCGTACCTACTAATTATCCATTTTCGATTACTTTTCAATAATTTGCTTTTTTAATGAAATTCCGATACTTACCTACTTATCTATCATACTTTTTAATCTGTCTTAAAAATATGTTAAACAGTCAATAATTTGATGATTTGCTTTGGATCGGTTATTTCGATGTGTCTCAGTTCACTTATTATATTGTGCCTAGATATAAAATTAAAGGACCTTTTGATGCTTTCTAAAGGAATCATATTGCTCAAAGCGCTGTAAAATCTTAGTTACTCTGCGAAAGGGTCAAATAGTGGGTCATCATTATCTTCAACATCAGGTAATAAGGCTCCACAGAGGAAACAGGTGAGATCAGGCCAAGAGCTTCCTCGTTGTGGATAAAAAAAAACTCATATTTTAAGATGGTTAATAATTACAAAATAATTCAAAATAAAGTATACTAATATTATAAAGCTGTAGAGTTTGTTTGTTAATTTGCTTGAACGCGCTAATCTCAAAAACAACTGATGCGATTTGAAAAATTCTTTCAGTGTTGGATAGCTCATTTAACGAGGAAGGCATCACCCTACAGCCAATAGGGGCGGAGCAGTAAAGAAAAATATTGGAAAAAACGGGAAATATTAATTAAACTTCTCGTATTTTACTAAGTCGCGGGCACAGCTACTTAGTCTAAAATAAAAAAACATTTCCGCACCCGCATAGTGTTGTTCGCTATGCACAGCGTTTTACATCAACTTATCCGTTCCGCGAATGCTTTGTCCCGGTCGGCAGCGGCAAAAATCACGGGAACGCCGGGACAATGCAATGGAAATGAACGCTTTTCCTCTAGCCAGAACTAATTAAGTGAGCTGGTGTAGTGATGTAATGTGAGGTGATGGAAATATCGATAAACATCAATGTCGATGTTTTTACTAAAATCTGAAGCACTTACATAGTACGGGAACAAATAATGATAAATTTTTGGTGAGTTCGGTTTTGCCTAGACTAAAATACACACGATGGCAAAATCAATTAATCTATTCATATAATGCCAAGACAGTAAAAACACAACCCTTCTTTTGGCGCAGTCGGGAAAACCATGTATTATAGCTAATAGGCAGGTGTGTAATTGCAATTGCATTCATAAATTTCCTGAAATAATAATTATTAAACGCATAATATTCAGATGTGAGTTGATTAGATTTTGAAATCAATGCATTGATTATTTAAAATTTCAATTTACTTAGCGGATATTTACGAGAAATCCTTGTAAATACGATCAATTCATTACCTATCTAAGTAATGGGCTTTATGCCTTGGTGTACCTTCGATTTTTATTGCTGGCATTTAACCAGCAGTAAAATACATTTTTGTAAATTAATAATTTGCAGTGTCAAGTACATACCGTCCGACTGTTATACATAAGTCAGCACATTTGTAGTCTAATTGAACCGCTAAGTCTTTGACTATCCACATTCCACAGACAAATAAAAGATCTTATTTCAAGGAATAAATGTATTCTATTGTTATCGATAACCTTCACATCCATAGCCCTATTCTTCTCAGGTGCATTTTTTCTATTGAGTACTTGTACTATGGTAATGGAGGGAGGCTTGTTAGGGTTTTGTGCGAGCAAATTATGGGTTTTAATGACAAGGGGAAATGCCAGTTAAGGGAAATTGTAAACAATATGAGGTTAATGGAAACAAAGGGTGCTTCAGTACGCTTAGCCCTTGCTCGGTCAGTAAGCTCGATCAATCTACTTTAAGGCCGGGTAGCAGAGAAAAAGGCGAAAATGAGGTTTTCATTTTTCATTTTTGAGGTACTAAACAGTAAAATTAAAGGCTAAGATTTTTATTGGGCATAGTTGAGGATATTTTCTAGGGCTATTAACGGATGGAAACACGATTTGATGAAGTTGACTCGATAGAATAAATTCCCAAAGATACCTCTATTCGTTTTCTATTTATGGTTTTATTTTTAAAATAAGCGATTTGAGATTCTGAATCTTTTACTAAACTAAAGTTCAGAAATAACTTGAGGGCTTTTAACGGATGAAATTTTTATATTGCGTCTTATTTAGTTACTATGTTAAAAAATGTGGAAAAAATCGTCCATGACGGCTTGGACAATCTCAATCAGTCGCGCGGTGGCGCTTACGGAGGACGGACGCGTGTCAGTTTTTTGGACGTGACAGTTCGCGATTTCAATATCAATATTTTTGACAATGATGACTTTGATGAGTCACAGTATAATAATATCAGTGTTTCTGGAGAAAGCTAAAATTTTTGATAATTAAGAATTATGAATTTTGTCTACCTATTGAAATTTAAATGGTTCGCATCCTTTTAAACGAAGACTCTACTCATGATACATAGTACATTCCTCAAATATGAGACAAAACCAATGAGTTAAAATTACATTTTAATAGTACCTACATACAATCGTCTTACACTCTTTAGAAGAGCACACTGATACCAATAAATAATAAAATATTAGGTCAGTGGGTCAAATATAGGGGCAGTTGCACGTCACTGAAAGACGATTCTGTTTACTCGGCATCTGGGCTGGAGAACATGAACCCTTGTTTACAGATGCAGATGTAAATGGAGTTATAACTGGACAAATTTTACATGAAATGTTTAACAGAAATCAGTTAAAAGACACATACATGGAATACCAATAAGGTTGCGGAGGGAAAGCTACCTATTATAAACTAGCGGCCGCCCGCAACTTCGTTCGCGTGGACCTCGTTTTACTCCCGTTAGATATCATGTTCATAGATGGCGTTTCACGGCTTCCCCCGAATGAATATTTTTAGGAACGTCATACAGTAGTTTGTCCAGCGCTGTAGATTTTAACCAATGACGATAGGTAGATGGCGCTTTTTAGACACGTCTTATTTATTTATCACATATCATCATAAGTTAGCTTATATGTTAATCTGGGTTATAAACAATTATACTGTAAAGTTTCAACAAAATCCGTTAAGTAGTTTTTGCTTGAAAGAGTAACAAACATCCAGACATCCAGACATCATGACATCCAGACATCCAAACTTTCGCCTTCATAATATTAGTAGGATAGGATATTTCACAATCCAAACTAATATTTACTATAAATAGCATTTACTTACAGTAAGTTAGTTTGGATTGTGAAATATTCAAAATAAAAAAAAGTATAAAGCAAAATAGAGTTTCAAATTACCTATCTTTATCTAATTTATAAAGAGGTAAAGTTTGTGTGTTTGTATATTTGTTAAATTGTAAGGGGTAATCTCGGGATCTACTGAACCGATTTTAAAAAATCTTTCACCAATAGAAAGCCACATTATATCTGTCTGAGTGTAATAGGTTATATAAAAACCGAAAAATTCTACGCGGGCGGAGCGGCGGGCGGAGCGGCGGGCGGAAAGCTAGTTTATTTATAATTACGTAAGAGCATATTATTAAAGTTTTTAAGTTATAGCTATCTACCTTCATTTAACATTTTTTCTTAGATTTTTGATTTAATTGGACAAAAAAAAATATTTTGTTGGTGTTTTCGATATTGCTTCGTTATGAAGATGTTGTGTGCTTAATCCAGATTACTTCTGCTATGTTTGTGGTAAAGATAATATTTGAAAAATGTCGAAAATCTCTATCGGATTTTATGAAAACTGCGTAACATCGACACTTTAAAATAAATATTTGAAATTAATTAATCAAGACCACAAATGGGTTATTTGTGTTCTGAGAATAGGTAACTTACTTTAGGCCAACAAGGGGGCTACATAAAATTCCCATTTCATGTGTATCTGGAATAGTCGTAACAAACAAAAGCATTGGTTACAAAAATTTTGACCAGTGCGACTTCCCGCACACACAACCTTTTGCTTTTCAGCTAAAATTGATACAAACTATTTTATAAACATGCCTTTAGTTAGCCAAGACCGTATCACAGTACTTCCACCACTTTATATTAACCTCGGCATCTTGAAACACTCTGTGAAGGCGCTTGACAAAAGTAACGAATGTTATAATTTTCATTCATGAAAGTTTTCAGGATTAAGCACAGAAAACTTGAAAGTTGGTAATTTTTGATGGGACTCACATTAGGCAACTGGTAAATGATCGTAATTTTAAGAAATCAATGACTGAAGTCCAGTCCTAAGCTTAGAATTCATTTTTTTGGTTATAAGTAATTTCCTAAGCAAAAAGAAATTGTTGAGAGCATGCTATCCAACTTGCAAGAGCTAGGGTGCAACATGGGCATAAAAATACACTTCATGTACTCGCATTAACATCGATTTCCACAAAATGTGGGTGAGTTTAGTGAGGAGCAGGATAAAAGATGTCATTAGAATTTTCGGACAATGGAAGAAGGTTATCAGGGGCGGTGGTGATCATATATGAATGGCAGACCATTGCTGGAGTTTGCAACGAGATCTACTCAAACTTGTCTATTCAAAGAAATCATATAAAATATCATTTGCTAGTGTTCAATAGATATTATATTAACACAATGTATAATTTTTCGTATTTTTTTGTCAAAATAATAAAACTATATTTTAAAAAGTAAAGCTGTTGGCGATCTCCCAGTATTTTTTTCATAATCAGGGCAATAGAAATACCCAATAACAGAAAAAAAATTAAAGGAAAAAAAACATGTGTTGACCAGTGTTATCCAAGCTCTAAATAATCGCTACTACGAGTAACTGATCATAAAATGTTTTTCCAATCGCTCAAGCTCCCGATGACCTTCCCATAGGTCGGGTGACGTAATCTTGATTATTTTGGCCGACGCGGAACTTCCGGAAGGTCGGGTGATGCCACGCCTCTTTGAACCGTGTTTACTTTGGCAGTTATATTTTATATTAATTTATTCGATTCTAAAATATATTCCCAAAAATTCTGAAAGTTGTTTTAATTTGTATCACTTGGATATAATTTGTATTAGAAAGTGCTGTGAGTGTGACGCTTGAACGGAAGGAAGTCAACCTAACCTAACCAACTGCGTATTTCTATACTGTGTAGCTGGAAATTGTGGCGGGAGCTCTTTGGCGCGCTGTTTTCGGCGAAGAATTGCGCGCGCAGATTTTGACAGCGCGAAATACCTACTTTACCAGAAATACCAAGCCTTAATTGCAATTGTTGTTTTGGCTGGAAAATATCGAGAAGAACCGACCACAAAATAGGAATGGGAAAAGGCATAGAAGAAAGGACTTAGGTGACAATTCATCCGAAAAAATCTCATCCGCGGATGAGTTGTCTCCCTTTCAAATTTGTTAGGTGTCAAAGCATCCGCAAAATGATCAAAATCTTCGCATGGAACGTCACCGTTTCAAAGCAGGTGTCGTCTCATGATCTCATCCGAAATAGGTACTACATTAATTTAATTTAATTTATTTAATCTATCTTCCAAGTTAGAAACAGTGACGTTTCATCCGAAGATAAATGCGGATGATTCGACACCTAACAAACTTAAAAGGGAGACAACTCATCCGCGGATCAGATTTTCTTGGATGAAATGTCACCTAAGTCGAAGAAAGACTGTAAGAAACGGAAGAAGTTGTTTTGATTGGAAAATTAATGATAGTAGGTAACCAAACGACAAAAATAATCAATAGTAAAAAGTAATATTATAGAAAGTAGGTAAGAGCCTATTAAGCAGGTCGTAGGTGTGATGTCCAGGATTGATACACAAAAGTGACGTTAAAATTACTGTAGAGACCGGTTCGTTCGTTCGTTCGTTCGTTCGTTCGTTTCAGCCGAATGACGTCCACTGCTGGACAAAGGCCTCCCCCAAGGTTTTCCACAATGAACGGTCCTGCGCTGCCCGCATCCAGGCTCTTCCCGCGACCTTCACCAGATCGTCGGTCCACCTAGTAGGATCCGTAGGTCCGTGGTCGCCACTCGAGAACTTTTCTGCCCCAACGGCAAGAGACCGGTTAGTTAGGACATAACAGGTATTGGCCGATAAGAAATACAAAATAAATGATATCAAATTCAAGATCGTAATCTAAATTCACACTTTATTGCTAGTCCGTAGCTTATCCCAATACATGTAATTATGGAAAACAACCAACTTTACGTAAGCGGATCTTCTTTAATAGAACTAATATTGCTCATGCTCCCAAGGCTTTGATTTCAATTATAGTAGGTATAACAGGTAAACAAATTACATTAAAACCACATAAACCTTGTGCTTTACGAATGTATCTAGCATTGTTTGCCTTGAGACCCTTGCAATTCTTTTGAGATGTCATCGGATGACGTCATGATTACGAATTTACGAGGTTGAAAAGACCTTGGTACGTCAGGTATGGCATATGAGGCAAAATTCATGTCAAGAACAATGAACGGATAATAAACTGCGCCAAAAGGGGACGACGAACGGCGAAGAAGGGGATATCGATAAGTATCAAGCTTTTTTAATTCCGCTTCAGTTTCTCTGTAACATCACTAGCAACAATTAACAGTTTGTGATCGTCATAGATAGAAAATGCAATACAAATGCATAATGTTTTCTTAAATTAATTTCTGTTCATGTTATCATAACTTGACACTTTTATCATTCACATTAAAAGATGAACAAGGTCAACACGATTTTAATGAGTGCAAATCCGTCCAAAGATTTGAACTATTGCTCTTTTTCTTTTGTTATAGTTTAACTTTCCCATTATACCTACCATTAATTGGTTAGGTATGTTTTTGGTAGCTAAAAATGATTTTTCCTATTTATCTACTATAGCACGTCTTTCGTATGGATCACTGAAATACATAAATCTACTTTTTAATTAGACTACATAGTTTTAAAGATTACCAACAAATTAATAATCTTATAGACCTTTACAAAACTTGTACGGATCCTTAAAAAAGACGGATTGCATTAACATTTTAAATAAAAACTCCCAAATAAGTCACTTAAATTACCACTTTTGGGGAACACCAAACAAGTGAAGGTCGACCTCAACACCCACGATCGCATGCACGTCCAAGACGAAAAAACCTGAGGTCAACCGTTCGGTCAGTCGGGTGGGTGTGACTCAGTGGTGTTATGTAACCTTTAGAGGGACAATGACCTTACGACTACTGGCGATACATAAGAGACAAAAGAAGCAGTGGAGCGTGACCATTCGATGTGGTTACTAATAAACTGATTTAATATTGTATGGGACGAATATGTAGAGTTTAGTCTTACGTATAAATTTTGTTCTATATTTATTCTATTGGTGATCTGATTTAATATTGGGATCAATGTAGAGTTTAATCTTACGTGTAGGTACGTACATCTTGTTCTAATTTGTTCTATTTCTGCAAGGTTTGGTCATGAGGCAATAATTTGGACCAATAATGAGTTATTACTTGATTTAGAATATAAATTTTTAGTTAAAAGTAACTAGGAATTTTATTAAATTACTGAAATATTTTGGACCAAAAACAAATATAAGTAGTAAATAAAAGGGGTAAGAGATAGGTAAGGTACATTATTATGTGACTAGCATATTACCAGCTACGCAAACACAAAAATTCTGGGTTGCACCATCTTACTTTAACTTTGACAAACGTCAAAAATCTGTCAAACTCCATACAAAAAACACCGGTTATCGTCAAAGTTAGGTTGTGCAACTCAGCCTAAAGTTCAAATGAAGTCTTGAAAAACTTTATTTATAGTCAGGGCGTCATGGCCAACTTTCCAATCACAAATTAATTTCCAAGTTCGCTATCTCGTCTAGATGGACGTAAACTTCCCACTTTATAGAAAAATCGTGATATATTACTTTAGGTCGCCGAAACGACTTTATCCTGGCTCTAATATCGTCGCAAGCGAAAACAATTTCGTTCATATTAGAGTGAGAAAATTGGGTTTTCTAAGAGGTTGTACATATTTTTTTCGCGCTCGATAAAAAATGAGCGTTTCGAGCGAAAAAGAATGGTATACTTCGGTTGGGTAGTTTGGTAATTTACGTTGTTTATTACTACCATTTGAAAAGATGGCGCCGAAGCAACACGCCTCAATCAAGAGCTTTGGAACCGTAATTTGTTATTTGTCGCGTGTTTACGTCACATAGAAAAACGCATAAAATTCTGCAGAAAAAGGAACTTTAAGGCCATAGCACATTTATCAACCCGGAAAGGGATCGTAACCGTATGAACTCGAGGCGGTCAGTATTCTTTGTATGAAACTCCATACTTCAACGCATATTTAACCAGTTTGAAACCGGTTTGAAATGGTCGCGTCATGTGTGGTCTCTCAACGGAATCTATGGCAGAAACTTAGATGCAACTCTAAAGTAACTAGAAGTTGCAGTTTCGTTGCAATTGCGTTACAACGTGTGTTCTGGACCTAATATGTAAACGCCTCGGCTCGCGATTGACAGCTCGCAAAAGGCGATACGGTTTTGATCCCTTTCCGAGTTGATGTGTCTGCTAGGTACTTACGTATGAAAAAACAGTAGAAATCAAATAATTTTCCTTACAGCGACTCTGGTAAGAGTATAATGAAAAAAAAAAGATATTAATCTTATAAATAATTTTCAAAATACTTTTATCGTTACCGTAGTCATCCCGATTTTCGTAGTAGTATAATCGTAGCACGTAACAAAACGTCGTAGCAGTCGTCGATTCGTAGTCATTATCCAAAGAAAATGTTTCACCTCACCCCAGCACAACAAACAAAGGCCTAAGTGGACGCTTAATTAAGAACATCTGAAGTGTTTTGATGGCGGCACATTAATTTTATCTTGTTTTTCTGTTCGCGAACAATTATCTCGGGGAGGGTTCTCTTTCGTTTTAATTCGTCTACCAATTACACTTCGCTTTGTGATCGAGCGAAGTCCACTAAGTTTAGCTCTTGGTGTACTTTAATCTTGTTTTGGTGAGCTTTCATTTTGATACTGATAATGATGGGAGTGATGGGACCTACTCATATAATGGTCACTTTAGAAGACAAACTGTCGATTAATCCGCTAATCGTCTGATAGAGCTAGATAGAACACCATAAAATATTTGTTTATCTGTTATCCAGTTAATCAACTTTGCTTAATTTGCAACTAAGTAGTCGTAAAGAACAATTAGGTACTAAATAACACATCCCTAATTGCTAGAAACTTCTTACTATCAATTATTTTCAAATCAAGCGCACAATCTTCATCACTAAATTGAATCGATCCCATTTTCTGTTGAAATACGGTCCCAAAGGCTTTCAAAATATTACGTCTCTCATAATTATAGCTTCCAATGTCCAAGACACTTAATTTCCCATGTGACGAGCTACTTTTTAATTTGCTTAAATCTTGGGAGAATATTTTTTGCAAAACGCTATTCATTTTTATAACGGCTCCTCGGAAAACTTAATAGGTTTCCTTTCATCTAATTATCTCGGTCCTTTGCTAATTAGAAAATGATTAAATAAAAGTTTTTCCACTTACACAGTTTGTAGTATTAAAGTCTAGATTTTCAGCGAACCGAATTTAACGCTCTACTATTCAGCTTTAAAGAAAGACTATCGCGTTTGCTTCGAGAAACTTTGCATTTTCCGAGATGAAAGTAGCCTGTGTTGTAACTAGATCACGACCTATATAAGTCGGTGAGCTATTGTAAAGTGATTATAAAGCATGAATATTGTAAACTTTAAGATACGAGGCTGACAACAGTTTGGGTTCTACGAAGTACTACTTACTCTGTGGTTGTAGAAAGGCTTTGTCGCAGTGGTTGGTAACTCTTACTGTGTCATAGATCACGCGTTTAGTTCTGGCAAAAACACACATTATTTTATTAGTTAAACTTTAGTTACTTATGGTGGTTCTAGAATATGTGTGTAGGTACCGCCTGGCCTGGTGATTCTGATAGACGGTTGCTGATTCGCATCCCACTTGGGACAAGTGTGTGATGAGCAGGAACAATATTCTAGTATAATAATGGTACTAGATGTTATGGTATGGTGTAAATTATGTTTATTCGTTACGTAGTTAGCTTAGTACCTACATGAGAGCGAGTTCTGTACTATGCAGAGGCAAATATTTGGGAATTTTAGTGTAATAGTTGAAAAAAAACTGTTCAATATCAATAAACCACTTCTACACATACACTTCCGTCAGTCTTTTTGGTACAAATAGATATTTCCCAGGCCATAAGTAAATCGAGGTCGCAACAGCCCAGCCTTCGCCCTGACATTGTAATGTCAACGTGCTAGCACAACAAATACAAAACGATAACAAAACGACAAAAAATTCAACGTTTCAGTGAACATTCTGGCCTCGGACCGTAGTTAGGTTTGAGTACATTGAGCCCATGTGAATACAAACTTGTTTTATGATGCCTAATTACAAAATATAGGTATGTATTACAATCCTTTCTGTGTGGTGCGACTTTAGTTGTACAATCCACAATCAAAAGAAGACATCAACAATATCTTGTATAATATACATTGTGAGTCTTCATAAAGTGTCAGTTTTTTTTACATTTTTCCTTCGATAAGAATAGGTCTGCTTTTACCTATTTTTTCATAATATGTGCACTTTATGAAAACTCAGGCACGGTACTTAGGACTTACGCTGTATTTAAAAAAAACTTGAGCCAATCAAGCGGTTTAATTGCCAGGAGTCAATAAAACCATAAAAGTCCCAAAATCAAACAAAATCATAACCGTAATTCATCACCTACTTGCCTATTGACTTGATTTCTCTAGCCTTTGTCATAAAACCCTTTGTTCCTTGCTCCAATTTTCTGGCGCTAACTTGTACGCTTCAATATTTGAGGCTTCGTTAATTAAGTGCCAACGAAGTGTGGGGGCGATTGTACTATTTTTGGAAGCGATGTTTTAATTTAATTTATGCCGTCCATTTTTCGTACGCGGGGAAATCGTTTTTCATTCAAATCCAAACTGTTTTTGATACCATAGGTCCATCCACATCTGTATGATATCGAAAACGATAATCTTAAAAATTATCATGGGAAAACAATTCCTAAGACGTGGTTTATGGTATAAATAATGATATTATTCTTTTCGTTTGGAAATTCTCCACTTCCGCAGAATTACACCTAACTGCGAGTTTATTATCTTCCCATCATAAAGAAACAGGTAAGTACATTATTACAAAACAACGCTGAAAAAAGTTTACAGCTAGGCATTACTATTTGCTAAGATTGCTATAAGAAAAGACGTTCAAAAGGTTACTTTTCTTAATGGAATGTTTTTCCCGTAAACGCATTTCCCCCTAAATCTACGGAGCAGCGCCTTGCGTGTCCGTGACGCGTTTGGTTTTGTTTTTAATGTGGATTTATTGTCCCTGTGCCGCGTTGAAATTCCATCTTAATTTTTTTAGGGAAATCCGATTCGAGGCGAAATTTATGTGCTCTACGGGGACAAACATTTGGGGGACCGTATCATAATAAAATTTGATTAAAATGATATTTGTATGCCTTTGGGGATGCAAAACGGCGGAAAACTGTAATAATTTTGCGTTAGAGTTTAATGGTTAACGAAAAATGAGGATGTAATTAGGAAAATCGTTTTCGTTTTATATTTGGCCGAAATTGGCGTTTATGGACGTCAAAAAGGTAATTAGATAACAAATTATGAAAGAAATTTAAATGCAGACTTGAAAAGGTTTCGCGATTACATGAAAATGGAAATTTTAATTTGATTTTGGCCAAAATTTGTAAATCATGAACGTTAGAAATAAGTTCAAGAAGTAATCGACCGACGTACCTACAAATGTAAGAATCATTTCATTTATTAAATTATACAGGGTTTCATATTTTTTTTACGTAGCTCACATTTTCTTTATTCCTAATTATTAGTATAATAAAAATAGCTCTTTAACATTATTATAATGAACGTTTTCTACAAAATAAAAAGGGTTCCTAAACCAGTGAACGTACCAGAATCTCCTCAAGCATTTTACACGGCCATTAAAATAAGACGCGTTAAGTCTTTTAGAGCAATAATTAAGTCACCTCTCCGTAACCCGTATCCAAACATTCGCCTACGACCTCCGCCGTAAACGCAGGCATGTGTCAGGCGAATAACGCGAAATTTCCACAGCTATAAAGAGATAAACCGACGGCATTGAAGACCGGAATTCCCAAAGGACTTGCCTACTACAAGCGAATTTTGCATTAAGGCCGCAAGCCAGCGGTTTTCAAACTTCCGAAAATAAGCACTACATCGATAAATCTTAACTAAAACTGTGTCAGTTTATGAATCATACGATCGTTCTGATTTTTTTAAAAGATTATTATTATTAATATTAAGCTAAATGCTCGTATCACGAGTGAAATAGTCGAGTGGCGGCGGGGACCGAATCCGTGTTCCTCCATCTTTCTAAGATTATGTTTCATGGATACGGTTCGTATTCGTAGGTTTCCTCAACGGTTATCACGATAGTTAAATTTTATGATAACAAGATGGAATTAAGCAAGTGACTCAAAACGTCGCTCAGTTAAAGTTACGAGTTACAACTACACTAACCTGCGGAGCAGAACAGCATGATCGCCTTCAATCTTGGAGCCAAGACACGAGGGTAGACTCGTCGAGTTCGTAGATCCTCTAGAAATCCTTTAGGAAAAGTTTATAGTCACGGATGAGTTCACACAACGCACTTCACAAAACTCGAGCGAATATCACTTCAGTATCTGTATTTTTCACACAAACAAACACAACAAAATTAATTAGTGGTCCTGCGTTCTTTTACAAAACTGAGTTGACAGGTAATGTCGCGCGCGTCAGTTTACGTTGGCCAATCAAACAGCTCCACAAAAGATGACTAGCGGCATCTGTTGTGGCTTTCTAACATAATTCTAAATTCAAATGACAAATTGACGGGATACCAAAATATATAAATACAACAACTTTTAATTTAAGATAATACAATTTAAAATTGTTTTTTAGATTATATCCACATCAAAGTCTTATAGATATTGTAGGTAAGTTATATTCGAGGAAGTAGGATATTTTACCTAGGTTTACCTATTAGATTAAAGATTAATTTTATTATAATCAAGGAAGTGACATACGAGTATAAAACAAACATTTTCAATTTAGATACGACTGTAAAAGGGCCAGATATCGATAAATAATTAATGTATTCTACGAATTTTTTTTTTTTAAATTAAGCAAATAAGTATTTGATTGCAATGCACACCTTCACCTGTCTGAGATGCAATCCAGGATTGTACTTACCTCTCAAGCAGTGGCGGATTAACGTATAAGCACTATAAGCACGTGCTTGGGGCCCCTGTTCTCCAGGGGCCTCCATCCTCTGCTGGCGCGCCAGCAGAGGATGGAGGCGTTTCATTTCATACCTACATTTTATCGAGATTTAGCCTATGTTACTCGTAAGTAATGTAGCTTTCAAATGGTGAAAGAATTTTTAAAAACGGTCCAGTAGTTTTTGAGCCTATTCATTACAACCAAACAAACAAAGTTTTCCTCTTTATAATATTATAGTGTAGATAAAGTAAAGTGCGTTTTCCCAAATATACAAGTGGCGATTAAAGAAAGAAAGAAAGAAAAATTTATTACGATGAACATCACTTATACATGACAGAGAAAAAGACAGAAATGGCACATAAATATTACAAGGAAATAAAAAGTGAACTGAGCAGTGAGCAGTGCTATCCTGTCGCAACAGCGATGCCCATCGCAATGGGATTCCACTCAGCATATGCCGTGGCCCACGGTGGGGAAGGCCACGACGCTGGTTTTCAGTGGGCCCCATGCCGAGTGGAAGTCACGGACACTAACCTAAACTGCATATCAACAAGGCCGTTTAAATCCTACTAATATTATAAATGCGAAAGTTTGGATGTCATGATGTCTGGATGTTTGGATGTCTGGATGTCTGGATGTTTGTTACTCTTTCACGCAAAAACTACTGAACGGATTTTGTTGAAACTTTACAGTATTACTGTTTATAACCCAGATTAACATATAGGCTATAATTTATGACGATCTGTGACATACTAAATTTCACGCGGGTGAAACCGCGGGCAAAAGCTAGTATAAATATATAACAATAATAATAATGTGCAAACATTTGTTGAATAAACATAATTATAGTAAATTAATCCTTCAAGGCCCGCGAATCTAGACACAATAGATAATCAATTGTTATGACATTAATTAATGCCGTCTGGGACTCAAGCGGTTAAAGATGCTACATAATAAAATAATACCCGTATTAAAATAATAATAATTGTGTATACAGGGTGTCCCGTAATGCAACGTCAAGCCGGAACTGGGTGTTGAGGCAAGTTATGCTGGTTATCAGAAAAATATAAAAAACAATCTATGTGGCATTTTGTCAAAGTAATAGGCATTTAAAAAAAACAAGAGAATCTACTCCCGGTGACGGTTTTCTTACTCGTGTTGCCACAAATCTTCACTTTTTCCAAAATTTTTTTTTGTTAAGTAACCCTGAATAATGCTTCTCTAAATTGTTATCAAAATTACGAAACCAGCTGCTCCAGCTTGGATGAAAAAAATACATTATTCCCAAAAAAAAATTCAAAATTGCCTAGTTTAAACTGACTGTACTGAAAAAAAATTGTACTACGCGAGTATGGCAAGTGAAGTCATAATTTAGCGCATTTAGTAAGGATTCCAAAATGGTATAACACTTGGTAAATTCTTGCTGTAATTGTCGACAATTTTTGTTTTTTTTGGAAATTATCCCGTTTTTAACTTTATCTACCTTGGTTAAATATTATTATTCTAATGTGCCCATAATTCAAGTTTCTGGCTTAAGTGAGGTGGAGAAGCCATTTTAAAAGGTATGAGCGGAACGGAGAGGGCCATCTTACCAAGCAGGGATGTTATGGATATCCGTAACCGTAACCGATACTATCGGATATCCGAAATAAAAAAATATCCATAACCGTAACCGAAACTGATTCAAAAGTTACGAATAGTTTCGGATAAAGGCGCAGTCTGAAGGGTACAATAAATTCCAAACAGAAGCATTATTCAGGGTTACATAACAAAAAAAAATTTAGAAAAAGTGAAGATTTGTGGCAACACGAGTAAAAAGACCGTCACCGGGAGTAGTTTTTTTGTTTTTTTTAAATGCCTATTATTTTGACAAAATGACACATAGATATTTTTTTTTTGATAACCGGCATAACTTGCAACACCCAGTTCCGGCTTGACGTTGCATTACGGGTAGGGTTGCCAGGCGTCCGGCTTTAGCCGGACATGTTTGGCTTTTTAGGGTCTTGTCCGGCCAAATATTGCCTTGTCCGGCCTGTCCGGCTTTTTATTTGGTTGCCGCGCCAGGCGAAAGTCGAGCCACAGAATCATATGAAGCGCACGCATCAGGATGTTGGTTAGCAACCGATGATGATAGTACTCACTCATTAGCTGACACTAATTGCACCCCCCCCCCCCCCCCGTCACATGTCCGGCTTTTAGGGTAAAATGTCCGGCCAAATGAAACGCAAAGTCCGGCTTTTGTGATTTTGGACCTGGCAACCCTAATTACGGGACACCCTGTATGTGTATATATTTATAAATGTATATATTAAAATAAACATGCGATGTGAAAAAGAAGAGAAACAAAAGAAGTGTGCTAGTGTAAGACTAAATATCATTGTGGTTGCGTTTAGAATCTTTCACAGCTTAATGATTACTAACTGCTTTGCTGAACGATCCTTCTCACAACTAAAAAGGTTAAAAAACCCGCAAAGAACAAAAATCCGTCCAGACAAGCCTTAATTATTTAGCATTAATGTGTATTGAGGCAGACATATTTCGTCGGATAAATTTCGACGATGTAATCTCGGAGTTTGCTCTGATTAAGGCAAGGAAAATAATGTTTTAAGTTTTACATTTTACCTACTACACTTTCTATTTTGATGAACTTTCATTTTATACTTTATACCTTCCATTCCATTCCTTCCATTTCCATTTAAGCAATAGAGGGCCTACACAGGCTCTGTGCTTAAGGCCTCGGATACTCTTAATCCGCCACTGCTCTCAAGTGCCTATTCACTCTCGCCTTGAAGAGACCTGGATTATAGTATTCAATAGCTCCAGTCCCTAGCTGTTCTGGGGCAATTCAAACAAAGGTTTGGGGACATCTGGTCATAGACCTACCTATCGCGTTTTACAGCGACTGATGCCGTAAAATCTCTTTATTATGTGCCGCGCCGCAGCGCGCGGAATTGACGCGTATGAACCATAATAGCCCTGATTATGATCCTATGGGAACACAAAGGGCTGTATTTTGTTAAACGATAGATTGTCAACTCTTCCACCTTTACTTTTCTAGCACCTTTGGAAGGAGAGAGACGGGTAGCGTGGAGCATCTCGAAAAGGTTTGGATATGTTAGGCCCGAATAGAGACTTTTAGAAGGCTTTAAAGTATTAGTCTCTATAGGTTTGGAGGGTGCCGATAATAGTGTGTTAGTGAAAGTAACATTTTTATGTGAAAAGTAGGCGTTTTATGACCCTTATCTAATGGTTTCCGAAAAATGTTTAGTCTTTAAAAACTGAGTATACTATATCTCCAGGTTTTTAGTAGCTGTTATTACTAACATTTTTAATTGTATTTTTATTGCCCTTTTGAGCATGTCACGATGAATGCCTATTGGCACAGTTTTTTCTCACCTCTTGTTTTAAAAGCCTACATAATTATGTGTTTTTGTTGTTTTTTTTTTTCTGTATTGTGTCTTTTTTACTGTATCAATAAACTTTTTCTATTCTATTCTATCTTTACTTCTGTAACAAGAAATTGTCCTGAACTTGACAAAGAACACTCATTATTAGTCTACCAATATGTAGATGGATTTTGGCAACAGAAGTGATAAAATTAAAATGGAGACTAAACCGTGTCGCAATGATCACAAAATTACAATTAAAGTAAATTATTACTGCCATATAAAAATTATTGGTGCGAACTATCTTGACAAAGTATATTATTATGACAAGGTCTCGCACCCTCGGGAGTACGCACACAATACTGCATTGTTTACGATTGATCTAAATATGGATTATACATGCACCAATTAGCATTAAGGTATTCAAAACCTTACACGGAAGCGGGCATTATCCTTGTCGGATTTGGTCGCTGAGGAGTTAGACAACACGTTTATAACCGTAGTACAGTCATCGTCAAATACACTGGTCATCAAATAAATCGCACCTCCCCGCGACAAGCACTTATCAAACGTATGCATCCCCACTTCCCAGCTTTGGTACCATTTGAAAGCCTAGTTCTAAAAATCATTTAATTAAAGGAAAGGTTTTTACCCCAAAAATGTGTCTTTAGAAGGATCCAGAGATAGCTACTTCTTCAAAAAATAGGTAGTTACGCTTGAGCCAACTTTTATTTTTAATACTGTTGAGATTAATCGCTATCCATCTGATAAAGAGGACACGTGAGATCATTAGATAGGTATTTGGTTTTATAACCATAAAAATTGGTGTAATTGATCCCAGAGGTGAGCCCAAAGTTAGGTCTTTTTTTAAGTCACAATTATTGTATTATGTTAATCGTTTATTAAGAAATTATTAAATGTGTTTTTCTTTATGGATATTTATTGGGCTTTCAAATAACACCAATATTGTTGGGGCACCGTTATTGTGTCAGTAGAAACAAGTTTTCCTGTAATACGTAGGTGGACCGATTTTTGTGATGACCAGTGTAGTTCGTGACACCCAAAGTAGCCAATAAGTTCACAACACGTCTTTGTTATTGGGATAAGATTGTGTTGTCAACTTTTTGGCTACTTTGGTGTCACGACACGAACTATTGACGCTGACTGTACCTTTTCGTGTATAGTTGACGGTCAAGAACATTATCCTTATTTATATCAAAAGTGTTACGTATATCTTCATTGTCACCTCTTGATATTAAAAGAAGCCTCCGTGGTCTGACTTTTAGATATTGGCCTCATTTGACTCGACTGAAAGGTTCTGGCTTAAAAAGTCCACTTACTTAGCTAATATCACAAAGGGCTGACAAAGGTGATTGAGTTTCTTCCGCCACTTCTTCTCAGCACCAGCCCAGGAAAGGGTCAAGCACTGAATTAAAGCTTTGACATTGACTTTGTAGAGCCTAATTTTATTAGGACATTGCAGGAATAAATCAACAACAGATTGTTTTAAAAGTATGTTAACCAAATGCAGGTTATGCTCGTCAATTATCGTTCAAAATTACTTTAAAATCTTTGTACCTACATCTGAAAGGTTTTACTACATTCACAGTTGATAGGTATATCATGGAAGATTAGGTAGGTATCCATGTTACAATCTGTCCACAATAAATTGGTAGAGCACGATCTCAAATCCTTGTCAACAATCACAAACCTCATGTTTGATTTACGATTGTCTTAACATCATACTTACACAAATGAAACTAATATGTAGTAGGTATTTCCCCACTGTTAGTGATAATATCTACTCTACTGTCTAAGAAAATATTTACTAGAGTTAATAATAACCCATCCGAATACTCGTAATAAGTACTTATCTGACTCTCCTTGAGTAGATAGTCTACGATTACTTCGATGTAGATTAATTTTTGTTCTACCATCATATTGCGACTCCAATCCTACTAATACTATAAATGCGAAATGTCTGGATGTTTGTTACTCTTTCACGCAAAAACTACTGAACGGATTTTGATAAAACTTTACAGTAGTATTTTTTATAATAAATAAATAATTTCGCATTTATAATAGTACGATAGTAGGATCTATTAATTTCTATTATTTTGTTTTTTTTCCTTGATTACACACAAAGTAAGTAATACTATAATTGAACTATTTTCAATTCCACGAATGAAACACACTGGTGGTGCTCAATTTACAGCTGCTAATTACTCTGTAATAATATCCCATGAATTCGTGGAAGGAAAACCTACATTTGATGGATATTAATGGAATTTAGCATCGTCCTAAATAAATATTTTGTATACCAATTTTTGTAAGACACAAGACTGTTTATTAAAACTTAGCAGAATTACACAAATGGCAAGTAAAACAAACGAATGCTATTTCCACTCTCACCCATACAATCCGAGAACATAGAGACATAATTTTCCTTAATTAAAGCATCAATCAAACAATTTTGTTGACAAGAACGTATCATTGTGCGACTTCCCATCGATTTCCTATACAATAGGAACTGGCAAATTAGATCTGTTACACAACATTTCTTCGATAATTGATTGAATTAAACAATACGTTCGTATACCATCATCTTGCGCGTACGCATAAGAAACAGATGCGTTCTTGAACCGCGGTATAAAGGCAACGGATCTCAGGCGCATGATCAAATTCAATCTTGATATTGGACGAAGTGCACCGTGCTGTGATCTAAATAAAATGAACTATTTGGTGAGATCATTTTTCATATTTTTAAGTGGTTTAAGTGATTTATTTTAAAGGAGTATTATAGTTTGGTTCATTCTGTGATTTCAAATAAGGAGTTGATAGCGTTTAACGGTAACTAAGTAGGCAGTGTCTACCATTAATGTTAAAATCAGTGGTTTGTTTATTAATCGTATAGTAGTATGCGCTATATTTTTGTTACAATGGCACCTAAAAATAACAAGAGATTAGTACAGCGCTTCTTAGATAAATATTGTCGTTTACTCTATGCAGGCCATGAGTACCACACCACTGCTGCTGCTAGATTTAAAACTTCGTGGAAAAGATATAACTTTATTTATTGTTAACACGTGTGCCTTTTAATCTCAAGATAGAAACAATAAATTTGAGATTAAAATGGCTACTTAATTCATGAATAGCGTATTTTACGCGTAGTAAATAATCCAATTTGAGTGATTAGAATTATTCGGAATTAACGTGTTAATATTAAGTGCGGTTTAAAAAGATTATCGTAATCCTAATTTTGGCAATTCTTTTTTTTTCAGTTTTAACAGTTTCTTACCAGCGATAAAATTAAATGCCTAAGTTTATTTACTATATTATCTACTATTTATAATATGTTCTTAACTAACATGTGCTTTACATGTGTACCTAACGTATGAAATAAATGATAAGATATAAAAGTGACGTATAAAACTTTTTCTAAATTAATAAATTTCAGTAAAACACTGTTTATTAAAAAGTAGGTGAATATAATTACTAACATATTTTAATCACAGACAAATAGGTAAGGATTAATTCTAATAGGTTTACATGATAAGTTTTTCTTTATCTTAGTAGGTACGTACGTTACATTAAGGTATTGATTTTTATTATTTGTTAAAACATAACAAGGAAGTTGTAAATCCATGTTGATAAAGGTAATGGATTTCACGTTCTTTACTAAATGTTAATGTAGTAAAATAAAACACTAAGATAGAGATAATTTCATATTTTGTTAGACAGTGTTTCTAACAAAACTTCTCCGAAAAAGACTTGACCGATTTTGATGGAATTAGGTGTGTAGGTAGGTATATTCAGTAGGTTTGAGAATAGGACGTAAACGTACTTATTTTTCATACCCTTAGGTACAAAGCAACTTTGCTAGGTCAGCTAGTTAGATCATAATAAACTTTATAATTAACCGGAGCCATCATCATCATCATTTCGACCAATGATACTATGGAGTTCTGGACGCCTTGCACTGCCAGCTATAGGTATTCTTTAGTCATCAATCCATAAGCAAGGGTTTTCCATTACGATTGGCAACACGCGGTACTTAGGCCCGATTCGACCAAGCTTTTATCCGAGATTAACTCCTGGTATAACTGACACATTGACAGTTTCAGTATGGAAAATATGTAAAAACTGACGACTTATTCTGAGATTAATATTTAGTCTTGTTTGGTTCCACCCTTAGTAGTTTACTTACCTTTTACCGACCCTGACAATCCAAACTGGAAATCATTTGGGGACACCATGTATTGTTCTGCAGTGAACGTCCTGTGGCTGAAAATTGTACATGAAAGGAATTCGCTGCCTGCTACTATCTTTCCTGAACACTATAATCCGGGCCTTTTCAAGGCGAGAGTAAATGGGCACTTACAGGGCCGGCAGATATGTAGGTACCATCCTAGACTGCATCTCACTTAACACCAGGTGCGATTGCGGTGTAATAAGTAACTGCCTTGTCATGCATAAAAAAACTTACCTTTTTGTGTTTGTTTCAGAACATAATTCTACTAGCATGCTCACTAGCAGCCACATCAGCTCAGAGGCTGACAGAGACAAGCACAGATGCCTCTGACAGCACCCGACGAAGTGCGGGCGGGTACGGTTCACCCGGTTATGGGTCAGCCGGGTACGGTTCGCCAGGGTACACTAGCTCTGGCGGGTACGGTCTATTCCGACCCGGATATGGCGGTAACCCCAGCTGGACTGGTGGTTACGGCGGTTATGGGGGATACAATGGAGGTTACGGAGGAGCCGGTTACGGAGGATATCCTGGGCAATATCCTGGAGGTTTGTTTTGTTCCTTGTTTCGTAAATGTTTAAGGGGCAGTTTTATAACCCCACTTTAGCTAGTAAACGCTTTGTCACTTTCAATCAAACCTAGATTTTGGCATGATAAAATAGCGTAGGTACCTACTTTAAATTATGTTCTTCTTTAGATACGTTTATCACCTCAATAATAGTTTCTGACGCTATGTGTATTCAACTAAACGTATACAACTGTCGAAGGGTTTTCCCACAAAATTCAAAATTCCTAGTATGGGTGGTATGGGTCTTTGGCTAACATTTTGCCGTTTTGTCCAGGCGGTTACGGTGGTTACCAAGGCGGATACCCAGGTTTTGGCCCGGGTAATATAGGCGGATACCCCGGTTACGGAGGTCTGTAATACAAATACTCCACCTTATTATCATCACTATTACTCTTATCTGGTTCAAATCAATTCCAGGCATAAAATTTAAATAACACTGCATAAATTAATTACACTGCATGATAATGACTCACTGACAGAATTAACATAAACGATTGTTATTATCACTTCATTATACTGTGATAGTAATATTGATCAAAGATAGCTTTGACGTCATATGCAAATAGCAAGAATTAGCGATTACAATTCAACGTCATAAACTTTCTTTTCAGGCTACCGTCCCAACTACAGACCCGGATACGACCGTCCGGGTGGTTACAATAACTATCCGGGTCAAGGTGGGTACCCGGGGTACAACCGACCCGGATATCCTGGGTACAATCCATACAGACCCGGGTACGACCGGCAGTACCCTAACAACCCCGGCAACTACTTCGGAGGGTACAACGATGGGTACAGCGACAACTTCAGGCTTTTAGGAAGGAAAGTGGGCGAAACCAAAAAAGAAGAGGAGGCTTAGTTAATTTTTAGTTGTGAAAACATGATCTGAGTTTTGTTGTTTGCACTGTTTTTATGAATAATATAATATTATTTTATTTTATTTTGGTTTTTTATTTTTGAAGAATAAACAGTGGTCAATGCTCATACTTAAATGGGCTGTTGGAACGTTCAAAATGATTGTGATGGTGTCAAAAATGACTACGAAACATATCTTCTTGACTCTAGGAAATTGATTATGGTCACTATTTATTTATAGTCCATTGTTTACTTGTAGGTATTAATACATAATGTACTTGAGAGATTAAACAGGAATGTTTGTCTTTATTGGTTAATTATTGTATAATATAAAATACCAATACACAATACAATTAAATGCATATAGATTGCTCTGAGTAAACATTTAACAAACGAACAAAAAGCACAGAACTTCCAATGCCAGTATTAACTATTGAACCGAGCCTAAGCTCAGTCAAGCATGCACCAAATTCTGTTACGAATACAACGAAGAGAAGAACACAAAAGAAACAAAGGTATTTAACATAATAGCATTTAATTTTTATTTATATTAATAGTGAATAAACATTATAATTGGAATTAAATTAAAATAAATAATTATTTGATTTATGATAGTCTTAATTAACTTTAAACAGGCACGACTAATTAGGTTATATCGCAAAGTCACCATCGAAAGTAGCCACAATCTGTAGTTTTTAAAATATTGCAATGTGTGCTCTAAGGCCCAGAACAGACGGTGAAACGCAACTGCAACGAAACTGCAACTTTGTAATGATTCTGATGAATGAAACTGAAACTGAAAGTTTCAAACTGGTCGCGTCATGTGTGGTCTCCCAACGGACGCTATGGCAGAAACTTAGATGCCACTCAAAAGTAACTAGTAGTTGCAGTTTCGTTGCAGTTGCGTTTCACCGACTGTTCTGGCCCTAACAAAACACAATAAGGTTGATACCCCTTTATCCTTAAGAAATTAAACTTCCATCTCGATTCATAGACAAAGTAACATTCGTTCGTCGAACTTTTTATTAAAAATTTCAATAAATTAATTATGTACGATAACAGCAGTTTTGACATGTTACGTGACTCACGCAACGCTATTACACGAAAGGAATGTGATTCATTATAAATTGACATTAACCATTTATGAAATCCCAAGAGACTTAGGCTGAGTTGCACCACCTAACTTTGACCGTAACTATGACGTTAACCGGTGTTTTTTGTATGTAGTTTGACAGATTTTTGACGTTTGTCAAAGTTAAAATAAGATGGTGCAACCCAGCCTTAGCATACGTTCGACTGAGAGTTTAGTTTAGTCATCGTCTATCAAATTGCAATGGACTCAAGAAATGTAATTTTAAAACGAAATTACTTTGTCTATGGACACTGGACAGTTTAAAGTCTATGGGCATTATACCATTAAATGTCAGACAACAAGATTTTGACCTGAGTTGTTGTAGCACACTATTTAAGGACGAAGCACACTTATCAGCCCGAAAACGGACCGTAACCGTATCAACTCGAGGCGGTCAGCAGTATAATTTGTATGAAACTCCGAACTGAAATGCACAGTCATCCGCACTGCAACGTAAACGCCTTGCCTCGCCGCGAAAGGCGATACGGTGTTGATCCCTTTCCGGGTTGATAAGGACCTTAAGAGCCACTGAACCAATCTGACGTCATAGAGTTGAAGAACGAAGCGGCCCCGGAGCGAGCGTTGGCGAAGTTGATGGGCAGCGAACTGGTCATCAGGTCGGATATGTCCGACCTGGATTTGTTAGGACTGGCCGCTATGACCTTCTTTGTCTATGGACAATGGACAGTTGTGTCTATGGACAGTGAGCCTATGCTTACATTAGATGACTACAGGATTATGACGTCACTTGACACCACCTACACTATTTAAGGAATATGAGCCACTGAATCAATCTGACGTCATCGAGGTGAAGACCGAAGCGGCCCCGGAGCGAGCGTTGGCGAAGTTGGTTGATTTGTTGGGGCTGGCCGCTATGACCTTCTTTGTCTATGGACAATGGTCAGTTGTGTCTATGGACATTGTGCTTATGCTTACATTAACTGTCAGACAGCAGGATAATGACGTCAGTTGACACTTCCACCTAAAGCCCGGTCTGTGAGCACGTAGAATTTTGTCCAATGACCCCAAGCTACCCATCCTTATCGCTCGCGCGTAATTATATTGCTGTCGCGACTGTGCGACGGGCGCCCGCAGTGAGTGTGCGAGCGCGACAGCAACATAATTACGCGCGAGCGATAAGGATGGGTAGCTTGGGGTCATTGGACAAAATTCTACGTGCTCGCAGACACTATACACTATTTAAGGACTACGAGCCACTGAACCAGTCTGACGTCATCGAGGTGAAGAACGAAGCGGCCCCGGAGCGAGCGTTGGCGAAGTTGATGGGCAGCGAGCTGGACATCAGGTCGGATATGTCCGACCTGGATTTGTTAGGACTGGCCGCTATGACCTTCTTTGTCTATGGACAATGGACAGTTGTGTCTATGGACAGTATGCCTATGATTAGATTAAATGTCAGACAGCAGGATTATGACGTCAGTTGACACCACCTAAAGCCCGGTCTGTGAGCACGTAGAATTTTGTCCAATGACCCCAAGCTACCCATCTTTATCGCTCGCGCGTAATTATATTGCTGTCGCGACTGTGCGACGGGCGCCCGCAGTGAGTGTGCGAGCGCGACAGCAACATAATTACGCGCGAGCGATAAGGATGGGTAGCTTGGGGTCATTGGACAAAATTCTACGTGCTCGCAGACCAGACTATACACTATTTAAGGACTATGAGCCACTGAACCAATCTGACGTCATCGAGGTAAAGAACGAAGCGGCCCCGGAGCGAGGGTTGGCGAAGTTGATGGGCAGCGAACTGGTCATCAGGTCGGATATGTCCGACCTGGATTTGTTAGGACTGGCCGCTATGACCTTCTTTGTCTATGGACAATGGACAGTTGTGTCTATGGACATCGTGCCTATGCTTACATTAAATGTCAAACTACAGGATTATGACGTCAGTTGACACCACCTAAAGCTCGGTCTGTGGGCACGTAGAATTTTGTCCAATGACCTCAAGCTACCCATTTTTATCGCTCGCGCGTAATTATATTGCTGTCGCGACTGTGCGACGGGCGCCCGCAGTGAGTGTGCGAGCGTGACAGCAACATAATTACGCGCGAGCGATAAGGATGGGTAGCTTGGGGTCATTGGACAAAATTCTACGTGCTCGCAGACCAGACTATACACTATTTAAGGACTATGAGCCACTGAACCAATCTGACGTCATAGAGTTGAAGAACGAAGCGGCCCCGGAACGAGCGTTGGCGAAGTTGATGGGCAGCGAACTGGTCATAAGGTCAGATATGTCCGACCTGGATTTGTTAGGGCTGGCCGCTATGACTTTCTTCTTTGTCTGTGAACAGGCAATATGATTAATTTATAATGAGAAAAATATCACAAAAAGTAATTCGCACATAGACTGAAAGCGCTATTATAACGCTCTTCCTGGAAAATATTCAATTTTGCTTATAATAGGGGCGAATTCGTAACAAATCAGTTTAGTTATGATGCAGTCATATTATGTAATTTTAAGTCCCTTCTAGTATGTAAAAAATCTATACGATCTGAATGGACCAACATCGGAAGCTAAAAGTAGGGGGATTTTTATACTGTTTTTTTTTTTTTTTTCAATATAAGTAGTTAGTTACCCCGGGACTACTCAATCCTGATTCTTAATTAAATCCTACAGTTTACTCTTAATCTTATTAAGTAATATTTAATTAATTTCATTGATTACTAAAACTAATTTTAATTTTAGTAAGTAACTGTTAATGCTCATCACGAGTATTTATGGAGATGTAATGTGTGGTTAATTCTAAAATCATTTTTTTAAATTCAATGTGGTGTGTGACAACTACTTAGGAATTTAATTCATGATAAGCCAACTGAGCTCTACACGAAGGTACATTACGTGAAACTGATAGATACTTAAAATGTTTACTATCTTAAAAACTCAGTGAATTCTACTGGCAATAATACTCAGCATTTTTGGAGGTCCAGTGTTAAGGATTTTTGTTTATCAAAAAAATGTCTTATGTGTTTTACTGTCGGTGTTCCTTTATTAATAAATAAATAAATAAAAACCTGAAATTTTGTGAATTTGTCGTTTACGCATATCACAAAATACTGACAGGGTATCTAGATAAGTAGTAAACATTTCAAAATCAAATCCATTTTGCACCTCACTGCATTATTGTTATATAGCCTGACCAGGAACATAAAAACCCTGGCATAGAGGCGCGTCAATTGCATTTGATAGTGCAACACTGAGTACAGTCGTACATGTGTTAAATTAAAATAGGCTAAATTTATGTATCAGGATTCAGGATTAGGGGCTAATCTGATATTTTCATAAATTAACGAAAAAATATTATTAAAGGTAACCTGGTTTAAATAAATTAAATGAAACCATCAATCTAGCTAGTAGGATTTATTTTATTATTCATCAATAATCAAATTCAGAACTTGAATATTCAACTGCAATGTTTGCTCATTAACGCTTCAAACTCGGTACTTCTTTCCCAATTCCATAAAATTCAAAACTTAGAAAGTGATAAAAAACTTTAAAATAGGTAATTGAAACAGACTACAGCCAATTTTCATAGTGGACTGTACTATACGATAAACATGTCAGTCAATTTGACAACCTTTGTCGGAAACATTAATCAATGAAAATATTGTCCGAACCCTTAGTATTTCTCTTTGACAAATACATTAACACATTGTGAACCACTTTTCTTTCACGACTATAAAAATATTTTAGCAATTTAATTCACAAAATCAATTGCACACATTTAAAATAAAGTTTGTTTACACTTTGACAACAATAGACTGACATGCAAGGTGACATGTCAATGAAGTTTTCAGTTACTGTTGCCATTAAAAGAAATTAGTACCATTAGTTTTCCGCAACATGGCGAGGGTTTTTATGTTCCTGGTCAGGCTATAAATAACTTCGTGGGGAAAACCATGCTTTTCTTTCAGGAGAATTTTAGTTCAGTTAAATTAGGTGATGATTGCATTTATTAAGGCTGAGTTGGACCACGTAACTTTAACAGTAACTACAACGATAACCGGTGATTTTTGTATGGAGTTTGATAGATTTTGACGTTTGTTAAAGTCAAAGTAAGATGGTGCAACCCAGCCTAAGTATTAATACAATAAGCACGTCATATCACACTGTCCATACCGTTCAAAGTGCGAAGAACGAATCTCCGTTCTAAACACAAAATATAAATTACAATTTAAATAAAATTCAACA
Organism: Ostrinia nubilalis; assembly: GCF_963855985.1. Classification (NCBI taxonomy): domain Eukaryota; kingdom Metazoa; phylum Arthropoda; class Insecta; order Lepidoptera; family Crambidae; genus Ostrinia; species Ostrinia nubilalis. Next base: position 12,130,471 of record NC_087103.1, read on the forward strand.
CTAACCAAATCAGTTCGTATTTTTCCCCTAGGCCAACATTAACAACAATACACTAAAGCATGATTTTTAAACATTATGTGACCTTTCAAGCTACTAATATAAAAAAAAGAGTTTTCTAAAATAATGACTGATTTCCAATAACTTTTAGGCAAAAACATTTTTTTTGCTGTCACCTGACTTCCACTTCGAAGGAGTGATGTCACTATAACATGACTATAATGAGGGTTTTCGCGAATGAAAAATCCGCCAGATGGCAATACGTAGACGCGAGGTCCAAATGCTGCATGATTGGTTATTTTTGACATGACATTGACAGATATGTCAAAATCCACCAATGACGCAGCAGTCAGACCCCACATCCACGTCCCGCCATCTAGCGGATCTTTTATTCGCGAAAACCCTCATTCCATTCAAATTCTTTGAATAAAAGTCGTTTTGACAGATCTAAAAAGTATGTCAACCGATTGACGTCGTCATACCTATTTCCAAATATTATAAATATTCATACATACCGGTTTATCCTGCTTCTTGTGCAAGCTGGGTGGTGTGGCCACCGGTAGCAGTGAGAACCAGTGGGAATCTCCTGAAGCAAGCAAACCGGCTGCTTTGTCTCCGCTGCCGCCGGACAATACCGGTTTGTTCCCGATAATACCGGTCAGCTGGCCGTGGTGGAGGATCAAACTGCCTAGGAGAGTCTGGAAAACAAAAAATGTCGGGAAAAGACTGAATGGTTTTGGTGATACAGAGGGCTTGTGAGTTTACTATGACATAAAATGACATAAAACTCAAAGGTGACTGACTGACTGAAACAACTGGCCGGATCGGGCTGAAATTTGGCATGCAGGTAGATGTTATGACGTAGGCATCCGCTAAGAAAGGATTTTATTTTTTCTCTAAGGGGGTAAAACGGGATCCACGCGTACGAAGTCGCGGGCGACCGCTAGTTAAATATATGACGGATTGTACAGCGCCCCTAGTAGATACTTTCAATAACTAAAATCTTCATAGATTTTTTTGACACTACGACTAAGCCCTCAGATCTCGGCAGTTGATCTTCATTATCATCATTTCAACCAGTGGCAGTCAACTGCTAGAAAAGAATGGCTTGAAAATAATTACAAATATGTAAAAGTAAAATAATCAATCGTATGCTTTACACAATAAGTCCCAATTTCGCAATGGCACTAAATTAAAGGATATCTTTGGTAAGGTAATTACAGTTATTTTAACTTGAAGTCATAATCTACACTGAATTAACACTATCTAACTAGTCTCATACCCATTTTCACCATCAAACCCTAATTTTTAAGTGACCCATATGTAAACAAAATTCTTGTTATTTGTTACCATAGGGGTCACTTAAAAATTAGGGATTGATGGTGAAAACGGGCATTAAACACTGATAGCTGTAATCACTCACCTGAACCCTTTGCACTGATCTCTTCAAATTAGTTTGAATATACGGATAGAAAACATCATAATCAAACGGATCGATCTTCTGTCTCAAAAATTCACATACTTCATGAGACAACTCCATAGATTTTTTATTCTCTCTAGGAACCAACAACAAAGTCATGTGCCTCACATCCATAAGCAATTGGAGCGCGCATCTCTGATTTATATCTGCCTCTTTCTCACGTATAACTCGGTTGTAGTGTGCGAACGTGATAGTTGTCAGTTTTTCGATGAACAATGTGTGGATTTCTATAGGTAAGGTGTGTGGTACTACTTCGTCTAATATTCTGCTTATGGAGTATAGATATTCTTGAAGTTTCAAAGAAGGGCCCGCGGGTACTTTAATTGTTGATTCTATTGCATTCCCTTCGTCATCCTTTTCTTCTATCTTTATTACGTCCCATTGCTGGAAAGTTTTATTGTTAATATTATACGGAAATATGACTGAGTTATATAAATATTATCAGTACGTGCATAAAATATTTGCACTGTCATCCACTGCATTTATAGCCGCTTTTACTCATAGTAAAGATAATCTTTTAAGCAGTAAACACAAGGTGGTCTTTATCTCAAATAAATAAAATAAATAAAGCGTCGGATATGTCTCAATTGGATCACAAGGGCTTAACACATGCTTTAGCATAAAATATTTAAGGGTAAAAAGGCCTAGTAACCTAGGATACTAAAACTAAATTAACTACATAACAATATAAGGCCACTAAGGCGGAGCGGAGAAATGTTTTAAATAACCAATCAGATTTCATTCAGCCAATTTCATTCAATCTCAATGGAATCTGATTGGTTTCACATTTAAAAAATGTATTCGCTCCGTTGCGTCTTGGTGGAAACCGGGCCTTAGATAGTATTCAATTTCTGCTTACCATCATCAAATAGTCAACATTTGCTTCCAACGTAAACTCTTGGGGCAAACCTTTGGTCAATTCCTCAATTTTAGCTTCCACAATATCCACCCATTTGCCCCAACAATAGAGATAACTTTCCTTTAACATCGCACAAAGCTCATTCCATCTTTTAACAGCATTTTCGTCTACGCTTATAACTCCTAATGTGTTTTGTTCTTCAGGAATATAGCACTTGCGTAAGTTGGGCATAAGGGTTGGAATCGCTTGAGAGTAGCGAGCGGTGTATATGGCGGTAGTTTTTCTTTGGAGCTCAGTTGATTGGAGAGTTGGCTCTTCGAAACACGCCTTTATGTATTGAAGCATGCTGGAAAATGCAATACGGTGTGTATAACATAAACAAGATCCTAAAGATCTGTAAATAAGTATTTTAAGAAGGGCGACACTCAAAAAATAGATTTTATCTCGATAGGGGAATAAATTATGAGAAATATTCAAATAGTAGCGGCCGCCCGCGACTTCGCACGCGTGGATCCCGTTTTACCCCCTTCATCTATCTTACGCGGTTTAGATTTTTTCATACAAATGTTTTTTCTCGCTATCTTCCGTTCCCGTGGGAATTTTGCAATATCCTGTTGTAACTAAGCTTTAAGTTTACTAAGGTACCTGCATGCCAAATTTCAAGCGTCTAACTTAAGTGGTTTAGATTTTTCATAAAAAAATATTTTCCCGCTAATTCCCGTTCCCGTGGGAATTCCTAAGTACACTATAACCTGCCCAAGAGTATGAAGAATAATTGTACAGAATTGACCTCTCTACAGATTTATTATAAGTATAGATGATAACATACCTCTGAATATTCCTATCTGATATATCCCTCAAATACAACTCAATGTCTTCCTTGTCGCTGTATATCTGGTCCGACTCATCATCTTCTTCATAAGCAAAGAGTATCTTGTCTCTGGTCACAGCGTTTCTCTTGTCCCGACTCAAGTATACTTTTAAGTCTTCCAGAAGCTTGCAAAGCTCGCTGTCTAAAGCTTCGCAAAGCTTTTCTAGGGTTGGAGTGATGCCTTGGTCTTGGCGGGTCATGCCTGAAAAAGATGTAAGCTTAAGAACTGGTCTTTGTCAAATTAAATTGTCAATATTTAACTACTAAAGGCTTAACCACTGTAGTTGCATGATCCGATTAATTTTTGTCTTGATTTACGCAATATACGCAATATGCGCATAGTTACAAAAATATGAGAAGTATCAAAAAGAAATGCGACATGCTCATTTTGCGAAGTGCACATTCTGCGTCATACCCCCACTTATGATGCAGTTTATATCCTATACTAGCTGACCCCGCGAACTCTGTTCCGCCTTAAAGGCAATAAATAAGCCATCGCAATTTTTCCTTATTTGCTCACCGTTTAGACCTACCCTGGACTACGACAAACATTTTAGAACCAAAATCAGCTCAATCGGCCCAGCCGTTCTCGAGTTTTAATCAGACTAACGAACAACAATTCATTTTTATTTATATAGATAGATGAACGTAATCACACAAATTATAAAAAGGTTAGGTTAGGTTAGGTTAGTCCAATATTTAACATACCTTTCATAAGTGACGTCATGACCTTAATGACGTCATTCCTTGACTCTATAACCGTCTCGCCGATGAGGTCTTTCCACACGAACCAGTTGATGTCCGCTTCTTTCTCCGTTTCGCTTTCTGAGGACACTTTGGTTAAGTCCACTAATATTTGCGTCTTGAACTGATCGTAGACTTTGACCCAGCGGTTGTCTATGATTGCCTGAAATAAATGAAGGCGTTATTAAGGTATATGGAATCTTTATAGTAAAACAAACAAAACTGATCCTATGTTACTGATGTTTGTTACCCTTTCACGCAAAAACTACTGAACGGATTTTGATGAAACTTTACGGTATTATTGTTTATAACCCAGAATAACATATAGGCTATAATTTATGACGAACTGTGACAAACTAAATTTCACGCGGGTGAAACCGCGGGCAAAAGCTAGTACGTATATAAAAAGAAATACAAGATTATAAGGTGTAATATTAAATTAGCGCTAGGAAGCGGTGTTTTTTGGAGACAATGCGGACAGAGATTAGTTAAAGGTGATTACGGAATCGGGTCTCGCGATGATAGGGGTCACTTTCACAGCTGATATTATTAGGGGTGGGTTAGACATATAATTTGTTAAGAATTTTAGAGGAAAAATATTTATGAAGTTCTCCGAAACTAAAAAAATAATTTAGATATTAACAAATTGCGTTAATTTACCTTGACCCGTGCTGTCAGAAGAGGTTGGAAGTAGTGGCACCACACGTGGACTTCGGGAATGTCGAGGGATGTGCAGATGGCGCCCCAGTTTGATGGGGTTTCTGGAAAGACAATTAATTATTAAATTATATACATATAGAATATTGCACATTTTCATATTAAATAAAAAATATTTATTCGTCTCATTTGTTAGTTGGTCAATTATACTTTGATAAAAATCAAAGAATAATTGCTTCGATTTTTCTCTTGTTATTTTATTGTTTTTACACATTTTCTCTTAAACGGTCCTTTGTTAACTAATATCAAAACATAGTAAAATTGGAGCTTGAACACCGAATTTAACGAAATCCTCAACATTCGAAGAAGATGAAAATATGCTATGAAATGATTAGAATATTAGTATTACCACAGAATAATAATAAGTACTACGTACAGAAGTTTTACTTCGCGAAGGTATTTAAAAAAATGTATGCTCAATATCATTAACAATATTTATGGTGTAATTTAGCCTGTCTCAAGAGTCAAGCACCATTATGTTGACAAACGTCAGTGATCGGCACTGCGCCGAAGCTATAGGGCTGACTTCGGTAAAATGATGTGACGTGAGGTGCCAAACTGCGGAAAATGGCGGAGGAAATTCATGATTTAGCATGAATTATCATGAATAATATTAACTACTTATTTACCTCTCAGTGTCTTGAGGCAACTTAAAAAAGTACATTCTGTGTTTTTATTATTATTTAGGCAGTTAAATACTGCACAGTATTTCGTAAACCATTTTCTTTATTTTCTTCCATCATACACAAGAATACGCGTGCGTGAGTCAATGTTCGCTCGTATGTGAGGCCTTGTCGAATAGTATCCTGTAGGTGGGCCATCGTGCGTGTTTTGTTTTCGATGTAAACTCGCGGAGTTGAACAGGCCTGGTATTACCACAGACAATACTAACCAACTTTAAAAGCCTCTTCTCTAATCTCATGCAAGAACTTCACCCTCGTAATGTTCTGAAGCAACGCTTGAACACTCTCCTCGATGAATGACTTCACCCAAACGCCCCACTTTTGGACGCATTTCGTTATTTCTTCTTTGGCTAACCCTTGCACTTCCTTGTTGGATGACAGCCTAGTGACAAGGAAATAAGGTTGCTTATTGAACTGTTGATTTTATAAATGTTTAGAGGAAACTATCCCTTATGTCAATGTAGCTTGCATTTTAAAAATAGTTTGATTTTAACAACGATATTTCGAGCTAATTTTAATTAGCTTTGTATCCCATGAATTAAGGTTCTTATTTGCGCGCACAAGTTGGCGCCACTGACGAGAAATCACCAACGCCTAATTGCGCAACACGATAAACTTTTATCGATTTTTCACGATAAGCTCACACATTTATTTTATCGCCAAAATCGTCGATAAGATTTTATCATGCCGAACGTGTCGAATAAGGTCCTATGACTCGCCAGTGGCATTAACTGGTAAGCGCAATAAGAAAACCCTCATTCTTATAATTTAAAGTTGTCACAATTCACAACTATTTAAAATTACATTTGGATAAGTGAATAAAATGTATATTTACCTGTAGTTGTAAATAACAGGCGGTAGGAGTTTCAAGCCAACCGGATCACTAAAGCGAGCCAGTTCGACTAGAGGTTGCGAATCCTTTCTGAAAAGTTCTTTCAGTTGAGCCAGCACTGCTCCACCATCATTATCTATGGAAAATTATAAAAAAGTATCATAGTCCAGTCATTATAGTAAGTTCACCTCGGAATTCGAGATACCCAGCTGTAAGTCTGTAAATACGTGTATATTGACACCCTAAAAGTTGTCTCAAAACCTACATAAGGTAGGGTGTAAGCAACTATTAAATTTCAAGGTCAACGGTCACAAAAATCGGTTTTTTGCGCTTTTTTTAGAAATATCTCATTTCCTGTGGGTTTTTTGCTATTTGTATTTATTATCAATATTGTAGAATACTAAATTCTCTACAAATTTTGTTTAAAAACTTTTTTTATACGGTGAACCGTTTTCGAGATAGAGGGCGGAGAGCGCGCGGTCACTGCATCACTTCAGGTCTACTTAAGCGGTTTAGATTTTTCATACAAAAGGATTTTCCCGCTAATTCCTGTGGGAATTTCGGGAATTCCTTGTTGTAACTAAGCTTTGAGTTTACTAAGGTACCTACATGCCAAATTTCAAGCGTCTAACTTCCGTTAAGCGTTTAGATTTTTCATACAAAAGGATTTTCCCGCTAATTCCTGTTCCCGTGGGAATTCCTAAGTATACTATAACCTGCCCAGGTGTATGAAGAATAATTGTACCATGTTTCGTTAAAATCCGTCGAGTAGTTTTTGTTTCTATAAGGAACATAATTATAGACGGACAGAATTCTATACATGAAATATATTTTCAAAATAACTATCAGGGGGTGATTAGTGATCGATACTGATGCCAAAAATGCAATCAGTAAAATTTTTGTCTGTCTGTCTGTCCGTCTGTATGTTCCTTATAGAAACAAAAACTACTCGACGAATTTTAACGAAACTTGGTACAATTATTCTTCATACACCTGGGCAGGTTATAGTTTACTTAGGAATTCCCACGGGAACAGGAATTAGCGGGAAAATCCTTTTGTATGAAAAATCTAAACGCCTAACGGAAGTTAGACGCTTGAAATTTGGCATGTAGGTACCTTAGTAAACTTAAAGCTTATTATTTACAACAAGTAATTACCGAAATTCCCACGGGAATTAGCGGGAAAATCCTTTTGTATGAAAAACCTAAACCGCTTAAGTTGACCTGAAGTGATGCAGTGACCGCGCGCTCTCCGCCCTCTATCTCGAAAACGGTTCACCGTATAAAAAAAAATTTTAAACAAAATTTGTAGAGAATTTAGTATTCTACAATATTGATAATAAATACAAATAGCAAAAAACCCATAGGAAATGAGATATTTCCAAAAAAAGCGCAAAAAACCGATTTTTGTGACCTTTGACCTTAAAATTTAATAGTTGCTTACACCCTACCATATGTAGGTTTTGAGACAACTTTTAGGGTGTCAATATACAAGTATTTACAGACTTACAGCTGGGTATCTCTAATTCCGAGATTCTTACCTAATTTAAGCTTAAATGACTGGACTATCACATTTTTGCCTCCGTAGTACTTGTATCAGTAGAATCCTTTGCATAGTAGGATTTGTGTGAAATTAATTCCTGAATGGCAGTAATGTCAATCAAGTTTCAGAGGCTTTTACATGCTGACAAACATAAACAATAAAGCACTCAAAGGCATCTAGGCAAAATCAAAAAATCAAAGTAAAAACAATCACAGAGAGTGATTTTTCCAATGTCTAAATGAGAATCGGACCCAAGACTACAAGATCCAACTCCCTAGCTTCTAATATTCAAAGAGTAACTTGCCCATAACAAATAACTTACCAACAAAACAAGCATACACCAAAACAACAGTTTTCAAAACGATTTTCACTCCGTTCACAATCTTTTCTCTTATTTGCGCCTTGACGTCTCCTTCCAAAATGTTGGCCAAGTCAAAGCGAAGAGTGGACTTGAGGCTGCTGTGACTCTGAAGGCTGATTAGAGTGTTAAGGAGCTCCACCAAGGATTGTGAATCCAGGAGATATAAGCTGACGAGGCAGGAGCATGCCACCTGAAATAAATATAATCTAATTCGTAACGTTGAATGATGACACACACAAACAATAGACTAGGGTGATTGCTATAGTAATTAGCCTATACATAGTTATTGGTATATTGGATTGTTAATAAGTAAGAGACAAAAATATTTACTACATTGGACTGTGTATTGCTCAGAAAAAATATTTGTCTCTTTTCCTCTCTTAATGACTTCCATTAGACTTGTTTCTTTTTATTTTAGCAAGTTGGTCAATAACTATGTATTGGCTAATTACTATAGCGATCACCCTAGTTCCTCTCAGGTTGATACAAAAATTAGTACGACAGGGACAGTAAATTGTATTATTTCTCAGAAAATGATCACTAAGCATTGGCGTAAATAGGGTTACTTGTCAGGGGGCCTGGCCTCTATGCAATTAGTATCATAACTAAGATCAATCATTATCGTCTTCAAATTGGTAGACCGACATCCTGGGGTGTGCACTAGCTAGACCATACTGTAACTAAGTTATAAAATTACCCCAAAAGAAAATATTTACCTCTACTCCAATGTCAACATCTTGCAACTTCTGCCTGCAAACGTCAACTATTGTCTGATTGAAATTGGATATCGAGTTCCAATGTTGTTGAACCAGCCGGTGCAGTGACTGCATGCCTGGCTTGATGTTCTTGCCGCCAATTTGTAGTTGTATACCTGAAATAATTTTGATGATTTAGAAAAATGTAAACTATTGAACTTGCTGTTCAAACTTTGAAGTTTGAAATTATGTTATGTTAACATTTGAGGAAATACAGCCAATGCATCAAAAGCATAGCTTATTCATTAAAAAATGAGAAAATTGCTTTTTGTAAAGACTCAACTAAACTTGGAAGATTCCAAAGAATCAAATGGACATCTTAAGAGAAGGAAGAAATGCTCATAAAAGCCTTTAAACAGGCTTGTGATAGATATCTCTGCATTAAGTAATAGCTACAGCTAGCAATAGCGCCGCATAAGCTGCCCCACGACGTCCACCAACAAGGTGGACTGAAAACCTCATGAAGGTGGCAGGAAGGCACTGGATACAGACCGCTGCCAACCGGTCATCATGGTAGTCATTGGGGGAGACATATGTTCAGCAATGGACATCCTATGGCTGAAATAATGATGATGATAAAGTCACAATGTTTTCTACTTTATATGTATATCGGACCTTACCAGTATTTACATGCCTAGCCATTATGAAAAGTTGTGTGGCTTTCACAAAGTCCTCTGCTTCAATACAAGTCCATATCTTCTCAGGTATTTCCATCAGCAACTTCACTTGAACTGCTAAACTGTGAACTGAGTCTGTCTGGGAGAACTGAAAACTGGAAGAATTAAAAATAAGAGATCTCAATTAATTAATCTTGCTCCATTCTAATGGACTACTACTGCTGGCTTTATGATTTTCTAGATTTAAATCCAGAAGCTCTACTTAAGTAGCACTAATTGTTTTATAATGTTTGTAACAGAGCCATTTCAATACATTTCCAGCATTCTTAATAATTTAGTACATAGAGGTCTCTTGAAATGCAAGTATCAATGTCTTAAGTCTTGAATTCCAATTCAAATAAACAAAATCTGTTTCTACATCATTCTTATACCCGACAGCACTGTAGAATGATGGAATACATTTTAAGAATTCATTTAAAAAGTTGTAAGTTTGTACCTTTGATGAGCAGCTTTATTTTCAATCTTGAATCCAACAAGATGTGTGTTGTGCAAATTCCTACATGCCGACATCATTTCACCAATGTGGTTGAGAGTACTGGCTGTAGTTACCTTCATTTCTTCTATTGTATCTGCTGCGTGGATTAGGTCTCGGTACCTTTCCCTAGAGAACAAAAATTAGGTACTTGAAATGTTTACAGGGAAAACCTTAGATTAATAAAACCTAGATAGATAGTCAGTGCACGAAAGGTGAGGCAGTTTTTAGGGAGCCGGCACGGCTCACCCGTAAACGTCACATGAACTGTCAAAGTGAAAAATTGGTAAACACGTCCGACGAATTTTAATTAATTAAAACGGTTTGTGCTGTGAAAGAGTGTCTAAAATGCATCAGAAAAACGAAAGAAAGTGACCAGTGTTATATTTCATAAGTAAGTACTACAATTCGACGCGTATTTTGCTTGAATTTGGCTTTCAAAAATTAAATACGGGAATGATACCAGTAACAAGAAAATTTATTTCCCAATTGTTCGCCGTACAAATACACTTCCTTTTTTATGAAATTGAGACTTTTAAGTCGATTTATCTTATTGTTATTAGGTAGGTACTTTGAATTCAATAAATAAGTAAGTACATGATGCGTTTTGTTTTTGTTAATTATAAAATAATTAAAAACGTATTAAAAATTTCCCTACTTTCGGGAAAATCGCCTTCACTGTCTACACTCCCCAACAAAATTGACACTAATGACATAAGATTTTTGCCTCACTCTTGACGAAGCGTTTGTATGAAGACTATCCATCTAGGTTTTATTAATCTAAGGGGAAAACTAAGGAATTAAACACTGTGTGAAGTATTTCTCAGCACATACCCGACCATAGCCCGTAGCTCTTCTCGTTTTCTCTCGATTTCATATTGTAATTTCTTCTGTACTTGATCAATGTCACTAATAAAATGAGTTTGAAATAGTTGCTCAGGCACAATATCTAGTAAGTTAGGTTGTGTCATGATTGTGACCACAATTTGAGCGCTACTTATCTTTAATGAAACAGCATCTGATAAATTCAATTAAAATCACTTAAATTACTATTTTAGTGAATTAAATCTCTAAAAATTCACAATTTTAATAACAATCGCCAACTCTACAAAATTAGTAAACAAACGTCACTTCACGGAAAAAAAGTAACATGTCAAAGTTGACAAGTGTAGGGATGAGCAATGATGTTCGAGAGTTCACGATCATTCATAATAATATTTTGATTGACAAAATATTCAGTTCGAATTTGTTTCAAAAAATTATACATGTCAAACAAGTCTAAGTATGAGTTCTTGTTCAATATTAATTTGAGAAAATTATATAATTAAATCAATTTCATTTCATGTTACCTGTAAATCTTGAATAACCTTCTGTGACCTTTGCTATCTGCTATTACTTCCTTTTAAACAAAAATGATCCCAGTGTTTAAGTATTTTGTGGTGGTGCCTAATAAACTATATTGTTATCTTAATGACATAATCAGCTGTCGACATCAAATTCATTGGGTCATAAATCGATATCTTTTTGGACATTGAATGTTGCATCCCTACTTATCAAGTATTTTTAAAATTATTACCTGAAATGTTATGGATTTGAGATAGGATAAATGGCCAAATTTATTTTATATTTTTTTCGTTCGTTTAAGGAATCCATATCTGTGGTTTAAGGTTTCAGCCGAAAGACGTCCACTGCTGGACAAAGGCCTCCCCCAAGGATTTCCACAAAGACCGGTTCTGCCATGAAGCTACAGATAAAAATGGAGGCCACACTCCGAATACCTACTTGAAGCACAAACTATGTATCACTATCTCGCTCTCTGTGGGCAGACTCTCTCTTTCTAAATAAACAAAAAATATAAAGGACATTGGGAACTTTAATATGAGAAAATGCCCCACGGCGGACAAAGATGAAACGTATTTTATTTCAAAACTTTATACTTGTAGGTATATTCACATAGAGCGCTATGTTGTGAGATATGGGAATTCTGAGATATGACGAGTCTAAGTTGAAAATATATTTGTCTAAAATGATTTGATATTTTACATGTTATGTTGTTTGGCATTGCAGAGTAACCAATAAAAGTAAATAAAATAATATAAATAAATAAAAAATATAAATAAAATAATATAAATAAATAAAATATTATAAATACTTAAATTAATATTAGACAACATCTCATATATTACTCCAACCCAAAATAAGTAGCTAAGGCATTTGTGTTATGGAAATCGGGAACGACGAACCACAACACACCCAAACCAGAGACAATGTGAAAAGATCGTTTTCTATATTGTCCCGGCCGGAAATCGAACCCGGGACCTCAGGATTGGCCCGGCACACCTTGAAAACCGGTGTGTGCGCCTCTCCGCCACGGAGGTCGTCAAAAATGTTACCTAAATGTAAAATAAAATAAAATATTAAAACTTCATTTTCTCAATATTCCCATATAAGAGAGAAAAAAAAATGCATGGAAATTCATTGGATATTAGTATGTATCATCTGTGATAGGTTTCGTTTGTGTCCGCTACTTTTCGAAAAGTGGGGCAAAAAGTTCCCAATGTCATTTGCTCAAATTCAATGAAACTCAATGTAAAATCTTTATTTCTTGACATAGGTATCATTAAAAATGATAAGTGTAAATACTGGTAAAACGTTAAGAAGAAATTACTGTAAAAAATGTGAAAAATGTTTACAATGATCCAATGTCGGAAATCACGAAATAAACACTTACGCGTGGAATCTTATGTCACTTCCAGGACACCACGTACTACCGCAACAACGCACTACAAAATTTTGCATCATTTCTTGTGATAAAACAATGATTATTTCCTGTAAACAATCTCAAACGAAATTAACTGCATAATAAACAAAATAGTAAACAACCGCCATGATGGGCCGGATTGGGCCGATGTTGCCACATGGTACCGATTCCCCAGGAATTGGGATTGTAATTCCCTGATTCGCCAACACATTAAACCTAAACGGCCGACAATTTTGTGATTTTTAATTCAACTAGGTATAGATGTACCAGAATCTCATGGCAAATAGGGAAAATAAACTTTGTTGAGAGCAATACTGGGGAAATTGGATTAAACGATCTTGATACTGTGTAATTTTTTACTTTTATGACTAATATTAACCCTTAACCACCTAGCACCTATTTCTGTCCTTTAACCACCTACGTGCGGTCACAGAGACCGCTAATAAATTATTGCGATTATTTTGGGATCTGTCATAAGAAATTAAAGTTCGATTAAATAAAATGCATGTCTATACCTATTTGCTTTATTCAAGCGTCACAAATTAGCAAAAGTAATATAAAAGTCTTATAAAAATGGAATAATATCTATGAAATAAGGAATATGGCACCAAAAATAACTACACTTAGAAAATGAGATCTTTATTCTAAAATACTTAAATTTTTCACTTCTTTTTCTTATTTCTAATAATTTAAATAAACTAAAAATAAAATCAAATAAAAAAACTAAACAAAAAATAACAAAAATAACAAAATTGCAAAGCCTCAACTTATGCATTTTTTCGCGGCAGTAACAACTCATTTTTTGCGAACACTCCAAACAAATAGGTACTTTACACACGAAACATAGGTAAGCCGTGTTCCGTTTCTTTTTTGGATGACACGTAAAGCATGTTTTACGAACTTCAAGTCATCATCATCATCATTTTCGTCGTCGTCACCCTCAATTTCAGATTTAGATCCACTCTCTTCAGCCTGCTCTTGATCAACGCTTACATCAGGTTTGACGTGGATGCAATCGTCGCCAGAAAGGTCATCTTCGTCCGAGATTTCTTGCTGAAGCCATCTTATAATATTTTCGTCATTTTTACTCATTTTGATTCTAAAACAGTAATAATAAAAAGTCACACAACCACCTACGTGCGGTCACGGAGACCGCTGGCGAATTTATTTTACTTACCCTGGCCAAACGCGTGCACGTACACACTCGCCGAGCACTAGCGCGACACCGAATGGTGTGTAGAAAAGGTACATGAACGCGCTTTGTCGCACGCCACTCACACGCAGAAATATTTGAATTTGAAAAATCGTTGCGGTCTCTGAGACCGCAGGTAGGTGGTTAAGGGTTAATGAACATACATTTTATGAAGTACGAATAATATACATTTTAGGTATGTGTATGAAAAATGTTGTTAGACATCGGGTTTTTAACATAAGAAAAGGTCTTGAAAAATAAGCAAATCGTATATTACTTTATGTAACTAATTTTATTATGTATCATCATACTTATAACATATCACTTCATTCAGAACTAGAAAACGATTCTAAAAACTCCACTTGCATTTCTTGTTCTTCAATAGATTTTTGAAATCCATCAAGAAATGGCCTTACCAAGAAATTACCTACTTAATTTAGCGTGGAACTCAAACATAGGCTGTGCCGTTCTTTTTGTATATGGCCAGGTCCGGGATATTTTAAAAAAGGTTACAAAATTTTACTAAGAAAGAATCTTGAGTGACCCTAGCTAAAAAAATTAAAAACTACTAGAATAAAAAAAAATGGATCTGTCAACAGCAGGGAACGGACCAGTGGGTCTAGACAAAGTGCAAATTTTAATCGCAAACCAGTCGAAAAGTGGTCGAAAAACCCCTTTTTTGTATGGAGTTTTGACGGATTCGATTTTCGATTCGATCAAAAAGTGCGTTTTGTCTAGGGGGGTAGGGGCGATTTACTGTTTGTACTCCGAATGACTGTCGTGACTATACCGATCGGTATAGTGAAAAATGGCGCGAATATTTGTTATGCGCAACTTTAGGGCCCTGTAACTTCTTTATTTGTAGAGATATTGTCATGATTCTTTCACAATTATTATTCGTTTTACTTATATTTTCAAGTTTTATTAAAAGAAAATAATTGAAACTTCTCCATTATTCAATCTTGCTTGATGAAATCTTTTTCAATTTTCATTGCATGGTCATAACCATAGCTGGGCACTGTTAATCAAATAGTTAACTTCGTTAATCGTTAAACCGTTACTAAAAAAATAACTTCGTTAAACGTTAAAACGCTACATTTCGGAAGATTTAACGCAAGTTAACGTTAATCGTTAATCCGTTAACACGTAATAATAAAACGAAAAAAAAATGTTCGCAAGGTTCAAATAATTTCGAAAGCTTTTATGTTTGCGCTACAAGCTTTCGAAATTATTTGAACCTTGCATAAGTAGGTACATTTTTTTTTCGTTTTAGTACAACTGCATTTCAGAATAAAAGCTTGTTTTAAAAAAAAGTTTTTTTTTAAATAATTTTATAATACACTTTTTAGTTGACATCTCAATCTCAGAGCCTTGGTACAAATTACAATACAATTTAGCACCAAAGTGCTCGAAAAGACAAATCCAACAAACCCAAACTCGATAAGTTTCCAAAGTTTCGTTTAGGAATTTCCTATGGCCACCTCCTGACTCCATCATCAGGACCCTGGACATCATCTAGTACTAAAGTGCTTAAAAAGACAAATCCAACGAACCCAAATTCGATGCGATTCCGCCGTTTCATTTAGAAGTTTCTATGACCACCTCCTGACTCCATCATCAGACCAGCTCAATGGTACCATAATATTGCATTGTCATCGTACTTACATAGGTAAGTATACCAAATATCAGCTCAATCGGTTGAGGAGAACTGGTCTTAAATTAAGTTGTAAATAAATAAAAAAAATGCATTTTTTTATATCATTGCGTTGGTGATGTGGTTACAAAAACTGTTGTTTTGGGTTCTCGAAGTTCTGGAAGCCCGAACGTACTTGTCAGAACGCGTTTTTCAGCATGCCTGCTGTATCTTTTTGGTAAATAGTAGGTACTGGATTAACGATTAACGGACTTAGGATAATTTAACGGAAGTTAACGAGTCCGTTAACATTTTTTAAAGTTAACTTAAAAGTTAATCCGTTAATAGAAATGTTAACTTCGTTAATTAACGATTAACGGATTAACGAGTTAATGCCCAGCTATGGTCATAACATTTTCACCGTTCTTCTGCACCAATTTGTGAGATACATCTGAAAATCCCGATAAAGCAGCTATTAAATAAGAATAATAAAAAAAACACAACCGGGTATTTCGCCGAAACAGTAAATTTTCTGTGTCCAGGCAGGCGAACACATGTTTTTTTATATTTATATGTATAAAACTATTTTTATGGGAAAGTTAATCAAAAGTTTTATTTGTTTTTGCTATTACAATAGCAGAAACTACAAATAATACCGTAGAAAAACTTAATCAAAAGTCGTTTTTCTAATTTCCTTGTTATGTCCATTACTGTTGTTTACCAAAATGAAGGCACATTATAACAAATTGAAGCGTAATTTCATTCTAATAGCAATCTCTTTATATTTGAGAAACGTTTGGCTATCGGAAAATAAAAACTTTAAATGTCAAATACTTAAAGGAAGGAAATAAAGTGAAGTTAAGTTCTTGTCCGAGTCAAAAGTATAATTTCCCTGGGTCTTCTTTTCGACCATTGTAGTAACGAAACGAAAGAACTTAGAATGTAATGCACTGCACCGTTACACTCGGCCATTTCGTCCCAAGAGGCCATCGAGGCAGGACAGTATTTCGTTGAACAGTTTCGCGACAAATCGCATAAGTAGGTCCCTCCTTGGGTTTTTGTTTACTAAAAAGTCAATTTCTTTGGACGGTTTTTTGCAGCTAAACAATGGATTAATTTTATTGTTTATTTACACAGATATTACAGTCTATAGGGGTAAACCCATGATTTAAATAGTAAATGCATAGGGTAAATAGGTTTTTGTGTGTGGTGTCTTTTAGGCATAAATCTAATTTCTTTGGCCCTAATTTCCTTGTTTTCCGTGGCATAAAAAGGCCTAGGAAATTATAAAAGACCATTTTTAATTCAGCGTAAAGTCAAATTTTGAGTATTTCTTTATTGGAATATGTTTAAAATTTACATTTTAAGAAATGGGTATCAGAATAGATATAGAACAACTTGTTTTTAACTCTTAACTCAATCTACTGAATTTATCTTCCTTAGTTGTGTAAAAAGGTCGTAATGATACAATATTCATTGGTATGTTTGCTTGCGAAGGTACACAAAAATGGGTCGAACAAAAAAAAAGCAAACCACAGAAGAAAACTTAGAGAAAAAAATATTTATAATAATTTCCTTGGCTACCAAAAATTCATGACCTTATAACTTTGTTTCTAAAACGAATTATGACACCCCTTTTAGATATATTAGCTTAGTTTTTGTTACTTAATACAATGGGAAACTAAAAATAGTTAAAAACAAAAATATATTTCGTACCAAGGAAATTAGGCAAAGTTGACCATTTTTGGCGAAATACCCAACCCTCCTTCTGAGGCAGTTGGGTAGTAAACTAAATGTATCAAAACATTTCAGTCCAACTTACTGTCAACTCGACGACGTGCTTTAAAATCAACGATTGACTTTGAATTATGCCTTATTTCACAATTCACATTGAAAACAATATGACTCGCTTGAGTTTTTTCGACTTTTTCACAAAAATAACAAATAGTCAAGAAAAGATTACAAAATTTCTGCAGCGGCTGACAGATTTCATAATTTTCTTTGACAGATGACAATAAAGCCATAGACAAATGCCATATGAAAAACACACTTTTTTTCCAATATTTTTATTTGCCATGAGATTCTGGTAGACCTATAATCGTAGTTCAAATATTTAATTATTTATTTGTTTAACTTATGATTTGGTTAGTGAATTGGCTATTTCGAAGAATTTACTAGGAGATTTAAATCAGGAGATAGCAATACTACAGTTCACACTAAAAAGAGAGGTAGGGCCACAGAGAGCGAGATAGATATAAGTAGGTATTTGACTCAAGTTTTTGTTCCAAGTTTGCCCTCCATTTTTATCTTTAGCTTCATGGTTCTGCTACGCGCCGCTCGGATCCAGGCACCTCCCGCAACCTTTATTTTTTTAAATGTCTACTTTTAAGTTATGATAAGATACTTTTGATTTCTTCATTTAGGACAAATTAAACATGAAATCTATACTAATATTATAAATGCAAAAGTAACTGTCTGTCTGTCTTGCTTTCACTACCTACTACCTAAACCACTGAACTGATTTTGATGAAATTTGGCATATTTATTTACATAGTTTTTATCCCGGTTTTTGAAACAGGGACGCGCGCGATAGTTTTTCTGTGACAGAGTAAATATATTCTTTGATCAAAATTCTCACGCGGGCGAAGCCGAACCGTCCTCTTTCTGTGCGTGTAAAATGAGTGTGCTATGATTTTTTTTTATTTGAGGTGGTGTATGGTGTTGGTGTATCATTGTAAATTAACAAAAAGTAAAGGGTTATGCCCACTTAGTATGGGACCTTTGGCCTGAGGTGGACAGACATTACAGCATGTAATTTGTTATTGGTTAAATAGTCTATACCAGTAAGAAACAGAATATAAATATAATTTTGTATCCAAATCATTAAAAACATTGTTTTTTGGTTAAGTTTAAAAAGGTTTTGCTTTTAGCAAAATAAAACACCATTTTTTTACATTATTTTATTTTAAATCTGATTCATAGGTCAACAAAATATTATCCAGGAACTGGGCAGGTGGAAATACATGTTCTTGATACCTTGCCCAGCTCAAAAACCATACAATGAGGATCATTTCAATTTTTAGCTGTGAATGCAGATTTATAGGGCTAAGAAATCCTTAATACACAGTCCAAAAATTTTTGTTCTACGACAAAAATTGACGAAGTTATGGCCAAATTACTCAAAAAGTTCACTGACCGCCCGGCGCGGGGACGATGACGTCATTATATCCGATCCGAACGCTGCCGGCGTACTGCGTGGATAGAAAATATTTTTTTCTAGCCAAACTATCAGTTTTAGAGAAAAACTTGTAATGGCATTTATTCATCAGAATAAAGTAAGCTATGGATAGGTAATTTTAAAAAATAGAAATTGTGAAAAATAACGCAAAAAATCCATACGCTCATACGATTCAATGGAACGCAGAGACGCGATTGGGGTCTCCGCGGTGGTATATGGCGATTTATTCAAATAAAGTGTTCATAAGTGTTGTTAGAGTCATATCTTCTTCCAAGTAAAATATAAAAATGTATAAGTATTAATTTATTTACTTCTAACAATAAGGTATAGCTGAGGCAGATACACTCTGCCTAGGCTACAAGACATTGCTATGAAGATCATTTCGATGTACACGCAATACCTACCTGTTATTTAGTTTTTCTGAGTTAAACCTACGTACCTACCTATCTATTCGCCGTTCCCATGGGCGGGCCAGCTGCTGCAGGAAAGGACAGCTGCTCCCTCCTGGAAATCTATTTAATCTTAGCCTAGAAGCTGGGTATGACTCCCCCGCCCCCCTCCTCTCCCCAGGTCATAAGCGGGGCATGACTTCCCCCTCGGCCAGAAGTTGGGTATGATTTACCCCCCCCCCCCCAGGCCCGAAACTGGGTATGACTTGACCCCTCCCCCTCCCCCCAGGCCAGAAGCTGGGTAAGGCTTGCCCCTCCCACCAGGCCATAAGCATAAGCTGGATATGACTCCCCTTCGGCCAGAAGCTGGGTATGACACCCCCCGCCATGCCAGAAATGCCAGAAACTGGGTATGACTTGACCTCCCCCCTCCCCCCAGGCCAGAAGCTGGGTAAGGCTAGCCCCTCCCCCCAGCCCATAAGCATAAGGTGGGTATGACTCCCCCTCGGCCAGAAGCTGGGTATTACATACCGCCCCCCCCCCCCCCCCCCAGCCAGAAACTGGGTATGACTTGCCTCTCCCCCCCTCCCACCAAGGCCAGAAGCTGGGTAAGGATTGCCCCTCCCCCCAGGCTATAAGCTGGGTATGACTTATCCCCCCCCAGGCCAGAAACTGGGTATTAGCATCATAAATTATTTATTTATTTATTTATTTCCACACACACATTATCACTATCTTTACAGGTACTTAAAACCTAATGCGATAGCATAACTTAATCTAGGTAGGCTTAATAATAACTTAAAAACTAACCATACAGTATCTATTTACATTTTATAACTAATAATACCCAAAGCCGTCCTTGTGAATTCACTCAGAGAACACGCAAACACGTCCACTTGTTCCGCTATCAAGTTAATAGTGTGCAAGGCGCGCGTGAGCGGCGCCTCGGCCAGCAGGTTGGTCCGCGCGCGCGGGAGCGCCAGCAGCCGCGGCGCGCGCCGCCGCTCCGCGTACCGGTCCGGCACACTGAATCGCACATGTCGAAACAGCTCCACGTTATGCACCCTCCCCCTCAACATTTTGTGGATATAACACACCAACGCGAAGTCTCTCCTGACCCTCAGCTCGCTATACCCAACCATTCCCAGAACAAATAAATTAGGGTATTTCAGCGGATAAAATGGATAGACCCCATACAGCTTCAAGTACAGATACCTAATGAACTTGTTCTGAACCCGTTCCAACATGAGCTTATATTTCGTTTCGTGAGGTGCCCAGATAACCGCATTACACTCCAGCTGACTTCTGACTAAGGCGTTATGTATTATTATGTTCAATATAAACAATCATTAAGTTACACTCACCCCAACCGCGTCTCCGCATTGCATCGAATCCTATGAAAATGTGGTTTTTGGACATAGTGATACTTATTTTTCACAATTTTTATTTTTAAAAATTACTGGTCGATAGGTTACTTTATTTTGATGAATAAATGTTATTAAAAGTTTTTTTCTAAAACTGATAGTTTAGCTGGAAAAAAATATTTTCCATCCCAATAGTACGCCGGCTGCGCTCGATTCGGATATAGTGACGTCACGCGGCCCTGCGTACGTTGACTTTGAGCGGCAAAAACGGCCTATGTTTATTACTTAATATCTTCGTAAGTAATGGTCCGATTTGGATAATTCAAAAAGATATATCTTTCTTATGTCTTAAAGATTAACGTAGATACCAGTTTTATTGAATTTTCTACAACAGTACTGATCCTCATTGTCATGACATGAGCACAGCAACCTACTGTTCTTCGCCCAACCATACAATTGCAGCAGTATTGTTTTACTACTTCCCGCCCATTTAAATTATTTTCATAAATAATATTTAAACATAATATAGGGTAAACCACCCAATTATTGGCACTTTAAGCAGCTACTTCACAAAACCGGTAAAATTTGCATGTAAAAATATGTTTTATCAAAGAAAAAAATCATTTATATTGGTCTTTTAATCTTTGCAGAATATTATAAAGTACTTATCATTAATAAATTAAGTCATTTATTCAATATAGTGTACCTTTTAAAAAAATACCTCAAAATACCAGTTCCTGGCATAGCCAAACCTTTTATTGGCAGTGATAATTACCTATTATTGGCACTGTTCTCGCAAGACTGAAAAATAGCTGCTAGGTCTTATGTAGAAGTTTTAAAGAGATTCATGATAGAAATAAACAAAATAAAATCCTTTGTTATAAGAAAAGTAACATTCATTTGTATAGGAACATACCATATCAGTTCAAACGCTTATATTTAAAATATGGTTTTAAACTTTCCATAAACACTTTTATCAAATCTTTTCTCTTCGGAAATACTTTTTTGCTACTGATTTTTATTTTATCCAGTTAACAAAAAGCTGTTCTTCCTCGTCAGTTAAAATTGTGAACGGACCGGGCTTAGAGCGATGATCAGGACGTTTCAATCTGAATTGTATAGTAGACCGTGGTACCACTTTCAGAGACTTTCAAAGGCTTATTCCAATAATCCCGGGGATTAGTGAACTTTTTATTCATTAATCCCCGCTAACGCCAATGGAGCTTATAATGGGGATTAATGAACTTTTTAGTTTATTTTATTCAAAAAACTACGTTAAAAAATAAAATACTAATGTAAGAATCATGTACCTTCTATTTATTATTGGACAAGAACTCACTTATTGATTATTTTTATAATCAAATTAAATTAAATTTAAACCTGATTACAAAGCTATTAATTTACACCATTTTTATCTTGTTACATCTTGGCCCAAATTTGTATGTAATCGTTTCCATCTTCTTTTAAATGATGAATGGAGAATAACGATTCAATATCCATAGTGCTTTTGGTTAATCAGGTAAGTGTTATTTTTTTTTAAGTATTGTGATCAGTCTTAAATTTAATGTAATTTGATAATAAAAATAATAAGTGAGTTCTTATTCAGTAATAAATAGAAGGTACCTGATTCTTACATGAGTATTTTATTTTTAACGTTCGTTCGTTTCAGCCAAATGACGTCCACTGCTGGACAAAGGCCTCCCCCAAGGTTTTCCACAATGAACGGTCCTGCGCTGCCCGCATCCAGGCTCTTCCCGCGACCTTTACCAGATCGTCGGTCCACCTAGTAGGAGGCCTGCCCACGCTACGTCTTCCAGCCCGTGGTCGCCACTCGAGAACTTTCCTGCCCCAACGGCCATCGTCTCTACGAGCTATGTGCCCCGCCCACTGCCACTTGATTTTAGCAATTTTTAACGTACTGGGGATTAATTAACTTTTTAGTTCATTAATCCCCATCGTAAACTCCATTGGCGTTAACGGGGATTAATAAACAAAAAGTTCACTAATCCCCGTTGACGGGGATTGTCAACGGGGATTAGTGGAATATGACTTTGAAAGGCTTTGAAAGTGGCTGTAAAGATAATATTTTTTTTGGCACCTTTTTAACCAATGTTTGACACCCGTGCCAATAAATGGATTTATATAATTGGCAGTGGGCCAACATTTGGATTGGTGTATCCAAAACGTTAAAAAATATTTTAAATGCAATTTAAACTCAATTTTGAGACAACCAAGGTATAATTTTTAATAAACTCAAATTATTTTAAATACCCTTTTATTGGCATGTGTGCCAATAAAATGGATAAACGGATTTTACGCATACCAAATGTTGGCACACCACAAATAATTAAAAGTTGGCGGTTAAATTATAAAATAATGTTTTAAAAAGGCAGTTAATATATTCAATAATAAGACAAAATGATTATGTATAGGGACAACAAAATAGATTTGCATTTTTTTAAAAGATTATGATAGCTCTTACCTTAGTAAAAAACGAATATTTCGATTGTTTTTTTCGCACAGGTCGCGGTTTGTCAAACAAATGGTTGATGCGCCGCGATGTTTGAAAAAATAAAAAACGTGTGTAGCCAGTTGAGTAATAAATGATATTACTGTACTATTTCTACTAAAAAATATAAGGTTTGGCTACAAAAAACCTTAATTTTCTTAAAAAACTGGAGCATGCCAATAAATTGGTAGAGTGCCAATGATTGGGTGGTTTACCCTATTTTACGGCTTATGTGCCTGCTGTGTATCTTACCCCTTAATAAGCTACAACTGGCCGAAGGTGTAGGGTAATCGTTCAGTAGGTTGCTGGCTGTGTCTCTACACACTTCAATAGTATAGGAACCGTTGCCTCTGATATGTTCCCCATAATATGATCGAGCCTGTTTTAGCTGGTACGTACCACATGCTATTAAAATTAATTCACTAAACTCCATTCTAGGGAATGACACATTTTCGATGTTCACATTTATACTGCGAAAGTGCCCGCGCCGTAGGGTTTCTGATTTCTCGACCTATTTTTTTTCTCGAGTTTCGGGAATTCTCGAGGCCAAAGTCTCGAGTTTTCTCGGGTCTCGAGTCTTTTAATGAAAACTGTTGAAATCGGTTGAAATTTAATAAAAACACAGGTTTTTTAATCTAATATAAGTACCTACTTTTATTGCACAACAATCAATATTAGAATTTAGTACCACTTATTTTGGCAAGGAAAGTAACAAAAAATTAAATCTTCTTTCATAATTAATATTAACTAATAATCATAACAAAAGTCATAAAGTCGCGTGTATTTTAAGGATAAATAGCAATAAAAATCTGGAGCAACAATTAAATCACTTGTTTTCCAAAAACACAAGTCCAAATAACAAATTACGATAAATAGTTTTTTTTATAAACCAAAAAAACTTTTTAATAAATGTTTAAAGTTCTTAAAGATAACGACTTGAATTAACTTTACAAGGAGGCACTAGTACCTAACGTAATAGACAGTTAACAAATTTTTCAGTCTTTAAATCAGTCAGAGATAAAAATACATAGGTAATAAATATAGCATACTCGTTGGTGAACATTATTACTTAGTTTCGATTGAGATCATTACTTGCAAATCAAATCAGTTCAAAAAGGAAAGACTAGGCCAGGCTTTTAGACTGGCCAAGGATATTTATTATTTATTATTTATTTAATTAAAAACTAGCTTTTGTCTAAGAAAATAGGCTTAACAGAATATTAAAGCTTCTAAATCGAAACTCGAGAATTCTCGAGCTCCAGTGATTTTTTTCTCGTCTCGAATGAAGCCAAATTTCTCGAGTTTTCTCGAGTTCGAGAAAGCTCGAGCAGAAACCCTAGCCCGCCGTCTATTTCAATTATTTTGTATAACAAAATCAGCTAATACATTGTCAGTGTACATTTTTTGATTTATTATGTCCAGTATTATACCTGCATCCTCATCTAATATTATCTGTCCCTAAGTATCTGGACACAAAATCCTCATTTAAAATATTCCTAGCTTTTCCCATCAATCTCATAAGCTTAGATCTGGATATGTTCAAAAGTGTCGAAATTCTTTTATCACTATCTCCTGTCCTCAACTTGAGTAAATATGCACCAAGTGCCAATTTACCATTACGCATAGCTCCAAGTCTTGGTAGTTCCGAATAGAGCTGTTCGAATTTGGCTTTTGTTAGTCCAACCCAATAATGTAAAAGCTCATCTGACATTCTCTCTACCTCTGAAAAATCCAACATCAGCGGCCTCTCATTAACAAAAGATGCAAAATCTTGTATATGGTCAGCATTAAAACTATGTATCGGTTGAGGAATGTCAGATAATACTTCCCAATTATTGTTGTGTAAATGGAAAACACAAATCCTGCAGTTTTGAGGTACATAAAACTTATACTCACTAAACAACTTTACCCTCAGCCAAATGGGAACAGCCAATCTTTGTGTTGAATTACACTTGGGGAAAAAACAATGACTTTGAGTGTCCGATGCTCTTGAATATAAGGGCAAATGAATTCTCGTCCCATCATGTGCTTGTTGGGGCTCCGCAGCATGTCTAGCAGCTCGATCAGCTCTCTGCCAGCAGGGATGACATATCTGGTCAGATCCCCGCAGCTGAAACAAAGAAATCAAATAAGGTATCATTCAAAATTCATTTTTCTTTAAAATGTTGAGATGTGATGTGAGACAAGTCAATGTTTATTTATCAGTAAAGTATTTGTATAGAACAAAACATACATTTTGTTAAAATATATCAAGCCAATGTCTTTCATAAAATATTAATAAAAATAATCATTACAATACTTACTTGACGAGGTGAAATCTGTTCCATTATCACATTTCGAATACGTGATTCTCTTTCTGTGTCAGTATGCAGCCTATGAGACCGTTTTCGTAACAACGAGCATCCACAGTTAACACAGACATTACGTCTGTGACCGGTGCTAGTTGTTGGTTCTTCATTTGACATATTTGTCCTTGATTGGCGCAGAGCCACGGTCCAACATGAGTGACAACATACACTGCTGTCATCAATCTAAAAAAAAATCACAGTTATATCAGGATTATGGTTATCTACAGTAAAAGTGGTTGATTATAAACATTGTAAAAGGTATTCAACAAATCCACACACTCATTCAATAACTTACCAGTTGAGGAGCTATCCACTGACGTATAACCGTCTGAACTTGAATAAGCTCTAGGTTATGTCGCCTCCTCTGCGTCACGTCAGCTCCACAATTAATACATCTCATAGGCTCCTCATGAGATTGAGGAATTGCTGGTTCATTATCCAAAATCGGGCTGGGGTCAACACTGGGGCTTGGGTCGGAGTCCATACGTAAGCCGTGGTCAGCGTTTGAGCAAGGTTCGTTATCCGAAAGTGAGCCATGGTCATCGGTTGAGCGAGATTCGGGGTCCGAGAGTATGCCAGGGTCGTCAGGAAGGGAAGCATCAAGGTCCATGGTCAAAAATATAAAGTCGTCGAAAGGGAAACACTCAAACAACACTCACGATGAAAAATACAAAGCGAATGACAATAACATAGTGAATTATATCCTCTTTGGACAATAATAAATAAACAGCAAAACAGCTTTTGACAGTATTTTTTTATCGTGTTTCAGTGTTGCCATGCTAATTATGTAGTGATAATTAAAAATAAATCGATATAAAAATCGATCGTATTTTTGATGATCCAAAATAAAGTGTATTTCATTTAGTTAATAAAGTATTTTATGGTAAATGTTATTCCCATATTAAAAAGTTTTTTTAATGTCATTTTAATGAATCAGTATTAAAAAAATACACTTGATTTCATTTTCGAAAAACAATCGATTTGAATCGATTATTACCGATAGGATTTATTTTGGCAACACTGAATTCAGAGTCAAAGACAGAAAGTTGTAATTATCACCTAAAGTACTATTAAAATTGGATTTTTAATTAAGTAAATTGATACAAAGTTACACTAAGAAAATACTTTAAAAATAATTAAATTTTTGCCAAATTCATATTTTCATTAGCAACTTGTCCACGCCAGGCCAGAAATGAACATTGTCCTTTAATATGTAGCAGATCAATTCACACTTCACACAGAGGTCTTCAAAAATGTTTGCGCAATGAACATGAGTTGGGAATTGTAGGGGTGTTGAAAATAAAAATTACCACATATCGAAATAATAAATATAATTAAAGTAATACAATTCAATTTTGCATGAAAATAACAACTAGTCGCTTACAGTCAAATCCGATGTAGCGTGTACATAAAAACATTACATTGCTTGTTTACTGGAGAGTTAATATCACAATTTGCAGATCATTGACAACCATACAGATACTGGAATTCAAGTTGTTAAGTACATTAGGTACTTCTATTACTATAAAATACTCAAGAAAAAATAAACGATACCAAGTATACGTTATTCTTCATGTCAACAGTCAATATTGTATCGAAAATAAATAAACTATAGAACTATAAACTTGTACGAAATAAAAAATTCATTGTATTGTGATGTTTTGAAACTTAAAATGATTATAGATTTCTGTCCAATTTTCATTTATACCATTTTTACTTTGATAAGATCTAATAATTTCTTAATGAGAAACCTCCATATCAGGGCTGGCCATATAATATAATGTGGGCTAAATAATCGTACAACTAAAGTTTTCATAAAATGCAATGAACCTTTGTTCGGTTGGAACATGAAACAAGTCAAACGAGAACAACTTATCTAATGAAGATCAAGCTTAGACATCTGGTTTCATAATTAAAATCTAATAGTTTAACAACCAGCTTATTGTGGAACTAAAATCAGTGAATGGTGAACTAAATTATTGCTATAATGTTATATTACATCACTATTTTATTTGTCATTGATTTTAGTTCTCAATTTGCTGGCCACAACCTTTTTACTATTTTGAATAGAAATAATATCAGTAATACATTTTTGCTTCTCAATTTTTTCTGGTCAAAATGATTATTAAATCGTCATATATCATTAGCACATTTTACCAATCGTCAAAAAAAAGATCAAATCTCTAATTAAAAGTTAATAATTTAATTCACATCCCATTCACCTCTCAGTCTGAATCTGCAAGCTCGAATATAATATTTCAAATGTTAATTTTTACACTAAAACAACAAGGAACTATTCTTGTACTTAATTTTACAAAATGAATGTTAGATTTTTGAGAATGAACAAATAAATTGGATGCATCACAGATTTTCTTAAATACAGAGCAGTTCATTAATAGATAAAGCGAGTAATGATTTTATTCCGAGTATTCAGTACATTTCGGGCTAAATAGGTTAGTTGACTAACTTTTTTTTTCATACGGCAACCCAAAATAGTGTAAAGTCCGGTCGTCGAGCAGATAGAATTTCGACCAATGACCCCAAGCTACCCATCCTTATCGCTCGCGCGTGATTAGATTGCTGTAGCGACTGTGCGACGGGCGGCCGCAGTAAGTGTGCGAGCGCCACAGCAATATAATTACGCGCGAGCGATAAGGATGGGTAGCTTAGGGCCGTTGGACGAAATTCAATCTGCTCGACGACCGGACTTTAGTTCGAGTAATGCACGGAATAACGAGGTTCGAGCTTGAATTTTCAATCTTGTTCATTTTGTTACGATCAAAGTTAGTCGACTATCCTATTCAGCACCGGTTTAGATTTTCTTCGCGAACATATTTCACAAATTGGTATGGTATGATATTGTTAATTAAATATGGAACCCACTTTTTAAGGATATATCTCTAGTAAAATTGATGATTTAATACAGGTCTCCAAGAAATGTTAAAAAAAAAATATCTGTCTAAAGCAGAATGACAAGTGAAAAATGTTGACATTTACTGGTGGCGCCATCTTGTGCCACAGTGTTGGTGCAACCTTAGATGTCACATTGCTATAGATTTCACTTTTATTTCAAATCAATAAGATCTAAATTACGGTGGTCATTGTCTTGTTTTGGCTTAAGATGGGTTCCGTATTCATGATATTCTCTCGCAATCCACTAAAAGCGTGTGTGCGTGTTTTTCTTCTACGTGAAGTTTGTCGATGAAAAGAAACATCAACCGTAAAGCATTTTTTTAAAACATCCTTATTTTTATAAAAAAAATCTATCAAATAAAATGAAGTCCTATTAATGTAAATTTTTCATAATGTGTTTACTTAGGGACCTAATAGTTTTATGGTATCTTTTTTACAATAAATCTTCGAAAATATACTGAAAAAATAAAGATATGTATACGATTTTAAAGATCTACGTTATTAAAATAGTCACGTTAGTCCATTGTGATGATTGGACTGTAAAATAATTTAATAATTGTAAGAAATGGACCCTAAACTAACTCAACTCATGGAAAAATAATAAAAAATGTTTTTTTCTTATTTCATTATAAAAATATACAATAACACTAAAATATTAATGTTTAACGGTGCAACATTGATCTATTTCTATCAGTTACATTAAAATTACACTTAAATTAACGTGGTTGGGATTGGCTGATGACAAATTAGAGCTATGCTCTTTTTTCTTACCTCTTAAATTAACTTACAACCTTTTTTTATAAATTCAGTTCTGTTAAGCTACGCTACGTGTAAAATTTTCAAAAAAAAAAGTATGTACCGCACATTTGCTGCTAGAGTGTATGTGGTAAGCTTACAATAAAAACTAATCCTTAACAACAATTCAACTTATAAATTCAAAATGAACTCAATCGTTCGAATTCTCTCCGCTGTTCTCTAGCTCTTAATTGAATCTGAGCCATTTCCGAGTCCTTTTTTGAAATTCAGCCATTCCTGAGTCCTTTTTCAAACTCCGCCATTTTGAGAGTACTTAATTCAATCTGTCATTCCCGAGTTCATAATTCAAACTCAGCCATTTCAGAGTCCTTTATTCAAACTCAGGCATTCTCGATTCAACAAACTCAGCCATTCCCGAGTCCTCAAGTCAAAACTCAGCCATTCCCAAGTTCATAATTCAAACTCAGCCATTCCAGAGTTCTAAATTCAAACTCGTTATTTATTCGATATACCAGACCTTGTCAAGTCGAACAGCCAACACCAACCGTCAGTATAAAACCAATCTCACTTCACTGGACCGCAAGTTCATTTGAGATTGTTCAGTAGACGACCTCGTATACTGTTGCCTTCTTGTCGCCGGAGCCCGTCACTATGAACTTATCGTCCGCCGATATATCACAACTGAGCACTGATGACGACTCCTTGGACTGAAAGAAAATACAATATTTTAGTACTGTTTATGACTCAGTTTAGTTGGCAATAATGTTCAAATTCAAGTGACTTTAAAAATTAATTAATTTAATGAGCTATCAGGGACATTAACCACCGGAGCTTTTTTTCTATAAAGTAATTGATATGACCCAACTCAACGGTTAAAACATGAGATTCCAGATTTAAGAGGACGCAAGAGTGTGATCCCCGTCATAGCGGTTGGTCTTTTGTGGTGAACACCCTCTCAATATTTAGCATACTTTCAGGGGTTAGCAAGAACATAAGTAAATACTTTTTAACAAGTCTATTCTAATTTTGTCAATAAGGGATTCACAAGATTAGAAAATTAGAATAGACTTTTTGATTCTAATAATTTTGAGTCCCATTTGAACCATCGATTAATTCGATACACTATCAATTATGCAGCAACACTACCATCTAGTTATCTCACCTGGAATATACTGGCACCGTACGGCGTGCGCCACGCGTTTAGCAGGTTATCCTTCCCTGTAGACACGAACCACTTGCCGCAACTGGCGAACCGTAGCGACAGAACGCACGATTCGTGCAGTAACAGCTGGTAGCGGTCCGGTTTGCCCGCGTGTAACACTTCCACGTGAGAATTCTCCATGCCGACCGCGAGCCATGAACCTGGAATGGAATGGGTATTTAGTATTTTGTATTTGAAATGCTAATGGTATGTATTGACTACCGACTGTATATGTCACCAGTAACCAAACCTCCAACACTTGGCCCACCATCAATGAACTGTTGACCATCCATCATCACCATCCACTATGAATAAATGAAAAGTTTAAGTATACTATAAACTTTCAAAACTCAATTCAATATCGTGTCGTCATAAATTCTGTTCTGTGATTGGTTTAATATTGGAATTCAACCAATCAAATGGCTCAATTTATGCTTGACATTGAATCTAGTTTTAAGGTTCGTTCTGTTACTGGGGGGACAGGGTTATTTTTACATCTCTTACGCCTGACCAGTGAAACGGAGTTGGTTTTTGACGTGTGTAATGCGAATATGCGAAGCTCTCAGGCACGCGATTCGCATGGCACGCGGTGACGTCTAGTGTGGACACGGCTTCTGACTATTGGACATGGTTTACAACCGCCGCGTGCGACTGTAGCTCGTTGGATCGGCAGTCACACTAGGGCTACCCGAATACTCGATTTTTTCAAGTTATTTATAATTTTCAGATGATTTATGATGATGATGAAAATCTTTATCATATTTCAAAAACCGGGATAAAATCTATCCTACGTCCTTTCCCGGGACTCAACCATTATTTATTATTATTTATTTATAAAATATAGGTTATTAGGTACTCAATACACAAATCAGCCGGCTCCTAGTCTAAAATTCTTATAATCGAAATTAAATGACGTTTAGGGTTGGTAAACTACTGACCGGTGGGACAGTAGCCCAGGCTGAAGATCTGGCTGCTGAAGTCGTGCTGGTGTAACTGGCGGCCCTCGCGCAGGTCCCACGAGCGCACAGTGTTGTCCAGCCCGCCGGTCCACAGCCGCGTGCCGTCCGGGCTTATGTCTATGCACGACGCGCCGTCTGTAT
Organism: Ostrinia nubilalis; assembly: GCF_963855985.1. Taxonomy (NCBI): domain Eukaryota; kingdom Metazoa; phylum Arthropoda; class Insecta; order Lepidoptera; family Crambidae; genus Ostrinia; species Ostrinia nubilalis. The sequence goes on from NC_087103.1 coordinate 12,161,865, forward strand.
GTCCTGGGGGCACAAATAAGACGATCAATAATAATCTTATGTAATGAGGGTTTTCGCGTATGAATAATGGTTGTGTGGTTATCTAAACGATTCGACATTTCCAACTCAATATGATATTCTGTGGAAATCTGTAATTAGCTGTAAGTTTTATTCAATACTAATGTATAATATTACCAGTAATGTATCGCCGTTGATTTCCCAAATAAATAAAATAAAAAAATAAAATAAAATAAAAATGAAAGATTCGCTAGATGGCGGGACGTGGATGTGGGGTCTGACTGCTGCGTGATTGGTGGATTTTGACATATCTGTCAATGTCATGTCAAAAATAACCAATCATGCAGCATTTGGACCTCGCGTCTACGTATTGTCATCTGGCGGATTTTTCATACGCGAAAACCCTCATTGCACCGTTACACTATGTGAAAAATTGACCGAGACGAAGCTTTAGCACACCGAAGTATAGGCGACTCACGGCGAAACTAACTAATGTGCGTGTTTACACTATACGTCTCGACCAATTTCCCGCTGTGTACTTGCGCCATATAACTAGCTTTTGCCCGTGACTCAGCTAGCGGTAAAATCCCCCCCCCCCCCCCCCTGTCGTCTAAAATGTATATCACGATCGTAGCGGGCAGTCTTGACCGCATGGTTGCAAAAAGCTCGTGGAAACGGACAGCGCAGGACCGATAGCTATGGAAATCCTTGGGACAGATCTTTATCCAGCAATGGATGTATTTAGACAGAAAATTAGGGCTGTGATAAAAGACAAACTGCTGTGTAGCAAACTTACAGTATTATAAAATATTACGTACCTTGGAATTGTCTAACTAATGTTTGGTTCTGTAGATCCCATACGGCTATGTTTCCGTCTGAACAGCAACTGAAGCATACCTATAAAAAGATACATTGTTTTTACAAATAATGTGCCTTGTTACAGACCGAATTAGAATAGCCAGCTGGCTGCAAAATTACAGTCGGCATAGTTAATTTTGAAACAGAAAATCATTTGATTTTATAATGTCAAGCCAGGCTGTGACGAGTAAGTGTTTTTCAAGCGAAGTAAGATAGCTAGCGGAATAGGCAGATTGCGTTCCGCTTTAGTAAAAATAAAACTCAGTAAAACTCATTTATTTCTGTAAATAGGCTTAAAAAAAGCACTTTTACACGTCCCAGTATTAACCCTACCATTGTTCAGTTCTGATCAGTACCAGTAATAACCTGCCTCGTTCTCATTTCGGTGGCCCTATTGATTTATATTGTGACATAGCTTCCTCCGTTTTCCCCCTTTTCGCAAAATGTGACAAAAAAGATGCAGATACTCCTGTTATAAAACACGTAAGAATAAGTTACCTTAGAGTCGGGACTGATAGCGAGCGCGTAGCACGCAGGCGCGGACGAGGTCAGCTCGGCCCTCATACGAGGCGTGGGCGACGCGAGGTCCCATATCGATAGGTTGGACGTCTCCCCGCCTACAATATGGGTCCTACTCTTGTCTAAACAATACATACACATAACAATGTTACCTTAGAGTCGGGACTGATAGCGAGCGCGTAGCACGCAGGCGCGGACGAGGTCAGTTCGGCCCTCATACGAGGCGTGGGCGACGCGAGGTCCCATATCGATAGGTTGGACGCCTCCCCGCCTACAATAAGGGTCCGCCCGTCCGGCAGAAGCTTTACTGATCTTATGTAGTTGTCTCTTTGCTGAAATGAAATTGGAATAATTCAGACTTCTAGAAACACGAAAAGCTGTGCAGATCATATAAAATTTTTATACTTTAAAAGACGCATGTAAACCATGAAAACGTTTTATCGTTCTCAATAAACGATAATAATTCTCAGTTTGTCTTATGCCCGTTTTCACCATCAATTCCAATTTTTTAAGTGACCCCTATGCATGGTAACACATAACAGCAATTTTGTTTTCATAGGGGTCACTTCAAAATTAGAGATTGATGGTAAAAACGGGCATTAGTCGACTATAAACTTTGCAGGCCTTATGGCGCATTTAGTTCTCTTGTTCTTGCTAGTAAATGGACTAAATAAGATTGTGATAACAATCACAATTTGTGAGCATTATCAGTCTAGAGCAGCCTATTTAGCGGCATATAGAAATCTTTGGAATAATGATAAGAAGCTATCTTATTTTCACTAAAGCACCAGTTCTTTTAGGTGAATGCGTAAAACAAGCAAATAAAATTAAGGCAAATGAAATCATATTCGCCAAGTATGAGGTGACTAATTTAAAAGTGAACAACGATCAATAACTTAACTCACCAAGCAATCCAACTGTGAAAGAGGTTCCAGCGTTGTAGGTGACACCGGATTCGTGATATCCCATAGTTTAACACACCCCTTGCCTCCAGTATATGCGTGTCGGGCCCCATTACTTAGCGATAGGGCCACCGCACACACCACTTCACCGTGAGGCAAGGCAGCCACTTGCCTCGCGCCCCGGGGAATTCCCGGGCCGATTAGCGCGTCGGCCGGGAATGGGACGGGCTGAAGAGGCCCGCCACATGTGTGATATGAGTACGCTCTGGAAGATAAATTAGTTTTAAATTATATTTATGTTTAAGATGCTGAGTCGTCGACATCAGGCAGGCTCCTAGTAAGTTTGTTTCAAACACTCTGTGCGCAAACATTTTCTTGAACGCATCATGTCGTCTTGATCTCCCTTATTCTTTCCTTTTCTCCCTTATCCTCTCCTATCCTCCCTTACCTCTCGTCATCCATTTTATATAAATTATATGTATGTATTTATGTATATATTTTGACGCTATTTTTGATTTTGATTTTGATTTTGACCCCGCGCTTCCCTCGACCAAACATTGATGAGGCGCGTCTTCATGGATGACACGATCTATACATTTATACGCAACCATCTTGTTTACTCAGATTTCCATTAACAATGATGACATCGAGTGGTGAGAATTCCTACCTAGATGCAGGCAGCGTTGCGGAAATCCTTGGGGGAGGCCTTTGTCCAGTAGTGGATGTCCTTCAGCTGAAATGAGAGTCTCCAAAGTGTTGTTGCCACAGGTGTCGTAAGAGGCGACTTAGGGACTACACATCAAACAGAGAACGGGCAGAAGCGCTCTCTGAAAAACTTTTAAACTGCAATTTCCAATCCGCCTGCCAAGCGTGGAGATTATGGCAAAACCCTCCACTATAGTGGAGGAGGCTCATAGTCCAGCAGTGGACTGTAAAGAGCTGTTGACGATGATGATGAAGTGTTGTTCTACTCACGGCTTGGCTGGCGCGATCCCGTTGGTCCTATGATGGGGCGGCGGGTCGTAGGGGTGAACCGGGAACCCGTAGCCCCGTCTAAGGCCCAGTTTTTTTATTCATAGTTAAAATAACCAATAGTTAAATTTGACAGATGTCAAATGACAAGTGGTTAAATATCAGAAGTTTTTTTTTACGAAAAATGGTTAGCTTGACTTTTAGTACATTTTTTAACTATTTGTTTACAAAATTTAATAATTACTTATTTTAACTATGAATAAAAAAAACTGGGCCTAACCCATTTATACACAACCATCTTGTTTACTCAGATTACCATTAACAATGATGACATCGAGTGGTGATAATCCCTACCTATTTGCGGGTAGCGTTGAAGAAATCGTAGACGTCCTTTGGCTCAAATGAGAGTATCTATACAGACCTAGAGTTTAACTGAGACAGTGCCAGAGGTATGGGAGCGGCACGGGACCTTCCTGATCCGTAGTACACCTAACAAGTCCACCTGAGTGGACTACGGGCACTTGTCCACTTGGGTGGACCACGGATACTAACTTAGATACTACGGACCAGGAAGGACTTTGACATATGACGTGACAGAGCATACAAATCTGAACTCCCGCTGGCATTTGACGTAACAAAAAACACTCCCGTGCTGTTCCCATAGCACTACAGCTATAGTGTTGTACTTACGGCTTGGCTGGCGCGATCCCGTTGGTCCTATGATGGGGCGGCGGGTCGTAGGGGTGCGGCGGGCGGTACCCCGCGTAGCCCGGGAACCCGTAGCTACGCCCCTACCCCGTTTATAGACAACCATCTTGTTTACTCAAATTTCCATTAATAATGATGACATCGAGTGGTGAGAATTCCTACCTAGATGCGGGTAGCGTTGCAGAAATCGTAGACGTTCAAATGAGAGTATCTATACAGACCTAGAGTTTAACTGAGACAGTGCCAGAGGTATGGAAGCGGCAAGGGACCTTCCTGATCCGTAGTACACCTAACAAGTTCACCTGAGTAGACAACGGCCACTTGTTCTGACCTATGGTTCACCTGGGTGAATTGAGGATACCGAAGCAGACCCGCAGTCCAGGGTGGACCACGGATACTAAGATACTACGGACAAGGAAGGATTTTGACATATGACGTGACAGAGCATACAAATCTGAACTCCCGCTGGCATTTGACGTAACAAAAAACACTCCCGTGCTGTTCCCAGTACCTCAGGTACTGACTCAGTTAAGCGCTGCAGTCATATAGATCGTTTCATCCACGAAGACGCGTCCCACCAATTTTTGGTTGAGGGAAGCGCGGGGTGCGGGGAGTTAGATCCGAGCGTCATTATTGTAGTGTGCGTGTGCACTCATGGCTAATGAGGGCTATCGTTTTAGCCCTCACCAGTTAGCGCCACTGTAGAGTAAGGTCCTGTCACTTGCTAGTAGCGAAGACAGTGGCGCCAACTTGTGAGCGCTAAAGTGGTAGGAGGACTATCGCATTTGCACTCATCAAGATGGCGCCATTGTAGAGTAAGGTCCTGTCAATCACCAGGGGTGCCAACTGTTAAGTATAAAAACGATAGCCCTCATTGAGCGTGCACCGATAACACTCAAACATTAGCGGAAGAATGGTGGGACACCTCTTCGTGGATGAAACGATCTATAGCGCTCGCATACTCACTGCGGGCGCCCGTCGCACAGTCGCGACAGCAATATTACGCGCGAGCGATAAGGATGGGTAGCTTGGGGTCATTGGACAAAATTCTACGTGCTCACAGACCGGGCTTTATAGTGTTGTACTCACGGCTTGGCTGGCGCGATCCCGTTGGTCCTATGATGGGGCGGCGGGTCGTAGGGGTGCGGCGGGCGGTACCCCGCGTACCCCGGGAACCCGTAGCCACGCCCCGATCCCGTGGGCGTGGAAGCCCGCCCCATTTTAGCACCTGGCGTTCCGGGTTTCTCCTGACAAGAGAAAAATGTATTTTAGGGGCTGGATAAATGTAATTCAAGGAGAGTAAAAACATCTTAATTTTTTTTTAAAACGGTAACGATGCACAGTGTTTTATTTTGGCTTAGAAGCGGACATCCCTGTTTTATTAATTCAATCGTTAGATATTACTATTATGTATAAAACTGATGAAGGAACTAGTAGTTGTATTTGTTTAGTTTCGAAGAAATATTCGATTTTGTGATTTTATAAAAAAAACAGTTTTAGAAGCATATTTCCTAAAAAAAATACATTAAGTCAAAATTTTGTAAATAAAGGATGATGGGCATATTGGGCGTTAAACCAACAGAAACAAAAAGTATACTAAATTAAAGCTTAATACTATTACTTCATTTCATAGTATGACAACAATCCTGAAATACGCGGGGATACGGAGATAGAGGTCGTTGAATATGCAAAGTTTCCATAGTATTTCACATCACATTAGGGTAATAAAAATAGTATTAGGTCAATTAGATTGCTTTTGTCGACCATATTGAGAGTATTGTATCATATCTTACTATCGATTCTATCGATTTAGTAAGTATGTATACCGAATAAATCATAATCGATTATTCGATTGCAATAATCGATTATATTGCTGAAAATAAGGAATTGAATTAACAATCAAATGATAGTAATGATGGTAATCAATAAAATCGATTAATCGAATTGTAATCGATAAATCGTTATTTAGCAATATCGATTAATAATCGATCCGTTATCGATTATGCGACAACACTACAACTTAACTGGTAGAAATCCCATTGAAACATGACTGTGTTCATGTCATTTCTCTAAATGGTACCTATGTATGGTCGCTTATAATGTAGAACATGGTTTAAATATACCATTTGTTGGCCCCACTCCTGAACTGTTGGACATAATAATGGATAAATAACTTAATGTATTTAAAATGTAAGTAGATAAGTATATTAATTAATAATATTGTTTGTTTGCGCAATAAAGCACCTATTACTATTACACATTATGTCAATTTCCGAGCAAACCCGGGAGTTTTTGGTAGTTATTTATATGAAAATATATTTCTGATATTAAGTCCTAACAAATAATAGTAGTTACATTTCTGTTGGTTTTACGCCCAGATTCCATAGAAAAGTGCCCATCATCCTTTATAGCCTGACCTGTGGGTCTAGACAAAGTGCAAATTATAATCGCAAACCAGTCGAAAAGTGGTCGAAAAGCCCCTTTTTTGTATGGAGTTTTGACGGATTCGATTTTCGATTCGATCAAAAAGTGCGTTTTGTCTAGGGGGGCAGGAACATAAAAACCCTCGCCATGTTGCGGAAAACTAATGGTACTAATTTCTTTTAATGGCAACAGTAACTGAAAACTTCATTGACATGTCACCTTGTATGTCAGTCTATTCCTGTCTAAGTGTAAACAAACTTTATTTTAAATGTGCGCAATTGGTTTTATGAATTAAATTGCTAAAATATTTTTATAGTCGTGAAAGAAAAGTGGTTCACAATGTGTTAAAGTATTTGTCGAAGAGAAATACTAGAATCAGAATCAGAATCAGAATCAGAATTTTATTTGCGTAAAAACATGGTATATAAAGATGTTACATGGTATATATAGAATTCAGTAGTGCACATGTTTCGCCATTACAAATAGCATGCAAAATTACATTTCAGTCAGTTAATTAATTATTTATATTATAATAAGTATAGCAATTTAATTTTACATACATTAATATTAGGTTTTGATGTCAATAAAATCTTTAATGTCATATATTCTTTTGTCAATAAGCCATTTATATAATTTTGATTTGAATTGGTTAATATTTAATTGTTTAATGTCATTAGGGATATTATTATATATCTTTGTACACATTGTTAGGCAACTTTTAATGTATTTGGCTGACCTTGGAATAATGTCTAACACAAGTCTGTTAGGATCCCGTTTCAGTCTTGTGTTCCTGTCACTTGCTTTCATAAATAGGTTGATATTTCTCTTCACAAAACAGCCTATTTCAAAAACATACAGTGCCGGCAGCGGGAGTAAGTTTAAATTTACAAAAACTGTTCGACAGGACGTACCGGGCGGCAATCCACAGATAGCTCGGATACACTTTTTTTGAGCTATAAACGCATTTTGTCTATTTGTGCTATTTCCCCACATAATTATCCCATAACGCAAAATGGAAGCTATATATGCGTGGTATGTAGTGAGAGCCGTTTGTAAGTTTGTCACCTTCCTGATTTTGTTAAGGGCATAGACAAAGCTATTTATACGATTGCACAAAGTATCTATATGCAATTCCCAGTTTAAGTTTTGGTCTATGACTACTCCCAAAAATTTGGTGGACGTTATTTCCTTTATTTTGTCAATATTCAGTTTAAAATTGGACTGATTATGATTGGATTGATTAAATTGGATAAAATGTGATTTATTAAGATTTAATTTTAAATTATTTATGTCTAGCCATTTAATAACGTTGTCGATTGTTTTATTTATGTCAATTTCATGGTCACGTATAGATTTATTTTCAGATGTCACGATAATAGATACGTCATCGGCGAATAAGATGCATTTATGATTTGTCACTACCGTTATGTCGTTAATATATAAAATAAACAAAAGAGGCCCTAGGACACTTCCTTGAGGGATACCACACTCAACAATTTTCGAGTCCGAAACGTAAGGTATTACTTCGTCCTCTACTAACTTGCTGACAACTACGCGTTGACTACGATTGTTTAAGTAGGATTTTAGCCACTGATGAGTGGGTCCTCTTATCCCTATCGATTGTAGTTTTTTTAATAAAAGTTTATGGTCAACAAAATCAAAAGCCTTTGACATATCAAAGAAAAGTCCTGTAGTTAGATATCTGTTATTTAGATTATCTAATATAGTTTTTACTAGAGTAAAAATTGCTAATGTCGTAGACTTTTCCTTCTGAAAACCGAACTGTGCTTTATTAATAATGTTATACGTGTTACAGTAGTTCATTAATCTACGATGCATGCATTTTTCGAAAACTTTAGATAGTATTGGAACTAACGTAATTGGTCGGTAGTTGCTTACCTCATTTTTTGCACCTTTTTTGTACAATGGCTTGACTATGGATTGCTTCAACAACTCGGGAAATATACCCATTGAAAATGAGAGATTTATAAGATGTGTTAGAATTGGTACAAGTCCTTCAGTACATTCTTTTATAATTTTTGTACAGATTCCGTCAAAACCTTCGGAGTTTGTGTTATTTAGACCAATGATTTCTTTTTTAACTTCATCTTCATTCATTGGAAGAAGAAACATTGTGTTTGACATGGTATTGGTATTTTGATTTTGTTGTGTATTAGTCGTTGTCGTATTTTTATAATTAGTCAATTCAATAAAATAATTATTAAAAGCCGCAGCTATGTCAGGTGGGTTAGTCAATATTTTATTATCAAATTTTATTTCAGAAATGTCATCGTCTACTTTGGAATAGCAGGTTTCATTTTTAATTATTGTCCATGTCGCTTTACATTTATTTTTACTATTATTTATATATTTCATATTAGAATTCTTTTTTGAATTGTCTATGCATTTTCTTAGAATTTTGGAGTACTTTGTATATTCGTTTTTATTTTTGTCCGTTTTGTCTTTATAGTATCTAAAACGTAATGACCGTTTTGTTTTACAGCTAGTTTTTAGCCCGTTGCTTATCCATTTTTGTTTGTTTTTATTGGGATTTTGATTTATCCTAATTTTCTTGTCTGGAAAACACAGCTTGTAGAAAAGACAAAGTTCATCATGAAACTCTACAAATGCCGCGTTCAGATCAGTGTTTGCGTATATTTGACTCCAAGTCATACTATCTAAACACTCCCTGAACTTGCGAATGTTTTCATAACTGTAGTCCTTTCTAAGTATCGCATATGACCTTGGTATAAAAGACCGACGAACCGGAAAACTCAAAAGCTGTGCAGTGTCATGATCTGATAAAAACAAGGGGAGTACTTCAGCAGTGGCATCTTTAATATTGCTAAGCACATGGTCTATACACGAATTTTTGCGAGTTGGTTCATTAATATGTATATTCAAATTATAGTTACGACATAAATCACCAAAGTACTTCGCAATACTACTTTTTTTTAAGGTATTGATATTAAAGTCGCCAGTTAAGACAATTTTGGTGTCACGTTTATGTTTTTTCAATAGGTCAAACAGTAATTGGTCTAGTTTATGTAAGAAAACTTTTGGGTCTGATGTGGGTGTCCGATAGATACATATGACTATCAATTTATGCATAGGTATTTCAATTCCACAAATTTCGAAAGTTTTTTGGCTTGCATACGTTTTTAGTTTAGTCAGTTCTCGGTAAGTATATTTTTTTTTTATTAGTATACATGTGCCACCCCTTTGCTTATCCCTACAAAATGAAGATGCCAACTCATAGTTAATCATATTTATATATTTTTCGTTGCCTGTTCTCAAAAAGGTTTCAGAGAGACATATCAAATCTGGTTCATTACCAGACTTGTTTAGTTCCTGTAAGGTTATTTCAAGAATATCTTGCTTTGATAGTATACTGGCAATATTTTGATGCATTATATTGAAACGACTTTTAGTTTTATTGCTTTGAGGCACGAAAGGAATTGTTTTTATTTATTTGTGGGAAGAACTGATGCAAAGTAGTTTGAGTTAATTGCGATGACTCGATAAGCTCAGGACCTTTAGAGTTATTATTTCTAGTTTGAGCTCGAGCAAAGAAATATGGAATGGTACCTTTCCGATGTTCTTTTCCAATGTTTTTAGTTTTTAGCATACCGCGCACTATATATTTTTTCAGCTGTTTAGGGTCGAGATATTTGTGTTCATAGTCAACACAGTCGATTACATAATTGATACATTTTGCTAATTGAAAGACATTATTAGAGTTACAATTGATATAGTGACAGTTTTTATATTCAGTACAGATTTGATTTATACTGTGATTCAAATCAGTTAAGTTTAAGTACCTATTCGACAGTATATTTACTACAATTATGTCATGTTTAATAAAGCGTTTAACTAATCTGTGTAAGCTTGCAGCTGTAATTTTTTTATCATAATCGTTTTCCCCAATACAAATTATTATTTTGTCGCTAGGATTTACTTCTAAATTAAATACGTTACTTAATACATCTGGGGATAGTGCGTACGGCTTTGTTTGTGCAGTAACATTATATTTTTCATATTGTGTGTGTTCCCGTTCACGCGTTAAGGCAGCCGATAGACCATTACAGCGTTGCGTTCCGAAGATGAATATCCGTTTTCTATCGTCAACAAGTCTTGAGCATTCAATATTCGTGCTTTTCGTTCTTCCAAGAGTCTCTTGTGAGTCATGTGATAATTTCTGTTCCAATGAAGAGATACATTCTTTCAGATTCAGTATCTCCTTTTCAGCGAATTTTAGTTGCTTCTGTAAGGTCTTGATTTTATCGCTGAGTGTCTGCACGACAGTTGAATTAGGTTCAGAATGTGTCATCGAAAATACAGCCTCGGACTGTAATGTTGAGCGCCTGTTACTTTTTTTGGAGCAGTGACTTGCATGACTGTCATTTAGTGGAGATTGGCATAATGCTTTCAGCATATCATTTTCTTTTGCTAATTTGCTAAGTTGCTGACGAAGGTTGTTATTTTCAAGAGACGTATTATCAAATTCATTCTGTAGTATGGCATACTCTGACCGCAGTAAAGTGATAGTCTCTTTCATTTCCTCAATTATTGGAATTGGGTCGGTCACAGTGCAGTCCAAGCTTTTTGATAGTGGTTTATCTAATGAATCGAGGGTCTCCTGCGTTAGTGAGTCATTAATCATATTAGAGATGGGCGATTCGAATGACAATTGTGATGCAACGCTCCCGTTCGGCGACTGTGATAGTTGTTCATGAGTGTGTGATGACATGCCCGAAGGTGTTCCCCGGTGGCAGTCCATTCTTGAGAGCACGCTCGCTGGTGTTGATTCTGGGGACCCGGGTGCAGCCTCCGACAGGGTCAGACAGGGGGGAGGAGTATTTTTTGACCTGGCGATGGTGTCCTTTTTCCTTTGCGTCACGTAAGATGTAGGATTTGGTGTAGAGGTCTCCGTCGCTTTTTTGCAACATAAGTTACACTTCCAGTTCTTTTTTGTATTTGCATCTTTGAGACGATGCAATTTTTCCGAGTAGCCGATACAATCAAACTCAAAATAGTTGCGGCAGAACGAACATTGTACGGCGTCGTTTGAGTCAATTTTCTGTTTACATTTGTGGCATTTGACGATGAGCGCCCTCCTGCGTGTCACTAATACATCTTTTTTAGTGGGTTTTGACATTTTGTGATCTATCTGAATGCACACAATGTTGTAGCAGTTAGTACAATTCCAAGTTGGTAGATGTCACGCTGTTGTTGTATCTACTGTATGGCAAGCAGAGACCTCTAGTGGTGAGTAGCGAGGTTCGTTTATTGTCGTTGGAAGATCTTGTATGGCAAGTAGCGACCTCTTCTGGTCAGTAGCAAAATTACGATATGAGTGTCCTGGTCACTGTGCGTTGTCGAAAACAGCAATCCGCTTTCCACAAATATCAACAGATGTCGCCAATATTATTATGGAAACTAGTGTCATCTAGCGGTGAGTAGCAGCGGTGTACTGTCTTGTTAGTCCATAATGATTCATCAGCTGATTGTGTTTACATGTCATTTGAAAAATTAACGTACGAATAATGTTTATCAACAATTTTCACGTAAAATGTTTTCACTCACTGAGTTTAAGTGCTAGAATAGTTCACTCCACACCAGTTTATGTCCGAGATTGTAAGTATTCACTCGTAATATTCACGTTTATAGTCACTATTTATCACCGGGTACACATCAGCACCAAAACAATAATCCCTTGAGATATCATTGTAATAACGTCTGTGGCACTTTATCAAACGAAATTCTATAAAACACTACTGATTTTATAATCATATTGGATGTATAAATATTTTTAAATAACAAAAATACACGGAGTCGATTTCACTGTGGCGACACCAACGCCATCTCTCTAAGGGTTCGGACAATATTTTCATTGAATAATGTTTTCGACAAAGGTTGTCAAATTGACTGACATGTTTATCGTATAGTACAGTCCACTATGAAAATTAGCTGTGGTTTGTTTCAACTACCTATTTTAAAAATTTTTGTCACTTTCTAAGTGTTGAATTTTATGGGATTGGGAAAGAAGTACCGAGTTTGAAGCGTTCATGAGCAGACATTGCAGTTGAATATTCAAGTTCTGAATTTGATTATTGATGAATAATAAAATAAATTCTACTAGCTCGATTGATGGTTTCATTTAATTTATTTAAATCAGGTTACCTATAATAATATTTTTTCGTTAATTTATGAAAATATCAAATTAGCCCGTAATCCTGAATCCTGATACATAAAGTTAGCCTATTAATTTAACACAGGTACGACTGTACTCAGTGTTGCACTATCAAATGCAATTGACGCGTCTCTATGCCAGGGTTTTTATGTTCCTGGTCAGGCTATACCTATCACTATAACGTCTACCTTGCAATACGTCTACGTGGCAATTTTCCATCGTCAATGGGTAGCAGTTCTGGCGACAGATTGGTGCAATGGTGTCATGGAGCACCTGGTTTTGTCACCCTTCAACGGCCAAGTCACACAACATTAACTATAATAATAAAGAAATTGCAGTAAGGAACCATAGACTTGGCACGACTTTGTCTAGATTTCATTACTTTTTAGAGATAAACAAGCAGCTCCATCGAGACTTGGCTAGTTTTTTACAGAATGTTTTTGGTGGGATTTCACTTCTTTTTGTAGAAAGTGGCAAAATTATTTAACGTCGTCGTTTTATTGACATTTTTTTACGATATTTAACACAAATAAACTCAACGACCTTTAGAATGGACAACGAAGCAGAATTGTTTTAATAACATAACCTTAGTGAACCTTACAATATAATAAACGAAATCAACTAAATGCAAATTAGTCAAATTACACAACATTCAACTTCATCGACGGGGGGCTCTAGAAAGGAAAAGATCTGGACACCGCTTGCTAGTGCTAGCGCCATCTAGCGGTGAGCTATACAGGCGAACACCACGGTGCCGGAGTAGTATTGAAAATGAATGTGGTGTTACTCCAGATCTTCGATTTTCCTAGTTTTTATAGTTTTCCCTTTATGTGGCCATTAAACCCTAACTCTGTACCAAATTTCAGCTCTCTGAGTTTATGGGAAGTACTAGTTCTATTTTGATGATCATCAGTGAGTGAGTGAGTGTCGTAAATGCGAAACTTTGCTTTCGCTTAACTTCGGAACTAAATGACCTACAGACTTGAAATTTTGGATTTTAAGTATGTGATTATAGCTTACTAGATGACGAAAATTTCTGCGTTCTGGTCTTATCCAGAGGTTCTCAAATAGAGGCCTGAAAATGCGGCGAAATGGTTCCAGTAAAGGATGGTACGGCAGTGTTTGCTTCGCGCTCGACTTGGCGGGGGCACTGCCGTGCCCCCAGATAGATTACAAATAGGATTATATGAACCTGCAGACATTAGCACATTACGCTTTTTAGTGGATAGGTAACTCTTATTTATTTAGCTTGCTGAAAATGTAAAATTATCTCAAACTGATATAAAACTTGAGATATATCTCGATAGGCCTATGTAAACCTCAAATTAAACCTACCAGAGATTTCTGACCCACCAAATAGTTTTCACGAGTTTACATTACTCCCATAGCACTATAACCGTTATTCGTAACGCGGTTTGCATTGCAATGTCACTATTTGCCTTCATAGTTTCATTCTGTTAAAAGTCAGTGTAAAAATTGCCTATTTTATTTTTGTACCAGGGAAATCTAGGAACGACATCGCACAGTCTTTTATTTTGCCTTAGAAGCGAACATCCCTGTTTTATTAATTCAATCGTTAGATATTACTATTATGTATAAAATTGATAAAGGAACTAGTAGTTGTATTTGCTTAGTTTCGAAGAAATATACGATATTGTGATTTTATAAAAAAAAAAAACAGTTTTAGAAGCATATTTTCCAAAAAAATTACATTAAGTCAGAATTTTGTAAATAAATTTACCTATCACTATAACGTCTACCTTTATGCAAAAATAAATGGTTATTGCTGCAGTAATTTAGGAATTATTTAATAATTTATGATTTTCAGAAAACATTTTTTTCTCCGTTGTCCTAGAAAATTGGCAGCTATATTTACTTTATATTGATGCATGATATAATTATCTATAATACCTGAAAATATTACTTGCCTATCCCGTGGGAGTTCGATGATACGACTAGAAAAATTTGTCAAAAGTAATATTGACTAAGGCCATCGGTCAAAACCACTATTAACTGAAATTTGCAGTCAAAAGTGATTTGATCGATTATGAGTTTTGACTGCAACATATATATCGATGTTTCGAAAACGATAGGATATCCAATAAGCCGCCACAGGGCCAACTCTATAATTATCAAACTCGACCAGACAAATTAATAATGGTAAAAGCAATGAATTTCAATAGTTATCTAACAAAGGCATTAAAACCGTATTGTTACTGACGGCATTTAAAAAACTAAAAAATATTCAGATGACAACCCTATTTACATATAAATTTTCTAAACTCATAGAAATTAAAATATCTTCGAACTTCCACGGGATAGGCAAGTAATATTTTCAGGTATTATAGATAATTATATCATGCATCAATATAAAGTAAATATAGCTGCCAATTTTCTAGGACAACGGAGAAAAAAATGTTTTCTGAAAATCATAAATTATTAAATAATTCCTAAATTACTGCAGCAATAACCATTTATTTTTGCATAAAGGTAGACGTTATAGTGATAGGTAAATTTATTTACAAAATTCTGACTTAATGTAATTTTTTTGGAAAATATGCTTCTAAAACTGTTTTTTTTTTTTATAAAATCACAATATCGTATATTTCTTCGAAACTAAGCAAATACAACTACTAGTTCCTTTATCAATTTTATACATAATAGTAATATCTAACGATTGAATTAATAAAACAGGGATGTTCGCTTCTAAGGCAAAATAAAAGACTGTGCGATGTCGTTCCTAGATTTCCCTGGTACAAAAATAAAATAGGCAATTTTTACACTGACTTTTAACAGAATGAAACTATGAAGGCAAATAGTGACATTGCAATGCAAACCGCGTTACGAATAACGGTTATAGTGCTATGGGAGTAATGTAAACTCGTGAAAACTATTTGGTGGGTCAGAAATCTCTGGTAGGTTTAATTTGAGGTTTACATAGGCCTATCGAGATATATCTCAAGTTTTATATCAGTTTGAGATAATTTTACATTTTCAGCAAGCTAAAATTAAATAGAGTTACCTTATCCACCAAAAAGTCTAATGTGCTAATGTCTGCAGGTTCACATACTAAATCCTATCTGTAATCTATTGCCTTTACAGATGGAATATTTTAAAAGAAAAGTAATAGGAGTAACTCACATCTTTAGAGCTCTTGGGCGTGGAACGACTTGAAGATGAACCGGATCTAGAAGGCGGCCTCGGTCCATTTTCAGTTCTTTCCCCGCCCTCAGTGCGAACGCTTGGGGAACCCCTCTCTTCCTGCAATAAACATAGAATGGAGTATAATTATTTTACTTGAACTCTCATATAAAAAATCACGAGCGCGGACGCGTTGTCAGTGTGAAGTGCCGCGCGTGTTTTCTATACAAACTGAGGTACTTGCATACAATGATTAAGTCTGTCGCCGGAGCGCGGCACAGTGTGATAACCGCCTTAACACAATCCTAACCTAACAGGCCGCCACCAACCGGCCATTGGAAACCATTGGGGGAGGCCTATGTTCAGCAGTGGACGTCCTATGACTGAAATGATGTTGATGATGAACACAATCCTACAATAGAGACGCGTTTTAGCGCTAAATTGGTACACATTATTTTGGTTTGAATATGGTGTCGATTCCAGAGATTCTTCACTTGGAAGAGTGGATGCGGGCAGCGCAAGACCGTTCGTTATGGAAATTCTTGGGAGAGGCCTTTGTCCAGCAGTGGACGTCATTTGGCTAAAATGAACGAACGAATGGTGTCGATTTCAGAAATATAGTATTTTTATTATATGAGGACAAATTATCTCATTCGTTTAATTAAGAATGAAGACATTGGGCTTCATAAATATAATTACTCTTTTTTGGTTTTGTTTTACATCTAGGTCATCATCTTCAATAATTTCACCATCATTTTACGTAAGCTACTGAAGTATGGTCACAGATCTGGTTACACAATAATGTTCACCAAAACAGCTGCACACACCAGATGGGCATTTTGGTTAATTTTATTTAATCAACTGCAACAAATACTTAATAACTCCATAAAAGACCATGTAAAAGAATATGTACCTATTGTATTTTGATCCGAAATTCAACGTGATGAGGCTTAAATTTCTTTACTGTTATTCTATTACTTTCTTATAAGAAAGAGGATGAGCACATGATTCGCCTGAACATTTAAATATTTTTGACATTATGGAAGCTACGACCTCATTAGTAGTAAAAAATAATCACCAACAATTGTTTTAGCATATTCGTCTGTTGTTTTTGTAGTTGTCTAGGCTACTGCCAGTTTACAACATCCTGAATCGAGAGAGACATATTACGTCCATCGGAGGGCACACAAAGCCATCTATTCGATTGAGCCATGATGCCAGACAAAGCCCGGTCTGTGAGCACGTAGAATTTTGTCAAATGACCCCAAGCTACCCATCCTTATGAATAGAATAGAATAGAATAGAATACCTTTATTCAGCATTAACATTTATGTGCATACATGTACAGAGGTTAAATATTACTAAGCCATGCTGAAAAGGCGCCCGCTCAGCGAAAATCGTGACATGACACACACAAGTCGTCAAGTCACGAAGCTGGTTTTCAGCGGGTACCAACATGGGGGTTATTACGCCAGTTATGCGTCCTTTTGACAGTGACGAAGTTTATCAATAAAATTCGTGTCGGTTCGTAACACTTCCTGGCAAAAAGACGCGCAACAGAGGGCGCTGCTGTTAAAATAAAATATCAATTTATTTACATAAATACAAAACAAAATATAAGGTGTTATTTTTTGTACTGATCATACTTTACCAACGCATCTAATAAAATCATACAAATACAACCCAAGTGTTTTTAAAAAAAAATTCAGGCTAGTTTTCGAGTAAAACGACAAAGAATGTTTCGAAAAAAATAAAAAATAAATCATCCTTTGAGCGCGGTGAGTATTCGTTTGTACGCACTATCGTAGTAGCCGGCCGAGGGCAACGACCTGCCACGTGCCGCGCCGCGTGAGTCGGCCATATTGATATCGCTCGCCTGCCATGCCAGTCGCTCCGCGCCCACAGCCCGCGCCGAGCCGCCGATCGGCATGCGGGAGCGCAACAACATAAATAATCGTCCCAGTCCGTCCAATGCGCCCAAACGTATTGCAGTGTATGTGTGATTTATTACAATGCCGCGCTTGATCAATAACAAAACGCAGGTGAAATTATGTTTCGGGCACACTAACTGGCCGACGAGAAACATTGACGAGTCGAAAACCTTCATTGCTTGTTTGGAGCCGCGCAGCGCTTCAGGGAGCGCAGCCGTATCCTGACTTGACGAGATTCCGTGCGCTTCGAGGACGAAGTTCTGGATTTCAATTTCAATCACCGGCACAGTGCTGGCGGTACCCAGATGCGAGCGCCGCAGACGGCGGCTTTTGCGTAAAAATACGGAATGCCTTATCAAGGAGTTGTTGCCAAAGGGCCACGACCGCGACCTAGTTCTATCGATGGTTATTGCGGAAGTCTACCTAGGTACATACCTACAGTGTGATTTGGACAGATGAGTGCTTGTTTACGCGAAAGGGACTTTTTCCGTAAAAAAGTTAGTGCGCGAATTGTGAATACAACATCTGACGTGGTGTCTAGTGAACAGCAAGCAAGTGTGCAGCCCGAAAGCATTACCTCAATTCGATCGTGGCTAGATTAGACAGTGCAAGACAGTGTTTACGTGAACATTCAACAAAGGCTTGACGTTCAAAATGTATTGTGATTAGTGTAATAATAACCTAGGAACTTTAAATAACAACATTCAAAATAGGTAAATGTGTGAATAAGTAAAATCAATGAATCTAAAGTGTGATGGCAAATCATAATTTAGGAATTAAAACCAGGAAAATTGATCAGTGAGTTTTATTTACTTTACAACACCTATTCATATTCAATATTAGGGTGCATTTCCACTGAAGCGAAGCGAAGTAGTAATAGGTATGTACCTATCAATTTTTTATTACGTCTCTAAATAAATTGCGTAGGCATTACGAAACCGTAGATATTGAATTCCAATTTCTATCCTTTTTTAAATTTCTAGTTTAACGCGGATGATTCGCCTCGGTTCGTTGGAAAAGTCCCCCGCTATTACACTAATGAAAATACACTTATTTACCTACTTATGTAGCTAGATTTTGTTTCTCCCAGCGCGTAGTACCTATTAACATGACGTAACATCGTACATACTCACGAGTGATAATTTTTGGTAACGTAGGTTTAGTGTAATCTAACCTTTATGTGTGTGAACGTTGAATGAATGCGCGCGGCCATTGTTCGTACTCGTATGAATGAAATGAGTAAAGAAAGAGAGAGAGGCAGTGAGTGAAGACAGGATGGTTGTAAAAATAATATCTTTTTTTTGTTAGGAAAAGTAAAAACAAAAACTAGCCTGAATTTTTTTTTAAAAACACTTGGGTTGTATTTGTATGATTTTATTAGATGCGTTGGTAAAGTATGATCAGTACAAAAAATAACACCTTATATAAAAAAAAAAGGTAGACCTAAAATATTACATTTACAAAATATTTATAAAGATAAACTCCACAATTGTTCCAAGTGCACTAAACAAAATAACGATTATCGCTCGCGCGTAATTATATTGCTGTCGCGACTGTGCGACGGGCGCCCGCAGTGAGTGTGCGAGCGCGACAGCGCACAGTGATTCGAGTAGAACAAGCTAGCTGGACAATATTATTTTTTTACTTTAATGGGTTTAATACACGCAATACTTACTTTTTTGTGTAATTTAAGATTAATTAGGCTTGTTATTATAATTATTATAGGTAGGTTTGAAAAAAAATTTTTTTTGGTAATAAAATATTCATTTCCTAAAATCAAGAGAAACAGACTAAAAAGGAAAGAAGAAACTAACTTTACAGTATAATAATAATTGGTCTTATGATGTATTAGGTGTTAAAGTATGAAATTCCCGTTTTTTATGGAGAATTTAATGAAAATCAATTTTTCGATATAAACATTTTTGCGATTTATATGGAACAAAGAATCTTCAGTTTTTTTTTAATTTAGTGGGTAGACTGGGACAACATTAATGACTTGCCAAGTTGCTGTGGCTAGCAGACATTTGCGCTGCAGCTTCAGCAGCCAATATCAGTTCTCAAGTACTTCTTGAGGAAATGAGGTCTAAAAGTCTTCTTCTTTTCGTCTTTTTGCTGGACTCGTCGAACTCCTTGAGTGGTCGTCCAGGTGTAGAATCTTTCGACGTGGAAGACTGAACTTTATGAACAGAAACATGTAACACTATGGCTCCGGGAATCCACTCAGTTTTGTTTTTCATGAAGCGTTCCCTGTTTTGCCGTATTTCGTCCATTGAAATGAAATTGAAATGCGACTGATGCTATTCTTCAACTCTCTCAGCGAATTTTCGTGATCCCAATACATCACATTTTGAGAATATAAATTAAAAATCATGCTATTCTGGTCACTTTTTCAATGTTTTAATCATTAATCAAAAAATTTGATTTTTTATTAATCTGAAAAAATAAAATTGTTGTGCAAAAGTGTGCAAACTGAAACTGGTATATTTGAATACTAGAGGGTTACAGCTACAATATATATAAATTCCAGACTGGGGTCAAGTGGGGGCATACAACTTCTAGTCTTCCAAACATAAAATTTTGAGAAAAATATAAAGGTCAACATTTCGCCATACTTTTTAAAACTGTGTGCATTATTATGCACCTTATTGTACAGAAAATAAAAAGTACTTACCCTTATCTTCAAAATCCATCACACAAATATTTGGTCACCATAGTAAAAAATAATGTCAGGTGTTGTCGAAAGTCGAGCAAAATTAGGAATTAAAAATTACACTATCCTCATATCCTCACTTACCATGTTAATTACTCACGACTAGGTAATTAACAAAGTAAAAAATTGTGGAATCCTTAATGTCTGGGATGTTGTTTATCGTTTTTTATAAACGATAATCAGAAATTCAACAATGACTTTTGTCCAGCTAGCTTGTTCTACACGAATCACAGTGCAGCGACATAATTACGCGCGATTATACGTGCTCACAGACCAGACTATACCTATGGTAACTTTTAGATGCCAAATGTCAGTTATAGGTCGAACAGCAAGAGTTGAGGCGATCAACACAAAGATTCGCAAGAGCGGACTCTGACTGATA
Source organism: Ostrinia nubilalis (assembly GCF_963855985.1). Classification (NCBI taxonomy): domain Eukaryota; kingdom Metazoa; phylum Arthropoda; class Insecta; order Lepidoptera; family Crambidae; genus Ostrinia; species Ostrinia nubilalis. The sequence continues at coordinate 12,182,602 of NC_087103.1, forward strand.
TACAGTCCTATCAACTTAAGCTGAGAATTGCATTTGTGTGAGTGATCACCAAAAGTACAGTTAGTAAAACACATACAAATAAAATTAATGTTTTATTAAAAGGAAGTCCATAAAACACAATGTGACCAACTGTCCAATTCTCAACCTCATAATGACTGAATCTTATAACTCTTCTACTCCGCTCATTGCATCTTCATCTTCACTCTCGTCTGATGACTCATCAGAGTCAGAGCCTGTGTTAATAATTATTCAATTTGCATAAAATTTCTTTCAATTGGCTGCTTAATGGTTTTCGTACAGGAAATTCACTTACAATACGAGCCATTTCACTAATATTTCGAACACAATCACATAAAATTACACGTCTATCTGCTACCAGTACCGGGGGTGAATGAAGTATGTGAGCGGCAGGGAAGTGACGCGTGGCGGACGCGCCGCGCCTCAGGCCGCTTGCTATAAACTAGTATAAACCGGTTAAAACCATGCGCGGGACGCGCCGCGCCTCAAGCCGATTGCCACTCTACACTATCGGTGTGCACTCACACAAATGCAATTTTCAGCTTAAGTTGAGAGGACTGTACATTAGGGTGTCCCATAATTTTCAAAGTTTTAAATTTGTAACGCATAGGTCTTAGTTTTGTTTGTTTGCCTCTAAAACACTCGGAAATAAATTTTTACTTTATTTGGAGTACGATAACCCGTGCCGACTTGCATCGAAACATGTTGCACGGCAGTAGCGGTGCGTATTCATTTGTTCTCAATTAATCATCACGACCAACTTACCAGCTCTGATGAAAGCCTTAAGGAACTCTTGCCATCCACTTTCCAAAAGGTATATGAGAGTGTTGACAAATTGATTTCCAAAGCAGCCTTGAGCAAGTTTAGTCAACATCTTTGTTACTTCATTTCAGAAGAAATTGCCGTTTTATCACTCTTTGATGATGAAGGTAATGAACAAACACTGTCAATACTGTAGTAAAAGTACAAAGAGAGAGTATGTATGATTCTGGGAAGATATACATTCCATCTGAAGAAGGTATGATTATTTCTATGGTAAATAGGACTAGTACTAATTTTTTTATCATGTTTTTAATGAATTGATAATAATACTGCCTTATTTATTGTTGCTGGAAACCCATTGAGTGATTTAGTGTCTGTCAAGACTATACATTTATTTTTCCCATTGAAAATTGATAAGAATTTTCCCCTGAGACCCATTTCTAAATGAGATGAAGATGTTGCCTATTTAAAAGCAAAAAAGTGCTTTCTTTAAGGGTAGTTAATGATACAGCTGAGAGAGCTATAAAGCTTATGCAAGATTTTCATTGTTTGATCACTGCAAAGGAAGAGAAAAAGCTATTTTTGCTACGCAAAGTGTAGCAAAAATCAGGCCAATATTCAGGAGCATGGAAATCTGTATCCAGAATGTAAAAAAGGGACCCAAGGGGGAAAATATATTGTCTGATATCTTCTTTATATAAATATTTTATAAAATTTAAATATTTTAATTGATTAAGCTACATAACCAAAGGGATAAAACCAGCATTTTTCAAAATCTTCAGAGCTCAGTCGGCACGGGTTAATGTTGACGTAGGAAGATGAAATTTTGTATTTAACTATGTCTGAGTAGTACTAAAAGAAATAGAGGGTATGCATTTCAATATCTAAAAAAAAATTTTTTTCAGCCATTTATGGGACACCCTACTGTACATGTGTTCTGTATTCAAATATTACATCATTTTATGTGTTGCCTCAACTTTCGTTGGTCGCCCTATACAGTCCACACCATATAAATAAAGTACAGCAAGAAGTTTATAATTTCTTTTTTCAAACCTCTTTACACAACTCTTACCTCATTGGCCACATCTACTACAAGATCTTGGTCACTTTTTTCCGCGTCGCTGTCCTAAAAAATTTAAGTCGCTGTTTATTATTTACGGTCTACATATAAAAAATAATAAATATAAGCAATCCATGAACTAAAAATGACCTTTATGTAGACAGCTATGGTTTGAAGCAACTCACGGATACACAAGCCAAGTCTTCAAGCGTCAAAAGGTAAGCTGGAGGCTGTTATCAGTCTTAGTTTTAGGTAACCACATTATTAGGTTCAAGTTCATGACATTATATTAAAAGTAAAAGATATTTTGACTTTAAATATAATGTCATGAATCGCTATATTTTGGGATTGTTTTATATGATTCGGATACGATTTTTATATATTTTCTACAAAGTTATCAGTGTAGAATACTCGCTAGCTTCTAGGCCTAGAAGTTGACTTCTAAAGGCCAATGACATAGATAGACCATGAGGTCTATGGCTTACAAATTCAATATTTGAATCTCTTTCGTCCCAATCAAAGCCTACACAGGAAGTCTTTCTTGAATTAGATGGATAAAATCGCCTTTCAGTAGGTAGAAATACGGGTGCGATACGCAACAGAAGAATGTAAAGGTGACGTCTCACCGAGAGCGTCCGTTTGTAACATCGCAAGATTAGACAGAATCGATAGTTTACAACTGTTCTTGCGACAGAAGAGCATAAAACCAAACCATTCCCAATAAGTTTTCAACCAATAACAACCCCCAGCCGCCCGGACCAAACAAAAAACAAAACAAGCAACATGATAAAGGTAAAGCCACATACACTACACAGACTCACATGACTGAGTACCTTCTCCTCCTTCCGTCGCTTGGCGTCCAAAGCCTCCGGTTCGGCTGGCGAGCGCGGCCGGTACTTTTGCTCGCGCTCGTGCGGCGATACTGAACGTCTCTGGAAGGGTAACTATAAATTAAAAGAGATTTTGATGTGTTCATTTGGTTTAATGGAGAAAAAAAATACAAGCAAACTTTGGCTAATTAACTTCGTAGGAGGCTGTTTTTTGCAATTTTCCTGTTAACTATAAATTAAAAGAGATTTTGATGTGTTGATTTGGTTTAATAGAGTAAAAAAAGTACAAGCAAACTTTGGCTAATTAACTTTGTAGGAGGCTGTTTTTTTGCAGTTTTGTTTGTTGTCTTTGGTACATACATTTGTTTTTATAAATAAGGATGTCTATTTTTCAAATTCTATTTGATTTCTGATTAGAAAAATAATGTATGTGTACCTACTTAGTGAATAAAATAAAATAAATAATGAATATTAGGTTGCAAAATCCTACTTGTGTAGTTACAAGTATTTTTTCATAATAAGCCTCCAGAGTTATCGCACACCTATAATTAAATGTTTAATTAAGCTTCAAGCATAAAATAAATTCTCAATGAATTTTCAATGTAATCATTTACAAGAAATCATTTGAGTGGTGTCATTGACACGTTTATTCGCTTAAAATTCTAGAGGGCAATAAGCTCTTACATACTTCACTAAAAATAAATTATTTGAAATTCGTGCTTTCCAAAAACACAACAGTCAAATCGAACCTTCTCTTTTGAAGTCGGTTAAAAAGACACTCACTTGTTGCATAGCCCTGGACGCCGCGTGCCTGTCATCCTCGCGAGGCGGCGGTTGCCCCGGCAACAAGGGGGGCGGGGCCGGCCCCCCTGGCAAGACTGGGGGCTTGATGTCGGCCGGGGGAGGGAGTTCCACCTGGGAACAAAACGCAATTTGAATTCTAGTGCTCTTACTACAGCCTGGTCCGTGAGCACGTAGAATTTTGTCCAATGACCCCAAGCTACCCATCCTTATCGCTCGCGCGTAATTATATTGCTGTCGCGACTGTGCGACGGGCGCCCGCAGTGAGTGTGCGATAAGGATGGGTAGCTTGGGGTCATTGGACAAAATTCTACGTGCTCACGGACCAGGCTTTAGTAAGAGTTATTCCACGTTGAACACAAGTGGGAGAACTTGGGCCGGCGATCTGGTGAAGGTTGCGAGAAGCACTTAGATGCGGGCAGCACAAGATTGGTCGTCGTGGAATCCTTAGGGGAGGCCTTTGTCTAGCTATGAGCGATCTTTGGTTGAATTGCAGCGAACGAACACGTTGAAATCTAAAAAGATGACACACTACCTTAAAAAGGGATTCAGATGTGCGTGTAAATTTTATTGGAAAGAGGAGGGATGCTATTTTCCAACTCGATTTACCTTCAAACATTTTATACGCTTAGGCATGGAAAATGGTGTACCAGAGCTATTCTGTCAGTTCGCTTACTGATCTCTTTACTTTTATCCGGTCCCGTAAAGAAATACTGAGCATAAATGCCTTTATAGCACGCTATGTAACTTGAATTTCCATCTTTAGGCATCTTAATGCCAAGCTAATTGTCTTAAGCTTAATGTCAGCACTAAGAAGATAAGTAAGATACTAAGGTATCTTGGCTGACATGTCTCACCATAATACACAACACTGGGCATAGACTTCTCTGCAGCACGCTATACAACTTTGAACTCTAATCTCTAAGCATGTAACGTGTTTATGAGGTATTTATATTATTATGTATCATGATTCATAAGTAGAGATGGGTAAGTGCTAATAATCCGATTAATAGCAATTGGCTAGTAACGGATTAAAAGCAGTTATTAGCCATTAATAGCCAATAATAGCCGATTTCAGATGGTAACCCTGCTATTAATGTTATACTAATGATTAAACATATTTCTTCATAGTTTACAAATTTAGCACTTGAAATTTGGAAGGGACGTAGCTTAGGTACCGTAGAGGTGCATTAAGAAAGGAATACCCGAAATTCCCACGGGCACGGGAATTAGTGGGAAAATCCTTTGGTATGAAAAATCTAAACCGCTTAAGTTAGACGCTTGAAATTTGGCATGCAGGTACCTTAAGAAACTTAAAGCTTAATTACGACAGGATATTGCAAAATTCCAACGGGGACGGGAATCAGCGGGAAAAAACATTTGTATGAAAAAATCTAAACCGCGTAAGATAGACGCTTGAAATTTGGCATGTGCATGGATCCCGTTTTAGCCCCTATATCTATCTTACGCGGTTTAGATTTTTTCATACATGTGTTTTTTCCCGCTAACTTCCGTTCCCGTGGGAATTTTGCAATATTCTCTTGTAACTAAGCTTTCAGTTTACTAAGGTATCTACATGCCAAATTTCAAGCGTGTAACTTAAGCGGTTTACTTTTTTCATACAAAAGGATTTTCCAGCTAATTCCCAATACCGTGGGAATTTCGGGAATTCCTTGTTGTAACTAAGCTTTCAGTTTACTAATGTACCTACATGCCAAATTTCAAGCGTCTGACTTAAGCGGTTTAGATTTTTCATACAAAAGGATTTTCCCGCTAATTCCCGTTCCCGTGGGAATTTCGGGAATTCCTTGTTGTAACTAAGCTTTAAGTTTACTAATGTACCTACATGCCAAATTTCAAGCGTCTAACTTAAGCGGTTTAGATTTTTCATACAAAAGGATTTTCCCGCTAATTCCCGTTCCCTTGGGAATTTTGGTAATTCCTTTCTTAGTGCACCTCTACGGTATTTAAGCTACGTCCCTTCCAAATTTCAAGTGCCTACGTTTAGCCGTTTAGGCTGTGCGTTGAGTGTCACTAAGTCAGTCAGTTTCTGCTTTTTTATATTTAGATTCTTTTTTAACTACAATGTCTTTTATATATTATATAAATTACATTGATGTTTTTTAATATTTTAGTTCTTTTTTGTTTCTTTGAGTAATATTTGATTTTAATATTGATTTGATTTTAAAGGTGGAAGAAAAAACGTAAGAAACTATTAATAGCAGGGTTACTAGCCAATGGATGGCTAATAATGGCTATTAATAGATAATAATCAGTTATTATCCAAACTAGCTGGCTACAAACCCATCTCTATTCATAAGCAATTGTTGTGCTCAGTAGTGCTCTCCCTGTTTGGGTGTCCACGGAAGACCAGCGTCGTGGCATTATCTACTGAGATGCTACGACACCATGCTGAGTGGATACCTTTTCAGTATCATTGTAATTACCTTCTCATTAAATAATGTTAAGTATTGTGAGTGTATTGTCGATGATACTGAATAAACATTTTTTCTTTCTTTCTTTCTTTCATTATGGTCTCACCTTATGCGCTTGCGGCGGCAAGTGCGGCGGCGGCGGCGGCCCCGCCCCCGGCGCGAAGAGTAACCCGCCCGCCCCTAGCAGACCCGAAGCCCCGCCCACTCCGTGTGACAGGCCCGCCGAAGCATGGATCTGCTGCTACAAAACAACAACTGTGTTACATCCGAGACACAGGAACCATAGTTCTGAGGGCGTAGTGTGAGTTTACGTCAAACGCATTCGTTATCGACTGCGTGAAGATTTTAGTTCTTGAAAGTTTCCGCTAGGGGCGCTGTACAATCAGTCAGACATTTAATGTCACTTTTTTACGCATTCGATATCGAATGCGTTTGACGTAAACTCACACTACACCTCCAGGTATCATCCCTCTAGCACTCGCTATTTTCCCGATTTTTATTTTTCTGTCATGTTGGTGAGGAATAAACTTTAAATCCTACTTCTTTGGACAAAGGCGAAGGATGAGGCCTGTACCTCTAGCAGGAAAAACTTTCGTCTTCGAATACTTTGCGTATTCGACAAAATTCGATACCCAGTAGGCCTAAGATGCGCGCCGCGATAAGCGGTTACCACGTCATTTTATCGATTTTGCCCATACATTTTGACGTCGATAAAAGTTATCATGGCGCGCATCTTAGGCCTACAGCCTTCGAATTAGACGATAACGTGACAATCTCGGTTGTCAAAATTAGTTTCGTGCTACCATTTCACATACTAATTTCACTTTACCCTTTTAACTGGTATAGAGCAAAATATTTTTCATTGGTTTTGAACCTTATGTTACTAAATAAAGTTCAAAATATGGTGGTACAATTCTGCCACTACCAGATTAAGGGTTGTTACGTTCACAGGGGCGCTGTAAATTTTCATATTACATATTCTGATGGCGATTCGAAGTTTTGTTATATTCAAAAACTTTTAAAAACTAATATTGAGCGTGTACCAAGAAGTGTGTGTTAAAATATTTTCTGAGACAGGTCTCTTTTATTTAATATTGATAAAGACTGTGTGTTTAACCCAGCTTGTTTAAACGTAATTTTATATTAATTTAAACATTGTTCACACACAGTGGACTCGTCAACATCATACTTTTAAAATCTTTAGAATGGATATTGTTTTTAAACCAATATCACTGTCAAACATAAATGCAACATTTATTTAAATAACTAGTTCTTAGTTAATGTTAATGTAATTTTCATCAGAAGAGAGCGATACGCTTTTTCTCCACGCAATATTATGTATAACTTTGTTAAAAATCAAGGATTTAGTTCAACATACCAAAGGTATAGAATAACCATAAATCTGGAAAGTTTAGAGTATTTTGTGGAGGCCAATGTCCTACAGAGAACTGAAATAGGCACTTCACAATATTAGACTAAATAATGTTTTTAATTCAGTCAAATGTTTGCACAAAACAAAAATTTTACTGATGGTAAAATCCACTGGGAAATGTAGTATTGTAGAGCGTAAGAACACAGTCGTAATCTCCACAAACAATGTTATTTGGTGTGACAATATTGGCCCAGCGTATTTACACCGTATGGCAATAAAATCTCTTATCTAACTCCAATTAGCGTATTTTAACAACTTAGTTATGTTTGTCATGAGGTATGACATTGAATTATGAATATTTATGTGTTAGTAAAATACTGAAAATGGAATGCCCACTTATTATGTATTGAAATATGTATGGTAGGTATGATTTTCATTATAGAACGATGCCCATGTAAGATACCAAATATTGTTAATATGAATTATAACACAATAATGAAATTAAAAAGTTTCCATTTATCAAAACTTAAAAACGTGTTTCAACTATTATTGCATCACTTGACACTTGATTTACAATGATTTATTATTATCTACATATAATTATATTATAATAACAATTGCCAGTTTGTTCAGCAACCGTTAAAATCTACTATTAGACACGGAAAGTAAATAATGAGCAAATTAAAATGTATAAAACATAAACATGAATGCTTTGATACAGTGTATAATGAAGTGCAAAATTACTTAACACAAAGTGGATTGTATGAGCGATTTATACTTATGTAGCATCAAACATATTATATTAATTCATAACAATAGGGATGATGACTGGGTAATAAAATCGAAATTCTATTTAGTCCGTCAGACAGATAATAAAACATTTTTGGACACATATTTTTGAATTTTCTTCATAATCGAATATTTACAATATTATATTGAGTTGAAATGTCGCGTGACGTCACTTTTGAGTAAAAAATCGACTCAAGCGTGACGTAACGCGCCATTTCAACTTGATGTAGCACTGTTATTATTTAATTATGAAAAAAAATAAAAAATATGAGTAATATTTTCTAATTATCTATCTGATGGACAAATAATTGAAATTTTGTCATCTAGCCTATTTTGAGAATAATAACAAGCATAATACCTCAAGTAGTACGAGTTAAGAGGCTAAACTAAGTGAACAATGCTACGGTGCTTGCAAACAATGATATGTGAAGTTAGAAAAATAATAAAACAGTTCCATTGAATAGTATTTTCGACTAAATCGCTGTTACCTTTTGCATTTTCATTTATGAAACTAACATTACAAATTCACTGGTGCATTGCTTTGATTAGCAAGTGAACATTAAATTAAACATGTATTTGAAAATATGGAGAAATATTTTAAAGGAAGAATCTTGTCCATATCCAAGTCATCACAATTATGTATTTTCTAACAATAATGAAACGAAAACATTTATGTTTTTTTTCTAACAATAATGTAATGTACATAACGTGCGTAAGTTGTTATCTATGTACGTAAAACATTCAATAAATAAAGAATAAACATTTAGCATTATTGTTAAGAATTGTGTAGTTATGTACTTGTATTTAAGAATAGTCTTTTAAGCAAGAATGCTTTGTTATATCAAACAATACACATATTCTAACTAAAAGCAAATAACAAATAATAAACTAAAGAAAATGCAAAAGATTTCGTTAATGGCAATACCAATTACACCTGTTGGATGATAACAAAATATATGGCAACATAATGATAATAATGTTAATCACAACAAACATAAACCAAACACTAGTGCGTGACTTACAAGGAGTTGCTGGAGGCCTTGTTGCTGTTGCTGCTGCGGAATATTAATAATGCTATTAATTTCAGCATTATATTCACTTTCCATCTGTGCTTAGTAATATTTTTAACTCTTATGTTGCATTTTTACTATAAAATTATCATTCTCACGGGATTTTGCAACCAAAACTTTTATAACGGTAAACAGATATTTACCATCCCGATGTTTCAACTTGGTTGCATGACATGGTCGAGGGCAGACTTATGCTTAATAATTCTGAGCATTCATCTAACCTTTTTGATGCAAATTAATGCTACTTCTTGTTCGTTACCTCATTGAATGCCGCTGCTTTTTTTAATGAAAATGTTAAAATACATAGCAGTAAATGGGTAGGTATAGTTTGTGCAGATATGTTTCTTGTTATGTCACTGCATGCTAGTTCTAAGCGTACTTCATTTGTTTGTGAATTTTGTGATGTTAATGATACAATACTCAATTGTTTTCATTTATCAAAGATACTTATGCATTTTACTCTAGCATGCTTCATATTTTACTATGGCATGATAACCGCAGTTTTTTTTAATTAATTATGATAATGATGTAAAATGGTAAACTTAATAAAAAAAACATGAAAGTAACTTCAAGTAATGCAAAAATGTCAAATACTATTTGTAAAACAAGTTTTTTAATTCCATTATTTTATTTTAAAATGTTATTACAATCTCTAACAATTATAAAACTAATAGAAACTGCTTAAAACGAAAAAAATAAACATTATCTCCATTACAAGGCTAGCTTTCGATTAGTAACTATGAATGAGTCGTAACGCACATATCTTACCCCAATGATAGCGTTGAGCTCAGACATGGTGACCTGCTTCGCTCTGTCCACCGCTGACGCCACTTGCTGCTGATGTTCTTGCGCAAGGAACGGCAGAACTTGGGCTATTATAGCGTTAAGCCTCTTTGCTATTTCAGTCTGTAAAAAAGTTGTATGTTGAAGATTATTGGGCCCTATGATATTTAAAAGAAACTATTTTTAATTAACATAAGATTTTGACTTAAAATATACAACTAGGTTATTATGAAGTGGTCAGCCTGCCTTCAATTCAAGTGGTTAAAAATTTAGCTAACTCCTATTACTGATCAAAATAATTGGTAAAACTAAACATTTTTAGATTCTGCACTCAATGAACAACACTTATTAGAAAAAATATAGACAGTTATTAATAGCAAAAGCATCTCAAAATTAATAATGAATGAACTGTCAAATTAACATAAATAAATACTAATTAACTTATTGTGAACTTACTAAAGAAACAAGCAAAAAAAATATAGTCATCTAACCTAACAAGAAATTAGCATAAAAGTATGCGTAAACAATTGTTTAACATGGCTTAAATTGTTAGCGTACCTGTTTATGCATTTCCACGTTAAGTCCATACGACATCTCGTAATACTGGAAATTAAGATACTTGGTCAAATAAATGAAATTAGAAAACATCAATAATCTTTTTAATTATTAACTTCTATAGAAGTAAAAGATGTTCTATGCCAAACTTACCATAACATAATGCCTTTGCATTTCTGTTTTCTCACTTGCCAGTTTCTCACATTCTAACTTCAATCTGAAAACAATCACATTATCAGCGAAAAGTAACAACATAAAAGTGACTTTCAACAATTAATTAAGTACTTACCTGTGATATTGGGCTTGTAAAAAGTTAAACTCTTCTTTGATACGTTCTAAAGTGTCGGCTATCGTAAACTTTATGGGCCCAGACGTAGGCTGAGGTCCCTGCAAATGTAAATACAAAAACGAGGCCAATAAGGCAGTTTGTGGTGCAAATAACTCAAAAAGCAATGATCTGAGACACTCAAGTAGTCACTCGGACAATATTCTACAAACAAAACGGCTGGTAAAGTAAGAAAATAACACAAACCCTTACCGCGGCAGCCGGGTGCCGCGTCGGCGCTGGATACATCTCGACGCCTAATTATCGCTGCTACTTCAATACACACAATCAAATAAAATTCTCTTTTGATCCGTTAGCAAACACAATCAGCACCATTTCCTAAAATACTGTCTGCCGCTGCTATAACACACTAAACACCGGGGAGCCCGACTTACGCGCTAATGACAATGATATGCACAAACTTTGCCTCAAAACTTTTGAATTATCGGTCATTATCTCAACATCCACAACTCCTAATTTAGATTACAAACAAGCTTATAAAATTCTGTGTAAAACTCTAATTCAACAATTACTTTGTAAAACAAGCAACAGACAGTTTCGCTAAATTTTAACCATAAATCCACGCCGTAATTTTTGTTCGGCTGTCATGTCATCCATCAACATCATTCATCATTCGGTCATAAGATTGGTATTCTCAGTTAAATTAATGAAAAATAACGCGTTACTGTTATTTGTCTCTGATTTAACTGATGCAATACTTAGTGTAAAGGCTCCTTTATGTTTTTTAGTTACGGCAACACATAAAGCAAACGTCAATATTTTTCTCATCCTTGTCTATGGCGATGGATTAATTTTGTCTGTGGATATTTTAATGGCAGATTTGGCAGGACGTCGTCGCGCTGCAGCTGTTCATTGAGCGAAGAAGGGTGTCGTGTCGGAGTGTTTTGAAATTAATTAACTGGTTGCTTTGATTATTCGTGAAATTGTGTTTTTTCAATGATTATTCTCAGAAGAAAGTGCTGTTCATAACGTGGCATTTTGTTTATTGTGTGTTTTTGCGACTCAAAGAGAACCACCATGGATTTCAAAACAGCCGTATACAACGCTGCTAGAGATGGAAATCTTACACGACTGAAAGTGAGTATTAAAGTCTTTTAAATCGTAAAATATTGCGGCAAGTAATAAAGTCAGTTTCTACTTTTCCTAAATCAAGGTATTCTGTTTTTCCGTTAGACTAACTGTTATGAAAACGGTTACATTTTGCATTTTAGTCAGAATTCACAAAGCAGTAAAAATATACATAACATAAATATCTGCCTTGTGGTACATACTTTAATTTATTAGGTTTTGATAGTGTATTCCAAATTGTATTATTTGAATTTATAAAAAATTTGTAAGTCTATGCTGTCTTACAGGTTTCATTAATGTGCTCAATATATTCGCCGTATCTAACTATCTTTATGAAAAAGTAATTGGTATCCAAGTACAGTTTTCAGGACATTTAATAGGTAAGAAAAAATAAACCATTTTACTAAAAAAATGGTTTATTTTTTCTTGCATCTATAACTTATATTTTCATTGAAAGACTTGCTAATTTCAGAAAAGTATTATTGTATTTAATGATCACAACTTTATTTTATTAATACTATCAAATAATGTAAATGCAAAATAAACAGAAAAATAGTTTATTTTTAACAGACATCATACTAGATGTACGTCTGTTAAATTACCTCTTACTTCACTCTAATGTCATTTTCCCTTCATGAATCTCATAAAATCTGCTGATATTTTTATTAAATTAATTGATAATTGATGTAAATTAAGAAGATATTAGCATTCCCATTTACAGCAAATTTTTGTAAAATTACAATTTGATGTGATGTTGTGCTAATACCTAAACGTTTAGAAATGTTGGCTCAAAGCTTCCATTCTTCACTTATTTCAGCTTCATCTAAGTTGTATGTATGTGATAAATAAAAATATTACTTTAGCTTGAGATTTATGAAAACGATTATAACATTCTTAATTGCCTAGTCAAATTTATTTAATTACTTTGTTGTATAATAGAATATGTATGCAATGTAGATAATCTATTTGGAAATAAACAAAACATAAATTGTTTAAGTTAAGAAACATCTCATAAAGACTAAAATTTCACAATAGCAATTGTCTACAACGCAATAGATGAACAAAGACAAGTATGGCCATATTGCAATGCAAATAAGAGTCAAATTTTGTGCAATCATGTAATTGCGATATCAATATTCTCTTTGTGTCCCTCATTATATACATCTACATATTTATTGGATATTAATGCCGCCTACAAGTTCCGAATTGCATCTGATTAGGTAAGAGACAAAAGGTTACCATTAACATTAATTCCATATAATGTAATTCCAGCTGGCTGATAAAAATGCGAGAATTTATCACACAATGTAACCTTTAGATAATATCAGAGCAGAGAGAACAGCATCTCTTTATCAAAATTATGACTTGATCACTGCACTGTGACTATCGGTTTTTGCTTGAATTATCAGTATCGAAAACATTGCGATTAACATTGATCTTTCGTTTACACGACTGACATCATTCAGCTACTTCACTGCAAATTTATGACCCCCATCAAGATAAGTCGAAATATGCTGAGTTGGCGTGACTTGAGGCATAAATGACGTCGTGACTTGCTACTGGCAAATGTTTCCTGGTATTTAAGTTTCAGCATATTCTCTTGGTTCTGAATATAATACAGCACTGCAGCCAGTGGCGTAGCTAGGTAACCAAGGGCCCTGGGGCAAATAAAAAAATGGGGCCCCACTGCAACCCACAGAAAGAGTTTAGGGGAATTCCCTAGTTATTTGAATTTGTCTATTTATTTTGAAAATGGGAGAAATTTTCAAAGTTCAGTTCAATTGAGTATTTCTGGTAAGGATTCGGGGGCCCCCTGAGCTTGAGGACCCCGGGGCACTGCCCCGCCTAACCCCTTAGTAGCTACACCCCTGACAGTAGCCCTCAGGCCTTGAAAAGAGCATTTATTAGGGTGATAATTCCAGCATTTGGACGCATTACCTGTCTCAATTTTATGACGATTTTGCTGAATATGAATAGAGAAATAATTGCTTTTAAAAGGTTTTTTGTGCAAAAATCAAACGCTTTCTTTACCATTCACTATCTACCTAAATTCTATGTCAAAATTATTGTTCCATAGGTAGCCATTTAGGACTCTATTCAGTAGAGCTGTGTGTGCGTGTGAGGGTAGCGGTGCAGAACTGTGAAGTAGTAGTAGACACCCCGCAACAAAGCTGAAAGAGGAAGCAGTATTATTTACTGTCGGCAAGTCGCATTGTCAAACTTTTCAGTGCGTAAGTGCTACGTTATCTAAAGTATTATCTGTATGTAAACTCACACTAACGCCACATTTTGACAAAATAAATATCAGGTTTCTATCAAGTCTTTTTGGTACAAATCGTCTACAGGAGACCACGTCCTCCCAACGCCGTTTTCGTAGTCTCGTATTCGGCTATCCCTTTCGCTCGTAGGGAGATGCTGGCATGAGCAACAGCGAGAAATAGACTTGAATTAATGTGGATGGGAAAATAATTCGGTCGATTAACTCCATTTGCGCTATAAGACACACATGGCTTCCATTTATATTTGCTCGTCATGATACAGCTTCCTCACATTTCATATTGTCTATCTACATATTATAAATGTTCCTATGCTTATTCTACTATGATTACATAGTTTAATCAGCACTTACCTATGTTCCGCGAAATATATTATTTGGATTATGTTGTCACGTAATAAGCGGCATTTTGCCTTTTAACTATAATTGTTTTGATTGCTTATAGCAATCTAGTAATTCATGTCGACAAATTACGTAGCAATATCGCATCGATCCAATAATAAAAACCTAGCTCCCATATCTAGCGATTTTCTACTATCGCTATTAGTTTTAATATGAAGCGGTTTTCTTACATAACTGGTGTTAGGGGACTTTCCACTCCATCGCTTAGTATTTACCAAGTTTTATTAGAAACATAATATCCAAAACACGAATAAGAAACTGAATTATTAGTCGTCCTTATTTCAGATTGTTCGCCCTATCTCTGTAAAAATTCAAGCGACGCTCAGAACTAGAATCCTTCTCGACTCAGTTGTGTCAAAATGTAGACAATGATTTATTTGTTTACTTACTAAACAAGATTATTAATGTTATACCGAGCGAGACCCTACTAAGGGCCTTTTAATCTATTGCCAATTACCACTTAACTTAGGTACGCACTTATTAGATTAACAATCAAGGTGCGGCTTCCCAAAAATAACAGTCTAAAAGTGCTTATGCCAATTATGTGGTTGCGTGTCGAAAATTAGAACAATAAAAAAGAAATGGCTTCGCGACAAAAAATCATACATTCGCCGCGCGTGCGCATACGGCATATCATTGTCTCCAAAAGGTGTAGTAGTTTTGCATGATCGATATAAATCCTTGTTCGACGTGCAGTTCGATGTCCTTATAAATATGCTGAAAACGTCTCTACGAGCATCAACGTCCCGACCTGTAGCTTTACTTGCAGTGCGCATAACGTTACGCGCAGTCTCTGGACGTATAATGTTCTTAGGGAAAGTAGGTTGGAGAGCGACGACCTGTTTAGAGCCGTGTTTACTACATAGATAGGCCCAGAGAGTAGGCGGTACGTAAGCTTAGAAAATTCGACGCAGTTTCCACTAATTGCCAAGTTCCTGCTTGTTCGTATGCGTTCGCGTGATTGATTACACAAAACGTTGTTTCAGAATTTATTCCTTCGAACGTTTAATGTTTCTGAACTGTTCCTTTTAATACGATTAAAATAAATGCGGTGCGCGTTTTCAGAGCGTGGCTTACTCATCCCAGATGCGCGAATGCAATCGTCTTAGTTTACTCACAAAGAGACGCGTTAAAATTAAACCACAGTTACTACGGTGTAAGATGCGAGCGCGGGCGCATACGACTTGTCTTCTATATCCTCGCTCTGTGATTCATTTCCTTATTGCTAGGGTCTGGGATCGTCGAAGCCAAATAAAGATAATACTAATCTAAACCTTTCAGTTTATCGCGGTAATATTATTTATTGCGTCAGCAAAACTAGTCTTTTGAAGTCGATTTTCCTTGGTCATAATTTTGTGTCTACGTTGATGACTTCTTTTATGCTCTCCGTGAGAGGGAGTGAACTGTATTTTACTTTACTGTGGTAGTCCAAGCGTTGACCATTCGAAATATGCGCTTCGAAATTTTCATTGCTACTCCTCCCAAGTCGTTACGCAGCGATCTTGGATTTAAACCACGCCTCGGCAGTTTTCCTCTATTTCGTTTTGTCGTCGGTCATTGCCGGTTCTTTGTCTGCAATGAGTCATCAGGTCATTCGCCGTCATGCTCTTCTTTATTCACAGCAGAAGATGGAACAAGGAAGCACACAGTTTTTGTCGCATACAATTTCCTAGGCGTCCTTTGTTGATAGGCATAATGTCGGTTTTTCTGGACTTCAGACTTGGGCAGCTGCCAAAAGAAAGGCGCATTTAAGTGACAATAAGGAAACAGCATATTACGTTTTAAATATGTAAAGTGGATTAAGCATTGTTTACGTTTTACGCGTTCCAAACGCGGGAATGGTCCACTTTTTAAAGTACTTGACAAATGAATGAAAAAACTTTTATTCAATCTGGTTCAAGTCAAAAGGAATCCAGCCAGATATGACTAGAATCAATAAAATGGAAACATAATCATTCATTAATCGACCGGTCTATATTACGTAAGTTGCGTAAACCATATCATTGTTTGATCAAGTGATTTTCCGCACTTTATGAAAATGCTGGGCTCGCGGAATAATGTAACGACAAGCGGCTGGTTTCGAGGTTCTGTCTTTGGTCTGATTCAATTTCGCTATAGATCGTGTCATCCACGAAGAAGCGCCCCACCATTCTTCCGCTAATGTTTGAGTGTTATCGGTACACGCTAAATTATCCATGAGTGTACACGCACACTACAATAATGACGCTTGGATTGCTCCGATCAAATCCGCACCCCGCACTTCTCTTGACCAAAAATTGGTGGGGCGCGTCTTCGTGGATGCAACGATCTATAGATCGAAGTGAATAGTAATAGAAAGTGAGAAAAACTGGAGCGAAGTGATTTCGGAATCAAAACTGCCTTGAACGTTTCTTTACTGAGGGTTAATTCTACTTGCCTTATTAACTTCGCAACCATAGAAACACCATGAGTCATTTACCAACGCGTGCATTGTTGTGTGTAATTTTCGGTGAAATTACACGTTACGGGCTCGTTTGTCACGATACAACGTTACAAAACGTTCCGTTACCCGTCTATTGCATTTGCAAGGATGTTGTAATTTAGCTCTTATGTATTACCTTTAATGCCTTAGGTATTTGAATTTAGCGCAAGAACAGTTGGGCAATGTTAGTTTTAGATTGCGGACGGAGTGGACGTAATTTTGGCTACTTGTTACAATTTGTTATGAAATGTGTATAAGATTTTAATTAGCGATCAGATAAGTGTGATCTTAATTATTTCACACAGTTTAAAAGTTTGGTTGATTCCGCGACTATTAGATCTTCTTAAACCATTTATGGCTCTATTGATTCTACTTTAGTAGAACCTAAAAAGAAATATCTTGAGGCCACGAAATGAAGTTTCACTATTAACAAGAAAGGGCTTGTTTCACTAGTTACTGATGTCTAATAAGAAGATAAAATCTAATAAAACTTTCTGGCCGCTGAACTTTAAGTTGAATGAACAGATTTTCTATCTGAAACTTTATCAAGAACCGTATAACTTCACAACAGAGTCATCAGTGACTACATATTTATTTTGAGAAAACCAGAGTTATTCAGTAATTATTTTAGGCTTTAAAACAAAGAACTATGAACCTGGACAGGGGATCATTTATATCGGGCTAATCTGTTAATCAAGTATTTATTAAAGCCATAGGATCAACTGATTATTTTTCTTTAGATTATTTTATCTTTATTTTTCTAATCTGCGTAATCACAATTAAATTCTTTATCCATAACTGTTACATTATTAATACTTATGTTGTGCAGTCAGCGTCATACCTAAAGTGGCCAAAAAGTAGACAATGCAACCATAACAAAGACGTGTTGCGTGTAGGGTTGCCAGGCGTCCGGCTTTAGCCGGACATGTTTGGCTTTTTAGGGTCTTGTCCGGCCAAATGTTGCCTTGTCCGGCTTTTGTTAGGCTTTTTATTCGGTTGCCGCGCCAGGCGAAACTAAAGCCACAGAATCATATGAAGCGCACGCATCAGGATGTTGGTTAGCAACCGATGATGATGGTACTCACTTATGAGCTGACACTAATTGCACCCCCCCCCCCACCGTCACATGTCCGGCTTTTAGGGTAAAATGTCCGGCCAAATGAAACACAAAGTCCGGCTTTTGTGATTTTGGACCTGGCAACCCTAGTTGCGTGAGAACTACTATTGGCTACTCTGGGTGACACGAACTATTTGACACTGACTGTATGAAATTGTAATACACGTCCTTTACTATTATGACATATTATATTACTAGCTTTCCGCCCGCGGCTTCGGCGCGTGGAATTATGTCTGTCACAGAAAAACTTTAACGCGCGCGTCCTTGTTTCAAAAACCGGGATAAAAACTATCCTAATACTATGTCCTTTCCCGGGACTATCTCTATGCCAAATTTCATCTAAATCGGTTCAGTGGTTTAGGTGTGAAAGCAAGACAGACAGACAGAGTCACTTTCGCATTTATAATATTAGTATAGATGACTGAGTGTCTTTGGTTTGTTGTTGAACATTTTTGTCTTTGAAGAATACTTAGATCCAAAATCACCTTCACATTTGAAGAGCTATTCAAAACTCATTTCGGATTTTAATGTGCGTGTTCAACTGGTTCTGAAATAAATATCGATTTAAATAAAGGATATTACACAAGTAGTAAGTACTAAAATACTCGTAAAAACATTCATGAAAACAGAATTTCGTTGTAAACGCGATAATTAAATGGTGATTTATTAACCGGCATGAAAGTTATCACTCCATAACGTTACAGTTAAAGTTAACTACCACAACGTTTACCGATAACCTATCATTGTGGTATCATTGTCCAGTATCAGTAAGGTACAATAAATTAAACACTAGCACCTTATTTACTTGAAATAGGTGCGACTTTGCGACAACAATAGGTACAGAACATGCTCTCGACTGATCAACAAAGTTATAAATCATTTTATAATTTCCTTGATAAAAAATCACGAACACATTTCTAGATGATATGACAGCGACGGAATAGCACTTATCTATTTCCCTTTATTTCACTTTATACGTATTTGAGGATAAATAAACTATGGAAAATTATTTAAATTGCTATATCGCGACCACAGAACTAATATATTACTAGGCAGACATAAATCTCTCAGCATTTACTTGTATTGAATAAATAATACTTATGACTTGGCCAACCCACGCTTTATTTGCCTCGGGTATAATAGGATACTTTCTACGCAGCAATCGTACGGTGACTTTTTTCTATCACAATATTCGCTTTCGTCATCCATTCTGCGAATAGAATAGCTAATATCAGCGAAAACTTCATCATCATCATTTCATCCATAGGGAGTCCACTGCTGCACTGCTGAACATATGCCTCCCCCAATGATTTCCATAATGACCGGTTGGTAGCGGCTTGCATCCAGGGCCTTCCTGCAGCTACCTTTATAAGGTCGTCGGTCCATCCTTGAGGGAGGTCTTTGTCTAGCAGTCGATGGCATTAGGTTGAAACGATCGGACGAAACTAGAACTAAAGGACAGCTTATCATTTCCTTGCAGATTTTGTTATTAGAAAAAGAAGTGTGTGTTCACAGTAATCATAGGGGAACCAGACGCAGGTAGACGTACCAACCCTATATTGTTGACATTCCACCAGCTCGCACTAAGCGTTTTGATGAGTCTTTTATAATGCGAACAGCTAGGGACTGGAATTCGCTGCCTGCTGCTGTCTTTCCCGAAGACTATAATCCGGGCATTTTCAAGGCGAGACTGAATAGGCACTTACAGGG
The DNA here is from genome assembly GCF_963855985.1 of Ostrinia nubilalis. Taxonomy (NCBI): domain Eukaryota; kingdom Metazoa; phylum Arthropoda; class Insecta; order Lepidoptera; family Crambidae; genus Ostrinia; species Ostrinia nubilalis. The sequence goes on from NC_087103.1 coordinate 12,202,456, forward strand.
CAGATATGTACCATCCTAGACTGCATCCCACTTAACATCAGGTGCGATTGTGGTCAAATAACTGCCTTGTTATGCATAAAAAAAACTAAAATATGTACGGAAGGCGGTCTATGAAGCTCACAAAATACACTTCTTTATTAAATATGTAGTTGACATGGTGCTAATTTACAATTTAAAAATAATAATGATACAGCAATATCATTTGTTTATAAACGATGTTAGTACTTTTTCAAGTTTTCCAAGTCCAAGCACGCGTTCGTGTTAACATTAATATGTTTATTGGCTGATCAGTATACTTTATCCTGGAGTTATAATGTCACGGCTTGCCATACGACGAAGTGATTTCATCAGATAAAAATCTATACGGGGCAATAACGCTTTAACCTTTAAAAGTTACTTGTTAGTAAATAGAACACGTTTGAATAAAATTGTTTACTCTTTTTTCCATCAATGATTTAGATTCAGGTTATCAACATGCCTTTGTTGGATTAAAAGTGCCAAGCGTCGATCGAAGTGTGGTTAATTTTGAATTAAAAGTTCAACGCAAAAATGTGTATTTTGCATTTCATTATCATATCATATGCAAATTCACCAACATGTTTATTTCCCGCAAGCGATCCGTCTTATTGCTTTTCTTTAGCTGAATCAGCATCCGCCTCATGCAGGTCAAGAGAAAAACATTTGCTTTAAAAATGTCAAGAGCTTCATGAAACTCATTAAGCCCATCCGCGTTCCCTTATAAAAACGCTACAGTTAATTTCCTTGTGTCAATGCATATTCACGAGGAAGCAATCTGGAGATGGAAGGTTTTTTTACTTGAAAAACTTAATTATTTGCACCAGGAAATGTCACAAGACGAGGATGTCCCATTTGCACAAATTTTTCTAACCTCATTGCGGAAATCGCTGGACTTTAACAACTTTTGCAAGGCTTACTGCTGTTTTAAGAATTCGCATTGCATCCTTTATTGCCTTGACGGTTTGTGTTTACTCAAAGCGAATTCATTATTTGAGCATTATTAAAACAAAAGAAATAACGATGTCAATGTGACTCAGAAACAAAACAAAAGACAACAAACGGAAATATGTGTTCGATTCGCAAAAACATTCTTGCAACGAAAGAGAAATCAATCAGTACATCGATCTCCGTTTCTTCGACACGCATTTTGCCATAATAATGACTATTAGTGATGGGCGGAATGCAAATATCAACGGAATGTGAATGTGAACTTCGGCCGAACATTTGGAATTTGAAATTCGGTCGAACGTCAGTTATTATGCCCGCGGTTGCGACAAAATTGACACATAAGCGCACCCACTTTTACTATCGTCGTAGAAATATTAAGTCTTTGATGTTAGACTACAAAGTACTTTGCCAAATTGCTTAATAAATGTAGCGAGCGGGGATATGGTTCATGAACCAGATTTCGGTGAACCTCGGTTCATTGAACTGAATCTGAAAGTACTGATTTAAACCGAACCAAATACCTTAGGAGTTCACTTTAAAGTGCCGTAATTCGACTAAAACTTGTGAAACAGACCTCGCCCATCACTAGTGATTACGTATCTAATCTAATTATGTGATCTCATTGCATGAGCTTACACGATCGTTTCTTTAGTATTGCCACTATTGCCAGGCACAAGGTAAAAGTACCATAAATAACTGCGGAAGTTGATACGCGTACATCGGATAAAATTGTACGTCGTAAATTTATAAAATGTAGAGTTAACATCGACGTAAAAAACTTAAGTTGATTGTTGACTTTTGTTATTGAGCGAATGTTATTTTGTGACTGAACTATCTGACTGAACGTATGCGTTTTATTTTATTCACTAACATATTTAATTAACTAGCTAATTTTCCGCGTAGATTCTGATTAATAATGTAAAGAAAAACCAAACATAAGGGTGTTTCTCTGCTATTTGGAAAATCGTCCATACAAGACTGTCCTGAAGTAATTTTATTCATTGTTGAGAAATTTTGCTAATGAAATTCAGGGCAATAGTAATTTAAATACATATCTAAAAAAGCCCACACATTTTCCCCTTAGTTTTTGAGTTATTGGCGATTTTTCGCAAAACTGCGACAGGGGACTGTTGCAACCACCCAGGGGAATGTTTTATGGACAAAAACAATTAGTATTTTTCTTTAAGTAAACAAACTCTTTATTTTTCTTTGCCATTATAAAAATATGTAAGTTTTTGAAACAAGAAATATTATTATTAAAACAAATATTACTAATTTATAATGACTTTTCTTAAGCCTAATAACAGTAGCATTAAACTTAACGAACAATTAAGTTTTAAGACTTAAATTGTATGACACTAAAGTCAATCTTTATAATAATCAAAAATGTAGTATCCTGCCTTTTAAAACAGAACCAAAAAAATACAAAAAGTAATAAACAAAAAACATTATTACTGCTAATTTTTGTTTTTTGACCCCGTTTCTGGTGAATGTAATATTGAAACGCTATTCTTGTTATTTCGTGTTGGGTCAGATGATCTTAAAGGCGCCTGATGTTCTTCTGCGAAATCTTCTGAATCAGATGTAGGTATTTTCTCTTCCGAAATTATTTGTTCATTATCATCATCATCATTTCAGCCATAGGACGTCCACTGCTGAACATAGGCCTCCCTCAAAGACTTCCATGTTGATCGATTCGTAGCGGCCTGCGTCCAGCGCCTTCCTACTATCTTTATAATGTCGTCGGTCCACCTTGTGTACCGTAAAACGCAGCGTGGGACGTCCACGCGGCCTCCACTACAGAACCTTGCTGCCGATGGGCCATCAGTTCTGCGTGCTATGTGCCTTCCTATTGCCACTTCAGCTTGCTAATCCGTCACCGACTTTAGTTCGTTTACGGATCTCCTCATTTCTGATTCGATCTCGTAAAGAAACACAAATTATTTGTTATGTCTTCATGACTTTCTTTTTTGCACGAAACTTAGCACAGTGCTCCCTCCAAACCTTTTTTACAGCCTTATGCTCACGACAACTCATATCTTTAACTGATTTTAATTAAAGTTTTACTTTTTTCTTCTTTTTTTCAATTTTTCTTGTAGGGTAATGTTTCAAGTCGATGATATCATAATTGCACAGCTATACGTTTTTGTTCTAGAAATTCTACTCATGTTGCGCGTAGCTTCTTTTTCGGTGAAATTTTGAGATAATACCTACTAAAAAGACGTTATTTTAGTGGTCAAAACCTAGGAAAACAGTAGTATGAACAGTCCCCTGTGGTATGAACAGTACCCTGTGCTATGAAATGACAGGGGAATGTTCGCCAGGGGAATGTTATTTTTACGTGAATACTTCATAAAACAATATCATTTAAAAACATTAAAATAAACGCAACTTATGTGGCTACATACTAGAAGATTAATTAATTTAAACAAATTGTCGTTATTAAAACTCTTAAAATAGTAAAAAAAAGGCTCACCAGGGGAATGTTTTCACTGACGGCCGAGACGCGTGGTTCACCAGATGACGCAGTCGTAGCATTAAACAAAATAGCGGCTGGCCACTAGCTACACAACTGAACAACCTTAACACCTATTGCGTTCCATTTCGCGATCTAAGTGCTTTGCGCCAAAACTAAATATGACTTTAAACCGGTTTTAAAATTTTAACAGGGGAATGTTTTAATAATTTGAGGACAGCATTCTCAGAAGGATATTTTGATTAAAATTATATTGTAAACATTGTTTGTGATGTATTAAGATGCTAACTGTTATTGTTAATGTATTTGGATATTTTTTATTCAAATATCAACAGCAATATAATAAACATTTGTAACAATATGTGTAATTCTGGAAAAGGGACGTACCAGGGGACTGTGATTTGAAACGTTTGAGGTTATTTATTCGAATATTCTATGATTAAATTACTAAATATGCTATGTCATGCTAAGAATACCTAATTCTATGTCGGTATTGATACAAAAACCTGAGAAATTTTAAGGTTTACTACATAAATTTAGCTTGGGACAGCGATTTTCCATTTAGTGGAGAAATGCCCATAAATACTATATTAAATATCTAACATTTTTTCCCCTTTGTAATTAATACATATTCTCTAAAGTTCGGTGTCTCCGATTCTTTAGGTCATCACGAAAATTAATATAGGTTATTAGAACTGGAAGAATTTTTGCTCGAAAGCAATTGTCCCAGACATAAATCAGAGAGAGAGATAGGCACTTTCGTTATCAAAGAAATCAGAGAAAGTGCTTACAAGTAGGCCAACGACACACTTACTTGGTATTTGGGAATAATAATAATATTAAAACGTTTTTGTCATTAATTGCTTTGTTTACAACGCCAATAACGTAGTTAGGCGGAGCTGGCTTTGGATCCGGTTTATTTTTCACATGACATTTGCGTTATTTTGAACTGAGTCGCAGAACCCAATTAAAGAGGAGTATGTTTTGTTATTTTTTGCCGTTTTTTGTTCTGTTTGAAGACCTTTTGCCGCTCTTCTCTTGTTTTAGCGTCTCATGAATAGAAATGATGTTCCCATTTCATTATTGGAATTGTATTGTTGTTTATTGTAGACATTTATTTTTAGTCTTATATCCAAGGTATTTTTTAATGAAATAAGAATGTTGAGCTTTGATTTTTGTGAGACAAAGAATTTGATAGGTTTCCGAAATAATAAGGAAAATGTGTAATGATGAAATTTTACATATTTCTATTAGCGTTTCTCTAATGGCATAAAATTGAAAAATGATTGCGTATTTTATTTTTCTATTTACCGTTCTGGAAGCGTCTCTAATCTGGATGCGTGTGGCCAGGGACAGAAAACGGTGGAGGGTTGAAGAGGAGGCCTATGTTCGAAGGCGAACCCAAAGGCTGACATAGATAGATAGATAGACCGTTCTGGAAACTTAACTGACAATCAGGCTTATTAAACCTTCAAAGATTGTTTTTAACGCGGTGTCAAACTGTTAATCGTTTTCGTTAATTATGATGGTAAAAGTTATAAAAACGCAATCACAATTAGAGCTTTATTGACATAATTATTATGATTTGAATTACAATAAGTCTGAGGCAATATTTACAGTTTATTTCATTCCAAATAAAACGGTTATTGTTTGACCTCAATGATTATTGAAGTTTAATTTGTAATTTATATTTGTTGCAGGTAAGTTCGAGTTGATACCATAGAATAAAAACCTTTTCAAGGTAGGTAATGTATGCTACTTTAACGCCCGTATTCAGAAACATTACGATGAGGTCTCACAGTGCGCGTGGACGCACAGGGTGACACACGAACCAATCACAGAGCTCTATGCAACGCTGTGCGTTTTGCTGCTTCACTTAAGCAAGCACTTTTGTGAATACGGGCGTAACACTGACTTTACGCGTATGCAGCGGAAGTAAAAAAACTCTCATGGATTTCCAACTTGACTGAGTCATCATGATGAATCACTTTCAGAGAAAACCAAAACACTGAATCCTTTCGCCATTTGGCATTTCTTAAACTGTAACAAAGCTGTTTAATTTTGTTCTTCCTCGAACACTCTCGTTAGAAACTGACCTAATTTCTCTTAATTACTTATTAATTAGTTTGAGTTCAATTCATGACTCCGTCTTAAATTCAACAAAGCTTTTACTCTTTTATATTATTTCTCTCTTTTGCTGAAAGGCGTCCAATGATTACCTACTTGTAGGTAATATGTAAAGTCATTACTCAGAGAACAGAACATGTAACTCCAAGGAAATACTTCCGGACATATCACTTTACATGCATTGAATGCATATTCAAATAAAAGTAATCATTGAATAAAAACAGCCGATGGTTGTGATGGTGTTTTTGGTGCGTCTTTCCTTATGTATATTATCAATTCGCTGCGGCTACAACCATCCAAATAAATGAAAAAAACAAAAGACAGGCGATACTCAAAAATGTACAATCGCCATCATACCAGACTATCTACAGTTTTGTTGCAAAACCACACATAAAAGGTACCACAGAATGGCTTGAAGTGCGGCCAACTGTACAAAAATAATAAAACCAGAAACATAATACTAGGGCACAATGACCGTAATGCAAGTTGACCGGCATCCAACAAGGTCTGACCGTCTGAACCTCGGAAGCACCTGTAGTGTGCGCGTGCCATGACCGAATAGGGGCATCGCTCGAGATCGACCTGGCCAAGGCAAACCGACTCCACTACATCTGGTATTAAGCCACAAACTTGCTTGAGGACAAATGATGGCGTTGTCGTGCCATAAATATTAGGAAATCAATGTAATGTTGTTTTGGTTATGTCGATAGTCTTTGGTAAATCAACTAATGGCCTCCAAAATTACTATGACGTGAAAAATATTGTGATTGAAGAAGTAGTTGGAGACTGTCGGAGTTATTTAAATAAAAAAGCCACCGGTCTTAATGAATTCATAGAGCCAAGTGTAATAAGGAATCTAGATCAAAATGCTAATCAGAAAAGCAAACGCAATAAGCTACATTATTGTATCAGAACAATAAATTCACCGTGTTCATATACCGATTCAAGATAATCTAGCCGTGTTAACAGGCAACGTTTCCTCATACCCTCAGGCTGACAATAACTCATAGACATAAAAGGAGAGGAACGTAATTAGATTCACCATAAATGCAGTGGCGTCTACTATTCTACCGTGTGAACTATAACAGTCGTCTTTCTCGCACGAATGCTACACACCACATGTGGAAGCGAGACGAAATGTAATACAATGTCACGGAAGAGTTGTTTATCGATTAGACCTTGACAGCCAGTATGATTAATGCTCATGTCTTAATGACCAGTGGCTATTTGAAAAGGATTTAGGTTTCTTCGATAAGGTAGCTACTATAGAAATATCAGTGTACTCTACTGTCGAAATACATGAACTCGTTGTTGCAACGTTAACTTGAATTGCAAACAGTTAGTGCACCGTTTCATCAAAATTGAAATATTTGCTAATAACAATTTCCCCACTTTATCATAATAACACAGGAAGGAAAAATGTAATTTGCACTTTTCTGCTTAGAACGTAAAACACTTTGAACGTCGATAGCTGTAATTGAGCAACCGTTTTGCTGTTTCTTTTAGTTATACGTAGAAGTGAGGAGACGGTTATACTGTTGATGCGTGAAATTGGGTTCACTTCTTTCTTTCTAAACATTTCTGTGTAGATTTTTTAATCCACAACTTGCTAGTTTCCGTTATAACTTTAGAACCTCGTTAAAATTCTGTAGTTTATTAAGATTGTCTGACTTATAAATCGTCGCAGCGACAGCAAGATGAATTTGTTCTATATTAGATGAATGTATAACGCACTCACTGTGCCGTATGTCTCGAGAAGATTTGTTGACTGCTTTTCAAATGGAGTTATCGATTCGTGAAATGTAATCAACAGCCATCTGTGATTCATCTCAGTTGGGTACACTTCCTCCATTCTGTATGGTGAAAGTAGGCTCGAAGAGTACAAAGAGTTATAATTCGTTATATTCATTGCTGTATACATACTGGTTCCGAAAATCAATCATTGTGTTACTTGGGGCTTTAATTGACTTAACGTGGGCTGATCATGCTTTGTTATGGCTAAGTCGTGACAGATTACTAACTTCACTTTCAATGCTGCTAGTTTCAAAAATGAACATCACGATTGAGATTTATATTATTACTGCCATTCTTGAAAATATCTCATCGATTTTAAAGAGATATTCTGTTGGGAGTAGTTTAAGAGTTTAGCCTATATTTGGGGTCTTCTAATCATCGTTTGCTGCCAAAATTGTATCAGTCATAGCAGTGCATTCTTCTACTGCTCTTAAACGATTTATGTAAGCTCCAACGCCGATCTCGAGCACATTTCGAGTGTTTCGACCTTGGTCCAATTAAGTCTAAAGAGAGTTCGATTATGCCGCCTCACCATGATTGTGCAATTTTGCAGTATAATAAGCGCTTTTGTAGACGCATTTTTTATTTGGACTTGTTTTGAAACATTTTCGATGCTGCCATGTTTTATTTTTACAAGATTTGATAACAAATCTTTAATGTTCGTGGAACCTTGAATATTTATCAAAGATTCAAATACTGAGAATCTTCCGAGGTAGATATTTGGCGAATAGGAAGTACTTGTATATTTATAGCAAATTAGCGTCTAATAAACGCAAAATTACTATAATTAAACTATTAATTTATATCAGCAATAAGGATATAGGCACAATGTTATTTTCATGTTATTTCAAAGGTTGCTATTTCAACTATGAGCAGATGCATAGTTTTGCGCAATTCAATGTATGGTAATTAATGTTAATGTATTTACAGAGGTATTAAATATGCGAGTAAATGCACGAGATCTGAGAAGTGTTACCATCGATATGTCAACTCGATTGCCTGTTTAACATACTGGCACGTGGTTCGATCTTTATCTAATCAACAGTGATAAAAGGATTCCTGTTTCCCTTTTTCGAAAAATTAAAAGAGTCGATATTTTATACTTGAAGATGCATTTTTTGCATGCAAGTAAAGTTGTTCTTGTAAATGTTCCTCATTCCCTATTTTTAAAAGTAATCAAAAATTCTATAAGAATTTTCACTTTGCACAAGCGTACCGCAGTAAACCATTATCGCATTAATATTTTTTTACTAATGATAAGATAATGTTGGTTGTTTTTAATAACTGCAGTTATTAGGTAATAAAATGAGCATTAAATTTATGAGATAATAATTAACTCTAAATCCTTCTGCGATAGTCAGTATAATTTCTGCATGTAATTGTTTGGGAATTTTATTTTGTTTTTAAAATGATAGCTACTTAATTGCTATCGACGAGCTCGTAAGAAGATTATTTGCTTATTTGTTTCTTGCATTTAATTGCAATAATTGATTTATTGTATTTGAAGTGGCACGTGGAATGTTGTTTTTTAAACCTGATGATGTGTGACATTTACTTTGTTTTCTTATATTTTTTTGTTTTCCACACACATTTGCGCAAGAAGTTTATTGTTTGCTTATGAAGTATAATTCTTTTCCCCGTCTTTAGTTACTTATTTGTGCATTCATAATAAGAGTTAAGGCTCCGTTATCAGCATTGCTTTTCAATTTTCATGGCCGAGGTACTGATAATTGTGTCAAAAATAAACAAAGATAAGATTGGGAAAACATTTTATTTTTTCACTAAGAGTTATCTTATCTAGAGAGAACTGCAGAAAAATGTACTCATCGTAAATAAACTGTCATACGTTAATGTTTTGAATTTTTGAGGTGGGAAATTCGGCACATTCAGGTTTGTTTAACAAAACTGCAATCCTGATATCTCTAATGACTCTAGAGACAAGGTTTTTTTGGTCTTTTCTTCATCTGAGTACACTCAAGTTGAATCAAATCAGGGGTGAGCTCCAACCTCGGGAGTTTATTTTTCAGCAAAATTTAACCCAAAGTGTCCTATTATTACTTAGGACGGCCCCTTCTTCAATTTAGAGGGACATTATTTATAGGATGACCTCCTTTCAGTTCTTGTTTGTTCTGGCACACGGAATATAAAGGTATTTTACTTGTTATCTTGAAGAATTACGCGCAATATCGGTTGAGATTAAGAAGTCTTTCCTTAATTACCAAATAATTAACATTCTTTCCACATTTCCTTTAATTTTTTCTCCGTTTTCTTATATTATGTAGGCGGCAACAGCTGAGATGTGCCTTTATAAAATCTAATTGTCGACTAATCAAGTAAATTCCTTCTAAGCCTGTGATATCTTATCATTGTCTAAACTGGGAATTAATACTTATGTAATTTTACATTGTGTCCCCTATATGGGGAATTAAGTGAGTTTAACACTGCAACTGTAACCAAACCACTGTCACTGTTAAATTTAACCGAGTTTATTTAGTATACCCATCAGGCCAGAGGGCGCCTTCAAGCCCACTCGATACACCTACGTAAACATTTTCCAGCTTGACCAGTATAACTCGTTTCCACCTATCATCAGTCCGATAAAAAACGCTTATACTGAATTGAAAACATGTAATAAAAAATCTCATCAACAATTTTACAAAATTGTGGTGCACGAATAAAATGGAGACATGTTACAGTGGTATCACTGTAACACTCAAAAAGCATTATTTTGTCAAACAATAATAACATTCTTTCCTGTTTTTCGAAACTGGCCCTTAAATGTAGAGATCGCAAGCCATTAAAACTCAAGTTATTTACTCGAGAGTGGTTTTCCTATGACAAGATCACGAATCACGATGATGCAATAAGATTCAGGTATTGTATGGTGTTGGTCACTTGCTTGACGACTCCCGTAATGATCAATAAACAATGACTTTGCAGTTTTAGCCAGAGCACAAAAAAGGAGGATAATATTTTCTCTAAAGGTCTAACTGGTCATGGAACCCTTACAACTTAATGAATTTCAACGTCTCTTTATTTTCGAAATTGCCCAATGATTTTCGTGACTTTGACTAGATTCGGTTGAAAATAATATTTTGGCATGATAAAAATCTTGATTTTAAATCGCTTTGACATACAAAATCATGAATTGTAATTAATACTGATACACTGAAGCATTGTCACGGTTCTTATTAGTTTCTTTTTTTGTGCGTGCTATTGACATAATTTATCGATATTATTATATTTAATATAATTTTGTTGTTTTCGCATTTATACTTATTCAAGTTTCATATTATTATCGTAAATCGGTCCACTTCAGACGAGGATTTTAGTGATAACCATCACTTTATAAAATGTACAGATGACGGCACCTAGTATACTTGATACTTGTAATATGCGCTATTTTGAAAGAAAAATCTATAGGTAAAGTACGGCCAACGAGAAGCGATACCAAATGTAAACAAACCCAATGTCATGGGTGAATCCGTCTGACTTTGACATATTTTGGCGGGAGAACGAGACATTACGACAAATACACAAGATGGGAAGAGACAATATAATATTGTCAACTCGACAGTCGTATCGACCTTTTGTATCGCTGCTAGTTGGCCGTACTTTAGTCTGATTTGATGTCGACTCTACTTATGTGTTGGCTTGTTTTGATTGAGGGCGCATAGGATTATACGTATATCCTTCAACAAGATTAATCATGGGAAAAGAAGCTAACCTGAAAATGGGTTGGTCCGTTAGATAGAGGTGTGTGAATATTTTTAATTTCTACATCTCTGTCTCATAGTAGCTTCTTATAGTAAGTAGAGACAGTAGAAGTTATTTAGAGAAGGATAGATGATATTATCGAAGTTGATGTTTGTGGAAAAATCCATTTTTAAACAAGGCCAGAGCGGACTATTAAGAATTCCGAAATTCTGAGTAACTGGGGTGCTGCGCCTTGTTTTTCAAGTACCGTTAGACACTGTCACTAGGTATATGAATATACAATATACCTTACGTACTACCTAGTACGTATAAAATGTATTTGTTATGCACAGCCTTATCAATTTATCAGCGCCAATAATATTTACAACGCTTATCAGAAGTGGATAAATAAGTTTATTCAAACTCATGAATTTATATCGTATATCAATCAATCACTAACGTGTCTTGTCGATAGTTAATCGCTCACTAATTTAAATAATTTAACTCGGTTTAAATGGTAGCTGTAAATTATTGTTTTCCTCCTAACATTTCGTCAGCAATTTGCTATTTGTTCAGTCCTGCACATTTGTGTTGATAAATAAGACTTATTAAAACTAAATAAGGTACTACAATCTTTATCTTCATATGTTTTGTCTCGATAAATAAACATGAATACTGATCGAGTTTATCATAATTTAGTGTCAATTTGTATTTGCATAAAATTAAATTAAAAATAGCAACATTACCAGAAACTGTTTAGTATGATTGAACGTCGGAAAATGCTCTTTGATTGCAATCAAATTAAGCATTAATTACGTTTCTCAAAGCTTAAGACGACTTTTTGAGTACCTAATCAAAATCCCGTCATCAAATAATCAAACATTGTGAAATAATTCTGGAGGTATCAAACATTAAGCCGGCTTCAGTTTCATTTTGAAATTGCAAAATGGAATTTAATCCGTCTTAGGCCCAGTTTTTTGATTCATAGTTAAAATAACAAATTGTTAAATTTTGCTACTAATGGTTAAATATTAACAAAATGTTAACTAATAGTTAAAAAATGTACTAAAAGTCAAGCTAACCATTGTTCGAAAAACATTTTTTTCTGATATTTAACCACTTGTCATTTGACATCTGTCTAATTTGACCATTGGTTATTTTAACTACGAATCAAAAAACCGGGCCTTAAACAATTCTATTGAGTTAAGAAGTACATAGATACACTTGATGTCTAGTAGTACATCTTAGGCCCGGTTTTTTGATTCGTAGTTAAAATAACCAATGGTCAAATTTGACAGATGTCAAATGACAAGTGGTTAAATATCAGAAATAAATGTTTTTCGAACAATGGTTAGTTTGACTTTTAGTACATTTTTTAACTATTCGTTTACATTTTGTTAATATTTAACCATTAGTAGCAAAATTTAACAATTAGTTATTTTAACTATGAATCAAAAAACTGGGCCTTAGATGAGTATTATATTTTCCAAATTAAAAGTGATGCCATGGACTTTGTTTTTAGTTCTTGACTTGTATTGCGTAGGTCAGACCGATTGTGACTGTAGCGAAATGATTGTGCCCATTGTGGGCATCATTTGAGTGTCATATAACTGAGACGCGTGTGCGTGTGCCGTATCTTCCCTTTTCTTTTAATCCAAGCTAGTATAAGTGGTAGAAGCCTTGTAATTTATCTGACAGATAAGTTCCTGATAGCTATCAGGGACATCAGCTAGTGGTAAAGTAGGCCGTCGTTAATAAGTAGACACGCCTGTATTTTTTACTAGCTTTCCGCCCGCGGCTTCGCCCGCGTGGAATTTTTTCTGTCACAGAAAAACGTTATCGCGGCGTCCCTGTTTCAAACACCGGGATAAAAACTATCCTATGTCCTTTCCCGGAACTCAAACTATATCTATGCCAAATTTCATCAAAATCGGTTCAGTGGTTTAGGCGTGAAAGCGAGACAGACAGACAGTTACTTTCGCATTTATAATATTAGTATATGTTAGATAGGGCTTACTTATAAGTATGTATCGAGGAAGTTTTAAGGCCGGGTAGCAGAGAAAATGGCGAAAATGAGGTTTTCATTTTTCATTTTTGAGGTACTAAACAGTAAAATTAAAGGCTAAGATTTTTATTGGGCATAGTTGAGGATATTTTCTAGGGCTATTAACGGATGGAAACACGATTTGATGAAGTTGACTCGATAGAATATATTCCCAAAGTTACCTCTATTCGTTTTCTATTTATGGTTTTATTTTTAAAATAAGCGATTTGAGATTCTAAATCTTTTACTAAACTAAAGTTCAGAAATAACTTGAGGGCTTTTAACGGATGAAATTTTTATATTGCGTCTTATTTAGTTACTATGTTAAAAAATGTGGAAAAAATCGTCCATGACGGCTTGGACAATCTCAATCAGTCGCGCGGTGGCGCTTACGGAGGACGGACGCGTGTCAGTTTTTTGGCCGTGACAGTTCGCGATTTGTCAATATTTTTGACAATGATGACTTTGATGAGTCACAGTATAATAATATCAGTGTTACTGGAGAAAGCTTAAATTTTTGATAATTAAGAATTATCAATTTTGTCTACCTATTGAAATTTAAATCGTTCGCATCCTTTTAAACGAAGACTCTACTCATGATACATAGTACATTCCTCAAATATGAGACAAAACCAATGTGTTAAAATTACATTTTAATAGTACCTACATACAATCGTCTTACACTCTTTAGAAGAGCACACTGACACAAATAAATAATAAAAAATACTGTCTATGGTCTGTAGCTATAGGTCTAAGCTGTAAGATAGAAGAATCTTCTAACCAAAAAGATGGCAGATGCAGCAGATGTTAACGGATTTAAAACTGGAGTTCATATGACTCCTTGTAGACTTGAGTCTCTAGAGCGTCCCTTCCTCCACCATGCGTAAGAATGTTTCAAAAAAATACTGTCTAAGGTCTGTAGCTAAAGGTCTACGCTGCAAGATGGAAGAATCTTCTACCCAAAAAGATGGCAGATGCAGCAGATGTCAACGGATTTAAAACTGGAGTTGATGTGACTCCTTGTAGACTTGAGTGTCTAGAGCGTCCCTTCCTCCACCATGCGTAAGAATTTTCACAAGAATACTGTCTAAGGTCTGTAGCTAAAGGTCTAAGCCGTAAGATAGAAGAATCTTATAGCCAAAAATATGGCAGATGCAGCAGATATCAACGGATTTAAAACTGGAGTTCATGTGTATCCTTGTAGTTTTGAGTCTCTAGAGCAGTGGTTCTTAACCTTTAAGTCATGAGGGACCATTTTACCAAATTTCTGTCTTGTCAGAGACCACCTCATAATCGGTCAAAACCAGTTTGACTGCAAAAATCAGTTAAAAGTGGTTTTGACCAAGGTGTGCAAGTGCACATCGTGGACTACTTGGAATGCCTCCAGGGACCACCGGTTAAGAACCACTGCTCTAGAGCGTCCCTTCCTCCACCATGCGTAAGAATGTTTCAAAAATACTGTCTAAGGTCTGTAGCTAAAGGTCTAAGCTGCAAGATAAAAGAATCTTCTAGACAATAACTTTCAAACTATAATTTGAACGAATTTTGCTATTAGTGGACAAATTTCTGCTCACGATGGACTAATTATCTGATATACTCTCGACTCTCTAAAGCACAACATTTATAAAAATTTTGCTGCGGTAATGCTCTCTAGGTGCAATGTGTGATGCTCGTTGCTCATAGTGATTTTCGATACAGAGCCCCGTACATACATTATACATAAATTATGGAAAGAAAACACCCAGACCAATACAAACAAATATGTATGCAATTTTGGTAGGTATGATATTTTTATTTTTATTTAATAGACTGACCGCATCTAGCATTGCAAACAAACCTCAGTGATTTATGCCAATGCATTTAATTGTAATATGTTTAAGAACTTCCTTTGTAAAATGATAATAAATGAAAAAAAAAATTAATAAACAAAAAGACTGAACAAAATTGATGCGTGTACTGATTAATGTAATTAACCACATGCAAAGCTTTGTGAATTGCAATAACTATAATTTATTATCCAAGCTCTAAATAATCGCTACTACGAGTAACTGATCATAAAATGTTTTTCCAATCGCTCAAGCTCCCGAGGATCTACCGATAGGTCGGGTGACGTAATCTTGAAATTCTTTTAGCCGGCGCGGAACTTCCGGAAGGTCGGGTGACGCCACGCCTCTTTGAACCGTGTTTACTTTGGCAGTTATATTCTATATTTATTCGATTCTAAAATGTATTCCCAAAAATTTTGAAAGTTGTTTTAATTTGTATTACTTGGAAATGATTTATATTAGAAAGTGCTGTGAGTGTGACGCTTGAACGGAAGGAAGTCAACCTAACCTAACCAACTGCGTATTTCTAAACTGCTATTTCTATACTGTGTAGCCGCGAGAGCTCTTTGGCGCGCTGTCTTTGGCGAAGTATTGCGCGCGCAGATTTTGACAGCGCGAAATACCTACATTAGCAGAAATACCAAGCCTTAACATTAACTCTGCGCAAAAAATTAGGAGTAACACAACACAAACATAAATAACCACGTCACGATCTTTATGAGTTCCGTAGTATATTTTTTGTAACTCTATGAGTAATATTGCTTTAGATCATATCTACGTAAATTTTCGTCGAGTGTGCATAATTTTTTGCGAGTTATTTGCTATACTTCTGGTATTAACGTACTATGACGTCAGTATTTATTTATAATATTGTTTATTTATAACAATAGGGTAGCGGGAATTCCCCAAAACCGTAAGTATCTCTAGCGAAAAAGTATAATATGTTACGTGCAATTAACATCATTAATTTGTAATGTCATCCATACAAGGAAAAAACAAAGCTATAAAAATTTAATCTAATGCCTCATTTTAACCGTAATATTCTAACATCATTCTCACAAAATTGTTTGTTTGAAGGCTAGGCGTATTTATATTATACACAGTACCCTATATGGTTCTTCTAGAATGTTGGTGGTCGATCAGTCAGTTACACTGTTTTAGCCGTCATAGTCATCTGACCTATATCATAATTTGATATTTAAATTGTATTATTAAAAAGTTTTCTCTGATATTTTATTGACTTGACTCGTTATTTTACTTGTATGTGCATGCATGCACATACCTACTACCTACCTACAAGTATGTATATTTTAGGTTCAAAGATTACCGCCCACATTTCAAATTTTGTGTAAGTCTAAGACTAGGCGCAGACCATCGATTTTTAGTTGGCCGATAGTTGTGCCCGATTTTAAATTGTATGAAGAATCGGCCAAATTGAATCGGCGTAATGTGCGCACTTCCATACATGCCCATACTGATCAACTGCTCGACTAAACTATCGGCCGACGAAAAATCAATGGTCTGCGCATAGGCTTAGTCACTACGACCACCCAGCCAAACGCAGATGTCCAATTAATTATAAAATCCAGACATCCCAGAGTATTATTGTTTATTTTATGTTTATTATTTCTCATAATCAAACGAAATAAATCTAGATGGTCGACGTATAAACATTTCACCTTTGACCCGACCTTATCATTACCGTTATCCCAGAGGTCACGGTACAGTTGGTACGGTATACAACCGGTTTGCTAACTCTATTATTAACTTTTTGCGGTGTTTTAACCACAGGTAGTGGTAATAGAGTCTAAATTGCAACAAAATATACAGGATGATGTGCTGACAATGCTTTCATACCCCAAACGACATTTGTATGACCTCGAATAGTAATGAGAGAGATTTGCATGAGTTGCTCTTGGTGATTCCAAGTCCTGGCTGCGAGACTCGATATTTTTAGAATGACTCACTTTCTGGTTTTGAAACGAAAAACGTGATTTTCCTACTTTTTGTTATGAGGGAAATCCAAATGGCTTCAGTTAGTAATGCCGAATTAATGTTTAGGCTTGTATTATTTATTTTTAAATACTAATCTGTGCTTTTGTGTGTAATTTATGGAAATCGTTTTTCAAAGCAGGTTTTGAAAAACGATTTCCATATATTCGGATTCACCATAAAATTACTATTATGGAACAGCAATGACTGTGTTGAGTAAAGGATTCACGCTAAAACATTTAAAATAAATTACTTTCTATTTCACCATATTACACCACTAAGTAAGTAGGATAAAAATTCTAGAACTATTTTTGTTATGTATTTGGATTCCGCTAGTCAGTCTTAAATCCAAGATTTTCTAAACCATTGTTAAATCGCGCGTTAAAAGAGTTTTATTATTACAAATTAAAAATATACACGAAAAGGAAACTAAAATTAAAACAAAATTAAGTAAAGCTACTCTTCAGACTCGCAGTTAACAAAATTAACATAAATTGCTTCTAAATGGCATGTTTATAAAACTGATAAGTAGTAAACATGTGTTCCTGTTTGTCACACAATGTCATTGTTTCGAAATCGCGGTCCTATTTCATTTATTGGTATGATTAATGATTTATTTATAGCTAGCACATTGTGTGCAAACTCAGAACATTAGTATTCGACTGTATTATCTCGTATCCGGATTTTGACAAAGGATATAATTGCGAGTTACGACTGCAAATTGCTGATTTTAAGTTTGCAAATTCATTTATTCGTTTGTTTTATTCAGAGATGATTGGGAAATAAAAAGGAAGAGAACTTACCTAAAGAAACGCAAAGATGTAGCGAAACATATGTTAACAACTTACTTAAAAACATTTGACTGCGAGCAAAAACATTTTTAATATTTTTTGGACTAGGACAAAATAATGCTCCAAAACCATGACACTAAATTCCAAAAGTATTACTTACTTACATTTTTATTTTAACAAATTTTTCTTTCACACAAAAGAAAACATAATATTATTATTGTATTGAAAATTTGACATGTAGGTAATGAACATTATAAATACATTTCTTATTCTTAATAAATTGCCTCGTAAATTGTTTGACGAAAAAAAAATCTGGATAAATACGATCAACATGTTCTAAGTAAGTAAATAAGGAAATAATTTAAATAGACTAGACACAAACAATTAAAATAAAACCTTAATACTTAAATCTCTTTGACAAATATTAATTTACACATTAATTACTTAATTTAATGCTTTGCGTTACGTTCGTGTTCAATTACTTTCACCTTTTGTTTGTTTTGTATTGTTTACTATACAAAATTGCACACAACTTTGCACAATAGAGTTCAATGTTCTGTGGAGTGTTTGCTAACAGTTTATCAAACTAGGTACAGTTAACAGCGCAACAAGCTATACATTCTCTTTGCAAAAGCGCCCTTATCACAAAAGGGTGCTACTATGTTTACCTTAATTTCGTACTGTTAACATACTAAAGTTTAAGCAGTTAGGAACGGAGTTCGGATATACGAAATAATTAGCTAATTAGTTTAGTGTTTTGACATATAAATCATCTTTATCAGGTCGTTATATTAAATTGGACATCATACGTTGCGATTTTTTGTCGTATATTCTGTATCTATTTAATCAACTAATAGGGTGTAGAATTATTCAACTGATTGTTTTATTAATTTTAATATCTTCAGTTTATTCTATGAAAAAACGAAGAGAGAGTAAACGGCAGTTATTTCAATATTCTGCTTCCTGATATGAATAATAATTTCATGCTAGACATGCTCTATTAAATTTCCATTAGGTGTAAATTACAAACGATCGCACAGTGGGCCGACAAGATTTTTCTGGAAACAGGAGACGTGTTTGAAAACATTCCAGTTCAGTTCCCATACTTCACACAAATCGTATCGTTATCGTTACGGAATGGCTACAATCAGTACTGCACCTTCCACAGCTAATAATAACGGCGATAATAAATCACACGAACAAATAACGGAGCGTTTTCCCCAGCCCACTGGGAAATGACATTGACCTCCATTCGAATGTCTTTTGTCTACGCTCTGAAATTAACTTCATTGTTGATTGTCCGTGTTTCGTTATGTATCACACGGGCGTACGCCTTTGTTTGGTACAAATCCGATACTGAACATTTGTTGCCAAGTGTTTTTGCACTAGTGGCTCGTCCAGACTTTGTCTGGGTTAATAAACCAACGCTCTTTAATACTCTAGTACTAAACTAAGCAAAGCTTGTTTATAAGTAGATTCCCGAAAAATCTGACGATGAATATATTAAACATATTGCAATACATTTCAAACAGATTCATACGCACAATGATTATTGTATTATTCTGAATTTATTATGATTAAACTCGCGACTACTACTAGCATAGTATTCGTACCACTTGGCCACTTGGGCAACAAAAATGTGTTTTATAAATAATATTTTGAAGTAAGTGATATGTACGTACTTTACTATTTATTTATACTTTTTTTTATATGTATTTCGAAGTTTGTCATAACATAAACATAAAAAAATGGAGACACCTTTACATAATCGTTCTAAAGTAATAAATCAAACGTAAATAAAATAGCATAATTATTATTATTATGACTCATTATTCTGACTAATTCAACAGTGTCCTTTAATGAATTAAATTGGTTCTGTTGCTTGTAATTAATGATATAATTTAATATGTTGCTTGTATGTATGTATAAAACAAGACGGCTCATTACTTGTACATAATTTATACTCATTATAAAGTTAAATAAATATAAGTTATTTAATTGGAATTATGTTTGATGTTTTTGTTGAATTTTCCACGGTAAATAAATAATATGAGCGTCAAAAAAAGTTACTAACTGACGGATATATTGTTATTTTTACCTCATTTTTGAGGACCAGCCAGAATTTCGACATTTTTTAAATTACATTCATGACATCTGATTCTAAATGTTAAAACGCCAGATACGTAACATTCGAAATGATACAGGTTTTTTATGGATTGCATTCTTCGATGATATAAAATTCCTACTAAAATCGTCCCTAATCTAATACCTTCTCCATGTCGCTTGTCAGTGTTGCCACATCTCCGGATTCCTGGACCGATTCCAAAATGGAACTTATTTACGTAATTCTACATACCTATGCGACGATTCGAATCCTTTTGTAGCTCATAAACAACCGGATCAATACTGAATGCTGTATTGTTTCCAGCCCATTAGCACTTTCACTGTGAATAGCTTGGAGAAATCGTTTTACAATAGCCAAGGTTTTGCCGAGTGGGCCACACAACCAATTTAGTCTGAGCTATGGACCTAATGTTCACCCCGCGACGACACCGCGAAT
The DNA here is from genome assembly GCF_963855985.1 of Ostrinia nubilalis. Classification (NCBI taxonomy): domain Eukaryota; kingdom Metazoa; phylum Arthropoda; class Insecta; order Lepidoptera; family Crambidae; genus Ostrinia; species Ostrinia nubilalis. Next base: position 12,222,728 of record NC_087103.1, read on the forward strand.
TGGGGATTCCAAAAATTTTCCAATGAAGTCAAAATGTTTGAGTGACTCAGAGCTGCTTTGGATTAAAAAATAAAATTGTTTATTTATTAATATCAATAACAGATTGAGTTCTAACTAAGTAATAGAATTCAAATCTTGCAGGATTACAAAGAGAATTTTCTTAATCGAATGAAGATTCATCTCTGAATCATCAGAGCTCCAATAACGGTGGGCGTATTTGCATGATTTGCTACACTCTTAATAATTTCGGTCATGATTTTACGGTCACGCGTAGAAAGTATGCCATTTGGTTATCGCAATTGGGATCTATTTAGAGTTCATATTTCATCAGCCCATTTTCAATATTACGATACCGTTACGGTGAATAACAGGGTAACAACGTTAGAGGTGGCTGCGTGAGCGGTAAAGCAAATTATACCATAGGATCCAAGTAGTTTATTATCTAATCTTATCTGCCATGTTTTCCTGTGGGGATTCACTACATAACGTCACAGACTACGTAACAATGAAGCCAAGAAAACTGTGCTAATGCTTTTTTAAGTTCTTATGATTTTCAACATCGTCATATGGTATGCGTATTCATCGCGTCTCTATCTCAACAACGAATTGGGTAAAGGTACTCTGCTGCCATCGTTTATAACTTTTACCAAAAGGATTATACATTTATTCTAATTTCGCTCTTATTCTACTATTCTTCAACGGAAACGGAATTCATTGTTAAAACACCAACAATTTCTGTTTTCCACTGTACACCGCTGAAATATGCAAATGCCACTCTCGTTTCTACTTTCAGTCATGTTACATCTTCGTCGCACCGCACAAACATCTCAACAATACCTGCATTCAATTACCCAACGTTAGCGACAAACGCGAACCTCGGTGAAATCGCGGCGAAAGCGTTTGCGCAACTGTTCCTCGATCACAAACGGGAACAGAACAGCTCGGTATACAGGCTGTCCCTGTAAGTAAGGATCAAACAAAAAGGATTGATTCTACGGCTCAAATGCCACTACTTTCTCCAAGAGAAGGAAGTTCAAATCTTCCAAAAATGTTTAAACTTTTCATACAAATTGTCTTTAGTAAAATCAGCCAATTACCTAGTATGGGGAGTGGGGATGTTCTTTTTTTTCTGAGAATTTTGTTCCTGTAGAGTGTAGAAAATCGTATTTGGATTTTGCACAATAAAATAAATCCTTTTTGTTTAATCCATACTTACAGGGACACCCTGTATTTGCGAATGTCACCACCAATGGTACACGTCACCTTTCTCTGGACATAAATATGGCTCGCGTAACCAAAGCGAACCCTTCCGCACTTTGTCACCACTTGTGACAGTAACTGCACCCGCTTCGAGAATTAATAGTATCGCCAGTGAAACTGCCAATTTATGGTCTAACACCTTTTCCTGAATTCGTAACGATCTGGACACAGAAATAATCCTAAAGGATGCTAAGAAAATTACAGAAGGCACAATATTGACATTTCCGTCGGTTGCTATGAAGAAATTTTTGACGTTCTTCGTCGTATTAGTGACAGAAGGTCGTCGTAACATGCAGAAAGGTAATCTTATATGACATCAGTACCTATCCGATTACAGCTTTCGTAAGGCATGTTGTAACACTTGTAACGACGAAACTTAAATCCTGACTATAATTTTATCGTTAGAGTTAGTAACTTTTAATAGTACAAGTGATTATATTGGCAAAAGCAATTTTAACTTTCAATATTTCTACATCATTATTGACCTGGTATTTGAGTTCTAGATAAACAAACAGCTGCTGATAATATTGTAAAACACCGTTTTAAATGCTTGGATTGTTGTTTATTTGATCAGTCGATTGTTATCACGCCAAGATTGGTGCCAACATGGTTTCATTGTATCATTAAACTAATTTGAAACTGATAGAGGATTTAATCTGGGGGCACGGCAGTGCCCCCACCAAGTCGAGCAAAAAAGCGGCACGGCCGTACCATCCTTTTCTCGAAGCAATTCAGGCCATTTTCGACTGCCTGTAACTTCGTTGTGGATAAAACTAGAAGGCTGAATTTTCATTAGCTATGCAGGCATTGTAAAGACACGGTATATTTAAAATTTCATTCAATTTGAATCAGTAGTTTAAGAATTATAACGGGTCAAAGTTACTTAATTTTGTCACTCACTGACTCACCGATCATCAAAACTCTAAGGCACTTCTAGCAGACCTAGAAGCTTCAAATTTGGAATATAAGTGGTGTTTGGTGTATGAATCAAGGAAAAACTAAAATATTTGGGGGCACGGTAGTGCAACCGCCAAGTCGAGTAAAATTTTTCAATTTCGGTACAGTTTTCTAGATACATAACTGCTGTCTACAAAATACAAAAAGAAATGAGATCCCATCAAAAACAATACTTGTCAAAAAAACCAAGTCTCGCAACTCAGTTGTTCTACGGTAAAAAGTTATGAGATCCATGTAATACCAAGTCCAGGCCAGGAAATCTTAAACGTTTTACATAAATATATTGACTTGGCCATCGCATGAAAACACGTGTAAATTAAATTATTTAGTGCGATGGCCAAGTCAATAATTTATGTAAAACGTTAAAGATTTCCTGGCCTGGACTTGGTATTACATGGATCTCACAACTTTTTACCGTAGAACAACTGAGTTGCGAGACTTGGTTTTTTTGACAAGTATTGTTTTTGATGGGATTATATCTTCTCCTAGTAATTAATTATGCAAATTATGCAAGCTTGAGACAAGCATAGATCGATGGTTTATAATGAAGTTACAATTAGCATTTACAATTAATTACATTACATATTCTTTTGAAATCTTGCGCTTCGTCAGAGAGGAGACAAATACACATTACTTATATCGCTTTATATTTTTTATACGTCAAGACAATTTTCCTTTAATCGTTTTAGCTCGAGTGTTTCTAATTGATACTGAATTCTACACGGAATAAAGCAATCAATCTTTTTTCGATACTTTACAGTGAAATGTCGATATTGTTATCCATAAAATGTATTATTAGAAAGATCTAAAATTCTTCCAACTGAATCCATGGAAATTTTATGTTTCAAAATAGACACGTCGGTTCCGATAGTTAAATCATCAAATAAACCAGTTGTTGTCGAAGAATGAAGGAGGACGAGATAGGGGAGACTGGCCCAAAGCGGGCACTCCGCCTAAAGCGGGCACCCCCCTCTAAACTTACACTCATTTGCTCGACTTGTTGTTTTGTCTTGTTCACGTTATCCCCCCGCCCCGCCGCTCCCGCGGAGGTCGTGTGTGCCACCTCCGAGTGACAACACCATGCGTGGACAGCGATAAACGAAATTCGACAATTTTATTTGAAAAAACTAAGGTATGGTTGTTGTGTTTTGGATTAAACTGAGTGACGTACGTTATTATCAATGTATGCGTAATGTGTTGCACCTACTTAACCGTGTTTTAAGGATATTTCCTTGAAAATTATTAAAAAGGAATTATAGTTTATGTTTTATGAAACGTGGTGTGGCGCAAAAGGCAAAGTGAGCAGGGCAAAATGAGCATGCTCACTTTACCCTCTTCATAGCCATATAAACTAACTTGCTTTTATTGTTAGTCCTCTACATTTATCGTGTAGGTATAGTCAGTTTTTCTTTGCTGGTAGAACAATGTAAACAATCTTTTTATAACTTATAAAGTAATATCAGTGAAAAAAATTAATAAATTATATGATTTGAAAAGACATGGTTGTGAGCTTTGTGTTTATCTTATTTTAAAACGAATTATTTCGTTAAAAAGGAATATTAAGATTGTTTACAATATTGGACAAACAAAGAAAAACAGACTTTAGTGTAGACATATATCTCTTATTATTTGACTTTTTAGATGGTAAATAAATATAAAAGAAAATCACAAAAAGGTTCTTGGAGTGAAGTTGTAATACTTCAGCTCAAAAGCTTCAAAATACTAGAAGATAATGATTCAAGACTGCATTATTCAAAGAGAGTTCCTTCTGATTAGTTTTATGTTTTAATTTTTATGTTGTTTGATGAATTTTTATGTCTAGAATCTATTTTTTCGCAATAAAGAAAGTATGATTCTCATTCTGTGTTTGAATAGACATTCCTTATTATTCAAAGGTCAGAATTATAAAGTAAAAATAAATAAAAAACTATTGCCCTCTGCATGCCCGTTTTGCCCGTGTGCCGGTGCTCGCTTTAGGCCACCCCCTCGGGCAAAGTGAGCAAGTGATAGTGTTTCGTATTTGAGTGCCTACTTTTTATATATTAGACAAATGAATGATTTGAAAATGCCATGTCAAACTACAATAAATGTAGTAACTGATCACGATAAAAACTTATTCCATTTTGCTTATTCTGTGTGTTTTTTTCCTACTTTACCTTAAGGTGCCCGCTTTGGGCCAGTCTCCCCTAAACACCGTGACAGGCGATTATTATTATGAATTTGACAACAAAATTATTCGTGCCAATATTGGCATTACGTCTTCGTCTAGCCGTCTCGTTACCGTTTGCGATGACAATACAAATTTAATACCAATTCTGTTGCGCAATCCATTCGACACTGTTTGGGCGATCGGATTTAGAGAGCGTTCGAAAGTGGACCACGGAAGCGAGAACCGGGCCATTGGGTGAAGAGAATCTACAAGTAGGTAACCAGACTGGGGCCTGATTACCCGTTTATCAGACCTTCTGAAAGCTAGCACGGTGATTTGACCTTTGTAATCATTGAAATAAGGGCGCCGGATCCATTCGCGACAGTACAACAAATTGAGAACCGTAAATTAATTAAATTACATTTGATTTGACTAAAAGCCAATTTCCAGTCAAGTATGATCGTTTATATGAATGTGGTGACCTATTTGGATAAATATTCACAGATTTTAAAAAATCGCGCACCAATTTGTCGAGGAAATATTTCCATGACTTATTATTAAGTATCCTACTTTGAGTAGAATGATTTATTGCGAACTGAATCCTAAAATTACCCCAGTTAATCTGGATTACGTGGACGATCATTTCATTATAAATTATGTGCTGTCTAATGCTCATGCTTCAAAATCTAACTTTCAACCTTATTATCGAGTAGGTCACTACAACGGTCAATTATTTCATCGCACGATCGAAGTTGCGGCACGTTGATGTTGCTCAAACGAATTACGTCTATATGTGCCATCCGAGTAACTGGTACGCGAACGTTGCATCCATGTTTGAGACCGAGTTTAAATAAGTCTTTTTGTACCTTATTAATCAAGCCTGTTACATGTTCGACTCCGTTCTCCTCTGGTATGCTGAAATCATCGCGGTATACGTCTGTAATGATGTGTTAACTTTCAGTGTTATCGTTTACATTAATGATGATTGAAATGTTTCTAATGACTGGAACAGAAGCATGGAATGCTAGAAAGTACCGACAATTTCCGCCGTGAAATGTCGGGAAGTGGCTGTCGTTCAATTTATACGAGTAATATAGATCTTATCGTTATTTGTTTTTATTAAACTCGAGTTATGAATTGCTTTCGTGTCTTTAATGGTTTTAAAGATTTGTTTGTCGTTTCCAAATTCGTTCAAGCTGGGATTTAGTTTAGTCCTAATTGCTTTGACAGGAACAGTAACCATATTTATCCATAATTTCTGGTTTTTCTTTGCGAATTAGAATATGCCTAAAGCCCCTTATCAGATTATGATAATTATCTCCCGCCGTCTCACTTAGTTAACCTAGTTACAAAGTATTTGTGTTTTCGCTATCCTGACCTCGTTTCTTACCTTCCTAGCAAATTTTCCTATCTAAACGATAGAGATAAAATTTATGTACTTTCTGCGATCCAACTTCACAGCGCCTGATCGTTTAAGTAAGGCCAAGTTATCTGACTCGGTAAATTTGCACTTGCACACAACTTAGGAGTGAATGATTTTAACTTCTGACTTAATGAAAGTTGTTTAGAAAACTGGTGCCGTTTTAAAACGGTTAAGTGATCTCGATTTGGTTGATCGAATATTATTTTCTAAAAATAAACGGAAATGGTGCCAGCTGAATATCTCTTTAGATCAATTGACCATTGGAGAGAGGTAATGGAGTGACTGAAGAGCTGATGCCAGATTGATGAAGTCTAAAGTAGATTTTGCAAAACTGTGCTGTAAACTAATTGCTTTCGTCAAATAGCGGTAGTAGCTCTTGTTAATAAAACGAGCGCTCGCTCACCGTACATTTGTTATTCATTGCGCACTGTGACATTGTTTTGTTTGTTAAACATAATATACTTTTATCTCACATTCTCTGTCGGGATCATAAATTATTCATTGTTCTTTTTTCGCTTCTTTGTTGCTTTGAATAATAAATTGAATTCCGCAATCGGCTTGTTTTTTAAACAATAATGTCATCAGCGTACGTGTGTTATATGGAACATCAGATGTTACGATTGCTATGAGTGTATTGTTTTGGTGTTTGGTGCTGAAAAAACTAGTTTGGAAAGTGCACTGCAGCTGTCACTTGTCAAGTCGTCACACGCAACGCATCGCTTGCTTGCTCTACATTTTCGTTTAGAAGAGTATCTTGAATGTTTGAGTTATCAACTGCATTTAACTTGAACATGGAGATAAATTAATGATGCTTGATACACTGCCGAAAGGAGGTTGCGATTTTAATTTTAAATGCTAGTTATTTCTAGTATTCAGTAGTAAAATAAATCCACATACTTAGCATCTTACACATTCGGTACTTTCATCATCATTTAATTATCAACGGTGTAACTACATGGATTGCGGATAGACTGCTGCTTCAGTTCATTGATTAATTTAAGCTTCGTCTTCTCATGAAGTCATGATCCTCATGATTCTCTTACAAAAACGGCTTGAGTCCTAGTGGTTACATTAGTCTTTTGACAGTCACGATCGCGTATCAAGTTATTCTGCGCAACGATATCCTCATTACGCCAATCAAGCCGCATTAATTTTTACTGCCACGTTTAGACAGCTACTTATTTCTAAACGAATTCTTAATAGACAGTTGTGCTTAGTAGTCTATTTTTGTCTTCGAAATTACATAATTACATCTCTTTATGCGTTGCTTAGATTTTTTATCGGCTAAGTTGGTAAGATGCCTAATTAGAGATTAGTTTACAGTTTTCACGCTCTCTTTCGTGTCTGTGATGATTTGTGGCTCGTGATGATGTATTTATAGATGATAGTTGAAACTCGTTCAATACTGTTAAATTCTTTACTGATACGGTATAATTTGGCCATGACCTAATCAGGAAATATGTCATGTTATCATCAATTGATGCTCAATGTTTGACAGATGGTCAGTCTGTTAGTACAGTTCGTGAACGATTGTATTGTACTTAACAAATTCGCTAATTGGATTGTGTCACGTGTTGAATTTAAGCAGGTACTCACGTTTTATTTTATTACCAAATTAACGTAACATGTGGATTTGTTATTATAGCTGGTGTTGTTGATGCCTAATTATGACCTTGACTCACGCAATTCACGGTTGCGGTCGCATAACGAAGTTCTAACTGAACACTGAACAGTAAATTCGCGTGAATGAAACACAGTGACGTGTTAAATCAAATTCATATACAAATTCCTTGACTCCACTTTAAATATCGTTAATATCGTTAGGACTTCTATCTACTACTACGCAAAATTTCATTTTATGTCAGTTCTTATTTTATATCAATTTGCTGTGTCCAAGCTGTTAATGTCCCTATAATAAAGTTGTTTACATTTTCTTTCATTTGACGTAGAGTAGACTAGAATGTATTCCTAGCTAGCTATCGAGAAAAAAACTAGCTTTGAAAATATTATCATTGATTCATTATGTATGTTTTCCTAGCTAGCTATCGCGAAAAATACTAGCCTTGAAAATATTATTATCATTATGTATTTTAATTTTTGTCATTACATCATCAATATCGGCACTAAACTAGATGTCGTTGACTGATTGAATATTCTGTTTACCGATGACATCATTGTAAAATAAATAAACGTTCAGGTTTAGCAAATAGTAATCGTCCTAAGATCGCTTCCTGTTAAAAACATGCTGATTATAAATTATAATAATACGGATGAATAGATTGTGACGTCAGTAAGTCCCTAAATGTGCTAAATGTGTGGCTATCTGACGCACTAACGTCAAACTTGTTTGGTAAGTAAGACGCACATTCGGCGATTATTTTGATGATATCGTAATTTTAAACGTCTGTTTGTTATTTTTTATTCATTTGGGTCAGATTGTAAGCGATGGAAACCAGATAGCTTAACGTACCTTAGCAAAACATGTGCGTATTTTGTGGTATTATTGTGTGGCTCATGCGTAAACTTTTTGCTAAACATAACGTTTTTTTTGTGGAAAATATTTAATAATACATTTATAGAGATCACGTGTACTAGCTAGTTATTGGTAAATCTTTTTCTGACAGAGCCTCAATACAAAAGTGGTTATTTATTGACATCAGCAATATGCAAATTTTGTTTGGAAAAAACAAAAAACTTAAGTTTGTATAAAAAAAAAAAACAAAATGAGCATCGCATAAAACCATAAATAATGAAACGTCAAACCGCGAAAACGGTATCATTGCCGTCTATAAAAAGAACTCAAAACGTAATCCCGAGATACGGCATTGAAAATCAATTCAGCGGTTGCTACACGGTCTGCACTAGCAATGGAAAGGCAAAAGTTGAATTACGTAACGGAATTGTGTAACCGCACGGTGAAAGAAGTGGTCTCACCAGCGGGCTTGCAGTGTTGCAGCCGGCATGGTCATGACTAGCCGACTGCGCGGCTTGTATCGCGCCACGCGTTAAACCCAGTTCAAACAAAACATTCCGTGGTACTGTGATTATTCTTAATAAACCTGACGGGAGTGTGTCTAACCCCCTCCTTGCCGTGGATTTTTAGGTATCAATGCTTGACCTAAAGTGGAGTTACGTTTAGAAAGCATGTCGCCTCTTTTGCTTTTGTTTGCGAAGGAGCTTATGGTCACTCGGATGAGGTTTACGTCCAAGTTTTAAACTCTTGAGTGTTTTTTGTTTATTTTGACCCCAGGTTCGCATTTCCAAATGTTTTTCACTATCTTCAGTGTTACGAATTTTCAGGAAACATTTTCCTCAATCCTTTGCAAAATACCTTCATGAATTAATCATGAGGAAAAAGGTTTTTTTTATAGAAAATTTGAGGAATACTTAAGAAAAAATTTTTTTACTGTCGCTTTCCTTACTGCTATATTATGGCTCTACCTACTCTATTCAATTTCATTATCACGTAAAGATCTCTATTTTCTAGCTTAGTTTGTAAAAACATTACACAGAACGGACAATATGCATGTCATTAGATAATAAATTGTCATGATCATTTATTTATAATAGCCATAATAGGATTTAATTGTATAACAGAAGCCTGTGGATGCGACATGTATTTATTGCAAAGTCAACTCTATCACTGTTGTCATATGACTCGAATCACGTAGAGCCTATTCACGCCCACATGAACAGTTTGGACTCGATAACTGATAGAAGTTTTTTTTAGTAATCGATTGTATCGTTACTTTAAAATGTTATTCTTACGTCATGATGACCTTAATTAATGCGTCAGCAGATTTGCGGCTTCTCAGACCAATCTCTGTACCGTAACTGGGTCAGCGTTCTTTCATAATGAAACCAGACAACCAGTTTTACATTATGTACAATATTGTTGTTTCTTTTCTCACTTGACTGTTGCCTCATTTATTCTGAGGCTGGGCTCCTTTTTGGGAACATTCTGACTTCCAAATTCTTCAATTAAAAGAAAAAAAAAGTTACGAGCAATATTGAATACCATTCCTCTCGTATTGTTTACAACTTAATACGGCGAATTCCTAAATATTCACTCCATAAAGACGTTTTGTAAATAGGCCGATGTTGGCATAAGTTGTTGGCATAACGTCTAAAACGCGCATCTTTGGCAAACTACACTGTGTGATATTCCAAGTAGAACTTTAACCTCATAAACATAACGTCTCCTATCATTTCTGATAAACATCGTTGGTGTTGGTCTACGTGTATGGTACATCATCTGTCATATTTCATGTTGGCATAGCCGTGAACTTTATTTCCTACAAATTAAGGTCAGTTTTAAGTTAAAAATGTAGCGCCCTTCCTTGTTTTAATATTTCCGCAGTTATTTTGATGTATTTCTCTTGGCTCAATATCAAAATCACGAGACAAATTCACTGATAAATTGCAATTGCATAAACGTGATGTTGTGAGAACATTCCCTAATTACCGAATAGCATATTTTTTGGATTCCGTCAATAGATTTTGTCATTTTCCTCTTAGCAATTAAATTGCGATGATATTTAACATTAAACAAAACACTGTTGTGTTGAATGGCTACTTTTAAGTGTTAGTTTAGATAGATAGTTATTTATAGCTTGGGCAAGGCAGAAAGTCCATCGATTCAATTTAACTTTAACTATCAACTATCAGGCCACTCAACTTTGTCAAGTGATTGAAATAGTTGCAACATAATTTATGGACCAGTTCAATATTCAGGGGCCTACATACGCTAATTTAAGAAGCTCATTAGTATGCTGAGTCTGAGTATGGTCAGGTGATGATAATTATAAATAACATTGAATAATAAGCTATTAAAATTGCATTGTTTCATTCTAAAACACTGTGCTTTTTTGTCTTTTGTACATCAAAACAAAATGAAAATACATTCGGTAGCTAAAACGGCTTACATGATGTTTAGAGTAGAATAAATATGGAATAGAAGTAGAATAATAGTTGCGTTAAATAAAGTACCTACCTACGTAAATTAACCAACCCGTCTGGCCAGCTTGGGGAGTATAGGTCAAATCTTCTGTATGCTTTTTAGTAAATTAAAGAGCTTCTGTATAAGCTCTGTATGGGCAGGGTACATAGTACGCAGAACTGACGGCCGATGGGGCAGAAAGGTTCTGGAATGGAGGCCGCGTAGCGGAAAACGCAGCGTAGGACGTCCACCTACAAGGTGGACCGACGACATCGTAAAGGTAGCAGGGAAGCGCTGGACGCAGGCCGCTACCAATCGATCGACATGGAAAGCATTGGGGGAGGCGTATGTTCAGCAGTGGACGTCCTATGGCTGAAATGATGATGATGAAATTAAAGAGGCTCGTTCTTCTGAATAGAGACTCAATCACCTGATGATGAAGCAAGAAGTTTTTTTATCTTATGAACATTGCAAATTATAAGATACCGAGTGCTAAATTAAAATCCAAATACAAAAAACTAATAGCGCCCGCTTATGTTATACTGTCACGTTCAGTTATTTTGTTTGAAGATGACAATTATGTTTGCATTTTATTAGCACCACTTGTGTCAGTGTCTAGAATAGTTTGTAAATGTTTACGGTCCTAGGTTAAGACAATAGTTCATTATCTCCCTACATGGCACTCCGTGGGAGTTTTCATAGCTTAGTTTCTCAATAACTTTTTATTCATCATATTGTGCGCGAAACAAACGCTTGTAAGTTGATTATAAACTTTTCTATTTTCATTTGTAAAATGTTATCAACATTTTAAAAAGTAAAACACTCATGTCTCTAGCTTTTGGTAAAAAATGAAGTGATTTTGATTTATCTTAATATTGTCTAGCCTAAAAAACCTAGTCGAATCTAAAGCTTGATTTTCAATGCGTGATTTTTCGACTTTCAAAGCGAGATTACAAGACAGCTTTAAAACTTTAAAATGACAATATTTACATAACAATGCCAAGAAATAATTATGCATTAGATAATTAATGAGCTAGATCATCACGAACGAAAGAACACTACCGGCATTTCAACACGTGCTAAAATTTTATGCGAAATGCAATCACAAACGTAACTGCGATTGCAATGGAAATCTTACTGCGCTGTAACAAAGTCTAGATTCTGATAACAGCAATAGTGAAAGAAATTCGATTTCTTAGTAGACGGCTATCGACCGGCTGATGTTGATTGTCTTCATTAAATTTATATTCGCGCGTAAAAGTGAAGGCTTCCAGATTCTGCAACATTTCTATTTTGCCGGGTACATAATATAAAATCTGTAGTTTTATTTGTCTGAACTTTTGAAAGTATAACAAGTTTTTAGTCAAAAAGAGTCTAGTGAAGAATATTAACTAACATGTCTTACTAGACAACGAGCCAATTCCACCAGCCCCCTTCCATCACTGGTGAACCGGGCGCAGGTTAGCGTACCATTCCACCAGCTCGCACTAAGCGTTTTGATGACTTTTTTATAATTCGAAACTCTAGTTCGAAAATTGGCTGCCTGCTGTTGTCTTTCCCGAAGACTATAATCCGGGCCTTTTCAAGGCGAGTGTGAATAGACACTTACAGGGCAGATATGTACCATCCTAGACTGCATCCCACTTAACACCAGGTGCGATTGTGGTCAAATAGCCTTGTTATGCATAAAACATATTTTTTACCAAACAAAACGGTCATAGTGGGCGTCGAAAACTACGTTTACCTCGGATCCATATAGGGTCGTTAGAATATAAGACAGCCCTTTAAGGTTAATAGATTTGTTTGCATCATTAGCTGTTGCCGATCTTGCGAAATGTCTGGCTCTTGCCCAATTAAAACTTCATACCACACATTTTCGTGATTAACAATTCAAATCTTCACTAAAATTCTGTTTATGTTTTTAATTATCTACTTTCAACCTTACCTATCAATCAAACGATAAGCATTTTCGTCATGTTGTTATGTCTAATCATTTACAGTGGCATAATTTTGTATAATTAATAAATTGTTCGAATCAAACTTCTCGCACCCCGCGCTTCCTTCGACCAAAAATTGGCGGGGCGCGTCTTCATGGATGAAAAGATCTATACTGGCTATTAAATACCTTTTCAGTCTATAATATAATATTGTAATCTGTCTGATGATAGTAACAAATTATTTCCGCCTCATTCAATAATGTGACCTATTGCAACAGACGTAATAAAAAGTGCCATAAATGTGTTTTTATGTCTTTGTTACATCTGCACAGATAAGTAGCAATACTATAAAATATTGATGTGCATTGGTGCTGTTATACAACTCAACTATTAATTCTTTGAACACAACAATAAATTGCGTTGCATGTTGAAATGGCAGATCACGTTGAAATTTTTATGGAATGTCATCAGCATACAAATAAAAAATACGTCTCTTTACACATTTGTAAAAGTAAATATCGCGTAAATTCGTCATTAAGGCTCATCATAAGTAATTGCAGTTAAGGTTCTGTCCAATAATTGTGGAAAAAAACCCGAGAGATCGTCAAAAGTTGTTAGTTTAACTGAAATATATCTTAATTGTCCAATTAAGTCTTTTCTTCAATGTCAGATTTCCCTCTTACACAGGTCAACGACCCAGAGACCAAGATCTGAGATAACCTCATGGTCGAAACTGACGGCTGACGTGACCTGTCTCTTGATGCAACTCCGTTCGATATTTATTTAAAAGAATTTTAATCGAAGGCACGGTATCGAAGGTCTCCTTGAAAACAAACAAGTGACTGCTAACTCGAATATTGATATAACAAATTGTGAAAGACTTCGTTTTAAATCACTTCACTGGGCTTCTTCACTAATACAACCAAACTCCCAATTTATCTGTAAACAGCAAGAAAAAAATTCATTCACACTATTACAAATACACATTTGCTTGGGATATTTCACACTATAATTACACCATTGAACTTTAGTGTACTTTGTGCAAGTATTGCAAGACATAATGATGTCATTAATGTCAACCAAAAAGTTGCAACCACAATTTATTCTTTCGAGTAAGTGAATTTAGTACACTTATGCTGTTTTCCAGTAAAGGAAGCTTATGATGACACAGGCGTTGTGTCACTTTAGGCTCGTGTTTCAAGGCTTTTAGTTTGTCGAAGGCTAAAAGCAAACATTTGAAAGTACGTCCTAAAGCCATATGAGTGTCTCACGTGATCCCGAGAAAATGGAACGTGACATCGACAAAACGTGATCTCCAATTGACGTCTTGTATCGCTATTTTGATTTAGTCCAATCGCACCACGCTTTCAATCTAAAACAATTGTATAAAACGATGTAGTTTTCCGATGCATTTATCATTGATTGCGATTGTATGTAATCTTGTCCATTGTCGAGTTTTTCCTTTGCATATTAACATATTTAATAATTCAAATAGTTTCTTTTTTTTTCATCTCAACGAGCAGACTTGTTTGATCTATTCATTGTTCATTGGCTTTCTCTTTATATCGGTTTATTATTTCAAATTAATTAATCACATCATTAAACTTCTCTTCTCAATGACGCATAAGATCTGTATCACGCATTCCTTTAATACGGTTCAATAGTGTAGTGCAGCCCAGCTCACTTGCTCTCTTCAAACTAGCTGAACATTGTCTAGCATCGTATGCTGTTGCAATACGGGTTATTTTGCAATTGAATTGTAATGGTCTGGTGTGTTGCCTGTACTTTACCATTCATCGAGCATTGATGTGCGTACAAGACAGGCAAGGTCGATCCGTTCGGCGTCTCATGCGCACCGGCTTTCGAAACAGTTCCGCCAGCCTTACTCGGTTTTCTCTGGCCCACTAGTACGTAGGAAATCGAATCGAGCCTGCAGCAACATAAACGTTTTTTGAAAGTTAATATCAAATAATGTTTAATGGAAAGTCCACTCTCTACCTACCTTTTTAATAAACATCGCATCCAATTTTCGAAACAGTTCAAAAGATGTAAAAAATGATTTATGTTTCAGCACCATCTAAAATAATTATCATCTATTTATGTTCATAAATCAATCCTATGACTACATGTCCGACTGACTGCGTGCTCATACGCCGAAGTCATGAAAGTGTGTTAAACGTTTTTGTTTATCGTCTTAACATCTTCTAACCGCGAAGTATGTTAATGTTGTTTTTCCCAGATATACATCTTTAATTTAAGTTTTATTTCTCTAATATTGGTTTGGAAGCTGTTTTAAAAAAGTGTTTTTGTCTATTATGCCAAAATATTTGCAGATTATCACTTTTGTGTTTTTTGAATAGTTCCAAATTTTGTAATCCATTCGTAATTTGTTGTACCTATACTTATTGTATGTAATATTAATGACTGTATTCATATTTCACAATATTGTGTTGTTGTTCGAACCCTGAAATCAACATTTTTGCATATTGATCAGATTTTTTCTTAGAAACCAATTATGATTGTTCAATATTTTCCGCGCCGTTCACTGCGTTGAGCTGATGGGAATTTACACTGCAGGGGTCAACCACGGATAATAGCCTCAATGTGGAAGCTGTCACACCGCCCTTGGCTTTCATTGCAGTCGGTCGTTTATGTTGTGGTCTCGTAATCTCGTTTAAAAGACATTAAGGCCTATGCAGATAACCAAGATCGCACCGCGTAAAATTGCTTTCCACCGCTTGGGGTGCAACCAGTGGAACCGGTACGAGTCAATATCCTCCAAGACCGCTTTTTCAATAATACCTCCAACCTTCACGAAGGTCGATGCCTGAATTCAATTATACAGATTACTGAAAGGCTTCTGTGGAAAATTTGCGCGCAATATTCATGCGGACAATTAGGAGAGGTGACACATTCCCGTTCAGATATTTATGTTATTGTCTTTGCAGTTGAAGTGATACTGAATTATTTTGAATTGTGAGTGATAAGTGATGTGGTGATAATGTCTTCGGGTGTATGGGATCTCATGCCGGTGCGATGCCGCTGGATTGAGACGTTGAGGCACTGTGGGAAGACTCTGCTGCGTCGGCAAAGACGACTCCTCAGAAGAATCAAGAAGGTAACCTGTCATTAAAAGATCTGATATGGGAAATAATAACAGCTACTGTTTCCAGTCATGAAATAATAATACAGTTGATAATAGTAATAATAAAAACAGCATTGAAACTGCCGGTAATGACAGCCAATCTGTAATATACCTCATAAGCAATACCGGAGATGAAGATGTAACTGTAAATTCTAGATCGATCCAGTATGAAAAATATTATTTCCCGGTAAAGTAATTATTTGTAAGTTATAATATTTTTTTGTTGTGTTACGTTTGACTGAACAGTTTAGGCACTTCTAGGTTTGACTTAGTCAAAGGCCGAAATAAGAATTCACTTCGGGGTTTGCCTGAAGGCCTTGGTCAAACCTAGGATAGACCAGTCATTCCGCGAAGAGACTGCATATCGACCTTTGACTATGACATATACATTTTTATATTCTTTTTTTTAATGAATATTATGATCCATATTTGAAGTTTTAAAAGACAGGATCCATATTTGAATTACAAATTATTGTTAGCTTTACAAATTTTTGAGAGTTGAATCGAATCAACAATCACCATTGTTTTCACAGGTTTGTGAACATTTTTAAGTATTAACGTTCCAATGTCAATAGGTAATTCACGCCACTAAACTGATATTTATTTATTGAATTTAAATTCGACTTCTGAATGTACATGAGTTGCGAAATCGGAGAATCATCGGTCATTGTGTATCGTGCAATACGACGAAACACAAAAGGCTGGGGTTGTGAAACAGATCGAAGTGTCCACTGAGCATTGTTTTATTAGTATTTAATTAGATGCACTGTCAGTTGTTCTTAGTGAATCGTCTCTAACGCTCTGCGCGAGCTCTTATTGTCAGTAAGTTTTTTATGTTTTGTTTACATTTAAAGTATCAAGAATACTGTTCTAAAGTATTAATTGTTCAGAAATATTTCGAGGAATTTCTGAGATCTCGTTTTTTTCAATAGGAATGAAAGTATCAATATTTCATTACATTCATAGTAATAATTGTGTGATACAAATAAAACTTTTTTAATAAGGTTTTTCATTGTTCTACTTTAAAAACTACTTGTGAGAACTTAATTATTTTTATGTAACAGTTTTACTAAGTACTGCAAATTTTTACTTCACGACCGTTGACCCTGCCCCAGTTACGTTGTTGATAAAACATCCGTTGTTAGTGATAAGGTGCACTTAAAAAGTGATATAATTCAGTTCCTTTTAATTACAAAATTTTAATAAACGAAACTTGACCTCTACTTTATTTTAGTCTTTTCTGTAGAAGTAAAAAGCCTTCCAAATTAAGTGCTTTACATAATATAAAGTACATTTCAATGTCAATAAACTGTATTCACAGGTTTCAAGATTAAAGAGGCTGAAATTTATTGTTTGCTAAAAATCCAAAACGGGCTTCAACATTAATAAAGTCTACGTAGATTCTCTAATTGAATTTTATGTAGACATCAAAGGACAAGAATTTTAATTAACTACACAATAAAATACAATTGTATTATGATTAATAAAAGCTTAAGATTTTTAGGAGATTTTTAGTTTTATTGGAGAGATGAAAGTAAAGGTGAGGTCTAATTTTACAGTTTAATTAATTTTCTCTTGTCGTAGTCTGAAATGCTAGAAATGTCACAGAAAGTTTCTGTAGGTTGTAAAAACTGATTATATGTTGTCTCTTGTTGTGGATTATGAAAGGTATTGAAAAAAAATTGTAGAGCCATCAAAGTTCATTGACATTTTTTCACCCCTTATCACGACTATCATTACTTCTTGGTATTCTTTCCAAGAGTAAAAGTACCTAAACAGATTCTCTTTCACTTACCAACAACATATCAATAGCAAAAATTCGTGGCCCCGCGTAAGTTTTGCAAGCGACCGCTTGCGCCATAGGTGCGCCCGCGCACGCGTTGCCAAACTCGACCGTTGTTATAATATCGCCGGTTTCACTTTGCGAATCTTGAAGTAGGTATACTTACACGTACACGTGCTCTCCTCAGGGTTGCCAGTCGACCGGGATTTAGTGGGATTCTCCCGACACCCGACAAAGTAAATCTCCCGAAAAATAACTTAATTTTAGTGCTCCCGCATCCATACATTTACTTTTTTGAAAATAGTTTTCGTGATAATAGGGTCATTTGATCTGGCAACCCTAGCTCTTCTCTTCATCTTCGGATTTGCCCCGAGCGAATGTGGGCCGAGTTGAAAAAGTTTGTTTACCAAATTTTGGCGAAATCGTTTTCTCTGCAGTTGATGAAATAAAAATGCAGCACTTAACCACTTATAACTACGTAATATTTACTCAAAATTTAGCAGTTTGATCAACCTCTTAGAAACCGGATAGGACTTAGCTCGGATCTCAAGATTTGCATGTATCTTTTTAAGGTCTTCTTCTGACCTAGATTCTTACTGAGTTATTCTTACAGGTAAATATTATACCTCAATGTTTAAATGTTAGTATGTAACTAGTATTTATTCTGTGGCATTATGTAAATGTTTAGCGAGTTCTTTGAAACTGTGATTCCCCTGGAGTGTTTAAGTATATTTTGTGATATATTATTGCTGACTTGCTGACCTATAAAAATGGGGCAAATGAACTTGGAATACAATAAATTTTAGGTTTATGTTCTTTCTACCTATCACGTCTATTTTGATTCTAGCTCTTTTCTCAAAAGAGAAAAACCTGTACCTTGGCTATTTTCCAGACATAATATTTTATGACAATAAATTAGCTTGAATGAACACATACAAAGTTTTACAGACCAACCTCAGGTCATTGGGTCGAGATGCTAAAAATATGCACGATGAACTGATGATTTTGTTTGTTTATACGCCTATAAACTCGTGCTACATTTATAACATGCTTTACGCCTTGTAAATCTATATATATAAAAGAAAGTCGTGTTAGTTACACCACTTATAACTCAAGAACGGCTGAACCGATTTAGCTGAAAATTGTCAGGGAGGTAGTTTAGAACCAGGAGAAGGACATAGGATACTTTTTATCCCGTTCGAAATTAAAAAAAAGTCTGCTTATTTATTGCCATTAAGGCGGAACAAAGTTCGCCGGGTCAGCTAGTTAAAGATAAAGATGCAATGTCTTTCGTTACACGAATTTGAATAGTTTTTCTGCCAATCGGCAAATTGTATGTTTTCTTATTTTCTATCAGAATGAAAGTTTTACTTATCTACCAACTTTTTTGTGAACGTCATAGTTCAAATGGCTATGTATGCGTTTGACCTTTCATCCAATAAATACTTCTTTGTTGGGATTTACACATTTTTGATTGACAGCAATATACAGTGCTAGTTTCACCACAATTTCCTCAGTTCTTATAAACTTATTTATTTATCCTAGTTAAATAAATTTTGAGATCTAAGTGCATATTGCTGTTATTAGTACCGTATGTTAAAACAACCGTTTGACAAAACACCAAAAGAGTTGTCTAAATAAACGAAAGTCAATAACCCGATCGGATGTTGCTCCTAATCACAGTACGAACATGTATGGTAGTGCGAACACTACACCGATTTGGTATCGGCCGATTCTTCATACTTTGAAGTCGACCCAACTATCAGCTAACTAAAAGTCTGTAGTCTGTAGGTTGCCTAAATTATCTATTTCACTTCTGTAATGGTGCGTCCAGAGACTGGGCAAAAGCCAATTCTACAGCACCTAAATTAAAGCTCAATTTCCTTTGTCCACAGGTGTACCTACACAGTTGGCGCTCCGCAGACGAGCTTAACATGTTGGTGGGTGCGAAGATCGGCGGCGCGACACCTCTGGTCATCGCCTGCAGGAACGGGCATTACGACGTTGCTGAGTACCTCATTGAGAGGTGCAAGGCGGATATTGAGCAGCCTGGATCAGGTGAGCATCATCTCAGTTTCATGCCAGCTCTAAATTCTGAATTTTGAGTGAAGCTACGGAAAAAAGCTAGTCTAAATAACCCTCCTTCTGGCTTGACTTACTTGACTTATAGTCCTATGTCCCCTAGATGGGTCAGAGGGCGTCCACAACAGTCCTCCATCGCGTTCGGTCTTGAGCTATGTGTTTGATCTCGCTCCAAGTCTCGCCGATCTTCTTTGCCTCGTCTGCCACAGTGCGCCGCCAAGTTTGCTTGGGGCGACTACGTTTGCGTTTTCCTTGGGGGTTACAATCCAGAGCCTGCTTGGGGATGTGATCCTCCTTCTGGCGCAGTCGGGTAAATAGCTTGCTAAGTAGAGCTCTAGATTCTGACTACACAGGAGTTGATTATGTGCGAAAGAGAGGAAAGAAATGGTATCTTAAAGCGTTTCTAAGTATTCAATTTAGATAGGTAAGGTTATTTATTCTCGGAGAAAAGGGGCTCGTATTAAATATTTAGTGATTCGTCATTCTGTTTCTAAGAAATCTACTTTATCTACGAGATTTTAAAAAAGTACTGAATGAATACCCAGAAGATAGGCAGCTGTTTTATATGCGTGTGTTGCGAAATGCTTGTATACGAGAATGCTTCCGTACTCTCTGTCTTAATTAATTAGCATGTATTATTCCGAAAACGAAATAGCTGCGTCGTAAATTTATCTGTAGAGCGTTCATTATGTAATTATTAATTTATACCCGTATGTCAGTTTTAGTGGATATTATTTATGTTGTTTATCTCAAAAGTCTACAAACATTCTAGTACTAGCAGGTTGATAAAGAACAGCTCAAATTGTAGAACTTTCATTTCTGTACACAAACTATCCATTGTTACTAGGTATCTATTACAATTACGTCTTCACAATAATAGTAAAACTGCTCTCGTAATTCCAACATTTAACTCTGCTGTAATTATTGTTCTCTGTAACATTTCTTTGTCGAATGCTCGTGATGACTTTCCTATTGCGTCAATAGTTTGGCGGCTGGCCATTTCACCTTACTAAATAAACACCGCGGTTGCGACTCGCTCAACTCTCTGGCAATTGACAAACGTGTGAGCAATTGATTACATATTGTGGATTGTTAGCAGCTAAATGTGTGTAAAATTTAAATAGGCTCAGCTAAAGAAGTCAGCATTTTATAAAGTCGTAGTAAAATTGACAATGTTTATTGTTTGGAAGTTTGGTTTGAAAGTAAGGAAGATTGTAGTCTTATTTTTAAACTTTTAATCGATTTTTTCTATGATTAATTTTGCGATCAGTCTGCTTCACATCTCGATCCTTTTAATCGAAAACGAATTTTTGATTGACAGATAACTCGATAAAAATTAATTGGTTTCTCAACGACAACATGGCAAAGCATGACAGAAGTTGTCAGAAGTCATTGTCTTAAAATGTCGGCGAAATGCTACAACAAAACATCATGTTTTCAATTAAAATCAAATATTAATTAATTTTCTTAAGGAAATTGTGTTAATTGTGAACATCATCATTAATAGAAGTGCTGTAAACAATGTGCCTGAGATGTTTGAGTTTTGCCGATTGCAAAAACGAGGAAAGAATGCGTACGCATTTCATAAATTTTTTCAACGCTAATGTAAACTTGTAGGAAGATTATATAGGAAGTGAAGTTAATAGGCTATCAAGCAATGTTGGCTTCTTCCTTCGATTTGCTTGTAATAATATCCGGTATTATCAGAATTATAGTTTAGTTACTGTTTTCAATAAGGCATCATGCTATGTTTTCAAGACGGATACCGAATAACCAATATATTATTTATCGGTAACCAGTAGAGATCCATGGAGGAGGCCTTTGTCCAGCAGTGGACGTCATTTGGCTGCAACGAAACGGGTTGGACGCAGACCGTCCCATTCGCATTTCGTCACGAATTCTAAAATGGTCCCATGAGTGGATAATCCATTAATTTTCGTACTACCTAGTAGTAATAATACCTAGGTATTGCTTTATAGTGGAGAGTCTCAGGTAACAGGTTTCAAGGCGCCATCGATCGAGTCCAATGCAAGTTTTCCCAGGTTTCCACGCAACTTGTCGCTTGCACATGATGCATGTGAATTATTATTACTCGTAGAATTG
Source organism: Ostrinia nubilalis (assembly GCF_963855985.1). Taxonomy (NCBI): domain Eukaryota; kingdom Metazoa; phylum Arthropoda; class Insecta; order Lepidoptera; family Crambidae; genus Ostrinia; species Ostrinia nubilalis. Next base: position 12,244,506 of record NC_087103.1, read on the forward strand.
CCACTCAAGTAACAATATTCAAGAATAGATTCAAGCCGATGTTTCACTTTTTTAATACTATCTAGTGTAGTGTTTCAATTTGTACCCGTTTTAGGTACAAATTGAAACTACTATTCCCACTTAGGGGCGCGATAGGGGCGACTTTGAAACGAAAATGTATAGTCTGATGTGCTGTCGACTGTACAAAACCCATGGCCATGGTCTACAAATTAAAGAATTACAGACCGACCTGTTTTCCGTTACTCATACTCTCCATGTCTAAAATTAACACTTAGTAGACATTTCTACTGTATTTGTCACTGTCAATTTGTCAGCCCTCCTCCAGGTCGGTGATTGACGAGGACTTACAACAAAAGCTAGACTGAAACGTGAATTATTCTAGAATGGTGTGAAGGTCGTGCTCACTGATTACCCAAGGCTCTCTCAAGGGCGCGTTTACAAAGCTTATTTATATTTATAACCTTGTCCTTGAGTATTGATTGAGGTTAACCCTTAACAGAAGTGATGAATAAAACAATACGGCTGTTTTTGTTACTACCTTTTGATAGAAGTATAAATGGAACGTTCGCCTATAATGTAACAAGCTAAGATTGACCTCTCTACAGATTTATTATAAGTACCTATAGATTTTTAGTCCGATTAAGTCATTGCAAGTGCATACCAAGTGCACGTGGAGACAAAACACTTAAAATCTTACGAATTCAATAAAAATTGTGATATAACCGAATGTTATCATAATTTATTTTAAGTAAATGCAATTGCAATGATTGAAAAATATATTAAATTGTTGCATAAATGATAATCTTGATGATATTATGCCGGATGCATGAGTTTGTATGCACCGGGCTGAATGTAAAAAAAAAAATATTTTTTGGAGCGTTCCGCACGCGTGAGCTAGCAGCTAGTGTATTCATTACTTTCATATGCAAAATCTTGTCGCGAACCCTGGTGAACCATTCCCTAGGCTTTAGGGCATCATGTGCGTTGAAATAATGCAAAATACGTATTACGACATCTACAATAAGTCCTTTTTTTGTTCCAGTGACATTTGACGGCGAAACAATAGAAGGTGCGCCACCGCTATGGTGCGCCGCGGCCGCAGGTCACTTGCAACTGGTCAGGTTGCTGGTTCGCGCTGGCGCGAATGTGAACTCTACGACGCGGACGCACAGCACGCCACTCAGGGCAGCGTGCTTTGACGGACACTACGATATTGTTAAGTTCCTAGTCGAGAACGGCGCTGGTGAGTTGGTCTACTGCATGCTTATGTAGTTATGTAATTATGCCTAGGATGCGCGCCGTGATAAAATCTTATCAACGAGAAATGTATGGGGTTATCGTGCAAATCGATAAAATGCCAAGATAAAAGTATCGTGGCGCGCATCCTAGGCTTACCTACTGGTAGTTTTAGAAAGAACACAGCTAGATATGTACCATATTGACATATCAACTGGTAAATTGTCTATTTACGAATAATACGGTCCCATAGTAAAAAAAAAGTATTGTATAGGTACCTATTTGATTTATCAGTCATCAGCGCTGCGCTAAATAGAGTTTGCACTCTCTATTTTCTTTTGATTAATTAACTAAACCAAATTACTGACCACACGCAACTCCTGCGCACTTATGCTCGTACATGTCAGTAATAATGGTCAATTTCGCTTACAGTCACTTGATTTTAATATCACGTTTTTATCTGTGCCTATTAAACTGTCCGTTAAACAGCAAAAATTCATTACAATTGTTCCACTCGTTATTTTTCAATTATCTCGTCAAGTGTGCTAATTACTGACACGCCATTCGCATTCCAGACATAGAAATAGCCAACCGGCACGGGCACACGTGTTTGATGATCGCGTGTTACAAGGGCCATATCAGAATCGCCAAGTATCTGCTGTCTTTGGACGCTGATGTCAACAGAAAGAGTGTTAAAGGCAATACAGCGCTACACGACTGCGCTGAAAGCGGGTCGCTGCATATACTGAAGATGCTGTTAGGGCATGGCGCTACGATGGACGTTGATTCATATGGTAAGTTTAGGAAGTCTGTCACAGAAAAAACTCATGAAACTCTTTTATTAAAAAGCACTTACACGTCCCAGTATTAACTCTACCACTGCTTCGGGACAATAAATGGGCCAGTGCGAAGAACAAGAAACCCAAAAAACTCAAGTCACTATTGTCAACCCTTGAACTAACCGGGCAACATGGAAAGCATTGGGGGAGGCCTATGTTCAGCAGTGGACGTCCTATGGCTGATGAAAATACAGTATTATGTCGCATTATAAACAGCTATAATAGTGGTAAAGACTAGCAGATTTCTACTAAACTTTAGTCTTTAACTTTAATCAATACTGCTTTCCATATAAAGTTTGGGCTATTTCTGTTGGTCATTGATTTAGCCTCTGGAAGTCTAGACTTGGCTGTGCTGTTTTAATAATGAATGGAAACAATGAAAAATGATTGCATATTGATTTGGCTATCCCAAAGCTTCCACAAAGCTTTTATTGCATAGTTAACATGTACGCGTGAACATATTAATGATATATACTAAAGGTTTCCGTACCAGATGTCCGTACTTTTGGCCAATTACGGCTCTTTTTGTCCTTCCCTTTAACCTTTAAGATACTTTCCTGGTGACAGACGTAAAGCCAACAATATGAAAATTGCATCCAGATTAGTAGTTTTGATTAGCGGTTCTCAAAACTTAATTCATTCAATGCACATTTTCACACAATCTTCATCAGTCTCGACCATAAATATACCATCATACCAATTGATCCTCATTATTACCAATTCCTTTTATCTTTCAGGAATGACACCACTCCTAGCAGCATCAGTAACGGGTCACACGCACATAGTCGAGCATTTAATAAACGTGGAGTACGGTTTAGTGACGAGGCAGCAACGTATTGATGCGTTGGAACTCCTCGGAGCGACGTACGTCGACAAGAGAAGAGACATGGTCGGGGCTTTAGCACTATGGAAACGAGCGATGGATGACAGGTGAGGGAATAGATACCTTATTGCCCAGTAATAAAAGTGGAGTACGGTTTAGTGACGTACGTCGACAAGAGAAGAGACCAGTAGGCCTAAGATGCGCGCCTTGATAACTTCTATCGACATCAATGTATGGGCAAAATCGATAAAATGGCGTGATAACCGTTTATCGCAGCGCGCATCTTAGGCCTAATGGTCGGCGGAATAGATACCTTTTTGCCTACATTAAAATCACCTTTGATGTCGATAAAGTGACTAAGGAACCAACATGTGCACGCTAGGTCTACCTAACCCGTCTAGACAGCGTGAGGAGTGTATGCCAAGTTCTCCATTTGCTTCTGGTAAATTAGAGATGATGTTCCTGCAGTGATCTGAAGATGAAGTTACATAGTTAACTTTTTGTTCACGTTTGAGTCACGTTAGACTCACGAGACACTCGTTTACTGCCCACAAGGAATCATATTGGGAAGCACCTGGGTACGGGTAGCGCAGTACTAAAGCCCAGTCTCTGAGCACATAGAATTTTGTCCAATGACCCCAAGCTACCCATCCTTATCGCTCGCGCGTAATTATATTGCTGTCGCGACTGTGCGACGGGCGCGCCGGCCGGCTGCAGTGAGTGTGCGAGCGCGACAGCAACATAATTACGCGCGAGCGATAAGAATGGGTAGCTTGGGGTCATTGGACCAAATTCTACGTGCTCGCAGACCAGACTATAGTCGTTATGGAAATCCGTGGGGAAATCCTTTATCCGCAGAGGACGGATTCGGTTGAAAAACGAAACGTAAAGTCCTCAAGTATCATGTTACCGTGTTCTAAAATAATTCTTTTTTTTTTTTCAGATTTCCCGCCGACGGCACGGAACCCATTCCAAAGCCGAAAGACGTGCCGCGCATAGAAGCATACGACTTCGCGGTCGAGCCGAGTAACGCGCAACAACTGGAGGAAATACTCGCCGACCCTGATGCCATGAGGATGCAAGCTCTCGTCATTAGAGAAAGGATTCTAGGTACGTGGACACTTGCAAACATATACCACACTAGCGGCCGCCCGCGACTTCGTACGCGTGGATCCCATTTTACCCCCTGCATCTATCTTACGCGGTTTAGATTTTTTCATACAAATGTTTTTTCCCGCTAACTCCCGTTCCCGTGGGTATTTTGCAATATGCTGTTGTAACTAAGCTTTAAATTTACTAAGGTATGTGCATGCCAAATTTCAAGCGTCTAACTTAAGCGATTTAGATTTTTCATACAAAAGGATTTTCCCGCTATTTCCCGTTCCCGTGGGAATTTCGGGAATTCCTTTCTTAGTGCACCTCTACGGTACCTAAGCTACGTCGCTTCCAAATTTCAAGTGCCTACGTTTAGCCGTTTAGGCTGTGCGTTGGTCTGTCAGTCAGTCAGTTTCTCCTTTTGTATATTTATATTTAGATTAGATACTGTGGTATGGGTGAAGTAGGTATATGTCGCGAGCAAAATCTAGTGATGAAAAATCAACGAAAATGTAGTCGAAAAAACAAGCACAGATGTTTTATGAGACCGATAACATGTTGTTGGAACCCGTTTCAGCAGATCTTACAATCGTATTCACAAACGTTGCTTGCTTTAGTGAAGCAGCAACGCTATGCGAAGTCAAACGCACAGCTTTATGTTTGTGAATCTAGCTGTACTGAACTGAAATATTGTTCACTTGAGTTATTGCCACATCAGTTAACCGAATTTTTTTTATTCTGTTTGGCCGAACCTTTTTAAAATATAGGTATAATGACGCAAAAACTACGCAAAAGGAGAAGCCGGCAATTGTTTTTCTTTATTGGCAATAAAGGAAAACCCTGACCATGAGAATTCAACACGTGGTTCGTTTAATGGTTCTTAATTTATTGCTAGTTATTTTTTATGATCCTTAATTCATGTCTTTAGCTCGACTATAGTACAATTCAGGGAGGAGACTAATAAAAAGTGATTATAAGATGATTGTTTACTGCGCCGATTTTCCCCAACTTTAACGTCTTTTGGACCCATTACGACACTTGGTTAGGCATAAATTCGCTAAGATTCTCAAACCATCTCATGTAAACGCGCGAATACAAACGGCCTTATGTAATAATTTATGCCCGTTTTCACCATCAATCCCTAGTGACCCCTATGAAAACAAAATTCCTGTTATGTGTTACAGTAGGGGTCACTTAAAAATTAGGGATTGATGGTGAAAACGGGCATAAGAGTCTCTTTACGCACATTAAAATTTACGCGTGTCGCCTCGCGACCATCTGAACTTTGCCTAAGACTCGTGTAAATATTTATGTATTTTAAAAGCAAGATTGCTCCATTTTAGGTTCCATACCAAATATATAAAACTAACTTGCTAAGTTAAACATATCGTTTTCAGGCCCAGCGCACCCCGACACGTCTTACTACGTTCGATACAGAGGAGCTGTATACGCGGACGCCGGTCGCTTCGCGCGGTGCCGGCAGCTATGGCACCACGCGTTGGACATGCAGAGAGCTGTACTACCACCGCTGTCGCCGCTGACACAGTCGAGCTTGTTCAGCTTCGCAGAGCTGTTCTCTTATATGCTGGCTGAGAGAGCACGCCCCCCACTAAGAGGTAGGTCTAGAAAGTTCTTCTACTCTAAAGCCTGGTCCGTGAGCACGTAGAATTTTGTCCAATGACCCCAAGCTACCCATCCTTATCGCTTATCGTAATTATATTGCGGTCGCGACTGTGCGACGGGCGCCCGCAGTGAGGTTGCGAGCACGACAGCAACATAATTACGCGCGAGCGAAAAGGATGGGTAGCTTGGGGTCATTGGACAAAATTCTACGTGCTCACGGACCAGGCTTTACCAGGAGTAACAAATGACGCGTGCGGCGTGCGCACGCTCTTTTGTTTCACATGTCCCGCCCTCCGCTCTGAGGTAGGAGAAGAGTCTAGAATAGAGATGAGACGTATTTACTAGAACAGATCCACACACTAGGTATTTTACAGTACTAGGCGGCACCTATTCCAATTTTTTAAAATACTTGATCCACCTAGTATTTTATAAATTACACGATTTCCGACCCTACCATCAAAGTAATAGAGGTTATTATTGCGTAATCCGTAGTCGTGTATTACGCGCACCTAGTATTTCTCGCTAAGCTTATGTGCGAACGTAGAGATTCAATCCGTCTCTGTCTGACCAAACCAATTTGAGCGCGACGAAGCAAACGCACACAAACGTAGTCAAACCATATTCATGTAAATAAGAAAAATATGTAAATATTTTTATGAAATTGATATCTTTTAAATACGCCAACTTTTAAGTTGACAGTCATATGCCTGTTGAAGTATGAAGGGAGGAATTATTATTCAATTTCAAATTGCATTATTCATACTACGGTTGTATCTTTTAAAAAAAAATTGTATTTTAAAGTCATATTACGTGGATTAGTCCGCACTAGTCGCGTCAAGTATGCAAAATTACTATGTACTAGGTGGAATAGGTATTTGGATCGAGTATTAATAAATACTAGGAATAGGTGCACCTAGTATCAAATTTACCTAGTATAACCCATCTCTAGTCTAGAACATTCCTTTAAAACAAATGACGCGTGCGCTAGCTCTTTTGTTTCTCACCACACGTTGGACATGCAGAGAGCTGTCCTGCCGCCGCTGTCGCCGCTGACTCAGTCGAGCTTGTTCAGCTTCGCAGAGCTGTTCTCTTATATGCTGGCTGAGAGAGCACGCCCTCCACTCAGAGGTAAGTCTAGAACATTCCACTCAAGATGAAACAAATGACGTGCGCGCACGCTCTTTTGTTTCTCACCACGTGAGTCAAGCCCCGCCCCCCCGCTCAGAGGTAAGTCAATAGTCTAGAACATTCCATTAAACTAGGTGAAACAAATGACGCGTGCGCTCTTTTGTTTCTCACCATGCACCAGCTGGACATAATCCGGAGAAACAAATGAAGGAGAAGAGTCTAGAACATTCCCTTAACCCAGGTGAAACAAATGACGCGTGTGCACGCTCTTTTGTTTCTCACCATGCAGCAGCTGGACATAATCCGGAGAAACAAATGACGCGTGGTGCACTCGTTCTTTTGTTTATTTCTTATCAGAGGTAAGTGAAAGGCCTAGTCTAGAACATTCCACTCTAGGCACCACGCGTTGGACATGCAGAGAGCTGTCCTGCCGCCGCTGTCGCCGCTGACTCAGTCGAGTTTGTTCAGCTTCGCAGAGCTGTTCTCTTACATGCTGGCTGAGAGAGCACGCCCCCCACTAAGAGGTAGGTCTAGAAAGTTCTTCTACTCTAAAGCCTGGTCCGTTAGCACGTAGAATTTTGTCCAATGACCCCAAGCTACCCATCCTTATCGCTCGCGCGTAATTATATTGCTGTCGCGACTGTGCGACGGGCGTCCGCAGTGAGTGTGCGAGCACGACAGCAACATAATTACGCGCGAGCGAAAAGGATGGGTAGCTTGGGGTCATTGGACAAAATTCTACGTGCTCGCGGACCAGGCTTTACCAGGAGTAACAAATGACGCGTGCGGCGTGCGCACGCTCTTTTGTTTCACATGTCCCGCCCTCCGCTCTGAGGTAGGAGAAGAGTCTAGAACATTCCTTTAAAACTAATGACGCGTGCGCTCGCTCTTTTGTTTCTCACCATGCGCCAGCTGGACATAATCCGGAGAAACAAATGAAGGAGAAGAGTCTAGAACATTCCCTTAACCCAGGTGAAACAAATGACGCGTGTGCACGCTCTTTTGTTTCTCACCATGCAGCAGCTGGACATAATCCGGAGAAACAAATGACTTGTGTGCCCTCGTTCTTTTGTCTATTTTTTATCAAAGGTAATTAAAAGGACTTGTCTAGAACATTCCACTCTCAGCACTACGCGTTGGACATGCAGAGAGCTGTCCTGCCGCCGCTGTCGCCGCTGACACAGTCTAGCTTGTTCAGCTTCGCAGAGCTGTTCTCTTACATGCTGGCTGAGAGAGCACATCCCCCGCTCAGAGGTAATTCGAAGGAATAGTCTAGAACATTCCATTAAGCCAGGAAAAATAAGTGACGTGTGCGTACGCTCTTTTGTTTCTCCCTGCTCAGGTAGGTCAAGAGTCTAGAACCGTCCACCCTGACACCTTTGGTATACAAAGGTGTAAATGGAACGACATGATGTGGTTTTAAGTCTCTCAATTATCTCATGATTTTTTTTCTGTGCAGTGAATGATGCGAGCTCGCTCTTTTGTCTTCTTACTACGTTCGTTTCGTTCGTTTCAGCCAAATGACGTCCACTGCTGGACAAAGGCCTCCCCCAAGGTTTTCCACAATGAACGGTCCTGCGCTGCCCGCATCCAGGTTCTTCCCGCGACCTTTACCAGATCGTCGGTCCACCTAGTAGGAGGCCTGCCCACGCTACGTCTTCCAGCTCGTGGTCGCCACTCGAGAACTTTCCTGCCCCAACGGCCATCGTCTCTACGAGCTATGTGCCCCGCCCACTGCCACTTGATTTTAGACTTCTTACTACGTTACGCATTAGAAATGCCCGCCCCTCGCTTAGAGGCAGGCTGAACTGTGGATTAAACCTTAAGTGCTAAATCGACCGATCAAAGATCTGAATTCTTGTGTGTAGATTTATGTTTATAAATACGAACTCTATTGATCTTTTTAAGAATACAATAGTATTATTTCTCTTCGCCAGGTCGCATAGTCCCTCCGGTGACGTTCGACGACGTAGACCCGGTGTTCAGGAAGGCGCTGTCAGAGATCCACCGCGGCATGGAGCTGTTAGACTCGAAGCTCAGCATCGACAGGGAACAGACGCTGACCACGCTGCAAAGGTAACCGACTTCAAAATGAGAAGGTTCTCAATTCTCAAAACTCGGTTCTTATCACTATCAAACAAAGTCGCTTCGCTGTCTGTCCCTATGTATGCTTAGATCTTTAAAACTACACAACGGTTTTTTTATTAGTGATTTAATTTTTAAGTATAATGCATGTACCTGTGCGAAGCAAGGACGGGTCGCTAGTATATCTCTAAAATTATTCGAATTCCAGATTGCTTCCATAAAAGTTTCACCAAAATTGGTTCAGTTGTTCAGTTTTTAACTCATATTAAACTGGAAAAATAGTATGTCATCCAAGTAAACGAATTTGGCTTCTTGTGACTTTTATGCTCATACGTACTTTCAGTGGTACGATAAAGTTCAATAAAATGTACGAAATCAATTTCTTATTTGAAAAACGACTCCAAAATTTTGTATATCTGAAAGTGTTGTGAATGCTTATACTAAAACGTTTGTTTTTATTTGTATAGAGAACAATAGTGTCTATACTAACCTAAAGAGGATTTAGGGCGCTATTTGGATCAAATATGTAATTGCTCAATAATGAATAATAAATTAAAAAAAAAAAGTTATAAATAAATAAATTCCTTTATTCCTTCTTTTTTTTAATAATATGACTTTGTTTTTAATAACATTTTATTTTGCTCCATCTATTTGTTTGCAAGTACAATCGTATCAAATACCTATGCAAATGTTCATAATTACAGGGTACTAGTGATATCTCTGCACCTGGCCACGCTAATGGCGCGGCTATTGGAAGACCCGGAGTGCACGGAAGAAGTATCCAGCAATATTCACAAGGCAGTGTACTCACTCGTTAAGTTAGATATTAAGGTGAGCGCTTGATTTACTTAGCAATGTCTACCGTTTCATAATTATAATGTAGATTTTATTGTAAGGTGATCATCTTGAATTTAACAGAGGTAAAAGGGAGAATAGCCTATTTTCCACACGCTGGTTAGACGGGTCGGGGAGGCCTGATTTTCGCATATGCAGGCAGGCTTCCACCCCCATCACTTAGATGGTTGGCAGTCCACAACAGTACGTTTCTCTAGAAACTTCCTGCCCCGTACAACCAAACTGTGGAATGGACTGTCGTCTGCGGTGTTTCCGGACGGATACGACCTGCAAGCTTTCAAGAGGAGAGCGTATCTTTACCTTATAGGCCGGCAACGCACCTGTAACGCCCCTGGGTCTGCGGGTGTCTATGGGCGACGGTAATCACTTACCATCAGGTGATCCGTCTGCTCGTTTGCCTCCTGTCACATAAAAAAAAAATATGCCACGGGAAAAGTGGGGGCCATTTTTGAATTAGTGTTTCTATTTTGGACACAATTATGTATCATGATGGCTGTGACACATCTAAAGCATTATGATTAAAACATACCCGTAGCGTAGGCGTGTACGTGTAAACACACCCGTAGCCTAAGCGTGTACGTGTACGTCCCTACTCGCCAGGTTTAAGATAAATCCCAAAAGATTTTGGAGCTGTCCCTGTCTGCCTGCCTGCTCTTAAGAGCAGTGATACAGACAGACAATTTAAATGGGTTAACCATCACGGAAGCGGTTTGTTTATCTTAATATGGCATATAATATGGCAGTAGGAATATAGTTCCCACCATATTTCGAAAGTAATTCCCTTGTCTTAAGATCCAAAAAACACATTTTATGCCCGTTAAAGGCTTAAATTCTTTAATTGATACATCCGGCTAGCTCTCAGCGCTGCGCGACCTTCTATCCCGGCTCAAAAACTGAACATGATTTTACTTCGACACTACATTACTCAGACAAAAGATATTTGCCTTTGTCTAAGTAGTGTAATGTCGAAGTAAAGTAATGTTGATATTCAGTAGTGTCGGAGTAACGTAATGTCGAAGTAACGTTTGTCGGAGTAGCATTTTATAGCCCTTTTTTCCTATCTAACTTGAAGTCTTTACTTGTCAGGTCCGGCAAGGTCGCTCAGCATTACACGTAGCGTGCTCAGCCGAAGGACGGGGAGCTCGCGGCGGCGGTGCTTGGCTGCCCGCACCCGGCGACGCCAGTCCTTGCTGCGCGGCGCTTGTGGCTCTCATGCTGCGTCTCGGAGCCTCGCCGCGCGCTCGGGACGCCTCTGGGAACACGCCGCTGCACCTCGTCTGCAAGGTAAGGCTAGAGACTACTTTCATTGCTTCGTCTGTGAGGTATCAGGCGCCTGTGACGTCACAGCTAGCTCTCAGTCTACGCCCGCGCCCGGTACCTCGTCTGCTAAGTAACACGTGCCTGCCACGTGACGTCACAGCTTCGCCCGGCGACGCCAGTCCTTGCTGCGCGGCGCTTGTGGCTCTCATGCTGCGTCTCGGAGCCTCGCCGCGCGCTCGGGACGCCTCTGGGAACACGCCGCTGCACTTAGTCTGCAAGGTAAGGCTAGAGACTACTTTCATTGCTTCGTCTGTGAGGTATCAGGCGCCTGTGACGTCACAGCTAGCTCTCAGTCTACACCCGGTACCTTGTCTGATAAGTAACACGTGCCTGCCATGTGACGTCACAGCTAGCGCTCAGCCTGCGACGCTAGTCCTTGCTGCGCGGCGCTCGTCGCTCTTATGCTGCGTCTCGGAGCCTCGCCACGTGCTCGGGACGCCTCTGGGAATACACCGCTGCATCTCGTCTGCAAGGTAAGGCTGGGGACTACTTTCATTGCCTCGTCACGCACCCGTGACGTCACAGCTAGCTCTCAGCCTGCGCCGGCGACGCCAGTCCTTGCTGCGCGGCACTTGTCGCTCTCATGCTGCGTCTCAAAGCCTCGCACCCGCCACGTTAGATCACTGCTGCTTTTCAGCCCGCGCCAGGTACATTGTCTGCTAAGTAACATTATTGTGCTAGCCCCGTGACGTCACAGCTAGCTCAGCCTGCGCCGGCGACGCCAGTCCTTGCTGCGCGGCGCTCGTAGCTCTCATGCTGCGTCTCGGAGCCTCGCCGCGCGCTCGGGACGCCTCTGGGAACACGCCGCTGCACCTCGTCTGCAAGGTAAGGCTAGGAACTTACGAAACGGTTTTCTCCCACGCCTGACGACGCAAACAGTGCTGCACCTCTAATGCGAGGTAACACGCGCTCGCCTCGTGACGTCACAGCTAGCTCTCAGTCTACGCCCGGTACCTCGTCAGCTAAGTAACACGTGTCTACCATGTGACGTCATAGTCTGCTCCCAAGCCCGCGCCAGGAGACGCCAGTCCTTGCTGCGCGGCGCTCGTAGCTCTCATGCTGCGTCTCGGAGCCTCGCCGCGCGCTCGGGACGCCTCTGGGAACACACCGCTGCACTTAGTCTGCAAGGTAACATGCAACCGTGACGTCACAGCTACTCCTCAGCTCGCGCCCGCTAAGAACACGTGAATGCCATGTGACGTCACAGCTTCGCCGGCGACGCTAGTCCTTGCTGCGCGGCGCTTGTGGCTCTCATGCTGCGTCTCGGAGCCTCGCCGCGCGCTCGGGACGCCTCTGGGAACACGCCGCTGCACTTAGTCTGCAAGGTAAGGCTGGGGACTACTTTCATTGCTTCGTCTGTGAGGTATCAGGCGCCTGTGACGTCACAGCTAGCTCGGCCTGCGCCGGCGACGCTAGTCCTTGCTGCGCGGCGCTTGTGGCTCTCATGCTGCGTCTCGGAGCCTCGCCGCGCGCTCGGGACGCCTCTGGGAACACGCCGCTGCACTTAGTCTGCAAGGTAACATGCGCCCGCCACGTTACGTCACTGGCACCCGTGACGTCACAACTACTTCTCAGCCCGCGCCCGGTGCCTCATCCGCTAAGAACACGTGAATGCCATGTGACGTCACAGCTGGCTCCCTCAGCCCCCAAGCCAGGAGATGCTAGTCCCTGCTGCGCGGCGCTTGTCGCTCTCATGCTGCGTCTCGGAGCCTCGCCGCGCGCTCGGGATGCCTCTGGGAACACACCACTGCACCTCGTCTGCAAGGTAACATGCAACCGTGACGTCACAGCTAGCTCTGTCTGCGCCCAATACCTCGTCTGCTAAGTAACACGTGCCCGCCATGTGACGTCACAGCTAGCTCTTAGTCTACGCCCGGCACCTCGTCTGCTAAGTAACACGTGCCTGCCATGTGACGTCACAGCTAGCTCTCATTCTACGCCCGGTACCTTGTCTGATAATTAAAGAACACGTGTCTGCCATGTGACGTCACAGCTGGCTCCCTCAACCCCCAAGCCGGGAGATGCCAGTTCTTACTGCGCAGCGCTTATAGCTCTCATGCTGCGTCTCGGAGCCTCGCCGCGCGCTCGGGACGCCTCTGGGAACACGCCGCTGCACTTAGTCTGCAAGGTAAGGCTGAGGACTACTTTCATTGCTTCGTCTGTGAGGTATCAGGCGCCTGTGACGTCACAGCTAGCTGTGAGGCTGCGCCGGCGACGCTAGTCCTTGCTGCGCGGCGCTTGTGTCTCTCATGCTGCGTCTCGGAGCCTCGCCGCGCGCTCGGGACGCCTCTGGGAACACACCGCTGCACTTAGTCTGCAAGGTAACATGCAACCGTGACGTCACAGCTACTCCTCAGCTCGCGCCCGCTAAGAACACGTGAATGCCATGTGACGTCACAGCTTCGCCGGCGACGCTAGTCCTTGCTGCGCGGCGCTTGTGTCTCTCATGCTGCGTCTCGGAGCCTCGCCGCGCGCTCGGGACGCCTCTGGGAACACGCCGCTGCACTTAGTCTGCAAGGTAAGGCTGAGGACTACTTTCATTGCTTCGTCTGTGAGGTATCAGGCGCCTGTGACGTCACAGCTAGCTGTGAGGCTGCGCCGGCGACGCTAGTCCTTGCTGCGCGGCGCTTGTGTCTCTCATGCTGCGTCTCGGAGCCTCGCCGCGCGCTCGGGACGCCTCTGGGAACACGCCGCTGCACTTAGTCTGCAAGGTAAGGCTGAGGACTACTTTCATTGCTTCGTCTGTGAGGTATCAGGCGCCTGTGACGTCACAGCTAGCTGTGAGGCTGCGCCGGCGACGCTAGTCCTTGCTGCGCGGCGCTTGTGTCTCTCATGCTGCGTCTCGGAGCCTCGCCGCGCGCTCGGGACGCCTCTGGGAACACGCCGCTGCACTTAGTCTGCAAGGTAAGGCTGAGGACTACTTTCATTGCTTCGTCTGTGAGGTATCAGGCGCCTGTGACGTCACAGCTAGCTGTGAGGCTGCGCCGGCGACGCTAGTCCTTGCTGCGCGGCGCTTGTGTCTCTCATGCTGCGTCTCGGAGCCTCGCCGCGCGCTCGGGACGCCTCTGGGAACACGCCGCTGCACTTAGTCTGCAAGGTAAGGCTGAGGACTACTTTCATTGCTTCGTCTGTGAGGTATCAGGCGCCTGTGACGTCACAGCTAGCTGTGAGGCTGCGCCGGCGACGCTAGTCCTTGCTGCGCGGCGCTTGTGTCTCTCATGCTGCGTCTCGGAGCCTCGCCGCGCGCTCGGGATGCCTCTGGGAATACACCGCTGCATCTCGTCTGCAAGGTAAGCAAGGCTCGGTAGGCGAGCGACGGTGGTTCTTCTGTTACTAACCGCCCGTCTTGCGATAATCGTCCGCCAAGTTTGCAGGTGACAAACGCAACCGTGGCGGCTGCGTAAACAAACTAGCGGTCACGTGGATTTTGGAATAAAACAGCTATCCCGCAGCCGTATGTGCTCTCGTGGACGTCACACCTCGATCTATCGCGCTCTGTCACCTGATAGCGCCCGCGCTCGTGACGTAACGTGACGTTATCAGCTGGGTCTACTCATCAAGTGATCCGTTAGCCCTCGTGTTAAGCTAAATAAGATTGTGTTGCCTTAATAGTCAGTGTGGGCTCACTACAATAGTCGAGCGGGCGCACTATAGATCGAAATTGCGATTTATGGACATAGCGACTATTTCACAATTTCTATTTGAAAAAATTACCTATACCTAAGTTTTTATCTAAAACCAATAGTTTGGCTGGAAAAAAATATTTCCCATTTCCGTTACGTTAAACATAAAGTGGTCGATTTCGACTAAGCCTTGACAGATCTTGCTTTGAAACTACTTGAGCCTTGTTTTATGGCTTGTTGACTATAATCCTACACTCACCGCGCGCCCAAAGTTGCCCGTTCACAAGTTATGAGCTTCTAAAAAATTTTAAAAAAGTAAGTAAAAGTGACTCGAACCCGCGTTCCTTAGATCTCGAGTCGTTTTTTCTATCGTCGTTTGAATATATCACACCACACAACTATACTATAAAGACTAATCCAATTATTTTCATCCCCAGCTCAACCCCTGCCCTGCTGAAGTAGTCCGCGAGTTACTCGACCACGGCGCACATATAGACACGGTGAACTACGAGGGAGACACGCCCGACGACATACTGCGCGCCTCGCAGCAGTCCCTCGCAGCTATCGTCAACCCCCTACGCTACACGAGGTGAGTTCAACCCTCAACCCCTGCCCTGCAGAAGTGGTCAATGAGCAGCTAGTGCAACAGTCAACCCCCTACGCTACACGAGGTTAGTTCAACCCCTCACCCGTTGTTCTCACCCCTGCACCGTATAAGCGATCTGTGAGCAGCTAGTCCTCGCCGCTTTTTTCAACCCCCTTACACTAAACGGGGTGAGTTCACCCCCTATCCCGTTTTTACCACACCCAGCTCAACCCCTTCAGAGGTGGTCAATGAGCAACTAGTCCTCGCCGCAATAGTCAACCCCCTACGCTACACGAGGTGAGTTCAACCCTCAACCCCTGCCTTGCAGAAGTGGTCAATGAGTTACTGGACCACGACATATAGACACGGTGAACTACGAGGGAGACACGCCCGACGACATACTGCGCGCCTCGCAGCAGTCCCTCGCAGCTATCGTCAACCCCCTACGCTACACGAGGTAAGTTCAACCCCCTACGCTACACGAGGTGAGTTCAACCCCCTACGCTACACGAGGTGAGTTCAACCCCCTACGCTACACGAGGTGAGTTCAACCCTCAACGCTACACGAGGTGAGTTCAACGCCCTACGCTACACGAGGTGAGTTCAACCCCCTACGCTACACGAGGTGAGTTCAACCCCCTACGCTACACGAGGTGAGTTCAACCCTCAACGCTACACGAGGTGAGTTCAACGCCCTACGCTACACGAGGTGAGTTCAACCCCCTACGCTACACGAGGTGAGTTCAACCCCCTACGCTACACGAGGTGAGTTCAACCCCCTACGTTACATGAGGCAAGTTCAACCCTCAACCCCTGTCCTGCTGAAGTAGTCCGCGAGTTACTCGACCACGGCGCACATATAGACACGGTGAACTACGAGGGAGACACGCCCGACGACATACTGCGCGCCTCGCAGCAGTCCCTCGCAGCTATCGTCAACCCCCTACGCTACACGAGGTAAGTTCAACCCCCTACGCTACACGAGGTAAGTTCATCCCCCTACGCTACATGAGGTAAGTTCAACCCCCTACGCTACATGAGGTAAGTTCAACCCCCTACGCTACATGAGGTAAGTTCAACCCCCTACGCTACACGAGGTGATTTCAACCCCCTACGCTACACGAGGTGATTTCAACCCCCTACGCTACACGAGGTGATTTCAACCCCCTACGCTACACGAGGTAAGTTCAACCCCCTACGCTACATGAGGTAAGTTCAACCCCCTACGCTACATGAGGTAAGTTCAACCCCCTACGCTACATGAGGTAAGTTCAACCCCCTACGCTACATGAGGTAAGTTCAACCCCCTACGCTACATGAGGTAAGTTCAACCCCCTACGCTACATGAGGTAAGTTCAACCCCCTACGCTACACGAGGTGATTTCAACCCCCTACGCTACACGAGGTGATTTCAACCCCCTACGCTACACGAGGTGATTTCAACCCCCTACGCTACATGAGGCAAGTTCAACCCCCTACGCTACACGAGGTGAGTTCAACCCCCTACGCTACATGAGGCAAGTTCAACCCCCTACGCTACATTAGGTAAGTTCAACCCCCTACGCTACATGAGGTAAGTTCAACCCCCTACGCTACATGAGGTAAGTTCAACCCCCTACGCTACATGAGGTAAGTTCAACCCCCTACGCTACACGAGGTGAGTTCAACCCCCTACGCTACACGAGGTGAGTTCAACCCCTCACCCGTTGTTCTCACCCCTGCACCATATAAGGGATCTGTGAGCAGCTAGTCCTCGCCGCTATTTTTCAACCCCTTACGCTACACGAGGTTAGTTCATCTCCCACTCTGTTATTCTCACCCCTGCACAATATAAGGGATCTTTGAGCAGCTAGTCCCCGCTGCAATAGTCACCCCCTACGCTACACGAGGTGAGTTCAACCCCCTACGCTACACGAGGTGAGTTCAACCCCCTACGCTACATGAGGTAAGTTCAACCCCCTACGCTACACGAGGTGAGTTCAACCCCCTACGCTACACGAGGTAAGTTCAACCCCCTACGCTACATGAGGTAAGTTCAACCCCCTACGCTATTCAATATTTTTTTTTTAATACCAAAGGCTCTGATCACCACGTCAGAGGTGCGTAGAACAAAACTAAAAAAAAAAAAAACCCCTACGCTACATGAGGTAAGTTCAACCCCCTACGCTACACGAGGTGAGTTCAACCCCCTACGCTACACGAGGTAAGTTCAACCCCCTACGCTACACGAGGTGAGTTCAACCCCCTACGCTACATGAGGTAAGTTCAACCCCCTACGCTACACGAGGTGAGTTCAACCCCCTACGCTACACGAGGTAAGTTCAACCCCCTACGCTACACGAGGTGAGTTCAACCCCCTACGCTACATGAGGTAAGTTCAACCCCCTACGCTACACGAGGTAAGTTCAACCCCCTACGCTACATGAGGTAAGTTCAACCCCCTACGCTACACGAGGTGAGTTCAACCCTCAACCCCTGCCCTGTAGAAGTGGTCAATGAGTTACTGGACCACGACATATCGACACGGTGAACTACGAGGGAGACACGCCCGACGACATACTGCGCGCCTCGCAGCAGTCCCTCGCAGCTATCGTCAACCCCCTACGCTACACGAGGTGAGTTCAACCCCCTACGCTACATGAGGGAAGTTCAACCCCCTACGCTACACGAGGTGAGTTCAACCCCCTACGCTACATGAGGTAAGTTCAACCCCCTACGCTACATGAGGTAAGTTCAACCCCCTACGCTACATGAGGTAAGTTCAACCCCCTACGCTACATGAGGTAAGTTCAACCCCCTACGCTACACGAGGTAAGTTCAACCCCCTACGCTACACGAGGTGAGTTCAACCCCTGAACCCCTGCCCTGTAGAAGTGGTCAATGAGTTACTGGACCACGACATATCGACACGGTGAACTACGAGGGAGACACGCCCGACGACATACTGCGCGCCTCGCAGCAGTCCCTCGCAGCTATCGTCAACCCCCTACGCTACACGAGGTGAGTTCAACCCCCTACGCTACACGAGGTGAGTTCAACCCCTCAACCTCTGCCCTGCAGAAGTGGTCAATGAGCAGCTAGTGCAACAGTCAACCCCGTACGCTACACGAGGTGAGTTCAACCCCTCACCCGTTGTTCTCACCCCTGCACCATATAAGGGATCTTTGAGCAGCTAGTACTCGCTGCAATAGTCAATCCCCTACGATATACGAGGTAAGTTCACCCCACACCCCATTATTTCTCACCCCTGCACCGTATAAGGGATCTGTGAGCAGCTAGTCCTCGCCGCTTTTTTCAACCCCCTTACACTAAACGGGGTGAGTTCACCCTCTATCCCGTTTTTACCACACCCAGCTCAACCCCTTCAGAGGTGGTCAATGAGCAGTTAGTCCTCGTCGCAATAGTCAACCCCCTACGTTATACGTTTTTCTCACCCCTGCACTGTATAAGGAATCTGTGAGCAGCTAGTCCTCGCTGCTATATTCACCCCCATACGCTACACGAGGTAAGTTCAACCCCCACCTCGTTATTCTCGCCCCTATCCACCCCTGCCCTGCAGAAGTGGTTGCTAGTCTAGTCACATAGCATAGTTCACCCCGCATCGAGTTATTCTCACCCCTAAACCGTATAAGGAATCTGTGAGCAGCTAAAGCCTGGTCCGTGAGCACGTAGAATTTTGTCCAATGACCCCAAGCTACCCATCCTTATCGCTCGCGCGTAATTATGTTGCTATCGCGCTCGCACACTCACTGCGGACGCCCGTCGCACAGTCGCGACAGCAATATAATTACGCGCGAGCGATAAGGATGGATAGCTTGGGGTCATTGGACAAAATTTTACGTGCTCACGGACCAGGCTTTAGTCCTCGCTGATAATTAAATAAATCTTTTTTTTCTCCAGCCTCAAATGCCTAGCGGCGCGCACGGTGAAGAACTACCGCCTGCCCTACCGACACGTGGTCCCCACCTGCCTACACTCCACCATCATCACGCACTGAGCCGCCAGGTCAGTGACCTCTATGGTCCCTAGCACCTCCAGAGATTTGTCCTGCGATCAACAAGATCTTTCAAGTCAACCACTCATTAAAATTGTAGCTGTGAGAAGCGATGACGTCAGCGCGATCTCAACGAATTCAAAGCACCGGATTGGTCGGTCGGTTAAATTTCCACTTTGACAGATGTCAACATGTCACCCGGTTTGACAGATGCAGATGCGAGCGAAACGGTTGTAGTGTATTTAGAATTTGAAAATTTATTTTGAGGCTATTATATTGTTTTAGTGCCGATGCCGACGGGATTTTTGAGACCAATTTGATTTGAAAATTGGAGCATTGGAAAAAGCGTGTTTATCTAAAAGCCATATTAATTTTGCAAGCTTGATATTAAATATCCTAACGGTACGCACTGTGCGATTACTAGGCACTTTATTTATAATTTTCAGTGTATTTATTTATGATTGTGCAATTTTAGAAGCTAAATTTGTATAAATTCTTCATTTTGTCGACATAGATCTTTTTGATTTTGAATTTTACATTTCTGATATGTTTAAGCATTGATGATTTATATCATTTTGAGCAATAACTTTATTTTTTCTTACCTACTTATATTTTTATAAATTTTAATACTGCCAGGAATTGACGATTGTTAGACAAGTTTATTTAATAATTTTTAACTTTATCCTTTTTATAATAGTTTTATTGTATTAGGATAGAACCTACTGGAATTGCAAATTGAATGTAATGTAAATAGTATAATATTGTGGAATAGTAAATTTCAGTGCTGTGCCGTATAAGTCATGTTGATATTAATCTTATTTCATCGCATTGTAGAGTCGAGTCTTTATTTGATAGAGATAAAACTGTGTATTTGGAGCTTCTTAACTATGTACAGACGATGGTACATCAAGTATAACACTGTGCCACGTAATGTAATACGTGTGATTTTTCGACAAGAATTTGTAACTTGATGTGTTGGCGACTGTATCTAGTGACGGAACGAAATATTTTTTGACATAGTAAGAATACTAATGTGAATCCGCCATCACGATGATATTAAAGCTAACTCAATGTAATAATGCTCAAGCTTATGGTGTAGTCGGTCGAAGTTGCGTCATTTTTATTCTGTGTGTGAGTTACTGTACCGGCTATGAAACAGGATAGCTGTTGTCGTTTTGTTTTATTTTTGACCCATATAACACAACAATGGATCCTTTGAATGTTACAGGAAAAGCATTATTTCTTTACTTTACCAGAAAGTTGTATTAAAATATCAATGTTATATTATCCACAAAGTTGCCGCGTTCTGTTGGGGATTAAAATCAACTTTCACAATATTTCAATTTGGGCACAAACATAATATTTTTATCTTAACATAACTTTTGACGGATACCCATTGCATCACACTTAATTTAGACCTACAATAGAATTATAGTTGGCCAGACATAAATCAGAATCTAAAAAATAAAGATTTACAAAATTGGGCAGTTTACCATTCATCTTCCAGTTAGATTGTTAGATTTTAATAATAAAAATCTATAAACTGTAGAATGAAATCAGTTACTAACAATATTGTCGTCATAAATACCTATTGCTACTAAATCTACGAATTTCATCTTTGAGTTTCAAAACTGTGTCATGTGTCAACTGCCCAATAATTGAAAATATCTTTATGTAACTGGAATTGATTGTGAATAACTTGCTGACCGTAATGTGCACCATAGTAAATGACAAAATATTAACGGGCAGGTATGGTGGCAGGCTTGCCCGCCGGGCATAATTCAAACATAATACTTAAAGTACGTCGCCCGCGCGTATGTATATGCCAAAACGCTATGCCATGTGTATAAGATCGAAACCGGTCTCGCGACCAAGTGATATTTGCTTTTAGTTACTGAGCCTCTCCAGTCTCTATTAGGTTATTTACACACGAATTACACTAAGGACTAGAATAACCGTTCAATTCGTGTGTTATCGGCCTCTAGTCCTATTTTGTATCTTACTACATTCTGGGTAAAATAGTTAATATCTTTACGTTTTAATTCGGTTAATCGAAATTGAACTTTATGTGTGTCACCGAGTGATCAATTACGTTTAACGCGTTTATATCGATGTAAAAACAAATTAGAAAAGTAAGTAGAGTATTAGAAATTTTAATTATACGAATAAATTGGTATTGTATATTAGCTAGATGGGTAATATGACAAATTAAACTATTAGAACTGATTCGAAAATAAAAATATTAATTTTATATTTTAATTGTCATGAGCGGTATGCTATATATTATTGTGTGTATTTTGTCATAGTATATTTGAATTTAGTAATACTGCGTGATTACATGATACTAGTTATTTTTGAAATTAAATAAAATGCTTTAAAATATATCTTGTTTCATTTTTACGCACTTTGAACCGTTATACATTTTTAGTCCTATTTTACATTGCATGATATTAAGTAAGTTTAAAATAATACAAATCATTGTTGTTTTATATTTTTATTGTATAAAGCAAATTAAATGAAAATATAATTCATTTTATTATAGCTTAATGTAATATTTTGTAATATATGTAATATTTGTGTGCTCACACAATATAATGTTAATAAAAAGTTTTACGCTGATAAATAGAAGCGTACAAAGTGATTAAACCAATTATTTCATACAAAAATAAATTCATTTCGGTTTCACAAAAACCTTCATCAATTCCTGCGGGGCAGTTGCCAGCAAAGTCCTCAAGTCGGTATTCGGAGACCCTGGGAATCGCGTCCATAGATTGTTGGTCACCACTGCATAGTTTTGCATCAGAACAGCTGCCATGGTGACGCCGTCGGTGTTTTTAATCTTCGCGATTTTCAGTACGAGCGGTAGAGTGATTTTTTTGAGAAGGAGTTTTCTGAGGGCGCATACCAGGGGGAAGAATGTGAATTGAGGGAAGTGTTCTGTTCCTGATACGGCTGAGAGATATAGCTGGCAGCCGATGAGGTCTTCGTTGTTCCATACCAGGCCGAGGGCAGCGGCTTCGCTTGCCACGATGGCTGGGAACCGCAGATGGTTCTCGAAAGCGTACGCGGCCACGAGACCAGTCAAGCGGTTGTAGGTAAACTCGTAGTCTTCCACTGGAATGTTAGCACCTGATGTGTTCTTCACCAGAAGCGGTGTACTGTAAAGAAATTTTTGTAAGTATTTATAGTCGTTAAGTTAACCCTAAGGCCCTTTTCACATGTCCCGGTTGCCGGCTAACCGGCGCCGGGTACCCGGTGGTGAAGTGTATGGGCATGCTGGATTAATTACGCCGGTACATGTGAAAGCTACGTACCATGCCCATACACCGGATTAATTACGCCGGTACATGTGAAAGCTACGTACCATGCCCATACACTTCACCACCGGGTACCCGGCGCCGGTTAGCCGGCAACCGGGACATGTGAAAAGGGCCTTACTCTTACTCTTCCCGCGGGTTTCGTAAGAGGCGACTTAGGGAGCAGGGACTACACATTAATCAAAGAACGGGCAGCAGCACGGCAGTTAAACATCAATCTTTTAAACTGCGATCTCCAACCCGCCTGCGAAGCGTGGACATTACGGCAAAAATCTTCCACTAAAGTGGAGAAAAAACATTTTTTTAAATATTGCAAGTTAACTTAAAGATGCAATATTAAAGTCAAAGTATCTATTTACAAAGAAAAATATTAAAATTAAAGAGACGAATTGCAGTAGTGTAACAGTTGTTAATGCAATTATATTCAAGTAGGCATTTATGATTAACTAGCTTTCCGCCCGCGGCTTCGCCCGCGTGGTATTTTGTCAGTCACAGAAAAACTTTATCGCGGCGTTCCTGTTTCAAAAACCGGGATAAAAACTATCCTATGTCCTTTTTCGGGACTCAAACTATATCTATGCCAAATTTCATTAAAATTGGTTCAGTGGTTTAGCGAGACAGACAGAGTTACTTTCGCATTTATAATATTAGTATAGAAGTACTAACTTTTTTTCTAGACACATTTTGTCTACCATGACGTTCTCCCCTGGCTCCACGGTCTTCAAGCTCAGCCTTAGCTCGTGTCCCCTGGCCAAAATCTTCTCAATATTCTCGCTACTCCGCAGGAACTCGGCCTCTCTATACACGGCGTAGAAAGTAGACCCAATGAACTTGGTTGTCTCTTTCTTTTTGTCGGAAAACTCGAATTTCTTCATGCTTCTGTGGAAACAGAAATAGGTTTGTAGACATTCAAATACATGTTGCGATTGGCAGAATACAGGGTGGCCAGTAAGAAATAGATTAGAAACCAACCAGGTGAAAGTTGAAAATAATCACAAAATTAACTCTTATCTCCTAAACTAAGCAAAATCGTAAAACATACATGGGGGTGATCTAGATACACCTTGATGTAAAGCCAATCCAAAGGATGATGGGCACAAATGTATGGAAAGTGGTACCCGCTCCAATAGCCATAACCAATATATATTTTAAAAGGCCTTTAGATGTAGGAAAATGTCTGCTATGGGGCCAGTTCTAATTCACGTTTTGAAAGCAGTAATTCCACTAAGTATTATAATGAAAGTATAACACAATCATCCATGTATACGAGTATGTATTATGACTACAATCTATTAATATAACTAAAAGAAGCATTGAAAAGGAAAGGATTATACCTACGATGAACTACCCAAGCTATTAGCCCTTTATTCGCTTTCATCATCATCATCATCATGATCATTTTAGCCATAGGACGTCCAGTTGAACATAGGCCTCCCCCAATGATTTCCACAATGGCCGGTTGGTGGCGGCCTGCATCCAGCGCCTTCCCGCTACCTTTATGAGGTCGTCGGACCATCTTGTGGGTGAACTTATTGGGTCTTGTGGATTTGTTCGCTTTAGCAACCCATAATAAAACCCTTAAGAAGTAATAAAACTTTAACCCCTTTATTAATAAAAGTTACACCCTAGTTGAACTCTGGCTTAAATTGTCATTTGGTATGGAAATGTCATTTAATTCAAGGTTCTTCCTAGGTGTAACTTTTTATTAATAAGGGGGTAGTACTTCTTTAAATAAACATATTTATTTCACAATCATCCCCATCAATAATTATAGAGTTAAGGAAGGATGCTGGAGCAGTAAACCCTTCCTGCCTCGCATAACCTAAGTACCATACGATGGACACGTATGATACTTCTTCTTCTTCTTCCTCGGTCCCTCACTGATGAGGATCGCGACCACAGATAGTGTTCCTCCACAGACTGCGGTCATAAGCTGTGTGGACCGCACGATGCAAACTCCCGCCCACCGTCTTCCTCACCGCGTCCGACCATCTTGTCGGTGCCCTGCCCCAAGCGCGTCTGCCTTCCATACTGTATGATACATCCATTGCTCAGTGTGATCCGCGCATCATTGTAGTGACGCAGCGCCGAGGAGCGTTGGATGGTATGCAATATTTATACAAACAAAGTTTTTATGTTGATGGATTTTTGGCTTATACTGTGCTCACTTTTAAATCATTGGCAGACTGTTTGGTGCCGTACTTTACTATAACTTTGAAGGTAGCGGCTAAATGTTCGCTTTTGCGAGTGCTCCGTCCAGAGTACGACTATTTATTGTTGGATATTATGGCGACTTTGTTTGTCGTAATAATCGATTATTTACTTGGACATAATTTACATTTATACATCTATATTACTTTTTATTCAAATAATAATAATATGTTGGGCGTTTTGCAGCTAGTTTTAGAATTTGTTTTGAATGATGATTTAAGAATAACACAATATTTTTATTTATTCCTTTTATGTTATCAGAGCTAGATAGAATCTTAAAATGTTTTTACCAAAATGTTCGGGGACTAAGGACTAAGACCAGGGTTTTTTATAGTAATTTAATTAATTCGGACTATGACATAATTTTCTTGAGCGAGACCTGGCTGTTGCCTGGTATTTTCGATGCCGAGCTTTTTGACTCTCGGTACAATGTTTATCGCACTGACAGGGATTATGAGCGACGGGGTATGACGATGGGTGGCGGCACTCTAATAGCGGTCAAGCGCGAACTAATGGTTAGTGTTGGCTGCTCGGGGTCACTTCCTGTATTTTCGGATGCCGATGTAACACATGTTGATATATTATTAGCGCGCGGAGCTAAGTCTAAACGACTACATATGTATTGTTGTTACTTCCCGGTTACTGCAGATCAAGCTTTATCACAACATTTATTATTCGAATCAATATCCGAGCTGAGTGTGGATAGATCTAATGATGAGTTCTTGGTTATTGGTGACTTTAACATGAGAAATGTGTCGTGGACTCCTGAAAATAGTGCTAGTAAAAAAAGTTTTATCTTATCGAATCCTACTGCTGACTTGATGACTGCTCAATTGTATTCTTTTATGTCATTTACTGGATGGTTTCAGTACAATGACATTCTTAATCATAACGAAAGATCATTGGATCTTGTTTTCTCTAGTTTTCATTGTGAAGTTAAACGAACTGAGCCTTTATCTGAACCGGAAGATAGTCATCATCCATCTTTGGCAATAGACGCGTTGGTCATTGATAATGATGCTTGGTTAAAGCAGGCGCCCCGCTCAATACTCAGATTTCACGCTGCTAATTATGACACAATAAAGGATGAGTTGGCTATGGTTCCATGGAAATTAGCTTTGTCTAGCACGGATATTGAGAGTGCATTGGCAAGCTTTTATTCAATTATTAATGCTATTATAGATAAGTATGTACCGGTAAAAAAGGCAAATAATTGTAATAATTATCCTGTGTGGTTTTCTTATAAATTAATTAAAATGATTAAAAAGAAAAAGAAACTACATAAAAAATGGAAAAATTACGGCAGATTATCGGACTACGAAAATTTCTCTATATTAAGAAAGGAGATAAAGGACTTGGAAGTATCTTGCTACAATTTGTATATAACCAGATCAGAAATAAATATTAACAGATGCTCCAAGCACTTTTGGACGTACATTAAATCTAGGAAAGTCACAAATAGCATTCCTGATACACTGTGCCTTGATAACGAGGTAGGGAATGACGGTCAGTCCATTGCTAATTTATTTAATAATTTTTTTCAGTCAGTATTTGTACAGGATGTGCCCTTAAACCAAAACATTTTAGAATCCAACTCTGCCGTGCTATGTAATATAGAAATTACGCAAGAAATTGTTGAAAAATATTTAAATAAAATTAACGTTTCCAAGGGATGTGGACCTGATGGCTTGCATCCCTTATTTTTAGTGAAATGTAGTAAGCAGCTGTCATACCCTGTCGCACATTTATTTAAGTTATCATTATCATGTGGTATTATGCCTCTTATTTGGAAGCGTTCTTTTGTAGTCCCTATTCATAAAAGCGGCGACAAACATAATATCCGTAACTATCGTGGTATCTCGAAACTCTCTGTTCTTCCAAAAACCTTTGAAAAAATTGTTTATGACACTCTTTACCCTGCTATTAGTCCTTTGTTAACAGTGCACCAGCATGGCTTTATTTCTAAGCGCTCGACTGAGACGAATTTATGTGAATTCCTGGATACTGTTCTTGAATCGATGGAAAACGGGTCGCAGGTGGACGCTGTTTACACCGATTTTTCCAAGGCGTTTGACAAAATTTCCCATTCGTTGTTAATTTTAAAGCTTAACGCCATTGGTGTTCATGGTGACCTCTTGCGATGGTTAACATCTTACCTTATGAATCGATCTCAAGCTGTCACAGTCAAAGGGTTTGTTTCGAGTTTTACTCCAGTTACCTCCGGCGTTCCCCAGGGATCTCACCTCGGACCATTGCTTTTTAACATTTTTATTAACGACATAATCAATTATTTTCAAAATTCAAGGTTATTACTTTATGCGGATGACACGAAAATATTTTCTACAATAAGATCTAGAAATGATTGTGAATTGCTTCAAAGTGATCTTAAACGGTTATGTGAGTATTGCTCTCGTAATGGACTTTATTTAAATGTAGACAAATGTCACACTATAACCTTTACTAGGAAGAAAAAAGTTCTACAATTTGACTACAAACTTTATGATACATCCTTAAAGAGGGTCACCGAGGTGAGAGATCTTGGGGTTCAACTGGATTGTGGCTTATACTTTGAACCTCATATTAATATAATTATAGCAAAAGCGTATAGATTACTTGGATTTATTTTGCGTCAAAGTACTGATTTTAAAAATGCTAACACGTTAATTTTACTTTATAACTCTTACGTTCGCTCTCAGTTAGAGTATGCATCGCCTGTTTGGAACCCGATGTATTCCAAGTATATTAACATGTTGGAGGGAATTCAGAATAAGTTTGTAAAACGTTTAAAATACAGGTTTAGGAACTTAGATTCCAATAAAATTGAATCCTTACTGGTTCGCCGAGAGCACAAAGATCAAATATTTTTATTTAAAATACTCAACGGATTAGTCGACTCTCCTTTCTTGTTAAGCAGTCTGGCTCTGAAATGTTCTAGACCTGGCGCGAGGCGTAAGTTCACGTTTTCAACCCCTGTTTGCAAGACTAATTACAGATGTAACAGTTTTCTTATAAGAGCTAGTAATAAGTATAATGATGCTTACAGTGATATCGACATATTTCATTTGAAGTTGGCGCAGTTTCGTCGCCTATTGAAGGGTTTATAGATTTCAAACTTCATTATTATAAAGATTTTTTTTTAATCCACTATTAAGAATGTAAGGTTTTGTTGTGCATTTTTTATATTTTGTGATTTTAAATTGCTCGCACTCTGCATAACTTTCGATTAACTTGTAAAGTTTATCTGTGGAAACTGATTAGGCTACTGTACTGTTTTTATTTTTTAAGTTCACATGTATAAACTCATGCTGTTTGTTTCCTTAATAAAGAAAAATAAAAATAAATAAAATAAAATACTTAGGTTACACAAAAAGTATCTTTATCATCGAACGCAACCAGATCTGAGGCTGGTGGCCATAGTAAATGTTGTTCGTCTCGGTAAGACCTTTCAAAGGACACTACAAACATAACTATTGGAGCCGGGTACCATTCTGCAAAAAAGTATGTATATCTTCGTACACAACCAGATCTGGGGCTGGTGGTCATAGTAAAAGTTGTTCATCTTGGTAAGACCTTTCAAACGATACTAGACACATATCTATTGGAGCCGGGTACCATTTTGCCCATTGTCCTTTAGATTCCTTACATTGTAAGGAATCTAAATTTCCCGCGCCCCACCATTTCCCGCGAATGTTTGACTGTTATCGGTACACGCTCATTTGTAGTTAGTATACAGGTTGTTTCTTGTTTTAAGGTGCAAATGGTGCACACTTGTCATGG
The DNA here is from genome assembly GCF_963855985.1 of Ostrinia nubilalis. Classification (NCBI taxonomy): domain Eukaryota; kingdom Metazoa; phylum Arthropoda; class Insecta; order Lepidoptera; family Crambidae; genus Ostrinia; species Ostrinia nubilalis. The sequence goes on from NC_087103.1 coordinate 12,273,018, forward strand.
TTCTCGTGGCCTAAGTAGGTACTCGCACGATCCTCGCACCGGCAATCGATAGGTATGAGAAACATCTTATCCTATCATTACGTATCGATTGAAAACTTGAGTTATATTCAGTTACATTGCCTTGTTATTGAGTTATCTTTTAAAGTTTGTTTAGTTTATCATGCCTAGCAATAGCCTAGATGACAAAATTTCAATTATTTGTCCGTCAGACAGGTAATTAGCAAATATTAGACTTGTCTTTTTTATTTTCTTTCATAACTAAATAATAAGTGCTAATCGAATTGATATGTCGCGTGACGTCACTTTGAGTAAAAATGCTCGAAACTAAGCTACACTTACAAAAATTATAGTATGAAAACTTGAACAAACAATACCCGAATATTCCGATACTTATGTATCTATCACCTCTCACTGCCTTGTCAACCTTTACAAGAAACACTCTGAGCCCCGATTACGGTAATTTTTAACGTCAACAATCCAGACACGCTTCTCGATTCTGCGATACGATTGGTCGTTCAACAGCGTACGTCAGCTGTTTTGACCAATCGTATCGCAGAATCAGAAACGCGTCTGGATTGTAGACGTTATAAAAGTTACCGTAATCGGGGCTCAGTTCAATATTATTGGCCTATTTAATTTAATGCAATGAAATTATGGAGCAGTAAGCCTGCTGATGCGTGAAAAGAAAGAGATAGTGTAACTAACTAACATAAAAGCGTACCTACTTAAGCAAGCACTTAATTTTAGACACGCCATCTTCTGCTGACTAATCGTACCTACTCGATACAATACTTAACTATGTACATTCTACACAAAAGATAAGAATGTTTACGTACTCTATTCATAACCAAGGGTCATTGTACCTACTTGTCGAAAATTACCTCTATAGTCTATCGTATAAATAAAATGTTATAAGTGCTATTGACATAGCTGGGCACCGTTAATCAAATAGTTAACTTCGTTAATCGTTAAACCGTTAATAAAAAAGTTAACTTCGTTAAACGTTAAAACGTTACATTTCGCAAGATTTAACGGAAGTTAACGTTAATCGTTAATCCGTTAACACATTGTCATGATAATAAAACGAAAAAAATAATTGGATGCAAGGTTCAAATAATTTCGAAAGCTTGTATCGCTCATGGAATTTATTCCTCTTTTATGTTTGCGCTACAAGCTTTCGGAATTATTTGAACCTTGCATAAGTACAATTATTTTTTTAATTTTAGTACAACTGCATTTCAGAATAAAAGATTGTTTTTAAAAAAGTTTTTTAATTATTATAATTTTATTTTACACTTTTTAGCAGTATCTCAATCTCAGAGCCTTGGTTCAATTACAATACAATTTAGCACCAAAGTGCTCGAAAAGACAAATCCAGCAAACCCAAACTCGATAAGTTTCCACCGTTTCGTTTAGGAATTCCTATGGCCACCTCCTGACTCCATCATCAGGACCCTGGACATCATCTAGTACTAAAGTGCTCGAAAAGACAAATCCAACGAACTCAAATTCGATGCGATGCCGCCGTTTCATTAAAAGTTCCTATGGCCACCTCATAATTCCATCATCAGACCAGCTCAATGGTACCATAACATTGCTATGTCTTCGTACTTACATAAACATACCAAATGACAATGCCAGATTTTGTATTTTGTATGGAAGGTGGCGTCTTTTTTTTCGCGCGGCCATCGACCAAACTTTGTTTTTTGATTACAAAATAGTGTAATAAACCAAACTTACTATGGCATGTATAAACTCAGTCTGAATTGAGTTACGAGCATTAGAAGTTTGATGATTTTCCTACTAAGATTTGCTTTTTGCGCGCAAGTTTTGTAAGAAATTGCAACAAAATATTGAGCTATTTTTTTATTGCGCTGATTCTGCTCCATATTGATGTCTGGAGCCTTTAATAGATGGTATTGTTTGTTTACACATACAATGTCACTATTTTGTTGCAATTTCTTACAAAAGTTGAGCGCAAAAAGCAAATCTAGTATGTAAAATCATCAAACTTCTAATGCTCGTAACTCAGTTCAGACTGAGTTTAGAGGTATACATGTCATAGTAAGTTTGGTTTATGTCACTATTTTGTAATCAAACATAACTATAATAAAAAAAAAACTTTTTTAAAAACAAGCTTTATTTCTGAGATGCAGTTGTACTAAAACGAAAAAAATAATTGTGTGCAAGGTTCAAATAATTTCGAAAGCTTGTATCGCGCTATGGAATTTATTCCACTTTTTTTCTGTATGCGCTACAAGCTTTCGAAATTATTTGAACCTTGCACACAATTATTTTTTTCGTTTTATTACAACTGCATCTCAGAAATAAAGCTTGTTGTTAAAAAAGTTTTTTTTTATTATATGTAATTTTATTTTACACTTTTTAGTTGTATATCAGTCTCAGAGCCCTGGTCATCATTTAGCACCAAAGTGCTTGGAAAGATGAATCGAACGAACCCAAACTTGATAAGTTTCTGCCGTTTCGTTTAGGAGTTCCTATGGCCACCTCCTGACTCCATCGTCAGGACCCTGGACATTATTTATCACTAAAGTGCTCGAAAAGACAAATCCAACGAAACCAAATTTGATGCGATTCCGCCGTTTCGTTTAGGAGTTCCTATGACTCCATCATCAGACCAGCTCAATGGTACCATAACATTGCATTGTCATCGTACTTACATAAGTATACCAAATTTCAGCTCAATCGGTTGAGGAGAACTGGTCTTAAATTCAGTTGCTAGATTTGTCCCACACATACTAACAAGTGAAGTCAATATAAAGCTTGTAAAATAATAAAGCTTGTAATAATAAAAAACAAGGTATGGTCGATGGCCACACGAAAAAAAAGACGCCAATTTCCGGCATTGTCTTTTCAAATCAATCGGTTCAGGAAAACTGGTCTTAAATTCAGTTGCAAGAGTTGTCCCACACATACTAACAAAGTGTCGTTAGTGATCTGGTTACAAAAACTGTTGTTTTGGTTTCTGGAAGTTCTGGAACCCCGAACGTACCTTCTTGTTAGAACGCGTTTTTCAGAGTGCCTGTTGTATCTTTTTAATAAATAGTAGGTACTGGATTAACGATTAACGGACTGAGGATAATTTAACGGAAGTTAACGAGTCCGTTAACATTTTTTAAAGTTAACTTAAAAGTTAATCCGTTAATAGAAATGTTAACTTCGTTAATTAACGATTAACGGATTAACGAGTTAACGCCCAGCTATGGCTATTGATTCCCACTCACTGTCACTGCACACCATAAGTGCGAGTTAAATGTAAATGTCAACGTGAAATTGTGAACTATGTCAGTTTATAATATAACGCGTTAGATTGTAAACTAACAGTGGGTTAGGTTAGGTTAGATTGTAATTTAACTACGTCAGACTATAATCTGACGGAATTCACAATTTTACGGTGACATAAACATTTAACTGAGCGCATTATACGACGAGTAATAATAAAATAAAGGTAACTATTGTGAAAGGACTAAAATGTTTATTAGATTGTTAAAAGGATGTAAGTAATAAATAACTAGAAAAATAAGTTAGATCTCGCTAAAAAGTTTAATAAAACATGAATTCCGTGTGTCAATAAATATGAGATTCTTCTTATTACACTATAGTCTATACCTACTTACTTACCTACTTATTTGTTGACAAAAAACGCGAACTAACTTCAAGGAAAGTTAGTTAAATGGATAAAACTCTTGTTAACTTTCTAATCTATAATAGATAAAATCATTATTGTTTACTTATAGCCTGACCAGGAACATAAAAACCCTGGCATAGAGGCGCGTCAATTGCATTTGATAGTGCAACACTGAGTACAGTCGTACCTGTATAAATTAATAGGCTAACTTTATGTATCAGGATTCAGGATTACGGGCTAATTTGATATTTTCATAAATTAACGAAAAAATATTATTATAGGTAACCTAATTTAAATAAATTAAATGAAACCATCAATCGAGCTAGTAGATTTATTTTATTATTCATCAATAATCAAATTCAGAACTTGAATATTGTCTGCAATGTCTGCTCATGAACGCTTCAAACTCGGTACTTCTTTCCCAATCCCATAAAATTCAACACTTAGAAAGTGACAAAATTTTTAAAATAGGTAGTTGAAACAAACCACAGCTAATTTTCATAGTGGACTGTACTATACGATAAACATGTCAGTCAATTTGACAACCTTTGTCGGAAACATTATTCAATGAAAATATTGTCCGAACCCTTAATATTTCTCTTCAACAAATACTTTAACACATTGTGAACCACTTTTCTTTCACGACTATAAAAATATTTTAGCAATTTAATTCATAAAACCAATTGCGCACATTTAAAATAAAGTTTGTTTACATTTTGACAGCAATAGACTGACATGCAAGGTGACATGTCAATGAAGTTTTCAGTTACTGTTGCCATTAAAAGAAATTAGTACCATTAGTTTTCCGCAACATGGCGAGGGTTTTTATGTTCCTGGTCAGGCTATACTAATCTTACTATGTGTGTTATTATTTATCTAAAGCACTTTTATTATTAGCACTTTGTTTGTTTTAGATAAAAAGTTGTAATGATAAATGTAAGACATTGATACCTACTTTGGCCTTCTAATGAAAAAGTGCAACTCACCTGATTTTTTCACTGAATAGCTACAAAATAACTTTATTTTGGTTTTATAGCACAGAATACACAAAACTGCGTCCGAACTGTCGAATATCTTTAAACAGAATCACTCTCTAATCTGTGAACTGACTGAATGACTCACGAACACATTAATATATACCTCTAAAATACAAAACATTAGCTAATAAGGCATGGCATTGTATTGCTACGAACAGTCGTGGCCATTCTTATCTTAACAAGCTGTCGCTTTCATCCAGCATTCTACAATGAAGAATGTTCACTAATTTTGTTTTTTAGCTTTCTGTATTCTCTGTTAAAAATAAAAAATACACGTGAAAGAATTATTTCGATACGTCAATTAGTTTCCAAGATATTTAATTTTAAAAGTGCGGGCGGCGGCTGGCCCGCCATTTTATGCGCGTGACGTCATATTACAGTGACCGGCTCATATTTGTATGGGTGGAATCTTGCAAGCTGAATTAAGACCCACTTCCAGGCAACCGATTAAGCTGAAATTTCGCAAACACATGTGATTTGGATGACCATGCAATATTATGATGACATGGAGCTGATCTGATGATGGAGCTGGAAGGTGGCCATAGGAACTCTATAATAAAACGACTTAAATGCATCGAGTTTGGGCTCGTTCGTTTTGTATTGATGAGTATTTTAATTCTATATAGCAATCGGGGTCTAATGATGGAGCTGGAAGGTAATTCGCAATAAAACGACACAATCGCATCAAGTTTGGGTTTGGTTCAATTTTAATTTCTGTGATGGGTCTGGGTGTTAATATGTATAATAAGTTTGTATTTACAAAAAAAAAAATATTTAAGTATGTTTATATCCGTTTTCTAGTGAGCGGACGCTGTGAATGTACGTCACACGGGGTGACGTGACCGTCGGCGGGACTCAATATTTAAGCGAACTTTGAATGCCTATAAAATCATAACTACTGAGTATTTTTGAATGAAATAAAAACTAATGTATTTGTAAATGTAAAAGCTAAACTGTAACATAGGTTTCAAGTGATTTTGCATACCTAGTAACATTCTCAATTAACACGTTTTAATTTTGCGCTTTACAAAAGCGCTTTATTACTTGAGAGACGGGAGCGGCGTGACTCTATGCCATGCTATGCTCTATGCACAGTACTTACCCTGCGTAGTGTTTTGTTTTTAAAAGTTGATAATCGACTTGGGTTGTGGTATCGCGTCCAATGATGTAATCGATTCATTCACTTCGGACTCGATTATCAAAAGCCTAGTTGGTTGAACTCGCTTGGAAAAGAGACAGATAAGGAAACAGTCAATAATGTATTTATGATGCATTCATTTACTTATTATTTCGCTTAAAGTTATTTTTGTAGTACCCTTATCGACTTATGGGAAGTCTTCTATAATTAGACTGTCGTATCTAGATTAATTATTAGCATTGTTTCCAATTGTCTAATTATAGCGTACCTACTATTAATGATTTGTACCTACTCTATAATTTGGTGTTATTTAGTAGATATTTAAAAGTAGGTATTCAACATTATGAAAACTTAGTTAAAGTGCTTTATTCCTCTGTTTATTTCCAATAAACCTCATTCGTCGAAAACATAAACACAAATAAACGCTGCGAGTTTATCTTCAACACGAGGCGCCATTACACTCGGTGGCGCGAAACTGCCCTATTTTGTAAGTATAAAGGAATACATTTGTCAAAATTACCGCTCGCGCGGAATAACTAGACGGCACACAACGGCTCTCGTTAGTCGCGCATTTCGTGGCCCCACCTCATACATTTTTATGAGAGGCTATATTATCCACCCATGTCTTGGTGTCAAGTTGTGCTGTTGCTAGGCAGACCTTTTCAATGTGGATTAATGGTAGGAGTAGTTTGCCACTGCGTTGTCAAAATTCAAGTATAGTCAAAATAAAGTTTGCGTTAAAAGTCGTATAGTGGGAATCGAACCCACGACCCTTCGCTTGCTCACTTATGACATCGTGGGTTCGATTCCCATCTCAGGCGATTCAAGTTATTTAAAATTCACCAAGAAATAGGTACTACCTACTACAGTTTTACATTTATCAGCACGATTTTTTGTTTCTCGCCCTTATTTACTAACTTACTTAAGTACTTCCTAGGCTCTTAAATAAATAATAAGTTGATGATCGAGTTTAATCAATGAAACTACGTGTAATTAAAAAAAAGTTTTACTTACTGAAGTAGGTACCTGCTAGTTACTCTTAATATTTTTTTTAAAACTAAGTCCTTTTTCGTAATGCGGACTAAAACCAGATCACTAGACTAGTATGCTATGCGATAATCATTAGTTTATCTAAATTAATTAGTTGAAAAAGAATAACCTAACTATAGATTTTCGCCAGGTCGCCACGACAATATTTTTTAGATAATTATTACCTATCGTCGTTTAAGTTCTATCACCACGTAAGTAATTTTTTGGCGGTTATGCCATTTCGATGCCATTAAGACACGTCGGTTTCGTCCAATCTCCTGAAAAGTTGCAAAAAATGACTTACGTGGTGGTAGAACTTAAACGACGCTATATTTCTAAACTGTCTTTATGTGTTTCTTTTCTTGTATAATTCTTACTCTTTGTGTCGTTTATTGAGACTTAAAAATCGTCGACATTGTAACGTGATAATATTTCTATTATAGCTTGTGCAGTAACATACTTACTATGAAGTATTTGGATTAAGGTAATAAAAGGTAACGCAAAGCCGATCAGAAAATCTGTCGTTTCTTTAAATCAAATCGTACATTTACAAAGCCGATCGGTTGTATTGCTGCAATCCGCTGACGTTACAATTAGACGACGGCTTAATAGCATTGTTTGGTGATTTGATACAGCACAAGTGGAGTTAGTAGGCTCATCTTAAATAATATATGTATAACTCAAAGGTGACTGACTGACTGACATAGTCTTCTTCTTCTTTTCGTGTCAACAACAAACCTACGCAGCCCAAAACTCCGCCACAAGAGTGGCGTTGTCAGCAGCACTCATCAAATCCTCCTGAGTGCAGTTGCTTGGGCTTGGGCTAGGGTTGCCAACTTTTGAAAGGACCAACCCGGGAGAATTGTGGGGGGGGGGGTCTTGCTCCATAGTTTCTCCATCACGCTGAATACGCGCTCGAATGAAGCATTAATAGAGACAGGAATGGAAAGAACAAACGTGACATTTTTTTTTAATTCAGGACAAGGATTTCTGTCTTTCGATTTCGTAAAGAAGTCAACCCAGCATAAATCCACTCCATTTTCTTCAATAAGATGTGGCTGCACCTCACGCAAAAGTCCAACTTCATCGTACAATTTGTCACTATCCATGTCAATATTTAATAATTCCTGGAGTTTAGTAATGCTGGTCCATGTGATTGGTTCTTTTATAGATATAATTTATACACAAGTACGAGCAGCAATGGATGCATTTAATTTTTAGAAATACCGGAGAAAATATTGCTCTCCGGGAGTTCGGGAGGTTAACCATTATTTCCGGAGTCTCCCGGGCAATCCGGGAGGGTTGGGAACCCTAGCTTGGGCACTCAGGGCACGACATAGTGATCTATCAAAGCACAGCCCAAACCGCTGGACGGATCGGGCTGAAATTTGGCATGCAGGTAGATGTTATGACGTAGGCATCCGCTAAGAAAGGATTTTACGAAACTCCACCCCTAAGGGGGTAAAACGGGATCCACGCGTACGAAGTCTGTGAAGTCTAAAGAGCTTAAGTATTGAATAAACTTTTTGAATTTGCTTTACCGCAATAGCTACGAAGAGCTATACAGGGTGACTTTCAAATCGTTGGCATCCTTTTAAAATAAGACTCTACTCATGATACATAGTACATTCCCCAAATATGAGACATCGCGGCGCACAGCCTGCGCCTAAAACAGGAGTAGATGTGATTTACTCTTAACTGCGATTTTATCCAGTTCAATCTAGATATTTATTTATTTATTTATTTAAGGCTCACAAAACAACTTACAGTCATATTCAGGCACAGATAATATTCCATAGATTAATCTAAACCGCAACTCTAAACATGTGTGCACAGAATGAATTGAAAATGATGAAATAAAGAGGGTAAGTAGTGTTAGTTTAACTTATTTTATGCTTAGTATTTAATGTTATTAAGTGTTATTAAATTTTACAAAGGACAACTTGACTTTATATTCAGGATATCTCTCCTGAATTTGTACAGCTTAGAACAGAATATGTCCAAAGAAGAGTGTTCAGTGACAGTGTCATTATAAAGTCTGCACATTCTGGTTATAGGGTTGTAAAAAAAGGTATTGTTTTTGTAGACTTGGAGCGAAAATAATTTTTTGGTAGGGTTTCGGGATTTGTAATGAATGTTAAAATTAAGAAGGGAAAGAAGATTTGGTGAATCAAGTTCAGAGTGCAAAATCTTGTGCAGACAGGCCAGTTCAAGACATTCACGTCTGGAGGCCAGAGACGTCATTTTGAAGCGCTGTAGCCTTGCCCTGTATGACCTATATTGGCGACCTAAACCCAATCTGAAGCAAAGAATATTCAGAAACTTTCTTTGGACACCCTCAATTCGGTCCGCGTGAACATTGTAGAATGGCGACCAGATTACACAACCATACTCCAAGATGCTTCTGATCAGTGAGTAGTATAGGCATATAAGGGTAGATTGGTTCTTGAAGTCCCTTGTAGAACGTGTGACAAAGCCAAGGAGTTGAGTACATTTGGAGACAATATGGTCGTAATGACAACGAAATGAAAGACCCTCGTCAAAGTACACCCCCAGGTCTCTGACAACGGATTCGCGTCTTAATACAAATCCGTGTAGAGAATAATCATAATATGTTTTATTTTTAGAAGTACCAAAAGATATAACAAGGCATTTGTCTGACAACTGAATCAAGATAGAGCTGGGTCTGGTCAAACCCATAACCGGCCCGCTAGAACCCCTGTATGAAAGAATTAATACAATAAACAACAATCTTCGAACGCGATGGAGGACTGTTGTGGACGCCCTCTGCCCCATCTAGGGGACATAGGACCTTAAGTCAAATTAAGTCGAACAACAATCTTAAATCCACTTGCGCGTTTTAAAACCGCGAGCCTACTGTCCAATTTTATGATGTTTGACAGATTTTCATGTTTGCTTTTAATATAATTGTGTATCAGTTTATCTGAGGCTTAGAGGATTACACGGGCGCCGCCGGCCGCTAAATTGAATTGTAATATGGTATCGTTATTAATAACTCCGGTGGGGTGCAGGGCTGTGCCAGAATTTACAGATTTATTGAGTTTAAAGGAAAATCTTCACTCTATTAATATGACTTGACCGTGAAAGATTGTAGCAGTAATGTGGTAAAGTAAAGGCATTCTTGTAGAAGTAAAACTTAAGCAAGATTTTCCATTGAAAAAGAGCAATTATGCTTGCCGGCCGATTGTTCTATTTTTTTACTGAGCTGTAAGACGAAAGTGTTATTATTTTTACGCCAGTCATTTTTAATCGCTCTCAAAACCTTTGACCACAGAGGCAATTAAACTCTACTTATCTCAAAACTCTACCTACCGTAAAAACTGTATAGATTTAAACGTAGCATCATTCTTAAGGGTTAATAAATTAAATATTTTATAAATAACCAATCAACCTCTATTGTACCGAAAAACTTTACCTCCAGCATTTCAACCCTATCAGATCCCGCAACCGCGCTCGCCGGAGCGTGCCATTTTTTCCGCAAATTTTAAGCGTCTCCCCGTATTCCACGAATCAGCTATATTTGTACAATAACTGCCCGCCTGGGATCGCTCCGGGCACAATAGGTTCTTTGTTTAACGACGTATTTCTATTGCGCGCGTGCTGAGTTTTTTGAATGGGACCCATTTCACCCGGGCCGAGGTTAGTTTTGCACATGCCTATTATAGGGTTGACATACGTTGCCTATTGTAATTGAATGTTTACGCGGAATTAAGTTTTTATTGTAGTTATACGCGTTTATGAAGTTGTTAGTCTTGCTAGTTTGGACGTGGAAACACTTGGTTAGTGTTTCTTTCGAAGCTTTTGTAGACCTAGTGTGCTTCTTACTTATGAAATCTTTTCAGTAGGTAACTTATCTTTCGTTTAAATTGAACACTTATGTACTTTTACTATACTTTCTATTACACAAAATAACTAATCTTAGCTTTAAGCAAATATAAGCAAGGAATAAGTAAAGATTAGCATTGCATTTTTGATATTACGCTAAGTACCTACTGAATTTAATAAGAGTGGCTAAAGTAATGTACTATTATTTAGCTGAAATATCGATGAGAGATCCCAAACTTCGACCAAATATATTTACGAACGTATTGTAATTGCATCCAGCCATTGTAAATTATTTCTCCATTGCAATAACCAGCTTAAACTGTAATACGGTTAAGCAAACCGATTGCGGGAGCATTGAAACGTCCATTATTTCCCCGCAAAGCGATCCCACAATATTTGCCTTTGCGTTTGCGCACAGTAATCGTGTTAGTGGTCGCCACCATAATATTTGTCTGATTTTGTACTACGAACTCCTCGTATGTTCTTCTGATTATTCGTTGCGGGTTCAATGTAAGTTTAACTTTCTCCCGGGACAAACTTGACCTTCACTGGTTGGGTTTTTATTGGCGGTCAAGCTGTAGATTCTGACTATACAGAAGTTGCAGCGGTGGAAATAGTCCCGTTGGTTTTGTACTAACAAAGTTTGTTCGTTCCTACGATCTTTTCCACCAAATGACATCTATTGGACAAAGGCCTCCCTCAAGGATTTCCATAACAACCGGTCGTTGCTGCCCGCATCCAGGTTTTCCGCGACTTTCACTAGCTCGTCGGTGCACCTAGTGGGAGTTAGACGTAGTGTAGGCAGACCTACACTGCGTGTACTGGCCCGTAGCAAGAACTGTTCAGACCTCAGATCATAGAAAGAGAATAGATATGAAGTCGCGCGTAACTCAGTGTTGCCAGTCGGGTCTTGTCAGAAATTACCAGAAAGATAAAGAAATGTAACCTTTTTGAATAAAAAGTAACCTTCATACGGAGCGATTGTTAAGGTTGTTCATGGATGGTTCATGTTTACCTAAATTCGAAATTTTGACCATTCCATGAAGACCGAAAAGTGACGGGTCGTATAAAACCGTTTCATGAATTTGCGTTTTATTATCGAAAAACATTCGCTAATACTCATTGTCTTTAACAAATAATAAATCAAATTCATGTTTAAATGCACTTTATGACATAATTTTTAAATTGTCACTATTAATATTTTTTACTGAATAACCTGTAAAAGTTAATTCTACAATTTCTGAAAAATCACCTAAAAGTAACCTTTTCATTAGAGTAACCTAAAAGTAACCAAAGCAGTTCAAAAGTAACCTAAAAGGTTACAAAAGTAACCTTCTGGCAACACTGGCGTAACTACACGAGAACCAGTGTCCCCACATTTCCCCCACCACAGCTCCCACACACACATTCAACTGTGTAAAAACAAAGCGACTGAGAGTCTACGACAACATGTGCAACCGGCTTAAAAGTGCTGTGATTGGCCAGAAGGCGTGCCTTATGGCCAATCAATGGCCGCGTGACGTGACGCACACTTTGAAAACGCTAGTGAGAGAACAAAGATAAAATGGAGTCGACAAGATATCGATACTTTAAATCGCTAGGGGCAAGGCTCGAAACTGGTTTCACAAAATGCTTATGTATGAAAACCTTTTTATTATTATACGTTATTATTAACTACTATGAACTATCACGCATTTACTTTTTAATTATGGCGATCTGCGTACCGCATAATATGTTTATCAAAAATAATGCCTATATTAGGCTTTCAACTAGCTCTTATAGTAATTACATAGTTGACAGTTACTAATTACTTCTACTGTTATTATATTTTTTTTGTAAAATCTTATAATCGCAAGTAACACATCATTTTTTTATTTAAAATTACAAAATAGAAAATTATAATTTACTTCTATTTATCGATAATAGGAAACCGCATTAGAACACGAGCACGGCACTATGTTACGACCGGCACATGCGGCCGTACTGTGTATTTTCACACGACAGTGGATATCGGAAGAATTAAATACATTGCGCAGTACTTGAGCATGACATAAAGTGGTTGCTAACTAAATCGTCAATGTACAAGTGTGTTAGAATTTTTATCACGACTGATTTCGATATCGCAGTAACTGTTACGGCACTGAATTCGTTCGTAAAAATGTTTAGTTTTTTTTATTTATAAGCAAAATACCAATGGATTTGCAATACTTACATGTAGTAAATGACTCCATTGTTCCTGTAGTTCTTCGTTTCACTTGTTTTATTGCACGTAACGATACATTAATCCAAAATATCGGAGAACATTTCCTTAGTACGACTGAATCGCGACTAACCTAGCTACGCGGCCGATGTTCGTTTCTGGGCATATCGCGGAGACACGCGCCACGCCCCCGTTTCACATCTATTCCCTTCTATGATCTGAGGTTGAGACTATTCAAAATATTTTTTTACAGTTAGGTATCTGGGGAGATAACATTTTTTCTATAACTTGAACCGCAAGTTTCAATTCCATTTCACTCCAATTTTAAGCGCACCCTATACCTATTCCATAGACTCTCTCTAACTAAGAAGGCCTTTTTCGGTAATCATTCGCCAGTAATCGCTTTACCACAAACGCTATTTACCGCTCCACCAAGTTTTGTCGTAAGTATAATGTACAACTTAACGAGACGGTCCGGTAGTCACTGGCTGAAGGAAGACTCATAATATGTATAATAGCTGTGATTATAGGAACTATTATATTTCTGACATCCATTTATTGCAGTTCATACGTGAGATGTAGGTACTAATAACTAGACAATAAACAATGTTGGACAAAGAGACATTCGATATTTTTCGACAACTGCTTAGGACAACTGTCGATTCGTTTTGGATCACTCCTTTACTGTCTAACGCATCTTCGACTTTTGAAGAATATTTTTTTTTATAAAGATTATTAGCAATTTTTATTGCACAAATTACTAATAGTCCCGTTAGCCCTTCGTGTTAAGCTAAATAAGCTTGTGTTACGATCGGGCTCAACACAATAGTTTAGCAGCGGTGGGATTCGAACCCGCGTTCCTCGGATCTCGAGTCGGCCAGTCCGACCCATTCACCGTTCGGCTATCGTAGCTATAATACATTCAAAACATAATAAATTGGTTTATGAGAATTCTCTTGCTACTTTGAATTCGAATGCTTCAATAATACGCCCCCTCCGCCGTTATAAGTACGAGATCGATTATCTTAGGGGGCGTCCATAAATTACGTGAGACAATTTTGGCCATTTTTCAACCCCCCCGCCCCCCTTGGTGAGATTTGGTGAGATTTTGCCTGACCCCCTCCCCCACCCCCTAATCTCACGTGATATTTAATAAAATGCCTATTTTGCAATGTCTATGCTTCGAGTCTATTAGATTTATATGAAAAAATCAGTAACCCAATGTCGTGCCACGCGCAGTGCAGGGTTCCGTAGCTTCCCGTCGTTTAGTAAGACAAGCAATTTCTTCAACCTAGGACCAGTTTTTTGATTCATAGTTAAAATAACTAATTGTTAAATTTTGCTACTAATGGTTAAATATTAATAAAATGTAAACTAATAGTTAAAAAATGTACTAAAAGTAAAGTTAAACATTGTTATAAAAACATTTTTTTCTGTTATTTAACCACTTGTCATTTGACATCTGTCAAATTTGACTATTGGTTACTTTAACTGCAAATACATAATATTTTCATACGTATGTAATGTCATTTTTTAGGGTTCCGTAGTCCTGAACCCTTATAGTTTCGACATGTCTGTCTGTCTGTCCGAGGTTTCGCTTGGAAACTATTGGCACTGGGGAGCTGTAATTTTGTGAAGGTATTTATATTAATCACGCCGACAAAACGGTAAAATTAAATTGTCATAAAAAAATCTAGGGTAGCTCCCCTGCATGTAAAGTGGGGATGAATTTTTTCAAGGAAAACTATAACGGTTAAGATACATTACTTAGTTTAAGAGTAATAGTCATTTGACTCATGTTTTATACAATTTCTTAAGCAGTAAAAATTCCTTAGAAGAAAATATGAAAAGTGACTTTCTGAAATATATTGTGGTAACGACAGACAACTACGGAACCCTACACTGCGCGTGGCACGACACGCACTTGGCCAATTTTTTACGCAATAGCGATGCCGATGACGTTTTTTTTTTAATTTCGAATTTTCTTAATTTCGACATTTATTCTGCATCTTTAGTGTTCACAAATGCAGATGGAGGCATTTTTAGTTTAATTTGATTAGACGGTTTAGAATAAATTGTCATTATCATCATAAAAAAATCATTTTTTTATACTTCAATAACCCAGTTTTCTGGCAATTTTACTCTATTTCTTGCGGGAAAAATTACGTGATATTTTCCGAGACCCCCCCTCTCCCCCACGTGAGATTTAGTGAGGTTTTCGTTGACCCCCTCCCCCCCCTAAAAGTCTCACGTAATTTATGGACGCCCCCTAAGATGGTGCAACTCAGCCTAAGAGTTAAGGTAAGGTTAGACGGGAGATTTAATATTGGCATGATTGATGTTAAAAGATTTCTTCTATACTTGGATCTGTGAGACGTTTATTATTGTTTGAAAATCAATCACATTTCAATTTCATTTTGATCGATCGATTCAGGTTTTTCAATCATGGAATTCGTTTATAGATAAAGTTAGTTTCGAAGAAGCTTTTGGTCAGCTTTCTCACCTGATGAAAGCTAGGCCGAAGGTCGAAGTGAACTTCACTTGATCACAGGACATAGTAATACCATGCATAATTGCATACGTTCTATTAACATAGGCAACCTACTGTAGCATGATCTGTTAAAATTATAATATGATTGATCCGATATTGTCCCGTTTTGTATACCTAATAAAATAAATTTTTATAAATAAATAGGTCTTAGAAATTATAACTACTTTCATACTTTCAACCGCCGTGTCTAGTGGTAAGACCACCTGCTTCAGACGCAGAGGTCCCGGGTTCGATTCCCAGTGGGGGCATATTTTTCTGTTTGGTTTGGTTGGTGGTAGGGCTAGTTCTAAGTCCGCCTGGCTAGCTACCCCCATCTTACCTAAGTCTGTCGCCATAACAACAATGTTAACAGCATTGTTGTGTTCCGGCAGTTTTGCCTGACCCCCTCCCCCACCCCCTAATCTCACGTGATATTTAATAAAATGCCTATTTTGCAATGTCTATGCTTCGAGTCTATTAGATTTATATGAAAAAATCAGTAACCCAATGTCGTGCCACGCGCAGTGCAGGGTTCCGTAGCTTCCCGTCGTTTAGTAAGACAAGCAATTTCTTCAACCTAGGACCAGTTTTTTGATTCATAGTTAAAATAACTAATTGTTAAATTTTGCTACTAATGGTTAAATATTAATAAAATGTAAACTAATAGTTAAAAAATGTACTAAAAGTAAAGTTAAACATTGTTATAAAAACATTTTTTTCTGTTATTTAACCACTTGTCATTTGACATCTGTCAAATTTGACTATTGGTTACTTTAACTGCAAATACATAATATTTTCATACGTATGTAATGTCATTTTTTAGGGTTCCGTAGTCCTGAACCCTTATAGTTTCGACATGTCTGTCTGTCTGTCCGAGGTTTCGCTTGGAAACTATTGGCACTGGGGAGCTGTAATTTTGTGAAGGTATTTATATTAATCACGCCGACAAAACGGTAAAATTAAATTGTCATAAAAAAATCTAGGGTAGCTCCCCTGCATGTAAAGTGGGGATGAATTTTTTCAAGGAAAACTATAACGGTTAAGATACATTACTTAGTTTAAGAGTAATAGTCATTTGACTCATGTTTTATACAATTTCTTAAGCAGTAAAAATTCCTTAGAAGAAAATATGAAAAGTGACTTTCTGAAATATATTGTGGTAACGACAGACAACTACGGAACCCTACACTGCGCGTGCCACGACACGCACTTGGCCAATTTTTTACGCAATAGCGATGCCGATGACGTTTTTTTTTTAATTTCGAATTTTCTTAATTTCGACATTTATTCTGCATCTTTAGTGTTCACAAATGCAGATGGAGGCATTTTTAGTTTAATTTGATTAGACGGTTTAGAATAAATTGTCATTATCATCATAAAAAAATCATTTTTTTATACTTCAATAACCCAGTTTTCTGGCAATTTTACTCTATTTCTTGCGGGAAAAATTACGTGATATTTTCCGAGACCCCCCCTCTCCCCCACGTGAGATTTAGTGAGGTTTTCGTTGACCCCCTCCCCCCCCTAAAAGTCTCACGTAATTTATGGACGCCCCCTTAGAGACTTAGACCAATTAGGGTGATATAAACTTAGATTGATAGTTCCGTTTGATAAGGTACCATAGTAAGTACCTTATCTATATTTGGGATTTGTATGTATATGTGCCCTGGAAAGGGCCTATGTACTTAATAAACTATTTAATTACATTTCATATCAATCTCTGGATATTACAATAGACTAATGTCAAATTAAAGCTTTGACTTCATACTTTCGTTTTGAACAACATCATCATTTTTATCTGTGGGGACCTATAAGTGGTTATCAAGTGTCATTAATTGTAAAATAATGAATTATGTAAACCCTGGTCTTCCTAATATAAATAAATAAATAAATTTCAGGCAGAACATAGGCCTCCCCCAATGTTATCCATGTTGTTCGTTTTGAACATGTCTCGCTATAATTTCATTGAGTAACATTTTAAGCAAGTGAGCCAACAAATATATTTCTAGAGCGCATCTGTCTGGTATTTAAAAGGGCGGAATAACGTACGTATTTAATTCGCAGCAAGTTTTCGCCGCCCGCCCTGCGCCGCCGCCCGCCCGGAGGAGTGGGGCGCGTTTTAACTTTCCGCACCGCTGCCGGCACTGCCAGTTCTGCCACTACTAAGGAACTCATCCAGTATTAAGTAAAGTTTTGTATTTTTAATGATTTTGTTATTATTTATATTGTGTGATGGGCACTAAGTTTTTTTGGATTGCAGAGACGACAAGACGCCCTACTCGAACAAAAATTGGCACTTTAAACTTTAATAATTTGCAAACAGATCCCTAAATGAAAAAAAATAGACTTAGAAACCCCTAATCCATTTTAAAAGACCTATCTGTGGTATCTTAAATAAAACACTGATATATGTTCACTGTGTAAGCTAGTGCAAGCACTGACGTCCGTCCCGTGTGGCGGCCCGACTACGACTGAGCCCCCACCGCGCCGTACTAGTCAGTGTTGCCATAGCGCACACTCTTTATTTGTGTAGTAGTACACCACATCTCTTCCTTATTTTATTTGATTCGAGACAAGCTATATTATAATTAATACTACTACTAAATTAAAGTACATTGGTTTGTAATAACTAGTAAGTAGGTACTTTCTATAAGCTTACAAATTATACACAAATATTTTGCTTATTCAATTTCCTGACACGTTACTCATCTTCCTTTCAATTAAATTGAAACAAGTCAAAAGGTCAAAATATTCAACCGTCTTTGGACAATAACCCATTAATGATCTGTAATACTTAATTAGTAAGTACTTCCTATAAGCTTACAAATTACACATAAATATTTTGCTTATTCAATTTCCTGACACGTTACACGTCATATTCCTTTCAATTAAATTGAAACAAATCAAAAGGTCAAATTAATATTCAACCATCTTTAGACAAAATAGCCAATTTATCAAATAAAATATTAGACTCAAACATCACAACACATTATTATTTGACGTCAAATAAGTTAATAAATAGTAGGTGTGTCTACTTACATTACGAATTTCCCACAAGATAGGTAGGTATCTCAAATTAACATGTCAATTATTTTTCTTACAATTTTAATTTCCTTAGTGGAGGCCTAGGATACGCGCCATGATAAACTTTTTATAAACTTTGAATGATAAGCCCATACGTCTGTTGTCTAAAATCATGGAAAGATTCCATCAGGGTGCGCATCCTAGCTCAGCTGATCTAGTTAAATACAATAAAAATAAAGTTTAATCTACCACTGCTTCGGAACAGTAAGTGGGCCAGTGCTGAGAAGAAGCAGCGCAAGAAACTCAGTCACCTCTGTGGGCCGCTTTTAAAGGCTTTACTAGTATTTTATATATTGATGCGAGCGAGCGAAGATAGTTATCATATTCGGATCATTTACCTTTATACAGTTTGTGGCATAAAATATAGTGCGTTCACTACTCCCACAGGTTAATCTTATGTAATTAATCTGAAATGTGTAGGCAGGCACATCACTCACACTTTTTCATAGACTTGTCTTTATTTTGCCATGAAATATGAACTGTGAAGCTACTGTCTCACTGACTGGCTTGCTGACAAGGTTTCGATATGTTGTTGAATTTCTCAATAAATGACACTTACGAGTGAATAACAACGCTGTTGAATAATTTACACAATTATTTTCAACGTTCATTATTTGTATGCTACGGAGTTAATGAATTCCTATCGTTGTTATATGCATTTTTTAGACATAATTATGATGTATGAGACTTGAAGTTATAAATGTCTATTCTTTTCGAAACTAAAATGATCTGTCACGCTATATATTATATTGTATGTATAATATTATGTAATATCATTTTGGTAGCGTTTGATTTTCCAAACCACCACCGGCACCGAGTGCGCTTCGATTTTCATCGAATCATCACTGGTTCTAGACCCATATTGTTTTCCCATTTAAGGCGTCACTGGACTATGTCAAACATATCAAAACCAAAAGCATCCAAATTGGTGCAGCCGTTCCCAAATTTTAGCAGGGAAAAATTAAATGAACAGCAATCTTTTTTTCGTAATAATGTAATATTGTATTATTGGCATAGCAACATAATATTCACATAGGATAGGTATATATATATATATATATTTTTTATTAGGCTAAGTGTACGAATGTCTGTATAGTTTGTCTGTATATTATAATATGTCTAACGGTACCATCCGCGGTAGAACATTATTATTGAAACTGACTCAGATACTGGATACCTGTATTATCGTGACATTGGTTCTGCTAATAAAATATTTGATTAGATTTGACTTAATTTAATTTGTTGACAAGACTGATCACATTTCTCAATTATATTGACTTCTTTATTCTTAAGAAGAAATAATATAGGTACCTACATTTATTTGGCACATTAAAACAGCGAATTACGAATTTGGACAGCGTATAAATTAATTTGGTAATAATGCCAAAAGGGCTTCCACCCAGCATAATGCCGCAGTGCGTAGCACTACAACGCTAGTTTCAAGTGGTTGCTGAGAGAAGAGGTCAAAACATTCATTTTCATCAAAGTTGATTCAGTAGTGTAGTTATTAGTCAAAATAACTGTAAAATATTGTCTATCTAAGTTAACGATTTCCTTTCCAATCGATATATATATAATATAAATATATAAACATTTCACAATTAATTTCAATTTAAATTTTTTATTCCCACATATATCACGTCCTTCCACGACTAGCAATTTTGATTTACAACGTTGATTATTTATTAGCACCGGTCGATAATTAATCATTTTGTGCATGCTAGTGATTATCGCACCCCTGCTACTAAGTGGTTATCAGTTGTATTTTTCAATATACAAAACGAACATCAGTGCCAAGGAACAACTGCCATTTTTCGATAATAGTTATTGTGATGAAAATCGCTTGTATAGGTATAATCGTTCCACATGATGGCTAATATATAATATCGGCTTTATCCCTGGCTATACAAAATGACTATTACAAACCTGCCTTTTATACGCCTTTGTACCTTTGATAATGTACCCTTGGTGATTGATTGGTGATAACCATTGAGGTAATTTATAAAAATTATAGAACACTACACTACTTAGGTAGGTATGATCCATACAATATCAGCGATTTAGTTGCTTGCCAGCTTTAGACGTGTTATTAAAGTTATAACACTTTTCTTTCTTTCTTGAAATAATGTGAAATGTATTTGTGCTGTGACTGTGACAAAATGCTGTGATGTGAAGATGTTGCATACATAAACTCAAGGAATACGGCAAAGTGCCAAGGAATAACTTCCCATCGGATAAATAAGATTCCTGGATGGCTCAAACTTGAAGTGAAAATGTGGTTATGTTCTCCAGTCGATGGACCACATGATGTCGTGCCCTGCGTGCCCAATCAACTGCACGCGGGAAGATGTATGCTATTGAGGACACCACTCTTGAAGCGAAGTTTTGGGTTGACACTGTATAGGTTTGTTGTGGACACAACAAGAAGAATAATAATTTGATGTCATAAAATTCAATGCAATCACCATATTTGTCAGACGCTATAATATCTACATCTGACCAACGATACAGCGCTTTGTCAACTGCATAGACAATTTGGTTTGACTTTTCAAAATAGAGTAGGTACGACTTTTGTGTACCGTCCTCTAGTTCACATTTGACACAGTAAACAGGTGTACCGATTAGTTTCTTTTTTAGTGGGACCTAAGTAGGTAAACGACATTTATTTTATTTTTATTTTTTTGTTTGTCTGACAATACTGATTCTTAATTGTTTTCAGAATCAGGCACAGATTGGTTGCAATGTAGAGAAATTGATGATTATGGGCACGCTGTACTTGTATACCACCTTATGAGTGCCGTATGCACGATTCACTGGCTCACCGTCACACTGCTGACGTCTACCATTATTACTTCTAATTTGACAGAGATCAGTTGACAACCTATCACTTGTGCGCGTGATACAGTACTGTAGGTACCTTGTAAATGTTTTCGATGGAAGTCACGTCCTTTTTTTTATAATAGATATTCTAGGCTACGTCAAATTTAATGGTTACCACATTTCTTCATCAATCATAAATCATCACATCACAATTTCAAAAAGAAAACCGAGACCAACAAAATCAGCTGTTTGTACTGTGTGAGATATTGTTTTACTTTTTTGACGGTTCATAGCTTGTCTCTGACAATTCACAACTTGCCTAGTTTTTTTTTACTGATACAATACTTCAATTTTTTTTGACGGGAAATCATCATAATATCATGAAGGTTTAAAATATTATCTTGTCTCGGGTCATGTCAGTTCCTTGGAGTAGGTACTTTGTAATAAATTATGATATTTTTTGTCTGCTAACCTTAAATAGATATAAGTAGGTACTTACTAATATTTGATGTTTGTACAGATTTAGTTTTAAGACCTTTTTAAACCCTTAGTGTGCAATTAATTAAATGAATACGTAATTTCAAATTGACAATGTGAGTGCTTAGGATTTATCTCTAAGCTCACTTGCATTTAAAGTAAATAAATAAATCTATATACTTTACTATAATAAATCTATCATTTTCAGCCACAATAATAAACCTATATTATGGTGCAATTATTTCATGAAACTCAAACACACAACGATACCAGGAGGATAGATATACTTTAAGACCACTAATGAATTTCACAACTTTCATTTTTGAATATTTTCTACGTGACAGTAAATTATTATCTTGTCTCGTGTCGTTGTATGGAACTCTTTAATAACAGACTGATACTTTGTACTAAAACTCTTTAATAATACACTGATACCTACTTGATTTAATAACACACTGATACTTGGCGCTAATAGTAATCTCCGAGTTCATTATTACGTGAATATAAATGAAGTTTCTTTATTATTCCATATTAGCAATACACTACTTGCTTTGTTTATTGTATATTATTGTATATTAGCAATTCACTACTTGCTTTGTTTATTGTATATTAGCAATTCACTATTCAATAACAGACTGATACTTTGTACTAAAACTCTTTAATAATACACTGATACTTGATTTAATAACACACTGATACTTGGTGTTATTAATAATCTCAGAGTTCATTATTTATCACTAAATACTTAATTTCAGTGTGGGCGGGAATCGAACACGCGCCCTCACACGTACCTACGTGAAATTGGTGTTAAATTGAAGTTTGTTTATTATTCCATATTAGCAATTCACTACCTGCTTTGTTTATTATTCCATATTAGCAATTCACTACTTGTTTTGTTTATCATTCTATATTAGCAATTCACTACTTGCTTTATTTATTATTTAAGATTATATACCCAATCAGATTGTCATAATTTCTTTACAATACACTATCTTGTCTCGTTTTATAGGTAGCATTGATGTAAACAGGAGGTAACCTACTAGTATTACGTATATTTCATTGTAGTAAAACAATTTAATTCGTTCAGGAATACGATCATTGTAATAATATAAATTATTTAGTTCGATAAGGAATAATGATCAAAACGAGTCTCAGTGGCATTGCAAATTACAGTTTAAATAGGTACCCTTCAACTGGCAGGCAGACATATTCTAACTGCGTCAGTTTGGCTCAAATGATCTTAGATGATTTAGTTTTAACAAGACTAATTACTTAATAATAACAATTGACTTTTGGTAAGTAACGAGTTTGTTACTTAACATAACACCTGTGACTCTGTGACTCATGCGTACGCGCAACATAATCAAAATCAATATTACTATGGGTTGGAGGTTTGGTATTGTTTGTAAAATTAAATATTAATTGACTTGACGTTGATAATAATAATGATTTTGATAAATAATAATCGGCAAATAGACTATGAATGTACATTCTGTAAGTGTAATGATTGTAGCTACCTCCCTTTTATTTTATTTAATTTATTGGGTATATAATCATTAAAATTATTAATTACTCACTTTTATCCTCGTCGCCATTGTGGTATCTTAAATAAAACACTGATATATGTTCACTGTGTAAGCTAGTGCAAGCACTGACGTCCGTCCCGTGTGGCGGCCCGACTACGACTGAGCCCCCACCGCGCCGTACTAGTCAGTGTTGCCATAGCGCACACTCTTTATTTGTGTAGTAGTACACCACACTATCCAACTATACCCCACACGATGGGGTAGAAGATGACAAAAAAATTCATCCCCACTTTACATGTAGGGGAGTTACAAAATTTTTTTTTCCAAATTGTATTTTACCGTTTTGTCGGCGTGATTAATATACATACCTTCACAAAATTACAGCTCTCTAGTGCCAATAGTTTCCAAGCAAAACCTCGGACAGACAGCCAGACATATCGAAATTAATAAGGGTTCCTTGTCAGGACTACGGAACCCTAAAAACCTTTTTTTTTTACTTTTGACTCAATGACAGTACGATAACTACGAGTAGGTATGTCCACTGTGTCCACGTAACATATAAATGATCACTATTCTACGAGTACAATGTTCAATTAAGTATTACTTATTTTACGAAAGTAAGTAAGTACATCAAAATGGTTCAGAACAGAGAAAAATAATTTGTATTTATTCGTGGAACTAATCTTAAACAATGGTAGGGGCAGTTATTCAATTAAGTGGAGGCCCGTTGTAGCCTCCACACTTTTAGTTATGTCTCGTAGTCGGTGTAAGCATTAACATTTACCTTATTACGCCCACATAAATTGAGTAAATGATTTACGAATTTGTTTTGTAATTAATTCAATAACTTTTGCCCAGTCAATCATGATTATGATTCGATTTTAGAGGCAGAAAAATGACTTTCTGTGACGGACCGAAAACGGGTGAAGCCGCGCGCAAAAGCTAGTAAGATAATAAAAATGCTTTTTATGTAGATACAATTATTTACTTATGTAATTTTTCTTATTCATAATCGTTAACATTGAACAAAACAAAACAAAAAAAAAATAGTTCAACCAATGTAACAAAAGTGTCCCAACTGAAATTTTGCAAAAAAACAAACGAAAGTGTCTAACGAAACTCAATAACAACCAACATTAATAAACTAGCCTAAAAAGGCCACACAAACCATAATTGAAATTACTACACCCTACCTTAATCACTTTGTGTTGCAACCCGACTCCGCTTCATTATGCCTGATAGTTGGACGTCTGGAATTACCTTACCCTTATGTCGGTTTTGGTTTAATTGCCTGTCCTATTAGTTTCTAGAAGTGGCATTATGGTTTCTGTAGGTGTAGTGAGTGCGTGTACTTTATACAATGGAGCTTTGAAGTCTTTATTAGAATACAATTACCTACTTATCTTCCTACGTTGCTCTAATTTTGAGATTTATGTGTGCATTTCTTTTGTTTTAATACATTTTTTTTAATTTACCCATTGTAATAATAAAGATAATTATAATATAGGATAGAATAAGATTAATAAAGAGAGATTGTATCGAGCTTAAAAAAGCAACCTCTTTCGCGAAAATAAAACTTCTAGGTGAAAACAGGAGATCGACGACAGAAATGTTAAGTCTGATGTACATACTTATAATCATAACGCTTCTATACAACAAAAAACTAAAGTTACCTATCCACGTATCGCGTTAAAACCTGTTTATATTAATTCAAACAACTAAATTAACTATACCAATCTGTAATAATCAAAAGTTGGAAATAAATAGATTTTGTAACGCGGCGCGCCCTTTTATTTACTACGAGCGACCAGCGTCGAGCCGGCCACTACGTCACAGCGAGGTCTACGCGCGCGCGCAGCCGGTTTACCCTGCCCCGAGACCCCGCACGCCGCCGCGTACGTCACGCGCGCTCACCGGCTGGCTATAAAAGGCGTGCGAGCCGGCCTAGCAGTCAGTTCGTCCGCGACGCTCCGCGCATCCGTACCACGGAACACGATGCGTCCGCCGGATTGAACTCGCACACACCGCGATGGTAAGGTCTGCTTCCGTAACACGGAACTGGCTGGACATCGCGTTGTATCGTCCTATGCACGCTTCACGTGCTGATAGATAGATAGATCTATAGTATTTAAATGTTGCCTTGTAATAATCAATTAACTTAGTTTCGCTAATTAGATGTTGCACATTGTTTACATTCATGCTTAGCTCAAATGCATAATCCAATCCTGGTTTTATGACTTAGATAATTATTCACGCTTCTGGCTATAAATTTATTAAGTAAATGCTATTGTACTAAATATGGCCCTAATGCATACGCCGATCCTAGTTTTATGATTTGCACATGCTTTTGTTATGAACTTTATTAATTAGACGCAATTATTTAGTTTTCAATTAAGTTTAGATCATATGCATAAACCGATCCTTGTTTTGTGTTCTAATTGAATTACTCACGCTTTTGTAATAAAGTTTATCAAGTAAATACAATTGTATAGTTTACTATTGGATCCGGCTCAAATGCATATACCGATCCTCACTTTTACTTCAAATGTTAAAATGACGCTTTGCCATAAGATTCATTAATCAATGCAATTAGTATTGTTTACTATTATGTATTGTTCATATGTACATGCCGATCCTAACTTTACTGTGATATTTGTTTATACCGACTAATAGCTCCGTAATTGAGAGGTTGTCTGCTTTGATTGTGTAATTTAGTCATAGGTTTATTGGCAATAAACACGAGATAAAGCCCTATACAATCGGTCTTGGTCATTTCTCTCTGTAGGTTAGGTTCCCCCCTCCTACAAATAGGGCGACCCAACGTGGCGCCCTCTTACAAACTGGCGTCCCAACGTGGCGCCCTCCTACAAATAGGGCGACCCAACGCGGCGCCCTCCTATACATTGGGCGTCCCAACGTGGCGCCCTCTTACAACTGGCGCCCAACGTGGGGCCCTCTAATAAACTGGGTCCCATCGAGGCACGAATCCAAACCTAGACCAAAACCGCACAGACAACCTGCTCTCTTAGTTTCACGAATTAGGGATTAGTCGAAATAGGGTTAGGCTAATTAAGATAGGCTAGACTCGTAACACGAGTAGGTACCTACTTTGGCAGATTCGTCATTCGTGGTAGGTACTACCACAGGCCGCCAAAGATACGACGTTGAGAATACCAACGGACCTGCCGCTTTTTGGAAGACCCTTCTATTGTCTACGAGTTAGAGGAGGTGTCCATCCAAGACATATTTGTAAAGCTGAAGGAGGAATTTGCCCTTCTACGAAATGTTTTCCTCTATGGCAACCACACTTGAATTTCAAGTCACCTCAACCTTCCATGAGTTCGGAAGTTGCAAGCGGGCTTGTAGTGGTGCCGTCAGAGATGAAGGTTAATAGCAGCGAAAAGCTGAAGGAGGAATATGCCCTTCCGCGAATCGTTTCCCCATGGTAACCACACCTGGATTTCAAAAGTCACCTCAACCTTCCATGATGAGTTCGGAAGTTGCAAGCGGGCTTACAGTGGTACCAGTGTTAGGGATGAATGTTAGCAGCGAAAAACTCAAGCCCTGCTTCGATATAGGGGGAGGGAGGAAGCTCTTGATGGCCTTGAAAATTACGGGTCGAGCTGAGACTATTATAAATTCAGTCACATCAGCCCTGTTTGGAAATAGGGGGAGGGAGGAAATTATTCCTTACGGGAGAAGTTTGAGAACGCCTGAGGGTTTTCGTGGCAACTGTACTCAGGGCTCAGCACCAAGGCTCTATATGATATTTCGAAGTCATGGACTAGCTCTTTGAAATTGCAGACACCAATGTTCCTGACCAGCGCCTGGGCCTGTACCACTCGTCAGCGCTCCGCCTGTTCCAGAGCGCTGAGACAGCGCCCCACCTACTCCAGAGCGCTGAGACGGCGCCTGTGCCCAGTCCAGCCAGCCTACGGTGGTGCCCCCCGAGCCACCTCCACAGTACCATGCGTGAGCGTGGTCAACCAGAGGCCGTGCCATGCGTGAGCGTGGTCGGCTAAAGAAGATGACCTCCCCTACCTCCGCAGTACCATGCGTGAGCGTGGTCAACCAGAGGCCGGGCCATGCGTGAGCGTGGTCGGCTGAAGAAGATGACTTCCCGAGCCACATCCGCCGAGCCATGCGTGAGCGTGGTCGGCCGAAGAAGATGACCTCCCGAGCCACCTCCGCCTTGCCATGCGTGAGCGTGGTCATACGAAGAAGATGACCTCACGAGCCACCTCCGCAGTGCCATGCGTGAGCGTGGTCAACCAGAGGCCGTGCCATGCGTGAGCGTGGTCGGCTGAAGAAGATGACTTCCCAAGTCACATCGTGTGATGGCACGCCGTCATCCACACCAGTCCTGGCTTCCTCGTCGGGACGACTTCGGAGCCAGAGGGGGAGTCTGTAACGCGGCGCGCCCTTTTATTTACTACGAGCGACCAGCGTCGAGCCGGCCACTACGTCACAGCGAGGTCTACGCGCGCGCGCAGCCGGTTTACCCTGCCCCGAGACCCCGCACGCCGCCGCGTACGTCACGCGCGCTCACCGGCTGGCTATAAAAGGCGTGCGAGCCGGCCTAGCAGTCAGTTCGTCCGCGACGCTCCGCACTTCCGTACCACGGAACACGATGCGTCCGCCGGATTGAACTCGCACACACCGCGATGGTAAGGTCTGCTTCCGTAACACGGAACTGGCTGGACATCGCGTTGTATCGTCCTATGCACGCTTCACGTGCTGATAGATAGATAGATCTATAGTATTTAAATGTTGCCTTGTAATAATCAATTAACTTAGTTTCGCTAATTAGATGTTGCACATTGTTTACATTCATGCTTAGCTCAAATGCATAATCCAATCCTGGTTTTATGACTTAGATAATTATTCACGCTTCTGGCTATAAATTTATTAAGTAAATGCTATTGTACTAAATATGGCCCTAATGCATACGCCGATCCTAGTTTTATGATTTGCACATGCTTTTGTTATGAACATTATTAATTAGACGCAATTATTTAGTTTTCAATTAAGTTTAGATCATATGCATAAACCGATCCTTGTTTTGTGTTCTAATTGAATTACTCACGCTTTTGTAATAAAGTTTATCAAGTAAATACAATTGTATAGTTTACTATTGGATCCGGCTCAAATGCATATACCGATCCTCACTTTTACTTCAAATGTTAAAATGACGCTTTGCCATAAGATTCATTAATCAATGCAATTAGTATTGTTTACTATTATGTATTGTTCATATGTACATGCCGATCCTAACTTTACTGTGATATTTGTTTATACCGACTAATAGCTCCGTAATTGAGAGGTTGTCTGCTTTGATTGTGTAATTTAGTCATAGGTTTATTGGCAATAAACACGAGATAAAGCCCTATACAATCGGTCTTGGTCATTTCTCTCTGTAGGTTAGGTTCCCCCCTCCTACAAATAGGGCGACCCAACGTGGCGCCCTCTTACAAACTGGCGTCCCAACGTGGCGCCCTCCTACAAATAGGGCGACCCAACGCGGCGCCCTCCTATACATTGGGCGTCCCAACGTGGCGCCCTCTTACAAACTGGCGTCCCAACGTGGCGCCCTCCTACAAATAGGGCGACCCAACGCGGCGCCCTCCTATACATTGGGCGTCCCAACGTGGCGCCCTCTTACAATTTTAAATAAGGCAGATCTCTGATACATTTTTGGATTTCCTTTAAACAATATGCCCCAATACTATTGCCAAACCAGGTAGCAACCGCCAATTAAGCCGTAACGCACACCGCGCAAAGCTGCGGGGTCATTATAATGTGAGCGAAAGAAAAATCCTAAATTAATTGGCGAACATTTAGGCAGATTACGTCTGCGGATCGCTTTATTATCGTCCTCTTAAAAAACCTTTCAAAACATGAATTACTCATAAAGTACATTGAATTATGAACCGTATTCGAAGATGTAAGAGTCTGATTTTTAAATGGGAAACTTTATATTAGAATATATTTTGTATTTTTGCGGTCGCGTGCGAGTAATTACCTGTGTATTTTTCGGTCTTTGATTAAAAGCGGATTTTCTTTCAGTGTACGAAGTAAACATCTTTTTATTTATTTTTATTATTTATCACGAACTGAAAAGTGGCTGTATCTCTTTGTGTATGATGAATTTTGCTAAAGTTAAAAAAGTGAAAATTATTTACCTAGACTTTATAAATACTGTATTAAAATTAATTTTAAAAAGTGATTGGTCATCTACAAATGGAATTTTTACATCGCTGTTTTAACAACAATCAAACAAATCTTTAATAATAATAATCAAAATAATTACAAAACGTGTCTATTATTTACCTAACAACCAAATGAGAGAGGATTAATTCAAAATTCCTAATCCTGCCGAGTTTAAACTGCCAATATTTTTGTATGAAATCGGCCGTGAAAGCATTATAAGGGCAGCACACACTGCTGGTATAAGGGCGCCACCGCAGCGCGTGCGGCGTGACGACTCTTCATTATGATAGTATTGAGCATCACTTCGTTAGGGGCGAGACAGAGTCGATATCGATGTTTTGAAAAACATCAACATTATTCTACAGGGTGACTTTGTAATCGTTGGCATCCTTTTAAAATAAGACTCTACTCATGATACATAGTACATTCCCCAAATATGAGATAAATCTAACGTTTTATTATAGAATCATACTTACAGGACCAAGAAAGACCACAATCAAGAATAAGTCTGCAGGGTGCATGGTGAATTATTTGGGGAATTCTCGTAGTCATATTTTGGGCCAAACAGAAATTAGGGTTAGATTCATAAGAGAACTAAGTACGGGAGAATTTTATTATCGATATCAATAGTTACAAACATACCCCGGCCCTATAAAACATCAATTGGCGACGCAACAGGGGCGCGCAACCCTTCAACTCGGCTTAATTCTATAATTGAGGGTTAAATCTGCCGACAGACGGCGCTGTTTATTATGACACGTGATTATTCAGTTCATGATTTTCGCCGCAGTCGGTCGCCGCCTTATCTTGATGCCATTTAGATATAGTTTTGTATGCGTGGAGCTTTAATTGGCTGGCTATTGGAAAGGTTTATGACTGGTAGTTAAGAGATTAGAGATTTTATTTGTGATTGTAAGACAAGAGAATTTAATAACAAGCTGAATAAAATGTATTTTTTAGCAAGTGTCTTTTGAATGAGCGTACAACACGTCAAGTTAAGAGTTGTACTTACCTACCTTTTTTAGTTGTAATAGGTGGGAAATTTCTATGAAAACGAGGTATCTGGGTAGTCTGGGTAGGATAATATACGACTGCCCATACAAGAAGAAATTAAGTACCTCAAAACTGTGCAACCTTTTTAATCCCTGTGCCGTTAAAATCTACTTAATTTATGTCACCTAAAAAGTTTATGGTTAAAGGTATTCAAGTCTGTCGAGTTTAGAGAAAATATTATAATGAAAATATTGAAACATAAAATCTACAGTTTACAATCACAGTTTTAAATTAAAAGTTTTCTCAATGATTGTGGGCACCAATTATAAAGTTTTAATAATACCGCTCAATAGCACTGCTTGCTACCTACACACACTTCAGAGTGGCTTGTTAACATACGACTTTGATTCAATTTGTTATTTAGTTGTTACAAGCATAATATTTCAATGAATTTATTTAGAATATCTATCATCCACTCTCCGCAACACGACAGTTTATTTTAAGAAATAAAAAAAACGCAGATCATTCAAATTTGAAAAACCAATTTATTCTGTTATGATAATAATCTATCTAGAGATAGCGATAAATAGTTCATTAACTATCTATTTATTTTATTAATAACTTACTTAGGACAGAAAACAAAACTTATTAAAAACGAGAAAAGGTATTTTCAGAAGATTAAAATAAAGAGGGCAAAAAATACTTATCTGTGATGTTGCGATCAAGTGGACTAAGCAAAATTGAAATCAAACCCTGAAACTTGAAGCCGTGACTCAAAATAACCTCCCACGAGAAAAACATAATCCCCTGAAACTGTAACTCCAATCCGAGCATAAAACAATACATAGATACTCAACGCCCACTACCCCGTGCTACTAGGTACTTCCCGCCGAACAACCCTGAATATCACACCGCATAATGGGGCCGTATTTTAATCGAACCAACAAATTAATGCCATCATACTTGTAATTTCAATCACAAAATTAATTCAGGCGCCTTAAATAAGTGTGGGGATCGATAAGAGGGTGGGAGGTGGGGGGGTTGGGGCGTTATCGGTAAATAAGGTTTTGCTCGCGCGCGGGTTGGGCGAGCATTCGCATGGAGGCGGGGCGAGCGAGGCGTGGCGCGATTGGCCGCGACGGCGAGCCGCAGTACCGCTTTGGCCGCGCTCGGTCGTGTAGCGCTCGGAAAAGTTATGTTTTGAGTTGTGTCATTTTTGCGGTGTGCTGACCACGGCGGTGAGGTGAGTTTTTTAAGTTACTTTTTATTATTAATGAATATTTTTTAAGTATTTATTATATTTGATTTAATTTTTAAAAGAGTTTTTGCTGGTTATTCAATCAGCTGATTGTCATAGTACTTAATATTTTTTTAGATGTTTGACGTTGGTAACTATTAATTTGCCTATTACTTTTCTTTGTGATCTTACAATAAATTTTTATTTTACCTACCTAATGACATAAAAATAAAAAAAAAAACTTGATTTCATTTAACTTTTAACATTTTTGTAACTTAGATTTCAAAATATTTTATTTTTATCTGTATTTTGCTTTGCATTTTGAAAGCAGCAAAGTTATCTTAAGACATTTGCAAAAATAACTTCCTTTTCGCACATTTTCCAAGTGGCATTTTGATTAATTATGTTCCACTACAAGAAAGACAATTTCTTTTATTGCTTACATTTTAGGTACCTACTAGTAGGAAACCTGTGTACCTACCTCTTAAGTAGGTACATATTTAAGGTTGTCATAAAATCACCGAATAGAATCACCCGTGTAACTGTTTGTCTATTCACAAAAAAAAACTTAGGATTTGCCACACCTTAAGTATTTTAGAGTCCAAAGAAAGCTATTTAGACGTCATTAAAGAATACCTTAAAATGTTATTTATGGGATCAAAATAGGGCAATGGATAGCAATTATCTAAACTTTTTTTAAAACGAATCTTGTTATAATCGTCGGGCCCGCTTAGCATAATATGGATAAGTAGATTTACCTATTGAAACTTTAGTTAGTAGCAATAACAGGAAATTCAAATTGAAAAGGCCTTAGGTACAGTTCAAGCGGTCTTAGCTAGAAACAATATCTTCAAGATAACTCAGAGAGTTGGTTGTATAAAACTAAAAAGGGGAACTTATTAAAAAATACTAGTAGAACTTAGAATATTGGTATGATTATAAATATTTCAATACAAGTAGGTACGAAAAAGTGCTTTAGGTTACGCTATCAAATACACCAAGCGTAGGAAAGGAAAACTAAAGAAAGAAAATCTGAGTTGACTCATTTGCAAAAGTGGCCGAAATATTAACTTCTAGAAGAAATATCTTACACCAACATCTACTTAGTGTGTACAAAAATATTAATGCCTTAACCTTATTTAGGCTTGAGTTACGGTCCTCATTGGTACCGTTTATATAAGAAAGAGCAAGAAAGGCAACTTTACCTTAGTTGCGATCACAGTAAGATGGTGCTACATTGCGTAAGTTATGCTACCTTTTCCAAACGTGCCACTAAGAAAGAAATATCTCTTGACTGTGTGGCCAAAAAATGGCCAAATTAGATTTATCCGATTTTACCTACCAAAGTTGAGAAATTTTTTTTTAGGTCATTGTGGGCAATAGCGGAGAATCTGGACCACTCTACTTATTATATCCTCTTTAATAATAAATCTTTTACTAGCTTAGAATAAGATAAGTTTAGTACCCACTATCCGCCATCCTTCAGTCTTATATCCTCCTTTAGTAGCCACCAACTAGAGCATTGAAAGAATAATGACACGAAAATGCCAAAAAAACAAACCTGCCGTTACATCATTACAAAAACAAATCTACCAACAAACAACAGTGACATTAAGACCCTCGAGAAAATCACTGCACGCGAAAATTACATTCTCGCCCGAAAGATAATCGTAAGATTTAATTTCTGACTTCGTTAAATATAGATGGCAGCGCTGTACCGTTGTTTAAAGGGGGTGGGGCGGTCCCCGGGGGCCCCATAATTGAAAGACAAATAGGGGACGGGCGATTCACAACGAATTCATTATTTCTACATTAACTTTATGCCACCTGACTTCGTCGGATTTTCGCTCGTGTTTGCGTAAGTTAGTTTACTTTTGATTTCGTATTTTGGAGATGAAAAGTCGTTTTGAAGGTGAAATATCGAATGCTATTATAGAATAGGTAGAGATGTAGGTAGGTATTTTGTTTGGTATTTCAATTAACTGAAGTCAAATTACTTTAAAAAGTAATTAAAATGTAATACATGATTTCGAATAACATATTTATTTACTTCTGTGGGCTGAGTGTGAGTTTAAAAAATGTATGAAAATTTTAGTTTATTAAAGTTTCCCGCTAGGGGCGCTCTACAATCCGTCATACAATTAATGTCATTTTTTGACGCGCTCACTAGTGAGCGCATTTGCTATAAACTCGCACTAGGCCCTCTGTTATTTTCTTTAAAACGATTCAGTAGAGTATTTCTTACGTGTACCTACTACTTAGTTCTTCACACCTCCATTTGTAAATTAATTTAGCTCTTCGTAGAATAGGGCTTGCTTATCTTCGTAAGACAAAAGATCTTTAACTATAATTTAGAAAAAAGAATCCCTAAGGTGGGACTTTTTTCGAGCTAAAGTTCAGATAGTAACCGTTAATTAAGTTGGACATTTTTGATGTATGGATATGTACTTGCGTTATTAGAACAACCTGCTACAGTTTTTAGATTGATCTGCCGTCGTCCTACGATACTCTACATTGAAACAAAGAAATATTTTTTTTTATTTTATCGTAAAACGAAAAACAAATTACGCAAACAATAAGAACCCGGCTTCTTCAAACGCGGCGTTTTAATTTAACTTCGGAGGACGTTATATTTAACTTTTAACAAAATCTCCTCACACTCCCGGTCTATTCCGAGTTCTTTACGAGTTTCCTTCATCTTCAACTCGTACTAAAATTGCGTTTACAGAGCTTTGCGACGAATTGTTTGTTGACTTCGCGATGTAAATGATTGGTTTCATTCAATTTGCTTGGAAAAATTGATGAGAATCGAAATGTGTAGTCCGGGAGCTGGGTAGAGTTTTTAACTGAATATTTGAACTCGAACTTTTTGTTGGGTATCTTAATATGACAGACAGATGTGCGTAAGTTTTTTTATTAGTTATCTGCAAAAATGTTACCAGTTGATCAATTAGTCAATTTTTTACCTAAAATAAGAATTTTAACAGGCAAGTAGATCACAGCAGTTTAAGTATTTGATGTTAAAGTGTTAGGTTAAGTTATGTAAAAATATTGGGGTTTTTCTGCCTATTTTACAAAGCGACCAAAAACTATTTTAGGGCGTTTAAAACATTTTAAATATTTGGTAAACATACTTGCTTTAGATTTTGACATTGTGTTTGACAACACGCAGCCATTCAAAAAATTATTTTCTGCTTGAATAAAAATGTATTAACTTAAAAATAATGAGGAAGATGTAAATCAAAATTTATTCCCCTTTTTCAGCCCTAACAAAAACTTTAAGCTAAAATAAGACTAACTGTGAAAAAATTTTGTTGATATCACGAAAATTGAATATTTTATAAGCAAATCAATATGGGAACGCGCGAAAACTGATAGCACCCCTGGAATACGGGCGATGACGTCACACCGCTCGTTGGGCAACGACGGACGGGGCGGCGCGGGTGCTAGCTGCGCTCTGTAAACTTATTTTCGTTCATTTCGATACATTTTTTATTTATATGTATTAACCGTATCTGATGTCAACCAAATAATCTTCCGAAAGTAGATTTACTTATGGTTGCGGATACTTTCAGAAAACATGCAAAGTACCTATATTATTGCAGAAATCCAAGAGCTAAAACTTGCAAGGTAAGTGAACCTATTATTATGGATGCAATAAATAATTGAGTATTTAGTATTTACGCTTTTTGTAGTATTTGAGGTAGATTATAAAAGTTCTATCTAGTTTAAAAGTAAAAGTACTAGTGCTGGCAGTCAGATTGCTGTGGGTTATCGATAAAAAATAATACCCATCAATAATTTAGCAACGTTATGTCTTAATATTTTATTTTTACAGAGTTGGACGATCACGTCCAGTCGTGTTATAGACTAACTATCCAACTATCGAATTATGGACATAATGTAATACTCGTAGGGTAAGTTCATTTGAAAAGACTATATCCGCAGTGTACAGTAAAAACAAGAGTTACTACACCTGAACACAAAGTTAGAGCTACGGCATATCATTGTACATTTGTTTGTGCTGAAGATAACGAATAAATTGGAAAATCTGGAATGCGGAGTTTGTGCAGCAAGCAATGAAGAATGCAAACATACAATGGCATTAATTGGTTTTAAGGTTATATGTATGTATAGACGTAGTGAAGATCCCGCTTGTACCGAAGTAGCGTGCTATTGGAGGAAACCAAAACTGTTGTGCAAGTTGGATCTCAGCTAAAATTTATTAAAGTCAAAGATGTGAACTATACAAGGCAGTATCAAAAATATATGTGTCTGTAGTACTACCACCATAACCATCTGACACAAAGATCAGTCCATTGGGCTTGATGATTTTTTTTGTTCACTTTAAAAAGTTATTAGTATACACTTTGTAACTTTCTATGGAATCAGTGTACGATCATGAATCGGAAGTAAGGTACAGTCTGTTTTGTCACAGTTAAAACTGGTTTCTAACTCTATCGAGGGTCGTCAACGTTTTTCCTGATTTTTATAGTTTGAGTCTGTTACGTCTTTCTTTTTCTGTTCTACTTGAATCTTCGTATCTCTTGTCTTTATTTCTATTGCAGATAACTCTATTCGGCGTACTACGCTACGTGCCCTAGCTGCCTATTGCCATTTCAGCTTGCTAATCCGTCGGGCTATTAATCGTTTGTCTAAGGTAGACAATACTTGTCAACAATCTCGAGAATCAAGCTCCGAAACGAAACTGAGTAGGGCGCAGTTCGACATAAGCTTCATTTTGTTCGTATTCATCCGAATGCCTACCTGTTCCGATATATTCGATTAAGGACTTTGAGCATTGTGCCGAGGTCTTCCAGCAACTCTGCCATGAGTGCCATGACCACAATATCGTCAGCAACGGTAGCGATAATTAATATGGCACCGCTGGAGAGACTGCAGCACTGCCCAAGTTTCGATCGAATCGAAGGCCTTCTTCTCATATTCCACGAACGTCAAGCATAGTGGCAAGTTATACTCCTTCCTTAGTTTTCTGTATAACCTGCCGCAGCTCTGCCCCAGGCAGAAAGGTTCTGGAGTGGAGGCCACGTACCGGAAAACACAGCGTAGGACGTCCACCCACAAGGTGGACCGACGACCTGATAAAGATAGCACGGAGGCGCTGGATGCAGGCCTCTACCAACTGTGCGATATTATGTGGAAGTTATTGAAGGAGGCTATGTTCAGCAGTGGACGTCCTGTGGCTGAGATGACGATGATGATGACGATAACTCTATTCTAGAGTATTATTATCTCTTTGACTTCTACAGGCGGATTGTCACAAGAATGAAAAGTAGGGGAAGCCCGGGCAGCGCGGATAAGTTAAGGAAAAACAAAAAAATAACACAGAAATACTGAACTTAGGAACAACCTTTATTTTTCATTTATAGCACATATAATCACAATTGCAATTGTAAAGTTAAAAGTAGCAAAATATAATATCTTCATACTTAATTATTACTTTTTCTAAACCTCTTCCATTATCCGCTTTACCCGACCCGGTCGGGTAAAGTGGATAAGCTACGTCGGGTATAGCATATTAGGCAGTAACTCCTGACAGTCATCGCAGAAATAACTGTCAAGTCCATCATAATAACGTACAATTTTAATGTGCCCAACGGTGGCACTCTGAGCATTGGATCCAGTCCTCTATGGGTGGATCCATTTTAATATCATTTTTTTGCATTTTATTGCTTGTTTGCTTTTAACTGGTGTAGAAGTTAATACCATTTACGTTTCTTATTTGTTTTACGTTTATACCTAAACACTATTCTGAAAAGAAAAGAAAAGAAAAATAAAATACAAGTTACTCAATACAAAGATAAGTTATCCGCTTTGCCCTATCCGCTTTGCCCAAAACGTGTATTTCTAAACATGCCTTTTCTTAACATTTCAATACCGGTTTAATGTAATACTAATATTACAAATATTACTAGATAACATTGTTAATCTGCAAAACTAAATCGTTCTTGGGTTAGCTAACAGTAAAAACAAATGAAATGAGAACAAACCTGATCGAAAATCGTAAGAAGAACACACTAAACAATTTTTTTGTCACAAAAATAAACGAAAGGCACCAGTCGCTTTGAATCAACTGTCATGGCGTAGTCAGAGGGGTCACTCGCCTACGCAGCCGCAACTTGTAAAGCCATCTCTTATTGTGTTCCAGAAAAATCGCTTATCCGCTTTACCTGGGTTATTCGGTTTGCCCGGGCTTCCCCTATGTGTTAATACATTTTGTTCGTATAGATTTTTATCGATAACTCAAAGAAGCGACAACATTATTTTACCACCATAAAACATAGTCAATAACAAGGGC
Source organism: Ostrinia nubilalis (assembly GCF_963855985.1). Lineage (NCBI taxonomy): Eukaryota > Metazoa > Arthropoda > Insecta > Lepidoptera > Crambidae > Ostrinia > Ostrinia nubilalis. The sequence goes on from NC_087103.1 coordinate 12,311,113, forward strand.
TAAAGTAGGTAGAGAGTTTTTAGTATTGTCTTATTGTCTTTAAAGTTTCAAAGGATTCAATTTACTTTTTAAGTAACCCATCTGCGTGCGTGCCTCGTGTTTTGTTTCTCTATTTTTTGTCTACTGTTTCAAATAAAATGTCACTAAAATACTTTATAAAAAATTTGTAATGAAAAATATACAATGGTAGGTGTTTTGTCTTTAGGTAGGTACTCGCATTAAAATGATCTTTGCAATAATATCGACTGGTTTTTGTAGATAACGATTTCTCCCTTTTCGTTAACTTACACCATTTATGTATTTATCAGCTTTTCTTAGCTTTAAAAGTAATTTTCTGGGGCACTAACCATTGTATTAGTATAAAAGGGTTACTATACAATATCTGCATGGTATTTTTTACTCCATAATTCTATAAAACTCGAAATGACTGTACGAGTCTATGAGCGCGCGAAGGAGCAATGCCATCCCGGCGGAGGTAACGGGCGGTGTGACGTCACGCGCTAAACGGTCAAGTGCGAGTTGATTTTTAAAACATCCAACTTTGAATGCCCATAGAAAATTCAGTTTTTGAGATATCGAAAAAATTCTTTTACTAATATTTTTTATATTTTATGTTTCATCTTTTTACATTATAAAATAATTACACTCATCTTCCTCATTGTGATGCTCCCCTAGTATAACTTACAGCTACAAGCCGCAGCACAAGTGCCCTGTCCAATAGACAGGGGAAGTTAATAAAACTCGACTCTCGTCAAAATGGCAGATGCCGACGAGAACAATTCAATTACTTTTATAAGCAAATCCGGGCGCATTTGCATGTTTATGCCGACGTCCTCGGTTGTTTAGTTAAACTTTTTGATTAGAAAAGTTAACAATTGTTTTCTTGTTTAGATTTGGAGTTCATTTTGTACATGATGGTTAACGTTATTTACCAAAGTGATAGTGATTTGCCTATTTATTGCAGATTAGTCTGTTTCTCGTGTCCTTTTCCACACCTCTATACAGGGTGGAATTTTGTAATGCCACCTGGAAGGATACTCTTAATATTGTAGATAGAAAATTGTACTCAAAGGAAACATTCCTTAATTTAGGAAAAGAAATAGAACTGCATTCAAAGATTTCTAAAAATTTGCTTGCCAAACCCGGGAATCGAACCAACTAAAATCTGTTAAAAATTACAACCTGTATTTTTATTGCATCGACAGTAGGAAGGATGAAATCTCTCTAACAAACTTGATAAATCAAATGAAAGGAAAACGATGAAATCTTAAATTATTTTTATTATTTACAGAAAATTGTATGGTATGGTGGTGAATTTTCGAAAATTTTTCGAAAATCTTTGAATGCAGTTCTCTTTCTTTTCAAAAATAAAGGAATGTTTTCTTTGAGTAAAATTTTCTATCTACAGTATTAAGAGTACTTTCCCTCCAGGTGGCATTACAAAATTCCACCCTGTATATTCAAGATCTATAACTTAACTGCCAAAAAAAACTCAACCCGTAAAGGTTATGTTTGAACAATTAAAATATACCTTAATTAATTTAATTATGGCATGGTATTTTATCGATAAATCTGGTGAAAGTCGCGGGAAGTACCTGGATGCGAAAAAAAAACCTATGCCATCCACTGGACTCGTCTGCAGTCAACACACCTTTGTCTGCAAAACAAACGCAAAGGTTTAGATTCAGCCCTTTACATGGAGTCTGTTTGCATCTGTCTGCAACTTGTGTAATCAAGGTTTTTTGCCATTTTTTTAGAATTGTGTCTGTGTCTATAAATTTTACTATGTTTTTGTTCAAAAATTGTGGTCCAAAATTGATTTCGTTACCATAATCAATGACATATAATACTTTGGTTTTATGCGAGTTAATAAACTATTAAAAGCATATTAACGCAGTTTACCATTATTATTTTCTTTGGAAGTAGGCACATTGGCACATTCTCTCTACTTTCAGTAATTTATTTCATTTAATAAATTATTTAAACCTATTTTCTCTCTCGAATCAGAATAATTTTCATAACGCTACATTGTTTTAGAAACAACTTTTTAACGGTATCAAGTTATTAACCATTTATTCGAGCATATTTCTATTGTAACACAAAGCGCTCGTCGCAGCACCGACGGGCGACATCGTGCAATATTAAACGTTTCCAAAACCCGCCCCGCCCGTTTAAATATTAACCGTCGCGTTAACGTCTTCTCGCTTCCAATTAAGCGCACTGCCAAAGTAAATAACGAGATCGTTTCGAATTAATTTTGTACAAGCTTGGCAGCCCGTTTGTTTAAAGGTCTCCGCTCGGGCATTGTGCGAGTTAAGGGTTAATGATTAGATTCGGGGAGCGGTTATGGTGAAGATTATCATAATTTTCATGACATTTTCGAGGTTCGCTGTTGAAATCGAAGTGAATAAATTGTTCTACCTAAATTATAAATTAAAAAGAGATAGATTGGCTATACGTACAATGTATTAACAAAAATCAAATCTAAGTAAATTATTGTAATAATAATATCCATATTATCGTAATTACAGAAACGACTCCGACTAAACCACCACAGAAATAATGTTGATGTAATTTTAGATTACCTACCTAGAGTCCTAGACTAATATTATTTTATTTGGGAGATTAACTAGGTAGAGATAGATAAATAAGGACGAGGTAGAGATCAAGAGAAGATAAAATGCACATAATTTTAGTTTAGTTTGTAATGATAGATTTGACTTTGATAAAGGACTTAAGCGCAAAAAACACTACATCCATGCAACTCTATCATGAAAAATATGACAAACGGTGGCACACTGATTTTGCCTCAAGCATTACTCAATTTCCTTACAAAATCACGTTTAGATGATAGAAATAATACACAAATATAACTACAACCGAATGTCCCTTGACCGTTTTTGTTACCGAACTATCTAACAAATATCCGAGCGTGACGAAGGACCAAAGGCTGTAGGGTCCGAAGAGATTAAGTAAGCAATATTGCTTGTCACAAACATCTCACGGGTACACTTCAGAAGAATCGGATTTGTTACTGATGATTACAGTGAAGTAAACATCGGTTGAAATAATTTAAACAGGTTATACCGCGATACGCGGATAGGTAACATTAAAAAACTTAAACTTAATTTTACAGTAGGTGCAATGTACCAATGTTAAAAATATTTATAACTACTTGCCTACTACGGAAAAGTGAAAGTGCTGTAATAAATAGCTTTCCAATAAACATTACAATATATCATCAATTAAAACGATCAATATTTGATTATTGAAATTACCACTGATTCTTTTACAACGCTATACATATATGTAGATTTTTACTCGTATCTACTGCAATGCAGCACTCGATTAATTGAATTAGAAACTCATTTAGGAATTAACTTAGGTGGTATTTGAAACAAATATAATCCGTATACACGATAAGGTATTTATAATGTTTGCTATCAAAAAATGTCCCTCAAGATGAAATGAAAAGCTTTGGTATTGATGACAAAGTGTGGCATCGTGGCATGCCTTAAATAGCATCGGACCAACAAAGCACCACTGGGGACTCAAAGGTACTTCAAGGAACGCCTGTGACCATTTGGATTTAGGCGGTGACCACGAAATGAATATATTTGTAGACTTTTCTTCGTAATAACCAATTTCCTCAACGGTATCTTACCATCATCTTAAAGTTTTTTTGTTAAGGAGATTGTTATGATTGATTCTTTATATGGATTCCTGAATTATAATTTTCCGATTGGATTTTAGGAAGGGATTTCCAACACGTGAACTTCCAGGCAGCTGTATCATTTGTTAAAATCTTTTAAAACAGTCAAAAGAACCCATAACATAATAATAATTACTAACGGGATTGCTACCATGTATCTTAATATTTTGAGTTTCCGATATTTCGGCACTGTTGCAAGCGCCGTGGTCACGTAGCAATCCCGTTAGTAATTATTATTATGTTAGTGAATATGACAGTTTAAACCCCGTAACATGTTTGAATTATTTCTTTTCTCATTCAAGCTTGAAGACAACGCATTATGTTGCCAAATGCTAATAATTTCACCGTTCTATCGTTAGATTTAGCGTAAGTAAAAGTAGAATCTACAGATGCACAAAATTTTACCAAAATCGAATCTACAATCACCCAAATAAAACTCACTGAAATCATAGTCACCCCAAAGCTTTACTCGCCACAAATAGATAGCCGGGTGTCCCTTTAGCTGCGGATTATCCGGCAAGTGCACAACATGTTGTCAATGCGGTCCCGGCGCGTCGATTTGTTTGGTCACCCTGTATTTTGGGGTGAAATCGGACTATTTTCTGGTAATGTTAGTTATAGTTCCACAGAATGCAAACGGCTGGTGGTTCTTGTGATAGCTGATTACAGCATAATTCAAGCTTTATGCACTGTGGAATCTTATGTGGCTGTAATTACGAGTGAATTTGCAATAAAAATGTATAGTCAGACAGATGTGTTGTTGTCAGTACATTATTACTTACAATATTAAGCTATGCTAAGCTTATTGTAAAATCAGGAAGATTTAATGAAGGCTACTGACAACGCCAATCTTGTGGCGGAGTTTTGGGCCGACGCTGTGTAGGTTTCTTGTCGACACGACAAGAAGAAGATTGTAATAGTTGCATAGAGTCTCAAAACAGATACCTATTTACGTCCTTTTATTGGCTCTTGAAAATCTCTATCGACGAGTGGATTGCAAATCTAAGATGCAATCTTAATTTTAATCTGAAATGAAATGTCTATTCAATTTTGACCTAGATATTTTGACTTATTATGTAACGACCTTTCGTAGAACCTACGTTTAAGTATGCTCTCTTTCTTGGAAAGCCTTATAAGAGTAAGAAAAATGTATCTAGAGACTTGCGATTTTGGTTGCAAAGTAAATAATTTTTAATTGCCTGTAAAACTTCTTCTTACTGTTAATAGATATGGTTCTACCGACAAAGAATACCAAAATACAAACCAAATCTGTCTCATTTAAAGATATTCTGCTTTTACAAAACCGGCAAGTCCAATACTCCACGCATAACAAGACCAAAAAACCGATTAGTTCCGATACAAGTGCACATGTGCTCGTCCCGTCCCTCGGGATATGATATCAACACCATATGGCCTTCGTAAGGGACTTATAATTACAAGTGATGCTGTGCGCACTGTCAGCGATCGCTGAACCGTGGAAATTATGATTTATAATGGAGATGCGCTGACAGATTGCAGAAGGATTTTATTTGATTTGAAGTTTTCCATAAAATTACCGTAAGTTGAGTTTAGAACGCGCAAAAATGTTGGTATTTTAAGACACACAGAATAATCATTTATTTTTAAGTACCTAGTTGTTACAAAACAATGCCTTTCATAGAATATTTTTTAATAAATATCTCTCAATTTATTATTAGAAAGGTTTTTAGTAAAATCTTTAAAAAATACGAAACGAATGAATTAGATAAATCTATAACATGTCAATATCTGATTGAATTCACTCAAATTACAAATAAAACATGCAGGCAGTAAGTAACATTAATTTTATTAGTTCACATCAGACTAATAAAATAATCATATTCAGCCTTCCAAAATAACCAATAACGATAATGATAATAAATAACCGTGTACCATTACGGTAACACGCCATTCTGCGACCGATATTATCAAATCACCACAAAAAGAAAGAATACCCTTAACAAAAAAGTAACATATGCAGTTATTACAATAATGTAATGTCGTTTAACTTAATCAATTATTTTGGCGGGCGCGCGCCCCGGCCCACTGTGCAGGGGTGACACATATTAACTAATCACACCCCTTAATGACCAGCTCGATCTGTCACCCGTTCTCGTCGCCGACAACCCTATGTTGATTTTTGACATTAAGGATGGTTGTTTAAAGTGGCCATCCATCACTCGAGAGTGGTGACATGTTTTTGTTGCATTTATTTGGGGTGATTCGAAAGGTCACAGTTTAAAATGACTTTTCAAAGTGTTGTTGGATCGAGATATCGATGCCTCCTAAGTAAATAATCGTAAGCCACAAAATATCAATTTTGATTTTATAAGCATTTTATAATTACTAAAATACGTATTATCGAACCCGCTAACAAAAATTGCAATATCATTTAAAATAAAAGATTTTTCACACGTATTCAATCGTATGTAATCCACGATCGCAACGTATACTATCGTAATGTCCTGTGCGATCGTCTACAGGGGAGAAGCGGTTTGGTTCACCGCTAGCGAGCGCATACTATTAGGTAAGTAGTAATTACAGTTTTCCTTTTGGTGTTGAAAATTGCCTTATATTTTGTTACTAGCTATTCAAAACTATAGTAATTAACACATAAGATTCTTTACGTTCCTTTTTTAAGCTAACAAAGTATCGTATGTTTTACATACCATGATAAACGTTGTCAATTAAATTTATTTTTTATCGTATGTAATACATACGATTATTAACGTGGTTTGTTTTCGTACGTTTGATATTGTATGTGCAATTTAATATTGTTTACGTTGGTAAATTGAGTATTTATTCCTATTGTAACGTTTAATTACGATTTTTTCGTCTTCGTTGTGAAGTTAAATTATATTTTATGTTTGTGTTTTTTTAATATTTTCAGATTCGCCATTGCCTGAAGGAGCTGATTTAATAGAAATCCAAGCATTTTCTAATTTGATCTCCAGTGATTTACTTAGTGATGAAGGTACTTCGATCCTACTAATATTATAAATGCGAAAGTTAGGATGTCTGGATATCAGGATGTCTGGAAATTTGTAACTCTTTCGCGCAAAAACTACCGAACAGATTTTGATGAAACTTTACAGTATTTTTGTTTATAACCCAGAATAACATAACATTAGGCTATAATTTATGACGATCTGTGACAAACTAAATTTCTTTAATTAGTGACATTTTTATGTATTTTTATAAGTACCTAATCAATAATAGGTAAAAAGCTTTATAACTAAAAAAAGTAAATCTGAATCACTCTCAGCATTTTGATTAAAAGAATCTACAAGAAGATTGTGATAGAATTGGTGATGCACCGCTGGAATGACACCTCTAGTACAAAGGCTTACCAAGTATTTTTTTTAACTTTGGTTATAGGTAGCATATTTTATGGTTAAAAAGGAAGCAAACATCAGAGTAATCTTGCTGTCGTCGTCTCGTGTTAGTTTTAGTAACAACAGTCATATATTGAGACTCATCCAAATGATATTTATAATGGAGTTTATTTGAACACAACATCACCGTTCAAGTTCTTAGTCCAATTTTTACAGCCTAAGATTGACTCAAAATCCAAAAATTTGGTATGATGCAACTCGATTACAGTATATGGTTTCCCATCTTGTTTAGCCCATCGTACCAATGAAAACCATTCTAAAGGAGTATAAATACATTTATTTTTGGCACATCTTTCAATCAAAGCATGAAACTACAACCATGTACTGTAATCGAGTTGGATCATACCAAATTTTTGGATTTTAAGTCAACCTTAGGCTGTAAAAATTGGACCAAGAACTTGAACGCTGTTGTGCAATGGATGAAAATAAAAGAAGTCAAGGTGCTTCCTTCTGAGCCAAATAAACTCCATTATAAATATCATTTGGATGAGTCTCAATATATGACTGTTGTTACTAAAACTAACACGAGACGACGACAGCAAGATTACTCTGATGTTTGCCTGCTTTTTAACCATGTGCTACTATAACCAAAGTTAAAAAAAATACTTGGTAAGCCTTTGTACTAGTGGTGTCATTCCAGCGGTGCATCACCAATTCTATCACAATCTTCTTGTAGATTCTTCTAATCATAATGCTGAGACTGATTCAGATTAACTTTTTTTGGTTATAAAGTTTTTTACCTATTATTGATTACTTATAAAAATACATAAAAATGTAACTAAATAAAATAAATATCTTTAAAAGTCCAGTAGAAAAAAATAACTCATAACTTAAACTTAATTGATTTCAGAAAAAAAAAACACAATTTACTGAATTATCATTAATTATTATTCATGTTTCCTATTATATAGATTCCTTATGTACAATTTTTGAATAATATTAGAGGCTCTAATAAGATTAAATACTATTTTTTTTTAAAGTAAGAACAATAACGATGTAACTTTGTTAATTGATTTTATCAATTAAGAATAGATTTTGCTTATTTTAAGGTTAATAAAGAAGATAAATATTCCTTTTATCACTTTATAAATAAAACTTTTTAATTTAATCGTAATTGCTATGTTTAAAAAATAATCAATGTTTATTAGAAAACAAAAAAAAAAAAAAATTATTTGATCTCGTCAGTTAATTACTTTTGATTTAATTATTTGTAATAACTTCACATTCTATGTTAATTTAAAACTATTTTAATTATATTTTCATAAGAAAGAAAGACTGTTATAACGTGATTCTTTGGTACAAATTAATAAATATGGTATTTAAAACAGAGGTTTCATTTCAAGATTTTCATTGTGTTCAAATTGATTTTGTGAATCCTTTTGTCCAAAATAGATGAGTACCTAATTGAATAATTTAGTTTTAGCATGAATTTACAATGAAAAATTAATAAATATGTAACATACCTTCGACAGTATAAATGATTATGTTCCCGTACAATGGAGTATGTGGCTCTTACTATATATTTTACCTACAGCTAGACAAAGTAAATAATTGTATAGTTATGTTACGATTTCTATGACTAATTTTATCCGCCGTAAAACACCGTAACAACAATATCTCCAAAACTACAATATATTTACAAATAAATGTTATTGTATGAGAATACACCTTAAATTGACTATAAGTTTTGAAAAAATCGTATCCCTAGCTCAAAAGATGGGAAAACTGCACACATAAATATCTTTAAATGGCTCTACTGTAAAGTTTGGTTTTAAGACATACGATAGTTTACTTAGGAGGCATCGATATGCTTTAATTTATAGCTTTTCAACTGCCCCATTTAATAAACAGAGCAGTTTTGGATACTACAAACAAACAGTTAACTTTTAAATTACTATTTTATGTTAATTGTTTGTTAAAAGTGTATTAAATAAGGTTTGTTATTATAATAACTAAACATTGAGAAATACCTGTCTACTTCGATTGTATTTTACACTTAGTTCTATGAATGGGTTTTAACTATTCCAACAAAGACTGTTTAATATTTTGTTCTATTGTTAATAGTGATGCCTAATTGTAGCGAAACCCTAGCGCTAACCAAGTAACAATAACAACAAGTTAAATGAACATTTTAAACCAAAATATCACTTGTTGAAATTGATAAAAAGCGGCACAATTTCCGAAACGCTTGCACCGCACAGAGGGGCGTCACTCCTACATTAGCCTCACCCGACCCTCGCCGTGCTCAATTGATATTCGATACAGTAAATTCACACGCAAACTGCCTATTTGTATACAAAATGATCACTTTTGCCCCAATTTATTGCGCCTTTCCCCACTGTGCAGTTTTATTGGGCGGCAAAAGTAAATGTAGTCATTTTTCCCGTAATGTCTCTCTTTGTTCGCGATCTTTTGTTAGTTTTATTAAACGCATTCCGTATTTAATTTGTAGAGGTCTGTTTAATTTATTTAATGAAATATTGTTTTTCATTATCAGAAGGATGCTGTAATTATTGTTTTATGAATGATATAATTATTTGTATGAAACCATGATCGGATAATTTGTTTTTAATGACAATTCAATTAATTATAATTGTTCGTTCATTAATTTTTCGATAAGTATAAGGAAGTCGGCCAGTTGTTATGGAAATCCTTGGAGGACGCCTTTGTTCAGCAGTGGGCATAATTTGACTGAAACGAACTAACGAAGTTCCTTATGGAAGATACTTAATTTGGTTATCATTTTTATTACGCGTGATCCATAGTCAAGTCAGTTACCTTTTCTATTTCTTCTAGGATGGAGGCTACAAATTTGGCAATGCCTCCAAGGGACTCCATTAAGCCCAGAGGGGAACACAAAGCCATGCAGTTAAACTCCAAACCTAATCAAGTAAGTAAAAACATTTCTTGTTCTAAGTCCACCTAGCTAATTAAGTCTTGTCTAAGTTTGTCATCATAATAATGGAGGCAGTTTCAACTGCTACCTTCAGGTAAGATCAATTCCTATTAACTTCACCCGTGACATCCACAAAGGAATGCATGTTACGAGTGAAGTTTGACCCCACTTGATCAGCCCGCAATGGAGGCCGCGTACCGGAAAACGCAGCGTGGGACGTCCACCCACAAGGTGGACCGACGACCTGATAAAGGTAGCAGGAAGGCGCTGGATGCAGGCCGCTACCAACCGTGCGATGAGGAAGTCATTGGGGGAGGCTTATGTTCAGCAGTGGACGTCCTGTGGCTGAAATGATGATGATGATCAGCCCGCACAATATGTAACTTTACGATTCACTTTTTTGCACAATACTGTAAAGATTAAGATGTATGAAATAAAATTTTGTTTTGGAAATGTACAAGATCGATATTTTCATCATCATCATTTGGGTCAATTTCCCAAACACATTTTTTAAGCGGCGTAGATGAAAATCATATGTTTTTTATGACATAGAACTTTGATTTTTTTTTACACGAAAATATACAGAGGTTCCATTTTGAGGACAACATTATTAATGAGTATTTTCTTTTACAAATTCGACAAAAAATAATTGAACTAAGCGTTTCTAATTTTGGTGCAGTGTCCACATCCTTAATTTCTTACAATATGTATTTTTTTAGCTGAAGATCAAAACAGAACTTAGGGAAAAAGTATATTTTTGGATTATACAATCTATCTATTATCTAAGATTACCAAATTAAGCAAGTTTCCCAAATAACTGTGATTAAGTCACGTCCTTAAGTTTTGTCCGCGAAAAATTTATGATTTTGGTGTCAATAATGAAATAGCTCGTCAGTTTCTTTAAAGATCAAACAGGATTTAAACACTCCCATCATTCGTTAGGTTTAGTACCGCCCCCGCGAGCAGTGACGGCAGACGGGTGCAAGACCTCTGCGTCTTCCCGCCAAAAACGTAAATGTGTTGTTTTTTTTTAAACGGACAACAATTCTGCAATTTTGGTGTCTTTTTGTATAAGATTTCTAAGCTATTCTTTTTAGTTGAATTCCTCGTATAATGTAAAGGAACTGTTTTCATACCATGTGTTAAAATGTTATTGTTATATTTAAAACAGATTGCATATAATTTAGCTTTTTCAACGAGAATCTAATTTTGGTGAGTCAATTTTGGTGTTTTTGGTGGTGCACCAAAGCATTTTTAACCGACTTAACTCCGTCAATTGTGAACCGATTTTCAAAAATCTTTTTTTGTTCTATAGGGTACACTTATGTGGTGGTCCCATTGTCACCAAGTCAGGATCTGATGATGGGATCCTAGGGAAATCGAGAGTAAACCTCAAATTTTGTAGGAATGCAATACGTTTTCTAAAGTTATTCAAGTAGTCATCATCTAATGTTGATGAGGTGATCATGGAAGGTAAAACTCCTTAACGCTTAGGAGTTGGAGGATAATTCTTTAAATATTTTAGGTAGGTATGTACATACAGTTGTATTATTTCAGGTATTTAAGATGAGCTGATGATGAAAGGTCAAACAACATAAGTTAGGAGTTAGATGATACTCAATACTCATTTGTTGATACATACATTGACACATGATACATTGATACTTTTTAGTTGCCGATATTTAAAGTAGGGAGCCTGTATTTTGCTAAGAAGATTATTTACACTTGGATTGCACATTAAACATAGGTACTGTCCCTCTTCAGTGACAATAACAAGGACTAATCAACTAAAAAGCATGAAAAAAAATAATTTTAACAAAAAAATTAAAACCGACGCCAACAATCACTTAAAAGTAGAAAATAAGTACGTCGTTATTTATTTATTAGGACAATATACCATGATTAATATTTTTGGAGTCGGTTCTGGTAAATTTAAAACCATTTCTTGAGCTTGGCACTAAGATATGACCGACTGACAGCATATTTTCTAATTTTGGTGCTTTAATATAAATTTTGGTGTTCTCTTAATTTTGGTGTAAGGAAAATCTAAAAAACTACTGGACAAAATTTAATGTCTTAATCATTTTAGAAACAGTATAAGTTTCCAATAAATTTGATCTATAATTAAAGAATAAAAATACACAAATAACAATTTCCACCAAAATTAGGCAAAAATATGCACTTGTTGAAATTCACCCATTTCAGCCACAGGACGTCCACTGCTGAACATAGGCCTCCCCCAATGACTTTCACATCGCACGGTTGGTAGCGGCCTGCATCCAGCGCCTTCCCGCTACCTTTATCAGGTCATCGGTCCACCTTGTGGGTGGACGTCCCACGCTGCGTTTTCCGGTACGTGGCCTCCATTCCAGAACCTTGCTGCCCCATCGGCCGTCAGTTCTGCGTACTATGTGCCCAGCCCACTGCCACTTCAGCTTGCTGATCCGTCGGGCTATGTCAGCGACTTTAGTTCGTTTACGGATCTCCTCATTTCTGATTCGATCTCGTAAATGTCGGTCCGAGTACAGGAGCAAAGCACGAGGGCGATTCCTCTACAGCGAGGCGTAAGACAGGGAGATGTTATATCTCCGAAACTCTTCACCGCGGCATTGGAAGACGCTTTCAAACTCCTGGAATGGAAAGGATACGGCATAAACGTTAACGGCGAGTACATCACTCACCTTCGGTTTGCCGACGATATCGTGGTCATGGCAGAATCGGTGGAGGACCTCGGCACCATGCTCGAAGACCTTAATCGAGTTTCCCAACAGGTAGGCCTTCGGATGAACATGGACAAAACGATCGATATTTTAGATCATAATATTATTATATCCTACAGTTCGAACGGAATTTTCCTAAGAGGCTTGACTTAAAATACCCACCAACACCGTCTTAGTTTACTTTTGCGTCCAATTAACTAAACATTTTCAAGATGTTGGCTTTTAAGGGTCACCTACGCAATACTTATTATATACATGTTAAAGATACTTAACTCTAGCATAATTCGCCTATTTATTTAATCAAAAATAGGAGAGATACCTACAACCAAACGCTACCGGTCCAATTATCAATTAACAAGAACTTAAGTTTGATCAAGCTTCTAACTAAACTAATTGAAATAGCCTACTTATTGCAAATTAATTACTGACCCAAATTAATTTAATTTAATCAGCTGAATATCGCTATAACGAAATGTGGATCGAATATGAAATAATATAAAAAAAATATAATGCATTTCAAATACCAATTCTCAATCATCCCCTTCAGTGATCCCAGTAAGCGAAAGGCCAATTTCAGTCCTAAATCTTGTGATGCGATGAAGATTACGAAACCCTAATGCCATAATTTTCTTCCAGGTCGGCACAGTTCTTCTCTACGGAGTGCCCATTGTTTCTCTCATCATTGAAGGGGTAGAGCGGCTCTGCCTAGCCCAGATCTCCAACACACTTCTCAAGCAGTTCTCTTATAATGAGATCCATAACAGACGGGTGGCTTTGGGCATCACCTGTGTCCAGTGCACACCAGTTCAGCTGGAGATACTGAGGCGGGCGGGAGCTATGCCGGTTTCTTCAAGGAGATGTGGTGAGTTTTTGTGTCTAAAGCAGTCGTTTGCGACCTTTTAGGATAGAAGTGTTTCATCATTAAAGGCGTGTAGAACTGTAGACGAACTCTGCCTAACATATTCCATAACTAGTTCTTGTATAACGAGATCCATATTAGAAGAGTGGCGTTAGGCATCACCTCTTCAAGGAGATGTGGTGACTTTTTGCGTCTTCAGCAAAGATTGGAGACTTTTTGTAATAGAAGTGTCTTATTATTTCGCCTAGCTCAGGTCTTCTATGAATGCCTAAAGACGGACATGAGGACCGTCTAACTAAAGTGTTAAGAATTTTTACTAACTGTAACTGTGTATCTACAATATTAATATTGTTCTATAGCCATCATAAAAAGAGTCTATTTATTCTCAAATACATACGAGTCGTTGGTCCACCTTGTGGATGGACGTCCCACGCTGCGTTTTCCGGTACGTGGCCTCCACTCCAGAACCTTGCTGCCCTATCGGCTGTCAGTTCTGCGTACCAGGTAGCAGGAAGGCGCTGGATGCAGGCCGCTACCAACCGTGCGATGTGGAAGTCATTGTGGAAGGTCTATGTTCAGCAGTGGACGTCCTATGGCTGAAATGATGATGCTGATGATGACATACGAGTCTCTACCTGCATCTTCACCACACAGACGTCATGCTTACTTTGTTTACCAGGCATGATAACAAGAAGGGAAGCAGAGCGGCTCTGCAAGTCGTTCCTAGGCGACAACGCACCGCCAAGACTGCCGGACGACTTCGCGTTTGCTGTCCATCATGAGTGCGCTTGGGGCTGTAGAGGCGCCTTCTTGCCAGCCAGGTGAGACTTCAAATTAAGCCGAACACTAAGCCTAGGCGCAGACCACCGATTTTTAGTTAGCCGATAGTTGGGTCGGGCTCTTAATCAGTATGGAGATGTATAAAAGTGCTCACGTTACACTGATTTGGTATCGGCCGATTCTTCATTCAAATTAAAATCGGGCCCAATTACTTATCGGCCAAATAAAAATCGGTATTCTGCGCCGAGATATTTAGGTGACAAAATTTATTATTGGATCATTTTATTGGATACGTGACTTTAAAACAACTTTGAGATGTGTGTAACGTGTGTGTTTAGTAGAATTTACATTCGTCACTAAGTCCTAGACAACATTAATTAGAAATTCAATTTTGTCTCGAGCTATTTTTCATTGGGATTACACTGAATATGTGATTTAGCATTATATGTTTTCTAAACTTAATAGAACCGTATTACGTAGAACACTATTTATTTATTTATTTATTTATATTAGGATGACCAGGGTTTACATAATTGATTATTTTACAATTAATAACACTTGATAACCACTTATAGGTCTACTACTTGTAATATCATTAACGATTTGGCATTAAACAAACGATTTATCTATGAGTATTCAAATAATTATTTAAAACCATTGTGCAATGGTAATATTGTGTTGTGGTCTATAGTCTGGTCTGTGAGCACGTAGAAATTTGTCCAATGACCCCAATTATCGTTAATTATCGTTCGCACGTAATTATATTGCTGTCGCGCTCGGGGTAGCTTGGGGTCATTGGACAAAATTCGACGTGCTCACAGACCAGACTATATCTATTGAGTTTATTTTTCCCCCCAAGGTACAACTCATCCCGAGCGAAGTGCATCAAGTGCGCGTATTGCGGTTTATTCTTCTCCCCAAACAAGTTCATCTTCCATTCCCACCGGGTGGGCCCTGGAGACAAGTACGTGCAGCCTGATGCTGCCAACTTCAACTCTTGGCGGCGACACATGAAGCTGAGTGGTAGCCCGCCGGATGAGGTGGTACATGCGTGGGAAGATGTGAAGGCTATGTTCAATGGGGGTACGAGGAAGAGGATGCTGTCTGCTGCTAGGTAATATATTGAAAACAGAAGCAGAGTTTTATAATTAAGACACATACTTGTGAAGATAAAGATTAAGAGATTTTTTATAAACCTAGTTTACGTCGTAGCAAATAATCGCACAAGAATAAAGTAGATTAGTAGACAATGTCTCTATTACGTCGTTTTCGATTCACTTTGCATACTATTTCGTTTTTAAATTTTACATTCATCATCATCATGGATTTAAGCGGTAAACCTAATCGATTTGTTTGCGAAAATACGCAACGCTACGTTATGCTACGAAAAATACTACGAAATGCTACGACATAATATAACGCTGCGTGCGTTATAACTTATAGACCACTATTAATACGACGAAACTCGTAGTACGAACACAGAGTGTTGCACTTCATGCATTATGTTGTGCTATTATGCAGCACACAGATCGCTTGCAACTTGTGAAGACCCCGAACTACTTTTAAATTACAACATTGTCAAACTCTCCAAAACAGTAAAACCAACATCTTCAAAAAGTTCAGCCTAAAATTGTGCCACAGAAGGGTTCCTACCCGCAGGCCCGAAGCCGACGGCGCTAGTGAGCCGAAGCGGCCGCCGGCCAGCCCGCCAAGTGCTCACGCGCCGGTGCCGCGACTGGCCGACTACGTGTGGGGTGCGAGGCTGCCCCTGCCGTATGCGATACCGTGGCTCAAACCGACGCTGTGGACCCCAGGTGAGAGTCAGGTGGTTTAGGTAACCTCAGGTGAGAGGCAGGTGGTCTAGCATGAAATGTGTCTTGACACATTTCACTCACTCACTTTCATAGGTACTAGCTATGGCCTGTACCTAGACTACGTGTGGGGTGCGTGGCTACTCTGCCGTATGCGATACCGTGGCTCAAACCGACGCTGTGGACCCCAGGTGAGAATTAAGTGGTCTAGGTAACACCAGGTAAGAAGCAGGTGGTCTAGGTATGAAATGTGTCTTGACACATTTCACTCACTCACTTTCATAGGTACTAGACTACGTGTGGGGTGCGTGACTACCCCTGCCGTATGCGATATTGTGGCTTAAACCGACGCTGTGGACCCCAGGTGAGAGTCAGGTGGTCTAGGTAACCCCAGGTGAGAGTCAGGTGGTTTAGGTAACCCCAGATGTAAGTCAGGTGGTTTAGGTAACCCCAGGTGAGAGGCAGGTGATCTAAGTATGCAATGTGTCAAGTCTTGGCTAGTACCTAGACTACGTGTGGGGTACGCGGCTACCCCTGCCGTATGCGATACCGTGGCTTGAACTTATGCTGTGGACCCCAGGTGAGAGAGTTAGGTGGTCAAGGTATGCAATTTGTTCGTACGATTCTAAATAAACCAAGGTCCATTTAAAATATTAGGCACTCAGCAAAAATCTTAAGCAACAGCTCTACTTGTATGTGTCCATCGTCTTAGTAGTTCAACAACTTTCGTTTTATTAAATTCCAATGGTGAACTTCAATGTTAAATAATATCGTCTATTTACCAGGAGCTCTGACCGCGCTGAGCGGAGTGAGCGCTTTAGAAGAACCACGTGCGTTCCGCCCTGTGCGCTCGCATCGGCTGGACTCGCCGCAGCTTTCGCCCGCGCTGTCGCCACCGCGGTCGCCAGAAAGGTAATCATCATCATCATCACATCATTTGTTAGGAGTTGAGTGGAGTGAGCGCCCTGGACGGTCCTGGCGCTCAAGCAGGCTGAATGAACTACTATACTAATATTATAAATGCTAAAGTAACTCTGTCTGTCTGTCTTGTTTTCACGCCTAAACCCCAGAACCGATTTTGATGAAATTTGGCATAGAGATAGTTTGAGTCCCGGGAAAGGACATAGAATAGTTTTTATCCCGGTTTTTGAAACAGGGACGCGCGCGATAAAGTTTTTCTGTGACAGATAAAATTCCACGCGGGCGAAGCTGCGGGCGGAAAGCTAGTAATTAATAAAGTGGAAGCAAAGAAAAGAAAGGATAAATAAGGGGGTGGAGTTTGGGGCAGCATGGACAGTGATCTGAGATTACCTACTAAATAAGAATTTGTCTGCCCCTTGCACGAGCATATGTACTTATAAGACGAAATAAAAGCTTTGGTTGCAAGTAATTATTACACAGGCACAAAAGTTCATATCACTTTACACTTAATGTATTATTATCAGTTAAGACATAGGTATCAACTAACACCTTTAAAAATCAGTGTTACGTCCAGATCGCCAATGGCCACATCATCTCCGCGGCAAACCCGCTCACCGCTCCGCTCGCCGGCCCGCTCTCCGCTCCGCTCGTCGCCCGCGCGCTCCACCAAGAGCGACAGAGACAGCGATGAGAGCGTCGACATTGAAACTACTGAGGAAGATCAGCCACGAGATGCTGTGAGTACTAAGACTTTTATTTCAGCCAAATGACGTCCACTGCTGGACAAAGGCCTCCCCCAATGATTTCCATAACGACCAGTCCTGTGCTGCCCGCATCCAGGTGTTATCGACTTGCTACAGCTAGCTTCACTAGATCGTCAATCCACCGAGTGAAGGCTGAGTTGCACACCCAGCTTTGACCGTAACTATATGACGTATCGATAACCGGTGTTTTTTGTATGGAGTTTGACAGATTTCTGACGTTTGTCAAAGTTAAAGTAAGATGGTGCAACCCGGCTTAAATAATATCTTTCTTTTTATGTGAACATCTTCTCATGAAACATTATGTAGATACTCATAGAAGACATTAAGGTTTTTTTCCGCTATTAAGGGCTCTTACACAAAACCCCGATACGACGCGGCATAGACGGTGTTTCATGGTAAAAATTCACGACACAACATCGTAACCCAGCGTGCTCCGATGCACGACGACATTCTGTCTACTTCAATAACAAATGTGAAGCCAACTGAAAAGCTGAAACCGAACAATATCATATCAAATAAATACAATCCGATTCCTTATTACGCAACTAAAGCCTTTATAACTCACGTAAACGTTTCTCAAAGATGCAATTTAATGGCGGAGTATTGAGTGAATCGCATTATCTACTAGTCCCAAGCATTCGGAGCAAACCGAGCTTCGCTTGAATCCAATTTAAAAAGTTGGAGCAGGAAAATTTTTCCAATCACCGTAGTTGCAAGGCCGGTAATCGGCGATTAGTTTTTTTTTTTGCTTTTATATCTGTGGGGCGCGCCATTTCGATGAATGAGGACGGTTCTGATAAACTGTGTCGGACAAAACGGTTGGAAATCGATGTAGATAGTGAATTTGTAACTCTAAAGTAGACTAAACTTGATTTGAATTTAAAAACAAAATCACAAATTATTACATCCAGTTATTTATTGATTGAATTATTGTATTGATAGGAAAACAAACAGCATTCTATAAGAAAGAAAAAAGAAAGAAAAAAATATTTATTTGGTACTAAATGATATAACACACAGAGTTATAGTTATGGCAGAAACTTTAACTTTTAAAGGTACATACTAACCATTTTAAAACAAATGTATGACTTATGAGTCTACATTACGAACCACTTAGCCACGACATAAACATAAAAAATGATACCCTATAAATATAAAGAAGAACTTCCAACAGCCTAAACTTGTGTAATTAATGCATTGATTAATTTTATTCAGTTTGAAACATTCGCAATTTAAATCCTGTAGGTGTCGCGTTTTCCCGCCGGACCGAGCGTTCGCCTAAAATGGCCGACAGTACGCTTTGGCACGTCGTAAACTGTGTAATTACTGGCCCGTTCGAATTCAAATGGACTTCATTTCGGTTTTAAATAAGAGAAAATGTTTAATTTAGTAGCGATCCGCTTGGACCAATTAATTGGGGATTTTCGTCTCGTACCAAGCGAGGCTGTTTGTTTTTTATTCCTTCGCTCTATGTACTGACCGTTGAATAAGTTTTTGTGCTGTGATTACGACCTTTTTTTAAACAGTTTTCTTTTTTACGAACCGCTTTTGTTCGTTAACGAACTTATTTAATTGTCTACACCAGTGAAGTTAAAGGCGCCCATTACTAAAATAATATTAATTCTTATTTACCAGTAACTTTTTTACACGAGAGATTTTCGCGCTTCTTTTTTACACGAGAAAATATTTTCAGTCCATCTCTTTCAGTATTTTGAAATAAGTAGAATTAGAGGAAAATACCTTATTAATAGTCTAAGATGTTTTTATAGTTGTCATTGTTAATAGTCTCTCCCTTTTTATCAATCACAAAACCGTAGCTGATCATTACCTGCGACACTTTTAGTGCTAAATTCAGCACAGTTATTTCACTAATATCAATCAATCCCCCAATTATATCGCTTCTAAATTAACAAATCAAACCAAGGCTTGACTCACGATCAATACGGTGATTAAATAATTACTGGGTCGTTATACGTCGTCCTTTGAAGGTATTAGCGCGAGAGCCCTTCGGCGCGCGTTAATTACTCGCCCTGGCTGACGCCTTGTTTACGTCTATTCATACTGGTAAATAACCACTAAATAACGAAACACCTGATTAACACAAAAATTAGGATTAGATATTTTTGGATCTAGTTCGGTGGAGTTGGTCATTGAGTGGAGTTCACTGAAATTGTAATACTGAGATAGAGATTGTATTTAATCAACAGTTATTCTCGGTACGATTAATCATGCATTAAATAAAGACCTAACAGCAATAGCACGGCATCTAGTACTGAAACCGTGAAAAAATCAAGATTACATTTTTTTGGATCTAGGTTGGTGAAGTAGAGTTGACTCACATTATAATACTGAGACAAAGATTGTGTTTAATTTTTTTTCTCGTTGCGATTAATCTTACATTAAATAAAGACCTAACAGCAATAGTTCGACGACATCTAGTACTGAATCCGTAAAAAAAATCAAGAAAATGGTGTTTTGGTAGACTTTATCCTTTGTAAAAATAACACTCGTAGTACTTTATTTTATACATATTATTATAGTAAGGTTAGTAATTTTGTTTATTGCCTGTCGGTTAGTGATTTTCACATAATGTTGTTTATTCCGTTAAAATTATCATTTGATTTGCATAAACTCACCAATTTGGTGTGTTCCTCTTAATTAACCCACATTGAATTGTTTCATAATCGGATTTAATATTTGTAGGCAGAAATAGATCGGCCTATGAAAAGCTTCATACGCCCTTGGTGATTAATTTATTATCTTAAACAGCGTCTCTTTAAAGGGTATTTAATACCAGTAGTGGGCATAATGCCACTTAATTGTTACTTAGAGAATATGACTTTCGAAGGTCCTTGGTTCGATTTTCGAGACATAATTTAAAAAGCACTGATTTAAAACTTCCAGGTTAATTAGGACATAAATAGTGTTTTACTACTAGACATTCGTGAATTCGTTTCGCTGAATCACTTACTTTTAAACACGATTTCCTACTGTGAATCTGTCATGACAGTAACTTTTTTAAGAGAGTTGATTTCACACAAGTTCTAATACTGTCACTTTCCTCAGTAACGAGAATCAAAATGAAGTTTTGCAACTGACCATCTCCACAAATATTCAATTCCATACCATAAACCCTATCAATTATACAGTTACATTCTTAGTTCTATCAACCGGACTGTACCATTGAGATTAATTCGTCAAATCGGATTAGTGTAGATCGGCTTACACCGGCGCCGCGGGCGCTGCGAGTGATTGTCTGCAGTACATTGTTCGTACTGCCTACCGGTCGACGATGGGTTTATAAATACATGCCCATTTTTAGGCTGGGTTTTTCAATTACTTAGTATTAGTGCATGGGAGGAAGGATTGTGAGCTTTTCCGAGATAAAAGAGAAACATGTGAAATTGTTTATATGCTTTGACGTTAAATTTTGATGAAGTGTCTGAAATTCAGTCGTTTTGGACTTATGAGTTATGAAGTTATACAGTTATTGCTACTTGTTTAATTTTACTTAAGTCTGAAACAGGTACTTTTATGATGATGCAACAGAATCTAATGAAAACTTTGTTGAAATCGTGCTAATGTAAATATCCTGAAAATAGGAGACAATTAGTTTTTCCAGATTTTTTATTCGTACCTACATAAATTACAGTAGCATAATAAATATCTAATAAAAAAAAACATGCGTGTGTTTTATCTTCACATTACTTTCTTCCTTACTACCATTCTTTAACTATTCGTCAACAACAATCAATTTAATAACAATTGTCGTTTAAGACGTGTTAACACTATAATCTATTTGGGTCATCACGAAAATTTAATTACG
This sequence comes from Ostrinia nubilalis, assembly GCF_963855985.1. Lineage (NCBI taxonomy): Eukaryota > Metazoa > Arthropoda > Insecta > Lepidoptera > Crambidae > Ostrinia > Ostrinia nubilalis. Next base: position 12,332,815 of record NC_087103.1, read on the forward strand.
CCCCACTGTGCCACTCGAGTAGACGACAGGACATCAAGCTAATCTCAGAACATCTTATGCCATTGTAATACGTCCTATATTGCAACAAAAATATGTAGTATGATGTGACTGTACCAGACTCTACCTACGTGAAAGTCGAAGTAATGTTTTGATACAATATTTAACACCGCTTATGCTGTTTGCATTGGGGCGCGTTCGCAAACACACTCGATCACCCTCCGAACAAGCGATTTTTATTCGATTAAAGTACCGTATCGGGTTGCTTAATTTTTGTAACGTTTGTGGACAACAATGGGGCTAATATTAATTACTTTTATTGTCTGTCTGATACGGTAAAGAATGTTGTAAGTAAAATATCCACGCATTATGTTGTATCCCTTAACTTTAACCGTAACTTTGAAAATAGCCGGTATTTTTGTATGGAGTTTGACAAATTTTTGACGTTTTTTAAAGTTAAAATATGATGGTAAAACCCATCCTTATCGATAATTCCTTAAACAACAACGTTGAACTTTTGTAGCCGAGGCGGGCATTGATTTATAACGACATCATCCAACAATAACAATTTAAACTATTTATCTGAAGATGGATCAATCGTCATAAAAATAGCTGGGTATTACAAAAAAGGTGCATCATTCTTACTTCAAATGTTGAACTTTTTAAAAGTTTCAGAACGTTTTTCTCTGTTATTTTGTCTTAAGCGCCACATTGCAACTAATACAAAGCGCGTACGTGCCTCAGCCGAGGCGGGCACTGATTTATAACGACATCATCCAACAATTGAATCGCTGCTGCAATCCGCCCAAAGTATCTATTAGCTACGTGCTTGGAGTGCTGAGGAGGGTTACCACAGCGTAACTAGATTCAGTAAGTTTTGTTCATTTCTCGAGCGTAAACAGTGTAGAGTTACACAACGAGAAAATTAGAGATATGATAAAATATTACAAGGATTAGGTCTAGGAGAAATGAAAGAAGTGGTTTCAGTGGGGATAGACAGAGATATTATTATCAGCATAAAAAGACAAATAATAACAAAAACACACGTAATGTTAGAATGAATTCGGTAAGAGCTTTTGTATTTATTCAATTCGATGGTCTGGGTTTATTTATAAAGTCACACTGTCGGATCTAGAGCGTAACAAAACGACCATTTTGAATTGAAATCTTAATGGTTACCTAGGAGCAGTATTTAGGGGGATAGAATCATTAGTCAATACTTATTTATTTATTTAAACTTTTATGCCAAAATAAATTTGTACATAAGGCGAACTTAATGCACTAAAGCATTCTCGACCAGTTTACCTTTGGGTTGAGCAGAAAAGAAAGAAAAGAACTTACTGACTTATAAAAGTCTACTGTGTTCATATTGTGTTATGGTGTGGTAAAACTTTGGTGCACGAATTACACCGACTGAGCCTCTGTGGGACAATAAAGACTATCGAAGCCATATTGAAGTGTCAACTAGAATGACGACACGATGTGCCTGTGTACTTACAAAGTAACATTCGATATCAATTTAGATTCGATAGATCCTTTACCTACCTATCTTTGGAACTTAGTGCAGCGAAGAAATCTAGTCTAAATACTAACGAATGCCCGTATACCTAGCTGTTTAAAAACTGGTGTCAATGATAAAAATAAGTAATTTAGAAGGAGTTCTGTAACTGCGATTTTGATTTTTTTGCTTTATTCATTTGTTAACAATTTATCTGCTCGTATTAATAAGATAACTTTATTATTTCTATTCAAGATACAACCTACTTGTTGAGTATTTATGGACTAATTTGCTGTATTTTTTTGTTTCTTTAAGTACAACTCTGTTTACAAATACTGTTTTCTCAATCTATTATCTTCCTTACAAAAGAGCGTTCGCTTTAAAACAAATTAATGACATACAGAAGCGTCTGTCCCCCGGGGGAGGGCGTCGTGCGAGGTGCGCTTAATTACACGCCCGATAGACTGACGGACAATGCGATCGCACTCAGTGCAGCTTGTTGTAATGACTTAGGAAAGCACAGTTAGTCTTGCGTATTCAGCATATTTAATAGTCTTTTAAAAATAGGGCAGATGTTTTTAAGTATTAAAGCCTTCGCATATAGGTACCATTGAACTAAAAATGAATGATATAGTATAAACTAAAAATTATTGCAGGAATTGTGATATTTCAGTATTCGTATCGTACAAATACCTAAATAATACACTTTCGTAGAATATCTACGGTGTCGCTACGGCGCGGCGTAGACGGCTACACATTCTACGTAGTACAAGTACAGTAGTAACGCGTAGCGGTTTTCCTCGTAGTCATTGTATACTACGAGAAAGAATGTGTAAATAAAAATAATTATCGTGCACTTTATGTACTTACTTATTCTAGTAAGCTCGATTTTTTGTTTATATCAGCTACTTAGCTGCTTAGTTATAACTACCATTACTTTAAATTACATGAAACTAATATTACAAAATTAGAAAGAAAATTGATTATTTGTTAAAAAAAATGAGTTACGACACAGTTTTGTCCGTCTTTTGTAAAATAACAGTAAATCAAAAGGATAATTTAAATTCAGCCCATTTTCCATCACAATTCAAAAAGTACACGAAGTCTCCGCTTTATTTGTAGCTTTGAGGCTGCCATATGTCGTTCTTACACCTATTGTGTTTTTTGCCGGGACATTTTACGTATTACACAATGGCCTAGGCCACTGAAAATGTATGGCCCGCTGGCCTAGATAGGGACTTGAATAATTAACGCTTGCTGGGAACTTATAAGCGGGCTTAAAGCTTTCTAAGCTAAGAATTTCTAAGGACATGATTTTTTTTCTACTTCTTAAGTTGGGGTCGTTGAGATCACTAGCCGCCCTCAAGTTTTCAATTAAAACTTATTGGTTTTTCAGGGCACTATTGTGTGTTTTTTGAAAATATAGTGAAAAATAACCCGCGTATCATCTGTACCTACTACTTATACCCGTTTTCACCATCAATCCCTAATTTTTAAGTGACCCCTATTGTAACACATAACAGGAATTTTGTTTACATAGGGGTCACTTCAAAATTAGGGATTGATGGTGAAAACGGGCATTAGTCTTACACATAGCTGGGCACCGTTAATCAAATAGTTAACTTCGTTAATCGTTAAACCGTTACTAAAAAACTTAACTTCGTTAAACGTTAAAACGTTACATTTCGGATGATTTAACGCAAGTTAACGTTAATCGTTAATCCGTTAACACGTGATAATAAGACGAAAAAAAAAAATGTATGCAAAGTTCAAATAATTTCGAAAGCTTGTATCGCGCATGGAATTTATTCCTCTTTTATGTTTGCACTACAAGCTTTCGAAATTATTTGAACCTTGCATAAGTACAATTATTTTTTTCGTTTTAGTACAACTGCATTTTTTTTTATGCATAACAAGGCAGGTATTTGACCACAATCATTTCAGAATAAAAGCTTTTATTATACACTTTAGTTGCATCTCAATCTCAGAGCCTTGGTACAATTACAATACAATTTAGCACCAAAGTGCTCGAAAAGACAAATCCAACAAACCCAAACTCGATAAGTTTCCACCGTTTCGTTTAGGAATTCCTATGGCCACCCCTTGACTCCATCATCAGGACCCTGGACATCATCAGTACTAAAGTGCTCAAAATGACAAATCCAACGAACCCAAATTCGATGCGATTCCGCCGTTTCATTTAGGAGTTTCTATGGCCACCTCCTGACTCCATCATCAGACCAGCCCAATGATATCATAACATTGCATTGTCATCGTACTTACATAAGTATACCCAGCTCAATCGGTTGAGGAAAACTGGACTTAAATTCAGATGTAAATAAATTAAAAAAATGCATTTTTTATATCGTTGCGTTTGTAATCTTGTTACAAAAACTGTTGTTTTGGGTTCTGGAAGTTCTGGAAGCCCGAACGTACTTGTCAGAACGCGTTTTTCAGCGTGTCTGCTGTATCTTTTTGGTAAATAGTAGGTACTGGATTAACGATTAACGGACTTACGATAATTTAACGGAAGTTAACGAGTCCGTTAACATTTTTTAAAGTTAACTTAAAAGTTAATCCGTTAATAGAAATGTTAACTTCGTTAATTAACGATTAACGGATTAACGAGTTAATGCCCAGCTATGGTCTTACAAATATACACATAAATGTAAAAAGTATCTAACAAATAATCGTATTAAAGTTCAATTCATTTTAATAGCTCAACACTAAAACAAAATGGTAAATTAGAGAAATGTCGGTAAATACAAACGTTCCTGTTTCATTACAACAAAAAGCAATTACTTCCACGTTTCATAGATAATTCATAGTTTTGCGTTCAAACGAACAATAATCAAATTATTTGGAGCTACACGTTTGATGTTTATCTGATTAAATTAAATGCCCAATGTTAATGGCGTTTGAATTTGTTTTTGAAGTTGTAATGTTATTTTGTTCTACTTTATGTAAAACTAGCGGCCGCCCGCGACTTCGTACGCGTGGATCCCGTTTTACCCCCTTAGGGGTGGAGTTCTTAATCCTTTCTTAGCGGATGCCTAAGTCATTAATAACATCTACCTGCATGCCAAATTTCAGCCCGATCAGTCCAGTGGTTTGGGCTGTGCATTGATAGATCACTATGTCAGTCAGTCAGTCAGTCACCTTTGAGTTATACTATAATTATGTTTAGATTATTAATAGTATTTTAGTATAATACGCGTATTATTAATATGAAGTTACATTAGAGTTATGTTAAGACTTAACTACCTATTATGCAATCAATGTAATTATTTTCTTATTGTTAGCCAATTTAAAAATCAGAGCGGGTATGGTTCCTTGCATCAACCCGGATTTTGTACTTACCTAAATTCCTTATTGTATTAAGGAGCAGGAAGGCGCTGGACGCAGGCCGCTACCAACCGGGTAACATGGAAAGCATTGGGGGAGGCCTATGTTCAGCAGTGGACGACTGAGATGATGATGATTGTGTGCTTGGATGTAGATTAATGATCGATGCCAATTTTCAAAAATCGCACAATGTAAGCACTTAATTAGGTAATTAGTATATGAAACAAAACTTGCATATTTTACTATATAATTTTATTCAACTAAAGAATCGAATCCAGTTTCTCCACTATCATAAAAAAGGCCAACTGTAACCACTAGGTCACAATCATTACGTCAACACCGTAATTCTTATTCCGTTCGTTTTAACAGCGAGTCAAATGCCGCGATGGCATTTGAGCTTTTTATTTACTCATTTGGGAAGTGGCATTTGCCGTTTTTATTGGTGGCAGCGTGTGCGGAACATTAATTTTGCTATTCAGTGGATGTAGTATACATAGATAGGGGTTTGATAAAAGTATCAGTCAATATTGATGTGTAAAGTTCGCGCCAATAGATTTTTGTAATGTTTGCAAATAAAGTGGAATGACTAACATTGACATAAAATTATCTATGGCACTAAAAGAAGTGATAGATCTTTATTTGGTGGCTAGAAACAATCACGATTTTAGATCGCAATCGAGTGTTCCCTATTTTGTCTACAGATTGGGTCCTGTCCAGCAGAATCACGGTCAATAAATTACAAAAGAGGGACATGTGAACAGAATATTATTTTTTAAATATTGTCCTACTACCATTGTACTTATCCATCTATGACATACAATGTATGACAATGTAGCGTGCCTCAAATTGCATTAGTACATTTAAAATCACCGACATGATAGAGTTAGCCGGTCCTCGCGGATCGCATGCGACACGGTAATCGGCGAGCGATTTATTATTGAAGCACTGCGCGCGTTGGTTACGTAAATAATTATACGGAACCACTCATGAATTGTTTATAGACGGGCTGTAGAGCGAATGAGATTTAGAGCTGGCAATAGATGTTGACACAGGAAGTTCAGTTTATTTTGTGGAATTTAGAGCTATAGCATACTCTTAGCATCGGCGACTTAGTCGCTTTTTGAAAGCTGAATGCAGCAATCACTACACATTCCACACCGCACCGAGTTAGGTAGGTATTCGTGCTAATGAAACACAGTCTATCAGCCATGATATAATGAGCTTTATTGGTGGTTGTCAAGTAAAAAGTCGTCGTGGAATACTAACCTTTTTCCAGCTATTTCACTAGCACTTATTTTTAAAAACCCGACTCTACATAATATATTCGAGGATGACTTCGTGAATTTTTTCTTTTCTTGTAATAACTATGCCATGTCTATTCATTATAAGTCTACGTTGCACCGATTGCTTTTAAATGAAACAACAATAATTACCACGAGCTTTGTCTAGTGGGCGCCACTGTCACACGCGTGTGGAGTATCAAAACGCTTTCCCAAACTTTGTTTTAAGAGCCATTTCACAAAAATATTCCGCGCGAATTTAGGTAAAAGCTGTCAACGCAACGTCAAAAGAGTAAAAAGAACGCTGAAATGGACAAAAAAATCTTGAGCCGTGACCGTATTAAGACTTGATTTAAGTTATTAATTTTAAGGTAGAATGAGGTATTCAAACTTGATTAATTAATTTAAATTTTTAATAGAGTTTATTAAGTCTTTTATATTGCGATTCATAATGAAACACGAATAGGTATAATATGTAAAATATATATTAAGTACAAAATAAAGACAGTCACATAGTGAAAAATAAATCTGCCCCCTTACAGCTCCATCATCGGACCCTGGATACGAATAATGAAACACGAATAGGTATAATATGTAAAATATATTAAGTACAAAATAAAGACAGTCACATAGTGAAAAAAAAAAATCTGCCCCCTTACAGCTCCATCATCGGACCCTGGATACGAAATATTCGTCAAGGCGAATCACACAAGCCCAAACTCCATATAGTTCTATTGTTTTGTTACGGAGGTGGCCATTGCATCTCCTCCAGATCCATTATCAGACAGAGCTAAGAAATAAATAAATAAATATTATTATAAGTAAACAAATAACTAAAATAATTCATCTTACTATCTTACTTTTTACTAGTCTTACTAATATTATAAATACGAAAGTTTGTGTGGATGTCTGGATGTTTGTTACACTTTCACGCAAAAACTACTGAACAGATTTTGATGAAACTTTACAGTACAGTACAGCAGTACTAGGCAGTCTGTGTTCAACTATCACTCGGGTCGGACGTTCCTATCGCAAGACCTTTGGTTCACTCAGTTCCGATACGACTCTAGTGCTGTGTGTAATTATTTTCGTTAATACACTGAGTTTATTAATTTCTACGAGTGGATTTCATTTTGCCTGAGACCTACGCCATGAACCCTGAACCAGAAGACCCTGTCGCCAGCGACAGCGACGCTCATCCATCCCTGGCGTCGACCAGAATAACAATGTATAGGCTATAATTTATGACGATCTGTGACAAACTAAATTTCAAGCGGGTGAAGCCGCGGGCAATACTACATATTTCATACTAGCTTTTTGCCCGCGACTTCTTCTGCGATGAAGTGGAAAATGGTTCTAATAGAATTAAAATATTCTAAGAAAATTAATTTTGTTAAATGATTATATTTTTTGATATAAAATCTACACATCATTATGTTTAAATATTTGAATACTTACAAAATTATGAGATCTTTCTAAAACAAAATTAAAACACTACACCTGCCGCAGATTTCTTTGTAAACAATGTTTTTTTGTTTTTCCTTCAGGTGCTAAAATCACCAGGCTATTGTGTGCGCATACTCTGGAGTATTCCACATACAACTGGTCGTCGGAGAAGCATAGATTTCCATTAAGTCTACTCCCGCTACCATATTATTATGGAACTCCGCTAAAACTCGTGAGGGCGCCAACATTTGCTTTTGTATCGAAAATTAGTATGAGCAGCTGCGCACGCGGTTGCCCGTTGCAGGCTCTATGCAACCACACTATTTTAAACCGTGGTCCCTAAGCATGAGATGGGAAACTGCACTCTCTTGAATTCTCTTGAATTTGATGGTGTTAGGGGAATCCTAGGAATGAGTACAGACTTTCCAATGGAATCTCCTCATCAATATTGCGAAATTGCGAGTTGCAATGCAATGTTACGTTTTCACTTGTTATTTTATTGTAATCTGACCTTGATTTTTCAAACACGTGTCAAAATAAAAAAAAATAATTTTAATCAAAAGTACTAAGGAATATTTCATTGATATCAACTTAGAAACAAGCACAGATCACAGAAACTAAAGGGAAATGTGACAAGGGACAAATTGGAACATATTGCTTGTGAAAGCAATGATGACAGTAGCGACGTCATTATGTAAACAGTTTATATTGCTTGCATAGTACTAAAGATTATTCGAACGTTGAATACTGATACCGCAATGGATAATGAGCACATAATTTGATTTCTTTGTGTGTGTGAATTTCTAATACGACACTGAGTTTCGAACTCAGCGCATTACTTAGCATCTCTCTATATTTCTATGGAACCAAGTTATCTCCAAAATAACATTCCACACCTTTTTAACCTAGTCAGGTAATAATTTTAATAAAATACGAAGCACGTCATCTATCAATAGGATATATGTATATTTTAGAAGTTAATAAATTATGCATAAAATATAAGGGTGAATATCAACAAACTCGTTTTTTGCCTAATTCCGGTGGCGAATTTTAATTTCCACTTTCCAAAACTTTTTTGTGGCAGAAATAATAGTAAATAACTTGTATTATTCAATGATATGGTAGAGATCAAAATATTATTAATACTTCTCGAGATATGTTAATTTGAAATTATCAAGAGCCACCGAAATTGTATTTGAGCCACCGGAATTAAGAATCAATGCACCGAAATTTATTTATACAGCGGAATTCAGAATGTTATGGATGATTGTCTCAAATTACTTATTTATTTGTAATCAATTAAGTATTATTATCCAGTAAAGATGTTTATAATTAAAAACAATATTCAGGCCTATGTTGTGACCCTAAAAAAGCATCAGATCTTCCCATGTGAGTCGTAAGAGCCGACTAAGCAATCAAAATACTGGAGGGTGGGCTGCAGCATCTTTCCAGGTATTATACTACCATACTGGAACTACCAACCAGCCTGCTAAGCATGGTGATAACGGCAAAATCCCTCCATAGAGAACAAATCCAAAACTTTTTGGCTCTAGCCGCCAACAGCCCCGTTATTCTAGACTCATCACAAAGACATCATACATGACCCTCAAACCCAGAAACCAACTCTAGTCCCGGGAGGGCGACCAACTGCCCCAGATTGGTGTTAGGTTTATCTTCCATAAGTAAAAATATTGGTCCAGGCTAGCCAAGTTTTCTTGATGGTATCATACCAATCCTACACTCAGAATTACGTAACTAATTATTCGCTAAAGACCATGCGAACTGGAGATTAAGTATGAAGATATTTCTAGATCTATACCAGCTACTGAACTAACACATTACATATTTGTAACCTAACCTAACCTAACCTAACCTAGCGACAATGAGCTAAATGAAAGTAGTACAATTAAGAAACGGAGGACTAAATCCAGCCAGCCTCATAGAGAGAGAAGGCCTAGCAATGTAAAAGCCAGAACTGTAAAAGCGTACTGAGCTGCACCCTAATAGTACTGCAAAAATCAAAATGTAGTAATCATTTTTAGACGAACAGGCAATTTAATCACATGTGCATTCTCCGATCACCACACAGCTTATGACCGCAGTCTATGGAGGAACACTATCTGCGGTCGCGATCCTCATCAGTGAAGGACCGAGGAAGAAGAAGAAGTGATCACCGAAATAGAAGAATGCCGAATAAAAGATGCTCAAAAGATGTCGACTGATGAAGCCTAAGCCACGACCAGTGCCAATCCAGCTCCAAAACCCCACGAATTTTCAGCTCGAGTGGCAGAATAGATTGCAACCTATGAGACTAGGGAAATTTTAGCTGTTTCAGAACTATTCTCATCTGTTTTTAAGATTCTGCTTAGTATCGACGTATAAATAGCTATCCAAGTCCTCATGCTGATACAAAGTGTATTATAGAGACGATTTTTTGTAATAAATCGAAAGTATGTATTTGCGAGGACCAAATTGAATATACCAACATGAATAACGAGGATAGCAGAACCATTTTGGTAAATGCCTAAGCTGCTAGGGGAGATTAAGAAGCACTACTAGTAATTAGGCTGAAGATCGAGATTATTCCGACACTTTAGCGAAGATATCCTAGAATGCCCTATTAAAAACAACAAGGTATGTACCAGGAGATAATGAAATCACAACTGAGCTTATGAAATCAGATGGAATGCTAGTACTAAAGTTCCCTTAAATACCACCATGTTTATTGGCCGATAAACCAAAAAATAAGACATGGTGGTGGTGGTAGAGACTGGAATGGAATGGACGTTGGCGATGGTCCAGAGTCAGGTGAGGCCTCCTGCTTCGGGCTTTACCGCTTTTTCCTGAAATATGACACTCTCGGTATCCAACATCCAGTCTCCCAGACAACCTCATTTTCGAAAAGACGTTCGTAATACTACGTACATATTTAATGCTGCGTTAAATTATGCAGAAGACTGAGGACTATAATCAGTCATTATTATTGGCCTTTTTGTACCTTCTTCGATTCGGTCAAGACCTGGGCTGTACTACAGTCTCTTTAATGGCGTCAAATTGACTGTCGATACATGCAACTTCTGAAGTATTTGTATGAAAACTTCATCATATCAGCCCTCCCCCAAGATCAGAACTCGAAACTTATCTGATTGCTGCGAGGGTTCAGAGTTGGAGACACCATAATCTCTTAAAGTCTTTACTACCTCCCACTTAGAGGTTTTCAAGCTTCAGAGCTAGACCGAGCTCAGTATCAAGATACGGCGAGTACATCACACAACTTCGATTAACTGACGATATTGTAGTTATGACTGAGACCTTAGTAGACCTAGGTACAATGCTCCAGAGCCAATAAGACCAATTCTTGCAATAGATTCGCCACCGGAGCCACCGAAATTGCGCCACCGAAATTAAAAATTTGTTACAAAATTCAAATTATAAAGAAAACTATAATTCTGATCAATAATTTCTGTATGCAGATACAACAAAATACCAAACTTTAATCATGTTAAAGAATCGTTTAGCATCTAAGTAAGTAGCTTTCAATCATACACTTGTCACCGAAATTGAAAAATTTTGTATTCCTGTGCCGCTGATACAAACATTTACGGGTCTGCTGGAAAAACAATACCACAAGTCGCAAGTCTTTATAGCCCGATCAGGAGGACACAGCTGAGTGATGCAGGGAAGAAGAACTCTACGTCTCTCAAAGCTTCTTTGGAGAAGTAAGAGAGTGTCGAAATTGAGCCACTGTAATTGCGTTTTTTCGTGGGACAGTTTTGAAAGGCTATTTAAAACTCTTAAAATATGAAATATCACATTTCTTTCATATCATTTGGAAGTCTTATTTAATGTATTTTATGGCTATACTATTCTTAAATTACTAGAATCCCCGAGAAAGAAGGAATGACACAATTTATGAGTAGAAATAGAGTTAGGACGCGCCACCGCTATTAGATTTTGGGTCTTTGAAAACTTTTTTAGCACATAAAATAACTAGCTATTGTCCTGAAGACTTTGCTATCGTGTAAAACGCTGTTTAAACTATATACAGAAAAAAAATCATCGCTCTAGTTACATTTCTCCCATCGATTCTCAGCTCCGCCGCGTAAAAAACGTGTTTGGGATATTCACCCATAAACACTTTAGAAGTTTAGTTAAATCGTAGAATTTCTGAAAAACAAGTACTAAAATCGTACTGAAAAAAACAGTATTAACATGTTATCTAATTTATTTATTAAACGTCGAATTTTATCAAAGATTTTGGACTAAAGTTTTTGAAAATATTTTATAGCCTACATAGAAAAAAATTAGGATTCTAAATCGTGAAAGAAATTTTTTTTCGGAGCCTATTGCCTCCAAACAAACAAACAAACAATTAAATCTTTCCTCTTTTATTAGTATAGATTTAACAACAAAACAAAACGCTTCTTTTTCTTCTTCACGAAACAAAACTCAAAGCGGATAAATAAATAAACAAATCTTTGGACAATTTCACAGCGCCATCTAGTCCAAAAGTAGGCAACCAATATGCTTGTGTTAAGGGTGCTATCATAATGGATATACTTTTTTATAATTTATTTATTAAATTAAATACATGGTACCTACATATTATACATAGTTACACCCAGATCCGTCAAAGAAATTAAAATTCATCATTTCAATTTCTGCTCGGCCGGCCGACTCGAAACAGCCTCTCGGCATAGTATCAAATGTATTTGGTCGCCGTACAAATCACCGCTTTACGACACGAACGCACGTAAACGTCACGGCGGGAAAAATGACACAGGTCCTGCCTTGACGGGCGCTCGCGCCATACTAATCGATGTCGGCTTGCGCATTGTAATTTATACTGATATTCACATCAATATTTTGACAAAGTGGTTACTAATATTTAAACAATAACTGTAGAAATTAATTCTACAATGAATATTCTTTATTTTGGGATACTTTTATTGCAGTTTATGCTGTGTTTTTAAACCAAAAACCACGATCAAAATGTGACGTTAATCTTCAAATTTGCCAAATTATTTTTAGATTTTACTCAATAATGGTAATGAAATTCAAGAATCTATTTCATTAATGGACTACAAGAATATATGTCCGATGATTACTATATATTTTTAAGCTTATTATATGAGCATAAATAATAGATACAGGACTTTGAAAATGAGTCTGCGGCAATTTTTTCGTAAAATGGTTGTGGGAGATGGGGCACTGTGAATTAAGCAAAAGAGTTTTAGTAAATCCGTTTCATTAATGGTCAACAACAAGGATTGACCTATCTTTCGCAGTTATTAAATAATCTCTGGGTGTTGCTTAAAATAGTAATTCATGCTTCCAAAATCTTAGAAATTCGCACGAAAATGTAAAATGGCTCTTAATGAAATGATATTAAAACAGCTAAACATACTAAAGCTAAGCGTCCACTTGTCGGTATGGTATGGACAAGTGGACGCTTAGCTTAAGCTTCACTTGGTAATTTATTTGTGACTTAAGCCAGCACAAAATAAGTCATTAAGGTCAACGTTCTAAACCTACTGCCCTTATTTAATGCGAAACCTTATAGTCGAACAAATCGACGCGTCGCGACGGGAACTCGCATCATAGTAGGTCTACTACTTAACTAGGATCGATAAGTATTTCATAAAGAACTTTCACTACTGATTTACGTTTATAATTGTTAGGTATCTGTCGTCTTTGAATTGTGAAGGTCGCGGGAAGAGCCTGGATGCGGGCAGCACAGGACCGATCGTTATGGAAATCCTTGGGGAGGCCTTTGTCCAGCAGTGGACATCATTTTTCTGAAACGAATGAATCTTGTTCGAACGAGTCTTACGTTAAGTCCAATTTTACTGAACATATTATAAGTTTGGGAACCGTCACAAATCGCAGTGAATGTGGGTAATAGTTGTTATTAGTTAAGTGATAGCACTGTAGAGAGCGTGTGGCATCAGATACGCGCGCACGTAACACAAACGATTTTTAACTCGATTGCTCCGCTTTAGATAATTGCCCTTAAATATAACAATCGATCGTGGAGTGGAACTGAACTTTAAGTGTGCTTTGATAATTACACCTTTTTTTTTAACTTTGAAAAGGTTTCTGTAATGTATGAGAGTTTTGTAATTGTTGAAATACCTATATTTTTACTAGCTTTCTGCCCGCGTGGAATTTTGTTTGTGACAGAAAAACTTTATCGCGGCGTCCCTGTTTCAAAAACCAGGATAAAAACTATATCTATGCCAAATTTCATCAAAATTGGTTCAGTGGTTTAGGCGTGAAAGCGAGACATACAGACAAACAGAGTTACTTTCGCTTTTATAATATTAAGTATAGATAGTATAATGCGTAGGCTTGGAAATAAGTTGTCTTGATACCACCGCTCTTAAACTAAATTATAAATAGATTGTTACTTATCAGTTGTTATATGTAATAATTTAACGTAAGGTACTGTTGCGGCCCCTCGCGCCTGTTATATTTTGATAGCAAAGATTTATTTTACTGTGTAATTGCCACCTAACTGTGAAAGAAAATAATTTACTTATAGTTCTTGAATCAAAAAACATCAAAATGTAAATCATAATTAAATAACTAAGGTAGGTACATTAAATTAATTTTAACTTTATTACTTTCAATTTGTTTCAGACGTGTTCGTGGTCGTGCCACACCGCGCCGCCGAGGCCCGACGAGTCTTGCTGGAGCGCCCTCGTGCCCAAAGTGGAGCGCGAAGACGAAGCCCGCGTGGAGCCCTGGCGGCTGCCCGACCTGCGGCCAGCGCTGCATTACATGCGGGATCGTGGTAAGATAATAACAAGAACCTTCCAGAAACTGCTTCATGGAAGGAGTAATAAACAATGGGGAGTAAAAATTTTGTTCTTACAACCTTCCAGAGATGAATGCTCTGCACAGAAGAAAGTATCCCATCCCCATCCAAAAATAATTATAAAAATGGGCATGTCTCCATTTGTCCTACACTGGCGGACATCGGAAAAAAAAAGTTGCGAGATATCCGCTAGTTGAAGTCCCCGTGGTTCCTAAGGTGGATATCAAAAGTTTGTAGTGGACAACATGAACACGAAGAATGTGTTAAGATTAAATGTTTTTGAATTATCCCACAAAAGAATTGAGATCTAAAATAACGGGTTTCAAGTTCAGTCGAAAGCTTTGATTTTAGCCCGCCTCTAATACTTAACTTAGTCTGATTTAATTTTATTGTTACAGAAAGAGACGGTTGCGCTGCATGTGTTGCTCCACTGCCACTGCTGCCCCCTCCTGCACCTGCGCCTCATTAGCACTAAATCATTGTAATTAAAAAAACTTCATGAAATTGTTCGAAACTTTTTCTAAATTTCGCGCCAAAGCAGCCTATACGATGACATTACTATTTTTTTCTCTAAGGATTACGGCCTTGGACAAAACCACTTTGGCCGGTTGATGAAAGCAAAATCCAGATGGCGCTGGTGCTTATTTAAGATGTTACAAGTTGTAAAATCAGTAAAATGACATATTTTTTGTTTTATATTTTAAAGAATTTATTTGTACAGGATTTTACTATTACAAAATCCGTTATTATATATTATAAGTTATAATCCGATTTGCGACAAGACATTAATTCGAAAGTACTTTTTCAGGAAGTGATAAGACGGCTACTTTCTTGTAGAAATATTGTAGATACATAATTTTAAATTATTAATATAGTGAAACCAAAAAAGCAATCGTAATGAATTGAATTCATTAAAAATGTAGGTAAAAATGTAATTAGTTTAATGAAAATATTCTAGTCAATACTAGTCGCATTGAATCTTTTGCTGTGTTAATTTTAAAGACCTGTGGCCTATTTTGTATACATTTAGGTTCCTGTAACATTGCTACAAACCATATTTATTACAATGTAAATAGTAGACTGTCATATTAGCACTATAAAAATATTGTATTTCCGTAGAATTATTATGGGCCATGCTAAAAAAATTTCAATTTTGTGTAAGTACCTACTTATTACATAGAATGTAGGTTAGAACGAGGTTAACATTGATTAGCCGATATTATACTTCACATAATACATTAGATAGGTAGGTATTGATAAAATGTAAATAACTGAGTACCTAATCCATCCTAATAATATTCTTAAATCGATACTCGTTTAAATACTGGCAATAAAATATGTAACCAATGTTTTTTTTGTATACTAAGTTAACAATGCTGCTTTTTAACAAAAGTTATGGGAAATGTAATATTTATAGGCACTATAGAAAATGAATAAAGATACTTACTAGCATTTATCGTCTGTAAACATATCAAAATACTTTAATGTGAAAATTATTGTAATTTTGTATTATTGCTTACGTAGCTATGTATTTATTTAGACTAGTTGCACATAATAAACACCTACATATAAGAAATATTGTTTTTTTTTTAAACTATCACCCATATCGTCTTTCCTTTTCTTATCGTTATTAATACCGTCTGACTTAGTAAAATACATAATTATTATATCATTTATGGAACTAACATCTGCAATCGTAGGTGGCGCAACGAAAGTTGAATGGCGAACGTATCTATTTACACTAATGTAGTTTGTGTTCAATTTAAAATAACGTATAATCCTATTATCTTATTAATCCTATTATCCCATTAATCCTATTATCCTCCTATTAATATTATAAATGCGAAAGTTTGGATGTCTGGATGTCTGGATGTTTGTTAATCTTTCACGCAAAAACTGCTCAGCGGATTTTGATGAAACTTTACAGTATTAATGTTTATAACCCAGATTAACATATAGGCTATAATTTATGACGATCTGTGACCAACAAAATTTCACGCGGGTGAAGCCGCGGGCAAAAGCTAGTATTAAAAATGTTTGCAAGCCAGACAGATAGAACTTGTTAGTCCGACTACGCAACAAGACGTTTGCGGAGACAGTGTTTATGATACAAATCTTTACTTGTGTTAATGGCCTCAACTCTCGTTGAGCGATCTATATTGATTAATTTGCTCAATGAAATTGTAGCATTCCTTGTTAACTTTATTTTTCCCGGCACAGTCAGCGATGTCGTAGCTTGGTCTGGTTAAGAAAATAATTTTGTTGGTTTTGTTATCGTTCGTTTGTATCAATTAAAATGAAATAACTTACTTTGTTTTATTTAGCATTACTACATTCTACTAATTAAAAAGAAAATATAAAACAAAAACTTAATTGGATTTTAAAACACTTTTCTTTTCAAGTCACGGTTTCAAATATTCCAGTAATATTTTTTTTAATTCCTTAAAAATATAAAAGGAGGAATCAAAAATCTCGCCATCCAAATCTTGTCTATGGTTGTTCATGTTTGGATAAAGTTGTTATAGTCCAGTGCCAGTACTTGTTTTTAAAAACTTTACGTCAACGTCACTGTCATGCAAACTGTCAAATAGCTTTGTCTATTCCTTTTCCTTGATAAATTTTCTCCTGAGAGGTTGGTTTCGTGTTGATCTAAATCCTTTTTTATCACAAAAAGTATTTATCTTTTCTCAAAATCTGATCATGGCGTTCAAAATAGCAAAGTTCCCCACGAGTTTACGTGTTTATTTTTGTGGAAGAGTGCAAATATGTGAAAGTTTAACCTAACCTTTATTGTATGGTGTTTGACTCGAGCCGCTCTGTTTCAGAAGCAAAATGGGTCGTTACTCTCGGGAACCGGATAACCCAGCTAAGTCATGCAAAGCGCGTGGCTCCAACCTGCGTGTTCACTTCAAGGTGCGTGATAATTTGTGACTTTCATCTCCACATGTATTGTTTACTACCGCCGTGGTGTTAATCCTCGCCTGATACTCCCAACTCCGATCGGTTCTTACTATCTCTAAAGTCTACTGTGTATTTATAACCTAACATTAACAAATGCCATTTGTTTTGCCATGTAAACAAGCAGTTATTGCAATGCCTATGTAGCAAAGTACCCCCAACTATTGTTCTATAAGTTTTTATACCATGCAACTTCTTAGAAATGTATCAAATAATTTCAGAACACATACGAGACAGCGATGGCGATCAGGAAACTGCCCCTGCGCCGTGCTGTCCGTTACCTGAAGAACGTTGTTGACCAGAAAGAGTGCATTCCTTTCCGCCGCTTCAACGGTGGGGTGGGCCGATGCGCCCAGGCCAAGCAGTTCGGAACCACACAGGGACGCTGGCCCAAGAAGTCTGCAGAATTCTTGCTGCAACTTTTGAGGAACGCTGAATCTAACGCTGACTACAAAGGTCTTGATGTTGACAGGCTGGTCATCGATCACATCCAAGTAAGTTGAGGTTATTTTTTATGCCAGTTTAGGTTATTTATTATTTGTATGTTGTTTAGGATGCAATGACTACAATAGTGTTTAATATGTGATGATAAGGTAGATGCTATTAAAAATAAATAATTGAGGGTATGAGAGCCAGAGTTCAACTCAGTTTGACCATTAGGCCAACTGTGTTATTGATAAAACTTATTTGAGAAATGTTGTAAGGAGCAAAATTGCAGTAGCTTCTTTATAGATTAGTATTACTCCAGCTTGTTATATATTCATATTCATTTATATTATGAGACCAATGAGTGGAAAAACATACAAATACCTAAAGGGCTACTGCTGAAAATCAGTGTCTAAAAAGAGTTTGCTCAATTTGCACTTTTGTCATTTATAAAAAAATTAGCTAAGATGCTATTATGATTTACTAGCTTTTTGCCCGCGGCTTCAGCCGCTTGAAATTTAGTGTCACTGATCGCCATAAATTATAGCCTATATCTGGGTTACAAACAATAATACTGTGAAGTTTCAACAAAATCCGTTCAGTAGTCTTTGCGTGAAAGAGTAACAAACATCCAGACATTCAAACTTTCGCATTTATAATATTAGTAGGATTATTGCTGAATTCATTCATGACTGGATAATGAAACTCATTCCATTTTATTCCAATACTAGCCTGTATTTCGATTGCTTTCAATTAACACATTTCTGTGGACTCCTACAACATTTTAATTACTATTCGGCCAACACATTCCAATACCAACATACTTTGTTTGCATTCACAACAAAACTATCCTTCCACCAGAGAACAGAAACATGGACAGCTTAGCAAACACTCCGAGATGTTTGTGTGATCCACAAACATTTGATATTGGCTAGTTGGAACGATTTCTGTTTATAAATGCCAAATACAACAATACCGGTAGTAAAACTACATGGTTACATTTTCTACGTACACACCTGAGATTAAGAACATAAATCGAAAATAAATCTCCTGACACAGTCGGGTAAATAGCGGAAAGCAAGTGTTTTTCTTTTTTTTTTTGTCATAAGGCTCTATGTTGATGTTACCAATGGAATAAACTTACGTATAGAGAACCTCGTAAATGCAAAAAAAAAAAAACATTTTGACATTGGGATTTTTTTCTGTTCGGCAGTAATGTAACTATTATTGCTGATAATATTAATGATGGTCTTCAAGTAAACTGACTTAAAATTTTAGCATTATCACTTGTCAACTACTCTAAACTTTAACACAGCACTCACTTTTTATTTCTAGAATGATTTGTGAGGAAATGAAAAAGTATGCAACCCCTCTTTCCATAATTTTAAGATTTGTGAGATAAAAAAAAAAAGACTGAAAGTGAGCCCTGATTCTCACTCCCTTTTCTCACTTTTTTTATTTTATTTTTTATAGCGGCCGCCCGCGACTTCGTACGCGTGGACCTCGTTTTACTCCATTAGGGGTAGAGTTTCGTAAAATCCGCTCTTAGCATCTATAGCGCATACATTTTAAATTTCAACTCTCTTACTTTAAACACATAGGACTTTCATAATATAAACTTCCAACCCTCCTTTTATCTCCTTAGCCCCCGTAGTTGATTTCTAATGATACATTTTCAGTATATGTACCACCTCCACCACCACCATTTCTGCCATAGGACGTCCACTGCTGAACATAGGCCTCCCCCAATGCTTTCCATGTTGATCGATTGGAAGCGGCCTGCGTCCAGCGCTTCCCTGCTACCTTTACGATGTCGTCGGTCCACCTTGTAGGTGGAAGTCCCACGCTACGTTTTCCGGTACGCGGCCTCCATTCCAGAACCATTCTGCCCCATCGGCCATCAGTTCTGCGTACTATGTGCCCTGCCCATTGCCACTTCAGCTTGCTAATCCGTCGGGCTATGTCAGCGACTTTGGTTCGTTTACGGATCTCCTCATTTCTGATTCGATCTCGCAAAGAAACACCAAGCATAGCCCTCTCCATAGCACGCTGTGCAACTGAGCTTCTGTATAAGGCCTATAGAGAGAGGCCACGTTTCCGAGCCATAAGTTATCACTGGTAACACACATTGGTTATACACTCTAGTCTTCAGGCATTGAGGTATTTTGGACGAAAAGATGTTGCGTAGTTTCCCGAACGCTGCCCAGCCGAGTTGGATTCGACGATTGACCTCCTTCTCGAAATTGGACCTACCTAGCTGGATCGTTTGTCCGAGGTAGACATACCTACTTGTCGACAATCTCGAGAATTGAGCTCCCAACTGAAACTGGGTAGGGCGCAACATGGACATTCGGCATAAGCTTCGTTTTGTCCATGTTCATCCTCAGGCCTACCTGTTGGGAAAATCGATTAAGGTCTTCGAGCATTGTGCCAAGATCTTCCAACGATTCTGCCATGACCACAATATCGTCGGCAAACCGATGTGTACACAGTACCACAGTGTACCGAACAGTATATGTACACCTCCACAATATCTAGAGATCATAGTGAGCATACACTTTAACTTTCAAGTCTCTTACTCTCAAAACCGAGGACTGCAATACAAACTTCTAACCCCCTTTTTAACTCCCATAAGGGTTGAATTTTGCAAAATTTTGTCCAATGACCCCAAGCTACCCATCCTTATCGCTCACCCACGGATACGATGTCCTGGGTGAGCCAAGTGGACTCTAGTTAAATTATTATTTTAGTGTCCTTTGATCATCTACAAACAAATCACACCTCCTCTGAATAGTCACATGTCCAATTGTTGTACTACATATTTTGTTTTGTAACATTTTTGATATTTTCTAAAAACGCAATAAACAAATTGGACATGTATGTGACAATTCAGAGGTATGATTTATTTATAGGTGATCAAAGAACACTAAAAAAATAATTTAACTGGAGTCCACTTTGATCATCTTGGTGATCAAAGCCAGGTGGAATAGACCATTAACCCCTGAGAACTCTTTTGAGACTTGTAGTTTCTGAGACTTCGTGATGAGTGAGTGAGTCACTTAGTCATTCAATGACCTTTCTTTCTACTAAAATTATACGTACCTATAGTAATTATCATTAAAATCAAATAAGTAAGTACCTACCAACCTAAGTAATTAAAATAAAGACCCTACCAAAAAATTTACAAATTACATACAGAAAATAAATCGAAGTAGGTAATTCTTATCCTATTTAACTACAATCGCCCACGCGCCCATCCCATTTGTCCGCCGCTGAACCGTACCCTAATATTCATCTCGGTAGATGGCGGCACATAGTAAGAATTTGCAAGGAAGTTTATAAAAAGTCACTAATTAACACTTTGATTTACTCGTTTAAACACAGTGAATGATTCAAATAGGTACATACAGTGAATGGTTCAGTTACATAAAATATCTTTATTTATTAAATTTTCAATATTATTTACGAACAGCGCTATTCATAGTACCTACATGTAATATTTAGTTACTAATTTACTAATGATGTCGATAGATGGCGTTTGACAGCTTTGCCTTCATGAATATTTACGTACCTCAAAAATGTTTGTCAGGCGCAAGAAGATTTTAACCAATGACGATAGATGGCGCTTTTCCACGTCTTATGAAAATCCCAAATATTTTACGGGACCCTATTATTTTCCAAAATAAAATTTAGCCTATGTTACTCGTGAGTTATGTAGCTTTCGAATGGTGAAAGAATTTTTAAAATCGGTCCAGTAGTTTTTGAGCCTATCCATTACAACTAAACAAACAAACAAACAAACAAAGTTTTCCTCTTTATAATATTAGTGTAGACTAGCTTTCCGCCCGCGGCTTCGCCCGCGTGGAATTTTGTCTGTCACAGAAAAACTTTATCGCGCGCGTCCCTGTTTCAAAAACCGGGATAAAAACTATCCTATGTTCTTTCCCGGGACTCAAACTATCTCTATGCCAAATTTCATCAAAATCGGTTGCGAGGTTTAAGCGGGAAAGCGTAACAGACAGACAGACAGACAGACAGACAGAGTTACTTTCGCATTTATAATATTAGTTGGGATTATCCTTGCACTATGCAATAAAATAATAAATTAATTACTCTGGTTCTCACAGCTTCTACTGTAATCAATATTTTAATTTACTTTTGTAAGTTGACATGCATGCGTACCTGCAAAAGTATTGAACAAAAGTCTATGGTAGCCTTATTCGTATTCATATGCATTTACTGCCACTCCATAAACTACACTGGTCATCACAAAAATCGACCCTCCCGCGACAAGCACTTTCAAACATATGCATCCCCACTTCCCACCAATATTGGCACCATTTAAAAGCCTAGTTCTAAACTTCATTTCATTAAAGGAAAGGTTTTTACCCCAAAAATGTGTCTGTAGAAGAATCCAGAGTCACTTCTTCAAAAAATAGGTAGTTACGCTTGAGCCAACTTTTATGGCTATAAAACTGTTAAGTTGGGATTAATCGCTATCCATCTGTTAAAGAGGACACGTGAGATCATTATTTGGTTTTATATCCATAAAAATTGGTCTAATTGATCCCAGAGGCGAGCCCAAAGTGAGGTCTTTATTACGGCTTTTACCCGTGGTCCCCCCAACGGGGACATGTTGGGGGGACCACGGGTAAAAGCCGCTTTTTTAAGTCTCATTTATGTTAATATTTTATTAAGATTTTAAATGTGTTTTTCTTTAACCTCGTAAGACCGAAGAGTAAATTGTGTCGACTTCTAAGTATCGCCGAATGTGCTTTCAGAAGAACGAATAATTTGAAGTAGTAAACGCCGAGCACTTCGAGTAAAAAAATTTCTATGTTAGAGATTTTCTTTTGCATTCATATTTTCAGGGGCCCTATATAATAGTGCATAGAGCTTATTTTAGGTGAAAAATAATAAAAAAATGTTTTCTCTTAAAAGAACATTCGGTATTACAGACTATAAAAAGGAAAAGTAAATAAATTGTATTTTATACTTTAAAGTAAAACATAAATGTAACCTTCTTACTAAATTAATACTACATAAAGATACAATAACGATATTAATAAATGTAACTGAAAAGGAACAACGGTTTTAATTTTATTTAATGTTTCATAATTAGTACTTTTAAAAGTACTATCGGTTTTATAACATACACTAATGATAGGTTAAAATGTACAAGAAGTAAAGTGAATATTCATGTTAATTATAATATTTACTAAACTAAAAATCAGAACGTTCTCATGGTAAATTTTCTCAATCATATTATCATAATTTTAAAAGTCCAATACTCAATCCCATCAATAGAAAAAATATACAAAAATAAAACTTTCACCATCAAGACCGAATGTTCCTTGCAAAGAACTTTTATTTTTCAAACGAAAAAAAATCTTACAAAACTACTTCAAATTAGGAAAAATAATTTTTTTGCTTGTTTAGCAGTATTTTAACTTAAATTATACTGGTCAGTTTTGCAATTAAACTACGTTTACGTGAAGAAAAAAAATTCATCGCACATCATGTCTTCTCGGACGAACCACCTTGTCAAAGAAAAATGATAATTTGACAGTGACATTTTGTTTTTTTCATATTAATAAGTTCGGATACCTGATTTTGAATACTTTAAGCCATAGACTATCACTCTTTTTTTTCGATAGGCGCGAATTTTTGAACTTAAATTTATCGCTAAAGTTTTAGTTCCTCTGAAGGCACATCCGGCGATACTTCGAAATCACCTCCGAAAATGTCTCGGCGTTACTGACTACAAAGTTTCAGTTCCTTCTGAGGCACATCCGGGCTTACGAGGTTAAGGACATTTATTGGGCTTTCAAATACACCAATATTGTTGGGGCACCATGATTGTGTCAGTAGAAACGAGTTTTCCTGTAAAACGTAGGTGGGCCGATTTTTGTGATGAGCAGTATATTAGAAAAACGTTACACTAATTTTCTATCATCAGTTTCATGCCTTTTTTGCTTGACAGGATGTTACACAATGGACAGACTGTTTTCTAAAGGCAAACATAAATTGTAACAAATATTTCGTTAATGGAAATTATTATTATTTTCTGTTTATTTTGTTACTTACATTATTATTTCATTTTCTGTTTTATTAGTAATTTTATTTTGTGGATAGGTTTAATTTTTATTTTTCAATTTGATTTTATTTATTTTTGATTATTTATCAATTTCAACTGATAAACATCCAGGTTTTATTATGAAATCTTCAATAATTATGTATTTTAACCTGTTAATTAAGTGAGACACCATTTATCTATGGAAGGAACTTTTGCTGTTCAGTATAATGATTGTAAATGTCTGATTTTATGTTGAGTTTCTAATCTATTAAATAATAGCTTTCCGCCCGCGGCTTCGCGCGCGTGGACTACATTATCTACATATTTTACGGAACCCTATTTTTTTCCAAAATAAAATTTAGCCTGTGTTACTCGTGGATAATGTAGCTTTCGAATGGTGAAAGAATTTTTAAAAACGGTCCAGTAGTTTTTGAGCCTATTCATTACAACCAAACAAACAAACAAAGTTTTCCTCTTTATAATATTAGTGTAGATGAATCTGCTCTTGAGAATAATCAAATTAATATCACTATGCATGACATGCAAGCATGACTTTCGCATTGTTGTCTAAAACCCTGGTATAGGACTGGTTAATGGTGTTCCTGCAGAAATCCAGGCTGCCAAAAATCAATCATGTTAATTTCAATAAAACAAGTCGGACAAAGGAATACACAACAAAAGCAGAACCAAGAACTTTCAGTGCGAATTTACCATTCCCTGAAACATCAAAGAAATACCTTCTAGATAGAAATTAACCCTACCTATGTTTCGTTACAGGTAAACCGCGCACCCTGTCTCCGCAGGCGAACGTACAGAGCGCACGGTCGTATTAACCCTTACATGTCGTCTCCCTGCCACATCGAGGTGTGTCTGAGCGAGAGGGAAGACGCCGTCGCCCGCGCGGCGCCCGCCGACGACGCGCCCGCTAAGAAGAAGCTGTCCAAGAAGAAGCTTGCGCGTCAAAAGGAGAAGATGATGAGGGAATAGGCTTTTAAGGGTTAATAAATGACTTACCACAATTTTTTGGTTTGATTCCACATCTCAGGTAGGATTTTTTTTCACAACAGTTTTACAACCAATATGTAGAGAGAGAATAGTACAGATTATGAATATTACCACACCATGACCACACCATACATTCTAGTCTAGAAATAGTCTGTAGGTACAGCATTTCATTTTTATTTTATTTACAGTAATTAAGTCTGTTTTAATTACTTTTGAATGTATTTGTTTGTTGCAACACTAACACAATAACTTGAATAAACGCACCACTAGATGGCGTTATAAAATATACAAGACACGAATATAGGAAAGATTTCGATTGTAGGCTGCATTTGGAACTTGCAATGAAAAAAATAAAGTTATTTAGCAGGTTTTTAGTGCTGAAACAAATTGTACAAAGTGACGTAAATGTTACATCCACAATAATTTAAGAACGACCTGAACGACTAGTCGAAGGTTGTTGAAGAATTAGCCTTAGATTTTCTCGCCGAAGCTCCTGAATTTCTACACAAACCTCGCACAAACAGTTCTCCAAATAGAAATTTTCTTCGGCTAATATTTCGGCATTGTTGCCAGCTTCGATGCGTTTTTTTCTTGATGAAGATATTTCTTTTCTTATCCTCTCGTTCTCTGCCTCAAGAATTTTTATTTTCGAATCGTACATACTTGGGATCAATTCATCAGCTTGAGTTGTGAATACTGTCTTTGAGATGGTTGTTTAGGTATCTCAATTTGCAAGCTTCGTCTTTTGCTTCGTGAATTTCTGCTTTCAGAGCAATATTTTTTTCCTTCAGCTGGATAGCTCTTGACATCTCCTGGTGTTGTTTGGTTGTGGCTTCCACCAACTGATTCCTTAACTTTCTGTTCTCATCCACCACTTTTCTCAAACTCAATGCAAAGTTTGACACGGAGGGTTTCTTTTTCGCAGAATAAATTGATTTGTACTTTTTCATAACTTTAAAATTGTAACTTGGTAATTTTGATGCGAAAGGGCTGTAATTTGACAATTTTGACACCTTAATTTTGATTTTGATTCACGTCAAAGCAAGGGAATAGGTATGTTTTTTTTTGTGGAAGGCAAAGAAAACTTTATGTATAGGTCAACTAACACATTCTGTGGTTCTATTTGTGTCTGAACAGCAGAGATCATAACTTTTCTCTGATCTCTTGACCATTACTCAGGTTATGAGTGTTTTATATTACTTTACATGTTTTATTCCATAGTTTCCTACCACCTCTGCTTCTCTTCTGATTAATTTCGTTGCGGGTCCAATGACAGTTTTAACTTTCCCCCGGAACAAACTTGGCCTTCATTGGTTGGGTTTTTATGGCGGTCAAGCTTTAGATCCTGGCTAGACAGGTGTTGCATTGGTGGGAACGAGAGGTGGGAATAGTCCCGTACCATCTGCTGCTCATCCATGCCCCTGGTTGATTTGTTATGAAACGTAAGCAATTGCAAGGCCGCCTATGATGTCCAAACACTACCTGCATATTAACCATTAGTTTCCTACACGTACGCAACGTGTTACAATGTTGCATTCATTTTCTCATCGTGCAGAGATATCTCGTAATGGTAATACCTAGTACTATAGCCATGCCTATATCTATGATCATTGTCAAGGGAGAGCAGACTCCCACGCACGTACTTAGTAGTGGAATGAGACGATATTTTTTATGGCAGTAGGTAACTAACTAAAGTAAAAAATTCGCAATTAATTTCGTAGTTCATTATGACGTGAAAGTGAGATATAGAATTCCCAAATAAAGCTTGCACTATTTCCACAATAATTTAAGCTAATATCGACTCAGACTACAACAAGATTTCTACATTGGGCTTTTGTAGTTAAATAATACTAGAGATACATTATGTTAGGTACTTAAGTATTTCTCCTCGCTTTAGAATCTAGATCTGAAATTCGATTTTAAATTGATTCGCTCGATTAAGACCTAACGTTTACCTGTGCTGCCCTGTGCATCATGAGGGTAGTTGTTTCAGAATTAGGTAGACTTAGGTACAAAACGGTCTCCAGAAGTTGGTTCAGTCTTCTAAGGTAGACTGGAGGAGAATGCCTAATGGCATTAAGTTCGCCTACCGTGATTTACTTATGTGCATAAAAGTGTGTAAATGTAGAGCTTTAACATCAAAGAAGAGCTACTGAAATGCACTTGCAACTGGTGCTAACGGTTTACTCCATCAAAGAAGAACTTATCTGCCACTATTTGAAACCGTGTTTGATCAGTAAAGATATCTTATTTGTGACGTCCGCGTCGGTCTGTTTCTTTTAGGTATATAAGTTTGCTTAGATTGCAGCTATAAAATAATTATTTTTTTAATAACCGTTGTGTGAAAGCTGCGCACGTGACATTAGCGGAAAAGTCTGCCCTCAGTGGCGAAAAAACGCAAGTTCATCGCCATCAACCAAAAAAGAAGAAGAAGAATTACTCATGTGTATCATAAGCCAAGTACTGCAAGTACCTTAAACTCGGGCTAATTCCTTTTCGCCTCACTCCCTGCATGGACCTGGCTTATCAATCAGCCTCACAGTTCGCCCACCGTCGCTCCACACGCAGCACGCATGCCTCGCGTCGCCGTGTTCCTTCTCTTGTGCGCGTGCGCTTACGCCGCGCTGCCCGAAAAACTTGCGACTACAGGTTGGTATTTAATTTTATTATTATTTCCATGTGAAATTAGAAAAAAGCCTCCAAATGTGCCATGCCATCAATGAAGGTTGGTAATTTATTATTTATTTAAATTAAAGTTACACGCGAAGGTAGAAAAAGTTTCATAAATTCTTTAATCGATTGGTCAAATTTCACGTCGACTGTTAGGCTACAACAATTTAATTTTTAACGTTAAGAAGCTAAATGCAAATTTTGTCTAAAAATTGCTCACAGAAAAAAAATAGGCTATTATTGTTCTTTATTTCTAAGTTACCTACTCGTACGTATGTATTTGCATATTTGATTTCATTATTCTTAATTTTAATTTATAATTGGTTATTTATACCTAATTGCACGGAGACGGAGATGGTAAAATGTCCAAGATTTCAGATTTTTCACAGATTAAATCCTACCAACCTAGGTGATTTAGTTTAAAGATTTAAGAAACAAACTTACATCTAAAACAACTACGGATCAAAAACCAGAATATTGTGTACCACACCTCTTACTTTTCACAATTTTGAATTGAGCGTCAGTAAAAGTTGTCTGTCAAAGTACCTACTTACTTAGCATTACACTTACAATAAGTTTAATCTGACGATTATGTTCTTACCTAAACTATTGGCACTGAATCATCCCGTCACTAACCTACCCCAAGGCCACACATGCAGATTATTCGAAAATTATTCCGCAGTTTATCTGGATTTATCATCCTCCGCAGTTACTGTCAGACGGAAATTTAAAGGGCTCAATCTGGCAATGAGGTCACTGGTGCAGTAGGGAAGATTCCTTTCGATGATAAAGTAGGCCTAAAGAACTTATAATAAAGCTATTTTTACTGTAAAAGTACTTTCGTAGCTAATTATGCGTCCAAATTACAAAGTACAATTTCCTACGAATAATTTTGCACGTAACACTCGTTTTGACTGCTTATGCTACATTTCAAACCTAGATACCTATCTACGAGTTATTAATTTACAAAGGAAATGCAATACCTATGCTTGCTACGTGTTATTGTAGCATGGTTAGAAATAATACCCATCCCTGTTAGAGCGCAAGCAACTTGAAGCGCAACACAGATGTTTGTGTAAGTTATTTTAACATGGTAGAGGTAGGAATATTAAGTAGGATTTTTTTTTATGCACAACGAGGAAGCTCTTGGCCTGTATCTCATCTGACGGTAAGTGACGATCAGGACAAAGGTGGAAGCGCGCTTCACCCGGAATCCTCAACCACGGAGGAACTGCGGTTATGGCGACAGACTTAGGTAAGATGGTGGTAGCTAGCCAGGCGGACTTAGAACAAGCCCTACCACCAACCAAACCGAACAGAAAAATCTGCCCCTCCTGGGAATCGAACCCGGGACCTCTGCGACTGATGTAGGTGGTTAGACCACAAGAAACCGAGCAAAAGGCAAACAACCAATTACAAGCTAGGTAAGGTACACCCTTACCTAGCTTGTAATTGGTTGTTTGCCTTTTGCTATTCGGTATGAATATATTTTCATCCGAAATGACGACAAAAAAAAACAAGTTTAGTTTAACCATAAATCTGCATCTGCATTTGATTGCACCTCCGTATTCCCCGCGCCAGATACACAGAACCATGCGCCCCAGAATGCAGCGTAACCGATCTATATGGATCATTGCCACTAGTATCTACGTGAACTCGCGCGCATGTCGTTGACTCGCGGCGCGTTTGATCCGCGCCTGACCCACTAACAGTAATGCAGTTAACACCGCCACCGGACGTTGTAACCGCCTCACCCTATATTCGGACGTAATCTTCTAACGTGCGAATGTTTTGGTGTTTATCTTTTTATTGTTTTAGTTTTATGTCTTGGCGCATTAGAAGAAGGGCCGATCTCTAATGAAAATGGGAAAAAGCAATAGAGAAGAGGATAGTAATGTTTGTTCTTAAAGAAAGTTGTGAGACCCTATTTCTATGATAGAGTTAAAGAGCAATAAGAAAATCATTCGAAAATGGTGGTTTGCCCTGAGGTTTTTAGAGCAAGGGTATACCCATGTGCTAACCCTCAGAATCGAGCTGGTTCGTTAACCAGCAATAAGAAAATCTGAAGCGAACCCTCTCTTTGGTTTACGTGCTCTGTTCCTGTAGACAGATATTCGAGATTTTGATCACTTCGTTAAGTTCCCACACATCACATCCCAGAATTTTGTACGTCATCATAGTTTCAGCCACTAAAGCTACAATTGCTGAAATTCTAGAAATTATTAAGACTCCCGCAATGATTTCCAGATCGTCGGACGGTTGGAGAGGCCTGCATGTAGCGACATAAAACTTTTGATATTTCGACAAAATAAATACTTACTAAAGTTCGGGAAAGATTCGCCATTTAGTTTTTTCTTATAACTTAAGTTCTTCAGATTTCTAGAACATGTTTAAGTTAGGTATCTATATTTTTGTATTGAATCAATAGTCAAATTATTGCATTCCCCGTATTACATTATCATCCTACTCATTCAGTCATGCCGAGTACTTCGTTAATCGGCCACTGCCTACTCCAGTTTCGCAAACGGGTCACTGTCACGATGCGAAATTTTATTTATGCCTTTACGTCTGGCGTCCATTACAACTCAATTGCGAGGATTCGCGAGCGTTTCCTCACTGACACAATGTAGGCTGATACAGTATGGTGACTTCCTAATGGAAAGTTTTATGAATAGCACGGCAAAACGACTATAAAGGAAATCAGCAAGGATCCGAGATATCATAAACAATCCTTTTGCTAGAGCTATCTAAGATAGTTTGATACATTGATAGATCATAAATAAAAATAAAAAATTAAAAAATATAAATATATAAAATTCATTTATTTTTGCAAATAGGCTTTTAAAAAGCGCTTTTACACGTCCCAATATTAACCCTACCACTGCTTCGGGACAATAAATGGGCCAGTGCTGAGAAGAAGCAGCGCAAGAAACTCAGTCACTATTATCAGCCTCCTTTTCAAGGTTTTACAGTCTTTAAAATATACAAATTATAGTCATAAGTATTGATGCGAGCTAGGTAGAAACATTCCAAACATTTTTATCTTTTATATAATCATCAACTTTATAGTAGCCCTTTTTTATTAAGGTGCTTTTGATATGTGCTTTAAATTCATCAGATCAAAATTATTAACGAAGAAAAGTATAGTATTTTTTTATGGTTACGGTCAAAGTTTGGTGGTGCAACTCAGCCTTAGTACTTACTGACTGATAGCTAGGTACTTTATCATAGGTGGCACGTGCATAATATTTCAGGACAGATGCAGACACAAAACCACCGATTGAAGTCGTAATTTGAACATTACGGGTATTTCATTCATATGATTCACAGATATAGATAGATGCAGCATGTGAAAAAATTTGTATGAAGCCGAGCGTGCCACTTTTTAAACGTCATTAGTGTCATTTTAGCGAATTTTAGTGATTGCCGCAACGTAAAAATAATCGTATCATCGTACTGCATTCGCAAAGTCATCGAAAGATATCGTGTGACTCGATTCGACAATTAATTAATTCCGATAAAACTGATAATTTCTTAAATACAAAACCAAAAACATCTTTATTAACCTTTTTAAATAAATTAATTCTTACAAATCGTCAAATCTCGTTATTTGTTTAACCCTACCAGCGTTTCAAGACAAAAATTGGTCAAGTGCATGAATACATGGATTAGTGTGTGTCTTATTGTTATAAAAGTAAGTACGGTTCCTTGTGATCGGTATGAGTACACCACATACACGGACCATGGTTTTAACTCTTAGAGTACATCGCAGGATATGTATTAAAAACAATGCTACTTTATACTTCTTCTACTGCTACTTTATTCTAATTAATTATTTGTTACTTGTGCTGTTAATTACAATTCTCAATCCGTAAATAATTTCTTCTTTCTACCGTGTTCGTACTACTGTCCTCGTAAAATCATCGTAACCGATTGTTGTAATCGGATTACATGAACATCACTCGACCATGTATGTCCATTTGGACATATCGGAACAGTGGGTAGACACTTCTCATACAAAAACTAGTCTCTATATGTAGCAATTGATATACAACCTTATCCCTTAAGCAATAAAGTGCATTTTGGATTGATTTCACTATAGCAGGGGAACCCGCGGATCAATACCACCATACTAAAAATAATTGTTAGTGTCCTTATGTTGGTAGTATTGTTAGTTTGACAAATGAAAAAAAATGTCTGTCAATTGAGTTTGAGTTTTTAACCGGCGCACAGTGGTCTGAAAATGAAGATCCCATACCATAGAAACTTAATGTCAGAAATTAATAAATAAAAATATGTATTGTGTTTAGTATACCTCCCTTTGTTTTACTAATATAGTATAAAGGGTATGAGTAGCTCCATGTGTGAGAAAAAAATATTTTTATTTTTTTTGTATGGAAAAATCACTTAAAGTGGATTTTTATTAAACTGAATAGAACTGAAGGGCTGGTACTTATATGAGCTATTGCACCATACATGGCGATCAAGATGACATACAATTTTTGTGCCGTTGGGTGCCGCTTTGCACGTAGCAAGCTTTGAAAATTTTGAATTTTCGGTAGGTGATCTTTCATGTCTTTGATGTTATTTTATGAAGTTATTAATCGCTTTCAATACGAGAATAGTATGTAAATTAATACTCATATAACTAGGAATATATTAGGGATATTTTTAAATAATTTTTATTTTGAAAATATAAAAAATAAAAAGTTTAATCATTGAATGAAGTAACCAACCAGTTGGTTGACATTGTTATTAGTTACTAACCTGCTAAAACCCGGTCCGTGAGCACGTAGAATTTTGTCCAAAGACCCCTAGCTACCCATCCTTATCGCTCGCAAGTAATTAAATAGCTGTCGCGACTGTGCAACGGGCACCCGCAGTGAGTGTGCGAGCGCGATAGCAACATAATTACGCGCGAGCGATAAGGATGGGTAGCTTGGGGTCATTGGACAAAATTCTACGTGCTCACGGACCAGACTATAGGTACTAGTTACTAACCACTGACATTGTTATTAGTTACTAACCTGCTAATGACGTTTTAATGAAAATAATAGCAATCAGTATTGATTAAATAAACAACTTAAAAAATCGAACTGCCTAATAGGCCAATAGAATTACATTTGAAATCGGAAATAATTCCTACATAAGATTTTATTATTTTAATGGCTTCATTTGTTACCCATTAAGACTATCCTAAGTTTTCGACTTCGATGGAGTTGTGCTTAAGTGGTGAGGGCCCCCGAAAGTGGCGTTTTTTCGGTTTTACGGTTATATCGCGTAAAGGACTTACCCTATCAAAAACTGGTCTTCATGACGGTTGAAGGGCATTTAATAAGACTAAATTCATATGTTTTGGACAAACCGTTCTCGTGCTTATCTTCGAAAAAGTACAAAATGTACGTATAATTAATGACCCTCTCTACGTCCAATGGCTCGTCACTCGCAGGCTCCCAAGCCTTGTAAAGGGCCGACTCAACCAGTTTAACCCTGTCAAGGCTTAAGAGCTGGATGCACCTATCCTTGTTCGTCCCAGCCGTTCCTTAACTGCGGTTACTGCACCTCTTTCTTGCACTCTCCTGAACGACTCTGTGTTACTATACCAGGCATCGATTAGGCAACGTATCGAATGGCTGGGACGAACAAGGATAGGCGCATCCAGCTCGTAAGCCTTGACAGGGTTACACTGGTTGAGGTGGTCCTTTTCAAAACTTGGAATCCTGCGGGTATCGAGCCATTGGACGTGGAGAGGATCATTAATTATACGTACATTTTGTACTTTTTCGAAGATAAGCACGAAAACCGAAAAAACGCCACTTTCGGGGGCCCCCACCACTTAAGCACAACTCCGTCGAAGTCGAAAACTTAGGATAGTCTTAATGGGTAACAAATAAAGCCATTAAAATAATAAAATCTTATGTAGGAATTATTTCCGATTTCAAATGTAATTCTATTGGCCTATTAGGCAGTTCGATTTTTTAAGTTGTTTATTTAATCAATACTGATTGCTATTATTTTCATTAAAACGTCATTAGCAGGTTAGTAACTAATAACAATGTCAGTGGTTAGTAACTAGTATAGTCTGGTCCGTGAGCACGTAGAATTTTGTCCAATGACCCCAAGCTACCCATCCTTATCGCTCGCGCGTAATTATGTTGCTATCGCGCTCGCACACTCACTGCGGGTGCCCGTTGCACAGTCGCGACAGCTATTTAATTACTTGCGAGCGATAAGGATGGGTAGCTAGGGGTCATTGGACAAAATTCTACGTGCTCACGGACCGGGTTTTAGCAGGTTAGTAACTAATAACAATGTCAACCAACTGGTTGGTTACTTCATTCAATGATTAAACTTTTTATTTTTTATATTTTCAAAATAAAAAATATTTAAAAATATCCCTAATATATTCCTAGTTATATGAGTATTAATTTACATACTATTCTCGTATTGAAAGCGATTAATAACTTCATAAAATAACATCAAAGACATGAAAGATCACCTACCGAAAATTCAAAATTTTCAAAGCTTGCTACGTGTAAAGCGGCACCCAACGGCACAAAAATTGTATGTCATCTTGATCGCCATGTATGGTGCAATAGCTCATGTAAGTACCAGCCCTTCAGTTCTATTCAGTTTAATAAAAATCCACTTTAAGTGTTTTTTTCCATACAAAAAAAAATAAAAAATTTTTTTTTCTCACACATGGAGCTACTCATACCCTTTATACTATATTAGTAAAACAAAGGGAGGTATACTAAACACAATACATATTTTTATTTATTAATTTCTGACGTTAAGTTTCTATGGTATGGGAGCTTCATTTTCAGACCACTGTGCGGCGAATTGATTCGTGTGAAGTTATTTTCTCAGATTTGGTGCAATATTACTGTAAATAAACTTTTCTGTCGTTTACGTTGAGTTGATTAAGTTCCTCCGTATCGGGCGTGATAAAGTTTGCTGTTCAGTGTTATGTTTTTTGTGAGATAGAGACTCTTTTAAATAAGCTGTGTTTCAACTTCTACAGAAGTTTAAACTCTTATTTACTTTTCTGTTTAATGGGTATGTTATCTACTTACTTGAAATATTACATCTATTACAAATCTATTTTTCATTAAAAACAACCCTATGTGATGAAAATGTAAATGTACTTTCAAAACTGGTAAATGCATGAACCAGGGCATTGACACTGGTTGGAGAGAAATTATAGGCTTTGTTTAATTAATACCTATTTCATTTTAGGCTTCTACTGATAATGGAGAGTAGAAACAACAAGAAGTGCGTTATTTGTAATAAGAGGCGAAGTCGTGGTGGATCACCCTTACTTTTGAGTAGGTTTCCTCTGGATTCTGACCGGTAAGTTTCTAATAACACTCATTTATTACAAGATAATTTTACTGATTGTGTAAACTTAAAGGCTGGGATTAATATTTTTAATCATACAGTAAATAACCATAACCAATTTTTAATTTCAGTATTTTGTTTCGTACTCTGCAAATGAATTGCATAACAATACTAAAAGAAATTAGTTGATGAATAAATTTCAGTTTGTTATTCTTTTTCTTTTCTAATAGGTATTTCTTATTTCAGTTGTCGAATGTGGGTTAAAAATGCTGGCTTAGAAGACTTAGCATATGTACCTATTGAAAAGTTACACCAACTGAAGTTTGTTTGTGGTGGGCACTTCACTCCTGAATCCTTCAATGCCAAAGGAACTCGGCTGAAGAACTCAGCTATTCCAACACTGGAATTGAGCAATCCCATCTTGCCAGATGAAGTTTTGACAGAGTTTCCTCTTCATGTAAAAGACTCCAATAAAGAAAACCTCAAGACAGGTATGATGATGACTTCAATTATTTTTTTTAAATTTAATTTACTATCTATCAATTTTTCTGAATTATTTAGATGTCTTAATTAATTTTCTTTGGTTTCCAAAACAAACCAACCGAATGCAATTTAACAAGGTTCTTTCTTTGTAACCACAAACATGTGTTGTATGCTTATCAATAAATAATATATAATTTCAATTATTAATTATATCTATACTTTGTTACAGTTCTTTATGATCATTCATATTGCATTCCAAAGAAGTCAAATCCAGTTGAACGAGGTATGTTTATCTAAAATTATACTAATAATATAAAAAGGAAATATTTAATTGTTTGTTTGTATTTGATCGGCTCCGTAACTCGAAGCCAAGATAGCCTAAAGTGCGGGTTAGAACCCCACAGCTTGAATATTGTAGTAAACCCACTCGTAACACAATTTAGCTTAGAATGTGTGTTGAGTTAGAGGAACTTTAGTAATTTGTGTAATACAAATTCTTCAAAAAAAGTACCGGACCAATTTGAAAAATTTTAGGCAATCTACATTAATTAGCCAGGTCAGCTAGTTTAATAATATTTATAAGCTAGTAATTTTTAATGTGAGCAAGACATGTACTAGACTGATTGTACCCTAAAGTTGGGTAAGAACATGACATTTTATTACCCAATTCACATTTCATTATCTGCTTTCAGTTCCCCTTACAACTACAACCAAACAACTAAATTCAACATGTTTGGGAGCTGTGGATATACCAGATTCTGGTATTTCTGCGAAAACAACTTTTGAACCTCTTCCTTCTACTTCCAATGCACCAGAACATATGACCTATAAACCCATTACTCATGGTAAGTGTACAAACTAATTATTTACCTTCTAAAATATGCCTTCCCTCAAACTAAAGAATGCCACCCTGGATGCGTTCTGCAGTCTGCAGTCAGGTCAAAATGAACTTATATGTACAACATTCTAGGTTTCTGTACATTTTATATTAATGCGATTTGACCGTGCGGATACGAACAAAGAACGCAAAGCACACGTGACTGATTGCCTTATCACGACCACTTACAGATTGTCTTGACATACCCGCAGACCGCATCCAGAATGCAGAACATTAAAACCTCTAAATGCCTTTAATTTAATATTATGTCATTGTTATTGAAGGTGGGCCCACGCTTCATATTTTATGAGAAGAGCTATCATTATCCTGTCTTTGCATTTTTTTAAAACTTGATAATGATTGATTGATTTGGAAATAATATGTTTCATAAAACAACAAAATAAATTTTAAACTAATTTGCATATTTATAATATTTCAGATGATAAAAACATTTGCCATCAAGATGCACAGGCAGAAATATTAGTCCACAGTTATAAAAGACCTAAGAAAAACATTGAAATGAAAGGTAAGATAAAACATACCTAATTTAAAAAACTAAGTAAAATTGCTGATTAATTAACCAATATTCAATTCAATTTGCTTTAATGTTGTTTTTTTTACTAATGGAAATGTTTTTATTACAGACACTTCATCAACATTTACAATTAAAGAGAAGAGGCTTTGGCGACAGTTACAAAATGCAAAAAAAACAATAAGGAATATAGCGAAGTCAAGAGTGAATTTAGACAAGTTAGATTCGGAAGTGCTGACATCGTTAGTAAAGGATGTAGTGCAGAATAACAAAAAAAAGTCACAAGGAAAAAGGTGGACTTTAGCCAACAAAATATATGCTTTGGCTATATTTAAACGGTCCCCTAAAGCATACCGCTATATGCAAAAGCTGTTTACGCTACCAAGCACTAAAACGCTCCAAAGGATTTTAAAAAATATACCAATGGAGCCTGGTATAAATAAAAATATAATTGATATCTTCTTCTTCTTCTTCTTTTCAGCCAAATGACGTCCACTGCTGGACAAAGGCCTCCCCCAAGGTTTTCCACAATGATATGATATATTAGAATTGATATGTTAGAGGCAAAAGCATCAAGTATGCCAAAGGAAAATAAATATTGCTCGTTAATATTTGACGAGATGGCGTTAAAGAAACGGATAATTTATAACGAAATTGCTGATAAAGTGGATGGCTACGTGGATTATGGAGAGGGCGAGAACATGGGACGAGAAAAGAAAATTGCAGACCATGCGTTAGTGTTTATGATACAGGGTGCTAAACATAAATACAAGCAATATATTGCGCACTATTTTGTGGAAGGCACAATATCAACAGCAAAACTGGCAAAAATTATATCGGACATCATCAAAAAATTAAAAGAAATCGGATTTATGGTTCTAACAACAGTTTGTGATCAGGGATCTACAAATATAGGAGCTCTTAACATGTTAAAAAGAAACTGTGGACAAGGCATAGATAGCAACTTTTTCTCTGTAAATAATGACAAAATTTTTATAATCTATGACATCCCTCACTTGTTCAAATCATTACGAAACAATTTCTTTAAAAGTGGAAATATGTCTTTCGATGGAAAAATTGCACAATGGAGGCATTTGGTAGTTGCAGAAGAACACAACAGAAATTTTTAAAATTTTAAAAAACTGAATAGTACCATTGTAAATCCAACATTCAAAACTAAGATGAGGGTGAAGTATGCTGCGCATGCTCTGAGTAATACCGTGGCAGCTATTTTAAAAATGATGGCATGGAAAGAAGTTTCTGATTGCAATGATACAGCATTTGTGATTGAACAGTTAGATAAACTATTTGATTGTACAAATGGTCCATCATCTTTAAATGACGTAAAGAAAGGGATCCGGGAAAATGTTTCCACATCAAGTAATCACATTGAGTCTTGGACCTTTTATACTGATAAGTTAAAAACCATAAAATTTATAACAGCAGAAAACACGATACTAAAAAATGTTAAATGCGTAAAGGGATATCAAATATCTATCAAATCCTTAAACGATATTTGGGAAAAGTTAAAGAATGAAGGGTTTAAATATATGAACCTTAGACAGTTTAACCAAGACTCTCTGGAAAACTTATTTGGAATCATTAGGCAACACAGTGTAACCAATAGAAATCCCACTATCACGCACTTTACTGCAGCGCTTAAAACAAGCATGGTTACTGGGCTGAAAGTGCCTCATAGCAGAAGTGCTAATTGTGAAGCAGACAACAATAAACATATGCTGGAATATAAAGACATTTTAAAAACTAATTTAAAAACAACAGAAATAAAAATTAATGTTCAAGATTCCACAGACACTGAATTTTATCCTGTGTTGTCTATCCCGGACCCTGAAAACTTAGAACAGCCCATTGAAAATTTGTGTAGCCTTGAAAACCAACCAGTAGTATATGTAAGCGGGTATTTAGCTGCCAAACTATTACAGAACAGTTCTTGTTTAATTTGTGAAGAGTGTTTGAGCGTGAAAACTCCTGTTGACAATGATTTGTATGCATATATATCTCTTCGCGAATGGTGGCATGATAAAAAAAGTCTCGTTTATCCAACAATTCAATTATGTACCACCGTAAA
The DNA here is from genome assembly GCF_963855985.1 of Ostrinia nubilalis. Classification (NCBI taxonomy): domain Eukaryota; kingdom Metazoa; phylum Arthropoda; class Insecta; order Lepidoptera; family Crambidae; genus Ostrinia; species Ostrinia nubilalis. The sequence goes on from NC_087103.1 coordinate 12,371,658, forward strand.
TAAAGCTAAACAATTTTATCATGACCATATTGCCGACCAGATATATATGGAAAATGTTGGAAAATTCATTTTCTTAATGTTGAGTACAAATTGTAATTTTAGTTGGTTTAAATGTCAACAACATAATAAAGAAATTTATGATAAGATGTTTAAAATATTAAGTTACCTTTTTCTAAGAAAAAGTTGTAAAATCATTAATGACAGCTTCATAAAAAGTGAAAACAATTTTGCTGACAAAAGTAAAAAAGCACAGCAACAAAGCATTGAAAAGTAATCTTAGGGCTGAGGTTCGATCAGCTGATAAGAAAATTAAAGATGTTTATAAATAAAAATCCTATTTTTTCTTAGAAAAAGTTGTGAAAATAAAAGTTTACAAAATTATCATTTCTGTACATTGTTATAATTTTCAATAATTCCTCATGCCTACAACTGCTATGTCATGTTCAATACTTATTGTAATATACCTATTTTATTTCGAAATAAATAATTTATGTTACAAAACTTCGTTTTACTTACACATAGTATAAAATAAAAATAGTAATCATTAAAATATTGAAGGTTCCTATACTAGATATCGATATGCAATTACAACCCTAGCAAAGTATCGATAATCGATAAGTTATTACGAACGTCACTAATACTGTCAGAAAATAAGGCATTATGTTGGTAGCTCCGCCTGTAGTTTGTGCGGTTGGTAAAGATTTGCGGGTCGTTCTCTAAAATGCATATGTGTGCGTGAGCTCAAAAAATATCTATGGAGTGCCGTCTCTTACTCTTTTATGCTCTTTGTATCGGAATGGCACGCTTTGACGATCAACTTGCTGTATCTACTCTAATCCATATCTGTGATATGATTTATTTATAGTGTAGTGAGGCTACCCTTTAAGTTTCAATTTTATCAATGACGTGCGAGAATGTGCGTAGGAGTGTCCAAGCTTAGTGTTGAATAGGGAAGTTGTATTGTTAGGATAGGCGTGAATCTTTGTTTCATATTGTCCACAACAATTATTGTATTTTTAAAGTAGCATAGTTCCTCTGTGGTTGAGGATTTCGGAAGAAGCTCGCTTCTACCTTCGGTCTGATCAACCCTTACCTCTTTTGCACTAATCATACACTTGGTGAGATGCAGGCCAAGATCTTCCTCGTTGTTGATATAAAAATATTAAACTCGCATCTTTTAAAGTATTCTTTATAGTACCTACCAAATGAAGCTCAATATTATGTGTCTTAGGCACTTATAGAGAAAGTTTACCATCAGTTTCAGAAGGTATCGCAGTATCGGTAAGAGATGTTAAAGTTGATAGCTCAGTAGACGCTGCTATTCACATGTTGTCCCCTTTTCAATCAAATAGATAATAAAACATGCAGAATTCCCGACTTTGCATTATTATTTGTGTGTTTTTAAGCGTCATCGCTCTGTTGATATCTTCTAAGACAAGTCATTGTACTGGTACAAAATTGTATCCATGCGTTTTCATACTGCTTGTGGCATTGCGCCCATTTATCTTGGTTTAGTGTGGTTTAGTGCACTCGACAAATTGAGCATTGTCTTTGAACTTGTTTTGCCTACAGCCCGTTCTAATAGGCTGGCGATCTTGCAAAGAAATAAGTATGAGTAACTTTTCCATTGTCTAAAAACATCAGGAAGAGATTTCCACCGATGTTTTCCTTAACAAAGGTGAAATTTTGGAAATAAACCGTCACAGTAACAGACAGAACAGTCCTGTTACTATTTTTCATTTTACTACACCTACTTATTAAAAAGATATAAAACGAATTTGATTTGTCTTATATTTAAAGAAAGTACTACTCACATAAGTATCATGAGTAGAGTCTTATTATAAAAGGATGCCAACGATTCCAATTTCACCCTGTGTACTTTTTCCATCAATTACATACACTTACCACACCTCAGTCTTAATCTCAAATTAACAAGGCATAAGTAAATGCTCATGATACAACACACAAATGCAACCCAGCCATGTATTATAAGTTTCAAATCTTTATTACTATGTAGACTTACATCTTCGCCTGGCACTGAGAAGAAGTGACGGAAGAAATTCACACCCGTATTCACAAACGATGCTTGCTTAAGTAAAGCAGCAAATCGAACGCACAGCGTTGAATAGAGCTCTGAGATTGGTTCGTGTGTGACCCTTTGCATCCACGCGCCCTGTGAGACCTCATAGTATTGTTTGTGATTACGGGCGTAAATCCTCTATCATATCACTGCACATGTAATCTGCGCATATGCACCTAACCGAGCACGTTGCAGCAACACGACACTACCGCGCAGATTATTGCAAATCGTCACGTAACGGATCATTTTCATCGCGCCTCAAGTGGAAAATAGTTTCCCACTCCACAGGGAAGTCGCGGGAATAGGACAATCGCAACATTTGATTAACCGGTGACGTCTTTAGGTACATGTTATACGAGACGTGACGTCAAGGAAAACAATAGAGCTGCTTTCAGCTTTGGGTATCCGATGTTTCAGATCTATGTTAAAAGAGCATAGAAATGGCCAATCGCGATCCAAAAGAAAGAGTGAAGAGGTAATGATTTCTTTAAATTATGTACTATAACTACCTATTTACGAACCTATTTAAAACTAGATAATTTACCAATTTAAGTACATTTATGTTGAAAACGTGTCATGAAACGACTTTTTTTGGCGACTGGAAAGATAATTTGCAAATAGTAAAGGAATGCCTTACCGTAAAATTAAAACTTTTGGCAGATTACTCGGTCTTGCACTCGATATTACATATTTATGAATTTGTGTTGTGAGATAGGTGCAGTTGTTTTACTGAAATTTACCTCAAAAACTTTTGTGCTAGGTATTAGAATAACGAACCAATGGAAGATTTTTCTGCTCTATTAAGTGTGGCATTGACGGCTTCCTAGGAAGACACTGGTTGCTGCCATCTGTCCTACACTTCCTGGTCCAATAAATGGATTGATAATGCACTTGGCTCACTGGAGTGATGTAATCCACACGGGTTGCTGACTTGTAGACGTTTTGGTTAGACAGTGACCGACAAAACGGTTACAGACCTACTTTTTTGGCTACTACAGATCTACAGAGAGTAGAGCGCTATATCTGCAAGAATATTTCAAAGGTTCAAATTGCAAATGAATGATTATATATATTATATATATTAATACTTTGACTTTGACTACATACATAAGGCGAACTTAATGCCACTCAGCATTCTCCTCCAGTTAACCTCAGGGCCAAACTGAGCATAGAGTAAGTGGTGGCAAATTACTTAGTCACATAGATTGAAAATATGAAATCAGATTTCTCCCCATCCCAGAATCCTATACTGAGTTCGTGTCAACTTTTGGGTAAATAAAAGTTTAATTTGCTTCATTTCAGAAACCAAGATGGTTCCACAAGAAAGGATCATAGCCGTGAAAAGGGTGCCAATCTCGTACTTCTACCCTTTTAGCCTGTGGCCCATGCCAAAGTACCCGCTAAAAGGTCAGTACTACGTTTCACAGGTTTATTCCAAATATTGAATTACAATATGGCTTCATTCGAAAGAAAAAATTAGGATTTTTTTATTTTTACACTAAATTGTTCGTAAACAATTAACAATATTTCTAGAAAAACTTTCAAAATCGTAGCGAGGAAAAAATTAGAAATTTAACTTTTTCCATATGTAATTTTCCAAGTAAAAATTTTTAATACCTACTTAGCTATAAAATGTTGGGAAACAAATGCACTGCTTTAACAAATAACATAGATATTTTAATTATAATTCTCTGTGATTGCTATACAGTAAACCTATGTCTCATATACTGATACATTCTCGACACCTACAGTTACAATAATGAAAAGATCTTCTTCACTCACTTGGTTTATATGGTGGGCTACATTTGTGATCGTGTTATTTATTGTATTATTATTATCTTTCAGACCGACCAGCGAGCGAGGTAGAAGAACCGCCAGAGGTCTTCAAAAACAAGAGGTTGTTGAGGACCTTACATAGGAAGAAAAGATAAACGAAGTAAAAGTATTTACTATTTTCGACGAATCTCAATAATTGGCTCATAATTCGAACCATGTGACTGTTTTATAACGTTTTTTATTTCATTTGTTAATTTTAAAATTATTTGTGAAATTCTAAAGCTGGGTCGACGAAACAGAGACCCATGTTGTTTTAGATTATACATTAGATTTAATTAGTGGTAATTTGTATTCGTAAATATATTTATATTGAATGCCCACCAACCGACTATTTAAACAGGTTATTAAAATGTTATAAGCTTCCGATAAAGGGTAAAATAAAGAATATGTATATGTATACCCGTGTGGTAGGATTTGATTTTGACCTGAGGCAGTGGGATGAGCTACCCTAAAGTTAAAGTGAGGGTATGCCCTGCATTGAGACGTATGTAGGCTATTTACTTTTTAATGGTAATTTAAAACCTTAGTCATTTTGAAATCTAAACTAATACATATGTATTAAAAAGCTAAAGAGTTTGTTTGAACGCGCTAATCTCAGGAACTACTGGTTTGAAAAAATATTTTTGTGCTTGATAGCCCATTTATCAAGGAAGGCTTTAGGCTATTTATAACAACGCCAATGGGGACGGAGCAGTAAAGAAAAATATTGCAAAAACGGGAAATATTATTCAAACTATTCTCACGCGTACGAAATCGCGGGCACAGCTAGTCTATTTTAATAGTCAAGTTGGTAGGGGTACGTTTTGTTGCTTGCCTATATGAGTGACAGAACCTTATTCGAAATTCATAGTTCATGAGGCTTATGTTCATAGGGAGGCCTATACCGAAGTTCAGCAGTGGACGTCCTGTGGCTGAAATTATGATGATGATTGCTTATGAAAGTTCTCTTTAGGTATTACCATACGTAACATTTGATAGAATAATCGATAAACTATGCCAAATAACAATGTGGATAAAGAAGGGTACGGAACATTGCCATGTTTTTGTATTTTTGATAAGTCTAGTCTAGAAAATAGATACGTAATAATCATTCAATAGAATTTAACATTTGTATGTGGTTAATCTACGATTCGAAATAAATGAATGTTATTATTGCAAATGTGTTACATTTTTTTTATTACCCAGAAAAAATTGCTAAATTAGATTGATTTACTGCATTGATTGCGATAACATAGCGTAAATAGTGCGTTATATTTGCATGTGACGTCCCTGAATAAAGCTCGGTGTGCACGGACCCTAAGTTTAATTGACGAGCATAGTTTTTGTACGAGAATCAAAAAAAGAAAACACCAAAGGAATTGAGAAACCTCCTTTTGTCGAAGTTGGTTAAAAATAATGCGAATTATAAGACATTCAGAGCCATCTATCGCTTGACACCAGTACTAGTTCGTAGCTCGGCTACGCGCATCTTGTAGCAGCGCTTCGACTACGAAAGCGTTAGTGCGCCGTAACGCCACCGCTCTGTGGCCGTAGCGGCGCCACTATAGCGGCTACGATTTGCTACGAGCAACTACGACAGGGCGTTTCGTAGCTCGTAGTATTGATCGCGCTTGCGCGACCTACTGAGACAAGGTCCCGAATGGTCCCGAATTTGTAAACATGTGCCAGTGAAAATAAGTTTTCAATTATAACTTGTGAAGATGCGGGTCGGAATCGTGTGGATTTTGTTCACCTACGCTAGATATTGTCTGGGTAAGTAATTTTAATGTATCCTAAATTCTTGGGATAATACTTATGCATATTCGTAGCTCTTATGCCGTTGTTAAAAAGTACCATATTCACACTGACACGTTTTGCGAAGTGACTGTTCTAAAATTTACGAGTATTCATAGCAAGTTCTGAAAGTTTTACGAAACATTTTAATTATAATCGTTGGATTTATTTACAATTGAAATTTACTCGTAAAAGTACCTTAAAATAATTTTTAATTAAGACTACAAAAAGTTTTAAAAGTTGAGTAAAGAGTATTATAGCATTCGTTCAGTATTATCATAGTACTAATAAATAATGAGTATTTGGTATTAAGTATATCACAGCATTTAAAATCCGCACCAACAGACACTGGTATTTCTTATAACAAATGAAGCTAAATCACATTATGATTGTTTGACACTGATTCTTTTGTAGTGATTTGTGTAAATCTATAAATAATTAAGGCCGAAATTAGAGTAGGCGGTGCATACAGAAATTAATACAAAGAGTAGGTATTAATAAAAAATCAGTGTCTTGGCAGTTACACTGTCAAGATGTTATTGAATGGTTGATCTTTTATGGCAACTTTGTTCGTTTTTTGTGCGTGTCTTTGTTGCCAAAATAAAGTTATTTTCTTTCTTTCTTTCCTTCTTTCATAATTAACTATTATTAAATTACTGAATACTTAGTAAGTAGATAAATAATAATGTTTGCAGGTGTAAAGCTCCTAGAAGCGAACCCGGACGTCAAGCGTCTCTACGATGACCTGCTCAGCAACTACAACCGGTTGATCCGTCCGGTTACCAACGTGAGCGACATCCTGACCGTCCGGTTGGGCCTCAAGCTGTCTCAGCTGATGGAGGTCAACCTGAAGAACCAGGTCATGACCACCAACCTTTGGGTGGAGCAGGTCAATGTCTTGATATAAGATTTAGGACAGCTTTTTTAAAATAATATGAACTGCACAAATTGAAACTTACGCCCGTATTCACAAACATTTCTATGAGGTCTCACAGTGCGCGTGGACGCACAGGGTCACACACGAACCAATCACGGAGCTCTATTCAATGCTGTGCGTTAATTTGCAGCTTTACTTAAGGAAGCATCGTTTGTGAATACTGTGTGACAGTCACAGTCAGCTAATCTGTTGAACTGAGGTGAATCCAAAATTAGACCGTGTGTGTGAAATCTTAAGGTTAAATGTTATTGTACACAGATAGATTTTTGGATGCACGTCAGTTCAACTGACTATTGACAATGAATGCTTTACATTAAGGCACGTCTCTTATCAAATTTGATTGATTTTAAATAGTACATAAAACTTTTTTTAATCAAAATATAAACTATATTCTTACCTTACTTTATTTTAGTGCCAATTTTAAAAACAGATGATCAGCAACTTTTTTACTATTGTTTTGTATTTTTTCCTAATTTTTTTTCGAATCGATTTTCCGTAACGACTTATTTTTTGTTTTCATTTCCCAATCTTATCTTCAAAGGCCTCCTTTACGATTTTGCAGAAGTGGTTCGACTACAAGCTGACCTGGAACCCGGACGACTACGGCGGCGTGGAGATGCTGTACGTGCCTTCTGAACACATCTGGCTGCCGGACATCGTGCTGTACAACAACTGGGATGGAAACTACGAGGTATTTTCATTATTTAAACAATTTACTCGTATCAAAGGTTTTGGGTTTCTATGAAAGTTTGAAACCACGGAGCTAAATGTAATTAAATACCTGCTAAAGTAATAGAGGAGACGCGTTTTATGTGTCATTTACACATTTTATATAAAGGGCCAAATAGCAGTTTGAAACAAATCATGGGGTCGTTTTTTATTTAAAACTGTTTTTAATAATTTATTTCCTTTGTCTCATTCACACGTAGGTAATGGAGAAGCTTATTAACTTTTTTTTTCACAATGAGAAAGCTCTTGGCCTGCAGCTTCACCTGACGTAAAGTGATGATCAGGCCAGAGGCGGAAGCGTGATTCACCTGGAATCCTAAACTACAGAGGAACTGGCTATCTTTTCTGTTATCATGTCTATTTTAGAGTGGTAATTACAATGAGAGACTATTTTTTTTTCCAGGTGACCCTGATGACCAAAGCTACCCTCAAATACACTGGAGAAGTGAACTGGAAGCCACCGGCGATATACAAGTCGTCCTGCGAGATCAACGTGGAGTACTTCCCCTTTGACGAGCAGACCTGCTTCATGAAGTTCGGCTCTTGGACTTATAATGGAGCTCAGGTTTTATTTTATATTTTTTCAGTATTCATTTGTACCGCCACGAGCTTATTAACTTGTTTCATTATCAGAATAATGTGCAATAATCATACAGTCCAGTCAATAAAGCATTATAGATGGAAAACTGTAGAACACAATTTCTGACTTCAGGACTTTATTTAGACTAGTTAGGAGGTGAACATAGCAAAAGTCCCCGTCCTTAGCCCTTGAGCCGGCGAGGAGAGGTGGGTTTAAAGGTGCCACTTTTCGGTTTTTCGCTTAATCCTCGGAAACTATGCGTCCTAGTGACATGACTACTATGAACCAAAAAAAGCATATTCAATTTTCTACAGGTGAGATAGTCAACTTTTTTGATAAATTGTATAGTTTTCGCGGCATCTGCTCTAGAAGGTCTGTAATATTGGAAATTTTATTTTTGTCTTACATGTTCCCATCAGGAGAAAATCGACTAAATCAACATTGAGCAATCATTCTAGACATGCGGGAGCATGTTAAGCCTAGTTCCAGGGAGGGGACTGCACCGTGCGTATATTTAGACGAACCACTTTGAGCCACTATTGACTCCTCATCACTCAAAAACTACTGTGCATTAACACTTCAAATTTGGCTCATGTGTTGAGACTTGCAAGATATACATCAGCTTCAAATTTCATAAATATGCCTCAAACGGTTCTTTAGGTATATATACGCACGGTGCAGTCCCCTCCCTGGAACTAGGCTTAACATGCTCCCGCATGTCTATAGTGTTTGCTCAATGTTGATTTAGTCGATTTTCTCCTGATAGGAACATGTAAGACAAAAATTAAATTTCCAATTTTACAGACCTTCTAGAGCAAATGCCGCAAAACTATACAAGACTAGCTTTCCGCCCGCGGCTTCGCCCGCGTGGAATTTTGTCTGTCACAGAAAAACTTTATCGCGCGCGTCCCTGTTTCAAAAACCGGGATAAAAACTATCCTATGTTCTTTCCCGGGACTCAAACTATCTCTATGCCAAATTTCATCAAAATCGGTTGCGAGGTTTAAGCGGGAAAGCGTAACAGACAGACAGACAGACAGACAGACAGAGTTACTTTCGCATTTATAATATTAGTTGGGATTATCCTTGCACTATGCAATAAAATAATAAATTAATTACTCTGGTTCTCACAGCTTCTACTGTAATCAATATTTTAATTTACTTTTGTAAGTTGACATGCATGCGTACCTGCAAAAGTATTGAACAAAAGTCTATGGTAGCCTTATTCGTATTCATATGCATTTACTGCCACTCCATAAACTACACTGGTCATCACAAAAATCGACCCTCCCGCGACAAGCACTTTCAAACATATGCATCCCCACTTCCCACCAATATTGGCACCATTTAAAAGCCTAGTTCTAAACTTCATTTCATTAAAGGAAAGGTTTTTACCCCAAAAATGTGTCTGTAGAAGAATCCAGAGTCACTTCTTCAAAAAATAGGTAGTTACGCTTGAGCCAACTTTTATGGCTATAAAACTGTTAAGTTGGGATTAATCGCTATCCATCTGTTAAAGAGGACACGTGAGATCATTATTTGGTTTTATATCCATAAAAATTGGTCTAATTGATCCCAGAGGCGAGCCCAAAGTGAGGTCTTTATTACGGCTTTTACCCGTGGTCCCCCCAACGGGGACATGTTGGGGGGACCACGGGTAAAAGCCGCTTTTTTAAGTCTCATTTATGTTAATATTTTATTAAGATTTTAAATGTGTTTTTCTTTAAGGACATTTATTGGGCTTTCAAATACACCAATATTGTTGGGGCACCATGATTGTGTCAGTAGAAACGAGTTTTCCTGTAAAACGTAGGTGGGCCGATTTTTGTGATGAGCAGTATATTAGAAAAACGTTACACTAATTTTCTATCATCAGTTTCATGCCTTTTTTGCTTGACAGGATGTTACACAATGGACAGACTGTTTTCTAAAGGCAAACATAAATTGTAACAAATATTTCGTTAATGGAAATTATTATTATTTTCTGTTTATTTTGTTACTTACATTATTATTTCATTTTCTGTTTTATTAGTAATTTTATTTTGTGGATAGGTTTAATTTTTATTTTTCAATTTGATTTTATTTATTTTTGATTATTTATCAATTTCAACTGATAAACATCCAGGTTTTATTATGAAATCTTCAATAATTATGTATTTTAACCTGTTAATTAAGTGAGACACCATTTATCTATGGAAGGAACTTTTGCTGTTCAGTATAATGATTGTAAATGTCTGATTTTATGTTGAGTTTCTAATCTATTAAATAATAGCTTTCCGCCCGCGGCTTCGCGCGCGTGGACTACATTATCTACATATTTTACGGAACCCTATTTTTTTCCAAAATAAAATTTAGCCTGTGTTACTCGTGGATAATGTAGCTTTCGAATGGTGAAAGAATTTTTAAAAACGGTCCAGTAGTTTTTGAGCCTATTCATTACAACCAAACAAACAAACAAAGTTTTCCTCTTTATAATATTAGTGTAGATATAGAAAAACTGGACGGTCTCGCCTGTAGCAAATTGAATAAGCTTTTTTTGGTTCATAGTAGTCATGTCACTAGGACGCATAGTTTCCGAGGATTAAGCGAAAAACCGAAAAGTGGTACCTTTAAACCCCCCTCTCCCTGCCGGCTCAAGGGCTAAGGGCGGGGACTTTTGCTATGTTCACCACCTAACTAGGCTAAATAAAGTCCCGAGGTCAGAAATTGTGTTCCATGGATTTCTCTCTACACCGTCGTTAAGGCATTCATTGACTGGACTAATAATCATAATCATAATATCTTTATTGCTTAAGCATAAGCATAATAACTTTAAACCCTTGAAAAAAAGTTAAAATAGGTAGGTACTAAAAATTTGCAAGACTGGAAATTATGTATTTTTCGAGAAATCATTCCAATGTAATAGTTTTTAACTGTTTTAACGGAAAATTAAAGCTGGTTTGCTATGCCAAAAGCATGTTCAAGCCCTGGCTACGTATAAACGTATAGAAGATTTATTTGGGTGCTGTTTTATAATACGTTACCTTTTGAAGCAAGCTAGGAAATTAATAAGACGAAATAGGCAGTTAAGCTAGTTCCTGTAGTTTGCAGTTCTATAACAATCACTGAAAGTTCGCGGCGGTTAAGCTGTGAGCACCTACCTAGATAATTTTAATCCGTCTCTAGCTAACCACTGAAACTAAAGTTGCGTTAAAATATTCCACTACCCAGGTGGATCTCAAGCACATGGACCAGTCGCCCGGCAGCAGCCTGGTCCACGTGGGCATCGACCTCAGCGAGTTCTACCTATCCGTCGAGTGGGACATCCTGGAGGTACCAGCGACTAGGAACGAGGAGTATTACCCGTGCTGCGCTGAACCTTTCTCTGGTGAGGATTGTTTAACTGAACTACTTCCAACACTATCGCCATCGCCGGCGCGATCATAGGCCAATGACAGGTCGTGGGAACTGTCATGGATCGCGCGACCTCATTGGCCTATAATCGCGCCGGCGATGGCGATCTGCACGAGTTGGTGTGGTTGAAGCTTTAAATTCCCAAATTACACAACCGAAATATTTCAAACAAGACGTCCAACGGTGGCAACGATCGGTACTGTGTTGACCCCACCAGATGTCGGATCAGGTCTACGGATCCTGAATAAAGATTAAAAAGTAAAGCAAAGAATAAAAAATAAAAAGAGATGTAGGAATAAGTTCTAGTACTCGGCTTTGAGTATTCGACGCCGGTATCAAATCAATAACAAAGCACAACTTTTCTTAAAGAAGGGATCATATTGGTCTTAAAAACTCAATTACTTTGCAATTAACTGTGAACTGAAATGAAAATTGAAATTGAGAAAACGTTAGTCAAGGGTTTCCACTAGCAGCTGTGCGGCACTCGGCAGTGGCACCAACTGGTGAATCGCATTTTAACAGCTCATGAAAAGTACCTACCTACGTCAATTTAATGGTGCTATCAAATAAGTATTTGGTATTATCTCAATCTGTTTAAATCTTTTTGTTCCAGATATAACCTTCAAACTAACTATGCGCCGTAAAACCCTCTTCTACACAGTGAACCTCATCATACCGTGTGTGGGTTTGACTTTCTTGACAGTGCTGGTGTTCTACTTACCGTCCGACTCAGGGGAGAAGGTAAGTGGGAGAATGCAACGCTAAGCCCGATCCGTAACATGGACATTCAAAGTTAGCAGTATAAAATTGCACAAGAACAAAAACCTTGGAGTACAGTCAATTTTGAAAATTCACCGTATCGCAAAAAAGTAGCTAAAGTAGAAAAGTGCAAAGTAGGTAAGAGAATAAATGTAAAATTGTGTACTTTTACGAAGGGGTTCACAAAAATGTAATTGCTATATTATTTCTAAAGACTGTACTTACAAGTGACTTTTTGCGTGATACCTATTTATTGATCGGGCTTTCTCATACAGCTGAAGAAAATGGGTTATTAAATGATTTGATGACAAAAATACTTTTGCATTCTAATCGTATAAATATGAGCATGTAAAAGTAGACAACTTCGTAAAGATCAAAAGTATTTTTGAGTGAAACATCAAAAAATTTAAATAACCTTGTTATGTTTAGGCACGACACAAGCATACACGCATCGATTTGGATGTATTTTTATTCGAAAGAGCATCAAGTATGATTGTGAAGAATATTCCTACAATGACCAATAAAAAATTGCAGGCTATAGAACTGCTGATACAAACAACACAAGAAACAGTACATAATGTATTTATAAGCTTTTGTAACTTGCCTGCTTTTTGAAGTGTTTTAAAAATTCTTGTTAATAGTTTTTTCCTTCTTTATTAATGTCTGATATCGAAGTATAGATTCACATGTGATCAGAAATTGATTGTATTTTGGATTGTTAGTTTGTCTTTGTGATTTTGTGATATGCCATTCGATGCCTGTCATGCGTAGTTACATCCTATGCCTATGAATTCCCCACTCCATTTTACGGGTCGAAATAATAGAGTTTATTGTACAGAAATTAGATGGAATTGGTGTTATGTAAGTAATGAAGAGTGATAATAATGATGACCGAAACAATCTGCCAATCGTAGCAAGCTTAAATCAAAATTGAGTTAATTTAGTAGATACAGTTATAAATAATTTCATAAGGAATAGACAAATCTCCGAATTGGTTTTCGATCTAGAAATTCAAAACACTTCAAAATAGTAGTACTACAAGTTATTACGTACTACGTAAAATCTGGTAAAGGTCGCGGGAGAGCCTGGATGCGGGCAGCGCAGGACCGTTCATTGTGGAAAACCTTTGTTTAGTGGACGTCATTTGGCTGAAGTGAACGAAAGAACGAAAATATATTTTGAAATTCTAATTATTACAATTACGTACGACTTTGGACTAACATTATACAGATTTCATTGGTAAACGATTCATGCGATGCTTCAGAAATACTCGTATTTAGTATTTCTGTAGCTGTGCCTTACTAATAAATAAATGATTCGAATGGCAGATTCGTTTCGAAGTCATGTTTGGGATAGCACTAGGGCATGTTTGTTCCATCCTTCTATCCATTGCCCATGATCCATCTTCCATGTTTTGCCTCTCACTCATCCATAACCAGTATTAGTCTTTTTTGAATCATTAGTTAGATTGTGTGAGTGTGTTAGCGTCGTAAGACGAGTTTGATCATCATTGTCTTTCCACTGAATATAACGAAATAACTTTGCTTATAAAATTACCTGTTAGTCCCTTAATTATTATCTTTAATGTTTGTCTTCAAAAATATTAGCTATTTTATTATGAATTAGGTCTTTCAACCTCAAAAATCAGCAAAGTTACTTCGATTCTTATTCACTAGGAAAAAATGTTTTGCTAAATGCAATGTTCATTCAGCTCTAAAACCACCTCTGTAATTACGTATGGAAGGCTCTTCATACTTGGGAGCATTTATTTTTCCTTGTGAATCCATTTCATTTCTTTGATCGATGTTTTTTTGCGTGTTTGTTACTTACGAGTATATTTATTGTGAATGCAAAAATGTTTCCTTCCTTGCTACTCTATCAACGTGAATATCTCTTACGAATTGCTATAAGATCCTATTATTTTTAACGTAAAGTAGTGGCACAGTTTTAGACTGTAGGCTATAATGTACTTCATTTAAATAAAAGCTTTCGTTATTCAGTAGTCTAGAATCTTTGACTTCCATTCTTTCTGGACCCTTGGCCACAAAAGTAGATTCTTCTAAATTTCGGTCTTCCTTTCAATTCTACTTCTTAGAACTTAGACTAGATTTTTACATAATATAAATTACTAATTATGAAACTGAAGTTTGATGATTGCTTATCATAAAATCACTACTTATGATAGTGATTTGAACAGCTTAGAAGAAACAAAAAACAATAGCAAATCACACGAAACATTGCCACTGCTTGGATCTAAAATGTGAATCTATACTCGAACACTTCATAAAGCTTCCATTCACAAACTGACATGACTCATCCGAATGTGTGCATTTGTGCGTGCTTCCACATGACTCGCTGCTTCTGAAGTGGAAAGACAATCATATGCTTAACGTGTACTCAAAAAGGACTTAATTCTCTCCCTAGATTTCGCTCTGCATCTCCATCCTGGTCTCCCTCACAGTGTTCTTCCTTGGTCTGGCCGAGATCATCCCGCCAACCTCCCTGGCGATCCCTTTGCTCGGGAAATACCTGCTATTCACCATGATACTCGTCTCTCTCAGCGTTTGGTTCACTGTTTGCATTGTAAACGTCCATTTCAGGTAATTTGTCTGTTCTCTCGTAGATATCATTAAGCATCTCAATATTGGTGTCACTGACGGTGTTTTTCCTGCTGCTGGCTGAGATCATACCCCCGACCTCGTTGGCGATACCCCTGCTAGGAAAGTATTTGCTGTTTACAATGATTTTGGTGTCGTTAAGCGTTTGGATGACGGTCTGCGTTCTCAACGTACACTTTAGGTAAGTAAGACAATTTTTTATGCACGTCTTAGACTTTCATGAAAACAGTTTGAAAGGCAGCGCGGTGGACATATACTTAATAGTGTTTAGACCAGTAAGTTGAAGGCACTGGCTTTGACTAAAGCACTACCATGTAATGAACTACGCCGCAGATTTGCGGATGGCTTAATTCTCTTGCTGCAGGCCAGACACCATTTTGATATTGATTTCTCATCATCAGTTTAAAGCGCTTTTATAATTTTATGAGCTGATACAGACAGGTAAGTGTGTTCATTAAATAGACATTACTGTTTAGCTTATTAATGGCAAATTAGGTATAATATAAAAGCGATTTGATAAAATATTTCTTAAAGTGAAGGTTTAAACCGTAGTTTTGCTTTATTTTCTGTAATAACATTGAACCAAATGATAAGAAAAGTTACTTGACAAGCTAAATCTTTATCAGTGCTTTGTATCTAGTTGTTTTATAAATGCTTTTAGTAAAACCATAGCATAATAATGAGTATTGCTAAAACCTATGTTCTAAACAGTTTAATGTTAATCAGGTCATAGGAAAGCTTTGGTTTTATAATATTACAATTTCGCAAAATAGGAGTGACAATAATTCATATAAAACTATCTAGCTTCATGCAGACGCTGAATGTGTTAAGGAGGAAAGTGACGTTATTGTAACGTAATTAGATGATAATGATCATGGATTTTTGTTGAAAAATTATTAAGAAAATCAGATTATAGTTTAATTAGGAATATGCTAAAGTCATAAAAAGTGGCCATAGTATAAATTCTGCTTAGTTTGGGGCTAGAATTTATTATGAAGTAGATTGTCTAAATTTCTTATTTACCAAATTACTAATATTCCAAAGTAAATGTAAAGCAACAAAAAAGATTCCCTGTCACAGGAATTCGAGTAACATAATACCTACCTAAATCAGTTCGCAAAGTATTACGTATTCAAGATGGCTATGTAGGTACGTACATACCTTCGCATAAATACTCCACAATAGTGCGAATCGAGATAGGCTGCATAGATCGCATTTCTTTGTTGGACTCTATCGACGGCTGGGTCAACAGCCTTTTATATGTACATATATCTAGAAGGATTGTAAAGATTGCAATCTATAGTATAGTTCCTTGAGCGAAGATAAACCCATAGGGACTACGAGTATTTAGGGGTTTCATATCACTTTTTATAATGAAAGACACTATTAATTTAGACCAAGCTGAAGGTGGACTAAGTCCCAAAACTCTTATGACCATTTTTACTACATACATTATACTTACCTACTTTAGTTATTGTCTTGAAAAAGGACTATTTCTTTTTTTGTAAAGTTGGTCTGGTTTTTGGATAGAGATTTTTGCAAGAGCGTGCTCGCTCTCTACTTCTCAATTAGAAACCAGGCAATTGCTAATAAGATTACTTGACGCTCAAGTATAAACATAAACTTAAAAATAGATCCAGTGGTCTAACTGTTGAACCAAACACAGGCTTGAATAAATACCTCAGATCTATTTAGAATATCATTGTAGCGGACAGCCGCTCGGGCGTGCGGAAATAAGAAAATATATTCGGTTTAAAATAAAGATGTATTTCTGCATTAAAGGCCCTGACGGCTATCAAAAAACATATCCTTCCAAACTAAAAACAAAAGGTATCATAAAGAGTAAAAAAAAGTATAAAAACATAGACAAAAATATCAAAAGATGCTGGTCCACCTACCGGTTCCCAGCAGTCATGCTTTCAGTACCAACCTCCTACGATCTATGATACAAATATTCGGCCAACAACGTAAATCTAGCCTTCATTGTAACTTTGGCACCACGATAACGGTACAATAGTGCGAATATGAAATATGGCGCACTCTAGACCAAGCTTTATTGAATGCACATTTTGTGGAGCAAAAACTGGTATTGCTTTTCACCTTTAGTAAATTAAGAGGTTTAATAACGGTGCATGGATGGAACTAAATTATCTGTGTTTATTTTTTCAAGATGTATATTGGTAATTGGAATCTATAATCAAAAAGCTATATAATATGAGGCTCCCTTACGTCTTTTCAAAGTATAAAGATGTTATGTGAAAAATCGTATCTTGGGCTAGATTAATTCGAAATTGGAAATACAATAATACCTACTCATATTATCTTATACATTTCAAAAATCTCAAGCCCAATCCAATAAGAAGTACTTATGCGTAAGTGTCCCCACTGTATTTCTGAAACGTTACACTCTAAAAAAAGTTATTTATTTACTCACTTATTCTTAGGGAGATGAACTTAAGTAATGACCTCACTAAAGTTATCCTTTTAAACATTTTAACCTCCTTTCCTTCAGCGCAACCCCAAATAATCTTCTAGGAGAGCTTGCTCTTATACTAGATCTCTCAGTGAGATATCAATAAACAACTGCTACAAATGCATTGTACCCATAATTAATAACCAAAACACTTGCAATTGTCACGTCTATTTGCACCATTATATCAGTAGTTCCAAAACCGAAAATTAACGTTTACCGTTCCCATCGAGCTGTGAATCCCGCGTTAATGGCGCCGTGAATCATGGGCTCATTGTTATTTTGTCATTACCGTAATAGAACGGCGAGCCCGTGAGTTATTGCCGCAGATACTGCTATGAGAATTGGTAAATAACATGCTTAGTACTTTGACAGGGACGTAAGTGGTGTGTTGGGAGAGATCTTGGAGGGTCTTTAAAGAAATACCTACTGATTGTAGTCTCATGAAGCCAGATTTGATGTATGATGAAGAGAGGTGGTTCAGAAAATGCCTGACGATCTTGTTAGGCATTTTCTGCATGCATCACACAAAATGCATCCTGTAAAAAAGCCTTCAAGGGCAGATGCCCTTTGTGCATTTTGTGATTTAATTGACTTTTAACAAACTTAGTAGAGTTTTTACTATGGCTGTTTGAAGTTTAGCTTTTATACATTTATTTGGGAAGACAAACAGTCAAAAGTACTCTTATGACACTCTTCTTTGACTGAACCAACATTCCTAAAGGTAAGCTTAGTACGACACCATCTTACAACAATCAATCATCCAACATTTTAATCTAAGTACTTTATTAAATTATTTCTAGATGCTAAAACCTGAAAAATGGCCAACTTATAACTCCAAGCTTTTGTTACCTAAGCTTGTAGTAAACTAAACGTAATATAGTTGCTATTAGGCAGCCAATTGCGTAATTAATTGGAGCAGCAGCTGACTCCTTAATTAATATCAAACAACATGTACTACAGAGCGATTGTAATTGACTACAGTCGTAAGACAACTCAATCGAAGGGCTATGAATTACGCCACAGAGCATTAAGATCAAATGTTTTGTATTCAAATTGTAATTATTATCTTTACCTAGAACCTCATAGATTGTCAGAGTCAGATTCTGATAGAGTGCATAAAAACTATTATACTGCTCTGACATTTTTGGGTTAGGATAAGATGCAGTGAGTCACTCAGAGTTTTGTTCAATGATAAAATCAAAAGTTTTTGTTTTACAAACTATTGAACATTAGATCAAGTGCTCGTAAATATTAAGGTGATATCTTAATGCAAAGTGTAAGGAGCTGGAAAACGAATTTCTGTGAACTCGAAATATTTTTTGTCTGGAAATAAGAGTCACATATACAGTGTGAGTCACGTTAAAGTGTACATATGAAAATGGATAAAACTAGACCTATTTTTATCGACAAAAAAAAGGTCAAAAATTTTTTGAGATTTTTTTTAAATTTTTTATAGAATTTTTTTTGTTCCAATTACTTATTGTAAAGAAAACGTAATAACTTTTAAACTAAGCGGTATATCCTGATAAAATAAAAACAGTAATAATGCTAAATAACAGGCGATACTGAAAAAATACATAAAATACCCAGAAAATGCCAACAAATAATAAAAAATGCGACTTTTTGAAAAAAATCTGCTTAAAAATTCGTATTTTTTTGGTTATTTGATAAATTTCTCAAAAAAATGCCCCTATAACAGGTGGTTTTTATTACTTTGTATTATTCTCTATCGTATTATCTTTGTAAAACCAAAAATCGCATGTCTCTATCCCTATCACAACATTTGCTATGATCGTTTGAACAAAGGCCTGCCACAACATTATTCTCCGCTACAGGTAGAGACAGTTTTAATTTTAACTAAAATGCTTATTTTACTTCGAAATCTTTTGTTTTTATTTGAAATCTAACTTGTCTTTATCAAAATTACAAATCTAGAGCCATTTTCAGTTTCGTTGTTAACGAAGCGTTGAATGGCGCGCCCGGAGAGGCTTAGTTCAAACGATCATTGCAAACGTTGTGATAGGGATAGAGACATGCGATTTTTGGTTTTACGAAGGTAATACGATAGAGAATAATACAAAGTAATAAAAACCACCGGTTATACGGGCATTTTTTGGAGAAATTTATCAAATAACCAAAAAAACACGAATTTAAAAGCAGATTTTTTTCAAAAAGTCTCATTTTTTATTACTTTTTTGCATTTTCTGGGTATTTTATATATTTTTTTAGTATTGCCTGTTATTTAGCATTATTACTGTTTTTATTTTATCAGAATATACCGCTTAGTTTAAAAGTTATTACGTTTTCTTTACAATAAGTAATTGGAAGAAAAAAAATTCGATAAAAAATTAAAAAAAAATCTCAAAAAATTTTTGACCTCTTTTTTGTCGATAAAAATAGGTCTAGTTTCATCTATTTTCATATGTACACTTTAACGTGACTCACACTGTATATTTTTATTCAGTCCTATATAGGTACGAAAGAAAACACCCCAAGCTAAATTCTGTGTCATATTAACAAGTTATAACAAGTGCGTTTTTGAAACAAATTGTCTATTTCTGTCATTTCCTAAAGCTTCCTGTGCTATTTTCTAATTATAACCTTCTCTAGGTCCCCATCAACCCACACCATGTCTCCGTGGATGAAGAAGCTGTTCCTGCAGCTGATGCCCAAGCTCCTCATGATGAGGAGGACCAAGTACTCTTTGCCTGACTACGACGACACCTTCGTCTCGAATGGATACACCAACGAGCTGGAGATGAGGTAAGCTATAATAATATACCTATTTAGGGACTGATTCACAACTTTTTGATAAAGTTCCTGATAACTTTTTAAAATTTCTGTCAGTTTTGTTACCCAAGTCTCTGATACCTTTTTGAAATTTATATTTCAGACAAACAACCACTTTTGGTTGTACGGGACTCGAATAGAGATTTGATGAAGTTTCGTTTAGTAATCAGATTTTATCGCTCTCTATCACATAAAGGTATCTAAATGATTACCTGGTACCTATTTTGCTAACGTCAATAAGTGATGGTGATCAGTTACCCATTAGGTGACTATCAAGTTTCTTTAAATCCTCTCATATAAATAAAAAACTTAACGAACAGGAAACCGATATTGCGTAGTAATCAAGGATACAAAATCTCAGCCAATCAAATTTCCTGATGGTTTAACATGGCATTAATCATCAGGCAAATATTGCATCCGCAATCAAATGTCGAGTCATTACAAATAATAATTTATCTGTGCAGCTGTCGATCATCCCCAGTCAATTAGCTAAACAACTATGTGCATTGTCAAAGCGCTGTTTCCACATACAATATTGACGAAACTTTCCACTGGCTGTACTAAATCCGTTTTAATCTGGATTAATCCGGTAATTTCAACAAATCGATTTGTTTATAAATAAATTTGTGAGTATGTGCTAATATTCAGTATTTGTAACGTGCATGTTTTGTCGTATAAGAAGATTTGTTCTCCTGCAAGGCATAACACTCTAAAAACATTGGCCGAAAAGAAACCTTCCTAACGTCTCTAACGTTTAATAGATAAATAAACAATAATAAACATTTATTTGCCTTAAAAGGTGGTTTTGTTTGTAAGTTTGCCTTAAACCGCGATCTCCAACCCGCCTGCCAAGCGTGGGGATTATGGCAAAACCCTCTACTATAGTGGAGGAGGCTCATAGTCCAGCAGTGGACTGTAAAGGGCTGTTGATGATGATGATGATGAAAAGGTGGTTACAGAGTAGATCTTGCTTGATATAATATCGAGCGATATTAGTGTAGGACTTCATCTTTTAACTCAAAATCTTCGCTTACTGTAAGTCACTGCCAGTTCAATTAAGAAGCGGGTTGGACAACATTTTAACTTTTTTTGTTTCAACTTGTCTTCACTTTGTCAATACAATCTCATTGTTTTGTCTGTAAATCCAAATAATTTTCCCTTTGTTTATTTTGAATGGCGATCATGGTGCGTGCTTTAATGACGGTTCGCCATTTTATGGGGTGGAAAATCTCTCGTATCGTATTAATCGTTTAAAAATCAACAAATTCCAATCTGCCCGGGGCTCATAACAACTAAGGTGCGCGCACACGGGCAATGTTTCGGGCAATTTTCTTGACATCGCGATTAGCTTTACCAATTAAATAAATAATGCGGCAATTGTTTTGTATGTATTGTTTTGTCTTTATAAGAAATTGATCAATGAGGCCATAGCGTCCGTTGTATTGTACTTAAGGGTCGCAGTAGACTGTAGGTTAGAGACGTGATACCGTAAAGGTTCGGCCAAGCCAACGTGATCACACGCGATCAGCCGGCGTGCAGCGATGGCGATCAGACTTGGCTTGACCTTTACTGTTTTCTACTGATCGCCATCGTTATCGCCATCGCGCACGTAGGCTACACACGTTGGTTTGGCCGAGCCTTAAATTGGCTATGAGACAGTATTTAATAAAAATCTTGCCCCATGTATCAAAAATACATTGGCCCGAATGAGATCTGCAGTTTTACATAATAAGTTTTATATACATTGTCACTTACAATCAGGTGAGAACCAGGCTTCCCTATGTGTAAATCACATAAATTTATTCAATCGACGTATTTGAAAATCAAACCCCGATTTGAACAGTTTAAATCACCTGTGTATACGAACCCTTACTTTGAAATGTTTTCTTTTTGCCAGATTGAAATTGAATGTTGAAGTATCGGTAGTGTAGCCGTATAAAAGCAAACGAATCCATTTATAATATGAATTTGGTAGGACAAGATTTATTTTTTAACGGCATTCAGTTTGTATTTCATTTTTGTAAAGGCATTTTATGATAATTATTGTGATATTGGATTGCGATGTCGATAAAATACGTGTAATTTCAATGGAAAACCTACAGTTACATATGTTATTCAAGACTCATTTCCAACAAAGGTATTTGTATCCCCAGATGCATGAATAATAAATAAACAAATTCTTGAATGAATGAACGAAACGTATTATTTATATTGTTTTCATTTGTAAGCCAATCTGGTGATATCCGGCGAAAAGAATTAACTTTTATTGTATTAAACTAAAGGTAAAAAATGATCGGCCGTACGTTAATTGATATGAAGCTTTAAGCCTAGGCGCAGACCATCGATTTTTCGTCGGCCGATAGTTTAGTCGGGCAGTTGATCAGTATGGGCACGTATGGAAGTGCGCACATTACGCCGATTTGATTTGGCCGATTCTTCATACAATTTAAAATCGGGCACAACTATCGGCCAACTAAAAATCGATGGTCTGCGCCTAGTCTTAATCATTATACGGTGCAATATAGAGCTGTTTAGTACATGCGTACTTAGGTTTAACTTATACAGTCATCATCAAATAGTTCTTGACACTTAGTAGCCAAAAACTTCGCAACACGTCTTTGTTACAATTGAAATAAGGTTGCTTTGTCAACTTTTTAACCACTTTCGGTGTCACGAACTATTGACGCTGACTGTACTAGTGCGAGCTTGTTATTTAAGAGCTTGTTAGCGCGTTTACGCTCGTGAAGCAAGCGTAAAAGCGTAGAAGGCACAGGCTGATATTATTGCATAGGTTCAAACGACCTACGACTCAAGGATCACGCGCAAAATGTAGCTGAAGCGCAAAGTGTAGCGTGCATGTAAGCACAACTGAAAAAGCCCTTAAAAGCTTGGGCCTCATTATCATTAACTATGAGCTTTGCTATATGATGAAATGACCTATGGCTATATTTTGTGTCATTTTTGTAAAAACGCTAAGATATTTAAAGCCAGTTTCTTTTACAACGGAACAAAATGATAAGAATGAATATCTCAATAAACTTTCTTTTATTAGAAAACTTTTCAAACTTTTGGGGAAATAAACATAATAAATCCTTAATTAAAAATTATAAGTATTAAATGTGTACAACTTATTTTCCAATAAAATACTGTCTCTCGCAAATCTTTGTGCCCTCGCGATAGACTTAAATGTTCAGCTACTTATTTCCCCGCATCAAAAACCAATTAAACGTGGTCTTACACATTTTATTCGTTCCAATTAATTTGCATTACAAAAGCTTGTGTCCGTATTTCCCATCGATATAGCTATATTATTATACTCGATGTATAAACTCGTATATGGCTACAATGTAGCTCAAAAAGTAATGCTTAATTGATTCGGTCAACTGTTTTTCTCGTGGGTCATGTGCCTCTTTTCAACACCGTTTATAGTTGCGGATTCGTATCTCGTGAGGGATGTTAAATGTGTACCAGGAGGCCTGGATGTTAGTAATACATGTTTTTAGATAGCTAATGCTGTAAAAATGTATTAAAATTCTTGTTAAGTAGCCGGTAGCCACCAATAATAGTACGTTTCTATAATAGTAAGCAGCGTATTAAAATTACCTCTAATTTCCCACACCTGCTATTTCCCGCACAAAACTGTTTCGGCACGAGCAAAAAGTTTCCTCCCAAATTGTATGAAACATCAGCATCCCAGGTGTGCAGCCACGAAACTTTTGACACATTTTTAATCACCACCATTGGGCTAAATTGCGTCAACCACAAAACAGAGCTAAAGTCTTGAATTTAAATGATTCACGCTGGCACGGGCACTGAAGTTGGAACAATGCTTTGGAAATGTTGCCATTATGTCTGAACTCTATTTAGGTTTGTTTTTAACCGACTTCAAAAAAGGAGGAGGTTCATTGTCGAAATTGAATCTATGACCAAAATTAAATCGAGTTTTGAGGAGAATCTCTGAGTCGACTCGTTGGGATCCTAAAACCCGAAAGGGAATCGAAAGTTAAATGTTAGTTCCTAGTTTTTCACCAGAACATAATGTCAAAGCTTCAGGACATGCCACACTATGGATATAGGTACCACAGAGCATACAAACAAGAGTTTTGTATTAAACGAAAACACACTAACAGTAACTGTACAAAAACAAAACTAAATACATATGAAAGAAGAATAGCTGACCGTTTTTGATCCGCAAAAAGCTATAATCTTTGCCTCTTCAGTACTAATTTTTCTCCGCTTTGCCCGACAGTAGCGGAGAGGGGGGAGAGGGGGGGAGAGGGGGGGTGTCCCATTATTCGTACATTGTGGCGTGGCGTCACGTGTGTACCCGTTTGATAATACCGACGCAAAATACTATTCTATGAGGTGAGAATTGAGGATTGTATGGACGGCACATCGAACTGTACACGGCACTTTTTGTGGTTGTAATTAAGCTATTTTGCAACACAAAAACTCTCAAAAAACGCATTTATTTTTGCTAGTAGGCTTCTAAAAATCACTTTTACACGTCTCAGTATTAACCCTACCACTGCATCGGGACAATAAATGGGCCAGTGCTGAGAACTCAGTCACTATTGTCAGCCTCTTTTTCAAGGGTTTACAGTTTAAAATATACTTAATTATAAATATTGATGCGAGCGACGCAACAAAAATGTATAGTCTAATGTGCAATGACTTTACATAAAAAACGAATTGAGAACCTCAATTTTTTGAAGTAACCGACTTAAAAAAAATTAGGTTCATTAGGAATTGTAAAAAACTAAGTAGTTGGTGAACAGTGAAAATGTGTTGAATGTTGAAGTGTTGTGAAAAATAATAACAAAAGAAATATTTTCATTTTTTTGATAGGACCTTGTTATAATTATGTAAACTTCTTGTCTAGCAAGGTAAACCGACTTTCTTACAACTATAAATGATGATAGATCATGGGGGCAGGGCTACCATTGGACCCTAAACGTACAACACGACCCTATGTTTCTTGCCACACCACTAAACAAAGACTTTGATTAATCTTATACAAAATTGCTCTAAATTGCCTTTATCCCCGATTTATAGCCCTCCCCCTAAATGGATTACCGGCCTTATCGAAAAATGGAGAAACATTTTGAATATTGATTGAATAACGGTATAATTCATTAATAGTAAGGGCCATTTTTCATGGCGATCCGTTTTGCGGGATTCCGTTTTTTGCAGAACCCTGTTTAGTAGAACGTTCACACGAATATCCCGCCGTTTGCAGTGTCCCGCAAAAAACAGATTCGATCGAATTTCGTATTCAGTTATGTCATTAAACATAAATTTTTTACCAACCGGCCTTTGTGAAAACCATTGGGGGAGGCCTAGGTTCAGCAGTGGACCTGTGGCTGAAATGAATAAAAATAGGAGTATTTATTTCAGTTAAAAGTATTATCAGAGTAAATACAAATGAGTAGGTCATATTCATAGAAACACACCGCACGGTGTTGCGCCGAATTTTGTCAGTGTGTGCGTACGCGCCGCATACGTATTGGCGCGCTCAGATACAAACCGCGCTCGGTGCGTTTCTATGAAGATGACCCACTCATTTGTATTTACTCTGGTATGATGATGATTTTTTTTTGCAAACAGCCGTACCTACTGCAAAAAACCGTACCTGGATAAAACGGGATACTGCCTCGTGAATACATAAGTCCAGTTTAGAGGGATCAAGTAATGCAGGATCCTGCAAAACGAAATTAATGGGAAAGGGCCCTTACCTACTGCTTTTGGAGACAGCCTGTATGTAGGGACATCGATCGGGAATACGGGAGAGCTTTGGAATGCAAATTGATTGGAAGGAATAACGAATAAAATGTGTAACACCACTCTTTTTAATTGGATTTTTGTTGACATTGACAGGGTCAGCATGGAATCTAAACAGCGTGCGATTGTGGTGTTATTTTATAACAATAATATGCAATCTACGTATAATGCTCTTAAACCAGAAAAAAAACGATACGACAAAAAATTTCACTGTTTCTTGGTACGAGTTATATTTATTTTGTAGGTTGGTATTCAATGCGACGTTCATTAGTACATGGCGAATTTAATGACATAAGGGATATCATGAGGGTACCACCTCCTATATGCTACGACGAACCCATACTACACACAACATAAGCATATTTGATTTACCATGAGATATTAATGTGCACTATGTGCCTATTAGCAACTTGTAACTGAAAATCTTACCAGTATCTGTACGTAGTTGAAGCCAAATTAACTTCTGTACCTATAGGCTTTCGTGCAGTAGTAGACTGCCAGTTAGAATGATTCGAATTAGTGTGAAGATTCCCAAAAAATCTGCAAGGAACGGAAATACATGCCACGGGAACTGACACAATAAATTATTTTATTGATTGATTGATAGGGAAGGAAAGTTCTTATTACTTTTTATTACTTACTTATCCCCATTGCTTATCAATAAGAATCCTAATAAAGGAATGAAAAGTCATGATTATAGACTTTCAGAAAAGTAGACATTTGCGATATTTGTGATATGCATTATTAAATTCCGCGCGAATATAGCCGTAACCAAAAGCTTGGATAAACTTGCATACTCTGTCTGTACCCACTTCAAACAAGTGCTAAATTACTACAAACCTTATAATAATATGCATTTATGTGTGTGTAAGTGACTGGCGATTAATGATAAGTGGTTTTACAGCAGAGACAGTCTCACCGACGCGTTTGGTGACGGCAAGAATAGCGACAACGGCGACTACCGCAAGTCGCCCGCGCCTGAGGATGACATCCTCTCTGCCAGCGCGCACCAACGGCCCTCAGGTATAAACGCCGTTTTATAATACAGATTATACAGACCTTAAAAGTTCACCCAGTAAATACCTTCACACTTGGGAATACACACTCAGGGAAACGGGACCAGTCACACCTCTTTTTCCACCGTTTCAATTACGTTACAGCCAGGATCTAAACTTTGGCCTCCAAAGTGTGCCCAAGTTATCGGAGTGTAGCCTAATTACAACCTGTCTGGCCAGCGTGGGAAGTGTAGGCCAAAACCTTCATTTGCCTCTGATAAATTAGAGGGTCTTGCTCCTTCAGTGGAAACTAAATGACCTGATAATGATTATCAAGAACCTATCACAATCTTCTTTGACCAGTAGGGCTAAGATGCGCGCCGTGATAACTTTTATCGACGTCAATTTGAATGGGAAAAGTCGATAAAATGGCGTGATAACCGCCTATCACGGCGCGCATCTTAAGCCTACTGATGATGATGATCAAGAACGTGACATACTTTTCTCTTCCACCAGTAACGGAGTCGGAGAACATGCTTCCCCGCCACCTGTCTCCAGAGGTCGCCGCAGCACTCCAGAGTGTCAGGTTCATCGCGCAGCACATCAAAGATGCCGACAAGGATAACGAGGTTAGTGCACATCTAGTTAGTCGTACGTAAAAATGTCTATCTGTCTATTTAGTTATAGTTGAACGATTTTGAAAAGTCAAATGGCAAAGATCGGAAATAGTAACCCGGTATTGATGGCAGCGCCCTCCTGCATATGACATTTCAGCGTTTTCCAACGTGGCAAAGATCGGCCTCATGTCAATTTCACGGTTTAGTTTAGTTCATCTATAGCCGGTGGTTGTACCTACTTCAAATGTTCGTCATTGTCAAATAAGTTAGTCGTACATGGTCGTACATCAAATGTCCAAAGGTTTTAAATGCACAAAATATTATTTTATAAAGACAAGCAATTACCACAACCACAACGAAGTGTTATTTCAGTAAGGAAAAATAAATGATAGAAATAAACCCTAACGCATACACAATAGCAAAAAAAAAGGTTAAAATTAGCAAGAAACTTCACGATAATGAGTATTGAATATCGATGATAGTTTGGTAAGCATTACTAGTCAATTAGTAATACCCTAAAACATAAATCACGTTTTATACCTATCAATTGGTTGGTAACTGACATCCAAAAACATCTCGCTTGTTGGTTGGTCAAACCATCGATAAAAAATAACACTGCACAACAGCATTTTTGTTGCATGGAATGTTTTTTATGGATCTAGCTGCATTTTCTACCCTGATTCCAAATCTGTACTTAGATTTTCGCTAGCAGCTCTACTTTTTCAGATGTGAAGGGTAGCTATTTTTATCAAAAAAACATGGTTTTCTGTCATATAACTATTTATTTAACTATCTAATTAGTACAAAACTTTCTTTTATGTGACTTTCTTGAATGAGTTCGAGTGTTACTACTGTTCTGGATAATCCAACAGTATTCAGCCATCATACTTTCACTCCAATAGCCCTGGTACAGCTCCTCTATGGCGCAAATATCCTGATGAAAGCGTTCTCACTGCTCCTCGCTTAAATCTCCAAGATTTTCAGGAATTCGATCAAGGTGGCTATGAAGGAAATACATCTTAATGCTCATGTCGTATTTAAGTTGCTGAAAGTATAGTACTAACTGATTGACGTGGTCAGGAAAATTGACGGACTACTTATTTCCCAAAAAGTTTTTTACGAACCAAACAAACTCATTCCATGCATTTTTTTCAGCGTTTGTCATACTTTCAGTAAATTTTACATCGTTTATTAATTTTCTAAGTTGTGGTCCATCGAAAATTTCAGTTTTTAACTTCTCAGCACTCAATTTTCAAAACGATCCATTCGTTGAACATTTTTGTGCGGACATACTGTAGTACAGTACCTGAGGTGTACTTGGTTGGGGTTTTAGTGTATCAGTTGAACGCAGGACAGGTCTAGTAACTGACGGCACATTAGAATAAACCCACTTAGAATGATTTTAGCGATTAATTCCTGTTATGTTTACAACGCAGAAATAACAGCAGTCGTCGTGGTGGTTTGACGGTTCACGCCAAATCATAGGACTAATAAGGTTCAAGGGATCCCTCTTGTTATTTTTCCATAATCGTAAAGACTCCACACACGTTTTACACACTATATTCGGTATCCAGGGCTTGTTATTTGTTTCCAACAGCCGTTGAAAGTACTCCAAATGGGCATTTTTCACGAAGTCTGGCACATTTAAACGGAATTTTTTGAATGTATATCTGCCACAAATGTGACAAATCTATTTGGATTGTTTACACAGGTCCTTCTAGACGAAGTAGTTGCAAAAAAAGAAACAGAAACTAGTAAGACGTTGACGATAGCGATATCAGCAGTCAAATGGAGAGTACATTTTAAGAGGGTACCTGTATCTCCTAAACTAGAGCTGCTGGAAAAAATCTGAGGGTAGATTTAAAATCAGCGAGCCTAAATTAGTAAACAACAAGAGAAAAATCTCATGCAACAAAAAACAAGTTCGATTTTGTTGTGCAGTGTAATTGGACGCAACATTAAATAACTTTTCAAACTTATGAATTTTCAAGCGGCGTGCAGAAACGCCGGAACAGCGGTCTTAATTATCGCCGAATAATAATAAAGAACGAAAAAACATTACTTTTATTTCCGAGGTCGGTTTGAATATTCATGTAGTGTGTCCGCGCTGTGATGGCCGGTGGAGCAGAGAGTAATGGAGTGGGGGTGACGGTGTTGTAATTAGGGGAACGGGAATTAGGTGCGTACTGCAGAAGAAAACTTGATTCAATTTAAAGCATTTGAGGCTTTTCAATGGTTGAGTTTCAATATTTTAGACCTATGACAGGATAGAATCTATGACGGAGATTGAATCTAATTTTGAAAGTGGTTTTGTAATGCGGACTTTAGTGCTATTCTACTCGTAGGTTAGTATAGTAATAGAAGTAGCAAAGATCTTGAGTACTACGCTAAGGCACGTAGCTTCTCAGCGCTTGGCATTTGTTTGTCTAAAAGCAAAAAAGGTAGAGATGATTTAAAGAAAAAAGAAAAACATTTATTTGGTTCGTACATAAAATAACACACATTATTGTAAGTAGGTACAACGATTAGAACCAAAAAGGCAACCGCTCATTTTGATTTGACTGACTCACACTATTTCGCAGCATTCAGTCTCCATTTTTGGTCAAAAAATGACTGGATTGAGATTGATTTTAGCTTTAGCGTTCTCAATGCTCATCTTTTACTTATGTATGAAATGACTATGAAAAGTTCCTACTTAAGTAGGAGATGAGCATGCTCAAGCTTAATCTCAATTCAGAATCCGAACAAAAGCCATCATTATACGTGTATTCTTGATACAGAGCTTGACGTTACGTTTTTCACGGGATCCCAAATTCCTCCTATCACCTGCAAACTATCTCTAAAATCACGGAAACTCCACTTTATCCACCAAATACTTTGTGGAAATGCAATTTACGAGCACAAGAAATACACCACAGCTGTGGGCACTTCCCATTCGGTCGGGAATATTACAAATTCCGACTCCACAACAAAGTAAGACTAATCTACTTCACTGCAACATCGCGTGTACATTCGTATTGATAATAAAAATCCTGAAACACGGCACAGAGAAAACAAATTTTGTTTCGTGTTGCATTTAGCGGTTGTTTGTCTTGTATAAA
Organism: Ostrinia nubilalis; assembly: GCF_963855985.1. Classification (NCBI taxonomy): domain Eukaryota; kingdom Metazoa; phylum Arthropoda; class Insecta; order Lepidoptera; family Crambidae; genus Ostrinia; species Ostrinia nubilalis. Next base: position 12,402,120 of record NC_087103.1, read on the forward strand.
AAGTTTATTTAGCTGTGTAAAGAGAAGACGTGAAATTTCGTTTGAACTGTACACTGGTGTTTGTTCTTCAAACAAAAAGCTTGTAGTTCGAACACGTAAAATGTATTATTGTAGTGACGTGTTTTTACTTCCTTCAGCGCAAATCTATGATTGTTCTTATAGATTTTTGTAAGCCAGATTTACCTATATTCTGCTTTATAATAGCATGACTGCTTTCATTTGTTGTCTTTAACATCTCCTAAGAATCTGTTATTTGGAAGAGCGATTTTTGAAGTGCATCGGTTACACTTGACTAAAGTTTAGTTTTAGCAGGCCTGTTCATCTCCGCGAGTTTACATCGAAAACAAAACACGTACGATGGCCCACCTACAGGATACTATTCGACAAGGCCTCACATACGAGCGAACATTGACTCACGCACGCGTATTCTTGTGTATGATGGAAGAAAATAAAGAAAATGGTGTACTAAATACTGTGCAGTATTTAACTGCCTAAATTATAATAAAAACACAGAATGTACTTTTTTAAGTTGCCTCAAGACACTGAGAGGTAAATAAGTAGTTAATATTATTCATGATAATTCATGCTAAATCATGTATTTCCTCCGCCATTTTCCGCAGTTTGGCACCTCACGTCACATCATTTTACCGAAGTCAGCCCTATAGCTTCGGCGCAGTGCCAATCACTGACGTTTGTCAACAAAATGGTGCTTGACTCTTGAGACAGGCTAAATTACACCATATTGTTAATGACATTGAGCATACATTTTTTTAAATACCTTCGTGAAGTAAAACTTCTGTACGTAGTACTTATTATTATTCTGTGGTTTTAGTTACAGTTCCTCATGATCTGTTTCATTTGACAAAACTTTTTATTATTAAAAATGTCGGAAGAAATATACACGTAGAAATGCGTCAACCCTAAAATCTTGTCCTTTATTTCTCACTCAATAAGAGTGTTTTTTTTTATCCACAACGAGGAAGCTCTTGGCCTGTATCCCACCTGATGGTAAGTGACGATCAGGCCGAAGGTGTAAGCGAGCTTCACCCGGAATCCTCAACCACGGAGGAACTGGCTATCTTACCTCTAACTGCCGGAACACAACAATGCTGTTAGCATTGTTGTTATGGCGACAGACTTTGGTAAGATGGTGGTAGCTAGCCAGGCGGACTTAGAACAAGCCCTACCACCAACCAAACCGAACAGAAAAATCTGCCCCACTGGGAATCGAACCCGGGACCTCTGCGTCTGAAGCAGGTGGTCTTACCACTATAGACCACAGAGGCGGTTAGTGGAAGTGCATCAAATGCACTCCGTTACACTTGACCTGTTGTATCCCAACTGTAAAGTTGCACAACGTCATCCGAATCCGATGACGTTGGCCATTTGATCCAACGTCAAATTAACCCGTCCAAATATTGGGGCGAATTTTCCCACTCGTTGTTTATTTAATCATCGTTGTATTGTTGATTTTTCGAACAGTTAATTAGCGATTTCTACGCTCGCCCGAGGTTGTGTTTTGACAGTTGATTTTATTATTTGGATAGTTCAGTTTGGTTCTGAACCGACTAAAATTCACTGGGCGAAGAAAAAACATAAATTGGAGTTGTTGTAAAGGGTTTTGAATGTTTTATTCATAATATTTATGAAATATTTCTAAAATTGATATAAGCAAAGTGAGTAAGTAATACTTACAAGTCCAATTGCTACTCTTGTCTCTTACACTCGGTCCCTGAATCAAGATTTTAAATACTATTTGCCAGTGAAACAAGCAGTTTCTTTCAAGCATTTACCACCCAGGTACTCTTCCACCAATTTGGTCTAAACAAGTAGGTACTTACTTATATTTTGTCTATAAGTTTAACCGCGAACCACACATAATTCGCAGGTCACACACAATTCAATTAGTAACCCACTCAACCGTTAACCATTTCATCAGACCTTATAAAAGTGAGTGATAAACTCTAGTAAATTGCCGACATCGCCGGTCCTCAAGCCAAAAATTGCTCTGTAAAATCTTCACCGAACACAGCACTTACCGCCCGCCTACGACGGCGTTAATACCAATTTAAATATTCAACAGCTTTAGTAAATGAAGCATTAAAATATTATGTCACCGTCGATACCTAGACATCTGTTAATCGCTCGTTGTAACGTTATGGCTTAAGATGCGCGGGCGCGGGAGCGGTATTGATTATTATAATGAGTCATTAGATGAGGATTATGATATTTATCTTCATTATTATTATCTATAGGACAAGCAAGCAAATAAAGAAGAAAGAAAGAAGAATAGAATCTAGAAGCAAATAAAGTGTAAAAACACCGTACCACATCCGAAGGAGAACAATTTTGGTAATTCAAATACCTGAAAGCTGAAAATTCACTTCTAAGGGAAGTTTAGGAGCAGGTACTCTCTTATGGCATGATTTTATTCTAGCCCTCCAAACATGAAATACCCACAGTTGTTTCTAATATGTTATGACGATCTCAAAAGATTTTTGTAACGAGCAGTATTTATGGGCAATATTGCTTACGCCGGTTCAGTGTCACTGCATGAATGTAGCATACTAGCTTTCCGCCCGTGGCTTCGCCGGCGTGGAATTTTGTCTGTCACGGAAAAACTTTACCGCGCGCGTTCCTGTTTCGAAAACCGGGATAAAAACTATCCTATGTCCCTTTCCCGGGACTCAAATTATCTCTATGCCAAATTTCATCAAAATCGGTTCAGTGGGTTAGGCGTAAAGTAAGACAGACAGACTTACTTTCGCATTTATAATATTAGTATAGATTACGTCAATTTACGAGTTACCACGTTCTTTTCTTATTCAGTCAAACTTATTGAAGAGAATTTGTCGATAATATTAGAATCGCTGCAGTCCGCTCTCTCCCAGCCATTGTAAACACCCTTACTTAGGGTGGGTATGCAAATTGGCACACTTTTGAGCTCTTCAAGGTATTTGGGGGCATGTACACTAAAGCTACGGCTAACGAATCCCTTTAGTTTGGGTAATCGATAGTTAACGACGTGCGATTGGAAAATCGATTCAGCATAAACCGAATAATCCCTACCAATCTCGAGTGCGTTGTTAGCGAAGAGACAAGTCCTTGTGTTAAAAGTTTTTGAAGATTCCGTTTTGTTTGTCTGGTGCGGAGATAACAATGTCCCTGAATATAAATCGGCTGATATGTTTGAAGTTTGTTTATTTGTCGCTTAGCAAATCGATCCATTTTAAGCGAGAGTATACAAGTAACTAAATCGATTAGCAATGTGTTCAGTATAGTTATCAATAGGAATAAAGGTTACTTATGAACTCACCTCACACTATACACACTGAAATATCTATCAAGTATTAACAAAACCGTATTAAACTAGAAAACGATACAATCAACTAACTTTGTAAGAATTACATCGTTAAAAAAACAATAAAGAAGCTGAAGATTCCAATTTTCATCTTCTAAAACGAAAATAAACAAAAATCAAAAGACATGCAGAAATTTTGTTCTTGATAAAGCGGGGAATAACCTAATAACCTCGCTCGCGAGTGAACGAACGATCCCCGGATACTGAATGATGAACGAATGAATGTTTTATTATCGCCGCTCGCAGGTGCTGTCGCGTGGGTAAATATTAATTCGCTGATAACGAGGGCTGGCTAATATCCAAGAGTCTTTACAGTCTTACTGGTGTAGACTTGAATTATTAAAGATGAGAGACGATGCTGGTACAGCGTTTGGTGGGTAGACACACAATCGTGTGACGATTGTTACGTAATAACATGTGGAATGAGTCGTAATTAAATAATTTAACGACTTGTAGAGTTTGACAAAAAATATTATTAAATTCAAATTCAAAACGTTTATTTGCCAAAAACACAGTAATACAGTAATACTACTGTAGATGCTGATGATGTGCTGTATATTTATTTGAGCTTCACTTAACCTGAAATATACAATGCCTAGAATTTTAATTCCGAAATAGCTTCGTTTCGATTTTTTTGTGTGTATTTTCTTCGCTCTGTGAAGCGATTACTAAATTACATCCTATCGTGATTAGTCTCAAATCCAGCAAATCATCATCTTTTGGTGCAGTTAATTATGATGCCCATATATTGGATAATTGGACGGAGGCCGGCTCAATCACTCCGGGTATAGTTACGTGTAATCTTGTTTGAACCTGGATTATGATGCAGGATCATATACGGTGAAACGGGATTAGCCGCGTTTCAGTGATGGTACTTTAATTGGGCCAATAATTGCCCTGATCTTGATTGAGTAGCTTATTAGTTAATTTTCTGCGACCTTGCTTTCTCATATCGGACGTTGTCGTTAGAAACAAGCAAACATACAGATGGTTCGTAACGTAGGTATGCATAATAAGAAAATCGCCTAAAAGATTTCTATGTACTGTCAGCGTCAAATAGTTCCTGACACCAAAGTGGGAAAGAAGTTGTCAACGCAACTTTATTCCAATTTTATTGTAATATGGTTTAAAAGACATTTATTTCTCTAAAAGAATTACATTCACTTACAAGAGAAATACAAATTAACCTTAAAACTATAGATTATTTAAAGTTTATACAATTTTAATTGTTTACATTTTAATATTTTTTGCACGAAGCAGACGCGTACAATAACAGTCACTCGAATATTAATATATTGGCCATTCGTGGGTACACTAAGAAAACAGTACCTCTAGTAGGAAAAACTTTCGAGTTCGTTTCGTTGCGTATTCAAAGTGTCATCGAAAAATTTTGTATGAAAAATTAAACAGCGCCCCCTATATTATAGCCGCCCTAGGGGGCGCTGTTTAATTTTTCATACAAAATTTTTCGATGACACTTTGAATACGCAACGAAACGAACTCGAAAGTTTTTCCTACTAGAGGTACAGTAGTTATAATTCGTAACGACAGGTCCAATTACGTATCGTATTCTAGTTTCTATGAGAATGTTATACTTGTCACTTTAAAAAAAAAGTTTTTTTGATTTTATTTGCAACCATTTTTAGTATTATTAAATTATCATTTTAACAGATTTAATTAAACTCCGAGAATTGGTTCATGAAATAAACGTAAGTAACAAAGACTTGTTGTGAAGTTTTTGGCTACTTTGGGTGTCACGAACTATTTGACGCTGACTGTGCTACTAGAAAGGCTGGGCTGAACTAAGGTAAAATTTATGTTCTTGTTTTTTTATTTATTTTTTATTTATTTAAGGCAACAAACAGTCATGTACAATCAATAGTACTATAGTAAAGATGAATATGATTAAAGACCAAATTAGTGCCTATAACATTTATAGCTATTACAATATTGGTTACAAATGAGCCACTCTTAGGACTAAATTTTTTAACACCAAGCCCTGGGTTTTTTAAAAACCTGGTGCACAGACAACAGCATATCGAGCCAACCACTATGGAATCTTATGTAGTTGTAATAGTTACTTTTTGCAACTAAAATATATGTAGATAATGATACGACATGCTGTCAGTCGGAAACAAAATAAAATAAAACAGAAAAATAAATGAGGAATATTTGTTACGAATTACTAGTCTCGTGCCGATTAATGAGACCGATAAAAGTTTTTCATAATCAGATACTTACGCGCTTTTTTAACGCCAGCGTTATACAAATCCCCTGGAAATGACACCCCACGCCTACGCTATGGTTACGTAGAAATTTGCTTCTAATTACTGGCACCTAACCACCCTTAGCCTACTTTATTACCAATTATTCTTGGCGAATTCCGAGAAAAAGTCGATTTCTAATAGAATTGGGTACAAAAGGCTCGTTCGTTTCAGCCAAATGACGTCCACTGCTGGACAAAGGCCTCCCCCAAGGTTTTCTACAATAAACAGTCCTGCGCTGCCCACATCCAGGCTCTTCCCGCGACCTTTACCAGATCGTCGGTCCACCTAGTAGGAGGCCTGCCAACGCTACGCCACTCGAGAAATTTCCTGTCCCAACGGCCTCTATGAGCTGTTTGTTTGATTGTAATTTTCTTTCTACTATTAGTAGTAGAGTAGGACCTACTTTCCTTTTAGGTGGCAATACATAATTCCACCCTGTATGATATTTTTTCTTTCAAAGCTTGCGATCTATACTGCCTCTATTCCAATTATGTCTGTATTGATTAAACCGGGCCGTTAACAATATCGGAGCGTTATTTGATTGTGGCTTGTACGTTATTACAGCGACATCTGCGTTGAATTGCCCCGGCGATGCTTGGGGATTAACACACTTTTTCAGGCCACCCTGTATTGTGGCAGAAAAATGTTAGTTTAAAATAGACACGTATTTGACCACAATTTAATATGTTTTACTTTCTGAAAAATTAAAAAGCTTTCTTCATACTCCTATTGTTACAAATAGTATTACGAGTACAATATTATTATAATAACTTTTTATGATTGGAGTACCTATCTTGTTTTTATTCTGAGAAAGAATTGAAACTTCTAACACGTAAAATTTTTCTTATAAATAACCCTAGTTTTCTTCTTTCGATACTTTTTAATTTTCCATGTTAGTCAGAGTTAAACCCAAACTAGGTTCAAGATAAAGGAGCAATAAACAGCTCGATGTAAACAAAGTTCACCTTTACTAACAGAGAAGCGTTAGTACGAGTAGTTAATAAGTGTTTTATACAGCTCTTTTATCTCTGAGCGCAGGAATAAAACCGTCACTCCTCGTCTGCGAATGTGAAGACATAACTAGGGTCTGAAGAGAGTAGGCTCACTACATTTATCTGTCTAGACAGAATAAGAGCTATATCCTTTACCATCCACCCCTTCAAGCTTGCCACCGGGGTGTTTGTTGCCACTAATATAGTGGCGTTTACCACGTCGGTTGTAAATGGCACATACTTATTCCCATCTACTCTCTTCGAGCTTGCCACCGGGGTGGTGGTTGCCACTAATAGGTGGCGTGAATAAAGGAATGATCTTAGAAAACAAAATAGGATGTATTTTAGTTTATGACACTTATGGTCTCCAGAGAGCTCCTCCAGGTCGCTACAAGACAGTTGAAGAGTTTTAATAATAATATGATATGAAAAACTTATCGTAACCACCATTTAAGTCGAACCTTTCTCTAAGGAGTTTCGAAAAGCGCGATCTAGCTTTATTCATCCAGCCATTGAGGGCTATCATTTTGAGGTCGTCATTTCGTTCAGCAGGTTATGTTAATACGTTTAGTCAGGCATGTCCTCCATTTGAGAACTCGTTAACATCACCTTTATTTGTTATCATAATTATTAGAGATGAAACGGATAGTTGTTTGGCCGGATACCGAATACCGGATATCCGGCGAGCTGCTAGGCCGGATAGCCGGATATCCGGCGGCCGGATAGTTGTCCCATTGTCATGTTGCATGTCGTAACGACTTTAGCGCTGCACAGGTGCTTCGAACGCGATCAGTAGGTCTAGTAGACTAGACAAGTCACACCTTTCGAAAATCGAATTCGTTCGAATAGAATGTCAGATTTTGCCACTCGTCTAAGGGGCAGATCAATTCGGGCGATTTCGGTTGCCATCGTGAGTATGTGATTGAATAGCGAAAATTCAAATAGTTTACTTGCTGCGTAATCTGAATGAACTGCATTATACAGGGTGACTTTGAAATCGTTGGCATTCTTTTTAATATAAGACTCTACTCATGATTCCCCAAATGAGTCATTCAAATGAATTAAAATTTCAATATTTGAAATCTTGTACAGACGACAGCACATCAATCTTCATATTGTGGCATCTTATTTCAATGTAAGTATTAAGTGTTATTTTGCAACAAAATGTATAGGATGATGTGCTGTTGACTGTACAATAGTTTTAAACTCTTTTTAAGAGCACACTAATACAAATACATAGTTAAAACTTAAAATAATGACAAAAAATCTCATTGGAGTTGTCTCATATTTGGGGAATGCACCATGTATCATGAGTAGTCTTATATTAAAAGGATGCCAACGATTTCAAAGTCACCCTGTATGTCATCAGACCATCAGTGAAAAAAAAGATTGCCTATTTTATTTGGCAATATTTCGACATTAAAATATATTTACTATTTATGCATTCGTCATTAGAGTGAAGTGAATAGCCCAGAAAAGAAATTAGTTTTTTGAAAGGCCTTAATATGGCTTTTTTGTAACTTTTTGGACTTTAGATAAAAACCGTCATTATTATAAGCCATTTTATTGATATTTGACTCAAAGATTAATGTGTTTCATTTTATTATAGGAAATTTTCGTAGTTTTTTTAATATCCGGTATCCGGCCGGATAGTGAGCTACTATCCGGTATCCGGCCGAATAGTAAATTTAGGCCGGATATCCGGCCTACCGGATAGTTGCCGGATATCCGTTTCATCTCTAATAATTATAATATTTTTTTAATCAATAACAGGTTTAGTCGTCATTTTAAAGGACTTATTAATCTCCTTGTATCGTCCTGGTAGGGCCAGAGAAACACAAAATGTTATGTTTACCATCGACCTAAATTTTAGTAGAGACAAAGTGGTACCTCATGCGCGCGCAGTTTTATTAGTTGCACTTTTGCAAGAAAAATGTTAATATCTACTGCATGTTCTGCTACTATGGCAGGTACTGAGGGACATACAAACAATTGAGCTCGCCTGTGCTCAGTGATTTCCTCTATTGAGTGACATTGTTGCTGGCTGGCGGCTGTTAAGTGAATTAGTCGGCGGTTACCAGTTTTACTGCTGCTTTGAGCACTGTTACACTCAGAGTTTATGAGCTTCCGGATTGTAACTTTGAGGCTATTTTTGGAACGGGTTTATTATAGTTGCACTGTGGTTATTATTACTACTATCAGATTGACAGTTATTTCATCCCTTGTTTTATTCGGATGTTATTGCTGTTACCAATATTTGAAAATGTTTTGACAGTAGGTATTTATTTGAACTTGCTATGATGTATTCTTACAGAAACATTTAAAATGCTTGTCTTGTATTTAACCATTGATACCACTAAAGTATCTTTTGAAGATTACTGTTTATTTATAATATTAAATTACTTATTTAAGTGCCTTAAAATACTACTTATCAACCCTAGAAAATGCCTCCAGGCTAATTATTTTAGAAGTGGGCGTGGACTATTTGTAGAGACACAACTTCCAGTAGTCTAATTTAGGAGGTCTATTTTTAATTCCTTGTCTTGCTACCGAGTATTAATTTTGAAAGAGAGCCATCTCTTGAGAGATTATTATCATATAATCTTGTACTTAGGTACTCATGGAACACGATACCTTAAAATATTCCCTCAACAAAAAGCATTAAGTAAAAACATAATACAGAGTAAAGAAAAACGCAAAAACAAATCCCCAAAGCCCCTTGAAAGGTAAAAAAACATTTTCCCACAGAATATATTCAAATTACACCATCTCTCTACAAACTAGACACCCCAAAACACAAAACCAATTTATATTCAGTAAATTATAATAAAAGAAGCGGACGTATTAAATTCAGGAGTAAAACATCGTAGGGCATAAGAAATGGCGTAGGGCGCTCTCAATAATTAAAAGTCATTATATAAATCTTGCTTAATTTGAATTTAAGACTGTCAATTTTGTTTCTGTTCCATCTAGTATCATTGAGGACATTAGAGGAATTAGTACGTGAAATGGAGTTCGACGAAGTCGTCGGAACGAATGGGCCCGTAGGGAGCGAACGAACGAATGAGTGAATGAGTGGCTTACTAAATTCTGAAAGCGCCATCGCAGGTGCTTTGTAATGGAAGTCGTAAAAGCCGAGTGCGAACTAAAAAATGAGTGAACGATGTTTGAGAGTAAGTATAATGGCGTGTAAGACGCTGGAGGGTAATTTGATAAATCTATTGAGCTTGGAATCGTGACAAACTCTATGTTATATGTAGTATGTGAAAAGGTCTAAATTTATCGATTGAAGAATGGTTAATAAATTGGTGATATTTAAACAGCAGTACCATTTGTAATATTAATTTATCAGTACCTAGAGTAGGCAGTCATACTTGGATATATCTGAGACCTTACTAAATACATAAGGTATTGTATTGTTTTCAATTTATCAAAATAAAGTTTTTATCTGGACCAGTAGCAACAATTTAACTATTATTTCATTTGTCCACCAAATCCTATCCTGTTTACCCGTAGTTTTACCAAAAAAATGACTCCTCAAAGTCAGACTTCGTTGTTTTAATGTAAACATCATAATCGAATCATTTGCAATTTGTTTCGCTTCTATCTCGTGCCCGAAAACGATTAGTCGAAACGCGGTTATACGAGATTGAGCCTGTTCATAATACACTTTTATACAGAAGGCCTGATATCTAACAAAAGAGTGAAAATAAGAAAAATTAAAGCAGGGAAAAACAAACACTATCACTTCTGTAGTTCAGTGAATAGCTATCTCTTAAGATGAAAGGGTGTTTATGAAAGAAAAATTACTACAATTGTAAAGATTTAATTGAAAGAGTAAATACAACAGTAATAATACATATTAACACTGCCTATTGTGGCTCTACCTATGAAGTTTACGAATCGCTTGTCTGCACACACATACGTCTAACAATAATCAAACTTATTATCACGTTTATTAATTAGCAAGTTAAGGTTAGAGCACGTCTATCTCTAAATATATAAGTGGGTTATTTTCTAAAGTACTTTTTAATGGCTTCCCCAACCTGTCTGGCCAACGTAGGGGAGTGTAGGTCAAATCTTTCATTTAGCTCTGGTAAAGTAGAACAGATCTTTCAGTGCAGTTCTGCAGTGTATCTGTGTGCAATCTTTCGTTCCTGCAGTGGGGACTACACTAAATGTCCTGGTGAAGATGTTACGTAAATACTGCCCTGTTTCTTTGTAATTTTTTCCCTTAATTGGGCAGAGAGTCTACTGCCAAGCCTTCCTTTGTAATAAATCTAATTACGTGCTCTCATTACTGACAACGATCGAAGAAATCAGCACAATTTAAATTGCAATCGATCGTCTCCCACGGGACCTACTATCGGATCCCTGGAATAGACTTCACTCTTGGGGGTACTTAAAAACCGCGGAGCCGGGATTCTGGAACGATTTAGAACAGGAATTACGGATTCCAGCCAATTTACACGTGTAGAGGTTTTTAACTCGATAAAGTTTAAAAATGGGAGTCGGGAGAGCGTATATTTCGTGAGGGCTTTTGGGGAGATTTAAAGAAGGTTCAAGTCGCCTGGAGTCCTTTTTTGGTTTTGTTTAATTTTCTGCATACATTGGCTGTAAAAGTTTTAAAAGTCTAAAAGTGAATATTTATTTAAAGGCACTGGGTCTCTATCAGAAGGAACTCTAGGGGTGGAATCTCCATAGGCGTGGGTTAACGGGCAAGGAGATAATATCTTGGATGGTTGACAATCACTTTTCCTACAATTTAACGTTCCACCAAACTCAACACGCTTTCAAAGATAACCTCGCAGCCGCCTGCTCACACTTGACATGACACATCTGATTGACAGTTATCTTTTTCTGCGCATCAGTCGGGTGTTACGTTTAGGAATCACAAACCTTCTGCTCTACAGATTTCTACAGATAACATAATATTAAGATTGGTACTATTAATCATCAATAATAATTTGCAGCATCTGTGTCCGGCGCCGACATATTTTTATTCTGTTCATCAGATCCTCAAGCTTTAGCATATAGTCTTGTTTTAGATATAGAGTCAAGAAGAATCAAATTTTTAAGGAGTTAGTAAGTGTAAGGAGTTATTTTTTCTCTACCCTGTTGTTTTGTGTCATTCTTTCATTGATGTTAATAAAACTTCACTTTCTCTTTATTTTAATGCATTTCTGTAGCTTTGATTTTTATTTTCACCAATATTATGTCGGCACAATATAACACATATTGGAAGTGTAAAAGCGGCTTAAAGTTTTTAAAATTTCAACAAATACGCAGCTGTCCGGTCTCGTGCCAAAACAAATGGCGCCATCTTGATGGCTGACGCCTGATTCTACCTGTCAGTGGCGAGTTATTGCCCAAATACGGCAATAGATAAAGATTAAACGCCATGGCTGTTTTACGGTTATGTGTGCATGAGCGATATACGTAGCACGTAACTGGGTTTTTATTTGTTGCGACCTGCGTGTTTTTACCCGAATACGGTGAAGCTAAACGGAAGGATTATGATTTCGGCAGTCTATTTACGTACTTTCCTCCGTACTCCGTAGCGCCTAAACTCCGATTTTGATCAACATGGTTCAACATGATTCGTTATTATGGTCCGAGTAACATACGCTCTTCCCGCGACCTTCACCAGGTCGTCGGTCACCTAGTAGGAGGCCTGCCCACGCTACGTCTTCCAGCCCGTGGTCGCCACTCGAGAACTTTTCTGCCCCAACGGCCATCGTCTCTACGAGCTATGTGCCCCGCTCACTGCCACTTGATTTAAGCAATTCTGCGAGCTATGTCGGTCACTTTGGTTCTCCTGCGGATCTCCTCATTGCTGATTCGATCACGCAGGGAAACTCCGAGCATAGCCCGCTCCATCGCCCTTTGGGTGACCTTGAGCCTTCTTATGAGGCCCATAGTAAGCGACCACGTTTCAGATCCATATACCATCACTGGCAACACACACCGTTCATTGTGGAAAACCTTGGAGGAGGCCTTTGTCCAGCAGTGGACGTCATTCGGCTGAAACGAACGAACGAACATACGCTACATTTTGAGACGAAGAGAGAGAGAAGAGAACGCACACTTAAGTATGTGAGCCGAACGAATTGATGTTTTTCCGTAGTTAGTCCAGGTTACAGTTTTTTTAAACTATTTTTTATTGGACCGACTTGTAAACAAGTATTTTTTATTCTCTTTAAATAACCAAGAATTTTCTTTGAATTTTAAACGTGAAATTTCTTTTTACTGCTCCTAGTCGGGAACTCGGCGGCAGTCAGATATAAAATGCACGAAATGCGATCTTATTCGATTTAGCAGAGTGGTGTGGTGTCATTTTGAAATCTAATATTTTAGTCATGCATCCAATAAAATATAATACAGGAAGGCAGAAACCACACTCCGACTGGGTAATCTTTTGGATGGATATTTTAATGGATACCTAAGTAGATAATAAAAACCTAAAAATAAATTAGGATAAGTAGCTTTAAATAGGTCATTTATCCGAATTTTATCTCTCAAACCACCAGCTTAATGGTCCGTACTTAATAATGCCATGTGTCAGTTTTCGCCTGAAACTCATTTGAAACCCAAAAGTCTTCTAAAATGAATTGGTTTTATGTTTATAAAAGGTTGTCAATTTCTGGTATTTAAACATTTTATAAACCTTCAGTTGATCCGCTGAAGTTTAACGAAATAACATATGACTATCATCCCTATAAGTAACGTCGTAAGAACCTTTATGTTTGAAGAATATATCAGGTAGTATAAGTATGCATCAGAAAAATAACGATTCCTTTAAAAACTAGCATTAAATTTTTGTCGCCGCATCAAAAATCATACACGAAAAAGGAGCGTGCCACAAAAAGGTATCGTCTGTTTAATACGCCATGATGGCTTTAAAATTTATTTGCCCTGCGGGTGCTATTTATACCGCCGTTTCAAAAATGAACTGCGGTTATCGCAAGACGAAGGAACGTGTCTGGAATAGCAATTCGCCGAATTCCATCGCCGCAGGCAGTTTTCGGTAACTTCGAAAACGAACACGGACGTGATGGCGAATTCGTACTTCGCAATATAGACAATCAACGTTCGTTACGACGCAACTTCTTGTTAGGTGTTCGATATATTAATTAAGGGCGATGTAAGTTTCAAATTGTAATTTTATTTTCGGGAATGGAGTTTTCGATGAGTTTTGGACGCAACTCAAATACAGAGTGGATGTTGTGTGAGGTTTTGAGAATACATAATGTTAATTAGGTTTAAGTACTATGGCGATGAAAGAAAACATTATTGTTTCTTTAACGCATGTTGGTAAGCGTCTGAAGAAGAAACAACTTTATTAAAAGTTAATTAAAGCTATGCATAGTTTGTACACCCCCATTAATTTACTATTGCGTTTCGTTTGAGTTGAAGTGTGTTTAAGACGTAATATCAAATTAAGTTATTGACGTAAGGAATCACACTTACTCATGACAATAAGATAAGATATGATAATAGGATTAAAGCAGATTTTCAGCATAAGTAAAAATACGAAAAGTATCAAATTAGTGAAATTTCGATAAGATAGTTCCGACCAAAACATTTCTATGTTATTTTACCCACGTGCGTGGCAGCAAAATGTGACCACCATAACAGTATCGCTACTGGTTCATGGACCACATTCGCCCAGTTTCTTTTGGCTTTCAAAAATGGCGGCACTCTGTTAGCCGCCATTTCTTTTATTAATAGCGGACGGCTTATCTCAGAGAGCAAGACTTGAATGCAAAATATGACGAGCTTATGACTTATGAACGATTTCGCCTTTTCTAGGCCTTATAAATTATCGGCTTTCAATATTTCGCTGGATGTAATCTATTACGGAGTTCTCGTGAATAACCTTCGACAATAATAAATGATGTCTGTTTTTTATACTCGTTAATAAAGTTGGAAACTTCGGAGTCTTTTTAATTAGATTTTTTTCATAGCCATTGTTTTAGCGCGTAATTCTGAATTCTCGAAATGAAAGCTTCTTTTTTTTTATAATACACTGTTGTCAAGGGATATACTTTTATGATCGAATTATTTTGTGATAGCAAAGTATTTCGAAGAAAAAAGTATGAGAATCTTAATATTTTATGCTATTTAAAAAGGTATAACTGACCTAATAAGATTGACTAAAAGACACAATTCATGCTGCTTTTTGTCGTAAAAATACGTATAAAGCATTTGAAATAGGCGATGGTAAGAGATGTGATAAAAACAGATATTTATTTACTTATATAAATATATTTATTTATTAGGGATATCAACAGCTTACAGATTTCAATGTAACATTAAACACTTAACACTATGGAAAGCCAATAACAGATATCCACGTAGTAGCTTAGTTTAAATTATATCTGTGTACAAACAAACATTTGTGAAGAGCGGCTGAGAAAAAAAGAAGAGGCTCTTATTGTAAAGGATCGAATACATATTCTGATCGCATGAAGTGAAATAAATAAAATTGACGTACTCACGCGACTAAAACTTCGTCCAGTAACGCCCGTCGAAAATGCTAAACTAAAAATTTGTTCACCTTTAAAACTCCGCAATAAAGTAGATGTACGAGTATGTCCCCAGAGCGTCCGTATCAATGTAAACACGGATACTACAGGCAAACTCTTAGATACACTAGGTAACCTTATTTGCGAGGGATTTCTCCCAGTACGTACAGTCAGACTCGAAAAGATCCGTTTTGTGGCCTCAACGCTGTGGTTTAAAGGGAGTTGGAATGTCATGATCTTTTTTTGAAACTTTTAAATCCCGAATAGGGATAGAAAGACACGCTAAAACACTCTGTAATTTGTTTTCATTTTGAATCAATCTAATCTTTCATTAGGCCGTGATACCTCCAGATTTAGGCTAACCAATGAACTTCGACGAACGACAAAAAGTTTATGTTATTCGATCTATCATATTCCCTATGTTACATTCGAGTGCGTTTTTCGTTAATAACCTTATCTAAGGCCGCTACCAACCAGCCAATCTAGAAATCATTGGAAGAGGCCTATGTTCATCAGTGGACGTCTTGTGGCTGAAATAATGATAATCAACCTAATTTGACTACGTGAACTCATAAATTGTATGTGAATACTGTAAATTCTTCTTCAGACGATCTACAGACAGTAGAAAAATAATATCCCCGCCTAAGTCATCACTTTCTGAGGCCAACTGTACACATTGCGAGTTTAGCGGCGGCTTGCACCCAGAGATAAGTAAGCAACTTATGTAACGCGCACAAAATGGCGGCTCGAGCGCGCTGAATTTAAAATGGCTGAGATACTGCGCTGGCAGCCGATTGGTTATACACTGAATGAGTTAGGTTACATTATCTAAATATGTATAACTTAAAGGTACAAGGCACAGCCCAAACCACTGGATGGATCGGGCTGAAAGGGCTGGGCAAACAGGTAGATGTTATGACGTAGGCATCCGCTAAGAAAGGATTTTACGCAACACCACCCCTAATAGAGTAAAACGGGATCTACGCGTACGAAGTCGCGGGTGGCCGCTAGTAAAATATAAAATAGACAAATGTTTTGCCCCATCGCTACATCATCATCATTTCAGCCATATGACGTCCACTGCTGAACATAGGCCTCCCGCAATGATTTCCATAGTGACCGCTTGGTAGCGGCCTGCGTCCTGCCTTCCTGCTACCTTTATGAAGTCGTCGGTCCACCTTGTGGGTGGTCGTCCTACGCTGCGCTTTCCGTTTTCTTTATCTCCTTTATGACGATATGCGTTCCATGCAAAATGTCGTGTCGTCACACACAATGATATCTGTCAAAAACAAAATTGAAACAAAAAATTTAAGTAAAAAATCAGTAGATCACAGGATTAAAGGCCTTTTCCCAATATCAAAGAGAATAAGAGTCGATTTACCTCATTTTCTCGAATAAACCTCGCTTTAAAAGTCCAGTCGCGAGTTGAATTCCAAATGTACTGTGGAACATCGCTAGTCGATTGGTTATAAATCGAACATGTGCAGTTGCAGTCCGAATTTATATGAACGTTTGGGCGAGTCCACGGTCTTGACAGATGGAATGACAAGTTTATTATATTTTACACTAGCTTTTGCCCGCGGCTTTGCATCACTAAGGCTGGGTTACACCATCTTACTTCGATTGACTTTAACAAACGTCAAAATCTGTCAAACTCCATACAAAAAGCACCGGTTATCGTTATAGTTACGGTCAAAGTTTGGTGGTGCAAGTCAGCTTAAGTAGGAAACTAGCGTCCGCCCGCGACTTCGTACGCGTGGACCCTATTTTACCCCCTTAGGGGTGAAGTTTTGAGTTTTTTTAGGGTTTTTCCGGAAATTATTCGAACTTTTCTCGCGGTAAAAACTATCCTTGAACTTCAAGGAACATTAAAAAAAAGAATTGGTAAAACTGGTCCAGGCGTTATTGAGTTATGCGCTTACCAATACATGACACTGTCTATCTTATCCGAACTGTACAAAGCCACAATGAAAACCAGCTATTGTTTTAATCTTAAGATGACGCGTGTGCCTACACCTATACTAATATTGTGGTTATATTATGCTACAAATACAAGTATTTTATGTTAGGCATTATATTTGTATTTATTTGTGTTAGGTAGGTACCATGTTTATTAGGAGATCCAGCTCAGCGTTTCGTTTGCTGCGGAATAAATTTTGTTATGGCTAAAAGAAATCAGCAAATAATTTTATTTCTCTAACGTAGATATAAAAGAGAGATGGTGGCAACACGCATAAAATTTTCATTCACAACAAGTTGCAGCCCATTTTTTGAGACACGAACAAGAGATGAGAAGAACAATTTCAATACATTATACAGTTATTATAAATCTCATCACTAACCATGCAATTCGATGCTAGAAGTCATACCTTCAAATCACCATTATACGTTAACGTCTGTTTCATGGTCTTCGTGCATACTCATTCAGCTCTTGCACGAAACGAACTGGCTGTTCTCCCTAAGATATGCGTTGTATAACCACACAGCTCGTGTTTGAACATCCGGATATCGGATTTCAATTTAACTCCTACCCGCAGGACTGACTTGTTCAAAAACTGTGTGCCTACCATGAGTTTACGTTAGGTGAGCTCGCTAGCGAATACGTCAAAAAATTCTATGAAGATTTTATTTCTCGAAAGTAGCCGCTAGGGGCGCTGCACAATATGTCATACATTTAAATGTCATTTTATTACGCAGTCGCTAGCGAGCACACCTAACGTAAACTCATGGTAGGCACACTGATGTAGCATTTTTGTATACAGACAACAGTATGCAGAGCTAAACACTGTGGGAACTTATTTAGTTGAAATAAAAGCGAATTTTCAACAAAAATAGGTAGCCTGATGTTGTCGTCTGTACTAGGCGCAGGTTTGTAACAAACTGCCAGGTTCATCCCTTTTTCGTGTAGTAATTGGCACACGTCTGCTCTGCCGACAGATGGATTATTGTTTTGTTAAAGTACGCTTTCTGATGAAATGTATTTTATTTTATTTTTCAGAACAGTACTTTACTTGTTATTTTTGACTGGCTTTATTATTTTTGCATTATTAGCTGTGTAAGAGGGACTCCGTTTGCCTGTGGTAAATTAGAGAGGATCATGCTCCTGTATTGGTGATAATGAAGTAGTATAGCAATATTATTAGATGTTCACATACCTCTGAAAACTGTGAAATGAAAAATTGTACTTTATGCACACTGATACTGATTTTATAAGCCAGTTTTGAAACTGATCTATGGTATACCGAAGAGCTACAGTCCTATTCAAAATTTTGCCAATCTATTCCTTCAGGTTTGAGCAACAAAACAGTTTCATAGTCGTTCAGAAACCATAGGCAAAATAGACTTATAGCACTATATCGACAACCAATTTAGAACCTAATAGAAGCCAGTTGCAATTTAACCAGAATGTGACCTATATAGTGAAGGGTCAATATTGGCGGGTAGAAAATTATTTTGAACTAAATCAACAGTTTGCAGGGTAGAGTAGCCTCTAGTGATGGGTATAGGTTTGTTGGGTACCTGATTTTCAAATGTATTTATGATTTTCATATTTCAAGTAAAGAGTGTATTAAAATGTATTGTTGATAAGGTCTACCTACTTTTTGCTATAAGCAACGTCAATCCCGAGTACCGTTTTTACCGTGTTAAACCAAAGTCTAAACTTATACTATAAGAATTGAGTAGATAACATTACTGAATTTTATAGATTTATTTTAGTTATCATATTATCATATCAAAAAATAGCTGACACAAAAATACCAACTAAAAAGAAGGAAGTCAAACAAAAAAGCTTAGACAGAGCTTCACATTTAAAAATCTTTAAAAAGATCTGCAAATCGGGAATACGTCCAGGAGTCGCCGACATTATTTGTCTAGCCAGATCTTCAGCTAGATTTCAGTTTCCTATCGAGGCGGAAGCTGCTCCCTAATAGGGTTTCCGCCTGACTTGACTTACTTGACTTATGGTCCTATGTCCCCTAGATGGGGCAGAGGGCGTCCACAACAGTCCTCCATCTCGTTCGGTCTTGAGCTTCTCGCTTGATCTCGCTCCAGGTCTTGCCGATCTTCTTCGCCTCGTCCGCTACAGTGCGCCGCCAAGTTTGCCTGGGTCGACCACGTTTGCGTTTTCCTTGGGGATTCCAATCCAGAGCCTGCTTAGGGATGTGATCGGGGTCCCTTCGGAGAGTGTGGCCAATCCAGTTCCACTTGCGGCGCTTGATCTGCTGGTCGATCGGAATTTCGTGGCAGCGTTCCAATTCGTTTCCGCCTGAAGGAACCCTGAAAGGACTGAAAGTCGCCTTTAAACTAACTGTAGAACTCGGATCCGTTTGATTGAGGTCTCTAAGAGCTCTTTTAACACGGACTTTTGCTTTCGTTAACGAGATATCTAGTTATTTAACTTAATCGTCCTACGAATGGCTGATTAGATAATTAACTTTGGTGATTTGTCTACACTAATATTATAAAGAGGAAAACTTTGTTTGTTTTTGAATAGGCTCAAAAACTACTGGACCGTTTTTAAAAATTCTTTCACCATTCGAAAGCTACATTATCCACGAGTAACATAGGCTAAATTTTATTTTGGAAAAAAATAGGGTTCCGTAAAATATGTAGATAATGTAATCCACGCGCGCGAAGCCGCGGGCGGAAAGCTAGTATAAAATAAAGTGTGTTTGAAAGAGTTTCTTTAAAGAAAAGTATTTAAGTATGTTTATATCCGTTGTTTAGTACCCATAGTACAAGTTTCGCTTAGTTTGGGACTAGAAGCGCAGTGTAAAATGTCCAAGGATATTTATTTATTATTTTGTTTTAATTTCTCTTCCAGGCTTTGCTTGAGTTTCATGCCCGTTTTCACCATCAATCCCTAATTTTTAAGTGACCCATATGAAAACAAAAAGCCTGTTATGTGTTATCATAGGGGTCACTTAAAAATTAGGGATTGATGGTGAAAACGGGCATCAGTTTGTTGAAGTCTTTACTCTTCTTAAAATGTTGACAGATTGACGGAAGCTGGACGTTCAGTTAAACTGACGTTACATTCAAAAACTGACCGTCCATGTGAAAGATTCTATTGAAATTCACTGTAAACTGACAGTTTTTATTGGATGTCCACTGATCAGTTAACACTTAAAACTTAAACTGAGTGTGTATGAGAAATTGTGAGATTGTCATTCAGAGGAGCAGTCCATACAAAAAGGCAGTCATTAAGACGATCCAATGAGTCGATATGAATTTTTGCCCATTAACCATTTTGCCCTACTGTACATTTTTTATAGCAGTAGGTTATTAACTTCAACATAAAGGCAACTTATCCCAGGTACTCAGCTTCACCTGCAGTATTAAATTTACTTCTAAAATTGAAGGCAAACAGAATTCAAAGCTGCATTGAAATTAAATCCGTCGCGTCCACGGGAGTTATCTGACGATGCGAGCGAAGTTTGAACGCGACCGATTGCTGGAGTATGCACTGAACAACTTTTTGAATGTCAATGATAGGGAATAAAGTCGGTTATAATAATGTGCTGGGAGAAAAAAAGGAACCAAAGGAGTCAATTATTACCTACCTATTTTGTTTATTTCGTAATCGTCTGACAGGATTCTCTTAAATTGGGGGTTTTGGTTTAGATTTTCTTGAAGGCCTTTTGAAGTTCAAAGCTGGTCATGAGCCTCCTCTATAGAATGTCACGTTAAATAAATCATCTGTCTACCGGGTGGTAACTCGAGTAGAATTTAGGTCCATTTAAGATACCACAGTGTTTAGCTTAATGGTTTGTGAGGGGTGTAAAGCCTATTTTCTTACAATATTTTTAATAAAGAATTTATACACATTAAAGTAAGCTTTTACATTACTGTGTTTGATGTAAAACGTCCACTCTATGGGCCAGCGTCATAATGCAGCGAAATGTATGAGAATTTCCATGAAAAAGTATGCTTAAAATAAATGGCTTCCAGACTGAGATGACCGAGGCTCCATATTGTTGGGTCACGTTGAAAAATACATGCAATATTCAGACTTGCTTAAACACAGCTCCGCCTTTGTATGAGTTCGGAATCCTCAATTTAAGCCCAATGATATATGGGTGTGACGCGCAAGGCTGCAATTTATTGGAAGAGTAAAATGTCGCAATGAATGGGACTGTTTCAATGAAAGGTTTGCGATAGTTATGAAATTACAACGGACTGTATTTATGAAAGACTAGCTGTGCTTGCGACTTGGTCCGCGTGAAAATATTTGAGTAATATTTCCCGTATTTGCAACATTTTTCTTTACTGCTTCGCCCCTATTTGTTGTAGGGTGATGTTATATAGCTTAAAGCCTTCCTCGATAGATCAGATTTTTCAGGAATACAAAAAATACTATAACTTTACATTAAATGACATGCTGCAGCTCGTACGTGCCATTTTCAGTTGAATGTTACCAGATATTCTTTCAATCCATTTAACAAACTGAGCATACGGTTTATTACGTAAAAGCACTCCATTGTAAACGAACAATAAAACCCTTAATTTGAAAAATCTTGACTGAAGAATGCTTTGAGCGTATAAGGGTATAATAATATAAATGTGCTTTGGAAGAATAAAAGGAATTCCACAAAAGGGCTTCAGAAAAGCGAGATTTATTTTCACTGAAAATATAAGTGAAAGATGTCATCTTATTTGCGTGAACCGGAGTGTCAGTCTGTACGTGATCAAAGAACTTTAAGCTCCCGTTTATATACGGGGCTTAGCGCGGGGCGTGCGACCAGGCGTAGGCGGGTAGATCATAGTGATTAATTGATTATGACTAAAACATTACAGAAATTCGAAATTTCTGACATAACAGTTCCTTTTCAGGACACCGTACTGCATTTATTCTATGGTAGCTTACCTAAGTAGAGTATTTAAAAGTTTTTTCAGTAAAATCAGGTGACTCTCATTGCCTCAATGCTGTACCTATTGTTAAGGAGGGGAAGAAACATTACATTAGTTAAGTAAATCGTAATATTTGTCTCTCTCTGTCTTTTTTTCTATAGTCTATTTCATAATTAATGACATGGCCAATTTTCCTGGCTATACGGGTAGTTAAAGTAACAGTAAGACTAACTTTATGAGCCACCACATGTTAGATGGCTAAGCATGACATGGCACAATCGGTCAGACGTGGCGGGAATCTATTCGTTTTTTACTCTAACTCTATCCCTTTTTAACCACTCCGTAAAGTCGTTTACCATCCATAGGCTTTAAGCACAGTAGTCTTTTGACCACGCGTCACACAGTCTAGGGTATCGCCGCTACACGACCGTGGCCTTAGACCCGACGCGACGCATTGTTCTTCCATAAACGCCTAATCTCTCCTCGGAAATTGTCCCTTGATACGCTTCCCCCATTATCCTCCTCGGAAATAATGAAAAAATGTCCGCTAAAAGTTTTTATTGTTCTTAGAAAGGGTTCAATTAAAGTGCTTTTGAAAACAAGCAAACAAGCCGCCGGTCGTCAAATTGGCTCTTTAGCATAATTGGATGGGATTTCCTTAAGAAACTTTTAAATTATAGTCGACAAGAGAAATGGAAAATCAAAGAGGCTTTCAGATTGCTAATCAGTTTAAACCATTAGAATTACAGCGAATTACTTGTTTATTTTTTCCGGAGCCACTTTAGTCCTTAATTGAGGAGTATTTTTTTAATAGTGTTGTAGAAGATACTATCGATTTGTCAGACTTTGTCATGGCTACTATCGATAGTATCTCGGAGTAGTTCTATGTTACCATATCACAAAGTTATAAATGATTGAGACCAAAGTATTTCATACGAAGTAATTCCACTTATGCCGTGTTCAATTTCCATAAAAGTTAGCAGTGTCACTACCAAAATGTTTCACTTTAAAGTCTATTAAAGTGTTCTAAAAGCGATTTAACAACACTACTACTGTTTATTTTCTATTACATTTAAGTAATAATAGTATCGATACATGAAGCACAGCAGTGATTAAAAACTATCGATACTTTTGATCGATTTCCTGCAACACTTAAGTGCGGATAATCTGAAGATTTGCATTTAAACTGTCTTTGCGTCAGCTCTGGGAGCCCCTTCATTTAGTCGCTTAATCCATATACATAGAGTGCTCTAAAGCATAATTAGGAATAAGTAGTTTTAGAACAGTTGAATTGGGAATTCTTCAATGGTGGATTGGGAATTACGAAGCCACGTCTTACCTCGTTACATGTCAGGAACTAACGCCCGTATTTAAAAACATTATGAGGTCTCACAGTGCGCGTGGATGCACAGGGTTACACACGGAACAATCTCAGAGCTCTAGTAAACGCTGTGCGTTCGATTTGCTGCTTCACTTAAGCAAGCATCGTTTGTGAATACGGGCGTTAGTATCAGCGAAATGAATCATGTTTTCCAATGAAATCGCTGATATGTTATCCTTTGGACCACCCATATGTAAGATAGATTAATTATGTGGGTTGGCGGCACTGAGTAAAATACATTTTTTTAAATTTCCCTTGACCTCCACTCTTTCTGTTGATGTCGTGAAAGTTACTAGGGGATAAATATGCCTGCCTAGGCCTAGAGATATTCTCTGTAGTAAACCAGAGTCATGCTTTTGCAATGGAGACAGAACTGATGATGATAATGATTTTTAAACGGTTTTATTTAGCTTACATTACATCAATTAATAAGTAAAATAAGTTCTAATTCTCAGTGGCCAGCCACGTGGTTAATAAGTTGAACGAAAAAAACTGATCAAACATTTTAGTGCAATAAAATGTGTAATCATTTTTTTTTATTGATATTTTTCTTTTGTTCTCAGGTCGTAGAAGACTGGAAGTTCATGTCCATGGTACTGGATCGTTTCTTCCTATGGCTGTTCACCATCGCCTGCTTCGTGGGCACCTTCGGGATCATCTTCCAATCACCTTCGCTGTACGACACCAGGGTCCCGGTAGACCAGCAGATATCCTCCATACCGATGAGGAAGAACAACTTCTTTTATCCGAAGGACATTGAGACCATTGGGATTGTCAGTTAAGTTCGTAATTTGAAGAAAAAAAAATTTATTGGCCAAAACTTATGACCCAACACACGAGTCATGACTACGATAGATGTGACTCTACCTGGGTGTCACGATGCGTCACAGTGTCAGTGCTATGATCAGTATTTAAAATATTCGTGAGGATTTGATCAGTATAAATTAAACCTAAAGTATAAGTTAAGAAGCTATTGGGTTTTGTCATGTAGGAGTAACGTAGGGCAAAGGTTCATTGATGAATCATAATAAAATTATTATTAATTAAAATAAATTATTGTATCCTTCACAAAATATACGTTTTATGGTAAAGAAATTATTTTTTTTATGGCAAATATGTCTATTTAGATTAGACAAAAATCAGATTACGTCAATCACCCTAAAGGAATTAATATTATTGATGAAAAGGAAGCTATTGAAAATAAGCCACTGAATTAAGTGATGATTTTTTTACTTAAAATAAATTAACGTGTTCAGAAATTGACACATTTAATTTTAAGCATTAAGATTCGTTATACAAATGTAGGTATATTGTTATGTGGTTTTGAAAAATGTATTTTCTTTCGTTTTTTTTTACATAAATGAACAATAATATCATAGGTTAATAGTAAAAATAAATTATTAATCTTAAAGTATGAGAAAATACTCTACATAATTATGCAATAGTATTAGAAACTAAGAAATAAATTATATTGCCAATAAGAGTTTTTAACGGCTGTGAATTTAAGTTTTAATGAATTTTATAACTATGGCAATGTTTATAATAGAATAATGTGTACCTACTTAATGTTTCTTATTAATTATCTGTGCACAATAAACTTGAATTATAAATCAGTGTTTTTATTTACTCACTCATCTCAGATAGATTTATAAGAAAAGCTGAAGTGGCAATGGGCAGGGCACATAGTACGCAGTCTGACGGCCGATGGGGCAGCAAGGTTCTGGAGTAGAGGCCGCGTACCGGAAAACGCGGCGTGGGACGTCCATCCACAAGGTGGACCGACGACATCATAAAGGTAGCGGAAAGGCGCTGAACGCAGGTCGCTACCAACCGGGCATCATGGAAAGCATTGGGGGAGGCCTATGTTGAGTGAGCAGTGGACGTCCTATGGCTGAGATGATGATGATGATGATGTTGATTATTCTATAAAAGTCAAGTTAGCACACTAGAGACACCTCCGATATTTCATATTGGACCCAATGACTAATAGAAGTGAAAAGATTTTGTCCTACTGTAGAATGTATTTTATTTTGATCAGTCACATTATCGATAAAACGATATTACGATATTACGATTTCGATACTATCGTTGACACAATTACAGCAAAGCTAAGATAAAGTCTAGAACTTCTAGTGTATTTCTAGAAAGTCTAGAAAATTGAATAAAGAGCAAAAAAAAGTCGTCCGGCAAGCGAAAGGTCGTGGGTTCGATTCCCGCCTTAGGCAGTTAGATTTTTTCAAGTTGTTTATTTAAAATTTAGTTTGAAAAGCGACTCTAATCGCTAAGAAAATTTTATCAAGTGAAAAAAGTGGTTTGAAATAGTATTTCTCGTTTTTTAGTTAAATCAAACTATAGGAAATATTATGAACAAAAACAGGCCCTACATTATTTTCATCCTTTTATCTCATTTAGGACATTTGGAAACAGATTTAAAAACGGGCATAGGACATACACTTGGTGACTTGCTTGACGACACCAGCTACGTTCGTGGCTTCGAATCTCCCAGAGGGCAAAGAAAAACTACCATAAGCAAACAAAACATATATTTTTATCCAAGTCATTTGTGCCGTATCTCCACAAGCCTTGTTATGAGGTCGAACAAGCTCAGAGGGCAGTCGTCGAGGTACCTGTCACAGTTCCCTCTCTGGCCCTCCAACTCGGCTTCGTAGTAGTCATCATCTAGACCCTCTTCGCGCGATGACGATGGCCTGAAAAGTAAGTTTGAACCTAAATTTTAACTCAATCTTTGGGCAAAGCGGGAAAGAAGGTGGTGCAAAAAGGTTTTATGTTGAAGATATTAAAATGCACGCAGATAAATGAACTAACTACTTATTAGAGCATAGTTTATTTTCAGGGAAGATTCGACGATATTTTTATCATGACACGAAATCCTCAGCTTCATGCAGACTTTATAGCAAAACAAACCTGTAGTTCAGAACAGTTCAGAACCGTTTGGTTTAACAATATTACAGAAAAGCTTATCCATGGCCTGATGTTTCAAACAGTGACAGTGTGAAGAACTATTTTAAAAGTTTATCTTACGTAAATATAATGTGCATGATGTGCCCAAGGAGTCCATTGTGGTGTAGCGGGGTCTCCGCAGCCTCGCAAATGTTTCTCAGCATGCACTCTTTGCCATTCATGCCATGTCTGAAACGTATGAAGAAGTGGTTAAAGTTAAAATAAATAAAATCCTAATCTTCAACTGAAATTAATCCAAGTAACTGAAAGGCGTGCATAAACGCATTTATGTGTGTAAAATACGAAAATAAAAATAAATTTTATCAGCTGAGTTCATGGAAGATATTCCAAAATAAGCCGTTTTGAGCTGTTCATTGAAAATAATTTTATACTCGTAGTGTAGAAAATGTAGAGACTTATATTAGTTTTTATTTATTGTAGCGTTATCTAGTTATTTTTTAATTTAATGCCGTCCACTGCTAGGTACATAAAGGTTTTCCCCACGGAATTCCACTTTTTATAGTAAAATAGCAAAACAATGCAAAAAAATGCATAATCCTCCTGGGCGTAAGTAGTCTGATAAAAAAGTTTTGTGTATGTCAGCTTATCAATATCCCTCTATTTTCTCTTTGTAGAACGATATTCCAGCTAGAAGTTTAAGATTTCAAGCTCTACGTCATTTTCCCTCAAAGTATTACCAGCACTTGTCCCATAACACGTACAGAATGTCAACACATTGAAAAGGGTACTTTATGCACTTACTCCTTAAATCTGTTTTCCAATACAGTGTATGCCAGCTCCCGCGTTATGCTCCTGGTTTGCCGGGAACTTATAATCTGGAAATGTTTGAAAATATGGAAGATTATAGAAAATGGTTGAACAAGTTTGGTATAGAATAGTCTTGCTTTAAGTCGATCAAATCAAATAATTAATTCAGTAGGTACATATTTAGGCTTAGGTCCTTTCCATGGCGCTTATCATCATCATCATCATCATCATTTCAGCCACAGGACGTCCACTGTTGAACATAGGCCTCCCCCAATGACTTCCACATCGCACGGTTGGTACCGGCCTGCATCCAGCGCCTTCCCGCTACCTTTATCAGGTCGTCGGTCCACCTTGTGGCGCTTATACATGTCCCAAATAGGTATAGCTTGCCCTACCACCACTTCGGGACAACATATAGGTTGGTGCTGAGAAGAAGTGACAGAAGAAACCCAGTCACCTTTGTCAGTCGGTGATATTTAGTTGTCTACTATGTCCCAATTAGCATCTAAATAACAATAGTATACATATCGTATTTCATTGTGTATGGAAATGCTAGTGCGCATTTAAAGTTAAGATCTACTCGTACTTTACAACAACAAGTAAGGTGTGAGAACCAATTCGTCCCACAATAGTGCAGGATTAATGTAATGTAAATAAGAAAACATAATAAGCAATAAATATAGCGAAATTAAAATTTCATCAATAGACACACCGTAATTGAATAAAATTCTGGATTCATTCGACATTGATTATATTGAATGGCCATTAACATAATTACGACAAAACCTAAGTGCCTATTAACCTAATAATTTTAATGAAGATCGGGCACCCTGTAGGCTTCTAAAATATTTCTTATCCTTATATCAACGCAATTTTACTGATCTCCAGGTTGCCTTAATTTAATACAATGTTGCGTAAGAGACTGAAAAAGGTGACTCATGCCCGTTTTCACTATCATACCCTAATTTTTAAGTGTCCTCTATGGTAACACATTATATGGATTTTGTTTTCATAAGGGTCATTTATAAATTAGGGATTGATGGTGAAAACGGGCACCAGTTTCTTCTGCCACTTCTTCTCAACACCAGTCCATAAATGTTGTCCGAAGTGGAGGTAGGGCAAGCTATATTTGGACAAAACGGGCATCAGTTTCTTCTGCCACTTCTTCTCAACACCAGTCCATAAATGTTGTCCGAAGTGGAGGTAGGGCAAGCTATATTTGGACGAGTAAACTCTCTTTCTGAAAGCCTACTTGCAAACGTTAAATGACTTTATTGCAGGCAATAGTTAGTTAATTAGTTTTGCAGGGCAATCAAAACCGCACTTAGCCTCTTGATTGGGCCAATGTGCGTGATTTGTGATTCATCTTCCTACTCCAACTCCAACCCCAGATTCACCCAGAAAGCAAGCAGCCGATCTTGGCCGCTACAGGCCTCCTGCAGCGATGCTGGTGATTGGACAATTTGAGCCCGTTGATCTGCTACGGTTCTGCAGGCAATATTGCACACTATATTGCAGGCAATATAGCATCGTCGTTTCAGCCAAATGACGTCCACTGCTGGACAAAGGGCTCCCCCAAGATTTTCCATAATGAACGGTCTTGCGCTGCCCGCATCCAGGCTCTTTCTGCGACCTTTACCAGATCGTCGGTCCACCTAGTAGGAGGCCTGCCATATATGGACAATATAGCATACGATATTGGCAATATTGACTTCTGACTCTTACCGGCAGGTTTGGGAACAGGACTTCGTCAATCTCGGTGATGTTGGTGATGACGCTGTAGTTGGACTCGAAGTTGTATGAAACGAACACGTTCTTGTCGGGAATGTCTATGGGCACGGCTATGGCTACGAACGTCTGGAACAAGGTAAAGTTACGTGAAATCCATGTACACAATATACGATAGATTTTTCCTAAAAGGTTCTCTTCGAAGGATAAATGAGACAATGTGACATAAATCGATAAAGCATAGATATGAATTATAGAATTTAATCCAAAATTGCATTTATTGCAAACATTTAAGATGCCATAGCGATAAGTGCTATGTGCCATTGTCTCATAAAAAGAGCTATTTGTATGTAAATGTGGTGCGTGGCCTTTGTTCCTAATATTTATGTAAAAATCAAAGACTTGAGACTTTTTTGTCTAATTAAAGGAACTCATGGTAGACAGTGTTACAGAAGAATGAAGTTACTGAATATTTTGCTCAATAGCTGAAGCCTATTTCAAGACTGAAATGATGAAAATCCAATGTTTAGTATGTTGATTTTAGTATGATTAAACTTTGACTTACCCCGTAAAGACTGGTGGGAGGGAAAACTAGAGCTCTCTTTTGACGATCACTTCTGCCTGGACAACTTGTGAAAAGCAGCCCTCTAGAAATGAAAATTTTAATCAAATGATTTCACAATAATTAAATAACGAGTTTGAAAAATCATTGGTTTCCACACTTACAATAATATCACAACTTTGAAATACTTCATAGTTTTCACTATCTAAACACAGTCACAATACACTCATCTATTTCTACGTATGATGTACAAACTGGTACTGACATATGAAATGTTAAAACATCTGTCTCTATTTGCTCCACATTGCTTACTTGGTATAGAAAATT
The DNA here is from genome assembly GCF_963855985.1 of Ostrinia nubilalis. Classification (NCBI taxonomy): domain Eukaryota; kingdom Metazoa; phylum Arthropoda; class Insecta; order Lepidoptera; family Crambidae; genus Ostrinia; species Ostrinia nubilalis. Next base: position 12,431,847 of record NC_087103.1, read on the forward strand.
ATAGGGTACACGCTAAATAATTGCGCACGTTAATAGGGTTCGAGAGAAAATTACTTTTTCTTTTTAAGAGTAAACCGTGAATTTTATTATCAAGCATAAATGGATAGATAATTTACGTAGCTTTAGATTTTGGCTACATAAGAGTTGCAGCGGTGGGAACGAGAGGGGGAATAGTTACGTAAATTAGGCATCTACGTAAAACTTAACTATGCACATTTTTTTTTTAAATGAAACTTATTCATTAGACAGACGAGTTAGGTACCAACGTATACGAGTAAATATTAATAAAAAAAAAATTAATAGTGACATTTTGTTGTTATTGTTATTGCGGAAAGCTCAAAGTATTCATAACAAAATGATTTTTTACCGACATTGAAGATATATTACTTAATTTAATAAACAAGTCATCACATTTTTACTAAATCACAAAAAAAAAAAACTATTTTTAAAATCACAGTTCAAGGGATCAAAAACCTGTGTTTGTCTCGCACCCTAAATTATCGCATGGTCAGTAAGTACAGTCAGCCAAAAGTTCCGTTATGTGTCAATAAGTTGTGTCGTGGCGCGCCACTAAAGGTGCTAAGTGACCGGAGACCCGCGACCTTACGGCTCTATCACGAAGTGGGTTCAGGCATTGAGTGCAGCCACAGTGTATGTGGATGCAGTAGGTTAGTATTTGTTAGACTAATTAAATTAGTTCTTCATCATCATTATCATATCAGCCACAGGACGTCCACTGCTGAACATAGGCCCAAAGACTTCCACGATTTTTAGCGGTCTGCATCCATCGCCTTCCTGCTACCTTAATAAGTTCTTACAAATCATCAAAAATGCTCTTAAATGTCTCAATATTTTTTACTCTAACAGTGCTGAGAGAAACATTTGTTTGTTGTTTCAGCTGAGTTTATTTCAGCGTTTCTTCTCAGCACCCGCCATAATATGCGCTGATAGAGCAAAAAGATAAGGAGATAAGCGCCAACATTTTGTCTAAAATGAGTAAAGATTTTTCATTTTCATTTTCCACTAAAGACGTCCACTGCTGGACAAAGGCCTCCCCCAAGGATTTCCATAAATACCGGTACTGCGCTGCCGGCATCTATGTGCATCCCGCTACCTTCACTGGATCGAAGTAGGTTAATGTCCGGTATATATTGATAATTTTATGCATATACTAGCTGTTGCCTATATCCTTAACTTCAAGCTCCTTCTATTTACTTTTGATTAATTTTGTTGCGGGCCCAATGACAGTTTTATTTGCTGTGCTTAATGATTATCTGCTTACCTCACCTCTTTACCTTACACTCTATGGTAGAGTCCAGTTGATCCTTTTCCTTTAGATGTATATTGGTGTTTGGTGCAGTGTCAAATACCAGACTAATAGAGCAAACACTGACGAAAGTTGACTGAGAAAGTTTATTTGCTTCCAAAAAGGTTATTTATGTTACGATTACACGAATATAAGACCGGTAGCTTTTACCCCGTATGTAAAAAAAATGTGAGAGAAGTCGATATTTTTAAGAATATTACTGAGCAGGGCCCTGGCTACGTATACATTATGAAATATCTATATAAATAAAAATGAATTGTTGTTCGTTAGTCTGATTAAAACTCGAGAACGGCTGGGCCGATTGAGCTGATTTTGGTTTTAAAATGTTTGTCGTAGTCCAGGGTAGGTCTAAACGGTGAGCAAATAAGGAAAAATTGCGATGGCTTATTTATTCCCTTTAAGAGTAGGCGCACACCGTTGATTTTTAGTTGGCCGATAGTTGTGCCCGATTTTAATTTGTATGAAGAATCTGCCAAATCGAATCGGCGTAGTGTGCGCACTCCCATACATGCCCATACTAATCAACTGCCTGACTAAACTATCGGCCGACGAAAAATCAACGGTGTGCGCCTACTCTAAGGCGGAACAGAGTTCGCGGGGTCAGCTAGTTTTAATATATAATTTAGGTTTCATCTAAATTAGTTCCTATGTCTAGTTTAGTTGTAAACAAACATGACGCTCGGCAACATGAAAGATCATCATAATTTCAGTCAACTCATAGGATGTCCACTGCTGAACATAGGCCTCCCCCAATGATTTCCATAATGATAAAAGAAAGATATGTAGTGGAAACTACTATTAAGCACTTTTTAAAGTAATTTTATGCAATATTCCTCAAGAAATGGCTGCACTAAGTAGTTGAGATTACTTACCCTCGGAACTTAAAAATAATATAACGCCAATTAATATCAAACATAAAATTAAAACGCATTTGCTTCTGAATATGAAATAAATGAGATGTCAACATATCGGGTATTGTTTAGATTCGGGATGATTAATTAAAGTCATAAAATATTGTAAATTAATTGAAATTATTATTGTAACCATAAGTATCGATGTAGAACTGCAACAGCATCAACACAAACCTTAGTGGTTTCCTGAATGCTGTCAAAACAAATTTTGTCTGTAATTCTTTTTATTTGGTAAATAAATGAAAAAAAAAAAAAAAAAGATAATTATTCCTAATTACAGCAACATAAATAGCTTTTCCTTTCAGCAGAGTAACTTACCTAATAGTTCCTGGATTCCCTACTATCTTATTAAAACAGACTCTATTCCAAAGCTGTAAGGTTCTTCATTAACCAAGCAATGTTAGTTACAGTAATCTGAGACCAGAATCTTTGGAATATAGACCTTAAAATGATGATAATTAAAGGCGTTTCTGCTTGATAGGGTTCCATAAATGCTTGTGCCTTACAGGTGTAAAGGTAACTTACGAGGAAGCGTTAGTTATTGTTGATGGACTGATGGGCTTCTCTTAGCAATTTGCATAATAACAGCTCCCAATGTACGTAACGCATAGTATCTCTACAAGGAAATTGAATGCTTGGGATAAAGACCACGTTGTCTTGTTTGGCTTTGAATAGTTTAGACTGTGGAGGATAATAATATGGCTGTCGATTTGCTGAAGTGGTTGGAAACTCACCTGCCGTCATAGAGGTCCGATCCTATAGATTCTATGGACAATAAAACATTAATTTGCTTAAAAGTGTTTTATTAACTTAGTATTAACTATGTATAGTGTATTTACAAGGAAAAGTATTTAGATAGTTATGTAAAATCGTTGTCTGATACTCTATTAACTTTGCATATTTTTGTAGTAAAATATCTAAAGAAGGACATCAAACTCCGCTTACTTTTGAAAAAACAATAATTGAAGCCATAATTCGGCAACAATAAGGAATATACAAATACAAAAATATCTTGTTATTTCTGGCAGTATTAAATAACTTAAATTAATGATTGATTAGTTCACTGATATCTCTTCAATTTAAATATTGCAATAGTAACGGACTACACTTGTTTCCATACTGGTAGATTATAAAAATTAGGTACATCTAGACACGCGGCAGGGTGTCAAGCCAAGTTCAATTCATAGTTTCAACATGCCTGATATTCAAAGTTAATTCTCATTTTATGACGTTTGTGTAAAACTTTTGCTATAATGCTTTCTCTACATGTACTGAAAATAGATCCAACGGGCTCTCAGGACATTGTATGCTGTATCTCCCGCATTCTTCGGCCATTCCGTAGTATTCCGCTTCGTAGTACGAGTCTTCTACTTCTTCTTCTAGCATTGACGCTGATGGCCTAAAAATGTAAAAAAAAAGTCATAAGATTTTTGACTTATTTAATTTTGCAATTAGGCTGTTAAAATGGTTTTACAGGTTGCAGACGTTTTTAGGCCCAGTGCTGAAAATAAGCGCTAATAGCCCAGTCACTTTAATAGAGTTTTAATATTAATCTACGATGTAAAATGCTGTTTTATTCGCTTCACTTCGCAATAAAATGTATGATTTTTTTTCTCTACGTAAAATACATATTATTACTTTTACATGTTTTTTGCATTAGACTTATCTAGATACTTATTGCAATTTACGAATGTGGGAGAATGAGGATCAGTACTGTTGCAGAAAATTCAATAAAACTAGTATCTACGTTAATCTTTAAGACATAAGAAAGATATATCTTTTTGAATTATCCAAATCGGACCATTACTTACGAAGATATTAAGTAATAAACATAGGCCCTTTTATCCGCTAAAAGTCAACGTACGCAGGGCCGCGTGACGTCACTATATCCGAATCGAGCGCAGCCGGCGTACTATTGGGATGGAAAATATTTTTTTCCAGCTAAACTATCAGTTTTAGAAAAAAACTTTTAATAAAATTTTTCATCAAAATAAAGTCGTCATACCCAGTTTCTGGCATTTCTGGCATGCGGGGGGTGTCTACCCTGCTTCTGGCCGAAGGGGAGTCATATCCAGCTTATGCTTATGGCCTGGGGGAGGGGCAAGCCTTACCCAGCTTCTGGCCTGGGGGGAGGGGGAGGGGTCAAGTCATACCCAGTTTCGGGCCGGGGGGGGGGGGGGGGGGGGTAAATCATACCTAACTTCTGGCCGAGGGGGAAGTCATGCCCAGCTTATGACCTGGGGAGAGGAGGGGGGCGGGGGAGTCATACCCAGCTTCTAGGCTAAGATTAAATAGATTGAGCAGCTGTCCTTTCCTGCAGCAGCTGGCCCGCCCATGGGAACGGCGAATAGATAGGTAGGTACGTAGGTTTAACTCAGAAAAACTAAATAACAGGTAGGCATTGCGTGTACATCGAAATGATCTTCATAGCAATGTCTTGTAGCCTAGGCAGAGTGTATTTGCCTCAGCTATACCTTATTGTTAGAAGTAATTAAATTAATACTTATATATTTTTATATTTTACTAGGAAGAAGACAACACTTATGAACACTTTATTTGAATAAATCGCCAAATATACCACCGCGGAGACCCCAATTGCGTCTCTGCGTTCCATTGAATCGTATGGATTTTTTGCGTTATTTTTCACAATTTCTATTTTTAAAAATAACCTATCGATAGCTTACTTTATTCTGATGAATAAATGTCATTACAAGTTTTTCTCTAAAACTGATAGTTTGGCTAGAAAAAAATATTTTCTATCCACGCAGTACGCCGGCAGCGTTCGGATCGGATATAGTGACGTCATCGTCCCCGCGCCGGGCGGTCAGTGAACTTTTTTAGTAATTTGGCCATAACTTCGTCAATTTTTGTCGTAGAACAAAAATTTTTGGACTGTGTATTAAGGATTTCTTAGCCCTATAAATCTGCATTCACAGCTAAAAATCGAAATGATCCTCATTAGTCACAGTTTTGTGAATAAATATAAAATCAAAACGATGAAGTAAAAGGCCTGAAAATTAGTGTGATCTATTGTTAAGTCCATTCAAAACGTCAAATCATTAATCAAACATACCATACATCATTCGCATGCGTTCTGGGAAATTTCACTAGTTTTTGTGGACCAAACTTACTAACCGTTGGCGGCCTAAATAATGTACCAACTTTGGTAGCTTAACACTACTTCGGTAATTTAGTACAATATTTTTACTAGTTAGTTACATGCTAGAATTATATTATAGGTTAGGAAAATATTAGGAATTAGGCCTTTACTACATGATTAATGTTAATAATTAGCATAACAGTTGTTATAGAATGACGACCAGCTGTCAATATTGACTCACGCCCGTATTCGTTAAAGTTACTATGAGGTCTCACAGTGCGCGTGGACGTACAGGGTGACACACGAACCAATCACAGAGCTCTATTCAACGCTGTGCGTTCGATTTGCTACTTCACTTAATAAGCAAGCAAGCATCGTTTGTGAATACGGGCGTGAGTTGCTAAAGTTGTGCTGAAGCATTGTCCCGAAGTAGTAAATGTTATAAAATCATATTAGGATTGGAACACATAATCCTTCAGCTCATTTTATAAACTTAAGAATTTAATTATTATTACTGACGGGATTGCTACCTTAATTTTGAGTTTCCGATATTTCGGCACTGTTGCAAGCGCCATGGTCACGGAGTAACTGAAGAAACTTGCGGGTGAGATGTTACTCCGTCCGTGACCATGGCGCTTGCAACAGTGCCGAAATATCGGAAACTCAAAATTAAGGTACATGGTAGCAATCATCATTTCAGCCATAGGACGTCCACTGCTGAACATAGGCCTCCCCCAATGACTTCCACATCGCACGGTTGGTAGCGGCCTGCATCCACCTTTAACAGGTAGCAATCCCGTCAGTAATAATAATTATGTTAGTGACCATGAAAGTTTAAAACAATATAGGTACCTACTTAAGAACTTGTTAAATAAATTGTAGTATCTTACGTTAGAATAAGATGCAGTAAGTCTCCAACGACGCCGTTGTGGTGGAACATTGCGCTTGCGTTCTCGCAGATGCTCATCAACAGACAGCTTCGTCCAGGGTAGCCATACCTGGAAATTGATATTTTCAGTTAAATAAAAAAAAAATAATAATAGTCCTTACTCGTATTTGTGGCGTTCAGTTTAATAAGTTATTTAAAAGGAATATCATAAACTAGCTATAAATTGCCCAATTATCTATTGAAAGAAAATAATGATAACAAATTCTCAAAAGAACTAAAAGAGCTTTTAAGTACAAAATGTTATTACACTATAAAAGAATATCTAGATGATAAAATAAGATGAGTCTATTAATCTAATAATTAAAAAAGCCTCCTCTCTTATATTTTATATTTTAAATTGCAGCGCCCAACAGGGTCCATAATTAACTGTATTATCACACTGTAACACCTATATTACCTACTATGTATTATGGAAGCAATAAACATATTGAGTATTGAGTATTGAGTATTGAGCTTTCCGTCCGCGGCTTCGCCCGCGTGGAATTTTGTCTGTCACAGAAACACTTTATCGCGCGCGTCCCTATGTCCCTAAAAATATCCTATGTCCTTTCCCGGGACTCAAACTATATCAATGCCAAATTTCATCAAAATCGGTTCAGTAGTTTAGGCGTGAAAGCGAGACAGACAGACAGAGTTACTTTCGCATTTATAATATTAGTATAGATTAATCTTGTAAAAATATCTTTTGTCCATTGATATATATAAGGTCTTAATGTCCCTTAACCATGTGTTTTCAGGATTGGCGGAATATGGCTCCAAAGAGATTCAGGGTATTAATTTATTTGGATTTGAATAGGTATAATGCTTTATTAGTTTTATAAACATTCTGTCAGTTCAGCAGTCAAAAAAATGGATAAAGAATAAAAATATTGCTCGTTTGGTTTGAGTGAAGTTTTCCATTACATTTTTCTGGTTTCAACCTACAATTTCCAATCGTTATAAAACATTCGCTATAAAATAATAATAGTTTGTAAGCGAATCGAGGTGATATTAATCGAAAATCCAGATTCGCGGTGGCATCGCGATGAATGCTCGTGATTGCAACATTCTGGGTAGTGATGGGCGATAAAGAACATAAAAATTAAACAATCGATTAAAGGATTGCATTTAAATGATATTGAACTCGTTCCAAAAAGATTAAAAACGAACATTCGAATGGACTTTAAATGTTTGTTTATTCAGTTTATTCAGAAACTCAATAGCTACATTATTTTTTTTGTACACATTTTTCGGTCATCTTTGATATTTTTTGTGTTGTCAAATGCGAGTCTTTATTGAGTCTAAATTGAGAGTGCGATTTTTATTCTGTGGCACTTTCATAAAATATCATGTGTTAAAAGAGTTATTATTATATCACCATCGATACCATGTATTCGATACCATCGAATCATCGGATTAATTGAATATGCTTTTAGTAAAAATCGCATCGCTAATCCATCAGACGCTTAACCGGCAACCGATCATGCCACGTACAGGCGACAGTTATCAAGCTAAATACTGCATCTTATTACAGTTGTGTTAGGTGCGATTTTGCAATAAAATTTTATCGTGGTGTACTGTATTCGAATTGAGGGTTTAATATTCGGATGTTCCAACTTGTTGTTTCGGAGAGCTCTTTCGTTGCAGCACTCGTTTCGGATTATAATCATTGGTTTTATTTTCATGCTGTATTTTAGTGGGGATTTCATCTTTCGCATCCACTCGATCTGAGCGCTCATTATGTTCGTAATGTTAATTAGGTATATTTATATGTTTAATTTTGGGTGAGTTAATGGGAGGTAATTTAATACGCCCACATTAACGTTAAATATTATTACATGTCATTCATTCGGTGTATTTAATAATGTTATATGTTAATCGAAAAAGAAATCCACTTCTGAATAAAGGCCTCTCCCAAGGATTTCCACAATCCCCGATTCTAAGCTGCGCTTCCCACTATCTTATCGAGATCATCAGTTCACCGTGGACTGCTTACACTAAATCTTCCTGTCCGTGGTCGCCACTTGAGATCCATGGCCATCACAGGTAACAAATTTTAACTAGCACTCGTATTAACTAATATAAAGTTGGCTGAGTTGCATTACCTAAACTTTAACTATTTAAGCAGCTAGGAAACTCTGTAATTGGCTTAGATTTAATGCTCCTCAAAGTACCACGAAAATTACAACGTAAGCTGTTGAGTTTCTAAATACATAAATAAGTACTTAAACTATAGTCTATAACCGGTATTTTTTGTATGAAGTTTGACAGACGTTTGTTGTAGTTAAATTATGATGGTGCAACCCGACCAAAGTGTAAATAATTCCTGAAGTAAACATACTTTAATATTTCTATCGCTCAACTGAAGGATACTTAAGCTTCAACACTTCTAAGGAGGTAATTAAAGCAAATTAAGTAGAGTACTTACTTCTCCAACATGGATTCTATGAAAGCGTAAAGATTCGCTCTAGTGTAGAAATTATTTGGTATTTTGCTATCTGCTCTTGGTGATTCACTTCGGGCTTTTCTGCTTATCTAGAAAAAGGAAAAAAAAATATTTGATTTAGAGGGGGATTTACTAAAATAGTGTAGCGGTTGACCTCGACCGTTGGGTCATGGTCGCTTTAAAATCCTTGATTTCCTTTAAAAGTTTCCTTGATTATGCGGGTCCAACGTTAAATCCGTTCTGCTCTATGGGTGTGAAACGTGGAAGGTCACCAAGGTTATCTCGCACCAGCTGCAGGTCTTCATCAACCGCTGCCTTCGCCGAATTCTCGGCATATACTGGCCAGAGAAAATCTCCAACGTCGAGTTATTGGAACGCTGCCACGAAATTCCGATCGACCAGCAGATCAAGCGCCGCAAGTGGAACTGGATTGGCCACACTCTCCGAAGGGACCCCGATCACATCCCTAAGTAGGCTCTGGATTGGAATCCCCAAGGAAAACGCAAACGTGGTGGACCCAGGCAAACTTGGCGGCGCACTGTAGCGGACGAGGCGAAGAAGATCGGCAAGACCTGGAGCGAGATCAAGCAAGAAGCTCAAGACCGAACTAGATGGAGGACTGTTGTGGACGCCCTCTGCCCCATCTAGGGGACATAGGAACATAAGTCAAAGTAAGTCAAGTTGATTATGCTTACCAGTTGACGACATTGGCGTGCAATAGGACCTTAGTCGACAGTGGCGCCATTCTGGTTATTTGCAGTCGACGATCCGTCAGTATACGATAGTTTTCCTGCTGCTTCAGCGCTCACCACTTGGCGTCACTAGCGAGTGATAAAACCTTACTCGACCGTGGCGCCAATCCAGTGATTGCAAATTATGCGATGGTCCTCCTACCGTTTCAGCATTCAGCAGTTGGTGCAGTGGTGATTGTGGTTATGACAGTGGTCTCCACAATCAAGTCAAGTTGGGCCTTTCTCGCTAGAGGCACCAACTGGTAACCGCAATATTAACACAGTCCTTATTGTGCAGCATAAAAAATCAAACGCCCCGTGTACGCCCCGCTAACGCCCCATATAAATGTGTGTACACCTTTACTCGATACTTTCCGGCGCAATCAATAAGATCGAGCCAGTGTTTGCAGAACGGACGCTCGCCGAAGGCTGCAGTGATTGGTCCTCGAATCTTCTGCTTTGAAAGCTACGGCACTTAGAACTTTGATTCAGTTTCGATATTTGCTGATTTCAGCAAAACGAAAAGTTTTCCGCGTGCAGTAAGAGTAGGCGCACACCGTTGATTTTTAGTTGGCCGATAGTTGTGCCCGATTTTAAATTGTATGAAGAATCGGCCAAATCGAATCGGCGTAGTGTGCGCACTCCCATACATGCTCATACTGATCAACTGCCCGACTAAACTATCGGCCGACGAAAAATCAACGGTGTGCCTACTCTAACGGTCTTTATCTATTTTGATTTCTAAGAACTACATAAGTGATGTTAATTTAGGGCACTTCGACATTTGCGCTGCTTCTTCTCAGCACTGGCCCATTTATTGTCCCGAGGCAGTGGTAGGTTAACTTTACCTATATGGTGGTAGCAAGATACCTTTTCAAAACGGTTTGACTTCATACATTGATCCAAAAAACTGAAATATGCATCACCAGTGACCACCATTAAAACATACTCTAATGGTGGTCACTGGTGAAGGACTAACTGGTTAATACCGTATTGCTGTCTATCCAAATTCAGTCAAACTCAGATTAAATTCATTAACAAGGCTATTTAATAGAGTAGGTACTTACATCACCAACAGCACCAATGTCTCCGAGTAGTGGTTCCAACCACGTGCCGTTATCCACGGTGTAGTAGTTGGCTTCAAAGAACCACGCCACGCTCACCGTCGCCTCTGGGTGGAGTGGGACGGACACAGTCCCGAATACCTGAAATTGATGCAAATACATGTGAAATATCGAATGTCAGGGTAGTTGATATTGTTGAGTTATTAAAATTCACCACTAAACAAGCGTTACATAAAGCAGGGGTCTTTCTTTTGCGAGATCAAGCGCGAAACTCAAGACCGAACGCGATGGAGGACTGTTGTGGACGCCCTCTGTCCCATTTAGGAAACATAGGACCTTAAGTCAAGTAAGTCAAGTCTTTCTTTTGCCACATTTTTTGTCTTAGTGTTTTTCGAAGCGCTCTTGTCCAAAAGATTAGGAGACATGTAAAGTGCCATGTAACCTTACTTTTTTATTGTGTCTGGATTCTTTTGTGCCAAAATGTTGGTCGAAACTGAATAATTTATTTCTGATTGATATTGTTCAACAATTGATGGCCAAAAAGTTGCCCTTAACATAGAGGTCTGAAAGTGTGAAAATACGTCTTTTATTATTTTAAAAATAAAAATATGTATAATCAAAACACGTTAATTTTAATCTATGAGTTTCATAAAACAGTCATGAAATACACTCGCGAGCAAAAGTATGGAATCACTTACATGAAGTTGTTTCCACGCGATCTTATGTACTAACGAATTTGTTAGTAACAAAAAAAGTGACACCATTTTAAAGACTAAACTTTTAACTTTAAATTGATACCAAATTCATTTAAATCACACTAGTATTTAAAAAGATATCCATGCTGATGTAAAGAAGTAAGGAAAAGGACATGAATAAACTGTTCGATACGTCGCGAGTGGCGGCCTATTTACCCCTATGAAAGCACGTGTATTCGGATTATTGCTTTCACACGTTGATCCATACACATCTCGGCTTCTTTTGACACTTTACCTGGGACTCTACATCTTCAGAAGCAGCACAAATCGTTGCACTATTGCAAGAAGGGCTCAGCCAGCGGGCTGTCGCACGTCAGCTCCACATAAGCCAGTCTTGGGTTTCTAAAGTTTTAAGACGCTTTCAAGAGACTGGTGGCTTTATTCCGAGACCAAGTTCTGAACAGCGCCGGTGCACATCGCAGAAGGATGACCGTTTTTTCATGTCAAACTCTCTATGAAATCGTTATTTGACTGATATCGACGTCCAGCAAGAGCTCAGAAATGTTCGTAGGATAGTTGTTAGCGAGTGGACAGTTTGTCTAAGATATGAGCAATAGAATTTGACTCCAAAAAGGTCTGCCACGGGCTCGAAACTGACGGCAAGTCACCGACTAGCACGCTTTCAATTAGCTCGCACTTATTTTGATAGGAAGGCGAGTAATAGAGGCGAGTTTTGTTCTCCAATGAATGCAGACTGTGTTTGCAGTGCAGCAGACGAAAAGGTCGGGTCTATAGGCGGCCTGGGGAGCGATTTGTGCAGTGCTGGTTCGCTGAAACAGTGGCTAATGAGGGTGGCTTGCTCGACTTCCCATCGAGATGTGTACGAGCAAATTGAAAGCGTGCTTATCGGTGACCTGCTGTCAGTTTCGAGCCTGTGGCAGGCCTTTTTGGAGTCAAATTATATTGCTTATATCTTAGACGAACTGTCCACTCGCTAACAGCTATCCTACGAACATTTCTGAGCTCTTGCTGGACGTTGATACCAGTCAAATGACGATTTCATAGAGAGGTTGAAATGAAAAAACGGTCATCCCTCTGCGATGTGCACCGGCGCTGTTCAGAACTTGGTCTCGGGACAAAGCCACCAGTCTCCCGAAAGCGTCTTAAAACTTTCGAAACCCAGGACTGGCTTATGTGGAGCTGACGTGAGACAGCCCGCTGGCTGAGCCCTTCTTGCAATAGTGCAACGATTTGTGCTGCTTCTGAAGGTGTAGATTCCCAGGTAAGTGTCAAAAGAAGCGGAGATGTGTATGGATCAACGTGTGAAAGCAAAAATCCGAAAACACGTGCTTTTATAGGGGGTAAATAGGCCGCACCTCGCGACGTATCAAACAGTTGATTCATGTCTTTTTCCTTACTTCTTCACATCAGCCGGGATATCTTTTTAAATACTGGTGTGATTTAAATGAATTTGGTATCAATTTAAAGTTAAAAGTTTAGTCTTTAAAATGGTGTCACTTTTTTTGTTACTAACAAATTCGTTAGTACACAAGATGGCGTGGAAACAACTTCATGTAATTGATTCCATAGTTTTGCTCGCGAGTGTAGAATATGGTGGTAATTTTCATGTTACATAGAAACATTTTGAATCATGCCAAGTCTGGTTGTTTGAGTAACCCTAAAAATATTTAAAAATCCCTTAATTAAGTTAGAAAACTTAGATTGTATTCACGTTACGAGACACGAGAATAATTAAGCTAATTTCTGAAAGTTTCAAGATATGATATGAAAATATAGTGAACTCTTTTAACCTCTTAACTTAAGCCAAGGAAATTAGATGTTTTTAAACATTAAATTAAAGTAAATTTATTGGCTATTTTTATCATAGTTTTGGCCTGAAAGAGTACAAACAAATAACAACAAAACTGAGTCTGAGTTCTTTCATTTTAAAGTTTGAAAATAAATACAAGAATTTCCATTTACAAAAAGTTGACTGTCAACAGCGTATTCAAGTTGCACTTTTTCGTTGCATTATAGCTCTTAATACAACTACATAAAATATCATTTAATTTAGATTGATGTGCTTAACTCTGTCATTGCCTTACCTGCAGTGGTACGGGAGGGGTGACATTGACATAATAAGGCTGGGTTCACCATCTTACTTTAACTTTGACAAACGTCAAAAATCTGTCAAACTCCATACAAAAACACCGGTTATCGTTATACACTGGTCATCACAAAAATCGGCCCACCTACGTTATACAGGAAAACTCGTTTCTACTGACACAATCATGGTGCCCCAACAATATTGGTGTTATTTAAAAGCCCAATAAATATCCTTAAAGAAAAACACATTTAATTTCCTAATAAACGATTAACATATACAATAAATGTGACTTGAAAAACTTGAAAGAAGACCTCACTTTGGGCTCACCTCTGGGATCAATTAGACCAATTTTTATGGTTATAAAACCAAATAATGATCTCACGTGTCCTCTTTAACAGATGGATAGCGATTAATCCCAACTTAACAGTTTTATAGCCATAAAAGTTGGCTCAAGCGTAACTACCTATTTTTTGAAGAAGTGACTCTGTGATTTGATGTCTCTCTGTGAAGTGATTCTTCTACCTACAGACACATTTTTGGGGTAAAAACCTTTCCTTTAATGAAATGAAGTTTAGAACTAGGCTTTTAAATGGTAATATAGTATAGTAATATTGGTGGGAAGTGGGGATGCATACGTTTGAAAGTGCTTGTCGCGGGTGGATCGATTTTTATGATGACCAGTGTAGTTACGGTCAAAATTAGGTGGTGCAACTCAGCCTTAGACTTGAGCCTATAAATCTGAAGGAGATCTGAACTCTCGTTGACGTTTGACGTCACAAAACAACCTCCCGTGCCGCCCCCTTACCTCAGGCATTGACTGATTTAGGCGCTAGATATATCGATACAATTTTTAAAGCAAAAACTTACGCCCCACTGTGTACTCTGCGTGAACACGAGATATCGCCTTTGTCTACTGGTTTCAATGTGCCCATTTAGTACTGTTAAAAACACCAGTGACCTGAAAATGATGATAAGGTATTTTTTAACCTATTTTTCTGTCCTGTTTATATTAACTGGCTTTTGCCCGCGATGTGCGTGGATTTTAGTTTGTCGAAGTATGAACATTAAGTGTTTTTATTTTAACTACGAGTAAAAATAGCCTAAGACCAAACCAAAGAAGAGCTTCTTTTGCTGATAAGTTACTTAATTAGTACCAAATTCTGTGATTAGAAGATAAAATTGAAGATTTTCTAACCGATTCTTTCTTTGCGGTCCAGAGTAGTTCTTGCAACTCACGAAGGCGAGCGAGCTTTACTTGTGTGTGTACGTGTACATGCACATAGCGATAGTGTAATGTCTATCAAATCTTTTGAAAAACGAACAGTAGTGATTCACCACACATGTAAAGCTCACGCCTCTCGCCTTCGTGAATTGCCACAACTTATAAGCTTTCTGAAGATAATCTTGTGATTTCAAAAGCTAGCTCTTAATAAAACGTAAAGCTCTTCAGTATCAGTTAGTTCAAGTATTTATGAAATATCATACACTACGAGTAATATTTGATTAAAAATCATTCCAATATTCACAAATTCCTCACAGAACACATCCAAACTCACAGTCATAAAACAAAATAGAGTCCAAATTATTCACCCAACCCAAAGTGGGTTAATCAAACTTTAATCACAACACAACACATAATAACACAAGTACATACAAGATGCAGTAACAGATGATCCACATGGTAAATTAACCCGTCCGATGGCTACACGAAAACTAAAAGGTTAGTTTGCCGAAATTACCTCACAGTCAAGGCTGGTTGACAAACTACTACTTCGCTAAGCAAATGGTTGACGGGCCTGTTTGCTTAAGAAATTTGGTGAACCGACGCTTCCTATGTGACTACGTACATACACTCGGCTTCGAAAAAATCGCACCTCCCGCGACAATTGCTTTCAAGATTTTCCTCTAATACAAACATGGAACTCCAGCAATACCTATTGGTGTTATTTGAAAGCCCAATAACTTAAAGGAAAACACATTTCCATAAATGTCAATTGAAAAAATCCAATGTTGCCCTTTACAAAGGGAGCCAGTTATTTAATAATCTCACGTGTCCTCTTCAATAGATGGATAGTGATTAATCCCAATTGAACCGCACTTAAACTGCCGTATTTGCTTTAAGCACTGGATCCTTGTAAAGACACATTTTTGGGGACCAACCTTTCCTTTGATGAAATGAAGTTCAGAACTGGGCTTTCAAATGATACCAATATTGGTGGGAAATGGAGATGCATACGCTTGTAAGTTTTTATCGCGGGAAGTGCGATTTTTTGATGCCGAGTGTACATTGTTAGGACGTGTCACGAACACTGCCCAGGTGACAGAAGCATTAAACTGTCATGAACTTATGACGAAGATGCGTAACTAAGAAAATAAGCGACACGTGCTGAAGTGTTCGTGTTTCTGTTCGATCAATTTCCCGCATAGTGTTGCCGTGTGAATGTCAAAAATACCAAAGCTTCGAGATAAATTAGATGTAAAATGTTTTTATTTAAAAACCTACTACATTCACCTTCCATTACGGTATTCGAATAAGGGGAAATAGACTTGTAATGCCGCTGTAATAATTAATTTTACATTTATTTTTCCCGCGGCTGTTTCGGCGCAAAGCAAATTGAATTTAAGAAGTAGATCGTCATTTGTAATCTGTTAATTATGCCACGGCATTGTCTTCGTGCGGTTTCTTCGGAATACATAATTACAACTTTAAATTAATTTTTAACTTGGATCAATGGTTTATTGTGAGACTTATGAGTTTCAGTATTTTCTGAATATCATTTTAATGACGAAAAATATCCTTGTGTAGAGCTGTAATGTTGCTGTAAAGGTTTTTTTTTATGTGACAGGAGGCAAACGAGCAGACGGATCACCTGATGGTAAGTGATTACCGTCGCCCATAGACACCCGCAGACTCAGGGGCGTTACAGGTGCGTTGCCGAATGAATCGAACTATGACATATTTTTGTTAATTCACAATTACTCGTATTTCAATGTCAGAACTAAAAAACTTTTTTGTATAACCTATTATAGCCCCAAACTCAAATAAGCTAGCTTGAGCTTATTGGCATTATCATCAAAGTAAATTTTTTTCTTTCATTATTTTTTAAAGCTATACCAGCTCTACACTCTGATTGTGAGGAAAATATTGAATAATCACTCCCCTGTATAAAAACATGTTTACAACTCCTACCTTTGTAACTAACATAATTGGAATACAAAATGAGAGCCGGTTTCAAATTATAGTTCATGCCATAAGCTAGCCATTAACAGATTTGCCGGATCCTCCATGCAACCTACCACATCAAAGGAGTTACGTTCCACTACGGTGATGGAGCTTATCGATGTCCAGTGTTGGTGGTTATCGAGGTTTTGTTGGAATTTATTATGTCTATAGCATGATTTTTAAACTTCAGGAAAGGAGGAGGTTCTGAAGTTTGTAATTGTTCTGTGCTGCCGCAAAACTTCGTCATTACCTATAAAGTTAACCGAATTAGAAAATTCTCACGTATTTGTTTGTTTACGTAATTTTTGTAAGAGTTTGTATAATGTATGTCAGTAATATCTGGCTAGGTAATGACAATTTAATTGGAAAATGTTTTAATAATACTAGCTCGTGGAGGGTGCCATGAAAAATACCCTTGGACCCACCAGAGGGACATGTTGGGGGACCACGGGTAAAAGGCCACCACATGAGACCGCGGTAACAATTGATTTCTATTGTGTCTCGATTATTCTACGCTACTTATTTTTTATTTGAAGTAAACCAAAATGTATGTTTCTATTAATTTAAATGTTACGTGATTTACTCGATTGATACAATACATTTTTTTTTAATTTTCATCTTCTAATAATCTCTTTTCATTCGTAGAAAAAGATAGAACTTTATCTAGTGTTTATTTAAGCGCGTTATCGACAAATAAACAATTTTTATTAGTGGTCACGGAGAAACATCACTAGTTTCGGCCAATTTATTGAAACGAAGGCATAAAATGGGATTCTGCGGTTTCACGAAGCCGATATGTTGCGCAGATGTTTTTACTTAGCCCGTTAATTTTGTATTTAGTTCAGTCTTTGATCATAGTTGAGGTGAACACGGTAACATCACTATTTTACATTTAAATGTTAATTACGCGTCGTTTTAATCAAATTAAATCAAAAACATTTTATTCAATTTTGACCACTGGTGGCACTTATGAACGTCAAATACAGCAAAAAAAAGGTAGCCCTTAAGGGGCACTTTACATGTCTCCTTACCTTTTGGGCCCTACCAGCGCTTCGAGACAAACATATTATGGAAAGTGCTGAGAAGAAACGCCGGAACAAACTCAGTCAGTTTATCAGTAGTATTCACTGCAGGAACACGACACTCTACAATTTACTAGAGGCAAGTGTATTTGGCCTACACTCCCCACCCTGGTCAGACGTGTTGGGGAGGCCTGATCGCATATTTTTTACACCTTATTTTAGAGATTAATGAAAAAGTATGGTAAAACCTGCAAACCGCAAACTATGTAAACTTACGTAATTTAAAGCTGGCTTTAAATAAAGTTAGCACGTAAAAATATCTAAGCGTTACTAACGTAGCTTCGTTTTAAGCCTGTAACCAGCTTGAATCTGCACTAATAATGAACATTCGCTGGTCGAACCATGCGCTTAGTTAAAGCTGCTCATACGGCATGTGTTATGCGTCCACTAGCCATTTCAGCTAATATCATTCCACTTTTGAACGTAGGCAAAGGTTCAATTCACTTCAGCACAATCTCTCGTTATTAGTCGATTCATAGGGTACATGAGGTTCCTTCGGAGACGTTATCTCCATTCCACAACTAGTTTATTCCACTGGTTCTATTTTGTTTAATTCTGTTATAGAATTGGCTGCTGTTTTCTCTCATCAACATCATCTTCACCAGGTCATTTAGTATCCACTACAAGAGCACGACTGTGTCTAATTTCATCTTCTTATTCGTTACGCTCTTCGCAGAGCGGTCGTGGTCAGGATGAGGCGTTCACGTCGTTCTAATTTAGCCAAGGCAAAAGGGAGGATGGCCTACACTCTCCACACAAGCCAGTCGGGTTGAGGAGGCTTGATGTCCGCATATTTCTTCCTTAGTCACCTCTGGCGATATCCACATTGAATGGGACAAACTTGGTCTTCAATAGTTGGGTTTTTATTGATGGTCAAGCTGTTGATCTTAGCTACATTGGTGGCGTGGAGTTCCAGCGGTGGGAACAGTCTCGTATTTTGGAATTTTGAAGAGCGTTTTTCACACATCTGTGTTAATAACATCATCATCATCATCATCATCATTTCAGCCACAGGACGTCCACTGCTGAACATAGGCCTCCCCCTATAACTTCCACATCGCACGGTTGGTAGCGGGCAGCGGCCTGCATCCAGCGCCTTCCTGCTTGCTACCTTTATCAGGTCGTCGGTCCACCTTGTGGGTGGACGTCCCACGCTGCGTTTGTGTTAATAGCAAAAATAACAATATTATTATGACGTTCAAACCTACTTTACCTTTCTACGTTATTCCTTGCTCAGTTTATAAATAGCTGTTTACTGTTAGCGTCCTGCAGCTCCTTTGACGCATTTCAGAGGTAATTCTGTTTACTAACACGAATATTGTACGGTGGACTACGGTTCATGCTGCTTTGTAGAGAGCTGGTATTTTGATTGCCATTTGGGAGGTTGGTCTCTTAAATTATTTTTGGAAACTAAGCTTAACTTTGTAAATTGCGAAGACAGATTGTAACCAAAAGCCAAACTAGGTCGAGTATCTTAATACATGTAAAGTAAGCCTATGTTCTCCATTGCAAGGCAAAGGCATCGCAAAAGTGAGTTATTAATGGGTTAATAATTGTTTGGGTTAATTTCTATACTACATGATCATTGGTGAAATAATATAATCTGTATTGATCTAGTAAAAATTGTTAGGAGTGTAGTAAAATAAGGTAAGTGGTTGATAAAATTGTATTACCAAGCCACTTGAAAACCTGTCTAATCACTAGCTTCTATAAAAATGTTCTGGTAGTTCAATAAAAGCTCAAAGAAAGAAGACAAAGTGAGCAGTGCCACCCTGTCGCATTCGCGATGCCCATCACAAGGGGACCCTTTTCAGTATATGTCGTCACGATGACGAAGGCCACGACGCTAGTTTTCAGTGTGCCCCATGTCGAGAGAGACGCATGGACTGTAAGATTGATCATTTAGAAGTATCCAGTGTCACCTTTTCTTTTACCTTTTCAGGGTTTACCAGTATATGAGAAGATACGGCATGTGCTTACGTGGCTATGGAAAAAGCAAGTCCCTGACAACATGACAAGTTTGAAAATTATAAATAACTTGAAAAAATCGAACTGCCTAAGGCGGGAATTGAACCCATGACCTTCCGCTTGCCGAGCGACTGCTCTTCCAACTGAGCTACTTAGACACTGGATGAACCCGTCGTTTCGTTGTCGTAGTTTGAGATGCGACTCTTAATGCTAATAATTAAATAAACATGACACGTGTCAGTGAGTGTAAATTTTATGCTTTACTTTTATATGAAAAGTGATGCCGAGGACTTTATTTTAGTTCTTGAATTGTTCGGTCACTTTTTAAAACTTAAGAATGCACTGCGCGAGTGTATTGCGTACTTAAGACCGATTGTGACTTCCGTCAAAAATGATGTCGTAGGACATCATTTCAGCGTGACACTTTAGAGACGCTTATGCCGTATCTCCCCTTTTTGTTTTTATACCGTAGTCAATGCTTCTGATTAATGCTATTAATTTAACAGTCAACCAAATGGTATTATTGTAAAGTGTGTGATTTTTATTTTCTAGATTACAGTATTCGCAGCGAAATTATTCATAGCTGCAAATTAAATGTGATTGGAGCTCCAATACAAAAGTAAAGCATTTTTGTTATTGGATATCACAGAGAATCTGTTCTGAATCATTTACCGTTCGCTCTATGAAAATCTGCGTACAAAATAAAATAAAATGGATTCGATTGTAAAGGATTGTGCGATTAATTACTTGAATGTATGTAATTAATAATATACATAATTATTTGTGTTTTCTGTTTGAGAAGATAATATCAGAATATTCAAACAAAAGTTTATTAATATGATTTTAATATTGTTTAATATATTGTGAGAGGAAAATACCGAGCGGAAAGTGCTGGAATTTCTATTTATGTAAGTATACAATGCAAATGGAAAAAGTCCTTTGACTTTGTATTATCTGTAACCGTACAGACCTATGTACCTACTTAAAAATTCTAATCGAAGCTGTTTCAGCTTTTATTTACAAGTGGGTAGGTATATTTAAAAACAGATCTAGAAAAAAGAGAAAACTGCGCTGGAAAACGCGTTCACATACCTAGTTAAATAAATAAATAAATAAATAAATAAATCTTTGGACAATTTCACACAGCGCCAGCTAGCCCCAAAGTAAGCAACTTAATGCTTGTGTTATGGGTGCTAAGCTTAACGGATATACTACTTATATACTTTTTTTTTTAAATACATACATATTATACATAGTCACACCCAGACCCGTCACAGAAATTAAAATTCATCATTTCAATTTCTGCCCGGCCGGGAATCGAACCCGGGACCTCTCGGCATAGTAGTCCGTTCTGAACCACTACACCAAACGGCCGACGACGAGTTTCAGCTTGTATTAACGTCAGCGAACACAAACTGGGGCATTCAGCACATCCAAATCACTGGGACAACATAACGGTTCATTAGACCGACTGCCTTAGGCGCTACCCAAACAGTCGCCATTTTATTTCGAATACTGCAAGATGTCGCTCCACCGCTCACGCAAAAATCATGCGCTCGTAGCGTTAATTCTACTGAACTGTGTAACGTCGATTTCGGGGGAGGTTCGGCAAAAAAGGTATCTCGTGTACCCAGACGGAGGCCCGGCGAGAACGCAGGTAATTTTCTTTGATTCTTATATAGGCTGATGTGTGATTTGCCAGCGGTTTTTGATGTGTAAGGTAAACATGAAGCGTACATAAATTTGTTTATTTTGGTTATTTGGGGTCACAGACATAGGTGGCCTGGCCTATATTTGTATAGTAATAATGACGTCTAAAAATTACCAAATTACACACTTAAGTTTATTATTTTATGACATTAAATTAGTCTGCGCTTTTAATTCGCGTTCTTTTTTAGTTTTCAATTTATGTTTATTATTATGGATACATACGAGTACTATGATTTATTCAACTTACGTTAAATGTAATTATCCGTTATCTATTTGAAACGCTCTACATTTTTATAGCAGTCGAGCTCGTTCAAAGAAACCTTTTTAACTCAAGAAAATCCTAGGTCTTTTGCGATTTCTACATACTAAAAAAGCACCCTCTACACATAACTCAGCTGATTTAACTTAAGTAAATGGTTTTCTTTGCACTACGGATCCGGCTTAACGAAGCGGCGTATTTTTTTGTTCGAGAATTTAAATGCAATTAAGTTCTCCCAGCCCTCCTTTCGGCTCATAGTGAAAGATTCCCTTCGACTCTTTTTGTTCGACTTAGACATGTTCAAGAGCGAAATAACGGACGTAATTGGATTCTATCGAGTTTGAATTTAATTAACGGGGTTTGATACTTATGTTGCTGTTTAAGTAGGGTTAAATCATTTTGGAATGCCATTTGTTTCATTAATATTTAAAGAAGATTTGTTGCGGAAACAAACAGCAGTTACCTTTAATCATAGTATTTAATAGTAAAATTTATGATTGTAGGTACTAAATGGAAAGAATACTACAATAGTTTGATCTTTGTTTAGGTATAGGTACTTCTATCATGTTATATCTACAATTTTTTTTATCGATGAACGTGTACGTTTTAAAATTGAGTGCACGAGGTCAACCGTGACCGGTTGACATTCGAAAATATTGAAGGATGCCTAATTTCAGTGGACGTCCTGTGGCTGAAATGATGATGATAACTCGAATTCATCAGATATTTAAGTTTAAGGGAATAATAAAACAGGGCGTAATTTTTCTTTCAGTTTATCATAGGTCTGGGTATTCCAGTCGATTTGAAGGAAGCATCAGTGACAGTCGGTACAGTAATCAAATTCCAATATGATTTGCCCACCAATTCCACTGAATACACATCCAGGATATACGGCTTTGCCAATACTATCTCCAGCAGAGACATGGTCAGTGGAAACGAGAATCCTGAGCATGAAAATGAGATAAACGTAGACGATTCTAGAAAGCTGAGTGAGACAGAAGATATTGATATTGACAATGACAATGAAAATGATACGTTAGTGGATATCACGTTTGATAGAAAACGTAGGGCGACGCTGTATTCTGAAGTAGGAGTTTTGAATAGTGTTGATGAGGCAAATACAGAATTACCTCTAGAAGAAGCGATAAGAAGACAAGAGAAGATTGATAGAGAATATACTGAGAAAGAGCCTCAGAGGATGAATAGATGGGACTTTTACAAAATCATCGAGCACATGGTTGAAAGGTGAGAAAACTCTGGTAGAAAATTTGGTTCGGTTGGTTTGGTATATTTTAAAATGCTGTACTTTCAAAAGAATTCATACATTTTCCTCTATCCGCGCTAGTGGACTTTGCCAATTTTGTTAGTTACAACTTAATTATAACTCGTTAAGTAACTAAACGTAAAAAATATTGAAATAGAAATTGACTATCTTATTGATTTCATCAAATCACTAGGAAAATAATTCAGCCTTATTTGTTTGCAAGATTTCCATAGTCTACTAGCGCTTACTACATTGTTTACCATAAGCCTTTTTACCTTGCGCTCAATGCCATGCCATGCATGTACGAGCATCAATTTCAAACCCTCTGAACAGAATTTTCCAGATTTTTGAATTTAGAGAGGTTGTGCATTAAAAATCCTTCGCTATGCTTCTAGGTACGGCTATTCAGGGCGGCCATGCTTACTGAGAACAATCTGTGAGGCGGCCGAGGTTCCTTTCAACCACGAAAACGGGTTACTGGCAGAGATTGGTCATATACTATTCACGTAAGTAAATCTCGGGGTTGCTGCATTAAAAAATTTGAAGGCAAAAATCTAAGCGAGTGAAGCAAGATTAATTTTGCATTTCCTTGAAAATGGGGAAGCTTGTGCGGATTAACTGTACCCATGTTAATGCGGAAAGTTATTACGGTATATTGACATGATTCCTTAGAAGAATTTAATCATTGCAATACCCAGGGTGCAATAATACGGGTTCTTTGTGGATTACCAACATATTTACAGATTTCGTACTGTTTTGCCTTTGTTTTTGAGAAAAATCCACCTTAGAAAGTGTGTTTATAAATTTTAATCTGTTCATTAATTACCGTTTTTTCTAAATTAATTAAGGTTGATCAGTACGATCCAACCACTTTATTGTGACATACCAAGTTAAATATTAAATTAATAAAATAATACCAATAATCGTCTATGACTCTAGATTTAGATGCGTTATGCGTCACACTCTCTTTTGCCCCCTGTGAGATTCGAACCTGTGATTTAACCTGGCATTCAGTCCTTTAGAGTAGGCGCACACTGTTGATTTTTAGTTGGCCGATAGTTGTGCCCGATTTTAAATTGTATAAAGAATCGGCCAAATCGAATCGGCGTAGTGTGCGCACTCCCATACATGCCCATACTGATCAACTGCCCGACTAAACTATCGGCCGACGAAAAGTCAACGGTGTGCGGCTACTCTTATGAGAACTACCTAGCATAACAAAAAGCTACTCACAAGCGCCTTTGGAAGAAACAAAAAAAAAATTGGTACCAAATGACAAATGAAAACTTTAATTAACTATTTCCAGACCATCGACAACAAAAGACGAGCTGTCCCACCACACGGACGTCGAGTACCACGCGGCGGAGCGCCTCGGCAGAAGCGCGGGCGCCGGCTGCGAGGCGCTCTTCCCGGAGTGCGAGAGCTCCATCCTGGACACCTTCACCGAGATCGGGGAGGACACGCTGCATAGATTCGGACTTTGATTAAATAAACGTTCTCTGCTTAAGACTTTTTTGGCAACCTTCCTTTCCTATAAATTTTAGGATTCTGAATATAGACACGCCAGCGCATATACCTACTCATAAATTACAATTTGTGCACGAAAATGGCACGTGCTACAACTATATTTAAAATGCCAAAGTTTTTAGACGAGGCGGCACAGTGTGTTATGGGACTGTATAATCGGACATTCTCATTTATTTGATGAACCGTATAGAGCTCAGTTATACAAACATGATAGTAAAACTCCCGTTTGAAAATTCCAAGTAGTTTTCGCGGTATAAAAATTCAAAGTTACCTATTTTTTTACTTCAAAATTATGCAAAAATATTCTCACTCGTTAACTAATAACATTTAATTCAGAATTGTTATAATACTTCATAGAGCTCTTAAAACTACACGTAATAAGCGTATTAAGTGCTTCGTAAACGCATTCAGTTAATTAGGAAAAATGATTTTAGTGATTTTTGTTTTTATTTTTTTTCTCAATTATACCTTAATATATGCAAACATTTTTAATTGCAAGATATAGTCTGATATTTAATCTAATTGTATAAAAAAAATCAGCTTTAAATTCCGTGATATATTTGAGGAAAATCAAGTTGAAAATATGCGCCATATAGAATTGTAAATTTCCCATCACTTTTTAATAGCAAATTTCTTTTGGATGTTTAAATATCATCAGCTCGATTGTACCAAATTATTGTATTGACATTCGATTTACATAGGTTTCAAATCGATGAGTAAATTATTAAAGGTAGGATAAATTCGACTTCCTAGATTTGTTAACATACTTTTTTAGTTAGTTACTTACATACAACTTAAGTTAATATAAGAGTGTTAAAAAAGAAAAAAGACTCGACTTGAGAACCTCCTCCTTTTTTTGAAGTCGGTTAAAAACAATGTGAATGTGACTTTTTAGAACCTTCAACACAATGTACATAACAGGCGGGATTTGAAACTTTTTAGACATGAATTATTCCTTCCAAAATTGTCGACCCTAGACTCGTAAAAAAATTATTAAGACGTTTTATGTTTTTTCTCAAATATATCACGGAGTTTAAAGCTGATTTTATTAATACAATTAGATTAAATATCAGACTATATCTTGCAATTAAAAATGTTTGCATATATTAAGGTATAATTGAGAAAAAAAATAAAAACAAAAATCACTAAAATCATTTTTCCTAATTAACTGAATGCGTTTACGAAGCACTTAATACGCTTATTACGTGTAGTTTTAAGAGCTCTATGAAGTATTATAACAATTCTGAATTAAATGTTATTAGTTAACGAGTGAGAATATTTTTGCATAATTTTGAAGTAAAAAAATAGGTAACTTTGAATTTTTATACCGCGAAAACTACTTGGAATTTTCAAACGGGAGTTTTACTATCATGTTTGTATAACTGAGCTCTATACGGTTCATCAAATAAATGAGAATGTCCGATTATACAGTCTCATAACATACTGTGCGGTCGTCTGTATATTCTAAAGGGCTTTGTTTGTTTCCAAAATGCTTGTTACAAGACACTGACTATGCATTTGTTTTGACAAAATACGATCGGACGTCTTTTTGAATCTTTCGGATTTCGAATCATCTACACACCGTCACTTTAAAAACAAAAGACAAGAGACGATCTGTCACACCATTGTTTCCGAATCTAAATACAATTTGTATCAGTGTGAAACAAAAGACTAGCTGTCTCCTCTCATATGGATAAAGGTACGTCCACAGCGGGCGCACGAGCTCGCGAAGTCGCGAGGCACGCTTGTCATCCTGCTCACCCTACTCTAGAGCGAGCAGGATGTCAAGCCTGTGGACGCATCTTAACGAGTACGAGTAACGGCTGCGAGGCGCTCTTCCCGGAGTGCGAGAGCTCCATCCTGGACACCTTCACCGAAATCGGAGAGGACACGCTGCATCGATTCGGACTTTGATTGACTTTGGGCTTTGAAATAAACGGATTTTCTTCAGCCTTTCTTTTTGCTATTACAAATTTTTAAGGCATCATCTCCTAGACTTTACATCTGTGCATAGCACCTGTCACAGCTTCATAACACGCCCTATGTCATAGATGTCCGTATACTCGTAGTCTGCGCCAAAGCTCCTAGATCCCATGCATTTGTTTTGACAAAAGACTATCGGACTTATTTTTGAAGCATTCACATTTCGAATACTCCAACCCTTTACGAATTTTGATACAATTTGCGTACCTAATTGTGAAACAAAAGACGATCTATCTCACGACACCGACTCTTTTGATAAGAGACAACCGACAATCGATCGCATCTTTGAAGCATTTGAATTTGGAATTACTTACACACAAGCACATGTAAAAGACAAAAGACGAGCTGTCCCACCACACGGACGTCGAGTACCACGCGGCGGAGCGCCTCGGCAGAAGCGCGGGCGCCGGCTGCGAGGCGCTCTTCCCGGAGTGCGAGAGCTCCATCCTGGACACCTTCACCGAGATTGGAGAGGACACCCTGCATAGATTTGGACTTTGATCTTTGAAATAAACGGATTATGACTTCTATTACAATGCTCCTTATTTTTTCCAACCTACCTATTGTAGGCTTCCGAATATAGAGACGCTCGCGCATACTCATAAATGAATCTTATGATTATGCGATGATGAAAAAACCTAACTTTTCACTACAATATAAAACTGTACTAAAGATTTCTTTACATTGTTCAGTAAAAACAGTTAATAGGTAAATAGGTAAGATAATAAATAAAATAGCATATTCTTTTAAAATTTTAATTGGTTGGCTAGCTAGCTTAATATAAAACATTCTACAAAATGGTAAAATTAACTCAAACTAAAGCTGTCTTGTCACTAATGGTGGGATTATGTAATATCTATTGCTACTATGAAACAGTATGTGCTTTTGTGAAAAGATCTAATAGTGATATTGTACACGGACTATAAAGACTAGTGCAATCTTCTTGGTTTTCTCCTCGCGTGTAGGCAGTCACGTACGGATGGATCTCTTCTAAATAGAGCGTGTGCTCTATGTCGTTTTTGGGACTGAAAAAGAAAATAAACATTAGTAAGGTTGAATATGCTTGTAGTTCAGATAGAGTAGAATGGGACTACCCACTCATTCCGTGACTGTCATGGAGGCAACTAAAGGGGAGGAACATGTGACCATAAGATGTTCCCAATCCGTCCCAGCGTCGGGAGTGTAAGCCAAAGCAGTAGCGTTAGTAATAGGTCGTCCGCCTGCAGTGGCAACTAAAAGATCATGACGCCGATGATGAAAATATTGCTTATGCAGTTTGTTCTCAGTTCGGCTGCTTTTGCAGTGAGAAAGATAAGGCAATTAACTGACATTGAAACGGCAAGGCTAGTATATTTTAGCTATTTTCATAGTATAATGTCATACGGCATATTGTTGTGGGGCTCAGCCGCGGACATTGAAACTGTGTTTGTTCTGCAGAAGAGAGCAGTGCGGGCCATTTATAACCTTGGACCCCGATTTTCCTTGAAAGATTTTTTTAAGGAAATAAACATACTGACAGTAGCTTCACAGTTCATTTATGAAAACCTTTTATATGTCCGCAAAAATATAGAGCAATTCACGAAAAAGAGCGATTTGCATAACTTTAATACAAGAAACAAAAATAAACTTGCCGTTCCAAATTTCAGATTGCATAAGATTGGTAATTCATTTATGGGAAAATGTATTAAATTCTTTAATAAATTACCACAAACTGTTGTAGAACTACCCATTCATAAATTCAAAGCACATATTAAAAGTACCTTAATGAAAAAGGGCTACTATAAAGTCGATGATTATTTAAAAGATAAAAATGTTTGGGATACGTTACTGCCTAGCTCGCAGAAATATTTATAACTTTGTACATTTTAAAGCATGTAAACCTTTGAAAAAGAGGCTGACAATAGTGACTGAGTTTCTTGCGCTGCTTCTTCTCAGCACTGGCCCATTTATTGTCCTGAAGCAGTGGTAGGGTTAATACTGGGACGTGTAAAAGTGCTTTTTTTAAGCCTATTTACAGAAATAAATGAGTTTTAATGAGTTTTTTAATGAGTTTTTAATGAGTTATTTAAAAAAACTCGGCCAAAAAGCTTCAAGTAAATAGACAGGTCATCTTTGTGCACTGGAGACTGCGCTGGAGATGACTTGATGATAAAATATGCTTAATAACAGTAGCATAAAGTGGTATCTAAAAGAAAAGAAAGAAAGACGTTGGATATGAAGAGATGGAAGCGCTGGATGCAGGGCGCTATCAACCGTGTGATGTGGAAGTCATTGGAGGAGGCCTATGTTCGGCAGTGGACGTCCTGTGGCTGAAATGATGATGATGATGAACAGTTTATTACCGACTAATCTCGCTCGAAATCGCAATCAATGATCAAGTTCTAATCGAATTGTGATCGTCATTTCACAATAGAGTCTAGAATGCTTATCAAAATGATCAATTCAGTGACATAGGTACTTGAGAGATGCAATTAGTGGCCAAAGCCACTGGCTTAATCAATTGTGTAAACGAGGTGGTTGCAAGGTTATCAACACGCGTTATGATGTGGTGAATCAATTAATGCACTTGCAGAGTGAATAATCATTTTAATCATAAATTGATTATCCGTAAGTTGGTTTTAAAAAGCTTTTTGTAGAGCTATTTTCGTCTGATGTAACATTTATTTATAAGATTAACTTGCCACTACTTCGAAATGATTTTGCCGGTGATAAGAAAAATAAGAAAAACAAATTCGATAACTATACTCGATATCACTGAACCGGTTTAGATGAAATTTGGAATAGAGATAGTTTGGGATGCATTGAAAGACATGGGACAGTTTTTATCCCGGTATTTTAAACAGAGATCCGTGTGATAAAGTATTTCTGTGACAAACCGAAATTCACGCGGGCAGAGTAGAGGCCGAAAAGCTGTATCAAATAAAAACTCTGACTAATGAACAGTGAACTCACCGTTAAAATAGTGTGACATAGTTTTAAGCGATGATTAACAGATCATGTACAGCCACGCCCTACTCACTTGGGTACATTATTTGGTAAAGATTTTAGATACTACTTTATGCACATTGTTTCTTAATGTAGATGGATATTGTGCAAGAAAAGTGAGGCACTTCGTACTAGACTACTGGATTAGTTTTAAGATGCTACTGGATAAAAATCATTGCCTCTCTTTAAAATTGCGTCTTGTCTAAAGAAACTGTTAACGTTTATACTTTATTATGATACATTTATAATATTAAGTTCAAAACAACGTCACTAGATGGCGCTGTACTACTTTACATCGCGATGATGAAGTATTTTTCTGAGTCTACAAGGACGCATACGTTTGTAATGTAGTTATTAAGATTCTCAATAGATGGCGTTGTAGTACTTTAGAACGCGGTATTAAAGTATTTTACTGTTCCTATAAGGTCTAACCCGTGTATTATGTATGTAGATCACTCTATAGATCAATATAGTTCAATAGCCCAAGTACTACGGTGGTTTTATTTACACACCTATAGTATTAGTGCTAAGCGCAAACTAGATCAGCCAGAAGTGCGACTTTGAACAAGTTCCTTCGAGCCGGATTGCATAGAGGTCATTTTTGAGCAGTGGTCATTGAGACCACAACCCCGCGCTCGCAGTGGATTACTGCGGATAAGGTGCGGTCCCAGCCACAAGCGGCAAGCGGAAAGCGTTTTTGCGGTAAAGCGCTGGCTGAAGCTGCTGAAGTTGGAGGAGGCGCTGGGTGGAGCCAGGCGGAATTGCGGCAACCTGGGAGGCGGACTTGCGGCCATCTTGGAGGCGGAGTAGCAGCCGGCGCAGTGAGTGACGTGTGCGCACTCAAGCCGGAAAGGACAATACGTCACACCAGGAAATCAGGTTCAGTTCAGTGAAGTGTTCAAGTGAGTAAACTTTTATTAAAACTTTGCCAAGAGATTTTGAACTCTATTTCATCGCGTTTAAAAACTTAGTGATTACGAAGACAGTCAAGATAGTTTGGAAGAAATAATTTGGACTTGTAATATTTTCGTGATTTGGACATTGACTTAGAATAATTTGCATGTTAGTTAAGGACTTAGAATAAGAACTCAAAAAACGGGGGAACGGGGAACCTATGCCCAATTTTGTATAGAAGTGTCAAACACTTAGAATAATTTGCACAAAATTTATTAGCAGTAGTTTGAAGTTACAAATTTTCTAAGTTACTTTTAGTTGAAAGATTTTACTATGGAACAATTACTTAAAGTTCAAGCTGATTTACAAAGTTCAATCCAAAAGGGTCTGTCTAATTTTAAGAAAAGTCCTAAAGATAGGATATCTAAAGAGTATGTGGAGGCCAGACTTGAAAATTTAGAAAAGGATTGGTCATCATTTAGGTCCAATAATAGTAAATTATGTGAGATATCAGAACCAGACCGATTAGCTAAATCAATTTATGTGTCAAATAATTGTTATGAAAACACAGAAGAAGAATATTTTATTTACAAATCTTTAATGAAATCAGTTCTCAATAAATTAGCAATGCGCGAACCACAAGTACAAAATAAAGGTTGTGGTGACGCGTCAAATCAAATTTTAAGGCTGCCAAAAATTACCATTCCCACATTTTCGGGTGCTTACTCAGAATGGACCACTTTCCGTGATTTGTTTATATCTCTAGTGCATAAAAATGAATCTTTAGATAATGTTCAAAAGTTACATTATTTGAAAACACATTTGTCTGGTGAAGCAGAACAACTGATTAGGTATACGCCTATATCAGACGCAAATTACAGTCAATGTTGGTCTCTTCTTGAAAAACGTTACAACAATAAAAAGTTTTTAGCTAATTCTATTTTAAAGCGTTTTTTCGCACAAAAAAGAGTACAAAACGAGTCAGCTTCAGGTTTAAAAGAGCTATTAGACACCACCATGGATTGTATGAATGCGTTAAAAAATATTGATATCGATGTGAGTACATGGGACGTTATCATTATCCATATCGTCGCGTTTAAATTAGATCCTGAAACACGTAAGCATTGGGAGTTGCATAATTCTGAAACAAGTTCGAATGAATTGCCAACGTTAGATCAATTTAAAACTTTCATGGAAAATCGTTTCCGAGCTTTGGAATTTGTAGATCAAAAAAGACCTATGCAGCACCATAGCAGTGGTCCTCATGCCAAACCAAAGGTCTTATTATCTACAAACACTAATTGTATGAGATGCGAATTTTGTTCTGAAGGGCATAAATTGTGTTTTTGCAAACAATTTGCAAAGCTAGATACTGATCAGAGACGTAATTTTGTATTGAAAAACAAGATCTGCTTCAATTGTTTAGGTAGCAACCACTGTAGCTATGAATGCAAGAAAATGACGACTTGTAGACTTTGTAAAAAGCGTCACCATTCACTGCTACATCCAGAAGCCGCCAGAGCTGTGGTGAGGGACGTATCAGAGAGTAACAACTCTGAGGCTGGCCCTTCCCCAATAGTTTCGTGTACGTCAACTCATAAGGCACCTAAATACGAGCAAGTTTTGCTGGCCACTGCTTTAGTCAACATAGAGTCTGAAGTTTGTGGACAGCAAGCAGTAAGAGCTTTAATAGATCAAGGCTCTCAAGCTTGTTTCATTACCGAAGCTGCAGTTCAATTACTTAAACTCAAAAAGGAGTCAATAAGGGGAACAGTGACTGGATTAGGAGACAAAGGATCGACGACATTCAAACATGTAGTCACAATAACTCTCCGGTCTAGGATTGATAAACAGTTCCAGGTCAAAATTAGAGCTTATGTCATGAAAAATCTCATAATCTCACATTTACCAGAGCAACAAATAGAGTCACTAAGTTGGGTGGGTTTAGGCAATTTACAACTAGCAGACCCACAGTTCAATATGCCCAATAAAATAGATTTATTGTTAGGGGCTAATGCTTTTAGTCAAATACTAAAAGAGGGAGTGCAAAAAAGTCCAGATGGTTTGCTTATCGCGCAAAATACGTCATTGGGATGGATCGTGTCGGGGATAGTTAAAGAGTATAGGAAATCATCAAGAATAGGTCATGAAAATCCCAAAATATCAGTAATGCATGCGCAAATTAATGAAGACGATGCATTGAAACGATTCTGGGAAATAGAAGAGCAATCACATTCTACTAAGAATATGTGGACAGAGGAAGAGCAAAAATGCGAAGAAATTTTCGCCAGTACAACAAGTAGAACACCGGAAGGACGCTATATCGTGAAGTTACCTTTTCGTGAGACTCAACCTGGCTGTAAGGGTGGTAATTCACGCGACATCGCTGTAAGAAAGTTCAAATCACTAGAGAAGAGGCTATCGAAAGATTCAGATCTGAAAAAGAGTTATATCGAAGTGATAAATGAGTACTTGCAGCTAGGACACATGAGACCTGTAAAAAAGAATGACTCAGAAAAGGAGGAAGCTGTCTACTTACCGCACCACGCTGTAGTTAGAAATGATAAAACTACAACAAAAGTGAGAGTAGTTTTTAATGCGTCTAGTAAAAACAGTTTCGGAATATCGCTAAACGACACATTGATGGTGGGACCCAAGCTTCAGGCAGATCTACGTCATTTGGTGTTGCGCTGGAGAGAGCACCCTATAGTACTCGTGGCTGATGTCGTTAAGATGTATCGGCAGGTCAGGATAGCAGAAGAAGACGCTATTTTTCAGCGTATTGTATGGCGTGACGACTCTGAATCTGAAATACAAGATTTCGAGTTAATGACTGTTACTTTTGGAACTGCTTCTGCTCCATATTTGGCAGTACGAGCATTACATCAAGTCAGTTTTGATGAGGCCAAAAATTTCCCGCTGGCATCACCAAGGGTAGTTAAATCATTTTATATGGATGATTTGATGACAGGATGCAGTGATGTTACGGAAGGAGTAGCATTGTACAAAGAGATGAGAGAGCTATTGTTACGAGGTGGTTTTCAATTACAAAAATGGAATAGCAACAATAAACAACTACTTTCAGAAATATTTAAAATTGAAAATCAAAGTACAAATAAAACAGCACAACAGGACACAAAAACAAAGTTAGAACAAGATAATACAAAAAATGAAAAGAACAAAGAGATTGATATGAAAGCTGATAATATAACTAAGATTCTGGGTATTACCTGGGATAGAAGCGAAGATCATTTCCGGTACTCGGTGAGTCTCCCTACGGCGTCGCCTGGACCTGAAACAAAAAGATCAATATTATCAGAAATAGCACGATTATATGACCCGCTGGGTTGGTTAGCCCCTAGCATAATTATAGCAAAGATGTTCATCCAAAAATTATGGCTAGCTGGCATAACTTGGGACGAACCAATCAGCGATGATATGAAACGTGAATGGTATACATACCGGGATTTGTTGATTAAACTCACATCTGTTCGAGTTCCTCGGTGGCTGGGCACTTCCGGTAGAGAAGACATGCTTGAGCTGCACGGATTTTCTGACGCATCCAAGTTAGCTTACGCAGCAGTTGTTTACTTGCGGGTTGTAGACGCCAAAGGAAATGTACACGTTTCTTTGTTGGCAGCTAAGACTAGAGTCTCTCCCATAAAGCAAGTAAGCATCCCGCGATTAGAGTTGTGTGGTTCTACTCTTTTAGCACGACTTTTGTCTGAAATCAGTGAGGTTATCAACATTCCTAAGAGCAACATTAAGGCCTGGACGGATTCAACAGTGGTATTGGCATGGCTAAATAGCCACCCAAGTAAATGGAAGACTTTTGTAGCGAATAGAGTGTCTGAAATTTTGACGACTTTGGATTCATCGCAATGGCATCACGTGCCGACAAAGGAAAACCCAGCCGATTGCGCCTCTAGAGGTGTTTCGCCCGACACCCTGTCTAGTAATGAACTATGGTTTTCCGGTCCAAAGTTTCTTCATGAACGCAACATACCATATAATAGACCAAAGAATTTGAAACCAACTCTGGAAGAAGCTGTGAAAGTTCATTTGAACACGATGACTGAAGATACATTACTGCAACGCTTCTCTACTTTAAACAGATTACTTAGAGTAATCGCTTATTGTAGACGGTTTTATAACCGCGGAGAGACACGTAACAATTACTTGTCTAAAAAGGAAATCGAAAATGCATTAGCTTGCTGTATCAAAAAAGTGCAAAAGGAAGAATTTAATGAAGAGTATTTACATTTGCAGACCAAAGGATGTTTACAATCAAAAAGTTCAAAACTCAAATCTTTATGTCCATATCTCGATGAAAACGGAATAATGAGAGTGAGCGGTAGACTGCAGAAGTCGCAGTTACCAGAAAACACCAAACACCCTATTATATTACCGCACACTTCACATTTCACAAAACTCCTAATAGCTGATGCACATAAAAATACCCTGCATGGAGGAGTCCAGTTGATGATAAGCTACTTAAGGGAGGCATATTGGATAATAGGTGTTAAAAGCCTCGTTAAACAACACATCCGTAAGTGTGTTACATGTGTTCGACAGAATGCTAGAGTTCAAACCCAATTCATGGGGTCTCTCCCAACAGTGCGATGTACACCAGCCAGAGCATTCCTACATAGCGGAGTGGATTATGCTGGCCCTATAAAGGTTAGAACAACCAAGGGACGGGGCAATCGCTCCTATAAAGGCTATATATGTTTATTTATTTGTATGGCCACTCGAGCCATACATTTAGAAGTCGTGAGTGACATGAGTACGCAAGCCTTTATAGCCGCGTTTAGACGGTTTGTGTCTCGGCGTGGACACTGTGCTCAATTATGGAGCGATAATGGCACTACATTTGTTGGGGCTTCTAAAGAGTTAGCGGAATTGAATAGTATTCAAGGGGAAATTGTGGAATACTTAGAAGGCCATGGGACAGAGTGGAAATTTATACCGCCCCACGCACCTAACTTCGGTGGGTTATGGGAGAGTGGTGTTAAATCCACTAAATACCATTTGAGACGCGTAGTGGGGGACACAACCCTCACATTTGAGGAAATGTGTACCTTCTTAACACAAGTGGAAGCTTGCCTGAACTCGCGACCACTTACTGTAGATAGTTCAGATCCAAATGATCCAAGACCTTTGACCCCGGGTCATTTTCTGGTTGGGGGACCACTGCTAGCGGTACCCGATGCAAGCAACTTTGTAGAGTCAAATGTTAATTCACTAACCCGTTGGCAAGTTGTTCAAAGAATGCTACAATGTTTTTGGAGTCGTTGGTCAAAGGAGTATTTATCAAACTTGATAAATAGATATAGATGGAACAACATGATTCCGGAGCCTAATATAGGAGATGTTGTCCTTATCAAGGAGGATGATTTGCCACCGAGTCGTTGGTTAATGGGCAGAATAGTGGAAAAGCACAAGGGTAGTGATAATGTAACCCGTGTAGTCACTATTAAAGTTAAGTCTTCTACAATTAAAAGACCCACATCTAAGTTGTGTGTATTACCCACTGATGGTGATTAATGTTAAGTTCATTGTTAAGTTTAGTTTGTTAATATTTTATTGTTAAGTTTTGTCACCGTGAACCAAACTGTAGGTCACGGTGGGCGGATTTCCTAAATTTTATTTGTTTGTTGAAGTACATTTCTCACTAAATGTCCTTGGTGGGCGGAAATGTTAACGTTTATACTTTATTATGATACATTTATAATATTAAGTTCAAAACAACGTCACTAGATGGCGCTGTACTACTTTACATCGCGATGATGAAGTATTTTTCTGAGTCTACAAGGACGCATACGTTTGTAATGTAGTTATTAAGATTCTCAATAGATGGCGTTGTAGTACTTTAGAACGCGGTATTAAAGTATTTTACTGTTCCTATAAGGTCTAACCCGTGTATTATGTATGTAGATCACTCTATAGATCAATATAGTTCAATAGCCCAAGTACTACGGTGGTTTTATTTACACACCTATAGTATTAGTGCTAAGCGCAAACTAGATCAGCCAGAAGTGCGACTTTTAACAGAAACCAAGCGCTTGGTATTATGCGCTTGATCTAGATAGTTGTTTGTATTATAAATCAAAGTCAAATACATTTCAAGAAAGTGTAATCGAATTTGATAATTCCTATTCCATGTTCCTAACTTAAGTCATCCAAATGATCATTTCAAATTGACCTCGACGACAGAGCGGGGGCAATCAGTAATGTATAGCCATTGTGGCTTAATCAACGGGGCAAACGAGCCGGTTACCAGCCCATCAACACGCATTATGATGTGGCCAATCAATTCACTAGCAGGTAACAAGCATGTACACCTTAGTTGAGAAAATGATGAAATTAATAATTAATTGTTATTCCGTCATTAATTTACAGTACATATTATCTTTGTCTTATACACCTTATAAAGAGAAAAAGAGAGACAACGTAGTCTACTTAGCGCTCCTGCACACGACGCCGCCACCGCGCCGCCACCGCGCCATTAATGCATAATTTCGCTGGCAGCGCGGCGGGCGGCGCGGCAGCGGGCTTCACGCGGCGCGTATAAACAGTGCAAAGGCGCGGGGGCGGCGCGGTGGCGGCGCGGCGGCGGCGTCGTGTGCAGGAGCACTTATTCTTATCTATGGAGAGATACTGTCACAGTGTCATAAGTCACCCATGCGCGCGCGCCTTTACATCTTAGCTGCTCATTACCGCTTGCTTTATCTGGCTGACTGATTTTTAACTATATTCAATGGGTTAGATCGATCAAAACCCCTCTGGTAGAGTGCAGATGCGATTTTTATTGAAACAAACTTGCCCAGAAACGTACAAAGTCAAAGAATTTGGGAACATCGAATTTGTCCGGGAATTAAGCTCCCTGCTGGATGTACCATAATACTTGTATTCAATCTGAATCACACCAAGAATTCAGGTTCATCTTTTGAATTGGGTATGTCTTTAGACAATCTATTTTACAGTGGTGTCCTAAGCTTCTTATAAATATCATCATCATCATTTCAGCCATAGGACCCCAATGTGAACATTTCCCCCAATGATTTTCATTGACCGGTTGGTAGCGGCCTGCTTCCAGCGCCTTCCTGCTTCCTTTATGAATAACTAGGGGTCGCCTGCGACTTCGTACGCCTGGATCCCATTTTACCCCCTTAGGGGTTGAATTTTGCAAAATCCCGTCTTAGTGAGCACATACGTTCTAAAAGGCACATGTAGTTTCTGAGATTTCGTGATGAGTGAGTGGGTCAATCAGTCAGTGACCTTTTGCTTTTATAAATATAGATTATATAGTTAGTTGTAGGTAATATCTTACTTCAGAACGTAAGCAGCTATCTCATGCAGCAGATCATCGTCTGTAGAGTGTAGTGGTTCCGCTCCAAGTTGACACAGCGTCCGCAACACGCAGGCGGTACCGTTGTGACCGAAACTGGAATGAAATAAACATTTACAATCATTGGTGAGGAATATTAAAAAAGTACGTCTAACGAGCTTACCCTACCAAATATCTTACAAGATTATCCATCATCATCATCATCTTTTCAGCCATAGGACGTCCACTACTGAACATAGGCCTCCCCCAATGATTTCCATGGCCGGTTGGTAGCGGCCTGCATCCAGCGCCTTCCTGCTACCTTTATGAGAGACAAGATTATTACTATAAATAAACATTTATTCCTCGTAGAAACTGAGGTCTTAGCGGTCAAAGAGTTCTCGAGTAGCCACTACAGATTACAAGATCTTGTGTAAGTAAACTGAAGATCTCGTGAAGGTCGCTAGAATCACCTGGACGCATCCAGGCAGGGAGCGCAGGACGGTTGATGTGGAAAACCTTGTAGGCGATCTTTATGTTAAAACTGTAGTTTATGCCTAAATGAAGTAAAATATCTCTTATGGACAAGTGCACAGATAGTTTGTAGTTTTTTAACTACGAGTAATATAACCGTTAATAAAATCAAATGTTTTTGATATATTCATCGTATTTTTGACTTGATTATAAGTTGCCAGCGTGCAAAACAAAACTTAGGTACTTCACATACTATAAATAAACCCAAAAACAAAATTATTGAGCTTACTTAACGAAATCGCGATAAACAACAAACTCTCAAGTTGTAAGCCGTGGCCTGTCCGTAAGTTATGCCTGACTTCCACCAAGGCGGAGCAGTGCGGAGCGGAGCAGAGAAGTTTTTTGAATAACCAATCGGATTCCATTATTTGCACATCTCCACTCCGCTCTGATATGGTGGAAATGTATAGGCGGAGAAGAGCGGAGAAGTGTCGGACTCACTTGTTTTTCTACAGAACGATGGTGCAGAGAAAAGCGGAGAAGAACGTAGTGGTGCGTAGGTGTGCGGAGCGGTGCTGTGTTTCATAGATTTTTTATTTTTATGTAAAGATTAATTAGTAATTTCTTATTACACAAATTACTAATAGTCTCGTAAGCCCCTCGTGCTAAACTAAATATGCTTGTATCACGAGTGGGCTCACCATAATAGTCGAGCGGCGGAAACTGTATCCGCGTTCCCCGGATCACGAGTCGGCCAGTCCGATCCCTTCACCGTTCGGCTATCGTGGCATACGTGGCTTCAAGCGATAGATAGCAATAGACTGACAGTTGACAGCTACGCACAGCTCACACATCTCCTCTCATCTCCGCACCGATCCGCTCTTCTCCGCTACGCTTTGATGGAAATAGCCTGCTAGCTTCACCGCACATATCCTCTCGTCTCCACAGCACCTTGGTGGAAGCCGGGCTTTATTTACTCTAACAATAAAAATGTTATTCTTCCATTCGCAATTTAAATACCAATTTATGTTAATGAACAAAGTCCAACGCTGAGTTAAACAAACGTTATTATTATTCCGTTGAGTAAATAGCAATAAATTACAGTATGACATTCGGAAAATGGGAATCGACTAAATAAATTTATGTGAAAATTGCTTCCCGACGTATAATTGCTGGATATATAAATCGACAGTATCTTTCTGTTGATTTAAACCACAATGCAGGCAAGAGCAGCAAGCTCCATTTTGTTTTGATTTATAAAGAAATAACTTTTTAAGTAAACTATGAGTTTACTATGTTTAGGCGAGTCATTGCAATTTTATCAAAGACTTAGTGACATTTTGGTATGAAAATGTATTAAAAAGAAATGAGCGCAAGCCTTCACTTAAAAACTCTTTCACATTATAAAATCAGTTCAATGGATTTTGAACTTATTCGAGTGGTCTTTCTGTGTATCATTTTTGTTAAGAGTTAAAACAGGTGTACTGATAAATAATAATCCATCACTGTCTATGCTCATGCAGATGCGAATTCATATTTTAACTTTCTGTCCATAATAAATTGTCAATATTTATTGACTTACAAGTCCACGTCGTCCCACAAGGTGGACCGACGACCTGATAAAGGTAGCAGGAAGGTGCTGGATGCAGGCCGCTACCAACCGTGCGATGTGGAAGTCATTGGGGGAGGCCTATGTTCAGCAGTGGACGTCCTGTGGCTGAAATGATGATGATGATTGACTTGCAAAGAAAAAGACGTAATTTTTTCACATACCCATCCAAAGCCCCTTCCACATACTTGTAGAAATGGTACAATCTGGAATCATTTTCATAATCGCCTATCTCATCCTCTCTCTTCTTCCTAGACGATGTTGTTATTCCATTATTTGCGACCAAAATGTCAAAAGGTATCTGAGATCTATTCCAAGGCAGTTGGAAGTTGGCCTGGAATGCCCAGTTGACGTTTATAAGCGCAGCAGGAGACGGCGTTCCAATACCCATATTGAACTGAAAAATAACAGCCAATGTTGGAGCCAATTGGAATGAGCAAATGTTTGGTCAAATGCTAATGTTGGGGGAACAATCGATCAATGGACATCACATTTTAACAGTCCCGCGGGTATCATTAGTTGGTATTGTGGCTATATGGCAACAGGACGATATCAAAGGTTTTGATTTTATGCATTGTGTGATTTAATTTGAAATTGATTTTTAGCAAAAAGGGGACAAACTACACAATCATGTATTTTGTTTTATACTGATTTTAGCAACAGTAGAGACAGCTATTGGTAAGATTACAGCAGTGTGTGCTGATTCATAATCAAGATTAAAGACAGAACAATAGGTGAAATTCAGTGAGTAAAAGTACCGTCAAAACAATGATTAACATACATTTCCAAATCAAGCTCTAACAAAGAGATCGTGATATAAATGAATTTTTAATTCAGTACCTACATCAAACCGGATGTTTGGAAGGATGCAGACTTAACGGTTCATGAAAAATCCGTTAGCTTTATTAAACTTTATTTACCTGTAGCAACGTAGAATTTGGAAATAGTAGTTGCCTCTTGCTCCTATGTATTGGATCGTCTATTGTCGTCCCACTCACATAGCTGACGAAAAATAAGATATTTGAAAGAATTAAGAGGTTATTCTTCATGGTGGTGTACGAGCGACTAAACCACGAGTGAGATTGTGAATGGCTAAGATGTTTGTATTCCGTGTTGCAATGGAGATAGCCATTGGCTAATGTATTGTATACATTACTGTTAGTTTACAAGTTCAAAAAATAAAGGCGAATATGCATAGACTTGGTGGTGTGTTCGCAAACATTGATGATGGATATATTCTTTTTGAAAGTTGGTTTTCATTTTCATTGGATTTAACGGTGGATTTGAAATACTCTATCTTACTGATTAATATAGGTACTTGAAATTATATGGATTCTAGGTGAATCCTAGATGATGGAAGGGTAAGCTAACTATACATATTTGGGACATGTAGAAGGGTCCTGAAAAGGGCCTTTGTGAATTTGAATTTGATGCACAATTGGCAATAACATAATCTAAATAACAAATAAATAAATGTTAAATGTTAAAAATAATTTGCTGGTATTTTCAGTTTATTATTATGTTGCAGAAATGAAAAAAGGTACGCTATAATTTTTCACAGAATGTATTTTTTATACTTTTAAGTACCTAAACAAAAACAGTGCAGAAAATGTTTAGAGATTCGAATCGCAGCCCTCGCGTATTTTATCAAGTCTGCCAATTTCCATGTAAGTAATTTTAATATTTTTTTTAACGTAAAAAAGTCATCATTTAATCTCCATCAGTACAGTATCCATTACAGCTCGCGCACGTAATGTATCGGCGTAACAAGCACTCTTCGTCTCGTGACACGTCGGATGTTGGTATAACGAATTAGTGAGATACTGAGCGGCCAGTCATGTGACAGTTAGGTTCGGAGATTTAGTGAGCGACTATGTTGACCTAGAAAAGAGGGCGCGGGAGTAGATATCAGTATTAAACCTATGAGTTTGCATTGGCAAACCGTGCGTTTTTTTGCGCCGTTTCAAGCAAACTCGGTCATTACTAGTTTACTTGGATTT
The DNA here is from genome assembly GCF_963855985.1 of Ostrinia nubilalis. Classification (NCBI taxonomy): domain Eukaryota; kingdom Metazoa; phylum Arthropoda; class Insecta; order Lepidoptera; family Crambidae; genus Ostrinia; species Ostrinia nubilalis. The sequence continues at coordinate 12,473,464 of NC_087103.1, forward strand.
ATTTAGAAACGCAAAAGCCGAACGTCTTTTCTTGGTAGTGGCGCAGAAAGGCGTTTCTAGAAATTTTGTATGAAAACAATTAGTGTCGTGGCAAGAGTGCTACAACAGTGGCGCCATTGCAAGGATTTGACGTTCATAAGTGCCACTTGTGGTCTAAACTGAATAAATATTTTTGATTTTGATTTTGAAGGCTTTCTCGTGCCTCTAAATTGAAGGCGTCCTAGTGCTACAATTACGCCATTCGTATTTTATTACCACCTTCCTGTTTAAGATATTAGTAACTAATTACACTTTAAAAGTTCATTTGTAGAGACAGATAAATAGTAACACCACATAAAATTGATAGATAGACTCATATAAAAGCACTATTTAGGCGCTGTTGTTAACTAATCATGACGTTTTTGACTTGCCAAGGTATCAAAGTGGTACGACAAACTCGCTCTCTCATATCCAATGTAACCACATCCTTATTGTAAGCGTTTACGCGCGCTGCCCCAAAGCTTCGATCAGCCATTGTGACGTGCGTTATGGTCAGCCATGGCTCGGCCGTTACACTGATTTAATAGTGAATTACCGTAAATTAGTTTGTGGTTTACAAGCGGCTGTGCGAACAGTGGTGGGGATGGAGTGGTTAAAATTTAAAAATTAAAATTGAACGATGTGATTTGTGATGCAAAAATGAAACTGTAATAAACAATAAACCATAGACGGTCATGTAAAGAAAAAAACTTTTATGGAATTATCATAATTGGCATTAGGAACGAAGGACTCATATCAAACTATGCAATTATTCTTATTGTAACCTAAGTGAAAACTATATCCTAACGCTATATTAAATATTTTATGATTTTTATCTTAGTTAATTTTATAAATAAAAGACTAAAGTCGAGCAACTTAGATAGCAATTATTAATCCCATAAAAAGTATATCAAATTAAAGATCTTTATCATCGTATATTAATTATGTGATGAATCCATAATCCTGAGCATATTTGGAAAATTGCTGACGAGAAAATGATAAGTTATAACTCAGAATGTGGGAGCAATCAGTCAGTTGGATAACTATTCGAAATGAGATATAAGTTAGCACATAATATCCATTCCCTGCTACACGTGTATCACGTTAATTCTGACGCTTATGTAAATCATACGACGTCGAAACAGTTTTTTGGAGTTATTCGAAATATTTTATTCGCTTATTGGATCTGAAGCTGACATACACACTTTTATTGCTGAATCATGTAAGTTAATTTTCAATATATTTTCCAGTGTTTAAAATACTTGATGTGTTATTCAGGCTGTAGTCTTATCTAAATGGTTTTGTGATCGACGGGAAATCCACAACCCGACCTAGAGCTTTATATTGTAAAGTAAGAGTGTCTGAATTCCTATGATCCCTCCTGAAATCGAAGCTAGGGCCTCCGATTAATACGTTTACCACTAATAAACGTATTGTCAGTCATATTTAGTTGAACGATGCATCTACACAGATATTATGACAAATCCGTAGTTAGAACATTGTTTAATACTTACTATATTATGTATAACAAAAGATTTCCGTATGGAATTTTGACCCAGATCTTTGGATTTGTGACGCATACACAGTCAAATGAAAAACATAATTTGACTCAATCACTATCACACAGATGATAGTTAATCAATTCTAACCGTTGCATATTATGTACATTGTTGTGATAATGCAAAATGCTATCAACTTCACTATCACTAATACTATTTACTGTCAGCCGTTTTGGTGTAGTGGTTCAGAACGGACTACTATGCCGAGAGGTCCCGGGTTCGATTCCCGGGCGGGCAGAAATTGAAATGATGGATTTCAATTTCTGTGACGGGTATGTATAATATGTATGTATGCATTTAAAAAAGTATGTAACTAGTATAGCCGTTAAGCTAGCACCCATAACACAAGCATTAAGTTGCTTACTTTGAGGCTAACTGGCGCTGTGTGAAATTGTCCAAAGATTTATTTATTTGCCTTTTCTTTTCAGGGTAATAATTGTGTTGATGTTATGTCTCTTCGCAACTCCTGTTTACTTAGAAACGTTTCCGATTAAAAATGAAGAGGAATTCCGAACGAAACGGCAACTAAACTCTTTACCCTTAATTTATCCTTATGGAGCTACATACAAGGTAAATAATCTGTCATGTAATTTTAGGTATTTAATTTAAAAGCTAGGTTGTTTAGGAAACTAATTGAATTCATGCTTATTTCTTTGTAATGTAACCGTCCCATAAGGGCTATCTTTTTATAGCTACCATGATTATGGCTGGATTGCATCACCTTAACTTTAACCGTAACTGTAACCGGTGTTTTTGTATGGAGTTTGACAGACTTTTGACGTTGTTAAAGTTAAATTGAACCATTAGGAGGACCGACGATCTGGTGAAGGTCGCGGGAGGTGCCTGGATGCGGGCGGCGCAGGACCGGTCGTGTGGAAATCCTTGGGGGACGCCTTTGTCCAGTGGACGTTATTTGTCTGAAACGAACTAGTGAAAGATAACCTTCGGCAGGCAACACTTCAAAACCAACCATTTACTTTAGCAAAACGTACGTAATAATACATACGTAAATAGCAACAGGGGTGATAAGTCAAGACACAACATCAGCAACTAAACATAATTATGTAGACTTTTCTTAACTGGTGGGGTGACCGGTCACCCCTGTTGCCTTCCGAAGGTTAAAGTAAGATTGTGCAACCCAGGCTTACGTTTTCATTCATCCATTTAGCCAGCATCGCTATAAGTCAACAGACTTTGGACCTCTAAGTGCTTGTTCACGTTGACTCGCGGGCGCGGTGGCGGGCGCGGTGACGAAATATCAAACATATGTAGTGATTCCAAGTGTTCACGTACGAAACGCAGGTGCGGTCTAACTAGCGGGCAAGCTAGCGACTGGTGCGCGCGGAGCGCTCGCGGTAATTTCAACGCGAGAAGATGTTTGTGTGTGTTCATGTCAAACTAGCGGCGGCGCGCGCGTTTCACTCGCGACGTCAGGTAAGTTCAACCAGTTTGAACTTGTCGCTAGAAACGATAGTACGTCACACTCGCGCGAACGCCTGGTGGTTAATGTGAACACGAGCTCGCAACGTTTCCCGCGCCCGCACCCGCACCCGCGCCCGCGCGTACCTACGTGAACAAGCACTAAGGCTAAGAACACACGACGCGATTTTCACCCGCGCCCGCGGCGGTTGTGGAATTGCGGTTTTATTTCAAAACTCACGGGAGCGGTTATTTGCGCGGTTATTCGCCCGCGCGAAAACCGTCGAGCGGATCCGATTACAACCGCGCCCGCTGCGGGCGAAAACCGCGTCGTGAGTTGTGCATTAGTTTTTTACATAAGTATCTGCATTCTACAGAAGCTGCGGGCCCGCAACCGCCGCGGGTGCGGGTGAAAATCGCGCCATGAGTTCTTAGCCTAATGCTCTATAATTTATGTACAATGTTCATATTTCCAGTTCATCATCGGCATCAGCTGTCCCATAGCGAACCGGGACAACATCCAAGTGGCCTTCGCTGCCAACTTCCAGTACCAGTACCTACATTTCACGAACATCTCGCAGCTGTCCCAGTATTACCCCATCAAGACGGTGTCCCGGGAACAGAGGGACGCAGATTGGCAGCATAGGAGGGACGAGCGGATCGTCTTCTATAGGTCATTGACTGAGATGCTGAATTCGTAAGTTTTGATCTAAATTATTATGTATTTAGCTGCTTTTTCATAGGTAAACTAGATCACCCCATATTTTTCAGATGTCATCAAGTTCTTTTGCAGTCATATGCCCATAGCCAGGCTTCACCCACTTGACTTTTCTTCTAAAAGTCTATAATACAATATTATATCTATACTAATATTATAAAGCTGAAGAGTTTGTTTGTTTGTTTGTTTGGTTGAACGCGCTAATCTCAGGAACTACTGGACTGATTTGAAAGAATCTTTTTATCTTGGATAGCCCGTTAGTTCCTGAAGGCTTTAGGCCAATTATATCATCACGCTAAGACCAATAGGAGCGGAGCACCAATGAAGAATGTTTCAAATCAGTGATTTTTTTTCCTTTTGAGAGCTGACGCTGCGTAAACGGTTAAAGTCTTTTTATGTAGCAGTATTATAGTTAGTGTAGCTAAACAGGTGATAGTGACAGTTATTGTACTATAAAAAACAATCAAGAATATAACATAAACAAAATTTGACAAATCGACTAGAATCTTTGTTGTCAAAGAATGGACATTGCAACTTCTATAGTGTTACTTTGATTACGAATTCAATCGTTGAAAATAATAGAAAAAGTATTTCTATCAAAGACGTGTTCCAATAGTAACACTTTATAGCGCTTCAGGCGAAGCTTTGAGAGCTTTGGGCGAAGCTGTTGATACGATTGTTTGGTTGACTAGCTGCACAAAGTTTGCTGCGAAAGCCTTCCAAAGTACCTGTAGAATGCGGAGCTTATGCTGCGAACTCTATGCAAATAATATAAGACTCACTTTGGCATGTTAGAGGTTGGTTTTAATTATGCGTTTATTCGTTAAGTTAGTGCATTGTTTGATCAAAGCAAATCCTTAAGATATTCTTCAAGATAACTAACAAAAGGTCACAACGCATGTATACTTATATACAAATATTTAAGTGCTTCCTTTAATTTCCTCGACGCTTAAACTTGGCAAAGTCAATTCGATTGATTTTTCCCGAGGCAAATATTTTAATACTATGAGTTCTACACGTGCTTTGAAATTAGATAGGTAATAGAAAAATTTAGGTATCTTAAGTGACTTGCGAATCAGTCAACGGAACTCCAGGGTGCAGTGATTTTAGACTTTTAACCCTTTACTTTTAAGGCTGAGTTGACCATCTTACTTTAACTTTGACAAACGTCAAAAATCTGTCAAACTCCATACAAAAAGCACCGGTTATTGTTACGGTTAAAATAAGGTGGTGCAAGTCAGACTTATCTCTTCCAAAGTCACGAGTAAGCTAAATATCTGTGCAAAGTGAATGAAACCCTTCTCTATGTTTGCAAACAAAGAGGTTTTACGCATGTTGAACGAGTGCAGGATTGAATAAACCGCACAATAAACTGAAAGCTATATTTTTATTTGCAGCAAAGGCATGAATGGATACGATTGCGTGCTGCGCGCGATATGCGAGGCGGCGCAATATCCGGTCGATGAGGAGGGGCTGGTGGGGGAGATATTGCACATCATTTTAACGTAAGTTGCATTGCAGATTGCAGGCTACATACTAAATAAGAACATGCATAGAAAAAAAACATGCCTAATAATCTCTATTTTTGAAGTCGGTTAATGAAAGGTAAACTTAATGATGATGATATGAAACACCGTGTGTTAAGGCGATTAGTCCTCAATCCGCGTCAAATGGGCATTTTGTAAGGCGTACTCCTCTTTTACTGCTGGAATGAATGATCAGGTACTTATAGACCTAGCGTCTAACTGAGACAGTGCCTGGAGTATGAGGGGTGATTTTGACATATTATGACGTGACAGAGCAATCTGAAGCCTCTCTGACTAAAGACACCCTCTTGGCCGCTCCCATACCTGAAGCATTGACTCAGTTAAGCTTACAGCTATAGTCCTTATAGTAATTTAAGGAGTAAGCAGTGGGGTTTAACTGTGACGTAAAACGCTCATTAAAAGCCTTTTTGCAAAACTAGATGACTTTTATGGTTCAAGCTGAATGCGGATATCAATAATTTTCCATAACCTTTGCCACATTTCTCACGTTTCAGTCCAGATTACGGGCATACGCCCTTCGATGACGTGGACCCGCACTGGGAGGAGGCCATATCTGAGTACAAGGACGCCGCCATTGCTGGGAGGCAGATGTTCGACTGTGCCTCCATCTACGAGGGATGTCCAGAGGGCCAGGGAGTGATGGAACTCATATCTGTGCTTAGAGATGCGTGAATAAATTGTCATGATGTCACAATGGGTTGAAGTTACAGAAGGACTTTTTTAAGCCATTATTTAAGCTGAAAATGTTTGGTGTTATTGACAACTGTTAGTTCCTGCTTAAGAGTTACTATATAAAAAACTATTAATAGAAATTGATGTATTAGCAATTTTATTATTATTATTTTATTCAAAACTAGCGGCCGCCGGCGACTTCGTACGCCTGGATCCCGTTTTACCCCCTTAGGGGTGGAGTTTCGTTAAATCCTTTCTTAGCGGATGCCTACGTCATAACATCTACCTGCATGCCAAATTTCAGCCCGATCCGTCAAGTGGTTTGAGCTGTGCGTTGATAGATCACTATGTCAGTCAGTCAGTCACCTATGAGTTATGCGAAAGAACTACGTGGAAGGTCTAGGTAGCTATGTTCCATGTTAAAGGAACACAATAAGGCCAACACACACATACAACCAGTAAGTGTATTAGTTTGTTACATAAACACAATAAAAATACCGAAATGATTGCTCAATAAATTCGCTCTGAATCCAAATCTGTGCTGATTGCCCATCGGGCCCGCGGGCCCACATTGGTCCCGGTGGCAATAGAAACCGATGAATGGCCCGATCGGGCACAAAGGTGATATTTTGATCACGCACCAGTGGACCGATTTGACACAATGTCCGAAATTCGCGTTTCGAATTTTTAGCTATTTTTATTTGGAGGACTGAGTGACAATGGCACTTGGGGTGATATTTCAAGTTAGGGGTAATTCAACTCTTCTAGTTTTAGAAAATTTAAATAAGTTTACGATGGTGCATGGTGAAAGCGAGAAAAAGTTCGCTTTTCCGTAGGTACAATTAGATTAACTAAATCTTTAGCAACTTTTTGAATGAAATGGTTATTTTTGTAGGCATCTAATTCCAAGTAAATGTTGTTCAAATCATGAGTGAATCTAATAAACTTTGGCAACTATTTTAAAAATCATTCTGTATAGCACAGAAAAAAATTTGTAAGTCACTTCGTTCCTTGCTAAGAGCATGTCTAATCATAATACATATACTTAGTTTAAATTTTAAAGTAGGGGATAGAATGGCTACATTTTAAAGTACAGTTGCACGCAAAAATTATATTGTTTTTATCAAATCAAACTTCAGGAGTTGTAGTTGAGAATTACTGATCTGAACTTAGAACTCTTGTCTTAGATAGGGTATACAATTTTTCAAAGGGAAAGATATTTGCTATCATACTTGCAAAATTCTACCTACTTCGTTCGTTCGTTTGTTTCAGCCAAATGACGTCCACTGCTGGACAAAGGTCTCGTCCAAGGTTTTCCACAATGCACGGTCCCGCGCTGCCCGCATTCAGGCTCTTCCGACCTTTACCAGATCGTCGGTCCACCTAGTATGAGGCCTGCCCGACTACCTACCTACCGTTTCGGCTGCTATGCTGCAGCCGTGGTCACAAGCCGTTCCAATAAAGTTGCCTAAATACCCTTCGAAGAAAGAAAAAGTAGAGGAAAAATATATTTCCCCACCTGACTGGTACCTCTTTACAAATTCTCCCGCGTCCCAAAGTCGGATCAACTTAATGAACGACTTAACTACTTTACCCTATATGCATTCTAAGCATAACTCCGGCGTCGAGAACCAGTAGCGGTTGCATTCTAAGTCAATGTAAATATTTTGCGGGCGGATTTACACGGTGCGATACGATTGCGATACGTTTATTATAAAAAAGTCGGGCCATAGCTTCCTAATAATATTTTAACAGCATTATTGTTTTCCTAATTGGAGGTAAGATAGCTAGTTCTTCTGTGATTGAGGGTTCCGGGTGAAGCTCTCTTCCATCTTCGGTCTGATCATTAATTCCCATCATCATCATTATCTTACAGTAAGCGTACCGGAAAATGCAGCGTGGACGTCCACCCACAAGGTGGACCGACGACATCGTAAACGCTGGACGCACGCCGCTACCAACCGAGCAATATGAAAAGCATTGGGGGAGGCCTATGTTCAGCAGTGGACGTCCTATGGCTGAAATGTTAATGATGACCCTTTTCAGAAATAAAAGACAAATCATGAGTGATTCTTAATGATGACCATAGCCACTCTAGCAAGAGTGTACCAACTAGGAAGAATAAGTGACGAATAATGAGTCATCATATCGCGTGTTATAAAAGATCGTTATGGGAATGATCGGGTTGGTTGCAGAAGAAGATGCGACCTTCTGGCGACGAGCTGGTGGTTCAAACTGAGCAGCTGAAAGCCACTTAATAGTGAAAGAAAGAAAAAATGTTCATTTAATAGTGGTGGTCGTATCGGGTGTTGTAAACGGAAATTATGCTAATCATTGGTATACATGCTCCACCTATACCTAAGAATTAATTATATGAATGTGTGCTTGTAAGGCTCAAGAATTAAGAAGTTTTTCTTGGTGGTAGTAGTTATGTAGGAAAGTAAATAGCGTGTCACGCGAAAAACTCCGCATTGACTGCTTCTTCAAACTTAGTTGTATCGGCGACTAAGGATGAAAAAAATAAGCAAACATCAGGTCTGTAGGTCTGTCTGTACCTATCTGGCCGGGGTGAGGAGTAAAGGTCAAATATTTTTTATTTATTTATACTTTTGCACATAAAACTGTACAGTGGCGGACTTAATGCCAGGTGGCATTCTCTTATAATATTAAAAATATTCCATTTGCCACTCCAATTTACTAGTGACCATTGAAGGAGTCGAGCTACGACAATGCAGCATGAATGGATGGTGGTACAAACGGAAATTGTCTCCCGCCATACAGATAGATCTTGGCTTTCAGTGCTTGCCATTTGATGATCTGGCAGAATGCGGGCTCGTAGCCACTTAATCAGTCAATAGGTCGTGTCGTGCGTTGTAAACGGCCACTGGGGGAAAGATCGTCCGCACGTGACCAGCACCTATATGAGATTTACTTAATTTGCCGGCGACGTGCCGCCGTCTAAGCAAACAGCGGCCATTGTGGGACACTTTAGTTTCGCCTCTTAACGTCCTTGGGACGGTATTTATTTTTGCTCATTTACTCCGCACATATAAGTCACGGGCGCTTTTGTTTCCGATATGTTGGGACATAAGATATTGGGGTGTAGCGTGAGTAAATAAACTGCGAGAAATATTACTGAAATGAAAGTTTTTGCATTGCCTGGATCAGGTAAATAAGTTCTCGTGAATAGAACGTTTAAAATAAAAAAGAAATTCATGACCAATCTTGTATTATTAACTCTATTTTTTTACATAAATACTTATAGTTATTATATTCACAATTTGTATTGATAGGAACACATTCTCAAAAGCACTAGCAGTCTTGTTCAATTTAATAATTATGCAACTTCGTTGTGAAATATGAAGACATAAACTATTGCTTGCAGAAATAGACACTAAGACCTAGAGATGCCTATGATCCTTATTAAGTCTACAATAACGCCCGTATTCACAAACATTACTATGAGGTCTCACAGTGCGCGTGGAAGCACAGGGTGGCACACGAACCAATCAGAGAGCTCTATTCAACGCTGTGCTTTCGATTTGCTGCTTTATAAGCAAGCATCGTTTGTGAATATTGGCGTAAGTGTCAGTAGACCAAGGTTTCCGCAACATGCCACACGTTAAATTATTTTAATCATAATAATTTAATCTTAAACTTTTTAACTTAAAAGCTATAAATCCGTGTACTGAGATATGTCCAAGAAAGAGAATGGACATTTGGTATAAGTTACTAAGCAGTCTTCTTTGGTGGTGTTGTTGTGCCACTTATCGGTGTCCGACGATTGTTTCCTGCAAAATAAAGTATAATTTTAAACACTAGTACGTATGTACATTATTTCCCTTCATTAGTAAGTATTCTCAAATTATTACAACAATTCAAATTATTTATCCATCAAATCACGAGTGAATAGGCATCTTCTGCAAACTGGTTTCATCATAGATGAATCTGCTTGGTTAAAATGATGGGTGCAGGGATGTCTGTTACTCTTTCACACCGAAAGTTACTGAACGGATTTTTATGAAACTTTACAGTATTATCGTTATTAACACATCAGTTTAACATGAATGCTATACTGCACAGACGACAGGATGTCTTTAGCTAAACACTTTAGCCAATTTAGTAATTTGCAACAAAACTAAAAACCCATGCGGATAAATCTCGGGCAAAAACTAGTTTACCATAAAAAGTTGTGTACACCATTCCAGCAAACAAAAAGCGATCGTATTTAAATATTTCACGAGAACATCTAAACCAGAGCCGCACATAGTTACCTGAACACCATTTTTAAAATTTTGTGGTATATGCCCCGCGGGGCGCGCGCTTCCATCTCGCAAATGGCCCGCCGCACGCATTGGTGTCCATTCAACCCCTGCCTGGAAGCAATCAAGCATTTTTGCGTCAGTTTTCTAGTTTTGGTAATGTATTGATGGACTAAAACGTGGGTGTATGCTTTAGACACTTATGCCTGTAAATCGAGTGAAGGATTTGAGAGGTGTCGCTCTAGAAACAGATTACTGGACTAATAATACTCGATAGAGCTATTTTTTTAATTTTCCATCTCGCAAATGGCCCGCCGCACGCATTGGCGTCCATTCAACCCCTGCCTGCATTTTTGCGTGACTTTTCTAGTTTTGTTAATGTATTGATGTAGTGGAATAGTAGCTGGGATAAGGGATTGTTTTTAAGGCTTTAAAAGTTTATGATTGGCTACAGATTGAGCGAGAGGTTTTGGACTTGTGCCCAAAATACTCGATTCAAATAGAGCATGTTCTACCATTCCGTCGTCGAACTATCATATTGGTATGCAGAAGTAGCTGAAGACACCAAGTAAGTATTAATCAGCAAAAGAATTCGTGTAAATAAACATAACTTAGATAAAATATTTATTTTCTCTTGATACTTATGACCTGTTTAATATTTATGGCAACATCACTGTGGTTCTTTACAAGTTAAAAATTAAACGATTACTGCGACAGGCTCTTTGTTTAGGTACGAGGCAGTGCCTCTATGAGGAATATTATGAGACAAAGAAACTCGTGGCAACAAATATTGATAAATTGTCAAATTAAATAAATAAATACCTGTCAAGTAAGTGCTCCAAGTGGTTATAAACGCTTCGCCTAGAGAAGTGTTTGTAAGGATGAAAGGTATCAGGAGGCGCGTCCCAGTTCATACGGAACCCTAGTGCTTGGGCGAATATCTGGGTCCATGGCACCATGTTAGCTTTGAAGTTGAGACGGAGCTGCGGATAAAGGTGTCAAATTCTTAAAAACTTTTAATCAATTTCCAAGAAAAAAGAAGATAATATTTGAAAATGTCTACCTTTTTTAAATCAGCTTTTTATAAGACAGTGTTGCTAACAACCATTGTAATGAAATGAAAGTTTTAAATATAAGCCTTTTTGTCTCTACATAAGCTTGTACCTTATATCATAAGTAGAGCCGACAAAAAGTCTTATGCCCGTTTTCACCATCAATCCCTAATTTTTAAGTGACCCATATGAAAACGAAATTCCTGTTATGTGTTACCTAAAATTTTCATCTCATTAGAAAGACTCCGATCCAGACAAGAAAGTACTTCTTAGTAAGAGTTTCTTATACTCTTTTTCATCTTTCTATCACGACGCATTCATCTGACTATACTAACTATAACATCAATAATACCAAATTAAAGATCTACTTACAAAAAACTTCGTTTTATTCTTGAAGCTCAAGTATCTCCTCTGTCTAACATGGTTATTCGTTTTCTCTTCGTTGGCATCCCCCGATTCAATTAAAATGAAAACAATCAAACTAATGTAGCACAGCAACACTAATTGGAATATTTTGTTCATATCTACATCAAGTGCGTTGGTTGTTGTTGTGATCTGATTTTTTTCCCATGGCAATAGATCTGAAATAATTAAATACCTCGTTAAAATAGGCTAGTATCCTAAACATTCTAATAGAACTACCATTTTAATATAAAAACTGCACAGTAACCAAATCAATCTAAAATGTCTGATGGATTCTCTTGCTAGATGAATTAAGATACCTAATAGCTATGTTGATAACTAAATCTTACTAATATTATAATGGATATCTGGATGTTAACATGTTTGTTACTCTTTCACGCAAAAACTTATAAACGGATTTTGATGAAACTATACAGTATTATTGTTTATAATCCAGAATAACATATAGGCTATAATTTATGACAAATTTCACGCGGGTGAAGCCGCGGATAAAAGCTAGTAGATAACACTTGATGCCACAGCTTTAGGACAATCCAATAAGACAACAAAATTGGCAAAATCACTAAGGCTGGGTTGCACTATCTTACTTTAATTTTGACAAACGTCAAAAATCTGTCAAACTCCATACAAAAACACTGGTTATTGTTGTACCTAGTTACGGTCAAAGTTAGGTGATTCGACTCAGCCAAAGATTCACGGAAGAAACAATAGGTACGTACCAGGAGTAATGTAATTTCGGCGAAAAATTTCTGTGTCAACAAAATATGGATGAATAGAGTAAAAACCTAAATATCAGTTCACAGTTAAGTCTCTTAAATCCAAAAAACGGCACTAATTTTACAAATACCTGACACGTTTCCGACCGTAATGAATTTCGGATACTGGTCAGAAAACGATATGAACCAAAACTGATATTTCAGAAAATGTAGGCCCTGTTTGGATTTGCAATTTGTATGCCAACCACGATGACCTGATCCAGTTAAAATTTTTGAACTCTTTAGGTATGTGTGGCAGATTTTATACAGGGTGTTCTGAAGACCTTACGTGTAAACCCAACAATAATTGTCAGGTAAGTGCGTTTTTATGAGAATAAAGAGTCTTTATACCAATATTGAGTAATGCTTCAAAAAAGTGTTTTTAGTGCAAAATCGATGGCTCCTACGTATAAGGGCGAAACTGCCGCTTACGCCTTTTTCCAATTATTTAAGCAATGATTTCACTTTGCTCTAATCTATAACATCAGTAAGAAAAAAAAATTTTTTTCCATTAGATACAAAATAAAATTTTAGGCAAATAGGCGTATGTGCAAAACTACGCCACGTATAAAGCCCAATCATACGATTCGTCAATCTATACGAGTAGTTGCTCACATAAACATATATTTTTTATAATCCAAATCTTAAATAAAGCCATGAAAATATTTAGCAAATTGTTTTATTTATAAATTATGACACATTATATAGTTATTTAATTTTTAGCGTTAAGAGTCGCATCTCAAACTAATTTGAAAATTATAAATAACTTGAAAAAATCGAACTGCCTAAGGCATCGTGGGTTCAATTCCTGCCTTAGGCAATTCGATTTTTTAAAGTTATTTATATTTTTTTTAAATATGACACATTATGTTAAAAGACCTAACTAAATCTCGAGCACAGTACATGGGCGTATTTGCGTTAAAACGTAAAACGGTACATTAAACGACTTTTTCTAACTGATTTATTATTGATATAGCACATGATAACAATTAAAATAATTATATGCATAAATAAAGAGAGTAATCGCTTAAAATATTATATTTACGTTGTCATTTAAGTCTCTTTACGTTGAACAATATACATGAAATTATAGAAATATGCCGACGTAAAAGGGCAATCCGTAATATCTCAAAATATATAAGAAAAATATAAAAATTGATAACAGCAGTAGCAAAAGCATTACATGTTAAGGCTAAATGTGAAATTTCATTAAATTCGTTTTAGTAGGTCAGAAGATATGACCCAAAAATATGGTTCTGGCCACTAAAATGGCTCTCCTGTAAAATTTACTTTTTTCACTTACGCCAGTATACGTAGGAGCCATCGAAATATGAATTATAAATATTTTTTATTTAAGTCTTAAAAAGTCTCTCTTTGCTATCAATGTGTGCCTTGTGCTGTGCGTACTTAAACGCTGGACAGTTCCTGCTGCTGCTAGCTCTACAAAACTGCTTTGAACTTGGTGCGATGTTTATTAAGAGAGGCGATTTTCATAATCTACAAGAATTTAAAAATGCATATTTTACCAGTCTATTTTTTTGTAATACGACCCATAAAGCTTTGAAATTTGAAGCAAAAAATAATACAGTCTGGAAAAGTTGGAGCGCAAAATATTCTAACAAACAGTTACTTCGCTCGTTAGAAAATTGTTAAGCTAACATCCATCCTGTACACTATACTTAACGGTTTTAACTATGTTTGTAGATCGTGATTAACGGTGCTTCTGATTCTCCAAGATAATCTGTGGTCATTCCCCAAAATTCTTGCTAGGAAATGTATCTATTCTCATAAATTGAACTGAAATGCTTGGAATAGACTCCCGAAATGGAAATTCTAGTTAAATTGGCCTTGATTGCAATCGCGCTGGTTCAAGTTGAAAGTGAATTGAACGCGACCAGTAATGTTGATAAGAAAAGTGTAGTTTTGTCTCGGAGGAAAAGGTTTTTAGTGTTCCCTGAGGGAAGTTCTGTTCAGTTGGGTAAGTTATTGTTAATCATTTACTTCACAAATTACTGCTATGCAGCTTTTAGACAGGAACGTTTTTGTCACCAATATGGATTCATTTTAGCAAACGAATTTACTGCTAGACTTAAATTAAGCTCAATTTATCGTTCTTTTATCCAGTCGGTAATTTTTTTTTTCTTATAATAGTTTTTCACCTTAAAGCTATATTTTTTTCTTATAATAGTTTTTCACTTTGGAAGCTTAAAATTGTGATTATTCAATAACAAACCTCTTCATTTTACATCAATTAATTTAATATCAGTGGAAACATCCCGGAACACCCTGTGTTTATTAAAACAAACGGTGAGTAAAAGACAAAAGAGGTTCGTGATGAAACAATACGGTAATCGACGATTTATGGAAGTGTGAATAATATTGAAGTGTTTGGGAGAGCATGTGAGACATAATGCAAGTGGATAGAGTATGGGTACCACTCCTTTCCTTTGCAAGTCAATAAAAAAAATACATAATCCTGTAGATCTTGGCTACACAAGAGTTGTAGCGATGGAGATGAGAGGTGATAAATATTGTAAAAACTATTAGTAACTTGGCAGTTTTAACCGCCTCTGTGGTCTAGTGGTAAGACCACCTGCTTCAGACGCAGATGTTCCGGGTTCGATGCCCAGTGGGGGCAGAATTTTCTGTTCGGTTTGGTTGGTGGTAGGGCTTGTTCTAAGTCCGCCTGGCTAGCTACCACCATCTTACCTAAGTCTGTCGCCATAACAACAATGTTAACAGCATTTTTGTGTTCCGGCAGTTAGAGGTAAGATAGCCAGTTCCTCCGTGGTTGAGGATTCCGGGTGAAGATCGCTTCCACCTTCTGCCTGATAATCACTTACCATCAGGTGAGATACAGGCCAAGAGTTTCCTCGTTGTGGATAAAAAAAACGTTTTTGATATTTTAGTGCCTTGACAACTTAAAAAGACTAAAGAGTAAATAATATTTCGCAATCGCCCCTAGTAAGTTAGAGAGTAGTCTTCCTGCTGTGGAGACTGATGAATGATGAGGAAATCAGTGATAAGTGAATTAAGTGACCTACATGACCTTATCTGAGGAGTGTCAAGCTAAACATTTTGGTGTCTTATGCAATAGTAAGGCCCAGAACACACGGTGAAACGCAACTGCAACGAAACTGGTTTCAAACTGGTCGCGTCATGTGTGGTCTCTCAACGGAATCTATGGCAGAAACTTAGATGGAACTCAAAAGTAACTAGAAGTTGCAGTTTCGTTGCAATACGTTTCACCGTGTGTTCTGGGCCTAACAGTAGTGTAAGAGCAATCTTGCTACCAAAATGTAGAGTCAAATGTATGACTGTTGTATGTTCAAGTGAATTGTAAGTGTGACCCTACTGTATTTGTTTCTACAGTTGCCATGACGTTTGATGCATTGACGTTACAATATCGATCCATTTCTTATACATAGATCATAATAGTGCTAATGAAACTTCATGCGTTGGTCACATTTTTGTTTGTTTTCGGATGGTTTGGGTTTTTTCAACCCCTTATGCTGTATCTAAGTGGTTCTTTTAGAGATGATGACGATGATGATGATAAAAAAAAATAAAAGAAAAGAATACAGAGCATTCGATAAATTATTGAATTATTTTCTCATTAGAAGTAATAATGTCGCCCTATAGACTCTACCAGAAAATATCAGTTTGACCTCTGTCATTGCCTTTGCATTCATTCCATGAAAACAAAGTCAACTGCTTAATTAACATAATAAAAAATATTTAAATTATGTTTTTATCAAAAATTCATACTTGTTTTTCACACCACAGTTAACAGGCGATTGTAAAATCAGCTTTAGCTAAACAATATTTTTTCAGTATTCTGCAACACTTTCCCCAACATATCGCCACAAGGGGACATCGTGTTATGGGGCTACACCGCTGCTTTGGCCTACGAGTTGCCCCAAGACCCGTATTCTCCCTTCAACCATAAGGCAGACCCATTACATAGAAGAGCTGACAGCAAGGCCATATACTATACTGATGAGGATGGAAAAGTCATTTATAAGAGGCCTTATCAAAGGTATGAATAAATAAATTATAATTTATTAAAAGTTGTTATATGAAACTCTATTCTTTATTTTTATTTTTCTCTTTAGAAGATGAGAAACTTAAAAATGTCAATTATTTTTTGACCTCAATAAGAAAATAAAGTTCAAAATAATGTAACTATAGTACCGTTGACTGGTTGAGGGTTAACATTTCTTTTTTCTACAAATGAGTTAATAGCTGGCATGCATTCTCAGAGAAACAAAAAATAAAACACCTAAAAAGAAGAAACAAAAATTTTCTCATTACAAACTTCATTTTCGATAATAAACCAGCCAGTTAAAGCATAAAAAATAAAAATCCACGAAATCGAGTTATCGAACCTCATTGCATCAACATTAACACTGGCTGTTTACAAACTTGCAGAAAGTTTATCGTAAATCCAGCGTTCGCAAAGCGGAGCGTTGACGGCGTGCTTCCATCGCCCCAATTCAAAAAAGGAACGCGAGAGAAATTCAAAATAGACAGGAAGCAGATGCACGCTTCGAAAAACAAACGGCAGTTTTTGAAAAGCGAATGCATGGAGGCCGGTAACGTCGAATTTCACAGAAGTAACCGTGGGACTCTTTATCAGAAAATTGAGGCGGCTCTCAGAGGGTACGTATCACAATTCACAATACTACAGCACATCAATGTAAACAATGTATCTTATGTAGTTGTAATTAGAGCGATTTTGCAACAAAAATGTAGGTATAGTCTGATGTGCTGTTACTAAACCTATACAAAAGTGACCATGTGAACTTCTTATTGAAATTAATAACCTAATTTTCAAAGTAAGCTATGCCTTAAATATTTAGTAAAAGAACAAGCACGCCACAACACTAAGGCTGGGTTGCACCATCTTACCTTAACTTTATCAAACGTCAAAAATCTGTCAAACTCCATACAAAAAACACTGGTTATCTAACGATGACCTATCCTAACTTTAACGGTAAGTTTATTCAAATTGGTGGTGCAACTCAGCCTAAAAATGTGATTTCGATTTAAAAAGTTAGGTTTAACTCAAACTGAAGCCAACTATGAAAAGTGTTTACTTTTAGTCCGAATTGGAATCGATTTCAGTTTTTCAGTTTTTAGACGAATACCAATAAACTGGAATGTAATGTAACTGAACACTTATAAAGTTACAAATCTAAACCTTTAATCGAATTTTAAACTAACAAAATCTTAATGTCTTTCTTTACGCTTTAGCTTTGCTGTTCCAAGCGAGAAGATTAGTTTTTAAATTGGTACTAAATGGATTGTTAATCCTTAGCGACTGATTCATGGTGTGTCGCCACCTTAACAGGGACTTGTTGCTTCAATTTATTGTTTGTCTTTTGTTTGTAAGTTGCAATTTAAAGGTAGAAGATAGAATAGTTCTTTACTCTGCTGCAGTAGAGCTGGGATTCGCGCCATGATTAACTTTTATCGAGGCATTTTATCGATTTTACGCGATAAGTCCATACATTTGTCATCTAAAATGCTCGATAAGATTTTATTAAGGCGCACTGCCTGGCTTATTTTTTAATTAACTTAAAAAGCAAAATGATTTTTATGATGGCTAAAGTCTCATGCTTCAGTTTTTATTTCTGTGATCTATGAAATTACTGAGGTCGCAAAAACTGTTTTGTTTTAAAACTAAGTAGTAATGTTGCTTTAAGCACTTTTTAGTACAAATTAGTTAAGTAACAAATCTATAATGTATTTATAACCTAAGATAGTTAATTTGTAAATTGTTATTAAACTACAACGTTTATTTTCCATTCAGTCTTGGCGCAAACGGCAAGGAGTGTCTGCTGAGGACCATATGCTTGGTAGGACAAGCACAGCACCATCCGCAAGGAGAGTTCTTACAAGAGATTATGAGAGCAGTGTTCACGTGAGTTCTCGTTCTCTCGTTCACGTTTCAGCCGAAAGACGTCCACAGCTGGACAAAGGCCTCCCCCAAGGATTTCCACAAGGTCCTGCGCCGCTCGCATCCAGGCACCTTCCGCGACCTTCACCAGATCGTCGGTCCACCTAGTGGGAGGTCTTCCCACGCTACGTCTTCCGGCTTCCGTTAACGTAAGTATTTGTCAAAAAATATTGCACAGGAAAAAGCCGCACAAAGTGTGAACTTTTTATACCCGTTCTGTTTCTCCGTCAAATTTGGGATGAGGAGGTTGATTTCTTCTGTATTCCTATCGTTACACAAGTGATAGTTCGAGGTAGCCTTTGTCTTGTAATGATCCAGAAGTTATTTGCCCCTTTTACTCTAATCATCAGTTAATGTTTGCAAGACCGCACAATGGATAGTAATATTATTATTACAATTTACGGTCCTGTAAACGGTAGACTGACATCCGCATTAAAACGTCTTAATCGAAAGAGCCCTTTTTATTAGAAAAAAGTTACAACAAGTGCAAAAGTCACAGTTCGCAAAAATTTGCCTGAGCAGTCACAATTTACATCTCAAGGTAGCAAATAGCTTTGGAACTATAATGAATGCAGCGGAGTATCCAATGCACATATACTTGCCTGTATATTTATGTAAAAACTCTCAAGGAACCGAATAGCTTGGAACTAAAAACGTCAGCCTAAAAGGGTATCGGTTGCGAGCTTTGAGAAGTCCCTCGGGATGTGCCAGGCAGTAACATGATTTGACTTCTTTGCTCTGACAGAAAAATGTCGGCAAATGTACTCTCTTTGGTACTCTGGTAATAGGAGGAAGTACAAGATGAACTTTGAGCTTTTTAACCTCTTATAAGGCAGTACTCAAAAAGGTCCCATCACATTTTGACAATCGCAAAGGTTAATTAGAAGATAGCTAATTATTTGTTTTTAAATAGACGATTCCACATTGAAAGCAGATATTGTCACTTAACAAGGACTATCCAATGTTTCTGTCACAGAAATGACCGTGTTAACAGGATCTTAGGCTAACTAAAAAGCTGAAAGAAAACCAGTGAAGACCGTAGTCCCGGGAGAAAGTTAAACTGTCAGTCCAGTTGTATATCCATTCACAAGTACCTATATGTATCAAGCTTTTTCAGCTTAGGAATTAATGATGAGAACAAAATAGAAGGAGTTTTGTCCAATAACCTCTTCTAGATTTTTCTTACCATTACAATTATATTCCACAGAATACCAAGCAGCAAATCTGCGTCTGGTGATGACTACAAGGAGTATGATGAAGCCTTCAGCCAAACAAAGCCGTGTGCAGAAGTTTATCCTGACTGCGAGGAAACTGTTGAAGAGAATATTCCATCACTAAGCTTTTAAGTGTGGCATAGCTCGTAATATTTGTTCTTCTTCTTCTTCTTTTCAGCCAAATGACGTCCACTGCTGGACAAAGGCCTCCCCCAAGGTTTTCCACAATGAACGGTTTTCCACAATGTTATTTGTTAAACAGTAGTTACAGGCAACGGCACATCAACCTACACACTGTGGCATTCTTATGTAGTTATAATAATGGCGATTTTGCATTAATAATAATAAGTTGTCTCTACATAAAAAAACTCAGTCACACCATTTTCTTTTGTATTGTTATGATGTAACAATTTTGAGTAAGTTTTTTTGAGCTTCAAGCGTAGTACCTTCTTAATAGTACATCTTATGGCTTCTTATGTAATACATACGATTTTGTCATAACATTGTACAATTTGGTTTGCTGAAAACTGTACATAATTGAAATACCAAGATGATGTTGTATAATAGATAATCAGTTTATTTTTCTAATTAGAAACTGGATTAAAACTTTTTCAGGCTGCGTAGTAGCACAATGAAAAGTAATTAAACTTTTACCATTATTTTTTACCTAATGGGTGTAAATAGGTATAACTTAAGAATGTGAAGTCATTCAAAACAAAAACGGGTATTAAATGATCAGTTGTTATAGTAACTAAGAGTAGCAAAATATGTAAGAAGATTAATTAAGATTAATTGCTGGAATTTCAAAAATAATATCGTAAGTTTTGTCTATTAATAAGTAATACATTTTGTCTACTAATTAAGTAATATTAAATCCTATTTCTAAGCAACCAATGTTATGTATTAAAAACCTCTAAATAGTTAATTGTTTTATGTTATATTACCCCAAATCAACAAATTGAGTGCTTGATGTAAAACAACAAATAATTGAAATAAATAAAGTGTTCAAATAATATGCAACTTAAACAATTTTCTTCATGAATTAAGTCAAATAAAAGCATTTAAATACTGCCTCTTTTATTTCTTCCACGCTCAACAGACTACCTAACATGTCTCATACGGCGCGCCAGTCTGTGACGCCGAAATTCTCTCATTTCCTTTTTAGTGCTGAGCGCATACAATTTAATATTTCAAACACGAAAATAGCTGTAAACCTGTTGACACCGAACTATGTTAATTGACGTTTCATTTTCAAACCAGCCTCCAATAAGTGCGGTCTCTACTCTAAATCGAATTCCCACACAAGTTTCAACCATCAGTGAAATGTGTCTACAGTTGATAAAATGAAAATTAACCGATTTACTTTGGTCGTCACGATAATTCTCCAAACGTTTGTAAGCGATACGATTTCTAAAGGAAATAGCACATCGGATTGTTTGGACCAAAGCAGTTCAAAAGTCTTGTCGAGAAGAAAAAGGTTCTTGATATTTCCAGATGGAAGCTCACTTCAATTAGGTTGGTAAATAATTCCATTTCACTTTGATACTGCGTTAGACAAAGGCCTCTTTTAGAATAATCGCAATTTTAGTCCCAGTTTACGGAATGCCAGAGGCGAAGCTCGACTTTCAGTTGGGTAAGAAATTATTATTTAGTTAACTGACCCTCAAATTGTGGCGAAAGTTGTAGTGTTTGTTGACTGCTGTAATTGTTGTGGGTTATTTTGAAACAATAGAGGAAAGGTTATTAATATCCATGCATTTAGGTGCACAGACTAAGCATATACTCTTATATCCCACCACAACAAAGTTTTAGTTCAAATTGTGACACGTGGTGAGCCCACACGTCGCAGTATTAATCAGTGTAAGATAATCTTCAATGCTCACAAAACAATACATGTTTAGCTAAAATACAATAACTGACTATTAAACTTTGTATTGATTGTTTTGTTTGGTGTACAATAAAGAGTACTTTAAGTTCAAAGCAAGTTGTAGAAATAGGTTAGAAATTACCCTCTTGCCTAAACCTGTGTCACGGTTACACCAAATACCTTTCTTTGATGGTGGTTTGTGAGTTATTTGTAGTTATTTTGTAGGTAAGATAGACATTTAGTAAGAAATCTTGTAGCAGAGAGCTGACACTGTGTAGTCGACACGATAAGAAGAAGAAGTAAGAGGTCTACCTTACCAGCATTTCATTGTGAATAATAAAATATGAAGTGACGATCACCAACCTCTTATCAACTACAGCTGATTAACTTATTATCCGTTATATTTTCCAGTATTTTGCGTCCAAACATCAGCTGTGATTCCCATCGGAGATATCTTCTTATTCGGGAACACGGCAGCCTTGGCATGGTCCCTGCCAAGTGATCCTCAGTTCTTCCACATGCTGAAAGGCGATAAAGAAGCCATGAGACGAGGAGACTTCAAGAACCACATATACTATGTGGATGAGAATGGGAAAATGATAGCAAAGGTGCCTTATAAAAGGTGAGCTTTATAGTCATCATCATCGAAATTAGATCGCTAATTTAGTCTATACTGCAGGGTGACGACTCTCTCTAATTCAACAAAGATAGAAGGAAAATATCTACTTATTCCAAACCAGTCGCATTGGGGAAGGATTGGTAAATTATTCCCTATTTGTCTCTTACATAACAAACGTCAAAAGTATGTCAAACTGCACACAAAAAATACCGGTTACGGTTATAGTTACGGTAGTGCAATTCAGCCTAAGGCTGAGCCTTAGACATTTTACAGAGCGCCATCTGGTTCCAAATTAAGCAAAACTTTTACTTTGAACACAACATATTACTTATAATATAGCCTGACCAGGAACATAAAAACCCTGTCATAGAGGCGCGTCAATTGCATTTGATAGTGCAACACTGAGTACAGTCGTACCTGTGTTAAATTAATAGGCTAACTTTATGTATCAGGATTCAGGATTACGGGCTAATTTGATATTTTCATAAATTAACGAAAAAATATTATTATATAGGTAACCTGGTTTAAATAAATTAAATGAAACCATCAATCGAGCTAGTAGGATTTATTATATTATTCATCAATAATCAAATTCAGAACTTGAATATTCAACTGCAATGTTTGCTCATGAACGCTTCAAACTCGGTACTTCTTTCCCAATTCCATAAAATTCAACACTTAGAAACTGAATTTTTTTTTAAAAATAGGTAGTTGAAACAAACCACAGCTAATTTTCATAGTGGACTGTACTATGCGATAAACATGTCAGTCAATTTGACAACCTTTGTCGGAAACATTATTCAATGAAAATATTGTCCGAACCCTTAGTATTTCTCTTCGACAAATACTTTAACACATTGTGAACCACTTTTCTTTCACGACTATAAAAAGATTTTAGCAATTTAATTCACAAAATCAATTGCGCACATTTAAAATAAAGTTTGTTTACACTTTGACAGCAATAGACTGACATGCAAGGTGACATGTCAATGAAGTTTTTAGTTACTGTTGCCATTAAAAGAAATTAGTACCATTAGTTTTCCGCAACATGGCGAGGGTTTTTATGTTCCTGGTCAGGCTATACCAATTAAAATTATTACCATGCACTCAAATGTTGTTTGTATTTTCTCACAGCTTCTGGCAACTCTAGTCCTAATAAAACTGATAATTTTAATCTTCATCTCATCAAATGTAAATATCTCAATTACAGGAGCCGAATCATCAACCCAGCGTTCGCCAAAAGAAGCATCGACGAAGGCTCCACCTTCAAGGACAAATTAAAGGCACGGATAGAGCGCCTGAAAATGCACGAGAGACAGAAAAGAAGGGATTACCTGAAAAAAGAACACATGGACTTTAACACAGTAGAGTTTCACAGGAGCAGTAGAGTGGAGCTTTTCGAGAAAATCGAGAGGTTATTTACAGCGTACGTACAAAACTCTACTGACAATAAAGCAAACAGAATAGTAATTGAGAATAAAATGCCCGTTTTCACCATCAATCCCTATTTTTTAAGTGATCACTATGGTACTACTTAGCAGGAATTTTGTTTTTATAGAGGTCGCTTAAAAATTAGGGATTGATGGTGAAAACGGGCTTTTAACTCTAACATTCTGTGTAGAATAGTGTTATGATTCAATTGACATTGTTTGCAAGGTTCTTCTCTAATTTTGTAATAGCAATAAGTAACTAATTACGTCATACAAATGCAATATGCAATTTTGGTTTTTCAGTTCTTAATTAATGAATATTGTTTTTAAAAATTTTTCTTTGCTTTCATTGGTTTTTAATAGTGCAAAATAACCGATATATTTGAGTCGACATACACAACAGTTACTTTATATAAAAGTTTCTGTTTCTTACGTCAGTTAACAATAGTAATGATCATTTTGGTGCTGGTATGTTGCTCTAGTCTAGACCTTTTCCTATAACATGGTATCAACAAAGGAAAATTAAAACATTTTAATAATATTCTAACACAGTCAGTGCGTATTTTTGTCAAAATAGCCAAGTGTGTCCATTTTGTAACAAATCACACAAGACCCTCCCAAATTCAATTTAAAATTCACTTTAAAATCGAACCGCTAAGGTTTGCAAAACCTCTCCACAACAGACTTCAAAGGGGACTTCATACAAATTGAATTTTATAATCTTCGCAGACTGGGACAAGACGGGAGGCAGTGCGTGCTTCACAAACTATGCGAGGCGGCGCGCCCCGCCCCACAGCAAGGCACATTCTTGCAAGAATTCCTACGGACTGTCTTTACGTGAGTGTTATAGTTGTTATGTTGAATCAGACTTTTTATAAAATGACTGGACGTTGGGCGATGGTCACAGAACTCGTCAGATAATGTATCTGAATCAATTTACGACATGACGAAATCTTTGATGATGATCTTTAGAACACGTCATTGAACTCGAAAACATCAAAAACTTTAGGAAGACTAGTATGGCTAACGGAAAATCGCATGAAATACTATCATAGATACTATCTCGCAACATAGTATAGTTCGATGTGCTGGATGCCACGACTTTAATAGTCATATCAGGTAGCCAGTGATTGGCGTCATACTATGTACTTGTAAAAACCCAACACGCCTATAACTAAACTATGTACTCTCTCAGAATGTCCTTGGATAGTAAATAGGAGGTGTGATTTATCATTTACTACTAGGTTTAGTTAATTCGAGCAAAATTACTAACTTTATTCAACAGTGCCTCTCCCTTTCTGCTTCGTGTAGCAATAACTTCATTACGCAAGTTCAAATAATGAGGCGTTTTAAAAGCAGTAAATTACTGATAATTACAATGAATGTACTAAGTCTATTTCATTTCCCATTTCCATTTTGGCAAGTAGCAAACGAGAAAAGCGAACAGCACCGAAGTTACACCCGGGCACTTTATTTTTCAAACTAACCACTACAGTCATATTCCAGGAAAATACGTTTACATTGGCTCAAGTCGCCAACTAACTTATATCTCAAGACCTCGCTTTGGAACAGGGAAAATTCCACCAGGAATACCCTGCGGCGGTTGGCACGTTAGCGTCGAATGTCGCTGGCACGTCGGCAAATCGGACATTCGGAAATGTGGCTAATCCGTTTTGTTACTCAGGTGCTTATTAATAAGGATTCGGTTGTGTGATTGGGAAAATATCTTGTTATTTGGGGTTGTGAGCTGGGAGCGTAGTGTGAGCTTACTTCAAACGCATTCGATATCAAATGCGTAAAAAAGTGACATTAAATGTATGACGGATTGTACAGCGCCCCTAGCGGAAACTTTCAAGAACTAAAATCTTAAATATATATATTCAAAGGTGACTGACTGACTGATTGACTGACTCACTGACTGACTGACATAGTGATCTATCAACGCACAGCCCAAATCACTGGATGGATTGGGCTGAAATTTGGCATGCAGGTAGATGTTATGACGTAGGCATTTGCTAAGAAAGGATTTTACGAAACTCCACCCCTAAGGGGGTTAAACGGGATCCACACGTACGAAGTCGCGGGCGGCCGCTAGTCTTTATATTTTTTTAACGCAGTTGATATTGAATGCGTTTGACGTAAACTCACACTACGCCCCCGTCTTAATCTTATAGAATGGGTTATTGAAAGGGTATTATAAGCTTAACAATATTGTAAGCTTGGAATAGAGAGATGTCAATATCAACGAGAATTTGATAAAGACAGAAGTGCTTACAAGATAATATTATTCAAAAACTAGCGGCCGCCCGCGACTTCCTACGCGTGGATCCCGTTTTACCCCCTTCATCTATCTTACGCGGTTTAGATTTTTTCAAACAAATGTTTTTTCTCGCTAACTCCCGTTCCCGTGAGAATTTTGCAATATCCTATTGTAACTAAGCTTTAAGTTTACTAAGGTACCTGCATGCCAAATTTCAAGCGTCTAACTTAAGCGGTTTAGATTTTTCATACAAAAGGATTTTCCCGCTAATTCCTGTTCCCGTGGGAATTCCTAAGAATACTTTAACCTAACTAGGAGTATGAAGAATAATTGTACCAAGTTTCGTTAAAATACGTCGAGTAGTTTTTGTTTCTATAAGGAACATACAGACAGACAGACAAAAATTTTACTGATTGCATTTTTGGTATCAGTATCGATCACTAATCACCCCCTGATAGTTATTTTGAAAATATATTTCATGTACAGAATTGACCTCTCTACAGATTTATTATAAGTATAGATTTTCACAGATCCCAACACACTCTAAAGTGTGTGTAGGGACTTCATTAGGTATGAAATTTCATGCTCATGCATTTGGCAGGACATAAAGAGCGTTTATAAGAATAGTTTAAATTTCACGACCGTAGTTTTGATGGCAAGATGCGCGATAATGGCTTTCTGAGAGACCTAATGCATGCATGCTGGGTAATGGACATGTTATAAAAATAAGAAACAACCGAATTGACAACCTCCTCCTTTTGTTGAAGTCGGTTAAAATAAACCAAAATTATCACCACGCTTAGGCCGAGTTGCACCGTCTTACTTTAACTTTGTCAAACGTAAAAAATCTGTCAAACTCCATACAAAAAGCACCGGTTATCGTTAATGTTATGGTTAAAATAAGGTAGTGCAACTTAGCCTTACCCTTGGATGTCGTCAAAGGCGACTCTGCAACCGGTTGGCCAGAGTGGGTAGTGTAGGCTCCCTAATGGGTCCAATGACAGTTTAACTTTCCCCCGGGACAAACTTGACCTTCATTGGTTGGGTTTTTATGGCGGTCAAGCTGTAGATCCTGCCTACACAGGAGTTGCAGTGGTGGGAACGAGAGGTGGGAATAGTCCCGTAATGGTGCCCACCAAGCTGGCCAGATGGGGAGTATAGGCTCTAATGGTTCTTCAGTGGAGACTAAATGACCTGATGATGAAACTAAATTATTATAGATCTAGCGCTTAGATCTTTAAATATAGACCCAAAATACTGAACTGTCTTATCTGTGACATTGACAGCGGGGCGCCACCGTTAATACCGAATCGCTGGTTCCGATTTTTGTCATGTTAAAAACTATATAGTTGAACGATAGTGGCGCCCCTCTGTCAATGAGTTTGGTGGGACAGTTCAGTTTGGGTCATGGTTGGTCATGGTCATATGCTTCAGATGTATAGGCTCTGTCACATCATAACATGTCAATGTCACCCCTCCCGTGCCGACCCCACACCTCAGGTACTGACTAAGTCAAGCAATAGACCTTTTAACACCACATGTATACTATTTCAGGTTACCAAAGGGCTCTATCTTCGACAATGATGATCACAAGGAATACGATTCTGCCCATACGCTGACTGATGACTGCGCCATCAAGTACCCTGGATGCGAAAACTTCCAACCACCCACGGATTCGTGAATAAAATAAAAATGTTATACTGGTGTTTTGTATCATTTGAACCTATTAAAGCACTTCAGCAGGTCCGCCACTAGGTGGACCGACGATCTGGTGAAGGTCGCGGAAAAAGCCTGGATACGGGCAGCGCAGGACCGTTCGTTATGGAAATCCTTGGGGAGGCCTTTGACCAGCCGTGGACGTCATTTAGCTGAAACGAATGATAGAATTTCGACAGACGTAAACCGTTCAAAGCTGGTAGAGGGTTTCCGACTAAGACGAAAAATTACATTATCTTGAAAACGATGTTCTAGATAGTTTTTCCTGTGAGTTCTAGCTGGTAGCAAAATGATAGACTGTTAGAATAATCATCTTATAAGATGTATGTGTCTCTGTTAGAATAAGTCACTACTCTAGTGTCAATCTTCAGAACCTGCTATAAGCACCTGACAAAGGGGGCATTTCACGCGAAGCGGACAGCGAAAATCAAGTCAGGTTTTGGATTTTGTTCATATTTGGATTAAATGTACTGCTATATGACCTGAATGGATGTGCATCATTAAATTTTTTTATGAAGCTTAGTTTATTTTTTATGAGCGTTCAAAAAATTGGTAAAATTTTAGGAACAGATTTTTCTGAAGCTATTACTGCTATTATTACATTTGATTAAAAACAAACTGACTATTGGACTTTTGAGAATAAATAACTGTGTTTCTTACTATTTACTACAAATTTGAAATGTCTTTTTTGTTCACATAGAAAACCGGAAGTAAAGTTTTAAAATCGAATTTTACAAAACTTCGGTATTTTTTTTTTTTTTTATTTTAATTTTAAAATATACCTAGTAGTCTATAAATAACGTGTGTAAAGTTGTAGAATGGAGTCTGTATTGGTTTTTGATTTAGACGCAGTACAGTGCGAGCGCGCCGCAATGAGCGTCATACTGGCTATCGACATTTGGCTACTGTATAAAAATTATTTGTTCGAAAACAACTGAAACGTTAATATTGTTGCATGCATACTCTTAAACAATTATAATTTTGACTCGGCGAACTTCGTACCGTCTAACAGACAATGATTGTTGGCATTGAGATGGTGCGTATTACGTCGCGGACTACCCACATCACATCTTATTGAATAATACATTAAAAACATAATTCTTCTTTTTTAGGTAGTTGGCTCGCTACCTCCATATCAAATTTCATCAAAATCTGCCGAACCGTTCTTGACTTATAAACGTGTAACTAACACGACTTTGTTTTATGTATAAAACAAAGAACGGCTGAACAGATTTTAATTAAATTTGGCATGAAGTTAACTGGCACCCCGGACTAACATATCCCGACTACCCAAAAAGAAGGGTAATGTTTTAATAGTATTATCCAATAAGTTGTGGGTGGTCTGCGACGTAATACCATCTCAATGCCAACAATCATTGTCTGTTAGACGGTACGAAGTTCGCCGAGTCAAAATTATAATTGTTTAAGAGTATGCATGCAACAATATTAACGTTTCAGTTGTTTTCGAACAAATAATTTTTATACAGTAGCCAAATGTCGATAGCCAGTATGACGCTCATTGCGGCGCGCTCGCACTGTACTGCGTCTAAATCAAAAACCAATACAGACTTCATTCTACAACTTTACACACGTTATTTATAGACTACTAGGTATGTTTTAAAATAAAAATTAAAAAAATTAAAAATACCGAAGTTTTGTAAAATTCGATTTTAAAACTTTACTTCCGGTTTTCTATGTGAACAAAAAAGACATTTCAAATTTGTAGTAAATAGTAAGAAACACAGTTATTTATTCTCAAAAGTCCAATAGTCAGTTTGTTTTTAATCAGATGTAATAATAGCAGCAATAGCTTCAGAAAAATCTGTTCCTAAAATTTTACCAATTTTTTGAACGCTCATAAAAAATAAACTAAGCTTCATAAAAAAATTATAATGATGCACATCCATTCAGGTCATATAGCAGTACATTTAATCCAAATATGAACAAAATCCAAAACCTGACTTGATTTTCGCTGTCCGCTTCGCGTGAAATGCCCCAAAGCTCAATCGGATATAGTGCTTAAAGTAAGTTAATAGGAATTCAATCAAAAGAATAATAAAACGATTGATTCGAAATAAAAAATGTAGGTATATTAAACTTAAGTTGACTCTACTTTTATTTGTTTTTGATTTACAGTTATACCTACTTTACAGTATTTCGGTAATTTTATCTTGCCTTGATATCCATATTACTTTATCGGCTCATTAATAAATGTAGGTATAATAATACACATACCTCTATTACAGAAATTAAAAACTCATCTCAGGGTTTGTTTATAAATTCTGCCATAATGTTTATTGAGTTGGGATTGAGAAATAAACAGTGTTATAAAATATTATGAGAGGGGAAGTGTCAAGAAAATAAACAAATTACAACGACAGACTTTTGTTTTTCTAACTAGAGTGGTAGATAACGATTAATTAGCTTGATTATAGAAAAAATAAAAGGGTTTGTTTTCAAATGATAAAGATAAAAAAAACTCTTTCCCTGCAATTTTTTTTCGTGCTCAAGTGCTTTATTACTTTTATTATTAAATTAATTATAAAATATTTTGCAGTATAACAGTTCAGCAGTAACGATAATAAGTTTGAACTACGAGTAATTCTATCTGCGTCTAAATATAAATAAGAAATAATTTAATTACAACAACATGAACTGACTGAATATCTACTAAATAGGGAATATGCAAGATTTTTTATTATTACAAGCTTTATATTGACTTCACTTGTTAGTATGTGTGGGACAAATCTTGCAACTGAATTTAAGACCACTTCTCCTCAACCGATTGAGCTGAAATTTGGTATACTTATGTAAGTACGATGACGATGCAATGTTATGGTACCATTGAGCTGGTCTGATGATGGAGTCAGGAGGTGGCCATAGGAACTCCTAAACGATACGGCGGAATCGCATCGAGTTTGGGTTCGTTGGATTTGTCTTTTCGAGCAGTTTAGTGCTAGATGATGTCCAGGGCCCTGATGATGGATTAGGGAGGTGGCCATAGGAACTCCTAATCGAACCGGCAGAAACTCATCGAGTTTGGGTTCGTTGGATTTTTCTTTTCGAGCAGTTTAGTGCTAGATGATGTCCAGGGTCCTGATGATGGAGTCAGGAGGTGGCCATAGGAACTCCTAAACGAAACGGCGGAATCGCATCGAGTTTGGGTTCGTTGGATTTGTGTTTTCGAGCAGTTTAGTGCTAGATGATGTCCAGGGTCCTTATGATGGATTAGGGAGGTGGCCATAGGAACTCCTAAACGAAACGGCAGAAACTCATCGAGTTTGGGTTCATTGGATTTGTCTTTTCGAGCAGTTTAGTACTAGATGATGTCCAGGGTCCTGATGATGGAGTCAGGAGGTGGCCATAGGAACTCCTAAACGAAACGGCGGAATCGCATCGAGTTTGGGTTCGTTGGATTTGTCTTTTCGAGCAGTTTAGTGCTAGATGATCTCCAGGGTCCTTATGATGGATTAGGGAGGTGGCCATAGGAACTCCTAAACGGAACGGCAGAAACTCATCGAGTTAGGGTTTGTTGGATTTGTCTTATCGAGCAGTTTAGTGCTAGATGATGTCCAGGGTCCTGATGATGGATTTGGGAGGTGGCCATAGGAAATCCTAAACGAAAAGGCAGAAACTCATCGAGTTTGGGTTCGTTTGGGTTGTAGTGATCAATGGATGGGATCTCGAAATCTCTATGGAGATTCGTGTTACGCACGAACCACGGGGCATTCGCGGCTCGGCGTAAGAATTTGTTTTGGAGGGTCTGGAATTTCTTAAGGACTGTGCAAGAAGTGTGACCAAACACCGGACTGGCGTAAGTCAACACTGGACGGATGCAGGTTTTGTAAATTGTCAACTTATTTCTAAGTGACAATTTACTTTTCCTTCCAACTAGGTGGTAGAGTCGGTGGGTGTAGTGGTTCGCACGGCTCAAGACGCGTCTGAGGTGCGGAGCGAACGATAATCTCTGGTCGAGGGTGACACCTAAGTACTTGGCCTCACTCTTCCAAGGAATAGTTTGGTCAAATAAGGTGAGATGGGTGGGGGCATTAGGACGAGTGCGAATTGGAGGACGTTTCGCAGACAAAGCCCTAGAAAAGTACACTGCTGCACTTTTTCCGGGATTTACCTCGATACGCCATTTCCTGAACCATTTGCCTAATTGTGTGACTGCGCGTTGGAGCGCCAAGATGAGGAAATTCCGATTACGTTGGGACTTGTAGAGTGCAGTGTCGTCCGCAAAGAGGGCTAAATCCGTATTCGGATATTTGGTGATGTCATTGATGTACAATGAAAAAAGAATGGGTGCTAGATGATGTCCAGGGTCCCGATGATGGAGTCAGGAGTAGGCCAAAGGAACTCCTAAAAGAAACGGCGGAATCTTATCGAGTTTGGGTTCGTTGGATTCGACTTCTCGAGCACTTTGGTGCTAAATAATGACCCAGAGATTGATATACAACTAAAAAGTGTAAAATAAAATTATAATAAAAAAAAACTTTTTTAAAAACAAGCTTTATCCTGCAATGCAGTTGTACTAAAACGAAAAAAATAATTGTATGCTTGGTTCAAAGAATTTCGAAAGCTTGTAGTGCAAACAGAAAAAAAGAGGAATAAATTCCATGCGCGATACAAGCTTTCGAAATTCTTTGAACCAAGCATACAATTATTTTTTATTTCTCACATTTCAGTATAATGCTAAGGCATTATCAAATCAATAAAATCAATCAAATAAATTTCAAAAGATACCTAAGATATAGACGTTAGAGCTCTCATGACGTCATTGGTTATGTTAGAACGACACGCTGAGTCCCATACAAGTTACCATGGGCGGGTGACATTTGACGTCACGCTTAGCTATTTCTATACAAAAATTAAACACTGGTAACTTTTTGTTTCTATACTAATTTTTCAGAAATTCTATAATTTAACTAGTGTTTATTTATTCATAATTTATTTACTTTTAAAATCGATGCATATTTCTTGATACAAACTGAATATTCAAAATCAACATTCTCGTAGACGAAGACAAATTCATCTAGAACCGAATTATAAACTTGTTAGTTGTCACATTTTTTCTGTTGTTTATCTTCACAAACAATTTGGAACGGACTTCTATCGTCGTATCCTCATTTAGCACGATTTCACTGTTTCAAACGAAACAGTTAACAATTAGTATCACTGTGTTTCTTGTAAGCAATATGGTCCAGTTCAGTGCGGGTCTCCAAAGAAGTTCGCTGTATTTGATTGTAAAGACCAGGTGAGTTGCAGCTGTTGAAATAATTTCATGAAAATCAATTACTAGTTGTTACATGAAAGTTAATTTATTAAAAGACTTATTTACTAGTGAATAAGGTGCTAGTTACATCATTGCAAGTGTAATGTATAATTTATGACGATCTGTGACAAACTAAATTTCACGCGGGTGAAGCCGCGGGCAAAAGCTAGTGTTTATTAAAATCGTCAAAGCTTTGAAACCAAATATCAGTAATGCCAACAAAAAACTATTACTTTACATTAATCTTATCATAATTATTAAACTTTCCAATATTATTTAAAGTTATGTAAGCTGATTATTATTTCATAAAAGCTTTAAAGCTTTAATTCCAACGAAATTAGTCAGAAAATCGCTGTTAAACAATTTTATTGTTCAGTATCAACACGTATGTTGGCGTCCAACGTTGTTAAAAGTAAAACAAATAATTGTGTTAATATTGAATACAATAGGCATTTTATATAGCTCATCGGTTCACCGTGTAAATAACAAACAAGGGATTAAAACTATTGACGTGATCGTATTTAACTGTTACAAATAACTAGTTAACTACATGATTATTGTGAGGGATTAAAGTTTGAATTCGCATATTTTGGACAAGGTTTTTTGTTTATTTTATAACTGATCTTTATTTATCATTAAGTATTCATATTCATATGATTACAATGTAGGGGAGACAGAGGTGGGTTGTAGTATAGAGCGCTTTTAGTTCAAGTCTCGCGCTACCAAATGCGCGCAGTGCGAACTCGCTGATAAATTAATAGGTTTCAAAAAATTTACAATGTCACAACTCTTCTCTGTTACAACTCACCTCGGTCTAGGGATGTTATGGATATGTAGTTTCGGTTATGGATACGGTTACGGATATAGGAATAATATTACCTACCGGTTTCGGTTACGGTTACCGATATTTTTTTATTTCGGATATCCGAAAGTTTCGGTTACGGTTACGGATATCTGTGCTTTAGAATGCAATTTTCAATAGTTGTTTAACACGGTTCATTAATGGCCGCACTTTACATCGTATAAAAAGTAATAAAAAAAAAAAAAAATTTTAGATACTGTTATGCCTTTTTAAACTGCCTACATCCGAAACTATCCGAAACTTTTGAATGGGTTACAGTTTCGGATATTTTTTTATTTCGGATACGCGAAAGTTTCGGTTACGGTTAATAAATTGTAAATTATTTGTTTTTTATTACAGATTCATCCGCTATGAAAAATATACTTGTGCTTTGCACTTTTGTGTTGATCGGTGTAGTTTATGGGACTGATGTTAATGACACTAGTTATGAAGTAAAGGAAGACTCCATCGAAAACCATAGCAAAATACTGTCCAGGAGGAAGAGGTTTTTAATATTCCCCGATGGCAGTTCATTTCAATTGGGTAATTATTTTAATGTAATTAGACTTTATAAATCGTTACATTGGATGGTCCTTGTGGTCGGGTGATCAGTTACATTATTAGATAGTCAGGTGCGAGTTCGAATCCCGCAATGATATAAATTTACATCCATCGCATCCATTATAAAAGCTTTTTGATGATAAACTCCTGAATGTATGAAGGTAAAAAAATGTCTTTTACTTGAGTTAAATTCAAATTTGATAAAACATATCATTGTTTTCTTACTTATTTTGAAATTTTCAATCATCAAAATATTTCCTTTCAGGTCTGAAGTTTCAGAATCCAAACTATGACTTTAACTATCACAGATTGCCATTTTTCACATCATCATAGACATTCGAAACTAGTTTACTTTTTAATTAAACCCTGTGAAATACTTCCTTCCAGTATTCTGTGCCCAAAACCAGGGGTACTTACAAATAGGTGACATCGTCTGGTTCGGGAACACCGCCGCTTTGGCTTGGGAGCTGCCCTCAGACCCGCAACTCTTTTATATGCTGAAAGAACAAAGCAAGATATACAGTACTAGGAGAGAGGATACGAAACATATTTATTACTTGGATGAAGCTGGCAAGGTCCTGAGTAAGGTGCCGTATAGAAGGTAAGCTAATTAAAATACTTAAAATGGCAACGGTGGTACCACCACTGTATTTTACAGTTATAGAAAACCATTTTGGGATAATACACAACATACGCAACTGAATGTAGGTCTTGTTGAAAATGTTACCTTGATGAATTAATTTTTGGAAATTTTCGGAACTGTTTGAATCTCTTTCTTTAAAAAAATAAAGCAATATTGTCTTTGAGTAAAATTTTCTATTTACAGTAGAGGACTTTCCTTTCAAGTGGCATTACAAAAATCCGCCCTGTAGAAGAGATCATTTTTAATGCCACGCTCAAGGCTTGTAAACCTACGAGTTTTTTTTTATTTAAATCGTGTCGCTCGCACACTCACTGCGGGCGCGCGTCGCACAGTCGCGACAGCAACATAATTACGTGGGAGCGACAAGGATGGGCAGCTTGGGGTCATTGGACGGGATTCTACGTGCTCACGGACCAGGCTTTAGTATTGGGATATCATAAGGTTATACAAATATAAAAATAATAATAGGTATAGGTAAGCACCTTGGTTTATAACATCACACAATCATCATGGATAGAGTAGATACTTACCAACTGTATTATGTTTCATTATGTATCTACATGCGTATCTCATTCAATATTATTAAGTTCAGGCAAATACAACACCCTTTGTCTAATGAAATTACACGTGAATCTAATTACAGTAACTAATTACTGTGGAGCTAATATACAACTGATTAATTAAAACTTACACCATTATTTTTTATGCAGTATAGGTTAGTGTCCGTGACTCCCACTCGGCATAGGGCACACTGAAAACCAGCATCGTGGCCTTCCTCACAGGGGGCCACGGCATGTGCTGAGTGGGGTCCCATTGCGATGGGCATCGCTGTTCGACAGGGTGGCACTGCTCAGTTTACATTCTCTTCCATTGTATGTTTTATGTGTTACCTCTGCCTTGTTTGCTTTTTATTTTTTTATTTACCTCTTTTGTCTTTTGTGATGTCAATTGTAATAAATGTTTCTTTCTTTCTTTCTATTTTAGGAGGCCTATTGTGAATCCAGCGTTTGCTAAACGGAGCATCGAAGGGGTAACTCCAAGTGACAACAACTCGACTGCACCATGTATCAAGGATATGCACGAAAGAGAGAAAAGGAGAGATATTTTCCAAGAGTTAGAGAAGGACAGAATCGAGTTTCATAGGCAGTCAAAGAAGAACTTCTATGAGAAGATGGAAATTGTTTTTGAAGGGTGAGTGCATTATCTGAGTGTCATATCTATCACCCGTATTCACAAACGATGCTTTCTTAATGTGAAGCAGCAAATCGAACGCACAGCGTTGTATAGAGCTCCATCGCCTGTATTCACAATTATTACTATGAGGTCTCACAGTGCGCGTGGACGCACAGGGGTGACACACGATTCGTGTGACACGAACCAATCACAGAGCTCTATTCAGCGCTGTGCGTTCGACCATCAATCCCTAATTTTTAAGTGACTCCTATGGTAACACTTAACAGGAATTTTGTTTTCAAAGGGGTCATTTAAAAATTCGGGTTTGATTGAAAACGGGCATATAACTCCCACTAACAAATCTGAAATTCCTTACCAAATGGCGAAAGTTTTAATTCGTTACATCAAGTAAGTGAGCTTTATTCATTATAAAATAAAATGTTTTACTAATTGTTATTACAGGCTTGGCATGCATGGTAAAGACTGCGTTCTTCGGATGCTATGTCAGACAGCTCAGTCAAGCAACGTCCAGGGATCTTTCTTGGAAGAAATTGTAAAGGCGACGTTTACGTACGTATCAATAAGCTGTAGCAACCCTTGTCAAAAGAATCCAAGAATAAAATAGAAATTTCAGCCGCCTAGTTTAGTGTCGTTCAGGAAGTAACGCCCGTATTCATGTTAAGTGTTAAAGTGATAAAATTGTGAAAATTATGAATAATCGCCGGTTATTATGAATAATTACCGCATGATTTGGTAAATGTGATTAATATGAGGTCATTTATGTGTGTGTAAAACTAAATAGGCGGCTTAGGGGTGGCGCAAGGGCCACACCCGCCGCACCTTAACCTATTTTTCACTTTAAATCAATACATTATGTTATAGGCATCATGGAAAAGTGCAAGAAACATTCCAAACTCATTATGCCAAATTATATTAATATATGATGACTCACAGTGCGCGTGGACGCACAGGGTGACACACGAACCAGTGACAGAGCTCTATGCAACGCTGTGCGTTCGATTTACTGCTTCACTTATGTATGCATCGTTTGTGAAAACGGGCGTTAGTCGCCTAGTTTATGCCAAAAGTTGTGGTTTTCATTCAACACAGATCAATATTTATGATAATTTTATCTGTAAGTTTTGCCTTGGTTTGAGACTAGGTGGCGCTATGTCAAGTGTCCAAACATTATATTTTATCATTTATTTTATTTCGTACTGTCTGTCTTAAGGCCAATTCCATCGAAATCACAATCGCTATCGTCATGAGAAATTAAGCGAAAAAATAAATATTTGAGTTTAAAAAGGTGGATCACGAAAGTTCGTGCACAATTTTTACAAACTAAAAAGTAGAAACGAGTAAATCTATCTCTAAAAGTGGACGCTTGTGTACTATAAATTTTTCTCAGCGAATTCAGTCTCATAACTTATTTCAGATTGCCCCGAGGTCGCGGGTTTGATTCCGAGCCGCATAAGCAGTACGATGTAGCCCATGGGACCGGCGGCGACTGTACCCAGAAGTATCCGAATTGTAATATTTCTGTTATTTGAATAAAGGATTTTCGAACATACTTTACTTCTTGCCTTACACATTTTAATACTGCCCTAGTTTTGTCTAAAGAAAGTACCAAATGCTAACAACAGATGGCGTTGATTGGATATTGCTTCGCGCTCAGTTAAATCATTCATGAATATGACAAATACCGTTCTTGTTTTCTCAAGAAATGAACCAAAATCCCGTCTGAAGATTCGTACAAATGTAATATTTTATTTCGTAACGACATTGTTACAAAAACTGAAAAGACATTTGAAATATTTTATTTACAAATCAGAGCATACCGAATCACGTATGCACACAATTTCAAATTAGACCGTAACTAAGTCCAATAAAGTTGAATATCGCGTGGCATGTTTTGCTTCCCACTCCAATGGAATTTCAACCTTAATGGGTGTTCTAAAGGTTGAAAATTGAGGGATGTGTACAAGTTACATCGAGCTACGAATCGTCGTGACTGAGCTAATGAGTGGAGGCGGCGCAGGCAGTCTAATTTCTCGTGTAAACATCCTGGGTCAGTGAACAGCGCAAGCGCTCCGTGACGAGTGCTGTGCCGGGGTGTACTAACGTGGACATACCCAATAGGACTAAAAGGATAAGTCGTCGTTTCGTTGTTTTGAATATTTTTTAGCCTAGGCGCGGACTACTGACTTTTAGTTGACTGATTCTAATTTGTATGAAGAATCGGCAGGCACCAAATCGGTGTAATGTGCGCACTTTCATACATCTCCACACCGATCAATAGCCCGACACAACTATCGGCCAACTAAAAATCGGTGGTCTGCGCCTAGGCTTATTGTTGCTTGAAATTAACCCGTCGACACTTTAGAACATTTATGTGCATTCAGAGATTTATAGCAATTTAAAATGGGTCCTAAAATGTTCTTGTAGAGCCCATCTTTTGAAGGCGAGTCACTCGAAGGGTTAATTGGTCGAATGGGTTGTAAAATATTAGTATCCTACTAACATTTTCATGTAAAATGTTGCCAAGATAAGATCATAATTATGGTTCGCAGCGTGAAAAGCCATGCTTTTAACTCTACTCACACTAACTCCATTACTTCATCAAATCAATTGGCAATACATTTTAAATTCTAAACGAATGTCAACAAGGCTCATAATGTCTCAGCATCATTGCTATTTAATCTGTTTAGTGACGGAATGATCATGTCCACACTAATCCGAGTGTGACTGCGCTTGTAAAAGCGTCAATGGATTTTCTTTTGGAATCCATATCTAAATTAAACATGCCTTTGTCCATATGCTCACTGTCCATTTCAAGACATGCATCAGGTGATTCTAGTTCTGTTTTTAGTGCTGGTGACGATTGATGTGTGCGAACTGGTTAACGATTGTCCTAATTTGAGGACACCGTTGAATTTGATGAGGAGGAAGAGGTATCTGGCGTT
Source organism: Ostrinia nubilalis (assembly GCF_963855985.1). Lineage (NCBI taxonomy): Eukaryota > Metazoa > Arthropoda > Insecta > Lepidoptera > Crambidae > Ostrinia > Ostrinia nubilalis. The sequence goes on from NC_087103.1 coordinate 12,512,413, forward strand.
TCCTGACAACAGCGATGTTGTGGTGAGTGTTTTGATGTGATTATGATAAGACAGGATAAGTAAACTAGTCTACTTTTTATATTCTAAAGATTTTTATGCATACGTAAGTATGAATAGGTAATTATGAAGTCGGTTAGAACTAGACAGTGTGATTACAGTGAGATTTCAAATCAAAATTTGAAAGTTTAAAGTTAGATTTCTTCGTTGTATTCTTTTTCGTCTTGTTGACCTTCTGGAAATTATGTTACCTTCTTTGTTTGACCATAGAGTCAGGCTTAAGAAACCACTATATTATTATCACTAATTTTAAATCTTTCTTTTCTATATTATTATTATAAAGAGGTAAACTTTGTGTGTTTGTATATTTGTTAAATTGTAAGGGGTAATCTCAGGATCTACTGAATCGATTTTAAAAATTGTTTCACCAATATAAAGCCACATTATTGCTGAGTGTCATAGGTTATATAAAAAACCTAAAAATTTCACGTGGGCGGAAAGCTAGTGTTATATAAACAGATGATTTATCATCCCTGTAGACTGCATACCATTTCGGTGACACGCACATTACTTTATTTATTTTTCATATTACGTAGTAGTGTAATTTTATAATACGAGTAGCACTAATTTCTAATTCTTTTGACAGTTGACAGCATCCTTACTGACAGCCTTCCTGACTCACATACCAGCTGGCTGGAACCTGGCTTTAGAGATTGACGTGCTCTTTCCGCTACCAGACCTGAACTTTACGGTGGCGCACGCGCACAAGAAGAAACTCCACCACCGGCAGAAGAAGGAGCTGTGGACGCGGTTTGAAGACGCGTTGTCTTTGTAAGTAGAATATTTCGAGAAAATAATAGTTATAATTAAAATAAGAGCGTTGCAGTTGTGAACGATTTATGCCTTACGATTATGTACATAAATAAAACTCTTGCTTAGTCTGGACTATATTAAAACCTGTTTCAGGCGAGAAAAGCTCACAAATATTACATTCGAACCAATGCCAGTGTAATTCTTAAAAGTTCAGTAAACAGGGATATCTAACGAACACTTTGCATCAAAGGTTTAACATTGTCTCCGTATCACAGTGGTCAAAGTAGTCACCAGGAAAAGGCTACGAGTTCAAATCTCACATGAGGCAGTAATTTTTTTCTAAGATTTGAAAAACATTTTTTTTTATTATCAACCAACACAAGAACTGACTTGATTCGATAATCATTAATTTACGATTAAAGTTTAATTCTACGAGTATTATCTGAGGCTCTATTAAGTTATGTACGAGTATGCTTTATCAAGAAGTCTGACACCAAGTTGTGACTTAAATTTTCAACCCACACATCTCAATAATTCATCTTTCTTCAAATCATAGATTCCAAAAGCATTTCAAACCCCTCCACTGTGCACCCTATACACGATAAAATAATATCCCCAGCTCATGTTATCCGTTATTTTCAGTCACAATCTAGACGGGCGTGCGTGTGTGCTTAAAAGCATATGTGAAGCCAAGGTCTACCTAGCGCCTCCAGGGAAATCACTGGTCCATGACATATTAAGAGCCGTATTCGCGTGAGTACCTTGTTTGTCTTAAATTTGATCGATGGGCACATTTGCACCGTGGTTATTAAAGGGGGAAGGTGGGAAGGTGGGAAGCTTATTAATCATTGCTTTTTCAGGGCTCGGATGGGTTACATATTGCTGGGATATAAAGGGCGGTGATAATGTGAGATATGGGTAATTTAAGGAAATATCTGATGAGGAACTTTGTAATATAGCAAATGGGGTTTGATTAAAAGGAAACGTAAGCAAAATTTCTACAGGAAAAACTACGAACCCTGTAACTATATTTGTGTATATAGAAAAATATAGATTTTTATTCACTTATACATATTAATTCTGTTTCTTGCAATGGACACTCACTCAGAAACGAATTTAACTGTTACAATTAACCACAATGGTTTAACCAATTATTATTAACAAAAATCTCATTGATAACAAAAACTTTTGGTTCATTCAGGGCAGTGGTCCCCTCAAAATATTTAATTTTATGCTTGGGCGGGCGGTTGGTAAATACAGACATCAGTATTGACAGATTATGTAGCGCTGGTTGCGATCATTTAATAGTTATGTTAATAATAATTATGTTTTGATGAATTTATCTTACTACTTAATATTATAAATGCGAAAGTTTGTGTGGATGTCTGGATGTTTGTTACTCTTTCACACAAAAACTACTGAACGGATTTTGTTGAAACTTTACAGTAGTATTGTTTATAACCCAGATTAACACATAGGCTATAATTTATGACGATATGTGACAAACTAAATTTCAATAAATAAATAAGACGTGGGTAAAAAGCGCCATCTATCGTTATTGGATAAAATCTACAGCCAAAAAATTTTGACGTTCGTAAATATTATTCAATAACATCATTAGTAATTAAACGAGGTTCACGCGTACGAGGTCGCGGGCGGCCGCTAGTTAATTTACGCACTAAAAGCATCTATACAAACTATAGAAAATCAATAAAATCTGCCAAGCAAATACAGCTGTTTCTGTCCCAAAGAAGCAACCAGGGGTGCCATAACTTTAGCATTAGGAACTGGTTCGTAGCAATAAATCTACCGCGCCGCAGGGGGTTCGGTGTCTGGCTGATGCATCGTTGGCACTTTCACTTGCTTTTACTGTTTTAGTTTTTTGTGTCTTTATGGGATTAGTTACTTAATTGATGGGTTTATAGGGTACATTATTGATTAGTGAAGTTTGAGCTGATTGAGCTTTATCAAGACTGAAATATAATGGTAATTACATTCAGTTTTATATATTATAGGTATGTGACCAAACTGAATAAACTTTTTTAGGCCATCACTGATTCTAGTAAAGCCTAATTATTTTCTATACCTACTTATTGTTTTGTATGAAACTTGCAAAACAGAGCGAAAACGACGGTGTTTCAATATGACATTTTCTGGCTAACCTCCATTCCATCACCATATTTTTATTAATTCACATTCCATGTGGAGTAGGTATTTCATTAAGAAGTCAAGTTTTCAAACCCTTCTTAACTTCAAATAAAAATTACAATTATCATTCCGTTATAATTTTTAGGCTTTCTGCTGCTAATATTTTCGACCTTATTTGCGACCCTTATTCAACATTTTGTATTTTATTTTCGATAACACATAAACAGATACACTAATGGGAACGGTCAATAATTCCACTACTCGATTTTAATGTCATTAACTGTTCAGTAAATCAATCAATGTACAGACAGCACAACAAACTAAACACTATGACATCTATCTAGTTGTGATAGGTGTTATTTTGCAAGAGAAATGTGTATACTCTAATGTAGACTGTATTTTCGAAACGAAATACCCAGAGGATCCATGTTTTTGATCCCTTGACTCGGCCACAAACTAAATACATGTAAGCAAGTGTCAATTAACCTTAGTTTATTGAGTCCAGCAAACAACCCTTTGGCTTCAAATAAATTATATTTGAAATCGGAATCAAAGTTAGTTTGGACGCTTAAAAGTTTTGATACGATTAGTTTTAGGAACGGATAGTTTTACGTAGCATTCATAATTTTAATTTGTACAAATAATACATCTATTTCAATGTACATAATATATTGATTGAAGCCGGAAGACGTAGCATGAGCAGGCCTCCTACTAGGTGGACCGACGATCTGGTGAAGGTCGCGGGAAGAACCTAGATGCGGGCAACACAGGACCGGTCGTTAAAGATAACCTTTGGGAGGCCTTTCTCCAGCAGGACGTCATGTGGCTGAAACGAACGAATATAATATTGATATTATTCATAACAATACCGAATTGAATTTAAGAATGAGTAGGTATTTACAATTACTGAGACAACTTTACCGGCCTTTTACGTCTTACAAAACTTTTAATTGAAAAAATAAATGTCTATGACTCTCGCCCATTAAGGTGAGTGAGTATAGACTAGTAGAGCATAAGTACTTGTAACAGAACAATCCGTTGCTCTATGATTTGTTCTAGGTATCATATTTTCACGAACCAAACGTCGTTCATTTTACCGGATTTGTACCATTGCATCCGTGAGAACGTTACATTACATAGAAATGCTCTCATCTATACTCACCTTTAATCACAAAGTTGTGTTACAATTACATTATAATAATTTGTATGCCATAATTTAACGAAATTAATTTAATTTCAATATTTCAGGTCCACTTGACACTACTAAAATTACGCCAATTTTTGCCCTATTTTTACATTTATTAGTTGGCATAAATGTATACAAACATATTTCACTGACCTGTGGGTCTAGACAAAGTGCAAATTATAATCGCAAACCAGTCGAAAAGTGGTTGAAAAGCCCCTTTTTTGTATGGAGTTTTGACGGATTCGATTTTCGATTCGATCAAAAAGTGCGTTTTGTCTAGGGGGGCAGTATCATTACACACTGGATAGGCTGTCTCCATATAAATGACAGCTAATTTTGTGTAGCAATTTGAAGCGCCACTACGATTGTCCCGAGAACTAATTTTGACGTATATTGCAAGGAGTAAGCATAGCAGGCGAGTAAGAACATCACCAATTTTAGTTCCATGGACAATGGTATCTGCCTACAATATGACCTACAGCGCCAAAATGGCGAAACTCAAATAGGCACAAAAATATTATGACAGTAGCCATTCCAGTGTGTAATACAGGTCAGTGACTTATTTGCTCAAATAGATAGGCGTATAATTATTTAGACAAAACTAATTTAACGATTACACAGCGAATAACAAATTAACAATAAAATTATCCGGCACGCCACTATCTATTGGATGATCGGATAGTCGTTAAATTTACGAGGCTGTATAGGCTGTAAGCTTTAATTGTCTATGATAATAGAACATGGAACCGGAAACTATTTTCAAATTAGATTATCTGTATCGCTGCTTCCGTTGTTTTAGTAGGGTAGTAAATTAAATAGGTGTTGTGGTGATTTGTTTTTCAATTAGTTGGTAGTTCGTTTTAGTAGTTAATGGAATAAATATCCTTAGACATATCACACTGCGCTTCTAGTCCCAAACTAAGCGAAGCTTGTACTATGGGAATGGAATGGCTTATGATTGAATAATAAATATTGCAATTTATAATAACAGGTTTGCACCCATTGTAGAGTTTGAGAGTAAGGCTGAGTTGCACCATCTAACTTTAACGTAACTGTGAAGGACAGCCGCTCGGGCGTGCGGAAATAAGAAAATCCTTCGGTTTAAAATGAAGATGTATTCCAGCAATAAATGCCCACAACGGCTATCAAAAACACAAACTTCAAACTAAACAAAAGGTATCAAAAGTAATAAAAAAGTATAAAAAACATAGACAATATAAAAAAGAGGTTGGTCCACCAATCGGTTCCCAACAGTAACTATAACGATAACCAGCGTTTTTTGTACGAAGTTTGACAGATTTTTGACGTTTGTTATAATTAAAGTAAAATATAAAACAAACGATTACCTAACTTAACTGGTAGGGCCCAAAAGAGACATGTAAAGTGCCCCTTAGGGGCTACCTTTTTTTACTGTATTTGACGTTCATAAGTGCCATCATCAGTGGTCAAAATTGAATAAAATATTATTGATTTTGATTTCTAAGCTATACCTACTTAACTAACCGTTAGTTTGATGAACTAAGGCTAGGTTGCACCATCTTACTTTAACTTCAACAAACGTCAAAAAACTGTCAATCTCTATACAAAAAACACCGGTTATCGTCAAAGTTACAGTCAAAGTTAGGTGGTGCAACTCAGCCTAAGTATTTATGCTGAATGCACTCCCAAAGCAGTTATATTATTTAGCTAACTGGTTAATTGTTAGGCACTAGTAGCTAACCTTTAACAGTGGCGGATTTACAAATTTGCCGCTAGTAGGTAGGCCATTCAATTTTTGCCGCCCCTACCTACTGACTTTTGAAATTCAATACGTTAGTTTAATCCCGTTATTAGTATGATTGTGAACTTAATGATATTTCTGTCAGTTACTAGATTATTATTGCAACCCGCTATGTACTGAAGAGTTTAATGTTGACCTAAAAACTGCAGTATGTACTAAATACTAATCCTAAGGTGGGCAAAGGCATGACTTAAAAATACCTACACTATATGAACACAGACAAAATAATGTGTGGTCAGTAAACATTGTTTTTGGTAAATATTTTTTATTGGACTTAACAGTTTAAAAACAATACAAACAATTTCTATTAAAATATAACATGTTAACAATCCAGTTAATGGGGACAGACAATGAGATCAAATAAGTTCTACATTATTTTCTTGCGAGATTTTAAATTTGCAAAATCATTAATTATATCGACGTATGAAATCTTTTTCATAAGTTCTGACTCTATGCACAAAAGAGATAAAGCATTAAGCTTTTCTTGACTTAAAGTAGATCGTAGATAGTTTTTAACCCGTTATAAGCAAGAAAAGCTTCTCACCTGAACAATTTGTCACCGGTGTGCACAGAGCCATTCGAAGTGTTATATCCAGTATAATTAGCTAAGAACTACTTAAAGGTAAACAGAAAGACCAAGGCTTGGTAATACAGGGTGGCCCAGAAGAAAATTAACTTTTTAAATTCAAGGAAACGAAAACTGTACCTACATTTTTATAGAACTTTAACTATTGCAATTTAAAGAAAATTTAATGCAATTTATTTTTAAATTTACATTTATTAAATTACATCGCCCAGGAGATTTCCTTGACGCTTACAACATTCGATCAACATACACAAAATCTTGGAATGCGTTCGTCAGAATTACCTCGAAACCTCTTTTAAATTTTTTGCCGAATGCTCAGCTTCAGTTGCTGCATGATTGTTGGATTATAAAAGTATTCTCTATAATCTATAAAGTATATTTTGTATTATTGTAACACCACAAAAGATCAGGGCTTCCTGGTGACCAGGAGATGTCACCCCTGCCTGAAATTATTTTTTTGTGGGAACATGTCTCTTACCATCTAAATGCTCTCAGTTGAAGTGTGACACGTAGCCCAATCTTGATGAAACCAAGTGCTCCGGTCATAACCTTGCGAATCTTGCAGCTTTGAAATCAAAAAGCTTTTCAGCCTACAGTATGTATAGCGCTCTCAAAAATTAATCATCTTTTCAATGCAACAAACCAATTAAGCAGTGGTGAAATCTCACTGCCTCTAAGAAGCGCTAATCTCATTCCAGCAGACTTCTTTTTGTGGGGTTACCTTATGAGCAGAGTATACTCTCTAATAATCCAAAAACTGCAGCATTCATCCATCCTGAATCCATTTTGAGGTAACTCTAAGGCCTCAGCCTCGAATTTAGCGGGCAGCGGCGCGGGAGCGGCGGCGGCGCGGCGTCTTCTTTTGCCCACAATAAATCGAGCGTTAGGAATAAATTTTAATCGAAAAAAAATTGTCGCCGTTGTTCAGAAATTTCGTTCGCGAATAAAAACAAATATCTCGACTACACAACCCCGAACACAACACCAACACTTCGCCGCTAAAGTGCCGCGCGAGCTGCCCGCTTGTTTGGAGAACGGGTCTGTGTTGCCCGCCCCGCTCCCGCGCCGCTGCCCGCTAAATTCGAGGCTGAGGCCTAAGGGCTCCTGCTCCTGCGCGGCGCGGCGGCGGCGCGGCGGCGGCGCGGCGGCTGCGCGGCAGCGGTGTTCACGCGGCGCGTATAAACAGTACAAAGGCGCGGCGACGGCGCGGCGGCGGCGCAGTAGCGGCATCGTGTGCAGGAGCGCTTACGAAAGTTTTCCAAAAAGTTGATGTATGTTGATCGAATGTTGTAAACGTCAAGGGAATCACATGTACGATAAAATTTATAAAAGATAGTAAATTTTATAATAAATTGCACTAAATTTCCTTTAAATTGCAATAGCTTAAGTTCTACAAAAATGTACAGTTTTCGTTTCCTTGAATTTTCAAAAGTGAATTTTCTTCTGGCCCAAGTAGCAATTGGTATTAATGGCAAAATCTTACTTGTCTTAACCCTATCTAAATTTACACTTAAGCTAAAACCAAATTAACTTAGAATAGAGATTTTTTTCTTTAAGACTTTATATTCTTCATCGAGCGCTACTTAAGCAAATTAAGAATACCCAAAACCAAGTTAAGTATTCTTTAGATAATTTGGTCTTAAGTTATTCTTAGCTTAAGTTAAAAAAAAAACTTATTTTACTAAATTAAGATTTTTTGTATGCTCACTTAATACTAAATAGTATAGATAAAGTATTATTTAAGTGTTGCAAAGTAAATAAAGTATTCGTAGATTTACTTAGGACGTTTTAAAGACCATTGTCTTAGAAATAGTTTTCTGAAGATTAAGTTAGTTACTTTTTGACTAGAATTAGTACATTTTGAGAAAAAATACTCTTAACGGGACGATTTCGATAAAACAGGATCACGCACGCCTATTAATTCAAGGCAATGCACAATTATTGTATTAATTTTTGATACAAAAAGCGTGCGGTCGCCCGCAAACTAAATTATGCTATTACTAGCGGCCGCCCGCGACTTCGTACGCGTGGATCCCGTTTTACCCCCTTCATCTATCTTACGCGGTTTAGATTTTTTCATACAAATGTTTTTTCCCGCTGACTCCCGTTACCGTGAGAATTTTGCAATATCCTGTTGTAACTAAGCTTTAAATTTACTAAGATACCTGCATGCCAAATTTCAAGCGTCTAACTTAAGCGGTTTAGATTTTTTGTACAAAAGGATTTTCCCGCTAATTCCCGTTCCCGTGGGAATTCCTAAGTGTACTATAACCTGCCCAGGAGTACGAGGAATAATTGTACCAAGTTTCGTTAAAATCCGTCTAGTAGTTTTTGTTTCTATAAGGAACATACAGATGGACAGACAGACAGACAGACAAAAATTTTACTGATTGCATTTTTGGCATCAGTATCGATCACTAATAGTTATTTTGAAAATATATTCCATGTACAGAATTCACCTCTCTACAGATTTATTATAAGTATAGATAAGTAAACTCAAAATATGATTTACTAAAATATTGTCTGCGTGCTGTGTGGGGACGGCCGTAAAAGAATACTTTTCCCCACCGCCAACAGGAGGCGTGTCGTAAGAGGCGACAAACTCCTGTAGCACCGGACGGGCAGCAGCGTCTGCGTGCGAAACCAAGCAAAAAAACTGCGATCGCCAACCCGCCTGCCAAGCGTGGCGATTAGGGCAAAACCCTCCAAATGGTGGTAAAAACAAAAAAACGGCCCCTAGTCCCCGGCGGCCCCACTATCCCGGACCACGGTAGCGGTCACGGTAACGGTGGGGCAAGGGGTGCGAAGAATCCCCGGGGGATGCCAGGCTACCAACACCGACGACCTCTGGCCCTGGCAACCTATAACGCTCGCACACTGCGTACAGACGTGAAGCTAATGGAACTCGAGGAAGAGTTGAGCAGGTTACGGTGGGATATCGTAGGATTATGTGAAGTCCGAAGAGAGGGGGAAGACACCATAATTCTTAAATCCGGAAACCTGCTCTATTTCCGGGAGGGCGACCAGCAGTCCCAGGGTGGTGTCGGGTTTATCGTCCACAAGTCCCTTGTCAACAACGTGGTCCAGATCGAGAGTGTTTCGGCGAGGGTAGTGTACCTGATACTCAGAATCACCAAACGGTATTCGCTGAAGGTCATACAGGTATACGCACCGACCACGGAACACCCCGACGACGAAGTGGAGACCATGTATGAGGATATTTCCAGAGCTATACATGGCTCCCGGTCCCATTTTACCGTTGTGATGGGGGACTTCAACGCGAAGCTAGGTAAACGAAGCGATAATGAGCCGAAAGTGGGGCAATTTGGGTACGGAGAGAGGAACGCACGTGGCCAACTGCTGGCTGGCTTTATGGAGAGGGAGGGCCTCTTTATGATGAACTCCTTCTTCAGAAAGCCAAAACAGCGAAAGTGGACATGGCTGCATCCCAATGGCGCTACAAAAAATGAGATAGACTTCATCTTGTCGACGAAGAAGCATATATTCAATGATGTCTCTGTGATCAATTCGGTCAAAACAGGAAGCGATCACCGAATGGTAAGAGGCACATTGAATATCAGACCCAAGCTCGAGAGATGTCGACTGATGAAGTCTACGCTCCGCCCAGCGCCCATCCAACTCCAAAACCCCGAAAGCTTTCAGCTCGAGTTGCAAAATCGTTTCGAATGCCTAGGAGACTGCGAAAATGTGGACAAATACAATGACAGGTTCGTGGAAATTGTCCAAACGACTGGGTCTAAGTTCTTTAAAACCCGTCGTTCAAAAGGAACCAAAAAGATCTCTGACCTCACCAATCAACTCATGGAAGAGAGACGGAACTTGGTTCTGCAGTCCTCTGAAGATGCTGCTCAGTATCGGCGCCTTAACAGACAGATCTCCAAGTCTTTGACTCGCGACCTACGCCAATTTAATACAGACCGTATTAAAGAGGCGATTGAGCGAAACAAGGGCTCTAAAGTGTTCGCAAGAGATCTGTCTGTTGGCCAAAGTCAACTGACCAAGCTGAAGACAGAGGATGGCAGAGCCATTTCGTCGGGGCCGGAGATATTGGAAGAGGTCGAGAAGTTCTACGGACAATTATACACGAGTGTACGTGCACCTGTCACAAATCTAGCCGAAGACCCAAGAGCTAGACTGACCCGACACTATACCGAAGATATCCCGGACGTCAGTCTGTACGAGATTAGAATGGCTCTCAAACAGCTGAAGAACAACAAGGCACCGGGTGATGATGGAATCACGGCTGAGCTTTTGAAGGCAGGCGGAACGCCGGTACTAAGGGCTCTTCAGAAGCTGTTCAATTCCGTCACCCTCGAAGGAAAAACGCCTACGACATGGCACAGAAGTGTGGTGGTACTCTTCTTCAAAAAAGGTGACAAAACCTTATTGAAGAATTATAGACCCATCTCACTTCTGAGCCATGTCTACAAGCTGTTTTCAAAAGTCATTACGAATCGTCTCGCTCGCAGGCTCGACGACTTCCAGCCTCCCGAACAAGCCGGTTTCCGAAAAGGCTTTAGTACCATAGACCACATACATACGCTAAGGCAGATTATACAGAAGACCGAGGAGTATAATCAACCACTTTGCCTGGCGTTTGTGGATTATGAGAAAGCCTTCGATTCGGTCGAGACCTGGGCAGTGCTACAGTCTCTCCAAAGGTGCCAAATTGACTATCGATATATCGAAGTGTTGAGGGGTTTGTACAAAAACGCCACAATGTCGGTCCGCCTTCAGGATCGGGATTCGAAACCTATCCAGTTGCAGCGAGGGGTAAGACAGGGAGACGTCATATCTCCAAAACTGTTTACCACCGCCCTGGAAGATGTCTTCAAGCTTCTGGACTGGAACGGATTTGGCATAAATATCAACGGCGAGTACATCACCCACCTTCGATTCGCGGACGATATCGTAGTCATGGCTGAGACCTTGGAGGATCTAGGCACAATGCTCGATGGCCTCAGTAGAGCCTCTCAACAAGTGGGCCTCAGAATGAACATGGACAAGACAAAAATCATGTCTAATGTCCGTGTTGCACCCACTCCTCTGAAGGTTGGAGACTCTACACTCGAAGTTGTCGACAAATATGTATACCTGGGACAAACAGTCCAGTTAGGTAGGTCCAACTTCGAGAAAGAGGTCAATCGTCGAATCCAACTCGGATGGGCAGCGTTCGGGAAGCTTCGCCATATACTCATGTCCGAAATACCGCAGTGTCTCAAGACGAAAGTCTTCGAGCAGTGTGTGTTGCCAGTGTTGACATATGGATCCGAAACGTGGTCGCTTACTATGGGCCTCATAAGAAGGCTCAAGGTCACCCAAAGGGCGATGGAGCGGGCTATGCTCGGAGTTTCCCTGCGTGATCGAATCAGAAATGAGGAGATCCGTAGGAGAACCAAAGTAACCGACATAGCTCGCAGAATTGCTAAAATCAAGTGGCAGTGGGCGGGGCACATAGCTCGTAGAGACGATGGCCGTTGGGGCAGGAAAGTTCTCGAGTGGCGACCACGGGCTGGAAAACGTAGCGTGGGCAGGCCTCCTACTAGGTGGACCGACGATCTGGTAAGGGTCGCGGGAAGAGCCTGGATGCGGGCAGCGCAGGACCGTTCATTGTGGAAAACCTTGGGGGAGGCCTTTGTCCAGCAGTGGACGTCATTTGGCTGAAACGAACGAACGAACGAAAATATTGTCTAAAATATTTTCAAAATTGTATGGTAAAGTTGGGTACAACATGATATTATACAATTTAACTAACTAGGTGACAGTAGGCCTACCTTTAAAAAAATCTTAACATAATAACTACCGAAAAATATTTCTATTAATTGTAATCCACACTTATTTACGCTTCTCAATCTTCTCATTTAATAAATTAGAAACACTGTGTGATTAAATTTATCAAAATCACAAATTGTTAAAATTCCATAAAATCATATGCCGATATTCAATAAATTTAATTGCTTATCTCTGAGTGTCGCAATTACAAAGTTCAAAGAATACTTTACGAAATATGCGGGTGGTGCAATTTACCCGCCCTATATGTTATAACAAAACTAAAAACGTAAAAACCAATTAAAATCCTATTAGAACCATTTTCGACTTCCACACGGACAATCCGAGGAAGAAATCATGTAATTAATAAATTAGTTAGTAAATGAATTGTTCTTTAATGTTTAGCAGGACCAATAATTTAGCAAGACTGAGACAGAATGAAAACTATATAGTTTTAACTAAATAAAACTAAAGATCTACTTGATACCATATGCACTTAAGTAATACTTCATCAAGTGAATTTTAAGTGTAAGTTAAATCTAATGTTTCTAAACTAATACTATGTAAAGTATAACTTGACTCAACTCTTTCTTCACTAAACTTACAAATTCAAAATCTTCTATACTCTTGCTACATTGAGACAAATTAGAATTACCGCCATTATGAGCTATGTGTAACAAAAAATAAATCAGAAATTAACCAATAATATCATAACAAGAGGACATTTAAATTGAAGTACGTCTTTGTTACACTTTTTCTAGTTGCATAAATGTCTAGGAACGTTTGCATAAAATAAAATCTTATTTTATAACCTCAAAGTTTTCTTTATACAATAAAATTTCGTAATATTTTATTTATCTTATTAGGTTTTTTTCAAGGCCCTCCTGTTTTATAACATTATCCATTGATTTTACACGAGAAACCACAATGCGTTTTATATTTCCTATGCAAAAATGACATCCACGGTCTATTCTAGACATAATACAGGGTCCTTCTAAACTAGCTACATTCCTTTTAATGGGGGCATCTATACGGTACACTGAACAAGTTCACCAAATTTGAGTATGTGTTTTATAATGATTTTACAAAGTTACATTTTCTAACAAAAATAAAAATTCATTTCGTCTTACATAATGGAACATGCTGTATTTTTTACTCACACAACAAAGCTGTAGTGTATTCATTCTGCACAGGAACACGAGACACAACACACACAACGCTCACTACCACTGCACACTTTTTTGTTGTTTACACTCACGTCATAACAACTCACAGCAGTCGTCACAGCTGATAGCCGATTAGCTGATCGACTGATTGGGCGAGCTATCACTTTAATGTTGCAGGCCTACTCTCATATCGTTGTCTATCCTTATTATCTTATGTTAATCACAGTAAAACGGACTCACGATACCATCGAAAAATCAATCAGCAAAGGCCATGATTTTTAAGGCGCGTCTTAGTAAATTTATTTGCATTTGTGCATCTGTGCGTCATAGTTCACTTCACGAGCACTACAAAACGCACCTTCACACAAGAAAGCTAATCAAAAACTGAATTAAATCAAAGCGCACGCGCCGACAAATGCCGACAAGCCGCACGCCTTTTGTTGACACAAAGACGCCGACGCCGCCAAAGCAAGAGCCGAAAAGTTGGCATAAGCGTACAGTCGACGACAAAAAAGAAACTTATTTGTTTATTATTTTATCTGCTTGCTTTCGATTTCAATTGATTCGAATCTAAATTGTGGTGTTGAGTATTTCATGGTAAAATATCCTATAACAGATAATAATTAAAAATTAATCGAACTTATTGTTTTGTGAAGGTAATTCAATGGCCTAGTCAATTATTTAGAAACATTAAATTAGACTATTGAAGCAAATAAAACTCTTCAATTTGTTTGTATTGATATTCCATTTATCCTAAATCAAAGTCCATTCTTAAATTAATCGTTAATGTCATCATTTCTATTACAATAGAAAAGTAGATGAGGTAGGTAGGTACCTAATTAGTTAAATAAAATTTCCGAATCATTTCCGTTCCAACTTGGTATTTATTTATGACCTATCTTATGTACCTGTGATTTAACAATAAACACAATTTTAACCCTTACACGCTTATAACTATTCCAATGCATAAAATTATTTTTTCTTTAGTTACATCTATTTATTTTAGTCTAATTTAACATAAAAGTAGTACAGAAAATATAAGTGCTATGTATTTCAGTGTTTTTCAGTCGGGGACACATATGTCCCTATATGCGTTAAGGTATACATTGCCTCATATATTGAAAATAAAATACTTAGACGCTTTTATTGCAAAATAAATACAAATCACACTAAAAATACACCTCAAATTTAATCAATAAGCTTATTTTTAATATTTATAATAAGAAATTTAAAATAGATAGCATCATATCATACGTATTTTTATATTTGATCCTCATCTCATCATAGACCTCTTTCTTGAAGTTACACCTACCTAACTAGACTGTTTGATTCAAGAACAACTTTGAGGGTAGAGTCTCCAGCGTTCAGAGGAGTGCGTGTAACACGGATATTTGACATATTTTTTTCGTCTTGTCCATGTTTATTTGGAATCCCATTTATTGAGAGCCTGTACTGAGGCCATAGAGCATTGATTCTAGGTCTTCCAAGGTCTCAGCCGTGCCGTGACTACAATCGTTGAATCTTACTTGGGGGGACAGCATCCGAGAGGCTTCGCGACATCTTCTTATCCAAAATACCGCAGTGTCTCAAGACCTTTGACTGAAAGTCTTTGACCAATGTGTGTTGGCTTGGCGGCGATGACGCACGGAACGTAGACGTGTTCCTTCACTATGGGCCTTATGAGAAGGCTCAAAGGCACCCAAAGGGTGATGAGGAAGTCCGCAGGTGACTCAAAGTAACAGACATACATAACCTCATAATAATTACTAAACTTTCGCGGCAATGGGCAGGGCATATAGCTCGCAGAAGTGATGGCCGTTTGGGCAGAAAATTTCTCGAGTAGCGCCCACGAATAGGAAGGTGTGGCAGGCCTCATGTTCCTGTGCTGCTCATATACATTCATGTATACGAGCAGCACAGGAACGATTGTTGTGGAAATCCTCAGGGAAGCCTCTGTCCAGCAGTAGACACCCTTTCATCAAGGAGGAAACTATCCTCGTTGCAACTATTGTCAGTCATCATGACTTCTAAATTTCGTTTTTCCTGAGCGAAATTTCTTCAAGTCGATTTGAAGACAAATGATTTACAAAAAAATGTATGAATTATAAATAAAACATCAATATAAACATACAAATTATAATGAGGCAAACAATATCCTTAGTAAGAACCAAGTTGCCTTTGACGCACATAGGGACACCCGTGTCCCAATACAGATTTTTACATAATATTCATTATGCATACGAAGAAAATCGAAAATATGTAATAAAACGATAATTATAATTATTAGTGAATGTAAATTGGAAGAAAAATAATGGCCAAAAAGCTGTTAAGTAATATTAAAATACTTTTTAATTTTGATGTGTAACGAATTTTTTTTTCACATATTGTGCCAGTATTTTTTTACACAAGGAATCGCGTTTTTTATTATTTATAGCGCATAAACATAAAAGATAATAATAAAATTTAAGAATATTAAGTTACAAAGGGTTTAACTTAACTAGTATTACTGTAAATCGTAAAAACTATGCGGGGACAAATGTGTCCCATATGCGTGAAAGGGTTAATTTGAATAGTAAAAAAAAGTTTGTTGCATTTCTTAATTTTATTTTGGTGAGTGTACATTGCGCTAGCCGGCGGCCGGCGGCACTTGTCTAAAGGCGGCGGCACGTGTCTAAAAGTTCGTTTGCTGCGCGCCGGCTAGTGTTGTACGATACGACACTCGAGTCTTGGAATCTTACTTATTAAAAGTTTGAAGAAAATAAAATAGCTATGAATTAAGACTGTGTGTTTATTATTTTATTGGGCCGTTTTAACTTTTTGATTACGAAAATCGTCAGTCTTTAGATGGATACTTCTGATTCGATTATTTGCGTTTAATGCAATTTTATTGATATTACATTTGTATTGTGCGATTTATTCTATTTTCAATTAGGATATAACATACGGATGATGATATGAAATCACTCATTATTGCCTATTAGTATACACCAACTCAAGTTCATGTCATGATTCAGTCTAGCTCAAAGAACTTAAAATACTCGAAAGGACTCGGAAGACTCAATTATTCCCTTATTCATGTGACTAACGAGTCCTAGTCTTAAAAATAAACTCAAGTCTCAAAATAAAGACTTTAAAGACTCGAGGTTCTTACAACACTAGTGCGGTCGGCTATTGTGAGGGACGGCTGTCTTTGATACCACCGACTCCGCCACGCATAAATAAGGATGTCAACTCCAAAATTCTTTCTAATCTTAATAATAATAAAACTATCATTATTTACTTTTATAATTTTTTTTTGTTTCTACGATGATTTTAATGATTATTATTTCAGTTTAAAATTGATAGTTGGGAACAATTATTTACTTATTTACTTCGGAATACTAAAGACTGCCGATAATCACAGGTAGATAATTCGATAGCGTTTAGTTTCTGCTATGATCGAGTCAATTACGAATCACATTTTTATTTAATTTGCTAAGGGGATATTGAGCGATTAAAATTAACATGAAAAATGTGCCTGCTTTATCGTAATAATAACCGTAATTCTAAATTTCATAGTCATGGTAACTATCCCATTTGTGTATGGCATAAAAATAAGTCATTGATTTCGGCAACTAACTTTTTTGCTTCGTTTCGTTGCTACGTTTGAAATAAAAGATTTTTACAAGCGCAAAAGTATTTTAACGAACTTTTGAATAAACATCATTCCATTAAGGCCACTAAATAAGTACTTACCACATAAGATTTTTTTATGTTACCAAAAATAAATAAACTTTAATTTTCTGCTTAATTTAATTCCTTAAATAACTAGTAGTAGCCCTAGAATAGCTTGTGTGGCGCCCGGTCCGTCGTCCGGCGGCACTCTTGTGTTCGCGGCCAGTGGCCCAACGGCAGCACAAGCGCAATGGCGGCCATTACGTAAGCTCGTGTGCGTGCGGATTTTTGTCAGTGTAGTAGTGAATCAGCTGAACAGGGTGTTGTATTGGGTTGATAAGAAATGAAGTTGTTTCCTTAATTATCTCGGAAACTAGCCTGAATTTTTGGCTCAAACTTTGGGAACGTATTCAGTGTGACGTATACATGCTCCCATTAAACGGAACGTAGCTGATTTAGAAGGACCCTATATAAATTAGTTATTAAAATAATTTAATCGCCATTTTCATTAACCTTTATCTAAAGTTGATTTAGTGTTAAGGATCACAATGTTTACTAAATTAAAGTTCCACTTTAATAAAAAGTGTCTTGCATAGTTCTTCATGAAGTTAAATAAACCTTAGCTGTAAAAATAATTATTACTCTTAAATAAGTCATACTACAAGTTATATTATAGTACTTGTTTAGAAATTCTTAAAACTACACTCTTAATTAGGGTTTA
Source organism: Ostrinia nubilalis (assembly GCF_963855985.1). Taxonomy (NCBI): domain Eukaryota; kingdom Metazoa; phylum Arthropoda; class Insecta; order Lepidoptera; family Crambidae; genus Ostrinia; species Ostrinia nubilalis. Next base: position 12,530,254 of record NC_087103.1, read on the forward strand.
AGTCTGCCTTAAGCGTTGTCTTAACTCTGTCTCAGTGATTTCCAAAGGATTGTGCCCTTTTTTGCTTACCATTGTCTTGGGGCATAACTTCAAGATTTCTTGAGTGCGACTATTGTCTTGGTCAAGACAACGGCTGGAATTAGGCTACTGGTCTTCAAGATATCTTCAATGCCTTATGAAGATAATCTGTTGCTACTTGGGGGGCCACCCTGTAAAACAATATACACGAAGTTGTGGAGAGATGGTGCTCGTGCTAGGCTCCGAAGATCCTGTGTTACGAGTTTTTTATTTTATTTTTATTGAAACGCTATTGGAATATTTTAAAATTCATGATCACATAAGTACCTAAGTATATATATTACAGTGCGTTTATTAATCGTTTATTTATATATGGATTGTGTAGGTATACGTATAATTATTTTTTTCCTGTAAAAAAAAATTAGCTAAATTTGCCGCCCCTCTAAATCTGCCGCCCTAGGCACTGGCCTACTTGGCCTATTGGTAAATCCGCCACTGACCTTTAATATTTTTGGTATATTTGTTAAAAATGATTTTTTCTAAATTCCAGAGTCCCAGAAATGGATCAAGAATTCCGTAACGAAGTCGAAGGCTTCTACGACGAGCTTCTGACCCCCGACTACTGTGAGAAGATAGGATCCTGTCCTGTGTCTCTACTGCACTTTATTTTGGTATTAAATGAGAGGAAGCATTAATTGTGTCTTATTTATAAACGTAAAAAGAAAAAATGTCTAAGGATATTATACTTATTAGGAATCATTTTTATGTCTAATGGACAAAAAAATTAAGGATAACTTCGTAATGATATAGTTGTAGGTCGCTAGGGCAGAAAAGTCGACCACGAGCTTGAAGACGTAGTGTGTGCAGGCCTCCCACTAGGTGGACCGACGATCTAGTGAAGGTTGCGGGAGGTGCCTGGATGCGGACGGCGCAGGACCGGTCTTTGCGGAAATCCTCGGGGGAGGCCTTTGTCTAGCAGTGGAGGTCATTCAGCTGAAACGAACAAACGAACTTCATAGGTGTAGTAGTGTAAGCACATAACGATGTTTCATAAAGCACCATGTAAAACGGTATATTAAAAGTAAAATAAATAAGAAAACTTGCTCAGCAAACCATAAAGGGTTGAAGCGAGACATTCATTGATCTTTGATCAGGAGACATTACGTACGCTCAGACGCGTGCGCCTCCTCGTTATATTTCTAAGTCAGATGTAAAATGAAGATGGCATGGGTGTAGGCGATGATGCGTAGTATTTCTAGTACATTCACATAAATATAGATGTCGTGGAGGATGATTTCATGTACGGCAAAGACATCCACTTATACGCACACAATAAATAATCTTATATCACTTACAGCAGGGGTTACCAAAATTATTCTGTAATTTTATAAATAAAAAATAAAAAGTAAATAATAATAAAATATAATAAGTAAGTCTGATAAACCAGCATGCGTGTGTTGGAACTTGTACAGAACAACCTCAAAAAAAAGTTTGCGATGTCCGTATCTGGCATCTGTACCAAAAACAAAAACAAAAAAAAACATCATTTTAATTATAATACAAGCTCTACATACGAGTAAGTACAACCTTAAAAAGACTTTAAGTGACAGAACATCAGACTAAAAAACACTATGTCATCTTACGTTAGATAACTGCGCACCTGGCAGCCGTGACGTCACGTCGACGCACTCATTCGGAGGAGGTGGCGAACGCGTGAATACGAGTGCGACTGAGAGTCGCATTCCAGCGAGGTGCGCAGTTGATCGATTGGGTTGTAGGTACAAACATTTATTATAGTTGTTGCAATTCACGAAGGCGAGTGGGCTTTACATGTGTGGTGGTCTGCTACTGTTCGTTTTTCAAACGTTTTGACTAGTGTCTGTTTTGACTATAGTTATGTGCATGTACACGTACACACACAAGTAAGGCTCACTCGCCTTCGTGAGTTGCAAGAACTATACCAGATATACATAGAAGTTGACTCTACGAATGTAGGAACTGTAACTTGAGACGAGTATATGAAAGACGTAAAAAGGCCGCCTAAAGCTAGTTTAGATGATTTCAGGATTTAGCTACGTCATTCTCGCATACAAATTATCACAATTTCTATATGCTATTTTTAGCGGCTCTCGTATGCGAGTGTTATAAAGCTAACTAATGATAATCTATCAAACGTGGTGTGTTAGCCTAGATGATGTTTACTTTAGTCAATAAAAATAGAAACGATAGGATCTACTACTTCTTCTGTGCGTTAAAAAATGCAGCTTTAGTGCTGAACCTGCATTAGGTAGAAGAGAAGTAGTGTGGTGTTGTCAAAATATGCTACGTTCTTTTCTCTTTGCAACTGACCTTGTATGATTGATGATTTCTGCAAAGTAGAATAAACAATCGTTCTGATATTTATCACGGGAAGATGATGGACTACTACTACTGGTTAGTCCTACTACTCGTAATATTATAAATGCGAAAGTTTGGATGTTTGTTACTCTTTCACGTAAAAACTGCTGAACGGATTTTGATGAATCTTTACAGTATTATTATTTATAACCCAGAATAACATAGGTAGATATAGGCTATAATTTATGACGATCTCAAACTAAATTTCACGCGGTGAAGCCAAAAGCTTGTCTATCATAAATAGTAGTGGTTTTGTTGCCAAGATATGAGACCGGTCACTGATGGTTTTTATTCTGCTCATTATAATTTTACCTTATTTGCTGTCGTAAAAATACCGGCAGTTTACCGCGGATTTAGAATGTTGAAATTAAAATAGGTTTTTAAACACATGCCCTTAATTGCCCTTATTACAAAAAAGGTAAACACGCATTGATTTATAGTTTTTGGAAATGTCATTTTAATCCAGTGTTCATCGCACATTTAACTTTTTTGTAATAGGTCCCATGGTAACTATGCTCAAGTTCAACTGAATATTGGCAATAGTTTTGTTTTAAAACGCGTATTGAATACACTAAGTATATATAGATAGATATAATAGAACTGAACAAATATCTGTCAGTACTAAAATTTTAATAAATATCAGTTTATTTGAAGAAAGGCCGCTTAGGTTCAAATTGTTCAGTTAACACGCATCTTTTATAACAATTTCTATTGTATATCTTGGGCAAACATCCTGTGTCAGTAAACGTGGTTTTCAAAACCACAGTAAAATGTAAAGTATAAAATTTACATGTAGGGTAATTCCAGGATACATGCCCCAGTGGGATAGGTGCCGCAATTTTAAGTACACTATGTTCCAAGCAACTTAGCCTAAAGTTATAGTACGTATAATAGAAAGGGACCTCCCCGTACCACTTTTCGCCTCGCAAACCATCAAAGAGTGCGTTCGTTTAGCCAGTGAGAGCAAAAGTCTTCCGCGGCCAAACCTTAGCGAGAGTCGAAATAAAATTGGTAAGTATCTTTTAATGGATAATTTTTTTGTCAGCTGTAAAATGAAGCAGATTTTTATATAATTTGATAGACTATCTTGTAAATTAGACGGGATAGCTATGTTTAATTGGATTTTTAGTGTTATTATATTTTTTATTAAAAAAGGCACCTATCCTATGCTAAAAGGATAGTTGCCTAATTTTTTTTGGGTATAGATGCCCTTAGGGCCATGTCCCATGCACCTAGGGGCATCTATCCTAACCTGCTCTTTTTGTCACAAGTAGCAAGTAAGAAGAAAAAAAGAATGTAGTACGGCTAACCTTAGGAAAATAATAAATACGATGCCCTTCTGATCGAATTACCTTTTTACCCGACTGCGCTAGAAGGAGGGCTATGTTTTCCGGGTGGATGTACTATGTATTTAATAACAATCAATCTTAAATAATAATAGGTACTTGGCTTGTTTGATTTCAAAATGCATTTGATCCTTAGAATTCAAAAACTGTATTAACGTGTCATCTATCCCCGCATCAGGCTTCTATCCTTTGAAGCAATCATACAGTGAGTCTTCTATCCCCCACATTAGGCGTCTATCCCACTTTTTAGAGGTCAATTACAATGGTATTTACTCAGAATCGGTATAACTTAAACTAAAATAATTATAGTAATATCATAGACGAAAGACCAAAGTTTACAGATACTAAGGTCAAATTGTTGATAAAAACTTACTGACTGAGTTACAGAGCTATTTCAAAAAGTGGGGCATCTATCCTGGACTTACCCTATATTCACCGTGGTTTTTGAAATCATAAAGTGGATATAACGTTATACGCAGCTATGCCTCTTTATGAACCTCTGTTTTTATACGATTCAGACTGAATCGCAGAATGTGGATTCGAACTATTTTTCACATTGGATATAATATGTTTCACAATGTTTTAATTAGAAATTTTTTGGGAATACTTTAATGGGATAGTACGAATTGTTAGTCCAGAGCAATCTTGAACTACTCCTAGTCAACACTAATCTAATAAAGAGGTAAAGTTTGTAAGTTTCTTTGACAAAAGTAATCTCCGGAACTACAGAACCGCTTTTAAAAATCCTTTTGTTATTATAAAGCTACATTATTCCTACGTAGTATTCTTGATGAGTGTAGGAACCCAGAATTAATATGAAATCGTACTTAATAATAATATTGTTTCTCTGAATTCAGTATTTGACTGTACTCGAACGTTATAGATCATTCAGGCCATCGACTTTATAAATAATAGAAATATCGATCAAGAACCCCGTTGATCCACACTAATACTGACGCACACCATTCTGACGTTTCTCAACAATTATCATATAAATACTTTAAATACCGTAATGTGATATAATATATTTGAACATGTTTTCAGTGAGGCTGCTCGTCATTCTGGGATATTTAGTGTTTAATGTGCGAGGGGTGGATAATAGTGGACATTGTCCGAATGTGAAGGCGCCAATCAGTTCTGTGCGGAAAAGGAGATATTTGACTTTCCCGGATGACAGTGCTGCTGCTGTAAGTCTATTGCCCGTTTTCACCATCAATCTCAATTTTTTTAGTGACCCCTATGAAAACAAACTCCTGTTATATGTTACTATAGGGGTCACTTAAAAATTAGGGATTGTTGTTGAAAACGGGCATAAATCTTTTAGAATTTAACAGTGATTGTGTATAATGTGTATTGAGAACTTAATTATATCGAAAATAATTTTATTTTGACATCTTTGAGTATATAAAATTACGCGTTGAAGTGATGCGAAGAGAGGATCATTAGGGCATCAGTTCCTTTGTAAAGTGGCTCATCATCAGTTCCAAAAAGTTGGATGGATGGATTTTAAAGCTATGAAGTAAGTTTTGTGAATGGAACAAATATTCAAAAACGAAAAAAAAAATCGATGAAGGAATGAACAGAAACAGAATCATGTCTAGGGATCTTTACCGACTGCTAAGATCATACCCCTTCCCTTTGGTTTCACCATAGTCGAGTATAAATAACAAAAACCTACTTCTTTCATTTCAGATAACAATAGATTTAGCCAAAACCTTCCAAACGCACGTGCCATCAGGCTGGTACGTGACCATGGATTTGGATGTGATATTCCCTCTTCCCAACTCCAAGTTCACCCTGGAACACTCCAGAAGAAAGCTGCATCATAAACAGAAAAGGGATATGTGGGAACGAATAGAAGAGGCTGTAGGATTGTGAGTTTTCTTTTTGTTATTTTTTACTGTACTAAGGCAGAGTTGCACCACCTTACATTGACGTAGCTATAACGATAACTGGTGCTTTTTGAATGGAGTTTGACAGATTTTTGACGTTTGTTAAAGTTAAAGTAAGATGGTGCAAGGCAACCCAGCCTTAGTCCAGTCATTTACTGTACTATCTATATTATATACTAATATTATAAATGCGAAAGTAACTCTGTCTGTCTGTCTTGCTTTCACGCCTAAACTTCTGAAATGATTTTGATGAAATTTGGCATAGAGATAGAGTCCCGGGACCTTTCCCGGGACTCTATCTCATCGTTCTCGAATCTGAAAGATTGAGGAGATAGAAGCCTTCAAATTTCATTTTCTGAGTTTGGGGGATTAGTGTTTTCTTTTCAACCCAGTCTTCAGTCACTACTAATTACCATACTTAATTACCATACCAAATAAACAAAAATGCCTGATTTCAGTCACAATCTGAACGGCCGCGCTTGCATCCTGAGGAGCATCTGTGAAGCCAAGGTGCATCTAGCGCCGAAAGGGAAGTCGCTGGTACACGACATACTCAGAGCTATATTCACGTAAGTTTTTATTAAGCAATTTTTATAATTATTATTTAACTTTTGCCTACAGCTTGTGACGTGATGGTTTTCAACTTAAACCTAGGCGCAGACCACCGACTTTTAGTTAGCCGATAGTTGGGTCGGGCTGTTGATCAAACGTCCTCACTAGTGAGCGCGTTAAAAAATACATGAAAAAGTGTTCTTGAAAGTTTCCGCTAGGGGCGCTGTACAATCCGTCATACATATAATGTCATTTTTTACGCGTTCACTATTGACGACGTTTTTTTTTATCCACAACGAGGAAGCCCTTGGCTTGTATCTCACCTGATGGTAAGTGACGATCAGGCCGAAGGTGGAAGCGAGCTTCACCCGGAATCCTCAAACACGGAGGAACTGGCTATCTTACCTCTAACTGCCGGAACACAACAATGCTGTTAACATTAGACGTAGGTAAGATGGTGGTAGCTAGCCAGGCGGACTTAGAACAAGCCCTACCACCAACCTAAAGCCTCCCCGCAGACCACAGACTTTTAGTTGGCCGATAGTTGGGTCGGGCTGTTGATCAGTATGAACATATGGAAGTGCGCACACTACACTGATTTAGTATCGGCCGATTCTTTGGAAGTTGACCCAACTATCGGCCGACTACAATACCCGGCGATAAATATTGCACATCGACCTTTAGAAAGAGACAATCGGCTAATTTCGGTTTCGTAGAGCGTTATCACTGTCGCACTTGAACAATGACTGACAGTGACGTTTTGTCAAAGTGTAAACAAACTTTATTTTAAATATGTGCAATTGATTTTGTGAATTAAATTGCTAAAAACTTTTTATAGTCGTGAAAGAAAAGTGGATTACAATGTGTTAAAGTATTTGTCGAAGAGAAATACTAAGAGTTCGGACAATATTTTCATTGAATAATGTTTTGTCAATGACGTTTTGTCAATCGTATAGGTAGTGTGCGCAGTGCCGTAACTAGCCTTTTATGCGCCCGGTGCGAGAAATATAAAAAAATGTAACCTTTTTGAATAAAAAGTAACCTTCTACGAGGGGGGGGGGGGGGGTGCGGAGCGATTGTGTAAGGTTGTTCATGGATGGAAAATGAATACAATTGATCATCAATCATTTACCTAAATTCGAAATTTTGACCATTCCATGAAGACCGAAAAGTGACCGGTCGTATAAAAACGTTTCATGGATTTGCGTTTCACTATCGAAAAACATTGGCTAAAACTCATTTTTTATAACAAATAATAAATCAAATTCATGTTTAAATGCAGTTTATGACATAATTTTTAAATTGTCACTATTAATAGGTATTTTTTACTGAATAACCTGTAAAAGTTAATTCTACAATTTCTGAAAAATCACCTAAAAGTAACCTTTTCATTAGTGTAACCTAAAGTAACCAATGCAGTTCAAAAGTAACCTAAAAGGTTACAAAAGTAACCTAAAAGGTTACAAAAGTAACCTTCTGGCAACACTGCGGCTATCTGAATGCGTGATTCTCGATGTATCGGGGAATCCCCGAACATTGGGTGGGACGGCGCGGCAGAATGGAACTAGGGTTTGCTCCCGGGAAATCCCGGTACTAATTTTTCCCGGGAATTCCCGATAATTTAATCCTTTATCTAGTTCCGGTACTGACGATGCAATTCCCGAGACTTTCGGTACTTTCGGGACTTCAATAATTTATTTTTGAATTTTAACAATTTTTTGACTAGATGCCATCATCTTTTTACGTACCTACACACTATCAACAAATGAAAAAATATTAATAATGTTCCTAATTCATTACACTATCCTTTTAAGACTGTTTTATCTAACTGATTGTACTTAGGTACTACTTATTATTTCTTATCATAGCGTGTTTTTTTTATAAACCTAATTTAGTTAATTTATGTTTTGTCCCTAACTCTTGTCGCTGCCAGTATTTGACATTGATAGAAAGTGAGAAAACATATTTTAACTAAAATAGGTTGATTAAACGATTGTTGCTTTTTATGAATATGACGGTTATGATTTTTAATGGGCATTTATAACTAGTTTTGAATGTTGTGTAACTGTTTTGACTGATTTATTTATTAAGGTAGGTAATAGACCAATTGAACTGAACAGAAAAAGTTTAATGTTTTTGTTAACCTATCCACATTTTTATTAAAATTACGTACAAATTCAATAACCATTCACTTGGGTACCGAAATTCCCGAATTTCCCGGTTTTCCCGGTACTGGCTTTTAGACCTGGTACCGGTAATTCAGTAACACTCCTTAGTACCGGGACTTGCAACCCCTAAATGGAACGTTTGTGAATCGTTTAGTTTTGTAAGTCATCCTTTTCACTCTTGTCGAACGATGAATTTTCTATCTATCTCTCGCACGCTAGTGCGTCAGTAACGCCGCACGTAGTTAATGAATAAAATCAAAGATAAAGTGAGGACCAATGAATGTGGCTGACAGCAATGACAGCGTAACGTGAACTATATGTACATCTCCTCAGCTAGAGTGACAGATTTGCTTAGAACTTCTAAGTTAGAAGTGGCGCCCTCCAAATGAATATAGACAGAAATTGTCTCATAGTTACGGTATAGGTACTTTTGTTTGTGTATGTAATATTGCGAGCAAGACAAGGTGGATTTATATTTGTCTGGTGTGTCGTGACGTGACGCGTCAGAACTGTATCGGTTCCATACATAAGCCATCACAACACAACACGTTACGCACTAGTGTGAACGTTACCATCCTACTAATATTATAAACGCGAAAGTTTGTTTGGATGATGGATGGATGTTTGTTACTCTTTCACGCAAAAACTACTGAATGAATTTTAATGAAACTTTACAATAATATAGCTTATACATCAGAATAACACATAGGCTACAATTTATAAACATATTGTTCGAAATACTAATCCTGCGCAGACGAAGTCGCGGGCACCAGCTAGTACTAAATGTATGAAACCGATACCGTTCTGACGCGTCACGTCACGAACGACACATCAGACAAATATAAAACCACCTTTACAAGTGTTGTTGTTTCAAGATCGCTTGAAAAATGCCATATAGATATAGATAGTACAGAGGGCGCGTCTACACCATATTCGCAATAAAACAAAATGTACCTACTAACCACCATGCATGAAACAAAACTAGATACTGGTCTGGTCATTTCTGCGCCCCTCCAGGGTCTGCGCCCTGTGCCTGGGCACCGCTGGCACCGCCCTAGTTACGGCACTGAGTGTGCGACAGAGATAACGCTCTACGAGCCGAAATTAACCGATTCTCTTTCCAAAGGTCGATGTGCAATATTTATTGCCGGGTACTGTAAATGTCTGTAGCCTGCAGGGTATCAAACAACTGAACTTAAGCCTTCCTCAAGAATTTCCGTAGTGACCAATTTTTCGCATGTTTTAATTCAACTACAAACATGATTAGGCATTGCAATTTGTAAACTCCACCTGATGTCCCTCACTTCTTTTGTTTTTATTGTGATTTGTTAGTAAAGAAATATATATTTTTTTAGGATTCCAGCCTTCGAGAAAGAGTTCGAAGACGTCATGAAAGAAGGTTACGATGACGTCATAGACCCCCACGTTTGTGACAGGATGCATGAATGTCCATTCTCGTTGTTACATTTTATTTTGGATATGAATGAACCTAAGTAGATAGAGGAAAAAACCCTTGGTGCAAAAACTGCTAGCTCATAAAGGTGTAACATCCAAAAAACAAAATTGCTTTCTATTAAAAGGACAATTTTTAGGCAATTCCAAAGAATAATTGTTGAAATTAGTTTTTTGAGTTTTACTATACCTTTTACTTGAGTTGATAAAATATTGTAAAATAATTACTAAAAATATTTCATGTTATTTCATACATATTTTTTTTAAACTTCAATGATTGTTTGTACCAATCAAAATGACATTTGCCCATAGCGGGACTTGAATCAGCTATCACTGGCTTCTGTCCTATGATCCCCAGACCAGGCGACTGACAAAAAGTAACTTAACCACATGAAATTAAGACTGAATTTTGAATTTTACACGAATTTGTACTCAAAAGCCTGTGGAGTCGGTCGTAAATCATCTAAAGTTAATTATTTTATGAAAAGGGTTTGTGTAACACCTAAATAAATAGCAGCTGATACTCTGGTTAATCCACAATTAATAACTTCCCAAATCCGAGACAATAGGAAATAACATTGATTTTACAAGTTAATAAATAAACACTTTATTTAAATACTTAAAATTCTGTAAAATGAGTATTGGAATCGGACGGGAAACAAAGAAATAAAGCATTGAAACTTTTACAGCTAATCGTGACGTCACATGACTCTGCGTATTTTTCTAGCGTATTAAGTGACGTGTGACGTCACGAGGTTTCTAATGTCTATATGTTCCATTGAGTTATAATGTACTACGTACTAGAGAAGACATGTCAACTAGACTGTTTCTGGCACGCAAATAGGTCCATGGACCGAAATTCAATTAGTATGTGCTCAGCGGTTGCTGTGACAACACGCTTGAGTGCAGTTTTATTTTTTGAAATATGCCATCCTATAGACGAAAATACTGTTCAAATAACTCCAGATACATATTAAGTAAAAATCAAGGAATGACTTTTTACCATTAAGTTGTACATTTATGCACTTTAAAACACTAATTTAATTTTAATTTGTTAATTACAAGGCGTCACCGCGGCGGCAGCCATTTTACGAAAATTTCAAAGAATAAAAATCGCAGACTTGACACTGACGCATAAATTAGTATACGAAAGGAAGGTTAAATACAGCAATAAAAAGATTTTTTTAAAGATTATAAGCACTTTGTATTGCACAAATTACTAATAGTCCCGTCCAGCCCCTTGTGTTAAGCTAAATAAGCTTGGGTTACGGGTGGGCTCACACAATAGTCGTGCGGCATCATGGATCAAACTTGTTTGAATCTCACTGCTGTTGTTCGTATGCGACTGGTTAGTTAGTAAATCACCCTAATTATTGACACCTAGCTCTCGAGATAGGCTAAAATTATAATAATTGTACAGTGTGTCTGGTCACCAGTGTCCGACCCGTTAGGGCGCAGTAATATGATCAATTTAATCGACAAATCCAGTATTAAAAAATTACAGCTATTATAATTTTTTTAGTTTCTGAGTCCGGATGGATTCATTTATTTACCAAATCTACCGATGTCCAGGACCTATGAGTATAAAAGTGATTCGTTCGACAGCTGAAAAAGTAAGCAATACGTTGTCATCAAAAGCTTCCATTTAAATTTCTTAGAAACACTTGAACGTAAAAAAAATGATGCTTCTTTTTAGATTTTTCAATGTTACAAAAAACTAGAAAGTTTTACATTTTTAGATGCACTAAGTCATTACCTATAGTCTTTTTCACGTAAGATGATCCGTATGACACTTCAAGGTTATCCATATTACGCATACTACATATGCAGAATATTTTTGAAAAAATATTTGTATTTTATTAGCAATATAATAAAAAAAATAAACTACTTGTCTTGAAATATATAGTAAAATCTGAGTCTATTGATTATATTTTAATTAAATACGATATAAAAATATTTTTTATTTAATGTACGCAATGTGTGTAACGGAATAGATTTAGTGCTGGGGTATTTCTTGTATAATAAAATCGATTATTTCCGCGGTTCATTAATCGATTGCAGTGAATACTTAGTTATTAAAAACATCACAAAAATAAACTATATTTTTCGATTATTGACTTTAATAATAATACATAGCCCGACGGATTAGCAAGCTGAAGTGGCAATGGGCAGGGCACATAGTACGCAGAACTGACGGCCGATGGGGCAGAAAGGTTCTGGAATGGAGGCCGCGTACCGGAAAACGCAGCGTGGGACGTCCACCTACAAGGTGGACCGACGACATCGTAAAGGTAGCAGGGAAGCGCTGGACGCAGGCCGCTACCAATCGATCAACATGGAAAGCATTGGGGGAGGCCTATGTTCAGCAGTGGACGTCCTATGGCTGAAATGATGATGATGATGATGATGATGACTTTAATAAACGCATTGAAAATAAATTAATAGTTTTTAATTTAAAGAAACAGAACCAGTACTTTTTGGAATAGTTGTTTTGAACACGAACCATGAAATTTGAATATTATCAATAAAAAATTGTTACAATAATATTTGTAATAAAAAAAAACATGTTTTTGTTAAATAGCACCTATACAAAATATTTCTCTAAAAGTAGGTTTTACTCTCGAACTTTAACTCTCGAAAAAAATCGATAGATAAATCGCTAAGGTTTAGTTATGTGACATCTCTAAATCTTTCAAACTCGAAACGTCATACGGATCATCTTAGGTGAAAAAGACTATAAAAACTGATATACCTTGGCTTTAAATCAACTAGTCTAGGTGCTAGCTACACAGGAGATGCAGCGGTGAAAAGGAGAGGTGGGAATAGTCCCGTAACTTCTACCTCACAGCCATTATACGTGTACTCAACCACTGAGATAGTTAACAATAGAGACAATAAAATAACTGAAAGTTTTTGACTGGAATGAAGGCGTGGGTCATCCCTAGCTTTGTTCCTACCGTGACGAGTGGGAATTTTTCTAAAATCTCAAGATGGACTGACTGAAGATAGCAGGAAGACGCTGGGTGCAGGCCACTATCACCTGGGCGATGTGGAAATCATTAGAGGAGGCCTTTGTTCAGCAGTGGACGTCCAGTAGCTAAAATGATGATGACGATGTTTCCTTACAGTATCCAATTCAATACTCTTTGTAAGAACTATTTATTAGTCTAAACAAATAAATAAATTTTGACTTTGACACTTTGACTTTAATAGGCAGAAACTAAACGTAAACGAAGTGTCGCCTCTGTAATGGTATCATTATCTATAACTCATAATATTTCGTGCGCTGTTGGATGACAGTTTTAAACTAGAGATGGGTATTTTTTTTATCGAATTAGAAAATACCAGTTAACGATTCTCAAAGCGATTATCGATTACATTAGATTTTAATCGGGAAGAAAAATAATTAATGGCTTAAGCATCAGTATGAAGCCCATACGCACTTGTAGCACAAGTAACACGATTAGCCTCAGTCCCCTCAGTTGTGAATTCGGAATCGCCAGTTGTAATTTTAAAATCGCATCACAGAGTGAAGTAACTAACACCAAAAAACGGCAGAGCGAAGTGATTTCGAATGTTTCAACTGCTACGTTTTGTCACTTGTCTAGGAGGGCTAATTTTAGTCTAAGAGAGGGGAGCTTAGATTACATTACAGGAAACGCACAATATAATAAAAGAAAATAATGTAAGTAGCTGAACCTTTTTGCTATTGAGCACCATGAAAATTTAACACAATTTAGCCGATTTGTTTATTTTCACAATCGATTCACAATGTCTATGATGAGGCGACCGCAGGAACGTCACTATTCGTGCAATCCTATCAATGAAGTACGACATTTTCTGGTGCAGATTTTTAAAATAAATAAATAATAAATAAATAACCTAGCAAATAACCCGCACTGTACATATTTTGTTCGCGATGTCTGTTCTATACGTAGTAATATTACTCCAATGATTTTTCGGTATTTTTTGATATTTTTGTTACAGAAAAGCACTAAATGATTCAATGCCAAGGGTACTGAAAGGTGAGAAATAAAAAAATCTTGCAAATTCTCTATTGATCCTATAGGCATTACGTAGAAACTTTAGGTCTAAAGATCGTGAATTTGAATTTCCGAAGAAAATAGAGCCTTAAGACAACTGGCGACGGCTTGATATATGCTCGCCATAAATCTCGGGAGCTTTTAAAACTGAGGATGGGATGACTGTGGGGGGTTAAACCCTGCTAATGTTGGGGGAATGCGGTACTAAATTATGTTAGCACTTTTGCAAATGCACCAGAAATTTCGTTAGGTGCGGAATTTTAAGTTGAATTGTTAGGGTAAATCAGAGGAAAGAAAGAAAGCTAAAATGTAGGTTTTCAGATCACTAACATGATTTTCATGATCACTAGCATTGTTGTGTTCCGGAAGTTAGAGGTAAGATAGCCAGTTCCTCCGTGGTTGAGGATTCCGGGTGAAGCTCGCTTCCACCTTCAGCCTGATCATCACTTACCATCAGGTGAGATACAGGCTAAGAGCTTCCTCGTTGTGGATTAAAAAAAAATTATCAGTTTCAGGCTTTAGATTTAAAACCTTTGGCGTCCGTTTGGTCACAAAATTTTCGAGAATAATACTTGTCTTAAAACGACACTAACAAATGAAGATCTCTGATACAAACTTTTCTAGTTTATCTGACAGATAAGACTCATAATAAGTTATCAGGGACTTAATCAGCAAGTGGGAAAACTTTATTTGACAGTAAAAGTTCGGACGACTCCAGCGTGCGGCCGAAACAGTCATGATTTTATCCTCTGGGTAATGGTAGTCACTTTTTGTCCCAGTTTTAATGCACCTAGCCACAGCACGATATAAATCAGCCAGCAAAGGAACAAATGATATTTAATTTTGTGTAAATAAAGGAGTGATGGCGCGCTTGATTAGCTCTTCAGTGAGGAACTCATAGCCAGGATTGTAGCTGCAAAAGATTAAGGCTGAGTTGCACCATCTTACTTTAACTTTGACAAACGTCAAAAATCTGTCAACCTCCATAAAAATCACACCGGTTATCGTTAAAGTTACGGTCAAAGTTAGGTTGTGCAACTCAGCCTAAGCTATTCAAATTATGCTTCATCATGCTTTCCGAATCAAACATGTTTTTTAACAAATTTTAGACGAGGAGAATCCCTCTTATGACGTTTTAAAGTATCTTATGAGAAGCTGAAAACAGAGTAGGAATGCAATGCAATATGCATTACTCAACCTGCATTTAAGGGACCACTTTCATTTTCTTTGCATTTCATTAAAGTTTCATTTGAATTTGATTTTCTGAGGTTTTAACCTCTAGTTAACCGTGAACCACAAGAATTAACCAACGTTTCTGCTGAAGAGTGGTGGCTGTTCTGCTCCACCTGTGGCCTAATGGAACGGCCGCGATCTGTCACCGGCCCACTCACCCTACCGCCAATATGTGAAATGTTTGTCATGTCTGCCCAAAGCTAGGTCAAGAGTTTGTTAATTTTTCATTTGATTGATGTATTTGGACTGATTTTTGAGACGAAATTAATTCATCGCGGGCTGTATCTTTTTTGCAATCTTTTTTGTGAGTTACTGTATATATTATTTTAAAATACTTATTTTGTTGCTGTTTTCTTTCCCATTTCTGTGAAAACGTAGACGCTGGGTTTTACCTGAATTTTATTAGTTTGAAGTTACAATAAAATCAACGAAACAATGATTCGTACTTGACAAATCGGGTTGAGACTAAAGTTTTAGGTAATTACATATGTATAGATTCTGCAATACCTAATAGATCCAAATATTGAAATTAAAATCAAGTCTCATGTAAGTACTTAGATTGAATCGATTGATTAAGATGTACCTAGGTACCTAAATTACAGTGAAACAAATACTTGATACTCATACAAGCAAATCACAAACAGTTTTCTACTCAAAAGTTAAACCAAACATCATTATCGCGACTCTTCATGCAATCTCCATGCAAAAATCGAGGCTCGAAAACACTTACCTTCGTGAAAGCAAATTTCACCCTCATCTGACGTTTGCAACACGACCTTTTGACGGGTACTTTGTCTCTTTATTTTAACAGAATCAATGTCTGACCCAATAAATCATTGAAAAAAGCTTTTACAGCCTTTCTGCTTCAATTACCGTCGGCTCTACGGAGCGTTGTTTCTGAGATGGAAGCGACACCTATATGTATACAGACGATGGCTTGTCAAGCCTTTAGGTAGTTGTGATGTTATACTATTTTGTTACAAAAATGTCTATGTGACGTGACGTCTACTGAACTAACTATTGGAAGATTTTGTGCAGGTTAGTTCTACAATATGTTCCACAGTATGTTTAAGATTTTAATACAAAAACAGATTTTGTTACTAATGGAGCAATTTGTTATTATTATTTTATTTATTTATTTTTTTATTTTACTTTATTCGGAAAACAAACAGTGTTAATTGACTTATTAACTATCTGAATATAAAGCTTTACACCAATTATATGTTTTCGCATACAATAACTGAAATAATGTTTAGTAATATACTTAAATTATTTTATACTTTTTACGCCACAAATTACGCTGCAAACTAAACAACATACTTAAAGATAAAAAATAAAATATAAAACAGGAACAAAAGAACCTCCGGTCAGGGAACCAACTCAAACCACTCTTTCGACATAGTTTTTTTTAAATCTACTGGTTTGGAGTTGAACAGGTCCAGCTCACGATCATCGACGAGCCCGTTCACCTGGGCCGCTGCTCGCACAAGGAAAGAGTTCTGTCTATAATTTGTAGAACATTGAGGAATACAGATTGCAGTAGGTCGTCTGACTGATCTGTTTGGTACTTTAAGTTTAATTGAGGAAAGAAGGTCTGGCGTATCTATTTGAGACTGTGCTGTGTGAAATTATAATTAGGCTTTAAAACATAATTCAACTTCTTCAACTCCAACTGTCGTACTCGTATGATGAAATCGCATCATTGTTTTTCTAATAATATTGTGATATTTTACCTTAAGAGCTGTGGATTTTGTGTCAAAATTGAACACAAGTAGATCAATTCAGAATTTATTGCTTGTTAAAAATAAACCAGTTCGGAAACTAGTTCAGTCTACCTGACCCTTATTCAAACAAATCTAGATCATGCAAGTCCAATTGGGGGTACTTAGTGACATTCACAAACACCGTTTCAAAAACTTACAGAGACACGACAATTGGTATTACCGTTACTCAGGGATTGGTAACGTAAGAACGTTACTTACTTTCATTTAGTATAACTGGCCAGTTGTCACTCGGTAAATGTTAAAAATAAAAAATATGGGGAAATATTCGCTTTTCATTTGTTTGTTAGTATGCGTCACAGTGTTTTGTTTCGATTTCAATGAAGAATATGGATCGAAGAAATCAAAAGTTTTGTCCAGAAGGAGGAGGTATGTGACGTTTCCTGAAGGATCGAGTTTTTCGGTGAGTGGATAAAATATATAAAAAAGTGATACCTATTTAAGTTATTATTTGTCTACTAGCATTATTTCTGTGAATTTAAATTCGTTTTACAAATAAGTACTGTCGATTCAATATTTTCGAACTTAGATTTTTTTCGAATTATAAGTTTTTCTAGAGTAATTAATGAATATAGAATGTAGTTTTTTATCAGTTTTTTAAGTTGGCTTTCCATGTGAAAACTTGTCAGCAAAAGAAAATTTTAATTGAAAATTCATTTTTCATCAAACATTTCAAACATCTCTTTTCTTCCCATTCCAGTGCGCCGGCTGCGTAACCGTAGGTCTGATCGGCCAGCCGTCTCCAACGACAGCTGCTGGCACCTTCACCTTCGGCCTGAATTGGGGCATAGCATACGAGCTGCCCAACGCCACCGAGACCCTGGCCTACTACCACCAGAAGTATCGACTGAAGCACCAGAAGGCGATGACTCAGAGGCGGAATAGAAGGGACCTGTATGGGAAGTTGGAGCTGATTTTGGAGAAGTAAGTCTTAAGATTGCACCATCTTACTTTAAAACTTCATAAAAAACACATGAGTTATGGTTATAAATATAATAGTTTGGATATAAATCTGTAAGCTCACTTGCATGTTAATTAAATAAATAAATAAAATAAAATAAAATATAGTTTCGGATAAAAAATGTTGGTGCAACTCAGTCTAATTTATTCACAAACGTAAAAGTTATGTTTTTAAAATTAGATCTCATCAAAAATATTTTTGTGTAAAATGTTGCCAGGTGAGACCAGATGGTTCACAACGTAAAAAAGTTATCAGGTCTCATGTAGAGCCAAGTTTTCTACTTGCCCTAACTTCATAAACTCTACACCTTAGTCAAAATATGTGGCTTGGCCATTTTATTACTATACTCGTAAGTAATAATGCATGATTACTTAATGAACTTTTTTACACCCGTCGTGTGACGATATCGAAACGACTATGCCACATATTTTGACTGCAATTGAATGATTCATTTATCATATTTTTTTGCCTATACAAACTAGCTACTTACTGCTACGACTTCAAAAACAAACTGACAAAATTCATCTGAATACGGTACTATTCCCACCTCTCGTTCCGACTGCTGCAACTCCTGTGTAGCCAGGATCTACAGCTTGACCGCCAGTAAAAACCCTACCAGTGAAGGTCAAGTTTGTCTTGGGAGAAAGTTCTGTCATTCTCTGTTAGTTTCTCTCCCTAAACATCTAATTGATTTTTCCAGCATGGGGTACAGTGGGAGACAGTGTGTACTGAAGACGTTATGTGAGACGAAACAGCGTATTGTGCCAGGAGGCAACAACATGATTGAAGAAATGTTTAGGACTATCTTTACGTAAGTATAACATACTTTTATTGCCATTTACTTATATCAAACAAATCCCAGATCATCCAAAATATTTTCCATAAAAATCCACTAACTTTAAAAAAATAATTGCCTATGTAATCTAAAGTTTGTGTTGCGTCTCTAATAAGAAATAAGTTAATTATGTAAGATTCATAATCCTATTGTTGTTTGTTTCTCCTTCATATTGATTCAGGCAATAATTGCATTTTTTCTTTTACTTTCTCACACTAGACAAGGCACTTTTAGCATTTTTCATATTATTTTTTTTAAGTCTAGAAGTCTTTAGAAATGTACCAATTTTATCTCTGTTCAAAAAATATTGCAAAATAAGCACTTATTTGTATTTCTATTCCAGGCTGCCAATGTCAAAAGTCCTTCCAGTAGAACCTCTAGAACATTCTATCTACGACTCAGCGCATCGCCTCAGCAACTTTCTCTCAGACTGTGATAAGTACTCCTGCCCAATATCTTTAGTAGACTGGGCTATGGGCTACTACAACGCACCAGCCCCAAAAGTGGATACAGCGAGGCAACCGTGGGCATTGTTTAGCAGTAACTTTGGATAATAAAATGACTTTTTTTATAATAGAAATTGTTTCAATTTCATCTGTTTTCTTGAATGTAGTGATGATGTAGAATGTGGTCTCATCATTATCTCAGTCATAGGACGTACACTGCTGAACATAGGCCTCCTCCAAAGCTTTCCATGTTGCCCGGTTTGTAGCGGCCTGCGTCCAGCGCTTTCCTGCTACTTTTATGATGTCGGCGGTCCACCTTGTGGGTGGACGTTATGTCTATGGCAGATAAATTACAGTCAATTTCTATGACTATTGTCGATTTGCCACATAGTCTATTATTTATAGGAAAAAGCAATTTTTTTATAATTTTATATCTCCTGACAAATTGATGCCCAGGTCTTCATATTTATGACAAGTTTAAGATCTTTAAAAGCGTATTTTAATATCTTTATTCTTGACTTTCAGGCAAATAGACAATATGCCAATAATGTTTGACAATACAGACAATAAATTTGCAAAAATTAATAACATATTACTTGACTTTTTAGTGTATAGTTTATATTGCAATTCACGAAGGCAGGTGAGCTTTACATGTCTGGTGGCTTGCTACTGTTCGTTTTTCATATGAGTAAGTTTTGATAGATATTACACTACGTTATGTGCATGTACAGTCAGGGAATGAAAAGGTTCGTCAGATTTCAAATTGATTCCTTCAACGAATCGCGAGCACATATTACCTTTTGAAACTATGTTACAGAATAATCTTGAGTTAGAGAAAATAATCTTTAACTGTTCGTTAGTAAAGTTCAAAATTATTCAGATCAAAGTTGTTTGACGATTTATCTTGTCAAGAAGATTATTATAATTGATAAACTAAAACCTTCTTGTTGGTTCAAACTGCCATTATTATTTCTATTAAATAAAAAAACTATTGTCAATTGGTCAATGTCATCATTGCATTGGACTGATGGGATAGAAAAAGAAACAAGCAAAACCTTATTCGTTAGCAAACGTCATATTTATTTCAATGTTAGCAGCACTGTTTCTTGCACTGTTATGTTGGCAGGTTTGACTCTTACAGAACCTAGTGCAAGCGAAAACCGACACTAAGGTGACGAACCTTTTCATTCCGCGACTGTACACGTACCCACACAAGTAAAGCTCACTTGCCTTCGTGAGTTACAAGAACTATAATGAAAACCGCAGCTATTAATTTAAAGTTTTTAAATTAATTTAACAAAATAGAATTGATATTAGCAAATAGTTTCCAAAGAAATGGCAGATTAATTGCTTCAATACTATACAATACCTATTTAATTTCGTTTTATATTTTAATCGTGAAGCTAATTTGTAAGTGTGATTATGTTATAAATTGTTTGTGGATTTGGAAAAGTGTAAATAAAACGCTCGTTGTATAATTAACGCATAACATTTAATATTTATAGTTCATATTTATAATACATTTCAATATTAGCAGTTAGAAGTCATGAGTGTATTATAGTACGTGGTAGTGCTTGATTTTGATTTAATTAATTTTAACATTACAAAATGTACTTAATCTTACAACGGTACGTCTAGATTTAATTATGTATATTATTTCGCATCTTATTCTAATCAATCCATTTACCTAAAATTATTTATATTAATTGCTTACGCTATGTACTTTAATATACAATTTCATAGAGTACCGTATATTATTGAGCTATCATGACTTATAAATATTATACGAACGTTATTTATTTATATATGTATATAGCATAGTGCATAGACCTTAAATATATCAGTGGCAATGACCTTTGTCCATAGACAACGAACGATTCACTCAACTAATATATTCTAATATTTTATTACCTATATTATACTATTGAGAGTTTTCATAGAAGTCTATTATTGTATATGTTATATTAAGTACCTTATATTTAAAATAAATTAGGAATTCACGCTTGTCTATCTATCATCTATATTTTGTATTATTTACTGTGGTGTTCGTTTGCTGACGCCATTTTCACCGGTCGATTTGTGTGTGTAAAAATTATAGATGTAACATGTCTACATGTCTAAGACAAAATATAGGATCGATCTTTACAATCGAAAGCTACTAAATTATAAAGCTCTCTCACTAACTATTGGAAAATAGTCAATGTAGACACCACCTTTATTTTATTTTATTTATTTTATTTGGTGCACAAAACAGGGATACAACCATAACATACCTTTCATTAGAAGTACTTTCAAAGCGTTGTTTTTCTACGACGGAAATGAAGGGATAAGACTTCTCACATTTTTTCCACATACTTTATTAAAGGATACTTTGGTTTTAATGTAACCTAAGTGGTGCCTAAATTCCTATTATAGTGTTAAAATTGTGCGCTTTTATGATTGTACTTTGATTTCTTTTAATAAAAAACACAGATCTAGCTACAGTAAACAGATTTTTCACTTCACTTCAGTAATTACGGTATAAGTGTGGAAATAACTAAACAATAGTTAGTTAGCATTTTTTTATGACAAGAGCTAAGTGTGAGAATAGTGACAAATTGACAGTAGGTATCTTGTTCTTAGAATAGATTGTCAAAACAAAAACATTGCCACATACTATTTTGTGAGCTTTGAAGAACCTGCTTCAAAAATTTTAGAGATTACGAATGTATATAACAGGAAACAAAATTAATATAATGTTTGAGATAAGAGTAAGAAATGTTACCTACCTAACATGACTGAAGTAATGTAGACAAACCATCTTTAATTTTCACACAACAATCGCCATTACTCGTGGCTAGAAAAGGTAAAATAATAATCATAACAAACCAAAAGTTACATCTAGACGAAGATTAATATTAACATTAACATGAGACGACTCATACATTCAATTTTAACCTATATTATGCCGTTTCGACCATAATATATAAATTATTGTATCATAAACCATTCACATACAGATCTTTACACTTATTAATAAGACCAGTTACGATTGCTTTCATTAAATAAGTAACACACTAAAATTGCAACTAGAATATACACAAAATCTTAATCAACGTTAATTTGAATGAATTAATTTAAACTTTATGACTAATAAAATAAGGCACACAAAGTCTAGAACAAACAAATATTCGAGATCAAAGCCAACATCCACAAAGGGAGGATAAACGAATTATTTTCTAAGGAACTTGTAAACATTGTTACATACTAACTGGTTTGAAAATTAAACAATTTCAAATAAACTTTGTTACCGTAATTCGAAGTACATATTTATACATAGAAATGAAATTACGTAAAATACATAACAGTGAAACTGTACATTGATTAAGAGCTGATATACACGGAAAGCTGCTATGTGGTAACGTTTGAATAAACGGCAAATGGCTATTAAATACAAAAAAATTTTTTGAAAATAACTTGTAACACTCAATCTGTTTTGGGAAACAAAATGTAACAAAAATTTGAATTACTCTGATTTGTAACACAAATAAGCAGCGATGTAAAATTACACTCGTAATAAGTTAGTCGTTTTAAAGTGTTGCCATATCCGTAACATTACCGTATAGCATCATTCAATGTACACCGGCTCTGAAGAAGAAAGATCCTATAGTGACAAAGTGGATTTATTATTCTGTATTTACATCTAATCGTGTTGGAAGCTCAACGCAAATTTCGTGTGGTTTTCTACTACTTATTAGTATATATTTTACCATATCATGTATATTATACGAGTACTTATTTAGTTTTCGATAACTAAACCAATATTAAGGTTAAAAAATGAATCTCTCAAATAAACCTCTTTCGTAGCTTAATCGTGTCCAAAATGTGAATGTGGGGAAATGATAATTAAATAGAATTTTGGAAATAATGTCTTAAAATTTATTTATTGTAAAATAATAAAAAAAAACTATGTTATGATGAAATAAAACGTAAAATTATAACTTACGTCACTTTGGAAGACGTTTGATTAAATATGCGAATACTCCTAACTTACATAGATATTAATATAAGGTAAAGATAACGATAATGTAGTTCCATGCGATGTAACATTAAAAGAGAAGATCAAACTGCTAACCCAATCGTAACGTGCAATAAAGCAATTATTGAAAGTGGTTATCGAAGAAATTACTATCCGAAATTCTAGATTTCGTCGAACCTAATTATAAAGCGTCATGGATTATCTGTTAATACCGAATTTCCTCCGAAATTAACATTAAAACTTACACGTACGATCTTAAATGGAACACATCCTCAAAGTATACGAAAAAAATCGACAGAAGCAATAATTATTGCTGTTATATTAAAATTACAAAGCAAGTTACAAATAAATTACCATCGTAATTCTAGAACGCTCTACGTTTCTACGTTAGCACTAAATGTACTGAGAAATGAACGTAGAAAAATAACTTGTCAATTATAATTATTTAAATACCTATGTTGATCAGCTATATGTACATGTCAACACTTCGGTTTAGTTGATTCTTAAAATTACTGACAGCCATATGATAGCTGACTATGAGATCGCAGCTCCATACACGACGTGGATAAATCTGGTTGCGCATGTTTAGTCAACAACCGAAATGCTATAGAAATAAAATGTAACAATGATGTAACAAAAGGCTAAAATAATCTGTAACAAATATCACAGGTCAAATGAACAACAACAACAGGGAAATAACAGTGAACAATTAAAACATAACAATGGCTATAAGAGCAAAAAACATCATAAATCTTAAAACTAGTTAGGTTCACAACTTACTGTGATTTTGTGACTCGGACTTGGCAATGACCAATTTGTAGAAAGCATGAGATTTTTACTACACTTATTGTCAGGATTTTACTTATTTGATGACTGATTTAAAGTAATTAGACTTTCAAATAGACCATACATTAATTTTATCTCGGGGAAAGTACTTATTGTATCTTTTTTAAAGTAATTTTGTAACAGTCACAGTTTACAGGTAAAAAAAGAAGGAATAAATGAATAAAGAGGCATTACTAAATGATATTTTTCACCAGGGTTAACCCTCTAGTTGTCTGTTTTAAACTATTTAATTCCATGACAACAAATTTATACGACATCGCGTTTACGAGCTGACTCATTCGTCGACTAACTCTAAAAACACTGAGAAGCTAATTTTATACCTCTTATTCTAAATACACCGTACCTAAATACCTTATTGACAAGTGTTCATACTAGCTTTGAGTTATTGTTAAATTTATTACCTATCTACCGGCCAGTTATATGGCATATTCACTACTTTCTTACCCGCTTATCACCCGAAATATTAAATAAACCAGATGTACTCTGGGACTAACAATTTTGACCAACAAGAACAAAACAGCTACGTAAAGCAATCTTGGGATTGAAACAAAGCTTAACACGAATCTAATGTCTTTGAGACGTTAACGATAAACAACCAAGATTTCGGATCACAGAAATAAAAAGCTAAATCGACTAGACAAAATTGTTGAGATTTAGACAAAAGTAACATTCTGACAATGTTTATGGCGTTCGCTTTCGAAAGTCACGTGTTTGGTAGCGCGCCATCTAGCGGTACTAGATTGAAATATTTTGTAAAATCTGCGTGTGGTATAACGCCATCTATCATGATTTCGTGTAACGTCCTTCTAGTTATAGATCTGGATCATTGCGAAATGTTACTTTGTCTAATCTCTGGTACGAGCAAAACCGTAAATTCCATATTCCAGATTTTGAAATGGAATCTTTCATGTTCAGCAAATTCACGCACACTATAAACCTTTAGGGTTATAAATCGTTGTATTGGCTTAGCTCATCCACTTTTTGAACCTAGGGCATAAACATAGAATCTAGGTCAAAAGACTTTGCAATTAATAAAGTATCTAGAAGTAGGCAGGAACATTTTTCAATGTTTTACAGTCATAGTGGTAATTCTACTATTACTGAACTGTTGTAAAGCTAAATAATACTCATGTAATGCAAATGAAGATTGTAAAAAAAATTTTTTTTGTGTAAAAAATACATAGTATGTATCCATAATAATACGTATCAAAATACATAATATGTATCCATCCATAGATATTTTCGATCAAAACTGAATAATAAGCTTCCATTTTAGTAATACTTTAGATGTAATGACACACACATTTACCTACATAGACGAGAATAAAACTTATTTTGAGTCGGTTGAATAAGTTTTAAATAAGAAAAAACATTAAAAAAAAGAGAAAACGATTGCCTTTCTAAGAAAAGCAATGAGAAATGTATTCCTGTCTTCCTCATAAGAAACCTTAGACAATGTTTAACATCATGAGAAACTATTGCAAAGTCCGATCACCTAGCTAAGCGCTAAAACCCGTTCTCTGCCTTACCCCATATCTCTTTAACACCGAAAATATTTACAATATAATCTTATCTTAACCCTAACACTTCATTTTCATAAACATCCAATATAATTATTATATCGCCATCAACTCGTACCTAACGACCTTTAGCCTATGGTGTTAGAAAATCTATTATTACTTGCAGTCATATAAAAATAACAACAGACTGTTCATTTTCTAGCAAATATCTACAATAAAAGTTCGGATGACCACGGAACCATAGTATAGTGTTGACCAGTAGGTTCAAATGGCACTGGTAGCGATTTTGGTGAACCATAGACTGGCTTAGATATTTTTTTCTTGAATATTGTTTGAAAAGAGGCAGATACTAGACTAAAGAATATTTTTATCGTTTAACTTGTATGTATAAGTTAGTTTCATTAACATTTTTTAACTTTGCCGAAAGAACCACTCAAATTTAGTTAGAGTTGTACGTATAAAACGAAATCATTTTAAAGATTTTATTTTAACAGCACCACACTTATGGTGGTTGCGTAAATACGTAGAAGAAGTAGAAAATATGGATTTCGCATTCTACTTGTTTTCGAGAATGTTTTTTTATCTGATCCAAAGGCTTTTGAAATACATCTTTAGGTCTATGATGCTACTATTATTTGTTATGGTAGCTAACAACTCACTTTGTTATTCAAGAAAAAAATATTCCCAATTTTTTTAAGATTGGTAACACAAAATCGCCACCAGTGCCTTAGGTCTGAACACATTGACACCACTTATCTCAGTAGTCTATGGTGTCCATGAAGGGATCCTATCTTCTATTAACAGAACTGTGAGGGAAGCCAGTGGACTTAGCTAACCATTAATGATATTAATTAATTACTAAATTGGTGTGTGTTTCGGTAGGTGCAATAGCACATGCCTACTTCATTTAAATCGACGCACTGTGTAGTCTTATAAAGAAATTAATTTAGTTAGTAGACGTAACAATTCCATCGAAAATTCCATCGATTCTGTTCGACCACAAAATACTAATTTACAGAAGGCCCGCTCGTGTAGGTATGACGTTATTTTGATGCATATGTGCGTCAAATAGAGGCCCTTTACTGCGTTTTGGCGTTGCGTCAAGGCTACCCACATTGGGTTCCCAACACCATACATTATGTTATAGAAAATATCAAAATCCAAGACTTGCTTCATCGCAATCGCAGTCCTAAGCCCAATCAATCGCATACGAAGAAAAAAATTAATCTTATCACCTTAATTCGTGAGACGAGTAATTTTTTGCACAAAAGAGCATATATAATCTTATTTTCAAGTTCACCTTATTTGATGAGACATGTAAATTATTGCACAAGAGTGCACATCCTTTTTAATTGTGGTAGAAACCGTAGTTATTGCAAGGAATCGTATAGTAGATTCAATAAGTTGTACAGTTGTACATCAAAAGCGTTGTGAGTCTTGCGACATAATGTTATATTATGTATTTTGATCTTATGCCTCAATACTTATTCAAATTTTTAATTTGAAAGTTTATATAGAGTTAGTGTGACAATAAAATTCTTCTATCAACTTATTATGTCTTATCATTTCCCAATCGATTCAAATCATACTGGCATACACACGGCTAAAACACACTTGCATCTTATTTACTAAGAGCGGGCCTACTGTCTTACAATATATTGCGACCAACCTTAGAGCCAGCGTTCGTTTTGTCGAGCATCATCGACGATAGACTAAGAACATTCAACCTTTAGCGAGCTTCATGGCTTCGTCTATATTGGGGATGTGCTGTATTTGTTGGTGTTAATCAGGAAAATGGCCTGAAGGAGCCGATAAATGTCCATTGGTTCCAAAAATAATGTCTTGTTGCTTCAGACAAGAGTACTAAGATTGGGCTTTAGCTACTGTTTACTGATGGGTTTTGGGTAGGTCTTCACCGGGAAACTACAGGTTAGTAACTTTAAAATAACATACAATGACATGTCAAAGTTACTAGTTAAATATCAATCAAGTTTTACTAGGAAAACACTTTAAATTATAAATTTCATAGCTAGAACAATAATGAGGGAGGTGGTGTAGTCGTTTGCATATCATGCATCATTTTACAGAAATGATTTCATGTTTTTTTATTTAATCGGCGTTAAGTTATTTTATAATAGACAAGCTAAGACATGAGCAGATTTTCACTAGGGTCATAAGATCCACCTTTTTGTGCACTTTTGAAAAACCGTAATCCGTCTTTCCATCAGTAGGTAACTAACAGACAACCTTCAAAGTGAGACCAAAATAGGAATGAAAATGCAGATACTTCAACCCCGATCATCTAAATAGACCATTGAAAGGTAGAGTTTTGTTCTATAGAAATTACGAAATATACCAACAAATAAAGCACACCCCTTAGACCGTTCCACGTAAATTACTACTACGTTCAACTATTCTAAACTAGCCCAGTGTAGCCTCACACGAACAGCTCTACACATCCAGTAACACTTACATTATGAAGACGAACAAAACAACTGAAAATATATTATTTAACCATCCCTGTTTCCCTAAACTGCTCGCTGTGGATTCATTATCAATAATTCAGAATTATCTAAGTAATCTAAATATTATTATGAGTTACGTTGACATATCGAATACGCGGCTCGAAATTTTTTTTTAAATTACTTTAGACTGCTACAATACCCTACAAAATGGGTCGAAGTGAGGAAAACCCTCTATGAGCGAGGTTTGAAAAACCTTCGAACACACTAACTACAAATTAATTAGTAAGGATGAAGAAGGAATACTTAAGTGTGGTAGAAATGAAACACCTAATTTTGAATCTAATCTAGGTACAAATTAATAGGTTACCTAAATTTTTAAGACTAACGTCAACAATAGTGTCTTATCTAAAAGTGGTAAAGTGCCGATAAGTGAGTAAAAGACATTACAATCTGTGAAAATTTGTGAGAATACAAATCAATAGAAGAAACTTGTGTACTAGATTACCCTGTACTCTAGGATTTATTAGTGAAATTACTGTTAACATTAAATTACAGAGGTGACGTCTGCAGGCGCCTCAACTTAAGCATAAATTGAATCAGATCATTCAGTCATTATTTTTTGGGCAAGCATTCGTTTTATTTCTTATAATTATCACTGAATCTTGATGAAGGTCAAGCAAAACCCGAAACAAGACATCGTACAGTACATACATAAATAGTATTAAATGACAGTTACGAGTTTCATTGGCATTGTCCGGAACTATAAACTTTGCTGGCAGATTTGGCACACCGTTTAAAAAATCTAATAAAACAAGTTATCGAACTATCTAAGAATATCGACTTTTATAAAAATGTTTTTAATTTTACAATTGGCAGTCAATTGTGTGTCACAAATATATTCTAGTCAAATAATATCACCATCGCGACGTGACTATATATCTATTTGGCATATGATAAGTGTTCACTCCACCTTGATGACTAGACTTTATCCTAATATATCTACAATCCCTTACATAACTATTACTACTGGGAAATTATTACCATTCGTCAAATATCGATATTGTCCTTATGATTTTTACGCGAGTACGTAGTTATCAAATACTAAATTATAATTCAAATTTTTACATCACCATCTTTAATCATCTAGAATGTCCGGCTCTCATAGAGGACGTTTGCAAAAAACTATCATAATAATGTTGATGCTAATCGACGTTTGATTGAATAGTACCACTTTACAATACTTAAACATTACGAAATTGAGCTCGATTTTATTTGAAGTAAACCTTAGAGTAGTATTAACGGTATCATACGCATGTTACTCGAAACTTAATCTTCCTATCGCAAAAAACAATAAACCTCCTAAAGATAATCTGTACAATGTTTGTGCGCTCGTATCAAATAAGTTATGGGAAAGTAAAGTCCGATGGGAACATACAAAAGATGCGTTCGCTTAAAGTATAAACGTTCAATACAGCGTTCTAATTATAAAAAATAGTT
Organism: Ostrinia nubilalis; assembly: GCF_963855985.1. Lineage (NCBI taxonomy): Eukaryota > Metazoa > Arthropoda > Insecta > Lepidoptera > Crambidae > Ostrinia > Ostrinia nubilalis. Next base: position 12,559,724 of record NC_087103.1, read on the forward strand.
GCGGCGGTCTCGGTTGTAACCGGCGGTTCACTATCGACGGACACATACTAAAGTTTCAGTTACAAAAGACGGCTTATGATGCGCGTTCGCGGTATCGTCCGGCGCACCGTGCATTGCACCACGTAAGCACTAAAGTCCTCGCCTGTCAGTTCCTCTCTGGGGCCTTACATGGATCATCCATGCCACCACATGACGATGAGCTCCCAGAACGTCTTCGGCGGCGAGTGGCCGAAGACGTAAGACGAATTTCAGAGACCCGGGTCGCCTTCTGAGCCCATTTTTAGCAGCTCGAGCTTCTTCTTGGCGATCTTCGAGTAGAGGATGTCAATGGGCTTGGTGTTGTCGTAGAAGGTCGGCGCCCTGAATATGATCAGGGCCGTCCCCAACACGCAGGCTATCGTGAACGCGAACAGGAAGATTCTGTCCAGAACCATGGCCACGTACTTCCAGTCGTCCTCCACCTTCAACAAAGGGATCAGTTATTTTTGCAGAAGTTGATATGGAGAAGGATGTAGGTAATACATAACTATTTATCATAGTCTTAATGTTACAAGATTTAAAAGCAAATAGCAGAACTTTAAAGTTCAAGTACTGTGACATATACTGGACTTTGTATTTTAAGTAATCTTTGGTCAATTTAATATGTTCGATTACCATCAGTTATGTCGGCTAAGAAATAAATAATAAATAGAACCTGTAATACCATAATTTGAAGGAAACTACAAAAAAGGTGAAGAAAAACTTATCATGATACTAGCTTTCCGCCCGCGGCTTCGCCCGCGTGGAATTTTGTCTGTCACAGAAAAACTTTATCGCGCGCGTCCCTGTTTCAAAAACCGGGATAAAAACTATCCTATGTTCTTTCCCGGGACTCAAACTATCTCTATGCCAAATTTCATCAAAATCGGTTGCGAGGTTTAAGCGGGAAAGCGTAACAGACAGACAGACAGACAGAGTTACTTTCGCATTTATAATATTATAGTTGGGATTGTAGATACCCTCATAAAATACAGAAAAGAACTTACGCTCTCAAACTTATCCTTATTCTTAACGTGCTGCGCAATGAACCTCGACCCTTCTATAGTTTTCTCCATCTCTCTCACGTAGGGTTTCTCTAGAGATGGGCTGCCATCATCCAGGTCCAGACGGCAGGGGGATCCGGGGGGTGGCGAGAAGAGCTCATCGTCACCCCCCGGGGGCGGAGGGGGCGATGGGGGCATCCCTGGTAATTCGTACTCCTCGCACCCCCACTCTTTGAATTTTCCATCCATGTCGTCACCTCCAAAGACATCGGTGATCACCTAAAAATAAAGTTGGATTAGTCATAGTCAAAATTAGATTATGTTGAAATTGAAATTGTACAATGAACACACTTTAGTCATGATGTTTGAATTGTATATCTACGAGTAAAAGTAGTAAGTATAATTTGTTGTAGGTACTGTGTTGTTTATTTACGCAAAAAATTTTTTTATGCAAGTTGTATCAAAAATATTTAAAGGCATTGTTTACTACTTGCATCGATGTTTAAGATCGCCTTTTAGACATACGAGTACACTTTAGTACACCTACCATTCATTGTATTTAAAAATACTGCCAGCTCTACTTAATTATGTTAATAGCTTCAGCAGGAAACTCCGCGTTCCAATTTAGCTTTAGAATGTGCTCTTGACTAAATAGATTCACGAGCCCGAGTTAAAAGGCCAGCCGTCCTATTCCGGAGTGCTAATGTCTGTACGTGAAATACCGTGAGATTAAAACGTCAGTTGGTGTTTCGCGGGATAGTGTATCGACGTGGCCTAAGCCGGCACACAATTAGGCCGGAGTAGAGCCTCAGCTCGGGTCTGCTGGCCGTATATCGCGCGATCCGTTCGCAGCCACCAGGGGAACATAAATAACGCGGGCTCGCGCTCGTTAAGCCTCTGGCGTTGAGTAATAAAGGAAAATCGAAATGGAATGAAATTGGGTTGGAAACGATATTTCCACGATACACACAGAACACAATGGATTTAGAATATCGCCGAAGAAACCTTCCCCAAGAGTGTCGCGGCTGACGACAATTAAAATCGTTACTGTTGGCTCGACTGTAACGCCGAATTGGTTCTGGCGGAAAATGTTTTGAACGAATTCGCGGAGAAAAGGAGCAGCTTGTTTTTTTCGCTCAAAAGGGATTTCAACAGAAGTACTTCATTTGTAAAGGCATTCACTTCTCAAGTTTAATTAAAACGCTACTCTATTGAGTGCTCAGGTAAATGATTAATGAGTTCAGGGAAGTGTGGGTGCTGTTCGGATTTTTCGTTAATGTGATTTATTAATTCAATATTTCTTACCTCGGTCGGCTTATCGTTATCGTCATCATCATCCGGCGGCTTCTCTGGCCTTTGTATACACAATATTCTGGGTAAAAAATCTATAAAGACCTTCCGCACCCACGGAGCCATGTGGTGGGTGACTGGCGACCTAAAATTTACGTTTAGCACCACGATAGTGACAACTACTGATAATGTGACTAGCATCATAGTGAACAACAAATACTTTCCCAGCAGTGGGACTGTTAAGGACGTCGGTGGGATAATTTCTGCTAATAGCAAGAAGAACACGGTAAGAGAGAGCAGGATTGAAATGCAGAGTGAGATCTTTTCACCCGAGTCCGAGGGTAGGTAGAAGACGAGAACCGAAAGGAACGAAATTCCGACGCAGGGGATGATGAGGTTGACCGTGTAGAAGAGGGTCTTTCTCCTAAGGGTTAGGTTGAAAATGATATCGGGGTATGGTTCTTCGCAGCACGAGTAGAATTTCTCGTTTCGCGTGGCGGGTACTCGCATGATGTCCCATTCGACGGAGATGTAGTACTCAGAGAGATCGATGCCCATGCCAATGTGATCCGAGTCTGGCGTTTGTTTCAGATGCCTCAAGTCCACCTGCAACAGAAATACAACGTCAAAACGAATTCCATTATCGCTCGGGTTGTAATAACTGAGGTTACAACCCTAATGTCAAACGTAATGAACCGCCATATGCTTCTGACGTGGCTCAATTCAACCGACGCGGCGACGTCATAAAGTGCCCTCGGAGTACGCGGATAATTCTGATCAAAAGGGTTTTGGCGAAATTCGTCAATTCAGTATTTTTACTCATGCGTCGTCAAGTAATATAATTTACTTGAATTTGTAAATAAATACTTTCATGTAAAAATTGCTTGACATTGCGTTCTTCATTTTAATCACTCTATTTCTTATCTTTGAGAAAACTTTGACAATACGGTAAGTATTTACTTTTCGGAAATATTTAGTAGACGAGAAACATTTAAATACAAAACTGCGATAGCCATGTGGTTACGACTTACGACTCTCGATTTATGCGATTACTTGGGAACTACGAAAATACCGAGCTATCTGTTATTAGGGAATCAAACCATCCAGTCGGTTATAAATGCCGGTTGCTATCTCGAGCTACGATCTGAGGTGTGAGCAGAAGTTTGGAATCCCTTGTGAACTTTAACACCGCGATATAAAGCACAGAATAAGTCCTGGCTTATTTATGTTGAGTTGGTAGCCTCAGATTTATTGGCTCCCTTACACCGATGAATGGTGGTGTCTCTTTCAGAGCTATCATTGTAAACTCAGGTTGAAACTTATTATCACTTCCTTTCATCGCATATATCTCATTTCCTGCATTATTTATTGCTACCCCATATTTATTTCTTGGCAGCAGAAATTGGAACCCTTTTGCGGAATTTCGATTACATTCCTTTTTTAGGCTCGGTACAACATTCTTTGTAATTCGTGTGTTTTTGTAAAAGAAATGTAGGCGCTATTACGGTCGCTGGTTCTGTGAAATCAACTATCATTCAATTGGCGGAAAGACTTTTTATTGCCTGTCTCAAATTATTTGTATTATAGCTGTGATTGTTGATTGTGGAATTTCTTTTTCGTTTTATTTATTTGTTAGAATCCTAAAAAAGGTATAGTGTTTAGAGTGGTTACTTGTTTACTTATTACTTAGATAATTTTAGTAGGATGAATAAGTCAGTAAGTTATCGACTACCTACTTCATTAAGATGTATTTAATAAGTCTTCCTTGAAGATATTCATTGATAAACAAAATTATGAAATAGTAGTTACATTAATGTGAGTCAGATCCATCACATTTCATTTCACAATCACTCAGGTAATCCAAAAGGATTAAGTTACTCATATGTTTTAAGACATGGAACTTTGCAATTTTTGAAACGCATTTTGATTCTAATGAAATTCACCATGAACCTTAAGCTCGTGCATTAAGATTATACTTCACAAGCACATTAAAATTTTAAAATCTTACCGTGTAACCATCATAGCTCCAGGACCCGAACTTCATGAAGCAGGTCTGCTCATCAAAAGGGAAGTACTCGACGTCGATCTCGCAGAAAGACTTGTAGATGGCCGGCGGCTTCCACACCACTTTGCCGTCGTGGTGGAGGATGGCCTTCGTCATTATTGTCACTTCGTAGTTACCATCCGCGCTGGAAAGAAAAATGGAGTTAGAATTTGACACAAGACTTCGCAATTTTCCCGTCACGGTCCCCCGTGGGCCCAGTAAAAATGGGCCCCGTCGACGTAAGACTCTATGCACTTACCTATAGTTATTAATTATGAGTTTATGACGAGCACTTACTGAAGTAAGTTTTTTTCGGCTCTATGACTTGCAGCAGATTTTGTGTGTCAAGAGTTCGAGACCCAGTGGCTTAAATCAATTTCAACGGAATTTGCAGTTTGAATTTCGCTACAGTTGAGTTTTTGGAAAGTTAGGCTTTCGAAAACTCAAAGTTTTTACGTATCAAACTACTATTGCCTATAGAAGTTCAGCCAGCAAGGGGAAATAAAACATAGTTCAACAAATCAGTCAAGTAAGTAGGAGGTAACTTTTGTGAGACAAATAGTTATGGGGAATCAATACTGTAATAAAATTAGTTACATCTTTTTACGATGGTGTTACACCGTCTTACTCAAACACACCCGTATAATGTTCATGATATACTTATATTATACATCCGGCTCGAAGGATCATGAACAGGTCTGTACTAGGTAGCTACAATAAAACCGTGGACTGTATGTACTATATCCTTCTATTTGGCTTTCAAACTAGTTCTATCTCTGTTCTACTACAATGTTCTACCTTTTTACAGACTTTGATAGACACATAAACCCAAGGAAATGGAAAAAATCAAATTGAACCGCGTGTTAATCGACCCTCAGTGCCATCTAGTATCACTTTGTAACAACTAAAACCCAACATATACAACAGTACTATATTTTGATACTAGAGTTACTTTATACACATATTATGTGACTTCAACAGGTATATTAAAAGGTATGGTATAAGGTATGATTCATATAAACAAAATATGTTATTATCTGTAATAGGTAGGTTTAACATAGACCGAGCTGTAACGACTACACAATAGACGTCTGTAAGCCCATGTTACTCTTCAAATGTTGTTGTAATTTGTACATTATTTTCTATAAAACAAAGGGCACTTTCCCGTGCCAAACTATCGTCCCAGCCACAGGTTTGACATACAGAGGATTATCGTGATAAACCGGTATTAGGATGCCGCAGTTAAGCCCAACCGTGGACATAAATAAAGTTAAGACAATGTACTAGGCTTAGCCGAAATAAAGGGTTCGAATTAGGTAATTGATATACACATAAGCGCTAATACTACATACGAGTAATATTAAAGACACAAAATGAGAATGGCAAGATGTTTTCTATTCCTTCACAAAATACAATTATTATGTTCGTACATTGTTAAAGTCATCAGAGTAGCTTATGGTGTACGCTGTAGTCCTGGATAAACAGATGTTGACAATATTTAGTGACTGAGTTGACTGAGTTCCTTGCGCAGCTTCTTCTCAGCACTGGCCCATTTATTGTCCCGAAGCAGTGGTAGGGTTAATACTGGGACGTGTAAAAGTGCTTTTTAAAAGCCTACTTGCATAAATAAATGAGTTTTATGAGTTTTTATGAGTTTTTTATGCAGCAATGAGAAGGAGAGGTGAGAATAGTCGCGATTTAAATTTGATAGACAAGTAGGACACACGCCAGCATTATTATTATCAGACTAAACATTTCTGGTTGCAAAATATCACATAAAATTACAAATAAATAGAATGCCACAGATTACCTTGATGTCCTGACGTCCGTAATACCCACAAAAATGCAAGTATGTATTCAGTTATTGATTAATGTGTTATCCCTTGGCCAATAACGAACCATTCGACGAAATGTTTCACTAATTACAAGTCATAATCATCAATCAGATGTAATAATAACGTTTCCTTGATTTGTACAAATATATGTAACAAAACCATTGTGACTAGATGCTGTTTACGAGTAGAGTCATAAAAGTCATTATTGTAATGAGGCTTTTAAAAAGCGCTTTTACACGCCCCATTTCAACCCTACCACTGCTTTAGGACAATAATGTGAGCCAGTGCTGAGAAAACTGTAGCTACTTATAATAGGTTGATTATAGTTCAACTCACGAAGGCGAGTGAGCTTTACTTGTGTGTGTACGTGTACATGCTAAACGATAGTGTAATGTCTATCAAAACTTTTGAAAACGAACAGTAACGAGCCACCACTTATATAAAGCTCTCACGCCTTTGTGAATTGCAACAACTATACCTATTTAATGACGTGATGACACATCAGTACAGGGCCTTAATTAAAACAAAGAGAAAATTAATTAATGTTTCCGCAGTCTTTTTAAAAGAAACAATAAACCTAAAAGTCTTATCAAAAGAAAGACAATACAGCGACAAGTCTCACATTGACATTGGAACAACTTAAGACTGTCACAAGCAACTTTGGAGCATTCCTGAAAATGGCGCCATAAAATAGGTCACCTTCCATTAACGTAACGCCGTAACATTAAAAATAAAGTTGGCAGCGAATTTCCGAGAGCTTTTAAGGGTCACAGGTGCATAAAACCGCGTCTGCTTAAATTTGAAAATATTACAGCAAGCCATGGACTAAAGGCTAATCTTAATAATATGTTGGTGTTGCGCATTACATTTACAACTTTAGTTAAAGAGGTGAAAGGGTTAAAATGTAGGTAAGAGTTTATTTGGGAATATTCGTTTAAATTGCCCATATGAAAAGGATAATTGAGATTCATTTCAGTTTAACTGTCTTATACATGAAACTCGTTTCAGTCATTAATTTTTCAATGTTCTCGTACCTTTGGACTCTACATTTAAAAACCTCGTAAGTGACGTCAATTTTATTGTAAATTAAATTTAAACTTTTTTAACCCTTTCATACCACGTTCGTTGTTTTTACACAGTTGAAAATTATTGACTGAAAATTTTATTCTGAAGAAAACCTACAGGAAATTACATCCCACTTATTCCTAACAGAATTTCCATTAGAAAATTGTTTGCTGACCCAATGAAACAGGGCAGACATAGACCCCTTTGACGCTAGAGACCTCACAGACGAGCGAAATTATTATGGCGACTGTTAGCGACTTAGGCGACTGTCGGCGAGAGTCTCTGAATCGCGCCTTTCTCTGTCTTGACGTCATGTTGACACTCTGACTATACGTGACTGAGAGGGCGTAGCTACTGGCCCGTCTCTGAGAGTCATCGGTGACTGTCAGCGACCATCAGCAGTATTCGCGATGCGTCGACAACGGTCGTCTAATTTCAATATTTATGTTGCCTGCGATTATCGACGACTGTCAACGACTTAAGTTGCAAGCAGTCGCAGCAATAATGTCGCTCGTCTGCGAGCTCCCTTAGCCTCCGCACACCTTGATGCTATTTAGATTAAACGCAACACTTATCGTGTCTTCCGCTTGGCCACCCCTAAGCGCACATTCCACTCCCCTAACCCCACTCAAACATCCACCTAAACACCACCGGATAAGCCACACTTTCCATCAACAAACCACCACGCTAATGCATATAAATGTGGTGAACTACTGATAACACTGACGCTGCTGGTGTTGGTTAAAAATGAACGTGACTCATGAAGGTGGATGACATTAAAATTTGCAGGTTAATGCTGTGCAGTTAAGTGAATGGTGGACTTCTTGGCAACTATTCTGTATGTTGGTTTTTTAAGTAGGTGTTTTATTTTAAATATACTAGCTAAAACATGCTTGCATGTATTGCACTTTAGCGGTTCAACATCATTATCATGATTTCAGCCGCAGGACATCCACTGCTGAACATGGGTCTCTCCCAATGATTTTCTTATTGTCCAATTGGTAGCGGTTTACATCCAGTGCTTTTCTGCTACCTTCATGAGATCGTCGGTAACTTTATTATTTCGAAAAATGAAATAAGTAGTATTATTTTCAGGTGAAAAGCGTATTTGAAAACATAACCTGAATAAGTCTCCGACTACAAGATTTTCAAATAATCTTAAAAAAGTCACTGGATTCTCGCAAAGGAACCATTTAATTTTTTTTTCTCCACACTACACTACTGTTTTTATTCGTTTTAAAATGTCAAGTCAAACGATTGCTGGAAATTACCTACTCAAGAAAAGCTATGTATAGAACTTTCAAACTTAATAGCAATTATGTTACTTAAGTTGGAATATTCGCGTCTAATTCTGAGCGCAATTTAGAGAATAAAAACTAAAGCAAAAATGCTTCAGATGACTGCAAAAAAATTAAGATTACACAATTGTTTTACAGTGTACTGTCAGCAGATGGCAGGCGGTATACAGGCTGATCCTTTAGAATTTTTGTAATGAAGTACAGTATTTGTTTGTAATAAGGAGGTGTTTACGTTTAAAATCTTGTTTTTGTACATGTCATTTCAAGTCCTAATCAGACAGTCTGATTTTTAAGGGATATGGGTTAAAATCAAGTTTGATAGAAATCTGTTTTGTTGAATTTGACAAAGATTAAATAAAAATCATCAAATTGTCTGATCATTACAGCTCTATTGCAGGAGCATATACCTCTCTACTTTATCAGAGGATTTGAGGATACAGATCCTGTTTAATTATTTTATTATTTTCTCCTTTCGAATATAGTAAACAAACTCTATTAAGTTAAAACTCATCATAACTAAACCTAACTTTGAGGTTCAAACAAATTCCCACACACCCTGTATACAGCGAGCAGGTATAACAACTGCAGAACTGGTCTCAACAACTGAACCGGTGGGATTGTAATTAGAAAGCTCCACGCTACGGTTATGGCTCGAATAGTAAAGCAGTTTTGAACAAAATGAATATTAGAGCAGTCAAAAAGGATTCTAAATAACACAGCTTAGGTTGCAGAAACAGCTGGGTTTTGCATGTCATTGGATTCTGCTTCTATAAACACTATCATCTACATTAAAACCTGATTTGATAACACTAATAGCATTTTACACCACCCAGAAGGTGGACCGACGACCTCATAAAGGCGCTGGATGAAAACCGCTATCAACCGGGTGATGTGGAAATAATTTTTGGGGGCCTATCTTCAGCAGTGGACGTCCTATGTCTGAAATTAATGATGATGATTAAGAACAGTTCTTCTCTATGATTTTCAAGATAATAGTATACTCATCATCATTTTTCATATAAAATCAATCCAGTTTTACCATGTGAAAATACGTGAACGTAAATATTAGCGTTTTAGTGATCCCTTTCATTGATAAATTGGCTGAGAGAGAGAGCAGGATCAAATTTACCAAATTGGTCTATTATGAGAGCGGATCCGATCATTAAATCTTGTGTGAGACAATTAATTTGTTATTGAGCGATCATCAGACACCTAGCATGTAATTATACCAAACCAACAGACATAACCAGCTGTTAACATAATTGGATTTGGAATAATAAGGTTGTGATTATGTTAAAAACTATGACACTATATGGGTTATCTTTTAAGTATGGATAAAACAAAAAAAAATGATTCTACAGCTCAAATGCAACAATTTTCCTCAAGAGAAAGCTAGAAGTTCGTATCTTAAAAAAATCCATACAAATTATCATCATCTATAATTATTATCAGCTAATTATAGTAATATTTTTTTAAGAATTTCGGTATTTTTTCTGTATGAAAGTTTTTGCATTTGAGCAGTAGAATCAATATTTTTTGTGTGATCCATACTTAAAAAGACACCCCGTATGTAAACACTATTCCTTGGTTCACCTAATAAATGCTTCTGCATATCTTTTCTTACAACATCAACCTCAATATCAACTAATTCACCTCGACATTCCCACAAAACCCGACTGTCAGATGCAATAAAAAACAAATGTGTCGACGAAATTCAGTGGCCTTTCCGAAGCAGTCCTATTGATTTATCTTTTGACTTGGAGCCAAAAGTGTAATGACCGAACGTAATATAGGCTTCCTTAGATTGAATCTGGTGTTTCCATAAAGGATAAGCCACACAAGATGCGGTCTGCGATCTCAAAATGAACGCAGACCGCATTGTGTTTGAACAACATTGTCGGTCAGGCAACGGTCCGGGCAAGACAATCTGTCAGCGGTCGTGCTTTGCGTTCTTTGTTCATGCCCGTACGGTCAGATGGCCACAAAGGGGACCGACGACCTCATAAAGGTAGCAGGAAGGCGCTGGATGCAGGCCGCTACCGGCCGGCCTTTGTGGAAATCATTGGGGGAGGCCTATATTCAGCATTGGACGTCCTATGGCTGAAATGATAACGATGATGTACGGTCAGATCGCATCAATACAAAATGTATAGAGACCGAGAATTTCGTTCATAGATTATGCGGGCTTGCGTTCACTTTGACCTGACCGCAGATCGCAACCAGTGTGGCAAGTCCTTAAGACGTACGGCTAGAATTCCCAAGTTTTAACCCAACTAAGAACTTCTTAACAGTTGAATGCTCTAAGCGAAAATGGGGATTTTAAGTCGTTACGAACAAAAAATGAGAGAAATTAAAATTGCTTTCATTTACAGTGTTCTTTGTAGATTCTTTGGGCTGATGTATTGTTTCGTAGAATGGGGTGGAATGAGATCTGGCTAGCTTTGTAAGTATTGTAGATGATTAAATCTGTGCTGGTAATATAATGCTTAAAACTTCTGATTATCTTTGACACTTGAATTATTATACATTGGCAGGGATAGTTTCATTTCAAGGTAGGAAGTTTGTTTCAAATACTGTTCCATACTGTCTGTTTACCAAGCTGGCAAGTACCTACCTCATTGCCTAAAATTCATTGCTTGCATATACGTATACTGAATATAATTAATGTCAGAAATATTATTACAGTTAAACAGAACAAATAGAAGAATAGTGGAAAAATATACCTGCGGCTACGACATTAATAAAATTGTAAAAAAAAACTCGTAATCTGTTATTACATACTGTCAAGCCTACTGCAAAAACATCAATGCCTAAAATTGTAACAAAACGCAACCAAGCACTCCCACAAATCAGCCCGCCATATAAAAACGCCGTAACTCTTCCCATTGTATCCAAACGAATGCATAAACCCCACAAAATAAACCTTGATTCAAAACAAAGTGACGTAACCCTCCCCATCTTAACTCTGCGATCTCATTCTTGTATCAGTCGCGGTTAACTTCCTACTAAACTCGTCTGCTTGTCGCGATAATGCAGAATAATAGCCTCCCCAGAATGAGGATGGCCTCGAAGAAGGACTTTATATATCCTAATAGAAGGACCTTTATACAGGGTGGAATTTTGTAATGCCACCTGGAGGGAAAGTACTCTTATTACTGTAGATAGAAAATTTTACTGAAAGAAAACATTCCTGTATTTTTGAAAAGAAAGAGAACTGCATTCAAAGAATTTCGATTTTTTTTTCGAAAATTCACTACCATACGAGTACCATACAATTTTCTGTCACATTATTAAAATAATTTAAGATTTCATGCTTTTCCTTTCATTTGATTTATCAAGTTTGTTAAAGAGATTTCATCCTTATGCTTAACCCTAACGATCGATGTATTTTAATACAGTTCGATTCCCGGGTGTGGCAAGAAAATTTTAGGAATTCTTTGAATGCAGTTCTATTTCTTTTCAAAAATAAAGGAATGTTTTGTTTGAGAATTTTTTTCTATCTACAATATTAAGAGTACTTTCCCTCCAGGAGGCATTACAAAATTTCACCCTGTATATGTGCAAAGAGAGGTCAAATTCATTGAAAGGAACGGCGCAAGTTGTGACGGGCAGACTTAAATTGATTCCGCGGTAAACAGTGTTGGAGTGAGATTTATACGGGGTTTTCGTCGCTGATTGGGAAATGTGGGGCTTTAAAGAAAGAGACGAAAAGTCTGATTAGAGTTGGCCACTTGTTTTTGGTGAACTTAAAACTTGAGTAGGGAGACCGAGAAAGTTGTAACAGAGAAAAGTTGAGACATTGACGATTTTTTGGAACTTATTAACTACTAGCGAGCTCGTAACAGTGCGCGCTTTTCAGTTCAAGTCTCGAGCTAATAAATACGCGCTGTTGCGAGCTCGCTGACAGTTAATAGGTTTCCAAAAATGGACAATCTCACAACACTCTCCTCAGTCTCCCCTAAGCTTAAAGTTACTCGTAGTGACAATTTACTACAAAGCAATTTAGAAGGAAATCATTACAGCTGCCTAGGATTTTCCACTCCTACTAAATATTAGCTTCATGATAAAGATTTTGGTGATTGATGGAGAAAATACAAACATTCATCATTAATTTTCTTCCAATTTCAGATATTTTCCGATACATACAAACCCTTGGAAATCCTAATCTCACCAAATAGTTAGCTTTTAAACCATTGTCAAGGAAAAATCCTATGCTTGAAGTACCAAGTAAAAAGGAAATTTCTTCTTGCATCATGATGTACAATTTTACGAACATTGCTGCTATTTTTGCATTTTTTATTGCTAGTAGAGAAAAAGAAATATAAAATTGGACTTACTTATTGTAAAGCACGATGTCTGGCAGCCAAATGTGTTCTGAGGGTACGTGCAGCGTCTCCACACCACCGTAGTCGTCTGGGTTCCACTTCAGCTTGTAGTCATTCCATTCCTGTAACAAATAATAACTATCTTAGTATCTGTCATACTAACTATCACACACCTCAACAAATAGACATCATTTGCCATAATCTTAGATCTCGTTTCATCCACGAAGATGCGCCCCACCAATTTTTGGTCGAGGGAAGCGCGAGGTGCGGTGGGTTTGATCCGAGCAATCCGAGCGTCATTATTGTAGTGTGTGTGTGCACTCATGGACAATTTAACGTGTACCAAACATTTAAACATTAGCGGAAGAATGGTGGGGCGCGTCTTTGTGGATGAAACGATCTATAAATAATTATGCCCTACACAAATACGTTAATATCTTTAACTTTGCCTAATTCAGTAACACATTGTTGGATCCTCCTATTGAGCAACAGATTGTGCTTATGCTAGGAAGCAGCGCTCTTCCATATGATAGCAAGATTAATAGTTAGATAGGCAAAATCCTATAAATATCCTTATTTAAGTCTCGCCGCTGCCTTGATAGTTATTTAATTAAAATTGTGCATCGTGACCTGAACTAACTTCAAATAAAATGCGCTCGTAAATAATGACATCATTTAACACGTAACTGTTTACCATGAGTTTACGTTAGGTGTGCTCGCTAGCGACTGCGTAAAAAATTACATTAAATGTTTGACAAATTGTAATAGCGGCTAATTTCAAGAACTAAATCTTCATAGAATTTTTGACGCACTCGCTAGCGAACACACCTAACGTAAACTCTTGGTAAGCACATGGGTCTCATTATACGATATGACTTAGTTTCTCGAATACAACCATCACTAGATCTGCTCCTTTTGCTTGCTCGCAATCGACTAATTAAAGTTATCAAGTTCAACACAGTCTGAGTCTCACTGTACCAGAAGTGTTAAAGGCTTAGAAGACAGTGCAATATCTGTAAATACTCGTATGTAACTAACTCTTAAAGAAAACACTCTTAAAGGTTTATACGGTGGAAAATGCATTCATGAATATAAACAACTTTCATAATAAGGTCAACATATAAATTATGTAAAAGTTTACATAATATTCCATACATTATTGTTAAGAGTTGGCAGATTTTTCATTTTATAGCAAAAGTTGGTATCTTATGCGCGTATTTCCTTCTTACATATTACAGGCAATAAAATGAAGTCCCACCAAATTGATATAAGCAGGTTAGTATGGTACGGGTAAGTTAGGAGATAACTCAATGCCTTGTGTCTAAAAAGATATTCATGTGGACAATCATCGCAATGCATTTGACTATGCAGTCGGTATCCTTTTTCTAGTTAAACACACCTACACTAGAATGGTAGTAGAATTGAATCTTACTGAGGGTAACTTATGGCCTAATGAGAATTACGAAAGAACGAAAAAGAGGTTGACCAAGGTGACTGAGTTTCTTGCGCCACTTCTTCTTAGCACCAGCCCAGTGGTGGTAGGGCAAGCTATATTTGGGACGTGTATAAGCGCCCTGGAATGGGCCTAAGTGCTGATTAAGAGATTTGATAACCGCCTCTGTGGTCTAGTGGTAAGACCACCTGCTTCAGACGCAGAGGTCCCGGGTTCGATTCCCAGTGGGGGCAGATTTTTCTGTTCGGTTTGGTTGGTGGTAGGGCTTGTTCTAAGTCCGCCTGGCTAGCTACCACCATCTTACCTAAGTCTGTCACCATAACAACAATGTTAACAGCATTATTGTGTTCCGGCAGTTATAGGTAAGATAGCCAGTTCCTCCGTGGTTGAGGATTCCGGGTGAAGCTCGCTTCCACCTTCGGCCTGATCGTCACTTACCATCAGGTGAGATACAGGCCAAGAGCTTCCTTGTTGTGGATAATATAAAAAAAATTATTCGATCAAAATAAGCAAAAACAAAAGAAGTCTAAATAAAAATGGTGAATTCAAAAAATCTCTCATTTACAACTCACGTAATGTACTGTAATAAAAAACCATATCCAATTACACAGCAATTATCCGAATAACTTTTAGGCACCGTAATATCGTTAAACGTAATGCCCTATCCAAGAGACGTTAGGCGTTCCTTCGCTAATTTTAGGAGCATCCCAGGATGACTTTGGGAAAGTGTTAATTCATACCTATGTCTTCCATAAACGCACATTAATTACCTTATAATGATTCATAAACCCAGACCCATTCCAGTGAGATATCGTAAAATAAACACACCCGTTACTTGCGTGTGTTATTCTAATACAAGCCAGAATAAACCCTGTTTCAATGCGCGAAGACGCACTTTGGGAGGCGTTTTTATGTAGTTTTGTGATTGCAGCAAGATAAAATGTAAGGGTGAAATTAGGAAACCAATTAACAGAGATAACATTGAGAAAGACGTGTTATATGTATGTAATGAAAATAATACCTTTAAAAACGCGCGTAGGGTTGTTAAAGTTTCAGAGATAACATTTTTAATTTTTTTATTTCCATGTCGACTAGAATTGCTTGTCACGGTCTAGGTTTACCTTATCTCTTAGATATCTCAAAAATGGCTGCCCGAATAACTATTATAGATCAAGCGCTTTAGTAAGTCAGCGCCTGAGATATGGGAGTGGCATGGGAGGGTGTTTTTAAGACGTCAAATGTCATCGAGACCACAGATTTTGAAAGAAAGCAAGAAAGAAACATTTATTGCCATGGACATCACAAAAGACAAAAGAGGCAAATAAAAAAAAAGCAAATAAGACAGAGGTGACATAAAACATACAATGAAAGAGCAAGTAAACTAAGCAGTGCCACCCTGACCAGGCCTGTTCATCTCCGCGAGTTAACATCGAAAACAAAACACGTACGATGACCCACCTACAGGATACTATTCGACAAGGCCTCACATACGAGCGAACATTGACTCACGCACGCGTATTCTTGTGTATGATGGAAGAAAATAAAGAAAATGGTGTACTAAATACTGTGCAGTATTTAACTGCCTAAATAATAATAAAAACACAGAATGTACTTTTTTAAGTTGCCTCAAGACACTGAGAGGTAAATAAGTAGTTAATATTATTCATGATAATTCATGCTAAATCATGTATTTCCTCCGCCATTTTCCGCAGTTTGGCACCTCACGTCACATAATTTTACCGAAGTCAGCCCTATAGCTTCGGCGCAGTGCCGATCACTGACGTTTGTCAACAAAATGGTGCTTGAATCTTGAGACAGGCTAAATTACACCATATTGTTAATGACATTGAGCATACATTTTTTTAAATACCTTCGCGAAGTAAAACTTCTGTACGTAGTACTTATTATTATTCTGTGCCCTGACGCACAGCGATGGGACCCCACTCAGCATATGCCGTGGCCCCCGGTGAGGGAGGCCACAACACTGGTTTTCAGTGTACCCAGATTTGTATACTCTATCACGTAATAATTTTGTCAATGTCACCCATCCCCTACCGCGCTCATACCTCAGGCACTGGCTGAATTATCGGCTAGACCTATACGGGACTATTCCCACCTCTCGTTCCCACCACTGCAACTCCTGTGTAGCCAGGATCTACAGCTTGACCGCCACAAAAACCCAACCAATGAAGGTCAAGTTTGTCCCGGGGGAAAGTTAAACTGTCATTGGACCCGCAACGAAATGAATCAGAAGAACATAGGAGGAGTTCGAAATTAAGGCTAGACCTATAGTAAAATTGACTCACTTTCTGCAATTCATGACGTAAAATTGCAGGTACGTGGATATAAAAATATTTAAAGCTTTATTGCTAACGGACAGACATAAAGTACTGCCCGTACTATTCAATGCCATAATTGAGATAAGTTTTTCTAGACTAGATGGTGCAGTGTAAAATATGTAACATATTTATTTATTCCTGAGGCTAGTGGTATCTTTTATCAAAGATTAAATACCACCGAATTATTCCCAGTATCTAAAGCTAACCAAAGTAAGTCAACAAAACCAACCCTGAAAAGAAACTTGGCGCCGACTCTTGGCAAGCGTCATGTAGAAACTCAATTATTATTTTGGCTTGGCGAATACTTTGTTCGTGAATTACTGTAGCCATAACTCAATTTAAAATCGTCTACGTACAACTTCGGGAAGGTTGCGTTTTGTTTAATGAGAGTTGATTGGATCGCAGGTGTGAAGTTTAATGAGTTTACGACAGCACGTCAAAGTGTACGAATTCAATGTGGTGCAGTAGTTGTAAAGAAAAAGGACGAAGCACACTTATCAATCTGACGGCCGATGGGGCAGCAAGGTTCTGGAATGGAGGCCACGTACCGGAAAACGCAGCGTGGGACGTCCACCTACAAGGTGGACCGACGACATCGTAAAGGTAGCAGGGAAGCGCTGGACGCAGGCCGCTACCAATTGATCAAATTGGGGAAGGCCTATGTTCAGCAGGGGACGTCCTATGAAATGATGATAATGATGACACTTATCAATCCCGGAACAGATCGTAACAATCAACTTGGTGCGGCCATTATTCTTTGTATGAAACTCCGTACTGCTACGTAACGTAAACGCCTCACCTCGCGGCGAAGGCGATACTGTGGCGATACGGTGTTGATCCATTTCCGGGTTAATAAGAATACCATGACCTTTACGCCCGTATTCACAAACATTACTATGAGGTCTCACAGTGCGCGTGGACGCATAGGGTGACACACGAACCAATCACAGAGCTCTTTCAACGCTGTGCGTTCGATTTCAAGCATCGTTTGTGAATACGGGCGTTAGATGCTTATTAAACAAGCTACCAGGAAGAGTTGAGGTACTGTTCCATCAACCGTTTATTGACGTAATCGATTCACATCACTCGACCAATTTCTCGCCGAAACCAATGAAAATCGCGGCTTTCGAACTCACTCGTAAAAGATTTTATAACTTCGGCTTTTCATCTAACTTACGGTCCCGACAGTGGCGGACTTGAATCGTCCTCGGAACATAATAAGGCCCCGCAATTTCCCGTGGCCCGACTGAGTCAACAACTGCCCATCCCCCAAAACGGCCACTTTGTCAGCCTTAAATGGGGGTTAAAATCGAAAAACGTAACCGTTCCGATTTTACGTTTTATTATTTTAGATTGACGACCGAGATATCGGTGCGGATATGATTAATTGTGAAATAAAATTTAATTGGACTAGAACAATGGTCCTCTTAGAGACTGAAACGACGCTGAAAATCGTTCGTTTTCAAGTATAGATAAGGTTGGTTAGATCCAATATTTATACCGGCAATTAGAGGTCAAAGATTGTTTTGTGATAATGATGATGGTGAGCATAAGCATTTATTTACTTGGAGTCATGGATGTTTTTAGCGGGTATATTATAAAAAAAAACGAATTTTACATGACAAGGATTTTTTTAAGTCAATGTATAGTTACTCCGTGATAATAGCGCTTGCAACAGTGCTGAAAAAAATAAATAAATATTTTTTTATTAAATAAATCTTTATTATTTCTTCACAAGTAAATATCGGAGGCTCGTAAATAAGGTCAAGTATCTGTCATGACAATGTAGCAATCCCGTTTATAATTATTCTAATGTTAGTAAACATGAAATAAAACCTCACTTAACACCAGGTGCAATTACGGTCAAATACCTACCTTGTCTAGCATAAAAAAAAGTATACAAAAAAACGCTTCCTATTTTTTTTTTTAGTTAGTCTAAACTAACCACCTGCAATGTGGACCCCAATAATTTTATTTCCAAAGTTCCATAATAGTAGGCCACTATACGAAATACCCCCATAAAATATTATTAAGCTCTCGCCCCATCCTAATGTGCCGCGTTAAAACGATAAAAAAGTTCGTATCGTAAAAAGGTAATAGTTGACAATCCTTTTTTTCTGTTTTTAACTTTTAAAAGTTAAGCTTTACTTTAGTTGATATTGTCTTTTCTGTTATTGCTTCTATAATTATTATTATTGTTCTATAAATAGAATAGTATTAAGGCTGAAATTTGAAGCTGAATTAGTTTAAGCCATGGAATACTTTTATTGGAAAAGAATGAAAACATGGTATTAGGTAAAATTAGAGAGCTCAACTATCGAGTTATTGAATAGTAGCGTCAAAATTAAATAAGCTACTTAGTTAAAAAAAACACTCTAAAATGTCTTTCGTTAAGAATTTGAAAGCTATCAAATATACATTCTCTGTTAGAAATGATATTTTATAGCCTAAAAGAAGTAAAAATAAGCAAAAAATAAATGAAATTACGAAATCGTCATATCTTTGCACAGTCAATTGATTGCGAACGCACCGATCTGAAAATCGGCGTCAAAAGGACACGAAAATTACACGAATAAAATTCCAATAACCACCTCCCTTTGTAATAGTAAACAATTGGTCTCGCATGGCCGAAAAACAGCGCGCGTTCGACCGTACCATTCAAATTTCGAGACGAACGATTCACTATGGCCGAATAATCGGGCTGAATGAACTAGTGTGTCCGAAAATCGATAGGACCGATGGACCTTTTGTAATATAAAAATCGACAAGCTTATTTGTTAATATTTTATTAATTCATGCCATGAAATAAAATACGAGTATAAATAAAATATCTATAGTTACTTTTGATAAGATATAAAAATGATTATATCGATTGCGGGATCATATCGAATAAAACGATTATAACTTAAAAATCTGATGTTAATCATGAGGAGGGAGACAATATTATTATAGCTTAGTCAATGAAATAAAATAAAGTCTTCTACTACAATTATAAATGTGATTCACGCAAACACTACAGAATGGATTTCCATGAAAAACAACAAGCGTGTTAAAATTATGTTTAAATCAGACTATTAATATAAAGTTAATAGGCTTACTGAAATGCACGCGGGCAAAAGTTTAACGAATTTCAAATAAAGTTCCTAAAGAAAGACCTAAATCTTTTTTTTTATTTCGGTAGTTTAACAAGCAACAGCATTTTTGTTTCTCTCCAATATAAAAACATTTATCAGTGGTAAACACAGTGATTTCTTACAAGAAGAATAGTGCCAAGCAAACCTGATCTAACTATCTACGATCTGAACTATGAATTGAAAGTTTTTAGTGCTCATAAGTGCAGTTTTCTTGAAAAATAATAGACGAGTGTTATTGTTTTGCTGGACATTAATCACAGTCTGCAGTGCTTTGAGTATTACGCGTAAGCGACGCGTATCGCACGGCGCTTACGACCTTTTCGCCGCGACCATACTAGTTACACAAGTCAGCGGCTCAGTACTACAATATCGCTTTCGCTGCGCAGATTCTGTTACGCTGGACGGCAGGAGCTTTACATCGCTTAAAGCGATTTAATCTATACACAGCCGAACGCGCCGCCCGTCTACCTTCTACAAAATGCCTAACAAAAGCAATAGATGCGCTGCTTGCCCAAATGTTTTGAAGGGTATTAGCTTTCTACATTGTTGTCGATGCAAGGAGCAATACCATTATTCATGTATGAATTTCTCGGCGGATGATTATAGAAGCTTTACGGCTGATTTTAAGTCTTCATGGATTTGCCTAACATGTCGTTGTAAGGAGCCTAAAACCGGCAGTAACTGTGACACTCCCGTACGGCCGGCGCCCGCGGGGCCCTCCACCGTCCCTCAATATGACAATGTCACCCTTCGAGCCAAGAAAAAGTCAAGCACGTCTTTCTCCTCTCCCCCACCCGCTCAAAGTTGCTCATGTCTAACTGCAGCTGACATTCGAGCCGTAGTGAGGGAGGAATTACATCAAATTGTTAGAACAGAAATTAACTCTGAACTAAAAGAGATAAGAAAGGGCATGTCAACATTGGAAGCGTCAATATCATTTTTTAATGAGGAATTTGAGAAAATCAAGACCGCTGTAGCCGCGCAGACTGATACTGTCGCCGCCCTCCGCAAAGACAATGACTTTTTGCGCAATACTACACAAGAGCTCTCTGCCAGGCTTCGTCAGCTCGATCAAAGATCCCGTTCGTCCAATTTGGAAATTCAATGCGTACCCGAGCACAAGCAGGAAAACTTAACCAATATGGTATTGCAGCTAGCTAAAGTTATTAAATGCCCTGTAAATGATAGCGATATACACTATTGTTCTAGAGTAGCGAAACTGAATGCGAATAGCACTAGACCGAGGTCTATACTATTGAAATTGAGAAGCCCTCGCCTCAGAGACAATTTCTTGGCAGCAACTTCTTTATTCAATAAAAAGAATTCCACCGAGAAGCTGAATACGAGTCACCTGGGGTTAGGCGGGGAGAAAAAGCATCCTGTCTTTGTGGCCGAACACTTGACTCCAGAGAATAAGGAACTTCATGCTGCGGCTCGTCGTAAATCTAAGGATTTAAATTATAAATTTGTTTGGGTACGAGACGGCAAGGTTTTTGTAAGAAAGAGTGAAGAGACAAATTATATACATATACGTAATATTGATGCTCTAGAAAAGATGACCTAATTTGTTAACTTATTACTATTAGTTTTTGTTTGGCCGCGTGTTGGATTGTTTTTGTTTTTGTTAAGTTCGCTGATTTAAAGATATATTATCAAAATGTCAGAGGTTTAAGGACAAAGACAGTGGATTTGTTTAATAATGTAGTATGTAACAATTTCGATTTGGTTGTTTTTACTGAAACCTGGCTTAATTCAAGTGTTCATGATTCGGAGCTCTTTGATAATCGATATGTTGTTTATAGAAGGGATCGGGAAAGTAGTGGTTTTCATTCTCATAAGGATGGTGGTGGTGTTCTCATTGCAGTCTCCGTGAAACTTAAGTCTTCAAGACTAAATAAATTGGAATCTAGCTGTGAAGATCTTTGGATATCTTTAGATGTTGCGAGAGGTGGAGATGGTTTTAAGAAGCTTTTTATTTGTTGTGTATATTTACCTCCGCCAATCCAGGGTCACATATTAAATCATTATTTTGAAAATGCTAGCCGTATCATGATAGCCAATCAAGGAGTAGGTGACACGATTATAATGGGCGATTTTAATCTAAGCAGTGTTACATGGAGCCCAAGCGAGGACTCAACTATAATGAAGGGTTTCAGCAACGGAGGTAAGTTCACTGATGATTTGCTCGAATTTATGGCCTTAAATGAGCTGGAGCAATATAATTGTGTTTTAAATGTGAAGGGTAAAATACTAGACCTGGTACTTTGTTCAATTGCCATTACGGAATTGGACCTAAATTCAGATCCTTTAACATCAGTGGATCCGTTGCATCCACCGCTTCAATTCATAGTCCCTAGTGCTGACCCTGTAACTCTTTTGCCGAATAGTGACGTAAAGTTCTGTTTCTTCAAGGCTGATTACGTTAAGATAGTTGCTGCGCTACAGAAGATATCATGGAACGACGTATTACCGGACGACCTTGGAGTTGATCTGATGTCGACCAAATTCCATGCCATCCTTCGCAATGTAATCGAGAAGCATGTCCCGAAGTCTAAACCACCAAACTATAAGTTCCCGCCCTGGTTCACGCCGAGCCTTATCAAATCATTAAAAGAAAAACACAAATGCAGACTAAAAGTGCGCAAGTATAACAAAAATCCACGTGATATTTTAGAGTTTGAGCTGTTAAGGCATAGATGCTACCAACTACAAAAATCTGCATACAATAAACACCTGAGTAACCTGGAACAGACATTAACTTCTAATCCTAAATTTCTATGGTCCTTTATCAAGCAAAAAAGGAAGGGTAAAAGTATGTACCCAGCGGAAATGTCTCTCGGGGATGTTGCGGCGACTGAGGGCAGGGAAATTTGCAATCTATTTGCTTCCCATTTTGAGTCTGTGTATAATCGAGATGCTCCCCGAGCTGCTAATGCCTCGACATCGGATCACTCTGGTAACGTCTGTCTCGCTTCTGTCGTCTTTACCAGGGATCAAGTTTATCGAGTTTTGAAGAGACTGGACTTGCATAAGGGAGCGGGTGAAGACGGACTGCCGTCGGTGTTTGTGGTAAGGTGTGCCGATGTTCTTGCATATCCATTATCACGCATATTCAACAAATCATTGAGTACCGGCACATTCCCATCGAATTGGAAGACATCATTGGTTCTACCTTTACATAAGTCTGGTCATCTGGGTCATGTTGATAACTACAGGCCAATTTCTATTCTTCCTACATTTGCCAAAGTGTTTGAATCGATGGTAAGCCCCTTGATTTCCTGGCATTTCCGCCAATTGGTTTCTCCGCATCAGCATGGCTTTGTGAAGGCAAGATCAACTTCCACCAACCTAGTAACCCTTGTAGAGGATTTGGTGAGATCTCTTGACCAGGGAAAGCCTGTGGATGTTATCTATACAGACTTCAGTAAGGCTTTCGATAAAGTCAATCACGATGTACTACTTCGAAAACTTTCCTTGATTGGTATTAGTGGAAACCTACTGAATTGGTGTGGATCATACCTACAGAAACGAAAGTCAGTAGTGGTAGTGAATGGCTACACGTCGGATCCTTTCGATGCCTCTTCTGGAGTCCCACAGGGATCTATTCTCGGCCCAATTTTCTTCAACATCTTTATTAATGATATTCATCTTTGCTTTAAAAATTCTAACATTTACTTGTTTGCCGATGACCTCAAGATTCTGAGGCAAATTGAGGACATAAGTGATACTAAACTACTACAGGAGGATTTGGATAGTCTGGTTGAATGGTGCGAGGTTAACGGCATGTCTCTAAACGCGAAAAAATGTTTTGTAATTAATTTTACCCGTAACAAAACGTCCATCGCTAGAGATTATACTATAGGACCTGACAAACTTATGGAATTGAATTGTATTCGTGACCTGGGAGTGACTCTTGATAATAAACTGCGATTTAATATTCATATAGATAACATTATAAATAAGAGTTATAAATTACTTGGATTTGTGTTGCGAAACTGTAAAGAGTTCAAGAAGCCACAAACTAAAATAGTTTTATACAACGCACTCGTGCGAAGTGGTCTAGAATATTGTAGTGTAGTGTGGAATCCACATTACGACGTTTATATAAAAAAACTTGAGCGCATCCAAAAAAGGTTGTTATGGCATCTGGCATTCAGTGTCAACCTGGCAAAAAAATTACCCCACTATCAAGATAGATTACGTTACTTCAAGTTAAATACTCTTCAGGAACGCCGCTGTGTGCTTGATAATTCGTTTTTATACAAATTGGTCAACGGTGCTTTTGACTGCCCTAACCTGCTCTCAAAAGTTAATCTAAACGTTCCCTATAAGTTGCCTAGGATATCCCGATACAACTTGTTTGCGACCAGGAGCTCCAAATCAAATCTAGGTCTGTTTTCCCCTTTAAATAGAATGTTTAATCAATACAATGCCCTGTCTAGGTCCAATAATGTTAATGTTGATATTTTTTTCCTTAGTTTACGTAAATACAAGTCCACATGCTTGGACAAATCTCACCGATTTGAACAAGCATAGGGACTTCTTTACACCATATTAAATAAGTATTTTTAGTTTTTAATCCCTAATTGCTGTTGCTTTAGTCTCTAACGCATGATGTTTTCACCTATAATTAAGTTTGCATTTAACAAGTGTCATTTTTTATAGTTACTTTTGTGAAGCCTCAATGTAACCTTGTTGGTGTTCAAATAAATAAATAAATAAATAAATTTCAATTGAACACAATCGATTAAATTGGCAATCGATTTTCGACGGCACTACGCCGAATCCGGTCCAATGAAATGCCCCGTAATTTAGTGAAGGGAAAAGGGAATATTAAGTGACATCCCCCCGCTGACGGCGGCAAGTTTTACAATTGACCGCGTCGGCTTTAAGTGCATCTTTTGGGGAATAGAGCTTTTGTAAGATTTTGTCTATTCTTCAGTTTTCTGAAGGCTTAGAATGTGGCCATGTTATTTAAAATTGTATTATTATTTTAAAACGTAGAATATTTTATAACCCTTTTTGGCATAAAGGAAACAGCCGTAAAACGTAAATATTATTAAATCTATCTAAAAGACTAACAGCTCTTTTAAAAAAGTATCTCAAAATTATCATTTACAATGCAAAAAAACAGCACAATATCCGATATCTACGTAAATTTGGTAATCATTCTTAGGTATTTGTCATAACTTGTAAAACGGCTTGTTAAAATAAGTGTAGGAGTATCTATATACCTAACTTTAATGGTGCACAATAATAAACAGAATGCAAATCTAAATATTTAAATCTAAACACAAACTTATTTTTACCAAAACAATTCAAAATTGTATTTTTAAGCACCATCCAATTCTCGAGCACTAAAAATCATAGCTGAACAATAAAAAGTTTCGCAAGTGCTGTTTCTGTTTACGAAAACAATCCTCCGATGAGTAACGGAGGAATAACTTCCAAATTCAAATACAGAACAAAGCAAAAAACAAATGAGTGTTGCTACTAGGTATTTTCCGTTACAAAAATTCCGCAAACTTTGCCGCCCGGCGGGAGACCGAAAAAGAATTTGCGGAAAGAATGCATTTAAAATGGCCGCTTTAAAAAACATCACGTAATAAAATTCTCGTCGAATATTAACGTTATTGTTAACGGTATTTCGTTATTACACGTCGTCAAAGCGAAACAGAATGAGATTTTTCAACCGCTCATTTTCGATGGACGCAACTTTTAATTTAAAAGTCTTAAGGTCAATTTCACCTTTAACTCGAGAACTTTGGCTTTGGCGAAGTTAAATTCCATTTAAAACTTTGGCTCACCGCAAAAATACCAGTCGGTAATCTACAAATGATTTATTCGGGGCTTTAAAGGGTTTCTTGTGGTATTGTTTACTTTGAAGGCAGAAATGGATACAGTTGGTGAGCGACTGATATTAAATGATATAAAAATATCGTATTGCTCCAATCGAGAACGACAAAACATGGCTTTTAAATCATAAGAGTTGTTGTAACAATGAGGGTCACAACTTAAAACCATGTTAAAGTTAATTAAATTGTAGATAAGAAATAAATATTAGAAAGGATCCATAAAGAAAACTTTTCCGTTAATGGCTTATTTTATAAGTAAAATACCTATTAAGGTTCGGCCAAACCAACGCGATCATCACACGCGATCAGCCGGCGTGCAGCGATGGCGACCAGACTTAAATGCATTGATCGCCATCGCTGCACGCCGGCTGATCGCGTGTGATCGCGTTGGTTTGGCCGAACCTTTATTCAGTCGCTACTCGTTTCAGCCCCTTAAAACGCCTACCTCCAAAATATTAACGCCTCGTACCTCAAGTGAAAAAGCCCTCACAAATTATAATCGACTTTCCATGTCGTGAGTAGATATATCGCGAAAAAAACACCCAACATGGCCGTTCAAAAATGTGTTAACCGGGCTCGGCTTGTATGATTTATGATGTACTGCAAGGGACAGAGAGACCCTTCGGTGTAGGGATGATCGATGTCTGTTGTTCGACATCGATGTTTCGATGTCGGTAACGACCACTCTATGTTTAGTTCCGTCTTCAAGTAGACAGCGATTCATTCAGAAATGCGACTTATTGTTAAGTCTTTTGTGATGATTTCGGTCACGTTATTTTTAAATGTATGATTTAAACTTATAAATTACTAGCTTTTGCCCGCGGCTTCACCCGCGTGAAATTTAGTTTGTCACATAATATTCTGGGTTATAAACAATAATACTGTAGAGTTTCATCAACATCCGTTCAGTAGTTTTTTCGTGAAAGAGTAACAAACATCCACACAAACTTTCGCATTTATAATATTAGTAGGATATTTTTTTCTTTTGAATATTATAATTTTATACACTTCTCTAAACTCAAAATATTCAAGTATTTTAATTTTCAAATGGTTTCGCCTTCATTTTATTAGTAGGTACTCTCATGTTATGGTGCGGCAAGCAAACAAAGCTACTTGACTTTTCCGATATTTTCTTTGAACATCAAAACCAAGAATCAAGTAACGTGTTATCGATAAATTCATTTAACAAATTAGCTGTCTATCCCCATCACTAAAAAGGATTGCACGATCCTGGAAGCTGGCGTATACTAATGTTATAAAAATATTTAGGCCCTGATAAGGGATGTTGGCGCTCTATCGACTCCAGGATTAATGTCCTCATTTTTGATAGATTGCACAAATATCTGACTTTATCGGATACCTATTGAATATTCAGTAATCTTTCTTTCGGTACGATATCTTTTATTGAGCCGATTTGTATTGGACAGTACTGTATAACACCAATAAATATGACTACTGTGCTACTTATTCAGAAGCAGGTTTGTGTGTTTCCAAATTCAATCAAACAATAGATTTATCGTTCAATTAACAATGAAGACTCAAAGAGAAAGTTGTTGAGTTAATAAAAGGGTCAACAACTGTACAATTTGTATAATAGCCTTTTAAATACACAATGTAGACATTAAAACACGTGCCAATTGGACCCATCTTGCTGTGCCCGCGACTTCGTATGTGTGAAAATAGTTTGAATTTCGGTTTTTACTACATTTTTTTACTGATCCCCCCTTATTGGCTGTAGGGTGATGTTATATCCTAAAGCTTTCATCGATAATTTGCTATTCAACACAAAAATATTTTTTCATATTGGACCAGTAAGTCCCTGAGATTAGCGCGTTCAAGCAAAATAACTCTTTAGCTTTATAATATTAGTATAGAATAGATTACTGTGCCATATTAATACATACTTTTAACAACGTTAACCTACGTCCAGATTCTATCAGAAACATAAAAAAACTAACTTTTAGCTCCACTCGATCTCAAAGATCCTACAAAGTTTGTTTGCCTCCTTATTATTATTTTATGTCCCAAATATACTGTGGACTCGAGAACTATCTACAAATAAATAAACCGTAAACCTAACTTCGTCATAACATTTTTATTGTCGGAACAAGTTGTATGAGAGAAAACTTTGCGAACCGGATGAGCGAGAGGCAGATATCATTTGGTAATGGATGAAAGAGATGAATATACTGTCGTGAGCCCAATCAATATGTTGTTTGAAAGCTCGCATTACTATATTTGGGGTAATAAATGCGGGAGAATAATAAATGTCCTGGTATCATTTTGGGTGTTCGTCAGGATTATGGAAGGTTTGCTTTATCAAGGTTTATAATACACACGCATTTATACGATACATAAATAGTTTTATGTAGGCGATTTGTGTATTTTAGTGAGTAAAAAAGAAAAAGGTATAAACTAATATCTGCAGTCGAAGCACGTAGATGTTTACTGCTCAATACAACCAATACCAATACATAATAGTTGAGGAGTTAGCAGATTACTGTAGTACCTAATTAAAATAAATTAGTTAAAAATTATTTATTTTAGATAATTTTAAAAGTCCATATTAAGCGGGTTCAAAATTTAATATCTACTGCAATCTTAGCTTTGTGGCTAAGCAATTCTATATTGTTATTCTTTTTCTATTGTGAATAAACCTTGATGTAAGGCAGCCTAGGCGTCTAACATGAAATAAAATATCTAGACGATTTTTACTAATGTTCAGTGTACCTACCATGAGTTTACGTTAGGTGTGCTCGCTAGCGAGTACGTCAAAAATCTCTATGAAGATTTTGTTTCTTGAAAGTAGCCGCTAGGGGCGCTGCACAATATGTCATACAATTAATGTCATTTTTATACGCAGTCGCTAGCGAGCACACCTAACGTAAACTCATGGTAGGCACACAGAATAATTCCTTGTAGGCAATTAGGTAGAGTTTAAAATGAAGGCACAAAAGCTATGCGTCTGATTTGAGAGAGTCAAACTCTCTTTTTAATGGAGTTACCTACTCTCCAGCCACTGAACCTTGATCGTATTTTTAGTAACAGTCATAATTATTCAATTTTAAATTCGCATTCTTTATTAGTTCGATGTCCTTTTCAAG
Organism: Ostrinia nubilalis; assembly: GCF_963855985.1. Classification (NCBI taxonomy): domain Eukaryota; kingdom Metazoa; phylum Arthropoda; class Insecta; order Lepidoptera; family Crambidae; genus Ostrinia; species Ostrinia nubilalis. The sequence continues at coordinate 12,588,488 of NC_087103.1, forward strand.
GCACTTATTCACGTCACGTCCCTATAGCTTGCTCTACCACCACTTCGGGACACAATATATCGGCTGGTTAGAACCATTTAACCATATAATTTTCTTAGAAGAAGAAGTTAAACTCTGTCACCTCTCAATTCTGTAGAGGTCAAGCTGTAGACCACGCAGGAGTTTCAACGGGAACGAAAAGTGAATAATCCCGTTCAACGGCCTCGGAAGCGATCTATATTTCACGTTGGTTCGTAAAAAAAAGGAGAATGTGCTAGTCTAACCGAAATTATTTCCGAAAAGTATCCTTCCGTTGTGTTTATGGCGGTCACGTGAGGCCCGCCGGCCATTTGTCACGGGAATGGGACATGTCCTGCGCACGTTTGATAATTTTGCCACAGTGTTCCGGTCTGAGATAAATTGTTGAAGAATTTAGTTTTCTTACTTTAACTTAAGATTAAGCTGCGATTTTAGTGTCGTTTGACCTCATATTGTTTTTAAAGGTTGTGTGTATTATTGACCCAATTAACACTTTAACCGCCAGAATATTCGTCATTTCAGCCACAGGACGTCCACTGCTGAACATAGGCCTCCCCCAATAACTTCCATTCGTATAATCATAATATTATAATCACGGACTGACTACGTGAACGGCTGTAAAAGGTTTAAGATAAATCATTAGACAAATCGCCAGTGTAAGTAATTGAAAAAAACTCACCTGTTCTACCCACACGTTCGTTGTCATGATTTGATTCTTAAGATTCTGAAAAGAAGAGAAAAAGAACAGTTAGTAAATATGTCATACATGATAAATTAATAAAAAAAACGACCTACTTTCTTAAAATAAATAATGGGAAATTAATTTCAAAAGTTATACTATGATGTTTGCTTTCTGTATGTTCAAAAACTATTTTCGACAGATAAAAGCTTCAATATTGCTTCTGCACTTCTACTAATCGCATTTTGCCTCCTATTTAACCACATGACGTTGTAAACACAATCTTCGCATCAAAAAGGTGTCAACCGAAGTGCGAACACTTACTAAAAGTGTAACACTTTGTGAATTTTCACACTTCGCCAACTTGCAGGCCGCTTGTGCAGTGAAATGTAGTTCAGTACTAAAATAAGTTATAGGCCCTTTTTGCCCTCGCACCTTGCAGAGTGCCATAAAGTGGCTCGAATTTATTTTGAGTCAGTAATTAAAGCTAAAAGGTAATAATTCGTCATTCAGTATTTTTTTAACTACAACGAGAAAGCCTGCATCTCACTTGCTGGAAAGTGATTATCAGCCTGAAGGTGAAAGCGAGCTTGGGTATCGGTGTGACTGTTTCAATGCAAAGATAGAAGTAAAATGATGTTTTATTTTTATTATTGTGACAATTTTTTGTGTCATTATCACGAAAAATCTAAGAGTTGGTAACTCTGGTGTAAATGTCAGTTAGCCCTTAGTAAGTTTGCTTCTTCTTAAGTGTTTTAGTCAAAACAATAGTCACTAAATACCAACAGGAGATTGCTCCGGAAAAACAACTCTTAAATGTCACGTCACCGCTCCAGCAACTGTAACCGAAGTGAAAAGTATAGCGGCAACATTAACGAGAGAAAACACACACGCAGGAGAAAGTGGGAACACTCCGCTAAAGTCTCAATGAGCCCCGCCCCAGTTATAGAGGCAGTTTAATGAAATTTCTTGGGAACAATCGAACTAAGTTATCGTTCTTTCGTGTATAAAAGATACCGCGGTTAGTTATGATCGGGCTCTTTTATGGAGCACCTTGGAAATCCAATTCGGTGAGGCATTGGTCGGATGAACAGGAAAAAACTGGAATTAAACTTTGTGGGTTCGAATCCTTTTATTCTATGGGTTTCTTTATAGTTTTTTGTTTGCGGATTTCGCAGAAACAATTATCGAGGATTTCTTTCTAAAGATAGACTCTTTGAAACAAATAATTTTGTATAAAATATCAGATACCTAACAGTATCGATGAAAGGAATTAAGACGCCCTGCATACTACGAACTTTTTTCGGTCGATAGTTTGGTTCGGCTGTTAATAAATAAGTATGGAAAATAATAGGCACGTATGAAAGGGCGTATATTACACAGATTTTGTATCAGCCGACTCCTCATACAAATCAGAAGCCGGCCTAACTATTGGTCGACTGAAATCTATAGAGTGCAGGGAGTTGTAATTTTTACAATCCCGTAGTCAAATGCAAATCACGTGCAGTCATTCATTATTGGCTGTAAAATACTCTCAACTACATGCATAAAATATTTGTTGTTAACATGAAGTGTAAGAGTGTTATACCATTGGCTCCAAAAACACTACGCCAAAAAGAGTGGCTGGAGCCTGAACACAAACAATTGAAATTTCAAACAAAGTTGGTAGAGTTGGGCCAACATTACAGCAAGTAAGGTGGCTTCCACACATGCATAGTGTAGGTACAATTCCAGAATCTATGTGTTATACAAACATGAACTGTTAGTGGAATTAGCTACTTGATGTTTTTGTTATTTTTACAATATTTAAAAAAAGAACTCGCACGATCATAACAATAAATCTTTGTATTTTATTAACTCTGATTCCAGTTGTTTTAGCGTAGTTAATAGCCAAAGCTCTATCTGACGTGTTAAAGGTGGTTAAAAGTTGAAAGTCGTTGACTATGATTTCAAAATAAGTTTCGCGGTTTCGGTTTGATGTGTGACAGTGTGATCAAACCTTGTATGACAGAAGGGAAGAAACCGTGGATAAACGCATGTGAGCAACGAGCGGTGAACCTATAAATGAAGGTGAGCAATATTAACTTTGTGAATAAATAATTTCAGCAACATCTATGGAGATAACTTTCTTCTTAATTCGATAATTCTTCGATAATTCTTTGTTAGTCCCTTTTCAGAACACTTAAACACGTCCCAGTTTCAATTTTCATTTAGAATTGTACTTACTTTATTTTATAAAGTCTGCTATTCAATTTCACTAAACTATGAAAGTTCAACAATGCCCGTCCACAATGTGGTCGCACCTTACCAGCAAAGCGGTAGTTCGCACTGGACCCATTGTTTGAGTCAACTTTAGATTCCCTGACTTTAATTACCGGACTCCGGACTCCGGATCTGATAAAATTGCATTCCGCAAGTCCGGAGAGACGCTAACACAGATTCTTCTAAACGTAGATATTCAGGAATCCTTGGAATGTGTTTCTCCTTTATTTGTATTGGCATTGGCATACGTTGGAAGTGGAAATATTTTCTTGCCCGCCTTTTGTAAGCGAGCGAATTCATAGTTGCAAGATTTTATTTTAATTCGAAATTAAATTTGTTTTCGAGAGAATGCTTTCGGAATGTCTGATTTAAGAATTAAAGGAATAATTCAAATGAATGTAAAGTTTGTGGTACTCGTAGGTAACATTGCTGGTGAAAGTGATAAAGAAGAAAGAAAAGTGCTTTTAACTTTTGATTAAAAAATGTTTTACAACGTAAGCTCAATATCTCTATCAAACTGATAAAGAACCTTTGAGGAACAAAAAAGCAAATGAAAACTCTTGCTAGAGCATTATGTTTTTAGAAAAGGTCATCTACAAAAGTTTGAGAACATTGGCATAAAGTTTGACCGAATATCTATATGGGTTTAGGCTGTGGTGGCAACTATTGTTTTAGATTCAAATATTTTCAAAAGAAAACATTTTTATTAAATTCTGATGTCTAGTCGGTTAGGAAATAGGAATCTCTACATAACTCCTGGCTTCCCCACAGTCAGTTTCAGACAGTTTTTCACATGAATTATAATAGTATGTAGGTACCTACCGTTTATGCCTTGACAACCACCCGCTAGATTTACGTAGAATTCCCAAACTTTGTAAGTCGAAAAAGTCTGATATAACGGTCCTTCTTCAGTTGATAAGCGAACTTTTATACTTTGCAGTAATTCATGACCTGCTTATACTATTTGGGCTTTTATGTGATTGAAGGTAGGTATATAATTTTTTACTATCAAACCTTCTCTATATTTACCGATATTGCCTTTGGTATTTAGGATGTACTTGTACATTGAGACCCTTTTCTGCCTGTCTTAGTAAAGACGTAGGTATTCTTGCATGGCGAATGCTTAAAGAAATGTTTCCTACGTGTTTTAATCGGGTGCTCCTAAATCTTGAAAAGTCTTTAAGTTGGTAGGTACCTACTTAACTTCGTTTAAGTGCTCTTGGTCGTGCTTTTAAATTTACCACACTTTCTTACAATTTTGATAACGTTGAATAGTTCCAATTTAAGGCTAAGTTGCACCACCTTATTTTAACCGTATCAATAACATTATGCGGTGCTTTTTGTATGGAGTTTGACAGATTTTTGACGTTTGTTAAAGTTAAAGTAAGATGGTGTAACCCAGCCTAAGTTTTTATCAAGTAACTATTCATTAATTTCTTTTCGTTTGTTACTATCTTCTTGTGAAAAATATTTATCGTCTATTTACCTTAACCCTAAGAATTTGCGAACGATTATGTGGGGTTGGCGGGATGACGTCATAAATGCTAAACGACGCATAAAAAGTATTATGACTATTTGTTTTCGTAACAGTGTTTCGATTGAGCATTAAACTGCCTTTTATATTGACGCTGAAGACTCGGAATCGTAAGTAAATTTTATGATATCACCCAAACTATCTGTTTTATAACTTTGTCACGATGTTTGCGACATATTTTGCTCAAGGTGGTGTCGTTATGAACCAATAACAAAAAATTGGGTTATAGGTTACCTCATTTCTAGATAATTTATTATATTTTGTTCTCCAATAATCAGCTTGAGCTAATGTTTAGATATAAAATTATAATCAACTTTCACTTTTTAAAGTTTATGGGTTTACAACTACCTAATTATGAGTAAAAAAAATTTTTTTTCAAGACATCATGGCGTCTAAAATCGGCCATTTAGATTTTTTCCAATTTTAATATAGACAGTGTCACTCTCACAATTAAGACGAATCTAACGACACCTAAACTCACTCACGCTAAAATCGGCCAAGCTGTTTAGATTGTAGGCCGTGCTAAAGAAATATACATACATACATACACTCGAAAAACATAACCCTCCTTCTGGCGCAGTCGGGTAATAACTGACAAACAATCCAACGTAATAAAGTGTATTTTAGTATCGTATCCACACTGCATCTAAAATTTTGCAGATGTAAATACGCGACAAGTTGCAAACTGACCGCGCTTTAGAATTCAATACAGCGTACCAACTTTAGCATACGCTGACAACTAGCTAAAACTAGCTGAAACTAGTTACGGGTAGCTTATGATGGACACGAATGTCAGTGGATGTCAACAAATGCGCTGATTAAACTTCGTAATTGGCTGGGAGAGGGACTTTTGTAAATTGACAGTCAAGCTTGCTCGTATGGCTTGTGAAAGTGTGCTGTGAGATAACATTTAGTGAACAAAAGTATACTTTAGAAATAGAGTTTTTGTAGGTGATATTATTTAGTCAAGAGTTGCTTATCTTTTGAGGACTAATTTGAGGTATCTATGAGGTCAAGATGACCGCGGTTGGTCTTACCTAGTCGACTCAACAGAAGTGGGAACACTCCATGTTTCTAATGTGTTTAAGTCTCAAATAACTTGTCGTAGACCCATGGCGCCGCGGCGTGTATGATTAGGCAATTTTCAAGGGCTAGAAAAAGTCTATTTTGAAGTTTTTTTTTACTATTATTATCAGGGACTATATTATAGCAATTAGAATGATAGTCGTCTTATTATGCTGTTGTACTGCACATAATTCCCACCAAAAATACGTGCTAATGTTGTCCAAAAATCTAATTTAAAATACATTCCTTCCTATGAAGGTGTACGTCCGGGCTTGGGCATAATCGAAATGGCCATAAACCCCGTAAAATCCCATTCAATACCGTATCAAGTAGGATTTGGATGATGTATGAGCTTGGGCTTCGCTGTCAACGCGTTTTGATGCGCCGGCTTGAGTTGGGTGGGTTTATATTACATGCCTTTGAAGGTGGCTTTGCCCGTGTGGTTTCGTAACATAGTTATATTATTTATATAGCATAAATGCATATTTTGATGTATACGATACAACTGTAAACTTTAGTATTTGTTGAAATTCATCATGGAAGTCATTCGTGGAGGCCTATGTTCAGCAGCGGATGTCCTATGGCTGAAATGATGATGTTGAATAATACATCCATTCATCCTATAGAACTAGCCTTTTACCCAAAATTCTACCTTCCGTGGTTTTCAGCTTGACTAAGAGCATTAAGAGCACAAAGGGCACTCAATCTATCACACCTAAATATTGTTTCGTGGGTTATGCTTGAAATGTAACAGGCAAACAGAGATGCATTTAAATTAAACTTGTAATTTAGTTATGGCAGTTCCATGTCATAGATTTTATGTATAATATACTACTTCATTATTCATTATTAATACTACTTTATTTATTGAGCATTTACTAACTCTACACGCACGGATGATGGCACATCAAACTAAATACTAGCATGTACTTAATACTTACTATTTTGTAACAAAAATATGTCTGTACGTAAACGGAGTTTTTGTGTGAAAGACGAACAAATATAGGTACATCTACCCTCACAAACTTTCGCATTAAGGATGCCTGTTCTTTAGTAAATATCTGGAATTCAACCTTGAAACGAGCAACAAAAGATAATTCACCATACTTTATCTAGGCCGCCTAAAGCCTTCCGAAGGAATGTGCTCGGGAGCGCTCGTAAATTTTTAACTAAGCTCTTAGCTGGTATCTGTACCATGAGTAGCGACATCTGTGTTCTGAAACTACACCCTGATGAGTAATTAAACTTTGTAATTGGATCGGTCGGGTCAGCGGGAGTGTGGTCGAAGTCATTTGCCTGCTGAGGGGAGGCTGGGGCGCGTCAATACTTTTTTTGGGTGCTGTAAAAAGCAACCTCATTTACGAAGTGAAACTAATTTACTGGGGTGTTGGTGGTGATTAGCTGAAATTGGTGAGTTTTTATATGAGATTTATTGTGTTAAGGCGAATTTGTTCGCACGTGGCATACTTTAAAAGTTCATCTTTGAAGCAAACAAAAATTAGAAAAGAAAGCGGTTTAAAGTTTAAGTGAAAAAATACGAAGCTGCGAGTAAGACTAAACAGTTTTGATATTTTAATTGTTATTACAATTTGTTGGAATTTGGGCGTAAATTTAAAAGTAAAATTTCCTAGTGCGGTTATGATTATTTTCGTATATTATGAAACAAAGATAGAATGTTCATGTCGTGGGTAGCGCCTTTTGTAGATGGTTCTTGACAGAGCTGTCAAGTTTCTTCTTTCCCTAAGCGCAGAATTACGTTAAGACCAGACAAGATAATTCTTGGGCATTTCTAAAATACTAGTAATGGAATAGTTAAATGATTGTTAACTAAAACACTCATTTATAGCAAAACAACGTTGTGACTATTCGATAAAGTCAGAGATTCGTTTTGGAATGCAAGTCGATTAAGCTGTATCAGTGAGTAAACCACGCAAACGCAATGCTGCCAAACAGCCTGCAATCGCTAACCTAAACGTGCCTAAACCGAACCGATGTAGGCTCCCCAAACATTTACACTAACTCGATTCCCGCGCTAACTGGACCCAACTATGGCTGAAGAATCAGCATCGGCGGAAAACGTCTAAATCAGCTGAAATAGAAAACTCATGCCGTAGTGATGAGCTACGTTGGTACTTTTTATCGATAGACTGTGAAAATAGTACTTAATCAAAGATTTAATATAAATCCAACAGTAACACACAAAATAAAAAAATCTTTATTGTGAATCATGTTAATACAGTTTGTCAGACACATTAATTGAAAACATTAATTCATCGAATCTTAAAAGATTTCTAAATTTTCAAAACTTAGAAATTATACTTTGCATAGATTTTAAGCCGTGTGGTGACGGCAGAGTAGAATACATTTGTCACCAACCCCTACTCTTCCCGCGGGTGTCGTAAGAGGCGACTTAGGGACTACACATCAAACAGAGAATGGGCAGCAGCGCTCTCTGAAAAACATCAATCTTTTAACCTGCGATCTCCAACCCGCCTGCCAAGCGTGGAGATTATGGCAAAACCCTCCACTATAGTGGAGGAGGCTCATAGTCCAGCAGTGGACTGTAAACGGCTGTTGATGATGATGATGATGATAGATTTTTACACCGGAATTTATTTCCAAATGTAGGTAGAGAATATTAGTGTACTATAGATAGAATAAATAAATGCAGGAAATCTACACGTACCTAATGTAAAATGTCATGTTACTATTATCTTACTAGGTTATAAATAATAATAAATAGTTATTAATGAAAATAAAAGCGTTGAACTCATTATGCCAGAGTTTACATACATAGCTTAGAATTAATATTACAGTAACACAACGTCAAATTAAGTCTTGTATTAATGAACCACAACATTTCTTTTATCTCACAAACAGCAACTGTCAGTAGCTAATTACTGTAACCGTTACTTTATTATTCCGTAACAACTACATCACTACGGCAATTCCGAGGTTATTTATTATTAGTCGCTTAATGAGCCCTTGGCTGGCGTTACATAACACGATCCCATTATTATACCACAAAAGAAGCCATAAATCAACATAGCCAGGGGAGTTGACATCTTTTTTATTAACAATAGCCAAGATCCTCTTTGTAGATCATCGTTACGGGTACTTTTGTTTTTTGGTGCAGTAAAATGAATTTTTGGAATGCTTTTACGGTTGTAATCAGGGTGAAAGAATCTTTTATGAATAAAAAGATAAGCCTATTGTAGGTAGTTATGCTTTTAAACGAAAAGATGTAAGTAAGAACGGAGAATGTCAATAATTTTTTATTATTTTCTAAATAAATTAATTAAAACGATCAAAAATTTCAATTTGGTCAAAAAATATATTACAGAAAGCGTTATTTGATTGAATCAATAAAAAAAGTTATGTGGTTAATAATTTGACCATTATGTAGCTTTTTTTTTACTATCTTTATTCTAGAAAAACTTAAAATAACCGTTGTTACAAAAACTGCAAAAAGACAGAAATCTACATACTTATTATAACAACACAGCATAAAAATTGAGTGTCTATTCCTGTATCGCTCGCCATAATCGCGCACGTTTGTTTTAGTAGTCCTCGAGAAAACTTGTGAATAAAAATTTGCCATCGACAAATCGTTTCCCAATGCGGGGGAGAGTCGTTACGCTCGCAAAATGGCGCCGGCTTTTAACTGCCTGAAAATTTTCCACTTTGAACTTAGGAAAAAATGGAAATTACAAAAGTAATTTGATTATGTCGTAGTTATAAAGCAAAAATATTAACCTTACTTTAAAAGGTTTCATGTTCGTAATGCAAAAAATTAAGAAGTTAATAGGAAATCCATTGAACGTTAATAGGTTATTTGAAAGGTTCTTTAATTTCTTGCGGCATTAATGCCACATTGTTGGAAGAACTAAACGACTCATGGGTGCTTCATTATTTGAATACATTTCTAAATGCTTCACGCGAAGTTACCGTTTACTTCAAAGACTTTTTGTACACAAATGTGTCAACTCAATATTCACGGCAAGTAAATAAGCGAATACCTCAGTCTAACCCTCGTTAAAACTGTAGTACCAGAAAAATTACCCACTTCAACCAGCACGAAAAGGAAATTATCCGTGATATTTACTCAACAAATATTATTCAATCATGCGAATAAATGGGAGTTCCGAAGGCCGATTTTCTTGTTATGTCAGCAAACACGTGACGACGTCTGTCAACACACTCGAATTTATTTTGATGCCGTGATCAAATTGGTAAAGCATGTTTTACGGATTGGACCGTTTTGTTGATGCGGTTTTGCATTAAATTGGAAATTCGTTTTAAACCCATGCCGTGTTTATGTACCTTTTTCGATTAGTGCTGGAATAGGTCCCCATGATTTCGTTATGTAACCTTTTCAAGCGTCATAAAGTTTGATTTACAATCTACATACCTAATTATTTATTTATTTAAAGACTTTATTGCACACACAACAATGTTCCGTACAAAAAGGCAAGTTTAATGCCATACGTCATTCTCTACCAGCTGACCTTGAGCAAAACAGAGATATTGAGTAGGCGGTGTATTGAATTATGTATCTTTGTTTGACAAAGTCTTGTGGGACGTCCACCCACAAGGTGGACCGACGACCTGATAAAGGTAGCAGGAAGGCGCTGGATGCAGGCCGCTACCAACCGTGCGATGTGGAAGTCATCATTGGAGGCCTATGTTCAGCAGTGGACGTCCTGTGACGCTAAATGATGATGATGATGTTTGACAAAAATGACATCATTTTGCACTGTTGAGAAGTTCTTTATTATTTTTAAGATATTTTTTTTAGCGGCTGTCGCTACAATGCGGCACAAAATAGATCTAAATAACATAAATCTAGACAGTATGAATGCGCTTATACAAATTGTCTGACTGGGTCAAGCGTTTACTACGGTTGGTTTTACATATTATTATAACTTTTTACTGCAGAATACATTTAAATGTTCTTCTCTATCTTTGAACTGCAATAAATTAAATTCAAAAGGCTTCATTTAAAGCCCCAATAGCGGGTATGAGAAGAGAAAGCGTTGCCAATTTCCGCGTCGTCTGCCCTATGACGGACGACGGTTGGAGTACGGCCAATGCAATTCTGCGTACAATGAAAAATCTCAGTTATGGTCAAGTACAGTGATATAAATTCAGTTATACGATCCCGTGGCCCACTTTTGGTTTGTCTTGATTCTTTGCGTTTACTGCAACCGCGGTGTTGTTTATCGCAAGGTATTTTGCATTGTAAACTATAATGGCGCCTTTTATGTGTTCTTTTTTAAATGTGATTTTGGAGATGTTCGAAAATAGAACAAATTGACAAAAGAATCGCGCTTACTTTTTTTACCGTCACTACGATTCTTTTTTTCTTTTATAAAAATACTGGCACGTTAAAAATAGCGTCTCAAAAAAGAAATAAATTTAAGGATGCGCCAAAATAAACCTAAAAATAGCACAAAACGTTTTTAGGGACAAACAGACACTTGGACTAGAGTCGAGAAACCCTTTCGCGACACAAAAACGCTGACTTCGAAACGGATCTTTTGTCGAAGTCCTTTCACGGCGACCATTTATCAGTGACCTGTCCGTTTCTGCCCCAATTCCTCTTTTTGTTCCCGTGCAAAGAATAGTAAGGGCTTGTTCCCACGGCTATCCAGTTTCGCAGGACATGGGAAAGCAGGATCCGAAAACTGGACTCGTAAACTACTAAACGGGTCATGCAAAAACAGTTCCGTGCAATAAACAGGATGTCTCCGTGAGAAAAAGCCCTCCTGAATATTCCATTCATCATCATCTACGAACATCCCGTTTGCAGTCTCGCAAAAAAAAAAACGATCCGTGCAAATTCTGAATTAGAATTTCAAACACACATAGGCTGAGTTGCACCACCTAACTTTTACCGTAACTATAACGATAACCGGCGTTTTTTTTATGGAGGTTGACACATTTTTGACGTTTGTCAGAATTAAAGTGAGATGATGCAACCCAGCCATAATGTATACCTACACACGATAGTCCAGTTTTGCAGCATCCTGCATTACTGGGTCCCGAAAAACTGGATAGCCGTGGGAACTAGCCCTAACGCCCGTATTCACAAACCATTATTACTTAAGTGAAGCAGCCAATCGAACGCACAGCGTTGAATAGAGCTTTATGATTGGTTCGTGTGTCACCCGCCTCCACGCGCACTGTGAGACCTCATAGTAATGTTTGTGAATACGGGCGTAAGTGTCAACTAACACTGGCCGAGTCTATTACGGTAGTCACGTATGCAACAAAAGAGAACTATGATGAAGGTCTCCTTGTTATTAAAACGTCCAGAAGCCCTTTTATACAGGGTGACCTTGCAATCTGTATCCATTTTTTTTAAATAAGCTATACAGAACAATGTAACAATACAAAACTTTATATTTATTTATAATCGTGGTAGTTTTCGCAAAAATAAATATTGAAAATCTAATTTGCATGAGAGCCCCATATCTTAAGTTTTAAAAGTTAAGGCTTATTTTTGCGCACCACAATTATGTCTATTAAGCTTTGCAGTTAACCATTTATTGTACGTATCTTTTTATAAACGAAGTTTTTATTCGCTTGTGATAATTTTGAAACCGCGCGCAGCTGCTAAAAATAATTAAATATGAAAAAAAAAATTTTTTTACGTAAATCGATTGGTTACTGATTCTGAGTCGCTCCTAATTTGGACACTAATAACAAATTCACCCTGTATATGCCTGAAGCCCTGAACGTACAGTCGGCACCATACATGTTTCTTCCAAAATAGACTCTATTACAAGTGTGTAAGAGACCAAATTTTTAGCTTGATGTCATCTGTACAAGGTCGGGGGAATCTGTTGATGACAAGTTTATTGTGGGTTAAGATATAAGGCCGCAAGCGATTTCTAGGCATGTAAATGGTCAAAGGAAAACGAATTATTATTTTGGTTTGTCTTTTAGACGGTTCAAATGATTATCTTGACCGGACTTTATAAATTATAATATGTATTGTTTTTAATTAATTTTGGATAGAGATACAAGTGGTGGCCTTTGTGGAAATCCTTGGGGAAGGCCTTTGTCTAACAGTGGACGTCATTTGGCTGAAACGAACGAACGAAAGAGACAAGAGAAAAAAAAGAAACAGTTTAATCAAATTCAATTTCACTATTGAGTGCTTAGACAATTTGAAAACAAAAATCTTGCTTTGTTTTACACAACTTTGTGATCAGTACCGTAATAATTATTTTTTTGAAAAGGAATAGCTTAGAAGTATTAAAACTAATTTAATGTAAGAATTATAACAATAACTCTAAGGCTGAGTTGCACCACCTGACTTTCACCGTAACTATTAGGATAACCGGTGCTTTTTGTATGGAGTTTGACAGATTTTTGACGTTTGTCAAAGCTAAAGTAACATGGTGCAACCCAGCCTAAATCTATGCAAGTATTTGTTACAGGATCCTAAATTACCCCGCATACCTACATAGTACATACATAACCTCCGAACTATTTGCTACAATATATCTACCGAATCTACATTGCTAATGGGCCTTAGTCCCTCTTAGTTATATCTGTTACTCTGTGCTACAGTGTATGTAAATGAAGTAAGTTCAATCAGTATATTAGCCCACTATTAAAGTTCTATCTATAGATTTGAAGGGATCAAAACCTAATAATGTTCGACTACCACTTTGTGAAGGGCGATTTGGTTATGATACACAAATAGACCCTAAAATAGTGACTAAGAAATGAAATGCTTGTGGACTTGACTTACCAATGAAATATAGCTTTAACTGCTGAGACATAATTTTGAGGTTACCTCTTGCTTTTTCCTAGCATCACACTTGTATAACAAACTAAATAAGCACTTAAATATATACAGCAAATCAAGATACGAATGTAGAAATGTCATTGGAAACTGGTTACTTAATACTAATTATAATGACACTGAAGCTCTATTAGTAATACCGCAATAAACAATTAATGATAGTAGTATCCAACACAACTAATGTTACACACACACGAGCTCACGTACACACACACACACACACACACACACACACACACACACACACACACACACACACACACACACACACACACACACACACACACACACACACACACTAACATATCACAACGTATACACGCGCGCCATAAAAACCTACGCATAGGCACTTAGCACTTAACTTGAATCTTTTTGTAATATCTTATTGTGCTCCGCGGGTGGGGGACCTGGAGGCCTGAAATACAGGGTGACCCTAGTTTAGGCTCCAGATCGCACACTCAGAACAACAATTGTTATCTTCCAAAATGTTTTAATGTACTATAATGAGTGTCTGATAAAATAAACAATTTTTATTTATTTATTATTTATTTTTACACTAAACAGCAAAATAAACGTTTATATTTAAAGATGCCGCTCACAAAATTACTTTCCACCAACCCAGAGGTAATCCCTCTCCATATTAGGTATAATTATAGGTACTAGGAATATTTTCTATTATCAGATTATTTTGAGGTGTGTGATATCTCTTATTGCAGTTTGATATTTCCTGAGTTTCAAATCACAACTCATGACGACTACGATCACTCTGTCAAAAGTGTAACGATTGAGAAGAAGAAAGAATAATTACATGGCCCAAGAACAGCCATCGTAATTCTAGCTCTTCTGAATCTATTTATATTGTGAATACGGTATCCGTAGACATTTACACCAGACAATAATCTTTCCATTATTACCCCCACAATGGGTCTTAATAGATCCTGTTTGGGCTCCTGTCTTACTGGGCGGGTAACACTGTAATTGATATAAAATAATTCTGTAACAGATTAATGCTGGTTTTTTGGTCTTTGGGAACTAGTATTGATGGTAATTAGAGCTGTATTTAGAGGATTTAGCTGGATTAATTATTAGTTGATCGTTTCTTTTAGCACTTTTTGTTTTTTCAATATAAGAACAAGACGAATGCTGAGTAATCTTTAAGTATTTTGTAATAATTTAAGAAATAATGATACTTTAAAAAAAAGAGCTTACTAATATAAGAGTTTCTTTATTTTGAAATACTTAACGAGTACTAAAATTCATCACCCATCATGAAGTTATAGAAAAAACTTAATATACGTAATACCACACATACTTTCCCTATAATTTTTAGAAATTAGACCCATTCCCAAAAATTTCACTCCTCAACTTGAATATTATCTTGAATCCGGTTTTATACAAGACGAGCTGTGCCCCGCGGTTTTACCCGCGGTAAAATGTAGCCTGTGTTAATCCAGGGTGTCAGCTAACTCCATACCAAATATTAAAATCGCTCCAGCCGTTTAGACGTGAAGAAGTAACAAACATACACACTCGCTTTCGCCTTTATAATATTAGTGTGATATAGGGAGGCCATTGCATTTCCACGTAAATTCCATCCCGACGTACCAACATGTAAACAACTATCTTTCTCATTCTAATGTACGACCTTGTAAATCTAGTAAAAGATACATAATGCCAACATTACCGCTACAAATAAAGGCCTGTTTTTCTCCGGGGAGACCCGGGGCGAGCTCCTATTATATATTTTACGGGAATCTTTACGACCTAGATATTATATAAACCGTATATGTTTATTCAATGGATGTGAAAAGTTGGAGGGTTCGCGTTTTGTGGAGTTGAAACTGTTTGTGAAAGATATTTCATGCTTTGGTACGGCTTTTATTTTTGTAAAGATTTCCGAGGCTGTAATTGGATTGGATTTGGTAAAGGATCTTGAAGATGAAGATTCTAATATAATATTAAAAGGTAACGTTAACAATGCTGGGGATTCTGATTTATTAGTTATCAGTAACAATTAATATTATTCTCATCAAAACGAGAGTTAATAAGCTTTTACAGGGCAGGTATGTATCATCGTAGTCAAATAAGTAGTTGCTTTATGCTACTAAATAAAAAAATATATCATCTAGAAGATTGTCTAGAAGTTATAGAAGTCTTCAATCGGTCGTCGTGAAGATCCATAGTGGGCCTATGTCCAGCCCAGCAGTGGATGACTTTAGGTTAAAACG
Source organism: Ostrinia nubilalis (assembly GCF_963855985.1). Classification (NCBI taxonomy): domain Eukaryota; kingdom Metazoa; phylum Arthropoda; class Insecta; order Lepidoptera; family Crambidae; genus Ostrinia; species Ostrinia nubilalis. The sequence goes on from NC_087103.1 coordinate 12,604,093, forward strand.
AGGGCTATAGAATCTGCCCGTATTCACAAACATTACTATGAGGTCTCACAGTACGCGTGAATGCACAGGGTGACACACGAACCAATAACAGAGCTCTATTCGATTTGCTTCTTGACATAAGCAAGTAGCGTTTGTAAATATGGGCATATGACACTATACATTTCATACTAAAATCTGCGACAGACAGAACAATAATGCTAACCTTCTTTATGAATATGCTATCAATTCCTATCAAGATATTACAGAACACAAGGAAAGTAGCGACATAAATCTCCCAAGATCGAAAAGTGAAAAAATGGTACACATCAAAAATGGACGAGCGGACGCATTCCGAATTCATCGGAATTGGATGTCAAACCCACATCGGTGATGTCTGATATTGACAGATAACAGCTCACCGTGTTTCGGGCAAGATTGTTTATGCCCACCTTATAATATTCTGGCAGTCCATAGACACGGGAGATCTAAAAAACGACGCGGTAAAAATAACGAATTTCATGAATATGGAAACATAGAAAAATAGGTCGTATTTTTTTGGTGACAATTATGATTTCAAAACATGGCTGCCATATGTATTCACTTAATGATCTCTACAAAATACATATTTGATTGAAATTCAGTCTGAGACTTTCACAATATGTAGATTTACAAACTACATAATTTGTATAATACAATAAAACAAAAATCTGAAACTAGTTTAAATAAAGCAGTGTAACATATTTTGACAAGCTTTACATTTTGTTTTAACATCGTTTTACAACTAAATAGGTATGCCATCATCGTACCTTGCCCCGTCGGAGAAACTTCAACGGTCAATGTATATTTCGATTAATGTAGGTATTATTTGAACGAAAACAACTCTTAATCTACACAACTTTTCTCATAATAACACGCTCTAATCCATACAAGCAAATAAAATCAATCAGAACCCCTCATCATCCCATGTTAACAAAATAAACTATACACGTTAATGTTTCTACGGAACCGGCATACGTTCCCGAACACACCCTTGATTCTCCTCCCTTACCATGTTCCCCCCGGGCTACTATTAAATTCGCTCTCTGACCTCTCTAATATTGTTTAATATTCAACGGAATTAATGAAGATGTTGCTAGTTAAAAAAAATCTCCCGGAAAATTGCGAGAACGATGGGAACATTCAGGGAGATTTTAAAAATTGATAGCAAGAATAATGGAGATTAATTTGATTAATTTCATTTTGCAGGTAGTCTTTTATGTTATGTCGATGTTCCTGTCAATATGAAGAGGGTAATGTTTTGGCTATTCTTGTACTCAATAAGATTATTCCAACAGAATTGAATCTATTCTTATCATGTCGATGTCACTACCTTCTGTGAGTTTGACAAAATTGGGCAAAATACCAGCGTCATGGAATGTATACCTCAGCATGCTGAGTGAGTAGGTAGGTACTTGTAATGCTTGGTATAATATTTTATTTTATTTTTGTTTTATACCATATGTGTGTCAATTTTATAATGTATTATGCCAAATTAGTTTTTTTCATTCAGTTTGTAAAACTGTTTATTATTAACACAGAACTTATTGCTAACACAGAGAAAATGGATTTCGTTTATTTAACAAATTTCTTCATAGTCTAAGATCCCGCTATACAAGGACCTTCACCGAGATGCTTATTTGATGAAACATATTTTATATTCAATTTAACATGTCAATAATTATATTGCTTAAGGGTTGCCTAATAAATTTCAGTCCAGGATATGATTAATTAATCATTAAAAAAAGTTTTATTCTTAAATATTTCATCGGTTTGATTATTAAACAAACTCCATACCAATCGAAAGTATGAAGCCCATAGAATATGCAAACGTTAGGTTGCCTATTCTTTTCCAGTCATAACTCTCGGGTTGCCAGGTATAAACAGGTAAATTGATAGAGCATTTTGCATCGGTCTGATAATTTAATCAAATATAAATGAAAATAAAGATAATTTCATTATGAACACGGTGGTATAGGGTTGCCTGCGAAAAATCAGTCCTGAATGACGGTTGTCGAATTTTGTAAAGTGAAATTAAACTGAAAGGTGACATTTTTCGAGTAGTTGGCAACATTTGGGAAAGACGAGTTGTATGAGGCGTTTGTGTGTCTTGTCAAGAGGTGTCGCTTGGGTGAAGAAATTTCTCCAGTGTTGCCATGCTTTCGGAGATTTGGTCCAAAAATGTCGAAAGTGGAAATAACGACTTCCGGTCAAAAATTTGGATGACGCCTCCTGCAAAAGAGTCGTACAAATGACATTTGATCATTTTCATCTCGATCACCTGGCAACACTGGCAGCTACGGGGAAAAGTATTTTTTTTTCGACATGGGTGTCTTTAAAGTTAAGGACGGACAGAAGGAGATATGGCAGAAAAAAACCAAAAATGGGGTTTGGTCGGTTATACAACCCAGATTATGGGAAAAATCCGAAAATTCAGAAAATCAAGATGGCGACCGAGTGAGCGGTCATTTTGTAAAAAGTTTCAGATTTCTGATTTTTCAAATGCATTTTTTGGGCAGTTGGCAACATTTGGGAAACTCGAGTTGTATAGAGCGATTACGTAGTTTGCTAAGGAGTATCGTTTGGAAAAACAACATTTTCCAGTGTTGCCATACTTTGAAAGATTTGGTCAAAACATGTAAAAAATGGAAATAACGACTTTTGGTCCAAAATTTGGATGACGCCTCCTGCAAATAGGTCAAACTAATGACATTTGACTATTTTTATCTCGATTACCTGGCAACACTGGCAGTTACGGGGCCACAAAATTTTGGGACTTGGGTGGTTTTAAGGAATTGTTTCACGGGATTGGTTTAAGTTAGAAAAAAAGTAAAAATGGGTTTCGGCGCGGAAAATGGTCTAGATTAAGCGAAAAATGCAATAAGTATGGCAACAATGGAAAATGTTGTTTTTCCAAACGATACTCCTTAGCAAACTACGTAATCGCTCTATACAACTCGAGTTTCCCAAATGTTGCCAACTGCCCAAAAAATGCATTTGAAAAATCAGAAATCTGAAACTTTTTACAAAATGGCCGCTCACTCGGTCGCCATCTTGATTTTCTGAATTTTCGGATTTTTCCCATAATTTGGGTCGTATAACCGACCAAACCCCATTTTTGGATTTTTTCTGCCATATCTCCTTCTGTCCGTCCTTAACTTTAAAGACACCCATGTCGAAAAAAAATACTTTTCCCCATAGCTGCAAGTGTTGCCAGGTGATCGAGATGAAAATGGTCAAATGTCATTTGTACGACCCTTTTGCAGGAGGCGTCATCCAAATTTTTGACCGGAAGTCGTTATTTCCACTTTCGACATTTTTGGACCAAATCTCCGAAAGCATGGCAACACTGGAGAAATTTCTTCACCCAAGCGACACCTCTTGACAAGACACACAAACGCCTCATACAACTCGTCTTTCCCAAATGTTGCCAACTACTCGAAAAATGTCACCTTTCAGTTTTAATTTCACTTTACAAAATTCGACAACCGTCATTCAGGACTGATTTTTCGCAGGCAACCCTATACCACCGTGTTCATAATGAAATAATCTTTATTTTCATTTATATTTGATTAAATTATCAGACCGATGCAAAATGCTCTATCAATTTACCTGTTTATACCTGGCAACCCGAGAGTTATGACTGGAAAAGAATAGGCAACCTAACGTTTGCATATTCTATGGGCTTCATACTTTCGATTGGTATGGAGTTTGTTTAATAATCAAACCGATGAAATATTTAAAAATAAAACTTTTTTTAATGATTAATTAATCATATCCTGGACTGAAATTTATTAGGCAACCCTTAAGCAATATAATTATTGACATGTTAAATTGAATATAAAATATGTTTCATCAAATAAGCATCTCGGTGAAGGTCGTTGTATAGCGGGATCTTATACTATCAGCAGTGAAGTTTAAAATCATTTGAAATTTATGGCATGAGATAATAAGTAAATATAATATTATGAACTTACGAGTATTTATAATTTACCTACGATCTCTAATAATCGCAATTCGATTTGTTTTACAAGTAAACTCAAGAATTCAACCAAAGACCGGGATGGTAGCTAAAAACGATTACCAAGCCACTAAGCCGTCCACGCGTTAATTATTGACATGACAAGGGTCCGCGTTGTTATCTCCGACAGTGGGACCCTAATTAAATGCTGTCTAGTACCACCGAAGTTTTTGTTTCGGCCGGTTTCGGCCGATAATTGTTTTCGGCCACAGATTTTGGCAGAAAACGAAACAGTATTTTTAAACTTAATATTTTGTCAGGAGATTCAAGTACCAATTGAATCTCTTCATCCTTACTAAGTATCATCTTGTCCAAAGGAGACAGATCTTAGGAGGAGTACAGCTAAGTAAACCACCAACTAAATTATGTTCGTTTCGAATCGATGTTTAATTAAAATAAGCACCTATACATATCAATCACTAACTCATATTTTTTTAGGATCCATCATAATTAATTTGGCTTGCAGAATAAAAATAATATTCGGCCGAAACTCAAGAGCGAAAAAATCTGTAACGTTTTTGGTTTCGGCTGAAAATAGCGTTTCGGTATCCTTACTGTGTTGCATGTGTGCGTAACGTTATGCATGTTTACTACATTAACGTAAATGTGTGTATAATGAGATGGCTGTTAACTTGGCTCCAAATTAATGTTCCGAAAGACAATGTCAGCTCAGAAATATGTTCGCTCCGTCGGCTACATCATTATAATAATACAGGTTCAGTGTCAGTTACAAATTGACAACCAAATAAAGAACTTACACGTTTACATGGATTTTTAATAATGACAGTTTTTTTTTCAAAGCTATATTTATTTACTTTTCTCTCTCATCGCATTTGGAGCCTCGTTTATGTTTTGTGATGAACGAAATTAATAAATATACCTAAGCCAAAAGGTTTGATTGCAAGGTGCGAAGGTATGAGACCAATTAAAACATTTTTCTCAATTAATTGATAGAGATGCGAAATTAGCTAAAGAGCACGTTGCAGGCTTTAATAAACTTGATTCGTTGAAAAAGAAATATTAAAGAGATCACGTCAGGTCATAGTACTCAGAATGCATCTTCTTAGACGGTTGTGGAGACTCATAAAGCTTGACCAGTTTTGTGTCGTCAGTTATTGCAACCCAAACGATCCACGAGAACCAACCCAAAACCTATCGTGTAGAGCTGTTAAAAATAATGTAGCAAATCATCATCATGGTCACAATAACTAATAAAATTCCACTACTTTACCACGAAAGCTTCCCCCCAAAGAATGCCACGAGGCATCTTCGTCAGTTCATTCATTGATCTCTCGTATCTATAGGTCCATAGAAGTAGTGCCTAAGCGTTTTTCTCTATCATAACCAGGAACCTGCTTCCACAGATAATACACATTACACATGCATTATACATAATTAGGGTCCCCTCACACGAGATAGCGCGCGTCGACCCATGTCACGTCATTGATTTCCTTTCGCCGGATTGCGTTAACACGTACGCTGAGCTTTATTAAGCTCACAGCGGAGTGAGCGTGGCTTGGCATTTTATGATTTGACTATAGTTTTTGCATGTAGCGCCACCCGTATTGGAGTGAGAGTCTGTGAACTGTATCTTTGTTGTTTTATAAAAGCTGAAAGTTTTTCAGCGCATGCTCCCAACATAGGTAAGAACGTTGGTGAATCATGAAATTTGGGTTATCATGGCTTTGGTTTATTATGAACATAGCTATTATGAACATAGCTATACAGTCTAAAGTGTTATATTAGGTATAGGGTGTTTATCTTAATTAACATAAGAATTAAATGTGGTAAACAGACACTTAGATTGAGAGAGACAGAACAGATTTTTGAATGAACAAAATCATTTAATTGCAGTCCCAATAATTAAATTTAAATTAGTAAAATGTGAAATTTAAAGTGATGGCCGCGTCGTGTTGTGGTTTCGATAACGACCACCAATGGAATAACGACCACCGCAACTGGTGGAGTGAAACTTAACATGATTTTATACGTTCTGCTGATCGTCTCTGCGGTTCGTATTAATCTGCTTGCAATAAAATTGTGAGGCAAAATTGGGCACGTTTATTTAAGTTTTCTGCATTTTGGCTGGAGGTACAAACTGTGTAACGTGAATCTCACTGTGGAATCTTACGTTTTCGCAACAGAAAATTCCCACCGAAACGTGTAAAATGTTGCTAAGATGGGGCCGTTTGGATCGCACTGTCAAAATTTTATTAAATCTGTGGTAGAGCCAAGCTATTAACACTATAAGTCTAGGCGCAGACCAACGACTTTTTCTCGGCCGATAGTTTGGCCCGATTTTAATATGTATGAAAATCAAATTGGTGTGGTGTGTGGTTCACTTCCATACATGCCCATACTGATTAACTGCCCGACTAAACTATTTAAAGCCGACAAAAAGTTGACGGTCTGCGCCTAGGCTTATTCTACGCCTAAGACAGGGGTATCATAACCCTAAGGTAAAAATGTTTTATTATTTAGAATCGGTAGTAATTAAGTCCACATTTTTTAAAATACTGTACACATTCAAAATTTTTAATTCATATCCACCCATTTTACGAGTATGTATAACCTTTTTAATGCCCATCTCATTACCTTCTAAAGAGATTAAAACGGAGCTAGGAAAGAGGAGGTCCGGCCCTCAGCAAGCCCAGAAGAATTATGTGGCTGAATTAATGGGATTCAACGTTAAAACCCTTTGCAAAAAGAACTTGGGAATTTTAAGGGATGCTGGGGAAAGATTGGCATTGCGTACACAGTTTAAAACATTGTGCTTACCTATGAATTTTCATCAGTAAATGAATTATTATTAAGTCAAGATTTTCCGGTTGCACTAATTGCGTTAAATCATGGGCTTTCCATGCTACCAATCGATCAACATGGAAAGCATTGGGGGAGGCCTATGTTCAGCAGTGGACGTCCTATGGCTGAAATGATGATGATGATGATGGGCTTTCCAATTTATCTAATAGGTAATCTAAATGCATCTCGTCACTAATACATAAATAAACCTAAAAGTCATACATACATGTAACTTCTGAATACCATCAGAATTTATGTTAAAAATCCACTTTACTTTGATACAAATTTTGTATTCTTCATGCTACCAATGCTACCAATCGATCAACATGGAAAGCATTGGGGGAGGCCTATGTTCAGCAGTGGACGTCCTATGGCTGAAATGATGATGATGATGATGGTCTTTCCAATTTATCTAATAGGTAATCTAAATGCATCTCGTCACTAATACATAAAGAAACCTAAAAGTCATACATACATGTAACTTCTGAATACCATCAGAATTTATGTTAAAAATCCACTTTACTTTGATACAAATTTTGTATTCTTAAAACCGTACTACGCGAAGCGATCTATTTTCTTAGTAGAATTTTTTGTCATACAAATTCGACACCTTTAGTAAACAATATTGATACATTGTTATTGAAATTGAGAATAAATTGAAAGCAGATTTCATTCGCTTTCCATCAGTCCTTTCAAATAAAGAATGAAATGAAAACAAACAAAATTGGAAACCGAAACCACTATCCATTTCGGAGGACCTTCCAACCGAAATGTATTTCCATAAAATACTGCAATACCAAAACTCATAACCGGGATGCAAATGTCACTATTAATAAACACAGGCTTAATAAGAAATTCTTTATTAAAACCAGGAGCGACTGCCTAATTTCCATACTGTCAACACTGGTAGACCGGGCGCCCGGAGACACAAAGAGCGCGCGAATCGTATATGACCTTATGGAGCGTTGTCTTTCATATGCATATACACACAGTCATGTTAATCTGACGAATAACTCTACTTGATTTTATGTTGAATATGTGTACAATGCATCTCACGCAGAACTTATTAATTTGTGCTAAGTAAATTCAGATTAGGTAGGTACTTACCTACTTCATGAATTGTAATGTGTTAACGTGCACATAATTATTATTATGAAAGACGGTACTTTGTATAGCATTCATGACCCCTTTTTTATAGCGTCAATTTTAAGTATTTACTTTTCCCTCATGAAAATAAATTGCTGCCAAATAGGTACTGCTTGCCCACTTATTAGTAAAAAACCATAACCTAAACTCTTAAAATTAAATTCAAAATTAAACCCTACTTCATTTATTTCAAATAATATTAATATTATGAATACTATTGGTTGAATTGTCTACTAGTGCTATTTAATAGTCTGGATATCGCCAACTTAACAGCAAAATGAACAACTGAAACAAAAACTATTTGCTCATCGCCGCCTAGCCTACAAGCAAAATGAGGGATGCATCTCATACACAATGTTGGATAGAATACCACCCAAGGGTAATAGGCAAATATGTACACACGGGCTCGGATTGCAGACGCGCGCGCTGCGACTACGTATTTCAGAATTAGTCAAATAGTTGCAGTGAACTTGCAGTTTGATGAAAATTCGCGGGGATTGTTGATTGTCTAAACGATGTTGGGGATATGAGATTGAAGTTGAGGGATGTGGAAGTGATTAACAGATAGATCTGTTGCAGTGCACATTATTATGATTGAAATGAGAACTGAACTGTGAGGGTATTGCAGGTTTTTAGCATCGAGGTTAGGGTAAAATAGATATGGATTGTAAAAGGAACTTTGTAGTTTTTGAAAAAGCTGTGCACAATGTACTATTCTACAATGAACCATTCCTTTTGAATAAAAGACCGTTTAAAATATTGGAACTTTTAAATTGAATGCATGTAACCTAGCTGAAATTTAAAATCCGTATCCATTTGAAGTGAGACACCGGTAGCCAATATGAACCCGTGTTTTCCAGACACATACGCTCGGCATGTATGCAGTGATTGCAGCGGGTGTTATTGAATCCACCTGTGTGCTATGACTTGACATAACGTTCAATGGATTCAAAGCAAAAGGTACGGCTTGTGTTTTATTCAGTTGTATTATGTAATTTTGTCATATTTTGTACTGGTCCATGTCATCAATATCGTAATTTATGTACTTAAATGACAAAACAATTTGTCGAATATGAACATTGTATCCTACCACATCCTGACAATATCCTACTAAATGTAAAAGTTTGTAAGGAGGATAGATGTTTGCGATTCTTTTTCTGTGTGCTTACCATGAGTTTACGTTAGGTGAGCTCGCTAGCGAGTACGTCAAAAATCTCTATGAAGATTTTGTTTCTTGAAAGTAGCCGCTAGGGGCGCTGCACGATATGTCATACAATTAATGTCATTTTTTTACGCAGTCGCTAGCGAGCACACCTAACGTAAACTCATGGTAAGCACACTGAACGCGTTTTGATGAAACTTTACAGTGCTTATTAGTGTTTATACATCAGAATCACTTCTTCTTCTTCTTCAATCAATTTACAACGATCTATGACAATTTAATAATAACGTAGAAGTTATAATCGTTACGGGTGAAGCACCGCGCTAAAACTACTAAACTGTAAAGTGATCGTGATTGGGTGTGAATGAATGAATCAGTGTGTTTTGACAAGGAAATACTCGTGCCTATCTCATTAAAATTTGACCCCAGCGGGAATCCGACCTGCAACTTCACTAGCTCACTAATTCCTTAAGATTAAAAGCTGCTTTACAATTAATAACTGGAAGGCTCAAACCTCGCTTGAGTAAATCCAAAAAGACTAAACATGAGTAATCCTGCAAACTAAAACAAGGTGAATAAAATTGTGAAAGTAAATCCTTTTTACTGTCGCATCGCTCTTAATTTTAATGCACTGTAATCTCGGGGTCCATTAAAAACTATAAACACCAGGACATCAGGGCAGGCGTACATTTTCTCATTAGACCGAAGTAACTACGTATTATAGCGTCGCTTTTTATCGTCTAGATAGTAAGTTACTAAGTTAACAGTGATTTAGTTTGGATTAGGTACAAAAGTGGGGTAATTTCTTTGTTGCCTGTACGTAACAAGTTACATAGGTGCTTGTATGAAAAAAATGCACAAACGATTAATTTAGTTTTCGCATTTCTATGAGATTAACATCGTCAACTTAATTACTTATGGCTAATAAATGGTTCTTAAGAGAAATACGCTACTTAAAATGTAAACCGTAACCTTTTCAAAAAGGGAGTTAGTCTTATTTATTTAGAAGCTAATTTCAATAAAACTTTAAGTGGTTTTAATTATAAAAAGGGAAGTTTGTCTCGCTAATTAAGTTTTTTATAATAAAGCATGGCAGCAGCAAGGCTTCATTAACTTTAACTGTCATCTAAATACCTGATCCAGAATTACACTAATAGCCTTAATAAGCTAAATAAACTCTAAATTGCACTATTAGATAGCAAACAGCTGTAAAGGCTTATAATATCGATTTTATCTAAAATTCTGTATGTCCGTTTAGTCTCAATCAACATAAAATCTCAAACTTCGTTTAACGTTTTAGTAAGCTAACTCTATAACTTTACTACCATCGACTCTACTATCGCGTTATTAAAGAAAGGATACACCATAAACGAATACGGCCAGTTAAAATATATATCCCCTGGGACTAAGCACGGAAATTAACTGGGTTTTCTTGTCACACAGAATTAATAGGACTACCTACTAGTGTTTACACGGGACGTTCATTGGGTTCATTGGTTCACATATTATGTTACAACGTGTTCTTGGGGGTGTTATTTTGTAACTAAGATCTGTTAGTAATATCTATACTAATACATCAAATAAATCGCACCTCCCGCGACAAGCACTTTCAAACGTATGCATCCCCACTTCCCACCAATATTGGCACCATTTCAAAACCTAGTTCTAACCTTCATTTTATTAAAGGAAAGGTTTTTACCCCAAAAATGTGTCTTTAGAAGGATCCAGAGTCACTTCTTTAAAAAATAGGTAGTAACGTTTGAGCCAATTTTTATGGCTATAAAATCATTAAGTTGGGATTAATCGCTATCCATCTGTTAAAGAGGACACGTGAGATCATTATTTGGTTTTATAACCATAAATATTGGTCTAATTGATCCCAGAGGTGGGCCCAAAGTGAGGTATTTATTCAAGTCACATTTATGGTATATGTTAATCATTTATTAAGAAATTAAATGTGTTTTTCTTAAAGGATATTTATTGGGCTTTCAAATAACACCAATATTGTTGGGGCACCATGATTGTGTCAGAAGAAATTCTTTAAAGTTCGCGTCGCGGAAGGTGCGGTTTATTTGACGTTGAGTATATTATAAAGCTGAAGAGTTTGTTTGTTTGTTTACTTGAACGCGCTAATCTCAGGAACCGGTCCGATTTGAAAAATTATTTCAGTGTTAGATAGCTCATTTACCGAGGAAGGCTATAGGCTATATACCATCACGCTACGAGTAATAGGTGCAGAGCAAAAATGAAAAATGTTGCGAAAACGGGTTTTCACGCGTACGAAGTCGCGGGCGGCCGCTAGTAGATTTATAAAATCAAGAATATGTTGTAACACATTTTCCTAATTGAAGTTTAAGGTTGTGTTTAAAATGTCCTAAATTGAAGTTACTTGTGCATTTAATCAGTAGAAATTGTATTTATTTTACATAGTCAAGGTTTTTATGAACGGCTACAATGTAGTGAGATAGAGAGTTGTACTGACATGGTAGACCTGGAAAAAGGCATTATAATGATGAAATAGCTGCACTTAGGCTTAGTTGCATCACCTAACTTTGACCGTAACTATAACGACAACCGGCGTTTTTTGTGTGGAGTTTGACAGATTTTTGACGTTTGTCAAAGTTAAAGTAAGATAGTGCAAACTGTAACCAAGCCTTACAGTGGTTTGGAAATTTCCTTTACCCTCTGTCTATTTCTATGAGTACATAAAACTATCAGTTGCCACAACCTATCTACATACTACAAGCTAATAATAAGTTCGTCTGAGACTGTTTAAAAACACAATGTGCGTTATCTTTCAATGTATAATAAATTCATTCTTTCCATGTAAAATACATATAAAAAGCGTTACCTAAAACAAAAAACGAATCTTCCAAGAAAAGAGATCGCGATGAATTTGAAATTTGAATATCTGGACGTTTCATCTCGACGCCGAAATTGATGAATCAGCTGCGACATACTTTATTAGATCTTGACTTTGTTTTAGCGAGGAAATAACGATGTTAATTCAAAAGAAATGTGATAAAACTTTTTTTAATGGAAAAATGTTTTATTGAACTTCATTTCAACCTAGTTCTGTCCACTGCTGGACAAGATTTCCCTAAAGATTTCCATAACAACCGGTTATTTGCGACCTTCACCAGATCGTCGGTACACCAAGTGGGAGGCCTGCCTACACTACGTTTTCCGGTTCGTGGTCGCTACTACATAATAAGCACATAAAATTGTGTTTGTAATAGCTTGTTATATAACACAGGTAAAAATTTCTTACCGAAGAAGTAAAACATGAACTGCGATGTAATTCTAAATAGCTTGATCTAATAGATTCGTTAATATCTCAGATGTCACGAAAAAAGTATGGCTGTTACATGGAACTACTTGTTGTAAAATGCTTCACTGCTATCCGCATTCAGTCTTAGGCCGAGTTACACCACCTAACTTTAACCGTGACTATGACGATAACCGATGTATTTTGTATGGAGTTTGACAGATTTTTGACGTTTGTTAAAGTCAAAGTAAGATGGTGCAACCCAGCCTTATTCGCGTATCAATAATAAATTAATCTATCTGTTTTGTATCGTATGAAAACATTCATTCATTCATCCAATAGTTTTTAATTCTGGATACGTATTAAAATTTCCCAGAAGCCAGTTTATTTATTTATTGATGGATGTCAGTAATAAATAACCGCTAAATATTGCTTAAAAGCTGACATTTGTTGTTCTAGGAAAACCAATATTGTAGATATTTCGCTTTTACAATTTTGCAGAGAGTGCTAGCTACTATTAAGGCGATTAGAGTCCTCAATCCGCGTCAAATGGGCATTTTGTAAAGCCTACTCCTCTTTTACTGCTGGACAGAAATAGTTGAAAAAAATATATGTTATACAACAGTTCAAGGACTACATTTGTGACGTTTGAATTTTCGCTACGTCTCTTTGTTTTGGATTAAAAAAATAAATACGGGACATCGATTTTTTACTTAAATTCCCTACTCCTCCAAAACGGCTATGTTAATTTAATAGATTTTTGCACGAATAGATTAGGAATTCTTTAATCTTTAAATGACACGTTGCATTTTTTAATCGAACAATACTTTCATTCATAAATTTTACTTTTGATAAATTCCGAACGTTTTGCTGTTGAGGGGGCCTTCGCGGGGTGCGGGCGGCAGTCGGCCGCTGGCCTTCAGACGGGGAGGTTGTGTCACTCGCTGCAAACTGACATTAGCGATCAAAATGAATTTTTTCTTTGACTGAGTTGCACCACCTGACGTGACCTAACTTTGACCGTAGCTTTGGCGTTAACCGGTGTTTTTTTGTATGGAGTTTGACAGATTTTTGACTTTTGTCAAATTTAAAATAAGATGGTGCAACCTAGTCTTTGTTTGACAATAGTTTTTATGTCAGAGTTGTTCATAGAGCACGTTCAGTCAGACGATACGATTGAATTAAGGCATGCTCGGACGCTATTATCTACCTAAATAGAATCAATTAGTGTAAGAAATTCGACTCCAAAAAAAACGGCACTAGATAAGTAAAAGTTGAAAATATATTCCGTTATTTATTTACTAGGCCTTTGCAATCAGTATCCAAATTAGGAGCGAGTCAGAATCAGTAACTTAATCGATTTACGTGAAGAAAACAATTTATATTTTTCATACTTAGGCTCGTTGCAAATGGGCCATTTAGAATTAGATTTTCGATATGTTTCTTCGCGAAAATACGACAGTTAAAAAAAATAAGATAAAGTGGTATTGATAAATTGTTCTATAGAGCTTATTAAAAAATGTGGATACTGATTACAAATGCCCGTATATCATGATTGATATTTTCGGAGTCGGTGACAGCCTACCTTTTGGTGATTCGTTTTGGAGTTGGTTTTAATTTTTGGTGAAAATTGATTTATTTCATGCCTTTAGTAGACTATAGGTACTCAATAGACCTTGTTGTTGCCACTGAAGGTGCATAGGTACACAGTACATTGATACCATATTTTTCATGTTAAGTGCAAATAAACTTCCCTAAATTACCTAACCATGAAACGTACCTATAGGCTATAATAATTAAAAAGTTTCGTCGATAAAAACTGAAATCCTCTTATAAGATGATGAATTTTGGGAGCATGTCATGAAACTAAAATTATTAGCATACAAAAACTTGTTTTTATAAAAAAGGTTTTTTCTTTTAATTTATTTTTTTATTTATGATGCGGAATTTGCTGCGGCGTAGTAGCAAAGATTTTTCGTTATGTAGCTCGTAATAATTTCGAAGAATAGGGATGTTTCCTGGGTAAAGCAAGAGTCTGAATTAGTCCGTCGGTCAACTTACCAAAAGAATACTTTAAATGTATTTTTCACTTTTTTAAACTTATGAAAATTTAAAGAGATAAAGCGCGCCAAAGTTCAGAAGAGGCCCATGACGTTAAGGCGTGCTTAAAATTGTTGCGATTTGTGACGTCACGCGGAATTTCATCGCATCATAACTTCGTAATTACTTGTTTGTTGACAAATAAAAATATCCCGTGTCCAATATTTTTTGATAGTGTAATTGACGGACTAAAAGTGTTTTTTTAAGAAACTAGCCTATTCCTACGGCCACATTCCAGCTCCATCATCAGACCCTGTTTGCCTTTGAGAATTGAAGTAGGTAGGTACTCATGATTTTTAAAGTAGCTTACTTACATAATATTACTTACTTATATTTATTTAAATAAATAAATACAAATCAAACGAGCCTAAACTCGATGGAATCGTTTAATCCCGGAGTTGCTATGGGGCCACTGGCATTCCAGCTCTATCATCAGATCGACTCCATGTCATCACAATATTGCATTGTCATCCGAATTACCTACATGTATATCCAAAATTTTAACTCAATCAGTTGTTGAAGGATTTTTAATAAAAAGGCGAGATTAAACACATTTTCAGTTTATTCTTCATAAGTGACACAAAGAGAATGACAATAGACAAAAGAAGAAACATTTGCTTTTTTAAACCATAGACAATACTACTATGTGTTCCAATACCTACAGTTGTCGTCAGGAAGTTGGTCTAACAAATTCAGCTTGCAAGATTCCACCCGAAGTTTATGTAGGTAACTTCGGGTGGAATCTTGCAAGCTTACATGTTCAAATTTCGAGAACGGCTGAACCGACAAAAATATTAGAAAATTTACAAAAAAATAAAAAATATCCCGTACAAAATGTTCATGGATTGTGTTATTTTTATTAAATACCTTTACGCCTGAGTTAAATGACACCGACATCAAGGTTCATCAATTCAAGTTTAAAATAATAGGCAGTAATGTCATGAAAAAAGAGCTTCTATTCTGTATCTACCTATGCCCGTGTAATTTTGATCGGTGTCAAATCGGTTTTTTCGTGCGGGGTGCGCGGGTGTTTCGCGCGGCGTGAAGGTCAAACGCCCAAGGTCATTGAGGACTCTAATCGCCTTAATATTGTTGATTGGAAAATTTTAATGATGAGGAAGTAGAGGCTATGTATGAGGACATAAGTAGGGCCATACATACTACTAAAACCTACTTCAATGTTGTTATGGGGGACTTCAACGCGAAGCTGGGCATGCGAGGTGATGATGAGCTGAGAGTGGGGCAATTTGGATGTGGGCAAAGGAACCCCAGGGGGCAGAGGCTGGCCGAATTTCTGGAGAAGGAAGACCTCTTTGCGATGAACTCCTTCTTCCAGAAGCCGCCTCATAGGAAGTGGACCTGGACATGGATGAGTCCCGATGGTTCTACGAAAAATGAGATTGACTTCATCATGACCACAAAGCGACGAATATTTAGTGATGTCTCCGTGATCAACAGGGTGAAAACCAGTAGTGATCACCGAATGGTCAGAGGCATACTAAATATTAACGTCAAGCTAGAAAGGTCCCGTCTGATGAAGTCTACGCTCCGACCCTACAATTCCCATATCCACTGCCCCCGAGAGCTTTCAGCTCGAGTTGTCAAATCGCTTTGCATGCCTGGAAAACTGCGAGTCAGTGGATGAGATCAATAACGGGTTCGTAGAAACTGTCCAGGCGGCTGGGTTTAAATTCTTTAGACCTCGTCGTAAAGACAAGCCGCAAAAGCTCACCGACCACACCCTCAACCTCATGGCAGAACGACGTGCAATGACGCTGCAGTCCTCCGTTGACGCTACGGCATATAGGCAGCTCAATAGACAGATAAGGAAGTCCTTGCGACATGATATTCGCAACTTTAATACAAACAGTATTAAAGAGGCGATAGAGCGGAACCAAGGCTCCAAAGTGTTCGCAAGAGACAACTCTATTGGGCAAAGCCAGCTGACGAAGCTAACGACGGCGGACGGTAGTGTAACGTCAACAAAAGCCGAGGTTCTGGGTGAGATCGAGAGGTTTTATGGACAGCTATATACCTCGGTCACCAAACCCGTTGATAGCTCAACTTCAGATCCAAGAGCTAAGCTAACTCGACACTATACCGAAGATATCCCGGACATCAGCCTATACGAGATTAGGATGGCTCTCAAACAGCTAAAGAACAACAAGGCACCGGGTGATGACGGAATAACATCGGAGCTTCTGAATGCGGGTGGAACACCGATACTGAAAGTCCTTCAGAGACTCTTTAACTCCGACTTACTCCAGGGAACTACGCCAGAGGCATGGAACAGAAGCGTGGTGGTGCTCTTCTTCAAGAAAGGTGATAAGACCTTGCTGAAGAATTACAGACCCATCTCGCTTCTGAGTCATGTCTACAAACTGTTTTCGAGAGTCATCACGAACCGTCTCGCGCGTAGGTTCGATGACTTCCAGCCTCCCGAACAAACCGGATTCCGAAAAGGTTATAGTACCATAGACCACATCCATACGCTGCGGCAGGTTATACAGAAGACTGAGGAGTATAACTTGCCACTATGCTTGGCGTTTGTGGACTATGAGAAGGCCTTCGATTCGATTGAGACTTGGGCAGTGTTACAATCTCTCCAGCGGTGCCGTATTGACTATCGGTATATCGAGGTGCTGAAGTGCTTGTACAAAAACGCCACCATGTCGGTCCGAGTACAGGAGCAGAGCACGGGGGCGATTCCACTGCAGCGAGGCGTTAGGCAGGGAGATGTTATATCTCCGAAACTGTTCACCGCTGTATTGGAAGACGCTTTCAAACTCTTGGAATGGAAAGGATTCGGCATAAACATTAATGGCGAGTACATCACTCACCTTCGGTTTGCCGACGATATTGTAGTCATGGCAGAATCGTTGGAAGATCTTGGCACAATGCTCGAAGACCTTAATCGAGTTTCCTAACAGGTAGGCCTGAGGATGAACATGGACAAAACGAAGCTTATGTCGAATGTCCATGTTACGCCCTACCCAGTTTCAGTTGGGAGCTCAATTCTCGAGATTGTCGACAAGTATGTCTACCTCGGACAAACGATCCAGCTAGGTAGGTCCAATTTCGAGAAGGAGGTCAATCGTCGAATCCAACTCGGCTGGGCAGCGTTCGGGAAACTACGCAACATCTTTTCGTCCAAAATACCTCAATGCCTGAAGACTAGAGTGTATAACCAATGTGTGTTACCAGTGATAACTTATGGCTCGGAAACATGGCCTCTCACTATAGGCCTTATACAGAAGCTCAAAGTTGCACAGCGTGCTATGGAGAGGGCTATGCTTGGTGTTTCTTTGCGAGATCTAATCAGAAATGAGGAGATCCGTAAACGAACCAAAGTCGCTGACATAGCCCGACGGATTAGCAAGCTGAAGTGGCAATGGGCAGGGCACATAGAACGCAGAACTGACGGCCGATGGGGCAGAAAGGTTCTGGAATGGAGGCCGCGTACCGGAAAACGCAGCGTGGGACGTCCACCTACAAGGTGGACCGACGACATCGTAAAGGTAGCAGGGAAGCGCTGGACGCAGACCGCTGCCAATCGATCAACATGGAAAGCATTGGGGGAGGCCTATGTTCAGCAGTGGACGTCCTATGGCTGAAATGATGATGATGATGATGGAAAATTTTAATACTGAAACAGATAACACTCATTGCATTAATTATTTTTTCTAATGAAACACAAAACAACAAATAAATTAGTCTCACTATTATTTTATTAACAAAGAATGCATAAATTATGACTATCGATTTGGTAATAAAATTAACAATTAATGTTCGCGGAAATCATTAAAACGATCAATTCCGGATTAAAGAAGATGTAAACAAAAGCAATGTTTGAAAACTGATAATGCCAAGTATTTTAATTTTAAATTAACGCCCGTATTCACAAACGATGCCTGCGTAAGTGAAGCAGCAAATCGAGCGCACAGCGTTGAATAGAGCTCTGTGATTGGTTTATGTGTCACCCTGTGCGTCCACGCGCACTGTGAGACCTCATAGTATTTTTTGTGAATACGAGCGTAAGTAACTAGATTATTCTCCAAAACGAACTAAAACTAAAACGGTTAAGCGAAAGCTTCATAGCCTAAAGCTAAACTAAATAAGGCGGAATCAGTGAGCTTTCAATTAAACGTTTTACTAGGCCAAAATTAACCAAAGCACACAAAATAACACTTCACTAATTAAGTACTAAGCACACTAAACCTCCACTTGGCTGGCTCCAATCTGAACCTCCGCAAAATCGCCGCTTTAGTGGTCGCAACTTGGCAGCGTGTTTAAGGATCTGTCACACTGGATGTGTTCTGCGGTCAGGTTAAAGTGAACGCAGCCCAGATCATGTATGAACATTGAACAACTTCGTCATTAAAAAAACTCATTAAAACTCATTTATTTCTGTAAATAGGCTTAAAAAAAGCACTTTTACACGTCCCAGTATTAACCCTACCACTGCTTCAGGAAAATAAATGGGCCAGTGCTGAGAAGAAGCAGCGCAAGAAACTCAGTCACTATTGTCAGCCTCTTTTTCAAAGGTTTACATGCTTTAAAATGTACAAAGTTATAAATATTTATGCGAGCTAGGCAGTAACGTATCCCAAATATTTTTATCTTTTAAATAATCATCGACTTTATAGTAGCCCTTTTTCATTAAGGTACTTTTAATATAATGTGCTTTGAATTTATGAATGGGTAGTTCTACAACAGTTTGTGGTAATTTATTAAAGAATTTAATACATTTTCCCATAAACGAATTACCAATCTTGAAATTTGGAACGGCAAGTTTATTTTTGTTTCTTGTATTAAAGTCGTCGGTCTCTATACATTTCGTATTGATGTGATCAGGGGGCGTAGTGTGAGTTTACGTACGCACCTTCACTCAACCGCTGCCCGCGGAACGCATCCAGTGTGTCATGTCCCTTAGTGGTCGCAACTTGGCTGTGTGCTTACCGTGTTTTCCCATGCAGACAGATACGAGACGCATTCATTGTAATTATTGTGGGAACGAGGTAAATTTTAGATAAAAGCGAATGCAAACTACAGAGGTACGGTTTAGTGGATGCAAATTTGTATTGCTGCCTCGAATTTGTAAAGTGCAGCTGATCTGGTTAGTAAATACGTATTTAGTTTCTACTTTTTCTTATGCAAACGGCGTCTTGGGTAAAGTTTCGGGATGAGACTTGGTCTCATCTTATAAGCGATCTTCATAAAATTACAGGGTGTTAGGTAAATGCATACAGATTAGGTTTAGCTTATTAGAATAATATGGTTTTAAAGGACTTAACATACCCATTGAAGACTATCTGAAAACACCTGGGATAATAAATCTGTGAAATTTTAACGTTGGAATTGGAAGTAGTTAATACATTCACTAATCGTCGTTTAAGTTCTATCACCACTTAATTAATTTTTAGCAACTTTTCAGGAGATTGGACGAAACGACACGTCTTTCGATTCTAGAGAATGGCATCAAAATGACAAAATATCTTACGTCGTGATAGAACTTAACCGATGTAATGTACATGTACTTATCTTGTTACAGTAGAAAAGGATAATACTAATATTTATAACCCTTTTCCTTTTTTGTCAAAACATGACCCATCAGCTTTTCTTATAATAAGACAGACAGATAAGACATTTTCTGTAAAATTAGAAAGAAAGAAAGAAGAAAGAAAACAATGTTTTTTTCGCAACAAACTCAGGCAACAAATTAGTTTCTCTACGATATTATGATACAATACTTTAATAGACCCTCACCCTCAAGTCTTTCCCAAGTTTTCATCAAGCAATATATCGATGCTATTCTATTTCAAAGCATATTCATCGCATCGTGTCGCCAGGGAGCACATGTCCGTTACAAGACCCGCCTGATTGACTTATGGACGAAATTCGGCTTCAACGGAGGCATCTATTGCCTATCATAGCATGTCAGGCAGACAGCCCGGTCAGGTTTAATTGGACGGTCAATGGCTTTATCTATTTATTGTACCTAGGAAAATACAGGGTGTTTCAAACAGTAGCCAGATATTTAGGATGGATATTCTATTTTTTTTTTGGAAAATCTTGGCTGAAGGCTGAAAGACTGCTAACGGAAAGTGGGAAAGAGGTTCTTCGGATTCTTTAATTAAAGACAAACTTCAACTGCCGAAGTACAACAATATTGTTAACATTGTTGTTATGAGGATAGACTTAGATTAGTACACTGTGGTACTGTGGTAGTTAGTCAGGCGGATTTAGAACATATCCATATCAATCATAATCAACCGAGCTGAAAATTTTACCCTCTCTGAAAACCCGGGACCTGTGTATCTCAAACAGGTCAGACAGGTGACCACCTGTTACCACTAGGCAGTAGTGACCACTAGGCGTACCTAAAAGGTCATAATCATAATCGCTTCTAGACCACACAGCAACATTTACTATGGGACTGATAGAGTCGCGAAAAAAAAAACAGCTGCTCTAAAAGAAGTCGCTAAAGATTAAACCAATATGAATAAAACAGTCAATTCCTGAAGCATCAATAACATCGACTCAAAGGAGTGTCCATGCCGTCCAAAGTCGCTTTAAACTACCGATAAATAACGGTCAATAAAAATACTCTCTAAACTCTACAGTTTAGAGCGCCTCATACATAGTAAAGTGGCCGAGGACTGATATTGCTTGGTACAGTCTGCGCCAATAGAGTGTGGCTCTTGTAAATAAGAAGGAAGAAATACTGAAACCATCTTAGATAATACAACTTTTGGAATAGGTACTCTCTTGCAAATATCTCTACATATTGTCGCCTGAGTATCGTACTCCGCGTAATTATTTTTGGAGTTTGACATTTTGATATCATTCGATTCGGGATTATCTAAATCTAAAAATGTACACTTGAAGGCTGAATTCCACCACCTAACTTTAACTGTAACTATAACGATAACCGGTGTTTTTTGTATGGAGTTTAACGTATTTTTGACGTTTGGCTAAAGTTAAAGTAAGATCGTCAGCTTACTTAAGTCTATCCGACATACCTTGGATAAAAAGCAAAAATAACATGCCTAAATGTTTTCATACAGGTTATTTTCAGTTAAAATCAAACGCTTAAAGAACTTTTAAAGGCAATATCGTGCGTGCCTTCGCTGTGGATGTTTCCAGACTATATTGGTCGCAATATTGGCTATTTCTCCCGCTGAGTGTACTGTCTACAGACACGCTATCTCTCTTAACATCGCAGTTTACTGCGACCCAGTGAGAATTTCAATGGGTCCTGAACACCCGGTCGGGTATTGGGAGTGCATCTTTCAAAGTGGTTGTTACAGAGCATTGGAGCCTTTTATCTTTTTATTTTGATCTTTTCTTCCCTTTGAAATAGATTTGAGAAAGATATAGATAGATATTTATGCGAGGCTTTTGATGCCTACCTTCAAATTACAGAGTAAACAAGCGAGCTGTGTTATGAATGGATTTTATCACAATTCAGTAAAAAGTTGTTAACTCTAAAAAAGTGTCACAATTTCAAATTGCTTTCAACTAAAAATGGTACAAAATTATTAACATAATATTTTATGTTTTTGAATTTAAATCCGATGTCTTCATTCGCAAATTTGCAATTTAAATTACAGTAAAATAAAGCAAAACACCTTCGTTTCAGCCAAATGACGTCCACTGCTGGACAAAGGCCTCCCCCAAGGTTTTCCACAATGAACGGTCCTGCGCTCACCTTAATCAAGACACCTTAATCATTATAAAATATTACAGGTTAAAAATTAGGGTATCACCATTGTTCTAAGGCGATCGACATAAAAAACCGAAGGTAAGCTTAAAGGTTACGATCGCCCGTAAATATCTCGTATACGACCTGCCCCGATACATCAAGCGGACTTACGGCAGCGAAAAAGGTGCCCAATTGCGTATAGCTCGCTCGACGAAAGTTGAGGCGAAGAAACTCATAATACAGGTGTAATATTGAAAACAGAACACAAACAATAACACACTACACATTCAAGTTCAAATATCTAATTATCGAGCTACCTCGCTCTTGTTAAATTTCTGCGAGCAAGACAGAAAGCACTTGTGAGTCCGAATACGCAAGATGTTAGCATAGACAGCGTAGGTATATTATAGAGTGTTTTCTTTTAGTTGATCAAACAAAACGGGTTCATTCTACATTCTACTACAGGGACAATGTCAAACTCTCAAATAAAATAGACATTTCTATACTAAATAACTAATTTGTATGAAAAGCTTTTTTTAAATATTTGAACTTTAGTCTCTTGGGAAAATTTGGTGCATTTGAGAAGCAATCCTTTTTGTTTGATCAAATATAAACACACTGTATAGAAACAGATCTTTGCTTGTTAAAAGCCTCAATTCTTGTCGCGCGACCTATACCCTCGAAACGTCAATAGAAAAGTCGCGTTTCAAACAAAATTAACTCCAGTCATTAGCCGGGTATGTCGGGCATTTGTCACACTCAATTTACCCCCAAAAGGGTAGCGTGGCCAGGAAATGAATCAGCCGATTGATGCCCGAATCCACTACCTGTCTACTAATCGAAAGGCCGTGGGTTTTGGACGTTTTTAGGTTTAATTGAATTTATGTTACGTATGTGAAGAGGAGGAATACCTACATACCTATTGGTTTTTCAGGTAGCTGAAAATTAAATTGTGAATCCGGATCATGATTAGTTTAAAACCAGTTGAAGGTTTATTTCATGGTGCCTAAATTTAGGACTTTACCTAATTTATAATCACTTCTATCAAAATACTAGGGGAGACCTAGGAGAGTTGTGACAGAGGTGAGTTGTGACAAGGACGATTTCTCCTTACTTAATATAGTTAGGAAGCTGGTAAAAACGCTTGTTTGTCGCTTTTAAGACGCTCTTCTTGACTAAGTACCTGCGGGCGGCGCAAGAGGCACGGTTACGTAAATATGACGTCTGTGTACAAAAAAATGCGAAAAGTAAGTTTTTCTTCAAAATTTTATTTCAATTTATATCATGTTTTAGTATATGTACACTGTTCTGTTATTTTTTCTCAAGTTGCATGGTTATTCAGGTCTCGAAATGTAGCACTGATCTTTTGTGTGCGCATCGTGTTTAGAAAATAAAAATTATTATTCGAACCAAGTCGTCATTTTAAACACCTAGGAGAGTTGTGACAGGCTGTCACAACTCTCCTAGCTTACTAAATTTTTCTGATGGGCCATTTCCACAATGTTTTTAGATGTTTTTTAGTAGGTTCATAATTTGTATAATTGCATGCTGTTACTGTTTTGATTCAGAATGCCTAATAACTATACATGAAAGCCATATAGAGGAACTGCTTGTTAGAGCCGAAATCTAGGACGGGGCTTATGAAGTGATTAGGTTAAAGGGTTAAAGTTTAAGATAATATGCTGCGACCTCTTACAATCTAAACTTGTCAAGATATATGAAGAAGAAAGAGGCTTATCAAGTAAACCCAGAAGGCGAAGCTCCGTCTATGGATTATACCACGACTATTTTATTTTTACAGAAGAGGAAGAAATAATTATATTAAGTGACTATTATTACTTAAAAATATAGTAAAAAAAATCCAGTGTCGTGGGAGAAAAATGAAAGCTGGAGAAATGGCTCAATCTGTGTAACGACATCCTATAACCTATAACACAGATAATAACTATTTGTTTTAATTAGTACTAAGGGATGATTAAAGTACTTTTTTGCTAAAAAAAATCATATTTGATTAAGTTTAATAGTATTTTTATATCTAATAGATGAAATACAATGCTGTCACAACTCACCTCGGTACCTGTCACAACTTACCTCGGTGCTAGGAGAGTTGTGACAGAGGGAGTGGTCTAAGATTTTGGTGATTTTCTTAGAAACCCTAATACTTTAGTTAACTTTGGTGATTGTTTTGAAAACAGAAGGAACGGCGCTACATTAATTTGTATGATTCATAGCTGTGGAATGTTTTTTGACCGAGATATGGCCCCTAAAGTAAAAATTGTCACAACTCTCCTAGGTCTCCCCTATAAGGTGTATTAGAACTTTTTTAAATTTAGTAACGAAAAAATGTCCACTAGAAATATTCGGACCTAATCTGATACGCAAACTAGGTAGTATAACTTCGATATAACTTACCTTGTTACCTATATACTTATTTACGCCTTCAATGATTATCCTATCATCATCCACAAATCATCTTACTAGCTCGCGAAACCCTAAGTGGTCACATGAGACCGCGGTAACAATTGATTTCTATGGTGTCTTGATTCGCTGGTACTTGAAGCACTAGAGATAAAAAATTGGCACAAATTGTATCGAACTCATGTCATATTATCAGGTAACGTGGAAATGTAGCATAATGGCTGCAAATAGTTCACTGTTCACCTAAAACTATATGCACTAAAAGTCACTAAAAGCCTTCGAACACATCGATACGCGCAAGTTTTAATCTGCGCATAATCTAACTCTAAAATATTAGTCGGCAAACCGCCACCAGTTTGTTTTGAACTCGGCCACCAACAAACTAATTTTAAATACAAAACTTTCCTTTTAGCCCCATTAATATTTAAATGAAGCCCTTTACACGGCGTGGAAAAACAAATAAAATTTGTTGCATACTAAATAGTTTTAAGATCAAAGAATGCTTGATGAGGGTAGATAAACTTTGAGATTTTTGCATAAGCTGCTGTGGGGATTATATTATAAATATTCGAATAACAGAGTTTTAATTATACGTAATTTCTTACCTTAATGAGATCTGATGGGGAGATCTGGGAACAATCTAATAGACGCAACTTCCTACCGAAGTCTTTCGGGAATTGAAATGAGAAATCATCATCATCATCATCAACAGCCCTTTACAGTCCACTGCTGGACTATGAGCCTCCTCCACTATAGTGGAGGGTTTTGCTATGATCCCCACGCTTGGCAGGCGGGTTGGAGATCGCAGTTTTAAAATGTTTTTCAGAGAGCGCTGTTGCCCGTTCTCTGTTTGATGTGTAGTCCCTAAGTCGCGTCCGAAATGAGAAATGAGACAAGTTAATTAAAAAGTCATAACATTGAATTAAATATTTTTTTATTCAATTCTCTTCTTCTTCTTCTTCTTTTCGTGTCGACAACAAACCTACACAGTGTCAGCCCAAAACTCCGCCACATGAGTGGCGTTGTCAGTAACACTCATCAAATCCTCCTGAGTGCAGTTGCTTGGGCACTCAGGGCATGACATCAGGTGCTTCATCGACTGGGGAACAAAACCGCACCTACACTCCATGCTCAAACCATCCAAGAATCCCCACCTGGCCAGATTGTCCTTACTACGGCCAACCTGCGTCCGAAGTCTATTTAAAGACTATTTATTCAATTTATCTCATCAAAATTAATCTCTATTAATGTAAAAACAACGGATAAGTATTGTATCGCACTCGCTTATAATTGTTCTTAGCGTTATAGCCTACAAGTGTACCTAATGAACCCAATTTCACTAATTAATAAGAACCCCCTTCTAGCAGAACGCGGGCCTAGCAGGAGGTTAAATTAGTGTTGGGGTAAATATACCGAATTGTCTATCGATATGGATAAAACAGATAAAAACATATTTGCCACAAAGCAATATGAGTTTTAATAATAGTTGAAATATAAGTTAATGAGCTAAATAGAAACATTGTTAATAATGGGATTGAAGAAATTTGAAGCTGGGAATAAATACAAAGAAATATTTGTGTGATAATAGGGTATAAGATGGGTGCTATTTAGTGATACTACTAAAGATAGAGGCATGCGTTGTGAATTTTGTAATAAACATTGATATGGTTAGCATGCCACAACACATATAGCTAATGACTCGGTTTGATTAGTACCTAAGCTGTACTAGTTGATTACCAAAATACGGTAATTGTCGCCACTCTTGTGGCGCAGTTTTGGGCTGACACTGTGTAGGTTTGTTGTCGACACGAAAAGAAGAAGACGGTAATTGTTAATTTATTATTTAACTAATTTATTTATTTATTATTAAACGACATCGATACTGAACACAACACTAACGAATATGAATACGACGAATTAGAAACGACGGCACGCGGCATGACGTCGCTTAAACGAAGCGATACCGTTACGTTTTACATTGATCTTGCCTGTTGATTTTAATTAGGGAGCCTGCGTGGAGTGTAATTGAAACAATACAAAACGTTGTCTTGGAAATTGAGAATGCCATACACGTTTAAAGCAATTAACCAGGTAAGATGGATAGAACAATGGAAAAGAGTAGAGATATTAAGACAATACAATCTATTTTTTTAATAACCTTGTCTTTAAACAGAAATAATTATTAAAAAAATCAAGCTAACCAGAGTTAGATAAGAAACTAAGGTAAGGATTAAATCACATTCACTACACAATAAACTTAAATTAATCAACAAGTGGTATGAAATGAAATTGATTTATTACATTGAATAAAAGTAATAGTAGTGGCATATTGAGGTAAAATGCTATGATCAAAATAGAATCGGGAAACAAGCTATTAAAAGAGCAGATGAAAAGTACGTAAAAAGGTTGTTTAGTAGAAGCAAAAGCGTAAAAACGCATGACGTCTTTTATTCTGTGTCTAGACAAAAGCAGACAGACAGGTCTACCCACCCAGCAACTTGCACCGATTTATGCTTAATATGTATTATAAATGCGAAAGTAACTCTGTCTGTCTTGCTTTCACGCCTAAACCACTGAACGGATTTTGATGAAATTTGACATAGAGATAGTTTGAGTCCCGGGAAAGGACATAGGATAGTTTTTATCCCGGTTTTCGAAACAGGGACGCGCGCGATAAAGTTTTTATGTGACAGACAAAATTCCACGCGGGTGAAGCCGAATAATATTTAAATAAAAAATAATAAAATAAAATAGCTATCTAGACAAAAGCATCATTTATGGACTCATACATCTTGCAACTAGGACGAAGACACTAGTTGCGAAAGTTCGCAACTACAACAAATATGGCTCATAGACCATTGCCCTCCGGGGCAACGTCGTTAATAATTCTGCAAGCCAGCAACTTGCACCGATGTGTTAACATCACTCAAGAGTCAACTTTTAGTTGGCGCCCGGGGAAAATACTGGCAACTAATAAATCAGAGAAAAAAACTCTTTTGATGAACTTTTTGCAACTTGTTTAAACTTTTAGAAAAGTTTCAGTTTATGTTTTGTTAGATAATTTTATACAAAATACTAGCTGTGCTCGCGACTTTGTACCACATTGAGTATGAAAAAATTGATTACGTGCAACTCAGACCTACTGAATACACACAAAATTTCAAAATCGGTCAAGCAAGAGGAGGTTTTTTACAAACACGGTGTCACAAGAACTTTATAAAGCATGTTATAGATATAAAATCTCTACTTATTCAAGAGCAAATTGTAAGTTCTACCATTTTAACATGTCGTGGTGACTCTAATACAAATTCAACTGGCAGTCATCTTCTTTTTCTATACCTAAGTAGTATGAATCGGTGTAATTGGATTCACAACCCAAGAAAAAAATCATTTGATTCATTTGCTTGATTTTTCTTTGGTTGATTAAACATACTTACACTGTAACTGCAAAATATAAAGCTCACTACTACTCATATTTGAAACGTCACGAATATAATCCGCTCAAAACGACCCAACGCCACAGTTCAATTTCAAAATGGGTTCATTTTGAATTCACAATACCCGACTGCACCATGAAATTTTAAAACATTCTCCAGACCTTCTGGTCTAAGTGGCCCATCTGCTTCTAAATGCATCCGTAAGAGCCATTCGAATACGGGCTCAGTGGTGCGTGGTAATCGTACGAAGAACATGCTTTTTCATATTTGTTATGGAACATGAGGGGTCCCTAATTATTATTGAGAGCGCATTGAAATGGTTTGCTTAGAAAAGTCGGACAAAATTAAGGTGGATTTATATTTGTGTCAGACGTGTTGTGTCGTGACGCGACGCATCAAAGCGGAATCGGTTTCACTATGTAATTTGATTGTCAAACTTCAGTGTAGTGACGTCGTGGCTTCTGACGTCAGCGTACTAAACGTATGAAAGAATTTTACCGTCTAGAAATTGATCACATGGTAAACGTTTCTCTCACATTGTCACTCTTTCTCCAGAGACCTCATGTCTCTCATGTTGATGTGGTAAGATGCGACTAAGGGAGATATATGAACAAGAACATCGAGTCTTCTAAACCTATCTGGCCAGAGTGCAGGACAAATCCTCCCATTTGCTTCTAGTAAATCTAGAAATGTTTTCCTGCAGTGGAGACTACTTAATACCCGTACGCTGCTTGCTTGCTTAAGTAAAGTAGCAAATCGAACGCACAGCTTTGACTAGAGCTCTGTGATTGGTTCGTGAGTCACCCTGTGCGTCCACGTGCACTGTGATACCTCATAGTAATGTTTGTGAATACGGGCGTAAATGACCTGAAGCATTTCTTCTCAAGTATTTAGATACGAAACTTGCGTAGCTAACACTTCCATATTTATTTAAATTAAAACTAAAGTAATAAGTAAACTTTGTGGAACCTAATGAGGTTACAGTGGCCGCGTAATATGGCTCTAGAGTACCATTAGTTGGAACCTAGATTCAAGCAGAACTAACTAAGATGCATCTTAGGAGAAATGTCGTTCTTATGTTTAAAAGATGAAGTTTCAAGTTGAATAAAGTTTGTCATTAGTTGAGAAAAGAATCGTGAGTTTCCAATCAAATGTTAAAATTAGGTCTACAATTTCACCTTTAGGACCGTATTATGAAATAAAAATAACACTCAAACCTTGATTCAGACTCAAGAGGCTCAGAAGTTAAAATAATATTGAAACTCGACTAATCACAAGCCTTAATCCCTACTTGAGTAAAAAGCCAGTTTTGAGTATCATTGTAAATTATAAATGTTCTATTTTATTTTGAGTAGCATTTTGTAATACAAGCCTAATTTAGTCATTGAATCTTTCTTTACATAGTATAATTCGCTCCCGCAGTCTGTATGCTGAGATTTTTAAAACTACGCGACGGATTTTATTGCTGTTTTCAGCAATATATAAAGTGATGAAAGAGGAAGGTATAATAATAATTAATTCAATTAAAACATTTGGATCTAACAAGGGGTGAACCCTGTTACCGAAACTAGTAAAAAAATACTGTGTTTTCAGTGTCAGTGATTCCTCGACATTTGTAGGCTAACATAGAAAAATTTAACTTTGTATAATAAATACGTACAAAGCCATTATATATAAAATACATGGTCAATATTGAAACAATAAAGCAGTATCCTTGAAAAACGTCAATATACAAAGTGTTCAAACATGAAATTGCACTCAATACGTTCGAAAACAACATATTCGCAAATAAAATCGATGCAAATCCAAATCGTTCTACACCAGATTCTGTTTTCGAACATTTTTCGTCTTCCATACAAACAGATCTACAATTTGACAGCGAGGTTTCAGGCATTACCATATTGGGAATACGAAAAATACCTGCGGGTGGTTGTGTAAACAAACTTGTCTTTGAATAAGATATTTCGTGTAGAAAGTGCAGGAACAGGGCCGGACTATTAACACCTTTGCTGCGGCAGTAACTTTCTGATACTTTCCATTCCTGCGGTACAAGGTCAGTAAACCTGGTATTAAAACTTACATTGTGGCGGCACAAGGCTTAAAGACCTTGTAATATTTAAGATATATTAATGTTATTTTTGGCTTCATGTTAATAGATATTGTGTTTTTTTTCTTTGAATATTAATAATAATGCATTTATTGACATACACCTGAAGGCGTTCGTGAATAACTTGTTTAGTATAAAAATTATACCTATATTCAAAATACAAGGCTTATGCACCCTGTGCCGCACTGAAGTAGAGAAGTCTGGTGGGTATTCTAGGGATGTGAAATACAAATATCGATAGTTTAAATTAAGTTTTAAGAAAAAATTAAAAAAGTAACAAACAAAGATGTTTTAATAATTTAGTCTAAATATTTTACAAATAAGACATACGTGCATAAATACTTAAATAAGCTATATTTAAAGAAAACATATTATTTAATAACATTTAGTTACAACTTCAAATGTTTGTCTCGAAAAACATTATTTAAATTAGCAATAAATCGTGTAGCAAATTAAATTATAATCAATTTGCAGTTTTGATTTTGTTTGTTTCTCTTGACGCCATGTCGACATGTGCGTTTCTTACGAATGCGAGGCAACACTGGCTGCACGAAGCTAGCGTGGGGTGCGGTACCAGGTGCGCAGGGTACAAGGTGCTTCGACCTGGTTTCGCATTGTGAAGATATTTTATTACTTCCGTGCGGTACCAGGTCTAAAAACCTGGTATTAAGGTAGGTACATCATTGGATTCTATTTTAAGAATACATCATAGATATATATTCATCACTTTCCTACACCGGACCCAATTGAAGTTATGCCTTTCGCACGACAAGGAAGACTATAATTTTCTTAGCCGCACGGTAAGCGAGACGTACACAAGGTCTATAGACCTGGTTTCGCACTCAACGTGTTAACGGACTTGTGGGCCCTAAAATTCCAAATAGGAGTACCACGCCAATCTTGTTCTGTAGATGCCGTCAAACTCTTCTTACAATGTCAACAAGGGAAATGTAATGAAATGACCATATTTTATGCTAACCATAAGAAACGCTCTAATGCTAGTTCTTATTGCTTGTTTTAAGTGATTAGTTAATCTTCTTGAATATTAATCAAGAGGTGTAATGATTAGATATTGGATAATCTACTCATGAAATTGAAAAAATGTACCTATCTACATATTATGGTTCTAAGAATGGATCTTCAGGATAGACCAGAATAAATATTACTTACATGTAAAGTATGTATTTCCAAAGAGTTCAAGCACTATTTTTAAGCAGTGCTTAGTTCTTGTCTGTGTACACCAGCAGGGCCCACAAGCTTTGCCTGAATACGGCCCAGTCCTGCATGCATTACTATTCCGCGGGTGCCCCTGAGTAATGAGGGAGCGAGCTACCAATACTTGCATCGCACAGCCCGGGGGATTCAGAGGGTTTGTAAAGTATCTTTATTTATTTTTCTAAAAGAACATGACGTCATGTCATGTAAAGTGGCCAAGGTTTTAAAATAACTGAAAATCGAGATGAGGCACGCATAGTCAATACATTTTTCACGAAAATAATATCTTGCCAATATTTTGTTGATAAATAATATTAAATCTTGTGCCTAATATGAATAACCATTCAAGTAGGTTAAACCTTCTATACTCAAAAATTGATTTAAAATCAATTTTAAGACTGTTTCCAAAATTTAATTTTCAGTAAGCTCTTCACAGGCTTCAATAAGATAATGTGTTCTACGTTGCCTCCTTTTGACTTTAAGTTCTTAAATAAGTATTTAAAATGTGGTTTTAATTTAATAATTCATATCTTTATACAATTTCAAATAGCTTTTTGTTTTAAACAAAGGAGACTTCATTAAAGTCATCAGTTAAATATGTAAATATCTTTAAGTAAAATTCGGTTCGCTACTCCTGAACTTGCCCCACTCATTAAGGAGGAAAGTTTTTGCAAGAAGCAAGGATTTCCTCTGTCCCGCAAATAATGAAGAAACCGAAAAGGAACGCCGGGGTATTTCTTTAGCAATGGTAATTAGTGACAATGGAAAAATGCAGTGGAATTTAGAGTCATATTTTAGAGAAAAGGATACGGTTTTTTTGGGGGTTGCTATTGATTGGGAGTTTCGAGGATTTCTGGAACTTGACGGTGCTTTAATTGATGTTTTATCACAGGGGCTTGTGAAAGGTTAAAATAAAAACTTTGAGTATATTTTGTCCATGGCTTTGTTTGTACAAAATTACATTGGTATCATTGATATTGGTGTCAAAGGGATTTTGTTTGTAGCAACGACGAGTAAGGTTGATGTAAAATCGAAATACTTGATGGTGTTTCTAATGATGGCTTATGCGAAGGATTTTGTTTAAATAAATTAATCAATTATATTTGTCTGATTCTTTGAGTATTAGTTAACAGTCCCAAGAGAATTTGTCTGAACAAAGTCAATGACTACTGAAATATTCTAAACATAGCAAAGTAGGCGTAAAATTAATTAATTCAATCGTTAATCAATTTTCACTTCTCCTTCACGAAACAACCTAATTGATCAATAATCAAAACAACGAAGCGAATTCGATTCCAATCCTAGTTTGGTCGAGCGATTTAGTTAGATGAGTTTAGCCTCCATTTTGAAAGTTCAATGCAAATTCGTAGCTGGCTTAAGGTAATTGTACACTTACAACTTGGGGTTTAGACTATGAAAACATTAATTAGTATAAATTTGTTAAGGCAATTACACAGAACACAATGCTATTTCGTGTAATGAAAGAACAATGATGAACGATGTAACGTTATGTTACCTAATAATCTAGTATTCTAATAATATTTTTTACTGATA
This sequence comes from Ostrinia nubilalis, assembly GCF_963855985.1. Taxonomy (NCBI): domain Eukaryota; kingdom Metazoa; phylum Arthropoda; class Insecta; order Lepidoptera; family Crambidae; genus Ostrinia; species Ostrinia nubilalis. Next base: position 12,637,043 of record NC_087103.1, read on the forward strand.
ATTAATATCAGTCACTTTAGAGGTCATTTTAGAGACTGAAATGCTTAAATCATAGTCTACGTTTTTATCTACTTCAAACTGATTTTTAGCTGTATTCCTAAATGTAGCAAACAAAATTAAAGACACATTGATTCAAAGTTTTTGGACACAAATAAGGCCGCCTAACATACACTAATCGACATTGAGCTGTTTAAGTACCTAGTGGTACAAAAACTTTTATAATAATTGCATTTACTAAATTACCTAACCTAGGTCTCATTAACCGACTTCAACAAAAGGAGAGGTTCTAATTTTCTAGATAGAATTGAAGATACAATAATGGTCCAAAGCAAAGTAGGAAGTATTTCCATTTACACTTTTTCTTAATTAAGGCATTCCAATTTTAGTAAGTCTAAAAGGAGAAATTTTACCGGTAGACATAATTCCAAGACAGATCTAAATTCAATTACTGTAGCGTCTAAAGAGGTTTAGTTAAATGAGTTTGGTCGGCGCCATTTGTTGTTAGAGTTAAATGCAACCCGCAGCTGGCATGTAATTTATTGAATGATACTGTTTAAAACTTTAGCAAAGTCAGAAACGAAGATATAACGCAGGGCCGAGAGTAGAGCCTTGTGGTACTCCTCTAAATGATATAACGCTTTGCTAAGATCTACAGTTTACAAAATTATATTTTGATTGAATAGGATATTGGGTTCTGAAATTAAAATTGGATTTTACGATACGAATGACGTATAGTCAATAAATATTTAAATCATAACTACAGCACTGTTCCAAAAACAAATTATAATGTAAATTTAAATAACTGTAATTACGGAAGCGTGAAATCCATAACAATTTATTTAATTAAAAATGAATTCGTCAGCTTTAGTAGCTGATGGTATTGAATTCGTAAAATTCAATTGACTGCTTCAATAGGCTTTACAAGTTGATTTTCGTTGAAAAGGATAATTTGGTTTGAATTCTGAAAACTCCATTGTCTTCCCGATTCCATATACAATGGGACGAAGGCTTGGACCGTTCAAACAAAGTTAAATACAATTCCGAACAACCACAGCTTACACTCGAAGTTGAAAACTATGGAACTTTAACTTTTCTAATACGCGTGTATAACAATTGCCAGCAATATCGTCCATTTGTAGTTAAAATCGTTTCAAATGATATCTCGTAAGCGTATAATTGTGTAATGTGAATTCGTGTACATGCACACCTGAAACTTTTTTATTTATAACCAGCGAGCGATTATAAAACGGCGAAGATGGACTGATCGTAACCCAGTCGTAACCAAAGCATATTCAGCGTAGTACGAGGGGTTAACGGGACTATTAGTATGTAATTTGCGCAAAACTAATATTTTCCAAAAGAGTTATAAAACACGTACTATTTACTTTGTAAGAGTATGTTAATATCCCTAAGCGCATGCAAAAAGCTCAATGTAACCCACGTGAATCCTTTCTAATGAAGGGCTTTAAGCTATTCGACTAAATCCTGCTATACCTATCCAAACTATTTAAAGGGGAGACGTGAACGAATTGTAAATTAAACTGTGATCCCAATAGAGGGTCGGGTCATAAAAGGTTTAGTTTTGTTATTATAAGAAATGGTATGGCTTGTAATACGATTGTTTTGGGTATTCTTGGAAGAGAAAATTGGCTTTTAGAGACGGCTCTTTGTAGTAATGAAAGAGCTTTGATGATAAAAATGTGGACGGCTAGTGGTAACGCAGTGAATGATAAAGTAGTCCAGAGAAAATTTTACACGTTGTGCCGTTGTAACTGATATTATTATGTATTTACGTGCCGTACATGTGTGTGAAAAATGCGTTGGTGCATCCTTGAGGTTTTTCTTACGCAGTAAGTATGCAAATTGAAAGTCAATGTGTGTCCTATGTTTTATGTTCTTCAACATAATGTTGTATTAGTGATTAGTTGACCAATCGATCGGATTGAAAGTAACTACATTTTGAGAATCGATCGGATTACACGGAGTTAGGAGCATTTTGCAGCTTTCAGCAGGGAAGCACTGGACGCAGGCCGCTACCAATCAATCAACATGGAAAGCATTGGGGGAGGCCTGTGTTCAGCAGTGGACGTCCTACGGCTGAAATGATGATGATGATGAAGATGATGATGCGCATTTTGAGCTTATTTTTTATTTCTTACTTTTATTATAATAAACATATAAATCATTACTAATCTATCCGTATATTTTCCTACAATTCTTAGTTCCACGTCCACCAAAGTGCTTGTTTCGCCTCACTGGGCGAGCTCATAAATTCAGATTTCTGTGCCGACTCCCATTTTACTAGTTGAAAGGTACTTTGGGAGAAAAAGTAGGGGTATGGTTGAGGGTTAAATGGTCTATACCCAGCTGTACTCTATGGCACAATAATAGATGATTTAAGGCTGTGATTGATAACATCGGAAGTTTTTAGTCGTTAGATAAAATAAAGGAGACGCTTGAAATTTACGTCTGGCACTATATTGCCATTTTTGTATTGAAATTAGTGGTTGTACGGGATTAACTTTCAGACAGCTTAAATCATTTCGTTTAATGATAATCTTGTCCTCATTTAATTGATTCGTCTTTATAGTAAGGCTCAGTTCTGTTGCCTTATCGTACATAATCTTATAATCTTTTTGTGTTATCAGCGCTAGGATAAAACATTGTCAAGGTATTCCAACGGTGTTGACAATGACTATCGGTTCGAGATTCGATGAACACTAGTTTGATCTCTGTTGATCGCAAGACGCTGTAGTCGTGTCGGCAGCCTATTCAAGATTCGAAGAACCGTTAGGCGTTGACTGCTGAACTTTAATTGCGGTGAACCCACTCCTTACACAAGCATTTATCCCCATCCTTCCCTCATCTTGACGGTGAGCCGATCTGAGTTGTTTCTCATGGGCCGGATCAGGCGGTGGTAGTTATTTTACTCTTTATGCCTCACCAGGTGGAAAGAATGAAGAAGAAGAAAAGAACCAGGTGAAAAAAAAATCGTCTAACGGTGGTGCCAATAGTCTAACCGAGTGGGGAACAAACCGCCGATTCGAATAATCAAGGAACTTTTGTATGATCTCCTTCTCCGTCGATCGCAAGATAAGTATTTTTATAGTCTATATAGATAGAGCATTAAGTATTTTTATGACCAATTCCTAGATTTTTTAATAATAGAAGGTAGTTAAAAACCGGCCAAGTGCGAGTCGGGCTCGCACACCGAGGGTTCCGCCGTACAAACGTAGCGGTTTACAATTTATGACGTATTAAATCAAATTACTTACTTGATTCCGTTGCGAGTAGTGGCGAATTTCAAAATATGCGGTATGATTATTTTTTATTTATTTATTTTTCCTATATTTGCATTATAGGTAGGTACCTACCTCAGCGTTTTGAATTTTTGCGTTGATTTAGAATTTCTCACAGTTTAGAGGCAATTAGATTTAAGAAGTGTTTGATATGAATTTCAACTTTATTATCTCTACGCGTTCATGTGAAAAAGGGTAGGTAGTAAGTTTATAATTATTAAAAAAATATTTTATGTCATGTAAGCAAAAATAATATTTTAAATTTTATATAACTTCAAATTTATCATTTTCGCAATTTTTCCTTTATCTGTACTATATAACGTTGCTTCGTGCCGAATTTCAAGATTCTGAGTTCACAGGAAGTACCTTGTAGGTTTTGATTCCCTAGCGTGTGACGGAAATTCGTCTAAGGTGTCGGTATAAACTGCTGTATCTTTTGATCGCGTTAACTTAGAAGTTTGATTTTTTTATTTCTTAAAGGGACAATAGATCTAGGTATTTGGTATAAGTTTCAATTTGATACCTTTATTCGGTCGTGAGAAATAAGGTAGTAAGTTTCATTTTATTAAAATATTTTTATTATATTATATAACTAAAAAAATGTAATTTTCGCAATTTTTCCTATATTTGCATTATATGACAATGCTTTATGCCAAATTTCAAGATTCTGAGTTTACGGGAAGTATCCTGTAGGTTTTGATTCCTTTGCGAGTGTCGAAAATTTGTTGAAAATATCGACATAATCGGCTGTATCTTTTGATTGGCTTGGCTTAGAAGTTTGATATTTTCACAGCTTAAAGGGACAATAGACCTGAGTATTTCATGTGAATTTCAGCTTGATACGTTCACGCGTTCTTGAGATAAAGGGTCTTGACAGAAGGACGGACGGACAACAAAGTGATCCTATAAGGGTTCCGTTTTTTCCTTTTGAGGTACGGAACCCTAAAAAGGAGTAGGTACTCACAACCCCGATGAGCTGACTGAGCCTTAGCCCTATCTTGACGGTGAGCCGGTCTTCCATGGGCCGGATCAGGCGGTTGTAGTTATTTTACTCGTATATGTGTCCTAATCTTTATGCCCACAAGCTGGGAAGAAGCGCCTCAGTACAAACAAAGTGACAATAGCCTAATCACGTGGGCAACGGACTGCCGATTCGAGATTCAAAGAACGCTAGTTTGATCTTCGTCGATCTGCAGACGCTGTATTATGGTGACGAGAACCGCTTACCTTACAGCAGTTCACATGGAGCATATGTAATTTTAGTTATGACAAATTCCTAGTTTAGTTTTATAACAGTAGGTAGTAAAAGGAGTAAGTACTCACAACGTCGATGAGCTGACTGAGCCTTAGCCCCATCTTGACGGTGAGCCGGTCTGAGTTGTTCCCGACGGGCCGGATCAGCCGGTTGTAGTTGGACAGCAGGTCGTCGTACAGCCGCTTCGCTTCAGGGTTAGCGACGGTCAGGCGGCCCCACACGCACAGGAGTCCGACCACCAGAGCCAACACCATCTTAGGCTAACACCACCCCTGGGGACAAGGAGAAAGGTGACTTGAATATCTGATGCGAAGGTCGCTTTTTAAAACAAAGATCGATTTTTTTCTTAAAAATGGTTAGTAATTTGTTATTACACACATTACTAATAGAATAGCAGAGTAAATACAAATGAGTAGGTTATCTTCATAGAAACGCACGGGCGCGGTTTGTATGTGAGCGCGCCAACACGTATGCGGCGCGCACGCACACACTGACAAAATTTAGAGGGATTAGCGGGGAGCCAGTCGTGGTTGCGCCTAATTTGATCAGTGTGTGCGTGCGCGCCGCATACGTTTAATATTGGCACGCTCACATACAAACCGAGCTCGGTGCGTTTCTATGAAGATGACCTACTCATTTGTATTTACTCTGCTAATAGTCCCGTTAGACACTCGTACTAAGCTAAATAATATGCTTGTGTCACGAGTGAGCTCACCACAATAGTCGAACGGCGGCGGGGACCGAACCCACGTTCCCCCGATCACGAGTCGGCCAGTTGGACCCCTTCACCGTTCGGCTATCGTGGCTTCGAATTTGATTGACATCAGCCATAGTCCTTTAATTAATCTCGTTCGTTTCAGCAAAATGACGCCTACTGCTGGACAATGGCTTCCCCCAAGGGTTTTCATAATGGCCAGTTAATTCTGCGCTGCCCACATCTAGGTGCTTTCTACGGCTTTCACCAGATCGTCGGTCCACTGAGTGGGAGAGTAAAGTAAAAAAAATATATTTGTAGAAATCCTTAGGGGAGGCCTTTCTCCAGCAGTGGACTTCCTACGAGTATTAGCTTAAATAGTAAAGTATAATAGAATAGGACATGTCATAAGAGTCAGCCAGCGTGACGCTAGATTAAATTTCAGGGAGTACTTGTTAGTTTCTAAATCAATCAAAACTTTAAGTTATAAAAATAACAAGAGAAAGTAACATAAAAAACAAATTGACGCAAAAAATAAGACCCTTAATTTTAATTAGTTTACTCTCCAGTTACAGTAAACATCCGAAAAAGTTCTCTCTCGTTGAACGCTGGGTATTTTTACTGGCATTCAAGAATTCCAGTTAAACGTAAATTGCTTTTAACGCCACTCAGATAATGTAGTGATGAGGGTCAACTCTGTCGATATATTTGTATAGTTACCATACTTTTTATGAGTGTACCTACTTATATATTTGTATACGTCTGTCATACTTATTTAGTGAATGATATTGCTTATAAAGTCTTCTTTAAGAATATGGACTAAAATACAATAATATAATGAAAGTTTATGTATAAATAGTAACCAATTTATATCAAAAAACCAATCCTTTTCTGTTATAAATAAAACTTAATTAATAAAAATGTTGTAACTTATATTGAAAGCTCTTACGCCTTAGCCAACCAATGAGGGTTTACGCGAATGAAAAATCGCGAGGTCCAAATGCTGCATGATTGGTTATTTTTGACATGACATTGACAGATATGTCAAAATCCACCAATCACGCAGCAGTCAGACCCCATACACGTCCCGCCATCTAGCGGATCTTTCATTCGCGAAAACCCTCATTGCAAAATGAAAATCTCTAGACTCACTTGTGTGGATTATTAAGTACTTACTTCAAATACAAAACTTATTTGTACATAATAATCGAATTGTCCTTACAAAATTCCGCCCATCACTAGTAGCCAATTTCTTATTTTCTATTATTATTCCAAGAGACTCTCCAATTGGTTTAAGATTCTATTTATTTCCTCTTTATTGTGTCAATTAACGATATTTTGTGAAACAAAGACTTCTGAAGTCCATTGTTCTTTTGTTTTGTTTTACGTAGTTACCGTCTTCTATTGGTCTTGTACTCGTATTTCAAAAGAAACGTACCTATTTGAAGTGTCTATTAAAATAAAACGTCTAAAGACAATCTGTGTGCCTACCATGAGTTTACGTTAGGTGAGCTCGCTAGCGAATACGTCAAAAAATTCTATGAAGATTTTATTTCTTGAAAGTAGCCGCTAGGGGCTCTGCACAATATGTCATACATTTAAATGTAATTTTTTTACGCAGTCGCTAGCGAGCACACCTAACGTAAACTCATGGTAGGCACACTGAGTCCCTTGAATATTAAACCTAAGGTTTAAAAATCTTCTAAATATTAGGTTATAACTCAAAGGTGACTGACTGACATAGTGATCTATCAACCCACAGACCAAACCACTGGACGGATCGGGCTAAAATTTGGCATGCAGGTAGATGTTATGACGTAGGCATCCTCTAAGAAAGGAGGTAAAACGGGATCCACGCGTATTATTCAAATTTTTAAACCAAACGGCAAACAGTCAGCAAATACAAATACAAATATTTTATTTAGATAACACAACGTTTACACGCTCATACACAATATTATTATGATTCAAAATATATGAAAATTTTGAACATTCAGCGTTTGGGAGTTTAAGGCCGGGTAGCAGAGAAAATGGCGAAAATGAGGTTTTCATTTTTCATTTTTGAGGCACTAAACAGTAAAATTAAAGGCTAAGATTTTTATTGGGCATAGTTGAGGATATTTTCTAGGGCTATTAACGGATGGAAACACGATTTGATGAAGTTGACTCGATAGAATAAATTCCCAAAGTTACCTCTATTCGTTTTCTATTTATGGTTTTATTTTTAAAATAAGCGATTTGAGATTCTAAATCTTTTACTAAACTAAAGTTCAGAAATAACTTGAGGGCTTTTAACGGATGAAATTTTTATATTGCGTCTTATTTAGTTACTATGTTAAAAAATGTGGAAAAAATCGTCCATGACGGCTTGGACAATCTCAATCAGTCGCGCGGTGGCGCTTACGGAGGACGGACGCGTGTCAGTTTTTTGGCCGTGACAGTTCGCGATTTGTCAATATTTTTGACAATGATGACTTTGATGAGTCACAGTATAATAATATCAGTGTTACTGGAGAAAGCTAAAATTTTTGATAATTAAGAATTATCAATTTTGTCTACCTATTGAAATTTAAATCGTTTGCATCCTTTTAAACGAAGACTCTACTCATGATACATAGTACATTCCTCAAATATGAGACAAAACCAATGAGTTAAAATTACATTTTAATAGTACCTACATACAATTGTCTTACACTCTTTAGAAGAGCACACTGATACAAATAAATAATAAAAAATTAGGTCAGTGGGTCAAATATAGGGGCAGCTGCACGTCACTGAAAGACGATTCTGTTTACTCGGCATCTGGGCTGGAGAACATGAACCCTTGTTTACAGATGCAGATGTAAATGGAGTTATAACTGGACAAATTTTACATGAAATGTTTAACAGAAATCAGTTAAAAGACACATACATGGAATACCAATAAGGTTGCGGAGGGAAAGCTACCTATTATAAACTAGCGGCCGCCCGCGACTTCGTTCGCGTGGACCTCGTTTTACCCCCGTTAGATATCATGTTGATAGATGGCGTTTCACGGGCTTCCCCCGAATGAATATTTACGAACGTCATACAGTAGTTTGTCCAGCGCTGTAGATTTTAACCAATGACGATAGGTAGATGGCGCTTTTTAGACACGTCTTATTTATTTATTGAAATTTATTTGTCACATATCGTCATAAGTTAGCCTATTTATGTTAATCTGGGTTATAAACAAAATATTAATGAATTCAAAAAGAAAAGTGATATTCACCAAATTAACACTAGAAATAAAAATAAATTGGCCATACCCGCTTTTAGACTTAATAAAGTGTTTGCCACATTTATGGGACAAGGTATCTATTTTTATAACAAAGTCCCTGATAAATATAAAGAGCTACCGTATAATAAATTTAAAGGTATAGTTAAAGATCACATGCTTAAAAAAGCCTATTATACAACTCGAGATTTTCTTAATGATAAGTCATCCTGGGAGTAGGATTATGGTCCTCTCATGCTCGCACTAAAAAGAATTAAAATGAAAAGTAATGTATAAACTAATAATAATTTCTCAAATGTTATAGTGTCATGCTTCTCAATCTGGACTGTTACTTAGCTTTATTATTAGTTTTTTTTTAAAGAGATAACTTGGAATTGTCATTCTCACTAAAATGTCTCTGGGGTGGTGGCGTAGTGAGGCGGGTCGTTACATTCCCTCTAATATGGTCGAGTGAAGCGATGGCTGGTTCACTCGTCATGTCTGTGAACAGGCGCTGCTTTCGGGGACTGGTCAATCCAAGTTATTCAAATTTATGTATGCGAGTCATTTCTACTAGTATCTTAATATGTAAGTCTAGATATTAGCACGTCACTACCTTGTTTAATATACCACGCAATCTTGTATACCCATTCTTATAAGATACACCATACAAGAATGCATGGTAAATTCAGTGAACTGCTCCTGAATCGAATGTACCTACTACTACTATTTATTTATATTAACCGGCAGACAGTGGTGACTGAGTTTGTTGCGGCGCTTCTTCTCAGCACTTGCCAAATGTTGGTCTCGAAGCGCTGGTAGGGTAAAAAGATTATGAGACATGTAGAGGCTCCTTAAGAGCAAAATGACGATTTGTAAGAACTATTTATTAGTCTAAACAAATAAAGAAATTTTGACTTTGACTTTGAAACAATAATACTGTAAAGTTTCAACAAAATCCGTTCAGTAGTTTTTGCGTGAAAGAGTAACAAACATCCAGACATCCAGACATCATGACATCCAAACATCCAAACTTTCGCCTTTATAATATTAGTAGGATAGGATATTTCACAATCCAAACTAATATTTACTGTAAGTAAATGCTAAATAGTAAATATTAGTTTGGATTGTGAAATATTTAAAATAAAAAAAAGAACAAAACAAAATAGGGTTTCAAATATTTCAAGAAAAAAATTAAAAACTATTATAAAGCTCAATTTTGCTCTCATGGAGCCTTTACCTACTCTGACAAATTAAGACTTAGAGAAGAATTTCATACTAAAACTATTTAACTGTCCTGCATTGAAAAGCTTGATCGGGTACAACACCTCAAGTTATGTCAGAACTTGATTTCATTAAAAGACTCCGAATATCAAATCGCTTAGGTATCTAAAGTCAAACGATTCTGAAATGTCAAGTGGCATAAAGTTGGGACTAATGAATAACCCATTAAGATAGTAGCGCCCTCCTGTCAATGACATACCTGGAACGATAGAGTATGGGACAACTAATAAAAATGCTTTGTCCTAAATGACTGACGGATATCGTAGAGACCTAAATGATGGAAGGTGTGTTCTTTGTATGACGTAGGCATCTCATAAGAAAATATTTTCCGAAATGGGGTCATGAAATGAAGGGGGTGAAAAAAAGGGGCAAAGTTTGTATGGGACAAAGTGATTCCTTGGTTCAATCTACTTGAAATTTAGCTTAACAATTCCTTAATATAATTCATGAAAGACGTGTGGAACGGGTAGAAAGTCATTTTGGCAGTCATTTTCTTCGAAGTTGATATCAATACTACTTAGTGTGCCTTTGATTTAATTACTTTTTATTTTTACAAGTGTTTGAAAACTCCATGTCAGATTGTGTTCAATGTCAAGTGAAATCTCAAATTGAAATGTCTCAATCTCAATGAGGAGACTGTATTTATTCCTAGAATTCCTAACACCGTCAAATTTCCCTTTCGAATTCAAGACAGTGCAGTTTCCCATCAGTCTGCTTCGTAATGACTATAAACAAAGCTCAAAGTCAAACTCTAGGGACCTCTGCTTGAACTCCCATGACTGCACAGAGGTATGCAGGTAACCGCGTGTGATGCTCATAGTAATTTTCGATACAGAACCCCGTACATACGTCATACATATTATAGATGGAAAACACCCAGACCAATACAAACAAATATGTTTTTGCAATTTTAGTATGATATTTTTATTTATTAAAAAACAAAGAGACTGAACAAAATTCATGCGTTTACTGATTAATGTTATTAACCACATGCAAAGCTTCGTGAATTGCAACAACTATAACTTATTATCCAAGCTCTAAATAATCGCTACTAAGAATAACTTATCATAAAATGTTTTTCCAATCGCTCAAGCACCCAAGGGCCTACCGATAGGTCGGGTGACGTAATCTTGAAATTCTTTAAGCCGGCGCAGAACTTCTAGAAGATCGGGCGACGCCACGGCCACTTTGAACCGTGTTTAGTTCTGCAGTTATATTTTATATTTATTCGATTTTAGAATATATTCCCAAAAAGTCTGAAAGGTGTTTTAATTTGTATCACTTGGATATGATTTGTATTAGAAAGTGTTGTGAGTGTGACGCTTGAAGGGAAGGAAGTCAACCTAACCTAACCAACTGCGTATTTTTCTATACTGTGTAGCTGGAAATTGTGGCGGGAGCTCTTTGGCGCGCTGTCTTCGGCGAAGAATTGCGCGCGCAGATTTTGACAGCGCGAAATACCTACTTTAGCAGAAATACCAAGCCTTAAAAGAAGTGGTAAGTGCATATTTTAGATTCATGAAGTTAGGTGGACTGTGGTAGTTGAAGCCTTTGTCTGGATTCCTCTAGAATTTCGCAATAAGGCTATTGACGAAGCACGCATTTTAGTGGGTATGCTTTCATCCTGCCGATGAGGGAAACCCGTGAAAACCTACCTTTTTGCGGAGAAAAAAATGAAATTATTCTTTTTTACCCCGAAAAAAAAAGCTTTTTACCTGCACACTTTGGAGGTGAAAACTGTCTAAGCTTAAACAAAATATTAGTACTCCTCAAATACCTCCAATCGACATCCCTACTTATTTGGCCAGACCCTGGATTAAGGTCAACTTAGTCTTAATTACAAGATAAGAGACCCTTAAGCCACAATAAACCAGCCCACAATAAATCAATCCAACTGAGATAAAACCAGACTAGATCTTTTAATAAAGACTTGTTCTGAGAATAATATGGCTCGTAAACAGGGAACGGTTTTTGTGGTTTTATTTACCTTGACTGTTACTAAAGGCACAGAATAATAATAAGTACTACGTACAGAAGTTTTACTTCGCGAAGGTATTTAAAAAAATGTATGCTCAATGACATTAACAATATGGTGTAATTTAGCCTGTCTCAAGAGTCAAGCACCATTTTGTTGACAAACGTCAGTGATCGGCACTGCGCCGAAGCTATAGGGCTGACTTCGGTCACTTCGGTAAAATGATGTGACGTGAGGTGCCAAACTGCGGAAAATAGCGGAGGAAATACATGATTTAGCATGAATTATCATGAATAATATTAACTACTTATTTACCTCTCAGTGTCTTGAGGCAATTTAAAAAAGTAGGTACATTCTGTGTTTTTATTATTATTTAGGAAGTTAAATACTGCACAGTATTTAGTACACCATTTTCTTTATTTTCTTCCATCATACACAAGAATACGCGTGCGTGAGTCAATGTTCGCTCGTATGTGAGGCCTTGTCGAATAGTATCCTGTAGGTGGGCCATCGTGCGTGTTTTGTTTTCGATGTAAACTCGCGGAGATGAACAGGCCTGCTAAAGGTCTTTCTCAGTCAGTGCTTGAGGTATGGGAGCGGCATGGAACGTCAAACGTCAGCTCTATTTCAGATACTCAATACTCAATTCCTTATAATGCATCCATAATGTTACAGAGATTTACTTTTGAAAGTTTATGAGGAGATTGAAACCACCAAAGAGATTTAAAAAAATGTTTCTGTTGTTCAGGACTTGAACATGTACCCGCATAGTTTGTAGTCTATTGTTAGTCACTAAGCCATCAAACCATAATCATCATCATTTCTGGCATCATCAACATTGATGTTTAGAAGCCCTACTTTGTATGCGTCAATTAATAGAATATAATCCAATTGCTTTTAATCACCTAATCCTAGTTTAGCAATGAGATTAAAATTCATAACTACAAGAGCTATAATAGAAAGTCAAACTCATAAAACTTCATTCAATAAATTCGATACAATATCCCTAACTAGTGTTGCCAAACTAACAAAAACTAATTTCATTCAATCGAATTACCGGTTCGAAATATCAAATGATTGTGGCTTATTATAATATCTCGGTATATTTTACTCTGAATAGGAAGTAAAATGTGATATTTACGAGAATTGATAGTCCAATACGCCAAACATCCGCAATTGAGTATCAAATTCCATTAAAGTATCGTCACAAGAAATAAATGTTTTCTGTTTTAGAATAAACAATTTCATTGAATTGGTTTAGTTAGGTCAATTTGAATATTTGTTTGATATTTTAATAACTTCCCGTGGTTTCGTACTGGAATGATCTTATCCATAACAAGAGTTCTTTTCAGTTCTAACGATGCTTGCAAATTTAACGCACAGCGTTGAATAGAGCTCTATGATTGGTTCGTGTGTCACCCTGTGCGTCCACGCGCACTGTGAGGCCTAATAGTAATGTTTGTGAATACGGGTGTAATATTTGTGTGAAAATAATAAGTGGTTAACTATACTAATTATTTTGATACATTTTTCATTGCTGTACGAGTAGTTAAGGCTATTGGAATTATAATGAAATATGAGCGGAGTAAATGGTGGAAGTGGCTGGGTGAAAAAAGCTGTCGGAGCTTAGTGGATTTCAATAGTGAACTTACAGAGGCTGAAATTATGAAGTGCAGGTAAAAGTAATATAAAATAACTCAAACTTCCAATAAATGTAAAATTCCAGGTAAACTATCTTGCAAAATGATATTTACCAACAAATATGATTGGAATACCTCTACGTTTCACATATTTCTGTACGTTTCGTGTGGATATTAAAAAGCATTTGTCAAACGCAGTCATACTATTTACGCGCACGATAATATCGAGTGAAGCACAGCTCGAGAATATCAGCCAGGTTGATCAGAGGTGGAATTGTGTAAAAAAATGAAAAAGAAAATGAAATTTATTCGTCATTATCATAGTTACAAAGTTTATTCTATCAGACGCTTTGTTTAACTGACTTTATCGTACGTTATGAACTGTCAAATGATTACGATTGCTTTATACAATTCCACTTTTGAAAGGAACCATAAAGGTGGCCGTGCTAACTCTACATCGTCTTATGAAATAATGTGGTATTTTTTTTAAAAAGAAATAAAGAAAAACTTTGTTGTCACAGCAGTTTTTCATTGCAATACTTTAGGAAAATAATAATAGGAAGCCTGTGCCTCTTCTCAGCAAGTATCGTAACATGCTCACAAGGGGCGTCAAGAAGTTTTTCAATATTTTTTTATTTATTTATATCAACATTTCACTGTCATTACAGCAGGTCCTATTGCGACAGTGAAGACAATGCATTAATATTATGCATTAATTGTTGAGTGGTCAAGCTAGATAAAAAAATCTAAATTTTCATTAGAACCTACCGAATACGTGTGCATCTACACTCAAGAATAATGTTAGAGTTTGAGTCAAGTTTGAGCTTCAAGAAGTCCAATACTCAATTTTCTCAATTCACAAGATAACAGAGCTGTGAAGTGTCTTTTACATTTTGTTTTGTCTGTGCTGTGGCGCAGTCACCGCTGTGGAATGTTTCTATCACATTTGCTGTATGTAGGTAAATATTTACAATTTCTATGTAAGAAGTGTTAATGCACGGACAACGACATAAACCTAACCATTTGGTGTCTTGGAGTCTTACTTACTATACTACAGTATCAAATTCAAATATTTTATTCAGTACATAGGCCCTTTCCAGGGCACTTATATCTACCTACTATACTTTGGATAGACGAGTTATATATAATACATTTTTTTTCTTTATAATTATTTTATGAAAGTGATAATTTTCTTTCATCAATATTGTTCACATGGTGACTTGGCGCCCGCATGTAACGCAGTATTTTTTGCCAACGAAGATCCTTATAATAGTCTAACTAAAAATATATCTTTTTTCCCAACAATATTTAAAGAATAACCCTACTTTCCTTACAACGCCTCCTATATGCAAAGTAAACTCAATAGAATTGACTTAAGATTGAATTTCGTTGAAAATAACGCGGCGTGACGTCAAAGTGAGTCGCTGCCATGCTTAAAGTTGAGGTATTATGTAAGCAGCTTACCGAGGGCTGTCAGGAGTGACACTGTCCCGGAATATCCCACCCTTGTCCTAAGTGGACGTGACTACAATATTACCTTTTTAACCGTTGTCAAGTCATAAACATTAAAGTAAATATTAACGTTTTTCTTTCATTAAGTAAGTAATTTAAAACAAGGGGATTAGAGCAATATTTAATTTTTATGGGCACATTTTGATTTGATATTGCAATGATGAGTAGTGGATTAAAATCCCATCGATGGCAATCATCAACGGAAATGTGTCTAGTTTTTTTTTTACTTTCTCTTGTTTATGTAACTTATGGCACAGTAATGAGACGAGTTTATTACTTACTTGCTATAATTTATATCTACAAATGCAACAAAAAAGACTTTAAGCTTGTAGAATTTAACTCTCAAAACCAAAATTTTTGTCCCAATAATTATTAATTCTCATTTGCGAATGTAACAAGAAAACTTACCTAAAGCTATTTATAAAAGCGAAAGGTCACTGATTGACTGACTTACTCACTCATCACGAAATCTCAAAAACTACAAGTGCTAGAAGTCTCAAATTTTGTATGGGGGTTCCTTTTGGAACGTAGGTGCTCGCTAAGAACGGATTTTACGAAACTCCAACCCTAAGAGGGTAAAACGGGATCCACGCGTACGAAGTCGCAGGCGGCCGCTAGTAATTTATAATTTTCGTCCCAAATTATGTCTCTCTGGCAACCCTAGCCCCACATATTCGCCTCGAGGCAAGTAAAATGACGTCAAAGACGAATTATAATTTCGAGGGCGTATTTGTCGGGAATTTTCTTGGTTTGATATTTCGCTACTGAGCTGTGGGGTCCACTGAACATAAAACGACATTTGAAAGCAAATGAAGGATACTTTATGCTTATTACTATGATTTATGTTTGCTTCTGATGTTTTTATGGCATGATTGACTAATAGGGATTAGGGATCAAGGGGGTTTGGGAGAGGTTTAGTGGTCGGTCTTGAGATTGGATTGGACTCCTCCAGTGTTTGGGTTTCACTTAAAGTTTAAAGGGATAGTTTTCGGCTGGTTTTAAGTAAATTTTAACATGTTTTATTGCATGACTTGGTTGTGTGAAAAAATATTACAGATATCATGGTTGCTAAAACTACTTAATAATAGTTTATGCGAACTTCCATAAAATATAAACTTGTGTAACATGCGGGGCCGCGTACCGGAAAACGCAAACGTTGGACGTCCACCCACAAAGTGAACTGAAGATTATCGTAAAAGTACTTAGCAGGGAGGCGTTGGACGCAGACCGCTTCCTACCGGGCAACATGGAAAGCATTGGGGGCGGCCTATGTTCAGCAGTGGACGTCCTATGGCTGAGATTATGATGATGATAATGTTACACATGTAAAAAATCCTGATCATCCTGTCACTAGACCTATTATAACTCTATTTCAATTTATTTTCTTTAAGCTACTCTGAGCTTCGAAAACGATAATTTAAATCTATTGTTGAATTCCTAATAACGCATACTCTACCTCCTCTCTACTCTTCTTAGTAAAACATTGTCAGCAATACTGGTGACGATGACCATAAACCAACCGTACGTTTTCGCATATCTTATTTGTTTAAAAAAGCGATATAAATCCGTGCCTCGGCCATGTGAACAGCATAAATATTAGCATCTAGAGCCTCCATAAAACACAGCTCATGCAGATACCCAAGCACTGGAGCGTACGAATAATATAAAAACGCATCTGGGCTCTACAAAATACAGCGCGATGTTGGACTGTACCACCCATAAAATAAGGTCTAGCGATTAGTGAAATATTGCCTCCAGAGCTGAATTGAGAGAAACCCATCGCCAAAGCATTTTCAACCGGCGCCTATAAATTTTAAAGTCGAGTTTACAACGCGAGATTACTGTGGTACTGATTTTAAAGTCTTTTGATTTATTTTTACGAACTAAACCAAATTCTATTTAGATCTCGGTTTGTGGCTACCGAGGGATTCGGTTATTCCATTTAAAAATACTTGCTGGGAAATGTTTGGAAGCCTACTTTTACGCTTTAGTCTATTTCTGGGCAAATTATACGAATACATTTTCTATTTAAATACTTCTTGTTTATTGTGAGATGTAAAAAACGAGGACACGGCCCTGATGTATGTATGTGATGTCAAATTTAATGAGCCACTATGTGAGTCATGTTTTTTTTTGTATAATCAGGTTGATTAAAATAAACATACTTACTTACTTAATATTTAGCTTTTCACGCGTCTTTTCCTGGATTTTATTACGATCCTATGTCACTCAAGAATAATGAAGCTTTTTACTAATCAAATAAAATTCACAATCAGTTCAGTAATTCCAGAGATAACTTCGTAAAAACTTATAAAACATTTCCTTTTAGTAAAGATATTATGCTCTTAAGACAGTGGATATGGTCAATGAGAAAATCATTGGGGGAGCTCTATGTTCAGCAGTAGACGTCCTGTGGCTGAAATGATTATGATTTGAATTAATGACCGGTTATTTAATTGAATACCATTTTCATTTAATACCATATTATGTAAATCCTACTATCCTACTTTAATATTATAAATGCGAAAGTTTGGATGTCCGGATGTCTGGATGTCTGGATGTTTGTTACTCTTTCACGCAAAAACTACTAAACGGATTTTGATGAAACTTTACAGTATTATTGTTTATAACCCAGAATAACATATAGGCTATAATTTATGACGATCTGTGACAAAGGAAATTTCACGCGGGTGAAGCCGCGGGCAAAAGCTAGTATTATTATACATTTAAATCTACTCGTATTCTCGTATCAAACGAGTGTCATAAGCCGCCTATAGACCAAAGGATATTCCGTTCATATTGTTGTGTACGGTATTATTGAAACCATAGCGACGCAGTAGGTTTCCTATTCAAATACTATCTGATAAACGGTTCGGGTAGTAATCCTATAAGGAGGCTTTTCATGGAGCATTCGCTTTGCGAGCATTCGTTGTTGATCATACGTTACGTGAGCACATTCTTCTGTGAACAGAACAATGTTTGTGCTTACTTAGCTCATCATTTCAGAACTAGAAACTTTTTTCTTTGTTCCAGATTCATTTTCTTAGTACTGAAATGCAACAAGACTGAAAGCTTTCGAGGAGGCTTTTCATGGGAGCATTCGCCTTGCAAGCATTCGTTGTTGATCATAATTATGTTACGTTAGCACATTCCTCTGTAAGCAGAACATTGTTAAAATATGTTTATTTAGCTCGTGATTTTCAGGTTTGAAATTTGTCAGTTTGTTTTTCAAATTCATATTCTTAGTACTGTAATTTTCAGTTTGTGAAAGGATATGCCATAAAAAAGGGCAATTTTTGAGACAAAACGGCGCTGTTTTAACTATCTCGCTTAGCGAACGTTCGCAGGTCGAATTCGCGAACTGCATATTCGCGTTGCCATCTTTTGAGTGGTCCTGAATCCTTGCTTAAGGATTAGTAATAACCCGGTTTGGGAGCGCCATGAAAGATTATTTCGTTTGATAAATATGTATCGAAGTGGGGCGTTGACTCTTTATACGGGGAGTTGTATTTCAACCATATTTAAGTACGAAGGTTATTGTAGTCTGGGGCCAAGAGGTAAGAACATCCTGGGGTTTGTTTCAAAATAACTAAAGAAATTAAAAAATATGTAGTGTCAATTTCTTATAAATTGCTATATAATTTATGTTTCTAAGTAAATAATCTTCAAAATAAGTAAAATGACTCGTGATGAGTGCGAATTCATTTTATTTATTTTAAAGAAAAAAATCTTACCTGTTATTAATCAAAATATTAGTAGTATTAAGATTAGCGTTTCAATCACGAGGAAAAGTATGATATTCGTCACAAATTATATACTTATTAGTATATTTAAAGATACCTTACTGTCTCATAACTTTAACAAATATTATCATTAGTAGCCCAATCTTTTTACCTACTTGTGCAAATTACACGCATGATAGCTACATATTATGTACCCCAGTTGTTGTCAGTCAACATCTACTCGCAAGTATCAGGTTACATAACATCATTGATTATCCCGTCATCCCGTACAAAGCCGTAATAATCGCGTATAACATGAGCTGCTCTTGTATTGAGTATTTTAATTTCAAACAGGGATTATAGGGAGCGCTCCCGGGCCCAATTACCTTGGAAGGTACGCGTCCAAGTCAGGAGAGCTTGGTAATAAGGGAAATATACTCGTAATCACTTGTTTTTTAGATATTGATACGTGGAATAGCTGTGGCATCCAATTTAGTTGTATTAATAATTATTTTGTAATGATACATTTAAATTTTTACTGTTATTGTATTGAAGTTGTTCATGGATATCGTCATAGCCTAAGGTTACTTCTGATAGCCAAATTCTTTGCTGATCATCTACTGGATTCTATATACTCATATGTGTAATGTTTTATATTCATTATCTGGCTATTTCTTAACACGAGGCCATCTAATTTATCAAAGATAGGCGAGCTATTCCTATTTATTATTAATTTTTACTCAGGCGGTACCAAATGCAATTTCAAAGTTTCTAAAACATATTATTAACATGAAAGAGGGGTAAAATAGGGGATCAAAAGGGAGTAAACCTCTAGGCAAAAATATGCATAATTGCATATATCCTATTAAGATTTTCAGTAAAAAGGCGATATATTCAAGCAAGTGACTCACTTGCAAAATCTAGCTGACTAGAGAGTCTAGAATCTAGATCTTATCGATTGCTTCAGCTTTTAATAATCTCTACATATTTCATGTCTACAGCGAATTAAGCCTCTATTCCTACTTAGGCTGAGTCGCACCATCTACTTTAACTTTAACAATCGTCAAAAATCTGTCAAACTCCATACAAAAAGCACCGGTTATTGTTATTGTTACGCTTAAAATAAGGTGGTGCAACTCAGTTTTAACCTTTGCTAAGCCGATATTCATTTTGCGATCCCTACCCGCGATTGTTCTCGGTGACCCGGGCTTTGTAATTAACAATAACCTAATTAAGTTTACAGTAAACTCAATTAAAATTTTAAAACTATTCGGTTAAGTCGCGCAATTTCCTCGGGGCTCGGATTTGCCTTTTGCGTTAGTTGATTTTGTTTTGTTGTTGGTATTTGTATTAGCATGATGAGATTCCGTTTTGTACACTGGATTTTTCCCGCGATTCTGTCTACTTATGTATATTTTTATTCACATAAGCTATGATATTCTTATGATAGTTTTGTGAAATTGTTATTGAAAAAAAAAACTTACTTACTTGAGCTCAAAACTTACGCTTTTGTAATATTAGTAAAGATAAGCTAACGAGTATAGTCCCAAAATCGGATCGAAAAATAACTGTAAGTATTTTGTTTTGGTAGGTAAAATATCTAGTACCAATTACAGTTCCGAATTAATGTCATTCGTAATATTGGTCAAGCCTTACATGCGTTGATTTTTACCAAGTAGTAGTTGCTAAACCAAATCGCAAGACATGGGACTATGTCTTCAAAAATGTTGAGCAGAACAGATCAAAGGTGACCTTGATGGTTTGTTAATTCGGATATTAGAACTCATGCAAGAAACATGAATAAGGTAGGTATTGATAACTTTTTATACGATGCACGAGATTTTTGCTTTTTCTTCCTTGAGTGTTAAAGCATTTTAACAAAAAGGCTTCATATTTCACTTGTTCTCCCCACGAGTGCCCTGAATGAGTTAACTTAGTAAGTTTCTGGAGTGAAGTGTATCGCATTTTTTCAGTAATGGACTGTTTGTCTCGCTCTAACGTTGTTGCTGTCTCAGACCCTGCAGCGTTCAATATTTCACTGTAATAGCTTCCTAGGAATAGTCGTTCATTGTAACCAAATTGAATTCCGCATAGTGATGGTTACAATTTAAAATGTCAACTAACTTTTCATGTTTAGCCAATTTTGTGAACTTACTGAAAACGACAGTTTTCTACTTTCTCTGTCACGCTTACACAACTTGGTATGCTGTAATGAGAATGAGATAGATAGAGTGAAGAACTAATGTGTGTGTTAGGAGATAGAAAATTGTTTTGTGGTAGGACTTTGACGTACCTATTCTAGCCAATAAGATACGTGGAATATTAAGTGTATAGAATGCTACTAAGCATATGAATTAGAAACCTTTGAAATAGACATTGACCGACTCTTAATATAAGACTTTCGATGTCTTTGTAACTGATATTTTGTTTAAAGAACAAAAGCTTGGAAACTGAACTTTATAAGGTAATATCTATTTTTACAACTAGCACAATCTCCTGTCCAAACCTTTTCAGCATAAATTAATCATAATTTACATAATTTCCAAATATTTACTTCAAAAGCGGTCTTCAAAATATAATAACAATATTATCTATGCGAATGGCGTAAAGCAACACTGTAAAGCATAATTTCCAGCGCTACAACCTTAATCTTTTCAAGAAAAACATTTTAGACCACTAATGTTTACGTAGATCCTTAACAAATAATTCACCTAACCTAAACTGCTCCATAAATCCGTGTTGCCTACCTTTTGCTACCATTTACACAACTACTTGAATTAATTACCTACAGCGGTTTATTTTGCAAGATCACAAACCGTGAAGGAAGTTCAAAGTACTTTAGGATCATAATCGAGCGCATCTCCAAAGCAAAACTTAAGCAAATGCAAATCATAATCCAAATTTAAATGCAGCGAATTGAGACCTTCTCACACTCAAAGTTACCCCGCCAATTTGCATGGACCTTTTATTTAATTAGTTCACGCAAACAAGGCGTCACCCGAAATCGGTCGGACAGTACAGCTGTCGCAAACCTCTACAAATAAAACAGAATTGGTTTCAGCCGTCCCTTTTTTTTCAGCGTATAAATCTAGCTCGTATTCCTATTGAACCAGAGCCCGTTTTTCCACGTCAGTCTGGATGCTGGAATTAAAAATGCTTGTGCTTGTTTTGATCTCCGAACGATGATGCAGCAGTTCTATTTACATTTCTATTAGATTTTCTGCCATTATTGAGTAAGGTTTGTATAAAAGTGTTTCCTTTTCATCCCTTTTGAAGTCCTTAATTAAGTTAAAGCGGTATTTTGTGTGAAGAGTTCACTGTTTACAAACTGTAAATTATTAATGGGTAATATAATATGAAATAGTGATATCGACATAATCCGTTTATCGTCAAGCCCAGACCCAAATACGCATGGCTGGACTTGTTGAAAAGTAAATAAATACATAAGTAAATCGGATCGAAAATGCTCGCTATTCGGAAATCTCGATTGTCCATTCGAGTCCGATCTTTAATATTGGATTCTTACGTCCAAAGGCTGTACAAAGAAGTATTTTGGACTGTAATACGTTTTGCGGAACCCTTTGAGAGTGGGTGGACGCAAGAAATTGAAAATTTTCAGTCTTTTATAAGTGTAACGAATTGACAAAGTTGTTTTAGAATGAAAAGTAACATTAGCCCTTTGTGTTTCTGATATTTTTGTTTTACCATGCATCATTACGTACCACGTGAGTCGTTTATGAGATTCATGCTTAAGCTGTTTTTAAAATTATTCTTGTAAGTTACAAATCATTAAAAATCAAGGCATAGCTTGTTACTGAAAATAGGATACGGGATAGGAAACTATTGCAATACGGACTTTTTATTATTTACATAACTTTACTCGCCTGTTTCGAGAGCATTGTCATATAAAGTTTTTCAAAAACTTGTTTTTTTTTCCAAAAGCTTTGGATATTTTTATATTCCCTAAATCCAAGATTGTATCAAAACGCCAATCTATCCTTTTATCCAATTCGTCAAAATTATTTAGCGTTTATATTATGATGAAATCGTAACTTTCGTAGCGCATTGACTGACAAAAAAATATGTGTTTATTACTATGTAGTCTTATTCTTTATTTTCATCCCTTATAGGTGCTATCGGAAATAGATTTATGTTTTGTATTATTGAAAGACTATGACAAGATTGTAAGAATGATGTGTGAGTACATACATACGCTGTCTATGAAAATCACTATCTATTATATTAAGCCATAAAAGAAATAAGACATGTGGTAATGTCAGACTTCCTATCACTGGGGACTGGGAATGGGCAGGAATAATATTCTTTAGCGGTAATGAGACATCTTGTGAGAGAATCAATGGGATAGTAAGAAAGTATTTACGAGGACACGAGATTTCTTGTCTTTTTGATATTTATTTGCTGTCAAAAATAAGAATTAACTGTCAATATCAGTAAAATGTACGGCTTGTGTGTGTAATTGTGTATTAAAAAAGTTAAAATATCTTGGCTTTTGTTGTACCTTTGAACTGAAACAACCTTTCTGTAAAATGCTATAATAATCATAATAATAATAATCATTAATTTATTGCTTCATAAGTGTACATAGGTGGTTATCTTAAACTTAGTCTCAACTTATGTTCTCTACCATTAAAGAAACTTGTTATCACTAATCGTTATTCGGGTATTCAATGGATAATGTATGTATTTGACTTTTAGTCCATATAAACTTAATAAATATACCTAACTGCCATGCCCAGCTCGAAAAATGACATCTAATTTTTTTCCGAGTCTTCTTAAATTGAACGTTTATATCAAATAAATAAATTTAACCCACCACCAATTCAGAAGCCATTGAAAGTGGAAAATATAATCGCACCTCATTTCCATGGTTCAATCGAGTGCACGAAGGGTTAAGTGTCAAACGTCAAAGGTTCGTTTGACCCTAGAAACGTCTTTTTGTCGGATCCCCGCCGATTCGCCCCCTTTAATGTTATTAGGGATATCTAATAGGGTCCGCTCTATTGGAAGATTGTTTTGGATTTGCGGATTACGTAATGAAGGCTATAAGAGGGGTTGAGAATAAAACTGTGGCTGTATTGGAAACGTGGCCTTGGATATAAAACGGTCGATGTGAGTTATTTTATAGGCTTTATAGACTCAATCCCTACTTCCCTACTAATATTATAAAAGCAAAAGTAATTCTGTATGTCTGTCGCGTTTTCACGCTTAAACCATTGATCCGATTTTGATTTTTGGCATAGAGATTTTTAGAAAGGACATAGGATAGTTTTTATCCCGGCTTATGATTCAGGGACGCGCGCGATAAGTTTTTCTCTGACAGACAAAATTTCACGCGAGGAAAGCCGAGGGCAAAAGCTAGTAAGGCATAAAATGTCTTTTTATAAAATGAACTTCATAAAATTTAAAGTAATGATGCAATTGATGTCATTGACATCATGTAACATTTCTAAAACAAGTGAAATTGTTGATAGTGTCCCATTTCCCCTCTAAAGTTCAAATAAAAATATGGTGGTCATTAAGTTAAAGTACACTATTCAAAATCAAAGATAGAAAATGCAAATGCAAGTAAAATAGTACCTAAAGAATTTCGGTTGTTACTTTTAGGCTGGGTTGCACCATCTTACTTTAACTTTAACAAACGTCAAAAATCTGTCAAACTCCATACTTACAAAAAGCATTGATTATCGTTATAGTTACAGTTAAAATATGGTGGTGCAACTCAAGCCTTAGTTCTCTACATTTAGTTTACTGTATTCGTATCAACGTTGCTTTTAACTGCACCCGATAGTTTCAAGCATAACGCAATTTCTACCGCAAAGTGATACCAAAAAAGTTTGGCCAAATGAAAAACCCCAAAACGGATTAAAGCCCGTGGTCCAATGCTGTACAGTCAAATGAATTAAAAATTCAAAATCGCACGCCTGCCTTCTGCATCTAACTGGGGGTATATTCTGGTAAATGGCGTATTTGGGAAATTTATCGCCAACGGGCGCACGTACTGGAACTATAGCGATGTGCCGAGTACGGCTTGACTCGAGTCAGACTCGCTTACTAGTACCAATTTATTTTAACAGTACGCCGGACTCGAGTCAGAAAAAAACGATTTTGCACTCTTTCTTAAATATCTTCATTAATATCTCTTGTTGTTGTGCAATAAAACAAATAGGACTTGATCTTTATTACACTTGTGTTTGAATTTTACTTCTTTTAGATTTTACCTTTTATTCTAAGATTATCAAATCAAAATCAAAATCAAAATTTTCTTTATTTGTTTGGACTAATTAAATTAGTACTTGCAAATCGTCAAATGCTCTTAAGGAGCCTATACATGTCTCATTCTTTTTTTGCCCTACCAGCGCTTCGAGACAAACATTTGGCAAGTGCTGAGAAGAAGCGCCGCAACAAACTCAGTCACCACTGTCTGCCGGTTTAAAAATATAAAAAAGTAGGAAGTTACAATACATTCAGAAGCAAGTTACTTACCACGCGCTCCCGTTGATAGAAGACGCCCATCTAGCACGAGACCGCGTGGCAGTTTTGAAAATATTTATTTAGTGCCGTGCTAATTTCTAGGTTAATTATTGCGTTTTGATACATATTATATATTTTATGTCAGGTATATCTTTCCTTGACCAGTCCCCGAAGGCAGCGCCTGTTCACAGACATGACGTGTGAACCAGCCATCGCTTCACTCGACCATATTATAGGGAATGTAACGACCCGCCTCACACGCCACTACCCCAGAGACATTTTAGTGAGCATGACAAGTCTAAGATATCCTTCTGGCTAAGTGCCAGATATAAAACTATTTAGGAGACAAGACAAGAAAACTCTAGAGAGAAAAGCAAGGCACCATAACAAAACCGTGTGGTAGTTTTAAATAAATTGTATATATTTATATTTAGTGCCGTGCCACTGTCTAGCTTGATTGTTAATTGTTATGTTAAAAAAAATAAGGTAGGTATATCTTGTCTTGACCAGTCCCCGAAGGCAGCGCCTGTTCACAGACATGACGTGTGAACCAGCCATCGCTTCACTCGACCATATTGTAGGGAATGTAGCGACCCGCCTCACACGCCACTACCCCAAAGACATTTTAGTGAGCATGACAAGTCCAAGATATCCTTCTGACTAAGTGCCAGATATAAAACTATTTAGTAGACAAGGTACGAAAACTCCAGACAGAAAAGCAAGGCACCATAATATAATAGAGAGAGATGGCAACTAATGTATCTATACAATTAATTAGGTACATTGTGAGAGCCTGAGAGACTTATTTCCAAGGTAATTTATCATTAAGGTAATCAATTGTAGTGTAATAAGCTTTTTTTAGTAAGTGTTCTTTAACTATACTTTTAAATTTATTAATGGGTAGTTTTTTATAGTCTTCAGGAACTTTGTTATAATAGTGAATACTCTGTCCCATAAAAGTACCATATACTTTTTGAAGTCTAAGATTAGGTATAGCTAATTTATTTTTGTTTCTCGTATTAAAGTTGTGAACGTCGCTATTTTTCAAGTATTTATTTATATTTTGGTGAACAAATATAATACAATTTAAGATGTATTGTGAGGCGGCCGTAAGAATACCAATTTCTTTAAACTTCTCCCTAAGGGATGCTCTTGGTTTCAATTTATAAATGGACCTAATAGCTCTTTTTTGTAGGATGAATATAGTTTCAAAATCAGCTGCCTTTCCCCATAGTAAGATTCCATATGATAGCAGGCTATGAAAGTAACTGAAGTAAACTAAGCGAGCAGTTGGAATATCAGTTAGAGATCTTATTTTCTTAATTGCAAAAGCAGCTGAGCTAAGCCTACTTGCTAGAGCTGTTATATGGGGTCCCCACTGAAGTTTAGAGTCCAGTGTAAGTCCCAAAAATACCGTCGTATCCACAAGCTCAATTGTATCATTATTCAATATTATTTGGGTATCAACAGATTTTACGTTGGGCAGAGTGAATTTAATACATTTTGTTTTTTTAGCATTGAGCTGCAGATTGTTTGCGGTGAACCAACTTAGAACTCTTGATAGTACATCATTTACATCGTCAAAGTTAGCCTTGTTTCTATTAATATTAAAAATCAGAGATGTGTCGTCGGCAAATAATACGATTTCACAGGAGTTCTTTACAAATGATGGAAGATCATTTATATAGATGAGAAATAATAATGGACCCAGAATGGACCCTTGAGGAACTCCCATTTTTACGGGTGACCCACATGAAATAGTTCCGTTTATATCTACTCTTTGAATCCTGCCACTGAGATACGATAGAATTAATGAAAGTGCTGAATCCCTGACTCCGTAATATTCTAGTTTTCGAATTAGCGTTTGATGTTCAACACAATCGAAAGCCTTTGATAGGTCGCAAAACACCCCTAAGGCATTATGAGAAATTGGCAATGGATATGAGTACTCGAATTGTCAGACTAGATTTTTGGGTGCGAATTTCTAGTCTACACTCAACATTCGAATACCAAACATATTACTCGAGTACTGGGCTCGAATCGCAGAATCGAATCATAATCCGTATACCAAACTGACTCGAGTCGACCCTCGGCACAACACTATAGAACCTTATTCTGAAACTAGACACGCGATAAAGTATTCCGTCTCGCTCGTTTGTTTGGTCGGGACGAAGACGGAGCGATATTGAAGTTTAAATGAGTTTGTAAAAGAAAATTAAGTGCGTGTTGTTAATCAAGTTGGTATGCACGTTTAGTTTTATAGTTTTGTTGTATGCAGTAGAAGTAGTGGATGTTTAAGCCTTGTTATTATAAGGTTTTATGTCATGTGTGTTTGTCGAATGAGTTAAGTTTTATTGATAAAAAAATTCGGTTGCAGCTTAAAATAGTACTTTTTTTGTTTTTATCAATACTTGAACTTAAGCGTTTATCTCCTTACTAGCGGCCGCCCGCGACTTCGTACGCGTGGATCCCGTTTTACCCCCTTAGGGGTAGAGTTTCGTAAAATCCTTTCTTAGCGGATGCCTACGTCATAACATCTACCTGCATGCCAAATTTCAGCCCGATCCGTCCAGTGGTTTGGGCTGTGCGTTGATAGATCACTAGGATGTCAGTCAGTCAGTCAGTCACCTTTGAGTTTTATATATATAGATTAATCAAAACTTCAAACTATAAATACTTATAATCCTTATTTAAAACGCTTTTATTACTATAGTAAGCGACATTAATTTCCTTCACATCCTCGACAGCTCATTACCTTCAAATTCTAAACAGATTACACACGGCCAAATATTTGCTATACCAAGATCAACCCTCATCATGGACGTTTCCCATTGTCTTTGATCCGCAGTGTCAATAGCACAACTTAGAATCTATTGAAAATACATGGCCAATTTAACCTATGAATAGTTCGATTGACTTGTAGAGTAAGTTTTGAGGCTCTACTTAACACGTATGATCATTGACACGATTAAAATTCCTATTCAATCAATTATTATTATTGATAGCAATTTGATATCATTGGATGATCATTGTGACTGAAAACGAAATTAAAAATTAAAATTTCTAGCAATTTGACATAATAAGAAACATCCTTAATGTGTGGCCATTCGAAAATAAAATCACTAATAATAATAATATAATAATAATAAAATCATTTATTTGCAAGAACATGGTTAGATTGGTGTTAATTTAGTTAATTCCAGCATATTCTGTCGCATGCGACGTGCAAAAGTTTTTGTTCTTAAAGTTATGTTAATTGTTATTGCTACATTTGGTCTTAGATTTTACATATTTTTACAACTCAAAATACTTATTTTACTCATAGACACACTTTGTACACTGTTGTAGATTACACTTTGTACTATTTTATCTTTAAATATTGGCCAGAACCAGACGCCTTAAAATCATTTAAAAAGAAAACTGTTTTTCACTTGACACTGGCACGCTATAATCAGCGCGAATTGACATAATAAAAGAAATAAAAACTCTTAGCGCTAAAGTGACGCTGCCCAATATGTTAGTAAAAAATCATAATAGGTATAAAAAGCCTGAAAACTTGGCTGAAAATAAAATATTATTTAATGTACTTTTTTTCATGATACTGGAATTATACTGACCCTAAAGCTATGCGACTTCAAGCTGTCTTCTTTAGTGTTGAGTCATATTTTATTCCATTCATAAGTTTTCCATACAACTTTAATAGTCACAGTTCATGCAACTCTACGTAAACACGCACTCGTCGAAAACATTAATCTTCGATTTTTTACTTTCAGACGATCGTTACAAGACCCAAAACAGTATGCACGTACAAAACTCGTTCTGTACTCCCATTTAAATCTAAACGTCAAGCAGCGAGTATAAATCTTAGTTAAAACAACGGCAGACAGTTTATGCAATGCAGCCGGTTATCCGGCAGACTCTGGGAGTTAGACAGCTCAGGTTCTGAGTTTACGGAGATCTGTTGCGGATTTAGAAGGATTATATTTGACTCTACATTTCGAAGGCTGTAAGGCTGGGTTGCATCATCTTACTTTGACTTTAACAAACGTCAAAATCTGTCAATCTAAATACAAAAATCACCGGTTATCGTTATAGTCACGGTTAGGCCCAGAACAGACGGTGAAACGCAACTGCAACGAAACTGCAACTTTCTGATGATTCTTATGAACGAAACTGAAACTGAAAGTTTCAAACTGGTCGCGTCATGTGTGGTCTCTCAACGGACGCTATGGCAGAAACTTAGATGCAACTCAAAAGTAACTAGCAGTTGCAGTTTCGTTGCAGTTGCGTTTCACCGTCTGTTCTGGGCCTTAAAGTTAAGTGGTGCAACTCAGCCTTAGTGATTGTAGTCGACAATTTGAAACATGATTGTACTCACGAAGGATACGATTTTTTTTATATGAGAAATAAAGGGTACTTCTGATAACCATCCATCCCAGTCTACGTAAATATATTTTATTCCTTTCACAAATCCAATTTCTTTTGTTTCTGTCAAAATAAGTTAAGCGGCTTTTGACAAACAAATATAAACAACTAGCTGTGCCTGTGACGTCGTACGCATTGAAAACAGTTTGAAATATTTTTTTTCCGTTTTCGTAACATTTTTCATTGATCCTCTATTAGTCGTAGCGTGATTGTGCATAGATTTTCCTCGATAAGTACAGTATTTAACATTTTTTTTCAAATTGGACCAGTAGGTAGTTCCTGAGATTAGTAAATAAACTATTCAGCTTACAGTGTACATACAAAAAAGTCGTAATTTAAGTGTTTACTCTCTAAAACGTCACTCGATCACTCGATTTAACGAAAAACTCTTTATAACATCACAATTTCTTGATTTTGTTGGTTTACCTTGTTTCTATCTGCTCTACCATGTCACTCTTTACAACGACAACTCATAACGTCAAAAAATTATCAGTCCATTGAGTGTCGTTATAAAGAGTTTACACTGTATCAGTAACCGTAATTTCAATAAACTTGACCTAAAACCTTCTTTATCTCCCAAATTGCTTAGTTCATATGCGTACTGTACCAAAAACGTTGGCCTACCCACATTTACTCCCCGAAACTTGTAATAACGCGGGCACGTGATAAATAGTTTAGTTTTATGAAAACGTTTGATTTATTCCGCCGTATTTTAGTGGTGAAATATTAGTGCCAATAAAGTTTCGTTGTTTTGTACCGGCTCTGAAGGGCTTAAAAGGTTTGGAAAGCGTTTCAGGATTGTTCAATTGAGGCTTGGAAAGTTTTTGCTTCCTTGTTTGGTTTCTTACTGAGCTTGATGTTGCAGGTTCATTACCTGTTATGGTCATCACATGCAAGACATAGTTATGATGCTATTTGATTATGTCTTGTCTGTTTGTCACGCTACATCTCACAAGCATTTTCATTTTAGTTTAGGGCATTGAGAAATTCAGACCTTTATTTTAAAGCAAAGCTCAAAACGCGATTCACACTCAAGTATAGTTTCAAGCATAAAATATTTATACCCATCATAAGGTCGAATCTCTTTTTGAGTGTAGATTTTGTGTCATTGCATTATGAACTTAAAGCGTTAAAATGTCTCTTATTTTTTTACCTATGACCTGTCATTTGTCTGTGATTGATACATTGTAATGTTATCATACTATGTTTCAAGCCACGTTGGCAAGTGACTTTCAGAAACTAGGATATAGTTAATTATATTATTCGTTCGTTTGTTTCAGTCGAAAGACGTCCACTGCTGGACAAAGGCCTCCCCCAAGGATTTCTACAAAGACTGGTCCTGTGCCGCTCGCATCCAGGCACCTCCCGCGACCTTCACCAGATCGTCGGTCCACCTAGTGGGAGGCCTGTCCACGCTACGTCTTCCGGCTCGTGGTCGTCACTCAAGAACTTTCCTGCCCCAGCGGCCATCAGCTCTCCGAGCTATGTGCCCCGCCCACTGCCACTTGATTTTAGCGATTCTGCGCGCTATGTCAGTCACTCTGGTTCTCCTACGGATCTCCTCATTTCTGATTCGATCACGCAGAGAAACTCCGAGCATAGCACGCTCCATCGCTCTTTGGGTGATCTTGAGCCTTCTTATGAGGCCCATAGTAAGCGACCACGTCTCAGATCCGTATACCATCACTGGCAACACACACTGGTCGAATACTTTTGAATTATATTATTAATTTACAGCAAATACATCAAATACATAAGCGGGAATACACAATCTATCTTAAGTCCTTTCAAATTATCACGTCTATACCTAATGAAGAGGAAACTCAAGAGAAGGGAAGAGATACATCACACAATATTTCATAGCAACTTCCAGATAGTAACAGAACACCTAATAAATTTAAGACTGTATCATAATTAAAGTATACAAAGTAACTCCAAAGTACCAAACATTTTACACACCTAGTTTAAATGATATGTTACGCCCCCTGATGGATGTGAGATAAATAATAATAATAATAAATAAATATCCTTGAACTTACACTGCGCTTCAAGTCCCAAACTAAGCAAAGCTTGTACTATGGGTACTAGACAACGGATATAAACATACTTAAATACTTTTTTTGTAAATACATACATATTATACATAGAACACACCCAGTCCAATACAAACAAATATGTTCATGCACACAAATGTTTGTACTGTGCAGGAATCGAACCCGCAACCTCCGGAATAGTAGTCCGTTTGATGCCCATACGAGGGCTGCACTAAAAGTATCGGGAATGGAATATTTCCACTGTTCCTAACATATTAAAATATTTTTAATTGCAAACTCCTTGGTTTTAAGCATCGAATACCATTTATTTATTTAAAAAAAGATTCTCGGTCTTATCACAAGGTCTTGTGAAACTTGTTTAGTCGTTGAGAAAATGGAATTGACTCGAGAAAATTCAAGAGCGATGATTTATTATGACTTTCGGAGTGGTTTAACACAAAAACAGTGTGTTGACCGGATGATTTCTGCATTTGGTAATGAAGCCCCATCCAAAACCATAATTTATCGCTGGTTTGCTGAATTTCAACGTGGACGTGTCAAGCTCAGTGATGGTCCCCGTCAAGGTCGTCCGAAAACTGTAGTCACCCAAGAAAACGTTGATGCTGTGCGTAAGCTGATTGAAGAAGATCGACATGTGACATACCGCGAAATTCAGGCAATCGGTGACATTGGCATGAGTCAAATACAAATAATCTTGAATGAACAATTAGGTGTAAAAAAGTTGTTTTCCCGATGGATACCGCATTCGCTCTGTGAAGAGCAAAAAGCGGCTCGCGTTACTTAGTGCGTCAGAACTCTCGGAAGATTACATGCAGGATCCTCAAATGCTGTATACAACATTGTATCAGGTGACGAATCCTGGATATATGCGTACGAACCCGAAACAAAAAACCAGTCACGAGTTTGGGTGTTCGAAAATGAGTTAAAGCCAACAAAAATTGTTCGTTCACGGAGTGTTGCAAAAAAAATGGTGGCCACGTTTGTCTCCAAAACCGGCCATGTTGCGACTATTCCTCTTGGGGGACAAAGAACGGTTAATGCAGAATAGTATGCTAGCATTTGTTTGCCACAAGTCGTTTCTGAACTCCGTAAAGAGAACTGCAACCGCCGCATCATCCTCCATCACGACAATGCGAGTTCTCACACCGTGCACAGAACAAAAGAGTTTTTGGAGCAAGAAAACATAGAATTATTAGACCATCCGCCGTACAGCCCCGACCTAAGCCCTAATGATTTCTATACTTTCCCTAAAATAAAGAATAAATTGCGTGGTCAGAGATTTTCATCACCTGAAGAAGCTGTGGACGCCTACAAAACGGCCATTTTGGAGACCCAAACTTCCGAATGCAATAGATGCTTCAATGATTGGTTTCGCGTATGGAAAAATGTGTCAAATTTCGCGGAGAATACTTTAAAAAGCAATAAATACATTTGTAAATAGTAATGTTGTTTCACTTCCTTGATTCCCGAAATTTTCAGTGCCGCCCTCGTAACATATACCTTACACCTACGTCGAAATGACTTATCACTAGATTCGGTATAGCTAAATGTCACGTAGTAAGAATTTTCAGTCAAGAAGTTTGGGGCGAAGTGATGACGTAACAGATGTTTTTTTTTATCAGTAGGGGGGCACATTCTCTATAAGTTTATCTCTATGTGTATGTTTGTGAATGGGCCTACCTCACGCATCTTCATTACGATTCTAAGGCGCCTAAAATATGGCTCCTTAATTAACTTAATTTAGCTAATTAATCAAAGTGAAATTTGTTACAGACGAGTATTTATTTATTGCGGACATTGTAGCCGAGACCCCTGGGTAATCTTTTTGAAAGTGGATTTGAATTACCGATTCGACTATACATTTACCTTAAAGTTTAAACGTCCGAAGTAATTAAATTTCCAGCGAACTCGACCGATTCCTTGAATTTTTCTACCCTGAGAATTTCAGGTTCTTACACACAAAGGTCGAATCGGTAAACATAATTTTGGACTAATTAAAGGGAGTGAAATAATGTGAAAACTTTACGTGTTTTTCATTTTAGTCTAGTATTTAAAACCTTTTTAGTTATTCTACTGAATTTTAAAAAACCAAGTCTAAATCGCTGGCAGGCTCGAATATTCCAATTTCAAATTACAAACTATCATCATAAAATATGAATCGGTGAAAATCAAAGCTGCTAAATCAGCATGACTGGCCAGTAATAACCAAACGTATTTTCAACCGACTTCAAAAAAGGAGGAGGTTCTCAATTCGACCCGTATGTTTTTTTTTTTTTTTTTTTCTATGTTTGTTACGCGATAACTCCGCCAATTATGAACCGATTTGAACAAATCTTTTTTCGGCGTATAGGTAATACCTCAAGGGTGGTCCCATTTAAATTTAATAATAGAAAAAACAACCCCCAAGGGTGGAAAATTGGGGATGAACTTTTTTATACGCAATATCTCCGCCGATTATAAATCAATTTGAACGAATATTTTTTTGTTGAATAGGTATTATCAAAAGGGTGGTTTCATGCGAATTTGAAGAAAATATTTCACCCCCAAGGGTGGAAAATTGGGGATGAACTTTTTTATACGCAATATTTTTAATTTTTAGTATTTTTTTGTGTTCACGCATTTGAAGTCGGTTTTATTTTTTTTAAAAGTTAATTATTTTAAACATTTGTCGTTTGAAATGTTACTTTTTCGAATTTTAAATTTTTAAATGTGTACCAATAGAACTCCGACAAGGGATACAGACGCCGCATTTTAGTCACGAATTCCAAACGAAAAAATGTCAACTGCCCATGGAACGTTTGGTTGAGACGCTATCAATTCTGATCCAGCTCCGGAATGGTAGTCATGGCTGAAATATTTGCTTTTGTTCCAGAACTTATGAAATGACGTCTTAGGTTGTCTTATATTTTGATTTATAAGATCCCAAACTAATTACTTACAACTAGTTCATCATCATCATCATCATTTCAGCCACAGGACGTCCACTGCTGAACATAGGCCTCCCCCAATGCTTTCCATGTTGATCGATTGGTAGCGGCCTGCGTCCAGCGCTTCCCTGCTACCTTTACGATGTCGTCGGTTACAATTACGATTACAACTAGTTAGTTTATCACAAACATAGGACTACCTACGCATTTAATACATGTGAAAGAAGATGAAACATTATTGAAAGCTTTCAATTGTTTTAGTCTTTATGTCTCGCATAAGAAAAGCTAATTAAGTAATTCAATATGCTTAATTAGAAGCTTAATTAATTCAAATGAAGTAACTCTATACTGCTGAAAATAAATGCCCTTACATCTTAAATACATTCAAAATTACTTTTCCGTGAAGAGTTTTTAAATCCTGATTTTATTGACACCCTGAGCCGTAAAAGCTAGAATTTTCCGTTACATTTACCCCAGTGAATTTAGAATACGAATACGCATTTAACGGTCGTGTTATGGTAATTCGATAGCACGCACCCAGGGCGTTCGAAATTTAAATTTTAAAAAAGTATTCATCGAATTCGATTCATTTGAGCAGCGACGGCGCGACGAACCGATCGTATTTCATAACTAAATTCCGAACATTACGAGTTTAGGAGTTCCAACGTTTTGGAATTTTTGAATTTACGCGTTCGTTCCTGGACTGTTGCGATTGGTAATTGGAAAAGTTGAAGCAAGTATTGTCTTGGCTTAGGTGTTTGTTTTTCTGCATTTAGAAATACAATTTATCATTGAACTGATTGATAACTTGAGCTCTATGTAATTTTGTAAACAATTTTCATAATTTGTAGCGATTTTTTTTAACATCGTAACTATTGTTTTGAAAATAATGAAACCAATAACTATAAGATACTTATGTAGACTCAAAAACCATAATGAGGAATATTATATTATTGTCCCAGTTTCAAAACAAAGTTGCAAAATTGTTGCCGTCTATTGCCACTAAAAATACAGTCCACAAAAAAAACATACAGGCAGAGTTGCAGCAAAAACATGTCTCACAAAACCTAGTAAATTTCAACTCTAAAAATACATGAATCTATTCAGTCAACTGCAGCCGACACGAAGGACCATTTGTCAAGCTCTTGTACCACTCCTGGTTTTAATTAAATGTCATTTTGCTTCGTACTTAATTAACCCTTACTGGTGAAAATCGACTATGGTGTTTGGGTACATTATTAACAGTTTGTTCAGTAATTAGGGAAATATAATATGTGGGAATATTATTAGCCAAGTATAAAAATCCTGGCCACAAAAAGTTGCAGCAGGAAAAGTAACCATAAAACAAACGGAAACGATCGAATTTTGCACGAACATTTAAAATAAAAAATAAAACAAAAGCCGTAACGAAAACGACGGAATTTCACACGAACGTCAAAATAAAAAATAAAACAAAAGCCTGCGTTTCTAAAATGGAACACCTCTATTCTAAAACAAATGCAGTGCAACTACACATGACATTGATAGCATATAAAAGACAATGCCGGAAATTGGGGTCTTTTTTTTTCGCGCGGCCATCTACCAAACTTTGTTTTTTGATTACCAAATAGTGTAATAAATCAAACTTACTATGACATGTATACCTCTAAACTCAGTCTGAACTGAGTTACGAGCATTAGAAGTTTGATAATTTTCATACTAGATTTGCTTTTTGCGCGCAAAGTTTTGTAAGAAATTGCAACAAACTAGTGAGATTGTATGTGTAAACAAACAATACCATCCATTAAAGGCTCCAGACATCAGTATGGAGCAGAATCAGCGCAATAAAAAAATAGCGCAATATTTTGTTGCAATTTCTTACAAAACTTACGCACAAAAAGCAAATCTAGTATGAAAATCATCAAACTTCTAATGCTCGTAACTCAGTTCAGACTGAGTTTAGAGGTATACATGCCATAGTAAGTTTGGTTTATTACACTATTTTGTAATCAAAAAACAAAGTTTGATCGATGGCCGCGCGAAAAAAAAAAGACGCCACTTTCCATACAAAATCTGGCATTGCCATTTCATAGAGATATTTTCATAACAATAATTTACGTTCTTACTAAACGTACTTTCACATCTCTTGGGGGCAGATAAAATTTTATTTGCTCTTTGCAACGTATTCATGGCGTTGTCCAGAGGTTAGGTTGTCACGTTGCTTATAAAACTTTACATTTTGTGTTTATGTTTGTGAATACCAAATACTTGTCTGGTATTTACAAGCTGTTCTGAATAAAATTGTGTGTACAACACAGGAGCATCTAAGCTAAAATATCTTTAAATTACGTTTGTAAACAAAATGCACGTGTAAATACTCTTTACTCTTCTCGCTTTTTTCACAGTAAATTGAGAAGATGTAACTTAAATTCCCGTAAACTTTCCAATAACCAGCGTATTTCCCAGTAATACAACATACTATATTAAAATTACATAAAAAGCCAATTCTTCTAATTTATCACGATTTTCTCAGTAAATTGGAAAAATTCCCGTAAACTTTCCCATACCCAGCGTATTTCCCAGTAATACAACAGACTACGCTGCACTTATAATTATTGTCTGAAAGTTGCTACTTGATTAATTAGTGTAACTTTAATTACGGGACGCGCGTGACGGCCGCCATGTTGGAAAATGTCAATGTTGCCGTTTTGTTGCGGGACACATCCATTTATTATGTGAGGGCAAAAAGGTGATGTTAGTGTTTTGTATAGAAGTAGTCATTTTGAGTAGGTACTTAGGTACTAAAAAAGGCAGTTTTGTAAATAATATAGTACGTATAAAATCTATAGCGATCAAACTGTCTTTCAGATGCATTCTTGAGTTTAAATCTACCAGCTATGATTTTTTTTAAAGTATACATTTTATGGGCATAAACTATTGATAAATAGGTACAGGCCACTGCCAACTGGCCAGTCTGGAGATTATTGGGGGAGGCCTATGTTCAGGACGTCCTATGGCTAAAATGATGATGATTTTAAATAGTTTGAGAAAAAGGAATATAAAACAATTTTCGTACTTTATGCACTCAGCAAATGAAACTTTATGTTCTAGACTGGACGTGCTAATTTCTCTTCCCAACAATCCTAAATGCGAGTTCTAATTACCCCACACAAAGTTTATCAAATTTATTTTTTCCCTAGACACCAAACAGAGCCGGAACTACCATTCTGTGGGTTTAATTAAAAATCTTATGATACAAAAAACTAGTTAACTAAAACGATATCTTATTAAACTCTGTCGTAACAAATAATGAACGCAGTGTTAGAGATACTTTGGAAGTTACAAAATTACTGAAGTTTTAACCTAAAAGTCTGGCCAAACAAATGTCGGGAATCCTAATAACAATTTAGTTGGAGAGAGATAAAATCTTCGGGAGTATCTTCCATTGACCTACTGTAATGATTTGTAGGTAGATGGTAGATAACTACGTGATTCGCGTGTAATAATGATCTTTACTTATTTCAAACGAAAATCTTTATTTATTTGCATAGGTCCTACTAAGTCTGAATGATCAGCAACTTACGCCCGTATTCACAAACATTACTATGAGGTCTCACAGTGCGCATGGACGCACGGGGTGACACACGGACCAACCACAGAGCTCTATTCAACGCTGTGCGTTCGATTTGCTGCTTCACTTAAGCAAGCATTGTCTGTGAATACGGGTGTTACTCTCATAACTACCCGTAAATCATGCCGATACTTGACTTTATCATAGGTAAATAGTAAGTAAATTTTATTTGGCATCTAATTTATGTATTGTTTGTAGCAAATTTTCGTCAGCTTTTGTAGAGCAGATGGTAGAAGCAAGAGCTCTACCATTGTTACAAGTTATAGATAGAAGACGCCGTAGAAAAACGGTAGAGCCTAAAATGAACATGTAACATAAATACCCTCTCCTTTTGACATACTTGCATAAATGCTATTACAATTATGACATTTATTATTTCATCTCATCCAAGTCATAGGTATTTGTGTTAATAATTAAAATGTTTAAAAAACTTAATGCATTTTAATTTAACTTAATCAAATATATTTTTGAAGCAGTTTCAATTCCGCTGCATTAGGTAGTAATCAAATTACTAATCAAACGCCAGTAAAAGCAAAACCAAAACATCCCCCAAATCCCACCACTTTAAAATTGCACGACGACCAAAACTGCATCAGGTTGCTAATACTCCATGTTCAGCTCAAAGTTTCGAAGTTGGTCGTGAGAACCTTAAATCTTTGAACCGACGACTCCACAGGGACCCGAAGTCTGCGCCAGATTGGATAACTGCAGGCAAGTTTGCTCAATAGATGCCTCTCATATTAAACACTAGGGAAGATGAAGTTTGCTGTAATTACTTCTGATTAATTGCGATGTAGGGTAGGATGGCCGGAGAATAGTGTTAGGTGATACTTGTTGCTCTAAATTGTTTGGTGACGTTTAAATACTGAAATAGAATAATGTAACCAGAAGAAATAGTCAAAAAGAAAGAAAGAAAGAAAGTATAATATTCGTAAAGAGTGACATTGCTACGCGCTGTTGAGTGTCTCGACGCCCGCAAAACCGGTTCGTGCAATCGAATGATTGATTGCGAAGAAAAAAGAGAAGACTGACTCGTCAAACATCAATCTAAACTCTTGGCTTTCTTAAAAGTCCACCCGTGAAGGGGTTTTAAGTTTGTAAAAATTAAAATTAGGTGAGACGATAGAGTCGTAAAAAGTAATTTATTTCACCTCTTCAACTTTAGCAAAGCTGAGGACAAAAGCTAACCTAAACCTTATATAATATACTGTCTTAACATAACATGGATGTTAGATCAGGTCATTATCTTGCTCCAGGTAAATTTTTCAAGAGTTCTTTTTGCGAGGGTGCTGAGTGAATAGGCACTTACAGGACAGTTAAGTACCATCCCAAACTGCACCTCACTTATAACATCAGGAGCATATCTGCCTTGTTCTGCATAAAAAAACAAACCTGCAAATACTACTCATCAGATCGTCAACTTTCTTCAGGTACCCTTTTCAAGGCCAGAGTGCTGAGTGAATAGATACTTATAGGGCAGATATGTACCATCTAAACTGCATCTCACTTAACATCAGGAGCATATTCTGCATTAAAAAAATCAAACCTGCAAGTACCGGTTTTGTTTAATTCTAAAGCAGCGTCTATAAATCTAAGTTCTCTATTAAATACGCACCCCGGGGATTCCCCTGCCATAGCTAGCCGATTCCTAACTCAGACTGGTAAGTTATGGAAATTCCAACGCCGCGATGCTGTTCGTTAATTTAGCTTGAAAACTTCGATAAAATTAGATTTTTAATTCGCTTTGAAATTAATTTGAGACATGATGGAGATTCTTTGGCTATGTTTTTATTAATTACTGAACTAGAAACTCACATATTCTCTTTACATAGTATTAAAAAAGTCGCTCTCCGTGTCTGTGTGCTTAGATCTTCTAAACCAAGCAACGAATTTTAATGC
This sequence comes from Ostrinia nubilalis, assembly GCF_963855985.1. Lineage (NCBI taxonomy): Eukaryota > Metazoa > Arthropoda > Insecta > Lepidoptera > Crambidae > Ostrinia > Ostrinia nubilalis. The sequence continues at coordinate 12,677,066 of NC_087103.1, forward strand.
AGTTTTCAGCAGGTAGAGTGATGCAAAAGGAAGGAGCGAAGCCGGGGCAGGTTGCTCAATTTGCAAAATTTCTCAATGTAAAGATTCTTGTAAATTACAACTAAATCTCTGCTATCGTAAATAGGTCATAGAGTTATTTGAATTTACTAAAAAAAAATAAGTACGTTATTGCACATTTATTACAAAGAAATAAAATTGAAGAATTAAAACTGTTTGAAATTTCAATTGAAAATATGATGTTTAACTTTAAATTTATCGTCTTGAAAAATACAAATAATGCTATGCACATAAAAATATTTTTATCAGTTATTTGGCACAGAAATAATGAAATTTAAAACCAACTAACGAAACAGTACAATGACTACGAAGGAATTCGCTGACGAATGTGAACCGCAAATAGCTCGACACTTACTTAGGTACTTTGATAAAATTAATTTCCAATAGTTGAAATTACGATTTGAAAATGCTTAACCTTGATTAATGTATAAAATTCTTTGCCATTAATAAATCAAAACAGAGAATTATGTAATAAAACATTCACAAGACAGCACATTTTAAAATTTAAAACTTAATTGACTCTACATAAATATTTATTGTTACCACTGAAAATTACACTGACAACCAATATTTAAAAAAAAAAATATGTGAAATGAATAATTTCAAATACCAATTCTAGTGATATTAAATCTTCAATTAAAACTCTTTTAATTAAGCAAACAAAATTCATTACAATGAATAATTAATAGATAAAGTCTTTAACCAATTTCTTTTAAAAGTATTGAAATTTATATTTGATGAAGTAAACTGCAAATTAATATAAAATATTTAAAAATGTGTTAATAATGTTATAATTTTGGACATTATTCAGACTTCAAAATTACTTACTTAATTTGACCCTTCTACGTTAAATTCTTATTTTCTATAAAAAATACACAAATTACACAGTGGCCACATGTGAATTACAAAATTAGTTATTTAAGTATTTAAAATGTAATTTTTTTTTTTTTTCCAAAGTTATGTTAAAATTTAAAAGAAATGCGTAATTTAGTAGGTACTTGCTAACGTTGATGAAGTATTTAGTAGTCATTTCATCTCCTTAACGCGAGCTTCATCATCCGACGGCATCCGGAACCTTGACACGAACTCTCCCAGCAGCCAGCAACAAATCCATCATCTGACTCGAACAAACTCCCAGCGCCCTGCACATCAACAAACCTCCATCTGGCACCATCTACGCCCGGCAGCCAGCATATTTTCCATTTTTCTTAGTTTTAGATCTTCTTAAAATTCTCCGACATTCCATTTATTTCACTTGTTCTTCAAATTAAATTCTTCATCTTCTTTATTCGATTTTATTTTTCACCAATTTTCGTATTTTAGTCCATTTATAAAAAAAATCACATTATTTATTTAACACCAATTAATTCGTTATTTAATTGCACAGCACTGCCCTAAGGCAGCACTGGCAGGGTCGCCATGTAATGTGGGGACCGGGAGTTGACAATGAAAGAGTGTATACTGTGCGATGCGAGTATATTGTGTGCGTCAGTTTACGCAGCAACGTCAAATATATAGGTTTGGCGCGTATACATACTACAGTACCTATTTAATATGTAAATTGTAATAAGGCAAATGTGTAGAAAAATCTGACATTTTTGTCTCAGGTTATTAAATACCTTAATTACTAACAAGTTTCTTGAATCGAAATCGCACGCCTTAAAACCTTAATTTACTTTATTGTCCAAGTATTCTCGACTAAATTACCCTCAATAGCTACGTATTCATATAACAAATATTAATAACCGCTCAAACTGTTACAAAGGCGCGTAAATCACATAAAAGTTGCACGCGAGTTTGAAACTTGTAAATGTAAACAGAGAAGCGTTATTCGCTTCAAACTTAGGTTATTATTATTGTTTTAATATTGCAATCCGGGAACTCTGTATGAATTTATATTTTGTGTGCTCGGTTTATTTAGTGCCGTGGATGTAGACAAAGAAATTGTTTTAATAACCGTTCTTTGAATTGTTTAATTCACAATGAGTTTTGTGAGCTTGTTTACTTTACTTGCTTCTTCATTCGGCACATGGGCCTTGGATATTAGGTCGAGAAAAATTATAGAGAGCTTTAACTAAGATTACTTGTGGAATCTAGCATGTATCTCTATGAAAAATGATCTCGCATGTTCCCATACCATTTCTTAGTTCTTATAAGTATCAGTGTAGTAAGAACTGAACGCAATTAGACACTAGTCCACCAAAAGAGACTGGGCGAAAGTGGTCCATGAATGTCGTCCAGGTGTCGTAATTTAATATAATAATATGTTTTTTCTCAAAGCTGCCGGTCCAGATATTGATGCCCCTTTCTCAAGAGTATTGAGGTATCCCCAATTAAATACCATAGCAGTATCGCTATTGGTTCATGGATAACTTTCCATAGGAATGTGCCCAGTCTCTTTTGAAAGTTGGCATGATAAGATACTGTGATGCTTAAAATACCTCTTAAACTTCTCAACTCACGTCTCCCCACTTTACCTCATTTAAATAATCACGCAAGCACCGCACAAGGAAATTCATTAAAAACTGCCTGAAACTCCGGTCACATGTCAATTATTCAATAGGAATGTTTGACAGAGCTCCTTACTGATTCAACACATTGCTCAGCGTTCGTAGAAACTTTTTCAATTAAGACCCTTGCGTCGATCGTATTAAAATTCCAACATAATTTCCTACAGTCGGCGAGTTGGGGGTCTTATAAGTATTAGGATAGGGTCCAAAGTTGGGGGGTGTTTCGCTGACAGTTGTACGCCTGATGAGCGAATTCTAAGGACGGTGGAGAATGTCCTCGAGTTCAAATTGCTGTGGTAGATATGTATGTAGATTGTCAGTGACGCAGGTAATTAAAGTTTATGGTTTGAGACAACACGTTATCATTTGGCTACGAAAACAGAGTAAATACAATGGAAAATTAAAGGAAACATACCTAAAGATGATCAGTGAAAATAACTATAAACTACTCCTTAAAACTTATGTTTTGGCAGTAGACCAAACGCTTGAAATTGATAATCAAGAAATCAAAAAACTTGCATGACCCCCTCACATAATTATGAATCTACAATCCAAAAGGTCAAACTATGCTCAAACTCTACCATAGATAGATGAGACTGTGATTAAAACTCAACATTTATTACAAGTGTATTAAATTCCATAGTGTTTTTTTTCAGGCAAGTATGGTATTATATTTTAATGTATGGATTTACCTAAGACTGTCCAAGTCCATACAATGACTATTCAATCGCTACTCGGTGCCATTTTAAGAAGCAAAAAAAAAATTTTTTTTCTCATATAAACTTAAAACAATCCACGTGCGTGTTCGAAAATCATCCTAAACTCCGATTCCCCACCTATCCCCTTCACAAAACTCCATAGAGGAACTCGGAACATAATTTACCACCAAAAATTATGCCGGCTCGTTACCATAATGTGGGAAGTGGGAAGTTAACCTGAAGTTCGTTAATAGTACAACGAGCGAATGTAATTACATTATTTAAAATTGTAACAGTTTTGATTACTGAATCGCTGTTTAAATAAGGAATTAATGAAGTTTACAATTTGGTACTTTATTACTGGTGATGATCAATTTGTAATAATACCAATAGTAACTAACTAGGGTGATAATAGTACAGTTTTATAGTTAGGTAAAAATAAATTGTAAGTTTATTTGAAACAGTTTATGATAATTATGCCAAAAGAATCAAGATATTAACAAATGAATCTTTAGTTTTTGGAATTATAATATATCAGTGTTGATTCACAAATGAGTAACTACTATTAATTTTAAGTTGGTAGGTACCATGAGTTGAGATTAAAAGTTTAGGCAAAATATCGTTCACACTACTGTACTTTTCACTATTTCATTAGTTCTTTTTTTAATTCTTTAGTTAGAGGAACAGACACAACCTTTTATAGTGAAAAGTTGACACAACACACAAACAACTTATCCCAGTTAAAAAGATACTATAACATAACATAATTACTACCATGGTTCCTTTAGCCCTCTCGCTTGGTTCGCAATAGACCGCTCGTCTCCAATGATTAGTGAAGCATTTCTCAATCAATCGTAATCGTATTCAATCGAACTCGAATCGATGCATCGAATCAAAGTGCGCGTCTCAAAGCGAGAACTCGATTTGCCTAACACCGACTAATTAAGTTTATCCAGATCCCCGACTTCCACTGAATTCGGATTTAATTAGAGTTCTTGTAATTTAATATTGTTGTAATACTTGTAATTGAATGGTAGTCTGGTTGCCAAAGGTAATGATGAATACTCGCGCGAGTTTAGTTTGTTGAAGGCGACATTTTGGTAAGTTGATTTGAGTGCTCTGGCATTAGTGAAGACCTAGGACTTTTTAGAAACATTAAAGTTTTTTTGCGTGTATTAGGCGTTAACCACTCAAACAATTTTGATACTTACAAAATACATGAAAAAATGATGATTTTAAGATACTGGAGAAGAAAATAGGCTTACGCTATGTCACAAAAATTACATATGGCGTACAAATGTAAAAACACAATTTTCGGTTGTTATAAGTACCACATCGTTTCAATATCAATTTTAAAATCTCAAGAAATAAATAAACTTGTACTAAAAATAGCATTCTAAAAATAGGTCCAAAGGTAACATGCATTGTGATAGCACAGCGGAAGATTCCAAGCTTCAGTGCATAAACAGGCGAGCTAGATAAACATTTACGATCTCAGGCGCACGGCAAGGTAAGTAACTTAGGTTTCAGTAATGTAAAGTTTAGTGAGGACCTAGGATTTATTTTTAAAATGAAAGTATAAAATAGTACATTTTTGTCTGTCTTCTTGATAAATTTTACCCTAAACCACATAATATTAGAGACTAAAGCAATTGATTAAATTTTGATAGAGTACGAAGAGCATAGACCTGAATCTGTGTGACATAAATAAACTTAAATTCAGTTGCATTTGCTTTTACAGTTTTTTTTTTGTAACGTACGTAATGATAGAACTATTTCTTAGATTATAAGTAGGCGAGTTTAAAGTTAATCTTTAAATAAACTTGGTTAAAAAGTCTGTTTAGTCTAGTTAGTTACTCTAGTCTAGTTTTATATCGAAGTAAAGGCGGTAACCAAACCCAATAAAAATGTATGCAAGGGGCTGCAGGCAGAACTATAGAAGCGATACTAAACCTGAATACACACCTCAACTAAAATATCACCTTCAAAACCCTAACAAACAAATCAACTTGTACTAAAAATAACGTTCTACAAATAGGTCAAGATACAAGCTCAGCGGAAGATTCCAAGCTTCAGTGCATAAACAGGCGAGCTAGATAAACATTTACGATCTCAGGCGCACGGCAAAATGATTTTACGTTGACGTTCAATGAACTATAAGTTTTGAAGCGATAAGTTTATTGTGACTACAAGGAAGTGAAGTTAACGTAAAAATATAGACGTGGGACAGGTATTTTGGACCAAATTGATTCTTAGGCTGGGTTGCACCATCTTACTTTAACTTTAACAAACGTCAAAAATCTGTCAAACTCCATACAAAAACACCGGTTAGCGTTGTAGTTACGGTCAAAGTTAGATGGTTGCAACTCAAACAAGTGATGCTACCTGAAAATTCTAGACTCATGTTATTAATTTAATTGCCAACGTGCAATAATCTAAAGGATAAAACCCCGTATTAAGAAGCTTGATAGTATAGTACAAGCGAAAAGATAATTATTCAAATATCCAATGCATGACGATGCATTAATTCTTCTACCACCCCTTTGAAATAAATTAATAAACATGACTGACTCAAAAATCGACTTAGAATTACACCGATAATTGAATGCTTGCCTTAGCAACAAACGGAAAAGGCCACTTTACAAAAAAAAAAAGATATCATTACTAGGTAGGTAACCACCCACAAGGTGGACCGACGACCTGATAAAGGTAGCAGGAAGGCGCTGGATGCAGGCCGCTACCAACCGTGCGATATGGAAGTCATTGGGGGAGGCCTATGTTCAGCAGTGGACGTCCTATGGCTAAAATGATGAACTAGATACTAAATTTTGTTCGTCTTATTTTCCATTCAAACCGTCTCCTCAGTGTCTACTGACTGACTGCTCTATCTAGAGCACTTACGCTACACTCTAAGGCAGACTTAGGCTAACACTCCAGCACTCCGACAATGGATCTCCGACTTTGGCACGTGTTTGAAAGCCCGAATTAGCCGTAATAATATAATATCGAACGTAACGGTTTAACTCAGATAGGGGTAGAGCGGTATGCACACTGTTAGAATTGTGATTGATATTTGAATATTGGATTACAATGTCGCATAATGTTTGGTAACAGGATCCTTACTTGTTGTTCTTATTACGTTTTAGAAGTATCGGAATGTAACCTTAAGGACTCGACTGTACTACACACAAAGCTTTATAATGGCTTTATTTAAAAAATCATGTCGACGATTCACAGTTTCTATGACTTTTGACAATATGTCTAAAATCGACGACTCAAGTCGGCGGGTTTGCAGAGTAGCCTGCATTAGTCATACAGTCATACTTATGAAGTAACTCTAATTTATTTAAAAATACATTCTGAATAATTCACTCGATTTAGACTCATTTGAGTCTGCCTTGATGAAGTTTATAATTTTGGATGTCTGAACTAATTAAATTAGTAATTGGAAATCGTCAATTGCTCTTACGAAAGCTTTCTTATCCCATTACATTTTTTTTTGTTCTACCGGCGGCGCTTCGAGTCAAACACTGACAGGTGCTGAGAAGAAGCACTGCAACTCAGTCACCAATACAACGCGAGAACGGTGACGTGAGCATAAACATGAGGCCTGCTGAATGCTAATTTTTATAATTTATTCAAATCAGAGTAAATACAAATGAGTAGGTCATCTTCATAGAAACGCACCGAGCGCGGTTTGTACGTGAGCGCGTCAATACGTATGCGGCGCGCACGCACACACTGACAAAATTCAACACCCCGCTAATCCACGCAAAATTTTGTCACTGTCTGCGTGCGCGCCGCATACGTATTTGCGCGCTCACATACAAACCACGCTCGGTGCGTTTCTATGAAGATGACCTACTCATTTGTATTTACTCTGATGTGGACGCACCCTAACCCTTAAGAGTTGCCAGAGAGATATAGTTGTGCTATTACTGCTCAGAATTGAAGGCTTAGACGTTCGGGCGCTGTAATCTGGGCCCGCTAAACTCCATCGGCGTTATTACATGGCTGGCTTAAGAAATAAGCCGCCTCAGATAGGCTGCCTTTGCGGTAAAAATAATGAATTTAGAATAAAATAAAATTAGGTAAGCATCGGGTGCGGAAACGGATTTTGAGATTATCGGGCGAGGTGAGATGAAAGGGTGATGTGAGATGCAAAGAGATGGTGTGGAGTTTCTGGAGGTAATATTTTTAAAATATTTTTTATTAACTTTGACAATTATTTAAGATTTCGGAGGATCAACTTTATTCTCATATTAAGCATCTCTAGTCAAATACAGATTTCAAAAGATAAATAATATTTGGATTTAATACACACTAGCTTTCCGCCCGCAGCTTCGCCCGCGTGGAATTTTGTCTGTTACAGAATTTTTTTATCGCGCGCGTCCTTGTTTCAATAACCAGGATAAAAACTATCCTATTTCTTTTCCCGGGACTCAAACTATCTCTATGCCAAATTTTATCGAAATCGCTTCAGTGGTTTAGGCGTAAAAGCGAGACAGACAGAAAGACAGAGTTACTTTCGCATTTATATTATTAGTAGGTATAGAAGTATACATTTAAGTGCATATCTTTGAGTATTCATTAATACTACTAATTGTGTCCTGTTTCATTTGTTTTGCCAACTGGAAAAATGTATGTTTGTTAATCCAGGTCAACCTTCTTAGGGCTCATTAGCAAAAAACTATTAAACCGTGTCTTAACTGAAATTAAAACATTTCGTTTCATAAAGTCACGCGATTATCCTTCAAAATGTTCTCATAACGGCGAAGATAGGAAAAACTAGCAAAAACAGCGTCCGAATAATTTAGGTCAGGAACAAAAATTAAATACCGCAGAATATTTTTTATTTAACGCTAATTGCAAGCTGGCCACAAAAAGAAGTCTCGTTTAAATCAAAAGCCGTATATTGGAATTTAAAAAGAATGACACTCGTATTTCCTTTTAAATTTCGAACGGGGTGGCGTTCTTATTTCAAATTCATCCTTAACTTGTCCGCTACGTGGCAAAAGCCGATAGACAAAGAGCTGATAAACGCCAGACCTGCGTCATTTACAACGTAAGTAGAATAAACAGTCCAATGAATATTACAGCAAAGGCCACCGTACAAGTTAGGCATAAGTTATACCATAAAAGCTGATTTTTATGTATACTATTTGGGCAATGATTAGAAATAGTTTCCTCATCAGCCAGACAGATAAGACAGTCCCAACTCCTTGCCAGACAATCTTTTGAGGGTCAAACTTCATGGTGCACCAACATTATAACCTATATTGGGAGCACACGCTGACAAACTTTCAGCTTTTATAAAATGATGTAGGTCTGGCGTTCACTAGCTCTTAGTCTACGAGCGAAGGCGAAACAGGGCGAATTGAAATTCTGGCGGGAACGTGCCGAACCGGCAACGAGGCGTGTGTTCGAATTTTAAATGTAATTCCTATACGGCCACTATTTACAAACAAGGTGCGGAAATGAAACTGGCAGCGACCAGCAACGAGCAACCTTTGTAGTTTAATGAAGTTGAAAAAAGAAAATAGCAGGTTTCTTTTTTAAAAATAATGTGGTGATTAAATCTAGCATACAGTTTTTTCTTACAAAAATATTTCATCTGAATAAAATATACTTGTAATTTTACCATGGCGATGGGAGTAAGATGTCATGATGCTTACCTGAAACAAAAAAAAACATTGCTAAGTTAATGTAAAAAATAGTTTAATATTAGTAGATAACATTGATTTAAGAGTCAAGCACATAACATTTCATCAAAGATTTTATGATATTACGAGGTCCATTTATATTTCGATAACGCGTCGTTTCTATAAAGTTAGGAAAGGTCGCATCGTAAATGTATATTACGTCAAAACTTTGACATCATTACAATTTACTCTACTGTAACCGAAAGACCCAACCCTTTGAAACTGTCGAAGTGATAATTTAAGAATTAAATCGACCGAGGGCGCCCTAAAAAATTTTCACGCTAACAAAAATGCCAGTCTTACCAGGTCTACCCATGCCAGGCTTAACCCCCCACAAGCCTTTAAACCCTCGCGAATCAGACCGTAGACGTTTATCTTTTGTCTACACCGATTCAAAGGGATTTTTCGACCGAACCCGGCGAATATGGACAAAATTATATTTGAACTTAAAAAGGGTTGAGTTTATTTTTCTCTTTTGTTGAATGGAATTTTCAATTCATTGCCTAAGCGGCCAGTTGTAATTAAAATTCGAGTTTCAAATGGTCGTGGTGAATTCTTATTTTTATTGGCCATTCTGTTGCTTTCATTAGCGACTTGAAATTGGCTAAGTACTTAATGAGGTTCATTTGTCGATTTTGGAGTGTCAGTCAACTGAGGTAAGTAATTAAGGATGTAGGTACATTATAATGCACACATTAAGGCAGGCTTGCACCATCTTACTTTAACTTTAACAAACGTCAAAAATATGTCTAACTCCATACAAAAAACACCGGTTATCGTTAAAGTTAGGTGATGCAACTCAGCATATTCATCACGTTCTGTGTACCGTTATGGTATACCTAGTAAGAAGCTGAAATAGGTAATACACTTGTATCAGGCGTGAGACGGTGCAACTTATTCACTATTTTCGTGGGCATTTCCTTCGCATAATTCCAAATAAGTTTAGGTCACTCGTACGTCACTTCTGTGGCATAATTTTTAGGCAGCCGAAGACCGTGCTATCTTGTTCCGTTCTAATGGATGCGATTTTAAAAAGAATATATAAAAAGTAAAAAAAAAAAATGTACAAAAAAAAAAACTACTGTAAAAAAAAAAATAGTAACTTCATTTGTAAATTTAAAACCTTGTACATAAATAAACGTGTATAAAGTTTGGAGACTACAAGTTTGCTCGTAGACATTAGCGAGAAACTTCCAGCACTTGCTAAAAAAAAAAAATACATTGTTGTTTAATTACAAGAAATTTGCCTTCAAAAACCGAACTCCGGCAATCTAAAAAATAAAAATGGATGCGATTTTAGAACAAAATGGTATATTCTGAAGTGTAAACTATACCTACACAGAAACGTGTTATTTAGCTAATCCAAATTAAGCAGTATTTGGCCATGGTATGGACCTATTCATGTTGCAATAACGCAACATACCGGTGCGGTCGGCCATAGCGCGCCTGTCCTGTCCACTGCACCGGTATGTCTGGAGATATTGTATTGTATTCCGAAGCGTTAGAATTCCAATTAGAATAACACAAATCGCATGCGATTAGTGCACGAAATCACGCGAAGTTACGAGTATACTCGTATGAAATATAACGGTTTTGGAAAGGGCCCAAAATGTTTTTTTTGTACCTTTTACATGAGAAGTAATGTCATAAAGATACCTATAATAAATAGGTCCAGGCCATAAAACAAACAAAAAGAAGACAAAGTGATTTTACACAGTTTTCCTTAACTAAATATTTAAAACTCAAAGGTGACGGACTGATTGACTGACGTAGTGATCTATCAACGCACAGCCCAAACCACTGGACGGATCAGGCTGAAATTTGGCATGCAGGTAGATGTTATGACGTAGGCATCCACTAAGGAAGGATTTTACGAAACTCGGTAAAACGGGATCCACGCGTACGAAGTCGCGGGCGGCCGCTAGTTTGTAAATAAATTCGAAGCCGTCATAACAAATTTTGAACTGCAATTTGCAGTTATTTTAACTCTTTAATACTAAAGAAAAGCCGTTCCAAAACATAAATCGGAAACGTCATTTATATCAATCACATCGCACCATTTATCAGCCAAATCATTCAACTTCCAATAACCAAAGTGATTCAGGGCACGTGCGAAGTATTATATCACAAAATGCTCGTTCAAAGTTACGCGAAGTCGAAATATTAATTTACGGGCCCGATAAATCCGGTATTATATTGATATTCAAAACAATATGGCCCCGAAACAAAAGAGGACAGTGTTATGATAGTACCTTCATGCGGGCTAACTATAGTGATGTGACAGGGTATTGTCGATAAATTAGTTAATTAGCCTTTGCAACTTTTAAAGAATCTGGTACTAAATAAAATGGCATAGAATATTAGATTTCAAATCTAGTTCGCCAAGTTAAGCACGTATAAGACTTGCTGCAAATAATGTAAGAAAAATAACATGTCAAAAATGCGGATCAATATCTGAAAACCATGAAAAAATTTGTAGGGCATGGAATAATCTAAAAAAAACCTTTTTCATATGAAATAAAACATATTAGCTATATGACGGTCAATCTAGTAGGTATTTATTTGAATTTATGTACCAATTGAAAAATATTGAGACTTATTCAATTTCTATCATACTGAATGACAACGATAGATTCTCAACTAAATTGAAATAGTGCATTCTGCAGGAATTTAATTTAGGTACATTTGTTGCCTAGAACTACAAATGCAATATGTACTTCGACATTGACGGATAGTGGCTATTAGAGCTGACTTCCCTGACGTTGAATGATGTAAACTTAATTTAAATAAATTATCCAACTAAAATGTAGATTTTCAAAGCAGTGTGCTCAGCGATCTGTAAAATTAGAGCGATAGATGCCAATACTATTTTGCATCCTACCTATTTATTTGTGTGATGTGTCAATACAGAGATTATACATTTTGTTTCTCAAAAACGCTCCTTACAACGTTATAAAATTTCATATTGTTTCAAATTCTGTCGTCGATATTACACAATGTGTGACTAAAAGTATCCCGTGATCATGGCTACCGGTAGGTATTTATATCATGTAAAATGTTGCCAAGACGAACATTATGTGGCACATATTTTGTAAAAGCTATCAGATTTTATGTGAAGCCAAGCTTATAACCATGCAAACCCTAACTGCACAGACGACACCTCAGTCAAAATAAATGGTATAAGCATTAAGATCAGAGGTGGAATTGTGTAAAGCTATCGTTATCATTTGACAGTTTATAACGTACGATTATTCTGTAAAACGCTTTGTTTAACTGACTTTATCGTACGTTATGAACTGTCAAATGATTACAATTGCTTTACACAATTCCACTTCAGAAGCCATCATAGAATCCAAACATAGACAACTCAAGAATTTCAAACTCCTTAAAGACTCGACAGTTACATTACTTATCGATATCTTATCTCTCGACCCCTCCCTAGCCGGAGTCAGTGTGCTGTGAACTCCTATCCCCACTAAATTAAACAGGGCACTATTCAGTTATTTCCCGCGGGTGGGGATCGCACAATTTCAATCTAGCCGTAGGTAAGCATTCTGTACAGACAACCACATCAACCTATACATTTTTGTACTAAAATAGCTCTTAATACAACTGAATAAGAACCTACAGTGTTTTACTTCATGTGCTGTCTACTTCTGTAGGTACGTAGTGTGTGAGGGACCTATTGTTGCGTACCTAGGGGAAAAAAATCATTGCGTTCCCGCTTACCCAACGGTTAGCTTGGTTGGCTCATTCCGGATTTTTATGTTAACATCGTTATTGTAAAAACTATAAATATTGTTTTCAGCTTGAAGTTTTAGCTTCAGTTGGGCCTTGAGCTTTTATAAAACGCTTACCAATAAAATTTTGAAGTTAACGCTTTAAGCTTACATTGTGTCATAAATTATTTTTATTATCAATGCCATTTACCCTTGAAAAAACATTGCATACTCATTAAAGTGACATTAATATGCAACCGGGTAACATGGAAAGCATTGGGGAGGCCTATGTTCAGCAGTGTACGTCCTATGGATGAGATGATGATGATGATGGTGATGGTGAATATGCATACTAATTTTTATGAACCTATCTTAAAGTCTGACGCTAGAGTACAGTAATACTATGATAGTATTATCGTGACTAGGGTGCTTGTAGTCTCAGCCACACAATAGTTGTAAAAAATAATGTTCCTTAATTATATTTGTTAATGGATAGAAACCTATGTCTGTAAACCATTTAAAATTTACTGTTTCAGCAACAATTTAGAACAATTTATAAACTCACGTGGTGTCGTACACATTTTAGTTTAATAACAGCTAGCACCAGTCCATTCAAAATAAAAGTACAGCTAAAACGAAATTTTTCAGAACTCCAGTTAGTCTACAAATCCATATATCCACTTTACTCACATAATTTGAAGCCGAAATTGCTGCATCTGTGATTCAGAGTTGGATTTCCTAAAAGTTGTTCTGCCACATGGCACTTCGGACATGCGCTGAAGCGGCAGTATTTTAAAGGCAGTATTACAGGTCATATGTTACATTTAAATCGCAGTCTGCGTTTTAAAGCGAATTTCCGAGACGGTTAAAGCACTTGAGGAGTTTTAGTAGGTTATGCGCCAGCTATATGGTGTCGTTCAATCGTAATACTAAGAGCTACGTAAACTTTGCGTGAATGGCCGTTTTGCCGGCGTGTGAACGGTTTATGTACGGACGATGGCGTATCAAGCTAAACAGTGTGCCTTATCTAGTTGGGGTAGGAGCTATTTTATAACAAAAGTGCGGCTGATGGGTTTGCGAATGTACTCATTTTAGATACTGGAGTTAAGTCCACGTTTTGGTCGGAAATTGGGGAGTTGAAGTGAAATCTACACACTTTGTGGTAAATATAAAGCAATATTCCAAATTCACACTTAGGTAAAATTTTAAATTCAGAGAGAGAAACGGAGAGAAAATTGCACGAGTAACCAAATGATTTGTCAACATTTTACTTTGCAAAGAAATAGTGTGTTAGCTGAAGAACGAAATCCACTACTAGAAAAGTAATCTTAACATATTTTCATAAACTTTTGTACACAAAACTATATGATAGTACAACTCAATTACTTTTGTATTAGCTCTACTCCTTCAGTAGTATTAGGGACACAAAGAGCTTAAAATTCTAAAGCTTTATGAATAATCTAAGTATCCTTTTTTCCAAGCAATAGAGACCATCTCATAAGCTCTACTGCGCGTTAACAAGCAATACGATACTCTAGAGCTCATAGCAAAAAATGGCTGACAAAATACCATCGCATCTCACCATAAAAATGAGGATCATTATGCGCATAACGACGGTATAAACCTTTGGTTAATAACTGAAAATGCAGTTCATGAATTACTTTTACCGGGTTGCAATTGAGTTACCAATTTATTTAAACTTTCTTGATCACTTACATTAGAGCTATTAACGGGATTGCTACCATGTACCTTATTTACGAGTCACGAAAATCAAGCATTTTCAAAAACTTCGTCTTCGAAAATCTTGCATCTCCGTCAGCAGGGGTACGCCGTGACAACAGAGGGCCCCCACTGAAAATCAGTTTCAAGACAAGCCCTGGCGGTCTTGATGTATGCTAAGAGGGTGCCTTTTTGTCAGAGGGGCACAACCAGTTAACTGTCCACTTGTATATTTCTTTCTGTATGTATCTATGTCTTGCCTGCTTGTATACCTTTCTTTCAAATAAAAAGTTTTCTATTCTATTCTAAACTAAAAATATAAAGAAAAACTTGTTTGCTTTGGCTCTACCAATAAAATTAATTTAACTTTCTATTTCCAACAATAAAATTACACAGTTTTTACAATAAATGACTGTTCTAGGCTGGTTGCACCATCTTACCTACTTTAACCACAAAAGTCAAAAATCTATCAAACTCAAATTTTGTTACGTAGTTATTGTTACGGTTATAATAAGGTGGTGCAACTAAGCCCTAACTTATTCACAAACAGTTCCATTAAATGGATCAAATGCATTTTATAAAAATAACGGGATGCAGCTTTCCGAAGAAACCACTAAAAGATTAGTTTTTAAAAGAAATTAGAAATGCTAGCCCCTTACTGATATTAAAGTCCATATTGGAATTGCTACAAGTTTCGTGGAGTTACAAAAACTTTGTATTTCACTTTCCCAATTTCATAAGTTGAAGTGATTCGAGCTTTTTGCATTTAAATTGTTATTTTACTTCGGGTTTGAGAGATGTCTTAACCACATAGACATGAAAAAATGTTTGTTGAAAAGGTAACTTGCAGTAAGTAGGTAAGTACTAGTAGTTTGATTATATGTAAAAACCATTCTTTGGCTTAAAACTTACGCAATTACGCCCGTATTCACAAACATTACTATGAGATTTCACAGTGCGCCTAGACGCACAGGGTGACACACGAACCAATCACCGAGCTCTATTCAACGCTGTGCGTTCGATTTGCTGCTTCACTTAGAACACGGGCGTTAGAATAATGGAACAAACGTACTGATTGATATATTTCAGGTGTGGTTACAAAACGAGTAAGCACAGGACGATTGAAAATTAATGATTGAATTATAGTTAACGTAAATATTTCTTTTCAACGTGTGAAAAGCTGTTTAATTGTCGTCCCAATTTATCTTTTTAATCACATTATTGACTCTCTGTCAATGATATTATATTTTATGATTAGGTACTGGAGTGAACTAGGCCGTTGCAAATCAGTTGTTATCACAATATTATTCGGTTCACAATCAACCACGGTATGTTGACTTGCATCAGCTGACATAATATAGATTTAGTTTAGCACTAACAAACCTCTAATTTGTATATTGACCAACACGTACGTCAACTGTAAGCTAATTTATTATTCTAGTTACATTTGCAGTGTAACTTTAGAGTAAATATTGTGTTGACCAGTGCAGCGTAGGTTGATTAGCTCTCACGCCCGTATTCACAAACATTACTATGAGGTCTCACAGTGCGCGTGGACGCACTGGGAGACACACGAACCAATCACAGAGCTCTATTCAACGCTGTGCGTTCGATTTGCTGCTTCACTTTAGCAAGCATCGTTTGTGAATACGGGCGTCATTTATGAATCATGTATAATTTAATACTGACGAAAAGCACCTAGGTATAATAAAGGTACTACTTATACTTCAAACTTCATCGAAGTTTTAAGACCAAAATACAACATCAAATTCGATTAAGTCTTGAAAATAGCTGTTAAACTTTTTCCAGCCTCCAACACCTTCTGATTACCTACTTTGCTTTGTCTTAAATCGTCCTCGTGTATGTTCCCCCTACCCCCCAGCTCTCGACAACAAGTAGGAAAGGGGAGTAAGGAGTTTGCATTACCACACTGTCCCACTTTTGAATAACCGGGATAGGGGCTAACCAGGTGCTAGCTATGTTATCCGAGCAAACTACAAAGCCTTTGGGTAGTTTTAAGTAATATGTGGAACAAAACATCTTTTTAGTGTTAAAAACCGTGGAGTGGGAACATTGATCCATCCATCCTCACAAACTTTTACATCTACAGTTAGTTTTTTATTGTCATCTTACTTAATGACTGGAAAAACGTCCTTGATTTCGAACTACTCTTTATTTCTTTTGATTAATTTTGTTTTAGGTACAATGACAGTTTTCTCTGAGACCAACTTGGCCTCTACTGGTTGGGTTTTTATTGGTTGTCAAGCTAGACAGCTGGCTGCATAGGACTTACACAATCGTTTTAATAGTCCCTTTTACAAAATGCCAATCACCTATCTAACTAAAAAATAAAGAAATGCCTTATAATTCTATTCAAACTCAAGTCATAAAAGTCGCAACATACAATTATTAACATCTTAAAATTTCCAATCAATCCTCGACCACATCGAATCAAAAACGTGACCTCAGTCCCCGACGATGAATAAAAAAGATCCATCAAAAACGTCCCAGGGCAATATAAGGGACAGAACCGCGGCCCGAATGAGATATGAAACCGCATGCAGATTGAAAACTGTGTGCCTACCATGAGTTTACGTTAGGTGTGCTCGCTAGCGACTGCGTAAAAAAATGACATTTAAATGTATGACATATTGTGCAGCGCCCCTAGCGGCTACTTTCAAGAAATAAAATCTTCATATAATTTTTTGACGTATTCGCTAGCGAGCTCACCTAACGTAAACTCATGGTAGGCACACTGGAGTCTATTTCGATACAGTTATATTCACTTTTGGTTCAGGCTGCCGTTCAAAATTAAAGTTTGCGACTGCTGCTATTCCCGCTCTTGGGATGTCGTACGATTTATCTCAAAATCTGCGTCAAAAATATCGCTTAATTGTAACTTCGTTCATTGATAAGAGATTTGCATCTGTTGCTGAAGCAATTTCCTCTGATTCGTGGACTCTGCTAGCACCTTCAACTCTCTTTACGTCTTGACATTTGCTTTTTCACTATCACTTCGTAGTATGAAACAACCATTATTTTCCGATATAGCTAAACTAATTACTAGATTTAAAAGAGGGGTCTTTAAATATGTACAAAACCACGTTATTCATTTAAAACGTGTCATTAAACACCCAAGCTCAAAGCTTTATAAAGAATCGGCCAATTACCCCTAAGCATACCTTTACAGCATGTGGTCGGCGATATTAATTTTCCCAACCTTTTTTGAGTTTAAACAAGGTAATTTACTGTTCGTAACAGAATTAATTGTTCTAGGGACGTGTACATTTGTACAATGTAACAAGGAGATCGACGAAGGCTACTCAGATGCAATTAATATACGACGTATTGAAGATATTGTGGAGAAAACGAGTCTGGAGTAGATATAACACTTATTTGAAAACTTAGGCTGGGTTGTAACTTGCACCATCTTACATTCATCATCATCATCATCATTTCAGCCATAGGACGTCCACTGCTGAATATAGGCCTCCCCTAATGCTTTCCATGTTGATCGACCATCTTACATTAACTTTGACAAACGTCAAAAGTCTGTCAAATTCACCGACAAAAAACACCGATTATCGTCATAGTTACGGTCAAAATTAGGTGCTGCAACTCAGCCTTAGTGTACCTAGTTGACGAACCTATGACCTCAAGGTGCAAAGATCATGTTCTTAGGAATATTTAGACCTGGGATAGTTCCAGTATACCTATTGACATTGGTAGACGTTTAGCGTTTACAGAGCAGAACTCTCTTGATCCAGAAGTCAATCTGCTCAAATCGTTTTCAAATGTGGATAACTTCATCATCATCATCATCATCATTTCAGCCATAGGACGTCCACTGCTGAACATAGGCCTCCCCTAATGCTTTTCACGTTGATCGATTGGTAGCGGCCTGCGTCCAGCGCTTTCCTGCTACCTTTACTTAACTTATCATAAAGTAAAGATTCTAATGTTTTACCATTCATGAACACCCTATTTTCACCGCTGTTATTTTTTTTTAATCAAAAACTACCTATACAGAAGATATAATAACTGATTTATTCTGTCACTGCTTGCTAAAGAAAACATATTATTATTATTAATGATTGCAAAAATAAAGAGTTTTGAATCCTGAACGGGAGACCTATGGGGCTTCGAACAATCACTTTATGTCTCGCGGGCCTAGTAGATAAACTGGCCAACTGATTCACTTACTTATCGACGCCATATTAATTATTTGGGTCGAACAATTAACGGTTTTTGGCTTATTTTCACCCGGCCCATAATACTTAATCAGGGTCTTAAAATAATTGGATCCGATCGATTTAGCTCGCAAATGTTTTGGACTGTTGCATTTTACTTCCAATTTGGGGATCAAAGATTTGTGTTTGCTTTTGTTTCGTCATTGTTTTGTTTGATGACCTGTATTGTAAATAAAATAAGATTGCCATTAATTTATTTTCAATGGTGTCTACTTCTTAGAATTTTCTATCCTTATCTCCACATTAAAATAAATCTGCTCCTTTTTCTCTACTTGCCACACCTGTCGTTTAAACTACTTTTGATTTCACAGATCTCGTATATTTGAAAGATTAATAAGTACTCAATGCTCAAATATTTATTGCTAACCATCATGTGAATAACATTATGTAAGTTTTATTACACTTACACTATTTTTGCAATAAATAAATAGACTTTGTCGCGGGCACGCAACTTCAGGGCTAGATCAACGGTAACCAGCAATCTTTATTTGTCTTAAAACTATCTAACGCCCGTATTCACAAACATCACTATGAGGTCTCACAGTGCGCGTGAACGCACAGGGTGACACAAGAACCAATCACAGAGCTCTATTCAACGCTGTGCGTTCGATTTTCTGCTTCGTTTAAGCAAGCATCGTTGTGAATACGGGCGTAAATCTTCATCAGAACCTTTAAAACAGGGTCTTTTGATCTTACGCAAAATTGAAATACCAAGTAGTACAACTTAAAGAGTTCCAGATTCAATTACAGTTTTGCTTCTTGCAACGAAGTTAAATGGGAAAAGAACTTTTTATTTTTAAGTAAACTGTGTAATTATTCTGCTGCGAACACAACACAGAGTGTGCTTGTTAATAAGGATGCCTTTGTAAGTTTTTCCTTATCATCATAATATAGGTAGAGATAGTAGATCCTAAGGAAGACGCGCTAAATTAGCCAATAGTTCAATACACGGCTTCTGAAAGAACAACACAGTTCTATACTCGAAAACCCAATCAGTTCAAGACAAGATTTAAATAAATGCACATTCAATAAATAGTCTTTAATGATTTAACGAAAAAACAACAACAAACATCAAAATTTGGGAAGATCGAATTGTCGGCCCATGAAAAGTAGGTATACCAATCTCATTGATTGGTGGTGTCAATAAATAAATTACTCTATTAATAAGTACACACATAGGCATAATCACTAACCTGGTGTCAAGGGTCATCCACATAACATTAGGAAATAGGATTCGAACCGCAACCATACCTGACTTTATAGTCTAGTACGCGAAGATCCTAATTATTTTTTCACGTTAGTAACCCTTCTGGAACTCTCTCTGTTGTACTATCTCCCAGCTTGCACAAGCAAAATTATTTCTTTAAATAATATTTTTCTTGAAAATTTCATGCGCTTTTGATATTTCCGAGGAGCCTAATTAAAATAATATTAATAGCATTGTTTCCTTGTAATCACTTAGATACATAACGGTGGAATTTAATTTCATAATTTCCATCACGGATTTAATTAAATTATTTGCGTCTCTGTTTGTTGGTTGAAATGAATAAATGGAAATTAAATTAATGACGGTAATTTGAGGGTTTAAATATTATAATATTAAAACAATAAAATCTGCCTATCAGGCCACAATACACTAAAGAACATCCAAACATTTTGACGTCATTTATAGAGCTATGAAAACATTTTATAACGTTTAATTCAGTAGCATTAATAACTCATAATTTTACGACAGCGAAATCCAAACAGCTTGATGAGAAAAAATTGATTATAAACCTTATATCTTACCACATTAGAGTCAACATATCGTATCCGATACAAAACCTTGTTACATTGTTCGCACGTTCTATTCCTCAATTACCCCAGGTTCTCTTAGCATACCTGAATAATGCATCTCAAACATTTAGTACCATTCTTGATTGGCTGCTGTCAATATTCAAGCACCCAACCTTATGGTAATAGAGTCTACATTGCAATGACACGGCTTAAGACGGTGTACGTTGTAGATTGGTTTCCTCGCTTCCGAAAGCTCTTTACGACAAAGTGAGATGACGTCACATGTGTTTGATGAAATGATTACCTCTTTAGGTCTTGATAGGTGCCAATATATAGAGTTTAGATGTCGATATGATTTAGAATTTTGATGGAGATGAACTACTATAGCTACAATGTTTTTAAATTGAAATGACAACTGGTAGAGCTTTAGTAGAACGTGTATTTACTTCGATAAAGAATCATTTTTTAGTTAAATTCTGAACTATCGCTCACAAAGTAATCAATGAGGGCAAAATACTACTCACTACTACCTCATTTTCACATAACGCATCTTTCAAATAGCTTATTCACTACCAAGGCCATTTCCAGGGCACTTATACACGTCCTAAATATAGCCTGCCCTACCACCGCTGGTGGTGCTGAGAAGGTGGCGGGACCTTTGTCAGCTTCTTTTTCAATCAAACACAGCAATTTAAAAGAATTGCCAATGCATTGCCGAGGCAGGCAATGCAATAAAATCCTATTATCTTTATAATTTCCGTTTGCTATGTGCCGTCGACGTTCATATTATGTAGTCGAGCCATCTGCCTTGATGTGACATCATCCATACTAATTGAGCCTCAGACCCTATAAAATGCATGTAAATTCACAATAAATTATTACCTTTCCCTGTAAAACCCGCATCACATCAGGTGACAGTATTTACGAGTACAGTCCAATTGAACTCAATTGGTAATTATCTGGGGGCACGGCAGTGCCCCCACCAAGTCGAGCAAAAAAGCGGCACGGCCGTACCATCCTTTTCTCGAAGCAATTCAGGCCATTTTCGACCGCCTGTAACTTCGTTGTGGATAAAACTAGAAGGCTGAATTTTCATTAGCTATGCAGGCATTGTAAAGACACGGTATATTTAAAATTTCATTCAATTTGAACCAGTAGTTTAAGAATTATAACGGGTCAAAGTTACTTAATTTTGTCACTCACTGACTGACTCACTGACTCACTGACTCACTGACTCACCGATCATCAAAACTCTAAGGCACTTCTAGCAGACCTAGAAGCTTCAAATTTGGAATATAAGTAGTGTTTGGTGTATGAATCAAGGAAAAACTAAAATATTTGGGGGCACGGTAGTGCAACCGCCAAGTCGAGTAAAATTTTTCAATTTCGGTCCAGTTTTCTAGATACATAACTGCTGTCTACAAAATACAAAAAGAAATGATATTTGGGGGCACGGTAGTGCAACCGCCAAGTCGAGTAAAATTTTTCAATTTCGGTCCAGTTTTCTAGATACATAACTGCTGTCTACAAAATACAAAAAGAAATGAGATCCCATCAAAAACAATACTTGTCAAAAAAACCAAGTCTCGCAACTCAGTTGTTCTACGGTAAAAAGTTGTGAGATCCATGTAATACCAAGTCCAGGCCAGGAAATCTTTAACGTTTTACATAAATATATTGACTTGGCCATCGCATGAAAACACGTGTAAATTAAATTATTTAGTGCGATGGCCAAGTCAATATATTTATGTAAAACGTTAAAGATTTCCTGGCCTGGACTTGGTATTACATGGATCTCACAACTTTTTACCGTAGAACAACTGAGTTGCGAGACTTGGTTTTTTTGACAAGTATTGTTTTTGATGGGATTTAATTTTGTCGCGTAACGTCGTTCGATTTCACTATGGGCAGCTTTAAATTTTATTCAGAGAATAAGTATCATGTTGTTGCGGGGTCTTCACTCCAGGGTCTTTCTGGCCCAGCGATCCTGGTTCATCCGTGCAATGTGCCCTGCCCATCTCCATTTACCACGGCAGGGGAAGACCGCCTAAACGATGGACAGACGATATCCGGCAGCAGGCTGAAGTGAACTGGATGCGTGTGGCCAGGGACAGAAATCGGTGGAGGGATGAAGAGGAGGCCTATGTTCGAAGGCGAACCGAAAGGCTGACATAAATAGATAGAGAGATATATTAGTATCATGTTATGAAATATAATATACATATATAAAATAACCAGTAGGAGGTCTGGTTAATGAAAGAGAGAGAGGTGAGAGAGATGTTAAATACATAATAATACATATTTTCTAAACTAAAATCATTTGGCATATTATTATTATATGTTTTTTGAAGTGCGTTTAATTTTCCAGTAAATCTCTCTGTATCACAAATAGTATGAGCCTATTATTTATACTGTTGCACTATCAATGATATCGTTAACGTAGTATGGCGTTAACCGATTGGCGTTCTGACGAGGAATGCCGATGATCCATCTTTTGCAGCCTTAAATAAATGAGTCATTAAACCGTCGTCCTTCTTATTTAACCCTTTACCTACGGGCCCTTGGAAACCCAAAGTCGCCTCTCAATACGGGGTATTTTAACCTATAAAATTGTTTGCTCCACTTTACATCAAGATATTTTAAAAAGTATGAGACTTACGGTATAGAAATTTGGAATATTATATTCTGCAACTAATGTAGTTTCATAATTAAAAGCGCATTTTACATTTAATTTGCAATTTTATTGTTTTTTTGTCGTAAATCGTGATTTAGTATTGGCTTTGCCAAAATAACAATAGATGCCACCCGTATTGAGAAGTGACTTTTGACTTGGCAACTATAGGTGCCTCCCGTAGGTAAGAGGTTAATTAAAATAAAGACAAAAATGATTTGATATGCATGATTTGGACCTCGCGTCTACGTATTGCCATCTGGCGGATTTTTCATACGCGAAAACCCTCATTCCCCAAAAACACTCAAATTGAGAATTTGGCATAGTACCTTTACTCCCCACACGCTGGCTGTGGAGAACGATTTCCCATAGTCGACTCTTAAGACTTTCACGGGAAGGTTCATCATTTTAGCCACAGGACGTCCACTGCTGAACATGGGTTTCTCCCAATGATTTCTAAATCCGCCGGTTGACCTTTAGGCTCGGCGCAAATGGACCACCGACCACTGCCACCGGTGGCCAGCGACGGCGACTTAACACACTTTTTAATAATTGTATAGACGCGCCGCACACGTGTGTCCGGTAACGGCCACTTGCTATACGCTTCTGACACTCTTAGAAATGTGGCTGTAGCGCGCGACAGCCACCGGTGGCTGTGGTCGATGGCCCATTTGCGCCGAGCCTAATATTGAAGATTGTGGTGGTCATAATCTACTTTGTCGGAACCACACTTCTAAGACATAACTATGTAACACCATCAACTCACTACCTGTCTCGGTACACTTCAACCCTCATGTTACGCCGGCATTAACCCAATTCGTGTCCGTTCAATTTCAATTCAGTTCAAGAGTTACCCCGGATCCATTCCAATTTGTTTAAGTACTCGCTGCGATTAAAATTTTTGAGGCGAAATTTTCCGCCACAGATTCTGGCAGGTAATTTCGATTAATATTATTCGAATTATAGAAATTCGTGTACGATTTTCGTAATTGAGCACACTCTGAGTGTTGGAATACCGAAAAATTTGTCTCGATTTTTGGAATTCAAGTTTTACGTTAAAATGGTTTCGTCGACAAAATGCAGCTACATGTTGTTACAATTAATTGAGTTTTCTCATTATTCGAACATTGTTTCAAGTTTGCTTTTCGTGCGATTATTTCAGTACAGTTTGTTTATGTGTAGCAAACAAACAATAGCTTCGTCATGTGAGTTGTAACGTGTTGTTGTTGAGGTAGTAATGCACAATCCTGATGTTAGATTTGAAGTTTGGGCTTGCAATTTGCAGAGAGTAAAAGCCATTGCTTTTTAAAGAATTTTAGGCTTTATTATAATTAGCCTAAAATTTTTCTAGAAAAGTCCAAGTTAAGGGATGTTGAATAAGGATTCCAGATATATCGTATCTAAAAGGTCTGACCTTAAGCAGCCAATATATATTATACGTACTTTAAAATGCCGTTTTTTCCTCGATTCGTCATTCTGCCTAACGCCATCCGGATCTTAATTGAAAAACTTTCCGGGTTCCGTACAACTTTACAGTACATTCTGCGAATCACAAATTGTTTTTGTTTGGTCCCGTATCCGTTTGGCTCTGGGGGGTTGAATTTTCTTTTCAGGGATCCGTAGTGGTCTCTGGAGGAATCAATTCTTGAGTAAATGTCAAATTATTGCCCCATTCAAGTAAGGGACCCTGTGTTGGTTGATTATTCTTGGAATTATGGGTGTTTTTCCTCATTTAATAGATGTTCTTGAAGCGATTCTGGGGATGCTTTGTAGGTAGGTAGTAGTAGGTAGTAGGTATTTATATCTTTTATTGACTGGCACTTGTAGGTCGTCTTCCAACAAGTGGGTGCTTGTAGGTACCTTAACTTTGAATGGACCCTGGAGAAAGAGAAAAAGAATCTGTATTATGAAGTTACCGAAGAAGTTCTTACTTAATTGGCTATGTATAACTGTGACTGCGCTTAGCGTTTTTTATTGTTTGGCGTTTCCAGCTTCACAAAGATGATGTCGCGAGCACAGTAGCAAGCACATAGTGCTAGCTAATAAACTAATGCCCGTTTTCACCATCAATCCTTAATTTTAAAGTGATCTCTATGGTAACAAACAACAGGAATTTTGTTGTAAAAGGGGTCTCTTAAAAATAAGGGATTGATGGTGAAAACGGGCATAAGCCCATTTCTTGCATGACTAAAACTAATTTTAGAATACCTAGCAATGAGAAGTGGATTACTGGAATCTAAGGTCTTTTAGTGCAATTTCACTCTTAAACAGACCGATAACAAAGCTTCTATGACAAAAATTTTTAGGGTGAGCACCCTTCAATCTAGGAGAGGCATTGCTGGCATGGCTACGCTCTATAAGATCTTGAATTCCGAATGTGACTGCAGTGAACTGTTGAGCCATTTTTCACTTAAGATAGGTGGTAGTAAAAGAACGCAAAAACTTTTTTCCCTGCCAAAATGTCTGTGCAGTCAATGGCCCTGCCGGAACAGGCCGATTGTAGCACTCTGGGTCAGAACCCCTGAAAGGAGCCCTGCCAACAAATTTACGAATCGCGGTTCGCTCGCCCACCACCAATAAACAACCACTTACCGGTGGGAGCAGGCTTTTCTTCCACGTACGAGTGGACAGGGTGGTTTCTTCTGATCCTCTTTTGAAATCTAGCGAGTGCGGTCTGCAGCCACGCGGTTTTCACGCGCAGGTCGGATCCCAGCTGGTAGTCTTCGGATTCAGGTGCAAACGATGGGGCACAGAGATAATTCACCCAGAACACACCACAACACTTCTCAGACGGAAATACAGTCAAAATATAGCGAAATTGAAAATATTTGCAACAGCAATTTTAAACGCTGCAGCTCGCGACGAGGACGGCCATCACACTCGTATTTTCAGCCAATCAGGATCGACTCCCATCGATATGCTCGTAGGAATCGAGCGTTGCTATTGGTTGATTAGAACGAGCGAAACGAATGAAGTTTTAAACGAATGTTGGCGCGGCATGATTTGAAATAGTTACGTTTACTGTACATACCGCCCACCAAAATACAGCTGGTATTTTCCAGATAAATAACGAAAAGACTATGATAAAATACCGAAGACGACTAACATTGAAATTTATGACGTATAAAAAGAAACGCATGAGTATTAATTACTTCCTACCAATAACTAATGTTAAACTAAGCATATGGGGTTTTTTTTTTTTTTTTTTTTTTTTTTTTTTTTTAAATAACGAATTAAGCGTCTATGGGAAGAGGACACAGTTTAACAAGCGGTCGCTTGATAATACTGTCTTTAGTTTTAATAGTTGCTACTCGAATGGTTCCATCAGGACCAGGATGTAACTCGCATACCCTTCCCAAAGACCATTGTAAAGGTGTACGATTGTCATCTTTGATGACTACGATAGAATTAACGGATAACGGATCGGAGACTTTTGTCCATTTCATACGTTGAGTTAAAGAAGTTAGGTATTCGTTCTTCCAACGAGTCCAAAAGCTTTGAACGAAAGATTGAATTAGCTGCCAACGATTAAGTCGGTACAGCGCAACAGAGGAGTAATCCTCGTCAGGAACGCTTGTAAGTGGTTCCAGCGTTAAGAAATGACCCGGGGTCAGTACGTTTAAATCGTTTGGAT
Organism: Ostrinia nubilalis; assembly: GCF_963855985.1. Classification (NCBI taxonomy): domain Eukaryota; kingdom Metazoa; phylum Arthropoda; class Insecta; order Lepidoptera; family Crambidae; genus Ostrinia; species Ostrinia nubilalis. Next base: position 12,703,802 of record NC_087103.1, read on the forward strand.
CAGTGCTTAATGCGCACAACGGTCGCGAATTCAAAACAGATTCTATTTGAACAAATAAAGTGCTAAGTTCTTCAAACGTTAAGACTTGATTTCCTACTATACGATACAGATGCGATTTTGCAGCCTTAATCTGGATTTCCCACACTCCACCAAAATGTGGGGCTGAGGGAGGATTAAAGTCGAATTTAATTTGCTCGAGATGCGAGGCTTGCTCTAGCAATGACAAATAATTGCTGGCACCGACAAAGTTCGTTCCACAGTCCGCATGAATTATACTACATCGTCCGCGACGACCAACGAAGCGACGCAACGCAGCTATAAAACCATCCGTGGAAAGAGTAGACACCACCTCGAGATGGACTGCTTTCGTCGCTAAGCAAACGAACAGACAGAGATAAGCTTTGTCCATCTTTGCACCGCGATGGGTCCCGAGTTTGATTCGGAAAGGTCCGCCAAAGTCTACGCCCACTACTGAAAACGGCTTTACTTGATTTAAACGATAAGAAGGTAGGTCGCTCATAAACGGTTCTAATGGTTTTGGTTTAGTTCGATAACATCGTATGCATTTAGAGAGACAGCGGCGAATGGCGCGTTTTGCGGAGAGAATCCAAAACTGTTGTAAAAGTAAATACTGAGTGGTATTTTGACCTGTGTGACAGTGTTTTCGATGAACAGACTCGATAATCTTATCAGTAAATGGATGCTCACAAGGTAAGAGCGCTGGATGCTTTTGATCAAACTCGAGACCGGCGCGTGAGAGGCGACCGCCCACCCTGAGGATACCTATCTCATCCATAAACGGATTCAATTTTTGGAACGGTTTAGGTAACGATTTATTGGATTTGATATATTTTATCTCATTACTAAATGATGAATTTTGAACCGATTTTACAATGAGTAATAACGATTGATGATTTTCGTTTTCAGTTAGAATTGAGCTGCTGAGACGTTGACTCGGATCTTTTGAACGAATGTTATGTAGAAATCTACGGATGTAGGAAACGATACGAGTTATTTTCTCTAACGATGAGAAACGTTTTAATAACATGTCAAAAATTGAGTACTGTTGTTCATCAGTTTTTTGGTCGGTCATCAGTACAATTGAATGGCGCTCCTCAGTACGCACAACTTGCTCCTCATTACATGTCGGAAACCTGCCTTTGGGCCAACAATTAGCTGGTTTTGACAGCCAGGATGGACCTGACCACCACAGTGAATTATGAAGCAGATCGTGGGGAAATTGTCCACGAGAACACACATCCGCAGGATTGTCACCAGATGCGACATGATGCCAGGACTCCGCAGGAATCGTATCCTGAATGCGGCTGACGCGATTTGCGACGAACGTGGTCCAGCGCGAAGAGTGCGACCGAAGCCAAGATAGAACAACAGTCGAATCGGACCAAAGGTGAACTGAATCGATAGGTATTTTGGTCTGATACGTGTCAAGAATGAGTTGTGTGAGGTCTGCGAGCGTTACAGCTCCACAGAGTTCAAGTCGAGGCAAAGAAAGTCTTTTAAGCGGAGCTACACGAGCCTTGGCGCATAACAGCCGAGTATGAATAGATCCGTCAGCGCATAGGATGCGTAGATAAATAACTGCTCCGTAAGCGAGTTCCGAGCTATCACAAAAGCCGTGCAGTTCGTATGATATGACATCATCAAAAGTGAGACGACGTGGAATGTTGAGCTCCTTGATTGATGATAGCTGATGACAGAAAGTTTCCCACAGGTTGATAATTCCTTCGGGAGGTTGCTCATCCCAGGAAATTCCGAGAAGCCAGAGTCTTTGTAACAAACATTTGACTTGAATCGTGAGAGGTGATAGGAAGCCCAACGGGTCGAATATTTTAGCGATCTCACTAAGAATAATCCGCTTAGTGCACGGTCGATTGGATGAGCTCACATCGAATAAAAATGAGTCGGATACTGGATTCCATTTGAGTCCAAGTACCTTGAGTGTAGGATATTGCTCATCAGAGAACGATTTAGAATCCAGAAGACACTCTTCCTGGGAAAGATCTGAAAGCAATCCTGGCGAATTACTAGCCCATTTCCTAAGTTCAAAATGACCTAGTTCGAATAATTTAACGATTTGTGATTTAGCTTCTAACGCAGTGGTCAAGCTTTCACAACCAGTGACGATATCGTCAACGTATATATCGGATGAGATAATTTGTTTGGCTAGAGGGAAACGATTACCTTCGTCCTCTGCCAATTGTTGAATTGTTCTACACGCCAGAAACGGTGCGGATGAAACGCCATACGTTACAGTGTTGAGTTGATACTCTTTAAGCGATTGATCAGGGCCAGACCTCCAAAGGATTCTCTGGTAATCTCTATGATCATCAGAGACCAGAATTTGTCTATACATCTGACGTATGTCAGCCATAAAAACAACCGCGTGAAGTCGATAATGAAGGAGGATCCCAATGATATTGGACTGTAATTTAGGTCCCGTTAGCAAGGTATCATTTAATGAAATTCCTTTAATGTCCTTTGCAGAAGCATCAAAGACGACGCGCAATTTTGTTGTGACGCTATCTGGCCGCAACACGCAATGGTGCGGAATGTAAAATTTACCCTGGTTGAGCTCTGCAGCTTTAACTAACGACATGTGGCCGGATTTCTCATAGTCATCCATGAATTCGCAATATTGTTGGTGTACTATAGGATCACGTGACAAGCGACGTTCGATTGCATGGAATCGCCTTAATGCAACATCACGAGAACCATGAAAGACCGGTTCCACCGTGTCCTTGAAGGGAAGACGAACTCCATACCTGCCACGCACATCGCGATAGTGGTCAGCCGCGTAAAGTTGCTCACACAAAATCTCCTCATTTGTGAGAGGTGATGCTTGAGGAACACTGTCCACCTCCCAGAAACGCTGTACGATCGAGGCTAACTCGCTGTCAGCCTTCGAAGAGACTTGTACCAAAGATGAGGTTACAAGTGGCGTTCTACCTAACAGAAGCCAACCAAAGACCGAATTAATTGCGAGTGGCTGATTTGAATTATCGCCCTTTATACGCTGAGAAAGAAGCGACTCAGCAAAAACGTCTGCGCCGAGCAAAACATCGATAGGGCCAGGGATGTCAAAACCTGGATCGGCTAACGGTAACGCATTAATGTGAGTCCAACCCGACGTGTTGAGTTTAGCTAAAGGTTGCTCACCACAGATGTGGGTTATAACGTGCATATCTAAATCGAATAACGGGCGATTATTTGACGCAACCGAACAGCGAACAATGCTGGTGACGTCAGCTGCTACACCTCCCAAACCGTTTATATTAGTTGTACATGAAACTGGATTAAGTTTCAAGAAACCAACTGCCTTTTGGGTAATAAAATTGTTTTGGCTACCGGTATCGAATAGTGCGCGAATAGAATGATAATTACCGTCCGAGTCTTGTATTTGTATTATCGCCGTAGCCAACAATACAGTCGTATTTAAGTTATTTATTGAAGGTTTTGAATTTTCTCCTTTAACAAACAGAGAAACCGATTGAGAGTCAGTGGAGCCTTTATCAACACCAGGTTTGTCCGTGCGCTCCCTATGCAATAACGTGTGATGTTTATGTTTACATTTTAAACAGCGAAAAATAGATCTACAATCCCTTAATTGATGGGACGACTTGAGACAGTTGTAACACAATTTCGCCTCTGTTGTGTATGACATACGGTCGTCTACGGATTTAGCGAGAAACGATTTACAACGTGTTATTGAATGACAATCAGAACACAATGTGCACTTCAAAACCGGTTTGTTATTATTTTCAGACGTTTCACTTTGACTCCGGTTAGAGTTATTCGTTAATAAAGTATGAGTCACATTGGCGCGCTTTGAATAATTATTAAAAGTCGGTTTTGATGTTAAACGTGTATCTTTGGCCGAGGTAATAGGTTTTGAACTATCAGAAAAATGACTATCACGCAATAATGATTCACACTTTGAATGTAAAAAGTCCTTTAGTTGTAAATACTCAGGAATCTCCGTGTTGACGTATTTTTCTTCGAATTCACGACGCAGTTTTGAGTCTAATTTAGATAAAATGTGATAAACGAGGATAAAGTCCCAATTATGAACAGGAAGATCTTGTTTACGTAAGATGCTTAAGTTTTCGTCAATGCAATCTAACGATCGACGAAACTCAGTTGCATTATTAAATTTGAAAGAAACGTTTAAAATATCTTTCCAGCAGGTGAAAGATAATTCACGTTTATGTTGATAACGGGCGACTAAGGCCGCGTACGCATCCGAGTAATAATCACCTGTTATAGGAAATTTGCGAATAAGCAGTAGTGGATCGTCGGTTAATGTTGACACTAAATATTGAAATTTCTCCACATCGGTAAGGGAATGACAGTCATGGATCAACGCATTAAACGTATTGAAATATTCAGGCCATAATTTTATATTACCTGAAAAGGTAGGTAATTGAATTTTAGGTAACTTTATATGAGATCTAGATGATGAAGACTCTGCCTTAGAGTGACTTCTCATGACGTTTGCTTCTGCCTTTTGCAATTGTTTTGCTATTGACATAACTTTGAAGTAAGCATCATCAAAACGCGTTCGAATGTCGTCATCGTCACACTGTTCATCATCATCACTAGACGAGTTCAACAATTCAAGTATTGAATAGTGTGCGAGTTCAAAGTCTGACCTTATATTTTCAACGTCATCGCAATAAGAAAGAAAAAGATCGCATAAACTATCATCTGATTCGGTTTGTGTTGAAATACCGACCTCTAATGCCTTCAACATACGGTTCAAAGCGATAGTACGCTTACGACGTAATGACGGTAAATCGTGTATCGTATACTCTGAACTAGGTTTCGATTTAGATTTGCTAACTTGGCTAAGTCTGCGAGTAGGACGCTTCGGTTTGTAAGACATGATTACAAGTTTAGCTACTTGTATCAACAACAAAATTAAATACGTGTGATTTACTACCAAACCACGTCAAATAGAAAGCTCGAATTAAAATAAAACGATTACGCTTCGAGCGAGTGAAGCGTACCGATAAGAACGTAAACAACTGCAGTGTAGGTATCTGCAAGTCGCAACAGCTGGCGTATTTTACGTCACAACTTGTAGGTATTTCGCTTCACGCAGGTGAAGGAACCGACTAAAGAAACGTTTGAAAGACGAATAAATATCGATTAATTGGAGTGTGAAACGAATAATTGTCGATATTACAGCCGAATAAATTATACTAAAACACTTTGCTTAAGTATGATCTGTAATATAAACAAACGAGTAACACTTGTGTTGTTGTCACAGCCGAATAAATTATAAATACAAGACAAAGTTTATGTTTGTACCTATGATCCGCGACAAAACAACAAGTGGGTATCAGAATACGAAATAAACTGAAACACGAATAAGCGAGTGCATAAATTAATGTTGCAAATAAACGAATAAAACTGACAACAGATTGTTTGTTGACAGCTGTTGAGTGAGTTACAAAGGAACGAATGAAATGAACCATACAATTTGACGTCTGAGTGAGTGAAACGTTAACGTAACGAGTGAATATTTTAAATGGAACGAATGAACTCAAAGTACAAAATGGACGAATAATTTTATGGAATGCGCTAGAAGTTTTCACTACCCGAAAATATTAATAAAATTGCAAGTTCACGATTTCGATGATATAATGTTAGAAATGTATTGCAAATTGAACCTAATGTCTTGAGAAACGTTACGAATTATTATTTGTATGATTTTACGGTAAATATTAGGTAGAAATATTACGGAAAATTCCCAAAAAATACCAGCTATGTTTACGGGTCGGATTTTAGATATCAAAATTAGATCAGGAGCCACCTGTCCCGGGTTTCGGCACCATAAAGATGTGCAGTCAATGGCCCTGCCGGAACAGGCCGATTGCAGCACTCTGGGTCAGAACCCCTGAAAGGAGCCCTGCCAACAAATTTACGAATCGCGGTTCGCTCGCCCACCACCAATAAACAACCACTTACCGGTGGGAGCAGGCTTTTCTTCCACGTACGAGTGGACAGGGTGGTTTCTTCTGATCCTCTTTTGAAATCTAGCGAGTGCGGTCTGCAGCCACGCGGTTTTCACGCGCAGGTCGGATCCCAGCTGGTAGTCTTCGGATTCAGGTGCAAACGATGGGGCACAGAGATAATTCACCCAGAACACACCACAACACTTCTCAGACGGAAATACAGTCAAAATATAGCGAAATTGAAAATATTTGCAACAGCAATTTTAAACGCTGCAGCTCGCGACGAGGACGGCCATCACACTCGTATTTTCAGCCAATCAGGATCGACTCCCATCGATATGCTCGTAGGAATCGAGCGTTGCTATTGGTTGATTAGAACGAGCGAAACGAATGAAGTTTTAAACGAATGTTGGCGCGGCATGATTTGAAATAGTTACGTTTACTGTACAATGTCAGAATAATGTAACGTACAACAATCCAGTGTTCCGAATGTGTAGAGCTTACAATGAAATTAGCAAGGATCTAGATGTTTTCTCACTTTCTCGTGCATCTTTTCTTAAATTGTGTAGGTGCAAATTGTAAATTAACATGCATGTATTTATTAGAATTACTGTATCACTTAAATCAAAGCTAGACTAAAACGAATGTTGTGTTCAGCTACAATCGGAGTGCAAATTAATTGTTAATCTTTGTTCAATGTACTTTATTTTTAAGCCATGATTTGCAATCTGTTGCTGTACCTTAATAAATAAAATAAAATAAATAAAAAATTACTTTAACCACTTTTGTACTTGAACCACCACCATATAATACGCAACTCTATGACATAAACTGTAGCTTTATACATATACCGTTTCCAATATTTGCTCAACGTCAAATTGTTTCCAATGTTTACAACTGCGGTCGCAAAATGAGAAACGTAATCTACTCGAATCTTGATTCGTGCGGTTATACAACGTTGAGCCGAATGAGGTCGAAGAATTGCCAAAGATTTATGAAGTTTTGTGCCAATCAAAGGATGTTATGATTCGTTTGATTTTGAACAATCTAATAGAATAAACCAAAAAAGAAGAAGCTACCAATAGCTTTAAAATATACATAACCTAGGTATATAGTAAACAGCCTGAAAGATTTTAATAAATGAACGCCCCTGGGTCTGCGGGTGTCTATGGGCGAAGGTAATCACTTACCATCAGGTGATCCGTCTGCTCGTTTGCCTCCTATCACATAAAAAAAACCCACAAAATCTCCACCTAAAACATCTAATTGCAATTGGAGTAAGTAAACCGCTAGCACCAGTTGCAAGTGCATTTCAGTACCACTGATATAAAGAAAAACAAAGTTAGTTTAATTTTATTGAGATAAAAAATATCATGCAACTAGGTACTTAGGGTTTCACAAGCTAACACGTACGAGTAAGAAAAAAAACATCAAAATACATCATTTAAAGAACCAATTATTTGATTTGATTGAGTAAAAAACAAGAAAAGTTATTTCCTAAAAGTTCATTTTCGTTCATTACATATTCAAAACTGCCCTGTTTTTTCCGGGTCCCCTAAACATGTTGATGTTTGCCATCAACTATCCGAATAAATATGGCGACGTTTATGTCCCACACAAACGCATAAAAAGATATGCACCGACAAGTGACCGTCACCATAAATAAAACCTCTCTATTTTTTATAGCGTCTCAGAAAACATGGAATAACTTCTTGGCGGAAAAGTGAAACGTCATATTTACCAGTTTAATTTTCTACAATTTGTTTACTTGACTATTATTGTGGATTTTAACCATTAAGTCTGAGTTGCACCATCTAACTTTAACGGTAACTTTGACGATAATCGGTGCTTTTTGTATGGAGTTTGACAGATTTTTGACATTTGTTAAAATTAAAGTAAGATGGTGCAACCCAGTCTTAGTGTTCGTGAACGTGCATAAGTGTAGGCAAATAAATGAAACAAAACTGTGCAACATCAGTTTTCAAGTTCTCTCGACAAGTCCGCGTCATTTTCCAGTGAAGTGCTACATCTTTACTTACTGAAACTCAAGGAAAGAGGAGCTATCACTCTTTATCTTGAACTAAATATTATTTATAATTAATTGAAATAACACAAGGTGGACCGACGACATCATAAAGATAGCAGGAAGACGCTGGATGCAGGTCGCTACCATCCGGGCAGCATGGAAATCATTGGGAGAGGCCTATGTTCAGCAGTGGACGTCCTATGGCTGAGATGATGATGATGATGTTGATAATGAAATATAATTTACTTGACACTGGCTAAATGTGCAAATCGCAAAACACCAAAAAATGGATTTAATATCGCTGGAATTGTGCAGACACCGCCATTTTAATATTTCATTGCCTTTCAGACATGAACAGAGGTAAGGAATAGAATTATATTGTAATCCGATATAAAACCACGATATTTTGAGGTTCGTTCTTATTAAAGTGACAGAGGCATCTTGATTCAGGTTTGAAGTCTCTTTCGTAATCTTTATTATACTTTGGTGTGTAAGATGATGTTGCTTCATTAAGATTTTGCATGGCTTTTTACTCGTGGCTATATGAAACCGATACATCTCTATTCAGATTTGAAGTCTCTTTGTGGCTTTATTATGCCTTGGTATAACTTTGTCTAAATATGATGTTTCTTCATGAAACCTTTGCATGAGCTTTTTATCTTAATTAAAGGGCGTCGTCTATAATTAAGTCTTAATACTTTTTAAGGAATATGGCCCTAATAGCATTCGGAATTTAGATTTGCCTTAGCTAATTACGGATCTAAGTACGAGTATAAGCTTCGGTTTGAACGCAATGCTAAAATCTTTATACTACATTCGTAATAAACTCGTACAGGTTATAGGTACTATTAGAGGCCGGTATATCTATTCTCATAAGTAAAACACTGGATACTGATCTTTCAGATTATATTGCCTTATTTTAAAGTACAATTTTATTCATCACTAAGCACAAAAGCGCGGGGAGTCGTCACCTCGCGTCCCTCTATTCTAACGTTTGATTAGCTCACTGGCTATAACGATACCGTTATTATAACGTTTTAGATTTTTCACAATTATTATTAACAGTGCAAATAAAAACATCTCCAGCAAACTTTGGCACGTACCAAAGTTTATTTACTCATTGCGCAAAAATATTTGATTACTCAGGCCCCTACCTGTTTGCTTAAAACATTTGAATATTTCATTTGAAATGTTTGAAATTCATATTTTGTATCATACTAAGCTGACTAACCAAAATGTAAATGTAATAAATGGAAACCACTTTTTCCCATGGAGCGAGGGCTTTGTTCTTTGAATAAAATTTATTTCGGGAAATTCTGGATTATTTGTTATACTTAAGCTAAAAGGGGAAACATACACATGTCGGGGATTTCAATGTGTGTGTATTTATGGGCGGAAGTGGGCTTACTAATAGGACAACATTTAATGTATTTAGTCATAATTTTAATAATTTTTGTCCTTTTTTTCACATAGACTATACTTATTTGTTGTTTTTTATGGTGTGTTTATTTGTCTAGTTTTTATTGTTAGATTTAAAATTTGCTGGTCATACTCAAGTCACTTTTTTGTGAAACGTAATAAAAAGCACAATATTTGGAGGCAATGACTGTGTAACCCCATCGGCCGTCAGTTCTGCGTACTATGTGCGTATATTGACTATAGACTTTCGTTTTCAGGCACTGAGGTATTTTGGACGAAAAGATGTTACGTAGTTTCGCGAACGCTGTCCAGCCAAGGTGGAGGTTCTGGAGTGGAGGCCGCGTACCGGAAAACGCAGCGTCTAACGTCCACCCACAAGGTGAACCGACGAATGATAAAGGTAGCAGAAAAATATTAAATTGAAGTTTATTTCTTTGATCGCTACACATTGTTAACTAATTCGTATAAAAGTCATCGTTTTAGAGCTATTTTCGCAATACAGTTCAGTAACATTTTCAGGCTTGACCGCTTCTTTCTGAAATGATCCTGAAATTTAAATTCACCACGACGTTACGCAGAATTGCAGCGACCCGACAGTCAAATTGAATTTTGCAGCGGGTGCTGAAGATCTCTATAAATATATTAAAACTCTAGAAAGATTCAATATTTTATTTAATATTTCACAAAATATGAATGTACCTACTTATGAGGTGTAGTTACTAAGTGAGGAAAACATTCAACGACAATTTTTTTATCCACAACGAGGACGCTCTTGGCCTGTATCTCACCTGATGGTGAGTGACGATCAGGCCGAAGGTGAAAGCGAGCTTCACCCGGAATCCTTAACCACGGAGGAACCGGCTATCTTACCTCAAACTGCCGAAACACAACAATGCTGTTAACATTGTTGTTATGGCGACAGACTTAGGTAAGATGGTGGTAACTTAGGTATTAACCCTTAGGTCACGCAGAGAGCTGTTAATCTAACTTAATGAGAATACAAAATAATAACTTTCAACAGAACCTATTTGAAAAGTCATATTCGTTTAATTTGCGGTCTCGAATATTCTATAAAACGACCCATATTAAATCGGATTTAAATTTCGCCAAGTACATTTTTAAAGCCATCATAAAGTTTTGATATCCAGCGGTAAGTGGCTTCTACAAAGTTTACTCTCACACCTAGCTTGGAGTCTGGCCAAAACCGAGGTGCTGGTGATATTAATACCTCGAACTTTGAATGGACACCAAAAAGAAAGGGTTTGGGAATGAGTTAATGGACGATTTTGAGGGTTTGGAAAAATATTTGGCTGGAATTTGGAGTTCTAATATTGGGTGTTTTGGTACAAAACTAGAGGTGTATTCTCTAATTAGATTATAATAATTACTACAATATCCTCAAGCACTTTACATGGCACTGTCTAGTTCCAAACGAAACAAGCGTAATGTATTATAATACGGATAAGTATGATACCTACATAGATATAATTTATTTTAACAGAAACACACATAGGATATAAAGAGCATAATACTTTGAAAGTTTACAATTTGATCAACTCTTATAACATTTTTATGATGTTTATTTAAACCTAAGGGCCGAGTTGCACCATCTTACTTAAACATTAACAAACGCCAAAAATCTGCCAAACTCTATACAAAAACACCGGTTATTGTTATAGTTACGGTTAAAAAAGGCTGGTACAACTCAGCCTAAAACTGTACAAAAGTTCCTAACCTACGTAGAAAAGATTAAAAACATGCTGTAATGTTGTACCCATGTAAAAACTGTCTGTCTGTATGTAATTCATCGCCTAGCTATGAGAATTTAATCCTTAGTCTACGCTGATTCAGCTTGACTAAGTTATTCTATCAGACGTCGCTTCTGTTTGTAATCTGACTTCATAATCGAATCTGACACTCAGAAATCAATTCAGAGGTGGTTTGTCGTTGGAATAATTTGATTTCTATTCAGAGATATGACTTGACTTACTATTGGCATGACTTTATAATGTAAATACCTACTATCTACTATCTACTGTAGGTACATGCGACATTTTCTATCACGTAGAAAAATAATAAGAATGCTGGGGAATGAAGATGATTAGGTGCTTATTTTTATGGTAATTTTAAACAATTAACAACTGTCTATAGATCTTTTAATGGTTAGCCTGCCAGGCTACGTTTGCTACTGCTGTGAGTTTGACTCAATGAAAGTAAAAAGATCATGGATTTTTACCCAGCAACGGAATTTAAAACAAAACCCCCATAAAAACATCATACTTTTATTTGAAAAGCACTTTTACACAATTTCATACCCATCTATTTGCTTTTACGATATCTAAGTAATTATAAAATAAGCTCTGTTTAGTTAGGCCTAGGTAATTGATATGATATGGTTGGAATGTAGACGTTATAGACCAGGTACATTTTTGACATACGAACGCGCCAAAATTTTTAAAACTCATAAAAATTCATAAAACGCAAGTAGGCTTATTAAAAAGCACTTTTACACGTCCCAGTATTAACCCTACCACTGCTTTAGGACAATTAATTAAGACTTCTCTACAAAACGATAATTATCTTTCCATCTTCAAAATTAAAGTCAGAGGTGATAAACTGAATAATAAAAGAGACAAGCGCAAATTTCGCAGAACAGCAATTAAAATAAACAATTACAAACTAATAAAATTTCACAAAACATAAAACTACGCACTTGGCTTGGCTTGACAGTACTTGGCGTGATGCCAAGTTATTATACCGCAGTACGAAGCGCGCCTTGCGATTGGCAGCAGTGTAGTGCGTTGACCTTTGCGGTTGTTACTACTTGATTTAACGTCAAATCGAGCAAAAGTTCGGGGTGGTAATTATTATACCACAACGGTCTACGATGACCTTTGGCTTGCAAGTGGTTAAGTTATTGAACTTGTATAAATGTTCAGGCACAGAAATGTTCAAATAACCAAAGAAACTTACCTAGTCAGATTTCGGGAGCGGGGTGGAAGCTTTTTAAAAAGGATTATATTTAATTAAACTAAGTGATCACGTCCTCGCCGAGTTGGAGGCGATTTAATAATGATTTAATATTGTGGCCGATCGCAGTCGTCCAGTACGGTGTTTACAATTTAGTTCTGCTGACACATCTCTTATGTGAATAACAATTCTACGAATGCTTACACTGTAGAGTGGAAAGTGATGACTTATCTTGTTTAGTCTAGAGCAGAGGGAGCTGACGGATGCATAACTCCTCCCTCCCTAAGTGAGAAATTATCGGAAGTTTCATTTTTATGAGTATTCCGATAATTTCGTTTACATAAAATTTTTACATGTTTGCGGAAGGCAATTAACACAATTAACATAAAAAGAATCAAAACTAATACAAATGTAAAGTATGTAAAATAAGAAGTGTCTGTTTCATTTTTACTAGCACTGATTGCTGCACTGTGTTTCAGGGCGTACGACATGTATTTGATTTCGTCCAAATTGATTCCATGCATATTGAGTGCGCGTGCACCGGATAGCGTTGCGTTTACAGGTAGCTCGGGTAGGTGAATCACCGGTACGTGTTCTACGATGTCTGATGAAATGTAGAGTCGATGGTGGATCTGCAGGCCATGGATTTCCAGGTCACAGGGCTCATCGATGGTGATGATGTACGTGCCGAAGACTGACTGCTTACTGACTTCTGTCGCAATGTTTGGTCAGCGTGCCTTTCAGTCTGCTGTACAGAATCCAGTTGTTCGCGTTGAGCTGCTGGAGTTTTACTTCTTCCAGCTGGATCTGGTGCTGCTTGCAGGAGGTAAGGTCCTTACTGAACCTCATCAACTGTTCCACGCAGGTAGGCTCGTTATGTAGAGCCTGGTTGTCCGTAGAGCACAGGAAGCGATCGCCGGCGGCAAGCGGGCGACACGGTGTTACGATCGGTAAGTATTTCAAACCCTTCGCCAAAAGGTAAGGAAATTTGGGGAAAATGGAAAGCGTAACGTTTTGGGATTCTTGGAATATAGGAAGTGAGTATATCTTATAATAATTGTAAGTATAATTATCTATCAATGGTATTTCTAAAATAAATGTTATCTGATCCTGTTTCATATAAGATTTTACACAAATAGTTTCTTCTAAATTTAACAAATTACTTTCCGTAGGCTGGTAAACTAAATTGGCAGAGTTTGAAATTAACTTTAAATGATACAATAATTCTGTAGAGTTTACAATTGCTTGGTGTAAAATGGATACTCTACTTAATGCTAATGCTGTTTCTATTTCACTTAATCTTATAAATATTGTACGGAAACTACTTATGAATATGTTATACACTCCTAGTATGTATGTAGAAAAAGTCCAATCGTTTTGTGTGGACGTTATGTTTTGCAATAGGCTTTCAACTCGTTTCAAGCGTTCATCAATAATAATAGAGTTGTTATTTATTTGCTCTGAAATATTTATGAAACTGTCGAACATTTTTGAGACCAGGGTAATTTTCTTAGATATTATCTTTAGTTGAAGGGCCAGCGCCTGCGTCCCTATCATTAGCAGAAAGCATCACCTGCGGAGGGCGTTTTATGTTTTTAATAGGCACTTTGGTAGTCCTATCACCTACTTTAATTGGTAAGATGTTTCGCTTGGCTTTGCCTACAACCTTTGCTTTTACATAACGTGGTTTGTCTTTGCTTTTACGCTTATTTACGTCTTTTGCAAATATTATGTTTCCTTCGGAAAACTCTATATCTGTTTCACCACCTTTCTTTTCCCTAATGGTTTCCTTTTTGGCTGTCGTTTTCTGAGCTATGTATTTATATAAGTGCTTTGTACGTTTCGCATGATCTTGAACTAATTGCTGATAATATTGCTTTTCGAAATTGATTCTAAATGGACTGTCTGAATCTGTATGACCAAAAACTACCTCAAATGGTGTTAACTCAGTTACAGAGTGGATGGTGTGGTTATATGCCATTACTGAATATGTCATAACTGATGCGGCATCTGTACATCGTCTTTCGTATTTAGCCAATCTATAGATCTCTATAATTGTCGAGTGAAAGCGTTCGATAAGTCCCATAGAATTAGGGTTATTTGGGGTTCCGATGTGAAGTTCAACTTTATGTAAATTTAGAAATTCTTTCATGAGTTCGTTATTAAATTCGGTTCCTGGATCTGAGCTTATACGTTTTGGAATTCCGTAGAATGAGAAATATTTCATAAGTGCTCTAGTAACGTCTGATGTTGATTTGCTAGGTATCTCTATTGCTTGTCCTAATTTGCTGAAGGCGTCAATTAGGGTTAAATATGTGATTCCTTCAATACTGAAGAGATCAATGAAAATTTCCTGAAATGGGGAATCTTGAGTTTTAGTTAATTGTAAAAATGGTTTTATGGGTTTCCTATCGTATTTCATTTTACGGCAGGCTTCGCAAGCGTTAATGATTGCGGAAACTGTTTGTTGCATGTTAGGCCAAAAATGATTTCTACGAATTCTAATCAATGTTTCCTTAATACCACGGTGGCATGTTTTTCCTTCATGGTATTGGATAACTATTGCTTTTTGTTCACCCTCGTCTTCTATGTAATTTACCCGTTCTGTACACTCGTAAAACTGAACTACATCTTTCTTAAAAAGTTTAATAATTACGTCTGTGAAAATTCGTCTAAGTTGATCTGATTCAAAATAAATGAAATACTTTGTTTTAGGTTTGATATATTCTTTTAAAAACTGTTTTACTAATTCTGCATTATTATCAGGTAAATGTACTTCAAGAACTTTTTGTTTATCGCGCGAAAGGTTTTTGACTGAAAGTTCATTATCGAATCGTTCAAAGACTAATATTTGATTAGGTTTGTTATCGATTGCTTCGTTTAAGATTGGGATGCCTTGTGATTCGGTATCCTTTGCGGAATGAATAGTTTGTGAGTTATTTGATTGTTCATCGACACAGTCTGAATTATTTGACGACGGAATCGGATATTCTGAACCTAATTGTCTACTTCCTTCTGAGGATGTAGAGTCGGAAATTACTATTGTACTTCCTGATGATAATTTTTCTATTTTCTTTACTACTTTATCAACATGTTTTTGAATACGTTTTTCCTTTTTGCTAACATTTACTTTCATGGACTGATTATCTGAATCGAGAGCATTTACTTTTATGCGGGATAACGCGTCTGCGTTTGTGTTTTGTTTCCCGTTTTTGTACACGATATCGAAATCGTAATCCTGTAAGCGTAAACGCCATCGAGTTAATTTGCTGTTTGGATCCTTTAGCGAGTTAAGCCATGCCAAAGGTCTGTGATCTGTGTAAATGACAAATTTACGACCATAGAGATAAGGTCTGAAGTGTTTTACAGCCCATACAATAGCAAGTAATTCGCGTTCGATTGTACTGTATCGAGCTTCAGTATCACTAAGTGTGCGGCTAGCATACGCTATGGGTTTATCTTTGCCTACTTGTCCTTGTGAGAGTACTGCGCCCAATGCTACATTCGATGCGTCTGTTGTTAATATGAATTGCTTGTCATAGTCTGGGTATTGTAATAATGGGGCATGTGTAAGTAATTCCTTACATTTGTTAAATGCGTCTGTATATTCCTGATTTATTACGATTTTATTTCGTTTCTTTAAACATGACGTTAATGGTTTTGTAATTTTAGCAAAGTCTTTAATAAAGCGCCTGTAATATCCTACAAGTCCTAAAAAGCTCTTTATTTCTGTGGTCGTTTTCGGAATTGGGTAATTTAATACAGCGTCAATTTTATCATCATTAGGTTTAAGACCGTTTTTCGTGATGGTGTGTCCTAGGTAAAGCACTTCCTTACGAAGGAACTCGGATTTATCAAGTTGAATTTTAAGGTTTGTGGCTCTAAGTCTGTCGAAAATTGATTTTAGATGTTCCAGGTGTTGATCTAAGCTGCTGGAATACACAATTATGTCATCAAGGTAAACCATGCAATGGAGTCCTTGTAGACCTCTAAGTATATTATCCATAGTTCTTTGGAATGTTGCCGGAGCTGTTTTAAGTCCAAAGGGCATTCTGAGAAACTCATAATGACCGTTTTGTGTGCTGAAGGCAGTTTTTTGTCTGTCGGATTTTTCTACCTCAATCTGATGATATCCGCTAGCTAAATCAATCGTACTGAAGTAAACGCTTTTTCCTAATTTATCAAATAAGTCATTAATGTTTGGTAATGGGTATTTGTCGTCGATCGTTATGTCGTTCAAACGTCTGTAGTCGATAACCATTCTGTATTTTGTTTCACCAGATGCGTCCATTTTTTTTGGCACTAGGTGAACTGGTGCACTCCAAGGAGAGTGGGATTCCTGGATTACATTGTCTTTTAACATTTTTTCTACTTGTTTAGTAATTTCAGCTTGCTGGGCTGGGGCCTGTCTGTATGGCTTTACGTGGATTGGATCCTCATTTTTTGTCCTTATCTGATGTTTAATTTTGTTTGTGAATGTTAATGGAAGTTGATCGCAATAAAATATGTCTTTATATTTATGACAAAGGCTGTAAATTTTTTCACGCTCTTCGTCGTTTGTGTGGTCTAATCGTAACTTTACCAAATTCTCTTCAAGCAAATTGTCAATTTCGATGTCATTCATGTTTTGTGTCGTGTTAACTTGAATGTCAGTCAATTCGAATTTATTAACTTTAAATGGGCAAGTGATTTTATAACTGATTGGTCTGTCTAAAGTGTTTTGAATAATCGTGGATGCGTATCCGTTGCGACAGTTAACGATTGCACTAGGCATTCTAACGCCGTCTGTAAATTCTCTGTAATTTAGAATAGCGTCACCTGAATATTGGTCAACAGGTAACTTTACGCGTTTTTCTGAACGTGGAGGTAAATTAATAACGTAATTAAGGTTGTTATTAATTATCGGAATACATGTTGTTTTAGTCCTAAGGACCCTGTTTTTCAAATCAATTAATGCTTCTAATTGTTCTAACAAATCATTTCCAATAAGACCATCGTATCTTTTGTCTACATCATACAAATAAAATTTGTGGTGTTTGTCACTGTTAAATGTTGGTAAAAGGGGGATTTCCATAGTTTCATCGTGAATACTCGACGAGTGTGTACTCACAACTTGGAACGGTTCATTTCTTATGAATTCACTGAAATACTGATAGCCAATACGCGGACTGAAGAACGAACGCATGCTGCCAGTGTCGATCATCATGCGAGCATCCAGTTCCGGTAGGTAAATATATGGTAATGTTAATTCCGGATCGCAATTAATGTTTATCTGTTCGGTTCTTTGATGGAGGCTGTTTCGTGAAAATCCTGTTGGAATTCAGTTTCCTGGGTTTCCTCGGGAGTTTCCTCGAAATCAGGGTAATACTGTTCGCTGTACATGTTATTATATTCGTCTATAGGGTATTCACAATAATATTGATCGTAATACGACTGTTCTGCTTCGTCGTAGTTCAGATCATTTAAGTTTGTTTCATTTACGTTGTTTGGTTTTGTAGCCGTACGCATAGACACGTCGGTCAGCTGCATACGTGGCGGCTGGACTTGTTGGGCTTGCTGAGCACCGAACTGTGGCTTATAGCCGAATTGAGGCGGTTTGTAACCGAATTGCTGAGGAGGATGTCTATAGCCAAACTGCTGGGGCGGTCTGTATCCGAACTGCTGTGGAGGCCTGTAGCCGAACTGCTGCGGCGGCCTGAAACCTGGTTGATGCGGAGGCTTGAAATAGCCGAATTGTTGTAAAGGTTTATTTCCATATTGCTGGAAGGGTTTGTAGCCTTGATTAGGCGGAAGGCCAAATTTAAATTGTGGAGGAATTATCGGTTTGAAAGCATTAGAGCTGACAAAATGAGGCTGATTGCCTGAAAATTTCTGTTGAGTTGGCGTAAACGAATTGTTAGGTTTGGGTTGCGAATGCATTTTGCTTCGCATGTTATATTGGTCCATAAAGTTTACTTCCTCGAGCACAATCGAGAGGGCGGCTTCCAAAGTGGACGGTGCCTTTAGTCTCACAATGCGCACAAGGTTTTCTGGTAAATTATAGAGAAACACGTTTAACGCGGTGTTGTTGTATATGGTGATTTTGGCGTGACGGATTGACTCGTCTGCTATGGTGTTTACTTTGGATATAAGCATTGACCTGGTTGATTGCACGCGGTTGCAAAAGTCTGTGTATGATTCATTCGATCTGATTTTTAATGATTCTAATTCAATATTAATGCATGCCTCACTACGCGGGTCTCCAAAATGTTGTGTCAGAATTTCCTTAAGTTCCGACCAGTTTGTTAAATTTTCTTGTTCTGATAACAGTGCTGCTGCATTTTCTGTAAGGCGGCTAGTGATAGCGTGGTACACGTATAAATCTTGCTCAACCCCACCTCTATATCTCGATATAACATACTCACATTTTTTAAGGAACAAATTTAGATGTTTTTTGTCACCATTAAAAAATGGAATTAATCTGAGCATTTCGTTGGGTATTGGCGTGATTTGTACGGATTCGATTTGTGGTGAAGCCATTTTACTGAATTTAAATTTAGTTAATTAATATGCGCCAGTCAGAATTTGTAACAGTACTTTACACAATATTCACAATTAAAATACACGTAGTGATTACCGTGTAAAACACACAATAAAATACACAATAAAATACACAGTAAAAATACACAGTAAAAATAAGAGTAGTTCTTAATTTAATTGTTCAATTTCGAGAGACAATTAACTTAACAACTTTAATAATTTTTACTTTACACAATAAACTTATTTAATTTAATTCAATATTCAATTTATTTACTTTATTTCACTTTATTTACTTTATTTCAATTTATTTACTTTATTTCAATTTATTTTCTTTACTTTGTTTCAATATTTAATTCACTTAAATCTAAACGAAAAGTGTTAACGATAAAGTTTTATGACGAAAACACAAAATGCGATACCCTGGGAGAAGTTCTATCCCGGAGTAGCAATATTTCCCTACGATTTAAAAAGCATGAAAAATACACAGAGGATAAGGAGTGGAAGGATTGGCGAAAAGTTCTACTCACCAACCGACCGTTCTCTGCATACTCGTTCCACCCGTACTTCGATGACAAATTTATTTGGTTCGGCGGATTTATTAGTTTCCCGTAGTATCACGAATTTAAACGGCGGATTTTGACACCAATCGCGTAAACTTTAGGAAAACTTGCAGCAATAAATCCGAACGGCTGCGCCAGTCAGATTTCGGGAGCGGGGTGGAAGCTTTTTAAAAAGGATTATATTTAATTAAACTAAGTGATCACGTCCTCGCCGAGTTGGAGGCGATTTAATAATGATTTAATATTGTGGCCGATCGCAGTCGTCCAGTACGGTGTTTACAATTTAGTTCTGCTGACACATCTCTTATGTGAATAACAATTCTACGAATGCTTACACTGTAGAGTGGAAAGTGATGACTTATCTTGTTTAGTCTAGAGCAGAGGGAGCTGACGGATGCATAACTACCTACTACTACTACTAAACTCTATAATTTGTTAGTTTAGTCTTTGTTATGCCTTTTAATTAGATATAATAGGGTTACTTAAATAAAGTCACACTGAAGACATTCTATTTAAGGCACTTTGAAGAACACATAGAAAAAAATCATTTGCTGAAAATTCTGAAAACATATTATTTTACTTTACCGCCGAAATAAGTCGTCGACTTTTAACAAGTTGTCAAAAACTCAAAAGTCATAAAAAGTACCTACAAGTCGCCGACATGTTTCTTTTGAAATAAAACCACCGGTATGGTATATAGAGTCCTTAACTCAATTCAATCGGTAACTTCTCACTGTATGTAGGTATCTACCATCGGTTCCCACTCGTATTTGTTTTAAAACATATTGCGTGCTTTTATTAGCACACGACAAATTTCGGGCAACTTATCCACATTGTAATATAGCAGAGACAAGTGACGTTAAAACCACAAACCAATTGGAAATTCCAATTCACGAATACCAGCGCGAGACGTGTTGCGCGCGCGATGTCACGTCCCTATCCGTAGCGTTCGGATGGATTCGGATATACAGGCTGTGACAAATACAATGGAAAACACTTTAACGGATTATTTAAAGCCTTTTCTTACTAATTTAAAAGGTTTTCATTGCAAAACGGTTACCCATCATTTTTATTCATCAAGGGTTTTTATTGGCGGTCAAGCTGTAGATCCTGGCTACACAGAAGTAGCAGCGGTGGGAATGAGAGGTGTGAATAGTCCCAAAACCATCATCATCTCGTCTGTTTATACAAAGACGTCCATTGTTGGACTAAGGTCTCCTCCAAGGATTTCCACAGTCCGCATCAAGATGCTTCCCGTGACCGTCGCCAGATCGTCGGTCCATCGAGTGGAAGGCTTGCCCACTCACATTGTGTTTGGTGGTCTGCGGTCGGTACTCGAGAACTTTTCTGCCCCAAGGGACATAAGATCTACGAGCTAAATAAAAATCCTATAGTGTATAAATAATCCTATAGTGTTCAACATTGACTTACAACTATAAAAAAATGGTTAAACACAAACCTACTCACACTAAACATTAAAAAAAGTAATTTTATTTGCTTCACACCTAATAAACGCACACAACCGGAAGAAAACTTTCAAGTCAAACTACATATTTGTGACAGTTCCCAACAAAACACATGTACATGTCTTTGTATTGAGAGAGTTTCCACTACTAGATATCTAGGCGTTATTATAGATTCTCATCTGTCCTGGCATTCACACTTGGACATGCTAATGAATCGAATAAGAAAACTTACATGGATTTTTAAGAAGCTTAGGCATGTCACAACTAAGGACCTCATAAATAAAATCTATATAGCTCTAGCTCAATCAGTTTTTTGCTATGGAATCTCAGTTTGGGGGGGCTCAACCAAAACGAAACTTCTGGAGGTAGAAAGAACGCAAAGACGGTTACTTAAAGTAATGTACTCTCTGCCTTTCAGACATTCTACTGAAGAACTTTATAAACACGGAGATCTCCTTTCTATAAGAAAACTATATATATTAACTGCCATATTAAAAATACATAAAAGTATATACTATGACCCTAAAATTAATAACAAAAGAAGAAAGGACAAAGCTGCTCCTACTATTCCTTCCAAAACAGCCTTTGCTAGCAGGCAATTTACTAGACAAGCTGGTTTCTTGTACAATAAAATTAACAAAATACTGAGCATTTATCCGCTTACATCTCACTCTTGTAAAGAGAAACTTACACTCTGGTTAAAATCGCTTAGCTATTTGGATACCGAAACACTTTTAAAAAAATAATATATAAAATTTATCAAATTTATATCTGAAAGTTAAAAAAGGCATATACAAACGTAAAATCACTCTCTATCATAACTTAACATAATACAACATAAACACACACACACACACACACACACACACCATATTTTCTAATTTTCTATACCTTCTTAATAACCATTTTGTTTTTTTTTTTGTTTGTTAAACTTACCCAAAACTAGCATTGTCTGAATGGGCGGTGACTACCTGATACAGGTATACTTTTACTTACTAGGTATGTCACCACAATTTTTGTAAAAGTTGGTTTGTTAACGAATAAAACATTTTTGATTTTGATTTTGATTTTTGATTGACATAACAAAAACGTTAACGATAAAAAAATCCTAAGAATAACGACATCTCATTCGGGATGTTGATCCAAGTTTACTTTGAGTTTACCAGAATCCCTTCCACCCTGTAGGTACGGGTGCACGGATATTTTATACGTAGATATCCGTCGCGCCAGAATTTCCATTAAAACGATATTTACACAGCTCTCAGCTACGTGAGCCATCGGACCGCGTTCGGATAATATCAGCAAGGAAATAGTTTTTGCCCCAATTTTGTGTAAGACGCATTTTCAGTATTTTGCGAGCACGGAAATTTGGTCCGACAAGTTTGGGAGATGGTAATTTTCATGAATATTTTTAGCTTCTTATTCAATAAAAAGTTTTGACAAACACCCCCGTTCTTTCTCAGACTGTACTTACTTCGTAGATAAAACTGTTTCTTAAGTATTTGAATACATTAATTATTTAAAAATGTATGAGTTGTGCACATATTTTTAAACTAGCTATAACCAGCCAAGTGCTTTAACAGCTATGAGTTGAGAACATTTATTTTGTTTTAAAGGAAAATTAGTAATTATAAAAACTAATTAAATCCCGTTAACCCCTCGTGGTATATTAAATATGCTTGAGATACGAGTGGGTATACCACAATCGACTGGCGGAGGGAATCAAACCCGCGTTCCTCGGATCACGATTCGGTCCAGTCCAACACCTGCACCGTTCGCTATTTAATTGTCACTTGCACGCGCTATTGCTGTATTTAACCCTAAAACAACAAAAATACCTTTCCCATCAGCTATAAATATCTACAGCAAACCATTCAAACTTGTTTAAGTACATCATTAAGTATACGACCTACTAGCTAATAACCCTTCGAACTAGCTATGGGGTACCATCAATCTGCAACGCATCATTACACCCAAACTATCCGAATTCGATGAGTGTGTCTCGAACTCAATTAAAACTATGGTGATCTTCGGTTCGGGGAGGCAATAGCTATCAAAACCGATGACATTAAGGCCTGTAGAGGTTAAATAGAGCGGGTTCCGATGTGACCGCAGTAGTGCGTCGGACGGTTAGAGATGTGGAAGCGATATCTGGCAATACGCATGTAGTTGGATAGTTTGGTAAGGGTATTTAACCGTCAAACGAACAAGTTCAACTTTAATAGTAAGACACGGGTCTTAACGCGACGTTTATTAATGAGTTACTATATGTACTCACGGCTTGACGTTTCGGCTGCATACATAATGTAACTCATTAATAAACGTCGCGTTAAGACCTGTGTCTTACTATTTAAGTTGAAATGGAACGCGAAAGTTCAAAATCTTATAGAGCAAGTTCAAGTTTTTCATTGTTTTTGGAACTTGATACAGTCATTACGCGTTGCTCAGAATAGCTCAGAAGTCTGCTGTCCAAGAAGTTCAGTTCAGTTCAGAACAGTCACCCGGCGAGTGAAGCATCGCGAGTTCGCACCTTAGACAGTTCGAGTTCTTCAAGTATAAATTTGAGATGAAAGTAGTCTAAAGATAATATTTGGACTAAATAAAAATACTTTCTTTCAAAATTCATTATTTTACTTATCTGTTAGGTAAAAGTGTCAGTCAATTTTAACGAAAAAGCTCCTTCCTGTAAAAAAATAAGGTATTATTTTTAAGCATTTTCCTGTCTAAAGGAAGACAAAATTGAGAAGTAAATAGGCCTATTAATTACGACTAAAGTGACACGTAAAGGTAGTCAGATTTCGGGAGCGGGGTGGAAGCTTTTTAAAAAGGATTATATTTAATTAAACTAAGTGATCACGTCCTCGCCGAGTTGGAGGCGATTTAATAATGATTTAATATTGTGGCCGATCGCAGTCGTCCAGTACGGTGTTTACAATTTAGTTCTGCTGACACATCTCTTATGTGAATAACAATTCTACGAATGCTTACACTGTAGAGCGGAAAGTGATGACTTATCTTGTTTAGTCTAGAGCAGAGGGAGCTGACGGATGCATAACTCCTCCCTCCCTAAGTGAGAAATTATCGGAAGTTTCATTTTTATGAGTATTCCGATAATTTCGTTTACATAAAATTTCTACTTGTTTGCGGAAGGCAATTAACACAATTAACATAAAAAGAATCAAAACTAATACAAATGTAAAGTATGTAAAATAAGAAGTGTCTGTTTCATTTTCACTAGCACTGATTGCTGCACTATGTTTCAGGGCGTACGACATGTATTTGATTTCATCCAAATTGATTCCATGCATATTGAGTGCGCGTGCACCGGATAGCGTTGCGTTTACAGGTAGCTCGGGTAGGTGAATCACCGGTACGTGTTCTACGATGTCTGATGAAATGTAGAGTCGATGGTGGATCTGCAGGCCATGGATTTCCAGGTCACAGGGCTCATCGATGGTGATGATGTACGTGCCGAAGACTGACTGCTTACTGACTTCTGTCGCAATGTTTGGTCAGCGTGCCTTTCAGTCTGCTGTACAGAATCCAGTTGTTCGCGTTGAGCTGCTGGAGTTTTACTTCTTCCAGCTGGATCTGGTGCTGCTTGCAGGAGGTAAGGTCCTTACTGAACCTCATCAACTGTTCCACGCAGGTAGGCTCGTTATGTAGAGCCTGGTTGTCCGTAGAGCACAGGAAGCGATCGCCGGCGGCAAGCGGGCGACACGGTGTTACGATCGGTAAGTATTTCAAACCCTTCGCCAAAAGGTAAGGAAATTTGGGGAAAATGGAAAGCGTAACGTTTTGGGATTCTTGGAATATAGGAAGTGAGTATATCTTATAATAATTGTAAGTATAATTATCTATCAATGGTATTTCTAAAATAAATGTTATCTGATCCTGTTTCATATAAGATTTTACACAAATAGTTTCTTCTAAATTTAACAAATTACTTTCCGTAGGCTGGTAAACTAAATTGGCAGAGTTTGAAATTAACTTTAAATGATACAATAATTCTGTAGAGTTTACAATTGCTTGGTGTAAAATGGATACTCTACTTAATGCTAATGCTGTTTCTATTTCACTTAATCTTATAAATATTGTACGGAAACTACTTATGAATATGTTATACACTCCTAGTATGTATGTAGAAAAAGTCCAATCGTTTTGTGTGGACGTTATGTTTTGCAATAGGCTTTCAACTCGTTTCAAGCGTTCATCAATAATAATAGAGTTGTTATTTATTTGCTCTGAAATATTTATGAAACTGTCGAACATTTTTGAGACCAGGGTAATTTTCTTAGATATTATCTTTAGTTGAAGGGCCAGCGCCTGCGTCCCTATCATTAGCAGAAAGCATCACCTGCGGAGGGCGTTTTATGTTTTTAATAGGCACTTTGGTAGTCCTATCACCTACTTTAATTGGTAAGATGTTTCGCTTGGCTTTGCCTACAACCTTTGCTTTTACATAACGTGGTTTGTCTTTGCTTTTACGCTTATTTACGTCTTTTGCAAATATTATGTTTCCTTCGGAAAACTCTATATCTGTTTCACCACCTTTCTTTTCCCTAATGGTTTCCTTTTTGGCTGTCGTTTTCTGAGCTATGTATTTATATAAGTGCTTTGTACGTTTCGCATGATCTTGAACTAATTGCTGATAATATTGCTTTTCGAAATTGATTCTAAATGGACTATCTGAATCTGTATGACCAAAAACTACCTCAAATGGTGTTAACTCAGTTACAGAGTGGATGGTGTGGTTATATGCCATTACTGAATATGTCATAACTGATGCGGCATCTGTACATCGTCTTTCGTATTTAGCCAATCTATAGATCTCTATAATTGTCGAGTGAAAGCGTTCGATAAGTCCCATAGAATTAGGGTTATTTGGGGTTCCGATGTGAAGTTCAACTTTATGTAAATTTAGAAATTCTTTCATGAGTTCGTTATTAAATTCGGTTCCTGGATCTGAGCTTATACGTTTTGGAATTCCGTAGAATGAGAAATATTTCATAAGTGCTCTAGTAACGTCTGATGTTGATTTGCTAGGTATCTCTATTGCTTGTCCTAATTTGCTGAAGGCGTCAATTAGGGTTAAATATGTGATTCCTTCAATACTGAAGAGATCAATGAAAATTTCTTGAAATGGGGAATCTTGAGTTTTAGTTAATTGCAAAAATGGTTTTATGGGTTTCCTATCGTATTTCATTTTACGGCAGGCTTCGCAAGCGTTAATGATTGCGGAAACTGTTTGTTGCATGTTAGGCCAAAAATGATTTCTACGAATTCTAATCAATGTTTCCTTAATACCACGGTGGCATGTTTTTCCTTCATGGTATTGGATAACTATTGCTTTTTGTTCACCCTCGTCTTCTATGTAATTTACCCGTTCTGTACACTCGTAAAACTGAACTACATCTTTCTTAAAAAGTTTAATAATTACGTCTGTGAAAATTCGTCTAAGTTGATCTGATTCAAAATAAATGAAATACTTTGTTTTAGGTTTGATATATTCTTTTAAAAACTGTTTTACTAATTCTGCATTATTATCAGGTAAATGTACTTCAAGAACCTTTTGTTTATCGCGCGAAAGGTTTTTGACTGAAAGTTCATTATCGAATCGTTCAAAGACTAATATTTGATTAGGTTTGTTATCGATTGCTTCGTTTAAGATTGGGATGCCTTGTGATTCGGTATCCTTTGCGGAATGAATAGTTTGTGAGTTATTTGATTGTTCATCGACACAGTCTGAATTATTTGAAGACGGAATCGGATATTCTGAACCTAATTGTCTACTTCCTTCTGAGGATGTAGAGTCGGAAATTACTATTGTACTTCCTGATGATAATTTTTCTATTTTCTTTACTACTTTATCAACATGTTTTTGAATACGTTTTTCCTTTTTGCTAACATTTACTTTCATGGACTGATTATCTGAATCGAGAGCATTTACTTTTATGCGGGATAACGCGTCTGCGTTTGCGTTTTGTTTACTGATTGATTCATTACGGTAATTAGCGGTTACACTAGGCATTCTAACGTTGTCTGTGAATTTTTTGTAATTTAAAATGATTGGAATGCATGCAGTTTTAGTTTTGAGGACTCTATTTTTAATGTCGATTAATGCTTCCAATTGTTGTAATAAATCTTGTCCAATTACACCATCGTACCATTTGTGTACGTCATATAAATAAAATTTGTGGTATTTTCTGCATTTAAAAGTTGGAAAAAGGGGAATTTCTATGGTTTTGTTGTGCGTACTTGACGCGTGTGTACTCACAACTTGGAACGGTTCATTTCTTATGAATTCACTGAAATACTGATAGCCAATACGCGGACTGAAGAACGAACGCATGCTGCCAGTGTCGATCATCATGCGAGCATCCAGTTCCGGTAGGTAAATATATGGTAATGTTAATTCCGGATCGCAATTAATGTTTATCTGTTCGGTTCTTTGATGGAGGCTGTTTCGTGAAAATCCTGTTGGAATTCAGTTTCCTGGGTTTCCTCGGGAGTTTCCTCGAAATCAGGGTAATACTGTTCGCTGTACATGTTATTATATTCGTCTATAGGGTATTCACAATAATATTGATCGTAATACGACTGTTCTGCTTCGTCGTAGTTCAGATCATTTAAGTTTGTTTCATTTACGTTGTTTGGTTTTGTAGCCGTACGCATAGACACGTCGGTCAGCTGCATACGTGGCGGCTGGACTTGTTGGGCTTGCTGAGCACCGAACTGTGGCTTATAGCCGAATTGAGGCGGTTTGTAACCGAATTGCTGAGGAGGATGTCTATAGCCAAACTGCTGGGGCGGTCTATATCCGAACTGCTGTGGAGGCCTGTAGCCGAACTGCTGCGGCGGCCTGAAACCTGGTTGATGCGGAGGCTTGAAATAGCCGAATTGTTGTAAAGGTTTATTTCCATATTGCTGGAAGGGTTTGTAGCCTTGATTAGGCGGAAGGCCAAATTTAAATTGTGGAGGAATTATCGGTTTGAAAGCATTAGAGCTGACAAAATGAGGCTGATTGCCTGAAAATTTCTGTTGAGTTGGCGTAAACGAATTGTTAGGTTTGGGTTGCGAATGCATTTTGCTTCGCATGTTATATTGGTCCATAAAGTTTACTTCCTCGAGCACAATCGAGAGGGCGGCTTCCAAAGTGGACGGTGCCTTTAGTCTCACAATGCGCACAAGGTTTTCTGGTAAATTATAGAGAAACACGTTTAACGCGGTGTTGTTGTATATGGTGATTTTGGCGTGACGGATTGACTCGTCTGCTATGGTGTTTACTTTGGATATAAGCATTGACCTGGTTGATTGCACGCGGTTGCAAAAGTCTGTGTATGATTCATTCGATCTGATTTTTAGTGATTCTAATTCGATATTAATGCATGCCTCACTACGCGGGTCTCCAAAATGTTGTGTCAGAATTTCCTTAAGTTCCGACCAGTTTGTTAAATTTTCTTGTTCTGATAACAGTGCTGCTGCATTTTCTGTAAGGCGGCTAGTTATAGCGTGGTACACGTATAAATCTTGCTCAACCCCACCTCTATATCTCGATATAACATACTCACATTTTTTAAGGAACAAATTTAGGTGTTTTTTGTCACCATTAAAAAATGGAATTAATCTGAGCATCTCGTTGGGTATTGGCGTGATTTGTACGGATTCGATTTGTGGTGAAGCCATTTTTACTGAATTTAAATTTATTAATTGATATGCGCCAGTCAGAATTTGTAACAGTACTTTACACAATATTCACAATTAAAATACACGTAATCACAATAAAACACACAATAAAATACACAATAAAAATACACAGTAAAAATAAGAGTGGTTCTTAATTTAATTGTTCAATTTCGAGAGACAATTAACTTAACAACTTTAATAATTTTTACTTTACACAATAAACTTATTTAATTTAATTCAATATTCAATTTATTTACTTTATTTCACTTTATTTCAATTTATTTACTTTATTTCAATTTATTTACTTTATTTTAATTTATTTTCTTTACTTTGTTTCAATATTTAATTCACTTAAATCTAAACGAAAAGTGTTAACGATAAAGTTTTATGACGAAAACACAAAATGCGATACCCTGGGAGAAGTTCTATCCCGGAGTAGCAATATTTCCCTACGATTTAAAAAGCATGAAAAATACACAGAGGATAAGGAGTGGAAGGATTGGCGAAAAGTTCTACTCACCAACCGACCGTTCTCTGCATACTCGTTCCACCCGTACTTCGATGACAAATTTATTTGGTTCGGCGGATTTATTAGTTTCCCGTAGTATCACGAATTTAAACGGCGGATTTTGACACCAATCGCGTAAACTTTAGGAAAACTTGCAGCAATAAATCCGAACGGCTGCGCCAGTCAGATTTCGGGAGCGGGGTGGAAGCTTTTTAAAAAGGATTATATTTAATTAAACTAAGTGATCACGTCCTCGCCGAGTTGGAGGCGATTTAATAATGATTTAATATTGTGGCCGATCGCAGTCGTCCAGTACGGTGTTTACAATTTAGTTCTGCTGACACATCTCTTATGTGAATAACAATTCTACGAATGCTTACACTGTAGAGCGGAAAGTGATGACTTATCTTGTTTAGTCTAGAGCAGAGGGAGCTGACGGATGCATAACTAGGTATTCATTATTTAGTACCCGTTTTAGATAAATAGTATTTTTGAAATTACTACCTAAAGTAATTGACGTTTTTTTAGTTTTTACGACAAAAATCTAGTTATTGGGCTACTTTTTTGAGCTACCAAAAAGCCAAGTTATGACGTCAATCTTTGACTTACTTTAATAATAGTTATTTAATTTTTAGCATTAAGAGTTGCATCTCAAACTAATTTGAAAATTATAAATAACTTGAAAAAATCGAACTGCCTTAGGCGGGAATTGAAGCCACGACCTTTCGCTTGCGACTGCTCTTCCAACTGAGCTACTTAGACACTGAATGAACCCGTCGAAATTTTCAAGTGTATTATGCTGTTACGGCCAATGTTGGGTATACCTACCCTTAAACCTTAAGTAGGTCCTGGGTTCAATTTCCGCCTTAGGCAGTTATATTTTTTTAAGTTATTTATAATTTTCAAATTACTTTAATAATGTTTTCTGATGCACAAAAATAACATTTAGCATACATGATGCGGGCTACTTTGATCTGACCGCTATCCGCTGGATGCATGGCAAATCCTTTGACCTTAGGCCACGTGCACACGTTGTATTTGCAGTTTCAACTAACATATAGCGTATGACGGCGTTGCCAGCTTGCGGTCATCGGTTCCAGTTAATACGCGCGGGATTCTCGGAAACGTACCGGTTAGTATCGGAATCCAGTTATTAGTAGAGACAGACCGTATTCCCGGTGAAGTGCAGACTGGTAATGACCTACAGTAAACAAACTGTGCACTGTTAATAGGGAATGAAATTCCAGGAAGGTTTCGGATTAAATCACTCGAAGTGTAATTAATACTCGTAGTCTGTCCTGTTACTGACATTTTTTCTGGGAAACAGCGACATTATTAATGTATCTAATATTACTCAAAGGTGACTGACTGACTGACGTAGTGATCTATCAACGCACAGCCCAAACCACTGGATGGATCGGGCTGAAATTTGCATGCAGGTAGATGTTATGACGTAGGCATCCGCTAAGAAAGTATTTTACGAAACTCCACCCCTAAGGGGGTAAAACGGGATCCACGCGTACGAAGTCACGGGCGGCCGCTAGTGTATAGATATAGTGACTTTACTCGTAGTAAGCCTATCTTAATTTCAAAGTAAGTAGGTGTGTTAGAGATACTGAGATAGATTTTCATCATACATACTGTATTTACAAAATTGACAGTTTATTGGCACGAGCTACGAGCACACTAGTACCTCCTTAAACTGCATTTTAAATATCAAACAATTCACAAAATATTAGACTAAATAGGATTTTATTTACAAAATATTTAATACCAGTAAGGTTTCAAAAGTGTAACATGAAATTAATTACGCAAACAAAAAGTTTGTCCTGTAAACTTAATGATCTATTCAACGAAGCTTTCAGGACCTCGGAGCTTCATTTGGACCAGAAGTTCAGTTCACTGCACAAGTGTACAGTGTACAGTAATTCAGTTTTCAGAATTAATGCTCCACAAACACTTGCGTTTCTAAATGAGTTTGCATCCCTAACGATGTTGGGAAAGAAAGGGGAAATAGCAATTGAAGGACATATTCTGTTTTTGTAAGTTCTCCACGAAATTTTGGCAGGTTTAAAGATTTGAAAGGGTTTTTGAAAGCTTTAAAGGATTCTGATTATGAGACGTCTACATTATATTTGTAATCAAATGTAAAATATCTTATTATAATTTACTTGTACTTAATGCAATTCCAAAGCACTTTGACAGCGATGGTTTACCTTACTTTAGTAAAGTTTTAATCAACATCAACTTGAAATTAAAATACTGCACGACGTTAAAGTTTGAAGTAAGTGCCATATTAAATCGCTGAATATTCCGTGCAGTATCTTTGTTTTCAGGTTTTTGCCAGCACAAAGCTGATTTACGGTGGCAAAAAACAGTAATTACTCGATGGCTTTGCATAAAATTGATTTTATTACCCATCTACAGACTCCAGCATCATTTCCCTTCCTTGATTATTCTTTTGAATAAGACCACTTTGATCACAAGTCTTAGAGACTGTTTAATAGTCAATTAACGAGCTATTTTGGGCAGGCTTAGTCTTAGATCCGTTAAGCTTTTACTTTGCACCTACATTATTGCGTTAGTTGCTCTGGATGCTGTATAAAGGTTTTTAAAGCCTTTAAAAACAGAATCTGTAATTAAAAATGGTAATTAAGTGTTTTTGAAATGTGTGCAAAATTTCTTCTAAGAGAAAGGCAAGTTTGATCCAA
Source organism: Ostrinia nubilalis (assembly GCF_963855985.1). Lineage (NCBI taxonomy): Eukaryota > Metazoa > Arthropoda > Insecta > Lepidoptera > Crambidae > Ostrinia > Ostrinia nubilalis. The sequence goes on from NC_087103.1 coordinate 12,735,645, forward strand.
GATGATTTATTAAATTCTACTGTTTCATCTTCTAATTAATGCAAAGGAGAAATAAGAAATATTGATTTCATAATTCACAATGGCTTATAAGACAAAAATGCAGATTTTTCGTTGTAGCCATTTTGTAACAGGTAGCTGTACCTAAGCTTACAGCAAAAAAATAGTACAACCCCTACTAAATAGATATAATTAAATTCTTTCTCGTCTGTTAATTTTTTTCATTCAATTCAATGCAATTAATAAGATGGCTCTTAATGCAATGGTGTCCCGAAATTACAACGCACCCGAAGAAACCGAAAAATGAGACCAAGCTTCAAATACAAATAAACGGAATTAAGTGCACGTCTGTCGACTGGCAATTATTCTCTGTCACTGTAAACACGCCGTTATTTTTCGTTATTCGTAATTTGGCTGCCATATTGCGAACTCATAAATTATTGGACCGCATTCCCATTCATTGATGCGCACGACATCGCGCGTTTAGCGATAAACGGGATGCCTTTGGTAATATGGTTTATGGTTTTTCCAATTGCAATTTAGATGGGTTATTTGCTTAAAATATTGTTATGTAACCTTATTCTACTGTGAGGGATATATTTAAGAAAGATCTGGATAACAAACGATAATAAAGTAAACAATATTTTGGGACACTAGAACATGGCTGTAGTTAAGTATTTTTAGGATAGTAAGGTTGATTCCAAAATTATACGAGTATATATGGGAGAGGCCTATGTTCACTGTTCAGCAGTGGGCGTCCTGTGGCTGAAATTATGATGATGATGTAATAATCAGGCCTGTTCATCTCCGCGAGTTTGCATCGAAAACAAAACACGCGCGACTACCCCTCCTGAGATACCTAATCGACAGGACAATCACGAGCGAGTATTGACGCACGCACGACGCACGTGTATTCTTCACCCATTGCATTGTAAAGATAAACAATATTATATAAAAACGGTGGTGTAATTAATAATGTGCAGTAATTTAAGTGCCTGAATAATAATAGAAACACAAAACATAATTTCATGCTTATTCATGTATTTCCTCCGCCATTTTCCGCAGTTTGGCTCCTCACGTCACACATCATTTTACCGAAGGCCCTATGACTTCGGCGCAGTACCGATCACTGACGTTTGTCAACAAAATGGTGCTCGACTCTTGAGACAAGCTAAATTACACCATATTGTTAACGACATTGAGCATACATTTTTTTAAATACCTTCGCGAAGAAAATGTTCTGTACGTAGTAGGTACTTATTATTATTCTGTGGTATAATGCACATTATGAATGGAAATAATAGAGTAACAAAAACATCAATCCACAATGACACTGTTTCTGACATTACACGAATATCAATAACATTTTTATATCTACCCGATCCGCAATTCGCAAATTGAAAGCTTTGCTTTAGCCCCATAAAGTGCAGCAAGCACTTTTGAAATGGATTTTTCCAAAGTTACAATAAAGGAACAAATTCCAATCTGGTTGCCTGAAACTGTATTGATTGTCCTTCGGCGTCCATTGTTGAGGCTTCATTCGACATAGGTCGGGAATGGACAATAGGCTTGCTTGCAATGGACTTTCGAGGAAGTCAACTTTCATTTATGTGTTAGGTTAGGTTAGGTTGAGTTGCACCATCTTACTTTAACTTGGACAAACGTCAAAGAGCTGTCAAACTCTATACAAAAACACCCGTTATCGTTAAAGTTACGGTTATTTACAGTTTGATGGTGCAACTCAGCCTTAGAATAGGAAATTCAAGATCTCTAGTTGATTCATCAATCATTGCATCGTCTATAAAAAAAATATAAAAAAAGAAAAGTGAGAAAAGGGAGTGAGAATCAGGGCTCACTTTCAGTCTTTTTTTTATCTCACAAATCTTAAAATTATGGAAAGAGGGGTTGCATACTTTTTCATTTCCTCACAAATCATTCTAGAAATAAAAAGTGAGTGCTGTGTTAAAGTTTAGACAAGTGATAATGCTGAAATTTTAAGTCAGTTTACTTGAAGACCATCATTAATATTATCAGCAATAATAGTTACATTACTGCCGAACAGAAAAATTTCCCAATGTCAAAATGTTTTTTTTTTGCATTTACGAGGTTCTCTATACGTAAGTTTATTCCATTGGTAACATCAACATAGAGCCTTATGACAAAAAAAAAAGAAAAACACTTGCTTTCCGCTATTTACCCGACTGCGTCAGGAGATTTATTTTCGATTTATGTTCTTAATCTCAGGTGTGTACGTAGAAAATGTAACCATGTAGTTTTACTACCGGTATTGTTGTATTTGGCATTTATAAACAGAAATCGTTCCAACTAGCCAATATCAAATGTTTGCGGATCACACAAACATCTCGAAGTGTTTGCTGAGTTGTCAATGTTTCTGTTCTCTGGTGGAAGGATAGTTTTGTTGTGAATGCAAACAAAGTATGTTGGTATTGGAATGTGTTGGCCGAATAGTAATTAAAATGTTTAGAAATCCATAGAAATTTGTTTATTGAAAGCAATCGAAATAAGAGGCTAGTTTCTTAAAAAATACTTTTACACGTATTTTTTTAGTGGCAATTTAAACAAGTAATTACGAAGTTTGCCTCCTATCACATAAAAAAAAAAAAAAAAAAAAAAAAAAAAAATGATGCGTTAAAGTTTTGCGTGACGTCACAAAGTGCTACACTATACACTCATTGACGTCACAGGCCTCGGTTCTTCTGAACTTTGACGCGCTTTATCTCTTTTAATTTTCATTATTTTGAAAAACTGAAAAATACGTGTCGAGTATTTTTTGATAAGTTACCTAACTGATGGATTAATCCAAACTCTTGCTTTTTTACCCGGGAAACAACTAGATACTATAAAAAGATACTTTTTACCCGGTAAACAACTAATACTGAAGAGAACTGAGGTAACGCAAGTCATGTTGGGTTAATGACGTTCTAATATTAATATCAAACTAATGTTACAGATGATGATATAACAAACAAGGCAGGGAAAAGTTGGATGCACATAGCCAGCGATAGGGTAAGGTGGAAAATGATGGAGGAGGCTTTCTTTTACCCAAGAGGGGCCACAAATAAAGGAAATACGGTTTAATTAAATAACATTGTAATGATAATAATTAAATGTTAGAGAAATGTACAATTTGTAAGTTTGTAGAAAGCACTCGTAATCCTGGGAACTACGGAACCAGTTGAAAGGTTACATTATAATCCTTTATAAGCGGGCGAAGCCGTGAGTCAAAGCTAGTTACAAATCAGGCAATTACACATAGAAAGGCCCAGCTGCATCTGCATATCGATAAAAACAAATGAAAACTGTTTTATTCGAATCATAAAATTAAAAAACTGTATGCGCAAGTTGCCTATTAAAATTAGCTCCCTCTTATCTAGGTCTTGTACTTTAAGTAACTAAAATAAACCAAAGCCCCTCATTCCTAAGACTGATATTGCAGTGCTGCTCAATCCCTACAGAGTGAGTACCATAAATATTGATGTCCTCCCGATGATTACTTCGAATATTGGATATTGCATGAGCAGGATTTGCCATAACAATAATAATAATCGTTGTCTTGGAGCATCTTTATTCATATCACGACTTCGCCAACACATACAGTGTTGGGAGTTGTATTTTAACCGACTTCAAAAAAGGAGGAGGTTATAATGTTCGACTGTATGTATCTCTTCTAGGATTCATTTTAAAAATTGGACCAAGATTGAGCACTTTAGTAAAGAAATTCGCATATGGCAATCGGAGGAAAGGGATTTCACTTTTTTTGAACCAAATTATATTATTTTAACCTCAAATTTGTAACAATCTTCTTGTGATTTCAATTATTTATAAGATTATTTTATTAATTAAAGAACAAACGAATAATTGTATCAACGATTGATCTTTTGTTAACTTAGAACTCTTCACTCAAATCATACTTACTTAATCACTTAAAATTATTAAGATTAGAAAATGTGGTATTGACTTTATTTCAAAGAGTTTTCCCAAAATCAATATAATAATAATTAATTAACACATGTAACCCGTCGTCCTTGGTTAGCTGATCAATTAATATTAATTGGCTACATGGTGTTTGATTAGCAATGCGAATACTTGATTGACTTATTAGAATAGAACAGAATAGTTTTTTATTTGAAAGAAAGACATACAAGCAGGAAAAACATAGGTACACAATGAAGGAGATACACAAATTAATGTACAGATAGCTGCTTGTGCCCCTCTGACAAAAAGTCACCCGCTCAGATAATTAATTATTGTTTATTTGTTCTAATAAATCGTTACCTAAGGTTTATGGGAATTGAAGCTATGGTCTGGAGGGACTTCCACCCCCAAGGTAGACCGATGACCTTATAAAAGTTGCTGGAAGCGAGTGCCTTCCAGCAATGCAAGCCGCTGCTAACCAGCCAATCAGGAAATCATTAAAAGAGGCCCTTGTTCAGCAGTGGACGTCCTGTGGCTGAAATGATGATGATGATCACTGAAAGATTTAAGCCTCAAACTTTCTCTTTCCCTATTTCTCTTAGTAATTCGATTTTATAGAAAAAGGCAACTTAATATGCTTCCAAGCGAATTTATTATCAACGGATGCTCACGATCAAGCAGAGACATTAACCTTAATCACACTGAATCCCTTTAAAGCTAGATCCCAAATGGTTTGCTTAAAACGCATATTTCCTGACTAGAACTAATGTGCCTATTTGTCAGCGTAAGGCTTTGCGTGTGTGGAATAACGGAGTCAGCTTAAGGACGTAGCACACTTATCAACCCAGAAAGGGCTCGTATAGGTTCGGCCAAACCAACGTGATCAGCCTGCGTGCTCGATGCCGATGACGATGGCGATCAATGCGTTTAAGTATGATCACCATAGCCATCGTGCATACCGGCTGCACGCGTTGTGTTGGTCGAACCTTAACCGTATCAACTCGAAGCGGTCAGTATTCTTTGTATGGAACTCCATACTGTAAAAAAATACGCGGATGACAGCTCGCGAAATGCGTCACGGTGTTGATCCCTTTCCGAGTTGATAAGTCTGCTATGACCTTTATCCTGCACGAGTGAGATGAAGTGGGTGAGAGAGAGACGGAAATACTGCGTGAGATGACCTGACGTTTTGGGGACAAGAATCTACATTGTAACGGATAATAGGGTAATTGACACCACCAATCAATAATTGAGGTACCTAATTTATAAAATTGACAAAACGAGACTCTCCCATAGATTGGCATATTGGCATAGATTTTCTAGGGTATCATTTCGAAGCAACCAAAAATCTTATTTTACAGTTTGAAGACCAGAATGAAGTGTGTTTTAAAAAAAAAAAATAATAATAATAAATAGTATTTATTTTCTCATCACAAACATTACAATGACACAAGTTTTTAAGCACATTACAATTCAAAAACAAAGTTGTTTGTGTGAGACTGATGCCTGTGATAGGTATTTGCATACCTGTAGTAGCTACAGGTCAACGTTGTACCTACTTTGTAATTGGATTATCTATATTTTTGGTGATATGTGCCAAAGCAACAAAAATGCTTTTGAAAATAAATATTATAAATGAAAATTTTCTTAAGGTTTTGTTAAAGCTTTTTCATAACAACTTATTTATTTTCATTCAGAGCTCTACATTACCGACGTAACATTACATTATACAGTAATATTCGTCATCAAAAGAGCAAATTACTCGGTGACAATCTCAAGTGATGGCAGTGAACGGCACTAATTACTTGTGCTAATTGAGATAAACTATTAACAGTGAGGTAAATTGTACATGTGGCAATTATGTTAGGATACCGAACGATACGATGGAACTCTACTAGCAATTAAGTCTTATTAACTTGTTTTATAATTTAAGCGTTTCTTCACTAGTTGGGATAGTGACTTTGTCTACGTGGAAATCTTTTTTGAAAAAGTCAAAGTCAACATTTATTTATTTATTTAGACAAATAAATAGTTCTTACAAATCGTCATTTTGCTCTTAAGGAGCCTCTACATGTCTCATAATCTTTTTACCCTTTGGAAAAATTATGTACTATCGGCCACAGTTCCAGCTCGTTCTATCGCAAAGAATCACCATTTGATGAGAGCGAGAGAAAGAATGGAAATGGGTAGCTGAAACTGTGGCCTATAGTACAGTGTGGAAAAAATTGTTACAGTCAGCGTCGAATAGTTCGTGTCATCAAACGTAGAAAAAAGTTGACAACACAACCTTATTCCAGTAACAAAGACGTGTTGCGAACTTTTTGGCTACTTTGGGTAACACGAACTTTTTGACGCTGACTGTACCAACACACAGTAAGATTAACCAAATAGGACTAAACACTAACATCGCAAAATGTATTTTTTGGATCCTATTCTTCAGTTTTTTTTTTTCAAAATTATAAAGATACCCAATAGGCTTCACCACATTAGCATTTAGGTTTTACAATTCAAGAAGATCAATGTGGACCCAGTTAAGGCACAGCAACCTTTGGAAGGAGGCAGAACGATCTCAGTAATTTATATCGATTGAATTTAACTTTAATTTAATTTAAGATAGGTACTTAGATCCTTTCCAGAATTTGATAGATATTGAAAATATTTTATTAATATCATTGTACTAGGTAGAAGTGTGAAAAATGTTATCCACCCAAACACATTAATTTGTCTAACTAAAAAATTAAAATTAATTTTCAATCTAGCACACAAAGTCGTGTGCGACAAATCGCACAATGCAATACAAAACTCTCAAGTCGCTTTGAATTACTTTAAAAATAAAAGGTGTTGACGCTTAGCGTGAACGAGCCGGTGACAAACAACTTGACGTCACGTAAGTCAGTAATTCCACAAAGAAATTGCTGCGACGGGTCTCAACCCGTTGTACTTCAAGGGGGAGCAGTAGACCCTCTGAACATGGTCAAAATAAAAAAAATCAATCAAAATGAAAAATATTTTATTCAATTTTGACCACTGGTGGCACTTACTAGGGCACTATTTAAGTTGTGAGCCTCGACAACATAACGTGTTGTTAGACGACATCTGATACTTTTAATGAAAAGTTTGACATTTTTGACTACAACCTTACTCAAAACTTTTTATCATTTGAGCACGTTTTGTATAATTAACATTGAATTGAAAATTATCTTGAATAAAAGAACATGGAATTGACTTGCGGAAATTTTCGCGCGAAGATTTATTATGACTTTCGACGTGGTTAATCAATACAAAACTGAAGCGGTCGGCTAAATTTCACATTTGGTGATAAAGATCTATCCTTTACCATTGTAAAACCCTAGTTTAAGAAGTATAATATTGTATGTCATTGGCTTACCAGTGAACTTTGCGAAAGTCGTCCAAAATGACTAATAGTGGCGGAAAACATTGATGTTGTCAGAAAAATGGAAGAGAAACCTCGTCATGTGATATATCGTAGGATTGAGATAATCCTAGGCATTAATTCCACTAGCAGTAATAAAATATTGTATGACCATATTATACATTAATACGTTTTTTTCTCGCTGGATGTCACAAAATTTTTCAAACGCTCAATAGGACGCTTGTGTCGTTTAGTCCTTGGAAATGTTTGATAAATACGTTTAAAAAGCTTTAAAAGCCGTTTTTAAAATTGTGACAGTTGACGAATTAAGGATCTATGCATAATGATCCTGAAAATAAACAGCTATCGACTATGGAGGTGTTTTAAGATGAACCAACTCCAACAAAAGTCCCATGCGCTCGGAACACTTTGAAACTTACGGTCGCCTATTTTTCCGACATATCCGATTATATGACAGAAACGTAACTAGAGAAATTTAGAATGGTTAATTTTTAATAGTAAACAGCCACTTTTTTTTCAAAAGTCTTCAGTTTAATAAGGGAAACTGACCAGCACAGTCGAATCGCCATTCGTGACGAAAATGTGAGCTTTTACACGTCTCGTCAAACAACTGACTATTTGAACACACAAAATATGAAATAAACAGGTCCAATGCTACAAAATTCTTGCTTGGAATCTAAAGACTTCTTTTGGTACCCATATATTAAAATTAAATGCGTGAACAGCGATTTATGTAGCCAGAAGCAACTGTCGATGCGGTCAAAAACCATGCTTTGGAGGTGCCTCAAGCTGAGTGGAAAAAATGCTATGAAAAGTGTTTCGGACACATTAAAAAGTACATAAATCATGAAAGACAATACCAATAAACGCAATTAATACCATTTTAATAATAAACTACTTTGTTTTCATAGTTAGGCTCACAACTTAAATAGTGTCCCACGTACTAGCCATTATACTAGTCGGCCGTTTGGTGTAATGGTTCGAAACGGACTACTATTCCGGAGGTAGCGGGTACCTACCTCGATTCCCGCACAGTGCAAACATTTGTGTGCATGAACATATTTGTTTGTATTGGACTGGGTGTTTTCTATGTATTAAGTATGTATTTACAAAAAAAAGTATAAAATTATGTTTATATCCGTTGTGTAGTACCCATAGTATAAGCTTTGCTTAGTTTGGGACTAGAAGCGCAGTGTAAAATGTCCAATAGGATATTTATTATTATAATTATTTACTACTTATCAACGTCAAAATACAGTAATAAAAAAGGCAGCCCTTAAGGAGCATGTTCACATGCATAGATGTTGACAACACAAATGCATTGCCAAACTTTGTTTTAGACTTTTTACTTTTGATGTAGTTAGGTAAAGTAGGTAGGTACACCAATATAGTTTTTAGAGCTAAAACAGATTGTTATTTTAAATAATTGTGCCTTGAAATCTTGGTTTCTTAAACCTACTTCAAAAAGAAAGAGGTTCTTATGGTTTTTGCTGTCACAAAGCCAATTTCTTCTATTTTTTATGGGTAATAATTACGTGGATTACTTGGACAATTTGGACATACATTGTAGTTCGTCTCCAAACGTGCTGAACTGCTGATACCAAAATAATGATCAACATTGTCTAACGTATCTTTAATACACTGGCGACTTTGTTAACAAATCTTGTTATTTTGTTTGTAACGGCCCTTCTGTGTATTATTTGCGAATTAAGCGATGGGTTCCCGATTTCAGCTTTTATTTACGACAAGGTTGGTTTTCGTGTAATGCGAACGTGTGTGCGTTTTAATACGTATTCTCACATTTCCGCAGGTAACGATAGAATTTGTGAGATGTGAGAAATCAGGTTATTACATTCGTTGTCGGATTGCGTTCTTTTATAAAGACATTTCAAAAATACTTTTGAAACAATATTATTGTTATCTCTTCCTCTTCTTCTTCTTCTGTTCGTATTTGTGTGTCTTTTGTATGCAAATTGAAAAAAACTATGTATTAAATGTTTAAAATTTTTGGTTTTAATATTTTTGAGCTTCAGAATTGCCGTCACAAAAAATGAAGCCACGTAATTTTATCTATTGCAGTATCTATCAGTATATCGCTTATCATAATTCATAAAGTCAATTTCTAAGATAATATGCATACGAATTATAACATGTTTAGTTAATCCGTCGTAAAACTCCACTACTAAAGTCAACTGAAATTATTGTCATTGTCATTTCCAAAACGCTCTCTCCATTCAGAAATTTAATAGGCTTTTGTAAACTCGAATATAGGTCAAGCAGAAGGTCACCAGGTTATCTTATTACCGTCTAATGCGCTGTTCCATCTAATATTCCATTACGGCCCAGTTGACGCAGCGAGATGACTACTGTCATTATGTCTACAAGGAACCAGGTATTTAGGTTAATTTCTAGCGTGTATGCTTAGCGGAGCGCGTTAATATTGATGGTGGAGTCTTCAGAGAGTAGGTGCTTTGAAAGGTTTCGTGATAACTATCTTCTTGGAGGAGGCCTTTGTCCAGCAGTGGACGTCATTCGGCTGAAACGAACGAACTATCTTCTACAATTTTATTCTTAGGTTTATTTATCTGTAATTATGTCTATAAGGAACCAGGTATTTAGGTTAATTTCTGGCGTGTATGCTTAGCGGAGCGCGTTAATATTGATGGTGGAGTTTTCAGTGTACTTTGAAAGGTTTCGTGATAATACTGCCTTTTAGAATTCTTTTAAAAAGCTTAGGTTCTATTTTCGTATTTTGTAAGTCTATGAAGTTCCTTGATTTGTAAATGATGGAATGAAATTATTTGCAATTCTGATAAAAAGCTCCTGATATCAAAATAAGGCAATAATGATCTTAAGTGTTCATCCTATGCTTTATACCTATAAATATCTAATAGTAATCACAAATAAACTTTAATGTCAGAATTAATCTAAATTTAAGTTTAACAACGGCTCCTGCACTGGGTTCGCATCTAGAGCTATCCTTATAACTAAAGATTTTAAATAAAAAGAAATACAGAAATTGCACCATTTCAGAGATTTTACAGAAATGAAATTGCAAGCACAATTACAATCAAGAAACTTATAATTAACAGTACAAATCGACAAACAGCTTCAATTAGCGTACTAGCAGAAGAACGAAAAGCAAAAATGAACATAACAGAAACATATTGCCGATTGCATAGCGTCCTTCGAATCAGCATAGCCAGGGATGGCGAACCAATGGCACGCTTGTCACGTGACACAATATTTTGGGCACGCCACCAGTCGCAAAGTTCACTATGATTTATGAAATAAAACGAATGATTTACGAACGAAAGTTTTTTATGTAAACTGGCTGAGCCAGCGAACTTTGTACAGCAATAAAAATTGTATTGTAAGAATCTAATGACGAAAGATTTTATCAAATCGGTCCAATCATTTCGGAGACTTATTCAATACAAACAATTTAATTTTTCCTTTTTATAATATTAGTGTAGATATTTTTTTTGCAATAGATATAAATTAGAATTAAAATATTAATGTGACGGCAATTCTATGGCTTCTTGTTATTTTTTAGATAAAATGGAATATTGAAACATAAGTAAAGGTTCGCCACCCCTGGCGTAAGCCTTCCGCAGTAAATGAACTATAAACCGATATTCCTAGTTACATTCCCATATGCCAAGCTGAAATAGACTCTATGAAGGTTGAAATTAAGTCTGCCAGTAAAAGCAAACATGAATTTAGCTTATTGGTCTCTGAAAATGGTTTGTTTGGAAAATACGCTCATGCAAATTCAATTTTGGATGGCGTTTTTGCGTTGACGTTTTTGTTGGTATGATATTTGAAGTAACGTGTGGAAATGTTATTATATTAATTAATAGGCTTAATTGGAAAATAGTGTCGGGAATTATGTAACGAGGGAAATAATAATGTTTAACATACGAGTAATACGTTTTGAACGTGTCTCTCCGCAGGCGAACATTGATTTGATAATTTTGTAGCTCACATAATATTATTTTATACCATTAGATGAATGAATCCCTACAACTTATATTTGATAATGAGGCTAAAAATTAAAGAAGTGAAGAAACTATTTCACAGGTCCAATTAGCTATTTTAATATTTCAGCAAAATGTATACAATGCGGGTGTCTATGGGCGACGGTAATCACTTACCATCAGGTGATCCGTCTGCTCGTTTGCCTCCTATCACATAAAAAAAAAAAAAAAAAACAATACCCACATTGATGTTATCTAATAATCTCTTAAACTTTTTAGACTAAAATCTTAGACGGCGATCATTTATTTTCCCCTAAAATTGGCGGCCATTGAAGTGGCAAAGAAATCAGAAATGGAATTAAATCGATCCCCTTAATTACTGGCTCCTTTATGCCCAAACACTTCCTCGGGCAAACATCTTAGCCAATTTCCTTGAAGAACACTGTTTGCCACAAACACGTTGCTAGCATCTACACCATTTTAAAAAGACCCCCATCGCCCCCCTTTCCTATAGTAGAAACAGACGATTGAGGAGAAATGGAGTCAAAATTTACAGGTCAAGATTAAACGGGCGGTGTCATGTCGGGGTTTACAGCTGAATCTAATATTCCATTATAAGGAAACAGGGCTGCTACAAGACCCATAATGAAGTGTACATAATGACAAGTTCACACTATCGGTGTTTATTTACTATGTAGGTACTACTATTAAACAGATTTTTATTAGGTACCTACGATAATTACGTAGATTTTTTGTTGCATGTTAAGTCGGTGACTGCCGAGACACTCGACACTAAGAAATTTTATTTTTTGGGGCTCACCGGTGAGCCACGTGGCGTCCAACAAGCAACGATCACTATAATTAAGGCTGAGTTGTAACTATGACGATAACCGGTGCTTTTTGTATGGAATTTGACAGATTTTTGACCTTTGTCAAAGTAAAATAAGATGGTGCAACCCAGCCTAAGTTAGTAAAATTATCTTACTCTCACAGGAGACATAATAACAGTATTAAGATAACGTCTAAAGCCAGGGGCGTGCAATCTATGGGCAATAAGGCGGCGCTTATCAGGCAAATGATGTTTAGTTCTAAAACCTGTGGTTTGAATTTCCAGCTACTCTACCTCAAATGCTTGAAACCTACCGCTGAGGCACAAAATAATAATCATAGTACTAGCACAGAATAATAATAAGTACTACGTACAGAAGTTTTACTTCGCGAAGGTATTTAAAAAAATGTATGCTCAATGTCATTAACAATAAGGTGTGATTTAGCTTGTCTCAAGAGTCAAGCACCATTTTGTTGACAAACGTCAGTGATCGGCACTGCGCCGAAGCTATAGGGCTGACTTCGGTAAAATGATGTGACGTGAGGTGCCAAACTGCGGAAAATGGTGGAGGACATACATGATTTAGCATGAATTATCATGAATAATATTAACTTCTTATTTACCTCTCAGTGTCTTGAGGCAACTTAAAAAAGTACATTCTGTGTTTTTATTATTATTTAGGCAGTTAAATACTGCACAGTATTTAGTACACCATTTTCTTTATTTTCTTCCATCATACACAAGAATACGCGTGCGTGAGTCAATGTTCGCTCGTATGTGAGGCCTTGTCGAATAGTATCCTGTAGGTGGGCCATCGTGCGTGTTTTGTTTTCGATGTAAACTCGCAGAGATGAACGGGCCTGGTACTAGATATAAGTGTGGTTCGAGCCCAGTCAAATACGTGTAAAATAATCTTTATTATTATTTAAACCATAAATGGCCCAGTGGTAGAAAATGTTAATATTGGAACATAAGAGTATGGGATACAGATAAGAATGAGCGGAAAATATGGATTGACGATAAGAAATCGATGTGACGACAACATCAAGCCTGTAGACATGACGGTAAAGAAATATTTACCATGGTGTCTAAGATTTAAAGAATAAAACGCTTAACTGAGATTCAAAGAAGAACAAAATTTCTTGTAAAGTAGCTCATAAGATTTTGTTGCAAAATGGTAATAATTATGGTGCCTTAATGTTAGTCCTTAATGTGACAACGCCACTCTTGTGGCGGAGTTTTGGGCTGACACTGTGTAGGTTTGTTGTCGACACGAAAAGAAGAAGAATGTTAGTCTTTGATGTATTTTGTGTGTTTTACCGGTAATACATACATAGTAAGAAAAAATTGTATTTCAAGTTGTGACAAACACAGTGACGATAATTATTATGGGAGTCACATTGACTATGTCAATCTCTAATATTAATATGTGATACATTTTGATTAATTTAATTCAGGTATATACGCCTCAATATATTGATTTAATACTCGCTCCAGGTGAAAGCTAAATCCTGGAAGTCAAAGACGCAATACCCCTGAAAGGGTTAATGCTAAATAATCATTTCCCAGAAAACCCATTTCCAATACAGCTGATCGTTCATATTTTGGAAACTTTATACATTTATGAACTTGCCCTTAGGCGCCCAAGGTAACTTTTTGTTTCATAGCCCCGCAGCGATTATTTCTGTTTCAAGCCGAGTCGAGGAATTGCGAACTGTGCGGAGATTGTTCCGAAGGAACCCAATGTTCTGTATAAGCGAAAGTAAAGACGTATTTGCTGACGCAAACAGCAGGGTAAATATTTAATTTTGTTTATTAAGCCTTTTTAAAGCGTCAAATTGAATGCTGTACTCAGGGAAACCTGTTTAGGAAATTCTAAAGAAGTTTGTGTCGCAAAGGTCGTGTTTCGCTTCCATTTGTTATAGGAAACGACAGACTAAATTTCTGAAACGGTCTCAAGAGTTTAATCATAGTAAATTGGTGAACTCTGATTCGCTAAGGAAAATTTCCAGGTATTATTAGAGGGTTATATTATGCTTACTACCACCGCCACTGTGTTTAACGACTCAATAAAGAGAATCTAAAGCTGTATAGCGGGGGTTTATAAATGTGTAAGTCTGGCGGAAAATTTGAAAGTAGGGCGTTCCTTGTGGACACTTTTGTCGTTGTAGTATTTTTGTGTCCTCTTTTGATGCCAGTTTCATCAAATAATCGAATTCAAATTCATATTTTTGTTTATCACAAGTCATTCATACTAAATGTACGTCTAAAGTCTTTCTCCAATACATTAAACGCTACGGCTCACTCTATAACAGTAAATTCAGTTGATGCTATCCTATAAAGGGGCTTGGTGGCTAACGCTCGTAAATACGGGCGCTGCACATTCATAACCCGGCAGGACACATAGCGGGTAATATCTCACTTGTATGATAGTGATAGTAGGATGAGGAGTTGATAAGATGTGATCCTATTGCATCTGTTCGCATCTAATTGTGTAAACAACGACGTAAACACTGTGACATTTACGTACTTGTAAAGGACAACTTTTCACCAAAATTTACTATGTCTGATAATGTGCTGTCGAAAATTATTGATGCTAGGTGCATTGAGAATTATGACAATTTTGTAAAATTTTATGAAGCTTTTGTAGTTTTATTTCATAAGACTTGATAACTTTCTTAAGACAATTGAGAACTCTTTCTAGGTTCCTTTGAAACAAAAACTATAAATATGCTTCTTATAACCTTACAATAAGTCTCTCCATGATGAAAGACATTTTTTCTTCCTATCTTGTGTAGAAAATGTAGGGGCACTTACCTGTAACAAAGGAAAAAACAGATTTAATATCATGACAACTTGACACAAACACTATGACTAAGTTAACACTTATTCAACAAGGCAAAATGTTCATCAAACATTGTACATCTACTCGTACTACACATAGTTATTTCATTTCGTTTTCTTTTCGTTCGTTCAGCCAAATGACGTCCACTGCTGGACAAAGGCCTAAAGCGTTTCCACCGTAGCGAGGGATGTTTGTGTTTACAAAGAACCAATAGAATCGCTCCATCGAGGTAAATGGAGCGATTCTATTGGTTCTTTATTGGTGGAAGCAATGTTTTATAGTTAACCATGAATACAATATCATAAAACCTTATCATTCAGAATATTCTTACCAAAATATTACTTGGCAATTTTAATTAAAACCTGATGAAAAACGTGATAATTATCTCAAAGGCTTATCCGCTGACAACTTCATAAAAGAGTGCAGTTACTATTAATCATTCGTTTATCATTCAGTAAACAAGTATAGCGCTGAGTCAGCGTGTCCTAACAGCCGAAGGATTAGCGGGGCTTTTAATAAAGCGCTTTATGCTGTAAAGAGCGAAAATAGCTTTGGAAGCTTTGTAGTACAAGCTTTTGCCCGCGACTGTCGATGTGACGCCTGTGCAAAAACAGCGATAAAAATTATAATTCTGTTGTTCTTTGGGTTTCAAACCGTCTCTATACCAAATTAGACCTAAATCAGTTTAATAGTTTACGCGTGAAAGAGGAACAAACATCAGTCTGTCCTTTCATTCATCCTCACAAACTTTATCATTAAAATATTAGTAGGATTCCTTCAGATGTTAAATATGCAAAAAGCGTTAAAAAAACATGGAATTTGGACTTAAATAGGTTCTTTTAGTTTCTAAACTCAGATCGTGTCATTTCAAACCCCATTTTAAAGTTATAATTAACTTGTCAAAAGTATTTCTGCGGTCCACTAGTTCGATTGATTTTTGCCCTCACTTCAACGCACACGATTTTCAGTCTTCCTTCCTTCTAATAGAGGCGTTTACTGTTTTATTGACGTTGCTGTAAGGGATCCTGAATGGGCAATTGTCTATCTGCCCACCTGTCTAGGTAGTGCTGATTGCAAACGAGCCTCCGACAACCGCAGAGTAAACACAGTGCAGATGGTTAGTTCACATTCAAAGCGATTAGTAAAGGACGATTTCTGCCTTTTGTGTCGTGTATTGCAACTTTGTAAGGATCTATAGCTTCGTAGTGAGAATAGAGTAACTAAAATACCTAGTGCTGAGGAATTGTAATGTAAGTTTTAAACTTTATTACACACCGAATAACGTCATGTAACACAAGCCGCTACCAATTGATCAACATGGAAAGCATTGGAGGAGGCCTATGTTCAGCAGTGGACGTCCTATGGCCGAAATGATGATGATTATAAACGTCATATAATTCTTTTTGTGCCAATATTCTTGTTGTAAATTAATTTAACAAAGGTGTAAAAGTAGAAGTTGCTATTTTTGAAATTAATTAATTGCCATTTTCTAATATTGCACGAACAAAAAAGAAAGTTACTTTCAAAGCACTGTAATTAGAAATATAGAAGCAACATATCCCAAATTACCGCAATAATTCAAAAAGAGCTCATCTTTAAAAAGCTTCGCGAGTGGGTAATTTCGTATAATTTTTTTGTTCTCGTCAAAAATTTTCATTTCATTTATGGCCAAGTGGAGCCCGCAAATTACTTGAGATTTTCCTTTTTTGGCTTTTTGTAAAATTGCCTACGTCCACTTAACGATATTAAAAGCGGAGACAAAGCGAGCGGCTGTACTAATCGTGGATACTCTTTGGCATTATATTTCACCCTCATAACTTTTACATGGAACACTTTCTCTTCACTTATATTGATTAGACGCAAAGTTACGTAAAGATAAAAAGTATCGAAAGATTAATTAAAACAAGCTTGAAAGACATACCGTCTACATCCGAAAAAGTATTAAACGATTTAAAAGTTTATTATGAATTTTTAGAGGCAGGTAACGTACAAATTCTTTGATACTTCTTTGTTGAAAATACCTGTTATCTTATACCAGAAACTTAACTAAAGAGTAATTAAAGTTATGTGGACAAGGTATTTTGCGCGGTATACACACTCTAGGTTACACGTTACGTCTCAATTTTATACATATCTACACTCTATGTATCAAGCAAAAAATCAGACCATGAAAATTACCCAGCGTGGATTTATATTTCAAATAATTTCCCGAATACAACTAAAAAGGTAATTCAATACACCACAATTGATTCTAAACAGAATCCGCGCACATAAAAACTGGGGCGATACATCGAACAAAACCTTTCAATTTATTAAAAGCAAAGCAAACAGCGTGATGGATCGGCAAAATTGGAAATAGGTAGAAATAAACAGCGGTATTTACGGCGCCGTTTCAATAGCTAAATCTGTTCCAATCGACGAAGCTTTGATAGAGTGTCGGGGTCTTATTACAGTGATTAAATTCCGATAGTCTTTACAAATCAATTTCAATATTGAATCGTTTAATTGAAAGATGTATAGAAAAAGAAGCATTCAATAAAGAGGGATATAAATTTAATTTTGCCTAAGTCCGCGGAGGATGGAGGGCAAATTGTATTTGTTTACATTGAGCAAAATAATTTCGTTTTCTGCGGCTCCGAGTACGTGGTATTTGTTTTTCAGAAAGTAGTTGCGCATTTTCTGTACTTCTCGGAACTGTACAAATGATTTAGACTTAGTAGATAATACGAGTACAACCAATTAGCATTATTTATATCCAAGAAAATCTGCTCGCCTCGCCCTACTACTTTATTAGTTTAGTGTAGCTAGATAATTTAAAGTACAATTACTATAGATGTTTTAGAGTACCTACAATTACGTCCATCTGAATTAGAAAATTCTTATTAACTCAATATAAAGAAGGAAAGAAAGATGGATCAGAAAAATAAAACTACAATAAGATATTTAATACATGAAAAAAAGAAGTGTAAAAATAGTAATTACAACAGAAATTGAATTATCGTTCCCAAAGCCTAATAATGATCGAGAAATAATACACTTACAATCTATTATTGCCGAGTTTAATAATAATCAGGTAACAGAAATGAAAGCAAAAACGACACACCCCTTAATAACTGCCGATACAAATGACGTTAGCGTTGATCAAGAAGCACTGATGAACAAAAATGATCGCAAAAACGAAATAAGCGGGGAAAGAGCAGAAATAAGGATAATATTACACAATGGTGTAGACGAGGAAAAAACATCAAAGTGAGGACATTAGCGCAGTCGGTTTATCTACAGCTTTCATACAGCGTTTGATATTTATCAAAGAGAGATGTAAAGTAAACAAATCCCCGGTAAAACATTTCGGCTCGTGTAAGAAAGATGTTTTGAATGTTTCCACCGAATTTTGAAACATTTGGAGGATTTGAAATATTCGGAATTCAGGTATGTTTTTTTCCCAAAATTATTCCATTAATTCTCTTCGGGAAATTCTTTGAACTCAGTTAGTAAATTGGCTTATGTAGACAGATTTTGTTTTTAAAATACCTTTACATGCAATTACCGGCTTAGTAGACGAATGATCGATTCTTTAGACAAAATTAATAATCACGATAAAATAAAATTTAATGAAACCATGGTATCAATCACGACTATACCATAATTTGACACAATATAGAATAATCGTAATAAGTAATAGAAATTTAACGAAGAACATTGTTAACGAAGATATGAATACTACTAATCAAAGTACAGACGCAGATGTAAATTCCAAGACTGAGCATAAATTGAGTGTCCTGTTCGAGATAAACGTATGCAGGATTGAAATAGCTGGGCAGAGAACAATCGCTTTGCTATGACAGCGACGTCACGGGTGAACGTACATTTTAGAGAGATGGGGGCGAAGCAAATGCACACGGACTGCTTTGGAAATTCAAAGGGAATGCTGGCGATGGGAAAGTCTAATTATTCGATTCGTTGAGAATATTGTATTACTGTCAGTGGCTGTTATTGGAAATGCCTACTGATTTGATAATTAATTGGGTAAAACTTGAAATCCTGAAAGGTTGCTTACAACTACAACTGTGTCTAACTGTAGGCCAAAGATTTTCTTCCCCCAGATCTCTCCAATGAAGGGAATATTTATATTATAGTAGTCCACTTAGTCATTAATTTTTAAGTAACATTGGATAATCAGAAAATCGTCTTTCAGAAGATAAGTCACTCGATTTTTTTTTATTTTGACTATTTAATATTTCATCAGTTTTCTGATCTTGGTTAGTCATTTTAAGGTTGAAAATAGAAGTCAAGGCTTACAACTCGTATTTAATTATGATTTAGTAAGGATTGCACCGTTCAATGTTCAATAATAGCCGACCATGCCCGCATACACATTGTCAGATGTCCTGTGTTAGAAATCGAAGCTCCATCGATAACCATGATTGTGAATTCCGATGTTCGATTCAAAATCGAATGGAACATTGCACGAAGATAATCGCACTGTTTTCCAGTTGCATGAATTGGCAGAATAGGTAGTTCCATTTTGTGAGCTAATAGGCATATTTTATAAACATTTTTAGAGCGATGCAATTTTCATAATAAATTGAAATATTGATTGTTTTTATGTATAAATAGAGAGACTTTTAAAAATCAAAGTTTTTTCACATTTGATAACAAATGGAAATGACCGAGTAGTTATAATGATGGAGTCAAAAAATCTTGGGTGCCAATCCAATCTAACAGAATAGCTTAATTTTAAAACAATAAAGTACGAACAATGCCTTCCATCACAAGCGTTCTGTTAGTCGAAACCAGTCGCCCTACACTTTAATGAAAAAATGCAAATATAAAAAAAATGTACACAAAAAAGTCGCTCTGTCCCTCTAAACTTTAAAATAACCCGTTTGTCATGCAAAATCGTGCCAACATACTGATAGTTGATAGGGCTGCTACTTTTTGCAATTAAAAAGCCGTGGGGCAGGACAAAGGTGAATTTACATTTTTATACACAACGGCTGGAAATGACGCGAGTTGTTCGGTCTTTTTTGTGACGGTCATGGGACATAATGAACGTTATGATGAGGATTTCGGGTCCAGTTGTATACTCGATGTGACACAAGTTGAGAGTGTTTTGTTTTACATTTGCGTAATATGTTTGGACATTACAATTTACTTTTATTCAGTAGGTATGTAAGTACGCGTATTAGTTTCTGACTTGAGCTCAATTCTTTAGCACTGAAGCATCGAGAAAATATTGAAATGCCTTTTACGATACATGGAATCTCATTCCTTCCAAGAATAAATTTAAGCCTCATAAACTTTTTGTATTTTTAAAATTTATGGAATCCTTTAGATGAGACATCATTTCACTCTATTTGCTATTCCGCACGAAACTATTACATTTTCTGTTAAATAAATATCATAAAAGATTTAACGATACAAGTAGGTATTTCATAAATTATGTGCTTCAATTTAAAGTCGGAATGAATCGAAACTTTCCATTCAAAAAACAAAAGGGCACCTCACACAGTTCAGTTACATTCCGCGCCTCGAACGCATTCAAACGTCTTCAAGTAAGATTTTCCAGCCGATATCGTTTGACAGAAAATTATTGTGTGCCCTTAAAATGTAACATACTTGCCTCGCATCTTCTGTGTCATAAATATAAGGGTGGTTGACATTATCTTTTACCGTTACGCCGGTCTCTGTATTAGGGAAATAAGTCTCCTTTTATGTCGCATAGAAAGGAAATTTAACAGCAATAACCTCTTAAATAAATTCGCGGACAGAGTTATTGCAAATAGAAAATTTATCGGGAGGTATCAAATTTATATGATGACAAGACGAGCGAGTAAGCAACAGACATTCGATTCGATTCTCATTTATGGTAACTTAAAGAGCAATGAAACGTTTATGGTACTGATGACCCTGTTGAAGTATTTTATTTTTCGTTTAGGCAAAATGCCTATAAGAATTTTGTTGAATTTTTTTTCGCGTATAAAACTAGTAAAGATACTAGTGTGAATGAGGGATTTAAAAAATAAAAGGCCACCAAATTCCCAAAAACTTTTGACTTATTGTTTTATTAATATTACTGGTTACTAGTTCCTTAGCTATAAATAGCTAATATTAGAACAAATCCAATTAAACTATCACACTACAACACTAAAGTAATCCATCTTAATATTGATTAGTAGTCAAATTATACCGCTGAAGCAGCACATGGGTCTAATTTATGGCCCAGATTATGTAAGTGGACATGAATATTGTAATTGAAAACTGGTTGACAGTATGGCTAGAGAAATAGATACAAATAAATAAGATATAGTAATAAAAGTGATATAATCTAAACAAATAAATCTACCAATAAAGTGCTATAAAAACAAAGTAAATAAAAAGTTTCTATATGTAAAAGTATGTAAATGAATCATTGTAGGTAACTATGTCTACGGTAAAATATCAGTGACACGAGCCAAAATTTAAAAAACTCCAAATTCTAATTAAATTCGAATTCAAATTTTAAAATGTTCATTCGCGTAATTGGACAACTATCTACAAAGTCACCACAAATTCCAGCTTTTTTATTCCTAAACGCCGCATCCAATTTCGTGTCCGATACGGCGAGCCCAACAAAATAATTTGCGAATTCCAGCGAATCAGGTCCGAATTCAAGTCTACTCGAGTCGGCATATCACTTATCCCGGCTATCCGAGTTCTACTCCTCCTCCTAAATCCCCCGAATTTAAAGCATCGGGCTCTGGACCGTACAATTTATTTTAACTAAGGCAACCCGCCAACTTTGCCCGAATTTGCATATTTTCATCATATTTACCGTGGTCACTAAGCGAATTAACATTACTTAATGATTTTATTATATTTGCAGAGGACAACCGTCCGCTTTTACATATTAATGGAATTTTTTAACTTGTCAAAGTTAACCTGGAGCTTGTTAACATGTTGTTAAGTTTAATAGTGGGGTGACATCTAATTCGGGAGCGTGTTTGTGTGCATAATTTAACTTCCTGCCTTTCATGTTTTAGAATACTAATAAGTTTATCCCATAAAATATGTCATAATATTCCTTAATGAATAGACTTTATGATTCAGCTTAGTTACTCGTCACTTGAGATAGGAAAAACGACAGTTCAGAAAGAATGAGTTGTAAAAAGTATTTTCGTTGCTAGTACCTACGTCATTCTCATGTTTACTTTAGAAAAATATCACCTTTAAACAGCAAAATAAAACATGACAAACCATCTCCATTCCAAACATTCTTGTTCAATAAAGTAGCAAATATAAAAGGTGCTTGTGTAAACTTGTCACTTGGGTTGGCACAGTGACTTTGGACGGCGGCAGCATTATAAAAAGATGTCGCAATGCGCATACCGTGACACCAAGTACACTGGGACTTGAGTTTCATTCGGTTTCTAAAGGAATGTACACATTGGCCAACGTGTCTTCAGAAAATGGGGGATAGCACGTCGCATTTCCGCGTGAATATACACAGAATAGTGCAGAATGCTTGCAGATTTCAGCGCAATTCGATGTCCGAAGTGCCCCCATGTATCGCTCTGTGTGAATTCACCAATTTAAACCTGGCCTTATGCTCCCCTCCTATTGAGAACGCCGTGGAATTTTCATCTAGTACAAGCTTTGCTTAGTTTGGGGCTAGCGGCGCAGTGTAAAATGTCCAAGGATATTTATTTATTTATTATTTATTATCTACAGCTGACATCATATAAATCGTCACTGAAATGTAAAAGATATTCGAGCATCCGTAACAATACAAAAATATTCGGAGGCTTCCTGGCACGCTGTTCAAATATTCTAAATAAGGCCTTCGACTGTGTAAGCAATATCTTATTGCAAGAGAAATGTTATAAAACTCTCGTAATAGAAATTCCTTTTATTTTTTGTGTTTAAATAGTTTAGTTTGTTTCAAAACTAATCTATTTATTAAAATACATTATCTATCTAGTATAATGGGAAAAACTTCTCCATAACTTTTAGGATTCGTCCCCACGGCAGAGTTCTCTGGCTCTGGATTGTCGTTTGAAATTCGAATTCCAATTTTAGTACGGATCGTTTTTACGGGACACTGCAAACGTTTATATTAAAACACGAATACTACTAAACGGGATCCTGTAAAAAACGGGATGTCTCAGTGGGAACAAGCCCATAAACATTGAAAATATTATAAAAGAAATACGAACTAAAATAAAAAGTATATAATAATGAAAACGTGATAGTAATCAATATCTTAAACGATACGGCTAATGATTCTTCGGAAGTTGAAGTAACCCTACTGTGGAAAGTTCGAACGTTTGCAAACTTCCAACCGTTTCATTTGTTGATAAAATAGGAAAGTATTTATAGAGTTAGCAAATAGGGGAATACTTGGGATTCTGCATTTTGTGGAACAAAAACTAGTTTCACTATTTTCATGGGCTAATAAAGCTGGTAGTGCTTTTGTTCGATCGTTTTGTGTTAGTTTTATTTAACCAAGTTTGCGCGTTTAGTGAAAATGATATTAATGCGATATACTCGTACGAGTATTAGAAAAAGCAATATTTGTTTAACATAAATAAAACAATACACGGACATCTACATTAATAAGAGAGGATAGAAAAAAAATGATGTCTCTTATATCGTATTAAGTACACAACCCTGTCATACATTAATATACAGAATGTCCCAAAAATTGTGCCAAAGAGTGTACTTTAATATTCATCATCATAATCATCATCTCAGCCATAGGACGTCCACTGCTGAACATAGGCCTCCCCCAATGCTTTCCATGTTGCCCGGTTGGTAATGGTCTGCTTTACTTTAATACTACCCTGTATTTTTTAAAAGCAGATATTAGACATTTTATCACAATCTGGAGAATAACTTTGAAGAAAATCTTTAGTTTAGATCCCTACTTGTTTTGTTAGTTCATGATACATTTTGTTATCCATTTTTTCTTTCTGAAGAAACTCTTGTTCATTATAAACAAAGAGAGACAAGCTTTCAGGCCATAATCGGCTTTTCTTACAATGGGAATCCGCAGAAACAAACCACAATTTATTTTCGATGAATACAAACCTAGAGTTCTTTACAGAATGAAATCTTGTCTTGGTTACAAAAAAGTGTACTAAATTAAGCACTGTGACAATGCTAAGAGATTAACTATTTGATGAGTAAGAAATAAGGATACATTTTGCTAGTCTTATAAATTCATTAAAAATGCTAATCTCTGTAAGATCTTGTACTCAAAATACGAACGATTTTATTATTTAAAAATCAGTCTGCTCTTCCTTTGTAGGTACAGTTGATGATACCAGAAAACGCAGCGTGTGACGTCCACCCACAAGGTGGATCGACGACCTAATAAATGTAGCAGGAAGGCGCTGGATGCAGGCCGCTACCGACCGGTCATTATGGAAATCATTGGGGGAGCCCTATGTTCAGCAGTGGACGTCTTTTGGCTGAAATGATGATGATGCTTTTACTTTTCCGGTACTTTTGTCAAAGAATGCATGTAAAAGTAAGTAGTAGTAGCATATAAAAGCCTTCGATTTGTTTTAAATCATCTAGATTATAGAACTGGCACTGCACCGTTTGAGCATAGATCAAATGGGCGCAAGTCGGCAAGTTTCCCGCGAAAAAGGCGATTCTATCGGCGAATCGGCTTAGTGCCAACGCCACGAACATAACGCCAGCGTAGTTTATTGTGGCGACAGATGGCGGTGCGAGCGGGCAACGTTGGACTAAACGGATTTTAGAATTTCTGTTTTATTCTGCACTGCGAAATGGGGGGATTTTTGCACGTCTTTTAACGATGTCTGGAGTAAATGCAGAAGCTATTTGGGGTAGGGATTCGTTGGTAAGATTTTATTGTTCTAAGAGTTCAAGGAAGGAATGAACTTTTCTTTTTTTTCCTTTTTTAAGTCTTTGCACAAAAGTTTTGCTCTAGATTTGATACATTACACAACATACCAATAATGTAAGTAGAGGAATGTTAAATCTAGGTCAAGAATTTTGAACTTTCTGTGTGAAATACTAAGGTACAAAGTCAATTAAAAGAAGATTTAGTTTGTGGCAGATGTGTATTGGTCGACTTAAAAGTACCTACCGAATACCTACATTGAATTGTGGCATTTAGTACTGGTATTGAAACTTTATAATTTATTATTATTGGTTCTAAGGTACCGTTCTGTTCAATAAATAAATTGCTAAGTTCTAGATTTCAAAGCTACAAATTGTATTCAAGTTTTTTCCTAATATCAGTCCCTGAAAGAACCGCACAGGAAGTGTTTTATTGAAATTTTATTCCATTTAAGCGCTTTTTCATGTCAACTGCCAATGAATCGCATCAGCTCTTGCTCTAGTACTTAAGCACGGAATTGGCATTCAATTGACGTTTTATAGACCTCTGTTTATAACGTTTCGAAAGACGCAATCAAATATAAAACTTGTCAACAGTAAGTTAGGTCTTTATTTCATTTGAGGAACAGCTTTCAAAAGAGTCGAGTAACGTGAAGTACTTAATTATGAAATTCTAAATAGAATTCTAGCCGCTTGGTTCTGGCAGAGAAGAATAAGGCTCGGCGCAAATGGGCCACCGACCACAGCTACCGGTGGCCAGCGACGGCGACTTAACACACTTTTTGTGGCGAGTCGCGGACACTACTGTAGCGAATGGCCGCCGTCGGATACGTATGCGGCGCGTCTATACAAAATATATTAAAAAGTGTGCTAAGTCGCCGTCCCTGGTCACCGGTAGCTGTGGTCGGTGGCCCATTTGCGCCGACACTAAAACAACTCCATTTTTCCCATAGATTTTCTAACAGGCGATTAAGGGAGAAATGTGCGAACATCAGGTTTTTCCCACCCGTCTGGCCATCGTAGGGAGTGTAGGGCAAATCCTATATTAGCCTCTGATAATTAGAGTCTTCATACTGCAGGAAAGACTGACAATGATGATGTAACTACAATCTGAGTATTCCAAACTACGATATTGATTTGTTTAGATTGCCACAACTTTGGACCTTAAAACTGTTCTAACAAGATGTATTATTGTAATGCTTCATGTCGGAATAAACCCAATAATGTTTCCATTCCAATTTCATGGATTGGATGTACCATAACCAGAGCTAGTGCGGTCACTCGTCGCCAGATGGCGCCTCGGACGTGCGGCTGAACGGTGGTTAATAAATGTACTGTATCCCAACAATATATTCGAACATATTATTCAAAATGTTATGCTCTACGAGTATATTGTAGACCACATAAATGAACATAAAGAAGGAGAAAATCAGTTTTCAAAAAGGATTGAAATCAAAATTGTATCTACAACAATTCCGAATGGGTTTTTTAATGTTTTGCACGCAAAAAAAAAGTATTCGCAATAAAATCGGTTTTCAATCGGTTGCTGTCTCATTGCGACTG
Organism: Ostrinia nubilalis; assembly: GCF_963855985.1. Lineage (NCBI taxonomy): Eukaryota > Metazoa > Arthropoda > Insecta > Lepidoptera > Crambidae > Ostrinia > Ostrinia nubilalis. Next base: position 12,762,041 of record NC_087103.1, read on the forward strand.
TTTTCATGTAATTTATAGAAATATCTTTTCATACAAAAAATATGTATATGATTTGTCGTTGTAAAAGTATAGTTTAGAAAATTAATATGGTTTAGTTTTATACGACTTGCAAAGACAGTTCCGTCTTACTCTAACAATTAATACCCATTTTCTCCCGAAAAAGTTAACCACTTGGGTCACTAACGAAGACGAAATGCACTCGCTGTCTCAGTTTCTTTGCGTGCATTTTGTTGTCAACCGGAAATGAAAATTAAGTTTATAACTTCTTTATCCAGTGCACTTAATGTTTTACAAAAGGTATAAGTAGCTCAAAACTCGCTTAAACAAGCATAGAATGAGGCTTTTGATTGGTTGAACACAGAACAGAATTTATGATTCTTCTTCTTCTTGTCGTGTCGACAACAGTTACAAACCTATACAGTGTCAGCCCAAACCTCCGCCACAAGAGTGGCGTCGTCAGTAGTATTCATTAAATCTTCCTGCGGTGCAGTTGTTTGGGCACGCAGGGCACGACAACATGATCATGAGATCAATATTGAGTTTTGAGTGTTGCTTAATAAGGACCTCATTGAAGCCTATCATGGACTTAGCTGAAGTTTCCTTTTTAATTTAATTGGTGCTTGAATTAGAATGCCGTTTTCGAATATGAACCATAGACCCGGTTTCTCCATTGAGATTTCCAGTTTAAGCATGCTCATCTTCTACTAAAAGATGAATTAAGTATGAAAAATTAGACTTGACTAGAAGAAGAGCACGCTCAAGCAAAGCTTTTTTCTAAGTTTTTTCCATTATTTCATGTTCATAAACAAACAGTTTGTTTTCCCATCACAGATTTATGTCTGGAATCCAAAGAGTCGGTATAATTTAATTGGAAGTTCGTAGTTATGGCACCAGCGCAGATATGAAGTTAGTTCTAACCGCTCGGCTGGAAAGATTTGCTAGTTGCTAAGCGACAGAACAAGAATCAATACAGTGAATCGGGCATATTCATAACTTTGTTTGCTTCTCGTCTGATTAGAATACGGCGGAGAGAGACAACAGATAATTATTAATATTGCACTGAGTCTGAGGCTTTAATGAATGTCTAGTATTTACCTATTTGTTTGTAAGAAATCTTTATTCGTTAGTAACTCCTTTCAAAAAGTACCACACGTGTTGAATTGAACACTAGATAGGTACTATACTAAATGTCACTATAAACAAGTGTTCAACACGCGTGTATTTTTTATTATTAAGGGGTTTAATTTGTTATGACTTTAGTAGTATCAACAAGCTGAATATAATCCTACTTACTTAGGCTCAAAAATATACATATTGAAAGAACAACAACTCTCAATTTATGTTTATTATCATTCCCATCCACATTGTACTCTAAATATACAGGCATTGTAGCTATTTTCCTTCAACATTCGCTTCAAAAATTCCCACCTCCACCGCAAATTCCAATCAAATTCAAATTAACCAAACCCAAAGGCGTAGACACTGTGACAATCGTCAAAAATGGCGGCCCCATTTAGCTTTATGCCCCTAATTTGGCCCACTTGCTCAGAGAGGCCGAAAAAAGTACATTTCCTTCTCTTTTGTTACCCACTGAATTTCTGAAAAAACGTTGATGTCTAGGGTGCTGGTTGGTGGAAACATACAGGGTAATTTTGTAAAGGAAGTGCGTCGTTTTTATTACAAGGTATGATAATAGAGACTGAGTTTCTTCCCCATTTCTGCCCAAAATTAGCCGATAGTTGTCCCGAAGCTATAGGGCGGCAAGCTACAATTTGCACTGAAATTAATTAATTTTTCTTACTAAAATTTAGGCCCCTTTTTAGTAAGAAAAAGTATTGCAAAGCAAGTGTTGTGAATTATATGTATTATTTGCAGTCTTTTTTGTCGTGTTATGTTATGAAATGAATATTTTTTCCTTTCATGGTAAATAGTTTCCCGTATACACCCACCGGAATATTGGTTGAATTTTCTCATGTTGAAAGCACGTCATGGATCGTGAGAAGTCTTCATTACAGACACCGGCCCTTAGTGTTGTGGAAAAATAGTGTTAGTGCACATACACATGCATGTAATAGTGCGGAACGTAAAGTGTAACGTAAGCGGATTAAAATGCCTATATGATACACAATGAACACATCTTACACGTCGCTAGACACCAGTATCAAACAGCGGTAGCGCCATTTCTTCGGGACTATAATGACAATTTAGAAGGTATTTTTGTGTGTCTGACACAGGTAAATTAGTCCCAGAGCTTCAAAGTTCAACAGAATCCAGATTCCAACTTTTTACTACGAGGCAAGATGATATTATTTATCTAATAGAGTACGCGTGCAAGACAGAGAGGGTTGAGCCCACGAAAGAACGTTTCTACAAAGGTTTTGTACATATGGTTATTTTGACTCACTGAACTTGCGCCTTTACATAATCACACTCAAAATGCGCTCCGCTTACATCTCCGCTTTGGCTCCGCTTGTGCGTAAATACGTAAGTTGGGTGATAAATAGGCTTCCCTGACGCGAACTGTAGACGTTCGTGCTTCCGTACTGCGAAGGTTAAATATGAATTATGGTGAAACTACCACTATTCTTAACATGGGAGCTCTGTGACGGAACAAAGCGCACTTTATTACAATTAGTTTTGTATGAACTATTCTCTTTTTACAAGCTTTATATTGACTTCACTTGTTAGTATGTGTGGGACAAATCTTGCAACTGAATTTAAGACCACTTCTCCTCAACCGATTGAGCTGAAATTTGGCATACTTATGTAAGTACGATGACAATGAAATATTATGGTACTATTGAGCTGGTCTGATGATGGAGTCAGGAGGTGGCCATAGGAACTCCTAAACGAAACGGCGGAACCTCATCGAGTTTGGGTTCGTTGGATTTGTCTTTTCGAGCACTTTAGTGCTAGATCATCTCCAGGGTTCTGAGATTGAGATACAACTAAAAAGTGTAAAATAAAATTATAATAAAAAAAAAACTTTTTTAAAAACAAGCTTTATTCTGAAATGCAGTTGTACTAAAATGAAAAAAATAATTGTATGCTAGGTTTCAATTAATAATTTCGAAAGCTTGTAGCGCAAACAGAAAAAAGAGGAATAAATTCCATGCGCGATACAAGCTTTCGAAATTATTAATTGAAACCTAGCATACAATTATTTTTTTCATTTTAGTACAACTGCATTTCAGAATAAAGCTTGTTTTTAAAAAAGTTTTTTTTTTATTATAATTTTTTAACTTTTTATTAGCGCTTTACTGAGTCAGCTCCTGTGGTAAGGGAGCAGCACTTACAAGCTTTATATTGACTTCACTTGTTAGTATGTGTGGGACAAATCTTGCAACTGAATTTAAGACCACTTCTCCTCAACCGATTGAGCTGAAATTTGGCATACTTATGTAAGTACGATGACAATGAAATATTATGGTACTATTGAGCTGGTCTGATGATGGAGTCAGGAGGTGGCCATAGGAACTCCTAAACGAAACGGCGGAACCTCATCGAGTTTGGGTTCGTTGGATTTGTCTTTTCGAGCACTTTAGTGCTAGATCATCTCCAGGGTTCTGAGATTGAGATACAACTAAAAAGTGTAAAATAAAATTATAATAAAAAAAAAACTTTTTTAAAAACAAGCTTTATTCTGAAATGCAGTTGTACTAAAATGAAAAAAATAATTGTATGCTAGGTTTCAATTAATAATTTCGAAAGCTTGTAGCGCAAACAGAAAAAAGAGGAATAAATTCCATGCGCGATACAAGCTTTCGAAATTATTAATTGAAACCTAGCATACAATTATTTTTTTCATTTTAGTACAACTGCATTTCAGAATAAAGCTTGTTTTTAAAAAAGTTTTTTTTTTATTATAATTTTTTAACTTTTTATTAGCGCTTTACTGAGTCAGCTCCTGTGGTAAGGGAGCAGCACAGGAGGGGTGACATTGACATATTAAGACGTGACAGAGAATACAAATCTGAAGATTTGAAGTCTCGCTGACAGTTGGTCGTCACAAAAACACTCAGACTCAGGCAATGACACAGTTGAGTGCTAAACCTCTACCCAAACTCTATTCAGTTATTACAACACTAAATATAAAATAAGGGGCAATAGAATGAACGGTCCTTTCCACAATGAACGGTCCTGCACTGCCCGCATCCAGGCTCTTCCCGCGACCTTTACTAGATCGTTACACCTAGTAGGAGGCCTGCCCACACTACGTCTTCCAGCCCGTGGTCGCCACTCGAGAACCTTTCTGCCCCAACGGCCATTCACGGCATCGTTCGTTCGTTCGTTTCAGCCAAATGACGTCCACTGCTGGACAAAGGCCTCCCCTAAGGTTTTCCACAATGAACGGTCCTGCTGCTGGGCTGGAAGTCGTAGCGTGGGCAGGCCTCCTACTAGGTGGACCGACGATCTGGTAAAGGTCGCGGGAAGAGCCTGGATTCACGGCATAATTTAACTAAACTATTTCATAGCATGCTGGCAAATTAGCGGCAGCAAATTATACCCTATCTAATAAGCCTGTTTGAAAACAATGATGCCAATTAATTAGGTAATCCGATAAACATACAGTGGAACCGCTAAAACGATGTTCACGCGGAATTATTTGGTATTGGAACTTTAATAAAATTGGTTATAAATGTAGAGAGAATGTGAAAATTTTCCGCAATAGTAAAGTGTTTTAATTGAGGGATTTATTAATGACTAGCGGCTGCCCGCGACTTCATACGCGTGGATCCCGTTTTACCCCCTTATGGGTGGGGTTTCGTAAAATCCTTTCTTAGCGGATACCTACGTCATAAAATCTACCTGCATGCCAAATTTCAGCCCGATCCGTCCAGTGGTTTGGGCTGTGCGTTGGTTTTTTTTTTATGTGACAGGAGCCAGTAATTTTAGTCAGTCAGTCACCTTTCAGTTATATAACTATACTATCGTTCGTTAATTAAAGACACGCGATGTCCACTGGCAAAGGCATTCCACAGCGACTGGTTTTGCGCTACCTGCATCCAGGTGCTTACCGCGACCTTTACTACAGATTAGAGATGAAACGGATAGTTGTTTGGCCGGATACCGGATACCGGATATCCGGCCAGCTGCTAGGCCGGATAGCCGGATATCCGGCGGCCGTATAGTTGACCCATTGTCTCGTTGCATGTCGTGACGAGTTTAGCGCCGCACAAGTGCTTCGAAGGCGATCAGTGGGTATTAGTAGACTAGACTAGTCACACTTTTCGAAAATCGATCCGTCCGAATAGAATGTCAGATTTTGCCACTTGTCTAGGGGGAAGATCAACGGGCGATTTCGGTTGCTATCGTGCGTGATTGAATAGCGAAAATTAAATTAGTTTACTTGTTGCGTAATCTGACTGAACTGCATGCATCATGTCATCAAACCATCAGTGAAAAAAAGATCGCCTTTTTTATTTGGCAATAATTTCGACACTAACAGATATTTACTATTTATGTAGGTATTCGTCATTAGAGTGAATAGCCCAGAAAGAGAAATTAGTTTTTTGAAAGACCTTAATATGGCTTTTGTAACTTTTTGGACTTTAAACAAAAACCGTCATTATTATAAGCCATTTTATTGATATTTACCTCAAAGATTAATGTATTTCATTTTATTAATAGAAAATTGTCGTAGTTTTTTAATATCCGGTATCCGGCCGGATAGTGAGTTACTATCCGGTATCCGGCCGGATAGTGAGTTACTATCCGGTATCCGGCCGGATAGTAAATTTAGGCCGGATATCCGGCCTACCGGATAGTTACCGGATATCCGTTTCATCTCTACTACAGATCATTGGTCCACCAAGTGGGACCTTTGCCTAAAGAAATAATGACTATAAAACCGAAGCCACATTTTGCCAGAGTTAAAAAAAAGCTCCGCTACAAATTTAGTCACGATTCAAGGTCATAGCTGACTTATCAACTCGGAAAGGGATCGACACCGTATCGCCTTTCGCGAGCTGTCGTCGCCTTCCGCGATGTTAACTGCGAGTTACGGTGCAGATAGTTCATACAAAAAATACTGACCGCCTCGAGTTGATACGGTTACGATCCCTTTCGGGGTTGATAAGTGTGATATATCCTTTAGTCGGTTCAAAATATTGAACAAAGTATATCAGTAGAGATATGTAACAATATTTCAGAAGCAAATAGCAACTACAAATAAGATTGCTGGTATCTCCTACCATTTCCAAAACAAACAGCTGTTCCTAAACACCTCAAAATGACTGCTAACACCCCACAGTCGCATTCGAACTAACAGATAGTGCGAACAAACAGCATAACCGATCCGAACCGGTCGTAACCGGTTATAACCCTTTTATCGCCCGTCAAACAGCGGCCATGTTTACTGAATCGATTATGGGTAATATCCGATGCTCTCGCACGAATAATTGTTATCACTGATTCGATTTAATGGGAAGTAGTTAATTGTTTTCGGGAATCGAATCGGAGATTTGGGATGTGACGATTCGATAATCGTAACGTGTTGTTGAGTTCAGTGAGCAAATCGGAATTGATTGACGGAATATTATGTGTTTCCGTAATACAAATTAATTATATAGATATCCAAGGCTTATTCCCACGGAGATATTTATATTACCGTTTTCTGCAGAAACTGTTTTTTGCTGGATTCCGTCTAGTAGTAGGTAAACGTGTTTTAATATTAACGTTCATACGAATATTCCGTTTACAGTGTCCCACAAATAACCGATCCGTTTGAATTGGTAATTCAAATTTCAAAGACATTATACTCGTATGGGTGTTCACACGACAGTCCAGTTTTGCCGGATCCTACATTACTGGATCTTGCACAGCAGGATTGCCATGGGAAAGAAACTCTTATGGCCAAGATGGGGAGAATAGGAAAAGTCCTCTATTTGCCTCTGGTAAAGTAGAGATCTTGCTCCTACAGCGAAGACTAAGGCTGAGTCGCACCACCTAACCTTGACCGTAACTATAACGATAACCAGTGTATTTTATATGGAGTTTGACAAATTTTTGACGATTGTCAAAGTTAAAATAAGATGGTACAACCCAGCCTAAGGCATTGAGTACATAGTAACTAAACTACATAGTAATATTACTTCAATGGCCTAAGGCCTGGTTTAGACACAGCGATAATCGCGCGGTTGCTGGGCAGTTCTCGTACATTTGCATCAAACCGCAACCGCACCGTTACCGCCTCAGTGCTCGCCAATGAGAACCACCCAGAAACCGAGCGGTTATCGCCTGTCTGAACCAAGCCTAAATGACCGAATGAATGATGATGTACAAATAATAAACCTAAGGCTGGGCGCAGACCACCGACTTTTAGTTGGCCGATAGTTGGGCCCGATTTTCATTTGTATGAAGAATTGGCCAATACCAAATCGGTGCAATGTACGCACTTTCATACATGTCCATACTGATTAACAGCCGATCCATACTGATTAGGTACTATAGCCCGACCCAACTATCGGCCAACTAAAAGTCAGTGGTCTGCGCTTAGGCTAATATCTACTAAAAAAATTGTTTGTGTTAGAAAAAAAAAGCGTGCAATCCAAAAATAGAGTTCTAGATTTTATGTAGCTTTTTTATAGCTCGTAAAATATTTAACGCGCTTGAAAACTAAATTCGGCAGCTATCCATTTAAACTCCACCGAATCCTAAGCTTTTTTATTTATATAAGAGCTATAAAGACAATTTCCCTCAAGATCTATGAGGCATTACATGACCCTCACATCTTTATATTGGACCCATACGTCACGATAAACGGGAGCGTTTTCACAAAATAAAAACGTTGCAGAAATATCACATCCACTATTATAAATAAAAGGTGTAATAAATTAAAGTCTACTTTCCCAAACGTTTTATCTTGATAACTAGATGTATCTAAATATGGGACTTTTTAGCATTTTCTGAACACAAACAATAAGTCGTTGTTCATCTGTTCTTTATCTAACGAGTATTTAGTTCAATTATGCAATAAAAAACTACACCTTAAAAGGGTTATTGATTTTTTTTTTCAATATCTTGCCATAGATGAAACAAATACTTGTAGTTTGGATAGTTTATGACCTACGGCAGTAATTCTTAAGTCCATTTTACAATAGGCCTTTCATAAATTTATATAATATGAGGAAAGAATGAGGTTTTTTATTGGTTAAACTTCACTTTTTAGATCAATCACAAGACTGAATGTATAACTGAAATTGAATCGAGTTTGGACGTTCTTTCGTAATACAAAACTTATGCCCGTTTTCACCATCAATCCCTAATTTTTAAGTGACCCCTATAATAACACATATCAGGAATTTTGTTTTCATATGAGTCACTTAAAAATTAGGGATTGATGGTTGTACTGGACAGTCGCTCGGGCGGGCAGAAATAAGAAATACCTTCGGTTTAAAGGTGTATTCTTGCCTAAAAATGCCCAGTCGGCTATCAAAACAAAAGGTATCAAAAAGAATAAAAAAAGTACAAAAACATAGACAAAATATCAAAAAGAGGTTGGTCCACTTATCGGTTCCCAACAATGGTGAAAACAGGCATTGGTGTGAAAAAGTGAGCTAATGAATGACTGGGTTAATTCACCCCCATTTGTGTCATTGTTTGAGCACCACTGTCTTTTTTGTTGCCAGTGGACGTAATCGCCGTTCTGCGCATAAATACGACCCCAACGGAATAGCTCTCATATAAAACTAATATAATGTGCCATTTTTGTACCATTAGCTATATCCGAGGACGTTCATCATGGAAATGTAGCCCAGGCTTTATGCAACGAGAATTATACTATGAAAATGTTGCCATTAAAAAATATAACAAGCTTACGCTTGCATTGTTTGTAGGCTCTTGAGTAATTAATACTGGGCGAATACGTTTTGTGTGTTTTTTTTTGTAATTAAAAGTACAGAGAATGAATATTTAAGAAAACAATTGTGCCTACAATTTTATCGCCCGTATTCACAAACATTACTATGAGGTATGAGTCATTACAGTGTCCGTCGACGCACAAGGTGACACACGAACGAATCACAGAGCTCTATTCGACGCTGTGCGTTCGATTTATGCTTCAGTTAAGCAAGCATCGTTTGTGAATACGGGCGTAAGTATGCCTCCTAAATGACAACTGTTACAAACTTTTAAAAGTATATTTTGGTAAAAATAAATAAATTAACAAATCAACAACGAAGGTTAAAGACGCTGAATTGTAATGGATATGCGCCCACGAGTTTATTTCAACACAAAACCTCCCAAGCACCCTGTGGATTAATCCGTAAAAAAGTGAAAACTCATTTGAAAAATTACTGGCATCATAATTAATCCGCGTTCTTGAATATCACACCCATATAACGTCGTGTATCGTCGATCAACGTCAGAAAGGTGTTAACGGCTTTCCAGAGTTCAATCCAAACAGCCAAGAGCAATGTTAATAATTCACCAGCGCGGCTCTGAGCCAACGCAGTGACACTGACGAGACTGCAGTGCGACTAATTTGATTTCCGTCAAGAAATGCATGCATAAAGTATTTGGTAGTTGCCTCCCAGAGGACGATGAGCGTAGGCATTAACTGTTCGTTGTATACTCTTTGCCGGTTTTGTGTTCTTTTAGATGTGTGATGTGCAATAAATAGTATCTATCTTTGAGTAATATTATTTATTTATTTATTTAAAATCTTTATTGCACAAACAAAATAAATAGCGGTACAACATGCAAACTTAATGCCATGTGGCATATTAGAAGGTACTTTATTTATGCTAATGTACCAGTCGATTTATAGAATAGTTAATGGTATTTATGAAAAATGTTATGTAGGTATCACAATTTCCCTACAATCCTTATTTACCTACAATACCCATTATTGGCACGGACTAAAATGGTTTTGAGGCGCTAGATATAACTATTAGATATGTTTCTGTTGTAATGACATTATTAATTCTTGCTAATTTTTATTATTTTATATCTCATATTAAGAAACGATAACATGAACACCTAACTATATCTATGCCTATTTTACCCAACAGATTACCTCCCGTAACAGCCCGAATACACATAAAATTCTCATTTTCTCCTCATTTCCTCACTAAATTACATAAAGGAAACACGGCATGCAATTTTTGAAAACATAAATTTACATTGTGCTTTACACAAACGAAATATAATAAAAACGGGGAAATCCGGTGGAAAACATTGGAGGAAGCAAGTTGGTGAAAGAAACTAGAAACTCTGTAATACCTTATGAATTATTACTTTCTTCTCATGTGATGTTATTATGAATTATTGCGAACCTCAGTGGAGGGGTTCGAATAGTTGCGAAGTTCAACCCTAAGTTTTAGGAGCATGTATTAGGATAAAACCATTTTCACAATACAGTCGACAACACACTTTTGTTGAAAAAATCGCATCTATAGTCTCTAGGTACAGTCAGCATCAAATAGTTCGTGACACCCAAAATAGTCAAAGAGTTCGCAACACGTCTTTGTTACAATCAGAATAAGGTTGTGTGTGTTGTCAAGTTTTTGGCCATATTGGGTCTCACAAACTGTTTGAGGCTGACTGTACATAAGATGTGACAGTGTTAACTTTGATGTACTAGTAAAAGGAGATAATTGTGTCTATTTATAAATAGACAATGCGCCTGTAGGCCTAAGATGCGCGCCACGATAAGCGGTTATCTCGCCATTTTATCGATTTTGTTTCACAGCGTGCATCTTAGGTCACGATAAACAAGTATCACATAGTTTCAGGAGATAGGTCAATTCCAGCGTAATAGAGTTGTGAATATTAAAAAGAATTCACGAACATCAAATAAAGGTAAACGTCCTATCATAACATTGACCACACTTATCTTAGAAAGCCAATTTCCAAACGGAAAATCAATGGCACCATAAAAAATATATCTGTGACACATTCCGATACAAACGTTCAGTAATTTCGATATATCTGACAGACTCCGTTACCAGAGCAATTCGGCGGCAAAACGTCATGACTTATAGCAGGAAATATATTGACCTATATATCAGTCCCCTTCCGATAGAAGCAGTCACCGAAACTCCAAATATCGTGACCCCCGCACAAATGTTGTACTGCATGCGCTACAATAAGGAGACCTGAAGAATAGGGCGGATAGAACGGCCATGTCAATGAGGGCTATCGTTTTTATACTTTTAACAGTTAGCACCCCTGGCGATTGACAGAACCATACTCTACAGTGGCGCCATCTTGATGAGTGCAAATGCGATAGTCCTCCTTCCACTTTAGGGCTCACCAGTTGGTGCCACTGTCTTCGCTACTAGCAAGTGACAGGACCTTACTCTACAGTGGCGCTAACTGGTGAGCGCTAAAACGATAGCCCTCATTAGATGCGAAGTGTTACTAAGGCTGAGTTGCACCACCTAACTTTGACCGTCTTCTTCTTCTTCCTCGGTCCCTCACTGATGAGGATCGCAACCACAGATAGTTTTCCTCCACAGACTGCGGTCATAAGCTGTGTGGACCGCACGATGCAAACTCCCGCCCACCGTCTTCCTAACCGCGTCCGACCATTTCGTCGGTGCCCTGCCCCGTAACTTTGACCGTAACTATAACGATAACCGGTGTTTTTTGTATGAAGTTTGACAGATTTTTGACGTTTGTCAAAGTTAAAGTAAGATGGGGCAACCTAGCCTAAGTAAGGCTTAATTTAACATCATCAGCAGACCGATAAATCGCACTACGATAAAATCTAATCGAGGACATCGATTTTAGACGATAATTCCAAACTGTGTCATCTAAAATCGATATAAATACGGAGAAGATTATATTCTGTTGCGTATCCTAGTCGGTCTAGTTTTATAGTATCCGCTGCAGGAACACGACCCTCTCTTATTTACCAAATGGCTCTATTGCCAATAGTTTCCAAGCAAACCCTCGGACGGACAGACAGACAGACTGACATAACGAAACTATAAGGGTTCCTAGTCAGGATTACGGAACCCAAAAATACGAACCTTCTCGACTCCAACGTTTAAAGTCGGTTATGGTCTCTAAATTTGTTACTAATAATTATTGGTACTTGAACTGCTTCAGTTACAAAATGATGTTCCTGGCTCATCACGTTTCGCTACGTCAGTGGTGCCAATTTACGCTGGTCTTCTTTTCAAAGCGACCAATGTATAAGAGCTCCGGAAAGACGTGACGTGCCCCCTATTTGTTGGGCTTTGTTGATTGAAAAGAGGGGGGTGGGGGTCTGCCCAAACTGGCTGGTTCGATGCTTGCGGGAAATATATTGGATACATCATCACAATGGCTCGATGCATGAGATTACTTTTAATACATCACGGGATTTATAGCTTTGCTTACTGTTAGGGATTTGGATGTTTTGCGGGAAATATTTTACTGCTAGTGTCAGGCCCATGAGCTGCTTACAGTGCAAATAGGGGTAATATATGCGCCCACCATCATGGTTTAATACTAGTAAGAAGTCAAAATCTACTCATTTTATAACCACCTCTGTGGTCTAGTTAGCCGCCTCTGTGGTCTGGTGGTAAGACCACCTGCTTTAGGCGCAAAGGTTCGATTCCCAGTGGGGGCAGATTTTTCTGTTCACTTTGGTTGGTGGTAGGGCTTGTTCTCTAGCTACCACCACCATCTTACCTAAGTCTGTCGCCATAACAACAATGTTAACAGCATTGTTGTGTTCCGGCAGTTAGAGGTAAGATAGCCAGTTCGTTCGTGGTTGAGGACTCCGGGTGAAGCTCGCTTCCACCTTCGGCCTGATTATTACTTACCATCAGGTGAGATACAGGCCAAGAGCTTTCTCGTTGTGGATAAAAAAAAATTACGAGTACCACAGCTGACATTGCTAAGAGCGTCTTTCAGCCAGACGCGTCAGTCTAGAAATTACTTAATCTAAGACACCCCGCAGACAGACTTTTATTCGGCCGTTAGTTGGGTCGGCTTTCAATTTGTATAAATATAATCAACCGATACCAAATCGGTGTAATGTGCGTATTTCCATACATATTCATACTGATTAACAGAACCAGACCCAACTATCGGTCAACTAAAAATCTGTTGTCAATCTTGAGTACAGTAAGGTGTTCTTAAAATAGTTTGTTCGTCAAAATGTACATAAGACAAGCAAACATTTTACACATAGGTACAATATTCAATTAGAATGGGAAATGATTCTGAACTGCAAGCAAAGGCTTCAAATTAAGCTCCATTGCGTCAACTAGAAATGTTAACACATATTCGAAGAGAAATTCTTGGCCTATATTTTATAACTATCACACTTGAGTAAACACACGTTCGATATCAACAAAACTCATGGACACGTGAAACAACGTGGGTGGATGAAATCAAATGTGTATGACAAGTATCAGAGCGTGTATAGACACGCTGTCATCCACGTGAGTCGTTATTTTCAGACGGACCTTGTCTTAGATACGTTTCGCAATAAACAGAATATTTAGTTTCCAAACTTTCCGAGTAAAATAATGGGCATTAGATCCAATTGAATTTTTTCTTGCAAAATTCTTCTATTTCAGCTGCATAAAATGCCACTGAAACTTTCTTTACGTTGATGCTGTTGATTTAGGTTGTAAAAACGATACTGATTAAAATTCTTTCAATGACGCTCAAAAGGACTATAATCAAATATTAGGAGTAGGTACCATTTTTAATCGTTTACAATATTTAAGACCATTTGGTAATTGACCTTACTCATATTCTTGATTGCCATAGATTTTTTTTATGCAAAACAAGGCAGGTATTTGACCACAATCTCACCTGATGTTAAGTGGAATGCAGTCTAGGATGGTACATATCTGCACTGTAAGTGCCTATTCACTCTCGCCTTGAAAAAGCCCGGATTATAGTCTACTTACTGATGTTTTTTTAACTTTAACTTTAGACTTTCTTCCATTGAATAAAATTAAGAGGTTTTTATTTTACACCGCTCCGAGCCAGTTGGTCTCATAAAAAAGAGATCACCTACGCACCTTTATCGCATTATCTATTCTCCAACACCCACATTTTTCTTACAAATCCTTTTGCCCACCCTACACTTATATTACTAAACGCAAAAATATCGTCCTAACTCCAGTCGTTAAGGAAAACGATAGAAACTAACCACGTAAACACATCACACGCTTGTCGGCACCGCCATGCATGGTTACCTCCATTCACTCTCTTATTTGCAATTTCATTTTGTGGATAAATGTGCGAGTAGAAAGAATGGCGAACGTTTGCGGCGGTTTGGGACGAAATCGATCTTCTAAATAAATTGATAAGAAAATAAAACCTGTATCTCAGACGAGTCATTCGTCCAACTTGTGTATGATGATTTTTAAGTAGCCTGCTGTGACTTACCTGAAACAAATAAAAAACACCAATCAATTCAATGCTAACGAATCAACACAGACACATAAAACAGGTCTATAATTTTCTACTTTCATTCAGTCTATTTTTTTTTACAAAATAGGTATCATCTATTACATCTTGAATCTGTACAAGCTTGAATCTATTCCTAACCCTTCAAGTACTACAAGTAATCAATTATTACCGCGGACCGCTTATGGTTTTATGGGCTTTAATTTACTCGTACATTTTCGTGCTAATTATTCATACGGACAAAATGAGTTGAGTGAGTACTACCTATTTTTTTTTATCCACAACGAGGAAGCTCTTGGCCTGTATCTCAGATGGTAAGCGACGATCAGGCCAAAGGTGAAAGCGAGCTTCACACGGAATTCTCAATCACGGAGGAACTGGCTATCTTACCTCTAACTGCCGGAACACAATAATGCTGTTAACATTGTTGTTATGGCGACAGACTTAAGTAAGATGGTGGTAGCTAGCCAGGCGGACTTAGAACAAGCCCAACCACCAACCAAACCGAACAGAAAAATCTGCCCCCAGTGGGAATCGAACCCGGGACCTCTGCGTCTGAAGCAGGTGGTCGTACCACTAGACCACAGAGGCGGTTTAAAATAAGTAGATACGTTATTTCGAATAAAGATAGTAAAAGCTTAATAATAAAGCCCATAACTTGAACCAAGCGTACAGCTGCGATGGCATTAAATATTAAAGCTATTTTAGTAGCCCAGCTGAAATTAGGTGGACTGTCCACTAGGCTACTCGGAAATTATTTGGTCGGCCACGTACAGCTGTAGATCAAACTAGCGCTAAATGACGAAATTCGACATTGAATTGTGAACTTTATATCTTCAGATTAAGGTTAATTCATCATTTTAGGTGCATATGCTGACCTATGGCGTCCATAATTTTAAACTGTACGCTTTGGTAAAGTCATGTAGCCGATTTCAGCAAAACTGACAATAATAATTTAGATGAAGATCATAGAATACAATTTTGACTTTACCTTTAAGAGGCATTCTTAATAGGATCGCTGTAAAACGTTTAGGATCATAATAATTATTATAACAGGTAATGAAACAACTGTATCATAGATTACTAATAAGTTAATTGTATGTTTTTTTGGTTAGTGGGATCAGGCCGAAGGTGGAAGCGAGCTTCGCCCGGAATCCTCAACCACGGAGGAACTGGCTATCTTACCTTTAACTGCCGGAACACAACAATGCTGTTAACATTGTTGTTATGGCGACAGACTTAGGTAAGATGGTGGTAGCTAGCCAAGCGGACTTAGAACAATCCCTACCATTAACCAAATCGAATAGAAAAATCTGCCCCCACTGGGAATCGAACCCGGGACCTCTGCGTCTGAAACAGGTCGTCTTACCACTAGACTACTACTTAGAAATCGAGTACCTGTAAGTTAAGATACCTAGGCTATTTCTCTAGCCAATGAATGAACTTTCACTTCACTGCATGCAAGATACTTCAAAGTACATTCTCAGAAACAAAATTCTTGGCAATAAAATACATTTCCTACCTTATTTACTATTCTGAAACTTATAGATCTGAATTGTCAAAGACATTTTCTATTTTGATATGCACATATCAATTTTGTGCCGGCATATGGCAGGAACTGCTGGTCAGTCTCCGAATTTTATACAAAGAGACTTGGACGGAATCAAATTGTAATGAAACTCCGTTCGAGTATAGGTAAATTCAAAGTCAGACTGCTTCGCCTCTCTAAATAAATAGTTTTTACTGTTAAAATCAAATCAAAACAAGGATGTAATTTTTAATCAATTGTTTTTAAAAATGAAACTTTAAGTAGGTACATAGGCGAATAACTTCTTTTTGATAACATTTTCTGTTTACACAATATTATTATATGCATGCGGTGTTTGCATCTAGAAGGTTTTACATTATTAATGCCAACTAAGTTTATTTTATGTACGTAACTTTGTAAAACCAGTTTTGCAGACCAAATAAAAAAATAAAAAAATGATTGATTACAGTTATGTCCTACCATTATTTTTATAATATACATAAAGAGTGGACTCTTAAACTTTTAGTTATGTACGGGACGCTAGTCTTTTTGAGTTATCAAAATCTAACACCGTTTTTTCTAATAGACTGTTAAATCTAACATTAAATGTGATGTCAGCAATATGGCGTTTTGCAGAATCCATAATCTCATTAATCGTGAAACAAATAAAACCAAAAAATTAAACAGAACTAACATTGCTAAAATTAAAATTCCACCATCACAAAACGCAATTCGTCTACAAAATTTTAATCATTTTCATTCACGTTAAAATATCCACAAGTTTCCGATTTGAAAGTTCACAGTGCGAAACTATTCGGCTATTCGCTCGTATAACTGCACATCAGACTATATATTTATATTGGAATATCGTCCCTATTACCACGGCATAAAGTACTACATCTTACCTTGACGTGCCGTCGTACAAACTATACTAAAAGTGCTCTCTCACCGAAATAATTTGGCGATTCAACGGGGTGTTTTGCAAGCATTTGTACGCTTCTAACATAGTTGGTTTGGTACAAAGTTGGTGTTTGTACAAAATGTAGCGACATTTGAATTTTGCTCGTGTCAATTGGACGAGGGTTTGGTTTTATGCTTCTTAGATAAACTTGCACTGCATCTACTATGGTTAAAAAATTAATAATTTTTCGTTCGTTTCAGCCGAATGACGTCCACTGCTGGACACAGGCCTCCCCCAAGGATTTCCACAAAGACCGGTCCTGCGCCGCCCGCATCCAGGAACCTCCCGTGACCTTCACCAGATCGGCGGTCCACCTAGTGGGAGGCCTGCCCACACTACGTCTTCCGGCTCGTGGTCGCCACTCGGGAAGTTTTCTGCCCCAGCGACCATCGGCTCTGCGAGCTATGTGCCGTGCCGTGTGCTACGTGTGTGAAATATTTTTTATCAAACACTACAAAATACCTCAAGAAACTATACACAAAGGTCTCACAACAAACTTGTCAAGCAACCGAAGTCTGCAACCACTCAGTGTGTAAGTTAAACTATAACGCAGTTAACACAGCCCGAGTTACTAAAGTATTTTGTATATAACAGTTTACCAATATCATAAGTTCGCGGATACTTTAGTCCGGAGTTCCCAAGTGACAGAGGCACTTACAAAGTGTATTTTGCAGTGTGTTGTTGAACATTTTTGTCGTAAGTTCCGACTTTGGAAAGATTTTAGTACTGGGAACTATCCATTAGGGAAGTTTTAATTTTGTTAAACATTTTGACGTAAAGCGTCATCAATCAGCATTAAGATTTAGGATTTGAATCGATAAAATGATTTGACGGCAAAATATATCAGTCTGTGATGACAAAAAGTATGTTATTTCTTTTTTTTTATACTGCTATAAGTAATCTTACTGATATTTTTTTGTATGCCTTTGTTGTTCTAATAAAGAGTGTCCAACCACGGACAGAACCTATATTTATGTATTGGTTTAGGACAAGTTAGAACAAGTTTTATTGAAAAGTTTTTCAAATTCATAACTTTGCAATGGTATCCACATTCACTGTCTACCTTTGGATTGTCACTGAATACTTTGTAACTTGTAAATGTGGAGTTTTATCCATCTAAATTCAGCAAACGTACCAAACTTGCACGTAGCATTGTAAAAATAACGTTGTTATATTATTATTCACACTCTATACTACCCACTTTTAAAGTAAAAACTCACCAATGCGAGTTAAGCTCTACCTACACCGATCGCACTAGAATTTTCATAAGTTTTCTCCAACGATTTCCATTCATGTTATGAACACAAAATAATGCAAAGAAAAGCATTTTTCTTTTATTCACCCCACTTTGAACTTTATTTACGGTTCTGTGTTTCTTTCAGGAGAAAATGTGATTTCGCTATGTGTATTTTCCTCTATAGGTAGAGCACTTTGTTGTTACACATATTTTATTGTTTCGTCTTTTTAAGCTTTGCTTTTGTAACGGTTGAAATGTATAGAAAAAATGTTCTGGAAAAACAATTCCATGGGGTAGAAAATGTTAGAATGTTTTCTAATTGAATTTAGCAACTAATTTTTGAAAACCGTGGGATAATTAACCGGTTTTCTTTAGTCGAATAAAAAAAAGTTTAAAGGTAAGCCACCATATTTTCATCAATCTTTGTAGATTTTAATTTGAGATTCACCTGTCAGTAGGCAATTTAAATATGAACCATTATCTCCTTTCTCACATCATGAGGTGGACTAAATCCCCACCCAGTAACGTCATGGTGCTATTGAGTGATAGGTAGGACCTTACTGATTTTTTTTTTTTTTTTTTTTTTTTTTTTTTTTTTGAAGGGACGCGCGCTGGTAGCTTGAGGAGCTTTTCCAGCTTCACCGGGCAGAGTGGCGAGTACAGAAGGTACTCTAGCCGTTTGGCGATCGTCGGTGCGCGTGCCGACGAGGCCGAGTGTGGGCTTCGCGTAGCGAAGCCCAGGCTCGTCCGCGTCGGTCGCAGACCGACGTTCGCGATCGGGCCGTATCGAGCGCATAAGGCGCCCGATCAGTGGCGAACCCAACTAGAGGGTTGCCCACCGCGGTGTTGGACCCAAGTCCAGCCTACGGCGGGCTCACTCTAGTGGGCCCGATCGAGGGGACTACGGACGCGGCCTGAGGGCGCCACGGTAGGCTCGGACCTCGGCTCAGGCCGTGTCCGGGGGACGGATAGGGGAGAACCGGCCCGGTACATGTCTGTACCGTCCGAAATGGAAAGCAGGGCCTCGTACTCGCCGGCGAGTACGGTGTAACGAGCTACTGTGTTGTGGAGTAGTTGGCGTGCTTAAGGCAGTGATGTCTGTGTTAAGAAATTCGGTAATAGGATCGTCCGGGTCGTCTAGGACATGCCTAGGTCGTCGGTATTGGGCAGCGACATCTTTCTGGGGTGTATACGTGGCGGCGCCAACGATAAGAGGGTTCTTGTGGTTGATCGCTTTATCAAAGTAGCGGCGAGAGGCTTCTTTCATAAAGTGATCAATCGATGGGATCTCGAAATCTCTATGGAGATTCGTGTTACGCACGAACCACGGGGCATCCGCGGCTCGGCGTAAGAATTTGTTTTGGAGGGTCTGGAATTTCTTAAGGTCTGTGCAGGAAGTGTGAGCAAACACCGGACTGGCGTAAGTCAACACTGGACGGATGCAGGTTTTGTAAATTGTCAACTTATTTCTAAGTGACAATTTACTTTTCCTTCCAACTAGGTGGTACAGTCGGTGGATGTAGTGGTTCGCACGGCTCAAGACGCGTCTGAGGTGCGGAGCGAACGATAATCTCTGGTCGAGGGTGACACCTAAGTACTTGGCCTCACTTTTCCAAGGAATAGTTTGGTCAAATAAGGTGAGATGGGTGGGGACATTAGGACGAGTGCGAACCGGAGGACGTTTCGCAGACAAAGCCCTAGAAAAGTACACTGCTGCACTTTTTTCGGGATTTACCTCGATACGCCACTTCCTGAACCATTCGCCTAATTGCGTGACTGCGCGTTGGAGCGCCAAGATGACGTAATTCCGATTACGTCCGGACTTGTAGAGTGCGGTGTCGTCCGCAAAGAGGGCTAAATCCGTATTCGGATATTTGGGGATGTCATTGACGTACAATGAAAAGAGGATGGGCGAGAGCACGGAGCCCTGGGGGACTCCGGCTCTTATGGGGCGGGGGGAGGAGAGGGTGCCATCTACTCGGTAACGAAAGGTGCGATTCGATAAAAAGTCACGTAAGATGTGCACGAGACTGTCCGGCACACCGAGTTCGTAAAGCTTGTAAATCAAGCCATTGTGCCAGACTTTATCGAATGCCTTCGCTACGTCGAAGAATAGCACTCCTGTCCCTACGGGTGGCTTAGCAGTGAGGCCGCTAAGTATGTGCTCCGTTAAGCGGTGCACCTGTTGTACGCAGGAATGTGAGGCGCGGAAGCCAAACTGTTCGTTTATTAAGAGATTATTAGAAAAAACATAATCTCTTAATCGAGAGACAATTATACGTTCGTATAACTTACCCATGGTCTTTAAGAGACTGATGGGTCTGTAGCTTGTGGGGTCAGCCAGTTTCTTACCGGGCTTCGGGATGCCAATGACTTCTGCCTCTTTCCACGCGTCGGGAAAGATGCAGTGAGACATGGCCGCGTTGAAAATAGCAACCAAGAGGTATACTAGGGGGGCGGGCAGGGCGCGTAAGACTCTATTAGAGATACGGTCCGGGCCGGGGGCTTTGTTGGGACGGAAACCTTTGATTATCGTTCGCACCTCGTCGACGTTGGTCGGGTCTAGGGTTGTGGTCGGAGGGAGGGCGGCTCTACGTTCGACTTCGCTGTCCACCATGCGGAGGTGGGCAGAGTCTACTGGGAGGGTACTGGGGGAGCACTGTGCTTCTAGACTGTCGGCTAGACATTCGGCTTTGGCGTCGTCGTCAAACGCAAGCGTTTGATCGGGACGTAAAAGCGGTGGCGTGGACGCTACGGTGTCGGACTTAAAGGCTCTCGTCAACTTCCAATAGGCTTGGTGAGATGGCGAGATTTCTTTAAGTAGATCATCCCACTGATTGTTACGGAGTTCCGCGATACGAGCCTTGACAGCGCGCTGTAAGGAACGTAGGCGGACTCTGTTTTCCTCGGTTGGATAAGCGTCATAATCGCGAGTGGCTGCGTTCTTTGCCCTCAATAGTTCTCGCGCATCGTCCGGCAACCTGAGACGGTGGTTAGCCATCGCAGGCACTTGCCTAGACGAGTCGCCGATGGCGACCGAGATGTGACTAGTGAGGGCATCGATCGCGTGAATAGTTTCTTGAGGCGAAACTATATCGTCGGGGATTGAGGACAGTTGTGGGCTCTGACAGTTCCCAAGTTTTACCTTGAGTTTGTCCCAGTCCACAATTGTCTTCATAGTGGGTGTAGACTCAGGAGAGCCTAGTTGTAGTACGACCGGGCGATGGTCAGAAGTGAGCGCGTGCATGGTTTCTATAGAGTGTAGGCGGAGGCCTATATTCTTTAGAATTGCCATGTCCAGAATGTCGGGCCGATGCTCGACATTGTAAGGATAGTGAGTGGGCGTCATAGGGACTAAGATGTCAAAGATGAGTTCCTCAGAGAGTTCGCTTAACATGTTGCCATTGGCAGTGGATGTTACGCAACCCCAATGAGTGTGTTTGCTATTAAAGTCGCCGCCAAGAATGACTGCACTATTCATAGCAAAGAGGGCCTGAAAGTCGCTCCTTAAGGGAGTCTTGTTCGGGGAGAGGTAAACCGAGCCGATGAGGATGGGCTCGTGTCCAGTCATGGCTAGCCGACAGAGTGAGACTTCTAGGTTAGAGAGAGAAGGGGGATCGACTAAAGCACAGTGCAGAGAACGCTTATAATAAATAAGCGTGCCGCCGCCACGTGTGGGCCTATCGTGTCTAATGATATTGTAGTTCGCTATCCTAGGATTGCGAATAGAGGGTGTTAGGAGGGTCTCTTGAACCAGAAAGATGTCGACCTGGTGGTCGGTAAGGAACTGAGTAACCTCGTCCTTCTGCTGTCTAAGACCGTTAGCGTTGAAAAATGCTAAGGTGATTGACCGGGGTTTGATCCTAGCGGTGGGATTAGCCATTACGGAGCGTGGAAAGAGGAGATAGCGTAGCAAAAGTCTACGTGTTCGGCGAGGATAGATAACCTATCCATGATGTTGCCTTCGCCATTAGTCGCGCGCAGTTTTGCGGCGATCACAAACATCTCGCCGACATTAATTTGGCCAAAGAAGTCTCTGACCAACTTAATGTCAGCCGCAGGTGAATGTGAAGGCTGGGGCATGGCCTGAGGGGCCGGGACTTTGTGGGCTGGTGCCTTAGGGGCAGGGGGACTTGGGTTAGGCGCCTGTTGGGTAGGTGCCTTTGGCGTAGCCTTAGGGGCTGGGTGGGGTTGAGGAGCCTGCTGGAGCGCGGGTGGGGCCACAGCTGTTTGGGTGGGTGTGGGAGTAAGGCTGGCAGCCTGGGTGTAGGCCAGAGGCCTAGCCCAAGCATTGGGCCTGTTGGGGCGGAGGCTAGGAGCCTCGCTTGCTACCGCAAAGTTGCGAGTAGCATTGATCTGCCTGGGGGCAGAGGGGATGGGGGCACGCGGCTGAGTGCGTGGAGCCCGGGGACAACCGCGATAATTCGCAGGATGACCCTGGCTACCACACAGTATGCAGCTCGGTGGTTCGGTGGCTGTGGCCTTGTCACGGACACAGTCGGCTGTGCCGTGATCGCCTAGGCACTTGACGCACCTAGGACGGGCGTGACAATTACGGGCAGCGTGCCCGTAATGTTGACAGCGGTGGCACTGGCCGGGAGCGCCGCGCTTTCGGGGTGGCTCAACTTTGAGGCCGGAGATGAAGCAAACCGTTTTCAAATTGAAAATCGATTTCGCTTCGTTGGAATAGTCCAAGACTACTTGGACAAGGTCAAATGGTTCACGTGTACGAGTCCTGTACAGACGGTGAACCTGTTTGACGGGAAAGTTTTGTGCCTTGAGGTCGGCCAAGATGGAGGCGGAGTCTAGCTCCTTGGGAAGGCCACGGATAACAACCCGCAGCTCCCTTTCCTCCTCGCGAGGGAAGGTATGATAACCGATACGGTTTTCATCGAGGAAACGTGTTAGGGCTCGGTGCTCGTCCGAGGTGGACAAGGACACCTTAATGCCTACGTTGCACGACTTAGCGTGCGAGAAATTGATGTGGCGCTCCTTGAGCGCGCCGGAAATCTTGTTCCAGGACGCCTTGTCCTGGACAAAGACTGGGGGGACTCTGGCAGTCCGCCCGGTGCTCGACTGCGAGCCGGAGGGCTGGGAAGATTGCGAGGGCTGAGAGAGGCCCGAGTTGGCCTTCAGCGCCTTCGCAGGGGGGGAAGGAGGGGGAGAGGCCGCGGATTTGCGGGTCCTCTTCGGACGACTGACGGTGGTGAAGCCACCGTCATCGGCGTCTGAGACAGAGTCACATTCCATGTCCCTACTGGGGGCATGGGATTGGTGATCTATCACAATAGAGTGCTCGTTCGTGAGCGGGATTGGTAGAGGGGCCGAGTTCGGATCGCACATGGCGTCCTCGGGACATGAAGGGGAAGCAGGCTCCTCATACACAGAGCTTGCGAGGGTCTTTGCCCGTATGTGGGCTTTAAACCCGGAGAGGACCTCCGGGTGAGTGGCCCGGAGGAACTTTAAGAGTTCCTCCGTGTCCATGGCATGGAGTTGAGTTTCGCGACGCGTGAATCTACGCCGGTTCGCAAGTCGCAACCACCGAGAAGAGCCGGCAAGAAACTCGGTGGTTATAGCGGTGTGTAAGTCCCGCACAGTCGGTGTAAACCGTGCGGGGTGAGTGGGAAAAGTGTGCCCTAACCAATGTAACTACGCCGCAACGTAGCAACGCCGCGACGTAGGGTGAGTACCTACTCCTATCAGTCCTTCAGGAGGGCCCCGGTTGCAAAAACAACCAGGGATACGCTCCTTCAGGGATGGAAAGTAGGGAGGGGTAGGGGGGGTCACGCCCGGCAGTGAAAAGACTGTGAAACCGAGTGTCTCAAGGGCGAGGAGGAACGCCTCACCCTCTCAAACGTGCCTTCCAGGAGGCCAAGGTTCACAGCCTAATATACCGGCGGCGGCAGGAAATTTCAGCGCCTTGAAAAAGGCACTGTCGGTCGCTCCC
Source organism: Ostrinia nubilalis (assembly GCF_963855985.1). NCBI lineage: Eukaryota > Metazoa > Arthropoda > Insecta > Lepidoptera > Crambidae > Ostrinia > Ostrinia nubilalis. The sequence continues at coordinate 12,786,078 of NC_087103.1, forward strand.
AATCGAACCGAACCGCCTTTAGAAAGGCGTTTAACTACGCTTGTTCGTTATCACCGTTAGGTATCCCAAGCGCAGCCGCGGGCAAGCCACGTAATTGTGACAAAACACCACAGAAACAAGACTCGCAGAGGAGGTATATAGCAGACTCATACGAAACCAAGATGATGAGTGAGACCGAGACTCAAAAATTTTCACAACTATTTTTACAGTTTTGTTTGCAGTGTTAAAAGAAAATAACATTAATTTCAAGCGATTTAAAAGATTTTGTTTAAAAAATTACGTACGTAATACTACTAATACTTCGCAAATTTTTTCGAAAGAACATGTTACCTTCTTTTGAGTTGAATTAAACACTATCTCTGTCTTATTTTCTGAGGAGATTTCGTACTGAAAGAGGTCCTATAAAATAACAATGCTGATTCTAAACAATGACCCCGTCCTTTGAACTTGATAGTGAAGAAACTTCGAGCAAGGCGATTTAATTAAACAAACACTTATTAGCAAAAAGTCTTACTTAGATCTGAATTTAGTACCAACTAATTAATGAACTTGGTTCATTAAGGGCATACCTGCGTTAAAAGGGTGAATTCTTGAGTACTTTGTAGTGGTACTTGTCCTGCTACGGAATTTATAGGTAACTAGCGGCCGCCCGCGATTTCGTACGCGTGAATCCCGTTTTATCCCCTTGGGGGTGGAGTTTTGTAAAATCCTCTCTTAGCGGATGCCTACGTCATAACATCTACCTGCATGCCAAATTTCAGCCCGATCCGTCCAGTGGCTGTGCGTTGATAGCGGCCGCCCGCGACTTCATACGTGTGGATCCCGTTTTACCCCCTTAGGGGTGGAGTTTCGTAAAATCCTTTCTTAGCAGATGCCTATGTCATAACATCTACAAAAAACTTTGACTGTAATATAATATGCTTACCAAAATCGCTTTCCTTGTTTTACTTATTTCATCAACAGCCCTTTACAGTCCACTGCTGGACTATGAGCCTCCTCCACTAAAGTGGAGGGTTTTGCCATAATCTCCACGCTTGGCAGGCGGGTTGGAGATCGCAGTTTAAAAGATTGATGTTTTTCAGAGAGCGCTGCTGCCCATTCTCTGTTTGATGTGTAGTCCCTAAGTCGCCTCTTACGACACCCGCGGGAAGAGAAGCCGTGTGGTGACGGCAGAGTAGAATACATTTACTTATTTATTCTAACAAATTGGAATCCTATCCTAGAACTATTGGAAGGTGCGGGGCTTGTTTTGCGTTATATCCTACTTTGCTATCTACCCATGTTCTAAAGACACGAGTATACGACAACTAAGGCTAGCGAATTTCATAGTCAATTATTTTTAAAATTCAATTTTATTTTATTTAAGACAAAGGTAGCAGGAAGGCGCTGGATGCAGGCCGCTACCAACCGTGCGATGTGGAAGTCATTGGGGGAGGCCTATGTTCAGCAGTGGACGTCCTGTGGCTGAAATAATGATGTAATAGAACCTACATAATATTTGAAGTATTCCTAATGTAGAATTGTAATAGAACTTACTGCATAATTCAAGTATTCCTTAAGTAGAATTTATTACGATTTGATGGAGGAAAGTATGTTTTCTTCGCGTTGTCTCTCGATTACCGCTTTAGTTGTCACTAGAGACAGGCTCTACCAAAATAGATTCACGGCACATTTTTAACTGTCAGATTATGAATACCGTGATATTCGAATACCGTGGTAATTTCTGAGCAGTTCAGCAGGTTCATATCGCAGCGCTCTCTGAAAAACATCAATCTTTTAAACTGCGATCTCCAACCCGCCTGCCCAGCGTGGAGATTATGGCAAAACCCTCCACTATAGTGGAGGAGGCTCATAGTCCAGCAGTGGACTGTAAAGGGCTGTTGATGATGATGATGATGATATCGCAACGAAATATACAGGTCACATAAGCTGCGGTGGAACAGAGATGATTTTCGTAGCTAAAGCAAAGTAAAAGCCATTCTATGCCCGAATCGCTCGCGAAACTCTACGTCCGTGTGTATTTACTACGCAGCATCCTCATTCAAACGCGGGTGCAATGACCTCGCCAGGTGTACCTGTTTGTTCACGCTTCACTGCCCTGTTATTTGGTCTTACAGTCAGGGCAATGAAAATATACGGTTGTTCAAGATCTTTACCCTAATATGAACTTGCGCGTCGAAGAAAAGTTTTACGTGACGTCATTTATACAACTACAATAAAAAGTAGGTATAAGTAGTTTGCACGTGTGTATATTATAGTTTGCTAGCGTAAAAGAAGAAGTAAAATAGAAAAGTGAGGACTGAGGAGTGACACCATTTCATAATTTCCATACCCATTGCAGGGCTTCAGTCAGCGTGCGGAGTGAGTCTTGAAGGCCACGACCCAGGTTTTTATTTTCAAGATGCCCCATAAAAGGCACGAATAACTTATCCGTAGTAAAGGATCTACTATTATTGGTTATTCAGTAAGTTAAGTTTAAAGTATTTTTTCCTTAAAACCACTTTGAACACCTCTATAAAATTAGAAGAGAACCAGAAACTTTTTGAACATCATCGTGTATTATTATACCACCAACCCCCACATCCTTCGTGGAATAACTAAAATAATCATTAAACCTGTATCTGGATTGTTCTATTACTATTTTCTGGCACACCACCCTTTCTATTTTCTTAAACGTCCATAATAAGGTTTAAAATGGAATGCACCTGTTTACATTTCATTGTCTACCGTATCAGCAGACTGGTCTTTACATTTTTGTTTAAAACTCGCTCTTATTACAACTCACATAAGATGCCTCAGTGTTAAGCTTGAAGTGCCATTTGTAATGTTCTGTTTAATGTTCGTGCCGCGTCAGCAGAATTCGCCCTAAGCCATCTGGGCCGATGAGAGCCGTTAAAGTTAAGTACAGTCTATCCAAAATTATTAGCTCAGCAGTAACGGAACCCTTTAGTGGGATTTGTACAGTCGCTGGTTTTGGTACATGGTTGTGGTGTATAGGATTTCGAGGCAAGCGAATAGATAGCGTGAAGCACTGTAGCTTTTGAAGGAAAGGGATCGTGACCGTATCACCTCGAGGCGGTCAGTATTCCTTGTATGAAACTCCATACTGCAACGCTCACTTTTCCGCACCGTAACGTAAACGCCTCGCATCGCGGTTGACAGCGCGCGAAAACGGGACTATTCCCACCTCTCGTTCCCACCACTGCAACTCCTGTGTAGCCAGGATCTACAGCTTGACCGCCACAAAAACCCAACCAATGAAGGTCAAGTTTGTCCCGGGGGAAAGTTAAACAGCGCGCGAAAAGCGATGACAGCTCGCGAAAGGCTATACGGTGTTGATCTCTTTACGAGTTCATAAGTCTGTTATGACCTTTATTCTATTTACAACGCTGACTATTCCGTGTAGCTAAGAGCTATAGCCCTAAAGAGAGACCATAAAATACACTACAAATGTAGCAACGTAGCTGACAATGGTCAAAAGATATAGCTGACTATCAGGGTCAGTGGTGAAAACCTATATTTAGCAGTAAATTGATGATGATGAGATAAAATTGCAACAGAAATAGCTGCAATAAAAGTCGAGCAAATTATCTTGTATTAATAATATTTCGAGTTATTTTATTTCAAGTTATTTTTCAATCCATTCATGTATTTTTTTTTTAATATTCTTGTCTATTCTCTGAGTGGGTCCTAGACCAGGGTTTCCCAATTTTTTTTTGCCAAGGAACCCTAATTGATTATACTTTTCCTAGCGGAACCCCCGTACTACTCCGCCCGCACGCCCTGCCCCTCCCTTGTGCGTAAACAAGTCGGTGCGAGCGAACAACGTCGGTCACGAAACGTGGGATAATATTTTTTACGGAACCCTTGCGGCCTTTCCACGGAACCCCAGGGTTCCGCGGACCACCATTCGGGAACCGCTGTCCTAGACAACGGATATTATAAACATACTATAATACTTTTTTGTTAATACATAAAATAAAATGTATCATCGTTAGCATTACACAGTACAAAATTGCAAATAGACAATACCTGTCCCTAAAAATCCAAAGCGTATAAATCAATAAACACGTATTCATACTAATTCGCTCCAGCAAATACAAATACTATAAAAACCCAATCACTTCGTACCGATTACGAAAAAGGAATGTGACGTGACAGTGTGGTTCAGCAAAAACGCGGAATGCCCGTTGTCACCTCCATCTATATCAATAAGTTCCAGTGACGGGTCAGGGCGCTAGACATTGAAAATGGCACGAGGAAAAGTGCCGGGTCGGCTAATTAGGGAGGTGAAACAGTCGATGGAAATATCGAGTGTTTTCTTTGAACAGTCACTTTTTGTGACAGGCTTAGAGTCGATAATTAGGTACAGTGTCGATGATTTGAAATTCTCTATAAATAGTCTGATTTAAGAAGGAATGTGACGTGACAGTGTGGTTCAGCAAAAACGCGGAATGCCCAACGTTGTCACCTCCATCTATCTCAATAAGTTCCAGTGACAGGTCAGGGCGCTAGACATTGAAAATGGCATGAGGAAAAGTGCCGGATCGGCTAATTAGGGTGGTGAAACAGTCGATGGAAATATCGAGTGTTTTCTTTACTTAGTACAGAGTATCGATGATTTAAAATAGGTACTTGAAAAATAGAGTCCGTCATACTGGCAGGGCGGCTTCCGCCAAATTAAAGGACCTAAGAAGGTGAATTTCTTGAGATATTACTAGACATCGAGTTTAGATTATTATAGTCATACGCAGTGATTACACCATAATAGTTCTTAAAAAGCTGTGACTTCTAAAACAATTAATTTCAAGCAGTAATAAAATATAGCTCATTTGATACACATTGACCAAGTAGTATTATATTTTTTTCTGGGAACAAATACGAGGTACGAGCGAAGTCTCCACATTATTATGAATCAGAGAACATTGACATTGAGTGTGAAAGTCGGTGTATTCAACAGTCGATAAAATATACCAAGTCTTTCGCGTTCTACTAAAGTTATGAGTATATCGAAGCACAAAATATAAATAATATCGATAAAGATTTTCCGAGCATTGACAACACCATCTCATAAAGTAACGGATGGAAATAATTACCGAATTGCTGATAGATATTTATCGACGTAGTGAATAAAAATAATGATGATGTTTATGTCGATATTTCCCCAATAATTGCTCTTTTATTATTATTTAGGAATACCTATTGAATAACACGACTTCAATTTATTGGTACATACCTACTTTGTATCATCTTTCAAATATTTCTCCATAGATTGTCCTCTACGTAATATCCATTGTTAACTTGGCAACGGCATGGATTTTTCATGCAATTGATTTCAAAACTATTACATTATAAGTACCTACCTATGATAAGATATATCTTTTTAATGCTGGTAAACATCTATAAAATTTTATGCGTATTTTCGACAAGTCTCAGTTACTAGATAAAAAACGTAATTATTTTAAGTTTAATAAGGTTTTAACCAATCGATCAACATGAAAAGCATTGGGGGAGGCCTATGTTCAGCAGTAGACATCCTATGGCTGAAATGATGATGATGATGATGAAGACTTTTAATATAAAATCCATCTAAGATTCCCAACAAATAAATCCTCATAGAACTTACCCCGAATTTATCGCCTGTTTCCCACAAAAGAATCAAATAAAACACGCAAGAGAAATCTCCTTATTTACACCCGCACTGACGGCCAAATACCAGGGTATCAGGGCTGGGTGGAGGTCACGACGATATTTCACTTTTAGGGCAAGAACTCATGACGCTGTTTTCATCCTTAAATCTATATCTATACTAATATTATAAATGCGAAAGTAACTCTGTCTGTCTTGCTTTTACGCCTAAATCACTAAATCGATTTTGATGAAATTTGCCATAGAGATAGTTTGAGTCCCGGGAAAGGACACAGGATAGTTTTTATCCTGGTTTTTGAAACAGGGACGCGCGCGATAAAGTTTTTTTTGTGACAGACAAAAATCCACGCGGGCGAAGACGCGCTCGAAAAGCTAGTTGCATATATTTTGGGTCAAAATCGTTCCACGCTTTGGTCACAGGTTATGATGGGATAGACACACTACGAGTATAACAACTAAACTTAAGATTTTAGGTGGAATAAAAAAGAAGGCGAAAATATGAATGAAAAGTTTTCGATTTAGTTGCAGATTATACACGGGGATAATAGACACACAACACTAACGCCCGTATTCACAAACGATGCTTGCTTTAGTGAAGCAGCAAATCGATCGCATAGCGTTGAATAGAGCTCTGTGATTGGTTCATGACATGTGTCACCTTGTGCGTCTACGCGCATTGACACATAGACTTCATAGTAATGTTTGTGCGAGCGTTAGGTTTTTAGATGGAATTAAACAAAAGAAAGTGGCTAAATTGAAATGATGAAAATTCAAGGTCCGTAGTGTCAAACACTTGGGATGTAAGAGAAGTAAGAGAAGACCGTTCCTGTTGGCAATGATAATAAAATGTAATTGCGATGACTTATATAATGCCACAACAGGGTTTTCTTAAATAGGATGGTTAATGGGACATTAACAAATGTGGGCAAAGATGACAAGATTTTACGAAGTTACAAAAAACAACTAAGTACGCACAGAGAGTAAAAATAGTAAAATCAATATGAGATAGATACTTTTCGAATGCTAATTTCAATTCTAATTAATAAATTAATATCTCGAGTGTGCAGTGTGTGAGCGTGAGCAGTGGTAGAGTTAACGTAAAAAAATTTATGCTGAAACACGTAAATGACATGTAAAGTGATTTTGAGTAATTCATTAAGACTAAAAAAAGACATTTTTGATTTTAGGAAATGTTAAAAAATTTACAGAAATGATTTTGGTCAAAACGTGTCATGGCATCTAATGCGTTAAAACCTTTCGCTCGCTATTGTGATTTTTGAAGAATTTTCAAAATAGCTTGATCTAAACGCCCATGAACCGCGTTGTGAGTTCCAACCCTTACGCGGAGAAGCCCATGTTTGTCAAGGGCTGCTAGTTATGGCTCCTCCGAGTAACCTTCCTAATCCCCTTCGAGGGGTCACAGTGGAAAATGGTACAGTAGACTTAAACTGCACTTATTTGTCAACCCGGTAAGGGATGGTAACTGTATCAACTCGAAGCGGTTAGTATTCTTTGTATGAAACTCAGCTGCAACGCACACTTATCCGCACCGTAACGTAAACGCATCGCCTCGCGATTGACAGCTCATGAAAGGCGAGACGGTTTTGATACCTTTCCGAATTGAGCAGTCTGCTATGAGCTTTAATTAAACTGCACTTCTACCAACTTCTACCGTATGAGTAAATTATCTTAGACATCTAAACATGTGATTCATTTCCTAACTTTTGGAGATTATAACCTCTTGCTTATTGCGATATTTTATGTTCGTTTGATGTATTGATGAAGTCCGAACTCACATCAACACAACTACATTTGAATTTGCAAAATTGAACGACGTTAAAAGCTGACTGTTATGGATTGTGTTGTCTACTCGTACTGCATGGATTTTTATAACTTTTTTATGGCTAGAATAAAAATATTAGATTTTTTATTCCCTTTTCTGTTTGGTACTGGCGGGGGAAGATAAATAAAAGAAATTTTATTACCAAAATAAAGAACGTAGAGGTCTCTGTGACCGATGTTTGGTGACTCACTTCACTTTTTTCGTCGAAAGATCTTTTGCACTGTGGTCATATTTTGAACATGTTGTACTGGTGGTACTGTATGTACTTATACTGTGGTGGGGGCTGACCTAAAATTGAAATTCTCGGCCTTTCTAAGTGGATGTTTTGGAGACGCACTTCGCAACATTAAACTTTAACACAGCGATTCGTTACTCTCCAGTTTCGTGGAAATTTACTTATTTACCGAAACAGTATTCATTAAGTTGAGTGTAGAAATTCGTTTTTATGTCTCGCTTATTTTATAGTTTTAATGACTTAAGATAAGCAGACAATATAAATTTTATACGGTTAAAAACCAACTTGACTAATTAATTTGGAGTCAAGGATTGAGTGTCTAAATTTTGGGGAATGTACTGTGTATCATTGAGTAGAGTCTTATTTTAAAAGGATACCAACGTTTCAATTTTACCCTATTAATATCTTGGATGAATATTACTTAAACGATGCTTGCTTAAGTGAACCAGCAAATCGAACGCACAGAGCTGAATAGAGCTCTGTGATTGGTTCGTGTGTCACCCTGTGCGTCCACGCGCACTGTGAGACCTCATAGTAATGTTTGTGAATACGGGCGTATATCGAGCACAAACACAAAATAAAAAACAGCATTAATATCTTGTAGGTAGGTGTGCCGGTATGCACAATACTAAATCTCTTCATATCTTATCTTGATCACGTTCACAGTGTCAGCACATTTATCACGTATAGTGCTGATGCTGTGACGTCATTTACCTTTGATCTATAATCTATATCGTATAAATATACGTGTAGTCCGCGTTAATAAACAGATTAATATCAGAGACTAACTACAACCCGTGTCTCATTCATACGGTCCCCCAACATGGCACAAATTGGTGACCCCGACGAAGAAGATGAACCTGACGGAGATGGCACAAATTGCTGACCCCAACGAAGTCGAAGAAGCCGACGGAGCCGACGATGAACCCAACGACGAAGCCGACGTACGCCGACGAAGAAGATGAACCAAACGAAGATTACACAAAAGAACCCGACAAAGGTGAACCTGATGATCCCGACGTGAAGAAGATTAATCTGGCGATCCCGACGAAGTTGACACAAATTGGTGACGACGAAGATAAACGTACCAAGCCAACGTGATGTGAGACGTAACCTCCATCACCCACCACCATCTTCAACATCAGCCTCCGCCAGCTTTCATCTGACATGGAATCAAATTGGCTACTCCGATTGAGCAGAGCAAATCCGTGACGTCACTTCAACATCAATCATCGTCATCATGTCAACTCCGTGCAAGTCGTGCAACTCAACACTACGAGAAGTCGCTGCCAGTACCCCTGTCACATCCGTATTCCCGATTTCTAAAAGGACCAACCTCGTCTGTGTAGCTGGAATCAGTCTTGGAACTTCAAAAGAATCAAATCGCTAATAAAATATTAGAGAATGCAAAAATAATGAAGTCTCAGCAGTTCAACAGTCAACTACAACAGCAGCAAAATTCAAGACCAAACAATGGAAAATGTGCTAACACAGCTATAACATGTGCAATTGAAATAATGATTGTGCCATGACCGTGAAAATTTGCGATGCAGCAGTTACAGGCCAAGGTCGCCTAGTCAAGCAAGAAAATTTTGTTATTATCATACAAATCAACGTGTGCAGAAAAATGCGAAAAATCATGTGATTGGAAACAAACGAACCAAGGAAATTAAAAATCGCACAGCCAGCATGGCTTCTGTGCTATCTACCCGTCTAACCGCCTTATTTTTACCGACTGAAAAAGTGGTATAAGGTTTTTTAATCGTTACGGGAGCAACATATCAGTGATAAGCAACAATGCTAAATGAGCAATATGTTATATACCACGAATGGTTCAAAGATAAACACTTATGGTGAGAAAACGCTGACTCTTAACTTGGGAATTCAATCACTTAGAAAAATGTGAGTCCCTCCAGAGCGAATATTTCTTAGGTTATCCGATAACGAGCCAAGGAATCGCCCAACAGAGCAGAAATCAAAGCAATCGATGAAGTGAAACACAGTTAAGGAATTAAGAAAATTACGCAGCCGCGTATCGAAGTTGAATACTTTGAATATTTCAAGAATGATAATTCGCCTATCCTTTGGTCTTCAGAAGCCGATAACGCTTATGAAATGTGCAAGGACACAAGGCATGAACGCTGTGACTACAGCGCACCCATCGCGTAACGCCGAGCTTGCGCGAGGGCAACCCACGACTGTGAAAACGCCAGATAAGGAAGAAGCCAGTGGTTATGTTTTGTTATAATTTCATCTTTATGAACATTTCACAATTTTTCACCACATGATTTGTATAACGTAGATAGTTATTGTAATTTGTATTTAATTAGCGCATTATTTTTATTTCTTGTATACATGTAAGTATGTAGAGATTGAACATTGAACCATATTGTATTAACGTAGATTATTATGTATGTTATTGTAATTAGCGCATTATTTTTTATTTCTTATTTAAAGGGGGGAGTACTGTGCCGGTATGCACAATACTAAATCTCTTCATATCTTATCTTGATCACGTTCACAGTGTCAGCACATTTATCACGTATAGTGCTGATGCTGTGACGTCATTTACCTTTGATCTATAATCTATATCGTATAAATATACGTGTAGTCCGCGTTAATAAACAGATTAATATCAGAGACTAACTACAACCCGTGTCTCATTCATACGGTCCCCCAACATGGCACAGTAGGTATTACGTTCAAAGCACACGCAAATAAGCTTTGACTTATCAACTGCTACATGCCCTCTAGAATTAATTTCATATTATGTACCTCGTATTATAATGGACCGGTTTATTCGCGAATATCTCAACCAACACAAAATCTGAGGAATTTGTTCATTAAACACAAAGGTAATTAAAGATACGTCCTCCGGAATTTCTACCGCAAGTGACTTATACCAAATTACATTTAATCTTGTTACAGTGTATTCAAACTTGAGTCTGTTAAAATAGAGTTCATTTCGGCGTGGATATTACAGAGGTTCTGACTTCTGAAACTCAATTGTAAGAGTAAATCGGATGTCATTATAGAACGTTCGATAAATGTCGCAAGTTAGGGCGACATTTTTGACGCAATTCTCGAACGCTTTGGGGACATCTGTAAACTAATTTTAATTTGGTTCATCGCGATTCGCAATCCAAGATTCTATTATCTTCTCGTACTTGTAGTAATATATTTCTTTCCTTTTTTCCTGTTCATATAAATTACGTTTTCTGAGTACTTTTTCTTCCTCATGATTGTGTATGACGCGAATGCACGCTAGTGTTTTGTTTTATGTTCATAATCTTGCCTAATTTTTATTTATTTGCAATTAACCCACATTTAGATTTTCAGTCACTGTAACCTTTTATCGCGCTTTACTTGATCAACATTTCTTATCCAATTCATATTATGATGCCTATCGATGTTTCTTCTCTACAAAACTAACTTTTACTAATACAACTTTCACTTTTGTGATAGCTCTTGACTTGTAGAGACAAATTGCAAACGTCATATAACCAACCTCAAACTACATTATCGTAGTTTACTTTAACTCACATCGAACTACCCACTCCTAGTTCAGTCGGGCAGTCGATCAGTAACATACTTGCGTTACGTTCGTAAATCTCGAAACCTAACATCGGATCACACGTGCGCCAGTCGTAAACCCGCACCTGTGGCCTTGCCCCGGATATTGTACGTCTTGTGGAATGACTCGGAAAATTCCTTTGGAAACTAACTTTTTATTTTCTTGAGCTGATCTAGTTTTTCGACAAACAGGAAGCTCCGAACCCAGGAAACGACAGATTAGCAAGCTGAAGTGGCAATGGGCAGGGCACATAGTACGCAGAACTGACGGCCGATGCAGCAAGGTTCTGGTGTGGAGGCCACATACTGGAAACCGTAGCATCCACAGACAGGAAACTCGGCAGGCGAAGAAAACCGGCAAGACTTGGAGCGAGATCAAAAGCGAAGCTCAAAACCGAATACGATGTAGGACTGTTGTGAACGCCCTCTGTTTCATCTAGGATCTACAGTTTGACCGCCAATAAAAACCCAACCAATGAAGGTCAAGTTTATCCCGGGGAAAATTAAACATAGGAGAGTTCGAAGTTGAGGTTCGACTTGCCTTCAGTGCAACGCGGATGGCGAAAGGTGATAAAACAAAGTCTCAGTACTGCATCTAGTAAATGAGACCTTTTAGGGACAATATTTTTTACATATCGTGGGCCTGGAAGCTTAAAACTTCAGTCGTACTTTAGCCCATTCTTCTTCTTTTTGTGTCGACAACAAAACTAACCAGTGTCAGCCCAAAACTCCGCCACAAGAGTGGCGTTGTCAGCAGCACTCATCAAATCCTCCTGAGTGCAGTTGCTTGGGCACTCAGGGCACAACATCAGGTGCTTCATCGACTGGGGAACAAAACCGCACCTGCACTCCATGTTTAAAAGCCATCCAAGAATCCCCACCAGACCAGTACCTCTAGTAGGAAAAACTTTCGAGTTCGTTTCGTTGCGTATTCAAAGTGTCATCGAAAAATTTTGTATGAAAAATTAAACAGCGCCCCCTAGGGCGGCTATAATATAGGGGGCGCTTCATACAAAATTTTTCGATGACACTTTGAATACGCAACGAAACGAACTCGAAAGTTTTTCCTACTAGAGGTACAGATTGTCCTTACTACTTCCAACCTGTGTCCGAAGTCTATTTAAAGACTGCCCATTTAATATTACGTTTAAGTTGAAAACGTCAGTCCTTACTGCTCTATTAAGTGCTCTAAAAACCTTTAGCTTTTTCTACGCTAAGTCTCAACAGGATACAAACATATGCTACCTGTGTTGTACACCTGGGGCCATGGTCCAGACTGTCCCACGTTTTGCGATCGTAAGCGAACTGCATCGTGCATTTGTAATGTAAAAACCTTTGTACGCGAGTTCAGCTGTAAATCTTGTCGAGGCAGTGAGGAATGTGCGAGTAGGATTTTATTGCGTCTGATTTTTCAATTTTATTTAGTTGTGTAATTTGTATTTATTTACAAATATGCTAGAACGGCAAAGTCATTTGGTCGTTAAAAGAAAATTAGCTTAGCATTATTGAAATATAAATAGAAAAACCTTTATTTGACACCTTTATTGTGTGGTACTCTAACCAGTACCAGTATTCTGAGTACTGAGAACGAATTCTCTGGGTGGTCACTCTTCCCATGGTAACGTAAGATACAACTAAAGAAGAAGCACGAGAATTTCAGGCATACCCAACCTGTCAGGCCAGTGTGGGGAGTGTAAGTCATTGAGACTGAACGATCTAATTGATGATGATGTATATCTAAAGAACTTATACATAGTTTACAAGATTTAACTATTTAATTTTGAAGCCTATTCTTTTGGCTGAATTCTTTCAAAGGAACTTTCCCCGCAATACTTCAGCGACCCACAAAAGTAGCGCACCATGTTTTCTAATGACTCAAAACACTGCCGCATCGTTGCTGGCCGTTAACGATAAAACTTTTGACATTCGTTACGGGAGTTTACATACAACGGTGACAAGTTTAACGTTGAGCGCATCATTTATGCTGAACTTACGAAACAGAACATTAGAAGAAATATGAGGGTATTATGCATTCAGACTGTTGTACGGGCAGTGCAATGACTTATTTAACAATATTAATGGGAGTTAGTGAAGATACTACGCTCTTTGTTCTTATGTAGGTACTTTATAACAGAACTATACGTTTTTATACTACACGAGTTCATCACTAGTAGTTCTTATCTAATTAAAATAAATCAGGTCCAAAATGTAATCCACAAAATATTTATTTTACCCAAAAATAAGCGTAACTACAACAGGTAAGTTATAAATGGGTCTCATAGCTTTACAAGCCTTACACTAGTAAAAATAAAAAGATTTCACTGCAGCAACAGACGTTCATATCAAGTTGTGGATCCTGGCTACTCTCCTATAAACTCCTATAGTTGCAGCGGTGAGAATAGTCCCGTGTAGCAACAGGAACAAACAATGCTCCCTGTCTCTTAGCCTACGATCAGAGGTTGCGAAAGGGCAGGGCTGCACAAATTTATCACCTCCATTGCGGGCACTCGACGTACGCGCATTAACCGTAATGCCAGTGCGGGTAAGAAATGATCAGGTGTTAATGCAGCCATTTGCAGTAGTAACGAGCTAGTGCTGGAATGTTTGACGTAATTAACGAGGTGTGTTTGGGACGTAGATAGTAGAGGTAGCTTTCAAACGGTAATTTTTTCTAATTTTGCTAAAATATTAATCATAGGTGAGATATATTCTGTAATTATTCACATTTATACGACTTTATCCGTGATTTAGTCTAACGTCTAGCTCTACTAGCATATGGAAGCGTGAGAGAGAATCATTTTTTCGGATTATAAATATGCGAGTTTTATACCTGCTTTACAACTTTACAACTGTATGCTTCCCAAACATAAAAAATAAAACTTAGAATCCTAATGATTCCTACCTTATAATTAAGGAGATATTAAATGGTGTTTATACTGACTATTACTAAATCGCCTAAATGTGAAAGCGCTCTAATTCGATCATCTTTGTTCCTTAACACGTGCTTTATGACCCCTCAAAGCACTTCATGTTCCAAAAAGAAATAAAAACAGAACAATAACGGCAAAGAGTTCGTGAACGTACGAACAAAACACAATCTGCCACGTCGGGGAGAGTCGCACGTTACAAAAACTCAATCTAAACTGTCCAGAGACAATAAATAACTGACGCTGGACTAGACCGGGCTGTGAAAGTCTATTTGAAAGGTATGCTGTTACTATCTACACTGGTCATCACAAAAATCGGCCCACCTACGTTTTACAGGAAAACTCGTTTCTACTGACACAATCATGGTGCCCCAACAATTAATTGGTGTTATTTGAAAGCCCAATAAATATCCTTAAAGAAAAACACATTTAATATCCTAATAAACGATTAACATATACAATAAATGTGACTTGAAAAACTTGAAAAAAGACCTTACTTTGGGTTCAGCTCTGGGATCAATTAGACCAATTTTTATGGTTATAAAACCAAATAATGATCTCACGTGTCCTCTTTAACAGATGGATAGCGATTAATCCCAACCTAACAGTTTTATAGCCATAAAAGTTGACTCAAGCGTAATTACCTATTTTTGAAGAAGTGACTCTGGATTCTTCTACAGACACATTTTCGGGGTAAAAACCTTTCCTTTAATGAAATGAAGTTTAGAACAAGGCTTTTAAATGGTAATATAGTATAGTAATATTGGTAGGAAGTGGGGATGCATACGTTTCAAAGTGCTTGTCGCGGGAGGGTCGACTTTTGTGATGACCAGTGTAGATCGAATTGGTGACTAAAACACTCGAAATTGAACCAAAAAGTAGTTTGACTTTGGATGTTTCTTGCACATTCATGAAAAGTTTGTCTCAATTATTTGTTGTCATAATTAAATAAAAAACAACTGTTACACTTTATTCCAAAGTCATTAACAAATTGCAAAGAAAGAAGACTTTTAATTGGTGCATGAAAAGTTTGTTAATTATTATTTTCCAAGATCAGTTTGACTTTGAAGAACAGTGACATCACAATGTTTATTATTTGTTATCTTTAGTTTACTTCTTACATATTTTTTGACGTCATGAAATACGTAAATAACGTTCGTTGAAAGAATTTGATCACACTTATTATTGTGATGAGGAGAATGTGTACTAAAACTTTTAATTAACGTTTTTTATTTGGACTTATTTTCTAAGATCAGTTGACTTTGAACAATAGTGACGTAACCTGCTAATTATTTGTTAGGATTACATTTCTACTTGAACAGATTTTTGATGAGTAAGTTACGTAAAAAGCACGTTGAAAGAGCTTTTGATCTTTCATCTTGGGAACCTAAAAAGCTAAAGTATTGTCGCTTCCCCTCTTTACTCGTACCTTCAAACAATAAATATCAGACGTCCAGCGAAAACTTAGGAAAGCTTTCGGAGCTCGTACGTGTTTCAGTGACTTTGTACGTTGGGTATTAAGAAACTACCTCACAAGGTTTTTCCATCATGTTACAACTCGATTCTGTGGAAAAACTTGAGAAAAATCTCTGGAATTGTAACCTGGAAGTTTGTGACCGAAATTGACCATTAAAGTGGTATGTATTATAAAAGTGAAAGAATAGGTGAAGCTAAAATAAAAGTTTTATTCATACGATAGTCATGTTTTTTTTGTGTAGTTTGGAAAAAAAATGAAAAATGTTTATTTTGTTAATAACAACAATGAATAGAATTTGAAGTTGACTCTTTCTTGTAAGTGCAATGGTACCAGTGACACATTACATAACATTTTTTTATCATAACAAAAAAAAGCAACAGAACTTACGATAATTTTCAATATTGTCACTATCTACTTTTTGATTATAACAGTTTTGTTAGTAAAAAAACTTTTTTTTATTAAAAATATACTCTGTAACAAATACGCTGTAATTCAGTTAAAATTGAGTTTGCACTGTCTACGAAAATTACGCTGTTACGTCAACTCAAATACTCATAAGAAAATTGCAAGTGCAAGAAAGCCTTTTGACGCGATGCAGGCGGCGCGCAAAACTGCATAACCGTATAACTGCATATTGTCGCGTCACATCACTCGAGTAAACGACAGCGTTATTACGTAAACGTTAACGTTACTGTTATTCAACACATGACGATGTTTTGGCTTCTTCACCTTATTGATGTTGTGGTCTAGCAGTTAAAGGTCCTGTGTTCTCTCGTTGAGGGTTATGGTGAAGCTCTCTTCCACCTTCGGCCTGATAATTACATTCCATCAGATATGATGTAGGCCTAGAGCTTCCTTGTAGTAGAACAATATATTAAGAGATAAATCTCATTAGCTGATAATAATATTATAACCCTATGATGTAAAGTCATTGCTCCCGTATTTATCCCATAAATATCCATATTGTATTATAAGTTCAGTCTTTTGATTTAGTGGCAACTGGGGTCATAACCCCAGTGTCATATTTAATGAACTGCCGAAGGTGTTTGACATGACTTCGGATAGATGGCTCAACGTACCCTCCGTAGCAAGGAGTCACATTATAATAATGTCTTTTGGGTAATTATTAGCAAGGCTTATTAATGCCCCTTTTCGAGTATTTGTAATTTGATAGCGCATAAATTATAATTGGCATCATACAGATTAGTGAAATTAAAGCCAGCTCTCACCTTACCCTTTCACTCGATGACACATAATATTCAACAAACACTATATGTAGTGAATAATAAAAGCGATTTTGCTACAGAAATGTATAGTCTGATGTAAAAACGGATTTTGTTCCGTCTCACGTTTTAAGAAGATTAAAATTAATAATGCATTTACATACTCTTGTTCTAATTGCATTATTAATTAAATGACTCGTTCTTGTATTTTTGATTTCCTTTGAAATCATAATTATATGACTTACGCGGTTTTGCCGTGCTCCATCTATCCGCCATAAGTTTGGAACATCAAAATTCCTGGCAGCTGTTTGGAAGCTTTTTGATCTCCCTCATCAAAACCACATTAAAGCGATATTTATCAAACCATACACCTTTCTGAGCAAATTCTAAGAACAAAAGAAAAGTATTTAGCAGGCTCAGTATTTTAAAAATATTTTCGTGTAAGTAATATGAAACAAAATTCTACCATGAATTGAACAAAGTATATGTGTTCTCGGAGATCCGTAAACGAACCGAAGTCGCTGACATAGCCCGACGGATTAGCAAGCTGAAGTGGCAATGGGCAGGGCACATAGTACGCAGAAATGACGGCCGATGGGGCAGCAAGGTTCCGGAGTGGAGGCCGCGTACCGGAAAACGCAGCGTGGGACGTCCACCCACAAGGTGGACCGACGACATCATAAAGGTAGCAGGAAGGCGCTGGACGCAGGCCCCTACCAACCGGGCAGCATGAAAAGCATTGGGGGAGGCCTATGCTCAGCAGTGGACGTCCTATGGCTGGGATGATATGATGATGATGATAATTATAAGTGTTCTCGTAGTTTTTCCAAAATGATATAATCTGAAAATTAATGTTTATAAGGTTATTTGTTGTATAATATAAAAATGGAGACTTTATGGGACTTTATCATCATCAGGTCATTTATTCCGACTGCGGAATTAAGTACGATTGTCTCTAATTTGTCAGAAGCAAATGATGGATTTGGTCTTCACTCCCGATGCAGTTTGCATATTTGACCCTTACACCCGTACTCACTAAGTTCACAAACAATGCTTGCTTAAGTGAAGCGGCAAATTGAACGCACAGCGTTGAATAGAGCTCTGTGATTGATTCGTCTGTCACCCTGTGCGCCCATGCGCACTGTGAGACCTCAAAGTAATGTTTTTTGAAGACATCTTTTACGATTTTCACGCGAAAAGTGGGCTTATCCTAATTTCGTGCGAAAGGGCCTTACTGAATAGAGAATCTTTACGTTCATTATTAACATAAACTTGGTTAGCGCTAACATCACGGACTTAATTAACCGATTTAAATCACAACCACGTGTAAGCTGTAAGACCAAACACGCCGTTAGCGGTCCCTCTCTGTCGTTCTCGATTCAATAGAATAGAATGAGACAAATGGTGTGGTCGTGTTTCGGTGGCGAGGCTAATCGAGCTGTGAAGGCTTATGTCTCTATTGGAAGATATTTGAAAGTTTAAACTGATAGTGTATTGCCAGTGATAGTTTCGTTAGTATTAGATTACCTGTTCATATGAAATGTTTTTCATTCAGTCTTCACCAAAATTTGGAACATCAAAAAACATACATGTCTCTCACTTCTAATAAATTATTTGGGTTCTATCAGTGCCTCAATACAAACATGTGGCAAGTGCTGAGAAGAAACGCCGGAGCAAAATTAGTGACCACTAGTTGCCAGTGTTCTTTCATAAGATTTTACGAAAAAGTAAAACTATTTGGAAAAACAGTCATATTATTATATCTATCTATTTATCTATCCTTAGGTAAGTCTAAGTACCTATATGCGGCCAGTTGTACATAGTCCTACTACCCTCAGTTATTCTCCATCAATCTAAGTACTCTTTGGACCGGTCCAGTCAAGTGTAACTATAGTTCAACTCTCGTTAACTTCTAAGGAAGCGTTACGCTTTTATTGTCAAAGTGCTTAAATACTATATTCGCTTGCACTTGCAGGTGAAATCACAACCAACTTAGATGGAGAAGCTTATTAGTATTAGTGATAGTAAAATTTTAGTATTCAAGATATAGAGATTCCAAAATCATCATTGACCAGAGCGTGCCATTTTATTTTAATCATTAAGGACGGTACTGTCTGTTTGAAGAAAACGAAAAATTACTCTTTAAGGATGCCAATACACTAACATCACTCATGCAACGAACCCCTAATGGGTAAACAAATGATATGAATCCCAACTTGATGGTGATATTCAGATGTTGGGCAGATTTTGAACATTTCACAAGAAGTTAAAAAAACTAAAAAAAAAACATCTGTTCAATCAAAATTAGAATAATATTTTTTGTTTTAGCACCAAAATTTGGTGGAATTTGTGGTTGGGATAGTCAGCTTACATTGACTACACCACAGCGGATTTTTTGCTTAATTACTCTAAAAAAAAATTTATTGACAGGAAAATTATAGTAATCTTCATCTTCGTGTTGCCACACGCATAGTTATCCCAAGTATTCGTTCAAAACACCCTATTGTTAACGCACCCTTACCGCCTTGACCGTTTTAAAAGAAATATAAAAAATTAATTGTATAAATGTTTGTCAAATTTTAATGTCAATGTTTATAGTATTTGTTACAAGCACTATTGCGGGTGTCTGTGGGCGACGGTAATCACTTACCGTCAGGTGATCCATCTGCTTATTGGCTAAGTCACTTAGAAAAAATAGTTTGATTAATATTTTTCTATCTTATTTACTTCTTATGTTGCTGTAATACCGCTTTATTATCACTTACAACTAGATCTAATTATTGATAGTGTAATTTTTTTATACCCTTTCATCTTACAGACCTACCAAGTAAGATCGTATTTCAAAGTCGAACCAATTACAATAATGACTGCCATTAAAAGGAAATGTTTCAATAACAACTACCCACATACATAAAAACCAATTTTACTGCTGCCCCGAGGCGGTTGCGGCAGTAAAATAACTTTAATTGATATTGCTCGCTAGTTTTCGATTTTTATTGCTCTTTCCTCTTTTACAACGATGGAGTGAAATCTGATTCAATAGTTAAGTACTAATAACCGCTTCTGTGGTCTAGTGGTAAGACCACCTGCTTCAAACGCAGAGATTCCCAGTGAGGGCAGATTTTTCTGTTCGGTTTGGTTGGTGGTAGGGCTTGTTCTAAGTCCGCCTGGCTAGCTACCACCATCTTACCTAAGTCTGTCGCCCGCCATAACAACAATGTTAACAGCATTGTTGTGTTCCGGCAGTTAGAGGTAAGATAACCAGTTCCTCTGTGGTTGAGGATTCTGGTTGAAGCTCACTTCCACTTCGGCCTAATCATCACTTACCATCAGGTGAGATACAGGCCAAGAGCTTCCTCGTTGTGGATAAAAAAAAGTAATATGAATAAGAGAGACCGAGCGAGGTGAGTTATAACAGAGGAGAGTTGTGACACTGTCGATTTTTGGAAACCTATTAATTATCAGCGAGCTCGCAACAGCGCGCATTTTATAGCTCGAGACTTGAACTGTAAGCCTAGGTGCAGACCACCGATTTTTTGTCAGCCGACAGCTTAGTCGGACAGTTAATCAGTTTATGCGTGTATGGAAGTGCGCACATTACATCGTTTTGGTATCGGCCGGTTTAGCTTAGGTGCAGACCACCGATTTTTAGTTGGCCGATAGTTGGACCTGATTCTAATTTGTATGAAGAATCAATCGGTGTAACATGCCGATACTGATTAACTGCCCAACTAAACAATCAGCCAACTAAAAATCGGTGGTCTGCGTCTAGGCCAAATGCGCTCTATTACGAGCTTTCTAGTAGTCAATAAGTTCCAAAAAATGTACAATCGACAATGTAACAACTATCCTCTGTTACTATTCACCTCGGTCTCCCCTCCCTACTTAGTTGATAGGTATCATCTAGGAAGACAAAACTTACAATGGCTTTCCATTGGCTTTGAATTACACACTGTAACCTATATCTAGAAAACTCTGAAAATAATTAATACTGTTGCTACAATTTATTTACATTTTTTTATTAAAATAACAAAGAAAAAATTTAAAAGCTATAAAATTGTAAACAATCTGTGATACAGAAATCCACGTAATCACAGGCTTTTTCCCACGAAACAGGGGGAATATTCCCAAAATAATTAAACACTAATTAAGGCAAATATGAGATCAAAGAAAAATCACGAATATTTCATAATAATAATTGTACCTCCACATAAGACCTATCCTGTACCCGAACGATCATTATTTCCATATAATTTGATATTAAACATAACGATGTCACTCATTAAAATCCACGAAAATATATTTACACAATAAATCCTGACAAATCATCCGTTCTAAGAAATAAGAAACGTTAAGCTCAAAAGAATAAGATGTTACCAACGAGCGATTGTGTAGGGCATAGAATATATGGAATTGTTCAATAAGTAAGGAGGAAAACTCAGGAAGAAAACTCAAGTACTCAGACGAATGAAAATTAAGCTAACAAATCAATATTAACATCATAATTGTTCCAATATTAATTAAAGAAACATCGTAATAATAATATGCACTTCAATCTTGACTCGATTGGAGACTCCTAAACAAACAAACTACATCGATTCAGTATATTCCATACAAAATAAAAGTCAACAGTTCCAATAAGAGTAGGCGCACACCGTTGATTTTTAGTTGGCCGATAGTTGTGCCCGATTTCAAATTGTATGAAGAATCGGCCAAATCGAATCGGCGTAGTGTGCGCACACCCATACATGCCCATACTGATCAACAGCCCGACTAAACTATCGGCCGACGAAAAATCAACGGTGTGCGCCAACTCTAAATCAAATATCAACTTGTGGCATCATTACTTTACTTTCCACGATATCGCAAACATTAAATTTAAATAGAGTGGATCAACATCAAATAGTGCTTCAGCATCATAATACTTGTTTTGAATCGAGAATTCATACTAAAAATGGACTGAAATGTATTTGTTCGCTTGTCACAGTCTTTCAAAAGGAATACACAATAATGTTCTATCTTTATGAAGTGTCCATTTAACGTCAATTTCAATTATTATGATGCCGCTTTTAAAATCACGTGAAACGTTAACACTTTAATCAGAATAAAAATAGTACTTCAAACTAATTGATTGAGCATAATTAATTGTGACTTGTTAAATTATAGGTAACGAATCCAATATAAATACAATAGGTATCTAAGGTCGCGGGTTCAATCCTCGTAAATATAAACCCTTGTGTGTCAAACATCTGTCCTATCTGTTTATATTGGTCTGGGCGTTTTCTTCGTAATAAAAATCTAGAAGTGTTTAATATCGCTTGTCTGGTACCCATAGTACAAAACTTTTACCATAAACAATAGTTGTCTATGGGTGATGATAATCATTTTCCATTAGGTGATCCGTCTGCTCGTTTGCCTCCTGTCCCTTAAAAAACATTCTATACACAATACGAGAGTCAGAGATCAATATTCGCGCTACTGACAGACGCGAATAGTGAAATCGACTTACACGGGACTATTTACATAAAGTCCTTCGCAACACAATGAAAAATCCATTAACTGCAGTATCAGATCCTGGACTGTCAAGATAAACCTTTTCAAAGCCGATCCCCACATCTAATGAAGAAAGTGTTCAGTTGAAAATTCCCGCAGATCTCGGCCTTACAAGAATTGATTAAATCTTATCGCTGCTGTGACAGCAGGATCTTCTCAGCCAGACTAATCATGAAGTATTGGCCAATAACAAAGACAGAGTTGGGATAGATAAGCAAACTCGTTAGAACAAAACAGTGAAAGAGGCCGCTTTGAAAATGTTTATAGAAAAATAATATTAACACTGAAAAAAAATGGTTTGGTTTCTGCTTACATAAACGAAAAATCTTTATTGACACAATAGTTAATACTAAACAAAAACAACATAACTAAAAATAATAATTTAAAAAAAAAAACAAAAAAAAGTTAATGAGCCACTGCTCATATAAAAATAAGGGTAAAACTCAGTAAAGTTTATACTCCTTTTTATTATTTTTTTTGGTATGATGAATTGCATCGTGAATAAAATGCGTTACCTACGTACTACCTAACTATAAAATACAAGTATTTAAAGAATGCCCTTCATACTATAGAAAATAAAAATACATTTTGCTGTTCTAAAACTACTACGGATAAAGTTTACCAGCTTAATTCTGCACTCATTCATCAGTTACCTAATACCTTGCACTGTAAGTAGATTATACGAACATACTCATTACTCTAGTCCCAAGTGGTCTTAAGCCAGTTTTAGAGCTAGATCCTAATGCAACCGACGTTCTTTTACGAACCCTAACGCGGATTCAAAGTCATTGGGCTGGCTGTAAAACCTGCTCTGTGGTATTCGCTAATAACAAACTTCTTGGCCGTTGCTTTAGTCTGGACTCGTTAGGATCCTTTCGTTTTACTCGTAAATTCGTCAATCTACATAGAAAGAGGGATTAGGACCGTAGTTTAAAGTTGGAGTTGCTATTGGTGCAATTGGAAGTATTGACTTTTGAATTGGTTTTCTGTTTGTTCTTGGGTCTTCAAGAATGGGCATGGATATTTGAAAAAATTTACGCCGGGTTTTTTGAATAAAAACTTCAAAGATCTGATAAAGGAAGATTTGACCTCAATTAATTGGGATATCATTTGATCATCAATTATACTTTATACCTACCGATGTTAAGGAATATTTTTTAGCTGATTTAAGTTTTTTTAAATCATCATCATGAGGTCATTAAATTTTAGTCCTTATGGCCCCCTAACTTGAATTGGGAAGGCAAAGTTTTTAATAATTCCTAAATAACCACTTGTCAAAGATTACACTCAATACAAAAAACTATAATTTGTATAATTTTAGAGTCTCTACCTACATCACGAATCAAAGTAATGGTTAGCCATTATTCAGAAAGTGGATGTTTATTTTTTCTTAACTGCCAGTAGTGTCCCTTCCATCGCAAATACCACTTTTTCCTCCTTCCCCTCTTGCGGTTCGATGTTATCTTCTTATTTATAGAGTTGTTTATTTTACATAATTGCTCCGGCTACCTTTTTTATCACGTTCGTATTTTTTGAGATTTCTTTTTTACTATTGTCGTGGAATATGGGTTAGGCCTTTATACGTTTACCCGTGTTTGATGCTAAAGTGGCCAGTTTTGGTCGCATAAAGGTTACTTTATTTCATCATCATCACCTTTTTCAGCCAGAGGACGACTTTTATGCATAAAAAGGC
This sequence comes from Ostrinia nubilalis, assembly GCF_963855985.1. Taxonomy (NCBI): domain Eukaryota; kingdom Metazoa; phylum Arthropoda; class Insecta; order Lepidoptera; family Crambidae; genus Ostrinia; species Ostrinia nubilalis. Next base: position 12,810,251 of record NC_087103.1, read on the forward strand.
AAGTATTTGACTGCAATCGCACCTGGTGGTAAGTGAGATGCAGTCTAGGATGGTACATATCTGCCCTGTAAGTGCCTATTTACGTCTACTGGTAACCATAATCCCTAATTAGGGTATTATAGGAGACTAGGCTGTAGATCCTGGCTTTATAAGAGTGGTGGGAAAGTGTTACAGGTAAGTCCCGTAACTATAGTCCTCTCCCAATGATTATTAAATTGGCCTGTTGACTGATCTAGCGTCTTTCTGCAACCTTTATTAGGTCATCTGTTCACCTTGTGGCTAGACGAGACGTCCTACGCTGCGCTTGCCTTGTTTACTTGTCTCATAAAATAACTTTTCAAAAAGAACCAAAGTCATTTTATGTAATACAAGTGCTGACAGAATAAATAAAAGGCCACGTTTTGCGAAGGTTGCAGTAATTTGTTGGACCAGCGAATCTTCTTGGCACTGTACCCGGTTCGTTACAGATCTTTTGCTATGCTGTGTTTTAAATATTTCACGGTTGGTTTGCTTTCGGTTAAATGAAACAGAACATTGTGGGAGAATGCTTTGATTGAATTGGCCGTGCAGTGGGTAGCCGAATACCGTCTTGGCAAGCGACTCTACAGGAAAATTGGGCAACTATTCATATACGGAAAGTTTCTAAGCATGATTGAGAAAGAATAAATAAGATAGGGTTGTTGCGAGTAAACTAGGTAGAAAACCTGTTCAATGTTCATGTATAATTATTAACTCAGACTTCATTCAGTTAACTTATCAAAAAATACTCGACTCGTATTTTTCACTATTTCATACTAACTAATGAAAATTTAAAGAAGTAAAACGCGCCAAAGTTTAAAAGCAGAGCCCGTGACGTTAAGGTGTGATTAAAAGTGTAGCACTTTGTGACGTCACGCGTAAATTAGGTGATATAAAATGAATATTCGTAAATATATTCGGTAATATAAATCGACTTAGCTCTTTCAAAAATCCAACCCAAAAGTGGGTTATACCAGCCTTTATAAGTTTAATATTTCTCAGAAAATATCGCGGCTTCAGCGAAAACTACGAAACACAAACCAAAACATTTCAAAACGTATGGGGTCGCAGTGACATTTCTTCAACAATACATTATACTTGTCACTAACAAACCTTTTGAGTTATAAGTAAAATACATTAGAGGGGTGTTTGTAAACACCGCCTAAACAAATTTACGGAACCCCATTCCCCCTAAGATCTTAGGCTGGGGACTTGATAACAGCGGAAAGTAAGCCAGCCATGCATTGAGATTTTCTATTAAAAACCTAAGCCCAAAATTACTACTCAGGTTATGTGGCCAATTTTACTGTCCATAGCTCATTTAATAGAGTTTACAAACAAACCCATTTTTTAAAGGACGCGCGCTGGTAGCTTGAAGAGCTTTTCCAGCTTCACCGGGCAGAGTGGCGAGTACAGAAGGTACTCCAGCCGTTTGGCGATCGTCGGTCGCAAATCGACGTTCGCGATCGCGAAAACAAAAAAAAAAAAAACAAACAAAAGGAGGTAACTAATACCTCACATTTTGTTGACTTGCTAATAAAAATACATGTATCATTATGTTACTTGATACTATAATTATTTAAATGGTTATTTAGGATAGTACGTAGATCTACGTATGGTGAGTGGTAGGTACATGCAAACTTGGTTGATTGGTGATACAAAAACTTGAAAATAAAAGCTTCACTAACTCTGCATGCCTCTACATATCCTCGCTGTCATTCAAGCCCCAACTTTACACATATTTTGTCCATATAAATGAATGTAGCGAGAGTTTTTCGTGATTCCGGTAAAATATTTATTTGGGTCGTCCCTGTGAAGTTGAAGTGATATAGGTCGGGCAGGTTTAAGTAAGACTAAATTAATCTTATAGTTCTCAATGTGTTTGAATATATTCTACTGTACCTACTAATCTATTGGTCATCTTTTAATTTTCCTTTCTTGATAGACAGCCCATTACTGCTAAATTAACATAATGATAGTTATGGCTTTATATTAGCAGCGTAGGACGTCTACAAGGTGGACAAAAGATCTCATAAAGGTAGCGCGAAGGCGCTGGATACAGACCGCTACCAACTGGCCATTTTGTAAATCATTGGGGGACGCCTATGTTCAGCAGTGAACGTTCTGTGACTGAAATAATGATAAGATCAGCCTTGTCAAAAGGGGCTATTTTCAATTCGCCACAGAATCGATGCATTACGAAAAAAGCATGCAAGCAAATGTGTAAATTCGTCTTTCGTTCTTACAGCCAAATGACATCCACTGCTGGACAAAGGCCTCCCCCAAGGATTTCCATAATGACCGGTCCTGCGCTGCCCGCATCCAGGCTCTTTCCGCGACCTTCGCCAGATCGTCGTCACCAAATTCGTCTTTATTACCTTCAATATAAGGAATTTTGTAACGTGACTAATCGACTTTGTGGCAAATCGACAGTAACCCGTCAAAATCAAACATATTTAATTTAATTTAGACCACAAGTGGCACTTATGAACGTCAAAATATACTTAGTAAATAAAAAAAGGTAGCCCTTATGGGGCACTTTACATGTCTCCTTATCTTTTGGGCCCTACCGCGCTTTGAGACAAACATATGGCAAGTGCTGAGAAGAAACGCCGGAACAAACTCAGTCACCACTAGTTGCTAGTAATCATCTAACGGTAAGAAAAGTTTGATAACTGCGTAAAATAATAATATGTAATATCCAAAACCGAACCTAAGCACCTACTTATAAAGTTACCTTCCCAGATGCAAGTTCAATTATTGCCTGTTCTGCATCGTAAACTTTTTATCCGAATTTATGGGTATACTTGTTTCTTTATACCAATTTGTGGTAACTCCGTGAGTTACGGCCGAATATACAGCGAGGTTCGGGCCATACGTCTCACACGGCACTTTTATGAGTGGCGTGCGGCTGATGTCCCCTTCAAGAAGCGGTTGCCACAAAATATACGCCCTTGGTGTTATAGGAATAATATGATATGTGGCTGTAGAGCCTACACGAGTTTGTTTATATACTGAGTACGGTCAAGTGTTTAAGTCTCTTCTTCAGGACATCTTGGGATCAAAGCAAAACAAGTATAAAAATTTATAATTATCATCACAACACTAAGGCCATCTTATCGTTATAACTGATATCTGATATGAACAATTTATGGTTCAACATCTTATCGTTCTAATTGGGCAGTTGACACTACTAATCAAAGGACATTTAATTAAAACATGAGCATGGGAGTTTTATAAGCCTAACTTAATGTTTTATGAAAATCAACATGACAATCTCAAAATAAAAGGAAACACTTACCCATACACACAGTTATGAATTTATGTATTGTTAGACCGTCACGGCATGAAACGTGATATTGTGTACTTAATATTATGTTACAAGCTTCATATTTTGTTCGCCAAGTAAATTGATTTCTATGCATTAACAGATTTCAAACCAAGTTTCAATTGAAGATTTTAAATTTTTCAAGATTTCAAGGTCGTAGAATTCATTGGTGTAAAAAGCAAAATTAATAGTCGTTTTGCCGACTGCATATACCTTAATCCGACGAATAACCCGCATACTTGTACCTTGTTTAATAAAAGCTGAGCTTTCATCATATCATTGGACTTTTTATTTGGGCGTAAAGTCTCCCGCCGCGTGGGCGGATGACGTCACGGGCAGCCTTCCAGGTGGAGGGGGGGAGGGGCATATTTAATGTATACGCGTACTGCTCTGCTTTTGACCTTGTATATTGTACAATTGTGATGGCTTAGTGTATTTCTAGTTTTGTTAGACGAAATACAGTGTGAGTCACGTTAAAGTGTACATATGAAAATAGATGAAACTAGACCTATTTTTATCGACAAAAAAGAGGTCAAAAAATTTTTGAGATTTTTTTAAAAAATTTTATAGATTTTTTTTTCTTCCAATTACTTATTGTAAAGAAAACGTAATAACTTTTAAACTAAGCGGAATATCCTGATAAAATAAAAACAGTAATAATGCTAAATAACAGGCGATACTAAAAATATACATAAAATATACAAAAAAGGCCAACAAATAATAAAAAATGATACTTTTTGAAAAAAATCTGCTTTTAAATTCGTGTTTTTTTTGGTTATTTGATAAATTTCTCCAAAAAATGCCCCTATAACTGGTGGTTTTTATTACTTGGTATTATTCTCTATCGTATTACCTTCGTAAGACCAAAAATCGCATGTCTCTATCCCTATCACAACGTTTGCAATGATCGTTTGAACTAAGCCTCTCCGGGCGCGCCATTCAACACTTCGTTAACAACGAAACTGAAAATGGCTCTAGATTTGTAATTTTGATACAGACAAGTTAGATTTCAAATAAAAACAAAAGATTTCGAAGTAAAATAAGCATTTTAATTAAAAATAAAATTGTCTCTAACTGTAGCAGAGAATAATGTTGTGGCAGGCCTTTGTTCAAACGATCATAGCAAATGTTGTGATAGGGTTAAAGACATGCGATTTTTGGTTTTACAAAGATAATACGATAGAGAATAATACAAAGTAATAAAAACCACCTGTTATAGGGGCATTTTTTGGAGAAATTTATCAAATAACCAAAAAAACACGAATTTTAAAGCAGATTTTTTTCAAAAAGTATCATTTTTTATTATTTGTTGGCCTTTTTTGTGTATTTTATGTATTTTTTTAGTATCGCCTGTTATTTAGCATTATTACTGTTTTTATTTTATCAGGAAATACCGCTTAGTTTAAAAGTTATTACGTTTTCTTTACAATAAGTAATTGGAAGAAAAAAATTCTATAAAAAATTAAAAAAAAATCTCAAAAAAATTTTGACCTCTTTTTTGTCGATAAAAATAGGTCTAGTTTAATCTATTTTCATATGTACACTTTAACGTGACTCACACTGTATATTCGGTCCTTTTAATATATTTACGAAGATAAGGTTTTATTTCAGAAAATACAAGTCTGGATAACTCAGATTTACCAGATATTATTAGGTATATTTCTTTTAGTTATTGAAGGCTCTACAGTATTTATTATTGTCCTGTGGTTTTGCTTTCATTATGTATCTAAATGTACGCAAGAGATATAGGCAAGTAGCTATAAAATATGCACATAATATGAAAGTAGAGCAAGAATGAATATAAGAATCAGGACACCTCAAAAGTTTTTGGACTCTTTGAAAAACATCAAGGGAAAACAATCACGCCATTTTTAGATAGAGTATTCGAAATATCGATCACATTATCACATACGTTTCGTAGCTAAATAACATTACAACTATAGTTCTTGCAACTCACAAAGGCGAGTGAGCTTTACTTGTGTGTGTACGTGTACATGCACATAACGATAGTGAAATGTCTATCAAAACTTTTGAAAAACGAACAGTAGCGAGCCACCACACATGTAAGGCCCAGAACAGACGGTGAAACGCAACTGCAACGAAACTGCAACTTTCTGATGATTCTAATGAATGAAACTGAAACTGAAAATTTCAAACTGGTCGCGTCATGTTTGGTCTCTCAACGGACGCTATGGCAGAAACTTAGATGCAACTCAAAAGTAACTAGCAGTTGCAGTTTCGTTGCAGTTGCGTTTCACCGTCTGTTCTGGGCCTAAAACTCACTGGCCTTCGTGAATTGCAACAACTAACTATAACAATACCACCAAAGTCAAATTAGATTTACTGATGTTGGTTCAAGTCGATTGGTAAAATAAAAAAGGCCGTAACTACACGTATCTATTAAAAAAGAAAACCGTATTAAAGGTTTTATCTCTTTTAGATAAACGATCTCAGACATAGGTAACATTACGAACATCATAGTAATAGCGATTGAACAGGAATTCCTTCCGAGGGTCTGAATATTTGAATATAAATGCATGAAAAGGCACGAAATCTCAATAGTCCTACAGATATACCACAGGAATAAGAAATTGGGCGTCTCATTCTATGTTGAAACAATTTTCGTTTTTATAACTGACTGCTATATTTGTTACTTCTGCCCGCGACTTCGTCGGCTCGATAAATAAGCTATCTAACACTGAAAGATTTTTTCAATTCTGATCAGAAGTTCCTACAATTAGCGCGTTAAAGTTAAAAAACTCTACAGCTCTATAAAATTAGCCTGAAAAATGATTGTGTCAACTAAATATCCAATAGTCTTTACAAAAATTAACACCATTGCTTTTTTAGTGCCAAATAACAAAAGAGCATCATTAACATGAACTATTCACTTTGTTTTCCCCCCAAACTTGTATCTAAATCGCCAAAACTTTCCTTTCATAATTAAACATAACTAATTGCTACACTCGTCATTCAGACAAAAACCGTCCATTCATCTCTTTCTAAAACAAGAAACAAAAAAAGAAAAACAATACCTTACCCCTCCTCATCAGATAGAATGAATTAATCAGAGTAGTCACGATCGACCCTAACGATGGCACGGACGGAACTTGGCTTAGCCACGCCAACTTGGCACAACTCCGCCAAACTTGGCCAAGCTAAATGATACTTGGCGATCGATGTTCTCGACAAGTTTCCACGTACGCCGTTATTACGAAAAAGCGTAAAATTATTGGATTATCTTCATCTATTTTATTACACCGTGATTGTATAGTCGCGAACAAAAGCGATGGTAGTAAAAAAGTTTGCTTCTTTATATCTTTTCTTTCCTGTTACAAGTGTTATGGAAAATATTGGCGTGATAAGTAAGTAGACTATTTTATTTTTAGTTATACTTGAGACCAATAAGTTTTTAGAAGCTCATTAAAGGTTAGCAGTGTCGATAAATCCTTTGTGGGCCTTTCAAGGCCTGCAATTTACATGGGACGAGGTTTTGTATAGGAAGTACGGGAGGGCTAAGGATATAATTCTGCAATGTGACTGAGGATTCCAGGTAAAGCTCTCTTTCATCATCATCAATTCCCATCGTTAGATGCAGGCAAAGAGCGTCCCCGTTGTGGTAAAAAAATCTAGTTTTCGATTTTCCATTACATTTAAAACATTGATATAAATAATAATAAAATACCTTTAATAAATTTAAATTTTATTGCCCAGCTTACGAGCCTCAGACCCCAAAGATTGGGGTCGAAAAGAAAAACGATGTAAGTATAAATTTCCCAATTTTCGCGAGACAATCTCGGGTGTTAATATAAATTTCATGAGTCAAGCTATCGCCGCATTGCTGTTTTATTAAAATACTGTTGTTTAGTCCTGATCCATATTAAAGTTTATCCCTTGTCACACCGAATAGACCCTTTATTTTACGTTACACTGTATTCAAAGTTTATTAAAATGCAGTCTTGTAATTAAGTTAACCGTGTATTTTTAACTGAAGCTAAAATGTATAGGTAGATAAAATCTAAACAAAATTAAGTAACTAATAAAATGCGCGGTTGGTGTATTTTTAAATGTACTAAACAAATTCGCTCGTCGTTTGTTAGAACTCTTTAATTTGATTATGGTTATAATAAGTGGACCAGAATGGTCCACTTGAAACGTCACATCAAGTAAAACAATCGGATTTTTTAAAAGTAAATAACAAATAATAATAGGTTCGAAAAAATTGCCTTTGATGTACAAGTACTTATGTTTCACAAAGATTTGACAGTGGATGGATTTTTGTCTCACTTTAAAAGAAGCCCTTGTATTATATTATGAAGACTAGCTACCTATCTAGGCTTTATTAATCTAATCAACAGCAGATACACGTTATCGGATAATCGTTTATTTTGCTTGCAATGCCTACAGATTTGCAGAAAATCGACCTCATTGCATGAACGAATCCCGCTCACCATCCCACCACTGTGTAACCGCGGCCACGGCGCGTGGGCGGCACCTAGTATTACTTATTAAAGGCGCACTGAAAGCTAGCCTGTAATTATCTCAACTTGGAGGATCACCCGTCCCATGGGGCCCGTGGTGTTTAATGCCAACACTTGCCCAACTCCGGAATTTACATTTTATGTCCCAAACTTTGATGCAATTGCGTACTTCTTTGAGAATCCAGGATTTTGTTCATTGTTTTCAATTTCACTTTGGGAGCCGTGAATTCTTTCGTTAAGTATTTGCGCCCGTTTTATTTGCACTGAGCTTTCCGATTAAATTTAAATTAAAAAAAAAAATGTATGAATTCCACTAAGAGCCAAAACAAGTAGGTAGAGTAACGATAAATAATTACTCGTATTGTGTATAAACGTCACATTAATATATAATTTCCCACGTCTGATACGAGAAAGTAAATAATAGTAGTTATCAATTTGCTAGGCGGCAATTTATGCCATATTGAGGTCATGAATATTGTAAATGTTAAAAAAAACGTCAGTAATTTGTACATAGAACAGACGACAACACCTTAAATTTATCACCGTGGCATCTAACCTAATTATAATAAGACCTATTTTGCAACAAAAATGTAGAGTTTTATTTGCTGTCCCCTGTACATAGAAAAACAAAAACAAAAAATACACAAAGAACTAAGTGATCTGTCTGTTCGTTTGCCTCCTATCACATAAAAAAAAAAAAAAAAAAAAAGTGAGGCCTACCAGTAAGACATGTGTCCTCCTTGGTTGTGTCATCGACATATGAAGACTTACCTGAAACAAGAAAGAGAAAATTAATACAAAATGTTCAACATCATAAAAACTAGTTACAGTGAACTGAAGTGGAAAACGCAGCGTGGAACGTCCACCCATAAGGTGGACTGACATCATAAAGGTAGCAAGGACGCTGGACGCAGGCCGCTACCAATCGATCAACATGGAAAACATTGGGGGAGGCCTATGTTCAGCAGTGGACGTCCTATGGCTGAAATGATGATGATGATGATGACAGTGAAATGGTTAGGTACCTACCTTAGTTGGTACAAGAAGATTAAGCTGTAATTGTAAAATGTATTTTTATGAACTCTACATTACTATGCGACTACGTACGTTCGTTGATTGTTATAAGCATTATCTTTCGTAGATCTGATGATTTCTTAATTGTCAACGTAGATTAAAGTGAAGACTGCGTTTTGGCAAGCATTGCTTTAGCTACAGCATCATGGAGTGAAGATAAACGAAAATGGCAGAAGCTATTAGAAGACACAGCATCACTAATATAGCTTAATGGACATTGGAACAGACCTGTGAGAAGGATCTATAGACAAAGAATAGATTGTGATAGTCTGATGATGGTGATGAAATAGGTACAAACTCGACTAATTTGGTACTAAAATTATAATTATTATTTTTTTAATTGTATATATTTTTTGTTTTGTATTAGAATAAGTTAAATATTGTGTAGGTTTTAAGTGCATGTAATTTGGTGCCAAATAAACATTTTTTCTTTCTTTCTTTCTTTCTTTTAATTGTACGTGTTAAAGCCCCAGAAACTTTCAGTATATTAAGCACTCGTAATTCAAAACTCCGGACACAGCTCAGTGAATAATCTTTTCATCCCCACTAATCTGTAGTAAGACAGCCAAAATTCTCCCAGGCCCATTAATTACTTAATGAAACTCGCCAACTTTTAACTTTTTACACAGAATAAAGAATATCGTTATATTCACGCATCAGTGGCAGACTGATGGGCAAACGATTGACAACCGAGAACAAGGGCCAACTTCCAAACAAGAAACTTCGGCCAAAACATCTGCTCCTTTTTACTGGGGACATCTCAAGATCTTCCCGGGGCTTTTAATAAATCACTCCTTGTTATAAAGTTGGTGGCTGACCGACCATTTTTTACCAGCCATTTTTTCCGCTAATGATTTTTTGTTTCTAACCATGTTTTGTGGGAATTTTTGCTGAAGGGTGAGGCTTTAATTAATTTTCTTATCCGATTTGAATTACAATCTTCGTGCCAAATTGATTTGCTTACTGGTGATGCTAGCCTAGAGATTTTATTAAGAACTTTAGACGAACTGAAAACAATTACTGGATACATAATCTAGCAGAAACTTTCATAATGTTTTATAATACCCACATACGTTATAACATCTCGTAATAATAAACTGCGTTTTGATTTTTTTAACTTTTAATGTTTTTTAATTTTAATTTTGAATCTAAATTGTAAAGTAATTTGTAATTTCGTTTGTAACAATTACAAATAATTATGTAAGTAACCTCTAAGTACCACCAAACCACTCAACTAGCTTCAATATTAAGTCAACTCCTCAATTTGCAAAGCACTCTAACAACAAAAATATCAATTACCGCTTCTAATTTCTTAAAAATATTTCTTCAAAAGGAACCGCCTCTATTAGCTTTTTTTCACGCAAAACGTTTTCGGCAAAAGCCGGCAGTATGGTAACTATTTCTTTCCCAAAAGCAATTCTACTCGCAATCACGAGAAAAAACGACATTGCTCCATAAACTTTGGAAGGAGCTTAAATATCTGCTACCTTTTACATCCATTGTTTATTTTATACGCGTGGACCATTCTACGGGAGTCTTATGATATTTTTATTGTACGGTAAACGAAAATGCTTTGTATTTATTATGTCTCAAATTGCGAATGTTTAGAGGTATCAGGGTTCAGTACTAGAAAGCAATTTTAAATTTAACCCATTTAGCCCTACCGTACCCTATGTGGTACGGTATCTTTTTGAAAATATTTCGAAGTACCAAACTGTTGTTAATTTGTAAAAATGATTGTGACGGTAAGCTTAAAGTGATTATTTTACATAAAAATATTTTAAAATATGTTTTAACAAGTGGTTTCGGAAATATTTATGAAATTCCTCGACAGAAAACCAAAAAAATATTTACAATGTATTTAAGAAGGTACAATTTCTTATTACTCATGGTAAATTATGTTATTTATCAATTTTATTTTAAAAATAGAGTACAATAGTTATCATGACTACAAAAAAAATATTATTCAGATTATTTTCATACGGTTTATTCCAGTCTAAAATAGGTGTACCGTATAAGGTACAGTAGGTCTATGCATGAGCATATCGTGCGAAAAAATATAATTAATATTTATTATTTTTATTTGTTTTAGGCTATTGATGCTTCACTATATTGCCACAACTCATGAAAAATTTGATAATTTCAGCAAACATAAAGCAATCTTGGTATTTTTCTACTGCTGTCTTATCAGATGACCGCTAATGATGATCAGATTGACGAAGATTTAGGCGATAAAGATAGTGTCAATGTAAATAATAACCCTCGAGAGTTTTCTTCGATGGATTTACTAAATTTCCATCATCGTGTTGCTAAATGCGATTATGGATAGCACTAAACGTAACAAATCAGAAGAAGTCAGGTCTTCTTCAGCTATCCTCACTAACTTAGGAGAAGGTAGGAAAAAAGAACCAAATGTGGTTAGTATCACAGAAAACGTCTTACAAGATATGCCAAGTGAGATATTAGTGATCATGTGATTTTATTTTTATTTTATATCATACAAAAATAAATAAAAATCTTCTTTGAACAACGACTATGTTTTGCTTGCTTATAGACCTACTGTACCCTATATGGTACGGGCTCCCCACGGCCCCCTATTTATGGATTATTTTTTTAATATTTTTTTCATGATTTTTAGGCTTCCCTTTGTAAGTTTTTGCTGAAAAAACGATATTTATTTACAAAAATAATTATCGGTCTAAATGGGTTAAATATAAAAAAAATACACTATCCCAATCTGAAGCCATCTGAAGAAAAATGACGAATGTATTTGAAGGCATTTAAGCAAGTAAATAGGTAGGTAGTTATCTCCTGAAGACTTTAACTACATGTACTGTGTTATTCTCACGATTTTCTTATTATCAAATTCCTTTAGTTTCCGTGTCAACTGTGCTCATATGATATGAGCATCTGCTTGGATCATCAGGTCGATTAAAGTCCTACAAAATGAATGTGATCGACTCAAGAGTCCAATCTAAAAAACCTGTAGGTACCTACCACAAAAATAAATTTTCAGATTGCAAACGAATCCTGCAAGGTGATTATTTACCAAGTTTAAATTAGCGACTTCAGATAACGTATTTAAACCTTTTTCAACTAGTAATTACACCAGACCCCTTCCACATCGAGACCCACGCATCCCATTCCCGTTTATTTTTTATACAAAATTTTATCGGTTCTGCGAGCGTGCCCTCTCTGAGCAAAATGATTACCATTCGAATCCCGGTAATAGCCATGTATTGTTATTTGCTTAGGTACTTCTGCTGAGTAAACAAGTGATCAGGAGAAGTGATTGTAGGTTAGGTAGGTAGGTAGGATTGTAGGTCGTGATTAAAATGTATCACAGGAAAAGGGGAGAATGCTGTATATGTAGTAAAGTTAGCAAGAATTTTGTAATTTTGTTTGGAAACTCATAGGATGGGTTTGGGTAATCTTCATATGCAAACTAGTAACATGGTGTATACTACCTACTAGTTGGTAAATTAAGTCTACCTAAGGAAGATGTTTTATTAGAAGCTACGCCAGACTTAGAGAAAATATATTTTAGAAGCATCTTAATCAAATTCAGTTTCAAATTCAAATAGTTTATTCAGTACATAGGCCGTTTCCAGGGCACTTATACAAGTCCCAAATATAGCTTGCCCTACCACCACTTCGGGACAACATATGGGCTGGTGCTGAGAAGAAGGTTTATTCTAACACGAAGGATACAAGGTAAAGATAGTGTTTTTCATTTTAGGTTAGTATAGAGTTCTTTTAAACTTCAATTTATTTTTGTATACTTATATTAAGCTCTTTTTCAAACGTTTAAATACGTACAAATGTATTTCATATGAGCGAAAATTGGTCCTATGCTCTTTTTAAAAATAAGCGATAGAGCGGGTGTAGCTTCAAGCAGAGAAAAAACTTTAATCTGAAACCATTTCTAAGATGAGGAGAAGAAAGATGATATTCCAAAGAGCAGTTAAGTCGTCAAGCCTTTAGAAGGACATAAACGGTAGCTCATAAATTTTATGAAACATTGCATATTTTCATAGTCCTTGTCAAGGAGATAGGAGCAGGCTTTCTAGGAAGCAATCTAACGGGCCACGTCTTTTTTCCGTATTTAAGGTAAAAGATAATAAAAGTTATCTTAAACTGTAATCAAGTAGATACACGTCCATATTCACAAACGATGCTTGCTTAAGTGAAGCAGCAAATCGAATGCACAGCGTTGAATAGAGCTCTATGATTGGTTCGTGTGTCACCCTGAGCGTCCACGCACTCTGTGAGACCTCATTTGTGAATTTTGTGAATACGGGCGACACACTCGTATGTTTATCCAAACTCCTATTTTGGTTTAATAAATTATGTATATTACTCGTATTTTAATTGTGTAAAACATAAAGTTTGAACCAAATAAACTATTTTTCTTCCTTTATTTCTTTCTTATTTGCCTCTGGTTAATTGGATAGGGTCGTGTTCCTGTAATGGAGATAAAATATCCTGAAGATTATGAGTCATAATATTTATGTCTACTTCGTTGCTTTTATGCAATTCATAATTACTGTTTTTAGTTGTTCTTGTTATCTTATATCACTTTTAAGCGCACACCATACAAATTTTAAGACCTCTTCCAGACTTATGGACCAATGCAGTAGTGCTGAGAAGAAGCAGGACAAGAAAACCTTACTTTTATCTTGAAATTTATGCTCAAACTCAACTCAAAACTCAAGAGTTTTGAATATCATTGAATGCAGATTAATTATTGTCAAATCATAATTAATTTTATTAAAGGAACCTTTTTAACTATTAAACGTCTTTTTCAGTTTTCCGACAATTTTTACTCTGTTATCAATTTAAAATATGATTAAGTATTTTTCTTTAGTAAGTCTCTTTTTTAGTAAGTTCACAAGACCTTACAGCCTAAGTATACAGCTATGAACAAAATTTGCGAACCCGCGACATTTTTGTAGAGCATTTACTAAATTGAGTTCATGAGCACTTGCTTTAGGTATTCAGGTGTCGGAAAGTTATTCATAACGTCGTATAAAAAGGTCTTTACACCCGCCGACCGTTCGCGCGTTCTGATATCACCTGAGTGAAATTGAGTCTCGTTTCAAAATACCTTATTGGCCGTTTTAGGAACATCGCGTGTGGAAGCTCACAATTTTCAGTGAGTAAAAAACAGTAACAATAAGTTGCGTGTGGAAAAAAGAGTCACGAAGTTGACTGGGAGAGAAGTGGTTAAGTTCGTCTTTTGTACCCTTTTGTTAAAGTTTTAGATAATTAAATTATTGCATTGCAACATCTTTAACTAATAGTTGTAACTTTTCCCAAAACTGTAAAATAAGCTAGCAGACCCGGCGAACTTGGTAACGCCTGTGTTCATCAGTAATAATATAGGATTTTATTGGTAGAAGAGTTTTTCAAATCGGTCCAGTAGTTTCGGGGCTTCTTCAATAGGTACAAACAATCTGCATCCCACTTAACACCAGATGCGGTTGTGGTCAAATACCTGCCTTGTTATGCATAAAAAAAATCAAATCTTTACTAACTGTATTAGTGAAACTTGGGAAATATAACCTACTTAATATGAATCGAAATCGTCGGTGCATCGCTCAATGCAAAGCCCCAGTAACGCACGGGCGTAATAATCACTTCAACATGGCGTTGATGCATTAGAAACTATGAAATAGTGCCCCGGTTTTCGTATTTAATTTTCTTAGCTCGAAGCTTACAGTTGAGAAAATGTTATAGAGTTACTATGAGATTTAAGATTATAGGATATTACTAATTAAACTGTAGGTAAGTATTAAATCTATATTATTATTCTAAACGACGTACGAGATTCAAACTGCAGTCTATGCCAGAGGATTTTGGGTCAGACAAAACCAATCGCGGTTAGCTGTAGTTGCAGATTCTGTTCCCGTTATTGACAAATAATGTTAAAATTCTAATATTATAATAGAGTCATGAATTTTACCATTTACCCAGAAGCCTTCTGCATCTAATTAATTGGAATTTATCAGTTGGAAGTTGAAACACCTTTCTCTAACTGTGGCAACGTCAATAAATAAAAAAAACCGACTAAGAAAAAGATCCAATAACGTACCATATCTACGTCGAACACACATTGCGCTAAGTGCAAGAAAGGCACAACTCAAATACAACGAATTCCGCGCAACCCAAATCCGAGTCCATCAAATTTGTTCCGCAAACATTCGCAGAGGGCGCTACGATCGATTCCTTTGTCGGCGTCGGAACGTGTTCTAGTGGACAGTTTTTGGATTGTGTCGTTATGTGATACAGTTGTTCCGTTATGATGAGCTATTATTAAATAGGCCTGAGACGTTTAAATCTTAATTCTTATTTTAAAGCTTGAAACAATTAAATTCTTCTTTAAAATTTTGCATACTTCGTCGCTTGCCTCTCTAACTGACGTATCTGACATTTTTTTCGAAACTGAGTTATCTACACCATCTTAATCAATTTCGCAAGACGAATCAATCTGTCTAATCGCCTGAAAATTTTGCAAAATGTCAGTTACTACATCAGTCTAACTGACGAGACGACTTATCGGGGAGAAAAGTACTAATAAGGTACCAAAATATTATGTACACTACATAGTCCTCTGCTAGATAATATGTAATATGGTAGCAAGGATAATTAATTACAAGCATCACTTATGCCTAGTGTAAAAGTCAAGAAAAATACTAAACTTGAAAACAACGTTAGAATAGATATCATATCAAAATAATAAAAACGCAAAACCTGCATAGATTGTTTCGGAAAGAAAATTCTTGATACTCTTGATTATTTCCCGTATTTCATTTTACACTATTCGCACTTTCCGGGAAAAACTGAATGTTTAGCAGGAACGTATGAAACGGACATTTCTACACAGTAAAAACTGAAAATATCACTTGAATTTTAAACAAGTTCAGTATTTACACTGCAAGATTAATGTTCTTTTAATTTGGGCCACTATTCCTCGAACTGTTACAAACATCGCACTACTAAACCTTCAACTGACCGATAAAGTTGCCAAAAGATAATGTATGAAAGAGCTGATTCTACAGAATCGGTGATATTCTAGTTTTTTGGCTTCTTAGTATTTGGGAGATTTAAAGTGGTAGTTCTAGTACAAATATCTTCACACGTTGCACTAGTTTATTCAATTCTAGATCTTAATGCGATGCAATTAAGAACTCAGTCTGAATGGTCGTGCTGATGACAGAACATTAAAGTAAGTAACCGGTAGAAATGAAATTCTTGATCTTCTGAACGTAAGAAAAACTTAATATAAATAATATCCACCTAAGTATTAGTCATCATAGCTTTATTTTTTGTTGGCCTTCAAAGGGTCCTACGACAGTTGGCGTGATGGACACAGGATATTAAATGACCCATGGCTTGGGTCGTTCTGGCATATTTGTATGCTAAAGTGGGCCATTTATGAACCTAGACTAAAAAGGTTAATTAGGGTCAAACTTTGCCTTCACTGGATTTTTTTGGCATTCATAGGAGTTGCAGTTAAGGAAAAGTGAGGTATGTATTTCCGTAGATAGTTTTTTACCAGGAAAATACTTATTCAGTCAGAGATGAGGTCATCGGGACTATTCCCACCTCTTTTCCACCGCTGCAACTCCTGTGTAGCCAGGATCTACAGCTTGACCGCCAATAAAAACCCAAACAGTGCAGGTCAAGTTTGTCCCGAGGGAAAGTTAAACAAAGATGAGGTCAGGCGTCTTTTTAATCTCTAAGAGCACACCAATTTGTAGTCAAATGTTGGTAATCAATTTATGATTTATTCATATTCTCACTCGCCTGCTTGCTTTTTACAACAAAACCCTGATGTATTTTCATCCGTTAACCACACAGTAGGCACATCACTATCACGAGTATTTATTACGTCTACAGCTACAACAAAGCATCAGCAAAATATGAGAAAATATATTTGCAAAAGTTTCTTACACAGATAAACTAGTCCGGCCGATCTCATTGTCCTGTGGTACCATTCAAAACAAGCGTGACGTCAGAGATAAGTCAATATACAGATAATGCGTGTTGTGAGCGACGACAAGTAGGCCCTGACAAGTTTGCCAGAGTCAACTTGCGTAGGAACTTGAGGACTTGGGTGGTGCAAGTAATAGACTTATGATCTGGGTTACGCACAATGGAAGACGTGACATCATACAGTACTGATTGATTATTACTCACTCTTCCCTTAAATTTCATAATAGTTTATTTTTATCCACAACGAGGAAGCACTCTTGGCCTGTATCTCACCTGATGGTAAGTGACGATCAGGCCGAAGGTGGAAGCGAGCTTCACCCGAAATCCTCAACCACAGAGGAACTGAACGGAGTTTAAGGTTTCGGTAGAAAAGAATGGGGCCACCTCCACTCTTCCCATGGATGACGTAGGAGGCTAAGGGAACATCAGTGCTCTCCAACCCGAATAGTCCAGCGTAATGGGTATAGGTCAAATCCTCCATTTGTCTCTAGTAAATTGTAAAGTTTTTGGAGTAGAGACCAAATGACCTGAAGTCGAGAAGAAATAAACGATAGGTAATGGTATATTTGATAGTGTAATGATTCTCATGACTGTTTGATTGATACCAGCTTTTGATATATTGATGAAAGAGCTTTTATACCTTATCAAATTTACTTAGGGTGGATTCAACCAAACAAGAGTAAATAATCTCAGAATATTTCCCATACTGAAACTGTCAATGTGCCAGTTATACCAGGAGTTATTCTCGGATAACAGTTTGGTCGAATTGGGCCTAAAACTAACAAGAATAACATTAGTAACTCCGATATTTTCCATTCCAAACACAGTCATTTTCCGTCTCAAATACTGACCACATCCCAATCACAATTAGGTCTGACATTCATATGAAAATATTGATCATAAAAAGTCTTCAATCCAATTCTCACGCTCGTAACTCCTGACTTGGGCCACAGTTCACCCCCTCTCAGTTTCGACAACTTTCGTGAAATCGCGATCAATTTGGGCGTCTCGAATCTCAAGTAAGAGGTTAAAAGTACTAAGGAGGATACGATTTTGAGGGTAGGATAGTTTGTAAACGGAAAATGGTTTTGTCTTTAGAAATACTTGTAAAATAAGGCTAATAATAATGCTAGGAAACAAATCATAATAGTACCTACTAATCTATATTTCAATAGAATAGTTCGCTGTAACAAAATTATATTTTACGTCATTTGAGAAACCTAAAATGGAACTTAAAAACAATACGAGTATGCTTCGAAAAAGCCTTTTAAATGAGAATTGATATTTTGGTATTAAAATCTAAAGGTAATATTTAAAAAACATAACCCTCCTTCTGGCGCAGTCGGGTAAAAAATGAATCACTAAAACTAAACTCTATTAGTCTATTATGGTAAAACTAGCAAATACCAGCGACTAATCCTTCCTCACACACTTACACGTTTGATAAACATACTCGTAGTAGCTTAAAATTTACCAACCAACAAAACACTGACTAGTTCCCTAAGGCCCAGAACAGACGGTGAAACGCAACTGCGACGAAACTGCAACTGCTAGTTACTTTTGAGTTGCATCTAAGTTTCTGCCATAGCGTCCGTTGAGAGACCACACATGACGCGACCAGTTTGAAACTTTCAGTTTCATTCATCAGAATCATCAGAAAGTTGCAGTTTCGTTGCAGTTGCGTTTCACCGTCCGTTCTGGGCCTTACACAAATGAAAACTACTTCGGATTATCTTCTGCAATGGGTCGATTTTAATGTCGTTTGAATCATTACCATAGCATACACTTCGACACTTAAAGACCACGCGAAAAGAAATAATTCTCTACTAGTTAAGTGTTTGCGAGGTTTTTATCTGCATTTAAACTCACCGAACCGTTCGTATTTCTTTGAAAGACCACAGTAAAAAATGATAGTAACACCACTTTATATTAGCACTTCGTTTTGCTAAAACTATCGAGCTATGCACTTCTTCTGCAATATTTGCCTTACGCTACTGTAACTTAAATGGAACTCAATTAATTTAAATTCAAGGCAATTATTTTGTATTCTTCTAATACACCACTTCTCTAAATAAAGAAGTTTGCAAGTGGTGGCGACCACTCAGTCAATCTGATAATTTTATTATTTAGTTTCATTATGTAGGTAACTTCTGCTTACTCTAAAGATAGGTTGGTTATTATTGTCAAAGATGAAAAAAAACTTTCAGCAAGGGAATAGTACCTAGCTAGGTACGCGTCCTTGCTTCTATTAGAAAAATTAGAACTAGTCTGGAACGTTTTACTATTTTACTTCACTATGGCAAAACGAGGTTTATGCATTCAGTTCTCTTACAAACACTCTTTCATTCGCAAATATCGCTTTAAAATGGCATAATCAGCTTGCTTGAATTATTTATGTGTCTTAATTTTTAAGACGAGAGTCTAGACTGGAGTTATGAATATCTTGAAGGATTTGTTAGCTAGGTAAGTAAATAATTCGCGAATAATAAACAAAGTGTATTCTTTAAAATTTTCAATTTAAACATCTGGAATTTAAAATACTCTTTTGTTAATCAAAAGCAGGGAATTTCATACTATACTAATAAAATGCTACAAGCACAATTTGCTATGCATTTTTGAGATAGAGATAGCATCGTGTCGTGCATGACTGTCTAGGATATTATTAATTTAATTTTTTATTTTGAATAAGTAGGGAAAACCTGGAAAATTACACCTGTATATCACATTATTAACTTAAACCCACAGTCCAATACAAACTAATCAAATTTATTAATAGTAAAATACAGACAACAATAGATACCCAGACCCTCATTATACCACCAAAAGATGCTTAATTGGAAGAATACAATCATTTTTATTGACGTCAGTAATAAAATTGCCTCGCAAGATCGTAATAATATGGCCACACTGGATGACAGAGATGTAGGTAATAAATTATTACAGATATGCAAACACCATGACCAAATGGTCAGAGCCATAAAGAAGCCAAGCAAGCAACCGTTTAACCTCATAAAACGTAACAAAAGCTATTAGGGGCACCATCGATTCTAATTATAAGAATATAAGCACTCAGCAATTATCAACGCTCGCGGTGGTGAAGGCCTCTCCACTCCCATTACTGGGAGGACCCTCACACGGCCTCCTACAATTACAATGGCTTCTTTGTCCCTCGATGACGGAAATTAATTGACAATCGACCCTTAATTGATGGAATTAGAAGCACACATGCAATGATCGATGGATGGGAAACAAAATGCGTATGGGATGTGCTCGTAATTTGAAAGGGAACTTGACTCTGGCATGTTAATTTCTGATTGATAGGAATGTACTATCGGCCACAGTGTTAATTATCCATTACCGTTGTTGCTCTCGCTCTCATCAAATGGGGATTCTTTGCGATAGAACGAGACGACATCACCGGCAATGGGTAGTTAACACTGTTGCCGAGAATACCTACTATTTCTGGACTGATCTAGGAAATGTTGACCAAACCCTCCATTTGTCTCTGGTGAATTGGAGAAGGTCGTATTCCTGAAGTGGAAACTAAACACTATCTTTGAGGATGAGGTCGAGCCGTTTACTGTACTTCGTGTTTTTGGATACAATACATGCTGAGCTTAATATGCTGCCTTTATAAACCCTGAATTTTTATACGGTATATTTCATGTCGCGAAAGGGACTAGAGATATTATGAGAAAAGAGGGGTTATTTTTTCAGTAAATCCTCATAAGCAATTTATATTCAATGGTGTTAAACACTAATGGCCATCATCAGACATGCCAATGACACCAAAAAAACAGATCAGGCTAATCCAACAAAAGAACATAAAAATGTTTACCATCTATTTTTTGCTCACGATCTGACGCAAAAAACCCGAACGGAAAACAACGGGGAGTCGCAACAAAAAATTCCCTACAACCGCGAAAATGTCCGCCGCAATGTATTCCGCCTCACTAGTTATATTCTGATAAATGATTGCTGTGATAAACTGTTCGTGAAAAGCCTTTGTTTTTGCCTCCCGACTCCAGTTGTGGGAATATGCATGCGTTGTGCTGGTGACAATTTGATTTGTCGGTTCTTAGCTGATACATTAACATGTTTTTGCTACGCATCGAATGTACAGGGAGCACACCAAACTACTTTATTGACAAAGAACAACATTTTTACCCTCTTAGTACATTTAGGCTGGGTTGCACCATTACTTTAACTTTGACAGACGTTAAAAGTCCGTCCAACTCCATACCAATTATTATGGTTTGGTATTCCGGTTATGGTTATAATTACAGTTAAAATAAGCTTGTGCAACTCAGCCTTAGAAGTTACCTATGGCAAAAACTTTGCCAACGAGTACCTACTCGTATAACGCTCCTGTTTTTTTTTTGTGATTGATATAATAATGTGGGTTATTGAGAAAAAGCTATCTGGTAACTTGGGTATTTCTACGCTTATAATATACATGCACACATCACAGCTAAGTTCATAGACATAAAAATGCATTAAACTTCATACCCACTAGCCACTAGCCATGGCAGCTATTGTGATGTGTAAGACTCCCCCTGCCAGAAGGGCAGAATCCCTGAAAATCTGACGGCTCCCTCAGTGAGTGATATGAGTTGGGGGAACGAAGGATAGTATCTTATCCTCTAAGGAATTCAAATCTGCAAGTGATGTAAAGCCTACGTAAGCCCCAGGACAAATAAATGACGATAGAAGGTATGCTACTGTAAGTTGTATCAACTAGAACATAATGTTACTAAGGCTGGGTTGCACCATCTTACTTTAACTTTGACAAACGTCAAAAATCTGTCAAATTCCATACAAAAAATACCGGTTATTGTTATAGTTACGGTCAAAGTTAGGTGGTGCAACTCAGCCTTAAAGTTGTGGATTTTCGAGATATTAGCGATATTAGGAGGGGGTAGTGTGGTTGGGTACTTGTACCGGCGTCATTAAGCGGAAATTTTATCTTTTTAATATCTAATTATGGATTTCCGCAAAGTAATGCCTGATACTTTTAATATTAGTCTCTTTTTATTTCCAAAGGAAAGAAAGAGATATGTTAACTTTTAGTTATATGGACATTAAAAGCGATATAATTTCATTGCAAGCATTTTCTCGATACTTTTCTAAAAAGGAATAGAACTCCAATAAAACCAGACTGTTGTAGTACCTAAGTGGTAACAGAACTTTTGTTCAGAGTAAGCTTTAAATCTAGTATCGTATTTAAAATAAATTCTGAGTCTTTTCGCAGTATAACTGTCGGAATTTATTGCTTTAGGAACATTAAAGATTAAAAGTAAGAGAATCTACAGGTCTTCTAGTGATGTGAACGAATACTCGATTGAGATTTTTCTGATGAATCCATTTTTTTAAAAGGTAAACTATATTTTAATCTGAAGAAAATTGTAACAAGAGCTTTCGTAAGTTTATTATACATTTACCTAAGTAGGTAAAGATATATCAATTGATTATTTATTATATCGTCCACTTGCGACTTGATATCTCGAACAAAACTATACTCGTAGTTCGAGATGTTACCCTGTCGTCGCAAGTAGACGCTATATCAAAGTAAGCAGGTACCTACGACTTTTTTTCATGGCTCAATCATGGATCAATTTTGTATGATATTAATGAATTTTACACGCGTATGGTGCCAGTTAATCTCAAACACCAAGGAAATGTGTTAACAACAACCAATAATTTTCAGTTTGAATTATTAAGTCCTATTAAATAAAATATAAATAAATTAAGTTTAATTGTTAGGCATTTAAAAATCACGTCGATTGTATATTATCGTCCCATCGACGACACGACGTTGCGGGTTTTATACGACAAGCGATATTAAAATTATGTTTTCATTTTGGATTATGTTTAATCGGTAGGCATTTAAAAATCTTATCGATCTTTAGCGTCCCATCCCTAGCCCACGACGTTGCGGGTTTTATTCCGCGGAGTATTGTCCGCTTATCAGCGGTTTTAAATTGTTGACGGTGGACGGTAGATTTATCACAACGAACGTTTTGTTTTATTGTTTTGCCCGTCTATCTAACGTTTAAACACATTGTTTGATTTCAAATGTTTTTTGGATTTCAATTCTTTTGGGATGTTCTTGATTACATAGCGATTTATCGATCGTCAGAATTTTCTATTTCTAGAAAAAGTTTTACAAACTGATACGGCCTCAAACCTACGGATAATGACAGATAGGTCAAAACAATGACCGCATTATTAAATCTACTTTCACTGAAAATTTAATAATTTTTCGTAGCATATCATGATTTCTTAAATCCATTATTGTGTTTACTTGGATTTCCAAATCAATTGTAAAATTATGCGTTTACACCATTTTAAATTTAACATAATATCATCACGTTTTTGTGTTACATTTTGGCGTTGAATCTCGGAAGTTAAAAACAAAAACGTTTCCCGAAACACTAAACTCAACGACAAGCCACAATCAATCAAGCAAATGCTTAAAACAGTGACATTATCCCTAAACGCTACATCCAACGATCAACATTGACTCAACGAATAATTCTAGCAAAGTTGATTCGCGTCCAAACTCAGCCGTTCACTTCATCTGCTTACTTAGTAAAGTATGCAAACGCAGCGGAACTCTGTCTACTACTTACTCACGAGTCTTACGACATTACTCGAACTTGTTTCACGCTTTTTCCAATGCAGAAAAGGGAGGAAATTTAATTTGCGAAGCGTTCCGAAGCGCACGAAGTTGACCGGTTGCGTAGTTCGCAACTGTTGTTCGACATAGTTGTAGAGTCTATTAGAAATACGTACGTGTTAACAGTTCACTCTCTCAAGTGGTGGGTGAAGGAAGGGTGTGTAACTTTGTATATTGGCTTCCAGTTTTTGGGAGGCTTTTTGTAGTAAGTAAAAAGCAAAGTTGGTTTTTTTAAGTTTGTTGAGGTGATGCGGAAAATGCAGATTGGAAGGAATTGTTTGGAAATGCATTAGGTACTTTAAATTAGCCATTAATGGAAGACACTAAGGTTGAGTTGCACCATTTTACTTTAACAAACGTCAAAAATCTGTCAAACTTTTTTTATGCATAACACGGCAATTATCGCTCCTGATCTTAAGTAGGATGCAGTCTAGGATGGTACATATCTGCCCTGTAAGTGCCTTTTCAAGGCTAGGGGCCTTGAAAAGGCCCGGATTATAGTCTTCGGGAAAAACTCCATACAAAAAACACCGGTTATTGATATAGTCACGGTTAAGAAGTAGGTGCAACTCAGTATATATCGTGAGCAAGAAATATACACAATAAAACGAAAACATTTAAGTATTTGTCAAATAAAATTATACATTCAGCTTTCGAATGTTGAACAATAAATTGATACTTTTATGTTTATCGCAAGACGTATCGGTCCAATCTCGTAAAAGATTATTGAATACCAATTCCGATATAGTAATCATCATACTCGTATACAATACAATTTTAATGCTAACCATTGCACGACTCCGTTCACCATAAAACTCCATGGTCTTATAAATTTAAAACATTGTTCCTCACACAATTCCCACACATTTCCCTACACTAGAGTGGGAAAGCAGCCATGATAAACAACCCCCAAAACAATGCCACAATGTGATTTTCATACACATTAATTGTAATAGAATTTATGCTCGTAAACTGAGGCAAAAGTAATTAAACTCGTACGTTTGGAGAACTATGTTACTAATTTTAATTACAATTATGTGAGGAATGTTAATAAGATGACCCTGCATGGGGAAATAAATATACGGAGCAATTATTTTGGGGTCTTTCTGCAAAAAAGTGTAAAAGAGGACACAGAAGAAAGACGTAAAAGAAAAACAAAACTGTAAAATTTTATTTCGAGATTATTTGCGATTGCGGTTAAATACCTGCCTTGTCTTGCATAAAAAAAAAACTATTGGCGGACCGACGACCTCATAAATGTAGCAGGAAGGCGCTGGATGCAGGCCGCTACCAACCGGACATTATGGAAATCATTGGGGGAGGCCTGAGTGTCGGAAAACTAAATTCCTCACTCAATTCTAGAGGCACGAATAAAAAAATGCCGTTTCAGACGCAAAGAAAAAGAGACAGGGAGCTCCAAAAAGGGCGTAAAAGTACATGATCTGAATTCAACCGGGTGAGGACGCCGAATTAGGACAAGCTGTAAACTCACTCCCTAAAATTTAGTTTGGACGTGACAAACATAAAATTTGCTAAGTACGTGAAGTATGTTGATCTGGGTATATGTTTTATGTGCGGATGATATTTTACGGCTTTCTTCGGGGCTGACGCGTACACGAGTGTTTGGGTGGTAGGTATATAAAGTTGGGGAATGTAGGTCAAAATGTAATTAATATTGAGTGAATTTATCCTCTGGTTGGTAACAGATATGATTTACCAATTTCATAAGCTCTAGTCAAGTAATTTTATGATGGTTTCTAAAAATGCGTACCTGATTTAAATATAATTAAGTTGTCTGTTCATCGGATATTAATATAATATGAATGAAAAATAGTTGGTGTCACGCCTAAGACGTTAAGTATACGTGCCGCAGTCAGCTAGTTTAGAATATTAAAAATACTGATTTTCATGTAAACAGCCACATGATTCGAAGAAAATTACATAAATGCTTCAGGGGAGACTTTTCCTCTGACTTGAGTTTTATGGTCGTGTTCACCATCAATCCCTAATTTTTAAGTGACCCCTATGGTAACAAATAACAGGAATTTTGTTTTCATAGGGGTCTCTTAAAAATTAGGGATTCATGGTGAAAACGGGCATTAGACTACCAGAAAAGTATAATTTGCGGTATAAAATTTAAATTGAATTTATTCTGTTTTATTTGAACCACCGGTTATGAATTGCTCGGCCATCAATTAAATTTTCAAAAACTTTCCCGCTTGTTACGAATTTGTCTGATTGTAGACCTCTTTAGCTTTACAAGAGTTTTTAAACACTCCGAAACCTTTCCTCATCGAGCGAAATGAAAGTGGAATCTTAACAATCCGTCTTTGCGCACAAAGCGAACGTTCTCGGCATATTCTCGACCTTGTTGCGTTGTTGTAAGGAATTTTCGAATTACAAACGAGTTTTCCAGCAGCACAGTTATCGTGGTCGGATTTTATTTGAAAACTTTTTGCAGCCGTTGATTATTGGAAGTTAAAATTTTCTTTTTGTTGCGTCTCGGATCGGTCACGGAGGCGTGATTCTGCGAAAGGGCTGAATTTCGTATACAGTTTTATTATGTTTTGAAAAAATTTGCCCAACTTTTGTGCCTCTTGACAAGAGCTGAGTGAGGTATCAACAAAAGTTTCGGAACGACCCGCGAAGTTTTCGTGTTTTCTTCCGAATCAGAAGTATGATGGATACAAATGTTCATGTTTTGTTTTGAGCCCAACTGATTATGGCACCGAGTCTAAATTAACATTGATTTGGCTTCTGATACTTTAAGAATTTAATTAAAGAAAGGACATTTTTAGATATTAGGAGTGTAGGTAAGTCACTGGAAAACGCAGCGTGGGACAAGGTGAACCGATGACCTCATAAGGGTGGCAGAAAGGTGCTGGATGCAGAAACTACTAACGGAGCAATATGAAAATCATTGGGGGAGGCATATGTTCAGCATTATAGACGTCCTGTGGCGATGAATGATCATCATGATGATGATAGGTAATTGATTTCAGTCTGGATTGATCTGGAACTCTTTTTCACCTAAAATTATGCATTTCATCATAATCCAAACTTCACTGATAGCTTGTTAAAACTAAGAAATGCATCGTTTGAAACGAGAGAGTTAGCAACTCCGCAAAACGATACAAACTTAGGTTATGAAAGTTTGAGAGGCAAATACAAACATGCGCAAAGCCGAGATACATATTACGTACAGCTGGATGGTTATTTAGCCGTTTTTTAATCCAAGATGGCGCTGATGGACGTTTGAAACGAAATGGAAATTGGTGAAGTTCGGAGCACTTATGACTACATATTTTTTTGCTGTTATATCGCACCTTTCTAAATATTACATATAACTCAAAGTTGACTGACTGACTGAATGATCTATCAACGCACAGCCCAAACCACTGGACGGATCGAGCTGAAATTTGGCATGCAGGTAGATGTTATGACGTAGGCATCCGCTAAGAAAGGATTTTACAAAACTCCACCCCTAAGGGGGTAAAACGGGATCCACGCGTACGAAGTCGCGGGCGGCCGCTAGTTCGACATAAAGATGCTAGAGTAATTAATTAAATTTTCCTTAAGAATCCAAAATTTAGAGCCAACTTATAAATTATTTGTTTCGTGAAAGTCTATGGGGTAGGCTTTATTATTTCGTAAGCTTGCATTACAATCGCCTCCTCATACTTTAAATTGAAAGAAAGAAAGAAAATAATTGAATGCTTACTGAAAATTAACATCAAATTATTTCCCTGAATTGACTGTAATTCAAGCATCCATCGCATCAAAACATTGAGAAAACATAAGGCAAAATTCTACATCTAGTTTCAAAGTAAAAAAACCATGTCCCTTTTCCATTACATAAAGAGAAAGTTAAGTGAACATCTCTCAATACCAACTCTCATGGAAAAAGGATGAACATTTCCAGCGATTACGTTTTTGAACGTAATATTAAAGATTAATGCTAGTATTATAAAAGGAATATGTATATGAATATGAAATATAGTAGGGATCTAAAAGTTGTTTTCGTTCAATCAGGAGGATTGAGAATACGCGATGATGCGTGCTTTTGTTTTGTTTCGGTGGCTTTGGGTCAAAACTTATAGGTAGTTTTTGTAATGTGTGTCTTCTGAAGTAAGTATAAAGTTTAGTTTGTTTTGAAATAAGTTCAGGATCGGACACAGTCTGAAGTCTCCGCACTCAGTCTGGCCAGCTCTTAAGAAGTGTAAGCCGAATCCTTTATTTGCCTATGGTAAATCAGAGAGGGGCCGGAAGACGTAGTGTGGGCAGACCCCCCACTAGGTGGACTGACGATCTGGTGAAGGTCGCAAGAGGTGCTTGGATACGGGCGGCAAGGACCGATCGTTGTGGAAATCCTTGGAGAAGGATTTCCACAGTGAACAGTCCAGCAGTGAACTTCATTTGGCTGAAACGAGAAGCCAATAAGATGAACTTCAAGAGCCACCTATTGGCCTCTCTGATTTCGTTCGTTCATTCGTTTCAGCCAAATGAAGTTCACTGCTGGACTGTTCACTGTGGAAATCCTTCCCTGAAGTGAAGACTCTGAGAGGTTTTAGATGATCATTATAAATAGAAAGGTTTCATTGGTTTGCTCATTACCATTTTACTATTGGTTCTAGGGAGACCTCCTTTACAAGTACAACACAGTGAAATTAATAAATCTAAAAACTATATTCTATATTATACGAGTTCATTGTAATCAGCAGGAAAACGTGATATACGCGGAAAATGCAAATGTGTTTTCTAGCACGGATCATACTAAGTTTTCAATACCCGTGATATCAAATTTCAATCGAGATATAATAGTAAACCCAACTTCAATACACCTCTGCATTGTAATGCCTCTAAACAAAACTGATAAACTTCAAACCGGTGCCTTCATTTGAATTCAAATTAAATGATATTGGTACGGACGACGGCATATCAAGCTTTACTGAGGTATCTTATGTAGTTGGATTAAGGACGACTTTGGAATAGAAATGTATAATCTGACGTGCTTCCAATGTACGTAAGAAACTTGTAATATCAAGTCGATACATTATCTGCTTTGCCGAGCGAATGTTAAATTTTACAGCATACCTTTAGGTATTGATATTAAGTTTGATTAAAATCCATGTTTTGAAAACAAGATTGTTATTGTGATGGCTATACTTTTCCAAGAAAGAAAGAGTAGAAAGAAGAGAGAAGTAAAGAAAATATTTTGGTATATTTCAACATTATAATCTCACCTAGTCTATGCCCAATATCACTGTGAACTCATATGTTTATTGTATTTGCATTACTAAGCATAACCCGTATTCACAAACATTGCTACGAGGTCTCACAGTGCGCGTGGACGCACAGGGTACACCCGTATTCACAAACATTTCTATGAGGTCTCACAGTGCGCGTGGACGCACAGGGTGACACACGAACCAATCACAGAGTTCTATTCAAAGCAGTGCGTTCGGCAAGCTCGTTTGTGAATACGGGCGATAAAGGTTTAATACATTTTTAGGCTGCATTTCAGGTTTGAAACCTACATTTTATGCCTACTCAAAATCCGCTGCAAAAATCAATAATCACACCCACATTAAAAATACGTGCCAAATCTAATAAAAAATTCCTCTAACGTGTCTTAATACTTGTAAATAAAAGTACCGTTCGACACGGGTCGGTTTGACGACGGTCGGATAACGCTTATAGGTAACAAAGTGAATAAATAACGTTAGCTGATTTAAGAATGGATGTTCTGTGAGGTTTTTGATCTTTGCACGCTCTTGTTTTTTTTATGAATAAGTAATGATATTGATTTCGGACGGGGCTTGCTTGGGATGATTGATATAAATAATACTTTGTATGTACGGACGATAAGATATCAATATAAGGTTTCCTATAGTTGTAAATGGTGCGATTTTGTAGTCAATTTGTAGAGTTCAGAATATCGTTATTGATAGTGCGACTACAATAGAACAGGGTATGCATGGTTGGTACTATGCATACCCTGCATTCATGTGGTCATGAAGATTGTAAGCAGGTAGGTTTGGTAAAATTTGTCTATTTTCTTAAAGTTTCAATATATTAAAAAGAACATCAGACTGAATCCGTACTAATCTGTTCTGTCTGTTAAGTACTTTTTCACGCTTAAACTACTGAACCGATTTAGATGAAATTTGGCTAGAAATAGTTTGAAACCCAAAAAAAACATAGAATAGTTTTTCGAAAAGGGCAAACAAGCGCAATAGTCTTCTATCGCAAATTGAAATTCACGCGGGTGAAGCCACGGTAAAAAGTTATAGATGCACACTATATTTTTGATTCATATTTTTCCACCAAGCGAATTTTAGGTCGAAAACGCAAACTCTCTCCTTAATACAAATATTAAAAAGAAGCTAAGGTATGTAGAAAGTAATCACGATATACACTTCATATACAATTTTGTTTAAGAAAACGCTTTTCCGTATCGCATTTCCATGCGAAATTCACACCTTTTACGGAAATGGACTCTATGCCGTTCACTGAAAGTTTAAAGCGCTGTAACTTTGCAGCCTAAATCGGGGTGTAGTCAGCAAAAAAATATAATAATACAAGAACGGCATTTATTATAAAGATTGGGCAAAAATCCACCATGTGGAGTCACGTTTCGGAGGTAATGACGTCACGCACATACTCTTCTGGGCGCAGACTAAGCATAATGCGCGAATATTATAGCACAAAGTAGCATAGTTTGATTTTTGTGTATCAAAAGAAATACGTAGATTTAAAACTTAGTTTCTATCAAAATTTAAGAATTTTCATCTTTCGTGGTAGCCAAGTCTGATTTTTTTATAGAAATAATTTTGTGGCGTAGTATTGTAAGACATAAAATTAAAGTGCTTTTTAAAAGCATACTTATAAAAATAAAATGAATTTTATGACTAGGTATTTTACGTTAATTTAATCACATTTATTAGATGCTCCATCCAATCCCTTCAAAATAATGTATATTCAAATTCTTGATTAGCGTGTATAATTATGATATCTAACTACTAAACTAGACTTTATAATCAAAATTCTCAATAAGATTATGATTATTGCTTTCATAGTATTTGGTATGTAATATTAAAGTTTGCGTATTTCATCTCAATAGTTACTAAGTGAAAACAAGGCTTTATTGCAACATCTCCAGCTAGACTAATATTCCACTTCGATATACATCCATTAGTCCCAATCTTGCTACTTTATTATGTTGATTGATATCGATCCATCATCCGAAATAGCATACGACCTAATAAGTACGAGAAAATCCGAATTACCGTCATCTGGGTCAAGCTCGTCCGTCCAGAAGTATCTGTAATTACCCTAGGTTATTAAAATAGCTTGTTAATCCCAATTTCGACCGATTACCGGATCTACCCCTAGCGATTTACTAATATTTACCAATCTAAGTTATTGCACGTCCGAACGCCGTCATTAATTAAAAGATTAACATCTAGAGCAGGTTGGCCTTTTCTGGGAAACCCCGTTAAGCAGCCGCAAGCTCAGAAAATATTGGTGTCCGCAAAGTCAACAATTCAGCATAATTGAATCGACATAGGTAATGGTTGCGATAAAGGTAGGCACCACCTGGTTGGGGGGACCACGTGGTGTGCGGGAGAGGGACAGAGGTTATGCGTCGCTTTTACACTAATGGCTTACAGGTAGCGAGGGAGGCAACAAGCGTATGAAGCTGGGCTCGAAGCAACATATGTTTCAAGACGTACGCATTGGCCCGTTATTTTGTTTCACAGCGAGACGTCGACACAAATAAGCTTCTTGTTACAATTTTCGTTGTCGATACGGCATTGTGGGTGACCGTTGATAACGAATTCAATCACGGAGCAGACGCACTTTAGGAGCGCTCTTGCGACGCCTCTAAAACGATGTTCGCCTGTTATTGATAAATGCTGACAAAAAGACGTGTAAAGGAACACACCGGAATAAATACTTTTTAGGAAAATAAACGTGACGTTTGATGTATGTCAAAATCGTAATGTTTTGCGTGTAACTTCAACTTTCTCAAATCTTCTGTAAAATGGGCCTAGATTTTCAAACAAGCCTGTTGATTGTTGTGAATGTGGTGCAAATGGTATCTATCATGATATTAGTATTACCAGTAGTCGATATATTAACGCTTTCGAAAACCATAAAACAGTTAACTAACGAAGCAAAAACAAACCCTGTTACGCTCGCTGTGATTTTCTTGTACGGTCTATGCATTTTCTGGTTTGGTATAATAGAGCCTACAAAAGTTTTTAACAATCCCAAAGATCACGAAGAATCCTCAAGAGAAAGATTGAGACATGTTATAGATGTAACAAATGCGTCCAGGAATTATTTATTAGGAGGTCTATCTTTATTTTTCTTGTTGGTGCAAATAAGACTTTGCGAATTCGTAAATTTTTCAGCTAAACTACACGAGTTCTCGGATTTGATGGGAAACTACGACATCATCGACATCGCTTACAATACTGAAACTGAAGCTGAGAAAGAGCCTGAGCCTTCATATATTTTTGACGAATTTATCGAGGAAGAAGACATCAATTCCGTTCGTTGGCCCAGTTTTGTTGAATTCAATAAGACAGAACACAATCAGATCAAGACATTTTTCAAAGCCACACCCAAAAAAACTGATGCTAAAGTAGACGGTGAAAAGAGTCCTACTATTTCGGAAGGAAAGCCAAGTGTTGACGGTAAAAAAGATAACAAATCAAAAGATACGACCAAAACTCAAACTGGTGCAGGTACCTCGAATTCAAACGAAGTGGCTCAAAATCCAACTAATAACAGCGAACAAGGGGAAAATAAGGAAAAATCAAAAACCACTAACTGAATATTAATAATGATCAATATATTTAGCCTGGCTGTGGGCGGGATTCTCTTTTCTGAATTGGTGGTTGTAATCGCGTTACTAAAGCCTGTCATAGAACCGTACTACATACGAGATTTATGGTACCGCTTGCAAGAGAATTCCTTCCCTCCAAAAGTTTTGGGAATAGCCTTGCTATGTCTGTTTCTGAATACTTTCATGGATATGTCGTGGGAGAAAAATTACCATGGAAATTTATTGTCTGAAGTGAGAGATGTGAATATGGTTTTGGAGTTTTACCTGTCTAAAATGTCTATGTGTTATATCTGTTTTTTCGTAGTCCTATTTCTTTTTATGTTAATTGATAGAATACTGCAAAATGTTATAATAATTGCAAGGCTGTTGGAATTTGAATTGATGTGCAGACATGCTATCCTAACTAGGGACAATACGAACCAAGTGTATCAAACTGTTTTATTACTAACGAATTTGTATGATGTTGTCAATAAAAAGGATAAGCGTCCATTAAAAGAAAGTACGTAAATTTTATTAAAATAAATTGAATGGCACCACATTATTTTCTTTTTAATCAAATTATAAAATCCTATACTGAAAATTCTAATGAATTTTTAGAGTAAATCATACCTATTTACATAGTTGAACGTAACGATTCGTAAATATTGTAAAATTAAAACGGACTCTATTGTTAGTAGGATTTTCTAAAATTGATTTCATAGCGCGTGTTAGATGTTCACTTCCAAACACAGAGTATTTATTTACTGCGGGATATTTTCAATTTTCCATGTCCATTTCTATTTCTGCTACAGATATTCTATTGGAAAAATACGAACCAATCCCCAATATATCAACACGGGCATCCCAACTGAAAAATCTACACGTTTTACAGCGAGGTTTTTTTGATACCAAAAAAATCCAATCGTGTGTCTACTGACAGCGTACAATCCAGTGAAAAAGAAAAAATACTTATTCACAAAACGAACGCCTGTCATCGCGTTGTCACAAAATTGTCAGTTGATCAATCGAAATGTAGAAAAGATTTAATTTTCTTTCCCGAAAACGGACCTTGCTCGGGGAAAAATGCCATAAAAGGTGCCGATTACATTCACGCCCGAGTTATCAAGACCAAGAAAATGGACGCGAGTTGTATATTCCTCACTTTCATGCTGCTCATCCAGATGGCTATGATCCTAATTATGCTGAACCCCGTATATGACGTAAGGAAGATCACCCAATACCTAACAAATGCAACCAAGAATCACCGAGTCTGTTACTTCTGCACTGTGACCTCATACTTCATTTCCGTGGTCTATCTCGGCATGTACATCCCCTTGCAAAACATCCACAGGCTGATATTCTCCAAGGTTCTAAACGAGTACGAGAAGCTGATCCTACTGAACAGAATCGAGAAGAACTACATCATCGCTGGCTTTTCCCTTTTCCTAGTCGTGGTAATGTACGGCATGAGGGCTCTGCTGTCGTACGCTGCAAGTTTGGCCGAAATTACGGACCGACAAAGTGACACATTAATGGTCCATTCAGACTCAAAACTCGACAAGAAAGTTTTTGGCTTATCGGAGAACATTTTGCCCAATCTGTTGCGGGTGAAGCGATCGATTTCGTACGAAACTATCCTGTTTACAAACGAACTCCGCGAGCAGTTGAAAGCCGTTATCAGGAATGTTGAGTTCCCACATAACAGGTGCACGCTATCGAGTATTTTGGAGACCAGTACCGTGAACATTTAATTTGACTTGTGGAACTTCCGTATGCCGACAAATAATAAACTTATAAGAACAATAATATAAGTTTCATTTTACCTCTTACACTGCTTTTTGCAATACTAACTAGGTCATGTAGGTAGGTACTGCACTGTTTCTTGTTTTTAGAGAAGACTGACAATTTCATTTGTAGAGTAAATACACTCGGCATCAAATAAATCGCACCTCCCGCGACAAGCACTTATCAAACGTATGCATCCCCACTTCCCACCAACATTGGTACCATTTGAAAGCCTAGTTCTAAACTTCATTTCATTAAAGGAAAGGTTTTTACCCCAAAAATGTGTCTTTACAAGGATCCAGAGTAACTTCTTCAAAAAATATGTAGTTACGCTACAGCCATTTTTTATGACAATAAAACTGTTAAGTTGGGATTAATCGCTATCCATCTGTTAAAGAGGACACGTGAGATCTTTATTTGGTTTTATAACCATAAAAATTAGTCTAATTGATCCCAGAGGTGAGCCCAAAGTGAGGTCTATTTTCAAGTCACATTTATGGTATATGTTAATCATTTATTTAGAAATGAAATGTATTTTTCTTTAAGGATATTTATTGGGCTTTCAAATAACACCAATATTGTTGGGGTACCATGATTGTGTCAGAAGAAAATCTTTAAAGTTCGCGTCGCGGAAGGTGCGGTTTATTTGATGTTGAGTGTATTAATATGTGTAGGTATGATTAAGTAATCAAACAGCCTCAAATAACTTATTGCTTTCTCAAATCAATTTCAGACGCACAAATTTTAATTTTCCTGTAAATTAATTACCTGTACTGGATATAATGTACCTACTTGCTGTACTTTTAGTTCTAATCAATAAATTATTTTCTTTTCTGAGTCGCTAACTAATAGCTCCAAGCTATCATTAAAAAGTAAATGTTCATGTGCTCCAGATACTAACTGCACCTATTCGATTCGTTTCCAAAACAGGACTTTTAGGAAGCATCTCTATCCCGAGAATAGAAATAGTCTTAGAAGTGTACATAGCATTCGCTGCAATGTGGGAAACACTGCCAAGTATTCGGGAATTTCTGGGAATTACGGCGGGGAGGCGACGGGAAATATTTGGAAAGACAGACTCGTAAAAATAAAACGCCTCCAAAAGCAAAAGGAAAGAAAAATGGCAAATAGAAAATGTGTGGAGCTGCGAGTGTGAGGCGCACATTAAAGCGGAATGGTTTCCGTTGAATTGAGTGTGTTTTTTGGATCTGCAGAATGTTACAATACGGCCCAAATGCTGTGCGTGCGAGCATATTTTGTATTTAAAATAAATAGAGTGGTAACTCTTAAGCCGGGCAAAATGTAGGAGGTACGTCCATTTATGCTGTAATTGAGTTAAATTTTGATTACTGACATGGAGTAGGTATGGTTATTTCTGTTCTGGCATCCTGAAATAATGAGGGAAAATGATTGAAAAGATAATTAGTAGGCATATATGTATTTTGCAGTAGGTAACTCAATGATAGTAGGTATTTAATTTATTGATGTTGGGCCATCTGCACACATAACAAGTCACCTCATGTCAAACTCTTTAAAAAAAATCTTTTTTAATGTTTTTTACCGAAAATCAGTGACTTGAGTAAGTACTTGGTTCTGAATAAAATGGATAATGTCGGTGATTTATAACTAAGTCGAGTCGTAGCTCTGATCTGCGGCATATAGCTGATGCTCTTAGCTCTTAGATAGCCCTCCAAAGCAACCAAAAAAGCTTCTAACTTTCGAGGAAATATGAGGATAACCAAAACCTCGACGATTCTTTGATTTATTGGAATAAAATATACAGAACACCAACTCCACTCGTTCACCCGTAACCCACCTAAATAATCGAGTCGTATCGCCAACTTACATCAAAGTCCTTGTATTTCCTTGGCCGGCATACAAACAGTTAGGAAACTTTGCAACAAATACCTATTTGGGAAGACACATGCGTGCCAGAATTTTGGCAACGAATCAAAATAGCTGGTGTGGCGCCAGCGGTATATCAGGTATTGGGGGCTGGAGCCCCACTTTTGGTATAGAGCTTATAACGGCAGCTATCGGCTTTATAGCTGGGCTATTTTGCAGGATAATGTCGGTTTTGTCATCATAATTTTAGCCCATAGCATCTCACTGCTTAGCATAAGCCCTCAAAGAGCACCGCAAAACTACGAGCAAACTTTTTGATACATCATCAGACCATCAAGAAAGGGGTTTACACAACGTTTTCCGTGATACCATTGAAGTAACATTTTATTCCTTTTTACCTTTCATCCGTTAAGTGTGATAAGTATAATGTTGCCATTATTAGCTTACATCTTCTTAATTTTTATACAACTTCTAGAAATAGACATCTTTCTGTGTCGAGTTACTAGACCCCATTTCGCGTATTTTGAAACCACTCGGAATATTATCCAAAATAATATTTTGTCTCTTTTCATATTCTCTATATTACGTACAAACATTTACTCAGCAAATTAGTTCTGTTTACATTATTATTACAGCAATGCAATGCATATTTTGTCAAAACCATTTTAGCAGAGGCATGCAATTACGCAGTGCGGTCGATTGCGATTATAATTAGTAACCATTAGGCAGGAATCATTTGATCCTACTGCAACCATACCCAAAATAGAATAGTACAAACAGTCCGTAATGAGAGCTATCGTTTTTATACTTAACAGTTGGTAACCCTGGCGATTGACAGGACCTTACTCTAAAGTGGCGCCATCTTGATGAGTGCAAATGCGATAGTCCTCCTACCACTTTAGCACTCACCAGTTTGCGCCACTGTCTTCGCTACTAGCAAGTGACAGGACCTTACTCTACAGTGGCGCAAACTGGTGAGCGCTAAAACGATAGCCCTCATTGGCTATGTGAAAACGTTCGTTAGG
Source organism: Ostrinia nubilalis (assembly GCF_963855985.1). NCBI lineage: Eukaryota > Metazoa > Arthropoda > Insecta > Lepidoptera > Crambidae > Ostrinia > Ostrinia nubilalis. The sequence continues at coordinate 12,847,320 of NC_087103.1, forward strand.
AATTGCTGAAAAACTTAAAAAAATTGGTGAAAAAAGTTATCCCGAGACAAACTCCGTTAGAAATTAAAACAAATACAAAAAAAAACGGTTAATGTTACTGTTAAAGTTAGTTTGTTCAGTTTGAAATCAATCTTAGATGTTTTTTTACAACAAAAGGAAACTTATCTGAATTATTTTTACCAACGAAAGACCATTAAGATTAGGTCACATTTTTAATAAAATAATAACTCTGTACATCTAGATATTATGATCGTGAGACCTTCTCGCACATTTTGATAATTACGTGAGAATTTTTTTGTATGTTTTTGCTTTGCTTTGGTATTTCTGTTGTATTTTAACTATGTAATAAGTAGGTATACATAAGTAGCATAGCCATGTCCACATAATCAGTTTCAGCTAATACGTTAATCGTTTGCATGCTTCTGGACATTTCCTCATTTGCGGATGATGAGAAATTAATGTATTTCATCAAATTGGAATTAGACACAATTTCTGATTAGTCATTCCAACTATGTAGTGTAATGTAGGTAGTGGATTTGCTAGAATTTATGCCATCACTACCTAACTGTGCCCCGCGGTGTTACCCGCGGTAAAACGTAGCCTATGTATTAATCCAGGGTGTCAGCTAACTCCATACCAAATTTTATTAAAATCGCTCCAGCCGTTTAGACGTGAAGAAGTAACAAACATACACACTAACAAACTTTCGCCTTTATAATATTAGTGTGATGAATGCTCTATCATTGTTTACCGTTAAAATTCCACAATCACGTTCTAAAAGAATATAGACAAGTAAAAAGTTATTTTGTTTCATAAAAGGTCACGAAAATGAGTAATATTTATCAAAGTATTTTACGTTGCTAAATTAAAAATTGTTATCATTACTTAAGCTGAAAATAACTAAGCCCTTGGCACACAGACGACTAATGTCAATACCTTTTTTTAATTAAGAGTCTTCTAAATGTAAAAATAAAAACCTAAATTAAATATTTAACATTATACATACATAAAAGCAGTAGCACAGGGCTGCAATGAGGGCTATCGTTTTTATACTTAACAGTTGACACCCCTGGCGATTGACAGGACCTTACTCTACAGTGGCGCCATCTTGATGAGTGCAAATACGATAGTCCTCCTACCACTTTCGCGCTCACCAGTTGGTGCCACTGTCTTCGCTACTAGCAAGTGACAGGACCTTACTCTACAGTGGCGCTAACTGGTGAGCGCTAAAACGATAGCCCTCATTGGCTAAAGTTCCTAACGCTTTAAACCAACAACCTCCTTTTTGAAGTCGGTTAAAAAGAAGCAATCAAGCCAGGCTAACGATTAATTAAAACCCAGGTAGCTATAAAGCCTAAGCAAGCCTAAACCCGACAAACTGCATCAGCTAGTCCGTGAATAAGCTAGCTATTTATTTATTAACCTGGCGCACTGCGTGTCCACTCCAGGGACTGAGAGTAGGGTTACCAACTTACGAGTATAGGAAGTTCCTATTAATATTTGTGTTTTAGTAAATCACAACACACTTCCTTAACTTTGTGGAAAAAAATTCCACTGGTGTTTGTTAGTTCGTTTCAGACAAATGACGTCCATTGCTGGACAAAAGGTATCGCATCCAGGTACCATCGGCAACAGTGTTAACTATCCATTGCCTGTCATGTCGTCTCGTTCTATCGCAAAGAGACGCCATTTGATGAGAGCGAGAGCAAAAACGGAAATGGATAGTTAACAGTGTGGCCGTGTGTACTTCAGGTAAACGAATTTTTCAACTCTACTATTCGTTATTTTTAACTCATTTCAGTTTGGCCGTTAAAGACACATTCAATGTAAATCTACTAATGATTGACTGATAATTATGCCACTAGATCCAGGGTTGATGAGAACCAGGAATTCATTATGAATGAATCCGGACGTAAAACTAATCTGATGTCAAGGAATCGACACTCTTTTGTTAGTAAATAATTTACTTGATTTATTACTTTTTGGAGGTCCCGCAGCGTCTTTCCATTCTATACATAGCCAGAACGCAAGGGTGTGAAACTAATCGAGTATAGTTTGGATGTGACTTTTTTTACTAAGCTCCTCCAAACTATACACGACCAGTACGCATACGCTGCGTACTGCTCGCGTATACTTTGTAGTGACTTAGGTCAATTATCTTACTCCAAAATATACATCGTCAGTACGCATACGGACTAATCATGTATGTATTGTAATAAGTTCGCGATTACAATGTATACGCGAGTACTTAGTTGCATGCTCGTCATTTTGACTTATTTACCTCTCTTTCTATTACATATTAATTCATAACTGCGTGTCTACTTTAAACATTGAATCAATTTCGACACGTGCCATTGTTTTGATAAAGAGCTTTTTGGTGTTTCATATTCTGCCATAGAAAAGATATTTGTTTTGGGGCTGAATAACTCTGAAATTAAGAATTATGTATGTGAAAATGATTTTTGTTCTTGAGATAAAAGCTTATAAATAAAAATGAATATCCCTGAACATTTTACACTGCGCTTCTAGTCCCAAACTAAGCAAAGCTTGTACTATGGATACTAGATAACGGATATAAACATACTTAAATACTTTTTTTGTAAATACATACTTATTATACATAGAAGACACCCAGTCCAATACAAACAAATATCAAAATATGTTCATGCACACAAATTAATGTTTGTACTGTGCGGGAATCGAACCCGCTACCTCCGGAACAGTTATCCGTTTCGAACCACTACACCGAACGGTCGACAATTATAGTTAATAATGCACGTTTAACTTTCTTCATTCACTCTCACTAATAAATAATTGTTATTTAATTTGAAATCTACCTAATGAATTTAATTTCAGAAACCACTTACATTAGTGTTATAAATCTAGATTTATTATAATAATATGTAGATTCAGTAAAATAATAATATTTTATGTAAAAATTAATGAATTTAAAAATGGCATCACCGTACGTGATCTACATAGGTAGTTCTTATTTCTAATCTCGAGGACAAAGCACGAGCATAATATCTAATAAATGTAATAATTTTAAATATAATTCCATATTTTATTAAATCAAATAAACTAAACACACTCTAGTCAACTGTAAGTGGTTTAGTATAGTTTGGAGCGAAGACGGAATCCATCCACGACACAAACTATACACGATCAGTACGCAAAATTCGTGTATAGTTTGTAGTGACCGACTTACAAAGAGACACTCCAAAATATACACGAGCAGTTTCCTATGGGTGCGTTCTGGCCATGTATAGAACGGAAAGACGCGGTCCCGCAGGCTACAAAATTTTTGTCAGCCGATCATAGTGTTTCATAATATGATAATTTCTTTGCTTAATAGAGTATTAGATTTAAAACGGCAGACATCCTTTGGTTTTCAGCTGTAAGTAATAAATATTTGCATGTCCAAAAAAATTGAGACCGATGGCAACCCTATTCGGGGTCACCGCGGCGTAGGCCGGTTTCTTTGCTCAATCCAAAGCATGGCGCCGACTCCAGTAATTATAAATGGGCCCATGCTAGTAATGAATTTTAGATGGGCTGTCCCCGTTCAGATGTTATGGGGCAAGTCCATCTAAAGGCCTATTCAGACCTAAGCGGTATTCGCTACCGTTTGCGGCAGAGAAAACCCAGTGGGTATGCGGTACTAATACTGTTCAGACCTAAGCGGTATTCGCTACCGCGTGGTATGTACCTCTACCCACAGCGGCAGCGAATATCGCTCAGGTCGCTCTAGCCGCGATACTTGATACTAAATATCTGCGCGAAACCCGCGCGGTATGTACCTCTACCCACAGCGGCAGCGAATATCGCTCAGGTTTGAATAGGCTTTAAGCCACTAAATATGAGGGGCATTTTATGGCTAAACAAGATTTAGTGCCACTTTTGTTTGGGAGTTTTAAATTAAGGTAGCGATTTTTTTGTTTTGAAGGATTTGTTTTAACGCTTCCGTTTTTACATTGAATTATGCATTAAGTGTGTTGAAATAATTTAATGTGTAATGATTATGAGATTTAGAAGGGCTATGAAAGTTTTAAGAATTAGTTAAATGGCGAAATATCCTACAAAATACTTTTTTTTTGTCGATGGATGGCTGATAATGTGGAAAGGGAAGTCAGTTAAGAACCAGTTGTTTACAGTTGACAGCATGTCAGATTAAAGCTGAGTTGCACTACCTATCTTTGACCGTAACTATAACGATAACCTATGTATTTTGTATGGAGTTTAACAGATTTTTGACGTTTATCAAACTTAAAGTAAGATGGTGCAACCTATCTTAAAACAAGCATACCTACACAAGAACTTACTTTAGTACTAAGACAAAACATTTCATATTAAATACAAAAAGAAATCGCAATTTAACAAACCAATCTGTCCATTAACATCGGCGTACCAAAGAATACATGCGTTCCAGAAACTCCTACCCATATAAATTACCCAAAACCGTACACCGAAGTAATCTAAAACTTGGCTTGTAACAATCTGAATCCACTTCCGTTGAGCCCCGTAACTAATGACAAAAAACTTTGCCAGTATTTGATTCAAACAAACCAGAACCAAATTACTGATCGTAAAAAGTTACCAAAGAGATAAGTGAAGAAGTTAAAGAGGTATTTAGACGTAATTACCTACCTCTTGGATAGTGGGTAGGAGATTTATTTCATCCCCTGAAATCCCTTTAAAGACTAGGGTCTAGCCGCGGTTATGGTGTAATGGGGAAACCGCGAATGCCTTTTTATTGGAGTCTTAAGGTATAAACGGATGGCGGAGAGATTTGGGACAAAAAAGTACTTTTTAGGCATTAATAGGGTCCACTGAGATGTTGCGGCAAATTTTTAACGATCTAAAAATGTTGGCTTCAAATCAGTAAAGTCCTCTTACTTAATGAGTTTCAACATAATCAAAGCAGTCTTAATTCTATTTACACAAAATTACACTTATTTTGGGTTTACTAAATTATAGAGAAAAGTATTTCATGAAACTTGCAAGTACGCTGTATTCAACAAATTAATGTTTTAGATATTGAACTAAAGAAGAAAACTAGACATAAATGACTGTTTTTCATTAAGTTATTTAATTATTAAGCGATAAGATGCGCCTTCATTGTGAAGCTCCGATTTAGTATTTTATTTTTAGTGATACATTCTTAGTATATTTTTTGCTACGCTTGATCTCCTTACTAGTATCTTCCTCTATTTTTCCTGAATTGGACCCCACGTTAGGACCTTTATCTCGATAAAACTTTCATAGATTTATTCTTTTTGTGCAAATCCCTTACTCCATCGGCTTGGCAGGCAGACGCCCGACTATTGTCTAGCGGGCCATTTCTCTAAATGAATCATTACTTTTATTGCTATTTAAAGGCATCATTTGTATCAATATGTTTACTATGTGTAGTCCAAATTAGCTGAGGAATATTGATATTAAAGTATAGCTAAAGAAAACGTAAAATAAATAAGGTTATTATGATTGATTTCAAAATGTAGAAACTCTACAATTCAAACACTCGCCTGTTCTATTTTTTTTTTTTCTCTTTCTCTTCCTTCTTCTGTGTAAAATTTACTGTTGTTTTTTTCATTTTATTTTATTTTATATATATATATTCATTGTTTTTCGTCATTATTTTTAAAATTACTGTTTACCAAGAAATCATTTACCTACACAATAAAAATAGTTGAATGGTTTTCGGTTATATTAACTTCTTTTCATTCACCCGTAGAGTCGTAAAATGAACCTTTTCGGCGAAAGTACTAAAACTCGCGAAAATTTCACAAACCTTTATTACTCAGTGCCACGTGTGACAGAGTTCATTCGGTAGGTAATTTAATTACGAATAGGTATTACCTCTCTACAATCATTAAATAAGTTTATGTGAAGTTTAGCCTTTTACCTACGGGAGGCACCTATAGTTGCCAAGTCAAAAGTCACTTCTCAATACGGGTGGCTGCCACTGTCAAACTGTAATAGATAATAATTCAGTTGTTATAACGGACACGGACATAGAAAAAAGTAATATTTAAGCATATAGGTATTTATTTTGAAAAAAATATGATTTTAAGTTACATTTACCTGCGCAAAATTTGACAATGACCCGTGTATGTATACGTATAATTATGTTTTTTTTTTTCCTTTAAAAAAAAATTTGCAAAATTTGCCGCCCCTCTAAATCTGCCGCCCTAGGCACTGGCCTACTTGGCCTATTGGTAAATCCGCCACTGGGGTGGCATCTATTGTTATTTTGGCAAAGCCAATACTAAATCACGGTTTACGACAAAAAAAACAATAAAATTGCAAATTAAGTGTAAAATGCGCTTGTAATTATGAAACTACATTAGTTGCAGAATATAATATTCCAAATTTCAATACCGTAAGTCTTATACTTTTTAAAATATCTTGATGTTAAGTGGAGCAAACAATTTTATAGGTTAAAATACCCCGTATTGAGAGGCGACTTTGGGTTTCCAAGGTCCCGTAGGTAAAGGGTTAGTTGAGTAATTATGTAATTATTAACTTCAACAAGCTGCCAGCTACGTTAAAAACGCCCAGAAAAAGATTTTTTTAAACTTAAATGCTCATAGCAAAAAGTTAGTATACTATTCCAAGAGTACTTTTCATACTATAAATCTGCGTCCTTCTCTCTTCTAATTTTTGCTATGCTCGACAGGGTTCATACTATCCTAATAAAACATACAAAATTTAACGTGTGGATGTGGAATAGCAATAAAGAATGTGAACTAATTAATTATGAGTTTAGTATTATGGAAGCGAAATAATAACCGAAACTTGGTGCAGACAAGAGCCTAACCTATCGAATTCAAAGAAACAAAAAACTTAAGTTTTTACAATTCAAAACTTTTACCAATCCAAAACTCCAGTAACCACTGTGTTGTCTTACTTTATTTATCTTTCCCGATGCACAAAGTTCCTATATCTATTCCAATAAACAATTTGGCTCGGTCAATTTCAGTTTGGCGAATGGTTCTCGCAGCCAATTTGCGCTCTATCGCAACAACATGCGAAACATGTCAAACCTCCGTGCTCCGAAACTGTTAAAAAATTCGACCAAAAAGGCTAAGCTGAAAACTGGGCAAACGCGAGTTGCTCGCGCGAGATGGGTTCCGCAAAAAACTAGGGTTTACTAGAGTATTCTAGAGAATAGATAGAGTAATCCGTTGTGTCATTAAAACTATGTAAAAACACAGGACTTTTGAAGTTTTTGCTAAATTTTAATGTCATCTTCGCTGTAATAAAAATATACTGACTGGTTTTGCAAATGTCAACGGGCCCAAAACGTTATAGTATAATTTCGAAACATTGTTTTTATTTGTTGTTCGGTACTACTTCACTCTGTGGAGTGATTTTGAATTAAAACTCATGAACGTTAAGTACTTTATTCTAGGCCCGTCGGAAATCTGCTTTTTTGTACAGAAATAAAAATGCCCTAGATTAGATTATCGTAAAATAAATTGTGGAAAACCTTGGGGGAGGCCTTTGTCCAGCAGTGGACGTCATTTGGCTGAAACGAAACTAATGAAAAGAATGTTTTTCATTGATTCACAGGACAAAAAACTTAAAATCTTATGACGTACCCAATTATACGTACAATGAAAAATTATACCATGTCTAGAAAACCATTCTCCATGCTACATGTACGGTCATAGATCTAAACACATCTTGCTCACCCTAGGCAACCGGCCCTTTGTTCATACACGCTGACTAGTCAATTTTTCCGCTACGAACGGGAGAAACGTTCATATTGATTCGATGTAGTTAAGATTTACACAGTGTGAATTGTAAGAAAAAGATGATCGGATACTTTCATCTTGATTAGGAAACTACGAAGTATTTTCTACGTAGTTGACAATTGGTGGTAGGTATATTAATTTTGATGTAATTTTGAGAACATAATATTATTATACTAACTCATATAAAAATGTCGCATTGAGACCCATGTTTCTCTATTTTAGTACTATATTAGTTAAAATGGAACGCGAAAGTTTATAATCTTATATAATTTTGATAGACTGATGGTTTTAAATTTACTAGTTAAGGGTACTAGGTTTTCTATCCACTATTTTGTATTATTTATTATTAAAGAAATTCATTATACAAACAACCAAAAAATATTCTTTACTTATTTGCGCTTCAAAAGTTTTACAGGTTGTTATTTATGCTCACCACAACGTGACCTATCAAGTTCATAGTCAAAAAACAAGTTCATTTACCTGAAAATACCCTTTAGTTTACTCTTTAATCAGCTGAAGCACCTTTTGTGCTTGTAATAGGTGCTATATTGCAACAAAAATGTATAATCTGGCTTGGCTTTTTCAGCTGTGGAACCCTGAAAATTGATACAAAAAGCGCTTGTGAGCTAAAAATGGCAATTTTAAGCGGAGCAAGCGTGTCACGAAACACTGTAAAAGTCTTTATGCTCGGATATGACGGCAACTTATTGTTTTTAGTTTTCAACTAAACGGTTGGTTGTAAAATTTATCAACCGCGCGTCGGCCATTTTGAGTTTCACAGTTCGGAAACTGAAAGTATGTGGAATTTTGGAAATTTTTGACTGTAATATTTTATTTCTCGTTTCAGCCAAATGACGTCCACTGCTGGACAAAGGCCTCCCCCAAGGTTTTCCACAATGAACGGTCCTGCGCTGCCCGCATCCAGGCTCTTCCCGCGACCCTTACCAGATCGTCGGTCCACCTAGTAGGAGGCCTGCCCACGCTACGTTTTCCAGCCCGTGGTCGCCACTCGAGAACTTTCCTGCCCCAACGGCCATCGTCTCTACGAGCTATGTGCCCCGCCCACTGCCACTTGATTTTAGCAATTCTGCGAGCTATGTCGGTTACTTTGGTTCTCCTACGGATCTCCTCATTTCTGATTCGATCACGCAGGGAAACTCCGAGCATAGCCCGCTCCATCGCCCTTTGGGTGACCTTGAGCCTTCTTATGAGGCCCATAGTAAGCCATTTATTTACTGTATCGCTTTGTAGCGAAAGCTTTTCCGACTGCAAATATTAATGAAATACTTTTGGTTAAACCTTTTTATTGCAACTGAAAATATCATTTAGAACCTTTACTTCCTGGCCTGTTGGTTCGCGTCCAGTTGTGGTTTCAGATTCCGTTAAAATACAACTAATTTTCAGTCTAATAATGTCTGTGACACAGACCAACTAAGTATAGCCTTCAAAAACGTATACTGCCTATTACTTTTAATTAAGTCTCGAACGCCCATATTCAAGCTTGCTTAAGTGAAACAGCAAATCGAACGCACAGCGTTGAATAGAGCTCTGTGATTGGTTCGTGTGTCACCCTATGCGTCCACGCGCACTGTGAGACCTCATAGTAATGTTTGTGAATACGGGCGTAAGCAATGCATATTCACACAAAACATTTTAAAAATAACATGCACTCATGAACAGGTTATGAGCCCGTAATAAGTATCACACAACAAACTGTACTCCTAAAACTACTCAACAGTGTACAAAATACCGCAATAAAATGAATGGCTGAAATCCATCAGTTGCAGTCTAGACAGAAACATGAAAAATGGAAGCAACAAATGCTACTGAAGCAAAATATTTAATAACCGATGTTCTAGAGCAGTGTATCCCAAAGTTTTTGTATTTACACCCAGTGGATGATCGCAATCTGAAAGAGGTCTACCATCATCATCAGACAAAGTACGTATACCTACCTCAAGAAGGCAAAAGTTCTCCCACTTTTTTAAACCTATCCACTGGCAGCTATAAAGTAGTACTAAGGTACTTGATACAAATAAGGCCTACCTAACTTTAAATGCCTATATTTCAATAAATATTAACGCCAGTCAACAAAAACAAGGTTAATTAACTTCTTCCATCCTTTAATTTTAGCAATATTACAAAAAATAACACAATTTTTAACTAAATCTATTCAAAATAAGCAAATTACGAAACCACAGATTTTGGCTTTAATAAATCACCTACACGGAATAAGGCCTATATGATTCAAATGCCTGTAGACCTTAAAATTGAAGTTGTAATAAACAAAATGCGGTCTTATAACATTAAACACGTCGATTTGTTTGCGTTATCAAAATTTTACATACCAAGTAAACAGAAATATACTGTATATCTCTACATTAACTTAAATTCCACTTATTAAGAATAATATATAAATTAAAGATAAAATTAAATATTCATAGTAACAAAGTAATGATTCCTTACTTAAATTATTAAAAAAAATATCAAAAACAAACAATATTACTTTTTTGTATAGGGCTTATTAAAACACCGTGTTCGAATAAGGCCTACACATAAAATCTTTTAAATAAATCAGTTTAGGAACATCAGTTAGTCTTGAATTTTTGTAAACAAAATGAGATCTCAATTTTTGTTAGAACCAGGGCATAAAAAGGCTTCTGAATCATCTTTACGAACTCCTACACAATCTTTGTGATACCACCTAAAGCAGTCCTTTATGGTCGCATATCTGCTACATTGTCTTCGAGACAGGCATGATAATACCAGCTTTTATTCTCCTTTCCTTTAGAATTATATGTACGGCTTTTTTTTCTTATTTTTTATTGGTTTTGTATTTTGTTTCTTTTTTTTTTACAGGTTTTGTATTTTTTTTTTACTCTGTTTTCTTTTTCTTTTCTGTGCTTTTAGTAACATTCTTATTAAATAAATATTTAGTTACTCTTTGACTCATTTAGTTTAATGAATTTATCCGTAATCAGGTGTTGACATAAGTATCTAATATGGCCTACCAAGCTGAAATAAGGCCTAGGCCTTATTAGATATCTCGCTCTTGTTGTCTTTAAAAATTTACAAATAATGCATCTATAGCCAGTAGTACAAATTAAGGTAATTATTAGCTAGTAAGAAATATTTAGAAACGATTACTAAGAAAAGCTTAATCTAAAACAGCGTCATTTTACCAAAAATTTAAGATGAAATCGCCAGATTTTTATAAGAGAGCACGAAATCACCCACCACCTTAGAAGAACGCGTGCCAATTGGTGCTGGGATCGTGGATCGGGACGCTCTTGCACTCTACCGGGTTGTAGGGCATATGAGTACGTGTCCTTGAAGTATTATCCCGGTTGGATTTATTTATCTGTGTTTTCTGATGCATAGGCCTTATTAGAACGTAGGCCTTATTTGTATCAAGTACCTTACTTAATAGGTATAGTGTTATGTAAAAATATAATGTAGGACTCCAGTCCTTTATTCTGCCGATGGTTTTGCGACCGATATAGGTACTTGCAATTGCAAAGGGTGACTGACAAAAGTGGAGGTCTATGGGATGGAAGCTCTGCGACCGATATAGGTACTTACAAAGGGTGACTGACAAAAATGGAGGTCTATTAGGATGGAAATGAGGGTCAGTGATAATATAATGACCTTGATTTTCGATTTCTATAAACATTAAATACAACAATACACGCTGTCTACATGAGCTAACTCTACAAATCTAATATAAGTTCAATGCAAAACCGAAAAATCTAGCTACAGATCTATAATAAAGAGTTTGGGGACCTATGTTCTAGATATTAAAGGAAAATTTACACTGAGACATTACACACGGACTAAAATGTCTTGATCCGAGCTTGCTAGAAATCTGTGCGAGACAGCAGATGTATAAAGTGCTCGGGCCAGAAAAGGACAGATATATCCTGCTAATGGTGCCACCAGCCGAGCCAAAGGCGCTTCTCGTAAATAAATGAGCGAATGTGTATTTTTTCTATTTCGTCTACACGGCTGCTGCTGTAAGTTCAACTTTAGAGCGGATGGATAAGGTGCATATTGCATTTAAAGTCTGGTTTAATGTGAAACCGAGATACAATATTCTAGTGAGTGTAAGAGTTTTCTAATTTGGTTATTAATCTTTTTTCGTCGAGCTTATCGGTGTTGCTGTGATTGAAATATTATATTTTTATATCACAATAATGTCCTCTATTTTGGTTTGTCGTGTTTTGTCGAAATATAGAGTTTTAGACACTTGAATACATCCCTGATTCCGGGTATAAATCCTCATCATCCCTCGAACTTAAACCCCTGGGAGATTGAAATCCGCAACCAGAGCTTTCCTTGATGCCAACTACCGGGAATAAGCATTAAAATTCTGAATAATACAAAAATCTTAACACTATACTTTTTGATTATAAATCTATAAAGGCTCAAGCACAAATATCAAAAAAATATTTCCACACAAGGAAAATGTATGCAATAAAAACATGAAAAGGAGTACGAAACCCGAGTTATTTATTGGAAATACCAAAGAAAACCGTTATCGAGCGAAACTCCGACAAAGCATAGAATTTTCTTTCTAGTATGTGCGAAATACTTGGGACTAGTGTACGGCGATCTGATATCTTGGTAGCACGCAACGTTGACCCCTTTTCCGTTTGATGTAAGGTTTATTATGGGTAAGCATTGTATTTCTAGAGTTAAGGTTAGCTTTATAAACAGGTCGGCATGCGAAACGGGGCTGTGTTTACGCTTACGTTAGGTTTTATTTTGCAAAATAAAATGGGAATTTTAAACCAAGCCTCTTTTGTGAGAGGTTGTAATGGAATAGGTTTTCGGGTAATATAGTTAGCAAAATATACGACTTGGAATATTAAAAGCTTTGCGTTTGTAAGCTATTCTTTATGTGTGACAAACTGGGAGTTTTTCATCAAAGTGATTTGTATTAAGTTTTATTGATTTCTTTTTTAATGGTTGATCGAGGAGATGAAAGAATATAGGCTTATTTCGTCTCCTCAATCAATCATAAAATATTCTACATAATCATAACCTTAGATGACCTACTTACAATGGATTGCCAAATAATATTAATACAGTTGAAATTAATAATATCAATACAGTTGAAAATAATTGTACTGTAATTAAATAGACCCTTTTTTTTCATACAAAGTCGTTACGTTACGTTGATCACAAGAACCTTTTTATAAAAGATCACATATCAAATCCAAAACATCCGGATCCCGGACTTAGCCGTCACCAAAACCGGTTAAATGGCACGCCTTATTACGCATCCGGTTAAAAATTGTATACGAATGGCATGAAACACAAAATTTATCCACCCCCACGGTTTATTGTAGCCATTGCGGCCTCCACTGGAGGGGGATGTTTGTGCTAGGGATGCTACGCTGTAATGGAACTATCGGATAAATAAAATACGAAAATATCCGACGGTAAAAACAAATGATTTGGTGTTGCAGACGATATATTCATATTTCAAGCCACTGTAATAGAATAACCTGGTCAAGCTCACACAGCTTCTACTTGTCTGTACCTTTTGAGTGTGCTTGATTCAAAACAAAGAAGTAAATCAATGTAAAAGAGCAAACATATTTTACCATATTTTCAGTAAATATTTCCAGAATCATTGCAGAATATTGCTCCAAAGTTCTAATAGACTTTATTTAAAATTATTATTTGTTAACAAAAATAAGAACAGTAGCTAACTCAAAAGAGTCAGAAAAGAGAGCCCATTTTCAAAATGCTATTCGGATCCGGATATCCGGATCTGTACAAATATTCTTTATACTCAGATCCAAAGCCTCAATCCAACAACATTTTAGTTCGTGACCCATCCGCCTGATGTATGGGGCAAGTTACGAAATTGGGGCAAGACTATAAATTTTACGAAAATAATTCAACTGCACTTTCGATGGCGAAACACTGCAACCTCGATGGAGTCGTCGGACTTTTTGTTTGGACTTAATTTTAAAATCTTTATTTTATGTGTTTACAATTTATTTATGTTTTTTTATTCATTATTTTTTTACTTGTACATAAAATATGATCAAGTTCGGTTTTCTGTTTGCTGTAGTTTTATTTTATTGTTTTACTTCCTACTAACGAAAGCACATAAAACATCCCATTGCCTTATTTTGCAGTTAAACTGTATAACAATAATTTTTCAAAAAAATAATATTGAGAATCAAAAATTTTCATCAGAGTTATGTTGTGCGTTGACTGTACGTACGTATGCATGGTCTCTTGTTCTATGTGATTGTGCACCAATCACAATCGCTTCAGCTTGATACCGTACATCCATTGATGCGGCAGAACAATTCACTACGTCGATTGTCTCTATGAGCCAGTGATGGATGGACGCAGATTGCCGTATTGAAAGCCGGCGTGATGGATATTTGATTCGAACAATTAGGCTGCAGTAACATAAGTTGTTTATTTAATTTATCATGCACATTCACCGTCAGCTAAAAGTATATATTTTTTTGTATCTTTGGTTAATTTTATTAGTGGTCAAGCAGTTTACAGCTTGGGATTTTGGTTTTTTTTTGTAGTCGTCATTTTTTTCTTCATTTCTTTTCTGCTCACCGCTCTATTTGGCCTTCATACTTTCACAACGGCTGTAATACAACCGGGTCCCTTATATTATATTCTTTGCCGCAGGTGCCATTTTCATTCCGCTAATACATTCATCATAAGATAAGGATAAAATGGATGAAGAATGGTTATCCATTCTCACTCTACATATCCATTTACTCAGAAACAGACGGACTAAAAAAGTTGTATCTTTTATAATAATATACTTTGTATTTCTTTTTCTTTCCTAAACGCGAATGAAAAACATACTTTCCACTTTTTCTTTTTGTTTTTATCCTCTACAAAAACCAGAGCTTCTTTTTTGGGATACGTAACCAGACTCAAACATTCAATTTAATGAAGTACACGACAAACATTTCTGAAAAAGAAAGCAAACAGAATATCTATTGTACAATAACTTTAAAATATGCACACAAACATATCCCACTTAATTTAATCTACAACAAACTCAGCACATACACTTTTACGATATCACCTCGATGTTAACGTTTATTTTTATTTTCGTGTTTGCCCCTGCACTCTGTGGTTAATATTATAAACCTTCTCGGAAATATTATGAGCCAGTTTATTTTTCCGTCATGGAATAGTTTAACGTCGCTTTTATAATATTCCTAAGAGTAGAGAAAAGAAAAATCTGGGTAGAAATGAGAGTTAAAGACTGGAGGTGTTGAAGCAAATGTCTTTTTAGATTTTGCTCATTTTGTTTTTTGTTGAATGTTTTTTATAGTGATGTTGTTTTGTACTTGTGTTGTTTTTATGCTTCCAGACACATCTGTAATAATGACATACGCCCGTATTCACAAACATTACTATGAGGTTCACAGTGCGCGTGGACGCACAGGGTGACACACGAACCAATCACAGAGCTCTATTCAACGCTGTGCGTTCGATTTGCTGCTTCACTTAAGCAAGTATCGTTTTTGAATACGGGCGATATTATACAAATTATTATTTGATATATCGTATTTGTATCATATACCCTTATTATGCTGCGTACAGACGTGAAGCTAATGGAACTCGAGGAAGAGTTGAGCAGGTTACGGTGGGATATCGTAGGATTATGTGAAGTCCGAAGAGAGGGGGAGGACACCATAATTCTTAAATCCGGAAACCTGCTCTATTTCCGGGAGGGCGACCAGCAGTCCCAGGGTGGTGTCGGGTTTATCGTCCACAAGTCCCTTGTCAACAACGTGGTCCAGATCGAGAGTGTTTCGGCGAGGGTAGTGTACCTGATACTCAGAATCACCAAACGGTATTCGCTGAAGGTCATACAGGTATACGCACCGACCACGGAACACCCCGACGACGAAGTGGAGACCATGTATGAGGATATTTCCAGAGCCATACATGGCTCCCGGTCCCATTTTACCGTTGTGATGGGGGACTTCAACGCGAAGCTGGGTAAACGAAGCGATAATGAGCCGAAAGTGGGGCAATTTGGGTACGGAGAGAGGAATGCACGTGGCCAACTGCTGGCTGGCTTTATGGAGAGGGAGGGCCTCTTTATGATGAACTCCTTCTTCAGAAAGCCAAAACAGCGAAAGTGGACATGGCTGCATCCCAATGGCGCTACAAAAAATGAGATAGACTTCATCTTGTCGACGAAGAAGCATATATTCAATGATGTCTCTGTGATCAATTCGGTCAAAACAGGAAGCGATCACCGAATGGTAAGAGGCACATTGAATATCAGACCCAAGCTCGAGAGATGTCGACTGATGAAGTCTACGCTCCGCCCAGCGCCCATCCAACTCCAAAACCCCGAAAGCTTTCAGCTCGAGTTGCAAAATCGTTTCGAATGCCTAGGAGACTGCGAAAATGTGGACAAATACAATGACAGGTTCGTGGAAATTGTCCATACGACTGGGTCTAAGTTCTTTAAAACCCGTCGTTCAAAAGGAACCAAAAAGATCTCTGACCTCACTAATCAACTCATGGAAGAGAGACGGAACTTGGTTCTGCAGTCCTCTGAAGATGCTGCTCAGTATCGGCGCCTTAACAGACAGATCTCCAAGTCTTTGACTCGCGACCTACGCCAATTTAATACAGACCGTATTAAAGAGGCGATTGAGCGAAACAAGGGCTCTAAAGTGTTCGCAAGAGATCTGTCTGTTGGCCAAAGTCAACTGACCAAGCTGAAGACAGAGGATGGCAGAGCCATTTCGTCGGGGCCGGAGATATTGGAAGAGGTCGAGAAGTTCTACGGACAATTATACACGAGTGTACGTGCACCTGTCACAAATCTAGCCGAAGACCCAAGAGCTAGACTGACCCGACACTATACCGAAGATATCCCGGACGTCAGTCTGTACGAGATTAGAATGGCTCTCAAACAGCTGAAGAACAACAAGGCACCGGGTGATGATGGAATCACGGCTGAGCTTTTGAAGGCAGGCGGAACGCCGGTACTGAGGGCTCTTCAGAAGCTGTTCAATTCCGTCATCCTCGAAGGAAAAACGCCTACGACATGGCACAGAAGTGTGGTGGTACTCTTCTTCAAAAAAGGTGACAAAACCTTATTGAAGAATTATAGACCCATCTCACTTCTGAGCCATGTCTACAAGCTGTTTTCAAGAGTCATTACGAATCGTCTCGCTCGCAGGCTCGACGACTTCCAGCCTCCCGAACAAGCCGGTTTCCGAAAAGGCTTTAGTACCATAGACCACATACATACGCTAAGGCAGATTATACAGAAGACCGAGGAGTATAATCAACCACTTTGCCTGGCGTTTGTGGATTATGAGAAAGCCTTCGATTCGGTCGAGACCTGGGCAGTGATACAGTCTCTCCAAAGGTGCCAAATTGACTATCGATATATCGAAGTGTTGAGGGGTTTGTACAAAAACGCCACAATGTCGGTCCGCCTCCAGGATCGGGATTCGAAACCTATCCAGTTGCAGCGAGGGGTAAGACAGGGAGACGTCATATCTCCAAAACTGTTTACCACCGCCCTGGAAGATGTCTTCAAGCTTCTGGACTGGAACGGATTTGGCATAAATATCAACGGCGAGTACATCACCCACCTTCGATTCGCGGACGATATCGTAGTCATGGCTGAGACCTTGGAGGATCTAGGCACAATGCTCGATGGCCTCAGTAGAGCCTCTCAACAAGTGGGCCTCAGAATGAACATGGACAAGACAAAAATCATGTCTAATGTCCGTGTTGCACCCACTCCTCTGAAGGTTGGAGACTCTACACTCGAAGTTGTCGACAATTATGTATACCTGGGACAAACAGTCCAGTTAGGTAGGTCCAACTTCGAGAAAGAGGTCAATCGTCGAATCCAACTCGGATGGGCAGCGTTCGGGAAGCTTCGCCATATACTCATGTCCGAAATACCGCAGTGTCTCAAGACGAAAGTCTTCGAGCAGTGTGTGTTGCCAGTGTTGACATATGGATCCGAAACGTGGTCGCTTACTATGGGCCTCATAAGAAGGCTCAAGGTCACCCAAAGGGCGATGGAGCGGGCTATGCTCGGAGTTTCCCTGCGTGATCGAATCAGAAATGAGGAGATCCGTAGGAGAACCAAAGTAACCGACATAGCTCGCAGAATTGCTAAAATCAAGTGGCAGTGGGCGGGGCACATAGCTCGTAGAGACGATGGCCGTTGGGGCAGGAAAGTTCTCGAGTGGCGACCACGGGCTGGAAAACGTAGCGTGGGCAGGCCTCCTACTAGGTGGACCGACGATCTGGTAAAGGTCGCGGGAAGAGCCTGGATGCGAGCAGCGCAGGACCGTTCATTGTGGAAAACCTTGGGGGAGGCCTTTGTCCAGCAGTGGACGTCATTTGGCTGAAACGAAACGAACCCTTATTATATGATACAAATACGAGTAGACTTCTCGCACTATAACCGTCATTCCAACCACCACAAACAGTATCTGGTCCGCTTTAGTTATATCCTAAATTCATCATCATCATTGTCATCACTTCAGCTATTTAACATCCACTGCTGAACATAGGTCTCCCCCAATGATTTCCATAACGACCGGTTGGTAGCGGCCTGCATCCAGCGCTTTCCTGCTACCTTTATGAAGTCGTTGGTCCACCTTTGAACCTATAATATCCTAAATTAAAAATAAGTACTTTAACCTTGCCTTTTCTTTTTTTTTTACTATCATCAACAAAATTCATTTACCAGGCCTTATTCCGCAAAATTAATCTCAACAAAACCCAAATTGGACGCACGTGGATTTCCCAAAATAGTCGAATAGTCGCTTAGACATTAGATAAAGCGACAAAAGCCTGTTTTCTGACAAATAGTTGATTTGGGCTATGGTATTGTTGAGAGTCAATTGGAGGGAAGTAGGGCCAACTTCCGCGGTTTTAGCGCAATCTGTTCCTTTTACTCTTGTATGATTCGTCATACGTGTGATAGGGATGGACAGAGACGAATACGGACATTGTCCAATGAGGTAGCCCTTCAGGTCGGTTGTCACGTAACGGAATGTTGCTTATTGCCTTTGTGATGGTTAATTTGTCAACGGTTATAATAGTGGCTTGGTAAACTGTTTTCGGTGAAGCTTTTTTATTATTATACAGATTCATTTTTTTCTCTGATAGGGACGTGGGGTATTCGTAAGACTTTTTGGGAGATTTTGTAAAAGTCTTCTCCATTATTTCCATGACCTTCTACATTTTGTATTTAATTTTAGATACACGCGTGAGCTCACTCGTGGTAGTGTAGGTACGTAAATATACCTAAAGATGGTTCGATCCCCTTATAATACGTTTTTTTTTGTGTGATTATAAATATTCTTTGTCCTTAGTGAAGTACAAGTTTTGTTTAATAAATATTATTTGTTCTAAACGAAGTACAAGCTTTCTTTACTTTGAAATAATGTAGATGGCCCCGCGTACAATTTCCATCCTAAGTATATTTTTTTTATTAATTCAACCTCAATAAATAACTAAAAGGGTAATAATATTAGTGGGTATCTAGAACATTAAACTACCCACTATATAGCTAGCTCGGTCTGTCAACAAATTTTACAGTCCACTGCTTCAGGCACCTAAACCCCTTTTATTCCCACTGTAAACTGCGAAGATAGAGCAAGGATAGTAGTAGTACAAACCGCACAGGTCTGTTTGTGGTACTTAATTTGATTGAGAAATCAAACAAAGACAGTCTTCGAGTGGGTTATTTTGACTAAACCTTACTAATTTTAAGAGGATTTTATAGGGGTTTTTGAATTTGTAATCTTTAATACATGATATAATTTGATAAATTGACTGCCTCAAATGGAATTTTAACCCGCGACTAAACGAGTTGTGGAGTAATTTTTAACAAACTTTGGAAATTTTCAAGTGTTTCGATACTTAGGAATGTATCTTTATCGAATTAGACTTTTCTCTCTCTCTTTGTCTCTTACCACTAAAAAAAATGATTTTGAACAAAGCTCTGCAGTTTTTTTTTTGTTGAGCTTTTTCGCATTTTTTTTCGCAGTTTTCGAAATCTGTAATTTTGTAGAATTTTGCTTTGCTTGTTAATAACCTTCTTTTTCAAATAACTCATGTATCTTTAATGATTTTTTGCTATCGTAGAAAACATTTCCTTCACTCCACAGTCGGTTAAATACCATTGTTAAACCTGTACAAAGCAGCGAAAATACTTGAGGATGAGCCGTTAAAAGTTTTACAGGTGTACCGCATTTCACAGGACTTGCAGGTCTACAGATTTAAACTTTTAATTTCGGTCCGCTATGTTTCAAAAGTTATTTACGCTGAAACCGTTTTGGGGTTCCGTACAAAAAGATTTTAAATTTCGTTCGGTCCGTTTTATTTCACACTTAAAACGATTGTGAGTTAAAGGTTTGAAAGAAACTGTCGTTTATGTTTTATGCGTTTTGAGAATTGGGATTTTTGATGTGAATTAAATGGAGGATTAGATTTTGAAAGCAGTAATTTTATTTGTTTTATTTTGAAACCGATTACCAAAATAAATGATGTTTCAAATACGATTCTACGCATGCAAAGCCGCATGTTGCAAAGGCTTGTAAGAAATAAATTAAATAGATAGCTTTGTAATCATTTTAGTGCTGTAAAATAGCTTAAATAGGCTAATAAGATTTCCATTTATAAGTGACTCTATTTAAAATGACAAAAATGGTTTTCAGTTCTTGTTATTGATGTGATTTTTTACGCAAAAATAACATTTTGTAAACAAAACCATCGCATCATGTGTATCTCTTTGTTTATGTGAATCAAGTGAAGAATAAAAATTAGTTAAAGAAAGTAAACTAAGTAGTTCCATGATCACGGAACCCTATTCGTAGCGTGCTTGCGGTCAATTTTAATTTCCTTTACCCGTTCCCTTACATTGTAAGTTTCTAGTTTCTATTTAGTGCCAAAGTTGTGATACGAAATATGAGATCCCTCGGTCGTAACTCTGGTTGCTTAATACTGGATTATGGTTCGCTTTCAAAGTAACAACTTATTTTATTTTTATGGTTTGGACATATTCTGGAGTGTTGTACTGCTAGTTTATGGGAGATCGGTTGAGAAGTCTTATTGAAATACTTTAAGAACAAGAATATTTAGAAGCATGTAGAAATGTCAAAGGTAGCGTCTTTTAGCATAGGCGCAGACCATCGATTTTTCGTCGGCCGATAGTTTAGTCGGGCAGTTGATCAGTATGGGCATGTATGAAAGTACGCACATTACACCGATTTGATTTGGCCGATTCTTCATATAAATTAAAATCGGGCCCAACTAAAAATCGGTGGTCTGAGCCTAGTCTTAATGTGGGTTCTTATCTAGTTTTAGTAGGGCGATTTTACAACGAAAATTCCTAAAAAAAATGTATGTAAACCCCTTTGCTTGTATTTTTCTGCCTTGTTGGTTGTCCTAAATAAAAAAAAAATTAGTATCTTAATCAGCTGTTAAAACGAAAAGTTTATCGTACAGTAGTACTTATTATTATTCTGTGGTCCAACTATGAATTGATTGCCTGATATATCATTTTTTATGGGACATGACGGAATGGAGGAGACGGATCGCCTGATGGTAAGTGATTACCGCCCATAGACACCCGCAGCCCCGGGGGAGTTACAGGTGCGTTATAGGTAAATTATGTCACAGCAAATGTACGGGATATGCCATGAGCCATGTGGACGAAATGCCTCTAACATCCGTATTCACAAACAATGCTTGCTTATGTGAAGCAGCAACGCTATGCGAAGTCGAACGCACAACGTTAAATAGAGCTCTATGATTAGTTTGTGTATGTCAATCCGCCAAGTATTGTCTATGAATAGGTTTTTGGGACCCTGTGCGTCCACACGCACTGTGAGACCTCATAGTAATGTTAGTGAATACGGGTGTAAGTATGCTCATTGCTCACTTTCTCCGCAGTCAGATCTATTTACGCCAATGATTGTTTTTGTAACTTTATGAACCACCTTCCGCAAGCGTGGGACTTCCACCCAGAAGGTGGCCCGACGACCTCATAAAGGTAGCAGGAAGGCGCTGGATGCAGGCCGCGACCAGCCGGGCGATGTGGAAGTCATTGGGGGAGGCCTATGTTCAGCAGTGGACGTCCTGTGGCTGTATTATTAATATTTATTTTGCTAAGAAATCTTACTACACGACGCTACCTTCTATAAAACTTCGTAGAATGATGTCATTTGGTTAATTTTCAAGTATTCTTGTAGTTGTGAAGAGAATTAACTAATTCACCTTGATGGGATGAAAATAATAGATCACAAGGTTGAATGATATTGAAAAGTATTCTTAAATAGAGATAACTTCAAGGCTGATAGAATATGGATGCACAGCCTAAAAATTTACCCCGAACTTAATGGACAAAGCGTGTATCCAGAACTGGGTCAAATGTGCTAAATGTTAGATATATTTAATAGGACGGCATGTATTTAAACGATAACTTTTTAGACTTATAATACCTGCTGATATTTTGTGGTCAAGGCTTTATAATAGCTGTAATTCAGACATCATCGTTTCAGCCACAGGACGTCCACTGCTGAACAAAGGCCTCCAATGACTTCTACATCGCACGGTTGGTATCCAGCGCCTTCCTGCTACCTTTATCAGGTCGTCGGTCCACCTTACTTATACTTTAGGCGATCGTATCAAGAACAATCTTTAGAATCTTACTATACATGTATTAAACAGTCACTTCGACCCCCTAAATCCTATACCCATTAAGATATTAACCTCTACCAGACTTCAAAACTGCATTCATATCTTCAGACTGCACTACTCCTAACACATAGAGTTCAAAATCAGACTGTCTGTGGGTATCCACGAATTTGGTCGTCTGTGGTTCTCGGTTCGATATCATAAAGCCGAAGGATTATTCCCGTATCGAACTAGGTATGTTAGGAATTTACTCCTGACGGTACTAACTCAGCTGTTTGGTATTTAGACGTTTGGCTTACGAGCTAACATTACTGTGAGGTCTCACAGTGCACGTGACACGAACCAATCACAGATCTCTATTCTACGCTGTGCGTTCGATTTGCTGCAAGCATCGTTTGTGAATACGGGCTTCATCCTTTAATATCCAATCGTAAAGTAATGCACTAAAGAACCATTTTCTCTTGTATTTTTTTGGTATTTGTGTTCGATTTTCTCGCAGACAGTGCAGTGCATTGTTTAAACTTTAAAGCGAATTTCTGTGTACATTTTACTTTATTGTCCCGTACATATTTCACAGGTGCAGTGATTTAGTCTGAAGTTAGGACGCGACTTGTTTAAATAAAATGTATACTGAAGTACCAAGCAAAACACTGTGATACCTTGTGTAGTTTTAAAATGAGCGATTTTGTACATCAAACTATACATTATCAAAATCCGACTACCTAAATTAAGAGTATCCGCAGGCTACAGACTTTTTCCGGCTGATAGTTTGATCAGACTGTTGATGGTATGATAAGTTATTGCCGACTTCTCATACAAATTAGAAGCTGACCATACTATCGGCCGACAAAGTATATTATGTAGTCTGCGACAACTTTGCACCAGCTTACTTTAACTGTTCATTTGAACGTTAGTGTTAAACCACGTATACTACTTAACGGGATCCTGCAAAAAACGGGATATCTCCGTGGGAACAAGCACTGTCATCATCATCATCTCAGCCATAGGACGTCCACTGCTGAACATAGGCCTCCCCCAATGCTTTCCATGCTGCCCGGTTAATAGCGGCCTGCGTCCAGCGCCTTCCTGCTACCTTTATGATGTATTCGGTCCACCTTGAAATGACGAGATCCGTAAACGAACTAAAGTAGCTGACATAGCCCGACGGATTAGCAAGCTGAAGTGGCAATGGGCAGGGCACATAGTACGCAGAACTGACGGCCGATGGGGCAGCAAGGTTCTGGAGTGGAGGCCGCGTACCGGAAAACGCAGCGTGGGACGTCTACTCACAAGGTGGACCGACGACAACAAGCACTTTACAAACTGCATAATATCCCATAACCGCATTTCAAAGCGAATAATTCCTGTTTCTATTACCTCGATTTACCTACTACCGCACAATCGTTCCGCTAACATAGTGTAATTTGTACTGACAATCACCAATCGCGTTTAATATTAAAGGCGAACCACGAACAGACAGACACGTGTACTCGCTAATAACATTAATGTACGCTTGTTTTGTCACGTGCGAGTTACTATGTAGATGACTTGACTGCTTGCAGTCTCTACATGTTTTGTGTATGTACATACGGATGTATCTACACGTTATAATAATTATGATACAGACTTATACATGTACATACCTATAGTAGCGGAATAATATTTAAATTAGAGAGAGTTATATAAATTCCTATAAAGTTCATTATTATGAGGAAAGCAAACTAGGCTAAAGAAGATAAAAGAAGAAAGGCATTTCATGCTAATGGTTAAAACCTAAAACGTAAAATTCCTAATATTTCAGGTCGAAATTCATCTTATTTCAATGACGATATTTTTACACAACACATATCAGTACTTAATATTTTATTAGAAATAATATTTAGACACACTTGGTGAATTGGATGGTTGGTTTTTTTGACTCTACATTTAGGCAAACCTTAAAGTGTGAAAACATCCTTATCAAGAAAGCACATTCATTCGAACCTGGAATTTGTCCACAAAGTAGCATCTATCACAATGTAAGCTCTCCAACCGACTCTGATGGAATCTATCAAAACTCAGCGACGTCTCAAACCCTCAGGGTAAAGATAACATTGTAGAATCGAGTCGAATGATCGAATTAGCCAATCGAGTTACCGGCATCAGGATGCAAGGAAATGGTGCGGATCCGCGTTGATTCAACTCGGAAAGTCGCAAGCCTACGGGCGGAAGTATCGCTGATTCGTACGCGGCAGGCGGGCCAATTAGTTCTGCGATTACTCGATTGAGCGAGCGATCGATTTGTTTTATCGATACTTTTCGACGGAGGAGGTATAGTTGTAGGGGTTAAGGCACATGCGCACAGTCTAGGATTAACAAAAGTTTTTATGAGAGAAAAAATAAATGAGAAGTGTAAATACGTAAAATCAACAAATTATCAAAAATTATATATTTTAGATGTGATTTCTGCTGAGCTGACTGTGTTATTTGAAATAAATGTTAAATAACACTTAATCCAAAATAAATATACAATATAATTCGTCGCTTTCCTATTGAAAATTTAGGTCCCTATTATGTTTTCCATACAATGCCTGGTCAATGTCGGGATTGGCATACGGGGCGAAACAGTTTTGAATTACTTTGAAGTCGGTAAAAATTGTTGAAATCGGATTTATGTATTGAGAAGTATGTTGTGAAATACTTATTAAACCTTGTTTCACAAGTGTCTTAGAAAGGGAATAACGATAAACCTTTGCGTTTTTTGTTTTCTATAAAATAGTGAAGCTCCTTATTAGAGAAACAAATGAAAACACTTTTGCTGTTGTTTGCATAGCATGTGTTCAAATAATTATTGAATTGAATACAAAAAATTAGTTCTAAGCATGGTAACACTATAAGAAAACAAAATGTATTTTTTTATGCTGGCAACGGACGCTTCTGCCATTTTCTCTGTGCATGCACATTCCTGTAAAACCAAATTTACGAAATAAACTTGTCGGCGCCGGACACAGATGCTGCAAATTATTATTGATGATTAATAGTACCAATCTTAATATTATGTTATCTGTAGAAATCTGTAGAGCAGAAGGTTTGTGATTCCTAAACGTAACACCCGACTGATGCGCAGAAAAAGATAACTGTCATTCAGTTATGTTATGTCAAGTGTGAGCAAGCGGCTGCGAGGTTATCTTTGAAAGCGTGTTGAGTTTGGTGGAACGTTAAATTGTAGGAAAAGTGATTGTTAACCATCCAAGATATTATCTCCTTGCCCGTTAACCCACGCCTATGGAGATTCCACCCCTAGAGTTCCTTCTGATAGAGACCCAGTGCCTTTAAACTCTATCCCCCTTACTAATAAAACTTACACGCTCGTTGATCAGTGTTTTAAAGTGACGTTTAGTATGGAAATGTCATTTTAAAACAGTGATCAACAACTGTGTAACTTTTTATTAGTAAGGGGGTATAAGTTTAATTAAATTCCAGTCTGTTTCATTTATTGAACAGCATGTCTTTTCCACTAAGTACATTGAGTAAATTCACAAAAAAAGTATTTTCATTTAATATTACAGTTTCAGACTATCGCGAGATAGTTAAATTTAATTTTTCATATCAACATTGAAGCGTTTTTTGTAAACCGTAAAGTTATTACTCTAAAGGTCACTACCTCATGCCTATTCTACCTCCGTCCATGTACTTTATTCTTTTCCGCCTAACGTCATTGCGGGTTCTACCCTTCAAAGGTAGAGCGAACGTAGCTTATTTCGAACTTTTACCGTTCGTAATCGAGGCAAGTCTCCCAGGAACACAAATAACCTGACAGGGACCCGGTTAAAGTCCATACAAAGATAAAACTTTGATTCCAAAAATAACTAACGTCCATTTTCGGTTTATAAACATTAAATCTGAACCTCTGTAAATTACTAACCTGAAACTTTTGACAGACTCCCTTGGGACGGTGATAACGCAAACTAGCGTTTGTTACCAGAGCTCAAAGTTCATATTTGAGTTAATGACGCCACCCCATTTGTGACATGATTAAGCCGCGTTTTTAGTTATAATTTATATTAATTTCGCGAAGTTGAAGGAGGAAAGATATGATTTTGTCTTGATGTTTTTAAACGTAAAAGGGAGGAAAAGGAAATATATTTTCCTATTACTTTAAAATTGGATATTTATAATGTAATTAGAGGAAAGTGCGACTTCATTTTTTGATAAATAACAATTTTCTTTAAACGTAAACCTAAGTTTCGCACAAGAATAGCCAGGTGTGCTACGCCTTTTACAGTCACAATATGTGATACATAGTTTTAATAAAAAAACACAATTTTTCACTACTGAAATCGTATGCAAAAATCGTTTTCATTACAACAAAACTACCTTAGCCAAAATCTCCTCAACTAAAACCTCACAATTCCCTCTCGTAAAAGGTCCATCCGTACAGCAGTCTTAGTCCATTAAAAACAAAAATAATTCTGCGAATGACACAAAGCGTACCCAGAAAATGCTTTGGTGGAACGTTTGCGAACAAATGAAGGAGAAAAGAAAAAAATTCGTCGT
The DNA here is from genome assembly GCF_963855985.1 of Ostrinia nubilalis. NCBI lineage: Eukaryota > Metazoa > Arthropoda > Insecta > Lepidoptera > Crambidae > Ostrinia > Ostrinia nubilalis. Next base: position 12,874,319 of record NC_087103.1, read on the forward strand.
CACAACACCGAAGGGATCAAAAGAGATGATTTAATAAATATTCAGATGGGGGAAGAAGGCCAATGGGCCTAAATAGCGAACGTAAACCTTCTTAGGCGGACATCAGACTGAGGCCGCAAATGCACGTTACGTAATTCGAAAATCGAATACTGTTTTTTTTTTTGTTTTAGTGGCAAATGGCGATTGTTAAATCACCTGCCCTCTGAAATTCGTATACGAACTTTTTTTCGCATAATTTTCCATTTTTTCACTAGTTTTTTTATTCTAGAAACCAAAATTGAGGTGCCATTGCTTCAAAAATAAAAATGAAAAGCAAAAAAGTTAATTTTGATCAAAATACTGTAAGCAAATGTTGATATGTTTGGTGTATACTGAGCCTTAGAGCCTTCGCGAGTGTAAGGTTGTTATTATGATGGGCCTTGTGAAGTCATAGCAAAACTTTTCCACATGATTGTATGTAGATTTGTGCGAAAGTAAGCAGGAGAGTCTCAAAAGTCGCTTATTTTTCGTATTCCACCCCGCGTTCTGTGAAGCGTTATACAGGGTGGATACAAACGTATACCTACATTTAAGGATGTTCGATAGATTTGACGTTTCATAGATTTATTCTTTGTGACTTATATCTATTTTTTTGAGATAAAAAATGTACTTAACACAACAAAAACATCTATCACAAATAAGTCCTATCTAAAAAATAGATTTTTCTGAACAAAACACATGTTTTTGCATATTTTCTATACAAAACCTATCATTCTCAATCTTATTCGACGGCTATATTTATCTGACGATTGAAAAATCGGCCCTGAAACAAGTAAAAATAGGATTATTCAATCAAATTTGACCCTTATCGGCTATCCATCTATCATAGTGTCCCCGATACAATAACCGTGGCTGCTGACTAAACAAGCTAGGGTAAGGATGAGGGCCCTTCAAAAAACTCATATTTGGCCCTCGATCCCGACTGGTGCTTAAGCAATAAACGCCACTCGATGTAAAAACCGTAGTAACCCTGTATTTTCGCAGTCAATTTTGAATAGTTTGGGAGGTAAAAGGAGGGATGCGTGGAAATATATTATTAAGTAGTATTTTCAGAGGAAAATATAAAATTTACAGTTTTTTTCAGTCAAAATTAAGCAATAGAAAGCTTGCGTTTCCTTGTTTTAATAAATCTATGACATTATTTTGAGGAAAAAAATAACTTTAAAAACACAAATTAAAAAAATCTTTAAAAACATTGACGTGCACTAGTTATTCGATTTCGCAAAATTGCAAACTTTAGCTTTATAAAAATATTTGTAGTTTGTAGTAGATAACTTAAAAAAAACCGCAGTTAAGTACAAGTTATGTTTCACGGTAACTAAAGATAATGAAAATCACAAATCATCATCATTTTAAGCATCCATTTCCAAGCATTAATTTGTGTCGTTCGCCTAAAGAAACAGTTACATTGGTATATTTCAACCACATGGATTTGACAAACCTAGCTCTAAAACCAGTCTGGGCATTGACGGCAGCCAATCAATGCAGTGCTCAATAACCAAGGGTCCTCAGCTGCTTGGTGCCCATTTCACCCTGGTTTTAATTGGAAAAATGTTTTTCGCCTCTGTATGCATTCTTCCTACGAACAAATATTTCCCACCGGTACCGGTAACCGATGCAAAAACAATGTGGAAATTAGCCGGTATGGTATTTTGCGGGGTTTGATTAGAAATTCCAGTAAGGTTGAATGACAAAGTGTTGTATTAGGGCTTGTACCAACGAAATCCCGTTTTTTTACGGGAAAATGTATATTAATACATACATTGTGAGTCTTGATAAAGTACACATATGAGAATAGGTGAAAACCTATTTTTATCGAAGGAAAAAATGACAAAAAATAATTAATTATCTGAGATTTCTTTTTATTTTTTTATAGATTTTTTTTCTTTCAATTACTTATTGTAAAGAAAACTTCATAACTTTTAAACTACGAAGTATAATATCCTGATGAAATAAAAACAGTAATAATGCTAAACAGGTAATACTAATAAAATACATAAAGTACCTACCCAGAAAACGGCAACAAGTAATTATACAATGTTATTTTTGAGAAAAACCTGTATTTTAATTTGTGCTTTTTTATTATTTGATAAATTTCTTCAAATAATGCCCCTATTACACGTAGTTTTAATTACTTTGTGTTATTCTCTATCGTATTACCTTTGCAAAACCAAAAATCTCATGTCAAAAAAAAACAGATACTTTTTTATTTTTTTCCTTCGTTAAAAATGGGTCCAGTTTCATCCATTTTCATATGTGCACTTTATCAAGACCCTCACTGTATAACGTTCACACGGACATCCCATTGCATTATCCCGCAAAATGCCGATCCGTTAGAAATTGTTATTCGAATTTCAAACACACTATTCACATGACAGTCCAGTTTCTGGAGTCCTGCATTACTGAATCCCGAAAAACTGGATTTCCGCGGGAATGAGCTCTTTCCTGGCACTTTCCAACGTTGCTTGTGCGGTACGGTAACACCTTACATAGTTGCGATACGTGTCAATTTGCAACAAAAATGTACTCTAATGTTGTGTTGAATTTACGTGTGGCATTGGGGTAGTTTATACTACCAATACCACGGGTGTCGTAAGAGGTGACTTAGGGACTACACATCAAACAGAGAACGGGCAGCAGCGCTCTCTGAAAAACATCAATCTTTTAAACTGCGATCTCCAACCCGCCTGCCAAGCGTGGGGATTATGGCAAAACCCTCCACTATAGTGGAAGAGGCTCATAGTCCAGCAGTGGACTGTAAAGGGCTGTTGATGATGATGATGATACTACCAATACACTGTCACATACTTTATAAGAGCTATCTAAAATGTTCTTTCATAGATTTTAATATGGTAAGACAAACTTACAACGTGTTTGCTTACTCAAATGCCTATTTACTAATTTCAAAGCATCTGAAATCTAATCGTGCCAATAATTGAAAACTAATTGGGTTTTCAGGGGTCGAATGAAGTGTTCACAGAAATTGTATCTTAGAATTATTGGAAAATCACAATATTGTTCTTGAGATACTTAGGTATAACAAAAAAGGTGACTGAATTTCTTCTGTCACTTCTTCTCAGCCCCAGTCCATATGTTGTCCCGAAGTGGTGGTATGGCAAGCTGTTTGGGACGTGTATAAGCGCCCTGGAAAGGGTCTAAGTACCGAATATAAGATTTGTATTTGTAAAATGCAGGTTTTTTTGTTAATTAAAGTTAACATAAACAAATGTTTGAGTTTTAAGGATCACATAACATTAGTATATTTATGAGGCATTGGCATTTTGTTATTGCAAAAGATAAACGATATAATTCCTTACAATTGTCGCAAGTTTCAAGGGGGTGAAAATAAATAGAGCATGAAAGTGCGCGGGGGATCCGTCATTTCTTTATTTAGGGATATGGAAATTCATATTCATGCTTTTTATGAGAAATAAAGGATTGTGAGTGTGAAATGCGAGTGAAATAAAGAATATTTAGGTCTCAGACCATGTTTAGAAGCGTTTAAGTTTCCAGTTTCAGTATTAGGGATCTACATAAGTATAAAATATGCTCTCGAAGGCTAACATTACCATTGAAATGACTTTTACACAAGTAATTAGAGGCAATTTAAATTTTTATGTTGTTTTCAGGCAAAATTACTTATTTTCAGTTTCATAAAAATACTTTATTTATGTCATAAAATTCGTACTTATTACGTAAGGCATTTAATACAGCTTTAAATAGTAAAATAAATAATAATGTAAAATAAAATTATTTGAAAACATATTTTTTCATAAAATTCACTGTTTTTGAAGTTTAAAACGACTTTTTCTAACACAAACTGGATATGTTTTTATACAATCGTCATTGACTGACTTAAAACTAAATTCATAGCTTCTAAATAACGATATAAAATATTCAGAGGTCATTAGCGAGAGAACTCTTAGCGAACCAGTTACGTACGTGTTATGCTTTTATGTAAGCCTTCTAGGAAAGCCTCAAACGACTGCCGAGGAACGTGATTCTGACACGTTGAGCGCGCGTCTTTAAGCTACATGTTTTTGACTTTCACTTACTGAAATTCAGCAGTCTGACGAGGAATTTCAGAAATGTAGAAGTAGATTTGTGTGTACTTACAGTGTACGGTGAGTTTTGTAGCTAAGCGACTTCGCGCGAGATTTTGTAAGGGTTTTAAAGTTTGGCGAAGGTTTTGTGGTAAAATAATAAAAGGGTACTTACAGTGTAGCGCGAATCGGGCACATAGCCGAGTGCGCACGAAAACCGCTCGCCGCTCGGCTGATCCACCGTGCTACCGCATGGCGTTCGCCCGCCCAGGCCCGCGCGACCACACGCGACCGCAGCACGCCGCGACCCACGCGCCACCGTCCCGCTAGCTACCGACCCCGACCCGGTCCCAGCCGACCCAGTCCCAGCCGACCCGCTACCACCCGCGAGCCTTCCCGCGTCCCCGCTAGCAGTCCACGTTACGCCACGCCGCACAGTCCGACTGCCAACAACCACACACTTAAGCAACACGAAAACACCCTGACGCAATGCAGAATAATAACCTTGTATACTCACATGAGCATGCCAGCGTCGGCCTCCTTAATCAACTACCGTTAACGTAAACAATTGAACACACGATCATTTTGGTGACGCGACGCGAAATCACATGCCGGGACGCGGATGGAAGGAGCCGGGGCGTCGGCGGGCCCCGCTCGTCAGAGCATCGGCCCCGCTAGGGTGCCGTCCGCCACCACACCGTGTGCGGAGTTTGGTGGTAAATGAGAAGATTAGGCGTGCGCGGGGCGGAAGAGTCGTGGGCCACACGCGCGTCGCTGCCACTGCAGGCCGCCACTGAGGCGGGGCGGCCCGGGCAGACCCCCCGCGCCCGCGTGCCCCGCCGCCCGCGCCATGTGCCCGGAGCGCGCTCAGCCTCTCGCCTCGCAAAGGGTTGTCGGCAAAGGGAAATTGCTACTATCGTCTTTTTGTCGTGACGACAATTGGCCGTGCTTTCGCCTCCTTTGAGCCGTGCTCGCTTTGACCGATGCCGCCTTCTATCTAGTTTTTATTGCAAAGACTTTCCGATCTGTTTCCAGCTTTCATTATTTTTATTTATTGGAAATTTTTCGGGATTTTTCTGGGGTATTAATTAGGGTCGACGGGTTATGTAACGGCGTGCGGCAGGCATAGCAGTAGAGAGACGCAGCGCGCGTGTCGGAACCCCCGTAACGCAGCCCTTAAATTTCTAGTGGATCGCGCCGAGCGCGGCCGAAGGCGGGCGGGCGCGCCCGAGGGCCGCCGAGCGCGCCGACCGGCGCCGCCCAGTCGATAAGCCCGTCTCCACTCACCGAACAAAGACACTAACCTATAATAATTAAATTTAATTAAGGATAACTGAACTATCTTGTGTAATAAGCATATCGCTGCAGCGCTAATTGCCAGATTTTACGCTTCAGCGGAAAATTCCCGCTCCCCCTTCCCCGCGCACGCACGTTGTTTACGTGTAGAGCGGCTGTCAGCAACAGTGAAGGACAAGCTGAAATAAAATTGTCGCAGAATGATGCGAAGAATGGAAAATAGATATTTTATTCGCTGGGGAATTTTCCGTGGATATTTATAATGATAAAAGGACGTTTTATGTATTTGTTTGTGGAAATTTTAGTTTCATTTGCGGTCAGGATAAATTGTCTTGAAGTTTATATCTGGATAAGTTCACGCATAAATCTAGCTAGACCTATTTATATTGAATCAGTTTGGATCCTTTGCGTGCGTCTGGAAGGCCACTTGTGTTTTGCTGATCGTGAAGTTTCGGCGACGTTTTTAGGGAAGGAATAGAGTTGAAAATTGCATGGCAGTGTGGAAGGTGAAAGAGCAAAATATCCGAACAACAGTTGATATTGGCGTGTCAAAGAGTTTGTCAGACGAAGATTACTTTTTGAAATGTTCACAGACGAGTACACCAACATTTGCCTACCTATAAATACTTGCGAAAACAAATTCTATACGTGTGCAAAGTATTTGTGATCCAAGTTTGCTAGCTATCAAGTTGCAAGTGAGTTCGGAACGACAAGGTAGATTGGAGATTACTTGGTACCTACTTGAATAGTGACGTCCCAATATGTTATCAAGTTTAAATGTAATTAAACATATGAAAATTTTCTTCGTATCTCAAGTGTTTTTGTATTATGTTAGGCAGTACTGTTATAATAGACAATTATCGTTACAGCATTTTCTCAAATTTTCCTATCTTTAATTTTATTGAAAGGCGTTTAATACCCTGGCAATTAATTAAGTATTAAGTAGGATTCAGGGTTTGTTAAAGTAGAATTATAATTAACAATTTCATTTAAATAACGGTAAAACTTCTAAAGTTTTAAAATAAATCAAATCAAATAGGTACCTATACATATTATAGAAACAATAAGGACGAGTTGCACCATCTTACTTTTACTTCGACCAACGTCAAAAATCTGTCAAACTCTATACAAAATGCTCCGTTTATTGTTATTGTTACGGATAAAATAAGGTGGTGAAACTCGACCTAAGTTTTTTTGATCAGTTAAATGTCTCATGTTAATTTACGATTTTTAATGATGCTTCTACAAGAGGCGTTTGTAAAAACTCTTTAAAACAAAAAAGCTCTAAGTATAACTTTTAACACAGAAACTCTTATAGATCTATGTACTCCTATACATACCTTGCCACACTTCAACACAATATGTTAGCACATAACTTTGATGTTACTGCGATGTACACACTAGCACATCTAGCTCACACTGTGAGCTTATGCCGTTGTATTAAGAACTATTTTGGAACATTATAGTCTGGTGTACTGTTAACAGTACGTACTACAATACCAATTTCACCACGCATTTCTGAGGGAATGGCATAATTTAGGCTGACGATTGAATAAATGAGTAACGTCGGGCTGGACTGTAGTATGTTGAATATGTAACGGTAGAGATAATAATCTCTAATTCTTATAGAATAGCTGTAGTCTAGTAGTTAGGGATTGTCTAGCGTTCTGAGTTCGATTTAGATTTATTTATTCACCAAACTTATATCTGTTTGTCATTACAGGTTAATACCTAATGCGATAGTATCACATAAGTATACATAATACTTACAACATACTTTTAACAATAAAATTCTTAGGCTGAGTTGCACCACCTAACTTTGACCGTAACTTTAACGATAACCGGTGCTTTTCGTATGGAGTTTGACAGATTTTTGACGTTTTTCAAAGTTAAAATAAGATGGTGCAACCCACCCTTAGTCTAAACTTATATCTACAAATCACTATTGCATATAGAGCAGCCCTTGTGAACTCACTCAGAGAGCAAGTAAATAGCGTATGGGGTAGGTTTATAAGCTTTAGTGTCCATTTTGAATAGGATAATGCAAGCTCGAACAAATTTAACTGTCTTAAAGGCTTTTTCAGGGGCAGGGCACATAGTACGCAGAACTGACGGCCGATGGGGCAGCAAGGTTCTGGAGTGGAGGCCGCGTACCGGAAAAAGCATTGGGGGAGGCCTATGTTCAGCAGTGGACGTCCTATGGCTGAGATGATGATGATGATGATGATGAAAGGTTTTTTCTCTCGGAGACATACCGTTTTTTGCAGGAACTATTTTTGCAGTATCCCGTTTAGTAGTACCGTTTGCAGTGTCCCGCTAAAATTCGATCGAATTGAGTTTGAGCTTGTAAATTCAAATTTCAAACACACAATCGATCCTGCGAAACTGAATTACCTTGGAAACGAGCCCTTAGTGTGAAATGTTTAAAAAATAAAATGGAATAAAAGCACAGAATAATAATAAGTACTACGTACAGAAGTTTTACTTCGCGGAGGTATTTAAAAAAATGTATGCTCAATGTCATTAACAATATGGTGTAATTTAGCCTGTCTCAAGAGTCAAGCACCATTTTGTTGACAAACGTCAGTGATCGGCACTGCGCCGAAGCTATAGGGCTGACTTCGGTAAAATGATGTGACGTGAGGTGCCAAACTGCGGAAAATGGCGGAGGAAATACATGATTTAGCATGAATTATCATGAATAATATTAACTACTTATTTACCTCTCAGTGTCTTGAGGCAACTTAAAAAAGTACATTCTGTGTTTTTATTATTATTTAGGCAGTTAAACTGCACAGTATTTAGTACACAATTTTCTTTATTTTCTTCCATCATACACAAGAATACGCGTGCGTGAGTCAATGTTCGCTCATATGTGAGGCCTTGTCGAATATTATCCTGTAGGTGGGCCATCGTGCGTGTTTTGTTTTCGATGTAAACTCGCGGAGATGAACAGGCCTGATAAAAGTAACACAGCTGTTTCCTCAGTCATCATCATCATCATCATCATTTCAGCCATAGGACGTCCACTGCTGAACATAGGCCTCCCCCAATGATTTCCATTTTGAACTATTGTTGTTTACTCAGTACTAGTCTTTATTTTAACGGTGCAGCTGAGCCTAAGGCTGGGTTGCACCATCTTTCTTTGACTGTAACAAACGTCAAAAATCTGTCAAACTCCATACAAAATGCACCGGTTATCGTCATAGTTACCGTTAAAGTTAGGTGGTGCAACTGAGCCTAAGTGAGTGATGTGTTAAATTAATTAACTTTGATTACAACCCGATAAAACCATCGTAAATCAAAGCTCTACTGAAATATTCAGTTTAAAACAAACGCAAATTATTTCTTTGTACTGAAATGCAATCAGATTCAATTTTCCGCTTTGTCTAATTGGAAGTAATTTAGTTTTTTAGTCTCAAGAATCTTCGCTCTTTAGCGATTTAATTGATTAAGCTCAGCTAAGCGCAGTCAATTAGGATTTATGGGGGAATGTTTAAGTGTTTAACTTGTAGTTTAATCTTGCTGTTAGTTTGCACATAATTTGGTTAGCGAAAGTTTTAGAATAAATGTTTTTTTAGTTTAATGTAAAATTTTTGATAAAGTGGTTCATAAAACCAGCAGTGATACTTTTTCATAAATTAAAAGATAAAATAACATTAGCCAGTACTAATGTAATTTTGCAAAATAGCATTTATTACTAAACTTAGTTGCACGATCTTACTTTAACTTTGATAAACGTCAGAAATCTGTTTAACTCCATACAAAAAGCACCGGTTATCGTTAAAGTTACGGTCAAAGTTAAGTGGTGTAACTCAGTCTTAATGTTACTTTGATGAGTTGTTATTACAGCGTTTTTAACTTATAGATCTAACATACTTCCTATTTTTCCATCTTTCTTGGAAAAGCCTAGCTCATTTAATTTTGTTTATAATGTACCATGAAACAGTCAATAATTCGTACGCAGTTGATCAGTACCTATTGTCTACTACAAAAAAGAAGCATATTTACAAAAACGTCTCCTGAAAAGGCAATAACGAATTTTACTCCAGTATTTTTTCAGACACATTTTATGTATCCACGTAGCGTTTTCTCAATGTGTCGCCGGGTTCACTTCAGGAAATTCTTGGGCCTACCGGCTGCATGATTAACATAGGTACTGGAACTGTCTACCTGAAGTAAAAAGAGGTCAACAAAATCTTCACTTATTTATCTGAAGTACAAAACAACAGCCGCACTTGTGTAGAATAGTAATGAGTTTGCACCCGACCCTCGCTTCACACAAGTTTGTAATCGTCTCAGATGGTCAGTTTTATTCAAACCACCCTGTATAAAATGGGCTAAAAAGGACGAGGCACGCACCGCCCGAGAATCGCCCAGTAATAAGGTAGTAACTCACTTTTATTGTGAGTGATAACTCGTTTTAGACAAATCGAGTTACTACCATACACTCTACCGCTCATTTTTTTTTCTTTCGTAAAATTTTCCAGTGTCTAGTACTCGTAAATACTTAAATTTTTTAAGTTTTATAAAGCAATGCAAGGAATTCAAGTATTTGTCACTACAAATACTTGAATTCCAAAGACAATGTTTAAAATTGGTAGATGATACTTATCTTGCAGCAGCATTATCAATTAGCAGCATTTAACAGACTTCACGCGGACTTTTTGAGAAAATTCAAGAGATCTTCCACTCTTTTGATTCGTGTGTCTACATTCATGGACGTTCACGAACATTAATAATCCACCATTATTTCAAATTAATACTTATTTAATTAAACCATTTTTTTAACGTAAATCAAAACTGCTGAACGTAACGCTTCTTTTTCCCGCCAAAAGTCCGCCATTTTTTCTTAAAAATCGAAGTTACAACGTCATTCATTTGTTTTTAATTTAAAAATTGAACGTTAATTCTAATGAAGAGCCTCATTGTGCCCTCGCTTCCAATCTAAACTTAATTGGGAATCAAATTGTCATTTGAGACGGACCACTCGAGATAAATTGTTATTTCTTAAGACGAATCAGTAAATTGGTTTCTTGAGACATCAATATCCTCCTGTTTCGCATTCGAGATTGAATTACGATGGAGTTCGATGGAAAATTACGCAAAATTAATGTGTGCATTTAATTATATTATTAACTAAAGCGATATTTCGGATAGTTTTTCGCAGAAACCATTTGTGTCCAAACCAAACTACTTACCTGTGATATTACCTGTTTCAATTGATGTTCTTGTAACTGCGTATTTTGTCTAAATAAAATGATATCTATCTATTTATGTATTTTCCTATGACTTTAAACAAGATTAATGTCATCTAGCGCCAATTTTTACTAAAATTAGCTTAGCATTAATTATGCCCAACAGCTTAAAATTTATTTTTCTCAGTGAACTAACCTACCAGCTTTATATTAGTCCATCGTTGCTTATAGAATGAACAGCATTTATAAACCGTATCGCTCTTAAAAACGGAGAAAATAACTAATAAACAAGCGAAAACACGTTTCGTCGTAATTCTCCGATGTTACCAACTAATCACTGTTCCAGCAGATTACGCTGCCCATATTTATAAACTTCATCCCACTTCGTGAGCCAATTTGCTTGGCCGCGCCCTTGAGGATGGCGTTATTAATAAGTCCCATTATGCCATTGGAGGCTTCCCCTGAGCTTGTGTAGCCAGAGCTTGTTAACGTCAGTGGCGTTGTCAAACATTACTGGGCTTTTGGTAGGTTGACAACGATCTAGAGCTTCAGAAGACTTTGTAGACCATTTATGAGGTCTTTGACTTTTTTCTAAAGATTTAAACATCAAAAATTTACTGAAAAAATTTATAACTTAATACATTTACCTACTTAATACTATTAAGTACTCGTATTACAAAAAACTTAAACGCGCGGTAAACATTTACTTAAAATGACATTTCCATTCTACTCGTAAATGTTCAACGTGCTTTTAACTTTTTGTAATAAGGCCCTTATTGTATATCAATACTTATTCACTTACATAAATTATCTGCCAGCCATAGGCTACTAAGAATTTTACTTAGACGGGAAGACTAAGTATAGTATAAAAATAAAGGGATTCAACGAAAATAATAATACTTTTTGCTGTGGCTGCTATTTCAATAGGTTTAAATTCAATTGATATTTCTTTGAAAATTAAGTACATACTTAAAACGACTTACATTTGTAGTGGATATATACCATTAAAACCATATACCATCAAAATCTAAACCATTAAAGACATTTTAAACTATATTTTCATAACATTAACACATTTTAACCTCTTCTAAAAGTGGTGGTATATTTTAATATTCTTTCTTTCTGTCCACAAATTCCTCAAGCCTTGGTCACCCTACACATAACTGGCGCACTCGCAGATTGGATTCTGTCATACATGCTTTTAGCATCCTGGTCGGGTGTAACCATAAAACTATGTTAGTATGTCGTCTCCCCTACCCTCTGACATATCTAATGGGAAAAACCATTTTACATTGCCGTGTAAGCACGGGAGAGTAATTCAATGTTTTGCTTGCTGAAGGAAAATTTTGAACAAACATTTTTTTAATTGAATATTTAGTTATAATATGTTTAGTTTATGCATAACAAGGCAGGTATTTGACCACAATCGCACCTGATGTTAAGTGGGATGCAGTCTAGGATGGTACATATCTGCCCTATAACACTAGAAGTGCCGAAGATTACGACCCCCCTAAAAGCGCCGCTGGGTCAATTTTGTCCCAGCATGTATTTTGTAACATTTTTTAGTTTCAGGCATGAATATTATGGTTAAAACTATTTGTAGTATCCTTAAAAAAAGGTTTATCTATGTAGTTAAATCAATATGTACTTATTTCTTTAAAAATATAAATGTATTCAATTTTAATTTTAAATTATTAAAAGTCAGACATTTTTGGTTTCATTTAAAAATAGTCACATATTACGTGGTGTTATACTGTATTAAAATAATGAAATTACTACTTTAACTAGTCATTATTATTGTTAAAGAAAAAATAAATATCTTACAAATAATAGTGCACATTTTGCACAAAGTTTTTTTGTATGGTTTTTTGTCTCTCTGGTGTATGTGTGTGTTTAGGAAATTCTATAGGTATGGTTATTTTTCTGTTATCTGTACACAAACAATGAAGTTTTTTACCAATTACAATGAAAGTATGTACGTTTGATCTTAAAAATGTTATAAGTCACACATTTTAAAAATGTATCAAATCATACAATGTATGAACTGGCTTATGTCTAGAAGCCACCTTCCTACTAATATTATAAATGTAAAAGTTAATAAATATTGATGAATTGAAGGATGGATGGACTGATGAATGGATAGGAAGGATGAATGGGTGGATATATGCCTGGAGCTTGAACTAAGTGAGTATTGATTCATGGTTAGATCGATGGATGCTTTTTCACTCTTTTACGCAAAAAATACTAAGCCGATCTTAATAAAACTTTGCAGTTTTATTGTTAATACTTCAGAATAGCATAATATAGGCTATAATTTAGAATCATATTCAATTATTTGGTCAAAAAGCAACGATAAGTGTCAAGAAATTAGGTCTTTCTATGATAAACTTAATTTCTCACGGGTGAAGTCACAGGCAAAAACTAGTACAATATATTTACATTTCTGCATTGTCACGAGTCACCTAAACTCTCCTCACCTCTCCACTTTCGTATCTCCTCGAAAAAAGGACTGTTCATCGAATTATTGTGGCAAATACCAGGGTGGGACAAAATTGACCCAGTGGCGCTTCTAGGTAAAACCGATTTTTTTTTAAATTCTATTAATGTTATATTATCAAAAACGTTAAAAAATGATAAAATTCAATAAATCAGAAAAAGTCAAAAAGTTTCATGGACTTTCGTTGAAAAATAAAAAAGTTAGAGACGATCAAACTCGCGAGTGGGACAAAAATGGGACGGCGGCCTTTCTAGTGATAAGGGCCTATTCACTCTCGCCTTAATAAAATAATTTTCGAGAAATCTGAGTTAACAGACACCTTCTTAGCTCATATTTTTTTCATGTTTACACACCTATCGTATGATCCACGATTTACACAAGATTTCTGGTTAATGTATGTATTATATTAACTTTGATCTCGTGTGTTTTCAAAAGATCCCTCAAATTAGATCACGACGCGTATTAAATAACTGAAAGGGTTTCGTTGCCAATTTTATCATATAAATTATTTTAACATATAAATTGAGTCTCGAAAGTTTTTGTTTATTAATCAAATAAAGATTTTGGTGAGCCTGTTATGTAATTTCTAAAGTTTAAGCTTATGAAGCTGCGAACAACTGTTTTATACAGTTGAGTATATGCCACCATATTATTACTAAGGCTGGGTTGCACCATCTTACTTTGACAGTAACAAACGTTAAAAATCTGTCAAACTCCATACAAAAATCACTGGTTATCGTTATAGTTACGGTTAAAGTTAGGTGGTGCAACTCAGTTTAACAATTCCAATGTACCTTACAGAACACATTTTTATCATAAAAAGAAAATGAATCTATCTACTGTAAGTTTAGTTTTTATTTGCATTGAAACTAATAGGAATTCTCAATTAAGCGTAAGCGTAATATTTATTTCTAACTAGCTTTCCGCCAGCGGCTTCGCCCGTGTGGAATTTTGTCTGTCACAGAAAAACAATATCGCGCGCGTATTTGCTCACCGTTTAGACCTACCCTGGACTATGACAAACATTTTAAAACCAAAATCAGCTCAATCGGCCCAGCCGTTCTCGAGTTTTCATCAGACTAACGAACATCAATTCATTTTTATTTATATAGATAGATTTTATAATAAGTTCAAATAGCGAAGTAAGTAATTATAAAAAAGACGTAGGCTGAATTGATAATGAAATCCAATGCTTTAACAGGTTAGGTGTCAATCGTCATGCTGAAAATGCTATTTGCTCTCGCTCTGAGGAGGCTTTCAGTAAGATATTTTAAGGCTTTTAAGATTTTCTTAATCCTTAACCGTTTTGCTGTCTTTAAATTTAACTTCCTTGTATCACTCGCTAGTCCACACGTTGGAAAAGTTTGTTAAGTTAATTATTAACACTTACACCGCCGATGTAAATTGAAATCCACATTTTGTTTTAATCGCCGCGGAGATAACCCTTCCCTACCGGAGGGCCTTTTAAAAATTATATATTTGGCCGATTGTGTCACGGGAGGTCTTATCAGTTATCCGGTTAGACTGGCATACAATGTAGGGTTTTATGCTCAAAAGTGGTGTGATTTTATGAAGTGCAAACTTTTCCAACGTGTGGACTAGCGAGTGATACAAGGAAGTTAAATTTTATTATCTCTAAAATCTAAAAGAGATTTCTACCTTGTTATCTATGAAGATGCCTTGAGATGACTCAAGGCATACCATCAAAAAGCAAAAGGAAATTCATTTAATTATGTCTTCCTGACATAAGTAGTTAATAGCAAAATATACCGTCTTCTCATGAGCATATTGGTCACTTTATTAAGACAACTCAAAATTCTGAATAATTTAGGTTGGTATACTTTAATTTTTCCACTAATTAATGAGACACATTCAAACTAGACATTTAGTTACTTTGCTTTTTGTTACGTCTTAAGAATCATTTTCTGTAATTAGCTACTCAGCCGTTTCAATATTCAAAGTATTCCGGTAAATGAATGAATACCACTGAACCCGATCTGCTATTTTTCCCGCCATGTAATAAGAAACCGCAAACCTCTAAACAAATAACCCAAATATTCCGTTCCCAATGACGTAATGAAATTCCCTGTTTGTACATAGTTCACGCGTTAAAAGACGGGTAGAAGTCTCATTAGAATGCATCGCGGGCTCCCGGGACCCGGTAAATATTTAACGGTCTACTTATCTCTAGCACTCGCAAGATAAGATGTGATTAACAGGCTCGGTATCAAAAACGGGCAGACAGGGTAATTAGTTCCTTTGCGATAGAAAAGCGCCGTTCTTTTATCTCGGGAAGATTGTGATGATCTGCGAGTGACTCAAAAATGTGTGAGGTGAACTCTGGATGATATGCTTTGCTTTTGAGCTTAGAAATGGGACTTGAAGTATTTGCAGAAGCTATTTTAACATTGGGCTGTTGCGCGCGGTGCGGCGTAGCGAGCGCACGTACTGTGATCGGTCCGCAATCTTGCGCTGCGTTTTTTGTGCGACTACCCACCTTTTTTAATAAATGTACTAGAAATGGATGAAGTGAACTTGATTAATGAGCAATGTGTTGGAAGTGAAATAGATGAAGATAACTTAGAGAAAAGCGATTCATTAAGTGAGATACAAGCAGTTCCCCAGGAATTTGAATGGGATAATGTTGGCATGGATATTTTATCACAGGACAACCGTCCGGATAAAAGAGGTAGAAATGATAGTGATGAGAATGAAGACGGTTTCATAACTGTAACAAGGAAGAAAGCTAAGCGCATAGCGCGAAGTAATTCATTGATTTTGCCTGTTGGAAATGCTGGGACCCAAGAAACAATAAATTTGAATGAAAATGATGATGTATTTGAAATATGTATGAGTTCAAAGGATTTACTACCAAAACAGATGGCCATGGCAAAGCTTTTGCAATCAAAAAAAATCTCAAACATAGTAAGAATTAAATATAAAAATCCATATAAAGTTCTTATTCGCTTTGGTACAAAAGAAAATGCAGAAAAATTACTACATTGTGAGGAAATTGCTAATTTGGGCTATAAATGTCAATTCACAGATGAAGTAACTTTATCATATGGGATCGTCAAACAAGTAGAAACTGAAGTAAATGAAGCAGAATTACAACAAATATTTCAGTGTGACTTCGAGATTATAGCGGCAAAAAGATTAAAAAGATTATCCAATGATGGTAAATGGATAGAGAGTGAGACTGTAAGATTATGCTTTAAAAGCTCCACTTTACCCCCGTTTGTTTACGCACACGGGTGTCGTTTTAAGGTGGAACCATACACTTTTCCAGTTACTCAGTGTTCGGGCTGCTGGAAATTCGGTCATCTTATACGAGCCTGCCCAACTAAAAAGATTATTTGTCCTAAATGTGGTGATTTCCATGTCAATTGTGAGGCTATCAACTTCCGATGCGTAAACTGTAAGGGCGAACATACATCCTTTGACAAAAGATGTCCTATATTCCTAAAAGAAAAGGAAATAAGGTCTATAATGTGTAAAGAGAACTGCACTTATAAAAAGGCGCTTTGGACTTATCATTCAAGAAAAGAAGATAAAGACCGGAATCCTACACAAGATATTCAAAATCAACCTATTGAGCATCAGCATCACTTTGAAACTTCATATAGAGATATTTTAGTAACAAGAGCCACAGAACACAGAGAAGAATCTCAATCAATAGAGGAGAGTTCACAAGAAGATCACACAAACAATGGGAATATTTACAAAAAGAAGATGGAAAAACTAAATAAAGAAAAGAAAAAGACACCTAAGAATAGTAAAAGACAGGATATTTTACTTGAGGAAGATCTACAAACTTCAGATAAGCGACGAGCTTCGAGTGACTCAATTTATATCGAAGAAAAGTCTAGAGAAAAACCATTTTCACTGAAAAGGATGTTATACAGAGCTAGAGACATTATTTTATCGGATTCAGCGCTAGAAGAGAAATTTAAACAAGTGGTTAAAATGATTTATGAAGAAATTAAAATCTATATAATGGGGTTGGTGTGTAGCGGTGATGTCCTAAATAAATTACATTCTTTATTTGTAAATGGAGAATAGAATTCAACGCGTTTTTGGAGTCAACTTAGTTCAATGGAACTCTCAAAGTATTCGTCCAAAGTCAATTGAATTCGAATCACTTCTAACTCAGGAAAAAATACACATCGCCATATTGAGTGAAACTTGGTTGGATGAAGAAACATCATTTTGTTTTAGAGATTACAATATTTATAGACGGGATAGATGGGATTCTTACGGGGGAGTTGCAATCCTAACACACAGGTCCATCAAAACCCAGGTATGTAATACACATAACAATAATCCTGGAATAGAAATGATTGAAATTATCATCTTAAATTGTCCAAGTTTACATAAAGTCATATCGGTGTATTGTCCATCGTCAATTTCTACAACCTTTTCAGATTGGGATAGCTTATTTTCTAATCAACCACGCAAAACTATAATTGCAGGAGACTTCAACGGTCATAAATTCATTATGGTCAAATAGAAATGATACAAGGGGTGGTTATATAGCTGACTCCTCATTTGACAATGGTTTCATATGTTTAAATAATGGTAGTTCTACACGAATTAAATCAGTTAATGGAGTTTTACAGCAAAGTTCACCCGACATTACATTTGTGTCATCGGATATAGCAATACAATTCAAATGGAATGTTACAAATGAGTGCTTAGGAAGTGATCACCTTATC
The DNA here is from genome assembly GCF_963855985.1 of Ostrinia nubilalis. Classification (NCBI taxonomy): domain Eukaryota; kingdom Metazoa; phylum Arthropoda; class Insecta; order Lepidoptera; family Crambidae; genus Ostrinia; species Ostrinia nubilalis. The sequence goes on from NC_087103.1 coordinate 12,892,107, forward strand.
ATTAAGTTTAATTTAAATTATATGGATAGCTTGAATTTTGCAGAGGGACGCAATTTTAAGCTTGCTGATTGGAATGGGTATAAACTTTCAGTAATTAATTCATTTTCACAGGATAATCGCACTTTCTGCAATGTACAGGAGAAATATAACTTTTTTACAGAACAAATAAACTTAGCAGCTCAACAAAACATACCTATGATTAAAACCTGCAATAATCCTCAAAGTAAATTTAAACCTAAACCTTACTGGAGTCAACAACTATCCAAATTCGTTGCAGAACGTAGATTGGCTTTAAAACAATTTCGGCGAAATCCCACCCCCCAAAATCTGGCACTCTTGAAAATTAAAATAACTGAAACTCAACGTGAAATCAGAAAAGCCAAATCGAGTAGTTGGAGGCAATTTTGTGACGGCATTGACGAATCTATTTCAGCTTCAGACTTATGGAAACGAATGCGATGGATCAAAAATATTAAGAACCCAAAATTTTTTGTAACTGATCAAGAAAAAGAAAAACTTTTGTGTATGCTGGCCCCAGACTATGTTCCAAATTCAATGCCTATTTTCCATTCGACCAACGATACTCTAGAGATCCCTTTAACTATGAATGAACTTGAAGTGGCACTAAACAGTAAGAAAAAAGACACAGCACCCGGAGATGATGAGATTACCTATTCGATGATTTCAAACCTTCCTTCAATAGCCAGAGTATTTTTATTAGATATTTATAATAACATTTTAGTTTCAGGTAAAGTCCCTACGCAATGGCGTAGCATTAAAGTTGTACCCATCCCTAAATCAGGAAATGTATCTGGCTCAACAGTCAAACTAAGGCCCATATCTTTGATTCCGTGTCTCTGTAAAATTTTTCACTATTTACTAGGCAGAAGACTGGAATGGTTCATAGAAAGTAGAAACATATTAGCGCCTGAATCGACAGGCTTTCGAAAGTCCCAGTCTTGTTTAGACAGCCTAACGCGGCTAATAACGCAGATACAGATAGGCTTAACAAAAAACATTCCCGTGATAGCTTGTTTTTTGGATATTGAAAACGCGTACAACAATGTGCTTGTAGAAAGAGCCGTCACTATTCTCGATGAACTTAAGGTTGGAAAAAAGATATGTAGATACCTTTGGAATTTTCTTTCTGAAAGACATTTAAAAATATCCGATGACCTAGACATACATAAAAGTATCACTAGATGGACTCATATAGGATTGGCCCAAGGGGATCCCATCTCTCCCTTATTATTTAATTTAGTTACATATAAAGTGTGCTGGACTGTAAGACAAGTGTGCATAGCTCAGTATGCGGATGATTTTGTTTTATATATAGGTTGTAACAATATAAGTGACAGTTTTTCACTGCTACAAAATTCAATTGATATTATGATTAATTTACTTGAACAGTTGGGATTACAACTGTCTCCTACTAAATCTAAATATTGCATGTTCAGTCGTGGATACAGAACTCAACGACATACTCTTTCAATCTCTAACTATCAATTGGAATCTGTACCAAATATTAAATATCTAGGTTTTTGGCTTGATGCAGCTCTGCGGTGGAAAAAACACATAAATGAATCATTCGAAAAAGCAAACAAATGTTTAAATATATTTAAAATTTTAGCTGGGTCCGGATGGGGCGTGCATCCAAAACACCTCCGTCGTTTATATATCTCTCTAGTACGTAGTCGACTGGATTACGGCTGTTTCTTATACGATAATAGTGCCGACAGTAATCTATCTAAATTAGAAAAGCTCCAAAATAAAGCTTTACGAGTTATAGGAGGTTTTATTAGAACCACTCCAATACACGTGATGGAAAGTGAACTCTGTCTCCTTCCACTAAGTTTAAGAAGAAAGTCCTTGGGTTATAAATATTGTTTAAGAACTTTGTCATGGACTGACAATAAAACAATTGATTTATTACAACAACTTAGTCTCCTAAGTACTAATAATTATTGGAATCGAAAGAAACACCCTTTGTTGCAAATAATATTTGAAGAAATTAAACAAGAAAATATCTATAGCACACCTCATCTGGAAGCCTTCAATTTACCTATCTGGAGTTCTAAAATTGATGTAAACAATATTGTTACTGAATTAGATTGTCTAAGTATTGCCAAATCCAAAGTGAACAGTTATGTATTAAAGGCGGAAATTTTAAAAGAAATTAATGATAAATACTTTGATTGGTGGAAATTGTACACAGATGGTTCTAAGAACAATAATGCCGTAGGCGCGTCTTTTTTTGATCCGCAACTTAAAAATAATGGTATTTTCAAAATTAACCAAAACATCAACATTATGACTGGAGAACTAGTGGCCATAAATGAAGCACTTTCTTATACGAGAAATTTACCTTACAACAAAATTGTAATCCTATCAGACAGTAAAAGTGCTCTCCAGCATGTAGCACGCTGCACCTCTGGGTACAGAGGAGTTGCGTTAGCTTATGCTGTTTTACAACAACTGTTTTATTATCAAAATAGTAGCAAAAAAGTTGTTTTACAGTGGATCCCAGCCCATATAGGTATTGTGGGAAACGAGGAGGCTGACCGTTTAGCGAAATTGGCACTTTGCGAAGGTACTATTAAAGATATAAAACCAAGTAGTTCAGAAGTTTTCAATAAATATAAGAAGGTTATTCGTAATATGTGGAAAGAGCATTTTAATCAAAGGTCTTGTGAAAAAGGAATATGGTACAAAACGCTACAGTCAGAACCTCCTCGGGTGCCCTGGTTTGCCAATACTTGTTTTGATAGATTACATACAATAACTGCTCATAGGCTTCGATCTGGCCACATTCCACTTAATAAATTTAAATATCTGATGAAAGTTACAGACACCCCGAACTGTGAAATATGCGGTGTAATAGATGATGTGTTTCACTTGTTGATGGAGTGTGACCGGAATCGACACCTTAGAGACACTGTGTATAGTATCCTCAATGTTAACAAACACGATGTTGGTTTATTGTCTAACTTCCTAGCAGAGCCGTCATCAGAGGCAGCCAGAGTAGTGATAAACTTTGCTATTTCTAGTCTTAAGTTGATTTAGATACTAAGTTTTTTGTTATGATGGAGCTGACATGTTCGACTGTATCGATCTAAGCTCCTAAATAAAATAAAGAGAAAAAAAAAAAAAAAAAAAAACATTGGGCTGCAAAAAACATGTACTCGTTTTAGTTTCAGAGGAAATTAAAAAGAAAAACACAATAAAATTCGTAAATGAAGGATATCGGCATATGAACGATCTGAATTTTAAAAGATTGACATCTATCTTCATGCATTATATCTTTAAATTACATAATTATTACCTTTTCTCTTCCACAGTGATAACAAATCGATGATGAAACGAATAAAAACTTTTCTTTAATGCGGCAACAGTGCTGCAACCACACTTGGTGTTAATTGTAGATGCAGTCAAATGTAGTATTTTCTCCTTATTCTCAGTCCTACACTCATGGATTTCAGGAGTGTGAATTTTTGAATTTTTGAAGGCTGTTATTGCTCACTTTACGATATCTCACCATCTTTTCCTGTTGGGGTCAACATACCTACAGTAAAAGCCTATTCACTCTCAATAGAGGCCCAAATTATAGACTAGGCCTCATCGAAATGCCGAAACAACAACGTCATCGACAAAAACGTCTCCCTTGTAAACAGTGCTGCAATATCGTACCACCTGGGATCCGCCGCCACGGCATCCCTGATTCGATTTAAGAAATCAATTCGGCTCGCTTGCAAACGTAACCTAATATTCCTATTACCGATCTAGACGTCCGCAAGGAAATATTCTGCGTGGATGCTGAATGCTGATTGGTGGGGATTTTTATTTGTAGATTTATTTTTAACAAACTAGCTCTTATAGAGGGTTCATTAAATCGGTTTTTATGCAAAACGGTTTGCTTACACTCTATAAAAAAGGTAGAAGTGGCGAACTTAGTTTTTAAATATTCTGCACCACTATTCAACCACAGTGTTTATTAATTTCTCGTTTTAAATTTCTGTATCTACTGTTTTCATTTGTAACAGTTCAAAATTCGTTGAGATTTTAAATAAAGACTTTTTTGACCCATCAAGACCAACGAATGGAGACACAATAGATAAATCAAATTGTTACGCGGTCATAAGCGACCGCTTGAGGTTTGTATAATGACGTATACCTACGTTGCAGACCTTTTTTGTATCTGTTATAAAATGTCATAATAACACACGCGTTAGGCTTTCCTTTATTTTCTCTCTGTGATTTAGCTCACACCGAAATCATCACAGATCAGACCGCAAATTTTAACCCCTCATAATTGCGTTCAATCCGCGAAGGGGTTAACTTTAAACAAACAAAACTTGCCCGAAGAATACCCATTATAGGAACAGGCGGAGTTTTTCCCAACCATGACAAGGGTGGGCTATTTATCATAATATCGTGCCGACCACTCTTATTAGTTTTGGCCCGCGTTTTATGCATGAACGAGTGGGGTAATAAACGCCGGCGCCGTGTCGATAGAGATTAGCGGTTTACATTTAAGCTTGTTTGTTTGGGGATCGCCAATCAAGTATCTAACGAGGATGCTGTTTGGTTTATTTATTTAATTTTGTAATCTAGCTTTTGAACTTTCCCCGGGGACAAACTTGGCCGTCACTGGTTGGGTTTTTATTGGCGGTCAAGCTGTAGATCCTGGCTACACAGGAGTTGCAGCGGTGGGAACGAGAGGTGGGAATAGTCCTAGCTTTTGAACGTAGTAAATAAATGATGCCAGAAAGTTTTCACTTAGACCAATGAGGATTTGTATGTATTTTGGCTTTGTAACTGGATTAAATTAAGAATTATTTTCAACTTTATTATTTTCGATGATTCTTCTATTATGCGAACAGCTAGTGACTGGAATTCGCTGCCCACTGCTGTCTTTCCTGAACACTATAATCTGGGCCTTTTCAATGCGAGAGTGAATAGGCACTTACAGGGCAGATAATATTATACCACTAGACTGCATCTTACTTAACACCAGGTACGATTGCGGTCAAACACCTGCCTTGTCCTTAACTGAAGAACAATTTTGGCATATTGGCAGTTTCAGCATGGCAAAAATGGCGATCAAATCTGACGATTGAAAAACCAGCCCTAAGTCTTTCTAACTAACGGTCAAGTGGTAAGCAACTAGTGGCAAAACGCAAGCACCAAACAACAAGTCACAAGTGGCAAGCACCAAACGGCAAGTATCAAGTGACAAAATGGCTAGCGGAAAATGGCTGATGAAGACAACAAATTGCCAAACAACGTGAATCTACCTTACCACATGAAACATACCGATCCTGTTGCCATGGGTTGTGTTTTATGCATGAATAAGTGGGGTAACAAACGCCAAATCGATAAGAGATTAGGGGTTTACACTTTGGCCTGTTTGTTTAGGGTACCATATGATTGGCAATCAATGAATCTAACGGTAATCCCTTGCTTATTTTAATTGTATATTGGTTACAAATTCCACAGTTCTTAAAAATACACGACTGTGTAGTTAACACAATAATGTTTGCCATCTTTAATTTATTGTTACTTAATATTTTGTAACAGTCCTGTTTATGTTATAATCAGTTTGTAGATTACAGAAAATAAAAGACATACGAATAATAAGGAATTACAGCTCCGACTTACGGTCAAGTGGCAAGCGTTCTGTGGCAAAAGACAAGCAGCAAGCATCAAAATTAAATGCTTAATGATAGCACGCAGCAATCAGCAAGTGTCAAGCGGCAAAACTCAAGCGACAAGTGGCAAAAACCAAGCGGTAAATGGCAAAAACCAAGCACAAGTGGCAAAAACCAAGCGGCAAGTGGCAAAAACCAAGCGGCAAGTGGCAAAAATCAAGCGGCAAGAGGTAAAAATCCAGCGACAAGTGGCAAATGTCAAGCGATAAGCGACAGCAAAGTACGATTTCACGGCATTAAACGATCCAACGTGAACGCATGAAGCAATCTCTTGTTCTTTAGTCCCATGTTTTATGCATGAACGAGCTGGGTAATAAACGGGGTATCGCTAAAAGATTAGCGGTTTACATTTTGCTACATGGCTGATCATATTTGAACTAAGGCGACATTTCTGATAAGCGTTCCAGTGAACTCTAGGGATTATAATAAAATCTATGTAAAGACGTAGGCATAGTAAAACATAACGTAAAATTAAGAAGCTGGTTTGGATCTAAGAGTAAGTCACTTGTAAATTATAAAATCACAAAATAAATGATGGTTACAATAATCTTTGGTTGGTTTAAATAAGGTACTATCGGGGACTCGGACGCCTTGAAACGCCTTGACATGTACATTGAAATAAAAACAATTGGCAAATTAATAGGTAGCGTAAAACTACGTTTAAGAAACTATCGCTCGTATTCACAAATGATGCTTGCTTAAGTGAAGCAGCAAATGGAACGCACAGCGTTGAATACAGCTCTGTGATTGGTTCGTGTGTCACCCTGTGCGTCCACGCGCACTGTGAGACCTCATAGTAATGTTTGTGAATACGGGCGTACTATTTCTATTTGTTAAAAGGTAGGTAATTAACTGTCATTTACTTCTTTAAGTCAATAACAACATTTCATAAGAATTTCTTTACGAAACATAATAATTTAAGCTAATACAAAACTCCACGTACTTATTCTGAACCTAAAACAGGAGTATGCAAAACTGAAAGTAATAACTCAGGGAATTGCGCAAATTGACTGGAAATTATACAAAAAGTGTAAACTCGCACGCATAGCGCACACCTGTTAGGAACTTTCCTTCTTAGTCGAATTTAAGGGCGCACACTTGTTTATAAGAGGACGCGGGTGAAAAAGCGGTTAATATTACACTGCTCAAGAAATGAAACTAAAGCTTTCGTTACAATAGATTAATTGTACTTTTTAGAATAGGAAGATCAAACGTAATTTTGAAGGTTACGCATTAAGTAGGTACAAACTACATTTATTTGGAACGGGCTAAAGTAATTACTTATTATTGAAATAAATTTTAACTATTTTCACCCACTCACAGATACTAAGTTTCAGCTAAAGATTCTTCGCTTACGAGAGAATAATTCAACACTGCCGCCTTTTAACTTAATGTAACCAACCCCGAATTTCAGTCCTAATTACTGAGGAGTGGCTGGTTCGATCTTCAAGTCGCCGAATCGAGTTTCCCGAAGCTCGCAGTTGGTAATTGGCGAAACTTTACGGCATTGTAGTTAACGGGCGAGTTGTACGTTATTGTTTTAGGAGAGATCATGTAAGAAAAGGTGTTGGACTTGGCCGTGTTTCTGTTTGTACGCTAATGGTTGTAGTGTTAGCGTATGATTTCCAGTCGTTAGTTATTCATGGGATAAGTTTATAAGTCAAACAACTGCACGCAGGAAGATTTAAGGTTCAGCGCGATTAGCCGGCGTGTAGCGATGGCGATGAGACTTAAATGCATTGATGGCCATCTCTGCAGCACACCGGCTGATCGCGTGTGATCGCGTGTGATCGCGTTGGTTTGGCTGAACCTTTAATGAATGCTATTGATAACGCCACTCTTGTAGCAGATTTTTGGGCTGACAAGAAATGTGAAGTCAGTACCTACTGTTCAATACATAATCTTATTAAAAGACAAGATAAATTGTCTTTATCCAAACTATTTAAATGCATACGAAATCATCTTTAGTGCACTCATCCGAATACAAGAATGTCGATTTGATGACCTGCATCTGAGACGTTTCGTTTGGTAACGAATTCCAGTTTCATCAAGACGAATCGAAATCAAGATGATTTCGACCATTTACTCGTAGTCTTGAACGTTGATTTATTTATATTTTATTTCAGTAAGTCTGCTTATCTGTTATTTGATCTAAACTCTGCTTAGTTAAGAACTAGAAAAGTGGTTTAATAACTTGTCCCACAAAGTTTATGAGTCATTTTAGACTAGTCGAAGAAATATTTTACTGTCCTCTCAAAATAAACGCCGAACATTAAATTTTCCTATATCAATTTTGAAACCATAAAACAGAAATATGATATGTGCCAAAGTCTTCCGAAAACTATCGACGATGGAGATTAAAATTTGAATAATACATACAAAGGCACTGTAGAAAGACACATAAATAAAATAGCTGACGGGTCGCCGCTTTGAGAATAAATGTGAGTTTCAAATACTAACATGGGTGTTTTGGCTCTTATAGTCTACAGTTAAAAGCGTCAAGTATCAAGAACAGTCGTCTCTTGTTAAAATTTTACATAATAATAATTATAAGATTCAAAAGGCGGTGATCCTCAGCACGGCACGCATTGTCCAGAGGTTCCTCAGCCTGTGACCCTGACCACCGGTAGCTTGGGCCCTGCTCCGCTACCAGCGGATTAACTATTTTTAAGTTTTTATTTATAATGTATTTTTTTTTTTTTTTTTTAATAATTTACATTGTAAAAAAAATATTAAAAATAAGAAGGAAAATGATTATAAGAAAATGTTTAAAAACTGAGATTTGAAATAGAATACATGTCACTGGTTTTCTCCTTTCAAAAAGATTAAATTATTTGTGTGTAATTTGAATTTGATTCATTTTCGTTCGTTTCAGCCAAATGACGTCCACTGCTGGACAAAGGCCTCCCCCAAGGTTTTCCATGATGAACGGTCCTGCGGTAATGATTCATTTTATTCAGCTTCAAAGTTTTTACAGGAAAACCGTATAGTTTTCCATAAAAAAACATTTCGTTTAACTTCTGTAGGCATTGCTACAGAATTTTCCTACCAAAAAAGAATTTTCACAAACAAAAACAATGACTCTAGAAACGCAGTTTTTAGAATTGTGAAATCGTATAAGTACTCATATTTTTTTGTAGTAATTAACAAACTAAAACATGAACGTTAAAATATTACCACCAAAGCGTTCCCGGAGAAACACTCCTCCCACTTGGTAATATTTGAGGCATTTTAGCGTAATGCTCTAAAATTTCTTTGCGAGTAACAAGTTTATTGCTTAAGGGAATTCGTAACTTAATACCATGGTAATAATACTCAAATTATTGCGTGAGCACTTAGTATCGGCTTTGTAAGCATTAAGTTTTGACCTTGATTATCGTAGAATTTGCGGGAACGTGTAATGTAAGTTTAAGGATGAAAAGCAAAAGCTTTAGAAAAGCTGAAGGTGACAAAATTTCAGATTTTGACAGACGTTTACTATGAAAGTTAATGTAGATACTTAAATAAAAATATTTTTTACACTAAAGTTTCATAAATATTGTCGTTTGGATCAAAATTAAATAGTGTTAATATGCTGACATGAGCATTATAAGTTTCAAGTATCTACTAAGAATCGTCTCTATTAATCGTATATCGCACTTCTTTTCTGTGATTGTTAGCAAGAGTAGACTCATGATTTATTAAAACAAAACAGCACATACTGCGAAATAAAATTTGGAACTAGACCACCTCATTTTGAAATTATAGCTATTATTTAATTTTTAGGGAAATAGCCACAATTTAGCTCATAATTTATCAAAATAATATTCTAAGGCTGGGTTGCACCATCTTACTTTGACTGTTACAAACGTCAAAAATCTGTCAAACTCCATACAAAATACGCCGGTTATCGTTATAGTTACGGTCAAAGTTTGGTGGTGCAACTCCGCCTAAGACTAATCAAGTAGTGGACCGAATATTTTGAGAAACAAATGAACGGAAGAGAGTCATCAATTAATAATAAGCTGACATAAGAAGTGGAACTCAAATTGCTACAAACAACTACTCAACTTGTTACAGTTACGAGCGATGCCCATTCGCAAATTCACTTGTTCCCAAGTTCCTAATGAGGCGGGCCAATTTGCAGTGTTCTTGCAGTGTAAGAGCCATAGCTTTGTTTGAGTGTATTGAATAGGCTCTAAAAGTAATGGAACTGTTTAAAAAAAATATTACACCATTAAAATCTTACCTTCTTAAATCGGATGAGGAAGACCCCGAATTACATGGATGCCCGTAATCAATAACGACCATAAAGAAGCCCAAGTTAACAGTAAGACAACCCAGAATCGAGCCGCCTGGAAACGCATGACGCGGAGGGCCGACCCCAAATAAAATGGGAATGGGCCAGGCAAAGTAGTATTAAAATCTTACATTCGTTCGTTTCAGCCAAATGACGCCCACTGCTGGACAAAGGCCTCCCCCATAGATTTCTATAACGACCGGTCCTGCGCTGCTCGCATCCAGGCTCTACCCGCGACCTTCACCAGATCGTCGGTCCACCTAGTGGGAGGCCTGACCACGCTACGTCTTCCAGCCCCCGGTCGGAACTTTTCTGCCTCAACGGCCATCGTCTCTACGATCTATGCGCCCCGCCCACTGCTTGATTTTAGCAATTCTGCGAGTTATGTCAGTCACTTTGGTTCTCCTTAAAATCTTACATATTTCTAATGAACAAAGACGGTACAAAGTTCGCCGGGTCAGCTAGTACTACTACTAAAATGTAATACGACCAATACATCCGTTCAATGCACAATTGCCAGCCTTCGTCCGCTGGGGAGCGCCGCGAGCCTTTTTAAATTGAATTCTGGACTAAAATCCCATTCTCAGATATAAGTTGCTCCATCGTAAGTCAAAACTTTGCCAGTTATCATTCTTTATAACGTTTTGCCACAACAGAAGTGGGTATGGTAGCGCTATATGTAACTTTTTAAAAATTGGAATTTTGGAATTTTGTCTGTCACATAAAAAATTTTTCGCGCGCGTCCCTGTTTCAAAAACCAGGATAAAAACTATCTTATGTCCTTTCCCGGCACTCAAACTATCTTTATGCCAAATTTCATCCAAATCAGTTCAGTGGTTTAGGCGTGAAAGCAATACAGACAGACAGACAAACAGAGTTACTTTCGCATTTATTATAATTAGTATAGATTTAAGTACAAAATAATATCTACGACAACTACTAAGGCTGAGTTGCACCACCTAACTGAAACGGTAAATATAACAATAACCTGTGCTTTTTGTAAGGAGTTTGACAGATTTTTGACGTTTGTCAAAGTTAAAGTAAGATGATGCAACCCTGCCTAAGTGTCCTGGATAATATGCCGTCAACAGTTGTGTGTCCCTTGAAGTATTTTTTCTTAATATTTTTTTTTCTATGAAATAAACGTTACGCTTAGGGACTACACATCAAACAGAGAACGGGCAGCAGCGCTCTCTGAAAAACATCAATCTTTTAAACTGCGATCTCCAACCCGCCTGCCAAGCGTGGAGATTATGGCAAAACCCTCCACTATAGTGGTAGAGGCTCATAGTCCAGCAGGGGACTGTAAAGGGCTGTTGATTATGATGATGATGAAATAAACGTTGAAATTAAATAATAATCGAATCTACTATACCTCAACCTTCATTGTGGTTTTACCGTAATTCCTTTGATGAAAGTTGGTTATCTCGATTAGAATCGCAAAAGCCATGTTATAAAAAAAAAAGTTTTAATACCCATGGGTAAAGACCATTTATTTTGCCCTTGAAATGGGACACCAAGTGTAAAAAGTCATAAAAATCTTTTATTTCTACAAATAGGATTTCAAAAAGCGCGGAAGACCTGCTTCTTGACATGTTCTCACGACCGTATCAAGATAAATGCTGAACGGGAAGCAGTGGTCCACTAATTTTCTTTTTTTTTCTTTTCGTTTTCTGTTGTTATTGTTTATGAATTCTGTTTACTATGATCAATAAGTGTATTCTATTATTTTATACATACGAGTATAACAAATAATATATCAAGTTTTTTACTTCAAAAATATCCAAGATATTTTTTGCAGTGATTAAAAAATTGTGTAATAATGTTTTAAAATAAATCTTACTAACTTAAGACATTGGTTGAATAAAATATCTTCTCTAAGTGAAGTTCCAATGAAAGTAATTGACTCTCTATTATATTTATGTAAGAATGCCTAACTGATTGCTTCATGCGGACGATACACTTTGCCAAATAAACTCCACAATCGCTGGGAAAGTAATTTCGGAGCACCTTAACCCGAAAAATTGGGGACGGCGCGATGAAAATACACGGGGACGTCAAATCTAAGCGTTTCTAATGCTGTTTGTAGATCCATTAACTTAGATAGATCTATGGTATCGTAACTTAAAAAATGTGTAAACAGACTGACAGTCTTGGTTATCTAGTAATTCATTTCAAATCAAAACAAAAAAAGCACCTTAGTTGGTGCTTTTACTTTGGCAAACGTCAAAAAGCTGTCAAACTCCATACAAAAAGCACTGGTCATTGTTATTGTTACGGTTAAAATAACGTGGTGCAACTCAGCCTTAATGAACAAAATATTTTTCTGTCAGAAAAGTAAGTCAGTGTTGGTATTCATTTCAATATGATTAGGACAATCAAATTGCGTTAAATAAAATTAAAGTTTCTTTAATAAGAGACTTTAAAGACTCAAATATCGCCATGCATTATAAAATTTAGTAACAGAAAAGCATTAGAACGCACGGCGAATAACAGCGACCGAAAGTGAGCAAAGTCGAACGAACTCTATCGATACGCAAGTCACTATTCCTTTCATAACTCCTTACCAAGCGCTCATTATAACTTTATAGTAATTTTCCTAGATTATACTAAACTAACTTTCATAGAAAAACTTTATCGCGAGCGTCCCAGTTTCAAAAACCGGGATAAAAACTATCCTATGTCCTTTCCCGGGACTCAAACTATCTCCCTACCAAATTTCATCAAAATCGGTTCAGTGGTTTAGGCGTGAAAGCGAGACAGACAGACAGAGTTACTTTCGCATTTATAATATTAGTATAGATTAAATACTATCTAGCGCCTACAATTCACTTCTATCACATCCTTGCTTAAATAAAAAAAACCTATCTGCAAAAGGCACTCGGCAGAAAACATATCCATTCAAAGTAGACTAAATAATCCTACCAAAGCACGATCATGAACAACCCGCTGTCGCGGCCACAATCCGGACCCGTATCTTCGCTTGTCCCGAAAATTGTCGTCGTAATTCTGCGAGATTCAATTTAAAATCGCTCGAAGCTGCCCAGGGCCGATTCCCCAGTGACCAGTAATTGCTGGACCGTGCAGATGCATTCAAAAATCGAGAATGCAGCTCAACAATACGAGTAAAACCGCAATCCCAATTTCACGGCAAATCTGTTGATTGTTTTGGGTTCGGTTTGTAAATAAAGCTCCGTTTGGTGGAAGACTTTATTACGAATGCTGACAAGTAAACAAATTTTGTATTAAGTCTTGTTTTGAAGGAGTTTTCGGTAAACAAAGTAAGATTTATTGATCTTTGTTGAATTATTACATGAGAGTTGAGTAGGTATGTCTTTTAAGCATGAACTTTCTTAGCTTCTATGAAACCGGCCAATATGAAAATCATTGCGGGAGGAATGTTCAGTAGTGGACGTTCTAATGATGATGATGAACACAATGTAACAACATTTCATTAATTAGATTAAATTAGAACTACTTAATATTTTTATGATCTGTCTCGTTCTTCGTATCGAAGAACGTTAATGTATGCGTGCTTGTGTAAAGCAGTTAGGTAATTCTGTAATTATTTTTCATAAAACTAATTTCCATTATTTAATAAATCACAGAGGTCACAAAATATCTAACTTTCAGTGATTTTAATTAGTATCGTGCTTTTCTGGTAAATGGTCTTCATTGATGATTATAAAGTTTGCTTGCAAAATAAAACTTAACGTCCGCCACTGCAAATACTAAGCCCCTAAAATAACATTTTCAGGTAATACCGCACTACGCATAAGCATTGACACACCGGAAGTGGAGTCAGGAAGTAGTGGACTGTCAGTGCCGATATTGGAAAACCGGACTATTTGAAACTAAAAGGTTTTTAAGATCTTAAAAGCCTGAGTGTACTGTCACCAACGTTAAGGAAAGAAATTTTGTTTTATTTACAAAAGTTTACTTTGAAATGTGGAGAGGAAAAACTTGATCATGTTTAACTTTAGTTTGTTAGGTTACTGAAATAGAATGATGATGGTTTGGTAATAAGTATTTTTTTATGTAAGATTATTAAAGGAAAATGAAGATAAAAGGAAAGACACGGCTCAACCACGCTGCCTTTCTAAGTCTGGGTTGCACCAACTAACTGGATTGGAGTTTGACAGATTTTTGAAGTTTTTTCAAAGTTAAAGTAAGATGGTGCAACCCAGCCTTAAATAGCCATTCGTACTAAAACTTGTAGCCCTACAATGATAATTTGTATCGGAAATTATAAAACTATTAAAAGTAAATTATTTTTAGGCTGATATTGATGTTAAGCAAAATTAAAAGTAACTTTTTATCAGGTCGTCGGTCCACTTTGTGGGTGGACGTCCCACGCTGCGTTTTCGGTACGCGGCCTCCACTCCAGATCCTTGCTGCACCATCGGCCGTCAGTTCTGCGTACTATGTGCCCTGCCCATTGCCACTTCAGCTTGCTAATCCGTCGGGCTATGTCAGTGACTTTAGTTCGTTTACGGATCTCCTCATTTCTGATTTGATAGAATTCCTTATTTTAACTAATTAAGAGTATCCCACTAGTTTAAGCCTAGCGCTAACCACGGTTGTTATTTAAGGGTGTACTTACTTGAAAAACTTCAGAATTACCACTCCATCCGCGTGCAACTCTGTCACACACAATCGAGTTAAAGGCTTTAATTCTATTCCATTGGTGTTACAAGATGTCGACCGAGCACTCGGAACCAGTCGTCTAATTGAGTAACGTTTCAAGGAATAAGACGAAACCTGTCTCGATTTGATGAAACTTCTATTAACTAAAATATTTCAGAAAAACAATTTCGATATTGCTTTTTGCATAAAATTGAAGCGCTGAAAGCTTTTGCACCATCGTAGTATTTAAAATGTATGTTACTAATCGAAGGAATCATCATCATAATCGTTTCAGCCATAGGACGTCCACTGCTAAATATAGGCCTCCCCCAATGATTTCCATGTTGACCAGCTGGCAGCAGCCTGAATTCAGCGCCTTCCTGCTACCTTTATGATGTCGTCAGTTCACCTTGTATCTAAGTACAGTATCAAAGTACGAATAAGTCAGCTTCAGCCAAATGAAGTCCACTGCTAGACAAAGATCTGCTCCAAGGATTTCCACAACGATCAGTCCTGAGCTGATCACATACAGGTCTTCACTAGATCGTCAGTCCACCGAAGCCAGTACAGGTTTTCTACTTAAAAATCAAATCCAATATTTTCTGATCAAATGAGTATACGAAGATTGGCGTAACTCCCAGGGACATAAATGTCAAAGTATAAAAAACAAAAAGGCATTTCTTAAATATTTAATAACTGTTAAATCGTGCCCATTTTATGTGCTCCTTTGAGCTATAAAAAACATCTGGCTGTGATGAATAAAATTTAACACCATCAAATATCGCGTCCCTACATCCTCAAGATAAAATCCGGTCCTGCGGTATCGGGTTCAACCCCGGATTTAGATGTTTGGATGTGTCTTCCAGCATAGTACGGGAAGAGACAGTGAGACCAATTATATTATTTTTCGATGTGGGGTGTAAGGTAGTCATATAATTAAGAAATATAATCATCATATCACACTCGCTATTTTGATCAGTAAAAAATTCCACACCTATTTGCTTGTATGTTTACACGTGACCAAAATATTTTTTTAAAGTTCCCCTTTTCATCATTTCGTCTAGTAGTAGGTATTGCTTACTTAATTTTTTAATTCTATGGGTAGGTTTTTGCCTTTCAGTCGTTATAATATGACAATCCTAGTGCCACGGAGGTAGCTGCTAGTATTCATGAGGTTAAAGGACTTTAAATAATTCCATAATTTTAGGTTATGTTTCTTCCCCAAACCACTATAGTGGTAGAACTGAAAATATGAAATCATTTCACTTGGCCTCTGGCAGACTCCAATTTCGGGAACGAGCCTTCGTCAGCACTTGTTATTTTTAAGTCTATGTAAAATCAACAAAAGGTTCACTACACCTAACAAAAGACCCTTTCCAATGTTTACAAATTCACGTTGTTTTCCAAAGCCGAACCGAAGATACAAGCATTTTCCTCCATCAAAATCGACAAGGCCAAAATATAACAATGGCTGATCCACCGATATATATCTACGAGTGGCATGTAATACCCCTGGCTTCTCTCTTGTAAATCAAATCAAGTTTTTGAATCTTTTATTGATCTCATGACGACTGCTGTAATTCGAATAAGCCTTTACAAAAACACCCTTTGCGTTTCCACAATGAAATTTGAGTCTTATCTTTCCTCACATAAGAGCTTCGGAATTGTTGTCGTACAATTTCTGAGAAAGGAGCCGTATTTTGTCAACGTAGAGCCGACAAGACTGGCATATCTACCTTCAATAATATATCACGCGAAGATCTGAAGGCATTTTTTATTTATATGGTGCGAAGAATAAACGTTTATTGGGATAAATTGGAATTATTCAAATGTACGTATGTACAAGTTTGTGTAAAGTGACAATCGGTTAGAGTGGAATCATGTAAGAGATTAGCTTTTGGTTTAAGTTTAATGTATTAATAGTTTTAACGCACTTACAAATTTTAATCAGGTATGACATTTATGAAGAAGGTTGTTGAAATCGTTGGGAGGGCTTTTGTCCAGCAGTGGGCGTCTTTTGCTTAAAACAAACGAAGTAGTAGTTACAAGGTCTATCGCCAATTAACATTACTATTTGTTCATTTGTTCACATGGCTGTCTATGACTAAATATTACCGTATATCCACAAATACTTGATTTACTTATTTCACTTGCCGAACCTAAAGCTTTGAAACTAAATAAAGTTAACTTGAAAACCACTTAAACTATTACCTGTAAAATTGTTATAACCCGTTTTGCCGATACGTTCAAAACTGCTTTCCACACAATTTTATTACCCAGTCTTGGAGGTATGAAGAGGATGTTTACAACAACTAAATTATTTTGGATGACTTTTACTTTTGTTGGATAAAATTACTTGATACTGAAAAGATTAATTATGTTGTTGAGAGAAATGTTAGGTAAGTATTACAAAAGGGAACTACCTAGTTAAATGTTACACTGATGCCCGTTTTCACCATCATTCCCTAATTTTTAAGTTACCCCTATGGTAACACATACCTAACAGGAATTTTGTTTTCAAAGGGGTCACTTAAAAATTGGGGATCGATGGTGAAAACGCACATGACGCATCTTAAATGTTGGTGTTAGTGTGAAGTAGTTGATTATTTATTCCAAAGAAAACTAGCATTAAAAATATCTCAAGCTGTTCTAATTTTTTAAAACAATGCATAATATTATTTTGTGCATTAAAATACAGAACAGTGAGGGTAGGTACTTTTCATACGTCTAGAGTAAAAAAGTTGTCCTTAATCAATAAAACTCGGGAGCAAAGTTATTCGATCCATCATTGTCGATCATACGCGATTCGATTACCGAGTATCAACCTAATTATAGCGAAGAAGATTACAATCTTACTGGAGTGCTTTTAATTTTCTTTAAGATTTACTTTTTCGACGCTTTATGAGTATTTTTAACTTTTATTTTTAGGTTCTCATATTGTCAACATCTGTGCTTTCTTGCGTTCTCAACGCAACACTGAGCTATCTAGAACGTCTCTAGTAAAAATATAGCCTTTGTCATGAAATACATGGCAAGCTAAGCCAACTAATGCAATTCAATATTTATCAATTAAAAGTTACGTATGCTTGCAAGTCTTCACTTGTTTAGTTATCTGTGTATTGTAATATACGTAGTAACTTATATTTTAAATAAAACGAGTCAGAAGTCTATCAAATCCCATACAAAAAACACCGGTTATAGTTATAGTTACGGTTAAAGTAAGGTGGTGCAACTCAGCCTTATGCATCTACTGCTCAGAATTTTTTTTATTTAATACCACTTGCCTGTTTTTCTAACATCGAGTCACCTAGCATTTTTACACAGGAAAATCTATCATTTTTAGATTTGCACCTTTTTGACACACCGGTGGCAATATAAGCTAACTTAGCCTAGCTCACAGTGAGATTGCAGCCCAAAGACCTCGGAGATGGTGAGCTAACGCGATTTGTCGCGCCTTTGTGACGTTCGACAGTCTATCGGAGTCTCGAGTCGCGTCGTAAGTGCATCTTTTTAAAGTAATTTCCTCAATTTTAAGGATCAAAACACTTTGTTGGTGTTATTTTCTGAGAGCGATGCATACTATGCAATGTAATGAGACTAATTATAACGATCGATAACGTTACATTACATATATTAAGTACTAGCTGTGCCCGCGACTTCGTCCGCGTGGAATAATGACTTTGGGTAGGCACTTTTAATAATTTAGTCTAATTATTTTACAAAGGCCTATGTTCAGCAGTGGACGTCCTATGGCTGAAATGATGATGATGATGATGATGATTTTACAAATAGCTTTTGCCCGCGACTTCGTCCGTGTAGAAGTCGAAAAAGTTCTCATAGGATTTTTAAATGGTTTTTAACGTTATTATCTAAATGTTTGAATACTATTTGATCGTTTAAACACAGTGAATGATTCAATTACATAAATTTTTAAATATTATAAACAGTTCTGTAAATGTAATATTTAATTACTAAATTATGACTAATGATACGTTTCACCGCTTCGCTCTCATGAATGTTAACGACCGTCAAAAGCACGTCGATAGATGGCGGTCACTAATTTAGACTTTGATTTGCTCGTTTAAACACAGTGAATTATTCAATTACATAAAATATCTTTATTGATTAAATTTTAAATATTATGAACAGTTCTGTAAATGTAATATTTAGTTCCTAATTAGGACGAATGATACGTTTCACGGCTTCGCTCTCATGAATGTTTACGACCGTCAAAAGCACGTCGATAGATGGCGTTTTTAATGATATTTCTCACCTCTTCACTATTTATTGAAATTTAGTTTGTCACATATCGTCATAAATTGTAGCCTATATGTTAGCCTGGGTTATAAATAATAATACTGTAAAGTTTCAACAAAATCAGTTTATTAGTTTTTGCGTGAAAGAGGAACAAACATCCAGACATCCAGACAAAAAGGTTACAGTGAGCCAACCATAAAAGATAGACATATGCTGTTGCGGACTTTTTTGTAGAACTTTTAAAGGGGAAAATCCTATCATACATAATTTATGTGAAACTTTAACCGTTTACGCAGCGTCAGCTCTCAAACGGAAAAAAATCACTGATTTGAAACATTCTTCATTGGTGCTCCGCTCCTAGTGGTCTTAGCGTGATGATATACAGTGTGAGTCACGTTAAAGTGTACATATGAAAATAGATGAAACTAGACCTATTTTTGTCGACAAAAAAGAGGTCAAAAAATTTTTGCGATTTATTTTTATTTTTTTATAGAATTTTTTTTCTTCCAATTACTTATTGTAAAGAAAACGTAATAACTTTTAAACTAAGAGGTATATCCTGATAAAATAAAAACAGTAATAATGCTAAATAACAGGCGATACTAAAAAAACACATAAAATACTCAGAAAATGCCAACAAATAATAAAAAATTATACTTTTTGAAAAAAATCTGCTTTTAAATTCGTGCTTTTTTGGTTATTTGATAAATTTCTCCAAAAAATGCCCCTATAACAGGTAGTTTTTATTACTTTTTATTATTCTCTATCGTATTATCTTTGTAAAACCAAAAATCGCATGTCTCTATCCCTATCACAACATTTGCTATGATCGTTTGAACAAAGGCCTGCCACAACATTATTCTCCGCTACAGGTAGAGTCAATTTTAATTTTAACTAAAATGCTTATTTTACTTCGAAATCTTTTGTTTTTATTTGAAATCTAACTTGTCTTTATCAAAATTACAAATCTAGAGCCATTTTCAGTTTCGTTGTTAACGAAGCGTTGAATGGCGCGCCCGGAGAGGCTTAGTTCAAACGAACATTGCAAACGTTGTGATAGGGATAGAGACATGCGATTTTTGGTTTTACGAAGGTAATACGATAGAGAATAATACAAAGTAATAAAAACTCCCGGTTATAGGGGCATTTTTTGGAGAAATTTATCAAATAACCAAAAAAACACGAATTTTTAAGCAGATTTTTTTCAAAAAGTATAATTTTTTATTATTTGTTGGCTTTTTTTGTGTATTTTATGTATTTTTTTAGTATCGCCTGTTATTTAGCATTATTACTGTTTTTATTTTATCAGGATATACCGCTTAGTATAAAAGTTATTATGTTTTCTTTACAATAAGTAATTGGAAGAAAAAAAATTCTATAAAAAATTAAAAAAAAATCGCAAAAATTTTTTGACCTCTTTTTTGTCGATAAAAATAGGTCTTGTTTCACCTATTTTCATATGTACACTTTAACGTGACTCACACTGTATAGCCTAAAGCCTTCAGGGATTAACGGACTATCCAACACAAAAAGAATTTTTCAAATTGGTCCAGTAGTTCCTGAGATTAGCGCGTTCAACCAAATAAACAAACTGTGATTAATAAATTGCGCCAGTACAAACCGTACCAACAGATGGCGCTGTTACGATCTTACTATGGCAAACTCCACCGCGCATACAATCCTGCATCGCGGTGACGAAGTTTTTTACCCTGCCCAGTATATATAGACAAACCAAGATAGTGCAAATTAGATGCACTAACACCGTAGCTCTTTATGGTGGTTGAGCGTCTTATTCCACAACTTCAGCTTTATAATATTAGTATAGAAGTATAGATATGCATATTTTCCCTTCATATTGTGGGATTAGTGTCTTATGTCTACAACGTCAAAGTAAAAACTATTTTTAAAACAAATCTAAAGGTTGAGTTGCACCATCTTACTATAACTTTGACAAACGTCAAAAAATCTACCAAACTCCGTACAAAAAGCACCGCTTATTGTCATTGTTACGGTTAAAGTTAGGTGGTGCAACTCAGCCTAAAAGAGGCACTGTTAAAAAAGTAATGATGCCGTTATTCAAAGACATTTTTGCTCCCGAGAATATAGACAAAATCGCGTGCAAAGATGCTGTAAGCGGCTGGTTGTTTTTAAGTGTTTTTAAGACTCTCTAACTAATCTGGGGGCACGGCAGTGCCCCCACCAAGTCGAGCAAAAAAGCGGCACGGCCGTACCATCCTTTTCTCGAAGCAATTCAGGCCATTTTCGACTGCCTGTAACTTCGTTGTGGATAAAACTAGAAGGCTGAATTTTCTTTAGCTATGCAGGCATTGTAAAGACACGGTATATTTAAAATTTCATTCAATTTGAACCAGTAGTTTAAGAATTATAACGGGTCAAAGTTACTTAATTTTGTCACTCACTGACTCACCGATCATCAAAACTCTAAGGCACTTCTAGCAGACCTAGAAGCTTCAAATTTGGAATATAAGTAGTGTTTGGTGTATGAATCAAGGAAAAACTAAAATATTTGGGGGCACGGTAGTGCAACCGCCAAGTCGAGTAAAATTTTTCAATTTCGGTCCAGTTTTCTAGATACATAACTGCTGTCTACAAAATACAAAAAGAAATGAGATCCCATCAAAAACAATACTTGTCAAAAAAACCAAGTCTCGCAACTCAGTTTTTCTACGGTAAAAAGTTGTGAGATCCATGTAATACCAAGTCCAGGCCAGGAAATCTTTAACGTTTTACATAAATATATTGACTTGGCCATCGCGTGAAAACACGTGTAAATTAAATTATTTAGTGCGATGGCCAAGTCAATATATT
The DNA here is from genome assembly GCF_963855985.1 of Ostrinia nubilalis. NCBI lineage: Eukaryota > Metazoa > Arthropoda > Insecta > Lepidoptera > Crambidae > Ostrinia > Ostrinia nubilalis. The sequence goes on from NC_087103.1 coordinate 12,913,806, forward strand.
TATGTAAAACGTTAAAGATTTCCTGGCCTGGACTTGGTATTACATGGATCTCACAACTTTTTACCGTAGAAAAACTGAGTTGCGAGACTTGGTTTTTTTGACAAGTATTGTTTTTGATGGGATAGCATAGTTAGGATACCATCTAAACCATACCCCAAAGTGTTACAATAAAAATCCACAAGATTTTTCCCAAATCAATAACAAACACAAATAAATTCTACGGCAGACGAAGTTTGAAATTTTAACGATGAACAGACACGGACCGTCGGCCATCGATACTGCTAATACATTATGCAGAACACACGTAGATTTCCGCTCTTAAGTCGAGAGATCGCAGTGGCTTAGCCAAAATCTACATATTTGAATCTTGAAATAGATTTCTGGGTTATTTGGTGATTGGAATAGTTTTAAGAACAGCACTAAACTAACTAGGTCCGCGTCCGCGGAAGACCAGCTTTGTTACTTGCCCTTTTGAGCATGTCACGATAAATGCTGAGCGGGTGGGTGCCTATTGGCGCAGTTTTTACATAAGTATATTTTATGTGTTTTTGTTGTTTTTTTTCTGTATTGTGTCTTTTATTGTGTCAATAAACCTATTCTATTTTATTCTATTCTATTCTAAAGGTGCCGGTTTACCGATTTGAAGACTGACTAGAGTTGGAATTACGCAATCGGTACTCGTCATCATTATTATCATTAGTCACCATCGCAAAAGCACTGCTCTTTCTAATTTCGTGCATTCATTTATTTCAGATGCAGGCCGCCACCAACCGTGCGATGTGGAAGTCATTGGGGGAGGCCTATGTTCAGCAGTCGGACGTCCTGTGGCTGAAAAGATGATGATGATGATGATTCATTTCAATAATGACGTTCACCGCTGAGGATTTCCACAACGACCGGTCCCACGCTGCCCACATCCAGGTGCTTTCCGCAACCTTTACCAGATCATCGGTCCACCTCCTACGTAGTGTGTCTCTAATTTTGTGTCTAAACCGGAGGAAAATGGAGGATTTGGTACTCCCCACGCTGGCCAGACGGGTTGGGGAGACCTTATTTCCGCATACTAGACCCTCAGACCCGGTTTCCACCAGCGAAAAGGATAAGAGAAGTTTAGTGTTTGAATAACCAATCATATTTTATTAATTCTATATCACCTTCTTCACCAGCTTCGAAAATCTGATTGGTTATTCGACTGGGCCTTAATCCTTTCATCGTGGTCCCTGACTTGTCATAAGCTTCTTTATTTGTCTTTTCAGATACTTAAAATAATAGAAGGTGCAAGTATTATGTTCCTCACTTATGCAACAACGAACCAAGCAAACTGCTCTGCGTAAGCTCACACTTACAAACGTTGTTGTATCGGAATTTGTAGTGATGTGCTGGCGATAAGCCAGACTGACCCGCTTGCCAGCTAAAGGGTTAAATCCAACACAAAATAAAACTCAACTCTATGGCTGTAAATATAGAGTTCAAAAGAGAAAAACAAACTGAACGTGCTTCCATCAAAGAAAGGGGAATTAATACTTACACAAAGTTGAAATATTTTAAAATACCTATCCATGGATTTTGCTTGCTGTAGTTTTATTTTTGGTGGATGTGGTGGGTGTTTTAAAATTGATTCAACGCTTTTTGAAATATTTAACCTTTACCATTTTATTATCATTTGCATCAAACACCTGTGTCTTTTTAATATAAAAGTGGATAATGTGCAGACACGGGTAAAAGCTGTCAAAACATAATCTAAGAGTCTAAGAACTATACCTTTTCTGGTAAACCTGTGGACCTGAAAACTACAGAGCATTTTTGTTATTTCACATTCTCCGTATAGATATTTTGTAATCAGTAATGTAGTTCTAATACTAGATAGAGTCCCAAATGTATGTCAGGGTTCGGTTTACTGGATCGGAATAAGTTGCCAACTCGACTAGTCAGTAAAAACATACTCTAAAAAGGTTTAGAAAGCAAAACAAACTGTCCAGTGTGTGACAAATAAAAAGTAAACCCCGACCTTTCACCGGAACACAGTCGTTGATATTTATCGCGAGCCCCGGTCACGGCGCAACTAAGATTTCTTAATTTCTCGCCCAATACCGGGGGCCACTTTCTGAAGCAATAAGTATAATAGCATTTGATATCCGATGAAATGAAAGCCGATCGGCGAGCGCTATTCCATCCAATATTTCGTATTGAACACGATTAGTGATGCGTTGGTGTCGAGGTGCGCTATCGATACTTTATGACTTCCGACATCATCTTCTTTGGATATATTTTTACCAATAACAACCTCCAAGGGAAAATAAGCTAATGAAGCTCAAGAATGTAGCTGAATTTTTATTTACTTTCTTTCATAAAAGTTGCTTTAATAATGAATCTTTTTTGACGGCATGACGAAATAATGTTGAAGATACGTGACAGTCAAACGCAACGAGTGGATTATTTCCTTGTTATATTATAAACTTTCCGAGGCCTATATTGGCACAAAAATACCTACTGATACTAATATGTAGTTTTACTACAGAAATGGTAAGAATTCGCACTTAAAAAACCTGACATTTGTGTCAGGCTACCGCCAAAATTTTTGTCATCCACACGAAAGATGGAAAAAGAAATGCTTAGGTATTGCTTAACTTATCAACAGCTCAGTAATCACTAAGCACTGGTACAAAATACGGCAAACTATCGATAATTCCGTTGACAAACTATCCGTTTATTCGCATCCCTAGTCCACCGTTTGGGGCGACGAGTTCATCCTATACAAAATATTAAATTTCGGCCGTATATTAATGTTGTGTTATAGCGAGCACTTTTGTTGTTCAACCGACTTCAAGATCTATATTTAGAACTCAACAATAACAGAATGCTTCAGAGATAAATTGTTTTTGTTTGTGTTCTAAAAATAACGTAAACATACGGAAAATTTTTGGGCTTATTATTTCATCTTTTAGGTTAATTTAGGTAAGGTGAAATAATTAAATAAGTACTGAGCCCACTTTAATAAATAGTTCGGCTATTTTTACCTGACTGCGTGCTTTTTATATGAGTATTTATAAATATGTATTTAAATGGAATTGGATTAATTTTTCATCATTAAAAAATTTACGGATTCCAAATTATAATTTAGAGTAACTATAAAATAAAATCTTGTCGTAAATATTATAATACGACATGATTTTCGTAAACGCACGTTAGAGTTCCAGCGACAGGGCAAAAATGCTTTGTACCAAGCTCCAAGTCCTCAGGTAAAATTTTATCAACTATTACCCAGAACATTCCAAACGGGACTTCCCATCTGGTGCATTGTAAAACTATGTAACCTTAAAACGTGCATTTTCAGTGCACTTAAATAAATAAAATAGACACTACAGCTCCGTTAGCTGAAGAACTAACGCCTTTATATGCTGCATTATTTTATACGAGGCGACGACAGTTTTAAACGGAGTTATGGAACGTAATAACTTGTTGAAGTACTCGCTCAGTTAAGTTTAAGTTGCATATTTTTAACGCGCAGGACTCTTGCATTGGAAGTTTTGGAGTAGAATTTAGAGGAACCATAAAATAGGTTGTCGCTTACAATTTAAAAAGAATCCCTATTACTGTATCATTTTAGTACAATTTCACTCTAGATAAAAAAATAAAAATGAAAAGACTTATAAGTCAACCTCACTATGTTATTAACATTATTTTTATTTAACACCAGTCATTAAAAACTGATATTTTTTTAATCTAATAATCATTATTCATCGTATAGGCACTACGCCGCGGCCATTACGTATGCTTTGTAGTCGTAGACGATTATGTGACTACGAGACTACGACTTGATGCCCGTATGCTACGGCGTAGCATATTGTGATGACTTGCAAGTCGCTACGAACGTTGAACGTAGCTGCTACGAAAACTCGTAACGACTTTTTTCTACGTACGCACGTCAATATCGTTAATATCGTGTAACCTAAAAAAAATCCCAACACTTATGTTAAAACAATAGAGAATAGGAAATTATGTTTATTTTATGCAAGAACCTGGGCATCAAAATATCTCGCTGAACAAATTAATAGTTTTGTTTTCTCTTGTTCACCGTTCCTGATACACAAACTTTAATAACTCGGTCATTTGCACTATCCCGCCGCCATCTTAGAACTACAATACCAAAGCTTCGCGTACACTTCGGGCCAATACAAATGCGATTCGAACTTTTTCACCCACATCATCGGCAGGCTTAAACTTCTCACTCACTCCGCTTATATATTCGTAATAACAACCTTTGTCTGAGATCATTTCAATAATACCCCAAGTTTAATAGCTCCGCTCCGCAGGCCCGCAGGCAGTAATAAAATTTAACGTGTCATTGCAGAGTTTTGTGACTTTACCCAAATTTATCGCTGGAACTTTTTCGCGCGATCCATTTGTTAATCTTGGGCGTATTCGTCTTCGGAAAATACGGAGGGCGATATGTCTCGTCTCGTAGGTAGGTACTTTTCTGCCAAAGTTGTTGCCACTTTCCGTGGCTCCCACTGTATTGGCTTGTTAGGTAATGTGTTGTGCTTGTGACAGTTCTGATAACGAATTTCAAAGCGTTGATTGTGCTAAGTAATTATTGAAGTATTTAAATTAGTTTTCTTGACGTTTATGTTAAGGTGTTACGATCGTGAAGATCAAAGGCAATAAATTATCAAAATAGTAGAAGAAAAGTAGCAAGACATTTTTTTACTTCGATAGTTTTTAAAATATAGGTATGTACTAAGAGACGTTGGCTTTCCGAGATAAAGAAAAGTATGGATTTTACCAATAAATATCAGTAATCATTTAAAATGTCTTTGGAAGCCTAAACTGACTTTTTGAGAGACTTTTTTCATAGACAAGATTGAGAGAAACACTGTGGTACTTCATGTGATTGTGTTAAGAGCTATTCTGCATCAATTGGTCGAGGGAAGCGCTGGGTGCGGGGAATTTGATCCAAGCAATCCGAGCGTCATTATTGCAGTGTGCGTGTGCACTCATGGATAATTTAGCGTGTACAGATAACCCTCAAACATTAGCGGAAGAATGGTGGGGCGCGTCTTCGTGGATGAAACGATCTATAGTCTAATATTCTATCGACAGTTACAACTACTATTATTCAAAATTTACATTAAATAATAGCCGCGGCGTAACAAAAACAGATGTCTTAACTTACAAACAAATCAAATTAATTACCAACTTATATTGACTTAGCCGGAACTTGGGAATACCCTGAATCCGTACCAACCACGTACCAACAGTTACACCGGAACGCATGAATCTCATTACGTGTATGTACTTAGGCCTATTTACCTGTTTTGCATAAAATTTAAATGTTTCGCTACCTCCGCATTGAGTGCTTAAGGAACTTTGATGAGTTCTCAAGTTGTGGAGACTTTGCGTAGAAGTATTATACGTATAATCATGTGTATGTGAAACTTTGTGTATCGTGCGTCAGGTAATTTGAATTTTAAAATATTCGGTATACCAGGAATAACTAAGCATAAATATAATTCGTTTACTGACATCTTTTTTGTAATACGACAAAACCATTCAAATTCAAATAGTTTATTCAGTACATAGGCCCTTTCCAGGGCACTTATACACGTCCCAAATATAGCTTGCCCTACCACCACTTCGCGACAACATATGGGCTGGTGCTGAGAAGAAGTGGCGGAAGAAACTCAGTCGCCTTTGTCAGCCTCTTTTTCAATCCAATACAATATTTTACAGTTTTCATACATCAAAGGTTAATTAAGAGAATTAAACATTCTTTACTTCTATCATATGGGTTGTTATGGTAGGCTTTCTACGCTTTGCATAATATGTCGTAACAGTGGAAACGTTTATAAGTGATATTTTAATGTTTGTCATCTTGGGATCGAACCTAGGACTTTTGAATCGAGCAAGCTACACTATGCCATGGAAGCGTGCTTTTAGATTAGTCGATAAAGTGCCGTTTGTCAACCTAATCATTTAAATACTTGTATGAATAACATTAAAGCTCTTAGCATCGTCATTATATTAAAATTATATTTCCACGATTATTTCGAACATAATAAACCAAGTTTATGTGTTTAATTTGTTAAATTCATCAGATTTATAGGATAATTATTCATCGGTCGCCGCCAATTTGTGATGAAGCTCCGGACGTGATATTACTAATAGTTTTAATTAATTGCACACACAATATTTGTAAAGTCGTAAATTATTTTGCATTTCTATAGGCGGATTTAAATTTCAGTAATTTATAATTTTAATATTATTATAAACTAGCGGCCGCCCGCGACTTCATACGCGTGAATCCCGTTTTACCCCCTTAGGGGTAGAGTTTCGTAAAATCTTTTCTTAGCGGATGCCTACGTCAAAACATCTACCTGCATGCCAAATTTCAGCCCGATCCGTCCAGTGGTTTGGGCTGTGCGTTGATAGATCACTATGTCAGTCAGTCAGTCAGTCACCTTTGAGTTATTACAATTTAGATTAATGATATTTCTACGTATTGGACTACACTTGCGGATTCGAATATTATCACTAGGGCTATAGGGGCGAGTTTAAATGCATTTACACAAGCATTTTATAAAGAATTAGCGGCCGTCCGCGACTTTGTACGCGTAGATCCCGTTTTACCCCCTTAGGAGGTGAATTTTGCAAAACCCCGTCATAGTGAGCACCTAAGTTCTAAAAGGAACTCCCATGCAAAATTTGAGACTCCTAGCACTTGTAGTTTCTGAGATTTCGTGATGACTGAGTGAGTCAGTCAATCAGTCAGTGACCTTTCGCTTTTATAAATATAATATAATTTAAGAATTTTACATAAAAAATGACATCAATTAACACTCTGCCGATTCCATAAAAGCTAGCGCCCAAGCAACACAATTTTACTCTAAAACTACCAAAAACATTCATTTTCCGTTGTCTAAAATGAATTTATTTAAGCTCACTGAACCGCAAATTGGAGTATGGCAGTCCATCAACAATATTTTAAGCTTGAGCCAAACTGTGCTAAGTTTTAACATGATATTTTCATATTTCCCGCACTAACAACATGAAATGATGCCGCGGTACAAAGTATAAAGTCTGTGAGCTTGGATACTTTCGGCACTTGGGGCAATGGATAAGATTTGAGCGTAGAATAATAGTTTCAAATTAAATTATTTAGTTCATCGTTTAGATAGGTACATAGTACTGACATTCACGTAACAGAAGGTTCATCATCATCATCATCTCAGCCATAGGACGCCCACTGCTGAACATAGGCATCCCCCAATGCTTTCCATGTTGCCCGGTTGCTAGCCGCCTGCGTCCAGCGCCTTCCTGCTACCTTTACGATGTCGTCGGTCCACATTGTGGGTGGACGTCACACGCTGCGTTTTCCGGTACGCGGCCTCATAGAAAGTTACATACAACAATTATAAGAAAGTAAATTCCCACAGAGTTCCAATTGGTACATTACAAATAGATGTCCTATCACAGTTTTTCAGTACCCTCCATTTTTTCAGCCTATATTAGTCAGAAGACAGCGTCTAAACCTAGTTGAACGTGATCGCAAGAAGCACCAAATATCATAGTAGGTATCTCGCGTTTATGCAGAAACTGCTAGGTAACTTTTTGAGATTATCACCACCGACTTTTAGTTGGCCGAAAGTTTAGTTGCACAGTTAATCAGTATGGACATGTATGAAAGTACACACATTACACCGATTTCGATTTTTTCATACAAATTAGAATCGGGCCCAACTATCGGCCAACTAAAAATCGATGGTTTGTGCTTAGGCTTATAGCAATGGCTTTAAAACTAGAAATAGAAATAATCTCTCCGCTGAAGCCACTGACTTCAGATCATATTTTCGCTCCAAAACGGCCGAACACTAACTTTTTAGAACACTTTTTGGCTTATTTCTAGGATTACGGTATTTTTATCCATATGTTTATGACTTACGGCCATTGTAAACAAAGTTATGCGGTGTATTCATACCGGTTTACTCCAACTTTTAACTGGCCAGATGCGACTCAGCCTCTTGGGTATGAATCTGATTTGCTTTTAGATTAATACAGGGTGAAAACTTTTTATGGTCCTCCTGATGGAGGTAGAAACCTTCGAGTTTGGAACACTTGTGTGTATTTGTTAAGTTACTTTAATGGTGACGTTTCATAGTTTGTTTGGAAAGATTTGACGTATCATTAAGCTGCATGTTCATAACTACAATAATGATTTAGTTCTATTTAAAAGCCATGCGGCTTCCCTTTTGCCTAACTACGTCAGTGTCCAAGATCAACTACCTAACCTAAACGAAAATAAATAAGCAGTTGATGAACTTTCAAACGAGTTAAAAAAAATTCAACACTCGAACTTGATAATAATATGTACTTAACCCGCAATGATAATAACTGTTCCATAAGTGGCCGTAAAGTACTCCAATAACGCCAATAATACCCAAGCCCATTCATAATGAGCCCAAAAAAAGGTTTTTAAGTTTGATATCCTCGTAAATTATAAGTGGTCGACTCGAGAGCGAGCGAGTGCTCGAAACTTTCCGGGATTTTCATACCGAGTGATAAGTTCAGAGAGCCGGGACATGTAGGCCCTTGGAGGACGGATAAGACTTGTGTTTGACAGAATAGGACTGGAGAAAAATATGGAACATTATTTTCAGTTAGTTTTTCAAACTTTGCCTACCTTGATATCTGTCGTCTGTTTAACGTTAACGTACCTAATAATAATGTGTTGTAGTGCCTACTTCTATTCTAATTACGTTTATGAACACTCTGTATAAAAATATATATTTTTTTATTTCATTTAGGGCTGATTTTTCAATCGTCAGATAACTTTTAACCGAAGAATAAGTTTGACACATTGATAGTTTCAGTATGGGAAATATGTCAAAATGACAAGTTTATTCTTCAGTTAAAAGTTATCTGACGATTGAAAAATCAGCCCTTAGAGTTCAGAGATTATTTAAGTACAATTTTATCCTAAAAAGAGTATTTTGATAAAATAATGGTTTGGAACTTAGTTATTGGCCATTGAACTTAAGCATCGGAACTCCATTTGATTGACGCCCAGATTTTTCAGCTAATTCAATTATCTTCACTAACAATGTAGGTATTAAGTTTCAAATTGAATGTCGAATAATACAAAATACAGGGTGAATAGTTTATCCATTAAATAAAAGTTCTTAACGATAAAACCGTTGAAGCCAGTCGTTAAACTTCACCAAACCCATTCCAAGCCAGCAAAGGACGCGTGACTTTATACAGGCCCATCGATTGCCCAAAGATACAAGTCGGGAACCGTGATTACGGTGACCAAAATTAAGGATTTAGGCAGGGCACATCACTTAAAGTGATTTATCAACTAAAAAAATTCAGGGTTACTCTAGTGATTTTTCACCCAAAATGTCGTACAGTGTCGCAAAATTGCATCAATTGTACGAGATTAATATTCCAGAGTTCAATTCCCAGATGTAGGAGTCACAAAAAAGTATTCAATTTGGTATGCATACAAAAAAATAAGTTATTTTTATAAGAACCTTTATTGGTACCTACATAACAAGTTGCGCTTATTTTGGGGCTAAATGGCGTCGTGTTACACCAAGGATATGTTTAAGATTCAGATTTATAAAAGTAAAAGACGGATAGTATATTTGAAAGGTTATTGTTATGATTACCTAGAGCTGTTTGATAAAAAAAATGTTCTAGCAACAACAAAACACAAAAAAGAAAATATTTATATTTCTAATAGGAACCAAACAAACGGTCTCGAACGGCAAATTCAAGGAATGACGAAGCAAACAATTAATGGTACAGGCGATGAGTGACTAGACAGGTTCTTGACAGACCAACCCCGCGGTTAAAGTTACGCTACGAAAGATTACTTGCCGGAAATTCAAGGAGAAACTGTAAATTTAGTTATTTATTTATTAATATAAAATAAAGGTTTTTATCTACACCAGTGGCTACTCATCAAGGTATATCTACTTAGGAGAATAGATACTCAAAAAAAGAACACGGTCATTGTCCTAACAAAGAAAAATTTTCCAAGAATGTGTTATTGGCGACAATCGTGCTCTAACAAGAATCTGACGATGATGATTGTGATAATGATAGAAGAACGCAAGTGAAATCTAAATAAAAAGGTGTGTTGGGCTTGGGCTCGTATGTTTACGCAGTTATGTATGTTTTTCAGTAGGACATACATCTGGACTTGTTACATAACAGAACTCTTTCAAAAAGCATTTTTACTAAAAATAACACACGGAATAATTATTTCACAGTTACAGGTTTAAGTCTGGTAAAACCAAGGCTCATTGAAACGTATTTTTATTTCATGTTGCAGTAAGTAACTACTTTTATTTGGAATGCTGCCAAAGCTAGGTATTACTGGGAGTGTTATCTTTAACATAAAAGTTTTTTATTGGGATATAAAAATTAAGTATAAAGCGGATTAGTAAACTAATCAGGGATTAATCTTTTATGTACTTATACTGAATAGAACGTTAGAACCATTTTATTGAAACTTTATTGAGTCAAAGTTCAAAACAAATATTGAAATATTTTGAGATTCTATTACCAACATAAAGGCTGACAGATTATTATGATCATAATAATAATATGAACAGGGTGACTTTGTAATTCAGTGTTTTTTTTTAATAAGCTCTTTAGAACAATAATTTAACAACCCTGTATTTATACAGAAATTATATGACTACGATAAAGTCTCCGATAACCCCCAAAAGTGTGGTCACACCAAAAATATTGCTTCGAAAATGCGTTCCAATACTTCATACATAAAACATGGGGGGACCGTGAGCCAATAATATAGTATTGTTTGACAGAGGCAGCAGCCTGCAATATTATGATAAGTAAGAAGCGTGTGGTAGTCGATGGATGTCGTAAAAATTAAATTGACTTACAATCATTATGACAATCTATTATGAATGTGGCATTAAGGTATTCTGGTATACATACACACAGCTCATCATAAAGTTTCTACTATAATTTCTCTGTATACAGTATTTCCCAGAGTGGTACCTACAAATTATGTTAAACACTGTGTTGTCATTACCTGTTAATTGTTTTTACTTATTTTTCATTAGCTTCTGAGAACACAAGTAGATACCTATAGATTTTATATTGCTTAGGAAACTATGGCATCACTTATATTCAAAGAAAATAATTAAATATTTTTAGTTCACTTTTCTATCGTCTAGTCTTTCGTTGCGTAACTTTGTTCATTCACGAAATGTTTCAACCAAACTAATCTGTTGTCTAGAATAGATTTAATCACATACAAGCTACATATCACCGACCTTTAAGACTCATGATAATACAGTAAAACCTATAGAATATAACTATGCCTTTTTCAGATTGAAGTCGTTTATCTTCAGCTCTACGCGCCGACATAATCTAGGATCTTGAAAAGTGCCCTCTCTCGTTTACGTCTCACTGACGTATGCTAATGGAAGGCAATTGTTTGAGACTACAGGGTGATGATTCGAGCCTATTTCTTTTGGGAGAAAAGTTCTTAGAATACAAATTCATTGTGGAAATCGTTTTTCAAGGCCAGTTGACTATAATACATCTAGGATCTTGAGAAGTGCCCTCTCTCTCTCGTTTACCTCTCACTGACGTATGTTAATGGTCTACAGTGTGATGATTTGGGCATTTTTTTGAATAAAAATTCCTAGAAATCAAAGTCCTGAAGAAAATCCTTAGTCAAAAGCCAGTTTGTAGCGTAAAAATGACTAGATATATAGTTTTATTATTATAGGTTAATTCGACACATCTAGGATCCTATGAAGAGCCTTCTCTCTTACGTCTCACTGACGTATGCTAATGGAGGGCAATTGTTTGAGACTACATGATGATGATTTGGGCGTAACATTTCTTTTGAGAGAAAAAGCCTAGAAATCCAATTACTGATGGGGATCCTTGTTCAAGGTCAGTTTGTTGTAGCACAAGTGCTCTTCAAATCAGATGTTTTGAGCCAGACGTTTGCATGCACATGGACAATTTTATGACATCTGCGTTGGAACAAAAATAACAATTACCAACATAAGTGTGCACTGTGCAGTCTTCGCACGACTGCGGACTGCAAAACACCTAATTTGAAAGAGCACTTAGTGATTATAATGTTAATATTACAAGAGGTAAGCATCTTATAGACAGTTAATTATCCCATCAAAAACAATACTTGTCAAAAAAACCAAGTCTCGCAACTCAGTTGTTCTACGGTAAAAAGTTGTGAGATCCATGTAATACCAAGTCCAGGCCAGGAAATCTTTAACGTTTTACATAAATTATTGACTTGGCCATCGCACTAAATAATTTAATTTACACGTGTTTTCATGCGATGACCAAGTCAATATATTTATGTAAAACGTTAAAGATTTCCTGGCCTGGACTTGGTATTACATGGATCTCACAACTTTTTACCGTAGAACAACTGAGTTGCGAGACTTGGTTTTTTTGACAAGTATTGTTTTTGATGGGATCTCATTTCTTTTTGTATTTTGTAGACAGCAGTTATGTATCTAGAAAACTGGACCGAAATTGAAAAATTTTACTCGACTTGGCGGTTGCACTACCGTGCCCCCAAATCTCATTTCTTTTTGTATTTTGTAGACAGCAGTTATGTATCTAGAAAACTGGACTGAAATTGAAAATTTTTTCTCGACTTGGCGGTTGCACTACCGTGCCCCCAAATATTTTAGTTTTTCCTTGATTCATACACCAAACACTACTTATATTCCAAATTTGAAGCTTCTAGGTCGGCTAGAAGTGCCTTAGAATTTTGATGATCGGTGAGTCAGTCAGTGAGTCAGTCAGTGAGTGACAAAATTAAGTAACTTTGACCCGTTATAATTCTTAAACTACTGGTTCAAATTGAATGAAATTTTAAATATACCGTGTCTTTACAATGCCTGCATAGCTAATAAAAATTCAGCCTTCTAGTTTTATCCACAACGAAGTTACAGGCGGTCGAAAATGGCCTGAATTGCTTCGAGAAAAGGATGGTACGGCCGTGCCGCTTTTTTGCTCGACTTGGTGGGGGCACTGCCGTGCCCCCAGATAACGGGGACTCTTGTGACCATATTCAATGATACGAGTATTTGTTTCAAGAAAGCCTTAATACAAAAATAAAAAGCTAGGTTTCCTCCATTCCTCCATTTTCCTCCCAAATAAGACTTGCGTAAAAATAACAACCAATTTAAATTTAAATTACAACCAACCCTCGCATAACCGAATGCTGCATAAGGTACGGCAAATAAACGATCAAAATATGTCTGCTTCTTACCCCCGCATATAAATCCAGTCCAGGGACCAACAGCGAGTTTTAAGTACCAACGTATTCCGCATTGCGGCTTGGGTTAAATGCATACACAACATGTCACTGGTACTGTATATATTATCATCAAGAGAATGCAACAAACTTTTGAGACACACGGCAAGTTGGGTCGGACAACGTGGAGTAAAAATAGGTTGGAATAGCTTATTACGAATTAGTGCTCAAAGGATGTGGATGAGGTTTTGCGAGGTTTTCATTTGACTTTAAAATTGTAATCTTTTGCTTCGTACTTAAATCAAAAATCCAACTAAATTACCTATCCTGCCTGCCTGCTACTACGGTATAAAAACTTTGGCTATGTTTTACCACCTAGCTTTAACGGTAACTATAACGAAAACCGGTGATTTTTGTATAGAGTTTGACAGATCTTTGACGTTTGTCAATGTTAAAGTAAGATGGCCCAACCCAGCCTTAGTACTTGTAAGAGTAGGCGCACACCGTTGATTTTTAGTTGGCCGATAGTTGTGCCCGATTTTAATTTGTATGAAGAATCGGCCAAATCACATCGGCGTACGCACTCCCATACATGCCCATACTGATCAACTGCCCGACTAAACTATCGGCCGACGAAAAATCAACGGTGTGCGCCTACTCTAACAGTGACATATTTTGTTGTTAAGGGTGATATCACATCATGGCTCAATTAAATGTTAATGTGAAGCTTTATGTTTGTGCGTTTAAAACTTAATGAAGTAGGTAGGTACATTTTAGATTTATAGATTTTACTGCTCAAGGTTTCCCGTGACAGACCAAAATACATACGGCAGGCAAAGTAAGTAGGTAAATGACATAAACATTATCAATACGTAGGTATTTAACTATTGTAACTGTTAATTAATAGGTTTATAATCGCATTACATACTCGTAGAATCATTAACTAAAAACATTGTTAATTTAATACCTCACTTTTAGTAATACACTATACAAGCTGTACGTCACTCTTCATTACATCTCTTTATGAGCTCAAAAGAGTGATTAAATTAAACATAACCGGATTGAGAGCTTGATTATAATGACACGTGAATTATTAACAATCAAGATAATGCAACGTATGGTGACACACGGACAGGTAGACAATGAAACAATATTATTATGATATCAGTGTCAGAAGCTTCTATTTGATTCATATCATTTAAACCAGAATCCTTAAAATGTATACAGAGTGACTTGCAATCGTGGATGTAGCAGGAAGGCGCTGGGTGCAGGCCGCTACCAACCGGGTGGCGTGGAAATCATTGGGAAAGCCTATGTTCAGCAATAAACGTCCTGTGGCTGAAATGATGATGATGATGAAGTGTAATGTAGTGAATATCCTTATAAGTAAGGGATTATAGTGCAGATCATTTGAAACCAATTTATGTATATGCCTAAGAAGAAGTCAATCATTTATGAGACATTTTAACTTTGCATCGAAAAATTATAAGGAACACTCGTCTATAAACTAAGTTGTCGTGGACTGCTCTTTCCTCAGAATTCAAATAAACATTTTAAAGTCTGAAAAATTTGTACCAAACGACACAATACTTTAAATACCCATGTCAATTTTGTCCTTCATCGAATTCAACCTCACTCTCTACCTTACTAGTCCTAAAATATGCCACCCGAATTGGGAACCTCATCTGTTGAAGTCGGTTAAAAACAGGCCAGGAACTTAGCAGACTTTTCCTTGAAAGAAAATTTACGCTGCTCTATTATAATAAAGCTACACTAGTAATTACTTCAACGGCTAATTAAGGCGCTGGCAAATGAAGATGGCGCTGCTATCGTCCGTCCATCTGCCAAATCTCTGTGTTGGTTGGGCGCCTGCCAATATCTACAGGTTATGGAAGGGCGAATTAATATAATAATCCCAATCAAGATTACAGGCATAAACGCTTAATATTTATGTAGCTAGTAACACATTCGATGATTTAACATAAAAACAAATGACTGTCAGAATAGGTATTCATGGAGTATCGCTAATTTTATATGTACCTTTAAGTACAGGGTAATTTTTTAAATCAGGTATTTGGGTAAGTCAGGTATTTAGTACTGCGAGGTTATTGGTGCTTTTCAAATAACCCTGTATATACCACAGGAAAATATGATGTACTAATTACAAATGATTATAAAGACGTATTAGGGACTTTGTATCTAAAGAGGGCTCTCTGATACGATGGCTTGTGCTCATATAATAAAGACTAACATTTGACCCTACTGGGATCTACCACCTGCCCCCGTAGCCCACTCACTTCAACTACATCTCTTTATTTTATTCGAATCATCGCTCGCCAACATTTACATCCTAAATAACTATTTTATTCGATGACATCACAACAGTGTGTCACAGTTGGTTTAAACGGCATTTGTAAGTTATTCACCACGGCCCTCAACTTTTTAATTCCATTTACCTGGGAAAATTCAACCTCAAATGAAATTACCGACACATTCGCCGGCACGTTAACGAAAATGCAACATGGGGTCTACTCTGTACACCAAATTCGACGTATCCCTCTCTTTCGCTCACCTTGTGATTGAGTCAATGGGTGAGAGATATGGAGGAAGAAGTTATATCGATACTGTTTTGCAGGATTGCACCTCCTTGATACCGGGAAGGTTTACGTGCAATGAATATGATAATATTTGATTGACTTATTTACGAAAAATTGGAAGCTGTATTAAATTAAATCACAGTTCAGTAAAGGCTAAATAAAAGCGCTGAGAGTTTCAGTACATAGGGAGGAAATGAACAATGTGCTTATATTTATTTAAGAACTAGCGGCCGCCCGCGACTTCGTACGCGTGGATCTCGTTTTACCCGCCCTTCATCTATCTTACGCGGTTTAGATTTTTTCATACATTTTTTTCCCGCTAACTCCCGTTCCCGTGGGAATTTTGCAATATCCTGTTGTAACTAAGCTTTAAGTTTACTAAGGTACCTGCATGCCAAATTTCAAGCGTCTATCTTACGCGGTTTAGATTTTTTCATACAAATGTTTTTTCCCGATAACTCCCGTTCCCGTAGAAATTTTGCAATATCCTGTTGTAACTAAGCTTTAAGTTTACTAAGGTACCTGCATGCCAAATTTCAAGAGTCTATCTTACGCGGTTTAGATTTTTACATACAAATGTTTTTTCCCGCTAACTCCCGTTCCCGTGGGAATTTTACAATATCCTGTTGTAACTAAGCTTTAAGTTTACTAAGGTACCTGCATGCCAAATTTCAAGGGTGTATCTTACGCGGTTTAGATTTTTTCATACAAATGTTTTTTCCCACTAACTCCCGTTCCCGTAGGAATTTTGCAATATCCTGTTGTAACTAAGCTTTAAGTTTACTAAGGTACCTGCATGCCAAATTTCAAGAGTCTAACTTAAGCGGTTTAGATTTTTCATACAAATGTTTTTTCCCGCTAACTCCCGTTCCCGTGGGAATTTTGCAATATCCTGTTGTAACTAAGCTTTAAGTTTACTAAGGTACCTGCATGCCAAATTTCAAGCGTCTAACTTAAGCGGTTTAGATTTTTCATACAAAAGGTTTTTCCCGCTAATTCCCGTTCCCGTGGGAATTCCTAAGTATCCTATAACCTGCCCAGGAGTATGAAGAATAATTGTACCAAGTTTCGTCAAAATCCGTCGAGTAGTTTTTGTTTCTATAAGGAACATACAGACAGACAGACAGACAGACAGACAGACAGACAGACAGACAGACAGACAGACAAAAATTTTACTGATTGCATTTTTGGCATCAGTATCGATCACTAATCACCCCCTGATAGTTATTTTGAAAATATATTTCATGTACAGAATTGACCTCTCTACAGATTTATTATAAGTATAGATGAAAACAAATATTACAAGACAAATACCACCTTCGGCCTGATCGTCACTTACCATCAGGTGAGATACAGGCCAAGAGCTTCCTCGTTGTGAATTAAAAAAAAAACATTAATCTACTTTTGTGTATTTGAATTAAGTTAAAAAATACCTATGTGGTATTTTTAAAAAAACTTAATCAGACGTTAAACACGTGTTCAACACCCGTTTAACTTTTGTAATAAGCCCCAGCATTGGGGATCATGATTCTGTCTATAACTCTGATTTCAATTATAAGATTTCACTTGAATTAATCCTCAAGAAATCGAATTATTCTTGTAACAAAAAACTTTGCGTACTTAATTCGGTATTTGGATTAACCGAAATACGCAGTTTTTTTTATTTATTGCACACCAAATTAATTGATTGTACAAAAGGCGGACTTTCTATGTGGCAATTAAAACACTCGCCCTTTTTAGTTCCATGTAATATTCTACTCTAACGCTTGTATTCACAAACATTACTATGAGGTCTCACAGTGCGCGTGGACGCACAGGGTGACACACGAACCAATCACAGAGCTCTATTAAACGCTGTGCGTTCCATTTGCTGGCAAGCATCATTTGTGAATACGGGCGTAAAAAAGTAGCAATTAAAAAACTGTTTACTTATTTCCATTCCACTGATTTGCAGAATGTAAAGCCAACTCCTAGAGCCAAGAAAAAGCCAAGTCGAAACAGTAATAACACAAACTCGGAAAGTGAGCTCCCAAGACGGTAGCTGTGCGTCGGTCGCCCATATTTCTGAATTATACAAATTATCTTTGTCTACACTAAAGCCGTTTCAACCAACTGAGAATGCGATTCGTTAAATTTTCATACGCTACATTCAAGTCAAGTGCATTTCTCTGTGAGTTTTTGAATTTTCTTTGTGCAAGATTGATATGGTGTGGAATGCGTTAATATGCATGTAAGTGGGTGAGAATTGAATTGAAGTACAGGGAAGAGCTACTTTTATGTCATAATGTTATGTTCTGGAAATTCCAGTTACTTGTGTGTAAGGAGCAGTCTTAGGCTGGGTTGCACCATCTTACTTTAACTTTGACAAACGTCAAAAATATGTCAAACTCCATACAAAAAACACCGGTTATCGTTAAAGTTACGGTCAAAATTAGGTGGTGCAACTCAGCCTTAGTAAGTTACCTACTGGGAAAAGTATCCAGGCTTTTAGGAGATGAGCCGGAACAGACAGACAGTATTTTTTTATGTTAAAGATTCAGTTTTGTTGTCATATCATTTATAAGACATGATTTTATTTATTTATCTTTAGCGTTTGGTTTTTTTTTATTGCCAAATAGTTACATTAGCTTTCACTATCACATAAAACTTTGTAAATTAATGTGTTGTTTTTAGAATTAATTTCATAGAAAGTTTCTTTCTTCTTACTAATTAATCACAACTAAGATAGGGTTTAATACTGTTTCCCTAGGTATTATTTTAATCAATTTGTACTTGAAATACCTAGTTATTAAAAAAACAAGGTAAAATGACTGATCAATCTCCGCTTCCTTTTGACTTGCAAATACTATCAAAGTTGTTTGCCATCAGATAAGGATTCTAAGCTGTTCGAGACTACAACTTGCTTTAAAATAAAGCCGCTTTTCTCTAGACAAAGAATGTAGTTCGTTAAACAGTTCATTACAGAAACAAAACGTAGGACGACTGCGACAGGCGTCTTGAACTTATTAGTTTAAATAGTCCAAAAAGTAATGCGGGATTTTAGACCTTATTACCGTTACTTACTTACCACAATTCAATTTGCTCAGCTCTGGATCTGGAGTACTAAGTTGCGACTTTTGTGTAAAAGTTACTATTCTCATCTCATAGAGGGGCTATTAAAAGTTCGGTAACCAGAAAATTTAGGTACCTAAAACTTGATTACTGAAACTGATAAAGGTAGCAAGAAGGCGCTGGATGCAGGCCGCTACCAACTGTGCGATGTGGAAGTCATTGGGGGAGGCCTATGTTCAGCAGTGGACGTCCTATGGCTGAAATGATGATGATGAAAACTTGATTGCCAATAAAACATGTTTAGCTATTATTGGACCCGCAAGAAAATAATCAGTAGGAAATAGGTTTGAGACTAGGTAAGAATTGACTTCCAAGTCCTAAGAGAAGCGAATAATGGGATGACAATCAAATTTTTAATTATAGCGAAAATTTTCCGGAAAATATACCTAGGGCTGAAAATCCTGTGTTTGAATTGAATTTTCACTTTGTAACACGAGTCTAATGCCCGTTTTCACCATCAATCCCTAATTTTTAAGTGACCCCTATGTAAACAAAATTCCTGTTATTTGTTACCATAGGGGTCAAAATTAGGGATTAATGGTGAAAACGGGCATAAGTATCTTTACTGCAGACTCAATATTGCTTGATGTTATCGAGTAACTTTAGGATCTGTTGATGGATCGTAATATTCTAAAAAGGCTTTGACAATCTAATCATAAATTGTATGACTGCCGTTACACTGGAATAATTTCCGTACCTACCTAACACACTGACCTTTCTTGGTCGGCAACAAGGCACCGTATCTGTTTTTCAGTGCCTAACCTACCCGAATTCCAATTCTTTAGCCCCAAACGTATTCTTGTCGTGTACAGTACAGTCACCAATACTTTTGTTGAAAAATGGCATTTATCACAACCGCTTAAAGCTCCGTGTGAAGCTTGACGTGCCGTTCCTACATAATTCAAGCGGAGAGGCATGCTCTCCGCAATGCAGTCGTTGGCAGTACCTTTGAGGCGGGCTTGCCAAATGTGTGGGGCGATCGCGCCCTAACAAGGTAAACAAACTATTAGGACATACAGCCTTCAGCGTAGTTACCTCGTTTTTGAAGCTGGAGTAGGTATAGGTCTGGGTATTCAATTTGCAATGCCAGCAACGCTTTTAGAATGAAATAGCTACGATTTTTAACGAGTAACAAGGATAATTTCCTCAATACATTAGTTTCTTTCTTTTATTACTAAAAGATACACAATTATTAGAATGGGTTTATTAATATAGTTGAAGTCAACCAATGAATTTTGGAAGTTTATGAAAAAAATGTTTTAAAACATGAGTAGCTTCTGTTAAACCTCATAATATACAGAATTACAAAGAAAAATAAATTTTGATAGTTACTTTCCTACCTTTGTTTGTTAGTTTCGTTATTGCTTCTAGAATATGCAGTAGATTTTGATTTACTTTGGTTTAAATTGAGAGTTAATATCAATGAAAAGTGTATAACTTTTTGCCGCAAAATAATCTAAAGGAAGGATTCATAGGGGAAATGGCAATCTTATCATTTCTCAGTTGATATAAAAAATTATGAAAAAAAAGAAATTTTCTTTCAAATTACCTAATTACGAAAGGCTTTCTTCGACACGAAACGGCAAATCTAATCTATACTAATTTATCCGAATGAAAACTGACAGCATCGATCTCAATTTCACAAAAGTTCGAATATCTGGAGCCAGTGAGCCACGTCTCAATCTTTAATGCGATGTATTAACAGACTTCACAACAGACTACGAATGCATTCACACGGGATCCGTCAAAAAAGACGATACGTCATGACGGAACGTTAACATTGTATGTACAGAATCGTGTTTATTCACGATTCGTCAAAATATTTTATATCTAAAAAAACATTTCATTCGTGTTTTTATAATTCAACGATTCTGAAACGTCAAGTTGCAAAAATCAGAACTAATAACCCAGTCGTCATCATCATCATCATCATCATCTCAGCCATAGGACGTCCACTGCTGAACATAGCCCTCCCCCAATGCTTTCCATGCTGCCCGGTTGGTAGAGGCCTGCGTCCAGCGCCTTCCTGCTACCTTTATGATGTCGTCGGTCCACCTTGTGCCCACCAGTAACCCAGTATTGATAGTATAGTCCAACGATTCTAAAACGTCAAGTGGCAAAAATCAGTTGAGTATTGATAATATCTCCTTCCTGTCAATGTCATATTTGGGATACCTACTTCATATCCAACTTTATCGAACGTGATTTTTAAAATACAATACTTGATTTAAGACTTTATCCGTCATATTTCACAATTCGTGATGCGTGTGAACGCGGACATAAAAAACGCATTGTCGCTGTAAAAAAACGGTTGATACAGACAGTTCCTCAAAAAACACGAAGCGTCCTCGTGTGAACGCGCTCTCCCAGTGACATGGGGAAAATGAAACGGCTCTGACGCCTCTGACGGCTCTGACGGCTCTGACGCGCGTCATGCGTGTCATCAATCATTCAGAGTTCGACGCGCGCAACACGTTTAAGATTTTAGAATTACCCGCGGTATTTATTATGATGGCGTATCAGTGTTTTATGTGGTCCTTCGTGTATAAGGCCATTGCATGCTGACACAGTTTGTAGAGAGAGAGAAAAAAAAATGTTCTGAAATTCTACACTCGTTAATCACCTAACACACTTATGAATTGTCAGTAAACTAAACTATCAATGTATAAAGGTAAACAAAGTCTAACGCCCGTATTTACAAACGATGCTTGCTTAGGTGAAGCAGCAAATCGAACGCACAGCGTTGAATAGAGCTCTGTGATTGGTTCGTGTATCACCCTGTGCGTCCACGCGCACTGTGAGACCTCATAGTAATGTTTGTGAATACGAATGTGAGTCCATTAGAGAATCAGATGGAAAGCTGTATTGTGACACGTCACAAAGTGCTCTGAAAAGTACTAATTAGGAATTTTAATTGGATATTTGACCCATCCACATTTTATAATATTTATAAATACTCTAAAAGGCCTTGGAACTAAAGCAACAGCTTTCAACCGGCAAATTTCGGGCTTACCAGTACAATACGTGTTCTCTAATGAAAATGTAAATACATTAGCCACAACATATCGTCACATTTCCAGGGAACTGTTTTTCCTTGTGGGCGGGACCGGATTAGAAATATGGGCTACAGGTGTCCACGTCACGGCTCTGTGTAAATGGGCCATTACTTGAAACGGTGACTGCGAGCATTCTTGGTGGAATTACGCTATTTTCTTATAAGATAACTGCCGTTACCGAGGTCATCAGAAGTTACCTAGGTTATCAGAAGTCGTTTGATGACAAAGAGGATTATACTTTGGTCGAAATAGAGTTTAAGTTTGCCATTAAAATTAACCTCGGTAGTACAGACGGTACGTATCAAGTCAAGGTGAACTGAAGAATTGTAGGTGTGTAAAAATTTATTGTGTCTATTGCGTGTTGTGATAATTACAGAAAATCATTTAGAGTCAAGGATTTTAAAGGTATAGAGAGTTCTGTAAAGTTCTGTTTCTCTTTAACATTTTTCAGGAAAAAAAGCTGCTGCCTAAGCAAACTAGAAATCAATTCAATTGGATGTACACTTTTACCTAAGCAAAATGAATTTAAATTGCAACCCAAAAACTAACTTGACTCAGCAAAAAACTTATAAAAGCTGCAAGCAATCACAGATCACTAAATGCTACAAAAACGACAAGTCGAGCCCTCTCGCCTCTCCATTTAACCGTGAAGCGATATTAATTGGCGTACACCTAACGCCA
Organism: Ostrinia nubilalis; assembly: GCF_963855985.1. Taxonomy (NCBI): domain Eukaryota; kingdom Metazoa; phylum Arthropoda; class Insecta; order Lepidoptera; family Crambidae; genus Ostrinia; species Ostrinia nubilalis. The sequence goes on from NC_087103.1 coordinate 12,936,533, forward strand.
TCTGTTGGCGTTCGGTGCGAACTAAACACGCGCTAAAGCCATGAATGGGCCAGCGCGCGTGCGCTCTAAGCATCGATCCAACACATTGGCACGTAAATAATGTAGTCCACGACAAAAAATTCGTTGCCTAATATTTTAAGGCATGATACTTCGATGCCTTTGCGTCAAATAAAAAATAGAGAGATTTGTTTTCATGTAATACATTGAGTCTTATGGAAGTACGTATTTTGTACTCCATTAGAATTAGACACATAGAAAATTCATGGATTACGAGTACCTAATATCCAAATAAAAAAAATATGTTCGAAAGTTACAATATTACAAATAAATAAGTTATTTTCTGGGTACCGTAATAAAATATTCATAGCATAAACATAAAAACGTCATAAATTGTACACTGCTTTCCGAAACAACACAGTAAAACATGGCGTCACGTGCGCAGGCATGCAAAGATTATGAAATGAGAAACGGTTGCAATTATATACTGAAATCACAGCGGAATTTACGATTACCATGATTGTAAATATCAATGAAGCTCGTTATCCGTAACAGCGCATACATCGGGAAATATTTCATTGGTGCCACCAATAATAATTCCTTCTGAGTCGGCGCACTGGGCTTGGATTTGCTGCGTTTTCCCGCTAGTATCGGTAGAGGCGCCACCATCGCTGCAGTCTCTCGGGCGTAGCTGTCAAAATTGCGATCGAAAAACCTCTTTTGTTTACGTTTAATGCTGGCACATAATAAAAAAAGTACGATGACGTTTTATTGACTAAAAAACAAAACTTTCGCGCGGTAAATCGCTGAAAGAAAACCTAACCTCATTTCGCAACGAAACTGTAGTGCTTTCCAGCGATGTTGCGGATTTTCGTAGTGTTTTTGTTTATTTTTTCCGTGTGTTACGCGAATCCTGATGCCAAAAGGCTGTACGACGATTTATTGAGCAACTACAATAGACTGATCCGGCCGGTTGATAAAAACAATAACACTGTGCTCGTCAAACTGGGTCTGAGGCTCTCCCAACTGATTGATTTGGTAAGTACCTTCGCAGATTTACTACCTGTTTCTTTTAGACGATGACTGTGAATATTGTCCATAAAAATAATATTTAAAAAAAAATTTGAATATTTACTTGAAAAACATAGCACAGAGCATAAAGTGGTACCAAGCAAAATAACACTACCTGCTGTTACTCCTTGAGTGAATTAATTTAATGGTGTGTATAAAAATAATAGAAAAAAAAAGCATAGCTAGAAAACTACTTATTGGTTCAGGAATTGCTCTTTAACCAAATCCATCGATGGCTAGATATAAATTATATTTTATTTATTGAGCTGGTTAATTGTAACCCTTGAGCCTTGCTGAAAAAGTTTTGAAATAATTTGACTCCATTTATAGAGCTTTTCTTTTACTTAATATAAAGGAATACGTGTTACAAGATGAACGTAAAATTGATTATGCATGCATTTTCATATGTATTTGACTTGCAAATTAATATTTACACTTGGAAGGGTATCAAGTAACTAAATTACAAGTCATTTCTTAATAAAATTTTAACATTTCCGACATTTATGTTAATAACATTATTTTAAAAAAATTGTGGAATTTTTTTACGGTACTTTCTTAAATTTCAGTTGGAAAACTGTTTTCCTTATAGCAGCTGAACCGTTGTCTCTATCACTCTACGACGGTCTAAGTAATGGTGGTAAGAAGGCGTCTCTAGTGAGTGAGACAGACAATTAGACCCGATCATGATCGGCTTTATTCGTTTCACGAAGTAGCGCTACTCTATATTTTATGTTACATGAATCACACTTTTTCTTTTATTGTAGGTAAACCAATAAAGGTGATTATATGAGAACAATAAAAATTACGATGATGACTTGTAATTACAGCAGGATGAGGGTGATATCATCAGTACAGCTGCACTTTATTACCATAGAGTATAAGTTACGTTAAAAAGACAATAGGTTATGCAAATGATAATTTAAAAACATATTATTATTTCCGTACCTATGTTATATTATTTATACAATTCAAAAGTTATCCTATGTGTTGTTGGCCAATAATTGGGCCCAATTCTAATTTGTATGAGGAATCGCCCGATACCAAATCGGTGTAGTGTGCGCACTTTCATACATTAATTTGTCCATATTGATTAACAGCCCGGCCAAACTATAGGCCAATTACTAAAAGTCGGTGGTTTGCGCCTAGGCTAAGAGAGACTTAGAGTTAACAGCTAAGGTAGATCAGTGTGCCTACCATGAGTTTACGTTAGGTGTGCTCGCTAGCGACTGCGTAAAAAAATGACATTTAAATGTATGACATATTGTGCAGCGCCTCTAGAGTAGAATTTTTTGACGTATTCGCTAGCGAGCTCACGTAACGTAAACTCATGGTAGGCACACTGGTATTTCTTACACCGGTACTTACATTATGCAATGAAAATCTACTGAGAATGTACGTACACAACTATCAGCTGCTCTACTACTTCAAAATCACATATTTTTCCCACAAAATAGTGCTAATAGTTTTTCCATTTAGATTCAAAATCACAAGCCAACTGCCATCCACACTTATCAATAAGACTTTCTATCATGTAAGGTAAAACATCGAAAAACAACATCACTCCTTAGATTCGAACTAATCGAACTAAAAGTCTAGTACTCATACATCACATAGACCTCGTAAAGCACTGTCAAACTCATTCTGCCAAAACAATACATAAGGATGTTTTGTCCTTCCCAAATCCAAGATAAATAGGTATCTTAAACACCCGCCGACTTATCCCTCCTCAGAGAATAAGGAGTCCTTACTAAAGAGGCACTCTTGGGTTCTTGTGAAGAATGAGTACTGGAGTTTTTGTAAAGTCGCTAATTTTGTTACAAGTATACTGGTTTAGGAGAAATAGAGTGGCGATATTTTAGGCAAGTGACAAATAAGCAGCTTTACCAGGTTTTTATTTAGCTTTTTCTGCACGTATCTTTCTGTGAGACAAAATAGTAAAAAATAGGGTACAATTTATTGTCATGTACAATTTTAGTGTACTATCAAACAATTGCCCTAATTTTTAATAAACTGCAACTGATAAATCTTTTTTTTTTTATCCACAACGAGAAAGCTCTTGGCCTGTATCTCACCTGATGGTAAGTGACGATCAGGCCGAAGGTGGAAGCGAGCTTCACCCGGAATCCTTTTAACCACGGAGGAACTGGCTATCTTACCTCTAACTGCCGGAACACAACAATGGTGTTAACATTGTTGTTATGGTAATAACTTGTAGTCGATAACGTGACTATTTTGTTACCTAATTGACTTTTTATCAATTTTATGCATCTTAAAATCATTTAAAACTGATTAAAAACAAATTACAAGTTAGTTTTAAAGATCTGAATGATACGAGTAGGTACATAAAATATTAAATCAGCATCTTTTAGAAAAGTTATCTTTTTATTTATTAATTTTTTTGGTAAATAGTGTCAAATAATAATCAACTGCCATACTGTTTACACTAAATTAATCCCATCTAAAAGATAATTGTGTCGAAATGCTTATTTAACTTCGTATCTCATATTCCAAATTCGCCACAAAACTACCAGAGTGTGCATTATCACAAAATGGAATAACTTCTAATGGGTCAGCGAAAATTAAATCGGGGAATGTTAATTAAAATTGGTAATTAGTTTCGTGATTGCACGGTAGCGACTATGGACTAGTCAGGGGTTCCCAATCTTTTTCATCCCGCGGTGCAGTTACCAATTTTGTATTTTGTTACGACGCGACGCCCTCATCATCATCATCATCATATTAGCTGCTCCATCTGACCACTGCTGAACATAGGCCTCCCCCAATAATTTTCACAATGTCCGGTTGGTAGCGGCCTACATCCAGAGCCTTCCTGCTACATTTATGAGGTCGTCAGTCGTCGGTCCTTGTGGATGGGCGTCCTACGCTGCGCTTTCCAGTACGTGGCCTTCACTCCAGAACCTTGCTGCCCCATCGGCCGTCAGTTCTGCGTACTACGACACACCTACGATGCCCTACCCTTTGAAAAAGATACTGTAGAAAGAAATAGGCACCTATAATGATAGTTGATAATAGTATCAGTAGTATGGTTAGTTAAATAGGAATAAAAATTGAAACATCTGTATGAAACAGTAAACTACAGTATGAAATGTCTACGGAGCGCCAGGGCGCCGCGGTGCACACTTTGGAAACCCATGGACTAGTAGCTAGCTGGCACTAGAAGCTCGTGCTATGTCTTTGGCACAATGAAAATTATCTTTGTGGACGCCTTTGTGATGAGATAACACAAATACACTTTGAATAAGATTATTATGAATGCCATTAGCTAAAAATAAAGATGATGGTGATCACAGAATAATATTGATTATGTGTACAGTTTGTGGCGGCCTGCATCCAGCGCTTTCCTGCTACCTTTATGAGGTCGTCGGTCCACCTTGAACGTCCTACGATAATGATGATGATGGTGATGACAACGTACAGAAAGAAAGGAAGGTCTTAAAAATGCCGTCATAGATACCTACAAAAATATGGTGTAATTCTGCTGCTGGACTCCGAGTCGGGCACCGTTTCGTTTGACTTTATGTCAGTGATCGGTACTGTGCCGATGCGATAGGGCTGACTGTTACAACCAACTGCTATTGGAACTGTTATAACTTATAACTGTAACTGGCGTTGCAGTCCGATACCCGACCATACGGCAGGATAAAAATTTACGTTATTACACATCCTCTATGATGACACATACTCATTATAATATAGAATATTTTGAATAATTTCGCATTCAGTAACTTATATTGTTTAAACTGCTCAATAATAGAGGATTATCTTATTTCATAGAAAATAACACCTAGATAACTCGCAGGTGCACCAAAAAAATTTGCCGCTGTTTACAGACCTCTCTAATTAGATGACAATTCTCATCACAGTCCGAACAAACTGTTAGCTCATCAAAAATTAAAACAAAGACTAACAAGACAGAGGGTTGTATTAGCATTCAAATTGCGTTAAAACTTACGCAGCGAATTCCGCGGCTGTGTCGCCGTCGCGCGAGGAATGTCAACTATGGGATACAAAGCTGGTGTGCTCAAAGCGACGAATTTTTAGTGCTACAGCTATGTACGGTCGTTGCTTAGCGACTATAGTCTCAAGACGTGTAGGCACAAAACTTTGGGTTTTGGAGATTTAATTGTTTCATCTTAGGCTGAGTTGCACCACCTAACTTTAACGGTAACTATGACGATAACCGGTGCTTTTTGTATGGAGTTTGTCAGAGTTAAAGTAAGATGGTGCAATCTAGCCTTAGTGTTTTTAAAATTATGGGATAACAAACTGGTGAAAGCGAAGAATTTTTATTGCTGAAGCTATCTACGGCCGTATGCAAAGTAAAGCTACGTTGCTTAGAATTAGTCTCAAGACGCGTAGGTACAAAACTTGCGAGTTCAAAATTAACTGGAAATGTTTATCGCTTCATCTTAGCGTTTTTAAAGCTAGAATCTACATAATAAAAGCGAAATATCACCCACTGATTAATCACGAAATCTCAGAAACTATAACACTCACAAAATTGGGCATGTAGGTTCCTTATATGGTGTAGGAATCCGCTAAGAACGGATTTTAGGAAACTCCACCACTAAGGGGGTAAAACGGGGTTCACGCGTACGAAGTCGCGGGCGACCGCTAGTATTAACTATGGGATACAAAGATAGTGTGTTCAAAGCGACATCACTCCCAGATTTTACTAAAGAATAATCTTATTCCTGAACAAAATGTTAGATATCACTGAGACCTAATATACCAAAATAAAAAATCCAGTTTTACCGCAACGCCGCATTCAAAGTTCGGCGACCCCACGCAATACCACTCCTTTACAGCATTCTTCAAGTGCTCTTCAAAAATTTAAAGCAAGTAAGCCTGCGTCATACTAAATTTTATTTGCGCATAACCTACTCGCTAACGACTTAGCTGTAAAGGGTGCTTAATTGAAACGAAATTGACGTTTACAATCCGCCCTGGGTCCTTAATTGCTATGCATTTTGCCACGTTAGCTGTTTCGGGGTTCGTGGAGACTGTTCCACTAAGTTTTATATCGCTTTTAGTACAGTCCTTTTTGGGACGAGGATATTTCTTTATATTGTGCCTGGTTTCGGTGGAATGAGTGCCATTAATTGTTATGGTGGTTTATTTTTAGGGGACCCCGTGCGTTGTGTAAAGCATTGTTGAATTTTATTGGCGATGTTACTTCTGTATTGTTTGATTTGAATACAAAGAGGAAATATTTGATTGCTTGTTTGTGTTGAGTGGGCTTAGGAACTACAGCATCGATTTAAAAAAATCTTTCACCATTAGAATCCTACTCTATTTCTGATGATCATACGGTATGAAGGTTGTCGGGTAAGCAAGTCACAGCTAGAGTATTATAGATATTTAATTTTTAATTAGTTTGTGAGAACAAGATAACTTTTTTATGGCCATGTTTGTACGACTGCAAACAATGTCATTAAATAGTTATCTTACTCTTGAGTTAAAATTTGTCAATTTAATTGTCAATAATTGCTATAATGTAATAAATATATAATTGATTTAATGTCAAGGAGATAGCTAATTTTAAGAGATACAGAGTTCAATCAAGAAAAGTCCACATATCACGTTGTATTGTTATCACACCCTATCAGCCATCACTACGAACACAAGTCCAAATAAAGCAAGCACAAGTACAGTCGACAGATAGCACCTAATGCCACTACACAAGAGCCTTTAGTGTTAAACTTGATATGCAGCCTGTACCAGCCCAATTCCTCCAGTAAACAGGACACGTCTTGTCGAAACGTCACCAATAAAATGTTAACCACTGTCGTGGGCTTCTCATAAAATACCTAGTTACAGACGGATCACTTGAGACTGGATTGCTACAAAATTTTAGACTTAGTGCCCATAGACAGTAAAGCTTTGAAAACTTTCGTTAAACTGTTCGATTAAGTAGTGCAAATTATGCAGTTTAAGACAGCGAAACAATCTTGATATTGAAAGAAAATCAAATTATTTATCGCCTTACTAACGGGTCATGGACGCCTACGTAATCTAATGGTTGGAGAATTGAACTCTCTTGACTCTAAAAATATATTGGGTTTGATTCCCAGTAGGGTCATAATATTCTAATAATTTTACAAAATAAGCCAAGTTCATAATAATATCCAAATTATAAGAAAATAGAAAAGACTAACCAAAGTCCACACGAGTGGATCAGAGGTGGAATTGTGTAAAGCAATCGTTATCATTTGCCAGTTCATAACGTACGATTATTCTTTCAAACGCTTTGTTTAACGGATTTTATCATACGTTATTTATTGTCAAATGATTACGATTGTTTTACACAATTCCACCTCTGAGCTACTTTTTAACCTCTGACGAAAGTAAAAAATTAAATATCTAAATTAAAATTAAAAATCACTAATGTCGTAATTTTCGCTTGGATATCGTAGATTCAAATCAATACCTATAAAGTATACCTATTAAGTAAGTCATATAAAAACCGTGAGCTTATCCCATAATAATAAACCTACACTTGTTGCTTTATTACAATGATTAATAGAACCCAATAAAATACCATAGCTAACGGGACTATTCCCACCTCTCGTTCCCACCACTGCAACTCCTGTGTAGCCAGGATCTACAGCTTGACCGCCACAAATACCCAACCAATGAAGGTCAAGTTTGTCCCGGGGGAAAGTTAAACTGTCATTGGACCCGCAATAAAAATACCATAGCTATCAAAAAGAGTTTAATCATGGCGTCATGGTGTGAACTACAACTCTACTAACAACACAATTCCTCAACACAACTACCCGTCAGTCCCAGGCATGCCTCGCTTCAAAACTTATCTAATATGCGGCTTAATATTGAAATTTCTAATTAACAATGTTAAAACGCGTGTCAATTATGTGGTGGTAGACGAATTGCTTATGTGGAAGTTGGTAGCTCGTACAAGTTTGATAGTCTTTCAAACCTGATGTAAGGTGGGAAAGTTTGGTAAGTTGTTACTTTGAGACAGATGGTAATCGTAAGTTATTTGATAGGTAAGAAAGTGTGTTTTAGTTTAGTGTTTTAGTATCTAGAATTTACAAGTACTTCGACACAATCGTTATGCTATAAACTTAGAATTGTAATCTTAAATAGTCATTATTAAAATTGGCTTAATTTTGACGAATATCATTTATAGTCAATCCCACTTGACTGAAGCGATTACGGACTGCCACACAAGTTTATTTAAAATTAGCGGAACGCTTCGTGAGTGAGAAATTATTGATCAATTCCTAAAGAAGTATATATCCAGAGAACTGTCTCTATAAAATATGTCCATAAAACTTATGGTAATCACTACGAGTACTTACTAATTTTTTTATACAACTTAGTATATTACACAAGTCATACCCTAATGATCTAAAACTACTGTTAAGGCAAGAAGTAGGAAACCACAATAAAATTCTAATAAGCTTTACAAGATTTTTAACAAAGCTGCAATTTTTTGTCTCTAATAGACACTGTCTAAAACTAAAATAGTTATAAAAGCTGCAATATTTTTGCCTCTACGACTCTGTCTTAAATTAAAATGTCGTCGAGGTAGAAACCCTATCTGGTACACAAAATAATAATAAACATTGTAACCAAAACTAAGAGCATGTACCTAATATATGCAGTATGCAATTATTCTCTTCAGTCCTTCTATTCCAACGCAGCTCACGCCGCGTATGACGCACTACGATTATTCGTAGCACGACGGACTACGAATATTCGTAGCAATTCACGCTACGAATACGCGTAGCATTTCGTAGCGGATATGCGCTGGCGAGAGCAACAATGTGAAACGCATTTGGCTACATTCAAACGAATGTACGTAATCATGTAACGCAATTGTATTCTATGTGAGGTCTATGTGAGATGCAATAGTGAGCTCTGACAAATAGAAGGTAATGATAATGAATCTAAAAAAATATCTATAAAAGCAAAAGGTCACTGGTTAACTCACTCATCACGAAATCTCAGAAACTACAAGTGTTATGAGTTTCAAATTATGCCTGGGAGTTCCTTTTAGAATGTAGGTGCTGTCTAAGATGGGATTTTGCAAAATTCAACCCCTAACGAGGTAAAACGGGATCCACGCGTATGAAGTCACGGGCGGACGCTAGTATAGTATAAATATTTCGCAAATAAGAGACAGTAGACTGGCCATATATGTCATCAGAATCGAATAATCAACGAATCAATGTAGATCCAATTAATATAGCCGTTTGAAAAAAGCAGGAAATCTAAAGGGGTTTTTTTGTACAGGAACGAATTTGCGCTCATTAATTGGTACCACTGCCAATACCACTAGCGAGGGACAGGATCTTGGCAACCAAGCTAACTGGGAAGCGGAAACACGGTAGCATTATATCATAACTCGAATAAAATGCTTTACACCACGATACTTTACACTCGAACAAAACCCATCTCAAAATAAATAATGATAATAAATATCCTTGGACATTTTACAATACGCTTCTTAGTCCCAAACTAAGCAAAGCTTGTACTGCTGCTGTCTTTCCCGAAAACTATAATCCGGGCCTCTTCAAGGCGAGAGTGAATAAACACTTACAGGGCAGATATGTATTATCCTAGACTGCATCCCACTTAACATCAGGTGCGATTGTGGTCAAATACCTGCCTTGTTATGCATAAAAGAAAACTATGTGTACTACACTACGGAAATAAACATACTTAAATTATTTTTGTTTTTTTTGTAAATACATAGATATTATACATAGTAACACCCAGACCCGTCACAGTAATTAAAATTCATCATTTCAATTTCTGCCCGGCCGGGAATCGAACCCGGAACCCCTTGGCATAGTAGTCCGTTCCGAACCACTACACCAAACGGCCGACTAATGCCCGTTTTCCATCAATCCCTAATTCTTAAGTGACCCCTATGAAAACAAAATTCCTGTTATGTGTTACCATAGGGGTCACTTAAAAATTAGGGATTTATGGTGAAAACGGGCATAAGTCGACTAAAATCTAAGGTACAAGACTTGATATTCCTTCGAGCTTCCGCCATAGATACTAATACAGTCAACAGATCAGCAGTTTCGTTTTAAAATCGCTCTTATCACGACTGCATAGACGCCACAATGTTTAGCTTGCTGTCCGTACATCCGTTTTGATGGGCCATCTCTGGAGCGGTGCCAAGACCGAATCGATTGTTCGGCTATAAAGCGGTGTTCACACCGTTGCTCTTCCCGGTTGGATGAAGGGACCAATTGCCAGTTGACGGTTACGCCATGAACGTGGCCTGTTAAGGCCATGCTTCACAAGGTGTGCAAACATAGGACGGATCAAACGCCCGTATACATTACTTTGAGGTCTCATAGTGCGCGTGGTCCCACAGAATCCCCAAAACCTATTCATAGACAATTAGTTGAGTGGCAGACTGTCACAAACGAACCAATTACAGTGCCGTTGTGCGTTCGACTTTGCATAGCGTTGCTGCTTCATTCAAGCAAGCATCGTTTGTGAAAACAGGCGTCAGTCTTATCTACTACTACATAGTGGGCCGACGACCTCACAAAGGTAGCAGGAAGGCGCTGGATACAGGCCGCTACCAACCGGTCATTATGGAAATCATTGGGGGAGGCCTATTATGTTTAGCAGTGGATGTCCTATGGCTGAAATAATGAAGTTTTATCTGGCTAACTTTGACTGGTAGGGAATGGAAGCAACGGTCATCTGACTAAACAATAGCCTTTGTTTTTTTTTAACCAACTTCAAAAGAGGAGGAGGTTTTATGTCCCTTCTGTAATTTGTTCCTCTGTGTGTAGATATTTCAAAATATCTTGTGCTCATACAGCCAAAGAAAGATATTCATAAGATTGATGAACAGAAAGAGAAGGGAAATATTAAAAATCCTGCAACCCTTTCAAGCCTTGACGTTACCTTGATATATCTTCTTCATGTCCACTGTCCAAACTTTGCGAAACTAACAGCGTAATTTCAAAGTAGACCAATTTTAAACCACTTTAAATGTTTGTCAATAAAATAATTTGAAAAAATGTTGATTTAGTACCAAGCAATTACTAATTACCCCACCCTACGCTCCTAGATCGGACACATAACACTTTCAGAATTTCTATAGCTTCTTTATTTCTTTATCAAACATAAAAGGTGTAAATAGGTCTTAAACTATAAGGAAAAAGGGGATTCCGATGAAGTGGGGCAAGTTTAGCGAGGGAGAAGTGCGTGATTAAACTTTATCTCTCGCGAAAATCATCGTGCCCCTTTTAGTGTTCGGGTCATGCCAGCAATAACAACGAGCTCCGAACACTGTTGAAATATAGTGTGTTAATCCTTATAAGTTTTGTGTCAAGGTCTGAAGATACGAAACAAGTTTGATAAACGTAATTTATCACTAAGGAGGATTTATCACTAAGCTGAGTTGCACCACCCAACTTTAACGGTAATTATGACGATAACCGGTGCTTTTTGTATGGAGTTTGACAGATTTTTGACATTTGTCAAAGTTAAAGTAAGATGGTGTAATTCAGCCTAAGATTGGATATTTTCTGAAATGAAATTAGATCATCATTTCAGCCATAGGACGTCCACTGCTGAACATAGGCCTCCCCCAAAGCTTTCCACGTTGATCGATTGGTAGCGGCCTGCGTCCAGCGCTTCCCTGCTACCTTTACGATGTCGTCGGTCCACCTTGTAGGTGGACGTCCCACGCTGCGTTTTCCGGCGGCCTCCATTCCAGAACCTTGCTGCCCCATCGGCCGTCAGTTCTGCGTACTATGTGCCCTGCCCATTGCCACTTCAGCTTGCTAATCCGTCGGGCTATGTCAACGAAATTAGATAACTACTCGTATACTATACACTGAACGAATTAAACAATAGTAGGTACAAGTATTTGAATAATAAATTGGTTTATTTGAACGTCGACAAAACTAAAAGTAAATAAAATTAAAGAAAATAGTAGGGCACAGATAAATAGATGTACAGTAAGTTTCCTGACTTTTGGTTTTATCTTGTTACAGAATCTAAAGGACCAGATTTTGACCACGAACGTATGGCTTGAGCATGTAAGTACAAATCATTCAGTCATCAACACACTAAACTGTACATTTATTGCAAAATAACACTTATTACAACCGCATAGGAAACTCTATGCACCTTGAACACCTAAAGTGTTTTTATCGATTAATTAATGTCGTTTTCAAATTATTTTCGGAGATCAATCATTATTTTTAACATTAACATACATTTTCCAATCGGCAATCAGTCATCAAAGCTTCTATTTATAAAACATGCCTTTATTAAAACCACTTTTATTGGAAACAAAATTGAATATTTGTTAACAGGAATGGGAGGACCACAAGTTCAAATGGGACCCGTTGGAGTATGGAGGGGTCAAGGAGTTGTATGTGCCATCTGAACACATCTGGCTACCTGATATAGTGCTGTACAACAAGTAAGTTACCTTTAGTCCTACTTTAATATTATACAGGGTGTGAATAGCCTTGGCATTTCAAGGAATGTTGAAAAGAAACTCCTTGGTTTTTAAAATTGATGTGTTCATCCAGTTGAGAGAATTGGGAATGCAACAGATTTTCAATAAAATTCCCATCTCATGTCCCAAAACTTTTTATTAAAAATGTTATACAGATTGTCCTACAATTAGTAGGTAGGTAGGTACGTCACACTGACACCGGAGGTAGATCTGCCCAAGACGCATCGTAAGGCCATCGTAAGGTCGATGGGTATCGTGTCGTACAAGATTTGAAGTAAGTACTTTCTTAGACAAACACACGAGTGATCGGTATTGCTAAGTGCCTTCATTAACCTTTAAATAACTACCTGTTGAAGACCGGCCGACTATTTTTTACCTACCCTGAAACTTGTCACAAAACCAAACTTAACCCAAGACGTTGGTGTCAAATTTGAAACACCCAGTAACACTCAAGTTATATTGAGCACAGCATCAGTAGTTAGAACAATTAATTCGTACATACTCCGGCGAAGTTCGGACATTCGCTGCAAATTGCATCGGCTATGAGCGGTTAATTAACAAGTTGCTGGAATACCACTGATGGGCAAGGCGTGGAGTTAGTTGTTATTATGGACAAAATGACCAAGGCATATCTTGAAGGGTACTTTCTATTTTTGGAAGTTAGAAAGCTTGAAAAGACGATTGTTATTGATTTGGTTCCTTCAGCTATTCTAAATAACAAAGAATTTAAATATTATTAATCAAACGGTAAAATGAGAGCGATGGGCAAAGATTCATGGATTTGATAAGCACACACTGTTGACAATTTGATTTGATTTGACAAAATGACTAATGGAAGTTATCAAGGTACCTACGAGCATAGTTGTATCACTTTTTTTGTTTGGAACTTTTAAAGCTCTAAACCTTTTTTACTTGTAAAATCGGAAGTTTTTCAATCCTTAAATATTTTGACTAGGTAGTACCAGGCCTGTTCATCTCCGCGAGTTTACATCGAAAACAAAACACGCACGATGGCCCCCTACAGGATTACTATTCGACAAGGCCTCACATACGAGCGAGCATTGACTCACGCACGCGTATTCTTGTGTATGATGGAAAAAAATAAAGAAAATGGTGTATCTACTAAATACTGTGCAGTATTTAACTGCCTAAATAATAATAAAAACACAGAATGTACTTTTTCAAGTTGCCTGAAGACACTGAGAGGCAAATAAGTAGTTAATATTATTCATGATAATTCATGCTGAATCATGTATTTTCTCCGCCATTTTCTGCAGTTTGGCACCCCACGTCACGTCATTTTACCGAAGTCAGCCCTATAGCTTTTGCGCAGTGCCGATCACTGACGTTTGTCAACAAAATGGTGCTTGACTCTTGAGACAAGCTAAATTACACCATAATATTGTTAATGACATTGAGCATACATTTTTTTAAATACCTTCGCGAAGTAAAACTTCTGTACGTAGTACTTATTATTATTCTGTGGTAGTACCACATAGTTTCAGGATAAGCAATTGATATCATTATAGTGAACTAAAATTTGACAATGTAACTCGTATTACTCGTTGCATAGAACACTAATTTGAATATTCTAAATCATAAGCGGTGCAAGCGGCGCAACAATGCAATTTGCGGGGCGACGTCCGACAACTCCGGCTGCGAACTAATTGCACTAACTACATATATCCTACGCTCCTTTATTCTGTCCTAGAGGTTAGAGAGCTATCAGGAGAGTTTCTGGGTTCGATTCCTAATAATAATATGCATAAGGGGAAAAGTATTTGCCTTTTGTTTCCAAGTTTAATTATGACATTTTTGGGTATCAAGGCGACTTCATTTTATAGTTCTGCTCTTTGGTCACTTATTGTTCCTTCATCATATTTAGGTCATTTTAGTCTCCTATGCAGGAGGACAATTATTAATTTACCAGACGTAAGAAAAGGACATAATGTAGGTACCATTAAAAAAATATAATTTTAAAACAGTAAAGTTTCCAAGAAAGTTTACTAAAGCTGAAGTAGATACAATAGGTAATTACACTATGCCGACCTGTCCATCGGTGTTCTAATGAAAATCAGCAGTCGTATATAAGTTCCTCTGACCAATACCATTCGAAGAACGGTTCCCAATGGCCACATCAAAAGGAATTTCCAGTCATTGGACCAAAACAGCGGTGACAAACGGACAGATTTCACGAGTCAAGCGTTTATTGCACGAACGTCCGTCCCGAACCGTCATGGCTGCTACAAACCATAAATCATGGTGTGGGGTGAGAAAACTGAGGTATTCCGCAAAATGATCCATTTTCAAGCGCACCTAAACTATTCGTCGAAGCTCACGTTAGATGCGCTTGAATATAACAAGAATTATAGTCGAATGATTCGACTTTCATCTAAGTTTGTAAATAAAACTGAGATTCAATACCTTACTTTATGTATCTAATAAAAATTATACAGGTCCTGCCTATAACTACATGTATAAAATTGTTGTTTTGATTAGAAAATTTAAACCAAAATCACTTCTCAGTTACAAACATTTTTGCGTCTTTTTAAGATAATTAATTTAATGTTGTCATGTTAACATTCCGAGCTAGATTCAACTTTGACAATATTTGTTAATAATCGAGCTAAACACAGATTCAACTGCTTCAGTCATCCACAAAAGTTTGCAAAAAAATAGATTACATTCATTTAAACAGGTTTTAACGCAACTTTGAAATAGGTATTACCTGTATTTGCCTGACGTTTCGACCGAGTTGCACCGGCCGTGGTCACAGGCTGACTGGAGCATCGAGTGCGCGATCCGTATTAATTGAATTATTTAATATTTATCTAATATTTTATTATTAATTAAATATTAGATTGAAATCAAAGATTTTTACTCGATCATGAAATAAAAATAGACACAGTCAGCACATCAGACTTTACATTTTTGTTGCAATATAACACCTATTACAACTATATGTATAAGATACAGCGTAACTTGATTTGCCTTTGGCACATAACAGTGTTACAATAACAGTGATAAATGGACAGTCTATATTGCATAGTGTCGGTGCAAAAGCATGCTGCGGTCATGGCTACAAACAGTTATAAATCAACTGGACTGGATGTAGTGGTTTAATATTCCTGTCAGGGATCGATTTAGTAAGGATTTTTTGTTTCCTTTTATACATTGAATGCAGGAAACTTTTGTCAATTAAAGCTCTAAATCGTAACTGATTGACTGACTGACATAGTGATCTATCAACGCACAACCCAAACCACTGGACGGATCGGGCTAAAATTTGGCATGTAGGTAGATGTTATGATGTAGGAACCCGCTAAGAAAGGATGTTACGAAACTCCACCCCTAAGGGAGTAAAACGGGATCCAATAAAAAGTAGGCCAATAAAAATACTGAGTTATAGGAAATGAATAAACTCGAATTTCAGTTGTATCTGATTCATCAAGATCATGTGCTAACCAAGCATTTCAACAGCAAATCAAATTAAAGATTATGTACGTGTACTTCCGACTGCATAGGCTAGATCTTAGCCCAACTGTGGGATAGATTGGCTCAATTTTATCAATCACTTACACACTCACTAGGCAGAGCGGTGGGTTTTGAGTGTCTACATTTACTAATAAGTTACAATTTCAAAAGCTATGGCCAATATCTTTAAACCTGTATACTATTGCTTATTATAAATCATCCATAGAATGTTATTTAAAGTACCAGGAAAGCTCTTATTCCTCTCATTATCAAAGCCCTATTGCGTATTTATAAATTTTTTATTCAGATATAATACTGAAACTTTTTATTCCTCGCTTTCATCATTGACCATGACCATTAATAGTTCTATCCCAAAGTTAAATCCTGAACACGACACCTGACTACATCAAGCTTACACACTTGTCGTACACCTAATTGATTGCGTATCGGCAAGAAACCATTCGCGAATGATACATCATGTTGCGTCACAACAGCCTGGCTCCGATAAATCATGGCTGCGTGAATGAGAGCGACGCACGTGCTTCTAATCTTACGCTGTGCGATCGTGGGTTGGTGGATTAAGTTAGGAGAGAGAGCAGGAGAGAGAGAGAGGGGAAATATTTCTTTAGAAAAGCTACCTAGTTGCTACTTTCCACGGCGCTACACAGAACTATCCCATCCGTGACATTGACAGGGGGGCGCCATCGTCTAAACCGGATCGCTGGTTCCGATTTTTGCCATGTTGGAAACTTCATAGTTGAACGCTGGTGGTGCCCCTCTGTCAATGAGTTTGGTGGGACAGTTCAGTGTAGGTCATCTACGAGTATAACAAAATTTTGTTTGTACGTAGAAATGATGGTGATTTCGCAAAGATGGTTCACCCTAATGTAAAATTTGGAAACCAAAGAGCGCTAATACAAACTATAGTCGGGTGCAACAGCAGGGAAACGAAAGGAAAGACTGCGTTTAATGGCAAAGAAATCCCGCATGAATGATACCTAAAGTGAAGTTAGCCCTAAGAATATGAAATAAAGAATCAAAACGACGCAAACACTTGATCGACTCTGATCAAGAACTGGAGCTGGACAGATACAGAAAAAAACAATTGAAGGCTAATAAATAAAATAAAATGTAAATGTAATCTAATTGCCGTTAGTAAGAAATAAAACAAATAAAATATTAAGGAACGTATACAGTAAAAGAATAGCCACATTTAGTTCTAACAAAGCCTGCAAGACTGAACGGAACACGTGCGACTAATCTTACGCTGTGTTGGCTCTGTAGACGACCCAAGTGACAGGACATCAGTCCAGTTTCAAAACACTTCAACTCAGAGGCAAAATATGCAAGTTACTCTCGATGGTAAAACCACCTATGGAATAACAACCTAAGAAGATAGAGATTTAGTTCTACGGCAACCCAAAGGCAATCAAAGTGCGACTTTGACTTTGTCTAAAGGTTTACTCATCGTTTTTGTGTTTATGTTTTAAGATTTAGGGACGCTACTTAAATTGCTATATTACACTCAACAACGCTCTTGAACGTCTTGATCGCTCGTGGATTTTTCGAGTGCAAAATTTTATGCTTAAAAACATATTTTAAAGTAATAGAAAATATAAACATCTTAAAAACCTTAATGTTACGAGTATAAAGACAATGAGAGATATGATCTAAAAATAAAAATAGATTGACAAAGTGAATTTTTAAACTTAGATTTTTAGCTAAGATTATTGTTGCTGTCATATCTAGAGCAATAACTTGAGAACAAGCCTATATTCTCAAGTCAGACGCCTATAGCTTAGAACCGATCTGCAGAGCGTATATCCGTCCGTTTCCATATGACTTGCCTTTTGATAGGTTTATGGTACTGTCAGCCCGGACACAGCATGGTCGGGAGTGCAGTCATAAGTCCAATTGAGTTCTATTGTTTGGGCAGCACGATGCAATTTAGAATAGACGTGAGTTTTTTTATTGCATGAGAAAAGAGAGAATTTTATGGTAATAAAACTCAACTGTCAAGCATTCGGAATATTGGTCTATGCCTGAGTTGAAAGAGACGCAAAAAAGAGAGAGAGATTAGCAGTGTTCGGACAAAACTTAGTTAAAAGTGACTGGTTACTTAGGTAAGAGCTGCTGTTGTATTACATCTAAGCACAATCATACTATAATTAAGACTTTATCAAGGCCGTATTCTAGATATATCGTAGATTTCGGATGAATAATGCCCACCTAATGTAGAACCCTCTTACCTGCCCCATTCAATGTTACTTTAGTGTTTTAATTTATTTTATTTTTGTTTATTAAGGAAACAAATAACAGTTTTGTTCTTATTTTCTTATCGCACAACATCATAAAATACTCTTAAAAATTTCCTCAGGTTTATTAATGTATCTGTAGCTCAATAATGAAGCAAAAGGTCGCGGGTTTAAGCACCACCCAAGTACCTAAGCAAGTTGATTTTTATTTAAAAAACCAAGTCTAATTAACTAATTTCCCCGCCAGTGCCGACGGAGAGTACGTGGTGACGACCATGACGAAAGCGGTGCTCCACCACACAGGAAAAGTTCTGTGGACCCCGCCAGCCATCTTCAAGTCCTCGTGTGAGATCGACGTCAGATACTTTCCGTTTGACCAACAGACCTGCTTCTTGAAGTTCGGCTCGTGGAGCTACGACGGTGATCAGGTAAGCGAGAGACATTAAACTCTAGGGATATCGCCATCATCATCATTTCAAAATTATAAATAACTTGAAAAAAATCGAACTGCCTAAGGCGGGAATTGAACCCACGATTCACGATTTCAGCCCATGTAATGACAGAACTACCCTAAAGACAAAGCATGATTTCCAGCAGGGCTAAGATGCGCGCCGTGATAAACTGCTATCGCGGCGTTATATCGATTTTGACGTCACTATATCGTTTTATCTACCGGCGCTAACATGGCACCCCGAAAATTATCATGTCATCTGTCAAAATGTGATAGTGATAGATTTGTTTTTTTTTTTTTGTGATAAACCTGGCAAGCCCTAACATGAAGCGCTAACTATATCATATTTTGACATCACGATAGGATAGGATGTGGTGTTTTTATCGTCCTCGATCCTTGCCCACGATAGCAAGACGATAGGAGATTAACTTTTTTGCAAGCTACTTTAACTCTATTTATTTATCATTTATAATGGTAAATGACATTTTACGACTAATTTGAGGCTAGTAAAATTCAAAGAAAGGAATCTAGCACCTTTGTGATACTTTTACTTCTAGGTGGAGATTGAGTTCTAGTTCAAGAGTTTATCAGTGTGAGGCGAATCTTGCGACAGTTTATAATCGCTAGCTGCAAAATCTTAGTGCTCCCACAGTCCCACCCACATATTAATTATTATTACCTACCTTGTAAAATAACCATTACTTACCTACTTAGGTAGGCAGTCAACAGTACATCAGACAATACATATTAAGTTGCAAATGTCGTGAGATACCCCACAGTGTTTAGCTTGATTTAAGTACCTACTGTCATCTGTACATAATCTTGTAAAATTATTGAAAATGGGGCGGAATGTGGTGACCGAGCTTCTTGTGTCTACATCAAACAGTGGCAAGGTCATTGTCAGAAATTAGCATTGGGTGGGATGTGTAATCAAACTTGCTATAATAACAATGAGAATAAATGAATTTTACTAATTTTATAACTTGATGGTGATACCATACATACATTCCACATTACTATCAATCTAATTCCTCCATGTGGTCTTTTTTAAGGGCTTTAATGTGACAGGATGATAATCTTGTACAATTTATTCCATTTTAGTGAAATCGCTGGAATCTGAAATTGAGTAATTGGAACATATTTTTGGTAGTTTAAATAATAAATTCTTCATCATCTCAGCCTTAGGACGTCCACTGCTGAACTTAGGCCTCCCCCAATGCTTTCCATGTTGCCCGATGGGGCAGCAAGGTTCTGGGGTGGAGGCCGGGTACCGGAATACGCAGCGTGGGACGTCCACCCACAAGGTGGACCGACGACATCATAATGGTAGCAGAAAGGCGCTGGACGCAGGCAATAAATTCATTATTGCAGTGTAATTTCAAAATTCAACCATTATTTACAAAATCTTTATTTGGAAAACTTTTGTTTTACAATAGCTATTTATAATTTCAAATACAAACAGAATTCCATGAATTGGTTAGCCTAGCCCTTGAAGTTTTTCTTGCTGATGGTTATTGTAAATTTTCATGATAGTGAGCAAGACTTGATTATGTCTGCTTTAGAATGAAATAATCACTCATAATCCCACACTTCTTCATCCACTGTCTGAAAAAAGAAAGAATATTATTTAAACACAATTATAAATATTACAATTACATAAACAGTTCATAAATAGAAACATTTACTTAATCCTATTTGAATTTTAAGTTTACATACAAAATATTGGTCACAGTATTATTACACGGTGAAAGAACTATGTGAAATAAATATAGGAAAGAAGGTGAAAGCTTATTTGTAGGAATAAAGATATTTTTCCTTTTCTCCGGTGCTGTTACTTATGAAACTCAAGATCTGCGGAGTATAGCTAATATTTTAGACTTTAGGTACTTACTTTGCTACTTATGAGTGTAACTTTATTTCTCAAATCTCAATAAACTTTCTGACTGCTTCATGTAAGTTGAATAATTACTGTAAACCTCGCATTATGGGGTAGGTAGTGGAGTTCGGTTATTCTGTTAATTTTGAAGACTTCATTCTTTAATACTATCGGTATGATTAGGAATTCTTCATTGTTTTTCTTTAACTTGGTTATCTCTTCGTTTGATATTTTCCGTACTTTAGAAATATTAAAAATAAGACTGGAAACATAAAAATACAATTTTAAAAACACAAACAAATACAATCAAGCAGTCATGTAATGTCAACAAAATTGACATAACTTTTTTTTAATGACGTTCTCACTGCTTTAAGATATGTGTTTTTAGCCGAATTAGTAGCAGAAATGAACGAGATTGAACGAATGAGCTAAAATATTTCAAGGTTGGCCAACATAATAACGCAATTTTTTCTTAATATGGCAACAATTCGGTTATCACGCGATAGCGGTCGATAGACTTTTCTATCGATGGTCCCATGTTAGGGAAAATGATAAAATTATCTACGTGATCGAAAATTGTCTTATCATATCATGTCATTGTCGATGCGCGCATCTTAGGCCTACAGCTTTGTAATCCAGCCACTACGTCATTATTGTTCTGTCACGAGGTGCCTTTTGACACGTCTGAAATTTTTAGTCTCAATAATTTCATAATATAAAAATGAATTGCTGTTCGTTAGTCTGATTAAAACTCGAGAATGGCTGGGCCGATTGAGCTGATTTTGGTTTTAAAATGTTTGTCGTAGTCCAGGGTAGGTCTAAACGGTGAGCAAATAAGGAAAAATTGCGATGGCGTATTTATTGCCTTTAAGGCGGAACAGAGTTCGCGGGGTCAGCTAGTATGAAATAAAGATGGCCGAACCGCATAACTTTTTTAGGTACAATTATTATTATTGTCTAGCTTAACTGTCACTATTACTATTGTTATGGCACTATTACAGATTCGTCTAAAATATAAACTTTCTTTCGGCACCATGAAAATTGGCTTTAAGTTTTAGCACTCCTGTGGCTGGTTAACAGTCTCGGTTAGGTTAGGTTAAACTGGTGGCCTAATACAACTATACTGTAGATTACTCTAGAACACTTAAATTAGTGGCGCCCAAAAAACCTTCCAAAAAATTTCATTTGTCACATACGTCCCCAAAAAGTAGGAACAAGTCTTTCAGAGAATAGGATCAATTAATCTTTCAATTGTTCCTTGGTAAGAATAGATAATTTATTAGGATCTGCTGAACTCGACAAAAAATTACTGCTCACAATTAAAACCTATAGTAATATAGACATGATCTATTCTACAAGGACGTAGGGTCGAAGAACAAGTAGTGTTTATTGTAAAATACTTTTTTACCGAATCTATTTTAGACTTATTTATGACTGTCATTCATAATAATAATATTTTAAGATTTTCATTCAATATTTAAGGACGTATTATTATTACTTATTGTTATTGTGAAAGCATAGCAAATGAGTCTGAATTTTGAATTTATGATAATAATTGTTTATGCTAATGAGACACTTACTTATGTGTGTACAGTCGCGGAATGAAAAGGTTCGTCACCTTAGTGTCGGTTTTCGCTTGCACTAGGTACTGTAAGAATCGCAAACCTGCCAACATAACCGTGCAAGAAACATTGCTGCTAACATTTAAATAAATATGACGTTTGCTAACGAATAAGGTTTTGCTTGTTTATTTTTCTATCCCATCAGTGCAATGTTACAAAATGTAGTTTTTTATTTATTTAATAGATAATGGCAGGTTGAACCAACAAGAAGGTTTTAGTTTATCAATCACAATAATCTTCTTGACAAGTTAAATCGTCAAACAACTTTGATCTGAATAATTTTGAACTTTACTGACGAACAGTTAAAGATTATTTTCTCTAACTCGAGATTATTCTGTAACATAGTTTCAAAAGGTAATATGTGATCGCGATTCGTTGAAGGAATCAATTTGAAAACTGACGAACCTTTTCATTCCATGACTGTACATTATTTTATCAAAAATAAAAAAAATGTCTTAAGTTTTATTTTTACTCACACTGTAATTATTTTGTTTGTGTATCACATGTCATTCACCTCAAACACAAAATAGCGAATGCTCAGTATAAAACAGTTATTAGGTTTAGGTTTCTCATAAAGGCAATAATGGCAATTAACACATCATTCAAAAAAGTTATTAACGTGTCAAACGGGAAAGACACCGGTAGTCTTCAAAATTACCTTCGCCATAAACATAACATAAAAATTCTATAACGCAGAGATTGGCTACATAAAATAGTCTTTAATACTCGTTTACTACTTGTGTAATGTATTGGTTCCATCTACGTTTAATTTGGCAAGTAGCTCATTTTTAATCAAGGAACAGTCCTCTATTTTGACCTAGACTTAAAAGCTCTTTTTAAAGCCTTAACATTTATAGTTGTGACCCTGGCTTACTGCAGACTATCTGACTACTTCTTTTTCTTGTCGTGTCGACAACAAACCTACACAGCGTCGGCCCAAAACTCCGCCACAAGAATGAATCTGACTACTAATTATTATTATCCTTATTTTCGACTATTCCACTATTTTATTTCTAAAACCACCACTTTTTTCCTTCTTCAATAATTTTATCACCGATACTTCTAAAATTTTCCACTCGTCACAGATCGACTTGAAGCACATCAACCAGAAGAAAGGTGACATGGTGGACGTGGGCATAGACCTCCGAGAGTACTATCCCTCCGTGGAGTGGGACATCCTCGGGGTACCAGCTGAAAGGCACGAGAGGTACTACCCCTGCTGCCAGGAGCCTTATCCAGGTATGTTGTGAATATTCTAAGGCCTCAGCCTCGAGTTTAGCGGGCAGCGGGGCGGGAGCGGCGGCGGCGCGGGAGCGGCAGGATCTTATGCGTAAAATCAAATAGACCGGTTCTCGAAAACAGCGGCGCGGGAGCGGGCAATGAGCGGGCAGCGGCGCGGGAGCGGGCAGCGCACTCCTTCTTTTGCCCACAATAAATCGAGCGTTAGGAATAAATTTGAATCGAAATAAAATTGTCGCCGTTGTTCAGACATTTCGTTTGCGAATAAAAACAAATATATCGACAACACAACCCCGAACACAACACTTCGCCGCTAAAGCGCCGCGCGAGCTGCCCGCTTGTTTCGAGAACGGGTCTGCGTTGCCCGCCCCGCTCCCGCGCCGCCGCCGCTCCCGCCCCGCTGCCCGCTAAACTCGAGGCTGAGGCCTAAAGCGTGGAAATAACCCTATGGTGAAGGTATTGGACTTGCCGACTCGAGATCCGAGCAACGCAGCTCCGAAGCTCATTGCTGCTGCACTATTGTTATGCACACTGGTAACACAGCATCTTTAGCTTATCACGAGGGTTTGACAGGACTTTTCTTCTTGTACAAATCATAATCTAGTTATAGTACCCAAGTAGTTTTATAATACGGAGAAAATCGAATGAATGATCATGCAGTGCACTTACCAGTTCTGCAGTCCAGCAGCATCAATAGTTCCACGTCGTGATCCATAGTTCTCCATCCTCTCTGCTCTCGAAGATAAAAGAAATTAACACCAGCACTTCACAAAATACACTTAACAACACTCGCTTCTTCAAAGTACAAGTTATTCCACTTTGATCGATCAGATTCGGTCAAGATACAGCGGTGTACCTTCTAGCATATTCGAGAAAAAGCTCGGTAACTCCGGTGACGCGACGACGTCCGGACTGAGCGACGTCAACTCGTAAACTATTGTAAAACCAGCGAATGACAGCTAGAGTAATGTTAGAAAATAGGTGGGTAGTTAAAAAAATCGATAAAAAATTAAATTGGCATAATCATTTAGATGTTATTAAGGCGCGCGCACACGGTATTCGCAACTTATTACTTATTTTGTGGTATTCGGTTGACTGACGTGTCACCGTGAAAGTATGTTTCTTGACAGATAAGAATAAGTACTTTCTTTTTCTCGTATGTCTTTCTTTTTCTCTTTATAAAAGTGTAAAAGAGAAAGACATACCTAGTACCTACCTACTATCAAGGTGACAAAAAGTCACCCGTGCACGCCTTAAGCCTTACTGAGTTACTGGCCAGTTATTAACTCATATCTTTTATTCTTTTGCAATACTATAACCGAAAAAACGGGTTAAATTCACAATTCCACAACACATTTACTTTGTCGCCGACATTGAAAAGCGTTCTTTGTTGTGTCGTGATACTTCACAACGCCACAACACTCCCGGCTAATCTCCACTTAGGCTGTAAATTACGTCGTGGCGACGACGACGCTTATCTATGTTAAATTACTACGTTTTACTGCGGTCTTGAACAGGTTAAACGGTTGTTTTGCCGAAGCGAGTCAAGAACAAGCGTGGGGGGAATACTGATTGTGAAGACGACTGTTTGATCATTGTATGATTTGGAAGTTTAATGGTTGGATTAGTGGGATTTATAAATGATGGGTTTGGCTTACTTAATTAAATTTAAGATACGGGTTTAGGTGTGTTTAAAATGTTACCTGTTATTTTATCGGGGGAAGTAGCGAAACTTTAACCTTCTTTATTTACTAAACTATTGAGTCGATATTATGAGTTTTTTTTATTGTTAAAATATCTTACCTCAACACTAGAATAAGGAGAAGAATTCTAAGGATGCAAATGTTTAAGAAAATATTTGCAATTTTTATATTAATCTCGACATAGTTATTTACCTAAAAGTTTATTTTCTTATTTAAGAAATGAAAATGATAGAGAAGAAATAAAAAGGAACGATCTAAATAAACTTTCACTGTAATCAAACCATTCGTATAAAGTGTCACCGCGTTGGTTGTTGTAACACAAAAAACTGTATGTTACCCAAAATGTAACACATCGAGCCAACACTTTAGCGGCGTATAGTAACAACCGCACATTTCACGTTTAGATAAACGCGTAATGAGACCCATTTCACTTGCAGGGTTGCCAAATTGCTTTTTTAACGTAATCTATAATCTTTGTGGGTTTAAATTGTAAAACAATGAACTTAATTTTTTTTAGTGTTATACAAGCATTTTAGTCTAGGCAGGCCTGTTCATCTCCGCGAGTTTACATGGAAAACAAAACACGCACGATGGCCCACCTACAGGATACTATTCGACAAGGCCTCACATACGAGCGAACATTGACTCACGCACGCTTAATCTTGTGTATGATGAAAGAAAATAAAGAAAATGGTGTACTAAATACTGAGCAGTATTTAACTGCCTAAATAATAATAAAAACAGAGAATGTACTTTATTAAGTTGCCTCAAGACACTGACAGGTAAATAAGTAGTTAATATTATTCATGATAATTCATGCTAAATCATGTATTTCCTCCGCCATTTTCCGCAGTTTAGCACCTCACGTCACATCATTTTACCGAAGTCAGCCCTATAGCTTGGGCGCAGTGCCGATCACTGACGTTTGTCAACAAAATGGTGCTTGACTCTTGAGACAGGCTAAATTACACCATATTGTTAATGACATTGAGCATACATTTTTTTAAATACCTTCGCGAAGTAAAACTTCTGTACGTAGTACTTGTTATTATTCTGTGGTCTAGGTCCTGGACTCTAGGAAATAATACTTAGTAATTACGGATTACAAAACAACCTTCAAAATTCGATTTAATAAGATTATACAGGGTGTTAGGTAAATGGGTATATGAGCCGACACTAGCCCATGTTAACATGGGCATATAAATGGTATGGTGAAATCAGAAAATTGATATCTTCATTTTAATTATTTTAATTTCCATACAAATCGGATTTTATAAAATTTATTTTGTATGAAAATTAAAAAAAAATGATGATATCAAATTTCTAACTTCACTATACCATTTATATGCCCATGTTAACATGGGCTAGTGTCGGCTCATATACCCATTTACCTAACACCCTGTATATTTATGGGCGGTTACAGAATAGACATTTTTAGATTGATCGTGCTCATCTTCTTAAGTATGAACAGTTCATAATGGCTACATCAATCAAAGCCTAAATTTATGAATGAGATTCCTACTGTTTTTGAGTTTTTTTTTTCTGTGTTAATAATACAGACCTGAGTGTGTCTTAAAGGTTATTTATAGTTGTTTTTGTTGCAAAGCCCTCCACTCCTATTACAACTAGGTATATAAGATAGAGGCTTTAGCTTGACGTAGCCATTCAATCCCCACGAATCGAGACACTATAGTTGTGCTATAGAGATTACCGCTTGGGGTTTGATGGGCTAATAATTGACAGCCCTGTTCATTTGCGCGACGGGCCTCGTGAGATTTTCAACTTTTTCGCTGAATCTACCCTCGTATTTACGGTTATTACATCGACGCGGCCCCGATTAATTTTTGTTGAGGCTGCTGACACCTACCTACATAATAATATGTACGAGACCTTGGTTTTGAAGGCAACAGTTAAATTTAACGGCTGTTTAATGATTTGTGCATGATGGGAGCCGGAAGACAATTTCGGCAGGTAATAATATTCTTAGTTCAGTCTACAGCACCGTAAATCTAAGTACAGTCCGATCGAACTAACTGCGTACCTCCACAAAATATAACAGAAGGTAAACTCCATACTAAGCGCGCTCTAGCCACGCACACATAGACACCGCTCACGTACGCGTTATCAAGACTGTCTCGGACGAATGCGAGGCGCGACTGCGTTCTCACGCGTTTGTGAAATTATTTTTTTTTGTTCGAAAATGAGTGAACAACAAAAAAGGGGTATTATAACATTTGTTAAGTAGATGGTTGCTTACACTCAACATTAAAAACTAAATTTTCGTTTTTTAAACTACCTATTGATTCCGGGAGGTAAGTAAGGTATTTATTTGTATTTCAATAGTTCGTTTAACGTTGACAAATTGAAAGCAAACTCAATTATTAGGAATATCGAAGTGTTTTAAAGAGGTTTTAGGAATTATTGGATAATAGTGTCAACCACCCAACTACATACTACGTCATACTACTTCCTTCTCGTGTATTTGTTTGCAAACTATTACTATAATAATAACGTACTAAACATAACTACATAATTATACGTGGATAATGTGGATATCTTTTATTGTCTTTCTTCCATAGTATTAAAAGTTTCATTTTTCTATCATAACGAAATAAACGCAACACGTGACAACTTGACAAGACAACCCTAGCGCGACAGCCGAGCGCAGGTATGCAAAGCGAAGTACATACATGAGTTTACCTTCTGTTATATTTTGTGGTACCTCGCTGGAATGCGATTCTCCCTCGCACGCGTTCGCTCTATCCTTACCAGAGCGCGATGCAATGTGGCGTCACGGCTGCCTGGTACGCAGTTAACTCGACCAGGTTGTATCTCGGTTTTATACACTACTGATTGCAAGAATTTTTAACAAATTTTTAGCTACAATTTTGAGATGAACTCATATAGCCAAATAACTTTATATTTACTTTCTTCATACGTCTCGTTCTCAACATTTCCGACAATTCTAATCTCTTTAAATGTTGTATAACTCTTGACAGCAATAAATCTTTAATTACCCGCCAATTAACTCCTCAAACTGCTCATTAACATGCCAAGCTTGCAATATAGTTAATAGCGAGTAAAACTAATCTGCCCGCAATCGGTCGGAGTGGCGCTAAACCGCTGTAATTACACTTAGAAGTTCGTCCGACGGTCTCACCTCACCTGTTTTAAATTAGTCTTCCATTTTAGTTCTGAAGAGGTTGCAAGGGTAGAAAAATACTTTTATAACTATTTTATTAGGAGTTGCAGCGAAAATGCCAGTTATAATAACATTTTACTGCCTCTCAAGACGGCTCTGCTAGAAAGAGAAATAGTTCACCTCATTCTTTAATGACGATTAAGTTTAAAACAAAAACAGATTCGGAATAGGATTACATATTTACTTTGTGCCGCCACCGCACACAGGCCGCTACCAACCATGCGATGTGGAAGTCATTGGGGCCTAGTTCAGCAGTCGACATCCTATGGCTGAAATACATAAATAAATAAATATCCTAGGACATTTTAAACTGTGCCGCTAGTCCCAAACTAAGCAAAGCTTGTACTATGGGTACTAGAAACTTGATGTTACACAACTTCTGAAAGTACCAAAAATATACCGAGGCTATAGAATCCCTACTCCAAAGCTGACACTTATTTAATTTGGGATCAGGGGAGCGACTATCGTGTGTCTATATCCTTCGGCAACTGCCAAACGCTCTGACATATGATGCCAACAGAATACCACTCGTACATGGAGGAAATTATTCAGGTAACTGTTCCAAAGTTTAGTTTACCACTTAGTTCTTTTAAGTCACCCACGGGAAGAATGTGCGGTCTACCACACGACTAACATACATGATGTCCTAAAATTTCCACGTCACTGAGGCATCGGAGGTAAATGGTGGGTTTAAGCTAAGCGTCCACTTGTCGGTATCGTACGCAACGGACGCATCGTACGAAACACATCGTATCGGATGTGCGATGCGTACGATGCGGACAGGTGGACGCACTTGTATGAGTTTCCATATAAATAATACTACGATCCGTTGCGTGCGATACGTCCGATGCGTACGATACCGACATGTGGACGCTTAGCTTAAGACGCATCATCTGTCATCATTATCATTTCAGCCACAGGACATCCACTGCTGACTTTCATAATAACCGGTTGGTAGCGGCCTGCATCCAGCGCCTTCCTGCTACCTTTACTTTTCGCAAGCTGTCATCGCCTCACTTCGCGGGTGACGGACAGCGCTCGGAAGGCGATGACAGCCTGCGAAAGACGATACGTTGTTGATTTTCCGAGTTGAAAAGTCTACTATGACCTTCATATAGTCAATGTTGGTACTTACTAAACCTGATTATCGTTATTAATTTGCACTAATGTAGATAAAAACTATATCTGAAATGAAACCATTTGGCTTCATATTTTTACCTTAATAGGAATTGATTTGGTGTTCTAACAGTTACATAGTGTTACGACCACACAGGATAGCAATTGATCTACGGTTCTAACAGTTACATACTGGCATTAGTACATTATTATCTCCACTAATCGAATACATTCCCGTTCCTATTGATTCTGGGGTATTACCAGAATCAGATAAGCTTCCCTCATAAGGCCTAAGTACATCTAATAACAATGAACTACCGTTTTCAACATTACGTAACTCCGCCCTAATACCCACCTCCATGTACAGTTATAGACGTAAAAGTGTTTCTAGATTGCAATTCGAGATAGAGGAGAACATTTTATTCTTTTTACTGAAGAAAATCAGTATAATAAGTAAACCGCCTCTGTGATAAGACCACCTGCTTCAGACGCAGAGGTCCCGGGTTCGATTCCCAGTGGGGGCAGATTTTTCTGTTCGGTTTGGTTGGTGGTAGGGCTTGTTCTAAATCCGCCTGGCTAGCTACCACCATCTTACTAAGTCTGTCGCCATAACAACAATGTTAACAGCATTATTGTGTTCCGGCAGTTAAAGGTAAGATAGCCAGTTCCTCCGTGGTTGAGGATTCCGGTTGAAGCTCGCTTCCACCTTCGGCCTGATCGTCACTTACCATCAGGTGAGATACAGGCCAAGAGCTTCCTCGTTGTGGATAAAAAAAAATGTTTAGAGATAAAAAAAATAGTTAATAGAATAAGAAGAAAAAGGAACATTAAAACTATTCCAATTATGGGGCAATTTAAAGTAACAATAGCCCTATGTGTCAATGTCGGACTGCTCGATTCGAATGAAGGTGCAAGGAAGAATGGTGCGGCGCGTCTTCGTGGATGAAACGATCTATAAATACGCTTACAATGTTTCTATACCTCTATTTTAAAGAACAAGAGATTCGTAGTAGGTACCAACAACAGTGTGTTACAACCAAAGTTCGCTAAGCATATCCCTACACATTACATAATTTCTTCCGAAACATTCCCATTAACATTGCGTGCGATTAACACAAAGCTAACTTATTTTCATGTCCAGACAAGTTATATCCGCGTCCAAGTGTACGCGCCAATTTGTCCAATAACGTTCCCCGTTAATCACTATCGGCACGAGCCATTGGAGTAATTGTCGGTACCTGAATGTTGCGGGAGAGAGACTCTTAGTCAACCCTCGATTACATACAGGATTAATGTAGGTATGGGAGGAAAAGAGTTTCAAGGTTTTCCGACTTGGGAACGTTTTTCTTGTGTCTTCAGATCAGAGCCTAGTATTCGTCTTAATTTTCGATTCATACATGAGCTGTTTTGTATGTAACTTGGTTAAAGTGGACACAAACTTGACAATAGAGCTAGAGGTCCTATTGTTATTGACCTTAACTAAAAAGTTTATCCAACTAATCCAACTAATATTATAAATGCGAAAGTTTGTATGGATGTCTGGATGTTTGTTACTCTTTCACGCAAAAACCACTTAACGGATTTTGATAAAACTTTACAGTATTATTGTTTATAACCCAGATTAACATAAAGGCTATAATTTATACCGATCTGTGACACTAAATTTCACGCGGGAAGCCGCGGGCAAAAGCTAGTTTGTTAATGTATCAAAAACCCAATCAATAATATCCCCAGAATAGATTTGCTTAATGTTATATCTTTAATACAATCAAAGGTAGACCACGAAAACCTATTCCCATTGTGTACAATAGAAGAATACTTAACAAAGCCATCCAAGAAAGGACACCTTTGTCTCTTTTCCTTATTTCTGTATAAAGAGCTATTGTGCGCAGGATAAGGTCCTTTTGATGACAATGTAATAGTGGGCCAGTATAAAGTTTTTATACCTTGAAAGAACAAGTTTAAGACGAGTGGGAAAAGCATAGAAATAGTTCTTGGAAAAGTCGCATTCGTAACAAAAACTAATAAAATAAATTATAGAATAACTACGTGAGATAAAGAGGGATACTTCAGGACTTTAAAGCTACCAGCAGCTTGGTGATTTGTACTTTCTACGACGTATGACAACATGTCAAAAGTCGACTCACTCATTTCTGTGGGTGGGTTTGGTGTGTAGACTGCTTAACCTTAACCATCAAAATTGAGGACATAATTATACTATAGATGTCACATTGTTCCGAAGATTTAAAAAATAATTCCATGTCTGAATTCATAACTTCATCTACAAGTTGTTGCAAATAAATATTTTCTCTATCTGATTGAACTTCTGTGTCTCTTGCGTTTACCCGTATGAGAACTATAGAAATAAATATATTTATCTTTTAAAACGAACGTAGTTACGCAAATATCTTTTTTAATACTATTTAGTACCTATTTTTACGTTATTATTGTTTGTTACAGATATTTTCTTCAACATCACGCTGCGAAGAAAAACCTTATTCTACACAGTAAACCTGATTGTGCCTTGTGTAGGCATCTCGTACTTATCAGTGCTAGTTTTCTACTTACCAGCCGATTCTGGGGAGAAAATCGCTCTAAGCATTTCAATTCTCTTATCACAAACCATGTTCTTCTTACTGATATCAGAAATCATACCTTCGACGTCGCTCGCCTTACCATTGTTAGGGAAGTATCTGCTATTCACTATGTTATTGGTCGGACTGTCTGTGGTGATAACTATAATAATACTGAACGTGCATTACCGCAAGCCTAGCACTCACAAGATGGCGCCGTGGGTGAGAAAGTTCTTTATAACGAAACTCCCGAAGCTACTCCTCATGAGGGTTCCCAAAGACTTGCTGAGAGATCTAGCAGCGCAGAAGATAGCTGGTAGAAGTATGAAGAAGAACAAGTTCAAAGATGCTTTGGCAGCAGCTGAGCAGACCAACTCGAATGCTTCAAGCCCGGATTCCTTGCGTCATCACCTACCTGGTGGGTGTAACGGACTGCACTCTACCACTGCTACAAATAGGTATGTTTACAAAGACTTGTGTGCTGTATATGCTTTTGACAAATTTTAAGTAGGTACCCACTGAACATAAAAGAATTGATGATATTGATATTCCTATTTGAGATAACTATAGTCCGCATTATTTTTCTCATTTGATACTCTTGACAATGTGGTCGTGCTCGCAATGAGTTGTGATTTGTTGTGAGGGGATGGTGCTATGCTACGATATCTCGCCATCTTTCCCTAATGATGGTCAACTCAGTAGACGCGGGCAAGGGTCACATACATACAGCCTCATGACCGCACCGCGTCTTAACTCAAAAATGTAGAAATCAAAAATAAGTTGATCTTCGAAAACAGGCATATCTCTACGTTTCAACTTTAAGTACGCAAAATATTTGACATATATCCTCTATCATCAGATTCAGCGGCCTGGTCGGAGCGCTCGGCAGCCTCGGTGCAGGCTACAATGGCCTACCTTCTGTTATGTCTGGCCTTGACGACTCCTTAAGCGACGTGGCTCCCCGCAAGAAGTACCCCTTCGAACTGGAGAAGGCCATCCACAACGTCATGTTTATACAGCACCACATGCAACGCCAGGACGAGTTCAATGCGGTTTGTATGATTACTGAAATTAGATATAGGCTTTAGGGTTAAGATACCCCATATACCACATTAAATGGGAAACGGCAATCTAGTATAATTATTAGCCCATTTGTCAGTCCACCGTTGAATATGCGGGATTTATATCGTTTGGTCTGATCACATACGATAAACAGAGTCCAAAATTAAACTGTTGTCTAATTTCCACAAATAAGATTTCTTAAAAAAATACTATGAATACCTACCGGAGACGCTTCTTCTCAGCACTTGCCAAATGTTGGTCTCGAAGCGCTGGTAGGGTAAAAAGATTATAAGACATGTAGAGGCTCCTTAAGAGCAAAATGACGATTTATAAGAACTATTTATTAGTCTAAACAAATAAAGAAATTTTGACTTTGACTTACCTATCTAATTCGGAATCGCGCTCAAAGATCTTTTTACCTGTTTTAAGTTTACAACTTACAGAGGAATTTCTAACTCCTCTTTTTCAAATACAGGAGGACCAAGACTGGGGCTTCGTGGCCATGGTGCTCGACCGCTTATTCCTCTGGATCTTCACCATCGCCTCCATCGTGGGAACCTTCGCCATCCTCTGTGAAGCGCCATCTCTGTACGACGACACCAAACCCATCGACATGATACTCTCTTCTGTGGCCCAGCAGCAGTTCTTGCCTGTCGACAGTGGGGATCCAAACCAAATAAACCAAATTTAAAGTGTGACGTCATTACCAGCCCCCAAAGATTTCCAGATTCGATTGTTAGTCTACATTCAGTGTTTTCAAAAGCGTTGCATAATGTGGTTCGAAAAGTCCTCATAATGTTTTTTTGCTCAAAATATGTACATAAGTATTTGGCTGTAATATTGTATCGTATTTAATTTTTATTATTAAATATAATAATTTGTGAATAATCTTGAAAGTTATTAATTAATTTGTGCCAAAATAATGAACTTGCTCCAAACTAAGAAAATTTGTTAGTAATGGTAGGTTGATGGAAACTACATAATACTTGTTGATATACGGAAAATGGAGACACATAGATTATACAAACAGCCGAAACTAGATACATTAATATACTCATCTTTGTACTCATCACCCTCATATTATGATCCCGGCGAGGGTCGAATTTGCAACTGGCACTGTCCAGCGCGTTTTTTTTTTTTTTTTTTTTTTTTTTTTTTTTTTTTTTTTTCCGTTTCCGGCGTTAGAACTGTCAACACTGTAGTGATAACCTCTAGAAGAAATCAAGTGATTTTAAATAGTTACAAGAAACTTTGGACAACAAATTCGCCTCAATACACTCACTGAACCACTGAGAAGTGTTTACAAATAATCAGAATTGTGAATTTGCTGAAGATCACCGAAAATAGAAAC
This sequence comes from Ostrinia nubilalis, assembly GCF_963855985.1. Classification (NCBI taxonomy): domain Eukaryota; kingdom Metazoa; phylum Arthropoda; class Insecta; order Lepidoptera; family Crambidae; genus Ostrinia; species Ostrinia nubilalis. Next base: position 12,971,022 of record NC_087103.1, read on the forward strand.
GTAATTATCATCCACCAGATATTTGAGGTTAGCAAACATCATTCAAATTGATTCAAATTGTGATTCATCATTGACAATACCTGTCAGACTACTTGTCAAAGTCAACTTCAACCGACTGTCATCTCAGTCAGTGTTGCCAACTGTGAAAATAATTTCTACCATTTCTACCATTACGTTCCAATTCACGCAAAAGTAAGTTCACAACAAACAATGGAGGGTCAATTCCAAATATTATTTGAAAAAATGAAAATCGAGATGCAAAACCAAAATGCTGAACTGAGAGATTCTATCACTAAAAATATTATGGACAGAATGGAAGAGAAATTAATACCTATAGTGGAAGAAAACAAAAACCTAAAAATTAAACTGGAAAGATTGGAGAAGGAAATGGAGCATCTAAAACGAGGGGAGAGGAGCAACAACTTAATAGTATTTGGCCTTGAAGAAAAAGAAACATCTACATCCGAACTACTAGAAAAATTTAGAGAGACTTTAAAACACGACCTAAATATTACTATAGGAGATTATGAAGTTAACAAAATCCATCGTTTGGGCAAGAGAAATAGAGAAAACAATAAACCTAGGCCGGTATTGTGTTCGTTTGTAAACAATTGGAAGAAGAACGAAATTATCAGAAATAAAAAGAACCTAAAAGAAATTAATATTTCCGAAGATTATCCGAAGGAAGTATTAGAAAAGAGGAAAAGTCTGCAAGCTGAGTTAGTAGAAGAGAGGAAAAAAGGAAACTTAGCATATCTGAAGTATGACAAACTAATAGTTAAAGAGAATAACAGTCAAGAGAGAAGGAAGAGAGAATCGACTACCTCACCCACTGCTTACGAAAACCAGCCCAAAAAACAACAGACTGTATCTTCAATCAAGACAAGTAGGTCAAACGCTTTCGATATGATGCGGTCTAGATCCAGCTCTCTTTCCAATATCACCACTACAAAGAAACAATAGCAAATAAGAATCGGCAAACGGAAACCGAAACCAACCAAAGAAACCAACAATGAAAGAACAGGAAAACACCAACCTCCCCCAAGCCGACTGGTCCTCGTGGGGGAAAGAGACCACAACCCTCCAACATCAAGAAATAACACAAGTCATAAACTTCAAAAAGAAAAAATTTACGTCGCAGCCCTCAACGTACTTACACTAAAGAATGAAGAAAATCTCACCGAACTAATATATGCCTTAGAACACATTAATTGGGACATTGTTGGCCTGAGTGAAGTTAGAAGAATAGGCGAAAATATCACATCCTACCCAGATTATATACTTTATCACATAGGCGAGACCCCGGGACAGTATGGGGTTGGATTTATTATAAAAAAACAGATAGCAGAATACGTAGAAGGCTTCATAGGAATCTCAGAGCGTATTGCGATCATGAATTTGAAACTACCAGGATACAAAGATCCGTGGTCTATTGTACAAATATATTCACCTACCGAACAATCAAATGTTGAAACGATTAATAAATTCTATCTAGATCTAAACAAAGCTATTCAAGAGCATGGTCACCAAAACCTTATAGTAATGGGAGACTGTAATGGCCAAATTGGGGAAAGGCGCCCAGAAGAAAATAAGGTACTAGGACCATTCACGTATAATAACAAAACCAGAAGTAGAAATGGTGAATATATTATGAACTTTGCTCTTGAAAATGACCTAACCATCTTAAATACTACATTCATGAAAAAGAACAAGAACATGTGGACCTGGATCTCGCCTGACGGTAAATATAAAAACCAAATTGACTTTATAATGTCCAATAGAAGCAACTGCTTCACAAACTTTACCGTAATCAACCAATTAAACTTCAACACTAACCATAAACTAATCAGAACAGAATTGGCAACAAAACAACCAAAGAAACTAAGACCTAGACAAAACCCAGGAAATACAAAGCTCGGAAAACATCAATCAAAACAAATAGCAATCGCTCTTAGGAACAAATTCATAGACTTTAAACTTAACACAAGGAAATTGGAAACACAAGAAAAATACAACTGGATAGAAGATATCATCCAAACCCAGATAAAACTCAGCACAAACACCAAAACAAAAACGAAAAAGTGGCTAACAACAGATACTACAAAACTATTAGAAGAAAGAAGCAAGTTAATCAAAACAAAAGACACACAAGATAGAAGAAAGCAACTAACGAGAATTAGTAAAGATATCAAAGAAAGCATAAGGAAGGATAGGAAACAAACCAGAATGGAAGTAATTGAAAGATATATAGGCAAAACAGGCGGAGTCAAAAAGCAAACAAAGAATTGAGAAATTCAATGGACTGGATCGTCAAAATGAAAAACACAAATGGAAAATGGAATTATCGCAGAACAGATATATTAAGAACAGCTACTTCTTATTATAAGGAACTGTACAAAAGTAACGGAACTGAAAGCGAAATCGATTTGGCAGAAATATCAGACGTCCCTGACATTCTTCAAGATGAGGTTGAGAAAGCAATAAATACCCAAAGTGCAGACAAATCTCCAGGGCCCGATGGCATAAACAATGAAATCCTAAGACAAAGCAAAGAAGCTTTAATACCTATTTTCACGGATATGTTTAACAATATCATGACCACTGAAATAATCCCCCAGCAATGGACAGTGTCTAACATCATTCTTCTGTATAAGAAAGGAGATAAATACGATATTGGAAACTATCGCCCTATCAGTCTCATGTCCAACATTTATAAAATCTTTGCCAAGATAATTTTAAAACGAATCGAAAGCACACTAGACGAACAGCAACCCATCGAGCAGGCTGGATTTCGTAAAGGCTATTCTGTGATTGACCACATTCATGTAGTACGTCAAGTTTTAGAGAAGTACAATGAATACCAGCTTACATACTACATTGCATTTGTCGACTACAGTAAAGCATTTGACTCTTTACTACATAACAACATATGGGAAGCATTAGTAGAACAAGGGGTTGAGCATAAATATATTAGATTAATAAAAAACGTGTATAGTCAAAGTACTGCTAGAATACAATTAGAAAAGAAAGGCGATCCATTCAAAATAGAAAAAGGCGTCAGGCAGGGAGATCCCCTATCCCCAAAACTATTCTCCGCGGTACTAGAATCCATCATTAGACAACTGAATTGGGAAAATCTCGGGATAAATGTGGATGGTACATCGCTGACGCATTTGAGATTCGCCGATGATATAGTTCTCTTTGCCAATTCATCCGAAGACGTCAATAAAATGTTGGAAGACCTCGCGAGAGAAAGCGAGAAGGTAGGATTAAAACTAAACCCTGAAAAGACCAGAGTGATCACCAATGGAAACAAAACCACTATAAAACTAGGAAACACAGAAATCGACTACACCGACGAATACATTTACTTGGGACAACTCATAACACAAAAAGATCCTATGCGCAAAGAAGTACAGAGAAGAATAACAAATGGTTGGAAAAGGTACTGGAGCTTGAAAGAGGCTATGAAAGACGATAAACTTCACATAAACCTCAAAAGCAAACTGTTCAACACCTGCATACTACCCGTCCTCATTTATGGCTGCCAATCTTGGACTTTAACGCAAGAAACGACTAGCAAACTCGCAACTTGCCAATATGCTATGGAAAGGAGTATGCTAAATGTCAGGAAGTCAGACAGGATGAGAAACCGTACAATAAGAAACAAAACAAAAAGTATTGATGTAACACTAAAAATTAGAAGACTCAAGTGGAGATGGGCAGGACACATGATAAGAGGTTATGACAAATGGAGTAAGAAAGTGACAAGATGGTATCCCAGGGAAGGCAAAAGGAAGAGAGGCAGACCGCAGAAAAGGTGGGACGACGATATCAGAGAAGTGGCAGGAGTGATGTGGAATAGAGTCGCTCAGGAAAGATCAGAATGGAAAAGGTTGGAGGAGGCCTTTGCCGATTGGCAAACAGATCTGCAGAAAATAAGCAGGAGAATAGATTAAAACTTCAACAAAATATAAATTGTTACTTTGTTACAATGATCATGTTTGTATTGTTAATTGATCTGAATAAAGGGCTATATTATTATTATTATTATTATTACTGTCCAGCGCACAAACCACTAGGTCATTATAATCTTAAGGTATTATTGTTGTAGTTTTAATGTAGTTCTTTAAAATTGTAGCCAAATTAGGCTGTGACTTTTTGACGCGTCGATTTTAAGAACTTCTTATTATTATCGTCTTTACTATTGTATTAATTAATGTTTGTATTAAATAGTTAAATAAGAATAGTAGGTATCCGACAACATAATCAATCTTTCTGAATTAAATAATTTGACACCGATTAAACTTTTTTATGATCTCTGTAACTGATATCAAAAACAACTTTTTATTAATAATAAAAACTTTTTTGTTATTTAATTACGTACCTACTTAGTGTGTAAGAGTTTTCAAATAAATATGGCTGTGTTAGGTATATACTCATAGTAATTAATTAATTCTTTAATGTATCCAAGTGTAAGCTATAAAGACGTAGTGTAGTGTGCATTGCAATGTGAACCTGAAATAAGTAAAAGTCATTTTGTAGTCAGAATATAAGATTTAGAATAAATCCTCATTAATTATTAAAAATTGATGTCTTTAAAATCAACACGTAAATTACGTTAAATTAAATACCTATAAAATCGAAAGTTTTGTATGCAAGTAACATAATTAAAGTTGAAACATGATTAAAAATACGCGTTTTTCAGTTACCCCTTTTTACTAGAGATACCCGAATTTACCAGTATTAATTCTTAAATCTATAATGCTATTTGTTAAAATTGATGTTTAATATTATGTAGTATTAAATAACAACTTATAACCATACTTGTAGTAAATAATGTTTTAATGTAACTAATTATAAAGTATTTCAAATAAATTGCCAAAGTAAAGTCTTATTTCATTTCAAACCCTCTGCCTTTTTGTAGTTTTACTACCACTTAAGAGCAACACATAGCTATTCTCTGGGACTATTAAACCTTAACTTCTTCTTCTTGTCGTGTCGACAACAAACCTACACAGCGTCAGCCAAAAAACTCCGCTGCAAGGGTGGCATTGTCAGTGGCATTCATTAAATCTTCCTGCGTGCAGTTGTTTGGGCACGCAGGGCACGACATCATGTGCTTCATCGACTGGGGAACACGACCATTCTTGCACTCCAAGTTTGAACCATCTAAGAATCCTCACCTGAACAGATTGTCCTTCATTCACTGGCTGGGTTGCATGTAGGTCAAGCAAATCATAGTACCTACATAGACTTCCAGAGGTGGGGACGAAAGATTAATTCCGTAAAAAAAAACTTCAAACAACGGAAATGTAAAATAAAAAAACTGTGAACTTACTACCTTAACCACCACAACACTAGTCACCAAAAGTAATTCACTAACACATACTAACAGCTGATAAAAATAAAGGATCATCATAATGGTATCAAATCTCTTGACATTGACCAAAAATAAGTATTAATATGATCCCTAACAAAAGGTCGAGTGAATATGAAGCAGTAACAACTCATTTAACGTAAGATTCCGATATTGAGTTGGTTTTTTCCACGATTTTCCTTAAACGGCTCGTAAAGCTGGGTGCACATAACGAACTTTTGATGGATGGAGTGACAGTTTAACACAATAGCACAGATAAGTACTGTTACGTTCTGTTATTTCTTTAACAATCTGGGTGACAAAAGAATATAAACAAACAGTTCGTTTAGTAAGTACTTAATATTTTTTTAAGTTTGCGAGATAATTAGTAATTGGCAGTAAGCAAAGTATGAATATTCCCGTTAAACTATTCAAAAAAGCTAAACTTGTCTTTGTTCTGAGTGGAATTGAAAATCAAAGTATGTAGTCTATTGAAATTCTGCTACTTAGTTGAATTAGGCCCGATTCGACCAAGCTTTTATCATCCTATAACTGGCACATCGACAGTTTCAGTATGGGAAATATATCAAAATTTTGAACAACTGACGATTTATTCTGAGATTAATATTTACTCTTGTTTGGTCGAATCCACCCTTAGTCAAAGTTCGTAGCCTATTCTAGTTACTCTACACTGTAAATCGCATCTTGTTTTTTATTTTTCAGCTTACAGCGACAGATTCAAAATACAATTTTAATGTTCCATCCGGTATTTGAATTTCGAATCGACGGTCAAACGCAACGAAATGTGTGAACCCAGCTTTAGACTTATCCCTCTGCCAATATTATCTCTTCTCTTTCTGTTTACCGCGTATTGAATAATGCATCGCCTAGTTGACCGATCGCACAAATTTTGTCGTGGTATAGGTCGCGCAATGAGACAAGCACGTACTTACTAACACAGATATAATTCTTGAATACAGAACACAAACAAAAATTTTGTCCGACTACGCAAGACGTCAGCGCAGATAGAGTATACAGACAGATATAGATCGTTTCATCCACGAAGACGCGCTCCAACAAATTTTTGGTCGAAGGAAGCGCGGGGTGCGGGGAGTTTGATCCGAGCAATCCGAGCGTCATTATTGCAGTGTGCGTGTGCACTCATGGATAATTTAGCGTGTACCGATAACACTCAAACATTAGCGGAAGAATGGTGAGGCGCGTCTTCGTGGATAAGACGATGTATGCAAACCGTTGCATGTGTTGATGGGCTCAACTCTCGTTGGGCGACCCTGACTTCAAAATAAGTAATTTAGCAATTCAATTAGATTTTCAGTTTAAAACAAAAAAAGGCCTGAAATTACAGCTTTCAAACGACGAATTGGACTTTGTCGCGTTTGTCTTGTCTCGGAATTAGCATTTAGTGGATTTCTTGCGAACAAAATGGCCGTTTTGAGAGTAGGTAACGCGGGGAGAAGTTTGGATACGTTTGAGGATACAAAAGACCCAGGAAAAGTTTTCCATTCTTTTGAACAACCTTGAAATTTAAGGGCTTGTTCCCATGGAGACATTCCGTTTTTGCAGGAACAGTTTTTGCAGAATCCCATTTAGTACGAGTACTTGTTTTAATATTAACGTTCAGGCACATGAACATCCCGTTTGCAGTGTACCGCAAAAAACCGATCGGTTCTAATTTGTTATTTGAATTTCAAATTCATCATCATCAACAGCCCTTTACAGTCCACTGCTGGACTATGAGCCTCCTCCACTATAGTGGAGGGTTTTGCCATAATCTCCACGCTTGGCAGGCGGGTTGGAGATTGCAGTTTAAAAGATTGATGTTTTTCAGAGAGCGCTGCTGCCCATTCTCTGTTTGATGTGTAGTCCCTAAGTCGCCTCTTACGACACCCGCGGGAAGAGTAGGGGTTGGTGACAAATGTATTCTACTCTGAATGAATGAATGTGAAATGAATGAAATGAATTTCAAATAAGTACACATAATTTCCCTGCGTGATGGAATCAGAAATGAGGAGATCCGTAGGAGAACCAGAGTGACTGACATAGCCCGCAGAATTGCTAAAATCAAGTGACAGTGGGCGGGGCACATAGCTCGTAGAGCTGATGGCCGCTGGGGCAGGAAAGTTCTTGAGTGGCGACCACGAGCCGGAAGACGTAGCGTGGGCAGGCCTCCCACTAGGTGGACGGACGATCTGGTGAGGGTCGTAGGAGGTGCCTGGATGCGAGCAGCGCAGGACCGGTCTTTGTGGAAATTCTTGGGGAGGCCTTTGTCCAGCAGTGGACGTCTTTCGGCTGAAACGAACGAACACATAATGCGTGTTTAGATGAACAGTCCTGATCCTGCATTACTTGGTCCCGCAAAACTGGATGGCCGTGAGTACGAGCCCTTACTGTTGTCAAAGTATGATGAAAGTTACACAGGCATTTATTTATTAGCTGCATAAACCTGTTAACCGAAGACCGCAATAAGTAATGCTATTTATTTTTGGACTAATCCGTCTCTCTCCATCATTTTTTATTACTAGTTTGACGTACTTACTTAAGAGTCGGTAAGTATACTGAAATAGGTAAGTACATAGTTGAAACGAAGAGTTTGTATACGCCATTAAATATTACATTAAACAGCATTAAACTAAAAGAATTAAAATAGTGAATTAAAAACAGAAACTTATAACCTTTAGCACCTTAAATTGAATGTAACATAATACTATGGGTGAACTCTATTTCGTTTTTTGTTGATGTCATTTAAAATTAAAAATATTACTGCATCATTCGCTTCATAATCAAGTCGTGAAAATTTAAAAACATGATAATCGCTCCTTACAAATAAATGGTTAGGCACGCGTTCATGGGATTTGAACCAAATGCGGTCTAAAACACACTTCAATAAAATAAATAAATACAATAACATATTCAAAGAGAACCCAAAAAACTAAACACCTAAAACTTAACCCTCCACCGCTCGATGGTATTTGAATTAAAAAAGTCACAGGCGCACGCTGGTTCAAGAAATGATAAAAATGGAATTAGCGATTTATTCACTTTTTTCGATGGTATCATGTGTAGAATGTCATAAAAAACGTTTTATTTAAGTTATATTTTTCTGAGAAATGTGTAGTTTTTGCTATATTTCATGTTTTGTGTTTTATTTGTATGAAACGTTTCCTTCACGAGGCTCTTATTCAAAATGTTAAAGTTTGTTAGATATGACTACTTATAGGTTTTAAAGAGTCATACTAATAGAAGCTAATACAGTAACAACTTTGTCCCAGTGCGTCCCAGTGCGTCCCCGTTTAGGATATAAGTGATATTTTCTAAGGTACGAAAAAGTAAACAAAATATATGGATTTATGGCAATTTTATGATAATTTATTGATTTTCTAAAATAAAAAGAAGCTAACAATCATTCCAATCTTAATCATTTATTATTCAACATCATCATCAACATCTATAAATTCAAAAGTTTCATCATTATTTGAAGCTAGTAAATTTTTAACTTCATTAGGAAGAGGAGATTTTGACTCACATTCATTTTTGGTCTAATTGTTGACAAAAAAGGATCCGAAGAAATAAGTAAATTATTTAAAATATCACGATTGGTCACTTTTCGGTTAAATTTAAGCGTATGATTATCTCTGATCTTTCTAAAATCTTTATTCCGCGATTCTGTAGCTTCTTCCGATAGTGCTCCTATTGGCATAATATCTAAGTGCAAAGCAAAACCAACTGACATGAATCATTTAACAAAATTAAAACAAAGATCTTTAAATATCGATATGTACAAGTATGGCCTATCTTCATTGCACGCATGGATACGGGCTATGGAGACTATATTACACATTACTTACAGACTAGAATTTAAAACTTGGACAGCAAGAGGAAATAAAAAAGCAAATATTATGGAGAAACGAAAAGCTGAAATACAAAAACGGTTTCGCGATGAAACTGGATTGCTAATAGATATTGTGCAGCAAGGGGCTGGAACAACAAACAACGGAAATACTGCGCGTAGATTTTTTGCAGATCCAGAAAAAATATCCAACATCACTGGAGTTAGTCAAGAGCTGATTCCTAGGTTGTCTGTATTATTAAGGGCTATGGCTTCCGGTGAGCAAATAAACCCCCAAAACTTCACAGAATCATACGCGTAAATTTAACCGAACCGAAAAGTGACCAATCGTGATATTTTAAATAATTTACTTATTTCTTCGGATCCTTTTTTGTCACAATAAGACCAAAAATGAGTATGAGTCAAAATCTCCTTTCCTAATGAAGTTAAAAATTTACTAGCTTCAAATAATGATGAAACTTTTGAATTTATAGATGTTGATGATGATGTTGAATAATAAATGATTAAGATTGGAATGATTGTTAGCTTCTTTTTATTTTAGAAAATCAACAAATTATCATAAAGTTGCCTTATATCCATATATTTTGTTTACTTTTTCGTACCTTAGAAAATATCACTTATATCCTAAACGGGGACGCACTGGGACAAAGTTGTTACTGTATTAGCTTCTATTAGTATGACTCTTTAAAACCTATAAGTAGTCATATCTAACAAACTTTAACATTTTGAATAAGAGCCTCGTGAAGGAAACGTTTCATACAAATAAAACACAAAACATGAAATATAGCAAAAACTACGCATTTCTCAGAAAAATATAACTTAAACAAAACGTTTTTTATGACATTCTACACATGATACCATCGAAAAAAGTGAATAAATCGCTAATTCCATTTTCATCATTTCTTGAACCAGTGTGAGGCGTGCCGCAAAAACCGGTACAGACTCTACCCGCAACGATTTGGAATGATGCCAGTCTCGTGTAAACGGACACCGAACCCGCTACTGGCGTTTTTAATCACTGCGCTGTCGGCGACGTGTGATCCGGTGGAAAAACGACCCCGGGTTGGAATTTGGGCACGCACAGCTGGGTTAGATTACATTGAGTGACTCGATGGAAAGTTTTTGGGAATCGACTTTGAAGTTGCTGTACATATTTTAGGGAGTCATTAGTTTTTGAACACGATAAAGTAGTTTTAATGGCGTTAATCTCTTCAAGGTGAGACAGGAACTTTTTGGATGGGAATGTAATAGGTGTTTGGGGTCAATTACCCTTGTGACCTGTACCGCACTCATCTAATTTTCACACTGCACATACATAATATTCTAAGTATAGTCTATTTAAGAATTGCTAAACTTAAAGGCAGACCCATGAAAAAATTAAAAGTGATTTTTCCGTTTTCATCTTTTGTGAGTTCAATTTGAAAGGGACACTCAAAAACAAAAAATTGCTCAAATAACATTTCAGAATTACTATGTCAAAATCAGGCATCGAACCCGGCACCGCGGCACTGACTTGTAATCACTGCGCACGTGTGATCCGGTGGAAAATGACCCCCGTCTGAATTTGGACACGCACAGCGGGGGTTAGATTACACTAAAATAGTGAGAAAAGTTTTCGGGGACTGGCTTTGAAGATGATGTGTGCATTTTTAGTTCAATTCATTAATATTTCATAACTTTAAAAGTTCTTAGAAAGATCCTACTTGATCTTTTTTCCTGACCAGGAAATTAATATGGCTGTTTGGTAATGTTAATATGACAGACCAAATTGACGAAAACAGTATGTTCTGTGACGATGACGCAGGTTTTTCCGAGTCATCTTCTTCAAATCATTAATTGTGTCTTCTCAATAGCAGGACCACATTCCCTTTCTAATAAGAGACAAACGAAGAATATACTGAACTTACAACCATAAAAGTTGGGGAGGCTTGATCTTCACTTAACAGTTCCATAAAATATTACGTACGATATACACAAAAATGTAGATACATCGGTAGGTACGACCTTTCTCGACTCTACCGGTACTAAAAACCCTCAGGTTGGGGTTGCACCATCTTTCTTTAACTTTGACAAACGTCAAAAATCTGTCAAATTCCATACATAACCGGTGCGGTTATCGTTCTAGTTACTGTTAGGTGGTGCAACTCAGCCTAAATTCTTCCTCATTTCTCATGTAAAATACAAACTTTTTAATTCTATTAGGTACTCGTACATTTTGTTTAGTAAATAGATTAGCTACCCGCTTATCTTCATCGTGTCACAGACAACCGGGAGCCCTATGAACGCCGCCATGTTGAAAGTTATAAGTTTATTCCGGACCATGTCTGTCATTCGGAGTTCGCAAGTTGCCAGTTTATCTCGACTTACCGAGTTGTCGCTTATGTACTTGGTTGTGCAACTTTTTTGTTGCTCTAACAGTTTTAATGGTTTGCTGATTTTTTTCCTTGAATTTTTATGCTTGGGAATAGCAAACTTTTTCCACCACTTTTACTAATATGAGTTCAGTTTATCGATGCGCATTTTGATAGTCGAAAACAAACGTATTAGAACAAAAAAACTGCATAATCAGACCAGCTTTAAAATCACATAAAATTACAAAATAACCGGAAAACGCAGCGTGGGACGTCCACCCACAAGGTGGACCGACGACATCATAAAGGTAGCAGGAAGGCGCTGGACGCAGACCGCTACCAACCGGGCAGCATGGAAAGCATTGGGGAGCCCTATGTTCAGCAGTGGACGTCCTATGGTTGAGATGATGATGATGATGATAGAATAACTACCTTTTATTACCTCTAGTATTTTCAATATTTATATCACTCCTTACAAGTTCAAGTCTCAACATTACAATCAAATAAGTAGAGTACAAATTTTTAATTGAATTTTTTTGTCCCAGCTCAAATATCTAGAGCTATTTACCAAAAAAATAATTACTTTATTTGATAACCTACTTTTCACACCATTCGAAGTTTTTTACATCCATCTAATATTTACCAACTCAAATATGTAAGCAATTTAAATGCAACATCGCAATGGAACACCCAAAATGCATTCCACCAACATCATCGCGGATCGGAAATGCTAAACTACCCTCGCATAACTTCGATCCAGATTTATGTATAAATAAAGCTGTCATATTACTTCTTAATTTATGGGCAGTTTACGGCAGCTGGCAAGTAATTCAATGTTGCCACTACAAAGCTAGCAATTTAACTAGAATCCAATTGAATTGCAGATGCGACGCCATCTTTGGTTTCTGTTACAGATTGTCTATGGCTGTGTATAAGTTTCTACTTTACATTATATGGAAGCCGATAATCCAAAAAAATCTACACTGATCACTTCTTCTTGACTATTTTCAATCTTTTCCTCATCTAGGATGCTATCACTCTGATATCAGATTAATTTGACACCGTAGGGGTCTATCAGACCGAAGTCTTAAGGGCGCACGAAAACAAAACTTACTAATTACGAAAGTATTTTACTTTATTTATTTTAAAAAACATTACTAATGCAATGAATTAGTTAACAAAATGTAGGTAATGAATTTTGTAAATTTGCAGTATTTATATTAGATCTTTAATTTAATGCAGAACAAAGCAGGTATTTGACTGCAATCATACCTGATGCTAAGTGAGATGCGGTCTATGATGACACATCTTTAAAATTTGGACTGAAAAGACCTAAAAGAAACAGAATAAGACGAAATATTCTAGTTGCAAAAGCCCTCTGAAAAATGTAACCCTAAAATGCACTTCCATAAAAAACTCTGATTAATTTCCCAAGATTCCCACTAAAAGGTTGTGGGTGTACAAATAGTGCATTGGGTACTTCCAACCCTCCTCAGCCCTTAGTTCAAACAGCGGTCCATTACGTAACACCGCGGTGCGTGTGCTGAATCACAAGTTGGGTCTTTTAGACCGGGTAGTGCTAGGTACCTAATGCATTTGCATGTTGTTTTGTTTTGACAATTATACAAGAGAAGGATATTCCCACTTGCTACATTTTGATAGAGCGTTAAATGTATGCTTACCTAAGATTCGTCGCTTTTTATTTCCACTTGCTTTATTTTAGAGCGTGAAATTTAGTATCTACCTAAAGCTAAATCGCCTTTTTAAAAGATATAAAAATTCGTATATTTTGCAAGATTAAGGTCATCAGCTCTATTTAATACTCTAAACTAATACCATATTTTGTAGTTGACACCACCAATAGCCACACTTGTTATTGCCAAAACAAATTGTAATAATAGCAGTAGGAACCTATGACGTCAATGGCAGTTTGACACTATTGACTAATTTATTGATTTCAATCAAAGCAACACAAAAACTTCCCAAAACCCTGTTGGTTTTCGGAGCTTAACTAAGCTTGATCAGAAAAGATATACATTGCAAAGGCCTTAAATGTATTTTTATATATTATAGACTAATCACAGTATATTTTATCCACCATAAATAAATTATTATTACGCTACCAAAGCTGCAATAAAACAACGTAAAATGCATTTCCTGTAACAACCGAACTGAAACTTAAAATGCGAAATACATTCGCCAACGCCGTCTGGAATTCCGTATACATCATTACTGATTATTAAGTTTGTCAGTCTGGACCTGAATTAGCGCTCGCGCCTTGACGGTAATAAACATAGCTCAACCACTTTTATCTGACCTTTTGATGTACCCTAAAATATTGGCCATAAAGCTCAAAATTCAGAATTGAGAGGTCTTCCAAATCCAGCCACGAATGTATTAGTTTCTAGGGGTGATCATCTTGCAAGTTTTATTCCCGCAACTAAAGTTAAAGTTACGGACGACACAAACGAGATTGAGCATTTAATATTAAACGTATTAAACGCTGAACCGTGTAGAAATGTAGCCGTGAATATTTTATCCTGTGCACGAATGTTTTATGGAGTAACAAGGTTAATGTGCTATTTAAAAACTCGATCAAAAAACGAGGCAATTCTGGAGGTACGAGCGCACTTGTGACGTCACTGATGTTGCGGGTGTACATGGGCGACGGCAATTGCTTACCATCAGGTGATCCGTCTGCTCGTTTGCCTCCAGTCACATAAAAAAAAAAAAGGTAAACTTAACAGTATGAAGTAGGAAATGTTATGAAATTTTTCAAAAATAATCTTCTGATCTATAGATTTAGATAACGGACGTAGCTAAGTACAGAAAACGGTCTGAATACTAACTTTTGAATAGCTTTTTATCAAGAATCGGTTCTAAGAGAGGTGATTGTACGAAGCTAACAAAATGAACAAAAACAATTGATTTCTTAATTAAACTAGCAAACTGGGAATAATTATTCCATTCCGCAAGGACCTGCATTGTCACCGCAACTCCCAATCAAACCCAAAGCGAACAAACTAAAGACGTAACGCATAAATTAAAACGAATTAAACAAACTTTCCAAAGAGGTGAGCTCTTTTGAGGAATTGTTCGTCCAACCTTACGAACCGCGACAAACTTCCTACAGGCCATATTGAATCATGACAAGACATAAACCCAAAGGGATAGGGGGCAAAATCGCTAGCACGACGAATGGAAGATCGGAATTCGGCGAGCTCATGCTAATGTATAGTTCCCATCGGAAAGATTCGGGCTTCGACTGAATTGGATACCGAGTCATTAGAATATTTATTAGGCAGGGGAATTGAAGGTTTCTGGTTTGGTTTGTTAGCATCGGGGGCTCTTGTAAACAACACCAAGCTTACCTCTGTCTTGAGGGCTCATTTAATTAGTATATTTATTGGGAGTTCCATTGGTAGTTGGGCAACTTTGCCCATTAAATCTGTTTAAGTGACCTTACCGGGAGTATATTCCGGTGATCTGGGGCAATAGGGTTCAATGGCGAGGTGTAAATGGAAGTTCAGAAAGTTACAATATGAATAATACCAGAAGTTTTAACGATTGATATTCGATTGAATGGGTAAAAAGGTTACAATTACTTTTTACGGCAATGATTTTATGGTCTATAGATGGCTTTTGAAGGTTTAGTTACTAGAAAAAATATTCAAATTGAACAATTGAACATGAAAACGCAAAGAAAACACAAAAAGAAACATATTATTATACAACAATACAATTTATAGCGTTTCAAGGAATTTTAAAGAAGAAACGCTTGTAGCAAAGAAAGTGAATCCCAACTAATATTATAAATGCGAAAGTAACTCTGTCTGTCTGTCTGTCTGTTACGCTTTCCCGCTTAAACCTCGCAACCGATTTTGATGAAATTTGGCATAGAGATAGTTTGAGTCCCGGGAAAGAACATAGGATAGTTTTTATCCCGGTTTTTGAAACAGGGACGCGCGCGATAAAGTTTTTCTGTGACAGACAAAATTCCACGCGGGCGAAGCCGCGGGCGGAAAGCTAGTATTAAATAGAACAAACTCGAAAATTCTTTGACAAAGGTATCCCTTTGAAAGTGTATTTTGAAAATAGCAAAATGATAAATAACAAAAATAATACAGCCATTTACACCCGCGAACACGCCACAAACGCTCCAATACATTACGCTTGCTACAGTAACAAAGGAAATGCACCTCCATTTTGAGCACTAAAAACCTCCAAAATGGCCGACGACGATAAATTTGAAGACGCTGGCGTAGGCAAAATAGATGAGCAAAGCAAATTCTTCAAACAGCACATCAATTTTTTTTGCTATTTTTTATGCAATTACCCAAGTGGTTTTTAAATCGTTCGTTCTTTCGTTTCATCCAAATGAGGCCTTCCCCAAGATTTTCAAAATGGCCAGTCTTACGCTGTCTGCATCCAGATTCTTCCCGTGACCTTCACCTGCCCATGCTACGTCTTCTGGCCCAACGTCTCTTTTCTGTCCCAACGGCCATCTGCTCTACGAGCTATGTGCTCCGCCCACTACCACTTGATTTTAGTAATTCTGCGGGATTTTACCAACTCTCTACAATTAGTACACACAGTAACACTTGGGCATGGCTGAAAACCAGTGTTGCAAGGATCTGTCCTTACAACGTATACTGAGCCAGGTCCAATTGCCTTCAGTGTACTTATTAGTTGTAAGTCTAACTACCTGTACCTACCTATGTCTAATGGTTCGAAGTAGGCATGGAACATTTCATGAATAGCAGGTGAAAAATCATATGAAATGAATTTCATTAATCACACCTGCTATTTTTCTTCACATAGACTGCTATAATTTCGCAGTCAACGAAATCACGAATCACATGAATTTCATTCATTCATTCGAGCGAAGTCCGTGAGCGCTGCTCTGCTAAGTGACCGAGCGAGTAAGAAGGAATGATTTGATCATGTGCGTGTTAGAAAAGGACAAGAGATGTGATGACGAACGAAACTGAGCATTTTAAATATGAACTTTAAACTCAAAGGAGTAAGGTTTAGATTTCCTTGTCATGATTCGTATGATTTCATTAGATAGCAGGCAGATGAAATGAATGATTTTTCACTAGTCGCGCGGTTAGTGATTGTTTTGTTGCATACATACTGTGCTGTGGAACTGTTTGTTTTTTGTTGTGCGACATAAAATCAAACAGATATTATGTCACATTCAATATAGGTAGCTAATTAGCAATCGTTCATCATAATTCATACTTCATTAAAAGTAGCACATTATATGAAAGAGCTATATTTTAACACTGCGAATAAAAATCACATGAATAAAAATCATCATTTCATGAAATGAAAATGAACGGAAAATAGCAATCATTTCCATGCCTAGTTCGAAGGCAATAAATACATTTTTTATTTTTTTATTTATTTATTTATTTTAGTATGTTTAGGGCCAAAAACACCGTATTTGTTATGTCTTGACTTATTAATTTGGAAACTACACAAAAGTATTTGCCTTGTAATGGTATTTCTCATCTGTTCCGACTATGGCTCCGAGTTCCCGAGTTATCCCCTTTGATGTAGCAGGAATATCTCGCGCGCCCGGGATTTCACAGAAAATTATCTCTTGATAGTTCGCAAGTGACTACCGTGCCGATAAGATGTTTTGGAGATGTACATATCTATATATAAACACAATTAATTACATAATAGCTACTGAAAGAACCTTCGAGTGACATTGAAAACTAAAATAAGTTAAGTATACAATTTTTGGACTTATTATTATTGTTTTAATCTTACGCTAAACCAAACGCTAAACCAAAATTAGCGATATAACTATTTCACAGTGTTTGGCCATACCTACTTCTTAGTTTAATTTCAAAAAAAATCCTTCTAGAAAATTCGCAATTTTCCCTCATTGGTAGCGTCGGGGGATTTTTTCATCATTATTAAGAGTTTAGCTTAATGCCGATCCCTAAAGTTTGTCCCAAACGTGACCAAACACATTGTATATTTCAGCCTTAAAGTGAGTGACGTCACACGGGTCGGGCGTCCCGTCGATCCGTCATATTTGTTGCGGCCGCGCGTTATCCCGCTCATTTGACAGGACCGACTCAGGACCCGGGCATTTGTCAGTTTGGTGAAGTGGCACGGTGAATGACCTTATTTTGTAAGCAATCTTAAGTAACCTAGGTAGGTAAGAGGTAGCCGGTTAAGCTACACACATTTTTGAAACAAATCTTTTTTTTTTCTATTTTAGCCTCTGGCAAACAGCAGCAGTGTGAACAGCTTGACATCTGGCACCGTAGCAGTCAAATCCCATCTGTCAATGCAATTTGCTCTGTATACAGGGTGTAATTTTGTAATGCCACCTAGAGGGAAAGTACTCTTAATACTGTAGATAGAAAACTTTACTGAAAGAAAACATTCCTTCATTTTTGAAAAGAAAGAGAACTGCATTCAAAGATTTTGAAAATGTTTCGAAAATTCACTCCTATACCATAAAATTTTCTGTGCATAATTAAAATAACTTAAGATTTCATGGTTTTCCTTTCATTTGATTTGTCAACTTTGTCAGAGAGATTTATTCCATATACTTAACCCTAACGATCGATGCAATAAAAATACAGGATGTAATTTTTAACAAATTTTAGTGGTTTGGTTCCCGGGTGTGGCAAACAAATTTTTAGAAATCTTTGAATGCAGTTCTATTTCTTTTCAAAAATAAAGAAATGTTTCCTTTGAGTAAAATTTTCTATCCGCAGTATTAAGAGTATTTTCCCTCCAGGTGGCATTACAAAATTACACCCTGTATAATATTCACCTGATTTTTCCATAATCGTCTACTTATTTGTGCATTATTTAATTTTTCATACAGGCATGGCGCTTCTCAAAGTAACGTCACAGGCTCACAACCCAGGCTGGCATCCCGTCGATCTGTCATATTTGTAGCGCCCGCGCGTTATCCCGCTCATTTGACAGGACTCCCTGGATCGGGCATTTTTTTGTCAGTTTGATGGACCTGATTTCAACTTGTTCTGCTTATGTAAATTCCATGTTTTTGCCTATGGTTGTCTACTATAGGGTAGACAACTAAATAGGCGCTCACTAATCTACTTCTTGCTGCAAATAATATTAAACAATATTTCCGTACCGCGCGGGAATAACTTGACATGTCATTTTTGCGTACTTTTCAGGGGAGCGATTTTAAAGTTTAGAGTTCTCTGGTAAATCGGAATTAATGATAATTGATATTTTTCTGATTGAAATAAGCTAATTTGATGCGTATCTTTCGATTGGCGTAAGAATTTGATTAAATTATCTTCTTAATCTATTAAAAAAAAGACTTGTCAAGTTGTGTACCGACGACTTGTCAAGTTATTCACCAAAGAAAAACAAACATTTAAGGTGTAAAAATTGGATTTAAGTTAATTATTTTGAATGAAGTTTAAGTAAAAAAAACAAAACATAAAAATAGAAGATATTTTTATCACTTTTGCAATGAAATAGTAACAAATTTATTAGAAAAATCAAATATAATCGCAGATTATGATCGCTTTTGATCAGATAATTGTACGTTTACTTAAAATTAAAAAAAAAGACAAATAAAAGAACAAAAGCCATGCTTCATAACAAGCACAATTAATTTTAATTATTTTAGGCTTACCATTAGGCTTAAAATAATTAAAATTAACTGGATGTATTTTTGCGTAAGGTCGACACGCCCTTTCGCGTCCACCGTCCAGTTCACGTCCAAATGATGGATCACTCTAGAACGTAAGCTATTGCTATGATTCCCTGAATGTATGACAGGTAAACCCACATTAAAAAAATCTTATAGCATGCTACCGTTTTTGCCAAAAATAAATCCCACGTGAGCAG
The DNA here is from genome assembly GCF_963855985.1 of Ostrinia nubilalis. Lineage (NCBI taxonomy): Eukaryota > Metazoa > Arthropoda > Insecta > Lepidoptera > Crambidae > Ostrinia > Ostrinia nubilalis. Next base: position 12,990,463 of record NC_087103.1, read on the forward strand.
GTGCGCGTTTCAAGGTAAGTTTTTAATATATTTAGGTCTAGTTTGGGATTTACCGCAGTCTCTAAGCCTTAACCATGAACCATACAATACGGATAATGATATCGGTGATTGTACTTTATTAAATGACACTTAAAATAAGGTGGATGCGAATTTACTACAATGTAATTTCCACTTTGCGTCAGAAGTGATCGCGGTCTGGTCTAACTGGGTCTAAGATATTAAAATATACAAAACAATGCATGTTGTATATTATTTAAAACGTTATTTACATGACTTATCGAACACAAAGATTTTTTTCAGTACTTAGGCCTTTTCCTGGACGCTAATACACGCTCCAAATGTAGCTTACCCTTTGTGATAGCCAATTTGCGTCCACATTATCACGACAATTTTTTAAATACAGACGTTGTAAATAATATTAAAAAGCAAACTGTGCCTAGAGAGGAGACCATAATTATTGCAAATTGAGCCATACTATTGAAATTTTAAAAAATGAAATAAACTAAAATATAAATGTATGTTTATAATTATTAAGTGTGATACCTAAATATTTTGAATACCAATTAGTAAGATTTTATCTATATTTTTTTATTTCCATGCTGTTATTAATTATTAGTGATTTTGAATGCATTTTTTCTATATTATTAATATTACAAAGATATTAAAACTTCTAATGGTTTAGAGCAAGTTTAATACTATACTTATAAAGACTAAAGGGAGCATAATGACAACAATTTTTCGTTCAAAATGATTACGAAAAATTGTATATTATTTTTATTCCTCAAATCTACCAACTCACTAAATGGACGAGATCTGGCGTATCGACCCTACTTATCTCATCATTATTCCTAATTAATGTCATTGATGTCAATAGACTATAAAAAATATCCGGAACTTAAAGTTGACCTAAAAGTTTATTATTAGATTTTTTACCTATATTCGGTTGTCAAACGAAATCTTAGTCTGTTATGAAAAAAAATTAGTAGATAGTACCTACCTATTGACTAAACTTATCCTTCTACTTTCAACTTGCTATTTAAACGTTAATTTAGTTTTAAACTATTGAAAATAGTAATAAAAGTAATAATTAACGCTTTAATATATTAAAAATATATTTTCAGGGGTTGCTAAGTAAAAAATATTTAAAGACACTCGAAATCCTGACAATGTTATATTTTAAAAACTGCTAATGACACATATAAAAATATGATTATACGAATGTAATAGCTGAATAACTCCAAATATCCAAACTCTTGACAGTGTGCATAACTAGACAACTGCACATATCATGGATATGTTTAGTTCTCAGAGGGGATCATAACTTGATAACTGTTTTTGTCAAATTAAAAACGAAAATCCATAAATGTATAAGTCGAGATATTAACAAATACATGTTCTGACATACATTGATAAATCGAAATATAAATGTTTGTAGGAATAATATTAATTGGATATATCGTTATGTCAAATATTTATTGCCTAAATTAGAGATATTTACTTATGAACAAGAGCTGTATTTCAAGTATTTTTGGGTATTTCGAGTTTGAGTTTTTTATACCAGAAGGGTATAAGGTAGAGGAAACGTTTAAGCTAATAAAAAAAAAAAAGTGCAGGTCGAGATGTCAAGTTATTCCCGCGCGGTACGGATTTATTCCAAAGCAAGCCAGGCGAGTCTCAAAGTGACGTCACAGGGTCGGGCATCCCGTCGATCCGTCATATTTGTAGCGGCCGCGCGTTATCCCGCTCATTTGACAGGACTCGACGCTGGACCGGGCATTTGTCGCGGGAAACGGTTATGCGACGCAATAAATTCGTGTTTTAGATGTTTTGCCTCGGCTTAAGGATACCGATGTTTGGCTTTCTCTGTAACTGAAAGTCGGCTATGGATCTTACTGGCTTTCCTTGAGAAACGAAAAGCTCTGAAGTATTTGTTTACGTTCGTATCGTGTGATTGTAACAGGGGATGAAACATGCTGACGTCGAACTTCATGAAACATTCTTATGCATCTGAAATGTTTTACTAAGACCAATGACTAATGCCCGTTTTCACCATCAATCCCTAATTTTTAAGTGACCCCTATGGATAACACCTAACAGGAATTTTGTTTACATAGGGGTCACTTAAAAATTAGGGATTGATGGTAAAAACGGGCATTACTGTGGATATGTGAACACATTCTAATTTGTTAGGTACTAACTAGTGAATAAAAATACAAAGTAAATTTTTACTATTTATTTACATATTAATTGGGAATTACTTCACCCAATATCCTAATCTCTACTACTGGACCATAGTAGCGTTCGTATGCTAATATTTTACGATTAGACAACAAGGAAATCTTATTACATCAACGTGAAAAACATACCTTTTATGACTAAAGAACACACACTCTCATCAGGTCGAAAAGACTCCATTGAACCAGAACCAGAACAGTTCCTTAACCAAAATAAATAAGTCCACACTCTACTTGTCCCTTTTACAATCATGTACCTTGTATCCTTAACGTAATTTCACTAAAGCCAATATTTCCAAAAACAAATAAGCAATAAGAAAACATAGCTGTGTCGAGGGTTCATCAAAGAAGAATATCTCTATCGTATTTTTTATTTTTCCATCCAATGAGCATGAGAGTTCCAACTATACATAGTGATGTGTGTTGGTCGTATTATCGATATTTTTATTTTTATCGAAATTGTTTGCTTAAGTATCTTCTTAACGATAACTAGAGCAAGCCCCCTTGGCTTCGCTGATGCTGAAGTTTAAGGGTTACCACTGCTTGCCATCTAGTAACTTACATGCTTTATCACTCCTCCGCGCTTTAAAACTGAAGAAATAGTGCACTCGCACAAAATCTAAACATGTGAGGTAGAAACGTCACCATCGAGGTTTGTTTTCCAAAAATGTTACAGACTGCTGAAATAGCATAGATAAACTGAGTTATTCTTGAATCTCTTCTTCTTATTCGTTACGCTCTTGGCAGAGCGGTCGTGCTCACTTTGGGGCGTTGTTCACATCGGTTGTATAGCCGGATACAACTCTCCGCACGATCTCCCGCCAATGCATCATTCCTGCATCTACAATATTACATAAATTGTTGAACATCTTAGCTTATCGACACCGATAAAATCAATACACACATCCCTATCCGTGGCTCCCGAACATTTGCCGGCGGCGCCGTAGGTTGAGCAATCGTTGTATTTTATCATCGTCCCTAATGAACCCTATATAAGGGAAATGTGCATTGGAAACGCCTGAGCCAATATATTATTTGAGAGAATATGTATTTTTGCGAAGACAAAAAGATGATACATTTGTTAGAGAGAACGTTAGTTCGTTAGGTGAGTTATAGCAATTCTTTGTTACAGATATCAGCTATTATTTTATTGGTAAGAGCGTTTTTTGGAGATAAAATAAAGAGTATATTCTTGAACATGTCTGAGTGATTATTGCTGTAATTGACGCGAATGAGAAGCCTAATCTTGTGTTAAATACATGAATGTTAAATACAAAAAAGATACATACAGTCGAACATAGAACCTCCTCCTTTTTTGAAGTCAAGTAAAAAAGTTACTTATCTACTTAACACGTGTAAATCAGCCTTAAGTTAGTTCGAATAAAAAACGCTGTAACAAAACGGACAATATTATAGACGTGTCGTAAATGTCAAAAGTACGTGACAATATCAATTTTGAAAAAGTTTTTTTATGGGACAAGAGGCAAACGAGCAGACGGACCTAATGACTGCCGCGACACAGCTTAGTGCAGCAGCCGCTAAATAAACAGACTGTAAACTTTTTGGTGGCAAATAAAATACTTTTTACTTTTTTTATTACCTGATGGTAAGTGATTACCGCCGCCGCCCATAGACACTCGCAACTCGGGGAGTTACAGGTGCATAGTACAACATCTTGAAATATTGTACAAAATATTTAAGAGAATTTAAGCCACCCGTAAATTGTTCTACTCTAACCTTACACAAAACTAATCACCTTTGTTCGTAATCTTGTTGTTTATAAACAATTCGATTCCAACATTAAGAGCTAAGTAGCTTTATCATTAAGGTCGCCCAAGTCGGTGTGTGTACAACTTTATCCTTTGAAGCGAGATTAATTTCTTAACTTGACAGCCTTGGTGTCAAGCAGCGGTAATACCGGATTCAATTAGGATAACCCAAAACGCTACTCGAAGTGGGGGTGTTACCTATTTGGTAGAATTTAATTGGGAACAATTGATAGGGCTAATAACGCCCGGTTGCTAACTCCACAATAAATACCCGTAGTGTACATATTATGACAATGTACTTAAGATTCAGTTTTAAAGATTCAAAGCCATATAAAGCAAATAACATGGCAGTGGTATTTTACCTTAAGTTACTAGGTGGAAAGAATACTTTTTGTACTATTAGAAATTAACTAACCCTAAAAGTAAAGCCTTTCGGACATTTTGCTATATTTTAGCTTATTTTCTAATCTATTTTAATTCAAACTGAATAAATAGACACGTCTTAACTTTCCTGTTAAATAATGGGTGTTGAAAAAGTTCTAAGTGCCCATTTACTACGTACGAAATTACTATCCACACCATTACACTTCAAAAGAAGTTAATTTTCAGATCTAGTATAACTAGTAAAAATACTCCAACTGTGTTTTTTTTTCCTTTGTTTGTTGAAATTTCTGAATAAGCCTTTTTTCTTTTCTGTCAACAAAAAAAGTCAACCTGAGTTGCACCAACTTTCTTTAACCGTAACCATAACAATAACCTGTGTTTTTGTACAGATTTTGACATATTTTTGACGTTCGTTAAAGTTAAAGTAAGTTGGTGCAAATTCATTTTTTTTTTAGAGTTATTTTGCGTTTGTTGTAAAAATATCCGAAATTTTCCCAATCAAAACCTGCCCAATCAGTCTCAACCCTTGTTCTTGGTCGTCGCTAAACAACAGTTAGTTAATGACTTGTGAGTTTGCCTGTAATTCCAGTCGCCGGGAACAAGTGGCCAAGATTGATGTTCTGCAGTGCCCCAACAAAGTGTACAGATTTGGAACGACTTGAAATTTCTTGAGGAGTTTGCAAGAGGTTAGTGAATGGGCTATTGAAAAAGGATGGAATAGTACTACCCTAGTAAACGACGTGGGTTAATTCTGTAGTAACTTTGTTTTGAGGTGATATTTTTACGTTGCCGTAGATCCTGGCTACACAGGAATTGCAGCGGTGGGAACGAGATGTGGGAATAGACCCGATCCATTACAGGTTTGTCAAGCTGATTATGCGGAAACAAATTTAATTAGATAGATAGATAGATAGATAAATCATTTGTTTGCATACACTTAACACACATGAAAAGTAAAGTTGCAGCATAACCATATTAAGAAAAGAATAGAGTACAATTATGTGCTATCTTTAACACATCGTCTTCACATAGATACTATAGGAAGATCCATTATCTTAGAGATCCTTTGGAGCTGTCTATCAACTCGATTGACACAGAAACAAACACCTTTGGTGGGGTATTTTTTTACATTTTTAATTAGAAAAATGCTACTGTAATTCAAGTGTTTTCCTATTTAAAGAAGATAGAATTTTTCGGCAATGCTTCAAACACAGGCTTTTTCATGATATGATATTAGTTTAAGCATAATGTTATTGTAATTTCAGGTGTTTTCCTGCTTAAAGAAGTTGGGAATTTTTCGGAAATGCTTCTAACAGAGGCATTTTTCATGACATGACTTTAGGCATATGCTACGACAGAAGAAGACAAGAAAAAATACCTGTTAGTTATATCCTTATTACTAAGACCTCATTTCTAATTTACCACAAAATACGAGTATATTGACTTTTTCTAGATAATGGCTACTCCATGGCTAACCACTAATGATCTTATAAACCTGATTAATCATAACTTCTCATGAACCAGGCGAACTAGAGCGATGCCCTAGTCCGTGAATAAGGCAAGCTCCAGCTAAATTATTATTTAGTTCGCAACAAGGCGAGTGATGTGAAGTCCCAGACTACTATCACCATAGAGTTCTCAATTCACACACTACTTATACACGTTCTATTTACCTAAAAATATACGCGAATTACCCATGATTAATGAGATACTTTAAAAGTATACTGTAGCATACTGTGGTCAAATACCTGCCTTGTTATGCATAAAAAAAAAAAGCTTCAGTGTTCCTATGTACCGACTCAACTATACAATATTGTTTCGATCATCATTGAAACACATGATGTGTTTTACAATGTACTAATTTCGAAACAGTATCTTAAAAATAAAATACTTTTTGCTGACGAACTTCTCATTGCAAATCTTTACTATTATCAAGGAGGTCAATCGTCGAATCAAACTCGGCTGGGCAGCGTTCGGGAAACTACGCAACATCTTTTCGTCCAAATTACCTCAATGCCTGAAGACTAGAGTGTATAACCAATGTGTGTTACCAGTGATAACTTATGGCTCGGAAACGTGGCCTCTCACTATAGGCCTTATACAGAAGCTCAAAGTTGCACAGCGTGCTATGGAGAGGGCTATGCTTGGTGTTTCTTTGCGAGATCGAATCAGAAATGAGGAGATCCGTAAACGAACCAAAGTCGCTGACATAGCCCGACGTATTAGCAAGCTGAAGTGGCAATGGGCAGGGCACATAGTACGCAGAACTGATGGCCGATGGGGCAGAAAGGTTCTGGAATGGAGGCCGCGTACCGGAAAACGCAGCGTGGGACGTCCACCTACAAGGTGGACCGACGACATCGTAAAGGTAGCAGGGAAGCGCTGGACGCAGGCCGCTACCAATCGATCAACATGGAAAGCATTGGGGGAGGCCTATGTTCAGCAGTGGACGTCCTGTGGCTGAAATGATGATGATGATGATGACTATTATCAGACTCTTGAATGCCTGAAGGTTACCCTGTGCTTTACCATGAAAGCTTGGCCATGATGTAAGTACCTGAACTTCATAATGAAGATTCCACATTATATTCAGCTTTATTACCTGATATTATTTCTTTTGCATGTGTGTAGTATGTTGACGGTATCTTCAGTGAGTCACGGTCCGTGAATGCTTTGCATGTGTGGTAATCTTACTGATACTAAGTACCTTGGTACTGGAAGCGCTGGTAGGGCCCAAAAGATAAGGAGACATGTAAAGTGCCCGATAAGGGCTACCTTTTTTTCTATTTACTATATTTTGATGTTCATAAGTGCCACTTGTGGTCTAAATTGAATAAATATTTTTGATTTTGATTTTAATTTTTATTTCGACTATTACTTATTCTGTGCTAAGGCGGTATCTCTGATATAAGCTAGTCTATGTGTGAAGTCGACGGCCCAGTTGTGCGGATCGAGTCCACTCGCAAGTTATCTTGTTAACGACGAAGGACTTTTACAACAAACTCCTAGCGAAAATGAGCGCCTGGTACTTGCGTGATTTTTTTCTCTCGTAATCGAGAATCGAAGCTTAGAAAATAATCGATAAAAGGCTTCTGACCCCGAGTGACCTCCAGGTTTCAACAGGTAGGTATTCGTGAAAGGTCAGGTTGGTTTAAAGTTTTAATTCCGTATGTACTAATTATGTAGAGTTTTTGGTTCTTGATGCTGACAATTAGGTACTCGAAAATTAAACTACGAGTAAATGCTGAATGCTAGGATACAACTTTCTTAAAAAATTCCTTCTTTCTTTCTTTTCTTTCTTTTCAGCCAAATGACGTCCACTGCTGGACAAAGGCCTCCCCCAAGGTTTTCCACAATGAACGGTCCTGCGCTGCCCGCATCCAGGCTCTTCCCGCGACCTTTACCAGATCGTCGGTCCACCTAGTAGGAGGCCTGCCCACGCTACGTCTTCCAGCCCGTGGTCGCCACTCGAGAACTTTCCTGCCCCAACGGCCATCGTCTCTACGAGCTATGTGCCCCGCCCACTGCCACTTGATTTTAGCAATTCTGCGAGCTATATCGGTTACTTTGGTTCTCCTGCGGATCTCCTCATTTCTGATTCGATCACGCAGGGAAACTCCGAGCATAGCCCGCTCCATCGCCCTTTGGGTGACCTTGAGCCTTCTTATGAGGCCCATAGTAAGCGACCACGTCTCAGATCCGTATACCATCACTGGCAACACGCATTGGTCAAATACTTTCGACTTAAGACACTGCGGTATTTCGGACGTGAGTATATGGCGAAGCTTCCCGAACGCTGCCCATCCGAGTTGGATTCGACGATTGACCTCTTTCTCGAAGTTGGACCTACCTAACTGGACTGTTTGTCCCAGGTATACATAATTGTCAACAACTTCGAGTGTAGAGTCTCCAACCTTCAGAGGAGTGGGTGCAACACGGACATTAGACATGATTTTTGTCTTGTCCATGTTCATTCTGAGGCCCACTTGTTGAGAGGCTCTACTGAGGCCATCGAGCATTGTGCCTAGATCCTCCAAGGTCTCAGCCATGACTACGATATCGTCCGCGAATCGAAGGTGGGTGATGTACTCGCCGTTGATATTTATGCCAAATCCGTTCCAGTCCAGAAGCTTGAAGACATCTTCCAGGGCGGTGGTAAACAGTTTTGGAGATATGACGTCTCCCTGTCTTACCCCTCGCTGCAACTGGATAGGTTTCGAGTCCCGATCCTGGAGGCGGACCGACATTGTGGCGTTTTTGTACAAACCCCTCAACACTTCGATATATCGATAGTCAATTTGGCACCTTTGGAGAGACTGTAGCACTGCCCAGGTCTCGACCGAATCGAAGGCTTTCTCATAATCCACAAACGCCAGGCAAAGTGGTTGATTATACTCCTCGGTCTTCTGTATAAACTGCCTTAGCGTATGTATGTGGTCTATGGTACTAAAGCCTTTTCGGAAACCGGCTTGTTCGGGAGGCTGGAAGTCGTCGAGCCTGCGAGCGAGACGATTCGTAATGACTCTCGAAAACAGCTTGTAGACATGGCTCAGAAGTGAGATGGGTCTATAATTCTTCAACAAGGTTTTGTCACCTTTTTTGAAGAAGAGTACCACCACACTTCTGTGCCATGTCGTAGGCGCTTTTCCTTCGAGGATGACGGAATTGAACAGCTTCTGAAGAGCCCTTAGTACCGGCGTTCCGCCTGCCTTCAAAAGCTCAGCCGTGGTTCCATCATCACCCGGTGCCTTGTTGTTCTTCAGCTGTTTGAGAGCCATTCTAATCTCGTACAGACTGACGTCCGGGATATCTTCGGTATAGTGTCGGGTCAGTCTAGCTCTTGGGTCTTCGGCTAGATTTGTGACAGGTGCGCGTACAGTCGTGTATAATTGTCCGTAGAACTTCTCAACCTCTTCCAATATCTCCGGCCCCGACGAAATGGCTCTGCCATCCTCTGTCTTCAGCTTGGTCAGTTGACTTTGGCCAACAGACAGATCTCTTGCGAACACTTTAGAGCCTTTGTTTCGCTCAATCGCCTCTTTAATACGGTCTGTATTAAATTGGCGTAGGTCGCGAGTCAAAGACTTGGAGATCTGTCTGTTAAGGCGCCGATACTGAGCAGCATCTTCAGAGGACTGCAAAACCAAGTTCCGTCTCTCTTCCATGAGTTGATTGGTGAGGTCAGAGATCTTTTTGGTTCCTTTTGAACGACGGGTTTTAAAGAACTTAGACCCAGTCGTTTGGACAATTTCCACGAACCTGTCATTGTATTCGTCCACATTTTCGCAGTCTCATAGGCATTCGAAACGATTCGCTGAAGGTCATACAGGTATACGCACCGACCACGGAACACCCCGACGACGAAGTGGAGACTATGTATGAGGATATTTCCAGAGCCATACATAGCTCCCGGTCCCATTTTACCGTTGTGATGGGGGACTTCAACGCGAGGCTAGGTAAACGAAGCGATAATGAGCCGAAAGTGGGGCAATTTGGGTATGGAGAAAGGAACGCACGTGGCCAACTGCTGGCTGGCTTTATGGAGAAGGAGGGCCTCTTTATGATGAACTCCTTCTTCAGAAAGCCAAAACAGCGAAAGTGGACATGGCTGCATCCCAATGGCGCTACAAAAAATGAGATAGACTTCATCTTGTCGACGAAGAAGCATATATTCAATAATGTCTCTGTGATCAATTCGGTCAAAACAGGAAGCGATCACCGAATGGTAAGAGGCACATTGAATATCAGACCCAAGCTCGAGAGATGTCGACTGATGAAGTCTACGCTCCGCCCAGCGCCCATCCAACTCCAAAACCCCGAAAGCTTTCAGCTCGAGTTGCAAAATCGTTTCGAATGCCTAGGAGACTGCGAAAATGTGGACGAATACAATAAAAAAAATTCCTATTCATTGCATTTTCTTATTTTACTTCGTGTGATTACTTAATTATTTTATTTTTTCAAAGTGTTAATTAGGTTTTTCTTCATCCTACAACTCTTACTACAATTTCATCAATACTTCTATACTAATATTATAAAGCTGAAGTGTTTGTTTATTTGAACGTGCTAATCTTAGGAGCTACTAGTCCGATTTGAAAAAATCTTTCAGTGTTAGATAGCCCATTTATCGAGGAAGGCTAATTATATCATTACGCTAAGACAGGTGACTATTCAACGCGGACGAAGTCTTGGGCAGAAGCAAGTACATAATATATTTTTATAGATACCGCTGACCGCCGAGTTAGACGATCTCAACCTAACCGCAAAAAGAATAAAGAATTGGGTAGGGACATACGAAAACGTATTTTCTCATCTAACGGTCGAATCCTCCAAACTTTTAAACTCAAACGAAAAACTGTATAAACCAATCAGAGTTATCATCTCGGTTCCAGAGATTACGTCCTCGCCCGCCATAAATTCGCGTCGCGAAATCCTAGCGAAAAAACCCCACTAGTGATGTGCGTAATGCATTTAGAATCGAAAATCGGTCAAAAGTAAATATCGATTTTCTTTAAATTCAGGTAAAATCTCTGACTCTTCAACGTGACTACGATTTGGCAGAAGCCAAGAGCGGAACGAATAAGAAGACGAAAATCTCTGAAATTGTTATAGAAAAGAGAAGAAGATACAACTTGTCTGTCTAATGATGCTATGACGTGAAAAATATTTAATGGCATTTGTTGGTCTTGTTTAGAATTTTTATTTGTGGTTAGTCCATAATTTTGTTTCTTATATCCTTAGCGAAGTTTTTTGAACCACAAAATTCAAGCAGATAAGCAAAACAACTAGGTATTTTTCAAAAAATAAAATGAAAACGCAATGTCTAGACACAAATAAAACATTAAAAAAACAATCGCGATATTAAAAAGTATTGTGTAGACAGCGAATAAAATGTAGCTGGCCACGAGTAAATACAAAACTTTTACAGAATGCAATTTAAATTTAAAATTCGAAAAAACAAAAATCGAAAACACTGCTGCGGTAAGCTCCTCACTTATCTCGCTAGTAACTCGAATTGTTTTCGCTCCGGGCTTATCTTGCTTTTGTTGGTAATAAATTCGTTTTCTTTGGCCCGGCCTTAACAATGCCTCCAGCTGAGATTACCTTGTGTTTTATTTAAGACTAGCGGCCGCCCGCGACTTCGTACGCGTGGACCTCGTTTTACTCCATTAGGGGTGGAGTTTCGTAAAATCCACTCTTAGCATCTATAGCGCATACATTTTAAATTTCAACTCTCTTACTTTAAACACATAGGACTTTCATAATATAAACTTCCAACCCTCCTTTTATCTCCTTAGCCCCCGTAGTTGATTTCTAATGATACATTTTCAGTATATTTACCACCACCACCACCACCATTTCAGCCATAGGACGTCCACTGCTGAACATAGGCCTCCCCCAATGCTTTCCATGTTGATCGATTGGAAGCGGCCTGCGTCCAGCGCTTCCCTTTACGATGTCGTCGGTCCACCTTGTAGGTGGAAGTCCCACGCTACGTTTTTCGGTACGCGGCCTCCATTCCAGAACCATTCTGCGCCATCGGCCATCAGTTCTGCGTACTATGTGCCCTGCCCATTGCCACTTCAGCTTGCTGATCCGTCGGGCTATGTCAGCGACTTTGGTTCGTTTACAGATCTCCTCGTTTCTGATTCGATCTCGCAAAGAAACACCAAGCATAGCCCTCTCCATAGCACGCTGTGCAACTGAGCTTCTGTATAAGGCCTATAGTGAGAGGCCACGTTTCCGAGCCATAAGTTATCACTGGTAACACACATTGGTTATACACTCTAGTCTTCAGGCATTGAGGTATTTTGGACGAAAAGATGTTGCGTAGTTTCCCGAACGCTGCCCAGCCGAGTTGGATTCGACGATTGACCTCCTTCTCGAAATTGGACCTACCTAGCTGGATCGTTTGTCCGAGGTAGACATACCTACTTGTCGACAATCTCGAGAATTGAGCTCTCAACTGAAACTGGGTAGGGCGCAACAATGACATTCGACATAAGCTTCGTTTTGTCCATGTTCATCCTCAGGCCTACCTGTTAGGAAAATCGATTAAGGTCTTCGAGTATTGTGCCAAGATCTTCCAACGATTCTGGCATGACCACAATCATCGGCAAATGTGTACACAGTACCGAACAGTATATGTACACCTCCACAATATCTAGAGATCATAGTGAGCATACATTTTAACTTTCAAGTCTCTCACTTTAAAAACCGAGGACTGCAATACAAACGTCTAACCCCCTTTTTAACTCCCATAATTTAATTTTGCAAAATTTCGTCTTAGTGACTACCTACGTTCTAAAAGGAGGTGTATGCCACTTTGATCACCTGGCTTTGATCAGCCAGGTGTTCAAAGTGGACTTACAGCGACAATTTAGTGTCCTTTGAATTTGTTCTGTGCCTTTGATCACCCACCGATACGATGTCCTGGGTGAGCCAAGTAGACTCTAGTTAAATTATTATTTTAGTGTCCTTTGATCATCTACAAACAAATCACACCTCCTCTGAATAGTCACATGTCCAATTGTTGTACTACATAATATTTTGTTTTGTAACATTTTTGATATTTTCTAAAAACCGCAATAAACAAATTGGACATGTATGTGACAATTCAGAGGTATGATTTATTTATAGGTGATCAAAGAACACTAAAAAATCATTTAATTGGAGTCCACTTTGATCATCTTGGTGATCAAAGCCAGCTAGGTGATCCAAGTGGAATAGATAGACCATTAACCCCTATGAGAACTCTTTTGAGACTTGCAGTTTCCGAGACTTCGTGATGAGTGAGTGAGTCACTTAGTCATTCAATGACCTTTCTTTCTACTAAAATTACACGTACCTATAGTAATTATCATTAAAATCAAATAAGTAACCTACCAACCTAAGTAATTAAAATAAAGACCCTATCAAAAAATTTACAAATTACATACAGAAAATAAAAACGAAGTAATTCTTATCCTATTTAACTACAATTGCCCACGCGCCCATCCCATTTGTCCGCCGCTGAACCGTACCCTAATATTCATCTCGGTAGATGGCGGCACATAGTAAGAATTTGCAAGGAAGTTTGTTAAAAGTCACTAATTAACACTTTGATTTGCTCGTTTAAACACAGTGAATGATTCAAATAGGTACATACAGTGAATGGTTCAATTACATAAAATATATTTATTTATTAAATTTTCAATATTATTTACGAACAGCGCTATTCATAGTACATGTAATATTTAGTTACTAATTTACTATGATGTCGATAGATGGCGTTTGACAGCTTTGTCTTCATGAATATTTACGTACCTCAAAAATGTTTTTCAGGCGCAAGAAGATTTTAACCAATGACGATAGATGGCGCTTTTCCACGTCTTATGAAAATCCTAAATATTTTACGGGACCCTATTTTTTTCCAAAATAAAACTTAGCCTATGTTACTCGTGAGTTATGTAGCTTTCGAATGGTGAAAGAATTTTTAAAATCGGTCCAGTAGTTTTTGAGCCTATCCATTACAACTAAACAAACAAACAAACAAACAAACAAACAAACAAACAAACAAAGTTTTCCTCTTTATAATATTAGTGTAGATATCGTCAATTGGTGAGTGGTTTTTTTATCGGTCCACTCTCCCGTCCTTTCAGATGTCGGATTTGGACGGAACAATTAACTCGGGACGTGACTAAAAGGTGCACAAAGAGGTGGAAATTAAAAACAGCTCTAAATAGAAATTAAGGCGCTTAGAATTGCAGGAATTACTTGGTAAGCTAGAAAAACTGAAAAGCACATCTTTTGCCTGGAGCATATTATTATTAATTATCTTAAACTTTATTGCAATATAGTTACTCTGGAAAAGTAAAAACGAAAGAAACGACTTTTGGCCAATACGAGTCTACGAGACAAACACCTAGAAAGGGAAAGAGATTCCACGACTGAACTCCTGCCTGGACAGTTATGTTATGATCTAATGAAACCAAAAATTCTAGAAGTTAAAACAGTTCCAGCGTCCAATTCGATAGCCTAAGAGGCCGGCTAGGCCGACTGATGAACAGACGACCTCAAGCTATATGAAAAGAGTGGGAGTTTGGTGTTGGTAACTTGGTACTACTTATGGAAAGTGGAAACCATACCTACATCTATAGCACTTTTTAGTCGAAGCGAAAATTGAATCCGGTAACTCTATACAAAAAAGGCCTTCTGACCATCTTTCAACATTTTGCCACTTATCTAGGGGGGCAGTTATCTATCATCGCTCATCAGTAGACCAATAATAAGCTTGCAAAAATTTTCAAATATTTACTTACTAATGAGTTAAGTGCCAAAAATGCCTTCGAAATTACATAGCAAACATGAATGCGCCAGTCGACGCCCACATCCACGATTTAATTTCGAATAACTAAACATGATCGTTCATGCTTACACGGTTCGCAGGGCTGCCAGTAATTAATGATGCCAATAAAGAATATAGGTAGTTGAAAAACATAGAGGTAAAAGCAGAGCAGCGTAGGACGTTCACAAGGTGCACTTGTGAACGTTGCGCTTGCCTGACGAAGTGACGACCTCATAAAGGTAGCAGGAAGGTGCCAAACTGAAAATTATTGGTGGAGACCTATGTTAAGCAGCAATGATGATAATGATAAAAAGACAGGTGGGCTGAAACTTGGAAACGACGTTAAAATGGAAAAACACATCCATTTTGATGGAAGAGCACGCCTTTTCAAATAATAAAGTCAGTCTCAAAATAAAATCTACAAAATATTTCTAAATTGCCAGTTACTACGTCTATTTTAGATGGATTTTACTAGTCACTAACCGATCATTGGGATTAACTTTTATTTTCATTTTAATCAATTAAAAATAAAAACTGGCTAGCTACAACCCTATGCGTTGAAAATTAAACGTGAACACGGTATTCGTGATCATCGAATTTATTACACCGCATTACAATGGTGGAATCAGTGGATTCCCATTATCAGCATAACGTGCGTCGTGAGATGAGGCTCATTGTTTGGACTGGTGGCTGCTTGCATACAAACAATTACGAATTTGTAATTTAATTGAAATCGTAATGTACGAAATAATAGAAATTATAGCTACCTATTTGTGACATTAGTGATGAACTATCATGAGCTAGGGAAGGCTGTGTTTTCATATACAGGGTGGCCAGACAGTTGACATTCAAAGCTAAAATATATAGATTCCTTACATCAAGGTGTATCTAAATCACCCCCATGAATGTTCTAATGCATGTTTAATGTACACTCAGCGCTACATCCGCATCTTTACTAAAAGTTTCCCCAATCAGCAAGCTACTAGATCTATACTAATAAGTTACTATTCGCTAGATAAGCACTGCCTAATTGCCCCGAGGTGATAAGGCAGACGAGAAAATAAGACTGTAAGTTTGGTGATATTACATCGCCGCCTTTATTTTTCCTGCATATATTGGAGATGAGTCTTGCTATTTATTTATTTATAGGTACAGTTACCGTACATAGAATACTACTTATTTAGTAAAAATACAGCAACAAATCACCTACAAATCTATGAACCAGTTACAACTGCACACAACTATACCTAATAACTTAAGAGCTTAGATACAACAACAAAACATTATTACAGCTTGATCATGTTCATTCGTTTCAGCCCCAAGGACGTTCTGCGCTGCCCGCATCCAAGTACTTTTCGACCATCACCAGATCGTCGGTCCACCAAGTGGGAAACCTGCCCACACCACTACAACGTCTTCTGGCCCGTAGTCGCCACTTTTCTGCCCCAACTGCCATTGCCCTGCCCATCACCAGATTGTCGGTCCACCAAGTAGGAGATGTGCCCGCTACTACGTCTTCTCGCCCGTAGTCGCCACTCGAGAACTTTTTTACCCCAACGGCCATTATCTGTCCACTGCCACTTGATTATTATCACACAATAATCATACAAAATAACTATAAATCAAGCAAATCTTGTATTGCGGCTGCGCTGAAAAGATAAAATAATAAACGCGTGGAATACTCAGTTACGACTGGTCAACAAAATACGGGGTGTTTGCGCTCAAACAGCCTAAGTCAACACTCGAATAGCGACTACCATCTGAGTGTTTGTGTCGAGAAATCACTGGAACGGAACAGATCATTAATTTGTTGTCAACAAGCAATAAACAGGGCGAATTGACGGCTATTGGGTAGGAAGGTTCTAAAATGGAGACCGAATAGTTCTCGGTGCTAAAGAATCTAGAAACGATTCTTATTCCGTTACTTTTTTGAGATTTCTATTTTCAATCACATCAATTTACCTACTCCCCAAACTAGCTCTGTAAAGTAACTCGATGATGAAATAGCAGATAGAAATATTTCTGTGTCTCCCCAAACCTTCTGGCCAGAGCGTGAAGAATGTAGGCCAAATCCTTCACTTACTTCTAGTATCATCATCTTAAACAAATATATTTATGTGACTGGTTTCGAAACAATCTTCTTTTCATCGCGCTATCATTTATCCCATCAAAGGTATATGAACTGCCAGGCGACTGTCTTCTTTATTGTGACCCTTTATATCTGGATATCAAACATGTACAAAATACTCTCAAGCTCTTAAAAAAGATAGATGCAGTTCAGATATTGCTCAGTTGGAAGAAGAACTAGAGAAAGGTCCTAGACTGTTGATTTATAGACTACAATTTACAGTACATAATGATATTATAGACCATACAGCAGCAAAAGCAGACTCAATACACGTCAAGATAACCGATACCGAAGTTACTGAAACTAATCGACTCGATATAAATCATGTAGAAAGTGAACGCGATTAGAATAAGGTGAACGTACATCGACAGCAGCTTAACACGCTCACTGCGAAACCATTTTTCGTAGACTTTCAGCCAGTGCGTATGAGGTCTTTTCGAGTCAATATTGAACTTCTTTACAGTGCGTATGAGACCTTTTCTGCCTCACAAAATATTGTTTCTAAAAATATTTTAAATATAGCTCAGAAAAGACAATATTGGCTTGAAACTTTTCTATTATAAACTTAAATAGATGTTTAACCTTAAACTAGCTTCGCCCGCAGTTATGACATTTTGTTATTGAATAAATTAAAAAAATATATATGACATCTTTTCTGCCTCATTTCGCACTGAAAGAAAGTCCAATTTGTGTCTCGACTAGGGATGGGAATAAAACAAAATTTCAGTTACCATAAAATTATAATACTTGTTTTTAATTAAAGTGTGTAAAGAAAGAAATATTTTATGTATGTATTTAAAAAAAAGTATTTAAGTATGTTTGTTTATATCCGTTGTCTAGTACCCATAGTACAAGCTTTGCTTAGTTTGGGACTAGAAGCGCAGTGTAAAATGTCCAAAAATATTTATTATTAATTTTTTTTCTTTATTCAATTTTCTTTCTTATTTTTAATTTTTTCTTTTTACAATGTAATTATCAAAAAATAAAAATACATTATTATTATTATGTTTGTACGCTTTGGAGCTCACGGGTCAAAAGTGGCCCGGTCCTTTATAAGGCTTGCGTGGGGATACAGATCCAACACGTAGAGGCCGTTTTAAGCTATTATTATTATTATCTGCCACTAGGAATACCTGAAATAAATACGTGCGTTAAGTGTATACAAATGCCATTTTTAGTTAAAAAGTCAGTGTTAATGTGTCACCGGCTAACAGCGTGCGTCCCTATCGAAACTTATCACATCACTACTCTAAATGCGCGGCGCCCGCGCCTCACCCTGTGCGGTTATGAGGCCTGCAATTTTTGAGGCAGTTCAGACCTCACGGCGCACTGAACGTGATTAATTTCTATCCAGTGCGTATGGGACCTAATCGACCTCATACAATATTGTCTACGTCATTATGCTAGGCTTCGTAAGAGAAGCAATTTGATATATTTGTCTCTGTTGTACTCATAGAAATGTTAAAATAGTCGCCCCCCGCACAGAGTGAGAGAACGCGATTATGACTGCCGCACCTGCGATAAGTTCTGCATGTGGCTTTTTAGACCTCATAACGCAGTGAGCGTGTTAAATCGCTCGCAACAATAAGGCAGCTGTGCGACGTCGAACTTGTAATCGCCGCCGCGAATTTCGCTGTTATAATATCCGAAACTTAACGTTGGAGGAACATGGATGTACGAAGGTAATTTAGATTGATGGTAAAGGCAATAAAAGCTAGATTTTGCCTAGATCTCTACAACATTTAGTAGTTGAGTGAGAGACTAGAGCTGATTGTAAAGATTTTCGCTAAATCAGGTTGCTCTCTTTTTGTATTTAACTTAAAATCATCGCACAGTCTTTATTCTAGTTTGAGTCGCCACTCTTTGACCTAAATTCCTTTGATGATACCACCACAGAGAAGGCAGGCAAACATTATTCATTATCCATAATTAGAATAAGGAAATTCACTACCCTAACTCTAGAAGCTTAACAATTTTGCAGTGAATTATGCACAGGCGCCATTTTGTTATTAGACCGTGTTGCCTCTTACACAGAGGTAGATTGACGTTCGTTCGTTTCAGCCAAATGACGTCCACTGCTGGACAAAGACCTCCCCCAAGGTTTTCCACAATGAACGGTCCTGCGCTGCCCGCATCCAGGCTTCTCCCGCGACCTTTACCGGATCGTCGGTCCACCTAGTAGATTGACGGCATAGACTTAAATGGGATATTATGGATTTTCATTGTCACCCTGTGCATCCAGGCGCCCTGTGAGGACTCATAGTAATGTTTGTGAACACGGGCGTATAAGTACCATATCCTCCCAATTTCTTAGTCAATGATCATAGGTAGTGTGTAGCTTAAGCTGCCATAGTTTGGGAGTTATCGCGCACCACAGTGTGACACCAGTTTCGGTTTAGCCGGTTATATTAGGCAAGTAAATAGTTCAGACTCCATAACGTGAATTTTATGCATGAATAATTTATTAGAGAGTATGGAACGCGATGTCAATACGAACTCCAATGAGTTCGTGTGCTTTAATGGTGTTAGTAAGTGTACTGGGATAGTGAAGCGTAGAGAAGGCAACACTAAGGCTGAGTTGCACCACCTAACTTTGACCCTAACTATAACGATAACCGGGGCTTTTTGTATGGAGTTTGACAGATTTTTGACGTTTGTCAAAGTTATATAAGATAGTGCAACAGCCTTAGCACGGTAATACTATCTATACAGTATTCCAACTCGGCCATATTTTTGAAATAAATGTCAACAGCCCCGCGGTACGTCACGGTATGACAACATGCGATAGGGCTGCTCACCTACAGTACCCATTCTAATTACATCTGTCTACTTAGAATTTCTATCTAGTTTTGTGATTGTAAATTTTTTTTCATTTAGACAAACAAAATACTTTGTGAATGGAATAGGATAAAAATGCGTGTTGTTTTGTGATTAGTAGATTTAATTAAAAAAAATATACTAAAATAATTTTGAATCTACTAATCATAATGAGTACTTAATGACCTGTTACTTTGATTTCAGGCGAGCGAAGTCGTGGGCCAAAATTGGTTTTAAACAACTTAATTTTCATTTCAAATCAAAGTGACTGAAAATTACCCTTTCTGACAGTTAATGACTAGTTTTTGACAAATTTGACCATTTGAGACGGTCAGTCAAATTCAATCACCTTACGGCCGAATACTGAAACGCCATTTAAATATTTGACGGCTTCTCAAATAGTTAAGCAGCTCCTAAACTTACATTTCGCATACTCAAAACAATATCTGAGCAGTTCTCAATTTGTAAGCACCTCTCAAATTAAGTTGCACTTAAACGCCACTCAAATGAATTTTCGCATACTGAAACGCCATTCAACGCTAAGCATTACTCAAACAACTGTCAAATCGTCTTAAGCAGCTGTTAAATTTGAGAGTGCTTGCCCGGTATCTTAAATCCTATTCTTATACCTAAATCGACCTAAATAGTGGTAAATAATGTGTGTCATCGTTATCATTTCTTTCGAGCCTTGAGGAAATACCTAGATCTAATCGCAGGAACGCAATAAGGCTGAACGCTATTGAAAAATATTATTATAATGACATGCAATTCCGAGCGAGGTTCCGCGTCTCTAAAGAAACGGTGTTGTTTCTGGATTCATAATTTGGAAGCTCTTTGAAACCCCTCACCAAACGCCATACAACCAGTGGGTGGACCAAATACTTATTATAACCCTACTGTTCTACGCAACGGGAAGTTATGAACGTGTATCTACTAGGTGATATCTTCCACATCTAACAGCCCACTGTGCATCGTATAGTGCACGAAGTAACAACCAAAATAGCTGCTATGAAATCGCAATACATAAACATGCCTATTTCTGAGGAATAAGGGGACATCGCATAGCAGCATTTCCAAGAGTTGTTGATTTGTCAATTTGATGCTCTGTCAACAATGATAAATGTCAATTGTGGTTACGTTTCGGTCCACGATCGCCACTTAATAGATTTCAACAATAAAAAGTATCACCTTTAAAATTATTTTTTTAATTAAATAAAAATGCAAGCATTAATTTTTTATATGACAAAACGAGATTTATATATAATAGAAACTAAAAATAAACTGTTCTATGTTAAGTTGATTGACTATATTTCCATAAAAGACAATACATAAACAAACGATGCTGCGTGTAATGGATAAAAAACGCAAAGTTATCATTTGTGTAAATGAAAACATACTTTTTTTGGTAAATGTTGCCATTATGTAAACATTTGAGAGCTGCTTGGCTGATCACGGCTTCAAATCCGTTGAGTGGCGTTTGAGAATACCATTTAAAATTGAAGGATACTTAAATTTAGGAGCCCGTCAGCTGAGTGAAAGATTTGAGTAGCGTTTCAGTATTCGGCCGTTAGTCATTTTTAACACTAGGCCATCGACGTCCGTTCGGCACATTCGCGACACCCCTAACTTTTGGATTTCGACCACGTTCCGAGATTTGAAATTCGAAGGAAAGCTCGCGTTTCGTCGGTTTATATGAAGTTACAATACTGTATGATATTATTACCGTGGCCTTAGCCATGTGAGATTTTTAGATTGTAAGAAATATTTAGCATTGACTCAGTACAGCTACAATTAATGGTAAACAAATCTCATCTCATCATAATTCACAAAAATCGACAATAATATTGAATTGATCTACGAGTTACGTCACTAACTATTTATATCCCACCTCGTTTATTCTTGGGTGTCTTGGGTACAACTCGTTGGAAGTTAGGAGGTCTATGCAACAAATTGTTTTCATCCTCAAGCTGCTACACGGCAGACTTAACATGTCTGGCTTACTCAATCAATTACTGAGGCTGTTCGCACCCAACAACTATTATCGTGGTCGAAGGCATGCATTGTTTGCTGTTCCTCCGTGTCGTACGGTTTCAAGATCGAAATCACTTATACCACGTACATTAAGTGCTCTCAATCGTTTCCTGGACCAAAACCCAAAATGTGACGTATTTGCAGAGGGGTGGAGTACGTTACTAGCAGAATGTTTGGGTTACTGCGAAAATAATCGCATCTGATTTATGTACTTTTCCTAAATTAAGTTAAGTTAAATTGTTTTTAATTACTTAAATGTTATTCTGAGCTTTGTTACGTCTTGTTTGAATAGTGTAATTGGTACTACCGTTCTATTCATGAATAAATAAAGACAACAAAAGTTATTTTTATCTTTGAAAAAACTAGGTACCTACCAACGTATCGTTGCTAACAAATAAACAAGACAAGCATGTATTAAAATGTTAATCGTGAATAATGGAGTAATTCAAATTAATCCGATTTTTATTTCTTTCAACAGGAACCACCAAATCGCCACTATCTTAGCATAAAAGCAAACCTACATTAGTTCCCCACTGCCCCAAAGCCAATAAAAACAAAACACTAACCAAACACAAACGTGCGAGTAAATTTCACTTAAATCGACCTAATTGGTTCTCCCGACGAAATCGGTCTACCCCTATTTGCTTGAAACGTAACAATTTTTCTCCTTCCACTCCGGAATAATCCCGGGATTTAATCCCGCGGCTGTCCCGCGCCCCGGCATAAAATCCCGCATCGCAACGAGCCATCTTCACTACTCTGTTATTTGTAATTGGTCATTGGATTCCGATATGGTTTTAATTCGGTAATTGCGAATGTAAATCACATTTATTTTGGCGATGTATTTTCTCGTGCAAGTTGATTGTTGCGTTTAAATGTGCCAAGTTTTATCAGCGATTTTGTTTGCTTAATTTTATTTTTCGTTTCCTTCCATACCATACGACATTTGCTTTTTAAAATCGTCAAACAATAATCACTCCATACAAGAAGAGAAAAGAAAAGGATGAACACAATAGAGACGGCACAATTTAGGCGGTCTTATGAAGTGATCTCTTCCAAACAACTAGAGGGCATAACGTTTTTCAATAAAAAAATATGTTAGTAAGAATTTACTCGTAGTTCCTTTACATCTTCAGTTAAGCTAAATATAATTTTAAGTAGATAGTAGTTATTTTACCACAATGTAACCTATGTACCTACCTACAATAAAATATTATAGTCTAGCTTTTTTAGCTTCCGCCATTTTAAGTCAAGAGCGATCTGAAAAATAATTGATTAGCACCCGAGTACCAGGAGCGCATAGTCTCAAAGAGCTACCCGGCTGCATTATGGACGCTCAGAGCACAAACTCAGAGCAAGTTGCAGGGAACTGTCCGCTCAGCAACAAGTGTCGTACATAATTGAGCGGGGCCTTTACTCATGGGTATTGTGTCGAGGTGGGCTTTGAGACGATATTGTTTTGGATATAATATGTTATTCATTTATGCATCTTTTTATAATATTCCTTATTCGGTAAACGGGATTTTTTTCAATAATGTACATTTTATCACAAAACTTAGGGGGGGGGTGAACTCGTAAAAAAAAAAAGACGCGACTACGCGAGCGACCCGTGTCTATTTTAAAGGGGGTGAAGTTTTGCCAATACTAACTTATTACATGTATTCTGATTTAATTAAATATTTATTCTATTAGGTATAATAGATACCTTTATTAACTTACGTAACCTTAAGTACTTACTTCAGACAAGTCCATCCAACAAGATGTGTACTAACAAAGTGAAATTGGTAGGTATAATTTTCTCAGGGATCTACATAAGATACATCTCCAAAACATTAAATTATAATCAAAATTGTTTATTTGGAAAACAACTAAATGATTAACATCAGTAGGTAATCTGAAACCTTAGCTGAGAGGTTTTCTCTCACATCTCCATCACATGGCAGGGCACTGCACTCGGCCCGATTAGGCTAAAGCCCGAGCTTAGAGGACTGCCTAAATGGATCCAGATTCCCGGAGCCACAGTCTAAATCAATGCAGTGGGCTGTAATCAAACAGCTACTGTATCTTAGTAACACCCTCTATCATGAAAAGGTAACGATAAATGGAATCCCACCAAAAACATTCTGTAAAAAACTAGCCAAGTCTCGATGGAGCTGCTTGTTTATCTCTAAAAAGTAATGAAATCTAGACAAAGTCGTGCCAAGTCTATGGTTCCTTACTGCGATTTCTTTATTATTATAGTTAATGTTGTGTGACTTGGCCGTTGAAGGGTGACAAAACCAGGTGCTCCATGACACCATTGCACCAATCTGTCGCCAGAACCGCTACCCATTGACGATGGAAAATTGCCACTTGTTAAACGTTGATTCAACAATAACCAGTCAATTGTAGGTTTAATAAAGCTGCGTATTTCAATAATACTTATGTATGATTATCTTAATAAAGATTGTTCAACGGCCAAGTCACACAACATTAACTATAATAATAAAGAAATCGCAGTAAGGAACCATAGACTTGGCACGACTTTGTCTAGATTTCATTACTTTTTAGAGATAAACAATCAGCTCCATCGAGACTTGGCTAGTTTTTTACAGAATGTTTTTGATGGGATTTCACTTATTTTTGTAGAAAGTGGCAAAATTTTTTAACGTCGTCGTTTTATCGATTTTTTTTACGATATTAAACACAAATAAACTCAACGACCTTTAAAATGGACAACGAATCAGAATTGTTTTAATAACATGACCTTAGCGAACCTTACAATATAATAAACGAAATCAACGAATTCAACTTAATCGACGGGGGGCTCTAGAAAGGAAAAAAATCTGGACACCACTTGCTAGTGCTAGCGCCATCTAGCGGTAAGCGATACAGGCGAACACCACGGTGCCGGAGTAGTATTGATTATGAATGTGGTGTTACTCCAGATCTTCGATTTTCCTAGTTTTTATAGTTTTCCCTTTATGTGGCCATTAAACCCTAACTCTGTACCAAATTTCAGCTCTCTGAGTTTATGGGAAGTACTAGTTCTATTTTGATGATCATCAGTGAGTGAGTGAGTGAGTGTCGTAAATGCGAAACTTTGCTTTCGCTTAACTTCGGAACTAAATGACCAACAGACTTGAAATTTTGGATTTTAAGTATGTGATTATAGCTTACTAGATGACGAAAATTTCTGCGTTCTGGTCTTATCCAGAGGTTCTCAAATAGGGGCCTGAAAATGCGGCGAAATGGTTCCAGTAAAGATGGTACGGCAGTGTTTGCTTCGCGCTCGACTTGGCGGGGGCACTGCCGTGCCCCCAGATTTTCTAACTAGCTTTTTAAAATGAATAGCCGAATATAAGCTTGTATTGATGATGACTAGCGCTTCACTCAATCAGTGTATGAGGTATAGGACTTCTTTGCCCTGTGTCACCCCTTCCGAACGCAGTTATGCATCATCCATCAGTATGATGATAAAATAAAATTTATCTTTTCTTTGCTTCACTAAGCTTGACCATGTGAATTGATAATAGATTGTAGAATGGTGGTAAAATAAAAAGGTTACTGTGTCAAACAATTTGGAGAGTTACTAAATCATAAAAAAGAGGAAAGATAATAACTGAAGAAAGTTATGTACATAAACTACTTTACCTTTGGAGCTATGAAGAAGTACTTTCTTCAACTGCACTGTGCCACTCTCCTTCGCATCGGGAGATTGCCTCGTTTTTTAGCTCCGGAAAAGAGCTTCGGTTACAATTTTAAGAGATTCCAATTCAATTGCAAGTTAGTTCGACTTACACAGATGATGTTGATGCCGATGTAGGTAAATAAATGACATTGGTGTTTTATTTACTTTGTAGAAAACTTATTGTTTTAATTATTATAGCAGTTCAAGTAAATAGATAAAATGAAATAACTTTTAGTAGCCGCCAATGGCTCGCACTTTACTATAACTCACTTCAACTGTATTCTTTTTCATCTTATAGTATTTTCTCATACTTCGAATTGAAACCGCTTTCAGTAAGACCCCTATTTTTTACAGACAATCCAATCACGAGTTCAATCAAGACAAAATCCCGTTCTATTTCAAAGCTTTGATTTACCAACCGAAGTTGCAGTACCGAATAAATAATATCGCTGATACAAAGCAGCTCCAACAAGATAGAGCGGGAAACGTCACGAAAGTTAAGGGAGCTCACAGACGAGCGACAATGTGTCAGCGACTGCTTGCGATGTTTGCGCACTAAGATGCATTAAGCTGTCATGACATGTTGACGCTCTGACTATATACATTAGTGACTGCCCGTCTTCGAGAGTCGCGATGCATCGGCGACTGTCGGTGACGATCGGCGGTAAATTCCCTGTACGTCGGCGACCGTCATCTAATTTGAATATCTGTCATCGGCGATTATCGGTGACTGTCGCTAAATTAAGGACGAAGCACACTTATCAACACGAAAACGGGTAATAAACGTATCAACTCGAGTCGGACAGTTTTCTTTGTATAAAACTCTGTCTGCAACGCACACTTATCCACATCGTAATGTGGATAAGTATGCGTTGTGCAAACAGTCATCTCTTTCCGGGTTGATAAGTCGCAAGCAGTCGCCAACTTGTCGCTCGTCTATAAGCTCTCTACGGCAACAGATTTCTAGCAAGATAAAACAGCTGCTGTAAACAGTTTAAAGTTAACTTATGGTGACGTTCTGTAGTGACAAACGTCGACTGAGATCTGCAATAGATTCCCGTAAGCTGTGCTATTTGTACTGAGCGGCGGCACATAATGCGGGATTTTAGTGGAGGGTAGTGAAGGTTTTTCAAATGCTATCTTGTGCGCATCTACATACGAGATTAACTGTCACGGGAAGCTCACGAGTGATGGGGGGAAAGAAAAAGGAATGGATATGAGCCTATTAATCCAAGATGAATGCTTCTTGATGATTTTGAATTAGCCAGTTCCTCCGTGGTTGAGGTTTCCGGGTGAAGCTCGCTTCCACCTTCAGCCTGATCGTCACTTACCATCAGGTGAGATACAGGCCAAGAGCATCCTCGTTGTGGATAAAAAAAAATAGTTTCAGTTCGAACTCCGTCCACTGCTGAACATAGACCTCCTCCAATGCGTTCCATGTTGATAGATTGGTAGCGGCCTGCGTTGCGATTGCTTAGGATATAAGAAAGATCGAAATGCCTATCGTCAGAGACTACCTACTTTCATCATCATCAGTCATCATCATTTCAGCCACAGAACGTCCACTGCTGAACATAGGCCTCCGCAGAGACCACTTTACGACAGTCAATTGAGCAGAACGCAAGGAGCGTCGATGAAAAGACGACCTTACGAAAGAAGGGTTAAGACAAAGGAGGAGATTGTGCTTTATGTTGTTTCTTGAAGGAGATTCCAGAAGTGGTGTTCCAATTGCTAAAATCACGAAGATAACTAAGAGACTTGATTCGATAAATTCAAACAAATAATCTGTGAGGTAAATGTTACTTATTTCTTTCGTGTATTTTCTCTTATTAAAACTCTGAATATTTGATACAAATAACTTACAGTAAACTCCAAAATAGGTACAATTCACCTTAAAATAAATACTTTATTTCCAAACAATATCTTCGACCCAGTCGATGAAGCTGGACACGCGGGTGTAGATGCCCGGAAGATTGGGCAGCGCGCAGCCGATGCCGAATGACGTCACGCCCACGATATAATACATCCGCCCAGTGGTGGTGGGGGGGAGTGGGATCTTTATCTGAAGAGGCCTCAGATCATAGAAGGGAATAGATGTGAAACGGGGGCGTGGCGCGTGTCTCCGCGATATGCCCAGAAACGAACATCGGCCGCGTAGCTAGGTTAGTCGCGATTCAGTCGTACTAAGGAAATGTTCTCCGAATTTTTTGGATAATGCGTCGTTACGTGCAATAAAACAAGTGAAACGAAGAACTACAGGAACAATGGAGTCATTTACTACATGTAAGTATTGCAAATCCATTGGTATTTTGGTTATAAATAAAAAAAACTTAACATTTTTACGAACGAATTCAGTGCCGTAACAGTTACTGCGATATCGAAATCAGTGGTGATAAAAATTCTAACACACTTGTACATTGACGATTTAGTTAGCAACCACTTTATGTCATGCTCAACTACTGCGCGATGTATTTAATTTCTTCCGATATCCACTGTCGTGTGAAAATACACAGTACGGCCGCATGTGCCGGTCGTAACATAGTGCCGTGCTCGTGTTCTAATGCGGTTTCCTATTATCGATAAATAGAAGTAAATTATAATTTTCTATTTTGTAATTTTATAAAAAAAATTATGTGTTACTTGCGATTATAAGATTTTACAAAAAAAATAATAACAGTAGAAGTAATTAGTAACTGTCAACTATGTAATTACTATAAGAGCTAGTTGAAAGCCTAATATAGGCATTATTTTTGATAAACATATGCGGTACGCAGATCGCCATAATTAATCCTTCAAGGCCCGCGAATCTAGACACAATAGATAATCAATAGTTATGACATTAATTAATGCCGTCTGGGACTCAAGCGGTTAAAAAGTAAATGCGTGATAGTAGTTAATAATAACGTATAATAATAAAAAGGTTTTCATACATAATCATTTTGTGAAACCAGTTTCGAGCCTTGCCCCTAGCGATTTAAAGTATCGATATCTTGTCGACTTCATTTTATCTTTGTTCTCTCACTAGTTTTCAAAGTGTGCGTCACATCACGCGGCCATTGATTGGCCATAAGGCACGCCTTCTGGCCAATCACAGCACTTTTAAGCCGGTTGCACATGTTGTCGTAGACTCTCAGTCGCTTTGTTTTTACACAGTTGAATGTGTGTGTGGGAGCTGTGGTGGGGGAAATGTGGGGACACTGGTTCTCGTTGTAGTTACGCGCGACTTCATATCTATTCTCTTTCTATGATCTGAGGAAGAGGCCCTCCTGAGTCACCCTGGAAAGAAAATAGGTATGAGTGGTTTGCATGACAAATGTTGTATGGAGTGTCTTCAAAAGTAGTTCATTCGTTCGTTCGTTTCAGTCATATGACGTTCACTGGACAAAGGCATCCACCAAGGATTTCCAAAATGACCGCTCCTGCGCCGCCCACATCCAGGCACCTCCCGCGACCTTCACCAGATCGTCGGTCGACCTACCTCAAAAGCAGTGCCTAGGTTATTCTGAATCACCCCCATGTTTGTTGTAATGTTACGAGTAAGATCATTGTGATCTTGTCAAGACAATATTGTATGGGAAATTCTGTATTTTTTTTTAATTGGCTTTCTTAGATAGTTATTTTAGTTCGTACCATGACATTATTCTGCTTTTTTCATTCCTAAAGAGTGTGTTGATCATAATATAATTTGTCTTTTTTTTATTATAAAACTGTATTAAAAAAGCGCACTGTAACTTCGTGTGTTAATATGAAGTTTTTTAGCATTTACCTATGTTCATATTCATACGTGGCTCCCATTTCTAACCCTTACCACGTAACGCACGCGTTACGGAGGCCGATACATTCCATTCACGTAAACGCGAGTAAGTACGCGTCATCTAATACCTCTGAAGTTTGTTTGTATGAATATTCGCGTTCGTTTTGGAACAGGTATTTTTAAAATACACATTTAGCTTGTGAAGTCACGTGTCATGTCCATTGTGAATCAGAAATATTTTAGCAATTTTAACGAGAATAATGTGGACTGTTTTGTGTAGTGATGCAAATCGAACCTTATTGGAATACCTACCAAAAGTTGCTACCTTGTTTTGTGTGTTCGTGAACAGAAATAAAACAAGACAGTGCAACATCACTTCATATTATCGACCTTTATTAGGACCATTTTAATTCTAATTTCACAGGAAGCTGAAAGACTAGGCAAGTTTCAAAACTCGTTAAAATTTCATATGGACATCATCTTTAGGCCCATCTCGTTCGTTCGATCATTCCAGCATAATGTCGTCCACTGCTGGACAAAGGCCTTCCTCGAGGATTTCCACAACGACCGTCTCCCGCATCCAGGCACCTCCCGCGACCTTCACCAGATCTTTGGTCCACCTAGTAGTAGGCCCATCTACCTCTGAATGATGTAATGGTGAACACTGGGCTTACTCAAGAGCAGGGTAAGCAGGATGACCAGCGTGCCGCGCGAGTGCGTGCACCCAGTGTGGACGCACCATAATATGCAAATAATGGGACACCCTATGTAAAAGCCATAATTAAAAATACATACCTGGCAAGCATCAACACCGCCAGCCAGTTTCCCCGCGCAGAGCTGGTGATCCTGCATCCCGCACCAGTGCCGGTTGCAGGAAGGCTTCAGCAGTTTATCACACAGCTCCGATTCGAAGACATCCACCACCGCCGCTTGAAGGTCTGGAGCCGTTGTTCTGCTGACTGGAAAATAATTAGACATTTTAGGCACATCACAATCATCAGGTTTTAGTCTTTCCTGCAGGAACACGATCCTCTCCAATTTCATCATCATCATCATCATCTCAGCCATAGGACGTCCACTGCTGAACATAGGCCTCCCCCAATGCTTTCCATGCTGCCCAGTTGGTAGCGGCCTGCGTCCAGCGCCTTCCTGCTACCTTTATGATGTCGTCCAATTTATCAGAAGCAAATGAAGAGTTTGGCCTACACTCCCTACGATGGCTGGCTAGACAGGTTGGGGAGGCCTGATGTTCGCATATGTCTCCCTTGGTTCATCATCATCATCATCATCATCTCAGCCATAGGACCACTGCTAAACATAGGCCTCCCCCAATGCTTTCCATGTTACCCGGTTTGTAGTGGCCTGCGTTTTCCGGTACGCGGCCTCCACTCCAAAACCTTGCTGCTCCATCGGCCGTCAGTTCTGCGTTCTATATGCCCTGCCCATTACCACTTCAGCTTGCTAATCTAATTGTCGGGCTATGTCAGCGACTTTAGTTCGTTTACGGATCTCCTCATTTCTGATTCGATCTCATAAAGAAACACTCCCTTGGTTGCTTTGATTTATTATTTACTACAGAATCATAAGATGCAACTAAGAATATGAAGATGCAGTGTTTATTTTAATAACTGTACCTCTTCCAATAATAATACTCGTATAATTTCAAGGACTTACACGAAGTCACGATTGTATAATCATCTTGTGTTTAAACGTTATTATTACAGCTCTAAGGCGGTTATCACACTGCGCCGCGCTCCGCCGCGAAACGCGTGATTTTCATATAAGAAATCACGCGCGCGGACGCGTTGTCAGTGTGAAGTGCCGCGCGTGTTTTCTATACAAACTGAGGTACTTGCATGCAATGATTAAATCTGTCGCCCCGCGCTCCGCGGCGGAGCGCGGCGCAGTGTGATATCCGCCTAACAGGCCCTTAAATCCAAAATATACTCTATCCTTTAATCTGCTAAGAAGATATTTGAATTGTCAGTTAAAATAAAAAGTAGGAATTATAGAACATACGTTTCTTATCTACCTTCTTACACAAGTTCGAACTTCTAGTTTACAAAACTCTGGGGCTTAAAAAGTTAAACTATCGTTGAACACTTGTTCAACTCAGCCTTAGTATGGAAATGACATTTAATTTTTAATAACAATAATACCATGAATGTTTACATACTAAGGCTGGGTTGCACCATCATACTTTAACTTTGACAAACGTCAAAAATCTGTCAAATTCCATACAAAAAGCACCGGTTATCGTCATAGTTACCGTTAAAGTTAGGTGGGGACTGGTGGTGGCCATCTTACTTTAACCGTAGCTACGCGTAGCTATAACGATAACCAGTGTTTCTTGTATAGAGTTTGACAGATATTTGCCATTTGTTAAAGTTGAAGTAAGATGGTGCAACCCAGCCTAAAAGGTCATTCACTTATTTAAATTAAATTACCTTACTAGTTTTGAACTATCTTTCCTCAATATACAGGGCAAGCGAGCCGGACGAGTTAAGTTTCCAACACAAATGTACGGACAAGAAACACTTGTACCTTATTAAAGTGTAATAAGGCCGATTTTTCAACAACAATGTGTATGTAGCCTGATGCTGACGCTGTCAGTATACAAGGACAATATAATTTTAGTGATAATGACCCCAATAAACATGGTTACTTATTGCAAAAACCAGACTTTCAAGTATGACAAGGAAAAATATTCATACTTAATGTAATAAAACTCACATTATTTTCCAAGTAGACTTCTATTTTCTTCAGATACTCGTTACAGGTTCCAGGCACGTCTGTCCACGACAACGGCTCCAGCAAAAGTGATTCGATTCGCCATGTTTTTATCCCTCCTCAATTTAGCAGCCGGTGTTGCCAATAAAAATATTTAAGTTTTAGCCTTGTTTCCACTAGGGGGCACTTTGTGCGCACTAGTGAAAACAAGGCTTTATTCCATCGACCGTAGTTTTTAAAATTTAGCACGGTGTTGCCAGTAATAAAAATATAAATATTCGTTCGGAAATAGAAAATTTTAATGAAACCTAACACTCGTCCATCCTGACGCAGTGCATGTCCTCATGCACTGGCAAACCTAACACATGGCCAATCGAATCACCTAACAATGTTATGAATTATATTTATTATTTCAAAATGTACTAGTTATCAAATCATAATAGAACCTTGCAAACCCTCCTTCTTGCAAGTTACAACATCATAAGTCTTATTATCTTGCAAACCCTCCTTCTTGCAAGTTACAATAAATAATTTACAAATGAATAGCTTGCAAACCCTCCTTCTTGCAAGATTCATTGTAACCAATGTCATTCAGAACAATAATAATTAAAACTGAATATCTTGCAAACCCTCCGTCTTGCAAGTTACAATAAATAATATCAAATGAACATCTTGCAAACCCTCCTTCTTGCAAGTTACAATAAATCATTAACAAATGAACATCTTGCAAACCATCCTTCTTGCAAGTTTCATTGTAACTAATGTCGTTTAAAACCAAGTTATTTAAAGCTGAATCCTCTTTCTCATGACTATTTCATCTTTACTTAAAATCAAACTATCCATTACTTGTTTTTATTTATTATAGTTTATTCATTAACTCAAGTAGCGACCTATATATTATTTATTTATTCATTATTTATTATCCAATCACATTTACCTTATATGTAATGTAGTAGATATATGTATAACTTATTAATTCCACTAACAAAACAAATCTTTCATGCGTAACTAAATGTGTTCTCCAAACTTATTAAACGTAATTAAAACAACCCCTTTTTATTTAGAACTTCTAACAAGGTAAATGACTAAGAGCAAGAGCGCTACAAACAATAATTGTTACCTAGCACATATCTGCATAAACGTACAGAATTAGAAAACATGTTTACTATTATCAATTTGTAAAGTGGTCAATCAGTTAAGTACGCAATACAGCTTATCCGATTTAGTACGCTAATAATAAAGTAAAATCACCGGTGAGATGGAAATTATTAGTATGAATATTCTTGTTTATAATAAAATAATAAAAATTTAAGTTCATCAAAAGTAAATAAATGATTCATTTCATTCATTTCATTTCAAATCTCCCCTTTCTTTTTATAATTATTTACATGTACAATAAAAACAATTACTTACATTAAGTACTATAAGTATACAATATATTAATAAACAAACTAATGATTACTTTCAGTGTCACTCGCAATAGAACTATTATCTTCAGCATCCTTATCCTCATTGCCCTCATTTACATCTAAAGCGGCTACGTGAACCCAGGGTAACATTCTATCAGCAGCGACGGTAGTCTGGCGTTTGTTCCTAGTACTGCTCAGACCAGGTATAGAAGCTAACCGATATCGATCGTTGCCTAACACAGTTACTACTCGGTAAGGTCCAATATAAGGAGACATCAGTTTTTTGCTCTTTCCGTCATTCGAGAAGCATGTTCGAGTAATTTTAACAAGTTCTCCCTCCTTATATATCCTAGCTGGACGTCGATTTTTATCGTAAGCTTTTTTTTGTTTTTCCTGTTCCTCATCAATCCTATCTTTAACCGATTCCCGTATAGTTGTCAAATCCGTATTTTCACGAGTCTCATGCACAATCTCATTCATTCTAGGATCTAATTCAGAGTTCATACTTGGCCCAAACATAATCTCTGCCGGCGTCCTACCTGTAGTTTTCTGACGAGTGTTATTCATTCCCCATTGCACTCTACCTATTTTGTCATCCCAGACTTTCTCATCAAAGTTAAGATTCTGGGCAGTCAAAGAGCTAATAATAGTGCGATTGCACCGTTCCACTTGCCCGTTAGACCTCGGACTCGCAACCGCATTCAGAACATGTCGAATCCCCTTATCCAGACAAAATTTCTTAAAGGCGTGCGAAGTAAAACACGTTCCACGATCACTTATTATTCTGTCTGGATTACGAAACGTATAGAATATATCTTCGAGTACTCTGATTGCGGTTTGAGTCTTAGTATTACGGACAGGCCTGATAAATATGAATTTTGTAAAAGAGTCGACCACAACAAGGAGATATGAATTCCCTCTATTGGATCGCACAAAGGGCCCAAGGTGGTCTATATGTACAGTATGGAAAGGAACTTCTACTTTAGGTATAGTATGCAACTGTCCCTCATTCGTACTAACCTTTTTAGAATACGCACATTCTATACAAGCCTGAACGTACTTTTTGACGAATTTGGACATTTTGGGAAACCAGTATGTTTTCTTAATTCGTTCTAGAGTCTTCTCGATACCAAAATGTCCAATTTCGTCGTGATTCATACGACAAACTTGCCACCTTGCCCCTTTGGGCACCACCCAGCGCAAATCTGTTTTGTCCCCATTTACACACTTATATAGTTTATTGGTTTATTGTCCCTAATCAGATAGTTGTCTTTTATATATTTTAGACCATCTATATCCATGTTAGAATCGATGATATTACGAATTCGATTAAGTTCAGAGTCTCCTAGTTGCAAAGTTTGAAGCCAGTCCTGACCCGTGATTTGCATGACGCTTGGATATGGATCTGTCTCTGTTGTCACATAAGAGTGTTCAGTGGGGTTACGAGACAACGCGTCCACATGAGCCATTTTGGTGCCTGCCCTATATTCAATGTTACATTGAAATTCTTGTAATAAGAGCCACCAACGGGCTATGCGTGGAATCAGATCACGCTTGGAAAATGTTGAGCGCAAAGCGCTACAGTCCGTAACTATTTTGAAGTTTTGCCCTAACAGATACACTCTGAATTTCTTTAGGGAGCACACCACAGCCAGCGTTTCCAACTCAAAAGCATGGAAGTTCTTTTCCTCTGGTGACGTTTGGCGGCTGTAATACGCCACGGGCTGAAAACTGTCACCATCACTAGACTTCTGTAACAGAATTCCACCTATACCAACCCTGCTGGCGTCAGTGTGTAATTCTGTCACAGCAGTTGGGTCAAAGTTAGCTAGTATGGGCCTATGGACTAACCTATCCTTGAGAGTCTGAAACGCTGCCTGTTGGTCCTCAGTCCATACCCATTCTGCGTCCTTTTTAAGCAATTTGTTTAGGGGATGCGCTAGTGCGGCAAAATTGCGAATAAACTTCCTAAAGTAGCTTACTAGCCCTAAAAATTGGCGGACCGCGTGCACATTAGTGGGACATGGAAAATCGACTACGGATTGAATTTTCTTATCACCAGGTCGTATACCCTCTGAACTGATCTCATATCCTAAATAATTGATTTTGGTTTTAAGGAAATCGCACTTCGACAAATTTAATTTCAGATCTGCTTCCTCTATTAATCGTAGGACTCTCTCCAGTCTTTCCAAGCATTCATCCACACTTTTTCCGTATATTAAAATGTCATCAATATAAGCAGTTGCTTCAGAAAATCTAGCTGACCCTAAAACTTTATTCATCATTCGTTGAAAAACCGCCGGCGCGTTTGCCAGCCCGAAGGGCATACGGTTAAATTCGTATTGCCCATCCGGGGTGACAAACGACGTCAGCTGTTTAGAGTCATCTGATAAAGGCACCTGATAATAGCCAGAAGACATGTCTAACGATACGAAATATGCCTGTCCTGACAGCCTCGCAATCTCGTCTTCTATCACTGGCATTGGGTACCGTTCTTTCACAGTTATAGAGTTTAGCTGCCTATAGTCAACACACAACCTTTGTCGTCCATCTTTCTTTCGCACCAGAATAATAGGACTGGCATATTCCGAAACCGACTCTCGTACAATCCCTGCCTCTAACATTTCTCCAATCATTTCCCTAACCTGTTCACGTTCCTTGTGAGACAATCTATACGGTCGATATACTACGGGCCGCTTACTATTCAATTCTATGTGCATTTCGGTGATATTAGTGCACCCTAATTCTTTCAAAGATGACGCAAAACAATGTTCATATTCCCTCAATAGTTGTAGTAATTTTTGTTTGTGTTCGTCGCTAATTGTACTGCCTATATGAACCTGCTCGATGTCTATGACATTGTTTTGTGTTTGAGCGACATCATTAGTCACACGCGTAAGGCGTTTTACCACATTGACTTTAATACCCCTCCCGAATATAACCCCTTCGCGAAACTGACAACTCTTTGATACAGGAGTTATGTACACATAGAGCTTTCCTCCTCTTACTTCGTACACACCCCCATTGATCTTAAATTGTTGGGTGGGTTTCCCCACTATCCTAGTATTTAACAAGATGGTTCCATTTGTGATCGAGTTTGTACATGCCCTAACGGCAGCTGGACCGTAAATATTGCTACTAGTCATGCTGTAAACTGTAATAGAGGTATTTTCCATGATATCGGTATTTGAGAATGGAAGCTCGGTGGCTACGTTTGTGAACTTTAATTGTTGTGCGTCCTTATATACAACAATATGCGGCTGTTCAGTATAAGATTGTCCCACCAGCAACGGATAATCAAGTAATTTATCATCAACTAGGTGACATTTCACACGCGCATCCACACCATCAATGTTGACATTCACTTCAACACTACCTAACGACTGAATTATGTTATTGCCAAAACCCTTAAGCGGTGTAGAACAAGTATTGTCACACGACAACCCTAAAGTTGTTGCAATAGATTGTGAAAGTAACGTAACTTCACTGCCGAAGTCAATAAAAGATTTAAATGGGATGTCATTTACCCTACATTCCTTAATAAATTTTGAGTTGGTCCCTGACATTGAAATGCTCATTGTCTTGCGTGCGGGAACTACACTATCATTAGTACCAACGTGTTCAGATCTATTTGTACAATTATCTGACTTGTGGCCTATTCTACGACACTTCGTACATTGAATTAGTGGTTTCGGACATTTTAAGTATGGGTGTCCATTTTCCTTGCAGTTAAAGCAGTATAACTGTGTATTATTGCCACTAGGCTTGATTGGGCGGAGAAGGGAGCTATTCCTCGAATCGTTAGATCTAGTTTTAAAGTTATTGCGGTCAAACGGTTGCTGGCTTTCTTTATTACTCATTAAGAATTGAAGTAACTGTTCGGGTTGCGTACAACGTAATGCATTAGCACTAGATCGCATAGTTTTATCGGTTAACCCATGTATAATACAGTCTACCGCTCGCTTGCCTTCAATGTCACACTGGTTTAACAGGGCCAACTTTTCATAAAAATATACTTCTAGGGGTTCATTGTACCTACTCTTTCTTTTCAGCATATCCTCCAAGGATTGGCCATAATTCTGTTCGAAAGGAAAAGCATTCAAAAGTTTTTGTTGCCACTCAGTCCAACTAAATAATATGGAATTTAAACTTTCGTACCACGTTTTAGCCAATCCTTGGAGTTTTTGCATCGCGAAATGAATTACTGTTTTTTCATCCCAGCCGTACACCGTAGCACACTCATTCACCTTCTTAAGCCAAATATCTATGCGTTGACTCTTTGAAGAAGGGTCAAAGTCTGGCAGAATATTTTTAGAGTGTATATTGTTACTATGCATCTGAGTGGGTAGGGTGGACGGCTGAGACTGATTCTTAACGTTACTAAGTGAATTTATCATATTAATCACGTCCCTAGCAGAAAAAGTTGGGCTTTCTGACCTTTTAGACTTCTGAGCTGGGGCGCCATCCTCGATGAATTCTCCGATGCGTGCCCGGCGAAACTCCGAGCTGCGCGACCGGCGGGTACCCCTGCGTGCGCGTCGCTCCTCACTTTCTCGTTCTCCCCGACGTTGCTGCTCACGATGATAGTTGCGGCCGCGGCTCTCCCTTTCCGATGCCATCCGGTGCAGCTGGCTCCGTTCTCTCCGTAGTTGGTCCTCCAGGTCCCGTATGCGTTGACGTTCACGTTCTAGGTCTACATCCTTCTTAAGTAAACTTCTGTCACGTTCCGTACTTCTCAGTCGGCTTCGGCTGCGGTGGCTTCGGCTACGGTAGCCCCGGCTCCCTCGGCGAGTACGGCTGCGACTGCGTCGCATCGATTCTCGGCTACCACCAGCTGTTTGTTTTTCAGGCGTCTTCAAACGGCGCAGCGGTGGTAATTCATCATCGTGCGGCATTATTCTGAAACTCGAAAACGTAAGCTATGTATTTGTCCTTTATTAAATACTTGATATCCTGTTATCTCGAAAACGGTGCGTCCTAGCGCAAAAATAACAAAATTTTGGCCCCCGTAGACCCCATACTGAGCACAGGTCTCATTATACAAGTTAACAAAAATGACCTTCGAATGACCTTTCAAGTTTTCTAAAAATTAAAACTGTAATAAATACCAATATTTAGTTTTAAAGTGTTATAAAATGCAAAAAGAAATGTTTTCAGCTACCTACGTAAGTAATTAAAGTGCAAAAATAAGAAATAAATAAAAAATACTGTAAGTGGGTACATGCCACTTCTGAAATGTAATAAAACTCACATTATTTTCCAAGTAGACTTCTATTTTCTTCAGATACTCGTTACAGGTTCCAGGCACGTCTGTCCACGACAACGGCTCCAGCAAAAGTGATTCGATTCGCCATGTTTTTATCCCTCCTCAATTTAGCAGCCGGTGTTGCCAATAAAAATATTTAAGTTTTAGCCTTGTTTCCACTAGGGGGCACTTTGTGCGCACTAGTGAAAACAAGGCTTTATTCCATCGACCGTAGTTTTTAAAATTTAGCACGGTGTTGCCAGTAATAAAAATATAAATATTCGTTCGGAAATAGATAATTTTAATGAAACCTAACATTAATAATCTAAAAATAACCTGTATTGTTTTATGCAGATTAACAAGGAAAATGAATTCAGTGAGTACTAGGTAGATACAACATGTATCTGTCTGAACTTAACGCATCTTCGTTTTTGTCCTTATTGGCAACTAAGAATAGAAACATACCGTTAATAACCTATTATATTAACTCATCATACGATCTAGACTATTATTGACTAGATTTTGCCCTCGGTTTCATCCACGTGGATTTCAGTTTTAAGGTAACTTAACTTAACTTGCATGCAAGATTGCCACAATAAATTGGCACCCACTCTACAAGTAGATAATTTTAGCCTAAAGAAGCATAACCTAATTCAGAACTTAGCTTAATTCTGAATCGACCTAGTTTGATATCTATCTTTCATACCTGTATCTTATAATACTTGTATCTTCCATACCTTTTTTTTTTCACGGGGAAAAAATGCGTTAAATAGCATACCTACCCTGCGGGGACAGTGTAGGTTATGTGGGACTCACCAAGTAAGACGGACGAGGCATACCCACTAAAAAGACCCCGGTGCTCCGTCACTCGCCATAAGTAAGAGGAAACTGTGGGTTTCCGGACAAAGCCTTCTCTACCACAGCCCCTCCCGGCGATTGCCTGCCTACACGGCGGGCCCTACAAGCCCCCCAGGACGGGGGGCGACAGAAGCACCTGGGAGCACACAACTGTTCCCGTCCGAGGGTGGTAGTGACCTGTGCAATGCTGGCGGTGGCGCCCCCGTATCTTACATACCTGTTTCAACAACACCCCATCCGGTCAATGTCGCCTTCTGCCCAATCAAAGGACTGCTCTCACCACTCCAAAGGCAAGCAGGTTGTACGTAGTTGTCAAATTGCACTTGATTCTGCAACTCCATCAGAGCTATGTCGTAATACTTCTTTGGGGCTTTGTAATTCGGATGCTCTATTATACGCTTGATGATCGCCGTGACTGGTACCGAGTCGTTGGCATACTGAAAAGTAATACATTTATTTAGAAGGTTTACTTAGAAAGTAACCAAGATAAATCTACACTCAAAACAAAAACTTTGACCAGGGTGTATTGCCAGTGATGACATACGGATCTGAGACGTAGTCGTTTACTTTAAATTGGCCCCATAAGAAGGCTCTAGGTCACCCAAAGGACGATGGAGCGTGCTGTGCTCGGAGTTTCCCTGCGTAATCGAATCGAAAGATAACTTACACTATCAGCAATATTATTAGATCCCAATCTGACGATCTTGGGCACTACATCGGCTACACTCGTGTCTCGCTCAGATGCCTTCGTGCAATGTGCAGCAGTCAGCACGAATTTGTCGCTGATGAGTGAACCTCCGCATTTGAAGATCCACGTGCCTACAGCCGCCTTCCAGCCTATGGCGCCCTGGTAGGATAAAATAAGTATCAGAAATTGGCAAATGCCAGAACAGCCTTTGAATAAGATAAAGTTAAAAGAAGATAGTAGAAGAAAGGTAGAAGTAGATAGAAGAAACACCGCAGCATGTGCTCATGGAGTGCAGTAGCGTGGAAGAACAACGGGCTCAATTTCTTCGATCACCATCGTCGCTACAGGAGGCCTGCAGCAGCCTAGACGGGCTGCTCGCCTTCTGGGGGGATCTGGGGTGGTTGGAGTAGGAAGATAAACCACAAATCGCGCACAATGGCCCAATCATGAGGCTAAGTGCGGTATTCGATTGCCCTGCAAAACTAACTAACTAACTAAGATAAAGTTACGTTACGTAACGTACACTTAGTATGCTTTTTTTCTTACCATGTGAGGGAATTCTCCAGGTTCCGCACTTTTTCCTCCAATGGCAAATTGGCCTCCAAGGGCGATTGGACCAGGGTGTCTAATATTGTAGGCCACACCTGAAAATGTTTAAGTCTTTGGTGAGCTCAGTGAAAAATAAGACGGTAGGTCCTATCAGTTTCTAAACACTGTCAATTCGGTATCAATATTATATTTGGCTTTATTTGTTTGCAAAATAGTTTATTTCTTTTGACCTTTAAGTAGTTATTTAATTTTATTAAATTAAGCCAAGTTTCATTGTAATTTTATTCTTTTCAGAGATCATAGTCTGAGCCATAGTCGGAGAGTCCTGCACCTGGACATGAGCTCCTCTGGCTTACCTGGAAGTCTTTAAATAGACTTCTGACGCAGGTTCCTCAGTCAATGAAGCACATGCTGCCCAAACAACTGCACGCAGGAAGATTTAGCGAAGGCTTCTGACAACGCCACTCTTGTAGCGGAGTATTGGGCTGACACTGTATAGGTTTGTTGTCAATACGACAAGAAGAGAAGAAAAGCCATTCTACCACATAATGTTAAACACAAAAACAACAGCAATACGTACATGCGTCCTCACTCTTTTTTGTCTCCGCACGAACTTTAATGTCATAGATGTGTTCATAGCATTCTGAAAAGTCAGCATTGTCAATTAATTAATGAAGTAAATTATTTCAATGTAAATTAGTCTCCGTTAAATATTTAACGAATCCATACTATTGCTCGTGGCACCTAACGCATTGATTACATTTGGTAAATAAATGCTCTACTACATTTATGTTTATTAATTTTAACATCAAAATATTGATGCTGAAATTAGCCTAGTAATGTATTGTAAGAACTTTCCAATATAATAATAGATAGAGGCAGACTTTGATCATAAATAGAATATAATATAAGAAAAAGAAAGAGGCAGATGCCCAGACGAGGGTAAAAAGGTACTAACTCATTTCGCTGAGCCTTCGACCTGGCCTGTTAAAGTCCTTCACTTCAGGCTTGTACATATTCAGGCAAGGATTTGGCTCTACAGTTGTAGTCGTCGGCGTTGTTGGCTCAGTTGATAGTTTCTGACTTTCAGAATTCCTCTGAAATAGAAACAAACATAAAATAAAATAAAATTGTTATACGCTACGGAAAAAATCTTTTATTTTCACTAATTTCCAAAATGTTTCGTTCCCAAAGTCAACGTACAAGATTTTCAATTTCTGGAAGGAAAATTAACCTCTATGATCTTTTGCAATCCAAAAAACCGGTCCAACGAGTAATCATAATCATTGAGGTAAAACCCTCTGGGAATTTCGACAGTAAAAATTCCTATTCCAAAACAACATTAGTTGTCGTTCGTCGTCGTCGTCGTCGTTTCAGCCAAAAGACGTCCACTGCTGGACAAAGGCCTCCCCCAAGGATTTCCACAAAGATCGCTCCTGCGTTAAACAACATTAAACAAGTTTTAATTTATAAAATAAAACATTATAATTAAGTCACTTACATCCAATGGTGTTTCATCACCGTCAGTGCCCCAATTCCAGCCTGTCTCTTGCTATGAACAAATAATAAAATATTTATCTATACAAAGGAAACTAATGCTACCTTTCATTCCTATAGGATACCACTGTTGAACTCTTTTATTAACCAGGCTCTAGGATTGACAGTTTGGAAAACTGTCGTCTCATTTCATCTTTGTGTAACATTTGACAGAAATAATGTAATTTTGATGTAAACAATTTATAAACAATAATACTGTAAAGTTTCATCAAAATCCATTCAGTAGTTTTTGCGTGAAAGAGTAACAAAGATACAAACATCCAAACTTTCGCATTTATAACATTTGAAGGATGACTTCACAAGAGGCTCTCAAGAACCCCTATAGACTACAGACATTTTATCATCCGATAGTTAGATCGGTTCTTCTACTGCATATGAATCGCCGTTATCAAATCGGTGTAATGGGCGCACTTTCACACATGTTGTTCATACTGATTGACAGCCAGACTAAACTATCGGCTGACAAAGTCTAAAGCTGGGTTGCACCATCTTACTTTAACTTTGACAAACGAGAAAAATCTGTCAAAATCCATAAAAAAAACGCCGGTTATCGTTATAGTTACGGTCAATGTTAGGTAATGCAACTCAGCCTCAGTCCGCGGGTAGTCCAAATAGTCATTTAAAAGTATTTCTCTAATTTTGATACTTACTCTTTTCTCTCTTCGAAGTGTCTCCACATCGTCCGCAGTGAAACAATTGGTTGCAACTACAAACAAAATAAATGTTCGACTCAATTGCGGTTTTGTGATTTTACCTACCTTATGTGGGTAATTCTAATAGGTGCCATAGTGCAACAAAAAAGTAACTACTCGTACTATACGAAAGTTAATCGAAATTAAAAAAGCAACACAACACTCATTATGTTATTCTGCATTGTCAAGTTGTTCTTTCACTTAAAAAGCCACATAAAGTATGTAATTAACTGGTAAAAATCCAGAATACCTAATAACATAAACAGAATCACTACACTTCTCATGACTACACTAAGAGTTCACAAGGATCTGCTTATTTAAAATACTTAAACTGTAGGTGTACGTGCTATTCACTGGTAAAGGCAATACATACTAAATTAACATGTCGAAAACAAGTTTCGAGGCGTCGAAGCACAATAAACATAAATACCTAACTGTATTCTACAGTTCGAGTCTTGTCCTCGGGTAATCACCGTGACACTGGTGGTGACACGGCGTCCTTGTAGTCCAGTCAACGAATGCTTTTCACGGTGTAGAGGGAATCATCTTGGGGACTTCGTGATTTTATTTAGACTGGTTAGGAGGTGAACATATCAAAAGTCTCCGCCCTTAGCCCTTGAGCCGGGTTGAAAGGGGGGCTCAAAGGTCCCATTTTACGGTTTTTTGCTTAATCTGTCGCAACCTAAGTCTGTCGCCATAACAACAATGTTAACAGCATTATTGTGTTCTGGCAGCTAAGAGGTAAGATAGCCAGTTCCTCTGTGGTTGAGGATTCCGGGTGAAGCTCGCTTCCACCTTCGGCCTGATCGTCACTTACCATCAGGTGAGATACAGGCCAAGAGCTTCCTCGTTTTGGAAAAAAAAAAAACTCGCAAACTATGTGACCTAGAGACATGACCACTATTAACCAAAAAAAGGTAATTAAATTTTCTACAGGTGACTTACTCAAGTTTTTCTATATCTTGTATAGTTTTCGAGACATCTACTCTAGAAGATCTGTAACATTGGAAAAATTCTGGGCAAACATTCTAGACATGCGGTAGCTCATGTTCCGGTGAGGGGACTGCACCGTGTGTAGGTATAATTTAAATGAACCACTTTTGACCCCTCATCACTTTTACATTATCACGACGTCAATTAAATTAGGCACATAGGTAAATTAGCTTCAAATTTCATATACCTCAAACGGTTATTTAGGTATTGACGTCCAAAAATCAAGGCACGTCACAACTTGATTTTTCCTTTACCAAAGTGTACTCGTACATACATAAAAACCAAAATAAAATGCAATGCATCTTATAATAATTTATTTCCAAACAATATCTTCGACCCAGTCGATGAAGCTGGACACGCGGGTGTAGATGCCTGGTAGGTTGGGCAGCGCGCAGCCGATGCCGAATGACGTCACGCCCACGATATAATACATCCGCCCGGTGGTGGTGGGGGGGAGTGGGATCTTTATCTGGAGAGGTCCTCCTGAGTCACCCTGGAAAAGAAATTTTGCATAAAAAATGGGGTTAGTAGTAGTTTCGCACCATTTTCCTTCGCACGAATGTGCGAAACGTCCCCTTTCAATATTGTTTTTTTTTTAGTAGGCATTTCGCCCGGATGTATTAGAAGTATTAAAATCGCGTGCGAATCGACTCTTTTTTTAACTAGTAGTATGCGATTACTAGTTCTCAAAGGGGTCGATTCGCACCCGTTTTTAATACTTTTGATAAATCCAGGCGAAACGCCTACTAAAAAAAATTATTGAAAAGGGACGTTTCGCACATTCGTGCGAAGGAAAATCGTGCGAAACTACTACTAACCCAAAAAATGTTGTTTGGTATTCTC
Organism: Ostrinia nubilalis; assembly: GCF_963855985.1. NCBI lineage: Eukaryota > Metazoa > Arthropoda > Insecta > Lepidoptera > Crambidae > Ostrinia > Ostrinia nubilalis. Next base: position 13,035,138 of record NC_087103.1, read on the forward strand.
AAAAGTAGTGCTTATTTTCACCCGTATTCACAAACATTACTTTGGGGCCTCATAGTGCGCGTGGACGCACTGGGTCCCAAAAACCTATTCATAGACGATACTTCAGTGGTGACAAGCACTATGCGTCCCTTAGAATGAACGCAAAGCTAAGGTAGACAGGGAGCTGTATTACGAAACGCATAGTGTCTATTTACGTCAAAATTTTTAGGTTATTCTCGTTTTTGAGGTTTGTTTGCTTTATTTATGGTTGTATTCGATTAATATCATCTTACAATGGATTACAGTAGTGAAGAGTCATTTGATAATTTTATCAATGAGCAAAGTAGAATAAGTACCAGAAAAGTGATACGGGATTCCCAAAATCCCTTTGATTATTACAATTCAGACGAATTTAGTTTAGGTTTTCCAAAGATAGGGTACTTTTCATACTTTTACCACTGATAAAAGAAGACCTGAGCAAATTAACTGCGAGAGGCCTTCCAGTGCCACCTATATAGGTACCTACATATATCAGTTGCTAGTGGCAAATAAAACAAAATTTTTTATGAAGTTTTATTTTCATCAATCTTCAATGGCTAATTTAATTTTATGTATTTGTAACTCATGAATCTTTTTTTTATGTTCTAAAAAATTTTTTTCTCTTGCTATCAAAGGACATCATCCACGTTTCATATATTTTTGGTCCAAAATCAAAAGTGCCGGCCAACAAAAAAAAGTGCTGTATTCTGACAGAATACGTCTGCCTTAGCATTTGTTACTATGGCACCAAAGCCGTAGCTCCACTGTGCGTCGAGTATTTGAGATCTAAAAGTCATCGATTATTCATACATTTTTTGTTCAAAATCAAAAGTGTCGGCCAATAAAAAAAAAAGTGCTGTGTTCTGACAGAATACGTCCGCCTTAGCATTTGTTACTATGGCACCAAAGCTGTAGCACCACTATGCGTCGAGTATTTGAGATCCAAAATTCATCGACGATTCATACATTTTTTGTTCAAAATCAAAAGTGTCGGCCAATAACAAAAAGTGCTGTCTTCTGACAGAATACGTCCGCCTTAGCATTTGTTACTATGGCACCAAAGCTGTAGCACCACTGTGCGTCGAGTATTTGAGATCTAAAATTCATCGACGATTCATACATTTTTTGTTCAAAATCAAAAATGTCGGCCAATAAAAAAAAAAGTGCTGTATTCTGACAGAATACGTCCGCCTTAGTATTTGTTACTATGACACCAAAGCTGTAGCACCACTGTGCATCGTAGTATTTGAGATCAAAGTCAGTCGTTTCATATATTTTTAGAGCTCAAATACTACGATGCACAGTGGTGCTACAGCTTTGGTGCCATAGTAATAAATGCTAAGGCGGACGTATTCTATCAGAATACAGCACTTTTATTTTTTGGCCGGCACTTTTGATTTTGGACCAAAATGGATGATGTCCTTTGTTTCTCTTTGTAGCCCCAACTCGTGCAAAGCCTGGTCTTGTTGTATATTATTCAATGTGGTGCGTTTGATTCTTGTTTCTATCTTAATCTTCATTCTTGCTACTACTAATCTTAATTTCTTGATACCTGAAAAGCAAATTATGAATTTAATTCCTTTGAGTATACTCTGCTTAGTTATTCCTCATAAATCTACCTACTAATATTTTAAAAACATTACTTGCTATTGGGTGTTGAGAACGTTTGATTGATTCCTGAGAAAGTTCTTTCTTTCTTTGGGTCTTTAAATTATTCCAGCAGGTTTGCAGTTGATGTGCGAGCCTTTGTGAAACATAAATAATGGTTGAGAATTGTAAGTCACTGTTAATTTTCCCTGGCCTGCTTATTTGACTCGATATTTTAGAGAGGATAATAATAGGTATGCTTGTCTTCAATAATAGGCCGTTCTCTTATATTATAGCTACAATGAGCAGCTCTCTTTCGGAAGAAGAAAACGGCAGCTTTTTTGATCTGAAAAATAATGATTGAAACACATTTTCACTATTTTTATCTGCTCAAGACAGTGTTTTATTATTGAATGAAAATAAACAATAAAATCGAAGTATTCATACTAACCTGATAGTTGTAGTTTTATCCATATTTATTTAATTCACAAATCCACAAAATAACGACACATAAAAACCGTTGCACCGTTTGAATGACAGGAATGTCATGTCAGTTAGCGGAGTGAAGTGCGTAACATAAGCGAACCAATCACAGAACTCTTTTCAACACTCTGATTTTGCATAGTCAAGGGTCGTTTAAGTATTGTTTATGAATTGAACGGCTTGTCATATGGAACGCATTGAGAAATGTCTCATTTCGCATAGCGTTGCTGCTTTGCATAGGTAAGTATCGTTTGTGAATACGGGTGTTTGAATCATAACATGTTTATTACTTGTAAAGTGAGTATTTTAGCGTCTTGGCCCACTTTTAGCTTGGTCCACGGGCCAAGTAGCTGGATTGAATTTCTAAATATTTTTTCTTCCAGCAACTGGGTCCTCCATTCCAGAACCTTGCTGCCCCATTCGCCGTCAGTTCTGCGTACTATGTGCCCTGCCCACTGCCACTTCAGCTTGCTAATTCGTTGGTCTATGGCAGCAACTTTAGTTCGTTTACGGATCTCCTCATTTCTGATTCGATCTTAAAGAAACACCGAGCATAGCCCTCTCCATAGCACGCTGTGCAACTTTGAGCTTCTGTATAAGGTATAAAGTGAGAGGTCACGTTTCCGAATTCTAATATTCTAGTGTAGTGTGACTGATATAGCCCGCAGAATCGCTAAAATCAAGTGGCAGTGGGAGGGGAACATAGCTCGTAGAGCGGATGGCCGCTGGGGCAGGAAGGTTCTTGAGTGGCGACCTCGGGCCGGAAGACGTAGCGTGGGCAGGCCTCCCACTAGGTGGACCGACGATCTGGTGAAGGTCACGGGAGGTGCCTGGATACGAGCGGTGCAGGACCGGTCTTTGTGGAAATCCTTGGGGAGGCCTTTGTCTTTCGACTGAAACAAACGAAGGAACACGGGCCGCTGGATTGTATTTTTAAATATTTTTACATCCAGCAACTGGCACTCTAAGATTCTACTGTAGAAAAAAACTATTACCTGGCAAGCATCAACACCGCCCGCCAGTTTCCCCGCGCAGAGCTGGTGATCCTGCATCCCGCACCAGTGCCGGTTGCAGGAAGGCTTCAGCAGTTTATCACACAGGTCTGACTCGAAGACATCCACCACCGCCGCTTGAAGGTCTGGAGCCGTTGTTCTGCTGACTGGAAAATAATTAATTAGACATTTTAGACACATCTTCATAATCATCAGGTAATTTAATCTCCACTGCAGGAACATGGCCTTTCTAGGGGAAAGGAGAGGAAACAAGGTTATTCACTTCTTTTTTTACCAGTTTTGAACTATCTTTCCTCAATATACAGCACTAACCGGACGAGTTTCCAACAATTAGGACATATTATTATTAATAATACTAGCAGTGCCCGCGACTTCGTGCGCGTGAAAAACATTTTTGCTCTGAACCTGTTACTCGTAGCGTGATGGTAATAGCCTATAGCCTTCCTCGATAAATGGGCTATCTAACACTAAAATATTTTTTTCAAATCGGACCGGTAGTTCTTGAGATTAGTTCATTCAAGTAAACAAACAAACAAACAAACTCTTCAGCTTTATAATATTAAGTATAGATTAGTAACCCCACTAAAAAAAGGAATAGCAAAACCCGACAAGTATGACAAGGAAAAAATCCATATCTGAACTAACTACCTTTATTTTAATTTAATGCAGATTAACAAGGAAAATGAACTAATAATAATAAATAATAATAATAAAAATTTTTATTCACCATAACAGAAATATGTATGAACAGAACTTAATACATAAGTATTTTAGTACAGTAGGTACAAGTCGGTAGAATGGCATGCCCCTGTCCTCTAAACTAGGATAGATCCTGTATCTTAGAGAACAGTGATTCCTCTGGAGACATTGTAATTACTTAAATTTAATTTTACATGTGGCTTTTATGTTATGCTTGCTGCTCACTATGTATGTGTGTGTGTGTGTGTGTGTGTGTGTGTGTGTGTGTGTGTGTGTGTGTGTGTGTGTGTGTGTGTGTGTGTGTGTGTGTGTGTGTGTGTGGCTGTGTGTGTGTGTGTGTGTGTGGATGTGTGTGTGTCTGTGTGTGTGTGTGTCTGAGTCAAAGTGGAAGTGGGTTTGGGAATGTGTTATTGTTGTGTTGTATTTATATTAAAAGATTTTCAGTCTCATTGTAATTTAGAGCAAGTAATAGTTCCTTTACTACTCGTTTGACCTCGTGTGTGGTCAGAGAATAAATGTTCGTAGAGTTATTAATTGTATTATACAATTTAGAGCTTAAGGCTTTGTGCTGTCTCTTTGCCCACGACGTACGGCACCGAATCAGGGGGCACGCTCTCATTGCTCCCTTTCGCCGTGCTGCGATCAGGCGGTTGAACGGCAGAGTCCGGTGTCGGCGCAGAACCAAACGGAGAATAGCAAGTTGCCGCACTGTGAGAACTTTACAATCGGCGTACAGTTCTTTGGTTGGGAACATACGCTTCTTCCGGGTCATGACCTTGAGGACAGCACGTTGAGCACGTTCAAGTTTTATCAGTGCAGTTTTGTCAGCACCGCCCCATACAGGAACACAGTATGAGATGACTGACTGGCATAATCCAAGGTAGACGGTGAAAAGTGTGCTTCGGTCAGCTGAATTGCGAAGATTTTTAAAAATGTATATAAGTTTCCGAACTCTTTCCGTAGTTTTTTCAATTTGAACATGCCAGTCAAGTCCCGCGTCTACATGGACCCCCAGATACTTCATACTACTAACCAATTCTAGTGGTTTACATTGGCAAATGCCAGGGGAGTTTTCGTGACAAGTGTGGACAATCACGTGCTCGGAATCAGGGTCAAGGTTTTTAGATTTTGATATGTCAAATCGAACAAGCCGTGTTTTATCTAAGTTAAGGGTAAGTAGGTTAGTGGATAACCACTTCATCACAATCTTTATAGCATTTACCGCATTGATTTTGGCGTTCACCCAGCTATCATCATGAACCAAGAGTGCAGTGTCGTCTGCATAGGTAAATATACTACAGTTATGGAGTGACATACTGCACAGCTCGTTAATATAAATGATGAACAGAGTTGGCCCTAAAATGCTGCCTTGTGGAACTCCGTAAGATACGCGTTCTTCGCAGCTTATCAGGGAACCAATTTTCACGCACTGGGTACGGTTGGTTAGGTAGCTTGAAAAGATGTCAAGGGGGGTGCCACGGATGCCAATAGCTTCAAGTTTGGATAGAAGGATTGGGACAGAGACCGTGTCAAATGCCTTAGAAAGGTCCAAAAAGATGCCATAACACTTGTGCTTGCCGTCAACATTGCCAACTAGGGTTTCAACAAATTCAGACACTGCGTCTTCTGTAGATCTGTCGCTACGGAACCCATATTGGTTATCAGACAGGATGCAGTGCTTGTTTAGGTAGTTTTTCAGCGAAGTGTTAATGTAACGTTCCAGAATCTTGGAGAAGGCAGTGAGTACTGAGATGGGCCTGTAGTTTGTGACACGGTCTCTGTCTCCCCCCTTATGGATTGGATGAATAATAGCCTTTTTGAAAGCTGACGGAAAGACTCCCTGGGAAATACAGAGATTAAAAATATGAGTGAGGGGTGGGATCAAGTTAATACGAGACTGTATAATAACACGTGCTGGAATATCATCCCAGCCCGTGGCACAGTCAACCCGTAGGTTCATTATCAGTCTTTCCACCTCAGCCTCGTCAAGTGGAAGTAAGGCGAAGGAATTGATAGTAGGAAACCTAGGAGAACTGTGATTGGGGCTTATAGACTGGGTAGGAGACTGGATTTTTAAGGCTAGATTTTTACCAACATTTGCAAAGAACTCGTTTACAGCATTAATGGAACTCTTAGTGTCGTTGGCGATATAGAGCAGCTCATCAGGTGTTTTATGTAGGCGTTTAGTGTTTGTTATAGTTTTGACAACGTTCCACATGTCCTTGGGATTGTTTTTAGCTTTTTCAAACTCGCATTTTTCGTAGGCAGTTTTTAGTTTCCTTAGAAGCAAATTGCAAAAGTTTCTATATCTTGTGTATGTGGTTCTAAGTATGTAATTTTCGGGGTCCTTTTTTAATTTAAGGTGCATAGAGTCACGGTTGTGTATACACCGGAGCAAACCCGCTGTAATCCACGGCTTAATTATTTTACTTTTGCGAGGAACTCTTTTTATTTCTTTATGTTTATCAGTTATTGTATTGACTATAGTTATGAGTTTACTAGCAGCTATATCTGGATTATTTTCTTCGAGAATCTGAATAAAGTTGGCCTGGTCTAGTTCAGTTTTTATTGCTTTAAAATTGTAATTAATGATCGTGTTAGATAGGGGTTGGTTTGAGATATCTTTGAGCTTTAATGATAGGAGTACAGGATAATGGTCAGTGATCTCAGTTTGTAACACCGCAACTGTGGCAGGAGATTTGGTCCTTAACATAACATGGTCTAAACAGTTGCCTGCTCTAGTGGGGAGTAAGTGTGCAGGCAGGAGACCCAGGGAAGCCATTAAGTTCAGGTATTCTTCAGAATAAGAGTGCTTGTTACCTTTCTTTATGTCTATATTAATGTCGCCTATCACAACTATATTAGCTGAGTTAATGTAACGGATGACATTTTCCAAACTACTGAAAAACCTGTCTAACTTCTCATATGATGGGGATCGGTAGATGGCGATGATTGCAGTATGCCCAATATAGCACAACAAGCCATTTGCATCTTTAATCAATGGTTCAGTAACACGACAATTTAAGCACGTTTTAACATAGACAACCACACCGTCATTTTGTATTGGATTGTTTGTGGAAGAAAAAACTGAGTAGCCATGAAGATAAGGAAGTGCTGGATTGTCCTTAAGCCGACATTCCGTTAATATTAGCACATCACAGTCAATACTAGTCGTCTTCAGTGTTGCTATAAAATTATCGAAATTTTTGCCAATACTTCTAATATTAATATGTATCATTGTAAGTCCAGAGCCATCGACTGAAAAGTAGCCCTTACATTCTTCAGGAGTGCAACAGTACAACTGGGCGACATTGAAATTGTCAATGTCAGTAGCTAGATTATCTACGACGGCCATTATTTCTGTGAAATACTGATATTTGTAAAACGTAGAGACCTTTGTCTACTACGTTATTAGTTGGAGAGTTTTGTACTGTTGCATACCTAAAGAATATCCGACATATGAAGCGATTATTTTTAAATGCATTGTCTATCAAAAATGCCCGGACCTTCTTGAATGAATTTGAGAAGTTGGCAATGATGGCGATGGCTATTGCTATTAGATCATTAATTATTTTGGTGAAGTCATAATAAAAGTGCAATGTGTAGTAGTAACGCGATACGTGATATAATTCATGATAGGTATGGACTGAATAAGGTGGTGAGAGTTGTGTGGGGTGTGTTTGTGATGTGAGAATGTGTGTAAATAGGATGTGTGAGTAGTAACAAGGTGAATATAATCTTACAATAAATGTTTTAACAGATCTGTTGTTTTTGATATAATTAAGCGGTGTCGAGTAATATGGAGAGACATTTCTCAGATTTAATATGTATGTAATTAGACGTTGGATCTTTGCGGAGAAGCACCCGGCCCTTGGACGTCCAGCAAAACTTATACTCATGTTTTTTGGCAACTCAGTATTAGGTAGATAAATTATTATTTATCTGTACTCAACGCATCTTCGTTTTTATCCTCATTGGCAACTAACGAATATCGTTAATAACCTATTAGTAACTCATTGACTAGCTTTTGCCTGCGGTTTTACCACGTGGATTCCACTTTTAAGGTAACTTAACTTTTTTTATTTATTTATGCATAACAAGGCAGGTATTTGACCACAATCGTACCTGGTTTTAAGTGGGATACAGTCTAGGATGGTACATAATATCTGCCCTGTAAGTGCCTAATCACTCTTGCTTCACCTTATTCCGTAGTAGCCATGTACCTATGTGTATAATTATGTGCAATATTGCTATAGTAAATTGGCACCGACTCTACAATATTATATTTTAACTTTATCTTACATACCTAGATCTAAAATACCTGTATCTTACACACCTATATCTTACATACGAGTACCTGTAGGCATCTTACAATATCCCTATCTTACAATACCTGTATCTTACATACCTGTTTCAACAACACCCCATCCGGTCAATGTTGCCTTCTGCCCGATCAAAGGACTGCTCTCACCACTCCAAAGGCAAGCAGGTTGTACGTAGTTGTCGAATTGCACTGGATTCTGCAACTCCATCAGAGCTATGTCGTAATACTTCATTGGGGCTTTGTAGTTAGGATGCTCTATTATACGTTTGATGTTCGCCTGGGTTGGTAACGTGTCGTTGAGATACTGAAATGTAATACATTTACTTATAAAATAACCAAGATAAATCTACACTCAAGACAAGTCTATGACCAGTGTGTGTTGCCTTGCCAGTGATAACATACGGATCTGAGACGTAGTCGGTTACTAGAAGGACCTCATCAGAAGACTCAAGGTCACCCAAACGGCGATGAAGCATGCTATGCTTGGAGTTCCCTGCGTGATCGAATCAGAAATAAGGAGCTGGCTATGGCCAGCGTTAAATTCTGCTTCTAAGGCTGAGTTGCATTGCACCACCTAACTTTGACGGTAACTTTAACGATAGCCGGTATTTTTTGTATGGAATTTGACAGATTTTTTATGTTTGTCAAAGTAAAGTAAGATGGTGCAACCCAGCCTTAGTGTTTCTGGTTGGGGAGGCCTGTTATCCCTTTTTTCGCCTTTTACGTCATATCCACGGGAAGTTCAGGAATTTTTAATTGAATGTGGAAAACTGAAAATCCTTGAATTATAACTAGGTATGATAATACTCCCAAGCTGCTTTCGGCTACGGTGACTACCACACATTCCTTTAGCCCCATCATGTGCCCTATATTACCAGGTACACAGGGTGGAAACGATAAGTGATCTCACTCGATTATTTCTAAACTATACAAGATATCAATAAACTAGTTACTGATCCTGAAAGTGCTTCATGAGCTCTATCAAACGGTATTAATAATAGGTTACAGAATAAACTGAATCTATCCGAAAATTCAATGTTTCCAGCTTCCATACTAAATGTATGCCAGACACACAATATTAGAAGTGTATTTTTTTTATTTAATAATAAACTCTTAAAATAAAGTCGTAAATTGTATTCTTATTTAAAATTATTCATGAAAAACATTGGTTTTAGGCTTTACTTGCTATATAATATTGTCAAGAGATGGGTGTCATCACTGTGGTAGTACTAAATGTATGGAAGAAGGAAACCAGTTTTTGAATATCTTGTATAGTTTAGAAATAATCGAGTGAGATCACTTAACGTTTCCACCCTGTATACCACATATCAGTAAAGTTATTCTATTCTTAATGACATTACTTACATCATCAGCAATATTATTAGATCCCAATCTGACGATCTTGGGCACCACATCGGCAACACTCGTGTCTCGCTCGGATGCCTTCGTGCAGTGCGCTGCGGTCAGCACGAATTTGTCGCTGATGAGCGAGCCTCCGCATTTAAAGATCCACGTGCCTACAGCCGCCTTCCAGCCTATGGCGCCCTGGTAGAAAATAAGTTGTAAAGTTTACAAATGCCGGGAAAGCTCTTGTAAGACATAATTTCTAGTATACAGGGTGACTGGTTATTAGTGGCGGGGCCGTTAAGGGGAGGTAGTCTAGGGTTATTTTGACAGATATCACTCTCATAGTGATATCTGTCAAAATAACCCTAGACTACCTCTACGAGTACCGACGACGGCTCCGCCACTAATTACCAGTCACCCTGAATATTCAATAAAATTCTCATGAGTTCTTTCCTGGTTTACGACTTCGTTTTGCTTGTTGTTTGTCCAAATATAAAAATGCTTTTACTACAGTTATTTTATGGGAGTTACATGTATCGGAAACTTAAAAGTCAAGTTATGGCAGTCCACTGCTGGATACAAGTTACCCTTAAAAAAACCCCTAAGGGACTTTTCTTTTCTCTCTAGAGTTTTCTTGCATTGTCTTCTAAATAGTTTTATATCTGGCACTTAGCCAGAAGTATATCTTAGACTTGTCATGCTCACTAAAATGTCTCTGGGGTAGTGGCGTGTGAGGCGGGTCGTTACATTCCCTATAATATAGTCGAGTGAAGCGATGGCTGGTTCACAGGTCATGTCTGTGAACAGGCGCTGCCTTCGGGGACTGGTCAAGGAAAGATATACCTGACATAAAATATATATGTATCAAAACGCAACAATTAACCTAGAAATTACAACAAGATAATAGGAGGTGTACACTAAAGGTGTCCTGAGGGTTTATGTACAGTCGAGGAATGAAAAGGTTCGTCACCTTAGTGTCTAGCGTCGTAGCGTAGTGTCGCACTAGGTACTGTAAGAGTCAAACCTGCCAACATAACAGTGCAAGAAACAGTGCTGCTAACATTTAAATAAATATGACGTTTGCTAACGAATAAGGTTTTGCTTGTTTATTTTTCTATCCCATCAGTGCAATGCAATGATGACATTGACCAATTGACAATAGTTTTTTTTATTTAAAAGAAATAATAATGGCAGGTTGAACCAACAAGAAGGTTTTAGTTTATGAATCATAATAATCTTCTTGACAAGATAAATCGTCAAACAACTTTGATCTGAATAATTTTGAACTTTACTGACGAACAGTTAAAGATTATTTTCTCTAACTCGAGATTATTCTGTAACATAGTTTCAAAAGGTAATATGTGCTCGCGATTCGTTGAAGGAATCAATTTGAAAACTGACGAACCTTTTCATTCCGTGACTGTACTAGTTAAGAATTTCAATTCGAATTTGACTCTTCTGATACAGAACCCCGAAAACTGAACCATCGCAGTTCTTACCATGTGAGGGAATTCTCCTGGTTTCGCACTTACACCTCCAATGGCATAGTAAGGTCCGTAGGGTCCGGGGTGTTTAATTTCGTAGGCCAAACCTGAAAGTATCAGAGATGAGAAGATCAGAAAGTCATACTTAAAGTGTCATTCATGATCCTATCTGATGAGATATACTGACGCCCGTCTTCACAAACTATTTTTGCTTAAGTAAAGCAGCAAATCGAACGCACAGCGTTGAATAGAGCTTTGTGATTGGTTCGTGTGCCACTCTGTGCGTCCACGCGCACTGTGAGACCTATAGTAATGTTTGTGAAATACGGGCGTGAGTCCTTTACGGAATTAACTCTTGTATTCTCTGAGCATTTAAATGCAAGTGTCAAGACATAGATCTAACCAATTTCGTAAATAAAATATTCATCATCGTCATCATCATTTCCGCCTCAGGACGTCCACTGCTGAATATAGACCCCCCAATGACGTCCACATCGTACGGTTGGTAGCGCCCTGCATCCAGCGCCTTCCTGCTACCTTTATCAATCAGGTCGTCAGGTATCACCCACAAGTTGGACCGACCAACCGGAATAAAATATTGAAAATACGAAACTGTATTTTTGATCTCATTTAATTGCATATTCATAGACAATTCGGCTTGCCTTAAGATTTATTTTTATTGACCTATCGTATCACTTTACTTACACTTTACCTTAGCCGCCTCTGTGGTCTAGTGGTAAGACCACCTGCTTCAGACGCAGAGGTCCCGGGTTCGATTCCCAGTGGGGGCAGATTTTTCTTTTCGGTTTGGTTGGTGGTAGGGCTTGTTCTAAGTCCGCCTGGCTAGCTACCACCATCTTACCTAAGTCTGTCGCCATAACAACAATGTTAACAGCATTGTTGTGTTCCGGTAGAGAGGTAAGATAGCCAGTTCCTCCGTGGTTGAGGATTCCGGGTGAAGCTCGCTTCCATCTTCGGCCTGATCATCACTTACCATCAGGTGAGATACCCTGCTTCCTCGTTGTGGATAAAAAAAAACTTTGTATTGCTGTTCGTTCGTTTCAGCCGAAAGACGACCACTGCTGGACAAAGGCCTCCCTCAAGGATTTCCACAAAGACCGGTCCTGCGCCGCTCACATCCAGGGATCCTTCGAGCCGGATATTGATGAAATAAACAGTGGACTGTATTACAGGTTTATTGAGACTACGTTAAACACAGTTTGGTTGGCAATTACAAGCAAGGGAGCGCGCGCGGTGTCTGCGGTGGCGTGAGGTGAAGTGAGCGGCCGATCGCCGCGGGTGCCGCGCGCCCGCGCCTCTGGGCCGAGAGCAGCCGAGGGCAGCCGAAGGTGCTCGAACATCCAGGCACCTCCCGCGACCTTCACCAGATCGTCGGTCCACCTAGTGGGAGGCCTGCCCACGCTACGTCTTCCGGCTCGTGGTCGCCACTCAAGAACTTTCCTACCCCAGCAGCCATCAGCTCTTCGAGCTATGTGCCCCGCCCACTGCCACTTGATTTTAGCGATTCTACGGGCTATGTCAGTCACTCTGGTTCTCCAACGGATCTCCTCATTTCTGATTCGATCACGCAGGGAAACTCCGAGCATAGCACGCTCCATCGCTCTTTGGGTGACCTTGAGCCTTCTTATGAGGCCCATAGTAAGCGACCACGTCTCAGATCCGTAGACCATCACAGGCAACACACACTGGTCAAATACTTTTGACTTAAACACAATGCTCGATGGCCTCAGTAGAGCCTCTCAACAAGTGGGTCTTATAATGAACATGGACAAGACAAAAATCATGTCAAATGCCCGTGTTGTACCCACTCCTCTGAAGGTTGGAGACACTACACTCGAAGTTGTATTGCTGTATGAATTCTAAATAAATAAGTACTTACATGCGTCACTACTCTTTCTTGTCTCCTCGCGAACTTTAATGTCGTAGATATGTTCATAGCATTCTGAGAAAAAAAATTACAAGCTCATTAATTTTAACACTAATTTAATAACAATATTTTAATTTCAAATGATGCAGAAAATAAATGGTAGTGCTTGCTTAGAGCGCTTTCACATTTAGGCGACTTAGCAGCGCGACAAAGGCGTAACAGACGACAAACGCGTAAGCTTTCCGCCCTCGGCTTCGCCCGCGTGGAATTTTTCGGTTTTCTATACGTAACCTATGATACTTAGCAATAATGTGACTTTCTATGGGTAAAATATTTCTTTAAATCGGTTCAGTAGATCCCGAGATTACCATTTAACAAATATGCAAACACACAAACTTTACCTCTTTAAAATATTAGTATAGATGACAGCGGATGCCTGCATTCACATTAAAAAAATAACGCCGCTGCCGCGCTGCTGTCGCGCTTCTCACGCCCTAATGTGATGTAAAAGCGGCCTTATATACCATATGGCTTTAAAAATGAGAATAATAGAAGAAAAAGAGAGGCAGATGCCCAGACGAGGGTTAAAAAGGTACTAACTCACTTCGCTGAGCCTTCGACCTGGCCTGTTGAAGTCCTTCACTTCAGGCTTGTACCTATTCAGGCATGGGTTTGGCTCCTCAGTTGTAGTTGTTGGCTCAGTTGCTACTAGTTTCTGACTTTCTGAATTCCTCTGAAATAGAAATAAATAATAAAATAAAGGAAAAAAGCTCTTCATCATCATTTCAGCCATAGGAAGTCCACTGCTGAACATAAGCCTCCCTCAATGGCCGGTTGGTGGCGGCCTGCATCCTGCGCCTTCCCGCTACCTTTATGCGGTCGTCGGTCCACCTTGTGGGTGGACGTCCCACGCTGCGCTTTCCGCAAAAAGCTCATTTTCATTCATTTCCAAAATGTTTAGTTGCTAAAGTCGCAGTTAATAGCAACAAAAAACTCACTCAGCAATATTGGCAAACATGATTTTTAATTTATGGAATTTATCTTTTACATGTCGAAAGACCGGTCAAAAACGTTGTGTTATGTTTGGGGTAAAACTCTTTAGGAATTTTGATAATAGGATTTTTAATTTATGCATAGAGAATCTTTGACGTTTTGCATGCCGATTGACCGGACTAAAACGTGGTTTATGTAAATAATATTTGGCGTAAAAACCCTCTTGGAAATTACGACAGGATAAAATTCTAATCAAAACAACAATTTTAAAAAAATACATAATATTTTTACTTAGAACATTTTTGTTATTATTAAGTCACTTACAATCGATGGTGTTTCATCACCGCCAGAGCCCCAATTCCAGCTTGCCTCTTGCTAAAAACAAGTATAAAATAAAGTATTATTTTTAAGTATAATCCATGCACAACGAAAGTAGTCCTGCCTTTGCGTCCACCACTGCTGAACTAGGCAGGATCCAGGATCTACAGTATGAAAAAGTTGAATCATTTCAACAGAAAATGACAAAGTATTTAAAAGCCAATTAATGACTTTTAATGAGTAAGAGTGTAAAAATTATATGAATGAAACTGTATTTTACAAAGGAATGTCCCTTGCACACGTTATAAATTACGTCACATATCAATAACCGTGACCAGGGATTTTACCTCTTGGATTTACTAGTTACGATACTCAAGGAGAAAAATTGTTTAATTAAATCATCATAACTAAAGGATATTAATTTTATAATTGAAAATATAATCCTATGAAATGAATCGCCCTTACTACAATAAATTGAATAAAGATTACCGTTTTTAAATTATTCCTACCTTACTGAAATAATGTATTTTATACAATTTCAATTCTGGCCACTTTCCAAATAAAACTTAGGTTTCAGTTAAGATTTCTGTTTAAATTTGGGAAAATAAATAGAAGAAGGAAGGAAATACTGTCAGGGAATCCGTTTTTGAGCGCCGCGGTGTAATAAAATTTTCGTATTTGGCATTTCAATTGTAACTGGATTACGTTTATATTATATTAACATACTTATTTATTTTCTTCTTACATGTAGGTTGTAAAGTCAAAGTCAAAGTCAAAATTTCTTTATTTGTTTAGACTAATAAATAAATAGTTCTTACAAATCGTCATTTTGCTCTTAAGGAGCCTCTACATGTCTCATAATCTTTTTACCCTACCAGCGCTTCGAGACCAACATTTGGCAAGTGCTGAGAAGAAGCACCGCAACAAGTAAGTGTATGTAGGTACAAGTTATTTCACGACCTTTGTGGAAGAGTGTAGGAACCGCTATAAAAATGTGTCTATATTATCGAATACTCTAAATGGTCACACATAAAATCTTTACATAATTTTCTACTTACTCTTTTCTCTCTTCGAAGTGACTCTACATCGTCCGTAGTGAAACAACTGGATGACACTATAAAAACAAAATAAATCACTATAAAAAAAGTTCCACTAAGGCCTGATTCGACCAAACTTTTATCCGAGAATAACTCCTGGTATAACTGGCACATTGACAGTTTCAGTATGGGAAATTATGTCAAAATGATAAGTTTATTCCGAGATTAATATTTACTCTTGTTTGGTAGAATCCACCCTAAATTGCGGTATCGGCACCTTTAGTTGTGACAGCAATAAAAATGTAGCATTATGTCTAAGCAAAATAAATAATTGCAATTAAAAAGTGACATAACACACTCATCATTTTTTTAACTAGCACTGAAATTAAGCTCCATTAAGTTACAAAAATTCAAATACCTATTATCACACACAGAACCACCACAGTTCTCATGACTACACTAAGATTTCACTCAGTTCTGCTTATTCAAAGCACATTAACTATACGTGCTAAGTATTCGCCGGTAAAATCTATACTAAATGAACATCTCAAAACAAGTTTCCAAGGCTTCGAAGCAAAATAAACATAAATAACTGTAGTACAGTTCGAGTCTTGGGTAATCACCGTGACACGACCTTATGACGTACGTTTTTTATGGCAGACTTAATGATTAATATGATATGTAAGGCGTAAGAAGACTCAAATTATTACCTGTTTAGTAAATCAATAAAAAATCTGCCTTCGGATGATCATAACAGTGTCTAATTGACTCGTCTGTCTTTGTGATTCTCGCCCGTATTCACAAAGGTTGCTTGCTTAGGTGAAGCAGCAAATCGAACGCACAGTGTTAAATAGAGCTCTGTGATTGGTTCGTGTGTCACCCTGTACGTCCACGCGCACTGTGAGACCTCATAGTAATGTTTGTGAATACGGGCGTTAGAGTTCCTAATTTACTCGTCTGTCTTTGTGATTCTACGTCGTGACTTTATGCTCTAAGGACTTCTAAATAAATAAAAAGGCATGTTGTGTCATTGACTAGAAATAAATACACCATTATAACCAGTTTTTAGCATTGTGGAAACTTTATCAATTAAGTAATTACTTTATATCAATACTAGCTTTCCGCCCGCGGCTTCGCTCGCGTGGAATTTTGTCTGTCACAGAAAAACTTTATCGCGCGCGTCCCTGTTTCAAAAACCGGGATAAAAACTATCTTATGTCCTTTCCCGGGTCTCAAACTATGTCCATGCCAAATTTCATCAAAATCGGTTCAGTGGTTTAGACGTGAAAGAGAGACAGACAGAGTTACTTTCGCATTTATAATATTAGTTAGTATAGAAGTTCAAATCAAATGAAATCACAATTTCATCCCATCATACTACCATATATTTTATTCGCGCGAATGCTCGTCAGTATCGTTCCCTTTCACTATTCTGTCTCGCGAACAGTACAAAGTCCATTTAAAACAGTTAACTTATTAACTCTTAGGCTGAGTTGCACCACCCAAAGACCGTAACTATGACGATAAACGGTGCTTTTGTATGGAGTTTGACAGATATTTGACGTTTGTCTCAGTTAAAGTAAGATGGTGCACCATCTTTACCAACCCAGCCTTAGTCTTATACCTTACCAGTACCTAGTACTGACAGATGTTAACCTTTAACTATAGTCGTGAAAAAATAATCACACTCCCATGGACGCCGGGTCTCACAGACCCCTATCTAAAATTCTTCATAATTTCATATCTGAACCAATTTGAATTTATCAAAGAGTTGATATATTTCTAATAACTATTAATAAAGGATCTAGCAGTAAATGTAATAAATTTTTAATCAATATTTAATTATTTTTTGGCAAATTAAAAAAAACAGACATTTTTCAGTGTTAATTGACTTGGCATCACATATAGGCTCCTTAATTACTGTCGATTAATAATAAATCAAACTAATATTTTTTTCCTTGCTAATTAATAACCGTGTAACATAAAAACATAAACAGAATTTCTGAAAGACATAAAATGAAAATTTTGACAAGGGTTAAACTTACTAAAATTATAAACAGTGGCCTAGAACACTAAAGACAAATTATCTCTACAGGCATGTGTCATCTTTCTTTGAGAGCTTTGATAGGCAAAATATACACCATTCAGAATCGGAATCTGCAGCAATGGTACCTTCTAAGACATCTAAACTCAAAAGAAGGATCGTCTACAAGTAAAACTTTACTTCTGGAATGTTACTTAGATAGTGGGGCTAATAATATAGCTGATGTACTCAGATACTTTCTACCATTATGTATTCTTAAACTAATACAATTTACAACATATTATAATGATATACTATAAAAAAAATATAGTTGACAAGTCACATCCATACAAGTATGTTTGTATGGAAATTATAGTCATCGGGTCTCCCAGACCCCGATAAAATTTTGGATGGTTATTACTCACGTAATAAGTGCCGGAAGACGCGATTTCATGCCTCCTCGGTCCAAACACAGTTAAAACTGAAGCTACTGAGATGGTCGAGAGCAGCACGTGGCGGGAAGGTATTTAAACCGAGAAATTGAAAAGGGGGGTGGGCCTCTGAGACCCGACGTCCATAGTTAAAGGTTAAGGTAACACTGGTCGTTGTGGAAATCCTGAGCTCTCCCATCTAGACAGAGTTGGGCTTTCGGTTGAAGAAAACCAAAACACTTCACTGACTTCGACTCAACAAAACAATGCCATTTCAAAATTCCGTCTCATCCCACGACCCTTATTTATATTAACCCGCGTCACCTGTAACTAAATCCCGGAATGATTTATTCGCGCGAATGCTCGTCAATATCGTTCCCTTCCACTAATCCGTCTCGCAAACATTCGGCCCCATTAATCAGCCCTCTGACGTTTAATATTTCACCTCGCCCGACCTTGGCGCTGAGTGATCGGCAAGATTGTTTTAAAGGAAGTCGCATTTTGGACTGATTTTTAATATTAGAGGTGTTAGTCTTCCAAGGATTAGAGGTACACTGATTGGCATCAAATATAAATAAATAAATATCCTTGGACATTTTTACACTGCGCTTCTAGTCCCAAACTAAGCAAAGCTTGTACTATAGGTACTAGACAACGCATATAAACATACTTAAATACTTTTTTTTTGTAAATACATACTTATTATACATAGAAAACACCCAGTCCAATACAAACAAATATGTTTATGCACACAAATGTTTGTACTGTGCGGGAATCGAACCCGCTACCTCCGGAATAGTAGTCTGATTCGAACCACTACACCAAACAGCCGACAAATATTTAAGTTCTAGGGACTTTACTTCTAGTAGGTACCTACATAATGTCTTACAACGACTGGACTGGATAAGTTAGTCGCGGGAACGTCTATGTTATTTTATTAGTCATCACTACATAATAATAAAACAATAAGCAATAATGAGCCTTCAATCTATCGAGGGGACTAATGGTGTAATGCCAGAGACCTAGACTAGGCTCTCTTTGACACCAGTTTTATCCTCAGTAATTACAAAACACGTAAGGAATAATCTAGGCCTCCCATTAGGTGGACCAACGATCTGATGAAGGTCGCGGGAGGTGTCTGGATGCGGGCGGCGCAGGACCTGTCTTTATGGAAAACCTTGGGGGAGGCCTTTGTCCAGCAGTGGACATCAGTCTATCAGCTGAAACGAACGAAGGAATAATCTAGTAAAATTTTTCACATACCAGCCCAATTGACACCCTTAAAATAAAAGTAAGCGCGCAGGAAAGCGCTGGACGCAGGCCGCTACCAATCGATCAACGTGGAAAGCATTGGGGGAGGCCTATGTTCAGCAGTGGACGTCCTTTGGCTGAAATGATGATGATGATGATGATAATAAAAGTAATGTATATGTTCGCGATCGTCTCCCATCTTTCTAAAGGATGTACAAGTCGAGTTCATAAAATACTCAATTTACGTCAGATACAAAAGTAAACTGGGCCGTAAAAAGCGTGCGCGGGCTTTTGGTCAACATTAGGGTGGACGAAAACGACGAACTCTTAATTCCAAGTTTAGTAGGATATAAAAAATATTGGCATCTTTAGTTCACGTATTTTTCTTCAATTCGGCTTTAATTTCAACACAAAGCTAGGTTCGTTTCAGGTTAAGCCTTTTATACAGAAGTGGAAATATAGTTCCCACCATATTTTGAACTTTATTCTCTTGTCTTAAGGTCCGAAAATAATAAAAAAAATGGACTTGTTAAAGGCCTAGCTAGCTGACAGTCCTACGAGTAAGTAAGTATAATATGAGCGTACCATTCACCTTTCAATAAAATAATAAGTTTTTAAAAGAATGAGTTAATAAAAAAATGCAATTATAATCTTGCTATTGAATTGTTAAGACCTTGGGTTTATCGTTCTTTTTTGTATGCATATTGGTTTACTATTTTCCCTCTACAGTCTACATAATCAGAATCAGCTTAACGCAAAAGTGGGAAATTTGATATTACTTACCTAAGTTTGTTTTTTCCTTAAGCCTTTTAACTGTTTAACATATTAAAAGTTTACTTTTCGTCAGCTGGAAATTCCATGGCGATAAATCATGATTTACTGTCACTCATTAGGTAAAGTTAGTAGTTCTAGTGTCAAGCAATTTTTTGAATAATTTTTAAGCCGTTTTTTTATTTAGGTACTTACTTAAGCCTTTATTTTTGATTAATACAATTTACGGTCAAATTCCTGCCTTGTTTGTTTTTTTAACCCTTCTTTGTTTTCTTTCAACCACGAGTTTCATTGCATATCCATAAAATAATATAATCCATAAATAAAATTTTTTTTGTTTATTTTTTAATACAATATAACGTTTTTGTCGTGTTGTGTTATTTTATTGGCGGTCAAGCTGTAGATCCTGGCTACACAGGAGTTGCAGCGATGGGAACGAGAGGTGGGAATAGTCCCGTGACGTATTTGTCGGCCCTAAACTTAGCCATAAATTGTGCGCGTGCGTTCGGTCAACATAAAGCAGCCCATAAACGAACCGAACGCACGACTTTCGACCTATACCTTAGAGACAGTAACTATGCTTTCTACTTTCTTCGACGCCTAATATGTACTCGTAGAATCGTTTCTATAGTAGACACGAGTGATTTTGGTTTAACGTTAACCACACTAAGGCTAAGTTGCACCACCTACCTTTGACCGTAACTTTAACAATAACCGGTGCAACCCAGCCTAATATTATCTAATGCGAAAATAATTCTACCTGTCTCTGCTACTTTTTAAGGCTTACCGAAAAAACTGAACCTATTCAGATTTATTATAGATATTTGAGACCCAAAAAAACATACGATAGTTTTCATCCCGATTTTTGAAAGAAGGAAGCCGCGGGCAAAATCTAATCTTACATCTACACTAATATTGTAAAGAGGAGATATATTTGTATGTTTGTATTGACTAGGCTCCGAAATTACTGGACCAATTTGAAAAATTCTTTCACCTTTAGAATCCAATTTTTTTCTAATAAATACAGGCATATTTTTTAATTTATATTTTTTGTTAAATACCTATATCTACCAACACGAAGACATAAATCCCAAGAACCGATAAATCAAAGAAGGATCTAGTTCTAGAAAGTACCTCAAACCAGACTTACCAAATCAGCATTCAGGATCGTTTATATTCGGCGTCCAGTTTACGACGGCAGACATTTGTGCGTATCAACATTCATGAGACCCTGTTTAATTGTTGACGGGGAACCACTCTAATGTATGGACTTCGGAGTGGATTGGTATAAATTTAAGTAACACTTAATACGGATTTGCTTGTGTCTTCTGTACCTTGTGAATCCAATACACTGTATAAATCGTTTCATCCACGACACCAATTTTTGGTCGAGAGAAGCGCGGGGTGCGGGGAGTTTGATCCGAGCAATCCAAGCGTCATTATTGTAGTGTGCGTGTGCACTCATCGATAATTTAGGGTGTAGTACCGTTAGCACTCAAAAATTAGCGGAAGAATGGTGGGGCGCGTCTTCAACTACGAAAGACAGATTTAAAAAAAAATTCAGACTTAAACTTTTATTAAATTATACAGTTTTTCCCAGTTTTTTTTTTCATGTTTAAACCAACCAAATATTGAATGTAATAAGCAAAGAGAAACCGATTAACGGTGTTAGCTATTTTGAAACGGTGTTTACTTAAAACTGTTTACATCTGCAGATACAGCTACAACAATAAATCTACTAAGAATAATGTGATCACAGATAAACCATCTCACTATTTGTATTATAACATGAAAGTAAAGTTTGTGAGAATAAGGCGGTTATCACACTGCACCGCGCTCCGCCGCGGAGCGCGTGATTTTCATTTAAAAAATCACGCGCGCGGACGCGTTGTCAGTGTGAAGTGCCGCGCGTGTTTTCTATACAAACTGAGGTACTTGCATACAATGATTAAATCTGTCGCCCCGCGCTCCGCGGCGGAGCGCGGCGCAGTGTGATAACCGCCTAAATGGGTGTTTATTACTTTTTCACGCACTGGACGTATTTTGATGAAACTTTCGAATGTCAAAATAACACTTATTAATATGCTTATAGCATAAGATAGAGTTATGCCCGTTTTCACCATCAATCCCTAATTTTTAAGTGACCCCTATGGTAACACATAATATGAATTTTGTTGTATTAGCCCACTTAAAAATAAGAAATTGATGGTGAAAACGTTCATTAGAGGCTTGGGTTAGAGGTAATGGTTAATAAATTAACGCGAACAAAGTTGCAGGAAAAAGATACTTCTTTATTAATACTCTACTTCCCTAGCGAGAATGGGAACAAGTGGTTATGTGGCGATGCTGCACTCGGAATATAAACTCAGGACGGAAACTGTCTCCCTAGAGAGCTAAAGTCTTTTTATTCCAACAAAATTAAGTCCCTAGAGCATTTGACTATCACAAACTCCAGTTCTTTCCAGTCGACCTACTAAATTATTAACAAACTGCATCTCTCCCAAGAAAATCGAGAACTCTTGCAGTCTGAATAAAAACAGGGAGATACTGGAACATTCTGCTTTGTAGTGTCTCTTGGGAGAGGTTTATGTCCAGCAGTGGACGACCACCATAGGCTGAAGTTATGATGAAAATTCATCTCTTCAGAATAATAGTCTAGTCAATATCTTTATTGCATTCCATGTTGTACATAAGGTCTTACACAGTCTATGTATAGTCTCAAACATAGACCCGGTTTGGGCATAGCAACATTGTGTTTTACAAACATTTATCTATTTATTCGGCATAACATGTTTATTTGCAGGATTAAGTCTAGGATTGGAAGAAAAATTAAGAGATGATGTTCAAATAATATCCAAAATGTGTATGTACTGTGCTGCTGCCATCTATCCCATATTAGTAAACTTTGATAATAAAATGTCACACTCCCAACTCTTGTTCAACCTCACGTTGTATCACAAGCCTAACCTGCGTCTACTGTGCTGATGCTGAAAGCAAAATAAACATGTTTTTTGAAATATTAAATCTTGCACTTGGCAGTGGGCGGGGCACATAGCTCGTAGAGACGATGGCTGTTGGGGCAGGAAAGTTCTCGAGAGGCGACTACGAGACGTAGCGTGGGCAAGCCTCCTACTAGGTGGACCGACGATCTGGTAAAGGTCGCGGGAAGAGCCTGGATGCGGGCAGCGCAGGACCGTTCATTATGGAAAACCTTGGGGGAGGCCTTTGTCCAGCAGTAGACGTCATTTGGCTGAAACGAAACCTTGTACTGGAGGAAAGCAAAAGAGTTGAAATTCTGGCGAAGAAGCCAAAAACCCATGAGTGTTGTCATGCCACTGAAGCTGGTGCCAAACAGACTTTGTATAATCCTTCCTACGTACCCCATAATTGCATTCAATAATATAACCCTTTCTTGTTGGTCCCAACTCTGGGCTTTTTCAACAAATGAGCAAACAGTATGTACATCACGTGTTAGCTTATTTAAGCTTTGAACGCACTGAGTGATGAATCAAAAAAGTTAATATTTAAATAAGCATGTACTCGTAGTTTTAATAAAAGCTAAAATTCAAACCATGCTATACTATCGCTAGGAATTTCCCAGTTGAAGCGGATTGAGAAGAGAGTATCAGGCACGATTTTTCACTTAAATAAATCTTAATGGGGACTTAGATCCGCGAATTCTATTGCGAGGCGAAGAAGATCGGCAAGACTTGGAGCGAGATCAAACGCGAAGCTCAAGACCTAACGCGATGGAGGACTGTTGTGGACGCCCTCTGCCCCATCTAGGGGACATAAGACCTTAAGTCAAGTAAGTCAAGATCCGCGAATTCTGGGACCTGCTAACTGACTAATTGACTGACCACTGAACTAAAGAGACACTAAACTGAAAAGAGTTTTAAAGGAGAGAGAGAGAGTACAAATAAGGTTGGAGAGGAAAGAAAAAGGATTGAATGTCATTTGAGAATAGATAAGCACTGGTCCTCAACTCCTCTTTTCCCATTCAGACAAAAAGCTTCGCATACAAACGCCTCTGCATTCGTTATTTCCTTAGCGTTCTTACAAAAAAATTGCAGAATGTAATTCAGTTTATTCTCAGTGTACCCTCGGTTTTAAACGCGTAATGTATGCGCCGGCACGCGCTCTATGTACGAGATAAGCTAAGACCCAAATTACACCGTCTTGTAACAATGTTTTCTAAATTTATACTTTTTTAGTCTGTTGAATCATATTTTTAAGGAACATTATCAGTTTGACATGGTTTTGAAGCTTAAATGAGACAATACCCAAATACTTAAGGTTAAGACACTAGATCGACCCCTTTAAAATGGCTTTACTTTTGAGAAATTGTATTAGTATTATACATGGTGGAATTTTGTAATGCCACCTGGAGGGAAAGTGCTCTTAATACTGTAGACAAAAATTATACTCAAAGAAACTATTCCTTTATTTTTGAAAATAAATAGAACTGCATTCTACATAGTATTCTGTTGTGTGTAACATAAATTAATTAAGTTTCAGCTATCTCAACCGTCTCTACCTTACGATTTTAACGTATTGCATTTTTTCCTCCTTAACACTATTTTTATACTTTCGTTCGTTCGTTTCAGCCAAATGACGTCCACTGCTGGACAAAGGCCTCCCCCAAGGTTTTCCATAATGAACGGTCCTGCGCTGCCCGCATCCAGGCTCTTCCCGCGACCTTGACCAGATCGATATTATACTTTAGTTTTAACTATTCAAATAAAATATCTTGATTTGGTTTTAAGAACTTTCTCAAATATTTCTCATATTGCTCTACGCATCGGTGTGATACGCAGCCCACACGCAACTACAACGGAATGAGTATCCTTTAAGATTCCCGTTGAAACTTAAAGTAAACATAGCTCCAACAAATCGCTTCCAACGTACAGTTCGATATCTCGCGAAATTAAACGAAACAAACTAGTTAATCCCCCGGCGTTGTCTCCTGTGTTGTTTTAAAGTTATGAGAGGAGTTAAGCTTCATAAGGATAACACTTACCGGAGCAGGAGGTGGATGTTTTGTTAGGTAAGTAAACCGTTCAGTTAAATTAATAGACTAAGGCTGGGTTGCACCACCTAACTTTGACCGTAACAGTAACGATAACCGTTTTTGTTATATGGAGTTTGGCAAATTTTTGACGTTTGTCAAAATTAAAGTAAAATGCTGCAACCCAGCCTAACAATTTTCTACCGTCTGAGTAATTTGTATTTCAACATGTCTATTGTCTTCACTTACGAGTACCACTGAGCTATTAGGTTACCTGTCAATTGTGTAGACCAAAATGTACTATGTGATTGTAACATTATTTTTGCAGAACAAAACAGGTATTTCACTGCAATCACACCTGATGTTAAATGAGATGCAGTCTGGATATTAAATAAGAGCCTCATACAGGCTATAGAAATCAGTAGGATCGCCATCGCCATCGCCATCGCGCACGCAGGCTGCACGCGTTGGTTTGGCCGAACCTAGTGTGTAGTCAGAAAAATTAGTTATGAAATTGTGATGTCTAATGATAGATCGCCCGGTGCTTTGTCCTGCTGGAAGCTCTTCTGGAAGGACTGGTCTTTTGTTCTAAACGTCCTGCCAGAAGATTATCGCAAGTCCTGCCCGCAGTACGCAATTTGTACGTGTTTGCTTGCTGGTCCTTCCAGCAGTACGGTGACCTTCAAATTTGAACTCATCCTCACCAGAAGTAGTAAACACTTGGTTAGTGTTTATTAAATAAAAAGTCATGTCGTAGAATCATTTTGTTTAACCAGTATTTTACTTTTCTTAATATATTATAAACTTGTTTATCTTCTTTCAACTTAACTAATAGGAACTATAATAAGGAACTTTAAATTAATTACTTTGGTACGTCACTTTGTATTAGAAATTACACCTATCACTTACAAATACACTACAAATTAAAAACAAAAACAAGAAATAAATTATAAATGTTTGATTAGGCTGGAATACTTCACATTCATTATAATATTATCGCCAAAATGTTGCCGACTCCACGCCCGGCGCGTCAAAATGTGTCGCGCGAGCGCGAACGCGCTGCCCCCGTGTATACTCGTGCGCCATCGGGCTCCGACTAACGGTTAGTCGCGTTTTTCGATCTTGGGCACTATTGGGTGAAAGAGAGAGAAACACTCTATTTTTTCGTGTAAATTTGAAATTTGTACAATGTATACTTACGAAACTGTGATCTTTTAATTTTGCGTCCTACCGGAAGTACTTTAAGTCCTGCTGGCAGGACTCCGGGCGATCTATCACTAAGGCCCAGAACAGACGGTGAAACGCTACTGCAACGAAACTGCAACTTTGTGATGATTCTGATGAATGAAACTGAAACTGAAAGTTTCAAACTGGTCGCGTCATGTGTGGTCTCTCAACGGACGCTATGGCAGAAACTTAGATACAAAAGTAACTAGCAGTTGCAGTTGCGTTTCACCGTCTGTTCTGGGCCTAAATCTAAACCTACTAAAACTCAGCGAACTCTTTAAACCCATACTTTCTTATCTTTAGTAGCTCTATTTTTCATATCGTTAACATATTAAAAATCATGATCTTTGGAAACATGAACGTGATATAATGCTTAATTCAATACAACATACATCTGTTTCCCCAATTTATTACACCGATCTTGTCGCGAAAAGGAAAAATTTCCGTGCTTTTAAGCGATTTTGTGAAAAATATTATTGGCAGGTAGTTGCTAATTGCTCATAAGATAGGCCCCCTTAATTTAATTTATTGTCCGTGGTGCATAATCTTTTTCTTAAAGGTTTTAAACCTTTGTTTGTCACCTGTCATCCGCTTTGCAATGGAGGGAAGTCGAACCTTAATTTCGAACTCCTCCTATGTTCTTCTGATTAATTTCGTTGCGGGTCCAATGACAGTTTAACTTTCCCCCGGGACAAACTTGACCTTCATTGGTTGGGTTTTTGTGGCGGTCAAGCTGTAGATCCTGGCTACACAGGAGTTGCAGTGGTGGGAACGAGAGGTAAAGCCAAGCTCACTCTCAATCTTGCCAAGAAAAACGTTGTTAGTTAAAAAATCAACAGCCCTCATCAACTATGTGCTGCCATTGACACAGTTTCGCGCCCTCACTCTGGACTCGTTAATATTATATCAACCCACCTGTTAGCGTCAACTCTGTGAGGGCTTGCTGTCGATAGGTTCCATTTAGATTAATTTTTCGCACTTTAGGTAAAACAAGGTGTATCAAGAATATCTACCTATCATCATCATCATCATTTTGAGCCACAGGACGCCGACTGTCGAAAATAGGCCTCCCCCAATGATTTTTAGAATTTCCGGTTGACAGCGACCTGCATGCATGCATATTGCATAGTTAAAACGTGGCTTAAATAATCCTCATCTTTTTTTTATTTCTTGCAAATTAAACCTAGTATTAGTAGAACGAGAGAGGAAAAATTGGTGATCATTAAACTAAACTCCAAATTTTCATCGGTTCATTTATCGGGTGTGGCAAGCGAATTTTCGAATATCTTTGAATCTCTTTCCTTTCAAAAATAAAGTAATATTTCCTTTGGGCAAAATTTTCTATCTTCAGTATTTATTTCGTACTAGCGGCCGCCCGCGACTTCGTACGCGTGGATCCCGTTTTACCCCCTTCATCTATCTTACGCGGTTTAGATTTTTTCATACAAATGTTTTTTCCCGCTAACTCCCGTTCCCGTGGGAATTTTGCAATATCCTGTTGTAACTAAGCTTTAAGTTTACTAAGGTACCTACATGCCAAATTTCAAGCGTCTAACTTAAGCGGTTTAGATTTTTAATACAAAAGGATTTTCCCGCGAATTCCCGTTGCCGTGGGAATTCCTAAGTATACTAAACCTACCCAGGAGTATGAAGAATAATTGTACCAAGTTTCGTTAAAATCGGTCAAGTAGTTTTTGTTTCTATAAGGAACATACAGACGGACAGACAGACAGACAAAAATTTTACTGATTGCATTTTTGGCATCAGTATCGATCACTAATCACCCCCTGATAGTTATTTTGAAAATATATTTCATGTACAGAATGTTGACCTCTCTACAGATTTATTATAAGTATAGATTGGTGACAGATCAGTTAAACGCGACATTTTACGTAGTTGTATCAAAATGTTTGTGCAAAATGTGCTCTTACAGAATACAGCAACGAAGCAAGTTTAAAATAATTAGCATCCATCCACAAAACTAATTAGGAATCTGGCGACATTGGATCTGACTATTAACGTATAAAATATTACTTCATAAATATAGGACCGGACTTCCCATAAAAAGGGACCGTAAAAAATCTCGGCCCGTGAATCTATAGGGAACTTGACAGGCAATGACCTCGGGATGCTTTTGTTAGGGGTTTTCCTACTCGGTATCAGGTTATGGAAATATTTAGAAAACTAGATTTGTAATAACGCAACATGTGAATAATGTAGACTTTAGAGCGCTTTCACAGGGCTTTAGTAGCGCGACTGCAACGCGACTGCAGCGCGGCAGCGGCGTTTTTATAATGTGAAGGCATGCATCCGCTGTCACATAGTATGAAATTTTCGGCAGCGCGTCTGTCGCGCGTTTGTCGCGCTGCTAAACTGCGCGCTAATAGGTATTTCAATAGTGATTTTCATTATTCTTGAAAGTTTGGAGAAGGGCTCATAAACATGGTTTAGGGTTTTCGTACCCAGTCACTATCAAAATATAAGCACCTACACAGAAAAAAGTCCAGTTATCAACTATGTAGTATAAATAAAATGTTTTTTTTTTCATGGCCATAGAGTCATTTGTGCTTCATGGGGTCATATAACTTTTGACTTCATTGTTCCAAAGTAATTATTTTCTTTTTTAGGATAGGATTATCAACTAGGCAAGCTGATTATTTTAAAGATTCTAGAATGCCTACTGATAGTTCTTTTTTTGTAACTATAACAAAAGCTACCCAATCATTGTATACCTACTATTTCAAAAACAATAAAAGCTATTAAAATTTCTAAGCGATTAGAGTCGCTTCTCAAACTAAATTTTAAATAAACAACTTGAAAAAATCGAACTGCAAGGAGTTCAATGGGTTCGTGGGTTCAATTCTCGCCTTAGTTTTTTCAAGTTGTTTATTTAAAATAAAAGCTAAATTGTGACGTAAATATTTACCTAAGCAGACTCTACCCTGGTGTTTTCTACTCAGTCATACGTTAACCCTTACGACGCTTAATTGAATCGTGTATCTGTCGTCAATGTCAATTTAACCCTGCGAACGCCAAGGGAGTTCTCGGGCTATTTGAACAGACTTGATTTGACAAGTTAAAGTTAGAAGGGGTTCAAGTTAACTAACTTATAAACTGGTCAGCCTGGGATGTAACGTAATGGGAATCTAATAAACGAAGTACGTTAGAGCGATACGAAAATAAGTAGTTAAAAACGATCACAACATAGAAATATTACTTTATAAACATAACAAAATAATAATAATTATGTGTGATAGTTGTTTTTTACAAAAATATAACTAAAAGTTACACTTTGGGTGCCTTTTATTGCAAAAAAACGCGGAAGAGAAAGCCATTTATTTTGTGATGAAACATCTGAATTTTTTCAGGATCGGTCTGTTTTTTTTTTGGAAAATCGGGAAGGTAGTTCTCAGAAAAGCGAAGTTTCTCCGAAGCAAATTATTCAATGAATTGAATTCACTGTTCACATTCCACGTAATGGTTAACCGACGTGTTCCAACTATCCACTATCTCGCATCGCTAGGCTTTGGCACCGCGTGCACTTACGTGCAGGGAAAGCCATACGTGCTATTAAGATACAGAAAAGATGGTCCCATGAATCACGTAGATAACATCTGCGACCTATTACACATAGTACGTATATTGACACTATCCGCCCAGTATAAATGGACCCCCGAAAACATGCCTCGTCCGAACAAAGTGAACCCAAAGATGAGCAATCAGTATATTAGAGGAGTTCTGTGTAAAATGGCCGATCTTCGGGCAGTTTTCCCGATTAGGTCCTAATGGTGTGGAATGGAAAGATTAAAACTGTTCTAGGCAGTGTTTTTCGTACATGCTAATACTTATACTCATACTATATTATTACTAGTGGCCACCCGCGACTTTGTACGCGTGGATCCCGTTTTACCTCCTTAGGGGTGGAGTTTCGTAAAATCCGTTCTTAGGGAGCACATACCCCCATGCAAAATTTGAGACTCCTAGCACTTGTAGTTTCTGAGATTTCGTGATGAGTCAGTCAGTCAGTCAGTGACCTTTCGCTTTTATAAATATAGATTAGCCATGAAGATAATTTACATTCTGTCTCTAAAATGCACAGATAAAAATCATAAGCAGCTTATTTACAAGTTGCTGCTTGCTTATTACTTGCGGGCAAAGGAAAACCAGTAAAGCTCACTACATTTTTCCCCTACACAATAATAAATATTTTTCAGTGTAAACCTGTTTTATTACGGGCGTCGCGCGTCTTGCATCTTTACATCGAAGAAAATTCTATTAAATGGATATTTAAAATAATTCTATGAATTTCTACAAAGAGCTTATTCAGGGTCCCAATTAAAACTTGTTTTCACAAGTAGAGAAAACATAGCGTCTGTAATTAGGAGAATTGTCAGAAGGAACAAGGACTTCGTCACCTTTTAAAGGCTGCACAAGATACACAATTTATTATGATGTCACTGAGTCGATCGTCGTCTTCGTCTATTCATCTTTTCGACGTTCATAAGTACCAAAACACTGGTCACAATTAAATAAATACTTTTAGGCTGGGTTGCACCATCTTATTTTAACTTTGACAAACGTCAAAAATCTGTCAAACTCCATATACAAAAAGCACCAGTTATCGTCATAATCACTGTTAATGTTAGGTGGTGCAACTAACCCTAAATTTTGTTTTTTTTTTACCCGAATGCACCAGAAGGAGGGTTTTTTTTATTATGATCTTGTTTTAGGACGTCCCTTTCTTCTACAGTCCTCTGTAGAGTACGGTAGAGTAATAAGGTTACTTGTTTGCTCCATATAATTATTGATAGGTACAAGTACTTACTTAGTTCTTCGGAAAATGTAGTTCATCTCGGTACACCCAGTTTATTCTTATACATAGTAAATAAGGCGAAGCAGGAGCTATGTAAATAGGTTATTAGTGCTAGTTGTTCCACATAATTCAGCTGGAGCTTCCCGTAAAATGTTCCAGTAAATAGTGCGGGACAAAGTAGCCTTACTGAGGAAGTCATTATAAAAGCCACTGTCACGAGTTTTACGGGACAAGTTTCGTATGCAAAGGCTTTTAGGAGATGCGGTAATGTTAGCGAAATATGGCGAGTGGACACACGGACTTAGCGAGTGATGAGCAAATGATTATAATACCTACTGAATACGTTAATGAGCAGGTTTTCTAATTAGGTGATTACATGCTGTATCCCAATCCAACGATCGGCCCATGACATTTTAGAGTATTAATTTTAATACTCTATAATGATAATAGATCCCTTTATACGAGTATTCATACTCGTAGATTTCGATACCGAAACAAAACTTGATAGAGATTTAGAGCTGGCTTATGTGGCTTATTATACTTTCGGTTCTGTTTTGTTTAGTATGTTTAAAAAAAACTCTTTACTGCTCTTTTATGAATATACAGGGTGACTTTGATATCGTCTGTACAAGATTATTAAATACTGATATTTGGGGAATGTACTATGTATCATAAGTAGACTCTTAAATTAAAAGGATGCGAACGATTTCAAAGTCATCCTGTAGATCAAGATTACCTACCTATTTTATCTAAGATAATAACATTTAAGTCGCTGTACCCAGATGAAAAACACTCATTCTATACACATTTTGTTGGCTGATCCATACAGCTGTATACCACACTTTCAAGGTTTCTTTATACTTGAAGAGAGCAAAGTTTAGGTCGCATCGCTGCACTTACGGTTTGGCGTTTCGACCCACGCCACCACCTAATACATCCTGCTGTCCTGGTACATATTTATGCATTAATTTAACTGACAACAGTCCCTAGAGTTAGTTTTATGGTAGAAAGGTACCTAAAGGTTGGTAAAGGTAGCAGGGAGGTGCTGTACGCAGGCCGCTACCAATCGATCAACATGGAAAGCATGGGGGAGGCCTAGTTCAGCAGTGGACGTCCTATGGCTGCAGTGAAGATGATGAGAAACAAAAGTCTGAATAAGTTTGATTCATGTAAAAGACTTGCTTATGCTAATCTTTTTTGAGCCACATCCTGTCGTCGTTTCAGCCAAATGACGTCCACTGCTGGAAAAAGGCCTCCCCCAGGCCTCCTACATCCTGTATTGATTTTTAACTTTCATACTAACACCACCAAATTACACTCTTCACCAAATTACACCAGTTAGCTTGATGAGACAGTCAGTCAGTTGTTGTTAACAATATTTGCATGCCAGCTTCTGGTGGACTGTTCGGACATTTTAATGTTGTAAGAACTT
Organism: Ostrinia nubilalis; assembly: GCF_963855985.1. Lineage (NCBI taxonomy): Eukaryota > Metazoa > Arthropoda > Insecta > Lepidoptera > Crambidae > Ostrinia > Ostrinia nubilalis. The sequence goes on from NC_087103.1 coordinate 13,067,285, forward strand.
GTAGACCACTTTTCAGGCAAATAAACTGATTTGATTTGATTTGATTTGCAGTTGCAGGTTCAAATCTTACCGAGAGCAAATGATGGCTATGGAATAACGGGAATTAAAAATCAAGTGTTGTAATGTACATTTTAATTTATTTTTATAATTTATATGCAAAATTTAATTTATCAAGACAGCCAGGAAGATTATCCTACAACTTGATACGGAGTTCATGTCAAACAAGTTCTTCTACGTCTTATTTTCCCAGAAAATTTAAGTGCCTTCAATTTCGCAGTTAAAACAGTCACAGTTTCACAAAGGTGTCAAAGCAACTGTTCCAATGGATTCGAATTCCAGGAACCGTTCCGTGTGGATTGCCATACCGCTATGGCCGGGGCGCATACCCGAACGGTACACGCGGTAAACGCTTCAGTGCGTCTACGCCAGCCATTTTGTATTTTGATGCAAAGATTTTTTAAAGAACAGTACTGTTAACCCTGCCCTGGTTGGGTTTTTACTGGCGGTTAAGATGTAAATGACAGAACGAAAGGAGGGAATAGTCCCGTAACCCCTCGTGGTAAGGTTCACCACGATCACGATAATCCAGCGGTGGTGGGGTTTGAACACCATCACCATTGAGCTAAATAATTGTAGTTTCAATCAATTGTATGTGGAACTGATGCTTCTCCGAACATCTATTAATTAAAATGTTCAATAAAGTACAAACTCTATTATCAAACTCCCTATTTATAAAGCATTACAGAAAAAAAGTGTAATAAAAAGTGGGTGCATTTAAATTACAAGATTTCATGGACTTTACCAGCCTATACTGTAAATTAATTCCTGTTATAACCTAAGATTACTAAAAAGGGCTGCCACCGTGTCATATGGGCCAACAGTTCAAAACATTTGCGGTCAAGTCCGGCGGTCAAGATTCCAACAAACAGTTGGTCGTCCTTGATTCAAGGCCATAGGCCGGGAACCGGGATGCACTTGGTCTCTAGAGAAATACCCCGAGTCCTGATCTGACCGCAGTAAACCGCCCACTTTAGACCCCACACTGGACATAAAACCAGGGTAATACCTAATGTATGGAATGGAAACCTCGTGGATATACGGGATTTTTAACCGAATACAACGGTGTGTTGACGGAAAATGTACTTTCCCTCATGATATTTTGGATCCATTTTTATTCCATCGTTGTAATCCTAGTCTTAATACCCATAAGATAGTAGGCTCAAGATTTTTTTTATCGGAAAATCTAATAATTATTTAGATGATATCAATCAGGTCATTTTACCTTATTAAGTAATAACTACATATTATATTTTTACAAATTTGTTACATGTAGGTACAGTTTTACTATTGATTTTTTTGGCATGCGCCAAAATTTTGGATTCATCATTTTGTGTAATATAATCATTATAATCTTTACAGTAAACACTTGACAGGTATTAAATTAATCAATTAAATATTAAGTTTGCCATCTATGTACAGTCACGGAATGAAAAGGTTCGTCAGTTTTCAAATTGATTCCTTCAACGAATCGCGAGCACATATTACCTTTTGAAACTATGGTACAGAATAATCTCGAGTTAGAGAAAATAATCTTTAACTGTTCGTCAGTAAAGTTCAAAATTATTCAGATCAAAGTTGTTTGATGATTTAACTTGTCAAGAAGATTATTATGATTGATAAACTAAAACCTTCTTGTTGGTTCAACCTGCCATTATCTATTAAATTAAAAAAAACTACATTTTGTAACATTGCACTGATGGGATAGAAAAATAAACAAGCAAAACCTTATTCGTTAGCAAACGTCATATTTATTTAAATGTTAGCAGCAATGTTTCTTGCACTGTTATGTTGGCAAGTTTGACTCTTACAGTACCTAGTGCAAGCGAAAACCGACACTAAGGTGACGAACCTTTTCATTCCGCGACTGTACAAGTAATCCTAATCCGAACAACATCGTGTTCAGCAAGAAGCTCCAGCTTATCAAATAACCGGCCGCGGCGCAATATTCCTCTGGTTCATTAAGTAATTTATTCTTGAGAAAGTCCCGGTTATCCCGAGTAGTCGGCAAGAAACAAAACTAATGGTGTCTGGAACACGAGAGCAGAGCCAACAAGGTGGCCCAAGGGGAAGGAGGCAGCGGATCGTCTCTAGGATGTTAGTACATATGAACACGGGAAATAAAATTGATACTAAAAGAGTTTTTTCTTAATAGAGTCTAGTACGCAGAACTGACGGCCGGTGGGGCAGCAAGGTTCTGGAGTGATGGCCACGTACCAGAAAACGCAGCGTGGGACGTCCACCCACAAGGTGTACCGACGACCTGATAAAAGTAGCAAGAAGGCACTGGATGCAGGCCGCTACCAACCATGCGATGTGGAAGTCTTTGGGGGAGGCCTATGTTCAGCAGTGGACGTCCTGTGGCTGAAATGATGATGATGATGAATAAAGGCTATACTGTCGATGTTTTTTTACCACAATGGAGAAGCCCTTGGCCCGTATCTTATATAATGGAGAGTGATGATCAGATAAACGTAATAAAATAAATAGTAGAGGTTCATTTTAATCACAACGGGAAAGCTTTGGCCTTTATATGACCTAACTGAAAGTGGAAACAAACTTCACCCAGAATTCTCAATCACAGACGAACTATCTTGCCTCTAACTATCGAAACACAACAATGCTGTTAACATTGTTGATGGCGACAGACTTCGATAAGATAGCTAGTCAGAAGGACATAAAACAAGCTGAGCAAACCGAGCACTATCTACACTATAATATTCTTACCAGTTTCCCAATCACATACACACAAGTATTAGTAGAATTGAACTAAGCGTTGAGGTAACTAAAACTTGCTTATAGGTATTTTTATGTTTCTAAACTCCGCTTCGCCCGTCACTTAAGTCCCATCATAATTTATGGGAGGAAGCTAGCGACAGCGGCTCGGCAATTAGCCGCGTAACGAACGCTTGAAATAAATATCATTCCCTGATTAATGCGCTCGCGCACGCTGACAAATATTAGCGCTTCTTCATACCTAACAAGATCCGCGATTGGCTTCAAGTAATCCTTAACTGTGACCGACATAGCTCGCGGAATTGCTAAAATCAAGTGGCAGTGGGCGGTGCACATAGCTCGTAGAGACGATGGCCGGGGCAGAAAAGTTCTCGAGTGGCCACCACGGGCTGGAAGACTATAGACGATGGCCGTTGGGGCAGAAAAGTTGTGACCACGGGCTGGAAGACGTTGCGTGGGCAGGCCTCCTACTAGGTGGACCGACTAACTGGTAAAGGTCGCGGGAAAAACCAGGATGCGGGCAGCGCAGGACCGTTCATTGTGGAAAACCTTGGGGGAGGCCTTTGTCCAGCAGTGGACGTCATTTGGCTGAAACGAACGAACGAATTGTTAACTCCAGGAGCTTGGCATCACGCACCGTTTGTCTTTCGTAGTACAGTCGCGCATACTGCAAAACTTTAAACATGAGTCTCAAGGCGAGATGACAACATCCGCATTTCGTAAAATCATTTCTTAGCGGATGCCTACGTCATAACATCCTGCATACCAAATTTCAGCCCGATCCGTCCAGTGGTTTGGGCTGTGCGTTGTTAGATCACTATGTCAGTCAGTCAGTCACCTTTGAGTTATATATATATTTAGAAGATATTACTGATTTTATGTAGATTTTTAGTGTAGGTACTTTTGCATGTTTATCTCTTTAAGTTACTGCAACACCTATGCTTTGGCGTGGCACCAAGTCGCGATAAGCTGGCTACTCGTGTGGTGCTGCGCTGGAGATACGACGACGAGTTTTTGATTACCCCCCTTTCTGTTTGGTTATGTTGGAAGCTGTAAAACTGAATATGATCTGTCAAGAGTCGTCTTTGATATCAAAACTTAAGTCGCAAAATTCGCCCGAGTTTATCGGTCTGAATGAAGTCATCATTTACATTTATTACACTCGAAATAATGCACTTTTCAAATCATGGAAGACCTTTTTAAATAGATTATAATAGTTATTTTCACTTACAAAATTCTCAATCTCTCTTTTAAATGACATGCATTACCCATGTACTACCCTATATTTCAGAGAACACATAGAAAATAAATAGAAGATACCAGTTGATGTAATTTTCCGGACTGCCTAGCTCGCATCACTTCTTAAGCCTATAATTTGTATATTTTAAAAAAAAGTAAGGTTGTATACTTGAAAAGGAGGCTGACAATAGTGACTGACTTTCTTGCGCTGCTTCTTCTCAGCACTGGCCCATTTATTGTCCCGAAGCAGTGGTAGACATAATACTGGGACGTGTAAAAGTGCTTTTTAAAAGCCTATTTGCAAAAACAAATGAGTTTATGTTTTTTTTAACGTAGTGTATTTCCCCGTCTTTCGCCAAAACTAGAGGAACAAGTCATGGCTAAACCAGATATTATGTTAATAATAAATATTATATTAAATATTATATTAAATATTATATTGTCGGTTAATAATAAATATTATTGAATTAGTTATACATATAAATACAGATAAAAATAAATTTGATAATTAATAATCAAAGAATTAATGCAATAAATCTAAAAATCTTCCTCTCTCCTAAAATGCAGTGCCCGACAGAGTCCATAATCGTATCTTACCTTACCAATAACACCTTTTCTAAACATTATGGAAGCAATAAACTGTTGAGTATTGAGTATGTTATTTACACTTTCTGTAAATAAAAATATATTTCTTTCCCGTTCTTAGCCTTCAATATCCTAAAGAATCAAATCATCCGTTTTGAAAACGGATCACTCCCTCAGACCGGCAACAACACAGCATCGTAATCCCGAACATGGTCCCATACAGTACCCGCCAGTAGTAACCGGCGATGTTTGTAACAAAGTCCAATAACATCGATACCGACATCTCTATGTCCTTTTTAAACGGCACTATTCCCACCTCTCGTTCCCACCGCTGCAACTCCTGTGTAGCCAGGAATAACTAATAACCGGCAATAAAAACCCAACCAGTGAGAATTTATGCCTAATCATAATCCATACTAATATCATAAATGCGAAAGAGACCGTCTGTTTAGACGAAACTTGTTATAGAGACAGTGAATCCCGAGAAAGATTGTTATGATTTTTCCCGGTTTTTGAAATAAGGAAGCGCGTCATATTATGCCCATTGCCCGTATACACGAACCAATCACAGAGCTCAATTCAACGCTGTGCGTTCGATTTGCTGCTTCGCTTAAGCAAGCATCATTTGTGAATACGGGCGATAATGTTTTTCTGTGGAGACCTAAATTCGGGCGAGTAAAGCCGCAGGCAAAAGCTAGTGCATTTATAAAATTGCTAGTTTCTATCGGCGCTGTACAATTGCAATAAGCGGGTCCCGAGCGAGTGCCACGGCTCAAGTCGGAGCCGCTATCCGTCTACCAGACAAATCGCTCCCTCAAATGGAAGATTACTGTAACGCAGGCCGCCTCTCACACCGAAGAGTATCGTCGAGCATAATTCGTATAGATCACTCTGAGCTCCGCTCTGCCCATCGCAGAAGTTTCGCCGAGCCGCAACTAAGAACATGATAACACAACACTTTACTAAATGAACTCAGGTCGCGTGATCTGTCATGGGTCGCGGTCGGTCGGGTCATTTCCCTATTATCGCGCTGGCGATGGCGATCTGCATGCGTTGGTGTGGTTGAAGCATAACTGACCTGGCGAACTTCATACCACCCATGTTTACCATAAATCAATCGCAATCACTGCGTGCTGTACGTACAATACTTGCAACCTGGTATGCGAACGAATAGCCGCATTCAATGCCATATGTGCACGACACACACTCTTCGCGACGTATTGTTTTTATTTTGATTACTTTGTGTGTGTGAATTTCTCATGAGACACTGGGTTTCGAATTCAGCGCATTAGTTGGCATATCTTTAGATCTCTATGATGATGATGATATAAGTGGAAGGAAAAAACTAACATTTCGGTGTGAGGCGCGGCCAACTTAAGCCCTGTCCTCCGCTATCCGACTGAGGCTAGTTTTATTGTTTGTTCCTCATCCTACGACGCATCCGAAGTGAACCGCTTTATCCCAGGCACTGTTCTAGCCAGGTGTGGAGAGGTTCATCGTCATCATCTTCATTTCAGCCATAGGACGTCCACTGCTGAACATAGGCCTCCCACAATGATTTCCAATAAGACCGGTAGGTAGCAGCCTGCATCCAGCGCCTTTCTGCTACCTTTGTGAGGTCAACAGTCTACCTTGTGGGTCCTACGCCCTTTCCAGTACGTGGCTCCACTCCAGAACCTTGCTGCCCCATCGGCCGGTCAGTTCTGCCACAGTATATACAGTGTGAGTCTTGATAAAGTGCACATATGGAAATAGGTAAAACTAAACCTATTTTTATCGACAAAAAAGAGGTCAATTTTTTTTTTATAGAATGTTGTTTTAATTTGTGCTATTTTACAATATAAATGTAGGTATTTGGTACACCTAAACTTTTATGTAGGTATACCAGTACCAGATATACATGCATGACGTGAAGTTGAAAAAAACTCCGCGAAATAATGATTTTTTAATTATTTATTTATTACACAGGTTAAGTTTGACAGCTTGTAAACACATTACTAAAATACAATGATTAAAATACTCAGGTTTAATCACTAACTTTATCATTCAACAAAGTGAATAGCGTCTGCTGGAGCTGTCTTCGGCCACACAGTCTCCTCGATCCAATCGATGAAGCTCGATATCCTGGTGTAGATGGTCATGTTTCCGCAGCCTCTCCCAAAGGAGGATATTCCATAGGCATAAGGTATTTGGTCTTCATCACTGTCGTCGAGGCTTCCTTTGGTTATCAGAGGAGATCCCCCTGACCCCTGAAATACAAATAATAGAAACTTTCGTTATTTTTATTTACCTACATACTTTCCATCGTGTGGGATGTAAAAAGTAAGATCACAACCATGGGTGTACCCAAAAGGGGTGGTCAGCTCTTCCCCCTGGAAATGGTACATCCAAGCGATAGGGCCATGCCTAAAAATCCAAATTCTTTTTCGAACAATATGATTATAAATATTAATTGATTTAATCAATGCATGTTCTAATCAAACCCAAAAGTTTGAAGTGGACTAGGAGGAGTTAAAAGCGTTAAAAAACATGGAATGCAATAAAGATATTGACTACAGGTACTATTTGTCGTTTCCAGTGATTAGCGTGTGGAGTGTAAGCCATATCCTCCATTTGACTCTGGTAAATTGGCGTACGTGACTGCACCAGACAGCCTGCCAATAGAGAGAGATGGCGGGAGATCGTGCGAAGAGTTGTATCCGCCTCTACAACCGATGTGAACAACGCTTCAACGTGACCACGACCGCTCTGCCAAGAGCGTAACTAATAAGAAGAAGAAATTGGAGATAGTCGTATTCCTACAGTAAAATAGTTCACCTGATGATGATGTGGGTCATGCTGGCCAAACTGTTTTTTTTCTCGCGAACGAAGTCACCCCAACAAGCCAGCTAATCATAAAAATAAACTTACTCGTACCTGGCAGTTTATGACAGTTGATTTTTGTTCATCACCACAGATCTGATGCAGACTCAGTTCCCTAAATAAACGAGTGATCCATGGTTTCGTTGCTTCCACACAAGAGTCGTGGTCCAGAATTTGTACATTCATTACTGCTATTTCTTTACGGATTTTATCTGTAAATAAACTTTTAAATATTACCTACTTTTCGATCAATGCCGAGTGATTTTATAGGCTCGATTCACAAAGCCAGTGAAAGTAAATTATGTATTAATAATTTGCCATAAACAGTATATATCTTTTTTTTTTATTTATTTCGAGACGTCCATTGTTGGAAAAAGGCTTCTCCTAAACACATTACATACCTACGTTTTTTATAGTAATACTTACATTCTTTGCCTTCAACTCCCCATGCAGGATTAGAAGCAAACTTGAACGAATCAAGGTTCTTTGACCATAGACAAACTGGATAGATAGACCTCGAGAAAGGTACTTCAGACTCCAGTTGAATCAAAGCTATGTCGAAATTCTTTATCGGTGCTTTGTATTGCGGATGGACGATCACGCTACGAATTTTAACATCCAAACGCTTAACCTGCAAGCGAAAATATAATTAAAAACGTCAGCCAAATGACGTTCCACTGCTAGACTAAGGCCTCCCCCAAGGATTTTCACAACTACCGGTCATGCACTACCCACATCCAGGTGCTCCCGCGACCTTCACCAGATCGTCGGTTTTTTCAAACTCGAACTTTTCCCTTTCGCCCCAACGATCATCAGTTCTACGAGTTATATGCCTTGCCTACTGCCACTTAAGGGTCCCATGACAGTTTATACTTCCCCTGGGACAAACATGACCTTCATTGGTTTGGTTTTTATAGCGGTCAAGCTGAAGATCCTGGCTACACAGGAGTTGCAGCGGTGGGAACGAGAGGTGGGAATAGTCGTTTGCAACTTAAGCTTGGCAATTCTGCGGGCGCGTTTTCCTACGGACTGATATAATAAATGACTAATATTATAATTTTAACTTGTTTTACATAAGGGTTTAAGTACTCACTTCATCAACTATATTTTTGTTGCCAAAACGGACAATTTCAGGAAATTTCCCAATTTCGGGTCTTCTTCTTGAGCAATGCGCGGCAGTGACCGTATACCTTTCACTGATGAGGAATGTTCCGCACGCAAATACCCAGTCTTTATTTTCTTCGTCCTTGTAGCCTACAGCACCCTAAAAAAAGAATTGCTTATTAGACAGCTCATCAGGCTATACTTTTTGCAAAAACACCCTTATTATAACTACATGAAGTCCCACAGTTTTATCTTGCCATCTACTGTACAATACATATTTTATCCATGTTGTTTATTCAATGTCTTTCTCCATTACATTATTACAAGCTTTTGTAAGTTAAGTTATAACCATTTATTAACCAACGGCGTTACACAATAATAATAATTCTGTGGCCATTAAGTTAAATAATTTCTTTGATTTTTATCTATTGTTTTCAAATCTATCTTCGAATCATTAAACGAGTACATAATAATATTATATTAACAAAAGAAATAAAACGTGTGTTTTCGATAGCACTAGCACCCTTTCTATGTCACATTATTTATAATTTTCATATTCGTATAATTATTAAATGTATTAGATACTGACCACGTACGGAAATTCGAAGCTGTCTGCGTCTGAAAAATGTAACTCTATTTTAGTTATGGAGCAATCTAGTTAATACCCTAGCTTCATTTAATAAAGATCAATATGGCATGATCTAAATCTTTAGTCAAGGTGACATCTTTAATCATTAATATACAGATTAATTTCACTGACCTTTAGAGCATTTTTCTAAACGTTTTCTTTCCCAATTGTATTCACGGCATTCTGAAATGTAAAAAAAAATTATAAAAAAAAATAAATATTATGGCGTTCTTTTGCTGGTTTAAAACAAGACATTTAACAAAATGGGTTTCACATGCATTTAGATTTATCTAAAAAACATACGATTCCTTTATTTTTAGGGTCAGTAAGTTGGTCGCTTTTTTAAGACTATTTTTCGATTTAGGGATCCGTTTGCATATAATATTAAAGTTAAAGTGCCAATTTTTGTTCCGAGTAGGGCGTCCCCCCCCCCCCCCCCTCTACAAACTGTTTGGTTGAAAAATCTGGCAACATTCACAATAATAGTGGTTTTTTTATAAAAAAAAATAGTGCTTTTTTGCCAGATTTAAAGTTCATAATTTCAAGGAAAACTAATATGGTTAAGTCAGTTATTTTAAGAGTAATACGGCCGAATACTGAAACGCCATTTAAATATTTGACGGCTTCTCAAATAGTTAAGCAGCTCCTAAACTTACATTTCGCATACTCAAAACAATATCTGAGCAGTTCTCAATTTTTAAGCACCTCTCAAATTAAGTTGCACTCAAACGCCACTTAAATGAATTTTCGCATACTGAAACGCCATTCAACGCTAAGCATTACTCAAACAACTGTCAAATCGTCTTAAGCAGCTGTTAAATTTGAGAGTGCTTGCGCGGTATCTTAAATCCTATTCTTATACCTAAATCGACCTAAATAGTGGTAAATAATGTGTGTCATCGTTATCATTTCTTTCGAGCCTCGAGGAAATACCTAGATCTAATCGCAGGAACGCAATAAGGCTGAACGCTATTGAAAAATATTATTATAATGACATGCAATTCCGAGCGAGGTTCCGCGTCTCTAAAGAAACGGTGTTGTTTCTGGATTCATAATTTGGAAGCTCTTTGAAACCCCTCACCAAATGCCATACAACCAGTGGACCAAATACTTATTATAACCCTACTGTTCTACGCAACGGGAAGTTATGAACGTGTACTAGGTGATATCTTCCACATCTAACAGCCAACTGTGCATCGTATAGTGCACGAAGTAACAACCAAAATAGCTGCTATGAAATCGCTTTACATAAACATGCCTATTTCTGAGGATTAAGGGGACATCGCATAGCAGCATTTCCAAGAGTTGTTGATTTGTCAATTTGATGCTCTGTCAGTCAACAATGATAAATGTCAATTGTGGTTACGTTTCGGTCCACGATCGCCACTTAATAGATTTCAACAATAAAAAGTATCACCTTTAAAATTATTTTTTTAATTAAATAAAAATGCAAGCATTAATTTTTTTATATGATAAAACGAGATTTATTTATAATAGAAACTAAAAATAAACTGTTCTATGTTAAGTTGATTGAGTATATTTCCATAAAAGACAATACATAACCAAACGATGCTGCGTGTAATGGATAAAAGACGTAAAGTTATCATTTGTGTAAATGAAAACCATGAAGCTACAGATAAAAATGGAGGCCAGACTCCTAATACCTACTTGAAGCACAAACTAAGTATCAGTATCTCGCTCTCTGTGGGCAGACTTGCTCTTTCTAAATAAACAAAAAATATAAAATTGCTCAAATTCAATGAAACCAATGTAAAATCTTTATTTCTTGACATAGGTATCATTAAAAATGATAAGTGTAGTTACTGGTAAAACATTTTAGGAAGAAATTACTGTAAAAAATGTGAAAAATGTTTACAATGATCCAATGTCGGAAATCACGAAATAAACACTTACGCGTGGAATCTTATGTCACTTCCAGGACAGCACGTACTACCGCAACCACGCACTACAAAATTTTGCACCAATTCTTGTGATAAAACAATGATTATTTCCTGTAAACAATCTCAAACGAAATTAACTGCTTAATAAACAAAATAGTAAACAACCGCCATGATGGGCCGGATTGGGCCGATGTTGCCACATGGTACCGATTACCCAGGAATTGGGATTGTAATTCCCTGATTCGCCAACACATTAAGCCTAAATGGCCGACAATTTTGTGATTTTTTATTTAACTAGGTAATCTTAGTTTCAAATATTAATTATTTATTTGTTTAACTTCTGATTTGGTTAGTGTATTGGCTATTTCGAAGAATTTACAAGGAGATTTAAATCAGAAGATAGCAATACTACAGTTCACACTAAAAAGAGAGGTAGGGCCGCAGAGAGCGAGATAGATATAAGTAGGTATTTGACTCAAGTTTTGTTCCAAACTCTGCCCTCCATTTTTATCTGTAGCTTCATGATGAAAACATACTTTTTTTGGTAAATGTTGCCATTATGTAAACATTTGAGAGCTGCTTAGCTGATCACGGCTTCAAATCCGTTGAGTAGCGTTTGAGAATACCATTTAAAATTGAAGGATACTTAAATTTAGGAGCCCGTCAGCTGAGTGACAGATTTGAGTAGTGTTTCAGTATTCGGCCGATAGTCATTTAAATAAAATTCCTTAGAAGAAAATACATATTAAAAGTGACTTTAGATGAAGTAATTGCTTGCTTCTGAAATATATCGTGTTAACGACGGACTCTACGTGCGCGTGGCACGACACGCACTAGGCTATTTTTTACTTACTTTGCTCGCTGATCCGTTGGCCGGGTGCACTAAAATCCGGTTTGGTGTCCTTGCAAACATCTGCCTGGAAGTTAATTTAATAACATGATTTTAATAGCGTATATTTATAAACATACATTGAACTTAGTTTGAATCTTAAATAAAAATATGAAATAAATAATGCACATTAGTTTCAAATTGCACCGAGTCAGTAATAATTATTATCCCGTTATGACAGCACATGGGGAAAATATCAATCATAATCCAATCATAGAGGAAACAACAATCTGACATTTCATGTCGTCATCATCATTTTGACTCCTGCAAGTACCCGACCCTCTCTAATTTAACAAAGACAAATAAAAGATTTGATTTTTAGTTTTCACTTTTAACACGACAAACCACCAACTTTTAGTTGGCCGATGGTTGGGCCCAATTTTAATTTGCCTAGGCGCAGACCACCGACTTTTAGTTGGCCGATAGTTGGGTCGGGCTGTTATGAAAGTGCGCACATTACACCGATTTGGTATCGGCTGATTCTTCATACAAATTAAAATCGGGCCCAACCATCGGCCAACTAAAAGTCGGTGGTCTGCGCCTAGGCTAAGGCAACCTGACGCTCGGATTTTTGTCCCTTGGTTGCCTTTTACACCATCCACGAGAAGAGTGGGTGATCCTATTCTACTCTGGCGAGACCACACGGATAGACTACATTTTAAATAATGCAATATTTATGTGCCAGTGCTTAGCCTAGGAGCAGACCATCAATTTTTAGTTGGCCGATAGTTGGGCCCGATTCTAATTTGTATGAAGAATCGACCGACTGACCGATAACAAATCGGTGTAATGTGCGCACTTTCATACATGCCCATACTGATTAACAGCCCGACCCAACTATCGGCAAACTAAAAATCGGTGGTCTGCACCTAGGCTCAAAGTGTAGGCCAATTGGACGTAGTTATGCTACAACGTTCCAACCCACAAGGTGGTCAAAATTGAGTTTTTGAGCCCAAGCTAGGTATTTTGGGTCACCCTATCTAGTGCTGAAGACACTGACTCTCTTACGACAATAATTAATGAAATAATTAAGCGGTCCCAATGATACAACGATCCAAAAGATCTAAATAAAATCTTAAAATGTGACATTCCATTTGGAACGTTATGTTTTAATTCGTTTTGGACTGAATACAATGAAAATAATGATCCAATCATTTTGGAACGTTTTACAAATAACTAATTTTAAATGTTAAAAAGTGACATTCCATTTGGATCGTATGCTTTTAATTCGTTTTGGACTGAATAAAATAAAAATAATGTTCCAATGTACTTGGAACGTTTTTAAAAAGGCTTTTTGTTTGAAAGTGGCTTTTAACTTAATTTGCAAAAACGTTCCAATGTGTGAAAATTGTTATAGTATTATTTTGGTAGTTAATAATTATAAATACATTTTTTTTCTAAAATATAAGCATAACAATATTTTAGAAAAAATAAGTATAACACTGAAACAATATTATTTTAAAAATTTAATATATTTATATGTGTAATTATAGATAATAATTATTAATTATCGTTTAATAGAATGTTTATGTCCGAATTTACAATGGCATACTTTTAAAATAGCAGAATTTCTTTTGGCAAAATTTCATTCTGCATATTATTATATTAAAGTGGGGTCCCGTTGCAGTTGGCATCTTGTTGGTGAATGGGTGGCACTGCTCAGTTTACTCTTGTTTTTATTTATTTTTTTCTTCTTCCATTATTATGTGCCACTGTCATGAGTCTATGTAATTGCCTGTATTTGTGTGATGTCCATTGTAATAAATGTATCTTTCTTTGTATCAATGATGTTTTCAGTAACAGTACACTTAGTACAATTAGTTTTCCGCAACATTCCTGGACAGGATATACTAAATAAACGTCATGCAATCGATATTATGCAGAATATTTTCAATATTGCAGAAATTCTGCCATCTGCATAGTATGCCAAGTGGAATGGTACCAATAATCATGGTACTAAATAAAAGTTATTCTAATCGATATTACGCAGAGTATTTTAAATATTTCAAACTAAATTCTGCCATCTGCATAGTATTCCAAGTGGAATGGTACCAATTAATAATCGTGCTACTAATTAAACGTTATACTAATCGATATTATTCAGAATGAAATTTTGCCAAAAGAAATTCTGCTAGTTTAAAAGTATGCCATTGTAAATCTAAATATGTAAAAGGAGAAACTGACTGACTGACTGACATATCAATGCACAGCCTAAACGGCTAAACGTAGGCACTTGAAATTTGGAAGGGACGTAGCTTAGGTACCGTAGAGGTGCATTAAGAAAGGAATTCCCGAAATTCCCACGGGAACGGAAATTAGCGGGAAAATCCTTTTGTATGAAAAATCTAAACCGCTTAAGTTAGACGCTTGAAATTTGGCATGCAAGTACCTTAGTAAACTTAAAGCTTAGTTACAACAGGATATTGCAAAATTCCCACAGGAACGGGAGTTAGCGGGAAAAAGCGTACCACTAGTTACCGGGAAAAAAAGTGGTGTGCTTTTTTTTTGGCAGCGAGTAGAACTGAGTAGTATGTATCACTTCAACTAAATAAATTAACGTTATTACATACTTGTCATTAAAATTTACTAATATTTCTCATACTTTAAAAAAAATGTACTTGGAACGTTTTTGCAAAATAAGGTATAAACTAATTTCATACAAAAAGTCTTTTTGCAAAAACGTTCCAAGTACATTTTTTTCAAAATTTGTATGAGAAATATTAGTTAATTTTAATGACAAGTATGTAATAAAATAACGATTATTTATTTAGTTGAAGTGATACATACTACTCAGTTCTACTCGCTACCAAAACAAAGCGTACCACAAATTTACAAAAACGCGATTATCTCAGTTCGACTTGCGTGTGGGTTGGAACGTTGTAGCATAACTACGTCCAATTAATAATCCTCCCTTTAATCAGATTAATTTGAGAGAGTTGAGTTCCTATCACTAAAGAGCCTGATGATGATTTAACACTTAAGACAGCAATTCTCTTGTAGAGGAGTATTTAGGGGATGATCTCTCTCCAAAGAGAAAATGCATTATCGTCCTTTAAAGTGCAGTCGAATGTAATTTCGATATAATGTGTTTTTTTTTTGTTATGTGCCCCTTTTCCAACTTAAAATAAGTACTCAATGTACGCTATAATTAGTAAGTGCATGTACTCACCTTAACCAGGTTGAGTATAAGAACTGAAACAATAAAATGTTTGTTAACATTTGTAATGCACCACCTAATTTTGACCGTACTTAACTACTTAATATAACGATTTAAACCGGTGTTTTTTGTATGGAGTTTGACAGATTTTTGACGTTTGTCAAAGTTAAAGTAAGATGGTGCAACCCAGCCTTAGGGTTCTGCAGTTAGCTTTGTATTCCAAAACAATGCTCGAAAACTCAATTCGAAGCTTCAAAATTGCTGAAATACTCAATTTGCATCTTCAAAATAAAATCTTAAAAAAAAACTATAAATAATAGTATTTCATAAATGCAAACCCAACGCATTTATTTCGTTTTTCTAACCAAATAAACACTTACATTTTGCATAGTAATTAAATTTTTACTTTTATATTTTTGCAATATAGTTACCACACATTTAAATTATTTATATTTTATTATTGTTATCCGCTACAAACACACTCAATTTACAGATGCGTTCTTAAATAAACAATATTAATAACAAAAATGACGTACTTACCAGCAAACAAGGAAAATATCTCCAAGCGACACGACATGTTGTTTCCTTGTATCACTCCGGTCTGACCAGCTTCTTGATCACTCTTATTTAAATACGGTCATCAAATGGTCATTACTTCAAGAATCTACATGCTTAAGAGGATAATGGATAATTTTATAAACAGGAGTATTAAACAAAAAGTGACCTGGGTCCGCCAAAGCGGAACGAAGCGGAGCGGACAAATGTTTTGAACAACAAATCAGATTTTAAACTTTCGCGTTTCATTTCAATTAAAATATACTGGTCATCACAAAAATCGGCCCACCTACGTTTTACAGGAAAACTCGTTTCTACTGACACAATCATGGTGCCCCAACAATATTGGTGTTATTTGAAAGCCCAATAAATATCCTTAAAGAAAAACACATTTAATTTCTTAATAAACGATTTAAACGATTAACATATACAATAAATAAATGTGACTTGAAAAAATGACGATTTTTCTACACTAATATTATAAAGAGGAAAACTTTGTTTGTTTGTTTGTTTGTTTGTTTGTTTAGTTGTAATGGATAGGCTCAAAAACTACTGGACCGATTTTAAAAATTCTTTCACCATTCGAAAGCTACATTACTCACGAGTAACATAGGCTAAATTTTATTTTGGAAAAAATAGGGTCCTGTAAAATATTTGGGATTTTCATAAGACGTTGAAAAGCGCCATCTATCGTCATTGCTTAAAATCTTCTTGCGCCTGACAAAAATTTTTGAGGTTCGTAAATATTCATGAAGGCAAAGCTGTCAAACGCCATCTATCGACATCATTAGTAAATTAGTAACTAAATATTACATGTACTATGAATAGCGCTGTTCGTAAATAATATTGAAAGAAGAACGGTCATCTGTGACCCAGACCCGACAGAAACGAGACATACCTCAGTTTTTTTGTCATGTCTTAATTAGTTAAATTATATATTTTTTATATTCGAAATCTATGTATAACACCAAATTATTACCCTTGTTTTTGTTCAGGCGTCATACAAAAACTAATACAAAATGCCTATTTATCACCAAAATTGGTAAATGTATGTACCTAAATAGCTGCTATGGAATGTATCTAGGTGACCTGGAGATACAGCCGGATTATACAGGGTGGAAACGAGAAGTTACAAAATCCAAAAATTCAATGTTACCAGCTTCCATAATCTGTAACCTATTATTGGCACCATTTGAAAGTGCTCGTGAAGCACTTTCAGAACCAGTAACTAGTTTTTCGATATCTTGTATAGTTTAGAAATAATCGAGTGAGATCACTTATGGTTCCATATGTATAACCACCCTGTATAATCCGGCTGTAACTCCAGATCACCTATATACATTCCATAGCCATAGCAGCTGCAATAGACATTTAGGTACATACATTTACCAATTTTGGTGATAAATAGGCATTTTGTATTAGTTTTTGTATAACGCCTGAACAAAAACAAAGGGTAATATTTTGGTGTTATACATAGATTTCGAATATAAAAAATATATAATTTAACTAATTAAGACATGACAAAAAAACTGAGGTATGTCTCGTTTCTGTCGGGTCTGGGTTTTTTTTGTATGGGGCGTGACCGTTCTTCTTTAATAAATAAAGGTATTTTATGTAATTGAACCATTCACTGTATGTACCTATTTGAATCATTCACTGTGTTTAAACGAGCAAGTCAAAGTGTAAATTAGTGACTTTTTACAAACTTCCTTGCAAATTCTTACTATGTGCCGCCATCTACCGAGATGAATATTAAGGTACGGTTCAGCGGCGGACAAATGGGATGGGCGCGTGGGCGATTGTAGTTAAATAGGATAAGAATTACTTCGTTTTTATTTTCTGTATGTAATTTGTTAGTTTTTTGGTAGTTAGGGTCTTTATTTTAATTACTTAGGTTGGTAGGTACTTACTTATTTGATTTTAATGATAATTACTATAGGTACGTATAATTTTAGTAGAAAGAAAGGTAATTGAATGACTAAGTGACTCACTCACTCATCACGAAGTCTCAGAAACTACAAGTCTCACTGGCTGATCAAAGCCAGGTGATCAAAGTGGAATACACCTCCTTTTAGAACGTAGGTAGTCACTAAGACGAAATTTTGCAAAATTCAACCCTTATGGGAGTTAAAAAGGGGGTTGAATACAGACTGTATTGCAGTCCTCGTTTTTAAAAGTAAGAGACTTGAAAGTTAAAATGTACGCTCACTATGATCTCTAGATATTGTGGAGGTGTACATAATATACTGTTCGGTACACTGTGGTACTGTGTACACATCGGTTTGCTGACGATATTGTGGTCATGGCAGAATCGTTGGAAGATCTTGGAACAATGCTCGAAGACCTTAATCGATTTTCCCAACAGGTAGGCCTGAGGGCGAACATGGACAAAACGAAGCTTACGTCGAATGTCCATGTTGCGCCCTACCCAGTTTCAGTTGGGAGCTCAATTCTCGAGATTGTCGACAAGTAGGTATGTCTACCTCGGACAAACGATCCAGCTAAATGTAGGTCCAATTTCGAGAAGGAGGTCAATCGTCGAATCCAACTCGGCTGGGCAGCGTTCGGGAAACTACGCAACATCTTTTCGTCTAAAATACCTCAATGCCTGAAGACTAGAGTGTATAACCAATGTGTGTTACCAGTGATAACTTATGGCTCGGAAACGTGGCCTCACACTATAGGCCGTATACAGAAGCTCAGTTGCACAGCGTGCTATGGAGAGGGCTATACTTGGTGTTTCTTTGCGAGATCGAATCAGAAATGAGGAGATCCGTAAACGAACCAAAGTCGCTGACATAGCCCAACGGATTAGCAAGCTGAAGTGGCAATGGGCAGGGCACATAGTACGCAGAACTGATGGCCGATGGGACAGAATGGTTCTGGAATGGAGGCCGCGTACCGGAAAACGTAGCGTGGGACTTCCACCTACAAGGTGGACCGACGACATCGTAAAGGTAGCAGGGAAGCGCTGGACGCAAGCCACTTCCAATCGATCAACATGGAAAGCATTGGGGGAGGCCTATGTTCAGCAGTGGACGTCCTATGGCTGAAATGGTGGTGGTGGTGGTACATATACTGAAAATGTATCATTAGAAATCAACCACGGGGGCTAAGGAGATAAAAGGAGGGTTGGAAGTTTATATTATGAAAGTCCTATGTGTTTAAAGTAAGAGAGTTGAAATTTAAAATGTATGCGCTATAGATGCTAAGAGCGGATTTTACGAAACTCCACCTCTAATGGAGTAAAACGAGGTCCACGCGTACGAAGTCGCGGGCGGCCGCTAGTGTGATGATAAGTGTAGTAAGACACGCGACGTTTATTAATGAGTTACATTATGTACTCACGGGTTGACGTTTCGGCTGCGAAGCTGCAGCCGTGGTCACAAGCAGACACATGTCTGCTCCTTGTATGTCTTACTATAACAAATCAGATATTGTCATGTATGAAATCGAAACAATTTGTATGAAACAAATTAAAATCGGGCTCAATTATCGGCCGACTAAAAGTCGGTGGTCTGCGCCTAAACTAAGTCTTATGCGTATAGATTATTGAAGTATATCGACGGTTAAGAACCAATACATGTTGGGGGGACCACGGGTAAACGCCGCTGTCTATCTCAAGTTTTGGCGGTTTTCCTTTTTTAACCGACTTCAAAAAAGGAGGAGGTTATATGTTCGACTGTATGTATGTTTTTTTTTTTTTCTATGTATGTTCACCGATTACTCCGTCAATTGTGGACCGATTTTCAAAATTCTTTTTTTGTTCGATAGGGTACACTTCTGAGGTGGTCCCATTGTCACCAAGTCAGGATCTGATGATGGGATCCTAGGGAAATCGAGGGCAACCCTTAAATTTTATAGGCACGTATATCGTATTTCAAACTTTTTCTTAAGTTATTCAAGTATTTGCTCCTGGAAATCATCATCTCATATTGATGAGGTGATGATAGAAGGTACAACTCCTTAATGCTTAGGAGTTGGAGGATAATTCTTTTAATTTTATAGATAACTATAGTTTCTAAATTTATTCAAGTGTTTGCATCAGATAGTCATCATCTCATCATGATGAACTGGTCATGGTAGGTACAACTCCTTAACGCTTAGGAGTGGGAGGATATTTTTTTAAATATTATAGGTACAATAGACCCACAGTTGTATTCTTTCATGTTTTTAAGGTAGGCTGACGGTTTAAGGTCTTTTTAGGTTGCCGATATGATAACCTGTATTTTGTAGGGAATATTATTTTACACTTGACATGAAGAATATAGTCTCAATGTACTGCCTACCTTCAGTGGTAACATCAAGGTAATAATTAGTTAACTAAAAAGCAAGAAATAAGTTAATTTTTATAAAAAAAAATAAAACCGACTCCAAAAAACAAACACTAAAAAGTAGAAAAATAATTACCTACTAATTACTTATTTATTAGGACGAATTAATATTTATGTTATACCATGATTGATACTTTTGGAGTCGGTGCAAGCAAACTTCACACGTTTCATAATCTTGGCACCGACTCCAGAAGTATCAATCATGGTATAACATAAATATTAATTCGTCCTAATAAATAAGTAATTAGTAGGTAATTATTTTTCTACTTTTTAGTGTTTGTTTTTGGAGTCGGTTTTATTTTTTTTTATTAATGTCAATAGATTTAAAGTCCAATTTGGCACAGGTTGTGCACACTCCTATCTCAATATTCACAGTATTTCCTAAGTTATTTGCTTATAGAAATACCACCTATGTTAAGAGCACGAACACACATACTATCCAGTCTGTGATCCAATATCCATCGTTGTAAAACGAGTTCTAGTCTTTATTTGTCCTCATCGGGATTCGAGCCTACAATCGCGGGCATACCATTTCCCATCTTCCTTACCTATGATCAGAAGCTATGAGGTCATTTATTACTTACACTTAATCAAACTGGACTCGTTTACGAAACTCGTTACCAAACTTTATTAGTTGAGGTGCTACATTAAAGAACCTCCCCGACGTCAAGCGATATTAAACCGAATGGCCCGATAAATAAAGTTGCGAATTACCTCGTAAAATTTTAAAGGTGTTAAGTTACTGAATCTCAGTATAGCCTGATTAAATTGTTGGATTAAGATGTTTTGTGCGATATTTAATAATTTACAACCACTCAAAATGGAGTGGAATCGTAAATAAATAATATACTTATGGAAGAATTGGCTCTTTATTCTTTGATACATAAAGAGAAAATAAACCAGTTTTCTTTTTGTATTAAACTAGAGGCCACCCGCGACATCGTACGCGTGGACCCCGTTTTACCCCCATAGGGGTGGAGTTTCGTAAAATCCGTTCTTAGCGGATGTCTACACCCTATAAGGACCCTACCATCCCAAGTTTGTATGCGTTATAGTTTCTGAGATTTAATGATTAATCAGTGAGTGGTCAGGAATCATTCCCTCATAAAAGTTACCATTCCTGACCTGACGTGATGATTTTCGAAAGGTGGGGGGGCCTCCAGATACTTGATTGAGACACCACAGGAATCGATCCAGCTACGACCATTGTCTAATTTAAGGTTTCGGAATTATGTCGACTAATCATAGACTTCGTATTTTAGGAAAAAAATATTTATAAATATCAAAATAAAAAGTTCCTGTCTCTACAATTTCTTCTAACTTTCTAATGAAATCTCCCCTGGTAATGAATCTGGATTTTATTTATGTTCTGGTGCTCTCAAACTACGCCCTGGAGATAAGGGTGTCTGTCCACTAAAGCGGAGCGAAAGAAACAGCAGAATACCAGTGGTCGTCGTGACGTGACACGCTCTTATAATGAGCGAATGCCATTTTGGTGTCTGTACCTTGCATCAAATAAATACTTTTTGTTTCTTACAAACATTTTTTTGACACTTCAGTTGGCCTTCACTGGTTGGATTTTTATTGGCGGTCAAGCTGTAGATCATGGGTACACAGGAGTTGCAGTGGTGGACACGAGAAGTGAGTTATTTATTTTACCTGGCTATTAAGATAGCCAGGTAAAATAAGAGAGCTGCTGATATAGATAGGTTAATTCCAATGTCTTACAGTCACCTTAATGATGGTCAGATGGATAGCCAGTCCTATATTAAAAATCAAACAGAATGACAACACATTATGGTGCGTTGAAAACTAAGGAAAATATTCCGTGCATATTTACGCAAAGCTTAACGCAATTATTTTCTTGCATTATTCACTTATCGACTCAGGAAAATTAACATGTTTTTCTTGGTAAAACCATAGTTTTATAACAATAACAAAATAGGAGGCTTGGGAAGAAACTAGCATTGAAGTTGTCATCTGTTAAGTTTTTAAACCTAATTTTAAGTTTGCCTGTTCTAAGCTCCGCCTCAATAGAACAGCGCCCTTTTTTTTCGGGGAAAAAATGCATTGAACTGCATACCTACCCTACGGGGACCCGGGACAGGGTAGGTTATGTGGGGCTCACCAAGTCAGTAGGACAAGGCATACCTACCCACTAAAAAGACCCCGGTGCTCCGTCATTCGCCTTAAGTGGGAAGGAACTGTGGGATTCCGGACAAAGCCTTCACTACCACATGACAGTCCCTCCCGGCGATTGCTCGCCCACACGGCGGGCCAGTGGAACAGCGCCCTAAGCCAAGTTATAAAAGTTCAGAAGTTTGATTAATTTGCCTATGCAAAGGCCCGTTAGGAAAAAAGCATTTGACAGAACGCGTTAGATTGAGTTTCGTTCCACATTTATCATGTTTTCAAGATTTATGGAAAAATTAAAGTGAGTTGAGGAGACTTCATTAGTTTATCAGTGTTTCTTCCTTGAAGTTCCAAAAAGACTTTTATTAAGCAGGATTAAAATAAAGAAAAAAATTAAGAAATAAAATTAACGAGTAAACACAACACGTCCATAAGTCATAAGTAAAACATAGGGAAAAGAAGAATAAAAAGAACCAAGAAAGTCAAAATAGACTCTTCGTTCAATAGTTCTGAGTTTAACTAACCATCATAATATTCAGATTAATAGTGACTAAACTTCCTTGTAAATCGAAATACAGTATCTGAATAAGTAAAGTCGTAGTATCTGTGATTTTATAAAATCTACTATTTAGTAAACCAATGCCTAATCCAAAAAATACTCGTACTTCAAAGGGCTAATGTAATCAAAATGCAAATCATGCTTTAATTAAGTTCATAAAACAAATTGAAGTCTTTTTAATGCAAATACGACATCAACATGTGTCCCAAAGAAAAAATGCTAATCGTACGTTTAAAATATTCCTTTTTATACACCAGTAAAAGGTTTTGACCACTCTGCGGTTGCAGGAATAATGGAATAACACTAAAGGTGGACACACAAATTAACAATCTTTTGTAACATTCGGATATAGCGCATCGTTCGTTCGTTTCAGCCAAATGACGTCCATTGCTGGACAAAGACCTCCCCCAAGGATTTTCCTGGACTTCTCTGGCAAAGGCACTGTGCACTGTTTGTCTTTTAAATAATTTAAACAAACCAATGTAAATAAAGGTGGTGACGATTTAACTCAGTTTCTAAGTTAGATTTTTCAAAAGCAAATAAATCAACTCAATTTTTATTTTTGCGAAGATGTGAGATGGATCAATAAGGAAAATATATTGATATAAATTGTAATATTATTATTAATGTTAAGGCTTGGTATTTCTGCTAAAGTAGGTATTTCGCGCTGTCAAAATCTGCGCGCGCAATACTTCGCCGAAGACAGCGCGCCAAAGAGCTCTCGCGGCTACACAGTATAGAAATACGCAGTTGGTTAGGTTAGGTTGACTTCCTTCCGTTCAAGCGTCACCACTTTCTAATACAAATCATATCCAAGTGATACAAATTAAAACAACTTTCAAAATTTTTGGGAATATATTTTAGAATCGAATAAATATAGAATATAACTGCCAAAGTCAACAGGTTCAAAGAGGCGTGGCGTCACCCGACCTTCCGGAAGTTCCGCGCCGGCTAAAAGAATTTTAAGATTACGTCACCCGACCTATCGGTAGATCCTCGGGATCTTGAGCGATTGGAAAAACATTTTATGATCAGTTACTCGTAGTAGCGATTATTTAGAGCTTGGATAATAAATTATAGTTGTTGCAATTCACAAAACTTTGCATGTGGTTAATTACATTAATCAGTACACGCATCAATTTTGTTCAGTCTTTTTGTTTATTAATAAATTAAAATATCATACTAAAATTACATACATATTTGTTTGTATTGGTCTGGGTGTTTTCTTTCCATAATTTATGTATAACGTATATACGGGGCTCTGTATCGAAAATCACTATGAGCAATGAGCATCACACACTGTTACCTGGAGTGCATTACCGCAGCAAATTTTTTATAAATGTTGTGCTTTAGAGAGTCGAGAGTATAGCAGATAATTAGTCCATCGTGAGCAGAAAGAAGAACGGTCATCTGTGACCCAGGCCCGACAGAAACGAGACATACCTCAGTTTTTTTGTTATGTTTTAATTAGTTAAATTATATATTTTTTATATTCGAAATCTATGTATAACACCAAAATATTACCCTTTGTTTTTGTTTAGGCGTTATACAAAAACTAATACAAAATGCCTATTTATCACCAAAATTGGTAAATGTATGTACCTAAATGTCTATTACAGCTGCTATTGAATGTATCTAGGTGACCTGGAGATACAGCCGGATTATACAGGGTGGAAAAAATAATAAGTTACAAAATCCAAAAATTCAATGTTACCAGCTTTCATAATCTGTACCCTATTACTGGTACCATTTGAAAGAGCTTGTGAAGCACTTTCAGAATCAGTAACTAGTTTTTCGATATCTTGTATAGTTTAGAAATAATCGAGTGAGATCATTTATCGTTCCATTTGTATAACCACCCTGTATAATCCGGTTGTATCTCCAGGTCACCTAGATACATTCCATAGCAGCTGTAATAGACATTTAGGTACATACATTTACCAATTTTGGTGATAAATAAGCATTTTGTATTAGTTTTTGTATAACGCCTAAACAAAAACAAAGGGTAATATTTTGGTGTTATACATAGATTTCGAATATAAAAAATATATAATTTAACTAATTAAGACATGACAAAAAAACTGAGGTATGTCTCGTTTCTGTCGGGTCTGGGTTTTTTTTGTATGGGGCGTGACCGTTCTTCTTTGTCCACTAATAGCAAAATTCGTTCAAATTATAGTTTTAAAGTTATTGGCTAGAAGATTATTTTATCTTGCAGCTTAGACCTTTAGCTACAGACCTTAGACAGTATTTTTGAAACATTCTTACGCATGGTGGAGGGAGGGACGCTCTAGAGCAGTGGTTCTTAACCGGTGGTCCGCGGACCACTGGTGGTCCCTGGAGGCATTCCAAGTGGTCCACGATGTGCACTTGCACACCTTGGTCAAAACCACTTTTAACTGATTTTTGCAGTCAAACTGGTTTTGACCGATTATGAGGTGGTCCCTGACAAGACAGAAATTTGGTAAAATGGTCCCTCATGACTTAAAGGTTAAGAACCACTGCTCTAGAGACTCAAAACTACAAGGATACACATGAACTCCAGTTTTAAATCCGTTGATATCTGCTGCATCTGCCATGTTTTTGGCTATAAGATTCTTCTATCTTACGGCTTAGACCTTCAGCTACAGACCTTAGACAGTATTTTTGTGAAAATTCTTACGCATGGTGGAGGAAGGGACGCTCTAGACACTCAAGTCTACAAGGAGTCACATCAACTCCAGTTTTAAATCCGTTGACATCTGCTGCATCTGCCATCTTTTTGGGTAGAAGATTCTTCCATCTTGCAGCTTAGACCTTTAGCTACAGACCTTAGACAGTATTTTTTATTATTTATTTGTGTCAGTGTGCTCTTCTAAAGAGTGTAAGACGATTGTATGTAGGTACTATTAAAATGTAATTTTAACTCATTGGTTTTGTATCATATTTGAGGAATGTACTATGTATCATGAGTAGAGTCTTCGTTTAAAAGGATGCGAACGATTTAAATTTCAATAGGTAGACAAAATTGATAATTCTTAATTATCAAAAATTTAAGCTTTCTCCAGTAACACTGATATTATTATATTGTGACTCATCAAAGTCATCATTGTCAAAAATATTGACAAATCGCGAACTGTCACGGCCAAAAAACTGACACGCGTCCGTCCTCCGTAAGCGCCACCGCGCGACTGATTGAGATTGTCCAAGCCGTCATGGACGATTTTTTCCACATTTTTTAACATAGTAACTAAATAAGACGCAATATAAAAATTTCATCCGTTAAAAGCCCTCAAGTTATTTCTGAACTTTAGTTTAGTAAAAGATTTAGAATCTCAAATCGCTTATTTTAAAAATAAAACCATAAATAGAAAACGAATAGAGGTAACTTTGGGAATATATTCTATCGAGTCAACTTCATCAAATCGTGTTTCCATCCGTTAATAGCCCTAGAAAATATCCTCAACTACGCCCAATAAAAATCTTAGCCTTTAATTTTACTGTTTAGTACCTCAAAAATGAAAAATGAAAACCTCATTTTCGCCATTTTCTCTGCTACCCGGCCTTAAACATTAGCAATAGGTACCTACTCGCCGTTATGAAGTAGGTAGTCTTCGGTCAATAAAACAGCACATAAATATAATTTACTCATAACTAATTTCCTGGTACAAGAAAGTAATCGAATCTGTAATCACCTTTTTAGGAATAATCTTTTCAAATTCACGCTTTTAAAATGTTTTTATTCCCATTACAGTTTATATTTATTTTATTAACATAGATCTTTTCAGCAGCATTTAGACATACTTATTTTATTTTTGCGAAATTTCACAAGACTACAGCACATCAGATAGATTATTGTTTGTGGAAATTCGCTCCAATTACAACTGCTTAAGACTTCAAATTGATTGATTACCTTGATGTGCGGTCGTCTGTACATGACCTCCCTTTTTCTGTCGGTTAAACTTAGCAAAAGTCGTTTTTCTCTTCAGGCCACACGGTCTTCTCGATCCAGCACATGAAGCTATGATGGGAAACATTGGTGTACACGCCAGGCAGGTTTGGTATCCCGCATTTGATGCCGAAACTGGTGATCCCGGCGACGTAGTGGAAAATGTGGGTATTGTCCATAGGCATGGGTTGTCTGATCTGCAGTGGACCTCCGGAATCGCCCTGGGAAAAAAAATTGAATAAGTCAAAGTACACGATGCGTTGCGGCGGCGCGGTGCGACGCCAGAGCGGTGTCACTGCGTCGTCTTACATAGAAATATCTGCGGGCACACTAGCGGCACCTAGCGGTGTGGCGCGTGATTCAGCAAAATCTTTGCGGTGCGTTGCCCCAACTAATTTAAAAAATAAATGGGTAAATGCATCCCGCATAATTTATAATTACTTTTACCTGCCGCAGATTGCATCCAGGACGGCAGATCCTTAGGAGAAATGGCATACTTATCAACTCGGAAAGGGATCGTTACGTCCAGTAATCTTTGAATGAGACTCCCTATTGCAATGCATACTCTCACGCACTTGCCGCCTGCTTTTTGCGATGACAAAAGAGTATTGTGTAATTTTCTAACTTTTTTCTTTTCATTTGCGATGTGCATAAACAAAAAAGGACTTTATATTCAGAGAATACAGTCCACAGACGAGCTGACTCTTACCTGACAGGCATCGATGCCTCCCTCTAGTTTTCCGGCGCAAAACTGATGCTCCACCAGACCCTTCGGCCATTTTCTATTGTTTCGGCCTCGAACGTACTTCTTGCAAGTTTCTACACCGTAGACATCCACCTCGGCATATCTGAGATATTTCGATGCCGAATCTGCGAAAAAAATTAGTTTTTACTCCGAATACTTACCTAAAAGAAACAGAGAACAATTTATGCGAGGAGTATTTATCTTTCTTGTACTTGTAAATGCTAAAGCATTTGTCACGTTGGATGTGGTCTGCGGTCAGTTTGCGATCTGTGCTCGCGCTCGCACGGTCAGATCGCATCAACACAAAATGTATATAGACCGACAATGTTCATACATGATGCGTGCTGCGTTCACTTTGCCCGACCGCAGAACAGATCGAGTGTGGCAAATCCTTAAATGGCTCCAAACTGTGCATTCGTTACCTTCGTTAGTGGTTACTTTGCCCCATCCAGTAATGTTGGCCACCTCACCAACCAAATATCCGCTCCACAGACAAGCAGGTCGAATGGTCAAGGTCATTTTAACTTCCTCCTCCAATCTTATCAGCCCTATATCATTGTACTTCTGAAGCGGATTCTTTCGATACTCGTCCATCACCAAAAATTCCTTTATTTTTACATCCTTGTATCTAGTTCTGTTAGTGTCCTGGAAAAATGTAAGTTTTTCAAAATACCGTCTTAATACCAATGTATTATTTAGGTAATGGACATTTCGATCTAATATAGTATACCAGTGGTCCGCAGTCCCAGCTACCTATTTCCGTTTTTTCTGTCCTCTCATCAATAATGATTCTTTGTGATAGAATGAGACGACATGACCAAAAAAGACCTGTGGTTGACTGGCAGATAATGCCACCTGGCATTATGTCCGCCACTGTACAGTTGTATGTGCAAAAGTGTAAATAAATAAAATAAATAAATTAATAAAATGGGTAGCTGGTCTGGAACTGTGGCCAATAAGTACGTAGCTCAGAGTAGCTCGGTGATACTAGTAAGAGAGCACTTGCTCAGTGGTTAAACGGAAATTTTAACAAACCAGTTAATTAAAATTAATATCTTTAATAAATTAATGAAACTTACATATAAGAAAACGCTGCCGAACCTAACCATTTTGGGATCAAAATACTTCAGAGGCATCCTTCTGGAAGCCAGCCTGCAGTGTGCAGCGGTTAGGGTAAACATTGGACTGATCAGGGTGCTACCGCACATCCACTTCATGCCCCCATCTAATGTTACCCAGCCAACAGCTCCCTAAAAATAACCAAATCATTAATGTCGATTTGTGGGAGGCTCCCAAGGATTTCCACAAAGAACGTTCCTGAGCCGCCCGCATCCAGGCACCTCCCACGATCTTCACCAAATCTTCATTCCTAGGGGGGGGGGGAGCTGCCCACACTACGTCTTCCGGCTCGATAACTTTTCTGCCCCTGCGGCCATCAACTCTGCGAGCTATGTGCCCCGCCCACTGCCACTTGATTTTAGCGATTCTGCGGGCTATGTCAGTCACTGGTTCTCCTGCACTCCTCCATAGTCAATACTACTCGAAAAAAGCTTACATTTTGAGAGAAAGAGAGTATGAAGCATTTAATAAACTGGTATATTACCATATGCGGAAAGTCACCCTGCAAGGCTTTTGCTCCTCCAAAAATTTCCGAAGTGTCATCAGGCGAATTTTCCTTGCCTGTAAAAGAAAGAAAGAAACATTTATCACTATGAACATCACAGAATACAAAAAAAAGAATAAAAAGAAAAAAAGACAGAAATAGCATTTAAAATATTACAAGAAAAGAAAAAGTGAACTGAACAGTGCCACCCTGTCGAAACAGCGATGCCCATCGCAATGGGACCACACACGGGACTGGCCGATCTTAATTAAAGCCCGGTCTGTGAGCACGTAGAATTTTCATAGTCATACTCATAGTCGGCCGTTTGGTGTAGTGGTTCAGAACGGATTACTATGCCGAGAGGTCCCGGGTTCGATTCCCGGCCGGGCAGAAATTGAAATGATGAATTTTAATTTCTGTGACGGGTCTGGGTGTTACTATGTATAATATGTATGTATTTAAAAAAAAAGTATATAAGTAGTAAAATCAAAATCAATCAAAATCAAAATTATCTTTATTTGTTTAGACTAATTAAATTAGTTCTTGCAAATCGTCAAATGCTCTTAAGGAGCCTATACATGTCTCATTCTTTTTTTGCCCTACCAGCGCTTCGAGACAAACATTTGGCAAGTGCTGAGAAGAAGCGCCGCAACAAACTCAGTCACCACTGTCTGCCGGTTTAAAAATATAAAAAAGTAGGAAGTTACATACATTCAGAAGCAAGTTACTTACCACGCGCTCCCGTTGATAGAAGGTGGCCTTTAAGACGCCCATCTAGCACGAGACCGCGTGGCAGTTTTGAATATATTTCTTTAGTGCCGTGCTAATTTCTAGGTTAATTGTTGCGTTTTGATACATATATTTTATGTCAGGTATATCTTTCCTTGACCAGTCCCCGAAGGCAGCGCCTGTTCACAGACATGACGTGTGAACCAGCCATCGCTTCACTCGACCATATTATAGGGAATGTAACGACCCGCCTCACACGCCACTACCCCAGAGACATTTTAGTGAGCATGACAAGTCTAAGATATCCTTCTGGCTAAGTGCCAGATATAAAACTATTTAGGAGACAAGGCAAGAAAACTCTAGAGAGAAAAGCAAGGCACCATAACAAAACCGTGTGGTAGTTTTAAATAAATTGTATATACTTATATTTAGTGCCGTGCCACTGTCTAAGTTGATTGTTAATTGTTATGTTAAAAAATTTAAGGTAGGTATATCTTGTCTTGACCAGTCCCCGAAGGCAGCGCCTGTTCACAGACATGACGTGTGAACCAGCCATCGCTTCACTCGACCATATTGTAGGGAATGTAGCGACCCGCCTCACACGCCACTACCCCAAAGACATTTTAGTGAGCATGACAAGTCCAAGATACCCTTCTGACTAAGTGCCAGATATAAAACTATTTAGTAGACAAGGTATGAAAACTCCAGACAGAAAAGCAAGGCACCATAATATAATAGAAAGAGATGGCAACTAATGTATCTATACAATTAATTAGGTACATTGTGAGAGCCTGAGAGACTTATTTCCAAGGTAATTTATCATTAAGGTAATCATTTGTAGTGTAATAAGCTTTTTTTAGTAAGTGTTCTTTAACTATACTTTTAAATTTATTAGTGGGTAGTTTTTTATAGTCTTCAGGAACTTTGTTATAATAGTGAATACTCTGTCCCATAAAAGTACCATATACTTTTTGAAGTCTAAGATTAGGTATAGCTAATTTATTTTTGTTTCTCGTGTTAAAGTTGTGAACGTCGCTATTTTTCAAGTATTTATTTATATTTTGGTGAACAAATATAATACAATTTAAGATGTATTGTGAGGCGGCCGTGAGAATACCAATTTCTTTAAACTTCTCCCTAAGGGATGCTCTTGGTTTCAATTTATAAATGGACCTAATAGCTCTTTTTTGTAGGATGAATATAGTTTCAAAATCAGCTGCCTTTCCCCATAGCAAGATTCCATATGATAGCAGGCTATGAAAGTAACTAAAGTAAACTAAGCGAGCTGTTGGAATATCAGTTAGAGATCTTATTTTCTTAATTGCAAAAGCAGCTGAGCTAAGCCTACTTGCTAGAGCTGTTATATGGGGTCCCCACTGAAGTTTAGAGTCCAGTGTAAGTCCCAAAAATATCGTCGTATCCACAAGCTCAATTGTATCATTATTCAATATTATTTGGGTATCAACAGATTTTACGTTGGGCAGAGTGAATTTAATACATTTTGTTTTTTTAGCATTGAGCTGCAGATTGTTTGCGGTGAACCAACTTAGAACTCTTGATAGTGCATCATTTACATCGTCAAAGTTAGCCTTGTTTCTATTAATATTAAAAATCAAAGATGTGTCGTCGGCAAATAATACGATTTCACAGGAGTTCTTTACAAATGATGGAAGATCATTTATATAGATGAGAAATAATAATGGACCCAGAATGGACCCTTGAGGAACTCCCATTTTTACGGGTGACCCACATGAAATAGTTCCGTTTATATCTACTCTTTGAATCCTGCCACTGAGATACGATAGAATTAATGAAAGTGCTGAATCCCTGACTCCGTAATATTCTAGTTTTCGAATTAGCGTTTGATGTTCAACACAATCGAAAGCCTTTGATAGGTCGCAAAACACCCCTAAGGCATTCTGAGAATCCTCCCAAGCCCCAAAAATATGTTTGAGGAGAGTAGCACCAGCGTCGGTAGTGGAACGACCCTTAGTAAAACCATACTGTTCACTATGAAAAAGTTTATTTAAAGTGAAATAGATCGTAAGCTGTTCTTGTATAATTTTCTCAAAAATTTTACTTAAAGCTGGTAAGATTGAAATTGGCCTAAAATTACCAGGGTCGAGCCTGCTGCCAGACTTAAAGAGCGGCAGAACTTTGCTATGCTTCATAAGGTCCGGGAAGACCCCCTTATCCACACAGTTGTTAAATATAATTGCCAACTGTGGGGCAATGATGTGGATAATATGCTTGACTACCTTCACAGAGATTCCCCATAGATCAGTAGTATTTTTTACATTTAGCATATTAAAAGCTTTTATAATATCCAAAGGAGTGATGTGTTTAAAGGTAAGTTGTGAGTTACAGGGAGCTACATTATCTTTAAGGATTAATTCAGCCTCAGTAGATGAGGAGTTCAAGTTTGCAGTGGTAACAAGTGGTATGTTGGAGAAGAATTTATCAAAAGCGTCTGCTACTTCTTTGTCCGTATTAATTGAACAATCATCTATTTTGAGTGCAAATTCACTGTCACGCGGCTTAGTTTTGCCAGTTTCATGATTTATTACATTCCATGTCTCTTTTATTTTATTATTGGCGTTGTTTATTTTATCTCGTATATACAGAGATTTAGCCAAGTAGCAAACTTTTTTAAACATTTTAGAATATTTTTTGACATGGTCTTTAAAAGATAAACTATTATTGTACCTTTTCATACCGTATAACTCATATAATGTATTTCTGCTCTTGTGAATACCTATAGTTGCCCAGTCACTAAATTTCGAACGTTCCTTTGGTTGAATTTTTTTCGCAGTAAAGACTTTCTTGTACTCATTTTTGATGCAGTCAAATAGATTACTGTAAAGTGCCTCTGGATCACCCTCGGTGTATGGAACAAGATGCACTTTATTACTTAAATTATTCTTGAAATTTTCTAATCGACCACTTGTAATAGGTGTACAAATAATTCGTTTTTGAGTATTATCATTATTTAGAGTGGTACATTTTAATGAAACTAATTGGCCACAATGATCAGAAGTTAACTTGTTAATAATTGATTTTCTTTCGGGAACACAATTACAAAAAATGTTATCTAAACAGGTAGCCGTTGTATCTGTTATTCTTGTCGGCTCCATGAATTGGGCATGTAAATCAAAAGATTTAAAAAGAGTTAGCAGTCTCATACTCATGGATGAGCTTTCCATCAAGTTAACGTTAAAGTCACCACAAACTAAGATTTTTTTATTTTTGTTGCTGACCTTATTAAGGGCATCTTCCATAACCGCCTCAAATACACTAAAGTCACCAGAAGGTGGTCGATACACGCATAATACAATATATCTCTCAAGCTCCACACAAGAAATTTCAATAACTCGCTCAACCGAAAGCCCTACTACGTCATGTCGTCCCTTGCATTTTAAATTATTATTAATAAATATTACAGATCCACCGTGAATAGCAGATTTTCGAAAAAAAGCACTAGATAATTGATAACCATCAATATGAAAGGAACCTTCTGCCTTTTTTAGCCAATGTTCAGTAATACAAATGACATTTACATTATGGCTTTTTAAAAATAATTCTAATTCTAGATCCTTGCCGGCCAAACCCTGGATATTTTGGTGAACAATATTAAACATGGAAGGGCTGGCCTTTGTCTGATGTCTTAGTTTAAACTACTAGTACTAGTAGGCACTATTACATTATTACTGCTAGTATTTTTTATACTATTGTCATGATTAAAAATACAATTAATATTGTATGCTAACAAAGTAGCTAATTGTGATCTTAAATTATGAGGCAGGTGTATAGGGCTGCCAGTCAATTGTTTATCAATAAATTTATTTGTGTCGAAAAACACAAATTTTTCGCTGTGACGTTGACATAAATTAAATATTTGAGTATTCAATAAGTGAATACTGTTATTCCTCTCCTTTGAATAATTTCTACAGAAGGGCAAGGCACACAAAATTACTTTTTTAACATCAAGATGGCAGAGAGAAGAGAAGTGGTGAATAACATTTCTTTTGTTAAAACTCTGTGAACTTCCTAATACAAGAACTAGTATAGATTCCCTATTTAAGTTACTTTGTTGTAGGCTATTCATTATCTGGTCAAAAGAAGCATCTGGCATACAATTATTCAAAACATTGCAGTCAATTTTTTTGTGTAACAGTGGCCCATAACCTATCCCTAGACTGTCTGATAGTATAACGACATTTCTAGATGGTTTTGACAATGATGGCCTAAGGCAAACATTAGGTTGATGCTTTTTTGGCAATTTACATGTAGTTAATTGCAAAAGATTATTTGCAGCCAGGATATGTTCTTTGATTTGTTCCTGGGCAGAGTGGTATTTAGAAGATAGAAGTTCTAAAGACTTATGTAAATCACCAATATCAGCCTCCAGCCGCTCAATGTCAGAGGCATGATTTGACCTACTTTCCACTAATTTATCATGATAAATTTCTAAAGAATCAATTAAATCTAAGCGTTTTTTCCTCAGTGAGATATTTTTATAAAAGACTGCTTGCTTCTTTATTAATTTTTTAGTTTTTGTAATATACCTATTGATTTTGATATATTTTTTTAACTTGTTCTTGCTTGAAAATTCAAATCTCTGGTCTCTAGTCCCAAGATGGCCAGTTTTACAGGACAAGTTCATGTCTGAAGCCGCTTCGTGACCTCCGGGGCTCCCAATCAGTTCATCGTACAAACTAAGTGTGTGAGCGAACTCCTGTTGTTTTTTGTCATCTTCGAGGTGCATAATGGTCTTGTTGGCATCCCGCAGCTCTGCCTCCAATTCATGATTGCGAGTCAGGGCCTGCTCGTAGACATTACTGCACTGGTCAAATGTGCTGATGGTGTGTAGCAGGCTATCCCGGTGCTCGGAGACTTCCTGGTAGCGAGTGTGCAATTCAGCCAAATCTTTCTTGAGATGAGTGTTTTTGTTTATAATACTCTGGATATCATCTTCACTCTCCTCTCTCTCCCTGATAAGCTGATTACAGGTTTCTTGACTCAATTTTAGTTCTTCGAGTGCCCTCTTGAGTTTTAATTCTGTATTTTGTGCGGCTGCCTTGCGGGTAAGCATGATGTGAAATTGACCTCCGCTGAAAATTATCAAAGAAGGTGTACAATACAAGTTATAAAATATAACTTAGTTTTGAAATAATCTAATCTACCAGGGCTATATTAATTAGTCAAAAATTTGACTGTGTTTCTTTTAAATATTATTATTAAAAATATTTCTAGTTTGATAATCATAAAATATGAAGATTTTGAATCAATTACTAAATTATTTTAGTTTGAGGGTAATTAGTTATCTAATTTAAATTTCAATAATGCGTGTTATGATTTCCCTGGGATAGAACAAATTACAGGCAAAGTTTTATAATAGCCATAAAGGTAAAAGTAATAAAGTTATAAAGGTGTTAAACTGTTGTGACAGTTGGTTTCAATATCACTTTGCTCTTGTTCAATTTCAAGTAAAATTTAATTATGAACACCGTTATATGCAATGATTTCCTCGAATTAGAGGTGTGTCAGATATAATATTATTAAACAACTAAGAAACTAAAAAGGACCTATGAGTTTATGCAGTACTTTGTTTACAAGTTGAGGTTAGGCTCAATTACTAGATATTTTATTATTTGAGACACTAGGCTCAGTATTAGAAATATAGTCCTAATTAACATTTAACTTAATTCTAAATAAAGATTATGAAAACAATACTCCCCTGTTTTAATTAATTGTTGTAGGTATTGACGATTTTTCAAAATCGTCATGTCATGTCACTGGCCGGTAAATTTTTCCTTCATTATTTCGTTGCAGTTATGGGTTGAATGCTTGATTTTTGTGGTAATTTCACTAAACTAAGTTTTAATGTGTTGATTTACAATGATTTACACTTGAAAAATACAATTAAATATTAAAATTAATGTAAAATAGATAAGAGCTGTCCTAACTATATATCCGTTAAGCTAGCACCCATAACACAATCATATTAATTGCTTACTTTGGGGCTAGATGGCGCTGTGTGAGATTGTCCAAAGATATTTATTATTATTATTTTGTCCAATGACCCCAAGCTACCCATCCTTATCGCTCGCACGTAATTATGTTGTTGTTGTGCGATCGCACACTCACTGCGGGCACCCGTCGCACAGTTGCGACTATAGTTAACTCGATCGGGTTGTACTATAACCATTTATAATAAAAAAAATCCTTACATTTTAACCGATTTCTTTCTCGATCGATCTCCTCGATCTTGTAACGCCACATGTATTCCTCGCATTCTAGAATAAAGAAATGTATTATGTTAGCACTGGTAATGATCTAAAACTATTTTTCTCTCTTTAAAATAAAATTGCACCACCTTAACTTTAACCGGTATTTAGGTGTGGAGTTTGACAGACTTTTGAGTTAAAGTTTCG
The DNA here is from genome assembly GCF_963855985.1 of Ostrinia nubilalis. Lineage (NCBI taxonomy): Eukaryota > Metazoa > Arthropoda > Insecta > Lepidoptera > Crambidae > Ostrinia > Ostrinia nubilalis. The sequence goes on from NC_087103.1 coordinate 13,103,463, forward strand.
TTCGTTCGTTTCAGCCAAAATTAAATAACGTCCACTGCTGGACAAAGGCCTCCATCAAGGATGGCCGGTCCTGCGCCGCCCGCATCCAGAATTAATCAGAAGAATTCAGAACTGATAAGTTAAAGTATGATGGTGCAACTCAGAGTTAGTATGGCTTGATTAAAGCTTATTAATGGCTTACTTATGGCACTGACTCTTCTGTTAGTTCTAATGATATTTGGAAGTGGGTGAGGATACTTCTCGTAATTGCAAGGATCATCTTTTTTTTCTTCAGAATCGTAGTCAGGTTCGTCGGTGATCGGTTGTATTCCTTCTCCGTCGTCACCCTGAAACATGTTTTTTATACAGAATAAGGTTCGTTCGTTCGTTCGTTTCAGCCGAAAGACGTCCACTGCTGGACAAAGGCCTCCCCCAAGGACTTCCACAAAGACCGGTCCTGCGCCGCTTGCATCCAGGTACCTCCCGCGACCTTCACCAGATCGTCGGTCCACCTAGTGGGAGGCCTGCCCACGCTACGTCTTCCAGCTCGTGGTCGCCACTCAAGAACCTTCCTGCCCCAGCGGCCATCAGCTCTTCGAGCTATGTGCCCCGCCCACTGCCACTTGATTTTAGCGATTCTGCAGAACAGAATAAGGTAGGTGACCGCAATCGCACCTGATGTTAAGTGGGATGCAGTCTAGGATGGTACATATCTGCCCTGTAAGTGCCTATTCACAATCCCCTTAAAAAAGCGGATCATAGTGTTCAGGAAAGACAGCAGCAGGCAGCGAATTCCAGTTGCCAGCTGTTCGTATCGCAAGAGTTATCGAAACGCATAGTGCGAGCTGGTGGAAAGTCGAAAATGTAGTATATTTAGTAATGTATTTATAAATACATATTTTATTAATCTATGATTTAAACTAAACATAATTAAGTACAAAACTTAAAATACGTACTGGACCTGCTCTTTCATCATCCTCACCACCTGATCCATCTGTAACTGGTGGAGTTGTAATCCCAGGAATCTGAAAATTTGTATTATCTATTAAGCCAATTAATAGATCACACAACAAATACTATTACTATTATTTTGTCGGGAATCGAACCCGCGACCTCATAGCCCGTACTATAATAGCCCGTTACGAACTATTCTATTACATCAAACGACCGACTAATATAAATATTCGGTGTAGGTCTTCATTGGTTAGGCCATTAGCGATGGCTAGTCAAAGTTACAAAATGGCGACTCTAATCATCTCTACCGAAAGATTACAAGAAGTTGCTTACGAGTATGTTCCAAAATACTGGTAAAAATTGAAAATATATTTTTGATTTTCATTTGATTTTCATAAATTGGTACTCACAGAACTTGTACTTATTGTTGTGCTAGGAGTCACTGTAGTCAAACGAGGCTGTAACAGAAAAAGTGTTTTATTAACTTTTTTTTTTTCACATTTTGTCACTTTAACAATTTAACAAAGCTGCAAGACTGCGAGCTTAAAATATACTTGTCCAGTGTTTAGTTCATAATTAAATTAAAAATGTTAATAAATAAAACATATCATTAATTTTAAACTGTCGTGCCCTGCGTGCGCAAACAACTGCACGCAGGAAGATTTAATGAAGGCTACTGACAACGCCACTCTTTTGGCGGAGTTTTGGGCAACGCTGTGTAGGTTTGTTGTTCACACGATAAGAAGAAGAAGAAGAAGAAGAATTTTAAACTTACCGTGGTTTTCTGATCGCTTTCCTCGGACTGAAAAATATAAGTATCATTTAGTAGGTACTTATGTGTTAATGGTAGGAAAACTAAAACCGAATAGATATACTATAGATTTTTTTATTTACTTACCTCTAAATCCAATCCGTCAATCACTAACAGAACCAACGGTGTCTGAAAATTCAGAAATAAACTTATATGTTACAATCAAAACTCATAATCGGTCAAAACCACTTTTGACTGCAAAAATCAGTAAAAAGTGATTTTGACTGATGCCCTTGGTCAAATCACTAATGACTGATTTTTTCAGTCAAAAGTGGTTTTGACCAGAGACGTTAGTCAAATCCACTTCTGAGTGTAAAAAATTAGACTAAAGTGATTTCGCCTGTTTTAAAATTTTACCAATCAGTCAAAAATTCATACAAGCGTTATGATTAGTGAAAATTACTTGGTAACGTCAATTGACTTCACTTTACAAAGTATTCATTCGACTTTATTTTTACGTTAATTGACAGTTTTTAGTTTACTGGCACGAGCTATAAGTTACTTCTGTCTGCGTGCTATTAGCCTAAGCGCAGACCATCGATTTTTCCTCGGCCGATAGTTTAGTCGGGCAGTTGATCAGTATGGGCATGTATGGAAGTGCGCACATTACACTGATTTGATTTGGCCGATTCTTCATACAAATTAAAATCGGGCCCAACTATCGGCCAACTAAAAATCGGTGGTCTGCGCTTAATCAAGTACATAATAATATGGTTATATTATGTTTCTTACCGTGTACCGTGGGGGTGGTTGTGTGGTGGTGGTAGTCTGAAAGCATACAAAACAGGTTTTTGTACCCTTAAGTGGTCCAGACTTTGGAATAGTTGGATTAAAGGGATGACAATTATTGCACAAAATAGATAGTAACAGAAGACAATGCGTATCTCAAGCGGACGGCATTCGCTCTCGCACTGGTTTAGACTGGTTTGCTATTATTGGCGATATTGTGTCCGTAAGCGTTGTCAATGTGTGCGTTGCCCGAGCGCACTTTATATGTAGAGTGAGAGAGAGCCTTCTTCTACTATCTATTTTGTAGTTAGTGCGACAATGCTACTTGTTTAAGGGAGATTTAAAAAGAATTACAGTAATATTGAAGTCATTATTACTAATAGTGTCTATTCCGCTACTCGTAAAGATTCAAACGGGTCAATGTGGAGTCACAAATTAGATATTCCTATGTAGATCTAATCTATGTATTTTTATGCATAACAAGGCAGCTATTTAACCACAATCGCACTGGTGTTAAGTGGGATGCAGTCTAGGCTGGTACATATCTGTTTTATAATTATTATCTTTATCAATTACTTACCGGAGCTTTAGTCCGTTTTCGGGCTCTTAGTTCTGTGAAGGTAAAAAAATACTATTAAACACGAAAATAGATTCATCTTGAACTTTATTTAATTTTTATTAAATGATGATATTTAAAAATGCGTTGTTAACTGTGGCTTTTCAAAAAAATCATGCTCAACTAATATTATGTATTTTAGTAGGTAATTTGGAATAATTAAACACTTACTCTCCACTTCCTCTGGGTTAAATCCATCGTACATAGTTTCATTCTGTAAGGTAAATATTTTTTTTTAACCAACAGTATAATAGCCATGATTATTTTTACTTGTAATGGAACAGAAATGTATTACATTAAAAAAATGTTTTACTCTTATACTGATTTGTATTGTTTTATATCTAGTACCAAATATATATTTTTATCTTTCTTTCTTTTTTTATTTCTTTACTTACTTCATTCATGAGATCCCAATCGTCAAAATCTGAAAAAAAAGTATTATCACAATTTTATGGACAAAACAAGTGTGGAACTGTTAATAGAGTCAGACTCTACCAACTGGTTCTGAGTTAGGTTCCCAGATGGGACGTGGGAAATTATTTCCCTTTCACGGATCTCAATAAAATATAATGAAAGCAAGTTTATAATTACGGGGGGTGGTTGTGCTTAAATACTACTAGTATTTATTTCCAATGACAGTTGAAATTTCCCCCGGGACAAACTTGACCTTCACTGGTAAGGTTTTTAATTTTTATTAGCGGTCAGGCTGGCTACAAGGAGGAGGTAGGAATAGTCCCGTAATATTTTTTCGGTACAAATATATTAGATATTATCTAAACTTCAAACAGTAATAAATTCATACAAGTATTGACAACTTACCAAATTTCTTAGATGTAAGATTACTACTACTCTCAGTTGTTATTTCGGACCCATTTAAACGTGAAGGTGCTATTCCCGACACACTTACACCTGGTTTTGCTAAAATAAAGAAGAAAACATAACAAAGTTAGAGATAAATCAAAAATAACTGTCACTTGTGTTATTATCTATAGGTACTTTCATGCAGTAATTGCTCAAGATAGAGGATGAATAAAACTTGTTTACAATTACTTACCGACTTGAGGAACATTTGTAGTTGTTGCAACCACTGCCTCAGGCGCATTATTTGACTGTAAAAAACATGTAAATTTTCATCTTTTTAATCAAAAAGTATATTAAAAAAGTAAATATGTCAATAATAAATAAGTAACGTTTTTACCTTTTCTGTTGTCACTAATGCTGAAAAACGAAATGAAAAACCATTAGGTAGGTACTTTAGAGTAAAAATCTAATATTAAAATAGCAAAATAGCCAGCTGTCGGTGTTGCTATTAAAGAAAGATCTTTAAGAATTTATTCTTCAAGAAGATTAAGTTAAAATCCTTTACTAACAAGATCAATTGGCAGAAAAAAAAGCCTCAAATCGAAGTCGCAGGGGTCATTTATTTGTCGGAAAACCGACAAAGGATGGAAACGGGGTCTTGAAAGGCAACCAAGTCTCGACAAACGTAGGATCATCTACTTGCTCAATGGACCGACGACCTGACGAAGCGATTGAAAAACGTATCTGACGATTCCTTGATTCCAACAGTGGGCTATTTTGGCTGATATTTTACTACTAATATAAAGATTTCACTTACGAATCGGAACTATTTTGTCTTCTTCAAAAATAAAATTGTAGTCCTGAAATAAGAAAATAATGTTGTAAAACTTGTATGACCTACAGCTAAATGTATCAAAAACAATATACATGTTGATCCAAGGAAGAAGGATTACCACGTTTAAAGATATTAAATAATTTAAAAAATCTAAATATTGAATCGTTCCTTTATAAACTACCTCAAGGAACATTCTAATTAAAATTATGTTTTTTGTAAGAGGTATCATTAACTTACTAATTCCGAATCATTTTGTGTCAAGACTTGTGTTCCTGCTGCGAGAATTACGGCAGCTGTAAAAAAAAGAAAAGAGAAAAGCTGTCATTACTGGAAAAAACATCATCAATAGGTCATTTAGTGTCCACTGTTGTAAGACAAACCTAATGGAGGATTTGACCAACTCTCCCTTGTCAACTTTGGGAGGTTGAGCGGTCGCATTGCTTAATCGCCTCCTACGAAATCCACGGAAAGAGTGTGGTAGGTAGTCATCTCTGCCGGAACCACACAGCAATAAAAATCATATCAAATTCGGGGCAATAAAGGTCATAGCAGACTTATCAACTCGGAAAGGGATAAACACCTGTATCACCTTCAGCGAGCTAGTCATCGGCTTTCGCACGCTATCAACCACGAGGCGAGAAGTTTCGTTAGGCCCAGAACAGACAGTGAAACGCAACTGCAACGAAACTGCAACTGCTAGTTACTTTTGAGTTGCATCTAAGTTTCTGCCATAGCGTCCGTTGAGAGACCACACATGACGCGATCAGTTTGAAACTTTCAGTTTCAGTTTCATTCATCAAAATCATCAGAAAGTTGCAGTTTCGTTGCAGTTGCGTTTCACCGTCTGTTCTGGGCCTTACGCTGCGGATAAGTGTGCGTTGGAATATGGAGTTTCATACAAATAATACTGACCGACTCCAGTTGATATGGTTACGATCCCTTTCGGGGTTGATAAATGTGCTACGTCCTTAACTCGGGCTCTAACATTATAGATATTAAATCCAACACAGTGATTGCACTTTTTAATATTCAAGAGAGAGTAACAAAGCTTAAAAAAACTTTAAAAAATAATAATTTTCAATTCCACTTAAAGGTTGTCCCAAAACTCAACGATAATATAGGTCTGGGATAAAACCCAGTTGGTTTTGGGGCAACCTATATTTTGGACTAGCGGCCGCCCGCGACTTCGTACGCGTGGATCCCGTTTTACCCCCTTCATCTAGGTATCTTACGCGGTTTAGATTTTTTCATACAAATGTTTTTTTCCCGCTAACTCTCGTTCCCGTGAGAATTTTGCAATATCCTGTTGTAACTAAGCTTTAAGTTTACTAAGGTACCTGCTTGCCAAAAGACAATGCCGGAAATTGGCGTCTTTTTTTTTTCGCGCGGCCATCGACCAAACCTTGTTTTTTGATTACAAAATAGTGTAATAAACCAAACTTAGTATGACATATATACCTCTAAACTCAGTCTAAACTGAGTTACGAGCATCAGAAGTTTGATGATTTTCATACTAGATTTGCTGTTTGGGCGCAAGTTTTGTAAGAAATTGCAACAAAATAATGACATTTTATGTGTAAACAAACAATACTATCCATTAAAGGCTCCAGACATCAGTATGCAGCAGAATCAGCCCAATAAAAAAATAGCGCAATATTTTGTTGCAATTTCTTACAAAACTTGCGCGCAAAAAGCAAATCTAGTATGAAAATAATTAAACTTCTAATGCTCGTAACTCAGTTCAGACTGAGTTTAAAGGTATACGTGCCATAGTAAGTTTGGTTTAAAACACTATTTTGAAATCAAAAAACAAAGTTTGGTTGTTGGCCGCGCGAAAAAAAAAGACGCCACCTTCCATACAAAATCTGGCATTGCCATTTCAAGCGTCCAACTTAAGCGGTTTAGATTTTTCATACAAAAGGACTTTCCCGCTAATTCCCGTTCCCATGGGAATTCCTAAGTATACTATAACCTGCCCAGGAGTATGAAAAATAATTGTACCAAGTTTCGTTAAAATCCGTCGAGTAGTTTTTGTTTCTATAAGGAACATACAGACAGACAGACAAAAATTTTACTGATTGCATTTTTGGCATCAGTATCGATCAGTAATCACCCCCTGATAGTTATTTTGAAAATATATTTCATGTACAGAATTGACCTCTCTACAGATTTATTATAAGTATACAGGGTGGAAACGATAAGTGATCTCACTTGATTATTTCAAAACTATACAAGATACCAATAAACTATGTAGTTACTGATCCTGAAAGTGCTTCATGAGCTCTATCAAACGGTATTAATAATAGGTTACAGAATAAACTGGATCTATCTGAAAATTCAATGTTTCCAGCTTCCATACATTTGGTAAAGTCACATTATTTTAAAAACAACACATGATATTGTAAAACTGATTACTGATTCTAAAAGTGCTTCACAAGCTCTATCCAATAGTATCAATAATAGGTTACAGAATAAACTGGATCTATCCAAAAATTCAATGTTTCCTTCTTCCATACATTTTGTACTACCACATTCATGACACTCATCTCTTTACAATATAAAGCCTAAAACCAATGTTTTCCGAGTTTATTTTAAGAGTTTATTATTAAATAAAAAAAATTACACTTCTAATATTGTGTGTCTAGCATACATTTAGTATGGAAGCTGGAAACATTGAATTTTCAGATAGATCCAGTTTATTCTGTAACCTATTATTGGAACCGTTTGAAAGAGCTCGTGAAGCACTTTCAGGATCAGTAACCAGTTTTTCAATATCTTGTATACTTTAGAAATAATCGAGTGAGATCACTTAACGTTTCCACTCTGTAGATAAGTATAACAGTAGAATAATGTAGTACGTAAATGGATTCTTGACATCCTGAAATATATTTTATCCTTGTTTATAATTATAGTAAATCATAATTAAGGAAAAAATTGAAGGTTAATAGAAATAACATGAATGTCCTTTTAGCCATAGATTTACTTGTTAATAACTAAATCATTTGCCTAATATTTTAAAAATACCTACTTACTGCCATACATAATAATATTTATTGCCAATTATTATGTATTTTAGATATCTTTAAATAAAAAAGATCAAGTTAGGTATATTTTTTAAATATTCGATAATATTAGTATGTTTAAGTAATAGCACAGCATCGACAATATTTTTAATTACTACAATATTAAAATAATGAATAAATATAGATACCACAGATTTCAATGATATTGGTAGAATATTTTGATCTTAGTAATTTAAGCAAAGCATAATAATGCAAGAATTTGGTCAAAAAAGAGAATAGAAAGAATTGTTTTCTGTTTATTTTTTTTATTAAAGCATTAATTAGCATAAACTGTGGTATATTATTATTTTATTATTATTATAAAGTTTTATTAATAGTATTGTTAGATTAATAATAGACACAAAACTTTACCTATAAACACAGAAACGCTCATGGTCACATTGGAGGAGAACTGCCTTGGAGCAAACTTTAGTGATACTGACATAATTGTAACAATATAGGAAAGTGTATCTGTTTGTCAACTCGGGAAGAACGAGAGAGAAATACCTATTAGTGATAAAGCATATTATTTATAATATGGTCTCCCCCACAATACTAACACAGTAATAGAGCTAGTGATCAGTAAAACCAATTTAAATTAAGAAACGCACTTTGAATTATATTACCTCGTGACGTCACAAAGTGCTACACTTTTAAGCCCGTGACGTCGGAGCTTCTTCCTTTGAACTTTGGCGCGCTCTATCTCTTTAATTTTTCATTAGTTTGAAAATATGAAAAATACTTGTCGAGTTTTTTTTTCCAAAGTTAACCGACGGTCTAATTCGAACTCTTACTTTTTACCTAGGAAGCATCCCTAAAATACACTAATATTGAACCTGAGGGGGAAAATCCTATTAAGTTTTCAGCCGGGCTAGGATGCGTGCCGTGATATACTTTATCAACGTCAAAATGTATGGACAAAATCGACAAAATGGCGTGAAAACCGCTTATCGCGGCGCGCATCCTAGGCCTATGTTAACAGTTAGATTCCCGTCTAGCCTACGTGGAGAGTGTTGGCCAAAAGGGACTACTGGGAATAAACGTTTGGGACGCGTATAAACCCCCTGTAGGGATGGGATGCGTGCCTTGATAAGGTTTAATCACGTCATTTTATCGATTCTACGCGATAAACCCATAGGTTTGTCGTCTAGAATCATCGTTAAGATTTTATCACGGCGCGCATCCTAGCCCGGCTGAATAGGCCCTACTTGACTTATCTACTGTAGTGAGTTAGTTGCCTGCATCTGAGCGTATATGCACACATACGTCACCTTAAAAATCCCAGTATTGTAGTTAAATTAATTAATACCTACCCTTGGCCATTATACACTGCGTTATCCAGTCCCAAACTAAGCAAAATTTAAACGGCACAATACGTCATGTTAACGTTTTTTAAGCATAGTTTATTCAAAGTTTAGAACAGGGTTCAGAATAACATTAACTACATATTGAAGTATTTTTTTTTATTGATAGAAACAAACAGTATTTTATAATACACATAGAATTACAAACAACTGAAGTATTATACTCGTAAATAGTCCATATAATAAATAACCAGCAGCAAACACCAGCCGATAATAGCTGTCCCGAAGTGGTGTCATAATACCATAAAAAGGGCTAATATACTAATAAAATTAATTTAAATTTAAATGTGCTGACAAAAATAAACTTTAAGGACAAAATTCGTTTGGCTCTTCAGGCCACACTGTCTTCTCGATGAAACATAAGAACGTGGTTGCGTTGGTGTACACTCCTGGTAACTTCGTCCCACATTTTATTCCGAAGTTCGTGATACCAACCACGTGGTGCATGAATCCAGATTCGCCATAATAATTAGACGGCCTTCTGATCCCAATTGGTCCTCCTGAGTCTCCCTGAAAAAAACAACTATTTAGGAAAATTATGCTACTTTTAGCGTTTAAAGTACCAGGAGGTGGGATAACATCATTCAGCAAATATACCTAATTTATTTCAAAATTACTTGTATTGTAACTACAACTTCTGAAGAATCCTATCTGGATTGGATAGATTGAGTTGAGTAGACGCAAAAACTACTGAACAGATATTGATAAAACTTTATTTGTAACAGTAATTATAAAAAACGCGCCCCCGAAACCCCGATCAGATGCAAGTTTTATACAGGGTGGCCAGAGAGTTGACGTTCAAAGATAAAATTTAGATTTCTTACATCAAGATGTATCTAAATCAACCCCCATGTATGTTCTACGATTTTGCTTAGTTTAGGTTTAGGAGATAGAGTTAATTTTGTGATTTATCCTTAACTATCACCTATGGTTGGTCTTTAATCTTTTTCTTAATGCGGCGAGAACTTGTAGTTTGTTTTTATTTACTTACGCTAGAGAAGCTTCCAGAGTGAGAAAAAAAAAAAACCAACCATAGTTAAGGATAAAACAAGCAAAATCGTAGAACATACAGTCATGGGGGTGATTTAGATACACCTTGATGTAAGGAATCTAAATTTTAACTTTGAACGTTAACTCCCTGGCCGCCCTGTATATTTTACTCGACATTGCATAATAATTAATAGTAAAAAAATATAATTTAATTCACCTGACAAGTATCGACACCCAGTTTGCCGGCGCAAAATTGGTGGTCTTTCAGGCCATCTTTCCAGAGCCGGTTAGGTCGGCCTTTTAATGATTTGTTGCAACTGCCTTTCTCCCAGATTTCGATTTCTGCGTAATTAAGATTGTTTGACGCCGAATCTGAATAGAGAAACAAGTGTGGTGGTTAATGGTCACTCTGATTTCTGGGAATAGAAACTAATTATTGTATAAAGTGAAATCAGGAGAAAAGAGGAGATCCGCAGGAGAACCAAAGTGATTGACATAGGCCGCAGAATTGCTAAAATCAAGTGGCAGTGGGCGGGGCACGTAGCTCGTAGAGCTGATGGCCGCTGGGGCAGAAAAGTTCTCGAGTGGCCACCACGGGCCAGAAGAAGTAGCGTGGACAGGCCACTAGGTGGACCGACGATCTGGTGAAGGTCGCGGGAAGAACCTGGATGCGGGCACCGCAGGACCGATCGTTATGGAAATCCTTGGGGGAGGCCTTTGTCCAGCAGTGGTCGTCATTCGGCTGAAACGAACGAACGAAATAATTAAAAGCTTACTTGATTCTGGTGTTGTTTTTCCCCATCCAGTGATGTTCGCCACCCATTTATTACCAACGGCGCCGCTCCAGACGCAAGCCGGTCTAATATGCGCCTGAGTCTTGAGCTCGCGCTCCAACTCCATTAATGCTATATCATAGTACTTATATGGTTGACTATAGTTAGGGTGTATAAAAATATTTTTAATGCCCACATCCAGCGAAACCCCCTTACCCTAAAATGAAAATGCGAGAATTAAAAAAAATACAAGCAAGTCTTAACAATTTTTGTTACAATTCCAAAGCGTTTACCAATTTTGAACGGATGTACACTACCTACTTTTTTGTTTATACTCGTATCATTGCCAAAATATACGGGTGAATATCCCAAACACGTTTTTTACGCGGCGGAGCTGAGAATCGATGGGAGAAATGTAACTAGAGCGATGATTTTTTTCTGTATATAGTTTATACAGCGTTTTACACGATAGCAAAGTCTTCAGGACAATAGGTAGTTATTTTATGTACTAAAAAAATTTTCAAAGACCCAAAATCTAATAGCGGTGGCGCGTCCTAACTCTATTTCTACTCATAAATTGTGTTATTCCTTCTTTCTCGGGGATTCTAGTAATTTAAAAATAGTATAGCCATAAAATACATTAAATAAGACTTCCAAATGATATGAAAGAAATGTGATATTTCATATTTTAAGTGTTTTAAATAGCCTTTCAAAACTGTCCCACGAAAAAAAGCAATTACAGTGGCTCAATTTCGACACTCTCTTACTTCTCCAAAGAAGCTTTGAGAGACGTAGAGTTCTTCTTCCCTGCATCACTCAACTGTGTCCTCCTGATCGGGCTATAAAGACTTGCGACTTGTGGTATTGTTTTTCCAGCAGACCCGTAAATATTAGTATCAGCGGCACAGGAATACAAAATTTTTCAATTTCGCTGGCAAGTGTATGAGTGAAAGCTACTTACTTAGATGCTAAACGATTCTTTAACATGATTAAAGTTTGGTGTTTTGTTGTATCTGCATACAGAAATTATTGATCAGAATTATAGTTTTCTTTATAATTTGAATTTTGTAACAGTTTTTCAATTCCGGTGGCGCAATTTCGGTGGCTCCGGTGGCGAATCTATTGCCGGAATTGGTCTTATTGGCTCTGGAGCATTGTACCTAGGTCTACTAAGGTCTCAGTCATAACTACAATATCGTCAGTGAATCGAAGTTGTGTGATGTACTCGCCGTATCTTGATACTGAGCTCGGTCTAGCTCAGAAGCTTGAAAACCTCTAAGTGGGAGGTAGTGAAGACTTTAAGAGATTATGGTGTCTCCAACTCTGAACCCTCGCAGCAATCAGATAAGTTTCGAGTTCTGATCTTGGGGGAGGGCTGATATGATGAAGTTTTCATACAAATACTTCAGAAGTTGCATGTATCGACAGTCAATTTGACGCCATTAAAGAGACTGTAGCACAGCCCAGGTCTTGACCGAATCGAAGAAGGTACAAAAAGGCCAATAATAATGACTGATTATAGTCCTCAGTCTTCTGCATAATTTGACGCAGCATTAAATATGTACGTAGTATTACAAACGTCTTTTCGAAAATGAGGTTGTCTGGGAGACTGGATGTTTCAGGAAAAAGCTGCCTCACCTGACTCTGGACCATCGCCAACGTCCATTCCATTCCAGTCTCTAGCACCACCACCATGTCTTATTTTTTGGTTTATCGACCAATAAACATGGTGGTATTTAAGAGAACTTAATACTAGCATTCCATCTGATTTCATAAGCTCAGTTGTGATTTCATTATCTCCTGGTACATACCTTGTTGTTTTTAATAGGGCATTCTAATCTCACTCAAGCTAAAGTCTAGGATATCTTCGCTAAAGTGTCGGAATAATCTCGATCTTCAGCCTAATTACTAGTAGTGCTTCTTAATCTCTCCTAGTAGCTTAGGCATTTACCAAAATGGTTCTGTTATCCTCGTTATTCATGTTGGTATATTCAATTTGGTCCTCGCAAATACATACTTTCGATTTATTACAAAAAAATCGTCTCTATAATACACTTTGTATTAGCGTGAGGACTTGGATAGCTATTTATACATCGATACTAAGCAGAATCTTAAAAACAGATGAGAATAGTCCTGAAACAGCTAAAATTTCCCTAGTCTCGTAGGTTGCAATCTATTCTGCCACTCGAGATGAAAATTCGTGGGGCTTTGGAGCTGGATTGGCACTGGTCGTGGCTTAGGCTTCATCAGTCGACAGCTTTTGAGCATCTTTTATTCGGCATTCTTTTATTTCGGTGATGACTTCTTCTTCTTCCTCGGTCCCTCACTGATGAGGATCGCAACCGCAGATAGTGTTCCTTCATAGACTGCGGTCATAAGCTGTGTGGTGATCGGAGAATGCAAATGTGATTAAATTGCCTGTTCGTCTAAAAATGATTACTACATTTTGATTTTTGCAGTACTATTAGGGTGCAACTCAGTACGCTTTTACAGTTCTGGCATCTTTTGCTAGGCCTTCTCTCTCTATGAGGCTGGCTGGATTTAGTCCTCCGTTTCTTAATTGTACTACTTTCATCTAGCTGATTGTCGCTAGGTTTGCATAGTTTTCCGTTAAATTACCCTGTCACAAATATGTAATGTGTTAGTTCAGTAGCTGGTATAGATCTAGAAATATCTTCAGTTAATCTCCAGTTCGCATGGTCTTTAGCGAATAATTAGTTGCGTAATTCTGAGTATAGGATAGGTATGATACCATCATGAAAACTTGGCTAGCCTGGACCAATATTTTTACTTATGGAAGATAAACCTAACACCAACCTGGGGCAGTTGGTCGCCCTCCTGGGACTAGAGTTGGTTTCTGGGTTTGAGGGTCATGTATGATGTCTTTGTGATGACTCTAGAATAACGGGGCTGTTGGCGGCTAGAGCCAGAAAGTTTTAGATTTGTTCTCTATGGAGGGATTTTGCCGTTATCACCATGCTTAGCAGGCTGGTTGGTAGTTCCAGTATGGTAGTATAATACCCGGAAAGATGCTGCAGCCCACCCTCCAGTATTTTGATTCCTTAGTCGGCTATTACGACTCACGTGGGAAGATTTGATGCTTTTTTAGGGTCACAACACTCGCAACACAGGCCTGAATATTTTTTTTAATTATAAACATCTTTACTGGATAATAATACTTAATTGATTACAAATAAATAAGTAATTTGAGACAATCATCCGTAACATTCCGAAGTCCGCTGTATAAATAAATTTCGGTGGATTGGTTCTTAATTCCGGTGGCTCAAATACAATTTCGGTGGCTCTTGATAATTTCAAATTGACATATCTCGAGAAGTATTAATAATATTTTGATCTCTACCATGTCATTGAATAATACAAGTTATTTACTATTATTTCTGCCACAAAAAAGTTTTGGAAAGTGGAAATTAAAATTCGCCACCGGAATTAGGCAAAAAACGAGTTTGTTGATATTCACCCATACACATAAATTGCTTGCCCAGGCGAAAACCATAGACTTTTAGTTGGTCGGTAGTTGGGTCGGACTGTTATTATACTTATTATCAGTATGGACATGTATGGAAGTGCGCACATTACCCACACCGATTTGATATCGGTTGATTCTTCACATACATTCAAATCGGGCCCAAATATTGGCTGAAAATATGTGGTCTGCGCCTAGGCTTTATATTAAATATCAACAATCCGCCCGCGACTTCGTACGCGTGGATCCCGTTTTACCCCCTTCACATATCTTACGTGGTTTAGATTTTTTCATACAAATGTTTTTTCCCGCTAACTCCCGTTCCCGTGGGAATTTTGCAATATCCTGTTGTAACTAAGCTTTAAGTTTACTAAGGTACCTGCATGCCAAATTTTAAGCGTCTAACTTAAGCGGTTTAATTTTTCATACAAAAGGAGTTTCCCGCTAATTCCCGTTCCCGTGGGAATTTTGGGAATTCCTTTCTTAGTGCACCTCTACGGTATCTAAGCTACGTCTCTTCCAAATTTCAAGTGCCTACGTTTAGCCGTTTAGGCTTAAGGTTGCACACGCGACGGAAGCTTAAAAAATTGAGTAACTTCTCCCGTTTTCCCAAAATTTCCCTTCACTACTCTGCTCCTAAGTATACTATAACCTGCCCAGGAGTATGAAGAATAATTTTACCAAGTTTCGTTAAAATTCGTTGAGTAGTTTTTGTTTCTATAAGGAACATACAGACAGACAGTCAGACAAAAACTTTACTGATTGCATTTTTGGCATCAGTATCGATCACTATTCACCCCCTGATAGTTATTTTGAAAATATATTTCATGTACAGAATTGACCTCTCTACAGATTTGTTATAAGTATAGATAAAATGCAAAAACATTATAAGTCTTACCTCACTCCCTGATGTATTTCCAAACCGTATCCGATATGGTCTATATTGCATAATTGTTACACAGTGCGCTGCGGTTAGCGCGAACTTATAACTGATAAGGGAGCAGCCACACTCGAACACTGTTTTATTAGATTTCGAGATACCAAAAAGAGCACCCTGCAAATAATATAAATGGGTACAGATTTTTTATAGGAGGCAAACGAGGATCACCTGATGATAATGATTACCGTCGCCCAGAGACATCTTCTTATTTCTAATCTCGACGGACAAAGCCCTCGCATAATTATGATAGAACTTTACTTTTTTAATAATGATCATCATCATCATTTCAGCTATCGGACGTCCACTGCCGAACATAGGCCTCCCCCAATGATTTCCACAAAAGCCGGTTGGTAGCGGCCTGCATCCAGCGCCTTCCTGCTACCTTTATGAGGTCATCCTCCTTGTGATTTAAAGATAATATAAATAAGAAAATATAAACCATGTGAAAATGTTACCATGTGTGGAAAGTCTCCATATTTAGCATCCATACCGCCAAATACTGTAGATGGGTCTTTCAACTTCTGCTTGCCTGTTGAACGAGAAGCAACATTAATTATTTATTGTTCCTATTAGTCGATTTCAATTTTATTCGATATTCAATTTTTGTCGAATTCAGAAGTGAATCAGCTTCCACATTACACTGCAGCACTGGCGCGAATGTCAATTTGGCTACTTTTGCCACTTACGCGGTATTTGCAAGCGATAAAATTCAGTGTCTTTTTATCGTTTTATAAAACATAAAACATTTGTACATTTGTACTTACACTCTTCCGCACGCCTATCAGATTCAATAATTCTTGTCCAGTAGTCCCACGAGTATTCATCGCACTCTAAAACAACAAGAACATAATAATTATATTAAGATAATTATCACTGACTAATCAACTTAACCGTAACCGTAAATGTACCAAAGATCCATAAACTAATTAAAGTCGCTGACAAAGCGCGACAGATTCACAAGCTGAAGTGGCAATGGGCAGGACACATAGTAGTTAGTACGCAGAACTGATGGCCGATGGGGTTCTGGTTCACTGAGGTTCTGGAGTGGAAGCCACGTTCCAGAAAGCGCAGGGTGGGATGTCCATCCACAAGGTGGACAGAGAATCTCATAAAGGTAGCAGGAAGGCGCTGGATGCAGGCCGCTACCAACCGGTCAATTACGGAAATCATTGGAGGAGTCCTATGTTCAGCAGTGGACGTCCTGTGTCTGAAATAATGATGATGAACCACCTGAAAATCTAGCAAACATCAAGCTGTGTGATCCTGGCTACACAAAAGTTTAAATTTGCGAGAGGTAAGAATAGTACCGTACCAAATCACATCTAGTTAGTAACTACTGACTATAGACGTCTCATCCACGAAGACGCGCCCCACCATTCTTCCGCTAATGTTTGAGTGTTATCGGTACACGCTATATTATCCATGAGGCACACACGCACTCTACAATAATGACGCTCGGATTGCTCGGATCAAACCGCACCCCGCGCTTCCCTCGACCAAAAATTGATGGGCCGCGTCGTGGATGAAACGATCTATTTCAAAAAGAAAAGTGAAAGGTAGACTTTACTGATATCGCTAACTCTTTTGCCTTTTCTTGAGCTTTCAGGTCGTGTGTGGTTGACTCGGTCGTAGTTGCAGGGATCATCGGCCTTGTAGTCTTCATTATTTTGCTCCTGAAAGTGTAACTCGTTATTTTTAAATTACAATCGGCAGCACATCAAACTGTGTTTGTCAATATTCCCAACCTCAGATCATAGAAGGGAACTGAGTTCCCAACAAACACTGGGCGAAGAAATTTCATATCGCGCCGATAGTGCGGTCTCTTCGCGCACTTTGCTTTATTGTAATAGTGAAAATTAATCAAGAAAGAGGAAAAAATTACATTGTAAATGCTAAAAAAGATATAAAAATATAATTTAAGAGACGTTCCATGCTGAAAATTCTATTTTAATTAGTTCTGAAGGGACAGAAAAGTTCTCAAGTGGCATTCAGAAAGTGCAGGATGAGAGTAGCGCAGAAACATTCGTTGTGGAAAAATGTAAGAATCAATTTTATTACTAAATTTTCTTTTAAAAATCTATTCTGACTTACCGTATCCTCAAATCTTTCCGCCAAGGAAGGATTCTGAAAAAAAAATCTTTTATAGTTAAAAATCACTCGTTAAGCATTTTCTATTACCTACTAAAGACTCTTGAAACCATGAGCTCTTGATTACTTGATCATAATAACTAATATATTGTGCAATTCAGACATTGGAAATATTATTTGTTGATTTCGACATGGAGTTTTCTAAGTGTAAAAAAATATTTCAGTGTGATTCTTACCCATATTTTTTGCACCATATCAACTCTGTTGTTAACTTTCCTTAATGCAGTTCCTTATTTTGACTGGTTTACTTACTTATTGTAAATAAATGCTGACCGCACAAGCATTATCTTTGCTTTATTTGGGGCTAGATGGCGCTGTGTGTATTTTATGTATCACTTATGTAGAAACGTAGAAAGTAAATATGGACACTTACCATTGGTAGAATTTTAAACGGTATTGTTTCCTCT
Source organism: Ostrinia nubilalis (assembly GCF_963855985.1). Classification (NCBI taxonomy): domain Eukaryota; kingdom Metazoa; phylum Arthropoda; class Insecta; order Lepidoptera; family Crambidae; genus Ostrinia; species Ostrinia nubilalis. The sequence goes on from NC_087103.1 coordinate 13,121,356, forward strand.
TTAGGCGGCGGCGTCTGAAATAATTAATGTATTTAAAGTTTTTAATCATATTTTAATTAAGGAGTTAGGACATACATACAGGGTGTTAGGTGAATGGTATATCAGGCCAAGCATTATGGAAACTACTGATATCATTTAGTCCCAATCGATTCTGGGTTTTTTGTCCCTACAAAATAGATCTTCTCCATTCTGACTTCACTATAATATTTATATGCATATGTTAACATAAGTAGGCTATATGTCGGATTTATATACCATTTGTCTAACACCCTGTATAATAACAGTATTTAGCTTACAATTAGTACACTTACCGTTAACGGGAGCTGTAACGCTTCGTTGTTGTTGCTCTGAAAATTTAATATTTTTGTTTTTTATTAATTTGTTACCATAAAGGTTCTTTCAACAATATTTTTATACGGTACGAATTTATGGAAAACTGGACACCACGTATACATACATTGTTGCACTTCTTCTTAGCTAATTTATTATGAAAAACAAACAGTCATAGTTTCTATGTAATGGCAATGTAGCTGACTCATAAAGTCGACATTTTAGACCTGACAACTCACACTAGGCCCTAGTGTGAGTTTACGTCAAACGCGCTCACTAGTGAGCGCGTCAAAAAATAACATTAAATGAATGACGGATTGTACAGCGCCCCTAGCGGGAAACGTTCACACTCAGCCCACTGTTGCAATTATCTTAAGTAGGTTTTGAATAGGCTCGAATCAAGTGTTTTAAACATTTGAGTTTCACTGACTGCAACCACTTGTACATTCAAAGTGCAGTGAAGTTCGTTCGCTGAACTGCTGAGCTGCGTCGGACATTCACAACTTCAAGTTTTACAAAAGCTAGAACTTTGTAGGAGTTACGCGTACATCGTAGGATCGAGTCGGAAACGCCTGATAATATTGTTCAAGCAATTACAACAGATAGCGGAGTTAAGCGAAGAAGGTGTAGGCGTTAACTTTGTAATGTCACATCATCTGGATTTCTTCGATCTTTTGGTCTCCACTACACACCCTCTCTAATTGACAGAGGCAAATGGAAGATTTGACCTACACTCCCCACGCTGACCAGGCGGGTTGGAGAAATAATTCATTGGCTTACAAAATAAATCATAATATTCCTTTATTGCCACTCCATGAAAAGAAATGTTCCAACTAATAGTTCCAAATAACGGGCAAGAATAATCGAATTTTTACCAATTCCATCGAGTGACTGTGTACTGTCTAATGTCCAGCCTACCGTGACCTCTATAGCCCTTGTAAATTGTTGAACTAAAAGGTGTAGATGAAAAGAGCTGGGGTCTTTTGTAAGTGGGCATCGAGGCCGAGGCCTTAGAGGGTCTAACTGAATAAAATGCACTTAGAAAAGCGAGTGTTTTGTTCAAAAGGACCTTTCCAAGGAAACAAGATTATTTCGTCCGATATACGTGAGGGGACAGCCCACGCTTTTTCTGTTGATGCCATATCTTGGTCTACTGAAAAGTTATAAGCCTGAAATACAGTGGGAATTATTGAATGAATGAAAGAAATCGTTACAGCACCACAATGGATACACATCAACATCATTAAAAATTAGACACGGATAGAGATCAACATGGAAAGCATTGGGGGAGGCCTATGTTCAGCTGTGGACGTCCTATGGCTGAAATGATAATGATGATGGAGATTGACAGATTTTTACGTTTGTTAAAACAAGATGGTGCAACCCAGCCTTGTTGTGGTGATGTCAAAATAAAAGTAACCCTGCACACTCACACACACTCACAAATGTAAACTTAAACACAGAATAATAGTTCAATTAAAACAGTTTTCAAACTAATTTGAAAATTATAAATAACTTGAAAAAATCGAACTGCCTAAGGCGGGAATTGAACCCACGAAATTTTCAAACTGTTTTTATTTCATCAAAAATAAATTAAATTAAATGAGACATAAACTAATCAGTAAGGCTTAACAAGATAACTTTACTTCCGGTGTGATTAATGATGGCCAGATAAAAAAACTGCCAAGACCGAGTTGTACTCGCGTGCAGAATGTTCTGTACAATTTTATAGTACAAGTAGGTACACGTTTCAACTACGAAGAGTAAAAGATCTGTGGGTCTAGACAAAGTGCAAATTATAATCGCAAACCAGTCGAAAAGTGGTCGAAAAGCCCCTTTTTTGTATGGAGTTTTGACGGATTCGATTTTCGATTCGATCAAAAAGTGCGTTTTGTCTAGGGGGGCTGATCATTAATGTTTTTATACAGGGTGTTTATTTCAATACTCACCATATTTAGGGAGTTGATTATGTAGCTTTTTCTGATCACGAATCAGCAAAAAAACTTAATTCGAAAAAAAAACATTATAAAAGTTTTTCATCTTTGTCGTACTTAGTTACCAAATTAAAGTCCCTTTTATCCATCGATTCAGCAGCATATAATTTATTTATATCTTGACAATTTCCTGTAACAGATGTCCCGTTTAGAGAAAGCTTGTACGGAACTCTGATAATAAATTAGGAAAATGCAACGACCAAAGCATAGAGCAGCTGCTCTGCACAAAAAATGTGAATGATTTTTCATGATGTCTGTGTATAATGTCCAATAAATGTATGCAAATGATGTTAATAATACAATAATCTAGTCATATCCATATTCATAAAAGCGAAAGGTCACTGACTCACTCACTCACTCATCATGAAATCTCAGAAACTACAAGTAGATCATACACTGTGCTACAAGTTCTACGACTTCTAGGAGTCTAAAATTTTGCATGGGGTTTACTTTTAGAATGTAGGTGGCTAGGTGCACGGGATCCACGAGTACAAAGTCGCCGACGGCCGCTAGTACCTATGAATGAACCTACATAATATTATATGTTGGCACATGTTTAGGTATGGCGTGTTCATATTTCATTAATTTCGTGAAAATTATTAACATTTTAACAAGATTTTATATTTTTTTTAAAACTGAGACAAAATTGTATACTATTTATATTCTGTTTATAATTTAATGCCGAAACGAATTGAAATCCAAGACCTGAATAAGAATAATTTTGCAAGTTCATTTTCTACGTTTTGCTCGTTCACTCTGTGAGCTTAAAAAATAAGTCCCCGGCGACGGAATTGATAAAAGATCTTTGGTGTCAATAAGATGAAAAGTATTATATTTTATAATACCGTCTTTATTAAAAAGGCCTTTTTATCACTGGCCGCCTCCCTGATAATGCTAGGAGCGATCTATTTGTAATTTTAAGGTCATAGCAGACTTATCAACTCGGAAAAGGATCAACACCGTATCGCCTTTTGCGAGCTGTCATCGCCTTCGCGCGCTGTCAACCGCGAGGCGAGGCGTTTACGTTACGGTGCGGAAAAGTGTGCATTGCAGTACTAAGGAGTTCAGTTTCATACAAAGTACTGACCGCCTCGAATTGATGCGGTTACGATCCCTTTATGGGTAGATAAGTGTGCTACGTCCTTTACGAAGATAAGATCAAAGTTGACCAAGAAAAATATATTTGTAGTGCGACGTGAATTTTTAATCAGGTAAAGAAAACCTATGGAGGTGTATACCTCCAATCTGATCGTTTAATCACCAGGTATTGAAACGTCTAAAAACTGTCACAGTGTGAGAACTTACCATAATGAGCAGGAGGAGCGAAACTGAAAAACAAAATAATTATTATACATCAAATAATTAGTAAAGTTATAGTCAAAATAAACCAAATTGACTGCATGACACCGCTAAGGATTGGAATGGCCATCTCAATAATAAGTAACTGCCGAATTTATAAAATTGTAGTTCAAAATATCTTAATCCACAAACGTACCTACTATATAAAATAATAAATACAAATACGAGTAGTTGTTATAAGTAAGTAATATCAGCTGCGAATATAAGTAGGTACCTAAGAGTACAATACCTAATGATTAATCCAAGGTTAAACTAATTGTTAATGAACTTAATGCAATTGGCATTTAGTTTATTAAGTTCATTGCTTTAGTGCATTAAGTTCGAATTATGTTCAAATTTATTTAACATTAAAGTTTTAATTAAATAAATTGTTGTAATAAAATAATAATAAATTAATAGAAACTTACTTATAATAACCGGCCACTCCATCCTGTCAGCTTCCTCTACCGATACTAATTTAGGCACTGCATTTAACATACACTTTCGAATTAATTTATACCTACTAATAATAATTGACCTATGACTAAGTATTTATAACTATATCTACATACCTACCTTTACCAGAGTTATTAATATTGTTACGTGATGCCTGTTAACATCTACGGATATTAAAGGATTAAAATTTTAAGTACAGTGACTGATTTATTTTTTACTAGCTTTCCGCCCGTGACTTCGCCCGCGTGGAATTTTGTCTGTCACAGAAAAATGTTATCGCGTGCATCCCTGTTTCAAAAACCGGGATAAAAACTATCCTATGTCCTGGGACTCAAACTATTTCTATGCCAAATTTCATCAAAATAGCTTCAGTGGTTTAGGCGTGAAAGCAAGACAGACAAACCGAGTTACTTTCGCATTTTTAATATTGGTACCTATAGATAAAAAGCGACAATAGTCAAGGGTTGTTGTTAACTCGCATGAAATCCAAAGAAAGCTGGTTTACAGCCCGGCGCCACTGGACTATTGTGGTGAACCCCTCGTAACACAACCCTGGCACGAAGGGTTAGCGGGATTATTAGTGACTAGCGGCCGCCCGCGACTTCGTACGCGTGGATCCCGTTTTACCCCCTTAGAGGTGGAGTTTCGTAAAATCCTTTCTTAGCGGATGCCTACGTCATAACATCTACCTGCATGCCAAATTTCAGCCCGATCCGTCCAGCGCGCCCGGAACTTCGTACGCGTGGATCCCGTTTTACCCCCTTAGGGGTGGAGTTTCGTAAAATCCTTTCTTAGCGGATATTTAGATTTAATTTTTTCAAAACTAACTAATGCGTTCGTTTTTTTTGTTTCAGTAAAAATGACGTCACTGCTGGACAAGAAAAATTCCTCCCGTCGACTTCCACGACGACCGGTAGGTACTGCGCTGCCCGTATCCAGACACCTCCCGCGACCCTCACCAGATGTTCGGTCCACCTAATGGAAGGTCTGCTGTCCACACTCCATGGTCGCCACTCTAAACTTTTCTGCCCCAACGGCCATCAGCTCTAACGAGCTGTTTTCCCAAAATTACTAATTGTTCCAAAAAAATAAGCAAAAAAAGCCTTTTTTGTGCCTCTTTGATGCTATTTTACTTTATTTCGGTCGCATAAAGCGGTAGTTGTACTAGTTTAGTAAATAGAGTCAGTTCGGGACCACCCTGTATAATAAACTTTACGGTTTCTTTGTTCCGTGATAAAATTAAATCACAAATGTGCGAGATATGAAATAACAAAATACGTAGGTACATATTATGTGGGTAAGTAAAATAATAATAGAATCACACATACAATGCACATTGCCTATCTACAGAAAATTCCCATGTTTTTGCATAATTAGCCAATGACCATTTTGGAATTTACAGCTTTTACTGATTAAATGCGTATTAATAAGTGTATAACGAATGTTGTTTCATAACATTATTGTAAACTGTCGCAACACAAACTTTTATATTTTGACTAGCGGGTCGCGGGTGGCCCGCGACTTCGTACGCGTGGATCCCGTTTTACCCCCTTAGGGGTGGAGTTTCGTAAAATTATTTGTTAGCGGATACCTACGTAATAACATCTACCTGCATGCCAAATTTCAGCCCGATCCGTCCAGTCGTCCAGTGGTTTGGGCTGTGCGATGATAGATCACTATACATATATCAGTCAGTCAGTCAGTCTGTACAGGTCTGTCTTGATGACGTAGAACTAATAAATAAAATAGTAAGGTTGCATACCAAACTCATTGGTCGCACTCGCACGCCTGGCCGATTAGAAAATTCTTTTTACTTTTTTTAGGTTTTTTCCTCGATTGACACTTTTTTCTTTTGTCTTGAATTTTCTACCAAAACGAAATGTAGGTAATTATTTTGAATTATCGTATCTTCTCTCTGATAGCCCGTGTATGGTGGCATAAACCACCACTAAATTAAAAATATACCATTGTAACTCCAAGTTGGACGCATATTTTTCAAAGTCCATCATTTAGTTCGTTTTATGAAGTTTCTACCGAAAACTTTGGCTATAACTTTTCCAAGTTTCTCTCTTTGAACTTTGAACTACTCTACAAAACTGAAAACCGTTTTATACACTCTCCTGTAGTAAATTGATACATTATGGGACATTCGTTATCTTAATGAAGTATTCGTATAACAATAATTATGTAGTTTAAACTGAATATTGAAATGTACAAATTCTTTAAAAGTATCTCCAGTCTACTCGTATGACCGACCATGTACTTATGTGGTAGGTAAGTACACGTTTTATTTTTCTAATGATATAGCCAGTTAAAAATCTCTCTGTCTCAAGTAACTCTGTCTGTCTGTCTTGCTTTCACGCCTAAACCGCTAAACCGATTTTGATGAAATTTGGCATAGAGATAGTTTGAGTCCCGTGAAAGGACATAGGATAGTTTTTATCCCGGTTTTTGAAACAGGGACGCGCGCGATAAAGTTTTTCTGTGACAGACACAATTACGCGCGGACGAAGCCGCGGGCGGAAAGCTAATAAAATAATATGTTCCTTCTTGTTCTAGTTTGCACCTATAAACATTAGTGTCATACCTTTACGGGTTTTACTGGTTCATAGGAAATTCTCAGAAAAAGACAAACAGAAGTAACATGCACCCAAATATTGTGCAGGGATCGAACCCGCGACCTCTGGAACTTCACCTAAAGCCGGCTGATAGACAGCAAATTAAGTTACCCTCACAAGGAGGGTCTGCCAGTCAGTCCTCAGCCACAAAATACATAGGAGCAGAAGACAATCTACATACAAAGTGCGCACGAGCATACATACATAGACAACGCTCAGACGCCATCATCAACGTTCATCGCCAAAAATCGCAAACCAGTCTAAACCAGTGCAAGCGCGAATGCCGCCCGCTTAAGGGGGTGCAGCGCCGACGAAAAATTACGATTTGCTAGCCGAGATAGCGGTGGCGCAACGAACTAACACGATCGCACACGAACTACTTTACAGAGTAGAGACAAAAGAGACTCAATACAGAGTAAAAACACGTATTTCACTAATTTTGCTAAACAAAACGTGAGTTTATAATACTTTAATTAGGAAAAAGGAAGGATTTGATTTTTTGTTGGTATTGCTGCGAAAATTCTTACACAATAAAAATCCTAACTAATATTGATTCTGTGCAGGACCCCCTTAAGACGCGTCTGTGTGCATAAAGCAAAATTAATGAATGAGCTCCCCTTGCTTACCTGGAAGTCTTTAAATAGACTTCGGACGCAACTCGGCCGTAATGGACAATATGTTCAAGTGGGGATTCTTGGATGACTCAAACTTGGAGTGCAAGTGTGGTTTTGTTCCCCAGTCGACGAAACACATGATGTCGTGCAAGATTTAATGAACTGACAACGCCACTCTTGTGGAGGAGTTTTGGGCTGACACTGTGTAGGTTTGTTGTCGACATCACTCTTGGATCAGCCCAAAACTGCTACAAGATTGGTGTTTTCAGTAGCATTCATTAAATCTTCCTGCGTGCAGTTGTTTGGCCACGCAAAGCACGACATCATACGCTATATCGACTGGGAAACCCTACTACACTTGCACTCCAAGTTTGAACCATCTTCTTCTTGTGATTGTCTTTTCTGTTACTACCTATTTTGTGCCTCAGCTCCCAGGTCGCAGTACCCGAGAGAATTATTCTTCAATCGTGGCCCGCATGAATATCAGATCGTGCTCGACTCATCAAAAATGAATTCGTGTTTTTCGACCCCGAACTATGTATCGATTTAACGCCGGTTTTCTTCGCTATGGTGATTTTCTGGCGCTTGCAAAACGATCAACGGTAGTTTGGGGAATCTATAAAATATGAAGTCTTTGTGAGGATAAGTTTGTTGCTTCTTTACGCAAAATTTCAAGATGGATTTTGATGAAACTGTTCAATTTTATAGATTAGGGACATCAGACGCGGACAAAAGCTATACTTGAATCAAGGTAACGAATTATTAATATGCGATAATAACAATTAGTCTGGTAGTTTTTACCCGACTGCGCCAGATGGAGGGTTATGTTTTTCGAGTGTATGTATTATATGTATGTATGTATATTTCTTTGGCACGGCCTACAGCCTAAAGGGCTTGACCGACTTTAGCGTGAGAGGTGTCGTTAGATTCGTCTTAATCGTGAGAGTGACACTGGCTATATTAAAATTGGAAAAAAATCAAAATGGCGCCTATAATCCTTTATATTAGTTAGTTTATTTAATTTTAATTAGGTTAAATGCACATAATGCATAAGCCTATCAACTTTAGTCAACTTTTTATCTATAACGGTATTTAGGAGGCTTTTCCCTATAGAAAAAATAGAAATATTACAATGAAATAATGTACTGCAGTATAAAATGGATTAATATTTATTCCGTTGAAATACCTACAATACGTAGTACTGACGTTATTACGTATATTACTATATTGATGACAAGGATCAAGGATGCGTGGTCACTGGTCAGTTCAGTCTGCACATATTTAATGTACTTGAATTTGGTTATTCTTACCGTTAGATAATTCCTGGCAATTAGTGGTGACTGAGTTTGTTCCGGCGTTTCTTCTCAGCACTTGCCATATGTTTGTCTCGAAGCGCTGGTAGGGGCCAAAAGATAAGGAGACATGTAAAGTGCCCCATAAGGGCTACTTTTTTATATTTTTTTATTTACTATAGTTTGACGTTCATAAGTGTCACTTGTGGTATAATATGAATAAATATTTTTGATTTGATTTGATTTGATTCACTTTTCTATAAAAGTTCATGACCAGGTATCAAATGTACGACCTGATTAACTAAAATAAAATAGTTTCGATTAGTGCACAGTCAAGTTTATTGAAATGGTAAATCTGCAGCATAATTAATAATATCTCCACAATTTAATTGTCAATATAAATTAAAACAAAATCTACATTTTAAAAAATACAAAAAAAAACATTTTAATGCTATATGTTATTGTCGTTTTATTGGTATACCTATACTTGATTCATGTGAGTCCAGCTCGGAATTGACCTGTTTTTGTAACATAACACAACAATCCACAACTTTTACTGATTGGAGCCAAGCTATGAAAAATGGTTGAATTGAAAATTTAAAATTGCTATTTTCAACACATCGTTAACTAAATAACAATAAAAACTACTTCAAATGTCAATTCATCACGGCCACACGATGTTCTCAATCCAGTCGATAAAGCTGGAGACCTTCGTGTAGATCCCAGGCAAGTTGGGAAGACCGCAGCCTATCCCGAATGACGTCACGCCTATCACTTGGTTCATGGAGCCTTGGTCATTGATGGGAAGAGAGACTTTCAACTGAAGAGGACCGCCGGAATCTCCCTGTAAAAAAATAAAGATGAGAAAGGATCTGCTTATCGTAGTACAAAAACTTGGCTAATCTCTTCCAAAATATTCGTTGAAGTCCGAAGAAGATTCTAATGAAGAGGCAAATGGGAACAGTTTTCCGAGAATAAGAACTACTCTGTAACCACCTACTTAGGCAAATAAATGATTATGATTATTATGATTATTCGAGAAAATAAACGCCCTTAATATCTGAATGGGGATCCCCATCATCATCATTTCATCCACATGCTGTCCACAGTTGCTTTTATGAGATCGTCACCCCACCTTGTGGGTAGACGTACAACGCTGCGCTTGTCGGTACGTGTTCTCCACTCCAGGAACTTGCCGTCCATTGGCCGTCAGTTCTTTGTATCCTGCCCATTAATTACCGAAGATTTACAACTTGGCTCTACATTTACCTGACAGGCATCGACTCCCCCAGTCAGCTTCCCAGCGCATATCTGGTGATTCTGGATGCCGCACCAGTGTCTGTTGCAAGACGGCCGGAGCAGAGAGTCGCACTGTTGGGAGTCCACCAAGTCCACTGAGGCTGCTTGCAGTTCAGGAGATGTAGTTTTACCAGCTGAGAATGGTGAGACGTTGGTTAAAATAGCAGGTAAATTTGTTTTTATCGTGGATTAACAAGGATTAAAATAGCCAGTTCGATCGTTCCTTTCAGCTAAATAACGTCAACAACTGGACAAAAACCTTCACTAAGAATTTCCACAACGACTGGTCCTGTGCAGCCCGCATCAAAGAGCTTCCCACGATCTTCGCCAGATCATCGGTTCACCTAGTGGGGGGCAGACACCAGTGACCCAGCAGTCTAAATAACCAGTACAAGTCTAATAGCCACAGTAATTAATTATTTTGTTTTTTGTTTTTAAGAATGACGACTATACATTTCCAGGAAATTCTCATTTTAAATCGAAAGTCAAGTCACGGATTTTAAATGCTATAGGAATAGATTTGTATTTTCCTATCACGTCACGAGTAAGTATCACGTAATCAGGGCACTGTGGTACTCTAATTAGTGCAACAATGAAGTCATACGAGGAAGGTTAGTTATAATTAGGCAAGTAGGTACCTATTTCAAATAACACTGGTGCACGTAATATTATTATACCTACCTCACAAAGATAAATATACCAAATAGAGAAGAAAGTTTTTGAGAAAGCCCATTTATGCTACTGAAGCAATTCTTTCACCATTATTTCTATTATTGATTGAGGTCCATCTTTAAAACCAAAATAAAAAATTGACATCATGCTTGCCTATAGTCTAATGGCTGACGAGGATCAAACTACCGACCCTCGAATTGGAAGACAGAGATACTTTTGCTGCCTTGTCATCGTCATCATAATTTCAGCCATAGGACGTCCACTGCTGAACATAGGCCTCCCCCAATGATTTCCACATTGGTCGGTTGGTGGCAGCCTACACCTAGCGCTATATGTATGCGCTATATGTACTACTGAGTTGCCCATGTCAACTGGCATATGACACGGCGTTTGATCGGCGTCATATGCCAGTTGACATGGGCAACTTAGCGGATAGTTCCTGTTTAATTTATTCTAACCTGTTTCAACAACGCCCCATCCAGTCACAAAAGCAGAATTGATTCCTTGAAGATCTGGTCTTCCCCATAGACAAGCTGGCTGGGTGAACTTGTCGAAGTCCACAGGAGTTGCTAACTCGATCAGAGCTATGTCGTTGTACTTCTTCGGCGGTTTGTATAGAGGATGAACTATCACCCGGGAGATGTTGTAGTCTCTTGGTCCGAGGTTGTTGTAGCTCTGTACAAAATTAGTAAATATTACTTTGGAATGTTTAAAGAGAAAGCTTCTCTAAACCTTGATACAAAGACAATTAAGTTCAAAAATTACAAACTGTCTGTTTAGGGTTTTATAGGATCATGTATTTTCACCAAGTATCAATTTATCAAGCAGTTCAAGCTCTAAGTCACTTTAAGGATGAAATTCACACTTTCACATTTTACATTATTTTAGAAGCCATAAATTCGCAAAAGTTGCTCTTACGTGCAGTCGTATTTAATAAATATTAAAAGTGTCTGTGCCATTTGTTCTAGTGGACTAATCCCACTTCTCGGTTCCTCTACTGCAACTGTTGTTTAAACCAGTGAAGGTTGAGTAGTCCAAGGGATAGCTTACTATCTTGGAACTCTCAACGAACTTAATCAGTAGAATGGAGAAGGAGATTTACTGGAAGACTCGTCTGTTTTAGTTTCAAAGTCAAATGATCCTCACAATATCCAGAATGTTCTTGTCCCCAAGCCTCACGATCTTTGGGTCGACATCGGCTATGCTGGTGTCCCTCGAAGACGCCTTGGAGCAATGGCCTGCGGTCAGAATAAACTTCTCACTGATGAGAGACCCCCCACATTTGAAGATCCACGTCCCAATGCTGGCCTTCCAGCCAATGGCACCCTGAAATAATTGCAGTCTAAAGACTGGATAACTTAATTGATTCTTTTCTACTGTTAATATAAATATTAACAGTAGAAAAGAATCAATTAAGTTATCCACCTCAAATAAATAACAGCGAAAAATATATAATTATAGCCTTCATTTATTTGATTCTTCGATGTTAAATGAAAAATCAATTGTCATTTGTTTATCCGCAATTCAAATGTTTTGTCTTGTAGTAATGAAATAAGTAAACTCCAAATCAGAGGCACTATCCTATCGGCTAAATGACTTGTTGTTAAAAATCACAATATCAGCTCAGGATATTGAAGTAAGCTCAGTATAACATAGTAAACAGAAGTAGGTAATGAATGGTAAAGGTAACTTACCATGTGAGGATATTCTCCAGGCAAAGTTTCTTTGCCTCCAATCACGAGATGTCTGAAGAAAGGTAGCTTCCCCGATTCTACGAGGTAGTCTTGGCCTGAAACATTTCAAATTAAAGTAAAAATATTGGCTTTAACGAAAGAGTAAATTGTTATGTAGGTAATGATTAGTTCCATAGATTTATAGAAAATTTTGCGCGTTTTCCCAGTTTTATCTTCTAATAAAAATCAATCCTCAGTCATTATTCATTCTACCGGGGTTAAGGGATATTAATATTATCTATTTTCTAATTATCTTTTCATTCAGTCATATTTTCTGCGTTGCACACGAATAAGGCTGGGATGCACCATCTTACTTTGACTTATCATTATAGTTACCGTAAAAGTTACTTTAACTTTAACAAACGTCAAAAATCTGTCAAACTCCATACAAAACGCACCGGTTATCGTTATAGTTACTGTTAAAGTTAGCTGGTGCAACTAGGTCAGTGAGAGATTTTACTTACATTTTTTTTGACTTTCTTGTTGATCATTTCGACGTTTCATCTCCCAAATGTATTCGAAACATTCTGAAAAAAATTAGTACCAAACATTTTAGGTAAAATTATCAAAATTGAGGCATCCCTTAAGCAGCTGTTTATAGGTTCTATTTTGTAGCAGAATGTGTACAACCCGATTGAGCTAACTGCACACGGGCACACCTAATCGCTGGAATGCGACTCTCCCTCCAGAACTTACCCGCACACCTCCCCGCGTTTGATCTGTCCGTACCAAGCACAAAATAGGAATCAGTGTCGATGTGACGTCACGGCCGCCATGTGCGCAGTTAACTCGACCAGGTTGTAGTTTTTTTATAAAAGATTGTGAAGAAGATTTTATAACTTACTGACGTCAGATTTTCTTCGTCCAGGAGCTCTAAAATCAGGTTTGACAGGATTAAACGGGTCACAGGGATTTGATTTTGCAGGAGCAGGTGCTTCTGTAGCAGTTATTTGTTCTGACTGAGCTCTCTGAGAAAAATATTATTAATAAATAATTGTTTGTTACTTTCAGCCAAATGACGTCCACTGTTGGACAAAGGCCTCCCTCAAGGATTTCCACAATAGCCAGTGCTGCGCTGCCCGCATCCAGATTTCAGATCCACGAGGCTAGTTTGTTGTTTGTCAGCTGTTGACGAGCCATTCTCAGGGCTTGTTCCCACAGAGACATCACGTTGTTGGAGGTTACTGATTTTTGTAGGATCCCGTTTAAAGCCCGGTCTGTGAGCACGTAGTATTTTGTCCAATGACCCCAAGCTACCCATCCTTATCGCTCGCGCGTAATTATATTGCTGTCGCGACTGTGCGACGGGCGCCCGCAGTGAGTGTGCGAGCGCAACAGCAACATAATTACTGTAGTATATGTACGTGTTCTAATATTAACTAACGTTTATTCGAACATCCTGTTTGCAGTCTCCTGCAAAAAAAGCGATCCGTTCGAATTTGTAATTCGAATTTCAAACACACAAGCCCAGTCGAGTAATGTAGCATCCCGCAAAACTGAATCGCCGTGGGAACGAGCCCTAATCTCGTACAGACGGACGTCCGGGATAATTTCAGTATAGTGTCGGGTCAATCTTCTCTAGCTCTTGGGTCTTCGCTTCGGCTAGATTAGGGACAGTGTGCGTGCACTCGTGTTTGATGAAGTTTAACTGTTATCATCATCATCATCATTTCAGCCACAGGACGTCCACTGCTGAACATAGGCCTCCCCCAATGACTTCCACATCGCACGGTTGGTAGCGGCCTGCATCCAGCGCCTTCCTGCTACCTTTATCAGGTCGTCGGTCCACCTTGTGGGTGGACGTCACACCGTCCCACAACTGTTATAATTACCGTTAATCATTACCACTTACTACAACTGGTGCATCATTAAATGGTCCCCATATCCATCTATCGTCTTGCTGGAATTTAAATATAAATAATAATTTTAACTAATAAATCTTGGATATAAATCTTATTTCATTATTGACCAACCAGTGGCTTTGCATGCATGGTGTCCTTTTCTCCCACTTAAAGTTACAATTTAACCTACTAATATTAAAATTGAAAATAAAAACTTACTCGCTTTTGCCTTGATCCATGTTCTGATTCAAAATCAGCTGCAGTTGAAACTGAAAATAATTAATTAATTTTTGATAATATTAATAGTGTTCCTATCGTGTGTATGGATTTTTTTGTGTACAGTAATATTTATGTAGATAAATATTATCATCTTTTAATTTCAAAGTATTTAAGTTAAGGTATTAAAACTGTATTTGTAGTATGCGGTATAGACTTTTTGGCTCAGAAATATTATAATACTGCGAGTATTCAAATGTATCAGATGATCTTTATTGAGGAAAATTTGTATATTAATTACTAATACTAAAGAACCCAGAGATAATAGATATTAAGGGCACCTCGCAACTGCCTAGTTGCGATAGATGATGATAGATGCCTATCTATAATATGATTATATTATTGTATTTATTGAACTTTTTTCCTTAATTGGTAATGTGACTTAACGAGAAAGTTCATTTGGGAAAACGTAGGTACATAACTATTTAATGTTATTGTTTGTCAGGACTACAGCACATCAAGCTTAACATGGTGGCGTCTTATTTTGTTGTAATACAGGTTATTTTGAAACAAAAATGTATAGTCTGATATGCTATCAACATTAACATGCTAAATACACTCAACATCAAATAAACCGCACCTTCCGCGACGCGAACTTTAAAGATTTTCTTCTGACACAATCATGGTACCCCAACAATATTGGTGTTATTTGAAAGCCTTATAAATATCCTTAAAGAAAAATACATTTCATTTCTAAATAAATTAACATTTACCATAAATGTGACTTGAAAATAGACCTCACTTTGGGCTCACCTCTGGGATCAATTAGACCAATTTTTATGGTTTTAAAACCAAATAAAGATCTCACGTGTCCTCTTTAACAGATGGATAGCGATTAATCCCAACTTAACAGTTTTATAGTAATAAAAAATGGCTATAGCGTAACTACCTATTTTTTGAAGAAGTGGCTCTGGATCCTTGTAAAGACACATTTTTGGGGTAAAAACCTTTCCTTTAATGAAATGAAGTTTAGAACTAGGCTTTCAAATGGTACCAATGTTGGTGGGAAGTGGGGATGCATACGTTTGATAAGTGCTTGTCGCGGGAGGTGCGATTTATTTGATGCAGAGTGTATTTAATGTTATTGTTTGTGAGGACTACAGCACATCAAGCTTGATATGGTGGCGTCTTATCTCGTTGTAATACAGGTTATTTTGCAACAAAAACGTAGTCTGATATATATGCTAATCGACATTAACTTGCTGAATAGTTGGGTACATATTTATCAGGTACCCACTTACATATAGGTACTTGAATTACGGGAGTCAGTGTCAATACACTTTCTAATACAGTGGATTATAATTATGCTACGTATCATTCGTTATTCATTCAACAATCACAACTGTTTAATATCGGAAAATAAATTCTCCCGCTTTAATTTTGTCCACTCCACACATCAAACAAAAAAAAACAGTCAGTCCAAGAGCCTTTGTCATTATATTTCATGTATAATTTCGAAGTAAGTATTTTATGTATTATTATTCATTATTTACCTGATAACACCACCGCTAACACTACAACCAGTCTCATTTTTGTTTATTTCTTAGAAAATCACTCAAAACCGTGGTCCGCCGGCGCTGCGTTTACGGCAATGTACTCATTTGTTGTGATGAGGCACAGGCACTTACTTCCAAACAGGTTATTTTGTACGGCTATCGTAGATTAAGACTCAGTAAGGCCCAGAACAGACGGTGAAACGCAACTGCAACGAAACTGCAACTTTGTGATAATTCTGATGAATGAAACTGAAATTGAAAGTTTCAAACTGGTCGCGTCATGTGTGGTCTCTCAACGGACGCTATGGCAGAAACTTAGATGCAACTCAAAAGTAACTAGCAGTTGCAGTTGCGTTTCACCGTCTGTTCTGGGCCTAAGACTAGTACGAAACTGTACGAACAAACAACTAAATTGTTTGTTGATGTGGTCAATTATCATTTCATATTAATTCAAGATTTTCGGTAGTAGGTTCAGTAATTTAAGCAATTTCGAGGCACTTATACACGTCCCAAATAGTATAAGTTTCCCAACCACCACTTCGGAACAACATTTGAGAGGTTTTAAGAGGTAATAGGAGAAAAAATTAAGAAATTAAATACATGTGTTTAACGTCGATCATTCACTTTTTTAATTAAATTAATTACACCTTTTGCCTCTTAGTTTTAAATTTTTGTGTCATAAATAATATTTAATAAAATTGATCTGGGACATTAAGATCTCTTTAAACATAATCATCATTATTCGTTTTTGTTTTAGATCTTTGACATATAATTGAGATTTGAGACCTTTAGTGATAAAAATGATGGAAAAATGAACTAACTCTTTCAATTTCCATTATGTTAAGTACTGTGAAGTACCGACAGAATCTCAAACCACGAGTTTAAGAATGCTATTATCATTTGTAGCTAATCGAATTTATTTAATAACACACTGTTTTTCCTAGTTTGGACAAAGGTCCGATTAAATAAAACTTAATTACTTAACTGTCTGTGGTTTAATAGCATTTGGTAAATGACTTTTAACTCTGTCATTAATATATTTTAACGTCCCATTCTAATTTATAAAGCTGATTTATTTATTTTTTGTTTACTTGAACTTAACTTACTACCTACTGATCCGTTTGAAAAAATATTTTTGTGTTGGATAGCCCATTTATTAAGGATGGCTTTAGGCTACAGCCCATAGGGACGGATCAGTAAGAAAAATGTTACAAAAACGGGAAATAGTATCATGCGTTGAAGTCTCGGGAATAGTTCTTAGCTATTAGGGATAATATACACAAAAACGACTGAACAGGTTCTAAACTTCTTTCCTAAACGATGCTCGAGTAAGCGGTTATTTGCACCCGTCACGAGTTCAAATCCGAAAAAATTGTATCGCTTTATAAATATGTAGGTACTATCTATGTGAAATCACGTACCCACGAGGCTACGAGCTCTCTGCTGTCAGGAGTAATGTAGACTACAAAATGACAAATATGACTAGGTTACACATATTTACATTCCAAAAATGTCAACCTCAATGTTTGGCTTCGTCTAGCAAACCTGAACACGAAAATTCGTGATCATGTTGTAGGTACTGTTAGGGTTGTTAACACACACTAGTCAAAACGCGACTCGTCTTCCATTTACTTAGGTAGTTTGTAAACAAAGAGGATTATTATGACAACAGTTCGCGTACTATCGAAATAAACAGCAAATTAAAATTATAAATCAATCAATAGGTACAATAAAAGTATGTGTGCTAAATGGAAGAAGTCGTGTCTTGGAATGATTTAATGCTGTCTACTACCAAATTCCTGGAAGCGGGCAGCGCAGGACCGATCTTTGTGGAAATCCTCCCACCTTTATTCGGCAGTGGACGTCTTTTGGCTGAAACGAACGAACTTAATACCTTCCCAAAAAACTCAAAACGCAGGGTGTCTCGAATCAAATAGATTTGTTGCATTCAAAACACGCCGCGTTGCTATCTCATAGTGACGTTTATTTGCAGTTGCAGACTTGAGCGGAGACAGCTGGTGCAAGGTGCAGGAGACGACAGGTTAATGAATATTGTAACACAAAGAACATACTCGTAAGAACTCCATCTTGATGACGAAGATTTTTTAATACACTGATTTTTATTTGTATACCCACCAGCCGCGGGGGTAGCTAGTGGGTTATGTGGGATTCTCCCTCCTCCAGAAGGGCAGGGCCTACCCACTAAAAACCTGACGTTGCCCTCGGTAGCCATATGAGTCGGGATCGCGGGACATCACTATTGACGTTTTGCCTCAAGCATTCGTCCGCGTTCCCTACGAACGTGACGCCACAGATATCATAGTTATTGCAGCCCCAGGACGCCCACTGCTAATCAGAGACCTTATCGAAAGATTGGACAGACAATTATTGCTTACATCCAGCGTCTTTCTGCAATCTTTACGAGTTCGTTTCAACCGAATTCCGTCCACGGCTTGACAAAGGCCTCCTCCACGGATTTCTACAACAAAGGTCCTACGAATTCAGGCGCTCGCATTTAGACGCTTTCCGCCCTTCACCAGATCGTCCGTCTACCAGGCTTCACATTTGTTCACATCTCGTTCAAATTATCGCAGTATCTACTTCCAAAAATAAAATTAGTTTTATGAGTTTTTTAGTATGTTGCTTGTCACTTAAACCATTATTTAGTCACCTGTCTCGCTCGCTGCGTTTAAGCCGTTTGCCTCTAAATGAGCTTCGGCGAAGTTCAGAATTGCCACTTGGATTTACAAGGCGTTCGTCGTACAGAAACTTAGGACAAACATAGCTTCTAAATCTGCATGTGGGGAGAGTTGCAGACCGATTGAACACAAATTGGCTTGAGTTAGGCCCAGAATAGACGGTGAAACGCAATTGCAACGAAACTGCAACTGCTAGTTACTTTTGAGTTGCATCTAAGTTTCTGCCATAGCGTCCGTTGAGAGACCACACATGATGCGACCAGTTTGAAACTTTCAGTTTCAGTTTCATTCATCAGAATCATCAGAATGTTGCAGTTTCGTTGCAGTTGCGTTTCACCGTCTGTTCTGGGCCATAAAGTGAGTGAATAGGAACTTACAGGACATAATAATGTACCGTCGTAGACTGAATCTCACTTAACATCATGTGCGATTATGGTCAAACCAGCCTTGTTCTGCATAAAACAAAAAACAAGTTAGCTTTCATTATCGTCAGCACAATGCATAGGTTTAAAAAAATTAATAATGCCTAACCTTGGACCAAAACTGAAAAGTTAAAGACTCGATATTCTCAGGTCAGGAGTCCTATACAATATTCCTATTATTTCCCTTAAAGAACATTGTTTGCTTGTAAATTATCTAAGGCTGAGTTGCACCACTGAACTTTAACCGTAACTATAACGATAACCGGTGTTTTACCCGACTGCGACTGAAGGAGGGTTATCTATACGGATTTGACATATTTTTGACGTTTGTTATAATTAAAGTAAGACCTTAGTAAGACGTAGCGTGGGCAGGCATCCTGTTGACCGAGGATCTGGTAAAGGTCGCGGGAAGAGCCTGGATGCGGGCAGCGCAGGACCGTGCATTGTGGAAAACCTTGGAGGAGGCCTTTGTCCAGCAGTGGGACGTCATTTGGCTGAAACGAACGAACGAACGAAAGTAAAATGGTGCAACCCAGCCTAATTAATTGTGTCTGCCGTATGAACCGTGTCTAAAGCAGAAGCTTATAGTTTTCAGCTACCTGAAAATAGAGGAAGAAGAATACAAATATTTTTTTTCAGTCACATTAACCGATCGTCTCCAGAGAGCTACGCGAGCATAACTTTCAGACGTCGCTCTAAGAGCCCTCGCTCGATTTGTTCCCTGCCTAATGACGCGTGGATTGCCTTTACGAGTGATACTGATGTCAAACTGTCGTTAGAAAATTCTACGTCTCTCTCACACCAGAGGACATAGAACAGGATAGCTGTCTGATAGTTTCCCCCCACTTATATCAACTGTGATTGGGAAATTGAAACCATAATGGTGCGCAAATGGAGTATGAAAGATTATGTCTAGATCAGATAAATGGGAATCTTATAATAAAAAAACCTTTTTAATGCCTCATGCATGATACCTATTATGCTATTTAAAATGTAATCGTCTTATCCTTAAAGAGGTATGGAGGTAAGAAGAAGATTATGACGATCATCTTCAGTTGATTTAGTCTCCACTGCAGCACGACCCTCTCTAATTTACCAGAGAAAATGTGATTTTTTTACTTAGGCCTAGGTACTCGTACTATCAGGGACAAGCTATAAAATTAATTTAATGTCTTCGTAATGTTTTCCCAATTCGATTAACTGACCAACTAAATATCATCATCATCATTATTATCATTTCAGCCACGGGATGTCCACTGCTGAACATTGGCCTCCCCCAATGATCCATATTACACGGTTGGTAGCGGCCTGCATCCAGCGACTCCTAAGCTGCTACCATAATGAGGGAGTTCTCTTTACATGGTACAGAAGACGTGTCGTCAAAAATTAAATTTATAATAGGTACAACTTTTCACGAAACCATTTTGAGCTCCTCATTTTTCTAACAACTCGTGAATAAGTAGAAATGTTTATGTTGATGTTACAACAATATTTCGTGGGCTGTCCGCTGAATACGCAAGTGGTTGTGGATTGGTCGTTACATGCAAGCTAACAACCCGGCTTTGCGTGCGAGATCAACTCAGTAGGTACCTCGACTTGGTTTGGGAGGTCCGAAAGGAGATTTGGATGCGGCATTTTCAAAGCCTTTATTTCTGTAAAAAATATTGTCTTTACCTAACCTATGATGGATATCAGAGTTAATTGTTATCCGAGTTGTTGTTAATAGACACATTTTAAGATTGTTTATTGTTTCTCCCGCCCAAAGTCCCAAAATGGTTCCCAATTTTTTTCAAATCTAATATGGCAACCCTAGCTTTAGTTGTCTACTCGTATTCTAAAAAGTAAGATAATATTTTGTCTCAATAAATAATTCTAAATATTTTAAATAACCTATTTCTTCTTAGCAACAAATGAAGATGCATTGCTAAAGAGATTTATACAAGACAAACTGAATACCTAAATGCTTCCTTGCACCTATCGTCTAGCTAGCACAATAGCAGAATATACCATGCTGCTGGTATGATATTTTTTATATTGAATATTATTTTTTGTCTGCAATATTGAACAAATCCTTTTCTAGTGATCAATAATATCTCCTCCACACCACACACATCCCAAAACCGCCTGAGCCACGTACCAGCCGTTTGTTCTCATACTCTGCGACCGCCCGCTCAAATCGCCGGAGAATTCCCCGTTTTCGGGTATAACCGCATTTTCCCCATTTTCTCGAATAAAGCATTGATGCGTGCCACATTCTCCCCGAGAATTATGGCAACACAGGCTTTTCTTGCACGCACGCGGGGCAGCACCTCTATCACCTAATTTGAGGGTATCCGTTGTCAAACCTAGTTTAGTGGGTATTGTGTATTGGGTAAGGTATGTATTGAAAAATGAGTTTTATTAAAAAACACTATTGAATTATAACAGGTTTGGGTCTTTTACCCTGACTATACTACACCTGAGCCTTATCGCATTCTCAAAACTTCATCTTGAAAGGAAATAGCTGTGAACGCATACATCATACTAACTACGAGTATATGCCCTTTTGATACAGAGATTTCCTCTTTACCGTAGATAACTTTGATGGTAAGCCACACACACCAGCCTACTTAGTTACTTACCGAGGGCAATGTCAGGTTTTTAATGGGCTCACAAGTTTTCCTAAAAATTTGTATTGTAGAATAACTGTGTTTACTTACTCGAAACGTTTTAACTAAACAAAACACGCAAAATTTTACTTATTGCAAGTTTAACAAAGTCAAATTAGATAATTATGTTAAGTTGTACTTGTTAGTTAAGTTCATATTTACAGTTCTACACAAACTATCGAAGCCATGAAACAGTTAAATCAACGGATTCATGATAGAAACCAAAACATTGACGAAAGCAGTTGTTTTGTACCTACAGGTCACAGGACAACCCACACAGACAGCTGCCAGAGATTTCAGACTCATCTAGGATTACCCTAGGTTCGAATTTGTCGAGACTAGTCTCTTAGAATTTCATCATGTTTCCCTAGGGAAATTACTTTTAATTGTGGTAATAAGAAAAGACAAAATCATTGAGCATCTCGTAGTACAATCGATTTTGTCTCGACGGATGTTCACATATTAGCATAACGAGACCCAAATTATAAGAGGGTAGTGAGAGAGCTAAGAATACATAGGTATTTATAGTAAGTCCTACTTCTTACCGTAGGTCTTGTATGTAATTGTAAGCAATTAAGCAGTAAAAATTAGAATAGATTTAATTCAAGCCTATTAATGCTTAAAATCAAACGGGGAACCGGACCGTACAAAGTTATTTTTGTTGCCTACCTATGTTATGTACCTATCCCTAATCTACTTAACGGTGTAGGTTTTGAGATTGGTTGATTTGATGGGGTTGCAAGGTTCTGTAGTGAAGACCACGTACTCTAAAGCGCAGCGTAGGACGTCCACCCACAAGGTGCACCGACGACCTCATAAAGGTAACAAACGGCGATGGATGCAGGCCGTTACTAACCGGCCAATGTGGAACTCATTAAGGGAGGCCTATGTTCAGCAGTAGACGTCTTATGGCTGAAATGATGATGATGAAGCTTAGCAGTGGGTCTAGTTTTCACGTAAGCACAGTAGATAAATCAAACAGTACGGAAGCTTCATACAAACGCTCGAAATCAGACTCACGCACACAGACGCACGCTTTACACGAGCTCTAAGCGAAGCGCTTTTTAAAAAACATGCCACGAGTGTATTGCGTAGTATACGGCTGCTTGAACTCGGCATCTTCAAAACCAGAACTTTCATTTTTTAAACTTCGTAATAATTCTGAATTGTAAAAATGATTAAATATTACTTTTTAAATAAACTGCTTACATCTGATTTTGTAATAGTTCTTTTTAAATTACGTAATTACGCTTTTTAACAATTTATGTGTTCTATTTGATAAAGTAATTTACTCCGCGCGCTTTTGTACTAAGTGATGAACTGTATTTAAAATGAGGCAATAGCTATGTGAAAGTAAGTATCCGGTATTTTATTTATGAGAATAGAAACCCTATCTTCGGGTCCGTGGCCGAGTCCCCCAGTATTCGACGCACCCGTGGTTGAAGCCCCCGATTTAAATAAATTTAATATCATATTTTTTTCGGCTTTTGCACTAAGTACAGTCAACGAAAACTATGCATGTTTGACGTTATTTAAAATGATGTATTTAATTTTTTGTTAAAAATACTTAAAACTTTTATAATTAAAACTTATATTTGTAGTTAGTTAAATGTAGAGAGAGTAGAGTTATTTTAAAGACTGATTGTTACAATTATTTTGATTAGGTAAAACGATTTACATGTTATTATAGGTAAATAAAACCTATGATAAAATATGATAGGTTAAAATAAAACCTATTATACATATTTTTAGGTATCATTGTGGTAAAATAATATTAAACATTTATTTGTACGATCAGTATAAATATTTATTCGTTTATAAATATATTTGTGACTGACTGTACATTTGATTAAAAATTGCTTTTATCTGATCGGGGGTGTCGACCACGGGTGCGTCGAACACAGGGGGACTCGGCCACGGACCCATATCTTCGGGTCTACCGGCCTCTAATAGTACTTAATCAATTTATTCCATTATGTATTCGATCATTATAGAACCTAATTAACGTTTTATTTTTTTGTTAACTACTTAGTCAATTAATTTATTCCATTAGGTATTTGATAATTAAAAAACCTAAATAAACGTTTTAATAAATAAGTAAGTCAGAACCTTATTAATTGTATAAAGATTAAGAGTGCCAACCCTAACACTCAGTTGAAGTGTAGGTATTTAACTCGCCGAAAGGGCTAAGTTTCCGTACTGCTTTAGCTCATATATCTACTGTGACGTAAGCCTAGAGGAATCCCGAATTTTATTCGAGTCGCCTAGTCACCCGAGCACGGAGCGACTGGCGCTCGCCCGCATCACATGCAATTATTGCACACAAGGTGCATCTCCCTGATTTAGTGAGAAGAGTTATGGATACTGGAAGAGAAATTGCATTTATTTGCATCAAATCAAATAAATGCATCAAATCAGCTCTTCAGCTGATATAGCAAACTGAAGTTGTTTTGGGCTGAACTCTGACGCCATTCTGTGGAGTAAACTGCTGGTTCTCGAGTTGAGGGACTAGGTAAGTCTAGGGATGTTACGTAGATAGCACGCCTTCCTGCTCGATGATCGGACAACCTCAGGAAAATATCTTGTGGTGACTGGATGAAAAATCGGAAGTCTGTGCCACTGGTTGAGCTTTATTGGCTCAATCAAAATACACAGTAGTAGAATGATAGGTAGAGAGAGAAAGACTAACACTAGCGACAGATTACCTACAGATTGGAGTTGCAGTGATAGGAACGAAAGGTGCGATTGCGATGGCGTGGTGATTTCTACAAGTGGACGATATGACGAGCGCTATTAAACCAATAGGTAACTTCTTCGTCGCTTCTCTATCCCTTTTAGAAGGTGCGATACCTTTTTACTGGCATCAATTTTAAAAGGGATAGTACCTCGCAGAGAATCCGTTCTTTTAATAGTGTCCGTCACATCACCTATTTGTCGAACAACGCACAGAATAAAATCAAATCATTGAATGTTCTCTACATCTGTGTAACAAAGAAAGGCATCCGCCTCCAGCGACACGTTGGTTTGTTCCAACTGTGGAGGAGCTCCGAAATAATTAGTTCGCTCGAAAAACGCAAGCGAACCGCAACAGAATGCAGGATTGCGCTTTTATGGATGCGCAGGAATACCGTTTAAATTTTCCGTTTTTTGGTGCAGTTTTTGAGAATGCCTTTCATTGTGCCACAGAAATGTTAATGGAACATAAGTAAAGGTTTAAACCACCGGGAAAATTAATATATTACTCGTAGTGTACCTAACTAACTGCGATTTAAAAAAATAACTAATTGGGTATTTTAAGAAGCCTGAAGCCTTGAGGTTTTAATAAATATCATAATTAGTCATTAGTTGCCTAAGTTTATTGAACAAGGTGTACCTATATTTTTAAAGATAATGTTTAACCAATATTTGAAGCCACGATAGCCGATACAGGGAAGGGGTTGGAACTTGGACTGGCTGACTAGCTTCCGACACAGTAGGTATATGTGCTTCCGAGGAACGCGGGTTCGAACCCCGCTGACGTAACTCACTCACTCGTAACGAGCTTAATAGGTACTAGGGGCTAACGGGAATAAAAAACATATTAGAATAATAACGTTTTAACCAGCTTTTTTACTGCAGGAAACTTGGAACTTTCATAAGACGCCCTTAATATAGCTAAAATAAATAATTTCGCCTATTTTCAAACATTTCGCTAAAGCCTCTACAAGTAAAGAGCGATGAGATCTCGAATTAAGATGCAGTAAACCTAAAATCAGATAACTGCTTTTGACGGTAAAACCACAGAATAATAATAAGTACCTACTACGTACAGAAGCTTTACTTCGCGAAGGTATTTAAAAAAATGTATGCTCAATGGCATTAACAATATGGTGCTAGCTAAATTGCTTGTCTCAAGAGTCAAGCATTATTTTGTTGACAAACGTCAGTGATCGGTACTGCGTGGTACTGCGCCGAAGTCATAGGGCTGACTTCGGTAAAATGATGAGTGACGTGAGGTGCCAAACTGCAGAAAATTATGAATACGCAAATAACGGAAATACATGAATAAGCATGAATTATCATGAATAATATTAACCACTTATTTACCTCTCAGTGTCTTCAGGCAACTTAAAAAAGTACATTCTGTGTTTTTATTATTATTTAGACAGTTAAATACTGCACAGTATTTAGTACACCATTTTCTTTATTTTTTTTCATCATACACAAGAATACGCGTGCGTGAGTCAATGCTCGCGGTAAAACTGGAAGATAACTTCACAAAGAGAAGAGAGTTGAACGCAAATGCAAGATCAGGTGAGACTTTGGATAAGCGGTAACTGTGAAGGTAAGTTAATAAATAAATAAATAAACTTTTTGTAACCAAAAAATAAATTAGGTAATCAATTAGAAAAAAAATATCTCTGGGTTAGCGCTAGCAAACTGTATTGGAGTCTGATACTAGGACTCGCTTATCGAATGCTGACCTAAGTCAGCTGGGGCTAACCCCATAGACTCGCTAAATGAATGGTGACTAGTCCCATGGGCTTGCTTAACGAATGGCGACTACCTATGGTCCCTGCGCCAGACAAGACCTTAAAAAAACGTTTATTTGAACCAATAGTTACATTATGCATATTCTATATTAGGTAGCTATGCAAAAGTTACAAAGAGTGGCATGATTTACTAAACTAGGTTACAACCTGTGTCTTAGTAGCCAGTGATTCCTCAACTAAGATTTAAATACAACTTGGTCCGATTGGTTATTCTTTTAAAACAGTGGTATTTAAAAAAAAGTTAAATTTAGTTTAAAACAGTGTTACTTATCAAATAGAATACAAACAAATGAACGTGTTATTGTGTGAGTGAGTGCTGCTATAGATCGGTTTTCACCAAAGCAGAGACGAGAGAAGATGCGTTATTGGTTATTCAAACACATCTCTTTGCTTTGCTAGAAAATAGGCCTACATCTACTGTATAAGCTCCGCGGTACTCCATGAACGCACCCTTACAACCATAGAACCACATTTAAGGGGCAAAGCAGTTCAGTATTTATGAAAACAACGCTTATTGCACTGGACAGTGCAATCTCACTGATAAGGGGTCGGTTCTTTTATTTCTAACAACCCAGCGGTGGGCTACTCTGAAAAACGGTTTCCGAAGTTTCGAATATTGCCATACCTCTCACACGAAGCTAGGTGCAAGCATGAGCGACAGTGATAGATAGACCAGACGTAAACAGCGATCGGAGTAGCCCCCCAGATGAGAAAACAAGTGGCAATAAATCCAACTCCGAGGCTTATTTGATTGTGAAAAACTAAGCTTTATTGGCAATTTTGATTAAGTTACAGATAAATTAAAAGTGAGCTTTACTGAACTGAATTTAAAATGCAATTTGAATTCGGTAGTTGTATTTCTGAGAAACTGCATTTGATTTAACAGCGCTAATTTCGTAGATGGTTTAATTAAAATATAATTCATAAAAAAGGATGCCCTGAGAGTTTTTCCTAATTGAAATAAAATGCCGTTTGATTCAATCCTACTAATATTATAAAGGCGAAAGTTTGTGTGGATGTTTGTTACTCTTTCACGCAAAAACTACTGAACGGATTTGGTTGAAACTTTACAGTATTATTATTTGTAACCCAGATTAACATATAGGCTATAATTTATGCCAATCTGTGGCACTAAATTTCACGCGGGTGAAGCCGCGGGCAAAAGCTAGTAAAATATAAGAAACAATATGCTAGAAAGTTACTATTGACGTGGTATTCTTGCAATTTTGGCAATGTCCGCTTACTTACCTAAAAATAATTAGGAATTGTAAAGATAGAATGGTAAGTAATAAATAAAACATCCAATCTAATTTAAATCTTTAATTTATTTAATTAAAGTTATTCCTCAGCAGATATAACACAGAAATTATTATGGAACAAAGTTTATCGCAAGTTACAAAATGTACAAATATCAACATAATATAAGAATAGAATAGATTTACACGTTCTAAATTATTCGATTAGTCCGACTGCCAGCGACGCGGTTTATGCAGGGCTGTTAAAATAGCTATTATTACTGCATTATTAATAAAAAATTAAAAATAATTATTAAAAAACATAATGACAGCGAATCAGATGTTGATACCGGTTACCATTAACACCACAGTACCTAACAATAAAAAAAACATGAAAAGACATTTATCTTTAGTGTAAAATTTTATTTATTTCTAAAATCAAAATTAATGGCTATAGATAAAAAATTCAGTCACTTGGACATTAAAAAATCCGTCACAACCTATATTAATTTCATATTTTGATGGTTCATAAAAGTGATTTCAACATTATTATTATTACATTTATTTTATTCTTGGTATAAAATACCAAAACTGAAATAATAAGTTATTTCAAGTTACAATGCGGTATCTGCTACTCTTTTAATTTAAAATATGAACGTATTTAAAACATTTAACGACAACAATAATTTCATTATGATTTATTATTTAACAACTTTTTTAACAGCCCTTCATTAAAGAACGCTTAAGGATATCGCGAAGCAAGCATACAATATCGAGATATCCCTATTCGTTACTCTATCTAAAAGATAAACCTTTTTATTAATAAACATTGTCAAATTAATTCGCTAAACAATGCTCTGTCACTTTCTGTTTAATGTCAAATATCGTCAGTCAGAAAAAGAAAACATTTTTCAGCAAGTATTATTACACAAAATTTATTAATAACAAGGTCATAATAAGGCAAAAGTACTCGTATCACAATATCTCTCGTTCTCTCTAGTGAAATACAACATGTAATATTAATTTTATATTCGTAAGATATTTCCCTTATTAATAATTTTATATAATCCTATTAATATAAGCTTAGTTTCGATTTTTTAAGAACATGATTAATTTACGATTGCTTTTCGTTTGACAGAACAGATTTTTTGAGTAATATGCGCTCAAAGTGACATATAGAGGGCGCTACTTGTTAACGTCAAATTCAGTAATTTGACATGTACAGTCGACAGTACATTAAACTATACATTTGCAAAATAGCTCTTATTGGAACTACATAAGAGTTATCAGCTAGCGTTTATTGAGCGTCAGCAAGTTAAATCTTCTCATAATTTTTGGATCTTAAAACAAGGCAATAAGATTCAAAATGATCACGTTGACGCTCGAAAAGCGCTATAGTAGTTTTAGTTACTTCTATAATGCTACTATATTTATCTTGATGTACTGTCGCTGTCACTTTGAGTAAGTTCTTAATGTATAGCCCTTTAGAATTCGTTATTGAACGACATATTATGCTCACTAGCTACTTCAGCCAAAAGATATAGATATAGCTAAGTCACAAAAGCAGAGTCGGAAATTTTCTAATTTACAAGTGTCAAGTAACTACGTTCTACATGAAAACATTAGAATAAATGTTACGCCAAAATGGGCTAACTCAACAGTAGTAATATTTTTTAACATTTTCGGCACTTTATAGGAAATTTCATCGTTAATGCATACAATATAGAAGTGAACAAGTAGGTAAATATTTGAAATAATTGTCATAGTTTATTATAATTCCATCCTATGACTGGTCAAAACATTTGAATTAGTTCGACCAATCACTGACTGGAATCAAGACAGAATGACTGTTGAAATAACTAATTTATTACATAACTATCTGATTATTTATTTGTTAATCAGTTCCAATAGAATTGGCACGATATGTATCAGGCACTATGGTGAGTTTCATAATACAGTAGAACATAATTCATTTATTTGTACATACAACCCTTTTAATATTTCAAATATTCATTATCTAGCGTTCGTGGCAATTCTATTGATACAGACTGTCAGATACAAAACAGTGTATCCGTAAAAACTGAGTACAGTCAGAGTCAAATAGTTGGACACCCAAAGTGGTCAAAAAGTCACACAACCTTATTCCAATGTAACAAAGACGTGTTACGAACTTTTTGGCTACTTTGGATGTCATGAACTACTTGACGCTAACTGCAACATTAATAACATCTGGTTTTCTTTAGTGGATACATTTTTACAATTTATTATTAAGCGTTCTATATTATAAAGTAAGAAAATATTCTCATGCACACTAAAGTAATATTATTTCATAATGTTAACTCGTCACTATTTTTTTTCTGACCACAAAGGTTTTTATGTCCCATTCCTCTTCTTTTTTAATCTGTATTTCTACAATTTCTTCACATCAGTGGCCATTACATAGTATGATAGTACCACTATTATTTTTCACTTTTTTTCTTGTTCATGTAACAAATATTTATATTTCATGTGAATCATACTACAACACTGTCATTTCTTATTTGCAAAATTGCATTGCGTCTCCACCGTGTATTTTTAATTATAAATAAAATTAGTAATAAGCATTTTTTTTAACTTATTTTTATAATCTTTGGTGCCAATTTCATTTTAAATTTGTTCCATCCTTCGTTCAATATAATTTCGTTTGGAGTCGAATACATACAAGGGTGTTAAAACCTTAAGAATATAGAAAGAGACATAAAAACAAGAAGTGTTGCCAGTACAACTAGAACATAATTCGGTCACCTAAAACCAATCTAAAGCCTGGTCCGTGAGCACGTAGAATTTTGTCCAATGACCCCAAGCGACTGTGCGACGGGCGCCCGCAGTAAGTGTGCGATCGCGACAGCATCATAATTACGCGCGAGCGATAAGGAAGGGTAGCTTGGGGTCATTGGACAAAATTCTACATGCTCACGGACCAGGCTTTAGCAGAATTTTTATCTCATGTTTATTAAGTTAAATGCTCAATAACATTACATGGCTTTCATATAATCTAAGTCATCTTTGTCGACGATAATTTTAAGTTACAAACCTAGTCATATTTTCACAAGATACCATGACATCTTATTAGTGGCAATAATATAGGGAAGTTTCTTTTTAGATCGCTAAGTCGGCAAGATATCGAATATAACAAACATACAAGGCTTTCTTTTTTCTATAGTAGTTGGAACTAACGGTCTTGTGGGTTAACACTTGTAACACAGAAAAAAATACTTCAAGTTTTTAGTTCAACAATTTTGGAATTAACACTAAATAGCCCGGAAAGATAAACACTGCTTTGCTCTCGGAGTAACCCACTAGCTCCGATAGTAAGTGCAAACCGATAGCACTTCAACAAAAAAAAAAAAACATGACAGATATCCGACAATCCTTGTCAAAGAGACTGGTAATTTGAAATGGTATCTTAAAAAGATATGGCTCTTAAATTTAAAGATTTGGATGTTAATGGCATATCTCTATGATATCAATGCTAGTCATAATATATTTTATTTTACAAGCAAAGAGAATAGCTATCTAAAATCACTTCATTATTTGTCTCATTCGCACATACGCGCCCTCCCTCTAGCCAGGGGACGAACCGTTACCAGTTCCTTAGAAATAGAATCTTCTCATCAAAATATACAGGGGTATGTGGTCAGAGGTTAAAAACTAGAGTGAACTCGAATTTACCATTCATTCTCACTACTAAAATTTTAGCCTACGTATCACTGACGCCATGTATATTATTATGTTCATTTGGATAACATATGGCTAAAATTTAAAATCATACATAATTTATTTCATTGATAAAGTTAACCATAAATAAAAATACTTGGTATGTATACGATAAAATAAAAAACCAGTCATTTTTAATTAATTAAAAATCCATGTTTCAAAAAATTATACATGGAACATGTCTGAACTGAGAGATTTGATTTCTTAAAAGAAATTTATTCTGCTTTTCTTGCTAAAATAAGGAATATAAGACACAATGAGACAATTCTATTTCTGATAATATACCACAACAATTTGAATGATCTACAATTCTACAGGGTGGAAACGATAAGTGATTTCACTCGATTATTTGTAAACTATACCAGACATCGAAAAACTGGTATGTGATCCTGAAACGAAGAGCTCGTTTATCAAACGGTATCAATATAGGTTACAGAATAAACTGGATCTATTCGAAAAATTTATATCACCAGCTTCAAACATTGCATTTTCAGAATCACTTATCAGTTTTTTGATCTTGTTTAGTTTAGAAATAAACGAGGGAGATCACTTGTCGTTTCTACCCTGTATGTATGTAACCAAAGTTCTTACTCTTTTAGAGGGTATGTTAAAATTAACTCTTCATAATCTTCTCCAATGCCAGTCTAAAATACACATCGACTTTTAAAAAATAATGTTTAAGCCGCAAAAAAATACAGGTACGAAAAAATGAAAGCATGCTGTTTATTTTGTCATCTTTGTAAAAACAACAAAATCAACTCACAACAATGTTAACAGCATTGTTGTGTTCCGGCAGTTAGAGGTAAGATAGCCAGTTCCTCCGTGGTTGAGGATTCCGGGTGAAGCTCGCTTCCACCTTCGGCCTGATCGTCACTTACCATCAGGTGAGATACAGGCCAAGAGCTTCCTCGTTGTGGATAAAAAAATAAAAAAAAACTTTTTGCATAACAGCAGTCGTAAATAAATGAGCGTTGCACTAAAACTAAGCTGCTTTTTTCAAAAGTAGACGTGTATTATTTTTTCTGACCCACAGTCCACACGTACAGTAACCGTCAAATTGTTCGTGACACCCAAAGTGGCGAATAATTTGACAACACACCCTTATGCAATTGAAGAATGTTCACTAATTTTGTTTTTTAGCTTTCTGTATTCTCTGTTAAAAATAAAAAATACACGTGAAAGAATTATTTCGATACGTCAATTAGTTTCCAAGATATTGAATTTTAAAAGTGCGGGCGGCGGCCGGCCCGCCATTTTATGCGCGTGACGTCATATTACAGTGACTGGCTCATATTTGTATGGGTGGAATCTTGCAAGCTGAATTAAGACCCACTTCCAGGCAACCGATTAAGCTGAAATTTCGCAAACACATGTGATTTGGATGACCATGCAATATTATGATGACATGGAGCTGATCTGATGATGGAGCTGGAAGGTGGCCATAGGAACTCTATAATAAAACGACTTAAATGCATCGAGTTTGGGCTCGTTCGTTTTGTATTGATGAGTATTTTAATTCTATGTAGTAATCGGGGTCTAATGATGGAGCTGGAAGGTAATTCGCAATAAAACGACAAAATCGCATCAAGTTTGGGTTTGGTTCAATTTCAATTTCTGTGATGGGTCTGGGTGTTAATATGTATAATAAGTTTGTATTTACAAAAAAAAATATTTAAGTATGTTTATATCCGTTTTCCAGTGAGCGGACGCTGTGAATGTACGTCACACGGGGTCACGTGACCGTCGGCGGGACTCAAATTTTAAGCGAACTTTGAATGCCTATAAAATCATAACTACTGGGTATTTTTGAATGAAATAAAAACTAATGTATTTGTAAATGTAAAAGCTTAACTGTAACATAGGTTTCAAGTGATTTTGCATACCTAGTAACATTCTCAATTGTAACAAAGACGTGTTGCGAACTTATTGGTTACTTTGGGTGTCACGAACTGTTTGATGCTGACTGTACCACATTCTCATCCCCGCTATTTCTCCGCTCCGGTCACCAGGCGTCCAAGATAAGGGACACGGTTAAACTTAACGGTTATCCGGCCGATACCTGGCCTGTTTCAATTACATGATCCTGCATCGTTTCAGCCAGCCAAATGACGTCCACTGCTGGACAAAGGCCTCCCCCAAGGTTTTCCACCATGAACGGTCCTGCGCTGCCCGCATCCAGGCTCTTCCCGCGACCTTTACCAGATCGTCGGTCCACCTAGTAGGAGGCCTGCCCACGCTACGTCTTCCAGCCCGTGATCCTGCATATTTACGCTCAACTGTTAGGCTCAACATACACTGCGACTTTTTGCAGCGATTCAGTACCGAAACAGTCGTAAATCTTAAAACAATGATACAATAATGATGTAGACTATCAAATGCGAATTTGTATCGCTACAAAACTTCACCGTGTATAAAGGGCCTTACAAAGAAACGGTTGTCCAGCTTATAACCCAGATATCCAGCTAGGTTAAGTTGGCCTAATAATCTGTTTTTCCGATTCCAAGATCTGGCACCCCTACGGTATTTCCCCTCCTTATTCCAAGACCTAGCAACCCTATGGCTTTCCAAACTTATTCCAAGACCAGCCGGGCTAGGGTGCGCGCCGTCGATACTTTATCGACGTCAAAATGTGTGGGCAAAATCGATAAAATGGCGTGATAACCGCTTATCGTGGCGCGCATCCTAAGCCTACTGTTAACCCTACAGTTTTTCCGTACTTATTCCAAGATCTGGCAACCCAAGTTTTTCCCACATAAGTGGGAATAATCCAAAACCTAGCAATCCTATCCCGCCCGCCGGCCGTCGGACCGCCCTACGCCTTACG
Source organism: Ostrinia nubilalis (assembly GCF_963855985.1). Classification (NCBI taxonomy): domain Eukaryota; kingdom Metazoa; phylum Arthropoda; class Insecta; order Lepidoptera; family Crambidae; genus Ostrinia; species Ostrinia nubilalis. The sequence goes on from NC_087103.1 coordinate 13,155,431, forward strand.
AGCTAGTTACAGGGGTATGTACTCCCTTATTTGTTGAAGCGTCTCGTGGTCGGTCGCTTGTATCAGTCGCTCGAAGGTCTCGGGACCCACTTGGCCTTTCAGCGTCTCCAACTGAAATGGAAAAGATATCATTGTGGACTTTTCGATTAATAAACTAATACTAATAGATTGTTTGTACTTGTCAAATATGTCGATTCACTAAAACAGTGATGACATCATTCAGCGAACTCGATTTTGCTAGGTTAAATATGCAGAAATTATGTAGAATAATATAAAGAACATGAAAATTTCTCGTGTTGCGCCCACTTTTCGGAAGGTAGGAGGAGCCTATTCTCGAAGTGGTTGATGATTATCTATACAGATAGTCCAGTAAGGTACCTAGGTCCAAATTAGTCTATCGTTAAATCCTGCTCGACTGGGCAGAGTTCGAAAACCTTCGCGCAGTATCTCAAAACTAATGTATGTACGCTACTTGTAGTTTTGACTCTAAAGCCCGGTCCGTGAGCACGTAGAATTTTGTCCAATGACCCCTAGCTACCCATCCTTATCGCTCGCGCGTAATTATATTGCTGTCGCGACTGTGCGACTGGCACCCGCAGTGAGTGTGCGAGCGCGATAGCAACATAATTACGCGCGAGCGATAAGGATGGGTAGCTAGGGGTCATTGGACAAAATTCCACGTGCTCACGGACCAGACTATAGACACTGTTTATTTTGTTTATGTATTTTGTTATTGGATATAATAAAATAATTGTCTTTGACCAGTGTGTGCTGTTCAGACGTCCTCAACCCGAGTATGCCTGCGTGGGTGACGTGGCAATGGAAATACATTACAATTTATTATTATTATTATGTACACACACACAGTTTTGTTTTTTAAATATTATCTTTTTATTTATAAATATCTTATCACATCTTTTCTACTTCGTCTATATCGTATATTATTATTTTCTACTACGTCTGTATTTACACATAAAATTTATACGTGCACTATTATTATTATTTATGTATGTATATTTTATGCAGTATAGGTTAGTGTCCGTGACTCTCACTCGGCATGGGGCACACTGAAAACCAGCGTCGTGGCTTCCCTCACCGGGGGCCACGGCATATGCTGAGTGGGGTCCCATTGCGATGGGCATCGCTGTGCGACAGGGTGGCACTGCTTAGTTTACTTGCTCATTCATTGTATGTTTTATGTCACCTGTGTCTTATTTGCTTTTTTTTTCATTTTACCTCTTTTGTCTTTTGTGATGTCCAGGCAATAAATGTTTCTTTCTTTCTTTCTAAATAAGAACTTTGTCTCACCTGATGATGCGTAACGGCGCGCAGATCGATCGCGTGGGCGGGATGAGCAGCGGCCAACCGGCGCCGGCGCAGCTCGTGCGGCGAGTCGGGCCTTTCTTTCTTTCTAAATAAGAACTTTGTCTCACCTGATGATGCGTAACGGCGCGCAGATCGATCGCGTGGGCGGGATGAGCAGCGGCCAACCGGCGCCGGCGCAGCTCGTGCGGCGAGTCGGGCGGCGGCGCCTGGCCCCAGCGAGCGGCGCCTCCACGCCCTTCTAGCGGCGACGCCGGTCGCGACCCGGGCGGGGCTACCAGCCCACTGGAATTACGATGTCAGTTAGGGCTATATTTCACCGGGACACCATGGCGGCGCAACCAGTCGCCGGCTACCAACAAAATGTATGCAGCTTTGCGCAACCAAACGGACACCAGGTGAGTAACTCTCTATTAGAGCTGTATACATTTTGTTGGTAGCGGCGACTGGATAGGTTGGTCCGCATTTGCGCAGCGTAACGGCACTGCACGACGCCGCGTCAAATTATTCTTCCAGTCATTTTGTATGGAGTATGTCGCATTATGGCGGCGCTGCAATTTTTGGCGTCGAACCTTAGACCAGGCATACGGCTAGGCAACGTAGTCGTGCAGGAGGATACAAGAAAGAGGGGCAGCCACAGTAGGTAACACAGAGTCGTTCAGGTGATTGCCAGGAACAGGTGCAGCAACCGCAGTTAAGGAACGGCTGGGACGAACAAGGATAGGCGGATCCAGCTCGTAAGCCTTGATAGGGTTACACTGGTTGAGGCGCTCCTTTTCAAGACTTGAAAGCCTGCAGGTAACGAGCCATTGGACGTGGAGAGGGTCATTAATTATACACATATTTTCTACTTTGCCGAACATTTGCACGAGAACGGTTTGTTCAAAACATATAAATTTGGTCTTATTTAGTGCAGGATTAAATGCCCTTCAACCGTCAGGAAGACCACTTTTCGATAGAGTAAGTCCTTTACGCGGTATAACCGGAAAACCGAAAAAGCGCCCCTTTCGGGGGCCCCCACCACTTAATCACAACTCCGTAAGTCGAAAACCTAGGAGAGTCTTTATGGGCAACTAATGAAGCCATTAAAGCACTAAAATCTTTAGTAGGAATTATTTCCGATTTAATTCATTTTTGTGTTTAATTCTACTGGCCTATTAGTCATTATAGGTCAGGAAGTTATCGATAAATCGATAGTAAATTTTTAGGCAAACCTAGTTTCTGGCAGAGAAGAATAGACCCAATCCCACTTCCCGTAGATGTAAAAGGCGACTAAGGATCAAATACGCAAACATAGGGCCTCGCCAAATCGTCGTCAGCATAGTGAATGTAGGTCAAATCGCTGGTAAAATAAAAAGTGCCGACTACTGTACTAGAGGTATCTAAATTACCTGACATTATGAGTTTGGAATGGATAACTTAAATAAATATTAACTTGAAAATAAACTCTAACTCACTCGACATACGTGCCATTGTCCTCCGTCTTCATGACGTCATTCAACACCTCCGTGAGGTTAAGCAGGATTGCTGGGAACCGTTGTAGCACCGTCGGGTTCTGCGTCGTGAGAAGCGCCGCCAAACCGAGACCTAGATGAGAATAATTTCATTAATTTTGATAAATTACGAAAATCCGTATAATAAAATGCATAATGCGGTTAACTATGTACTGTTAATTATGAAAAATCTACTACGTTAAAATAACGGTATCGTTGTGGCCAATAAGATCCTGTTACCTGTTAGTGACATTGACGTATAAATGTCAATGTCACGCTAGAATCAAACGTTAGAATAGAGGGACGCACGAGGACGACTCGTCGCGCTTTTGTGGTAAGTGATGAATTGTATTTAACTTTAAAATAAGGCAGTATAATGTGAAAGTTAAGTATCCAGTGTTTTATTTATGAGAATAGATCTACCGGCCTCTTATAGTACTGATATACCCACCTTGCTTTTTTAATAACACATATTTCAAAATTACAATCTAGGTCTAAGCGATGTATTTTAGTAATACGTTTTTGAAAATTGACATTTGTCACGTGTTTAAATAAATCAAATAAATGTACAACGGTCTTCAACCTATTCAGTTGCTGTAATAGGACATCGCGCTATTAAAGTTCAAGATACGGTTGAATAATTTAGAACTCACCAACAACTTTCCACCTTTCGACCTGCGTGACTAGGTTCATTTTGTCTGTCCAAACGTGTAGAAACCTACAAAGAACATAATTTATCAGTGAACAAAGCAAATTATTAAAAACGTAACATTTTTTTTTGTTCCATGACAATTTTACAGCAACAACGATATGGGACACTATTTACTAGAATTGAGACGATCAACACGAGCAAAGATTTGTATCTTTATACGCTTTTCGCGCTGATATCTTGCGTAGTTTGACTGACAAGTGCTGTCTCGCTTGCACACAATTAGCTAGAGCGAAGTAGAAATCGAAGTCGGAACAAATAAAGCTTCAACCACACCAACGACAGGTCACGCGACCCATGACAGTTCGCGCGACCTGTCATTCGCCTATGATCGCGCCGTGATAACGCCGATGGCGATCTGCACGCGTTGGTGTGGTTGAACCATAAAGCATATTTTGGCCTGTTCATCTCCGCGAGTTTGCATCGAAAACAAAACATGCGGGACGGCACCTACTGGGATATTTAATCGACAGGACACTCAAGAACGAGCATTGACGCACACACGTGTATTCTTCACCCATTTGCATTGTAAAGACAATAAACTATGTATGTGAAAACGGTGGTGTAATTAATACTGTACAGTATTTTAACTGCCTGAATAATTAGAAACACAAAATATAATTCATGCTTAATCATGTATTTCCTCCGCCATTTTCCGCAGTTTGGCACCTCACGTCACACATCATTTTACCGAAGTCAGCCCTATGGCTTCGGCGCAGTACCGATCACTGACGTTTGTCAACAAAATGGTGTTCGACTCTTGAGACAAGCTAAATTACACCATATTGTTAATGACATTGAGCATACATTTTTTTAAATACCTTCGCGAAGTAAAACTTCTGTACGTAGTACTTATTATTATTCTGTGGTAATACCCAAAGCTCAAGATCACCCAAAGAGCGATGGAGCGTGCTATGCTCGGAGTTTCCCTGTGTGATCGAATCAGAAATGAGGAGATCCGTAGGAGAACCAGAGTGACTGACATAGCCTGCAGAATCACTAAAATCAAGTGGCAGTGGGCGGGGCACATAGCTCGAAGAGCTGATGGCCACTGGGGCAGGAAAGTTCTTGAGTGGCGACCACGAGCTGGAAGACGTAGCGTGGGCAGGCCTCATACTAGGTGGACCGACGATATGGTGAAGGTAGCGGGAGGTGCCTGGATGCGAGCGGCGCAGGACCGGTCTTTGTGGAAATCCTTGGGGGAGGCCTTTGTCCAGCAGTGGACGTCTTTCGGCTGAAACGACAATGACGAGTAATACTAACCTGGCCAGAACTTTAGCCGGGTCCGAGTCATACTCCACCAGTCCGACTGACGCCTCTTGTATCGCCTTGTAGAATAACTCAGAGGATAGCAGGATCACCCGCGATACTAAGCACAGCTGCACTGATAGGACCATTGGAAGGTCGTTGGTATCTAGTAGTAAACTGCAACAAATAAGGGTATGTTTAGGGAAAATTTATATTTACACTCGGCATCAAATAAATCGCACCTCCCGCGACAAGCACTTATCAAACGAATGCATCCCCACTTCCCACCAACGTTGGTACCATTTGAAAGCCTAGTTCTAAACTTCATTTCATTAAAGGAAAGGTTTTTACCCCAAAAATGTGTCTTTACAAGGATCCAGAGTCACTTCTTCCAAAATAGGTAAGTTACGCTATAGCCCTTTTTTATGACTATAAAACTGTTAAGTTGGGATTAATCGCTATCCATCTGTTAAAGAGGACACGTGAGATCTTTATTTGGTTTTATAACCATAAAAATTGGTCTAATTGATCCCAGAGGTGAGCCCAAAGTGAGGTCTATTTTCAAGTCACATTTATGGTATATGTTAATTATTTATTTAGAAATGAAATGTATTTTTCTTTAAGGATATTTATTGGGCTTTCAAATAACACCAATATTGTTGGGGTACCATGATTGTGTCAGAAGAAAATCTTTAAAGTTCGCGCCGCGGAAGGTGCGGTTATTTATTTGATGTTGGGTGTATAATGGGGGCTCGAAGGCTTATTTTTCCTATTAGGGCGACAGGACCATTGGGAAATCGTTGCTGAGGTGAGGGGAATTGGCAGTTATAATAGAGGCTCTATGGTTTATTTTTGCATAAACAGCTCTGAAAATAGTAAGATCATTCGCGATACTAAACACAGCTGCACTGATAGGACCATTGGGAGGTCGTTGCTGTCTAGCAGTAAACTGGAACAAATAAAGGTATGTTTAGGGAAAATTGATATTTATAATGGAGGCTAGAAGGTTTATTTTTCCTATTAGGGTGACAGGACCATTGGGAGGTCGTTGCTATCAAGGAGTAAACTGGAACAAAATGGTTAAGGCGAGAATTGGCATTTATAATAGAGGCTCTAAGGTTTATTTTTGCTTAAACAGTTCCAAGGAGAGCAGGATCACTCGCGATACTAAGCACAGCTGCACTGATAGGACCATTCGGAGGTCGTTGCTGTATAGGAGTAAACTGGAACAAATGGTTGGGGTGAATTTAGGGGGGTTTTCAAGGAGTTTGGTATTTATGGCAATGAATTGCAGGCTTTAAAACATATTGCTTTAGTTATTAGTTTAGTAAGCAAGGCAGCATGGTTTGAAAATAATCTTTGTACTAAGAAAAATAAACAATTTTTATTTGTTTAAACTATCCGAAGTCTGGAACGAGTGTCTATGTGTACTCACATTAAATTATAGCATTGAGATTTTAAATCATATTGTATTGTGATTATCTAAAAATTAAATCAAATCAACGTTATGAAATTGCTGTAAAATGATCTTGTAGCATACCACACAAAAAAACATATAAAAAACAGCGTTAACCTTTAACTATGGACGTCGGGTCTCAGAGGCCCACCCCCCTTTTCAATTTCTCGGTTTAAACACCTTCCCGCCACGTGCTGCTCTCGACCATCTCAGTAGCTTCAGTTTTAACTGTGTTAGGACCGAGGAGGCATAAAAACGCGTTTTCCGGCACTCATTACGTGAGTAGTAGTAGTAGCCCATTCAAAATTTTATCGAGGTCTGGGAGACCCGATGACTATAATTTCCATACAAACATACTTGTATGGATGTGACTTGTCAACTATAATTTTTTTATAGTATATCATTATAATATGTTGTAAATTGTTTTAGTTTAAGAATACATAATGGTAGAAAGTATCTGAGTACATCAGCTATATTATTAGCCCAACTATCTAAGTAACATTCCAGAAGTAAGGTTTTACTTGTAGACGATCCTTCTTTTGAGTTTAGATGTCTTAGAAGGTAGGTACTATTGCTGCCGATTCCGATTCTGAATGGTGTTTATTTTGCCTATCAAAGCTCTCAAAGAAAGATGACACATGCCTGTAGAGATAATTTGTCTTTAGTGTTCTAGGCCACTGTTTATAATTTTTGTAAGTTTAACCCTTGTCAAAATTTTTGTTTTATGTCTTTCAGAAATTCTGTTTATGTTTTTATGTTACACGGTTATTAATTAGCAAGGAAAAAAATATTAGTTTGATTTATTATTAATCGACTGTAATTAAGGAGCCTATATGTGATGCTAAGTCAATTAACACTGAAAAATGTCTATGTTTTTTAAATTTGCCAAAAAATAATTAAATAATGATTAAAAATTGATTACATTTACTACTAAATCCTTTATTATTAAGTTATTAGATATATATCAACTCTTTGATAAATTCAAATTGGTTCAGATATGAAATTATGAAGAATTTTAGATAGGGGTCTGTGAGACCCGACGTCCATGGGAGTGTGATTATTTTTTCACGACTATAGTTAAAGGTTAATAAAATCAATCGAAGCCAATACTCACTGTATAACCCTAATCAGTATCGGCCATATGACCTTCACTCCCAAGAACGCGTTCCGCTCCGGAAACGTCACGCTGATGCAAATCTCCGCCATTTTCAACACGGTAATCACTCCTTCTGTCCGCATGTCTGCTAGTAACTCGTCTAGGAGGGCCATGCACTTCCCTCCAGGGCCAAGGAGGAACTCTTCTGGGCAGAGGAGTGTGTAGGCTTGCATTATGTAGACCACGATTCGGAGGTGCTCGGAAGACTGTTCTGTGGGCGATAGAATAAATCAAAATCAAAAATATTTATTCAGTTTAGACCACAAGTGGCACTTATGAACGTCAAAATGTAGTAAAAAATAAAAAAGAAACGGTAGCCCTTATGGGGCACTTTACATGTCTCCTTATCTTTTGGGCCCTACCAGCGCTTCGAGACAAAACATATGGCAATAAGGACTTCAATATGTGTTTGGATATTTTATTTAGCGCTGTCTAGTCTTAAATTGAGTAAAGCTGTATAGTGAGAATCGGACAAGATTTAATGCTATTTTTGTTAATTATGAATACTTTACATAGAGAATTAGAAATACATGGAAATCACCTACATAGATCAATACAAATAAATATTTTTCTGTGAACATTAATGTTTGTATAAAAAGTTAAAAAACATGATTTTTTTCTTCTAGTGACTTCTCCGCAGTTCTGGTAAATTCTGCCGACACTCAGGAGATGTATGGGTTGCCTGATTGTTATGGCATCGTAAATCGTCCCTCGCATGACTAACTATATCCTATCTCAGTCTTTTGGCGATTTGATAACTCAAGTCCTAACGGACTACAAATTTTTTCCTGCTTCCATTGTCTACGATTTTCTCTAACTCACGTATTATGTACCTATTTTTCCTCCCACGAGGTCCGTAAAGTATAAACAGAACTAAATTTGAAATGACCTAACTGAAAACCCGTGGTTTTGAGAAAGTGGCAAAACTGAGATATAAGAGAGTTAGTCATGCGAGAGACGAAATATTATCAATTCCACCGTGTAAAAAATAGGACCCTAATCGATAAAAAGAGATAGTACTTTGTAGGTGAATACAAGGATAGATTCTTAGCACTGAGTTAACTGAATTGAACTTTTTAATTTTATACCCCCTACTTTATTCTCAGTTTGGCCCTAAGGTTGACTGGAGGAAAATGCCGAAAGGCATTAAGTCCGCCTTATGTACACCGTTCTATGTCCATATAAGTTTAAAATAATAAATAAATAAACTTTATTGCGTAGTAATAAGACTCGATATTTCTTTAATATGTTTGCGTAATGATCCTTCAGTCGTGTTCGGTAGCACATACAGTTCGCCAAGAGATTGTGATAATGAACTTACCCAATATCGGATAAAGATTATCAGCCAGCTGCAGTAAGGGCGGGTCGGCCACTTGCGACGTCTCCAATATGGCCAGCCATAGCTCTAAAGCATCTTCAAGAAGATACACGTGTGCCGGTTCCGATAGCTTGGTGGACTCGTTTACAACGCTCAGGATCCATGGTCGGATGGTGGGAGAACATTCGCCTAGCGCCTGGAAGGAAAATTGTATTGTGTATCTTTTATACAGTAACAAAGTAAGTGATAAAATATTTAGGTACCGTTATATCGTCAATCCATCATGGTTAGAGCACAGTCGTGTTATCTAAATGACTAGCTAGTCTGGTCTGTGAGCACGTAGAATTATGTCTAATGACCCCAAGGTACCCATCCTTATCGCTCGCGCGTAATTATGTTGCTATCGCGCTCGCACACTCACTGTGGGTGCCAGTTACACAGTCGCGACAGCAACATAATTACGCGCGAGCGATAAGGATGGGTAGCTAGGGGTCATTGGACAAAATTCTACGTGCTCACAGACCGGGCTTTAGATACCCAGCTTAAGTCCCTAGTTCGGCAGGCTATTATGGGTATTGTGTTTATAAGACCCTATGGACAGTTTTTAATGATAAATGGTTTATTGAAATGCGTCATGGACTGATGATATTGATATTCGTATTCGTCGATGGACTAGTTACACTAATCATGATAGTCCGATGAGCCACAAGAAAAGTTACGAAAAATGACAGAAAATTTATGATATCAGCGTCATAAAAGGTCATTAACCACAGCGGAAGGCATTTTAAAGAGTTTCAAACATGCGCAGACTGCCGATGACAGCCGGAAAAAGTCGACAGACACCGAAAGCGCACTCGAAAGTACATTGCCCTCACGAGCACTGCAACAAACCGCTCCGAAGACACATTATTCTTTGATTCGGACCACAGCTGAAGACCTGAAAGTTTCAAACGCGCGCTAACAGCCGATGACAGCCGGAAAAAGCCGATAGCGCCCGAACACGCGCTCGAAAGTTCATGCCATCGCAAGCGATGCAGAAAAAAGCTCAGCGCTTGCCTTTTGCTAATAGTATCGCTGCAGCTCCGCGCAACATCGAAGCTGATAGTGCCCGAACGCGCGCCCTAAAGTTCATTGCACTCGCGAGCGGTGCAGAAAAATGTTCAGCGCTGTCGTCGTTTCAGCCAAATGACGTCCACTGCTGGACAAAGACCTCCCCCAAGGTTTTCCACAATGAACGGTCCTGCGCTGCCCGCATCCAGGCTCTTCCCGCGACCTTTACCGGATCGTCGGTCCACCTAGTAGGAGACCTGCCCACGCTACGTCTTCCAGCCCGTGGTCGCCACTCGAGAACTTTCCTGCCCTAACGGCCATCGTCTCTACGAGCTATGTGCCCCGCCCACTGCCACTTGATTTTAGCAATTCTGCGAGCTATGTCGGTTACTTTGGTTCTCCTGCGGATCTCCTCATTTCTGATTCGATCACGCAGGGAAACTCCGAGCATAGTCCGCTCCATCGCCCTTTGCGTGACCTTGAGCCTTCTTATAAGGCACATAGTAAGCGACCACGTCTCAGATCCGTATACCATCACTGGCAATACTCAGCGCTGTATTGCAGCACAAAATTTACCTTCAGAAGATGATGTATGGCTGCAAGCGCAGCTGCTCGCAGCATTTTATGATGCACAGACGCCGCGTATCCCCACAGCTGTGGTAGGTACGCGAACAGAAGACGTGCGCTTGCTACTCGAAAAACGATAGAAAATGCATATTCAAGCTGTCTTTGAAGGTCAGCCGAAGGTGTATGAAGGAGGAAGGAGCTTCAAACATGCCCTGATAGCCGATGACAACCGAAAAAAGATGAAAGAGCCCGAACGCTTGTTGCCGTAGCATCAAAAGATCATTGACCTGATGCCCGAAGACACTCGGTATGCGGGCGCTGCAATAATTTGCTTCGAAGACACCCGACATTAGCCGAAGATACCCGACATTAGCCGAGGCTACTCGTACTCACACATACCTTCAGCAAATGATGTATGGCTGCAAGCGCGGCTGCTCGTAGCATATTATGATGCGCAGACGCCGCGTGTCCCCACAGCTGGGGTAGGTAAGCGAACAGAAGACGTGCGCTTGCTCCTCGAAAAACGATAGAAAATGCATATTCAAGCTGTCTTTGAAGGTCAGTCGAAGGTGTATGAAGGAGGAAGGAGCTTCAAACGCGCCCTGACAGCCGATGACAACCGAAAAAAGACGAAAGAGCACGAACGCAGCATCGAAAGGTCATTGACTTCACGTCCGAAGACGCTCGGGATCAGAGCGCTGCAATAATAAGATACCCGACATTAGCCGAGATCGCACGAACTCACACATACCTTCAGTAGATGATGTATAGCCGCAAGCGCAACTGCTCGCAGCATATTATGATGCGCAGACGCCGCGTGTCCCCATAACTGGGGTAGGTACGCGAACAGAAGACCTGTGCTTGCTATTCGAAAAACGATAGAAAATGCATATTCAAGCTGTCTTTGAAGGTCAGCCGAAGGTGTATGAAGGAGGAAGGAGCTTCAAACGTGCCATGTTAGCCGATGACAACCGAAAAAAGACGAAGGAGCACGAACGCCCATCGACGCATCATCGAAAGGCCATTGACTTCACGTCCGAAGACGCTCGGGATCAGAGCGCTGCAATAATAAGATATCCGACATTAGCCGAGGTCACCCGAACTCACACATACCTTCAGTAGATGATGTATAGCTGCAAGCGCAGCTGCTCGCAGCATAATATTATGATGGGCAGACGCCGCGTGTCCCACAACTGTGGTAGGTACGCGAAAAGAAGACCGGTGCTTGCTACTCGAATAAAGATAGAAAATGCATGGTCTCGTTCTCTTTGAAAGTCACTAACTCGTGAGTTTCAAACGCGGCCTGACAGCCGATGACAACCGAAAAAAGACGAAGGAGCACGAACGCCCATCACCGCAGCATCGAAAGGCCATTGACCTCTCACTTATAGACACTCGGGATGCGAGCGCTGCAATAATAAGCTCCGAAGATACCCGACATTAGCCGAAGTTGCCCAAACACATGCATACCTTCAGTAGATGATGTATAGCTGCAAGCGTAGCTGCCCGCAGCATATTATGATGTACAGACGCTGCGTGTTCCCACAGCTGGGGTAGGTGCGCGAACAGAAGACGTGCGCTTGCTACTCGAAAAACGATAGAAAATAGAAAATGCATATTCAAGCTGTGTTTGAAGGTCAGCCGAAGGTGTATGAAGGAGGAAGGAGCCGCACACGCACCCTGACAGCCGATGACAACCGAAAAAGGACGAAGGAGCACGAACGCAGCATCGAAAGGTCATTGACTTCACGTCCGAAGACGCTCGGGATCAGAGCGCTGCAATAATAAGATACCCGACATTAGCCGAGGTCACCCGAACTCACACATACCTTCAGTAGATGATGTATAGCTGCAAGCGCGGCTGCTCGCAGCATATTATGGTGCGCAGACGCCGCGTGTCCCCATAACTGGGGTAAGTACGCAAACAAAGCGCCTGTGCCACCTCCACGTGCCACGTGCGCGCCGCAGCGTTCCATTATGTAAGACACCACGTGTAGTACGTGCATCTTCGTGTCACACTCTTCGGACTCCACCTGGGAAGAAAAAATCAAAAATATTTATTCAGTTCAGACCACAAGTGGCACTTATGAACGTCAAAATATAGTAAATAATAATAATAAAAAAGAAAAAGGTAGCCCTTGTGGGGCACTTTACATGTCTCCTTATCTTTTGAAGAACAAGTTAGATAGAAAACACAGCTTACAAATTAATTTTACCGGAAAGCATTTACATTCAAATCAGTAAATAATGTTGGTCGGACTGGCAGACTTTCGCGCGGAACGCGGAACGCGGGTTCGGTCCCCGCCGCCGCTCGACTATTGTGGTGAGCTCACTCGTGACACAAGCATATTTAGCTGAGTACGGGGAGTTCAATAACAAATTACTAATAATCTTTTAAAATAAAAAAAAATGTTAGCAATACTATCCACGGTCGAATGCATGCAATCTTCACATGAAGTTATTTTGCATGTTTGCTATACAAAATTCGTCGCCACTGTAGACACAGTTTGGTTTTTACGCAAGATGCAAGAAATTGACAATTGACGATAGCGTGCTGTATACGTGGACGGTCTTAATCTTGGATATTATCAAACTAAGTTTACAAGAGCCCTTCTTTTATTTAATGCCAAGCCAACGCAAAAGAAAACAACTGAGCATCAAGAAACAAAACTCACCAACAACTCGTAAAGCGCTGCGATCGCGTGCGGCGCATACGGTGCGAACTGTTTCACGTCGAAGTTGAAGTCGTCTATCGTGCTTCGCAGCGCTTCGGCCGCTGCTAGCTTCACTGCCGCGTCCTCGTCTGGCCTCGAGAGAGGTTCTAACAGCGCTTAAAAACCGAACTTTAACAAATACAACTTACCAACAACTCGTAAAGCGCTGCGATCGCGTGAGGCGCATACGGTGCGAACTGTTTCACGTCGAAGTTGAAGTCGTCTATCGTGCTTCGCAGCGCTTCGGCCGCTGCTAGCTTCACTGCCGCGTCCTCGTCTGGCCTCGAGAGAGGTTCCAGCAGTGCTTAAAAACTAAACCTCAACAAAGAAAACTCACCAACAACTCGTAAAGCGCTGCGATCGCGTGCGGCGCATACGGTGCGAACTGTTTCACGTCGAAGTTGAAGTCGTCTATCGTGCTTCGCAGCGCTTCAGCCGCTGCTAGCTTCACTGCTGCGTCCTCGTCTGGCCTCGAAAGAGGTTCTAGCAGTGCTTCGTACATCGCTGGCCGGAGCGATTGAGACGCTCGGACTCCACACCATTGACCTGTTTAGTAAATAAAATATTTTTAAAGCTGGGAGATCTAATTTCATAAATGAAACACTGTACATTTAAGACTATTCAGCTGTGCTACTCCGAAACGATATTTACGTAGTTTCTGAATTTGGGTCTATCTGTCACAGTCGCTCATGTAGGCATCTCGCTTTGCGTGAGAGGGATGGCAACATTCGAAACTTCGGATAACCTTTTTGGGAGTAAGCCCGCTTGCATTTCCTCTTAGATTATTTTGAATACTGACACTTGACAGCAGTCTATTGGTCATTCACAAAATATAATATTTCGACGTTTAGTTATTCACACTAAATTGTACATCAAATTGGTAAACTGTACTTACCAATCAACTGGCAGACTCGTCTCCTAATAATTCTGTAGTTATTGTCCTTTATTTTCAACTCTTGGCTTAGCACATTTGTAAACCATTCGTCAAAGTCAACCTGCAAACAAAATATGTCCTCAATATCGTCAACAATATGGTGCAATTTAGCTTGCCTCAGAGTCGCGCACCGTTTCGTTTAGAGATGAGACGTATTTACTAGAACAGATCCACACACTAGGTATTTTACAGTACTAGGCGGCACCTATTCCAATTTTTTAAATACTTGATCCACCTAGTATTTTATAAATTACACGATTTCCGACCCTACCACCAAAGTAATAGAGGTTATTATTGCGTAATCCGTAGTCGTGTATTACGCGCACCTTGTATTTCTCGCTAAGCTTATGTGCGAACGTAGAGATTCACTCCGTCTCTGTCTGACCAAACAAATTTAAGCGCGACGAAGCAAACGCACACAAACGTAGTCTAACCATATTCATGTATGTAAGAAAAAATATGTAAATATTTTTAAATTCAAATTCAAATATTTATTTGCACAATTTTGGGTTATGTAATTGATATCTTTTAAATACGCCAACTTTTAAGTTGACAGTCCTAAGCCTGTTGAAGTATGAAGGGAGGAATTATTATTCAATTTCAAATTGCATTATTCATACTACGGTTGTATCTTTAAAAAAAAATGTATTTTAAAGTCATATTACGTGGATTAGTCCGCACTAGTCGCGTCAAGTATGCCAAATTACTACGTACTAGGTGGAATAGGTATTTGGATCGAGTATTAATAAATACTAGGAATAGGTGCACCCAGTATCAAATTTACCTAGTATAACCCATCTCTAGTTTCGTTTACATACTAGATAAATCCACTGCAAGCGAATTTCACTCATATTACTTGAGAAATCGTTTCAAAATACACTGAACCTATTCAGTGATCAGTCACTGCTCGCTCGTGAATTTCTTGCGGATTGCCATGCCGGCGTGGCCACCGCGCGTGTTTGTTTTCGATGCCTCCTCGGGAGATTATTATTATGGGCCTAGTTTATATTACTATAGTCTGGTCCGTGAGCACGTAGAATTTTGTCCAATGACCCCTAGCTACCCATCCTTATCGCACGCGCGTAATTATGTTGCTATCGCGCTCGCACACTCACTGCGGGTGCCAGTCGCACAGTCGCGACAGCAATATAATTACGCGCGAGCGATAAGGATGGGTAGCTAGGGGTCATTGGACAAAATTCTACGTGCTCACGGACCGGGCTTTACACAGTACTCACGTCGTCATACAAGTCGAAGGCGGCCAGCCCGACCGCGTTGTATATGGCGTCGGTCTTCAGTATGGCGGGCAGGTCGTCCGGCGATATCTGCTGCTGTTGAAGCGACGCCAGCAACCGTACTAGCTATGGAGCTAGTACAGGTACTATGGAGCTAGTACAAGTACTATGGAGTATACTCACGTCGTCATACAAGTCGAAGGCGGCCAACCCGACCGCGTTGTACTATATGGCGTCCTCAGATCATAGAAAGGGAATAGATATGAACTCGCGCGTAACTACAACGAGAACCAGTGTCCCCAAATTTCCCCCACCACAGCTCCCACACACACATTCAACTGTGTAAAAACAAAGCGACTGAGAGTCTACGACAACAGGCTCAAAATTGCTATGATTGGCCATAGGCACGTCACGCACACTTTGAAAAAAGCAATTAGAGAGAAGAAAGATAAAATGGAGTCGATAAGATATCGATACTTTAAATCCTTGGGGGCAAGGCTCGAAACTGGTTTGAAAAGTGCTTATGTATGAAAACCGTTTTATTACTATACGTTATTATTATGTTCTTTAACGATTTTTGCATAAAGGAGTCAGTTCTGGACGAAAAACTCAGAAATAATTATTGGGACTAAATATAGTTTCCTTAATTCACATTTTACCATAACCAAAGCTCAATGTCGATATCAATGGAGTATAGAAGTTATAGATAGAACTGACAAAGTTTGTATGAAAGGTCATGGGTTAAGTACTTGTGATTTACCAGTATTTACAATATTGGTAATATATTATTTATTTAATAATAATAACAGGATCACCATAGTTATTGTTAACTACTATCGCGCATTAACTTTTTAATTATGGCGAACTTCGTACCGCCTATGTTTATCAAAAATAATGCTTTCAACTAGCTCTTATAGTAATTACATAGTTGACAGTTACTAATCACTTCTACTATTATTACTGTTTTTGGAAAAACTTAAAAATCACAAGCATGATTTTTTCATTCAAAATTAGAAAATAGAAAGTAATAATTTACTTCTATTTATCGATAACAGGAAACCGCATTAGAACACGAGCCCTGCACTATGTTACGACCGGCACATGCGGCCGTACTGTGTATTTTCACGCGACTGTGGATATCGAAAGCAATAAAATACATTGCGCAGTAGTTAAGCATGACATAAAGTGGTTGCGAACTAAATCGTCAATGTACAATGTGTTTGAATTTTTATCACTACTTATTTCGATATCGCAGTAACTGTTACGGCACTGAATTCGTTCGTAAAAACGTTTGGTTTTTTTTATTTATAAGCAAAATACTAATGGTTTTGCAATACTTACATGTGGTAAATGACTCCATTGTTCCTGTAGTTCTTCGTTTCACTTGTGTTATTGCACGTAACGACATAATACAACGAAATATCGGAGAACATTTCCTCAGTACGACTGAATCGCGACTAACCTGGCTTCGCGGCCGATGTTCGTTTCTGGGCATATCGCGGAGACACGCGCCACGCCCCCGTTACACATCTATTCCCTTCTATGATCTGAGATGGCGTCGGTCTTCAGTATGGCGGGGAGGTCGTCCGGCGATATCTGCTGCTGTTGAAGCGACGCCAGCAACCGTACTAGCTATGGAGCTAGTACAGGTACTATGGAGCTAGTACAAGTACTATGGAGTATACTCACGTCGTCATACAAGTCGAAGGCGGCCAACCCGACCGCGTTGTACTATATGGCGTCGGTCTTCAGTATGGCGGGCAGGTCGTCCGGCGATATCTGCTGCTGTTGAAGCGACGCCAGCAACCGTACTAGCTATGGAGCTAGTACAGGTACTACGGAGCTAGTAATACGGAGCTAAAGCCTGGTCCGTGAGCACGTAGAATCCCGTCTAATGACCCCAAGCTACCCATCCTTATCGCTCGCGCGTAATTATATTGCTGTCGCGACTGTGCGACGCGCGCCCGCAGTGAGTATGCGAGCGCGACAGCAACATAATTACGTGCGAGCGACAAGGATGGGTAGCTTGGGGTCTTTGGACGGGATTCTACGTGCCTACGGACCAGGCTTTAGTATAAGTACTATGGAGTGTACTCACGTCGTCATACAAGTCGAAAGCGGCCAGCCCGACCGCGTTGTATATGGCGTCGGTCTTCAGTATGGCGGGCAGGTCGTCCGGCGATATCCGCTGCTGTTGAAGCGACGCCAGCAACCGTACTAGCTATGGAGCTAGTACAGGTGCTATGGAGCTAGTATAAGTACTATGGAGTGTACTCACGTCGTCATACAAGTCGAAGGCGGCCAGCCCGACCGCGTTGTATATGGCGTCGGTCTTCAGTATGGCGGGCAGGTCGTCCGGCGATATCTGCTGCTGTTGAAGCGACGCACATAGGTGAAATGTACGTAATTTGTGGCCAAAATTTAAAAAAGCAAAGTTACTCCGATTCTAAATTAGTAACCTAATATAGGAACAAGACATATGGCGCCATCTATAAATGATATTTAAAAAGTTTTACACTTTTTGTCCAGATACCCACAACATTTGATTTAAACAGTTTTTCTTGTTGAGTAATTTATTATAATTTTTAGCTCTTGTTTAACAACAACGTTTAACTTTTATTTAGTTGATATTTGGTATAAAACATATGGATTCTATACTTCCAGGTTAGTTTATTATTTCTGTATTACCAAACAGTCTACATTACTTACTATGTTATAGATATATAGGTTTGAATAGAAGTCTATATTTTAAAAGTTTATTTTTTTTAAACAGTGAAAAAGTTAATGATCAAGCGCGATCAACCCGTTTCTTTTACATATTTCGAAAGAACATATCTATGGCTTTCATATGACACCAAAATTAGCTGCGTCAAACTGCGTCACCTAAACAAAATATTGCAAAACTGACAATTTTTATGAATTTTAAAAATACTCATAATATGTTTTCAGGCAGTTCCCAGAATAGCATTCCATTAGTATTCCCTATCCTTAAGATGTAATAAAACTTTTAAAAGAACCAAAAATAACTTCTGCATCGTAATTGTATTTTTTAAAATTTATCAAATTTTTAACAAATTATTAGTAAGACTAAATACATCAATGAAAACATTTGTTACTTTTTCTTTTTAAATCACCTTTAAACTATTATTTTAGACAGACTACAGCAATATATAGGCATAAACACACTTAACGTAATTTTGGCCAACTTTTGAGCAAATTTCACCTGTGTGCGACGCCAGCAACCGTACTTGCTATGGAGCTAGTACAGGTACTATGGAGCTAGTAATCAGGAGCTAGTATAAGTATTATGGAGTGTACTCACATCGTCATACAAGTCAAAGGCGGCCAGCCCGACCGCGTTGTATATGGCGTCGGTCTTCAGTATGGCGGGCAGGTCGTCCGGCGATATCTGCTGCTGTTGAAGCGACGCCAGCAACCGTACTAGCTATGGAGCTAGTACAGGTACTATGGAGCTAGTATAAGTACTATGGAGTGTACTCACATCGTCATACAAGTCGAAGGCGGCCAACCCGACCGCGTTGTATATGGCGTCGGTCTTCAGTATGGCGGGCAGGTCGTCCGGCGATATCTGCTGCTGTTGAAGCGACGCCAGCAACCGTACTAGCTATGGAGCTAGTACAGGTACTACGGAGCTAGTAATACGGAGCTAAAGCCTGGTCCGTGAGCACGTAAAATCCCGTCTAATGACCCCAAGCTATCCATCCTTATCACTCGCGCGTCGTAATTATATTGCTGTAGCGACTGTGCGACGCGCGCCCGCAGTGAGTGTGCGAGCGCGACAGCAACATAATTACGTGCGAGCGACAAGGATGGGTAGCTTGGGGTCTTTGGACGGGATTCTACGTGCTCACGGACCAGGCTTTAGTATAAGTACTATGGAGTGTATTCACGTCGTCATACAAGTCAAAGGCGGCCAGCCCGACCGCGTTGTATATGGCGTCGGTCTTCAGTATGGCGGGCAGGTCGTCCGGCGATATCTGCTGCTGTTGAAGCGACGCCAGCAACCGTACTAGCTATGGAGCTAGTACAGGTACTATGGAGCTAGTACAAGTACTATGGAGTGTACTCACGTCGTCATACAAGTCAAAGGCGGCCAGCCCGACCGCGTTGTATATGGCGTCGGTCTTCAGTATGGCGGGCAGGTCGTCCGGCGATATCTGCTGCTGTTGAAGCGACGCCAGCAACCGCACTAGCTATAGAGCTAGTACAGGTACTACGGAGCTAGTAATACGGAGCTAAAGCCTGGTCCGTGAGCACGTAAAATCCCGTCTAATGACCCCAAGCTATCCATCCTTATCGCTCGCGCGTAATTATATTGCTGTCGCGACTGTGCGACGCGCGCCCGCAGTGAGTGTGCAAGCGCGACAGCAACATAATTACGTGCGAGCGACAAGGATGGGTAGCTTGGGGTCTTTGGACGGGATTCTACGTGCTCACGGACTAGGCTTTAGTATAAGTTCTATGGAGTATACTCACGTCGTCATACAAGTCGAAGGCGGCCAGCCCGACCGCGTTGTATATGGCGTCGGTCTTCAGAATGGCGGGCAGGTCGTCCGGCGATATCTGCTGCTGTTGAAGTGACGCCAGCAACCGTACTAGCTATGGAGCTAGTACAGGTACTATGGAGCTAGTATAAGTACTATGGAGTGTACTCACGTCGTCATACAAGTCGAAGGCGGCCAACCCGACCGCGTTGTATATGGCGTCTGTCTTTAGTATGGCGGGCAGGTCGTCCGGCGATATCTGCTGCTGTTGAAGCGACGCCAGCAACCGTACTAGCTATGGAGCTAGTACAGGTACTATGGAGCTAGTAATACGGAGCTAGTATAAGTACTACAGAGTGTACTCACGTCGTCATACAAGTCAAAGGCGGCCAACCCGACCGCGTTGTATATGGCGTCTGTCTTCAGTATGGCGGGCAGGTCGTCCGGCGATATCTGCTGCTGCTGAAGCGACGCCAGCAACCGCACTAGCTATGGAGCTAGTACAGGTACTATGGAGCTAGTAATACAGACTTACGGAGCTAGTATAAGTACTTTGGAGTATAGTACTATGGAGTATAGTACTATGGAGCTAGTACAGGTACTATGGAGCTAGTATAAGTACTATGGAGTGTACTCACGTCGTCATACAAGTCAAAGGCGGCCAACCCGACCGCGTTGTATATGGCGACGGTCTTCAGTATGGCGGGCAGGTCGTCCGGCGATATCTGCTCCTGTTGAAGCGACGCCAGCAACCGTACTAGCTATGGAGCTAGTACAGGTACTATGGAGCTAGTACAGGTACTATGGAGCTAGTACAGGTACTATGGAGCTAGTACAGGTACTATGGAGCTAGTACAGGTACTATGGAGCTAGTACAGGTACTATGGAGCTAGTACAGGTACTATGGAGCTAGTACAAGTACTATGGAGTGTACTCACGTCGTCATACAAGTCGAAGGCGGCCAGCCCGACCGCGTTGTATATGGCGTCGGTCTTCAGTATGGCGGGCAGGTCGTCCGGCGATATCTGCTGCTGTTGAAGCGACGCCAGCAAACGTACTAGCTCTGGAGCTAGTACGTTGCGGAACTGGAACAGTTCCATGAAGAGCGCTTCGGTGCAGGGCTGGGGAAAGAAATAGGGAATTAAGATAACATTGCAGGAAAATACAAGGACAGAGTAGAAATCTGTCATCAACCTCACTATTTCCGTGGATGTCGTATGAAAGTTGTCATCACATTAAACAAAAGATTCATTGTTGGACAAACTTCTACTTCGCGTCCAAAATACCAGTCTCAAGACAAGTCTTTCAAATGTGTATGTAGCCAGCAATGACATTACATACGGAACGGAGACGTGGTCGCTTACTAAGAGCTTCATAAGAAGGTTCAAGGAAAAGGCTATGGATTGTGCTTTGCTTGGAGTTTCACTACGTAGTCGAATCGGAGCTGAGGAGGTCTGAAGCTCGCAGAATTTTCATCGTTGCTGTTGAGACAGAAAAGTTCTCGAGTGGCGACGACTGACAAGGACACGTAGTGTAGGCAAGCCTCTCATTAGGTAGACTAACGATCTGGTGAAGGTCATAGGAAGCATCTGGATGCATGCTGTGCAGGATCGGTTGCTGTCGAAATCTTTGAGGGAGGTCCTCATCCAGCAGTGGACGTCATTTGACTGAAACTAAGGAACCTTGATGATGAGTGACTTACCCTCAGGCTATACTTCCAGGACTCGCCCGCCTCGTCGGTGGCGAAGCTCTCAGAATTGTCACACATAGTTCGAAGAACTGATAACCCGTTGAGGCACAAAACTAAAGAAAGAGGTGACTAAGGGAAATATGCAAACATCAAGCCTCTCCATTAAAGTGGAGAGTCTCCAACCTATTTGGTCAGCGTATAAATAAAGTTTAGGGCATCTTCTCCATTTGCCTTTTGGAGAATCGCGTTCTTGCAGTCGACAATAAAGGACCTGCTGATGATGAAGACACTTACCCTCAGGCTATGTTATGCAGGATTGCTTGTTGTAGAAATCTTGGGGGCTTTATCCAGCTGCAGCAGTGGACGTCATTTGCCTAAAAAATAAGGAACCTTGATGATGAAGACGTTGACTTACCCTCAGGCTATACTTCTAGGACTCGCCCGCCTCGTCGGTGGCGAAGCTCTCGGGCTCCGCGTCCCACAGCGCCAGGTCGTCGGCGCTGAGCACGAAGTAGTGGCTGACCAGGTGCCGGCACATGTGGCACACTGTGGTCGGGTCTAGAACCTCCATCTTGAGACATCTTCGCGTCAAAAGGATCGCAATGTCTTAAGAAAAGTCTTTAGCCAGTGTGTATAGCCAGCGATGAGATACAGGACAGACTCGTGGTCGTTTGTTTGAGCTTCATTAGAAGGCTCAAGGTCACCCAAAGGGCGCCTTGATCTTGAGACATCTTCGCGTCCAAAATACGACAGTGTCTTAAGATAAGTCTTTGACCAGTGTCTATACTCAACAAAGACATAAGAAACGGAGACGAGGTCGCTCATTATGAGCTTCATAAGAAGGCTCAAGGTCACCCAAATGGCAAAAGGCTATGGAGCTTCCCTTATTCTTCTTCCTCGGTCCCTCACTGATGGGTACTCCTCCATTTGCCTTTTGGAGAATCGCGTTCTTGCAGTCGACAATAAAGGACCTGCTGATGATGAAGACACTTACCCTCAGGCTATGTTATGCAGGATTGCTTGTTGTAGAAATCTTGGGGGCTTTATCTAGCTGCAGCAGTGGACGTCTTTTGGCTGGAACTAAAGAACCTTGATGATGAAGACACTTACCCTCAGGCTATACTTCCAGGACTCGCCCGCCTCGTCGGTGGCGAAGCTCTTAGAATTGTCACACATAGTTCGAAGAACTGATAGCCCGTCGAGGCACAAAAGAAAAAGGTGACTAAGGGAAATATGCAAACATCAAGTCTCTCCAATAAAGTGGAGAGTCTCCAACCTATTTGGTCAGCGTATAAATAAAGTGTAGGGCAGCTCCTCCATTTGCCTTTTGTAGAATCACGTTCCTGCAGTCGATGCTAAAGGACCTGCTGATGATGAAGACACTCACCCTCAGGCTATGTTATGTAGGATTGGTTGTTGTAGAAATCTTGGGGGCTTTATCCAGCTGCAGCAGTGGGCGTCTTTTGGCTGGAACTAAGGAACCTTGATGATGAGTGACTTACCCTCAGGCTATACTTCCAGGACTCGCCCGCCTCGTCGGTGGCGAAGCTCTCGGGCTCCGCGTCCCACAGCGCCAGGTCGTCGGCGCTGAGCACGAAGTAGTGGCTGACCAGGTGCCGGCACATGTGGCACACTGTGCTCGGGTCTAGCACCCCATCTTGAGACATCTTCGCGTCAAAAGGATCGCAATGTCTTGAGAAAAGTCTTTAGCCAGTGTGTATAGCCAGCGATGAGATACAGGGCAGACTCGTGGTCGTTTGTTTGAGCTTCATTAGAAGGCTCAAGGTCACCCAAAGGGCACTTTCATCTTGAGATATCTTCACGTCCAAAATACCGCAGTGTCTCAAGACAAGTCTTTCAACTGTGTTTGTGGCCAGCAATGACATTACATAAGGAACGGAGACGGACGAAACGGAACGGAGCTTACTATGAGCATCATAAGAAGGCTCAAGGTCACCCAAAGGGCACTTTCATCTTGAGATATCTTCGCGTACAAAATACCGCAGTGTCTCAAGAAAAGTCTTTGACCAGTGTGTGTAGCCAGCAAGACATACGGAACGGAGACGTGGTAGCCCATTATGAGCTTCATAAGAAGGCTCAAGGTCACCCAAAGGGCAAAAGGCTATGGAGCTTCCCTTATTCTTCTTCCTCGGTGCCTCACTGATGGGTACTCCTCCATTTGCCTTTTGGAGAATCGCGTTCTTGCAGTCGACAATAAAGGACCTGCTGATGAAGAAGACACTTACCCTCAGGCTATGTTATGCAAGATTAGTTGTTGTAGAAATCTTGGGGGCTTTATCCAGCTGCAGCAGTGGACGTCATTTGGCTGGAACTAAGGAACCTTGATGATGAGTGACTTACCCTCAGGCTATACTTCCAGGACTCGCCCGCCTCGTCGGTGGCGAAGCTCTCGGGCTCCGCGTCCCACAGCGCCAGGTCGTCGGCGCTGAGCACGAAGTAGTGGCTGACCAGGTGCCGGCACATGTGGCACACTGTGCTCGGGTCTAGCACCCCATCTTGAGACATCTTCGCGTCAAAAGGATCGCAATGTCTTAAGAAAAGTATTTAGCCAGTGTGTATAGCCAGCGATGAGATACAGGGCAGACTCGTGGTCGTTTGTTTGAGCTTCATTAGAAGGCTCAAGGTCACCCAAAGAGTGCCTCGATCTTGAGACATCTTCGCGTCCAAAATACGACAGTGTCTCAAGAAAAGTCTTTGACCAGTGTCTATACTCAACAAAGACATATGAAACGGAGACGAGGTCGCTCATTATGAGCTTCATAAGAAGGCTAAAGGTCACCAAAGGGCAAAAGGCTATGGAGCTTCCCTTATTCTTCTTCCTCGGTCCCTCACTGATGGGGACTCCACCATTTGCCTTTTGGAGAATCGCGTTCTTGCAGTCGACAATAAAGGACCTGCTGATGATGAAGACACTTACCCTCAGGCTATGTTATGCAGGATTGCTTGTTGTAGAAATCTTGGGGGCTTTATCCAGCTGCAGCAGTGGACGTCTTTTGGCTGGAACTATGGAACCTTGATGATGAGTGACTTACCCTCAGGCTATACTTCCAGGACTCGCCCGCCTCGTCGGTGGCGAAGCTCTCGGGCTCCGCGTCCCACAGCGCCAGGTCGTCGGCGCTGAGCACGAAGTAGTGGCTGACCAGGTGCCGGCACATGTGACACACTGTGCTCGGGTCTAGCAGCGCCATCTTGAGACATCTTCGCGTCCAAAATACCGCAGTGTCTTAAGATAAGTCTTTCAACTATGTTCGTAGCCATCAATGACATTACATAAGGAACGGAGACGGACGGAACGGAACGGAGCTTACTATGAGCTTCATAAGAAGGCTCAAGGTCACCCAAAGGGCGCCTTCATCTTGACATCTTCGCGCCCAAAATACCGCAGTCTCAAGACAAGTATGTGTAGCTAGCGATAACATACGGAACGGAGACGTGGTCGCTTACTAGGAGCCTCATAAAGCTCAAAGTCACCCAGAGGGCGATGTAGCGTGCTATGCTCGGAGTTTCCCTACGTAGTCGCATCGGAGCTGAGGAGGTCTGAAGCTCGCAGAATTTTCATCGTTGCTGTTGAGACAGAAAAGTTCTCGAGTGGCGACCGCTGACTAGGACACTAGTGTAGGCAAACCTCTCATTAGGTAGACTGACGATCTGGTGAAGGTCACGGGAAGCACCTGGATGCAGGCAGCGCAGGATCGGTTGCTGTCAAAATCCTTGAGGGAGGTCCTCTTCCAGCAGTGGACGTCATTTGGCTGGAACTAAGGAACCTTGATGATGGAGACACTTACCCTCAGGCTATACTTCCAGGACTCGCCCGCCTCGTCGGTGGCGAAGCTCTCGGAATTCACATAGTTCGAAGAACTGATAACCCGTTGAGGCACAAAACTAAAGAAAGAGGTGACTAAGGGAAATATGCAAACATCAAGCCTCTCCATTAAAGTGGAGAGTCTCCAACCTATTTGGTCAGCGTTTAAATAAAGTGTAGGGCAGCTCCTCCATTTGCCTTTTGGAGAATCACGTTCCTGCATTCGACAATAAAGGACGTCGGCGCTGAGCACGAAGTAGTGGCTGACCAGGTGCCGGCACATGTGGCACACTGTGCTCGGGTCTATCACCGCCATCTTGAGACATCTTCGCGTCAAAAGGATCGCAATGTCTTAAGAAAAGTCTTTAGCCAGTGTGTATAGCCAGCGATGAGATACAGGACAGACTCGTGGTCGTTTGTTTGAGCTTCATTAGAAGGCTCAAGGTCACCCAAAGGGCGCCTCGATCTTGAGACATCTTCGCGTCCAAAATACGACAGTGTCTCAAGATAAGTCTTTGACCAGTGTGTGTAGCCAGCAAGACATACGGAACGGAGACATGGTAGCCCATTATAAGCTTCATAAGAAGGCTCAAGGTCACCCAAAGGGCAAAGGGCGATGGAGCTTCCCTTCTTCTTCTTCCTCGGTCCCTCACTGATGGGTACTCCTCCATTTGCCTTTTGGAGAATCGCGTTCTTGCAGTCGACAATAAAGGACCTGCTGATGATAAAGACACTTACCCTCAGGCTATGTTATGCAGGATTGCTTGTTGTAGAAATCTTGGGGGCTTTATCCAGCTGCAGCAGTGGACGTCATTTGGCTGGAACTAAGGAACCTTGATGATGACGTACCCTCAGGCTATACTTCCAGGACTCGCCCGCCTCGTCGGTGGCGAAGCTCTCGGGCTCCGCGTCCCACAGCGCCAGGTCGTCGGCGCTGAGCACGAAGTAGTGGCTGACCAGGTGCCGGCACATATGACAGACCGTATTCGGGTCTAGCACCCTATCTTGAGAGATCTTTGCGTCCAAAATAGCGCAGTGTCTCAAGACAAGTCTTTGGCCAGTGTATGTAGACAGAAATTACATACGGGACGGACTCGTGGTCGTTTGTTTGAGCTTCATTAGAAGGCTCAAGGTCACCCAAAGGGCGCCTCGATCTTGAGACATCTTCGCATCCAAAATACCGCAGTGTCTCAAGAAAAGTCTTTGACCAGTGTGTGTAGCCAGCAAGACATACGACACGGAGACGTGGTCGCTCATTATGAGCTTCATAAGAAGGCTCAAGGTCACCCAAAGGGCAAAGGGCGATGGAGCTTCCCTTATTCTTCTTCCTCGGTCCCTCACTGATGGGGACTCCTCCATTTGCCTTTTGGAGAATCGCGTTCTTGCAGTCGACAATAAAGGACCTGCTGCTGATGAAGACACTCACCCTCAGGCTATACTTCCAGGACTCGCCCGCCTCGTCGGTGGCGAAGCTCTCGGGCTCCGCGTCCCACAGCGCCAGGTCGTCGGCGCTGAGCACGAAGTAGTGGCTGACCAGGTGCCGGCACATATGACAGACCGTGTTCGGGTCTAGCACCCCATCTTGAGACATCTTCGCGTCCAAAATATCGCAGTGTCTCAAGAAAAGTCTTTGGTCAGTGTATGTAGACAGAAATTACATACGGGACGGACTCGTGGGCGCTTGTTAAGAGCTTCATTAGAAGGCTCATGGTCACCCAAAGGGCACTTTCATCTTGAGATATCTTCGCGTCCAAAATACCGCAGTGTCTCAAGAAAAGTCTTTGACCAGTGTGTGTAGCCAGCAAGACATACGGAACGGAGACGTGGTAGCCCATTATGAGCTTCATAAGAAGGCTCAAGGTCACCCAAAGGGCAAAGGGCGATGGAGCTTCCCTTCTTCTTCTTCCTCGGTCCCTCACTGATGGGGACTCCTCCATTTGCCTTTTGGAGAATCGCGTTCTTGCAGTCGACAATAAAGGACCTGCTGATGATGAAGACACTTACCCTCAGGCTATGTTATGCAGGATTGCTTGTTGTAGAAATCTTGGGGGCTTTATCCAGCTGCAGCAGTGGACGTCATTTGGCTGAAACTAAGGGACCTTGATGATAAAGACTCACCCTCAGACTATACTTCCAGGACTCGCCCGCCTCGTCGGTGGCGAAGCTCTCGGGCTCCGCGTCCCACAGCGCCAGGTCGTCGGCGCTCAGCACGAAGTAGTGGCTGACCAGGTGCCGGCACATGTGGCACACTGTGCTCGGGTCTAGCACCACCATCTTGAGACATCTTCGCGTCAAAAGGATCGCAATGTCTTAAGAAAAGTCTTTAGCCAGTGTGTGTAGCCAGCGATGAGATACAGGACAGACCCGTGGTCGTTTGTTTGAGCTTCATTAGAAGGCTCAAGGTAACCCAAAGGGCGCCTCGATCTTGAGACATCTTCGCGTACAAAATACCGCAGTGTCTCAAGAAAAGTCTTTGACCAGTGTGTATACTCAACAAAGACATACGAAACGGAGACGTGGTCGCTCATTATGAGCTTCATAAGAAGGCTCAAGGTCACTTAAAGGACAAAGGGCGATGGAGCTTCCCTTCTTTCTTCTTTAGTCCCTCACTGATGGGGACTCCTCCATTTTCCTTTTGGCGAGGCGCGTTCCTGCAGTCGATGATAAAGGACCTGCTGATAATGAATGACTTACCCTCAGGCTATGTTATGCAGGATCGGTTGCTGTCGAAATCCTTGGTCCTCTTCCAGCAGTAAACGTCATTTGACTGAAACTAAGGGACCTTGATGATAAAGACTTACCCTCAGGCTATACTTCCAGGACTCACCCGCCTCGTCGGTGGCGAAGCTCTCGGGCTCCGCGTCCCACAGCGCCAGGTCGTCGGCGCTGAGCACGAAGTAGTGGCTGACCAGGTGCCGGCACATATGACAGACCGTGTTCGGGTCTAGCACCCCATCTTGAGACATCTTCGCGTCAAAAGGATCGCAATGTCTTAAGAAAAGTATTTAACCAGTGTGTGTAGCCAGCGATGAGTTATAGGACAGACTCGTGGTCGTTTGTTTGAGCTTCATTAGAAGGCTCAAGGTCACCTAAAGGGCGCCTCGATCTTGAGACATCTTCGCGTCCAAAATACGACAGTGTCTCAAGATAAGTCTTTGACCAGTTCTATACTCAACAAAGACATACGAAACGCAGACGAGGTCGCTCATTATGAGCTTCATAAGAAGGCTCAAGGTCACCCAAAGGGCAAAAGGCTATGGAACTTCCCTTATTCTTCTTCCTCGGTCCCTCACTGATGGGGACTCCTCCATTTGCCTTTTGGAGAATCGCGTTCTTGCAGTCGACAATAAAGGACCTGCTGATGATGAAGACACTTACCCTCAGGCTATGTTATGCAGGATTGCTTGTTGTAGAAATCTTGGGGGCTTTATCCAGCTACAGCAGTGAAGGTCATTTGGCTGAAACTAAGGAACCTTGATGATGAAGACTCACCCTCAGGCTATACTTCCAGGACTCGCCCGCCTCGTCGGTGGCGAAGCTCTCGGGCTCCGCGTCCCACAGCGCCAGGTCGTCGGCGCTGAGCACGAAGTAGTGGCTGACCAGGTGCCGGCACATGTGGCACACTGTGCTCGGGTCTAGCACCTCCATCTAGAGATATCTTGGCATCCAAAATACCTCAGTGTCTCAAGACAAGGTTCAACTGTATATGTAGCCAGCAATGACATTACATAAGGAACGGAGACGGACGGAACGGAGCTTACTATGAGCTTCAAAAGAAGGCTCAAGGTAACCCAAAGGGCCCCTTCATATTGAGACATCTTCGCGTCCAAAATACCGCAGTCTCAAGACAAGTATGTGTAGCTAGCGATGACATACGGAACGGAGACGTGGTCACTTACTAGGAGCCCCATAAAGCTCAAGGTCACCCAGAGGGCGATGGATCATGCTTTGCTTGGAGTTTCCCTACTTAGTGGAATCGGAGCTGAAGCTTGCAGAATTGTTATCGTTGCTGTTAAGACAGAAAAGTTCTCGAGTGGCGACCACTGACTAGGACACTAGTGTAGGCAAGCCTCTCATTAGGTACACTGAAGATCTGGTGAAGGTCACGGGAAGCCCTTGGATGCAGGTAGCGCAGGATCGGTTGTTGTCGAAATCCTTGAAGGAAGTTCTCATCCAGCAGTGGACGTCTTTTGGCTGGAACTAAGGAACCTTGATGATGGAGACACTTACCCTCAGGCTATACTTCCAGGACTCGCCCGCCTCGTCGGTGGCGAAGCTCTCGGAATTCACATAGTACGAAGAACTGATAACCCGTTGAGGCACAAAACTAAAGAAAGAGGTGACTAAGGGAAATATGCAAACATCAAGCCTCTCCATTAAAGTGGAGATTCTCCAACCTATTTGGTCAGCGTATAAATAAAGTGTAGGGCAGCTCCTCCATTTGCCTTTTGTAGAATCACGTTCCTGCATTCGACAATAAAGGACGTCGGCGCTGAGCACGAAGTAGTGGCTGACCAGGTGCCGGCACATGTGGCACACTGTGCTCGGGTCTAGCACCCCATCTTGAGACATCTTCGCGTCAAAAGGATCGCAATGTCTCAAGAAAAGTCTTTGGCCAGTGTATGTAGACAGAAATTACATACGGGACGGACTCGTGGGCGCTTGTTAAGAGCTTCATTAGAAGGCTCAAGGTCACCCAAAGGGCACTTTCATCTTGAGATATCTTCGCGTCCAAAATACGACAGTGTCTCAAGATAAGTCTTTGACCAGTGTCTATACTCAACAAAGACATACGAAACGCAGACGAGGTCGCTCAATAAGAGCTTCATAAGAAGGCTTAAGGTCACCCAAAGGGCAAAGGGCGATGGAGCTGCCCTTATTCTTCTTCCTCCGTCCCTCACTGATAGGGACTCCTCCATTTGCCTTTTGGAGAATCGCGTTCCTGCAGTCGATAATAAAGGACCTGCGCTGATGATGAATAACTTACCCTCAGGCTATGTTATGCAGGATTGCTTGTTGTAGAAATCTTGGGGGCTTTATCCAGCTGCAGCAGTGGACGTCTTTTGGCTGGAACTAAGGAACCTTGATGATGAAGACACTCGACAATAAAGGACCTGCTGATGATGAAGACTTACCCTCAGGCTATACTTCCAGGACTCGCCCGCCTCGTCGGTGGCGAAGCTCTCGGGCTCCGCGTCCCACAGCGCCAGGTCGTCGGCGCTGAGCACGAAGTAGTGGCTGACCAGGTGCCGGCACATGTGGCACACTGTGCTCGGGTCTAGCACCCCATCTTGAGACATCTTCGCGTCAAAAGGATCGCAATGTCTTAAGAAAAGTATTTAACCAGTGTGTGTAGCCAGCGATGAGATACAGGACAGACTCGTGGTCGTTTGTTTGAGCTTCATTAGAACGCTCAAGGTCACCCAAAGGGCGCCTCGATCTTGAGACATCGTCGCGTCCAAAATACGACAGTGTCTTAAGATAAGTCTTTGACCAGTGTCTATACTCAACAAAGACATACGAAACGGAGACGAGGTCGCTCATTATGAGCTTCATAAGAAGGCTCAAGGTCACCCAAAGGGCAAAAGGCTATGGAGCTTCCCTTATTCTTCTTCCTCGGTGCCTCACTGATGGGGACTCCTCCATTTGCCTTTTGGAGAATCGCGTTCCTGCAGTCGACAATAAAGGACCTGCTGATGATAAAGACACTTACCCTCAGGCTATGTTATGCAGGATTGCTTGTTGTAGAAATCTTGGGGGCTTTATCCAGCTGCAGCAGTGGACGTCTTTTGGCTGGAACTAAGGAACCTTGATGATGAGTGACTCACCCTCAGGCTATACTTCCAGGACTCGCCCGCCTCGTCGGTGGCGAAGCTCTCGGGCTCCGCGTCCCACAGCGCCAGGTCGTCGGCGCTGAGCACGAAGTAGTGGCTGACCAGGTGCCGGCACATATGACAGACCGTGTTCGGGTCTAGCACCTCCATTTTGGCTTGGTGCGCTTCTAGTGTTACTGGAAAGATAGTGTTTTATTAGTACTTGTTCAGTGATGAACATGATCTAGCACATAGCTGAGGTATGGGAGAGGCACGGAATGATAACATAAGTGACAGAGCATACAAGTCTGAAGCACATCTGAAGTCTCGCAGACGTTTGAAGTTTGATATCACAAAAATACCCACCTATGCCGCTTCCATGCCTGAGGCATTGACTTAGTTATGCGCTAAACTTGTAGTTTTCATAGCGTAAGCAGTAAACGATAAAACGGAGACATGTGTGAACCGGCCGTTAGTTTCACTATTTGCTAATAAGTGACGCGCTTTATTTCCAAAATAAATTAAAGACCCTTTTATTACCGGTAGATAGGACATCGGTATGTTTGTTATGGTTGTTTTTTAAATCTGATCATAGTTTATGCAGCTACAGTGACATCTACTAAACTGGTCTTGAATTTTTCTGACAAAAGACAATGCCGGAAATTGGCGTCTTTTTTTTTCGCTTGGCCATCGACCAAACCTTGTTTTTTTTATTACAAAATAGTGTAATAAACCAAACTTACTATCATATGTATACCTCTAAACTCAGTCTGAACTGAGTTACGAGCATTAGAAGTTTGATGATTTTACATACTTGCTTTTTGCGCGCAAGTTTTGTAAGAAATTGCAACAAAATAGTGACATTGTATGTGTAAACAAACAATACCATCCATTAAAGGCTCCAGACTTCAGTATGGAGCAGAATCAGCGCAATAAAAAATAGCGCAATATTTTGATTTTCAACCGACTTCAAAAAAGGAGGAGGTTCTCAATTCGACCCGTATGTTTTTTTTTTTTTCTATGTTTTTTACGCGATAACTCCGCCAATTATGAACCGATTTGAACAAATCTTTTTTCGGCGTATAGGTAATACCTCAAGGGTGGTCCCATTTAAATTTAATAATAGAAAAAACAACCCCCAAGGGTGGAAAATTGGGGATGAACTTTTTTATACGCAATATCTCCGCCGATTATAAATCAATTTGAACGTTTATTTTTTTGTTGAATAGGTATTATCAAAAGGGTGGTTTCATGCGAATTTGAACGAAATATTTCACCCCCAAGGGTGGAAAATTGGGGATGAACTTTTTTATACGCAATATTTTTAATTTTTAGTTTTTTTTGTGTTCACGCATTTGAAGTCGGTTTTATTTTTTTTAAAAGTTAATTTTGTTATCCTTCGAATGTTTTTGAAAGAATCTGCATCCAGTGAATTGAAAATAGAACGCAAAAGTAACAAAACAAATGAGTTATGGGAGTTTTTAAACTTCAAAGGAACTGCGTGATGTTGTGACGATTTGAAATAATAAGAAACCAAATATTTGGTTACGGTTTGTACGCAGTTTGCAAAAAGTGGCTCTAGTTTCTTCTGAGATACTTAAAAGCTGCTAATCAACACAATCCCTTCATCCACAGCTGTAAAAAGGCCATAGAAGGCTAATACTGCTACTAAATAAACGATAAAGATAGGTTGGTTCTTAAAAACTAAACTTGGTACCTATTAAACTGTATTTTTGTCCCTTAAAATCGTAAGAGATATGAGTTTATGTAATCAAAAAACAAAGTTTGGTCGATGGCCGCGCGAAAAAAAAAGACGCCACCTTCCA
This sequence comes from Ostrinia nubilalis, assembly GCF_963855985.1. Taxonomy (NCBI): domain Eukaryota; kingdom Metazoa; phylum Arthropoda; class Insecta; order Lepidoptera; family Crambidae; genus Ostrinia; species Ostrinia nubilalis. The sequence continues at coordinate 13,188,291 of NC_087103.1, forward strand.
TACAAAATCTGGCATTGCCATTTAATATAAACAACTAGCGGCCGCCCGCGACTTCGTACGCGTGGTTCCCGTTTTACCCCCTTTTCCCGAATTTTCTTTGCTATAAACCTCACGGAGCCCGAGACCTTTCCAACGAATGCAAAACCGTGGAAATCGGTTCGTGCGTTCTGGAGTTATAGCGTCAGGGAGGAAAACCCGACTTATTTTTATATAGTAGATTTTCGTATTTTAAAAATATGGGATATCACAAAACTCAGAAAACATTGTATTGACAGCTCATGAAAAACGAAAAAGAAATACTCACATGGCTCTTTAACCGGCTCCGTGCCTTTAGGCAGTTTGTACTCAGCGCACAAAAGCACACCTTTGACGATATTCAGGCACTGTATAGTGAACCTTTCATAGCCCAGGGTCATGCCTTGTTCCGTAAAGCAGTAGTAAAGGGCAAACTGCAGGGATGGCCTGATGAGAGGCACGTAGGAGAAAGGGTGGAAACTTAGCACCCCTAGTGCCACTTTAGTGAGGTGGATGATGAACTTCTCACATAGTTCTAGGGGGTAGATCCCGCGGCCTTTGAGGAGCTTGCCTGGAACAAACACGTAATAAAATCAATTTTAACACAGTCATACTCATAACATATTAGGAGTGTTACATTCGTGGGTTTCCATTAGTTCACATGATTTTTACATATTAACCCTATCAGGTTTAGCAATATTTTCATAGGTTTTCAACCATATGACAGCATAAAGTTAAAATTATTATGAGATCTGGAACTGGCGAAAATTTATGATTTAAAATCTAAAATTAATAGAAAAATTCCAGACACATATTCATACTAATTAATCGCATCTTGTTGTATAATTGGGTGCTACAGTAAATTCTAATCACAAACAAGAGTAAAATAGTAAGACACGGGTCTCGCTCTGCTTGTGACCACGGCTGCAGCATCGCAGTCGAAACGTCAAGCCGTGAGTACATAATGTAACTCATTAATAAGAGTAGGCACACACCGTTGATTTTTAGTTGGCCGATAGTTGTGCCCGATTTTAAATTATATGAAGAATCGGCCAAATCGAATCGGCGTAGTGTGCGCACTCCCATACATGCCCATACTGATCAACTGCCCGACTAAACTATCGGCCGACGAAAAATCAACGGTGTGCGCCTACTCTTAACGTCGCGTTAAGACCCGTGTCTTACTATTTTAGTTAAAATGGAAAGCAAAAGTTTAAAATCTTATAACACAAACAAGAGATTAAAAGCCTTCTGAATATTTTACGATCAGTGTCTTGAGTATGGTATCTAAAGTAGTTGTAAAAAGTGCTATTTTGTTGCAACAAAATGTAGCCTAATTACGCTTTCAACACTATTTCTTAATAAAATCACACAGTCATAACTCTATTAAATATCATGCAGCAAAATGTAGCCTGATATACTAACAAGAATATTTCTTATCAGTCATACTCTCATAAAGTTACAATTTTAGTACATAAAGTCATAGTAATACTCACGGCACTCCAAGCTAGTCTTTGCCCTGTCAAACACCACATTCAAGAAAGCGACCGCATCCTGGCTCTCGTGTGCCTTCTTGAACCCAAAGACGGTGAGTTTCCTCAATATCCTGAGGCAGAGGAGCGCCTTCTCCAGATGTTCCGTTATCAGCTCGGTGGCAGCGCCCTCTTGGATGTTACGGAGGAAAACTTCAGTGTTCTCGTGCCAGAGGTTTAGGATGAACGCGTATACGGAGTTTGTTAGCTCCTGAAACAAGGATAGTCAAAATTAAAATAGTGTATCTCTGTGGTAATCTGTAAGTAAAGATAGGACAATCCATTGAGTACCTGAAAGGACAAAACCTAGCTAACTACCTAGCTTCAATAATCGATTTTCTAGGGGACAACATGAAGGGCAACTTACGCACTTAATCTACGTGACATTGCAACGTTTCCCAATTCCGCGAAGTTTTTATCGAGTGATGATGACAATCATATTTACGCGGAAAACATGTTGCTAGTTCCCACTCCTTTAGCGCCCACATTAAGGAGACAACACATATTCTTGTTTTTGTCTCGGTTTCACATACTTGCTTGTGAAAACATTTCGTGAATAGTCGCTTCATTTGTTGTTTCATAAAAAGGTATTCAAACTCCCGCTCATAAACATTTTTGTAATTTATCATTCTTGAAGATTTACTTAAACAGTAAATTGCATAAACATCATTCAAGAAATACGTAAATAGTATATTGAACTATATTGCATGAAATTCACCAACATACCTGAAAAATTCTCCTATCACCAATCATTCTCTTGGAGGCCAAAGCCTTGACCAAGTGGTGGAAGATCAGCAAAGATCTATGCTGCACTAAGGGCTGCGGCGCCTTCAAGGCTCCGATAAGATCTGGCACTAGGTTGGGCCAGTTCGTTGGGCAATCAAACCTGGAACAAAACATATTTACTAATGTCTGCTCTTTACTTTTTGTAAATTTTTAATTAATGAAGTAAAAATAGTAAGGTAAAAAAATTAAAAAAGCAATTTCAAATAAACTTTCATCCCCTACTTCCTTTTAGGGAACTAAATTCGAATCTGGGGGCACGGCAGTGCCCCCACCAAGTCGAGCAAAAAAGCGGCACGGCCGTACCATCCTTTTCTCGAAGCAATTCAGGCCATTTTCGACCGCCTGTAACTTCGTTGTGGATAAAACTAGAAGGCTGAATTTTCATTAGCTATGCAGGCATTGTAAAGACACGGTATATTTAAAATTTCATTCAATTTGAACCAGTAGTTTAAGAATTATAACGGGTCAAAGTTACTTAATTTTGTCACTCACTGACTGACTCACTGACTCACTGACTCACTGACTCACCGATCATCAAAATTCTAAGGCACTTCTAGCAGACCTAGAAGCTTCAAATTTGGAATATAAGTAGTGTTTGGTGTATGAATCAAGGAAAAACTAAAATATTTGGGGGCACGGTAGTGCAACCGCCAAGTCGAGTAAAATTTTTCAATTTCGGTCCAGTTTTCTAGATACATAACTGCTGTCTACAAAATACAAAAAGAAATGAGATTTGGGGGCACGGTAGTGCAACCGCCAAGTCGAGTAAAATTTTTCAATTTTGGTCCAGTTTTCTAGATACATAACTGCTGTCTATAAAATACAAAAAGAAATGAGATCCCATCAAAAACAATACTTGTCAAAAAAACCAAGTCTCGCAACTCAGTTGTTCTACGGTAAAAAGTTGTGAGATCCATGTAATACCAAGTCCAGGCCAGGAAATCTTTAACGTTTTACATAAATATATTGACTTGGCCATCGCATGAAAACACGTGTAAATTAAATTATTTAGTGCGATGGCCAAGTCAATATATTTATGTAAAACGTTAAAGATTTCCTGGCCTGGACTTGGTATTACATGGATCTCACAACTTTTTACCGTAGAACAACTGAGTTGCGAGACTTGGTTTTTTTGACAAGTATTGTTTTTGATGGGATTACCTTTTCTGAAATTACACCTAAATTCAGTGTAAATCTTCACACATAAGTGGTTAAAGTTGGGTTGATAATGTCAATTTTGACTTTTATAAAACGGTCAATCTCAACTATAAAAAAAATCTAGCTATCCATCACACATTGGCAAATAGTATTATTTATATGCAACATGATGAAAAAGGAAACCCGGAAAGGGATCAACTCGAGGCGGTCACAGTATTCTTTGTATGAAAGTCCACCATACTGCAACGCACACTTATCGGCACCGTAATGTAAAAGCCTCGCCTCGCGGTTGACAGAGCGTTAAAGGCGATGACTGCTCGGCTCGCGAAAGGCAATGACTGCTCGCTAAAGGCGACGACTGCTCGCGAAAGGCGATACGGTATTAATCCCGTTCCTAGTTTATAAGTCTGCTACCCAACACGTATTTGGTAAATACCTGGCAATTTTTGATATGAGCACAGCTTGCTGCGTCGCGATCTGCGTGACGGGCTCGCTCAATATATTCGTGGTGAGAAGCCCGAGCCGGAGCTTCTGTTTCTCGTCGTCCGTGATCGCGTTGGGCGCGTTCCGCCGCCAGTAGCGGTCGACGCCGTTCTTGAAGCACATCACCGCCAGCCATCGCACGTTTATGTCGATGGAGTGGTTGGAGAGCACATCCTGATATGGAGAAGCAAATATTATGAATGACAATCATATGTATTTCTACACTGGCGGCCGCCCGTGTCTTCGTTCGCGTGGACCCCGTTTTACCCCTATAAGGGGTGAATTTTGCAAAATCCCGTCTAAGTGAGCACCCACGTTCTAAATTCTAAACGGAACCCCCATACAAAATTTGGGACTCCTAACATGTTTCTGAGATTTCGTGATGTCAGTCAGTGACCTTTCGATTTTATATTTTCTGTGTAATGTCCATTTGTGTCGGGCCACGCCACCCCATCTGGCTAATTAGAGAGCTCTTGGTAAATTAGTGTGTGAGTGGAGACTAAAATTAAATCATGCAATGATGACATTAAAAAACAAAAACCGGCCAAGTGCGTGTCGGACTCACGCACAAAGGGTTCCGTACCATTGATTTATGAAATTAAAATTATTATTTTTTAATTTAAGTTATTTGTATGAAAGATTACGCGGTAATAAGCGGTTTACGATTTACGAGGTATTAAAAAAAAACTACTTACTAGATCTCGTTCAAAACAATTTTCGTTGGTAGTTTTTATAGTTATGTACATCATATGTTTTTCTTTTATTTATTTTTTTCTTATTTTAGAAGTTAGAGGGGGGGACGAACTTTTTTCCACTTTGGAAGCGTCTGTCACGCAAGCTATTCGGTTTAGAAAAAAAAAATTTTAGAAACCTCGATATCATTTTTGAAGACCTATCCATAGATACCCCCACACGTGTTTTTGATGAAAAAAAATTTTTGAGTTTCAGTTCTAAGTGTGGGGAGCCCCCAATATTTATTATTATTTTTTTATTTTTGCATCAAAATCTTAATGCGGTTCACAATACCTACCAAGTTTCAACAGTATAGCTCTTATAGTTTCGGAAAAAAATGGCTGTGACATACGGACGGACAGACAGACATGACTAATCTATAAGGGTTCCGTTTTTTGCCATTTGGCTACGGAACCCTAAAAACCCAACCAGTGAAGGTCAAGTTTATCCCAGGGGAAAGTTACACTGTCATTGGACCCGCAAAGAAAATAATCAGAAGAACATAGGTGTAGGGCAGCGGAGTTAAGGTTCGACTACCCTCCAGTGCAAAGCAGAGAAGACAAAATTAACACCTGTATTCACAAACATTACTATGAAGTCTCACAGTGCGCGTGGACGCACAGGGTACAGGGTGACAAATGAACCAATCACAGAGCTCTATACTCGTATATGCTGTGCGTTCGATTCGCTGCTTCACTTAAGCAAGCATTGTTTGTGAATACGGGCGAAACTGCATAATACAGCACTTACCAGTAAAACAGAATAGAAGCCGGGCTCTATCTCCCATTCCTGGAGCTTCTTCTCAGCCGGCTTCAACACCTCGGTGTCCTGGCTCGTTGCCCGGTTGAGGGTGTCGAGGACCAACGCGTAGATGTTCGGATCCATATTGTGTGTTTATCTGCACAACCAAATTAATTGAAAATATTTATATGTACCTAAGAACCGTGTTATATACAATAAAATATAATATTACTAATGCTTTTAATTTATAATAATTACCTGTCATTTACATACATTTGTACTAATAATCTTTAATCAGCATTAAGTAATGAGTCTTGGGAATGGTATTTTATTATGAAAATGAGTGCTTTAAATGATTTGAAGGTACCTATCTACTAGCATTGCTATGTATATGTGGACATAGCTCCATGGCTAAATATTTTTTAAATAGATAAGTTCTTTAATAATAAATAAGAAGTTTTCTTTTAAACACACATTAAGAGGTGCAAAGAATGCAATAAAGAATATGATACTAACATTCATTACACACACATTATAAAATTATAAATCTCCCACAAAGATTTTTAATGATGTTCTAATTTATTTAACGTTTTTATTCAACAATTAGTCACAAGAATTATAGCAACCATCTGCAGTATTGTAAATTTTGTCTAATATTAAAATCAAATATATCACAATATGTAATGATTTAATGAACGTCTCAAGTTTTTAAGTTGTTCAGTAATGATTTAGTTAATGTCTGAAGTTCTAAACATGTTCGCAGTAATGTTTTAACAGTAAAAACAATCCTGACAACAGCAAAAAGTATTTTAATAATTAATAAAAATCAACTAAAAACTTATTGTTAAAAAATATAACTGTTATTATTGCTAGATAATAGGCAACAAAAAGATATCACTTTTTGTCTTTATAGTATAGACATTTGTTAATGTTTATTAATACAGTAGGCTGTGGTAATTTTGTTTGTTTATTTTAAGAATACAGAGGTATTTTCCAAAATATAATACTTAGATGGATAGTATTTCTGTAGTGACTTCACCTTTGTATAAACAGTTCTGTTTACAGATGAATACAGTCAAACAAACTTACACCTGATTGCACTTGTTATCTAACATTTATCACACTTTTTCAACTACATAAGTTCGAACACTGGCTATGTATTGATACCTGAGATAATCAATATTTTATTTGGCTTACATGTACTATTTTAAATGACATCATGTAATGTACCTATAGTAATTCACAGCAATGAGCGAATGTATTGCCAAAGTCACATCAATAACCGTTCTAGTTGATTGCTTGCAATCTTCTATAACTACCAATAGCGGCTACATAACTTTTCCTTCGGCAAAGATCCTTAATTTCCCACAGATGCACTACTGAAAGCCTTCAAGAACTACTCAGAAATGAATCGAATCATCATAAAAAGCAAGGAATGCAGATTTGAAACACACAAAAGACGTAAATGTACCGCAATAGAATACATTAAAACTTACTTTTCGACCTGCAAAGACGGAGGGCACAACATAACCTATCACGAGCTGCGTAGGACTCGGAAACCGACGCAAAACGATAAAGAAAACACAAATCTTAGGAAGACCACTGAGGATTAAAGATATTGGAATTTAAGATCTTAATAAAAGTTAATAAACAGATCTGCGAACCGAATCATCTCGCAATACAAGTCGGAAAAAAACACATCACGAAATTCCGACAAACGTACATCGATTGTCAAAATGTCAATTCAAATGTCAAATTATCCATCACAGATTAAACAAAATGTCACTAATGACATTGACAAATCTTGACAACTGACAAAGTAATCGAATTTAAAAATTGTATTAACTCTATGAAATAACGATAACGGTATTGTAGCACTGAGATTTATTAGCCAACAACATTAAAGGTGCACTTTTAACTTTTAATTAATAAATATTATTAACACATCGTATGTTGTAACGGTTTGACGGTAAATAAAGCGCTTTAGTAATAGCAGATACCAGTATTGCTAAAAAATAAAACAGCGATTAGCGCGTGATCAATCGTTTATTGTTTTATCAGCTAATAATTACATTGATAAAGTTGGCTTATCTGGCGATAATTTTGATTAATTCAGTATTAGACTTCGCTAAAGTTTGCTATTTTTTTGTGTGTTCCAAAATGTGTATTTGAAAAGTTACTTATTAGTTTTATAATGGTTTGGGACTACTGTTCAGTTAATTTAAACAGTGATTCAACGGGAAGTTTTTATGCTGGGGATATAGTGACGGGCTCGGTGTATTTAAAATTTAAACAGAGAAAAAATATTGAACGTAATTTTTTTAATTAATCAATTATATTATATGGCGTCAAATTAATAATACCTATACAGTCTATTAATTTTTTATTCCAAATTCCTACTTTTGGTAATAGTAGGCTCTGATAGTTTACAATACGTTGAACAATCATGTGTTCGTTTAATCTTCACAGGTATTGAGTTTATAGTCGTGGGTACAAGCAAGGCACAATGGACACGACCCCGACCAACAATGCCACATATAAAAATATACTCAGAAAAGAAAAAGCTGCTACATATTACTGAGGATCTCTTCGAAAATATTCAAGGCTAGTAATTTTAATTAATAATAGTTATGTGTATCTATTTTTTATATTTTCTTTAAAATGTTCATGTAAAATTAATTTCTTTTAGGTAAAACCGTAGAACCAGGAGTATTAACTTACCCTTTCCATTTCGCTCTGCCCAATGATTTGCCATCAACCTTCGAAAGTGGTTTTGCTAAAGTTCATTACTGTATTAAAATCAAAAGCAAAGGGGTTTGCAAACGTAAAAAAGTTACTCCATTTGTAGTTTTTGGGAATATTAATCTAAATCATATCGAAGAATATTTGGTAAGTTTTAAAATGTCCACAGTCAGCTTGTTTTCAATTAAGTTTCCGTCCGAGGATAGAAATTTCCAAAGTATTAATTAACTTTACAACTTCAACAAATTTCAGGAAACTTCAAAATATACATTTCATAAAACTTGTTGGAATTCCGAAACTGTATCATTTATTGTTAAAACTTATACAGCATTCGCTTCTAAGCAAACTGTACCCCTCGAAATAACAGTGAAGAATGAAACGAAAATCAAAATATTGAAACTGACAGTTTTTTTAATTCAGGTATGAAATTAATTTAAATAAAATGTTGGCTAGCTACTTACCTATAGTTAGGAAAGATACCTATTATGGTGTATTCCCTATTTTGCAGAAGCTTCGGTATTCCATTAGAGAAGGATATGCTGACGAGGAGAAAAAAATAAGTAAGGTGGAGCATGATAAATTCCAGAATACAAAAGAAGAATCATTTGCTCTTAGTATTGAAATACCTCACATTTGTCCTACGAGTTTACATATTCCAGAGCCTATGATAAATATATCGTATGCATTAAGAGTAAGTGTCCTAATATTCCTGCTAAATTTATTTAGGTAAGTATTTTGGTAGCTGATTTACTCCAACGTATAAGATATACGTTGTGGATATACTAAATCCACAATAATTATGCACGATGGAAGAGAAAAAAGTACTGTTGACTAGTAGGAAACTAAAAACTGACTATCTTTACTTTACTTACTTTCATGGCGACTTTACACCTTTTATGTTTGTTTTGTGTGAATATTATTTATGTACTTACTTAATTAATTGTTTTTTTTTACAGATTGAAATAAAATTTCCATTCCATTCCACTTTTCACGAAGACATACCGGTGACAGTTGCAACTGTACCAGTTCTTCATTATGATTTTAATGAAAACAACGAATAAAAATTTTAATTAACATCAGTTTTTTTTTTATTTTATCCACAAACATTAGAAACATTACGTAAATATTTTGAAAGGTTTTGAAATAACAATATATTGGTAAATACTTAGGTATTTATGCAACAGAATGCCATTATGGCATTATGTTCGCTTTATGTATAAATAGGGGCATTAAAGATCAAATAAATAAATAAATGAATTAAATAATTCGTGGTTTGTATTAGTCTTTAGTAAAATATTACATAAATTAAATAATAAATAAATAAATAAAAGTACTTTTTTTTTGTAACAATATCTTGAAATTAAACTCATCCCAATAATATTTTTATCGGTACTATAAACGTTACTGTTATTATACAACAAAAAGCTTCGTTACTGTGTCAATAATTTTTGTTACTGGCAATATGTAAAACATTTGGTAGTGACATCTTGCGTTGCATTTTTGTTAACTATTTAGTCAAAACGTTAACTTTTAATTTTTATTTAGAGTTTTTAGTAATTTTATAAATATTAAAAAATATATATTTGTTAAAATAGATTTTTTTATTTATTTTGGTGTGTAACTTTTTGTTCAAACGCTTGCAGAGAGTTAGTTGATTTTATTCTTTCCAAACTGTTGACAACTTCCGTTTTCCATTACTTTTGAGAAAGCGGAAGTGGTTGGTCCGCCATAATCATTCGTGTGGGTCTGTGCTTGTGTGGTTTAGGTTTCTTGCCGGTGCCAATAATTATTTTTAATTAGTAGTAAGTTATGCGTATGAATCCAGACATGGACGATGACGAGAAGGGGTGAGTTTATTATTATCTAATATTTGTGATGATCAGGGACTTCACATTACGTGCCAACTATAATAGGTCAAACTGCATGTTCGCTTGGTGTGTCGCATTTCACGACCAGCCAGCGGGGCTTCGGATGTGGCGTTACGTATTGGTTCGTGATGTGTAAAAACTACGTGATCGCGATGATTTTCACATTGTATGATGATGTTCAGAAGCTTGACTTTGGCAAAGTCCGTCTGGGTACAATTAGCCTCTTACCGGCTAGCGGCCACCGACCCCAAGCCTTGCCGTGCGACTTGCGTAGCGATCATGGCAGCTATTACTTTCCCATGATGAATTTACTTAATTTTCGTCTTTATCCGGATAAATGGCTTATTTACGCGTAAGGCATTCGTCTAACTGTTTATTTAATCCCACATCTGTGAAGTGGATACGTCGTAACTTATAAAATTAACCTTTCTGTGACTAATCGTAGCTTTCTCTTATCGCGGAATTCACGTCAGGGCATTAGGTGTCGCATATTTTACACAAAACATTACCGATTTGTGTGAGCGGTGCATAATGAGGTTATTAGAGCGATGGTCCAAGTGCCGCGTTGCTCGATCTCATTCGCAAGAAAGGCTAAAAACGTGCTGATTCATTTGCATGAGGTTACCTAGACGCCCGCGCCGCGTCTCCCGTATTCGTTCCCTATTGTCAAAGACGCTGGGAGCGTGTTATTTTTTTGGTAAACATAATTACCACATGCGTCCGCCGCTGTTTGTTGAACATTGTTGGAACTTGAACCTTAATAATAATAATTATGATGATGTAATTACTGTAAAACAGATTTTCGTCTTTCCTAAAACAACACGACTATTTTTCCTTCTATTACTACTTGGCTTACAAAACATCTATCTACAAGAAATCCTATTCCTTTAACCTCTTCTTACAAATTTTCTGTAACTTGGTCCAAATTAGGTTTTAGCCATAACTTTGAGATATCCATAAAATGTAAAGGCCACAGATATTAATGAAACTGTTTCAAAGTGAATGTAACTTTCACCAGTTCAAGTAATTGTGCTGAGTCCAAGTTAACATTTCTATAGAACATGTGGTATTTTTGAAAGTGTAGTTCATGAATGGTTAAACTTATTTCTTATTTTTTAATAAAGGGTCATTCCATGACAAATGTTACTGAGGGTGAAAAACTAAATATGTTCTTTTCGCATTAAATCTGATGAATTTTGAAAGTAAACATTCCAAATTATAATGTGCAACAAAAAAAAACTGAAAGAAACAAGTAATTTTTAAGTTATTAGTCTTCAAAGTCTATACTTAAGTCAACTGTCTGAATGATCATTTTCTCTCTAATTGATTGGTAATACGATTTAAAAAAAACTATCAATCTGTGAAACGTTTTGCCACTATATGATTTGAGGGTATTTATCATAGTATTGGTAGATAGCGTCATAGTCCCAAAAAAATTGATAATCATCAAGTTTTAAGTGTGTTTTCTTGTTACTTCGGCGATGTAACACCCGAAACAGAAAAACAGGTATTTGTTTTATTATTGTACCTTACACATGGATTAGAGTAACAATATTTGGTAAAAGTAAGGTCATGGTAGTAATGATTTCAAATACTAACTAATATCTGAGTATGATACTAATTTAGTATGTTTCTTTCTTGATTAAAAACTGTAACACCCGAAACGTTTCGGGTATTACATTTTTATTTCTATGTCGATAATGTGTGTATATTGCTTGGAGAAGTGAAAAAGTATTACTGTGAGGCTCCTTTGACCTCCCACTAGCGCTGGCATCGGAAAAGGAGTCATATTTCTCAATTTAAGACTTTTTTGAAATGTCGACTTAACACTAAAATTAAGGTACTGCTAAAAAGTGTCGATGTTTGACATTTCCAATAAATATCGTAATTAGAAATTAAAGTAATGCTATTTCAAGCCAAAAACAATAGAAAAAGCTATATTCTGAGGAAAAATTAAACTTGAACTTTGTATATTTTTTAAAAAAAGCTGCTTCGTAATTTCAAACCAGAATTCGCTCTATTTGTGTTTATTTGTTGTACTCCTTATTTTGAAGTACCTAGAAACTAATAAAACACCGATTTTATCGATAAAACGCGTTGAATTTTCGTACTCGTAACACCCGAAACAGAACCATTGTAACACCCGAAACAAAGAAAAAATTTATAAAAAAATAGTAAAACGTTTTATTTAACAGTGATTGTATGTTACATGGTTTGTAAATTTCATACTTTAGAAGTCCTGTAAGTTTTAGGTATGATTTCTTAAGAAAATTCGCTAAATTTCGAGTAAATGCAGCAACAGTCAGAACATAGAGGCAAAATCTCGTAACGCCCGAAACGCACACTTTTCGACTCATATTTTCGTTATCCTACATTCTAAGCTGTACAAACTTTATTATTTAGATAAAACAACTAAAAACGGACAGATTAAGGCACTAATATTATTAAAATACTATTTCAAAATACATGAAATTGTTGAATATGTGTGTACGAACGTAACACCCGAAACGATGGAATGACCCCAAACTAGAAATTCATAATGATAACATTCCATGTCAACCATTTAGATACAATTAAAATTCTAGCATAAGTAATATAAATCAAGAGACTTAGAATTTTTCCTTTCTTATTCATGCTAAGTCCTATAAAATATTTTCATAGTTAGAGAAATGCATTAATCATTATTTTGTCACTGGTTTGTTTCCGGTAAGTTAGTTACTGTCCTTGAATTCAAAACAATAGTCCTTAAAATAAATTAATTTCTCGATTAAGTAATCATATCAGAGTTAAATTGCCTGATATTGCAAAATGTGTTGCCAACTGCCTTGACTTTTAAAAGCTTTGGTTTGTTCAAGCCGTAAAGTTCGCAACTTTTGAATGTGGGCCTTTTATTAAAAAGTATTTACATACATCATGGAAAATTATTTCTGTGAGTCATGAATTCTCAGACCCTTATCTGTTCATCCTTCCTATTAAACAGATAAAAACACCTCCAAAAAATATTTATTTATAAGGAAAAAAAGCAAACCTATCTTATCTAAGTCCTGATTTTTTACTTTAGTCTAACTGTACAGTTCTGCCTAACTATAACTTAAATATACAATGAGTCAACACATGCTTAGAAAAATAGGTCTTTTTCCAAATTATTCTATTCTAGTCAATCCAAACATTTTGAAGCTCTTGAGTTCTTGAGCAAGCTAAAATTTATCAGGCTTCAAATGAAAATAAAAATTAATATATGTATTTATTAAAACTATCACACCATGATCACACAGTCATGTCATACGTAAGATTGGATTAGAAAATCAGGACAGCTGTCACTTGAAACTGCTAGAGTGAGAGGTGCTGTCAGCCCATCAGCTGACGCCATTCATAATATCTTTCTCAACTTGCGTGGATTGATTTTGACATTTACACTGAAAAGCCGGGTTCCACCATCTTACTTTAATAATAACAAATATCCAAAATTTCATAAAACTCCATACAAAAAACGCCGGTTAATTATCATTATAGTTTCGGTTAAAGTTAGGTGGTGCAACAGCCTAATATTTGTAAATGTGAAGTCCCTTTTCATACCTACTTAGACTAATTCAGAGATGGTGAACATCTGTGCCCATTTTACTAGAAATATTCTAATAGAAACATTTTTCTCTACATGTGTAGAAAACTGTTCGTCGGTGGTCTGTCATGGGAGACATCACAGGAGAACCTGCAGCGCTACTTCTCCCGGTACGGGGAGGTGATCGACTGCGTCGTAATGAAGAACAGCGAGTCTGGCCGCTCCAGGGGATTCGGATTCGTGACCTTCGCCGAGCCGTCGCTCGTCAACGTGGTCCTCCAGAATGGACCCCACCAGCTTGATGGCAGGTAAGAAGACCCCTACAGCCCTCCTGTTAATTTTAGCACTGCAATCATAAGCACTTAGGTTTTTGATGCGGTCATCTTCCTTCGCCAACCAATCTAGATCACCCCAAAAAGCGAGGTTTTTGATGCGGCCATCTTCCTACTCCAACCAATCTAGATCACCCCAAAAAGCGAGGTTTTTGATGCGGCCATCTTCCTACTCCAACCAATCTAGATCACCCCAAAAAGCGAGGTTTTTGATGCGGCCATCTTCCTACTCCAATCAATCTAGATCACCCCAAAAAGCGAGGTTTTTGATGCGACCTTCTTCCTCCTCCAACCAATCTAGATCACCCCAAAAAGCGAAGTTTTTGATGCGGCCATCTTCCTACTCCAATCAATCTAGATCACCCCAAAAAGCGAGGTTTTTAATGCGACCTTCTTCCTCCTCCAACCAATCTAGATCACCCCAAAAAGCGAGGTTTTTGATGCGGCCACCTACCTACTCCAACCATCTAGATCACCTCAAAAATCGAGCAGCCTCTAGACGGCTTCTATTATTATTAAATGTGAGTTTATGAGATTTCTATATCATGGGAAACCATAGTGTAAGCAGGCTACCCATTTAGTAGACCGACGGCCTAAAAAAGGTCATGGGAAGCACCTGGATACGGGCAGCGCAGGACCGGTGGAAATCCATGGGGAAGACCTATGCTACAGCAGAGGACGGCATTAGGCTGAAATGAATGAACATACGAGATTGTGAAGTAGTTTGACACTCAGGGAAAACATGGGATAAGTAGTTTTTTATTCCGGTTTTAGGAAACGATCCGAAATCTCGCGGGCGAATCCGTGGGTAAAAGCTAACCTGACAGATGTATCAAATTTATCAAGGTCCGGCGCCGCCAAGTGCGCTGGCACCTTTACTTTCGCCTCAATGGGCCGTATTAATAAACTGAGACGCCACATGGCAAGTTTAAAGAAGTTTCGAGATACTACGATAGCTTTGGTATTTATGAATGTTGGTCGCTTAGAAATAATGGCCTTCATAATCTCTTATTCAGTCAGAAGGGAATGTATGAATAAATTCAGACTAGAATTATCATAACACTTTCGAAAGTTCTATTTTAGACCCGTCATTCCTCTGTGTCATCATCTTTAGTGATATTGCAGAAAATGATCAGGTAAGTACTTTTTAAAATTAAAATAACCAACTATTTTTTTAAAATCATGGTCAACTTTTACACGGTAGATCTTGAAAACGATAATTTTTGGTTACTTATTTGCAAATAAAACCGATAATTTGAGTTCTAAAGGACAAATCCAATGACCCACATAGATTAAATTGTTAATACATATTTATATCAGTAAGTCGGTTTTATTGAGGTCGTGTACATGCTGTTCAAATAAGAGATGTGTGTGTTGGTATAAAGACTTCGATTGTGTCTGTTATTGGAGGAATATGCCTTTACAGTAATACTAGTCACATGGTTATTGACATTAACGACAAAATGGCAGCCCCTTTTAACACGACCGGCCGCCCCTTTGACACCGCGTACGGATAACGGCACATCAAGGTAATGTGGCACTTTAAGGAATTGTAATACGTGTTATTATGCAACGAAATGCAGTCTGATGTCTACTGACTGTACACAATCCTTTCGGAACTGTCGCCGCTTTATAAGCGCTTTATATACCTCTCCTAACGTTGATAACCTAAAACGGTTTAGTACACAAAGTGACCCAGTTCCAAAATACCAAACCGATCCACGTATATACGTTTTAGCGTTGTTGCCTTTACCGAAATAATCACGAGCACGACAGATGTCATTATTACGGACGTGGTCTGGTGACTCCGGTCGGATATTTTTGATTCGTTTTCAAGGGACGCGGTGGAAATAAAAAAATAATGATATATTTTTGTGATTTATTTCTGCTCCAGAAGACAGATACCGTTATAACTATCAGACTTGGTTATTGTTTTGTCACTAGAAATCAGCTGTTGGTTATTTTTTTGTTCATAGTAAAATGTTCGGATGCTTTCTCTTATATCAAATCGCTTCCTAAAATTTTGTTGTTTAATAATTATTTCGTGTTTTTTTAAATCTCTTTGATGGACGTCCAGTTCTTTACTGTTGCGATTATTTTTTTGGAATTGTAATTTGCATGACCCTGATTTCAACAAGATACACAAGGTCTCTGAACCGGTACTTTAATCACAGGACCCATCGTTACTCGCTTCGAGTTTTTAAATAGCGTAAGTCTACAACGACACTCAAAATTGAGCTTTGTTTATTAATACCGACCCTAAGTTCAGACGAGAAACCTAGTCTGACGTCTGGTAGATTTATAAACCCAATGTAATAAAATTTTATGGACAGACTTAATGCTCTAAGGATTTGGCGAATATAATTATTTAATTAATGATTATTATTGTTTCTAACTAATAGTCAACGAAGTTTCCTTTTACGCAATTTCAACAGCTGCAAAAATTTTGATTCATGCTTTAATAAATATAAATTCTGTAACGTGTATGTGGCGCTTACGACATAACTTAAGTCTTAACCACGAAATAGTCCGTGCCTTAAGAGTCATACGCCACGTAGCAACATGTGGATTTAATTACAAGTAATTTAGGATTATTTTTGTTCAATAAAAATCAGCGCGATTTCCGCACGTTACCTTTTGTGGTAACGACATCGGTTTTTCCTTTTATCTACTCTAAAAATAGCATAACCGAGATTGGTGTTTGAACCAAACTGTTGTTGTTGCATTTCGAAGTGTTGACGTTTTTTTTATTATCTGTCAGTAACACATACTACTGAAAACATCCAACTTATTTATAGTATTTAACAAAAACGTGAATACATTCTGCATACAATGGCTTCATACGTTAAGGTACTGTTTAGCGGATTCTTAACTATCAATTTTATTAGGAATGTTAACTTGCAACATCTCTAATGTTCTGCAATTATTCGGCATCCCGTATTTAACGCCTTCACAACATTTTTAACAAATTATTTCAACTGAATAAAAATGTTCTTATCGTGTCGACATCAAACCTACACAGTGTCAGCCCAAAACTCCGCTACAAGAGTGGCGTTGTCAACAGCATTCATCAAATCCTCCTGCGTGCAGTTGCTCAGGCACTCAGGGCACGACATCATGTAAAAATGTCACAAGTGTTTTTTTGGTATGAGTGTGACGAAAGCAAAGTCAACGACTTAAGATTTTTTAACCATTTACGGTAGATCTGTTACCATGTCTAGGCATGAATCCATGGCATATGTTTTTCCACATCCAGGCAGTGCTTTCAACTTGTTTTGTTGACTGTACGTTCAGATGTTTGTGGGATAGAAATGCGCAGGTCAGCATATACTCCTTGTTCCTGTGAACATGAGAGCCTATAATACCTGCTACAAAATCAATACAACAGATCATCATCATCATCATTTCAGCCATAGGGCGTCCACTGCTGAACATAAGCCCAATGATTTCCTGACCGGTTAGTAGCGGCCTGCATCCAGTCGGGTACAGTTTAAAAATTAAAAATAATTTTACCAGTAACTAGCATGACTCCTCGTGCCCCTTCCATTTCAACAAAGCTAAAAACGTGATTTGAACCACTGTGGCTTCCTTCGCCAACTTTGTTGTAGTTCAGAGTTCGGAGTACCTACGCAGCCCGCGACAACTTTACAAATTAAAAAGTTGCCAACATTCCACCAAGAGCTGTATTGATGACGTCAATTGTATTTTTTTCCAAGAAATAGGCACTTACGTTGGTTAAACTTAGCTTGTACACAAAATTTATGTACAAGGCACAAGCTAAATATAACCAATGGAAAAACACAAGTTAATAATACGTTTTTGGTCCATCTAAGTAAAAGCATGTGAAATTTCCGATGTAAACTCATTTACTTTTAGGTTTTGTGGTCCTTAGATGGAATTAATTTAGTGGGTAATTAAGCGTCCTTCTTTTAGAATTTTATTAAGTTTGTGGGTGAAGAAGTTTCTCAGGGGTAAGTGTAGGTAGATAATCCCTAAACTTAGATTACGTGCAGTGAAACCGAAAACAGACAGACATGACGAATCTATAAGGGTTCCGTTTTTTGCTACGAAACCCTAAAAAGCTAGTTTTTTTTAAACGGATTAGGTAATGTTATTTTTGTTTCTCGAACGCTGAAATGTAAACGTATAATTGGCATGTTATAAAATAATATTAACCACGTCGCGTGATATTTTCAATTGCTAGTCTGAAATGTTCTTAAGTTCTCCATACAAATGGAGTTCAATGGACATCATACATAATAATGTCGCTATTGTCGAAACGAACTGTAGGTACTTGTCTATATTCTCTATAGACAGCCCCTTGGTTGTTTGATTTAGAAAATCTCGCAACTGCGGTCCTTTTGTTTAGTATGCACTTTGCGTACACCCCATCCATCCGTCTGTTGTTATTGTGCGCTATAGGGGACTGATGCAGCAAAAAATCGACAGGACAGGTAATTTTTTTTATGTTTGCAAAGATTCTGGGGAAAAATAAACTTTATTTACAAGAGCATAACATGTAACTCCATACAATAAACCCCAGCACCAGCTGGGGTTTATAAACTACCAAGTTTCAACGAAAATGCAGACGTAATTGTTCTTCATCATCAAAAGTAGCGAAACACATTAATTGTTAGGCAAACTGTAATTACTGCTAGAAACGAAATCACTCGCGTTTACTGGTTTGCAATAAACGGATAAATCGTTTGTACGGTTAAGTAAAACTAGTCAGTCTTATTATGAAGCCATTTGTTTGGGAATAGTATGTCTTTTTAATGTTGTAAGATCCGCCATCTTCTCTGCCCATTCATATTCACACGGCCACGAAAGAACATTGTCTCACAGTTTTTATTTGCATCCGAGGTCGTTAGAACTTATCGGGGATTTAACATTCATTGACATTAAGATAATAATTTGTCATTATAGCTACATTATAATAAAACGATGAAAATTTCGCAAAGCAAATCTCAACCTTTGTTTGATTACTAGTGCAAACACAAAAATAACTCAACAATATTAGTTTAATTACTAAAATCATTTTCCAAACGAATGCATCATCATTGACATGATTACGTTAATTGCTTTTAAATATTTTCCTCGCCATGAAACTCGTTTGTATTGGACGAAATATTATTACTCAATTACTCTACCAAGCAACACGAAGTTTGTAATCAAATGAAATATGATATCACTTACCCCTACCAAAATAACCTGTGTCGATTATAATTTTACCGTTATTTTGATATCCGTGCACGAATAATTTTCATGCACGAATTTTAATTTCGTGGCTTTTATCGAGATTCGATTACGAGCGCCAGAGATACCATCCATATTAGGGCATGAATATCGGAATCTCGGAATCTCGTAATATCGGAATCTCGGACTGCGAGATCCGATATTTCAATTCCGATATTGAGCGACCCAATATCGTAATATCGGAATCAGGTAAAAGTTTTAATTGAGATTTTAAACAAAGTGTTTAAACTCGCCACAACCTGCCACAAAGCCCAAAGTACATGATTGGCAAAGACCACCTTTTTGTTACACTGCAAATATTTTAATATCTTTACTATTTATGGTTAATTAACTTGTTCTTAATCAATTTTAGCATCTCAACTCCCTTTCAAACATTAATTTTACTGGACTAGTTGGGATTAAGCGCTATCCATCTGTTAAAGAGGACACGTGAGATCATTATTTGGTTTTATAACCATAAAAAAAATTGGTCTTATTTATCCCAGAGGTGAGCCCAAAGTGAGGTCTTTTTTCAAGTCACTTTTATTGCTATATTATTATGTTAATCGTTTATTAAGAAATTAAATGTGTTTTTCTTTAAGGACATTTATTGGGCTTTCAAATAACACCAATATTGTTGGGGCATCATGATTGTGTCAGTAGAAACGAGTTTTCCTGTAAAACGTAGGTGGGCCGATTGCCGCCGTTGCGTTAATTTAACTTGTTCTAAATCAATTTTAGCATCTCAACTCCCTTTCAAACATTAATTTTACTGGACTATGGACCGTCAGTTCTGCGTACTATGTGCCCTGCCCATTGCCACTTCAGCTTGCTAATCCGTCGGGCTATGTCAGCGATCTTAGTTAGTTTACGGAGCTCCTCATTTCTGATTAGATCTCGTAAAGAAACACCAAGCTTTATTCTTCTCCATAGCATGTTGTGCCCTATATTCAAAGGCCACATTTACGAGCCTATATCATCACTGGTAACACACACTAATTGAAGACTTTCGTCTTCGTATTCGACGATTTAGCACTTTCTCGAAATTTTATCTAACTACCTAGCTGATCGTTTATCCGAGATAGACATACTTACTTGTCAACAATCTCGAGAATCGAGCTCCTAACCGAAACTGGGTAAGGAGTAACATGGACATTCGACATAAGATTCGTTTTTTCCATATTCACCCGAAGGCCTACCTGTTGGGAAACTCGATTAAGGTCTTCGAGCATTGTGTTAAGGTCTTTCAACGGTTCTGCCTTAGTACGCAAAACAGACGGACGATGAGGCAGCAAGGTTCTGAAGTGGAGGCCACGTACCTACCGAAAAGCGCAGCGTAGGACACATAACCACAAGGTGGACCGACGACATAAAGGTAGCAGGAAGGCGCTGGATGCAGGCCGCCACCAACCGGTCATTGTGAAAATCAGCATCGGAGCCTGTGTTCAGCAGTGGACGTCCTATGGCTGACATGATGATGATGATGGCTCGTGGTTTTGTTAGTTGTACATCGATAATCAAAAAGGAACAAATTACAAGCATATTCAAGTTTTTTACCACTCTACAATGTTTGTAACACGTGATTTGAATGACTCTAAAATTCGTTCTGCCAACATAAAACAGGGTAATATAATGAAGGAGTAAAAGTTTGTTTGATACCTGTGATTTTGCTAGTCCATATAGGCTCATTATCGGTAACCATTCATTATCAGGTGATCCGTCTGCTCGTTTGCCTCTTGTCACATAAAAAACCAAATGCAATGGATACCCATAACGTAAAAATGGTTTTAAAATACTTCAATTTTATGAAGTGCTGTTTTGTACCAAATTAAAAATTTTGATTAAAATCATTATTTTATTGTAAACAATCCAGAATTCTTACGAATATAACCAAATATTTAATTTTATAGCACACGAACTCAATTCCGATATTAATATCGGAATTCCGATATTGTGATCTAATATCGGAATCCAATATCGGAATTGAAAACCTTCCGATATTACATGCCCTAATCCATATCTTCATTCCAAAACTGCTTAATCTTTGTATTTGAGTAGAAATACAAATTCTTACATTAGTTTTAACCGTAATACGTCCACTGTTGGATAAAAGCCAAGAATTTCCATAACGGCAGATCCTGCGCTGCCCGCATCCAGGTGCTTCCTGCGAAATACAAATTGTACGCATCAATGACCAGTAGCAAAATCACATGACAATGTATGCGGGAGTAATTGAGCATGAATGTGACTTAAAACATGTCTCTGATGAGACCTTAGTCTTTCCCTGACCTCGCGCGAACTAGCATGGTTAAACAAGAGGCATATCAAATGAAGACACTTATCTTGTGTGGTATAATAGCCACTATTGAATTTTGTCCATATACCTAATCAACATGAAATCTGCCACTCCTTGCGCAGACATAGACCCTTTTTATGTTCAGTTGCTTCCACTTGACAGAATACTACGACGTGCTCCGTGTCGGTAACAAGTGTCTACGTTTGCGCAGCCCCTAAAACAATGGGCGTTTATTCCCCCTTCACTAAACCCTCTCCCTTCCACAGGACTATTGACCCGAAGCCGTGCAACCCTCGCACGCTTCAGAAGCCGAAGCGCGGCGGCGGCTACCCCAAGGTCTTCCTTGGCGGTCTGCCGTCTAACATCACGGAGACCGATCTTAGGGTCTTCTTCGGCCGCTACGGCAAGGTCATGGAGGTCGTCATCATGTACGATCAGGAGAAGAAGAAGTCCAGGGGTGTGTATTAAGAACTTGTTTATTATACTTTTTTTTAGCAGCACAAAGCAGGTATTTGACTGCAGTTGCATGATGATGAGATGCAGTTTAGGATGGTGAATAGCTGCCCTGTAAATGCCTGTTCACTCTCGCCTGAAAGTTATATGAAAACATCTAGAAAGAATGGGAGAGGCTCGTGCGGTGGCGCAAGCGTACTTGGGATGACGTAGTGGCCGTTGATCGGTTGGTCGTCCCAGGCACTGCTGGGAAGATTGAAGTCTCTGAGGACCTGCGCCATCTCGAATACAGACTGATGACTGCTCTTATTTTCGAACGCTAATGCCCGTTTTCACCATCAATCCCTAATTTTTAAGTGACCCCTATGAAAACAAAGTTCCTGTTATGTGTTACGATAGCGGTCACTTTAAAATTAGGGATTGATGGTGAAAACGGGCATAAGACTCACTTTGGGTCGCTGCGCTAGCTTAGTTAAATGATAGCTGCTACTACGTTGAAGCCGGATTTATATGTCTGATGTGTTGTATGGTGAAGCTAATGCATCAGACAGAACAGAATCGTTAATATACATTATGATAATCCACATCCAGGCAGTGCCCTCAGTAAACTTACTGTTGGTACGTTCAGATGTTTGTGGGACAGAAAAGGGCAAATAATGATTACACCTCGGTCTTCTAGTGAAAATTGAGGTATAGTTATTTCCTACAAAAATGCTGAGAATCTATCCTGTTTAGAACTCATCAGTAGATACTCATTGCCAAAGAGCACTTGTCTATGGTAATCAACCATATCGCCATCATAATATTTCATATTGTTTGACACGTTAGAGAGAGAGACAAAAATACAACGTTCTGTGGTTTGTTCTAGGTTTCGGCTTCTTGTCGTTCGAAGATGAGATGTCTGTTGAGAGAGTGACACAGGAGCATTTCATCAACCTCAACGGAAAGCAGGTTTGTCTACTTTCATTGTTATTTTAACATAAACAAAATTAATGAATTATAGTTTAGTAAAAATCATAGGTATTCACCGACATAATAAAACTCCAAATATAAAATAAATAAACTCACAAAGTCGCCTCTTACGACACCCGCGGGAAAAGTAGGGGTTGGTGACAAATGTATTCTACTCTGCCGTCACCACACGGCTTGCACACTGTAGCATCTTAAGGCCTATTCAAACCTGAGCGATATTCGCTGCCGCTGTGGGTAGAGGTACATACCACGCGGCTAGAGTACTATTACCGCATACCCACTGGGTTTTCTCTGCCGCAGACGGTAGCGAATACCGCTTAGGTCTGAACAGTATTATTACCGCATACCCACTGGGTTTTCTCTGCCGCAGACGGTAGCGAATACCGCTTAGGCCTGAACAGTATTATTACCGCTTAGGCCTGAACAGTATTATTACCGCATACCCACTGGGTTTTCTCTGCCGCAGACGGTAGCGAATACCGCTTAGGTCTGAATAGGCCTTTATGAAGTTGTAATAGTCGCTATGTCACAATAAAAATGTATATGCTGTTGTCTGTACTCAACTCACAACTATGCAAAGATTCTCAGCACCTCCAAACCTGTCCCCTAGGTGGAGAGGAGATCAAGCGTGCGGAGCCCTGCAACGATTATGATCCACAAACGATTGTATTGTTTAGTTAAAATTTTTAGGCAAAGTAGAGTTGAACACTAGCATCTTGTCATAGGCGTTATTTTGCAACAAAAATGTATGTCTGTACTGAAATCTCAACTCTTCAAATCTTAAGCACCTCCAAACCTGTTCCTTAGGTGGAGATCAAGCGTGCGGAGTCCCGTGAACATTATGATCCGCAAACAATTAATTAAAATTTTAGACAAAGTACAGATGAACACATCTTATGTAGTTGTCATAGGCGTTATTTTTGCAACAGAAATGTATGTGCCCTTCAAACCTGTCCCTTAGGTGGAGATCAAGCGTGCGGAGCCCCGTGACGGCTCCGGCAAGCTCGGCTCCGGATCCGGCGGCATGGGCGGCGGCGGCATGAGCGCGCCCGGCGACGCGCCACAGGCGGGCCAATGGGGCCCCCCGGCCGCGGCCCCCATCAACATGATCCAGGGCCACAACGGCCAAATGGGTGGCCCCCCGATCAACATGCCGATGGCTGGCCCTAACATCATGCAAGGGTAAGTTTTTGGCGAGTTTGTAGGTGTATTGAGTGGGAATTAGCGCCACAGGCGGGTCAATGGGGCCCCCCGGCCGTGGCCCCCATCCACATGATCCAGGGCCACAACGGCCAGATGGGTGGCCCCCCGATCAACATGCCGATGGCTGGCCCTAACATCATGCAAGGGTAAGTTTTTGGCGAGTTTGTTTTTGTATTAGGGAGGAATTAGAGCCTCAGGCGGGCCAGTGGGGCCCCCCGGCCGCGGCCCCCATCAACATGATCCAGGGCCACAACGGTCAAATGGGTGGCCCCCCGATCAACATGCCGATGGCTGGCCCTAACATCATGCAAGGGTAAGTTTTTGGCGAGTTTGTAGGTGTATTAGGCGGAAATTAGCACCGCAAGAGGCAAGTGGGGCCCCATTAGCATGATCCAGGGCCACAACGGCCAGATGGACGGCCCCTCGATCAACATGCCGATGGCTGGCCCTAACATCATGCAAGGGTAAGTTTTTGGCGAGTTTGTGGGTATATTAGATGGGAATTAGCGCCGTAAGCGGGTCAATGGGGCCCCCCGGCCGTGGCCCCCATCAACATGATCCAGGGCCACAACGGCCAGATGGGCGGCCCCCCGATCAACATGCCGATGGCTGGCCCTAAACATCATGCAAGGGTTAGTTTTCGGCGAGTTTGTAGGTGTATTAGGCGGAAATTAGCACCGCAAGCGGGCAAGTGGGGCCCCATTAGCATGATCCAGGCCACAACGGCCAAATGGGCGGCCCCCCGATCAACATGCCGATGGCTGGCCCTAACATCATGCAAGGGTAAGCTAATGGCGAGTTTGTAGGTGTATTGAGTGGGAATTAGCACCGCAAGCGGGCAAGTGGGGCCTCATTAGCATGATCCAGGGCCACAACGGCCAGATGGGCGGCCCCCCCTCAACATGCCGATGGCTGGCCCTAACATCATGCAAGGGTAAGTTTTTGGAGAGTTTGTTGGTGTATTGAGTGGGAATTAGCACCACAAGCGGGCAAGTGGGGCCCCATTAGCATGATCCAGGGCCACAACGGCCAGATGGGCGGCCCCCGATCAACATGCCGATGGCTGGCCCTAACATCATGCAAGGGTAAGTTTTTGGAGAGTTTGTTGGTGTATTGAGTGGGAATTAGCACCACAAGCGGGCAAGTGGGGCCCCATTAGCATGATCCAGGGCCACAACGGCCAGATGGGCGGCCCCCGATCAACATGCCGATGGCTGGCCCTAACATCATGCAAGGGTAAGTTTTTGGCGAGTTTGTAGGTGTATTAGGGGGGAATTAGCGCCACAGGCGGGCCAGTGGGGCCCCATTAGCATGATCCAGGGCCACAACGGCCAGATGGGCGGCCCCCCATCAACATGCCGATGGCTGGCCCTAACATCATGCAGGGGTAAGTTTTTGGAGAGTTTGTAGGTGTATTAGGGGGGAATTAGCGCCACAGGCGGGCCAGTGGGGCCCCATTAGCATGATCCAGGGCCACAACGGCCAGATGGGCGGCCCCCCGATCAACATGCCGATGGCTGGCCCTAACATCATGCAAGGGTAAGTTTTTGACGAGTTAGCGAGTTTTAGGTCCACTAGGGGTGAATTGGCGACGAAACTTCAGACTTTCTAATTACTGAAACAAATATCGAAACTCAAATCGAACCCAAGCAATATCATACAAA
This sequence comes from Ostrinia nubilalis, assembly GCF_963855985.1. Taxonomy (NCBI): domain Eukaryota; kingdom Metazoa; phylum Arthropoda; class Insecta; order Lepidoptera; family Crambidae; genus Ostrinia; species Ostrinia nubilalis. The sequence goes on from NC_087103.1 coordinate 13,214,062, forward strand.
GAATACAGTAGTAGTAGACTTTATAGGTACCTAAACAGATTGTTGCCTTTCATAAGTAGCTGCAGTAAAAAAGACTGATTTTTATTAGCTTGGAAACCTAGATTACTTATTTCTTATCTTATGTTATCTTGATTGAAGTCTTGAATATTTATGAAATTATATTTAGAAATTAATCACACTATTTGAATGGAAAATTTGATTAATCAGATAACATGACAAACAAAGTATGAGTATCTTTTATTGCAATTTTATTGAGCACAAAATGACAGACAATCCACATCCAGGCAGTGCCCTCAGCAGACTTACTGTTGGTACGTTCAGATGTTTGTGGGACAGAAAAGGGCAAATACATAAGATCTCTTGTTCACATGGACATTTGAGTTGACCTATTTGCAACACACATTAAGAATACGAGAATTTCTAGAATATCGACCTGCTTGCACACAGCGAAGGACTTGCTTCTTATCAGAAAGTATTGCGGCAAACAATACAGTAATAGGCCTATGTTTGATCATAAAGTCTGTCACCAGTCAGAACCCTGGGCGGATACTTATCCCTTCACTCGTCTGTCTACACACTACAGGGATTCCAAATCCAAAAGATTGTGCCTTTCGTACACATTGAAGTTGTCCCTCAAATAGTGCCTATCACTATTTGAGGTTGGTTCTATACGGACACGTCTCCCGGTCACGCTACTTGAGTCTCATCATCATCATCATCATCATCATTTCAGCCATAGGACGTCCACTGCTGAACATAGGCCTCCCCCAATGACTTCCACATCGCACGGTTGGTAGCGGCCTGCATCCAGCGCCTTCCTGCTACCTTTATCAGGTCGTCGGTCCACCTTGTGGGTGGACGTCCTACGCTGCGTTTTCCGGTACGCGGCCTCCACTCCGGAACCTTTTTGCCCCATCGGGCGTCAGTTCCGCGTACTATGTGCCGTGCCCATTGCCACTTTAGCTTGATAATCCGTCGGGCTATGTCAGCGACTAGTTCGTTTACGGATCTCCTCATTTCTGATTCGATCTCGTAAAGAAACACCGAGCATACCCCTCATAGCACTTTAGTCTCAAACATGATATACTCAACGTCCATTATCCTACAGCTACTAAGGACATGATATACTCAACGTCCATTATCCTACATAAATATAAATAAATAAATAATAAATAAATCTTTGGACAACTTCACACAGCGCCAGCTAGCCCCAAAGTAAGCAACTTAATGCTTGTGTTATGGATGCTAGCTTAACGGATATACTACTTATATACTTTTTTTTTTTTAATACATAAATATTATACATAGTCGCACCCAGACCCGTCACAGAAATTAAAATTCATCATTTCAATTTCTGCCCAGCCGGGAATCGAACCCGGGACCTCTCGGCATAGTAGTCCGTTCTGAACCACTACACCAAACGGCCGACTACAGCTATACAGCTACCAAGGCTCTCCTCATTTCTGATTCGATCTCGTAAAGAAACACCGAGCATACCCCTCATAGCACTTTAGTCTCAAACATGATATACTCAACGTTCATTATCCTACAGCTACCAAGGCTGGGGCACGTCTCCAGGGCAGACGTCGTATGCGGGCTACGGCGCAGCGGGCGCGGGCGCGGGCCCCGGCAACTACCAAGGTTGGGGCGCGCCCCCGGCGCCCCAGGCCCCGCCTCACGCGCCCGCCTGGCCCGCCACCAACAACTACACGCAGCACACGCAGCCGCCGGCCCAGGGATACGGCAGCTACGGTATGTAGACTCTTTGATTAACGTGTAGCCCTAGTACTTTTGCAGGATTACAGTTGGAAAGTGGAGTTAGTTTTCTTTCTTAACTACTCCTCGACGCGCGTGTAGCCCTAGTACTTTTGCAGGATGACAGTTGGAGAGTGGAGTTAGTTTTCTTTATTAACAACTCGACGCGCGTGTAGGCATAGTGTCTTTGCCCCAGAAAAGACCAACGAATAGTTGTTGACTGTGTGCCTTTAGTTACTTTTGCCACCCCTCGACACGCGTGTAGCCCTAGTACTTTTGCAGGATGACAGTTAAGCGTAGTTAGTTTTCTTACCAACTCTTCGATACGCGTGTAGCCCTAGTACTTTTGCAGGATGACAGTTTTAAAGTGGAGTTAGTTTTCTTTCCAACTCTTCGAAATGCGTGCAGGCCTAGTATCTTTGCCCCAGAAAAGACGAACTGTCGACGGTCGCCCGTATTCACAAACATTACTATGAGGTCTCTTAGTGCGCGTGAACGCATAGGGTGACACATGAACCATTCACAGAACTCTATTCAACGCTTTGCGTTCGATTTTCTGATTTACTTAAGCAAGCATCGTTTGTGAATTCGGGCGTATGTGTCTTTAGTTACTTTTGCCACCCCTCGACACGCGTGTAGCCCTAGTACTTTTGCAGGATGATAGTTGTAAAGTGGAGTTAGTTTTCTTACCAACTCTTCGATACGCGTGTAGCCCTAGTACTTTTGCAGGATGACAGTTGGAGAGTAGAGTTAGTTTTCTTACCAACTCCTCGATATGCGTGTAGCCCTAGTACTTTTGCAGGACGACAGTTGTAAAGTGGAGTTAGTTTTCTTATCAACTCCTCGAAATGCGTGCAGGCCTAGTACTATTGCAGGATTACAGTTGTAAAGCGGAGTTAGTTTTCTTACCAACTCTTCGAAATGTGTAGTAGTAGTACTTTTGCAGGATGACAGTTAAGCGTAGTTAGTTTTCTTACCAACTCTTCGATACGCGTGTAGCCCTAGTACTTTTGCAGGATGACAGTTAAGCGTAGTTAGTTTTCTTACCAACTCCTCGATATGCGTGTAGCCCTAGTACTTTTGCAGGACGACAGTTGTAAAGTGGAGTTAGTTTTCTTATCAACTCCTCGAAATGCGTGCAGGCCTAGTACTATTGCAGGATTACAGTTGTAAAGCGGAGTTAGTTTTCTTACCAACTCTTCGAAATGTGTAGTAGTAGTACTTTTGCAGGATGACAGTTAAGCGTAGTTAGTTTTCTTACCAACTCTTCGATACGCGTGTAGCCCTAGTACTTTTGCAGGATGACAGTTTTAAAGTGGAGTTAGTTTTCTTACCAACTCTTCGACACGCGTGTAGCCATACTACTTTTGCAGGATGACAGTTGGAGAGTGGAGTTAGTTTTCTTTCTTAACTACTCCTCGACGCGCGTGTAGGCCTAGTATCTTTACCCCAGAAAAGACGAACGAACAGTTTTTGACTGTGTGTATTTAGTTACTTTTGCCACCCCTCGACACGCGTGTAGCCCTAGTACTTTTGCAGGATGACAATTGGAAAGTGCAGTTAGTTTTCTTACCAATTCTTCGATACGCGTGTAGCCCTAGTACTTTTGCAGGATGACAGTTGTAAAGCGGAGTTAGTTTTCTTACCAACTCCTCGATACGCGTGTAGCCCTAGTACTTTTGCAGGATGACAATTGGAAAGTGCAGTTAGTTTTCTTACCAACTCTTCGACACGCGTGTAGCCATACTACTTTTGCAGGATGACAGTTGGAGAGTGGAGTTAGTTTTCTTTCTTAACTACTCCTCGACGCGCGTGTAGGCCTAGTATCTTTACCCCAGAAAAGACGAACGAACAGTTTTTGACTGTGTGTATTTAGTTACTTTTGCCACCCCTCGACACGCGTGTAGCCCTAGTACTTTTGCAGGATGACAATTGGAAAGTGCAGTTAGTTTTCTTACCAATTCTTCGATACGCGTGTAGCCCTAGTACTTTTGCAGGATGACAGTTGTAAAGCGGAGTTAGTTTTCTTACCAACTCCTCGATACGCGTGTAGCCCTAGTACTTTTGCAGGATGACAATTGGAAAGTGCAGTTAGTTTTCTTACCAATTCTTCGATACGCGTGTAGCCCTAGTACTTTTGCAGGATGACAGTTGGAGAGTAGAGTTAGTTTTCTTACCAACTAATCGACACACGTGTAGCCCTAGTACTTTTGCAGGATTACAGTTGTAAAGTGGAGTTAGTTTTCTTACCAACTCTTCGATACACGTGTAGCCCTAGTACTTTTGCAGGATGACAGTTGTAAAGTGCAGTTAGTTTTCTTACCAACTCTTCGAAATGCGTGTAGGCCTAGTATCTTTGCCCCAGAAAAGACGATGTTCGTTCGTCTTGACTGTGTGCCTTTAGTTATTTTTGCCACCCCTCGACACTCGTGTAGCCCTATAGTACTTTTGCAGGATGACACAGTTGGAGAGTGGAGTTAGTTTTCTTACCAACTTGACGCGCTTGCAGGCCTAGTATCTTTGCCCCAGAAAAGACGAACGAACAGTTGTTGACTGTGTGTCTTTAGTTACGTTCTTTCTACCTTCGTAGGGTGATGAAGAAAAGATGCAGATTAATTAGTTTTTTTACCAACTCCTGGACATGCGTGTAGGCCTAGTACCTTTGATCCTGACGGCGGTTCCCAATAGATTTCCTACCAACACCTCGACGCGCGTATTTTTTCCCAGAATAGGTGGACGAAAAGTTTCACAGCGATTGCTATTAGTTACTCTTGCCACCCCTCGACACGTGTACCTTTGCACTTTACAGGGTTTTAACACAAAGTTGCAGAGTGGAATTCGTTTTCCTACTACCTTCTTGACACGGGTGTGGCTATAGTACCTTTGCAGGATGTGGACGAACAATTGCAGACAGCGGTTAGGAGACCGTGTTGTCGACTGAATAGCATGCCATAATGAATGTGTTAGTACGAACGCGATTTTACAGGATTTTACAGAAAAATTAGGTCTTCGGTTTTTCTTTGCCTCTACAATTCACTGCCGACGACTTTAAGCGATCATAGGTCATAGTCATACGATTTTTAATCAAACTAGTATACCTTGATTTTTTAGAATCCAGCAGAGATGTAAACAAACACTTTCATACACAATTACACCATAATCACTTACGTGTTCATAATATCATACACATTATTTAACAAGCCCATGAAACCAACTTTATTTTCACGTTTATACAAGTTTGAAATCAATCTTTGAAACAAATTATTTTAGCAAAATACGTGGACGATGAAAATTTGTGAGACTTGTCAAATTGACTTGACGTTTAAAATCATGTGTTATCTCCATATTGTCTATGACTTGTCTCTGATACATCGAGTGCTGTAACCTGTGAGTCATAGACAATAATCTGTAAATTTAATCGATATTATTTTAAGTATTCACTTATTCCGATTACTGATTAATTTTAAATAAAAAATATACGATACTTTGTTTAGTATTCCAGCGATAACTTCGACAATATTGGAGATAACGTAAAATTATTTTTCTATAGCCTGACCAGGAACATAAAAACCCTGGCATAGAGGCGCGTCAATTGCATTTGATAGTGCAACACTGAGTACAGTCGTACCTGTGTTAAATTAATAGGCTAACTTTATGTATCAGGATTCAGAATTACGGGCTAATTTGATATTTTCATAAATTAACGAAAAAATATTATTATAGGTAACCTGGTTTAAATAAATTAAATGAAACCATCAATCGAGCTAGTAGGATTTATTTTATTAATCATCAATAATAAAATTCAGAACTTGAATATTCAACTGCAATGTCTGCTAAGAACGCTTCAAACTCGGTACTTCTTTCCCAATTCCATAAAATTCAACACTTAAAAAGTGACAAAAAACTTTAAAATAGGTAGTTGAAACAAACCACAGCTAATTTTCATAGTTGACTGTACTATACGATAAACATGTCAGTCAATTTGACAACCTTTGTCGGAAACATTATTCAATGAAAATATTGTCCGAACCCTTAGTATTTCTCTTCGACAAATACTTTAACACATTGTGAACCACTTTTCTTTCACGACTATAAAAAGATTTTAGCAATATATTCACAAAATCAATTGCGCACATTTAAAATAAAGTTTGTTTACACTATGACAGCAATAAACTGACATGCAAGGTGACATTATAATGAAGTTTTCAGTTACTGTTGCCATTAAAAGAAATTAGTACCATTAGTTTTCCGCAACATGGCGAGGGTTTTTATGTTCCTGGTCAGGCTATACTTTTAGTGTATACTTTTTCGGAGTCAGTTTAATTTTTAGTCGGTTTTATTTCAACGAAATAATTTTACTTTTTTATGCAATTATGCTTACGTATTGTTCCATTGCTTATTTTCCTATATAAGTTAATAAAATAAAAGAAAATAAAAATCTTCTCTCAATGAGGGTTTTCGCGATTGAAATTTCCGCCAGATGGCAATACGTAGACGCGAGGCCCAAATGCTGCGTGATTGGTGGATTTTGACATATCTGTCAATGTCATGTCAAAAATAACCAATCATGCAGCATTAGGACCTCGCGTCTACGTAATTACGTATTGCCATCTGGCGGATTTTTAAAACCCTCATTGATAGCATCTTAAATTACCTCCCTAGCGGAATAGAGCAACAAAGAACTGAGCGAGCGAGATGTCACTAGTAGCAACACTGTCAAACAGAACTTTTTGCAACTATTTGAAGTTTAATAACTTTACGGATATCATTGATTGTTTTACTGTCCAGTGTGTTTTTTGATTACATCTGTGCATACAGTTTGTTTCCTGTTCTCGAAAATTTCATAATCAGTTCAAATTCAATGTTGCGACTTTGTTGCATATTTTTAGTATTTTGACGATCACCCGGCGATGATACGCAAGTACTACAATATTTCACTTCGCGATTAAGGAGAGGTTTTGTCGCATCACTAGTTCACAGACTAAAAATATTTTTGTCAGTTGGCCATTTTTGATGACATTTCTGCTGATTTCTAAAAATCTTTTACAACGGTGCCGAGCTACAAATCGTCGTTCCATTTCAACCGAAAATAAAATTCCTTCGAAAGTATTCGACATAAATCAATGAACCCGCGCATTCGTGATCGGCCTTCATTTAATATTTAGCTCCGCCGCTGACGTTTGGACATCCTTACACGGTTTGAATCAGCTGATTGTTATTTTTATACATAAATGAAGATTCGTGTATATCTACAATTTGGTTTGTATGTGTAGCACTCGTATTCACAAACAATGAAAGTAACACACGCTCGAAAATATCCCCGCGATTGGACGAAAATGACATTGTAATACATTGTTTCTGAATATGGGTGCGTCTTTCCACATCCAGGCAGTGCCTTCAGCCACTTTGCTGATGGTACGTTCAGATGTTTGTGGGATATAAATGCAGATTAGCATATACTCGTTCTCCGCGTGGGGAAGTGAGTCTACAAGATTTGCTACATTATTATATTTGTGGAATTTGAGACATGTTCTAGTTGTTCCGGTACCTAAATGTTTGCGTTATATGCGTGCGATATCTGTAGTTATTCTAGATAAACTATTAGTTAATGGCTGCTGTAATAAAAGAATTAACGCTCATAGAGCCTAGCCATAGTAAACGTAGATAGCTCATAATGTGTGACGTCGTTATCATTCATACACTAAACAAAGAAAGGAAAATCACATAACTTCATACAAAAAAGGGTCTGGGGTTTTGCTCCATGGTTCCCATGGTCTACTTTGATACGAAATCACAGTCCTCAATGGTTTACATGAGGCTTGTCTGTGTTATAAGTATATCTTGATGATCTGCCAGATCTATCCACTTCACAATCAGTTCAAAATGTTGTTCTCCTGTGATGTCTATTCCGGCACAAAGAGGCCTTGTATCTACCCAAAAATAATTTTGTTTTGTCGATGTGACATTTAAAGAACTATGGCAACTTCTCAAACTAAAATAGTGCTGAGTTGGCGCAGTATTTAACTTTCTATTTGAAAGATTGTAAAAACTTCTTGAAATTGGAGTAGACACGCCCATCTGGAAAAAAAACATTGACCAAATAAAAATAAGTTTTACTAAATTCTCGAATACAAAAAATATGAGTCTGACAATATTAGGGAAAGTGGTTGAAAATCAACTTATAATAATGCGGCTTGATCAACCAATACATCAATCAAAATCGTTAACGAAATGGCTACATAGACGTTAAAATAGTCTCAGAACCGAATTTGCTATGATTCTTTGTGTCATGCCGCCATAGTAGTCCACGTACGGTGTTTCGTTACGTTACGTTTCCTATTTTCTTCTGATTAATTTCGTTGCGGGTCCAATGACAGTTTAACTTTCCCCGGGACAAACTTGACCTTCACTAGTTGAGTTTTTATTGGCGGTCAAGCTGTAGATCCTGGCTACACAGGAGTTGCAGTGGTGGGAAAGAGGTAGGAATAGTCCCGTACGGTGTTTCTCACGCCCCGTCACGTTACAGCTACATAGACGTTACAATAGTCTCAGAACCAAATTTCAAATTCAAATTCAAATTTTTTATTGCATATTAAGTTAGCATATTAGGGAATAGGGAAGGTGGTTGAAAATAATAATGCGGCTTGATCAACCATAAAGCAATCAAAATCGTTAACGAAATGGCTACAAATGGCCGAATTTGCCATGGTTCTTTGTGTCATGGCGCCATAGCCCACGTACGGTGTTTCGCATTACACTCGCGAGACTAACGCCCCGTCACGTTACAGCTAACTACAGCTCGGCGCCAGCGGGCGCGTCCGCCGGCGGCAGTTGGACCAATTGGAACATGCCTCAAAACTCCAACTCCACGGGATCAGGTACTTTAGATTCACACGGGTGTTTAACACGGTGGCCCGAAAGTTGTGCCTTGCGGAAGTCTTTGAGGTACCTGAATCAAAGCGTACGATTTGAAACGGTTTAAAACGCGTCGGATAGGTTTTCTGGTTAGGTAATAAAAACGTACTACCCCATAGGTCTTAAGGCTTCGTCAATTAGAACGCGCTAAAGCGTTAGCGTGACGTCGCGCTATAGCGCTGAATTGTGTTGGTAAGATGTGGATAGTTGCATGTCAAACAGCGCCAGCGTTAGAACGCTGCGACAGTGTTGCATACTGCTAGCGCCAGCGCTGTATTTGAAATGAAACTATCCACATTCTACCAACATTATTCGGCGCTATAGAGTGATGTACGGCTAACGCTAGTGCGCTAGGTACGCGTTCTATTTGGCCAAGCCTTTGTCGATCAGCGGATTTTTTGGGATCAATCATTATCACGTATTCGATTATCAGTGTTTAGGCATCCCAATAATTGACTGGCATAAGATGTGTTTCGTTGGGTACCATCAAGAGAGGGGACTAGTCTCTGGCCTTCCACTCGACACAGCTCCTCGGGTCACCCTGTATAGCGGCTTAGAGGTTAGAACGCGCGTTAGATACACATTAACAGAAAACTAACCACAATATTGATCTTAGAATGTTTAGTACCCCACGGTGGTCGTGTACCTTTTCGATAATATCAATAAATCGAGACGTTAGCGTATGTTTCAACTATACTATAAATTACCTGTCCCACTGCTAGGCAACTATCTAGATTTTCTCCGGTCACATTTATAAAAAATTCAACACTACTTTTTTGAGCAGTTTTTATCTGTTGTTGCCCAGCTATGAGACAGTGTAAGCGAATGAGTAAAACTATTAATAATCTATTTAGATAGATTCTGTAATAATTATTCTAATAGCTAAATAATTAAAATTAGATATAGACACGATCGTAATCGTCGTTTAGTTAACAATATAATAAATTCATGACGTTTTAAATTTAAAACTTATTCAATGAAGTGCAAAAGGTCATACGGCCAATGTTACACTCAACGCTGTATTGTTAGCTAAGCGATGTTTTGTCAAATACTTCTTTGTGCTAGTAGACAGGCTGTTCTGATCTAAGATATTATTACTGCTTGTTAACCGAATGCGAAAGCAATATGTTAGCAACCGAGATGAGCAGATGTACCGTGCCCTTATTATTATGGTGCCGAAGAAAACGTAATCAATTAGCTCACTAGTTGGCGCCACTGGCGAGTGACAGGATCTTTCTCTACAGTGGCGCCACCCGAATACTTACAAAAACGATTCGGCGCTCATCAGTTGGCGTTACTCTCTTAGCCTCTAGCCAGTGACAATACTTTTCAGTGCTGCCACAGTGCCAACTGGCGAGCGCAAATTCTGTTATTTCATGTAACCAGCATCTGAACAGCCTGTCTAACTACATACTTATAGATCGTTTCATGATGACGCGCCCCAACAATTTTTGGTCAAGGGAAGCGCGGGGTGCGGGAGTTTGATGCGAGCAATTCGAGCGTCATTATTGTAGTGTGCGTGTGCACTCATGGATAGCTCTCAAGCATTAGCGGAAGAATGGTAGGGCGCGTCTTCGTGGCTGACACGATCTATAGAAGTCTTTGTTTTGTGTTTATATGTGGTTGAGCCATGCCAGTATCTAACTTATCCCCTCCACAGGTTCGTACGTGCCGCTGTCCGAAGGCGGCGAGATGTATGGCCGCGGCGGAGCGGGCGGCGGCGCTGCGCAGCCTCCGCTGTCCGCCGCGCTGTCCTCCGCAGCGCTGTCCAAGTCGTCGTCCGCCGACTACTCCACGTACCAGCAGTACCCGCCCGCTTACCAGCAGGACCAGGTACACCACCAGCCACACCCGCCACACTCGCACACGCCACACAACGAGTATTGAATGTAACGGGAGAACGCTGAGAGGGTTGATAATGTGATCGTTAACTTTTATTGTTGGAGCAGAACGAAATATGTAAAACGAACTTTGTAGACGTGCAGCCTACAACAAGCACAGTCATCGTCAAATAGTACGTGACACCCAAAGTAGCCAAAAAGTCACTACACATCCTTATTCCAATAAAATTGCAACAAAGATGACTGTGTTGTGAACTTTTTAGCTACTTTCGGTGCCACGAATTATTTGAAGCTGACTGTCGCAGCAGAGTAAATACAAATGAGTAGGTTATCTTCATAGAAACGCACCGAGCGCGGAAGTATGTGAGCGCGCCAATATACTTATGCGGCGCGCACTGACAAAATTCTAATCCACGCTAAATTTTGTCAGTGTGTGCGTGCGCGCCGCATACGTATTGGCTCGCTCACATACAAACCGCGCCCGGTGCGTTTCTATGAAGATAACCTACTCATTTGTATTTACTCTGCTGCGACAGTCAGCTTCAAATAATTCGTGGCACCGAAAGTAGCTAAAAAGTTCACTACACATCTTTGTTGCAATTGGAATAAGGTTGTGTAGTGACTTTTTGGCTACTTTGGGTGTCACGTACTATTTGACGATGACTGTGCTTACGAAGACTAATTTCTATTATTATCTTCTGACCAGACTGGCACCTAATCAGAGTTACAGTTGAAACTTGAGCAAAGTTTTTGGTGTAACCTCTGACATACTGGTCTTAGGTGCGTATTACGGAATGAAGTTCAAAACTAGATTACGTTCTCAGCATAGATTGCGACTTTTGATTGGTTGGATTTGAATATTAAGATCAATAAAATGGTTGAATCTGTGACTGAGATTTAATTGAGTTTTGAGCGTCGTTTTGTAATGCGGACCTTGGTCTGTGGTCGTGTCAAACAAAATGGCAGCAAGTGACGCATCAATTTCTTTGAGTCACAATATTATCAACTTTTAATTCGCTCCAATAATTTTATCACATTGTTTACACTCTCGGCTGTTTCCGAATCACACTTACAGTTACGCCGTCTTATGACGTCAGATAAATCTGTAACGTGCAAACTATTATCTCTAAACTCGTTATGGTAATATCCATATTCAACACTTGTTTCAAAGTTAAACGCTGTCATTTCAATTCAAGTTCTAATGTGTTCTTTATCTTACGTCATTTGGTGATGCGGTACACTCTAAATTCCAAAGGAACACTCATCTCGATCTATAATGAACCTAACAAGATTAGAAGATGCGTGTTTCTCTTACCGTTTGCTTATCTAATGAATTAAGCAAATAAAAGTTATTTTTAATGTTAATTTTAAGAAACTAATAAATAATACGCCACACATGCAGAGAAGTAGAGGGACATACGATCAGAGATGATAAACGTGCGGTTTAGTTCTTGTGTAATCCACATTAGTTTCATTCACTAGAAGTATTTAGCTATAGAAAAGTCCTGTCGACAAGTAGACGGCTTTTGTTCTGTAGCGCAATAGAATTTATTATCTCTGACGTAATAGTGACACGTCACCATGAACATGCCATTGAAGGAAACACGCGTGCTGGAACTATTTGTAAAACAATAACCATTATTTATGAATAGTTCCACATGTTCAGCATCGTGATAATAATATGCATCGATTTGTGGTTTGAAGGTTATTGCTGGAAGTGTATCTGAAACTACCTAATATTCTAAAATATACTTTCATAAGATCGAGGCAGAATCAGGACACTTTAGGTAATGGTGAATGTGCTTGTAAGCTTGACTGGTTAGCTCTTTACAGTTCTTATTAGCACATTGACTAAACCGACTAAGATCTTAAGAGCGCATCGATAAAAACTTGATATTGAACTTTAAAGAAAGATTGTTTATCGATACGCGCTTACAAAGCTATCTGGAATAAACATGGTGTGGGTAAAGGTTAATGCTAGACCTTACAGTTTTACAATCATCTTAGTAATGCAAGTGGAATGTTTTTACTGGCACAGTGAATACATCTACGGCGTTCGTTGGAGATGTGTTCACTGTCTGGATTGAGAGTTATCATGCTTTTTTATTATTTTATATTTTTATATCATTTGGGTCACAGTATCGTGTTTCAATTTTCTAATCATTCCGTATTAATCTCATTTTTCATTATAATCCGTAGTAAATCATGGCACGTGAAGTGTTAATTATCTTTCATTAATCATTCGTATTATTTGTTCCAATTAAAGAAATATTAATTCAGTTTTTGAACATGCTTGCTTGCATTAAACCACGATTTTGACATTCTTGTTTGAATCTCCAACTAAAATCCATTTCAAGAATGCGCATGTAACTTTCACAGCGTTACAGTAACTTATTAGTATTCTATTTGGAATATTTGAGACACGATCTGTGTTAGCGGGTCGCGGTGCGAGTACATAACAGTTAACACTGGCAGTAACGGAGCCTGCTGACGCTACTGACGTAAGGTCAGCAAGATCCCATTGTGATGACTTGACATTGTTACATGGAAAGCGCTCATTTTCATTCTGCACCGCTTTCCATTACACAATTGGCATCGATCGCAAACAGTCAACCACCTATTTCTTGGATTACGTGCGAGCACAATAAAATTTTATCACTTTCAATAAACACAAACAAAAACTAATAAACACGATAACAATCCAAGAGATAGTTGTTTTTTACAACGCATAGTAATGCTATAGAAACATTTAATGCATCTTAAAGTACAGCCAAGTTGATTACTGTTATAATGTATTATTTGCTCAATCCTCGGGGCTTGCATCCTATCCCTAAATCCCGTTTCTGCTCAGCTTTTTATTTTGTTTTCCCCTGCATCCCTATCCTTGTTTGCCGTGGTTTATGTACGATCGCATGAATGGAGTGCCCTTTCAACGTGAGCGAACGATCGAATGGTATTTCCGAATGAACTCAGTGGCTCCACCTTTCCTCTGTTCGATTTGGTTGTACTTTGGTGATTGTTTGCGATTCACGAGTGAATGGTGCGAATATACCGACCATTGGTGAGCGAGTGAAATTCAGCGAAAACATTCCATTGAATGCAAACAGTACATACCGAATGCGGCTGAAATGCAGCATGAGTTGATAGAAGTTAGTTTGCCTCCCTGCATCCGTGTGCCGTGTTCCGATATGCTTGTTATTTGGTGTCCGACGACGCGTCCACTTCTCTGCATGTTTTCAGTGGCGAGATTCGATGTGCGATGTCTTTTTGATTTTGAGAGCTATGCTGCGGTTCATATGACGCGGCGCTCCACGAATCAAGCCGCGCCGAGATAGTTGACAGTCGCTCCGCACTATCCATAGTGAAAAATCAAGAAGATTAGTGTTGTTATCAAGTTTCGCTGAAGGTCTCTCATCACCGCCCCTCCCTTCCCGCCCATCCCGGCTGTCTCTTCATCCGCCCTCGGGGATATTCACACGCTTTGGTCCATTTTCACGCGCTGCGCTACTTACATAAATCTGCTAAGATCGGACTTGTGGCGAGTGGGACTTTATGTCGTGTAATTCTTCTTTTCCAGTTGGTCGATCAGGGCCCACAAGAGTGGCTCCTCCAGAAAGACAATTAGACATAAGGGCGGGTTCGGATGAGGGAATGTCGCGAAACACTGGTAATTTCTCACTATGGACGGTTCGATTATGCGACGATAACACGCGCGCCCATCAAAAAGCCATCGCATCGCACTAGATATAAGCTTACCTTAGTTCCATTCGATATCCATATCGCCTAACTGTAGCCGTGCGAGATGACTCAAGCTCTTGTCTCATCTCAACACTTGTAAATTGGCATTTAAAGTACAAATTAGTAAAATTTGGATTTTCTCATATTGTTACAGGTTCATTAATAGTTAATTTAATCGATAAAATTAATATTAAGAGCTGTACTTTAAGTGTTCCACAATCAGAGTATATCGAGCATTCTGTTAAATGTAACCGCAGGTCGTTTTTGACTGTTCGAAATAAGTTAACGAAACAATCATGGGGGCATCAAGTAATGCGGCCTCTCGACAGCGATATCGCTCTTTATTTGACTTGATGAAATAAAAATCGTGTAAATTGCATTGTCTGGCCTCATTTCGATCCTCCATGAGCTTTCGCGTGCCTAGGGCTCCTCGTACGGCGGGTCGCGCTACGCCGGCGAGTACCACGCGCCCTCGTCGCAGCCGCCAGGTGTGCACCATCCGCACCACGCGCCCAAACACTTCGCCGGCGAGTTTAGCAAGGAGTGGCCGGCCGCGTAACCGCCGCTCGTCCGCCGCTTCCTCACTCACACACCACTCACCAAGCGCTGACCGAGAACGTATACGAATGCCGATTTCTATTCAATGACCGATAGAAATCGCATCCACGATCTCTTCAGCCGTTGATTCGTATCCCGCGAGCATATGCATATACGGTCTCCGCGCGACACACCCGGTTTACACGATCACTTCACGCGAGCGAACGCAATCGCTGTCGATAGCGACTGAGTTTACACAATGCAACCTAATTTAATTTAGAAACGACTGCGTTTACGCATTTTTGAGACCTATTTAGGCGTAAGTCACCGGTGACTGCATTGACACAAACCCACACGCGTAATTAAGGAGTTAATTTTAATAATTAAAATTATATAAAAAGTAATAGTGTAACGATGACAATCAGGCTATTTAGATATTTTGTAACACGTAGCTCGTCGAATAATTTTTGTAAGGTTTCTATCGTCTAGAACTCGCGAACTTGCGTTTATTTTTGATCGAACGAATGACGCCTTTAACTTTGACATTTGACTAAAGAAGGTTCTTGATATTATCCACTTGGCCCGTTTTCGCGACCGCTCCTCGCTGAGACGTCGAGTCGTGTACACGAGTACACGTTTTTATATTAACTTTGCTTTTATTCTATTTGGATGTGGGCTTGAATGGTTTATTTTATTTGGATATCTTTTCTTTCGAGAGTTTTAAAAATGATTTCTTTTAATGGTATATTGATGATGGCGCGAGGGCGACGGCAGTCGCGCGTTTGACAGACTCCATAATGAGCCCCGCTTAGGGAAAATGACCTAAATAAACATAATTAAGTGAATAACTTGTATAAATATTTGGTATATATATGGGTATGTATGTTTAATATTAGAATTTTGGTTATTTACCACAACCCTAGGATTTAGGAAAATGGTAGGGATGTAATGAAATAATTATGTGTTAATATTTAACAAAACATAGTATGACTGAACGTATTATAATATTATAATTTTTTCCCGTTATTTCGGAAGGGAACAATCTGTATAAATATATTCGTAATTTTAATTTGTTTTCTAATATGCATTTTAGTTTTTTATCGCAATTTTAAGTTTATAGTATGGAATTTATACTTTTAATGAATTAAATTAACCTGCCAAATTGTTAAAACGAGCAAAGGATAATGTATGTTAAGTAAATGAAGCTCAAGCATTTAGGATATAGTTGGGTGTCGCTCCGCTCCCCTCCCCGGGCCCTTGTATATATACTTACTTGTGTGTAAAGCATAATTTTAATCAATTCTCTCGTCACATAGTCTTAAAGTTTTAATTTATGTGATCGCCAAATATTTTTAAAACTGTATAGAGCTTCGGAAGGCCGCCGCGGCCGTTAGTGGTATCATGCACACAGTGAGTTTAATTTAAAATAACATTATAGATTAAATTAATCTTCGTCCTTGCAGTATCGATCTGTATATACCGGGCGTTTGACTGATTAAAAATTAATGATATTGCTAAGAGACGATCTCAGGCCGCCTGCAGGCCTCGTTGTATATCGTAGATTACGGTACTGATAGAGCCGCTCCCGGCGCTCCTTTAAGTTTAGTGCGGCAATCCAGCGCCGCGTCGATAAGATTTGTTATAAATGTTTTAATAAATAGATGAATTGTTGATTACATTGAATGCATAATTTGATTAGAATAGGGTTATTTAAGATCGCTCCATAAGTAAAGTATAATTTATCTACGAGAAATAATGTGAGGTAAGCAAATTTATAAGTGACGGGCCCGTCGAGGGGAGCGGGGTCTCAAATTAACGATAAAATAGTTAAAACGCCTTTACATTGTGATGTTCATAGTTAACGCGCATATTGGTACATTTCTTATAGCTCTATTTAATACACTCGACTGAGACACATTCAGTAAGTAGGAAATCGAACTCGTACCTTATAACAGTAATGAAATAATGTAAACTAATGTCGTTGGTGCCTATCTGCCCACTAGGTTACGTGTAGCCGCGCGCTTCGTTTACTGTTCCTATGTTAGTTAGGTTAGTTCTGTGTTCATTCCCCGCTCACTAACTCACTCCCGCGTCTCGCCTCGTTCGAGCAACGCCCCTACGGTGTTCCTTTGCTATATCAACCCCCAACCCCCCCATCATTTCGGTTAATTATTGTTTACTGTAGATGTAATATACAACCACCGATAATACGATAAAATTGTTCACATCTGTTTTAATATTAGGAAAAGATGCCTTAAACAGTTAAGGGAATATATAGATGATTTATATTATGTTATTTTCAGTGATATTGATAGCACTAAGGTGATAGATAAAGGACTCGCGTCCCACACAAAATTGGAACAATACAATAATACACTATTGATAATTAGTTTGTAATGTACCGTTCGTGGCAATTTTCTAATTAACATAAAGAGTATAATTTATTTAAATAAAAATATAATATGTATTAGAAATTTTAGATTTACTCAACCTTAAACTTAGTGCAAATTATTGTGAATCAATTGAGATATATGGGTTTTTAATTATGATATAGGAAGAGCATAAAATATTGGATGAATTTATTAATTAAAATAGTTAGACAAATACAAAATACGCTAAGAGTCGCCGAGGCTTGGTCTGTCAAACGCGCCCGCGCCGGCCCGCGCCGTGCATTTGTGCCCTCACTAGTAGCACTAAGGCGTATACTGTATCTTAATCATAATGTCTATGAATAATATTTTAATCATGGCTTACTGTAGTACTGTTGTGTAGTTAACCTTTCGACTCTTGTTTGTATTACTTTATATTATAGTGTACGCGGTTTTTATATGTGTATGTTTATTCAGTAGTATATAAACTGTGTAAAATGTATTTTGGTATAGCCGCACACCGCGCCGGACCGCCGGCCGCGGATCATTAATAACTTATTATCGTAATTGACTAATTATATCCAACACCCCTAGTGTTAAAGTTAGATTAGCAATAAATATTTGTTTAAGTTCACCCACTACTCGACTTAATAAAATTAAATATTTTGCATTTAAAGTGTCGGCCGCCGACAGTCGATGTTACTGTAGTTTTTCTAAAGTTACTTTTAAAATCAATGCAGGTATTATTAATATAAAACCTCATATTTATATTAGAATTAAATATAAATGTAATTATTGACACAGATTTATCATAAATTGCACGGGCTTTACAATTAATTATAACATTAATTATATTAAAAACTTAGGGCAAGTTGTTATTTATTTCTGTTTTAATTAAAAAATGATGTTGATTATTTTTTAAACTATATTTTTTATAGTGAATTAAAGTACATAATTCTCGATTGATTAGAATACAAAATTGTTAGGTGAACTATCGACTGATGTACAATATTTAAAGTAATGGTTACTTACGACAGTATATAAGTTTACTTTACGCCCGCTACGGGATATATTATACACGCATGTATTAATTTCCTAAAATGTAATTAATTGGAAGCGGCTCTCGTGTTGGCAGCGTGTGGGCCGACGTCCTGTAAGACTACCGCGGCTGGCACTAGAGTGCTCCGCTAGAGTAAGTTACTTTATGTTCGTATATAAAAAGGAAAATTATGATAGTACGCGACCTCCTTGTTGTTTCTTTTTACGATCATTAATGATAATTAGTTAATTACGGTTTTAATGATTAATTTTAACTGAAGCACTAAAGTAAGGAACGCTTGTACGCGATAAACTTATTAATGTAACAAAAGTGCTAAAAACACTTGTAGAAATACTTATTCATATTAGGTTTGGTAAAATAAAATTAGCATAGATATAAACGTAGTGTTACTTACTGTAATGAAAAAATTTAAATCCGTTTAAATCGTAGTAATTCCTATAATTAAGCTTCTTCTATCTTTGATAAGTAATATGATAAAATTATAAATATATTATAATATTATAAATATATAATATCTACTATAAGGTCATCATTATTAAACGTAGATAATTAAAAGAAATCAAAAAATTCAAAATAATACTGGCATTTTTAATTTGCCTCCACACCCTAATCCCAAAAGAACGAACATGATCCCTATTTGTTTTTTTATTATTAATCATAATTTTTGTTTTTATATTCTGGCACATAAAGAAAACTACACAGAACTGGCATTTTGGAGTCTAATAGTCTTACATCACTAAAAAAATTCTGAAAAATTTAACATTTCCGTTATTGATGCCGTTTCAATTAATTATGTTCCATCATTTATCACACCACACTTTATATTGGCACACAACTAACACTTCAATCTTTCAAAGCCATTTAAATATGTATGTATACTAACAAATACTAATTTATTTAAACTTGATACAGGATCAGTGCAATCCTTTGGTATATCTAGCCATCTAACACTTCTTTTTACTTTTTCTAAAAGACCACTCATCAAATTCATAAATTGTTATTTTGAGTTTTGATTTTGTCAGGTTTACAATACTAAAGGATTGTAGATTAGTAGAGCGTTGTATAAATGTTCAAATGCTGTGTCTTGCACGTCTGCTAAGCTCGAAGACAAAATTGACAGTTGTAATATTACTTCAGCGAGGCTAATTTCTAAAACGATCAAATTTTTGGACCATTTCGTCTTTCTCATTTATAGCGAGATATTGGTATGGGCGACAGGGACAGCTAGATCCGAAAATACAATGACTGCTTTAGAGATACTAGCCACGCTCTACGTAAATTACACCAACTGTTAACTTTTCTTCGAAATCAAAAGGTGGGCTTTTTCGGAATTTGTATCGCCTTCAAACGACGTATAAAATTATCCGACAAGAAATTGCTATCAGAAGGAATCTAATAGATGGCGTCTCTGTCGAGATTGTAAAGATACCGTTTCAATGCCCAAAGATATTAAATCTCTTTCTTACTGTAATTTATTGATGCTTCTGTGCTTGCGGATAAGTGTTACTATATTTGATTGCATGATGCATTTCAAGTATTGTGGTATCGTATTGCAAAAAGCTCTTGTATTTTTGCAACCTTACGTTCGTAAAGTAGTTTCTTCGCTCATTTATAGAGCTGTATAATTTGGGCCGTAGTGGATGAGTGCCAAGTGATATTTTTCTAGCCCTTTCAAATGACTGACGACAAGACAAGCGGTTGAACAGTTATCTTCGTACGTCGACATACACGAATCGATTACGCCGTTCTTAAGGAATAGGACGAATCGTGATTCGAGATCTCATGGTCAGATGATTTTTGGGAACATAAAATCAATAACAAACAGATATCGTGGAAATTTTAACGGTTTCTGTTCATAGACCACTCCTAGGCTGCTTAACCGGTTTCGTGTATGTCATTGATTAGGGAATTCTAGCTTCAAGCTGTTCAATGCATGTTGCTGAGATCCACTGCAGACTACATACGATTGGAGAAAAATCCCGATAGTGCTGTATTATTCTTATATGATCATAAGAAAACTAAAAGTAGAACATATTAAATCACAGTGGATCTCAACATCAAGCTATGATGGACTGATTCAAGCTACGTGTGGCTTTCTGACTCTTGACTCTGCAATAGAGGGTGATGGTGTGGCCAGTGCCGCAGGCAGTCCCAAGTTCGTGAGCGTCCCGCAAATGAGCGAGGCCATCGGGACACCTCCACAGGTCCTGACGTCACAGATATCATCACTCATTGACGGGGCCTGGCTGAAAGTGGTATTAGCTGAAGCCTGGTCTGAGCACGTAGAATTTTGTCCAATGACCCCAAGCTACCCATCCTTATCGCTCGCATGTAATTATGTTGCTGTAACGCTCGCACACTCACTGCGGGCGCCCGTCGCGTCGCACAGTCGCGACAGCAATATTTACG
This sequence comes from Ostrinia nubilalis, assembly GCF_963855985.1. Classification (NCBI taxonomy): domain Eukaryota; kingdom Metazoa; phylum Arthropoda; class Insecta; order Lepidoptera; family Crambidae; genus Ostrinia; species Ostrinia nubilalis. Next base: position 13,234,686 of record NC_087103.1, read on the forward strand.
CGCGAGCGATAAGGATGGGTAGCTTGGGGTCATTGGACAAAATTCTACGTGCTCACAGACCAGACTAGCATAAGATCACAATCTCTCAAAAAGTCAAATATGCATAAAGTCAACCCTATGCATGTTTGACTTTTTGAAAGTTTGAGCTTATGCTAGTAATTCGTATTTACGGATTTATCAACAATTACCTTCTCTGAGGATGCACTTCTAGATCTGGCCTATCCGTGTTTCAAACACACTGAATTCTGTTTTACAAGGAGCTTGATTTCTGTATCTTACCTGAATTCAGCCAGACCCAGTTATTGTAAAGCCTTTATTTAGTAACATCATTCATATAACTATGGGGAACACATTTGGTCAGTATATTAGATGGAAATACATAGCATTACAATAAGCCTTGGTAAACAAAAACTTGATAAAATCCAATTCCTCGCTGTCTCTAACACAGTTCTTGTGGGTCGTTCTTGACAAAGTAGCCCGTATTTTAAAAAGATGAAAAGCTACCACATTCATGTAGTTTAACAATTCAACACACAAATCAATATGAGAAATTCTTGTCATGTTCATATTCTTACAACAGTAGTTCTAGGCGCAATCGTTACGACTATTACAATCACTATCAGCAGTCGTTTATAGATAAATGTATTCTTAGAACCTGACACATTTTCGCGTATCCTAAGTAGTAACCAGTGCTTTTTCCTCGGGCCTTAGCTCATAAATACTTAAGCTGTAGTATAGCTAAAAAGCTCCAAATCATGATTCTAAACGTGAGGATCTCTCATTCAGGTCCAGATGATGTACTGCGGAGGCATGGTGTCGCCGCAGCCTTCGTTCTGTAACGTTTCCGACATATCTGCCTCGGCCTCAGGTTTCCGAATAATACTAGCATAAAAGTAGAATAGGTACACATTCACATATTACTAGATACTTAGATATCCCAAATCAATAGACATTATTAAGGTCATTGATTAGGATTTAATTTAAGACTCGATGTCATCGTAGTAAGTATCCTTTCGTTAGGTCTTCGGTAGTGATAAATCGATAATAACATAATTATCTAACTGAAATAAGTAGTCGTATGGTAAAGTAGAGTTGTGGGAGTGAGGTAACTATAAATAGTAGATCATACGTAACTAGTTTTCATTCAAAGCCGTAATACACAATAGTTAAAATCTCATATCTTTATACATAAAAAAATAACAGATCTTATGACACTGCTTAGCCGATTACGTTGTCAATTGTTTTTGCTGTGATGAAAAAAGAAGTTAGTTTTTTTAGTTAAAAAGTGTTATAAGATTGTTTTAGTTTTTTTATGAATAAAGAGGTTGAATCAACACGTATGATCTACAAAGTAGGAAAGTAGACTGCCTATGTTAAGCTCTGGTGACTGGATTGTGGTGCGTGGTGCGGTAAGTTTTATATTTTTATTCCCCTTAACTTTTTCTTCCTAACAATTTACTGGAGTTGCATGCCTCCTGTCTTTCTGCTTTTGAAAACGTTGCTTCATTTAGCGGCTACAAGTTTATATTTATTAATTGTGCGATTTTGGGTGCAGGGGATGATTATGAGTACACAGGCGGATCTGGAGATGGATATCAACGGTCATCAAAGCGGAGCTACCATGGTGCGACATCTGGCGGCGCTGCCTCGGCATCATCGTACCATCCCTATCGACGTTAACGAGTGACCGCACCCCCCGCTCCCCTCAAGCAACCACCAACCAGAGGTTAGGTATCGTGACGTTACACTTCCAAAAACCTTCCTACATACATAAATAGCTGTAATAAAACTAAACATTAGGAACCATCACAAGCCTTAGCCTGTACTTTAGATTTAACCTTTTGATACCTTCCTCTGTTATTTCTTGAATACTTGGAAGCGGACGGCCTCCTCGCCAGGAGATTTCATTTCCTTTCGCTGACGTCCTGGTGGAACCGTCGCGCGTATCTCGAGCTGTAGGTATACTGTAAAATATTATATTATCTTTTTTCTATGCAATCACTGAGTTTGTAAATGGTTTTTAATGGAACTGATTCATAAGAAACGTCCCGTTCATGTCTAAAAGGCAACTTGGTTGATTCGATTTTAATAATTATATTTACTTTACATTTGGCATGAAAGTGAATGTTATACTCGTCCAAATATTAATTGCATATCAAATGAACTTATTTAATTGTTTTAAACTAGCTCAGTCAGTACGACGAGATGGCTGAGCGTTTTTGTTTTGGTCCAAACTAAGTGGGGCGTTTTCTTATGTGTCTATTTCCCTTTAATTTACTTAGGTTAGTAGAGTAGTTTTTCTTTTGGACATATTTGTGTAGTGTGGATTTTGATTCCGGACCAGTATGCGTTTAGAAGCTAAAAATTGCCAGTTGTAATCGTTTCGTTTGTACTGGAATGTTCTGATGCCTCCTTTATTGTAAATAATTACCAAAACACATATGAGCCAAGCACTAATCTTTAGATGCCCATGTTTTATATTAATTTATACTTTATTATAGGTAACTATTTCATTCCAAAAGAGCCGTACTATTAATGTAGGTACATTTTCTTAATGATATTGAAAATAGTAAGGATTAGTTTGCAATAAGCACCATTTTTATCGATTTCTAAGAATATTTATAATATGTCCTATGTCCGGGCATCTAGAGAGACGTAACATTGAAACTTTCGTCATATTCATTATAGGGAAACAACTAAATTGACTTGTATTTATAATATGAATTAATATTTTTATAAGAACATTTCAAGGACAAATTTTTCAAGTTTGAACAATTTACAAACCTTATCTACCTAGCAATGTTTCTATGTAAGTTAATAATATTGTACTGAACTTTCGAATCATGTGAAAGTAATTTTTAAGATTATTAGATATGGTAAATTTCAATTTACTGATGTGTTGATTGCCTCGTGGACGCATTGGCGCGGGTATATTTAATTAATATGTGAATTTTAAAACAACGGTTTCGTTCAAATAGTTTCAAGTCTTCAGAGAAATTGCAATGTTAGCAATGCCCAATCTTTGACACTTGTATTTTTGTTTACTTTAATAAAAGTACCAATAATTTTAAGTTTTATTTAAATTCACTGATAAGACTGGCTAGTGATCCTTCCCCGAATAAGCTCAGGCTAGGTCAGAGGTGTCTCTGGTAGGTTCAAAATAATAATTAGAAACATTCCTTTATTTTTATAATAAACATTTTATTTTTGAATCATTTTGAATTACATTTTGTAGCACAATTAGATAGGCCTTGTAATATTTAAATAATGTACGATTAAAATTTAATGACATCGGGTAAGCACAATCGAAAATAGATCAGCGTAATGTAATAAATATGTAATTAAAATTAATGTTTATATTTATAACGATGTATAATGTAAAATAGATTTTAAATGTACATTATAATGTTCTAATAATAAATCGATTAGTTTAAAACAGATGGACAGGTATTACATTAGGTCAGACATTTATAATTTACTAGATATATTACTATCTATCTTTAATATTAGGCTCTAAAATTAAGAGGTATTTAGCACACAGGAAATAATTTTATTAGTCATAATATTTCGTTATCTGGACCGTAGAAATAATGTGAGCCACACACATTGTCTAAGTTTGGCTTAGACTTTAATTTTAATAATAATTAATCATGTCCTTACAATAGAAATTAGTTTTACGGAAAATTCTTATGCAGAATCATCTAAATAAATTGTGTAAAGTTAATTTTCAGATTATTTCTTTAGCTAAGCTTAATTTACGCGTAACAGCTATTTGGACAGAAATCGCATTATGTACAAACACTTCGAAGTGCCTTTTCCTTAATTATAAAAGCGACTTTGGATGAGCAACATACACTTGAGTTAATTCGAATATTATTCAAAATGTGCCTCGAATAATGTACAAGTTTATAAAGATAATGTGATCTCATGAATCTAATTATTATAAAAAGGGGCAACGCGTAAGGCACTGGGACTAGGATAGAGAAGCAGGGTCTGCAGGGTGGCGGGTATAAAAGGGAATTGACCAGTCACAAGGCCACAGGTGATAAGGGACAAACATTTTGTGCTGATGCAGGTCAAACAGCAATAAATAATTTAATAACTTGTGCAATTACCTATCTACTTAGTACTCTATATACTAAAAACGATAATCAGAACTAGCCTAAGGAAGAGTTGATAATTTTAGTGTAGGTAGTTGGATCTCTTAAGGTCCATTCAGGTACTTGTTTGAGAGAGACGTAGTGTTCAACTTTTCTTCAGGTTAAGGCAGCATAATTTGGTCTTTACAAAGTCTACAAAAATGCTGTTTTCTGTGGATTCATGAGGAAGCGCGGGCTAAGCTTTAGCAGTATGCCTACAGTTGTCGAAAGGACTTTCCGGAAGTCCCAGGTTTACGAGTACTTAGGAAAGTTGTAGGTATGCTTTGAAGACATGGAAGTGGTTAGGGTGTTCTTATTTACAAACAATGTCACAGGAGATCGGACTGGGTTTTAGGATTTTTTTTTAAATCTGACTCCCGGAGCTAGTGACATCTGAAAGTGAGAAACAAGTTTTGGTCGCTAGAACATCGGTAAACCCGTGGCTGATTGGGGTTAGGAAGAGAACCATCTAAAAAGTTAACGAGTTCAAGTTAGTAACGACATTTCCTAGCAAATATTCATCATCAGGTTATTTTAGTCTTACGTGACATCACACGAGACAAATGGAGAGTGGTTGGGGAGTGTATCCCACACTGGCCAGGCAGGGATGGGCGACTCAGGGTAGCGGAGAGGGACACTCTTTGGGCTTAGGGAAGACATCTAAAAGTGTGAACCAATCAGTGGGTCTAGACAAAGTGCACATTAAAATCGCAAACCAGTCGAAAAGATGTGCATGTGGATTGAGTGATCCTTGCTTCAATCTTAACAAAAATCGAGGAAGTTTTACTTAAAATATGTTAAAACATTGCGATGAAGTTTAAACATTTGTTAAACCTAAGATAAAAATGTTATGGCCAATAAATAGGAGCACTCATACCGCACGCTTTAAGAAAACGTCAACATGTTTATTTCAGAAAATAAAGCCTTTCCACTTCTTTTTATAGTATAGAAAAATTGTTAAGAATATGTTAAAACTATTAACAAATTCAGAAATTCCTTGCACGTCCCGTTCCAAAGTTATGACGATTATTTAGGATCACTCACACCGCACACGGGCCGTACGAGTGCTCTTCAAAATAATGACTTTTTATTAATAAATACGTTTTATTTCTGTTGGGAAATGTGTGCAAACTGACGAGCGAATTTGTTAAAGAATAAGTGTGACAAAACTTAAAAGCTGAAGGAAGAAATTAACCTTTATTCTTTCCTCCAATATGCCGTGTGAGTGATCCTTACTTTTACCTCTATCTGCTCATATGTAGGCAGACTGAGATAGTATCTAAAATTGTTAATTGTTTTTAACAATTATTTGGCATATATTTTGCTTTTATTAAGGTCATAATTTAAGAAATATCAGGCTTAGATGATTCCTAATGGAAAACGTTGATTAGGGTACATATGATTTTTTATTTTGTGAGACTGTTCCGATTCGTCAGACGTGACAATGCAAAACCAATGCAATCTAATATGTATTAGGTGTCCTGTTTATATTTTATTCCTATTGGCTAACTACTCTTCTAGACATTCTGTTTTCCTTGACATACCTAGGTATATACTTTAGGTGTTTTGTGTCCTGTTTATATTATACTAGCTTTTGCCCACGGCTTCACCCCCGTGAAATTTAGTTTGTCATATATCGTCATAAATTATAGCCTATATGTTATTTTGGGTTATAAACAATAATACTGTAAAGTTTCATCAAAATCCGTTCTGCAGTTTTATGCGTGAAAAAGTAACAAACATCCAGACATCCACACAAACTTTCGCATTTATAATATTAGTAGGATAGGATTCTATGTTAACATTCTGTTTTACTTGACATACCTACATACTTTAGGCGTTTTAAATAAACACTGAACTGGAATTTTCTTTATGTCATGCTATATGGCATGATAAACAACGTAGAAAGGCTGCATATAAAATTAAGGATGTAGGTTTATAAGTACAGGTTACACACGGCAGATTTTTTCAAATAATTCCTTTAGGATTATTTTTGATAAAACGTCCTTAGGAAAACTTCTGATGAATCGAAACAGTCTCTCAAAAAAAAAATCATACGTACCCTAATCAACATTTTCCTTTAGGAATCATCTAAGCCTGATATTTCTTAAATTATGACCTTAATAAAAGCAAAATATATGCCAAATAATTGTTAAAAACAATTAACAATTTTAGATACTATCTCAGTCTGCCTACGAACTACATATGAGCAGATAGAGGTAAAAGTAAGGATCACTCACACGGCATATTGGAGGAAAGAATAAAGGTTAATTTCTTCCTTCAGCTTTTAAGTTTTGTCACACTTATTCTTTAACAAATTCGCTCGTCAGTTTGCACACATTTCCCAACAGAAATAAAACGTATTTATTAATAAAAAGTCATTATTTTGAAGAGCACTCATACGGCCCGTGTGCGGTGTGAGTGATCCTAAATAATCGTCATAACTTTGGAACGGGACGTGCAAGGAATTTCTGAATTTGTTAATAGTTTTAACATATTCTTAACAATTTTTCTATACTATAAAAAGAAGTGGAAAGGCTTTATTTTCTGAAATAAACATGTTGACGTTTTCTTAAAGCGTGCGGTATGAGTGCTCCTATTTATTGGCCATAACATTTTTATCTTAGGTTTAACAAATTTTTAAACTTCATCGCAATGTTTTAACATATTTTAAGTAAAACTTCCTCGATTTTTGTTAAGATTGAAGCAAGGATCACTCAATCCACATGCACATGTCGAAAAGTGGTTGAAAGGCCTTTTTTTGTATGGAGTTTTGACGGATTCGATTTTCGATTCGATCAAAAAGTGCAACTTGTCTATAGGGGCTGGTCAAGGACAAGGTTTCTAGAAATGAGGAACGTAAGCTTCTAAGGTAATTTCCGTCCCATCCACGAAGGCAGAGTAGATGGCCGCGGGCATGGGTGTCACTAGGGCGTGGTGAGGTCGTCAGTGGGCACAGGCAAATCGGGCTTAGCAAGGATAAGTAATGATCTGAAAGTGAATCATCAGAACTTATGGTTATAGTTATGGTAATTTCCGACTCATCTGTGAAGGCAGGGCAGGGATAGGTCTCACTAGGGCGTGGTGTGAATCCCTTAACAAAACGTATGGTTACACTTATGGTAATTTCCGAGTCATCCACGAAGGCAGGGCAGGGATGGGCCTCGCCAGGGCGGCGGTGAGGCCGCCAATGAGCACGGGGAAATCGGACTTAGCAAGGATAATCATCTGAAAGTGAATCATCAGAACTTATGGTAATTTCCGAGTCATCCATGAAGGCAGGGCAGGGATGGGCCTCGCCAGGGCGGCGGTGAGGCCGCCAGCGGGCGCGGCTCAGGGCTCCGAGGAGGCGCGACGAGCGGTGCAGTTGGCGCACTCGCACGCGCGCGCCGGCGGCTCGTCCGTCGTGTGCGCGTGCGCGGCCCGGTAGCACAGCTCGCGGTAGCGCGCGCAGCCTGCATTATGAGATATTTAACTTGATTGCAAGATAACTGGAGAATTTGTTTGCATAATTTTCTGAAACGATAAGTAGGTACTCTGCCGAGTTTAGGGTATATTGGGCTACACTACTTACTATAGGCTGGTACCGACCTGGAACTTGTCATCTGTCAACCGCTTTGCACGGGAGAGAACTCCACATAATAGAGAAAGATATTCCAACATTTTGAGAAATCCCCATTATGCTAGTTACTTATAAGTTCCAATCAATTTCGTTTCGGGTCCAAAGACAGTTTAACTTTGCACCGGGACAAACTTGACCTTCATTAGGTTGGAAGGATCTGTCAGGGATCCTGGCAAGTACTCAGGAGTTGCAGCGGTGGGATTGGTCTTTACCGTTAGTATAGTGGTGAAGGGGAATCTTTTTGAGCACGACTGTATTTCTGTCGTATAGCTAATCCGTTGATTGAATCACAAGAATCTGCCGAATCCACGAATCCGTCCAATCCAGTGTGCCAAGCATCAGGGGGTGACACAAGTCACGCACATTAGTACTCACTGGCGCATCTGCATGGCAAGTCCGCGGTCTCTCTTTCAATCTTCGAATCGGTAGGTAACTCCAAATCCTGGGGGGTACCAAGGGGGTGCCTTACGACTTAGGGGCCATCCATAAAGTACGTCACACGAATTTCATGATTTTTTGAGCCCCCCTCCGTCCTTGTCACACACAGGTGGTCACATTTCTGAGCCCCCCCCTCTTTACGTGTGACGTACTTTATGGATGACCCCTTATGACGGGGGGGTGCCAACCCATCCTACCTGTCGGCGGCAGCGCCAGCCGGGTGTCGGCCGCGAAGCCGCGCTGCGCCAAGCGGTCGAGGAGCGTGCTGGCCGACCATCACCTCTCGCTCACCGCCTCTTCCCCTGGAAACGTTCACAGTGATTATGAGCTGGTATCTAGAGAGGTGGTCAGATTCACAGTTTAACTCCCGGTTTTTTCGGAAAATTTCATCAAGATCGACCTACTTTTTGCACGAAAAAGTTACAAACATCCCCCATTCATTCTCGCTAACTTTCGTGTTTTATACATTACAAGATCATCATAGTAGGTAGGTACCTATCTATAATAATTAACTGGTAAAAAAACTGAAGGGTAGAAGTTTCTATTTATAAAATGTTACAGAATTGATGAGATTTCAAGAAAAAATAGTTAAAAAATTCTTCCATGTTAAAAATATTCCAAATGACTCTTGTCGGCCAAAGATTGAGCATTCTAATTATTTTTCGCCGAGGAAGGCCGCCCCCATTTATGTTTTTGGATAGATTTCTGATTCTCCCCGATACAATGACTTACATAAATCAGAGGCATCACAGCGGACGGAACAATTCTCTTACCATTAACTTTTAGGCTAAAAGGGAGTAAAGGAGGAACACATTATATACTTAGATATGTATTTAAGAGGTACCCTACTGTTTTCTTGACCGCAGGAACCTACTACCCGTTCGCGGTAAGTTTGCCGGTCCGTGGAATGCGCGTCCCCTCCCCCAACCCAACCGATTAAACGCAATTAATAGTTAGATATCAAACTTATCGCGCACGGATAGGTGTGCTTTGTGTGCTTATGCACTACCCAGATAGCAAGCGAACTTGCTGCAAATATGATTTTTATTTGAAATTAGATTGTCACGTCAAATATGACAAATCAAGTTTGTGGCAATATTGCTGTAAGCTTTTTGATTTAGGTATGATGTTTCAAGGCTTTTTTAATTTTGAAGCAAGTTTGCATTTTGCGCTATGTTTCAAAGATGAAGTATCAAGTTAGTTTTTTGTTTGTTACAAACTTGCGTTAAACTGTCATACGCATGGAGCAAATAATCAGTGTTGCCAGAAGGTTACTTTTGTAACCTTTTAGGTTACTTTTGAACTGCATTGGTTACACTAATGAAAAGGTTACTTTTAGGTGATTTTTCAGAAATTGTAGAATTAACTTTTACAGGTTATTCAGTAAAAATATTAATAGTGACAATTTAAAAATTATGTCATAAACTGCATTTAAACATGAATTTGATTTATTATTTGTTAAAGACAATGAGTTTTAGCAAATGTTTTTTTGATAATAAAACGCAAATCCATGAAACGGTTTTATACGACCGGTCACTTTTCGGTCTTCATGGAATGGTCAAAATTTCGAATTTAGGTAAACATGAACCATCCATGAACAACCTTACACAATCGCTCCGCACCCCCCCCCCCCCCCCCGTATGAAGGTTACTTTTTATTCAAAAAGGTTACATTTTTTTATATTTCTGGTAATTTCTGACAAGACCCGACTGGCAACACTGCAAATAATCACTAGTGGTCATACGCCAACGTCACTCGCCCGAAGCCATAAAAAAGAAAACAAAAACTTCCGGTTCCGGAAGAAAAAACAGCCAAGTGTTTTGCTTGCACTTTTGCAGCATACTCTCTTCTAATCTGTGTTTTGCAGTGCACAAAATCAGTGGTAGAACGTAGAACCTACAAGTTTTTTTGTTTTGCACGGTGTTTTATTTAATAAACGCTTCTGTTGTGCGAATTGGACGCGTGACGTGCTGAAGATTAAAGGTTAGTTCATTTATTTTTACTTTTACAAACAGAATTAATGATAATATGTAGTTCATATCTATCCCTTAAACCTTATTTACCTACTTTCAAACCCAGGCAACGTGTTCCAAGTGTTCCTAACCCTAAATAGTTCCTACATGTTCGATCCTGTTTAGTTATGCATATTACTCAATATCTATTTCTAATTATCTATGTGTAACAGAAAGGTGTTATTGTAAGTTGTAAATGTACATCGTGGACCCTGTCTTGCACTGCAATTGGAAAATAATACATAAATAGAACGTCTAAAATTAACAAATATCCTCAAATAAAATAAATTAATTGCTGTACAGTGACTGACATTGATGGAAAAGTCATAGTTTTTCCTTTCAATAATTATCATGTTGCTATGAAAATGCTACACTCATAGCACTTCAAAATTGTAAATGTAAATATAAAATACCCCCTAAACATCCTATCCACCTTATCATGTACTTTTATCCTACCTCGTTTAATTCTTAAAATTGTTAGTTATGTCTTAGCAAAGGTAACATAAATTTCCTCCTACATACCTATCTATTATTATATAATATAATTATAATTAATAGTGTTATTTGGTTTCAGACTTTGCATAATGGAATCAAAAAAATTTTTTTTGGTTACATTTTTAGATGAAGATGATGCTCCTGGCATAGTTTCATCAAAGTGGTTAAGATACCAACACTTGTTATTACCCTAATGTATGCACTGAAGAAATCAAAAACAAACTTGAAGAAGATGCCTGCACCTGAAGCAACATGGTCACAATATCAAATAAAAATACTTAAAAGTTATGGTAAAATAATTTTCTTTATTTTTGTATTGCTAAGTTATAACTAGATTCTACTATTGTGAGACTTTTTTATTTATTTCAGAAACTTATGGCGAAGCACGATTACATTTAAAAAAAGCGGAAGAAACCTGAAATTTGGACTCAGACGAAGCAGAAAATGATGTTACAAATGAAGTGACAGTGGACATAATGTCTGCTGTAAATTACCCAGTCACCTCCGGTTCTAAAGAGGCCAAGCAAACACAACTCAAAGCTGTTAACTGCCAATCAGGTAACAGGTTTTTATAACATGCAATGAGCTTCTCTCGTCAAAGATGCAATGCGACAAAATTTCATATTTTCACTTGTTTTAGTTATGACTTTTCCATGTTTTTTTATTTGTTACAGAGTGCATTACAAACAAGCAATATGCTATACAGCAGAGTCATATGATTCAGATTGTGTCAGACCTAGCTAACCAAATGGCTGAAATCAATAGAAAATTGGATTTACCGTTAGCTAGGTCCGAAGAAACATTTTCACCAACAGATGACAATGCAGGTCTTTCAGAACTTTTGGCAAGTCTACCAGTAAAGATATTGCAAGTTTTAATAATTTCGATGACCATTTAAAAATAAACAAGAATACAGGCAATAGTATGTATAAATTAAATACTTAAACACAGGGCAAATTTTATTATTCTATGAAAACATTCTAATGCTACTTTAATTAAATTTCAGATGTCATTTTTGTCTGGTATTGGCGGCAGAAATGTAAGAAGCCTTACGACTAATATGTTGAGACAAATAATTCTAGATGATGTATAGCCGAGTTGTATTCGTTAACTGGGAAACAGATGAAAAATTCGAATAAAAAGTCATTTATGAGTACAGAAACCTATAAATTAATCTTTCGTAAGTACCTTTATTTTATTACAAACTTATACAGGGTGTAAATGAATTCATAGGCAACCTTGCAGGGGGTGGCTCAGACCATCATTATGAACTTTTCCTATGACCAATTTTTCCTGTTTTCATACAAAAACTGATCACGAAAATAAAGTTGTTCATAATGATGGTCTGAGCTTCCCCCTGCAAGGTTGCCAATGAATTCATTAAGATACACCTGTATATCTCTCAATATACCTACTACTATTATTTTCTGAATCATTCGTGTTTGTTAGTGTTAATTATTTTTATTTTATTTTTCAGAAATATGTAGAAAAATCAACGAAGATGTAACTGAAGACAGTCTAAAAGAAATTATAAGTGATTGGCTAAATCAAGCTAAAGTTAGACTTTCAAGAAGGTAAGATTTAATTTATTTACATTAGATGTATTTTATTTTACACTAGCGACCCGCCCCGGCTTCACACGGGTACATGTATTATACATATGTATAAAACAAAGTTGCTGTCGCTGTCTGTTCCTATATACATATGCTTAAATCTTTAAAACTATGCAACGGATTTTGATGCGGTTTTCAACAATAGTTAGAGGGATTTATGAGAAAGGTTATATAATAGAACCCCATACGAATCCGGGGCGGGTCGCTAGTTATACATATATTACATTATTATTACACAAGGGACAGACAGACAGCGACTTTCTTTTATACTATGTACCTAGTGATTTACAAATTTTAGATGTGCTCCTTTCAGAATTTTAACTAATAACCCCTTACCCTTATAGTAGTTTTTAAGGATTACTATAAATATATTTATTTCAGACATAGTTCATAATTTTGTTAGTAGTACAGAAACTTATACAATTAAATGAAAATAATGTCTTAACCTGTGATAAATATACTTGTTTCTTTTTGTTTCAGAGCAGAAACACAAAATAAAGAAAAAAACCAATAGCGGCGACCATGAAACCGATTTTTTCTCATTTAAAGTAAGATAAGATAAAAGTATAAATAATAAAAAAATATATGTTATGTTTGTTGTTTTATTTAATGTCAAACATGCATATTCATTGCAAGTTTGTTAAGGCAAACTTACATATTATTTATACAGGGTGTTAGGTAAATGGGTATATGAGCCGACACTAGCCCATGTTAACATGGGCATATAAATGGTATGGTGAAGTCAGAAATTTGATGTCATCATTTTATTTTTTTACATTTTCATACAAAATAAATTTTATAAAATCCGATTTGTATGAAAATTAAAATAATTAAAATGAAGATATCAATTTTCTGACTTCACCATACCATTTATATGCTCATGTTAACATGGGCTAGTGTCGGCTCATATACCCATTTACCTAACACCCTGTAGAAGCAGACATAATGCAAGTTTGTTAAGGCAAACTTACATATAATTTATAGAAGCAGACATAATGCAAGTTTGTTAAGGCAAACTTACATATAATTTATAGAAGCAGACATAATGCAAGTTTGTTAAGGCAAACTTGCATATACTTTATAGAAACACATTAATGCAAGTTTGTCGCTCGGAAACTAGAAAGTTTGATTTAAACTTGCCTCAAGTTTATATACTTGCCATGGCAAATTTGAAACAAAGCTTCATTTTTGATACATCAAACTTACTGCAAGTCAGATTCAAGTTTAAATTGTTATCTGGGTATCTAAGTCATACCATAGACATCACTTCTCTCTCCACCCCCATGTCCTCGTGAAGGCTGGTCACACTGGTATGACAATGACTTCTCCCTGTTAGTATCTGATAACCTTTAATCCGGATAGATTCAGTGGCGGCGTAAGGCGTAGGCGACGTGGGCCACCGCCTACGGCCCCGCGGAACAAGGGGCCTCGCGCATCAAAAATTTTGAAAAAATGTATACAAGGTGGAGATGATAATATCACAATAAATGGAAACATTGACTATTAAATATAAATTCTTGATAGCTAAACAATGTAGTTAAAAATATATATTTTTTTCCAAACAAATTCAGCCATAACCAGACACAAAATTAAGCAACAACACGGTTTTAAGTGACGAACATTATTCTTTGGCGCAATATTCCTTTAAAAATAATCACTGAATCAAGAAATCAGAAACTGTCAATGAATAGACCGTTGACCCGTTTTTTTTTTTTATAAAATCCGTCTTCAGGTCGCTACAGAACAAGGCCTCGCGAAATCTGTCTTGCCCACATCAAATTTAGGTCTTGCCCCGCCACTGGATAGATTATGTAACTACCTTCATTAGCGGCTGGCGAGTGGGCTCCGGATTTGTCGTTGCGCGGCGTGGTCGCCCCGTCCGAGTGCTCCTGAAACAGGCATTTATAGTAAGTACTTACTGGAATTAGTTTTATTTTGTAGATAGGCAGGGCAGGTTATTACTTACAAGGACACTTTTAATTACTTACTACTGCCACTGGTTTTAATGATTAAAACCTAAAATAAGTAAAAAGTATCTAAGTAGGTAGATATACTCGTAGCCTAAGATACCTATGCAAATTATAGATAGAGTTATAGAATTTAAGTAATACTTTAATGTTACACTATACACCAAACTGACCTAAAAGAAAAGACAGGGTGAACAGGCTGTCTTATCGCTAGCTAGGAGGAAGCGATCTTTTCCAGACACTGAGAGGACAGTCGTTTGTAAAAAAAAGGGTGTAGTTACTTAAGTATTGACTTAGACTAGTTCGCAAAGAATAAGTAGGTACACCATAGGTAGGTACTACCGAATACTCTATTCACGACGACACGCTTACTGCGTGCTTTTTTTTCCAAATTCGACTTCATAATTGAGTTTTATGATGCGAATTAACTTGTTTGTGTTCCCAATTCCCATACCAATCTGGTGTTTAAATATTTTTCAATACAGCAGAACCGACACGAGTTGCCAATTAATTCAGCTTGGCGGTAAATTAAGTTTGTTTTAAAATATCCTGGCTTCATCAAATACGGCGATAACAGGTCGTCCATTGGGCCATTGCACAAGCCAATTATTAACTTTAACGATTCACTGCCATTTTTTATCGATTGGAATAATGCTTGCTATTTATAATGGATTTTATGGTGTCAACTGAATAGTTACCCATCTAAATAGGCAACTAAATTAAAAAAAAATATGAAAACTTATTCTCAAACATGTTTTTTGGCTACTTTTAAAATAAGCTTTTAAATTACAATAAAACTCAACAAAAAGAAGAGCCCCAAGCAGTCTCTACAATGCACAATGTTGAGTCTACATTACGTGATTGCTATTACAAGCACAAGCAGTCACATGTCGTGTTTCTCATTAGCGCCGCTAGATGGAGCTGTGCTGAGTTGACTCGCGGTATCATTTGATTTTTTCCAGAACTTAAGTAGTCCGGCGACCGCCAACAACGTCACTCTGGTTTCCCTTCAATACGTATAAATCTTTCGCCTTTTACTAAAGATTTCCGTGGAGGGGAACACTCAAATGAGTCTAACTCTATTTTTGAAAAGCCCTGCTCACGCGGGGTTTAGAAACTGAAAGTAATGATGAGATCGGCAAATAGGTATTCCCGTAATCCTATATTCCCGGTAAACTGGTACCTATTTGTATTTAATTAGATTTCGGCGTATGTTGTTAGAATTTATAGTGCAAACTAAGTTTTATTTTACAACTAAGGGCTGATTTTTAAATCGTCGGATAACTTTTATCTGAAGAATAAGTTTGGCTTAATGACAGTTCCAATATGGAATATACTTATGTCAAAATGACAAGTTTATTCTTAAGTTATAAGTTATCCGACGATTGAAAAATCGGCCCTAACACTAAAATAACCGCAAGTAAGTAGCAGTGAAAGTAAGCCCACAACCCACAGCGTACGCAACGACATTTTATAGCTGAAATAGCAGCCAATAAACGAGTTAAGCTTATCGCACATGAATTACGTCATTTTAAAGCTGAAATGGCGGGCGAAACCTGTAAAAGTAGGTAAGCCAAAGCTGAAATCGTGCCACACCACTACGCTAGTTGGCTAATCGGCTGTCCAGCGCTAACTCTGTTAACAACGATGAGCGACAGGCCAATCAATCGGTGATTGCGAATGGATGGAAATGGTTTTCATAACTGGCAATTGACAGTCAACCTAATTGTTGACTAGTAAGAATAGTTGCGGATCGAGATCGAAAGCGTTAGGAAATAGTCCCCTATTTCCGTCGGTTTTTGTTAAATCGATTGGTATCAAAAAGTTTTATACAAATACTTGTTCCATAAATGGTACGAGACGTATTAAAGTAACTATAACCAAATAAATTAAAATTTAATTATGTTAATTATTTTTATTTAATAATAGTTTCTGAGTTTCTTGCGCTGCTTCTTCTCAGCACTGGCCCATTTATTGTCCTGAAGCAGTGGTAGGGTTAATACTGGAACGTGTAAAAGTGCTTTTTTAAAGCCAACTTACAGAAATAAATTAGTTTTATGAGTTTTATATCGATGATATACTTTTAAATAAATACTTAGTTAAAGCATATTCTCTTTGTGTCTGATCTAAAATACTGAGCAGGTTACCTAAATTAATAATTATGTTCTGATCTCAAATCCATTAGGGCTAAAATAAAACCGCATAGCCCATTTGACTGTGGAACCGATTACTTATAGTGGAATTGCCCGACGCCCGTAAATTGTGCGCACGTGTGTGGAATACCCCACTAGGTCTATTCAACAGACTCCGCAAATACAACTTGAATGAGAGGGACGAATAAAGCCAAAACAACGTATTCTCGAGTAAATTACGTTTCACGACACGGCACCTTACTATGTACGTAAGTATGATGAATCTCCTCTTTTTGTCTATCTTGTTAGTAACGTATTGGATACTACCAAAGAGTATGGTTTTCGCTGATTGGCATTTCAATATTTTATAACAAATCGTAAATATTAACAGGAGTAAAAATAAATATTGCTTTTTAGTATCCTTTACGAAATATTCAGTCATAAAACCCGGTGTTCGTATCATCGGATAACGAGATTGTCTTCGTTATAACGAACCGGAATGCCTCCGATCCGGATGGCCGGTCACCGGAAAATTGCCGGACGGTGCGCTACCGTAAATTGGATAATTTCGTGCAGGTAGCGCCTTGCCATGGAAACTGGCACTGCTATCAATGGCTTCACTGTTTTATTTTTCAAATTATTTATTTATTTATTTATTTATTATTCATTATTGAGCAATTACATATTTGATCCAAATAGCGTCCTAAATCCTCTTTAGGTTTGTCTAGACACTATTGTTCTCTATACAAATAAAAACAAACGTTTTAGTATAAGCATTCACAACACTTTCAGATATACAAAACATTATTTTAGCGAGTGCGCACTACGATGACGAAAGACTCGACGTTCGATCGCGATCGCAGACCGGTTGGGTACGCATTGTCGTTGTGTGCGTAGATAATACACAAAGCCCCGTCCGTCCAGTCGTCCGCCACACGCATCTGCGCTTGCGCCCGCCTTTATAGGATGTTCCAATTTGGTACACGCTAATCACACAGTTGTATGTTTATGAAATCAAGAACTGGAAAACTCGTATCGCCTGCCGATTCTCTGTGTCCACTGTCCAGATAAACGAATGTAAACGGTAGATAGAGAGATGTGTAGAGATGAAACCTCTGTGTGAGTGACCTGAAAGGAATAATATTGATTTGGGAGGTCGCATTTCGCCTCTACATAACACTAAACTACTAAAGTATGTATATTGACGAGCGGACCATCCATTATCGACAGTGATATTCTTTTGTTTGAGTGTCAGTATCATTAGAAGTCCCTCCTTCCTTATTTATACATTATCGCCCATATTCACAAACATTACATGAGGTCTCCCAGTGCGCGTGGACGCACAGAGTGACACACGAACCAGTCACAGAGCTCTATTCAACGCTGTGCGTTCGATTTGCTGCTTCACTTAAGCAAGCATCGTTTGTGAATACGGGCGTATGTTAGTTATTAATTTCATAGTGATCTTACTTAATCAATCAAAATGTTTAATGTTACTTTCATAATTTAGGTAGGCTAAAATAAAGCGAAATAAAGCTACATTTTGCCAATGTTCGTGGCATGGTTTACTAGATTTACCACCATGCCTCAGGCTGAAACAAGCCTGTAGTAATATTTCTCTGAATCATTATTATTTTCTGTTAGCGAGAAAAACATTACATTCCCAAGTTTTTCTTTCGGAAATGCCTACTTACTTAATCCCCGAAGTCATGAAAATATGAGCGAATTTACAACATCGGCTTTAGATGTTTTGTGGCTTTTATGAAACATGTTACAAGGGTCGAGAGAGGATGAAGTTTTAAAGCATATTTTGTGAGGAAAAGTAAGGACCCTCTTTCAGATGTTTGTCTAGTTGTGACGTTGGTTTTTGCCAACGAGATGATATTTGTTAGGTGATTTCGTATTGTCAATTGTGCCTAGATATCTAATAATATATAACTCAAAGGTGACTGACTGACTGCCTGACATAGTGGTCTATCAACGCACAGCCCAAACCACTGGACGGATAGGGCTGTGGCATGCAGGTAGATGTTATGACGTAGGCATCCGCTAAGAAAGGATTTTACGAAACTCCACCGCTAAGGGGACCCAAACCCAAAACGGGATCCACGCGTACGAAGTCGCGGGCGGCCGCTAGTTAGGTAATATTTTGTTAATTGTATTGAAATCAAATCAAATCTTTTATTCAGTATCATAGGCCCTTTCCAGGGTGCTTTACACGCCCCAAATTTAGCTTGCCCTACCACCACTTCGGGACAACATATGGGCTGGTGCTGAGAAGTGGCGGAATAAACTCAGTCACCTTTTGTGATCCAATGGTAAACGTAAGATAGTTGCTTTAAAGATCAGCTTAACCTATGTCAGTCTGCAAAATCACAAAATATTACCTAATCGTTCGTTCGTTTCAGCCAAATGACGTCCACTGCTGGACAAAGGCCTCCTCCAAGGTTTTCCACAATGCACGGTCCTGCGCTGCCCGCATCCAGGCTCTTCCCGCGACCTTTACCAGATCGTCGGTCCACCTAATATTTTCCGTAAAAGCTCTGCTTACATGAAGCTAGATACTATGAATATTCTCATAATATTGTTACTATACCAATCCCGGGAAACTTAGTTCATAGCCATTCCAGTTCTAAACAGCAATTTGTTAGCAATGGCTTGAGTTTTATCCAATTACCGCACCGGAGAGCCCATTTAGTAGTTTTCCTGAGTTATACTAGTGCATTTACAGCACAAGAGCAATATCAGCCATACCACAGATAGTTATAGGAATTCTAGAAAAAACATTTGAGTAAATTAATAACAATTAAAGTCTTTCAAATCTTTATTTGAAAGATTTTATCTTCTCTCTACTCTCTCTACATCATTTAATTCAACGTCAAAAGATCACACTATTTAGTAAGTACTTATATATTTTGAATGAATACATAAATGATATAACTGACTGACTCACTCATCACGAAATCTCAGAAACTGCAAATGCTAGGTGTCTCAAATTTTGCATGGGGATTCCTTTTAGAACGTAGGTGCTCACTAAGACGGGATTTTGCAAAATTCAACCCCTAAAAGGGTAAAACCGGAGGTTGGAAGTTTGTATGAAAATCCTGTTTTTACGAGTAGGTACGAAGTCGCGGGCGGCCGCTAACGATATATCTGAAAATTGGTCCGGACTTCAGTAGCTTTACAGCTAGTGTACATATGAGTTCGCGACATTTTTCCTTATTCTAGTGAGCTAGCTGTTTCCTTCAACAATGTAGGTCCAGGGAAGTTCTTGGCAAATAGTTACATACCAGACGACCGGATGGCACGAGCACGAGGCCGTTTTATTATCTAATATGGCGCCGTTTCCGGTTCCGGCGCAAAAGGCTATTTGCAGTTTAAACTAACTATTATATCTAAGAGTAGGTAGAAAGTAGTTTTTACTCTCTACCCTACCTTCATTTATCTGGTAATGTTGCGGCCAGTTCATGAGAAATTTTTAAACAGGATTTTTGTTTATCCTGCTCTGTTTTTAGAGCCATCGTTTATGTTGGGATTTACCTCGAATAACGTGAAATGAAGGCTTTGTTTTCTTTGAAAATGGAATTTGAATAATTACCACGAAAGCCTTTGTAAACTTTATGAACAACGACATGAGTAATTAATTAGATGCCGCGGTCTCTCTACAAGCAACAGTCTATAGTTTTTTGGCAGAAAGACACCTACAAACCATATCGAATCACCTAATATTATAAATGCGAAAGTAACTCTGTCTGCCTGTCTTGCTTTCACGCCTAAACCACTGAACCGATTAGTTTGAGTCCCGGAAAAGGACATAGGATAGTTTTTATCCCGGTTTTTGAAACAGGAACGCGCGCGATAAAGTTTTTCTGTGACAGACAAAATTCGACGCGGGCGAAGCCGCGGGCGGAAAGCTAATAAGTATAATAATAACAGAAAAAACCCTCTTAGGAATGGGTATTAGACAGGTACTTGTTTGGAAAATAATGCCCAATCTCTTTATCAACAAAACCCTCATAATCAATCTTTAGGTATCAGTTTAATATTCAGCAAATCGTAGTTTTTCATAATTTATTTTTATGTCAGCAATAATTATGCTAAATGCCACTATCCTTTCGAAGCCAGCCAGCATTATCGATTCAGCCCTAAAGGCATAACTGTCCCCAATCGAAATTCTTGGTAAAAGAAAATTACTTACGTCTCAGAAATAATTCCACCCTATTCGCGGACTTCAAAGGCATATGTGGGTATTTAGATATTTAATCCGGGCTGAAGGGACTAATGGAAAGATAAAAACTGTTTGGGATGAAAAGGAACTTAGTGGTGTACGTCAGAAGTTCTCGCTATACTTACGAGTTTTGTTTGTCCTTTTAAGGAAAGTTGGACCTTATATTGGAGAGGTGGAAATTGTTGGATGTTTTACCTTTTACTTTTACTTTTAGCACGTGTTTGGGTTTAGTGTTAATCACACAAATAAAATACCTATTCTGTATTTAGTCTAGGCGCAGACTACAGATTTATTAGTTGGTCGATAGTCGGGTCGGGCTGTTAATCAGTATGGAGATGTATGAAAGTGCGCACATTACACCGATTTGGTATCGGCCGATTCTTCATACAAAAAATCTGGCCCAACTATCGACCAACTAAAAGTCGGTGGTCTGCGCCTCAGCTTAAGCTTGGTAACTTTGTAAGTCAGGTATTCTTACATTCTACTACTTAGCACTTAAAAATCTACTAACTATGTTACCTGATCCTGAATGTAGAGTTGCGGCTGATAAAATATTTCACGTGTGTACTTCTTATAGTGTAAGTCCCTACAATAATAAACTAGAAGAATGAAAACATTAGTTTGCTAGTACATATATTACTTTTGTTGTCTTGTAAATGTATTTTTGATGACAATAATAAGCAAGTTCTGTTCGTCATGCTTATTTTAAGCTTGTGGAGTATCGAACCAGTGAAACTTTGTTAGGTATTTACTATTATGAATATTAACCAATAAGCCTAAGCTTTTTATCGATTTTACGTGATAAGCCCATACGTTTGTCGACGAAAATGATCGATAAGAATTTATCACGGCGCGCATCCTAGCCCGGCAGGGCTAACTGTGAGCGTTTCCAGGCTGATCGAGAAATATCCGAAGAAAGTCCGAGGGAACTCAAAGAAGCCTTCGGACTGGCAGTCGCTTGTTTTATCGACAAGTATAGTTTGTTCTTATGAGCAGTTCTACGATGACCGCAAAAGTTACTCGCATTCGAAGCTTAATATATGGAGTATAGGTATTTAATTTTTTTTAAAACTCACCGTCAAGTTGGCGGTAGCTGTGAGTAGATCCAAGATGGCTGAGAAGGAACCCCTCGCGGCACGGCGGAACCCTTCTGGCGGGCAATCGGTAGCCCCACCTGCCACGCTGACTGGTGACTGGGACCACTGTGAAAGATAGGTTAAGTTTACACCACATGTTAACGAAAGTTTAGTCCTTTGACGCATTGTAACTGTCGAAAAAATAAACAGAATTAAATGAGAAACTTATATGTGACAGTTGATTGTATTTCGTTTGCTTGAAGAACTGCAGAGTTTTCTATGGATTTATCGAATACGAGTAGGTACCTACATTTTTTATTCTATGACCGACAAACTATAATGATGAAAAATAAACAATGCTCTACTAGAGATGTTGTTATACAACTTCTGCTAAGAATAATAAATTAGTCGTATCTAGAAGAAGCTCTACTTTTGCGTTATTAATTTATCACGACTGTACCCTTTATTTCTAACTTCTTTCCGACACAAAAGTTTATTTACTTCGTTTCTTTAGGCAGTTAATCCGCTGAGTTAATTTTATTGCTCTCCTTCGGATTTGGAAGCTGATTGATGAAATCTGGTAGTCCAGGGTTGTAAAGCAAAAGGTCACTGAATCACTCACTCATCACGAAATCTAAGAAACTACAAGTGCTAGGAGTCTCAAATTTTGCATGGGGGTTCCATGAACGGACGGACTTTTAGAACGTAGGTGCTCACTAAGACAGGATTTTGCAAAATTCAACCCCTAAGGAGGTAAAATTATTTTGCTTTTATCATTTATTTTGCTGCCACATCAAATAAAATAATTATCATTATTTTGGTATCACCCAACCACCTAGTTATAATAATGATTATAATCTACTTATTCAGTGAGGATTTGCGATAATGCCAAATTAATTGGTAAGTTACCTGTTAAATGTTACAACTACATAGCTCCCAATTAGATAAATCAAGCCTGATAACATTATTAATTAATTACTGATACAAAGGGAATAATATGATCATAAGTAGATGTAATCCTCTTTAATATTCTGTTTATATTTGTAATTATATTCTCGTTTGTGTATGTAATTGAAACGTTACAATTAGAATAGATAACAAAGCACATCTTACAAGATATTAATTTGATATTAAATTGTATGGAGAAATTATGTAGAGTTTCAGTGAGCAAAAGTTTCAGGTAAGTATATTTAATCTTTATTGTACCTACAAAGTACCTTTAACCGCTTGAGTCCCAGACGGCATTAATTAATGTCATAACAATTGATTATCTATTGTGTCTAGATTCGCGGGCCTTGAAGGATTAATAAATAATATTATTGTACCGCCTAAGATATTCTCAGGTTGACTGGAGGAGAATTCCGACTGGTTAAGTCCGCCCTATATACAGTGTTATATGCATGTAAGCTTTAAATAAATAATAACATTGTAATGTTCATAGCAAAGGAAACATTTTCATCTATTTCGGATTAATTCGGATAGGTTGTAAATTGCTTAAACACAAGAAATTAATAACTACTACATAATTATTTAGTAAAATATCTATTCTAATCGTTAAGCCGATAACTGCCCTCATTATGAATTAACTATAGTTGGTAAATAGTTGTGGGTAGTTATAAACGAGTTCGGCACATTATTCATAATGTTCGCAAATTCTGCCAAGGTGGATCAACGTCAAATTCGTCTTAAAGTTTCATACATAATTTCCCCGGGGTCGCGTGCTGGTAGGCTGATTACGATGTTATATCCCAAGGATTAGGCTAAGAGAAGTTTTTCTGTTTTGATAACTAATTAATTGATGATACCTAATACACGGTTTCGTTCAATAAGAATTATCAATATTTGCAATTGTTATTTTTTATCATATCATTGCAAGACTTGAAGTGAATACCATTGAATTTTTGCACGCCTCTGCTAGCTCAATATTGGAATTAAACTCTTTTAAAACACGCTGTAAATGATGCCACATAAAGCTCAGCATAACTTATTGAATAACGTTTTACCTAGTTAATTGCCTTTTAATACCCATGAAATACGTGAATTTGTACACGTTTTTCAGAAGAGATAAATGTAGAGTCGGAAAGGTACAGTTGAAATAAATATGAGAATCGAATTCGCATACTAATGAATAAGATTTATTGAAATCTCGTGACTACTCGTGCAAAACTTACGCCCTTATTCACAAACAATGCTTGCTTAAGTGAAGCAGCAAATCGAACGCACAGCGTTGAATAAAGCTCTATGATTGGTTCCTGTGTCAACCTGTGCGTCCACGGTCCACGTGCACTGTGAGACCTCATAGTAATGTTAATGAATTCGGGCGTTATAATAGTAGAGACTGATGTAACATAATCAGTAAAGGTACTCGTAGATGTGAAATGATCGCCGGGCTAACTTGAAATTCCACTGTAGTCCACTGTGTCTCTTTAAACACTCGACATTGGAGATACTAGTGTGCTTCAAATAAGTACCATTGTAATTAGGCAGATGTGCTTTTTATTGGAGCTTAATGAACTTTGTTGTTATCAATGAAAGTTCATTGGGACCATTCTAGTAATCATTATTCGCTACTAGAGGTCTATTAACTGCCATCAACCTGTGCAACGATCTACAAAATGAGCGTTTTTTATTGAAGACAATTGCCCCATGTTTTATGTATGAATGTTCAAGTTCAGGGGCTCGTAGTAAACAGGCATTTGCATCCTGTATTATGCAGCGCCGCTACCAGGAGAGCAGGCCTCTGGCGGAGGTCACGTTCTTGTTTACATAATTTAGTATTCTCCTGCGCCTCACTGGTCCAATATCGACTCTACTACTACTAGGATACTCGGTAGGTCTGATATTGGAATTGTGATTGCTTACAATATTTGAGAGAGCAGGTACCACGTGCTGCAGAAATAATATTTGAAAACAGTAAAAACTAATTTTACTCTTTTCAAATGTTACATAAAAATTAATTTGTAGTAGGTAAATGGGAATAAAAGAACGTAGGATTTTTTTTCAAGATAATCTGTCTGTAGGTACTTTTGTTGCTGATAGCGGAGGGTTTAAACAGCACATTATATTTACTTAAGAACTTTATTAAGTACTCAAGTTTATTCACAAACCTTCGGTAAATCTACTTGTTGGCCATTCTTATGTTCACTTAGCTTGTCAATAATTAAAAGCAAGTGACCTCGTAACTTTGACAAAAGCTAACCAAATTCCATTTTCCAACACAAATGCGGTACATGCCAAAACAACACTCGCAAGCCTAAATAAATATGAAAACAGTTTCCAAGATGAATGGACGCTGCCGCGCTGGTCCGGTTGCGAATTGGTCAGCGCCTGACCTGTAAATTATTCAGCGACAATATGACCTCCGCCACCCGTGTGTGTTTCTGCAAGCCTAGTACACAGTTATTACTGTAGTTATGGTGTAGAGACTTTAATAAAAAGAAACTGAAGAAAATAGGCCCAATTTTGTGTAACGCTAAGTAGTTCTAAATTTAGAAATGACGTGACAAACTCCGTCTGAAGGACGGTATTTAGAAATTAGAAATCCTTCTAATAGGCCAGTAGAATTAAACACAAAAATTGATTAAATCGGAAATAATTCCTACAAAAGATTTTTTTGCTTTAATGGCTTCATTGGTTGCCCATTAAAACTCTCCTAAGTTTTCGACATGTGCTTAAGTGGAGGGGGCCCCCGAAAGGGGCGTTTTTTCGGTTTTCCGGTTATACCGCGTAAAGGACTTACCCTATCGAAAAGTGGTCTTCATGACGGTTAAAGGGCACTTAATCCTGCATTGAATAAGACCAAATTCATATGTTTTGGACAAACCGTTCTCGCGCTAAAGTTCGGCAAAGTAGAAAATATACGTATAATTAATGACCCTCTCCACGTCCAATGGCTTGTTACCCACAAAGGGTCGCCTTAACCAGTGTAACCCTAACAAGGCTCACGAGTTTGATTCGCTTATCCTTGTTCGTCCCAGCCGTTCCTTAACTGCGGTTGCTGCACCTCTTCCTGGCACTCTCCTGAACGACTCTGTGTTACCTAATGTGGCTGCCCCTCTTCCTTGTACCCTCCTGTACGATTTCATTGCTTAGCCATATGCCTGGTCCAAGGTTCGACGCCACAAAATCAACTTCGTACGAGTGAAAATAGTTTAAATACTATTTCCCGTGCTTGCAACATTTTTCTTTACTGCTTCGCCTCTATTAGTCGTAGAGTGATTGTATATATCTTATAGCCTTCCTCAATGTATGAGCTATTCAACACAAAAATAATGATTTCAATCAAACTAGTAATTCTTAAGATTAGCGCGTTCAAACAAACAAACAAAAAACTCTTCAGCGTTTTAATATGAACTTGTTGTTGTTGATTTTTGGCGTCGAACCTTAGACCAGGCATACGGCTAGGCAACGTAGTCATGCAGGAGGACACAAGAAAGAGGGGCAGCTACAGTAGGTAACACAGAGTCGTTCAGGTGAGTGCCAGGAAGAGGTGCAGCAACCGCAGTTAAGGAACGGCTGGGACGAACAAGAATAGGCGCATCAAGCTCGTAAGCCTTGATAGGGTTACACTGGCTGAGGTGGCCCTTTTCAAGACTTGGAAGCCTGTGGGTAACAAACCATTGGACGTGGAGAGGGTCATTAATTATACGTATATTTTCTACTTTGCCGAACTTTAGCGCGAGAACGGTTTGTCCAAAACATATGAATTTGGTTTTATTCAATACAGGATTAAGTGCCCTTCAACCGTCATGAAGACCACTTTTTGATAGGGTAAGTCCTTTACGCGGTATAACCGGAAAACCGAAAAAATGCCCCTTTCGGGGGCCCCCACCACTTAAGCACAACTCCGTCGAAGTCGAAAACTTAGGAGAGTCTTAATGGGCAACCAATGAAGCCATTAAAACAATAAAATCTTTTGTAGGAATTATTTCCGATTTAAAAGCTAATTCTACTGGACTATAAGGATCACTTATAAGTGGAATCTGGTGCCTTTTATTAATGAAAAATTTCGTACCATTCGAAATACCTAACCTACTTTTAATGTAATTTAGATTTTTTCACCAAAGTAGATGCTTTACATATAGGTAGATAGTAAGTTTGTGAAAGCTTTCCGACCTTTATTACCACCGCAATATTTTATTCAATCTTAATAAAAGTGGGAAACACTTTTAACTCGAATTTGTTATTGCGTTCAATTCCCAATACCAGAGCTGTATAAATAAATATAATTTACAAAGCAAATTGTATCGATGCGATCCGTACAGATGAAATTTACATCAGGGCGGGCTTACATTATTAACGCGTCGTTGGCTCCATCGACCTATTTCAGCTTTTCAGGGGCCTGAATAAAACAATTGCGCAAACATCTCAATGACAACAAGGTTTGGCAAGTTTGCCCGGCCGAGTGGAAGAATGGAGTTGACACGATAGGCGATCAAAATGTCACCACGTCGGTTAAAAACAGTGTAATTTGATATCTTATTTACCTGTAAAATGTACGGTTTTGCAGAAAAGCTGTGTAACTATTCTGTATTCACTCTTATTTTACAAGGATGCACCGTTTTTGTGATAAACTAAAAAACAAAACATACTTATTTAATTTTGGGTACCTACCTATTTGTATGTAGGTACTTGTAATACATATAATTAACCATTGAGAATAAGTTGTTGTAGAGACTTGTCTGATGTTTGATTATCTAATTAAATATGTTTAAAAAATATTGTTAATTGAAATACTGTTTTAATAAATAAAATTGAGACAGTTGTAGTTTTTCCTGTAAAATGTGCTCTCTGCTAGTATTTCCTTGATTCACTGAATAAACAATGCAGAGCGATGCTGTATCAAATATCTACCTAAAATAGCACTATCACTTAGGCGATTGAAACACAATCCTGTAGTTATCCTTGACCTATGTTTGCAAAGGTCGTTCCTTGTAAGCTGCACTTTAAAAATATCAAACGCCCAGCTCCATCTGAGCAGACGCGAGCTAATTGGAGTAAAGTGAGTTAGAGAAGCTAGCTCACTAGCTCACTGAACCATCCATCGTTATAAAATAAACTGCCTCCCGAAGGTGCATCGGAATATGCCAAGAGTATATGGATGAGTAGTTTTATTGGCTTTATTATCGTGTTAAAAATACCAGTTAATACAAAAGGTTATGATAGGTTTTATTTTAGCATGATAGCTGGTGAATGCTATTATTGCTTTAAATTGCTTAGAAGTAACATTATAGCAAGAAGAAAGAAAGAATTTTTTTTTTATTTAAACCATAGTATAAATATTTGACAGAAGTTATTGAACCAAATGGCACCTACTCAGCGTGTGTCATGCTCTACAGAACATGTTGGTATACGTAGTTAATACTAGTTACTACCTACTGTAAAATTCAAAATAAATTCACAGTAGAGAGAAATTTTGCATTAATTAAACATACTTCGCAGAAAAAATACATTTGCTGACGAATATACACGCTCGAGGACACGAATAAAGCCTTTGACACGAACAAACATCAACATTTGCATTTCCGTTTCTACGAAGCTTCGCGCAATCAAAGTTGCGCTATGCGTTTATTTATCAATGTTTTTGAAGCAGAAAATCGAACGTACACAGCGTTGAATAGAGCTCTGTGATTAGTTCGTGTGTGACCTGTCCCTGTGCGTCCACGCGCACTGTGAGACCTCATAGTAACATTTGTGAAGGTGCTCACACCTTCAACAGAAACTCATTTCTTGCACTGCCTTCTCAGCACTGGCCCCATTTACCATCGTCCCGAAACAGTGATAGGGTTAACTGGGACGTGTAAAAGTACTTTTTAAAAGCCCATTTTCAAAAAGAAATGAGCTTTATGAGTTTTATGCTGGTAATAAACCCGAGTTAACAGCCTGATTAATAGGTCATGACATTCGCCATAACGCATTCGCGCGAACAACCTTGTGGCCAAGCCGGCCCCACTTCCCACACGTGCCCATTACACGTATTCGATGCTGGTGCATAATAAACGTGTGTCACGGCACGGCATAGCTATACTATACTTGTTTACGTTATAGCCCGACGGATTAGCAAGTTCAAGTGGCAATGGGCAGGGCACATAGTACGCAGAACTAACTGATTGATGGCTCGTCCACCAAAACAGCGTGGGACGTCCACTCGCAAGGTGGACCGACGACCTGATAAAGGTAGTAGGAAGGTGCTGGATACAGGCCACTACCAGGTGCGATGTGGAAGTCATTGGGGGAGGCCTATGTTCAGCAGTGGACGTCCTGAAATGATGATGATGATATACTCGCCTATAATAATCTCGAGTTAACAGCCTGATTAAGAGGTCATGACATTCGCCATAACGCATTCGCGCGAACAACCTTGTGGCCAAGCCGGCCCCACTTCCCACACATGCCCATATAAGTCTGCTATGACCATTACACACGTATTCGATACTGGTGCATAATACGGTGACGTGTGATGTCACGTATGTAGTGTTGCTATGTTTTTGGCTTTTGCGGGACAATTTACCTCCCAAGTCCCAATTAATTAAACCGCGTTTCCTTTGTGGTCTTTAAGAGTTGAACTTAATCCTGTTTCTGTGCTTCATATTGTGACTAAGGTTTGAAGAAGACGAAGGAAGAAGAGTTTGTTACGTTAGGGTTTGGCAGAGTCAGGGCGGGTCGAGTTAGAAGTTTGGCTCTACATGAGATCTGATAATAATTTTTAACAATGTGAGCCATTATGATTTTGACATAAAAATGTTTTGGTGGTACGATTATTACTAATATGCTTAGAAAAATGCATATAATGAACCTGATATTTTCCTTAAACATATTCAATTTAATTTCCCATGCTTTGGAAGTCAGTCCAATTTTATTATATTTTCAGATGCACCTGCATCATTATTAGAGTACGATTTTATTAAATCAATCTATTTCTCGTGATTTTCCAAATACACATGGTAACCCCAGCCACGTATGCTACGAGCAAACATTGTTCGCGGTTATTAATATGAAGCCGTGACGAATCACCACACGTCCTCCCGTCGCCATGGCAACCGGGAGATAGCTATCCATCCCTCCTCCGGGTTCTTGTCGATTTGCCACCAAGTCGATTCCTCGTACTTTTGTACGTTTAATTAAAAGTAAATTAGCGATTTTTATAGATAAGACAGTTTTCGTAAAATCTGTTCGACATAAATCCTTATGAATGATACAAGTAGTATAATAATAATAATGTTAATTTGTAAATTCAAAATCAGCGTAATCTTCCTACATGTAAAACTACTGAATTTTAGAGCTCATATGCTTTCTTTCAGCAAGACTCTATTTTATGCCTTAGTTTGATTTATGCATACTTACTTACTTTTTGTTATTTAAAAAAATCTAGTCTTAAAAAACAGTTTGTCCTAAATAGCGTCCAATTCTATCAGACTCTGAAAGTATTAATAAAATTAATAACAGACGGCGATTTCTTCATAGGTACTCATTATACACCGTGTTACTTTGCATTCTTGCCATATTCACAGAGATAAAAGTAGGTAACAATACCTATTATTTAAGATAAACAAGAGACTCCCATAAAGAAAGTACACTAAGATTTTAGTAAATTTGGTTTTTCAGTACAAATTGGAATAAACCAATTTTGTCTCGCACGTTCTACAGGTGCAAGTGGAATAAACCTAGTGGGCGTGGCCTAGTTCTTAATTTTATGGCTCTGAGTAAGTACCAGCCTTTTTATCCAGTCATAATAACTATTTTAAAATACTCTTCAGTTGATTTCAGATTTTCCTTTCTACTTTACGGGTTTAGGACCGTCAAAAATACGTAATAATTAATAGGGTTTCAATTAATTTACAACATAAGTACCCTATTTTTACAAATTAATAAATTAAGTATGAAATGAAATCACCTTATTCACAATTAATTATTTATTTATAAGTTACTACTTACAAAGTTTACGTACTGCGAAGCAAGTGTTCAAAGTGTCCTCCGTTCTGATGAAGGCACAGTCTAGCACGGCGAAGCGTAGGTTTTTCGCTTTAGTTTTCGCAACACATAAACGTTTTGTATCACAGTTTCACTAAAACAATCCTTTCATGTAACGCGTTTACACTGTTTATCTCTTCTGCGCATACCAGTCGTTTCAAGTCACTCCAAAAATCCATTGGTGTCAGGTCCGAGGATCGTGGTGGCCAAGCTACTGGACCCCTCGTCCAATCCTCTGTTCACCAAACGTATTATTCGCGCACTTGACGTCCTTATTGTGGGGGAGCACCATCCTGCTGGTAGTAGAGCATTTGGTGTAACGCTAAGGGTACGTCATCAAGCATTTCGTCTAAGACGTCTTGCAGACACTCCAAGCACCATTTTGATTAAATTATTCGTTGTTTGAATACACTTCAGTCATTTTTGTATTATTTATAACGTGATTTGTGTTTGATGGATTTTTCAGTTTTTTACAAGTGTCAAAAAGACATTTTAAAGACAATAGATATTTAAAAATACAATAAAAAGTAAAAAAGTCTCCATCGCCATCGCCAACAAGTGATGTGCATGCGTTACGATAATTAGTGGTGTTTAACAGATTGTCGATAAAATAAAATACTCAAGATTAAAAAAAAATTTTTTCGGGCATTATTTTTTTACGGATTTGTGTTCAGTATCAGTAATATAGTAACCTCTGTAAATATGGCAAGAATGCAAAGTAACACCCTGTATAAGACATTAATCACTTCCATTGGAAAGTTATTAATACGGGTTTTAACACGAGTCACTATCAGTGGGCGCTTATCACCGCGTGACGTCAGCAGTAGAACCAGTTTGGCAAAGTGTTGACTTATTTCGCCCGCTCCGTCAGTGGGGATATAGCTCAGTGGTAGAGCATTCGACTGCAGATCGAGAGGTCCCCGGTTCAAACCCGGGTGTCCCCTGGAGTAAAATCCTGCTTTTTGCATTTCTATAATTTTTAATATATTTTTTTATTATCAAAGAAATAATGTTGATATACATATTTGGCCAATCTTTTGTAATAGACTGAGCATAGTAACTTTTCTTATCGATGAATAAAGATATAAATACTGGAGTCATCCGTGTCATATTAAATTACATTTTTATTTATTAAAAACCTATACAGGGTGTCCCGTAATGTAACGTCAAGCCGGAACTGGGTGTTGGGGCAAGTTGTGCTGGTTATCAGAAAAATATAAAAAAAAATCTATGTGGCATATTTTCAAAATAATAGGCATTTAAAAAAAATATAAAAATTCTACTCCAGGTGACGGTTCTTTTACTCGTGTTGCCACAAATCTTCACTTTTTCCAAATTTTTTTTTTGTTATGTAACCCTGAATAATGCTTCTCTAAATTGTTATCAAAATTACAAAACCAGCTGCTCCAGCTTGGATGAAAAAAATACATTATTCCCAAAAAAATTTTCAAAATAAAAATTTTGCCTAGTTTAAACTGACTGTACTGAAAAAAAATTGTACTACGCGAGTGTGGCAAGTGACGTCATAATTTGGCGCATTTAGTAAGGATTCCAAAATGGTATAGCACTTGGTAAATCCATGCTGTAATTGTCGACAATTTTTGGTTTTTTGAAAATAATCCCGTTTTTAACTTTATCTACCTTGGTTAAAAATTATTATTCTAATGTGCCCAAAATTCAAGTTTCTGGCTTAAGTGAGGTGGAGAAGCCATTTTAAAAGGTATGAGCGGGACGGAGAGGGCCATCTTACCAAGCAGGGATGTTATGGATATCCGTAACCGTAACCGAAACTATCGGATATCCGAAATAAAAAAATATCCATAACCGTAACCGAAACTGATTCAAAAGTTACGGATAGTTTCGGATAATGGCGGAGTCTTAAGGGTACAATTCCAAACTTCAAAACTCTATGAAATCTGCAGTATACACGCCGCAGCTGCAATGCCGCGCTGCCGATTTCATAGTTTTGCAGTTTGCGGTTGCAGTTTGCGGTCTGCGGCACGTCTTGGAATTGTACCTTAAATCTTAATATTTGTTACCAACTTGTCTGGCATTCCCTGGCACCATCTAATATGCCAGCCTGTTTGACCTTTATCATACATAGGTGTCGTCTTAGTTGGTACATAAAGTAGCTATGTGGGTCACGCAGCATATTGCTATTCCTATTTCTAATAATTCCGTAACCGAAATTATCCGAAACTTTCGGATAATCTGAAATGATTTCATATCCGTGACCGTAACCGAAACCGGTATAATATTATTCTTATATCCGTAACCGTATCCATAACCGAAACTTCATATCCTTATTATCCCTGTTACCAAGTACAAATGCAGGCAGAGCAGGTAGTAAAGGCGCACGCGCACGGGTGACTTTTGTCACAGTATGTCAACTACTAATTACTGTCATGGTGACAAAAGTTTCTGTGACTGACTGTACGGTAGTCAGTCACAGAAACTTGAATTTTGGGCACATTAGAATAATAATTTTTAACCAAGGTAGATAAAGTTAAAAACGGGATTATTTCCAAAAAAAACAAAAATTGTCGACAATTACAGCAAGAATTTACCAAGTGTTATACCATTTTGGAATCCTTACTAAATGCGCCAAATTATGACGTCACTTGCCACACTCGCGTAGTACAATTTTTTTTCAGTACAGTCAGTTTAAACTAGGCAAAATTTTTATTTTGAATTTTTTTTTGGAATAATGTATTTTTTTCATCCAAGCTGGAGCAGCTGGTTTTGTAATTTTGATAACAATTTAGAGAAGCATTATTCAGGGTTACATAACAAAAAAAAAATTTGGAAAAAGTGAAGATTTGTGGCAACACGAGTAAAAGAACCGTCACCTGGAGTAGAATTTTTAAATTTTTTTTAAATGCCTATTATTTTGAAAATATGCCACATAGATTTTTTATTATATTTTTCTGATAACCAGCACAACTTGCCCCAACACCCAGTTTCGGCTTGACGTTACATTACGGGACACCCTGTATATTATTTTGAAAGGTAGCAGGGAAGCGCTGGACGTAGGCCGCTACCAATCGATCAACGTGGAAAGCATTGGGGGAGGCCTATGTTCAGCAGTAGACGTCCTATGGCTGAAAATATGATGATGATGATGATGACATTATTTTGAGACAGTCATGGGTCATGGGCCAATAAAATGGACCAAAGCCTACTTAGTGGTATTCTGGGTAAATATTATCTTTTTATTAAATTTTCCAGGGACTGAAAAACATCCTTTAATTTAATTCTGGATAATGTTTGAGCAAGGTTACGTACGCCCACTGTGGTGTTACAAATGTGTGTTACCTGGTCAGTGAGGGCAGGGTCTGCTCCGTGGGCCAGGAGTAGCTCGACGATGTCGGTGGCGTCTGCCGCGCACGCCGCATGCAGGGCCGACGACCCCACCTAATGCAGAATTATCATCATTATCATCACCATAAACGTCATCATCATCATGTCATTTAGTCCCACAGCAGAAGGATGACCCTTTCTAATTTAACGGGCTGTCAAACGCGACTCCATGTATTTCTTTTGCCGGTTACTAGTGTGACAAGATGCACATAAACTATGTGATAGAAATATTTAGGCAAATTAATGAACGAGGTCATGGGTAATTTTTAGGGGAAATTAACGAATACGAGCCAGCTCTTCGTACTTGTGAAATATTTTAGTTCGAGGAATTGAAACGTGCAGATGCAAAAAGCCTCTATCAATTAAAAAAAACTGTGTTACTACGACACGACTTGATAGTGTCACCTAGTAACGAAGTTCTGGGACAAACTGACAACACACTGTGTATAATCAAACTTACAAAGATAAAGCTGCTCGATCACAAATAAATAGTTTTTATTTATAAAAACTTTAAAAATAAACTTACATTATTCTGTAAGTGCACATTAGCGCCGAATGTCAGCAAGTGCTCTACTATGCCGCGGCAGCCTTGTGCACAGGCCATCTGCAGAGCTGTCACACCGTTCTGAAAACAAAATGTTCATTTACAAAACTGTAAACAACGCCGTAGTTAGGTTAGAATTTGTTTTTGTCTATTCATTTTTCATTTAAATTCAATATTCATCTGTTTTATACGTTTTCATTTTTTCCATAACGTATGAAGGTCTTTCAATGGGAAGTGAAACGCGACAAGGACGTTCAAGATCGCACCTTGACTTTGAAGCGTCCCAGTAAATCGGAATTACCAGGCAACCATAAGCCCGTAGGGCATGGCGCTTACGTTATCGGTCGCGTCGACGTGACACTCGGATTCCAACAGCACCCGCACTAGCTCCGTGTGTCTGTGCACCGCCGCTAGATGGAGCGGCGTCCGCCCGGAGTTGTCTCGGGCTTCTCTGGACGCGCCTTTGGCTACCAGGAGTACAGCGGTGGGCGAGTGGCCGCTCTCGCATGCCACGTGTAGAGCGGTACGCCCGACCTGTTGGAAAGAGACGGACGGAGATAACTCATTGGGCAACTGGTTGATAACGTGACTGATTGGGAGCGAGTGAGGCAGGAGTTGTCCATTTACTAGTTTGGCTACTAGGAGAGCAGAGTTTGTGAGGAAGTACTTTTTTTGGTGAACCGCTTATCTTTTTTTTTGTAGCCCAAATGTTGGCATACGCGTTGGAAATCTTCCTCTACGAATCGAAATCGAAACGAACGAAACTTTTAAGAATAAAGGTGCGTGTAAACAAAATTTGAAAATTTTCCAATTTCCTGATAAAAATAACCAAACTCTTGAAATAAATTGAAAATTTCTATCATTAATAACGTTACCAATTTCGTTCTATCGCTGGTACAGAGTTAATGGTGCCATCGCTTACGGGATATTAGGCCGGGGATTCCAAATGACCGAACGCGTCATTAGAGATAAAAAACGATTTTGTACTTTACTTGATGAAAATACAAGTTCGTTTGGCAAAGGTTCGGTAATCAGTTGATTAGTCTGGAGATTGACTTGATAATTTTCTCATTACTAAATAAAAATGTTTTATCGTCATGGCATTTACATTTTGTCACAGATTATTTGGTATGAGGTATTTTTTGTTCGTGAAATAATAAAGAGTGAGCGTGAACCTAAATCAGAACATTAATTTTTATGTGGCACACAACATTTGAGTTCATTATCTGGCACAGTCATTTGAACAGCTGTAAAATGGGTAGGAGTGGACAAGCCGTAAAACTTAACCAGCATTTCGAAATTAAAAATGGAATAGTTGAGTGCGTGTCTGGTCTGAACATGTGACGATCATACATCACAAGAATGTTTAAAGCAAAAGACGATCGACTCGACGAATTAAATACTTTTATGGCAGCACTAAAACCTCTCTGTAGCCGTAAAGTTTCGTAACATGTTTTATCTGAGAAATATGTAAATAACTTGTTGCAAGTCAAATGGCTCCGTATTATTGCAGCTGACAGCTTGTGTTGTGACGTGCGCGAAGGCACAGCGCACCATGTTGACGGCCATAGCGACCGCTACTGCGATTATGGTAGCCTGGTACTCTTGACTTTATTTTTTATTATTTACTTGGAAAAACAAAGGGAAATTGTTATTTTTTTACTTTTTTCTACCGTGAAACAAATCATGAAAAAAACTTATTTTAGAACAAATGCTACTCAGTCAGGGAGGAGCTTACACTACAATACTGTGACAATACTATGTAAGAAAAAACTACATATTATATGAAAAGATATCATATAGGTATACATAACAGTGTATAACTTCAATTTCATGCTCATTTAACTGATATAGCCTGGATCAGCGAGCGTTTTTAATTCTGAATACAATAATACATACTTTATCGATTTATTTAAGCATGAATTTTCATGATTTTGTGTTACCAAAACGTTCATTTAGATACTTAAATAAAAACTCGTTAGGTACAGTCATTATGATACAACCAAAACAAAAACACTTTAACATAACAATCAATAAGTAGTACCTATCCTACAGCGACCGAATAAATCCCACGTAAATCTGTATAATTTTAAAGGAATATTTTAAAACGGCACAATTTATTCATTATTCATCGATTCGAGGCACAAACAAAATAACCGTTTATAAACAAAGCAGTATCGCTTTGACCGGCATCGCTCAGGGTGGGCAAACAGAAAAATTATTGTTTTCTTTCGATCTTCGCCAGGACGCAATTTGCATAGCAAACAAAACGGGGCAGACAAATAGGGCAGCCATTAACGATGCTCAAGGTGGAACAGGCTAAGGTCGGGAACTGATGGAATTAATACAATATTTAACAGGACTACCAGCTTTGCCCGCGATCTTTCGCTTGTAGCACATCCCCGCGAAATCATGACAGCGAAAGCATTTTACGCCCGTCCGTATTCACAAACGAATGCTTGCCTAAGTGAAGCAGCAAGTCGAACGCACAGCGTTGAATAGAGCTCTGTGATTGGTTCATGTATCACCTTGTGCGTCCACGCGCACTGTGAGACCTCATAGTAATGTTTGTGAATCTCTGCGTTTATTTCGCCATTGATAAATTGATGTGATTGCAGAGATGTACTCGTATATTAAAGTGATACAGGCGTCACAGAAAGGCAGATAATCGCGTGTTCCGCTTTTAAAGACTATCCTATGTGTTTAGTCTCAATTCATCTCTTCTTCCTATGCTTCCATTTCAATTAGGTAGAGTTACTTTCGCTTTATTAAATAGACTAAGACATCAGTTTATCCGTCAGGGACAATGTATCATCTTAACTTGGAGATTGTTGCATTAAAGAAATACAAAAAAATGTGGCATTGACAAAGTAAACTCAAAGATGGCCTTTACCTAGACGATCCTCAAAAACTAAAAGCGAGTGTTCCTCACCTTTAAGTGCCTGACATTTTTTACCTAAGCCCCAAAAAGTTTGCAGAGCAATATATTTTCATCTGAAACTTCTGCGCCTAATACAGAAGGACTATTTCACGTCTTTAACCTTATTTATTAGGCCATTACGACGGAAACACATTTAACCAATGTACTACGATTTGTTACCTGAACCTCAGGGAACATCCATTCAATTCCCGGTTAATTGGTGATACATTCAGGAGTTCTGCGGTACTAAATAGTGGGGTGATCCGATGTTGAGCCTACAAATAAAGGAGGCCAGTGGAAAGCTAATAAATACTTTAAATGAGTGTAGCAGAAACGTTTTCATACTTTAACACAAAATCAATATTCATTTTGGTGTAGAAACAGTTTCGACACGGGAAACTTTTAGCTTTTTACTTTCAAGCAAACAGATCCTATTATAACTGAGCATCGGGACTATTCTTATCTCTCTTCCCTACCGCTGCAACTCCTGTGTAATCGGGATCTACAGCTTGACCGCCAATAAAAACCCAACCAGTGAAGGTCAAGTTTGTCCCGGGGGAAAGATAAACTATCATTGGAACCGCAACGAAATTATAAGAACATTTAGGAGGAGTTCGAAGTTAGGGTTCGACTTCCCTCAAGTGCAAAAGCGGATGACAGGAGACAAAATTTAGCATGAATTTTAGTGTCCTAAATACATAAGGTGAGCCGGATAACCCGGGCCTTTTCAAGGCGAGAGTGAACAGGCACTTACAAGGCAGATATGTACCCCTTCTAGACTGCATTCCACTTAACACCAGATGCGATTATGGTCAAATACCTACCTTGATATGCATAAAAAAATCATAAGATTCTCATACAAAGACGAGCGAACCCGCGTGCCACGTGTGGTCTAGCTGAATAATAAACGCGCCGCTCCTGCGCTGATTCGATTTGCTATCTAATTTCCCGCGCTTCCCGCTCGCTACAAATCACTTTACGTGCTCGCGCGGATCGCTCTCAGAAAGTGGGAGAATTTTCATACGACGCGGTTACTGTGGACAGGGGTGGGCATTGTTTTTTCCATGTGGGAAGTAAAAAGCTACCATGTAGAGTGCAAATGAAACGTCATTACCACGTGGTCATAGAATGCAGGGAGCGTGGCAGACCAAAAGGTTCAAATTCTTAGTTCTCCAGCGTTCTGGGATAATGAGTCGGTTGGAGTAGAAAGAAAAGTAAATCACGCAAAATGGACTCCTCAATTACCTAAGTTCGAGAAAAGCTAAACCTTAATAACTAAGCTGTATGTATTCCTAAGGGTTGATAGCAGCTAGGTACCAGCGCAATGACTTCTATCTAGAAGCAGTGACGCTGCTCCACACGGAACTTCTACGTTCTATGCTAACCTATTCAAATCTTTGCTCTAAGTAATGTGATAAAGATACCCACCTTATTAATAGCGTTAATATTTCCTTACTCCAACAGCAGCTCCACCAGCGCAGTAAGACCAGCGCGCGCTGCTAATGCTAACAGCGCGTCACCAGCGGCGTCCGAACCCTGGACCTTGTCTCCGAGGCGGAGCACGTACGCCATTTATAGTAGCTCTATCAGCAATACCAGCACTTATAACTTCTAGAGGCTTTGACGCCGCTCTACACAGAACTTTTTCTACGTTTTATGCTGCACCATCAGCGTCTTGTCTCTAAGTAGCTCCGTATAAAATAATGAAGATACGCACCTTATTACTTCCGTCTATATCAGCTCCTTTCTCCAACAGCAGTACCACCAGCGCAGTGTGCGCGTCACCAGCGGCGTCCGATCCCTGATCCTTGTTCCGAGGCTGAGCACGAATTACATTATAGCAGCTCTACCAGCATTTACAACATCTAGTGGCAGTGACACACGGTTCCACTCCACACGGAACTTCTTCTACGTTTTATGCTGAACCGTCAGCGTCTTATCTCTAAACCTTGTCTAGGAGTATAAGATACCCACCTTATTAATAGCGTCAATATCAGCGCCTTTCTCCAACAGCAGTTCCACCAGCGCAGTGTGCGCGTCACCAGCGGCGTCCGAACCCTGATCCTTGTCTCCGAGGCTGAGCATGAACTATATTATAGCAGCTCTACCAGCATTTACAACTTCTAGTGGCAGTGACACACGGTTTCACTCCACACGGAACTTCATCTGCGTTTTATGTTGAACCGTCAGCGTCTTATCTCTAAACCTTGTGTAGGAGTATAAGATACCCACTTTATTAATAGCGTCAATATCAGCGTCTTTCTCCAACAGCAGCTCCACCAGCGCGGTGAGGCC
The DNA here is from genome assembly GCF_963855985.1 of Ostrinia nubilalis. NCBI lineage: Eukaryota > Metazoa > Arthropoda > Insecta > Lepidoptera > Crambidae > Ostrinia > Ostrinia nubilalis. The sequence goes on from NC_087103.1 coordinate 13,274,497, forward strand.
GGCGCGAGCTGCTAATGCTAACGGCGCGTCACCAGCAGCGTCCGAACCCTGAACCTTGGCTCCGAAGCTGATTGTGTACTACATTTATAGCTGCTCTACCAGCATTCACAACTTCTAGTGGCAGTGATACAGTTCCACACGGAACGTAGACGTTTTATGTTGAACCATCAGCGTCTTATCTCTAAACCTTGTCTAGGAGTATAAGATACACACCTTATTAATAGCGTCAATGTCAGCGCCTTTCTCCAACAGCAGCTCCACCAGAGCGGTGTGGCCGGCGCGCGCTGCTAATGCTAACGGCGCGTCACCAGCGGCGTCCGAACCTTGGACCTTGGCGCCGAAGCTGATTGTGTACTACATTTATAGCAGCTCTACCAGCATTCACAACTTCTAGCGGCAGTGACACAGCTCCACACGGAACTTCTTCTACGTTTTATGCTGAACCGTCAGCGTCTTATCTCTAAACCTTGTCTAGGAGTATAAATAAGATACCCACCTTATTAATAGCGTCAATATCAGCTCCTTTCTCCAACAGCAGCTCCACCAGAGCGGTGTGGCCGGCGCGAGCTGCTAATGCTAACGGCGCGTCACCAGCGGCGTCCGAACCTTGGACCTTGGCGCCGAGGCTGAGCGCGTACGCAGCGACGTCTAAGGAACCGCGCGAGCACGCACACTGGAGGATGTCGTTGTGTTTCTATGGATAAGGACAAATTGATAAATTGATGGGCCGACACTGTATAGGTTTGTTGTGGACACGATAATAAGAAGAATTGATTCAGGTTCTTTATTAATAGGACTATTCCGACTTCTAGTTCCCACGCTGCAACTCCTGTGTAGTCAGAATCTACAGCCTGACCGCCAACTAATGAATCTTTATTATTAGTAGGTAAGTATTAAAATACCTGTATATTATAGGCAGTTAAAATCTTAATATTACGAGTAAGACTTTCAGGGGTCTGAAAAACTCGTTTTACATATAACTTGGGATATACAAATGGGTATATTGTATCGACTGGTGCTGAAAATGATATAGATACAGTTAAAAGTAAATTAAAATTATGAAGAGAGAGATTTCAACAAAAGACGGCAATAGAATTGCCTTTCTGGAAAAATGGTCGTTGTCAGTAGTACCTACCTACTTTTCTTTTTCTTTTACTTTTCTCCTAAAATAGGTCCTCAGTCGTAAAATTATATGGTGTTTCTATTTCTTTGATCTACTAAACCATTCATTGATTCTTTCCGAATTCTAAAACAAATAATTTGCTAAAACTGGTTCAATTTCAGCGAATTGTGTACGTGCGTCAATTTCGAATCACCAAGTGAAATATTTGGTTACGTTTCCTCGAGGTTCTAAGAAGAGGGCCGAATCAAGGAGGATCCACAGCGGACAGAATCACTATTAATTAAGTAAATAATAAAATGAATCGAAAGTGTGATTCTTTATGAGTAGGAAAAATACTACAAAAAATAACTAGACAAAATATTTAAAAATAAAAATTCATAAATTCATTCAATATAGCGTCAGGCAGGACTAAAGACCAATTTAGTTGAAAATATAGATTTGTATAATATTGTGCCTTGAAACATTAACATCTTAATATTATTTAAAAAAAATCTTGACGCATCTTGGTACTTTAATTTTTTTATTTATCCATTTTTTGAGTGAAAGTGAACTCGACTAATGCGGCCCTGTAAATTTTAAATTACTTTTTGGTTACACGTACGTGACTTTGACACATTTTCAGTAATGGATATCAGGAGCGACATGTTCGCGGAAGATGTTCGTTTGTTTTAGGGAAACGGTATGATGTGGGTAAATGTTTAATGCACACACATTTACAAGGTAAGAGAAGATACAATATTAAAATGTAAAGCTATCAAAATAATACAAAACGTCGCGGGAAGCACCTGCATGCGGGCAGCGCAAAACCGTGGTCGTGGAAATCTTTGGGCTAAGCCTTTCCCAAGTAACATTTTACTCCATTTAAGAGTTCACATTTAGTTCCAATGTGTACTTAAAGCATTAGTACAGTTCACTCGTGATGTATAAGCTGTATTATTGCAATTAATTACACCTATACCTGTCTAAGGGATTTATAGGAGTGTAGACTAGTGTAGAGTTATACTTTTATACGATTGTTGGTGTTATAATACTCTAACAACTATCCTTTAGTCAGCCATCTGACTAAGAGCAATATAGGAGGGTAGAGATACGGCAACCGCTGTTTAACGGCCTACTTGTACGATGTTATAGAGCTAGCATTTTAATAGAACACACGTGGTCATTTATAAAGCCAAAGGCTGTTATGTTTACTTGTTTTAGACTGTTATACAGCTAGTAGCTGTAGTAGGACTTGTTTGTGATAATTAAAATAACCTTTTTTTACTATCTGTACAAAAGTGTTTCAATGGTTCGCATGTACACTGTAGGCTGTTAAAAGGACTATATGTGTTGTCCATTAACATCAATAGCAGTTTATTTGTCCACAAGTACTACTCTTATTTGCTTTAAGCTGAACACGAATGTGAATGTGATATTCTATTACACATTTCCCCAAGCCTGTTTTTAGTTGTTCATGGTGGTTCTGTACATGATGCAGAGGAAAATATTATGCCTGAACCTGAAATTTCCCTTCAAAATATACCAGATATCAGAGTGTGATGATTGCAGTTCTTGTGATAGTGAATACCATTTTGATTTGGACAATTATTTAACCTTTCACAAAAAAAAAATAAGAACATGGGCTATTGAAAATCGTATTCCTCATTCCGCTTTGAATAAATTGTCAAGCATAATAAACGAATTTAAACCGGGAACACTACCGTCTGATGCTTTAGGTATTCATACTTGACTATTAGTACCTGGGCTAGGCGATTTAACGGACATTAATAATTTTTATTGCGGATCTCTAAAATTTCAGTATTTGAAAGAATTAAAGATACACAATTGACCTGAACTAGGTACATCTTAAAGCTGTACATAAGTTCACATTAGAATAAATTTATAGACATTAGCGCTGTAGTGGTACAAATGTGGAACTTCATATAGATAACAGCATTCTAACAGAACACATGTGAACCTAATATACGCTCATTAAATTGGAGTTATAACAGTTCACATAGCCGTATTTAATTTCCACCATTTTGTTCTACATAACCTAAAATATTTACCAAATAAATCTCCAAAATTAATGCAGATTTATCACAAAATTCGCAGATAGAGCGATTGAGTTTTGGTTTCATGTTATAATTAATTACCGTAATATAATTATAATGCCAATCCAATATCAAAAACTGAAAATTGTAGATTTCCTCTCAGCCAGTTTTAAATATTTTAAAATGAATATCGCGTTTTTACAGAGGCGCGTAAATATTTTAGCTGTAAATATGTATACATTTCACGATAAAGTTGCATTCCCAATGGCATTAACATTATTAAGTATTTAAAACCCGTGTTATTATTTGCATAAATGATTATCCGCCCGAGTTGTTTCCCTCTTGGCACTCACGTACAAATACCAAACTAATATTAAAATGTGGAAATAATTTAAGACACACGTGAACTTTAGGTACCATTGGAGTACTTTTGTCGGACTTTATAACTTTGAAAGCTGTGCATTTAGCCACTTGTTACTCTTTATTGTCCTCACGTACGTTGTATGGTTCACACTGCGTCCCATATAGTGCCGTAAGTCAGCCTTAAGTACGATGTTACTACTTAAACTGCTATTATAATGCTATTATACTGCTAATGTACAGCCATAGTGAACTTAAAGCTGTCTAATTTGTGCCCAAACTGGTTCTATAAAAGCATTATAGCAAGCTATACAGCTCGTATACAGCTGACATACACAGCTTGTGGAGTACATGTGAACGACTATTGAACTCTTAAATGGAGTAAAATGTTACTTGGGTTGTCTTCTAAGTGGCCGTCCTTTGACTGAAATATGATGATGATTGTGTTGTTCTGTTCTTTAACACAAAATCTACGTGACTTTTAACTAATTTTTAACCCTACAATTTTATTTAATATGTATTTTAAATTCAAAAATATTGCGTAACACTACTTTAGTAGGTATCTCGAAAAGGAACATAATTATATCGTTAATGTGTAATTAAGAAAACTTACACGATGTTCAGAAACAGGATTTTCAAAGGAAATGATGTAAGTTTACTTCGCTGTAGTAGACACGGTAAAGTTTTGTGGTAGGAACTTTGACGTTAAATTTTCATTCACCTCCTCAGAACTCAGGAGTTGCTGCAACTTGGCGGGAGAACTTACTATTTGGAAAAAGATTGTGTATTTTTAATTTTAAGTTGTTTTGGTGTGTTTTAATGAAAAAACTTTATTTATAGACGTCCCTTCAATGTGGGGCGTAGCGTTCTAAAAATACATTTCACAATTTCAGTAAGAATTTTGTGCTTTGGTAAATGTAATACGATTACATAAAGGTTTTATACTATTTTTGCTTTCGAATAAGATTAATTTTCTCTATTCTAAAGTAATTAGCACACAGCTACCCAAAAATATTTAGCAGATGAATGAATAATTAATCTTTTCAGAATAAATAAACATCTGAAACATGATTGAAGTAATAAACTAATTCAAGAAGATTATATCTGATTCAAGAAATTAGATATTATTAGAGCAGACAAGATTAACTACGAGCTGTTAATTCAATATAAATAAATTGACGGACATTTAAAATAAAGTATCATAATTTTATTGTCAGTCTTATCTTCATTATTACCAGATACTTAGGCTGGGTTGCACCATCTTACTTTAACTTTGACTGTCAAACTCTATACAAAAAGCACCGGTTATCGTCAAAGTTACCGTTAAAGTTAGGTGGTGCAACTCAGCCTTACTTTACCAACTAGAAGTAGAGAAAATTAGCAATTATCATCAGCTCGAGTAATCGATTTATTATTATCCAGCTCTATCATACCAAATTAAAAGCACTGTTATTGAGTGCCTACATACGGAATCTATTAATCAGCCGAAACAAAAGCATTCACCAAACGAATCGAATAAGCTTATTTGTTACCGCGCCGCATTCGGTATCAATCAATTTATTTGGAGCATTTAATAATATTTTGGTAAACCGATTTATTCTAGAGCACTTTCACGGACAAATCGGACGATTTCATGGGTGGTGAGTTCAGTGAATTTAAATGCGAATGTATTATTAATTTTACTGCTTTCAGAAGAAACAGTTTCGTTTAAATATTGTGTTTATTTAATGTGGAGATAATTTTATAATGAATTTTCGTATGATGATGAATCGACTCATTCATTATTTTAACACGGTGGATATACTCGTAAAACAGTAATTAAACGAGACATTGCGAATGAATGGATCGACTTACATAATTAAACACCAATTCATCAAAATACCAAAGTTTTTGTTTATTGATATTAATCAGAAAATATAACGAAAATAATACAACTTCTTATGCTCCTCTTCCTAGGAATGAGAAATAGTAAGAATGCAAATCTGAAATAGATTCTCAAAGTACTAGGAGAGCATACCTTGTTAGTAGCTGCGAGGCAGGCTCCGGCCGCGACGAGCGCCTTTACCGCGTCGAGATGGCCGTGCCAAGCGGCCATGAGAAGCGGCCGCATGCCGAACTGCGGGCAAACGAGTCGGTTAGCTCCTGTAGCGCTATGGCAGCCTGGTACTTGTCGGGGGGGAATGTGGCGAAATAACACGAACGAAACGAACGTGGAGGCAACAGTGGATCAGCGGAACGTGAGGCGGAACGTTTCGTCTCATTTTATCGAATGAAAGTGAGAGTAGAAACCGCTTTTGACTTCTGGCAGCCTAGTATTTCGGGGATTGATTTTCGCGTGGCGTTCCGTTCCGTTACCATGAAAGTTGTGATTCTGGCTAAACAATCCTTGCTCGCTTATTTAACCCTGGTACTATTGAGGGGCAGAATCAGATGTTGTGACGTCTCATTTCAACGTAACTCACTATAAAATTAGGCATTATTGTAGAATGATGATGCAGAGAATTGCGGGGGAAATAAAAACCTATGAGTGGATTTGTGACTTACCTTTAAATATGTATAAGCAATATCAAAAACTAACCGAATAATGTATGTGAACAGACAGTGAAATAACACACAGAATGAATTATGCATTCGCAAATGAGGGTTATTCCGTATTCGACCCACGACAAACTCAACCCACTCATTATTTTCCTTACTCAACCCAATTTTGTTCCTTACTCTACCCACAACTAATTTTTAATTTTATGTTCCTTATTCACCCCAAAAACATTCCTAGCTCAACCCATTTTAAAACCACTTAAAAAATATAAGATTTTTATGTACGGTCAGAATAAAAATATATTTTTTAGAAATTTAAGCTCAGTTAATTTTTGTGTTAAGATCGTGCTATTAAATAAAACTACAGGAGTTCTGATACAATAATATATTTGAAAAACGTTTTTCACAAAAGGACACAAATAAAATAATGACTACATGCAATTAGAACTATAACTTTTCATAACAAAACAAAAAGTAGATACATTTTTTTTTAATCTTATAATAAAAATCACAGATTAAAGAGGAACCATAACTTACATAATTTGAATCTAATATAAATCTACTATAAATCCACTATAAATCTTAATAAAAGTATTCATGTGGACGGACAACTAATCCCGCGGTATAAGTTTTGAGCGGTATGATTTGACCAAAGTTTCTTAATTACCTTAAAATTTTATCATATTTTATCAAACATGTAGGTGATATTTTTTTTTTTAAATAAAAATAAATGTACTAGTATGTATTTATCATAATTAAATTTCTGGACAAATAGTAAACGTTGTTTTGCTATCCATACTTGTTTTTGGTATATTTACTTTGGGTTGAGTGAGGAATGCATTTGGGTAGAATAACGAAATTCTGTAATCGGTAGAGCTAGGAATACTAATTTGGGATGAGTGAAGAAATGGGTTGAGTTATCATGGGTCGAATACGGAATAACCCGCAAATGAGGCCGATAATGCTGATGTGGATGACAATTCGGTTTAACGGTCCAGGGACAAATAGGGATGGGTCGTTTAATTAATATTATCGATTTAATTAACAAATACACAATGTCTGTCTCGAATAACTTTATTGATTACTTGTATTGTTTTTATTTACGATGGCACCCAATGCCAAAAGTACAGACAAAATAAGTGATTTTGGGTAGAAATTAGAATGCTGTAAAATTACTAAGGATGAGTTGCATCACCTTATTTTAACCGTAACAATAACAATAACCGGTGATTACCGGTGCTTTTTGTATGGAGTTTGACAGATTTTTGACGTTTCTCAAAGTTAAAGTAAGATAGTGCAACTCGGCCTAAGTTAAATTATTTTTAGCTAAGTTCTACCTGCACGTTTTATCCAAAAACTAATAGTTGTAACTTATTCCACAAGATTCTAATTGAAAACTCTATCATAGAAAGTAATACATATTTAATAGTGAAGAAAGAAGAGGTATGCGAAGAAGTGAACGTAAAAAACACAATGAAATTTTCATTAAATATGTTTTAAAATTAGTCCATTTATAATACTTATTTATCGATATCCTTACGTATGCTGGAGCATCCCTAGACAAAGCGGATATGTTAGTGAAGGCAGGAAGCAGGGCAATATTGGCTGTGGTTTCAGTGCGGATTACAGCAACTGGCTATTAATAACACTGCGTTGGACTGTCTGTTTGTTAATCAGTGAGATGGTTTTGTAAAATCTATACTACAAGGCATACGGAGTAAGTTTTCGGATATTGTGGAGTGGTGCAAGAGTAGTGACATTATGACACTAGTATTAAAATATCTGTGATATTATACGTAAGAGTAGGCGCACACCTTTGATTTTTTGTCGGCCGATAGTTTAGTCGGGCAGTTGATCAGTATGGGCATGTATGGGAGTGCGCACACTACGCCGATTCGATTTGGCCGATTCCTCATACAAATTAAAATCGGGCACAACTATCGGCCAACTAAAAATCAACGGTGTGCGCCTACTCTAACAGTTGTCACTGTAAACACATGTTCACGCGGCGTTTGACCTAATAACAAATATTAAGACGAAATGAATACCTCCTCCATTTTTGAAGTCGGATAAAACACACCCCTCTTATACCTGTAATCCTGCATACTAGTTAAATGCTATAAGTATACCAGTAATATTAAAAACGCGAAAGGCTGTATACATACAAAACTGTTGAACGAATTTTGATGAAGTTGTAATCATAGGTACCTATCATAAGCATGAATATATCTCACAGGTTTATTCTATGATGTCCGCGCGAATGAAGTCACAACACTAACTTGTAAAAAGATAAAGCAGACTGAAATATTCCGTGAATTTGTGAGTTTTTTCAGTGTAAATCTATTTTTGAAGCCCTCTGTATCACAAGTGAAATCTCTAACGGGTTTACCTTTGCGGAAATTAGTCCATAACTCTGCGCTACACTTAAAAGAGGGTGTATCGTAAAGGTCAAGGACTGAAAACTCATTTTCGAAACGATTAACACAACCGAGCCCCTTAAAACTGCAGTTTACACAGTCTAAATTTAGATTAAATTAAAAAAATTGTTTAGTATACAGTCAACAGCACATCAGACTTTTAATTGTTGCAAAATCGTCCCTATTGCAAATAATTATGATACCATATTACCTTACTAATAAAAGTTAGACGTGCGTTGAACAAAGTGACGTTTAGTAATAGAATTGCCGTTTTAAGGCATGTGTGACTTTATTAGTAGGGCTGATTTTTCACTCCTTTGATAACTTTTAACTGAAGAGTAAGTTTGGCACATTGACTGTTACAGTATGGGAAATATGTCAAAATGACAAGGTTATTCTTTATTTTTATTTATTAGGACATACACTAGAAGACAATAAATATTTACAGCGTATTTAAACTTAATCTAATTGCTGTCTTAATTATAGGTTGCCATGGCATATTGCATGCCACACATTTAAACAGTGTCTACTATACTAAAAGAAAAGAGTTTCTTCAGTTAAAAGATATCTGACGATTGAAAAATCAGCCCTTAATGGTATTTAAAACAACGTTACCTTATCAGCAGCTTCTATGTCGCATTTAGCTTCGATAAGCTGTTTGATGATTTCTACGTTGCCTCTGCTAGCTGCCCAATGTATCGGTGCTCGGCCATACTAAAACAAACAACAACAAATAAAAATAATATCGTTCGTTTCAGCCGAAAGACGTCCACTGCTGGACAAAGGCCTCCCCCAAGGATTTCCACAAAGACCGGTCCTGCGCCGCTTGCATCCAGGTACCTCACGCGACCTTCACCAGATCGTCGGTCCACCTAGTGGGAGGCCTGCCCACGCTACGTCTTCCAGCTCGTGGTCGCCACTCAAGAACTTTCCTGCCCCAGCAGCCATCAGCTCTTCGAGCTATGTGCCCCGCCCACTGCCACTTGATTTTAGCGATTCTGCGGGCTATGTCAGTCACTCTGGTTCAAGTCAAACAAAAATAATATACCTACACGAATAATGTGTGGAATTCCAGTAATTTAAATCATTTATTATCATACATTCAGTTATGGCGCTGGAAAACTGTAAAATAATAGAGTGACAGGGAAAATAAAAACAAAAGAAGGTTTTCTGGCACGAAAAAGAAAAAGTTCTTTCTTGCTGGCCAGTTGGCTCAGTCTGACAATAAATACGGTTGAATACCGAAGGTTGAAACTTTTAAAAGAAAAATAATGCATGAGTTAATGTTCGATTTATTGACACTGGCTATCTTTACGCAAATCAAATAAGAGAAAAAAACCATTCGAATTTTTAAATAGGATGTTCGGTGTTGGTTATGAATACTTTCGCCCGTATTCACAAACATTACTATGAGGCCTCACTATGCGTGGACGCACAGGGTGACACATGGACCAATCACAGAGCTCTATTCAACGCTGTGCGTTCGATTTGCTGCTTCACTTAAGCAAGTATCGTTTGTGAATACATTAAATTAAATTACAAGCATTAAGTCCGCCTTATGTACACCGTTCTATGTGCATATAAGTTTTAAATAAAATAAATAAATAAATAAATACGGGCGTAATATCCAAACAGGTAAAATTGATACTCAATATTAAAAATATTTGTGTACGCCTGTAAAATTCTCCAAAGAAACAAAGTCACAAGATATAATGAATCAAGGTTGGCGTTGTAATTGACTCCACGAGCAATTAACTCGGCTGAAGTTGATGTGATATTGAGAACATGATTTCATTAGCACGAGCCAACTAAAAATAGATATTTATTACTGATGCGTACCTATTTTAAGGATGTTACTAAAATTAATTAAAATCTCTTCGTAATTAGATATTTGAGTACATTTTAGAGATCGACTTCTCTACCAAATTTTCCTATTCCTGTTAATAACTTATTATAGTTAATTTTCCTTTGTCTGCTATCGTATGGGTTATGGTTACAAACAAGATTATAATATAGGTATGTACTACCCAACTCGGCGAATTTCGTACCGCCTATTTTCATCAGAAATAATTTAAGATTCGAATGGTGAAAGATTTTTTGAAATCAGTCCAAACAATCAAAACTTTCTACTTTATAATTAGTGTGGTAGATATCAGTACTGAAGTGAGATAGTCAGTTTCAAACCATCCATAATAAATTAAAAATAATTTAATCCTTTTCATTAATAAATATTTCAAACAGACCGTAAAACACAAAAATAGATTGCAATTAATGAGTTTTGTACGGATGCTCTCTTGCGGATACGTTCCAAATATAGCCTGACTGACCTCCCACGGATCCGAAACACCCACGAGGTAACTGGAATTTTAAACCAGTGATATTTCCTAAAGCGTTAGTTTAAATGATAAACTGATGAGGAAAATTTTAAAATATTTAGTGTAAGTTGCACAAGATGTGAGATGACATTGATCTTCCTTTATTTATGATACTTATGCCCATTTTCACCATCAATCCCTAATTTTTAAGTGACCCCTATGGTAACACATAACAGGAATTTTGTTTTCATAGAGATCACTTAAAAATTAGGGAGAAAAGGTGAAAACGGGCATTACTCTTTTAAAAATGAGGAGATCCGTAAACGATCTAAAGTCTCCTAAGATCCGTAAGCAACAGATTAGTAAGCTGAAGTGGCAAAGAACAGAGCACAGCATGCAGAACTGATAGAAATCATTGGGGGAAGCATAATCTTCAGCAATAGACAAATAGACGTTCTGTGGCTATAATCATTCTATACAAACGCGCAAGTAAGTACGACGTGTACGACCCACTAACGCCCCGCGTAGGCCCCTATAACGAAGTCGAACCTTGACTTTGAACTCCTCCTATGTTCTTCTGATTAGTTTCATTGCGGGTCCAATGACAGTTTAACTTTCCCCCGGGACAAACTTGACATTCACTGGTTGGGTTTTTATTGGCGGCCAAGCTGTGGATCCTGGCTACACAGGAGTTGCAGCGGTGGGAATGAGAGGTGGGAATAGTCCCGTAGCGCCCCGCAGCAATGTGACAATGCCGCCTGGGCGCTACTCTGAAACGCTGTTTACTAGTGTTTACGTAGTTTCGGGTCTATCTGTCACCGTCGCTCATGCTGGCATCTCTCTTCGTGTGAGAGGTATGGCAACATTCGAAACTTCAGATGACGTTTTTCGGAGTAACCCAGCTGTTGTTTGCAATGTACTCACGTTGTTCCTGCAGTTGACATCCGTGGGCCTGAGCAACGCCTCCCTGACGGCTGCGGGCTCGTTCTTGATCACAGCCTCGTGCAGAAGTAAATCGTTCTGCTGCACACGCGACCGACCCTCCGTCATCTGTAACAATGGTATACCTAGTCTGGTCGCTGAGCACGTAGAATTTTGTCCATTGACCCCAGGCTACCCATCCTTATCGCTCGCGCGTAATTATATTGCTGTCGCGACTATGCGACGGGCGCCCTCAGTGAGTGTGCGAGCGCAACAACAACATAATTACGCGCGAGTGATAAGGATGAGTAGCTTGGGGTCATTGGACAAAATTCCACATGCTCAGAGACTGTACTATAGGCTGATAATAATGAAGTTGAAGAAATACCCTATTAGGTAGGTATGCCAGGTCTATCGTATGGCGAACTTAGATATTGCCATCGAAAAGCACCTTTCGTTATTTGTGACAATTTGCTCCTTATTTGAGATGACTTAATTAACGAGAAAAAACTATTCTCTTTAAGTTTAAGGAACATATCCTCAAAAACGTGCCAGCTCTACATACGGTAAACTTCAGCAATTAAATGCTTAAGTGGACTTGACTCTACTCGAGTGGAAATTTAAGGCAGTTTAGGACGAAACTTCGCTTCATCGGATACGGGCTATGCCAAAACACTGAACTATGTATTAGTACAGTGGTTCCCAAAGTTGTCTGGGCTTTGACTCATCTAATACAAGTTCCCAAATTCGGGACCCACCTATAGGAAATTTCGCCCGCTGCCCCGCGGTTGGATCGGTGGTGTGTCGTTCTACTGGCAGGGCCCACTCAATGTTCGCTCGCGAAGTTTGGGAAACTCTGTATTAGTAGATAAGTAGGTAATTTATGTTCTCAGTATTAAAAAATCCAGTATCAATAAAATCTACTTATAGTTATGGTAATTGTCATCTTCTGGTATTCTCGTATCCACTTTGATCGTTATTTTAGTAAAGGATCGATTTCGATCATGTGCTTATAGAAATATGAATTTTGGGCATTACAAATAATAGAGAACAAAACAGCAGTCATGATAATGCTAAAATAATGACAGTTTGAAACACAATTTTCAAACTTTTTCAAATCAATTCATGACCTATGTGTATGAGAGCTGACTACACATGATTATACTAAATTGGACAATGTCATGACAAACACTATTAACAATTTTACTGGGAATCTGATTGAACTGACACAGTTATACTTTAAAATTACATTAAAAAGCTTTTGTAAAGTTTGATTCGATGAAAAAGCTTTCCATTAGACTCTCTAACTCTTTGTTAATATTAAAACATTATTTACGCGTGTTATGCGAGCTCTATGTACCTCGGTTCTACGAATGATTGGATGATGTCCATCCAATCATTCCGCTCAGCCCGGCTTTGAGCTTCAGTCAAAGACTTAGATTTTATAAGGTTAGTTAAGTTGAATTGTAATTGAAAATAAAATATGTTTTTTTCGCAAAAGCTCTCGGATAGAGTGTAACTCGCGAAAGTTTCTTTCAGATTGTTTATTTATCAGTTGGGTTGTGATACCTTGAGAAATAAAAAGTGCCTTAGGGCCTTTTTACATCGCTACTTTTTGCAGCGATACAAATGCGATTCAGTCGCGATACAGCATTGATACAGTCGCAAAGGCGCCGAGCTGCAAAGTCGCAATGTGTAAACGGCAGCGTTTGGATTTGAGACGACAATTTTTTTGATCATCAAACGAGTGACAATGATTTCTGTGACAAAGTGAAGCAATGGGATTGGAATAGGTTTCATAAACAAAAAAAAATCTGAATATTCATCATGCAAAAAAAAAAGTAAACCACGAAACGGTTTGGTTCGAAAAACAAATCACAGTTAGCTTAAATTACAGAGATCATTAAGCTAAATCCTTGTAAATGTGTATTGTAGTAAGTATATTATGTATGTTTCCCTATTATTTTCTCTACACGTGTCTGAGGAAAGCCCCATTGTCTTTCAGGGAAAATGGCTGACACAATACAATAAACGGGAACAATTGATTATATTAGACATGCCAACAATGTATTGTTATAATATGGTGCCAAAAATAATGAACGAAGAATAGCAAACATGAGTTCTCTCATAAAATATAATAAAGGTACGAGGTAAATATGACGGCACGTCAACTTAAACACTGTGGTCTCTATGTGGTGGTAATAAGGGCGAATTTGCAACAAATATGTAGGTATAGTCTGATGTAGGATTGTAGGTAGGTACTATCTCTTCTCAAGACCCTGAACTTCCATACTCCTTAATTTGAGATTTCACTCAACTTTTAATGACATCCGCCCTCTCAAGGATATCAAGCGAAAATTTAATTAGCTAATTATACTTCCCGCCTATTAAGTATATTTTGAGTGGATTTATAAATAGACTTAAATATGGGACCGCTTAAGAGTCAATATAAATCTTTGAAGGCAGTCTTCGAAGAAATTAAGCATAATTTGGGGGTTTTTGAGGACATCATAACTTTACGTAGTAGGTAGGTATATTTTTATATAGATCAGAATTTTCAATACTTGCAAATATCTTAAATTGACAAAATCTATACCTACTAATATCTAAGATACTTAAAATTATAAAGCTGAAGAGTTTACTCAGGGAGTACTGTTTTCCGTTCTGAAAAAATATTTTTGTGCTGGCTAGCCCATTTATCGAGTAGGTAAGCCTTTAGGCCATATAACATCACCCTATAGCCATTAGGGGTGGAAGAGTAAAGAAAAAATGTTGCAAAAACGGGAAATATTATTATATTTTCACCAGCTAGTAAATAATAATAATATTTCTCGATTCGTTTGTTAATTTCGTAAATACGCGTGGGAAGATTCACACGTGTAGGTACCCTAATGAAATATGTCGAAATACTGAAAACGTGTTTCGCTAAATTTTATTTTAGATTTATATTGTTAAATCAACAACATGAGATAAGCAAGGTAATTACGTGTTTAATAAATACAAAGTATGATGTTATAACATAATATGAAAAATAAAGTTTTACCTTCAGACGGATTTTCAATTTCAGCTTTGTTTGGAGAGTAGACACTGATTTGATGATTTTTAGCAGGGAACCACTAGTATGTCTAGTTAGGAATATTCCCAAAGAGAACCAAAATATTATAAAAACATTTTATAACAACTTTACACTTTAATTGAAGCAAAAGGGATCAACCAATTTTCTTTATTTTATTTTTTTCATTTTTCTTTCAGGCGAGAATTCCAGATTTTTATACCTAGGTAAGTGTACTCTGTAACCCCGCAGAATCGCTAAAATCAAGTGGCAGTGGGCGGGGCACATAGCTCGAAGAGCTGATGGCCGCTGGGCAGGAAAGTTCTTGAGTGGCGACCACGAGCCGGAAGACGTAGCGTGGGCAGGCCTCCCACTAGGTGGACCGACGATCTGGTGAAGGTCGCGGGAGGTGCCTGGATGCGAGCGGCGCAGGACCAGTCTTTGTGGAAATCCTTGGGGGAGGCCTTTGTCCAGCAGTGGACGTCTTTCGGCTGAAACGAACGAACGAATGAAGTGTACTGGCAACCCTGGCTAGTTCATTACTTATGGACTGTTGAAGGCTGTTTGCAGATACCCTGTTAATTGCATTCAATAGTCGTTGTTATTGCTCATCACGAACTTAGCTTCAGCTTTGGTTTCTATTTATCATTATTTGATTCTGCATAATATGCAGATTGTATACCATTTTTAGACCAAAATTATTGTCAATTTTCAATCATTAGTTTAATACCATCAATATGCCATAGTGATATGTGTTATGAACTTAGTTTTGTCTCCTCGATCATGATAGAATTGTCACGTTTTCACGTAAAAACTGGCATATTTATTTATAAAATCAATGTAAAATTCTTTAGATAGATGATTTAGATAACCATTCTTCCATTCATCCATTTCCAGGATTCCATTCGGTTGCTAAGGTACTAAAACAGTATCTGGAAGTTCTGGAACAAAAGAGGGTCGACATAAATTCTAGTTGTCAGAAAAATACCATCATAATAACTATTGTCACCAGACTGCATTCATTCCTAAGAATAATTACTCTTTGGTACTGAAATTAACTTCTGTCGTAACGACTAGCGCTGACACATTTTGTTCTCTCTTTCCTACCTATTGTCCCCGACTCTACCATTATCCAGTTCCAGACTCCTTGCATTTATTACCGCCTGGTACAATTATTTCAAAGGTTCATTGTTTTATGAATATTTCATGACATTAAAGTTTGTTATATTCTAACTTATTCTAACTGTTCTAATTTAATTATGTTATTGTTTCAGCTCTCGGAAACAATATTACTAACTTAAATTATTATTCCAAGTTTCGCTTATCTGACATAGTTTCTAGACTGATGATAATCAACTCAAAGTTAAGTTATTTATGGGATTTCTCGTACCTATATTACTTTCAATGAAAAACAATATTAAGCTTTACAATACAGCTAAGATACTGGTACTTACTGAAATATAAACCATCATTTTGTTTTAAAGCTTCGAATTTAAGAAATAATAGCTATTCTTCTATCCTATAGCAATATTATAAAATTCTGAGCATGTAGGTAGTAACTTTAAGGATCCTAAACCAAGACGGACTCTATGATTCTAATAGATTGCCTGATAAGGAACGTGCACTCATGTATTGTTTATGTTGCTACACCCTACGGGAATCGAACCCAGAACCTCTGAGTTAAGAGTTTTAACTCTGGATCAAAGAGGTTAAGGTGACAAATTAAGTAAGGCTGAGTTTCACCATCTTACTTTAACAGTAACTTTAACAATAATCGGTGTTTCTTACATGGAGTTTGTTAATGTCACTTTAAATTATGGTGTAGGTGTAGTGAAGGTTAAACGGGCGTTACTTATTTGTATTCATCAAACAGTTCAGAGAATTTGCCGATTATTCCCTATAGCGAAATATTCATAAGTCTGACAGCTGATTGACAGCCTATTAGTCTTTAAAGAGCTTTGCGGAAAATTATTTTGCAAATTATTGCGTTGTTTCTTTCTATTAGGTATAAGTATATAACACACCTAAAGGAAAACAAGCCACAAATTTAAAAGGGCTCGCGCACACGGCTGACTTTTTTTCAGTATGTTTCTCCATAGATAAGAATAAGTACTACGTTGTGTCTGTTTTAGAGATGAAACGGATATCCGGTAACTATCCGGTAGGCCGGATATCCGGCCTATTTCTACTATTCGGCCGGATACCGGATAGTAACTCACTATCCGGCCGGATACCGGATAGTAACTCACTATCCGGCCGGATACCGGATATTAAAAAACTACGACAATTTCCTATAATAAAATGAAATACATTTAATCTTTGAATTAAATATCAATAAAATGGCTTAAAGTAATGACGGCTTTTATTTAAAGTCCAAAAAGTTAAAAAAAAAAAACATATTAAGGCCTTTCAAAAAACTAATTTCTTTTTCTAGGCTTTTCACTCTAATGACGAAAACATTAATAGTAAATATCTGTTAATGTCGAAATATTGCCAAATAAAACAAGCGATCTTTTTTTCACTGATGATCTGATGACATGATGCAGTTCAGCCAGATTACGCAGCGAGTAATTTAATTTTAGCTATTCAATCAAACACTCACGATGGCAACCGAAATCACCCGAATTGATCTGCCCCCTCGTCGCCCCTAGACGAGTGGCAGTCTGACATTCTATTCGGACGGATTCGATTTTCGAAAAGTGCGACTTGTCCAGTCTAATAGACCCACTGATCGCGTTCGAAGCACCTGTGCGGCGCAAAACTCGTTACGACATGCAACAAGACAATGGGCCAACTATCCGGCCGCCGGATATCCGGCTATCCGACCTAGCAGCTCGCCGGATATCCGGTATCCGGTATCCGGCCAAACAACTATCCGTTTCATCTCTAGTCTCTTTTTCTCTTTATAAAAGTGTAAAGATGAAGATATAATTGGTCGGCCGTTTGGTGTAGTGGTTCGAAACGGACTATTATTCCGGAGGTAGCGGGTTCGATTCCCGCACAGTACAAACATTTGTGTGCATGAACATAATATTATTTGTTTGTACTGGACTGGGTGTTTTCAATCTATACTTATAATAAATCTGTAGAGAGGTCAATTCTGTACATTAAATATATTTTCAAAATAACTATCAGGGGGTGATTAGTGATCGATACTGATGCCAAAAATGCAATCAGTAAAATTTTTGTCTGTCTGTCTGTCTGTCTGTCCGTCTGTATGTTCCTTATAGAAACAAAAACTACTCGACGGATTTTTACGAAACTTGGTACAATTATTCTTCATACTCCTGGGCAGGTTATAGTATACTTAGAAATTCCCACGGGAACAGGAATTAACGGGAAAATCCTTTTGTAAGAAAAATCTAAACCGCTTAAGTTAGACGCTTGAAATTTGGCATGTAGGTACCTTAGTAAGCTTAAAGCTTAGTTACAACAAGTGATTCCCGAATTTCCCACGGGAACGGGAATTAGCGGGAAAATCCTTTTGTATGAAAAATCTAAACCGCTTAAGTTAGACGCTTGAAATTTAGTATGTAGGTACCTTAGTAAACTTAAAGCTTAGTTACAACAAGGAATCCCCAAAATTCCCACGGGAAAGGGAATTAGCGGGAAAATCTTTTTGTTTGAAAAATCTAAACCGCTTAAGTTAGATGCTTGAAATTTGGCATGCAGGTACCTTAGTAAACTTAAAGCTTAGTTACAACAGGATATTGCAAAATTCCCACGGGAACGGGAGTTAGCGGGAAAAAACATTTGTATGAAAAAATCTAAACCGCGTAACATAGATGAAGGGGGTAAAACGGGATCCACGCGTACGAAGTCGCGGGCGGCCGCTAGTGTATAATAAGTATGTATTTACAAAAAAAAGTATTTAAGTATGTTTATATCCGTTGTCTAGTACCCATAGTACAAGCTTTGCTTAGTTTGGGACTAGAAGCGCAGTGTAAAATGTCTAAGGATATTTATTATTATTTATATACTTGTCACGGTGACAAAAGACACCCGTGCGCGCGAGCCCTTAATATTAATTTTATTTATTTCTTAGATTGATTATCACTTAACATAGACAGACAGAGTTACTTACTTTATGGTAGTATGGATCTTCTTACATGCTGTCAACTGTACATAAAATACGACGTAATTTTTCTCCAACAGTAAATTCAGTAGGTATACAAAATATGACTGTATTACATCAAAACTACAATGTTTTATCTCTTCCCAGAATGTACAGACGACAGCATATTAGGCTATACATTTTCATTGCAAAATAGTCCCTATTACAAACGACATAAGATCCTAAAGTGTGATTGTAGGTACCCTCGCATCCAATCGTGAAGAATTGACATTTATCAGCTTCAAGGGGCACAAATCTGATGACATCGTTGACATTCTGACGCCTGGATAAAACTAGCGTGACAAATAGATAGTTAGCGGTAAGGATGTGATGCACTGATATCGATGAAATGGCTAAGTATTCTGATCTTGAACTGATAAACTATGTATGTATATTCATTTATCATTCTTACCTAGTGAGAAAATCATTGTATTCGGCTCCTAAAATTGGTCCACTTCACTATTTTCGCCTGATAGCCAGATTTTAAAATCAACTCATAAAGTCGGGCATTTTCTACGATTCCCTTTCTTTCTAGCAATAAACTCCCTCGTCAGCACCACAAACATTCACTCCTCAATGTACATAGTTTAAAATATAGTGCAAGAGCTCTGAGATCTTCAATGAATAATTATTTTTCTTTTTTTGTTCCATGAATATTTTCACAGGGAAAAAAATATATCTTTTACGGAACTTCTTTTATCGATACTTTTCTATCGAGTTCAACCACATCCCTAGCAAGGGTTGAGGCTTTGTGTCGGCTTATAAGCTTTGGAACAACGATATTATTCTGAGCGATTTCCTCATCTGCCTCGGATGGGTTTGCATACCCTGGCCTTGCCAATCACCCGGGTAATCAATTTAAGTCAATATGTGAACAGCTTTGATAGTTTCGATCCTTTGAATTCAAAGCCGAATTTGTTAAGTAACCTCATTTTGATAATGGTATTTCAAACCCAGTTAATATTTTGTTGAATCACGCGATTCTAAATTACTAAGAACTTAATTACTTACGATATGAAAGAGATTTTCTTCTTTGAAGGAAGGAAATTAAATGGATTTAGATTTGTAATAAAGTGTGCAAATAACTTATTTAATTGCTTGTAGATTGAAATATTTAATATAATAACTTTATGGAGCTGCCATAGATGTAGCTTAATTTTAAGTTACCATCTCTCTCATAACTTGAGTAAGGACGACATTTTATTAGAAATAGAAAATTTCACGAGTAGTAGGTAAGATCATAACAATCTGGCCGGATTCGACCAAACTTTTATCCGAGAATAACTCCAGCCCCCCTAGACAAAACGCACTTTTTGATCGAATCGAAAATCGAATCCGTCAAAACTCCATACAAAAAAGGGGCTTTTCGACCACTTGTCGACTGGTTTGCGATTATAATTTGCACTTTGTCTAAACCCACTGGTATAACTGACACATTGACAGTTTCAGTATGGGAAATATGTCAAAATGTCGAATAAATGACGATTTATTCTGAGATTAATATTTACTCTTGTTTGGTCGATTCCACCCTAAATCGTGCATAATATGTCGTGTAAGTTTAAAACGTCCGCGTCCTCACTACCAGAGTATCTAAGACGCTTTTGTTGAAAATGCTTTCGAGAATAAACCTTTGACGCGAGTAAGCGCTCTGCCTCGCGGCTAAATGTAGGTAGGTACAACCCTTGCTTCTGAGATGTGCCTTGCAAAACTAGCATCATCACTTTGCTATAGCTAATGTTAGTATTTCCGATTTATTTAAATGTTTCTGTAAACAAGGCAAGGATCCTTGCCTTTGAGATAAGTAAGCCTTCCAAAACTTAAATCGACTTTTAAATGTTAAGTGATCGTGATTTTTTTTCAAGAATTCGGGTTTTCAATCAATAAAAGCTTTTTTGAAGCTTATTCCGCCTTCATACCGAATATCATGTCATACACAGGACAATATTATAACGTCTGCTTAGGCTGAATTGAATTAAGCAATGAATCTTTTAAAATAACTTTAACTATAAGAGTTTATTTATTACATTTCTTGTTCCCGCCTTTAAGAGTATCTACATGTTAAGATTGTAAATAAGTAGACTTACAAAACACAATTGCTGTGATCACAGTCTCCCTGAAGATAATCTTATCAAGTATTTGCCGTACTCCGTCTGTTTACAATTAATCCGGTTGACCTCACCAAAGAGAACTGCCGAGAGCAGCAAAAACCAGTAAGTTCACAACCGACATAATAACAGTGGTAATACTATAGCATTGTATTATGAATCCCTAAAAGTTAATAGTAAAGTAGAAAAGTAAATTACTTACCTACTTAAGTACGACAGACACTACCCTATCAATGTTATACCTGCTAATTAAGTAACTAACTGATCATCTTTGGTGTTTTTTAAGCCGACTTTAACTTCTTAGCCTCTTTTAAGCGTCCTAATTCTTTTCAATTTTGCAAGCGAGAAAAATTAGCCAAATAAAAAACTAGCTCCCTGCGATGCTCCCTTGAAACGGCACCTACCAATTGGCCCGGAGCTAAGTTACACATAAACGCTCCGCCTTTGAAACACAAGGCTAGCAACGTATACAGATGTTTACGTTAATCTGCTATGCGCTTGTGTTTGGTTTGTGAATTTCAAAGCAACGGAAGAATATGCCTTGGCTTAATCTCTTTCCTTCGTCACTTTGAGTTTGTGTGATCCATACGAGATTTACTGGGATTATGTATGAGTGAGACTATGTATTTTATACAAGGTAAGCGAAAGTTGGGTAAAGAAATATTTCCAGCACGATATTTATTCCGGAAAAGCAAAATAGTTTTCTATAGGTTACTTAATGGTGTTAGCTTAATTATGGATTTTGTGATTTTATTATGAATTAGCTTCTAGCCGCGTAGTTTTGTTTTGTCACGAAAACTTATCACGCAGGTATGAACTTAACTCCGGAACACGCAGCGTGGGACGTCCACCTACAAGGTGGACCGACGACATCGTAAAGGTAGCAGGGAAGCGCTGGACGCAGGCCGCTACCAATCGATCAACATGGAAAGCATTGGGGGAGGCCTATGTTCAGCAGTGGACGTCCTATGGCTGAAATGATGATGATGATGTAATAAACTCAATGAAAGCATTTAATTTATTACCTAAAACATGATAGTATGTTACATATCTATACCATGAGGAATGATGTGTTATCCTTCTAAACTTTTGTGCCATATTCCTGTGCCTTTATGGTTTATTTTTGCGACAAAAGCCTAGTTTGATCTAAGTACGCTTTTCACCCCATTAATTTTATATACCCAAAAACTGGTTTAGCGATTTAGGCGTGACTTAGTTTGTATATAAAATCTTATCGTTGTAATATCGTTCTTAACCCTTAATTAGTCGCATGGGGTCAAAGCAATTTCGGATTCAAAAATGAAGCACTTGGCGCGGCCCGATTTCCTCCGCGCCCCCAGTAGCTTCATAAAACACGTCTTAGTTTGTATTGTGATAGCGACTAATTCACGGGAGTGGAAGGATGCGTCGCTGCGCTCTTGAGTGGTGACCCCATGCGAGTAATTACGTAACTTTTTTGGAAGAGGTACGTTTTTTGTTTTATGTATTTATTTTGTGTATTATGAATAATATTTGTGTTATTGTATATTCAGTGAATAAATGTTTGTTATAAATGTGTTTTTACAGCTCTAAACAATAAAAATATTGATAAATTCAGTTTTACTACTACTTTGTCTTTTTTTTTCAGAGTTAGTAGAGATAGGAAAAAATAGCAAATTGTGCAATGATTGGAAGATGTTTTTGATGAAGAAGAAGTTGGAGGGTCGAGTTCTGAGCCAGAGTTAGATGAAATAACAAAAAGTGATCATGATAGCGCTAATGAGATCGAGCAATCCTCCGCACAATCAAGTGAATCGAAAATGCAAGAAATGTACAAGATTTGTGTGCAATGATCACTCTGAAATATACTGTCAACAGTGTAACAAGAATGATTCGGAGAGTTCCTAAAAAATACTAGTATTACCTTTGATCTCAGTATACCTAAGTACAAATTGTTAATTATTGACAATTATTTTAATTTAGCTTGTTTTTGTATAATTAGTAAGAAATTCATGTTATTACCCATAGATATTAAAGAATAAATAAAGCATTTTTATAATAATATAGTTTCATTTACTTATAAATTTCAGTATGTATTAAAAACTACTCATACAATTTGGGGTCATCTGTGACCCCTTGCGAGCAGTTATGTAAGATTCTTTATGCGAGTAATTAAGGGTTAAGCCCGGTCCATCAAATATTTTTAGATAACAAAAACAACCTTGTTCTTCTGTTCAAACACCGCCTACTCCTTTTATTTTAGTCAACTGTCTTCCGGGTTGTCTGAAAGATTTCGCTCCGTAACTTTTTGTATATCTTTTATATTGCCTTGTCAGGGTTGCGTATAGTGACCCATTTACTATCATTTCAAATGGCTTTGGATCTATCACAAAGCTCTGTACGGCAAACAGTCAAATATAGTTACACTTGTCCCAAAGCGCTGCGATCGATGTTATTGCTCCCGATGCACTCGCATGGCCAATGCGATGGATCATTCAGTCTCGGCTGAGAGATATTGCTGCACTCGGCCATTTGGCGTATATTCTGCCACCTCGACCATACCTATAGATATCTTGCTTGCCAAATCCAATATCGGATGATAGGACTAAAGGTGCCGCTACACTCAGGCAGCCAGTAAATATCCACTTCTGCTTAAATGAGGTCACAAGCGGCTAGATTCAAATCGTTCTTTTTGCTTAGTATTGGACAAGAATAGTCAAGGGCAAGAGGTTAAAAAAATCAGACCACAGATCGACCCTGAGACTCAGATTTGGCTATTCAAACACATACTCGTATGTTAACAAAATGTATCTACTCTAAAAATCCATTAGGGAAGTGAACTTTGTTAACAAAGATGTTAAAAAATAATATGTAGTAAGTAACTTCTCTTCTCTAATTAGCCTCTACAATTTAGTTAGAAGATCTAGAATTCTAGATGATTCAACATGAGAGCTAAAAAGCTTTCATTAATACAGATTAAAGTAACTACACTCCTAAGTTATCTCAAAGCAATCGAAAGCTGTCCATTCTTCAACAGAGCAAACCGTCGAAGTAACTTCTTTCTTTTCCCAACAATCCAAGTTTGCGTCAAAAACTACTCGGCGCGATCGAAGTACAAACAAAGCTAGCACTTGAACTAAGTCTAGGAAGGCAGAGGCGTTACCTTTAGTATCACCAAGCGAAAGAAAGAGTTTTTGCGACTCTATTTTCTAACCAATCTGATCACCACCACTGTAGTGGAAAAATTGTGCCTTGTTGAAAAACCTCCAATTATTTTCAATCAACTGAAAATTTAATTTTTTAGGTCCTTTAACATTGATGAGATAGGTAGATATAGTAAAAGGATATGGGACTGGCATTAGTAATTAAGTTGGAATTAGTATTAGCATTTAGTTACTTCCACTTTTACTATAGACATTTAGACATCATGCATCAGGAAGATAAAATGTGAACAAGGAAAACGTTTACTATAAGACGGCAGATAACGAATTGTGTTGAAACAAATTCCTACTGTAAGAGGACACTACTTAGATATAGGTATCTACAGTTTCAAGAATCAGCACTGATACAAGGCTTCGTAGGTAGATAGAAAAATAAGAGAGGCTGTTTTTAAAACACCGCTGTTAATTTAGCGCAGCTATTCAAGCATCTTGAAGTAATGTTTCCAATCGTTGATCATTCTCTGGAGTATTTGTTGATTAAAATGTACTTATAAATCAAGGTCACATAAAATTGTATATATTTTAAAAACAAGATAAGAAATTGATTCATGAATCAAATTAATTAATTCTAGTATTATCGGCATAAAATGTTTATAATATCCTTGAAATGAAACTAACTTATATTATTACTCGCAGATTCAGAAAATGTTTAGGTTTAGGTAGCGTCTACTAGCTGAAAGGAAAATTAATAAATACCTAGTCTGCTACAAAAAAATATGAATTTAATAACGATCAAATATTTTTTTCAATAAAGTTAAATAAGACTCTCATCTTATAGGTACGATCTAGATCTTTGACTATTAGAGATGGAATTTTATTACTTTTTAACGCCAATTTATTCTCATACGGAACCTCCAGTAATAGCCAGTTTCACTTTGCGAAGTTTTTAACGTTTTAATCACGGAGAGATTCTTTGCATTTTAACGTTCTCGTCTCTACAATTTTGCTTGATTATTTTTCGCAGCTTAAAGTTGAGCGGTGGCTTTATGGCGGTAGTTATTCCTGCTTTTGTTTTGTTTAATGGTGACATTTATCAGAGGTTATGGGCTAATGCTGCGGTATTTTTGAGGATTTGTTGTTTAAAAGGCTGTTGTCATTTTACCTATAGGGGTACTTACCAAAAATTTATTTACATGACTTCTAAAGGTACTGAAAAATTATTTAAAAAAATTACAATGACAATCCAATCTTGTTTCAATACCTAAGTTCAAAAAAGTATTTGCACAATGGTTACAAGAAGCCCTTAAAGTAGGCGTAGTTTTATTCACAAGTCACTTTTCTGTATAAGCAGTAGTTAGGTACTTATATGAACATTATGGGGCTTATAACAACAAGTTAAACGGGCGTTACACTTATTTAAATTGACATTTAGTATGGAAATATAATTTTAAACACGTGTTTAACGTCTAAGTTTTTTGTAGCTTAAAATTAAAATGTTAACATGGCATCCAGAATTTTCTAGTTAAAAACTAAACCACGAAACTTACATATAGCATTTTCACTCGTTTTTTATCCAGTTCATTTGGCATTCGCAGTCATTTGCAGGTGATATTCCTCCCAAGGGAAATTGGACTGTATCTCATCTAACTAGGGCTCACTTTCCGGCAGTAATTTGGAGGTGTCATACGAGTTTTAATCAAGTGTGCCCTCAGGACATTGTTCGAGAGAGAAGTTATGACGTTGCATAATTCAGGGCGCATTTTATATTTGGGACATGTTTTTTTAATGGTATTCATTAAAAATATGTAATGCTAACACTGGCAGCTTCAAAAGGGTATTCAAATAAACGAGACGGAACCTTAACAAAAATACTTATTAGGCCTAACTATTAAAATTATGACTTTGGTCCATCTTTAATGTCTCAAACTAAGCGATGAGAATTACGTTGAACAATAAATGTACTAACAAAATGCGTACAATATGCTAATATGTATCATTATATCCTAAGTTACAAATGTTCGCGTAAAATAATGGTGAGAATCCACATGCAATATTCGTACTGAATATTTGAATTCAAACACCGTCTTTAGGGCTACAAGTGTTAAAATCTAATAAAGGTTTGAAGGATTGAAGTCTATTGGTGCTCGTAAATATAAATATACTAGCTGTGCCCCGCGGTGTTACCCGCGGTGAAACGTAGCCTATGTGCTAATCAAGGGTGTCAGCTAAATCCATACCAAATTTTACTTAAATCGCTTCAGCCGTTTAGACGTTAAGAAGTAACAAACATACACACTAACAATCTTTTGCCTTTGTAATATTAGTGGGGAGATATTATTAAAATGTTTGAAATATTACTCTTTTCGGTTCACTTAATTTTCATATTGCTTTCTGAATGCCAATATAAAGAAACTAAAAAAGAAATGAATGTCTACGTTTGTATTTACTTTCATAAAAAACATTCAGTCTGAGAAAATTCCATTCGGCGACTAAAATTTTCCTGTTCATTTCAGTCTCCATTGCTACTTCGTAGCTAGAGCCGCTATAGGGCGTGTAATTTCCTTCACTCGAGTTGAGATGGCATGCTGGATCAGCTGAAAAATTACAATTTGAAGCGTACCTACATTGAAATAAAGATCAAAGTTAAATGAATGTAGAGCATATAGAGCATAAAATGCAAATGTGGAGCTTAAATGTAAGCTCAGAGGAGAGCTGACGCTTACTTTATGACTCTACAGCTATTTTTGAGCAGGCTGAAGTATATTGGCGTAAATTAAAATTAAGTAGAAGATTACATGAAAGGGAAACACTAACCCCAGTTTGTGAATTATTTTCTGAACTTTTCTTATTAAGTTCATACTTAAGTAGAAGATGAGCACGCTCGATTCATAAATATCAATTTGTAAACCAGGCAAAAAGCCCACATACTAAAATTACCCAATACTGGAAGCCTTCAATTACTGGTTATCATTGTTAGGCGCAGACCACCGACTATTAGTTGGCCGTTAGTTTGATCGATTTTCAATTTGTATGAAGAATCGTCCGATACCAAATCGGTGTAGTGTGCGCACTTCCATACACGTTCATACTGATCAACAGCCCGGCCCAACTATCGGCCAACTAAAAATCGGTGGTCTGCGCTCAGGCTTAAACTAGATTCTGACTTACAGATGCAGGGAAATACGCAAATTATTGCCTATTTGCCCAACCAGATCTCATCATTATCAAGTCATTAAGTCTCCACTGCAGGAGCACGGCCCTCTAATTTAACAGGGCAAATGGAGGATGTCGCCTCCCATTGACTTTACTCTCCATGAATGGTAATTCCATTGATTGTGTAGCACGGTTACAAACATTCATTCATTCTTTAATTTATTCATTGCTTGACTTGGTTACACAGAGATATTATAACAATTAATTTACCAACGCATGAACCCTGGCCGTTTCATATGAAAATGCGTACGTTCTACGTACGGTGTAAGTGAATTATTTTTGCGAATTGAACGTTGACCTCATAGCAGAGGTAATTAATTACACAATACTTATATTATGCGCGTTCTTCATATATTATGGCCTTTTTAATCTGTCTAAGTACTCAGCGATTCTATCAAAAGGACTGTCTTTTGGGACAAGTTTTGTAAAAAATATAATGATATTTAGGTCTTTAGGTTTTTTTAGGAATAAGTACACAGTTATTATTGCTTCCCTATTTTCTTCTGGTTAACTTATAGATTCGGGCTCAACGACAATTTTTATTTCTCTTTTGTCCATAGAATAGGTAACACTCGATTGTCCATAAATATAAAACTAAATCGAATTACAGTAGGAAGTGGACCCGAGCAAACCATAAAGATGAGACTTTTATCTCGATTTACGGGCAGTTTCCGTTGTTTTCACAAACAACATTTGAATTGTGTCGTCTCAACGTAAACACGAACATTTTTATAGCGACCATTCACAGGCTATAAACATAATAAATTGAAGTGCCTAAGGTAAGTATCCGAACAGTGCACTCACGCCCGTATTCACAAACGATGCTTTCATAAGTGAAGCAGTAAATCGAATGCACAGCATTGAATAGAGCTCTGTTATTGGTTCGTGTGTGAGCCTGTGCATCTACGCGCACTGTGAGACCTCATAGTAATGTTTGTGAATACGGGCGATATTCTTTCATACATTCTCTATGATCATCAATGGTGAACGTATCACTGAAGCTCCATGAACTGAATTGACGGAACTGATATGTGTGAATCGACCTTTAGAGCGGTTACACTCAAAATTTGATCCAAATCAGTCAAAATACGGAATTAAAAAACTTACTAGAGAAATCGGATGACGGATGTCCTATCTAGTGCGTAAACTGCCTTACAAATAGTTCAAATTCAAATATTTATTTGCACAATTTTAGGTAAAATAGTCTTAACGTTCTCCGGACTGTATTTTCACAGATTCGGAACGGAATCGTCCGTGCGGACTCGCTCTTACCCTCACCAGTACGTATGTACCTGCTTTAAGTATTTACTCGTACGAATGGTATTTGTGTTATGAGTTTATAGGTCTCTGGCGGACAGTTCAACAGTGAATACTGAAGGCCTATTTACTTATTACTCTTGTTCCAAAACAAGTAGGCGGGGTATTTGATCACTTCCATCAATATTAGATAAGAAGGGGTTTCAGGGGACATTTTTGAAATACAATAGACTTTGTTAATCCTGGAAACAAATACGGACTTCTGCAAACAAGAGAAGCCGACAAATATTTACGTACCTATACTTACATCAAATTATGTGTTTTTATTAATTTCAGGACAGTTCAGTATCTATTTCTATAGATTTTTAATCCATCTTTCTTACAATTTTTTATACACCGGTACTTTTTCAGTACTTTCTACGCAGATTTTTAGAGCATTTTTTCTTCTTGTATTATTTATTTATTTAATTGATCACCAACAAGGTTACATTGTAGCGTTCACCACACACACACGTTATAGGTACCAATCATGACGAAAAAATGAATAATTTAATATCTTAAATCTTTACATTATTTTAGGCGCATATAAACGTTCGATATTGCACTCTGTATCCATGCTCGTCAAATCCTTGATCTGTTATTATAGTTAGTTGTTGCAATTCACGAAGACTAGTTAGCTTTACATGTGTGGTGGATGATCGGTTTTTCAAAAGTTTTGAAAGATTACACTTTGTTATGTGCATGTAAACGTACACACACAAGTAAAGCACACCCGCCTTCGTGGGTTGCAAGAAAAGGACTATAATGGAAAAACGAACTAAACAACTTTTCATTAAAAAACCTTGCTCTACTATCAGGTCTCAGTGTCCTTGACAGTGTCCACTAGACAATAAAACAACACAACGAACGAAACGCTTAGAGCGGGGCGCAGTTATTTTCCTATCAGCCTCCGCAGTTTGAACACAAAAGGAAAGCAAAAATCACGGGCAGAATAACTCGTGCACGTGAAAACTTTCATTTCGCTATCTGTAGAGCTGCAGGCGTTTTGAACAAATTTTATACCTTTTTAAAAAAAGCGGACCAGACATTGTCAGTAATAATGACATTCATAGTACTGTCAATTTATTCTTCCTTCGGTAATTAGCATTGTGGCACTGTAACCGTCATACCTACGTTCATTTCAATCAATCAATCAATATGGAAATCACTGGGGGGAGGCCTGTGTCCAGCAGAGGACGTCCTGTGGCTGAAATGATGATGATGATGAACCACCACATTGTCACTAATAATGACATTTGAAGTAATGTAAAGTACTGATAGTGCCTGGTCCGCTAATATGTGCTCAAATAATGGAGATGAATGCGACAAAACAAATGACTATTACGACTAAAATTAGTTAAAACCTAACAAATAAATATTCGTTAAATTAAAAATAAATCTTTTTTCCATAGCAAAGTTGTGATAATTCTATTGAAATCAACCCACATTAAACCCAAGTTCGTAGAAACTAATCCGTCCAACGGTATTCCGAGAAATATTAACATTAAACAAAATCTTATTTAGATTAATTTAATTAAATAACTTCAACGAAATTAAATAAGATTAGGACTTGGGCTTCTGGGTCCCCTGAGATGGGTAATTGTCACACTCTGTTTCACCACAAAGGGTCTGTTTTGACTCGCTATGCCCAGGCTATTTGATTACTTTGATTATAATAGTTAAAGTTGCTGGTAGGTAGTTCTCTAGCTTACCTTATAGTCCAGTAACTTGTGTTACATTGGATAGTTCTGATGTTTTTTGCACGCTCCGCCCCCTCTGTAACTAAATGTTGGTCTAAAAAATCTGGAAAAATTCACAATAATAGTGCTTTTTATGATCTTTCTAGGAAAACTATAACGGTTAAGATACATCAGTTAGTTTAAGAGTTAGAGAATAGCCGTTTAACTCATGTATTATAAAATTTCATACTTAATAAAAATCCTTAGAAGAAAATATTAAAAGTCACTTTAGATGAAGTAATTGCTTGCTTCTGAAATATATTTTGTTAATGACGGACAACTATGGAAACCTACACTGCGCGTGCCACGACACACTGTTGGCCAGTTTTTTTTTATTATGTTGGCGGAATGAATTTAACCCGATTAAACTTGATTGGGATTCAATACTAGCTCGTACAATCTTCATAAAAAAAAGCTTCTTTCGATTAGATGGAGATAAAAAAGTAACTGGATTTTTATATCGCAGTTACCTAGTTTCAAACCATCTATTAGCTGATGTTTTAGAATACATTTTAGAACAATATTTCCGATGGAAAGTGAAAGTGTCACACAAAATTAACAGATTTCAGGTGATAGTCAATCTACTGGGTTTGTCTATGTTGTTACACAGGCAAACTGGGTCAGTGTCTTGCTAAACATATCTTGTAGTTATAGATAAATATTTGGTCCTTACCATACAATGTAGTGTTTGGCATACGTGTTAGTTAGTGACGTAGGTTAGTTGGATTTTGGGGTCAAACACCGTATTCAACAAGTACCTAGGTAATGCAATAAATTATGTTTTAAGGAAGTATAAAATAGGTACATACTATCACCGTAACTGTGAATGGTTTGTATTCTATGTATGTATTAATGTATTTACAAAAAAAAGTATGCAAGTATGTGTTTATATCTGTTGTCTAGTACCCATAGTACAAGCTTTGCTTAGTTTGGGACTAGAGGCACAGTGTAAAATGTCCAAGGATTTATTTATTTATTAATCCATCCATTTAACATTATAAAAGCGAAAGCCTCTGTTTTTTTCAAGCAAAACCACTGAACCTATTCAGATTGGTATAGAGATGGTCAAGATTCAAGAAAAAAATGTGTTTAAAAAGAGGCGCTCCTCTTTTCGCTAAAGTATTTCTGTGAATGACCGAATTTTGTGCGGATAAAGCCATGTAAAAAATCTACCATGATTTACATATAATAAACAAACAAAAAAACTCAATAAAACTCATTTATTATAGCATATTTATAGGCTATTAAAAAGCACTTTTACGCGTCCCAGTATTAACCCTACCACTGCTTCGGGACAATAAATGGGCCAGTGCTGAGAAGAAGCAGCGTAAGAAACTCAGTCACTATTGTCAGCTTCCTTTTCAAGGGCTTACAGTCTTTCAAATATACATAGTCATAAATTTTGACGCGAGTAAGGCAGTTAAACATTCCAATTATTTTTATAATCAGAATATAGCTTATCAGAAGACTAGATGTAAATTTTAATACTCTGATTAAAATTGAAATGTTTTTGCATCCAGCTCTGTTTATTAATAGCAAATCGAGCCAATCTCAGCAAAGGCACTTGATTTGGCAAACATGATCCCGCCATTTAATTAACCTTGAACTCTTCCCGAAGAGCATAGAGAATAAATTTAATCAGAAACCTTTCCAATTAATGATATTTTCTTCCCTTCTAAAGGTAATTTGGTTGTTTTATATCGCAATCACCTGTAAACAATTCTGTATATTATTGTACCTATTCAGAATTTAATTTTCATTTGGGAAATACGGCTGCCTGAGGTGAGACATGAACCCACTGCTTTTCGTTTGCCGGACGACGGTTCTAACCACTGAACTATAGAGACTTTGGTTAATCTGCCTAAAAATTGAGGCAGTTGAGATTTTCAACCAAATACGAGTAATCATGTAATATGACTCCTATGTAAATAAATTATTTATTTATTTATTTATTCAGATGTATTGATAATAATATGATAATGTATTGATTTTAGCTGTGCCCGCGACTTCGTACGCGTGAAAACCCGTTTTCGCAACATTTTTCATTGTTTCTCTGCTCCTATTGATCGTAGCGTGATGCCTATAGCCTTCCTCGATAAATGGGCTATCTAACACTGAAATAATTTTTCAAATCGGTCCAGTAGTTCCGGAGATTAGTGCGTTCAAGTAAGCAAACAAACAAATTCTTCAGCTTTATAATATTAATAGTATAGATTTATTTCAGCCGTGTTGTGTATATCAACAAACATGCATATAAAAATAGTTTTATGTGTGTATGTGTTAGACACAATCGATATTACATTGGATCTCGTTTGCACACAAACAATGTAAAAGTTGTTATCGAGTTAATCTGTGCAGCTTTTATCCGAATTCATTTAGCAGTTGGTGAGTTTTAAACTAAATAATAATGGATTGCTCGCTGAGCTTAAAATAGTGTGTAAAATAATTTAAATTGCTGCTTACTAACCTTTAAAAGTTCAGTCCCAACTGCTACCACATACAAAATTCACTAAAGTTTCCTGTTTGAACCTATTTAGAAAAAAAAAATAATGCTACATAAAAAGTACCTAATGCCTTTTAAAAATAAACTGTTCCTTTTTCAAAACGTTTCAGTTGCAAGTTACGAAAGTGGAGTTATGCGGGCAGCGCTACGACGACCGCGTCCGTGCTACGGCGTAGCTCGTAGCAGACTGGCGGACCTGTAGCGCGTAGCGTCTGAAAATATTTGCAAACTACAGATTGTTTCTTACGCCCGTATTCACAAACGATGCTTGCTTAAGTGAAGCAGCAAATCGAACGCACAGCGTTGAATAGAGCTCTATGATTGGTTCGTATGTCACCCTGTGCGGTCTCATGGTAATGTTTGTGATTTCAGTTCAGTGGGTGAGGTTTTATTTTTGTTTAAGTAGTTTCACATTGTTCTGATAAGAGTCAGACTTTTTCATAAAGTCTCCGGAAAACTTTAGATTAGACTTGATTGATAGATGTGTAAAAAAGTGGTTTTATTTAAATCCCATTATCGGGTTCTCAACTATGAATATGTAAATATAATAATAGCAAAGCTGGAGCTTATGAAGGTACAGCTTAATTTAAATACACTTTTAGAATTATCTTGGAGATACGAGTAAAGCAATTCAAACACAAAATAAATATTTCATGTTTGTGCCGGACATTATGAATAGATGTGTATGTTCTCAATTATTCGTGTAAGCACAATAAAAACGGTTATCGATTCAGTTTCTGAACAAAAATAAAACTGGACGCTTTTAATAAACTAGTGCCCAGACAAACATGTAGATTGTAGACGAACTCGCAGAACTATTGCTTTTATTGCTCTCCTAAAATAACTCGCCAATTTTAGTTCTATCTATGACAGGGTTTCCCAAACTATAGCCTTGATTACACGTACCGAGCAAACGGGCGAGACAGTGCTCTCGGCCGAGTACTCGGTGTGTATTCAATGAATATTACGCCGAGTGCTCGGCCGAGCGCTCGAGTATGTGACTCGCTCACCCAACTGTCTCGACCGAGTAAACATTTTATCGTCTCGCCCGTTTACTCGGTACGTGTGATCAAGGCTTATGGGTCGCGACCCAGAGGTGGGTCGTGAGCGAACATTGAGTGGGCCCTGCCTGTAGAACCACACACCGCCCTACCGATCCAACCGCTGGGCAGCGGGAGAAATTTCCTATAGATGGTTCCCGAGTTTGGGAACTTATATTAGATAAGTCGTAGCCCAGACAACTTTGGGAACCACTGATCTATGAACTAGTTCTATAGAACTCAGTTTTAAATTAGTTTTACTTTGATATAGGTCACCTAACGCCCTGCTTCGTGAATCTCACTTAAATATTAATATAATGTAAACTAAAAATGTTTTGACTTAATTATTAAAGGTCAGACGAGGTTTTGCAAAAATATAAGCAATCTAAAAAAGGAAATCGTATTTCTTGCTTTCGCTTCTAAACGTTTTCTTGAAATTGTAATTAATTTTAACCGTAGACTTTAATCAAGGAAATTCGCTATCATTTAGACAAAAGAAGGTAGGAAGAATATTTAATGATTTAGTTTAAAGATCACGGTACTGTTACTATATGAGAAATGACGACTGTTTATTTTACTTCGAGGTTCTTATAGTCGACAACTCAAAAGAGTTTATATGGGTAGTAAAATAGCGCCCATTATTATTATATTAGATGCCACAGTGATTATATCGATGTGGTGTAATTAAAAGTCATGGCAAATTACCATAATACTCTTAAGCTGGTTGCACCATCTTACTGTAACTCGAACAAACGTCAAAAATCTGTCAAACTCCATCCAAAAACACCGGTTATCGTTACAGTTAAAGTTAGGTGATGCAACTCAGAATTACACCGTATGCCCTTGACCATGACCATGTATCCTTTATGAGTTACGTAATACTTACGATGTTTCAGCAACAGGTCCAGTTAGTAGATAGTATAAGTATAGATCCTCTTTCTCATCACTCCAGTAATTGCCCCCAGCGGGATTCCAACCGAAATCCATATCTGTGTTGTAATCTGGTAGCAAACCCAGCGGCCGCCAAAAATAATGAAAAAATATTTTTATAAAGACCTATTAGTATTACAAGGCAAAGAAGTAATCGAATATAGCTTTACTTGTGTGTGTATGTGTACATGCACATAACGATAGTGTTATGTCTATCAAATCAAAACTTTTGAAAAACGATCAGTAGCGAGCCACCACACATGTAAAGCTCACTCGCCTTCGTGAGTTGTAAGAACTGTATTCAATACTCTTTCTATGGAGAACTATCTGATGACCTTTTAAAAAGTCCTTTCAGCGATTCAAAATTACAATATTAAAAGAGCAAATCTTCAGTCTCCAGGCACCATCCCTCTATTATCATAGGATGATAGAGCGGGTTATAATGTCCTATAGAAGGCTCATAGTTACGACAGTCCTTTTGTGGCGTAATTTATGGCAAAATGAAAGGGCGTGGGCATGACATGTCGGCCATTGGAGTTCTTGGACTAGATAAGGCTTTGTTTACTGGTTATTACGGTAAGATATGGGGTTGTTCATTTATGTAATTGGAAGATAAAATATTTAGGCTGAGTTGCACCACCTAACTTTGACCGTACTTAACTATAACGATATCCGGTGTTTTTGTATGGAGTTTGACAGATTTTTGAAGTTTGTCAACGTTAAAGTAAGATGGTGCAGCCCAGAAAGGGTTAAAATATTGTCCATTTCTGTTCACGTTTTGTGACAATATGTAAATTTTTGACTCTTTGTAAATGAAGTTTTCAGATTCTTCTATCTCAAAAGTAGCTCATAACCTAGCTGTTAATATAACTACAGGTCACATTTCGATTAGTATAAATATCAGCTAAAGATGAATAATAAGAAATTAGTAATGAAACAGTTCATTAAAAGTTACGATCAGACCGTCAATAGTTTCTAAATGGGAATTTCGCACATTGACAATATTTGATTATTAATAGCACGTTATCACCTAATTTAATGCAAGTATTCCAAATAAATAGGTAAATGCTTTTATTTTAAATATTATGCCCTTTAACTTAACGAGTCCTGAATTTCTCCAGCAATTAAAATACGGGTGTTGTAGATTGAACATGATTCATTCGAAAGTTATGTAACAAAAGCAAGTCATTGTTAGCTCGAGAACGGCGTAAGATGGGAAGTGGTTGCAATTAGCCTGATTAAAGTGAACGAACACAAATAAGGCAGATACAGTGGACTCACTCCACTAGTACGGTTGGTTTATGAACTTAACCTTTCACTGTTTGAGTTTTTATTGGCGGTCAAGCTGTAGATCCTGGCTACACAAGAGTTGCAGGGGTGGGAACGAGAGGCGGGAATAGTCTCGTGCCTGGTACGGTTGGTTACGTTCTGGACTATGTCAAACTAGATTTGCTTATGTATTGGTCTAGGGTTATATTTAACTTAAGGGTTAGACAAGCAAGTAATTTTGAAAGATTTATTCATTATTTTTGGAACTTAAGGCAATAAAATTCACTGGTTGGTGGGGTTAAAGTGGCCATAGCTATGGTGTAGGTAAGCTGTCAAATTATCTAAATAAAATACAAAAATGAGAGTTTACTATTGAGTTCATAAGTAAGGTATAATCACATTAGGATACCCCAGGCCAAAATGGTCTTACTTAAATGTATTTATTCTTCATACAAAGCGAGAGCATGAAAAGACGCGCTTCCGAAGATATAAAATGAATAGAGGCCCTTGCCCTTCAGTCGAGTATGTACAGTGGGCACATAAGAACACACTTATTGAAAAATAGCATCTATTATCAGCTACTTAAGATACCATAGTATTCAGTTTGATGTGCCTTTTACCTAGATAACGACTATCCTAGGGAATCTCGTAGGTAAAGATAATGAAATTGAAGCAGCCTAAGTGTCTCTTTGAGTCTCATATGTTTTAGAGAAAAGTATGTTGTAGGAAATAACAATACTTTTCACGTTATTGACTATTAATCCAAACATTTGGGGACAAAAAAGGCTTTGCCTTAGAAAAGGTGGAACATAGTATTTTTATTTGTATTGCTTATAGACTAGTCATGAAAAATGTAACTTTCGATCTCGAGGAGTCAGAGCGTTAGCCGCCATCTTGACTGAAGGGGCCAAAATTTGTTCTTTTTAATGCTTCAATAGTTGACTTTATGACAAAAATGTCTGAAATATTACTACTACTTACATAAAATGCCCAGTGTTCTAGCTTTATGTACTACGGGACTATTCCCACCTCTCTTTTCCACCACTGCAACTCCTGTGTAGCCAGGATCTACAGCTTGACCGCCAATAAAAACCCAACCAGTGAAGGTCAAGTTTGTCCCGGGGGAAAGTTAAACATTCTGGTTAAACTGTCATTGGACCCGCAACGAAATTTATCAGAAGAACATAAATGAGGAGTTCGAAGTTAGCTTTATGTACTGTCGTCATGTAGGTACGACGTCGTGTGCAATGTATTGCATCTCATGTCATGACGGCATGACAGGGTAACCGATTATGCCGATATCTCTGTTTGCACAGTGGTGAGAGCCATAACTCGGTTATCATGTGGTAGGTATAAAATAAACTTTATTTATTAGTTTCAGAGCGGGTTTTATAAAAGCTTGATGATAAAATTGAATAAATATTGAGTATACTTTTTTATGAATGTATGTAACATAATACGTATTAAATGTCTTTTGTTTCACCCATGGCTTCCACAAACGCGTTATGTCCTAAATTTTACCCTAGAGCACATGTTGAGTGGATGCCATACTGGTTCAACATTAAAAATAAGCTCACACACATCTGATCTGTATTTCTGATAATCATCTGAAATGCAGATCAGATTTGGACTGAATAAACAATTTTTCTTTCTATTTTTTCTTATTTTTACCTGTTTCCATCACCAGTTTTGTAGCTCGTCTACGTATTCCCAAAGCCTGAGCGACGGCCGGTTGTGCTAAAAGATTCAAAGCGAGGCAGCGCGAGTTTTTGTAATATTAACGTTTCAGCACTTCTCGAGCGCGCTTCTTTTACGAACCCATCGTGGAACGAGTCTTACGTTTTTATTGGGGGTACTATTTTTATTCACACGTTAAGAACGCTATTTTATATGTGAATCAGGGATTGAAAAATGTAGAATCTCTAAACCACTTCTGTAAATTACCCAGAGAACTTAGGTATATTACATAAGTGAGATACTACAGCCCTTAAACTCAGAAGGCGCACTATTTATCTTGTAGTACTGTTTAGTGACGTTTATCATGTAAATTATTATATTATCACCTAAATAAAACTTTAGATGATGCTTAATCAGGCTTATAACTTTTGTCTTCGAACGCAGGAAATATTAACAAAACTACAGCAATATCCAGACCCAAATAGTTTATATTATGTTTTCTACATAAAGTAGCACCGTTAAGCTAGCACCATAACACATTCATAAAAGTTGCTTACTTTGGGGCTAGCTGGCGCTGTGTGAAATTTTCCAAAGATTTATTATTTCCAATTGTCCTTAATCTCCTTCAAAAATATGAAATAAATAAATAAATCACATCTACGTGTACTTACGATATAATATGTCTAAGAATAGAAGACATCTGCCGCCCTAATATGACGGCAGGCTACAGATAATAAATTGTAATGAAGACATACAACATCGCGGCCAATGACAAAGGTTTGTGCCAGTCTCCGGCGCACACTGGGTAGAAGAGATGCTGCCCGTCTCAAGCAAACTTCACGGTACAATTAATGAAGTTCCTGGTATAATGTAAAACAGCTTTTATTTAAGTTAGACGAACTTAAAGACACTGCTGTATAAGCTGTAGATCCTGGCTACACAGGAGTTTTACGTCTGATGTTAAAGCCAGAGTAGTCAATTCAAGGAAAGCTTGTTTGAATAGAAACTGTTTATTTTACCTGAACATGACAGCGTTTTCTGAAATGTTACTAATATGATCGATGGCACATCAAGGTAAACGCTATGCAGATGCACCTTATGTAGATGCGCCTTATGCAGATGTAAATGGTGTTGTTTTGCAATAAAATATCTAGTCTGATGTACATTTTGGCCTTAGTACGAAATTGCAACTTGTATAATGAAGAAAGCATCTTTTATAGCTGAGGACAACAGTCTCGTCTTGATGCGGTTCTATGGACAAATTTATAAAAAGGTTTTAACATATTCTTACAAACTTACATATCATGTAAACAAAATAAACATAGTTTTGCCCTATTCAAGTCACCGCCATGTAGACGTCATTATCATAAAAACGAGAGTGCACATTTTATAGCCGTCCGTGCTACTTGTACCTTCCCTCAAATAACTTGAATGTTGTCTAGAGTACTCTAGAGTGGAGTGACGACTTGCGAAAGGTCACTGGCAAAAGCTGGATGGGACAAGCCGATAATAGAGTAAAATGCGACTTATTTAAACTTAATTATTACATCCTATATCTATCAATTGATTTCCATGGGCCAATAAAGACAACAATTGTTTGTATTTACGGGACTATTCCCAACTCTCGTTCCCACCACTGCAACTCCTGTGTAGCCAGGATCTACAGCTTGACCGCCACAAAAACCCAACCAATGAAGGTCAAGTTTGTCCCGGGGGAAAGTTAAACTGTCATTGGACCCGCAACGAAATTAATCAGAAGAACATAGGAGGAGTTCCATTGCAAAGCGGATGACAGGTGACAAACAAAGGTTTAAA
This sequence comes from Ostrinia nubilalis, assembly GCF_963855985.1. Taxonomy (NCBI): domain Eukaryota; kingdom Metazoa; phylum Arthropoda; class Insecta; order Lepidoptera; family Crambidae; genus Ostrinia; species Ostrinia nubilalis. The sequence continues at coordinate 13,314,097 of NC_087103.1, forward strand.
AACCTTTAAGAAAAAGATTATGCACCACGGACAATAAATTAAATTAAGGGGGCCTATCTTATGAGCAATTAGCAACTACCTGCCAATAATATTTTTCACAAAATCGCTTAAAAGCACGGAAATTTTTCCTTGTCGCGACAAGATCGGTGTAATAAATTGCGGAAACAGATGTATGTTGTATTGAATTAAGCATTATATCACGTTCATGTTTCCAAAGATCACACTCCCACAAGATATGATGGGCAGACTGCTCATGACAGACATCATCAGTGGAACACTCGCAAAAAGGAGACGGAACTAGTTTGAATTCGTGAAGTTTATGTTTAAAGTTGCCATGTCCCGTGAGGAACTGCGACGAGCAATGGTCGATTTCTAACCATCGCCTAGTTAGACTTTCGCGTACATTCGGGAAGAATTTATATAAGTGACGTCCTTTGACTGACGTATCCCATCTTTTTTGCCATTCATTAAGTAAATCTTCTTCAACGACTTCTCGGGAATCAAATAATCGACTTATTTTAGAACGATCGCGGCTATTTAAGAAATCGGAGGTTATATTTTCCCTTGATGTGAAGTATATAGCCGCACGCTTTTGTACCTCTAAGTCGACCGGCAGTACACCAGCCAGGACTGGCAGAGCCTCCGTGCTCACAGTTCTGTAAGCTTTGCAAAGAAAAATCAATGCAAGGCGTTGACTTTGGAGTAGTTTCCGTCGAGCGGCTCCTATAGTAGCTCTGTCAGCCCAAACTGGTGCACCATAGCAAATGGAGCTTAAATAAGTGGCCGAATATATTACTCGGAGGATTTTAAACGTTAGACCCCACGTCGAGGTTGAAATGTGACTTAAGGCATAAAAGTTCTTTTTAGCTTTTTCACCGATCTGTTTAATGTGCTCGACAAAACTAAAGTTTTTAAATTGTTTGTATGTAAAATAAAATATTTTAAAAAATTGCATGAGTTTTCAAATTGGTCCCCATTATAGGCGTTTTTTCTGCCCAGTGTGCGTCATCGTCTGCGCCCACATAATATAGGATTACACATCTGTGTGGTCTAATCTGCCGAGAGCATGACGAAGGTCGGACGACGTACACGTCGCATGTCTGACGTATGTCACGCTGAGGATCGAGAGCAAAATGCTTTGTTGTATGACGTGCCAGTTGCTATGGAACCTGATAGGGATATTAATAATTAACTGGAGTCTTGTCGTATTTTTAGTGGATATTTTAGGCTTTATCGGGTATTCAATATTCGTAAAATGTTGAAGATTCTGAAACTTTATTTCTTTAGATAATTGTGAAAATGGCAAAAAAATTGCATCTTTAGGTTAACATAATAACATCTCTGATGTTAAATCGGAATTTAAGTAAAGAAAGTAAGAAATATTAAATTGATATCAAAGTACAAATGAGAGATGAAAAACAAAACTCAATTCTAAAACATTGTGTACATCTTTGAATTCAATTAGAAGGCCTTGAAAAATAATGAGAAGAACGTCCAAATTGATCTGAAAATAAACCTCCACCCGACTTCCGGGGCAATGTAATGCCCGTAAAACGGGAGGTCGCAGCCTCCTGCAATATTCAGGAGGACGAACAAATGATGCTCTATACGAGAAACGAAATTATTTTCATGATAAAGCTGGAAGTCCACTTAATAGTAAAGCAATTTGCATGCGATAATTTTGAATCTTCTTCTTTCTTCTTCTTTTCAGCCAAATGACGTCCACTGCTGGACAAAGGCCTCCCCCAAGGTTTTCCACAATGAACGGTCCTGCGCTGCCCGCATCCAGGCTCTTCCCGCGACCTTTACCAGATCGTCGGTCCACCTAGTAGAATTTTGAATAGCAAAAGAAAACCTTCTGAACGTACAAGTATCTTTATTTGACTAAGATCAAAATTGGAGCGATATTACGAAATAGATATTATAGAACTATCTGCTCTGCTCAAAAAAACTTATTAATATAATTCAAATAAACCAAATAATTTGACTTTCTTAATTCCCTTTCTGACTGATATTAGGTAAATTAGTTTTAGCATCATTATCATCATCATCTACTGCTGAACATAGGCCTCCCCCAAAGCTTTAGCATAGCTAGTACTGTGCTCAAGTTTAAGTTTAAAATGAACAGATGTTAATTGAATCTGTCTTCAAAGTGAGCGTCTAAAAATGTTCATATTTAATTCACTTTGATCAGTGAGACATGCGGGGAATTGCCGGTGAAATATTAAACTGGCACTTTGAATGGCAACGCGCCGCAACGCAAGTGCTCTTCAATTAGCAACGCAGGAATATAAAAAAATAAGAAACTTAGTTTGGTATTCACCTTTCAAAAGATGCTGCATGTGCTGAAAAGGTGATTTAAAAAGCTACTTTTTCTGCTTTTTATCAGAATTGGCTCATAGCATTGTCACAAAGCATTTGCTTATGGTGAGAAATAAAGTTTTATATTATTTTTATGAGCTGTATTGCGAAAATAAGTATCTTTTTTTTTGCTTTACATGTCTTTTAACTCTCATCTACTATTATTTCTGTACAAGCCTATATGCGAAAAGATAATGAGCAATGTGTTCAAACAATCTATAAGTTGGTTTTCCTATTAAACAAATAAAAATAAAATTAAAATAAGTAGGTATGTCCGTAACGTTTTTCAACATTCTTGTCCGACTTCCAAAATAGGTTTTTCTACTACAAGTTTTTCACCATTCCGTTTTCAGGAAAATTGAGATTACACGTCATACGATCGCTTTATTGGCACTCACTTTGGGCACAGCCTATTTGTTTGGATCCCCGATACCCGATACCTCGATATGATGCGCAGTAATAGTGGTGGAATGACATTTTCTTTTGTATACCCCGTGTAAGGGCGTAATAGAGCGCCACGCATTGATTTTTTCATTACAGAGATATCTCTGTGAAACATGTATTGTTTCATTATGTGGGTTTAAAGTTATTATCATTGAGTCCTCATGTTTTGTATTTTTAAGTAATTAATAATAATTTGCCATATTTTAAAGCTTTCTCTTTTAATTGACGACTGTTTTCAGGCATACACTGATAGATGGCATACAACGTTAATGACTCTATAATGCTAGTTTTGGTTGTAATCGTTTGATTACAATGTCATGAACATGAAAGATGATGGTTAGTTACTCATACAATCAATATTAATAAATTGTTAGCGTTTTTATCCCTTATTTCCTAGATTCCTTCATTAAGAACGGAAACAAAGACGAGACTCGAATCCTTATGCAATTCGATATATCTTTTGTTTAGTAACGCAGAAAATATCGTTGTTATAACACAAAATGGGCTAGAAAAGCTGCGTTAAGATAGGTAATATAATAATTTACAGTATAGTGCTGTCTTCTGTACTATACAAGGTGGAATTTTGTAATGCCACCTGGAGGGAAGATACTCTTAATACTGTAGATAGAAAATTTTACTCAAAGAAAACATTCCTTTATTTTTGAAAGGAAACACAACTACATTCAAAGATTTCCAAAAATTTGCTTGTCAGACCCGAGAATCGAACCAACTCAAAGCTGTTAAAAATTACACCCTATATTTTTATTGCATCAATCGTTAGGGTTCAGTATAAGGATGAAATCACTCTAACAAACTTGATAAATCAAATGAAAGGAAAACCATGAAATCATAAATAATTGTAATTATTTACAGAAAATGGATTGGTACGGAGGTAAATTTTCGAAAAAAAAAATCGAAAATCTTTGAATGCAGTTCTTTTTCTTTTCAAAAATAAAGGAATGTTGTCTTTGTGTAACATTTTCTATCTACAGTAATAAGAGTACTTTCCATCCAGGTGGCATTAGGTACAAAATTCCACCCTGTATAATCATCCACCAATATTTACCTGGTAATCCATCCATTACTCCGTTCCAAAATTACCTTCCTGTCACTGTCGGTTCCACGATGCCTGTCGCAGAACCAATTAAGATTATAGCCATTTTAACTTGAATTCTGCGAATCCTGGAAACCGTACGCTTTACTTTACCCATGAAATTAAAACAATTCTTGGAAATACGTGGGATTATTAATTCATTCGTTCACTGAAATTTTAAATTAGTTAGATGCACATCATCAATACTGTGTACTATTAATACTCACTCAAACTCAGAAGATATGACACGCTTTATGTCTGTTTTTAACATAAAGAAATTAGTAGGTATCTAATGGAAGAAATTGTTTTTAACTACTCGTACGAATGCTGTTTTAGTATGTAATCAAGTGGAAATTAGACTCTTATTTTCAATTATCATTTATTTAAATGATTGTAACCAACTCTGTAGGTACATTATACAAAGAGCAATTTTAGGTATCTAATACTTCCAGATACATACGAGATAATTATTATTATTACTAATAATAAAATTCTAATAATTTATTAGGTAGTACCTATCTATACAAAATACCTTTTTACATGACACGAAAGTGAAGCACTCGGCACACGAATGTAATATTTTTACCTCTGAGGGTCGGAGGACTGTTCGGCTTTCAAGCGACGTGCACAAGAGTGCTTGGGCCTTGGGCCCTCTTTATGACCTCTCCACGCTTATGCTTTTTGCACAACAACTTTTTACACTACAGTGGAGTTTTTGGACTAGTGAGAGTTACTTACGTTATGCTTATACTTGATCAAATATAAAGGATTGATTCTTAAGTTCAACCTTGCCTTATGGGATCCAAGTTTAAATATTTAAAAAAAACTTACGCCCGTATTCATAAATGATGCTTGCTTAATTGAAGCAGCAAATTGAACGCACAGCGTTGAACAGAGCTCAATGATTGGTTCGTGTGTCACCCTGTGCGTCCACACGCACTGTGAGACCTCATAGTAATGTTTGTGAATACGGGCGTAATTCACACACCTTATCATGAGCAAATCAGTCATTTATATGAAGGCGTAATCTTTTTTTTTATTTAGATAAGTTATTGATCCTGTAGGAACTAAAAAGAAGTTGTATTTGAGTAGTATTTAGTTCGGTTAATTTATAAAAAAAACACCCCGTATACTAACTAACTCGTATATAATTTGAAAACAAGATCATTCAAGACTTAGCTTGGAGTCTTGGACTCAACAGAAAAGAATCTATATTTAGAACCAAACATTCACAAGATTAACATACTTTTTCAAATGCTATTGTTACGAAAATAGAGTATTACAGTAGATAATACCCAGGTATTATTATTTTTCTTTATATGGCTTAAGCTTAAGCCAGAAACTGCCCACTCATTTCTATCTACATAGTTTTACACGCGGATTTGTGTCTTATGCCCGTATTTATTGATTTATTTATTGAGGTAAGTATACCAACAACATTACATACAAAGTAAAACGTATTCACAAACATTACCATGCGGTCTCACAGTGCGCGTGGACGCACAGGATGACACACGAACCAATGACAAAACTCTATTCAACGTTGTGCGTTGCTGCCATAAATAAGTATCTACTTAAGCAAGTATCGTTTGTGAATACAGCCTTAGTTACAGAGCATCTCCTTGTACATTATAAAATACAAAAATATTAAAATAACATGACACATGTAATATGTGCCATATTTTGTCACACATATTCCTACATCACTATATCATATTATTCACGAGTAGGTACTCCATTGTTCTTGTAAACTAAAGTTTGTATATACCGTAGTAAATTGATAGATTGGTTTGAAGTGGGATGGCTCTATGATTGATGATGATAGTGATCCAATTTATTGATAACCCATGGACATTTTGGTGAATAACCAAACACTATAAGGTGAGTAAGGTTCGCTGGATACTAATTTCAAACGTAAGAGCACATTTTGTCTTGATAAAGATTAACATAAATAGTTTATTCAGTGCATAGGCCCCTTCCAGGGCACTATACGTCCCAAATATAACTTGCCCTACCACCACTTCGGGACAACATATGGGCTGGTGCTGAGAAGAAGTGGTGGAAGAAACTCAGTCACCTTTGTCCCTTTTGTTGAGTACCTGTTACGTACATGAGGTCCCACGAGTACTTAAGGAAGACTAGCTTTCCACCCGCGGCTTCGCCCCCATGAAATTTTGTAGTCACAGAAACACATTATCGCGCGCGTTCCTGTTTCAAAAACCGGGATAGAAACTATCCTATGTCCTTGCCCGGGACACAAACTATCTCTATGCCAAATTTAATCAAAATCGGTTCAGTGGTTTAGGCGTGAAAGCGACACAGACAGACAGAGAGAGGTCGTACTTTCGCATTTATAATATTATAGTAGGGAAATCCCTTAAACGTAGATCGGGGTAGATAGAGATAGCATTCCGGTGTCCCCTTGGCTATTTAAAAAGGATCTAAAGTAATTTACAATTGCTACAATCGTAGAAGTCATATTTTAAGATAGAGAGAGAAATTAATTATAGCTTACCTCCCTTGCTATTCGGCACTGGAGTATTTATAAAGTAAATTCCATTTTCGCAATTAGCATTATGATTTCACCCAATTTGTTGTAATTTTAGTACGAATTAGTATACAACTTACGAATACAAATCCAAGCGTTTGAAAATCACGCTTCCATACACTAACCGTGCGGAGGCGTAATTATCAAATTCGTGCGAATTACTTGGAAATCTCTTTAAATTAGTGTTGATAATTTATATAAAGCACCTAAAATAATGATAAAAAATATTGAAGTACTAAATATGTGTTAGATATTTAAATTTCAGTTCAGAGAAACTTGAAAAACAAATATTAATACGAACATTGAAGCTCATTAGAGTATAACAAGTTATTACGTTGTAAAATAAATATAAGCTTAGAGCCATGCTACTTTTGTTTACTAAACAGAATAAAGAAAATTACCAGTATTTTAGCGAATATTAAACAAAAGATTTAAAATTTATTTTGAGACCTTCTCTTTTATACAATATGTAACGGAAACACCGTCCGATCCATTAAGGTGTTAACAGGTATCGAGTTAAGATTCCATTTGTGTAATAATTTTTATAAAATATTATAAAAAAAATACCCCATGAAAAATAAATACAAAATTTACAAAAATAAAATAGCTTACATGGCAATCCGAACTGCAGTGTAGAGGGTACGCGGGAGGGGTAGAGATGCGCCGGCACGCGTAGCGACGTCATAAGGTCATGACCCCCAGCGTCTTAAAAAAAGCCGCGCGCCGACAGTGTTAACGCTTTTTGAAAATTTCCCCGTTGTAGGGTAAATCATTGCTAAACTTATTGACTTTAAAAATCGATAAAAAAGTTGTTTTTATTAATTACGTAATTTTGATACTTGTTTTGGTAATGTTGTTAAAGCTACTTTATGACCCTTTCGGATCGGACGGTGTTTTTGTTACATATTGTATATTTGTTGCAAATTAGCCCCTATTCCAACTGAGTAAGATCGCATTGTTTTTACATCGATGTGCCGTCATCATTCTTCAATTAAATACCGTTTACCTTAGTTAAATTGGAAGGTAGCGCATTTTCTTACATAACTTTTTAATTCCTATCATTGGAGGTCCGAAAATATTTCTCATACAATTTGATACCATAATGATCATTCTTCATAAAAAAATTAAAACCTACATATTTAAAAACATAATCATTGATATTCATAATATCACTAATCATACACTTAGTTTTTACTAATATTTGTTTTCATATATTTTTCTATACTAATGATCGAAACTCATAATCATTCGAATAAATAACTATAATATTCATAAATGTAATGTATCCTAATATATGTTTTCATAAATTTATTACTCATAAGTGTATTTATCCTTTCAATAATATGGATAAATTCGTATTAAAATTAAATTCGTATCATGATGTCTATATTCGTATTAAATCGTATTTTAATATTAAATTAATTTGAAATGGTCCAAAACAGGCAATATTTTGTGCCACAAAACTAACGTGACAGAAACGAATCGCTGCAAAACCGACTCCACGTAGTCTTGTCTGCCCTACCCCTAGAGTGTAATTTAAAAGCCGGAGGCGCGGAGGGAGGGCAGCCCTCGCCCGCTGTGACGAGGCTCAGGCGCCCGGGCGAGCTGGAGCGGCTGAGGCTGGTCGCCGAGGCGCCGAAGGCGCCGATGGCGGTCCAAAAAGCCGAAGCTGCGGAAGCAAGCGTGGGTGCCTGAGCCTTGTTACGCAAGGGCGGAAGGGCTGCACATCCCGCAGCGCCGGAGACGACGAGATACCAATGCATGCTGCATACTTGCTTTCATGCTGAATGCTCTGCATGCTTATCTACTCTATTAAATTATATATGTTTTTTTTAAAGATACGAGTATGTCTGTTATAAAGTAAATTATTCTGAACAACAACATTATGAGTTGAAGTCTGTTCTTAGTAACAACATTATTAATTAAAACAATATGATCAATGAATGTTATGAAGAAAAAAGATCTGAAAATAAAAATTATGTATTTTAAATGGTTCTTGGTAGTAACAGTATTGATAAAAAAATTATGATTACTAACTGTTATGAGCTCCGATGTTAGTAATAAAAATGTATGAATAAAAAAAGTATGAAAAATAAAATTATGAAGAGAGATTATTATGAACACAAATCGGTAGTAAGACAAAGAATAGGATTTAGAATTTTATGTGAGCCAATATATTAGAACCAAATTGGAAGACGCAGATGGAGATATTAAATTAAAAAGCATAGTATACATTCATAAAAATATTTATATTTTACAAAAACATTTCACCTATAATAATGTCGCACCAAATTCACAGCTCGAAAAACATTTTTATCCTATCATAAAATATAACATTTGTACTTCTTCCAAAACGCAAAATTTTCCTAAAGCCTTACAAAAATACATCACATTTTCAGTTTCTGAAATATTATGTTTGAAAACATTGTTACGTTACAAAAAGGAGATACCTACATATTTCATTACGATATTACAGTGTTTTTCAACCTTTTTCATGACAAGTACCTATGAAAAATATATTTTGCGACCCCCCGACCTTTTGCTTTTTTTTCATACATTTTTTAATGTTACAAAGATATTGTAGGGACTGAATATTTCAATCCATACAACATTTACGCATTTGCATAATTAGATTTTGGATAAATCTATCTTAAAACCTTACTGTTTTTTTTACTGAGGCAGATTTTACGACCCCCCTTAGAGGCTTCGGACCCCCCGGGGGGTCGCGACCCACAGGTTGAAAAACACTGCGATATTATAATCTGAGCACCGAAGGTAGTTATAATATTCCAAAAATTACATGTATTGTCCCTTGTTCTAATTAAAATCTCAGTACATAATATTATTGTAGACTACAACAGCACATACTCGTAATATATTTATGCTATCGCATTAGGTTATTGACCTGTAAAGATAGTTTAAGTTGGTGAAAATAAATAAATAAATAAATAAATATTATGGTATATTTATATTGTAACTACAAAAGATAAAATAAGGAGACATGTAAAGTGCCCCATAAGGGCTACCTGTTCTTTTTTATTATTTACTATATTTTGACGTTCATAAGTGCCACTTGTGGTCTAAACTGAATAAATATTTTTGATTTTGAACATATCAAGGTGATTATAGACTAGCTAGAGCACTTACTTGTAACAGAACAACGAACCTCAGCCTTTCACGTACCATTGGGTTTACAATTTACCTGTGTTTTACTACACGTAAGAACGTTACGTTACATGAAAATGCTCTAAGTATATTCCCACCTTTAGAACTACGTACGTCTTTAGCTTGTGCTGTTTTTCATATCCCCTCGAAAGTTTTAAATGTTTGTCTTGTACTTTTGTTCTTGTTATATCTAAACTTAGTTACTTAAATATAAATAAAAAAGACTGAACAACTAACCTAACTACCCAAGTAATAGAATCATTGACTGAATCTTATAACTACATAATATCATTAAAAATATAGATTATTTAATGTAGGTATTTCCATTATGTATTTAGTGGCACATCTATTTGAACGTTTAGTTCTGCTGTGATTAATGTTTTATTTGTTATGACTGGTATTATGGATTATTATTTATTTTTACAAGCTCATTAGTAGTTGAGATCAGGTAGTATAATAGTATTATTATGTTGTTTATATTTTCTTCTTGCATGCCCTTTTCTCGTCTCATTATTTACCTTTATGGGCTACCTTTTTTTGTTTTGACGTTCATAAGTGCCAAAATATTATTCTAAACTTAATAAATAAATATTGATTTGATTTGTTTTTTTTTTTTTTTTTTTTTTTTGTCTTCGGCACTTTTTCGATTTTGGTTAAAGTACCTAATAATGTGCTCACAGTTTTTATTGAACTTCGAAAGTTCTGAGCTCCAAGGGCGTTTAGTTGCAGTCTGCTAATGGATACAGTCTGCAACCAAACGTGAAAAGAGAGAGAGATCCAACAATACGTAGCTTACAAGCTATGTTTTGTTGATCCCCTTGAGTTGATGGACTATTGAGTTAATGAGGGCTATGAACGTGACGATTGGTTGGGATTTTGTTATGATTTGTTGTGGTTTATAGGGGTCAATCCGTAAATTGTTGCATGTCATCTCGTGCTCATGCCGGAGTCTGCTAAATATTGGGCAGTCTCGCATGAGATGGTCAATATCCTGTAAGCTGGAGTCATCGCAGGGGCAGTAGGGGTTGTCTATGATCTTGAAGCGGTGTAGGTAGGATTTGTGAAAACCGTGGCCAGTAAAAATCTGCGAGCTTTCAAAGGACGGCCCCACATGCTTACGGAACTCCGCAATCTCGCCCACTGTTGTAAACCATCGGAATATGTTGGAGTGTATAGCGGCACTGGCATATATGCCCTGTCATAGAAAATTTAGACTATGATTTTTTATATTAGATATTCGTACACCGTTTCTAAATTGTACGATTTTACGAAATCTTTTTAGCCAAAGCACATTTCAATTAAATTAATCTTTGAGAAAGTGATGACGCAAATAAGTAACTTCCTATAGATTCGCTTAGTTATAAAACTGACAGTGTTCATGAATATAAGAGCTAGTATGTATGTACATAATTAAATAACTTACTTCAGCACTTTCCGAGTCCAAAGTTGTTAGGTTATTTAGGAACTTATATTATTTATTATTATTTTGTTTTGTCAGATAAATTACTGTAGATTTCATAGATGTCTCATAGAAATATATGTCAGATCTTGTATTTTATTTACAGCTTTTTTATATCAGAAATCTGCTTAATCACTCTTTAACCATATACCCTACTTTCTTCAGCTCCTGATCAAGGGTACTGTCCCTATACTTCTTGATCTTAGTCAGCCATATTCCAAAATTGGATACATTTCTACACGTGCCTCCATACCTGACTGGAAGGCATTCTGGGTCGATATGTTCTTGTAAAGACTTTAAGTTGTATCCGTGGAAGTGGATTTTGTCCCAGGACTTCCTCGGGATGAAGCGCTTGAAGAGGTATATGAAGGTGTTGATGATCCAGGAGTAGTTGACGAAGTGGCAGGCCTTTAGGCGGCAAGGCATTGCTAGCTGAAAAATTGATACATTGGCGATTATAGATAGTTTCATCCACGAAGTCGCGCCCCACCATTCTTCCGCTAATGTTTGAGTGTTATCGGTAGGTACACGCTAAATTATCCATGAGTGCACACGCTGGGTTTTATCACCTTGAGACACCTCCCAGACTACTGACTTTTGTACCCGTTTTCACCATCAATCGTTAATTTTTAAGTGAACCCTAGCAATGGTAACACATAACAGGAATTCTGTTTTCATAGGAGTCACTTAAAAATTAGGGATTGATGGTGAAAACGGGCATTAGTCGGCTAATAGTTTGGTTGGCTTCCAATTTGTATGAAGAATCCAAATCAGTGTAATGTCTCACTTTTATACATGTACCGACCCAACTACCTGCTGACAAAAGTCTGTTGTCTGCAGGGTGTCTAATAATTAAGTATTGTCTACTTCAACACCTTGAAATATCATTCCACATTATAATCATCAGGTAATTGAATGAAATTTTGGTCTTCACTATAAGATGACAATCGCTTCGTACTACATCTACTCAACCGGAATCACACTTAAATAACATCATCATCATTTCAGCCACAGGACGTCCACTGCTGAACATAGGCCTCCCCAATGACTTCTACATCGCACGGTTGGTAGCGGCCTGCATCCAGCGCCTTCCTGCTACCTTTATCAGGTCTTCGGTCCACCTTGTCGTCCCTTGACGTCCCACGCTGCGTGAAACCTAACTTCATAAAAACGTATAATATATCATACTAACTGTATCACGTATTTTTATGTATAGTGATGTGCAAGTACTTGTGATCTCTCTTCGCACTTTGCGCGTGTTTATCTGGTCAAATTGTTAAGTTCAAGGCAAGTTGAGGGCCTGGTGATCTATCACACAGGGATTACCCTAGTTTAGACACCAGTCTCTCGCAAAGGTTCTGTTATTGTAATATTCACAATATTGTAGTATCCATTATTCTTTGTTACCTTTGTGAAGAGAAAATAAACATTTATTTTATTATTATGTTTGTACGCTTTGGAGCTCACGGGTCAAAAGTGTGCGTGGGGATACAGATCCAACACGTAGAGGCCGTTTTAAGCGCAAAATAATCGACAAAAGTGAAAGTGGTGCACATGCTGGATCTAGTCTCTGACTATATCATGGAATGTAGCCAGAGGCCATCCCCAGCCTGTGCACAGGAGCTATTGCAGTTATTGGAGAATGGACTAGGGTTATGGATGAAGGATGGATGGACTGGTTACTGGGCTATGGATGGAGACTACGGGACACCTGCCTGGTTCATAGTCTCTGACTGAAAAAATGGCAGGCGGTGACTAGCCAGCGACTAAATGGGCCCCCCCTGGCGTCATGGGTCGTATAGTCGTCGTATATTAGCTATTGACTCACCCCAAGTAGCCCTACGATCTGGTACGCCACAGTTGGCGTCAAGGTAGCCACGTGCCTCAAAGTGATGCCTTCCAAGTCCACGATGACGGTGCCGCCGATCACTTGCAGCTTCGGCTGCCGGAGTCCGATCTCCATCATCAGCATGCCCGCACGGACCAGGTCTTCCACAGGGAACTCGCTGGGGTCCCACATTCCTGGACATTGAAGAAGTTGTAAAAGCTATGGACTATGGTCTACTTAAAGACGAAAGCAGATATGCTACTTTTAGACCAGCGGTTCCCAAACTTATTTAGTCTACTACTGCCCACTTAGAGAATAAATTATTTTTAGCGCCCCCCATTTTTGTAGTCGAGTCGAGCTCAGTCGGTGTCTAAGAGTCCTCCTAGTAGATGACGCCTCCCAAGCCTCTACACAACGTTCCGATTTTTTTTTCTGGGTCTCTTACCGCCCCCCTTTAAGCCTGCAGCGCCCACAAGGGGGCGTTATCGCCCACTTTGGGAAAGACTGTTTTAGGCCAAATCGATGCGACCGAGCATCTAAATTTGTAACGAGGCTATTGAGCCCAATATGCGTCATTACTTTAGCATTCGTTAAGTAAAAAGATCCCCCAGCAGAGGTAGATAAGTACTCTTAGAACTAGAAGCTTTATACACCCTATATGAGGATCTCTCACCGAATCAATCGCCACATTTGCCGTTTTTAAGTGTGCGGTGTGGTCACTGAAAAGCTGCTAAATCGTCGATTGCTGTTGCTAAAATTAGAGTGTGTTGTGTTGTGGTTCTAAGAGGCAGATATTAGCAACTCCTTTGGTCCAGCGAATATCTACGGCTCACTTAACTTAAGGAGACATGTTTAAGTAGAAGTAAGTAGGGAAGTTGATCCGTCCTTTAGAAAGGAGAATTATGTTTATTGAAGAGAGAGAGCAAGAGAGCAATTTGGTTTGCCAATTTCATAATTGCTTTATGATAACTAAGTACGTGAAATCACCGATTGCATATTTAAATTCGGTGATTTCATGTAGTCTTTTTCGCAACGGATTTCTCCGCAAGTCTACGAGTCTTTATTATTACTTTAGACCTACATTTCAACATACGGAATCTTATAAAAATCTATCTAGTGACGTGTCAACAAAAAGTTCCGGTGTTGAGCCAAGTATAAGTCAATACTTTGGCATTTGTTAAGTCCAAAGAGGTAAAGTAAATACTCTTGGAAATAGAAGTAGGTATACACTGTTTTATATGAGGAACTCTCACCGAATCTGAAGATGGACAGTCTGCCGACGTCAGGGCGGTCTAGCATGGATCCCTCGTAGGCATCCTTGACCTTCACCAGTTCCCACATGTCCACATCCTTGTAGAGGTATGGGTACTGGTCTCTGAACGCACAGTATCGAACTACCTGGAAACAAACGCATAGGTAAATGAAAATAATTGTATGAGACAATTTAAGTTTAACATTTTTCCCATTTGGATTATATTGACTGAAAAGCTTTTAATACGAAATCCAAATGATAACGTATTGTGTGAATGTATTTACAATTTTTTCCCTTTCAGCAGTATTGAGAAATATACTTGTTAGTTGTTAATTTATATCATAATTCATTTAAGAGTAATGAAGTACCTAATTTTCTAATGAAATATAACATATCTAGTGCCAAAAATTACGAAACAAAATCGGGTAAAAAAGTAACTACAGAAAAAGTGCTTCTATAGGCATTTGTCGCAAGCAGTCAAAAATACCATGATATTTCAAAAGTTCTCTCAAACTAACTAAATCTTTGAACCTGCTATTGCTCAAGCTGGTTTTTGTGATTAAACACAATCCCAAAAACTTGCTAATTAGAAAGATATAACACATGTGTCATAAAATGCCGAGGATACGAACAGGTTGTGTACTTAGAGGTCGCTTATTAGAATAATCGTACCGTTGCATATTTGTTTAAGGTCAGTTATGCAACAAACCGGTCTATACGTAATATGGGCGCCAGCTGACACACGTTCTAACGGCGAATATCTGTATCTTATACAATGTATGTGCTGTGTACGACAACACATAGAAGCAGCTATGTTGTGTTCAATGGTTACGGAGCTAATCGGCTCATCATTTATTTGGGTTTTGCCCGCGTGAGTTTTCGCCTGTCACAGAAAAATCTTACGCGTGTATAATTTAAGCTAGTTTTTATCCTTTAAAAGAACAGGATAAAAACTAGTTTATATTTTTTCCTGGTTCTCGACATAATAAACATAGTTTAGGTTAGGTTAGTTAGGAGAAGTTCTGAATCTAAATCGGTTCATTCAGACGTAAAAAAGTCATTTATCCTCAGCCTCATAAATTATTATTCTTATTATCTTAGTTTATAATATTATTCTCTTGGTATGCAATTACCATAATTGTATAGTACAGGAAATGCACTCACATTTTCATAACTGTACTATAGTCTGGTCCGGAAGCACGTAGAATTTTGTCCAATGACCCCAAGCTACCCAATCGACATAACGTGCATTATTCTTCTATGATTACGCTTACTCTCCTAAGATCTATCTCGTTTGGACTCTATTACATAGACTTTGGAGTGTTAATCGCGGCTGCCTATATTTATAAAATTTGGTCAAAATGTTGGGATTTTTCCGATAACTTAACTGCTTCAAAGATTGAATAACATTCGGAGTTCATATTAACTGTTCGCATACGGTGAAGTTTAAAAGATTTCATGTGATATCATGTCTTATTTGCTACACTTTTGGCATATTATTATTAGTTCATTTGTCTCCTTATATAACCTTCTGAATCTACTGAATGATTTATAAATAAGTGTGGAAAGTTTTGTATTTACGAAGCTTGTAAATTGCACATAATGTTTGTTTTGACAAAACACTTCTATTTGCTGAGCAAAGTCGAGTTTTTGAAACTAACAAGATGTCTTAGCACCTGCATGATAACTAAATAGTAATAATGACAAGTGCATGCAACCCGTCTGGTCAGGAGTGAAGGCCAAATCCTTCATCTGCCTCTGGTAGATTAGACCTAGTGAAGCGTAGGACAGGTCGTTAAGGTCAAAGATTTCCACCTTGTCTTTGGGAAGCCTTAGTCCAACATTGCACGGCATTTGGTTGAAACCAAATTAGAGAGGGTTGTGCTTCTAAATAGAGACTTAGAAGTAGAGACTAATGCCCGTTTTCACCATCAATCCCTAATTTTTAAGTGACCCTTATGAAAACAAAATTCCTGTTATGTGCTATAGGGGTCACTTAAAAATTAGGGATTGATGGTGAAAACGGACATAAATGACCAGTACCTCTAGCTTGAACAACTTTCGTCTTCGAATCGTTTGCGTATTCTACAAAATTCGATGCTCAACCTTCGAATTAAACCATAACGTGACAATTTTGATTCTCAAAATAAGCGTCGTGCAACCATTCTCATACTAAGTTCACTTTATGACACGTTCACAAGAACGCTGTTGTAGTTTTCGTACTAAATCGTTTGATGGCGATTTGAATACGCAAACGATTCGAACTCAAAAGTTTTTCGTGCTAGCCGTACTGAAGTTGATGATGTTGAATGACTAATGTAGATCGGATGCTTACCAGTCTGTGAGCCTTAGGAACTATGAACTTGGTGGCTCGCAAGAACCTCAGCAGAAACGAGTCATCCATTCTGAAGGGCAGGCACTCGCCTCGCTCTGAAACGCATGCAAATAAACATAGTTAACCTCAACCTGCGCGTACACAGGCAGAATGTTAAGATCATTGAAATGTATTCATTCTTAAGCATCCTTCGGTGCTTAATAGGGCAATAGCTGTGATGCATAATATTCTTGTATCAACTTTTGACTATAACAGTAACATGATGAGCTTTATTCATAAAAAAATAATCATAATATGGTTACTGGAATACTTTTTATCTATGACCGTTGAAGTGACCGTTTTCCTTCCGTTGCTGCGATGTTATTATTTTTCGATATAGAATAGGATGATGAGTAATTTAAAATCTAAAGGAACGATGATTCGAAATTGTAGCGATAAATTTAAAAAATAATTAAATATAATTTTATTGAAAGTTAATCGAAAACTTGGGGGAGGCCTTTGTCCAGCAGTGGACGTCATTTGGCTGAAATGAACGAACAAACGAACGAATCAAAAACTGTATTCAACGCAGACTATCAGGCAGCCAATTTTGGCAAGGCCATAATGCGTATTCGCAACACAGCAAAAACCGATTCTTTTTTCGGAGTCATTTTAAACGATACTGACGATGACGACGATGGTTTAAGAATCTACACTAAAAAACAAAATTAAAGCTTGTGATTCGGTCAAGTACAAAATTCAGTAAAATCGTAGGTGAGTTTGATTGGAATTTGTTGGTTGGTATCGGTACTCTACAAGTACTATTGCATATTTAAAAAATGTTTCAATGCTTCTTTTAAATATTGCAATACCCAGTGATTTCACTACTGTAGAACTGGTAAACACTCATCTAAATATGGTTTGTCTACATTTTCACGTGAAAAAATATGCAATACGCAGAAATTAACATCCATATTAATATGTGCTGTCACATTTCAAAACTCTAAACAAAGGATTTTAGAGTCAAAGGGTCAGTGATGAACAATAACGCCTGACTTAGAATTAATTTGACAAAGATATTCTTGAGATGATCTTGGGTCATGATTCTTATAGGGATGGCAACAGAAATAACAATCATGTTATGAATTTAAGAGCAGAAGTTAATGGGTTGATTCGAAAATATTATAGAGATTTTGTGAAAGATAAAGGTAATTAAGTGAAAATAAACTTTACCACGATGATTGAAAATAATTATTCACATTTTTTTCCATTTTTTAGGCGAACTGAGAGTAGAAAATACAATATCTATCTCGACCAAAATATCAAGATGGATAACAACAGAATAAAGATGATACAACAAGGAAGGAACGAACCTCTTAAATAATAATGCTTCAATTAGCTAAACACTGCATTAAATTTAATTATATCGATAAATAAATAAAATTAGCATCAAATACGAAATGAGACATTGTTACGTGTAGAGTTCCCATTGCTTATTTTTTTTCTTGTTGAGGCTTTTAGCTGTGGATTTTGAATAATAACTCTGAATAATGGTGCGCATAACATAAGACATTACAAGATACAGAAATTCCCTATTAAATAAGAATAAAAAGTATCTTTGTTAGTATAAAACTACAGACAAATCGTCAAATGCTCTTAAGGAGCCTTTATATGTATGTCTCATTATTGTTTGCCCTACCAGTGCTTCGAGAGAAACATTTAGCAAGTGCTGAGAAGAAGCGCCGCAACAAACTCAGTCACCACTGTCTGCTGGTTTAAAAAATAACTTCTCTCTGCTTACCGTATATCATTGAACGGAGCTCCTCAATAGATGCTTCCCTGGTGTTGAGGTCCTCATGGCAGTGTTCGTACGCGAGCTCGTACAGCTCAGGGTCCTCCTTCGTGTTAAGCTCGGCCTCGAAGCCTATTTCCAGGAACCGCTCGTACATTATGGGGTCCTGGTACTTCTACTGCTGTAATCAAAGTTAAAATTCTCAATACAGACGAGTGTAACGCGTAATGGAACGTATAGTGTAATGTAATGGAAATAGTATGGGCAGCATTACAAGCAATGTTCGTAGTGTCGTCCACTCGTAGAATTCGTGTTACATTGCACGGTAGATTACATTACAAATTACACCCGTCTTGACCCGGCTATATGGGCATCTGTATACTTTGGAAAATATGTATAATGCACAGAACGCACTGTTACTTGTACTGACGTGATAATAAGTTTTCGTGCACATAGTTATTTATTGGAATTTTCCAATTAGTCACAGCCTATGACCTCAAACTAAACAAATATGCTAAGAAAAACATCAATGTCGTTAATTATAAGGATTTTCTATTTACAGAATATTAAATTGACATGAAACTTAAGAAATAGGTATTTTTGAATTACAATGTTAGGTACTATCTAAAGACTAACATAATTTTAATTTAACAAAGGAAAACTTCTTGCCTCTTAGCTAGGAGTCATATGACATTGAAACTATAAATAATAAATAATAAATAATAAATCTTTGGAAAATTTCACACAGCGCCAGCTAGCCCCAAAGTAAGCAACTTAATGCTTGTGTTATGGGTGCTAGCTTAACGGATATACCTACTACTTATATACTTTTTTTTTTAAATACATACATATTATACATAGTCACACCCAGACCCGTCACAGAAATTAAAATTCATCATTTCAATTTCTGCCCGGCCGGGAATCGAACCCGGGACCTCTCGGCATAGTAGTCCGTTCTGAACCACTACACCAAACGGCCGACAATGTAGTTTCATACTTATGTAAGTATGTTATAGTTTTCTACACTAATATTATAAAGAGGAAAACTTTGTTTGTTTGTTTGTTTGTTTGTTTGTTTGTTTAGTTGTAATGGATACGCTCAAAAACTACTGGACCGATTTTAAAAATTCTTTCACCATTCGAAAGCTACATAACTCACGAGTAACATAGGCTAAATTTTATTTTGGAAAAAATAGGGTCCCGTAAAATATTTGGGATTTTCATAAGACGTGGAAAAGCGCCATCTATCGTCATTGGTTAAAATCTTCTTACGCCTGACAAAAATGTTTGAGGTACGTAAATATTCATGAAAGCAAAGCTGTCAAACGCCATCTATCGACATCATTAGTAAATTAGTAACTAAATATTACATGTACTATGAATAGCGCTGTTCGTAAATAATATTGAAAATTTAATAAATAAAAATATTTTATGTAATTGAACCATTCACTGTAGGTACCTATTTGAATCATTCACTGTGTTTAAACGAGCAAATCAAAGTGTTAATTAGTGACTTTTTACAAACTTCCTTGCAAATTCCGCCATCTACCGAGATGAATATTAGGGTACGGTTCAGCGGCGGACAAATGGGATGGGCGCGTGGGCGATTGTAGTTAAATAGGATAAGAATTACTTCGTTTTTGTTTTCTGTATGTAATTTGTTAATTTTTTGGTAGGGTGTTTATTTTAATTACTTAGGTTGGTAGGTACTTACTTATTTGATTTTAATGATAATAACTATAGGTACGTATAATTTTAGTAGAACGAAAGGTCATTGAATGACTAAGTGACTCACTCATTCATCACGAAGTCTCAGAAACTACAAGTCTCAAAAGAGTTCTCATAGGGGTTAATGGTCTATTCCACCTGGCTTTGATCACCAAGATGATCAAAGTGGACTCCAGTAAAATTATTTTTTTTAGTGTTCTTTGATCACCTATAAATAAATCATACCTCTGAATTGTCACATACATAATATCCAATTTGTTTATTGCGGTTTTTAGAAAATATCAAAAATGTTACAAAACAAAATATAAGTACAACAATTGGACATGTGACTGTTCAGAGGAGGTGTGATTTGTTTGTAGATGATCAAAGGACACTAAAATAATAATTTAACTAGAGTCCACTTGGCTCACCCAGGACATCGTATCCGTAATTCCGTAGGTGATCAAAGGCACAGAATAAATTCAAAGGACACTAAATTGTCGCTGTAAGTCGACTTTGATCACCTGGCTGATCAAAGCCAGGTGATCAAAGTGGAATACACCTCCTTTTAGAACGTAGGTAGTCACTAAGACGAAATTTTGCAAAATTCAACCCTTATGGGAGTTAAAAAGGGGGTTAGAAGTTTGTATTGCAGTCCTCGGTTTTTAAAGTAAGAGACTTGAAAGTTAAAATGTATGCTCACTATGATCTCTAGATATTGTGGAGGTATATATATACTGTTCGGTACACTGTGGTACTGTGTACACATCGGTTTGCCGACGATATTGTGGTCATGGCAGAATCGTTGGAAGATCTTGGCACAATGCTCGAAGACCTTAATCGATTTTCCCAACAGGTAGGCCTGAGGATGAACATGGACAAAACGAAGCTTATGTCGAATGTCCATGTTGCGCCCTACCCAGTTTCAGTTGGGAGCTCAATTCTCGAGATTGTCGACAAGTAGGTATGTCTACCTCGGACAAAACGATCCAGCTAGGTAGTTCCAATTTCGAGAAGGAGGTCAATCGTCGTATCCAACTCGGCTGGGCAGCGTTCGGGAAACTACGCAACATCTTTTCGTCCAAAATACCTCAATGCCTGAAGACTAGAGTGTATAACCAATGTGTGTTACCAGTGATAACTTATGGCTCGGAAACGTGGCCTCTCACTATAGGCCTTATACAGAAGCTCAGTTGCACAGCGTGCTATGAAGAGGGCTATGCTTGGTGTTTCTTTGCGAGATCGAATCAGAAATGAGGAGATCCGTAAACGAACCAAAGTCGCTGACATAGCCCGACGGATTAGCAAGCTGAAGTGGCAATGGGCAGGGCACATAGTACGCAGAAATGATGGCCGATGGGGCAGAATAGTTCTGGAATGGAGGCCGCGTACCGGAAAACGTAGTGTGGGACTTCCACCTACAAGGTGGACCGACGACATCGTAAAGGTAGCAGGGAAGCGCTGGACGCAGGCCGCTTCCAATCGATCAACATGGAAAGCATTGGGGGAGGCCTATGTTCAGCAGTGGACGTCCTATGGCTGAAATGGTGGTGGTGGTGGTGGTACATATACTGAAAATGTATCATTAGAAATCAACTACGGGGGCTAAGGAGATAAAAGGAGGGTTGGAAGTTTATATTATGAAAGTCCTATGTGTTTAAAGTAAGAGAGTTGAAATTTAAAATGTATGCGCTATAGATGCTAAGAGCGGATTTTACGAAACTCCACCCCTAATGGACTAAACCAGGTCCACGCGTACGAAGTCGCGGGCGGCCGCTAGTCTTAAAATAAACTTAATAACACACAAGTGTGAATCTCGCTCGAGATGGTTTCCAACTACTTAATGACTGAAAATGACTCTACATTTAAAGGTTTCCACTACTACATACCGCGTTAATTCTTAATATTGTACTCGGGCTAAAGTGACATATTGACATGCAACATATAATTGTTAATTTCTTAACAATGACGCGGTTTTCCTTCACCAAGATTTTTAAATATCATCAGAGGAATCCAGATCATCGCTTGGAGCTACAGTACAGTCAGATTAGGAAAATATCAAAAACATCAGAACACGAAAACCTTAAATGATGACGTACTGAGAACTGTGCAAATCTTAAACAATAAGTAGGTATCTATGTATATGCAAAAAATAAGAAATAAGACACAGATGGGGACAACGTATGCATATCAAAGAAAATGTCGAATTTCTTCAAAGGATACATTTGTGGAATTTCATTTGCGTTTTGAAAATTTATAACTTCAGAAATAAAATAAAATTACTGCGAGCATTTATTGCCCCCTCAAGAAATCAATTATATGAATGAATGAACACTTAAGTAAAAGAAAAGATTCAAACGAATGATTAGTCTCAATATAAGAAATACAACGAGTCAACATGTAAACTAGTCAACGACTTGGTTCTATGCTTGAATTTGCATAGACTTTGAGCGTTTCATTCATAACAATACGGTTATACAGGCCATAATACGAGGTTTTTGTTCTAAAGTTGGTGGTAACTACTGTTTACGAAGCTGACTGTACTTAGGACAATCGCGCTCGACCCGTAATAATTATGGCGCCCTTTAAACTGCGCTCTTCGGAAATACAACGCGGTCAAGTGCGCGCCGTCCGTGAAATATTTTGAACTTTTATTTACACTCAATTGGGGCGAGCAAATATCAATGCGAAGCTCTGGAAATATTTTATTTATTTGTATCGAGTTAAGTATGGAAACGGATGGATTAAAAGCAGCATGAAAGCAGAAAATGCATACCTATACCACCACAAGCAGTACAAATTGCGACTTAGGTGTGATTTCAATATGTAGAGTGCATAACTGTTCATTGAATTTTCTTTTCTTTTTTTTCTTTTGAATTTACTTTTCTTCGATAAATCCGGATTACAGTCTTACAGTACGACACCACCTTGCAAAACGTTTGAGGCATTACCACGGGCCCACTGTAGTACATGGTAGCAAATAGTATGTGTACTTACTGCTGCTTTCCTTAATTGTAAGCGGATTCTACCAGCTACTAAGCGCTAATTAGTCAGTTCTTATTTTTCAATGATCCTAACTTTTTTTTTGTGCTAGACAAGGCATACTACCTATTTTATAACCAGTCAGTCAGTTCTAGTCGAGAGTGCATTTGATTGCCTTGGACTAGGCCGGGTTTCGTAACTCATCCGATCACCAGAGGTTATATCGCCTTTCATATTATAGCATGAGATGAATTTGACTATAGCCGTATATTTAGTGAAGAAAAAGTTTTGAGTAT
This sequence comes from Ostrinia nubilalis, assembly GCF_963855985.1. NCBI lineage: Eukaryota > Metazoa > Arthropoda > Insecta > Lepidoptera > Crambidae > Ostrinia > Ostrinia nubilalis. The sequence goes on from NC_087103.1 coordinate 13,337,338, forward strand.
GTTGTGTAACATATAGACGGAGTTTATGTTTATTGCGTAATATAATAAGTGGATCATCACGGTCTGTTGGTAATGATGATGATGATGATGAAGCTTAGAGCCTAAACCATAAGCTTGTTATTGTTACCGCAGTCCGAGATAGGCCCCCTAAATTGATATTTATTGTCCGTGGTGCATAACCTTTTCTTTAAGGTTTTAAACCTTTGTTTGTCGCCTGTCATCCGCTTTGCAATGGAGGGAAGTCGAACCTTAATTTCGAACTCCTCCTACGTTCTTCTGATTAATTTCGTTGCGGGTCCAATGACAGTTTAACTTTCCCCCGGGACAAACTTGACCTTCATTGGTTGGGTTTTTATGGCGGTAAAGCTGTAGATCCTGGCTACACAGGAGTTGCAGTGGTGGGAACGAGAGGTGGGAATAGTCCCGTTAAGGACCGGAGTCCACCAAGGCGGAGCAGGGCAGAGCAGAGAAGTGTCGCGCCGTAAAATCTAAATATAAATAACTCAAAGGTGACTGAATGACTGACTGACTGACATAGTGATCTATCAACGCATAGCCCAAACCACTGGACGGATCGGGCTGAGATTTTGCATGCAGGTAGATGTTATGACGTAAGCATCCGCTAAGAAAGGATTTTACGAAACCCACCCCTAAGGGGGAAACCTGCATTGCAAAAATGCACCTGCTTTCGGGGACTGGTCAATCCAAGTTATTCAAATTTATGTATGCGAGTCATTTCTACTAGTACCTTAATATGTAAGTCTAGATATTAGCACGTCACTACCACAATCACTACCTTGTTTAATATACCACGCAATCTTGTATACCCATTCTTATGATACACCATACAAGAATGCATGGTAAATTCAGTGAACTGCTCCTGAATCGAATGTACCTACTACTACTATTTCTATTTATTTATATTAACCGGCAGACAGTGGTGACTGAGTTTGTTGCGGCGCTTCTTCTCAGCACTTGCCAAATGTTGGTCTCGAAGCGCTGGTAGGGTAAAAAGATTATGAGACATGTAGAGGCTCCTTAAGAGCATATGACGATTTGTAAGAACTATTTATTAGTCTAAACAAATAAAGAAATTTTGACTTTGACTTTTTTGACTTTGAAAAACGGGATCCACGCGTACGAAGTCGCGGGCGGCCGTTACTTTTTCTATAAAATTTAACAGTGACGGCGGTGCGGAGCGGAGAGGAAAGTGGAAATGATGAAATCTGATTGGTTATTCAAAACACTTCTCCGCTCCGCTCTGCTCCGCCTTGGTGGAAACCGGGCCTAAAGTTCTATCACTGAATTTACCTACTTACCTATGTCTACCTAGACATGTAAAATAATTATTTTACGATAACCGTGGCTATGTAGAATATCTAGCTAGATTAAGCGGAGATTTGAAACTTCTAAAAAGAAATAGAAAACATACATTTAATTAAGTTTTACCAAAAAACCGTATTTCGTATGGTACTTAGACAACTTTATGGTCAACTTTATTATTGTAACCTTCCATAAATGGGAAAGTATGAAGATAATTTGCGTCTAGACACGGTAATTAGATTTTAATGTGTTATTTTTATAGTAGTTAGTTAACCAATGACCCCAGACAATTACTTACCTTGTGTTTTTCTCACCTTGTTTTCCCCTTTCTGTTTAAAGCGTTACTATTTCTTCCCTTTTAAAATCGCATCTAAAATTCGGAATTTTTCATCATCATCATCATCATCATCATTTCAGCCATAGGACGTCCACTGCTGAACATAGGCGGCCTGCGTCCAGCGCTTCCCTGCTACCTTTACGATGTCGTCGGTCCACTTTGTAGGTGGACGTCTCACGCTGCGTTTTCCGGTACGCGGCGGAATTTTTACATCTTCAAAATTATGTGACGTATATTTTCTGGTCCAAGATAACTGCCTTAAAATAGCTAAAGTGACTATATTGAAAGCTTCAAGTTGAACGTCCCTGATGTTTTTAAAACTATTTTTAGATGACCACATGACCGCAGAAATTACTAATGTCGTGAGTAACTCGAGCAGAATTGTAACACTCCGAAGATAATAATATGAATCATTCCTTTTTATGCACTAGTTTAGGACAAAGCTCAAAAGCTAAAATAGTAAATGTGACCTTATTATCTTCTTACAAAAATGAATCACAAAATGTGTTGGTAAACGCATTACTCAATAACGCCAGAGCCAATTTTACCAATTCTTTTTTTTTAATGTTCGTTGAAGTTTAAGGATGGTTTTTGAGGCGAGAAAAATTCGAATAATTTCCGAGAAAACCCTAGAAACAGCCCTTTTTCACGCGGATGAAGCCACGGACGGAAAGCTAGTAATAAATATTTTTTTTTCCAGAATTTGATAATGTTTATTAATCACGAAAAATTTAATCTATTATTAACTTAAATTTTCACGCGGTAAAATCATTCGACATGAACTAATATGAAAATTATAAATAACTTGAAAAAAATCGAATTGCAAGGCGGAAATAGTTTGAGATGCGACTATTAACGCTAAAAATTAAATAACTATGAACTAATATAAATTGGAATCGTGTCAAAATAAATAAATATGAAGTACCTAGACTACTTTTTGGCATCATTATCATGTTCGTTACATATGTTATCTATCAGGTAAGAACAACAAATTACACAATATTTTAACTAATAATGATAAAAATAGCAAAAGATAATGATAAAGGTAGCAAAGAAAAATAAAAAATAAAATAACAAAAATAAAACAAAGTAAAAATACGTACCAGTGTCAAACAAAATCCAAATAAATCGTCACTGTGTCACAGCATTGTTTGTGCGCCCGCGCATGCGCGATCCACAACAAAAACTATCTAATCGCTACTACACCGACGCAAGTTCATAGCGATATACTATGACCAATCCGGTTCGCGTCACGGTCCGTCTCAAAAACTCGCCATAATAACCTCGTATGTTACTACAACGCCTTGCCGTTACTTTAAATACTAAATTACCATTCAATTGTTTCGGACGTTGAAAATTATCGCGCCTTTTTTGACACAATGCGTCTTTTCTTTATTTTTTAAATTACAACCTATTAGGTAATTGTCATTCAATTGTTTGGGACAGCGAAAATTATTGCGCCTTTTTTGACATCGCGAGTCTTTTGTTTATTTTTAAAATTTATTTGCTAATTGCAATTCAATTGTTTCGAACAGCGAAAATTATGGCGCCTTTTTGACGTTCCTTGTTCTTTGTTTATTTTTTTCTCACATCTTTTATCTGGCCAGTGTTAATTTCTTTCAAGTTCGTACTTTTTAAAAGCAGTTTGTTTATTGTTTTCAAAATGATACGTATGGATATTACGGTTGTTGACAAGCGACTGTTTTTCCGCGAGATGATAAGCGTATTCGCTGGGTGCGAAGTACTAGGTGGGGGGGACATAATCTATCGCAGCGCTCATGGTGGTCAAAAGTAGAAATAATGTAAGCTCTGTCATCAGATGTATCTGTCAATGGCAAAGCGATTCTACATAATACATTTTAATATCATTAATTAATCGCATGAAAAGGGTCCTACTGGGAACTTAAATAAAAGAGTGGACTGTATTTCGATAGGGCTGTTTTAATAGCCGTTTACAATTTGGAAATAACTAAACTATACAACGTGGTAGTACAAAAATGAGTCACAGTAGTTGTTGTGCACAGATGTTTGCCTTATGATGAGAGCGTGAATTATTGAACTCTGCCCTTGTTTTGTTCTTAATTCTTCTACATCTCGGACTTGTCCAGCCAATACCAACAACTTTCCTTTAAATACGGTTTGTGGTTGGAATTTGATATTGTAACTCTCACAAACCCGGTCTTCAAAACGATACTCATTTCGATCTGAAAACGATATTTAATTTATTACTAGCGATACAGAAACATTTAAATATATTTACTGTTATATAATGAAACCGTTAAAGTAGCTTTTTCTTTTTGTTTTACTGTAAAACTACAACTATAAATGAAGTAAACAAACCCTGACACAATCAAAATTAAACACACTTTTTGGACTTACCTCATTTGATTTGAATGACCAAAATGATTTCAAAACCTTTTTTCCACCCAAATCGTGGTATCACAACAATTTATTAGTTGAAAATATTTGTTATTTTTTCATTTCGATATTTTTTCACAAATATACACGTGTATGTCTCCAACTTCCTCATTGGCCCTAGAGCAATTCCAAGTATACCATCAATAAAAGCCTAATTAGAGTCATCAAACCTCTCAGTCATTCAATTAGAGCCATTAGAACTTCATAACTATGAGTTGTTTTCTATGTGTAAGCTGAGGACACGTGTCTCCAGCTGACACATCTGTATCTTCGTAAATATTTATGCTACGATAATGTATTATACCTCAAAAATTACAGTCGAATCCAAATAGTAGGCTTTCCACTTTTCAAGACTTTAGCTCAAATACTGTTAAAACCACGATCAAAAAACTATGTGCGAGCTGGAGTACCGTGTCTCCAGCTTACACATCTGTATCTTCGTAAATATTTAAGCTACATCAATGTTTTATATCTCATAAATTAAAGTCGAATAAAAAAACCCGACTTCAATTCTTTCAAAGCTTTATTTCGAACCGTTTTCGAACTACGAACCGATACGTATGTGTAAGCTGGTGACACGTAACACACGGTGGATTATTAAAACCGTATAAGTTAGAGTTGCGTTTTAAAGATCAAATAATTCGTTATAATTGAAGTACACACGAGACATAATTTCAAATCTCTAGGCCTCTTAGTTTCAGAATTAAAAGCCAAAAACTATTTTCCCGCCAAATAATTCAAATAATATGGGTCGACTGCGACGTTGCCGTTCCGTGCGTCCACTAGAGCAGTCGAATTTGAACCTAAAAACTAGTACTGTTTGAATCATTTTTATTTGTAGTTTAAATCATTTAATTTCGATTATAAGAATTTTAGACTAGGAGCCGGCTGATTTCTGTATTGAGTACTTAATAACCTATATTTTATTAATAAGAAAAAGCTAGGTAAAACAAAATTATATTTTAATATACAAGTATAATAACGAACTTGTTTCCAAAGACTCAAATATTTGTGGCGTTTCTAAACGCAACCACTTTAATTTTTATTTAAATACCGTGAAGTCCCACGATTCTGCCACGTCAAGTGGCAAAAATGGGCAACAACTATACAGGGTGGAAACGTTAAGTGATCTCACTCGATTATTTCTTAACTATACAAGATATTAAAAAACTGGTTACTGATCCTGAAAGTGCTTAATGAGCTCTTTCAAACGGTACCAATAATAAGTTACAGAATAAACTGGATCTATCTGAAAATTCAATGTTTCCAGCTTCCATACTAAATGTATGCCAGACACACAATATTAGAAGTGTAATTTTTTTAATTTAATAATAAATACTTAAAATAAACTCGTAAATTGTATTCTTATTTTAAATTATTAATGAAAAACATTGGTTTTAGGCTTTACTTGCTATAATATTGTCAAGAGACTAGCTTTCCGCCCGCGGCTTCGCCCGCGTGGAATTTTGTCTGTCACAGAAAAACTTTATCGCGCGCGTCCCTGTTTCAAAAACCGGGATAAAAACTATCCTATGTTCTTTCCCGGGACTCAAACTATCTCTATGCCAAATTTCATCAAAATCGGTTGCGAGGTTTAAGCGGGAAAGCGTAACAGACAGACAGACAGACAGACAGACAGACAGACAGACAGACAGACAGACAGAGTTACTTTCGCATTTATAATATTAGTTGGGATGAGTGTCATGACTAGAGATGGGTAGTGGGTAAAAACCCATTTCACCCGATTGGGTTAAAACTGGGTGATTTGGGTAAAAACCCGGTTTTTACCCATTATCACCCATTCTGGTGGGTGAAAACAAAAATAGCGTTTTTTTTAAAGTGAGAAGTGGTATTTGTTGCTAAGGGGGTGTTCTAGTGTTACGTAATGCAATCTGGGGGGAGAGGAGGTCTTGAAAAACGTTACAATGCGTTACATGACTGTGGTAGTACTAAATGTATGGAAGAAGGAAACATTGAAGTTTCGGATAGATCCAGTTTATTCTGTAACCTATTATTAATACCGTTTGAACCGTTTGATAGAGCTCATGAAGCACTTTCAGGATTTTCCAATCGCGAAAGCCCTCATTGAATTCTTCTTCTTTTGTTGAAAAAAAAAAAATTAACAATATTAACATCACAAATCACAATCACTACTAACGCCCGATTCCCATATTCAATCCTTGTCCAAATCCGGATTACAACTGTCAAATTGAATTCAGTTTTAGATTATATTTCCAAAATTTTCGATGCATTTACACTTTAACATTGTTTAAATAGTCTTATAAACAATATAAAAATGTAAAAACATCAAAAACCGCAGTTATTTTGGCCAAAAACATATTAAAATCTGACAGTTGACAATCCAAATCCCTATAATTTGGATTAGGATTGAATATAGAAATCCAGCATAAGACATCACAAAATAGACGAAACACAGCATTTTGTACAGCACAGAATTGGCCGTAAGGATCTATATCCATAGCCGTAAAACTTGTATTAAAAAAAAAGATGACAGTTGACTGCAATATTGAGAAACAGTCAGTGTTGCCAGAAGGTTACTTTTGTAACCTTTTAGCTGATTTTTGAACTGCTTTGGTTACTTTTAGGTTACACTAATGAAAAGGTTACTTTTAGGTGATTTTTCGGAATTTGTAGAATTAACTTTTACAGGTTATTCAGTAAAAAAATATTAATAGTGTCAATTTACAAATTATTTAAATTGAAACGTGACACTCAAAATGTTGATGATTTCCAATTAATTTTAACACTTTGTATGAATTTTGGCTGATTGGTAAGATAAGAGTCGAAGATGAAAGTTGTTAGTAGTTAGCTTTATGAATCAATATGATAATAATATCAATCGCACGTGTGAGGGTTACTTTTTTTTCTATTTCTGGTAATTTCTGACAGGACCCTACTGGCAACACTGGAAACAGTTTTTTTTACAAAGTCAAACAAACACAAGTTCACACAACACATTGGATTTATCGTATTTGTGACTTGTGATCAGTGTTGCCAGAAGGTTACTTTTGTAACCTTTTTGGTTACTTTTGAACTGCATTGGTTACTTTTAGGTTACACTAATGAAAAGGTTACTTTTAGGTGATTTTTCAGAAATTGTAGAATTAACTTTTACAGGTTATTCAGTAAAAAATATTAATAGTGACAATTTAAAAATGATGTCATAAACTGCATTTAAACATGAATTTGATTTATTATTTGTTAAAGACAATGAGTTTTAGCGAATGTTATTCGATAATGAAACGCAAATCCATGAAACGCAAATCCATGAAACGGTTTTATACGACCGGTCACTATTCGGTCTTCATGATTGGAATGGTCAAAATTTCGAATTTAGGTAAACGATCGATGATCAATTGTATTCATTTTCCATCCATGAACAACCTTACACAATCGCTCCCCCCCCCCCCCCCGTATGAAGGTTACTTTTTATTCAAAAAGGTTACATTTTTTTATATTTCTGGTTCTTTTTGGAAAGACCCGACTGGCAACACTGCTTGTGATATGTTAGATGGATTCTAAACTACATAATAATAATCTTATACAGCAGTTTTTTTTAATGTGTTTCAAACGAAGGACGAATTGTACAGACATTTTAATTAAAACTGACTTTAAATTGTCAATAAATTCCTTTGTCACACTGACGAGCTACGGCCATGAGCTACGGTAAGTGGAATTAATTGAAAATTATTTTAATGTAGGTAGGTAGGTAATTATTTAATTTTTAGCGTTAAGATTTGCATCTCTTGATTACAACTAATTTGAAAATTATAAATAACTTGAAAAAATCGAACTGCCTAAGGCGGGAATTCCGGGATTACCGGGCCGGCGACTGCTCTTCCTTTATAATTTTCTCTATTTATAATATTTTTCTCTTTTATAATTTTCAAATTATTTTAATATGTAACTTTAGCAAGTACTGATAGTAGAATGTCAGTTAAAGGGGAACTTGTACAGATTTACATTCGATAGTTAATATTATTGAGAAATACTACTTATTTAGAAAGACTTTCAGCAGTCAGCACTACCATTGTAGGTAATTATTGTGTAACTCAAACTGTGAAAATTAAAAAAAAAAGCAAGCAATAATTGTATTACCATAATAATATTTCTTGTAAAAACAAATAATATTGACTTTTCTTAGGATTTTCTCTTGATCTTTTAGTTCATTCAGTATTAAGTTCGGTACTTTTAAGTACCTACCTACTGTGCTAGATATTACCAAAATATTGAATAAGGTAACAGAAGAAACACTTATTTTTAATTATGATTATACAGGCACAGATAATATAATACTAGTACAGATGCATCATCCCATACTCGAAATGTGGCCGACCTAAGTCTTGAAACTGCTCGGGCCCGTTTGGTTTCCTAGTGGTGATAACAGATCGCGCTAGTGTGCCGCAGCGGACTTGACCGTCCCGCGGTTTGCGACCCGCTAATGCTTTCTATTCTAGCAACTTGAGCGGAGTATTTATTTGGCGTGCTATGTCAAAAGATGGCGCTAAAGCCAATAAGTTTACTGCTTTGTTTATGAAGGAATGTAACTAAGCAAAAAACAGATTAGAGACGCTATTGAAAATTTCGACACGGTATAATAATGTCCAAGTAGCACAAGGATCACAGCCGACGCTCAATATCCAACACCGTGGGTTCGTATCCCGCTACAAATTGTCATCTTAAAACTCCAATTTGTTTTATTTTATTAGGTATATAAAACAGGGCAATATCGAAACATGCAGTACCTAATAAAGGTAAAATTATCAATAAAAAACTTATTTTTTCCATAAAAATATTCAGAAATAATTATTATGTAAAAAAAACATAACCCTCCTTCTGGAGCAGTCAAGTAAATATCAAATGAACTGTTCGTAAAAAATACAAAATCCAGTTTTAGTTTTTCGTACTCGTATCGTAGTTTATTCAAAAATATGCCTACATTTTAATCGACTTGCACTTACAGGTTTAAGATTTAGGATTATCTGTGATTTAGGTTTAGGTTTTTTGTTGCATTCGTTTGCGCGTCACTCGCGATAATAATAGCACCTACCTATTTATTTACGAGTAATAATACCGTGCTGGCACAAAATATACCTAGGTGGCAAAATGTTATTTACTTATTTAATTATTATTTTACTGATGTTTTATTCCTTCTCTCTCTCTATTTATCGTCGCCGAACACGTAGAATTTCGTCCAATGACACCATGCTACCCATCCTTATCACTCGCGCGTAATTGTATTGCTGTCGCGCTCGCTCACTCACTGTGACGGCCCGTCCCCGTCGTACGGGCTCGGCGACCGGACTATAGCATCATTTTCGATTCACTTACACGTGCTGCGTGAATGGCTGGCATGCATACCTACTAAGTATATTGACGTTACTGGGATCGGGAGTAGCCCCAATGGATGGGTACCTGCCTACCAAGCTTGTTTTCATTTAGCGCGCGACACTGGTCTTTTTAAATAAGTAGGTAGATAAGATTAATAATTCCTAAATTAATCGTGTGCGTTACATCAGCGACATGGTGACCCTGGTCGGGATGTGCTTATGTGGAGGGGTTGGTGCCTTGTATCCTGTAAATGTGTCGAGAGTCTACCATTTGTACCCGGTAAGGTTGCGGAGTACTTAATTTTTGAAAATGGGATTCCGCTGCGGTGATGCTTGAAAACGTTACTGCAGCAGCGACATGATTATTGCCTATTAGCCTTGGCCAGATTTAAGGTGTTTCAATAGGTGGCTTGTATTTGTGCCTTTCCATGGTCAAGCAGCGACGTTTGAGCCCCCCGTGGTTTTGAAAGGTTGCGGGTGCCGCTGCGGTAACGTTATGGGGATTTCCATTTCTTCGAACGACTTTATTTATTTATTTACTTATTTAAGGCTCACAAAACAAGTTACGGTCATATTTAGGCACAGATAATAATCCATAGATTAATCTAAACCGCAACTCTTAACTCTTACTTAACATGATGTCGTGTGCACAGAATGAATTGAAAATTATGAAATAAAGAGGGTAAATAGTGTTAGTTTAACTCATTTTATGCTTAGTATTTAATGTTATTAAGTGTTATTAAAGTTTACAAAGGACAACTTGACTTTATATTCAGGATATCTCTCCTGAATTTGTACAACTTAGAACAGAATATAACCAAAGAAGAGTGTTCAGTGACAGTGTCATTAAAAGTCTGCACATTCTGGTTATAGGGTTGTAAAAAAAGGTATTGTTTTTATAGATTTGGAGCGAAAATATTTTTTGGTAGGGTTTCGGGATTTGTATTTTGTAGCGAGTGTTAAAATTAAGAAGGGAAAGAAGATTAGGTGAATCAAGTTCAGAATGCAAAATCTTATGCAGACAGACAAGTTCAAGACATTCACGTCTGGAGGCCAGAGACGTCATTTTGAAGCGGTCTTGCCCTGTATGACTTATATTCGCGACCCAAACCCAATCTGAAGCAAAGAATATTCAGAAAATTTCTTTGGTCTCCCTCAATTCGGTCTGAGTGTACCTACATTGTAGAATGGCGACCAGATGACAGAACCATAATCTAAGATGCTTCTGATCAGTGAGTAGTATAGGCATATAAGGGTAGATTGGTTCTTGAAGACTCTTGTAAAACGTGTGACAATATGGTCGTAATGACAACGAAATGAAAGACCATCGTCAAAGTACACCCCCAGGTCTCCGACGATGACACTTGAATGAAACTTGATGGACAGATGCGATTTTTTGTTGGTAGGTGGCATGTGATTGGTGCCAATGGGTGCCATAATAATTATTCCAAAAAAAAAATAACGCATGGCATATGAATTAGATGGGTTACTGTGAAAATCGAAAATACCTTCTAGCTCTTAAACCGGATAAAAAGGGCGCTCTGTGATTGCAGTGTCAGATGTCAGAAAATTTTGAATACCTATGCCTAATTTTCGATGTAATAAATCATTTTACAACTGAAAATGGCTTACTTATTTCGAGCCTCAAATAAGGCAATATTTAAGAAGATAACTGCTTTTTATGGTAATCAATCTGCAGTGCTTTTATATTCAAATAAATGCATACTGAATTTTTACTTTCTACGCCTTGTAATTAACCGATTACAACTGTCTACAGTATTTTTGCGCACGGGTTATGCATAGTTTATTTTTAAGAAAGAAAGAAAGAAAGAAAGAAATAAAAAATATTTTTTCATTGCTTTAATAGGTAGAAATAAGAATAACAATAAAAAAAACTCTGAATTTGCTTTTATGTGTAAAAATATTAAAAATTATATAAATGAATGTAAATGATGGACAGATTTTTGCAGTCAAAAGTGGTTTTGATTTCTTTCAAACAAAAATATTTTTTTTAAATCGGTTTTTGTTTGACAGAGAAATCGGTAAACATTCATAAAAAAATTGATCAGACAAATATAGAATATTATCCCTTTCTATTGAAGACGCTAAATAACCTTATTAACTGAAGTATAAGTTGGTCCTTAATTTCACACTATTAAACTTTTCTTCGTAAGTACCTACCTTAACGTTAAACATGGTAAGGCTTACGATTTGGCTTTTTATAATATTATGTCTTCGCTATTGACAAATTAACATTGGAAACTTTTTTGGCTTATGAATAAACTAAAGTTTTCCTGTACCTATATGTAATATAAAAGCTGTATGTTTCTTTCATTAAATAAATAAATAAATAAATTTAAAGAGATTGGCTTGGTTGGTTGGGCACAAATGTCGCTGCTTGACCATGGAAAGGCACAAATATAAGCTACTTATTGAAAACAATTAATCTGGCTAAGGCTAATGGGTAAAAATCATGTGGCTGCAGTAACGTTTTCAAGCATTACTGCAACGGAATCTTATTTTCTTCAATTACTCCGAAATCTTATTGGGCAAAAATGCTAGATTCTCGGCACATTTACAGGATTTAAGGCTCTACCTTTTCCATGACATAAGCACATCTTGATCAGCGTCACCATATCGTCGCTTGCCTCTCTAACTGACGTAACTGACATTTTGCAAAATTTTCAGGCGATTAGATAGATCGATTCGTCTTGCGAAATTAATTAAGATGGTGTAGATAACTCAGTTTCGAAAAAAATGTCAGATACGTCACTTAGAGAGGCAAGCGACGATAATATCTCTGAGGTAACGCACACGAATGAATCTGCATTTTGATTTTAAATAAGTGAAATACAACTTGATGCAGACTGACATGTATTTGGGAGAGAACTTGCTTAAGGATAATTACCTACTGTCTACCGTAACATTCGCTGCCTGCTGCTCGCGCACCCTGCTTCTACTTTCAATGACGCCAATCCAATGGGCCGCGCGGTCGCGTCTCGGCGTGGCCAGCTAATAGGTAGGTAAATTATGATGCGTCGCCGCAGAGTAGCATAGCGTAGCCGGCTATGGAGCGTGCGAGTGAGACAGCAAAGCTCTCACTTTGTTTATGTTTTGGCCGAATTTAATAATTAACAATGGAATTAAACAGGGGATTAACAATGGGTTCACTTTAATAGGTACTAGGTTAAGATTTTTTTTATTTGCTATACATATCTTAAAATAAATTAAATGAGTAAAAAAAAACATTAACTGCACCTCTGCACCGCACTTACCTACTTACCTACTAACAGCTCTCTGCGTGGCTGAAAGGTTGACTGGCGGATAATGCTCTTAACAATTATGAACAAAAGGTGGACCTTAAACATTATTATGGGCAATACAGTTTATAACCGACTACACCAGAAAAAGGGTTATGTTTTTCCAGTGTATGTAGGTCTTTAGATTAAGATTCGTCTTAATTATTATTGCGAGTGACACTGGGTAGGTTATCATAATTGGAAGGAAAACAATCGAAAATTTATAGCCACGATAGCCGAACGGTGAAGGGGTCGGAGTGGCCGACTCGAGATCCGGGGAACGCGGGTTCGAATCCCACCGCCGCTCGACTATTGTGGTGAGCCCACTCGTAACACAAGCTCATTTAGTTTAACACGAGGGGCTAATGGGACTATTAGTAATATTTGGAATATAAATTGCACAATGTTAGACAAATTATAACCAAACTTTTGTAATGCTAATTTGTGTTTCTTTCATTTTTATTTGAATGTAGATGTTTTTTTTTTGCATTTTACAGGAAATATGACAATTAATAAAAATAATAATTTGTTGCAAAACCAAACCTATTTTAGTATTTTTATTAGTGACGAAATAAAACAGCAGCGATGAGCGCCATCTATTACATCATTTGTAACTAAATGCTACTTCTACAGCGCTGCAAAAACGATTGTTTAAGACTTCAGTTTTTACTAAAGATAAAATTTTATTATATGAAGAAATATTGTTTATTTGAATCATTCACTGTGTTTAAATGAACAAATTAATGTGTAAAACATTTTTTCATTATAGTTTACTGAGCATTAGTGACTTTTTACAAACGTCTTCAGAAATTCGATACTTATGTCGCCATCTAGTGAGATTGATTTGGAATGATTCAAGATTTATAGGCATCGGGTTCCCGTGATACAGGTGACTCAAATAAGCTACTGACACCGGAGGTAGATTGACAACAATAAGGCTACAAATAATCATGTCCGTGGAAAAGTTGCGAGAGTTTTAAGGTATGACCAATTTCAATTATTAATATTCAAAGAAAACTGTCATATTATTTATGAATTCGACTGTACATAAATGTAACTCAGATGACAATGCAACCTAATGATGTCAGGTCTAATGATAACTACTTTTTTTGGGGAATGTAGTCTCCAAGGACAGTCATGTGAGTGATTAGCCACAAAATAGACTAACCCTCTTAACGCAGCCCAGTTTTAATAATAAATTGTAGTGACCGTTTTTTTATATTCGTTAATAGTTTTATATGATTTTAATGTTGGATATTATTACAGATCCATAACTACTTTCTGATGTTTGCTGATTTTCTTATGGATGAAGATACTATGAGACGCCTTTTTGTCATGGTGCACTTCGCAGTGAAAACAGTCAAGCAAGTAAAATAACAAGACCTCACTGCGTTATTTATTCTATAAATTAAAATACAACTGAAAATATAAGATCTGGTTATTATTATAAATATTTTAATCAAGTATGATAGGTTACTTCTGTACTGTCATAATTCATTAATTAGTTTTAAGAAATATTTTAATATTAAGTGATGACTGTGATGAGTGATACTAGCCCTGACCAATGTTCACTGTATTATTAGTAATGTGTGTAGCTATACAGTGTGAGTCACGTTAAAGTGTACATATGAAAATAGATGAAACTAGACTTATTTTTATCGACAAAAAAGAGGTCAAAAATTTTTTGAGATGTTTTTTTTTATAGATTTTTTTTTTCTTCCAATTACTTATTGTAAAGAAAACGTAATAAATTTTAAACTAAGCGGTATATCCTGATAAAATAAAAACAGTAATAATGCTAAATAACAGGCAATACTAAAAAATACATAAAAATACACAAAAAAGGCCAACAAATAATAAAAAATGATACTTTTTGAAAAAAATCTGCTTTTAAATTCGTGTTTTTTGGTTATTTGATAAATTTCTCCAAAAAATGCCCCTATAACCGGTGGTTTTTATTACTTTGTATTATTCTCTATCGTATTATCTTCGTAAAACCAAAAATCGCATGTCTCTATCCCTATCACAACATTTGCTATGATCGTTTGAACAAAGGCCTGCCACAACATTATTCTCCGCTACAGGTAGAGACAACTTTAATTTTAACTAAAATGCTTATTTTACTTCGAAATATTTTGTTTTTATTTGAAATCTAACTTGTCTTTATCAAAATTACAAATCTAGAGCCATTTTCAGTTTCGTTGTTAACGAAGCGTTGAATGGCGCGCCCGGAGAGGCTTAATTCAAACGATCATTGCAAACGTTGTGATAGGGATAGAGACATGCGATTTTTGGTTTTACGAAGGTAATACGATAGAGAATAATACAAAGTAATAAAAACCACCGGTTATAGGGGCATTTTTTGGAGAAATTTATCAAATAACCAAAAAAAACACAATTTTGTTAGCAGATTTTTTTCAAAAAGTATCATTTTTTATTATTTTTTGGCCTTTTTTGTGTATTTTATGTATTTTTTTAGTATCGCCTGTTATTTAGCATTATTACTGTTTTTATTTTATCAGGACATACCGCTTAGTTTAAAAGTTATTACGTTTTCTTTACAATAAGTAATTGGAAGAAAAAAAATTCGATAAAAAATTAAAAAAAAATCTCAAAAAAAATTTGACCTCCTTTTTGTCGATAAAAATAGGTCTAGTTTCATCTATTTTCATATGTACACTTTAACGTGACTCACACTGTATTAATTATGTAGGTACCTATGTTAAGTTATTAAATTTTGATTTATCTGTGATAATGAAATTGATTAATTAGATTTACTAAGAGAGTGATAAGTGATACCCGACCCGACCGTGGATCACCTGTATTCTTTTACACAGTAAAGCACAGTAAAGTATAGGTACCTGATTAATTAGTTTTAAGAGGTAGGTATATTGATTGTTATTAAATTTTAGTGGCAAAGTTCCTTATGTTAAAATTATATTTTTTATTGAATAAGTGATGAGTGATACCCGATAAGAACGTGGATCACCACATTTCTATAAGTAAAGTGTGCCTACTAAGTTATTAAAAGTTGATCGATGTGTGATATTAATTGAACTGATTAATTAGTTTTACGAAGTATATTGATTGTTACTTTAGTGTTAAAGTTCCTTATATTATAATTTGTCTTCAAATTATATTTTTTATTGAATAAGTGATCAGTGATACCCGATAAGAATTTGGATCACCAGATTTCTATACGCAAAGTGTACCTACTTAAATTTTTAAATGATGATTGATCTGTGATAATAATTGAACTGATTATAAGCTTTACGAAATAATAAAATAAAAAAAATAAAATTTAAAAAAATTCATAAAATTCATTTATTTTTGCAAATAGGCTTTAAAAAAGCGCTTTTACACGTCCCAATATTAACCCTACCACTGCTTCGGGACAATAAATGGGTCAGTGCTGAGAAGAAGCAGCGCAAGAAACTCAGTAATTGTTATTTTAGTGGTAAAGTTCCTTAAATATTTATTTTGTCTCTAAATTATAGTTTTATATTTAATGAGTGATGAGTGATGACTGTGATGATATTAGACCCGACCGATCACTGTAATATTAGTCATGTGTAACTATGTTGTATGTATGTACCTAAGTTTAGTTAGTAAAATATGATTTATCTGTGGTAATTAAATAGATTAATTAGATTTACGAATCTCTGATGGATGAGTGATACCCGACCCGCGGAAACCTTTCCGCCAACTGGGACCGCAATCAACTAGCTAGGACCGCGGTCCCAATCGCCAGATCAGTAAAAATGAAATACTTTTCTGGGACCATTCATAAAGGACAATGACCAAAAATGTATGGAGTGTGGTCCAAATGTCAACCACCACCTATGTAGTAAAATAGTCTACTAAATACTGATTCATTATAACCAAACCGCAATCAAAAATATGCTGTCAGTAAAAAGTTTAAGACTGAATGAAAAGTCATGTTTTTACCTTTTCATCTGAAAATTAATGTTCTTGATATCATTCTATCCATCGCACATTTCGGATTAATCTATGCATATTATGTCATGTCGCTTAGTGTGCCGTGTTAGATTCTCGCTAAAAGAAAAAAAAACTCAGAAGAAAGACAACAATATTGGAATTAATGTTCGGGCGGTCGCTGCTCCGCCCCTATTGGTTGTAGGGTGATGTTATATAACCTAAAACCATCCTTGATAAATGGGCTATCCATAACAAAAATAATTTTTCAAATCGGACCAGTAGTTCCTAAGATTAGCGCGTAAACTACTACAATTTTTCATACAGTCATAACTTTTTACTGACAGTTTATTTATTTTTCGTCCCATACTGAAAGTTAATCTCTATTTAATGGACCATAAGCCAATATAGGTCTCATTAGTGGTGGACATTTGGACCACTTTTGGTCATTGTCCTTTTAGTACGATACCGATTTTGGAATGAATAATATATTTTTTTAAGTTATCTATGAGTGAACCTAGTCGCTGGAAGAAAAATATTTAATTTTTATCGATCCAGCGACTGGGACCACTGTCCCAGTTAATTGCGGTCCCAGTAGCCGGAATCTACGGCCCGATCGCGAACGTCTTCGCTTTCGCTTCGCGAAGCCCACACTCGGCCTCGTCGGCACGCGCACCGACGATCGCCAAACGGCTAGAGTACCTTCTGTACTCGCCACTCTGCCCGGTGAAGCTGGAAAAGCTCCTCCAGCTACCAGCGCGCGTCCCTTCAAAAAAAAAAAAGCCGGAAACCTCCCCGACCCGACCGTGGATCACCAGTATTCTACTACACAGTAAAGTATAGGGTAAGGTGGGGCACAATGTTACACGGGGTACAATGTTACAATGCATATTTCTCCGTCCCTTTCTATTAGTTGTATGATGTTCAGCGGCTCAGTTCAGCAGCTCTTATGAGCTTGACAAACGTGTATACCAACATCATACAACTAATAGAAAGGGACGGAGAAATATGCATTGTAACATTGTACCCCGTGTAACATTGTGCCCCACCTTACCCTACCTAGGTTATTAAAAGTTGATCGATCTGTGATAAATAATTTACCTGATTAATTAGTTTTATGAAGTAGGAATTTTATTTCATTAGTGATACCCGACAAGAACGTAGATCATCGGATTTCTAGTAAAGTGTATCTACCTTAATTATTAAAAATGTTAATTGATCTGTGATAATAATCGAGCTGAATAAAAACGTTTTTGATTGTTATTTTAGTATTTCATTCTAGCTATTATATTTCCAAGAATAACCTGGTTTTGCCATGTCTGAATACAGTTTTTTTTTCGGTTTCGGTAAAACCGGTTTTGTGACCCCCTAAATCCCACCCTTACGTTCATATAAAAAGAATGTGCGTAATCTATACGTACATAAGGCACCTAAAATAATAGAGAGGAAAGAATTGATTGTATTGAACAATGAACCGTCTCAGCTATAAAAGACCCACTAAACTGAACTGTCCCACCAAACACATTGATAGGGGGCGCCACCATTGTTCACCTGTACAAGGTTTCCCAAAAAGTACTGTCAAGCCGAAGCCCAGAGGTAGAGTATCACTAGGGCTACCCGAATACTCGATTTTTTCAAGTTATTTATAATTTTCAGATGATATGATAATGATGAAAATCTTTATCATATTTCAAAAACTGGGATAAAATCTATCCTACGTCCTTTACCAGGACTCAACCATATCTATGCCAAATTTCATCAAAATCGGTTCAGTGGTTTAGGCGTGAAAGCAAGACAAAGTTACTTTCACATTTATAATATTAGTATAGATGCAATGTTTTTGCCTCGATTAAATAAAACATTGTGATCAAAATAAAAACTTATTATCAAAATATTTTATAGGTTATTAGGTACTCAATACACAAATCAGCCGGCTCCTAGTCTAAAATTCTTATAATCGAAATTAAATGATTTAAACTACAAATAAAAATGATTCAAACAGTACTAGTTTTTAGGTTCAAATTCGACTGCTCTAGTGGACGCACGGAACGGCAACGTCGCAGTCGACCCATATTATTTGAATTATTTGGCGGGAAAATAGTTTTTGGCTTTTAATTCTGAAACTAAGAGGCCTAGAGATTTGAAATTATGTCTCGTGTGTACTTCAATTATAACGAATTATTTGATCTTTAAAACGCAACTCTAACTTATACGGTTTTAATAATCCACCGTGTGTTACGTGTCACCAGCTTACACATACGTATCGGTTCGTAGTTCGAAAACGGTTCGAAATAAAGCTTTGAAAGAATTGAAGTCGGGTTTTTTTATTCGACTTTAATTTATGAGATATAAAACATTGATGTAGCTTAAATATTTACGAAGATACAGATGTGTAAGCTGGAGACACGGTACTCCAGCTCGCACATAGTTTTTTGATCGTGGTTTTAACAGTATTTGAGCTAAAGTCTTGAAAAGTGGAAAGCCTACTATTTGGATTCGACTGTAATTTTTGAGGTATAATACATTATCGTAGCATAAATATTTACGAAGATACAGATGTGTCAGCTGGAGACACGTGTCCTCAGCTTACACATAGAAAACAACTCATAGTTATGAAGTTCTAATGGCTCTAATTGAATGACTGAGAGGTTTGATGACTCTAATTAGGCTTTTATTGATGGTATACTTGGAATTGCTCTAGGGCCAATGAGGAAGTTGGAGACATACACGTCAAATATACGACCTAAATGTCAATGTGACAGAACCCACAAAGTTGTGGACGCTAGTTGGCGCTGTAATCGTGCACGGAGCCAATCGGCAAATTGTCGTTACGTCACTCGTCCCATTGCCGTTTAATGTGTACTATAAATATCCTACACGCTAAGTAAATCTATCTTAAGTTGTGTATTCAAGTTGTTGGACTAACAATTTACAGTATAAATACATTTATTTAGTTACAAGCTACATAAGATTTTCTTTGGTTTTCACGTTCACAGTAGAAATTTCCTTTCAGGGGGCGGTTTTTCTACTATGTGATTTTCCATATTATTGGTTTTTTAACCCCTCTCGCTTTAAATCGTTCATTTATCTGTAAAGCCATAATAATATAGACACAGACTTAGTACGACGCATTAAATTTTTTTACAAAAAATCTGTTGTCCCCACTGTACATTTCATATTTTAAAAGCCCTAACTTTGTTTAATATAGATATTTTTTTAGGGTTCCGTACCTCATAAGGAAAAAACGGAACCCTTATAGGATCACTTTGTTGTCCGTCCGTCCGTCTGTCAAGACCCTTTATCTCAAGAACGCGTGAACGTATCAAGCTGAAATTCACATGAAATACTCAGGTCTATTGTCCCTTTAAGCTGTGAAAATATCAAACTTCTAAGCCAAGCCAATCAAAAGATACAGCCGATTATGTCGATATTTTCAACAAATTTTCGACACTCGCAAAGGAATCAAAACCTACAGGATACTTCCCGTAAACTCAGAATCTTGAAATTTGGCATAAAGCATTGTCATATAATGCAAATATAGAAAAAATTGCGAAAATTTCATTTTTTTAGTTATATAATATAATAAAAATATTTTAATAAAATGAAACTTACTACCTTATTTCTCACGAACGAATAAAGGTATCAAATTGAAATTTATACCAAATACCTAGATCTATTGTCCCTTTAAGAAGTAAAAAAATCAAACTTCTAAGTTAACGCGATCAAAAGATACAGCAGTTTATACCGACACCTCAGACGAATTTCCGTCACACGCTAGGGAATCAAAACCTACAAGGTACTTCCTGTGAACTCAGAATCTTGAAATTCGGCACGAAGCAACGTTATATAGTACAGATAAAGGAAAAATTGCGAAAATGATAAATTTGAAGTTATATAAAATTTAAAATATTATTTTTGCTTACATGACATAAAATATTTTTTTAATAATTATAAACTTACTACCTACCCTTTTTCACATGAACGCGTAGAGATATTAAAGTTGAAATTCATATCAAACACTTCTTAAATCTAATTGCCTCTAAACTGTGAGAAATTCTAAATCAACGCAAAAATTCAAAACGCTGAGGTAGGTACCTACCTATAATGCAAATATAGGAAAAATAAATAAATAAAAAATAATCATACCGCATATTTTGAAATTCGCCACTACTCGCAACGGAATCAAGTAAGTAATTTGATTTAATACGTCATAAATTGTAAACCGCTACGTTTGTACGGCGGAACCCTCGGTGTGCGAGCCCGACTCGCACTTGGCCGGTTTTTTTCAAACACACATCTCTTTTTCTCTGTTTGCAATAAGTCATAGGTACTTAAGTCTGTCGTCTTATAAAATACAATCACAGTCCGGAACAATGTATGCGCCAGTCATTGCTAATTAATTCGTCACTGAGTCAAAGTGCTAATGCCAATTAGTATTAACAGGTATTTCCTTGAGCTGTGTGATCACAATAACAGAACAACATAAGGTACGGTATAATAAGTCATATTTCTAACTCCTCTTATTAGATTTTAAACTTTCGCGTTCCATTTCGTTAAAGACACGGGTCTTAACGTTCTCATTAATAAATGTCGCGTTAAGACCCGTGTCTTTCTATTTAAGTCTTCCTGACTATATTCTTTTGGATAAATTCTTAGAACCCTCCAAGACAGTTCGGTATCCCCTAGGACTAAGTACTCAACCTTCACTGGTTGCGTTTCACTGGAAGTCCAGAAGAAGTAACAATAACAAAAATTCCGCCTCCTATGTTCTTCTGATTAATTTCGTAGCGGGTCCAATGACAGTTTAACTTTCCCCGGGACAAACGTTGACCTTAATTGGTTGTGTTTTTATGGCGGTCAAACTGTAGATCCTGGCTAAACAGGAGTTGCAGTGGTGGGAACGAGAGGTGGGAATAGTCCCGTATTAAAAACAAAAATTTGACATTTCCACCATACTCAACCGGTTAAATTCAGTCTATATAAACTACTGAGATCGTTCTGCCTCCTTCCAAAGGTTGCTGTGCCCTAACTGGGTCCACATTGATCTGCTTAAATTGTAAGACCTAAATACTAATGTGGTGAAGCAATAAAGTATTGAATATTGAGTATTGAGTCCAACTGCAGATCCTGGCTAGAGAGGAGTTACAGTGGCGGAATTCATCTCGGTTAATACGAAAGTCCTTTTCAGAGCACTTATTATGTTACACGTCCCAAATATAGCTTGCCGTTGCTTCACTTTAGGATAACATAAGTATAGGCTGGTGCAGAGAAGAAGGCGGAAGAAACTCAGTCACTCGCAAGAAGCAAAACATTTCTAAAAGAAAATAATGATATAACCGTGACATTCATCTTTTACTCGGGACAGCATATCGGCTGGAGCTGAAAAGTACCTAACGGTGGAACTTAACTACCTTCAACATCCGATTTTACAAAGGGAGCCTTGACATTCATCTCTTATTTCAATTCAAGCAAGAACAATGTTATATTAAAACAGAATAGACCCTTGGCTTTCTTACACCCATTATCACTAGGTACATATGTATGTATTATAAAACAAAGTCGCTTTCTTGTCTGTCTGTCCCTATGTATGCTTAGACCTTTAAAACTAATACGCAACGGATTTTGATGCGGTTTTTTTTAATAGATAGAGTGATTCTTGAGGAAGGTTTTTAAGTAGTTTTAGTTTCTTTTTGCTGTTTTTCGTTTAAATTCAAAGTTGTAATAACTTGTTCTATTGTGTAAAGTTCACGGGTTGCTTACATTATAATAATGTGTGGGAGCAGTTAGCTAGAGAGCTTTGGCTTAATTTATTTTTATTGTGTTTAATGCTGTATCTCATGTTGATAGCCCAATAAAATAAATAAATAAATAAGTATAATACATTGTAAGTACCAGTGTGAATCAGGGGCGGGTCGCTAGTTTAAAAAAAAGCGGTAAACACATCGTGGCGTAAATAATTTACTCGTATTTATCAGTTGTTCGAAGCCGTTACTGTAGATGGACGGCACTGAACCTAAACACTCTACCTTGTGCAGTTGTAATACGTGTTATTTTGCCACAAAACGTGTGTATGCGCATGAGTTGCTACACAACCTACGGTGTATTGAATGCCGTACGCCCTTGGCTGGGTGCACGCTGACCGCCCGGCCAACGGGGTCATAGCCCGGTGCGTGCAGGGCTGCCTATACCTGAAAAAATAATAAATATCACACTATAAAGGCGAAAGCTTTTCTTAAAGGTTATTAAATCATTGTTTTTTTTTATCCACAACGAGGAAGCTCTTAGCCTGTATCTCACCTGAAGGTAAGTGATGATCAGGCCGTAGATGGAAGCGAGCTTCACCCGGAATCCTTAACCACGGAGGAACTGGCTATCTTACCTCTAACTGCCGGAACATAACAATGCTGTCACCTGTCATCCGCTTTGCAATGGAGGGAAGTCGAATCTTAACTTCGAACTCCTCCTATGTTCTTCTGATTAATTTCGTTGCGGGTCCAATGACAATTTAACTTTCCCCCGGGACAAACTTGACCTTCACTGGTAGGGTTTTTATTGGCGATCAAGCTTCCTGACTACACAGCAGTTGCAGCGGTGGGAACGAGAGGTGGGAATAGTCCCGTACAATCTGGAAATCATTGGGAGAGGCCTATGTTCAGCAGTGGTCGTCCAGCGAAGGATTTCGCCTAAACTCCCCACGCTAGCCAGACGGGCTGGGGAAGCTTGATGTTATCCTCTAATCTTCTAAGAATTAGAACACCCACTACGTTTTAGCTACTTGTAACTTTTTGACACAAGGATATTTTAGATTAAACCTTTAGTAGGAATTCCGAATTTCCGGAACTAGACGAAGCCAATAATTGGTACATAATTCCTTCATAATAAAATGTGTTGTCAACAAAATATTGTTTTTAATCTGGTACCTACTTACTCAGTGTTTATGCGTTATTGTGAAGAATTGACAACTTTTATTACAATAACATTCTCGTCGACATGTTTATTCATTAGAGAGAAAGATCGCCTTCATCTTTTAGGTACTTGTTCTCAACAGTTTTAACACGCATCTGTTGATAAATTCTTGGTGTTGCCAACCCTACGCCCTGCCTCACCTTGACTTGGACCTTACCGCGTGAGCTCTCGGCGCCTATGGTCGCCTGGTACTCCACGGCATTTAGCCGCCTATTTATCTATCCATACATACATACAACCATACAAACGTGGTCTAGGCGAGTCTATGATCTTGTATGAAAGCGAAAGGGTACATACGATCGGCACATACAATCATTTTAAGACGTTATTGAAGAGTACTTACACGCACTTATTGCTACGAAAGACTCTGTATATTGTCTACACTAATATTATAAAGAGGAAAACTTTATTTGTTTGTTTGTTTGGTTGAAATGAATAGGCTCAAAAACTACTGAACCGTTTTTAAAAATTCGTTCACCATTCGAAAGCTACATTATCCAGGAGTAACATAGGCTAAATTTTATTTTGGAAAAAAATAGGGTTCAGGGGTCCACGCGCACGAAGCCGCGGGCGGAAAGCTAGTCTTCAATATAATATTACTAAAAAACTGTACCGGTAGACGAAATTAATGGTCTAGTTTGATTATGATAGAATAAGCTGTAATTTCGGCCTTTTCCGACCGTTTTCCTACAAAGATGTTTCTTTAAGCAGACAACTTGATTGTTATTTATCGTTTTATTTTTCTTTACGATGTTAATTATCATGAAATTGTTTTATCTGTTACGTACACGTCTTTTCAATTTGAAAATAATAATTTGTAGTTAAATAATAATAGAATAAAAGACAATATTTATGTATATAAAATCTATTGTGCGAGTGTCTCGACACTGAAATGTTACGAAAAACAATGAAAATTATTAAATACAGGCTGGTGAGAAAATAACGACCGAGGTTATAACAGACATTATGAAAAAGAATAGCCCAAGAAATTCCTGGCTGGTGAGAAAGGCCTGACTCCGAATGTTTAGGAATTTCTTTAAAAAAAGTTAAATAGGCTCTTAGGCTGGGTTGCACCATCTTACTTTAAAAGTTAAACAAACGTCAAAAATCTGACAAACTCCATACAAAAAGCGCTGGTTAAGTACCTATCGTTATAGTTACCGTTAAAGTTAAAGTGGTACAACTCAGCCTTAGCAACGTTTGTTGATCTACAATAGTTAAAGCTCACGTGCTCACATTAATTATAGCTTCAAACGTGATTACATAATGTAGCTCATAGAAAAAATGTCGCGTTGAGACCCGTGTCTCTCTATTTTATAATAATAATAATTGTAGCTTAATACAACGTGCTCTATTTGATTTCCTGGAACTCTAGGGTATTAATAAGATCAAAGAAATCAAAAATCAAAGAATCGAATGGCACAATTTTTTTTTCAATTCAACAATTTTTTTCGACGTATAAAAAACTCTACTAAGATTAATGATAATTATCTTCTAAAATATGCGTTTAGGAACACATTTTCTTAAGACATTTTAACTAGTTTTCATTCATAGAACATATAACTATTTCTGGTAATCAAAAAAGAGCACGTGGCATTGTCGTGAATTTTAAAATTATAAATTCAGGAAGGTTTATGTAGTCTTCTGTAAACTTAGGTTAAGGCCAGAGCTAAGTTACTTCCTAGTTCTCAAGTAAATTACGTATTTCAAGTGGATGGATAACAAGATTGTTGTGTATGCACTGCAAGTGTAAATTATATTTCTTATTTATTAGCAAACGTTATTCATTAACTAGGATAATGTGTCAGTCGCGGTTTGACCCTTAGCATTTAGTTATCAGTTTAAAATAATCATGTCTAATTACTAAATTATAAACGTTTCTAGAATTTTCGTTCAAAGTAAACATTAATTCTGCAATTAGGTTATGTCGCTTATGTAATCAAAGGTCTAGACTCTACTGAGGGCTGACTACTATCCTAGAATACCTAGAACTGGTCTAAAATGGGCCTGAACTGGCTAGTTGACCCCGAAGTCAATACTTGAATACCAAATAATAAAGCCTCAACTCAAACACATACAAATATTCTCTTAAAGTAACACTATGTACTTACCGGTTTTTTCAGTGTTAAGGATAATTTTAAAAAGACGTCTCAGGTGTTATGTCAAAAGTACTGACAGTAATGAGCCCTGACCATGAAGCTAATGAATGGATCTAGTGGAAAATATTCATTATTCGTCATCAAATTCAAATTCTTTATTTAAAAATCATCACTCTTTAATTAAAATTTTGTTTTAATTTAAGATAGGTACTAACGTACTAAACTAAATTACATGGATGTCCGTAATCAATAACGACCTTAAAGAAGCCCAAGTTAACAGTAAGACAGCCCAGGACCGAGCCGCCTGGAGACGCATGACGAGGAGGGCCGACCCCAAATAAAATGGGAATGGGCCAGGCAAAGTAAGTACTAACGTACTAAACTAACTCTCTCTCTGATGTTTTGCATGGCGTCACATGTATTCCTGAGTCTCTCTCTATTATAACTCTCAGAAACTGACAGTGTTAGGAGTCTCAAATTTTGCGTGGGGGTTCCTTTTAGAACGTAGGTGCTCACCAAGACGGGATTTATCCAAAATTCAACCTCTAAGGGGGTAAAACTGGGTCCACGCGTACGAAGTCGCGGGCAGCCGCTAGTTATTTAATAAGCCTTTAAATCTAGAACTGTCTGGAAATTATTGGTAGAGTCAATGAAAAGCAGTAGATGTATGTTGCTGAAACGAATCCCACGCCTAACTGCTTAAAATAAAAAAGTTTTAGATTAGATGTATCATACAACCTACTTACTTGCTCTAATAAAACTCCGCATTAATGCGGAGTAATAGTAGTAGAGCTTAAGAAAACACGTGAACCTTTGGTTGGAGGAATAACTAATGGAACTTGAAAGTTCATATTCAACTGTATAGATCGTAGAAGAAATTTATTGAAAAATTATCACTATTCTCTTGTCCAAATTAAATATTTATCTTCATGTTTATTCGTGTTTGTCTTATTTAATGAGTAGGCATCTGTACACGAGTTTCATTTAATGAAATACCTAACAATTATGTAGGTGTTCATTAATTTAATTATTCACGCGAGTGGAAAAACATGTTTTCCAAATTTCGTTCCCACTTATTCTGAGTACTACAATCTAAACCAACACAAAAAGTCACTTACGTCGCTTTCCATTAGCCAAATACGATTTTTAAAATGAAATAAAATAAATAGGGCAACAAATACAGATAATTCCAAAAAAAATCCTCTTTCTAGGTGGACCGACGATCTGGTGAAGGTCGCGGGAAAAACCTGGATGCGGGCAGCGCAGGACCGTGGTCGTTACGGAAAGCCTTGGGGGAGGACTTTGTCCAGCAGTGGCCGTCATTTGGCTGAAACGAACAAACAAAAAAAATGGCAATCGTTTTAAAAAAAATATCTTGTGAGCTAAAACTCCTTAATGTTTAAATTTTAATAACCGGGTGTGCATCATTGTATTTAAATTACCTAAACTTGTTTTAGGTTCCTTAATGTACAATATATTCATTGCAATAAATAAATATACCAAATACTAAAAAGTTACGACAAAAGTACAAATAAGTTAAAAAAGGCGCTGTTGACCGAACGCCTACAAATAAATTCAGTAACATTTCATCTGCTAAAGAAGTTGCGGGTGAAGTTCTCTAACGCCCGTAAGATTAATAAGAGCAAAATAACATTTCTGCAATAAAATAGTATTTAAACCACAAGTGATAATTATTCATTCTTTTTCTTCTTTTTCGCGACTGAAAAATCCGCCAGATGGCAATACGACATTGACAGATATGTCAAAATCCACCAATCACGCAGCATTTGGACCTCGCGTCTACGTATTGCCATCTGGCGAATTTTTCAATCGCGAAAACCCTCATTACAGTTTAAAAATCCTTCGATATAATTTTTCATGTTAGGCATGAAAATCCAAATATCGTGCTTTTGTTAAAAAATAAAAGTATATTTTCGTTTGAAAGAAAGAAAAATAGTTATTATTCATTATCAGAAAGAATTAATGTTGCACTTTATTTGGATTTCTATGAATAAATATTGTTGAAAATGAATACGAAAAATGAAAATGAAATTATTTATTTGCTGAATGTGGTACATTAGATGTTACATAATAAGTATTCTGCACACATTCACCAGATTTAAACTAGCATGCAAATATTTTATACAAGTCAATTTTGTTCATAATTTTATTTACTTAGTTTCTACTTAAATAATATCTACATAATTTGCTTTTAGTCAGAATAATCCCTTCCAGTCATAATATTCCTTAAGTGAATAAAAACAATTTGCATGCAACCAATTTGTCAACCCTATTTTAAATTCCCTACCCTGAGCTTAATATAGTCAGTTATATGCATTTCTTTTGTAGATATCGTAACGACATGGTGGTTGGTACAGGAGATTTACGTACTGCGCTCTTTGCGCTCGGACAGAGACCTCTGTTACTTTTTGAAAGTATTCTGGGTGTGATTTTACCATTAAACACGCCTTCAGTATAAACATACAAGTCAGCGGAATAATTTTAAGTTTTCTAAATAATGGTCTGCAGCTGTCCGTAGGCAGTGCATAGGTCATAGGCCGTATGCATTTTTTTTAGAGCTTAACACCCTTTCAATATCCACAAAATTGCCCCACAGGACCAGGCCATTGTTCAAAAATGGCGCTGTATATGGGGTTTGGCATTCCAATAATATGTAGATCTGACGATCGACCTGCAGGGTAGACCCAAGATGCGCGCCGTGGTATGCTTTCATTGCGTCATTTTATCGTTAAAACATCACCCTACAGCCAATAGGAGCGGAGCAGTAAAGAAAAATCTTGCAAAAACGGGAAATGATATTCAAACTATTTCCACGCGTTTGTGTTGATTATGATCC
The DNA here is from genome assembly GCF_963855985.1 of Ostrinia nubilalis. Classification (NCBI taxonomy): domain Eukaryota; kingdom Metazoa; phylum Arthropoda; class Insecta; order Lepidoptera; family Crambidae; genus Ostrinia; species Ostrinia nubilalis. The sequence goes on from NC_087103.1 coordinate 13,365,924, forward strand.
CTTTATGAGTTTCTTACTACTTATGATTGCAAAGAACACCACCACAGATTAACTTGGGAGTTTAAAAGAAACTAGCCAAAAGCGATTCCCTCTGTATATTTTCTACTAAAGTATCAAACATAGCTCTACTGAAACGTCGTCCTTGGTGATGATACTGATATTTGTCACTTTACAATTTACAATCTAGTGTTAGCTTAGTAAGTGTCTAGACTGGAACTGTAACCGCGACTGTATTTTGAAACAGTTAAAAATACCCAGGCTAAAAATAGAATTACTAATTAGCTGATCGCTAATCACTGAGTAACAGTTGCGTGGCAGAATCAACAAGTAAGTCTTTAAAAAGTAGTAATACTCAATACACAATTTTATAATAAGTTTATTTTTCTGGAACCTGTTGAACTCTTTATAATAATTATGCAAGGAATATTCCTTTGAGAAATCCTTCCTTCTGGCGCAGTCAGGTAAAAAAGGTAAGCAACGTTTCTATTCTCGTGTTAGGGTATAGTATGGTACGCTTACCATCAGCCGATGTTATTATTGTCGATGATTTTAGATGAAAAATGTATGGGCTTATCGTGCAAAATCGATAACTGCCTCGATAAAAATTTATCATGGCGCGAATCCTAGCCCTGAACCCACAGGCCCGTTCGCTCTCTTTGGTAGAGAAAATTTTCGGCAAAAACTTAAACCACATTTGCTTAGGTACAGGAAATAAGACCATTTGGGAAAATGTTTTGTACAATTAGATCAACGAACGTGACACCCTAAGCTTAGCCTTAGGGTGCTGAGTTGCATCATCTAACTTTAACCGTAACTATAACGAAAACCTATGTTTTTGTATGGAATTTGGCAGATTTTTGACGTTTGTCTAAGTTAAAGTAAGATGGTGGCACCTAGCTAAGAAACCTGTTTTAGATTGAGTTAAACGAAAGCCAGTGGAAAGGTCTATAAAATAGAATTTCCGCCTACATTGAGCGATGAAACTTTTACGAAGCTCATTTATATCGTTGACAATTATTTCTTTATTTTCTTAAGTCTGCCCGAGAATGGCAATTTGGTCATAAAATCAGCACAAGAGAGCGTGTGGATATTAACTGTTTTTATCTTTGTTGTGGTTTTCTATGAGCTGTTCGTGGTGGTGGTGCAAGTTATGTGAATGGAGCGGCTGTAAAAAAATTATTATTATCTCAAGAGTTCTTGAACATTCACTTTCATCGGGTAGACTTTTTATTGATGTTAGGTTCTTGTTTACGACACTATTTTATTTTGTACTTCCTTATATCATTTTTTCAAACCTCTCCTCTTGAGTATTTTCACAACGACCGGTCTTGGCGCTCGCACTACTTGCATCCATGTATTTCCCGTGACCTTCACCAGATCATCGTTTCACTAAGAGGAAAATCTGCTTCCACTACGTTATCCAATCTGTGGTCGCTGCTCAAAAACTTTCTGACACAACGGCCAATATTTTTTTTTCCACTGGACGCTTTCCAGTACTGCAAAAGGATGTATCATGTGCCACATCATAAATAATTATACACGTCATGAATAATTCATTTATTATTCATTAAATCAATTAAATTAGTAATTTATTTAGTAACCACTGAGATGACGCTACATGTACACGTAAGGTCATCTTACAGTCTGGTAAGTGGGTCGCAAACAGAGAACATTGCTTTGTTATTTCCTTTAGAGTTTAACAAAGCGATATTCCCTTTTGTCTCAATATATTCGGAGTCTTTATGTACTATATCTATCCGCTTATGAATGGACCACACTCCTAACGGGTCGTCAACCGCTCATAGGCTATAGTAGTGCACTATAATCGTATCTATCGTGCGCGCGCGCGGCCGACTACTGTCATCGGCTAGCAGCTTTAATTTCATTGCTTTATTTAAAAAAAAGTAAGACAAAGAAAATAGTTTTCGCGCGTGAATTGCGAAGCCAGAAAAAAATAAAAAAGTTTTTACTCTTCAATAAGTTTTGATTGAAAAAATCGCTGGCTGGCTGGACTGTGCGTGAAAAATAAAATCAAATTGGCGGGAATGGCCATAGTTTTTGATTATCTGTGATCTTTATAGTGCTAGTGTTGTTGCAACAAAATCGAAGTAAAATGTGTTGTGCAATTTAGTTTATTACCAGGAGCGCAGATTTGAAAGGCGATTGTGTGGGTCCAGGGAATAGGGCTCAGCTAGTTAACTAGACACTAAGCTAGTGCTGACCTGTGGACTAGTTTACGAATTGGATTTGTCATAAAACAAGGTAGGTAATTATGATTTTTTTAAATAAGATTAGAACATATTGGTACTTGACTGAATATTAAGAAAATAATCGCAGTCAATAGGTTCAACAATAAATCATCGTATTATTTTTTGTTCCACTGACGTCTTTTTTCGATGAACCTCAGCCAACTAGTTTTACAAGTTAACACTCTATTAATAGCCAATTGATAGTTAATATCTGCCTATAACACTTGTTTGATCTTTATATTTAAAATCCAAAACATTGTCAACTCTAAAGCTGAGTAGTACCACCTAGCTTTAACCGTAACAATGAAAATAAACGATGCTTTTTGTATGGAGTTTGACAGATTTTTAACGTTTGTCAAAGTTAAAAAGTAAGATGTTACAACCCAGCCTAAGAGTTTTAAAATTCGCCAAGTTATAAGGTTTAGTAAATATAAACAGATATTCGATTACTAATGATTTCACAAACTTTATTGTATTAAAGATCAAATGAATGCTTGTACGAAAATTTATTAACCACAGGCAATGTTTTAATATTATTGCCTATTAGTCTTTTACTACACTATAAAATAAATCTGAAATGTGTAATTACTTAAATAAAGCACTCTAAACTGTTAATTTACACATTTTGATTAAACGGCATGAAAACCTTTAAGGCTAACTGACTAACTTTACGTTTACTTCTTTTTTATTTCCATAATTATTATTTTTATTTTATTTTATTTGGTTTTATTCAGAAAACAAACAGCTTACACATTGAACATTCATCAGAGCTCAGACAGGCTTAAAATTAATCTGTTTTCACGCAGGCTTTAATTAATATCGTTTAATTTTCAGTCTACCTACAAAACTAACATTAATATGAATGCCAAGTTGCTCTACGTTACTGCCGTGCGATATCAGCAGTAGCTCCATTTTTTGGCAAAGCTGTAATGAGCTCTTTTAGATGAGCTGACAGGCGTTTTGTTAACAGCAAAAAAAGAGTTACTACTGATATCGCTAGCACGGCAGTTTACTTTAACCGTAACTCTAACCATAACCGGTGTTTTTGTAAGGAGTTTGACAAAATTGGGGTGCAATCCAGCCTTAGACTGACTTACACCTCCTTATTTTAACCGTAACAACAATAACCGGTGCTTTTTGTATGGATTTTGATAGATTATTTTTGACGTTTGTCAAAGTTAAAGTAAGATGGTGCCACCCAGCCTTAATGTTTCATCTTGATTGGCACCACACCTGCCTTCTAGTTATGCCATCGCACCATAGTAATCTAACTTCAGTGGATCCAATCAATCCACAGTCTTCCTGGTGCACTACCATTAGCCTCATAAGATAGACCCCCTTAATTGATATTTATTGTCCGTCGTGCATAATGTTTTCTTAAAGGTTTTAAACCTTCGTTTGTCACCTGTCATCCGCTTTGCAATGGAGGGAAGTCGAACCTTAATTTCGAACTCCTCCTATGTTCTTCTGATTAATTTCGTTGCGGGTCCAATGACAGTTTAACTTTCCCCCGGGATAAACTTGACCTTCATTGGTTGGGTTTTTATGGCGGTCAAGCTGTAGATCCTGGCTACACAGGAGTTGCAGTGGTGGGAACGAGAGGTGGGAATAGTCCCGTTTTACCATTAGCCTCATTTCAGCATGCAGTAAACGCGTATTTAACATTTAGTCTAAAGCATTATCTAGATCCAATTTGAGATTAAATTAAAGCCTGTTGAGTTAATGTACGTTCACTTTAATATAATGATATTATACTAAGATAAATCATTTTACGAAGGCATTTCTAACTTATGCTAATAAATACGAAAGTTTGTAAAGAGGATAGTTTGCTACTTTTCACTCAAAACTACTAGACGGTTTTTATGAAACTACAATATGTTTTATCTCCGTTAAACATCAGAATTATGAAGGTCTTAATTTATCAAAATCTGAGAGGGCGAAGCCCTAGTAAATAAACTTGTTGCTAGCAGTTTTGCCAGCAATCCTTTTTTATATTTGTTTATGGTTTTTTACTTTTTATATTGATAGTTTTTGATTTTGAAGTTTACCTTTTACCGTCTTGTGCAATACACGCTGTTTACCCTTATTTAGGAGTTTTTCCTTATTGCCTTAATACTTTTAACAATAACGAAATAGGTAACATTTTTTATCAAATTAGACAGATTATCTAAGATTTGACGCAAACTCAGGCGCGTACATTTTGAAGGCCTAATGTTATCTACTTTTTGTATTACGTTGCCGCTCAGAAACAGTTTGCCAATGGTGGTTTCATACCGTTATGCCTCGATAGCGATCGCACAACTAGTTTGCGACAATAATTGTCGAAAAATCTTGGGTTAACAGTAGGTCAGAAGACTTAAGTAGGTACCTATTTAATTTTTAATGCACCATTAGGCTTATCGATGGTAAGGGGCCTTGTCCTGTGGCCGCGAATTTATGTTGCAATAGCTATTTAAAAAATGGAGTTCCTAATTATTGCTATCACTCCACCATAATAATATCACAACTAAGGTGTACTTATTTTTTTAATTCGCCATTAAGTTTATCCCTAAGTAGAGGTAAGGGTCTATAGTCCAGTCAATGAATGCCTTAACGACGGTGTAGAGAGAAATCCGTGGAACACAATTTCTGACCTCGGGACTTTATTTAGCCTAGTTAGGTGGTGAACATAGCAAAAGTCCCTGTCCTTAGCCCTTGAGCCAGCGGGGAGAGGGGGGTTTAAAGGTACCACTTTTCGGTTTTTCGCTTAATCCTTGGAAACTATGCGTCCTAGTGACATGACTACTATGAACCAAAAAAAGCTTATTCAATTTGCTACAGGCGAGACCGTCAAGTTTTTCTATATCTTGCATAGTTTTTGCGGCATCTGCTCTAGAAGGTCTGTAAAATTGGAAATTTTATTTTTGTCTTACATGTTCCTATCAGGAGAAAATCGACTAAATCAACATTGAGCAAACACTATAGACTTGCAGGAGCATGTTAAGCCTAGTTCCAGGGAGGGGACTGCACCGTGCGTATATTTAGACGAACCAATTGGAGCCACTTTTGACTCTTCAGCATTCAAAAACTACTGTGCATTAACACTTCAAATTTGGCTCATGTATTGAGACATGCAAAATATACATCAGCTTCAAATTTCATAAATATACCTCAAACGGTTATTTAGGTATTGACGTTCAAAAATCGACATTTCGAACACTAAAATCTATCTATCACCTGTGAAATGTTAAAATTTACTGGTTTTTTATTTGTTCCTTTGTATTTACATAACTACCTTTCTGGATGCCAAATTTGAACCTTCGAGGTCATCTGGAAGTGGTTAGAATTTGGTCTATAGGTCAGACATGTAGATTTTTGGACGTCAATACTTAAATAACCGTTTGAGGCATATTTATGAAATTTAAAGCTGATGTATATCTTGCAAGTCTCAACACATGAGCCAAATTTGAAGTGTTAATGCACAGTACTTTTTGAGTGATGAGGAGTCAAAAGTGGCTCAAAGTGGTTCGTCTAAATATACGCACGGTGCAGTCCCCTCCCTGGAACTAGGCTGAACATGCTCCCGCATGTCTAGAATGATTGCTCAATATTGATTTAGTCGATTTTCTCCTGATGGGATCATGTAAGACAAAAATAAAATTTCCAATATTACAGACCTTCTAGAGCAGATGCCGCGAAAACTATACAACTTATAGAAAAACTTGTCTATCTCACCTGTAGCAAATTGAATAAGCTTTTTTTGGTTCACAGTAGTCATGTCACTAGGACGCATAGTTTTCGAGGATTAAGCGAAAAACCGAAAAGTGGCACCTTTAAACCCCCCTCACCCCGCCGGCTCAAGGGCTAAGAGCGGGGACTTTTGCTATGTTCACCTCCTAACTAGTCTAAATAAAGTCCTGAAGTCAGAAATTGTGTTCTACAGTTTTCCATCTATAATGCTTTATTGACTGGACTACTATGAGAGCGAATTTACATTGAAATAGTTAAAAATAGAGTTCGTAATTGCTATCACTCTTCCGTAACAGCTGCGTGACGGAATTTCTGAATAAAAGTAACAAAAGGTGACTGTCAACTGAAGTGTAATGTAGAATATCGGTACAAAATACGATGAGAAGTGTATCGTTAAGAGTATTATTAAGAGGATTTTTGTTTTATTACCATTTTTATGACCAAAGACAATTAACAAAAACTTAAGAAAACTTAAAAAAGAATGTTATTTACCCGATATGACCTACTCACGATTAAAATTAATGTGCCACTGCAACTTTTTACCACCTATCTTAAAGTAGGAGTGATGCACGGGACATTACGTGATGAACAGGATATTACTAAGTGCAACAACCTAACCTTCTCATATGAACACGCAAGTTCAGTAGCCTTCAACTAGATGGAATGCAACTTCGCACTTGAACCAGACTTGTCATACTATAAATACTAACTCAAACTTTTTGTTGTGCAAATCTTAGGCTGAGTTGCACCACCCAACTTTAACAGTAACTATGACAATAACCGGTGTGTTTTGTATGGGGTTTGACAGATTTCTGACGTTTGTTAAAGTCAACGTAAGATGGTGCAACCCAGCCTTAGTAAGTTACTTGCTTAGCACTTCTTGAACTTGCTAATATGAATAAATACTGTTTAAAAATCTGTATGCAATTTTTACGTTTAAGTAACTGCCAAACATTGTGACTGCATTGAACTTAAAAAGTAGAGTCCTAAAATAGTTTGTATACAGTCATATACTATAGTACATAATATCGCAGTCATGAATAAGTTTAATTTAGATTTGAAAGAGTTGCAAGACTTTCAAGTACCTAAGTTCGTCTTGCATTCAATTTTTGCACTAATACATAAATCTGTTCATATTCGCTCAAATGAACGAGCGCCTTATACTTTAAATTAGTATGGCAATAGATTTACAATAGGAGCAAAACATTTCGACACCGAAACGAAGGAATAAACACTGCAATTGTCGCAATCAAATATCACGAACTTAGGTTTGCTACTTGAACGTACAACTTGACCTCTACATGCAAGGTAAAGCATTTTATGAAGTTTTCTAAACGTGGGACTCCATAAAGTGGGCCACTTTATATTCTAGCGTTACTTGACCTTTGTGTTTTGGGTTAAGTAGTCTTTTAGTTCCCAAAGGGTTCGGCCTAGATTAGTTTGAGGTTGTCAAGTCCTACACAATACGTACCCATGTCATCGCAGGGGCTCAGCTTAGGTACGCAGTATGATTAGACAATTGATTTAGGCCCATCAACCTCACTAGATATACCTACTTCGTTTCAGCCAAATGACGTCCACTGCTGTACAAAGGCCTTTTTTTTTTCGTCAGGAAATGCATGAAATTGCATACCCACTGGCCCGGGGGAACCAGTGGGTTATGTAAGGCTCTCCCTGCCAGATGGGCAGGGCCTACTCACTAAAACCTGACGGTGTCCTCCCGAAGTCTTTGGGACGGTGCTGGGAGTTATTGTCCGAGCTAGATGGCCCAGACATTCTTTCGCGGCTCCGCCCCAGAATGTGGCTCGCTCTGTTTGAGCAAGCGACGACTGGCTTCAGGGGAGTAGTACCTCCCCTGGTCTTCGCTAACGGTGCGCGTGAACACATGCGCGCGCCGCCGCCACGGGTGCTGTACTAAGGCCTCCCCCTAGGATAGTCCTCCGTGACCATGGGGCTTGCAACAGTGCCGAAATATCGGAAACTCAAAATTAAGGTGCATGGTAGAAATCCCGTAAATAATAATTATTATGTTAGTGACCATGAAATTTTAAAACAATGTACCCCCTAGGATTCCACAACAACCGGTACTGCGCCGCCCGCATCACATACCTACTTGTGACTGCTAAAATTTATTTATTTATTTATTTAAATGGATCACTTACTGCGTTTTGAACTAGTCTATTTTCTAGACTTGAGACGAAATTATCATTGGTAGATGGGTCTTTACCAATTCAACCTTTATCAGGACAACAAGATTTTTGGCTTACGTTCAGAAGGACGCACTTACTATAAAACTTTAAACGTTGTTTCCATCTTTAAACGTTGCTACCATGTAGTAGGAAATAGTACTTCCATGGCTCCATTGTGTAAAAGGAAGCCAAAGTCATTAACATAGCTTGAAGAGTTCAGGGGATCAGGTATTTGCCATTCGTTTTTGTGAAAAAAGTGGCATTAGTAATTTTAGTGTCACGAGAACACACAAAACTATAGAAAGTTGCTTCTCATACCGCAACAATACATTTTGCAACTTTCTGTCGTTTGTACATGAAAGTATATGTTACATACTCGTATTAGTAACAACACACACAAGCTTTATGTATTTACATATAAAGTACCTACTTACTTTAGTTCAGAATTTACCTGTAACGTGTGATACTTAGGCCCGAAACTTTTATCTAATAATAATATCTGGTATAACTGACACATTGACAGTTTCAGTTGTTTGGCCGAATCCACCCTATTCGGCCAAACAACAGTAAAAATTAATCTCAGAATAAAGAGTCAGAATCTCAGAGAAGACTTATTTCCCATACTGAAACTGTCAATGTGTCAGTTATACCAGATATTATTCTCAGACAAAAGTTTCGGGCTAATTCTAGAGCTACTTGTACTTCGATGAACAACAAAGTTCGTAATGCTTGCTTAAAAACAACCTTCCACATACCTAACTGTGCTTATCTTTTACTCGGTTCTCTCGGTATTCCAACCTACCTCAACATAACATCATAAAGTTAAATTTTATACCAAATACCTCCGAACCGACATGGGAAGATCCACGAGTACGTACGAGTTCACCTATGAAGTTAGAGTCGACTTTAGAAAGCACAGTTATGATACTTTCACCAAACATCGCTGGTTACATTAATCAACTACCGCAGGCGTTATTGTAGGGTTGCCTCTTCATTGTTCAAGTAATAAACAATGGTAAATATTGTATGAAAATTTTATACAGCGTCGTCTAGTCCCAGACTAAGCAAAGTTTATAATGTAGGTACAGGACAAAAGATATAACTGTAAATGTGCGGGAATCTAAATAGCTACCACCATATAATAGTATCTACCCGCACTAGTAACGAAACACCAAGTAAATAAGCGTGTGGTAGCAAACAGGTCATCGAATGCATCAGCCCATATCGTCATAAATCCTATCCTTTTTAAAAATTATATCTTGAAAAATCTAAATACTCGTTAAATTAAAACTAAGGCCGGGTTGCACCATCTTACTTTAACTTTGACAAACGTCTAAAAACTATCAAACCCCATACAAAAAACACCGGTTATAGTTACTGTTAAAGTTACGTGGCGCAACTCAGCCTTAGACTTCATTTGCGTGGTTTGTCCTAAACGTCACATAAAATTCTTTACATAGCTAGGTATAAAAGTCTGTATTAGGGTGGATTCGACCAAACAAGAGTAAATATAAATCTCAGAATAAATTGTCAGTTATTCGACATTTTGACATAATATTTCCCATACTGAAACTGTCAGTGTGCCAGTTATACCAAGAGTTCATCATCATCATCATTTCAGCCATAGGACGTCCACTGGTGAACATAGGCCTCCCCCAATGCTTTCCATGTTGATCGATTGGTAGCGGCTTGCGTCCAGCGCTTCCCTGCTACCAGAAGTTATTCTCGAATAAAAGTTTGGTCGAATCGGGCCTTAGTGTAGAGCCTAAATTAAGAAGTTGGTCAAGTTGGTAGCCCTGCCTTCCGGGCGTAGAGATGGTAGCGTGTCAAGTTCAAGTATAGTGGAACGGGTTTCGAAGCGGCCAGACTATACGTGGCAAGTCGTTTGATAAGTATGATATTTTATGTATGCCATTTAAAAGTGCTACAAATAAAATATTTTGTCTGTAAAGCTCTAGAATTCTAGATACTGAATAACAAGCAATGTATTTTATTACACTAAGACTAGGCGCAAACCATCGATTTTTAGTTGGCCGATAGTTGGGCCCGATTTTAATTTGTATGAAGAATCGGCCAATTCGAATCGGCGTAATGTGCGCACTTCCATACATGCCCATACTGATCAACTGCCCGACTAAACTATCGGCCGACGAAAAATCGATGGTCTGCGCCTAGGCTAAGTTACTGCGCTTCAATTACGATCGAAAAATTAATGGTAAGGTTTTTAATTTGCAAGGAAAAGTTGTGTCCATCATCCTACTCATACCTAACAACACATTTATTTTATTTCTAAAACAACATAATGTACGTATACAGATACGCTAATCTAATTTTTGTTATGTTAACCAAAATTGTAACTACTCTGTTGTAATACAATTAATAAATTAACTTGACTTTCGGACAGACCTTGCTTGCATCTTGCAACATGTAATACACATTTGATACAATTTCATAGCTTCTCAACATTTCGAGTCACGTCTTCAATTCCCCCACAAATCCTATTCAGGTTGTTAAATGTATCGATTTCAACAACAAAATATAGTAACTGCCCGTTTTTTGTATGCGCCAGGGGTTATGTTTTTTTATCGACGAATTAGAAAATCCCCTTTAGATTACGAGAAAGAGCTAAACATGATTACAATCGTTTTATACAAGTAGTTCTGCCTGCGATTCTCATCCAAAGCTGTACAGAATAAACCTAACATATGATTTTTAAATTGGGGACGTCTAGGCCATATGTTGAGAACCACTGATGTGCAATTTGAAAAAACCTTACTACAAGAAAAATGTGTATTGCGCTAAACATATCATTTCGTTTCGGTCGTAACTACATAAGTAATTACATGTTGTAAAACATAAGGGCTTGATGAGGAAACATTTGTATTTTGTAACAATTTAATTTGATTGTCCGAAATGGTTAACGAAAAACGAGTTCTAGCAAAATACAAGTTTTTAAAAGGATCTCTACATTGTAGAGTCAAACTCGAAGCAATCCAAAAAAATATTTAATGTGTCTAAAACAAGCAAGCATTGCTTTATTCCCACAATCTTTCCAAATATTCATTAACAAAGGTTAATAGAGCGTTAATGTGTAAAATACATTACTAATCCTATTTAATATCTTTGATACCAAATAAATATTTTTTCTTTCTTTCTTTAATGACTGTGTAGCGCTATAGAGGCAAAAAGCCTTCGTCGTGACAGTGCTTAAGTACATTTTAATTATTTTCTTAGAATTCCTAATCTAATCACATTATGGCATGGCATTGATGTTGTTCTCGTACTAAATCTATGTATTTAATTCCACTGAACTTCACACTCAGACACAAAAAAGTTTCAAGGTCAGCCAATTACATAGCTGAACGTCTAGCGTCGACAGTACGTCAAACTTTTCTAAAATAGCACCTAACTAAAATGGCAGGCCTCCTAATAGGTGGACCGACAATCTGGTAAAGGTTGCGGGAAGAGCCTGGATGCGGGCAGCGCAGGACCGTTCATTGTGGAAAACCTTGGGAGAGGCCTGTGTTCAGCAGTGGACTTTATTTGTCTGAAACGAACGAATGAACGAAAAGTGCTAAAGATGCCACAATATTTGACTATAGTGGGCCGCCTTCCTTACTGGTAGATACTCTTAATATTGCCTTGGGGGCAGAAAGGTTCTCGAGTGGCGACCACGGAGAATCCTTGAGGCTGGTTTTTATCCAGCTGTGGACTAATTTGTCTGAAACAAACGAAATAAACAACATTACATAATTACTATGGCTTCGGGTATAAAAATCGCGCCATGCAGAATCGAAAATTTGCGCCATGCAGGATCAAAATCTAAGACTGTAACTTACATTGAAGCCATCAGGCTTGGCCATCAATGATATAACGATAAAACTAATGAGTATCCTTCACAATTACATCATAATACAGTAAATTGTACAGTATCCACGGTTATTATGACATTAGCAGGTAATAAAGTGTTATGCCATGCTGGTATGCCACAAATTACTTTAATAGTTATGGTTATGCACTAGTATTGCGTACAATTGTGGATAGAGTAGCTTGTCAAATTGTCACTAAATAATTATATTTTTATTTACGACTTAAGACGACAAGGTAATTAAGGTTTTATAGTGTCATTATATGTTTTTCTAATGTGATTTCATATAAAGTTAAATGATGACGATAGGTACTGTTTCACCAGATTCACACCAGATTCATGCAATTTATAACACACACCAAACCTCAAAACGATAATACCTCAAACCCATCAAGGAAATTGGCGCTTAATCCGCTTCATCTCAACAAAGCCGATTATACATTACCATTATTATCAGTGTTTTCGTGTCAAATAAAGGTTTTTCTATTCTATTCTATTCTATTAATCAACAAAGAAGAATGAACACTGCGGACTGACATTCTTCTTTCTTTTATCTGAACCAGTGCATCTGATATAAGATCAATTAATACTCTATGTTCCTCTTTCTATACAAAATATAGAGGACATTCATGTTTTGAAAAAGTATTTAATTGGTCGGCTCCACTACCCAATTGTCTTGGTATACCGTTACCTTGATTGAAGTAAACTTCCCATGGTTATCCCTTTGATGCGTGGAAACCATTAAAAGATTCGATGCACATGACTGATGTAACGGCGCCGCGGCGTTCGAACCCGCGACCTCTGACTTAGAAGTCCAATGGGCCTAGAATTCTGGAATTGCTTATCTCTGGTGTTTTTTTAACTAGGCAGTTACAGTGCTTATTGTAGCTAATTTGAAATTAAAACTGTTACGAATGACACTTTGCCCAGTAGGCCCGCTAGATTTTACGCGATAAGCCCATATAATTGTTGTCTAAAATCATCGATAGGATTTTATATCATGGCGCGCATCCTATCCCGGCTGGTTGTATTTCGTGAAACACTAGTCTGCAGTAACTAGCATGGTTCTAATTAAAATTAAATTCTTACTAAAAACCTTTCTCATCGTCTTCCAGATGGTGCTGTCAGATTGGTTCAAGGAGATCGCGTATAAGGCAGAGCTGGACCGCCATGATGACCCTGAAGGACAGGAGGTGGCCTACGCGCTTTGCGGGGAGAGGCCGGAGACCATTGCCAGGAATATTGAGGACCTTAGGAACATGATCTATGGTTGGTATAATCACTATAATCAAGCATAATTATTATTACTGACGGGATTGCTACCACGTCCCTTATTTACGAGCCTCCGATATTTCGGCACTGTTGCAAGCGCCACATGATCACGGAGGTACCTACATGGTAGCAATCCCGTCAATAATTATTCTATGTGAAAATGAAAGTTTAAAACAATATAAGATCAAACATGCAAAGTTAAAGCAAGCTAAAACGGCAATATGGCGGAGTAAATAAGTTTTTAATGAAAATACATCTTGGTGTTTATTTACGATGTGTGGGGCGCCCACTCCATTTGAAAATCTTAAAAGCTCAAGCTGAAAAGCTAGTCTAAGCTTAGTTAAAGACCTTGTGTGTGTGTCCTTACGTGTGGACTGAAATTATGGACATTCATCATCATAATATTATAGACTAATTTTATAATGATGAATATTCATAATTTTGACGTATAAGTAGCTATGTTTTACACCGAAGGGACGTCGTAGTTATAGCTTTGAATTTCTTTTTTTGAACGGAGAATCTCTTAAGATTAGTATCGTTGCGGGTCCTATAACTTTCAATAACATAAAATAAAGCAAATAAAGAAAGATATTTTTGTGGGCGTTTTGCAGTAGCTTTCAAGTTCCACCAGGTTGTAAATATACCCAATAAACACTGTTTACGACAGCCATTTATGAATCCATACAATCTCAAATATTATTCAGAAATTACAATGGCCTTAGTGGCACTATCGTAAACACAGAGAAAGCTAGAAAGCTGTCACCTACACGTTTGTATAAATATGCGAGTTCCACGCAAACGTTAGATAAAACTAGACAAACAAACAAAACTTGCAAATCTAGGTCTTTTGATACTTTATTACTAACTTGCCAACTTTCACGTAGCGCGATTATCATCATCAGATCATTAAGGCTGGGTTGCACCATCCTACTTTAACTTTGACAAACGTCAAAAACCTGTCAAACTCCATACAAAATACACCGGTTATCGTTATAGTCACGGTTAAAGTTAGGTGGTGCAACTCAGCCTTAGACTCCATTGCAGGAGGACGACTCTACTATTATAAGTATCTAACGGGTGTTTTTTAGAGGTACGTTAAATTGCCTTCGCAAATTCTAAACATGTTACTTTCCGGTTCTTAATTTATTATTCCGAAAATTTGGCTTGCTGGTAGAAACTAGCCATCGAATATAACAATTCGTATAATCATGAGATGCTATGTCAGACCTTAGGCTACAAATTATATTATCCCAAGTTATAAGAAGAAAAGATATTTTATGTTTTTCTAAATTTTCAGGACTGACCATTCATTGTACTTGGCACCCATTTAGATCTAACTTTTTTTGCCGTTTAATTCAACAACCAAGGCCTATAAAATATTGAACTTGGCTCTCATTTCACATTTATGTTTTTGATGGGTCTAATCTAATAGAAAAACGACCTACTAAGCCCTATAATACTAATATTAAGCTTAGACTAGCAAAAAGGGAAAAGTGTCCTTCGACATTGAACTATTTGGGACATCTTCGTTAGAATCCCATTAGAACCTTCGACCATCAATCTCTGTCCCCGGCCGGGTGTCCCCAGGGGCAACATAGGATACTTTTATTTCCGTAGACATTTTAATGAATACTACGAATAAAAATAATTCAAGTATTTTCCTGCAATCACTGAGTCATAGACATTTTTGTCTCTTATGCTTTTTGTAAACTGTAAATGAAACCTGTTTTGAGACAAATAAATACTTTCTATTCTATTCTATTCATTTTTGGGGAAACATTTATAAATGAAAATCACTTTTATGTATTTCAGTGTGCTTGTGACAATTTGGCGAAGAATCGTAAAATTAATTATAATAATTCCCTCCCTAATTTTATAAATTACGAGTATATGCCATGTGCTTCTTGTAAAAAATATAAAAAAGGAAATGCTACACTAGATCTAGACTTTAGGCTCTCTCAAAACTACTCCTTATGACCCTGTTATCCAGGTGGATTACGACTAAACTAATAGGTAGGTATAGAAATTCATTGTTGGCATCTAAACAAACATCGTAACGTAAACAAACACTTGTTCGAATACAAATTTGGCTGCAAGAATACGTGATCAGTGAGTTTACATAAGGTGTGCTCGCTAGCGACTGCGTAAAAAGTATGGTAATGTACAGCGCCCGTAACCGTTACTTTCAAGAACTAAAATGTTCAATTGTTCATAGATTTATTGACGTACTCATCATCATCATCTCAGCCATAGGACGTCCACTGCTGAACATATATAGGCCTCCCCCAATGCTTTCCATGTTGCCCGGTTGGTAGCGGCCTGCGTCCAGCGCTTTCCTACTTCCTTTATGATGTCGTCGGTCCTTGTGGGTGGACGTCACACGCTACGCACTCGCTAGCAAGCATACCTAACTATGAGTATCATGGTAAGCACACTGCGCAGAAAGGTGTCTAACTATACATAGTAATGGCGGTACATTCCCTGAATTATTTATATCGTTGCCGTGTCAAACGCATCGCTGCGCTTCGACAATGCGTCCCAGAAACAGCTGTTTTTACACAGTACTATTATTATCATCATGTTATGTAACTTCCATCTGGTTGTTTGAAAAGTTCGAATAGTAATGATATTGAATATCTTTTAAGAGCTGTAAAAAAATGCGACTCTCCCAAAGATTTTGTATTGCATTGGTAACTCTATAACGTCGTCAGGTAGAGAACTCGATGGATATCATAATGATTTTAAAATTACTAAAACAGATTTTTTTTATCCACAACGAGAAACGGCTTGCATCTCACACGATGGAAAGTGATGATCAGGCCGAAGGTGGAAGCGAGGTTCACTTGGAATCATCAACTACAGATTTTAGACATTGTTGTTTCAGGGCTAGAATAAAGGGTTTTTAAAGAAGTTTTATCTGGGAAGTATTAGATAATGCCAAGTGCTGTTTCGATTTTCGACTTTAACAGTAAAAAAACTATGAACAAATATTTTTTCACTACTTTAGATTTTTCATGGCCAAGTATGCATGCAACGTTTAGATACTTGCGCAAGTCTGATGGCAGTTTAAATCGCTGTAGTTTTTTGCGTTTAGCGCAAACATTACATCCATGTCAGAAAAGCAATCCGGACAGTCGGTGACAAAGTGCCATTAGATTTTTTAAGAATTTTTTTTATTCACAAATGAAATATAATTTTCATTCCTAACTACTAAATCTTGTGATGATATTCAATGAAGTACAAGTACACTAGACCACAAGGAAAATTCCAGTACTTAAGTATGTTTTGTTTCATAAAGCTAGGTCAGGTACTTTTGAAGATTAATAGATTTAGAAAATAATCTTTTCTCTAAATAATCGACCCTTTTTCTTTGCGGTAAAATACACACAAATAAAATACACTGGGTATTTATTATCATGTTTCCTAACTTTCACATATAAATTTTAACAACTAAAATGTAAAAGAAAACGATCTCTAGATATGTAACAACTTTGAAGAATGAATTTGACGTTTTATAATAATATTATTTCCAACTCAACTCAATTATAAATACAATAAACGATAAAATGCTAAATGGAAAAAGACTTGTATTAAACATTCTTCATTCGTTCTTTGATATTACCTCACACAGCCCATAAAAGAAAGTAGTTTTTATTTATTTACCGACCATCATAACATATTCTATTCAAGTATCTCTCCAGCAGAGAAACTGTTGATATAGTGTTATTTCAACAATAACACAAAGCAAACATTATTTTGTAGGCGTACTAATGGCACTTACGACATATACTCGCGTTCATACAAAAAATCAAACAAATGGATGTACAGTCAACCGCATAAATAATTTTTCATTTTTCCTCTAACCCACTGTAACAAAGCGTATTGTACTTGCATGTTTTCGCGGATGACTGTTCATTTTCATGGTCACTATGTAATGAATACTTATTTCGTGGGCTCAAAAAATACCCGAACATTGCGTTGCAAAAGTAATTTAGACTTTGGATGTATGTACGTACATATACTCGTACAGTCGTCAACACATGGGACTAGGTACCTACTTGTTTGTCAAAATAGTTAGCTCCTTATATCATTACAAGATGCCATAGTGCCATAAAGAAGAAAAAAAGATGCCATGGTGGTGTGCTTGATGTAGAGACGACGACAGAAAGCTATGGGCATCATAGAATTATTTAAATAAATATTTCTTTGCAATCATCTATGGTACGATGGAGTATTGTGAAATAAGATCATCATCATCACCAATTGCAAGCCTCTGCTAGACGTAGCCCTCCCTAAGGAAGGCCAAAGAGTGCTCTTTAGTTCTGAAACCTTTAGTTTGTTACAATCAGCCACTACATACTAGGTGCTTCATCCTCTTGTGTCTATTGGATGAATTTGGATGTGCTAATCCATGAGCTGGAGGGTCTCCTACACTACTCGTATGTATCACGAGACGTACGCCCGTTTTCGCAAACATTACTATGAGGTCTCACAGTGCGCGTGGACGCACGAACCAATCACAGAGCTCTATTCAACGTTGTGCGTTCGATTTGCATTTTGTGAGTACCGACTCCACTTAGGAATCCTCTTTCCTAAAATCTACCAATGCTAAAGTTTTGTCACAATTTAGAGCGATTATAAGCAATTTGAATTCATTACTATCTCGTGGGACTAATTAGCCTAATTAATGATTCAAATCGACTGAGATTGGTTTTCTGGGTTAGCTATTTATAGAATTGTTATTGAACTATCAGTCAGCCACAGCATGCACAACGAGAGGATGTGTGCAGTTATGAACCTCCGAAGTAGCGTCCTGCTTACATAACTTGAGGGAAGTGCAATGGCCTGACACCCGTATTCACAAACGATGCTTGCTTAAGTGAAGCAGCAAATCGAACGCACAGCGTTGAATAGGGCTCTGTGATTGGTTCGTATGTGACCCAATTGTAAACACTTGATATGCAATAAAAAATTTGAATTTGAATTTATGTGACCCAGTACGTCCAAGCGCACTGTAAAACCTCGTAGTATAGTGCGCCGATTTCTTCAGGATGAACCGACAATCTCTTCAGAGCCTTCACAAACAATTACTTAAGAGTAAGACCATATACTTGGTAATGCCCGTAAATGGTTTTAAAACACACCAGCCCCGTGCTGAGATAAACAAAATTAGGAAAACTAATAATAAATATTTATTCACTTAAACAACCCAGTAATATACAATATTAAGTAATAAGTAGAACTACCTACGTTACTCTAGGGTTAGTTAAAATGTTTGTGAATACGGGCGTAAGTTTTACAAGCAGGGAATTTAACCGTAATCTTGCTAATCATTTACGAGTATGTAACACTAGCTCGTACTAGCGTTGCTATTTCTTGGACAGAAAAAGTGGAAGTTTCCCAAAAGTGTAACTAGTCACACGTAAAGACCTTAAAAGCACAATTAATAATTTCGCCAACTTATGAAATGATCCAATTAACCTTCATCACCTAGGTGTTTAATTTTCCCCAATATTTGTTTGGCTTTAAATAATAATTGTATGGATGGAGTCAAAGATAGTGACCTATAAATATTATCTACACTAATATTATAAAGAGGAAAACTTTGTTTGTTTGTTTGTTTGTTTGTTTGTTTGTTTAGTTGTAATGGATACGCTCAAAAACTACTGGACCGATTTTAAAAATTCTTTCACCATTCGAAAGCTACATAACTCACGAGTAACATAGGCTAAATTTTATTTTGGAAAAAATAGGGTCCCGTAAAATATTTGGGATTTTCATAAGACGTGGAAAAGCGCCATCTATCGTCATTGGTTAAAATCTTCTTACGCCTGACAAAAATGTTTGAGGTACGTAAATATTCATGAAAGCAAAGCTGTCAAACGCCATCTATCGACATCATTAGTAAATTAGTAACTAAATATTACATGTACTATGAATAGCGCTGTTCGTAAATAATATTGAAAATTTAATAAATAAAAATATTTTATGTAATTGAACCATTCACTGTAGGTACCTATTTGAATCATTCACTGTGTTTAAACGAGCAAATCAAAGTGTTAATTAGTGACTTTTTACAAACTTCCTTGCAAATTCCGCCATCTACCGAGATGAATATTAGGGTACGGTTCAGCGGCGGACAAATGGGATGGGCGCGTGGGCGATTGTAGTTAAATAGGATAAGAATTACTTCGTTTTTGTTTTCTGTATGTAATTTGTTAATTTTTTGGTAGGGTGTTTATTTTAATTACTTAGGTTGGTAGGTACTTACTTATTTGATTTTAATGATAATAACTATAGGTACGTATAATTTTAGTAGAACGAAAGGTCATTGAATGACTAAGTGACTCACTCATTCATCACGAAGTCTCAGAAACTACAAGTCTCAAAAGAGTTCTCATAGGGGTTAATGGTCTATTCCACCTGGCTTTGATCACCAAGATGATCAAAGTGGACTCCAGTAAAATTATTTTTTTTAGTGTTCTTTGATCACCTATAAATAAATCATACCTCTGAATTGTCACATACATAATATCCAATTTGTTTATTGCGGTTTTTAGAAAATATCAAAAATGTTACAAAACAAAATATAAGTACAACAATTGGACATGTGACTGTTCAGAGGAGGTGTGATTTGTTTGTAGATGATCAAAGGACACTAAAATAATAATTTAACTAGAGTCCACTTGGCTCACCCAGGACATCGTATCCGTAATTCCGTAGGTGATCAAAGGCACAGAATAAATTCAAAGGACACTAAATTGTCGCTGTAAGTCGACTTTGATCACCTGGCTGATCAAAGCCAGGTGATCAAAGTGGAATACACCTCCTTTTAGAACGTAGGTAGTCACTAAGACGAAATTTTGCAAAATTCAACCCTTATGGGAGTTAAAAAGGGGGTTAGAAGTTTGTATTGCAGTCCTCGGTTTTTAAAGTAAGAGACTTGAAAGTTAAAATGTATGCTCACTATGATCTCTAGATATTGTGGAGGTATATATATACTGTTCGGTACACTGTGGTACTGTGTACACATCGGTTTGCCGACGATATTGTGGTCATGGCAGAATCGTTGGAAGATCTTGGCACAATGCTCGAAGACCTTAATCGATTTTCCCAACAGGTAGGCCTGAGGATGAACATGGACAAAACGAAGCTTATGTCGAATGTCCATGTTGCGCCCTACCCAGTTTCAGTTGGGAGCTCAATTCTCGAGATTGTCGACAAGTAGGTATGTCTACCTCGGACAAAACGATCCAGCTAGGTAGTTCCAATTTCGAGAAGGAGGTCAATCGTCGTATCCAACTCGGCTGGGCAGCGTTCGGGAAACTACGCAACATCTTTTCGTCCAAAATACCTCAATGCCTGAAGACTAGAGTGTATAACCAATGTGTGTTACCAGTGATAACTTATGGCTCGGAAACGTGGCCTCTCACTATAGGCCTTATACAGAAGCTCAGTTGCACAGCGTGCTATGAAGAGGGCTATGCTTGGTGTTTCTTTGCGAGATCGAATCAGAAATGAGGAGATCCGTAAACGAACCAAAGTCGCTGACATAGCCCGACGGATTAGCAAGCTGAAGTGGCAATGGGCAGGGCACATAGTACGCAGAAATGATGGCCGATGGGGCAGAATAGTTCTGGAATGGAGGCCGCGTACCGGAAAACGTAGTGTGGGACTTCCACCTACAAGGTGGACCGACGACATCGTAAAGGTAGCAGGGAAGCGCTGGACGCAGGCCGCTTCCAATCGATCAACATGGAAAGCATTGGGGGAGGCCTATGTTCAGCAGTGGACGTCCTATGGCTGAAATGGTGGTGGTGGTGGTGGTACATATACTGAAAATGTATCATTAGAAATCAACTACGGGGGCTAAGGAGATAAAAGGAGGGTTGGAAGTTTATATTATGAAAGTCCTATGTGTTTAAAGTAAGAGAGTTGAAATTTAAAATGTATGCGCTATAGATGCTAAGAGCGGATTTTACGAAACTCCACCCCTAATGGACTAAACCAGGTCCACGCGTACGAAGTCGCGGGCGGCCGCTAGTGACTTTATAAAGAGGTAATACTGTAAGGCTGTAAGTGATCCAAAGATAATTATCTAATGCTCGATAACTAATCAGTTGACTTACTTACGATGCCAATTTCAAAGGAATGGGTTTGCACTACTTTTAACTTCGAAGAAATAAATTAAAAGATACAATTCTTATGCAATATCCAGGACACGGCAACTGAACGTAATTATTGTGCAGAATGCCTTGGTAATAACTTTTAGAAATTATTTTTTAATGGAATTTAAGAAATTAAATTAAAATTAACACCTAAGTACCTATGCTGGTATTTCAATTTTATATGATTTATTAAAATTATTCTACACCCTTTGGGTTATATTGGAATCAAGAAAAAGTCCAGCTTAGTATACTAACCAGCGCAAGATCGGTCGTTGTACAAATCCTTGAGGCTTTCGTCAGCAGCGGCCGTCATTTGGTTGAACGACCGAACTTTTGTATTTACGATTTTATACTCGTTTATAATGATGTTGTTTTTCAATCAGACTATTCTCTCATGTTCTAGCAAGAGGAGAATGCCAACCACCGCGCATGGACGACGCGTTTCTGTTGCGATTCCTGCGCGCGCGACGCTCTGTGCCCGCGCGGGCGCACAGGCTGGTTAGTGACACGTGACACCATATTAATATTCTCAGTCAAAGAACATTCCCTGCTGGAAAAAGCCTAGGCCTCCACAATTATTTCCACAACGACTGGCCCTCACTGCCCTTATCCAGGAGCTTCCCTTCACCAGATTGTCGACCCACCGATGGAGTCACCACTCGAAAACTTTATGCCTCACACACTGCCTAATAATTTTGGTAATTTTGCAGGCTATTTACGTTACTTTGGTTTCCCTGCAGATATCCTCAATTCTGATTCTGATATTCTTAAGAAAACTCAGAGCATAGCACGCTCCATCGCTCTTGCTTCGCATTTGGTTACTAGTATGGAAGAATCTTAAGCTTCAACCACACCAACGCGTGCTGGCGCGATCAAAGGCCAATGACAGGTTGCGCGACCTATGACTATCCGCGCGACCTGTCATTGACCTATGATCGCGCCGGCGATGACGATCAGCACGCGTTGGTGTGGTTGAAGCATTATAAAGAAGCAATTCAAATTCTTACTTTTCCAACAGCTGGTCCGCTACTGCACCTTCCGGGAACAGCATCCGCACTTATGGCGCGAGGTGGACTGGTTCAGCCTGACGCGGCTGGGCTGCGTCTTCGAGGGAGTGCTCTTTGACAGACCTGATGTTGGCAGACTCATCATCTGCAGGCTAGGTGAGAAGCTGGCATTCGCCGCTGTTTATTTGGTGATGGTTAATCTTCTGATACTTACGAGGGGTGTTCAGAAAGTAATGAGAATGGGATATTTCTAGCCATCACAAAAATCTGCAAAAAATTGGGCAGGTAGCTTAATGCTTCACTAAAAACTGCTAAAAATTTCATTTAAGTTCACCATTGCGTTTAAGAATTACATTCACCTGACCACAACCAGTCGGATGATATTCTTAACTCTCCAAAAAGGCCTAAAAAGGACACTGCCTCGACACCCCTCGTACATACAGGTCTATGCTAACTATAAGTTAGTTAGCAAACTTTGTTATCAAGTGGATTTTTCAAAAATTCGGCTGGAGGATACTACCGCTGTAGCCTAGGCGCAGACCACCGACTTTCAGTTGGGCTCGATTTTAATTTGTATGAGGAATCGACCGATACTACATATGTAATGTGCGCACTCTCATACATCTACATAATGATTAACGGCCCGACTCAACTCTCGGCCAACTAAAATTCGGTGGTCTGCGCCTAGGCTCAAACCTGGCTGTCAGAAAAGAAATATTCCTGTAGACACTCTAAGTTTGGCAAAGATTGTAACTGTTGTTATTATAAGAAGAAAGAGTCCGCACGTTTTTAAAAGCTTTGCTGTTTTTGTTTTTGGATAGACCCTTCTGAAATCTCCTGCTTGTATTCCAGGCCAATGGGACCCCGACAAGGTCCCAGTAGACGACCTAATTCGCGGCTGCTTACTACTGCTGGAAGTAGGCATCATGCAGCCGAAGCTGCAAGTGCTGGGAGGAACGGCGCTGATTGACTGCGAGGGCATCACCATGAAACACTTCAGGCAACTCTCGCCCGCCATCGCTCTGCAGGCCATGAACGTTATGGGAGTAAGTTCTGTGTCTTGTAGGCTACCTAATCCACGGCTGCTTGCTACTGCTAAAAGTAATACTGTATAAAAAATATTTTAGAGATGAACAATCTCAACCAAAGGATGTCCACAAATGTTGGGTTAGCCCAGGGTTTCCACAAAAAACGGTCCAGTGCTGCCCGCATCTAGGCGCTTCCCGCGACCCTCACCAGGTCGTCGATCCACCTGTTAAACCGCATTTTCTGGTCCATGATCGCCTATTGAAAACTTTTCCACCCCCATAGCCCTCAGAATTGCCAAACTGAAGTACTAAGTGCCACTTCAGTACTTCAGTTTGGCAATTCTGACGGCTATGTCGACGAAATAGGCTTTATTCTAGTCTTTGATTTTACCTCATAACATTTCATCAGATGAAGTGGCAATGAGCAGGCAGGAGGGCACATTACTTCAAATTAGTACGCAAAATTGACAGCCGGTGGAGACCACGTACCGAAAAATAACACCCACAAGGTGGAGCAACGACCTCATAAAGGTAGCAGAAAGGCGCTGGTTGCATGCCGCTACCAACCGGTCAATATGGAAATCATTGGGGGAGGACTATGTTCAGCAGCGGGCGTCTTGTGGCTGAAATGACGCTGATGAACATTTCGACAAAAAAGATTATTAACCTTTGTTTGTCACCTGTCATCCGCTTTGCAATGGAGAAAAGTCGAACCTTAATTCTTCTGATTAATTTCGTTGCGGGTCTAATGACAGTTTAACTTTCCTCCATTTAACTTGAACTTCACTGGTTGGGTTTTTATTGGTGGTCAAGCTGTAGATCCTAGCTACACAGGAGTTGCAGCGGTGGGAACGAGAGGTGGGAATAGTCCCGTGATGAACATTTGGTCCGCAGTTCGCGTTCCCGCTTCACCAGCGCGGGGTGCACGTCATCAACTGTTCGCGCATCTTCGAGACGCTGTTCCATGTGTTCCGCCGATTTGCGCCGGCTGATGACCTGTGGAAACGCGTCCACTTCCACGGGTACGACTTGAGCTCGCTGCAGAGGTGAGTTGTTCATAAATACTTACAGGTTGACTTTGTAAATAGTGTCCAATTTTGTTAATAAGCTTTATAGCTCCACGTCTTCCGCCGGTTCGCGCCGGTTGTTGGATACGTTGTGATAAAAGAAGTAATCAATTATACTGTTTTAGCCTAGGCGCAAACCACCGACTTTTAGTTGGCCGATAGTTGGGACGGACATGTATGAAAATGCGCACATTACACCAATTTGATATCGGCCGATTCTTCATATAAATTAAAATCGGGCCCAAGGCCCAACTATCGGCCAACTAAAACTATTGGACGGAGACCGGAAGCTCGAAAATCACTTTCCCGTAAAAATGCTCTTTCTCACACAATGTTCGAAACTTTGCATAATACAAAGGCGCCACAGCTAATGCCATCTAGCGAATATGTTAGAATACACAACTCAGCTTGCAACGCAACTGGCGCTTTCGGTGTAATAATGTTGACCTATTGTACCCATAGATGTCAGAATTTCAGAAAACTTCTTCGTACCAAAAATATGAGGGTTCCGAAGAAAGAACCCTCACACAATGTTTTTTTCTGACAATAAAATGACTGCCTTTCTTTTCCTACTTTCAACAGTGGCCTACCTTATTATCCCTTATTAGTAGGTTTAAAATTCAATTGACTTGACTTTTAAGGTCCTATGTCCCCTAGATGGGGCAGAGGGCGTCCACAACAGTCCTCCATCGCATTCGGTCTTGAGCTTCGCGTTTGATCTCGCTCCAAGTCTTGCTGATTTTCTTCGCCTAGGCTGCTACCGTAGCAGAATATTATATTAGGACATGTGTATTAACATGTAAATTCGCTTTTTGACCCTTTCTCACCTATTTTACCCTTCCAGACACATCGCCCCCGAATGCCTGCCTAAGAGGTACGGAGGGCACCGAGACGAAGTATCTCTGAAGCAGTGGCTGACGAAGATCAGGAAGTACAAGAACAAGGAGTTCGACAGCGACATGAGGAGCCTCGGATATTATGCTGATTAAAATCTACTTCAGTAAACCGTGCTACTAATATCATAAATGACGATATGTAAAGTTTGTGTGGATGACGAAACTATATGCGCCACTGGCGCAGTTTACACTATGCGCGAAATTGATCGAACTGAAGCGCGAAACCGCGCAGAAGAATGGGCGATTCGATCAATTTCTCGCATAGTGAAACTGCGTCGTAGCCCAATCGGAAGGCTAACTGGCAAACAGCTCCACGAGACTAATCTAACCTAGTGAGGATGGATGGATGTTGATTTCTTACACTTTCCGGATTTCGATGAAACGTTAAAGTAATGTTTAATTTATACATCAAATTAACTATAAAGCTCGATTCACACATATCAGTGAAGCCACAGTTCCGTCACAGTGTCCGCTCAGTTCAGTTTCAGTGCTACAGTGTTGCGTCAGTAAAATATTTTGAATATTTTAAAATGTCAGAGAGCTGTTTCAATATTCTTGTTCAGAAACTATGAAGTAAGTTATTTTGTTTTTGATGCCGCGGCGGCGTCCGTGATCCGACAAAAAATATCGTCGTCAACGAATACGTCCTTGATTGCCGGTGTCGGCACTGACATTGAGAGCACTGTGTCGTCACTGACACTGAGAGCACTGTGTCGTCACTGACACTGACAAGTGGGGATGCGTTCATAGAAACTGTATGAAAGAATATTTCGCACTGTGCCGGTACTGAGCCTGAACTGTGACTTCACTGATATGTGTGAATTGGCCTTTATGAGTGCCTGCCCAAGAGGTACGGAGGGCACCGAGACGAGGTGTCGCTGGAGCAGTGGCTGACGAAGATCAGGAAGTACAAGAACAAGGAGTTCGACAGCGACATGAGGAGCCTCGGATATTACGCTGATTAGGAACTACTTCAGTAAATCGTGCTACTAATTTAATAAAGTTTATGAGGATGACGACATATTGCCATTGGCGTACACTATGCGCGAAATTGAACGAACAGAAGCGCGAAAACGCACAGAAGCCTATGGGCGACTCACTGCGAAACGGACTGAAACTGATTGTTTACATTATCTTATTCGATCAGTTTCGCGCAAAGTGTAACTGCACCATAGCCCAATCAGATGGCTTATTGCGAAACAGCTTCGTGAGACAAAACCGTGGACTAAACTAACTTAGTGAGGATGGATGGATGAATGTTGGTCACTCTTACCGGATTTTGATGAAACGTTAAAGAAATGTTTAATTTATACATCAAATTAACTATTATTATGAGTGCCTGCTCAAACCGAGACGAGGTGTCGCTGGAGCAGTGGCTGACGAAGATCAGGAAGTACAAGAACAAGGAGTTCGACAGCGACATGAGGAGCCTCGGATATTATGCTGATTAGAATCTACTTCAGTAAACCGTGCTACTAATATCATAAATGACGATATGTAAAGTTTGTGTGGATGACGAAACTATATGCGCCACTGGCGCAGTTACACTATGCGCGAAATTGATCGAACTGAAGCGCGAAACCGCGCAGAAGAATGGGCGATTCGATCAATTTCGCGCATAGTGAAACTGCATCATAGCCCAATCGGAAGGCTAACTGCCAAACAGCTCCATGAAACTAAACTAACCTAGTGAGGATGGATGGATGAATGTTGATTTCTTAAGCCCAGAACAGACGGTGAAACGCAACTGCAACGAAACTGCAACTGCTAGTTGCCTTTGAGTTGCATCTAAGTTTCTGCCATAGCATCCGTTGAGAGACCACACATGACGCGACCAGTTTGAAACTTTCACTTTCAGTTTGATTCATCAGAATCTTCAGAAAGTTGCAGTTTCGTTGCAGTTGAGTTTCACCGTCTGTTCTGGGCCTTACTCTTTCCGGATTTCGATGAAACGTTAAAGTAATGTTTAATTTATACATCAAATTAACTATTATGAGTCCCTGTCCAAGAGGTACGGAGGACACCGAGACGAAATATCGCTGGAGCAGTGGCTGACGAAGATCAGGAAGTACAAGAACAAGGAGTTCGACAGCGACATGAGGAGCCTCGGATCTACTTGTTATCCTTTCATCACTCATCATCATTTCAGCCACAGGACGTCCACTGCTGAACATAGGCCTCCAATAATTTCCATAATGACCGGTTGGTAGCAACCTGCAACCAGCGCCTTCCTGCTCACAGAACATGGACAAAAATTCTATGTTCTGTGTTCCTACTTTTATGAGGACATCGATCTACCTTGGGAGTGTTGTACCTCCTACTAACTTACCTTTTTTAATAAATTGTTTAAACAACAATACCTATCTGCTCTAAAGTTTCATGAAAATCCCACATCCATCTTCAAAAATGTACATACTTACATATATTATTATATTAGTAGGATTAGTAGGATAATAATAGTAACATTAAACAGGCTAGTGAATAGGTACAATAATATGGTGGAAATTCATGTGATACCTACCTATAATAATAACTATAAGTTATATTTGTATAGATATTTTTAGACTAATCGTAGGTACCGTTTCATTTTAAGCGGTTCCTGTGCTCTGATAATATTAATTAAAGCTTTTCAAATCATTATAATAATAATTTGTAAGTTATAAAGCCGGGGTGCCAGGGTAGTTCCAATTATTTAATATAGAATGCAGGTTATTACAAGAGTTCCTAACTCACCCCAATTTTTACCCGACTGCTCCTGAAGGAGGGTTATGTATTTTTCTAAAACCACTCCGTTATTTTTGATATAAACAAACTATTATACGATTAGGATAACAAATGGGACCATTTCGAGAATATGAATAAACCTGCTAAAACTTTATTTAATTAAGTATAGTATACAAATTATAGTAGATAAGCTATTGTTCTTTTGGACCGTTAGCATTTGACTTAAAAATAAACAACAAAATTGTGGTTCATTCATACTAACACATGTGCCTTAAATGTTTGTATAATGTCTATAATATAAATATTTGCTCCAATGTATTTTAGTCAATAGTGTAAGTGATGAAAATAAGATCTTTTATAACTTTCATTCATGTTTTTCATTATCCTATTTCCCATCTAAAGCTGAAGAGTTTGTTTGTTTGTTTACTTGAACGCGCTAATCTCAGGAACTACCGGTCCGATTTGAAAAATTCTTTCAGTGTTCGGTAGCCCATTTATCGAGGTATATACGCTATATACCATCACGCTACGAGTAATAGGTGCAGAGCAAAAATGACTTTCACGCGTACGAAGTCGCGGGCACTGCTAGTGTAAAATAAAAATATGAGTGTCTTTTCGAACAAATAAATCTTTACAGTCTAATTGAGCCACGACAGACGGCTCATCAAGTCTCACACATGACCAAGGATTGTTACCTTTAGTGTTACTTACTATCCAAACAATGTTGATGATCAATCATCAGATCAGGAAATTATAGTCCACTGCTGGAAAAGGTAAGCTCTCCAGCCCTTAGCTTACATAAAATCAGACGCAGCCTATTGTGTATTTGAGGTCATCGGTTCATCATCGTTTCAGCCGTTTCATCGTTGGGGCAGGAAAGTTCTCGAGTGGCGACCACGGGCTGGAAGACGTAGCGTGGCCAGGCCTCCTACTAGGTGGACCGACGATCTGGTAAAGGTCGCGGGAAGAGCCTGGATGCGGGCAGCGCAGGACCGTTCATTGTGGAAAACTTGGGGGAGGCCTTTGTCCAGCAGTGGACGTCATTTGGCTGAAACGGTTCATCATGCAGAGAGGCAAATTGTTCATTCACTTAATCATAAGTTCATATCTGTAGGTTCCACTTGAAAAAGTTACTCTAAATTAAATCAGCTCTGAGACAGATTTTTCACCTTGATTAAAAGTGAACTAAATGTTCAATCTATGAAAAAAAGCATCATGTATCACTTCTCTTCATTGACCTATTCTCTCATTGATAAACTTTCTTTCTGTAACTCAATGATATCTTGCATCACTCTCTATCCGAACAAAATACTTGCCAATAAACAAAAAACGATAGAAAATTTGGGAAAAGCGAACGGTTACGCGTTCAACAAAAACAACAAAAAAGTTACTGCACCGTATTAAAATCTACTTCGCTGCGGTTATCTTGGCTCCCACTGTCATTGCGCTGTCCACGCTGCGCGCACGCACGTTAAAATTCACTTTATTTATAAACAAAATAGCTCTTATTTACCTTAGATCTAATATTACAAAAACTATCAATAATGTAGCTTGTGTAAATATAAAAATAATGGATGTGAAAAAAGTGACAATAAATCAAGATTAGTATAATAGTGATGAATTGATATCGATTTCAAATTAATGGAGTCAAATTGTATCAAGTGTTGGTGTGTGTTTGGACTGAATGTTTGGAGCATTAAGGTTTGTACCTAAAATAAAATAAAATAATTAAGTAGGTAGCTAATACATTTTGAAATAGAAACATGAGTCTTGAAAAGTATGGATTATTTCAGCGATTTCAATATTTTTTCAATATTAAATCAAAAACTTACCTTTATTCCTTGCCTAACTTTTGTATTTCTTAATGATCAATTTTTGTGTGGTAATCATTATTTACTTAAGTAAGTACACAGCTTACAATTGTTGTGTTCGTGGCTTATATGATGTGTTATTGCAATATTTATTTATTGGTATAAACAGTAGGTAGCCTACACAAAGAGATAAACATTTAGTGCGACGCACAGTAAACCTAACATAAATTTGATAAGATAAACAAATAACACAATACTGTCGACCTTTGGCAGATAATACATAAAACGTTTTACAGAAATAATAAATTGGGAAATCAAGTAAAATACATAGTAACGAAGTAAATGGTTGTGAAGAATGTGAAGGTATATTTTTGCCTGACGTAACAAAACGAGCCAATATGGAAATAATCTGACAAAGAATCGAATTTAGGAAACTGCCTCTAGTAAAATAAAGACGTGTGCAAACAAAATCAATGATATCACACTGATTATGAATTGCAAATAAAAATAATGTAGCAGATGCATTTAATAATTTTCCTCAAGCAATCACGGAATTAGGCACTTATTACAAACTTTTTGGCAAAGACCTACATGTGTATTGTATAGTATACAATTTGAATAATCGGTAGGTATGTCATTATACCATCGTATGACGACATATCCGAATTCTACGGTGCTTGTCTTTTTAACTAGCTTCTTCCTGCGGAAAACGTCGACAACAATTTGCTGTCAACATAGTCCAAAGTTTGTACTGTGTTGACAACAGAACATATTTATTTACATTCTACTCATTCTTGCAACATCGTGATCATTATCCAGCAGGTCATTAGTCTCCACTACAAGGGCGAATGAAGGATTTGGCCTATAGATAATAATTTTATTTTTCTTTATTAAGGAAACAAACAGCATGAATAATGTACGAATTTGTGCCCAATACTCCCCACACTCTGGTCAGACGAGTGGGGTTTTTTAGCACGTAAAAACACAAATGGCGACCTTAATGCCAGTCGAAATTGTCTATCAGTCATTACATTGACCAGTGTCAAGCAGAGACAATATACTCTTAATTATGCACCGCCTTAATAATTAAGTACTATGAAGGATTTGCCACACTGGATGTGTTCTGCGGTCAGGTCAAAGCGAACGCAGCCCGCATCAGTTGGAACTTCGTTCGTTTCAGCCGAAAGACGTCCACTGCTGGACAAAGGCCTCTCCCAAGGATTTCCACGAAGACCGGTCCTGCGCCGCTCGCATCCAGGGACATCCCGCGACCTTCACCAGATCGTCGGTCCACCTAGTGGAACTTGGAACCAGTCCAGTTGGAACTTATCCTGTGGCAAATCCTTTAACTTACATAGGGAAGGACGGGCGGCGCAGGACCGGTTATTGTGGAACACCTTGGGGGAGGCCTTTGTCCAGCAGTGGACGTCTTTACGGACGAACGAACGTAAGAAAGGTATACTAACCTACGTATGATAATATAATCAAAGGCGTTATTTCCATAACTCTTCATTTAACTCAGGGTCAAGGTACCAGATTGATTAAAATTCGAAAGCCGAAACCCTTCGTCGGTAATTTTCGGACCAACCATAATTGGTTTTCAAGTGAATCTTAAACGAAGGTTGCATCAACCAACGGTACTGCAATTTCTCCGATAAATCGATGAATCTTTTTTCACTTGGCATTTTTGGAACAGCTTTCGCCGATTATTGAAGATGAAACTTGACTTTAAACAGGATTTCGGGAATGGAATTTTGTCGATTCATAATTGATTTATCCCAACTTCCCAACTAATATTATAAATGCGAAAGTAACTCTGTCTGTCTGTCTGTCTGTTACGCTTTCCCGCTTAAACCTCGCAACCGATTTTGATGAAATTTGGCATAGAGATAGTTTGAGTCCCGGGAAAGAACATAGGATAGTTTTTATCCCGGTTTTTGAAACAGGGACGCGCGCGATAAAGTTTTTCTGTGACAGACAAAATTCCACGCGGGCGAAGCCGCGGGCGGAAAGCTAGTTAAATTATAAATCTCTTCTCAGCTTTTGTCCTTTCCACAGACTGGAAACTGGACTATAAATGATAGTATACAAGTATATTAATTAACGTTCACGATTACAACATAATCGCATCGTAGGTAATTAAATGTGTGTTGAAAATCTTTGCTAAAAGATTAATGACTCTACATACAGTTTAAATTAGATGTCCTTGGTTATAATGATGTTAAATTGCGTAACAGTAATTTCATAATTAGATCTACATTCTAGCAATAAAGATAATGTTTAGCCTATTATCTGGACAGTGGGCAGAAATTTAAGAAAAACACAGTTAAAGAAAATCTATTGAATGCGTGTAGTAGGTATAATCTTATTATTATTCTGTGGTATAATCAAAGAGCAGCCTCCCTATAAACAGTGTTTTATTGAGAAAACTTATAGAATAGGTTCAAAATAATGCTAACTTACTACCTAATATTAAACTAACCCGCCATTGACGTCTAGTCCAGTCAATGAATGCCTTAACGACGGTGTAGAGAGAAATCCGTGGTACACAATTTCTGACCTCGGGACTTTATTTAGCCTGGTTAGGTGGTGAACATAGCAAAAGTCCCCGCCCTTAGCCCTTGAGCCGGCGGGGAGAGGGGGGTTTAAAGGTACCACTTTTCGGTTTTTCGCTTAATCCTCGGAAACTATGCGTCCTAGTGACATGACTACTATGAACCAAACAAAGCTTATTCAATTTGCTACAGGCGAGACCGTCAAGTTTTTCTATATCTTGTATAGTTTTTGCGGCATCTGCTCTAGAAGGTCTGTAAAATGGGAAATTTTATTTTTGTCTTACATGTTCTTATCAGGAGAAAATCGAATAAATCAACATTGAGCAAACACTATGGACATGCAGGAGCATGTTAAGCCTAGTTCCAGGGAGGGGACTGAACCGTGCGTATATTTAGACGAACCAATTGGAGCCACTTTTGACTTCTCATCATTAAAAAACTACTGTGCATTAACACTTCTAATTTGGCTCATGTAATGAGACTTGCAAGATAAACATCAGCTTCAAATTTCATAAATATACCTCAAACGGTTATTTAGGTATTGACGTTCAAAAATCGACATTTAGAACACTAAAATCTATCTATCACCTATGAAATGTTAAAATTTACTGGTTTTTTATTTGTTCCTTTGTATTTACATAACTACCTTTCTGGATGCCAAAGGATGATGGGCACAAATGTATGGAAAGTGGTACCCGCTCCAATAGCCATAACCAATATATATTTTAAAAGGCCTTTAGATGTAGGAAAATGTCTGCTATGGGGCCAGTTCTAATTCACGTTTTGAAAGCAGTAATTCCACTAAGTATTATAATGAAAGTATAACACAATCATCCATGTATACGAGTATGTATTATGACTACAATCTATTAATATAACTAAAAGAAGCATTGAAAAGGAAAGGATTATACCTACGATGAACTACCCAAGCTATTAGCCCTTTATTCGCTTTCATCATCATCATCATGATCATTTTAGCCATAGGACGTCCAGTTGAACATAGGCCTCCCCCAATGATTTCCACAATGGCCGGTTGGTGGCGGCCTGCATCCAGCGCCTTCCCGCTACCTTTATGAGGTCGTCGGTCCATCTTGTGGCTGGACTTATTGGGTCTTGTGGGTTTATTCGCTTTAGCAACCCATCATAAAACCCTTAAGAAGTAATAAAACTTTAACCCCTTTATTAATAAAAGTTACACCCTAGTTGAACTCTGGCTTAAATTGTCATTTGGTATGGAAATGTCATTTGAATCCAAGGTTCTTCCTAGGTGTAACTTTTTATTAATGGGGGTAGTACTTCTTTAAATAAAAATATTTATTTCACAACTATCCCCATCAATAATTATAGAGTTAAGGAAGGATGTTGGAGCAGTAAACCCTTCCTGCCTCGCATAACCTAAGTACCATACGATGGACACGTATGATACTTCTTCTTCTTCTTCCTCGGTCCCTCACTGATGAGGATCGCGACCACAGATAGTGTTCCTCCACAGACTGCGGTCATAAGCTGTGTGGACCGCACGATGCAAACTCCCGCCCACCGTCTTCCTCACCGCGTCCGACCATCTCGTCGGTGCCCTGCCCCGAGCGCGTCCCCCTTTATACTGTATGACACTTAGGTTACACAAAAAGTATCTTTATCTTCGAACGCAACCAGATCTGAGGCTGGTGGCCATAGTAAATGTTGTTCGTCTTGGTAAGACCTTTCAAATGACACTACAAACTTAACTATTGGAGCCGGGTACCATTCTGCAAAAAAGTATGAATATATTCGTACACAACCAGATCTGAGGCTGGTGGTCATAGCAAAAGTTGTTCATCTTGGTAAGACCTTTCAAACGATACTAGACTCATATCTATTGGAGCCGGGTACCATTTTGCCCATTGTCCTTTGAACCTTCGAGGTCATCTGGAAGTGGTTAGAATTTGGTCTATAGGTCAGACATGTAGATTTTTGGACGTCAATACCTAAAGAACCGTTTGAGGCATATTTATGAAATTTGAAGCTTATGTATATCTTGCAAGTCTCAACACATGAGCCAAATTTGAAGTGTTAATGCATGATAGTTTTTGAGTGATGAGCAGTCAAAAGTGGCTCAAAGTGGTTTGTCTAAATATACGCACGGTGCAGTCCCGTCCCTGGAACTAAGCTTAACATGCTCCTGCATGTCTTGAATGATTGCTCAATGTTGATTTAGTCGATTTTCTCCAGATGGGAACATGTAAGACAAAAATAAAATTTCCAATATTACAGACCTTCTAGAGCAGATGCCGCGAAAACTATACAATTTATAGAAAAACTTGACTATCTCACCTGTAGCAAATTGAATATGCTTTTTTTGGTTCATAGTAGTCATGTCACTAGGACTCATAGTTTTCGAGGATTAAGCGAAAAACCGAAAAGTGGCACCTTTAAACCCCCCTCTCCCCGCCGGCTCAAGGGCTAAGGGCGGGGACTTTTGCTATGTTCACCTCCTAACTAGTCTAAATAAAGTCCTGAAGTCAGAAATTGTGTTCTACAGTTTTCCATCTATAATGCTTTATTGACTGGACTAGTCACTATGAGTAAAAGACAAAACATCATACGTATACGACTTGTAGTCTGTGCCTCATAATTCTCATAAACCAGTAGCAAAACAATGCTATGTCATTCATTACTATTCATGACAACAATCTTGAGATCCGGACCGTTAACTCCAAACTGTCAACGTTAAACTTTGGACGCTGCGAGTTACTGACAGACGTCAGCACATCAACCTACACACTGTACACTAGCATATAAATGCATAACCTTAATTTCGAACTCCTCCTATGTTCTTCTGATTAATTTCATTGCGGGTCCAATGACAGTTTAACTTTCCCCCGGGACAAACTTTACCTTCATTGGTTGGGTAAGTATTTATGGCGGTCAAGCTGTAGATCGCTACACAGGAGTTGCAGGGGTGGGAATGAGAGGTGGGAATAGTCCCTAGTTTATAATAGATAGCATTTGTAATAGATACATCAAAATTTGCAAACCTAGAGAGAATAAAAAGTATCTTTCCATTAATATCCAGATCGATCGATCGAAATTAAATGAAAATTTCGTTTTGTTGTACAAAGAAGCTTTTGGCCTGTATTTCACTTCATGGAAAGTGATAATTTTTCCGTAGGTGGAAACAAGCTATACCCGGAATTCTCAACCACAGAGGAATTGATTGTAGAGTAGATTGAACTAAATTCTCACGTATTTCTCATGGTTGTGAGGAAAACAATGTCTTTAGTGATAGTGACAGTGCGCGTAAGATACCTAGTTTGTTACAAAAACGTGGAATTAGTCTACGTCAATAGACGCCAGCAATTAGCGATTTTTTACATAAAGTGTATTAGTAAATATTAGTAATCTACTAAGACAGGTTTACGCAAATCACTATAGATGTAGAGTCAACATTGTCTACATTGAAAGCGAAGTTATACGACCTTATTTAATTTTAAGATGGCCAGTTTCTATTAACTATAGACATGCACAATGCACAAGCATGCTCATCTAGAGCTATGATCAAACAATCTTTTACTATCCCTTGGATTACAAAAGATTATATCTTTTAACATTTACGATGGTAAAAGAACGGTTGTTTAAAGCAGGGCAACCGCAAGAAACCAATTTTACGGTGAACTAGTTGTTACTACTGCCACCATACTACTTTTATCTCCTAATCTACTGTAAGGTTTTGATTTGCTTGAGTACAAAGTAATAACTTTAATTTGTTAATGGAGACCAATGGATACAGATTAGAGATAAAGCATTAAAAGATATCGAGCGAGAAAATTGACCCAAATAAGTTGGTAATACAATTCAAACAGGAAAATCGAACGTGTAACTCTTGTTTTTAATACATAAGAGGTTATTTTAAAACTTGAAAAAGTCGATCTGTTTAGGTACCTAACGTCGTAGCTCAGCGTTAGAGCAGTCTGGGATTCAATTCCCATCTAAGGCAATTTTTTTAAAGTTTTCGACTAGGCGCAGACCACCGATTTTTAGTTGGCCGATAGTTGGGGCCGGTTTTAATGTGCGCACTTCCATACATGCCCATACTGATCAACTGCCCGATTAAACTATCGGCCGACAAAAAATCGATGGTCTGCGCCTAGATTTCATAAATTAATTTAAAATGTAAAATAAAAATGCTATAACTGTATTAAGGTGTTTATTAGACTAAATTTACTTTCAGGATGTCGTTCATCGAGATCGCATTCCAGGCCGAAGTGAGCCGGTTCGAAGACCAGGATTTTGAGGAGCTGGCCAGAAGGAACTGCAATGAGGACCCTGGCACGAGGAGCAAGAGGATTGAGGAGCTTCGGTCTTTGATTTATGGTAATAAAATAAAACATAACACGTAGAAGCCCGTGCACTTGTTTGTTTATAACTGGTTTTCTAAACATTACCATTTATTGAGCTTTCTTCGTTTAATAAAACTTTTATTTTGTGGTGTAAAGTAATTGGCAAATAGTAACAGCTGAAAACACGTATAACTTTACCTAATATAACTTTACCTACTCGTAGGTTCCAAACTTCTAAATATGTAGGTTCTAAGAACTACATAAGACAGAAGTATCTGCAAGATTTACTACTCTTAAGGCTGGGTTATGCCATCTTACTTTGACTCTAACAAACGTCAAAAATCTGTCAAACTCCACACTAAATACACCGGTTATCGTTATAGTCACGGTTAAAGTTAGTTGGTGCAACTCAGCCTTAGCAATAACTGTGATCAAACTTAAAATTATAGCATATCTCTCGTCATACCTGCATAGCTGTGCATAAATATTCCATCACCTTTAAGTTCTTATCCCAAAGTAACAAGGTGTAAATTGACATGTTTTTGTACTGGTTTTAGCTAATAGCAAGTGTAGATTATGTATTTCGTAAGTCAGTTACTACCGGCGCGCGCATAGTTGCAGTGAGCGGGACGTCTCGAATGCACTGCCTTGAGATTGGTTTTGCCATCAAAGCATATTTTTAGATGCATAGACTAGACTGTGTCCTTAATAGGTGCATTAAACTACATTCAAAATGATACATTTTTATCCACAACGAAGAAGCTCTTGGCTTGCATCTCACCTGAAGGAGATTAATGATCAGGCCAAAGGTGGAAGCGAATATTGACATTTTCCTATATTTTTATTTAATTTTGTCCAAGGCTTCACCCACATAAATTTCGGTCTGTCACAGAAAGACTTTTCCAATTTCGTGTCCTTGTCAAAAACCGAGACAAAAACTATCCTATGTTTTTCACTGAGTCTGAACCTTTTATCTATTATTATGCCAATTTTCGTCTAAATAGGTATAATACATTACATAGGCATAAAAAGATAACACACAGAGCTGCTACACGTATAGACATTTACGAGTATATTGGAAAAATGGGCATGGTTCAATGCTGATTTATTATGCTAATGGACTGAAAAGTATAGTTGTCAAGAACTGTGAGTAAATAAAAACCACAAAGAATTGGTTCTGACCTGACTGAGAAGGTTCAAAACAAAGCGAATCATAGTCATTACAATAAGAAATCAGCATGCCACGGCGTGGTTAATAATGATTGTAATCAGTAACCTGCACAGTGGCAGCGAACAATACTAAGTAGTAAATGGAAATCCCATCAAAAACAATACTTGTCAAAAAAACCAAGTCTCGCAACTCAGTTGTTCTACGGTAAAAAGTTGTGAGATCCATGTCCAGGCCAGGAAATCTTTAACGTTTTACATAAATTATTGACTTGGCCATCGCACTAAATAATTTAATTTACACGTGTTTTCATGCGATGGCCAAGTCAATATATTTATGTAAAACGTTAAAGATTTCCTGGCCTGGACTTGGTATTACATGGATCTCACAACTTTTTACCGTAGAACAACTGAGTTGCGAGACTTGGTTTTTTTGACAAGTATTGTTTTTGATGGGATCTCATTTCTTTTTGTATTTTGTAGACAGCAGTTATGTATCTAGAAAACTGGACCGAAATTGAAAAATTTTACTCGACTTGGCGGTTGCACTACCGTGCCCCCAAATATCATTTCTTTTTGTATTTTGTAGACAGCAGTTATGTATCTAGAAAACTGGACCGAAATTGAAAAATTTTACTCGACTTGGCGGTTGCACTACCGTGCCCCCAAATATTTTAGTTTTTCCTTGATTCATACACCAAACACTACTTATATTCCAAATTTGAAGCTTCTAGGTCTGCTAGAAGTGCCTTAGAGTTTTGATGATCGGTGAGTCAGTGAGTCAGTGAGTCAGTGAGTCAGTCAGTGAGTGACAAAATTAAGTAACTTTGACCCGTTATAATTCTTAAACTACTGGTTCAAATTGAATGAAATTTTAAATATACCGTGTCTTTACAATGCCTGCATAGCTAATGAAAATTCAGCCTTCTAGTTTTATCCACAACGAAGTTACAGGCGGTCGAAAATGGCCTGAATTGCTTCGAGAAAAGGATGGTACGGCCGTGCCGCTTTTTTGCTCGACTTGGTGGGGGCACTGCCGTGCCCCCAGATGTGCGTGCACGATTGGCATTGCTGGTAGGACCAGACAGTAGGGCTATGATTTGTATGGAAAGGTGTCACCTCGTATTGTTACTGTGCTGTTGAATTTTTTTTTCTAAGTCAAGATCAAACCAAAGTCACATCCACAAATTATACAGGGTGACATTGTAATCAGTATCCAAAAATTTTCTTTATTTTAATTATTTTTAATCGTGGTATATACCGCAGAAAAAAAATCCCTTTTCGAAAAATTCGCAGGTGCCCATTATCTTAAGTTTTAAAGGTTATTGCTTATTTTCGCTCACCATTATGTCTATTATTATTAAGCTTTGCAGTTTACAGTGTGTGCGTGTATTTTTCTATGAACGAAACAAATTATCCACGTGAGCCAATTTTGAGACCGCACGCAGCGGATAAAAATAATTAAAAATGAAAAAAAAAAGATGTCTTTACGAAAATCAATTAAGTTAGTAATTCTGAGTCGCTCCTAAACATTTGGACACTGTTTGAAAAATCACCCTGTATTATTTACTTTTTGCAGAACGAGAAGAATGCAATCCGCGGCGCATCGATGACGCGTATCTGCTCAGGTTCCTGCGATGCAGGCGGTTTATACCTGCGCTCGCGCACAAATTGGTGAGTCATTTCACAAACAACAGTGTATATCCCTATAGTATAACTAATAACCATAATAATATTGGAAGCTTCGATGCGGTAATTTTGCGAATCAAGGAAGTCTTTGATTCGCGAATTACTCGTGCTGAGTAAGCTACTAAGCAAACCCTGGAATTAACCGTACCTATAATGAGCTTCAAAAACAAGCAATATAATGTAAGAACCTTTGTGACATAGGCAAGGTAACTTTAATACTGATCGTACAAAAGTTATTTAATTACATGACCAATGAATGGAAAATCAGGTTTATAAGCCTGAATATTCTACGCAGTCAGAACAATAGATAAATTGAATTTTTACAGTATTTATTTATTACTTTTTACTCTCAATCAGATTGTTGTATTAGTTTTAAATTAACAAAGACGCCTAGATAAGTAATGATAAGTGGTTCACTGTGATCCACAATGATCCTCCTTAAATATCACGGTACCAGGCTCCCATAACGCCGCAGGATGTTTCAGATGGTGCGCTACGAGCAGTTTCGGCGCGACTACGGGTATTTGTACGACTGTGATGCCTTCGGCCTGCAGAAGGTCAAGAGAGTTTACGGAGGCACCTTGCCAGAGAGCCCTCGGAACGGACGCATCATACTTATGAGATTTGGTGAGTTACAGCTACCAGGATAGTATGAAGCCGAAAGAAGTTGATGCGGAATTACGCGCGTTTAGTCAGCAGTGCGCAAAATGATTCTGGTAGAATCCATGCTAAGACCTAAGGCTAAGACTATGACTATACAGAAGAATCCGTATGATTGAATTAAGTCTAGATATTTAATCACACTTATGTTTATGTAAACACACCACATTATGTAAAAACATGATTTATTGGGGTAATAATAAGACACGGCTACAGATTAGCGGTCTCATAACATCACATGTCAAATAACCGCAAATTACCGAAGTATGCAAAAACGTTGTGTCACAATAATACATTAAAGAGGCTGAACCCAACTTCCAAAGGAAAAGACAAAATTAAAGTAGGAAGAAAAAGTTTGGTAATCGTTAGAACAGTTTCTTAATATAACCTTGATTGGACCCAATCGTAAAAAAGTGCGATCTGATAATGATAATAAATAAAAATCACGACATTTTAGAGACTGCTTGATAATTATTGTCTGTTGCAAAAAATATAAATTATAATGTGATACGTTCACAATAAAGTGCAAAAAACTAATATTATAAATGCGAAAGTAACTGTGTCCGTCTGTCTGTCTTGCTTTCACGCCTAAACCACAGAACCGATTTTGATAGAGATAGTTTGGGTCCCGGGAAAGGACATAGGATCGTTTTTCTGTAACAGACAAAATTCCACGCGGGCGAAGCCGCGGGCGAAAAGCTAGTGTTATATAAATACACACAGACAGACAGAGTTACTTTCGCATATATAATACTAGCTTTCCGCCTGCGGCTTCGCCCGCGTGGAATTTTGTCTGTCACAGAAAAACTTTATCGCGCGCGTCCTTGTTTCAAAAACCGGGATAAAAACTATCCTATGTCCTTTCCAGGACTCAAAGTATCTTTATGCCAAATTTAATCAAAATCGGTTCAGTGGTTTAGGCGTGAAAAAGAGACAGACAGACAGAGTTACTTTCGCATTTATAATATTAGTATAGATTGTGTTAAATCTTCTTGCGCGTAAGTACAGTCAGTATCAAATACTTACTTCTTGACACCCAAAATGGCCAAAAAGGAGACAACACAACCTTATTTCAATTTTAGAGGCGTGCTTCGAACTTTTTGGCTACTTTGTGTGTCACGATCTATTGACGCTGACTGTGCCACAAAATTATCGTATAGTCGAAATCAAGAGAGCGCGAACGTAATAATATGCTCTAGTGACAGCAATCGTTTTATAGATCAAGAGCATCAGACGAAGCTAAAAATAGACTGTATGAGAAAGTACATTTAAGTCTATTTAAAGAACAGAATGTCTCAAGCCAATATCCCAATATCGTTGCACCATTCTAAAGGCTGATTTACACGTAGGTAATAAGTAGCTAACTAAATTGTAACTTAATTTTAAGAGATTAATAGCATGTAGACACAGAATTTAGTAGAAAGTTGCAAATTAAAATTTAGTTAATAACTGTTTACATGCAATTAAATCACTTAAAATTAAGTTACAATTTAGTTACCTACTTAACTACTTAATACGTGTAAATCGGCCTTAAAAGAGAGCGTTTACCTTCTATCAATACTGACAACATAGCAGTTGCACGTTGCACCATTTCACGGTGGTTGTAGTGGAAAAATTACTTGTAATTTTAACCGAGTCAAGAATGTCTTGTTTCTTAATTTTCGCGTCGTCTGCAATGTAACTTGACGAGTCATTGATGACTTTGGCTGACTCTAGACCGGTAAATGTGTTTATGCTTTAATAACTGACTAATGAAGAGGAGGTTTATGACTTTTATAATGGGTCTGCCATTCGTTTTGCGACTTTACAAAGTAGAGTAGAATAATTTTAAAGATAAAGTTAATTAAAGAGATAAAAATGTTTAAAGAGTGTTGAGGAATTTCATATAAATCTTTTAGGATAAGGAGCCATGCATACTAAGTGTAGTATGCATGGCATGCATCCATAACCTAAAAGATATAAATGAAATTCCTTGGAGCAAATACAGCTTTGTTATGAAAGAGTGCTTTCTATAACTAAGCTATGTTTACTCCAAACGTGCACAATTTGTATCCATCAAGACGGCAACGAAAAACTTAATCAGATAAAAAACACAAATATACATTCTAGGATTCGGATCGGATGCAGTTCATGCAGATCTAATCAATTGCCTATAACCATAACTGATCATCATCATCACCTCAGCCACTCCACTGGCGAACATAGTCCTCTCCCAATGATTTCCAGATTGGCTGGTTGGCAGCGGCTTGCATCCAGCGCCTTCAATCTTTATGAGGTCATCTGTCCACTTTGTGAGTGGACGTCACACGTTGCGTTGCCTTAACTCATACCTATCTTTTTTCTCAGGGAAATGGGACCCAGAAGCAGTTCCTATCATAGACGTGGTCCGTTGCGCTCTCCTGATGGACGAGGTAGCGGTGATGCAGCCGAAGCTGCAGATCCTCGGCGTGACCATCATCGTGGATGTTGAGGGACTGGGGTTGAGGCATTTGAGGCACCTCACGCCGACCATCGCTCATCAGATTGTCAGTCTTATGGGGGTAAGTTGAATAATTAATTTCTTGGAATTTCGACGACATTTCGCTCCTGGTAGAGAAAGCAGTGGTTATGTCTAGGCGTCCACATGGTGGCAGTGGCTAACATTGTTGCTATGGGCACTGTATTATACTGATTAACTTCTAGCCCACCCTTTCCCAAAGTGGGCGCGCAGGCCTCAAGGTAAGAGACCCAGAAAAAAATTATTTACAGGCTTGGGAGGCAATTTGTAATTTCATCTACTAGGAGGACTCTTAGACACCGACTGAGCACTCGACTCTCGACTACAAATTGGTGCGCTAAAAATAATTTATTCTCAAAATGGGCAGTAAACAAAATAAGTTTGGGAACCCCTGTTCTAACCTAAAGAGAAAATGAAATAGGTGCGAGTTTACCCAAACCATGGAGTTTACCCAAATGTTTCCCCAACGACCCAATGTACAATTAATGTGATCAGAATGTTCTTCAATTAAACACAAATAATGTGTAAATTATACATTACAATTG
Organism: Ostrinia nubilalis; assembly: GCF_963855985.1. NCBI lineage: Eukaryota > Metazoa > Arthropoda > Insecta > Lepidoptera > Crambidae > Ostrinia > Ostrinia nubilalis. The sequence continues at coordinate 13,409,364 of NC_087103.1, forward strand.
TTTTATTTGTCGTTACGATTTCCAGGTGTCCTTCCCCTTGACGATGCACGGTCTCCACATCATCAACTACAGCTGGTTCATGAACAAGTTCTTCTACCTGTTCAAGCAGTTCATCCCTAAAGCAGTCTGGAGCCATCTCTTCTTCCACGCGGACATGGCTTCCCTCCACAGTCACATCGACCCTGAGTACCTCCCTCCTGAATACGGAGGGTATAGCAGGCATGTCATCACTACGGAACAGTGGATATCGAAGATCGACAAGTACAAAGATGATTTCCTGGTGAAAGAACTAAGGGATTTAGGTTTTACTGTTAGTAGTTAGGACTAATTTTAATGAAGTTGGAGTTCCTGCATTCTATTTATATGTTGTATAGTGTGTTACCCCACTTTAGCTTTATTTTGGGGACCTTCATGTGAGAAAAATCCTCGAAATAAAAGGAATTGACGAATGTGTTTTGATGTGACGATGGCTGTTTGACTTGAAGACTTACAATTAAGTATGTGACTAGTAATTAATCATGCAGCGTACCTCAGTGTCACTATTGCAATAGTAAGCAGACAATTTTCATTCCATGGATGCAGGCCGCCACCAATCGGCCATTGTGGAAATCATTGGGGGAGGCCTATGTTCAGCAGTGGACGTCCTATGGCTGAAATGATGATGATGATCAATTTTCATTCGTTGAATAAAGCTCTAGACTGTGATTTGGCGTAGATTTCTTGGTGTTCAGATTATTCTTTTAGGTTACCACAAAAGAACTACCTATGTTAGCATTTATATTCTCGCTAATTTAATTGGAATATGTACTTAAGTTAATATAAGTTATGTAGAAAGAAAGAAAATTTAGAATTATATTGATGACTGATAGTAAATTAATATTAACAATTTTCATGTAATTACTTTGTATGTAATGTTGTTGGTATACCTCAATAAATAAATAAATAAATGACGTTAACAATGTCTCTCCTCATGGTCGATGGCTCAATTAATTATACGGGCTCAGTGAAATAGAAACATAATAATATATTGTTAAAATAATAAGTAATTAAAAGAATGACAATGATGCCTATTTGAAAAACCTGAATAAATATATTTTGTAAATAAACCTTGCAGTTTAATTTTTCAGTCCAATTTAGTTTACAACGAACCATACCTGCCCTCTATTGATGATTCAAAGCATCATACACCTAACGTAAAAGTTTAGTAAAGATTTGTAGATGGCGCTAGGCAACAACGTCTGCTCGTTTGCCTCCTGTCACATAAAAAAAAACAATGCGGGCATCCAAATCTGTGGCATGGGCGCAAACACGAAGATGAAACGCTACGGGCATTGCGGCCAATCGAAACTCGGAACCAATTTTACCAGGCGCCCATGAATCCAAAGGCGATCGCTTCAAATGTTTTGCTTGGTGCCGTACTCTTTAATCTGTGCTTGGAACCACAGATAAATAATTTTCTGAGTCACTGTGTTAATAAGAACAAAATACATAATTTACTTAAAAATAATATTAATAAATTGTAGAATAAATTGTGATATAATAATTTTGTAATAAAATGAGATTTCATCCACTATCAACCGAATATTTTGTAGATCTGCGAAGAATGCAGCGACATCTATTTGCCAAGCTTCCGGAACTAAACAATGTGGATCAAATGCTCCGACTTTCATTTGCAATATATCTGAGAAGACTAGGAACACATAAGCGAAGAAGAGGTTCTACTGAAATTATAGGAAGGATTGGTCAACAGCTGTGTTGGGTGACTGGTCGGTCATGCAGTCGAACTATGACGTAAATATGAGTCTCTTCTACCAGGGCAACATAGATCACAGGTACCTTGATGTTTTCTTGTCTGAGTGATTACGTAGTACGCGCGGCTGGCGGCCTACGTAATTCATTCAATACAATGCTGCAATGTCAGTTAGCATAGTATAGTCACAGTATAGTACTTATTCTTGTTCAGCCATTCGGGAGCGGCAGCTAACTAAACTAAACCATATTAATGTAATAAAAACTGTTTGATGGCGTTTTTAGTCATCAAAATCGAGTCTCAGATAAGTAAAGTTCATCTAAAAATGAAATGGGCGTTCTATGAATAATCTTTGCTGAATTTTATTTATATCACAATGTTGCACACAAGATAATAATTTTGATTACAGGATTTACAGGGCATGATGACTGACTGTAGTTAATACTGATATGTTTTAATTAAATAAGTTTCAGAAGCATTTCACTAATAATCTTATCACACTTATTAAATAGAGATCACAATGTCACATAAATAAACCTAAATACATTATTATGTTACATAATTTACAATCCTGGAGATCTATTGTACACCATGCCGTGGTGGATTCTCTGCAGTTCCTGTTCAACCTCTGCTAGTATTGTGGGATCTATATCATTCATGTTCACTTCCTCGGTGTTATGCTGTTCTGGTACATTGACCACGCTGTTATCATCGGAATTCGAGTTTTCAAATACGTCGTCGAAGTAGTCGGACACCTCTTGGTAGTTGCTGTGCGAGTATTTTCTTGGCCCGTATTTCATGTGCTCCGGCATATCATGAGTTCCATGAACGACAAGACTAATCGGTCCAATTTCTCCACTATTTTGCTCATCAGTTTCGTCTTGGATATGCACTTTCCATACGCCATTAGAATTCTCACCCCACGTAGCGACCGAAGTAAGCGGCCAGTTGACAAACCCGTTGGTGGACGTGTCTTTAGCTCGCGAGCTCAAAAGCTGTACTCTGGTTCCTGTGAATAAAAGAACAACACTTTTGTAATATAACCGTTAATGCCACACAAGCGCGTGAGGCGTTTACTGTAAACCTATGTATTGTGTTACCAAAAATAGTAACAAATGAAAAAGTTGAAATGTCTGTGTCTGTCAGTCAGTGCGTCTGTGGCGGTCGGCCGTAGTAGCCGATAACAATATTTTTTTCGGCTAAAAGCCGTCTTCCAGACGTAACCAACTTAGCAAAAGTACTAGGATAACATATCAAGCGAGAGGTTACCTTGAGGCGAAGTGATGTAAATCTGTAACGCCCCTCGTCGATTGTAGCGAACGTTTACTATCAACTCGACGTGCTCGATGTAATTTACTTCACAACTGTTGATATTTATTGGTATCTCTACAATTTCCCCTGAACTTATACGGCCCTCGCCTTGTTGCAACCTAAAAGAAATACGTATATTGAATTCATAATTCTGTAGTAGAAACAAAACAGTATTTTAAACATCTATACTGGCAAATCAATAATGACCGTGACCGTGATCCACTCCGATGTTTCGGTCGAAACTGAACGTACAATTACTAGGCAACCATAAACTCTTGGATATAATTTCGTACAACAGTCAACAACACTGTATGTAAAATAAACTTCTTTGCATAATCCTTAATTGACTACATAGTAATTTATTATTTGTACTAGATGATACCAGTAGTGCGAGTAAATAACAACAGTAATATTATTTTAAGGACGAGGAAATAGGTATGTAATTTGAGGGACGTTTTGAGTAAAACTGTCGGTCCTCACTCCTCAGTAAATAAATAAATGATATTTATTACGTTACTACTAGAAAAAACTAAAAACGTTAAGTATTTAACATGTTTTTCTAGACACTAGATTAAAACGCGAGTAAATAACATCCAAATTAGTCGGAACTTGGGATTGGTGTTGTTAGATTTTTGGACAGCTGGCCTATGAACCAAGATTAAAATCTTATCGTCGCTTATCGTGTGAAATCGATAAAATGCCACGATAAAACGAATATAATGGCACGCATCCTAGGCTAGCAGGAACTCAAGAGAATAATCTGACAACTATGATGGTGGTGACTGGTGTGGTTAATAGAATGCCTCGAGTCCAGCATACCAGGCAGAACGGAGTAAAATACTAGGAGCACACGAGCTATTAAGAATTGGTACCTGCGTTTCTAATAGCAACCACACAACGCAAACGTTTTTGTTTTTTTGTTTGACCTTTTTCTATCACGTTACATAGATGACAGACGTTCGAGTCACCAGGGGCGCATACTTACGGAGAAGCTTCGATCCGGCACACGGATTTCTCAGGAACAGTCGTCCAGTTCAGTGCTGTCAACACAAGGGCCGCAGCATTCATTAAACCGAAGCCGAATCGGACATCAAATCGGAGCCCGACCCTGAAAATTATCGTTATAAAAAAATTTGCAATAAGTTTTTATTCATCTTTTTAGAATAATCTATTACAACAAATAATTAAGTACACCGAGAAAATGTAGTAATTCACCTACCCATTTTCTTGCCATCCTGGGTTTGCAGATAACGGGGCATACTCTGATGTCCACACTATTAGATGTTGAACATCTCTCCATGTTAGATTTGGACTGAAATATCGTAAGTGCTCTATTAATTTTTACTAGCATAACCATGAATGCAGTAACTGTCCTTTTTCGGAAACTATTCCAATATCGAGTACACAATTTGCAATAAAATCTGGCTTACCCACGCACAGTGCAACTATTTTTTATTAAAGAAGCTACTTAATTTTTAAAAAAATCTCAAGGCCAAAGGGTGGCCAAAGTAAGCAAAACAGAAAAAAAGTTACATCTAAAAACAAAAAGCAAACAAGCGCCACCACCACCATGCCAGCGCCAGAGGTATCGTATTCATTTGACAGTTCAAATCGTACGTTTTAATATGTCAAATGAATACGATTGCTTTACACAATCGCACCTCTGAGACAAACAGAGCGTACCGAACAAAGTACTAGGCGTGCAGAGATCGAAGGAGCTTACTTCGCGTGTAGCGCGAGGGCAATGATACCGGCGGCGAGGGGGGCGGCCGCCGACGTGCCTGTGTGCCCTAGTGTGCACGAGTCCCCCGTGTCTGTAGTAGCCTGAGACAGAAACATAATGCCATCACCCTCTAACATACTTTCCAGTGTGTGCGTTTAAATAGTTGCGCTTGTGTGAAGTACCAGAAGCACAGAACGTCGCATTGGACTCCTCCTACTCTAAATTATTCTGAGACAGAAATATGTTGCTGTCACCTTCTAAGATTTTCTAGTGTGTGTATGTTCCGTTTTAAATTGTTGTGCTTGTGTGAAGTACCAGAAGCACAGAACGACGCATTGGATACCTCCTACTCGCGCTTGCGAGCTTACGTCATAGTATAATTTTATTCTGTACTTGCTTGGATCTCATGGACGAATAAAATAAGTTTGTGAAATATCATCAAGAAAATTATTCATTCATTCATCAACATTTTCGATTGTTGTTTATTATGAACTTCAGTTTTTAGACTTTAACTAGCTTTCCGCCCGCGGCTTCGCCCGCGTGGAATTTTGTCTGTCACAGAAAAACTTTATCGCGCGCGTCCCTGTTTCAAAAACCGGGATAAAAACTATCCTATGTTCTTTCCCGGGACTCAAACTATCTCTATGCCAAATTTCATCAAAATCGGTTGCGAGGTTTAAGCGGGAAAGCGTAACAGACAGACAGACAGACAGAGTTACTTTCGCATTTATAATATTAGTTGGGATTACTTTCTAAAATCTACTACTATGTTTATGTTGGAAAGTAAAAAAAAAACAATCCTTACAATTTTCTGGTCCTTATAAGCGCCTGAGGAGTAGGCAGTGGCGAGGGTTGAGGGGCAGATCTCTCCGTACCAAGGGAACAGCCCGTGCTGGGAAGCGCTCCCGATGGAAACCGTGTAAATGCTGGACGAATATCTGCCAGATACAAAAACAAAATTATTGTAGCGGAAAATTCTTTCATACTTGCAGCACTTTCTGGGTGAGAAGGACAAGAATTTGTAATGGACTAGCGGCCGCCCGCGCTTCGTAAAATCCTTTCTTAGCGGATGCCTACGTCATAACATCTATCTGTATGCCTTTCAGCCCGATCCGTCCAGTGGTTTGGGCAGTGCTTTGATAGATCACTATGTCAGTCAGTCAGTCAATCAGTAATGATGTTTAAAAGGACTCACCCATCACAGTTGCAGTTGTCTTTATTACCGCCACCGTTACCGTTGGCCCACACGTAAATTATGCCTTTACCACCACGACCCTGAAGAAAAAGTAGCTGATTAATACAAGTAGGATTACAATTACTAGAAAACGGATCATCTGTGTTACGAAATTAATCACGTTCAAGTAATCTCAAACTTATTCTCATTTGAGTAAGGTTTTAGCGAGCGTGTCCCTCCTCAACAGTGTAACTATCTCTACCAGGATACCAGAAACTGCAGTTGGTGGTCAGCAATGTGCATCCAAACAAGACGGGGCGATTACCTTGGTGACGCCTCGTTCAAACGCCTCGTTGGCTAGGCGGCCGGGTCCCTCGACCGTGCGACCGTCGTCACTAGGGCCCCATGAAGCGCTGTAGATGTCCACTTTGTCCCATGCGTAACCTAGCAACCGATGAGATTAAACAATAAGAAAACATCACAAGGTTAGAAAAATACAAAATTGAATAGTATACAAAATTTAGTTATTGTAATTTAACTGATATGGAAAAATAACATTTACAAGCCCAAAAACATAGACAGACATTATATTTAGGGATTGCAATCCGGTCCGGCGGATCCGGTAATCCGGCGGATCCGGTGTGTTTTTGGACCTACCGGATCCGGTAAGTCGGCGCCGGATCCGGTGGCGGATCCGGTAAAGCAAAAAATACGCGAACGTGAACTGGGAAAGTCGAGCGCGCGCGCATTTGCCAGATCGCTAGACGTGTCGCAACACTACATTGCATTTTCCTTTGCAAAAAATTAATGCTTCTTGTTTTATTGTTTCTTAGGAGTCAGATTGTTTCTTAAAAAGAACTGAAGTTGAATTTATAAGTACAAAAAGACTGTTTTGTTGATTTAAGTCTGTGTAGATTTTATTAATAAGAGTTTAATAGTATTATTACTTAAGTACTTTCAGATACTTTACATTTTACCTTACATACAGCAATAAGTGAGAGTCAGACTGATTACTAACTTTATTATTTAGAATTTTCATAATTTTATTAGTACAAATGGTACTTACCAAAATTACAATTAATACCGAAAAATATAAATAAAAGTGACTTTATTTTCCATAAATACGTTTTTTATTTTTCTTTTTATGTACTATTATCAAAACTAAAAATCACTAAATACTAGACCAAGTAACTTTGCAATCCGGCCGGATCCGGACGGATCCGGCCGGATTAGCGTCAATCCGGTGAAATCCGGCCGGATTGAAAATGATACCGGATTGCAATCCCTAATTATATTCTCATGATAATAACAGTTTTGTTGTATGGCGCTTCATGCATAATGGAACAAGGCCGGTTTTTGTCGAACGCGTTCGGTTAGCTGTTACGTCACATTTCTCCGAGAGTACCAGGGCACCATAAACGCAAAGATGCTGAGCATAGCATGGTCATTGTACTTGATGCGTAGGGAGGGGAAATCGAATCAACGGCATTGACCCGCATTATGGTTTCGGCAAGTTTGACCGTGGTCATGGACATGGCCAATGGTCAGGAACATTTATACAGTGATTTGTCTTCTTTATTGTTGTATTGGAATAATTTTATTTGAAGAAACAAATACACTTCTTGGATGTTTTTTGTATCTCATCTCATTGATTGCAGACGGTAAATCTTAAACACCACGTATGTCAGCACCGGGTAACATGGAAAGCATTGGTGGAGGCCCATGTTTAGCAGTGGACGTCCTATGGCTGAGATGATGATGATGTCAGCACTTGGAAGACATTGATTCTAGCACTCTGCGACTTTAAATGCCATATTTTCACGCTTTCTGAGAAATTCTAGTGAACCGTACTGAACACAACGAAAGTCTGATGCCTGTGTAATTTTGAAAATAAAAGATTTCGTGCAAAAAGTCACCGATGAGCTGATGTGACCCAATGGCCAGTTGAAGAAGAAATTGTCATTCTATTCAACGACATTTTGAGCTCAACATGGCGATCAAATGTACCAGGCGTGTAGCGGTTGCAAGGAGCCCTTACCGATCGCTTCGCCCTCCACTCTGTCGGTTATTCGGCCATCGAGCATCCGGACTCCACCCACTCGAGCGCCCCAGGCCACACCCACCCCACATTTCCTGTTATTCGCGGTCATCGCTATCTGTAAAATTGTACAACTTTTATCGAGGCAAAACGAGAAAAGATTTTAAAAAATTCCATCAGTTAATAAAAATAAATATTGATTACCTCGCCAGCGCACCTGGTGCCATGAGAATTCCTGTTCAGTTTTTCATACCTAGGCAACGGATCAGAGTCGTTATCGTTGCAATCCCAACTTATTTCTGGATCCTATAAATGAGAAATTAACATTACAGTAATATTACCTATTTCGCATGATTATGTGTATTTGCCTATTTGGTATTATTTCAAACAGATCAAAGTTATCCCTATTGCTATGGAATTAAGGTAACTGTGGCTGTGTGGAAGTTAAAAATATGATAAGATGATTGCGATGTTTAAATCACTCCTCAAAACTCGTGCACTCCCAGTACTCTCGTGGAGAATGGTTGAAATTTTCGAGCTCGGCATATCTCGGAATCCTCAGTGCAGTGAGGCCACAGGCCAGTGAGACTACGATTTTGAAGCAGCGAGTGATTTGTGTAGTGTGGCACGTACGAAGTGGTCTTGGGAATTAAAAAAATACTCGTACAATATGCCAGTAATTTCCTATTACATTACTTTTTACTAAAAAAATACTTTTAAATAAAATAATTTATTTCATATTTTATTACATTTTATATTATTCAATTAATTGTAGAACTGTTTAGAATGAGATTTCTTACCGTCCAACAGATTTGTTTACACGAACTAACTTAACGTTAATAGAATTAGAAATTTTTATTTTTTATGGCACATCTGATTATTAATAAATATTTTTATTAATTACCGTTATCTTGCTGCTTGGGGCTTGCCAAAAATCAAGTCACCCCCACCCAAGCTCCATTTATCCACACAAATTCAAAATAATAAAATTCAACAACAACGTGCAGATGAGTCGTTTTACCACGAAAATTTCAACCTTGCTCCGCGAAAGTACTAGGGTTATATGAACGTAAGGAGTCACGTCTACGCGTCTGTCTGTTATTTATACAATGCAGCCAGTTTTGCTCTAGCAGCAATACATTCAGCTTAGAAAGGCTTAGAAGCGTTGCTGTAGTCGTGTTGTTACAAATACCTGTTACATACTAGACAAAGACAAAAACACTTTTCAACGGACATTACAAGTACAATGAAATAAATTATTTAAATATCGATTACTTGCATCTTATTAATCAGGTCAACTAAAGATTGTCAAAAGTTCAGTCATTCTGCGGAAGAAATATCAAACAAAATAAAATTAAGATTTACCAGTCGATAAAAAGTAACATGTTAGCGTAACGTCCGTGGTAACGTAATGGAACTCAGTGACAAAGATTTCAGTTATCCTTCACAGGTCTCTACCAGGATAACATAAGCATACAGAAGTAGATTTCTTAGCAGTAAATTAACAGCGGCAACAGCGGTAAATCTGTAAGTAATCCAGTAAAACCAGTCTCATTCATTATGCTGCACACAGCAGAGTAGGTACTTACTACTTATACTGCTTATACAAGACGTATTTCGACAAATTGCGCAGATAAGTTATTTTATTTTATTGTTTTAGGTATCTTTAGCGAATACGAGTAGTAGTAATGACGTGATAAAAATTACGACTACTTTATAACTACGAAAAAATATTCCATCGAACAAATGAATATTCAACAACATTTTTATTGCGAATTCAGTCGAGCAAGAGCTCAATAAAATTAGCATACCTCCCAAGAGGCCACAAGATGTGCCACAAGTCTGCAATGAGAGCCGATTGCAAAAAACACGCTTAACGTGTTGTCAGCACTGGCGAGTCATTTTAGCACAAAATAACACGAGAAATACCAGGATCGCATGGGTATGAAGGAGATTAATGGAGGCGACATCACTACTCGGATGAATTTACCATTGGTAGGTGGTGTTTTTTAAACCGCTTGCAAAAAATATGACGAAATAAAAACCCACGAACGATCTTTCGATCCTCTCTACTGGCTCTTGCTTGTACGTGCATTCCAACTTCCTTGGATAGTGCACTGCATACCACCTCTACCACAGTACCACTTCTGTCACTCCACCACACACGCTTTGCGTGTTGTCCGCGCAGTTGGAACGTTTTAATACAAAATACCACGAAAACTACCAGGACGGCATGAGTTCCAAAGAGCTTCAATACTCCCCGCGTGTGTACTCTGTATTCGTGACGGTGAATGACGAATCACAACATGAATAACAAACGCACACATGCATCACGAAGGTCGGTCACATAAACTTTTTTGTATTGTTGATTGTTATCAATGATGTTGTTTCTCTCATGTGGTCTAAAATAATATATTTTCTAAAACCATAAATCACATTAATATAATTTTTATTATGGTTTTAGAAAAAACATCATAAAATCATAATATAACTTTTATTTTTTATTATTTTGTGCAGAAATTATAAGCAAGCGTATTTAATTTTATGGAGCATTGAATCGAATAATAAAATGTTTTTTTTGAATACTTTTGTTAGCATTTTTATTATTTATTTATTATTCATAAGATTGGATTAATTCAGTCAAGTCGTCGTCTGTTTGATTCTCTGGCGCACAGTTGAGTCTTGAGTCGTTTTGGCACAAAATATCGCGAAAAATACCAGGATATAAGAAGTTTTCAAGAAGCTATTTCGTTCATCCGAACCAATTTATGTAGCATGACGTCATTATCATACGTATTATATTATCTGTGGTTATACGCAGCTACACCAGTGGCTACACTATAAAATTAATAATATGGCATTTTTTATTCGATTCCTTAGCTAGTTCTATGTGATTAATGAGTCTAAATACTAATTTGTAGCGGCAAAGGTAACCTATGACAAGGCAGAAGGCAAAATGGTACAAATGTGGAATTGAGCAGCGTAAAGCCGCAGGCGACGAGATGCATAAGCCAAACTTTCCATTTCAAAAGTGAGTCAAGCACATCAGACCTCATAGAAAATAACCTCAGTGATAAGCTTGATGAGTAGTGTCGTCAACATAATTTTAGTGTGATTTTTTTTGGAATTTAGACCAGCAGCAGCTGCAGTACCACAGAATTACCTAGTAGCACTACGAGGAAGTCGTTCAAAAAACAATAAATCACTAATGTTATTAATCCGGACATTTTTACAAGATTTTGAACCCATAAAACTATGTAAATATTAAAAAGGAACGCAACACAAATCAATATTATTATAGTTTTTATTCACAAAACAAATCTCGCTTCCCGGTCGCGGCCGCCTGCCTCCACAAAACACGCTTTGCGTGTTATCCGCACAGTTGGATCCTTTTAACACAAAATACCACCGAATGTACCAGGACGTCATAAGTTTGAAGAGCTTTACGGCTCATTCCGGGCGGAGCTGCGGAGTTCGAACAGGAAAATTGCGCGAACTGGTTTAATGACATCACAATTAAAGTAATTAAACTGATCGAAGGATCTATTTTGGTATTAAAGCAATTTGTAAGACTCAAGTTTAAAGGGGGTTTAAAATCAAGTTTGGGCCTTACCACAAAAATATGGAACATATATGGAAAACTGTTCAATGTTTTTGTGGTAAATCCCTGAATCCTATGTCTGAAACCCTTTTTTTTCGATCATTATTACAGTAAGTTCATTTATTATTACTTTATAAGACTTTTGCGTGATTCCGTCAATCCAAAACAAAAGAAACATCCGAAACTTCGGCCGAAATACGAAGCTCGTTCGTTTCGGAGTAGCGCCCTCCGTCAGACGTATCGACCGTTCTCCGCGAAAAGTACCAGCACGACATAAGCGCGACAGAGGTTGTTCGAAATGTTCGAATTTACTCCCTTGGGATGGGAAACATCGTTTAGTTCACATTGCCGATCCTAGACGTTTTCATTCATGCAATATCTACTATTGTAAAAAAAAGTAATTTATTATGAGTAGGTATGGATGAAGAAAAAATAAAGCATTATTTAATCGAAACTGTAAAAATTACAATAAATACTTATTTTGCACAAACTAACTACATGTTCATCTAAACTTTTTTCTATTTTACTCTCAGTTGTAATTAATGTCTCTCGTAGGGCTGATTTTTCAATCGTCAGATATCTTTTAACTTAGATTTTATTTAACTGACTGAAGAATAAAACTTGTCATTTTGCAATATAATATTTCCCATATTGAACTATCAATGTGTCAAAGTTATTCTTCAGTTAAAAGTTACGTATTCGCCGATTGAAAAATTAGCCCGTAGTAAACAAGATGTGTCGTTTTAGCACAAAAATTGAAACCATATTCTACGAAGGGACTAGGATCGCATGAATGTAAAGAGCTTAAATGTACACAACTCGAAAGAGGCCAAAGTAACCGACTAATATTCACAAACAAATTAATTACAAGTACCGAGAGCTTCACAGACATATAAAAAATAACTTTGTCAATATTATGTGATATCCTACTAGGAGATTAGCGATAATGCCTGACTTTTTTTTACAATAAACCAACAAAACAAATAAACGTTAACAATAAACCATTTCTTTACGGTTTTATCTTGGGTTTTATTTATTAAATTTATTTGGGTCAAATCTAGTACTAAAAATGAATAGGTATATGTAATTATAAACTAGTTTTCATGATTTAGCATTAAAACAAATTATGTATAAAATTATTAACTTCATTCCTATAATTTTGGTGTATCATAATATTTATGTTTTTCTCCTTCCACACTACTAAACCGAGTCAGTCGAGCAAGATGCGCCGTTGTTGCACGGAAATTTAAACCGTTCTATACGAAACAACCAGGAGAACATGAATTCAAAGAGTTTATCGGCGAAGCTTTGATAATAATACGAGCGAGACTGGCGAGACTGCATCGAGAAAGATCCGTCATTGTTCCACGAAAATTTCAAACGTTCTCTACCAAACAACCAGGAGAACATCGAGTTAAAGAGTTTGTCGTTGAAGCTTCGATAATTCGAGAACGCATCGAGAAAGATGTGTCGTTGTTCCACGAAAATTTAAAAGGTTCTCTACGAAACAACCAGGAGAACATAAAGTTTAAAGAGTTTACAGTTGAAGCTTCAATGGGAGAGCAAGTCACGCCCCCAAAAGGTGGGCTAAAGTTGTCGATCTATGTACGCAACATTTACTAGGGCTACATAAAATGCATGACAATTTATTATTTGGCTATGCAAGAAGTAGAACGCGTTTTTTTGACTCAAAGGAGGAAAAAATTTAAGTAGGGCTGTTCCCATTACGAGTAACAGTTGTAGCACAGAATAATAATAAGTTGGTTGTAGTAGCAAAAAATAGCTAATCGAGTATTATTTAGCAACAAAGCTACGCTACATGCATCTCATTAATCACCATGACCTTTTTTTGCGTGCCTTTTCTGGGGTTCTGCTGCAGATGCAAATAGCCTTTTGTTTATCTTCTTAATTTTATGTAATGTTCTTGTAATCGTCACCACTCATTTTCTCACCCACTTCTTGGCAAGTAGGTAGGTAAGAGTAGTAAGCCAACAGCTTTTTTTAGTAATTTTTTATATCAAAACATACTAGCGTCCCTTCCACCTCCACCAGGGTATCATAAACTCACGTAGTTAGCGCGGAGGTCGGTGTGGTTGTGCTCGATGCCGTCGTCTAGCACGGAGACGCGGACGCCGGCACCGTTGATGCCGAGGGCGTAGACCGGTAGCACGTTCAAGTCCAGTCGGGGCAGGGAGCGGTCGGTGCGGGTGTCTTGCTGTGGGTAGATGGAGATTATTTATTTATTTAGTTTGAATAGTATTTAAGGTGAACTCTTAATGCTATAAGGAATTGTCTGTCAGTTAACCTTTGGGTTGAGAAGAACATAAATAGCTGACGTGAGTGCGTTGGTTGAACAGTATTTGCATCAAGAACACGACTACATGACGTCATGTTAACTCATGTCTCGATTTAATATGTTGGAAAAGGAAGGATGGGCATAGTTTTGGTGAAATTCTTGTAAAGCTATTCTTCAGTTCCTAAAAAATAAGATTCAGGCTGAGTTTCCACCAAAGATGTGCCATGAAGATGAGGTGAGCGAGGATATACAGTAGCGAAGCTGTGATTGAGCTAACTGAGGCGTGATAAATGAATCGATTTTATTATTAGTTCTTCACAAACAAAACCATTGATAGCTACGCATCCTCGCACATCTCTGGTGGAAACGCAGCCTAATGCAGGTAAGCCTTGCTCACTTACCAGATACCATTCCTGGCCCCATAGCTCATCATTAAAGAGTGGCCTCCTGCTACCCTCTGATCTTCTAGTTCTGACAGCGGTACCGTTCTCCAGTTCCAACCTCTTGACCCGGTGGACTGGTTCATCCGGGTCTGGCGTTGGGTACCGCTTCACGCGAGACTTGAGGAAAAGTTGTTCGGCCCATCTGATCTGTGATGCAAAATTGTGTAAAAAATAATAAATGGTAATAAAATAACAACGAAATTATTTAATTATTATTAATACGAGTACCTACGTCCGATAAAATAATAAAATTCCATTCATGGTCTAAAAACTTTTCATAACACTTTACCTATTTGGTAGGGACGAGAGCGAGTTGTTCGACGAGTGCAAGATGTGTCGTTGTTCCACGAAAATTGAAACCATTCTCGACCAAACTACCAGGAGAACATAACATTATAGGAGCTTCGATGGCCGGCAGCCGGCGCGCGGCACGCCCCAAGCGGGCCAAAGTTGTCCACAAATGTACGCGAAATTATACCAGGGCTACATAAAATTGAACGAGTCAAAACGACCTACGATACTTGTTTCGCCATAGTGTAAAATGGACAGATGTTAAACCACAGAATAAATTACTTGAACCGTTGGTCAACAATTTATTATAATAGAGTTTTTTGTGTAACCGCGGCACGATTAGGAAGAGGAAAATAAATATAAATTATAGTTTAAATGCATACAGGTATAATAAAATTAGACCTACGATTTTACACATTGAATAGAAGAAGTAAATACATATTCCTATTTAATTTCTAAGATTTTTTATGTAAAGTAGAGCCCGAAAATAATTGTTATATGTTTTAGAATTTGTTTGAGAGTCAGTCCTCAGTAAGCCTGTCTTATAATTCTTTCTTTCTTTACTGTTATTTTATTATTTTTTATACTGTTTACGAGGTACAGTCAAGGAATGAAAAGGTTCGTCAGTTTTCAAATTGATTCCTTCAACGAATCGCGAGCACATATTACCTTTTGAAACTATGTTACAGAATAATCTCGAGTTAGAGAAAATAATCTTTAACTGTTCATCAGTAAAGTTCAAAATTATTCAGATCAAAGTTGTTTGACGATTTATCTTGTCAAGAAGATTATTATGATTGATATACTAAAACCTTCTTGTTGGTTCAACCTGCCATTATTATTTCTTTTAAATAAAAAAAACTATTGTCAATTGGTCAATGTCATCATTGCATTGCACTGATGGGATAGAAAAATAAACAAGCAAAACCTTATTCGTCATATTTATTTAAATGTTAGCAGCACTGTTTCTTGCACTGTTATGTTGGCAGGTTTGACTCTTACAGTGCAAGCGAAAACCGACACTAAGGTGACGAACCTTTTCATTCCGCGACTGTACATGCTAACCGTGAGTGGATGCACGGGAAAAATGTTAGTCTAATAATAATTTCCTGTATCGTATGTTTACTACATCACACAAACGCAAACACTATAATCATCTCATACAAAAAACGGAATGACCGAATTCAAGGCTGTTTTCCCCATTCGTCCGTTGCTAAGCAACGATAATGAGTCACGGAAAGAAGACCACGTGTATCCCAGCTAGAAGCTACCAGGAGAGCATGGGCCTACAGAGGTGTGTGGGGCAACATTAGACACTACACACGCAGGTTCTCACCCTCCTATCTTTGACGAGTGTGGATGTGTGCGAGCTGGGGGCGCGTCTCTGCTTCTCGTGTTCGTATTTCAAAAATGTGTATGTGTTCGGGAACGCGGCCACCTGGAAAAAACAAGGAATGTTAGCGTTTTTTTCTTTTTGTTATGGTGACGTCATGCGTTTTGCACTAATAGCCAGCCAGTGTTTTATCGAAAAAACGTTATTTTTATGTTTTTTATTCTTTTACGGTATTCAAATATTGACGGTTTCTCTTGAGTTTCAGTAAAGTTGCCACTTTATTAGTAGACCTCACGCTCGCAGATTTCTTAAAATTAATGATTGTGGTTTGTGATCCACCATCATCCCAACTAATATTATAAATGCGAAAGTAACTCTGTCTGTCTGTCTGTCTGTCTGTCTGTCTGTCTGTCTGTTACGCTTTCCCGCTTAAACCTCGCAACCGATTTTGATGAAATTTGGCATAGAGATAGTTTGAGTCCCGGGAAAGAACATAGGATAGTTTTTATCCCGGTTTTTGAAACAGGGACGCGCGCGATAAAGTTTTTCTGTGACAGACACAAATTCCACGCGGGCGAAGCCGCGGGCGGAAAGCTAGTTTTCACATAAATATTTGGCTAAAAATAATTAATTTTAAAATAAAAAAGAACTAGGTAGGTACCTAACATGGCACTTCACCTTCACGTTGAGAAGTATAAATTAATGATGTTATGATGGTTTTTTTTAATAGTTCGTTCTCTGTAGCTGTGCCTTATTAATAAATAAATAAATACATACACGGATAAACGAAAGCATTCTACGTTCTGCTTTGGCAGGAAGCCAATACTGTTCCATACATTGCTGCTTCATAAATAAGTATTGGGCAGTTCGTTCATACAAAACTGGCGATGTACACGGAGTGATATTTCTGTACATGTTAGTATGAAGGGAGGGTGGGTTATTTATAGAGGGTGTACTCCAAATCTGGCCACGGAGGGTAATGCGTGCAGTGTTGCTAACATGAATTGGTAACTAGCGTTTATATTTTTGAACAATTTCTGAAACATTTAAAACATTTGTCTAACAAAAAGTAAGCGACTTATCCATTTTAAAAACGATCAAACTAGTTGTCTGGCAGATAATGCTTTTGACATTCAGTTTTGTTCTTTCCACATTATTTTCCTAAGGTTTTAAAGGTATTTATGACGACTTAACATCGATGGAAGCGAAATAGTAATAACTTTTAAAAAAAATAAAACCGACTTCAAATGCGTGAACACAAAAAAAAACTGAAAATTAAAAATATTGCGTATAAAAAAGTTCATCCCCAATTTTCCACCCTTGGGGGTGAAATATTTTCTTCAAATTCGCATGAAACCACTCTTTTGATAATACCTATTCAACAAAAAAATAATCGTTCAAATTGATTTATAATCGGCGGAGATATTGCGTATAAAAAAGTTCATCCCCAATTTTCCACCCTTGGGGGTTGTTTTTTTATTATTAAATTTAAATGGGACCACCCTTGAGGTATTACCTATACGCTGAAAAAAGATTTGTTTAAATCGGTTCATAATTGGCGGAGTTATCGCGTAACAAACATAGAAAAAAAAAAAAAAAAACATACGGGTCGAATTGAGAACCTCCTCCTTTTTTTGAAGTCGGTTGAAAATAGAAACGATCACTGCAAATCTCTTTTGCATTTTCCTACTGCCCAAACTCCCGGAAACAAATGCCAATCAGCCAAATCTCACTGCTGTCACTATAATTGCGTTTTGTCCAGAATTCCCTCCTACGTGTTCATCGGTTCCTGGTAACCAGCGTCCAAAACAATGGGATGTAGGCGGCGCCCTAAGACAGTGCTGCTTTGGGCGGATTAAGGAATTAGAAGGTGGAGGTAGATACTTAGAGCAGGAGCCCACAACAACAAGTAATAAGAGTTTCATTAGAAGAAACTGTTTAAATCCTTATCTGGCTTTTAATGGTGTTTTATACTTCTTCTTAATTAATTTTGGAACTGTTACTTTCATTGTTTTGCCATAATAAAACGCTTGGGGCCTGGAGGACCTTATAAACTTTGTTTTCACAAATGGAAACGCCTTGTTCGAACCAATACTTAAAATGCTCGTTTGTAGATACTTGCCTAAATATTATGATAGGCGTTCTTAACCAAACAAAATAAAATAGAAAACCTTATTTTCTCTATTAACTAGTTATATTATATTAAAACAATATAGTAACTTAACTTTTGTTTTAATGCAAATTTTGATAAAGACTTATTTACAAATCAATGATGCTCCTCGTAATTCAAGTTTGAAATCGTAGCATTCGTAGCGTAGGGTAAATCAAACTCTTGTCATGTTTAATAAGGTTTTCAGTGGTAACCACTAATTATGAATGTGAAAAGAATAAAGCAATAGACTACTGGGACTGGGGGTAACTAGCCCAAGATTTTTTTAATTTTAAGCTTTTTAATTAAAAAAAAAAAATCAAATTCAGCCTTTAACGAAGAGTTTTTTCTTTCGACCTTTAGTGACATTGCTGACATTCATGTCATGAAATGGATGCCGTCATGTGATGTCCCGGGCGCTCCTAAGTACCAGGAGCGCATAAACGGCAGCTAGTAGACTCACACATGGGGCACACACACGTAGTGATGTACCCATCAAATCGGTAATTTTCAATACCGGTTTAGATGGCCCAATAACAAGATGGGACGATTTTGCCTTTTATGAATTATGGATAATCTAACGTCAAATATTACTGGAATATTTGTGCATGGTTAATATTAATAAAATCTATAAACTAATCAACGTGTAACTTGGGGTGGAAACTTTCTATTGAAAAAATATTCGGTTCTCCTGATAAACATACAAACTACTTACTACTTTTCCATTCCCAACACATAAAATCCGGATTTTCACAAAAAGTTTACAGAACAGAGAGGAAAGCTTTTTTAATTTCCAGAAATTATTAATCCAATGCGTTATTCTCGGACATATTTATATGCAGCAAGGCTGTATAGGCAGGCCTCCGTCACTCGCCTATGCCGGCCGAGATAATTACCTACAGCGCCCGACAACTTCAAGTTGCAAATCAGTCAGGGCCGCCACGCGCTTGTGAGCACACGCGTATTTCTTCTATACACGCTCGGTCGATCATCGTCGCAATCAAGGTTTATTGTTCCAACAGCACTGTTATTCTTCTTTAATGGAAAATCGTAATATTTAGGAATAATAATTAACTGTAGTGATTTAAATAATTTAAAAAACTACACTTTTTAAATAATTTTGAAATACTTATGACAAAAAACTCTAGCAAAAAAAATATTTTAGCTAATAAAACATTAACTTTACTTCACCGTGTCTATTTTCCGACACTACACCTTTTAAAACTGTTTGTCCAATTTCGAATTATCGCAACACTGAAGTTTATTTAATAGGTACTTTAGAGAAGGTACGATTATACAAACACCACTAGATTAAAGTTTACCAATCGTAAATACAATAAATGCTTCTTATAATTAAGTTTTTATTTATTTTACTTTGCTTAAACAACCCTGACGCTTGAGCTGTGAGGTAGATCAATTCTGAACACAAAAAAATTGCGCTCTTGTGAGCGTAGTAGTAAGGTGCGATTTCGAATGCACCATGTGCGTTGGATATTTTGCATTATTATTATTATCGTTAAAATGCCGGCATCTGATCCTACACAAAGGAGTGCAATTTCTGTTGCTACTATTTTGTATTCTGTGGTATAGGCCAGTAGAATTAAACACAAAAATTGATTAAATCGGAAATAATTCCTACAAAAGATTTTTTTGCTTTAATGGCTTCATTGGTTGCCCATTAAGACTCTCCTAAGTTTTCGACTTCGACGGAGTTGTGCTTAAGTGGTGGGGGCCCCCGAAAGGGGCGTTTTTTCGGTTTTCCGGTTATACCGCGTAAAGGACTTACCCTATCGAAAAGTGGTCTTCATGACGGTTGAAGGGCACTTAATCCTGCATTGAATAAGACCAAATTCAAATGTTTTGGGCAAACCGTTCCCGCGCTAAAGTTCGGAAAAGTAGAAAATATACGTATAATTAATGACCCTCTCCACGTCCAATGGCTTATTACCCACAGGCTTCCAAGTCTTGAAAAGGGCCACCTCAACCAGTGTAACCCTATCAAGGCTTACGAGCTTGATGCGCCTATCCTTGTGCGTCCCAGCCGTTCCTTAACTGCGGTTGGTGCACCTCTTCCTTGCACTCTCCTGAATGACCCTGTGTTACCTACTGTGGCTGTCCCTCTTCCTTGGAGCCTCCTGCACGACTACGTTGCCTAGCCGTATGCCTGGTCCAAGGTTCGACGCCACAAAATCAACTTCGCACGCGTGAAAATAGTTTAAATACCGCATTCCGTGCTTGCAACATTTTTCTTTACTGCTTCGGCTCTATTAGTCGTAGAGTGATTGTATATATCCTATAGCCTTCCTCAATTTATGAGCTATTTAACACAAAAATTATTATTTCAATCAAACTAGTAATTCTTGAGATTAGCGCGTTCAAACAAACAATCAAAAAACTCTTCAGCGTTTTAATATGAACTTGTTGTTGTTGATTTTTGGCGTCAAACCTTAGACCAGGCAGACGGCTAGGCAACGTAGTCATGCAGGAGGATACAAGGAAGAGGGGCAGCCACAGTAGGTAACACAGAGTCGTTCAGGTGAGTGCCAGGAAGAGGTGCAGCAACCGCAGTTAAGTAACGGCTGGGACGAACAAGGATCGGCGAATCCAGCTCGTATGCCTTGATAGGGTTACACTGGTTGAGGCGCTCCTTTTCAAGACTTGGAAGCCTGCGGGTAACGAGCCATTGGACGTGGAGATGGTCATTAATTATACACATATTTTCTACTTTGCCGAACATTTGCACGAGAACGGTTTGTTCAAAACATATGAATTTGGTCTTATTTAATGCAGAATTAAATGCCCTTCAACCATCAGGAAAACCACTTTTCGATAGGGTAAGTCCTTTACGCGGTATAACTGGAAAACCGAAAAAGCGCCCCTTTCGGGGGCCCCCACCACTTAAGCACAACTCCGTCGAAGTCGAAAACTTAGGAGAGTCTTAATGGGCAACCAATGAAGCCATTAAAGCAATAAAATCTTTTGTAGGAATTATTTCCGATTTAAAAGCTAATTCTACTGGACTAGTAATTTGTCTGTTGTTAAGCGCAAAGCAACTACAAACTGGTATTACCGGTAAATCGGTATAATTCCCTAATCTCCCAAAATTTTCAGGCTCATCACTAGCGATTAGCACACATGAACGCAATGTTTACGGGGCGTGGCTGGCGCAGCTGCAGACAGCCGATATTTTTGCTTTCTAATCGCTCGCACACATCGGCCCTTATCGTAGCACGTAGCAAGTGTGCATGCGATGAGTGAACCATGTGTGGCGTGGCATAGAGGTGTGAACAATGTCACCATTTCGTTCGACTACTATACATGAAAAACCGAGCCTCGTATGGAGCGCGTATTTCATTGACGATAATTTCAAATACCGGTTGGTGGATAAAGAAATTACAGCTAATAAAAGTGCTTTCGATAAAAATCATGTCTGTACTTTCAACAATTCGTTTTCTTTAAGTTATCTCATAAAATTGCAATGTGAGCTTAATGAGGTTAAACCATCATTCGGCATGAAACAGTTACTAACTAGATTTATTTTTCCTTATTGTTTGCCCCGTTCAATTTTGAACCGGTACACCATCACCACCGCATTCCACGCACTCATCCGTAGGCAAACATCATCACCTATTCACCTATTGCGTACTCACGTATGTGTAAACATGTGGATGTAGTATCAACAACATCCTACATACAAATAATTAAAACGTGCTAACATGTCCACACATGTTGACTAAACTACATGTGGTGATGTCAAACGCTCGTATGTGTCATATCAGTGGAGTCATGTGAGTCGTCGGAGTCACATATGTACCAGGCGAGCAGAGTCACCGAGGAGGTCGACCGCACATGTGCCGTATGTGTGCGTGGCACTCGTGGGGTGGTTCTCTGTGTGAGTACGTGCAACCCCTTCTGTCTACATGGGGTGAGGAGGAATACGCTTCTCCTACTTGTGGAACAGATGGCGAATAAGATAATACATGCGATAACGATTTGTATGGAAGCATGGTGTGTGTCCTGATGCGATGTGTGTTAAAACAAATCGGTTAACATGAGCAGTTAGGTTGGCGTTTTGTACAAAAGCTACGTCAGTGACAAAAAGTCATGTATTCGTATTCTAAAAGATTTTATAAATGGATAATACCTATAATTTTTTTTTATTTCTGCCTTACTAAATATTGTAAAAATTAAAAAAACTATGCCATTATGATGGATTTGAAAAATTATTTTGTATAGCGGTTATACAAAATAATTTTTCAAATCCATCATACATAATGGCTATTTCCAGCCTAACACCTGTGTATTTCCTACATACATAGCAATTAATTTAAGAGGACAAAACAAATAAATTGAAAAAGAGGCTGACAATAATGACTGAGTTTCTTGCGCTGCTTCTTCTCAGCACTGGCCCATTTATTGTTCTAAAGCAGTGGTAGGGTTAAACTGGGACCTGTAAAAGTGCTTTTTAGAAGCCTACTTGCATAAATAAATGAGTTTTATGAGTTTGTTTTTAATTTTAAAATATCCTTTTTGTAGGCTAGTGAGGTATTTATTTCAGCGTGACTATAATTAATAATTTTATTTCAAATTGCTTTTATTAAAAATAATTATCTACCTACAATATTGTATTTATATCCAATTTTTAAGCAAGGTGATAATGCAAGAATAACATAACGAATCAACAGCAAGTTAGTGCCAATCGGGTTCTACGACTACGAGATTCATTCAATACAAGCAGATAACAGACACGAGTTGTAATTCTCATCAGCGCCGCTAGATGGAACTGTGCTGAGTTGACTCGCGGTATCATTTGATTTTTTCCAGAACTTAAGTAGTCCGGCGACCGCCAATTTCGTTACTCTGGTTTCCCTTCAATACGTATAAATCTTTCGCCTTTTACTAAAGATTTCCGTGGAGGGGAACACTCAAATGAGTCTATCTCTATTTTTGAAAAACCCTGCTTCGGCAGGGTACAGAAACTGAAAATGCGGTGCTTGGCATGTTACTATGATGCCTGAAAACTGAAAAGATTAATTTATGCATTGGTAGGTATGTAATGTATAATGAATTCTGTAAGGCACTTAGCCCTAACGATAGCCGTCGTTTATTAATTACACCACTATGAAAAATCTATCTGTGTACTCGTATGTATAGTCGTCAGATCATAGTAAAATAAAAATAATGATTACCTAACTGCTCGATAAAGAACTTGAAAGTAAAACTTTAACCTTTGTTATAACGAAAAAATAGACATTTAGTTGACAATACGAAAATTAATTGAAACATGTAGTGGGAAGCACAGAGTAAAATGGAATATTACAGACATACATTGAGGAACGCCCTCATGAAAGTTTATTGAACTTTCCCGAATAGACGTTCGCGTTCTCCACATTCCTCGGTTTCGTAAATTCGGTCAAACTCGGGGAAACGACGACCTCCTACACACTCATGCTCCCCTGTTCCCGGGATAGGATTTTCTTGTAAAATATGTAAAAACGA
The DNA here is from genome assembly GCF_963855985.1 of Ostrinia nubilalis. Lineage (NCBI taxonomy): Eukaryota > Metazoa > Arthropoda > Insecta > Lepidoptera > Crambidae > Ostrinia > Ostrinia nubilalis. The sequence goes on from NC_087103.1 coordinate 13,432,972, forward strand.
AAAGAACCTTTCTTCCATTATTATTTCCTTATTTTTAGGATTCTTTTGGTTTGAAAATTGAACATTATTACAAAAAAATTTTTTCGTGATAGTGCTCATAGTTGTATGTATAAAATTGATAGCTGAAAAAACAAACTGTTCGGTTTAATGTAAAAAATACTGCATATTCCAAAACATAATGAAATTATTGTAAATTCGTAGTACTATACAATACTCATAGTCATACATCATGACGTGTACTTCAGCTGCCGGTATTTATAGAACGCAGAGCGTTACAACGTTACAACATCATTCATGAAACTTCAGGCGCGCTGACTGAAACAGTATGTCAGACATCCCTCTCGCACGCCCCGCCCCCTGAACGCGCTGAAACGTCACGTAAACGCCTGAAAATTAATTCCTACGTGACTCTGGGCGCCTGGTACAAGCGACGCCAAATCTACAGTTAGCGCCGCCTGAAAAACTTTCACGAAAGAAGAGACAAGGATTCTAGCCCTAAATTAGATTTTCAATATTTTCATAACAACCACAAAATCGTGTTCTTTTGTTCACTGCTTTAATATGTATATTCGTAATGGATTGTTTGTACTGTTGTTAAAACATTTATTCAGAATTTCAAGACTTCAATAGTTAAATAATATTCTGAAAACTTTGAAAAGCAATTATTGTATTTACTACCTACGTGTTCTCTTCCATATAAATCTTATTTTTCACCTGAAACTAAAATTATAGCGTAAAAGCGCCATCTGAGTGTGAAGATATGAAACGCGAGACTGAGCTACGAATGCGGACTACGAACTACGAACCTACAATCATTCTACAATACTGAAGTTTCTAACAAAGTACGAGGAGGGCAGCACTGTATTTAACTTTGCGAGAGCCACCGACTTGCTCTACACAACAATGATTTATTTAGGTAAATAATTTAGTTACAGGCATTGTAAAAACACCTGTAATTTAATAGCCAGAAATATATTTTTAAACTGTTTCTTTTATATTGAACTTTCTATCATAGAAAGGCCGGGACACGACTGTATCCTACCTATGGTAAACATTTATTTTGTATGAAAAACGCTGCGGTTGTAAAAAGGTATACGTTTTTGAGAGTCATTCATGCTCAAGGCACAGTTAGAACAAACTCATTATTATACTACTAGCTTTCCGCCCGCGGCTTCGCCCGCGTGGAATTTTGTCTGTCACAGAAAAACTTTATCGCGCGCGTCCCTGTTTCAAAAACCGGGATAAAAACTATCCTATGTTCTTTCCCGGGACTCAAACTATCTCTATGCCAAATTTCATCAAAATCGGTTGCGAGGTTTAAGCGGGAAAGCGTAACAGACAGACAGACAGACAGACAGACAGACAGACAGACAGACAGACAGACAGACAGAGTTACTTTCGCATTTATAATATTAGTTGGGATTGGGATGGGATGGTTAGAACAGTCTGAAAAATATGTATTCTTTTCACATTTATTTTGATAATACATTTATTTTATTTTCTTTATTATGTTTGCTTATTGTTGCTTGTTGTACTGAGAGATACAGACAGACAGCAATAATACCACAGAATAATAATAAGTACTAATACTCATAAAGATTCGATACATCCTCCCGTCGATCAATCTGGGCAATTTGCATCTCATCTGTATATTTTTACACCGCCCACACCATCGGTGTTACCCGGCCAAGCTGGGACGTCTACTAATACAAATGGAGTTGTAAATGTGGAAATATTAAAAAAAACTGGCCGATTTTCATACAAAAGGTACCTTTTTTATGCAGAACAACAAGGCAGGTACACGTATTTGAACGCAATCGCACCGGTTGTTATGTGAGATGCTGTCTAGGATGGTATTGTATACCTACATATCTGCCCTGTAAGTGCTTATTCACTCTTGCCTTGAAAATTAAATCACCATGTACCTACTTTATTCTTCTACCTAAATTCTATACCTTCTCTACTTAAATATTGTCTTTTCGAAAACGGCATAAACTATTTTCTTGTAAGTACTGAAGCTATACCTATTCATAGAATGTTTTTGTTTTTTTTCCTGTTTCTTTCATATTATCTTTTTTGCACCACGAATCTGGCAACCTTTGGGTACAAACAGAAACAAAATGTATTTGTGTGTCTCAGATTAACTAAGTAACTGGAGATATTGCGGATTTGAATCTTAAAACTTTTTATACTACATAAGGGATAAAACTGCACAGTTCATTTTTTTTTTACAATAAAGTACAAAAGAATCCACAGGATATTTTTAGAAACAATCTCCTAGATTCCTAAGAATTATGTCTTGTTATATTAGAGTAGGCACCCAACAGCTGTCTACACGAATTAGGAGCAAGATGCCTACCCACTGCACTCTGCAAGTGGGAAATAAAGAACAACAAACCACTAGCTTGTAGTTATCACTCGTAGAACTACTCAAGTGATCTATTATTTTTCCACTGTGGGCTCTACCAAAAGTCGTATCAGTAAATGTTTTATTTGTATGTTACTCGTATCTTAGGACTTGAAAGTCCTGAAATTCAGTTAGCATTTTTTGAACCTATATTAGGTTCTACAGGTATAATTATTGGTAAAAATATCTTCACTACCAGTGTAGTAACATCCAGGATAAAATACACTCTCTCTGTCTGTTTACGTTTCAAAACAGTTGCTCTACTTATGACTGAGATAATTTTAGGACCGAGGGAAAACCATTGAGATAGTTATCCCAATTTTTGAAAAGTCTGTAGTCCTCTGACGGACTTGTCTGTTTATGAGAGGTTTCGGCTAGCTAGACGACTGATTGGAAAACGATTAGCACGCCTAAAATTTGCAGGCACAGCTAGTCATACAATACTTAAAACTAATCGCCAAATGTCAAACAAACCTTGAAAATACAATAGATATGTCTCATCGTTTCATACCAATGTAGATCCTTCGTGAATGAATACAAAATGCAAATTTTTATGAATCAGACATCTTTACATGATTTTTTCCTAAATCTTTGAAAACAGCGGAACTGAAGTCATATACAATGTCCAATGATCTTCGTATGTCATTAGTGTCTATTTTAACACTTGCATATGACCATTAAAAAACTAATTAAGAAACACATGTCCAATATAAATAAGCACTTTCCTGGTTCTAAGAACAATCATTCTGTTCTTTTTTTCTTTGAATAATTAACACCTTTGCTGCGGCAGTAACTTTCTAATACTTTCCATTCCTTCGGTACAAGGTCAGTAAACCTGGTATTAAAACTTACATTGTGGCGGCACAAGGCTTAAAGACCTTGTAATATTTAAGATATATTAATTTTATTTTTGGCTTCATGTTAATAGATATTGTGTTTTTTTTCTTTGAATATTAATAATAATGCATTTATTGACATACACCTGAAGGCGTTCGTGAATAACTTGTTTAGTATAAAAATTATAGCTATATTCAAAATACAAGGCTTATGCACCCTGTGCCGCACTGAAGTAGGGAAGTCTGGTGGGTATTCTAGGGATGTGAAATACAAATATCGATAGTTTTAATTAAGTTTTAATAAAAATTTAAAAAAGTTACAAACAAAGATGTTTTAATAATTTAGTCTAAATATTTTACAAATAAGACATACGTGCATAAATACTTAAATTAGCTATATTTACAGAAAACATATAATTTAATAACATTTAGTTACAACTTCAAATGTTTGTCACGAAAAACTATTTAAATTAGCAATAAATCGTGTAGCAAATTAAATTATAATCAATTTGCAGTTTTGATTTTGTTTATTTCTCTTGACGCCATGTCGACATGTGCGTTTTTTACGAATGCGACGCAACACTGGCTGCACGAAGCTAGCGTGGGGTGCGGTACCAGGTGCGCAGGGTACAAGGTGCTTCGACCTGGTTTCGCATTGTGAAGACATTTTATTACTTCCGTGCGGTACCAGGTCTAAAAACCTGGTATTAAGGTAGGTACATCATGGGATTTTATATTAAGAATACATCATAGATATACAGTGTGAGTCACGTTAAAGTGTACATATGAAAATACATGAAACTAGACCTATTTTTATCGACAAAAAAGAGGTCAAAAATTTTTTGAGATTTTTTTTTATTTTTTTATAGAATTTTTTTTCTTCCAATTACTTATTGTAAAGAAAACGTAATAACTTTTAAACTAAGCGGTATATCCTGATAAAATAAAAACAGTAATAATGCTAAATAACAGGCGATACTAAAAAAATACATAAAATACACAAAAAATGCCAACAAATAATAAAAAAATATACTTTTTGAAAAAAATCTGCTTTTAAATTCGTGTTTTTTTGGTTATTTGATAAATTTCTCCAAAAAATGCCCCTATAACAGGTGGTTTTTATTACTTTGTATTATTCTCTACCGTATTATCTTTGTAAAACCAAAAATCGCATGTCTCTATCCCTATCACAACATTTGCTATGATCGTTTGAACAAAGGCCTGCCACAACATTATTCTCCGCTACAGGTAGAGACAATTTTAATTTTAACTAAAATGCTTATTTTACTTCGAAATCTTTTGTTTTTATTTGAAATCTAACTTGTCTTTATTAAAATTACAAATCTAGAGCCATTTTCAGTTTCGTTATTAACGAAGCGTTGAATGGCGCGCCCGGAGAGGCATAGTTCAAACGATCATTGTAAACGTTGTGATAGGGATAGAGACATGCAATTTTTGGTTTTACGAAGGTAATACGATAGAGAATAATAAAAAGTAATAAAAACCACAGGTAATAGGGGCATTTTTTGGAGAAATTTATCAAATAACCAAAAAAACACGAATTTAAAAGCAGATTTTTTTCAAAAAGTATCATTTTTTTATTAATTGTTGGCCTTTTTGTGTATTTTATGTATTTTTTTAGTATCGCCTGTTATTTAGCATTATTACTGTTTTTATTTTATCAGGATATACCGCTTAGTTTAAAAGTTATTACGTTTTCTTTACAATAAGTAATTGGAAGAAAAAAAATTCTATAAAAAATTAAAAAAAAATCTCAAAAAATTTTTGACCTCTTTTTTGTCGATAAAAATAGGTCTAGTTTCATCTATTTTCATATGTACACTTTAACGTGACTCACACTGTATATTCATCACTTTCCTACACCGGACCCAATTGAAGTTATGCCTTTCGCACGACAAGGAAGACTATAATTTTCTTAGCCGCACGGTAAGCGAGACGTACACAAGGTCTATAGACCTGGTTTCGCACTCAACGTGTTAAGTCATCCAAGGTCTTCCTGCTCATCCAATTTAATGAAGACGAATAAACTTTAATGCAACTTTTTTTTCGGTAAAGACTTTTGGGCTGAAAATGATTTTCCTTTTTCAGTGATATTAGATACTCGCTGCTTCACTCAGATGTAAACTAAAAGGAATGTAAACATACAAAACTATAGTGAAATTGACGGACTCAAAACCTTCGAGCTTTCTCTACCAGAATCTTTCTCAGAAATCTCTCTTGAATTTTAAGATTTTCAGGTTCTCATTAAAAGCAAAAGTTTATGAAGATGACAAGGATATGAATATAACCATTCACGAATATACTATGGGACGTTATTTGATTAAATTGATTATTACCTGATACTGAGGGCGAAAGGTAGAAATTAAACAAGATATATCACTTTAATAAAACTTCTACCTCAAGTGTGCTGGAACCCGTGATATTTAGCTTTCCTGACTCTACCTACTGTGCTACACAGATTTTGATTTACTACTCTTAACAATTCTAATCATCATCATCATCATTTCAGCCATACGCGTCCACTGCTGAACATAGGCCTCCCTCAATTATTTCCATAATGGCCGGTTGGTAGCGGCCTGCATCCAGCGCCTTCCTGCTACCTTTATGAGGTCGTCGGTCCACCTTGTGGGTGGACGTCCTACGCTGCGCTTTCCAGTTACGTGATTTCTCAATAATAAAGTTCTAATTACTGAAACCTTGTTTTCTAATGTCACATCCCACACCATGCTAAGTCCCTGATTGACAGCGTAAACTGTGACAAATGGATTCGGACTGAACACTAATCCAACTCATTTGTCACCATTACCGACTGAATCACTCACTTGCTTTTTAACTGGAAATACTTTGTATTGTAGTTATTATTGTTTTGACTTATTTTGTGGATGTACACTCATCGTTACTATGGTTTAAATATATTCAAGATATTGGCATGTGAGCAAACTACAACGAAATAGGTACCAAAGCAAAAACCATAGGTCACAGAAACTAAAGGGAGATGTGACAAGGGGGCGGGAACGGTTTCGCAGCAATATGCCCAAAAACAGAACACATTGCTGCAGACGTCATAATGTAAACAGTTCACATTGCTTGCGTAGTACCCTGTACTATTACTTATTCTGTGGTAGTACTAAAGATTATTCGAACGTTGAGTACTGATACCGCAGTGGATAATGAACACATATTTTGATTACTTTGTGTGTGTTTTTCTAATGCGATACTGAGTTTCGAACTCAGCGCATTAGTTGGCATCTCTCTATATCGTTATGGAAAAAACCAAAGTAGCCTTCCCATTCCCATCTAGTCTGGCCAGCGTGGTAAGTGCAGGCAAAATCCTTCCTATTGCCTCTGGTATATTAGACAAGGTCGTTCTTCTGCAGTGTATACCAAATGACCTGACGACAATGATGATGACGATGTAAGTATGTAAGGGTCTACATTATCTACAATACATCATTGGTTCCCAAACTTATTTGAGACGCGCCCCCTTTCGACCATACAAAAAGTTCCGATTATTTATTGGTCGTAACGAGCAGTCTGAAATGCATTATCTCAGCGGTCGCTTTTATACTTAAGTACACAGATGGCCCGCGCCCCCCTCTATAGGTCTTTGCGCCTACCCTGGGGGGGCGCGCCCCCCACTTTGGGAACCAATGGTCTACATGGATCGATTCATATTTTTAGTCCATCCATAAATTACCTAAAAGATCTCGTTTTACCGATGACGGCATTATGCACAGTTGCACACATAAGTACATCATAAGTTTGAATATGACGATTAAGCAGCAATTTATAGCTTTATGTGCCTAATCGTGCATTTTTGCGGTTTTACAAAAAAAAAAATTGCATATTATTTATTTTATTAATCAAAAGTTGACGTACAATGCACTACAAACTAGTTTTATTTAATTTAGATAGTGCAAATGAATCGCAGAACTCTACAAACAGCTTTTTATGCGGGAATGTGAAATCAGACAGATAGATTAGGATGATAAGTCAATATGCAGTCACAATATGGGCAATACGCATTTGTTTCGACAGAGCCGGATCAAGGGCAGAGGGACTTTGGGTCTGGAGTTGTGATTTAAAAGAAATATTAATTGATGTTCGTTCGTCAAATTACAATACATAACATTTGGAATCAATTGAATTAAAGTACTAATAGACCAGCGCAGGTGCATTGAAATAAACAGAAAATAGCCAACCAGATAGAGACGTCTAACGTTTTCCAGTGGTTGTAAAGCTGTTATTTATTAATTAAACCGAAAACTTGAATCAAACTTCACCATAGATTTAAATTTCGACAAGCCTCTCTAATTTCTGTCCTTAAATAAAATCATTCATTCATAATTCCTATAAATGCCCTGAAAGGCCCCCATTTAATCTCTACTACATGTAATTTCTACTTAGAAAGACAGAAAGAAACATTTATTACGATGAACATCATCAAAAGTGAACTAGCAGTCCCACCCTGTCGCAACAGCGATGCCCATCGCAATAGTACCCCACTCTTCATATGCCGTGGCCCACGGTGAGGGTGGCCACGATGCTTTTAGTGTGCCTGTGTGCCCCATGGTAAGTGGGAGACACAAGTAGACTGTGTAAAGTCCGGCCCTGTATTTTTATCAGTCCACTCGAGGTGCCCGGCGGCGTCAGAGCTTTGATTTGCCGTTATCTGAAGCACGCATTCCTACACCTGAACTTAATTTAGGTTTTTGGGCACTCCATGATTTATTATTGAGCCTTATCGCCTAACTATGATATATCTATGATAATGTTAGTAGATAGTACAACATACCTACACAGCCTGTATTTCTAAAAAAAACCGGCAAGAATAAGTGCCCATGGTCCACCCAGGTGAACTAAGCAGGTGGACCATGACCAAACACTGTTTTTTCCAGTCACTCTTCTATCGAGAGGCTTTTGTGGTTTACAAAAAATCATGACTTTTGTGTAACTGATAGTTAATCAGTAAGTTGGATTTCAAAGAGCACTTTTTACATAACCCAACACTTCTGAAACTTTGACCCTTTACCATTCCTTCAGCAGATAAGAAACAGCGCAAGAAGTGCAGACACTCTGAGTCAAAGTTTTTTGTTGACTAAGTATAACGTCCCTAAGGACGAAAGAGACAACCAATTTGGGCTCTGTTACTAGCCTGTCAAAACCATTTAATATGTATTTTGTAAGTTAAGAAGTCTTCACAGACGAAAGGAAATATTTAATGAGGATATTTTAAGAGACTGTGCCAAAGCCCACCTGTATTAAGAGACAATAATGGAAGTTCCCTTAATGGACAGAATAGTGTTGTAATTTTCAGCCGAAATACAATTTTTGACAAACATTCATTTATTTTCCAAGCAGGCTTTTAAAAAGCTCTTTTCTCTATTTTCCAGTAGGTATTAATACGACTATAACCCTAACAATACTCGTAAATAACTAAAGTTTTATTAGAGACAATCGATACAAAGTATTTAATACACATTTTAATTTATTTATTACTCTCGTATGAATATTTGAACATGGTCTATTGAAAGTATATTAGTGAACTGTGTAGGTAGAGGATTTAAAATGTTGTAAAAACACAATTTGTTGTTAGGTAATGAATTTACATGTCTTTGACCAACACTCATGTGTGTATGCAAAATACTATGTTAATTATTCTTTTTACAACACGTAGTCTTCAATGAATGATAATGACTCGGCTGAAAATGCCGAATGCTTCAGTAAATATGCTAATAGTCATCTTAAGTTGAATCAAAATATACAGACTTGTATTTGAGGGGAATTTACATAATTATCAGTTAATAATAAAAGGTCAATCAGGTCATTCATACTTAGCAATAGGCTGTAGCGGTCGCGCTTCAGTTTGTTGTGTTGAGATCTTGAAAAATTCTTGACTGGTTTATGTAAATCCCTAAGGCTATAAATAGTTAAGTACCTACCTACTAACAATACTTATACATTCTTAAATTTAATTATGAACCTTTATTATAAAGAATGTACCGGAATCTGTTATTTGAAATAACTAAAAACTTTATTTATCTATCAAATGTCTTTTCACTATGCGGGTTTAAATATCCTCCTGAGACCCAGACCCCTAAAAATTGTCGGATTGTCTTGAATTTTGGAAGGCAGGCTAAGTTTCATATGTACAACTAACAAAAAATGCGAAAAAAAATCTAGCCCCCCTACATACGCCAAAATGGGGGGTGTCACCAGTGACACTACGGGTTTCAAAGACATTAAAACGGGCTTGAATTAATTAATATTTTAAATACTTCAGGTATGGTAAAATAGGTGTTTTTAGTTTCAAATTGATCTGCAATTGTTTAGAATCATATAAGATTTACTTTTTAACAGCTTTTATTGAACTTGTTATTACAAACTTTAATTTAACTTGCAATAAATGTGAATGTATGTTTGAGTAAAATCTTGGAAGCTGAATTAGAGCTACTTCCTGCCAACCGATTGAGCTGAAATTTTGCATACACATGTAACTCAGATGAAACTTCAATATAATGAGGTCATGGAGCTGATCTGATGATGGAGACGGAAGGTAGCCATAGAAACTCTGTGACTAAACGATGTAACTCTGTCGAGTTTTGACTCATTTGATTGGTATTGACAAGTACTCTGGTCTTGGATGATATCCAGGGTCTGATCTGAGGATGGAGCATCAATTTTTTCATCATCTGTCTCATCATAGTTGCATAACATTGACTTGACGTTACCATCAGACAATCCTAAAAAGGACCATATTTCAAGTCACGAGTGCCCAAAGTGTCACCAGTGACACTCGAATTAATTGACGTAAATACTTATTACAATAGAAACATTTTAATAGCTTTATCGCAAAATCTGAGAGATATATTACCGTAGCACACAGAAAACACAAAACAATACCAAAAAACTTGTTTTGAATAATATTTTCTTTTCTTGGAATGTGTCATGTCGGCGGTCGTGCGAATTCAAAATTTCAATTAATGTTTACAAAATCAAAAACCCTTTCGTGCGAGGCATAGCAATTTTTTGGATATGTGACATATTCCAACGTTTCACACACTTTTATTAATTTTCATAAATACCAATAAATGGCGCTGTAAAAAAAATATATACTCAAGTGTCACGAGTGACACCGGGGGTCTCAGGAGGATATTATTTGGACATTTATAAATTAATTATTATACTTTTTGGGAGTTTAGTACCTAGCAAAAAATAGGTAATCTATCAAAGTCTGATTCCATAAATAATCATTTGGAACAAAGCAAAGATCAACAACTGCTTCTAAAGGACTAAAAATAATACTAGAATCTAGGTCCTGCAGCAACCCCAACGCTCAATCCCCTGCATCCCCTATTCATATTAATTAGGTGCAAAAGAAAATTACTTACCCGGCCACCATAAATGTATCCTAGTTCCAAAGCAACCAGCTGAGCCACATCCTCGTCCCCATCCACGACCACCGTCCACTCGTTGACGAACTGCTTGGTGTGTTCCATCCCATCGTGCACTCCGTGGTACTTATGCTCTCCTGGTACCCAAGCGTTAGATTCGTATGAAGAAAATGTTAGCGCGGCATTTAAATTAACTAGACAAATTAGGTAAAACAACATGTTTGTAAAAAAATCTGAATTGTTTTCGGTCTAACTTTTCATCTAGACTTTCCTCCAGTCTAGGGGACGTGTTTTTCACAGCCGGCGTGTCACCCAACTGAAGATGCCGCTACGTTCGCGCGCCATTTTCATTCATTTCCAATTTTCTATCGGAACAAGATTAATTTTCAGTTACATTGGACTTAAACGGCTCTGTACCTAAATTAGCGTAAGCAATTCGAGTTATTTTCAAATTAAATTCGACCTTCGCAAATGTAAAAACATTAAATAATGGAATATTTAAATAGCGTTAGTAATCATGTCACCTGTCTGGTTTACGTTAAAGTAGGTAAACTGCAAAAACTTTGACTTCGGCGAATTTTAATTACATTATGATTCTGGAATAATACCCAGTGGGGAAAAGAAGAGCTTTATTCATATGAGAGACAGAATTTTCAGAATTTGATCCGTAGAACATTTATTTGACGAGTGTGGCTCTTACACGCAAATATTTATGTACATTCATATACCTACATGTAAACTTTTGATATTTCGGTGACACTTTGAGCAAAATGTTGCATTTGTAAAAGTATAATAATAAAATTAACAAAAAACTAATTTAGTTACTCTCTCGACTATTATAATTGATGCGACAGTAGAATAGGTCAACGACCCATGCTTATTTGAAAAATAAAATCTGTTTTTCATGTTCACTCAGTCGATCACTGCTCGTACTAATTTGAAAAGAATAAACGGAAAGTAATACCTACCTTAATATTAAGTTTTTGTGCCTTTGTAGAGACTTCCATTGGTGTAAATGTGAGAAACATTTTATTTTTGGAGCTGTTTCGAGCTTGGTTCAAACCGATGAATAAATTAGGTATTTATTTTACCTTGTTAGATATCGATTGGTTAGTTACTTTGAAACAAGGCACAGTTTTGGTATTTTGTGACGCAGTAGGGTAGTTATGTAAAGTCTTTGAGTTATATGCGCATAATCTGAACAGAGCCCAATAAATACCTCGTCAGTCATAAGTTCTGTCCTGTAATCATCGTCATCTTCAGGTCAGTCGCAACTGCAGGAGGTTTTAACAAATAAATAAATTTAAAATTGAATTTGAGGAAGATCCTCTCTAATAAGCTAAAGAGAAATATAGAACTTTGCTTTCTCTCTTGTATTATTTTATGTACTTTGATTTCAAAGAATAATTATCGCATACGAATTATTGCGAGCTTTGACGTCATCCAGTACAAAACTTTCTGAACTAGAGCCGTATTCGAAATCGAATCTTTTATCAAGGGGACATGGTTCAAATTCGAGGAGAAATATTTTCATTATCTAACGGAAACTGTAATATGATAAAGTGGAGTATATTAATATTATTAATCAATGAACTTGCAACACTGCGGCCTACTTCACTTTCTGTTTAATTAAACTCATAAATTTTCTCTGATTTTAACACTTTTTTGTTAAATTGGTAAATACGGACAATAGCATAAAGGTAAACACTAGGATCTTGTAATAGAAAAAATACTCAGCCTGACGTTCTGCTCAATTTTACCATTTACACGATCGAAATCGGTAAAGTCAAGCAATACTGTAACTCAATAATATAAATGGTTGAACTGAAACAAGGAAAAGACCTAGAATCCAGTATTTCTTCTGTCTGGATCGAGAGACTAATTCAATAATTTGATCATGAAGTGCAGGAGAAAAGCTTCTTCTGGCCAAATCGTCATAAACTTAAAGTCTACATAATATAATAGTACATAATCGTAAATCCTTTTCAGGGCTCTAGTATGTCCCAATAAAGCTAGATTGCTATGCTACCTCAGGGAAAACATAATGGACAGTGTACTTAAATTACCAGATAATCTATTTGACAGTTCTGACAGCCACCACCTCTAAACTGCAACTACATACTCGTAAAAACTACAAGCGCTTCCGCCATTATTTTTAGGCGCCATTGCACAAGAGTGTGTTAGTGTGCCGGCGCGGGCGCAGTCGTAAACAGACGTTATAGCGGGCGGGGGCCACACGATTAATGAAGTTTGATAAAAAAAGGAAAAAGAAAATAATATTAGCAATTAAAAAAAACGCATTCACAACACTCATAAATTAGGGATTGGGGAAGAACGAGCAATCATTGAAAACACTTCTAAAAATAACTAAACTCTGACATTTTCTAAACCTCTACTGCTCTTTGTTTTACTCTACTTGTAATATTCTTGAAGCCCATCAAGACGCATTTAAAGACCCCGTTTCCACTTGCTCCTACTCTGTTCACCTACTCGTAGGAGCACGAGGACCAATATGTCCTTATGCTCCTTCCAGTAGGACCATAAGGATATGTATATCCTCGTGCTCCTACTAATGAACGGTCAAGTATCAGCTCTGAACAAAGAAGTCCAAAGAAATGTTACTTATCTTCATATAAGGTTCCGATAGGAGCATAAGGACATAATATTGGTCCTCGTACTCCTACCAGTAGGAGAACAGAGTAGGAGCAAGTGGAAACGGGGTTTAAAGATATTAGTTAAAATTATTTACTGGTACCTTAGAGGTAAATCTTAGAGGTAATTTAGGTAGTTCCTCTGTGGTTGAAGATTCAAGGTGAAGCTCATTTCCACCTTCGGCCTGATAATTATTCATCAGGTGAGAAGATGGCCAAGAGTTTGGTTGTGGTTAAAAGAAATAAGTATAAACCGAAGTATAAAAGAAGTCTCTGTACATTATGAAAAGTTGGACACCTCGTGCATTAAACGAATCGTCCCTGAAGTCCAAAATTATCGACTACCCTACGCAATACTGGACGAAGGCTATTTTTATTTTAGCATTGGTAATTTACACTCCATCGATATCTATTTTCTGCACTACTGAAGTATGAGTAACATTCATAAGAATCCACAAGTCTACTGGGAATATCGTGTGTGTGAGTAATGTATGAAGTACTCGTACTAAACCAAACCACAAAAAGGGATATTAAATACAAATACAATGATATTTTATTCAGTACCTACTTAGGTACTTTCTTAAGCCTACACGTCCCAAATAGCTTGCCCTACCACCACTTCGGGACAACATATAGGCTGGTGCTGAAAAGAAGTGGTGGAAGAAACTCAGTCACCTTTATCAGTCTCTTTTTCAATCATATTTAAAAAGGCACATGACGTTATACCTGTATTATATTATTTGTTATATTGTGTTATATTATATCTGTATCTTTTCCTAATATGTAAACTTATCATTGTTATCACAGCCTTTTACTTCCGTTATAAACAAAAGCATAAATATCCCTTGTTGATAAGGATAGCGATTGCGACTTAGGCTGAGTTGCACCACCTAACTTTAACCGTAACTATAACGATAACCGGTGCTTTTCGTATGAGTTTGACAGATTTTTGACGTCTGTTAAAGTAAGATGATACGAAGATTTTCAAAGTCAAAGTTTTTATCTAGGACTTAGGCCTTTTCCAGGGCGCATATAATACACGTCCCAAATATAGCTTACCCTACCACCACTTCGGGACAACATATGGGCTGGTGCTAAGAAGAAGTGGCGGAAGAAACAACTTACATAAACGTACTTAATTTGTATGTAAAAGTCTAAGATCTTCCTGCAAATAATGCACAAACAAAAAATTTTGTTATGGATCAAACACATTAAGTACGTAATTATTTCCCTTTTTCCACAAGACAATCTGCTGGTTTGTAATAAAATAAAGTCTCCTATGACCCAGAGCTTTTAAATGGCCGTTATCTATTTATCTACACAATAAACCTACACTAACAGACAAAGGCATTCCTTACTAATAAATATTAACGAGGCACCACCAGTACGCCTGTTGAATCAGATGCGTTTGTGCACTTGCACTGGCTACTTAATTAATACTAGCTGCATTACGCACTGATTACGATGCAGCTGGGCAGCGGATTCGTTCGACGATATACAGGGTGTCCGAATAATTATGTTTCGTTTAAACACTGTGGTTTTTTTGTGTAAGACAAGGCAGGTATTTAATCGCAATTGCACCTGGTGTTAAGTGAGTCTAGGATGATATGGTGGTTGTTTCTTGGAGAAGTACTGCCTTGCCTTCAAGAGGATACCAAGTTTTTGGCAGCAGTTTTCGCTATGGATTCGAAAATTTCGTTATGGTTTACTTTGTGATTTCTTGAAGGAACCTTTAATGCAATTATTTACTTTGACTTCTTTGCCTATTCGAAATTCATAGGAATCGAAATTTCTTCTCACCTCTCTTTTCTCACTCCATGGTGTTTTTAAATCGCGTTAAATAAATCTGCTGAATCGGTGAATTTCATAGTCTTTCCACTATGTGAGATTGAAGTTAGTAGTTACCCACGAGGGGTACTACGAGTATTCTATTTCAAATTAATCTCATGCAAAGAACGGCATTTTGATTTGAGATACTGGAACGTAAAGATTAATAAGTAATTTGACTTTCAAAAGTAAACCTTTGCTGAAAGAATCGCCATAAAACAACACATTTGTGGTGTTTATTTAACGTGCAACAGCCATCTTTTTCTAAAGTAATAAAAATCTCAAATTTAAACTATGCAGGCATGAACAATATGAACATGAACTCTGTTGTATTGGTAAAGGAACACATCCTGTATTACAATACGCTGTCAAAGCACAGTTGCGCGGGCGCAGCGCTCAGTCGCGATGCGTGCGCCGCCCGGCCCCGTGGCCTGCCTGTTGGTGGGCGCCGTCCTAGCGCACGCCGCCCTAGGGCACGCCGCCCTAGGCACACTAGCCGCCCCAGGGTACCACCCCGAGGACGTGGCTACGACTTCGTACGAAGAGGCGATTGATGTGTGAGTGGGTGTGCAGTGTTTTTTAATATTTTATGTTCGTGATATTTTTTTTATGTTGAAGATCAATAAAAGTGTGCATATTCCATGGGATAATTACTGTGGGTATCGTAATTATTTGCAATAATGGTGGAAGATACATTTTAGTATTAGTCAATACCAAATAGGAAGAATTTGGAAAAACTTTAAGGAAGATTAGAAGTTATACAGTACCATTTACGTCCTACATCGCTCCTTTGAGTCCCGCATGATGAAAACACAGGCTTTTGTTTGAGTCATAAATAATGCAAATGTTATTACATTTCAAACGGGATCTTGGTTAATGAATTAAACTCGATCGATAATTTGAAAATAAAAAACTTAGTTCACTATCTATCGCTGCTGTTTTCATAGCAAACGATATGCTATTTCCATAGTAAACGATATGTTACTATATAGGTCAGTATAGTTGGTATAGTGGCGATCAAATGTTAGTTTATCGGCTATCACTCAACTCTGACTTCGTAGAAATGTGGCCAAGGACGATGAATCACTATCAATCGGTTTCTTCCTAAGATCCCACAACTTTTTTAAAGCAGTTGAACGTTGAACAGGAATTCGTTATGCGTTTTTGTAAATTCAAGTTCTATAGATGACTGATGTAGGATGAATGAAAGACAAATCGATAGCAATTTTAATTCAACATTAATTTTAATTTGATCATCTCTATAGTAAGATGAGCAATCTTGCCTGTAGCTAATCAAATACATCAAAAGCTTAGCAACGCGGATATTTTGGTCCAGAAAGCTGTATCCTGTCCCGTGCATATGCCAAGCAGTAAAATTACACTAAATTATTACAAAATTAATGTGCATCTTAATTAATCCAAGACGTTTACTATATTTACAAGGGTACGGTAAAATAAACAATATCAATAATAATAAATGTTTCCTTCGTAGTGTTGACTTGTTCTTGCTGGCTCTAGATAAAGCTTTTCGATTTAAAGAATAAGTAGTCAGCAGCACTCATCAAATCCTCCTTAGTGCAGTTGCTTGGGCACTCAGGGTACGACATCAGGTGCTTCATCGGCTGGGGAACAAAACCGCACCTGCACTCCGTGTTGTCCAAGAATCCCCACCTGACCAAATTGTCCTTACTACGGCCAACCTGCGTCCGAAGTGCATTTAAAGACTTCCAGGTAAGCCAGGGGAGCTCATGTCCAGGTGGAGGACTCTCAGACATAGGGACAAAAGGACAGGGGAGATCAGCTCTCTCGCGCCATAACCTGCATCTCTCTTTTGACCGATCGTCATGAAGGAGAGGGGACACACTTTTTACGAAATTGCTTCGGCTTTTTAGCCTTTGAGGCACAGGGTCAGGCTCATTCATTAAATTACGATTTCTACAACCAAACAAGAACTTCCTATCAACTTTATCGAACGACACAAAAATAAGTGCAAAGGTCAATGACAGCTCGATTACCGAGAACAAAATGCATTCATACCGTACAATCGCGGGTGCTTGTGTGAAATATCGCACGCGGACAGTCGATCTCTTTCAAGATATGCTCCAGTGTTCATAATGTAATCGTTGTTCTTTCTGCTGAAAGCACAAGTTGGAAAAACTATCTTAGAAAATATATCAGTCAAGCGAAGCTCTGTATGAGTAAGCGATGATGGAGTAGGATAGAGCGAATTTCTAAGTCATCGCCGGGGTTAAGTTACCCCAGAATGGTCTGGTGCCCGCCAAGGATTTTGGGCTATGATACCAAGCAATGGGGAATCGTGATATGTCAGGAGCCAGGCCCTCCCTGAAAAATTAAGCTTGTACGACGATGCTTATTCTCGGAGATTCAATTCCAAAATGTGTTGGTAAGCGCATAACTCAGCAACGCCTGGACCAATTTACCTACCATTCTTTTTTTTTTAATGTTCGTTGAAGTCCAAGGATGGTTTTTACGGCGAGATTTGCAAAATTTAACCCCTAAGGAGGTAAAACGGGGTCCACGCGTACAAAGTCGCGGGCGGCCGCTAGTTTTACTAACTAAATGGCCAAGCAGGCCAAGTATAGGCGTGCAGAACCTAAATTGATGATCTTGAACCTCATTGATGTCACTTCTTTATTTTGAAACCATGATAATATGCTACCTACTACATGTTATAATTAAGTAGGTCTGATGTCACTTATCAAAATATAGTACGATGTGGCGTCTGATAACATAAAAGTTCCCTGAAGTTTGCGGAGTATAAGATTGCGTAAACTTAATTACGCCTAGCTAATTAAAAGAGACGACTATAATTTATTTTAATTTACGAGGTATCGTAAATATAGAAAATGAGAAGACATGCTCAAATAACTCGTGGAAATTTCCTAGATTCCTATGTCAATAAAGGTAGTAGTTGGGGCAGAAAAGTTCTCGAGTGGCGACCACTGGCTGGAAGACGTAGCGTGGGCAGGCCTCCTACTAGGTGGACCGACGATCTGGTAAAGGTCGCGGGAAGAGCCTGGATGCGGGCAGCGCAGGACCGTGCATTGTGGGAAACCTTGGAAGAGGCCTTTGTCCAGCAGTGGACGTCATTTGGCTGAAACGAACGAACGAACGAAAGGTAGTAAGTACGTACTCATAGGTACGCTAACAATCAATATTGATACCTTAAAGTAATTGGACAATAAAAACATGAAGTGGTAGGTTACAAATACATATTACATACCTATAATAAATGTGAAAGTGACACCTCAATGTCTATTAAATTATTATCAGCATCGTCGGGTATTTGATTATTCTCCACTGCAGGAGAACGACTTTTCTAATTTATTAGGCAAATGGAGGATTTGGCCTGCATTCACCACTAATCAGACGGGTTAAGGAATTCCGATATTCGCATATTTTGTCAGAACTTCACAGCAATACTTTCTGTAACTAACAGCGGGCGAAGTTACGGACAAAAGCGAACATTTGAATATGCAACTATAAGCCTTAGAGCCCTATCTATAACATGCTTATTACATTGCAGGCTGGACTACCGGACCGTGTGCCCTACAGACCAGGTCCTGCGCACGAGGGACACCTGTCAACTGAACGGGGCCGAAGTCCCCTGCATCAGACTACGGTGCTGTGACACACACAGATATGTTTCTGGGAGGTAAGTGTGGTTAATAGTTCCAGACATTTATCATTTGTGTGTCTCCTATCTAATCGTAGTGGAACAGACTCTACTTAATACACGTGAATTAAAATGCTCCTTTGAATAAGGCGATAATACTTTTATAGACGCCTATAATTCAGCCGAAGATGGCTGTATGCTGCGTATTTAGCGATTCCTTTGAATGAATTCAGCTTATTTGTCTTTGGATTTGAATCAAAATCCAATGTTCACATCTGCCTCAGCAATTTTGATATAATTGCTAAATAATAGACTACAATAATGAACAAAAGGCGTAACGATGTGATTCACCTACAAGTTACAACGTGCCGTATCTTTCTATCGCGTACCTAGATCGGCTTCTTAAGATACGGCGGGGTCACAGAATAAATATATGGAAAGTAGGGTCACCAATCTCACGAGTCGAGCGACAACTTATACCTAGTCATACACCTCCTGAAAACGGGAAATTCCAATTTTCCAGAGTGACACCCACCTGGTATTACCTCTCCCGAACCCGCCAGCGTGGGAACTCGGGAGTGTAGGCCAAATGGCAATGCCAGATTTTGTATGGAAGGTGGCGTCTTTTTTTTTTCGCGCGGCCATTGACCAAACATAGTGATAGGGGAGAGGGGGGCAGCTTTGAACAATTTTCATACTTTATTAAATATCTTCCAAATTTGAACGATTTCATTATTTTTTTCTTCCTAGTTAGAGGTCATGGTTATCACACAACAAAATAATGATGTTCTTCTTAATTATTCATGAACGCTTATTAAGATATTTAGATTTTTGCACAGACCTGTAAACGTTCAAAACTGCCCCGTAGTCGGGGCAGCCTTGAACACGCCTGGGGCAGTTTTGAATTAGTATTTTTTTCAATGAAATAAAACTGAATATTTATGAATGTGTATTTTTAAAATAATTAATAAACAAAATTTTAAATGATCAGTGTCATTTGGGATCAATTTAACATGTTTATTTTATATTACATCACTCTGTACAAAGTAACACAAAACTTAGGGATATTATTAAAAAAAAGTAAATATAAGATATATCAATTAACTAAATACTAATAAACTTTCTATTTAATGACACATCAAAGACAAAACTGCATAATTTAAAAAATATCAATCAACTACTAAAACTAGCTTTTGCCCGGACTTCACCCAGCTTGAAATTTTATCTGTCACAGTAAAGCAATCTGCTTATTTTTTATGTAAAAACCTTCTACGAAGTATTAGAAAACTTAAGGTTTCATAATACTACTTAAAAAAGAAAATTTATAAAGTTCAAAGGTGCCCCAACCATTTCGTTCAAAGCTGCCCCATGGGTATATTTCCAGAAAAAAACATAAATTTAATAACGGAACATACTTTTATATCGCAATTTCTTATCAAATCTTCATTGAAACTATTTAAACTTCCATATAGTAAACAAACCACTCACTATTTTATAAAACTACGTCCACAAAATCCTTAGAACCAAAATAAAAAAGTGCGAAATTGGCAGTCAAAAACAAAAAACCACTTTTGCCGGTTAACCTACAGTTAGATATTAAAAATGAGATGTGACGGCTATGCGCATCAGTGCTGGCAATATAAATTATGATTTATACCATTGTAGCCTAAACCAGTGATTTTTAAATTCATTTGTTCTAAGCTGCCCCTGTCCAAAGCTGCCCCCCTCTCCCCTACTACCTAATGTAACATGTCACCATTTTACCTATGATTCACAATAAATGATTTTGTATTTGTATTTGTATTTGCTATTTTTTTATTGCGCTGATTCTACTCCACACTGATGTCTGGAGCCTTTAATGGATGGTATTGTTTGTTTATACATACAATGTCACTATTTTGTTGCAATTTCTTACAAAACTTGCGCGCAAAAAGCAAATCTAGTATGTAAATCATCAAACTTCTAACGCTCGTAACTCAGTTCAGACTGAGTTTAGAGGTATACCTACATGTCATAGTAAGTTTGGTTTATTTTACTATTTTGTATCCAAAAAACATGGTATGGTCGATGGCCGCGCGAAAAAAAAAAGACGCCAATTTCCGGCATTGTCTTTTCCAATTTCCTCTGATCCCCAAGTCCGTTGATTGAAGCTTGAGCAACTGTGCGAGGTTGATTACGATGATGATGACGGTGTTGCCGTATATCCCAGATGTACCTGTCCCCAAGTCGATGGATGATGGATTCTTGCAGCCTCCATTTGTGTAAGCAGGGCTGTTTATGGTGTTGCCATATTCCAGATGCATCCCAACTCGATGGATCCATGCAGCCTTCGCCTGTGCGAGTAGGGCTGATTACGATGATGATGGTGTTACCATATTTCAGAGGTATCCCCAACTCGATGGATCCATGCAGTCTCCGCCTGTGCGAACAGGGCTGATTATGGTGGTGCTGGTGTTGCCATATTACAGATGCATCCCCAATTCGATGGATCCATGCAGCCTCCGTCTATGCGAGCAGGGCTGATTATGATGATGAAGGTGTTGCTATATTCCAGATGCATCCCCAACTCGATGGATCATTGCAGCCTCCGCCTGTGCAAGCAAGGCTGATTATGTTGGTGTTGCCATATTTCAGATGCATCCCCAATTCGATGGATCCTTGCAGCCAGCGCCTATGCGAGCAGGGCTGATCATGGTGGTGTTGCCATATTTCAGATGCATCCCGAACTCGATGGACCCATGCAGTCTCCGCCTGTGCGAGCAGGCGTGCGAGGTGCGCGGCGAGCGGCTCTGGTGCTCCTGCCACAAAGGCTTCCAATTCCACGAGGCCAACTACTTGAAGAAGCAGCAGCCTTACTGCGTTGGTATGTTACTGGTCTTTTTCAGGCACCGTGTCCATCATTTCAGCCACAGGACGTCCACTGCTGAACATAGGCCTCCCCCAATGACTTCCACATCGCACGGTTGGTAGCGGCCTGCATTCCTGCTTTTATCAGGTCGTGGGTCCACCTTGTGGGTGGACGTCGCACCGTGTCCAAAAGGTATCAAAGGAAAGCGGAGGATTTAATAGGGATATTAATGAAATCTTGCGCTGTTTATTAGCTAGCCGTCGTCTTTCGAGACCCCCATACAAAAGACCGCTACCAACCGGGCAACATGGAAAGCATTGGGGGAGGCCTATGTTTAGCAGTGGACGTCCTATGGCTGAAATGATGATGATACAAAAGACGTGTTTAGGCAGCGACAGACGCGTTTTGCGGCTCACAGTGTCAGGATTATGTGTGACCTCAGTTGTTTTAACTCAAACAATTGAACAGAAGAGTTAGCAATCATACTAGTCTTTTATTTTTATTGCTACTGATCTAAAGAAATGAACTTAAGTTCAAAGACTTACTTTAATTTACTTGGTAGCCAGAAATGTTTTCAAACAACATGTCTACACTAAGCACGCCCTTATGTAAACTTCCGCGATTCGTGCATTCGCCTAAAATAAACAGCTTTAAGCTGAGCTTGAAATGTTTATCTAAAGCTACGATCCTTGGAATTAGCTCCAGATAAATCAAATCTGTTGGTTTATTAACTAACTCCTAGTAGGGGGTAGATTTAGTTTTACATTCACGATTTTCGGTATTGATTACTCATAATACTATTGTCACTGAACAAAATGGAATCAAATACAATATAGGGGACTTTGAAACATTTTTATCAGGCAGGCAAAGCTACAGCTTTCTTGTGGGTACAAGTCTAGGCAATTGCCTGCTGTTTTAAGTGAATAAATATGCAATAGTTTTCAGTTTTGATAAAACATCAGCTACTACCAAGGACCGAAACCTAACACCCCACATTCTGACATGTTTGGAGTTTTGGACTTAACTCAATGTTTCTTTTTTTTAATGACCAGTCTTTATAAAAGCTTGCAATATTGAAAAAAACAACATTGCACAGACGTAGACGAGTGCGCCACAGACAACGGCGGCTGCGAGCAGCGCTGCGTTAACGACATCGGCGGCCATCACTGCGCGTGCGCCGTTCCGCTCACGCTCGCGCGGGACGGACGCGCCTGCGAGCGGCCCGTGCCTATCGTTATACCAGTGAGTCTACCCCTCAGACCATAGAAGGGACAACATGTCCTCAGTACGACTGAATCGCGACTAACCAGTAGGCCTAAGATGCACGCCGTGATAACTTTTATCGACGTCAATTTGTATGGGCAAAATCGATAAAATGGCGTGATAACCGCCTATCACGGTGCGCATCTTAGGCCTACTGGCTTTGCGGGCGATGTTCGTTTCTGGGCATATAGCGGAGTCACGCACCACGCCCTCGTTTCATATCTATTCCCTTCTATGATCTGAGGTCTACTCTTACACTGATGCCTTAGACAGTGGTTCGTAAAGGTGATGGACGTTGGGGCAGAAAACGGCCCGGAAGACGTGGGCAAGCCTTCAACTAGCCTCAGAATGACGTCCAAAGCTAGATAAAGGCCTCCCCCCAAGGATTTCCACAACTACCGGTCCTGCGCTAGCCGCATCCTGGTACTTCCCGCGACCTTCACAAGATCTTCGGTGCACCTAGTGGGAGGCCTGTCTACACTACGTCTTTCGACCAGTGGTCGACACTAGCAGAATTGATCCCTATATTCTGAGATGAGAAGACAACAATTCTGAAAAAAAGTCCTGAAAAAATAATAGTTTTATTTTATTTTCTTTGAAACTCACCACGTGTAGGACATATCATATCCTTTTCCATTAACTTCTAGCAGCAGAGCACTCCATCTGGATTGTTCATCACAATTTGGCAGCAAAACTATTTCTACTCATCATTTGTTGTAACTTCTTTTGCTTCCACTTTCTCAGGAACCACTGCCACTGATCCGGGCCTCATCCAGGTGCTACGCCCCTTGTGACACGGTATCCTGGCTCTCCAGGAGGGTGAAGCAGCTAAGCGACCAGCTCCGCACAACCGAGGAGGCCTTGAAGAAGATTATGGAACACCCTATGTTGAAGGAAGGTGGGTAATTCAGCTGCACGATGCATATTTCATCATTAAAAAGGATTTGCACTCTACGAGAAAAAACGAGTTCTAGTAATAGGCACCTACTAATTTTCAGAATGATGACACTGGAAAACCTTCTTCTGGTCGTGTCGGCAACAAACCTATACAGTGTCAGCCCAAAATTTTGCTGCAAGAGTGGCTAATCATTTGATAACATGCTAATCATCTGATACTATGAAAACCATACTCTTGTAACATTGCTCTTTCTTGTTGAACGAGCAAACAGTTACAAACGCCACCAACAGATGGTGTTGTTTGTATTTTAGCTCGCGGTTCGTAAAATAACTGGTATATACAGCATATTTTTTATCATTACTGAATATTAGATATGAAATTGGGGGGGAGGTCTGTGTTCGGCTGTGGACGTCCTGTAGCTGAAATGAAGATGAATGTGAAATGCACTTTTCAGACGGCGATAGATTTGCAGAGGGTACAATGACGTACAGAGTGCTGGACGCCACTGCGCCGCTTGAAGGAGGATACTGCCGATGTGAAAGAGGTCCGAGGGTTGGTAAATATGAATAAGAAAGACGAAAACGTATTCCAATACCATTGATTTTTTATATGAAGAAAAAGGAAACTTGTTACAAAATGAATAGATATCCAATGTACCTATAGTGATTAAAATTCAACTTTAAATTGTACTGGCAAATGGCACTTATACATGTCCCAAATATAGCTTGCCCTACCACCACTTCGGGACAACATATGGGCTGGTGCTGAGAAGTGGCGGAAGAAACTAAGTCACCTTATGATGTTATCCCGAAGAATCATGTGGGATAGTACTTTTTTTCTTAGGGTAAGCTATATTACGGAATAACACAGGTCCCGACTGGTACTGATAAGTACCAGAAGAAAAGAAACCTAACATTTAGTCAATGGAAAAAACCATTTATTGCTGTCAATACGGCTCGTTTTATGTACTAAATCAAGAATATGTGTAACCGTTTCAGGGTCCCGCTGGAGCGCCAGGCATGGAGGGCCCCAAAGGCGACGCCGGGCCCCGGGGCCCACGAGGGGCTCGGGGCCCTCAAGGTTCCCTGGATCTGATGCTGCTACTGCTAGCTGATGTACGGCATGACATTAGGAACTTAGAGGCGAAGGTTTACAAGGATGGAGAACAGTAAGTATGATTTATCTACAAAGTACTTCAGATTTGAAAATATGTACTGTAACGTCTAATGCCGTTTCTGTGTAATTTTATCCTGATTACTAGTTATAGAAAGAGTTAAGGAATTGACCTTCTATAGGTAGCAATTCATACTAAACTAGGCGAACTAGGATTTACGCCATGATAACATATTTTATCGAGGCATCAGTTGGAGAAAAAATGTCTGTGTCGATTATATCATGGTGCACATCGTAGCCCTGCAGAGGCTTTTGATGATCGTTTCCACGATCTGAAGTTTCACATCTTGTGTTCATATGAAATAGCCTCATGGTCATGACATTGTATATCATTCCAGGCCAGAACGCTTCAACCTGCAGAAAGCTTGGCGGCACCAGCGCAAGCAGGAACGCTTGGAGCGCGAGAAAAGTACTGAACAAGACCTGGAGGCCTACACAGCGCCGCCACTCGTCAAGGAGGTAGCGACCGTGGTCATCACACCGCAAGGTACTTTTCACTTTATCATTATTTCAACCACAGGACGTCCGTCCTCCACTGCTGAACTGCCTACCCCAATGATTTTGAGATTGGCCAGTAGACAGCCTTAAGATTTGTATGGACTTAGCTGAGCGTGATATCATTTTATATGCGCCTTTTTTCCGTCGGGAAGTTCTTTGTGCATATTCACTGGCCTATGAGGACGACCAGTGGGTTATGTAGGACTCTGGCGGCCAGATTCTACTTACTAAAGGCCGAAGGCGGGGGGAGGGGGGCCTATCCACTAAAACCCGGCGGTGTTCACCGGAGCTCAATGAAACGGAGTCGCGAGTTATTGTACTTTGACATTCGTCCGCAGCACACTTCTGAACTACCTCCCCCAATAATGTTATCCAGACTGACCAGTAGCTTCCTATAGGCTTCAAGATTTCTATGGAATTAGCTGAGCGTGACGTTATATTACACGCGCCTATACTTCTAGTATGAAATGCTGCGTGTGCATGTGAAGTTACGTCACGAGTCAAGTAGCTCGCTTCACGTATTAGTTTATTTGACGTAGACATACTAGCTCGATTGACGTAGACATACTAGCTCGATTGACGTAGACATACTAACTCGCCGTCGATGTGCTAGCTAGCTTGACATAGACTTATAGGCCAGTAGAATTAAACACAAAAATTGATTAAATCGGAAATAATTCCTACAAAAGATTTTTTTGCTTTAATGGCTTCATTGGTTGCCCATTAAGACTCTCCTAAGTTTTCGACTTCGACGGAGTTGTGCTTAAGTGGTGGGGGCCCCCGAAAGCGGCGTTTTTTCGGTCTTCCGGTTATACCGCGTAAAGGACTTACCCTATCGAAAAGTGGTCTTCATGACGGTTAAAGGGCACTTAATCCTGCATTGAATAAGACCAAATTCATATGTTTTGGACAAACCGTTCTCGCGCTAAAGTTCGGCAAAGTAGAAAATATACGTATAATTAATGACCCTCTCCACGTCCAATGGCTTGTTACCGGGTGTGTAATGTATGATATAACTACATATCATATAATACTTAGAGGATATAACATCAAATTATATAAAATCATTTAATATAATAATCATTTACTATAATAAACGAATAATATAATTTTAAAACGAATAATTTTTAGACAAATAACTTACAACTGATATAAAATGGTTTGATATAATGAATATTTTCTATAAAACTTACAACGTATACTATTTAAAACAAATAACATTCAAATCATATAAAAATAAAATGTCGAACAATCAAATGAGATAAAATTCTTTTCCTATAAAACTTAAATCATATAACATTAATTTTATATAAAGTTCAATTGTTATAATAAGTATTGCATGCAGCAAGCAAGCAAGCCAACAAGCAAGCAAGCTAGCAAACGAGCAAGCAAGCAAGCGAGCAAGCAAGCAACCTGGCAAGCAAGCAGGCAAGCAAGCTAGCAAGCAAGCTAGCAAGCAAGCTAGCAAGCAAGCTAGCAAGCAGGCAAGCAAGCAGGCAAGCAAGCAGGCAAGCAAGCAGGCAAGCAAGCAAGCAAGCAGGCAAGCAAGCAAGCAAGCAAGCAAGCAAACAAGCAAGCAAGCAAGCAGGCATGCAGGCATGCAGCATGCAAATTTGACTAAAAACTTGAGACTTCTGTCACGGCTCCGGCACTGCGGGGCTCTGGCGGTCCCTCGCGTGCTAATCGTCGCAGATGGCTTTCGCTCGACACCGAGTCTTCGGCTTGCTGGCCGGCTTCGCCGGCCAGCCTCAGCCGCGGCGCCTCGCTTCCAGCCACCTGCTCCTCAGCCCGCGGGCCGCCTCGCCCCTCCGTGCCTACGCGCTTCTAAATTACACTCTAGGGGTAGGGCCGACAAGACTACGTGGAGTCGGTTTCACGGCGATTCGTTTTTGTCACTAAAGTCATTTATAAGTCAAGCTAAAGAAGAACACTAAAAGTTATATCTATCAGAAATTATATCAATTAAAGAGTATACCAAATAGTCGTTATAACAAATAATATTTATTTTATGTAATGGTTATATGAAATATTATTTATATTAAACAAAATTACATCAAATGAGTCTTAGATTAAGTAAGGTTTATACCAATTGTCTTTATGCGTTATGATTGGTATATGAAATGACATTATTAGAAATGATTTATTATATGAAGTAAACATTATATGTTAAAAAATTATATCAAGTGTTATTATAACATACGTTTATTATACAATATGAACGTTATTGAAATGAATTTATATCATATAAACTTATATAAACTGTCACGCACCCCTTGTTACCCACATGCTTCCAAGCCTTGTAAAGGGTCGCCTTAACCAGTGTAACCCTAACAAGGCTCACGAGTTTGATTCGCTTATCCTTGTTCGTCCCAGCCGTTCCTTAACTGCGGTTGCTGCACCTCTTCCTGACACTCTCCTGAACGACTCTGTGTTACCTAATGTGGCTGCCTCTCTTCCTTGTACCCTCCTGTACGATTGCATTGCTTAGCTATATGCCTGGTCCAAGGTTCGACGCCACAAAATCAACTTTGTATGCGTGAAAATAGTTTAAATACTATTTTCCGTGCTTGCAACATTTTTCTTTACTGCTTCGCCTCTATTAGTCGTAGAGTGATTGTATATATCCTATAGCCTTCCTCAATGTATGAGCTATTCAACACAAAAATAATGATTTCAATCAAACTAGTAATTCTTAAGATTAGCGCGTTCAAACAAACAAACAAAAAACTCTTCAGCGTTTTAATATGAACTTGTTGTTGTTGATTTTTGGTGTCGAACCTTAGACCAGGCATACGGCTAGGCAACGTAGTCATGCAGGAGGATACAAGGAAGAGGGGCAGCCACAGTAGGTAACACAGAGTCGTTCAGGTGAGTGCCAGGAAGAGGTGCAGCAACCGCAGTTAAGGAACGGCTGGGACGAACAAGGATAGGCGCATCAAGCTCGTAAGCCTTGATAGGGTTACACTGGTTGAGGTGGCCCTTTTCAAGACTTGGAAGCCTGTGGGTAACAAACCATTGGACGTGGAGAGGGTCATTAATTATACGTATATTTTCTACTTTGCCGAACTTTAGCGCGAGAACGGTTTGTCCAAAACATATGAATTTGGTCTTATTCAATGCAGGATTAAGTGCCCTTCAACCGTCATGAAGACCACTTTTTGATAGGGTAAGTCCTTTACGCGGTATAACCGGAAAACCGAAAAAATGCCTCTTTCGGGGGCCCCCGCCACTTAAGCACAACTCCGTCGAAGTCGAAAACTTAGGAGAGTCTTAATGGGCAACCAATGAAGCCATTAAAACAATAAAATCTTTTGTAGGAATTATTTCCGATTTAAAAGCTAATTCTACTGGACTATTACTACAAATTGTCATCTTTTTGATTTTGCAGGTCAAACGGGTGACCTCTTCCGCACTGACGGCACCACCGACTGGTCCCTTGTGAAGGGAGAGACTGAACCACCGGAACTGCCACTAGGACTGACACAGGTGATATAATTGTTGTATAATTTTATGTATTGTTTATCTAGCAATTGACGTCAGTTTTTTAATATTTTTTATCTTAAACTTGTGTGATAAGACACCAATGTTGGGAAAACATGCAATTCTCTTCATTGGGCAGCTGCCGGAAGTCGCTTTGAAGGAACTAAATCAAACTATCTGACCTAAAAGCTCGATTTGCACCTCCCTCTAGGCCAGAAGCTATACGCCCATCGTGGTGAGTGCAAATGCGTACTTCTACCGCTTCAGCGCTCACCAGTTGGCACTACTAGCAAGTGACAGTGACATTACAGAGGCGCCAACTGACGATATCAAATGATTCCAGGACATGACCGCAATGGACGAGAAGCTTCGCGAATTCTATATCTTGGCAAATACCACGAGGCCCGGCGACGCGGACGACGAGCCCGAGGAGCAAGGGACTGACGACTCGGAGGACTACAACTTCTACTGACAATAAACCACACAGACAATGTTGTTTTTCATTTAAACACTATTACACCAACAGTCATTAAAGGTAGTCAATGAGGGCTATGGTGTATACTTAACAGTTGGCAACACTGTCTTCACCACTAGCAAGTAGTGACAGACATCCTACAGTGACGCCATCTTGCTGAGTGCAAATGCGAGTCCTACCGCTTCAGCGCTCACCAGTTGGCGCCACTGTCTTCACCACTAGCAAGTGACAGTGACATCCTAAAGTGGCGCCAACTGGTGATATAAAATAATTGTAGGACATTATAACCACGGGAAGAGAAGCTACGCGAGTTCTACGTCCTGGCCAAAACGATAGAGGACTACAAAATATAACATGCTCTCTGTCCCATTAAATTATACAGTCCAAGGTAAGGTCAACTTTGATAAGGATCCTAAATAAAATACCATTTACCATAGTACATAAAACTTTAACTCATGATATAAGTGATACAGAATAATAAACTCTCTTGCCTTGCGTCAAGGTTCAACTTGCTACAGAGGGCTGATACTGGGCGGCGAGCCGCTTGAACTCGTTGCTCTTGGCGTTGTATTCCTTTGTGAATGGGTGGTCTGGGTGACTGTCGAGGAGCTGTGCTAGGTAGCGGCTGGAGACCTGAAATTTTAGAGGAAAATCTTAGATTCTTAAGTCTAAAGTAAACGAAGTTGTTAAGGTTCGGCCAAACCAACGCGTGCAGCCTGCGTGCGCGATGGCGACCAGACGCCGTGTATAAATGGCAATGCCAGATTTTGTATGGAAGGTGGCGTCTTTTTTTTTCGCGCGGCCATCGACCAAACTTTGTTTTTTGATTACAAAATAGTGTAATAAACCAAACTTACTATGACATGTATACCTCTAAACTCAGTCTGAACTGAGTTACGAGCGTTAGAAGTTTGATGATACTAGATTTGCGTTTTGCGCGCAAGTTTTGTAAGATATTGCAACAAAATATTGCGCTATTTTTTATTGCGCTGATTCTGCTCCAGACTTATGTCTGGAGCCTTTAATGGATGGTATTGTTTGTTTACACATACAATGTCACTATTTTGTTGCAATATCTTACAAAACTTGCGCGAAAAGCAAATCTAGTTAAAATGTAAAATCATTAAACTTCTACTGCTCGTAACTCAGTTCAGACTGAGTTTAGAGGTATATAATATGTCATAGTAAGTTTGGTTTATTACACTATTTTGTAATAAAAAAACAAGGTTTGGTCGATGGCCGCGCGAAAAAAAAAAGACGCCAATTTCCGGCATTGTCTTTTGTAGCGATGAGTTCACATCAACGCGTCCTGTCATTGGTCGCGGAGATCTATGAACGCACAGTAATCGCCATCGCCGACGCGATATGGTTTGGTCGAAGTTTCAAGAAAGCCTGGGACTTGGTAAGTGTAGTGCAGGACGCCGTCCAGCTAGGTGAAGTGACATGGCCCATCCAAGCTTGTAAAATTATTAGAGATGATTTTTGTTGTTAGTTGAACTTCGCTTAGGATAATATCGATAGTATCAAAATTATCGATAGTAGTACTACCCGGCGGCATCTCCAAAAATACGTGTACTGGCCTGTTCAGCAGTGGACTGCTAAAGGATGAGGTTTTTAAGAATTAAGAATAAAACTGTCTACATTATAAACTTCGCGGCTCAAATTCTTCAACCTTCGACTGTACACCAGACAATGTATACCAATATAGTCTCTATTACAACTACATAAAGCACACATACCTCAGCAGGCTTCCCAGCGTGCGCGGCGGCCACGGCCTGCGCCAGCAACAAGTCGGGCTGCTGCGGCGCGCGCGCTTGTGCTTCTACCACCAGCTGTTCAGCTTCTTCCCACATGCCTGCAATAGCAACCATGGTTTGTTGGATGACATCATTACCTTACTAGGCACAAGTTCTCTACGCCTAGGCGCAGACCACTGACTTTTAGTTGGCCGATAGTTGGGCCCGATTTCAAATTGTATGAAGAATCGGCCGATAACAAATCAGAGTAATGTGCGCACTGCGCACTTTCATGCATCTCCATACTGATTAACAGCGCGACTCAACTATCGGCCAACTAAAAGTCAATGGTCAGCGCCTAGGCTAAAGGTCAGACTGCTTTTGAGCGGCACGACGCTGCGCGGCACTTACTATGTAGCGACACGATCGTTCTAATACGATTCGAAGTTGATTGGTTTTAGATGTTATATTATTTTGTGAGGATGAAATAAAAATAAATATTCTTCTTTCTAAAGCAAATGTATTAAAACATCATTTTAACGTTTTGTACCGCTTAAATGCGGCTCAAAATCTTTGCCCTGAAAACAAAATTGCCCGTAAAATATGACCAAAATGGAAAAGTGATATTACAGCTTGTCTTTGCTATCCAAATTTAAGAAAAATCCGTAGTCACCAGTAGGTGTTTCAATGGGACATGAAAATTAAAAATCTTCTAGTTCATTATCCGTAACATTACCTCTAGAAGCAGCGGCGGCGGCGCCAACAGCGGCCGGTCCCGCACCCAACGCTCCCAAGCGCTCGGCCAGTTCCATCACGCTGTAGTGAGCGTCTTGCACTCCTGGACCGCCCTGCAAAACATGTCACTTGTAACCAAAAATAAGAACAAGTACCTACAACAAAGGAACAACAAACAAACTAAAGGAAGTTACAACAACTATCTGGTCTCAAAAATGGAATAATTACAGAATCTGACAAATGGATCAAGACTATTATTCTCTCTCCACTTTTAAATAAGTATCAAGTACCTAAGTGGTTTGTGGACTAGGACAGCTAGTAATAAGAGTTTATGAAGACAGTTAAGCAAAGACTTGCTTTAGGGAAAACATATGAATAGTGACAACATAAATTGAAAACCATAAAAAATATGAACATATTTCTCAGGAATATCATTTGTCATTTCACTGCTAGAAGTCAGCCAGTAAGGCATTAGGAGTGCAACAAAAATCATCTTATTAAAATTTCTTAGCAATAGTCACTTCTCAAACTAAATTTTAAATAAACAACTAAAAAAAATTATTAAAAAAACCATCTTCCACATTTATCAAGCAAACTATCTTACTCTTTGCCTTCTCCTTACTAACCTGAGCCAAATTAAGCCAAGCCTGAGCGAGCTGTGTCAAAGTGCCATCGTCTTCAATATCCTGTAGCAACTTGAGCTGTTTCTTCGCCAAGTCAGGCCGGTTCATAGCTAGCAGGCATTGTAGGGTGAATGCTCGAAGCTCCAGTGATTCAGCTCCATGTAGTATCCTGTAACGAAAAATTACAAGTTTTTATTTTTTATGCATAACAAGGCAGGTATTTGACCACAATCGCACCTGATGTTAAGTGGGATGCAGTCTAGGATGGCACATCGCACCCTTAATAATATAGGGGCACAACTCAAAATTTTTGGTTTTTTACTTTTTGTACTAGAGAGGCACATTTTCGTCAGTTCTACGAGATGGCTTTCACAGAAATCGAAAACAATGATCAGATAAAAGAGTTCTACATTTTGTGCCCCTTCCATACTTTCGTCTATCTTCCCGCTAGAAGGGCTGAATCAGAGACATGCCGATATTTGTCGAATCCGGCCCGCGCGACAGTGGTCCAATTTGGAGTTGTACCTTTGTGTGACAAACTTTTAAGTAAGTGTTAGTGAGCTAAGACTAATTAATTTCATATATTTCTAATAATATGTTACATTTTCTTTTTTATTACATTGATAAAGTCCCGTTAATCATAGAAAATTATAAAATATAACTTTAACTTTAGTTAGGCGGACCATGGATGGGTGTTTGTAGTTAAATTTACAACTCTCCTATAAAAGTAATTTGCTTCTTGGTATTAATTTTCATACCTATTGGTTGATTAGGAGCCTATATAATGTTTTATCGCTATGCTAAGAAATAAAGTTGTGGTTATGAAATACTTCCCGACAAATAAACTAATGATTAATAAAATAAGAGACATACCTACGTGTTAAGGCTTAAATTTAGAATTAACGTTCACTCGGGGCTCTGATTGGCTTTTTTCTTTGTTTATTTTATCAATAAACGCACTAGTCAGCCAAAAGGTGAATTACTTTAATATGATAGTGTTATAATTTTCAATTATATTATTCATTAATTTATTACGGTCACATAAATTGATGCTAATTAATCACTCAGATTCTGAGGACTGAGGATACATCGAATTTATTTTAAAATTATCTTTTCACGTATTAAGTTACTACAATTTTACTGATCAGCTATTAGACCTTGAAATTTTCAGTTTGTCTAAATTTAAGTTCTAAAGTGCTTTTTCTTTTATGAAATCTTGTGTTAACACCACTAACAGTTTTTATTAATGTGGCAAATATTGTACACAAAAGCAAAGAAAAAAGATCACGGAGTTTGTGATAACAAACCAAGCATACTTTGGGATAAAAATTGTACAAAATAATAAATATTGGGTGTCCGATATCGTCGTAAACCTTGTGTACCTAGACTCTTTGCAATACTGAAGTCAAGCAGGACGTAAAGGGCTTCTATTTAGAGGGCCAAAGATATGTATTGAGCTTTCTAATAGAGATGAGACGTATTTACTAGAACAGATCCACACACTAGGTATTTTACAGTACTAGGCGGCACCTATTCCATTTTAAAAAATACTTGATCCACCTAGTATTTTATAAATTACACGATTTCCGACCCTACCCTGAAAGTAATAGAGGTTATTATTGCGTAATCCGTAGTCGTGTATTACGCGCACCTAGTATTTCTCGCTAAGCTTATGTGCGAACGTAGAGATTCACTCCGTCTCTGTCTGACCAAACAAATTTGAGCGCGACGAAGCAAACGCACACAAACGTAGTCAAACCATATTCATGTAAATAAGAAAAAAGTATGTAAATATTTTTATGAAATTGATATCTTTTAAATACGCCAACTTTTAAGTTGACAGTCCAAAGCCTGTTGAAGTATGAAGGGAGGAATTATATTAAATATTATTCAATTTCAAATTGCATTATTCATACTTACTACGGTTGTATCTTTTCAAAGAAAATTGTATTTTAAAGCCATATTACTTGGATTAGTCCGCACTAGTCGCGTCAAGTATGCTAAATTACTACGTACTAGGTGGAACAGGTATTTGGATCGAGTATTAATAAATACTTGGAATAGGTGCACCTAGTATCAAATTTACCTAGTATAACCCATCTCTACTTTCTAATCACTAAAATGATCAAAAGCAAAATGATGATGAGTACGGAAAAATTAAAAGCAGCTATCTTCGATGGACTGCAAATCCGTGCTCTTATAAAACACTGTATTTGTAAACCATATAACACAAATTGAATCTGAAGCATGGCTAAGGTGCTTTAGTAGTAAAATATTTTTTGGGGAATGTTAGAACACCAGAATGGATATTCTTGTGTTCAAAATTGGTTGCTAAAATCCTTCAAAAATTACACACGCCAATTTGAGTATTAAATTGTATTTTTTACAATAGCCATTTGAACTGATTCCCACATAATGTGGGTGATTATAGTAAGGGACAAGGAGAACGGTTCCTTCCACCAGGACAGCAGGATAGTGGAAAAAAGATACCAAGGTACTGGCTGTTGGACTTTAATAAGTGATTATCCTGAACAAATCCATAACAGAAAACCTTACAAAAAAAGTTTTTGTAGGTTTTTTCTTTATTTGATGAGAAGCATATTTTTTATAGGGTAAGAGTCCCTATCTATCTAAGTACAAATATTTTGAATGCATAAAATTAGTATTTTCATGACGGTTTTCTCAGAGAAATAGCTAATAGTCTTTATTTTAATCTAATTCGACATATCTAATAATTTTCTAGTATTCAGCACCCTACTCTTATACTGAATTGGCTATAAGCTACTATACCACACAATAACTGTCCCCAATGTTATTGGGCGTAAATCAATATAAAAATTGAATAATACACTTATTTTTAATATTAGAGAGCAATATTAGGGAATATGCCATATAAAACAATTCAGCCTAAGGATTAGATGGGCACAAGTACAAGTAATACCCAAAATCACAACAACAGAAATAGTAAAATAAAGGCCTAACTTTGAAATATTTTTTTAAACAATTTTTTTAAATACTCATAATCAATATTTTCAAAAATGTCTTATGTCAAATTATATAACAGATACCAGTGATGAAGTATGCTTAATTTGAAAGTTGTAGCTGATAAAATAAAGATTTTAGAGCCAATTATGTAAAAAACCGCGATCCGCCGATTGGTTTTTTGGCTTTTCCCAAAAAACTGAATTTTGGAGTTGTGCCCAGTCATTATTAAGGGTGCGACATATCTGCCCTGTAAGTGCCTATTCACTCTCACCATGAAAAGGCCCGGATTATAGTCTTCGGGAAAGACAGCAGCAGGCAGTGAATTCCATTTGTTATTAATGAAATATGATTTATAACAGAATGTGTAGGTGTGTGCAATCCATGTTTTATCAAATCTGGTAATCAAAAAGCCTAGTAGCTTAATATCTAAATTACATCGTTGTAAATAAATAAATAAATAAAATCTTAGGCAAATCTGAGGCAATAAATACTAAAACACAGATTATAAAATAGATTTGTAAAACTAATAACATACTTCAATGCAGCTTCATAGTTCTCCTCATGGTAGTAAATTGTAGCCGCTACCAGCAAAAATATCTCATTAGCAAGTTCTGTGCCTTTAGCCACCTGGAAAATTACAAAAGTAAGTCATTATTTAACGCTTAGAATTCCAATAAGAATTTCAGTAAGATTGCATCAGTCATCAACTTACTCTAGCATCAATATCAGCTACAATAACGGGCTTGTTGGCTCCAGGAGACAAATAATCCACCAAGCTCTTCAAAGGCTGAAGCATAGGGTCAGCAGACTTAAGCTCTTGCAGCACGATTCTGTGGTTGCCTTGGGCGATATAAGAGCGGTATAGGAACGCATCTTTCTGCAGTGCTATCAGAGGTGTGGAGCCCTGGAAAAGGTTGAAAGTATGTAAAATATGTTGTTTAAAACGTAAATTTGGGCTAATTAGTGTCTAAAAGTAGTACAAATGAGACTAAATAGCAGAAAACATGAACCGAAACGAAGCATGAATCACTGTCCACAACAAACTGCAAATACGCAATAAAGAAACAAATGAAAGCCAAAATTTAATAGCAGAAAGGTTACTTACATTAATACTGAGTGCCTCGTTGATAGCTTGCTGGTAATTTCCAACGTAAAACGCATTTTTAACATCGAAAAGTTCATCAACATCTTGTTGCTGACGTGCCATTTTGACAGATTGTTTGACAGTTTTTGATGGTGTTGCCACTTTATAAATTGAGAACAGACAATTTATTCACCACAATATTATAAGTACAAGTAATAATTATTATAGCAAAATTGACATCATGGTAACCGTAAACCATCATTAACTACCTCATAATAAATTAATTAAATTCATAATGATCAATTTAGATAATAAAGCCAGATAGCGCCATCTAGTGACTATTATCTGTATGACACAACGAAGACTGACTCTCGTTGCAACCACGGTCTATTGTAAGAAAACTCAGGCTTGACTTTTGCTTAACTAGATGGCAGTGCAACCCTTGTTATTGGCTTACTCACAGTAGAGTCACAGTACAGAAGGTTCCTCGGCAGTCATACTTTTTGGAGAATAGGTAAGTTCTTATCTCTGATTACTTACTTACAGATGATAACTAATACCCCCATGCCTACTAAGTATAGGAACACATAAGTAAATAACATACCTATCCAAACGGTGGTTATTATCATCCATGAGTTTTTATAAAAATCCCAGTTTTTGTGTTGATACCTATCTGTACAGAGAATATGATACCTATTTCCCTTCATTGCGACAATAACGTAATTTTATGCCGAACAGTGCAACACAAAAGAAATTGTGAATTGAAAGGAAATAAGTTCGCGGAGCATCCTTTGAAGCTGGCTTTAAGATTCAGGTAGATGTTTACTCCTGCAGTAATAACAAAAGGTATTTCTTTGTGCTGTAAGTACCCAAGTTAAGCAAAGTATTTTGTATAAATGCACGGATGGATGGGACGATAAAAATAAGCCTAAGTACCTAGGTACCTGTATCAACACGAAATTAAACCTCGTGGCTCGGAACACACGTGGTGATTCTACATAATTTTTAGAACCCGGGACCCCTGGGTCTGGGGCAGTGGTCTTACCACTGAACCACAGAGGCGGTTATTGTGTTTTGTCATACAGTCTGATTTTTTAGAAATTTCCATAGATGTAAACAAATATGGCCAACTGATATATTGACGATTTTTTTAGTCTATGTCAGTTGATCTACCTACTAGTGATGCGACAAAATCACACTTCATTGAGTGTAGTTTGAATGGCCGGTCAGTTCTTCGAGCTTTGTAACTGAATTCCTCTAAAACTTTATAGACACATTATGGGGTCTGTTACCTAATTACTTTATTAAAACAGTTAAACACTAAAAAAATCCGAAAAACAATAAACACCGTATTGAAAAAGCTGTAAAATCTATCACCATTTTACTTAAAAAAATAGCCAAAAAGGTGTTACTGCGATTGTACATGAACGAGGAATGATGATAACACAACAATGCAGATTTTTTTCTGCAATTTTCTTTTGTGTTCCTTAAAAATGTTGTTTATATTGTATTCATTGTTGTGTTTTTTCGGATTTATGTCGATAAGGTAATAAAGGACTAAAGGACCTAGGTGAAATATTGCGCTGAGTGTTAAGACAGATAGACTTGCCCTTTGCCCATAAATGGGAATTGGCAATTAATTTTTCCGTGTTATTTTTACGGATTTTTTTTCCATTTCTGCACTCAGTGGTATCTTAAATAATAACACGTAATATAATAAATACAAACCTCGTGAATACATAAATGAAATTAATTTATTACATTTATATTGACTACTGTTAGAACCGTCGAATTGAATCCTAAACTAGTAAATTTTTCAGGAATGCTATAGCTAGCAAGTAAATGGGAGCTTTTAAAAATCAATAAGTAATTGAATGTCCACGGGCAATGCAGAAAAAGTATGCTGGGAATAAAACCCAGAGACAAATTAGCAATGCAGTAGGTGTAAGAAACAAACCTGCAGCGCGATCTGATTTTGCCCGCATTGACCATTGTTGTAGTCAGTAAGTACACGCATTTTGCAACAAAAATGTGCAGTCTGATGTATGTTGACTGTACAAAAGACAAATAGATAGAGCAAAAAAGACATGATGATACCCAAGGGAAAGGGCGAGAAAAAGCCAAGATGGAAAGCTTATTGCATAAGGGTTGCAGATTGCAGCCGAAATAAAGACGACAGTAATGGTAGTTTTAAGCTACATGTATTCAAATAAGGCTGTTTTTTCTTTATTAAAGATAAATAAATAAATAAACATAATAAAGCTTTACACTTCAGTTCACTTCATGCAGTTAAAATAGGTGTGATTCTGTCATTTAAACGAATTTTTTACCGACTTCAACAAAAGGAGGTTCTTCGGAGACAAAATGCCAAAAGGCGAGAGTTTTAATCTAGTCACATCATGCTAGACTTATTATCGTATTATGCAAAAAACTAGCAATTTATAATGCGTTGAGAGTTGTACGTCTGTAACTAAAATAATTAGTACTAGGTCGGTCAAACCACAAATGGAGGGACCGGCATAAAAATGTAGTCATTATAAAAAGCTATAATTCTTTTTAAAATTCGATTATTTTAATAAATCACCTAAACAGTAATTATCCTAATTCCAGTGATTCAAAACTGGTCAAGGGCACATTTTATTACAAAGTTACGCATTCCTTCTTATTATTTATTTATATTGCGGTATGAAACCTTGTCGAGTGATTAATTTATTATCAATGACTCCAAATACTGTGGGACTTACAGCGGAAATACCAACAAAAATGTAATCTGCAGTATAACAAGAGACCAACTACCTAAGATAGAGTTACACAGTAGCTTTACTGAAACTACTACTGACTTACTTTTTTTTCTGTATAAACCAGTTGTGGAAATCCATTTGTCCAGCTGTGGATGGACGTTCGTTTCAGCCAAATGACGTCCACTGCTGGACAAAGGCCTCCCCCAAGGTTTTCCACAATGAACGGTCCTGCGCTGCCCGCATCCAGGCTCTTGCAATAAATGTATTACTTACGATGGACGGTAATTACCTTTACCGTCGTACCGATCGTCGGTCCACCTAGTAGGAGGCCTGCCCACGCTACGTCTACGGATGGACGTTATTTGACTAAAACACACGATGACCAATGGTTGGATAGCAGATGATGCTTTTTGGCACTATGTCCGCATTTGTACACCTTTTTAGTGTGCAATAAAATATGTACGTTACGTTTAGGTCTATGTAATTCTGGTTATCCGCTATACATACACGTGGCTTTCCCCCGGGACAAACTTGACCTTCCCTGGTTGGGTTTTTATTGGCGGTCAAGCTATATATCCTGGCTACACAGGACTTGCAGCGGTGAGGACAAGAGGTTTTAATAGTCCCGTACTTAGTCACACGTGAGTAAATCGATATTTTACAACAAAGCTTGAAAAAGCTTTGGAAGCTTGAGTAACTCTACTGTTTTGCAAGTCTTTTACGCCATTATTTATGGTCGTACCTGGAAACTCGAGCTTTTCGCATTACAATGACGTGTCAAGTTGTTATCCTTATTTTTCATGTTTGAAATTCCAGCTTTTTAGAGCTTTGTGGTAGGTACATAGCGGTGAAATATTGCTCATCAAATAAACAAACAAATTATACCAGGCCTGTTCATCTCCGCGAGTTCACATCGAAAACAAAACACGCACGATAGCCCACCTACAGGAGGCGATTCGACAAGGCGTCACATACGAGATACGAGCGAGCATTGACACACGCACGCGTACTCTTGTATTATGGAAAAAAATAAAAAAATACTGTGTAAAAAATACTGTGCAGTATTTAACTGCCTAAATAATAATAAAAACACACAATGTACTTTTTTTAAGTTGCCTGAAGACACTGAAAAGTGGTTATTATTATTCATGATAATTCATGCAAATTCATGTATATTTCTTCCGACATTTTCCGCGATTTGGCACTTCACGTCACACATTAGTTTGCCGAAGTTCGCCGAGCCAGCTATTGTCAATTATTATAGGTGTCAAACAGGATAGGGTCTTTGCGCTGGTTTTCGTCCAACTATCGGAGTTGCCAACTTTGTGATCTTAAAATACCCTTACATAAATGTATCATATTATTTTATGTCGTTCGAGTGCTCATAAAGGCAGTCAACTAAAGTCCATACTGCAACGCACACACAATCCGCACCGTAACGTAAACGCCTTGCCTCGCCGATGACAGCGCGCGAAGGGCAATGACAGCTCGCAAAACACTGACGTATATCAATGTCTCATGGACTTGGCGTAACTTTAAAATAAACGTACTCGGTAGGTACATTACGCACACACTTACACGCATTATAAATACATACACGATTTAAGAAAACAACATGGCCGCAATATAGGCAATCAGCTGACAGGTATTTGTGTGTGTGTGTGTGCGTGTAGTTGTCAGCTGATTGCCTATAAATATGTTGTTTTCTTAAATCTTGTATGTAGGCACCTACTCGGCACAAGTCAGGTAGTTAGTGACGTCACATGAAAATGTTGCCAGAATGAGTACTGACCAAACATTTTCTATTTCTTTTTTTTATACATCACCAGGGGTAAGTTAGAAAGAGATAAACAGCTGTTTGTCATTAATTTGTCGAATTTTTGTATAGATCTATATTTCCTCTCCACTATTACCTCCATGTCACAAAAGGCGATACGTTGTTGATTCCTTTCCGAGTTGATTTGCCTGCTATATGACCTGAGCTATGCTTTAAAAAAATGACCCTTAGTCATCTAAGATTTATTTTTGTATGAAGAAGTTTAATAAACACTTAAAATTGTGTTTATAATGCTATCAATTAGACATACGTGCCAAAAACTTTTCCTGTCAGCACGTTTTTTTTCTAGCGCGATGATTTCTGCAATGTACCGGTGACCGGTGTATGGCCGCG
This sequence comes from Ostrinia nubilalis, assembly GCF_963855985.1. Taxonomy (NCBI): domain Eukaryota; kingdom Metazoa; phylum Arthropoda; class Insecta; order Lepidoptera; family Crambidae; genus Ostrinia; species Ostrinia nubilalis. The sequence continues at coordinate 13,474,454 of NC_087103.1, forward strand.
CATTTACTTTTTTGGAACACACTACTTTTTAAATTACATTTTCATTTAGGTAGAACTGTTGCTTAGGCATTATAGATTGCAACAAAACTAGCGCGGGATGGCTACTGCCTTGTGTGAACACAATACTTTGTATTCAAATTTTACGCATGTGTTTATGGCAGCTCAGTGAAATGGACGAAAACCGAAGTTAGAAAACCAGCACAATGACCCTACTTTCAAAAATTAATATTGCGATTTTATAAATCACTTAAACAACTTTATATTAATTTGCGGTACGAAGTACGCCGGGACAGCTCGTAAAACAAATTCATTATTTACATATTATTACTAATTTATCAACTTTGTTCATTGTTAGTTCATTAGTTGTTCGTGTTTCGTATGGGTTAGACCAAGAGCCGAATGCAAAAAATAAATGTTACTTAATTATATTAATCCTACAAAAAACGGACGGACGTGTGCAAGTCTAATAGCCAGTTTGAAAATGCCTCCCAGAGAATTTATAGAATATATACGGAGTTTAGAAGCAAGTTTTACACATAACTTTGAAAAATTCCTTCAATTTAATCCAGGAAGACAAATATATAATTTATTTAAAACCTTACCTCCACAAACTCCGTGCTCTTGTTTTCCGGTACAATATTTGTTAAAATTGTTTACCAGGCTACGCATATACGCAACAATAAAATTCAATAACAGATGTTTTAAAGATTCTAAAAAAGAAATAAAAAAATATCTAAAAATTAGGCATCTATAATCTAAATATATAAAAGGAGAAACTGACTGACTGACTGACAGATCAACGCACAGCCTAAACGGCTAAACGTAGGCACTTGAAATTTGGAAGGGACGTAGCTTAGGTACCGTAGAGGTGCACTAAGAAAGGAATTTCCGGAATTCCCACGGGAACGGGAATTAGCGGGAAAAACGGGATTCACGCGTACGAAGTCGCGGGCGGCCGCTAGTTTTTATTATAGATGCTTGCATAATTTTGGGTAAACAAAGTGACAAAGAAGCGTAGTCGTGACTGAGTATTTCGTTTCTTCTCAGCACTTGCCAAAATATGTTTGTCTCACAAAGCACTGATAGGGCAAAAAAATAATGAGACATTTTAAAGGCTCCTTATGAGCATTTTTTGAGATTTTATAAGAATCAATTTATGAAGTTAGATTTATCATAGTACTAGTGACCCGCCACTGCTCCACAATGTACAATGTATTATTTATTATACCTTCCTCTTGAATCACTCTATTTTAAAAAAACCGGCCAAGTGCGAGTCGGACTCGCTAGGGTTCCGTACAAGCCAGTTGGTATATAACTTTGATTTTGTTACAGCTTAAAGGTACTATAGACCTGAGTATTTAATATGAATTTCAATTTAATACCTCTACGCGTACATGAGGAAATAAGTAGCAACTTTAAATTTTTTTCAAAAATATTTTAAAAAATCTGCTTACAAGATCTCGTTCAAACCAATTTTCGTTGGAAGTTTCATGATGTACAATGTATGTACATACATATAAAATGATGTTTTAGAAACCTTAATATCATTTTTAAAGACCTATCCATAGATACCCCACACGTATGGGTTTAATGAAAACCAAAATGTATTGCTTTTTTCTATATTAATTTGTGTGAAAATCTTAATGCTGTTCACAGAATACATCTACATACCAAGTTTCATCAGTATTTTTCTTATAGTTTCGGAAAAAAATGGCTGTTTCATACGGACGGACAGACAGACTATATGACGAATCTATAAGGGTTCCGTTTTTGCCATTTGGCTACGGAACCCTAAATACCGTATCAAAATCTGTTGCATAGTTTTAAAGATCTAAGCATACATAGGGACAGACAGACAGGAAAGCGACTTTTTTTTATAATTATTACGTAGTGATGATGGGCATATAGACCAAATAAAGACATTTTGATTTAAGGGGGGGACATGGTAAGAGCCATTCACATTTTTATCAGAAAGTTAATAAATTAATATATTTAGGTTTTTGAAATCTAAAACAGCCAGGAAATCAAAGAGGCAAACATGATACCTTTGTGATTTTATAGGAATTTTATTGTAAAACACGGTCATATTAAACTTTTATAAAAGGTAAATGTTTTTTTTTTCGAGAAAAATTTTTTCTAATCGTGTTTTCGAAAATATCATCCCATCACACATACGTTCTGTAATACATAATATTGAAAACAGTGCGAAATATCGGCAATTGCAGTTTTCACATACTAAGGGCCCATAATGAAATTAGTATAATGTTTGTTTATGTAATAAAATTTGGTTTGAAATACCTACTGAATTGAATTTTTATTTCTTACTAGCTTTTTGGCTTCGCCCACGTGAAATAAATTGTCACAGTTATGTGTGTTATAAAATATTTAGGTGCTAGCTCTTACACTATATAACTGGCGGCCGCATGTAGCTGCGCGTTGCCGCGAAGAGCAGTGAATGCAAGTGTGGTGCGCTAGATGGCGACACAGTAGCTTCTTGTAGCAGTCAGCCCTATGGCATCAAGACAGTACCGATCACTGACGTATGTCAACAAAACGGTGCTCGACTCTTAAGACAAGCTAAATTACACCATAATTGTTGATGACATTGAGCATACATTTTTTTGAATACCTTCGCGAAGAAAAACTTCTGTACGTAGTACTTATTATTATTCTGTGATTATACCGTGAAATGTTTCGGCTAACTAATTACGTAGTAAAACCTAGATACTTAATGATATTGATAACGAATAAATATACATTAAATACTTACGTAATGAATTCGAACCCGCGAATCTCCAGGTTTCAAACCCGCGACCGGAGCTAGCGTAGTAGTGACGTAACTACATTGACGTAGTAGCTATTTATCAACTAACAGCAACAGACCATAGTTTATAGATTTTAAGATCCCATATTTCGTTTGTAATTTACCTATTTAACGTTAAGACATTTGCGATTAACGCATTGTTCGTTTGATTTGTATCAGGATAATCGCCTAAAGCTTCTTGTACTATCGTGTTCATTATAACGAGTTCTCAACCCAGGCACCGAACCCTGGCCTATACGGTCAGCAAAGAATGAATTTGTAATTCCTACAAAACAATGCTAATCAAATTGAAACTTACACATTCACAGAACGTAGATTGTTTATTTGTCACTCGTTACAATTTAATCTACTGGCTATCCAGTGACCCATTGTGCTGTATAAATCACGTCACCTCAATTGAAATGCATTTCAAAGTGAACTCGAAAAACGGTCGAACTCAAGACGCCATTGTATGAGCGGCAGATGCATGCGTAAGAAAGGGCTGTGCAAAGGGCCTGCTTTAATTCCTTTAATACTGCATGGGAAAGCTCGCGAATTTACTGCACTTTGAATGCTATGGGAACCGATTTGATTAAGGTCTTCGACCTGGGTTGGATTGACGTTGAATAATGGGTATGCGAAAACACCCTTAGTATTTTAGGAACGTTGATCCGGATTCTAGACAATGAAACAACTTTCGTAAAAGTCAGACTTTCTCAGAACGCATCTGCAATAGCTTTAAAAAACCTACCTTAAAAAAACATTCGTTAAAGATTTGACTCCGGCCGTTACCTTCAATGTAAAGTAACCAAGTGGAAGAGTGTTTTAAAAGTAGGTAATAAGGCTGAGTTGCGCCACCTAACTTTAACGGTAACTATAACGATAACCGGTGCTTTTTGTATGGAGTTTGACAGATTTTTGACGTTTGTTAAAGTTAAACTAAGATGGTGCAACCCAGCCTTAAAAGTGCATTCATTAACTAACTTAAGACTGTGACATATCGAGCCAGTATTTAGAAAGTATTTAGAAAGGTTACATGATGAAGTTACTTTTATCTCTTCAGCAAAGCAAAGCTTACATCAGCTATCGTAGTTCCAATTTATTTTAAAAACCATTTTTTTAAAAAAATTACGATGATAAAGATATCTACCTAATAGTAGATTCAAAAATAAACCATTTTATTCATTCATAAAACACTATCAAATAGTTGCCCTACGCGGGAATCGAACCAACTACACAACAGGCTTAATTGTGTTCCATTACGGACTAGAATTCCAAATATTATTCAAAAAGTTACATAACTACGTATTCTACGGAACTCTTATCAGTAATTCCTTCGAAGTGTGTGGACAAGAAATTAGCCCAAAGGTCGCTGACCCCAGCTGGGCCGGGGCCTGACCCCCGCGCAACCCTTCAGGAAATACTGGCTGTTATTAAAAATTGATTTTCCCTTGATGCCATGGGAATTTAGAACAGTAGTTCTATTTTTGGATTTTGTTCTCGTTTGAAATTGGTGATGGAACGTTTTATTTTTTTTTTAAAGAAAAGAGATGAGTTGTGTATTTATTTATTTTTAATTAGTTGCGTAAGTGCCAGTTTCATTTCAGACAGTTTTTCGACCTTCAAAGGATGAATCTAAAAACGGATTTAATGAAATTAAAATAACCATAAGAGAAAAATAAAATATAGAATAAGTATATTTTTTTTATCTTTTTTAAGGTTCTACCTAAAAGCATTTTATTTAAACTGAGTTTGGTTCCTCAAACTTTGTAATTTGTTATTTTTCTTACCAGACTGTCCTATCCTAAATTTTTTATATACCTTCCCTTTTATTATATCATTTCAGCAACATTTACCTTAATTAATTTAATACAAAACTGGACTATTGATGCCTATTTATCAACATCAATAAACAATAGCATATCAAAAACTCGTAGTTCCTCTTTAAAATTGATTTATTTCTTATGGGGTGGCCGGGTGACACTGCGCCGTTGCATTTTTGTGCAGTTGTCAAAGCTTTTATTAAGCTCCATTCTTCGAAGCTGCATCAAAGCAAAGCTCTGAATGGACTTCGACAATGGTGTCGAGGTGATGAATTCGCCGGTGAATCAGAATCTTAAAGAAAACACACTTTTCGGTACATTCATAGAATAATAGAATTTTTGATACGGTTTTGGCCATCTGCTCGTGTGCACTGTTTGTAAGATATTATTTATTTAACCTGGATTTAATTTTTTACACTACATACATATTTCACTTGTGTGGAGAATTAGAATAAAATTCAGGTTCATATGTATTGTAGGAAAGATCAGCGTTATAATAATCTAATTTCATAGACCATTTTAAAGATTTTTTACGTCCAATAAGATAAGTATGTAAGCCGGGATACACTTCTCCCGATATTCGCACTCTCAAAGCTTAAATTATGCTGCAATAAGACCCATAATTATTTTAAGTGTGAAGAAAATAAAACGCTCCGATATCCGCCCACAAAGCATATCCTTAAACCTACTTAAATATGACAATAAAAAAATCGGAACTAGACACCTATTGTACAACGCAGGAAGCGCTGAGATGCGCGCCGCCGGAAATTCGCGAGATTCAAAAATCGAACCGCATCCGCTTCAAGATGGCGGCTGAACTGGCTCGAACTGGATCGACAATAGAGCACGCATCTGCGCGCGGGCAGATGTGCACGAAAAAATCGGTACCTGCTCCCATTGTCGACGCAAGACGTCCCGGTAGGGTGGCTAAGAAAGGGAGCAGAATTCCCATGCTCGTGTGAATTTCTTAACCGACTGAGAAGTGTAATGGCAGATGTACGAAAATATGATTTTTAAATAAATAAATTAAATAAATCTTTGGACAATTTCACACAGCGCCAGCTAGCCCCAAAGTAAGCAACTCAATGCTTGTGTTATGGGTGCTAGCTTAACGGATATACTACTTATATACTTTTTTTTTTTTTTTTTTATTAAATACATACATATTATACATATTTACACCCAGACCCGTCACAGAAATTAAAATTCATCATTTCAATTTCTGCCCGGCCGGGAATCGAACCCGGGACCTCTCGGCATAGTAGTCCGTTCTGAACCACTACACCAAACGGCCGATTTAATTGGATTACTGCGAAATACTTGAAGATAAGATATTAAGCTAAATATAGAAACTTGCGTCTGAAACCTAAACCAGTTAAGAATAGATAATCAACATCAAAGGAAAGGCTAAATGAAGCTAAAAATAAATACCATGCCTACGAAGTGCAGTGGCGTTTTTGCTTTGATTGTAAATTTCGATTAGAGTTTACTTAATTAGATGACTTTATTCAAAAGGAAAAACTATTTTAGGATAGTGGTACTTAACCTCAGAATCAATCCCCTCAATCAATTCTCGATTTAGTCAAACCTGACGCAAATAATGTGATTTATTTAGTTCTACATTTAATCCCAACTTTCAATTATGTTTTCAGCAATCCTGAAAAACTGATGAATCTTTATTCATGACATTGATTTTTATTCGATTTATTTAATCTAAAAAATGGCAAGGAAAGGCAATTTGGAATCGTAACAGAGGATTGGTCTACACTCTACATAAATCAAATAAAAATATACTCATCAACTGGAACAAATGTACGAGTATAAACATAGAATTCCATTCTTGGATGAAGATAATTTTATTTTCACTAGAACGTGTCCTATAATTTCAAAATATGTGGCTTTCCTACGCCGACATTGGGCTAAAGTACAAAAGAAAAGTACCGAATGCATCTTTCATTCACTTATTCACCCAAAAAGACGAGGCAGACGTACTTGCGCTATACAAATAAGTACCTTGACTAAGGGTTTTAAGAAAAAACAAGCAATCAGATCTCAGCCAGATGTAATCCTGTGCTCCTACCTGATGAAACGACTGGTAAAAAACGAAACGAAGGCATATTAACATATAGAAAAAAATAATAAAGATAAATTTACATATTCAAGCAAATGTTCTTCCCTAATTATGTCTTTTTAAGGGTTAAATACAAAAGTTGAAGGCGAATAACGTAATACGAGTTGAAGGTCTTATTATAAAAGTTATGACATAAAGGTAGTTAACTGAAGTTTTGGATGCGAAGTTTCATAAAAGACTCAAAACATAACATTCTGAAACAGAGGCCTAAAAAGCTACGCTTAGATACTACGAGTAATAGATAGATGTTAACAGCATTGTTGTGTTCGGGCAGTTAGAGGTAAGATAGCCAGTTCCTCCGTGGTTGAGGATTCCGGGTGAAGTCGCTTCCACCTTCGGCCTGCTCGTCATCTACCATCAGGCGAGATACAGGCCAAGAGATTCCTCGTTGTGAATTAAAAAAAAAGCATAGCGCAGCTTACGTTTTTCAGGAAAATTTTGCCCTTAATAATATCTTAACATACAAATATGTACTTTAATAAAAGTAATTAGAAGAAGAGTGTGACATAAATACAGTGTGAGTCACGTTAAAGTGTACATATGAAAATAGATGAAACTAGACTTATTTTTATCGACAAAAAAGTGGTCAAAAAATTTTTGAGATTTTTTTTTAATTTTTTATAGAATTTTTTTTCTTCCAATTACTTATTGTAAAGAAAACGTAATAACTTTTAAACTAAGCGGTATATCCTGATAAAATAAAAACAGTAATAATGCTAAATAACAGGCGATACTAAAAAAATACATACAATACACAAAAAATGCCAACAAATAATAAAAAATGATACTTTTTGAAAAAAATCTGCTTAAAAATTCGTGTTTTTTTGGTTATTTGATAAATTTCTCCGAAAAATGCTCCTTTAACAGGTGGTTTTTATTGTTTTGTATTATTTTCTATTGTATTACCTTTGTAAAACCAAAAATTGCATGTCTCTATCCCTATCACAACATTTGCTATGATCGTTTGAACTAAGCCTCTCCGGGCGCGCCATTCAACGCTTCGTTAACAACGAAACTGAAAATGGCTCTAGATTTGTAATTTTGATAAAGACAAGTTAGATTTCAAGTAAAAACAAAAGATTTCGAAGTAAAATAAGCATTTTAGTTAAAATTAAAATTGTCCCTACCTGTAGAGGAGAATAATGTTGTGGTAGGCCTTTGTTCAAACTATCATAGCAAATGTTGTGATAGGGATAGAGACATGCAATTTTTGGTTTTACAAAGGTAATACGATAGAGAATAATACACAATAATAAAAACCACCTGTTATAGGGGCATTTTTTGGAGAAATTTATCAAATAACCAAAAAAACACTAATTTTTAAGCAGATTTTTTTCAAAAAGTATCGTTTTTTATTACTTGTTGGCATTTTTTGTGTATTGTATGTATTTTTTTAATATCGCCTGTTATTTAGCATTATTACTGTTTTTATTTTATCAGGATATACCGCTTAGTTTAAAAGTTATTACGTTTTCTTTACAATAAGTAATTGGAAGAAAAAAAATTCTCAAAAAAATTAAAAAAAAATCTAAAAAAATTTTTGACCACTTTTTTGTCGATAAAAATAAGTCTAGTTTCATCTATTTTCATATGTACACTTTAACGTGACTCACACTGTATATATAATTAAAGTCATAATAATTTCTTGGTGTAAGGTTTTTGGGTTAATAACACACTGTTGGACTGTAAATTGCGACTTACATAAAGCTTACTAACAATAGGAATAGGTACCTAAGATTTAAGATTAAGTTGTAGTCGTAAGCTTAATTTTCTATGTTTTGATTTCAAAGCAATTAAAATTTGAATTTTTCAGTTCATTGCAAAATATTTGATTGGTTTTTAGAACCAAGTGTACGTTTCAGTGATTATGTGCTTTGAAATTAGATATCAACTACCCAATAAAAGCTCCTAAAATTCTGCGTAAAAAACGCAGCTCACAAGCGCAGCGGCCACTATAAGCACCCGGATCACCGGGTACCCGGTAGGCTATTCTCCGTCTAGCTGGATATCCGGACCGCTCCGGTCAGTCACCCCGCCCGGGATACCTATTCCACCCCTATAACAATGGGGTAGGTTCGATGGTGCATTTTTGCTGGTTATTTTTAATGACGCGTTTTTACTCGTCTGCAGCTGGATTAGCAATTGTAAAAGGATGGCACGGAAAGCTTGACACTAGTATGTAAAAGTTAGGTTCGTTCGTTCGTTCGTTCGTTTCAGCCAAATGACGTCTACTGCTGGACAAAGGCTAAAAGTTAGGTTACTAAAATGAAAAAAAATAGTAACTCTGAACTTTGGACGCATTATTAACAGTTGACATTAACAGTGATAACTAACTCTTATTTTGGAGATAATATCTTTTAGAAGGTTTACTACATTACATACTTACTAGATGTCTACATAAAATCTCATAGTAGTAAATGGTTTAAAATAAAATACATTCAAATTCCAATTTATTGATTTTGCAAGAAAGCTTTTTAGCTCTTTTACACATACCAAACAAATTACAAAAGAAAGAAATACACAAAAGAAACGGCACAATTTAAGCAGACTTATCGCTATGAAGCGATTTATTCCAGACTACCTAGTGAGATAACCGTTTATGAAATTAAGTAAAAGAGAAGGCAGCGAATGATGATGAGGCAGCGAATGCAAAGTATATCAATTAAATATGGTATTACGCAATTAATTATACCTACGTTTTGTGGGATGCCAGATTGGGGGGGATACTGAATGAAATGTTACGCAAGCGTCAAAGTTGTATTCTTTTATAATTAAATTAGATTACGAATTTAATTTTTGTTGATTAGTTAGAATTTTACTTATAGTTGAAAGGTCGCCGCTGCTATCAGTGCGTGTTATCAATACCTATTTATAATACTGAGAAATATTTTGTCTTTAGTTGCCGCGTTAGGTATTTATGTATGACCTCACTTCCGGTCTGGATATCCGATATTGATAATTAAGTTAGTAAGTTATGTTAGTAAATTAATATTGGGCAAAAAAACCAAAGATGTTCGCTCACTATTGTTTTGGGAAAGAATTCTCTAGGCATTAAATCCGCCAATTGTAAAGTAAAAAAATGCAAAAACGAATTTCAATAAATAAATATTTAATTGTTTAATTGAGTGTTTCGAATTTAAAAGATGATAATATCTAGACTACCTTTTAGAGAAGCTTTAAACAGTTAATAATTTTGAAGAAATAAACAGTCAACAAAAAGTAATTCCCACGAAAAGTTGGGTAAAGATTTATTTGTGTTACTTAAACGTTGCCTAACTTGATTGATTGAATACGATATCCTATAAGAATGTACAGTCATTAGTACCCTACTTAGATGAGTATGTTTTCATTGCAAAAGCGCACCTATGACACCGGAATAAGATGCCATAGATTTAGGAATGAGTCCTTCGTTCAACGTATGTATACGATGAGATGTAGCTTGAACCCTCTACTCGACGTAGTCTCATACAAATGACAGGTCTTGCTTAATTGATCTTGGTTTTCAAGTAGATATGTAATATAATCGTGAATACTGAAGTCCTAAAGAGAAAGAAGTCGCATTCGCAGCCAGCAATTAAACCAAAACGGTTTTTAATTCGTAAGTACAGTCACGGAATGAAAAGGTTCGTCAGTTGTCAAATTGATTCCTTCAACGAATCGCGAGCACATATTCGCTGGGTGCGAAGTACTAGGTGGGGGGGACATAATCTATCGCAGCGCTCATGGTGGTCAAAAGTAGAAATAATGTAAGCTCTGTCATCAGATGTATCTGTCAATGGCAAAGCGATTCTACATCATTGAAGTAATATTACTACGTATAGAACAGACATCGCGAACAAAATATGTACAGTGCGGGGTGCGGGGCGGGAATTTGACGGACAGCTGTCAGTCAAATCCATGACTATCAAGTTTCATAATTTATGGCGATAAAATCTGCACCAGAAAATGTCGTACTTCATTGATAGGATTGCACGAATAGTGACGTTCCTGCGGTCGCCTCGTCATAGACATTGTGAAACGATTGTGAAAATAAACAAATCGGCTAAATTGTGTTAAATTTTCATGGTGTTCAATAGCAAAAAGGTTCAGCTACTTACATTATTTTCTTTTATTATATTGTGCGTTTCCTGTAATGTAATCTAAGCTCCCCTCCCTTAGACTAAAATTAGCCCTCCTAGACAAGTGACAAAACGTAGCAGTTGAAACATTCGAAATCACTTCGCTCTGCCGTTTTTTGGTGTTAGTTACTTCACTCTGTGATGCGATTTTAAAGTTACAACTGGCGATTCCGAATTCACAACTGAGGGGACTGAGGCTAATCGTGTTACTTGTGCTACAAGTGCGTATGGGCTTCATACTGATGCTTAAGCCATTAATTATTTTTTACCCCGATTAAAATCTAATGTAATCGATAATCGCCTTGAGAATCGTTAACTGGTATTTTCTAATTCGATAAAAAAATTACCCATCTCTAGTTTAAAACTGTCATCCAACAGCGCACGAAATATTATGAGTTATAGATAATGATACCATTACAGAGGCGACACTTCGTTTACGTTTAGTTTCTGCCTATTGAATTGGATACTGTAAGGAAACATCGTCATCATCATTTTAGCTACTGGACGTCCACTGCTGAACAAAGGCCTCCTCTAATGATTTCCACATCGCCCAGTTGATAGTGGCCTGCACCCAGCGTCTTCCTGCTATCTTCAGTCAGTCCATCTTGAGATTTTAGAAAAATTCCCACTCGTCATGGTAGGAACAAAGCTAGGGATGACCCACGCCTTCACTCCAGAACCAATAAAATAACTGAAAGTCAGAAACTTTCAGTTATTTTATTGTCTCTATTGTTAACTATCTCAGTGGTTGAGTACACGTATAATAGCTGTGAGGTAGAAGTTACGGGACTATTCCCACCTCTCCTTTTCACCGCTGCATCTCCTGTGTAGCTAGCACCTAGACTAGTTGATTTAAAGCCAAGGTATATCAGTTTTTAGGTAATGACTTAGTGCATCTAAAAATGTAAAACTTTCTAGTTTTTTGTAACATTGAAAAATCTAAAAAGAAGCATAATTTTTTTTACCAAGTGTTTCTAAGAAATTTAAATGGAAGCTTTTGATGACAACGTATTGCTTACTTTTTCAGCTGTCGAACGAATCACTTTTATACTCATAGGTCCTGTACATCGGTAGATTTGGTAAATAAATGAATCCATCCGCATTCAGAAACTAAAAAAATTAAAATAGCTGTAATTTTTTAATACTGGATTTGTCGATTAAATTGATCATATTACTGCGCCCTAACGGGTCGGACACTGGTGACCAGACACACTGTACACTGTACAGTTATTATAATTTTAGCCTATCTCGTGAGCTAGGTGTCAATAATTAGGGTGATTTACTAACTAACCAGTCGCATACGAACAATAGCAGTGAGATTCAAACAAGTTTGATCCATGATGCCACACGACTATTGTGTGAGCCCACCCGACCCGTAACCCAAGCTTATTTAGCTTAACACAAGGGGCTGGACGGGACTATTAGTAATTTGTGCAATACAAAGTGCTTATAATCTTTAAAAAAATCTTTTTATTGCTGTATTTAACCTTCCTTTCGTATACTAATTTATGCGTCAGTGTCAAGTCTGCGATTTTTATTCTTTGAAATTTTCGTAAAATGGCTGCCGCCGCGGTGACGCCTTGTAATAACAAATTAAAATTAAATTAGTGTTTTAAAGTGCATAAATGTACAACTTAATGGTAAAAAGTCATTCCTTGATTTTTACTTAATATGTATCTGGAGTTATTTGAACAGTATTTTCGTCTATAGGATGGCATATTTCAAAAAACAAAACTGCACTCAAGCGTGTTGTCACAGCAACCGCTGAGCACATACTAATTGAATTTCGGTCCATGGACCTATTTGCGTGCCAGAAACAGTCTAGTTGACATGTCTTCTCTAGTACGTAGTACATTATAACTCAATGTTCTACATAATACATTTTAATATCATTAATTAATCGCATGAAAAGGGTCCTACTGGGAACTTAAATAAAAGAGTGGACTGTATTTCGATAGGGCTGTTTTAATAGCCGTTTACAATTTGGAAATAACTAAACTATACAACGTGGTAGTACAAAAATGAGTCACAGTAGTTGTTGTGCACAGATGTTTGCCTTATGATGAGAGCGTGAATTATTGAACTCTGCCCTTGTTTTGTTCTTAATTCTTCTACATCTCGGACTTGTCCAGCCAATACCAACAACTTTCCTTTAAATACGGTTTGTGGTTGGAATTTGATATTGTAACTCTCACAAACCCGGTCTTCAAAACGATACTCATTTCGATCTGAAAACGATATTTAATTTATTACTAGCGATACAGAAACATTTAAATATATTTACTGTTATATAATGAAACCGTTAAAGTAGCTTTTTCTTTTTGTTTTACTGTAAAACTACAACTATAAATGAAGTAAACAAACCCTGACACAATCAAAATTAAACACACTTTTTGGACTTACCTCATTTGATTTGAATGACCAAAATGATTTCAAAACCTTTTTTCCACCCAAATCGTGGTATCACAACAATTTATTCGTTGAAAATATTTGTTATTTTTTCATTTCGATATTTTTTCACAAATATACGACCTAAATGTCAATGTGACAGAACCCACAAAGTTGTGGACGCTAGTTGGCGCTGTAATCGTGCACGGAGCCAATTACCTTTTGAAACTATGTTACAGAAATTTACAGAATAATCTCGAGTTAGAAAAAATAATCCTTAACTGTTCGTCAGTAAAGTTCAAAATTATTCAGATCAAAGTTGTTTGACGATTTATCTTGTCAAGAAGATTATTATGATTGATAAACTAAAACCTTCTTGTTGGTTCAACCTGCCATTATTATTTCTATTGAATAAAAAAAACTATTGTCAATTGGTTAATGTCATCATTGCATTGCACTGATGGGATAGAAAAATAAACAAGCAAAACCTTATTCGTTAGCCAACGTCATATTTATTTAAATGTTAGCAGCATTGTTTTCTTGCACTGTTATGTTGGCAGGTTTGACTCTTACAGTACCTAGTGCAAGCGAAAACCGACACTAAGGTGACGAACCTTTTCATTCCGCGACTGTACCTATAATTTAAAATCTGTAATATATCAATTATAGGTATGCCTCCATTCCATGCTTATTATATTTTATTATATTGCCCTTTTGACACACTTTTCGATGGCGTTACCCACTTAAAAATAATTTCGGTATAAATAATTCATTATGCATAATTCATTATGCAAATGACATCTCACATCGATCGACAAAGAACTAATGACTTGTTAAATTTTGTTAATCGATAACTTTTATCTCGAATAATGAATAATTATGTTAATTATAATGACCTCGAATATACACTTCAGTTGAATGTATAACGCAGTACACGAACACGAGGACCTTTCAAAATTATTCCGCTATCACTAGGTGTAAGAATTATGTAGGGAGGACCTACTTATTAAACAAAAGCTACTTTCAAATAATATTTGTGTATGTAGCTAAAAAGTAGAAAACTCATTAAACCCCGCCGTATGGATGAGTATTGCCTAATTTCTTAAAATGTTCCTTTAACTTTAAATATTCAAAGTTCACAAGTTACGATATTCAATTAAAACAATACCAAATCTGTACCCAAATAGATAATAATACTAAAGTATGTTATCATCAACTATATTGAATTTAACGCAATGATATTATATAAAAACAAAAGCAGATATGTTATAAGCGCTCGCGCTGTGAATACTCAAATACGTCCCAATTGGGACGTCTTGTGTTTAGTCTTCGTGTGGCCTGCGTCGTGCGCAATCGTGTGCGTACCACACCGTAAGTTCCTGTGTTCTTACCAAAATAAATAAAAAATGCCATCGTGTGTTTCGAAAGTGTACCAACTATGACTCTAAAGTAAACAAAATACAAGGGATCTCTTACCACATGTGATTATGCAAAATTATTTAGTATTTATATTTTCAATTATTTATGCAAACAATCAAGACGCCATGCGCCATGTTCAAGTTAAGAAAGAGAAAGCGATCTTGTTTTGACGTTAGAGCGATAAGGATGCGTGCGATGCGGACATAGATTAGTTAGTGCAGAATCGTTAAAACTATAGCTATCTCTTTCATTTGCGTGCTATTTCGTATCTTTTGTTTCACTTATCAGTTACATTTGTCAATGTGTGCAATTTGGAATAGCTCGGCACGGATTAAAATCGTAATTTCTATGGACGTAACATATCTATAGTTCTATAATATCATTGATTTAACGTAAACAAAGCAGATAAGAGTTCATTAATTAATTCCGTAACACTCAATTATATTTATTAAATATATTCCAGTAGTAACCATAATTATTATTATTACGTCCAGGTGTTTATTAAGTTACTAATTAATTACAAGCACCCGTCCGGCACCTGCGTACGCAAAGAAAACAATTAGAAGTGCATTTCGCACGTAAGAGTAGGCGCACACCGTTGATTTTTCGTCGGCCGATAGTTTAGTCGGGCAGTTGATCAGTATGGGCATGTATGGGAGTGCGCACACTAGGTAGTACGCCGATTCGATTTGGCCGATTCTTCATATGCTGCGTTTACACTGCGCGGAAATTAGCCAAGTCAAGTCAAAAAACAGTGGAGTGGGGATGAATTATGAATTAATTTCATCCCCACTCCTCTGTTTTTTGACTTGACTCGGCTAATTTCCGCGCAGTGTAAACGCAGCATTACAAATTAAAATCGGGCACAACTATCGGCCAACTAAAAATCAACGGTGTGCGCCTACTCTAATTGTAAGTACGTTGGGTGAGCGGCCGCGCTAGGCGGCTGGGCGCTGGGCGGGCGGGCGGAAGCTGCGACGCATCCCGCCCTCGCTGCAGTCGCGAGCCCCCCGGCGCCCCGGCCCCGGCGCCCCCGGGGGCACGCGCCCCGCCACCGCGCGCAGGGCGCAGGCGCCCGCCGGCCGGCGACTCAGTTCACCGCCGCGACGCGACAACACCGCACGTGCGTATGACAAAACGCGGCGAATAAAACGATCGACTAATATTCCAGTGACAGAGAGGGAAACCTCTCTTTTAAAAGACAAAATTGCTTCACAAGTGGAAATGCCGAGCAGCCTTTTCGGCGACATCGGGGGAGGCGGCGGCCTCGTGGAAGACCAGCGAGCGCTGCAACTGGCTCTGGAGTTGAGCATGCTGAATTTCGGAGAGAGTCTTCCGTCGTCGAACCCGCTGGCGAGTCCCCTGGGCTTCGCGCCGCCGCCTGACGATCGTGCCAAGAAATCACAAAACATGACAGAGTGCGTGCCGGTGCCGTCTTCGGAACACGTCGCGGAGATCGTCGGCCGACAAGGTAGGTTCTTCATCAGCTGGCCTTATGTAAGGCACGTGAATCGGCTAGGTTATGTTCGATCACGCCCGGCCGGGGCAAACTCCTACTAAGCATGCGTTACTTTTTATTTGTTTACCCTCGCGTTATGGTTACTTCGCCAGTTTTACGTTACGTTGATTATAAAGTAGGCACTTTCTGGCGTGATTACGAGCGCTGGAGCTTATTGTTACCGCGGGCAGTCGTTGTTTATGTAAAGCTTCGAGCTTTCCAATGTTACGATCGAGTTGTGAAGATATCGAGAATGTTTGGTAATTTGTAACGTGTATACGTTAGTTTATTTACGTTACTACGTTAGACTATCACTTAAAATTACCATTTTCGGTTGAAATTAAAATTTGAAAATAACTGCCCTTTTCTATTTGTTACGAAATTGATGTTAAATCGTTTAGATTTGAAGAAAACCGCCGAAGTGAAGGTATACGCGAGCTTATCTTATCAGTGAGGACTTTTTCACTGCCACAGAGTAAACAAACAGACAGCGGGAATTGGTTGTTGTACAAATAGTGGTTCTATGCCTTCCCATACCAAATTCATGTTTATTTCCTGTCTGATACCTACCTAGTTACTTGTTTGAATAAAAAGTAATCTGTATCTAAAATTCGAGTTTTCCTCTCGAAGTTTTGAACTCAAGTTAGGTAATAAACAAGCCCTTGTTTGGGTTTCATTCGATAATTTTAGACTCCGTTTAATATCATGATGGTATAGTGATATGAAACAACGATTATTTTTATACCTACCTACATTGTGGATAGTTATTATTATTATAATTTTCAACCTTTTTGGTTAGATCATGACGATAGCTAGGGCTGTAATTTATAAAAATCAAATAACCAGTTTCCTATCTATCCCAAAAATGCGTAAATTCCCACAAAAACAGAGGTAATAATGAAAAAAGGCTGTTCTAATTAAAAGGTAACATTTGAGCAAAAAACGATACCCCGAGGGATGTCAGCATTTTTTCTGGAACACTGGAAAAAATGCCGACAAAGTGGACCAAATGGATCTTATCTGGGCCTAAATTCTCGGTAATATGCAATGGGTAGCGAAGAAAATCGATTACGGAAAATCACTTATTTTTAGTGAATCCGCAATTAATAAACTTTTTTGTTTTTTTTTTCTAATTTTTCAAGAATTTTTAAAATATTTTTGACAAAAACTTCACATAAAAAAGCATCTAAACTTTCAGATTTTGTTTACTGGCTTGTATGAGAATCGCGTTTATCAATTATTTTATTTTATGAGGTAAGTAAATGTACCAGTATCAGGTCAGGTATCCCGGTGGCCAATGATAATGACATGTCCAATTAATTACTAGTAATAGATGCTTTTTGCATGAAAATCCATTTCTCGCTTGACCGACCTGCACAGAGGGTAAACACAACTTAAAAAAATTGCACGCGCTCTCGGGGCGTTGACCCCGTGGAGTATTTCGCACCAGTATGATGAAAATCCGTTTTATTAACTATTTGATCACAATCTTCATTTAATTATAAGACCAATGTGTTATTTTGACCTGAAACAAACTTGGTAATCGAATCGCTATCATGTAATTTAATTTAATTAAAATGTTATGAATCTGTTTCCAACTTACGTAATCTAACACTTAAATTAGTAATCGTTTGAATAATTAATTTGTATTCCATTAAATTGTGCTGCGTATGTAAATAAATACGACATCCCTACTTACACTATTAGAGGCAATAAGGTATCTGATCCAATTATGGTCCAGTGACCCAATTTTACGGGTGATTTTTTAAAGTTACTGAAATGAACCTTTTTACTACTAAACTCCTCTGCATTCTCAAATATAGACGCGCATTTAAGTTCAACTGTTCAAGCGCTCGCTTCCAGAAAGTTCTAAAGCATTATTTATAAATGCGTTTCGAATCGTCTCGAACTAAAAACTCCAACCTGCGTAATGTAGGGCTCGTCGCAACCTCATTCCCTTTCCCATCGCAGAACAATAATATGTTATATGCTTATCTGTAGGTATACACATTTCCAGACAGGATTCGTGAAACCGGAGCAAAAAAACGCAGCTGCTCCACTTGCAACCTTGTCTAACTACCGATCGCACAATGCCCTCAGCGTTCTTACCGCGATGCCCCGGCCGCTTGGCGCGACAAGGTGCCATCGCACCGCTCCATAGCTATGTAGGTTATGTTGGTATATTTAGGACGTTTCTCTTGGTTTGTTTGTGTTTAGTTCAGTAATAGTTGCGTTTACCTAATTGACGGAACTTCTCTTTGTATGTTGTAATCTTGTAATAATCCCAAAATAGTATCTCTGATGTTACTATTCATATAAATTTAAATGAGACATTGATACAGAGATTTTGATCTTAAAATATATTATCAAAATATTCTGTCAACTGAATACAGTTTACTACTTGATTAATTTCCTTTGTAAAGTGAAGGTAATGTAACATAATGATTTTTAACAAAAGCAATAGAAATCCACAAGAAATTACCAGAAAATCACATAACTGACTGGTCCAATTCAAAAGCTCTGGGATATACAGAGAACGTCTTTAGAAAATGTATTCCTTTTTTTGGTCGAGTCCGTACCCAATGTTCAGAATCTGAACAATAATGGCAGAAATTCAATATGTACTACGCACTTACGCATAAATGTTTGTTCGTGTGGAAGTTTTTCTATAGCAAACGTCTTTACACAACAGAACTTTTTCGGGTATTTACAACTTACCTGACAGCATTGTACGATTTTTATAGCTTAAGAAGTTGTTTGGATCTCAGAAGAAATTGGTATTTTTTTATTAGCTCGCAGATTACCCTCATTTATGTAGGTATAATGACAAATATGAAATAAACAGTGGGTCTAGTACCTGTCAAAATACAGCATTTTATCTACGCACTATGGTGGACATGAATACAAATTATTTTGACATCCTTCACCACAAAATTTGCATTATGAACCTTATTGTCCTGTGTGTAGTGCGTATTAAATGGAGATATCTTTGTTTGTATGACATCTTGTACAAGTAGGTTGTTTAAAATTCTCGCGTTTACGCGCGGCGGTGTGACGTCACATCCGCTGGCTTGGACTCGCTATCGATATCGGCCGATTCGATTGTCTCGATGTCGATCGAACCTCCTGTCGGCTTGTTTGTTCTTTGATTTGTAGTGGCACCTCGATGATGTTTTGCATCTTTCGAGTTTTTGCAGCCTGCGTCTGTTAAGGGCATGCGCTGCTTAACAATTTTCATTTTATTGGAAACACGTTTTTGCCGCATGATTGTAGGCATCAGACAGTCTGACTGTCTTCGAAACAGAAGCATTCCTCGAATAAAACTCTCTAAAATTATTGCAATTAAAGAGGCCTCTAATCAAAAACAGCCCCATTGAATACAGAGCAATCCCAAGTTCTGTAACAAGCTTTAAAATTTACATCGTCTGGACGCTGGCATCCCAATGTTATTTAGAACTCATAACAAAGTTCCCAAACCGCACCGTTTCGGTGAGTAATTCATCCCCGTCCGTCACGACGAGCCGGTTCTAGTGACGAGTCGCTAGGACCGGTTCCACATCAATGACTCCAACCCCCTCCCGGCCTCTGTTTACTCCTCATCTCTTAATACTCCTGTTTTTTGTACACAATAACTCTCGATTTTGTCGCTACCCAGCCGTTTCGTTGCTATCTGAACGTTTGAAACCGTCTTTTTATCAAATTGTTTTGACTAGAACCGTACAATGTTGGCCTTAGAACAGAATACTATTTACAGAATCCGAGACGAGCGTTAATTAGCGAGAGAAGAATGTGGCCGTAGGCTGCTCGGGAGTTTTATATCGGTATTTAGTTTAATCGATGCAATTTCCGAACATGAACGAAAGAGAAAACAATCTAGTAAAGCACACGTGCGAGCGGAATGTACTAAGATCACAACATCGGCTAGGCGGTGCGCGGTATCGGCGAGATTCGCAATGTGGCTCGGCGTGCGTTCCGGTCGACGCCACCGCAGTCAGGGTCAAGGCTTCGCTCCTGCACACTGCTGCACGCCTGGTAACGCTCGCCGCCGCGATCCACACGCCGGAAATGGAACGCTAAAAGCGAAAACTGATTGATACCGACTATGCACTTTCCCACGATTGTTCTATTGAAGAAATTACACGTTCGACGTTAGGAATTTAGACTCAGTGCCCTCGCTAACTAGTACCTGACTACACTCGGACAATGAAATTGTTTTTATAGAATTAAATTTCAGTATCTTGACCTCCCGCCTCGATAGCCAACACACTGTTTATTTTATAACAAACGCTTTAAATCGTATAACGACTATAAATGTCAGCGTCGATTCTTGAATGATCGCTAAATTGGTTGTTAACCGACTAACTGCTATTACTTTAACGAGATTACACAAATCTCCCTATCCGTTGACAATTTTTGAATGAATCTACTCGAGCGGTAAAAAATAAACGAGCACATGTCCCGGCGCTGCTGAGACGTCCCAAAATTCCAGGGACCCATTTTTTGTGAAACTTTGACAGATGCATTCGGGGACGCCGCTAACCGCATCTTGCATCCTTATCACGCACTCGGAAATGCGATCTACGGTTGTATCTACTACGACGAATTTGAGGGTTATTTTAAGGTGCATCGCCCTGTCCTTGTCCCTCACCGAGGCGCCACAGCTCCGGGAAGAGGAGAGATACACTAACTCGCTCCTGTTTGTATTGTGCGCGCCATCACTGTAGCAGCATTCTTAAACATGGCTACTTTTTGTTTCCAAAGAATATTTATTAAACGAGTCGACGAGTGCAGCGATCTAGAACCCGTATAGAAGTATAATAATATCGTTGCGAAAGAAGCAGCGTGACGTCACGGTGCGGCGGCACCCCCACGTCTGCGAAACTTAGGGACCCTAATGAATGACTTCCTAATTGCCGCGGCAGCACGAATAAGCCCGTAATCCGGCGCGAAAGCCGCGTCTCCATTTAATTGTGGACCTTGAGCCCTTTTGTTTCTGGTCTCAATTCGATTGTCAGCTGTCTCGTGTCGTGTACTTCTGGACGAGAGTGGTTAGCATCAAATCGTTCAGTCCCAAATGTCACAGTGTAGTAGAATGAAAAACGATCCTATGATATCAGCTGTTAGGTTTGAATTGTAACGAGTTGTTGTGCGATTACGTCGTTTCAAATCGGAGCGAGTGACAGGCGCGTTATAGAGCGACAAGTCGATATGCTCCCGCAATAATGTTGACAACAATCCATCTCGGGCTGTCACCCGGCGCCGCGAATTAGACTCACTCCCATTTCGATTTACTCCTCGCAGGACTCGTATTAGCGTCCGTCTCGCTCCCACTGGCCACTTTCATTATTCCTTTGCCGCGTTCGAGGTTATTACCAGAACTATGCGATAGCAATTTCTACTGGAGATTAATTTATTTGTCGCGGACTACATTACTGTTGGGAAAAAATGCGCTCGTTCGTTTTTCTTGTAACTAAAGGTTTAATGACAGGATATGATGTTAATGTCTTCGAGTTGGACGGGCGCAGATGTGCGAAACTCTGTCGCCATGAAAAGGTTCCGTTCTACACAGCAACGGCACACGTGTTCGGTTGTAAACACGAAATGAACGCCGCAAAACATAATTGAGCGATTCGGTTGTAGAAAAATACGTTACTATTGTACGTGTAGGTGTTATCGTTTACCAATTAGTTCTAGACTCCAACAGGAGGGACCGATTCCGCCGTGGCTATTAATTTTAAAAGCATTATTCTCCTAATCTTAATTACCAATGAGTGTCGACGTGGATACGTTATCATTACCAATAGTCGTGGCAAATGTCGTATCTACATCTGCCAACCGTCGCAACCGCCTCTTCGCACCTGCCCCAGACCCCGACCCCGTTGGCTCCTTAAGAATTCACAGGTACAATCTACTCGGGTTAACGTTCCTTTGAGAACAAAGCAATAGATTTTAGTTGTTCCATTAATTGACTCTGTTTACAATTTCTATGGCTCCGTTATGAACTTCACCTTGGTTTGATTTCCATTCATTGCTTAAATTCATTTATAGACAGTTAGTTGTAACTTTACCTACTTTATTCATGTGTCAATTTCTAAAAATTAATACATTTTCGAACTAATACAAACAAAACAATTCAACATGATTATATTTTCCTTCGAGTTGGCGATTTAACGGCTGTCGTACATGTCCCGCTCATTACATCAAAAACAAAGCAAAAATGCAACGGCAGGTGCAACGCGCACTGCAAATTACCTGTGGACACACTGACTTACTGAATGTCAACTATTTTTGTTTAAACGCCGTTCCTATTAAAATAGACTGAGTGCGGTCGACGACTCCTTACCCGTCTCTTTCTTCACCTAGCCTTGGTCTCAACTTGAACAAGTGAACAAGTCTATCCCGGAATTTCAATTGAGCGTCTACTTTTTCTCCTTCGAGTCATTCACTCCTTGGACAACTTAATGTAGTCAAATTATTACCATAATCAAAGCTAAGAGCAATTCGAAACCGGTATGTCGTCAATTCACTTTCGTATAAGCCCGAATAAAAAGGTTTTCACTTTCAATTACGATTTTTGACTTCTCACGAATCGCTTTACTATTTGTTTTAATTACCTAATGGTAAGGCGAAGGATAACGATTAAAATCAGTATGCAAATTGATAGATCAATAAATTAACAAACCTATCAAACAGTGCACAAGTATATTGCTTGTTGGCTCAGTATGAATTAATTGCAATAAAACAATTTGGCGCAAAAAGGTCCGTAAAGGCTTGTATTATGGCGGGCTAATAGTGGAAGTGTACCGGTTTGCACGATATTTCGAACCAATTAAACATGTATTATACACGGATTATTAATGTAAATCGCTTCCTATTCCGAGGACTTGGTTTTCGTCGAACAATGAGTTTTTATTCGTTACATAATTGATATCTTTGTGAAAAGGTTGGCCATTAAATTCCTGTTTTTTTAAGCTTTTGTAACAATAATAAAATTCCTCTGTTCAAAAACGATAATGGCCGAAAACAAAAGTTGTCCAGCATTTTATTGGATAGTGTAACGTTTACGAAAATAATGTTAAGTTATCCGATTCGTCATCCGACAATAAGCGAGTACAAGTTTTTTCGTGTACCGGTCAGACGACAAGCGGTGTGGCAACAATTGGTGCTGTTACCTTAACCGTCTTGCGTGCGTTCCCTCTCGTCTGCACAGGGTTGGCAAGTAGAGCTTTTGATTGTTTTTTTTTGTTATATTATTTTCATACATGGAAGAAAATTGTTTTGTATTTATAAGTTTTAAGGAACATAGCTTAATGTTGAAAACTGTACATCAGTGTTGCTTGAAAGTAAACATTTTCATGTCAACTAAGTTCCTAACTCTTTAATGGTAGGTGTGCAGAGTACACAAACCCATACTTAGTATTTTAAAAAAATATCCTGACATATTCAATTCTATGGTCTCTGCGTTAGATATCCTGAAACGAACCATTTCTCAGGCGTTATGAGCCACATTCGACATTGCTCAACTATACCACACATCCAACCGATTCTCCAAATGACATATCAATTAGCCTAAAATGCCCATAACCAGCCCTACTTAACACAGGCATCAGTTGTTCAGCGACAACGGTCGCGACAGCTGCGCGCGCGCCGTGTGAACGCTAACGGCAGCGCAACACTACAAGGGGTCATACGTACGCATAATTGGCGCACTTACCCTATGTTTAACCAAAACTAGTTGAAGAATGACGTATGCATTTTTTAAACTGTCAACCGAAATTCTAGATTTTTTAAATCAATATCTGGCCATATTACAATATTTTTTGTTATAACCTATTAACTTAATTGATATTTTTTGCAATATTTACTGATAAAATATATTTAAAAAAGTTAGGTGACATTGAAGATACAATAATCCAATTAAAAGTTATGCAATAGCATTGGTCATCTATAAAATATTCTAGAACAATTTTTTACTTATCATTGTTTACTACGCAGCCGTTCTATTTTCCAATTTGAAGCTTTAATTTACAAATGCAAACTTATTTATTTTAATTTGCACTCGCAATGCAAAAGACAACCCAGCTGACAACATTGTAAACTACCCAGTTTGCGTCCAGGCAAGACTTCCTCTGACTCACTTTATTAGTGAGTTATTGCGTATTTGTTGTACGGCGGACGCGGGGTTATCGCCTATCCTATCACGCCGCTCGTTATTCGTACTCGGAGAGAGCGGAAAGCGATTTTACTATCAGAGTCTAGAATAAAGTACAAAAAATGTGAAGGATGCCACTATTTCTCAAATTCTCACGCATCCAATAAAAAAAATTGAAGAATGAGCATTTGAGTACCGCTCTTGCTCTTGCACAACAAAATTAAAAAGATTGGCTTCGATTCAAAATAAGAACGCTCTTTGAATCACGTAGACCTCTTCAAAGAAAAAGACATCTGGCCAGTACGTCTACTCATACAAGAAAAGAAAAATAAAACACCAATGAAAAGGCGCGGAAACAAAAGCGCGCCAAGGACAACCGAGACCATAGACAACGAGCTGACAATTTCGACTCCTTGTCATTTGTATTTCAACAGGCACTTTACAAGAGGCTCATGATTGTATTGTTGAATTCCGACACTTTCAACAAAGGATTCTCTAACTGTACCTTCAAAATGACCAATGAAAAAAAGGTCGGCTAATTCGTGAAAGCGTCTACCTGCCTGCTTACCTGCCCTAATCAGGCTTACCACATTGACGATAAATTAAATGCGCGTTTTAAACGTTCCAAATGGGATTTATGGCGTCTCCTGCTTGAGTTCATTATTCGTGCGTTTGCGCATCTTTTATTTTTCGTCCCGGGGTTAGTGGACTTGCAAATAAGAGGGCACAGAGGCTGGTTGTTCTGCGTGCATAGTCCTTATTATAATTTACATGTTTGATGCTGGGAATTCTATTAATAGGATCTAAAAGTACGCGATTTAAATCTCAGGTTTTGTCGGTCCTTTTCCCGCGTGAGGTCGGTTTAAATAAGCAGTAAAAAGACAATTTATACAAATATTATTCCGCTGTTGATTAAGCCACGCTGGCATTCAAAAGCGGCGAGGTTGGGAGTGAAAAATTCGCGCAATAAGTTATTGTTAATTTTATATTTTGATAAAGGTGTAGTCTTACGCCTCGCTGTCCTTCGGTCTGTCACAAGCATTTTTCTTGTCTTTTTGTGAATAAACTTATGAGGTGGATGTTAAAAATAATGATAAACAGTCGCTGCGTGCGGTATGCGCTCGTCTTTTCACAAGTTTCACCAGAGTGGCACACCATTGTGAGGAAATATTAAAAAAAACTGGGTGTAAATAATTTGTATTGCAACGCGTCTTAAAGCAATACACAAACAGTTAAAAAACACAAACTTTTGAATAGTTTTAATGAATAATAATATTCAGTCTGAGCTTTCATGTAGAGGGTGTCCTTAAAAAATCAATTATCTTTAAATATCGTAGTGAGTGGTAATAAAATAATTTTATTGCATGTAAGCCGATATAAGTACTACACCTAAATAGGTGTAACTTTAACTTCCTAGACTTTCAGACAAAGGACTGACGTGACATTTTTAATTTATTTTTATATTTTTTAACCAAGTGACTCGTGAAATTGTGTCTAGCCTGCTGGGTGGCGCTAGTTTCGCATGTAAGTCGATATTGTACCCGTTTACTGTAACTAGACTTTTAGGCGTGCAATATTATTAATTTTTAATCTGTATTTTCTTTTTTAAAATCATGTGGCTTGTGAAATTCGTGCGTGCGTCCTACCTAACGTAGTGGGTGGCTGGGTCGCGTATGTAAACCGATCCCCGCGAAAACGCTCGGTGTCGAATGGCGCGATCCTATAGATTTTCTTCGTCGGATGCTGGTGCATTGTGCGTGTAATTATAGTTTTTGCCCCCATGGGCCACCTGTCGGTAATTAAAGATTGCAGGCGGCATACGGGTTCACCTTCGCGAACGGGTTTGAAAGACTTATTTATCGGAATCTTTGTTTAAGAGAAATTGTTTTCGGCGCGTGAGCAGCTGATTACGTTTGCAGTCGTAAATAAGTTTTAATGTTTGTTTTGATATTTTGACTTTCAATTTTATCTACGCTTTAGACACCTAATTGTTACTTATTAGTCGCTATTTTGGAGTAATTTTATCGACTTAGAAGTTGGTTAACAACTTATAAAAAGTTTCAAAAAAATTCCAATTAGAAAACGTGCCTCATATTGCAACGTGCTTCAAACCACTGTCTGCCCCATATTTCAGCACACAAAAGCCGTACTTATGCGTTTAGCAATCGCCAGCTTCCTTCAGAGAAGTTTAGTCTGGAGCTTTCGACTGCTTTCGACTAGTGCTGCCTTTAGCGCGGAGGCGAGAGGCGGCCTTAGCTTGGAGCGGTTCCGCAGAGACGCAGCTGGCGGAAAAGCGCCATCTGTCGAGCGGCGCCCCGGAAACGCACGTTGTTTTGTTTTCGAATTCGAATCCTTCGATTCGAACCCGACTGCCAGTTTGACGTTTGCGGTTACGGTCACGCGCCGTTACGCTCCGTATTCCAAAATTAAATATGTACCTACGTTTTTTTCTAATTTATCTATGGCCATAATAATTTCGACGATCAAGCCCAGGCTTTTGAATAATAAATACACGCCATGTGTTAATAGAATAAGTGACATAACCGTTACACTAATTATGTAAGAAGTACAAAATAAAAACAAATCAACGCAATGAAAGCGTTCTAATAAGTTTTTTTTTATTGAATGGTAAACACATAAAGGTTAATTCTGAAAAAACATGTTCTATAAAAATGCAGCTTGGCATAATTATGCATCGTTCACCTATTTAGGATTTCGTTCCGTTGCACGTTCGACATCTGCCGTCGCACCTGCCGAGTTAAAAAGTTTTTACATCCGTTGATCCGCCACATGCGCGAACGCAGCCTCACCCTGGGGAGTTCTTAATTTAAAAGCTTGAATTCTTTTTGAATTTGGAACTAAGCCGTTTCTAGCGGTAAACAAACGGGTTTTAAGAGGGCGCTAAGTTGCACCTTTGTTAACCCCTCGATGTTCAGGGTGGAATTTTGAGAAGGGACAAGTTAAGAGAAAACGTTCAACTTAAATATTTTGAAGTTTCTTATTGGACTAAAAAAAAATATCTAATAAAGTTTCAACAAAATCCGTTCACTCGTTTTTGCGTGAAAGAGTAACAAACATCCAGGCATTATGACATCCAGACATCCAAACTTTCTCATTTATAATATTAGTAGGATATTTTCTCACACATTTTGTATGAAAATGAGGTATTTTTGCAGGTAAATAAGTATTTTGTAAATATTCACTTTTAATGCTTATCGATTCATCAGTCGAACACTTTATGTGATGACAATTCAGATCTCGTATCATTTCAAACACGTTAATGTATGCCCAAACGCATACAAAATCGAATAGGTATCGTTTGTCGATGTCAATAGTCGCCGCTTGCATCTGCGCCACAGACTGCATTCTTTATACATTCCTGTGCCTTTTTATGCCCATGACGGCATTTAAAACCTCATTCATTCAATATCGTAATTTTAAAAACACCTCAATTGCCCCAATCGTGTCTGTTTACGTGCATTTACATCGCAATTGACACCCGAGGCACGCTCTCCGTATCGCATAAGAACCGCATCTCACGCACGCACCGACCTGTAATTTCGACTTCTGCAGGTAATTGAAAAAATGTCTCTGTGAAGCCGAGATTGCCCGCGCCACAATACCCAACTCGATTATCGATTAATTCGTCGCGTCCAGAATCGAGTGGAATAACGACCGCATTAAATAAACTATAAAACGATTATATCGCGGCTTGTATGTGTTCGTCGAGAGCGAGAGCCGTGCGGCGGCATTCCGCGGTAATCGTCCTTAGAAGCGAGCGCGTCCCAGCATCGAACCTCGCGACAATCGATTTAGGAATGGCACTGGCCACCAACTTTTCCTTTTTTCAATTCCACCCACCCATTATGGGCATGCGAGTCCGTCATGACGAGAAAATTGCCGCGATCCTGATCCATCCAAAAAACTGACACGCACAATTTGTTTCAGGATGCTCAAACTAAGAAATTGTGAACCGAAACTGATTTTATAATCTCGAATTTTCGGTTGTTACCGTCCAAATATATGCTAAATCGCTAGCCTTTCCGCTGGCGGTATTGAACGATTTTATTATAATTGGCAACGCGGTCAACGCTTCTTGGAAATTGGCTTTTTTTCTCCCTTTATTTCCAACATTTAACCGATCTTGTTTTTGTGCCGGAATCGCTCGAATGGACCTTTGTTCTCCGCCATATTGTTTTTAATGTCGACCGATCGTCAAGGAAACACGAAAGTGAGTGAAAGTTCGCAATGTAATCTATTGTTTCGGGGCGGTGAAGTAATTGTTACGACGATTACGCCTCCGTAATCGATTTAGCGTAAATCCTTATAAGCTTCGAATAAGACTGGCCGCTAGAAAAAAGTGGGCCCTTGTTACGCGTGTTCGATTCCTATTACAAATTTAAAAGTTGGGCTGTCACGGTGGGTCGTCTATGGTTTGTTTTATTTTTAATTCGAGTGTTGAGTTGACACAGAAACACACTCCTTGTAATTAGGGGTAACCGGGCGAGGTGCGAGGGACCGAGGGAGCAGCTGACGCGCCAGTCGACCGTGAATGGAACTATTCGAACAGAAAATGTTATGCACCGTAATCGATACAATCGTTTCGTATACTCACCTCCATTCGTTTCTTTTGTTCTTATAACATTTGCATTAAAATTTTAAAGCTCTATCGATATTATCTTTTTCTGTAACGCAACATAATCGCTATATTTGATATTAATTGCATTTCGATACCGAAAAAACTTTTTAATTAAGTCGGTGACATTCATAAATCTTAAAATTTTATTTTTGTAGGTTGCGATCGCTTGTTTACCGGGGCACAAAAGCAATAAATAACATTATCGATATTTTAGGTATGTCTGTGTGGTCATTAAAATGCCGACGACATTTTTAACGAAAACCTTCTTGTGTCGGATTCGTCTAATTCTATATTCCGTTGAGTATCTCACGGTGTTCGGCAAATCGAATGCGAGCGGCCATCGTAAGTTGGTCTTCCTCCTCGGATGGGTGAATCTCAGCGCGTTACCGAACACAATTTTCGAGGGATCCTCAGTTTTCGGAAGACAGAAGGCGCACGCGTTTGATGTGGCCGGCGGTTCAATAGGCGATTATTCCAAATACACATCTCGTCCTAACAAAACGATCCATAATTCATTCAGATGTTTATCGCTTTAAGACGAAAAACTAATAGCGTCATGGTAGATGGCGCTGCCTTGTTAAGTTAAACGAGCGTGTTCATACAGACATGTTCGCGAAGTGACCTAACCTAACTGATACCTGGTGCAGAATTGTTATTTATTTGCCTTGCACAAAGTATTATGGTAATAATAACTTTACAGTCGATTCGTATAAACTCATTTAAAAGTAATAAAAATATTGAATTTACTGCTTCGAATGTCATAAAACTCATAAAATTATATGATTTAAGAACATTTAATGTCAAATTAGAATCTTATTAGAATACAACTTCCCAATTGAGCACAAAATCAAATTATCCAATTCATTAACTCGCACATAAAATCGTGACCTACGGTTTTTTTGTGGAGTTTTTCGTTGCGATTTTCGACAGCACCCGCCCTAGGCCCCGATCGGACCGTAGATCAAAGCGATTAGCCGCCGGTTGACAGATATTTTGATAGTTCGCAGATAATCTTAATAATATGCACGGATGACTTACTGTTGTGTCGGTGGTCGGTTTTTTCGGTAAAGTGACTCGTGTGACTTTGAGTCGGACGCGCGCGGTGGTCCGCTGCATCTGGCGAACGAACCCGGAAAGTAAAATGTCAATTTTATACACTTTGCACCAATAAAGTTTTACAAGCCACTCGAAAAGGTCTCCGCGAGCGGCGTAACCGACGAACGTTAAATTAATTAACGTCCTAATCGCAGGCACGGACCAAATTTGAATTCGGTTTTCGAATTCCCCGACGTGTGACGGTCACGTGGCCCGTTCGAAATTCGAATAATTGTTTACGGTCCGATCGGTTGCATATCTGTCGCCCGCGCCCTCCGGGTTGCGAACCTAATGCGGTCAATTCCCAGTGCGTTGCACTCGGTTACAAAATATTTTAATGTCTTCGTCATTCGAGACGACTTTTTGTGATGTTTTGCCACAATTAAACGTGCATTTTCGGTCCGACCCCAAACTTGTTATCGTAAGTAGTTAATTAATTTCAAAATCGGATTCGTTTGTTGTTTTTGTTTTGTCTACTGTAACATTTTTAATTGTGTGCGTTTATATTTTACGAGTCTGGTGTTTATTTTGGTTTATGGCTGTTAATAGTTGATATGATTAAATGTAGCGTCCGTTCCGGCTGTGGTGGGTGACTCTGGCGACCTAAAGACGACCTATGGACAAAAAATAAAGAAGTCCATTCACGATCGCGACAGGGGGACCTTGAACTAGTTAAACGGGCGGGAACACTTCGGCGAGACGCTGGCAACACTGGGCGGGAAAAAAGCGTTTCTACGTACCGCTCGAGTAGACGTGTTATTATCTCGTTATTAATAATATGAACTAGTTTTGAATGGCGGTGATGTTTGTAGTCAGGCGCGTTTTTGTACGTATCTTAACAGCTTTTCAGTTGAGCAGTTATTTTGAATTAAGGAGCTTCTAGAACGTATTAATTCGATATCCTTTCAAGTCTTTTAGAAAAATCAGTCGGATCATCATCACAACTGTTTTGGTCTTGTAGGTGCTGATCACTAGGTCTAATACGTCAATCAGCCTCACATTAAAAAGCTTTAAAAGCTCCGATAATTATCTAATTTGGTATTTTGCAAAGAAAAAAATGACAAACAAACAGCAGTCCTATTGTTTTCGCTATATTCGCAGACTTAACTGTAACTCGCCGTTTTTTCAGGGTTGCGTCATGGTGCACGGGGTCACGCGAGCTTGATGCATCCTACTAATGACCGCAAATCACAATCCTTGCCAACAAAAAACCGTATTAATCTTAATTCTGACCCACCATAAATAACGTTGTGTTATGCTTTGGCATTTTTTGAGTGATGATAGCGGTAAAAAAGGATCTAATTGGATTTGGAAATATTACAGTTAAACCACTGTGGGAATATTAATATCCTTAACATAAACTGACCATCAAGGAAAATAAAAGATAAATAAAGTTATTATCAAATAAAAACGAACAATGCAAGAATGACCCTAAAATTTTGCACTCACAAATAATATACCCAAAATATTTTTAAGGTTATTTATATGTGAACCGAATCGACTAAGTGAGATAATAGAGCGATCCCTTTTTTATTCGATAAATAAATACCTAAATGAGCCTTCGATTTAGCTAACACGGCCGTTACGGCGGCAAATTAACTCGATCCACAGGGTATGTATAAATAAGTAGTTATTTGTACAGATAATGATGGGTTTGGTGATTGCTCCACGATAGTATTGTAATTACGACTCGTAAACAAAGCGGTTCAGTGTTGGCCGCCAAAAAAACCGCCAAAAACTAAGCTCCGACCAATTAACCTATCAGATATTATTTAGTGCTGAAGGTCGCACATAAATGGGTGCAGGCAGATACATTTCTTATTAGCATGAAATAAGTTTTTCATATAATTGCTATGTAGATTATAATTATCAGTCGTTAAAATTATACCTAGATTTTTTATACAAAAAATAAAAGCAATTTACAATCTATTCAAAAGAGCGTTAAAAAATTAAATATGTATTAAAAACGTGTTAAGTGTTTTACTTGATGAGTACACACCTAGTTACGAGTAGGTATGATCGCTTAAAAATAATAAAAAAGAGGTTACGTTTTTTTGGTTTCAAAAAGAGTTCAACTGAATTGGTTTGCAACGGGAACACCGTTCCGCTTTGAATGAAGAATCGCGACTTCCATTACGACCATTAAACATAAGCGAACAAAGAAATTTGCGAAACGCACAGTTTTGACATCCTTTGACGCTCGCAATTTGGGCGCTGGGGATTGCAGCAGCGGCTTTAACAAAGAATCTTTAATAGCCCTTTCGTGATCCTTAATACATCTCAAAAAACGAATAACAAAGGAAACTCCAACTCAATATTTACTATAATGAAGCCACTATAATTGAAACGAGAATTTCGTATCTTTTTGCCGTGTACCGCTTCGTCCGGCGACGCGCCGGGCACCAGGGCAACAAAAGCAAAAGGAGTCTAGTGGACACGGCATAGACAAACCAGTCCCGCACTATGCATCTCCCACACATAGAAGGCTTCGCAGCCGAGCTCTTGCGGTAACGACCTGATAGATCGCTTCATTTGATACCCCATGACCACGGCTCAGATTAACCACACTATTCTATTTCAA
This sequence comes from Ostrinia nubilalis, assembly GCF_963855985.1. NCBI lineage: Eukaryota > Metazoa > Arthropoda > Insecta > Lepidoptera > Crambidae > Ostrinia > Ostrinia nubilalis. Next base: position 13,507,101 of record NC_087103.1, read on the forward strand.
ATCACAGTCAACACTTGTGAAGTCTCGCAGTCCACCTTTCGAGATGAACGCGGATTTTCTCGCGATTTCATTACCATAACTTTCGGTTGCAAAGTTCTTTAAATAAATGGCGGTCCTGGAAGTCGAGAGTTCCGAATTCGATATTTAGAGTCAATAAGTATTCCTTTATCTTTTGAGTTAGTCGCGCCTAAAATTGATGTGGAAATGTCCAAGTTATTTGAAACTTGCCGAACGTTCGGGCATCCGACTGAAATCCAATTCATCTTCAACAGACTTCTGCTTGCCTAGTCCCAATTCGGTGTCGAAGTAAAATATTGTTTTAGCGGTGTCTGCTATCAAATTGTTTCTCTTTAAGCCTGTCTCCGGGTTGTGAGCCCGGTTAATTGAGTTGAATACCGAAAACTTTAAGCAAGCATAAACTAGCATCCATTTCTAATAAAAATATCGATGATTTTCCTGCATTTCAATGCATTTATTTTTTATTATTGAAAATCCGCATTTGAATGGCCCATAAAACAGAGCCATGAATATTCCCAATGAAATTCATATATGAAAATATTTCCTGCGAAATTGAAAATTAATGGAATTCAAAAATCCTTTAATGGTCGTCGAAAATAATTACCCAAAAAACCATGTTCCATTAAATCACAGAGCTTTATCAGTGAAGAAGACACATGCCCTAAGTCTTGTTTATCGGCGGAATACCACTGCTTAGCATATTATTTGAGCTAAACATAAGTGGTTAAGTTTGCATAATTGGGCGCTCGGAGCAGACATCAAAGAAAAGGAAAACAAAAACGCAGCCAATCGCATATAAGCGCGTATACATCGACGCATTACGTGCATCCGGGGCTTTCGTCGCATCCGGCGCTATTGTCCGCCGGACGCCTTGCGGTCGCACGTAATTTCACAACCTCTTGACTCCCATGATGCCCTGGTACTTCGCCGGTACAAGGAGAACTAGAGATTGTTGCTGCAAAAAGGGTCAAGACCGAAAGCTGCATTAACTTAACTTCAAGCTGCTTTATTGTTACTTTACAACCACTTTGTTTCAGCAGACGTCATCGACTACAGCTTTAGAAGCTTTTAGTGTTTAGTATAACAGCTAGCTGGCATGCTTGCAATTTAATGCATTATTCTAGGAATTTTGCGAGGATATTAACAAGTGATAATGGTTTACACGAAATAGCGTGCTGGTCGAAAATAGTTTCACACTAAAAACGTAGGCAGGTAGTTAAGTTTTAAATCAATGTTAATTAAATTCGGCACGTAAAATATGAAAAATCTTGAAAGTGGACGTGCAAGGATGGATTCAAGAAGGCTCAAACTTTAATTTTGCAATAAAATTATGCACATAGTAGATCAGTCGTTCTCAACTTGCGCGCTTGAGCGAGCTTTTGAAAGCTGTCCACAAACTGCCAATATTTATCAATGTAAGTAATCCAGATATGTTTTTATTAACGCCCAGGTAAATAGATCTTGAGACCATTTTCATTGCGTGCGTTGTTCTAAAATATTAATTAATTCAAAATGTAAATGGAGTCTGTCAGTATTGGTTAGACTTGTTTGGCAAACTGTTGTAGGTACTATCTAGATAAATTATAATTTAATGTTTGGCGGTTTGGACAAATTATAGGTTTGCATAAATCATTCAGATACGGCACCAGACGGAATCTCGGTGCATGTTAAGACTGACTGACCGGGAAGGTCAAGTTGGGCATAATTAGTAATGATTAGGCCCACCATACACGGACAGCTAGAAGCAGCTAAAATAGAAAGACACAGGTTTTAACGCTACGTTTATGAATGAGTTACATTATGTACTCACGGCTTGACGTTTCGGCTGCTGCTGCAGCCGAAGCTAAGTAACCACTGCAGTGGTCACAAGCAGACTGGCGACTCGTGAGTACGTGGCAAGCCGTGAGTACATAATGTAACTCATTCATACGAGTAAACGTCGCGTTAAAAGTGTCTATTTTAGTTTAGTTGAAATTGAACGCGACGTTTAAAATCTTATAGAAGCACCTGTGTCTGAAAGCTTCAAGCTGCGACTGCATAGCAAACTAAAGTATTCTACGTACACATACACGGAACCGCTCGAGCAGTAGCAACTGCTTCCGTAGTTTGCTATGCAGTCGCTTGATGAAGCCGTCGATACTAACTGCTTCTGCTGTCCGTATTTGACGGGCCTTAGAGTACCAGGATCGCATGGATGACTAGCAGTCGGCCGGGCGGTCGAGGCGCCCGCCCGCCTGCATCAATCATCCAATGATGTTTTAATAACACGAATTGGGGTATTAGGTGTCTAGATTGGACCATGTCTGTTTGTTTTTATCCCCGACCTACCTCGACGTTCGAGCGTGGGACGCGACCTTCTATCTCATTTGTGCACATATAAATAACTTTATCATACTTGAGAGCTTTATTTATCAGCGCGTATTTATACATAATGTAACATTCGTCTTCGCCAACACATCCACTCTCCGGGAACAATCGCTGTGCGTGGACGCAACTGGAAAGAATGCCCTCATAAATAGAAATAACTTATAAGTAGTTATGTAACGCGGGTGATATGATAACGCGACATAATACATTTTATTTACAACGTGGTAATGTCCGCGTGACAGGCCGTAATCAATATCAACGGTTTCTTTCATTTCGCTGAGTCGTTGACTTGTCACGTTGATTATATTGGCCGCGAGTCGATACGGGAACGAAGTTATTGCAATATACGTATAATAGGTCCCGCGACTCCGCGCTCAGATTAATTTATTCGCGGTTCAACCTTAATTCGATACGATCGGTTTAGCGTTCTAAATTCGATCCCTTTTTGTGCCTGCCGAGGCATTGTGTTCTTCTTAACTGTAACCTCGGGCTGGAAAAAAGAAGAGCGGCGGGTCCGCGCGACCCCATCGCCCTTGCCGCGGCGGGGTTAACGGTAAGCGTCACACTCGCCACCGGCCGTCATTTCGACAACTAATAACCCCCGATGGGCTCATAATTTACAAGGCGGTGCATGCGACCGCTTTTTACCTCGCCGTCGCCGACGTCTGGGAATCCGCAACAAAGAACAGGCGAGATTCCGTTTTGCATTCCGCGAGAGTTCGTGTGCGACGGACGACTTCCACGAGCTTTTGAAACCACCGAATCAGTTCGAAAATCGAATTAAAGCGTTCGAATTTCGAGCGTGATTGTCGTTTGGTCCAGACTCCAGACGGCGAGCTTAATCGCGGCGCGAGTGCTCGCGCACTTAATTTGACGCGTCTGGGTTTCGGCTCACCTCGTCACCTTTGTCCGTCTGGAGTCTGGGCGAGTCTGGTCGCGGTGCTCCGCGACGGTGACCCACTTTCGGCGCCATAAACCCCCCATCAAATTTCGTCCCGGGTTAACTCGCACGCAGCGTTCGGCCATCTCAGTTTTTTAGCCACAAAACCCGTTGCATTCCCGTCTTTACGAGCACCTCGACTGACCGACGTCTGACAGGGGTCGTAAAAGATCAAATTTTATTTCTTATTGTTCGCCTTTCGCGAAATCTAATTGAAGTCGGCAGGGCCCGCGCCCACCGCGCCATTTACGCGTTTTTAATTTTACAGCCGCGAGAACGCTGACTTATGTCCCTGTGGACGATAATGACCGACAACGAGAATTTGTTCATTACTTTTTATCACACATTAAATGTTTAAGAGTCGCGGGCGCGAATAAGACATGCGTTTACGCGCGGATGAGTGCGTGGCGGCTCCGTAATGTTTTCGGCGACGGATTTAGTTGGATTATTCCTCTCGTATAGTCTTTATCCGCAATCTGGCTGCGTTAAACTGCCAGAAACAAGTACTTGCGTGTTGGTTTCTTTGCCTTTTGGAGGCTGTTCACTATTCCTAGCCCAATGAGCGGCGTCAGATCGGCGGCATTTTAAACCCGATAAGCTTTCTGTGCACTGCCGCAACTTGATAATTGACATAAATGAAGTTAAATTCGTTAATCATTTTCGTATATCTCAATGCACCATAAATGGCGTGTTTGTCAAAAAAAGAATTAATTATCGAAACTAGAATGCGCGCGCGCTCCGACGCGCGGACGCCGCAAAAAGTAACGATCGCAAATTAATCAGCGGTCACTCGTTTTCTCATTTATTTACAGCGCGAATAAAATCGTTCGTAGGCCGTCTTAATGATATAGGCATTACAGCCTTTCCGAGAAATAGGTTCTTGGTTACTTATTGCAAAAAGTAGTTCCGAAGAGTTGCTTTATAACCTGAAACTTCATACCGCAAGGCAATAACTTTCAAAATATCTTCGAGTCTATTGTTAAAAGTTGTATTGTTATCAGAAAAAACCTCTTACGCCCTTACAGCCGCGTAAAAGCATCATTGCGGGCGTATTCCAAGTTTGCTGCGCTCCGGTAACTGGGCTTCTTCGGAATATTTTCCCATCGCACTCGGCACTAAGAACTCACTTGTTTCTATTTCTCTAGAAGCCTCCGCTGGGCGATCGTGAGTCACTTTATATTCGCCATACACCGCGCTGCGTCACGCGCCTATCGGAAACGCTAACGGCCGGGACTCGTATTTAAATATACCTCGTCCGCTCTTACCTGGACCCTCACTTAGCGCTGATTCCAGCTCTCGTTGGACCAGCCAAGGTGACAGGGGAGCTCTGGCTACGCTGGCCGCTCAATAATGCCTGGTTAGTCCTCCGACCTCGGCTTTGCAACATGCCATTTTAAAATTTTTGACATCGGTTCGATTGTTCTAAATTAAAATTTGAATATTCCTACCGCCATGTCCAGTTTGATTTATTCTAATAGCTACGGCCTGGATACAGCCTAGTTCCTTAGCCAGCCAAATAATCTTTTTCTATTGACACAATAGGAGGATGGCCGATTCAAAGCCGTTTCATTTCGGACACGTAGGTAGGTAACTGATTTCACTCTGAGGATTTCTCGTGATTTACGCAAACCGTGTTTTTTGTTTGCTTTACGAGTGCGTGTGTCTCGTCTGTGTTAGCATTTTTGACATATTTCCGAAGACAAAGATCGTGCGTGGATAAATTTTAATATAACTGGAATCTCGTTTAGGATCACGGTGTGGTATTCAATTCATATGACAAAGGTTGATTTTAACTTGTTCTCTCCACGGCCGTTCGAATACCAATGTTTTGTTGTTTTAGTTGTCAGCGCATTTTAAATTGTACAGGCTATGTGAACCTCCGTTCAGATGAAGTTGCTGGAATCGGCATTAAATTGACTGCGTATTGAACTCATCTGCATATTTTGTTGTTTTTATAAATGTTACTTGCACAGCCGTCGTTAAATTTAATTATTAACAGTTTGTTTCTCTATTTTCAGGTAAATATCTCCATCTTAATCGAGAAGATACATTGTACGAGTAATGTAAGTTCAGTAAGTTATAAGATTACACGTTGTGTAGGTATTCGCTGTGGTAATGAACTTCGCTCTGCTAATCGTGGGATCAAATCGCTTAGGTATTCAGTGTGATGGATCGCTGTTAAATATTTTAGATGATACTGAATCGTTTTAGCTCTCAGTTAATAGAAGTGATTGGTGGCAATCACATTCATGCGTACACCGCTTCATATTTAATAAAGGCCCTTTCAAACAGGTCCCTGTGAATGGCGGACAATTAATTTGTTTATCGGACTATCAGCGCCGAGGCCGTCTGCTTTCTTACACATCTGCCTGGACAAAACGAAACCGCCTTTTGTTGTTTTTAATTTATTAAGCGGTAGGACCCGATCGAAACGCTTTGCGAAATAATAAGTTGGAATGTGAAGGGCTGTGGGAAGCCAGACATAAAAACTGTGGCTGAATAATGTCGTTCGTTTAACATTGCTAGGTATTAAAGTTATTTTGTTGTGAACTCTTAATTAATTGGACTAAGTACGATTAATTTCGTGAGGTACCAGGGCGCAATGACTCGTAGGGAGTAGCTATTGCAGTGCATCGGTAATGCGGCGCTGACCTATCCCACGAACACTTTCTTCTAAACTCAAAATGTAACCGTAACTATGAGCGGGCAGCGTTTCCGGCGCCCGTGACGTCACGCCCGTCTCGCCGGTCGCCGCCCCTACTACGTAACCTTGGCGAGCGCTCGCCTCGCGCTCGTGCGACACTCGCTTTCGTTTGAGATGTTCTTTTTTCAAATAAAATATGAAATAGAAGATCGTAAATATTTTCTTCATAAAATATTTAATCGTTGTCATTTGTTTCTTACATCTTTTTGTGACGAGAAGTTGCCAGTCTAGCTTTTTTCCTCGATGAATTTATTTATTATTATTATTTTAAATGAAGATCTCGTCGAGAAACTTATATTATATTATGCAATATTGATTTTTTTCACCGTGTTAATAATACGTAATCCTAGCCTACCAGCCATGTTTAAAACGTAATAACACCTATAAAATAGAAAAAGTTGCTAATTTCCACGTGGGTGAACCCAAAATCTGATTTCAGTTTCAATCATTCTTTGACAATGCGTTTGCGTCATTCGTAAACGCAGCCGAAAGTGTGCGTGATTAATACCCGGCCGGATACAAAAATTACACATATCGAATGCCACTTATAATGCGAAACAAGAGCAAAATCTCCGGTAATTTTTCACACGATCCGCGAGGCATAGTTGCCCTAAGCGCGGCGCGGGGTGAGCGAACTCGCAACCTGTAATTTCGGACCGCAAAAGGAGCAAAATGCATCGAGATCGGTGATTAAAAACCTTTGTCGGTTCTACTAATATTTATATTTTTCGCAATACGGCCGACATCTAATTGGCCGCTCGCACATTTGATGCAGGTACGCGGCGCCGGCCACCGCCGATTCATTAGGTTTCCTGGTAGAGAAATCATAAAACACTATTTTTTTACGTTCACTCATTTAAGTCGAGACATGACCCAAACAATGCCGACAAAGCGTCCGTGGAAAAATCCGTTTCCTTTCGAAATCACATAAAAATCGGCCCCAGCCCGCATGTCGGTAACTCGTTTCGGTCAATAAGGCGCTAAAAATAGTGGCTAAATTATTGCAGGTGGTAGGTATGAGTAACTAGTTTCAACTGGCCAGTGGTACTCTCGATCGCGCCAAGGTCTGGGATATTGAACCTGGCCGGAGCAACAGCACGGCAAGGTCCGCCGCGAAAGGGACGGATGCACTGTCACTCATTGTTATGGGGGAAATGTCGCGGCCACACGCGCGCTCCTCTCGCGCTGCGCTCCTAGTCCCCTAGTCCTAATCGGATCGGCATTCGATGCAAAGCAGGCGGCGATCCTGCGGCGGAGCACTTCCTCAAACAAACTTTCCATACCAAACGAGACAAAAGCTCCGGCGCGTACGCGCGAGCGGGACGGCTATACCGCGACAAGTGCTGCGGAGGTGCAGCGCTGACGCATCTCTGTGTACTCTTTTTGTAGACGCTACCCCCGCGGCTTTCGGTTTCGACGCGTTAACATCAGTTTCGACGAATGTCGTTTATGCCAATATTAATCAGTGGCGTAATTAAATCTGCCGGTCGGACCGGTCGTCTCGCTTGGCATTTGTTTGTTCCCACGCGGTTGATGTAATTTTTATTATGAATGGCGGCCTTCGAGAGGGCTGCTGAGGAGCTCCTCAGACCGCTGACCTGGCTGTGGTTTTCGCTGCGTCAGCGCTCACCACATGAATGGGCGCGGTAAACCTCGCGACGGAGAAGGAAGCGCATGAGGAATCATTTTATTTATTTAGACTCGTTATAGCCGACGCAAATCGAAGGTAAACGTGCTAAGCGTTCGTTGGCATTATTAAAAATAAATAATATCGGTTTCGGAATGTTAGCCGGCGCGTCACCGGGCCTCCCGCGGAGCTCCGCTGAACTCTATCGGGCCCGGCCTCATCGCCAGAATGAGGACTATCGGATCGGGATTTATGTCGGACATGTGCTATCAGGTTGCGCAACGAATTGTGGCCGCGAACACGTGTCCAGATCCTAACACTTACAGTTCTCACGACGGCAGCGAGTGCGTTCACACCCATAAACATGGTTGTATCGCGCAGGGCTGCTTATTTATGCTGGGCAAACATTCGGGCGATAACGCGTGAGCAGCGGGCCTGTGCTTCCCACATCTGCCGACCTTGGCTGCGGCCCGTTGTGTAACGTTATCAGTCACGCTTCTGGTGCCTTCGCGGCGAATCCCAAGTTTTCCGGTGTCGATAATCCTTATCGACAGATGTACGGATTACGGACACGTGCGTCGCACTCAGCTCCTCCTGCGAGGCGTCTTTCACTGTCACTCCGCCGCGTCCACGTGGGTCCAGCTCGTTAACATAATTACAGATTTTTCGGCGGACCGGTCCGGCTCGACGTTTATCGTGCGCCTCTAAATCAACGACGGCGTTTGTGCGAAACCGAAAGTCGGGTCTATCTCGCGACCGCCGACGAAGGTAAAAAGGCGAGCGGTTGACACTTGAGTTATGAGTTACGAACGATGTGGGTGCTGCCTTCCGCGGCTTTATTATTCCGGTTATAAATTAAACTGCTCGTTAATCGGCCCTTTAATCCGTCTGGGCGTTGACTCCGCCAGGATGAATGGCTCGTTTTATCCTCAGCTCCAGTAGTAAAGCTAAACAAGTGTCCGTCGTGTGTTTACGTGCGAGAAAGGCTCGACACAATGGTGGTCCGGCGACTCATCGGCGAGGAATGTGGCTGCATCTCGAGCCTACCTATGGTCCGAGTTTATTTAGATATCGACGTGAGATAATTCGATACGTTTTTTGCGCTTTATTGTTAGCCTCGAATGATACACTGTTTGAATATTTAGCTATATCCGCTGACTTCACCGCGTGTAAAAAATGGCGAATAATTAGTCAATAAAAATTCCGTCGATTATATGCCGGCGGTTACAAGAGTTGCGTAATGGGAGTAAACGACCTGCGGAGGTCTCGCGCCACGTGGCGCTGCCGAACTTATCTGCTGAGCCAACACGCCAACTACCAACTTCCAACCTCCAACAGCCAAGCAGGTCCCCAGAGCGTTCATCGACGCCTGCCACTAAAATACTAAATCTTCGTTTCCACATGTTACACACAACTCATATTCGGAACACTTCGAACCTAAATCTTCGATGTCGTCTGCAACAAAACGATCGAGACATACGTTTGTTTTTGCACAAGATGATATCGTGTTTTTCGCTTTCGCCGACGCCAGACTGAATTTATTTCATCCTTACGCTTTCAAAATAACAAAGGCTTTATTTATGCTCCGATCAAATAGCAATAGGATTGATGAGAAAGACGTAGACTGATACAAGGATGCTATGAGTCATTTACCCCGAAACGCTATCAAAGTACGCGGTGTGCATACAAACTTTTTACGTTTACAAAAAGTGCATTAATTCGAGTTCGTCACGTCTGTTTACGAGGACTGAAGCTCCGGCGACGTTATCTTGTTGCGGGGTGTACACGGCGGGGAATGTAGAAGTAGCGTTCGAGTTGCTTGTTGTGGAGCGGCGATGGAGCCGTCCTTGACCGCGCGTCGCGATTTGAATGAATCGCGTACGGTGCCATTCATGTGTGCCGTTAGCATGATTCGAGTATTCGAGTGTTTGACTAAAGAGATTATACACTGCCGGCCGCGACGGCGCGCATCGATCAACGTCTGTGACGTCACGTCCTCTTTAAGCTCCAACTGAAAGCTTTACAATAAGATTTTGTAAAAGATTGGCTTTTGAGAAAAGATTAGCATTGGCGCGTGGGATCGTTTTTGTTACGTGATGAAGCATGTTCAAAATTATCAATCTTTATGTGAGCTTTTGGCTCTACATTTAAATTTTAAACTCCCTTTCGGGAAACATCTTTCAAATGAAACAAATCTTTCAAACAAGTATCTAACTGTCAGGATCTCACGAACTCATTCGCATCGCAATTCGCAGTGTCTGATTTTGAAGCAGAATATCTTTATTACGTGTCCAACGAAGTCCGGCCACCAATAACAACAACGTCCATCTTCACCAACAAAATATGTTTCCATTCTTATAAGCCATTAAACCGCGATACAATCCATTAAAGGCAGGACAACAGCACGTAATTAGCTGGCCACGCTCGGCGGCCGTGTGTCCCGGCGGAAGAGCGCGTCACGGCTCGCGGGGCGCCCCTAAGAACACTCCTGCGCATGTCTTGCTTTATTCAACTTTGTGTTGCGCCACGTTATTGTATCTTCATTTAGGTGTTCTATAATTAAAAATTAAGTTCTATTTTTGAAAATTAACAGGCCGCATAGAATAAAACCGCGACAGAAAAAAAACTTAATTTAAATGTCAACTTTTCCCAGCTCCATTAGAAATCAAGGTCGACTACAACACTGCCTAGAGACAGTAATTCGGTGTATAAATAACCCTCTAAAATACACAAGCTAGAAATACAACCCTAGTTCAGCTAGCTTTGCACGGTACCAAAACAAAAACAGGCTGAGGGTCCGAGACCTTTTTATTATTTTTTCATTTATACCTGTTTCTGCCGGTCCCATACATTCATTAAAATGCAAATACTTGTATTTGCAAACAACACTAATACGTGTTGCCGTCATCCACACTGTCCCAGCTCATTTGCAGCCATATCCTATGTTTGCCGATCCCGTAACTTGTTGGCTGACCGCTCACGGATGGAAGTCCTGGATTCTGTTACCAGGATGTATGCCTACTTGACAAGCGAGGATGTAGTGTGGATGCATTTGTGCAGTTTAAATATTTTTGTCGCTATTTTCCTTGTCAATGATCTTTGTTATTGAGATTGTTTCTACAAGGTTCTTGAACCTGTGACATTTATTGTCACTATGGGTAGAACCAGTCTAGAGCATGAAAGGATTACCAGGCGTTTATAACTCGACAAACGTCCATAATCAGACAACAAATTATTTGCCTTGTTTCATAGAAATTAATGGAATTGTCTAGCCTAGTAAACATTGCAAAAAGTACTAGGTTCTCATGATTCCATCGAAGGTGTGTAGCATTCCAAACTGTCACGTTTGTCTGCAAGACTAGCTGACTCTGTCTGAGATATCTACGAACTAGCCTAGTGCATCCTAGGCAAAAGTACCAGGCTGGCATAAGCCGGCGGAGGTAGGTGCATCTCGTTAAAATCGGCACATCTATGGCGCTACATAATTTGCGGAAGGCGCGGGCGCACGGTGCGGCTAAGTGCATCGTACGAGCGCACGCTCCTTGCTTAGGGCTGGCCTATTGCAAAAAATAAACAGAAATAAATAATTACAAAAAAAAAATCGAAAATCGAGACCTAAAATAAAAAAGTCAGATATTTTATCTTCAATACTTCTCGCAATAACTGCAATACATTACATGGTAACAAACAACTATGTAGAGAAATTTCTTTGTAAATCCAGCATTATGAAACATAATGCATTTTTCCAATGAATTCCTCGGTATACAGTTTTCTATAAAACCTTAACGAAAAGCTGATAGCTGGCTGGAAAATTACGGCTTTTCCTAGAAAAACTGACGGTGATTTATTGCATTATGCGAGTTTCAGTGTTTCCAGTCATTTCATATTAATATGACCTAATTAAATTACATTATTTATACCTATAAACCCATTTCCTAGTCATTATTATAATAATGTCACGTATGAGAGAAAATAAGAACTTCCCTTTTTTTACTGGTCTTTAAAGTATTTTCCACGACTTCTAAGACCACAAGAATTTCTCACTGACCTAATTGGACATCCCGACGTTACTATCATCCGTATTCAGATACCTATGAACTCATTTCCCCAGCCTTTTAATAAAGCATCGCGTCCAACAATCGATGCACCGAGTATCGAGTACCTACGTAATCGAGTCCAGTCGCGTCGCCCATTGACAGCCCTGCGCCGGGTCGTCGCACCGCCCGGACCCGATGGGAGGTCAAGGCTGGCGCGCGAAAGTAAAAGTGACGTCCAAACCTGAATAGAATGCGAGGACAAACAAAAATGAAAGCTACTCTCCTGTCACAGTCAGTATCCGCGTCTAATCGAGATTCACTTACACAGATTATATCCGTCACGTACTGATCGAAAGTGCTTTAAAATTCGCTTCAGTTTTTTAAGCGAACTTTATTATACCTTCTTTGGTATAACAAAAGAATAAGCATCCAAATAAATTAAATTTTTAAGTTATTTTCGGAATTAATTGAAAAATGTTTAGCGTCAAATAAATGTCACATTCACATTTTATTTGGCTAATAAAAACAAAATGAGGTCAAATGTTAATCGACAATAAATTAAAAACTCTGGTGGTTTTCATTTTTTTTTATTGCCAACCAGTTCAGAATTATGATTAGTTTGAACTTTGAAAATGGAACAATTGAACGATTTCCGGCTGAGTTAATTCGTTTGTAGTTAGCGTTTTATTTAATCGATTGTTAGTCATTGTAGTGACTTGCTCGTTTTGCTCGCCATGTGCGTGCGAAAGATCTCCATAGCCGCTCTGATATCCTGGTAGTTAGGTCACCAGACGGACGTTGAACTCGCGATTTGTCACAGTAGAAATATCCAGAATGTAAATTAAAATTAGAGTAATCCGCTGAGAAATCATAATGCTAATGATACTCCTTTGCAATGGGGCCGTTGCTACCCAGACTGAGGCGAGCAAACTAAAGTGCGTTGAAAAAACACACCTAATTTGGATAAACGACCGTCTCATACATTCTGTCTGAAATACATAAGACTTGACTTGAAGTAATGAATTATATTACACTTCAAACTAACTAAATAGTCCATTTCGTAAGTATATTCTGTTAAAGCAGCGAAACTAACGCCCCAGGCTAGACGCAAAACTTCAACTTCTATATTCATCAGGGATTGCATTGCCAAGTTTTTGAACCTAAATCTAAAGCTTAGCTTTTCGTATTTACTTGAACAAATTCAAGAGACCCGAAAAAACGTGATGCCTACTGATATCATCAAATCAAAGAAATGTTTTTGCACAGAGTAATCCAATAATGCCGAAATGGATAACGCATTGCATTATACTTGTATAGAAGGCAAGAAAAACTCGATTAGGTAGGATATAAAAACAAAATATGACTATGGTAGGAAAAAAAATGGAAATTGTATAAATAAGGCCTAATGAATAAAACCTATGTAATTAAATTAAGATAACAACATAATATCCTGATTACTTTATAATGAATCAAAATTCCAAACTCTTCCCCAAAGTGAAATTACATTTCCCCAAGAGACCGCAGCTAAGCATTACTTGAGTAAGGTAATCATAACATTTAAGTAATAACACATTAATCATTCATTATACCTTAGATCAGTCTTGGATTATAAAGGATCTAACTATTGAATAGGCTAGTTAATACCTAAAAAATTAACTTTTAGTCCGTATTACATTATCAAAAAGTATTAGACACGTTTTTATTTGTCAATCAAAGAAGTAGGAGTAATTTCGAAGTTATGATGCGTTGAAGTTTCGCGTGACGTCACAAAGTGCTACACTTTTAAGCATGCCTTGACGTCACGAGCCTCTACTTTGATTTTTGGCACACTTTATCTCCTTAAATTTTCATTAGTTTGAAAAAGTGAAAAATACGTGTCGAGTATTTTTTGATAAGTTAACCGACGGACTAAATTCAAACTTTATTACCCAGGAAACATCCCTATTACATTTATAAACAATCTTATACGTGCCAATTGTGTTCTCTCGATCTTATTGATCTAAAGCAAAAAACATCGTTGTTTAGTAACAAAAAGTTTGGGAATCCGATACGTTGTTAATAATTTGTTAATCTCCGTCAAATTGGTCGTGAAGCGGTCGTTGGTCGCCGATTGCGCGCGCGACCGCTCGTAAAGATCACATTCGGCAGGCCGGTCAAGTGTGACGGTGGCTTAATGTCAAAATTCGGTACAATACAGTCAAAGTCAAAAGTTTCTTTAATTGAATAGACTATTAAATTGTGTTTAGAAATCGTCAAAAATACTTCAAGAAAAAAAAGTAACAGACTAATATAAAAAAACTAATAGTTTTGCCCTTAAGGAGCTTTTACAGCCTTTACATGTCTCATAATCGTTTTGCCCTACCAGCGCTTCGAGACCAACATTTGACAAGTGCTGAGAAGAAGTGCCGCAACAAACTCAGTCACCACTGTCAGACATCTTTCAAATAAGTTTCTAGATTACTTAGACAAAGCTTATACCTTGAGCCCAGTGACAGAAGTATGAGCCCAGTCACAGAAGTATGAGCCCAGTCACAGAAGTATGAGCCCAGTCACAGAAGTACAAGTAATCTGTCCTTATCCTAATTGTTTTGAGCTAGACCAAAACACTTGCCGTTTATTAGACAAGTTTCCAAAGATTTCAATGTTTCGATTCCAATGCCAGGGGAATTTCATAAGCTCCTGTTATACTTTTCTCCCGCCCACAACTATTACATACAACTCAATAAACATGTTGCTACGAAACTTAACTTAATCCTAATTTATTTGATCAAGATAATTTAGCTTTAATTTTACCCAAGCCTCATATGATTTTTCTGGACTTAAAAACTTAATAAAGCCCACAAACTCGTGCGCATTTAACGAGTAAATATGGTATCGCTATCTATTTATTGATCCCTAAGGCCTTAGCACACCTCCACCGCGAAACCATGACAGCGAAACCGATTTCAATACACATCTCTGAGTTCACATGTCTACATTATCAACGTAGCGAAGTAAACGCAAAGATGTATAATAAAATCGCTTCGGTGTCATGGTTAGGTGTGCTACAGGCTTGAGACACAACTTGAGAGCAGTTCCGCGAACTTCAAAACCGGTCGGAATATCGGGTCTAATTAAAACGTTCAATTGACTCGGGCTCAGACGATGTGTATCACTGGTGAGACATCGGGGTGACCTCAAGCAAGCTCATCTTTGATCGCCTTTCAATAAGTCTAGACGCAAACAACAAAAGAACTATTTTCATATTTCGCCCTAAATACCTCACAATATTTACCTCGGCGAGACTTAGCTTTCTGTCTTCAGTCAAATATACAACAAAATGTACCTACTGATAATGCTAACAAATCACATTATAAAGCTTTGGGAAATCCGCCTGCTTTTCAGGCATTATTGTGATCGCCAACAGTATTTTTTTATTGATTGTCTCATAAAAGTTACATTGAATTTACTTAATTCTAATCTGCGAGAAATATTTGGGAACGATATATGACCACCACAACTATGCCATCTTTGTATTAAAAGTAGATAATTTGCAAAACTTCTATAAAGCGGGGATGGAAAATTAAAAGTGCTTATTCATAAACCTAGTCGAACTAATATAGCTAAACCATATATCAAATTATGTTTCTCACCCTGCAATCAAGCTCGGATTTCTCCCGGGATGCTGTCTGGCAGAGATTGCTTTTAGCAGCTCTGGAGTTTTACCGATTACATACTGATAGCGTCTCACCATCCACGCAGGTCTTCTGTTAAATGGTAAACAGCTGGCTGGAAATAATATTAATTATTATCTTTTTCTTTTTTCCGTCTTGAGTTCCAAAAATAAAAATTCGGGTTCAGCCTTTAGGCTGCAATTAATAAAAGGTACAAGAGCTGGTTGTTCTAACGCATAACGAGCCGTTTGATTAGATCATTGCCGTCTCAAGATCAAGTTTTGAGGGTATTCTCGGTATTTCTCATTAGTCATTCAAGATCGCCGCATCGGAATATTTTCATTAACCCTTTTTGGTGGCGCGGAATTAAATCTGTGATTTAAATGTTGTACTTATTAATTTATGTAACAAGTGAACATTAGCAATTCAGCGCCTTACTCTTATAGTCTTTTAGGCGCAGCAAAATTCGGTCTAGACACTAAATACACTAAACTTTGTTCTTCGGTCTTATTTTCCAGTAAAGTTTGCTGCGAGTCCCAAACTTCCCTCAACGGTTGCTTCTTCTCTATTATTCCATGAGCTATATTAGTTTCCAACGCTTTTTACAAAAAACACATATTACAATTTAACGTATCCTTTATCTCACGGCAATTTACGAAACGCGTCAGATCATAAATGGCCATCCAAACGTGCTTGGACAAAAAACCAACCACGTACAGTCAGTCTTTTGAAAATGTACCATTTTTTTTGTTCAAAAGTGTATATTATAAGATGGCTCATAAAGTATGACCAAGAGTTGTGATATCAATAACGGCCTTTGGTACCTTTTCAAACAGCTATTGTTACAAACAACCCTCGATAGAATTGTCAAAGATGAACTACATTTTTCATGGTATACTAAATTCTAAGGCGAAGGCTACCCAGCCAGAGGTCTGTGTTATTTGTTTTCAGTCATGTTTTTGACTAGACATCTTTGGCTTCAAAGTTAACATATTTTTATAGTCGACTGTCTGTCTTGAACTCGCTAAGAACGTGTTATGATTGGTCTGATTCGACCGCGGTTCAATCCGATCGGGCACGCGTGCCGTGGAAAATGGACTAAATCACCGGCTGTGTGACCACACTACATACTTCAGCTGTATAGAGTGGGCTTACAACCCCCTATAAAACTACTTACGAACACAAAAGCATACTCATGGTCTTGTGTGAAAACAAAAGCTCTTATATTTCAGAAATGCTTCATCAACAGCTTCGATCGTTTTTGCCAAATGACGTCCACTGCTGGACAAAGGCCTCCCCCAAGGATTTCCATAACAACTTACTCACTGTACAGTGTACATATGCCACAAATGCATGATATTGTGCCTGATCCTTAGCTTTTCTTTTACAATTGCTACAATCCACCTTCTGTCGTTATTCATTGTTTGGTTTTTCGAAATAAATAGATATGCAAGTGCATGTCTTCTTGGCTAATGCATGTACGTCACTGAGCCTTACTGTCAACCGTTTCTTATCCCTATCTGTGTGTTATTGGATTAGCTTCCGAAACTGCTGTACTACCATAGTAGCTCTACATTTTTTCTCACCTCTTAGAGTGGACATTCTGTGCCTGCATTTCTGTTGTAACGTATGTCTGCGGCGTATACTCGCCGGTATGCCCACCAAAACATCCTCTAGTTCTAGTAGACCGGCGAAGGATGCCCGAATTCTTAGAATGTGAATATTTTAGTGGAGAAGTCATCGTGCGTCACGCTCGCAAGTGACTTCCATTAAGACTAATCAACTGTTTTATTAATGATCATTGCTTTTAAAGTTTTGGAGTTGTTTTATTATTATTTTGACTAAAGAAGGACCGGCCATAATAAAATTGTGTGTATAAGTTTTTTGTATTGACAATCTAAATAAAGACAAGATACTAGAGACGCTCACGACGTGACGTGGAGATGTGATCTAAAATTAGTTATTTTCCATTGTTTACCACTTTAGTATGGCCTTGTTTTGTACAATATCTAATTCATCGAATCCCTAGGCTAAACTATCGATGTTTCTAAGTGGTGCCCCTCAACTTTCAATTAGAGCTTAGCCAGACTGAATTATTTAGGCTGGCGCATGCAATCCATTTGCAACTCTATACCCATACATTTACGGAAGCAGACACCCTTGTAGTACTACAGAGTGACGTCATGTCTTGTGTAACTGACCTCCCCTACACTGCAGTAACCCCTGCAATAATAGGTTTGGGATACGCTGCAAATTGAACCTTATGTTGTGCTTCTTAATTTCTTTTTGCGGTTCGCCGCGTCTTTTGGCAAAAGAACGTGAAATTATAAGTAGAGGATTCATTATTGTCATTACAAGTCATATCTGCACTGTGTGGGCTACATTTTGATTTCCAAGACGATCAAAGTAGGTGTTTAATTAATTAATTAATTTATATTATTAGATAGACCAGGCTTTTAGGGTGTTGCCAAACATTTTTGGAAGTAACATGTTCATGTTCAGCCATTAGGTAGACTCAGCTCAGAAAATGCAGATGCTATTGGTCATTAAATCAGTGACGTCATGCCCTGTTCTCCGACAATAGAGGTTCAAACCTGCAATTACGGTTTAACATTATCAACAATCTCAGATTTGTTAGCCTATTGTGCCTATGACGTCATGTGTGACTGACCTGACTGCAGTGCCGGTGCAAGCATAAACCTCTTTGCTGTCACGTAGTGCTGACTGACGTTCGATTAGCTTTGAAGTCGCACACATTTCGACAGCGCTATTAAGTAGTAGGTATGTAGCATTTAATATGGTTAACCTTTTTGGTTGTGCTTAAATTGCTAAAATTCTGAAAGTCTGACTAAGTTGTGTACATACGTTTAAAAGCTTTTTGTTTTCTGAAACTGAACGGTCATTAGTCGGGATATTCAAAACATTTGTATTTGTTATGACCGCAATTTCACCTGAAGTGATTTTGAAATGATGCCAATTTCGTAAGGGAATTCCTAGACTCGAATGGTAGATGGTTTCGGTAAGATGCTATGTCAAGAGGTTTAAAGAGGTACCTACATATTTGAATAAAATAAGTACTCTACATCAAAACTGAACGTGGATTCACGCCAAAGCTTTGCAATTGCGTCTAGTTATCATCATACATAATTACATACGATTAAATGCTACTTTTAATCCTAATTGCCCAGGCAACCCAGTTCGTCCACCTGCGAACTTCAATTTCCTTGGCATTTTCCGAGACCTTTGTTACAGCGAGTATTCATAGTGCAGTTATCTATAGTCTGATAGTAGTCGGATGCACCTAGCCCGACTAAATGTCACTCGGTGGGCCGCCGACGTATTTAGTCGCTCCGAAATAGACCGTTGGCGTTCAACAACCCCTCACATTCGTCATCCGCTGCCGGCAGCACTCTTACCCACTCACATTGACGCTTTTCACTCACTAAACAATAACTCTCCCTAACTAACTCCTCAACCTACAGCGTCCAACGCGATTCCCACCACACACGCACATCAACTTTTTCCTGCGTCTCCCGAACTTTCGACGCATACGACTCACGCACACAAAAACAATACCCATAGTAATCCGACGCTGTCCAATTCACAACCAATTTAAACCGAACGACCCGAATCCCAACCGCATCGATACCTCTGCAATTTACGTCCCGTCATAATGACGGCAGCAAAAACTTTTGACACCTCTCACGATAAAAAAACAATCGATTATTCAATCTCGATGCATATCAAATCGGTCTCGGTAAATAAATTCGCGCGAGAAACTCCGTAACGGCTGTATTATCCTGGCTCAAGGATCGAATAATCGTCTAAGCAAAGTCAACGGTCCCATTGTCGCGGCGCTGAACTCCATGTTCATGAAACTTACAACTGAATGTTTGTAAACACGCCCGTATATTCGCACTTTTTACTCGACGATCCAAACAGCTGCTTTTTATTACACAATCTTGGTTTTATTGCGACATCTATTAAGAATGCGGGAAGCGACAGTTTGCGGCGTGCCGTTACCGAGCGAGGAACGAGTTTGATGTCTTTTTAAAATTCGGATTCGAAATGAATAATCAGTAGGCGCGGGATAGTCCGCCAGTGCGTCACCGAGTGCATTGGACATCGACATTTCTACCAGCTATGTTATTTCTAGCGTCGTCGAAGGCGCCAACTTTAGATTAGATACAGAGCTCATCTGCATTCAGGCGTTATTTGTGGAGCTTAATAATATTATCCTCCATTCAGGTCCTGGGGGACGGCAGGCGCGGTGGGCTTAGCGGTTGAAAAGGGTCAATTTTGAGGATCGAACGTGCGGTCAGGTGTTCGTAGTTTTGAAATTGGAATTGTTTATGGTTGTGCTGCGCGTGAGTAATGCGATTGCGATGATGGAGATGGCGGCTGTGTCGGCACGTCGCTCGTACGAGGAGTTTTTTTGGATCATGTGCTTTATTTGCGTTGTCCGCGCTCCCGACGGAAACTTTATCCTGCCGGTTGACCTTTACTCGCTTTGTGATGTTCTGCGACGCAAAAAATCACAATGGCCACAATTATATTGGATAAATCGTATGATTAAGATTGGAGCGCTGATCATTTTTTTGGTGTGACCATCAATAAATCCGTGTTAAAAATGTATCGAGCGGTAGTCGTATCTTTGTGTAAGATTAATACATTTTGGGCCGTCGAGATTCTGATTTGGATACGGATAATCCCGGTGGGAATAAATTAAGAAGGTATGCAGCGGACTAAAAGGTTTTCAGTACCTAATTGCCTTATGCTAAGTATATAAATTACCCAACAGGAAGGGTTTTCCCAATAGATGTTGTGAGAACTTAGCACCTCCTCAGTTTCTTGTACATTGGTTATGCCAAATACATGATGTCGGTCTTAACAATGTGTTCAAGGTCGAAGTGTACAGATAACAAATGACAGCGCCTGAGTGTGCCCGTGACGTCCTCAACTGTCAAACACAGACGTCTCCCCCAGGATACAGGAGACAGGTAGATCGATAGATGAAACTTCGAGCCCATGTATTGGATGGCCGGAATATACCTACAATATGCAAACACGTAACTAAAGATACATGTTTTTTGCTAAAACAATACATTCCTCAGTCAACCAAATCAAAGAAAAACCAGGAAAATCGAGTAAATCAACACAAAAATCATTCGCGTTCAATGCTATCCAACCCTTGTTACATCTTGTTTTTGAAAACAAATAAATACGAATACCAATATTTAATTGTTTGCAACATTCCCGGAACGCACTACAAAATTCTCTCATGTGAAAATACGAGTAATCCGATACACGTGTAAAGTCTACCAACGGCGTAGTTATTTCACTATTTTTTACTTGTTTGAAAATCCCAGAATTTCGAGGTGAATCCACTAGAGTATAATAGGTTTAACAACGAAAATACTGCGTAGAATCGAAAATTTCATCGACGAGCATGATCTGCGTCGTGCAGTAATACCTGGAAGCTGGAATAAAATATTCATGATAAAATCAAATTAACTGTATTTTGCGCCTCTCCCAGAAATTCGGATAAAATGAAGGTCAATATGTAAAATAATACAGTCACATCAAGATATTCTAGATGCAAAAGAATGAGACGCCTGATTTTCTGATGAGAAAAACGATTTCGTGTTTCGGAAAGCATGTTGGCGTGTCGATTAAAAATCGCAATTTTTAATTTTTTTCGTGTTCACCTTTGGCTGGCTTTCGTTGTACGTAGAACCATGTCAGATGCAAATGACGGTTTGACACCAGGGATGTTACAGTGCTCACGAATGCATGGGATTGGAGATTGAAGACGCCTTGGGAATACAGGCAATCCGAATCGGCAGATTATTTCAATATTTATCTGAATACCTACGAGTAATCACGACATGCAATTTAAATCCAATCCAATCTCAATCTCAACAGTAAACTAATAAATTAGATAAAGTCTAGTTTGCCGTACTTGTCAAACATAAATGAGATGAATTGAAAAATCCTTAGGCCAAGTAACTGTAACCGTAACTATAACCTTAACCGGTGTTTTTTGTATGGAGTTTAACAGACTTTTGACGTTTGCCTCAAAATATATGTAGATATGATTGCGCTGCAAATTTTATTGGAATACATCTAAGCTGTAAAACAGAAGATGCACCAAGAACTTAAGGAGGGACCATATCCAGGGTATCACCAATACCATCCCAGGTCATTGCTCCAGATTGCTCATCCTCCACCAGACATGTAGTCTGACCCGGCTTTCGTCGCGTGGGCCTGCGGTCCCGGCCGGTTTCCGCTCATCATATTTGCAAATTACCCCAAGACTTCGGCAACTCATACAACACCTCGCCTTCTTGCGGTAACAACAATAAAGCTCATATTTGCTCATCCAGGTTTATTATTTTGACAACTTCCGCGTTGAATGTGAATTACAACGACTCAGATGAAATATATCCGACTTTGCGAGTTAAATATTGAAGGCGTGTTATGCCGGCCGTTTTTTTGGCTTAGTTTATGCATTCAAAGGCGCTTGTAAACGTCAAACGATACTGCCGTATGTTTTATCGCCCTCTGTTAATACGTTTCGTACTTAAGTTATTCAGAACGATGAGGGTCAGGGCGTGTTCTTTTTAAATAATACCGATAAATGTTATGACCAAATTAAGTTTCGGAACCATATTTATTTTTAAAACCTCTCAGGTGTTCCGGCGGCCAGTAAAAAACATAAACTACAGGTAGACGCTGCTATTACTTAGCAGCAACTTAAGCTTTATTCTCGTATGAATATATGAAAAGCTCCATTACATGTATCAACAAATCGTTGAGCTATTTCAAGTCATAGATATCCCCCTATCAACAGCTGAGGCCCCTATCATTGAAATCCACATAAAGATGATACCTAATACTTGGCTAAAATGTATTCGACGACGTTTATCGCGAGCGTCGGCGCGTGCGACGCCCCAAGGCCGCTGAGACCCCAGTCCACCGACATAGGGGACCTCTACCTATGCATACAATTAATCGTCTGAAAGGGCAAATAGACATGGCTCACCTGGCTAAGCTTAACCATTGTCACTGCCCTTTGAGCAGCTGGCGTTGCTAAGCCAAACTTCAAAAGTTACTTCAAGAATACTTATTTTTAAACACGGAAAAGCCCACATCTGACATTCTAATAAAATGTATCTTGTTTAAGACATTGCTAAAAATTTTGCCTCGCAAAGTTGAGCGGTCTAGCTGGTTACATAAGGCAACCGTGACCTCCGAGCAGGCGGAAACGCGCAGCCAGCCGCGTTCGGCAATGAACCGCGTTATCACCATCAACTCGTGGTGCCCTGGTACCTCGCCGCATTCCTCGGAACTTTGATATCCACCGGCAGGCAAATAAAGCACGCGCGATGACGTTTTTTCAACATCCAAAAACCAAGGTGAGGCGGTCTATGTCACTGCACCGAGATAGTCCGGGTTCAACGGCCGATAACGTCGCCTCCTAAATTCTCAAATGTTAATCTCGTGCACTACACTGCACAATTTAACGAAATGGAAGCGTCGAATCTGAATTTCATAAATGAAACCGCTCGGAGCCCGTTACGTAATTGGCTTAGGCTGTGCCTAGTTTAATCCTTAATTGTTTCATTGGGGCTTACAAGGTAAGCGCTTTTAGCTGAACGGGCTACCGATGTCGAAAGTGATGAATCTTAAATCTTAAACAATGAAATCTTTTCTACGGTTGCACGGGAAACGGTCGCCAAGTTGGATTGTTTATCTAAGATCTAAGGTAAACTAAGGAAGAGAAAGCGTGAAGACACTACGAGTGGCTATTTAATTTGGCTCATTAATTTCCTTCGTGCAAGTCCTAGGCAGAACAGTGTCGCCTACCAGGCGTTTATAACCTATCGGGAGCTGGTTACGTGCGATTAGAGCGTGAGCTGGCGCGCCGCCAACCGGGCCACACGGTGCGTTCACCCACCGCCACCGCACCGACGAGTAATTAGTACCGATTGTTTTTATTTTAGCCTGCATGCTCCGCATATTCAAAACAATCGAACACTAAACATTTTTGACCAAAGTTTTAACTTACATTACACAAAACATAGGATTTCATTTGACATTAATCATTTCGAAGTACGTATTCGTAATATTGTTTTGATCAATGTCAAGCACAAGTTGGAGGCGTGATTGATCACAAAATGATGTATCGGTTATTAAACTGAGGATAGGCATCATTTAATTTCCCAAAGTAAGCTTTTTCGTAGTATCTTTGGTTGATATTACTTTATTATAACTCGCAATATCTTTTTTTTGCTTAATAAATAGCCACAGAATAAATAACTAAGTAGGTATAGCTTCAATCTATGCTAAGCGTTTTGCTTAAGCGGAGACTTGGCGACTCTTTGTGGCCGTTCAAGGTTCATTGCGCTATAGAAAAATCTATAAATCTTGTTCGCAAAATTTCGAGGATAACCTCAAGGCCACCACGGTTGGGTATAGGCTTTTTATATACAGGGTGGAATTTTGTCATTTTGTGATGCCACCTGGAGGGAAAGTACTCTTAATACTGTAGATAGAAAATTTTACACAGAGAGAACATTCCTTTATTTTTGAAAAGAAAGAGAACTGCATTCAAAGATTTCCGATTTTTTTTCTACATTTCACTACCACACCATAAAATTTTCTGTAAATAATTAAAATACAAGTGTACTGTCCTTCCAGGTGGCATAAGAAAATTCCACCCTGTATACCTTCTAAGCCTAAACTATATCCTTAAAAGTTTCGTGACCGAATAGCCGACATAACCAGTTTAGCAGACTTTATGGCCATTGAAGAGATTAAGATACGCATCTGCAACAATAATCTCCCAGTTAAAGTTGACAGCCGCATAGGTTGATGCACTTTGAATACTAATTTTGTTTTTGACTACTTTTGGGAAGAAACCTACAAGTTTTGGATAAAAATGCCGTGAATTCTCACTCAAATCAGAAATAAATGTCCAATAAGTCAAATGCTTATCAAAAACGTTCAAGAATATTTAAATTAAAATGTGATAAGAATTCAGGACAAAACATTCCTACATCAATGGCAGGCGTCCAGGAAAAATCACTTAAAACGCGCCAAGATTCTAACTGCGGAAATTAACCGCGGTTTAGGTAGGTATTGTTAATAGTTATCGGAGTCCTGTAGCCTTGAGTGTTAGTAATCAAGGCTATCGCTTTACGCTCATTCGTACTAACGGTCATGATCGAAAGGCGCCCGCGCAACCTTGGGCATCGAGATATGAATGGCCACCACGTGGGGTGACGTCACAGGAGATTTGGTTGCTAGTTGCTAAGACAACTTGAATACGGTTTTGTTATCAACTACGACGCTGGCCTACTCAGCTGTACGAAACTTCGAAATTTAATTTGTGGCGCAATAATGTAAAACATAAAAGATTTAAGTAAGTTACTTATACTTATCAGTTGTACAATCTTTGTTTAGTCTAGCTAGGGACACCATGCCATGACGCTGTGGTGTACCTAACATTAATAAAGTTATACATTTGTTGTAATTATTATAATCTGCTCTGTACACCAAACAAAAGAAGCTCTATTATACCATTTTAGAATAATTTGCATATGCCAAAGACCAGTACTACTTACGTCGGACCTTGAACGGTCATAGATGTACGGAATTTTATTGCTCCAGTAACATTAAATAAAGGCACAACATAATGAGATATTAAACGTAATCGCACGAGTACATAATATTAAGGAAAACGACGCTAAAAGCCGATACTTGTTGGTAATTATTTACGATTTCTAACATACTTACAAATCGTCAAATAAATGAACAAACAGACGAGAACATAGGATAATAGCGTTATTGGTCTGCCAAATAAATTTCAAAGCACATGTCGCGGAGTCAAAGTAAGTCAGCAAAAACACTAATGTGATCTGTTGGACGCGTTTTTTGCTGACCTTGCTTGACTTTTACCTACAGCGTTGATTGATACAATATTTTATAAATTACAATCGCAATGATATTCTTAACATATCAATTTAGTGTGTAAATGAAATCAATTTTGTAGTCTAATCATAATATGTAAATTATATGACTCTATAAGTAAAATTTGTTTACTAAGTGTAATACTAATTGCATTTTTTGTTCTTTCAGGTAAATATGGACCTCTCATCTACATAACAACAAATTACAGCACAATAAGTATAACGTTTAGATTTAAAGTTTCATATTAATAGATTTCACTTTCATGGCGGCCTCAGTAATTATTATTAGTATCGAGCACAAATCCATATTCATCAAATATTGATCTGAAACTAATAGTAAATAGTAATGTTCACTTTCTCAAGTTAACTTACACTCTAAAACTAATCAAATCAATCTGGGTCGAGAACTTGGCGTTGTGTTTACATTGGATTTATAATGGACTTTCTTTTAGAATTTTGTCTGTCACAGAAAAACTTTATCGCGCGCGTCCCTGTTTCAAAAACCGGGATAAAAACTATCATATTATTATGTCCTTTCTCGGGACTCAAACTATCTAATCGGTTCAGTGGTTTAGGCGTGAAAGCAAGACAGACAGATTTACTTTCGCATTTATAATATTAGTATGGATTATTTTTGTTAAAATTAAATGTCAAGTCGGTTGATGGAATTTTATAGTTCAGTGACTTATTAGTTGTGACAGATTTGTGCAGCAAAAAACTAACCTACCTCAAACTAAATCGTGATAAACGATTTAATAAAATGTAATCTAAACCTGTTTAATTGAACTTGGTTAGTTGCATTAAACGGGGAATGTATTAGACTTTCTAAAAGCCTTTATTTGACAGTAACATTAGTTATTAGGTCAGGTTATGCGAACTAAGGACATTACCGACTTGAACCAACCTGGTTATTTGATAAGAAAAGTGTTTAGCAGCTTCAGAGATTAAAAAAGCTCTACATCTGATCGCACTATGTAGTTAGTAATTGTTACAGCCCACACGATAGAAGAAAATTGTTCACAACTAAAATAGGTAGGTACTTTCAGCACACTCCGATCTAAATGTCTATGTATCTTTTCTACCTTAAACGTAATGTAAGGGTAAACTATAGATATAAGTTTTGCAAAGATCCAACAACTGCAACTAATAGCGATAATGTGAACTTTTGCAAACATAACATAGAACCTCCTCCTTTTTAGAAAGTCGGTTAAAAACTACAACATTGCAGTCTCACAGATTATGAATCTTCAGCGATATAAACATAACAGATACTAAATAAATCAGCGTGTAAACAAAAATGCGCTCTCAAACGCATTACGTAAAAGTTTATTTACAAAGGCGGTTTAATAAGCTTCAGTTAGCAAGATACGAGCCAGTTGTTTTGTTTTATTACATTACATCAGATTTTGTTATCATACTTTTTCTTAGGTAAGAATTTTCAGACAACTAATTTCAGAAATAAATCTTGACGATTCAAGTTAGAGCATATTTTGAGCTTAAAGCTTCATCAGTCTAGATTTTTGTCATAGATAGTACTCCAACCTTCAAAATTCAAAGTTTCCCAAACTTCTGTAAACTCTGAAGTCGAAACGTGTCTCTGTAACTTTTGAGTTTCTTCTCAACTGAAGTAGGTACTCATTTTTTTCAGTAACAATTAAATTCAGAACCACATAATTATTATTTGCACTAAAAGAGAAAACATTCGCGAAGTTTGGCGCGTACGAGACGAGTGTGTTCAAAATGGTGGGTGCACAAATTAGCAATTCGCTAAATATTGCGACAGTTATGTTCCCTTTTTGTCAACCGCCTTGTCTCACAACTCAAGGAGGATTTCGAGATGACTCTTATTGCTTTCACAATAAGAATAATTTCGGCATCTCGCTTTGGCATAACTGTACAAGCATCCGGCATCGGTTTTAAATAACAAAGGTTTTTCATACATTAATGCATGTCTTAATATTTTAGGCCGACTGTGTAAAAGTGGCCTTTAAGCTTTATTACGGTAATTGTCGACTTCATTAACTTTAAGAACGGATATTGTGTAATACTTATTTTGTCTTTTTGTGGGACTGTACCCCTACAAGGCCTTGCCTGAAAGCAATAATTTGCCTAATATGGAGAGATGCTGCATTAAACTTTTTGCGCCATCTATTGAGAGTTCCCGCGAAACATCAACATTCTACAAAAAAGCACCAAAGACGCTATCGCGGTCCTTGATTCTATATTCATACTCGCAGATGATAATTTCCAAATATTACAAAAAAGGGACAACAAGCGACACCAAAATAACCACAAACTCGTCTCAGCATTTCCCTTTCGACGGAAGATACTCGTATCTATCTCTGGCCATCAGAGCGGGACAGCCTGCCGCCTTCTCTGTCGCACCTTTACGGGGCTCCCTAGACGCCACGTGTCAATCTCCACTCACATAATGTATCAAGTCATTAACGTGCCGTAAACAAAAATAATATTTATTGCTCATGAAACAAGGTCTCTAATTGCTCAAGTTATAACTCGATACAATTCACGGTTCATGAACGTAACGTCCTAAGTTGTTTATCACGTCCATTAGAAACTCAACTTAATCATAGCGTAACAAGATTTGTTTTACAATGCATTGATAGCAAAGCAATCGTCAAAAACCGGTGTTCCATTTTCAAAATGTTCCTAAATTCGATCCTAGAATTTCATGGATTTGTAATGCTACAGCGCCCGTGTAATGTTGATCCTTTCCAGTTATTTATTCAAACCAAAAATCTGAATTAATTCAGAATTAATTGTTATGGCATGAATGGCCTTTGACAAATTACTTGGTGAAACAAATGTCGGGCGAGCGTTGAACGCTGCCAATTTCAGTTCGATCAACCCCAAACCTCACCCCGCGCCGCACCCCTACGTCACCCGCACCCGCTAAGAAGCACCATTAATCATTGCGGAACGCACATCTCCTTACCGCAAGGTGTTTAAATATAGAATTTATTTTTATTCAGCTAAGACTGCTTTTAGATTGCCGAGTGGCGGTGTATTACGGCCGTGTGAACTTGAGCGGGCTCTCGAGCCGGCCTACCTCCTGTTACCTCTGTACCCCTGGTGTTATGTAAGCCGAGTGCAATGGCCGCTCGAAAACACCAGAAAAGCTATTTTCCCTGCGTACAAAATTTTCCTTGGGCAACCTTAATTTTAGGCGGTTTCTGTAAAGTAAAATATTATGATGATGATTCGCGTTTCGCTAGACATCGCGATACCGTTGGTTGGTATAATTTTTTAATAAACATTGCGTTAAGTGGCCCAGGGGATGTTTACTTGAGGTGTTGTTGTTTTATTAGTTTTGTTTCGACTGCGGCAGCCTTATTATTTAGATATAAACATCTCTGATCACCCAGGCTTAGCATAACACTCCGAATCGCCGAAGTTTTGCTGGCTCTCGTTATTTCGTGTACTATTTGCCGATTGCGTCAGATTTTTAAAATTCCGCGACTTTCTAGTTGAACGCGTCAGTGACCCACTTAAAATGCATATTCCATCGTAATCCGCGTAGTAATTAGCGGGTCTGCGAATGTGGGTTAAATTCGAACCGGCAATGCACCTCGGTCGCGGACCCGGGGTCGTTGACCGCTATCGATCGGGGGTGCGACGCGCCCCTGCGGCGCCGCCTCACCCCGCGCCCGCGCTCACACACGCTGCTACTCTTTCCGCATGCGACAGTTCGGTCAGGACGTCTTAACGCGTCAACCTATATCGCTTGGAACTTTTGGGACTGTGATTGATTAAGCCAACCTACAGATTTGATGTAAAACATCGTTGACCCAAATTGTTGCGCTGCACGAAACTCCCCAACGTTTGTAACGTGACCATCCATCACTCTTCAAATAAGCCGCTCTGTGCTACCCACATCAAGATTACCTGAACTATCAACAAATTAACAAACATTATACATATGGTTCAATCTGTAAGGGTTCAGGAATCTTCAAATGTACATCGGTTTAATGTTATGTCTTTTGGCTATTGACTATATGACAAGAAGATAAGAACACCGAGAGTCGTATACAAAAGCGATTTGTCACGAGGCACACGCCGTATACGTAAACCAAACATTCTCCGCGACGTTCAAATATCATTATTTGTATCGTGCACACAGATCGATCGCAGATTGTTTGTCCGATTCGCGTAAGTGTTGACACTTTTTGCTTCGGGTTCATTGCGGTTCAACTGCTCATCTGGCTTTGCGTCAACGCTGGCCTCCCTCCAAACTATGACGAAACGAATTGCTAAGCTACTAACCGCTTGGATCTCATTCGAAAAAGTCATTTATCAAATAATATCGAGATGAGAAACAGGAAATATAGGTAGGACACCGACGGAGAAAAATACTCTGTATCTCAAAGAATCGGGAAGTAGAATAGATGAAAACGCGTTCCCGGGCATCCATTATGGACAGGAAACTCGGCTATAGCGTTGTATAGGGAAACAGCTGTAGTGGGGTGCGCGGGAAAACACGCCGCCTCGGAGGGCCCGGCGAGCCCGGCCACAGTTGTTATGGAGACGTCTCGTGATTTATGTAAGCCTGGTGACTAGTCACTACTCACTCCGCGCCTTCACGTCTTCCTTGTACGTTTTTGGCGCGATTGGCGACTGAACCTTCATAAAACACCCCGCATGGCCGCGTTCGAATAATAATTTTCGCCGTAAATTCTGTTATCTACGCCTCGACGTACCTCGTAAACTAAACCGAGGATGGCAATACTTGAACATGAATACGAGGAGTGTCTCACTTAAAGCACCAAAGGCGTTTATCCACCTATATTCAAATTGAAACGTAACAGAATTTGCACATTTCAATTAAACTTGTTTACAGTGAAAATAATACTTCAATTACGGAGTAGCTCGAGGCTGATAATCTCGTAAGATCTGGCTGAAAAACACGAAAACAGATATCGACCGGGGGCCTACTTAATACAGCAAATAACGAGAGTAATAATATTAATACAGCGTTAATAACATTAGAATACAATCTGAGTTGATTTGTTATAACTTGCAAATTGTTACACCAAATCGATATAGGTACGTAACGTTTTGGTGCGTGCTGAAAATATTAATCAAAAGCATAGGAATCGATTAATCAAAGCAAGCATCAGTCGGTGACGAAAGGAGAGCGCGATACGTGGGAGCGAGAGGGCGGTGTGGCTTTGTCTTGTTCATTATTCAGGATGACTCGCTTTTCGCTGTTTTCCAAAGCCTGCGCATAACAGCACTCTTGGCCTAGATCAAATGGCAGTCTGGTTTAAGATAAGCTTAATTTTCAGATGAATGCTCTATGTTTCTTGCAGCACTTAGAATAATTAGAGAATTTAGCCAACTATGACAACAAACGGGCTTAAGTTTAAGCTCTAGCTGTTTTGCCTAGTACGCCTTAATTTTTTAGGATTTTTTAATTTGTTGAACCATCTTTCATCAATTTTTGCTACATTACTGAAATAGTAATTTATAACGTAGCAGTATAATCTAGCAGTGGCGGATAATGATAATAAAAACGGCTAGAAAAAAGCTTGCTTGCAAGTCTTGATTTGCTTGCGTTTCATATTATATCTCTAAGGAAAAACAAACCATTTGCATCATCACCCTCGCAGAGGAAACCATTGTTAATCAATCATCGTTTTGTGAAAACGAGGAGGCCTTGTCAAACCACACCATTATTCCACCATGGACAACATTATGTGCTTTCCGTTGTACATAATGATCACAGCCTTGAAGGAAAAAGATGAGGAATAAGACACTTTCTGAAGTCAACTCAGGAGTTCCGAATTTATCAATTAAATCCCAATTACTTTTGTTTAAGTGTAGTCGAAACTTTGAAGCGCTTTCACTTCGAGTGTTAAGTAGAAACCGTGTCAAACAAAAAGTTTCAAATTGATGCTCAGCTATTTAACAAAGATCTAAGTCACTTATTGAATAACTAATATCTACCAGACAAAACAAATGAAACGATTAAGTATAACTGAAATATTGTTAGCTCGTAGCACATCTTCGTAGCACCGTAACGCCATCTATGCTCCCATGTAGTAAATAGAAAGAAACGCGACTTTCGTATTAGAATTAAAAATGCTTCAAATCTTAAAAACAGTGTCACCAACATTATTATCTTTAATTTTAGTAATCAAGCCATAGCTCGTTAACATATTTAAGATGCTAAATAAATATCGGCTTTGAAATAAAATGCTGCAAACTGTTGAAGTTTCTAGAATACTACAACTCTCACTTGTATCACTCCTAAACAAAAATAAAATTCTGAGTACAACGTACTTCCAAAAGTTTCGAAGTTCCAAACCACGCATAGCTTTGAACGGCATTACGGCCCAGTCACGTGATGGCTTGGGGAGGGGCAGTGACCTGATTGCGAAGGTATTTAATATTCAGTTGTATTTTATTGTAATCACACATATCTAGCATCGTTATTATTTAAATACGAATAATTTAGTAAAAAAATATCATCTAAAAATGATTTTCCAAACTAACCTGAGAATAAAAAGCAGGTAAATGCCTTAAATTTAGCGAGTCCCAAATAAATAAACAATTTCTTTAAAGTTCAAAACCGTTCTAAACTTAAATAATGAATGGCTTCTAAGTTCTATTTATCTCCACTAAAGTATCAAACTTAAAAGTTACACTAAAGTACGCATAGCGAAGTTCGTAGCACGTAGCTGACGTAGCACGAACGCGGGGGGCGGGAGGCAGTGACCCGGTTGCCGCGGTGCAGTGCCCGTAGCTCGTAGACAGTCGCGT
Organism: Ostrinia nubilalis; assembly: GCF_963855985.1. Classification (NCBI taxonomy): domain Eukaryota; kingdom Metazoa; phylum Arthropoda; class Insecta; order Lepidoptera; family Crambidae; genus Ostrinia; species Ostrinia nubilalis. The sequence goes on from NC_087103.1 coordinate 13,539,201, forward strand.
AGCCACGCGGCTTCGCGGAAGGCGAGTATATGTACGTAGTATGAACTTAGCTGATATTATGGTAATACATTTAGGCTGAGTTGCACCACCTAACTTTGACCGTAAGTGCCTTTTCACACGTTCCGGTTGCCGGCTATCCGGCGCCGGGTACCCGGTCGTGAATGTATGGGCATGCCGGATTAATTACGCCGGAACATGTGAAAGCTACGTACCATGCCCATACACTTCACCACCGGGTACCCGGCGCCGGATAGCCGGCAACCGGAACGTGTGAAAAGGCACTAACTGTAACGATAACCGGTGTATTTTGTATGGAGTTTGACAGATTTTTGACGTTTATCAAAGTTAAAGTAAGATGGTGCAACTCAGCCTTAATCAACATTTAATAACTAGTCAGTTAGTTTTTATTATTTGCCGATTATTTTTTATTTTCTTCGGAAACTTATAAAAAAAACTTTTATTATTTGACAGAAACATATGTCCACGAAAAACATTCTTAGGTTATAGGTATTTTGACACCATTCCCCAATAATTCTAAAGCACAACTTTTTTAAAAAGACTTCATTCTGGTCTTAAAACCTTATTCAATTTTAAATTTCCTGTAAACTAGGATTTTTAATGGCTTTGTGATTTAAAAAGTAGTTTAATTGAGTTGACAAAATAGTGACTTCATGTATTGCTATACAAAATCTATGGGAAAGTCTCGTTCTAACAATGTTTCAACATACTAGGCAGTTCGATTTTTTCAAGTTTTTTATTTATTTAAAATTTAGTTTCAACATAACAGTTTAAAAAAGTACGTCAATTGATTCGTGGTGTCAACACCGTATTGTTTTACCTAAGCTGTAAATCCGCAAAACAAATCGTTGCAAGTCTCCCCGACTTAGCATACCACCCTGTATTCGAGATAACCCAATTTTTCGCAAGGAGTTTTGTTATCAGCGGTCGCTGGCAGCGTGCCAACCGCTACTATAGTTCAGCATAAGTATAGTTACGATCGCTTACTAGTCGCTAGTCGCTACTGTTCGCATTTGCCTGAATCTAAATGACCATTTACTAAGGGGTCATGGTACGGGGTTCCTAATGATAATAAAAGGTTTAACTTTTCAAATAAATGTCTTATACATAAATACTGAGCTTTCATAGGATTTTTTAGACCGCATGCAGGGAAACTGTTTCGTTACGCACTATAAACTTTTCGAAAAAGTATTTCGCTATATTTTCGATTCGCGATTATTTATTTTCACAACATTTGAGGGTGGTTGTGATAATGTTTTTAATTTTACATTAAGACCCATTGCAATCTCTCCTGTATTCGTTCAGCAATAATTAATGTGATTTTAATTGAATCTCACCGCTTTGTTTTAATTAACTTAACTATGGATCAAAGTTATGTTATGCCTCGTTAATGCATCTATTTATTGATAACTACACGATTAAAAGTACACACACTTTAATGCTCCTATTAACGACACGTCCGTACATCAACGGAATACTAAACGTCAGTTTAAAAGCATAAAACCTAAGATCGTTGACCCCACCTTATCAGACGTATTGCTTGTCTGTGGCAGTCGTGGCAGACTGAAGAAGTGTGACAAATGTACCCTGGGGCTCATCGCACTCAGCTCTAATGGCAATACGATGCCCTACTCGATGTTCGCTACAGAAACCATATTTGTTACGTCAAATTGATGAAAGCTGTTAAAATACAAACGACAAAAGCTCCCAATTTACTTAAAGATAGAAAGAGAAGAGTACGGAAATGCTTTCCAGTCTATTTGCATTTTTTTCATTTGCCAGTAAAATAACTCAATATTTATCCCCGTAATTAGCCGACATCAATCTCGAGGAGAATTAATTAGACCATCCTGTGAATTAATCGCGAACACAACCAAATTCAAATCAAATCGAAAAATGATCCTTTTCGGCTACCAATATTTCACCGCTTTTATTTTCGAAGTGATTAATGCGGTTCAATTTTATACTCTAACGCGTTTTATTTAAGGGCTTGTATTGTGTACTGACCTCAGCCCTCAAACGCAGATTGTACCATTCAAAACTGAGCTCTGCCTCTGAATTGTAAAGTTGGGAATCGCGCGTACGCGACGGGAAAGGTGAACGGCCGGGTTCGATGGCCCGTGATTCCAAACTACCCTCCATTATGTTAGGCCTTCCCCATTTGTAACGCTAAGTAGTACCTGGTTTTCGCGCGAAAAGAATTGTGCCTATTACGTTAATGAATTCTTGAGAGCGCGTCTTTGTTTTAGATTTTTCGTGCTGACAAACAATGCCGGTGACAATTAGTCCAGTTGTCATGAGTCGGCAGAGTAAAACGGTCACCAGTCGGCTTAAGATGTAATCCTTGTTTTATAAAAGCGGGATTTGCAATTATCCTATCTCAACAATTATATTACGAAGCTACTTGCTGACTTTATAACTGTTATTATTATTAAAGAGGGCATGATGCCATTGACTCTTCATAACTACAAGTATAATTAATTAAAGTCTGACTATTTAATGACGTGTCTTGCTTTACCTAAATATCTTTGTTATGTCGTGTGGGTTGTAGTAGTTGTAGGTCCATATTATACTCGTATTCAAGGAAGTGTCGCATCATTACGAAGATCGGAATGTGCTATGGTTTGCCGCATTGGGCAGGGCGAGCAGGATGGTAGTCGGGCACCACGTGCAGGGGAGCGAGAAAACCGCAGTGGGATACGCCTTCTACTTAGTTTCGGCCTATTATGTATGAAAATGAATGTATTTATTACATTTCCCCTAAACTATTACTTGCACATTTATTAATACTTTTCTTTATCGAATTTGCTTGCATATTCGCATAAAGCTGTGCTTAACGATCTCGTATGACACGTAAATGTCGTATGGCCTTCCACGGAGGCCGCTGCGTCGAGCGGCGCCTCGCCGCCGATTGACGGATTCTCGCCCGTCTGCCAGCGGGAGGGGGCGGTCTCGCGGGCCACATTGACGCCAGGAAACCGACCCGCACCAACTTCATCATCCCCAAAGTACACATAGCCTAACGTCCTTCAATTTTGTACAATGCCACAGTGCGCATTACTTACGCAAGCAACCTTGACTTTAACCGGTCCCACGTTGGGCGCCAATACACCGTGTGCCCAAACTCCCGAATGTCGCGTCGTTCAATATTAACGAGACCGTTCGTTTGTTCCAGGCTGCAAGATCAAAGCCCTCCGGGCGAAGACCAACACATACATCAAGACGCCGGTGCGCGGCGAGGAGCCGGTGTTCGTGGTGACGGGCCGCAAGGAGGACGTGGCGCGCGCCAAGCGCGAGATCCTGTCCGCCGCGGAGCACTTCTCCCAGATCCGCGCGTCGCGCAAGTGCGGCGCCGCGCCGCCGCCGCCCGCCGGCGCGCCCGGGCACGTCACGGCGCAGGTGCGCGTGCCCTACCGCGTCGTGGGGCTCGTCGTCGGGCCCAAGGGCGCCACCATCAAGCGCATCCAGCACACCACGCACACGTACATCGTGACGCCGTCGCGCGAGCGCGAGCCCGTGTTCGAGGTGACGGGGCTGCCGGAGAGCGTGGAGGCGGCGCGCAAGGAGATCGAGGCGCACATCGCGCTGCGCACGGGCGCGGCGGGCGGCGCGGCGGCGGGCGCGGCCGACGGCGAGCCGCTGGCGCAGCTGTACCGCGCCGGCATCGCGTCGCTGCTGCGGCCCGAGCCCGAGGCCGCGTTCTCGTCGGCGGGCTCGTGCTCGTCGGGCGGCTCGTCGGCGCGCCTGGGCGACCTGCTGGGCATCTGGTCGTCGACGGAGCGCGACGAGGGGCTGGGCGAGTCGCCGTCCTTCGAGTCGCCGGGCGGCGGCACGGCCGGCGTGTGGGGCTGGGGCCCGACGCGGCCGTCGCCCGCGGCGTCGCCGGCGCGCGCGTGCGCGGTGTGCGGCGAGCGCGGCGTGGCGGCGGCGCTGGTGCCGTGCGGCCACAACCTGTTCTGCCTGGAGTGCGCGCAGCGGCTGGCGGCGGGCGGCGCGCCGTGCCCCGCGTGCTCGGCGCCGGCGCACCAGGCCATCCGCATCATCTCGTAAGCGCGCGGCCCCGCGTGACCGCCTCGAGCCGTGCGCTCTCCTAGTAGGGATCGGTCTTTTTTACTCGAATCGTTATAAAAATATTAAAAGAATAAAAATCGCGTAATCGAAATCCTGGTGCCAAAAGTCGGCGCCTCGCCGGCACGGCCCGTCCGCCGCGCCGAACCTATCGTAAGTCGGCAGAGTTGTTCACGATATATTTTCTTATTATGAACGTTTTTTATTAGGTCGTCGAGCCGCCGCGCTCGCCGCCGCAGAGAGAGTCGAAGTACGTTACGATAGAATTTCGAAAAAAACATAAAATTTAAAAAAAGTTGTATAATTATTATTATTGATAGCGTAAATGAGAAATCGAAAATTTATAAAGCTTACCTAATGTAATAGCGTAAAGTATTAAGATATTATAATAATATAATAGGCGAGGGACGGGCGGCGCGGGGAGCGGGACGCGCGGCTGTTGTCAGTTCAGAGTCTAGGTAGGGTAGGAGTAGCTAATGTAGGTAATGCGCCGCGCGCGGCAGGTCGGTCCCGCGCGGCAGGTCGGTCCCGCGCGGCCGGTCGGTCCCGCGCGGCATGTCGGTCCCGCGCGGCCGGTCGGTCCCGCGCGGCAGGTCGGTCCCGCGCGGCAGGTCGGTCCCGCCCGCCCCGCTCCCCCGCGCGCCATGCTCACATTATTTTGACTATACGATTATTCGCTTAATGATATTAATACGTACGTACACACTATGATTAAAATAATATTAATATAATGTTTGTTTTAAGTGTGTTTTAATGTTTAGATTTTTATTGTAATGTTTTTATGGATGATTTTTATCTGTATGATTATTATTATTGATTATTATTTTATGTGTTGACGATGTTTTTTTGTGATTATGTGCGCCCGTCGGGCCGAGGCTGCTGTATGTTCGTTTACTGGTTATGATATCGAATAATAATAAATTTAAATAATAAATAACTGATTAAATGATAAAGAATCATATGAACATTCATTATTATAACTATAGTAGTCTGTAGCACGACTTGACTAACCATTACCTATTGATATACTTATTAAGTATTATTATTATTATTATATTGAATAAATTTAAAGAATGCATAATTATATTTCATAGGAATCATTATTCTGTATAACTCTAGTTAAATATAACGATAATAAATATTATTGTATATGTATAGGGACGACGTTGTTATGTTCATTTAACGGGGGGCTGGTTTTATGAATTGATATTTTTTTATTTTTTTACCGTTATTAGTTTTTGACTTACTCATGTAAAGATATTGCGTGAATAAAATAACTGCCTATTAGATTATATTTTAAAAAATAATGGTTACGTAAAATCAGCCCCCGTCGTTCGTAGTTCCAGTGATTTCGATGATTTTATTTTCATAATAAAATGGGTAGACGCTTTAGGTTCAAATAACGTTGTGAAAATTTGTGAAATTTTGTAGACTACATATCTTATTATAAATCTAATATAAACTATAACTTTGGAGCGATCTCTTTTATTTCATCTTCACCACACCCTGTATCTAACATCCATCGTTCATTCATTCACTCACTCTTTTTTCAAGAACTGTGGGGCAATTCTCGTGCAATAGAGAACTAAAAATATTTGTTCTCGATTTCTGATTTTTCATTTAATTAATTAGATAGTCAGATTGATCAGTAAAGCTCATATTTCTCTATAACAAGTATCTCCATTGCCCGGAATAGTCCCTACAATCAAAGATTGAACACATAAGGAAAAAATCACTGATTAATTCATTACAAGACTCGAACAAAACATCTATTAGTTAAGTGGAATAGAGATGACGATAGGAACCACTATATTAAATTTGGTCTGAGGTGGAATTGTGTAAAGCAATCATAATCATTTGACAGTTCATAACGTACGATAAAGTCAGTTAAACAAAGCTTTTGACAGAATAATCCTACGTTATGAACTGTCAAATGATTACGATTGCTTTACACAATTCCACCTCTGGTTTTATTGGCCTGTTGTATCTTTAAGAAATAAAGTCTCTAGAATGTTGACCTGAAATGTGAAGGCAAATGAAACAGCGAAAACATGATAATTTAATTATTTGACGCACAATATTTCATACATTTTCATTTTAAAGCCCTTCTAATCAAGTTATTCTATATCATCTCAATTTTTTCTGCTGTATGCCAAAAGAAAAAATGAAAACTATGTCATTTTCAAAAGGCTTTAAACACGTTATCACCATCATCAAACATGCCAATTGCCATGGGACCGGTATCAACATCGCAACTCCTGAGAATAACTACCTTGCTACATCAACAAGAAGTAGGTATAAAAATACATAAGTTGTAAGTATTTACAGTAATATAACTGGGACAGAAAAATAGTTTAGAAGTCTTGTTTAAGATCAAAAGTAAAAAATAAAGTTTTCTGTGAATGTTGACCATGAATTCGAATATTTAAAAGCACACCTGATACGTAGAGTGCATTTTATTATGTCGATCTAGCCTGATTCCTGATATTTTATGTAAGCAGTAACTTGAACTCTCTACTGGATGCAGTCCGATATAATCGAAAGGTCTTGTTTGACTGGAAACTACCTGAAAAACTACGTATCCACATACGAATGAATACGTAGCAACACGATAACAAATTGTAAATATCTAATGATATAAATAGGTACTATGCAGTCAAACTAGGTTCGAAACCTAGTCCTTAAAAAACATGAAAGGTTAAAAAATGTCACAGGTGAGCCTATCAGCTAGATACTTACCATTTTTTTCTAATCTTCTATTAGACTTATGACCTTTACTAATATGATAAATCTGCTTACGAATTGTAAACAATATTATTACTATCATTAGATTCGGATTACTTTAGATTAGAGTCTACAAGACAAAAATATTAATGAACAAGATTATCGAAGTTTTCTAAGGCTGAGTTGCACCACCTAACTTTAACGGTAACTATGACGATAACCGGTGCATTTTGTATAGAGTTTGAGAGATTTTTGACGTTTGTCAAAGTCAAAGTAAGATGGTGCAACCCACCCTAAGAGACTAGCTTCGGTCAGTTCAACACTAAATTGACCTTTGTACATACTTCGATAGCAAGTCTCTTTTCCAATAGTAAAACTTAGGTAATAGGTATTGCAAAAGTAATTTTTTGTGTATAAAATTGGCAATTTTAGTACTCGGTTGATTACAGATGTGTTTCGTAATAACGGAGTGGGTAAAGTTTTAGTATTGTACATTGATATCGAGCCTATAGAGACTTTCAGATATTTAAATTATATACTCTACCACACACAATAGTTTTATTAGCAAAATCAAAAAACCTAAAAATTCCTTCCAAAAAATATCTTGGACCAAAGGTTGAATGGAAGAAAATAATACATTAAGCCATAAAATGAGCTAAAGCTCACTTTCTCACTTCTTCTCTTCTGGTATAATAAAGTATTAAAGCGCTTCTCCCGGGATCTGAACCCGCAACTGCTGCGTTGGTGAATCGCATCAGGAGAAGCGGCCGACAAGCCAGTATAAAATGTAAGATTTAAGTGAGTATGGAGAAGTGGGTATAAATTCTATGTTAAAGGGAAGTAAGTACCTACTATAAGAAGTATTAGTAGTCAAAAAGGAACAGCCATTCGATTATCGACCTATCTACTAATAATCCACAAGTCAGTTTAGGAAACATGTATGCACGTTGACCGTTGAAATGTAAGAGCCAAACGACTTAATTTAGTTTGTTCATGATAGTCATTGCAGAGTAGAAAAGGTCATGATGATCAAATTTATATGATAATAAGGAAATATTAGTACCTTACATGGTTACATGCCGAATATCATGTCACTAGCAGTGCCCGCGACTTCGTACGCGTGAAAATCATTTTTGCTGCACCTATTACTCGTAGCGTGATGGTATATAGCCTTCCTCGATAAATGGGCTATCTAACACTGAAAGAATTTTTCAAATTAGCGCGTTCAAGTAAACAAACAAACTCTTTAGCTTTATAATATTAGTATAGATGTATTTTTTACTAAAAGACGTCATGCTACTTTTTGAAAAACTCGTTAATTACTGCCTATTGAAAATACGGTTATGCTAAGCTACGAATACCTACAGACGCTACGATGCTACGGACCTAACACATTTCTAACGATATGCTACGGACTACAGTGCACCGTAGCTAATACGTAGCACCGTAGTCGTAGCGCTGAACGATTCTAAAGATTTCAAATGGAAAATGTTAGATACGAGTAGGTACTAAACCTTTTTGAAATGTAAAACTAACTAAAGTGGCGCCACTGTACAGTATAGTCCTGTCACTTGCCAGTGATATCCTTCATGCCATACGTTCGTCCATAAAACATTGTAAATTACTGCGGTCACTGAATGTACTGGCTGTATGTCTCACGCCTTTGCCTCATTTCAAGCAAAATTAAAAAAAAAACAATCAACGGCAGTGGTCTGTAAAAAGGTTGAACTCTATTTTCATTCATTCTCTCGAATTTTTATGTTCTAAATTCAAATCTCTTTATTGGCCTTGCATTTGTGACGTGATCAAATTATTTGAATTTGGAACGTCAAATTAGGTTATTTGATTAATGTAGTAATGTACGAGTCATACGAGTAGGTGGTGTGAAAAGAAGTGTCGTATAATCATAAATGTAAAAAATATTATTTTATGTATATCTTTCGTATAAGTGTACTAAATAAAGTGTGTTGGCAATTTCTTTGTATGTCAGGCATGCCCTTGAATATTCATGTTATTAATTGGCTTTTTTCGAGCGGCAAACTAGAACTACCCTCGTTTAGAAAAATAATAGTCTAGCGGTGTTTTATTGCGACAAAATAGTTGCAATGTTGTTATCGCGATGTCCACACGTTACGCTTGTTCCGCAGATTTTGTGTTCGTTTTGTGTTCGCTAAGATTTATTGCGTGTTGTGAAAAGTGATAACTTGTGTGAAAGTGAAAGAGTTATTTTAGTGTTTGTTTGCTATTTTAATTGTTTAGGATCGCATTGGCATTGAAAGAATCCTGATGAACCTGTAAGTTTTTGCTCAATTTTTTTTTATATTTCAATAATCACATCAATGATAAATACCACTAGGAAAAAGACAATGGTAGTATGTACTACTTACTTTGGGAAAAGTATCCAATATATTAACACAGATTAAGCGCCTAAGTAGTGCTAGTCACAATGCATTTTTCGTTTCATTTTGATACTGGCTTACACAGTTTTAGATTACCACAATGAGATAAACCTCAAAAACAAGAAAAACAAAGTTAAACAGCAGCCACCAACTGCGTCACTCACACCCCCATCAACCCCTTGATTATCACAAAAACAGTTCCGTTTCAACTTGAAAAGACAAAAGGTATTGTTGAATTTGATAAAAGACGTACTTTGTTTGCTGGGCCGCCACCTGTGCGTGCGCATCCTTCAAAAAACGTGTGACCGTGCGCAAGGATCGAACCACTAAAGATGTAGACACAGTAGGGTCATTCCATGACAAATGTTACCGAGGGTGAAAAACTAAATATGTTCTTTTCGCATTAAATCTGATTAATTTTGAAAGTAAACATTCCAAATTATAATGTGCAACAAAAAAAATCTGCAAGAAACAAGTAATTTTTAAGTTATTAGTCTTCAAAGTCTATACTTAAGTCAACTGTCTGAATGATCATTTTCTCTCTAATTATTGGTAATACGATTAAAAAAAAAAGTATCAATCTGTGAAACGTTTTGCCACTATATGATTTGAGGGTATTTATCATAGTATTGGTAGATAGCGCCACAGTCCCAAAAAAAATTGATAATCATCAAGTTTTAAGTGTGTTTTCTTGTTATTTCGGCGATGTAACACCCGAAACAAAAAAACAGGTATTTGTTTTATTATTGTACCTTACACATGGATTATGATAACAATATTTGGTAAAAGTAAGGTCATGGTAGTAATGATTTCAAATACTAACTAATATCTGAGCATGATACTAATTTAGTATGTTTCTTTCTTGATTAAAAACTGTAACACCCGAAACGTTTCGGGTTTTACATTTTTATTTATATGTCGATAATGTGTGTATATTGCTTGGAGAAGTCAAAAAGTATTACTGTGAGTGTCCTTCGACCTCCCACTAGCGCTGGCGTCGGAAAAGGAGGCATATTTCTCTATTTAAGATATTTTTGAAATATCGACTTAACACTAAAATTAAGGTATTGCTAAAAAGTCTCGATGTTTGACATTTCCATTAAATATCGTAATTAGAAATTAAAGTAATGCTATTTCAAGCCAAAAACAATAGAAAAAGCTATATTCTGAGGAAAAATTAAACTTGAACTTTGTATATTTTTTAAGAAAAGCTGCTTCGTAATTTCATACCACAATTCGCACTATTTGTGTTTATTTGTTGTACTCCTTATTTTGTAGTACCTAGAGACTAATAAAACACCGATTTTATCGATAAAACGCGTTGCATTTTCGTACTCGTAACACCCGAAACAGAACCATTGTAACACCCGAAACAAAGAAAAAAATTATAAAAAAATAGTAAAACGTTTTATGTAACAGTGATTGTATGTTACATGGTTTGCAAATTTCATACTTTAGAAGTCCTGTAAGTTTTAGGTATGATTCCTTAAGAAAATTCGGTAAATTTCGAGTAAATGCAGCAACAGTCAGAACATAGAGGCAAAATCTCGTAACGCCCGAAACGCACACTTTTCGACTCATATTTTCGTTATCCTACATTCTAAGCTGCACAAACTTTATTATTTAGATAAAACAACTAAAAACGGACAGATTAAGGCACTAATATTATTAAAATGCTATTTCAAAATACAAGAAATTGTTGAATATGTGTGTACGAACGTAACACCCGAAACGATGGAATGACCCAGTAGTCTCGTGACAACAAGTATAGTGAACAAAAAAGAAGATTTTTACGGAAGTGAATAAACCTAATTCTTGACAGAAACATATTAGGTCCCTTTGTTTAGACTGTAATTAAAAGATTAAAACTGTTTGTACAATTCTTTAGAGACATCAATTTTATCCATTGTTTTAACCTCGACAGCTCATCATGGCATGTCAGTTAAATTAGAACTAAGGTAAAAAAATATAGCTTTAAGGGCTGATTTTTCGATCAACTTTTAACTGAAGAATTTTGTCATTTTGACACCCATACTAAAATTGTCAATATACCAAACTTATTCTTCAGTAAAACTAAAAGTTATCCGACGATTGAAAAATCGGCCCCAAATTGATCATATCTTAAGTAATTCCTGGATGTTGTATTCAATAGTATTCATACCTTCCTTGGTATTGAACCACTATTAATTCTTTTAGGAGATAACTTTTGCATTAAACAAACATACTTGTGTAAATGTGCGCCTACTACTTACCCCTACTATGTGGCTACCGGGACAGATGCCTCTCGAGTGCCTATTAACTATGACAACTAGTATAATATTCTGTCGAAAGATCTCGCCAGGCAATTATCGACTGTATTAACGACACATAGGGGACCAAATTAGCGTATGTACACCTCTGGTTAATACATGTTTGTATCCACAGTGTCAAATTGCAAGCTTCCTTTACTGTTTTATGTGCGAGCACGTACAGAAATACATAATTATGCAATACTAATTAAGACTCCGTAGGATTATTTAACGAATATACATATATATATTACAAGTAAATTACTTGTAATATACTGCCTACGAGTATTTAATTATCCAGAAATTAATATAATTATTCGAAGCTCAATTTTATATAATTTTCGTCAGAAATTCACTGCGAATTATTTTGTTGTGTAACAATGAAATATCATGAATGCTTTCAATATTTATATTAATCTTCACTGTGAGTAATATTTATTTAATATTCTGTAAAATCTTTTCGTATATCATAACAATGGGGCAACATAAAATGAGTTCTCTATTACATTATATGCTTTCAGTCTGCATTTTCCAGTAAGTTATTTAACCTAAAAACCTTAAAAGGTTTTCATTTAATATTAATAACATACTACTGCATACTAGCTTCAACCTGTGGCTACAATCGCTAGGTTTTCGGTCTGGAAACTGTTTCTTACCAAAACATTTAATTTATTTCCGAAATGATGCGAACTTTCTTCCACCATTTCATCCCCCTAAATTTTTTTGGACTGAAGTAAACACGAGCTATCTACATGTACCGAAATTCATAATCATATTTATTAGCTTAGCTTTTTTATTAAATCTCTAATTACCATACATGAGCGTGGGTTCGATTCCAGTTAGAGACATTTTAGTAAAACATTTTCTTCATCTATCAAACACTGGATTGGTTGTCTGGACTGTCAGAAATAAAGAATAGTTTATATTTATTCTATCAACCTCTTGCTAGATTCAAATCCGCAACTGCTGACTTCGTAGAAGAATCCCTAGAAAAGTCAGTCATTTAAATTGAAAGATATTATTGTGCGTGGGCCTTTTACCAGTATAGAGTTTTCCTTGTAAGTGGTAAAATTCTTTAAGAACTTAATTAATAACATTATAAACATTTATAAAGACATATTTAGCCATGAAAGCCGGTTTTTTAATGAATTCCTACAACCAATAATTACAACCAATCCAGTGTTTGATAGATTACCAAGAAAATGTTTTACTAAATTGTCTCTAACTGGAATCGAACCCACCGTCAAGACTACTACGAAACTGGAGTCACACTGTGAAGGGTTGTATTCTGAATTTCTGAATATTACCATCAGGTGAGATACAGGCCAAGAGCTTCCTCGTTGTGGATAAAAAAAAATCTAAAGCATACGAGTCTACACATACTCGTACTTCTTGAATGTAGACGAATTCGTATTCGGTTCGGACTGTTTCGTATGCGAATTGGAATTCTATTGCTACAAAAATACGCCTCCAGATGTCGTTTTCTTTACTTGGCTTCCCTTTTGTAGTTTCACAAAGAACAATACCTGTTTTCCGCGTGAACCGATACATCTCGCGAATGTTATTTATATTACACAAATGACAGACGAATATTACCTATACTATGATATAATAGAATAGTTTATTTGGCTTAGACAAATAGTACATAAATAAAGTAGGTAATTTGGAGATATACAAAAAAATGCATTTATAAAAGATTTAAAAGTTGTTAGGACTTATTATTGAACATTTTCAACGCGTATTTCCACTCTATAGTTGTAAATATTTCAAAATAATCCAATCTGATAAATAGTCTCAGCACATGAGCCAAAGTTAGTCACTGTTGGCTCTAAGCCTACCCCAAGGTTGGGGGGTCCCAACAAACCCACTTTCATCCACCCATTGCCAGCTATTCTCTTGGTGTTAGCAGGTCATCCCACACTATGTTTGCCGAGACATACGCCCGTATTCACAAACGATGTTTGCTTAAGTGAAGCAGCAAATCGAACGCGCAGCGTTGGACAGAGCTCTGTGATTGGTTCATGTGGCACCCTGTGCGTCCACGCGCACTGTGAAATCTCATCTCTCAATCTCAGTAATGTTTGTGAATACGGGCGATAGTCTCATTTAAAGGCGCGCGCGCACGGGTGACTTTTGTCACCGTGACAGTGTCTCTCCATAGATAAGAATAAGTAGAACGATGTGTCTCTTTTCCTCTTTGTAAAAGTGACTGTGACATAAAGTCATAGCCTTGGTCTTACACGTTTAGAAAAAAATCTGATCAGCCATGATAAAATCTTATCGATGATTTTTGACGACAAACGTATGGGCTTATCGCGTTAAATCGATAAAATGGCGCGATAACAGCTTATCGCGGCGCGCATTCTAGGCTAGGACGAGAGAATCCTGCAGGACCTGGATTGGGAAGCTGTGACCCCGCCGGCGGTTGCTAGGCGACGGGGAACACGTGCGCCCTTGAAAAGTCCAAGGCCTCAACACAATACACAAGCACCCAGTAACTAGTGTACTATTGATACACTTTTTGTGTTTATGTATCAATACGGGTATTTTATAATGTAGAGCCTAAGGGTCAAGATTCAATGGGTAAAGAAATCTTTCTTAAGCCCACTCCGCTCTATTACGACGGAATCAGTTATTTGTCGGTTAATACTGATATTGGGTTTATAACCATAGAGTAGGTAGGTATAGCCAAAAGTTTTTAGAACATTTTCTTATTTTTATTCTTAAGTATTTTCTTATTTTTATTAGGGTAGACCGGGGACAATAGTACCATTTTTTGGAAATTGTTCAATATTGAGAAATCTAATGAAATATAACTTATTCTGTTAGGATGCTGTAATAACTAGACTCTTAAGCTACAAATTTAAGCATGCAGAGTTGAACTATTCTTTCGAATACTTAATGAAAAACGAATTTGAACTGTACGATGTCTCATGTTACAATTGACCCCTACAACGGGTCAATTGTACCAATAATATAATATGAGGCAATAAAAGTAGTTATGTTTATCTAATCATCACCTTTATTGGTATTCTGTACTCTTAATCTCCTACAATCATCAGCATTTATTAATTGAGATCGAAAATATTTAGGAACAAGTAAGAAAAATCAACACTTAATTTAAAAAACAAAACAATAACTTTTCTTCCATAAAAACGAAAAATCTCACTGTTTCTACATAATATGCCACCTATTTGGCTCGGATATTGCTTCTGAAACAACAATAAGCATTATAACAATGATAGAAATATCAAAACTGAAAAATCTATTTTTGTATGAAGGTACAATTGACCCCTGGTACAATTGACCCTGATTATTTATACCTACTACAGCTTCAACCTTTTAAGATTTTTTCATAAGCCTGTTCATAAAGGAATAGATCCGTTGATCCGCGATCCGTACTTTTGACTCTACGCCGAGGCATCTAAACAAAACGTTCAAATACTTAGTTACTTTCTGAATTAAGCTAAAATGTACATATTCAGAAGGGTTTTAGAAACCCATATTAAAATATTTTAAGTAGGCATTTAGGTACTTATATAACCTTTTTATCAACATCTACCTACTTATTTAATAAAAACACGTTAAGTATGTATTTAATTAATGCTTAATGCATGCAACTATGAATGAGCCTAGACTATTTCAGTAGGTAGGTATGCCTAAAATTGTAAAAATAATAACCACGTGAATGTTTTATAATAACTTATTTTATTATAACCAATTTAAAATATTATGTAGTAAGTATATAATAAGGTTTCGGGGGTTAATTGTACCACGGGGTTGATTGTACCGCTACAATTGACCCCATGGAGACTGGTACAATTGTTCCAAGTAGGTAGTCAAGAGAACTTCACCTAAAATTCAGTAATTTTCACAGTGAATGCCAATAATTCGCTGTCGATACAAAGTTTCGAGCCTGGATAAACTATTGACAACAATACCTTGGTAACAAATAGCATATTAGGCAACTTATGGGCTCATATATTTGACGTAAAACCTTACTGCGGCTGGGCAAAAAACAAAAATCCTTCCTGTATACCTTCGTTTCTCAGCGCAAGCGCCGCCGACTGGTGAGCGGATGGAAACACAAAAAGCGCATATTCTAACGCTATGCACACAACCTAACGTCGCTTATATGAAGAAATATCGCCGATGGTACTATTGACCCGTGGTACTATTGTACCCGGTCTACCCTACATTATGCAAAAAAAAACGCAGTCAAGGTTCTACCACTGGCTACGTAGTGGCGAGTTTTGTCATAATTATTGTAGATTAGCGGTACTCATAAAATTCCAGCCATTGATTTCCAACAATAATTATAATAATCCATTGCGCGCATTACGCCTACGCAAGTAACCAAATAACTTCGATCAAATATTTTTTCAATGTGCACCCCGCGTAGGTATTATAGCTAGGCTCTATATACATATTTTGTATGGACACTCCTATACTTATGTTGGACAAAATATGCAAGAGCTGCTTCCTCTGATACATGCTTCTGAGATCTGAGAATCCAAATTGCATACCTAGGTAAATAAAGTTTTTATTTTGTTTATACAAAACTTAGTTGGCCGATAGATGCGTCGGGCTGATGATCAGACGAACATGTATGGAAGTGCGCACACTACACCGATTTGGTATCGGTCGATTCTTCATACAAATTACAATCGGGCCCAACTATCGGCCAACTAAAAGTCTGGAGATACGTAGGAGAACCAGAGTGGCTCACATAGCCCGCAGAATCGCTTAAATCAAGTGGTAGTGGGCGGGGCACATAGCTCGGAGAGCTGATGGCCGCTGGGGCAGGAAAGTTCTTGAGTGGCGACCATGAGCCGGAAGACGTAGCGTGAACAGGCCTCCCACTAGGTGGACCGACGATCTGGTGAAGGTCGCGGGAGGTGCCTGGATGCAAGCGGCGCAGGACCGGTCTTTGTGGAAATCCTTGGGGGGGGCCTTTGTCCAGCAGTGGACGTCTTTCGGCTGAAACAACAACAACAAAAGTCTGTGATCTGCACCTAGGCTAAATCTTCGCTTTAGTTTGAATCGAGTTTCAGTGTACTTTCATGATACTGCTCGCTCGCGCACTGTGTCGTAAACATATGAGATTGTTCCCCGCAAAGGACGAGCCTACGCCATTTTGGCTGGCCCGCGGCGCTCGGCCTAGATTCAAGGCTTGTCACAACAATGTTCTAGAAGTTTAGGGAAGCAAGGTTAGCCCTTGTCTTAAAACTCTTAAAAGCTTATGATTACATTTATTTTCTTCCACCAGGGAAAACTTTATTTTTTTAATCATTCAGTGAATCATTTTGGTTTTGCGTTTCGTTTTAGGTAATTTTAAACTTATTTAGCTGAACTTGAGTAAACATTAGACACTCCTAAATTCTACATGCAATCTTTATTGCGGTCAATGGATCTGTGTCTCTATATTGCATTCAAATTATAATTAAAAGCCTACATGCATACGGGGTGTTAGGTAAATGGGTATATGAGCCGACACTAGCCCATGTTAACATGGTCATATAAATGGTATGGTGAAGTCAGAAAATTGATATCTTCATTTTAATTATTTTAATTTTCATACAAATCGGATTTTTATAAAATTTATTATGTATGAAAATTAAAAAAAATAAAATGATGATATCAAATTTCTGACTTCACCATACCATTTATATGACCATGTTAACATGGGCTAGTGTA
The DNA here is from genome assembly GCF_963855985.1 of Ostrinia nubilalis. Taxonomy (NCBI): domain Eukaryota; kingdom Metazoa; phylum Arthropoda; class Insecta; order Lepidoptera; family Crambidae; genus Ostrinia; species Ostrinia nubilalis. Next base: position 13,556,395 of record NC_087103.1, read on the forward strand.
GGCTCATATACCCATTTACCTAACACCCTGTATAAGGGTATTTCAATAAATTATCTCCCTCAGTCTTATTAGCTATCTAGAGAAAGAGAGATTTACTCTAGAGATGAACAGATAAAATATTCATTGTCATACACGTGTCATGCAAAAATAAATATGAAATAAAAAAAACCTTGATAGGTTTTTTATTTCATATATTTAAAGATATTTGATAATCAAGCCATAATGTTTCTCTCGACACGACATACCACCATAAGTACCAGGCGATCATAACACACCAGGAGCCTTCCGACACTCGTTCGGTCCGGAGGCTGCGGTCTCGCGTCCTGTCCCGCTTCCGGGCTCGGGTTACAGGGCAGATGGATGGAGGCTTTTTATATTTTTAGTTCCCATGACCCGACCGGATGTGTTTTCGAGTTTAATCAAAAGATTGCTCGATATGTTACAGGTAATATTTAATTTTAATATGATGTGAAACTACTTTTTGTTTCTTTTTTGGTTCATTTTAACATGCAAGATTTTTTATATGTATAGTACATGATTGGGTTGTTTCTATCCATAAATTCCAACAGGATTGTGTGGGTACTTAAGTAGATGTTTAATTGTTTAGTTTTCAGTGTATTTGTAAAATAAGTGTGAATACTAAATATTAATTACTTTAATCAACATGCAATTTCATAATAACTTGAAGTCATTCTGAAAAACGAAAAGCTGGCTTCTTTATAAAAATGTAATGTGGATTTAAATCTCTCTCTACATAAAAATATTTCCATTAACAAGAAAGATGTTCAACATGCACCAACATAGTTCGCTGTCACTCACCCTTCATATCTCCCATGTTGTATGTAACCAAGGTAACCCAAGAGAAATTTAGTGGGATGGAAAAAGGTAGTAGTAATCTATAAAAAGTATATGAATAAGCATCCGAGGAAAGTTCCCAGCCACATAGGATTATACATACAATTGGGATCTTTACATTTATAAGAAGTAATAATATGTAATGTAGGTACGGCAATGAACATAATTACAATCTACGAGTATATTAGATTTTGGCTAAATTAATCCATATTAGGCCCGATTCGACTAAACTTTTATCCGAGAATAACTCCTGGTATAACTGGCACATTGACAGTTTCAGTATGGGAAAGATGTCTAAACTGACGATTTATTCTGAGATTAATATTTACTCTTGTTTGGTCGAACGAATCCACCCTTAGTGAAGGCACAGAATAAGTAGGTAAGTGAAGGTAACATGAAATAAACTAGTAGTATTGTTATGCACTGTTTAAATTTTAAAAGTCTAATAAAATACTTTGGATTGTGTACCTACTTTAAAAATCGCTTATTAATTGGAAAAGATACTCAATAGATACTTATCTGTATACTCTCAATATCCAGTTGTTTACACCCACGGCTTTTTCCAAATTAGATGCTTAAGCAGCATCTTATTTCAGGAAGGCAATTACAGATTACAGTCGCCGACCTATTAAGCTGAGCACTGTTTTTTTTAATGTAGAGACTAGCTTTCCACCCGCGGCGACGCCCGGGTGAAATTTTATCTGTCACAGAAAAACATTATCGCGCGGATAAAAACTGTCCCATGTCCTTTCCCGGGAATCCAACTCTATGGCAAATTTCATCAAAATCGGTTCAGTGGTTTAGGCGTGAAAGTGACACAGACACACAGATAGAGTTACTTTCGCATTTATTTATTTATTTATTTATTTGTAATAGGTATACAAACAGTTTACAGTCTGGGCTTCATCGTAAAGAACATTAGTAAAGATTATAAGCGTGAATTTGCCTCAAAAATGGCTGTCAGATGTGCTTTAGACTGTACTACTCATTAAATGCCATAAAGAAGACCATATAAACAGAAAATATAATTTTTGATTCACCTACATTTAGCATAAAAATTAAATAGCGTTGAGTGCAAACATCATTAATTACCATTAATTGTAGAGATAACGATTTTTAAAATTAATTAACAAACTGAAATTAAGTTTTAAGTAATGGGAATTGAACCTTCTAGAATGTTGGAACACGTGTAAAAGGTTGGGGAAGTCCATCCACTGAGTCAGCGGGATTTCCACGCCGTAGTCTATTAGAGCCGTGTGTACCGACGATAGCACGTTAAGCTGTACACTGGGAGATCTTATGTTAGTTGAAATAGGTGCTAGTTTACTACGAAAATGTAATGTTTGATGAGCTGTTGGTTGAGTTAATTTGGGGTCATTCATTAACTAACCCTTTCTATAACTGCAATTGTTACTAGTAATGGGTTATTATTATTAATGGAGTTTTGTAGAGGGTTTTGTGAACGAAAAATTCAAGTTAAAATTGTGTTCATTGTGAAATCACATGTACATACATAAGTCAGGTCATAAAATTTGTGAATGAAAATAATACTTACCTCAAAGTTTTCGTCTTAACTTTCAGTAGGCCCTATCTTAGCCTATTTTTTTTTGGGTCGCAAACTACATTATCAGGGCTATAATTCCAAGTCTTTCCATTGAAGTTTCCGAGATTACTGAGATAAGTGGGTGATCTATAAGCGTTCGGTGTTGTCACTGGATCGGAGAAACCCTAAAAATGGAACCAAATTAAAAACTGTCTCTACGCTAGTCGAACGTAACTCTGTGTACTTATTTATTTATTAAAGACGCAAAACAGAGGTGGAATTGTTTAAAGCAATCGTAATCATTTGACAGTTCATAACGTACGATTACAATGAACTTATTTGTTTATTGATTACATTTTTAGTATAACACATTGTACTTTGGAAAAGGAAGGCTTTTGTTATAATAAAATATTGAAGGATTGTAAAGAATTGAAGTTAGTACTACGTGTTAGTACTAATCATTTCTATAGTCATTTAGTATTTTGTTAAAATTACCGCCTATTTCTATTATATCTGTGTTTGTACTTTGTTTGTCTAAAAATACCGTGATTTTTATTTTACATAGTAAAGTTAATAAATTCTATCGAGATTTTTTATATTTATTACTAAAAGCACATTTAACCGATTGTAACTTCAATATTTAAACAAAATCGCATGCACAATAGTTATAACTAACGCTTTTCTGTCACAATAATATTGTATCTCACATCTAGAGTTACACATTCAAGAACTACAGAAAAACTAGGTGAGTTAGGAGCTCAGCACTTCTACGAGTAATACCCGGATCGCGTGCACAGATCCTAATAAACGATATTAGTATTTTTTTCTAGACCTAAAACTCTACTAGATGTGTCTTCAATATGTGATGGGTTAAAAAAAAAGAAATTCTCAGTCCAACTTCGCAAGACGTCATCAGCGCAGACAGCGTTATCGTTTACAGAAAATTGTATGGTATGGTGGTAAATTTTCGAAAATTTTTAAAAATCTTTGAATGCAGTTCTGTTTCTTTTCAAAAATAAAGGAATGTTTTCTTTGAGTAAAATTGTCTATCTACAGTATTAAGGGTACTTTCCCTCCAGGTTGCATTACATAATTCCACCCTGTATAAATTTGTACTTTCTATTTTTTTTTACAATCTTATAATGTGATATGTGATAAATGAAAGTTATTCAATTTATTGTATCGCTAGAATTTGCCCACTGCTTTTTGCTCGCGTGATTTATAGGTTGTCACAGATTGTAATAATTTAAAGCTATTCTGATGTATAAACAATATACTGTAAAGTTTCATGAAATTCGTTCAGTAGATTTTGCGTGAAGAGTAAAAACATCCACACTTTCGCCACGTTCTTTCGCATTTATAATTAGGATGTCCATGTCACATCCAGTGTCGTTAAAACTATGGCGCACACACATATTTTTTCTTGTAGACACAAAATTCAACTCTAAAGCCTTAAAGTTACATGCTAGTATTAAATGGTTAATCCCGTCTTTTGAACAAAGAAGTCCGTAACTTCAATTATAAGGAAATCGGCAATTTAACAGTAGGAAAACTTTGTTTTATTTACGACAACAAATCCAGCCCTTATTTCAATTTAGTAACAACATAATAAAATAAAGTAGATTCACTATATTTTGTCCTAGACTAGTCCTAGACTAGATTGTGTAGAAATGTGTGAAGTATTGTCTCGTTGAACGCAAGGAATCTCAGGTTCAATTCCTATTCCTGTCAATTTAGAACAGTATTTTTCTAAGTAGGTATGACCATTGTTCGTCTGTAAAGTTTTTGTATCCCATAACAAATTAATAAAGTACAGCTTCAAAGAAAACTATTTTTGTACGATGTTCGTAATCGCGCCTGATGTTAGTGAGATGCAGTCTAGAATGGTACATAACTGCCCTGTAAGTGCCTATTCACTTCGCCTTGAAAGGGTTCGAAGTATAGTGCATATCTTTAAAACTGAAATTATCTTTAAACAGATTCTCAAATGATTAATAAGAAATACGGGACTATTCGTTCCTACCTCCCGTTCCCACCGACCGCTGCAAATCCTGTGTAGCCAGCTTGACCGCCAATAAAATCCCAACCAGTGAAGGTCAAGTTTGTCCCGGGGAAAGTTAAACTGTCATCGGACCCGCAACGAAATTAATCAGAAGAACATAGGAGGAGTTCAAAGTTAAGGTTCGACTTCCCTCCGTTGCAAAGCGGATGACAGGTGACAAACAAAGGTTTAGTAACCTTTATGAAAAGATATGCACCACGGACAATAAACATCAATTAAGGTGGCCTATCTTATGAGCTATTAGCTACCTGCCAATAATTTTTTTTTCTTATATTTTAACTAATAAGAAAGCTAACTTCGACCTGAATACCGCCACAAAAAGTTGAATACACTCTCACAGAAATGACACTTAAAATTATTACTTATTCGTCAACATCCTCGTCCTCAGTCCTCTCACTGCACTGTCAAGAGTCACTCCCTATTAAAACCGTGGAGGTAAGAACATAGCATATTAAGCTTAACAGCGGTGCCTTATTCAGTTGCAATAAGGTGCAATTTTGCAGCAAAAGTGTAAGGTCTGATGTGCAGGCGACAGCACTGTGCTTGTGGGTATATGTTGGAAGATGTAATTGAATTACATTCAAGGCATACTTCCAGACATTTTTACCCGACTGCGTTCCAGTAAAGGCAGCGCTATGGTTTTCACGAGTTCCTTACGAGATATTTTGTGAACTCGAGGCATCCCAATGAGCTGGGTGGATTTTAAACAATGAGGTGTAAGTCGATTCAAACGAAATTGACGGCTCCATAATAAAATCGCTCACTGTGCATATGTAGGATACCTATTAGCTATGCTATCTTCAGAAAATCTTTTCAAGACCATTATCAAATCATACACGTAGACGTATTTTTAAATATTATCAGTGTCTGTTTGTTTCTGTACCTTTAAATAAATAAGGACAGAACGTGAAAGTTTAAAATATTATAAATAAGGACCGTTTAAAAACTATCTGATAAAAACTGGTATAATTTTATAAGTTGGTCTTAGATAATTCAGTCAAGATAGATTTTATGGAAATAATTCAACTTCAAATCATTTCCTTAGACCACACAAAATGCAGGCTTGTAGTTTAACTTTATTTATACTATCCGGGGCAATACCAGAGAATAAACAAAATCGTGTCAACTGCCTGACGACGGTCTCCGAACGTTTTACAGCGACATTCGACTCTACCCTCAATCACTAACGTATACATCGCTTGTAATGTACATCTGAAGGTGAAATACCAAGGAACGGAGTCAGCAATGGATGGGATGTGTAGCGATCTGGTTGGGGTCGTAGGTCAAATGTCACGACACCGCGTTGTGTAGGCAGCAGACTGGAGTTATCACTGTGACGTCGCAAGAGAATGTTTCCATTAGACCAAGATTTTTAGCATTATTTCCTTCCTTTACTACCGTGTAAAGTCCACTGTAAGAATTTAGTGCTTTATACACTCAACATCAAATAAACCGCACCTTCCGCGACGCGAACTTTAAAGATTTTCTTCTGACACAATCATAGTACCCCAACAATATTGGTGTTATTTGAAATAAATATCCTTAAAGAAAAATACATTTAATTTCTAAATAAATGATTAACATATACCATAAATGTGACTTGAAAATAGACCTCACTTTGGGCTCACCCCTGGGATCAATTAGACCAATTTTTATGGTTATAAAACCAAATAAAGATTTCACGTGTCCTCTTTAACAGATGGATAGCGATTAATCCCAACTTAACAGTTTTATAGTCATAAAAAATGGCTATAGCGTAAATACCTATTTTTTGAAGAAGTGACTCTGGATCCTTGTAAAGACACATTTTTGGGGTAAAAACCATTCCTTTAATGAAATGAAGTTTAGAACTAGGCTTTCAAATGGTACCAATGTTGGTGGGAAGTGGGGATGCATACGTTTGATAAGTGCTTGTCGCGGGAGGTGCGATTTATTTGATGCCGAGTGTAGTTTAATCCCCTGCATTAAACCAAACTTTGAAGCCTTGGGGCCATAATAATTTTTTCGGTATATTTAAGGGCCGTAACAATTTAATTTTTTCTGCCCACCTATGCAAACATTAGGCTATCGCGGATTGATGGCAGTGACCATTGATTCTCAAGCCTGCAATTTATAGTGCAAGTTGAGAATAAAAATAAAAGTAGGTAATTATTACGTGTCTTATCTTATCCAAGGTTTTAATTCTACAAAGATGTCACTACACATACTTGATTCCACTAACCCATAAAAAATAGTCAGTATGTCTTCTTTTTCTTTGTATTTTCTTTTTTAATTGCTCAATTTTATTGGTGTAGACTATAACATTATACTCGTTCTTCAAGGTTAAATTATAACGCCTAATTTAAAACTACTTCAAGAAGAAATATGTCTTTATGTGTGTACCTACGCATATTTAAACCAATAATATTCACGAAAAGTCGTAGTCACAAATTACCATAATACGTGCAAGAATGCACCGGACAGTGGAAACGCGTACTCGGCGTACGCGGCTCGCTTCTAGGGGAGACACACTTCAGGGCGGGCGACTAAGCGTATCAACTTGCTGGTTTGGGCGGTACACAAGGTGTTTCCTAATTTTAACGGACGGATAGACAATCTACTTATAGCTTTTTTGGGAACCGTATACCTGATACTTGTTCTTGTTTTTAAAGTTAAGCAAACGAAACACAGTTTAAAATAGTAAACCAATAGATTTCGTGACATCATCAGACTGTAATTTTGTTGCAAAATATCACCTATTACAGTCAGATAAGATGCCACAATGTTTGCTCTGTAGGGCCTGTAAATGAATTGTTAAATTATTAAACACTAGCGACCCGCCCCTTCTACAATTGAATGAGTCTGTATGTATCTATTAAAGAAACCGCATCAAAATCCGTTGCGTAGTTTTAAAGATACATAGGGATAGACAGACAGGAAAGCGACTTCGTTTCATAATATGTAGTGATTAGAGTTTATACTCAAAAGAAAGACGTCTTCTGCGGATCTCCAATTTCATAAAAATGTTTCTATTAAAACATTACTGAAAACTATTTTCTACACCGCAGATTTCATTCTCGAATATTAAATTAAGTGGAGCATTTTCGCTTTTACGACTTTATTAACCGGTTCCAGTATTTGCGGAAAATGTTTGAAATAATGTTTCCGGATTCATTTACAAACAGCGAAACTACTAACACAAGCAAATGCTTTGCCCTTAAATTTCGATGCCCAGTTTAATTTCCAAATAATCTTCTTTTTGTAGTAATCATACGAGTTTTTACGTTCAGCAAATATGTTTTTTTTCGATAACTTGGGCGATTGTAAACAAATACACAATTAATATTGGATTTTCCTAGTAAAACACGGCTTGTTTATTTAGTTTACATTTTGAAAACTAAGTTATTTTCATTAACCTATTTTGAAGTCACTAACAAAATCACTTTAAGTATATCTTCATTCACTGTAATAAAATTCCAAAACACTTTTGCATTAAAATATTCGAAAATTTCAAGCGAAGTCAAAGCAGATTGTTTACATTTTGTTATACCTTATCCAATCTTGTTAAAATAATACCATTATAAAACTTTAAAAGTGGGACAGCTGTATCTTGTGTTTATTTTCTACGAAGAACGTAAATAGGCCACGAAAGTTGGCTTTATTTAACGATCTTAAAATTTAGCCCAAAGTTCAGCGTCCACAGGGCCTACTTACCTTTCAGTTTAACCCTAACCCTACTGGCCGATGAACCTGAGACTAAGCCTAAGTGCAGACCGCCGACTTTTAGCTGGCCGATAGTTGGGTCGGGTTGTTAATCAGTATGGAGATGTATGAAAATGCGCACAGATTGATTCTTCATACTTTGAATCGGGCCCAACTATCGGCCGACTTAAAATCGGTGGTCTGCTCCTAGGCTAACAGCCACAAGGAAATTGCCCCATTACTGTCAGCTTTTAAACACAAAAGGCATTTACAGCTCCAATCATTTGCCACACTTTTTTCTACACAAATATTATAAAGAGAATTTGGTTATTTGTTTGCATTGAATAGCCTCCGAAACTCCTGGAGCGATTTGAAAAATTCATTCACCTTTAAAATACACAATATGATTTCTGATGATCATGGGGGTACGAAGTCCGCTGGATCAGCTAGGAGTCTGAAAAGATGATAGTTCTCTTTCTAAATTATATTATTACATACTTTGATAGCTTTATTTATTTGTGACGTTGCTTTTTGTAGTCAACTGACCGACTCAATGATTTCAAGCCTATTATTTTTATAAAGAGAATTAAAAAACTAATTGCCCCTAAAATACAATATTTTTAGTGATAGGTACTTTACTTACAAGTTTTAAATTGCAACTGATGTCATCATCCCCGAAACCGGTCCCCAAATAAGTATTATAAATCGCTACCATTTGTCGCCACTCCCTATGGCTGCTAAAGTATTTCCTTAATAAGGAGACGGAGCAGACAACCGTCTGCCTGATCCTCCCTCGGAGGGCACGGCCCTACAACCTCTGGCGAGCGAACGACCTTTGAAACCTTCGGCAGTTACTCACGCCATGCTTTTAGCAATGGAACTGGAAATCTAATTATAGGTTTTTTAGTTCTTGTCACTTAGGGTTATGTTTTGACGATCCTTTGAAGCTATCATTGGAAACGTGAAAAAACCACTCTACACAGCAAAACCAGCGGCTTTATTTTAAAAGAAAGCACATACATCCCTTACCTTTTGGTAGGTATAATCGTTCAAAACCCCTAACAATGAAAAATAAATGTAAAACTAGCATTTAACACAGCATACGTGAATTATAATAAAATCTAGCTTTCTAGTTCTTGTCTGACAAAATCATCAATTTTGGTTCAGCTGCCCCTGAAAAGACAGATATAATTACTTTCGCCTTTATTTGTAGGTAATATTGTTTTAATAGCATTTAGCTTAGTATAACTAAAATGCCTTTCAAATGCGTAAGTCGCGATACATCATAGAACCCCTCACAACATGCGTAGTAATGGGTTTCTAGCAGACTGCGTAAATTGTGCAGGAGTTATGACTGTGAGTCAGTATGACCCTCCTGACTCATAGGACGTTCATCCCGTGTCCATGATTCATATATGCATTTGTAAACCCATCCCTATAATTGCTAGACAGCACCCTAAGTTAAAAACCCTTAATAAAGCTGCTACGAGTAATTGCGGGCAAACAATTTTAAGTAACTGGAGATCCTTTATCTACAAAAAGCTCAAGAAAAGTTACCATGAAGTTCTAAAAAATGACGAATTAATACTTAATACCTTACCTACATTTCTTTGCCCAGGAAAGGTATAGAAAATCGTGGTTGAAGTGTTCGCTATATTGATAGAGCGAGAGGAGCGAACGCTTTAGGCACCAGATGGCAAGGGGTGTTAAAATACGTCACTGTTCTCTAAAGAAAACGTTGTGTTTAGTAGATGTCGATGTCCAAGTTTCAACTAAAGCTACTCGGAAAGATAGACTTCTAGGATTTGAGTGTTACAAATTAATTCCAGCGAAAGATAGAGTTCTAAGATTCGACGCAAAAACCAATAGTTTTTAAATAAATAAATGTATAATTATATGTAGACACCACCATAGGACACCACACAAAATTGACTTAAGAATAAAAGATTAAAAAAAATTTGAAACACCACCAAGTATTTAGGTTTTAGGTTTATTTATTCATATTCATATTCATTTATTCACTTCGCAATGTTACAGAAGTTCCAACAATAAAGGGTAGTAGGTACAAGATGTTCAGAATGTTACATTGCTACCTCCTAGCTAGAGGTTTTCTATTTATTTTTATAGATAAGTAAGACTTCAGAATAGCCATGATTAACAATTCTATAGATGGGTAGATTGATGTTTTGCAATAGATAAGAGTCCAGGAAGCTTGTTCGGTGTATTTAATACTTAAATAGGGTTAGGGTATGCTTACGCGTCATCGCCGCGTACGACCGGGGTGCACGCATCTAAAGCCGCGCCTACGCCACAGATCTATGGTGCTGGAAGACACAAATCGAATGGTTTTGATTTCATTTTGAAGTTTTTAGTAAGTGGATTGTAGACAAAATGTAAAAAGTTAGCGATCAGATTTATAAAGAGCTTTAACGTACAGAAAGCTGTAAATGTACTATTAAAATTCTCATTTTCATTACGTAGGTTACCGTTTGAACGTTGATTTATCAGCAACTGGTACTCAATATGTAATTACAAAAGCAGTCACTGTTAGTTGCATAATTAAACGTCTCGTACCAACTACCAAGTCATTAAATACCTCTAAGAAATATTGAAGGATTTAGGTTTTAACTTTTTCAACCGACTTCAAAAAAGGAGGAGGTTCTCAATTCGACCCGTATGTTTTTTTTTCTATGTTTGTTACGCGATAACTCCGCCAATTATGAACCGATTTGAACAAATCTTTTTTCGGCGTATAGGTAATACCTCAAGGGTGGTCCCATTTAAATTTAATAATAGAAAAAACAACCCCCAAGGGTGGAAAATTGGGGATGAACTTTTTCGCAATATCTCCGCCGATTATTAATCAATTTGAACGATTAATTTTTTGTTGAATAGGTATTATCAAAAGGGTGGTTTCATGGGAATTTGAAGAAAATATTTCACCCCCAAGGGTGGAAAATTGCGGATGAACTTTTTTATACGCAATATTTTTAATTTTTAGTTTTTTTTGTGTTCACGCATTTGAAGTCGGTTTTATTTTTTTAAAAAGTTGATTATTTATCGTCGTTGTGTGTGTGTCTTCAGTTTGACCTATTAACTTTATGGTTTTGACCTTCTTTGAGTTGTTGCCGCTCTTCCAACGAGAAACACGGCAACGTCGCTACAAAAAATTACATTTTGAAAACGATAAAATTATGTTTCTTTATTTTTTAGATTGTATCCACCATAGTTTCTGTTTAAGTGCAGAAACGACGACCCGTACGATGTCATATCGTTACTTTTACGCAATATACAAATGTACGATTTACATGGATGACTTTTTCAGAAGTTGTGCCTTGCTTTTAGATTGTGACATAAAACACCATTTAATTAATGTTTAAGAAAACGGACTGGATTTTTATGCACCATCCAGTCGTCCTAAGTCCCTGCCTTCACCCCTATTGGGAATATAATACCATTTCTACCATTAATTAGCTAGTTGAAGGTCATTTACTATTGTAATTTTCCTACTTAGGTAATTAAGTACCATGTTATTATTTAATTTGAAAAATCAGGTTGTGAATGAAACTTGTTAGGTTAGGTTTTTCCAATAATTTTCCGATTGGAATTTTTGTAAAAACGTTTAGATTGAAACAATTAGGTAATAATACGAGAAACTATTTGTTAGTGACGATTGTTTTTTTAATTTTGATGCTAAACATATGATGTAAAAATGTCGAGGCTATGACAATAATAATAACCTATGATTTCGTGAATTTCTAAGGCAAGTCTATTCTATTTCAGTCAGTTTGTACAAAGAAATACTTAACCAGTGGGCATGATGTTCCTTTTTTCCTAACTTTTATGTGCATGACTCTAGCTATGCAAGTTGTACGAAATTTATAAAAAAATATTTTCTGTATTTTTATTCGAATATTGATTTTGTAATTCCACCAGTAACACGTTTATGGTTCTTTATTACTTTCCTGTATTTTGGTCCTTTGGTTCATTAATATTGGTTTTAGGTTGTTACGTCTTGTACGAGTATAACTCATTGACATTTAGGGTTTCCGTCGGTTGTAGAATTTCCAGAATTGGGTAAGGGTTTCTAGGAATTACCGTTTTACTGCCTACAAGCGTAAGTACCTGTACAAACAGCCCACCCCTTTATTTAGAATCGAAGCAAATGCAACGTATCACGTCCACTTAACGACATTTGAGTTAACTTGTAAATAAATTGACAGTATAAATCAAGACTCCCCCTTCTACAATTTAAATTATTACAAAATGAGGGAAATACGCTCACAAAGCCACAAACAAAAGTTGTCAGCCATTCTGCACGGTTAACAAAAAAATGATAGCCATTTATTATAAAACGTCCTCTAAATATTTAGCATTTCGCCAGTCATCAAAACGTTGTCAATACCATTTCCCCACATCGCAAAACAACGACCGAAACGACCTTAATTGAACCTACAATAAAGCTCATTTCTGATTGCCTCATGACCACTTTTTCGGCGTATTTCTCCCTCTGTTTACAGAACACCGTAATCCTCAGAGGGATCCTTTGGAGTCACGTAATTCTGCGTGATGTATTTAACGTTATGTAAACTTCGTCAGTAAAGATTCTGCGTAAAACGGAACATGTTTTATGCATTTCAGAAATTTTATTCCATAAAAAATCAGGTCTTTTACGAGGTCCGCATCGGGCCGCATTGTCTGCCCGGGCGGCGACGTGCATAGCGCTCAACAGTTTCAGAGCGATAATAACAAAACATACACAATAGCGCTGCGAACGCACCACAACCAAGCGGCACACAGATAACCGATTCACAAGTTTCCCGACGTTTGAAAATGGAACGCGACTCACGTAACACTGACACAAGCCACGCACACCGAGGAACCGCCCGGGGAAACTCACGCACACCAGCTCGCCGCCAGAATACGTTGAGCTACCCTCCCCGTCTCTGGCTATGTCGATGTAGACTTACGAGGGTGATGCCGCGTTGGTTTAAGGTTCAAGTGAAAATAGGCGCCGCTAGACAGAGACGGCATTATAAGGTGGGTGCACACAAGCGAGCGGCAAGGTAGGTTTCCCGGGCCCGGGCGTAGTACTAGAGACACATTGATCCACAAGCAGCCGAGCGTCTGGCAACATCGATTGTGCAGTTTCCTGCAACCACCGGTCGCCATGGCAACCGCCCACCTTCTGCACCCCGCCTCGTCGTATTTAGAAACTTTTCTATTACACGCCATTATTGGATTTTTTTGTATCTGTCTCATACAGTATGGCACCCACTTAAAAATAATGAAAGATATTAAATTAGTGCCCTAGTCAATATAGTGCACTTACTTTCTTTCAGAACATTCTAGAAATGTTTATTTCAGAGCGTACCTACTTACGAAATATGATGCGCGCACTTCAAATGAAACTTGCTATGTGCTTTGGTGAGACATACATTGTTTTTGGTTTACATTTCCTAAATGCAATTAAATTAAACATCCTTAACATGCATATTATAAAGTATACGTGTTGTGCTCAGGGCGCTAATAAATTGTAGGGTAAAATAGATTACATACCTACTTATTTACTTTTCACGATCGTAAGCTGGGCTAAGTGCACTTAGCCTAGGCGCAGACCACCAACTTTTAGTTGGCCGATAGTTGAGTCGGGCTGCACATGTATGAAAGTGCGCACATTACACCGATTTGATATCGGTCGATTCTTTAAACAAATTAAAATCGGGCCCAACTATCGGCCAACTAAAAGTTGATGGTCTGCGCCTAGGCTTATTCTTAATTCCTAGAAACTTTCCATACATATCCTGACAAAGTTTCATACTTCTTCAAAAATGACGATTGTTTACAATTTTCCAACCCTTTTTTCACCCTAAGTATTCCCCGTTTTTTTTTCTAACGTCTTTAAAACAACATCTGTGAAAAATTCGGCTGGGGTTGCATTTTCTCGCTTATTATTTAGAACCTAATTAATTTCAACATTATCTCTATAGCAAAATATCCGCTGGTTACTATGGAGATGGCGATAGGCTGCCTCTGATGAACCAATTAGAGTTAAATAGGGGATTGATTGTTATTTTGCCGAAACGTGTAGAAAAATAAGGAAAAGATTTATTTATCAAAGGTACTCGTAGGTACTTCACCTGACACGTGCAAACGCTTACGAGTAAGTTGTTTGTTTTTGTCTATTTTTTACGTAATTAGTGGTGCTGTACTTAATGTTTATTTTTTGCTGTTCGTTCGTTTGTTTCAACCCATAATTAACTTTTTTAAAAAATAAAACCGACTTCAAATGCGTGAACACAAAAAAAAACTAAAAATTAAAAATATTGCGTATAAAAAAGTTCATCCCCAATTTTCCACCCTTGGGGGTGAAATATTTGCTTCAAATTCGCATGAAACCATCCTTTTGATAATACATATTCAACAAAAAAATAATCGTTCAAATTGATTTATAATCGGCGGAGATATTGCGTATAAAAAAGTTCATCCCCAATTTTCCACCCTTGGGGGTTGTTTTTTCTATTATTAAATTTAAATGGGACCACCCTTGAGGTATTACCTATACGCCGAAAAAAGATTTGTTCAAATCGGTTCATAATTGGCGGAGTTATCGCGTAACAAACATAGAAAAAAAAAAAAAAAACATACGGGTCGAATTGAGAACCTCCTCCTTTTTTGAAGTCGGTTGAAAAGTCGACCATTTGGACAAAGGCCTCCCGCAAGGATTTTCACAACAACCGTTCCTGTGTTTCCGGCATCCAAGTGCTTCCCACGACCGTTACCAGATCGTAACTAGTCATCAGAAATCTCAACTTAATCGATGTATTTAACGGCTGAAATTATTCAGCATCATCATCATCATCTCAGCCATAGGACGTCCACTGCTGAACATAGGCCTCCCCCAATGCTTTCCATGTTGCCCGGTAAGTAGCGGCCTGCGTCCAGCGCTTTCCTGCTACCTTTATGATGTCGTCGGTCCACCTTATGGGTGGACATCCCACGCAATTAAATGTAAATTATTCACATACGCCTATTTAAAGTCGCCCCTCATACATCTACGGCATTTATCCAATAATATTGAATCACAATCACCTCCAAAAACCATAAATCATCCAGGCAAATCTTTGGTGTTGCCAGCGCGGCAGCGGAAGCGCTCTAATCCGCACCGCGGGAACGCAGCGGGTCGCGGGTAATTTGCAGTGTTACCAGTGTTGCCACCCTCTGCGCCCGGACTACCCCGAGGACATCTGATTTAACACGCACTCGAGTTTAGTGGTGTAATGGGCGCAATTGGAAAATTATGGGTAATGGTTTAAAACTTGAGGTTTGAATAATGGGGCGTGGTGAAATATGACGTCAGAATTAAGTAAAATCGCTTTAAATATTGCACTTCACACTTAAGTTTCAGTGCCTCAGTGAGCAAAGTGCTTTTTAGGCGCCCTTTTTCGTGTACCTTTTATAATGTAGCTTAGGTACTTCACATGTCTATCAAGACTTATAAAAACAACGAAAAATTTAAATACTAACTACATTAGACGACTGAACTTTGGTATTTTCTTTGTGAATTTCCACCGTTCCAAATAAAAATAGGATAATGTCCCTAATTTAGTTTATCTTTTATCCGCCCTATTACTGACACGCGTCTAGTGAGAGCCGAATTAAGGCATTATTTAGTTAAAGATCTGTCGACTCTACCTCGGGGATAACGTTTTTTTTTACATTATCTAATTTTTAAATGATTAGTTTAATGAAATTAAAAAAATGATTGTTTGTTCATCGCTTGACAAGGCCAGTTAATAAATGGAAGTCATTGGGGGAGGCCTATGTTCAGCAGTGGACGTCCTTTGGCTGAAATGATGATGATGATAAATTATCTTAAAAATAGGATTTAAGATTGTTAATTAATGACGACCTTATAAGCCCTCATTACCAGGGTGCAAGCCAGTCACAACAGCATTCTGAGGACCCTAGCGGACGGATACACATCGCTGCTGTGGAAGTGTTGTTGTTTTTGTTCATTTTTATTTCGAACCCGCTTAATATGGACTTTTAAAATTGTCTGAAATAAAGAATTTTACATTTTTATAATAGTTGTTATAGATATATTACTTGCCTGAAGTCGTGTGTTTTGTTTAGTCACAACATAGTTTGTGTAGCTGGAAACGTAGCAACAACACTCCGAGCTAGTTATAGCAGCCGACTGCACGTCTATTAGCGCGCAGACGGACAAAAAGGCCAGACTGCCACAGAGTAAGCAACGCAGACGTCTCACTCTTGTTATTTGAAGATAACTTTTGTTATTTGTGAATAGGAATGGAATCGAAATAGTTTATTTAGCATGTACTTGTATTGTTTAATTAAAACATCTTTGTAGGAAACCTGTCAACTTGACTCTCTTTACAATAATAAACATACTAGGAAATTTGTCTTGAGTCTTGAGCTAATTACACTATAGCAATAGGCTGAAAAAGTCAAGTTATTTTATTTTATTTCTACATTACAAACCATAGGATAAAGGGACTATTCCCACCTCTCGTTCCCACCGCTGCAACTCCTGTGTAGCCAGGATCTACAGCTTGACCGCCAATAAAAACCCAACCAGTGAAGGTCAAGCTTGTCCCTGGAGAAAGTTAACTGTCATTGGACCCGCAACGAAATTAATCAGAAGAACGTAGGAGTTCGAAGTTAAAACATAGGATAGCAGAAGAAACGCACAGATAGAAAAAAAGTACAAGCCACAGAATAAGTAGTACAGACGGTCCCTTCTCTGATACATTTTTATCTTACCTTTAATTTATTTAGTTTATCATAACCCTTTTACATACAACGTAACAACGTCAACTTAAACTAGTTATAGCAACCAACTGCATAGAGCCGAACTCCATTAGCGCACAGACAGACAAAAAGGCAAGACTGCCACAGAATAAATAGCGCAGTCGTGCCATTCTTTTCTTGGTTAGGTGAAGACTTGAAGAGCTAAAAATGTAATATAACTAGCGACCCACCCCTTCTTCGAGCAGCTGCTTTGCATTAATAAACCCTTAAATCAATCGATCTACACTCAACATCAAATAAACCGCACCTTCCGCGACGCGAACTTTAAAGATTTTTTTCTGACACAATCATGGTACCCCAACAATATTGGTGTTATTTGAAAGCCCAATAAATATCCTTAAAGAAAAATACATTTCATTTCTAAATAAATGATTAACATATACCATAAATGTGACTTGAAAATAGACCTCACTTTGGGCTCACCTCTGGGATCAATTAGACCAATTTTTATGGTTATAAAACCAAATAAAGATCTCACGTGTCCTCTTTAACAGATGGATAGCGATTAATCCAAACTTAACAGTTTTATAGTCATAAAAAATGGCTATAGCGTAACTACCTATTTTTTGAAGAAGTGACTCTGGATCCTTGTAAATACACATTTTTGGGGTAAAAACCTTTCCTTTAATGAAATGAAGTTTAGAACTAGGCTTTCAAATGGTACCAATGTTGGTGGGAAGTGGGGATGCATACGTTTGATAAGTGCTTGTCGCGGGAGGTGCGATTTATTTGATGCCGAGTGTATTATAGTTTTTGCAATTCACTAAGGCGAGGGAGCTTCATAACATGTGTGGAGGCTCGCTACTGTACGTTTTTCAACATTTTTGATTGACATTACACTATCGTTATTGTGCATGTACACGTAAGTACACATACAAGTATAGGTCACTCGCCTTCGTGAGTTGCATGAACTATACTGAAAATTGCATCCAAGTTAAAATGTTGCCAAGACGAACCGTATGGCTTGCACTGTAACAAAATTATCAGATCTTATGAGAGCTAAACCCTATAACTCTACACGAACTAACTCTACACTTCAGAGAAGAAAAATATTCACTTTTCTTTACTTTTCTGTTATGTACAGTAGTTCTTGTGGTAACGAAACAGCCAAGACACATATTATGGAAGGTGTAGAGTTAGAAACTTGGCTCGACATGATATCTGATAAATTTTTAGTTAATATTAAGTTTAGATGCAGGTAATACATTTTCCGGCATATGTGCAATTTCGCAATAAACAGAATTGGCATCGTTGCCCCTTAACATACTTATTTCAAACTAGCGACCCGCCCGCGACTTCGTACGCGTGGATCCCGTTTTACCCCCTTAGGGATGAAGTTTCGAGTTTTTTTTAGGGTTTTCCCGGAAATTATTCGATTTTTTCTCTTCGTAAAAACCATCCTTGGACTTCAACGAACATTTAAAAAAAAGAATTGGTAAAATTGGTCCAGGCGTTGTTGAGTTATGCGCTTACCAACACATTTTGCGATTCATTTTTATATTATAGATGATAGCTTCTTGTGAAAGACGCCCACTAGAACATCGCCTACCGATTCTAGGCTAGCTATTTCAATATTTTATAACCAAACCCACTAGTTTTATTAATAAAAGTTTGAGAGAGTATTGTTGCTCTTTCACGCAAAAACTATTGAACGTATTTTGATAAAACTTTACAGTATACATTTATCCATCAGAAAAACATATTATAATAAAGATATTGCGTCTTTATATGACAGTCCGAAATGGAAAATTTTTGTCATCACGAATAAGCCTAAGTAAGAACCTTTGGCACAAACCTTAGGAAGGTTACCATTAGGTACATATTTAAATAAGTAATCTACAGGCGAATGTTAATAAAATCGATCGGAAAAGTCTACCGGCTTATAAATAAAGCCATCTCGTCTCGCATAGCCTGCCTCCCGGTGTCGCGTGCATAATTCACGCGTCTGTCGCGTGCGCACGTTCGCACCTGCATTAGAGGCCAAAAACTGACATCGGATTTACTCGCCACGTACGGATAGACAAAAAGTTTATGAGTAGATTACTAGGTGGACCGACGATCTGGTGAAGATCACGGGAAGCACCTGGATGCTAGAAACGCAGGACCAGTCATTGTGGAAACCCTTGGGGGAGGCATTTTTGCAGCAATGGACGTCATTTAGCCTAAACGAACGTACAAATTATTTTTTAGACTTTAGTGGATAAGAGATATCTAAGGACCGACTGAAAAGCTCCTAATAGTATATTAGGAATGTGTCAGATTGCTGCTGTCACTAGTTTAAAAGTTACCTGTAACTAGACACCTTTATTTTAATTATTATTACTGACGGGATTGCTATCATGTACCTTAATTTTGAGTTTCCGATATTTCGGCACTGTTACAAGCGCCATGGTCACCTTTATTCATTGAACTCCATCATAAGTTGAACAATAACATAATTCATATAATAATTGAATATGAATTTCAGTTATGTCTGACATTTTCTTAAAATATAAAAATGTGAAACGAAACCCGTTAAAATATTTTGATCGCGTTTTGACATTCGCGTATTTTTTAGTCTAGACGAGAATACCATTATTATTTGACGAAATGAAATTCTGAGTGGATTCTAAATATGTAAATATTATTACCAAAATTGGTAAATAAAACTGCTACTGCTTTTTAACACATAAAAGTACAACATTTAAAAAATCTTTACTTCCAGTATTGCGTTGAAACTAATTAAAATATTTGCAACAGCTTTAATTTCAAAAGGAAATTAAGTATTTTTAAGGCTACAAATCAAAAGTGACTTATTTGCTGACCATCCCTCACAGGCTTCAATTAATTTATGTTTCAAACAGAGTGACTGGATTAGTTTTCGATGTGTGGAAAGTCGGCATGTCAAATTGTCAAGTTTGTTATTTTGCATGATTCCAAAATTTGTTGTGTATTTACAATATGCATTGAAATCAACTTGATTAACTAGATTAGCACCTTAAATTGCACACATGTAAATTGCTGTATTTGATTGAAAAAGAGGTTGACAAAGGTGACAGAGTTTCTTTTCAGCACCAGCCCATATGTTGTCCCGAAGTGGTGGTAGGGCAAGCTATATTTGGGACAAGTATTAGCGCCCTGGAAAGGGCCTATGTGCTGAATAAACTATATTTGATTTGACAGAGCAGTAGGACATCAGTCTAAAAGAGTCCACTGCGTGGCCTATGATGCCTCAACATCCGCCATTTTACTGTCTTCGGGTTCTCGCATCCATCTCCTACCAATGACCTTTCGCAAAAGATACTCCTATACGTATACCTATCAAAAATCAAGTACTCACTAATATCATGGTCTCACCCCAGCCTGACATATCTATAAATACAGACACGCATTAGGTTAGGGTAGGTTGTGAGCGTTTTTCCATTAGGTATCGGAGGAGGTAGTCTGTGCGTCATCGACAAGTGGGAGCAGGGCTTAATCTGGTTCATAAATGCGAAAGTAACTTTGTCTGTTTGTTGCATTTTCAAAATTAAGTAGCAGAATTTTCAAAATATGGTTTCCACACGAAGATAGATAGATTCGTGTCGAATCCCAAAAGATAAGATTTTTCGTTTATGAACTACTGAACGAAATATATTATACCTAGGCTAATTAATACTATGGGCATTGGGCGTGCTACTATTTTTACCAATAAGGAACATTCATGTGCTTTTGTAAAGATGATTTAATTAAACAACCACTATTTTTTTCCCGAAATGCGAAATAAAGCTTTTTCTATGACAAACCAAAATCCACGTGGGCGTATCAGCAAGCCAAAAATAACGCAGTTCATTTATTTTGCCCATGACTGGAAAATGCGTCATTGGTACGGCTTTATTTTATTAAAAGCTCCAGAATAATCGCATTGGACCGGTCCGGAGCGCGTGCGCAAATCCGGTCAAACTATTACCGGCTGATGGAGTAACCGGATCCGTTATCACTGATCGCGTTATCAGAGCAGACGGTGCAATCCTCCCTCCCAGACACCCCTTGTTTGCAAGTCCCCTCGTGTGCCTACCTTTGATTTGTATTGATTTAAGATTATATTCAGTCTCGTTTGGCGAGAGGGTTGATGGTTATTTTTGTCTCATCGCTTGTTTTCATCTCTACGATATTACTTTAATAACGAACTTATTTTTCCCAATCAAAACAGTTAGTCAGCCTTAATTAGAAAAGTGTTAATATGAGTTATAAAACTTAATACGAAAAGTTTGTTTGTTATGTTTTCGCGCCTACACGGCGAAACCATTTTGATGAATTTGGATTTTGCTAGAATTGTTGGGTATATAAATAGACTAGCTTTCCGCCCGCGGCTTCGCCCGCGTGGAATTTTGTCTGTCACAGAAAAACTTTATCGCGCGCGTCCCTGTTTCAAAAACCGGGATAAAAACTATCCTATGTTCTTTCCCGGGACTCAAACTATCTCTATGCCAAATTTCATCAAAATCGGTTGCGAGGTTTAAGCGGGAAAGCGTAACAGACAGACAGACAGACAGACAGACAGACAGGTGGAATTTTGTCTGTCACAGAAAAACTTTATCGCGCGCGTCCCTGTTTCAAAAACCGGGATAAAAACTATCCTATGTTCTTTCCCGGGACTCAAACTATCTCTATGCCAAATTTCATCAAAATCGGTTGCGAGGTTTAAGCGGGAAAGCGTAACAGACAGACAGACAGACAGACAGACAGACAGACAGACAGACAGACAGACAGAGTTACTTTCGCATTTATAATATTAGTTGGGATTGGACATGGAATAAACGTCACCTTTTGTTCCAATAACATGGAAGGTTTTAAATAGAGAATACTAGTTTGTTTGGCTAGTTGAAGTTATAAACTTCATACACCTACGTTGTCAGAACTAAGTAATATATTTTGATATCAGAACGGAAAATACAGACTTTCTGTGAAGCACTTATGAACGTCAAAATAAAATAAAAAACTCCTCCTTTTGTTGAAGTCGGTTAAGGGGCACTTTACATGTCTCCTTATCTTTTGGGCCCTACCAGCGCTTCGAGACAAACAAACATCAAGTGCTGAGAAGAAACGCTGGAACAAACTCAAATCAAAAAGCGTATTTATTCGGTATACCGTAACAAAGTGTAAAAAACCCATGCAAAGAGGCGGCACGGTGCATACTGCACGCTGCACACTGCAGTCGCGGTGCAGCGATCGAAGCCGCCCCGCCCGCTGCGGCCAGGAACTTATTTCGTGCCTTTAGCTTTACTTTGACAGCTTTAAAAGCTTAAAGGGCTTACGAAGGCTAGTCTTTATTGTTGGTTTTTCATTTGTTTTTACGTAAATGGTCGCAGCCTCATTTGATATCAAATAATTAGGTAAATTAAACACACTCAAATTAAGCAAACTTGAATGAATTCACGCTAAATTATTTCAATGAAATGATAACTGTGAACAGCTTTTTCAATATAATGGTTTTTAAATAAGTATACTTAATTGCTGTTACGCTTAATGATCTACTTGCTTTTACCCATTGCATTAAGAGCCACGATTTCAATATAAACAATTGCACATCTCGGAAATAAAAATCACGAATTGAGTTACGTTTAAAAAGCAACCATAACGAACAGATCTGATTACCACACACTTCCCACCCCATGAAAACGCGACGAGCATATGAAAAATCAAAACCCCATTTGCAAAGCGCGGCGTAGAATGCATGCACAAATGCACACCGCATAGAGACAAGTATACTTATAGCGACTGCGCGTCGCACATAGAGTCTGGGTGGGTCGCTATAGCGACTGCACGCGGCACATAGAGTCTACGTAGGTGGCTATAGCAAACGGGCAGATCGAAACGCGCCAGACATGAAACACAGCTACCGCTACACAGCCTATCGGTTGGGATAGGTTTTGTACTCTTTGGGAAAAAATTGGCTGCGAGACAGAGTACAGGATTAAAGGATTACTGGTAAAGAGTTTGTCTGCTATGGGAGGTAAAGATAAAAGAGGAAGCGTGGCTTTTTCATCTCTAGACAAAGACTTGACGAATTATTAATCTTAAAAACGTCACGATCAACGCCATTCTCAAAAAATTATGACTTCTTTCAGTCTTCAATTTATGTACCATAATTTAGGTGCTTTCTCAAACATAGCTTACGATACAAAACTTACAAGATACTTAAATATAACTTTATCCATAAGCATTATTATAAATGTAGAGTTTAAAGGTTGGTACACTCACCAAGCTCTGGTAATTTAGGTTACCTACCGGAAGTTTGTTCTTCTTATTTTGCTTTATACTTCTTACTCACTTTATTTATTCTTCGATATTAATATCGAGTACGAGTACTTCAGTAAGCAACAGTCACAATACAAAGGGACAGGCTTCGAACTTCGAACTACGAACACACTCGCCGATAAGAAAGTTAAAGTTTTGCTTACTTTTGCTACAGAAAAACGCAAAAAATACAACCAAAGGCAGTAAACCATGAATAAATAAATAACGGAAGTTAAAAATTAATATTTTAAAAATTTCCTAAGTTTGTAGAGCAATTTGAATTATAATTTAGCTAACATTGTTTTTTAAATAATAAATAAATAATTAAAGAAGTACCTACAAATTTTTTGTAGCTTAACTTATTTACAATTTTTTGTATTAACGACTCCTTTGTTTATTTTGTACTGTATAAATAAAATAATTATCTTTTGCAACATTGTAATAATCTACGAATGGCAGCATTGTAAGCTCACTTACATTCCGATGACGTATACCTACCAGTTTTATTATTGCACGTTGTCGGATCCAAGTTATGGATGGGGTCATTAAGCGTAGTGTAAGTGTGGAAGGATCGAGACTGAGCAGACGTGTATACTGTATATGTTCTCTTATACGTATACAGGGTGCAATTTTGTAATGCCACCTGGAGGGAAAGTACTCTTAATATTGTAGATAGGAAATTATTCTCAAAGAAAACATCCCTTTATTTTTGAGAAGAAATAGAACTGCATTCAAAGATTTCCAAAAATTTGCTTGCCACACCTGGGAATCAAACCAACTAAAATCTGCTAAAAATTACACCCTGTATTTTTATTACATCGATCGTTAGGGTTAAGTATAAGGATGAAAACTCTCTCTAGCAAACTTGAGAAATCAAATGAAAGGAAAACCATGATATCTTAAATTATTTTAATGATTTACAGAAAATTGTATGGTATGGTAGCGAATTTTCGAATTTTCAAAAAAAAAAACGAAAATCTTTGAATGCAGTTCTCTTTCTTTTCAAAAATAAAGGAATGTTTTCTTTCAGTATTTTTTTTCTATCTACAGTATTAAGAGTACTTTCCCTCCAGGTGGCATTACAAAATTCCACCCTGTATATCTACTTTCTTGTTTGTTATGTCTACAGCCGTATAGGTAACAGCTAGAACCCCCGTACTATGAAAGAGATGTGGTGACTAAATGCTGTCGTTTTTGTTTGGGTAAGCAACGACATGTAATAGTTTTTATTGTGAACATAATGCGGGTTTGCACTTTGAAATTCAGTTGATCATTAAACCCAATTCGAAGGCATTTATGTGATCTTATGTAGGAGCCAGGATCTTTGCACATGGTCAAGAAATGGCATACCCTGTTTACAAATGTTTAACCAAAGACTCATTTTATTGCACAATATTTATTTATTTCAACTCCTGGCATTATGGCTCGTATACATAATGCTAACATTTGCCCCATCGAGATTCAAACCCGTAACCGCTAGCGTTGTGGTCCAGCACGCAAACCACAATACCACGTGGACGACAAGTAACACAAATAAGCCACGTGGGTAACAATACCCTAAAATGCGCCCTGTCGAGTACACTCCCAACTCTATTTCAAGCAAAATATGTAACATAATTAAAAAAGCAATAACCACGAGGAAGAATACCCGAAAGTACATTAGGTAGTCTACTATCGACCGCGCTGCGTTTGTTTTGCGATCGTTCCGGCTGCACTGCCACTAATATGCGTCACCACCTGCAGTCTCTACCACCCCTCCCATTTGCTCATCAACCATTGCGTAGTCTGCTCAAAAAGGATCAACTTTACTTGAACAGACTCAGCAATGTACGCCTCCAAACGCAAGCGATCTCGAGCTATTCTCTAATTGGAGGTGCGATGGTGCAGGAGTCGCGCCGGAGCTTAGACCTACCCCAACGCGGGGCGCGTTGCCCCCAAAAGATGCACAAAGGGAAACTCAAAGAACCACGCATGATGAAGTTCCACCAATTGTAGTTCTTCCCTATTTATGAAACTGGCCATCTGGCTCGCAAGACGCGCGTACTCCGCGAAAAATGGACTGACTAATCAAGAACAGTCTCGTATATCTAACAAGAAGTACTTGTCTTGCGATCAAGGAAACGATTTACCTACTTAAATCAAATCACAAGCCATAAATGGGTGCTCAAAAAATTACAGTTTCTATTGACGGAGACTAGAGACGAGATTATTATAAGATCGTTTCATCCACGAAGACGCGCCCCAACATTCTTCCGCCAATGTTTGGTGTTATCAGTACACGCTAAATCCATGAGTGCACACGCACACTACCTACAATATTGAAGCTATGATTGCCCGGATCAAACTACCCGCACCCCACGCTTCTCTCAACCAAACTCAAAATTATTAGGGCACGTCTTCGTGGACGAAACGCTCTCATAATATAGTAGGTACTCCAATTCTCCTTAAATGTCATATAAAACTACCTACGCAGTGTGGATGGGTTGTAATTAGAAAGGTTAGTCATAAAAGAGGCAAAAGTCGCTCACGTGACGTCAGCGATATTGATTTTCAGGGACGCACTTAACGAAGATAATGCGAAATGCTACGGTATCTGCCACACTTGTATTTATATAATATAAATAATACAGGATTATAAAACTTAACTGCCTGAAACCTAAGTATTTAATTTATGGAAACGAACGAGGAACAATTATTTTCACTGACACATTACTTCTAGATTTACTTGCAAGACTATTTGAATTTGTATATGGGAAGTAAGATCCTAAACTCTACAAAATTTGAAAAATTCTTCACCATTTGAATGGTAAAATATCCCAGTTATACATAGAGCTTAGATAAGTTCAATCCGTATAATGTCAGGGCGAGACGCTAGTTGATTATAAATAAAATAATTCTTGGCTTCAAGGTTCTAGCTGCAAATGAAATGAACCGATGAAACTTGTGCACCTACTTACCCACCTACCTAAAGGTAATTCAAACCGTCTGGCGAGCTGTAATAAATTGTACAGCTATTAAACCTTTCTTTTTGTCTTTGGTAGCGAAAGTATCATATTTCTTCAAAGAATTACTAATATCTTTGTTAATCCCTGTAAGTAAATAACTAAATAATATATCACACTGCGCCGTCTAGTCCCAAAGTATGCGTGCTAGTAGCGGTTTCGCCACAATAATCCGACGGTCGATGGGGTTCGAACTAACGTTCCTCGAATATCGAGTCCTCAGACATAATTATACATACATAATTCACATGCCCATACGTAAAATACCTCTTCTCTAAGCCTAGCCGCAGACTACACACTTTTTGTCGGCCGATAGTTGGGTCGGGTAATCAGTATGGACAAACCGCCTCTGTGGTCTAGTGGTAAGGCCACCTGCTTCAGACGCAGAGGTCCCGGGTTCGATTCCCAGTGGGGGCAGATTTTTCTGTTCGCTTTGGTTGGTGGTAGGGCTTGTTCTAAGTCCGCCTGGCTAGCTACCACCATCATACCTAAGTCTGTCGCCATAACAACAATGTTAACAGCATTGTTGTGTTCCGGCAGTAAGAGGTAAGATAGCCAGTTCCTCCGTGGTTGAGGATTCCGGGTGAAGCTCGCTTCCACCTTCGGCCTGATCGTCACTTACCATCAGGTGAAATACAGGCCAAGAGCTTCCTCGTTGTGGATAAAAAAAAACATGTATGAAAGTGCGCACATTTATTTATTTATTTTATTTAAAATCTTTATTGGAACAAAAGGCGAGCTTAATGCATTTAATAAACATTTGTAATACAATTAGAATCGGGCCCAACTCTCGGCCGACTTAAAGTCTGTAATCTAACTCCATAATATGAAGTTGCGTCTGTCTAACTCCATACATATGAAGTTACTCGCTATATTTACTACAAAGCAGAAAGACATACATTGTTGCTTCAGGTGCTGATTTCAGGGGGTTGGCAGATTAGTCAGAATCCAGCAGTTTTGACTCTAAGCACCCGCCAACTTCACCGCTACTATGCGAGTGGGATAAGGGTGTGACTGTCTTGCACTATTCACCTAGAGATAGAAGATCTTGCTCTGGTTATAAAGTTATAAAGTTCTCACTCTATATTCACATAATTAAATCACTGTATAACCATACAGTGATTCAATGATTTATTCCAGTGATGTTTTAAGTTTAACCGTTTGCAAATATGTTATCTCCTGCTAGCAAACACGGATTACTACTTAAATTGTACACGTTAGGTCCTTAACGTAGTGCTATAAGATTACTATGTATATGTCTTTTAAAACTGTATTTTAAGAAAATGAAATGAAAATCGTCTAGGTTTTTTTTTTCAAATTCCTTTGACTGTATATTTTCTAAAATTATCTTCTTAATCTCCTTAATCTCCTTGAGCTTTTGTCGATTTATCTTATAGTTTTAAAATTCGCCACGCTACATTAAACGTAACTTAATGTTCAGAAGATTAAGTTTGATAGCTAAATTCACAGTATGTTAATTTTAGGCATTTTGTATGATCCAAGTAATTTTCAGTACAGTTATCAAGAAGAAATTTAAAAGGAAAACTTAATTAAACATTTGTTATTTTTCCTTGAAAGCTTCCAAGAAGATGATACTGTTACACCTACAAGAATTAGTAGGTACATAATCTGTAAGGAATTTTCGGTCATTTCAAAGGTATTTATGTATTAGATGCTTTCCCTAAATACATAAATAAATACCTTAAATACTACATTAAAGTGTATACGAATGAGCTAAGTAATTACGCATTAGCGTCTCAACGAATTTCTATTGGATGGGCACTAAGTCGAATGGCCACTGATTTATATGTCAATGTGTGTAGTCAAAAAGGTATGTTTGTAGAAAATGTTTAATTATTATTGTTTTCTTTTTAATTATCTTAGTTAAACGTGCACATAAACACCTCGTAAGCAAAGGGGAAGAAAATCTTTAATTTTCACCGAGCATTCGGAAAATATAGGACAAGGGAAACTTAATAAGTGACAGCCTCGCATAATACATGATAAAGAAAATACAATAACAGGTTTCATGCGTTATAAAGAACAAAGCCCAAGAACAAAGCTTAAAAGCTGGATAGTGTTACATTTTCTGTCACGCGAAAGAATCTGCCGCTAGTCTGTACTTACATTAGGGTTGATTTACAATCAGAACCCTTCTCCTTTGTCCGTTCATCATGTAATCGACATTGGATATTCTCGGTGCAGGCCATTAGCAGGGTACAGGCTATACGCAGGTGAGGGTAGCTGTGTAGAGCGGCGGTCGCCACGGCAACCGCCGGATGCAGCCAGCTCGCTCCCCGGGCAATGGGGTGACTATCCATCGACTGTTTCCGCATACAGATATCGGACGATTTCTTTTGTATTCTTCCCGTGTTTTCTTAGGTCGACCTACATTTGAGTTTTTGAAGCGCCACTCGCCTGTCCACGAGAACCGCTTGCGTAATCACCGCTCTTTAAACGTTTTCGATCCCTAATTTGCGTTTCAAATTGCGTACCGAATGTAAATGAGTACAGGCATATTCGATTCATTAAAATATTAAATACTGCTGTCTACAAGGTACTTCCATCATTACATATCTTATTAAGGCGCCACGGCCACCTCATCTGCATCGCTGGAGCCACATTTCCAAACCATTGTCGTTGAAAATAGGCTACATATGAAGTAGTCCGATGAAGAAACCAAAGGATGTTCTGTGCATAATCCATACAAATGATGACCTAATTGGCCAAAATGTTTATAATAATAATAATAATAATAATAATAATAATAATAATAATAGTTTATTTCCAAACCATAACACTAATACAGCTTAAAATCTTAATCACATTAATTAACAAACTTCGTGTTTAAGCAAATTTGTTGTTCCCCTGACCTTCAAAATAGGAAAAACCTGAGCTTTGAAGGGTCAGTGGTTCGGCTCGCGATATGGGTATGGGAATTCTTACAATGTTCTAAGTTTAAACATTACTGTGAAAAGATATTATTATGTGAATTTAAGAAAAGAAATATAAAGTAGATAATAAAACGACAGAGAACTGTAAGTGTTGCTTGTTGTATAAGTGTGTGTGTGTGTGTGTGTGTGTGTGTGTAAGTGTAGGAATGTGTAGGTGTAATGTATATAAGTGTAATTGTTGTCTAGGACAACAAATCCTCAGTGTCAGTGTAGCCAAGATTTTGTAGGTACAATCTTAACTTCTTTTTAAGCTCAAACTTGTTTAATTTATGTATTTGTAATATTTTGTCTAGTTTATTGTACAATTTTGTGCT
Organism: Ostrinia nubilalis; assembly: GCF_963855985.1. Lineage (NCBI taxonomy): Eukaryota > Metazoa > Arthropoda > Insecta > Lepidoptera > Crambidae > Ostrinia > Ostrinia nubilalis. The sequence continues at coordinate 13,585,899 of NC_087103.1, forward strand.
TAAGTTGTGCAGCTGTTTATCAGCGAAAACAGTATTAGTGGTGGTTACAGGACAAGGTGGTTTGGGACGACGTCTAGACTCTGATGGACAGTTTACTGGTATAGTCGGGTGTAGCCACAGGGTGGTCCGAAGGATATGTAATTGTCTAACCGTGAGTAGATTGCATTCCTCATACAGTTGTGCAGTTGGGTATCTCCAAGGCCTTCTATACATAACCTTAAGTACTGCTCTTTGTGCGCGTTCAATTTTAATGAAGGTTGTCTTGGAGGTGCCACCCCACACTGGGATGCAGTAGAAAAGGATTGACTCACAAAGCGCAGAGTAGACTGTTGACAGGGTATCTTTATCTGCAGAATTGCGCAAAGTCTTGAAGATGAAAATCATCTTACGCAGTCGACATGCTACAGATTCTACCTGACTATGCCAGTTTAAGCAGTGATCTACCTGTATACCCAGGTATTTCATTATAGTTGTATTTTGTAACTGGGGGCAGTCGCAGTTTAGGGACCCACTGGAGCATTTATGGGCACGTATCTGAAGGCTTTCATGCGGAGGTTGAGTACAAGAACGAATTGAAAAAGTTAAAACTTTCGTTTTGTCAGCGTTCAGCGTAAGAAGGTTAAGCCTTAGCCAATTCATGATAATTCTAAAATAGTTTTCAGCCAAAGCGAAAGCCCCAGCCCAATCACTTTCTGAGACAGCCAGAACCGTGTCGTCTGCATAGGCTATTATTCGAGAGTGGGGCAACTGTAAGTCACAGAGCTGGTTAACATATATTAAGAATAGTGTGGGCCCCAGTATACTCCCTTGAGGAACTCCGAAGTCAAGAGCCTCTTGGTGGCTGACAAATTCTCCTATCTTAGTACATTGCGTCCTTCCCGATAGATAATCGGAAAAAATACTTAACGCACATCCTCTTATACCCAGTGCATCCAACTTCTTCAAGAGTAAGGGGACAGAGACAGTGTCAAAAGCCTTGGAGAGATCCAGGAAAATACCTAGACATTTTCTATTACCGTCAACCTCACTGACTACGTATTCTACAAGTGAGGCCACAGCGTCCTCGGTAGATCTTCCTCTCCTGAAACCAAATTGATTATTTGAAATTAGGTTATTAGCTTCGAGGAAGGAAACCAGGCGGCGATTTAGAAGACGTTCAAAAATCTTGGACAATGTAGGCAACACCGAGATTGGACGGTAATTATTAACACTGGCTCTGTCCCCACTCTTATATATGGGGTGGACAATTGCCTTTTTCAAGGCAACTGGAAATCTCCCAGTTTTTACTGCTAGGTTACATAAGTGGGTAATGACGGGTATAAGAACTGGACAGCACTTGAAGATTCTGGCTGACAAACCGTCCCATCCCACTGCACAGTCATTCCTAAGGCTCATAACAATGTCCTGTACCTCCCTTTCATCAATCTCTAGAATAGCCATCGAATGAGGAGGAGAGTACTGATGCTCGGGGGGTAGTTCGTGAGCCTCAGAGTTTGGACTTGGCTTAACCTTGGCTGCCAAGTCTCTCCCTATATGTGCGAAAAATGAGTTCACAATGTTAACACATTCCATCGGATCATTATTTAAATTTAGAAGTTCTGTAGGTGGTTCAGCTACTTTCTTAGAATTTGTGACATTTTTAATGATCTCCCAAGTTTTCTTAGGGTTATTTCTTGCATTAGCAAATTCAGCTCTTTCATAATCTCTCTTTAGGCGTTTTAAAAGATTATTACAGAAGTTCCTATAACGTTTGTATGTAATTTGAAGTGTCATATTAAGTGGATTTAATTTAGCCTTTTTATGCATGCGATCTCTATTTCGTATGCATCTCAGCAAGCCCGTGGTAATCCACGGTTTTAGGATTCGCTGCCTGCAAGGAACTGTGTGCGAGATGGTATTGTTTTTTTGTGTAGATATTAATATGTCAAGGAACTGATCAGTAGCCTCATCAACATTGTCAACGCTTAAAATACTAGAGAAGTCTGCTTTTTCTAAATCAAGTGCAATCTGTGTAAAGTTGGTTTTATTGATATGTCGGCTTGCTTGGCTAGAGATAGACTTGGCAAGATTCAGGTTAAGAAGGACTGGAAAGTGGTCAGTTAAAGATGTTTCTATAACTAGAGTCCTAGATTGAAGTTTTGTCTTTAAAATAACATGATCCAAGCAGTTACCCAATCTAGTTGGAATTTGGTGTGCTGGTAGCATGCCATGGGACGCTATAAGATTTAAGTAGTCGTGAGAATTTGGATCAGTGCTGTTTGCCTTAATGTCTATGTTGATGTCGCCCATCAGCACAATATTGGTAACTGTTGAAAGATCATTTAATGTAGCATTTATGCTATTTAGAAATTTTTCAGTATTCCTATATGAGGGAGATCTATATAGACCGACTATCGCAAAGTTATTATTTATAGTACAGATTACGCAATTTGCGTCTTCAAAATATGGCTGATAAACTTTATGTGAGATCGAGTTTTTAATGTAGATGACCACGCCATTATAGCAACAGTTATTTTACCTTTAGTGTACCGTTCCACAAACTGAACCTTTTTTTGATCACTTCTTTCAAAACGAGTGTAGTTAGGAATTAAGTAGGTAACTACTTAGTTACTTTTGTAAAAATAATGTTGATTAAACTTATTGCGGGTTTTGAGATCGCAAGCTATCCCCTGGAACCACTCAGCCTTCACTGGCTTGTTTGAGGTCAAACTGTAGGTCATGACTGAGAGGAAAGGAAGGAGAAAATGCATATTTAAAGAAGTGCACAGCCCAAAAAACCATGGTCACAGCACACAGACTCCCTGCTGCGAGCAGACTGTTCCCCTCGCTCTGTTTATACGACAAACTTAAGGTAGCTAGCTGTTTTATAGCGTGTTAAAGTGTTAATAAAGGCCAAAATACACACATAAATACAGGGCAAGTTTTAGAAACCTGCAAGACAAGTTCGTTCGTTCGTTCGTTCGTTTCAGCCGAAAGACGTCCACTGCTGGACAAAGGCCTCCCCCAAGGATTTCCACAAAGACCGGTCCTGCGCCGCTTGCATCCAGGTACTTCGCAAGACAAGTAGCAGCAAGTTATTTTCATAAATCATACCAATTGATCCGGTTCCTGATTCATCAGTTTCTAGGATCTGCTCAGCTTACAATCACTTCTTCTTCTACACGATATATTATATAGTTTTGAGCGTCGTTTTGTAAGGAGCTCACTCTCGGTTAGTGATTCTTCTGCAGTGCTATTTCGAATTTCATTTGGGAAGCGCTTTTCGATCTATGGCCAAAAATTTGTTGGATCTGCCCTCCGTTAATATTCTATTAGTTTTACTCGTATTTCCTGGTTCTATTGCATGCAAAAGCATGGTCACAGCAGCACCGACAGCGACGAGCCGCAGACGGCGTGATACGCTGTACGCAGCGATACAGTTAGCATATGCATCCACTCGAGCAGACATTGCGACTGTTATTGCACTCTAGCATTACCAGTAATAATATTTTTAGAGGCATAAACTATCTACACCTCTCGTAATTTATGTTATTCTCTCTCTAAGAGAGCTTTTGTAAGTTTGTTTTATTATGAAGGCGAATCTTCGGTTTAAAAAATATTCTTACCCATTTGGTTTTTAAGCTTAAAGAACGACAGGTATCTGTCATAATAATATGTTAAGTTCAGAGACATGTGAAACCGTGGGCGAAAGCTACGATGTAATAAACATTATGCAAAGGGATATTTCCTTTCTATTTATTGAATTTTCGTCGTACACAAAATATTACAAAATAGTTACTCCCACACAATACCTACTCGGGTAGAAAAACGTATTGTAACTAAATAGGTTGCTCGTCGTATTATGTCTCTAGCTATCAAGGTGCCATATACATATTACAATTTCTGACGTATTTATGACGTTTGTCGTAGTTATTCTGTAAAATAGTTTTTTCCCTTGACTGCACACACCCACGATATTTACCTGCATTATTATGAAATTGTCAATGATACTGAATAAACATTTCTTTCTTTCAAATTATAATAGGTAAATATGTACACAACGAATATTCTGAAATAAACAGTGTAGCTGTAGGTGAATTAATTAATTAAGTCAAAGACTTCAAAAACCGATCGAGTAAACATGTTTTTGTTGAAGAAATATTAAAATGTACTTCTATTGCTCATCGCCCACTTTCCAGACATCGGTTATGTAGAGGGCAAATTGGTAAAGAATAAAGGCTTTAAAGAATTTTAAATGAAAACTACAAAAAGTTGGATTTTTTTGCCGAGTGTTTTTATAGACAGCAGGATATTTTCGGTAAAAAACTCTACACAATGTTAATTATTAAAAAAAACTGATATTTTATAATGATCGAAACAATATACGCAATTAATTTTTAAATAAAATGAGCTCCCTTTTTAGGCCAGTAGAATTAGATTTTAAATCGGAAATAATTCCTACATAAGATTTTATTGCTTTAATGGCTTCATTGGTTGCCCACTAAGACTCTCCTAGGTTTTCGACTTCGACGGAGTTGTGCTTAAGTGGTGGGGGCTCCCGAAAGAGGCGCTTTTTAGGTTTTCTGGTTATACCGCGTAAAGGACTTACCCTATCGAAAAGTGGTCTTCCTGACGGTTGAAGGGCATGCAATCCTGCATTAAATAAGACCAAATTCATATGTTTTGAACAAACCGTTCTCGTGCAAATGTTCGGCAAAGTACTTTTCGATAGGGTAAGTCCTTTACGCGGTTTAACCAGAAAACCGAAAAAGCGCCCCTTTCGGGGGCCCCCACCACTTAAGCACAACTCCGTCGAAGTCGAAAACCTAGGAGAGTCTGTATGGGCAACTAATGAAGTCATTAAAACACTTAAATCTTTAGTAGGAATTATTTCCGATTTAATTCATTTTTGTGTTTAATTCTACTGGCCTATTTAGAAAAAAACATAATTTTACAAAATTTTCCCATTTTTTTGAGAATTTTGATCTTATTTCGAAGCGTAAAATGTTAAATTGGTCGCCTTTTCCATAATGACGATTTCCCAAGAAAGGAAGATTTCGGGAACTGGAAATTTCCCAAAATAGGGAAGTCTCGAGGAAGAAAAATTTTCTCATGAAAAAATAAGACAGTTTTTAGTAAAAGACATCGGCATAACAATTTAGTACCCATGATAAGTCAAAATTGTTTCTTTTTTGAAAATGATAGCTTTTTAAAATTTTTACGTGAGCAATACTCATATATGGATTCAAATTTAAATAATTCGCTCTCTTCGGAATTAAGAAACATAAAATTTTACATTAAAGTAAAAATGTATAAATATTTTTTGTACGAACGACAGCGCGTCAAAATTAACGTCGGAGCACCTGAAAAATTGAAATAGAAGCTAATGCATCAGAATCAAGTAAAATAGTATCAAAAGTAAAATAAAAAGCAAATAATGTTAGCAGCACTTAAGTTTTAGTAACGCTCTAATTGGCATGAATATAAGATTGAATGATTAAAGAGTTATGGACTTCAGAACAGAGGGTCTTCTCCCTCAAATATAAGTAAATACATAGATTAGGGAGAAATTATTACTATGGTGATTCTCAAAAAATACAGCAGTATTCTTAGGTTTGATTAGGCAGAAAGTGAGTGCAAATGACCCTATAATTTGATTCAACAATACCTACCTATTTTCTAAATTGGTTTGCGTCTTACTCGTAGTCAACTGGGAGTCCAGTGGCTCCTAAAACTGAACATTAAGATGGATTATTTGTTTTATGAAGTAAATTGTGTCCTTTGAGTTCATATATTCAGAACTATCCTAAGATCCTAAGGGAATAATTATACATAAAGAAATTTAGAAAAGAAGAATCGTGAATTAGGTTTCTTTAATATTTTTTTCAGGTAAGTATTTTTTTTTTTAATATTTATTCAGTTTAGACCACAAGTGGCACTTATAAACGTCAAAATATTATTACAGAAAATAATAAATAAAGAAAAGGTAGCCCTTAAGGGGGCACTTTACATGGCTCCTTATCTTTTGGGCCCTACCAGCGCTTCGAGACAAACATATGGCAAGTGCTGAGAAGAAACGCCGGAACAAACTCAGTCACCACTAATTGCCAGGAATTATCTAACGGTAAGAATAAAAACAAAATGACAAAAAGAAAGTTTCGGATCTACGGCTGCGATACTTAAAATTGATCAAAACTCCCACGGGCTCGCGCGCAAAATACGTAGATACTATGCAAATGTATTTTAACATATGCATCTGATTTTGGCTTTACACCGCTGGGCCAACCTTAACCCAGTCCACTGAAGATTACGGGAACATGGATAACATCTAGCGATATCTTCTTCTTCTTCTTTTCAGCCAAATGACGTCCACTGCTGGACAAAGGCCTCCCCCAAGGTTTTCCACAATGAACGGTCCTGCGCTGCCCGCATCTAGCGATATACCGGGTGTAAAACCTTTCACGAAGTCAAATTGTATCCCCTACCCGATGATGATTTTAACTTCGGTCTACTTCGGTCAGGTTTCTTTTTTTTTTTTCTTCTTGACCCTATCTGGGAAACTGTAGTTTTGGTTAAAGTAAAAAAAAACAATAACTCCAAAAAAATTAAAAGATATTTGTAAACTTTTTTAATAAGCAACAATATAAATTCTATTACTACTCTACAATCGTTATCACAGTCGTTTGTACCTGGCGAATTTGCATTTTTTTCAAATATAAAAAAAATTAAGTGCATACTTTATTAAGTCTGTATGTATTCTGTGGATGTACAATTACATAATGCATAGTTATAGGTTTCATGTTTTTTACCTCTAGACCGTGAGATTCTTTTTACAGTAAGTAGCACATAAACGGTAAATACATTAGTGCCAGACAGATGAGAGGAAAAATAGAGACGCCGAATTTAAAAAAAACATTCACCTGTCTTTTGGTGAGTATAATTTGAGTCACTTGACATTTAAATATGAAAATCTAAATCGCTTTGTTTTAGGTAGAGCTATTTTCAAAATATAAGATGTATGCGACTTTATCGAATCAAAATTGTAATAAAATATTCGATATTGAAGTCTGATATTTTATATTACACTGTTTAGAGGTCTTTAAGATTATGTTTAATATTGGAATTCAAAATAGTTTGTCAGTGCCAAAAGAAAATGGAAAAAAATATATAATTACAAAAAATATATTATAAACCATAAAACAATATTCAGGACAACTTTTCTTTTGATTCAGGAACGTAGACTTCCGTGAAGTATCATAAGAACTCATTTATACCAACATCAAACACGGCACTCCATACAAGGGCCATCAAAATTAAATTCTTCGAGAGCTTTGTTTTCCATTCATTTTGATCCCCTATTTCGTTTCGATCCCCTGCCAGACGACGACTGTAGTGCTGGTACGCGTATATCAAACAACGGAAAATGGGCTGAGGCTCTCAAACTACATAGTTCATACTAGAGTGTTTACCTTTAGGGCACTAGTCAAGGGCTAGTTTTAAATTTTTTGATAAAGGTTCAAACAGTCCATGCAAGATAATTATTAAACTTTTTAGTATTATTGCTCACAGCGTGCTATGGAGAGGGCTAGGCTAGGAGATCCGTAAACGAACTAAAGTCACTGACATAGCCCGACAGATTAATAAGCTAAAATTGCAATGGACAGGGCACATAGTACGCAGAACTGACGGTCGATAGGGCAGCAAGGTTCTGGAGTGGAGGCCACGTACCGGAAAACGCAGCGTGGGACGTCCACCAACAAGGTGGAACGACGACCTGATAAAGGCACCAGGAAGGCGCTGGATGCAGGCCGCTACCAACGAAGTCATTGGGGGAGCCCTATGTTCAGCAGTGGACGTCCAATGGCTGAAATGATGATGATGTCCGACACAGAACTGACCGGTCCAGTGTTAGCCAGTAGTTTGAGCACCACGGGCCAGTCTGCTCTCACCCTTGCTGTCTCGCCGGCTAATTGTAATTAGCAAATTGCCAGCGATGAATAGACGCGATTATATTACCTTCGTCTGTCGATGGAAACAAGAGCCTTCTGTGGAACATAAAACATATGTACATGTAGGTACTATTAGTGGATTTCACCTGAGGCGTAGGTAATTAACCTGTCGAAAAACTGAATGCAATTAAACAATAATTAGGAGATCGACACAAGAGGGCTGCAAGAAGTATTCTTGAATCTTTTTTCTAATGAATGACATAATCTTTGCCTGATATATTAGTTGAAGTTTTTCTCAATATAAATAACTTAAAGGTGAAAATTAAATAAAAGCGTGTTAAAAAAATGACAACAGTAACTTAAAAAAGAATTTTCAGTTTTCATAGAGTGCACTCATTGCTTTAGAACAAGGCGAAAAAATGACCAATTGAAAAATAAACCATTTTATACATTTCTGAACCTTTTTGTTACGGTAAATACACAATACTTGCCAACACTATATCAGTAGGGTGCTAATATGATACGGATGCCATAAAGCCATATCCTGAATCAATTCACCTGTGTATCGACGCCATTAGTTTCCCCGGCGATAGAAAAAGCATAATTCATTATTGAGGACCCTACCCTACCTACCTGTCAGCGCCGACTGCGTTCATCAAACCCCAATTTTCGGAGGGGAGTATCAAACAACTCTCGCGCGCTATGCGCTCCTGGTAGCGGGCTGTTCGGCGGTCGCCATGGCGACGGGATCTAATTTGTGTTGCGACGGACCGATTGGTTATTCTTTATAATGAAAGTGTCTATTCAAAAAGCTAGCTATTTGCAGCAAAGAGACAAGAATATTTCAAAAGCAATTAAATTATTACCGATTAATACTTTGTGTTAAAACGATTACCTGCCAGTCAAAAGCATTTCGGTTTACAAGTATTTATGATCATTAATGGCTTACAATAATGAGTTTCATTTGTATTTACTTGAAGATGAAATTAATTTTCGTTGTACTTACCTATTTGACATCTTCTGAGTAAATCATACACATGCTCAATAATCTGAAATACAGGGAACCGAAGTTAACGCACTTAAGTAGAGTATCAAAGTGCTATTGTGTGAAAATCGATCCTTACATTAGCTAACACCATTTGATTAGATCACAGACAAAGGCGGAGCTGCAATGCCATTTTAATTCGCTCGCTAAATTCCAAACTACTACAGCATAAGGTCGAAATTGACAAAGTTAAGGGTTAACTAAGTTTGTGGTCACGGCTAGCGCATTTCCGCCTTGCAGATTTTCCGGGTAGCTGTCAAAAGTCCCGGGGCTCGGCTGTTTCCGGCTGCCGTCGGCACGGTTCGACACCCTGGCAGCATTGGCCATTTTGTGTAGACCTCCGATGTTTCACACCAACGTACTCCCGACAGCCAAATAATCAAATGCAAAGAAGAGCGAGACGGGTCTGCTGAAACTGGCGATTTTTCACTTGTGTATGCAGCGATTGCGTCGATGCACCAAGCTATATGTGTGCAGCGTACTAGTGAACTTTGATAATGAACCGAGGGGCAATTGCCCGGGCTGGGGGGTGGCGGGTGGCTGCGACGGCCCCCTGTTACGTCGGGATGTGCAACGACCTGCCGCTTCCGCGTACTTGCGACACCTATGTACAGCGCGCGCCGGGCCCGCGCGAGCTCTATGGATTTCTGGTGCCCTGGTAATTGCGAGTGTAGTAATGAGCTTATTATGAGCCTGCAGCCCGGCTAGAACACGCTGAGTAGACGGCGCTCTATTGATTTCTGGAGCCCTGGTAACTTATAAAAATAGCTGCAGTCTGCCACCTACTTATTTACTTCTAATTGGCTCTTTTAATTTATGATGCTCGATTTCATGTTGGCGGATAATTATGTCTTTTCTTTAATTAAATGAAAACTTAATCATTATCATACAAATTGATAAATTGACGGTACGTTTCTCCTTCTGCTTACAATAAGTCAACCGCAGTATTCCTTTTCAATGTAACTTTCTCCACGCCTAGGAAAGCTCTTGATCTCGTTCTGAAGTTGGAGAAACAAATAAAACTACGTAACTTGCATGCCCGAAGACAGTTTGTATCATTGAAAGTTTTTGCCACTTATGATTTGTAAGCAAATATGCTATGACGTCACGATAACTTGGCTGAGTTCACAACTTTAATCGTAACTATAACGATAATCGGTGTTTTTTGTATGTAGTTTGACAGATTTTTGACGTTTGTTATGGGTAAGCCTTAATATTACACACAATGGACAGGCCAGTATTAATGAAATTACAACTCTTTCAATCTATTTTAATTAAACATGATTCAATTACTAATCGTTTAATTAACGAAATTCTAACAATCAGACTAGAAACTATGCTTAAGCCACGCTTGAGCCTAACTGATCATGGAATGTGTGAACAATAAGTATATTACTGTAGTTCGCGTACGGGGCTACAATGTCAGCTGTTGTGGCAGGTTTGAATCCCACTTTGGACAAAAATTAGATCAATGAAACATAGAAGAAGAATCCGGGAAGAATTTAGGTATGTGAATAGCAACTAGCAAAAGCTTTGCTTAGAGGGGCTAAGTTATTGATGCACTTGTTACTGTATGTAACCTTAACTTCGAACTCCTCCTATGTTCTTCTGATTAATTTTGTTGCGGGTCCAATGACAGTTTAACTTTCCCCCGGGACAAACTTGACCTTCACTGGTTGGGTTTTTATTGGCGGTCAAGCTGTAGATCCTGGCTACACAGGAGTTGCAGCGGTAGGAACGAGAGGTAGGAATAGTCCCGTTTATACTTGTATGTAGGTACCACAAGTATTGGTATGAACAAGTTATATTCTTGCTGTCCGTATAGGCCGGAGATAGATTGGTGGCGGGAGCAATCTCCGGACCATGGAGTGCAGACAAATTGAATAACAGCCTCCACTTACACACCTTCGGTCTAAACTTATTCCAATAACTTTACGATTTTCTGTAATAAACTGTTTACCGGTATTGAAGGGTAAAGTGTCTTCTTGTGGGAAGATTTTGGTTTATTCTAAGACTTTCCCGATTTAGTAAAACTTCTACGTTTGCTGTCGCAAGTAGCAATTTAGTATAAAATTCAATAAGATTTTGTTGTTTGTAAAGTAAAAAAAAAAATGTGAAACCGTTACTCACTAAAAATGATTATCAATTTAGCATTAAAGCAAAAATAGCTTTCCTTTTCACTTAAAAAAAAATAAATAGAAAACTCACAATCTTGTAAGCGGTCTCTATTTAACATCGTAATAAGGCTTAACAGTTTAAGATTAAAGTTTAACAACCAATAAATGTCACCTTTTCCCGCCAGAGACTTATCTATTTACACTCCTTACACAATCGTTTAACTGGTTCTTTACATTATCACCTAAAACATACTTCTCATTACAGCCTGAATGAAGCAATCAAATCGACAGAGCTGCCCTCTACCGTTTCAGCGCTAGTTCGTCCCCTTTTCAGCGCGCATTTTGCCTCTCATTATTCTGTGGACATCGTCAAAGTGGACTGTGAAATTAAACTCCGACGTGTTTATTAGCTCCTGGTATAGGTTAGAGGTTGACTCTTCTATGCTACGATCATTGCTGTGTCAGATAGGAGACATTGCATGGGAATATACTAGACTGCATCTCACTTAACATCAGGTGCGATTACGGTCAAATACCTGCCTTATCTTGCTTAAAAAAATGTTACATAGAAAGTAGAAACACATGATTTGCTTTTACAATTAAAGCTGGGTAACATCATCTTGCTTTAACTTTAACAAACGTCAAAAATCTATCAAACTCAATAAAAAAAAAACATCGGTTATCGTTATGGTTACCGTCAAAGTTATGATAGTGCAACTAAGTCTAAGTAGGATTTTATTAAGCTTAATTAGACAATTGCTGTGCCATTTTTACACGCTCTCTACCATGTGCCATATTTTCTTTATTTATAAAGAAAATGTGATCACGGAGATGTATGATAAATTTTCTGGCGGACTATCTTGCAACTTTTTGTAAGCTGTAAAATAATTCTGTCTTCAGGGATTGCCACTCTTAAGCTGTGCGAATTATCAGTTAAGTGCCAAAAAAGCGCTTGATTTGGACAAGAGGTAGATAGGATTTCTACTGCTCCCAGAAATACTGAAAGCATATTTCGATCGGATACTTCAGCGGAAAATCAGGCGGATTTATGTCAGTCAAACAATAGACGACCAATACCAATACGTAAAACGAGAGAGTTCAATAACAAAACAAAAAGCGACAATGGAAACCGAAAACCGCAGCGTTCATGTACTTCAATCAGCTCAAATGCAAAATAAAATGTAACATGGACGTATCTCAATTACTGCCGGATTGGAAATTGAAAGGCCCCTTAGTTATTGTTAAGCGTCGGCTACATTATCCGACTTCAAAGCTTCGCTTCAATCGCGGAATCAATTTGGGAGAGCGTCCGGCCCATGCGACCGGACCTTTGAGGCTCTCCCTTCACAATTTCACATTAATTACTCCGCATATTCGCAGACAAATAGGTAAGTATGTCTAGCACTATATCAAAGAATAAATCTCGCACACAAATTAACAGCAATACCTATCGCTTCCCTAAATCAATGAAAACTCGTCTCTACGTTGAGGCAATACGAATTAAAATAGTTTTATTAGGAAGCGGTCGGGGTTGTAAAAATTGAATAACGCACACGCATAAACGATGGGGGTCTCGTGAAGAGAGGGGTCCAGACAGAAAAATGCACTCGGCACCCCTCGTCTAGACTGCAGACTGTCTGCGAGGCCACCACGCTGCCTGCCGACTTAGGACTCGACTCAAGGTCGTCCTCACGCTTGTTTGATCTCGATGGAAAATGCCTTTATGGACTGACGATACCTCAGAGATCTAAGAGATGTCACTGATCTGAAACTATGGTTTTGTTGATATGCTTAGGTGCCTAAACACTCTGAAACTAAGATTCGAAATGAGGAAATCTAACAGCAGCAAAGTGAAATAATTATTTTTTAATATTACGAGTATCTGATAAATAATTTATAGGTCAATACTTAAATAATTTTAATTTTCAAATTTATCTAAGTACTAAAAATGATTCGTTCGTTTCAGCCCAATGACATCGGGACCGTAATTTACTAAAAAGTAATTTGAAACCATATAGGTACTGTAATGAATTCCTGTGCCGTTCCTTTAGGTATTCTGAAGAGTATTCCTGAAAATTTCCATAGAAATCAATCAAAAATGAGTCGCAATCTTGTGGATAAATATTTAATTCAAACCGATTACAGTTGTTGCAATTCACGAAGGCGAGTGAGCTTTACACTATCGTTATGTGCATGTACACGTACACACACAAGTAAAGCTAACTCGCCTTCGTGAGTTGCAAGAACTATATATCTAAAATGGATTAAAGAAAGGGTAACAAGTTAGGTATATCTTAAAATGTACTAAGTCCGTAGCATCCATGGCGGTGCACCGACAATAAACCTAGTGGTGTATAATTTAGCGGTCGCAGACTGTACGCCGCACTGCGCCGCTAGGGGTAGGTCAGTTATGGCGTGCCGTCGCCAACGTTGGCCGAGGTGGTCAGTACAAATATTGGCGATACGGAGCTAAGAATTGGAAAATCTTATAAATCTATCTATATTTATAAAAGCGAAAGGTCACTCACTGACTGACTCACTCTCTCATCACGAAATCTCAGAAACTACAAGTGCTAGAAGTCTCAAATTTTGCATGGGGGTTCCTTTTAGAACGTAGGTGCTCACTAAGAACGGATTTTACGAAACTCCACCTCTAAGAGGGTATAACGGGATCCACGCATACGAAGTCGCGGGCGGCCGCTCTAGCGACATGATAAATCTATTTACAAAATGAAGCTACTGCGTACATACTGTCCAGTATTATTTTGAAGAGCCAATGTAATGTGTGGAATAACAATAAAGAATTTCAATTTAATGCGCTTACTATCTATCGATATCAGGTTTATTAACATCACTAGAAGCATACAATTGGGTACATTGATTAATTGTTTGCTAGATTAATCTCGATTGTCATGGAGTGTGTATGTAAAACGTCCATGTTGGCCAAATGTTGGCTTTGTCACACACGGCAGACAGAAATCTGATACTGTCCCCGCTTAATGGGTATTGCTAAACGCACAGTATTATAGCCAATATTGGCCATTGGTCCTTTACTTAATTCTACTTATGAAATGTTGATACAAGTGATACTAAGGCTGAGTTGCACCATAACTTTAACAGTAACTATAACGATAATCGGTGTTTTTTGGAGTTTGACAGAATTTTGAAATCGGAGGCATCAATGACTAATTTTTGTTGGTGATATGTATTTGATGCGTCTTTCCGTTCTATACATGGCCAGAACGCACCCATAGGAAACTGCTCGTGTATATTTTGGAGTGTCTCTTTGTAAGTCGGTCACTACAAACTATACACGAATTTTGCGTACTGATCGTGTATAGTTTGTATCGTGGATGGATTCCGTCTTCGCTCCAAACTATACTACACCACTTACAGTTGACTAGAGTGTGTTTAGTTTATTTGATTTAATAAAATATGGAATTATATTTAAAATTATTACATTTATTAGATATTATGCTCGTGCTTTGTCCTCGAGATTAGAAATAAGAACTACCTATGTAGATCACGTACGGTGATGCCATTTTTAAATTCATTAATTATTACATAAAATATTATTATTTTACTGAATCTACATATTATTATAATAAATCTAGATTTATAACACTAATGTAAGTGGTTTCTGAAATTAAATTGATTAGGTAGATTTCAAATTAAATAACAATTATTTATTAGTGAGAGTGAATGAAGAAAGTTAAACGTGCATTATTAACTAAAATTGTCGACCGTTCGGTGTAGTGGTTCGAAACGGATAACTGTTCCGGAGGTAGCGGGTTCGATTCCCGCACAGTACAAACATTAATTTGTGTGCATGAACATATTTTGATATTTGTTTGTATCGGACTGGGTGTCTTCTATGTATAATAAGTATGTATTTACAAAAAAAGTATTTAAGTATGTTTATATCCGTTATCTAGTACCCATAGTACAAGCTTTGCTTAGTTTGGGACTTGAAGCGCAGTGTAAAATGTCCAGGGATATTTATTTTTATTTATAAGCTTTTATCTCAAGAACAAAAATCATTTTGACATACATAATTTTTAATTTAAGAGTTATTCAGCCCCAAAACAAATATCTTTTCTATGGCAGAATATGAAACACCAAAAAGCTCTTTATCAAAACAATGGCACGTGTCGAAATTGATTCAATGTTTAAAGTAGACACGCAGTTATGAATTAATATGTAATAGAAAGAGAGGTAAATAAGTCAAAATGACGAGCATGCAACTAAGTACTCGCGTATACATTGTAATCGACGATGTATATTTTGGAGTAAGATAATTGACCTAAGTCACTACAAAGTATACGCGAGCAGTACGCAGCGTATGCGTACTGGTCGTGTATAGTTTGGAGGAGCTTAGTAAAAAAAGTCACATCCAAACTATACTCGATTAGTTTCACACCCTTGCGTTCTGGCTATGTATAGAATGGAAAGACGCGTATTTGATGCCTCCGACTGCATTTGTGAACACTGTGAGGCTTGTTTTTATCTTTTTAGTTCATTTTTACGCAGTTGGTTTTTTTTTTTGTTTATTCTTATTGAATTATTTTATGAGTTCCGGTTTCGATTTTCGGTCATGTCAATTACAGATAATGACTACCTAAAGATGTATTAATAAATACATTTATTTTATTACTCAAAATAGCTACCTATAATAAATTCACAAACCACGTGGCAAGCGCGGAACGTGCTCGGTACGTGCAACGTATGTGTAAGACAGACCGATGTGCGAGCTTTTCCCGAGCTTCGCTCCACGTGGCAGCGTGAACATAAGTACCCAACTTACCCGTGGCTTTACTTATTGTTCGCCCGAATTTCCAAAAATCCTTTGTTAGAGGAAACTACTTAGTTCTAGTTTACATTATAAAATAAACCTGTATTTCTCAGCATTCTAGCTTAATAAAATTCGCTGTTGCTGTTATAAGTCTGTACTTATAACAAACGTCAAACTAAACACTGTGGGAAGTTGCATTAGATGCTATTTTACACCAAACATTTATAATCTGATGTGCTTTTGAAATTGAATGTTAATGTATAAATTACCAATATTTGTTCCAGAATGCTCTTTTTATTGAGCAATTTTAAGTTTGCATGAACTTTAATTGGATATTTGGACATACGAGTATGACAATTGGACGGACAATACGCACCGAGCTTAAGTCACAGCTTTTGGACTACCGCCAGACTTTAGATTTCGTATTTTATCTGAAATGGTTAAAAGGTATCCTTCAGTAAAATATAAAAATTGCTGGTTCTAAAACCAGGTTACGCAAAATCACAAAATGACATTTAACTTATTTGATATCGGCCATTCTCAGATGAGCTAGTTTTTGCGTGTCCGGGCTGTTAAATCGTTAAAAATGACAAATTAGAGACATGCAAGTATTTTTATATGTTACTTAACAACCCCATCCAGTTGTGCATTAAATCATAGGCCTCTATTTTAAGTATTTGTGACTTAATTAATTTCATGAACCTCTGTTCTCTAATTACCGTTACGCGTCCGCACACCGACTTAATGTTAAAACTTGGCTGTAATTTTTATGTCGTATAGATTTGGTTTACTCCATTCAACATTTTAAAGAGTACAAAAGATTGTCTTACGCACAGCAAAATATCTATTCAATAGAACCATTCTGTAAATAATTAGAATTAAAAAACTGCTTGTCCGAGCGAAAGTCCTAATTCCCGTGACGTTTTCTGTTTTTGGGCACACAATCCTAAATAATAATATTTGACACATCATTTACGCTCGCGGCGCGAGCCCTTAGTTAGTTCTAAGACCTGTTAGCAAGTAGACGTCTATTGCGTTGGCGTACCGTCGATGAATTGCGTAAGAGTATAATTACCATATCTTTGGTTTTCAATTTTTCTATTTACCATGTCCTTATTTTTATACTCGATTTTTGAAGGTAGATCCACGTTGTTAATTTAAATAGATTCAGTACTTTAGCCTTCATACGTTGTAGTAAGACAGTATTTGCATACGCTGAAGATTTTGGAAATTTTGAAGAAAAACTATCGTTTTATAATTTCCATGTACTAAATACCGTATATTTATAATCACCGTTGTATGAAATTATTACCTACAAATTGCACTCACGATTGAATAAGTATGATGATAAAATATGAAATATACCTAGACTTTCGCATAACAACTGTACAGACTTTTCTTCCAATCTGACAATCAAAATTTTAAAAAACTTTCGTTAGAGTAACCTCGAAATAGATTCGATTTCATGACGAATGTTCAGCTTCAGTTGCTGCATGGTTGTTGGATTTAAGAGTATATTTTAACCCCTAAGGTGACCCCACAAAAAGAAGTTACCTGGAGTGAAATCGGAGCTTTCTGATGGCCAGGAGATGTCACCCCTGCATGAAACATGTCTCGTACCAGATATTTATTTTTACTATTAGTATAATTGATATTAACATCTTAAATCATTTATTAATTCTAATATAATACCATTAACATCTATCCATAATACCTTTGCCCTAAGAAGATGAGATTTTCCAACAGTAACACTTACCTGGCGTGATCACATTAAGAACAAAAGAGAACAAATCAACAGACAATGGGACTTTTCAAGGCAAGAGTGTATAGGCACTTTGTACCATCCTAAACTGCATCCTACCTGCTTTGTTATGCATAGAAAAAACTTCGTGATATGCAATGGGTACTGAACAGAAGAAGCTTGGAGAACAAACTATATACAAATGGATCCTAAAACCCATGTAGACATGGCATCGACTTAGCCTCGCAAATGTAGAATTACTTTGACGTTTTCAAAATAAAGTTTTAAAAATCTTGAGCTGTGCACCTTGGTTTACAAAGTCCAGTGAAGTGATACCAAACGTCAAAGAGGGTGTGGAAAATCCTGTAAAGCTTACAACCAAAGACTTGACCTTCATGCAATCTATTTGCTGCATCCCTTCTAAATTCTAAGAATTCTGCATTTAGGCTCAGGAGAAAGCGAATAGCATCAATCTGAAAACTTATTGTAAAAGAATCGAGGTGACAAATCATGGGATATGCTGAGCTGGAACTGTCATTATTACAAATTCAATTTAATCTGATAATAATTGGTGATGGCTGATCGCAGATAGATTAAAAAGAGGAAAAATCACTTAAATCATTAATTAATTTTTCGATATATGCATATCCGAAAAATCTAATTTTTGAGATCTCCTGATCCATTATCTGTACGTTAAATCGTTTGTATAGCCTGACCAGGAACATAAAAACCCTGGCATAGAGGCGCTTCAATTGCATCTGATAGTGCAACACTGAGTACAGTCGTACATGTGTTAAATTAATAGGCTAAATTTATGTATCAGGATTCAGGATTACGGGCTAATTTGATATTTTCATAAATGAACGAAAAATATTATTAAAGGTTACCTGGTTTAAATAAATTAAATGAAACCATCAATCGAGCTAGTAGGATTTATTTTATTATTCATCAATAATCAAATTCAGAACTTGAATATTCAACTGCAATTTCTGCTCATGAACGCTTCAAACTCGGTACTTCTTTCCCAATTCCATTAAATTCAAAACTTAGAAAGTAACAAAAAACTTTAAAATGGGTAGTTGAAACAGACTACAGCTAATTTTCATAGTGGACTGTACTATACGATAAACATGTCAGTCAATTTGACAACCTTTGTCGGAAACATTATTCAATGAAAATATTGTCCGAACCCTTAGTATTTCTCTTCGACAAATACATTAACACACCGTGAACCACTTTTCTTTCACGACTATAAAAATATTTTAGCAATTTAATTCACAAAATCAATTGCGCACATTTAAAATAAAGTTTGTTTACACTTTGACAACAATAGACTGACATGCAAGGTGACATGTCAATGAAGTTTTCAGTTACTGTTGCCATTAAAAGAAATTAGTACCATTAGTTTTCCGCAACATGGCGAGGGTTTTTATGTTCCTGGTCAGGCTATACCACATTGAAATCAAATAAATGATGATTAAGATTCTGATGAAATGTGACACGTAGCCCCTTCTGGCCGAAACTAAGTGTTCCTGTTATAGCCTCAATTATTGCAGTATACTGAAAATATCTTGATACAATAAATAATAAAAATGAGTGTTTTCCTGTTTTCAAAGGGTTATTAAGTGTACCTACAGCGTTTTCTATGACGCTATATATTTATATACAAATTTATCAATGCAAGATATTGTTTTCTTGCTATTTTGCATGTTTTTTCTAATTACCGTTAGATTAAGCATTAGCCTTATCTAATTACCGTGACCATAAAATTTTTGGGTCTCATTTACGCGAAAACCGCTTGGAATAATTTGACGCCTTAACGATTGTTAAATTCGTACTTTTCATGTGTTTCATATTTAAATGCGTTTAAGTCAATTAAGCCAAATTTCAAAAATGATATGGTAATTAGGCTGAGAACGCCTAATCGTGAGAATGACCGATATAATTAAAAATTGTTGAGATAAAATTCCATGATGACATTTCAATCTTCAATGACAAAAATAACTACAAAAGAAGTTACTATTTCAGTCGTACTTCTGCCCACATCTTATAAAAAGTGTGACTTACTCGTATAGGTATACTACTCTGGTAGTAGTTTTTAATATTAGATGAGATTCATACTATAATACTCGTGTCTTAGAAAAATAAGGTGCCAAGCCTGGTGTCAGTCGAAAATTGAAATAATTTCACCCTCAGTCTTATCCAGTTACAAGCTCTCTTGATCATTATATAAACTTGTGTAGGTGTCGAACTTCTTAATTCTTAGAATACGAAATCAAACGAGTTTTTTTATTATAACAAAGAAACTTATCGTGGTCTTAATTAAATCGTGTGTTAATATGTATTAAATAATGTATTACAACGGCAATAGTGTGTCAGTTCGCAAAGACCCTATGATCTGAACAATCCCAGCAAACTAAACACTGCGGATTTTTTATGTGGTTGTGCCGTATACACACATAAGTTTTCTATGTATTAACTTCTATTTAAATAAGTTGTCATGTAAAATGAGTCAGTGTAATACAATTGATCGGAGCAATAAACATCGTTCAAACCACAAGTATTGTGTCGTCTCTCATTAATTACACTCACCCCGCGCATACGCGCGCACATTGGTGACCCGCGACATGCAGTCCACGCAAGCAACACCAGAAGACAAAATGGAACTATCAGCAGTGACAGTGTCTTCAAGGATCCCTGATTTTTGGCGTGACCAACCCCGACTTTGGTTCGTGCAATGCGAGGCGATACTGGGACCGCAAAAATTAAGCGACGAAGCGAGATACAACTTGGTGGTCACAAAATTGGGAAAGGAGGTCGTCGAACAAGTTAGCGACATACTACTGAAACCTCCCGAGTCTGGAAAATTCGAAGCCTTGAAAACTCGCCTAATGACTGTCTACGAGGAATCGGAGATGCGACAGTTCCAAAAACTCTTAAGTGAGATGGAACTTGGCGACCAGAAGCCCTCCCAGCTCCTGCGTCGCATGAGAGACCTAGCTCGCGACAAAATACCCGACGAGACTCTAAAAATCATGTGGCAGAGCCACCTTCCGTCGTCCGTTCGAGCCGTGCTTGCCGTCAGCGATGTCCAGGTTTTGGATAAATTAGCAGCCATTGCTGATAAGGTCATGGAGACCTCCAGACCCATACAAATATCCGAAGTTCAGGCGTCACCTTCAACCAGTTCAAACGGTGACCATGCTTTTATTTTAGCTGAAATAGCTAAACTAACCATGAAAATTAACGACACGGAGAGAAACAGAAACCAATCAAGGAATTTCAACAATAATAGAAATCGTTGGCGATCGCTATCCACGTCACGAGGTCGTAACCAGAGCCGACGCACGCCCGACAGTCCTAATTGGCTTTGCTTCTATCATCATAAATTCCGTGGTAGAGCTAAAAAATGCGTAGACCCGTGCTCCTGGAAAAAGGATGATCATCGTCAGGAAAACTAGATCAGGTGCAATCGCAGGCGGAGATATGCACCATATCACCTGTGAACCGCCTTAGTGTGACCGACAGCCGTAGTGGTTTGAATTTTTTGGTGGATACAGGTGCGAACATTTCTGTATTACCAGTGCCTAGAAAACCATTCTATCAAAATCAGTGCAGTGACTATAAACTTTATGCTGCAAATGGCAGTGAAATAAAGACTTACGGTGTCAAAACATTAGAATTAGACTTTAAATTACGTCGATCGTTTCGGTGGACTTTCGTGATTGCAGACGTGAAACGCCCTATTTTAGGTGCCGATTTTTTAAAACATTATAAACTATTGGTGGACGTGTATAAACGAAAACTTATAGACTCAGTGACTAATTTACGCTCAGAGGGAACAGTGACGTCATCGCAACAAACCTCTATTTTCACCATAGACTTACGTAGCGAATACAGCGATCTTTTGTGTGAATATCCGGACATAACTAAACCGATGTGTTTTAAAGACACTCCTCGCCATTCCGTAGTGCACCACATCGAGACCACAGGCGCACCCATTTTTGCGAAACCGAGGCCATTGCCTCCTGATAAATACCAACGTGTAAAAGCCGAATTTCAAAAAATGCAGGCAATGGGCATTTGTCGACCATCTAACAGCTGCTGGGCAAGTCCCTTGCACGTCGTTAGCAAGAAAAACGGCGATATAAGACCATGTGGCGACTACAGGAAACTTAATGCCATAACTGTACCCGATAGGTATCCAATACCTCGCGTACAAGACTGTACGTACCTACTAGCCGGAAAAACAATATTTTCACGCATAGACATACAGCGAGCATATCATAACGTGAATATTGCTGACGAAGACATAAAGAAGACCGCCATAACAACCCCATTCGGTCTTTACGAATTTCCCAAAATGATGTTCGGATTAAAGAATGCTGGACAAACATTCCAGAGATTCATGCATGACGTCGTACTACGCGATATAGACAATATATTTATATATATTGATGACGTCATCGTAGCTACAAACTCGGAAGAAACCCACAAACAACAGTTAAAAAAAGTATTTGAACGTCTAAATAACTTCGGAATGTCTATTAATTTGGCAAAATGCGAATTCGGAAAATCAGAATTAAACTTTCTCGGATTTCATATATCAAAGCAAGGATTGCGACCATTAGAAGAGCAAGTAAAAGTTATCACAGAATTCCCAAGACCACAGACTGTTCAAGAACTTAGGCGATATTTGGGAATGCTAAATTTCTATCGAAAACACCTTCCACGAGCAGCAGATATTCACGCAACTTTGAACTCATTTTTGGTCAATTCTAAAAAGAATGATAAGCGACAGATTCCTTGGAGCGATAACAGTATCCAAGCGTTCGAACAAAGTAAACTCAGCTTGAAAAAAGCGGTAACTTTGTCATTTCCATCAGCTGATGCACCGATTGCCTTAATGACCGACTGTTCTAATACGTGCGCTGGAGCAGTTTTACAGCAGAAAGAAGGAAACAAATGGAAACCATTAGGATTTTTCTCCAAAAAACTCAGTGACGCACAACAAAAATACAGTACATTTGACCGTGAGTTGTTAGCAATATATATGGCTATCAAACATTTTAGATATCTCATCGAAGGCAGAAACTTAATCGTGTACACCGACCATAAACCGTTGGTTTACGCGTTAATGAACAATACAGTTGGCAAAAATGACACACCTCGCCGTATAAGGCATCTAGATTTCATCATGCAATTTTGCTCATCGATTCATCATATAACTGGAACAGATAACGTTGTCGCAGATACTTTGTCACGAATTTCATCTATAGAAACGCCATCTCCAATAGATTACAAGGAAATTGCCAAAGCTCAAGTAAATGATGAACAACTGAAAGAAATGATGCAATCGAACACAATTAAATTGAAACAATTATTTCTACCTAATTGTGACATACCCATATATTGCGAAGTATCGAAAGACTCAGCGCGACCATATTTGCCACCACAGTTTCGGATATCTGCCTACAAAGCGATTCACGAAATCAGTCATCCAAGTATTCGCGCCACTAGAAACATGATTCGCGATCGATTCTTTTGGAAGTCGATGAATAAGGACGTTACCAAGTGGACAAGATCTTGCCTAAACTGTCAAAAGTCCAAAGTCCAACGTCATACAACATCACCGTTTGGCAACTTCGTGCATAGCAACAGATTCGAACATCTTCATAATGGATATAGTGGGACCCTTAAGTTACTGTGATGGCTATCGCTATATAGTAACCATGGTGGATCGAGGTACAGGCTGGCCAGAGGCCTATCCAGTAAAAGATATCACAGCCGAGACTGTAGCCAACATCATATTCTCAGGCTGGATTTCGAGATTTGGATGTCCATTACGTCTAACCACAGATCAAGGTAGACAATTTGAGTCGTGTTTATTTAGCCACCTTGCGAAGAAAATGGGCATTTCAAAAATTAGGACCACTGCTTACCACCCTCAGTCGAATGGACTCGTAGAAAGATGGCATCGTATGCTCAAAACAGCTTTAATTTGCCGAGGAAACACAGATAATTGGGTTACAGAATTACCTACCGTACTTTTGGGCTTAAGAGCAAGTTTACGCGACGATACGCAAATAAGCGCTGCCGAATTAGTTTATGGCGAAGTACTGAGGTTACCTGGAGATTTCTTTCAGCCGTCAACGCAAGATATCTCTGAAAACGAAACTTTCTTACAAAACCTTCGACAAAAAATTTCACACTTATGCGCTGTCCCTAGAAGAGAAATCAGACAAGGCAAAATATTCGTACATTCTGGTTTAAAAGACTGCACACACGTATTTGTACGTGACGACAAAGTAAGAAAACCATTAACGCCACCTTATCTTGGCCCATTCAAAGTCATAGAGAGATCGGACAAATATTATAAAGTATTGCAAGCAGATACAGAAAAAGTTGTTAGTATAGATCGCTTGAAGCCAGCATTTACAATTGAGTCTGAAGAGCTCTCACCTAATAAGGAAAGGCATTCTGTAAACAATCCGATAGTTACAAGATTTGGACGCATCAGCAAACCTGTCGTACGCTTTGCGTTATAATTATTCGTTCCCGAGCATTACGTACATCACGTCACGTTCTACTCGTCAATAATCAGTCAACTTTATTTCATCTAAACATGGGAAAAGGGTCAAGCAAAATCGAAAAAGAAGAAATAATCATCGCACAAAATGGTGCTGGAAATTCTGCATCTGCTGCTGAAGCCAATCACCATCGCCAGATGCTCCAAAGCTTGGAAATGTATTCGACAATAACTGTCGTCATACTATTCGTCGTCGTTGGATATTTCTTATGGAGACGCTGCAAAAACAATTATGGTAGATACATGCGGCGGGAGCTCCAAGAGCTTCCTACCTGCATCGTCGAGCCCACGACCAGAGCTGAAGGCAGGCGCAGCCGCCAAGGCTACGCACCTTCGCAAGTCATCGGATAAAAGTGAAATTGTGTCGTGCAGTGCAAAAGTCAATTTATCAGTGAATCTAAGTGTAATAATTCAGTGTATAACAAGTGTAATCGCGTATCTCTATTCGATTTTTTTTAAATAGCAAATTATCCTATTTTATTTTAACAATATGTGTATTTACTGTGTACTAATGTATTTTATATGGTACGTATACTCATAATATTTTATTATCTACACTAATGTCATTGGTTAAAACTCTCGAAAATAATTGTAATATTTATTACGTTTTTTACATAATGTGACTTATATTTTTTTTTACATACTTTCTTTCAAATTAATGTGTCATTACTTAGTTTCTTATTTTTAAATTAAATTCACGGGAATTGTATCAATATTATAAAACATTGCAAATCTTGTAATTTATGGCGTAAAAATTAATAAACACGTTTGCATAATATATTTTTGGAAACATGTGAATTGTATAACATTTGAAATTTTAATAAATGTGTAATCCGTCACTTATTAATTAATAAAATTATATAAATGTATACGAAATAAAATCAATATAAAATGTATAAACATAATAAATAAAAATGTGGATTTTTAGCAAATTTTTTTACCATAGTTATTACCAATTTTTAGCAAATTTTTTTACCATTGTTTTTTAACTTACTTTATACTTATTAATTTTATTTCCTTTTCAAAGGGGGAAGTAATGTGCCGTATACACACATAAGTTTTCTATGTATTAACTTCTATTTAAATAAGTTGTCATGTAAAATGAGTCAGTGTAATACAATTGATCGGAGCAATAAACATCGTTCAAACCACAAGTATTGTGTCGTCTCTCATTAATTACACTCACCCCGCGCATACGCGCGCACATGGTTCTAAGTGCTATTTTTCAATGAAAATGTATTAAGTCTGATGTATTGTCGACTCTACATCAAGTTTGACCAGTTTTACGAACATAAATAAATTGTTACATTCTGTAGCTCTCATGATTATCTTGCGATATACTGGTAGATATGCAGTCAAAGTCAAAGTCAAAGTCAAAATTTCTTTATTTGTTTAGACTAATAAATAGTTCTTACAAATCGTCATATGCTCTTAAGGAGCCTCTACATGTCTCATAATCTTTTTACCCTACCAGCGCTTCGAGACCAACATTTGGCAAGTGCTGAGAAGAAGCGCCGCAACAAACTCAGTCACCACTGTCTGCCGGTTAATATAAATAAATAGAAATAGTAGTAGTAGGTACATTCGATTCAGGAGCAGTTCACTGAATTTACCATGCATTCTTGTATGGTGTATCATAAGAATGGGTATACAAGATTGCGTTTTGCGTGGTATATTAAACAAGGTAGTGACGTGCTAATATCTAGACTTACATATTAAGGTACTAGTAAAATTATGACTCACACTGCCGACTGGCCGAGGCAAAAAGAATCATGCCCGGACCGCGCTCCATCCATCAAAATGGCCGCCCGAGAGCCCCAATCTGCGCCCCCCGAGATTGTGCACGAAAATGTCAGTGTACACTCACAGCTAATTGATAGTGTGATTAGTGGGTTTTAACCTGTGTTACAATTATGTTTAGTACTACTATAAGCCTAAAGATTTTAGTTAGTAGTAGGCCTACTCACTGTTGAAACTTTTTCTTAAAACTTTCCATCAATATAAAAATTTAAACTTTTAAATTAATACTAGATGCCTGTGGTTTCACTTGCGTAGTGAATTTCGTTTTGACATAGAATTTCTCTATAGCATAATATAACTATGTAGATAGATTCGTCTTCCTCGAGATTTAGGACTGAAAATATATTAAATAGATAAGTACTAGATAAGTACATACTTACGAAAGTATTATATTACTAGTTTAGATTCCGCAACTTTTTACTTAGTTTAATTTTTAGTATTTTTTATAAAAAAAATAATAACGTGACACAAAAATAGACATAAGTGTCTCCCCTGTAAGCATTCATCCTGAAAATGTTTAGTAATTTAGAAGGCCGATGTAGTCAAATTAATTTTCCACGTCGTTTTTCACTTTTCCACCCCAGATTCATGCTAATATCTGTAAACGAGCAGAAACTTGTTGAAAATAAGTAAATCTGGCAAATCGGATATTTATCGGCGAGACGTGGCCGAGGGCCCGGCCAAACAACTTTTTATTTCAATAACCAAAGTGAAGGTTTTGGTGCTAGAAACACGAGAGAAACAACCAACTCTTTTTTACACTATTTGTACAATGACGTAGACGCAAGAACAGTTTATGAATGCACGTGAGCAATCTCTCAATGTGAAACACAATTAGGTTCAAATTGTTTATTAGTGTGTAGGCCGTTTTCAGGGCACTTTATACGAACTCTATTCGAAATATCAACATGATACCAATGTAGCAAACAAATAATAGTACACCTTTGTACTAATATTCAAGAAACTAACATACGAGTACTTAGGGAATACAAACTATAACTTTACTGAGCTTCTAAATTGAGTACACTCTTGGAATATACGTACACTAAAAACATTGAAGGATTTATACTCGGCATCGTTTTCTTCGGCCGTACCCATTTGGGACCTGTGTACTGTGTAGTGTTTAGGTAATACAGACAGATAGCTAACTTGCAGTGTTGGGCTACTGCCAGCCATGGAACGGAGGAATTAGGAACTATAAGTCATGTACAAGACATTCAGATTTTATTACTTTAAACCGACTTTAAAAAGAAGGAGGAGGTATTAGCTTGTTGGATCGAGTCTATAGCATTAAATACACTTTTTTTTGTTACCAGTGTTAGGATTTTATTATTTATAGTGTATTGTGCAACAAAAATGTGGTTGTCCTGCCGATAGTACAAGTTTTGATTAGGTTGGGGCCGAATATTGTCTTTATGTCCAAGGATATTGTTTATTTCTTATTATTTATTTACCGGGATGTAAGGTGAGTGAACACTTTAATAACACGCCTCACACGTCCTCTAGTTTTCCTCAAATATTGTACCTCTCTGGGTAAACAAGTCGGTGTCCAAGAAAAATATTTATTTTGTTTAGGCAATGTTTTTTACCAATAAATGTTAGATGGACAGTTTATATTGGATTATATCGTAGACATGTTTTGGCATTTTACCACAATAAATCTCTTATTCATAGAAAAGCGGTTTTTCATCCTTTTATAAGAAGAAGTAATACCTATCAAAAAGTTCCACCGCGGCAGGTAAAGGGGTCTATTTTTACTACGCGCCATCAGATGTTTTGTGCTCAGTTTCTAAAGAAAGCCATTGCAATTACTGCCACTATGAACATTGCAATACTTCCAAGAGCTACCTACGCAACGAGTTACCATGATTAGGCAAAGTTTAAAATATCTTAAAAACTTGGCAGCTTAGAACTAGTTAGTTTTACGTAGACGCTTGCCAATTTAACTAGAAATCGAGCCCGGAACGCACTGGGTTCAAGACGATTCGCCGCATCACTGCCATCGATCTATTGTGATATTTATGTCCTACTTTTAATGCTAATCAAAAATACATACAAAAACACTTCACAATGCATTGTGTTTGTTCAACAAAGTGAATAGCCGCAGTACGCGTATTCGTAGCACGGCGCTACGGCGTAGCCATGCCCGTAGTCACGTAGCGCTACGCCGCGTACTCTTCATTTTCTATCTGAAGGATGGAGGGGGTACTACCGCCAGGAAAAGCTGCTTTTACCAAACGAGCTGTAAATAGGATTGCTGAGTGTAACAGTATTCTAATAGCTACGACGAACGGCAATGAAAAAGTAGACATTTCACGTTACGTTTGAAAATAAACTTGAAATAGTGAACAAGGTACATAGTGAATTTATATAGAACTTGTTGTATGTATCGTAACACTTGCTGGAAAGTATATCTTACATTTCATCGCAAATGGATGGACTTGTAGGGATAGGGTAATGTATTGTTATAATAAGTTTGTGTGAAACTGTCTATTGTTTGTAAGCCCGTTTTTTTGTTATTTCTTTGTTATTTAAATGTTGTGCCTGGCTCTAATCGGAGTTCAGACTTAATATTGTGCTATGTTGTTGTGTGAATTGTATTGTTATTGTTTGTTCTCTGTAGCTGTGCCTTAAATAAATAAATTAATTAACAGCGATTTTAATCTCGAAACTTTTTGTAAGTAGTTTTTAATAGGTCTTAACGGCGCCAAAAAGTTTATTAATACATAGTACTCGTAAATTAAAGCCTCTTTACGGATGAAATACTCATTGCATTTTGCCAGTTTACCTCTGAACGTCTTGAAAAATGCATTTTCTAGTTAACAAAAGTTTATCAAAGCCTTAATTCGCATGCAGTCGGCCATTTTCGTCGCGGCAGCCTCCGCGCGCGGTACCAGGGCGCCATAAACCAGAGGCGCTGTGCAGAGCGCGGCGCATTGCAGGCGGGTGAACGGCCGGGCATCGATCCGCCGCACTCCCCGTTTGCGTAACCCCTCCCGCCCTGGTTATATAACCTACTCATTGTTTCCTGGTCTCTCATTTTTGTTTTAACCACGTTTTTTACGTGAGAAAATTAATTATTACTTGCATTTGGATACTTTGAGGATAGTTTTTTAAATATTATCGTGGTTGGAAAGGAAGTATTGTTAGGGCGGGAAGGTAGCGCGGGAAAGTGGCCGGCAGGGCGGGCAGACGGCGCGTCGCGCTCGTGTTGATGCGGAAGCGCCCGCCAATCGATTGTTTTGGGACATTCCCTTTGTTTACGTTTCATGATAGAGTTTTGATTCAATTTGGGACGACTTGAACAAAAAGTTCCTGCTTTGAATAATAACTATGGAATTCATAGTTAGGGGTCATCCATAAAGTACGTCACACGTAAAGAGGGGGGGAGGGGGTCGACAAAGTGTGACATGGTGTGACAAGGGGTGGGAGGGGTCCTAAGTTTCGTGACATCACATTTCAAAATCTAATATATTATCTAGAGGTACTAATCGCGTAATTTGAAATATAAATTAAACTAAAAAATACCCCCACCACTTAAGCACAACTCCGTCGAAGTCGAAAACCTAGGAGAGTCTTAATGAGCAACCAATGAAGCCATTAAAGCAATAAACTCTTTTGTAGGAATTATTTCAGACTTAAAATCTAATTCTAAGGTCTAGGTCGCCAAACGCACCGTACCTTACGCGTAATTTTATTGTTTCTATTTGTTGCTATTTTTTTGTTAATTTAATAATTTTTCGATGTGAAATTGCAAAACATGTGACGTCACACTAGGGAGGGGGGGGTCAATCAGAAATGTGACCACCTGTGACAAGGAAGGGGGAGGGGTCAAAAAATCATGAAATTCGTGTGACGTACTTTATGGATGGCCCCTTACCTAAATAGCTGTAAGATCATTCATCATATACATTCAAAAACACAAGGAATTTCCTGCCTAAGGGTCTCAAGGGACAAAGGCCTATAAGATGAGAGTGAAGACATAATCTATTCCATTTTAGATCGTATAGCTACACCGTTGTCAATGTCATCGTATAACCAAGAGCAAGCCCATGAAATATAAAACATACGAGTACAGAAGTTTTCTAAATGTCTCATTTATGATATACCTTACAATGTGTTTTAATGAGAACTAAAAAAACTGTACGAATAAGTACAATAATTTGGTGCTTAGTTGTTTACGCTCACAAAATACGCATTGCTCACAGCAACACTCTGTAACAATGTTGGTAGTAATCAAACGACGCAGCAGTAACAAAAAGTATTTAAATGTTCTAGTGCCTGCTTAATAATAGTCGATTTAGTCTTGGTAAAAAAGTTGTGATTCTTATATCAAGTAATTTTCCACGCGTTGTTGTTGTTTATACTCGTATCTGAACTTGAGTACAAAGTACGCCCTACTGCTAATTTTAGATCACTAATATAATAACCATTTAATATATAAAGGAGACGTTTTATAATAGCTTTACAAAGAAAGATATAGCTATTTTTGGGAATATTTCAAAGTCATTTTTTACTGTTATCGTAGGCCCGTGAATTAATTATTAAATTAAAATAGTTAACCTATATTTGGTTAACAGACAGAAAGAATCTAATCCTATCGTCTTAATACATATAATTTTTTCAAAGTTGATGCTTGTTACATTTTAAATACTTTAGCATAATGCCATTATTTGATCATGGTAATGTTTAATGAACAAAAAAGGCATTACAGGGGCAGTATTGCTATGCTCGTGTAACGAACGGGAAGTGAGAATATAATTTGTATCTATATTAAGTACGAAATATTAACATTTTATTGACAATATCTCAATATTCTAACCACGCAAAACAGTACAAATCTATGGGCACATAATCATAACCCGATCCACTGAATGTGCTTGCTCATTGTCAACACAATCACAACGCGTCGCGGGCATTCCGGCCGGCCCGCCGTGTGCGGCACGTCGTAAAATGCCCGGGCCATTAATTATTACCATTCAGGGCAAGCCTTACCCGCATGTTAGGGGTGGCCGAGGTTTTTCGGGTAAAGAAAGTATTAAAATCAGAAAGAAAGCTTCAAAAACGAACTTCAATAAACTGATACTGTCAACTGATTCTATTAACACCAGGTGCGATTGCGGTCAAATACCTGCCTTGTTGTGCATAAAAAGTACCTCTATTTTTAGCATGTTTAATACCTACTAATGAGTATTTCAAGTACCAAATAAAAGTATTCTAAAATTTTAGTTGCACTTTAGTACCTGCTTAATAGGTTGGCAAAGTTTCCTGTTGAATAATAAGATCGTAAAAGTATTAATAATATCGTTAATAAACATAAGCAAAAAATCTCATCAGAACTTTTTGCTTAGTGTGTCAATGTATTTTTTGGCAAACATTCTATCATCAAGAAGAGTTCATGGCTTTTACTTACAACTTTAAAAACCCTCAGGCAGTTGAAATACACATATAAACAAACAATGAGGTAAAACGTAAAAAGGCAGTAAAAGTAAGTAGAAAAAAGGGTTTTCTTGTAAGTGATAGCCCTATTCGCGTCGATTTTAGGAGCTTTTCCTAACCCTCTCTAAATATAGAACGGATGCATGAAGTATGATATGTCATAAGTCGTTTTTATATTCCTTCCCATTGGTACTTATGGATAGGCGTTGTCTTGATTTAATTTTCACCACATTTCAATGGGAATTTCCTTGTACCTGTAAAACTATGACTATTTTACGTTTATTAAAATTAATGTATCCTTTTTTATTCTATGAAATAAAACGAAACTATCTTTTAGACATATTTTAATGAGACTTTTTAAAATGATATTTTAGTGGCCTACTTAATAACTAAAATAAATTATTGACAAAAATTTCGCATTTTTTAAATAATCTAGGTTTAAGAAATAAGTTCTTTAGCTGTAAGTTGATAAAAATACCAATATTTTTATAATTGCTCAATCCAAAATTACCTAAATACTCGTAATTGTAGTAGTAATGACTGTTGTAAGAGTTCTAAACAGCAAACACACTTATCTTATTTCTTTACGTCTGATATGAAAGTCACACAATACCGTACTTATGGACCCTCGCTAAATTTGGCGCCGGAACTTCCGCAACCACGCTCAAGAACCTTAAATATCTTCAATGAGCTTCTATTTATGTCATCTACTTAATGCTGGACCCATTTCCTGCTTTTTATAATTATTATAAAGAAATTATTATTCCAATTTCCGTAACACAAGATAAAGATAACAAATCTATGCCTTCACACAGCCTCCGTGTTGACTTTACTCTTGAACCGGAAATTACTTAAATTACGAACTGGTATCGCGTGCCCATTTGATTACAATGCGAGGAGTCGAAGATCAAACACTCTTAGGCTGAGTTGCACCACCTTATTTTAACCGTAGCACAGTATGTTATGAGACTGTATAAACGGACATTCTCATTTATTTGATGAACCGTATAGAGCTCAGTTATACAAACATGATAGTAAAACTCCCGTTTGAAAATTCCAAGTAGTTTTCGCGGTATAAAAATTCAAAGTTACCTATTTTTTTACTTCAAAATTATGCAAAAATATTCTCACTCGTTAACTAATAACATTTAATTCAGAATTGTTATAATACTTCATAGAGCTCTTAAAACTACACGTAATAAGCGTCTTAAGTGCTTCGTAAACGCATTCAGTTAATTAGGAAAAATGATTTTAGTGATTTTTGTTTTTATTTTTTTTCTCAATTATACCTTAATATATGCAAACATTTTTAATTGCAAGATATAGTCTGATATTTAATCTAATTGTATAAAAAAAATCAGCTTTAAATTCCGTGACATATTTGAGGAAAATCAAATTGAAAATATGCGCCATATAGAATTGTAAATTTCCCATCACTTATTAATAGCAATATTTCTTTTGGATGTTTAAATATCATCAGCTCGATTGTACCAAATTATTGTATTGACATTCGATTTACATAGGTTTCAAATCGATGAGAAAATTTATACTTATAATAAATCTGTAGAGAGGTCAATTCTGTACATGAAATATATTTTCAAAATAACTATCAGGGGGTGATTAGTGATCGATACTGATGCCAAAAATGCAATCAGTAAAATTTTTGTCTGTCTGTCTGTCTGTCTGTCTGTCTGTCTGTATGTTCCTTATAGAAACAAAAACTACTTGACGGATTTTAACGAAACTTGGTACAATTATTCTTCGTACTCCTGGGCAGGTTATAGGATACTTAGGAATTCCCACGGCCACGGGAATTAGCGGGAAAATCCTTTTGTATGAAAAATCTAAACTGCTTAAGTTAGACGCTTGAAATTTGGCATGCAGGTACCTTAGTAAACTTAAAGCTTAGTTACAACAGGATATTGCAAAATTCTCACGGGAACGGGAGTTAGCGGGAAAAAACATTTGTATGAAAAATCTAAACCGCTTAAGTTAGACGCTTGAAATTTGGCATGCAGGTACCTTAGTAAACTCAAAGCTTAGTTACAACAGGATGTTGCAAAATTCCCACGGGAACGGGAGTTAGCGGGAAAAAACATTTGTATGAAAAAATCTAAACCGCGTAAGATAGATGAAGGGGGTAAAACGGGATCCACGCGTACGAAGTCGCGGGCGGCCGCTAGTTATTTAATATAGGCTAAATTCGACTTCCTAGATTTGTTTACATACTTTTTTAGTTAGTTACTTACATACAACTTAAGTTAATATAAGAGTGTTAAAAAAGAAAAAAGACTCGACTTGAGAACCTCCTCCTTTTTTTGAAGTCGGTTAAAAACAATGTGAATGTGACTTTTTAGAACCTTCAACACTATGCACATAATAGGCGGGATTTGAAACTTTTTAGACATGAATTATTCCTTCCAAAATTGTCGACCCTAGACTCGTAAAAATTTCATTAAGACGTTTTATGTTTTTTCTCAAATATATCACGGAGTTTAAAGCTGATTTTATTAATACAATTAGATTAAATATCAGACTATATCTTGCAATTAAAAATGTTTGCATATATTAAGGTATAATTGAGAAAAAAAATAAAAACAAAAATCACTAAAATCATTTTTCCTAATTAACTGAAGGCGTTTACGAAGCACTTAATACGCTTATTACGTGTAGTTTTAAGAGCTCTATGAAGTATTATAACAATTCTGAATTAAATGTTATTAGTTAACGAGTGAGAATATTTTTGCATAATTTTGAAGTAAAAAAATAGGTAACTTTGAATTTTTATACCGCGAAAACTACGTGGAATTTTCAAACGGGAGTTTTACTATCATGTTTGTATAACTGAGATCTATTCGTTTCATCAAATCAATGAGAATGTCCGTTTATACAGTCCCATAACACACTGTGCGTAGCAATGACAATAACCGGTGCTTTTTGTATGGAGGACAGATATTTGACGTTTGTCAAAGTTAAAGTAAGATGGTGCAACCAAGCCTTAGATATCGGGTGACCTAATAAACAGCAATTATACGGGAAACAAAAGATGACTACGGCGTAGCTCCGTAGCTCGTAGCGGGGTTACGGCGTAGCCGGGGCGCGGTCGGCGACCCCTGGCCGTGAACGGGGGCGGCGCCCGCCCCCGCCCGCCCGCCCGCCGTCAGACACGTGCGCCGCCCTACACCAGCCTGTGTTCAATGCATTTTTGTTTTAACCACTACTGTGTGCGTGTCTCTTTACTCGAAGTTTCCCTAATTAAAACGTCATGAATTTCATCGCCAAAGCTGCAGTCTTCTTTACAACTCGGTGGCGGAATGCTGATAAATTAACTCGGACAAAAACTGAGCTATTTTATGAGTTAGGGTTGGCTCTATAATTTACTTCGCAATTTAATATTTAGAATATATTTCGAATACAAAGTCTTGACTCTATACCTATGAGATTTCTAAATCTACAGTCTACACTACACTATTTAAGAAAAAAAACTTTTATTTACTCTTCTTGTGTAAACTTTTGACTTCCACGTATTATATTTAATTGGCTCTCATGTACTATGAATTGTTTAATAAATAACTCTTGTGGCGGAGTTTTGGGCTGACACTGTGTAGGTTTGTTGTCGACACGAAAAGAAGAAGAATAAATAACTACCTACTTACTTACATAATATTAAGGTAATTGAATCAATTAAAATTAATGATCGCATTAATGTTTTCAGGTAAATTCAACCAGCAGTTTCAGTAAGTCCCTCCTATTACTAATTAGATCTTTATTAAATATTCGGTGTTCATTTAATTTGTGTATTGTAATAGGTAATTCCGTGAAATGAATGCTGCGCCATAAAA
This sequence comes from Ostrinia nubilalis, assembly GCF_963855985.1. Lineage (NCBI taxonomy): Eukaryota > Metazoa > Arthropoda > Insecta > Lepidoptera > Crambidae > Ostrinia > Ostrinia nubilalis. The sequence goes on from NC_087103.1 coordinate 13,621,192, forward strand.
ACGCACACAGTATCAGCATTTCCGCTCAGTCACGCACACTAGGACAGCTGGAAGCCCGCACACAGCCTGCAGAGCACACTAGCAAAGCGCTTTGAGCGGGCCCTGCGCCACACCCCCGCCGGAGCGTATTTACAGGGCGGCACTCACACAAGTGAAACTTACTTGTCGCTGTGTGCATTCACACTTCTCTCCACCCCGCGGTGGTGTGCGTCCGAAATGTATGTTAATGTCGTGCTTCCGCGTCGATCGGTGTCACGCACACAGGGCGGCGCCCGCCCGCCGCTGTGTGCGGGTGCATCGACTCCGCTTCCTGCCCGCCCGGGTAAACGGCCTCTCTGATTTATGTCCGCCACTTTGAAGGTTTGCGTGTTATTGTGACGTTTCGCCCTCATTTGTGTAACTATTTTATTTGCCGCACTACCGTGATTGATCGGCCCCGGTTAAATTAAAAGTATATTAATCCAATCGCAGCGATGGTATGTCAAAATCTGCCGGCTAACGGCCTGTGATTATCTTAAGCTCTAGTAATACGAGGTTTTTGACCAGAGCCTAAAACTAACGGCAGGTCGATAAACTAGACGTTCAGAATTGAGTTCAGGCGTTGTAATGTTTTGGGAGTGGCTATGCACACAATGGATGATCATTATAAGGATATTCATAAAAGTATAATATACTTTTTATTAGAATTTTATGTTCTAATAAAACCCTAATAAAGCCTTTTATTTTCTCTGTATTACAAAAATATACGTTCAGTTGCCACTGTGAAAGATTTCAGGTTTTCAAATATGCGTTCCGCGTTTGCGGTCTATGGTAGTCTACGGATTCATCTCACACTTTAACAAATTGTAGCATGTAGTACTCAACAATAAAATTACAATGGCAGATACAATTTATCTTTACTTTAATCTTGCTTCAAAACTGAATAACTCTGGGTTTACCAGCCTACCTGCATAGTATGTTTGAACTACATACTTCACTAATTATCGCCCGTATTCACAAACGATGCTTGCCTAAATGAAGCAGCAAATCGAACGCACAGCGTTGAATAGAGCTCTGTGATTGGTTCATGTGCTACCCTGTGCGTCCACGCGCACTGTGAGACCTCATAGTAATGTTTGTGAATACGGTCGTACTTATGTGTCTTGAACGGATATTGGGTGGTCCGGGACCACCACCACACAATTCAGGGACCACTGGTCCCTGAATTTGACAGGACGGTGTTGCTACATTCACTTGCTTTTTTTCCCGTCAGGCACGGAAAAGCTTTGCCTTTGTAGTTTTTTTAATCTGTCGCTCTCCCAGTCGAGCCAGTGTTTCTCAAATCATACAGTTTTTGATTACACTGAAATTACAAAATTGTATTCTATTTCCGTCTTGAAATTGAAAAAAGTAAAAAGTCTGAAAGACTATCCTGTGATAAGCATAACAAAACTTATTTTAAAATTCAACTTTTCTATTTCTAAGCACACATTATTACGAGTATGAGTATACAATCAATCTGGAGCACAATCGGGATTTCAAATATCATCGCAAAGCAAAATCATTCAAGCCTCCTTCCTTTTGTTCCTGCTCCTCTTGACCTGGATAGGACTTATACCCACGTCGCATAATATATTTTATTCTTTCTTTATTACGAATCGGTAGAGATTTCAATTACAATTTCATTTCTAAAATAAGTACATGAGCTAGCAAAAATCTTAAACCAGTAAGACAATATCCACTCCTTTCAAAATTGATGTAAACTTCTTGAATACCAATTACCCAAATCACTTATTACTTCTCAAGGGCGTGGCCCATATAATAGTAGAAGAATAAACTGTTCTCGTATGCTGTATTCCGAGAAAAACTGAATGCTTTAGGCAAATTAGAAATTTTGACTTTGTAAAATTTGTAAAGCAAGCAAAAAACGATTTTTATTTATTTATTTATTTAACTGCTTACCAGTAAAATATTTAACCTTTAACCTAACTCTAGATATAATATTAAAAGGACACTTGCAAACCACTTTGGCCAGCTATTAAATACTCGTACTATCAAGCATTAAAAATGTAGAATTTAATGGATAAAGGCAGGTGCACATCAGTTGCGATTGCGATGCTTATCATTTGACATTAAGTGAAACAGGTGGCCGGCATTCCCGTTTCAAATTATCTATTTTTAACTTTATTACACCATCGGCCCTACGGAAGGGCCAAGGTCAAAAAGGACCCTTTTCACGCGTTTGTTTTTCACGCCAAGGGTCGGTCCTCTGCAGTGACGTGACGTCATTGTCGCGTGCAACTTTAATGCACTGCGACCCTTCTGTGTTGACATTGCAGTGGTGTCAATCACCGTCAGCGTTCCCTTCATGCGCGGTGCACATGAATGTTTGATGGACAACTACGTAACTAAATAATACCGAACGTTACAAGCAAAACTACTGAGATATAAATAATGTAATAAATAATTATGAAAAAAAATCATAATCAGTTCGAATCCTGACCGTTTTTGATACACTCACTGCTTCAGAGTTGTTTATGCCAAATTAAATGAGACAAAAGATTGGGTAATAAATTATTACAAAGAAGTCCATTAAAAACAAACACTAATAGAATCCCCTAGTTTAAAGAATTCAAATCCTTGAACAATCATATTGTTTTCCAACAAATATCAAACCGATTTAAGACAAAACTCTGATCAACAAAGAGGAAAGCCTTAAAGTGACGCACAATGGGCAGCCCTGAAAAACTTCGAAACTCTTATATCACCCTGAAAACAGGTTACGTGGCCGATGACAGCATAGTTACGAAAACTGTTGTAATGTTCATACTTTAACCTAATTTTTGGTAAACAAATCTTTGTAAATACAGTCCTTTAGAATACCGGGAAGAAACTAACCTCGCATTTTCACAAACAATTCCCTTACCTACCCTTAATATCAAAATAAGCTTTAGCAACTAAATAATTTTGTTATTTCTATAAAATTACGTAATTTTACCATGCAAATTAGGATTCACACTTACAAACTAATACCTCTACCTAGCTCTTGATCATATCAGGCCTGTTCATCTCCGCGAGTTTACATCGAAAACAAAACACGCACGATGGCCCACCTACAGGATACTATTCGACAAGGCCTCACATACGAGCAAGCATTGACTCACGCACGCGTATTCTTGTGTATGATGGAAAAAAATAAAGAAAATGGTGTACTAAATACTGTGCAGTATTTAACTGTCTAAATAATAATAAAAACACAAAATGTACTTTTTTAAGTTGCCTGAAGACACTGAGAGGTCAGTAAGTGGTTATTATTATTCATGATAATTCATGCTAAATCATGTATTTCCTCCGCCATTTTCCGCAGTTTGGCACCTCACGTCACATCATTTTACCGAAGTCAGCCCTATAGCTTCGGCGCAGTGCCGACTGCCGATCACTGACGTTTGTCAACAAAATGGTGCTTGACTCTTGAGACAGGCTAAATTACACCATATTGTTAATGACATTGAGCATACATTTTTTTAAATACCTTCGCGAAGTAAAACTTCTGTACGTAGTACTTATTATTATTCTGTGGTAAAGGCATCTCAGGTAACTAAGTAACCTTTGAAGAAGGGGCTTCAATCTCTAATATTTTAATTAAATGTTTTTATGGCTTCGATCGTCTGCGGCATGCAGCTAAAATAACGAAATATCAAGTCGACCTGTAAGTGCATGAGGTTGAACATAATTAAGAAAAAATCTTGTCTATAAAATGGCAAAGCTATAATGGTGCCTTCATTTAAAAAGGAAGCCCCTAAAAAGAGTCCCAGATTAAAAATCGACTCGTCTGGCCGCGCGGCGCTCCCTCCATATTAAATATTCAATCCGCCCCGATTGATCCTGTATGTCTGTCTGTATAAGTTTAGGAAGTGTTTAGAGCTTGCCGTAGGGCGATAAATGCTTTGATCCTCATCCTTTGAGTAGAGAATAAACAAAAATGATTGATCCACTGTTATTTTCGAAATTATGTTTGATATTACAATTTGCATCAACTTAACTTTAACCATAACTATACAACGTGTTCCATTTGTTTTCCGGAAATTTTATAGTCCAGTCAATAAAGCATTATAGATGGAAAACTGTAGAACACAATTTCTGACTTCAGGACTTTATTTAGACTAGTTAGGAGGTGAACATAGCAAAAGTCCCCGTCCTTAGCCCTTGAGCCGGCGGGGAGAGGGGGGTTTAAAGGTGCCACTTTTCGGTTTTTCGCTTAATCCTCGGAAACTATGCGTCCTAGTGACATGACTACTATGAACCAAAAAAAGCATATTCAATTTGCTACAGGTAAGACAGTCAACTTTTTTGATAAATTGTATAGTTTTCGCGGCATCTGCTCTAGAAGGTCTGTAAAATTGGAAATTTTATTTTTGTCTTAGATGTTCCCATCAGGAGAAAATCGACTAAATCAACATTGAGCAATCATTCTAGACATGCGGGAGCATGTTAAGCCTAGTTCCAGGGAGGGGACTGCACCGTGCGTATATTTAGACTAACCACTTTGAGCCACTATAGATTCCTCATCACTCAAAAACTACTGTGCATTAACACTTCAAATTTGGCTCATGTGTTGAGACTTGCAAGATAAACATCAGCTTCAAATTTCATAAATATGCCTCAAACGGTTCTTTAGGTATTGACGTCCAAAAATCTACATGTCTAACCTATATACCAAATTCTAACCACTTCCAGATGACCTCGAAGGTTCAAATTTGGCATCCAGAAAGGTAGTTATGTAAATACAAAGGAACAAATAAAAAACCAGTAAATTTTAACATTTCACAGGTGATAGATAGATTTTAGTGTTCTAAATGTCGATTTTTGAACGTCAATACCTAAATAACCGTTTGAGGTATATTTATGAAATTTAAAGCTGATGTATATCTTGCAAGTCTCAATACATGAGCCAAATTTGAAGAGTTAATGCACAGTAGTTTTTGAATGATGAGGAGTCAAAAGTGGCTGCAATTGGTTCGTATAAATATACGTACGGTGCAGTCCCCTCCCTGGAACTAGGCTTAACATGCTCCCGCATGTCTATAGTGTTTGCTCAATGTTGATTTAGTCGATTTTCTCCTGATAGGAACATGTAAGACAAAAATTAAATTTCCAATTTTACAGACCTTCTAGAGCAGATGCCGCAAAAACTATACAAGATATAGAAAAACTTGACGGTCTCGCCTGTAGCAAATTGAATAAGCTTTTTTTGGTTCATAGTAGTCATGTCACTAGGACGCATAGTTTCCGAGGATTAAGCGAAAAACCGAAAAGTGGTACCTTTAAACCCCCCTCTCCCTGCCGGCTCAAGGGCTAAGGGCGGGGACTTTTGCTATGTTCACCACCTAACTAGGCTAAATAAAGTCCCGAGGTCAGAAATTGTGTTCCACGGATTTCTCTCTACACCGTCGTTAAGGCATTCATTGACTGGACTATTAGGGGTATATTCTATAAATAAAAACTAGTTAAAGAGTCTTAGCGGTCATTCTCACGATTAGGCGTTCTCAGCCTAATTACCATATCATTTTTGAAATTTGGCTTAATTGACTTAAACGCATTTAAATATAAAACACCTGTAAAGTACGAATTTAACAATTGTAAAGGCGTCAAAATATTCAAAGCGGTTTCCGCGTAAATGAGACCCAAAAATTTTATGGTCACGGTAATTAGATAAGGCTAATACTTAATGTAACGGTAATTAGAAAAGATATGTAAAATAACAAAAAAACAACATCTTGCATTCATAAATGTGTACACAAATACGTGTGGCTACGTGTTACATTTCAAATAAGAGCATTTAGCTGAATCAGAATCTGAATCATCATCATTTGCTTTAAATGTGGTACAAACGATGGATACAGTTAATGGATCTCAAATGGTCTCACAAATGATATTGGTGTTTTCTTCCTCTTTTTAAATCTATCTGCGATCAACCATCAGCCATTATTAGATGGGATTGAATTTGTAATAATGACAGTTCCACCAGCTCTGCACATCCCATGATTTGTCACCTCGATTCTTTTACAATACGTTTTCAGATTGACGCTATTCGCTTTCTCCTGAGCCTGATTGTAAAGTTCTCAGAATTTAGAAGGGGTGCAGCAAATACATTTCCTCTTTGACGTTTGGTATCACTTCAGTGGACTTTGTAAACCAAGGTGCACAGCTCAAGATTTTTAATACTTTATTTCGAAAACGTTAAAGTATTTCTACATTTGCAAGGCTGGGTCGATGCCATATGTCTACATGGGTCTTAGGATGCATTTGTAATAATTTGTTCTCCAAGCTTCTTCTGCCCATTATCCATTGCATATCACGAAGTTTTTTCTATACATATGTTTTTTCTAGGCAGGTAAGATGCAGTCCATTGTCTGTTCATTTGTTCCCTTTTGTTCTTAATGTGTTCACGCCAGGTAATTACTGTTGGACAATCTCTTCTTAGGGCGAAGGTAATATGGATAGATTTTAATGGTATTATATTAATATTAATTAATGATTTAACATGCTAATATCAATGATATTAATAGTAAAAATAAATATCTGGTACGAGACATGTTTCACGCAGGGGTGACATCTCCTGGCCATCTGGAAGCCTCGATTTCACTCCAGCTAACTTCTTTTTTTGGGGTTACCTTAAGAGTTAAAATATACTCTATAATCCAACAACCATGCAGCAACTGAAGCTTAACATTCGTCATGAAATCGAGGTATCTATTTCGAGGTAACTCTAACGAAAGCTTTCAAAATATTGATGTCAGATTGGAAGAAAAGTCCGTAAAGATGTTATGCGAAAGTCTAGGTATTTTTTCATATTTTATCATTATACTTATTCAATCGTGAGTGCAATTTGTAGGTAATAAATTCATACAACGGTGATTATAAATATATGGTAATTAGTACATGGAAATTATAAAACGATAGTTTTTCTTCAAAATTTCCAAAATCTGCAGGGTATGCAAATTCTGTCTTACTACAATGTACGGAGGTCAAAGTAATGTTTCTATTTAAACTAACAACGTGGATCTACCTTTATAAATCTAGTATAAAAATAAGGACATGGTAATTAGAAAAATTGAAAACCAAAGATATGGTAATTATACTCTTACGCAATTCATCGACGGTTACACCAACGCAATAGACATCCACTTGCTAACAGCTCAAGGCACTAACTAGGGGCTAACGCCGCGCGGGGTAATGATGTGTCAAATACTATTATTTAGGCTAGTATGATCACGAACAGAAAACGTAACGGTAATTAGGACTTTAGCTCGGACAAGCGGTTTTTTAATTATAATTATTTACAGAATGGTTCTATTGAATAGATATTTTGCCAAGCATAAGACAATCTTATAAACTCTTTAAAATGTTGAATGGAGTAATTTAAATCTACACGACATAAAAATTACAGCCACCTTTTAACAGTAAGTCGGTGTGCGGACGCGTCACTGTAATTATAGAACACAGGTTCATGAAATTAATTTAGCCACTTACACTTAAAATAGACGCCTATGATTTTATGCACAACTGGACAGGGTTGTTAAGTAACATATAAAAATACTTGCATGTCTCTACTTTGTCATTTTTAAGGATTTAACAGCCCGGACACGTAAAAACTAGCTAATCTGAGAATGGCCGTTAGGAATATGTGTTTTTAAAAGCATATTTTTGAAGATATTGTGGATTCTAGATTTAGAAGATACCTAGTTGATTTAGATTAAAGTATCATCAATCTAGTTTTTTTTTTCAAAATTATCACCTAGTCTTTTTGTGCAGACTTTTTATTGATAAGTGTATGTAAATTATGAATTATTTCAGTGAAAAATTAAGTTTTTAATCGGAAAATATGGTTGAATTTAACAAAAAATGTAATGCCATTCCATTCTTTGAAGTGGTCTTATTAATACCCTAGAGTTCCAGGAAATCAAAAAGAACACGTTGTAGAATAGATATTTATTTTAATAAATGTGGTCACTATAACATTAACCGGCGTTTTTGGAGATTGACAGACTTTTGACGGTTATTATTAGTTACAGAAAGATGGTGCAACTCAGGGCTAATAGGTTAGTCAATTGATACTTAATTGATTTTACGATTTAGTACATAGGCCCTTTCCACGGCGCTTATACACGTCCCAAATAAAGCTTGCCCTACCACCACTTCGGGAAACATATGGGCTGGTGCTGAGAAGAAGTGGCGGATGAAACTCTGTCACCTTTAACAACAACTCGCAATGAGTAGCAAAATTCATTTAAATTGTTCGTTATTGGTGTAGTCTTTGTATGCGCATGCTTTCGTGGAGGTACGGAGCACTCTGCATTTATGTTGTTTGCTCACAGTCTGCAAGTTCGAGCAGCCTGATTGGGTATGCTAGCGACAATTAGTGAAATAGTCTCATTTTCATTACATTTCATTGGTATTAAGTATTTCTAAAATTGCTGGATGCAGGCCGCTGCCAACCGTGCGATGTGGAAGTCATTGGGGGAGGCCTATGTTCAGCAGTGGACGTCCTGTGGCTGAAATGATGATGATGATGATGATTTCTAAAATTAAGCTCAGATGATTTGATTTTAATCAATGTTACGTTGATTAAATCTCATCTCAGTCTCTATTAGCAGAATCCTTTGCCTGTGTGTATTTCAATTATAATGGCTAACCTCTGTATTGTCTGTTTTAACTAAAATATCGTACGATTTGCTTTTACAATTACAATGCCTATAGTTAATTTTAAACACGTTTAGCTGATATAATCGTCACATGAAAGGACCCAAATAACTATAGCTTTCCACTTCGTAAGTTTTCTTTAATATTATCATGTGTGACAAGTTGAATACAAAGGACCCTCTTTCTCCCTTAGCAAAGAGCCCCTTTAAAGGGATCTTGCAAAGTTTTTGAAAGACATTTCTGTCTCTAAAAAGTTGGTAGAGTTAAAAATACGTGTTATTTTAGTAATTTGATGAAATAATAAAAACAGTAACATGTTTCAAAAGCTGTTAGAATGATTATCCCAATAATCTCAAAATTCATGAACTTTCAATACTACAAGTTCTAAGTAGGTAATCAATAAATAAACCCGTATTCACGAACGATGCTTGCTTAAGTGAAGCAGCAAATCGAACGCACAGCGTTGAATAGAGCTCTATGATTGGTTCTTGTGTCACCATGTGCGTCCACACGCACTGTGAGACCTCATAGTAATGTTTGTGAATACGGGCGTAATTATTTTAAATGTAGTAAAATTCAAGTTTAAAGGCTACAGTAGTTCCAAATACAAACAGAACGCCTACCTTCAATTTAACTAACCAAACAGTGGGTCCACAAAAGGGCAAGACTAGCCTGTGGGAACCCCAGTACCAGGAGTGCAGGACGCAAAAACAGATTCCCCATTACGTGAGTCAGCCCAGACGCGACGTCAATATTTACACTGCACACAGCACTCGCTCTGTGCCCACTACGAAGTAAACTATAACTTTGGAAATATACTGAAGAAAAGTACTTACTTTGGTATACCTGATTAGATATCAGATATTTTGTTAAGTATAATAAAGGGATCTTTGGCACTAATTTTGACGCATAGTGCACCAATTTATAATACATTATAATAACTAATCTGTAGAAGGACTACATAAAACCTAACTTAGGTGTTTTTTATTTAATCTGGCATTAATGACCGTGAAAACTCGGAAAAATTACCAGGAGCGCAGATCATAAAGGTCCAATATTATGTAGTTAACGAGATGACATTATTATTTATACCCCGAATCCGGATACACGACAGAATAGTATACGAGTATGAAGTCGTAGTCACATTTGAATTAGGTAAGTTAGCGTTAGCTAATTAAAATTTATCATTCGTGTAGCATCCACTGGACCACCGGCACGGCGAGTCGAAATTGCAATCTATCGGTTACCAAAGGGCCGATAACTCAGCCTCGCTGCCTTCCGCAAACATTCCCCCGTGAAAACCAATACTCCGCTCTTATGAGCGCCTGGTCCCCGCGGCGCAGTGCGTACTGCGTATGCAGATTTTTAACGCCCGCCAAACATTACTATGAGGTCTCACAGTGCGCGTGGATACACAGGGTCACACACGAAACAATCACAGAGCTGTATTCAACGCTGTGCGTTCGATTTGCTGCTTCACTTAAGCAAATATCGTGTGGTTCGCTTAATGCTTTAGATTTTTTTAAAAATTCAAATTCAAATTCAATAATTTATTTGCTAGAAATGCGAGAAGGTACGATTTTAATCACAAATAGTGACGTTTTAAAAACGTCATGTATGAAAATATTAGTGAGCCCCACTTGATTTACTGGTTCTTTGTGCACGTGTAGGATCTAGCATATCTAGGATCTTAAGCTGAGTTACACTTAAACCGTAACTATTTAACGTTAACCGGTGTTTTTGTATGGAGATTGACAGACTTTTGACGTTTGTTATAATAGTTGAAAGCAAGATGGTGCAAGCAACGCAAGCATAAAATGATTCCATTTAGTAGATTCAGCGTAGTATGATTTTAAACAACAGTAAACTCAATGAATTGCATATTTTTTGTTTTATTCTCTAGAAAATTCTGCCCAATAGACACTACCAGGGTCGCCATTTGTTTACATAACTTTTTACCCCCAATGTTCAGTAACATCGAGCTGTGTAACACCGAATCTAACTTCGATCGCGAGACCGATACCCATGGTAATGTTACACTATAAACTTTACGGGCCGATTGATCAATAGCCGAGCCACGACACCGTACCAACACGCACTGGTCGATAGTAATGAGTCAACGAACTTTCAATTTGGGTGAAAGAGTTTTTTCCCCATTCTAATTGCATTTTTACCGGTTAAAAATCGATCAAACAGGTTAGAACTTACCCTGGAACTAACCCTCGGCCCTTATTACGTTTAAGTGTACTATAATTTTAGCCACACTTAAAAGAGGGTACTATCTAGTTAATTTAAGTGTTTATTCAGTTTCAGTAGATCTCGACATCCTCTTAGACAGCTTAAATAATATAAGAGCTCTAAGCCAGATTGCGATGGCTGGAGGAAAATAATATTGATGCTAATATCAACTTTAGTTAGACTGTAATCTCTCGATGGCTTCTAGAGAATGAGAAGTTTTGAGATTTTCTTCTGAAATAATTAAGTTAATTAAGCTGGAATTGTTAGCATACCTGTGTATAACTAATCATTCCAAAGATAAACAAAATGTAATTGAGACTACGTATCAAAACACTGCATAAGTATGCTGCTTATGTATTACGAAGGATAACTTGAAATAAAATTACATGTCCATAAGTAGGTACACATGGACTTTTTAATGGTATGTCCTAAACTGAGAATCGAACCTAAGATTTCCAGGTTCCGGGGAGAAAGAGTTCTCATCCCGCTAACTAACAAAGATTCGAACTTGGCCATGCAGTTAAGATCCAGCGTGATTCTAGGTTCCTGTCAACATGTAAATTGTAGACAAAGAGTTTCCAAATTAAGTAAATAAACATCCTCCATCCATGATTCTTCAACGATCTCCAGACCGACTTACGTTTATAGTGGTCTAATACTTGACTTACTTGACTTAAGATCCTATGTCCCCTAGATGGGGCAGAGGACGTCCACAAACAGTCCTCCATCGCGTTCGGTCTTGAGCTTCGCGTTTGATCTCGCTCCAAGTCTTGCCGATCTTCTTCACCTAATACACAATACTAGATTTTATTTCATTCCAAGTTAAGCCGTCGTATTAGCTAATACGTGGTCTCCATTCATTCTTTCTGCCCTACAAATTGTGGTGCGTGCAAAGTTCTATGCGAAGCGTCCAGTCCCACCATAATTATTTAGGTCACGCGTAAGCCCTACCCGCTAGGGTCATATGCATACAGGATGAGGTCTTTTTTCTGTAGTAGTCAAAAGTTTTAACCGCCAGTTTGCACTTACGTAAATATGAAGGCACCTTACTTTTAGTCGTTTGAAACCACTTTGAAACAGATCACCCGTTTCATTATACAAAATTTAAAACAAAAAATCTTAACCTGATTGAAAAAATATGAACCAAATAACCAATTAGCAAACATTATTATAAAGTCAATCTACTAATACTTACTCCAACAAATAAAAAATAAAAAATAGTAGAGCTACTCTTAAAATTTTCACCCTATACATAAACGATGTCCTGGAACTTTGCATACCGCAATCCAACGCCATTTGTTATGCTGATGATACTGTCCTTATTTTCCACGGGAAGGACTGGAATGACACCATGGGGGCTGCTGAGACTGGGATGAGCATCCTGTCCAACTGGCTCGACAACAACCTCCTGACTCTTAACGTCAAAAAAACCAACTTTATTATGTTCCAAATTAACCGCGTTAATATCCCGGACAATACATCGATGAAGATCCATAGCATTGATTGCCATGCTTCTATGTCACCTACGAATGACTGCAACTGCAGTAGGATTGACAGAGTAGAGTCTGCTAGGTACCTTGGCATAATTATTGATCAACAATTGAAGTTCAAAGAACAGATTGCGCTGCTCTCTAAAAGGACACGAAAGTATATATACTTGATGAAACTACTACGAAGTTGCGCACCTATGGACATTAGTAGAATGGTATATGTATCACTCTGCCAATCTCTGTTGCAGTACTGTGTTGGCATTTGGGGTTGTGCTGCTAAGACCATCATGATCGAACTTGAGCGGGCTCAGAGGGCTGTTCTGAAGGTGTTACTTGGCAAACCACGAAGATTCCCCACAGACGAGCTATATGTAGAGGCCAAAGTCCTTAGCGTCCGGCAACTTTATGTCCTGGGAGCACTTACGAATGCGTATAAAAGCAAGTCCATTCACCTGTATAAGAGCAGGAATAATACTTACCGTTTACCCACTCCCATGATCAGAACTACTTTTGGACGTCGTTTTAGTCGATTTCTCCATGCACACATATTTAATAAAGTTAGCAAAATCATCACAATACCCGAAACGCTATTCGAAGCCAAAATTAAGTTCAAGAGATGGATAGGTGAATTAACTTACTCAGAAACCGAAAATCTTTTAATTAATTAGAACTTTTTAGGAACCACAGACAAAAAAAAACAAACACATAAACACACAATATGCTGGTGTTCTAATGTTACGCACTGTTTTATTTTATTTATTTTTGGTTTATTCTTTCCCTTTTCCTTTTTTTTTTTGTTTATATAGACTGTTTCACTACACTTAGGTATAGCTGAACTGTACCGCGCTGTGCCAGTCACTTTAATTTTGCAAACTGCACTGTTTGGGCCACCAAGATACAGGCTATGCCTAGTTTGGGGCCCACTGTTATTGATATACATCTTGCTCTTTTTTCTTACTGTTATTGTTAACACATCTTGCCTTTATTATTTTGTAATGCAAAATGTAACCTGTGCCTATTTAAATAAATACTTTTTTCATTTTTCATTTTCATTTTCAAAATGTCCGGAGTTAATTTCAAATAGAAATGAAACATTTAAAATATTCCTAAGTATGTTAAAAGAACTTATGTTTATTCTGAACGGTGACCAAATATTTTTTGTAATAATTTCTTCTAACAAAATAAATCATTCATAACATGGATTTCTTTTATCCGTGTATTTGGATATAGGGGACGGCAAAGTCCTCGACCTCGATACCGCGCCTCGATGGCATGCCACCTTAAGTGTGGGAGTTCTATATAATCACAGGAAAAAATACATGTCACTACGTCTGTTCATGACATATTTATTATGATAAAATAAAACGTCTCTATCACTAAGTTAAACCATGCATTGCCATGACAACGATTAGTAGCGACATCTTTTTTACTTTTACAAAATATTAGAGTCAATAAAAACATTGAATATGGGTCGTAGTAATTTCTTGAACTGTATTTATTATATTTTTAAGTTAAAAAAGAATTCCACGAATATCACCTGCCCAAAATATCGATAGGCGCTCTAAGTGGAATAGGCCAGGTGCTATTCGTGCAGGTACTATTTAGATGGGTGTAATACGTCACAATTTTAGGCTGAGTCTTTTAAATTATATTGTCCTTTTGTCGTAGTAACAGGATGTATACGGCCTGAGTGTTGTGCCCACATGCATACCCCATGCCACTTGCTAATACAATTGAGCACAGGACACCTGCCGCCCACCGCGATGCCTCAGTGCCAATGCCTTTTGCGCACCTTGTAGCATACATGTACACATGAGATCTTTGCAACTGTAAGTCAAAACAAAAAGAGATGACAAGTCGAGCATTGCCCACTGTCTATAGAACCATAACCTTTCAATTGTATCAAATCGTCAAATAAATAATAGAGTCGTAAAAAGATTGACGCTTAATGCAAAGTTTAACTAAACAGGTACTTACTTACCTAATTACGTGGTATGTCGACGACTTTGAGCGGAACATAGTGACTCTGTAACATATCACCATTGATTCACAATAACAATTTTTGTATTTGTATTTTACTTGTTATTACATCTGCAATATTTAGTGGTCTATGTGTATTTCCACCAAAATATATTTTTACAACTCAAAAAAATATCTTAGAATCTTGATTATTAAATTTAATTTTTACTTTTTGCGTTATACAACCCTTAAAAATTCTATTACCTACTTCACGATTAAAAAAAGGTATTATTTTATTAGAGATATATTTAAATTTATATTATACGTTTGTATAGTTGTTTTGCCGCATCAATGGGGTTATATCACAGGCACCTGGGGCACCCTCAGGGTGCGACCATGGGGCTATGACCTAGTTTCGGCTCACCGGGCTGCACCATCGATCCATGGGGTGTCCGCCCCTTGAGCCATGGAGCCCCTAGCTCATTTTTGCCCTATTTCTGTATTTATAATCTCAAGGCGGTTTGGTTTTATAGTCAAACGTATCTGACGGTAATAAAATTATGAATATTGCATTGTAATAAATAATTTCTCCATAACGAAGAAGCAGGTTGTAGATAATGTCAACTCGGCTGACGTCATCACTTAAAAATATTATTAACTTAATTTATAGTAGAGTTATTGTTACAATCTTAATTCGATTCTTATTGGCGGTTGTCTTTATTAATACATAGTATACTCTTACTCGTAGTATATTAGTCCAGGAAATATAGGTAAGTACTTAAGTACAAAAGTACCTAACAGTAACTAAATAATCTCCGTGATCCGCCACATATCAATTTCTTATATGATCCTTATTTTTCCTGGATAATTTAATAAGTAAGTCATCATAAAGCTATGTAACAAAATTTTTATTGGTGTAATATTTCCATGAACTCTACCCTCTACCATGCAATCCCGGAAACGCGACACCTCTTCTTGACTTAAACATTTACCCCTAGATGGCGCTGTACAAAGTTAAATCGCGATATAAAGTGCTTGAAGCATTTGTGGCTACCTACTAGCTACTACTGTGACGTACTGAAACTATTTTTAAATATCTAATACAAGTTAGGAGCTGTACAGAAACTATTTAAGTACCATCATTACAAAAGAATTATACTTAAACTTAATGTAGATGTATTATTAGTTATTACTTAGCTACGGGTTATTCCAACCCTTAAAATTACATCCTGTGGCCGATATCGACAGTTATCATTACTGCTAACTGCCGCCAGGTGGCGCTGCCAACAGCCGCGTCACAATGGCGGGACGCCGGCGCAATGGCCTTGACAGCCCGAGTGTATTTACACCTGATTCGTTTATAGGTTTACAATACTTAATCACAGGTCTGCAGGTTAGTAGCCTCTACTTATGTGAAGGGATCAAGGTGAGATTATCGTAAATTCACAAGCGATTGGAAGCGTGCAGAGTAGGTATTAACGATCACAATTTAAGCGATTTCTTCCAGGCAACCTGAGAAGAGGGCAAAATTGATCATCCAACCAAACTCTATCTTAATAAGTCATACCTACTTTCATGCAACTATAAATAATTAGGTTAACAGTAGGTTATTTTACTGACATGACAACAAACGAAACAGCAGTATCATAATGTAATCCGGTAAGGTCCGGTATTTACATGAAAACGACCGCACCCGATGAGATTAACCTATAAAATAAACATCAACTTGATGGATGTAATTTACTTCAGAAGAACTTTTCTCGTTTACAATAGTTATTAAAAACAACTTGCCATTTCAACGGCACACGAATCCTCGCATTATTATAATTTGCAAATTACCTGCTCTCAAAGCATGCCACAGCAATAAATAAATAAATAAACCTTTATGTCTTTGACCTCGCTGCGCGGTAAACAAAATAAAGTGGACACGCGGGCGCAATTATTACAGAGCTAAGGTGCGCGAGCAGCTGACGGAGCACCTGCCGCCATCTTTAACATTTCTTTAAGTTTTTTTCGCCTGCCAAGTTATTGGCCTATTTTTTATGGCGCAAGCTGTGGAAACAGCTGACGGGGGCCTTTGTTAGCGAGCCTTGACTGGCGAGGCACAGGACCTCGAGGCGATTTCTAGGATAATAAGGACGTGCAGCTGCCGTCTTGGATCAAAGGTTCGGGGCCAGGTGTGGGCGCCACGTGTAGGTATCAGTTTTTTGTGTTTATTCGGCGGTGTCCGCATCAAATGTGTTGCCCGACCGATACTCTGATATGCTTCCTACCTTTCCCCTAAAGCCTTTCGTATCCAACTTAAGAAACAGTTAAAAAATACTAAGAGCCGTCTTTGCTAGAAAGTTGAAAGCCAAGCAAAGACTTACTACCTACTTACTTATGTGCCCGACCACAGGGACATCATTAATCAATCAAGTTACATACTTGCCTATAACTCTGTAAATAAGTTAACTTACTATCTTAATTAGAATGCATTCCAGACGAGAAACCTCTTTCAATCTTTTAAAGAACATAACAATAATTTTCATTCTTCTTAATGTTTTTAAAATTATGTATTCAAGTTCGACTGTATGTGTGGCATCTGCATCAAGGTAATAATTGTGCATACCGACATCATTTATGACGCGATGATGTAAGAAACACAATAATAGCACAAAGAGTGTCCGGTTCAATTCCTTGATTGGACATTTTAATTTAAAAAGTTTTGTAACAGTAAAACTCAAATTAATGTAGTCTGTGCTAAGTCATCAGTTCCCAGCCATTTAAAATAGGCATAATGCCACTAGTGTTGATTTCATTTAGGTACAGTCATAGATTAAGGCTTTATTAATCTAAGGGTACAGTCAGTGTCATGGTTCGTGACACCCAAAGTAACCAATAAGTTCGCAACACTCTTCTTTGTTACAATGAGGGCTATCGTTTAAGCGCTCATTAAGTTAGCGCCACTGTAGAGTAAGGTCCTGTCACTTGCTAGTAGCGAAGACAGTGGCACCAACTGGTGAGCGCGAAAGTGGTAGGAGGACTATCGCATTTGCACTCATCAAGATGGCGCCACTGTAGAGTAGGGTCCTGTCAATCGCCAGGGGTGCCAACTGTTAAGTATAAAAACGATAAGGTTGTGTTATCAACTTTTTTCCACTTTAGATGTCACGAACTATTTGACACCACTATTTGTACCTACTAGATAAAATTGTTAATAAGAATAAGAAAAGTGATATTCACCAAATTAACACTAGAAATAAAAATAAATTGGCTATACCCGCTTTTAGACTTAATAAAGTGTTTGCCACTTTTATGGGACAAGGTATCCATTTTTATAACAAAGTCCCTGATAAATATAAAGAGCTACCGTATAATAAATTTAAAGGTATAGTTAAAGATCACATGCTTAAAAAAGCCTATTATACAACTCGAGATTTTCTTAATGATAAGTCATTCTGGGAGTAGGATTATGGTCCTCTCATGCTCGCACTAAAAAGAATTAAAATGAAAAGTAATATTGTATAAACTAATAATAATTTCTCAAATGTTATAGTGTCATGCTTCTCAATCTGGACTGTTACTTAGCTTTATTATTAGTTTTTTTTTTTAAAGAGATAACTTGGCATTGTCATTCTCACTAAAATGTCTCTGGGGTGGTGGCGTAGTGAGGCGGGTCGTTACATTCCCTCTAATATGGTCGAGTGAAGCGATGGCTGGTTCACTCGTCATGTCTGTGAACAGGCGCTGCTTTCGGGGACTGGTCAATCCAAGTTATTCAAATTGATGTATGCGAGTCATTTCTACTAGTACCTTAATATGTAAGTCTAGATATTAGCACGTCACTACCTTGTTTAATATACCACGCAATCTTGTATACCCATTCTTATGATACACCATACAAGAATGCATGGTAAATTCAGTGAACTGCTCCTGAATCGAATGTACCTACTACTACTATTTCTATTTATTTATATTAACCGGCAGACAGTGGTGACTGAGTTTGTTGCGGCGCTTCTTCTCAGCACTTGCCAAATGTTGGTCTCGAAGCGCTGGTAGGGTAAAAAGATTATGAGACATGTAGAGGCTCCTTAAGAGCATATGACGATTTGTAAGAACTATTTATTAGTCTAAACAAATAAAGAAATTTTGACTTTGACTTTGACTTTGAATACCTAATTTGTCTTTTTATTTAAAAATGTTTCAATAGCCTTTCTTACGTGAACGTCAGAATGGCGGGTGTATGATCACAGAAATGAATAAAATAAATATGATTAATTAATACCTGAGGTGTACCTTGGTGTACCTTTAGTTATTTATTTTGTACTTCTCTAAGATGGGAGCAATTACGATTGCAAAATGAGCCGCCAACCTGATATCAGGTTGGCGGGTGTATGCTGAAATTGGACGAAACAGGTAAGTTATGGTATTTAATTATTTATCATTATTTAGTACCTGAGATGTACCTCACAAATATATTAATACGAACCAAATGCGATGAATAATTAACGAGAAAATCGATACGAAAAATTTGATATCCACCATTTTCTTGATGGCCACCATTTTTTATAAGAAGTTAGAAAGTCGACACCGACACAGATAATACATACCATAGTATTTTTATTTTTTTAAAGGGGAACTATAATATTTTCTGTGAACAAAATTTATATTTTTGTCATCAAGTTGTATCACCAAATAATTAGATCTATCGTCACGAAATATTTTCGTTCTCAGATAAACAAATGTGTTCCTAGGTATGAATCACCATTAATGTTAATATACAACGTGTCCCAAAATTCAAGGATAAGCCGGCGCCGCAGGATGAACATAGTCATGACTACTTTAGGAAAAATAAGAAAAAAAATCTATCTCAATTATTTTTTAAGTTACACAATAAATAATGAAATTCGTCGAAAATTGACACCCCTTATGATATTTTACATTACCACGACTACAATTTTTCAAATACTTCTGTTTTTTTGTTTGTATCGGCAACTTAAGTAGTGCTGCTGTCCACTCCAATTCTTAAAACCCCCAGAATCCTTGCATTTTTTACACAAAAGTTAATCAAAATATGATATTTCCTTAAAATTTTGAACGAGTTTTACGTTCACTCCACTTTGACTCGTCGTTTTGTAAAAAAACAGTATGAACACTACTGCGGCAAGTTTTTTATAAAGTTGACGCAACTATCCAAGATTCCAAAATGGTATAATACTCTAAGAAAACTAGTCGCAAAAAAGATATGCGTACCATTTTTACAAGCACTTCGCTCGTTAGTAGTATGGGATAAATCTTGCAACTAAATTTAAAACCAGTTCTCCTCAACCAATTGAGCTGAAATTTGGTATACTTATGTAAGTACGATGACAATGCAATATTATGGTATCATTGAGCTGGATGGAGTCTGGAGGTGGCCATAGGAACTTCTAAATGAAACGGCGAAATTGCATCTAGTTTAGGTTCGTTAGATTTGTCTTTTCAAGCACTTGGGCTATGAGATTGAGAAACAACTAAAAAGTTTAAAATAAAGTTATAATCGCGCATGGACTTTATTCCTCTTTTTTTCTGTTTGCGCTACAAACTTTCGAAATTATTTGAACATTGCATACAATTACTTTTATCGTTAAATTCTTTCGTAAAATTTCGCATGAATGCTTGTTTTTAAAAAAGTTTTTTTTTTATTATAACTTTATTTTACACTTTTTAGTTGTTTCTCAATCTCATGGTCCAAGTGCTCGGGAAGTCAAAATCCAACGAACCCAAACTCGATAATCTTCCGCCATTTCGATTAGGAGTTCCTTTGGCCAGCTCCTGGCCACCTCTTGACTTCATCATCAGGACCCTGGACATCATCTAGCACTAAAGTGCTTGAAAAGATATCCAACGAACCCCAAACTAGATGCGATTCCGCCGTTTCGTTTAGAAGTTCCTATGGCCACCTCCAGACTCCATCTAGCTCAATGATACCATAATATTGCAATATCATCGTACTTACATAAGTATACCAAATTTCAGCTCAATTGGTTGAGGAGAACTGGTTTTAAATTTAATTGCAAGATTTATCCCATACTACTTAACAAGCGAAGTGCTTGTAAAAATGGTACGCATATCTTTTTTGCGACTAGTTTTCTTAGAGTATTATACCATTTTGGAATCTTGGATAGTTGCGTCAACTTTATAAAAAACTTGCCGCAGTAGTGTTCATACTGTTTTTTTACAAAACGACGAGTCAAAGTGGAGTGAACGTAAAAATCGTTCAAAATTTTAAGGAAATATCATATTTTGATTAACTTTTGTGTAAAAAATGCAAGGATTCTGGGGGTTTTAAGAATTGGAGTGGACAGCAGCACTACTTAAGTTGCCGATACAAACAAAAAAACAGAAGTATTTGAAAAATTGTAGTCGTGGTAATGTAAAATATCATAAGGGGTGTCAATTTTCGACGAATTTCATTATTTATTGTGTAACTTAAAAAATAATTGAGATAGATTTTTTTTCTTATTTTTCCTAAAGTAGTCATGACTATGTCCACCCTGCGGCGCCGGCTTATCCTTGAATTTTGGGACACGTTGTATGTGTAAAATAAAAGATGGATCACCAAATAAATTGTAGTGCATTGATTGAATATAAACATCGTTCTCATTATAATAGTTTTAATTACTTAAATAATAGCTTTGTCCTCGAAATGGTAGATCTGTCACCAAATAAATCGATTTTCGATCCCAAACAGCGATTCCCTTTAATTTGTTATTTTGTCACCAATACAATGGTAACATTTTATTTCAATGTTGATTATTACGAGAATATTTCACGTAAACTATGTGTTTTATTTACTATCCTGCTAGAAATTTCATCTAAATACTGCTTTTACCTGTGGGAATTAAGGTCCTTGGGGGAGGCATTATATGCCCAGTAAAGTAGTAGGTAGACTGTTTTCGTTGAAATGATGATGATGATGATAACTCCTAATTTTAGTGAAACTTTTTGAAATTTTCTAGCGACAAAAATATGATTTATTGGTGATCACTTTAAATTATTTTGCTTCAATACTTATTAGGACAAACCTATTAAAATACATTCAAAAATATTAATTTGGTACTAGACCCTATATTATCTCCATGATTTTAGGTGTTTTTTCGTGGAACTGATTTTATATTGTTTGGTGACTAGATTTTGGTGACAAATCTATTATTTTGGGGACAAACTGTATTATTAAGGAAACAGAAAACGACTTTAATTGGTAACAGCTTAAATCATACCCTTTTAAAGTCTGTTTTTTATGACACGCACACTTGTGAATTTGCCAATACCATTAACTTGCTACTAGACGAAAAGAAGAAGAGAATAAAATTAGAAGAAGAAGACGTCGTCCACGTTGGACAACCTTATTTATGACATTTACAGGAGGGCGCTGCTATCAATACTTTTTGATTTTAGCAAATTAATGGTATTGGCAAATTCACAAGTGTGCGTCATAAAAAACAGACTTTAAAAATACTTCGGTATTTATTATCTGTGTCGGTATCAACTTTCTAACTTCTTTTAAAAAATGGTGGCCATCAAGAAAATGGTGGATATCAAATTTTTCGTATCGATTTTCTCGTTAATTATTCATCGCATTTGGTTCGTATTCATATATTTGTGAGGTACATCTCAGGTACTAAATAATGATAAATAATTAAATACCATAACTTACCTGTTTCGTCCAATTTCAGCATACACCCGCCAACCTGATATCAGGTTGGCGGCTCATTTTGCAATCGTAATTGCTCCCATCTTAGAGAAGTACAAAATAAATAACTAAAGGTACACCAAGGTACACCTCAGGTATTAATTAATCATATTTATTTTATTCATTTCTGTGATCATACACCCGCCATTCTGACGTTCACTTTCTTACGAAGTTATGTGACCGGAAAGAGCACGATTATTTTATGAAAGTTGCACTTACAGCAATGATTGTTGAAAGGTTGTGCCTAAGTGAGCCAGAGAATGGAAGGCACGGGCACACACCTCGCTATTCGCAAGGCAGGTGCCGGTGGGCCGTTCAACCAACCGCAGCAGGTGGTCTTTGCATGTGTCGCTTTAAAAAATATAAAAAACTGGCAGGAATTTAGAGGCTGTCGTGGGAACCGTTGAGCCTACCCTTAGATGCCTCCTATTGCTTGCACGACTCTATCGACAGTCATTCGTTTCCCAAATTAATTGTTTAAAAACACGTTTTGGTTCCTAGTTTGATAATTTCAGGCTTAAATCCGATAAGAAAAACTATTTTGAGTAGTGTAGACGCACATTAATCGACTAATAGAGCTCTAAACTGAAATAAAATCAGTTTATAAACACTAGCACGTCTCATAAGCTATCCTCTGAGTGAAGCCGAGACATTGGCGTATCTAGGGTTCTTTTTCAGGTGGTGGGGCGTCTTTCAACTCTCAACGTGTTTCATATTGGATTTGCTTCTCTTACATAAGTAGATAGCCAAGGGGCTCTACGATAACTACGAGTTACCATATGACAGTTCATCATGGATTTTCTTTTTGCATAAGTTACTAATCGCTAAAAAGAACTCTGCAATATCCTTTTTCTGTAATTTAAGGCCCCCTTTCATCCTTAACAGGACAACAGTAGGTTAATTAAAGATGACCCTGCTAAGCCATTCCCTGATGTGATATGCTTAGATCACGGTCTCGACGAGGCTCGCCGGGGGCATAATGTAGGTACCTGACGACGCCGCGGTGGCCGGCGCGTGTCTGCGCATCTGCGCCTGCGCCTAATTGACCGCGGCCCGTTCCACAGCGCCTCACTCTTGGCGTTACCGCTTATTTTTTATAAACGATTTTTCGATAATTTAATGATATAGATTTAATGTAACTTTGGCCCAGAACAGACGGTGAAACGCAACTGCAACGAAACTGCAACTGCTAGTTACTTTTGAGTTGCATCTAAGTTTCTGCCATAGCGTCCGTTGAGAGACCACACATGACGCGACCAGTTTGAAAGTTTCAGTTTCATTCATCAGAATCATCAGAAAGTTGCAGTTTCGTCGCAGTTGCGTTTCACCGTCTGTTCTGGGCCTTAGTCTTCGATTTCGGTTTGAGGTATTTCGTCATACATCTACTTGCTTATAAATATACCGCGATCACAAAATCGAATCCGTTACATGCTTCATCATCTAGCCAAAATTCGAGGATATATGAATAAAGGAATTGTAAGTTTGTGTATGAAATAAAATAAATGAGCCGTAGATATCTTTCATAGCTTCATTTATTGTTATTTTTCACATAACTTTTAATTCAACTTTATCGTTACAATTTCAATAGTTCATTATGCCTAGGCTTCGATAATAATAAATACCTAAGTACCTACCTAACATCCTTCCAACAAAGGATGATGGGCATATTGGGCGTTAAACCAACAGAAACAAAAAGTGTACTAAATTAAAGCTTAATACTAGTACTTCATTTCATAGTATGACAACAATCCTGAAATACGCGGGGATACGGAGATAGAGGTCATTGAATATGCAAAGTTTCCATAGTATTTACATCACATTAGGGTAATAAAAATAATATTAGGTTAATTAGATTGCTTGTATCGATCATATTGATAGTACTGTATCATATCTTACTATCGATTCTATCGATTAAGTATGTATACCGAATAAATCATAATCGATTATTCGATTGCAATAATCGATTATATTGCTGAAAATAAAGAATCGAATTAACAATCAAAATATGATAGTGATGGTGGTAATCAATAAAATAGATTAATCGAATTGTTGATCGATAAATCTTTATTTGGCAATATCGTTTAATAATCGATCCGTGATCGATTATGCGACAACACTACAGCTTAACTGATAGAAATCCCATTGGAACATGACTGTGTTCATGACATTTCTCCAAATTGTACCTAGGTGTGGTCCTACGCACATAATGTAGAACGTGGTATATTATTGTATACCATTTGTTGGCCACACTCCTGAACTGTTGGACATAATAATTGATAAATAACTTAATGTATAATAAATGTAGATAATATATTCATTAATCATATTTTTTGTTTGCGCAATAAAGCACCTATTACTATTATACATTATGTCAATTTTCAAGCAAACCCGGGAGTTGTTGGTAGTTATTTATATGAAAACATATTTCTGATACAAAGTCCTAACAAATAATAGTAGTTACATTTCTGTTGGTTTTACGCCCAGCTTCCATAGAAAAGTGCCCATCATCCTTAGTACTAATGAGTGTATAAAGGTTGTACAAAAATATAACAACAATTTCTATTGGTCTTTATGGAGTAAAACCTATTAAATTATGAATTCAAATTCTACCTTAACATTTAAGAGTTCATCAGTCTTATTTATAAATAGACCAAGTCAGTCTTAAAAAGTTAAATAATTTGAAATGCATAAAAAACGGACAACAAATACAAAATTAAATCCTATTCCTACTCAGTTGGTCTCACGGTAAATGTTTCGTTTATTGTAATAATTTTCTTCGTTTATTACCTACGAGTGTTATTAGCCTGTAAAATGTTCTGAACTGCAACATTTACACTTATTACTTGCACAAAAAGACATAGTAAACCCATGGCTGCGCCGACTCATGGCATTGGAACGCTGCGCGCGCGTCGACTTACTGCGGACAGCCGGACACTCAAATTATCCTTCGCGCTATTTTCTTTCTGTGCAAAATAATACACATGCGTTATTATAATGTTCGTGCAGTTGACTGACAACACATACCTTTACTCCATGCACACTATTGCATGACAAATGGGTAACGCAAAATTTTGTAGAGCAAGCCTTTCGATACAGAATAGTTCTTTTTTTTAACGAACAATTTGGTGATTTTGGGCACATATCTGGTACCCCTCTTAATGGTAGACAGTTTCTTGTCCATATCATAGACTAATTTGCTTGCAAGTTTCAGGGACTATTGTCGCAGTTATAAATTCTTATTTTGACGCGGCGCGAAATTCCCTGCACACATCATTTCATTTTTATCAGAAACCTTACCTGTGCCGAAACTGATAATTTTATGCCCGTTTTCACCATCAATCCCTAATTTTTAAGTGACCCCTATAAAAGTGTAAAAAATAACAGGAATTTTGTTTACATAGGGGTACTTAAAAATTAGGGATTGATGGTGAAAACGGGCATTAGGCTATCATCGTAACAGTAAGCCCACCAATACAAATTAGCAACAGTTGAATCTACCTAGCATATCAAGCAAGTTAAGAGGTCGCACTTTGCCATGGGTCAACGATTAATGCGAACGCGCGACGAAGTTTGCAAGAGCAGCACTAAACCTTGGGGAATCGTATTATGGGTTATGTTGAAGCTCGGAGCGTGTCGAATCAGAAACTCATCTCGAAAAGCATTAACGTCCTATCTGTTTATATTATAATACATCCGTAGTCATAAAAACCGTCAACGTCCTTTTTCTTTGTGTGAACTGATGATAGGCGATTTCTTTTTGGTATACTTATTGTATTTGCGAAGAACTATTTTGTATCGGCACAAGACTCATCCAGAAACACGATGTCTTGCCTTTCTTGAACCAGTTAAAATTTTCGCGCAGATAGGTTACTTGTGCATTTTTACCAAAACAGCGCAACAGACTCAGAGAAAGTAGGTAGGTACCTATCTACGTAGTCACTTCTCAAAAACTAAGGAACTTAACATCTAAAGTAAATAATAGGTATTTTTTAAAGAAAACGTATTTTTTCCATACTTTTTTTAATGTCACCTAAAAAGACAGGCACAATATTGCACATAGGGTCTTTTTCACCACAGCTGTTGTATGTAAATATTTATTTGGTACGTTAAATATCGATTATAAATATTGTACATAATAATTTTTCACTAACTTTTATTTACCTATCTATAGTTAATGGAATTGGCAAACCGTAGGCTTAGGCTTAGGTCCTGGTTTAATTTAATAATGTAAGAGTATGTAAGTATATTATCCCTATCCGTTATGTATTGTGCTTTTACATTTTATTTACAGAAAATCTTCAAATCGAACGGCACTTTTATTTGATCTAGACATTACACTACTTATACCTATCCATTACATTTTACCCGTTTTAATTGTATTGTTAAACACAAGAGAGATATAGTAGATCCAATTTCAGTGTCCGAAAAACGACACTCGCCCCTTTCTACTACAATAAGTCAAAACGAAATAGCTAGCTATTTGACATGGCAATGGACGAGACACTTGACCTTATTTAGTAGAAAGAAACAGTCGTACTTCTAGGAACGCCTCTCGCTCATTTTTCATTCCATGTTAATTATCTTTTAAACTAGGATATAGCTTTTTTCAGAAATGGGTAATAAATTCCAAAAAAGAGGACAATAATGTAATAATAATATGTCAAAATGGTGGAAAAAAGAGGAAATAAAGATAATAACAATAGAAAGTCGAAAACCAGGAATAAGGTGACCAAAGAAGTGAAGTAAGTAATTTGACATACCCCCAGCAAACGTTAGACTAAACTGTACCTACTATACCTTTCTAGTGTCACCACATAACTACCAAAACTACACTACATTCTAGCCCACTCTACAGATAAGGTACACACATCCAACATCAAATGAAAAGATTATGTCATAAAATATTTTTAATAAGTTCAACAGAAGTGAAAAAGACCCTATCAATAAATGAAATGTTATACATATTTATCTAGAGTAAAAAGTATATTCTTCTCACAAGCTTAACACAGGAATGTTCCTGTTTATACAGATTGTATATTAGATTGCAGGCAAAAATTTAGGTGACTGATCTTATAAAAATATTTTTAATATTTTTTTTTTATGATCACTTTTTAATTAGAATTTATGATGCGTATTACAATAATAGTATCAACTAAAAGTTTGCCCGCATTTGTACACACATCCCATATTTATAATATGTGGCTAACGAAACAAAATAATAAGATCACAATCTTTCACTCGGTTGCACAGAAAAAAACATTATGCCGTAGCTACTGATAGCTAACTAGAGCAAACAAAATATGATACAAAATAAACATGGCAAAATTTAAAACATTGCATTAGTGAAATTATTCAATCCCAATAGATTTATGTTTACAGTTGAGCAAATCAATTCTCACGAAGAAGTTACATTCATACACACCCCATGTCTACCCAATAATAATTTACTAGCCATACAATCCAACAAATTCTCCTAATCTAAGTTATGAAAGATTGACAGAAAAACTTTACAATTTGTTACTTGCCAAAGAAAAAACACGTCACGAATTCGCTTCACAAAATTAAAAACATTAATTGTAAAATTTGATGGCACCATTTTTTTTATTGTAAAAAAATGTGTTTTAAATTCAGATTAGACAAATAAACACTATACTACCACGCAGGTAGGCTGTACAATGGCTGGCAAGTGGCAACACTATCTACATTTTTTCTTTGGCAAACGTAACGTCCAAGCTACGCCTATGACTGGCCCAACCGCACGGCGTCATTCCTTTGATTAAAAAAATAGCTTATCGGAGCAATCTGGATAAAATGTGGTCGACGTAACGACTTAGGAACTTCTAATGTATGTAATTATTTCCCTTAATCAGCGATATATTTACAGAAACTAATAAGGGGCTACTGCGCAAAACAATTTCGAATTTTCAATACATCGTATCATTTCATCTCCCTCTCTCCTTTAGTTTCAATCGCGTATGAGAGATACAGGCAATAGGAATCGCCGCACAAATCTCAAGATTTCATTCTACTCCCGTGTTTGGTAAAAATATTGAAACCAATTTGACAGGTTTGAATTTGAATCGAATGAGGGTTTTCGCGTATGAAAAATCCGCCAGATGGCAATACGTAGACGCAAGGTCCAAATGCTGCATGATTGGTTATTTTTGACATGACATTGACAGATATGTCAAATCACGCAGCAGTCAGACCCCACATCCACGTCCCGCCATCTAGCTGATTTTTCATAGGCGAAAACCCTCATTCCTCTCATAACTCTGAGCTTACTTTATTCAAATTATTTTGCGTAGTATCCCTTTGACATTGTATATTGTGGTCTGATAAATGCCAGCTATCCTAGTTTAACGATCGCTCGTGGTTCCACGGACCCTATCAATACGATTCGACTACAAGCATTGTGTACATCATTCAAACTATTGCTTTGCCGATGTTGGTATCGGCGGCTTTTTACTAATCCCTATCTATCCATCACTTCTATAAAAAGCATTGTGTAAAAGTCAATTAATTCAGAAATGGTCACATCAAAACATTGCAAGTTGAGTTGCTGCTCTGAGATTACTACTGTTAACGCAAAAGGGTTCATCTAACTTTTTGTAAAGTTCAGAGATGTAATGAAGAAATTTAAAAAAATAAGCGTATGCCTTGAACGTGTAACTTGACTTAGGACAGTTGTTTTAAAAACTCATTAAACACAGTTGACCATTTCTGATATAACTGGCATCATGTCCATTATAAGTATACAGTTGCAACCTTAGTGATCTCCTGAAAGGTGTACCATGTACACGTAAAAAAATAACTATAAAATTGAAGTTTGTTATTAATTATTTATTACATTGATGTTTTCACGCAATCTACTAACAATAATTTATAATCACTGGTACATTCTATTCGTTATAATACATATACATAGTTTAAATGCGAAACGCGGGCCCCGGCTCTTAGGTGACAAGTTACGATGACTATGTAATTTTGTTTTTTATCTCTTACACACAAAACTTTTCACGTAACTTCTTTTGGAAAATTATTACTTCTATTTCCTCGCAAGTGCACTATGTATAATCCTATTGGAACATCATTGTATTGGAAGCACCATAGCCGCTCACAATAAAAACTACAAGTAACGCTAAGAAAATTTTGATATTACGAAGATAAAAAAACAAAATCACAGCCTAGAACAGTTTGCGCCGTGTGGTAGCTCAGATTTTATTCTTCAATCTAACATTATATCTTCGAAATAACATTTTATAGTAGGTATTTTATTATAGCACTAATAATTATTTTAAGCGATCAAGTGATACAATAATAAGTCTATTTTTAAGTCATATGAAAAATACAAAATATAATTTTATTTCATATTGTTATAAGTATTGGTTATACTATATCTAGCCAGCCCACTAAGTTTATAACATCAAAACACACTTATACTCGCACATTTGTCAAATAATAATAAATAATAAGAAATCTATTTACAATAGTATTTTTTTATTATTACATAATGTATTTATTATATCGACTATGGATATAGGGTGATATCGGCACAATGTTTGGAACCAAGCCTATGGGCATAACAAGTCCAAATTTTCATTGTTTTTGGACCTTAAGACAAGGGAATAAAGTTCAAAATATGGTGGGAACTATATTCCCACTGCCGTATAGTCTCAGTAATGTTTAGTTGTCCTAACACAAGGGAGCCGGGACCGATGTCTGGCACTTGCGCTGTAGTCTAGACGTCGCAGGGCGCTCCCCAAGCGAACTTATTGCCCCAAGCTACACGAACGGCTGAAAGCGGAACTAACACCAAATGTCTGGCATCAAATAAATTACATGAAACTAAACACTTATTCCCAGAACTACAACCGATTATAATGCTATTGGAGTAATTGGGAAATTATTTCCCACTTTACCAGAGATAAATCTGATTTGAAGGTGGGAAAAAATACTTAGTTTAACTAATAGTTAGGGAAAGTTTATACCTTTTTATGGATAGTTTAACGGAAGAAAATAACAAGAATTTATTTAGTTAGAATAAGCGCCAACACTCAGATTATTAGTACTAATTGGCAGTAATTCTGGGAATAGTAATAAATGGAGGACGATAAGTGTTAATTTGACTTTCAGCAGTCTTCGTTATGACGTCGCACTGCTCTGTACACGGCGACGCGAGACCTACATTACTATTATTTACAACATTTACACTAGAGGTCGCAATCGGACAAACGACAGCGTATTCCTCGAGTTGAATTACCAACATTCTTTACCGAGCGCTTATATGCGGTTATTACGGATCAATTTTGATTTTAAGAATTCTACAAGTGCTACTAAACCATGTAAACATCAATTATTATGTCTGTGAAATTACAATTGTATTAACATAGCAAAAATCTGCCATATTACTACACACACAAAGATTAATTTAATTTATTGCAATCAAGATGGTGGTCCCTTAAATTGAGAAATAGTATAATATCAGCAATTTATAATCCGGTTACCAATCACTTAAGACGATATTTAATTTAAAATCCACGCATGGACAACGAAATAAATATTTTGTTTAAGATATTAACTTTCAAGTTTCGACGCAGCACCAAATTTAAAAAAACTTCAAATGTACTCACGAAGTAATACGATTTCCTCGCGTGTCGTTCATAGCCGACTCGTACTGTGAACTACCGCTAAACTATACTGTTTCCAGGGTTTGACTGACTACAATGCATTAATTTTGTACTCATAGACATATTTTTCCAATGGCACTTTAGAGATAAAAAGAAGAACTTTATATCACTCGACAAATAAACATTGAGTATCATAAATACCTTGGATAGATGTTTAGCGTGTAAAATACCCCTGGAATAGTATAATTGAACAGTAACACTTAATTTAATGGCCCAACTTTATAATCACTTGATATGTTAGCATATTATTATCGACGCGAGTCCAAAACGGCATAGTGCGACGACAACGCGCAAAATCGCATTCCGCGAGATTCGGCTTGCTGTCAGTAAACTCTAATTACAACTAATTACAATACGATCTCGCAATCAATAATTTCACATCAGTATGTAGCATATTGTCAAAGAATTAAAATTTATCATAGAATGGCGTTCGAGTGATACGTTTCAGACAATGTAGCGTTTGTTACTCAATCGAGTATATTTCATTGGATTCAAATCATAGGAGCGTCCAAATCATGTAACATTATAATAACTTTAGTTATACACGCCCACAGAAGTCTTATTAGCACATATCGTCCATTAACAAAACTCGCTAAAACGTGCCGTTACAGTTTGGACGCGACGCTACACCATCCAAAATCACTTCACCGCTAAAACAAATACGAAACGCATTCGGAACTCGAGTCACGTCTTCAGTCCCGGCGACGCACTAGCAAGTCCGCACTAGTCGTAGTCGATGTCCATGTTGTAGCGCTCGCGCTCCGACGCCGAGGACGAGGCCGAGTGCGGCCACGCGGCCACCGACGACGACGACGAGCCCGACGACGCCGAGCCCGAGCCCGAGCCCGAGCCGGAGCCCGAGCTCGCGTCGCGCCCGCGAAGACCCACCCGCCGGACTACTATTTGCGAGAATGATGCTGCGGGAAGAACATAAGAGTTAAACCACAGAATAATAATAAGTACTACGTACAGAAGTTTTACTTCGCGTAGGTATTTAAAAAAATGTATGCTCAATGTCACTAACAATATGGTGTAATTTAGCCTGTCTCAGGAGTCAAGCACCATTTTGTTGACAAACGTCAGTGATCGGCACTGCGCCGAAGCTATAGGACTGACTTCGGTAAAATGACGTGACATGAGGTGCCAAACTGCGGAAAATGGCGGAGGAAATACATGGCAATTAAATACTGCACAGTATTTCGTACACCATTTTCTTTATTTTCTTCCATTATACACAAGAATACGCGTGCGTGAGTCAATGTTCGCTCGTATGTGAGTGAGGCCTTGTCGAATAGTATCCTGTAGGTGGGCCATCGTGTGTGTTTTGTTTTCGATGTAAACTCGCGGAGATGAACAGGCCTGGTTAAACTCAGAACGAGCTTAGGGCTTGGTTTCCACTAAGGCGGAGAGGAGCAGAAGTGTTTTGAATAATCAATCAGATTTCATTATTTAAAAATCTTTTCTCCACACCGCACAGCTCCGCTCCACGCCCCTTTGGTGGAAACCGGGCCTGATGGTAAAGTCGAGTATTTTTTTTAATAACGTTGCGTTGCGTGTAGTGGTCAGTCGGATTCCTTATTAGTGCAACATGTACTATAAATTAAGGTGGGCGTGTATTAAATCAGATTCTGAATACTCGATAGCACACCAGACTACATTTTATTGCAACATCACCCCTATTACAACAGTATAAGGTACCACAGTGCTTACGCGCGCACGCTCCCTAATAGCAATACGTGTATCAAGTATAGATTTATGACTATAGTCTGGTCCGTGAGCACGTAGAATTTTGTCCGATGACCCCAAGCTACCCATCCTTATCGCTCGTGCGTAATTATGTTGCTATCGCGCTCGCACACTCACTGCGGGTGCCAGTCGCACAGTCGCGACAGGAATATAATTACGCGCGAGCGATAAGGATGGGTAGCTAGGGGTCATTGGACAAAATTCTACGTGCTCACGGACCGGGCTTTAGTATTATGTGTAAGGTCGCATTTTACCTAGAGTTATGTATAAAGTCCGGTCGCCGTCCAATTTCGTCCAATGACCCCAAGCAAGCTACCCATTCTTATCGCTCGCGCGTAATTATATTGCTGTCGCGACTGTGCGACGGGCGGCGAATGAGTGTGCCAGCGCTATAATTATGCGCGAGCGATAAGGATGGGTTGCTTGGGGTCATTGGACAAAATTCTACGTGCTCGCAGACCAGACTATATACCTAGTATGACGTGTAAAAGTACTGATTTGTGCAACGTTTTATGTTCTGACAGGTGCAACGTCTGGCGTAAAGTCGAGTCCTAAATAACGTGACGTGTAATGTAAAGTCGGGTTCTGACTGGTGCAATGTGTAACGTAAAATCGTAACGTGTAATTCAAAGTCAAGTTTATTAATTCATGCAACATGTAACGTCAGGTTTCTAAGCTTCAACCACATCAACGTGTGCAATGACAGGTCACGCGACCCATGACAGTTCACGCGACCTGTCATTTTCGTATGATCGCGCCGGCGATCTGCACGTGTTGGTGTGATTGAAGCATTAGTATTATGTGTAAGGTCGCATTTTACCTAGAATTATGTATAAAGTATAAAGTCCTGCTCGGCGACCAGATATAATTTCGTCCAATAACCCCAAGCAAGCTACCCATCCTTATCGCTCGCGCGTAATTATATTGCTGTCGCGACTGTGCGACGGGCGCCCGCAGTGCGAGCGCGACAGCAACATAATTACTCGCGAGCGATAAGGATGGGTAGCTTGGGGTCATTGGACAAAATTCTACGTGCTCACGGACCAGGCTTTAGTATAACGTGGAATACTGTGTTTTGACTAGTGTAACGTGTAAAGTCATTTTGACTAGTGTAACGTCAAACGTGTATAGATAACCCACGCTGAACTGTCCCGCCAAACTCAATGACAGGGGGGCGCTACCATCGTTCAACTATATGGTTTCCAACATGGCAAAAATCGGAACTAGCGATCCGGTATTGACGGTGGCGCCCCACTGTCAATGTGGGTCCATATTCGGTTGCATAAAAAATATTGTCATAATTTAAGAGTGCATAAAGTTTTTTGGCATACTCATCATTTCGCATAACGTTCATACAGAATAATTCATAAGGCATATTTTTTTTGCCATAACCACTTTTATTATAATAATATTTTAGTATATATTTTTTCTGTATACTCGTTTTTTTAATAACGATTTCTAGGCATAACATTTATTGGCATCTAAACCAATGCCATAAATATTATCATTCATAATATACAAAATACCATAATTTTAACAAATATGAAATATAAAAATGTTATAAGTTAACAAATATAAATAGACAAGCAAGCATGCAAACAAGCATGCAAGCAAGCAGCAAGCATGCAATCAAACAGCAAGCATGCAAGCAAGCTGCAAGGAAGCATGTAAGCATGCATGCAAGCAAGGATGCAAACAAGCAAGCATGCAAGCAAGCTGCAAGGAAGCATGTAAGCATGCATGCAAGCAAGGATGCAAACAAGCAAGCCTGCAAGCAAGCAGCAAGCAAGCAGCAAGCAAGCAGCAAGCAAGCAGCAAGCAAGCATGCAAGCAAGCATGCAAGCAAGCAGCAAGCAGCAAGCACGCAAGCATGCAAGCAAGCAGCAAGCAAGCATGCAAGCAAGCAGCAAGGAAGCATGCATGCAGGCATGCAAGCAAGCAAGCATGCAAGCAAGCAAGCATGCAAGCAAGCATTAGGATTGCCTTATCTCCGGCGCTGCGGGAAGTGCGGTCCTTCCGCTTTGGCGTAACATATACCCGGCATGCCATGCTCGCTTCCGCAGCTTCGGCTTGCTGGTCGCCTTCGGCGACCAGCCTCAGCCGCTCCAGCTCGCACGGCTGCCGGATATATGTTACAGCGAGCGAGGACCGCACTCCCTCCGCGCCTCCGGCTTTTAAATTACACTCTAGTATAGGGCAGACTAGTACCACGTGGAAGAGACCACGGCCAGTCGGGATCAACATAATTTCAGACCAGACAAGCTTAATGTTGTAAAAGAAATGTGGACTGTATAATATGTGCGTTTTAATAGATAAGAGGGATTCAAGATCAAACAGAATGTAGTTTCACGAGCTTAAGTTTTCTAAGAAACAGGTCAAAAATTAAGAACAAAAATGACAATGATACAGAGAATTTAGTTTTTGCAAATCTATAGGCCGAAAGAGTATAAAGGTGGAAGGAGGATCGTTCGCAACATCACAAATACATAATTATTTACTCTTCAATGTTGGTTGCTCTTATAGACAATATTTATGACTTTAAATGTTATAAATAATTAAATTATGTTTATAGTATTTTATTAAAAACAAACTTTATGTATATAAAAATTATGTTCTTTACATTTATGATTATTTAAATTATGGTATTGAAAATTAGAGAAAGTTATTATTATGCCTAAGAAACCATTATGCATTTAGAAAACTATGCATATCAAAGTTTATGCGAAAAAACTTTATGCAAATACTGTTATACCAAACTAAATTATGATGAAAAATGTTATGCGTCTAAGAGGGCACCCTGTCAATGTCATGCATAGGACAGTTCATTATTTTGGAAGTATAGTCAAACAACTGCAAGTACTCACGTCCCTCGGCCTCGGAGGTGGGCGGCGCCTGGGCGGGGGGCGGGGCCTGCGCGGGGGGCGGGGCCTGCGCCGGCAGCAGCGAGCGGCGGCAGATGGGACACGTGGCGTGCAGCTGCAGCCACGGCGTGATGCACGACGAGTGGAATATGTGGTCGCACTCTAGCCGGGACACTGTTTCACCTGGAACGAGACAGATATTATTGTTTTTAACTACTCGTATAACGCAGATCAATCGTCGACACACTTACATAGTTTAAAATCGACGTTTTGTAAGTTACAGAGATCAACAATATTTGTGGTCACCAATGAGCCCCTATCGTTTTAGCGCTCACCAGTTAGCGCCACTGTAGAGTAAGGTCCTGTCACTTGCTACTCTAGTAGCGAAGACAGTGGCGCCAACTGGACTATCGCATTTGCACTCATCAAGATGACGCCACTGTAGAGTAAGGTCCTGTCAATCGCCAGGGGTGCCAACTATTAAGTATAAAAACGATAGCCCTCATTGGGACCATTGGCGAATAAGGTTTTATTACTCGATAGTGCATAGGACAGTGGCGCCAACTGGTATTTAGGAAAAGTAGTTGGCGCCACTGTCAAATACGGTCATGGTCAAGATCACGGCCACTCGCCATTGGCATTACAGTAGCCGACATAATGAGGGTTTTCGCGAATGAAAAATAGTAATCGTACGTAGACGCAAGGTCCAAATGCTGCATGATTGGTTATTTTTGACATGACATTGACAGGTATGTCACAATCCACCAATCACGCAGCAGTCAGACCCCACATCCACGTCCCGCCATCTAGCGGATCTTTCATTCGCGAAAACCCTCATTAGTATCTCATCGAGCTGGATGTTAGATTTAGGAAGGCGCCAGTGACGCTATCTAGTGAATGCAAGCAAATACAGTAGCAAACTGTCATACTCTCCTGTCCGGTACTCTATGATATCTCGTTCTCTGGAAGTTCTATGTTAGGTCATGATGGTTATGGTCATGGTCACTCGCCAGTGTAGCCAACTAGTGACCACATGTAACTTGTCCAGTATTTCATGATCCCTACCGAGCTGGAAGTTCTCCCAGCAGACGGAGCAGGCGGCGCTGGCGTCGGCTGCTCCTGCGTGATGCCCCGCTGGGCGCGCGGGCCCGAGCTGTCCAGTTGGCCCGGTAGCTGTGTCCCACTGCTGCTGCTGTATGCTCACCCAGCTGGAAGTTTTGTCTAGGGACTTGTCGTATAAGGTCATGGTTATGGCCACTCGTTAGTGTAGCCAACTAGTGACCACATGTAACCTGTCCAGTATTTCAAGATCCCTACCGAGCTGGAAGTTCTCCCAGCAGACGGAGCAGGCGGCGCTGTCACTGGCCAGTCTCCAGCTGACCCAGTAGCGGTGTCACACTACATCTGGACCTGCTGCTGTATGACGATGTATGATGCTCACCCAGCTGGAAGTTTTGTCTAGGGGGGCGGGTTGTCGTATAAGGTCATGGTTATGGCCACTCGTTAGTGTAGCCAACTAGTGACCACATGTGACCGGTCCAGTATTTCATGATCCCTACCGAGCTGGAAGTTCTCCCAGCAGACGGAGCAGGCGGCGCTGGCGTCGGCCTGGTCCTGAGTGATGCCCCGCTGGGTGTACGGGCCCGAGCTGTCCAGCTAGCCCAGTAGCTGTGTCCCATTGATGCTGTATAATGCTCACCCAGCTGGAAGTTTTGTCTAGGGGGGTTGTCGTATAAGGTCATGGTTATGGCCACTCGTTAGTGTACCCTGTAACCTGTCCAGTATTTCATGATCCCTACCGAGCTGGAAGTTCTCCCAGCAGACGGAGCAGGCGGCGCTGGCGTCGGCCTGCTCCTGCGTGATGCCCCGCTGGGCGCGCCAGCCCGAGCTATCCAGCTGGCCCAGCAGCTGTGTCACTGCTGCTGCTGTATGATGCTTGTGCCGGTATGCACAATACTAAATCTCTTCATATCTTATCTTGATCACGTTCACAGTGTCAGCACATTTATCACGTATAGTGCTGATGCTGTGACGTCATTTACCTTTGATCTATATCGTACAAATAGTCGCGCAGTTCACATTAATAAACAGATTAATATCAGAGACTAACTACAACCCGTGTCTCATTCATACGGTCTCCCAACATGGCACAAATTGGTGACCCCGACGAAGAAGACGAAGCCGACGGAGCCGACGATGAACCAAACGAAGATGACACAAATTGGTGACCCCGACGTGATCCCGACGAAGTTGACACAAATTGGTGACGACGAAGATAAACACGTACGATACAACGTGATGTGAGACGTAACCTCCATCACAGCTCACTACACATCACACACCACACATCACACACCCAGCTGGAAGTTCTCCCAGCAGACGGAGCAGGCGGCGCTGGCGGACCCGAGTTGTCCAGCTGGCCCAGTAACTGGGTCACTGCTGCTGCTGTATGATCCCTACCCAGCTGGAAGTTCTCCCAGCAGACGGAGCTAACCCAGTAGCTGTGTCATACTGCATCTGAACCTGCTGCTGATGATGTTGTATGATACTGATACTGTATGGTGCTCGTTTCAGCCAAATGACGTCCACTGCTGGACATAGGTCTTCCCCAAGGTTTTCCACAATGAACGTTCCTGCGCTGCCCGCATCCAGGTTCTTCCCGCGACCTTCAACAGATCGTCGGTCCACCTAGTAAGAGGCCTGCCCACGCTACGTCTTCCAGCCCGTGGTCGCCACTAGAGAACTTTTCTGCCCCAACGGCCATCGTCTCTGCGAGCTATGTGCCACGCCCACTGCCACTTGATTTTAGCAATTCTGCGAGCTATGCCGGTCACTTTGGTTCTCCTGCTCGTAGCTGATTCGATCACGCAGAGAATCAAAATGAAAATCAAAAATATTTATTCAGTTTAGACCACAAGTGGCACTTATGAACGTCAAAATGTAGTAAAAAATATATATCTAATAAATAAAAATGAATTGCTGTTCGTTAGTCTGATTAAAACTCGAGAACGGCTGGGCCGATAGAGCTGATTATGGTTTTAAAATGAAATTTGCTTATTTACTGCCTTTAAGGCGGAACAGAGTTCGCCGGGTCAGCTAGTAAAAAATAAAAGGTAGTAGGTAATTGATTGTGTGATGCTCACCCAGCTGGAAGTTCTCCCAGCAGACGGAGCAGGCGGCGCTGGCGTCGGCTTGCTCCTGCGTGATGCACTCGCTGGGCAACGCGGCTATACGCTCGCGCGGCAGCGGCGGCGGGCCCGAGTTCTCCAGTTGGCCGAGCAATTGTGTCACTACTGCGTCTAAGCCTGAAAAAATTTGAAGGGGTGGTCAGTGGAAAATTAATTGAATACACGGTAGCTTTTTAAACCGGAGCAAGCCAAAATTTCGAGAAGGGTTCATAAGGATTTTTAATTGCTAATGAGTAATGAGTTTACGAGCAGCTGGTTAGAAATTGTGGTTTTTGGTAAAGTTAGTTAATAAATTATTCATTCCAGCTTAAAAAGCTAGCCGTAATTAGTTTCAGGATATCAATAAGTGACCAGAGAAAGGCACTGGCATTTTTCGAGTGTTATGGTACTAGCTCATTATCGCGACTGCTGAACGCCGGATCTCTGGATTGGCATCGCGAGGGAATGAGGGCTATCGTTTTAGCGCTCACCAGTTGGCGCCACTGTAGAGTAAGGTCCTGTCACTTGCTAGTAGCGAAGACAGTGGCACCAACTGGTGAGCGCTAAAGTGGTAGGAGGACTGTCGCATTTGCACTCATCAAGATGGCGCCACTGTAGAGTAAAGTCCTGTCAATCGCCAGGGGTGCCAACTGTTAAGTATAAAAACGATAGCCCTCATTGAACGACGACAAGCGAGTCGACGACGTTCGAAAGACGGTAGTGTGGGGGAAGCCTAACACGTCTTGATAGAATTCGAAGTGATTGTTTCAGAACTGTACCTTCGCCCCCAAACACGTAGTCCCCGGGCGCCCCGACCAGTACAAAGGGCCCCCCTGCCGTGACGGCGCCGGTGCCTTGCCGCCCATATTCCTAGCTATAGAGTAGCAACAGTCCCGTAGTGTTCATCCCTATTATACATAATATGACTGTACCTTCGCCTCCAAACACGTAGTCCCCAGGCGCCCCGACCAGTACAAAGGGCGCCCCTGCCCCTGCCGTGACGGCGCCGGTGCCTTGCCGCCCATATTCCTAGCTATAGAGTAGCAACAGTCCCGTAGTGTTCATCCCTATAATACGTAAATGTGACTGTACCTTCGCCCCCAAACACGTAGTCCCCAGGCGCCCCGACCAGTACAAAGGGCGCCCCTGCCCCTGCCGTGACGGCGCCGGTGCCTTGCCGCCCATATTCCTAGCTATAGAGTAGCAACAGTCCCGTAGTGTTCATCCCTGTAATACGTAAATGTGACTGTACCTTCGCCCCAAACACGTAGTCCCCAGGCGCCCCGACCAGTACAAAGGGTGCCCCTGCCGTGACGGCGCCGGTGCCTCGCCGCCCGTATTCCTAGCTATAGAGTAGCAACAGTCCCGTAGTTTTCATCTCTACAATACATAATGCAACTGTACCTTCGCCTCCAAACACGTAGTCCCCAGGTGCCCCGACCAGTACAAAGGGCGCCCCTGCCGTGACGGCGCCGGTGCCTTGCCGCCCATATTCCTAGCTATAGAGTAGCAACAGTCCCGTAGTCTTCATCCCTACAATACATAATGCAACTGTACCTTCGCCCCCAAATACGTAGTCCCCAGGCGCCCCGACCAGTACAAAGGGCACCCCTGCCGTGACGGCGCCGGTGCCTTGCCGCCCATATTCCTAGCTATAGAGTAGCAACAGTCCCGTAGTTTTCATCTCTACAATACATAATGCAACTGTACCTTCGCCTCCAAACACGTAGTCCCCAGGCGCCCCGACTAGTACAAATGGCGCCCCTGCCGTGACGGCACCGGTGCCTTGCCGCCCATATTCCTAGCTAAAGAGTAGCAACAGTCCCGTAGTCTTCATCCCTACAATACATAACGTGACTGTACCTTCGCCCCCAAACACGTAGTCCCCAGGCGCCCCGACCAGTACAAAGGGCGCCCCCGCTGTGACGGCGCCGGTGCCTTACCGCCCATGTTCCTAGCTAAAGAGTAGCAACAGTCCCGTAGTCTTCATCCCTATAATACGTAAATGTGACTGTACCTTCGCCTCCAAACACGTAGTCCCCAGGCGCCCCGACCAGTACAAAGGGCGCCCCTGCCGTGACGGCGCCGGTGCCTTGCCTTCCGCCGCCGATCATCCACACGAGCTGGTCCATAAACGTCTCACGCCGACCGGTGGTCGATGCCCCTCTGGAATTTAACGAAATTATTTGTTCAAATACTCGAGGGAATATCACGCAAAACTCTCGGCAGAAGGCGCTACTAGAAACAGTAAAAAGCCTTTGTCAAACATTGCATTTCAGCCAGTCTACGGTAGCCAATCGAACACAATATGACGGTGTATGGGAGCCCGCACACTAGGCAGCCAAGAGTGTTCATATACCGGATTGGTTGTCACAGCCAGGCTGTGGCACTTATACATTAACGCAAAAGATGACCAAAGTAGTCTTGTCTTAGATCTGAGACATAGCGGTTGACGGGGGTTGCACAGATCTGAGACAAAGCATAGGAGAGGTTAATCTCTCTTTTTTAATGCTAGCCTACAGTTCTACTACCCGATTTCTCAATCGCTAGATAACTTTTATCTGAAGTGTAAAAAATATGTTAATAGTTCTTTAGATAACACAATCTATCGATTTTAGGCCTTTGGAATAGTTCAGACAGAAGAACATTTTTTTTTAAACTTTTCAGGCTAAATTAAAAATATGTCAGCAACTAATTATTTGATTCCATGACTTCATAAGCACATTGGTTAATTACATTAATAATGTAGGTCAATAATAATCGTCTTACCGCAACCGGCCGCCGGACATCAGAAACGCCAAGTCGTTTAGCATTGGTGGCGCGCTCTGAAATTTTAAACAGATTAACTTAGTACAAAATATAACAAAGAGTAGGTATTAATGCTTATGGGAGTTCTACCAGGCCAGTCTAAACCGCACAATAAAGCACGCACCGCACGTAATGCACGTACCGCAAACGCAAACTTGAACAGTATGGTCTAAAATTGCACACATAACTCTTTTACTTTGATTGACCTGATAAATTCAGGAATTCATCTCGAAGATTTTTTTTTGTATGCTTCTATAGGCATACTTCTCTTCACCCTAATAGGGGCTAAATCTATAATATAAAAATTAATAGCAAAATGTGTTGGTAAAAGCGCATAACTCAACAACGCCTGGACCAATTTTACCAATTCTTTTTTTTTTTTAATGTACATCCAAAGATGGTTTTTAAATGGTGAAAAATTCGAATAATTTCCGGGAAAACCCTAAAAAAACTCGAAACTTCACCCCTAAGAGGGTAAAACGGGGTACCCGCGTATTTATTTATACAAATACACCATTGATGTGACATAGATGTTTCACCTGTAAGCAATCAGTCAAAACTTTCCCTTTAATAATCATAAGGTATTTATAAACAATGTCATGTGCTTGCGCGCGCGTTGTTCCGATAACAGCCAACTCACGCGAGGTGTTGGCGATAACACCACAGAATAATAATAAGTACTACGTACAGAAGTTTTACTTCGCGGAGGTATTTAAAAAAATGTATGCTCAATGTCATTAACAATATGGTGTAATTTAGCTTGTCTCAAGAGTCAAGCAAGTTTGTCAGAAGTTTTGTTGACAAACGTCAGTGATCGGTACTGCGCCGAAGCTATAGGGCTGACTTCGGTAAAATGATGTGACGTGAGGTGCCAATCTGCAGAAAATGGCGGAGGAAATACATGATTTAGCATGAATTATCATGAATAATATTAACTACTTATTTACCTCTCAGTGTCTTGAGGCAACTTAAAAAAGTACATTCTGTGTTTTTATTATTATTTAGGCAGTTAAATACTGCACAGTATTTAGTACACCATTTTCTTTATTTTTTTCCATCATACACAAGAATACGCGTGCGTGAGTCAATGTTCGCTCGTATGTGAGGCCTTGTCAAATAGTACTCTTGTAGGGGGCAATCGTGCGTGTTTTGTTTTCGATGTAAACTCGCGGAGATGAACAGGCCTGATAACACGTCGATATGACTAGGGACGTCACCTATTAATATGGTGAAATGTATGTTGCACATCACTATAAACAAACAATGCAATTTTATGCCCATTTATAAACAAAATATGATTCTAGGGACGTCACCTATTGATATGGTGAAATGTATGTTGCACATCACTATAAACAAACAATGCAATTTTATGCCCATTTATAAACGAAATATGATTCTAGGGACGTCACCTATTGATATGGTGAAATTTATGTTGCACTTCACCATTAAGAAATGCAAACACGTCGACATGACTAGGGACGTCACCTATTGATATGGTGAAATGTATGTTGCACATCACTATAAACAAACAATGCAATTTTATGCCTATTTATAAACAAAATATGATTCTAGGGACGTCACCTATTGATATGGTGAAATGTATGTTGCACATCAATATAAACAAACAATGCAATTTTATGCCCATTTATAAACAAAATATGATTCTAGGGACGTCACCTATTGATATGGTGAAATTTATGTTGCACTTCACCATTAAGAAATGCAATTTGATATGCTCATTTATTAACAAAATCACAA
The DNA here is from genome assembly GCF_963855985.1 of Ostrinia nubilalis. NCBI lineage: Eukaryota > Metazoa > Arthropoda > Insecta > Lepidoptera > Crambidae > Ostrinia > Ostrinia nubilalis. The sequence goes on from NC_087103.1 coordinate 13,664,308, forward strand.
TGTAAAGTAAAGTAAGTCAAACTACTATAAATGGCGAATTTTCGCAATGAATTTTGAACTTTGAAACATGGATACAAAGTTCATAATCAATTGAGAAAATTCGACGTGATAAAATGTGCTTGACTGTAATATGTATGTCATGTTCAATGCCTTTAAATAAATATGACATCAGTGAAACTGAATTTTACATCAGTTAACATTATTATGGAATCATATCAACTCAACACTTTTTATTGATGACTCATGAAACTAATAATGTCCAAAGGCTAACCTAGTTTGTTTGCCATGCTAAATTATTTATTAGTCTGATTACTTTCTATAGAAAAATAGCATCATAGGTTTTCTTCTTTTATGCATAACAAGATACGTATTTGACTGCAAATGCACCTACTGATAAGTATTTAAGTGAGATACAGTCTAGGTATTATAAAAAAAATAAATGCATTTTTTTTTCAGTAGTGTAAACTTGGCAAAATATCATTGTTGTTATCAATTACCACTTTTAAAGCCTTGCCATGTTGTTTACAAACCACATAATGGTAGACCATACCTAGCTACAGATAACACATTGATAATGATGTGTAAACTGACTCCGAGCCAATTTCAGAGTGAGATATGCAAAAGATAACCACGTAAGAAACTTGTGCATTCTAGAACGAAGCCGTGACGTCATAAGCATTGGCGATGTTGATTAGTATCAGTTAATTGATTTATTTGGCAAAAAACATCTGTTCTTTAGACACTGATTTAATAGAGGAAATTGTTGAATTAATCAATTCTGTAGTATTATTTATTTTTTAATTTAATTAATTTAAAACATAAAGTTATGTAAATGGTTGATAAAATGCCAATAAAGTGTATGAGTCATACTTTGAAATTGAATACTGCCATTATGCAATATAAACTACATAGTAACATAGTACCAAGGTCATGGAAACCAGTGCTTACAATTACCATTATTATTAATCCATTACTTTTTTAAATTTTATCAAATTGCAGTTGGCTGAAAAAGAATCCCTCCAGTAATAATTATGATAAAAAAATAAACTGATGTTTAAGAAAGTATGTGTAACATAGCTCTTATAAAAACCCTGTACTTGAAAGATATCAAGCTGAAGGTATAGGTAGATGGCTAGAGTGGAGAATGCCATTATATTTCTGAGTTCTGTTGTACGGGATTGACTGATAAAGATTAATCTTTCAAGTGATAAACTAATAAACACTTCTCAGAAACTAACACAAACATTAAATTCACTTCATTTAGTTTAGTTACTATTATAGAACCCCATTTCATAAACTTAGAGGACAAAATGTAATATGGAGAGATTTGAATCTTATTCTTGAATGAACATTCATTATGTATGAGCAAATTATATCAGAAATTCAAAGATAATATTCATAACAGATTTTGCAGCATGATTGTAAACTGAATCTTATCTTGACCATAATTTGGTTGTTTAACAAAAAGCAGACTCAATCCCCCTTATTACAAAAAGTTACTCTGGTTGAACTCTGGTTTGTTGAAATTGACATTTAGTATGGAAATGTCATTTTAAGCCAGTGTTTGGTCCCTGGTTTAACTTTTTTCTAATAAGGGGGTAATGAGTTTGAGTCTAATTTGAATTAGGACCTATTAAACTAGGACTTCTTATTACTACCAATCTTGTTAGAAATACCTAATTGGATCTGTGATTCTAATAAAACTTAAATTCTTGGGTATAACATCAATTTCAGAATACCAGGGGTAATTATTAAATACAGGTTATTGTTCATACTTGGTGCATATCATCGGAATCGTCTAGGTTGCTCATGTCGTCCAGATTGCTCATGTCATCGATGTTGCTCATGTCTGCGTCGCTAAAATCGTCTCCGGGGAGCCGTACAACATCTTCTGATTCGTTCACTAGGAGCTCTATGAATCCACTGGCGCAGTATGGGCATGTGTAATCCTGAAACCACATAAAGTTACTATCAGTTTCTTATTTTCTAATTAGTTTCTTATTTGACTGAGAAATAGGATTTAATTATTTAAACCAGAAGTTTTGTGTTTGACAGTTTCACCACAAAAAAGATTTGATGACCAAGAAAGTAAGATTGGATGTTCAAATTGAAATCAAATTGGCCATAGAAACAGGACTCTTTTACCAACAAGAAACTTTGTAATTAAATGTAGGGTCAAGTGGTAGGGTTAGGTATATTTCAGGCCTAAAAAGTTTTGGTAGCTCATCGTCATCACCGTGGTCGCACAATGTTTACACTAGTGGAGTTGATATTGGTGGCCAGATCATTATCACAGTTCTGCTGGCGCTGAAGCTTTCCTTTAAGCATTTGTATCTATAAATTTGTCGCTTCCAACATCCACATTTGACAAAAAAGACCGGCAGTCCAAGAAAATTAGTCGCAATAAATTTTAATCAAAGCACCAATCATGTCGTCTAAAAAAAGGAATTTATCACCAATTAGAAAACCATTTAGGGTACACAGACTCAGGCCCCACGAGCGGAGCATTCATAAACAATTAAAAATCTTCAAAATTGGCAGTAAATATTGATTTTTACCTGCAAAACATCTTCAAATTCAATGTTACACCTGTGGCAGAAAAATCTAGCGGTCGGCCTCCGCTCTACCATCGCATCGGCCATCCTAGGTTTTATTCACAGTTACACAACAACAAATATTTAATGTTTTAAATATGTGCCTGAAGATTGTGCTTTCAAAACCTGAACAGAAATTTAACAATCGCCATTTTTTTGAGACATGCACAATCCAACTTTTTCCAAAAAGATTTCTTGCCACAGATTACTAAAGCATGAGCAAGACCATAGACTACGAATAAATATAGCACTGGAGTTGCAAGGTTTGGCCGTTTTGATAATAAAAAACGTGTCCTTAGCCATTGCATTATTTCTTAATTTATGAACTCCCAATGTTAAAGCTAATAAAAAAATATATTCAGTGACTGACTGACGTTTTCCATAGAGAAAAGTAATACATAGGAAATAGAGAACCCTCTCTGTCAAATTTTTACCTGAATGTCTCCAACTTCCTCATTGGCCCTAGAGCAATTCCAAGTATACCATCAATAAAAGCCTAATTAGAGTCATCAAACCTCTCAGTCATTCAATTAGAGCCATTAGAACTTCATAACTATGAGTTGTTTTCTATGTGTAAGCTGAGGACACGTGTCTCCAGCTGACACATCTGTATCTTCGTAAATATTTATGCTACGATAATGTATTATACCTCAAAAATTACAGTCGAATCCAAATAGTAGGCTTTCCACTTTTCAAGACTTTAGCTCAAATACTGTTAAAACCACGATCAAAAAACTATGTGCGAGCTGGAGTACCGTGTCTCCAGCTTACACATCTGTATCTTCGTAAATATTTAAGCTACATCAATGTTTTATATCTCATAAATTAAAGTCGAATAAAAAAACCCGACTTCAATTCTTTCAAAGCTTTATTTCGAACCGTTTTCGAACTACGAACCGATACGTATGTGTAAGCTGGTGACACGTAACACACGGTGGATTATTAAAACCGTATAAGTTAGAGTTGCGTTTTAAAGATCAAATAATTCGTTATAATTAAAGTACACACGAGACATAATTTCAAATCTCTAGGCCTCTTAGTTTCAGAATTAAAAGCCAAAAACTATTTTCCCGCCAAATAATTCAAATAATATGGGTCGACTGCGACGTTGCCGTTCCGTGCGTCCACTAGAGCAGTCGAATTTGAACCTAAAAACTAGTACTGTTTGAATCATTTTTATTTGTAGTTTAAATCATTTAATTTCGATTATAAGAATTTTAGACTAGGAGCCGGCTGATTTCTGTATTGATAATGAGTATTTCTCAAAAAAAATGTACATTTTGAAAAAAAAAAGTGTGCTTTGAAACAGTTCAAAAGTTTTATATTTATAAATCATCACACAAAAAAAACACACACACAATTTTGAAGGATGAATATTAATCTTTAAGATAACGAAGAATTATAGCTATAATCCTACTTATTACCAAATATTTAGATATTTTAAAAATAGTCCTTTTTTACCTTTCATACAAAAACCTGTTTGCCACCCTAGCTTTTTCATGTGTTTTTGTTTCATAAAATGCGATACGTAACTAAATTATTGTAAATTTCTTTGTATTATCGTTCTACAGTAATCGCAGTTTCTGTATCAAATTGATTTTCTATGGGGTGTCATAATGAATTGGCAATTTAAAGCAAAAAAACAAAATGAGTCGCTCTCACTACTATTTCGTTATTTACTCTTTAGTTACGATTTATTTCTACTTTCCCATGGTTTCTGAACAATTCCGTATTTATTTTACACGGACAACAATAGCTGCACTCTGAATGGCTGTTGGCCTGACGTCTCCGCCATTACATCTATCGCGAAAATTAGTGAAAACGTGTGTGTTTTGTGGGATTACTTTTTCGTAACAGGCAGTAAAATCAGCGATTTTATATAGAACGGTAAGTCTTCATTTAACCATTTTTTGTAATACGTGTGGTACGAACATTTAGTAAGCTTTTATATTTGCTGTAACAAATTTTATCAAAAAAATACTTGTTTCTGATCTCATTTTGTCTAATATTTCGTTACGTTTTTTACGAATTTCGTTACGTTACGAAAAAGTACAACATAATGCTGAGTGTATACTGTTATTACCTGACTAAGCATAGTAATATTCACTGCTTAATTTATTTCAAAAAATATAGAGCGTCAATAACAAAAGGATTGGATACTATCTGCTTTACAGAAGTGCCACCAGCAAAAAATAATCAAATCATTTAGATTACGTTTTTATGTGATTACTTCTTTTGTTTTTTTAGTAATGCCGCCAAAAACCAATGCCAAAAGGCAAAAAGCTTACCGAGAACGACTCAAAATGGATAAACATGATGGAACAAAAATAATTTTATTAAAATAGTATGAATGATTACTCCCTTATTTTATTTCTAACCCCTTAATATTACCCCGTATTTGGGTGCATACTTACAAATATTTCGAATTGAATAAAGGACATCATCCACGTTTCATATATTTTTGGTCCAAAATCAAAAGTGCCGGCCAACAAAAAAAAGTGCTGTATTCTGACAGAATACGTCTGCCTTAGCATTTGTTACTATGGCACCAAAGCCGTAGCTCCACTGTGCGTCGAGTATTTGAGATCTAAAAGTCATCGACTATTCATACATTTTTTGTTCAAAATCAAAAGTGTCGGCCAATAAAAAAAAAAGTGCTGTATTCTGACAGAATACGTCCGCCTTAGCATTTGTTACTATGGCACCAAAGCTGTAGCACCACTATGCGTCGAGTATTTGAGATCTAAAATTCATCGACGATTCATACATTTTTTGTTCAAAATCAAAAGTGTCGGCCAATAAAAATAAGTGCTGTCTTCTGACAGAATACGTCCGCCTTAGCATTTGTTACTACGGCACCAAAGCTGTAGCACCACTGTGCGTCGAGTATTTGAGATCTAAAATTCATCGACGATTCATACATTTTTTGTTCAAAATCAAAAATGTCGGCCAATAAAAAAAAAAGTGCTGTATTCTGACAGAATACGTCCGCCTTAGCATTTGTTACTGTGACACCAAAGCTGTAGCACCACTGTGCGTCGTAGTATTTGAGATCAAAGTCAGTCGTTTCATAATATTTTTAGAACTCAAATACTACGATGCACAGTGGTGCTACAGCTTTGGTGCCATATTAATAAATGCTAAGGCGGACGTATTCTATCAGAATACAGCACTTTTATTTTTTGGCCGGCACTTTTGATTTTGGACCAAAATGGATGATGTCCTTTAGAGCATTCACAATATTTCGCCAATGTATAACAAGCCTTATGGCCTTACTATTTCGTTACTACCGTTTCGTTACGTACATTTTTTTTGAGAAATACTCTAATAATAACCTATATTTTATTAATAAGAAAAAGCTAGGTAAAACAAAATTATATTTTAATATACAAGTATAATAACGAACTTGTTTCCAAAGACTCAAATATTTGTGGCGTTTCTAAACGCAACCACTTTAATTTTTATTTAAATACCGTGAAGTCCCACGATTCTGCCACGTCAAGTGGCAAAAATGGGCAACAACTATACAGGGTGGAAACGTTAAGTGATCTCACTCGATTATTTCTTAACTATACAAGATATTAAAAAACTGGTTACTGATCCTGAAAGTGCTTAATGAGCTCTTTCAAACGGTACCAATAATAAGTTACAGAATAAACTGGATCTATCTGAAAATTCAATGTTTCCAGCTTCCATACTAAATGTATGCCAGACACACAATATTAGAAGTGTAATTTTTTTAATTTAATAATAAATACTTAAAATAAACTCGTAAATTGTATTCTTATTTTAAATTATTAATGAAAAACATTGGTTTTAGGCTTTACTTGCTATAATATTGTCAAGAGATGAGTGTCATGACTGTGGTAGTACTAAATGTATGGAAGAAGGAAACATTGAATTTTTGGTTAGATCCAGTTTATTCTGTAACCTATTATTGATACCATTGGATAGAGCTTGTGAAGCACTTTTAGAATCAGTAATCAGTTTTACGATATCATTATGTAGTTTTTAAAATAATGTGACTTTACCAAATGTATGGAAGCTGGAAACATTGAAGTTTCGGATAGATCCAGTTTATTCTGTAACCTATTATTAATACCGTTTGATAGAGCTCATGAAGCACTTTCAGGATCAATAACTAGTTTATTGATATCTTGTATAGTTTAGAAATAATCGAATGAGATCACTTATCGTTTCCACCCTGTATTTTGCTCTATGGTTACAAACAGATTTTGCATGACATTGACAGATATATGTCAAAATCCACCAATCACGCAGCATTTGGACCTCGCATCTACGTATTGCCATCTGGCGGATTTTCCAATCGCGAAAGCCCTCATTGAATTCTTCTTCTTTTGTTGAAAAAAAAAAATTAACAACATTAACATCACAAATCACAATCACTACTAAGACATCACAAAATAGACGAAACACAGCATTTGCACAGAATTGGCCGTAGCTTAGATTAATAAAGCCCGTAAGGATCTATATCCATAGCCGTAAAACTTGTATTAAAAAAAAAGATGACAGTTGACTGCAATATTGAGAAACAGTCAGTGTTGCCAGAAGGTTACTTTTGTAACCTTTTAGCTGATTTTTGAACTGCTTTGGTTTACTTTTAGGTTACACTAATGAAAAGGTTACTTTTAGGTGATTTAGTTAGTAAAATATGATTTATCTGTGGTAATTAAATAGATTAATTAGATTTACGAATCTCTGACTGATGAGTGATACCCGACCCGAGGTTTCCGCCAACTGGGACCGCAATCAACTAGGACCGCGGTCCCAATCGCCAGATCAGTAAAAATTAAATACTTTTCTGGGACCATTCATAAAGGACAATGACCAAAAATGTATGGAGTGTGGTCCAAATGTCAACCACCACCTACCTATGTAGTAAAATAGTCTACTAAATACTGATTCATTATAACCAAACCGCAATCAAAAATATGCTGTCAGTAAAAAGTTATGACTGAATGAAAAGTCATGTTTTTACCTTTTCATCTGAAAATTAATGTTCTTGATATCATTCTATCCATCGCACATTTCGGATTAATCTATGCATATTATGTCATGTCGCTTAGTGTGCCGTGTTAGATTCTCGCTAAAAGAAAAAAAAAACTCAGAAGAAAGACAACAATATTGGAATTATGGTCGGGTGGTCGCTGCTCCGCCCCTATTGGTTGTAGGGTGATGTTATAATATAACCTAAAACCATCCTTGATAAATGGGCTATCCATAACAAAAAGAATTTTTCAAATCGGACCAGTAGTTCCTGAGATTAGCGCGTAAACTACTACAATTTTTCATACAGTCATAACTTTTTACTGACAGTTTATTTATTTTTCGTCCCATACTGAAAGTTAATCTCTATTTAATGGACCATAAGCCAATATAGGTCTCATTAGTGGTGGACATTTGGACCACTTTTGGTCATTGTCATTTTAGTACGATACCGATTTTGGCTTGAATAATATATTTTTTTAAGTTATCTATGAGTGAACCTAGTCGCTGGAAGAAAAATATTTAATTTTTATCGATCCAGCGACTGGGACCACTGTCCCAGTTAATTGCGGTCCCAGTAGCCGGAATCTACGGCCCGATCGCGAACGTCTTCGCTTTCGCTTCGCGAAGCCCACACTCGGCCTCGTCGGCACGCGCACCGACGATCGCCAAACGGCTAGAGTACCTTCTGTACTCGCCACTCTGCCCGGTGAAGCTGGAAAAGCTCCTCCAGCTACCAGCGCGCGTCCCTTCAAAAAAAAAAAAAAGCCGGAAACCTCCCCGACCCGACCGTGGATCACCAGTATTCTACTACACAGTAAAGTATAGGGTAAGGTGGGGCACAATGTTACACGGGGTACAATGTTACAATGCATATTTCTCCGTCCCTTTCTATTAGTTGTATGATGTTCAGCGGCTCAGTTCAGCAGCTCTTATGAGCTTGACAAACGTGTATACCAACATCATACAACTAATAGAAAGGGACGGAGAAATATGCATTGTAACATTGTACCCCGTGTAACATTGTGCCCCACCTTACCCTACCTAGGTTATTAAAAGTTGATCGATCTGTGATAAATAATTTACCTGATTAATTAGTTTTATGAAGTAGGAATTTTATTTCATTAGTGATACCCGACAAGAACGTAGATCATCGGATTTCTAGTAAAGTGTATCTACCTTAATTATTAAAAATGTTAATTGATCTGTGATAATAATCAAGCTGAATAAAAATGTTTTTGATTGTTATTTTAGTATTTCATTCTAGCTATTATATTTCCAAGAATAACCTGGTTTTGCCATGTCTGAATACAGTTTTTTTTTCGGTTTCGGTAAAACCGGTTTTGTGACCCCCTAAATCCCACCCTTACGTTCATATAAAAAGAATGTGCGTAATCTATACGTACATAAGGCACCTAAAATAATAGAGAGGAAAGAATTGATTGTATTGAACAATGAACCGTCTCAGCTATAAAAGACCCACTAAACTGAACTGTCCCACCAAACACATTGATAGGGGGCGCCACCATTGTTCACCTCTACAAGGTTTCCCAAAAAGTACTGTCAAGCCGAAGCCCAGAGGTAGAGTATCACTAGGGCTACCCGAATACTCGATTTTTTCAAGTTATTTATAATTTTCAGATGATTATGATAATGATGAAAATATTTATCATATTTCAAAAACTGGGATAAAATCTATCCTACGTCCTTTCCCGGGACTCAACCATCTCTATGCCAAATTTCATCAAAATCGGTTCAGTGGTTTAGGCGTGAAAGCAAGACAAAGTTACTTTCACATTTATAATATTAGTATAGATGCAATGTTTTTGCCTCGATTAAATAAAACATTGTGATCAAAATAAAAACTTATTATCAAAATATTTTATAGGTTATTAGGTACTCAATACAGAAATCAGCCGGCTCCTAGTCTAAAATTCTTATAATCGAAATTAAATGATTTAAACTACAAATAAAAATGATTCAAACAGTACTAGTTTTTAGGTTCAAATTCGACTGCTCTAGTGGACGCACGGAACGGCAACGTCGCAGTCGACCCATATTATTTGAATTATTTGGCGGGAAAATAGTTTTTGGCTTTTAATTCTGAAACTAAGAGGCCTAGAGATTTGAAATTATGTCTCGTGTGTACTTTAATTATAACGAATTATTTGATCTTTAAAACGCAACTCTAACTTATACGGTTTTAATAATCCACCGTGTGTTACGTGTCACCAGCTTACACATACGTATCGGTTCGTAGTTCGAAAACGGTTCGAAATAAAGCTTTGAAAGAATTGAAGTCGGGTTTTTTTATTCGACTTTAATTTATGAGATATAAAACATTGATGTAGCTTAAATATTTACGAAGATACAGATGTGTAAGCTGGAGACACGGTACTCCAGCTCGCACATCGTTTTTTGATCGTGGTTTTAACAGTATTTGAGCTAAAGTCTTGAAAAGTGGAAAGCCTACTATTTGGATTCGACTGTAATTTGTGAGGTATAATACATTATCGTAGCATAAATATTTACGAAGATACAGATGTGTCAGCTGGAGACACGTGTCCTCAGCTTACACATAGAAAACAACTCATAGTTATGAAGTTCTAATGGCTCTAATTGAATGACTGAGAGGTTTGATGACTCTAATTAGGCTTTTATTGATGGTATACTTGGAATTGCTCTAGGGCCAATGAGGAAGTTGGAGACATTCAGGTAAATTTTTGAACCTACTAATTGACAGCCTGGTGTTAAATTCCCTGTACTTAACCTACGTACGTAACGCTCACATACATACATAGTCCACGCACACATACATACATAAAGTCCACGCACACATACACACAGTTCACGCACACATAGGCCCTCATAACCTTCAAAGAATTATTGTTTTTTTGATGTACAATGTAGAATTTTTTCAAATCCATTATTTTGAAAGTATTTATCTTTATGGTGTACGTATTGTATTATTTTCAAAACAATGGATTTGGAAAAATTCTACATTGCACATGGAAATGCAAATAAACAAAAACTTTTCAATTTAATAATTTTACTTTATTTATGAACACACATAATATTATACACCAAAAGCGTCTTTTCGCAAAGTTTTCAACAACACTAAAAAAGCATTTGCACTTTGAGAAAACTCAGATCACTTGTGAACATAACAGAAAGTTTCTTCGCGATTCACGAAGGAACGAACAAAACTCCGATGAACCAGAACAGCAGCAGGTACGAAGGAATGAACTTGAATTTGACTCGACTCTTCAATACTTTAATAGGGCCACAGAACTCATAAACGATGGCTAAGAAAACAAGAATGCATTCAACCTAACAAAAACAACACCGGCCATTTTGGAGGAAAAACAAAGTTGCCATATGTTAAATAGTAATTTCTACTACTCTATTATGTAAATTATAACAAAAAATGTCACCGTTCAGTTTTAAATTAAAACAAATTAATTTCATTTTAAAAAAAGTTTTCACATTGTAATTAACAATATTCTGAAATATATTTTAATTAAGAAAAAAATGAAAATATGAAGGAAACAGGAGCAGCGACATCTAGAGCGTTTTAGGGTAGTTAAAAAGTATTGCTTCCTCATTGTTATAGCATTGCTGCAAAATCTGAAAAGCTTTTAAATATTTTAAGATGTGTTTCTGGAGTCTGGTGGGGTGCTCACCCAGCGTCATTAAGACTTTTATACAATGCTATTATAAGAAGTGTACTTGACTATGGCAGTTTCTATCTAGAGCCTTGTAATTTAGTTGGTTTAAGTAAATTGGATGCGATTCAATCTAAAGCGCTAAGGATTATAGCTGGTGCTATGAAATCGAGTCCAATCAATGCCTTGCAAGCTGAATGTGTTGAGCCCCCATTGAAATTACGCCGCCAATATTTATGTGACAAGTATCTTTTCCGTGTACTTCAATTTGCTGACCATCCTATATACAGGGTGGAAACGATAAGTGATCTCACTCGATTATTTCTAAACTATACAAGATATCAAAAAACTAGTTACTGATCCTGAAAGTGCTTCATGAGCTCTATCAAACGGTACCAATAATAGGTTAAAGAATAAACTGGATCCATCCGAAAATTCAATGTTTCCGGCTTCCATACATTTGGTACAATCTCATAATATTAAAAACCACAAAAGATATCGTAAAACTGGTTACTGATCCTAAAAGTGCTTCACGAGCTCTATCCAATAGTATTAATATTAAGTTCCAGAATAAACTGGATCTATCTAAAAAATCAATGTTTCCATCTTCCATACATTTAGTACTATCACAGATATGGCACTCATCTCTTGATAATATTATAGAAAATTTTATAGCAAATAAAGCCTAAAACTAATGTTTTCCATAAATTATTTTAAATAACAATGCAATTTACGAGTTTATTTTAAGTTAAAAAAAAATACACTTCTAATATTGAGTGGTTGGCATACATTTAGTATGGAAGCTGGATACATTGGATTTTCGGATAGATCCCGTTTATTCTGAAACCTGTTATTGGTACCATTTAAAAGAGCTCGTGAAGCACTTTCAGGATCAGTAACCAGTTTTTCGATATCTTGTATAGTTTAGAAATAATCGAGTGAGATCACTTATCGTTTCCACCCTGTATAGCAAACTCAACAGACTTAATGATTTAATTGATACTTCCTCTTATTGGTCACGTAAATCTCCTCCTTGTGTGATTATTAGTTTTCGTAAATTTATATCAATCCAAGCCCCAGTCCACAGAACCTCCTTTCTTCCGATATTTTCTGTAAATTTTGAATCCCTTATTCTTACTCCGACAATTCATTTCAACCTAGACATACATAAGGATGACTACAATGCTAACATTAAGTTCAATCAGATCGTAGACGAACACTGGGGCGATTGGCATCATATCTATTGCGATGCATCTAAGCACTCTCCAACGGGTCATGTTGGCGTTGGCGCATACCATAAACAATATCATATTGTCCAGAAAATAAAACTCCCTCCAGAATCATCAGTCTTTACAGGAGAATGTTTTGGACTGTTTAAGGCTTTAGAGTATGCTCTCCTTATGAAATTAAACAAAACTGTAATATTTTGTGACTCTAAAAGTGCTTTGCAGGCATTACATAAATTTCCATTTAAGAACAATACTAATTATCCTATTATTACAGAATGCAGGAAATTACTTCACAAATGTAGTCTTAACAGTCATTTAATTAATTTTGCGTGGATTCCTAGTCATACCAATATTCCAGGAAATGATAAAGCTGATAAGCTGGCCAATGAAGCGGTTGAGTGTGGAGATATACACAAATTATTGCCATGACTTAACGGCAGCCCTTCCCAAAGCTTATCTCAAATCTGCCTGGGATGAGAATTGGGAGTTCACTAGCCAATCTAAGGGGAAACATTACAAGCTCATTCAACCATCCATCCTTTGTAAACCATGGTTTGTTAAAATGAATCTTTCCAAAACAGTTACTACCATTTTAACTAGAATGCGACTTGGTCACGTGTGCACTCCAGCACACTTGGCTAAAATTCATGTACTTGATAATGATTCGTGCACTTGTGGTTCTGGCGTCGGAGACTTAAATCACATATTTTTTTACTGTTGCCTATATATGATCGTTCCTCTTTTATTAGTTCTCTTTTAGCCATTAAAATTCCTTTTCCTACATCCATCACTTGCCTATTATATACCAATAACATTGATGTTTATAATATCCTAGCCGAATTTATTACCCATAATAATATAAAATTGTAAATAGTAATGTATATTGTACTTATGTAAATATTATTTTATTTTTATTATTTTGTACTTATATCACACCTAAATTGATCCTATGAAAACCATCCTTTGTTCCGTTTCCTTCCGTAATTGATTCGTTTCCCTACCTTTTAACTTTAACCCAATCCCACCCTGTCTAAACGCAATGTCCGCAAAACTTATGGCAAAACTGAACGCAAAAATCAAGAACCCTGTCGTGGCTAAACGCAATCCGCGAGAGCCATAAAGAAGAAAAAAAAAAAAAAAGTATTGGAATTTATCGACTGAAGTCGCTGTTTGGAAGCAAGTTTGATCGTAGTATGGAAGTTTCCGCACCCTGACGTTTTCTAAGTTTCATTGCGGAGTTGGGACTTGGGTCATAAATTTTGTGTAAAATTTATGTTTATTCCATCAGTATCCATAAATATTCGGGCTATTTTATAATAAATGATGTGATGTTCGATGTTTAACGTTCATATAATGGCCATAGAAACGTTATGTTGGTGCTGATATCCGTGTGAAAAGTTGTAACTGTGTTGGAATGATTGTTATCATATTTAGATGTATTTTCAACAAATCATGTGGATTTTATATAATTTAATTATGTATCATACCCTATTACACTTAATTTAGTGTTCATTAAGGCTTCTTTGTGTAAATAGAAGCGTAACAAGACTGAATTTCGTCGACCCAGTAACGCATAGTAGGCTACAATGAATGAGAAAAAAAGGCTAGTGCAGAATTTCAAGAGTTACATCAACGTATCACCTAAGGTAATTTTAACGTTGCAATTGTGAAAATACTTTAATTGGTGAAATTGGTTTGAGTTATTTTTTACACTCAAGTTAGGTTAGGTAGTAAACAGACTTCTAAAAATTTTCTTTTTTCCTTCTGCTAATTAACGTTTAGTTCACGCATAAAATATTGTGTTTGTGTATGTAAATAATATTTTATTTTAATTTGCAGAATAATGGGGAAAAGAATGGATCACTCCAAGAAGTAAAACCAAAGTTATTAAATGGTAAGTGATGCATTTTATTCAATATGCACTTGTAGATATGCTAAAAATTGTATTTAAACTTAATATTTATTTGAATCAACAAAGTTTACTTATTAACTCTTAAAAATATACCTACAATAAACTCTACGGCCCCCTATTAAATGCTATGGAGGAGTAGGATAGAGAAATAATTGTAATTATTTATTAGAAAATTACTTACAAAACTTACTTGATTACTTTAGTCTTGATAAAATGTTTAATAATTTTATTTTTGCTATAAAATTTTATATGAAAAAACTTTCTAATATTAACATGTTTTCCTATATTATCTCTTTTGTTATGTTTTTTATGACTAGTAATAAGAATAAGATTCAATTAAAACACAATACTAGTGCAAAATTACAGTTGTAATTTTTTCCTTGACTTTTGTTTCCTCAACTGCTCACATAGGGATGTTTTGCATTAGGGAAATAATTGATGATGATGAACTTATTACATTTTTAATTAATGAGAGTGAAATAAATACATGTTATTTATATCACAAACATGATTGTAATAATTATAAATTAGACAGTTTAAAAAAATATAATTGTAAGTGAATAATTATGATAACATTTACATCACTAATATTATATTTAAAACTGTATGGTCTCTGACAATCAAGATATCAGAATATAGGTCCATGTTTAATTACATGGGTTTTGAAGTTAGTATTCAGATAATTCTTGAATATCACAATTTATTTACTATCTTAAAATATTAGAGACCCAAAAAGAGTAAGAAATTGTATGGGTGTTTTCTATGTATAACATGTATGTATTTACAAAAAAAAGTATTTAAGTATGTTTATATCTGATGTCTAGTACCCATAGTACAAGCTTTGCTTAGTTTGTGACTAGAAGCGCAGTGTAAAATGTCCAAGGATATATTATGTTTAAAAAAAAAAGAAAAGAAAAAGGAATGTAAATCCTGATTTCTAATTAGATAAGATAATTTATTATTTGCATTATTTTTCTTCTTACCACTCTAACAATTCTAAGTTTTAGTCATTAACAGTGTTGTTTTCATCATTGTCAAGCTAATTTTATCAACAAAGATATAATAAAGCTTATTTTGGAGGGGGAAATGTACATTCATATTATCTTTTTCTTATCATTCAAGACTAGTATTTCATAATTCTTTTATAGTATCGTTGATCCGTAGATCGATTAATTATGCACAGCGTATACGTAACTGTATCGCCATGTACGTCTGGCATTGTTTGACGCCATGGGAAGTGCGGCCCGGGACATAATTGACGAAGACGTCAGTAAGTCCGTAAATCCGCCCTACGCGTAAACTTGCTTAACTACATTTGCGTGCTGATTCTTTAACAAACTTGCCGGTCTAGGATGCGTTTCTCGATATAATCTTAGTGTCGTCTTTAGCCTAGGCGCAGACTACCGATTTTTAGTTGGATAGCATGCTAATATGGACATGCCAAATCGGTGTAATTAATGTGCCGATTTTACACCGATTTGGCAAATTAGAATCTGACCCAACTATCGGCCAACTAAAAGTCGGTGGTCTGCGCCTAGGCTTAGACGACAAATGTTTGTGTCTGAGTGTAAAATGATCTGAGAGTTTTAGACCTGCAACTTACAAATTGACTCGATTCTATCCACCCAAACATTTTGCGAAGGTTTCGGATGCTTGAAGTCGGACTGTCCGAGTCCGAGCCTAATTGGCTAACATGTACTACCGTCGATTCTACCTGCCCATCGATTCGATGTTCATTTATTAATATCATAGCTATGGTCTGAGTGTAAAACCGTAGTATTACCGGCTGAGTATTTAAACTGGGACTGAATGTACACTTGTGACCACGGCTGCAGCATCGCAGCCGAAACGTCAAGCCGTGAGTACAAATAATGTAACTCATTAATAATCGTCGCGTTAAGACCCGTGTCTTACTATTTCAGTTGAATGTACACTACATTCAGAATCAGGATCAGATACTTTAGATTACAGTGATGCTTCTGATCCTTACGTTTTTGTACTCGTAATAGTATATCGTATATTGCGCTTAAACGCCAGTGCCGTACAGTGTTGCCTGTGACATGGGTGTACTCAGGAAAGGTCAGATAATTATTTACACAGCTTTTGTACTGCACAAGTGCACAATCGATTAACACCCCACTTTCATTTGTTTTATTTGATTAAGATTACAGTTGCTATGCGCTATTACAGAATATTTGTCTGAAACTAGAAGAGAAAAGTTAATTTAAAAAACGTGTCCATTACGGGGTTTGAACCTGAGTCTCATGCGTATGCGCTTTTACCAACTATTAATCTGTTTTCTATGTATAATATGCACATTTTCCTGAATCCATTAAACTCAGACATCATCTAAAGCTAAACTACATTTACAAGAAGTGCAGACAGTAGTCTCTATTTTTCTTATCAATTTTATAAACTGTAAACAAATAATGTTTCATCATTGGCATTAAATATTTATAGAAATGAATCCAAGATAGTCGTATCGGTCGCAAGTAGGTCATTTTTATGGGCCAGTTATAATGGTTCCAGTAATAATAATAAAAATGACCCAAAGTATAGGCATCAGACTACATTTTATTTGCCAAAATAGCTTGTATTACGACGAGATAAGACAAACTCAGTAGGAGTTTAGTTTGATGTGCTGTCGTCTGAAATGCAACACATGCTATTATCGCAGCAGTTTCGGTAGATAAATAAATAAATTGTTTATTTCTCTCTTCACGAAGTACATGCGTACTTAAATACAAGGTCTTACTATTATTTATTATGAGTGAATCACTGTAATATTACTAGTTAACGATTTTAATTAGGCAGTATCCATTTTTAACGTGATTTAAAACTTGTTTTTGTTTGTTCCAATCACATTTTTTTGACGAAAGAAAATCATTTATTTTTTCCGACTTCAGGAAGCGAAAATATTTTCTTTCAGTACCTACATAGTTATTTATGGCTAAAAATAGTTGTGTAAGATTATATTCTAGTAACACAACGTAGTGTAGTAATAAAATGTAAAATTATCCACACAAAAGCCTAACCCTTTCGGACCCGCGCTTAAACTAGAAAGAAATTTGTAATTTTGAACATGAATTTTAGATAATTTGGGGCCGCAGATTACGAATCTGCTATAATTTTCCAGATTTTCCGCCGCCATCTTGGAAAATTCATATACCAACAATTGTATCAAACTGGGCCCTTCACTTCCTACGTACAATTGTGAGGGTCAAAATTGTAAGGGTTTTGGAAATTTTATCAAAGGCATGTATTCCGAAAAACGTATTTATAACCAGTAAGAAATAAACAGGTTTCATTTTTATACGAGTATTTGCCATTTAATATTGATTTGTGGTCAAAACCATCTGTTCCATGCGCTCAACAGTAAATATAGCACTCGAAATATTCCTATGTAGCTTTAATATCTCCTGGATCATGAACAGCATCTCCTAGAAGATGTTGGCATTTGAAGGGCTTGGTCTGCCATGCTACTTGCATACTCAGAGGTATGTATCCTCATGAATGTCAGTGCCTTCATCAGAAGAAGAGGAGTAGTTCATCTGAAATAGCCGAAACTAGCTTTTGTCGTTGTCATCCCTCCCATCCCCATATGTATTGAGCATCTCTGCGATAGTAGCGTCTTTTAAAATCGGAAACATGGTGCGGAAACCATGAAAAATGAATAATTATGAGAAACTTAAAATACGCATAAAGGTATTGTAGGGCCCACATTGATACAATTGTGTCAGTAAAGTTCGTTAAGCCGTTACGCCCATAGCCTTTGCCTACAAGTAGTCACTGTTATCACAAAAAGATGCTATTTTTAACTATTTGTCTAATCAATAACTTGTATTTTACTACAATTACAAAATAAAACCATAGTAGGTACTTTCTTTCGCCAAGTCGGAGAGCGCAATCAGTCATGAACTGTACAGGTTATAACCGGCTCACCAACTGCGCTTTGGACAAAATTTGCACGGGAGGTGAAAGAACGCATCCCGCACAATCGTACGATACTCAGCCCATCCACTTCCGATGTAAAACTAATTAGATATTCTCGATTTTGTAACCCGCACAATTGTATTGGAGCGGTCCGAAAGGGCTAATATTTTTGTTGCAAAATCGCATCTACAAGTCCTACAACTACATGAAAGAACACAGTTGTGTTGTAGTTATTTTCAATACAAATCGCTCGAGAATTTACTTATTACGCAAACCGAACTGTTAGACTAGGCGCAGACCATCGATTTTTAGTTGGCCGATAATAGTTGGGCCCGATTTTAAATTGTATGAAGAATCGGCCAAATCGAATCGGCGTAATGTGCGCACTCCCATACTGATCAACTGCCCGACTAAACTATCGGCCGACGAAAAATCAATGGTCTGCGCATACGCATAGGCTTATACGAGTAGGCCTCATATAAAAAGTAAACAAAGCGAAAATAGTAAATGACTTATTCACGGTCAGGATAATTAAGAGCCATTTTACATTTTCGTGCGAATTTCTAAGATTTTGGAAGCATGAATTACTATCTTAAGCAACACCCAGAGATTATTTAATAACTGCGAAAGATAGGTCAATCCTTGGTGTTGACCATTAATGAAACGGATTTACTAAAACTCTTTTGCTTAATTCACAGTGCCCCATCTCCCACAACCATTTTACGGAAAAATTGCCGCAGACTCATTTTCAAAGTCCTGTATCTATTATTTATGCTCATATAATAAGCTTAAAAATATATAGTAATCATCGGACATATATTCTTGTAGTCCATTAATGAAATAGATTCTTGAATTTCATTACCATTATTGAGTAAAATCTAAAAATAATTTGGAAAATTTGAAGATTAACGTCACATTTTGATCGTGGTTTTTGGTTTAAAAACACAGCAATAACTGCAATAAAAGTATACCCAAATAAAGAATATTCATTGTAGAATTGATTTCTACAGTTATTGTTTAAATATTAGTAACCACTTGGTCAAAATATTGATGTGAATATCAGTATAAATTACAATGCGCAAGCCGACATCGATTAGTATGGCGCGAGCGCCCGTCAAGGCAGGACCTGTGTCATTTTTCCCGCCGTGACGTTTACGTGCGTTCGTGTCGTAAAGCGGTGATTTGTACGGCGACCAAATACATTTGATACTATGCTGAGAGGCTGTTTCGAGTCGGCCGGCCGAGCAGAAATTGAAATGATGAATTTTAAATTCTTTGACGGATCTGGGTGTAACTATGTATAATATGTAGGTACCATGTATTTAATTTAATAAATAAATAATAAAAAAAAGTATATCCATTATGCTAGCACCCTTAACACAAGCATAATAATATTGGTTGCCTACTTTTGGACTAGATGGCGCTGTGAAATTGTCCAAAGATTTGTATATTTATTTATCCGCTTTGAGTTTTGTTTCGTGAAGAAGAAAAAGAAGCGTTTTGTTTCGAGAGGGAAGCTTTGTTGTTAAATCTATACTAATAAAAGAAGAAAGATTTAATTGTTTGTTTGTTTGGACGCAATAGGCTCCGAAAAAAAATTCTTTCACGATTTAGAATCCTAATTTTTTTCTATGTAGGCTATAAAATATTTTCAAAAACTTTAGTCCAAAATCTTTGATAAAATTCGACGTTTAATAAATAAATTAGATAACATATTAATACTTTTTTTTTCAGTACGATTTTAGTACCTACTTGTTTTTCAGAAATTTTACGATTTAACTAAACTTCTAAAGTGTTTATATTTTATGCATAATTTATTAACTTCTAAAATATACATATTTTATATCCTATTGATAGATGACGTGCTTCGTATTTTATTAAAATTATTACCTGACTAGGTTAAAAAGGTGTAGAATGTTATTTTGGAGATAACTTGGTTCCATAGAAATATAGAGAGATGCTAAGTAATGCGCTGAGTTCGAAACTCAGTGTCGTATTAGAAATTCACACACACAAAGAAATCAAATTATGTGCTCATTATCCACTGCGGTATCAGTATTCAACGTTCGAATAATCTTAGTACTATGCAAGAAATACAGGGTGGAAACGATAAGTGATCTCACTTGATTATTTCTAAACTATACAAGATATCGGAAAACTAGTTACTGATCTGGGACGTGTAAAAGTGCTTTTTTTAAGCCTATTTACAGAAATAAATGAGTTTTTAATGAGTTTTTGATCCTAAAAGTGCTTCACGAGCTCTATCCAACGGTATCAACAAAAGCTTGCAGAATAAATTGGATCTATCCAAAAATTTAACGTTTCCATCTTCCATACATTTAGTACTATCACAGTCATGGCACTCATCTCTTGATAATATTATAACAATTAAAGCCTAAAACTAATGTTTTCCACCAATAATTTTAAATAAGATGCAAGTTACGAGTTTATTTAACCGACTTTTTAAGTTTATTATTTAACAAAAAATAAATTACACTTCTAATATTATGTGGTTGGCCATACATTTAGTATGGAAGCTGGAAACATTGAATTTTCGGATAGTTCCAGTTTATTCTGTAACCTATTACTGGTACCGTTTGAAAGAGCTCGTGAAGCACTTTCAGGATCAGTAACCAGTTTTTCAATATCTTGTATAGTTTAGAAATAATCGAGTGAGATCACTTATCGTTTCCACCCTGTATAAACTGTTTACATAATGACGTCGCTACTGTCATCATTGCTTTCACAAGCAATATGTTCCAATTTGTCCCTTGTCACATTTCCCTTTAGTTTCTGTGATCTGTGCTTGTTTCTAAGTTGATATCAATAAAATATTCTTTAGTACTTTTGATTTAAATTATTTTTTTTATTTTGAACATTGTTTACAAATAAATCTGCGGCAGGTGTAGTGTTTTAATTTTGTTTTAGAAAGATCTCATAATTTTGTAAGTATTCAAATATTTAAACATAATAATTTGTAGATTTTATATCAAAAAATATAATTATTTAACAAAATTAATTTTCTTAGAATATTTTAATTCTATTAGAACCATTTTCCACTTCATCGCAGAAGAAGTCGCGGGCAAAAAGCTAGTATGAAATATGTAGTATTGCCCGCGGCTTCACCCGCTTGAAATTTAGTTTGTCACAGATCGTCATAAATTATAGCCTATACATTGTTATTCTGGTCGACGCCAGGGATGGATGAGCGTCGCTGTCGCTGGCGACAGGGTCTTCTGGTTCAGGGTTCATGGCGTAGGTCTCAGGCAAAATGAAATCCACTCGTAGAAATTAATAAACTCAGTGTATTCACGAAAATAATTACACACAGCACTAGAGTCGTATCGGAACTGAGTGAACCAAAGGTCTTGCGATAGGAACGTCCGACCCGAGTGATAGTTGAACACAGACTGCCTAGTACTGCTGTACTGTACTGTAAAGTTTCATCAAAATCTGTTCAGTAGTTTTTGCGTGAAAGTGTAACAAACATCCAGACATCCACACAAACTTTCGTATTTATAATATTAGTAAGACTAGTAAGAAGTAAGATAGTAAGATGAATTATTTTAGTTATTTGTTTACTTATAATAATACTAGCTTTCCGCCCGCGGCTTCGCCCGCGTGGAATTTTGTCTGTCACAGAAAAACTTTATCGCGCGCGTCCCTGTTTCAAAAACCGGGATAAAAACTATCCTATGTTCTTTCCCGGGACTCAAACTATCTCTATGCCAAATTTCATCAAAATCGGTTGCGAGGTTTAAGCGGGAAAGCGTAACAGACAGACAGACAGACAGACAGACAGACAGACAGACAGAGTTACTTTCGCATTTATAATATTAGTTGGGATTTATTTATTTATTTCTTAGCTCTGTCTGATAATGGATCTGGAGGAGATGCAATGGCCACCTCCGTAACAAAACAATAGAACCCTATGGAGTTTGGGCTTGTGTGATTCGCCTTGACGAATATTTCATATCCAGGGTCCGATGATGGAGCTGTAAGGGGGCAGATTTTTTTTTTCACTATGTGACTGTCTTTATTTTGTACTTAATATATATTTTACATATTATACCTATTCGTGTTTCATTATGAATCGAAATATAAAAGACTTAACAAACTCTATTAAAAATTTAAATTAATTTATCAAGTTTGAATACCTCATTCTACCTTAAAATTAATAACTTAAATCAAGTCTTAATACGGTCACGGCTCAAGATTTTTTTGTCCATTTCAGCGTTCTTTTTACTCTTTTGACGTTGCGTTGACAGCTTTTACCTAAATTCGCGCGGAATGTTTTTGTGAAATGGCTCTTAAGCAAGCATTGTTTTTGCATCGATAAAAACGCGGGCTGCTTCGCTGCGCGAGCGCAAGGCTGTGGCGGGGCCCTTGGCGGATTCCATTTCACTTAATTAAACAATTCAAGTAAATAACGGCTTCAGTTGTTTAGGGCTTGTGTTACGAAACTACATTCAAAAATTGATTAAATTCTCCAAAACTTGTTTTTTTTTAATTGATTTTATTTCTTTAATATTTTTTCTACAGTAAATTGTCTAAAATAGGTATTTTAGACAATTACTAGGTAGTACATGCGGAAAAATTTGCTTTATCGCTTTATCCCACACTAAAACATTTGGGATGAAAGGCGCTTCATATGGTACTCATAAAACTCATTTATTTTTGCAAGTAGGCTTTAAAAAAGCACTTTTACTGTACCAGAGTAAAGGGCGGCAAATGTAGAAAACATGAACGTATTTTTGTAGATATGTAGTTTGGACAATAAAACATTGTTACTCGGTATCATCCAAAACCGCTTACACTAATCTTATCTAGTATAAATATCACATATGTAAGTATACTATGACGAATGACTAACGGTCTGGTGAGGGTGACGCGGTAGAGCAGTACATTTTCTTGAGAGCAAGGGTGACTGGGTTTATTTCCCGGTGGAGTCATTTCGTTTTATAGCAAGCAAATTATATGTGCGCTGAGAGATCCATTGTTTTCTCTTATATCACGTTTACTACTCTGGGTAAAAGTATTCTAAACCAAGGAGTGCATTTTCTATGGCTGGGAGTTTCGATAAAACTGAATTTAGCTTGGCTTTCTGAATATCATTCCCGCCTTACTTTATCTTAATTTAATTTTATAGGTCCTAAGAATCAGTTCTTTTCATGAAATTTTGAAATACATGTTATAAGGTACGTTTATTTGATAGAGAAGCACTAGTTTCCAATAAGAAAATCGAGACCTTGGTCCGCGGCTGTGGAAAAAAACCTTGGACTCCCAAGATACAAGGAAAGTCCTTGTTTTTTTATCCACACTATAACAGCAAACGAACCAAATCGGCCGATTTTCACTGATAACGTCGAACTGACTGATAAAGCTGCTAAATACTGTTCTTTAGTTAATAAAAAGTCTCTAAAAAGTATATCTCACGTTCCAACGGTATCTTATCGCGCTAAGAACTAAGGACGAACGAATTTACGTAATTAAGTGGAGTATCACCACAATCAAAGTTATTATAGTGGGCGCGTTTTTCATTGATATTTTACTGCTGTTAGAGTGACAGGATATTAATTAGAAAAAATACTTTCACGGTGATAACCAAAGCTAAGAAAAAGCCTGCTGCCAGAAAAATAATGTAAGGCGTTGCAGACCTAGCTTGTGTTAGCCGAAGCTTCGGGTGACAGAAGATAGTCTTATTTAAATAGAGAATAGATTATTCAGTAAAAAAAAATTAGGCTTAAGTATCACTAAAAGGGCTGATATCTCGAGGTGCATATCTCGAGGTACCAAAAACACCCTGACCCTGGTCTTCCGTATTTAACATTTTTGGTGAAAACTTGACCTTACTGCATCCACGTAGATTGCGATATCACCGTGAATCACCTCTAGGTCATTGCCGCTGTTGTTCGTATCAGGCGCGTAAAAATACGTTTATTTTTGCATTTGTTATAACTACCATACACAGTGCACGGTAACTATACGCTGTGATATGGGTCAGCGGCACTGCAGTGGGTGCACACTGATGAATTAATATTCTGCATTAACACGTACATTGATAGATAGATATTCTCTTTATTGTACAGGGGATGGCACATCAAACTTACATAACAATGATAAGTTTTTTGCATTTAGAGATCAACAAATCTATCGCTGGCTCAGAGCGTGATCCACTTTGAAATTTCGAAGGGTTTACTTCATATTAGCTCAGCGGTCAGAGCAGCCGCTCGGCAAGCGAAAGATTGTGGATTCATTTCTCACCTGAAGCAATCGAAAATATCCATTATAAGGCATGAATTAAGCTAGTATTTTCTTCTCCAGGCGAGCTGATAGTGGGCGCGGCGCACAGCGTGATCATGCTGACGCCGCTCAGCGAGTGGGACCAGGGCCGGTTCGGGTCGCTGTTCGTCACCAACTACAAGCTGTCCTTCGTACCGCTGGAGAGCTCGCCCAACGATGTAAGTGCTTAGTTCCAGCCAAAAGACGTCCACTGCGTGGCAAAGGCCTTTCCAAGGATTTTCACAACCGCCGGTCCGCATCCAGGTGTTTCCGCGACCTTCACTACATCGTCGGTCCACCTAGTAGGAGGCCGGCCTTCGTTCCGTGGTCGCCTCAAGGAAATTTTGCTCCAACGGCCATCAGTTCTAAGATACGGTACGGTAGCACAGTACGAGGATTCCCTTAATTGCGCTCACGAGTAAGGTCCTGTCACCAACCTGGTGATTGCGAATGCGATAGTCCTCCTTCAGCGCTCACCAGTCATGGCATCGCCTGAATTAATGGGTAAAAAAATGAAAAATTTCGATCATCGTCTTTAATTTCATACATGCTATTAAAAATGAATAACATAATACTTATTAAGGAATTTACCATTTAAGCACTACAAATATTTGTGTAAATAATTTTCAGGCATCAATAAGGAAAATTTGCTTGGATGATACACAGTAAACTAATTTATTTGGGTAGTCCCCTAGTTTCTAAGAAGCGTAAATAATGATGTACGAAACGCGCCTTGGGAGAGTTCTATTTTTGGCCGCCACCTATTGTGGGCTTATTGAATAGACACTCTTATAATAACTATGATGTGGGAACATTTTGGCTGGTGGCATTCTTTTAGTACAGACATAAATAATAATAAGTATTTGTTTTTGTTATTCTAAAAGGTACTTCAAACCTATACTTGTAATATTATTGCTTCACCTTCATATTAGAGAGAGCCTTGGTACCCATAACACAAGTTAAATCTTAGCTTGGGTGCCAGGATTCACTCAACATACTGTTTGTGTACCTATCTGGATTGTCGTAATCTACATTAATTACTGTGTTGTATGTTTTAGTGTAACACTTTATGTTAATAAAGAATTTATTATTATTATTACTTACTCTAGCGCAGTGATGGCCAAGAGGACGATTTTGGTAGCCCGCGAGAGTAAATAAACTGATCAGAATGATTGAAAATGAAAAATGTTTTATTTCACTTTTCTAAACTGTGCCTTGCAGTCGACAACAAGAAATATTTTCGAGCATAAGTAGACCTCACAGGTCAAAAGTTTGGCCACCCCTGCTCTAGCGACTAGATCAGCGGTTCCCAAACTTATTTTGTCTACTGCCCACTTTGAGAATAAATTCTTTTTAGCGCCCCCATTTGTAGTTGAGTGTCGAGTGCTCAATCGGTGTCTAAGAGTCCTCCTAGTAAATGACGCCTCCCAAGCCTGTCTGTACACAACGTCCCGATTTTTTTTCTGGGTCTCTTACCGCCCCCCTTTAAGCCTGCAGCGCCCACAAGGGGGCGTTATCGCCCACTTTGGGAAAGACTGGACTAGATAATAGATGGATATACCCACCTAAATAAATTGTATGCAATAAACACACACACAATATATGCTTTAAGTGGATCTGTTGATCCTGATCCTTAATGAAGATCCCGGGGTCTAGCCTAGTATTTACACAAAAGTTGCAGTGGTGGGAACAAAAGACGGAACAAGTCCCGTCTACTTTAAACTGGTGATGAGTGATGACATAATCCTTTCAAAAGCTCGAGACGCGTTTTGGCGGCTCCCAAAAAGTATGCCAATTAACTAATGAGTCAGCTGTTAGTTGTTTATAGGATTTGCCACACCGGACGCGTACAGGTCTGCGGTCAGGCCAAAGTGAACGCAGCCCGCATCATGTATGAACAACATTGTAGGTCAATCAGTAAGCGGTCAAAGCAAAACAATATGTCAGCGGTTCTAACAAGGCGATCTATCAGCGGTGCGGTTAGCGTTCTTTTTTTTTTTTTAGCTAAATATGCTTGTCTTGTATCACGAGTGAGCTCACCACAATAGTCGAGCGACGGCGGGGACCGAACCCGCGTTTCCCACATCACGAGTCGGCCAATCCGACCCCTTCACCATTCTTTACGAGTAAAGAGCACGGTCAGATCGCATCAACACAAAACACAGGGTGTTAGGTAAATGGGTATATGAGCCGACACTAGCCCATATTAACATGGTCATATAATTGGTATGGTGAAGTCAGAAAATTGATATCTTCATTTTCATTATTTTAAATTTCATGCAAATTGGATTTTATAAAATTTATTTTGTATGAAAATTAAAAAAATTAAAATGATGATATCAAATTTCTGACTTCACCATACCATTTATTTATATGACCATGTTAACATGGGCGAGTGTCGGCTCATATACCCATTTACCTAACACCCTGTATGTAGAGATTGACAATGTTGTTCATGATGCGGCCTATGTTCACCTTCTGACCGCAAAACGCATCCAGTGTGGAAAATCCTAAAGTCTTGTGATTCGTTTGTACAGTTTAAAGTAATCGACAACCGTAAAACACAATAAACGATCAACCCCAGTTCCCAAAAGACAGGATTACTTAGTTTGGGAACTACCAGTAATCTTCTTCTTCTTATTCGTTACGCTCTTGGCAGAGCGGTCGTGGTCACGTTGAGGCGTTGTTCACATCGGTTGTAGAGGCGGATACAACTCTCCGCACGATCTCCCTCCATCTCTCTATTGGCAGACTGTCTGGTGCAGTCACATACGCCGTCTCCCACTGCTGCTTTTACTTGTTCGGTCCAGCGCATTGGTGACCTGCCACGCGATCGGGTTCCTTCGACTTTTCCCTGGACGATGGAGTTGTCATCCCGCCTCGAGACATGTCCGAAGTATTGCAGTATGCGCGCAGTAATCTTAAGTTATTGTAAATCTTTCTGGAATAAATTATTTATTTATTTATTTGTCAACAGGAGTACTGCCAGCGTAACTTCCTGCTCGGCACATACGATGTGCCGCTCACAGCTGTAGGCGCCGTGTGGCTCACGGACGGCGGCCCTTCGAAGCGCCGGCGGCTCATGCCCTACGGGGATATGCCGGGCAAAGTCAAGGGGCTGCAGATTGTGTGCAAGGTAACCTGGCAAAGAATACTTAGTCTTATAGATTTTGATCTTTCGCGTCCTAGTACATTTCAAACTGAAAGCTGATCTTAACTGGCTTGTAATTACGGCTGTAGCAACACAGCCGAAACGTCAAGTTGTAACGATTACATATTATTATGTCTACCCAAGTAACATTTTACTCCATTTAAGAGTTCAATAGTCGTTCACATGTACTCCACAAGCTGTGTATGTCAGCTGTATACGAGCTGTATAGCTTGCTATAATGCTTTTATAGAACCAGTTTGGGCACAAATTAGACAGCTTTAAGTTCACTATGGCTGTACATTAGCAGTATAATAGCAGTTTAAGTAGTAACATCGTACTTAAGGCTGACTTACGGCACTATATGGGACGCAGTGTGAACCATACAACGTACGTGAGGACAATAAAGAGTAACAAGTGGCTAAATGCACAGCTTTCAAAGTTATAAAGTCCGACAAAAGTACTCCAATGCTACCTAAAGTTCACGTGTGTCTTAAATTATTTCCACATTTTAATATTAGTTTGGTATTTGTACGTGAGTGCCAAGAGGGAAACAACTCGGGCGGATAATCATTTATGCAAATAATAACACGGGTTTTAAATACTTAATAATGTTAATGCCATTGGGAATGCAACTTTATCGTGAAATGTATACATATTTACAGCTAAAATATTTACGCGCCTCTGTAAAAACGCGATATTCATTTTAAAATATTTAAAACTGGCTGAGAGGAAATCTACAATTTTCAGTTTTTGATATTGGATTGGCATTATAATTATATTACGGTAATTAATTATAACATGAAACCAAAACTCAATCGCTCTATCTGCGAATTTTGTGATAAATCTGCATTAATTTTGGAGATTTATTTGGTAAATATTTTAGGTTATGTAGAACAAAATGGTGGAAATGAAATACGGCTATGTGAACTGTTATAACTCCAATTTAATGCGGTGAGCGTATATTAGGTTCACATGTGTTCTGTTAGAATGCTGTTATCTATATGAAGTTCCACATTTGTACCACTACAGCGCTAATGTCTATAAAGGACATTGTCAGAAACCGCCTTAGATTCCTGGGCACAGCAGTAAAGTATCAAAATTAATCTCTTACTTTTTGAATACTTAAATATTAATTAGATTGTAACGGACACTTGAGGATTAGAAAATGAAATAATAAAAGTCTTTTATATGTATTCCATAATACTATGACGACATCCGGACATTTTAGGGCGTGGCCTGCTCCATATCCTATGAAGTTCCATAATTTGTGTCGATAAAATCTATGTAAAATCGGCACAAGGCAATGCCGTACTTCATTGTTAGGAATCCATGTAATAGTGATGTTGACTGCGGTCATCATAGACAATAAGATACCGATATTGTAAATAAAATAAATCGTCCAAATTGCTACAGTATGACTAGATTTTAATTAAAAGTTAAAAATATATTGCACGATACTACAAGAAGCTATCTAATGTGTCCAACTGGTCTAAAAGGTCATGAATAAAATAAAAAGAATTGTGATCATAATACTGATATTGACAATGACAATTTTTTTTTTTTTTTTTTTTTTTTTGCGCGCTGGTAGCTTGAGGAGCTTTTCCAGCTTCACCGGGCAGAGTGGCGAGTACAGAAGGTACTCTAGCCGTTTGGCGATCGTCGGTGCGCGTGCCGACGAGGCCGAGTGTGGGCTTCGCGAAGCGAAGCCCAGGCTCGTCCGCGTCGGTCGCAGACCGACGTTCGCGATCGGGCCGTATCGAGCGCATAAGGCGCCCGATCAGTGGCGAACCCAACTAGAGGGTTGCCCACCGCGGTGTTGGACCAAAGTCCAGCCTACGGCGGGCTCACTCTAGTGGGCCCGATCGAGGGGACTACGGACGCGGCCTGAGGGCGCCACGGTAGGCTCGGACCTCGGCTCAGGCCGTGTCCGGGGGACGGATAGGGGAGAACCGGCCCGGTACATGTCTGTACCGTCCGAAATGGAAAGCAGGGCCTCGTACTCGCCGGCGAGTACGGTGTAACGAGCTACTGTGTTGTGGAGTAGTTGGCGTGCTTAAGGCAGTGATGTCAGTGTTCAGAAATTCGGTAATAGGATCGTCCGGGTCGTCTAGGACATGCCTAGGTCGTCGGTATTGGGCAGCGACATCTTTCTGGGGTGTATACGTGGCGGCGCTAACGATAAGAGGGTTCTTGTGGTTGATCGCTTTATCAAAGTAGCGGCGAGAGGCTTCTTTCATAAAGTGATCAATCGATGGGATCTCGAAATCTCTATGGAGATTCGTATTACGCACGAACCACGGGGCATCCGCGGCTCGGCGTAAGAATTTGTTTTGGAGGGTCTGGAATTTCTTAAGGTCTGTGCAGGAAGTGTGAGCAAACACCGGACTGGCGTAAGTCAACACTGGACGGATGCAGGTTTTGTAAATTGTCAACTTATTTCTAAGTGACAATTTACTTTTCCTTCCAACTAGGTGGTAGAGTCGGTGGATGTAGTGGTTCGCACGGCTCAAGACGCGTCTGAGGTGCGGAGCGAACGATAATCTCTGGTCGAGAGTGACACCTAAGTACTTGGCCTCACTTTTCCAAGGAATAGTTTGGTCAAATAAGGTGAGATGGGTGGGGACATTAGGACGAGTGCGAACCGGAGGACGTTTCGCAGACAAAGCCCTAGAAAAGTACACTGCTGCACTTTTTTCGGGATTTACCTCGACACGCCACTTCCTGAACCATTCGCCTAATTGTGTGACAGCGCGTTGGAGCGCCAAGATGACGTAATTCCGATTACGTCCGGACTTGTAGAGTGCGGTGTCGTCCGCAAAGAGGGCTAAATCCGTATTCGGATATTTGGGGATGTCATTGACGTACAATGAAAAGAGGATGGGCGAGAGCACGGAGCCCTGGGGGACTCCGGCTCTTATGGGGCGGGGGGAGGAGAGGGAGCCATCTACTCGGTAACGAAAGGTGCGATTCGATAAAAAGTCACGTAAGATGTGCACGAGACTGTCCGGCACACCGAGTTCGTAAAGCTTGTAAATCAAGCCATTGTGCCAGACTTTATCGAATGCCTTCGCTACGTCGAAGAATAGCACTCCTGTCCCTACGGGTGGCTTAGCAGTGAGGCCGCTAAGTATGTGCTCCGTTAAGCGGTGCACCTGCTGTACGCAGGAATGTGAGGCGCGGAAGCCAAACTGTTCGTTTATTAAGAGTGTTAACTACTTCGATAGCGAATATGAGTTCCCCAGTGTCGTCCAGGCACAACACAATCAACAAAACACAGCAACAATCGAACAGGTACCTTGTCTGCCGCCGCGCTGCTGGTAGGTACTCTGTAGGACGCCGCCGGCCGGTAGTTAGGGCTTCGCCCGGTGTCTTCGGTGGTTCACTTGAGTCACTAACTTCAAGCAAAGTACTGTGGAGGCCTCACACACAAAACATTTCCAAAAAGTCACCAAATTTCACATTTCCGTTGGAGCACACAATAAGCGTGGCACTCGCGGAGCCGGCCCAAACGCGAGAGGGCGAGCTGCATAGCTTTCGTTCGTTTGCCGTCGTGGACGCGGCGCGGCGCTACTGTAGTCGCGCGCGCTCGCCGTGTAAGTTTTGGCGGGACGGAGTTGGCGGCAGATTTAAATAGGTCCCGCGCAATCGTACCGTGCTCATTGAAAGTATGTGTGCCTGAACATACACTCCCCCCCGAACCAAGGTCGCCTTGGTTGACCTAATTACTAATAATTGGAAGCCTACCGAGTTTAGATACAGGCCGTAAGAGCCTGCCGTTTGCAGTCTGTACCTCTACTACTCGTATTATTTTGTCCTTGCCGGGTAAAAGTTTAACTACACGACCGCGTTTCCACTGTAAAGGTGGGTAATTATCCTCTTTTATCAAAACTAAGTCACCGAGTTTTATTGGCTCTGTTGTATCCGTCCATTTGTGTCTTATTTGGAGGGTATGAAGGTATTCGTCGCGCCATCGACACCAAAAGTGTTGTGAAAGACGTTGCAATAATTGGAAACGATTAAGCCGGCCGATATGAACTTCTTCAAAATTGTACTCAGGCAGGGCAACCAAGGGCTCGCCGATCAAGAAATGTCCGGGTGTTAGAATTTCGAGATCATTCGGGTCTGAACTTAATGGAGTCAATGGTCGAGAATTCATAACAGCTTCAACACGCGTAAAGAAGGTAGTAAGTTGTTCAAAGGTCAACCTTTGTTCTCCAAGAACTCTACGCATGAGAGATTTAGCAGATTTAACAGCAGCTTCAAAGATGCCACCCATGTTTGGGCTGCTAGGTGGGTTAAATAGCCATGTGACGTTAGATTTTGCTAATTCTCGGCCTATTTCGTAGTTATGATCACGCAGATATACGAATAGTTCTTTTAGATATTTATCAGTTCCGGTAAAGTTGGTGCCGCAATCGGATCTCACAAGTGAAGGTAAGCCGCGACGGGAAACGAATCTCGTGAATGCGTCAACGAAGGCTTCGACTGACAGTCCCGTGACTACTTCTAGATGTACCGCCTTCACCGTTAAACACACGAAAACGCAGAGATAGCACTTCTCTACACGAGAGCTTCTTAACGAGCTTGATTTTATGTAAAAGGGTCCCGCGAAGTCCGTACCTACACTTTGAAACGGTCGTAATGATCTCACACGGTCTGGAGGGAGATCCGCCATCAATGGTTGAGCAAGTCTAGGTCGCGCTCGATAACACTGAATGCATTTAAACGTAACACTCCGAGTTACGCGTCTCACGGATAAAATCCAATAACTGCGTGACAATATTGAGGCCAAGGCATTGGCTCCTACGTGGCAGTGTGAGTGATGATAATATTCTACCAGACTTTGGGTAAAGGCACCCTTCCCCGGGAGTAGAATTGGGTGTTTCGCGTTAAATGGCAGGTTGGAATGGCGCAATCTACCACCCACTCGGACTAGCCCGTCAGTGTCAAGAAACAGATTTAATTTCTTTAAGTGCGACTTAATTTTAGAATTTGATTTTAAAGAATCTATTTCTTCTTTGAAAGCCTCCGCCTGAACTAAAAGAATAAGTTTTTTAAGTGCGTTCCTACGTTCCCCGACCGACAAATACTTGTTTTTATTAATTTCGTTTTTATTTTGAATACCCTGTATAAAACGTAGGATAAAACCGGTTACATTTATTAGCTTATCAAATGAACTATATCGCTCAAGCAAGTCAAAGTTAACGTTGTCCTGTGATACTGCAACATTAGTAACTACAGTTTTTAATTTAATACCAGGTAGTGAACTTTCGGGAATATCCGGTTTGTTAGAAGGCCACTCTTCGGGTGGAAGACAGAGCCAGTCAGGGTTCCACCACAAGGAGTGGTTAAGCAGTTCGGCTGCCGATGTGCCACGCGAGGCCGCGTCGGCACAGTTCTTGTCGGTTGGTACGTGCCGCCATGTGATTGGGACTTCCGATGTTATTATTTTTGTTACCCGATTTCCCTCATAGACTTGTAATTTATGTGGTTGCGTCCGAATCCATGCCAACACTATAGTACTATCACACCATCCGAAAACATCCTCAATGCGAATACCCACTTCGCTCGCGAGTGTATCATAAACATGTTTTGTTAAATTTACCAACAAAACCGCACCGTTAAGTTCCGACTGAGGTATTGTAACCTTTTTCTTAAGTGGTGATACGCGTGATTTAGCCAATAAAAGATGAAGAGATACATGACCGGTATCACTTACTGTCCGCAAATAAACAACCGCACCGTGGCCCGCCGATGATCCGTCACAAAATCCGTGTAAGGAGTAGGTATTATTTTTACTTCCGTGTATCCGTAAACGTCGTGGTATTGTAAGCCGAGTCAAGTTAGGTAAATCTGAGAGAAGATCGCGCCACTTCTGTACTAGGGCCTCGGGTGCAGGTGCATCCCATTCAACACTTTTACTGCTATCTCCCGTGCTTAGCAACTCCTGCAATATTAGTTTCGCGCGAAAAATTACCGGACATATCCACCCGAGCGGGTCAAATAACTTAGCTGTCGACGACAAGATGGTACGTCGCGTGACCTGTGTTTCGGTAGGGACATTTACCTTATATGTAAAACAATCCGTCTTTGGTTCCCACTGAACTCCCAATACCTTAATACAGCCAAACTGATCTTCTTTATCGAAACTACTAGGTACTTCACAATGATCTGACGGCAAGTCCTGTAACAACCGTGGGTCATTCGCAGACCATTTGCGAAGTTCGTAATTTGCCGTGGACATTAATGCAATAAGTTCGTCACGAACGCCTATCGCCTCCTCAATAGTGTCTGCGCCTCCGTTTAGGTCATCGACAAAACTATTATGCTTCAAAAGTTTAGCTGCTCTAGGATAAACCGAACCTTCATCAGCCGCTAACTGCTGCAAACACCGAATGGCAACAAAGGGACTTGACTTAAGACCGTAAGTATTCGTGGTGAGGCTATAAACACCTACGGGATCCGTACTATGCTCTCTCCAGAGTATTAATTGATATTTCCGATCATCCGGGTGAATCCACGTTTGTCTAAACATCATCCTTATATCCGTAGTAAAAACAAAGTTGGGATATCTAAAATTCAAAATAATTTTAGTTATGTCATTTTGTAACTTCTCCCCCGCATACAAACAATCATTGAGAGCGACCCCGTTGGAAGTCTTCCCGCTGCCGTCAAATACCACACGTATTTTAGAAGTGTCTCCCGAAGATTTAAAAACGCCGTGGTGTGCCAAAAAATAATGTTCATCCGAATAACTATGAAAATTAGCCTTTTCCATATGTCCGAGTTCTATGTACTCATTTATAAAGTTGACATATTTTTCCCGAAATTCCGGTTGTATTTTAAACCGTCGCTCTAAAGCTTGAAACCGCCGATAGGCCATCTGCCTAGAATCACCCAACCGATCGTGAGTAGGTATAAGCGGCAAGCGCACCGTGTACTTGCCGTCCGCACCGCGAGTTGTCGTGTTAACAAACAGCTGTTCACATTCCACATTCAAGGGATCCATAATTTTAACCAAAGGTGGCTCTTCCGAAGCCCAAAACCGTTCAACCGCTTCAATAAGTGTTATACCAGATGTATTAACCGAATAATTAACCGCCGCCGAGATTTGCCGTAAACCGATATTTTCAGACTTATCGCCTGCCGAAACCGAAACCGCCGAATTTTCATTTGAAACCGAAACCGCCGAATTTTTATTTGATACCGAAACCGCCGAATTATTATTTGATACCGAAACCGCCGAATTATCATTTGATACCGAAACCGCCGAATTATCCTTTGATACCGAAACCGCCGAATTATTATTTAAAACCGAAACCGCCGAGTTTGTATTTAAAGCCGAAACCGCCGTGTTATCATTTAAAACCGAAACCGTGACGTCATTATTTGCCGGACCGAAAACCGCATAATCAAAGATAGTGTCTAACGCATACGGACCCCCAGGTCGCAACGTCAACTTGCCGCCGTTAATAACCTCCCCCAAAATATCACATCCGAAAATGATATCAATTTTTGTCAAACCCGTAATATCCGATAAATCATAATTTTCCTGATTTTTTACTACATAAGTTGTAGGTATTTTCATAACCACCGCCGAACAAGACAAATCTTTATTCAAGTTATCTTTAGGTTTAAAATTCAATACTACCATTTGATTATTAAGTTTATTATTACCACCTACACCCGAAATAGAAATTAAACAGCAATGTCGCTTCAAGCACAATGAATTAGCAAAGTCACTCCGAATTATTGTTATTTGAGAACCGAAATCTAATAGAACACGAGCTGGAACATAATTACCGTGAGCCGTTTTAACGTAAACAATAACAGTAGGTAATAAAACATTTTCGGTTAACTTAGGTTCGGATGAAACGACATTACTGTTACTTAATTGCTATTCGCAAGCATCCCGAGACTCCCGAGTTTGTCTGTAGCAGGGCGAAGCGGAGCGACGATGTGGCGCAGGCGAAGCGGAGCGACGATGTGGCGCGGGCGAAGCGGTAACCGGCGGCGCCGCCGCCGGCAGCGAGCGGGCGGCCCTCGGCTCCGCTCGGCATGAACACTCGCGCGGCTCGACGCACGCCGACTGCGCCGGGGTGTTATTCTCAAAACATTCGACCGGGCGCGAAACGGATCGCTCGAAATCGTCATCATAATACCTATAGTTGTCTTCACATATTCCTACCGATACGTGACGAGCATTTTTGACAAATTCTTTGTTATTATTAATTGTTGAGCAAATCAGTTTATGGTGGCCCGAGTTGCCACAATATGCACACGGAATATTACGGTTACAAGAAGCCGCAGCGTGGTTACCGAAACATCTAAAACAACAGCCTTTTGATCTAACCCAAGCACGTCGTTCGTCACAAGCCATGTTTGAAAATTTATAACAATCGAATATTTTATGATTCGAGTTCGTGCAGAATAGGCACCCGCCGCCGGTTTGTTTACGTGAGCCCGCCGAGTCAAAGTTTGTCCTACGAAACCTCGTAATATTAATATCAGCTGTTCCAACCGTGTCCGAGTAGTTAGCGGTATCGATAAAATGACATTCATTTTGAAGAAATGAAATAAAAGTATCAAATTCTGGCAAGGTATTGCGTAAGCCGCCGTGTAATTGTTCATATCGAGTTTTTATATCGGAAGGTAACTTTGACAAAACAATAAATAAAAGTACATAGTCTTCGACACATAAACCCAAGTTTTTAAGTGACCGAGTACATTCAAGCACGGGGTTCAAAATGCCTACGCGCAAGTTTTTTGGGTTTGTCAAAGTAGGTAAATTAATCAAACGACCGAGGTAACGATCGATCAACATTCTTTTATTGTCAAATCTACCTTTTAATATCTCGAGAGCTGTATCTAAAGATTCGTCAGTCATTGATAAATGTTGGATTAAAGATCGTGGTTCTTTATGTACGTGTGTAA
This sequence comes from Ostrinia nubilalis, assembly GCF_963855985.1. Lineage (NCBI taxonomy): Eukaryota > Metazoa > Arthropoda > Insecta > Lepidoptera > Crambidae > Ostrinia > Ostrinia nubilalis. The sequence goes on from NC_087103.1 coordinate 13,701,015, forward strand.
ATAGGTAGTGATATTTCTCGGTTTTCGAGAGGTCTTTTCGTGATAATACTATGGAGTTAAACATGCTAATAAAACTGTACCACTCGAAAGTATCTCCGTCAAAATTTTGTAAATCAATTGCTGGTAATCTAGTATGTACTGAACTACTTTCCGTGGTTACATGAGAACCATCCTTTTGTGGGAATCTTAGTGAAATTGCCTCGAGCTCGTTATAAAAAATTGTAGCCGTTTTAAATTGCTCGCCATATTTGGAAATTTGCGACTCGTCTTCTAACACATTCAACAGACTCTCATAGGAGTTGGATAAAACCTTAAAATGATCATCCAATTTACGAATACGCGCAGTTAAAACCCCCGATGAGTACTCATTTGTTTTGATCATATCAACCGTGTGTGTAAACCACTCAAATTCAATTTTAAATTTAATTTCTTGAACTTTGGCCGCCATATTGAAATACAAAGTCTTTTCACAACACCGTGTAAAAATTATAAATTACGTAGAAAGCAAGAAAATAAACCGATAACCGTACCGTACTAAATAAAATTAGTTTATAACCGCCGAAATATGTGTACTTACTACGTAAAACCGAAAAATTACCGATAGAAAAAGCCGATAGGTACCTACTTAACCTCAAAAATCCCGGATCGATGGACCAAATTATGTTAACTACTTCGATAGCGAATATGAGTTCCCCAGTGTCGTCCAGGCACAACACAATCAACAAAACACAGCAACAATCGAACAGGTACCTTGTCTGCCGCCGCGCTGCTGGTAGGTACTCTGTAGGACGCCGCCGGCCGGTAGTTAGGGCTTCGCCCGGTGTCTTCGGTGGTTCACTTGAGTCACTAACTTCAAGCAAAGTACTGTGGAGGCCTCACACACAAAACATTTCCAAAAAGTCACCAAATTTCACATTTCCGTTGGAGCACACAATAAGCGTGGCACTCGCGGAGCCGGCCCAAACGCGAGAGGGCGAGCTGCATAGCTTTCGTTCGTTTGCCGTCGTGGACGCGGCGCGGCGCTACTGTAGTCGCGCGCGCTCGCCGTGTAAGTTTTGGCGGGACGGAGTTGGCGGCAGATTTAAATAGGTCCCGCGCAATCGTACCGTGCTCATTGAAAGTATGTGTGCCTGAACAAAGAGATTATTAGAAAAAACATAATCTCTTAATCGAGAGACAATTATACGTTCGTATAACTTACCCATGGTCTTTAAGAGACTGATGGGTCTGTAGCTTGTGGGGTCAGCCAGTTTCTTACCGGGCTTCGGGATGCCAATGACTTCTGCCTCTTTCCACGCGTCGGGAAAGATGCAGTGAGACATGGCCGCGTTGAAAATAGCAACCAAGAGGTATACTAGGGGGGCGGGCAGGGCGCGTAAGACTCTATTAGAGATACGGTCCGGGCCGGGGGCTTTGTTGGGACGGAAACCTTTGATTATCGTTCGCACCTCGTCGACGTTGGTCGGGTCTAGGGTTGTGGTCGGAGGGAGGGCGGCTCTACGTTCGACTTCGCTGTCCACCATGCGGAGGTGGGCAGAGTCTACTGGGAGGGTACTGGGGGAGCACTGTGCTTCTAGACTGTCGGCTAGACATTCGGCTTTGGCGTCGTCGTCAAACGCAAGCGTTTGATCGGGACGTAAAAGCGGTGGCGTGGACGCTACGGTGTCAGACTTAAAGGCTCTCGTCAACTTCCAATAGGCTTGGTGAGATGGCGAGATTTCTTTAAGTAGATCATCCCACTGATTGTTACGGAGTTCCGCGATACGGGCCTTGACAGCGCGCTGTAAGGAACGTAGGCGGACTCTGTTTTCCTCGGTTGGATAAGCGTCATAATCGCGAGTGGCTGCGTTCTTTGCCCTCAATAGTTCTCGCGCGTCGTCCGGCAACCTGAGACGGTGGTTAGCCATCGCAGGCACTTGCCTAGACGAGTCGCCGATGGCGACCGAGATGTGACTAGTGAGGGCATCGATCGCGTGAATAGTTTCGTGAGGCGAAACTATATCGTCGGGGATTGAGGACAGTTGTGGGCTCTGACAGTTCCCAAGTTTTACCTTGAGTTTGTCCCAGTCCACAACTGTCTTCATAGTGGGTGTAGACTCAGGAGAGCCTAGTTGGAGTACGACCGGGCGATGGTCAGAAGTGAGCGCGTGCATGGTTTCTATAGAGTGTAGGCGGAGGCCTATATTCTTTAGAATTGCCATGTCAAGAATGTCGGGCCGATGCTCGACATTGTAAGGATAGTGAGTGGGCGTCATAGGGACTAAGATGTCAAAGATGAGTTCCTCAGAGAGTTCGCTTAACATGTTGCCATTGGCAGTGGATGTTACGCAACCCCAATGAGTGTGTTTGCTATTAAAGTCGCCGCCAAGAATGACTGCACTATTCATAGCAAAGAGGGCCTGAAAGTCGCTCCTTAAGGGAGTCTTGTTCGGGGAGAGGTAAACCGAGCCGATGAGGATGGGCTCGTGTCCGGTCATGGCTAGCCGACAGAGTGAGACTTCTAGGTTAGAGAGAGAAGGGGGATCGACTAAAGCACAGTGCAGAGAACGCTTATAATAAATAAGCGTGCCGCCGCCACGTGTGGGCCTATCGTGTCTAATGATATAGTAGTTCGCTATCCTAGGATTGCGAATAGAGGGTGTTAGGAGGGTCTCTTGAACCAGAAAGATGTCGACCTGGTGGTCGGTAAGGAACTGAGTAACCTCGTCCTTCTGCTGTCTAAGACCGTTAGCGTTGAAAAATGCTAAGGTGATTGACCGGGGTTTGATCCTAGCGGTGGGATTAGCCATTACGGAGCGTGGAAAGAGGAGATAGCGTAGCAAAAGTCTACGTGTTCGGCGAGGATAGATAACCTATCCATGATGTTGCCTTCGCCATTAGTCGCGCGCAGTTTTGCGGCGATCACAAACATCTCGCCGACATTAATTTGGCCAAAGAAGTCTCTGACCAACTTAATGTCAGCCGCAGGTGAATGTGAAGGCTGGGGCTTGGCCTGAGGGGCCGGGACTTTGTGGGCTGGTGCCTTAGGGGCAGGGGGACTTGGGTTAGGCGCCTGTTGGGTAGGTGCCTTTGGCGTAGCCTTAGGGGCTGGGTGGGGTTGAGGAGCCTGCTGGAGCGCGGGTGGGGCCACAGCTGTTTGGGTGGGTGTGGGAGTAAGGCTGGCAGCCTGGGTGTAGGCCAGAGGCCTAGCCCAAGCATTGGGCCTGTTGGGGCGGAGGCTAGGAGCCTCACTTGCTACCGCAAAGTTGCGAGTAGCATTGATCTGCCTGGGGGCAGAGGGGATGGGGGCACGCGGCTGAGTGCGTGGAGCCCGGGGACAACCGCGATAATTCGCAGGATGACCCTGGCTACCACACAGTATGCAGCTCGGTGGTTCGGTGGCTGTGGCCTTGTCACGGACACAGTCGGCTGTGCCGTGATCGCCTAGGCACTTGACGCACCTAGGACGGGCGTGACAATTACGGGCAGCGTGCCCGTAATGTTGACAGCGGTGGCACTGGCCGGGAGCGCCGCGCTTTCGGGGTGGCTCAACTTTGAGCCCGGAGATGAAGCAAACCGTTTTCAAATTGAAAATCGATTTCGCTTCATCGGAATAGTCCAAGACTACTTGGACAAGGTCAAATGGTTCACGAGTACGAGTCCTGTACAGACGATGAACCTGTTTGACAGGGAAGTTTTGGGCCTTGAGGTCGGCCAAGATGGAGGCGGAGTCTAGCTCCTTGGGAAGGCCACGGATAACAACCCGCAGCTCCCTTTCCTCCTCGCGGGGGAAAGTATGATAACCGATACGGTTTTCATCTAGGAATCGTGTTAGGGCTCGGTGCTCGTCCGAGGTGGACAAGGACACCTTAATACCTACGTTGCACGACTTAGCGTGCGAGAAGTTGATGTGACGCTCCTTGAGCGCGCCGGAAATCTTGTTCTAGGACGCCTTGTCCTGGACAAAGACTGGGGGGACTCTGACAGTCCGCCCGGTGCTCGACTGCGAGCCGGAGGGCTGGGAAGATTGCGAGGGCTGAGAGAGGCCTGAGTTGGCCTTCAGGGCCTTCGCAGGGGGGGAAGGAGGGGGAGAGGCCGCGGATTTGCGGGTCCTCTTCGGACGACTGACGGTGGTGAAGCCACCGTCATCGGCGTCTGAGACAGAGTCACATTCCATGTCCCTACTGGGGGCATGGGATTGGTGATCTATCACAATAGAGTGCTCGTTCGTGAGCGGGATTGGTAGCGGGGCCGAGTTAGGATCGCACATGGCGTCCTCGGGACATGACGGGGAAGCAGGCTCCTCATAGACGGAGCTTGCGAGGGATTTTGCCCGTATGTGGGCTTTAAACCCGGAGAGAACCTCCGGGTGAGTGGCCCGGAGGAACTTTAATAGTTCCTCCGTGTCCATGGCATGGAGGGTGTGTTCGCGACGCGTGAATCTACGCCGGTTCGCAAGTCGCAACCACCGAGAAGAGCCGGCAAGAAACTCGGTGGTTATAGCGGTGTGTAAGTCCCGCACAGTCGACAATGACAACAATATGGGATCATCTTTAATATATCTGTAACAGTTTCAAAATCCGATGAAAAATCCTATGCCACTTAAAGTGAGAGAAATGTCTAAAGTTCTAATAGAATTGAAAGTTTTATTCGCTCATAATGCTTATAACTATAATTGGTAATACATTTCAAATATTAAGTACCTTTATAATGTATCGATAGAACCAAAATGATGTCCTCTCAGCTTGGAAAGGGAAAACCCAGGATTGGGGGAGCGCTCCAGGCAATTTTCAGAACATTTCATAGGTGGTAGTAAATAATATTTATTTTATTATTAAAATTGAATATTTTGATATTGATAAAATTGAATATATCTTTCGATTCAAATACCGAATATTTTTCAATCGATAATAATTATCGAGAATTGTTAATAATATTCAATTAAAAGTTGTTCAATCCCTAGTCATGCATAGACTAAGACGGTAACCATGGAGATAGTTAGTTTGGTAAGTCACGTGTTAAATGTCAAGAGTGGAAAGTAAACATAGGACTCATGTTATTTATTTACGTGCAAAATGTAAGTAAGTAAATCATAAAAGTGGAACGCCGAGCTATTTCCAAAACCCGTCCAATATTATAATACAATTTGGCTGCGACAACTACAATACAGAACATCTCCCAAATCGATGTGCATAAAATAATATAATACAATACTAGTAAGTAAGAGGTTATGATAACAATATTGCTATCAATAAGTTTATAGAATTGGTCCGCCAGGAATAATTGTTCTTACATAAAGATTTGTGTCATTTAGAACCTAGAAAGTATTTTTTCGGCACTGTTGATCTAACGGCGAACAATGTATGGAGAACGAACATTGTCCTTTATTCTAATGTGAACTTATGTACAGCTTTAAGATGTACCTAGTTCAGGTCAATTGTGTATCTTTAATTCTTTCAAATACTGAAATTTTAGAGATCCGCAATAAAAATTATTAATGTCCGTTAAATCGCCTAGCCCAGGTACTAATAGTCAAGTATGAATACCTAAAGCATCAGACGGTAGTGTTCCCGGCTTAAATTCGTTTATTATGCTTGACAATTTATTCAAAGCGGAATGAGGAATACGATTTTCAATAGCTCATGTTCTTATTTTTTTTGCGAAAGGTTAAATAATTGTCCAAATCAAAATGGTATTCACTATCACTAGAACTGCAATCATCACACTCTGATATCTGGTATATTTTGAAGGGAAATTTCAGGTTCAGGCATAATATTTTCCTCTGCATAATGTACAGAACCACCATGAACAACTAAAAACAGGCTTGGGGAAATGTGTAATAGAATATCACATTCACATTCGTGTTCAGCTTAAAGCAAATAAGAGTAGTACTTGTGGACAAATAAACTGCTATTGATGTTAATGGACAACACATATAGTCCTTTTAACAGCCTACAGTGTACAGTCAGGGCATGAAAAGGTTCGTCAGTTTTCAAATTGATTCCTTCAACGAATTGCGAGCACATATTACCTTTTGATACTATGTTACAGAATAATCTCGAGTTAGAGAAAATAATCTTTAACTGTTCGTCAGTAAAGTTCAAAATTATTCTTAATAATAATAAAATAATTATTATGATGCTGTTAGTACATACTTACTGTATAAATTGTAATCCGTTTCTATTCAGAATGTAACAGTAACTAAATCATGTACTGTAATATTTTTGGACTAAATAAATATCATTTTCATTTTCATTTTCATTCAGATCAAAGTTGTTTGACGATTTATCTTGTCAAGATTATTATGATTGATAAACTAAAACCTTCTTGTTGGTTCAACCTGCCATTATTATTTCTATTAAATAAAAAAAAAAACTACATTTTGTAACATTGCATGGGATAGAAAATTAAACAAGCAAAACCTTATTCGTTAGCAAACGTCATATTTATTTTAATGTTAGCAGCACTGTTTCTTGCACTGTTATGTTGGCAGGTTTGACTCTCAGTACCTAGTGCAAGCGAAAACCGACACTAAGGTGACGAACCTTTTCATTCCGCGATTGTACATGCGAACCATTGAAACACTTTTGTACAGATAGTAAAAAAAGGTTATTTTAATTATCACAAACAAGTCCCACTACAGCTACTAGCTGTATAACAGTCTAAAACAAGTAAACATAACAGCCTTTGGCTTTATAAATGACCACGTGTGTTCTATTAAAATGCTAGCTCTATAACATCGTACAAGTAGGCCGTTAAACAGCGGTTGCCGTATCTCTACCCTCCTATAATGCTCTTAGTCAGATGGCTGACTAAAGGATAGTTGTTAGAGTATTATAACACCAACAATCGTATAAAAGTATAACTCTACACTAGTCTACACTCCTATAAGTCCCTTAGACAGTATAGGTGTAATTAATTGCAATAATACAGCTTATACATCACGAGTGAACTGTACTAATGCTTTAAGTACACATTGGAACTAAATGTGAACTCTTAAATGGAGTAAAATGCTACTTGGGTAGCGTCTCAGTTAATTTAACTTATGACCACGGCTCTGCCAACAACCGAAACGTCAAGTGCTTATGGACTACAACAAATGTTGCGTGTGAGTCTCGTTGCTCTCAGTTATAAAAGTTAAACAACTTGACATATTTTTAGTACGTATTATGATTTGAATAAGAATTGAGCTCTAGGTCGATATGATTGAAAATCAACTATGTATGCCTATTCTCTACTAATCGTTTTGGTTTGTAAAAATTGAGTTCTGACTCTGGAGTCAGATTTCATAGCCACCACAAGATCAATCACTCATCATATCTTAAATCTGATACAATCATAACTGAAAATAACAATAGCACTCTTCGTCAGTAAATGGGTACTACAATTAAATAACACCAGCGCATTTCCCAACGTTCGGTCCAGTTGTGCGTTTACGGTAATTGTCAACACTTCGCAATAGGTATTTCACACTACCCGAAGACTTTCCATTTATTGAATTCGCATTCGCAATAACCATTTGATATGACTAAATTAAATTATGTTTCCCAGGCATTTCGAAAATGATTCGAGTGTATTTTGGAAATTCCTGGACCTAATTCATCTACACTAATATTATAAAAAGGAAAACTTTGTTTGTTTGTTTGTTTGGTTGTAATGAATAGGCTCAAAAACCACTGGACCGTTTTTAAAAATTCTTTCACCATTCGAAAGCTACATTATCCACGAGTAAAATAGCTACATTTTATTTTGGAAAAAAATAGGGTTCCGTAAAATATGTAGATAATGTAGACCACGCGCGCGAAGCCGCGGGTGGAAAGCTAGTTCCAAAATAAAAAGAGTTGTGCCCATGCACAGAATCACACTATAGTTTCTGTTTTAAGAAACCAAACAACATAGAAATGCATGTAAACAGACCGTAATTTGTAATATTTTGTTCATTTCTTTTGTGTCACAAGAACGTTTCTTCTTTAAAAGGGTATTTGTGACTTTTAACGTAGGAAGTGATGAGACCATGCTCCTAAGAATTTAGTACGCTTTATGCCTTATTTAAAATAAACAAAAATATTTGCATTATACATATCGTCTAAATTCTCAGGGTTATTGAGGTGACATTGAAAACATTACAACACTTACGTCATACACTTAAAGTCGTATATTTTTGAAGCCACGATAGCCGAACGGTGAAGGGTTAGGACTGGACGACTCGAATCGTCATCCGAGGAACCCCGATTCGAATTCCGCTGACGCTCGACTATTGTGGTGAGCCCACTCGTGACACAAGCATATGCTTAGTACAAAGGGGTAACGGGAGTATTAGTAATTTGTGCAATAAAATAAAAACCAAATGACTTTGCAAAGATACTTTTAACTGGACACTAATTCGAAATCGTACGAGTGGTAAACTTCCACATAAATAAACATTGTACAGATGACTGCACAACAGATTTAACATTTTTTTTTGCAAATTCACCTTTATTACAACTGCTTAAGACTTCACAGTGTTAAGCTTTACGTGCCATCGACTGCACCTAATATTAATCACCATTTTTTGTTTGGTAGTTATTATTAAATCGAGCTATCATCTCACATAAATGTATCTTTTAATGTCTAGACATAGAACCATGGTTGAACTCTTGTAAAGTCAAAAGCATATCAAACTATACATTTTTGTTGCAATATCGCACCTATTCCAACTACATGAAGTGCCAATGTCAAGCTTGATGTGCTCGCCTGTACGTGTAAACCAGTTGAACAGATAAGTGCGATATTTCGGGCAATCTGGCCGGTATCTAATCACGCTGATTCATCTTCAAACTGGAATGCTCGTGATTTGCTCTGTTTTCGTAAACAACTTTGTTTGTGAGTAGAAATATGTACAAATTAAAATGCATGCGAGAGTTTTCTCCAGAACTAATAATATGAGTAAGTTAGTGTCAAAGAATTTACCGCGCATAAATGATTGATGACTATGATGACACAGTCCAGTCACTTTTAAAGAGCGAAATATTCCTGACTGACTCACTGAACCTTCACAATTCCCAAATGATATAAGAGTAATTGACACTAAAACATGGACATACTCGTGAGATGCATTTTTACGCGAGTAAACCTCATAGAAATGGTATCGTACAAATTCAACTTAACTATACATTTACTGACTACCGATCCTGAGGTCCTGATTAGTGTTCCTTGTTTTGGTCACGAGGTGGCAGACTTAATAACCCTGATTATCCAATAAGAAATAGAATGTTTAGAATGTTTTAAAAGGCGCGCTAAGCCGTCTTTCTGATTGGATCATGAAGTCTGATGCCCGGATTATGGCCTCATTTTTACGACTTACACGTCATTTATAGAACACGATTAAATCTTTACACAAGTCTATAATAAAATCAACCATCTCTTTCAGAACATGAAAGTCCTACTCTTCAGCTTCGTCAACTCCCCCATAGACAACGGCCGCAAAGTGGCCATGGCGCTAATGCACCACGCCTTCCCCAAACGGCACGATCTCCTCTTCGCGTACGAGTACAAAGAGCCATACTACCCCACCCTCCCCAACGACTTAAATATGTTCCAAAGACCGAGCGACTGGAAGAGAGAGCTGGAAAGATGCGAATGCGTTCATTGGAGGATTACTTGTATAAATGGGACTTCGGATGCGTTCATGTTGACGGCTGGGGAGACGTTGATAGTGCCCAGTTCGGTGTTAGATTATAACCTCATGGAGACTGCAAGGCATTTTAGGTCGGGCAGAGTGCCCGTTTGGGTTTGGGGAAGGCCCGAGGGTGCAGCGTTGTTGCGAAGCGGGGAATTACTGCAGACTGAACAGTCGGCTTCGACGGAGAGCGTGCTTTTGGAACAAGTACGTATTCTGTTCGTAATTTTCTATTAATTTATTCTCACTGGAAGATTTTCTTTTGCTTCTCTTGATTTTTTAACCGACTTCAAAAAAGGAGGAGGTTCTATGTTCGGCTGTATGTATTTTTTATAACATCGTGACTGTTCATGAAACTGACATAAAACTGTATACGGAGCTGTCGCTGTAATACGGTTTTATGTCAGTTTGTTCTATGTGTTAAAATGAGGAGCTCCAAGAAACCTCAAAGCAGAACTCCAACTTTTTTCATGGCCTTTAGCATACTATGAGACTATTCCTATCTCTGCAACTCCTGTATAGACATACCTGTACTACAACTTGACCTCCAAAAAAATAACCACCAGTGAAATCTACGAGCTTTGTGCCCTGTTTCTTTGGTTACAGTACTATTCCCACCTCTCGTTCCCACCACTGCAACTCCTGTGTAGCCAGGATATACAGCTTGACCGCCATAAAAACCTAACCAATAAAGGTCAAGCTTGTCCCGGGGGAAAGTTAAACTGTCTTTGGACCCGCAACGAAATTAATCAGAAGAACATAGGAGGAGTTCGATCTTTCGATTCTGTTTTCTTTGGTTGTCTTACAGGTCTTCTGATTTCTAATTCGATCGACTTTATTCATAATCTTTCATCCAGGTCAGAAGATCTCACCCGAAGCTGACGCCGCCCTACGTCATATACCTGTGCGGCAACTCGTATTCCAACAATACGAGCGCCGTGCTGCCCCCATTAGCCACGCTGCAGTCTTCCTACAAAAAACTAGTCGAGTTGTGCACGCCTACAACGCTGTCGGCGTTTTGGGTAAGTGAATGAATTTTTTACCAATAATGGAGAAGCTCTTGGACATGCAACATTGAGCCGCCTCTGTGGTCTACGACCACCTGCTTCAGACGCAGAGGTTCGATTCCCAGTGGGGCACATTTTTCTGTTTGGTTTGGTTGGTGGTAGGGCTTGTTCTAAGTCCGCCTGGCTAGCTACCACCATCCTACCTAAGTCTGTCGCCATAACAATAATGTTAACAGCATTGTTGTGTTCCGGCAGTTAGAGGTAAGATAGCCAGTTCGTCTGTGGTTGAGGATTCCGGGTGAAGCTCGCTTTCACCTTCGGCCTGGCATCACTTACCATCAGGTGAGATATAAGCCAAGAGCTTACTCGTTGAGGATAAATGAAAATGCATCTCACCTGATGGAAAGATTATAAGGCTGAAATTCGAGCCGGAACCACAAAGGAACTGGCTTTCAAATAATAATTTTCAGACGCCAGTTACATGTTAAGGACATAATATAAGTTAATCGTCTCATGAATCATATTTTTTGTGGTAAAAAGCTATAATTTTATATGGTTTTATTGTTTTCCACACTGTCAAAATTAATCCATTTAACAGTAGGGAAAACTGTTCTTTTTTTAGCCGATCTTTGGTTAGCATGGAAGATCTCAGTTTCGATTCCCTGTAATTCATTCAAATATTGATACTGCTAAGTTTAAGAACCAATTTCACACGAAATTCCTTCGCAAATAGCAGCAGGATAACGCACTCACTAAGCTCATAATTTCAGCCGTTTTCCACAAATAAATAAAGTAAATACTTCGGGAATAACCGCCGTCGTTTCTCAGAGGAGTGAACAGACGTTATACGACCTGACTCATGCTTGCACCGAAATAGTTTACTCAGTTGTCAACCTTAATGCTTGGTGTTAAGAGCCAACTTGTTGAGCCTTGAGGGTAAATTGTTCGTATGATTGCAGCTTTCTGTGTGACCGATACAGATACAATACAATAATAAACATTGCGTAATAGTTACATTGTCACTTGAGTTCTTTTCTTTAGTTGAAAGCGAGAGTTCTTATGAAGTATTTGTTGATGTAAGGTCAAAGTTTTCGACGGTTTTGAAGAAAATATGTCACGATAATAATGGTTCATTTAATTTTTTACTGTCCTTGTCATTGTTAATTGAGAGATTATGTCATATTATAGTTCATTCAACTTATGATGGTGATTTAGACAGATAAAACGTTTCGTTTTATGATTCTAACTTTCTATGAATAAAAATATTGAGTTGTAAAAATCAATTACTTTTGTGTGTTTTCATCCTTCCAAAATATAAATCACTAATCTTTCTCAATTAACCTAAACAAGAATTTCTTATTATTTATTAGTTTATTATTTAGAAAAAATTGTGAAAAAATATTAAATGAATTGCTTCTGCGTTAGTCGGAACTTTTGCTCATAGGGATGGGACATAAACAATCGCAATAAATCAGTAATCGGCATGGTGGTCATCTTACCATCGAATCACGATTATTATCTCAGGCAGGTCAAAGCTAAGTCAGTACGGTCAGTACGTGTGCGTTTGCCTTTGATGACGGTTTTGTTTTATGCGATTTCTCCACGTATTGTTTGTTATTGTTATTTTGATGTTTTATTGAATAAAATGCATATATTTAATTCTTTGTGATTTATTTTGTACCACTAAGAATATTCACGTTTATTCCATTTCCAGATAGTTCAAATTCATAGATATAATTTTGATCAAGATTAAAAATCAAACAAATAAAAGGCGATTAGATTTCTATAAGGTGTTATTTTTTGTACTGATCATACTTTACCAACGCATCTAATAAAATCATACAAATACAACCCAAGTGTTTTTAAAAAAAAATTCAGGCTAGTTTTTGTTTTTACTTTTCCTAACAAAAAAAAGATATTATTTTTACAACCATCCTGTCTTCACTCACTGCCTCTCTCTCTTTCTTTACTCATTTCATTCATACGAGTACGAACAATGGCCGCGCGCATTCATTCAACGTTCACACACATAAAGGTTAGATTACACTAAACCTACGTTACCAAAAATTATCACTCGTGAGTATGTACGATGTTACGTCATGTTAATAGGTACTACGCGCTGGGAGAAACAAAATCTAGCTACATAAGTAGGTAAATAAGTGTATTTTCATTAGTGTAATAGCGGGGGACTTTTCCAACGAACCGAGGCGAATCATCCGCGTTAAACTAGAAATTTAAAAAAGGATAGAAATTGGAATTCAATATCTACGGTTTCGTAATGCCTACGCAATTTATTTAGAGACGTAATAAAAAATTGATAGGTACATACCTATTACTACTTCGCTTCGCTTCAGTGGAAATGCACCCTAATATTGAATATGAATGTGTTGTAAATAAAACTCACTGATCAATTTTCCTGGTTTTAATTCCTAAATTATGATTTGCCATCACACTTTAGATTCATTGATTTTACTTATTCACACATTTACCTATTTTGAATGTTGTTATTTAAAGTTCCTAGGTTATTATTACACTAATCACAATACATTTTGAACGTCAAGCCTTTGTTGAATGTTCACGTAAACACTGTCTTGCACTGTCTAATCTAGCCACGATCGAATTGAGGTAATGCTTTCGGGCTGCACACTTGCTTGCTGTTCACTAGACACCACGTCGGATGTTGTATTCACAATTCGCGCACTAACTTTTTTACGGAAAAAGTCCCTTTCGCGTAAACAAGCACTCATCTGTCCAAATCACACTGTAGGTATGTACCTAGGTAGACTTCCGCAATAACCATCGATAGAACTAGGTCGCGGTCGTGGCCCTCTGGCAACAACTCCTTGATAAGGCATTCCGTATTTCTACGCAAAAGCCGCCGTCTGCGGCGCTCGCATCTGGGTACCGCCAGCACTGTGCCGGTGATTGAAATTGAAATCCAGAACTTCGTCCTCGAAGCGCACGGAATCTCGTCAAGTCAGGATACGGCTGCGCTCCCTGAAGCGCTGCGCGGCTCCAAACAAGCAAGGTATGAAGGTTTTCGACTCGTCAATGTTTCTCGTCGGCCAGTTAGTGTGCCCGAAACATAATTTCACCTGCGTTTTGTTATTGATCAAGCGCGGCATTGTAATAAACCACACATACACTGCAATACGTTTGGGCGCATTGGACGGACTGGGACGATTATTTATGTTGTTGCGCTCCCGCATGCCGATCGGCGGCTCGGCGCGGGCTGTGGGCGCGGAGCGACTGGCAGCGATATCAATATGGCCGACTCACGCGGCGCGGCACGTGGCAGTGGTCGTTGCCCTCGGCCGGCTACTACGATAGTGCGTACAAACGAATACTCACCGCGCTCAAAGGATGATTTATTTTTTATTTTTTTCGAAACATTCTTTGTCGTTTTACTCGAAAACTAGCCTGAATTTTTTTTTAAAAACACTTGGGTTGTATTTGTATGATTTTATTAGATGCGTTGGTAAAGTATGATCAGTACAAAAAATAACACCTTATATAGAAAATATTCTCGATTCTAAAAAATATCGATTAGGTTTATAAGGAGCGCCTCACTAAATAGAACTGTCATAATCACCATCTTACGCTGAATGGACTATAGTCATATAAGAAGTATACTGTGTAAACAAAGAGGCTTACGAGCAATATTTCATAATTATTGTGGTCAGCCAGATAATAATAATGATGCGAGCTTTGTCCCCTTACAGTACAACAATTATTTTTGTATTAGTTAACTTATTTATCACACGAAGTGTATGAATGTGACTTATTTACAGACATATCTAAAATAAGCCAACAAGTGTTATGCAAGACCCCAATGACAAATGTACCAGTTATAATAATGTTAGTTCAAGCTTTGTTAAATTTGACACTAGATGACGCTGTCTGGTATTTATTTCGCACATGTTTGCAGATGCAAGACTCGCAATACTACACGTACCTGGAGTCGAGCCGGTGGCTGCGCTACGTGGCCAACTGCCTCGCGTTCGCCAACGACGCGGCTGCGCATCTAGCTGACAATGTCACCACAGTGTTACAAGAAGGTGAGTGAGAGACTTCAATAGTCACGGGATCCAGTGTTTTGTTACATCAAATGCCACAAAACTTCAGACTTGTTACAGTGGCAGTTCTATTGTGTCAAAATTACCTCTCCCGCACCACTACCATTACACTTCATTATCACATTTAACTGTCGATCTGATTTGTGGAACCAACATTTGTAGCTTAACTGATACGTAAGTCCCAAACAAGCTACCGGCCAATCTGTCTAGTTATCTTTTGTCTTTGAAGCAAGTCTTTAATTATTTTAAGACCCCGCAGACTAAACAAGACTTGTCGGCCGGTAGTTTAAGGCTGCATTGTATCTATCACTATGAAAATGTGTGAAGTGCACGATTTGGTATAAGGCCGATTCCTCATAGAAATTAAAAGCCGAACAAACTATCGGCCTATGAAAATCGGCTACGGAGACTCACCCACAACTACGCCAGAAGAAGGGTTATGATGTTTGCTGACATATAATGTAAAATAATGTAATCGACTGTAGTCTGGTCCGTGAGCACGTAGAATTTTGTCCAATGACCCCTAGCTACCCATCCTTATCGCTCGCGCGTAATTATGTTGCTATCGCGCTCGCACACTCACTGCGGGTGCCAGTCGCACAGTCGCGACAGCAATATAATTACGCGCGAGCGATAAGGATGAGTAGCTAGGGGTCATTGGACAAAATTCTACGTGCTCACGGACCGGGCTTTAGTCTATGGGGAATCTCACCCACCACACTACGCCTGAAGGAGGGTTATGTTTTTTGACATATTATAATGTAAAATAATGCAATCTGCAGGCGATGGCGTGGACTACTGCGCGGTGGTGTCGTGCCTGACGCAGCTGCTGCTGGACCCGCACTGCCGCAGCATCGCCGGCTTCCAGTCGCTCGTGCAGAAGGAGTGGCTCGCGCTCGGACACCCCTTCTGCGACAGGTAACGCGAGGCCCGCGACGCGTGGCGGTTGATGAGCTGATTGTTTTAACGCGATCATCTAACGCCACAGCAAATCGAACGCACAGCGTTAAATAGAGCTCTGTGATTGGTTCGTGTGTCACCCTGTGCGTCCACGCGCACTGTGAGACCTAATAGTAATGTTTGTGAATACGGGCGTTAATGACCTGATGATGACTTCTTGATTGTTGGTGTAAGGAGGCGTGGCTGTGATAAAGCACCGCCTCAAACAACTACTCTCCATAAAAGACTTCGATCGAGTTGACTTTTATCGCAGCACATGACATGATGAATTCCTTCCCAGACTGATAACTGACTGACTGAGACTGTTATGTAAGAGTGGGATCTCTCGACTCAAGTTACATAGTACTCAAAAGCAGATCCCAATCACATTTCATTTCAACTTTTTTCAACCAAGATACAAATACTGAATAAGGTTTTTTTTTTCAAGGCTTGGGCTCCCTCGTCCCGGCAGTCCCAAAGAGAGCAAAGAAACCAGCGCGGCGCAGACTGCTCCAGTATTCCTTCTGTTCCTGGACTGCGTGTGGCAGCTGACGCAACAGTTCCCGGCAGCCTTTGCCTTCAGCGAGACGTATCTGACCACGCTGTGGGACTGCGTGCATAATCATCTGTTTGACACGTTCCTGTTTAACTGCCCTAGGGATAGGGAGCTGGCTGTTGGCAAGGTAGGTTTTAGTAATATTAAGTTTTTCATAGCACAAGTTGTTTTTAGTAGCACATGTTAAGTTTTTAAATGACACCGGTTAAAAGATTAATGTGCAAACCCAAAACGCAACGAATATAACCATCTAAAATAGGTATACCTTCATAATACAGGGTGTGGTTTTGTAAAACAACGCCCATCTCAGGGGTGGTGGTAGTATACATGAAAGTAATTACAAGAAAAAAAATACAATTTTAACTACTGCTTTATTAGTAAAAAAAACTTTGTTCAAACGTCTCCTAAAACTTTCAAGACGGCGCTTGTTACCGCCCGCACCACCCCCGCGTGCCCCGCTACACGGACCCACGCGGCCGCCGCCCCGAGAGAGCGGGAGGATTGACCGATAGCTCGCCCGCGTAATAATACCATTTTTCTGATTCCATGGATTTGTCCATGTAAATTTTTGTTAACTTTTTTTTTTTTTTTTTGCTTCAGTGTCGTGTATACTACCCCTGAGATGGGCGTTGTTATACAAAACCACGCCCTGTATGAACACTCGTTTCAGTCAAATGACGTCCACTGCTGGACAAAAAACTAACCCAAAGATTTCCACAACGACCGATCCTGCGCTGCGTGCATCCCTCACCAGATCGCCCATACTACGTCTTCCGACCCGAGGTCGGAGGCCGCCACTCCAAAACTTCTGTCCCATCTGCCATCAGTTTTACGAACTATGTGCCCTGTTCACTGCCACTCCTCAATATACAGGGTGTTAGGTAAATGGGTATATGAGCCGACACTAGCCTATGTTAGCATGGGCATATAAATGGTATGGTGAAGTCAGAAAATTGATATCTTTATTTTAGTTATTTTAATTTTCATACAAATTTGATTTTATACATTTTATTTTGTATGAACATTTAAAAAATTCAAATGATGATATGAAATTTCTGACTTCACCATACCATTTATATGCATATGTTACCATGGGCTAGTGTCGGCTCATATACCCATTTACCTAAAACCCTGTATAAGTAAAATCTGAATAATACGAGCATTTGTCATCACAGAGCCTGATCCAGCGGCCGGTGTGGGACTGGGGCGAGCAGTTTTCGGACGCGGACCGCGCGCTATTCCACAACCCGCTGTATGGAGTTTCTTCGCTTGCTGCGCCCGCGCACAGGATGGCTGGTGAGTAATGCTGCTATTGATATACTTTTTTTATTTATTTTATTGAAGGATTTCGCGGTAGGTTTTTTTTATAATGCAAATAAAACTTGTTTTTTTGTAACTTTTAATAATTAGTAATTTGTGTATTCCCCCTTATTAATAAAAAGTTACACCCTAGTGGAACTTTGTTTTAAAGTGACATTTACATACTAAACGTCACTTTAACTACACTCGCGAGCAAAACTATGGAATCACTTACATGAAGTTGTTTCCACGCGATCTTGTGTACTAACGAATTTGTTAGTAACAAAAAAAGTGGCACCATTTTAAAGATTAAACTTTTAACTTTAAATTGATACCAAATTTATTTAAATCACATCAGTATTTAAAAAGATATCCCGGTTAATGTGACGAAGTAAGGAAAAAGACATGTATCCACTCTTTGATACGTCGCGAGTTGCGGCCTATTTACCCCCTATAAAAGCACGTGTTTTCGAATTTTGCTTTTACACGTTGATCCTTACACATCTCCGCTTCTTTTGACACTTTACCTGGGATTCTACACCTTCAGAAGCAGCACAAATCATTGCACTATTGCAAGAAGAGCTCAGCCAGCGGGCTGTCGCACGTCAGCTCCACATACCTAAGCCAGTCCTGGGTTTCGAAAGTTTTAAGACGCTTTCGGGAGGCTGGTGGCTTTATCCCGAGACCAAGTTCTGAACAGCACCGGTGCACATCGCAGAGGGATGACCGTTTTTTCATGTCAACCTCTCTATAAAATCGTCATTTGACTGGTATCGACGTCCAGCAAGAGCTCAGAAATGTTCGTAGGATAGCTGTTAGCAAGTGGACAGTTCGTCTAAGATATAAGCAATAGAATTTGACTCCAAAAAGGCCTGCCACGGGCTCGAAACTGACGGCAGGTCACCGATAAGCACGCTTTCAATTTGCTCGTACACATCTCGATGGGAAGTCGAGCAAGCCACCCCTATAAGCCACGGTTTCAGCGAATCAGCACTGCACAAATCTCTCCCCAGGCCGCCTATAGACCCGACCTCTTCGACTGCTGCACTGCAAACACAGTCTGCATTCATCGGAGAACAAAACTCGCCTCCATTACTCGCCTTCCCATCAAAATAAGTGCGAGCTAATTGAAAGCGTGCTAGTCGGTGACTTGCCGTCAGTTTTGAGCCTGTGGCAGACCTTTTTGGAGTCAAATTCTATTGCTCATATCTTAGACGTACTGTCCACTCGCTAACAGCTATCCTACAAACATTTCTGGGCTCTTGCTGGACGTCGATATCAGTGAAATAACGATTTCATAGAGAGTTTGACATGAAAAAACGGTCATCCCTCTGCGATGTGCACCGGCGCTGTTCAGAACTTGGTCTCGGGATAAAGCCACCAGTCTCCTGAAAGCGTCTTAAAACTTTAGAAACCCAAGACTGGCTTATGTGGAGCTGACGTGCTACAGCCCGCTGGCTGAGCCCTTCTTGCAATAATGCAACGATTTGTGCTGCTTCTGATGGTGTAGAATCCCAGGTAAATTGTCAAAAGAAGCGGAGATGTGTAAGTATCAACGTGTGAAAGCAAAAATCCGAAAACACGTGCTTTTATAGGGGGTAAATAGGCCGCAACTCGCGACGTATCAAACAGTTGATACATGTCTTTTTCCTTACTTCTTTACATCAGCCGGGATATCTTTTTAAATACTGGTGTGATTTAAATGAATTTGGTATCAATTTAAAGTTAAAAGTTTAATCTTTAAAATGGTGCCACTTTTTTTTGTTACTAACAAATTCGTTAGTTCACAAGATCGCGTGGAAACAACTTCATGTAAGTGATTCCATACTTTTGCTCGCAAGTGTATAATGTAATTTTTTTTTATTATAAGAGGTTAGTGCTTGGTTAAATGTATTTAGGTTCATCAGTAGAGTCCATCGAGCCCACGTTTCTCGGATTTCGAATCGGCCAATGCGACACCGACGCTGTTGCGCTACATCTCCTTGGATTTAATCAGCCTGTTTCGTTTATTTGTATCACACTAATGGTGTATCCACATATCGGCCGTGCATCTTTTTCTAGCAAGGTTGTCTGAAAGTCTGAGGCAAAACCGGCGACGTGTGGATATGCCATAAGCAGTGTGAACAAGAAACATGAAGGCACTTTGACATCGCAGGCCGCTACCAACCGGGCAACATGGAAAGCATTGGGGGAGGCCTATGTTCAGCAGTGGACGTTTTATGGCTGAAATGATGATGATGATGATTTTGACATCGTATAATTGATTTTTTTTTAATTTAGTTTGTGACGTCATATCTTTTTTATTTTACAGGTGCGTCACAGCCGTCGCGGCTAGACAGGTTGGAGCCGTGCTGCTGCGTGGCGGGCGTGGAGCTGTGGGCCGTGTGCTACGAGCGCTGGCTCGCGCCGCTCGACGTGCCCGGCCAGGGCGCCGTGCAGGCGCACGTCAGGCACGCCAGCACACGCCACCAGGTATACGTGACATATAGGGGACATGACACGCCAGAGGGGACACGTGCACTTTCATAGGGGACAACTGCTCAAACCAGGGGACACGTGCACTTTCATAGGGGACAATTACACGCAGCGCACTTATTCAGGGGACAAGTACTCACGCACAGGGGACATGTGGTCAAACCAGGGGACACGTGCACTTTCATAGGGGACGCTAGAGCCTTGCTGCTGCGTGGCGGGCGTGGAGCTGTGGGCGGTGTGCTACGAGCGCTGGCTCGCGCCGCTCGACGTGCCCGGCCAGGGCGCCGTGCAGGCGCACGTCAGGCACGCCAGCACACGCCACCAGGTACAGGGGACATGTGGTCAAACTAGGGGACACGTGCACTTTCATAGGGGACACGTGCGCTTACACAGGGGACAACTGCTCAGTCTCAAATTCAGGGGACACGTGCGCTTACACAGGGGACAACTGCTCAAACCAGGGGATATGTGCACTTTCGTAGGGGACTGCTCAAACCAGGGGACACGTGCACTTTCATAGGGGACAACTGCTCAAAGTCAGGGGAAACGTGCACTTTCATAGGGGACAACTGCTTAAACCAGGGGGCACGTGCGCTTACACAGGGGACAACTGCTCAAACCAGGGGACACGTGCACTTTTATAGGGGACAACTGCTCAAATTCAGGGGACATGTGCACTTTCATAGGGGACAACTGCTCAAACCAGGGGACATGTGCACTTTCATAGGGCGCGCCGCTCGACGTGCCCGGCCAGGGCGCCGTGCAAGCGCACGTCAGGCACGCCAGCACACGCCACCAGGTATGGGACATATAGGGGACGTGACACGCCAGAGGGGGCATGTGGTCAAACGAGGGGACAAGTGCACTTTCATAGGGGACAACTGCTCAAATTCAGGGGACACGTGCTCAAAACAGGGGACACGTGCACTTTCATAGGGGACAACTGCTCAAACCAGGGGACACGTGCACTTTCATAGGGGACAACTGCTCAAACCAGGGGACACGTGCACTTTCATAGGGGACGCTAGAGCCTTGCTGCTGCGTGGCGGGCGTGGAGCTGTGGGCTGTGTGCTACGAGCGCTGGCTCGCGCCGCTCGACGTGCCCGGCCAGGGCGCCGTGCAGGCGCACGTCAGGCACGCCAGCACACGCCACCAGGTATGGGACATAAGAATAAGAATACATATAGGGTACATGATAAACCAGGGGGGACAACTGCTAAAAACAGGGGACACGTGCACTTTCATAGGGGACAACTGCTCAAACCAGAGGACATGTGCACTTTCATAGGGGACAATTACACGCAGCGCACTTATTCAGAGGACAAGTACTCACGCACAGGGGACATGTGGTCAAACCAGGGGACACGTGCACTTTCATAGGGGACGTTAGAGCCTTGCTGCTGCGTGGCGGGCGTGGAGCTGTGGGCTGTGTGCTACGAGCGCTGGCTCGCGCCGCTCGACGTGCCCGGCCAGGGCGCCGTGCAGGCGCACGTCAGGCACGCCAGCACACGCCACCAGGTATGGGACATATAGGGGACGTGACACGCCAGAGGGGACACCTGGTCAAACCAGGGGACACGTGCACTTTCATTGGGGACAACTGCTCAGTCTCAAATTCAGGGGACACGTGCGCTTACACAGGGGACAACTGCTCAAACCAGGGGACATGTGCACTTTCATTGGGGACAGTACAGGGGACATGAGGTCAAACCAGGGGACATGTGCACTTTCATTGGGGACAGTACAGGGGACATGAGGTCAAACTAGGGGACACGTGCACTTTCATAGGGGACAACTGCTCAAACCAGGGGACACGTGCACTTTCTTAGGGGACGCTAGAGCCTTGCTGCTGCGTGGCGGGCGTGGAACTGTGGGCTGTGTGCTACGAGCGCTGGCTCGCGCCGCTCGACGTGCCCGGCCAGGGCGCCGTGCAGGCGCACGTGAGGCACGCCAGCACACGCCACCAGGTATGGGACATATAGGGGACATGACACACGAGAGAGGGACACGTGCTCAAACCAGGGGACACGTGCACTTTCATAGGGGACAACTGCTCAACCCAGGGGACACGTGCACTTTCATAGGGGACAACTGCTCAAAGTCAGGGGACACGTGCACTTTCGTAGGGGACAACTGCTCAAACCAGGGGACACGTGCGCTTACACAGGGGACAACTGCTCAAACCAGGGGACACGTGCACTTTCATAGGGGACATCTGCTCAAACCAGGGGACACGTGCACTTTCATAGGGGACAATTACACGCAGCGCACTTATTCAGGGGACAAGTACTCACGCACAGGGGACATGTGGTCAAACCAGGGGACACGTGCACTTTCATAGGGGACGCTAGAGCCTTGCTGCTGCGTGGCGGGCGTGGAGCTGTGGGCTGTGTGCTACGAGCGCTGGCTCGCGCCGCTCGACGTGCCCGGCCAGGGCGCCGTGCAGGCGCACGTGAGGCACGCCAGCACACGCCACCAGGTATGGGACATATAGGGGACATGACACGCCAGAGGGGACACCTGGTCAAACCAGGGGACACGTGCTCAAACCAGGGGACACGTGCTCAAACCAGGGGACACGTGCACTTTAATAGGGGACAACTGCTCAAACCAGGGGACACGTGCACTTTCATAGGGGACAATTACACGCAGCGCACTTATTCAGGGGACAAGTACTCACGCACAGGGGACATGTGGTCAAACCAGGGGACATGTGCACTTTCATAGGGGACGCTAGAGCCTTACTGCTGCGTGGCGGGCGTGGAGCTGTGGGCCGTGTGCTACGAGCGCTGGCTCGCGCCGCTAGACGTGCCCGGCCAGGGCGCCGTGCAGGCGCACGTCAGGCACGCCAGCACACGACACCAGGTACAGGGGACATGACACGCCAGAGGGGACATGTGGTCAAAACAGGGGACACGTGCACTTTCATAGGGGACAACTGCTCAAATTCAGGGGACACGTGTTCGAATGCAGGGGACACGTTCAAATTCAGGGGACACGTGCACTTTCATAGGGGACAACTGCTCAACCCAGGGGACACGTGCACTTTCATAGGGGACAACTGCTCAAACCAGGGGACACGTGCACTTTCATAGGGGACAACTGCTCAAATTCATGGGACACGTGCACTCTCATAGGAGACAACTGCTCAAACCAGGGGACACGTGCACTTTCATTGGGGACAACTGCTCAAATTCAGGGGACACGTGCGCTTACACAGGGGACAACTGTTCAAGCCAGGGGACACGTGCACTTTCATAGAGGACAACTGCTCAAATTCAGGGGACACGTGCTTTTTCATAGGGGACAACTGCTCAAATTCAGGGGACAACTAATCAAACCAGGGGCATGTGCACTTTCATAGGGGACAACTGCTCAAATTCAGGGGACACGTGCGCTTACTCAGGGGACAACTGCTCAAACCAGGGGACACGTGCACTTTTATAGGGGACAACTGCTCAAATTCAGGGGACACGTGCACTTTCATAGGGGACAATTACTCACACGCAGCGCACTTATTCAGGGGACAAGTACTCATGCACAGGGGACATGTGCACATCCACAGAGCATGAAAGTAGACATAAGCATAGAGAACACAATATACTGACCATAGCTGGCAAAAGCTTTAGTTAATGAAGTTAACTCTTTTAGTAATGCATTAACTTCTTAGGATTAGAACTTTAAATATTAACAAACTTCTATTAAACTTTCTTTACTTCCTTATTCTTAGTTGATTTGCCCGTTTTCACCATCAATCCTTAATTTTTAAGTGACCCCTATGATAACACATAACAGGAATTTTGCTCTCGTAGGGGTCACTTAAAAATTAGGGATTGATGATGATGTTTTTAACGGGCATTAGTTGTATTGTTTGACAAAAAAATACCTTAACGAAATTAACTATCGAACTACACCCAGACATCTGACACAAGTCCAACTTTGTCTCCAGATCAACCAGCTAACCGAGAAGCTGAATTCCCTCTCGATCCTCAACAACCGACAATCAGTATCAGAAGAGGCGGCGCCGTCGCCTCCTCCACTAGTGCCACGATTCTTTCCCTTCAGCGTGGGGCGCTCCGCCCTGCCTGCCGCGCCGCCCGCCTCTGCCTTCGACGCGGGACAATTGTTGGACTCGCAGTCGCTGCTGAACGCGCCCGATTAACATGTAAAGGGAGGTGAGATGATAAATCAATGGCGGTTTGACGGGTGGGAGTAGCTTGACTGGAAATATAAATAAAAAGTATTTATTTGACATGAACACAGGAAATTACAAATGAACAAAGATAGGTGAGATTGGATGCCGGTAATTTATGAGTTCTGAAAATATTAGCTGTCTTAAATTGATCAGTTGTTGTTTTTTGATCAGTTCCAAAAATGTTAACTGCGAGTAAGTCATAATAATGTCTTGAGCAAAATGGATGGCAAATAGGAAATATTTGGTTTGGTTAGGTTTAATTTTCACCAGCCAAACTTTATAGCACTTTTGTGTTGGCGAAACACTAGCAATTGATTCATCCATTAACGTGTAAACAGTTCTAGAAATGTTAGAGTGATACTACATTTCTGGAGTTGATTTGCTATCAAGTACGTAGTTGACATTTTTGGAACTCTATTATCTTGCGAAGTTGCGATAGTTAACTAATTTTGGAAATCTTAATCCATGGTCAAGTTCTAACTTTCACCAGCCAAATCCAGTAGTAGTATTTTTGTCACGATGCTAAATAACTTTAGTTGTGATTTCGTCATAAACTGTTTCGATGTATAAATCTTTTAAACGATTGTGTTGTGCTCTTTTAGTTAGGTCTTCTCTAGCTAGATAAAGTACTGGCGACACAATATGCGTTCAGTGAGATACGTAAATGGCTTACACGCCATTCAATATTACGTAAATGTATCAACATTTTACATAACGGGCCTACGGGAGCTCCTTGCGACACACCCTATTAGTTGTCCCGTTATTAAAAAGCGAAATACTTCCATTTTAAACTATAAAAGATGTTTTCCTGCTTGATAATTATACATATTAGTATTTGACTATACATGGCGAATAATTGCCCGTGCACTAGTTAATGCATTTTCAGTTTTGTAAGATTTTTATGAATAATTCAGTCTTTCTGAAAATATTTTCACATTATATTTATGTAAAAAAATAGCCTTTATTTATAAGATGTACATATATTAGAAATAGTAATTGCTTGATTGTAAAACGAACATTTTAAATAGTAAGTTATTTTTAGTAAGTTATATTTAAAAGGAATTGATTCAATATATTCCGTAGAACAAAGTAGTGATATTTTTTTATAAATATGTATGTATTGTAAATTCTATGAAAATAGTACATGGTATAACCATTTATTTTTTCTAAGACGGAGTAAATTATTTTTTAAAATCGAAGTATAATTTTAACAATTGAAGGTATTTCTAAAAGCCATTCCAGTAGAAACTAAAAATGATTTGAAAGAAAATTTAATAAATATTGCGTATTTGAATGAGCTATAATTTAATTAGTAGAAAAACCTTCCTTTAGCATGTGTAATGTAAATCTGGATACCTAGTTACCAATACGGTAATAATGTTTGTGTGTGTATTAAAGTTTATGGTCACAATTTACTCTACGTAGCTTATGACATACGACCACATAGAATCATAGGCGGTATACCATGTAATTGATCCCAATCTATTCTGTTACCACTACTTCTAATGTTGTATTTATTTCCTTTGTACAGATACCAAAATCAGTAAGTTATTTTAATTGTTGTTGTAAATATGGCAGCTCCAAGTTATTCACGTTTTATTGTTCTTCGTAACTGATATTTATACAGATTTTAGCACCATTTTGTATTTCATATCGCGTCGTTTATATTGCAATGCAAATAGTTTATATCTTTGTTTTATAACTTCAAGTTATTACGTGTCTTGGAACACACGAGGACTGATAAAATAAAGATAAGTGGGTGTAAAAAGTTTTCATTAGTAAAGTAGGATTACATTTCTTGTCTACTTCGGTTTGTTGAGCTTCCTCTCCACGGTATGAGCTACAAATTACTCCATGATCTACTTACAAAATTTCATGTTGGCAAAAATAGCGTCTTGACGATTATTTGGTTCAGGATTTTATTTTCAAGAATTGTAACCGTTATTGCCTTAGTGTGACTGAGAAACTAGTAAATTAGGTAGTTTTTTCTTGACATAAATAACTAAATTCCGCATGCCGATATTTAGACTAAATCTGCCTAAAGTACACGCAGTAATTTCTTCCAGTCTTGATCTTGGTTGTATTTTCTCTAATCTAGAAGTTTGTTTAGACAAATATTTTACCTAGCAAGATAAAATGCCCCAAACCAGAAGCTAACCATTGTCGTACTAAAGTATTAAACCACTCATTTATTTTAACTCGCCCAATACGTTTTGATATAAATATCTTTCAACTACCCGCCATTGGACGAATTGAAATAACTGAGTGAATTGTTGACTTGTTACGTTTAGTGTATAGTGTAATATTGTAAGAGTAAGTCAATTGTAATTATTATATTGGTTTAATAATAATTTTACGAACTGTTATATGATTAATATATACAAGCGAAGGTATGCTTTTGTGACTAATATCATTCGTCTCAGCCATGGTAATTTGTCGTGCCATCCCATTGAATAGGATGTCGGTTATGTCCAGTCTAGGATCCCAGTGTTAATGGCGTAGTCCCAGTTCCACCCACGTAGCGTCTCAATGCCTGTTGTTAAGTGTACCTGACAACGTGAAATGCAAAATGTTCAAACATGAGAAATAAATGCGGTATTATTGAAACATGTCTTTTATTTCTCTCGATATACACCTTGGCTTGGCACGTCCAACTCACTACACCAACGATACATTCCACTATCCACTACGCATTCAATAATCTGCACAAACATTTATAGATAAATTATTTACATTTACAAAAATCAGGTACATTTGGGGCGCAGCTTACATACATTATTGAATAGTGAATCACATTAACAAGATTTCAGGAGTCTGTTAGATACGTGTTTCTTACTTTGGAAACAACTCCGAGCTTTTGCCACAAGCAAAATCGTCTTCCTTTCAATAATATTGCACATCATTTGAGGCCTTTTAGCATTCTTCTCATTGTATCTCTTTCTTGTACAAAAAATTAAACTATCTAAGAATATAGAGACCGTCTTTTAGGCAAATAAGTAGATAACCGTTCTAGAATCTACTTGCTTTTCTCGGAGCCTTTGTTTTCATTTGACCTGATCTTCCTAATCCTGTCAAAGTGTGCCTTGGCGATTCGCAGCCGGTTCAGCAGCATCGTCCGCTCCCAGCTCCAAGTCGACCAACGCTGTGAAAAAACATGTTATAATAATGGTTGTCTTGTGATATTATTATAATAGAAAGAAGGGAAAACGAGCTTTCCTTTGCTTTTCACCAAATTTTGATCCAAGTAACCTAAGGAGGAGGATCTCCTTACATTATACATAACATAATGTTGAAATAGTGAAAGGTGCTTGTAATTTTTGATAAAATATGTATATGTTACAAAAACTTAAAAAATAAAATAGTTCTCAATACTCACTTTATAGCCAATCGATTTCAAAAAACTAAATAAATAATACAATTCGAATTATTTATAGCAATTTAAAGGGAGAAAGAAAAATACATGTTAACATACCACAATCGCATTTAATTCATGCACTGAATAAATAAAACTAACCATTCCTCGTTCACAGAACAAAATTGCGCTACTTTATCAGGCAAAACATTTGACAGTCACAAACTGCCTCAAACTAATTTCACTAACACCACTAAATGCTTTGGATATGTTACAGTGCATATTTGCAAAGCGGTGCTTATTCTGAGATACAGTATATAGGTAATTTTAGACAATGCAGTACTTAATATTATGGTCCATTCTTCAGAATGGACCATGACCATGAAGTTCTAATGACAAGATTCGATATGACGGATTTACAAAGGGCTCGGCGTCTCTCGCACGAACATTTAATTATATCTCAGAATTGACACCTTAAATCTCCTATGTTATAAACATAAATTCACCATAGGATTTTTGGTCATTATCATTACAGGAACCACAAATCTAAATCTAATCACCAAAAAGCTGCGATGAACCTACCCTAGACTAGCTGGTGTAACAATAAATAATATGGTATATAATTTGGTCAACTTTATTAAAATCACATTTAAAATGTATATTGCTTTTGAAGTCCACTTTCAAATTGAAATTCTAAATCAAATGAGAAAATTGTTGGCCAAGGTAATTTATCAACAATCAAAAGCATATAAACATGATCGATCATGGTAACAAATACACAACGATTAAGACAGAAAACAATCATTTCGATGCTGTATTTAAATGCAATAACAGTAAATGTTTAACAATAACATTATATCTATTACAATTACAACAGTACAGTAAACTCACAGTCATTTCGAGGCATAAACAAACCTGAAGTTGCCTAACATCTACCCTAACGTTATGTCTTCGGTGTTCTGGCGCGCGCATTCGAGCTAGTCAAGCACCAGCGTCAGTTGTCGTCCTCCTCATTCTCAAACATCTCGTTGTAATCCCCGGAATGTTCGAAATCTTTCAAGTCCTGGACAGAGAAACGTCCATGAGTCTTGTTGAGAATGAATAAGAATACAACAGTGTTCAACCAAAATATCCACAATGTGGGCACATTTTTTGGCTTGATATAGGAAAAGTTAAAATATTTGGTTAATGATAAATTTTAGTTTTAGACATTTCATGTTATTAATACAATAAAAACATGAAAATTAGCAGATATAATGGTTGAATAGTTATATTACATGTTAGCTACATTACTACATAACACATTTTCAACATGCAAGGAAAAAGATATAAAATGCAGCAGACAAAACAAAGCCAGGCATATATTATAAAAGCTTTAGAAGGTAGTTATTTTCAGGGTAACTAATTAAACATGCAAAAAATAATACAAGGCGTATTTGAACAAACATAAATTATTATGGTACTTTAATTCTCTCTTTGCCTTCAATCACAGAAATATTAATTTCAAATAAGCCCAGAATTCACACCATCAAGTTAACAGAAGCCAAAACAGAAATGTGCAAAATCATTAAAAGTTAAAAGAGTAAACATGCAAAATACAAAGGTGACATAACTCAAAAAGATTTTCAGTCACTCACTTGGAACATGCCATTGGCCACAGCATAACCAGTCATAGCAATGGCAGCGAAGAGAGCTGCCAAGACCTTGTTCCTAGTTTGGTTAGGGAAGTTCGCTGCCTCTCTCTCTGATTGTGTGCCTGTTGAATGTTTCTTGTTTTGCTTGTTATATTCTGCAAGTTTTATACATCATTATTTTAATGTGGAATTCATAATTTTTGCATCAATTTTATTTTATAATTAACTGACACATGGTGAACTTCGTGCTGCCAATAAAAATTCCATAGCCTATGTTTATCAGGGATAATGTAGGATTCTAATGGAGAAAGAATTTATCTAACCGGTCAATAGTTTCGGAGCCAATTCAATACAAATAAACAAACTGTCAAATCTTTCCTATTTACAATGTCACATTTTAAAACTACGTACCATCTGTAACATGCCTGAAGTTTTTCTGATTGATCCTTGCAACAAACCGAGACAGGTTAGCTATGCCTTTTACATGGTTCGACAGTGACGAGTTGGGGAAAGGAGCTTTAACTAATGGAGCTAAGTAAGCAAACACTGTTGCGTCAAATGAAGAAGGCCTGTTACCAAAGAAATATTCGCTTTCTCCAAGGCGGTCTGACAATGTTTTAAGGCACTTTTCTGCTTCGTTGTAAATCTGAAAATATTAAGACAATTTTGAGCTTAAGAATCATTTGAACAAACAGAATAATTTGAATGAAGTATAAATTTTAAAACAGTATGAAACTTACAGTCTTTTCTATTTCCTTTAAGTCCGTATGCTCTCCATATAATGCATCTATCATTTCTTTGGCTGCATTCTGATACCGCGAAGGGTAATAAAAGTTAAATGGAATCCTCAGGGCTTTAGCGTATGTGGGACGTGTGAGTTCACCATAGTTCTTCTCGTCTACCCACCAGGCATACATATACGCAGGGTACAGCTTATCTCGGAGGTACTGAGTAAATGCACTAGCCTCTGCTGCTTGCTTTGTGTTTAAGTGGACATCTGTGCTATAATGCTGTAAGATTTTGATAGCTATTTAATATTCAACTCTTACTAATTGTTAATTTAATTTAATATTTATTATTACGGCTTCCGTAGTACCAGGATTAAACTTTGTATAAATTGAATTACAAATACAATACTCACCAAGGACCTCAAATGTTCCACAACTTCTTCAAAGTTAGTAAGAACTTTACGTCCATCTCTCATAACTGGTAAACGCCCTTTTGGGGTGAAGAACGGATTATTCGCTTCGCGGACTCGCACTGGTACTCCAATAAATTTCATGTAAGTCTGCAAAATGTTTTGAAAACCCAAAATTAATAAAACCATTCACAGGAGCCGGTTGACAATAATACGCTAGGTTATGTAAACTTCTTACCAAAACCTTGAGGCATTCCAAATCAATGGATGCTAATCCCCATTCTCCTCGCCAAATATCAAGCTCTATGCTAGTCATTGTTTAAAATTGTATCTAAATTATTTAAAAGAAAGCTCTCATTTCATAATTTTATCCACAAGATTGATGATCAAGGATCGAAAGCGAATTTGACAATTTTGATTTTGACATATGTTTTTGACAACTACGAATGGGAAAGTTGTGGGAAAAGTCTATGATGAACTAGTGAGAGAAACAAAAAGGGTGAAAATTTTTAAATCTCCCTACTGACTGCAACGCACACAAATATCGGGATCGTAATGTAATCGTCCCACCTACGCGCCTTGGCACAAAGCACAGAGCCCTGATTACGGTAATTTTTTGGATTGGAGATGTTAAAAATGACCGTAATCGAGGCCCAGAGCAC
Source organism: Ostrinia nubilalis (assembly GCF_963855985.1). Classification (NCBI taxonomy): domain Eukaryota; kingdom Metazoa; phylum Arthropoda; class Insecta; order Lepidoptera; family Crambidae; genus Ostrinia; species Ostrinia nubilalis. The sequence goes on from NC_087103.1 coordinate 13,731,985, forward strand.
TGGCACAAAGTACAAACTCACGACACGAACCGCGCTGCATGGGATCAACTAACTTACAGGAAGAAACTAATTTTAAAAAATAAAGCAAAAAAAGGAATGGAATAAAGCAAAAGAAGGAGGAATCGCAAAGTTATAGACATTTTTTAACTTTTATTCGATTTTGAATGAACTTTTATATCGCCGCGTCGCGGCGTCGTTGGTGGTTCAATGTGCATTTTGGCTGCCATTTTCCGATCGAATCGAATTACTGGAGACGCGGCGACTGACATTAGCGAAAACTTCCTATTGGTTTGCGATGGCATTTTGACTAGACCCACAGAGTTGCAGAGTGTGCTGTGACCTTTTATCACAGGGGGGAAAACAAAATTGGCATAAACTGACTGACCGTAGACTATAGATGACGCTGTCTTTTTGACGTTTTGCCTGCAATGACGTGACATCAGGGTGCGGAAACTTCCATACTACGATCATCCAAGTGAAACTTGCTTCCAAACAGCGACTTCAGTCGATAAATTCCAATACTTTTTAACTACCCTAAAACGCTCTAGATGTCGCTGCTCCTGTTTCCTTCATATTTTCATTTTTTTCTTAATTAGAATATATTTCAGAATATTGTTAATTACAATGTGAAAACTTTTTTTAAAATGAAATTCATTTGTTTTAATTTAAAACTGAACGGTGACATTTTTTGTTATAATTTACATAATAGAGTAGTAGAAATTACTATTTAACATATGGCAACTTTGTTTTTCCTCCAAAATGGCCGGTGTTGTTATTGTTAGGTTGAATGCATTCTTGTTTTCTTAGCCATCGTTTATGAGTTCTGTGGCCCTATTAAAGTATTGAAGAGTCGAGTCAAATTCAAGTTCATTCCTTCGTACCTGCTGCTGTTCTGGTTCATCGGAGTTTTGTTCGTTCCTTCGTGAATCGCGAAGAAACTTTCTGTTATGTTCACAAGTGATCTGAGTTTTCTCAAAGTACAAATGCTTTTTTAGTGTTGTTGAAAACTTTGCGAAAAGACGCTTTTGGTGTATAATATTATGTGTGTTCATAAATAAAGTAAAATTATTAAATTGAAAAGTTTTTGTTTATTTGCATTTCCATGTGCAATGTAGAATTTTTCCAAATCCATTGTTTTGAAAATAATACAATACGTACACCATAAAGATAAATATTTTCAAAATAATGGATTTGAAAAAATTCTACATTGTAGGTACATCAAAAAAACAATAATTCTTTGAAGGTTATGAGGGCCTATGTGTGCGTGAACTGTGTGTATGTGTGCGTGGACTTTATGTATGTATGTGTGCGTGGACTATGTAATAGTATGTATGTGAGCGTTACGTACGTAGGTTAAGTACAGGGAATTTAACACCAGGCTGTCAATTAGTAGGTTCAAAAATTTGACAGAGAGGGTTCTCTATTTCCTATGTATTACTTTTCTCTATGCGTGACATTTCCCATCTGACAGTGACGGATGGACAAAGTCTTGCGTGTTTTTTTGTGAAAAAATCAAGAAAGTTCTTTGGTTTTACGAATTACGTTACTGGAAAAAGGTGTCAACAATCGGAGAGAAAACAACAATCAGCAGAAAACTAACCAATTAGTAATAGGCTATTGAAAATTGATTAAACATGTCTATACAGTGGACCTTTATTGCCGGCTATCTTTACTTCGAAGTTGCAGTTGTTATGCTGATGATACTACCCATCTTTAGTCCTCGGCGATGGCATCTGTTCTTCAAGTCGCGTTTGTTTGCAATGTTCAGGGAGCACGCGGGTATTTACTTCTACGGCCTGCTCGGAATTCTGTGCCTGTTTTTGGTGGACGCCATTAGAGAAATGAGGAAGTACTCTCACACAGATGCCAGTTATACACATTTCGCCAGCGAAATGAAAGGCAGCGTCAAGCTATTCAGAGCTCAAAGAAACTTCTACATCACTGGATTTGCAATTTTCTTATCATTCGTAATTCGTCGTTTAGTGAATATGCTGATTATTCAGGATGAACTGAGTTTGAAAGCTCAAAGAATTATTAAGGAAGCTGAAGCCGCTGTGAAATTAGCAAAGACCACTGTGCTTGCTAATACCACGGCTAATACTATACGTGCAGCTGGAGAGAATTATCATGAGGAGACCAAAAAGCAGTTAGAAATCACAAAGAGTTTGTTGGCAGAAGAGAAATCAAGAGTGAAGGAATTGGAAGAAGAAGCTACCAAGTGGAGGCTGAAGTATGAAGAAGTATCAGAAGGGCTAAGTGGAAAAGGTGATGAATGAGCTTGATCATCAACCTGGAAAGCCTATTATGATCTAAAATTTGCCATGTGAAGGAAGAAGTGTTGAGAATGAAGAGTTTGTTTTAAATGCTCATAAATGTATACCCACATCAGAAATATTATGTACTACTTCTTACTTTAAATTCTGTGATTGTTTGATGAAGGTGCTGTTGGTAGATACTTAAATTAGATTTGGGCATCATATCTAATTAAATTATGACAATGACTGGCAAAATTTTCCAAATATTAATCTAGTCTTTTTTTAAATTATCTTGCTGGTGTAATTTGTTGATAACATTTCAATAACCAGTTTAAATATAAATAAAAGTTTGTTTTTTAGTATTAATACTAGTCTGAAATGTAATATGTGTGTGCAATAAAATGCATGTAATCTCTCTACCTAGATTTACTCATGTATTTTAATATTACATAAGTTTTAAATTGATTGCTACTAATAACTTATGGTATTTACTTAAGTATTTGGTTATAATGACCTATGTAATGTGACTTTAAAATAAATAATTGTAATTCTTTTAAAAACTTTATTTTATTCTCAAACCAACATCATAGACCAGATTTTGCATGTCTGCTGCACTGGTTCGAAATGTTTGTTGAAGCACCTGGTTGACCTGGTATAATCTAGAAATGCGTTGGTGATGAAATGCATTTAGAATAGGTTGCATCATTGATCATCATGATCATGATTAATTTTATTTAAAATCGAGAGTATCGGACAGAGAGTCCCAAGAATCTAATGATGGCAAGGCAGTAAAATACTATGAGGAATGATGAGTTTTGCCTGCATCCAAAGAAAAGATTTTTCATTTTGGTATGCGTTTTGGTAAAACGATACTTGCTTGTATCGGACAACTTAATCGTTGTCAAAACAGCCAACCAAATGTCACTGTCAAACGGCGTCGTCTGTCAAAAATATTTAGATTATTTTTTGGATTTTTGGAAAAATTATCCAGATTCCAGATTAAATTCTATTAGAATTTTCAAGTGCATTGTTTTCATACTGCATTTTCACTGATTGTGCTTTTGCAACCGCGTGTGTACGATGAAACTGTGCGTCTAACAGTACTTGATTGTGCAGCGAGGATTTTGGTGACGACCGTCACCGTTACTCTCTATTTATGAATGTGGGAATCTTCAATAGAGTTAATCACCAGGTGAGGCAGACACGTCGATGCTATTCATGCGGAAAAAAATATATTTTATACGTCTAGAATGGTAAGTCTCGCCTCTGTTACAGTTATCCAGTAACATGTATTATTCGGTCAATTATTATTGTTAGAATATTTTAGACCTTTATTTACAATGTTCAGTAAACAAATACAATCATTTAAACATTGAATGTTGTTGGGGAATCTGTATTGAGAACTATTTTTAATATATTTCATTGTAATATTTAAGATTATAATTTTCCCTATTATTGTTACTGGTAGGTGTTCAATAATTGGAATACACACAACTATAAATTATTTTCCCATTGTGTTTCCCAGGATATATTAATGCTTTTGTTTTGTTTTCTAGTATGTGCTATATTTACATTATAATTTTGCCACATGCACCTAACAGAATAATTATTGCTCCATGTTGTTACACAAAGATGTTAAACTTAAATAATAAATGCTGATAATGATTTCACTAATAATAAATTCAGCAGATGAAGCTATAACTTTGCTTCTACATGTTACTGTAGTGCGTATGAGCCAATAATTTAATGATGATCTAGTTTCCGATTTTGTGGATAACTGAATTAGCTACACAACTTACAAATAAAATGTACATTCAAATCAATGATGATCCATTGTATATGCATCATGAGTTGTTAAAAAGCTACTTGGTGTATTTATAAATTATTATAGCTGTTTTATGCAATATGCATTCTAAGACAATTTATTAATATGTTAAAGTTTAGTTTATTATGTAGAAATATGTAGAAATATCAAAATATTTTTGCATTTCCTACATGCCAATGGGTACCTATAAAATTATCACTTCACGGGATTTATTGCAACAATATCTATTTTAACGGTAAATAATATTTACCCTCCCGACGTTTCGGCTCGGTTGCACGAGTCATGGTCGCGGGCAGACTGAAGAGATGCGGCGTCGTCTGCTCCGGCGCGATGAGTTTTCTTCACCCACCCGCATTTGCACAATATTTTCGTCAGTGGTACAGTCAGTCCGACAAACTACACTAACAGTGTCCGGGTTTCTCTGAGACGGCCTAGAACGCGATTTGTACTTCGTTATCACCGGATTCCACGCTGATGATAGGTTAAATCCATCTTCTCGATTGAAATTCTTATGCTTTTTAATTTCAATGGCTTCACGTATCAACCTAACATGGTAATGCCTATCAGTTGAGAGGATTTTCGGGTCATGAAGTTCCATCCAGTGATTAACGTCCGAAGTTAACAAATGTTCAGCTATCGCAGATTTGCACGTCTGTTGGTTCTTTACAGCCGCTATGTGTTCTTTGACTCTTTCAGCTATAGACCGCTTAGTTTGTCCTATATAAGAACTACCACAGCTGCAATCGATCTTATAGACACCCGGCGTCTGAAGAGGTATAATATCTTTTGGCGAGCGAATTTCCTTCGTTACTTTTGACAACGGACTATATACAGTCTTAATGGAGTATTTGTTGAGTACTGTTCCAATTTTATCCGTTACCCCTTTCACGTACGGAAGGAAAGCTGGTTCCCTGCTCACCATTGGTTGCTTATCCCTCTTGAATAAATCCCGTGAAGTGATAATTTTATAGTAAAAAATGCAACAATGGGTACCTATTAGATAAAAAGCTTTCAATTTATCTAACCTCCGCTTTACAAGTGTGTGTAAGACTGTTAATGTGTTATCACAGGCTGTGTAAACATATGTTCTGTTAATTGATAAAGCTGAAACAGAATCCAGACATTCTGTTACTTTATTTATGTTACTGATGTGCATGTGCTTTATAGTGAAGGATTTTTTTATTAAAAATGTGTGATATGGTTAGTAAAGTTTATGATTGTTATTAGTGAATTAGCTCATTTAAATGTTAATTTATACTATTCCAAAATTTCAAAAGTTATATTGCATGTGTTAGAAGTGGGTTCAAAATAATAGTCCAGTGGATGAGAGGAACCAACTAGTGGTTCTCAAATCGTCAGTCCGACCTGATATCAACTGACTAATTCTGTGTCTAAATAGACATTTATTAACTTCAAACTCCTATGTTCTTCTGATTAGTTTCATTGCAGGTCCAATGACAGTTTAACTTCCCCATGACAACTTGACCTTCACTGGTTGGGTTTTTATTAGTGGTCAAGCTGTAGATCCTGGCTACACAGGAGTTGCAGAGGTGGGAACAGTCCCGTTTTAATTCTGTGTCTGTCAACATGTCTAGAACAACGAGTGTGGCGGCATGTACTCGGAATGGAGCTCGCTGCCGCTGGAGGGCGGCGGGCGCGGCGTGCTGGGCGCCGTGGGCGGGCGGGACGTCGTGCTGGCCGTGGTCAAGCAGCTGGCCTCGCCCGAGCCGAGCCCGCTGACTACTGACGCCGAGGTGAGGCCAGCGTGGAGTATGTACTCGAATGGAGCTCGCTGCCGCTGGAGGGCGGCGGGCGCGGCGTGCTGGGCGCCGTGGGCGGGCGGGACGTCGTGCTGGCCGTGGTCAAGCAGCTGGCTTCGCCTGAGCCGAGCCCGCTGACTACTGACGCCGAGGTGAGGCCAGCGTGGAGTATGTACTCGAATGGAGCTCGCTGCCGCTGGAGGGCGGCGGGCGCGGCGTGCTGGGCGCCGTGGGCGGGCGGGACGTCGTGCTGGCCGTGGTCAAGCAGCTCGCCTCGCCCGAGCCGAGCCCACTGACTACTGACGCCGAGGTGAGGCCAGCGTGGAGTATGTAGTCGGAATGGAGCTCGCTGCCGCTGGAGGGCGGCGGGCGCGGCGTGCTGGGCGCCGTGGGCGGGCGGGACGTCGTGCTGGCCGTGGTCAAGCAGCTCGCCTCGCCCGAGCCGAGCCCACTGACTACTGACGCCGAGGTGAGGCCAGCGTGGAGTATGTAGTCGGAATGGAGCTCGCTGCCGCTGGAGGGCGGCGGGCGCGGCGTGCTGGGCGCCGTGGGCGGGCGGGACGTCGTGCTGGCCGTGGTCAAGCAGCTGGCTTCGCCTGAGCCGAGCCCGCTGACTACTGACGCCGAGGTGAGGCCAGCGTGGAGTATGTACTCTGTATAGAGGTCGCTGCCGCTGCAGGGCGGCGGGCGCGGCGTGCTGGGCGCCGTGGGCGGGCGGGACGTCGTGCTGGCCGTGGTCAAGCAGCTGGCCTCGCCCGAGCCGAGCCCGCTGACTACTGACGCCGAGGTGAGGCCAGCGTGGAGTATGTAGTCGGAATGGAGCTCGCTGCCGCTGGAGGGCGGCGGGCGCGGCGTGCTGGGCGCCGTGGGCGGGCGGGACGTCGTGCTGGCCGTGGTCAAGCAGCTGGCTTCGCCTGAGCCGAGCCCGCTGACTACTGACGCCGAGGTGAGGCCAGCGTGGAGTATGTACTCGGAAGGAGCTCGCTGCCGCTGCAGGGCGGCGGGCGCGGCGTGCTGGGCGCCGTGGGCGGGCGGGACGTCGTGCTGGCCGTGGTCAAGCAGCTGGCCTCGCCCGAGCCGAGCCCGCTGACTACTGACGCCGAGGTGAGGCCAGCGTGGAGTATGTACTCGGAAGGAGCTCGCTGCCGCTGCAGGGCGGCGGGCGCGGCGTGCTGGGCGCCGTGGGCGGGCGGGACGTCGTGCTGGCCGTGGTCAAGCAGCTGGCCTCGCCCGAGCCGAGCCCGCTGACTACTGACGCCGAGGTGAGGCCAGCGTGGAGTATGTACTCGGAAGGAGCTCGCTGCCGCTGCAGGGCGGCGGGCGCGGCGTGCTGGGCGCCGTGGGCGGGCGGGACGTCGTGCTGGCCGTGGTCAAGCAGCTGGCCTCGCCCGAGCCGAGCCCGCTGACTACTGACGCCGAGGTGAGGCCAGCGTGGAGTATGTACTCGGAAGGAGCTCGCTGCCGCTGCAGGGCGGCGGGCGCGGCGTGCTGGGCGCCGTGGGCGGGCGGGACGTCGTGCTGGCCGTGGTCAAGCAGCTGGCCTCGCCCGAGCCGAGCCCGCTGACTACTGACGCCGAGGTGAGGCCAGCGTGGAGTATGTAGTCGGAATGGAGCTCGCTGCCGCTGCAGGGCGGCGGGCGCGGCGTGCTGGCCGTGGTCAAGCCGAGGTGAGGACAGTGTTAACGTTTATACTTTATTCTGACACATTTATAATATTAAGTTCAAAACAACCTCACTAGATGGCGCTGTACTATTTTACATCGCGATGATGAAGTATTTTTCTGAGTCTACAAGGACTCATACATTTGTAATGTAGTTATTAAGATTCTCAATAGATGGCGTTGTAGTACTTTAGAACGCGGTATTAAAGTATTTTACTGTTCCTATAAGGTCTAAACCGTGTCATATGTATGTAGATCAATCTATAGATCAATATAGTTCAATAGCCCAAGTACTACGGTGGTTTTATTTACACACCTATAGTATTAGTGCTAAGTGCAAACTAGATCAGCCAGAAGTGCGACTTTTAACAAGTTCCTTCGAGCCGGATTGCATAGAGGTCATTTTTGAGCAGTGGTCATTGAGACCACAACCCCGCGCTCGCAGTGGATTACTGCGGATAAGGTGCGGTCCCAGCCACAAGCGGCAAGCGGAAAGCGTTTTGCTGTAAGGCGCTGGCTGAAGCTGCTGAAGTTGAAGGAGGCGCTGGGTGGAGCCAGGCGGAATTGAGGCAACCTGGGAGGCGGCTTTGCGACCATCTTGGAGGCGGACTGAGGCCATCTTGGAGGCGGAGTAGCAGCCGGCGCAGTGAGTGACGTGTACGCACTCAAGCCGGAAAGGACAATACGTCACACCAGGAAATCAGGTTCAGTTCAGTGAAGTGTTCAAGTGAGTAAACTTTTATTAAAACTTTACCAAGAGATTTTGAACTCTATTTGATCGCGTTTAAAAACTTAGTGAATACGAAGACATTCAAGATAGTTTGGAAGAAATAATTTGGACTTGTAATATTTTCGTGATTTGGACATTAACTTAGAATAATTTGCATGTTAGTTAAGGACTTAGAATAAGATCTCAAAAAACGGGGGAACGGGGAACCTATGCCCAATTTTGTATAGAAGTGTAAAACACTTAGAATAATTTGCACAAAATTTGTTAGCAGTAGTTTGAAGTTAGAAATTTTCTAAGTTACTTTTAGTTGAAAGTATTTACTATGGAACAATTACTTAAAGTTCAAGCTGATTTACAAAGTTCAATTCAAAAGGGTTTGTCTAATTTTAAGAAAAGTCCTAAAGATAGGATATCTAAAGAATATGTGGAGGCCAGACTTGAAAATTTAGAAAAGGATTGGTCATCATTTAGGTCAAATAATAGTAAATTATGTGAGATATCAGAGCCAGACCGATTAGCTAAATCAATTTATGTATCAAATAATTGTTATGAAAACACAGAAGAAGAATATTTTATTTACAAATCCTTAATGAAATCAGTTCTCAATAAATTAGCAATGCGTGAACCACAAGTACAAAATAAAGGTTGTAGTGACGCGTCAAATCAAATTTTAAGGCTACCGAAAATTACTATTCCTACATTTTCGGGTGCTTACTCTGAATGGACCACTTTTCGTGATTTATTTGTATCTTTAGTGCATAAAAATGAATCTTTAGATAATGTTCAAAAGTTACATTATTTGAAAACACATTTGTCTGGTGAAGCAGAGCAACTGATTAGGTATACGCCTATATCAGACGCAAATTACAGTCAATGTTGGTCTCTTCTTGAAAAACGTTATAATAATAAAAAGTTCCTAGCTAATTCTATTTTAAAGCGTTTTTTCGCACAAAAAAGAGTACAAAACGAGTCAGCTACAGGTTTAAAAGAGCTATTAGACACCACCATGGATTGTATGAATGCGTTAAAAAATATTGATATCGACGTGAGTACATGGGACGTTATCATTATCCATATCGTCGCGTTTAAATTAGATCCTGAAACACGTAAGCATTGGGAGTTGCATAATTCTGAAACAAGTTCGAATGAATTGCCAACGTTAGATCAATTTAAAACTTTCATGGAAAATCGGTTCCGAGCTTTGGAATTTGTAGATCAAAAAAGACCTATGCATCACCATAGCAGTGGTCCTCATGCCAAACCAAAGGTCTTATTATCTACAAACACTAATTGTATGAGATGCGAATTTTGTTCTGAAGGGCATAAACTGTGTTTTTGCAAACAATTCGCAAAGCTAGATACTGATCAGAGACGTAATTTTGTATTGAAAAACAAGATCTGCTTCAATTGTTTAGGTAGCAACCACTGTAGCTATGAATGCAAGAAAATGACGACTTGTAGACTTTGTAAAAAGCGTCACCATTCACTGCTACATCCAGAAGCCGCCAGAGCTGTGGTGAGGGACGTATCAGAGAGTAACAACTCTGAGGCTGGCCCTTCCCCAATAGTTTCGTGTACGTCAACTCATAAGGCACCTAAATACGAACAAGTTTTGCTAGCCACTGCTTTAATCAACATAGAGTCTGAAGTTTGTGGACAGCAAGCAGTAAGAGCTTTAATAGACCAAGGCTCGCAAGCTTGTTTCATTACAGAAGCTGCTGTTCAATTACTTAAACTCAAAAAGGAGTCAATAAGGGGAACAGTGACTGGATTAGGAGACAAGGGATCGACGACATTCAAACATGTAGTCACAATAACTCTCCGGTCAAGGATTGATAGACAATTTCAGGTCAAAATTAGAGCTTACGTCATGAGAAATCTCATAATTTCACATTTACCAGAGAAAAAAGTAGAGTCACTAAATTGGGTGGGTTTAGGAAATTTACAACTAGCAGACCCACAGTTCAATATGCCCAATAAAATAGATTTATTGTTAGGGGCTAATGCTTTTAGTCAAATACTAAAAGAGGGAGTGCAAAAAAGTCCAGATGGTTTGCTTATCGCGCAAAATACGTCATTGGGATGGATCGTGTCGGGGATACTTATGAAGTATAGAAAATCATCAAGAATAGGTCATGAAAATCCCAAAATATCAGTAATGCATGCGCAAATTAATGAAGACGATGCATTGAAACGATTCTGGGAAATAGAAGAGCAACCACATTCTACTAAGAATATGTGGACAGAGGAAGAGCAAAAATGCGAAGAAATTTTCGCCAGTACAACAAGTAGGACACCTGAAGGACGCTATATCGTGAAGTTACCTTTTCGTGAGAGTCAACCTGGCTGTAAGGGTGGTAATTCACGCGATATCGCTGTAAGAAAATTCAAATCACTAGAGAAGAGGCTATCGAAAGATTCAGATCTGAAAAAGAGTTATATCGAAGTGATAAATGAGTACTTGCAGCTAGGACACATGAGACCTGTAAAAAAGAATGACTCAAAAAAGGAGGAAGCTGTCTACTTACCGCACCACGCTGTAGTTAGAAATGATAAAACGACAACAAAAGTGAGAGTAGTTTTTAATGCGTCTAGTAAAAACAGTTTCGGAATATCGCTAAACGACACATTGATGGTGGGACCCAAGCTTCAGGCAGATCTACGTCATTTGGTGTTGCGCTGGAGAGAGCACCCTATAGTACTCGTGGCTGATGTCGTTAAGATGTATCGGCAGGTCAGGATAGCAGAAGAAGACCCTATTTTTCAGCGTATTGTGTGGCGTGACGACTCTGAATCTGAAATACAAGACTTCGAGTTAATGACTGTTACTTTTGGAACTGCTTCTGCTCCATATTTGGCAGTACGAGCATTGCATCAAGTCAGTTTCGATGAGGCCAAAAGTTTCCCGCTGGCAGCGCCAAGGGTAGTTAAATCATTTTATATGGATGATTTAATGACAGGGTGCAGTGATATTACGGAAGGAGTAGCATTGTATAGAGAAATGAGAGAGCTATTGTTACGAGGTGGGTTTCAATTACAAAAATGGAATAGCAACAACAAACAATTACTTTCAGAAATATTTAAAATTGAAAATCAAAGTACAAATAAGACAGAACAACAGGACACAAAAACAAATTTAGAACAAGATAATACAAAAAATGAAAAGAACAAAGAGATTGATATGAAAGCTGATAATATAACTAAGATTCTGGGTATTACCTGGGATAGAAGCGAAGATCATTTCCGGTACTCGGTGAGTCTCCCTACGGCGTCGCCTGGACCTGAAACAAAAAGATCAATATTATCAGAAATAGCGCGATTATATGATCCGCTAGGTTGGTTAGCCCCTAGCATAATTATAGCAAAGATGTTCATCCAAAAATTATGGCTAGCTGGCATAACTTGGGACGAACCAATCAGCGATGATATGAAACGTGAATGGTATACTTACCGGGATTTGTTGATTAAACTCACATCTGTTCGAGTTCCTCGGTGGCTGGGCACTTCCGGTAGAGAAGACATGCGTGAGCTGCACGGATTTTCTGACGCATCCAAGTTAGCTTACGCAGCAGTTGTTTACTTGCGGGTTGTAGACGCCAAAGGCAATGTACACGTTTCTTTGTTGGCAGCTAAGACTAGAGTCTCTCCCATAAAGCAAGTAAGCATCCCGCGATTAGAGTTGTGTGGTTCTACTCTTTTAGCACGACTTTTGTCTGAAATCAGTGAGGTTATCAACATTCCTAAGAGCAACATTAAGGCCTGGACGGATTCAACAGTGGTATTGGCATGGCTAAATAGCCACCCAAGTAAATGGAAGACTTTTGTAGCAAATAGAGTGTCTGACATTTTGACGACTTTGGATTCATCGCAATGGTATCACGTGTCGACGAAGGAAAACCCTGCCGATTGCGCCTCCAGAGGTGTTTCACCCGACGCCCTGGCTAGTAATGAACTATGGTTTTCCGGGCCAAAGTTTCTTCATGAACGCAACATACCCTATAATAGACCAAAGAATTTGAAACCAACTCTGGAAGAAGCTGTGAAAGTACATTTGAACACGATGACTGAAGATACATTATTGCAACGCTTCTCTACTTTAAACAGATTGCTTAGAGTAATCGCTTATTGTAGACGGTTTTATAACCGCGGAGAGACACGTAACAATTACTTGTCTAAGAAAGAAATCGAAAATGCATTAGTTTGCTGTATCAAGAAAGTGCAAAAGGAAGAATTTAATGAAGAGTATTTACATTTGCAGGCCAAAGGATGTTTACAATCGAAAAGTTCAAAACTCAAATCTTTATGTCCATATCTCGACGAAAACGGAATAATGAGAGTGAGCGGTAGACTGCAGAAGTCGCAGTTACCAGAAAACACCAAACACCCTATTATATTACCGCACACTTCACATTTCACAAAGCTCCTAGTAGCTGATGCACATAGAAATACCCTGCATGGAGGAGTCCAGTTGATGATAAGCTACTTAAGGGAGGCATATTGGATAATAGGTGTTAAGAGTCTCGTTAAACAACACATCCGTAAGTGTGTCACATGTGTTCATCAGAATGCTAGAGTTCAAACCCAATTCATGGGGTCTCTCCCAACAGTGCGATGTACACCAGCCAGAGCATTCCTACATAGCGGAGTGGATTATGCTGGCCCTATAAAGGTTAGAACAACCAAGGGACGGGGCAATCGCTCCTATAAAGGCTATATATGTTTATTTATTTGTATGGCCACTCGAGCCATACATTTAGAAGTCGTGAGTGACATGAGTACACAAGCCTTTATAGCAGCATTTAGACGGTTTGTGTCTCGGCGTGGACACTGTGCTCAATTATGGAGCGATAATGGCACTACATTTGTTGGAGCTTCGAAAGAGTTAGCGGAATTGAATAGTATTCAAGGGGAAATTGTGGAATACTTAGAAGGCCATGGGACAGAGTGGAAATTTATACCGCCCCACGCACCTAACTTCGGTGGGTTATGGGAGAGTGGTGTTAAATCCACTAAATACCATTTGAGACGCGTAGTGGGGGACACAACCCTCACATTTGAGGAAATGTGTACCTTCTTAACACAAGTGGAAGCTTGCCTGAACTCGCGACCACTAACTGTAGATAGTTCAGATCCAAATGATCCAAGACCTTTAACCCCGGGTCACTTTCTGGTTGGGGGGCCACTGCTAGCGGTACCCGATGCAAGTAACTTTGTAGAGTCAAATGTTAATTCACTAACCCGTTGGCAAGTTGTTCAAAGAATGCTACAATGTTTTTGGAGTCGTTGGTCAAAAGAGTACTTATCAAACTTGATAAATAGATATAAATGGAACAACATGATTCCAGAACCTAATATAGGAGATGTTGTCCTTATCAAGGAGGATGATTTGCCACCGAGTCGTTGGTTAATGGGCAGAATAGTGGAAAAGCACAAGGGTAGTGATAATGTAACCCGTGTAGTCACTATTAAAGTTAAGTCATCTACAATAAAAAGACCTACTTCTAAGTTGTGTGTATTACCCACTGATGGTGATTAATGTTAAGTTCATTGTTAAGTTTAGTTTGTTAATATTTTATTGTTAAGTTTTGTCACCGTGAACCAAACTGTAGGTCACGGTGGGCGGATTTCCTAAATTTTATTTGTTTGTTGAAGTACATTTCTCACTAAATGTCCTTGGTGGGCGGAAATGTTAACGTTTATACTTTATTCTGACACATTTATAATATTAAGTTCAAAACAACCTCACTAGATGGCGCTGTACTATTTTACATCGCGATGATGAAGTATTTTTCTGAGTCTACAAGGACTCATACATTTGTAATGTAGTTATTAAGATTCTCAATAGATGGCGTTGTAGTACTTTAGAACGCGGTATTAAAGTATTTTACTGTTCCTATAAGGTCTAAACCGTGTCATATGTATGTAGATCAATCTATAGATCAATATAGTTCAATAGCCCAAGTACTACGGTGGTTTTATTTACACACCTATAGTATTAGTGCTAAGTGCAAACTAGATCAGCCAGAAGTGCGACTTTTAACAGACAGCGTGGAGTATGGAGTGTCAAGGATCAATGTTTACAGTGTTTAACAGTTCAACGCGCGTAGATTTTTTTGTCATATTTGATTACGTACCTACTCTAGACAAAGTAACATTCGTGCCTGTTTTAATTCTAAAATAGCTGCCATATTGACTTAGATAGGACGGATTACGAAGTACAATCCGGCAGTGCAACCCTCGCATTCCAGTCGCGCACCTGGCTGACTGGAATGTGAACTTGACCGGGTTCTAATACCAATTTCCGAGGTATATTGAAGTGCGAAGTAAAATGAGCCAGTGCCATCTCTTGGTCGAAGCCAGAACTAAACCCTATTACTAGCCTAACGCAACGAACGTACGCATTAGGTGGAATGGGTGCTAGAAGTGATCCGCTACGGGCTCTTACCTTACTACCACTGAGCTCGCACGAAGCGGTGCGCTGCCCGCATCCAGGTTCTTCCTGCGACCTTTACCAGACCGTCGGTCAAATTGTATTAGTAAAGTAACGTAACATTCGTGCGCTTCAGGTGGAATGGGTGCTAGAAGTGATCTGCTACGGTCTCTCGCTCCCGCTGAGCTATTACTATCTTAATGTAACGCGCGTGCGCTTTAGGTGGAATGGGTGCTAGAGATCATCCGCTACGGGCTCTCATTACCACTGAGCACGCACGAGGCGGTGCGCGAACTAAATTCTATTAATTCGTTCGTGACGTTCAGCCAAATGACGTCCACTGCTGGACATTAGGCTTTCCCCAAGGTTTTCCACAATGAACGGTCCTGCGCTGTGCGCATCCAGGTTCTTCCCGCGACCTTTACCAGACTGTTGGTCAAATTCTATTAGTTAAACGTTACACTCATGCGCTTTAGGTGGAATGGGTGCTAGAGGTGATCCGCTACGGGCTCTCATTACCACTGAGCTCGCACGAAGCGGTGCGGGACTGCGTCCGCGTGTGCTGCGCGTGGCTGGCGCCGCTGCTGCCGCCCGCCGCGCCCGCGCAGCCGCCGCCGCCGGCGCTGCCGCAGCCGGTGCGCGACCACCCGCACCGGTACGCTAGGAAGATACTGGCGCATCTGCAGAACCTGTTCGTGCCGAGGCCTGATGAGAGTGAGCGCCCTTGTTTACTCATATACTTTTTAAATACACTCGACATCAAATAAATCGACCCTCCCGCGACGCGAACTTTAAAGATTTTCTTCTGACACAATCATGGTACCCCAACAATATTGGTGTTATTTGAAAGCCCAATAAATATCCTTATAGAAAAACACATTTCATTTCTTAATAAATGATTAACATATACCATAAATGTGACTTGAAAAAAGACCTTACTTTAGGCTCACCTCTGGGATCAATTAGACCAATTTTTATGGTTATAAAACCAAATAATGATCTCACGTGCCCTCTTTAACAGATGGATAGCAATTAATCCCAACTTAACAGTTTTATAGCCATAAAAGTTGGCTCAAGCGTAACTACCTATTTTTTGAAGAAGTGACTCTGGATTCTTCTACAGACACATTTTTGGGGTTAAAACCTTTCCTTTAATGAAATTAAATTTAGAACTGGGCTTTTAAATGGTGCCAATATTTGTGGGGCGTAACTCCCACATTAAAGAATGCTTGGGTAAGGATGCTATGCTGTGAGGATGTGAGTGATGCTGAAGGGTCGGGAGAGAGGTGGAATGAAAACGACCAGTTTGAGTGACTGTTAAAAATACACTGATTTATTGCTATAACGTATTCAATGCGTTTGACGCTAATTTGGGTCAACCGCGCAAACGCTTACTTAGCAATAACTTATTAGCTATATGAAAAGTGAATACGCTTGTACGATAGCTCGTACATCTTTCCCACCAGAAAAATAATATAAAATAAGAATGAGAAACAAGAATGTTTAGTGGATGCTGGGGAAAAAGATGCCTATCGTTACTCCTTGAATGATGATTGTGAAGTTTATGCTAAATGATATAAAGGATTGTTAGGTGATATAAGGTGATTCCATTATAACGGGTTAGTATTTTTATGCTACGAGATGCTAAATGATATAAATGCCTTTTTATATGAGATAAGATGATAACCTTTGTTTTAAAGACTAACGTTAGAGTCTTTAATATCCGTTATCTAAATCTACACTTTCACTAGGCATGTTAAACTTCACTGACCGGGACACCATCGGCGAGGTGCCTTTATTAACACTGAACAAGCTTTGAGACCGCACTATGTCCGCCACTTCACTAACAACACTAGCACTGACGTCACTGACACTAGCACTGAGATGAGGTCTCGGGGCGGGCGCCGGCGCGCCCGTCTGCCCCGGCTGCTGCGGCTGCGGCGGCTGCTCCGACTGCTGCGGCTGGGCCTTCCTGGCCCGGTTGATAAGTCTGCTTCTTATCTTTGTATACGCAAAGATACTTCCGACGACTAAAATGACGACCACGAGACTGTATGACAGGGTGTAGTGGTGTACATCGTGAACTGTCAGTGGATCCGACTGACTTTGCTTTAGTGTGTTTATTTGCTCTTTTATTTGGTTATATTCCTGTTCATTATCCTTAATGGGTGGAAACTCATAATGAATAGACGTGTTAAGTAGTTTATTCAGTACTGAGACTTGCGGAACCTCCATCTTTTGATTTATATTGATGGAGTTGATGTAATTGTTATGGGCATATAATGAAAATGAATCACTTTTTAGTGAGCAACCTTGACCGATATCTATGATGCCATTGTTCTTGAGCGTTTTCATTATCATATTTGTTGACGGACAAAAAATACGAACATTACACTCGTTGCAACAAGAGAACAGCCAAGCGTTTTGCTGATGTAGCTTAGTCCATTGATCGCGACAGGTGGATAACGACGATAAACAGGGCGACCCACTTTCATTGTTGCTATACATTTCTTTCGGTGTGCCCCGGCTGGCGCACATCCTCCTGAAGGCTGCTAGAAATGCTGGTGTGCTGAGGTCCGACACTAGCTCTAAGTGTACGGCCTTTGTACTCAGACACACAAATATGGCAATGTAACCTTTTGAGGTTTTTATGCCACGTCCCTTGTTCGCTTTTACCTCCACGTGACCTGTAAAATCGACTCCACAGTGTGTGAACGGCCGCGAAGGTGTGACCCTTGGTTTGGGCAGGTCCGCCATAACTTGACCAAGGTTTTGCTGGCTGAAGCGCCGACACGTAACACAACGCCTCAGTTGTTTTTTAACGGTATTAATTCCGCTTAATATCCAATATTTATCTCTCAAATAAGACAATGTTAATTTTGCTCCTCCATGTAAACAATTTTGGTGTGCTTGTTCTATCAATAGTTGAGTGAGGCGACTCTGTTTCGATAAAATGCAAGGATGTTTAGTTGTGCTATTGATGCTGGAGTGTTTGAGTCGTCCTCCTACTCTAAGTAATCCTCTCTCATCCACGAAAGGGTGTAAGTTTGCTAATTTGTTGTTAGATTTGACGTGACCTATTTTTTGAAGGTCGTGAATTTCCTCTGCGAATTCAATTGATTGATCGTATTTTATTATTAATTCGTATGCATTGCTTATTTCTGTCGAAGTCAATGACTTGCAATGCGACACGTTTACATTTTGCTGAGTTTGTGGATTACGACACCGTGCAATAAATCGCGTGATCCATGCTACGATTTTTGCTACTCGAGATATTGAGCTGTGTGTACATAAGAGCTGTTTTATTATCGGTTCGTCTCCTAATTGAGTTGTTGCTACAATTTTTGTTTTCCTGACTTCAATATCGGGTTCCGGATATTGAATGGGTTCGATGTCCTTAGGGTTGTTTAGCATCCATTGTGGCCCTCTCCACCACATGGGATCGGATGCTAATTGTTTGCTAGTCAAACCTCGGGTGGCACAGTCAGCTGCATTTTCTTCTGACTTTACGTGATGCCACTGGGATGCTGGAATGACGTTGATTATCTGTTGTATACGATTTGCTATAAATGTGCTCCATCTGTTTATGTTTCCCTGAAGCCAACCCAAAACAACCATAGAATCTGTCCATGCGTATAGAGTTGCGTTTTCATGTGGAATGGCTTGTAAAATTTTGCTGACTAATTGGGATGCTAATAGCGCTCCGCACAGCTCTAAGCGCGGTAGCGATATTTTCTTTTTCAGTGGTGCTAGTTTTGTTTTGGCGGCCACGATGTTCGATGTGCGCACGCCTTTAGGATCCACTGTTACTATGTAAACAACACAGGCGTAAGCCTTTTCTGATGCGTCACAGAAACAGTGAATTTCGTAATTTTGAAGTATATTTCCAATGTATCGAGGTATAATAAATTGATCAATATTTTCATAATCTGTTTTTAATGCTATCCATTCCTTTTGAATATCTAGAGATAATTCGGTATCCCATGATGTTTCTGTTTCCCATGCTCGTTGAAACAATAGTTTAGCTCTAATGCTAATAGGTGAGAGCCAACCTAACGGATCAAAAAGCTTCGATATTTCAGATAATAATTGTCTCTTTGTATGCTTTTCCTGTTTACTTTGTTCAATGTTGTTATTGTGAAAAGTAAAAGTATCAGGCTGCGAATTCCATCTTAATCCGAGTGTTTTCCTGGTTTCCGTGCACTTGAAATCGAATGGAGCATTTAACTGATCTGCTGTTAAATCCTCTACAAGCTCTGGGGTGTTGCTGGACCACTTCCTGAGGTTCATTCCAGCACTTTTTAGAATTTCTATTAACTGATGACGTAATTCCTTTGCTTGATCAATAGTGTAATGACCGCTGAGAAGGTCGTCCATGTAGAATGAATGTTCAACTGCTGGTGCTGCTAAAGGGTAGTTAGAAGCTTCATCTCGTGCTAACTGCTGAAGTGTCCTCATTGCGAGGTAAGGCGCGGCCTTTGTGTCGTAAGTAACGGTTGTAAGTTCATATTCCTGCATGGGCTCCTGTGGTGAATCCTTCCAGATGATTCTTTGTAGATGTTGATCCTCCTCCCTGATTAAGATTTGACGGTACATTTTTTCAATGTCCGCTGTTAGTACATAGGGGTACTGTCTCCATTGTAGAATAAGTCCTAATAAGTCCTTTTGTAAGTTAGGTCCACATTCCATGACGTCATTGAGGCTGTATCCTGAGTCCGATTTAGACGATGCGTTGAACACGACACGTAGTTTGGTTGTTGTAGATTCCAGGCGCAGGACACCATGGTGTGGTAAGTAATACGGTAAGAGCTGTTGTTTGTTTGCTAAGCGCATGTGACCTAGTTTCCTATATTCGTTCATGAATGCATTGTAATCATTGGCTAGTGGTTGATTACGAGCCAATCTATTTTCCAGTTGTCTAAATTGTCCTATTGCTTTAAATTTAGAATTACCAAGCTTTTCCTGGTAGCCTGGCTTCATTGGTAATGCGACCTGATAGCGACCATTCTCTAGACGCTTAGTAGTTTCTTGATAATAATCCTCGCAGTATTTCTCTTCAGGTGATAAGAATGATGATGATGATGATTCCGTTACATCCTCGAGTTCCCAGTATTTTGCTATCTCCTCCAGATTGTTAATAACGACGTGACAATTGAAAGTTTTTGTTTGAACGCTCCCCGAAAGTATCCAGCCCAGTTTAGTCTGTTGTGCTATGGGAGCACGGGTGGGACCTTTGATGAGACCGTTCATGATGATATCCGAGTATACGCTTGCATCTAAAAGTAAATCAGTCGGCTTTGAGATGTTATATTCGGGATCCGCTAAATTGATGTTTTTAAGATGAGTCCATGATTGCTTGTTAAACGTTTTTGTTGGTAAGTTGTTTATTAACTTTGTGACTACTAAAGCTTTCGTCACAAAGGCGAAATCGTCGTGGATGGATTGACACTGTAAAGTTACAGCGCCTTTGCTTTGCTTCGTTCCATTTCCTACTCCTAGGACAGAGGCGTGGTAGCTTTGACGCTTTAATCCAAGTAATTGTGCTGCTCTCTCCGTGATTAATGAGATCTGCGAGCCCTGGTCTAGCAAGGCGCGTAGAGTAACATAGGTTCCATTGGCTGCTTTAATCCTTATTAGCAATGTAGTGAGCAAGATCTCCTCATCTTCACTCGCCACGTGATTGACATTGTGCTGTTTGCTTGATGTTGACTTGTTTGACGTCATCGGAACGGCCGATTGTGAGGTGCTCGGGGCCGATGACCTCCGTTGCACGAACGATTCATGAAGTATCGTATGATGCGTGCCATTGCATTCTTTGCAACGTTTGCTGGAATGACATTTACTGTTGCGATGCAAATGTAAGCAATTAGTGCAGACGTTTAATTTTGTAACTGACCTCAATTTCTGTTCAGAGTCCATGCTGATGAAATTTTTACATTGATATAATACATGTTCCTGATTACAAAATGGGCATCTTGTATTTGTAGGTACAGAGACTGTGTATGCTGGATAAGATCTCTGATAGTTTGGCTTGCTAAATGATTTTTCCGGATGGTGACGATTGACGTTGTTGGTGGGTTGCCTGTTTGTAGATAGGGTTGTTTTCTCTCGTTTATGATAGACGGTCTCAAGAGCTGTGAATTTGCTCTCGAGGAAGGACATTAGCTCATCGAGTGATGGAAGCTCGCGAGGTGCTTTACGCGCTTCCTTGTAGTCGCTGTAAGTTTCTATATCCAGTTTTTTAGAGATGAGATGAACTAACAACGGGTCCCATGTTGTAGTATCGATCCCTAAATTATGTATTGCGTGTATACATTCTGTAGATGTGTCATACAATCTCCTGAGTTCAAATGCTGTTTGTTTTTGTATTGTTGGTTGGTTCAAAAATATGTCAATTTGTTTAGAGAATAACACTTGTGGGTTATTATAACGATGAATAAGTAGTTCCCATGCTATGTCGTAATTTTCCGCTGTAATATGAAGATGCTGGATTAGTCGTTCTGCGTCTCCCTTGACTTTCCCTTTGAGATGCTGCATTTTTTGTGTTTTAGTAAGTAAGTTGCTGTTATGGATTGCTTCACAAAATAAATCATGGAAGGTAGGCCATTGTGTGTACTTCCCAGTAAAAATTGGTATTTCCAGTTGTGGTGTACTTTGCTGTAAATGTGCTGTAGATGCTAGTTTCCTGTTCAATGCTCGCTTGATGTTTTTGTAGGATGATTCCACACTTGATAGCTGTTCCTCGTAACTTCTGTCCTCTCCTTGCAGAAAGTTGTCAATTTTTAGATGAAGATTATCGATAACATTCCATTTTGATTGTACGTTGCGAAGTTCATCCTCCAACTCCCATTTTTCCGAAATTCTGTCAAGGTTGATTCCTGCTATAAGCCTATTAAAAGCCCTGAAGTTGGTTTTCTGCTGTGTCATTAACTCCTCTATTTTCTCCGTCCATTGTGTTGCTGTCTCGTTTGTGTTCCTGGATTCTCGGGGTTGTGTCTCCATTTCTAGTAGCTTGGATCTCTGTGCTAATAGTAGGTTGCGAGTTGATTTATAGATATCGGTTGCTTTTGAGTATATGTCATCCGTGAAGTATACTACGTCGGATTTACCGGGATAGTCCTGAAGTAATTTGTGATTCCTTTCAAAGTCCGCCCAGTGGTTTTCCAACGCGTCCAGTCTCATTTTGACATAGTCCAATGTCTTCCTTGATTCCGAGTCCTTGTGAAAGTTGATTTGTATTTTTTGTATTTTCTTGATGTTTTCCTCCTGGTAGTTTAGTAGGGTTTCCATTTTTATAGGAATAAAAAGTACAATAAGAGCAAATAAAAAAGAACGATCTTACTTTGAGGATGCTGCTGTGATTTCAAGTCTCCTGACTTGCGCTGCGATGCCTTGCTGCGTGCTGTCGCGGTGTAGGCGAGCCTCCTGGCCCACGCCTGAACGCTGATGCTGTGAGTATCAGCCTCCTGGCCGATACCTTGATGCTGGTGCTGTGAGTACAAGCCTCCTGGCTGGTACCGTAATGCTGATGCTGTGAGTACAAGCCTCCTGGCTGGTACCGTAATGCTGATGCTGTGAGTACAAGCCTCCTGGCTGGTACCGTAATGCTGATGCTGTGAGTACAAGCCTCCTGGCCGGTACTGTAATGCTGATGCTGTGAGTACAAGCCTCCTGGCTTGCGTTGATGATAGCACTTCAATAACTTAGAGAGCACTAGTTCACTGGTTACACGTTCCGTGACGTGGTGTTAACGTGTCAGTTGACAACGCGAACTATACTGCACTGTACCGGAAACGCGAGATCAAACCAGTCCGTAGGATCGAAGGACCATTTAATGTGGGGCGTAACTCCCACATTAAAGAATGCTTGGGTAAGGATGCTATGCTGTGAGGATGTGAGTGATGCTGAAGGGTCGGGAGAGAGGTGGAATGAAAACGACCAGTTTGAGTGACTGTTAAAAATACACTGATTTATTGCTATAACGTATTCAATGCGTTTGACGCTAATTTGGGTCAACCGCGCAAACGCTTACTTAGCAATAACTTATTAGCTATATGAAAAGTGAATACGCTTGTACGATAGCTCGTACAATATTGGTGGGAAGTGGGGATGCATACGTTTGAAAGTGTTTGTCGCGGCCCGCGGGAGGGTCGATTTATTTGGTGTCAAGTGTAGTAGTTATAAAAAAAACTTTATTACAAAGCATTTTTCTTCCCAACTTGTTTCCAAATTCAACTGCCGTCTAATTTAAAAGTGTAATATTTCGATTGTAAAAAATCTATTAGCACGAAAAGTTATTCTATACACTTTGTACATTGCAATACATAAGATAAAACTCAATAAGCCTCATACTTTGGGCGTAATATTTTGTTTTTAAATAGTCTTTGAGCACTTCTTTGTAAATAATTGTGATACATTTATTATTATGACTCCAACAGCACCTTAATGCGTAAATACTAGCTGTGGTATGAGCATAATTATCATCCCCAATTTTATTTCAAAGAGCGCTAGTGAAGCCTGCACATTATGCATTTTTCATAAACGGTATTCTTTGTCTTTCTTTCAAGCACTCTCATTTGTTTACCAACTGGAGTTAGGTGAGTTTAGATTAAATGCTATATTGTTATTGTAGATATTATTATAAGCTGAAGTTGTCACAAAAATAGTTGAAACAAGTGAATATTCCATTTCTTCCATATTTTGAGACCATAAGGTTCTATGCGCACGTATTTCCATTGAAGACCTTTAAAAAATCGGCGCTGGATATTCGCTTGTAGTGTTTTAAGCATCACTTCAATACAATGCAGCACTTTATGACCAATAGTTTAGAATGTGTAACATATACGTCTAACGAGAAACTCGCTTCGCTTCGTCTAATCCGCGTCAATAGTTCACATAGACCGTGGGTGGCAGGTGGCGACCGGATCAGCAAGCAAGCTGTCCTGTGCCACCGCGTACTGCGAATAGCTCGTTCTCTCGCCGGCTCGGCTATGCTGGCCGTGCGAATTCCACTGAAGACCTTTAAAAAAATCGGCGCTGGAAATATCCAGCTACAAGCGAATACGCTTGTAGTGTTTTAAACAAGCACTTCAATACAATGCAGCACTTTATGACCTAGTTCAGGATGTGTAATGCTACGTCAAACGAGAAGCTCGCTCCGCTTCGTCTAATCCGCGTCAATAGTTCACAACTTTATAGTCCGTGGGTGGCAGGTGGCGACCTGATCAGCAAGCAAGCTGTCCTCTGCCACCGGGTGCTCCGACTCGCTCGCTCTCTCGCCGGCTCGGCCATGCTGGGCGCGCGCGAGTGGCGCTCGCTGCTGCTGCTGTCCCGCTTCTGACGCCTCAATGTGAAGTCTTATAGTCACTGCGTTGCTCCCAGGCGGCGACCTGATCAGCAAGCAAGCTGTCCTCTGCCACCGGGTGCTCCGACTCGCTCGCTCTCTCGCCGGCTCGGCCATGCTGGGCGCGCGCGAGTGGCGCTCGCTGCTGCTGCTGTCGCGCTTCTGACGCCTTAATGTGAAGTCTTATAGTCACTGCGTTGCTCCCAGGCGGCGACCTGATCAGCAAGCAAGCTGTCCTCTGCCACCGCGTGCTACGCCTCGCTCGCTCTCTCGCCGGCTCGGCCATGCTGGGCGCGCGCGAGTGGCGCTCGCTGCTGCTTCTGCTGCTGGCGTGCGCATCCGCGCTGCTGTCGCCGCCCGCGCCGCACCACTCGGCCGCTGAGCAGCTGTGCGAGCGCGTGCTGTGCGTGCTTTTCGAAGTGTGGATACTGGCGTGCCACAGGTAAAGTCGAAGCTTTTTATTCAGTACTATTAGAGGTCGGTAGTTTTATTCTCATAAATAAAACATTGGATATTTAACTTTCACATTATATTGCCTCATTTTAAAATACAATTCATCACTTAGCACAAAAGCGCGCGGAGTCGTCCACGCGTCCCTCTAATCTGACGTTTCTAGTGTGAAATTGACATTTCGTCAATGTCACTATGATAGCAGCTCATTATCTATAACGATACCGTTATTTTAACGTTTTAGATTTTTCACAATTAACAGTACTTAGTAGGCCCTTTCCAGGGCGCTTATACACGTCCCAAATATAGCTTGCCCTACCAACACTTCGGGACAACATGGGCCGGTGCTGAGAAGAAGTGGCGGAAGAAACTCAGCCGCAAAAGCCTCCTAAGCTTACGGGATCCTCATAGTAAACGTCAAACGCTGAGCCGTCCGATACATCTGTTCCACAGGATTTCAGTTCAGAGACATGCTAGAAGTTTCTCAAGCATTTCTTTGGGGAGACATTTTCACGTGGCGAGGGGTATGCTTTAATCTGCCTATTCTAACGTGACGAAGAGGATTATAGTCACCGACTTACTTGTTAGACTTTCGCACGCCGCGTGGCAGTGACCTTAAGTTAATGGCGGCTGTACACTCTCGCCCACGAGACAGGGCTGAATGTGTCAATGTGAAAGCTGCCTAAAGTTCGGTCGCGCTCGCACACACCTCCGCGGTTAGGGGTCGCAAACCGGGATACCGAATTTCGAAAATACCGGAATACCGGGCCAAATTTAGGTCTAATTAATACCGGTATTCATTTCACAAAAACCGGGATTTTCGGTATTTTCGGTTTTAGTAAAATAAATAAAAAACAAATACAAATAGAAAAATTTACGCGCCGTTTAATTCAAAATACGCGCGCGCGAGTTCGTTTTGAGTTGATTGAGTGATAGTCGACGTAAACTCCGCCGCCAACGTCCTGACACCTCTCATCGAAAACATCTGGATGGAAGAGGAACTACCAGACGACTGGAATAAGGGGCTTTTAATTACTGTGCCAAAGAAAGGGTACCTAAGCCAGTGTAGCAATTGGAAAGGTATAACTTTGCTCTCGATACCGTCAAAGGTATTCTGCAAGATTATCTTGGATAGGTTATCGGGAGCCGTTGAACCTCTTTTGCGTAGGGAACAGGCTGGCTTCCGCCCGAACCGCTCCAGTGCACCGACCAGATCAATACTTTACGTATCATCTTGGAGCAAGCATCAGAATGGCAAAGGGACTTTGAAAAAGCCTTTGATACGCTAAAGTGAGCAAGCATATTATTATGGTCGAGACTCGCTGACATTGGTGTCCCGCCGAAAAATATCCATCTACTTAATGAAGGCCATCTTCAAGAAATATTCATGTACTGTCACTCACGACAGCCTCATCTCCGAAGACATGGAGGTGCATGCGGGCGTCCGGCAAGTCTGCCTACTTTCGCCGCTTCTCTTTCTGGTTGTCTTGGGTGGAAGAATCATGTGTCGTGCATATCAAAACCAACGGCGTGGAATAGAGTGCGGTATAATCGGAGTCTTAGAAGACTTAGATTATGCTGATGACCTCTGTTTGCTGAGCCACACGATATGCAATCCAAAATTGATGACCTACATCGAGAGGCGGGCATCACGGGGCTCAAAATTAACTGCCGGAAGACCCAAGAGATGCGATCTGGAGTGAGGAATTGCACACCATTACGGATTGGTGCAGAGGATGTGGAACGTGTCCACAATTTTACCTACCTCGGGAGCGCCGTGTCAGAGACTGGAGGTACCGAAGAGGACATCACTTCGCGCATTGCCAAGGCCAGAGCTATCTAGCTAGAGCTTCGCACAACTTCGCCCCGTATGGCAGTCACGGAAACTGACCCGAAGGGTCAAGATCAAAATTTAAATCCGTTCCAACGTTAAATCCGTTCTGCTCTATGGGTGTGAAAAGTCACCAAGGTCATCTCGCACCAGCTGCAGGTCTTCGTCAACCGCTGCCTTCGCCGAATTCTCGGCATATACTGGCCTGAGAAAATCTCCAACGTCGAGCTATTGGAACGCTGCCACGAAATTGCGATCGACCAGCAGATCAAGCGCCGCAAGTGAAACTGGATTGGCCACACTCTCCGAAGAGATCCCGATCACATCCCCAAGCAGGCTCTGGATTGGAACCCCCAAGGAAAACGCAAACGCGGTCGCCCCAAGCAAACTTGGCGGCGCACTGTGGCAGACGAGGCGGAGAAGATCGGCAAGACTTGGAGTGAGATCAAACGCGAAGCTCAAGACCGAACGCGACGGAGGACTGTTGTGGACGCCTTCTGCCCCATCTAGGGGACATAGGACCTTAAGTCAAGTAAGTCAAGAGTGATAAAAGTTTAGATACTTTACTGTTTCTACGATCTCATTACAAGGCCTAAAAATTTAATCTAGATTTAATAATATTTAGATTACCTCTTTATAACTCAATTTGATTTGGACTGAATTTTGTTTTATTTAGAAGATAAATTAATTTAGGTTAGGTACCTACTTACTATACCTCCGCAAACTAACTTTATTATACTAAATTTGCTAAATTAAGCTTAATCTCGGAAATATCGAAAATACCGGATTATCGGTATTCGTCTGGAGCCAATACCGAAAATACCGGTTTTGCTGAAATGATTCGGTATTGCGACCCCTATCCGCGGTGCCGCGTCGACACAGTAAGTGTGCGAGCGCGACACGCGAGCGATAAGGATGGGTAGCTTGGGGTCATTGTACGAAATTCAAAATTGATGGTGAAAAAGCTTCGGGAATGGCTGACTACTGTTTGTTTCTACAGTGTTCGGGAATTCCTTACCCGTAAATTTGCATGTTAATATATTTTAACAGAATAGAATCCTTAATACATGTAACATCAACAATGACCTGTACTTACCTATTCTTGCAAATAAATATCTTTATCTTTATCTATCTGCTCGGCGACAGGACTTACAGTGTGATGTCATCCACAGATGCTTCCCGTCACCGCCGCTATGGCGCACGCTGCGAGCGCAGTGCGTGCGCTGGCGGCACCGCGCGGCGCTGACGGAGCAGTGGGCGCGCGCGTCGCTGTGCCTCACGGCGCGCCTGCTGCGCCACATGTACGGCCCGCTGTTCCCCGCCATGCCCGTCAGTGAGTACTGTGCGCTCGCTGCGGCGCAGTGCGTGCGCTGACGGAGCAGTGGGCGCGCGCCTCGCTGTGCCTCACGGCGCGCCTGCTGCGCCACATGTACGGCCCGCTGTTCCCCGCCATGCCCGTCAGTGAGTACTGTGCGCTCGCTGCGGCGCAGTGCGTGCGCTGACGGAGCAGTGGGCGCGCGCGTCGCTGTGCCTCACGGCGCGCCTGCTGCGCCACATGTACGGCCCGCTGTTCCCCGCCATGCCCGTCAGTGAGTACTGTGCGCTCGCTGCGGCGCAGTGCGTGCGCTGACGGAGCAGTGGGCGCGCGCGTCGCTGTGCCTCACGGCGCGCCTGCTGCGCCACATGTACGGCCCGCTGTTCCCCGCCATGCCCGTCAGTGAGTACTGTGCGCTCGCTGCGGCGCAGTGCGTGCGCTGACGGAGCAGTGGGCGCGCGCGTCGCTGTGCCTCACGGCGCGCCTGCTGCGCCACATGTACGGCCCGCTGTTCCCCGCCATGCCCGTCAGTGAGTACTGTGCGCTCGCTGCGGCGCAGTGCGTGCGCTGACGGAGCAGTGGGCGCGCGCGTCGCTGTGCCTCACGGCGCGCCTGCTGCGCCACATGTACGGCCCGCTGTTCCCCGCCATGCCCGTCAGTGAGTACTGTGCGCTCGCTGCGGCGCAGTGCGTGCGCTGACGGAGCAGTGGGCGCGCGCGTCGCTGTGCCTCACGGCGCGCCTGCTGCGCCACATGTACGGCCCGCTGTTCCCCGCCATGCCCGTCAGTGAGTACTGTGCGCTCGCTGCGGCGCAGTGCGTGCGCTGACGGAGCAGTGGGCGCGCGCGTCGCTGTGCCTCACGGCGCGCCTGCTGCGCCACATGTACGGCCCGCTGTTCCCCGCCATGCCCGTCAGTGAGTACTGTGCGCTCGCTGCGGCGCAGTGCGTGCGCTGACGGAGCAGTGGGCGCGCGCGTCGCTGTGCCTCACGGCGCGCCTGCTGCGCCACATGTACGGCCCGCTGTTCCCCGCCATGCCCGTCAGTGAGTACTCCCCGCGCTGTGCGCTCGCTGCGGCGCAGTGCGTGCGCTGGCGGCACTGCGCGGCGCTGACGAAGCAGTGGGCAGATTGCAAGCGGTTTCAAAGCGGAGCGTGACGCACGAGACACGTCGCGGATGCTCAACGTTTCCGCGTCGAGTTTTCGCCTCTTGTCCGCCGCGCAACCGCGACTTCTTCGCTCCAGTGTGGCAAGGCCCTAAGGCCCGGTTTCCTTTCACCAAGGCGGAGTGGAGATGTGCTTTGAATAACCGATCCCGATCAGATTTTATTATTTCCACTTCTATCCGCTCCGCGCCACGCCGCCGCCGTTGTCAAATTCTTTACCGCCCGACACATCTCTCTTCTCCGCTCCGCCTCGGTGGAAATCGGGCCTAACTGGCAGAAAAGTGGGGCCTGCCCACTAAAATCCTGTAGTAAGTATCAGACAAGAAACATGGCCGTTTGGTCAGTGTGATTCCATTTAAAGTGTGAAGCCGTTTTGATTCACCAGTCGCCCTTGGTGACATCGCTAACCTTAGCAGAAAGTAGGTGCCTACGCAGCTATGAAGTGCCGTCGGGAACAGTGACTTGGAGACGTGAGACACTGGCAGCTACCTTAAGGCCCTTTTCACATGTCCCGGTTGCCGGCTAACCGGCGCCGGGTACCCGGTGGTGAAGTGTATGGGCATAGTACGTAGCTTTCACATGTACCGGCGTAATTAATCCGGCATGCCCATACGACACCGGTTAGCCGGCAACCGGGACGTGTGAAAAGGGCCTTAGTTTCCCGCTCGGCACTTTACACTCTTGATATTGCGCAAGCGCCACCCGATATTTGAGTGAAGTGTTTCATCTTGGGTCTTTAGCGAACGGAACGAAACATGAACGTGATTGGTAACTGACATAGTAGATAGGTAGAACACACTTTATTTACGAACCGATCTCATCCACACCACCCAGAGTAGTAAAAAAAACTTTTTTAAAAACAAGCTTTATTCTGAAATGCAGTTGCCTACTAAAACGAAAAAAATAATTTTATGCAATGTTCAAGTAATTTCGAAAGCTTGTATCGCGCATGGAATTTATTCTTCTTTTCTCTGTTTGCGTTACAAGCTTTCGAAATTACTTGAACATTGCATAAAATTATTTTTTTCGTTTTAGTAGGCAACTGCATTTCAGAATAAAGCTTGTTTTTAAAAAAGTTTTTTTTATTATAATTTTATTTTGCACTTTTTAATTGTATCTCAATCTGGGCCCTGGTCATCATTTAGCACCAAAGTACTCGTGAAGACGAATCCAACGAACCCAAACTCGATAAGTTTCCGCCATTTTGTTTAGGAGTTCCTATGGCCACCTCTTGACTCCATCATCAGGACCCTGGACATCATCTAGCATTAACGTGCTCAAAAAGACAAATTTAACGAACCCAAATTCGATGCGATTCTGCCGTTTCGTTTAGGAGTTCCTATGGCCACCTCCTGACTCCATCATCAGACCGGCTCTATGGTACCATAATATTGCATTGTCATCGTACTTACATAAGTATACCAAATTTCAGCTCAATCGGTTGAGGAGAACTGGTCTTAATTTCAGTTGCAAGATTTGTCCCACACATACTAACAAGTGAAGTCAATATAAAGCTTGTAATAAAGCTTGTAATAAAAAGCTTGTAATAATAAAAAAGATAAGCTCAGATTAATTTAACTTTCTCATTATTACCCTCCAGGCGAGGAGGACGCGACCCTTATCCCGGCAGACATGAGTGCGGAAGCGGTGATGCAGAGCTGGTACCGCATGCTGCACACCATCGGCAATCCTGTGGACCTGTGCCGACCGCATCTCATCAGCCAGACGCCCGACTTCCTTCAGGTGGGAATATCTCATTAAAAACTCATAAAACTCATCTTATTATGAAACACATTAAGCAATTCACTTGTTTTCACTCCCCTTTAATGTAAAATTTGAAACAGTTACACTTTTATTTACCTGTGTTGTGTCAGTTAGACTAAGAGCTAGTGAACGCCAGACCTACGTCATTTTATAAAAGCTGAAAGTTTGTCAGCGTATGCTCGTTTGTATTGGGAGCGCTAGCGCCAGACCTACTGGCGTTTACTAGCTCTTAGTCTAAGTGTTTAGTGTGTTTGCCACACTTTCCCACACCTACAATTCCTGTGTAAACAGACCAAGTTAGGTTACTTGGAGCTGAATAAAAATGAAAAAATTTCGGCGTTCGAAGTAAGCAAAGACTCATAATGAAATAATTAACAAGTTAACCTTCTTTGTATTCCGCGTAGATCCCCCCACCCCTCCCTGGTTTTTCTCCTATAACAACGTTGTTTTGGTAACGGTGACGCGAAAGACAAGAGTCCTTTAACATTAAATTATTATTATAGGTCTAGCTAGAGCTTAGCTAAATCAGTGCCTTAGGTATATAAGCTGTACGGGAGGGTGTTTTTGAGACGTCAAACGTTATTGGGACTTCAGACTGGAATTTCAAACTGCACTTTGTATGATTTGTCACGTAATAATATGTCAATGTGATCCCTCCAGCCTCCCGTGCCGTTTCCATATCTCAGGCACTGCCTACTACTACCTATAGCATAGCCATCAAGTAACTAACTTCCCTAACTAACGCTACCAATCGATCAACGTGGAAAGCATTGGGGGAGGCCTATGTTCAGCAATAGACGTCCTATGGCTGAAATGTTTGTCTGCTTGCTCTTTTGTCGGCCGTTTGGTGTAGTGGTTCAGAACGGACTACTATGCCGAGAGGACCTGGGTTCGATTCCCGGCCGGGCAGAAATTGAAATGATGAATTTTAATTTCTGTGACGGGTCTGGGTGTTACTATGTATAATATGTAGGTATGTATTTAAAAAAAAAAAAGTATATAAGTAGTAAAGTATATCCGTTAAGCTAGCACCCATAACACAAGCATATTAATTGCTGCGTTTTCCGGAAAACGCAGCGTGGGACGTCCACCCACAAGGTGGACCGACGACCTGATAAAGGTAGCAGGAAGGCGCTGGATGCAGGCCGCTACCAACCGTGCGATGTGGAAGTCATTGGGGGAGGCCTATGTTCAGCAGTGGACGTCCTGTGGCTGAAATGATGATGATGATAATGATGATTAATTGCTTACTTTGGGGTTAGATGGCGCTGTGTGAGATTGTCCAAAGATATTTATTTATTATTTTATTTAATGATGATGATGATGTTGAACTAACTTCCCTTGGCAGTATTCAATCACAGCGGAAGAGGGAGCGCGCGACCCGAGCCAGCACCCGTGCCTGGCGGCGCTGCCGTCCATCTTCCACAAGGCCATGAAGGGCGTGGCCGCGCACGTCGACGCCTTCCTCGGTGAGTGCTACAGACCTAGTAGCAGTACTAGCTCCGGGTCACTTGATATTAGCTGCCTAGTATCAATACTAGCTCCGGGTCACTTGATACTAGCGTCCTAGTATCAATACTAGCTTCGGGACGCTGGATACTAGCGACCTAGTATAAATACTAGCTCTGGGTCACTTGATACTAGCCACTTAGTAGCAATACTAGCTCCGGGTCACTTGATACTAGCGACCTAGAAGGCTAGTATCAATACTAGCTCCGGGTCCCTTGACATTTGCTGACTAATGTTTGAAGTGTGCGGTTGTGACTTCAAGGAGATCTAAATGATTTTGTATCAGTAGGCACTACTCCGGATCACTTGATAAATATATTCACTGACTAATAAATTTGAATTGTATCTTTTATTCTTTTCTATGTCAATCAGGCCTTCTTGAAGTCACAAACTTGGAAATAATCATTAGATATTTTGGGATATTTTATAGTTTTATTGATCGTGAGTGTTTCATAAGCACTTACAGAGATGTAATAAAATTGTTTGCTGTGTCATATTTTGGAGGAATAGTGGGATCAGTAATTGAGGTTTGAATACCAGTATTTTTAGCTACTTAATTTTCTATGGGTACAAGGTGATTCTGGTTAAATTGCACTTAGTTTTTAAGTTAGCACAGTTTATATTGTGAATATACTTTTGAACTTTCAGTGCACTGTAAGATTTTAAATACCTGAAACTGAACGCAAGTAGTTTAGAAAATTATTTTATGAAAATGATTGAACAACTTTTGGGAAATAATAATTATGAACAGCTTCAAATCTTTTCTGCATTGTGATATTAGCTTCTGAACACTTGGAAACGATGTATATTGTTGGATATATCTTGTGCTGCCAATGTGCTACCTTTATTGTAGATTTACTCGTGATTATTGTTGATCTTATCTAAGCAATAACATTCTCTACCCCATACTACCATGATCGGGTGATCATGTCTAATCGCAATCTCCGAGAGTGACGGAGAGAATAATAATAAATATGCACAAAACGATGTGAAATGTCGGTTTTGTATCTCATTTCGCTTAAATCTTTCTTACCGCGATAAGTTTAATAAAAATAGGCCATGAGAAGTTTTGAATTTTAGTTCATTGTAGGTGCATTTCGCTTAAATCTTTCTTACCGCGATAAGTTTAATAAAAATAGGCCATGAGAAATTTTTAATTTTAGTTAATTGTAGGGGCAATTAATAACCTAAAAGTTCGCTGAATATCTCGCATAAAAGATTGGCGAATACATAAACATTGGCACCACAAGAGCTATCCTAACGCGCGCACTGCTAGGGCGGGGCGACTGCCGGTGGTGGGCGGTGCCAGAAGCGGGCGGGGCGGCCGACGACGAAGACACGCCCCCCGCGCACCGCCGCCTCGCCAAGTCCTTCAGCGTGTCCTCCCGGCCGAGGGAGCCTAAGCCCGAGCGCGGTACGTGGACGCTTTGCGCTTGGATACTTCGAGTGTAGATTGTTTAGGCCGTTTGTAGACATGTTTTTTCACCGGACGACGGACAATTTTTCGTCGGACCTATGTCCGATGCATGTGTACACGTTCATTATAAACCATACACCACCGCTAAATCAAGCGAAAAAATCGAGCCGTAGTCCGGTCAAAAAAAAAACGGATGTTTACAAGCGGCCAAAAGTTCGTTTTTTGACGGTTCGTCACCCGGTTAAAAAACGGATGTCTACAGACGTCCTTAGGGCCTCCGTTAAATCTTACGCGGCCACATGCTTGTCTGTATCGCAAGATAGTATAAGCAGCCGCAGTGTGGCTCCTATGTTCTTCTGATTAATTTCGTTGCGGGTCCGATTAACTTTAATGGCAGTTTAACTTTCCCCTGGGACAAACTTGACCTTCACTTGTTGAGTTTTTATTGGCGGTCAAGCTCTAGATCTTGGCTACACAGGAGTTGCAGCGGTAGGAACGAGAGGTGGGAATAGTCCTGAGCCGCAGTGTGGCTCGGAAGCGTGAGACGGGTTTCAACACTGCGGGCACCCGCTTAAGTAGTAGTGTAGGCCCTTATGGTCCAAAGATCATTGCAATGTAGCTGGTATTACAAAACTTTCAAAATATGGTTATCGTCATTAATATTTAGCATTGACTTAAATGTTATAGTATCAATTTGATTCGCTTTTATGCACGTAATTCTATTGCTAATTACGAAAATACGGTGCTCGAAGTATTCAAGTGAAAAGAGAAACTAGATAAGAGGTAAATGTCTGTAAATAACCACTTGACGCAGCATAAATTGGTATGTATAAATGCACACACAAAGCTTTTGTGAAATTAGGTTCTGCATGTATAAATGTAGTCTTTTAAAATATGAGTTTGTACTTTAATCGTTCAAAAGCGGTCATGTATGTCTGATTTGCTTCAATGTTTAGACCGTATCCAGATGACTAGTTTTCCGCGTTTCTACATAAGGTAGGCTGAGGTCTATCGTTACTCATCTGTTTTTGTTTTGTACGTCACGTCTTGCATCTAGTCGCCTGTAGATGATTGGTTTAAGTTATGATACAAAGTTAAAGTCGCATTTGTCACAAGTTAGATGCATTATTTTAACCGTATAAATGTCATTTGAATACGGACTTTACATTGAAGCAAATGGCGGGTGATGCGCATGAGTGGTTTCAGTTTCTCGTGTTGTTTTATTTGGTACTTTACCTTTAGTTTTGGGTGTTGTTGGGTGTCAGTGCTCAAAACTTTTGTAGTATTTTTCTGGTGCTTACTTTATTCGTCTTATGTTTGTGACTAACGTGAGTTGTTACGTGTAAACGTTGATCTTCAAGTACGTGAGTACATGTGTGTCATACAACGCAGGCACCCCGCGTACGTCTCTGATTGGACTGACAAGCAGCCGGCCGGCCAGCGTTGCACCCACCACGCCGCCCAACTCCATTACGTCGCAAGGTAAGGAAATAAAAATATTTGGCTCACATAATACTTGCAAGAGTCAAGCTAGACATTCTGTATTTATAGTATACTAGCTTTTGCCCGCGGCTTCACCCGCGTTAAATGTAGTTTGTCATAGATCGTCATAAATTGTAGCTTATATGTTTTTCTGGGTTATAACCTATAATATATAATAACAATAATACTGTAAAGTTTCATCAAAATATGTTCTGTAGTTTTTGCGTGAAAGAGTAACAAACATCCAGACATCCATAAAAACTTTCGCATTTATAATATCAGTAAGACTTGCTCCATACACAATAAACCTGGAAAGCTCTAGTGAAGCTTTCCAGGTTTATTGCTGTGTCATCAAATTAAGATTGGGGTAATATGAAAACTCATAAAACTCATTTTATTGCAAAGTAGGGTTATAAAAAGCACTTTTACATATATGTTTGTTTATGTCAGAAATCTCTATCTGAAGCTTAGAAGTGGTCGGTGGTGTAACAGATAAGTTCCTATAAATATCAAGAAAATTATTGGAAAGTGAACATCTCTTGAAATATAGTGATACTTCCAGTTTGCGACGCAGAGAAGCCGCCACTAACACCGCTGCGGCCAAAAGTGAACTCGATTTTCCACCTGTTTGGGGAGTGGCTGTTTGAGGCGGCGCTTATCGGGACCACGCCTCCTTACACCAACAACCAACGTAAGTCATCATCATTCAGTCATTTACTTACGACTGTAGGAGCCTCTCCAATTTACCAGAGAATTTTATCTATAGTCTGGTCTGTGAGCACCTAGAATTTTGTCCAATGACCCAAAGCTACCCATCCTTATCGCTCGCGCGTAATAATGTTGCTGTCGCGCTCGCACACTTACTGCGGGCGCCCGTCGCACATTCGCGGCAGCAATACAATTAGGCGCGAGCGATAAGGATGGGAAGCTTGGGGTCATTGGACAAAATTCTACGTGCTCACAGACCAGGCTTTAGTTAGTTTAGTCTTGGGAGGTAGTTTTATTAAAAACATGTAACGTACAGACGACAGCACATTAGACTACACATTTTTGTTGCAAAATAGCACTTATTACAATAGCATAAAGTTGGCGATATGTTTTCAGAACGCGCCGACGGCACACCGCCACCGCCGTCGATGTCTGACGCTACGTACAAACTCAATATGATGAGTTATCAGCCAGGTTAGTCAATTGACATGATTCATTTCTAGAGATTGTCATCGTCGTCGTCAAATGACGTCTACTGCTGGACAAAGGTCTCCCCCAAGGTTTTCCACAATGAACGGCCCTGCGCTGCCCGCATCCAGGCTCTTTCCACGACCTTCACCAGATCGTCGGTCCACCTACTAGGAGGCCTTCCCACGCTACGTCTTCTAGCCCGTGGTCGCCACTCGAGAACTTTTCTGCCCCAACGGCCATCGTCTCTACGAGCTATGTGCCCCGCCCACTGCCACTTAATTTTAGCATTTCTGCGAGCTATGTCGGTCACTTTGAGATTGTAAGATTTTTAAATAAGTGTGATAGAAAGTACAATTTTAATGATAATCGTCCTTATTTGTTTGCAAAATGTCAAAGCCTATTGGAGCTACTAGCAATCTGTATTAAACATTATACAAACATTTTTAACCAGTTATCTGTACACACAGGTCGTGCCGAAGCCCTGGGCACGCTTTGTCGTGTGCTGTGCTCGAAACAGTGCCGTGAAGAAGTGTTGGCTCCATATTTGGCGCGCTGCTACGCTGCCATACACCGGGGTCTGCGGGACCCCGCCACTGCCGCTGCCGTGGTCTTGAACGCGCCCGACATATTCAGGTAAAAATAGTACCAAATGTTGTCTTTAGTTTGGGAATAAATGGCGCAGTATAAAAATGTCCAAGGATTTAATAATTACAGCTGGTTTATTATTACCTACCAAATGCCGCGAAATGTTGTTGCTGTAATTGATACGTCGCTAAAATATGGCCATACTCAAAGGTCTGTGTGACCCCGCCACATCAGCTTACAGGCTTACTGCAAGCTGGCTGCTATTGGACAATACTGACTGGACTGGACTGTGTTTTTCCAAGTGTCAGTTTTGTAGTTGGCCCAGTTTAAATGCAATGTTTAAAAGCATATGAGAAATAAGATTCATGTAAATAAGTGTTGCGCCCAGTGTCAGAGACACGTCATTGACTGTGTCATTTATTTTCCTAATCATAATGTAATAATACATCGCTGCTTCTTCTCAGCACTGGCCCATTTATTGTCCCGAAGCAGTGGTAGGGTTAATACTGGGATATGTAAAAGTGCTTTAAAGCCTACTTGCAAAAACAAAATTAGTTTTATCTTTCCTTTTCTCTTCTCAGATTGGACCTAGACGGCGTGTTAGTTCTTGTGCCAGACTTCATCTCGGCACTCGAGAAGATCCTCTGCGAGCGGGAGCCCAAGCTGGAGTGCGGGACCATAGACAAGCGCGAACTGCGCAAGGCCGCTATAAGCGCGCTGTTGTCTCTGGTCGCTTTCCCGCATCATTATAAAGGACTGCCGGTGCCTGAGTTCCCTGGGTGTAATGAGTAGTAAGTACTTTAACGTGATGTTTATTGGTCTTCCCAAAAACTGCTAATTCTTATAAAAATAACACTAAAATAAAACATTGTCGATATTTCACCAGTTCGCATTAAGCGTTTCGCTAACTCCTTTATAATGCGAATAGCTAGACTGAATAAAATAGAAAAGGGACTGGAATTCGCTGCCTGTTACTGTTTTTTCCGAATACAATATTTCATGGTGAGAGTGAATAGGCACTTATAGGGCAACTATGTACAGTCCTAGACTGCATCTCACTTAATATCAGGTGCGATTGCGGTCATATACCTGCCTTGTTCTGCATGAAAACAAAAATGAAGAACATACAGAAAGTTTCACGTTATCTAAAACTGTGTAGCTGCGTTATAGCTACAATAGCGTAATTCTAAGCTTCATCGACGTATTTCCAGCGCGGGCATGACACTAGGCGACCTCGTGCGAGGCAAACTGTCTCTGATCTGCGTCTCTGCTGTGCAAGTGGAGTGGTCCGACGCACTCGCTGTACCGTTGCTAAGTGCGCTATACCTGTGCGTTCGACACAACGCACAGTCTGGCGGGAGAGCCGCGTCTGCTCCGCCTGGGTCGACTATGTCGCAGACTACTGATTATAAAGGTTAGTGATGCGATTAATTATTATAGAGAGGGTGTTCAAAGAGTAATAGTAATTATTATGATTTCAGACTTTTGAAAATCTATACCTTATCGTCATCAAAGGAGTTTGACGTTTGCTCAAGTTACTGCAATCACTTTAAATATACAATGTTTTGAAATGAATCAAATTTTCTCACTTGACTACTGTGTTAAAAAAACGGAAAGATTTTATTCCAATTTTTCACTTTTAATTTCGTCTTTATTTCAAACCACATAAAAACACAGAAAATGTAATAAATATCACATATTTTGTCACTAGTTCGCTTTTACCACCGACCAATATCGATACGTTAATCACACTTACATTTTTCCGTTACACGCTACGTTTATTTTGCTTCAAGATCCAACATCAATCCCTGTCTTACTATTTGTCATCAATCTAGGCTGATTACTTTACCATAAGACGAATCAGCGGGGGCAGATAAGCAATATCAATGATATAGAGGGAGTTGGTGACAAAATTTTCACATTTTCTTGACAAACCATACATACATCAATAATATGGATGAATTTGGTGGAATAAAACCTCATATTTCTGTGACCAGTTCGGTTGTGGACAAATTGTCTCTGTCACATGTATTGCTTATTATTTGGAACCGTGTCACCTTGTCTTAAGATCCAAAATGAAAGGGTTATGGGGGGTGTTTTAGCGCGGTCGGATAGCGGCAGCGCGTCGGGCAGCGCTGAAGGACACTCGTCCCTCGACGACTTCGCGGCTGACGTTAGGGAGCTAGACCCATCCTCGCCTGTTTTCGGTAACATTCACTTTTTTGTTTGCTATTACTAATGGAATGACGTTTACCGTTGACTTAAGTCCATTTATTTTAGCCAATAAACAAATACTTCTCTATATTTCGTCTCCTTATAGAAAACAGTGTAAGATAATAAATTTTCTACTATAAAATTATTTTCATCCGGCTCGAAGGACCATGTTTTCGACAAACGTCACCCCATGAATACACTACTAAAGTACTTTCGGTGTATTCGCTTTGTGTTCTAAGTTGCTGATACAGCTTGCTGTTTTTTATTAATTACTTATTCATTGTTCATTGTCGTTCTAGAAATGAGCTAGAATCAATCATATACAATGTTTTTTGTACCTGTTATGCAGTAAGTTTTACCTAATAGATTAACTAAATCTTAAATAGGAGGTCTACGGTTATAAATATGTGTGTTTTCTGAATATTATAGTTTTTTAAAGTGTCTAGTTTCCTACACATTATAACACGTCTTGTATTTGCAGAATAGATGTCTGTATATTATGTTACTTCAAAATTTCTACTGTTTTCGATGTAATTCTTAATGTTAAGTATGTTTTTTGACTTGTAGTTTTTGATATACATATCTAATTGTTAGAAGCTAGTTTTGTTTACTTTAAAATTCTAGTTATCTTTAAAATTTTATTGTTGCACATATTATTGTCTTGGGCTTTGATTAAAACTGAGTCACATGTTAGTAGTTGTTAGAATGGTGTTCGGGCTATTGATATCGCAAGAATGGATTATGAATTTTTAAATTGGTCACCCGAACCAAATATTCGTGTGACCAATTTCTTGAAGCAAATAGCTGAGACACCAATCAATATAGGTGCAGCGTTAGTGGTTCGCGCGACGTACCTCGTGTGCCACCGGCTCATTTCTTCGTGGAAGGGAGACTTGCAGGTCTCGTTGGCTGCCTTGGAACTGCTGTCAGGTCTAGCCAAGCTACACTCCGCTAAACCGGGTAAGTTTGTTGTTGCTAATACAGATGATTTAAGAGTAATTTTCAGAATGTGTTAAAAATATGTAAATTCTATTTGTTTTCATGCATTCTAGAATATATGATCGGTGAGTAATAAAATTGCTAAACTTCGTCATAGTTTCATCAAGTTTTATGATATTTCTCAAACATTTTGATCAGCGAAAAGTCTTAGGGAAGATCAAACCGACGACCACTGAATATCCGAATATGTCCTATTTATAATGTATCCTTGTATGTAACCTAAGAGTCTTTTCCGAGATCCGATTCCGAAGTCGGGCGATTTCTTTTTGCAGTTAATTTATGAACAATGCGCCATTTGCTCGTTGCGTGAAAGCTGTGTGCTTACTGCGTGTAAGCCGAGATATTATCTCGCCGTAATAGCGTGAGAAAACGCTTAGGCTAAGTTGCACCATCTAACTTTAAGGCCCAGAACAGACGGTGAAACGCAACTGCAACGAAACTGCAACTTTCTGATGATTCTTATGAATGAAACTGAAACTGAAAATTTCAAACTCGTCGCGTCATGTGTGGTCTCTCAACGGACGCTATGGCAGTTTCGATGCAGTTGCGTTTCACCGTCTGTTCTGGGCCTTACGGTCAAAGTTAGGTGGTGTAACTCAACCTTGGAGTACACGTTCGGCTTCGAGCCTGACGTGTGCATAACGCAACTTTACCATCAACAGAGGCGGTGGAGCGCAAGCGCGCCGTGCGCTGGATATGCGACTACATCGTGGTGCAGTGCTCGCGGCCGCCGCAGGCGCACTCGCGCGACCTGCACTCGTGCGTCGTGTGCGCCTACGCCTGCCTCGCCGCCTGGCTGTGTCCGGCGCTGCTGGACGCGTCCGACACGCGCGCCACGCTGCTGCAGGTCGTCGAGCTGGGGCTGTCCGGCGCGCGCAGCCAGGGTGAGTGCCGGACGCGTCCGACACGCGCGCCACGCTGCTGCAGGTCGTCGAGCTGGGGCTGTCCGGCGCGCGCAGCCAGGGTGAGTGCCGGACGCGTCCGACACGCGCGCCACGCTGCTGCAGGTCGTCGAGCTGGGGCTGTCCGGCGCGCGCAGCCAGGGTGAGTGCCGGACGCGTCCGACACGCGCGCCACGCTGCTGCAGGTCGTCGAGCTGGGGCTGTCCGGCGCGCGCAGCCAGGGTGAGTGCCGGACGCGTCCGACACGCGCGCCACGCTGCTGCAGGTCGTCGAGCTGGGGCTGTCCGGCGCGCGCAGCCAGGGTGAGTGCCGGACGCGTCCGACACGCGCGCCACGCTGCTGCAGGTCGTCGAGCTGGGGCTGTCCGGCGCGCGCAGCCAGGGTGAGTGCCGGACGCGTCCGACACGCGCGCCACGCTGCTGCAGGTCGTCGAGCTGGGGCTGTCCGGCGCGCGCAGCCAGGGTGAGTGCCGGACGCGTCCGACACGCGCGCCACGCTGCTGCAGGTCGTCGAGCTGGGGCTGTCCGGCGCGCGCAGCCAGGGTGAGTGCCCCCTGTCTGGCTGAGCGAGCCAGGGTGAGGATATAGTGGGAGTAGAGCCAGTCAGGTGACTGATCCAGGATAAGATACAAATTCGTAGCCGACTCCATGCAGCAGCTGCAGCCGACGACGTGTTGTTTACTAAAGCCTGGTCCGTGAGCACGTAGAATCCCGTCCAATGACCCCAAGCTACCCATCCTTATCGCTCGCGCGTAATTATATTGCTGTCGCGACTGTGCGACTGGCATCCGCAGTGAGTGTGCCAGCGCGATAGCAACATAAATTACGCGCGAGCAATAAGGATGGGTAGCTTGGGGTCATTGGACAAAATTCTACGTGCTCACGGACCAGACTATAGACGACGACGACGTGTTGGTAAGTAAGGTGAGCTCCTTGTTCCACGACCAGAAGTGGCGCTGAACACACTGGAGTGGAGATTCATATTGTTTGAGGCCAAGACTCACTTTGAGTTGCTGCGCCTTCTTAGTTAGTTAGGTGGTGAGTACATGTACTCTTCACGTTCAAACGTCACAATTACAAATTCTTTACAGATTGAACGACCACACCTAGTAGTTACCAGTTCTCTATCATAAGGGCAAATGTTGTACTGTTCACAGGTAAACCTGGCGACCCACCAAAGATGAAAGACGAAAAGGAGTTGAAACCTGTCTCCATGAGGGTTCGAGATGCTGCCGAATCTTTGCTAATGCTCATATTGGACCAGGTGACTACAACTTTTAAATTGTATCAAAATAGGTACAATGTGGAGTAGAGGCCACGTACCAGAAAGCGCAGCGTAGGATGCCCACCTACAAGGTGAACCGACGATCTCATAAAGGTAGCAGAAAGGCGCTGGATGCAGTGGACTAATTCACGTATTTTGACAGTCAAGATCTCGCTGACGTTCAGAAGTCGTCGAAAAAAATCCGTATTCACAAGGGTCATTTCGATAGAACGGTTACTCAATAGGATCGCAACTCAGCGATTGTTGTCGTTAAGTTTTGTTACGTGCATACTGCATAAGGCTACAGGCCGCTGCCAACCGGCCTTTGTGGAAATCATTGAGGGAGGCCTATGTTCAGCAGTGGACGTCTTATGGCTGAAATGATGATGATGAGATCGAACAATTTGTTTATCTTTAGGAGGGTGAGAACGAACCGGGTGGTGGTCGCTGGTGCAGACTCGACGAGAGATGGTTGCGAGCGTTAGGCCACGGCAGACTGCGACACTTCGTGGCGGACGGTGGTTTACTTCTGTCGCTGCTGGAAGAACCGCTGGCCAACAGTCAGGAGCCGCAGCCGACGCTAGTTGGTGAGTGGCTAATTAGCTGAGATTTAGTATTCAAATTCAAAACGTTTATTGCATGTCACATTACAATTTATATGTTGTTGCAAAATAGAGGTAGGTATACATGTGACGCCCTGCAAGGGCACAGCAAAACATCAGAGTACCCATATTTTCACAAATAAATTGATTTGATGTTTAGAGGTTGTGCAAACGTACCAGTGGATATTCTATTTTCATAAAATTAATTACTTACTTCCGCGTTGATGTGACTTGCTTCCACTTGATACACACTCCGATTAAATAGTGGTCGGCAACTAAAAGTCAGTAGGCAACACAAGCTTAATTGATAAAATTCGTTACCATGAAATTCACAGCTAGTATATTTGGGACGTGTATAATTGCCCTGGAAAGGGCCTATGTACTGAATAAACTACTTGAATTTATTTATTTATTTGCCGTATCGGGTGTACGAGTGTTTATAACTTCGTAATACTTCCAATAGATGGCGCTGTGCTGACTTAGCTCGTGTAAGTGAAGTATACTCAACATCAAATAAACCGCACCTTCCGCGACGCGAACTTTAACGATTTTCTTCTGACACAATCATGGTGCCCCAACAATATTGGTGTTATTTGAAAGCCTAATAAATATCCTTAAAGAAAAACACATTTAATTTCTTAATATACCATAAATGTGACTTGAAAAAATACCTCACTTTGGGCCCACCTATGGGATCAATTAGACCAATTTTTATGGTTATAAAACCAAATAATGATCTCACGTGTCCTCTTTAACAGATGGATAGCGATTAATCCCAACTTAACAGTTTTATAGCCATAAAAGTTGGCTCTAGCGTAACTACCTATTTTTTGAAGAAGTGACTCTGGATCCTTCTAAAGACACATTTTTGGGGTAAAAACCTTTCCTCTAATAAAATGAAGGTTAGAACTAGGCTTTCAAATGGTGCCAATATTGGTGGGAAGTGGGGAAGCATACGTTTGAAAATGCTTGTCGCGGAAGGTGCGATTTATTTGATGTCGAGTGTATTTCATGGGCCCCTTTTTCTTGCAGTGATAATCCGGTGCGGCTGGGGCCGCTTCGCGTGGTCTCTCAGCAGCCGGGGCGCCGCGCGCTGTGCGGGCCGGGGCGCCGGCGCGGCCTGCGCGCGCCCCGTCGACATGCTGCCCGCGCCCCGGCCCCCGCCCCCCGCCTGCCGCCCGCTGCAGCCGCCGCCCCCGTGCGCGCTGTGAGTACACTACTGCGGGCCGCGCCCCGGCGACATGAGGACACTACTGCGGGCCGCGCCCCGGCGACATGAGGACACTACTGCGGGCCGCGCCCCGGCGACATGAGGACACTACTGCGGGCCGCGCCCCGGCGACATGAGGACACTACTGCGGGCCGCGCCCCGGCGACATGAGGACACTACTGCGGGCCGCGCCCCGGCGACATGAGGACACTACTGCGGGCCGCGCCCCGGCGACATGAGGACACTACTGCGGGCCGCGCCCCGGCGACATGAGGACACTACTGCGGGCCGCGCCCCGGCGACATGAGGACACTACTGCGGGCCGCGCCCCGGCGACATGAGGACACTACTGCGGGCCGCGCCCCGGCGACATGAGGACACTACTGCG
Source organism: Ostrinia nubilalis (assembly GCF_963855985.1). Taxonomy (NCBI): domain Eukaryota; kingdom Metazoa; phylum Arthropoda; class Insecta; order Lepidoptera; family Crambidae; genus Ostrinia; species Ostrinia nubilalis. The sequence goes on from NC_087103.1 coordinate 13,776,262, forward strand.
GGCCGCGCCCCGGCGACATGAGGACACTACTGCGGGCCGCGCCCCGGCGACATGAGGACACTACTGCGGGCCGCGCCCCGGCGACATGAGGACACTACTGCGGGCCGCGCCCCGGCGACATGAGGACACTACTGCGGGCCGCGCCCCGGCGACATGAGGACACTACTGCGGGCCGCGCCCCGGCGACATGAGGACACTACTGCGGGCCGCGCCCCGGCGACATGAGGACACTACTGCGGGCCGCGCCCCGGCGACATGAGGACACTACTGCGGGCCGCGCCCCGGCGACATGAGGACACTACTGCGGGCCGCGCCCCGGCGACATGAGGACACTACTGCGGGCCGCGCCCCGGCGACATGAGGACACTACTGCGGGCCGCGCCCCGGCGACATGAGGACACTACTGCGGGCCGCGCCCCGGCGACATGAGGACACTACTGCGGGCCGCGCCCCGGCGACATGAGGACACTACTGCGGGCCGCGCCCCGGCGACATGAGGACACTACTGCGGGCCGCGCCCCGGCGACATGAGGACACTACTGCGGGCCGCGCCCCGGCGACATGCTGCCCGCGCCCCGGCCCCCGCCCCCCGCCTGCCGCCCGCTGCAGCCGCCGCCCCCGTGCGCGCTGTGAGTAAAGCCAGGCCTGTTCATCTCCGCGAGTTTACATCGAAAACAAAACACGCACGATGACCCACCTACAGGATACTATTCGACAAGGCCTCACATACGAGCGAACATTGACTCACGCACGCGTGTTCTTGTGTATGATGGAAGAAAATAAAGAAAATAGTGTACTAAATACTGTGCAGTATTTAACTGCCTAAATAATCATAAAAACACAGAATGTACTTTTTTAAGTTGCCTCAAGACACTGAGAGGTAAATAAGTAGTTAATATTATTCGTGATAATTCATGCTAAATCATGTATTTCCTCCGCCATTTTCCGCGGTTTGGCACCTCACGTCACATCATTTTACCGAAGTCAGCCCTATAGCTTCGGCGCAGTGCCGATCACTGACGTTTGTCAACAAAATGGTGCTTGACTCTTGAGACAGGCTAAATTACACCATATTGTTAATGACATTGAGCATAATTTTTTTTAAATACCTTCGCGAAGTAAAACTTCTGTACGTAGTACTTATTATTATTCTGTGGTAAAGCCTGGTCCGTGAGCACGTAGAATTTTGTCCAATGACCCCAAGCTACCCATCCTTATCGCTCGCACGTAATTATGTTGCTGTCGCGCTCGCACACTCACTGCGGGCGCCAGTCGCACAGTCGCGACTGCAATATAATTACGCGCGAGCGATGAGGATGGGTAACTTGGGGTCATTGGACAAAATTCTACGTGCTCACGGACCAGGCTTTAGGGCCAACTTCGAGAAAAAGGTCAATCGTCGAATCCAACTCGGCTGGCCAGCGTTCGGAAAGCTACGCGACATACTCACGTCAGAAATACCGCAGTGTCTCAAGACAAAAGTCTTTGATCAATGTGTGTTGCCAGTGATGGTATATGGATCTGAAACGTGGTCGCTTACTATGGGCCTCATAAGAAAGGTCAAGGTCACCCAAAGGGCGATGGAGCGTGCTATGCTCGGAGTTTCCCTGCGTAATTGGAACAGAAATGAGAAGAATTGTAACACCTACTGATGTAAACCCATTTTCGCAAAATACATAATTTAAATTCGAAAAAAAATTGAGATCCGCAGGAGAATCAAAATGACTGACATAACCCGAAGAATCGCTAAAATCAAGCTCGTAGAGCTGATGGCTGCTGGGGCAGAAAATTTCTCGAGTGGTGACCACGAACCGGAAGACGTAGTGTGGGCAGGCCTTCCGCTAGGTGAACCGACGATCTGGTAAAAGTCGCGGAAGGTGTCGGATGCGAACGGCGCAGGACCGGTCTTATGTGGAAATCCTTGGAGGAGGCCTTTGTCCAGTCTTTCGGCTAAAACGAACGATAATGATTCTGACAGCTTCAGGATAAAAATGATAACATAAACCATGTTTCTTTCCACAGCGACAGTGCGTTCCCAAGCCTAGAGTCTGTGCTGAGACAGCTGAACGACCCCGAAGCGCCGACGCTGTTCAAACTGCTGGACCAACAGGCCGCGATAGAGAAACGCGTCACGGAGAGCGAAGATAATGTTGTGAGTATATTCGTAGAAAAGTAGTAAAAGATGAGTATTTAGAACGCACTTTACTTAATCTTTGTTTTGTCACCGTTTTGCACTAGTGGGAAGTCGAACCTTAACTTCGAACTCCTCCTATGTTCTTCTGATTAATTTCCTTGCGGATCCAATGACAGTTCAACTTTCCCCGGTCTTCTTCTAACTTTTCCTCGGTCAAGCTGTAGATCCTGGCTACACTGGAGTTGCAGCGGTGGGAACGAAAGATGGAACGTAACTTTATAAATTGTGAATTTTTAAAACATAAACTACGAAACAATGTTTTTATTCTAAGGTACCTGAAGAATACGTGCCGCCTGAGCCTGTTACCGAGTTCCAGACTGCGAGACTGTTCTTGTCACATTTCGGATATTTGAACATCGGAGGGGATAAAAAGGTAAGAACTATTTACTTTCTACTCTTATAGGGACACTTAAAATAAACAGGGTTAATAGATTTGTTAGCAGTTGTTTTTGTAGTTAAAAATGGAACGACTAAGGAAAAAATGGGTGGAATATAAAAGATGAAAAACATGCTGCATCAATGTGGGTAAAGTGTTCAAGTGCGTACGAGTATAGCTAGCATATAGGTCGCGATAATTTCAGGATGAATAAACGTCGTGATATCAAGGCAAAAACTGCGTCATTCTATGTACATATGTAGTTGTATAAGTCCGTACGATTGCACCCTTACGAATGATGGATTACGTTTTTAAGGGTGGATTTGACCAAACAAGAGTAAATATTAATTTCAGAATAAACTTGTCATTTTGATATATTTCCCATACTGAAACTATCAATGTGCCAGTTATACCAGGAGTTATTCTCGGATAAAAGTTTGGTGGAATCGGGCCTAAATAGATTATCCCGCGTCTCTTTTGATTTTAATGTTTTTTTTTTGTGTCAAATAAAAATAGTTCTATTCTATTCTCGCACTAGGGAGGGCCCCCACGTCTAGTAGCCCTAGACGACACAGCCCCAGGCTTCGAGGCAGCGTTACGACGTCTCGACGCGTGCGGGTCGCGCGCTCCTTTGACGGTGCACGTGTTCTGCGCGCGCGCCGGACAGACTACTGCCGCGGCTATACTGGCTAACGTGCACAGCTGCGATACCGTGCCGCCTGGGTTCATACGGATGCTGCACGGGTGAGTTACTTAGTGATTAAAAGTCATGGGAACAAAAGCTCTAGTCGTCATACCACCAGGCTACAAGGCGACACCGCACGGGTTCATTGCTGCGGCTATTCTCGCCAACTTCCACAGCTGCGATATTGTGCCGCCTGTGTTCATACGGATGTTGCACGGGTAAGTTAGCTTCCTTACTAGTAACTTGAAGCCGAGTTGAAGAGTTAGATTCTAGATGACACAGCCCCCAGCTTCGAAGCGACACCGTACCGGTCCAGATTATTTTACATGCTGAACGGGTAAGTTACTGTTCTTACTAGTGATGTAAAGTTATTAAAGCTACGAGCCCTAGACGACATAGCGCTAGGCTTCGAGGCGGCGTTGCGGCGTCTTGATGCCTGTGGGTCGCGCGCGCCACTAACCGTTCACGTGTTCTGCGCGCGCGCTGGACAGACTACTGCCGCGGCTATACTGGCTAACGTGCACAGCTGCGATACCGTGCCGCCTGGGTTCATACGGATGCTGCACGGGTAAGTTGAAGAAGAAACAGTCTTTTCTCGAATAATGGAGATCTCTCGAGGCTCGTGGTGCTAGACGACATGAGCGCTTGGAAGTGACGCTACGATGATTGGATGCGTGCACAGCTGCGATACGTTCCGCTTGGGTTTATAAGTATGCTACACGGGTCAGTTACTTACCTTATTATATTAGTGACGTGAAGCCATTACAGCTAGACGCTAAATGACACGGCGCCGGACTTCGTACTGCGTGCGAGCTGGCCAGACCAATGCTACGACTATCCTTGCAAATGTGCACAGCTGCGATACTGTGCCGCCTGGATTCAACAGGTCAGTCACTTTCCTTATCCCCTCAAGCGATTAGCGCCGCGAAAAGCACTTGAGGTGTTATTAGTGAAATGCCATGGGAGCTATAAGAACCCTTGATGACACAGCACCGGGTTTCGAGGCGGCGTTACGGCGTCTCGACGCGTGCGGGTCGCGCGCTCCTTTGACGGTGCACGTGTTCTGCGCGCGCGCCGGACAGACTACTGCCGCGGCTATACTGGCTAACGTGCACAGCTGCGATACCGTGCCGCCTGGGTTCATACGGATGCTGCACGGGTAATGTTACTTACCTTACTACTTACTAGTGATGTGAAGCCATTACAGCTAGACGCTAAATGATACGGCGCCGGGCTTCGTTCTGCGTGCGCGCTGGCCAGACCAATGCTGAGGCTATCCTTGCAAATGTGCACAGCTGCGATACTGTGCCGCCTGGATTCAACAGGTCAGTCACTTTCCTTATCCCCTCAAGCGATTAGCGCCGCGAAAAGCACTTGAGGTGTTATTAGTGAAATGCCATGGGAGCTATAAGAAACCTTGACGACACAGCGCCGGGTTTCGAGGTGGCACTACGGCGTCTCGACGCGTGCGGGTCGCGTGCACCTTTGACTGTGCACGTGTTCTGCGCGCGCGCCGGACAGACTACTGCCGCGGCCATACTGGCCAATGTGCACAGTTGCGATACTGTGCCGCCTGGGTTCATACGGATGCTGCACGGGTAAGTTGAAGAAGAAATGTACAATCTTTTCTCGAATCATGGAGATCTCTCGCGGCTCGTGGTGCTAGACGACAAGAGCGCTTGGAAGTGACGCTACGATCCGTGCTTCGATGATTGGACGTGTGCACAGCGGCGATACGTGCTGCTTGGGTTTATAAGTATGCTATACGGGTCAGTTACTTTCCTTATCAGTGATATGAAGACGCTAGATGACCAGCACTAGGCTTCGAGGCGGCACTACGGCGTCTCGACGCGTGCGGGTCACGCGCTCCTTTGACGGTGCACGTGTTCTGCGCGCGCGCCGGACAGACTACTGCCGCGGCCATACTGGCTAACGTGCACAGCTGCGATACCGTGCCGCCTGGGTTCATACGGATGCTGCACGGGTGAGTTGAAGAAGAAACAGTTTTTTCTCGAATCATGGAGGTCTCGTGGCACTAGACAACACAGCGCCAGGCTTGGAAGTGACGCTACGGTGGTTGAACGCGTACACAGCTGCGATACGTGCCGCTTTGGTTTATTTGTAAGTATGCTACACGGGTCAGTTACTTACCTTATTATATTAGTGACGTAAAGCTATTAGAGCTAGACGCTAGATGACCAGCACTAGGCTTCGAGGCGGCACTACGGCGTCTCGACGCGTGCGGGTCACGCGCTCCTTTGACGGTGCACGTGTTCTGCGCGCGCGCCGGACAGACTACTGCCGCGGCTATCCTTGCAAATGTGCACAGCTGCGCTGCGATACCGTGCCACCTGGGTTCATACGGATGCTGCACGGGTGAGTTACTGTTCTCATTAGTGATGAAAGCCATGGGAGCTAGAGCCCTAGATGACACAGCGCCGTGCTTAGAAACGTCACTCGCTAATTTGCACAGCTGCGATATTGTGCCGGCTGGGTTCATACGGATGTTGCACGGGTAAGTTGCTTCCCTTACTAGTGATGAAGCCATTAGAGCCAGACGTTAGATGACATAGTCCCCGGTTTCGAGGCGACACCGTACCGGTCCAGATTCTTTCGCATGTTGAACGGATCAGTCACTTATCTTACTAGTGATGAAAAGTCATTAGAGCTAGAGCCCTAGACGACATAGCGCCAGGTTTCGAGGCAGCGTTACGGCGACTCGACGCGTGCGGGTCGCGCGCTCCTTTGACGGTGCACGTGTTCTGCGCGCGCGCCGGACAGACTACTGCCGCGGCCATACTGGCTAACGTGCACAGCTGCGATACTGTGCCGCCTGGGTTCATACGCATGCTGCACGGGTCAGTTGAAGAAGAAACAGTCTTTTATCGAATCATGGAGGTCACACGCCGGGCTTGGAAAGAACGCTACGGTGGTTGAACGCGTGCACAACTGTGATACGTGCCGCTTGGGTTTATAAGTACGCTATACGGGTCAGTTACTATCCTTATTAGTGATATGAAGACGCTAGATGACCAGCACTAGGCTTCGAGGCAGCGCTACGGCGTCTCGACGCGTGCGGGTCGCGCGCACCTTTGACGGTGCACGTGTTCTGCGCGCGCGCCGGACAGACTACTGCCGCGGCTATACTGGCTAATGTGCACAGCTGCGATACCGTGCCGCCTGGGTTCATACGGATGCTGCACGGGTGAGTTGAAGAAGAAACAGTCTTTTCTCGAATTATGGAGGTCACACGCCGGGCTTGGAAGTGACGCTACGATGATTGGACGCGTGCACAGCTGCGATACCGTGCCGCTTGGGTTCATAAGCATGCTGCACGTGTAAGTTGCTTCCCTTACTAGTAACTTGAAGCCGAATTGAAGAGTTAGACGCTAGACGAAACAGCCTCGGTTTCGAGGCGACACCGTACCGGTCCAGATTCTTTCGCATGCTAAACGGGTAAGTTACTGTACTTACTAGTGATGAAAAATCATTAGAACTAGAGCCCTAGACGACATAGCGCCAGGTTTCGAAGCAGCGCTATAACGTCTCGACGCGTGCGGGTCGCGCGCTCCTTTGACGGTGCACGTGTTCTGCGCGCGCGCCGGACAGACTACTGCCGCGGCCATACTGGCTAACGTGCACAGCTGCGATACTGTGCCGCCTGGGTTCATACGCATGCTGCACGGGTGAGTTACTTAGTGATTAAAAGCCATGGGAACAAAAGCTCTAGTCGTCATACCACCAGGCTACAAGGCGACACCGCACGGGTTCATTGCTGCGGCTATTCTCGCCAACTTCCACAGCTGTGATATTGTGCCGCCTGTGTTCATACGGATGTTGCATGGGTGAGTTACTTCCCTTACTAGTAACTTGAAGCCGAATTGAAGAGTTAGACGCTAGACGACACAGCCCCGGCTTCGAGGCGACACCGTACCGGTCCAGATTCTTTCGCATGTTGAACGGATCAGTCACTTATCTTACTAGTGATGAAAAGTCATTAGAGCTAGAACCCTAGACGACACAGCGCCGGGTTTCGAAGCAGCACTACGACGTCTCGACGCGTGCGGGTCGCGCGCTCCTTTGACGGTGCACGTGTTCTGCGCGCGCGCCGGACAGACTACTGCCGCGGCCATACTGGCTAATGTGCACAGCTGCGATACCGTGCCGCCCGGGTTCATACGGATGCTGCACGGGTCAGTTACTTACTAGTGATGTGAAGTTATTACTGCTAAACGCTAGATGACACAGAACAGGGCTTTGTGGCGACACCGTGTCGGTCCAGATTCTTTTACATGCTGAACGGGTAAGTTACTGTTCTTACTAGTGATGTAAAGTTATTAAAGCTACGAGCCCTAGACGACATAGCGTTAGGCTTCGAGGCGGCACTACGGCGTCTCGACGCGTGCGGGTCGCGCGCTCCTTTGACTGTGCACGTATTCTGCGCGCGCGCTGGTCAGACTACTGCCGCGGCTATACTGACTAATGTGCACAGCTGCGATACCGTGCCGCCTGGGTTCATACGGATGCTGCACGGGTGAGTTGAAGAAGAAACAGTCTTTTATCGAATCATGGAGGTCACACGCCGGGCTTGGAAGTGACGCTACGATGATTGGACGCGTGCACAACTGCGATACCGTGCCGCCTGGGTTCATACGGATGTTGCATGGGTGAGTTACTTTCCTTACTAGTGATGTGAAGCCACTAGATCTAGACGTTAGATGACATAGTCCCCGGTTTCGAGGCGCCACTGTACCGGTCCAGATTCTTTCGCATGTTGAACGGATCAGTCACTTATCTTACTAGTGATGAAAAGTCATTAGAGCTAGAACCCTAGACGACACAGCGCTAGGCTTCGAGGCAGCGTTGCGGCGTCTTGATGCCTGTGGGTCGCGTGCGCCTCTCACAGTGCACGTATTCTGCGCGCGCGCTGGTCAGACTACTGCTGCGGCCATACTGGCTAACGTGCACAGCTGCGATACCGTGCCGCCTGGGTTCATACGCATGCTGCACGGGTGAGTTACTTACCTTACTACTTACTAGTGATGTGAAGCCATTACAGCTAGACGCTAAATGACACGGCGCCGGACTTCGTACTGCGTGCGCACTGGCCAGACCAATGCTGCGGCTATACTCGCTAACGTGCACAGCTGCGATACTGTGCCACCTGGATTCAACGAGTCAGTCACTTTCCTTATCCCCTCAAGCGATTAGCGCCGCGAAATGCGCTTGAGGTGTTATTAGTGAAATGCCATGGGAGCTATAAGAACCCTTGATGACACAGCACCGGGTTTCGAAGCAGCACTACGACGTCTCGTCGCTATACTCGCTAATGTGCACAGCTGCGATACTGTGCCGCCTGGGTTTATACGGATGCTGCACAGGTCAGTAACTTTCCTTATTATATTAGTAACGTGAAGGTATTAGAGCTAGACGCTAGATTATACAGCGCCAGGTTCGAGGCAGCGTTACGGCGTCACTGTGCACGTGTTCTGCGCGCGCGCCGGACAGACTACCGCCGCGGCTATACTCGCTAATGTGCACAGCTGCGATACCGTGCCGCCTGGATTCATACGCATGTTGCACGGGTAATTTGAAGAAGAAATGTACAGTCTTTTCTCGAATCATGGAGGTCACACGCCGGGCTTGGAAGTGACGCTACGATGATTGGACGCGTGCACAGCTGCGATACCGTGCCGCCTGGGTTCCTACGGATGCTGCACGGGTGAGTTACTTACCTTACTACTTACTAGTGATGTGAAGCCATTACAGCTAGACGCTAGATGACACAGAACAGGGCTTTGAGGCGACACCGTGCCGGTCCAGATTCTTTCACATGCGGCACGGTTCAGTTACCGTTCTGACTAGTGATGAAAAGTCATTAGAGCTAGAGCCCTATACGACATAGCGCCAGGTTTTGAGGCAGCACTACGGCGTCTCGACGCGTGCGGGTCGCGCGCTCCTTTGACGGTGCACGTGTTCTGCGCGCGCGCCGGACAGACTACTGCCGCGGCTATCCTTGCAAATGTGCACAGCTGCGATACCGTGCCGCCTGGGTTCATACGGATGCTGCACGGGTGAGTTGTTTTCCTTTCTATTGATGTGAAGATATTTGAGCTAGACGCTAGACGACACAGCCCCGGCTTCGAGGCGACACCGTACCGGTCCAGATTCTTTCACATGCTGAACGGGTAAGTTACTGTTCTTACTAGTGATGAAAAGTCATTAGAGCTAGAGCCCTAGACGATATAGCGCCGGGCTTCGAGGCAGCGTTGCGGCGTCTCGACGCGTGCGGGTCGCGCGCTCCTTTGACGGTGCACGTGTTCTGCGCGCGCGCCGGACAGACTACTGCCGCGGCCATACTGGCTAATGTGCACAGCTGCGATACTGTGCCGCCTGGGTTCATACGCATGCTGCACGGGTGAGTTGAAGAAGAAACAGTCTTTTATCGAATCATGGAGGTCACACGCCGGGCTTGGAAGTGACGCTACGATGATTGGACGCGTGCACAGCTGCGATACCGTGCCGCTTGGGTTCATACGGATGCTGCACGGGTAAGTTAGTTTCCTTACTAATGATGTGAAGCCATTAGACCTAGACGCTAAATGACACGGCGCCGGACTTCGTTCTGCGTGCGCGCTGGGCAGACCAATGCTGAGGCTATCCTTGCAAATGTGCACAGCTGTGATACTGTGTCACCTGGATTCAACGAGTCAGTCACTTTCCTTATCCCCTCAAGCGATTAGCGCCGCGAAAAGCACTTGAGGTGTTATTAGTGAAATGCCATGGGAGCTATAAGAACCCTTGATGACACAGCGCCGGGTTTCGAAGCAACACTACGACGTCTCGTCGCTATACTCGCTAATGTGCACAGCTGCGATACTGTGCCGCCTGGGTTTATACGGATGCTGCACAGGTCAGTAACTTTCCTTATTATATTAGTAACGTGAAGGTATTAGAGCTAGACGCTAGATTATACAGCGCCAGGTTCGAGGCAGCGTTACGGCGTCACGGTGCACGTGTTCTGCGCGCGCGCCGGCCAGACTACAGCTGCGGCCATACTGGCCAATGTGCACAGCTGCGATACTGTGCCGCCTGGGTTCATACGCATGCTACACGGGTGAGTGGAAGAAGAAACAGTCTTTTCTCGAATCATGGAGGTCACACGCCGGGCTTGGAAATGACGCTACAGTTGTTGAACGCGTGCACAACTGTGATACGTGCCGCTTGGGTTTATAAGTACGCTACACGGGTCAGTTACTTTCCTTATTAGTGATATGAAGACGCTAGATGACCAGCACTACGACGTCTCGACGCGTGCGGCTCGCGCGCGCCGCTCACAGTGCACGTGTTCTGCGCGCGCGCCGGACAGACTACTGCCGCGGCCATACTCGCTAACGTGCACAGCTGCGATACCGTGCCGCCTGGGTTCATACGGATGCTGCACGGGTAAGTTGAAGAAGAAATGTACAGTCTTTTCTCGAATCATGGAGATCTCTCGCGGCTCGTGGTGCTAGACGACAAGAGCGCTTGGAAGTGACGCTACGATCCGTGCTTCGATGATTGGACGCGTGCACAGCGGCGATACGTGCTGCTTGGGTTTATAAGTATGCTATACGGGTCAGTTACTTTCCTTATTAGTGATATGAAGACGCTAGATGACCAGCACTAGGCTTCGAGGCAGCGTTGCGGCGTCTCGACGCGTGCGGGTCGCGCGCTCCTTTGACTGTGCACGTGTTCTGCGCGCGCGCTGGCCAGACTACAGCTGCGGCTATACTCGCTAATGTGCACAGCTGCGATACTATGCCGCCTGGATTCATACGCATGTTGCATGGGTAAGTGGAAGAATATCGACTGTTCTCACATCAGGGAGGACTTCTATCGCCCCTATTCGCAAACATTACTATGAAGTCTCACAGTGCGCATGAACGCACAGGGTGACATACGAATCAATCACAGAGTTCTATCCAACGCTGTGTGTTCGATTTGCTGCTTTACTTAAGCAAGCATAGTTTGTGAATACGGGCGTAAGCCTCGTAACGCTAGACTACACAGCAGAAGGGAACAGCGTTGCGTTGCGGGGGTTAGTTACGTGTACAGCTGCGATATTGTGTCGTCCGGATTCATACGCATGCTACACGGGTTAGTTTACACAAAATATACAATAGATTGGTGATATTAATCTAATCTAATCCAGTATCTAATCCAGTAGCTAACTTTTTAAAGAGAGCTTCTGATACGAATTAGACTTCTCTATTTCGCCAATTCAATTGAGTAGTTATAATTTTTAAAACGACAACCTATATCTTGAAATTCACATTTGATTGAAACTAGTTTTTGCGAATAGAATTAAAACTTAGACATGCTATCAAATATCTAATTTGTAACGTATGTTGTACCAGGCTGGGCACGCCAGTATACGTGCGCGGGCACGGCGGCTGGTCGGGGCGCGCCAGCACCAGCTACGACGCGCACGCGCCCGCGGAGCCCCGCCCGCCGCCCCCCGACCCGCGCCGGGCCCCTGCCCCCGCTGTCTACGACGCGAGGGACCAAGTAAGTGTGTCGAAGGTCAACAGCATCCCTCCAGCCACCTAAGTTTCTACCTCACAGCACACGAATTGAATCTTACAAGAAAACGTAGGTATCTTTACGTCAATAGCGGTGTACAGACGCACGAGCTACGATGCGCACGCGCTTGCGCCCGCGCCTGCTGTCTACGACGCGAGGGAACAGGTAAGTGTATCACCGTACTATGTGTATAGAAAACACAGCGTGCGACGTCCACCCACGACCTAATAAAGGTAGCAGGAAGGCGCTGGATGCAGGCCACGCTACCAATCGTGGCATGTGGAAGTCATTGAAGGCGGCTGGTCGGGGCGCGCGAGCACTAGTTATGACGCGCACGCGCCCGCGCAGCCCCGCCCTTCGTCCCTAGACTAGCGCCGCGCGCCTGCCCCCGCTGTCTACGACGCGAGGGAGCAGGTAAATGTCAGGCTGGTTTTAGAGTCACGCTGACGCACGCTGACCGTCAGCGCTGACAGCTGAAATGTATGAAGCGTCGGTGCCGAGCGATCAGCGTCACACAACAGCATTCCTACTGCCACCTAAGGTTCTACTTCGCAGCACACGAATGGAATCTTGCGAGAAAGCGTAGGTATCTTTACATCAATAGGGCTGTAGAGACGCACGAGCTACGAGCCTACGACGCGCACGCGCCCGCGCAGCCGCGGCCTCCGCCCACCGACCCCCGCCGCGCCCCTGCCCCCGCTGTCTACGACGCGAGGGAACAGGTATGTGTAACACCGTACCGTGTGTATCGGAAAACAGCGTGGGACGACCTACAAGGTGGACCGACGACCTAATAAAGGTAACAGGAAGGCGCTGGATGCAGGCTACGCTACCAACTATGGGATGTGGAAGTCATTGAGGAGACCTGTGTTCAATAGTGGACGTCCTGTGACTGAAATGATGACGATGATAGTGAGGTACGTGTATCAACAGCATCCCTCCTGCCACTCTTGGTACTGCCTGCCTTACAGCATACGAATGGAATCTTTCGAGGGAGCGTAGGTACCTACCTTACGTCAGTAACGGTGCACGGCGGCTGGTCGGGACGCGCGAGCACTAGTTACGACGCGCACGCGCCCGCGCAGCCCCGCCCTCCGCCCGCTGACCCCCGTCGCGCGCCTGCCCCCGCTGTTTACGATGCAAGGGAGCAGGTAAATGCTGAGTAAACACCGGTATCGTCAATAGCCTCTTGTACTCGAGCAGTGCTCCTAAACACCTTCTGCCACTATCCCGCGCTTTCCGCCAATAGGTCCGCGCCGTGCCCCTGCCCCCGCCGTCTACGACGCGTGGGAGCAAGTATGTTTGTCAAGGGTCACCAGCATCCCTCCTGCCACCTAAGGTTCTGCCTCGCAGCATACGAATTGAATAGATGCGCGTGAGCAGGTATCATCAGGTATGTGTATCAACAGCAAGCCTCCTGCCACTCTTCGTTCTGTCTGCCTCGTACCATACGAATGGAATCTTGCGAGAAAGTGGAGGTACCTATTTTACGCGGCTGGTCGGGGCGCGCCAGCACCAGCTACGACGCGCACGCGCCCGCGCAGCCCCGCCCCCCGCCCACTGACCCCCGTCGCGCCCCTGCCCCCGCTGTCTATGACGCGAGGGAGCAGGTAAATGCTGAGTCAACACCAGTATCATCAGTAGCCTCTTGTGCCCGAGCAACACTCCTAACCACCTTCTGCTACCATCCCGCGCCCTCCGCCAATAGATCCGCGCCGTGCGCCTGCCCCTGCCACCTAAGGTTCTACCTCGCAGCATACGAATTGAACAGATGCACGTGAGCAGGTAAGTGTCATCATCATTTCAGCCACAGGACGTCCACTGCTGAACATAGGTCTCCCCTAATGACTTCCACATCGCACAGTTGGCAGCATCTTGCATCCAACACCTACCTACGGGACTATTCCCACCTCTCGTTCCCACCACTGCAACTCCTGTGTAGCCAGGATCTACAGCTTGACCGCCACAAAAACCCAACCAATGAAGGTCAAGTTTGTCCCGGGGGAAAGTTAAACTGTCATTGGATCCGCAACGAAATTAATCAGAAGAACATAGGAGGAGTTCGAAATTAAGGTTCGACTTCCCTCCATTGCAAAGCGGATGACAGGTGACAAACAAAGGTTTAAAATCTTTAAGAAAAGATTATGCACCACGGACAATAAATTAAATTAAGGGGGCCTATCTTATGAGCAATTAGCAACTACCTGCCAATAATATTTTTCACAAAATCGCTTAAAAGCACGGATATTTTTTCCTTCCAACACCTACCTGCTACCTTTATCAGGTCGTCTTTCTACCTTGTGGACGTCTAACGCTTCGTTTTTCGGTACGTAGCCTCCACTCCAGAACCTTGCTGCCCATCGGCATCGGCCGTAGGTACGTGTGTACAGCATCCCTTCTGCCACTCTTGGTGCTGCCTGTCTCATAGCATACGAATTTAATCTTACGAGAAAGCGGAGGTACCTACTTTACGTCTTTAGCAGCATTGCGCGTCCGAGCAATACTCTGGCACCCCGTAAACACCCCACCCCGCTCTATGATAAGCGATTCAGGACCGTAGAACGTGAATCATGAATCTTACTTAGCCAATACAGGTGGTGTTGGCGTCTACGATGCACGTAAGCTGAAGCTGCGTCGATGCTTATTTAAATTTTGATCTCATTTTCCAGGTTATTTACTGGGCAGACTCCACGAACGAGATAGCGTTTGTGGTGCCTTCAGGGCACGAGCTAGATGAAGAGAAAAGCGATACCGATGGCGGGTGCCAATCCACCAGGTATCACCATTTTATACGTCATTCCGTAAATACATTTTGTTATGCAATTTACATATCGTCCTCTTGCGACGACAGTGTAACATCTCTAACTTTAATATAAATAGAGTCATACTGTTGTTGTCGCAACTCGCAAGTAGACTATATTGATTTATTTTAGCGCAAAAACACTTCTTATATTTTGTACTCATCTTTGTGTATGGTTTTACAAAATTGCAAGGAACTCTCCAATCTAAAGTATATACGACAACACAGCCCTTAACTCAGCGACATCTTGCTGTAGATGTAATAGGAGTAGAAGCTATTTTGCCATGATGTGATGTATCTTACTATCATACTTCTTACTAATATTATAAATGCGAAAGTTTGTATGGATGTCTGGATATTTGTAACTCTTTTACGCAAAAACTGCTGAACGGATTTTTATGAAACTTTATAGTATTATTGTTTGTGACCCAGAATAACATATATTATGACGATTTGTGAAAAACTAAATTTCACGCGGGTGAAGCCGCGGGCAAAAGCTATATTTCGAACAACTTTTGTTTGATAACTGACATAAAACTTACGTGTGACGTTTGAAATCCCTTTACAACTGTTGTACTCCCCAGCAGAAGCTCGGACAAGGCGGCGGGCTCGTGCTGGGACGTGTCCGGCTCAGGCGCTCCGTCGTACGAGCGCTCGGTGTCCGAGTCGGACAAGGCGTCCGCGCCCTTGGACAAGGCGCGCGCGCTGTCGCTTGACTTGGACAAGCAGCCTGCGGCGCTTACAGGTAATTTACTGAATTATGAAGTTGTGGAGGATTTTGAAGTTTATGTGGTAAGTAAAGAGTTAACTTAAAATCAATCAAGGATATTTGTGGTAGGTTGATGTAGTAAACAGGTCGGATGAACTGATACAAAACTCAGACATTCGATTCGACCTGCTCGAATGTGTTTAGGACACAGAGAAATTATGTACAGTCGACAGCACATCAAGCTATACATTTTCGTTGCAAACTCGCCCCTATCGCAACTACGTAAGATACCGCAGTGTTTACGTTGACGTGCTGTCGACCGTACTTTCGTACTTGGTTATCAAATTTCAGTTACGAACGTGGACTAAAGGCTTTCTCCTTTTTTTATTCTGCTTTTTTGTCAATTGTAATCTCAAAACCTTTCACTGTAATGTTTGTTTTTCTTCTATAGGGAGCGGACGACGTAATAGAGACTTCACACCAAAGATCCTCATCATTTGGTTGGACGACTTTGAAGACCATCTCAATCTACCAATAGGTACGTTTGCACATATTACAACTTTTCTCTAACTTACAATTGGTTCCGCGCGGTTCATACATAAAAAACTAAAAAAAACTAATTTTTCGCATTTACAAATCTTCCTGTTTTCTCTTTCGATCTTCCACAGATGATCTTCTCCGTTACTGTGAGACGGGTCTCCCGTGGCGGCGCCACGAGGCCTACGTTATGTGTGTGTCGCCTCGTCGCAGCGGATTGCTACTAGTCCGTGTACCGCCGCCTGCTTCTTCCGCTGGAGTGTTAGCAGATGGCGCCCAGTTGGCGCCTAGTTTACTGCCCGACTGTCTTAGGAGAGCGGCGTTGGACAGGGCGAGACGAGCTAGGCTGCAGACTGATTTGTAAGTGTACTATAGATATGTCAAACCGGGCTTGTAGCCCAACGGTATCCTCAACTGGGAATACTGGCAATTGGCGCCCAGTTGGCGCCGAGATTACTGCCTGACTTATTGATCAGGCTGAAGATGGAAGCAAACTTCATTTGAAATCCTCAACATCCTCCCCAAATCCCACTGAGAATCGAACCCGGGACTCTGTGGTCTTATCATGAAGCTGCCAAAAGACAATGCCGGAAATTGGCGTCTTTTTTTTTTCGCACGGCCATCGACCAAACCATGTTTTTTGGATACAAAATAGTGTAATAAACCAAACTTACTATCACATGTATACCTCTAAACTCAGTCTGAACTGAGTTTCGAGCGTTAGAAGTTTGATGATTTACATACTAGATTTGCTTTTTGCGCGCAAATTTTGTAAGAAATTGCAACAAAATATTGACATTGTATGTGTAAACAAACAATACCATCCATTAAAGGCTCCAGACATCAGTGTGGAGCAGAATCAGCGCAATAAAAAAATAGCGCAATATTTTGTTGTAATTTCTTACAAAACTTGCGCGCAAAAAGCAAATCTAGTATGTACTAAATCATCAAACTTCTAACGCTCGTAACTCAGTTCAGACTGAGTTTAGAGGTATACATGTCATAGTAAGTTTGGTTTATTACACTATTTTGTAATCAAAAAACAAAGTTTGGTCGATGGCCGCGCGAAAAAAAAAGACGCCACCTTCCATACAAAATCTGGCATTGCCATTTTATTTTACCTTACCTATTTCAGATATCAACCGCCCCACGTGAAGCGGCGCCACCTCATCCAAGAACTAGCGCAGCAGTACAAGAAGGATTTGTCTGAACCCGAACTGCTGGAGTCCTTATTCCGAGCACCATAAGTTTCGAATTCGAGATGAAGCGATTGATTCGCGATTTCGAAAATATAAACTCAAAATACTCCACCATTTTTATCGCCGAATTTATGGGATGGTTACATTGACTTTGACACTTCCTTTAGAAGGATTAGGGAAGCACTTTGTAAGTAACAGAGTGTACAGCAGATTCATTTAATTTTACGCATTATTAATTTCGTACTTATTTATTAACGTTGATGTATTTTTTTAAAGTATTGTTTTAGTATTATCGCATATGAAATTATGTAACTTAATATTAAGACTGATTTTGTTAATTTTAATGTATCTCAAGTATTTAACATTCCCGAATAACATGATATGCATAGGTGCTTAAATGATTATTATATTTTAAAGCATAATATTATTGTATTTATGATTAAATAAAAACATTAACTTAATTTCTGTCTTTGATTCAGTCCTCAACCTTTTCCTTTTCCAGTCATCAAAGTTTTCAATTTGAAAATTATTTATGTTCGGTAAACCGAATTTGGTTTATAGTTCCAAAATACTGAACTGTCCTATCCATGACATTGACAGCGGGGCGCCACCGTCATTACCGGATCGCTGGTTCCGATTTTTGCCATGTTGGAAACCATATAGTTGAACGATGGTAGCGCCCCCCTGTCATTGAGTTTGGTGGGACAGTTCAGCAGATGGATGGATGAATGAATGAATATTTGGACTTTTGCATTGTCCAGCTTATAAAAACACGCTATTTTTGTGCTCAAGTTTGCTTCGAAATCCAGTTGTTGGCTCAATGTCGGTTGTCTATTAACTAACATCGATTCTCTTTTTATTTCCACCTTTTTCCACTCCAACCTCTGGCATAAACAACAAAATCGTTCGAAATTCAAACTGACTGACGTTACATCAATTCGTTTTCGAAAATGACGACTTAAAAATTTACAATAAAACGGTTTTGTCATAAGTGTTTTTGTAGTAATCGTTTACATTTAGATAATTAGCTGTTTGTTGGGTGTGGTGGGTCTGTCGATGTGATGCTGATCAGCAAAGTGCCTGACGAGACGGCGTCCTCGCGAGACCACTCGCACGAGTACCAGACCGCCAGCGAACTCTTCGATATGATGGCCAGGAACCACCCCTTCGAACCTGATGGTGAGTACACGACACCACATTAATGCTCAACTACCTACTTATGAAGTCATCTGTTTGGTCTGAGATTACAGTTGAAGGCCATCTTTGCCAGAACGGCGTATCCATTATGTACCTTAAGCCTTCGCCAAATAAAAGACGTTCCTCCTAGGTCGTCAAAGCGCCAAATTGTTTTGCTATGACGGGTTGGGATCTCGTGATCACGCTGTGTTTACCCGTAAAATTCGTGCGTCAGGAACGTGTTCTATTTGGAGAAGGTTTTGAAATGTTACTTATATTTTTGTTTGTTTGTGACAGTCTCCTTTTTTTCCTTTAAATTTTTCAGTGGGTGAAAGTCTATCAACTAGAGATTTAGTAATTTTATACAAAAACATCGATTTAGGCACAAAACTCATGTCCAACGCCGAAGAATTGAAACGAATCAGACCCAATCAACACGTGGAGACGGTCGTTTACAACGACGACCTAGATTCGGAGGACTCGGATGTGAGCGAAATTTACGGTAACGAAGACATGCGCAATGTATTTTCGGTCAACAGCGAGCGAATCGATCTGTTCAATGATCGACCTCCCTACCAAAACACTCTTTGCCAGAAGTTAGGCGATTTGGAAATACAAGCTTCAAACCTGTCTATGGAGTACGATCAACATTTCCTCTTCAAAGACCCCTACATAAAAGAGCAGCTCAAAAACTTAAACGGCATGGACGGGGAGTGCGATGGGATGGTTTTGCCGACTTCGCTCCTCGACTACATTTGTTGCAAGCGGTTAGAGGATAATTACAACTTCTACATGGAAAATATTATCCGATACGTCAAGCACACTATTGAGCAGCTCAAGCGCATCAGCAACGGGGACTACTTGACGGACAAAGCGAAAGAGAAATGGAGGGAAGTCGAGAACGCTAGCAAAGGCGACGACGACACCAAAGTCCTCGCCACATCGACAAGCATCCCACTACAAGTCGAGCGCAAACTGAACGGAGTCTCGACCACGTGGGACGACATCATACACTCGGAAGTAGACGTAAGATCTTTATCGAAGATACTGGAAAAGAAAATTATCGTGGAAGTGCCAAAATTAATCTGTGGATCGTACAAACTGTTTAGCAAGTTCTGCTCTGATAATTTAATTATTAGTTGCAAAAGAGAGGAGGAGCCGGTCGCAACTGAGAAGAAGAAAGAATCTCGAGTGGACGTGGTTCTTCAGCTAGAACGCTCGGATTCTGGACATGTCATGAGCAACATAAGTTCCATAATGATATTGCAAGCCACTCCTATCCAACTCGGTAATACTTTATACAAATTAATGTTGTGATATCGAAGTATATTAGTAGATAATTTATAATTTTGTTTCAGATGAGCGTCCCAAACCTCTTCCGTTGTCGTACAATGAAAAAGACGAAGAATGTTCGAACACTGAAATTGAAGAACTTTCTTCTGTGAACGAGCATAGAAAAGATGAAGTAAAAAAGGTTAAAATTGTTGAGGTTCAGGACACAACTGATGACGCTGATATCAATGCTGTCGGAGACAATGATACTGCTTTGAAAAATAATGAAGTTGAAATGCTAGCTGACGAAAACATTGATGATGGAAATGATTATCCAAATGATTCTAAAAGTAGTGCAATGGAATCGGGTGATTCAAGTATCGCATTGAGAGATATACTAGACACGAGAGCTATTCCGAATATACTGCGAAAAGAAGCGCCATATAATTTTATATCGCCCGATGACTTATCGCTGTCCATGCATAAACTAAACTTGAGCTCTCTACCTGAGGAGAACAGCGAAGATACGTCCCAAAACCAACCAACCAAAAAGAAATCGCCAATGAAAGTTAGGATTAAGTCACCCTACGAGAACAAATCATTTATAATGGAAGAAAAAAAGAGAAAAAAACTCTTGGAGATACGCGATAAACGTGAAAAAAAGAAAATGGCAGGAGGTGAAAACTGTAAAGTTTCCAAGCATAGATACGGTAAAGGAATCATGCCGTCGAGTTCCGTCACAAACTTATCGATTACGAACAAATCGTTTTATAATTCAATTTATGGCCAAAATGTGAATTTCGACAATAAGTCCACCAAAAGTAAAGGACGTAGGGGTAAGAGAGAATTATTTATCGACGCGCCTTTGGAGCAATTGAGAGGAGAGAACGAGTCGCCGATGTTAACTCCTGATAAAAATAACAAAAAATATGTCAATCGAAGTTATTACTTGGATGAGGCCGTGACAGAAATGATGTATACGCAACTGCGACAAAGCGACTGCAGCAGTGTCAGGGAAATATTCTCGGCATCCGCTTCTGCTGTGTCCGCCGAGTTCGCCGCCAACAGAGCTGAAGCTGACCCCAGTGATAAACTTGCTCCCAGTTTCCGGGAGGACTCGGAAAGGTAAGTTTGAATGACATTTCTCTAGTGTTATTGTTAACAAATACTCAAGAATATTTTTTTCCAGCGATGACGAAAACAAAGATGCATTTAATGATAATCCGGGAAAAAAAGATAGCCGCACAATTATGATCACATCTTCAAGAAGCATACTTAATGTTGTGCCTGCAAATTCGCCTAAAAATAACAAAGTTAATGATGAAGACGAAGAAGAAACTTCCGAAAATCCTGTGCCAACCGTCGCTTGTAGAAAGAGCATAGAAAAACTTTATGATCTGATGAAGAAATTAGGAAAGACCGACACGCTAGAAATGAGGTCTTCCAGAAGCAAACTCTTAACCAATATCAGCAAAGTTGACGCTATCGTACAAGGCACCTCTACCATACAAGGCAGCGACAGTGGAACCAGCCTCAAACATCATTTGACCTCATCGAATCCTAGCAGTTTTAGTTTTGAGAAAATTAATAATCACGATGAGATTCCAGATTCAAAAATAACGAGTAACAAAAATACCGATGCGCTCACTACGGTGGTCCCTAAAGTTATAATAAGTACAAAACATCAAACTGTAAAAGCTGAGGTTGAGAAAGTGAGAAAAGAGCGTAAGAAAATTGTCATGAATCCTTTATCTAAAGTGCCAGACAACCCCCTGAAGGCCATATCGCAGCTACTTCACGAGTTTGATAGCGTGCAAAAAACCAGGCAACGTCTTCCATCAGATTCCAAACCTAGCAGGAAAGGTGATTCATCACACGAAGGACGGAACGTACCCCGGCAAGGCTTCATGGTTAAAAGACGTTCCCGAATCGATCAGTCCGCTAGAGAAAACGAAATTCAAAGCGACAAAAATTTTAAAGTGATCGCTAGAGACCGAAGGGCCAGGCCCACCCCAGCGATGGAACTTTTAAAAATACCGCATCAGCAGATACCTATCGAGGAGAAGCACGTCGATCGCAATGTTAAGGAAGAAAGGCACAACCCGCACAACGATCGCGTTGCGAAAGAGGATAAGCATTTAGATCGTTTTAGTAAGAAGAAAATAGCCGACATAATAGATGAGGTGAAGGAAGCGAAAGGTGAGGCGGTGCGCGGGCCTTCGAAGATGAACTCTAGGTTGAATTCACTGGCGCAGCCGAAGAAGTCTTATGTGCAGGCGCACAGCGAGGAGTACCAGACGAGGTACGGCAGGAACCTCATGGCGGATCGCTTGCAGAGGCTGGCGTCGGCGCCGCCGGCGCCGCCGGCGCTCGTCGCCGAGAAGCCGGCGCTGCTGAACATCAAGAACAAGCCGAGGAGGACCAGCACGGAGGCAGTGTCGTCGGTGTCGGTGAGACCGCCTCCGCCGCCGCAGGCTATAGGTGTGTAAAGGTGAATTTTGTTGTGACATTTTGTTAATTTTTTATCAAATAAACCTAATTCGCCTCAGCCGATTTCCATACCGCTGCAAGCTTATCGTCGATGTAACATTAAACTGTGTCATTTTTATAACGAGTCTGAACACCGGCTCTCATTTTTGTAGCGTGCGATTTATTTATTTTCGAGGTAAAATCTAGTATTTTTTCCATTGGGCCGCGTAGGGTTGTCTAATGGTTATCCCGTGACGCACAGAGCGCGGGCTCAGGCTGCGGCGGTCGGCCAGCAGCAGCCCCGAGCCGCGCGCGCCCCCCGCGCCGCCCGCGCCCCGCCCGGGCCTCGCCTTTGATGCGCCAAATAACATGTGAGACGCTGACTTGTGATTGAAATCTGAAGTCGTATACGTTTGGTAGCTTTATTTATTAACATCGACAAACCTCTGCCAGGAAAAACAAGATGGTGGCGGTAGAGTCGTACGTGAAGAGCCACTTCCGCCGCTCGTCGCCGCACGCGCTCGGCGTGCACAAGGCGCGCGTGCCGCTCGTGCCCACGGACCTCGACCTGTGTACGTTCATCGTCCACCCTCTCATTTTCCTATCGGGAATGTGCAAAGGAAAACAGAAATTATTTAATTTTAATCGTTCGCAGCGTCAGTCGCGTCGTCCCCGACGGCGGAGGAGTCGACGGCGATCGGCAGCAAGCTGCACAGCATCATCGACAGCATGATCCACGCCGCGCCCGCGCCGCTGTCGGCGCTGCGCGAGAGCCGCGAGAGCAGCTCGCGCGACCCCGACGAGCCCGACGCCTACTCCCTCGGGAACCTCTCGCGCCAGGCCTCCTCCGTCGACTCCGACTACCGCGCCGACATATTCGAGGACAAGAACGTCGAGACGGCCGTCGAGAGCTTCCAGGACAAGCGGGACCTCACGCCCGAAGAGGAGTCCAAATCCTCGGAAACGAAGTACGACCGCGAGTCGAACGTTTCCTCCGGCGAGCTCCAGAAGCTGGAGGACGCCCTCCACGGCCGCGTGTCGGTGGGATCCTTTCGGCAGCTGAGAATGAACGACTTCGCGCTGACGCCCAAGCGATCGTTGCAGCGAGCGCTGGTCGTCCGTTCCGGCGACGTTGTGCTCAAATCTTCGATATCCAAAAGCCTGAAACTGAGCAGCTCCCGCTCTGACGTCTCCGCAGATTTAAACACGTTGCCAGCCCTTGGAAATTCTCAACTGGGTTGGAATTTTCGCAGCAACATCCCGATGCAAATCGCGACCGTCGGGTACGCGTTCCCCGATTACCACGCGGCCTACTGCGAACCGAATACGGCGATCAAATCCTTGGACAATATTTTCAAACTGGGAATCTCTCTGAGCAGCTCGTCCACAAAAAACAAAAAGTCTGATAAGACGAGTCAGTGTTTTAAGGGATCACAGTCGAAGTGCGATACTCAAGATAATACAGCATCGTCTCTGAATACTGCTGACGCGATGCCTGTAATGAGAATGAAGCAAATGAGTATTGCGTCGGTTTCCACGGAAGCTCGTCTGTTTGATAATATTGAAAAAACTTGTGGCGACTGTTCAATTGTAGTACCAGAAAAACGCCAGACCGAAGTCGAAAAGGTGAAGACTGAAAGTAACGCTGAAAGTATAGATTGCACTTCATCTTTGGACATGCTTGTTGGACTTCTGAACGAAATCCAGAAAATAACCACGGGCCATATCACTGACACTGTACAATATGCGGACGAGCAGGATTGCAAAGAGCTGGAGGATGTCATAAATGGCAACGATGCAATGAAGGATACGGCGAAAAATATTGACTCTCACGAATTGGTCTCCATCGCATCCTTGGACAAAATGAGGCAGTTGGAATCTAGCCCGAGTATTTATTCTCTGTACTTGTCCGATGGCGATAAAGAGTCGATTGAGGAGAAGATTGGGATTCCGCGACTGACTACCAGCTTAAAAAGCGTACTGCGTCACGAAATACCGATTCACGTGGACAAAGAAGTTGGCGCTGATTTCCCAGTGAGGGAATACACGAGTACTTTTACTGACGTGCCATCAACGTTTTTCCCTATTACCATAACTCACAGCACTAATGTCACTAATTCTCTAATCGGGATTCTGAGTAAGCCATCAAGCCAAACAATGTTTTCGCTCGAAGACTATGAAAGTGCGTGTGCGGACTCTACCTTAAATTGTAAAAAGATTATGGAAATCACAGAAGAGTCTAAAACTACTCAAATCTGTGAAACGCCTGTGATTGCGTATCCTGATAGCGAGAAACGTGTGGAGACTTTTACTGAACAGCAGGTGGAGGTATACAGTGATGTTGTTATTGAAAATGTATCAATCATGGAGGTGCACAAAGCTAAAACTGAGATGAATTTATTTAGCAATTATACCAATTACCACAAGAGTTCAGACTTTGATCCATTAATTAAAATGAAGCGCGATCTTTTAGTAACAATTTACTCGATGCTGGTTTTGACTGTATTTGCTGCCTTGTCGTTTCCAGAACTTGTGTACCATGTCTGAACTGTGAATGTAAGCTTTTATTTGGATGTCTTTATATGAAACTTATTTATTTTGGTATTTATTGTTTAGTTGAAAAATACAAGTATTTATTACAATATCTAGTTTTATTGTTGCGTATTACTTCAGACAGGTGCAACAAAAACATAACCCTCCTTTTGGTGCAGTCGGGTAAAAAGATAATATGAAACGTTCCATAGCACAAGACTCCTTATAGTGCTTAACCATAAGTAGGTTTGGTTCCTAGAGAGAGTGTGCGGAATTGAGAATGTTACTAGGTATGCAAAATCACTTGAAACCTATGTTACAGTTAGGCTTTTACATTTACAAATACATTAGTTTTTATTTTATTCAAAAATACCCAGTAGTTATGATTTTATAGGCATTCAAAGTTCGCTTAAATATAAGGTGTTATTTTTTATACTGATCATACTTTACCAACGCATCTAATAAAATCATACAAATACAACCCAAGAGTTTTTAAAAAAAAATTCAGGCTAGTTTTCGAGTAAAACGACAAAGAATGTTTCGAAAAAAATAAAAAATAAATCATCCTTTGAGCGCGCAGAGTATTCGTTTACGCACTATCGTAGTAGCCGGCCGAGGGCAACGACCGCTGCCACGTGCCGCGCCGCGTGAGTCGGCCATATTGATATGCCAGCCAGTCGCTCCGCGCCCACAGCCCGCGCCGAGTCGCCGATCGGCATGCGGGAGCGCCACAACATAAACAATCGTCCCAGTCAGTCCAATGTTGTGCCCAAACGTATTGCAGTGTGTGTGTGCGAGTTATTACAATGCCGCGCTTGATAAATAACAAAACGCAGGTGAAATTATGTTTCGGGCACACTAACTGGCCGACGAGAAACATTAACGAGTCGAAAACCTTCACACCTTGCTTGTTTGGAGCCGCGCAGCGCTTCAGGGAGCGCAGCCGTATCCTGACTTGACGAGATCCCGTGCGCTTCGAGGACGAAGTTCTGGATTTCAATTTCAATCACCGGCACAGTGCTGGCGGTACCCAGATGCGAGCGCCGCAGACGGCGGCTTTTGCGTAAAAATACGGAATGCCTTATCAAGGAGTTGTTGCCAGAGGGCCACGACCGGGACCGAGTTCTATCGATGGTTATTGCGAAGTCTACCTAGGTACATACCTACAGTGTGATTTGGACAGATGAGTGCTTGTTTACGCGAAAGGGACTTTTTCCGTAAAAAAGTTAGTGCGCGAATTGTGAATACAACATCCGACGTGGTGTCTAGTGAACAGCAAGCAAGTGTGCAGCCCGGAAGCATTATTTCAATTCGATCGTGGCTAGATTAGATAGTGCAAGACAGTGTTTACGTGAACATTCAACAAAGGCTTGACATTCAAAATGTATTGCGATTAGTGTAATAATAACCTAGGAACTTTAAATAACAACATTCAAAATAGGTAAATGTGTGAATAAGTAAAATCAATGAATCTAAAGTGTGATGGCAAATCATAATTTAGGAATTAAAACCAGGAAAATTGATCAGTGAGTTTTATTTACAACACATAATCATATTCAATATTAGGGTGCATTTCCACTGACGCGAAGCGAAGTAGTGATAGGTATGTACCTACCTATCAATTTTTTTATTACGTCTCTAAATAAATTGCGTAGGCATTACGAAACCGTAGATATTGAATTCCAATTTCTATCCTTTTCTAAATTTCTAGTTTAACGCGGATGATTCGCCTCGGTTCGTTGGAAAAGTCCCCCGCTATTACACTAATGAAAATACCTACACTTATTTACCTACCTATGTGGCTAGATTTTATTTCTCCCAGCGCGTAGTACCTATTAACATGACGTAACATCGTACATACTCACGAGTGATAATTTTTGGTAACGTAGGTTTAGTGTAATCTAACCTTTATGTGTGTGAACGTTGAATGAACGCGCGCGCCCATTGTTCGTACTCGTATGAATGAAATGAGTAAAGAAAGAGAGAGAGGCAGTGAGTGAAGACAGGATGGTTGTAAAAATAATATCTTTTTTTTGTTAGGAAAAGTAAAAACAAAAACTAGCCTGAATTTTTTTTTAAAAACACTTGGGTTGTATTTGTATGATTTTATTAGATGCGTTGGTAAAGTATGATCAGTATAAAAAATAACACCTTATATTGAGTCCCGCTAACGGTCACGTGACCCCGCGTGACGTACATTCACAGTGTCCGCTCACTAGAAAACGGATATAAACATACTTAAATACATTTTTTTTTGTAAATACAAACTTATTATACATATTAACACCCAGACCCATCACAGAAATTAAAATTGAACCAAATTCAAACTTGATGCGATTGTGTCGTTTTATTGCGAATTACCTTCCAGCTCCATTATTAGACCCTGATTACTATAAAGAATTAAAGTACTCATCAATACAAAACGAACGAGCCCAAACTCGATGGATTTAAGTCGTTTTATTATAGAGTTCCTATGGCCACCTTCCATCTCCATCATCAGACCAGCTCCATGTCATCATAATATTGCATGGTCATCCAAATCACATGTGTTTGCGAAATTTCAGCTTAATCGGTTGCCTGGAAGTGGGTCTTAATTCAGCTTGCAAGATTCCACCCATACAAATATGAGCCAGTCACTGTAATATGACGTCACGCGCATAAAGCCGGGTTGACACGATAAGAGTCAGTTCGGACCGAGTGGACTCGGATTACTACTCGGACGCTACTCGTATCGTGTAAACATGTAATCCGAGCGCACTCGTACGAATGTACTATGACAGAGCGGACTAGGACGCTGCTCTATTTTTTCTATCACTCGGATCTGAGCTCGGACAATTTTAATTAAAAATAATGGCGGCGTCAAGGAAAAAGTGGTCGGAATGTGATACTGTCAGGTTCGTGGAACTGTATGAAGAAGAAGAAGTGCTGTGGAACGTGAGACTTAAAGAGTATAAAATCAAAGATGCCCGAAATGCCGCTATTGAGCGCATTATATTGTTCAATTCTTTTATTAGTGGTAGCGCATTTTCTTACATAACTTTTCAATTCCTATCATTGAAGGTCCGAAAATATTTCTCATACAATTTGATAACATAATGATCATTCTTCATAAAAAATTTAAAACCTACATATTTAAAAACATAATCATTGATATTCATAATATCACTAATCATACACTTAGTTTTTACTAATATTTGTTTTCATATATTTTTCTATACTAATGATCAAAACTCATAATCATTCGAATAAATAACTATAATATTCATAAATGTAATGTATCCTAATATTTGTTTTCATAAATTTATTACTCATAAGTGTATTTATCCATATTATTGAAAATCATGATGTCTATATTCGTATTAAATCGTATTTTAACATTAAATTAATTTGAAATGGTCCAAAACAGGCAATATTTTGTGCCACAAAACTAACGTGACAGAAACGAATCGCTGCAAAACCGACTCCACGTAGTCTTGTCTGCCCTACCCCTAGAGTGTAATTTAAAAGCCGGAGGCGCGGAGGGAGCCCTCGCCCGCTGTAACGAGGCTGAGGCTGGTCGCCGAGGCGCCGAAGGCGCCGATGGCGATCCAAAAAGCCGAAGCTGCGGAAGCAAGCGTGGGTGCCTGAGCCTCGTTACGCAAGGGCGGAAGGGCTGCACATCCGGCAGCGCCGGAGACGAGGAGATATCAATGCATGCTGCATGCTCTGCATGCTTATCTACTCTATTAAATTATATATGATTTTTTTAAAGATACGAGTATGTCTGTTATAAAGTAAATTATTCTGAACAACAACATTATGAGTTGAAGTATGTTCTTAGTAACAACATTATTAATTAAAACAATATGATCAATGAATGTTATGAAAAAAAAAAGATCTGAAAATAAAAATTATGTATTTTAAATGGTTCTTAGTAGTAACAGTATTGATAAAAAAATTATGATTACTAACTGTTATGAGCTCCGATGGTAGTAATAAAAATGTATGAATAAAAAAAGTATGAAAAATAAAATTATGAAGAGAGATTATTATGAACACAAATCGGTAGTAAGACAAAGAATAGGATTTAAAATTTTATGTGAGCCAATATAGAACCTTTATTAGTATATCTGCAACAACTGTGATACCTTGCAACAGCAGATCAATCTGTTCCATGTTGAGCAGATCAGTGTTTTCCGAGAGTTGACACAAAATTGGTGCAAAATTGAATGAGCTTTGATAAGAGTACACTATGAACGTGTAAACCACTATTAGGAGTACACTCGTATGACGCTGACTCGTACGAGTGTACTCGGACGTGACTCGGTCCGAGCTGTCTCGTAACGTGTCAACCCGGCTTAAAATGGCGGGCCGGCCGCCGCCCGCACTTTTAAAATTCATTAACTTGGAAACTAATTGACGTATCGAAATAATTCTTTCACGTGTATTTTTTATTTTTAACAGTGAATACAGAAAGCTAAAAAACAAAATTAGTGAACATTCTTCATTGCAGAGGGATAGAGAAACCTCTTTCACTGGAAGAGTGGAGGCACCCCTCACCTAACCAAACCACATCAAGTTTCGGTTTGTTCCCGCCTTGGCTGTTTGTCAACGTCCAGGCTGTATAAAATACATAATACCAGTGTTGCCAGTCGGGTCTTGTCAGAAATTACCAGAAATATAAGAAAAAGTAACCTTTTTGAATAAAAAGTAACCTTCATACGGGGGGGGGGGGGGGGGGGGTTGCGGAGCGATTGTGTAAGGTTGTTCATGGAAATGAATACAATTTATTGATCATCTATCGTTTACCTAAATTTGAAATTTTGACCATTCCATGAAAGACCCGAAAAGTGACCGTTCGTATAAAAACGTTTCATGGATTTGCGTTTTATTATCGAAAAACATCGCTAATACTATTTTTTTTTAACAAAATAAATCAAATTCATGTTTAAATGCAATTTATGACATTATTTTTAAATGTCACTATTAATATTTTTTACTGAATAACCTGTAAAAGTTAATTCTACAATTTCTGAAAAATCACCTAAAAGTAACCTTTTCATTAGTGTAACCTAAAAGTAACCAATGCAGTTCAAAAGTAACCTAAAAGGTTACAAAAGTAACCTTCTGGCAACACTGCATAATACTAAACGTCGTTGTTTTTTTTTTTGGCGGGCTTTTGAACGCACTAGGCGCGATTTTCGAAGCCAATTTTGTATTTTTCTCTTTTTGTGTTATAAATAGTTATCTATCTATTGGAAGTCGTTAAGTCAACTTAAAACTCGACTATGCCGGACGGGGACGGTAAGGACCCGCCCAGGGGCAAGGAAAAAAGGAAGGCACCAAATAGAGATCACACCTATACGAGTGCAGATGAAGATTTCTACAAACCGTACGTAAAACCAGGGTATAGAAGGCTATTCGCGGAGAACACGGTGAGTGGCGAGTTTTCTGTATTTGTGGAAAGCACGAAAGAGAATGAGAAGATCGGGAACAACAATCCCATCCTGACTACCAACCTTTTCAAAAATGAAATCAAGGGCATTACCAATCTTAAAAGAATTAACGCCAATAAAATATGTGTCACATTTTCCCAGTCTAGTAATGCCAATAACTTCCTGAAAAACGATCCCTTCCTAACCAAACACCAACTCAAGGCATACATCCCAGCCACAGCAGTAGAAACAGTCGGCGTGCTTCGCTTTGTACCCACTAGTATCAGCAATGAGGAACTTTTTAAGAAACTCTTGTCATCTTACGAGATCATAGGTGTACGTAGGTTCACCAAAAAAGACAACGGCGAAATAAAGCCCTTCCAGTCTGTGTCTATCACATTTTTATCAACTGTGTTACCCGAACATGTGTATCTAGACCTTTTTAGGTTCAGAGTATTCCCATACAACGCTCCATTGTTGCAATGCTTCAAGTGTTTCAAATTCAACCATGGTGCTAAAATTTGTAAATCTGTGCAAAAATGCTCAATATGTTCTGAAGAACATCATTTTTCTGAATGTACTTCAAATAAAATAGCCAAATGCATAAACTGTCAAGGAGCTCATCTTGCGATTTCACGGGACTGTCCTGTCAAAAAACAAAAAATGGAAGATAAAAAAAATAAATTAACTTACGCTAATATGGTCTCCAGCAGTGCTGCGGCTACTAAGAGTAGCCCAGTTATCAAAAACTACATAAGCGAGTTTCCTCTACTGGCTGCTCCTAAAACTAACTTAAAATCTATTGCATCAAGGAAGCCACAAGCTAGCTCGGTTTCAACAGCGACCTCTTCCACTTCAACTAACTCGATGGAAGTTAAAGAAAAAGAACCACTTACCAATGAACAATTAATAGATGAAATATTAAACAATGATTTTATTCGCAAGGGCCTTGTAGGCGCCCTTGTCGCTATTGGCAACGAAACGAGGGCAGTTAATAGTTCTATTATACAGGAAATTCTTATAAAAAGTTTCAAAGGGCTTTAAATGGATAAAAGTTTCATAAGAATTTCTCAATTTAACGTCGAAGGTGTTATTAACAAAAAGCCATTACTCATAAAATTTTTGATTGATAATGATATTGATATATGTTTGTTAAACGAAACATGGTTGAAAGAAAACAGTTCTTTTCGTATTCATGATTACAATCTAGTCAGTAAAATAGGTAAAGAAAAAGAAGGCCGGGGTGGAGTCGCCATCCTAGTCAAAGATACTTTGAAATATTCAGTAATAGAGCTTCCCTTTTATGATTTTCTACAACCTGTAGCTATTAATTTGCGAACTGGCATAGGTAATTTAAGTATTCTATGTATATATTGTCCACCACCTAAAGAAAATAGATTAAGATTCAATGGTAGCAAACTGAAACAGATTATTAACTTACTACCTAAGCCACTTTTGCTATCAGGTGATATTAATGCTCACCACATCGCATTCGGCTGTGCTACTAGTAACGGTCGAGGTAATGAAGTTTACAATATATTTGACGAGAGCGACCTCTGTATCCTCAACTCAGGGGCGCCAACCACTGTTGGTAGATCTGTTCATAATCCTTCGGCTATTGATGTAACATGTGTCAGCCCTTCAGTAGCTCCATTATGTGATTGGAAAGTTTATGATGATCCAATGGGAAGTTATCACTATCCCACTATAACAGATATTCAGACTTCTGTTGATAAATATCAGATAGGTGAACCAGTACACAAATTTATTTACAATAAAGCTGATTGGTTTAAATTTCATACTGAAACAGAAAACATGGTAGTTAATATTAATTTAGATAATACAGATCCATTAAGAATTTATGACGATTTCTATAATAATTTGATTAATATTAGAGACAAATGTGTACCTAAACTAGTCAAAACCTCTCCCAATTTAATGAAAAAGCCTGTACCTTGGTGGGATGATGAGTGTAATAGTGCAGTTAAAAAAAGTAAAGATGCTTTAAATTTTTATAGACGTAATCCAAGCATTGACAACTACATTGCGTATAAAAAATTAGATGCTGCTAAAAAACTAACTCTTAAGGAAAAAAAGAAAACAGGTTGGAAATCTTTATGTGAATCTTTTAATCGATATACTCCTGTTAGTACAGTATGGAACTATATGAAGAGGTTTAAGCGTGTTTCAATTCCTAAACTGCCGAAGAATGATGAATGGATTCCCTCTTTTTTTGAGAAATATTCCCCTGTATCTCCTCCTGAAAAAGAAGTAAATAATTCATTATTGCAAGCATATTTCTGTCAAATTGGTGACGAAAAAGCAGCTTTTTTATCTCAACATTTTTCTTGGGAAGAGTTTATGACTGCCTTGAAGTCTCGTAGGAACACTACACCTGGTTTAGACAATATTCCTTATGAACTTATTCGTCGCCTACATAGTAATGCCAAAAAACTTTTACTGTACATTTTTAATTTACTATGGCAAACACAGGTCATCCCAGACTCATGGAAGACTCAATGTGTCATCCC
Organism: Ostrinia nubilalis; assembly: GCF_963855985.1. Lineage (NCBI taxonomy): Eukaryota > Metazoa > Arthropoda > Insecta > Lepidoptera > Crambidae > Ostrinia > Ostrinia nubilalis. The sequence goes on from NC_087103.1 coordinate 13,808,721, forward strand.
TATACTTAAACCAGATAAGCCTCCTGATGACTGTAACTCTTATCGACCAATTTCTCTGTCCTCATGTATAGGTAAAGTATTTGAGTGCATGTTAAAGACAAGATTAGATTATTATGTCGAATCAAATAATATCTTACCAAATGAACAATTCGGATTTAGAAAAGGCCGAAGTGCAGCAGAAAGTTTTACAGCATTGGTCTCAGACCTTAGGAATTCTCTTGACGGTCACTCTGCTACAGCTTGTGTCTTCCTTGATGTACAGGGCGCGTTCGATAACGTGGTCCCCTCAATTTTAATAGCCATCTTATGTGATATTGGAGTACCCGGGGTAGTCTGTAAATGGATTTTCAATTTTTTGTATAAAAGAATAATGTATATAAAATTTAATAACATTTTTCATGGACCCGGATATGTATATAAAGGCACAATGCAGGGCGCTACGATCTCGCCATTATTGTACAATTTATACACTAGTCAAATTAATAAGTATTTAACACAAAGGGATATAAAATTTTTACAATTTGCTGATGATTTATTAATTTATACTGTAAATAAAAATGTAAATACTGCTGTGCATAGTTTAAACCTAGCTTTAGTTGAAATTCATAATTTTTATTCTGGTAAATTAAAACTTGATATTAGTCCCAATAAGAGCGGCGTTATGTTATTCTCGAAAAAATATAATGAATGTAATTCTAATATTTATTATAATAATAATCCTCTTCCATGGATTCAGGAAAAAAAGTTTTTAGGAGTGTGTCTAGATAAAAAACTCACATTTGAAAGTCATATCAAGCTTCTCATTCGCAACTCTTCTAAGGCTTTAAACTTATTACGCTCACTAGCCGGTGTAACTTGGGGCTCTGATCCTAAGATTTTATCAATGTTATACAAGAGTTTAGTGCGTAGTCATTTTGACTATAGTACTTTAGCATATATGAATTGTAGCCCAACCCTATTAAAGAAATTAGATGTTATTCAGAATAAAGCACTTAGAATAATAACAGGAGCTATGTGTTCAACACCTATCAATGCTATGCAATGTGAAACATGCATTCCTCCTTTAGTACTGAGACGTATTCAACTAGCAGCAAATTTTTGTCTCAAACTAATAACTTCAACTAACAAACCAGTACTAGATAGAATCATGCCACCCTTATCTTCCCAAATATGCTCTACTCCTCCTCCTCCAATTACAGGTAATGAGTTAATATCTGGACGCACTCCGGGCTTACTAAGAATTGCATTGTATATTGATTCTCTCACTGTAAATATGTATAAAGATAAGCCATGGCCCATGTACAAAGTTAATTATGAAGATCTTGTTGTAAATAATTTCACCATTTTAAGGGAAAAGATCCACCATTTTAACCATTTTAATAAATTTCTAAATAAGTCTTATTATTCGGCATGTGACGATGCACAGCATCTGGTGAGAGAGATGCGTCAACTTCCGGTGTAGTTTTATACCATTTTATACCTTAAATGACGTCATTTCCGCAATTATTTAATAGGAACTGATTTGACTTACTTCCGTTTGCCGCCATTTTAGTCACCTGGGGGCGAGCTTGCTCGGAGTTCTTCATAGCGTCTTTAACTTCCAAACTAGCAACATCGTAAGCAGAAACTCTGCTCAGATTTTTACTGAAATAATTTATTTCTCAACGTTCTTATACTAAGTTTAAAATTAAAAAGTGTAATTGACCGCGCGTGTGTGACCGCGAACGACATGTACGTGATGGTGGTTGGCGCCAAAGGGGACGAGTGTCTTCCGGACGACGAGCAGGTGGACCCAGAGCGTCGGATACCGGAGAAACTCGGACCCCGGCGAGATTCAAAACGGATGAAACGAGGTACGTGGGATTCTGATAGTTTTAACATTATTTTCGATCAAATGAGCATTCTCGCGAATCTCTATATTGTATTAATAGATTGAATAACGTACCCACAACCATCTTATACAATTCTAACGGCGGCCCCGTCAGCCCCAATCGCAAACATTACCTACCTACAAATGCTTTACCACATCAACAAAGCAATTTAAACTACAACTATTAGTAGACTGGGCAGTCAACCCCAACACTGAGCCAGCTTACAGCTTGAATTATTAAATTCTAATGTTTTTTTGCAAATCAAGAAGCTTAATAAGTATGACAAAATGTGCTAAGTGCATCGAACATGTATACTTCTATTTTGCAACAACATATAAATTGTAATGTGGCATGCAATAAACGTTTTTGAATTTGAATTTGAACATGTCACGAGCGTATCCTGGCTAAAATGCCTAATAAGCATTGTGCGAGGAGCACCCTCCCAGTGCTGGATTTTTGTTCGGCAAAATCACCCTGTGCTCGTACTGGTGATATCTAAAAAATAATCCGACCTTGGTTCTCTAGCCGGTCACTTCAAGCAAAATCAAAACATAATAATATCTTTATTTGCTTAGACTGCTTAAATTAGTTCTTACAAATCGTCAAATACTAATAAGTAAGTAACCTTTACCTACACATCTTATTATCTTTAAAGCAAATACATAAGCCTCAAAATAACTCCCTTCGATTTAGAACAAAAAGCCAAGGATTCCAAATCAGTCCCTTCAGGTCCCCTTGACGACCAATAAGTCAAATGACCATCCACTTAGCAAATTCTATGGAAGCTGCCTTTGAGCGTACCTATCTTGGGCATTGGCAGGCGTCATCATTCTGCGGAGGTCAACCTGTTACCTGACAATGGTTCCAGGGATGCGTCTGCCATTCACTTCCAAGCCGGTGCTTGCCCCTGCACCTGCAACGCCGTGATTTATTCAGCGTCTTAACACTCTTGACTGTCTAGCGCTGACCAAATAAGAATAGCAAAGTCAAGTGACTTTCCACTCAGCAAATTCTACGGAGGCTGCCTTTGAGCGTATCTTAGGCAGTGGCAGGCGTCATCAGACTGCGGAGGTCAACCTGTTACCTGACAATGGTTCCAGGGATGCGTCTGCCATTCACCTCCAAGCCGGTGCTTGTCCCTTCAACGCCGTGCTTTATTCAGCGTTTTAACACTCTTGACTGTCTAACGCTGACCAAATAAACCGAAATCCTGTTAAAACAGGTGCTGAAATTACCATATAAGTACCGCTCAGCACGAGCCTGCTCCTCACAATATTCCTTCGCAAGAAGGACAGACCAAACAACCTATTCTATTAAACGTCCTAATCAGTAGATACAATTATGAAAGTATTGATCCGATCTGAAGTAGTTGAATGCTAAATTCTAAATCTGGATGCAGATACCGATCACAGAGACACCGCCGGCCTCTCCGCATGTCTTGTCAAGGTACCCTAAAATTATCAATCTCTCGTTCTCTACTGCATACCGAAAAACATTGATACAATCACAAACTACTTACTAAACCTCGTCACCTTTGACAAACCAGACGAGACAGCAACTACTAGAACGGAAGGTTAGTGTGTAACATTTTATCTTCTGGAACACTTTAAACCTTGTCAATTACGTGAACTCAGGTTCAACAAGTCGTCATCTCTAAGGGTTTTGTCGGTAAATACGAAATCTATACGACTCAACAAGTGCCTATAATGGTTAGCTTAATCTCCAGTGAGGGCTCATCACAACTCGACCCCACACAACCGATCCAATACACAAGACTCCAGCCCAGCATCTCTTAACAACCATCTGGATGTCTACAAAATATCAGACGTCATAATCAGCGATGGGGGATTTCTCATTCTTTCATTCATTTCATGTGCGTTCACTAATTTTGCTATCGGACAATCAAAGCATAGCCTATACTTGAAACTAAGGGAGGAAGGGGCACATTCAGAACCTCTATTGGAACTGTCTCTCTAACTTTTCAACTTGAAAAACATCACCTCCTTCCGGTTCAGTCGGGTAAAAATAGCTCTGACAACGCAAAATATTATCTCCCAGATCGATTCAATCAATTTTATCTGATGATCTAGGTCGATTTACGGGGAAAACAACCTACTTAGTGGCATCTCCTGGGTTCAGATCCAAAGGTAAATATTCCAAAAGTTCGGGAAACTGGATATCCAGAGACCCCACAGAGATTCACCAGCAGCCTTTGCAACGACTTCAACCAGGGTGGCTATGGTGGTAAACTAGGCTAAATCTTTGCTGTCCCGTTTCTCACCACGGCAAAAGGTACCTGCTTAGCACCTCGAAGTGACCTTTTTGGCTTTTCTTAGCAGGGCTTGAGGCCGACCCTCAAAATACAGAATCTCCACCATGTTCTTACCACATGGTGACACGTCAGGATCAGGTAACATGTAATTTTTTAGTATGTTGAGTTGGGGGTAATAAGGTATCGTTCCTAAAACATACCTGGCAAAATTCCACTTTAAAAACTTATAAAATAACCTGGCCTTGGTGGTTAAACTAATGGCCTAAGGAAAACAGTCGTAGCTATATACTTACCTCTTGAAGCTCGACAGCAAGATTTATCTGCTAGACTAAATTGTTTATCTACTCTTCTACTACCTTTATGCCCTGTGGGTCTCAACAAAATTCACTTTAAAATCGCAAACCAGTCGAAGGATGGTCGATTAGCCTTCTTTTTTCTATATGAAGTTATAACGTATCCAATTTTCGATTCGATCAAAAAGTGCTACTTATCTAGGGGGCTGGTATTACTAATCTAAAACTATATTAAAGATAACTTTAATTTTCTTACTAAGCATAAAAGCTTAACCAATTTCACTTCCTGATAAAGGCCTTAAACCCAACAGTAGGTATCTAAAATGTGACCTTTACGAGGCTTCTCGCAGACTAGCTTATGTATATTTTTCTCCTACCATCTACATCAGCTGCTGACATGACAAAACATAGTCTCACCTGAATAATTTCAAGATTAAGTTAATAAACCTTGACCTACGAGTAAGTTCGACACCGTTACGGCATCATACAAACAACTGGGAAAAATGACAGCAAATCCCAAAAAACAACATAGGTATGCCCTTGCTACGGTTGCGTAAGTTACTGGAATCAGGCGAGCAGCGGAATATAATAACACATTATTTATTTATTTTTCAACACCAAGTAATACTAGTAATCTACATGAATAAAAACAGTATAAAGGTTGTTGGATTTAAAACCTCTCCTGGCATTGTTGACTTCGTTGTGGCATCTTTAATTTGGGTTGATATTTAGCCATAGATGAAATTATTTGATGAGATATTGGCGTAGGCAGAACAATAATAGCAATATGATAAGGCAGACACTTTTAAAACTGATCTACGACCGATACACCAAATAACATATTATTTAATTAATAACTTTCAATCAACAGATCTAAAGCATGTTGGATACTCTTCAATCACATCGTACGCCTGTATTATAAACTTATGTTGACGACTCGCATGAATCTTACTGCCATGCGGGCAAATTATATCAATACACACTCAATCTGCATTTTAATGAGGAAAGAATTTCTGAATTCAGTTCAGTAGCTTTCCAGTTTATTCATTTCAAACATACAAAAGTACAAGCCCTCCTACTTTGTGATATTAGTGCTGCTCTCACTGGGCATTTAGAACAAAACATGTTAATACCCTGAAATTAATCATGTTCTAATCTAGTTCTGTTACAGAAACTCGAAAACTTTCATCACATAGCGCCATTGGTAAGTAGTCACCAGGAGCTAATAAACAAGTCTCTCACCAGATGCTGTGCATCGTCACATGCCGAATAATAGTACAAGTTTTACAAAACAATAAAACTTGTATTATTGAGCAGAGACGATGCACAGCATCCCAAGAAGGCCTCCTGGTGAGCTCTCTATGAAGAACTCCGAGCAAGCTCGCCCCCAGGTGACTAAAATGGCGGCAAACGGAAGTAAGTCAAATCAGTTCCTATTAAATAATTGCGGAAATGACGTCATTTAAGGTATAAAATGGTATAAAACTACACCGGAAGTTGACGCATCTCTCTCACCAGATGCTGTGCATCGTCTCTGCTCAATAATACAAGTTTTATTGTTTTGTAAAACTTGTACTATTATAAAGTGTACACAGATGGTTCAAAGAAAGAGAATAGTGTAACCTCTGCATTTTATGATCCACAACTTAAACTTACTCAAAGTCATAAAATTGAAAGCCACTGTAGTATCTTTACTGCAGAAAGTTATGCTATCCTCTTAGCACTTAAACATATCTGTACATGTAATCCACCATCTGACAATATTATTATTCTAACTGACTCTAAAAGCGTATTACTAGCTCTGGAAAATAACTCTTGTAAATATAATTTGAATTATATAATTTATGATATTAAGAAATTAATTAATAACATATATAGACTTACTGGTAAGACACTGCTCTTCCTTTGGGTACCATCACACCGTGGCATCAGGGGGAATGAAATTGTTGATCTGGCTGCAAGGGATGGCTTTGATGTTGACCATTCTACGTTGTTGAAGTTACCTCACACTGACTATCAAGCCGCAATCAATCAAGACCTGAAAAAGATTTGGCATGAGTACTGGACTATTACTAGTATGGAAAAGGGAAAATGGTATGCTAAGATCCAAGGAAGCCCGCCCGCCAAACCTTGGTACCATCGGAGGAATGAGAATATAGATAACAGGAAGTTCATAACCATAATAAATAGGCTGAGATTTGGCCATTGCCACGCTCCCACTCACCTGAAGAGGCTTAATTTGATTCCGAGCGCTGAATGTACATATTGCAATGAAGAGCTTGCCGATATGGAGCACATAATCCTGAAATGTAGAAGTTTTGGAATCCAGAGACTGGTCATGATCGATGACCTTCAATCTATTTGTGAACGTGTACCACAGTCGTTGGACGAACTCCTCAAGGATCCGAAACTTTTCAAACCCATATATACTTTCGTGGTTTCAACTCTGGGAACTATTTGAGAAATTGAGAAGAGTAAAAACTAAGTAAATATCAGTGAATCACAGTGAATCAGTGAAGTGAAGTGTCAAACACAGTTGTCATGTGTCAAATTCAAACAAAAGTTCAACGGACTTCAAAGACTGGCTTAAAAGGGCATGCACCCAGAGCCGTGAAAAACTATATTAAAAAAAAAAAAAAACTAAACGTCGTTGACAATTTCAAAAAATACAAGAACAGCTGACTGCTGTCAAAGTCAAATTCGCGTGGTACGAAAAATGTAAACAATGCATTTTTTGTGAAATACGCTATCATAATTCAGAATTAAGTTACAAATTAATGAAAAACATAAACCGAGACATTATAATAATCTGTAATTTATATATCATTCAATCTACTCCACTCCAAATATGGCAGAATTGGTAAGTAAGATTTCCAATGTTACTCCAGCATTTCTTGTGGTGTTCTTTTAGGAATAAGTTTAATTTTGTGTTTTGTTCGTTCCTTGTAAAGTACCTAAATAGATCTTAGTTTACTATACACAAAATCATCGATTTGTTAAAATTAAACTCGAACTTAATAATTTCCAAACCTAACCTCAAAATCATACCTCGGCAAATGATGTTAACGTAGCTTTCAACAAAATGGTTAACAATTTCAGAGACAACCAGAAGATCAAGAGCTAGGAGCCGAATTCGTGGTAGACAGCACTGCTCCTGTAGAAGAGATTCTACAGAACTTGATTGAAAGGGAGCATTACAGTAAAGCGTATAAGTTCTACCGTTACCTATTGGTTCAGAGGCGGCACACAGCGAACGCCTGCTGGAACCTGCACTACACTCTCCCTGGACATCCCCTCAAAGTTTTCGCGGACGGCTGGGATGGGGACATTGAACTTGACTATTTCGAACCCTTCCCATACAGAAGCACAATGCCCAAAATCATAACTCCAATGCGGAACATGAACAAAACTGACCCTGTGACTGATTATATGAAAATGAAGAATGATTGGAAGCATGAAATTGCTATAATCAAAAAGCAGAGCGGCAGTAAGTATGATTTTATATTTTCTTTATTACTGTTCATTGCCATATGAGATAACTTTGTTTAATTTTGCATTTTAGCTTAATTAATAAAACTAAGTTATGAAGTTTTAATATAATAAAAAAAACTGATATTGTTTATTACAGGAAAAGTTGTACGCAAGCTAAACAATGATGTGATGCAAGTATCAAAGTTCTTAATCGACTTGGCAGCGACTATGGAAAAGGACCCTGACCCCAACTTTGACTCTACGTTCAACTGGTACTATGCAGGAAGCGGAAACTTACAGCTGGTCTGCATCAACTGGGTCGATTACCTGCTCCATAGTGAATTTAGTGTGGTGTGTGAGTATCATTTAAAATTTTCTTCAACATTTTGTTAGATGAAAAGCCACACATGGGATCAACTGCATACTGAACACACACTTTCATGTTTCAGATTTAACTAGATTTCACAGAGACAGTACTGTGAGCATTGAAAATGAGCATACTTCAAGTTTCGACTGTAAAGCTGGAAATATTCTAGAAACAATTTGTTCCTCTCAGAATATAGTAGCTCTAAGAACGAAACGATCAATTATTATGTTGAAGATCATTGAAACGGATGATAACATTAATTTCGAACTACTGAAAAAGTTTGACTCGGACGTGCCATTCACGAGTATCAGATTCGACAAGCACCACACGAATATACTTTACGTCACAACACTGGACGGTAATTTGAAAATAGTGAATGTGGATAGAGTAACGGCGAGGAGCGTCAAACTGGTTCGACAGAGCAAGTCCGACGTGAACAATTGGAACTGCGTGATCGGTGGGGAGCGTGCGACGTACGCTCACATCGAGAGGCGGTCGATAACATTTTACGACAAACGGACCCACGACGCAGTTTTTAAGTGGTCGGGCTTGCGGCAGATTATAGACGAGGTGCGGTGTAACGATATCACGGCGGCGACCCTGGTCGAAGGCAGCCCGGCTCTGTACTTTGCGACGGATCACCATTTGTTTCTGTTCGACGCGCGTAACTCTGGTGCTAAACGGCCGTTGCTGCGCTGGACGCACGGGCTCAAGTGCGCGCCGACGTATCTCGCCGTCGCTAGCGCAGAAGACAACAGGTAATGTGTTTTAACTTGTTTTCTATTGAAGCTTTTGAGTTCCTTAATTATTTATTTAAAGTAAACCTAAGATTAAAACAAACAAGTATATAATACAGCATAAGCGGAACTGTGGAAGTGTCACACTGAAATGGACGATGAAATGATGCCCATGGGCGCCATTTCGCTTCGATCACAATCTGGCTGAACTACTACTGCTTGTACTTATCTCACTTCGTTTATGAACAATCCAAGAATTAAAGACAAAGTCTACGGCATTACTTTTCAAATTCGCGATGTTGCCTAAAGCCTGGTCCGTGAGCACGTAGAATTTTGTCCAATGACCCCAAGCTACCCATCCTTATCGCTCGCGCGTAATTATGTTGCTGTCGCGCTCGCACAATCACTGCGGGCGCCCGTCGCACAGTAGCGACAGAAATATAATTTCGCACGAGCGATAAGGATGAGTAGCTTGGGGCCATTGGACAAAATTCTACGTGCTCACGGACCAGGCTTTAGTTTATTCCATTCTAGGAGGATTACTTCTGGGAGTGGGTGGTCTATAGCAATGTAAGCCCTGTGGCCACGTGGTCCTACTGCCCCTGTCCTACCGATCGGACCACATGAACTTTTTTATCTTCGTTTTTTTTAATCTAAGATTTCAACTTTATTCACAGTATTTTTTGCAGGGAGGTGGTGGTAGTCACGAGCCAGTGGTGCGAGGACGCGTGCGTGGTGAGCAACTACTCCGATTGCGTGCAGCGCGCCGGGGCCGCGCCCGGCGTGTGCCTGCCGTACCACCCGCCCAACTTGCTGCAGGTCAGTGCCCAGGGCTAATGAGGGCTATCGTTTTTATACTTAACAGTTGGCACCCCTGGCGATTGACAGGACCTTACTCTACAGTGGCGCCATCTTGATGAGTGCAAATGCGATAGTCCTCCTACCACTTTAACGCTCACAAGTTGGCGCCACTGTCTTCGCTACTAGCAAGTGACAGGACCTTACTCTACAGTGGCGCTAACTGGTGAGCGCTAAAACGATAGCCCTCATTGAGGCGACGCGATAGTAGCCAACGCTAGCTGGATGCAGGCCTCTACCAATCGGTCAATCAGTTAGTGTTGCCGAACTATCGATAGTTTTCACCTGAAAAAGCCTTATCTATCGATTGGCCTATCGATAGTATCGATACTGTCGAATGTCGATACTATCGATAGCTCAAAACGAGGCAATACTATTGAATATGTGCAATACTATCGAAACTATCGATAGTATTGTTGCTCGTAAAGAGATCGAGAGTATCGATAGCTTTTTATTCAAAAGCGACAATACTATCGATAGTATCGATAGTTTATTCTTCACGAGCAACAATACTATTTTTTTTTTTTAATTTTTTTTTATGTGATAGGAGGCAAACGAGCAGACGGATCACCTGATGGATCGATAGTATCGATGGTATTGCACATATTCAATAGTATTGCCTCGTTTTGAGCTATCGATAGTATCGACAGTATCGATAGGCCAATCTTGGCCTATATTGGCGATATGATAGTCTTGCGATAGTTTGGCTATCGATAGACTATCGACAGTTGACTATCGATCGGCAACACTACAATCAGTGGAGGAGGCCAATATTCAGCAGTGGACGTCCTATGGCTGTAATGATGATGTGAAATGAATAGCCCACCGGTATCGGAAAAGAACTGCTGCTGATTCGAAAATTGAACGACGATCTTCGTTGACCGCTGGACTATTGTGGCGAACTCATACCTAATACTATATTAGTTTACTTGGATGGGATAACAGGAACAGGGAAGATAAAAAATAATATACAATCAATTGTTCGTTTGCCCCCTTAATTAATTGTTGTACCTCCTCTACACTATTCGCGAAGTTAATCGAAGAAGATATATGGGCAACGCTTCACTTCGAGCAACCTCGCCTCGCCTTCTGAAAATTGACAGTAGCGCCCGAGTCAACGGGCTCGAAGTGTTCCGAAGTTAAACAAGAAGCGTCTGCTCTGACTACACTCATTTGTACTTTGTCGAAGCGAGTTATGTAGTTGAGGTATATCATTTAAATATTCCAGGTGTTACACGAGGCGCGCCTACGCATGTTATGCTGTTCCCTCGCCAGTCCCATCGAGCGGCGCCTGTCCGCAGCCACCACCGGCCTCTTAGCTCTCCCTCACGCGGCCAACACTCTCCTGCTCACTCACAACTCACTCGGAGACATCGCTTATCGAACCATCCACCCGGACTACATGGAATCCTTCATGGATGACGACAGCGCGCAGAAGTTGCACGAGTGGAGCCGCCCCTGTGAGGCCGAGAGGAAACCGATCGAGGTGTCCAGGGTCACGAATATAGCGAATCTGTGGAAGAAGTTGAAGAAGATACCGGAGGACTTCAGCTTGGTGCCGACGGATGAGCCGATGCAGTTTGATGATGAAAAGGTAAAAAGGATTATGTTATGGAATGACGTTCAAAACTAGATTCAATCACACTCAAATACATAATAATAAATATAAATCACTGACTTGAATCTATCTTGTGTGTCCTTTTGTAAAAAAGATTTTTTTTTATAAAAACTGCTAATAAATGCACATTTAACAATCCAATCAAGGTAATTACAAATAAGAACAAGGAATCTTTGACTAAAGCATATAGTTGCTCAATAACTGGTTGGCATTTCGCGAAGTTGGCATTCTGAGCTGAGAGATTTTCAAGATTTTTAGTTTTCATAGTATAAAAAATATATTTTGCGTCTATTCTAGGTATATGAAGCGTTCATGAACGAGGAGATAATGCCAGAGCTACTAGACGCGTGGAACATTGGCGGCACATCAGCTGGCCCGCGGCAAGATGACGACTCGCTGGCGCTCCATCTGCACTTCGACGACAGCGACGAAGGCTAAGCCACGCCCCCTGCAGGTGGAGTAGGCGGAGCGGGATAAGGACACGCTCACTTATTAACAGAAGCTGACTGGAATCTAAAAATAGCTAAATGCACCGATGTCTGAATAGATCCGACCGGCATGGAGTCAAGGTATAATCGACACCTTATCGAAAGTCGTAGTTGAGCGAATGAAAGAAGAATACAACAGAAGGAATTATTATGAATTAAAGCTCAACGTAAGTTACTTTTATCTTCGCTCAGGTGATATAATGCTGAAAGGTAAAGTTTAATATTGATCTCAAATAAAACATCTATTTTAAATAAACAACTATATTTCCTATCTAAATGACTGTTAACAATCTCTCCCGCAAACGCACGTTCATACGCTCATGTACACGCTAAACATTAAATTATAAACATAACAAATGCTCTTCGATGCAAATTAACACTTTCCCATGATTGAGTAATAAAATATACTCCAATAATGGAAAAGTGGTTAAATTACTGTCGTCAATACATTACATACACGTATTACAATAATAAAACAAAACTCATATAGTAAAGTTATTAAGACAGAAAAAGGAAACGAGAAATTTATAAGTACTTGCGTAGTAAATTTACAGAATAGGAACTAAAGCATCTACATAATGAGGGTTTTCGCGAATGAAAAATCCGCCAGATGGCAATACGTAGACGCGAGGTCCGAAATCCAAATGCTGCATGATTGGTTATTTTTGACATGACATTGACAGATATGTCAAAATCCACCAATTACGCAGCAGTCAGACCCCACATCCACGTCCCGCCATTTAGCGGATCTTTCATTCGCGAAAACCCTCATTCGACCAACACCGGCAATCCACGTTAACAGAACTTGGCAATCTTGCAAACAAATAAGTACGACCAATATTGACACCGACAAGGATCAGTCGCGTCGGTGATCAATGAACTCCTAGCAATATTAAAATCAGGACACAGTTGGATTTCTCAATCACTAGTTTTTGACACGTTTTGTTTGCAAGATTGCAAAAATTGTACTGACTTTTTAGTTAGCCTACTTTGAATTGTTTGAATCTATAGCTGGGCCATTGTGCGAACAGAGCATTATAATAAAAGTGCTATAAGTAATAAGTGTACATTTTGACTTGAAAGAACATAAAATTAGAAACTAAATGTAAAACAAAAAGAAACAGATTTATAAAACCGTTTGGTTAAATATGTAAGTCAATAAAACAGTTCACGGTAGGTAATGTCTCAAACTTATACATACATCAAATACGCCATAACAAATAACACAATTTGTTAAATAATTTATTTGTATATTATACAGTACATATAGCTTTAGATGTTTGTGGCTTTATAGGTACTTCAACATACATCGCTAGATTCTAGGAAACTTCATAACTAGGATTGTGAACCGGACTAAAGTGATAATAATCACATTACCTAAGAGATTAAATGCATAAATTAATTGCAAAATATTAGATTGAGCAGTAATAAATATGATAGAACTGATTTGTCAAAAACATAACCTTCCTTCAGGCGAAGTCGGGTAATGAAACATGAAAGTAGATGATAGTAAACAATAGGTTCTTTGGTGGCCAAATAATCGCCCTTTCATACTTTTTGTAGAATATTATGAAACGAAATTGGATTCAGACGGTTTTTCACTGTCTCAGGATGCATGCGGCGGCCGGAAGAACAAAAAATATGATTACTCAATTGAAATTGCAAGAATTGAAATCGCAAAAATAAAATGTCCGTTTATAATGATATGATGTAAACAGCAGTGTTCTTTACCATATATTGTTGACATTGGAGGAGGTGAAGAAGTGATGATATGTACTCAATCAACCATTAACCTGTCTTACATTTTTTTAGTAATTAAGAGTCCTAGCAAATGTGTTCCAAAATTGCAAAAAAATTCTTACAGGCCCTGTAAGAAAGTGAATTGATTTGAATTGTTGAGTAGGAGAACCTAATCTGGGCTGTTGCAGCAATTAAGATTAAGTATTGCTGTCGATCTTAGCTAAGAAGATCCGATATTCCTGCTAGCATCTGGTGAAGGTACGCAGTCAGCTGGCAGTGAACGGTTGGTTAAGATGAGTCTTAAATATTGCTGAGGGTTCTGGCCTGGTCCTGCTGGAGCTGAGCCGCTGGACCTGCTTCCCGCTGCACACAGGGTCCTGGCAAAGATGACCTGATATTCCTGCTAGCCCCTGGTACGCTGACAGTTAAATGTTGGGTTAGATGAGTTAAGTATTGCTGAGGGTCCTGGCTTCTGCTAGCGCCTGGTAAAAGTCCTCAGCCAGCTGGATGTGAGCAGCTTGACCTGCTTAACGTTGCACACAGGGTTCTAACAAAGATATCAACAACAACAAAGATGCATCGCGTACGCATCTAGCTGACAGTTAAATGTTGAGTTAGATGAGTTAAGTATTGCTGAGGGTCCTGGCTCCCGCTAGCGCCTGGTAAAAGTCCTCAGCCAGATGGAGTTGAGCAGCTGGACCTGCTTAACGTTGCACACAGGGTTCTAACAAAAATATCAACAACAACAAAGATGCATCGCGTACGCATCTAGCTGACAGTTAAATGTTCGGTTAGAAGAGGCTTAAGTATTGCTGAGGGTCCTGGCTGCCGCTAGCGCCTGGTTAAAGTCCTCAGCCAGCTGGAGGTAAGCGACTGGGTTTATAGGTGAGACTTAAGTATTGCTGAGGGTCCTGCTAGCGCTTGATAAAGGTACGCATCTAAAGCCTAGTCCGTGAGTACGTAGAATTTTGTCCAATGACCCCAAGCTACGCATCCTTATCGCTCGCGCGTAATTATGTTGCTGTCGCGCTCGCACACTCACTGCGGGCGCCCGTCGCACAGTTGCGACGGACCAGGCTTTAGCTGACAATTATGTTCATAAATGAGTCTTAAGTATTGCTGAGGGTCCTGGCTCCCGCTAGCGCCTGGTGAAGGTCCTCAGCCAGCTGGAGGTAAGCGACTGGGTTTATAGGTGAGACTTAAGTATTGCTGAGGGTCCTGCTAGCGCTTTATAAAGGTACACCTCTACCCGACAGTTCGATGAGTTAAGTATTGCTGTGGGTCCTGGCCTAGTCCT
This sequence comes from Ostrinia nubilalis, assembly GCF_963855985.1. Lineage (NCBI taxonomy): Eukaryota > Metazoa > Arthropoda > Insecta > Lepidoptera > Crambidae > Ostrinia > Ostrinia nubilalis. The sequence continues at coordinate 13,823,733 of NC_087103.1, forward strand.
TCTAGCGCCTGGTGAAAGTCCTCAGCCAGCTGGAGGTAAGCGGCGGTTCAGCCTTGTTGCCGCGCTCGCGCTCCTCGAGCTGCTCAAGCAGCTTGCGCTGGTTGTCGCGGAAGGCCGCGATGGGGTCGTCGAACTGGCTGTAGTAGAGCAACACCTCGCGAACGTCTGCCACTTCTGACATCGCGATCGCTGGAAGTGATAAGTGGGTATGATTAGGCTCGAGGTTGGTAGCAGAAGTTTAAGGGATTGAGGTATGTAAAGCATTAGTGCGCCGTCACTTTTATGAAACTTTAGCAGCGCGACGATAATCTCATATTATCTTGCAAAATTATAAATAACTTGAAAAAATCGAACTGTTGTTGTTGGAAGAGCAGTCGCCCGGCAAGCGGAAGTTCGTCGTGGATTCAATTCCCGCCTTAGGCAGTTCGATTTTTTCAAGATATTTATAATTTTCAAATTAGTTTGAGATGCAACTCTTAACGCTAAAAATTTAATAACTCATATTATCTGACAGCGGATGCCTGCCTTCAATTTATAAATAAGGGTTCCTTGTCAGGACTACGGAACCCTAAAAACGTAGATGCTGCGCTGCTATCGCGCTTCTGACGACCTAATGTGAAAGTGGAGGGAACTTCGTGATTCCTTGGATAGAATTCATAAAAATTCATAAATTCATAAAATTCATTTATTTTTGCAAATAGGCTTTTAATCCTTCAAGCTCCGCGAATCTAGACACAATAGATAATCAATTGTTATGACATTAATTAATGCCGTCTGGGACTCAATCGGTTAAAAAGCACTTTTACACGTCCCAATATTAACCCTAACACTGCTTCGGGACAATAAATGGGCCAGTGCTGAGAAGAAGCAGCGCAAGAAACTCAGTCACTATTGTCAGCCTCCTTTTCAAGGGTTTAAAATAGAGTCTTTAAAATAGACCCTATACAGTGTCAGATAAGCCAGGTTATTGCCATTTTATTATTGTCATTTTATTATTGTTAAAAAAATATTTTTTATTCCAAAAATTTATTAAAAGCGACAAATAACGACCTGTTTTCATATTGGCAGTTCAAATGGCTAACGCAGTACTGAATAAAATAAAACTTACTTTGTAATAAGTTCGCGAGATCTAGTAGCGACGTGTCATCGTCGGCGCCTTTCCACTTCTTCAGTATTAAAGAGTTCTCCGGGTGGAACTTGGTCGCTCCTTTATTCCAATCGACTACAATAACCTAAAATAAAAATTGATATTAGTTTTCAAGCTGTAAAGTGCCTTGTTTTTACACAAATAGGACAAAATTTGCGCGCAACGTATCCATTGACAAGTCAGATGAAATCGGGCGACGAAGATTCTTCGTTTAGGTCGGTAGATTAGAACTAAAGGATATTAGGATAAAATATCTGCATACTAAGTTACTATAATATTTTTAGGCCAAGATTGGAGTAGAGGTGAAAATATAGGCCTACTTCAACAAAAAACATGATTGAATTGAGATAAAGTCAAGAATTAGGCGACTTATTTTAGCAGCTGCCTGAACAACGCAACAAAAGCGATCCAACCTTTGGACTAACCTTAGACAGATCCCGGTTGAGTCCCTCCAAGTTCTTGACATGTACTCCATCAATAAAGTGCGTGGAGTCGCGGAACAGGCGGTAGGAGATGAGCTTGTTCTCGGGGTCCAGTTTGTCGATGACGTAAATATCATCACTTTGTAGGAGGCTGCTACTGTTTGCAAGAACTGGTCTACCTGAGACGCTTTTTTAACTAACCTTAGACAGATCCCAGTCCCTCCAAGGTCTTGACGTGCACTCCATCAATAAATGACAGGCCAGATCATGAACGCGTAGTGGACCCCGCTACTTTTTGCAAGAACTGGTCTACTTGAGACGCTTTTTGAACTAACCTTAGACAGATCCCAGTCCTTCCAAGTTCTTGACGTGCACTCCATCAATAAATGACGGGCCAGATCATGAACGCATAGTTGGACGCGGCTACTGTTTACAAGAATTGGTCCACCTACGCTTTTTGAAGGTCGCGGGAAGAGCCTGGATGCGGGCAGCGCAGGACCGATCGTTATGGAAATCCTCGGGGGAGGCCTTTGGCCAGCAGTGGACGTCATTTGGCTGAAACGAACGAACGATTTTTGAACTAACCTTAGACAGATCCCGGTTGAGTCCCTCCAAGTTCTTGACATGCACGCCGTCTATAAAGTGCGTAGAATCGCGGAACAGGCGGTAGGAGATGAGCTTGTTCTCGGGGTCCAGCTTGTCGATGACGTAAAGATCACCACTTTGTAGGAGGCGGCTACTGTTTGCAAGAATGAGGGCTATCATTTTAGCGCTCACCAGTTAGCGCCACTGTAGAGTAAGGTCCTGTCACTTGCTAGTAGCGAAGACAGTGGCACCAACTGGTGAGCGCTAAAGTGGTAGGAGGACTATCGCATTTGCACTCATCAAGATGGCGCCACTGTAGAGTAAGGTCCTGTCAATCGCGAGGGGTGCCAACTGTTAAGTATTAAAACGATAGCCCTCATTGGTCTACCCTGGGATGCTGTTTGAACTAACCTTAGACAGATCCCAGTCCTTCCAAGTTCTTGACGTGCACTCCACCAATAAATGACGGGCCAGATCATGAACGCGGCTACTGTTTGCAAGAAATGGTCTACACCAGGACTCTTTGAACTAACCTTAGACAGATCCCGACTGAGTCCTTCCAAGTTCTTGACGTGCACTCCACCAATAAATGACGGGTCAGATCATGAACGCGTTGTTGGAGGCGGCTACTATTTGCAAGAATAGACAGTTTGACACCATACCCCAATAATTCGAAACCACAACTGTTTTAAAAAGACTCTTCATTCTGCTCTTAAAAACCTAATTTATTTTAAATTACCTGTACATTTCGATTTTTGTTCGAATTGTAATTGAAAAAAGTAGTTTAATTGGGTTGACAAAATAGTGACGTCACTTGCTTGTAGTGCCATACAAAATCTATGGGAGAGTTTCGTTTTGACAGTTTTAAAAAGTACGTCAATTGACTGTGGTGTCAACATGTCTATTGGTCCACCTACGCTTTTTGAAGGTCGCGGGAAGAGCCTGGATGCGGCGGGCAGCGCAGGACCGGTCGTTATGGAAATCCTCGGGGGAGGCCTTTGGCCAGCAGTGGACGTCATTTGGCTGAAACGAACGAACGCTTTTTGAACTAACCTTAGACAGATCCCGGTTGAGTCTCTCCAAGTTCTTGACGTGCACTCCACCAATAAATGACGGGTCAGATCATAAACGCGTTGTTGGACGCAGCTACTGTCTGCAGGAACTGGTCTACGCCGGGAGGTTGTTTGAACTAACCTTAGACAGATCCCGGTTGAGTCTCTCCAAGTTCTTGACGTGTACTCCATCAATAAATGACCATGAACGCGTAGTGGACCCCGCTACTTTTTGCAAGAATTGGTCTACCTGAGACGCTTTTTGAACTAACCTTAGACAGATCCCGGTTGAGTCCCTCCAAGTTCTTGACATGCACGCCGTCTATAAAGTGCGTGGAGTCGCGGAACAGGCGGTAGGAGATGAGTTTGTTCTTGGGGTCCATTTTATCGGTGACATGAAGATCAATCACGTGATATGCAGACCTTATAGGGGGCGGCTACTGTTTGCAAGAATTGGTCTACCCTGGGACGCTGTTTGAACTAACCTTAGACAGATCCCATTCCTTCCAAGTTCTTGACGTGCACTCCATCAATAAATGACGGGCCAGATCATGAACGCGGCTACTGTTTGCAAGAATTGGTCTACCTGGAACGCTGTGAACTAACCTTAGACAGATCCCAGTCCTTCCAAGTTCTTGACGTGCACTCCATCAAAAAATGACGGGTCAGATCATAAACGCGTTGTTGGAGGCGGCTACTGTTTGCAAGAATTGGTCCACCTACACTTTTTGAAGGTCGCGGGAAGAGCCTGGATGCGGGCAGCGCAGGACCGTTCGTTATAGAAATCCTCGGGGAAAGGCCTTTGGCCAGCAGTGGACGTCATTTGGCTGAAACGAACGAACGATTTTTGAACTAACCTTAGACAGATCCCGGTTGAGTCCCTCCAAGTTCTTGACATGCACTCCGTCAATAAAGTGCGTAGAATCGCGGAACAGGCGGTAGGAGATGAGCTTGTTCTCGGGGTCCAGCTTGTCGATGACGGGCCAGATCATGAACGCGTTCTCGGAAGTAAATATCACCACCTCATAGTTGGAGGCAGCTACTGTTTGCAGGAACTGGTCTACGCCGGGACGCTTTTTGAAGCTGGATGGGGAGAGAATGTCTTATAATTTAGGCATTATTTTGGGGAATAACAGTATTTCAAAGATTCCAATTTACTGAGACAAGGTAACACAGTAGTGAAATAGGGAGCCTGTCTACGGGAGCGGAGCGAGGTGGCAGAGTGGTCACTGCAGATGGCAGCAGAGCGGTTAGTTCTTCAGTGGACAGTGAGTTGCAAATTTCTTTGTATTACAAAATCGGGAAGCAGAGGTGCTTAGCGTCTAGAGAAACAGTTCGCAACTCCGTTCTACACTCATTCTCGCCTCGCTTCGCTACCTAACTCCGCGTCTTTGGACAGACAGTTTGGACGGACAGACAACTGCTCCGCATTACTACCTCGCTTCGCTACGCTCAGCTCCGGTAAAATTTTATCGATGATTTTAAGCGACAAATGGTCTTATCGCGGCGCTCATCGTAATGAGGGTTTTCGCGATTGAAAAATCCGCCGGATGGCAATACGTAGACGCGAGGTCCAACAAATGCTGCATGATTGGTTATTTTTGACATGACATGACAGATATGTCAAAATCCACCAATCACGCAGCAGTCAGACCCCACATCCACGTCCCGCCGTCTAGCGGATCTTTCATTCGCGAAAACCCTCATTATGACTGAACAGAGTGATGCGGCAGGTACAAAAGACACTTAACTTCAGTGATATTCTATTTATTGCGAAGATAATTTACAACCATGTGCACACACTTGAATGGTAGGAAAAAGAGACCATAGAGAGGGGCCATAGAGCATACAACGCTTCTGGGTTGCCAGATATCGTTATTACATTTTTACCATGCCTATTGTAGATTTTAAGAAAATCTGTATTACAGGTCACCAGGCCCACTCTGCGGAATCTATTTTATTAAATAATTAGAAGATTCCTAGAGGTACAGAGTGTTGGGTTCTAATTAAATAGACAGGCTAAACAAAAAATAAAATAAAAAATACCATAAAATACAATGATATGAGAGTGTGTGTCGTGTGTGTGTGAGCGTGTGTGTGGGTGTGTATGTAAATGAGTAATTGGTGTAAGGGCGTACTATTCCACGATATTGTCATAAAAAACACAAGAATGGGGCTTTTCAGATAGGCAAGATGGGTCTATTTCGGGGAGCTTAGTAATCTCTCAGTGTCTTCATAGTTGAGTGTATTAAGATATTTAAGTAAGGCTTTTTTAGCATTGGATTTGTGAAGAGTAACAGTAAAACTAATTTCATCAAGGCAGTTAATGTCACTTCGTAGATAATGATGAGCACATAATCATCGCTTACCGCCATCCAGTCTGGTAGGACCAGTCGGGGTGCACCAGCACATCAGTGAACTCGAGCACGAGCGTATAGGCTGGCTGGTAGGGCGCCGGCAGCACGTCCGGCAGCAGCTTCTCGCGGGACGGCTCCTTTATCATCTGCAACCCACGAGAACGGTTCACTTCAAGTTATAGAAAATGGGCGTTAATAAAGTTGCATTTGAGCGAAGCGGCTATGTGCTGCACGTCATTTATGCTAGTAACGACTAAAGGCTTCCACAGACCAAACGCGGGTCAGAAGCAGTGCGGGTCAGTTGCAGCGCGGCTGAGGCACACTGAAAGCGGCGCAGTTTAAAGCAGTTGCAACTCGAGCGGTTGTCAAAAATTTAATTATTCGAAAACCGCTTTTAACGCGCTGCTACCGCCCTGCGTCCGGTGTGTCATGCTAATATGGCCGTCATAGTATATCAACAGGCAGCGCGGGCCCGCGTTCGCGCCGCTTCTGTCCCGCACCCGCGCCGCCTCGTTTGTTGTTCGGCAGTTGCAGTGCGGCGCGGTTGGAGCGCGGACCCGCGTTCAAATTTGGTGTGACATACTTCTAAGAGTTTCTTATATTACAACGTGCGCGGGCCCGCATTCAAACTGCGCTGCTACTGCCCTGCGTTTGGTCTGTGGAGGCCTTAAAAATTAGAAGAATAATTTGACGCTTTGCGCCACGCCGCGTCTCTAAGGGCCGCCGCTAAAACTTGCGCGGGCGCACGGAGCGGGGCACCCGCGATGCTCCCGGCGTCTGACGCGGGTTTGCATCAGAGGCGGACACCTGACGCGTGCGACCGTCTATTAATGCACGGAAATCGACGCCCATATGTCCACCACTCGCCGCGCGTGTATGCAAATGATGGATTTCCACTTGTGGTAGTGGTGAACCGTGCGAATTTTAGAAGAGGCCCTAATAAAGTGCGGTCGGAATTCGGACCGGATTTATAGGTGTAATTACTCAACAAATACGGTCACAAGAAAGTGCATTACCTTCTCGTAGAACGTGAGCTCCTTCCACGTGCGTTTAAGGTACTGCAGCACAGTCGGCAGGTTGGAGAACTCGTCCTGCAGCGGCTGGCCGTCGTCGCCGCGCCTCGGGGCACCCATCTCCACCACCAGGCAGCCGCCCATCACTGTTAGGGAGACACCGAAGACTGCGAACCTGGAATTAACATGTTTTTCATTTGTTTCTTTTTATTTTTTTGTCAAAATGTCAACCAAGAGATCCAAGGCCAGATCCAAAACAAAAAATACTGTTATAAACACTCAATTTAATCTAAAGAACTGCATCATTGGATATTTATGGTGAAGTTTTCAGCAAATGAAGCCACGATAGCCGAATGGTGAAGGGGTCGGACTGGCCGACTCGTGATCCGGGGAACGCGGGTTCGGTCCCCGCCGCCGCTCGACTATTGTGGTGAGCTCACTCGTGACACAAGCATATTCAGCTTAGTACGAGGGGCTAACGGGAGTATTAGTAATTTGTGTAATAACAAATTACTAATAATCTTTTAAAAAAAAAAAAAAAAGAAGTACCTATTATGCTACTCGGGAACAAAACTGTTACCTTTAAAAAGTTTTGCTTCATAAGTTTTTTCTTATCAGAAACTTAATAGATATTCAAGGTGCTCTACAACAGAGGTTGCCTTCCTCCCAATTCCAAACTACACTGTGCTCAAAGAATAATAATTCTTACCATAATACCATAATAATGGTAGCTGATAAATTGCTGAAGGTGATTGAAGAACAATTGAAGGGTGGGTTGCTAGACTGATTGGTCTCTGTCAACCAATGGACTATGACCCCATTCTTAACATGTTTTCACAAAAAAATATTAAATTTAACACAGACGTAGGCGGAAGTAGGCAGGTAGTATCTAGCTGATGTTTGGACCAGAATTTGTTTGGTTGTACACAAAACTTTTAAATGCAAAATTAATTGTCGGCCGTTTGGTGTAGTGGTTCGAAACGGGCTACTATTCCGGAGGTAGCGGCTTCAATTCCCGCACAGTACAAACATTTGTGTGCATGAACATATTTGTTTGTATTGGACTGGGTGTTTTCTATGTATAATAAGTATGTATTTACAAAAAAAAGTATTTAAGTATGTTTATATCCATTTCTAGTACCCATAGTACAAGCTTTGCTTAGTTTGGGACTAGAAGCGCAGTGTAAAATGTACAAGGATATTTATTTATTTTAATTAAAAATTAGACAGCGTACCCAATCTTCATCCTTCTCCAACTTTTCTCATTTTCCTCCGTCTTCTCTTTGTTCTCTTTCTCGAACTGTTCCTGCTCCTTCTTAATTTCCTGTGCGTCAATGTCTTTGATAGGGCTTTGTGGAAAGAAGCGCCCTAATATGTCTACCTTCTCTGCTGCCTTGCCATCTTTATTTTTGTCACCTAGAAGTATTTTACAAACTACTGTTAAGATACTGTTATAAATTTTCAAATAAAGTTGTGATGATAACACAAAATTAAAAGCAATACTTTTATACAAGAAACTACTAAATACTGAAATAGGGAAGCATATCTGTGATCATTATTAGTAAGACAGTCTATGCTCCGAATTAATAGGAACCAAATTTTACTGCAAATAAGCAGTTATACAATAGGCAAATAGAAATTTTTGCAAGTACAGAAAAACTAACCTATATTTTCGGCTGAATAAAATCTTGCTGAATTCGCCGTAAATAACCAGTACTTTGGCCTAGCAAAATTTGTAGTCTGAAGTTTTGTAGTTTTACAACAAATAGCTTTAGTCAGAAATAGTGCTTTTCGAAGAGACATTTTAAAAAAATCACATTTAATTCACAACAAAATTGAACTGAACACAAATGTCACTTTTTAATTGTGTTCCTTTTTGTCAGCTCATTGTGTAATTTGAACTTTTTCAGTGATGTACTTGTGTTTATGATTTTCGTGCGGTATTGCATTACGTAAAAAGATTATACAGACTTTAGTTAAAATAATTGAAATGGAACATGCTTCTTCTTTCTTTCTTTTTTTTAAACATAGTAGCTCCAAGGAATGTCTGATTATACTGGTGCCTGGTTTCCTTCATTCATGCAGGTGACAGATCACTCAATGAAAAAAATAAAAATGTCAGAAAAGATTCGCGGGAGGACACTGCTAAAGATTTTTCATCAAATAGGTATTTCGTAAAATATTTGTACTGTAGTGATTGGACTTTTGTAAATTCAAAATAAATGAAAATATGGCATCGAAAAAGCTTGGTAGCAGTGATAAACAATATTCGATGATGAATTTTATTAAAAAAAGCAGTAGAGATCCCTCAAGGAGTAACAGCCCTAATAGGTATCTGTTTGTTAATAAAATCAAACCATATATTTTTTATTATACACACATTACTCCACAAAACATGCATAATAAGTTAGTATAATGATTATCTTTCTACTACAGTGGCGATAACAACAAAGTACTCGGTGTTGAGAAAAAGTCAAAGTTTGTTTGGAAGTCAAAATCCAACACTTCAAGTTCATGTAAGTTTAAAATTCACACATATTATTAATAATAAAGCCTATAATAAAAGATATTTATTGTACTTAATTAATTTAACACTATTGTAGGTTAACAGTTTGTCCTTTGTCATAGGCCTCCTCATAAGATCTCCACTTACAATAAAAAGTTTTTTAGAATTTATATGTATAACAATTCTTTTACATTACAGGGACTCCACCATTTAAGGCAAATGTAAGTGTGAATTCCTCTCTATTTCCTATAATTAATTTGCTTTACTTCGTATTGTTGATTTGTAAGCACTATTTTTAAAAGTCCATGAAAATAAAGGAATTTTGACTTCTTATTGTTTGTTAGTATGAATTTAATATCTTATTCTGTTCTCTTCAGGGCCATTCTGATAATCAAGTGGCTTCGAGCATTCAACCAACAATGAATAAGCAGGCGAAACCAGTAGCAGCCATTAGGAAGCAAATCCCAAATGAAAGGATCAAAGTTATGGACTCCATGGATGTTGTGAGTTATCTTTATTTTATCTGACCTCATCAGTACAACATCATCAGTTTATTTACAATCTATTTTTATGCTTACAATGAAGTTGATTATTATTACACACATTAAAAAGAAGAAAAATCTTAATATACATGACTGTTATTAATTTACTAGTAAATATTTTCTGCTCTAGGATGAGATCCCTGATTCCCCTGATATCTTCAATGATAAATGCAAGACTCCATCACCTGAAGTTTCAAATAAATCAATTAGAATAAGTGCCACCCCCACCCCACCGAAATCCAAATCTTCTGTAGAGAAATCTGCCAAAACATTGAGGACTCCAGAGAAGTTGAGTCCCAGGAAAGATAATGACCCATTGAGAAACTTAAAACTAGATAGTTCTCTATCGGGGTTTTTGAGTAAGATATCAGAAAATCCAGCCCTCAGTCAAAAGGTAAGTTTTAACCTTTAAAACAAATATTAGTCGAAACATTACAGATTATGTGTAAAAAAATTTCTCAAAAAGTATACAGGGTGTTAGGTAAATGGGTATATGAGCCGACACTAGCCCATGTTAACATGGTCATATAAATGGTATGGTGAAGTCAGAAAATTGATAATAATATCTTCATTTTAATTATTTTATTTTTCATACAAATCGTATTTTATAAAATTTATTTTGTATGAAAATAAAAAATAAATAAAATGATGATATCAAATTTCTGACTTCACCATACCATTTATATGCCCATGTTAACATGAGCTAGTGTCGGCTCATATACTCATTTACCTAACACCCTGTATTAAATTGTAGACATTTCATACATCCATAGATTGGAGTGGTGTTGTCTTTCGTTTTCCTGACACCACTTAGAATATATTTTAACTTTAAGGTCACATATTTTCGGTTATTACGCTTTAAAATGTCTTAGCAAAACCTTACTGCTGCTACTTTTTATCATAGATAATTTTTTTAGGAAAATAACTCGCATAAGTTGGAAGACATAGAAAAATGTAAGATGCAGTACATAGAGCTGTTAGAGAAAATAAGTGATGCCTTTGACAGAATACCAAATGTTATTAGAGAGAAATTTCCAGGCTATGATAAGAGAACATATGCAAAAATGAAGTCCTTAAAGTCAAAACTGAAGCATGTTATAAAGCAAAATAATGAGAATGATAAAGTACCGATACATAAAATAGAATCACCAAAAGTTGCTACTAATTTGAATGGTAGCAGTCCATCTATGTTGCAAAACTATGATGATGACCTTAGTGATTTTGATCTTGAGTCAAGTGGTATGAACAAAAAAAGGCTTACTAACACTGAAATAAATAACACCAGTAAATTAGCCACTTCCACACCAGACACAATTAATTTCAATAAGCTACCTGGACCTAGTAAAACTATTTATTCAGATTTAATGGCCAAAAAGTCTCTCTCGTTTGACGCATTTTCTCCCCGAGACGATGCGTCAAAAAATTTAGAAACTAGCGCCCAATCAGACACAGGGAATTTAGATGTGTCTGATAATGTTAACAAAAGCAAAGGCAAGTTTGTGTTCAAAAGACCTTCAAGGCTCATGTCCGAGGATTCTAGCAGTAAGACTTCCACCCCTAACAGAGATGTGCCTTCAAGTACACTAGAAAGACTGAAGATAGCCTCAGAAAAGCTCAAGCCTTTAGTGCAAGAGGAGCCGCCGAAATGTGCGCCCATAGCCAATAGTTCTGTAGAGTTCCAACCTCCTCAACTGAGCAAAAGTTCTCTGATGAATTTTGATAAGCCATGCACTATAGTTTCTCCGATCGTAAAGGAGACCATAGTCCAGGATTATAGCGATGAGATAGACGACTACGAAATCCCTATTGACATGGACGATGAGCCAGACATGTACCTCGCAGAATCCAAAGGCAGTGTGATTAACATTAGTGATTCTGTGGCGAGTACTAGTAATGCTGAATGTGTGAACAATCTTGATATACCAGTTGATGATGATGGTTTCCCCGAGTACCGGCCCGAAGACTTCGAAGACGACATGGTGCTGCTGACCAGTAAGGAGACAGAGGTAGTGAATTTGATGGACCAGTCCATTGCGAACGACAATGGGAAGGCCAAGTATGAAGGGATGGGGGACTTCCATGCTGGCACCAAGAACGATGGGATTACAGGTAAGGAATTAGAAGTAACTCAACTTTGGTACACAAGAAATACAAAAATATTAGTAAAGTTAACATTTAGATGTTACTGGATTTGCTATTCAATTAAAATCAAGGTCAAAATTTTTGAAGTCGAAAACTAGTCCTCCAAAGCTGGACGAAGTAGAAATAGTCACAAGTCGCATCTCTCTAATCTCAGAGCGAAGCTGAATAAATGATTCAATTTCAAGCTAAGGTTTAGTTAATTTTAGTAGACCAAACAACATTATTTTGTTATTCAGATCTTATAGAGCCAGCAATTTTGCAATCCTTAGGTCTCTACCTCTACATATAAAGCTACCATCTTATCTTATCTTATTTAGGGCCGCGCATAAGCGCAGGGCACGTCGACCCATTGGGATCTTTTGTGCTTTCCTTTATCTTTATTCCCCCTCATCCGCAAAATCCTATCCATATAGTAAATCAAGTGCTTGGGTGAGAGGGACCTATAATCTTCTGGTGCCGGATAAGCAGACCCCAGTAGACCCATCCTAGTTCTAGCTAGCGCGTCGCATTCGCACAGTAGGTGTTTCATGGACTCCGCATTCTCGACAGCTGTCGTCCGTAGTTAGGACCATCTTGTGGAGCATGTGGTTCGTAGTGTAAGACAGCGGTTCCCGAATGGTGGTCCGCGGAACCCTGGGGTTCCGTGGAAAGGCCGCAAGGGTTCCGTAAAAAATATTATCCCACGTTTCGTGACCGACGTTGTTCGCTCGCACCGACTTGTTTACGCACAAGGGAGGGGCAGGGCGTGCAGGCGGAGTAGTACGGGGGTTCCGCTAGGAAAAGTATAATCAATTAGGGTTCCTTGGCAAAAAAAATTGGGAAAACCTGGTGTAAGCCACCATAGCCTCAATCTTCCCTCGTCCCGCAGGCGAGTTCGACGGCTTCTCGTTCCCGCATTCAGAGCTGATGATGGAAACCTTCCGCGAGAAGTTCGGACTCAAGTCCTTCCGGCCCAACCAGCTGCAGGTCATCAACGCGGCGCTGCTCGGCCACGACGTCTTCGTGCTCATGCCCACCGGCGGAGGTCAGTGAGCTTCGATGATTCCGGTCTGTGGGCGTAGTGTGAGTGTACGTCAAACGCATTCGATGTCGACAGCGTAAAAAAGTGACAGTAAATGTATGACGGATTGTACAGCGCACCTAGCGAAAACTTTTAATAACTAAAATCTTCATATATTTTTTTTAACGCGCTCACTAGTGAGGACGTTTCATGTAACTGATAAACTCACACTAAGCCCTCTGGTCTACAACTCATCAGTTTTATAATTGACTAGATATTTAGTTGCTTTGAAGTTTATTAAGAGTTAGTCAAAGATACAACAGTAAAGCGCTATAGTCTATTGTAACATTCATTCAGGGTTGAATTTAAAGTTAAATTAGTGTTGCACACATATCGATAGTCTCTCGATTCTGTTGATATGTGTTGACTATCGATAGCCTGTTTCAGATTTTCCTAGGATGTTGGTAGTCGTAGTCTGCTCTATTTCTATTATGTAAGTAACTTATTTTCTCTCACAGGAAAATCATTATGCTACCAGCTGCCTGCGATTTTGACCCCCGGAGTCACCATCGTTATATCCCCATTAAAATCACTCATCTTGGACCAAGTGAACAAACTGCTTTCACTTGATGTGAGTATATCATAAACTCTTTCGTAAAAAGTCTACGCTGTAATCGATTTTCTTAATCAACTAGGATAATAGTATTTGTGTCGCTGAGCATACCGCGATGTAACTGGGTACAACGACATCTATTGACAGTCTTACGAACTAAATTGACATAGAATCTACGAGTCATACTTTTTTCTACACAGTGAAGAAGCTTGGCCTTCTTCGCACCTTATGGCAGGTAATGAGGATCAGTACTGTTGTAGAAAATGCAATAAAACTAGTATCTACGTTAATCTTTAAGACATAAGAAAGATATATCTTTTTGAATTATCCAAATCGGACCATTACTTACGAAGATATTAAGTAATAAACATAGGCCGTTTTTGCCGCTAAAAGTCAACGTACGCAGGGCCGCGTGACGTCACTATATCCGAATCGAGCGCAGCCGGCGTACTGTGTGGATAGAAAATATTTTTTTCCAGCTAAACTATCAGTTTTAGAAAAAAACTTTTAATAACATTTATTCATCAAAATAAAGTAACCTATCGACCAGTAATTTTTAAAAATAAAAATTGTGAAAAATAAGTATCGCTATGTCCAAAAACCAAATTTTTATAGGATTCGATGGAATGCGGAGACGCGGTTGGGGTGAGTGTAACTTTATGATTGTTTGTATTGAACATAATCTATACTTATAATAAATCTGTAGAGAGGTCAATTCTGTACATGAAATATATTTTCAAAATAACTATCAGGGGGTGATTAGTGATCGATACTGATGCCAAAAATGCAATCAGTAAAATTTTTGTCTGTCTGTCTGTCTTTCTGTCTGTCTGTCTGTCTGTCTGTATGTTCCTTATAGAAACAAAAACTACTCGACGGATTTTAACGAAACTTGGTACAATTATTCTTCATACTCCTGGGCAGGTTATAGTATACTTAGGAATTCCCACGGGAATGGGAATTAGCGGGAAAATCCTTTTGTATACAAAATCTAAACCGCTTCAGTTAGACGCTTGAAATTTGGCATGCAGGTACCTTAATAAACTTAAAGCTTAGTTACAACAGGATATTGCAAAATTCCCACGGGAACGGGAGTTAGCGGAAAAAAACATTTGTATGAAAAAATCTAAACCGCGTAAGATAGATAAAGGGGGTAAAACGGGATCCACGCGTACGAAGTCGCGGGCGGCCGCTAGTAATACATAATATGAATGCTAATACCCAGTTTCTGGGCTAGAGGGGGGGGGGGATAAGTCATACCCAGCTTAAAGCGTGGGGGGAGGGGCAAGCCTTACCCAGCTTCTTGCCTTGGTAAGAGGGGGGGAGAGGCAAGTCATAACCCAGTTTCTGGCCTAGGGGGGGGGGGGGGGTGGGGGGGGGTTAGTCATACCCAGCTTCTGGCCGAGGGGGAGTCATACCTAGCTTATGCTTATGGACTGGGGGGAGGGGCTAGCCTTACCCAGCTTCTGGCCTGGGGGGAAGGGGGGGGGGGGGGTGTAAAGTCATAACCAGTTTCTGGTTCTGGCCTGGGGGGAAGGGGGGGGGTGTCAAGTCATAACCAGTTTCTGGTTCTGGCCTGGGGAGGGGGGGGGGGGGGGGGTAAGTCATACCCAGCTTCTGGCCTAGGGGGAGGGGCAAGCCTTACCCAGCTTCTGGCCTGGGGGGTGGGGGAGGGGTCAAGTCATACCCAGTTTTTGGCCTGGGGGGGGGGGGTAAATCATACCCGACTTCTGGCCGAGGGGGAAGTCATGCCCACCTTATGACCTGGGGAGAGGAGAGGGGCGGGGGAGTCATACCCAGCTTCTAGGCTAAGATTAAATAGATTTCCAGGAGGGAGCAGCTGGCCCGCCCATGGGAACGGCGAATAGATAGGTAGGTACGTAGGTTTAACTCAGAAAAACTAAATTACAGGTAGGTATTGCGTGTACATCGAAATGATCTTCATAGCAATGTCTTGTAGCCTAGGCAGAGTGTATCTGCCTCAGCTATACTTATTGTTAGAAGTAAATAAATTAATACTTATACATTTTTATACTTTACTTGGACGAAGATATGACTCTAACAACACTTATGAACACTTTATTTGCATAAATCGCCAAATATACCACCGCGGAGACCCTAATCGCGTCTCCGCGTTCCATTGAATCGTATGAGCGTATGGATTTTTTGCGATATTTTTCACAATTTCTATTTTTAATAATTACCTATCGATAGCTTACTTTATTCTGATGAATAAATGTCATAACAAGTTTTTCTCTAAAACTGATAGTATGGCTAGAAAAAAATATTTTCTATCCACGCAGTACGCCGGCAGCGTTCGGATCGGATATAGTGACGTCATCGGTCCCGCGCCGGGCGGTCAGTGAACTTTTTTAGTAATTTGGCCATAACTTTGTCAATTTTTGTCGTAGAACAAAAATTTTTGGACTGTATATTAAGGATTTCTTAGACCTATAAATCTGCATTCACAGCTAAAAATCGAAATGATCCTCATTGATCGAATGTGAAAGAAGGCTCCCGGAATCCTCAACCACTGATGCTTTTTGTAGTCCACAACAAGGAAGCTCTTCATCTCACCTGATTGCATCAGCGATGATCAAGCCAAAGGTGAAAGCGAGCTTCACCCGGAATCCTCAAACACAGAGGAACTGGCAATCTTACCACCAACTGCTGGAACACCAGACTTATTTATGATGGTCAGTGGCGGATTAAGAGTATCCGAGGCCTTAAGCATAGAGCCTGTGTAGGCCCTCTATTGCTTAAATGGAAATGGAAGGAATGGAATGGAAGGTATAAAGTATAAAATGAAAGTTCATCAAAATAGAAAGTGTAGTAGGTAAAATGTAAAACTTAAAACATTATTTTCCTTGCCTTAATCAGAGCAAACTCCGAGATTACATCGTCGAAATTTATCCGACGAAGTATGTCTGCCTCAATACACATTAATGCTAAATAATTAAGCTTGTCTGGACGGATTTTTGTTCTTTGCGGGTTTTTTAACCTTTTTAGTTGTGAGAAGGATCGTTCAGCAAAGCAGTTAGTAATCATTAAGCTGTGAAAGATTCTAAACGCAACCACAATGATATTAGTCTTACACTAGCACACTTCTTTTGTTTCTCTTCTTTTTTCACATCGCATGTTTATTTTAATATATACATTTATAAATATATACACATACAGGGTGTCCCGTAATGCAACGTCAAGCCGGAACTGGGTGTTGAGGCAAGTTATAGATGACCCACGCTGAACTGTCCCACCCAACTCAATGACAGGGGGGCGCTACCATCGTTCAACTATATGGTTTCCAACATGGCAAAAATCGGAACCAGCGATCCAGTATTGACGGTGGCGCCCCACTGTCAATGTCATCGATAGGAGAGTCCAGTATTTTGGAACTATATGCTGGTTATCAAAAAAAAAATCTATGTCATTTTGTCAAAATAATAGGCATTTAAAAAAACAAAAAAATCTACTCCCGGTGACGGTCTTTTTACTCGTGTTGCCACAAATCTTCACTTTTTCAAATTTTTTTTTTATGTAACCCTGAATAATGCTTCTGTTTGGAATTTATTGTACCCTTAAGACTCCGCCTTTATCCGAAACTATCCGTAACTTTTGAATCAGTTTCGGTTACGGTTATGGATATTTTTTTATTTCGGATATCCGATAGTATCGGTTACGGTTACGGATATCCATAACATCCCTGCTTGGTAAGATGGCCCTCTCCGTTCCGCTCATACCTTTTAAAATGGCTTCTCCACCTCACTTAAGCCAGAAACTTGAATTTTGGGCACATTAGAATAATAATATTTAACCAAGGTAGATAAAGTTAAAAACGGGATTATTTCCAAAAAAACAAAAATTATCGACAATTACAGCAAGAATTTACCAAGTGTTATACCATTTTGGAATCCTTACTAAATGCGCCAAATTATGACTTCACTTGCCATACTCGCGTAGTACAATTTTTTTTCAGTACAGTCAGTTTAAACTAGGCAAAATTTTTATTTTGAAATTTTTTTTTGGGAATAATGTATTTTTTTCATCCAAGCTGGAGCAGCTGGTTTCGTAATTTTGATAACAATTTAGAGAAGCATTATTCAGGGTTGCAACAAAAAAAAAAATTAGAAAAAGTGAAGATTTGTGGCAACACGAGTAAAAAGACCGTCACCGGGAGTAGATTTTCTTGTTTTTTTTTAATGCCTATTACTTTGACAAAATGCCACATAGATTGTTTTTTATATTTTTCTGATAACCAGCATAACTTGCCTCAACACCCAGTTACGGCTTGACGTTGCATTACGGGACACCCTGTATACACAATTATTATTATTTTAATACGGGTATTATTTTATTATGTAGCATCTTTAACCGCTTGAGTCCCAGACGGCATTAATTAATGTCATAACAATTGATTATCTATTGTGTCTAGATTCGCGGGCCTTGAAGGATTAAGAGCCATTTTACATTTTCGTGCGAATTTCTAAGATTTTGGAAGCATGAATTACTATCTTAAGCAACACCCAGAGATTATTTAATAACTGCGAAAGATAGGTCAATCCTTGGTGTTGACCATTAATGAAACGGATTTACTAAAACTCTTTTGCTTAATTCACAGTGCCCCATCTCCCACAACCATTTTACGGAAAAATTGCCGCAGACTCATTTTCAAAGTCCTGTATCTATTATTTATGCTCAAATAATAAGCTTAAAAATATATAGTAATCATCGGACATATATTCTTGTAGTCCATTAATGAAATAGATTCTTGAATTTCATTACCATTATTGAGTAAAATCTAAAAATAATTTGGCAAATTTGAAGATTAACGTCACATTTTGATCGTGGTTTTTGGTTTAAAAACACAGCAATAACTGCAATAAAAGTATCCCAAAATAAAGAATATTCATTGTAGAATTGATTTCTACAGTTATTGTTTAAATATTAGTAACCACTTTGTCAAAATATTGATGTGAATATCAGTATAAATTACAATACGCAAGCCGACATCGATTAGTATGGCGCGAGCGCCCGTCAAGGTAGGACCTATGTCATTTTTCCCGCCGTGACGTTTACGTGCGTTCGTGTCGTGAAGCGGTGATTTGTACGGCGACCAAATGCATTTGATACTATGCCGAGAGGCTGTTTCCAGTCGGCCGGCCGAGCAGAAATTGAAATGATGAATTTTAATTTCTTTGACGGATCTGGGTGTAACTATGTATAATATGTAGGTACCATGTATTTAATTTAATAAATAAATTATAAAAAAGTATATCCATTATGCTAGCACCCTTAACACAAGCATATTGGTTGCCTACTTTTGGACTAGATGGCGCTGTGAAATTGTCTAAAGATTTGTTTATTTATTTATCCGCTTTGAGTTTTGTTTCGTGAAGAAGAAAAAGAAGCGTTTTGTTTCGAGAGGGAAGCTTTGTTGTTAAATCTATACTCTTTTATTAGTATAGGAAAGATTTAATTGTTTGTTTGTATGTTTGGAGGCAATAGGCTCCGAAAAAAAATTCTTTCACGATTTAGAATCCTAATTTTTTTCTATGTAGGCTATAAAATATTTTCAAAAACTTTAGTCCAAAATCTTTGATAAAATTCGACGTTTAGTAAATAAATTAGATGACATATTATTAATACTTTTTTTTTTCAGTACGATTTTAGTACTTGTTTTTCAGAAATTCTACGATTTAACTAAACTTCTTAAGTGTTTATATTTTATGCATAATTTATTAACTTCTAAAATAAACATATATTATTATCCTTTTGATAGATGACGTGCTTCGTATTTTATTAAAATTATCACCTGAGTAGGTTAAAAAGGTGTGGAATGTTATTTTGGAGATAACTTGGTTCCATAGAAATAAAGAGAGATGCTAAGTAATGCGCTGAGTTCGAAATTCAGTGTCGTATTAGAAATTCACACACACAAAGAAATCAAATTATGTGCTCATTATCCACTGCGGTATCAGTATTCAACGTTCGAATAATCTTTAGTACTATGCAAGCAATATAAACTGTTTACATAATGACGTCGCTACTGTCATCATTGCTTTCACAAGCAATATGTTCCAATTTGTCCCTTGTCACATTTCCCTTTAGTTTCTGTGATCTGTGCTTGTTTCTAAGTTGATATCAATGAAATATTCCTTAGTACTTTTGATTTAAATTATTTTTTTTATTTTGACACGTGTTTGAAAAATCAAGGTCAGATAACAATAAAATAACAAGTGAAAACGTAACATTGCATTGCAACTCGCAATTTCGCAATATTGATGAGGAGATTCCATTGGAAAGTCTGTATTCATTCCTAGGATTCCCCTAACACCATCAAATTCAAGAGAATTCAAGAGAGTGCAGTTTCCCATCTCATGCTTATGGAACACGGTTTAAAATAGTGTGGTTGCATAGAGCCTGCAACGGGCAACCGCGTGCGCAGCTGCTCATACTAATTTTCGATACAAAAGTAAGTGTTGGCGCCCTCACGAGTTTTAGCGGAGTTCTATATGGTAGCGGGAGTAGACTTAATGGAAATCTATGCTTCTCCGACGGCCAGTTGTATGTGGAATACTCCAGAGTATGCGCACACAATAGCCTGGTGATTTTAGCACCTGAAGGAAAAACAAAAAAACATTGTTTACAAAGAAATCTGCGGCAGGTGTAGTGTTTTAATTTTGTTTTAGAAAGATCTCATAACTTTGTAAGTATTCAAATATTTAAACATAATAATTTGTAGATTTTATATCAAAAAATATAATCATTTAACAAAATTAATTTTCTTAGAATATTTTAATTCTATTAGAACCATTTTCCACTTCATCGCAGAAGAAGTCGCGGGCAAAAAGCTAGTATGAAATATGTAGTATTGCCCGCGGCTTCACCCGCTTGAAATTTAGTTTGTCACAGATCGTCATAAATTATAGCCTATACATTGTTATTCTGGTCGACGCCAGGGATGGATGAGCGTCGCTGTCGCTGGCGACAGGGTCTTCTGGTTCAGGGTTCATGGCGTCCTAGGTCTCAGTCAAAATGAAATCCACTCGTAGAAATTAATAAACTCAGTGTATTCACGAAAATGATTACACACAGCACTAGAGTCGTATCGGAACTGAGTGAACCAAAGGTCTTGCGATAGGAACGTCCGACCCGAGTGATAGTTGAACACAGACTGCCTAGTACTGCTGTACTGTACTGTAAAGTTTCATCAAAATCTGTTCAGTAGTTTTTGCGTGAAAGTGTAACAAACACCCAGACATCCACACAAACTTTCGTATTTATAATATTAGTAAGACTAGTAAGAAGTAAGATAGTAAGATGAATTATTTTAGTTATTTGTTTACTTATAATAATATTTGTTTATTTATTTCTTAGCTCTGTTTGATAATGGATCTGGAGGAGATGCAATGGCCACCTCCGTAACAAAACAATAGAACCCTATGGAGTTTGGGCTTGTGTGATTCGCCTTGACGAATAGTTCGTATCCAGGGTCCGATGATGGAGCTGTAAGGGGGCAGATTTTTTTTTCACTATGTGACTGTCTTTATTTTGTACTTAATATATATTTTACATATTATACCTATTCGTGTTTCATTATGAATCGAAATATAAAAGACTTAATAAACTCTATTAAAAATTTAAATTAATTTATCAAGTTTGAATACCTCATTCTACCTTAAAATTAATAACTTAAATCAAGTCTTAATACGGTCACGGCTCATGATTTTTTTGTCCATTTCAGCGTTCTTTTTACTCTTTTGACGTTGCGTTGACAGCTTTTACCTAAATTCGCGCGGAATATTTTTGTGAAATGGCTCTTAATTTACTATAATTATGTTTATTCAACAAATGTTTGCACATTATTATTATTGTTATATATTTATACTAGCTTTTGCCCGCGGTTTCACCCGCGTGAAATTTAGTATGTCACAGATCGTCATAAATTATAGCCTATATGTTAATCTGGGTTATAAACAGTAATACTGTAAAGTTTCAACAAAATCCGTTCAGTAGTTTTTGCGTGAAAGAGTAACAAACGTCCAGACATCCAAACATCCAGACATCATGACATCCAAACTTTCGCATTTATAATATTAATAGGATTTAAACGGCCTTGTTGATATGCAGTTTAGGTTAGTGTCCGTGACTTCCACTCGGCATGGGGCCCACTGAAAACCAGCGTCGTGGCCTTCCCCACCGTGGGCCACGGCATATGCTGAGTGGAATCCCATTGCGATGGGTATCGCTGTTGCGACAGGATAGCACTGCTCACTGCTCAGTTCACTTTTTATTTCCTTGTAATATTTATGTGCCATTTCTGTCTTTTTCTCTGTCATGTATGTGATGTTCATCGTAATAAATTTTTCTTTCTTTCTTTCTTTCTTTAAACGCCACTTGTATATTTGGGAAAACGCGCTTATTTTATCTACACTATAATATTATAAAGAGGAAAACTTTGTTTGTTTGGTTGTAATGAATAGGCTCAAAAACTACTGGACCGTTTTTAAAAATTCTTTCACCATTTGAAAGCTACATTACTTACGAGTAACATAGGCTAAATCTCTATAAAATGTAGGTATGAAATGAAACGCCTCCATCCTCTGCTGGCGCGCCAGCAGAGGATGGAGGCCCCTGGAGAACAGGGGCCCCAAGCACGTGCTTGTAGTGCTTATACGTTAATCCGCCACTGATGATGGTATAACTTTACCAGTTACAACGGACTTTCACAGATCCCCGCCGCGCACTTATCGGGCGACGTGTCTCTAGCGGCTACCGATGAGGTATACCACAAGCTGTCCATGCGCGAGCCGCTCATCAAACTGCTGTACGTCACTCCCGAGAAGATCAGCAGCTCGCCCAAGTTCCAGGACATGTTGGACAACCTGCACTCGCGAGAGAAGATCGCCAGGTCAGTGCCGATAATTTAGTGTAATGTCCGGCATTCACCGTAGATCCTCGTCGCGCACTTATCGAGCGACGTGTCTCAAGCGGCTGGACAACCTGCACTAGAGAGAAGATCGCCAAGTAAGTGCCAACTATAGTCTGGTCTGTTAGCACGTAGAATTTTGTCCAATGACCCCAAGCTACCCATCCTTATCGCTCGCGCGTAATTATGTTGCTATCGCGCTCGCACACTCACTGCGGGTGGCAGTCGCACAGTCGCGACAGCAATATAATTACGCGCGCGCGATAAGGATGGGTAGCTAGGTAGGGGTCATGGGACAAAATTTTACGAGCTCACAGACCGGGCTTTAGTAAGTGTGATGTCCGGCATTCACTAAAAATCACCGTTGCGCAACTATCGGGCGACGTGTCGCTAGCGGCTACCGACGAGGTATACCACAAGCTGTCCATGCGCGAGCCGCTCATCAAACTGCTGTACGTCACTCCCGAGAAGATCAACAGCTCGCCCAAGTTCCAGGACATGTTGGACAACCTGCACTCGCGGGAGAAAATCGCCAGGTAATTGCCGATAATTTAGTGTAATGTCCGGCATTCACCGTAGATCCTCGTCGCGCACTAATCGAGGGACGTGTCTCAAGCGGCTGGACAACCTGCACTAGAGAGAAGATCGCCAAGTAAGTGCCAACTATAGTCTGGTCCGTGAGCACGTAGAATTTTGTCCAATGACCCCAAGCTACCCATCCTTATCGCCTGCGCGTAATTATGTTGCTATCGCGCTCGCACACTCACTGCGGGTGGCAGTCGCACAGTCGCGACAGCAATATAATTACGCGCGAGCGATAAGGATGGGTAACTAGGGGTCATTGGACAAAATTCTACGTGCTCACAGACCGGGCTTTAGTAAGTGTGATGTCCGGCATTCACTAAAGATCCCCGTCGCGCAACTATCGGGTGACGTGTCTCTAGCGGCTACCGACGAGGTGTACCACAAACTCTAAATGCGCGAGCCACTCATCAAACTGTTGTACGTCACATCAGCTCGCCCAAGTTCCAGGATATGCTGGACAACCTGCACTCGCGAGAAAAGATCGCCAAGTAAGTGCCAACTAGTAAGTGTGATGTCCGGCATTCGCTAAAGATCCCCGTCGCAACTATCGGGCGACGTATCATTAGCGGCTACCGACGAGGTATACCACAAGCTGTCCATGCGGGAGCCGCTCATCAAACTGCTGTACGTCACTCCCGAGAAGATCAGCAGCTCGCCCAAGTTCCAGGACACGCTGGACAACCTGCACTCGCGGGAGAAGATCGCCAGGTAAGTTATAAAATTAACTAATATACAGGGTGTTAGGTAAATGGGTATATGAGCCGACACTAGCCCATGTTAACATGGGCATATAAATGGTATGGTGAAGTCAGAAATTTGATATCATCACTTTATTTTTTTTAATTTTCATTCAAAATAAATTTTATAAAATCCGATTTGTATGAAAATTAAAATAATTAAACTGAAGATATCAATTTTTTGACTTCATTATACCATTTATATGCCCATGTTAACATGGGCTAGTGTCGGCTCATATACCCATTACCTAACACTCTGTATATGATATTAATATTTACTCTTGTCCACCTTTAATGAGCCTACATAGGCGTTTACAATGAATCACAAATCAATTGTATCGCCGGTTTAGCTCCTATCGAGACA
The DNA here is from genome assembly GCF_963855985.1 of Ostrinia nubilalis. Classification (NCBI taxonomy): domain Eukaryota; kingdom Metazoa; phylum Arthropoda; class Insecta; order Lepidoptera; family Crambidae; genus Ostrinia; species Ostrinia nubilalis. The sequence continues at coordinate 13,847,727 of NC_087103.1, forward strand.
AGAAATCGAATTCCTCGAGGTTAGCCCTTCAGTATTTCTCATTGGCACACGATAAGTAGGTAAAAATTTTGCACATCAAGTGTTTCGCATACTGCACTTCGTGACGCCATGAAGCGTTGAGCCACACTTTTACTCATAACCGTCTTGCCGCCATGTCCTCTTTCCTTCTCACTCACTCTCCGTACATTCGTCTCGCTCACACTCGCTCGTTCATCCAAAGAGTTTAACGCCCGATTCCCATATTCAATCCTTGTCCAAATCCGGATTACAACTGTCAAATTGAATTCAGTTTTAGATTATATTTCCAAAATTTTCGATGCATTTACACTTTAATATTGTTTAAATAGTCTTATAAACAATATTAAAATGTAAAAACATCAAAAACCGCAGTTATTTTGGCCAAAAACAAATTAAAATTTGACAGTTGACAATCCAAATTCATATAATTTGGATTAGGATTGAATATAGAAATCCAGCATAAGACAATAGAGTATTTACGCCATAGCACGGTGGTCCCGCGTCTATGTAACAGCGGTCAAAAGTGAAAAACTTCTTAATAAAATAAAATACTTTGTAAAACATTGTATATTATTATATTATGCTACTGAAATTAAAGTAAAATACTCTTTGGGTAAAGAAGACTTCCTTTTTTTAGGCAAATTTCGCAAACCAGTGATTATAAGGATCGCTTAACCAGTCAAAATGTCTATTTTTGGAAACTTTTGTAGACTGAGATGCCTTTTTAAAATACTCTCAATCAGATAATTACTCTTATTTTCTAAATTCTTCATGTTAATATTTTCCTCATCACTAACTAATGATAACTTTAGATTCTGGTACACAAGACGAGACTTTTCAGCATTCGTGCCTTTTGTAACATTCCATTGCTCAAATACAAACAATCTTGAAAACGAGCAATGAATTTCTTGGCCTAGAACAGAAAAATAAATTGTCTTGGATTTCAAAGCTAAGTAAATAATGCAACTTTGGACCCCTACTGTCAAGGCCTTTGGTACTCTTGGGTGAAATTACATACAAAATATAATAAAGCATATTGTCAGCTAACAAATGACGTATAAATTGTTACGGGGCACGACGGGGAACTAAACTAAAAGTCTGAAAATATTTAATAAATCATCAATTATTTTCATCATATTTGACATGTTAATACCAGCCATATAACTTTAAAATTTTGACAAAAAGTTACACATTACCTTTTTCCAGGATTTCCATTGTTAAATGCACTAGTTTTAAATACAATTTATAAACAAAACTTTATGTAAACAAAGCAATAAACTTAGGACGCGCTGATAGCAACCGTTCTTAGGCATGCAATCATTGACTTCTGACTCGCAAAAGTATACCAATTTGTTAAGAAACATGTTGGAACTTTATTATTTTCTAAAACTAGAGGTTTTTAACTACCTACCTGCGTAAATAAAAAAAGATTAATAGACAACTGATTTTTTTGACTTTTGACCTCTGCCGGGCCTTCTGTGCATAGATGTTACAATCCTACACTCTGAGACTTCACCATTCCATGCTAGGGCCGTCGCATGCGAATATTTAAGTCAGTATAAATGATAATTTAATAAAATATTCCCCAGATTCGTGATAGACGAAGCGCACTGCGTCTCCCAGTGGGGCCACGACTTCAGGCCGGACTACAAGCGGTTGTACTTGCTGCGGCAACGCTTCCCCGGCGTCAAGATCATGGCGCTAACTGCCACCGCCACGCCGCGCGTGCGCATCGATATTCTACACCAGCTGCAGGTGCGTGGGCCACGGGGGTCACCGCCGGTGGACACAAGGGGGCCACTTGCAGGCGGCTGGACTGCTACGGGGGGGTGGAGCCACGACTTCAGGCCGGGCGGTTGTACCTGCTACGGCAATGGTTTCCAGGAGTCAAGCTTATGGCGCTGGCAGCCACAGCCACGCCGCGTGTGCGCATGGATATCCTGGACCAGTTGAAGGTGCGTGGGCCACGGGGGGCACCGCAGGGTCACGGGGGTCACTCTTAGGGGGCAAGGGGGCCACCACAAGGGGCACGACTTCCGGCTAGACTACAAGCGACTATACCTGCTGCGGCAGAGTTTCCCCGGCGTCAAGGTCATGGCGCTCACCGCATCAAAATTCTACACCAGTTGCAGGTGCGTGGGCACTGGGGGTCACTGTCAGGGGTGCGGGGGCAACGCCACGGGACACGGGGGACACTATTGGGGTCATATTGGCCACTTGCGGGCGACATTTACCACAATCATATTAGAATAATTGTAATTTATTTCCTGCTATACGCTCACCTAAATTAATTGAATTATCTTTTCCCACAGGTGAACAGCTGCAAGTGGTTTTTAAGCAGCTTCAACCGGCCCAATCTGGCGTACAGGATCTTAGAGAAGAAACCCAAGAGTGTGAACCAGGACGTGGCCAATCTTATCAAGGAAAAGTTCTTTAGGTAAGCCCTTACAAATGACTTTCTTACTATTAATTTTTAATTTAGTACTGATTTTAAATCCTCTATTACACTGTGTAATAGCTACGCTCACGAGGCACATTGGCTAATGAGGAATCACTTTGCCATAAATGAGAAGTGGAGATATACTATGCTCCCGTGTCAAACTGATATAGTGGAGGACGGAACTATTATACTTTATTCCTCACCGCTACAACTTCTGTGTAGCCAGGATCTACAGCTTGACCACCAATAAAAACCCACCAGTGAAGTTTGTCCAGGGAGAAAGTTAAATTGTCAATGGACTCTTAACAAAATTAATGAGTCGATCCTTAATTTCGAACTCCTATCTTCTTCCATAGGAGAAATGTGTAGATTGTATCTCCTTTTTTTGTATTTTCTTGATTTTTAACTCGTTTCCCAGGGCATCCGGTATCGTGTACTGTCTATCGCGCAAAGACTGCGACAACTTGACTCAAGACTTGCGGCGCGCTGGCATTCAGGCCGCCTCCTACCACGCGGGCCTTAGTGACAAGCAACGCGAGGCTGTCCAGGCTGGATGGGTCGCTGATAAGCACAAAGTGGTCAGTGGATATAATAGTACTCTTTAAATTATTTATTATGTATTTGTCCCCCCACTAGGTGGACCGACAATCTGGTGCCTGATCGCAGGAAGTACATGAATGCGGGAAGTGCAGGACAGAAATCCTTGGGGGAGGCTTTTGTCCAGCAGTGAACGTCATTTGGCTGAAACGGACGAATGAAAAAAATGTTCTAATTCCAATTCTATCAATTTCAAATCCATATGGTGCATGGCTGCGGTGACGTTTGAACTGCACTGACCTACCCACCTTGCTTTTCTAATGACACATACTTCTGAATTACAATCTAGATCTAAGCAAAACAATTTTGTTAAAATATTTTTTTGAAAATTGTAATTTGTCATGTGTTTTATAAAATAAAATAAAAAAATATCTCAATTAATTATTAGGACCTGCGCATAACTCGCGTGATTGCCCGCAAGCGTGTCTGGATGGAAAAATTGTATAAGCCACGTCAGACATCCGGAGTAGGCGCCACCCGCGCAAGTTAAAACGTAGCCCCTATGCTACTACTAACCAACCCAACCATAAGCGAAGCACTGTAGCTTAGTTATAATAGGGTTTCTTTTCTTTTAGATCTGCGCAACAATAGCCTTCGGCATGGGCGTGGACAAGGCAGACGTGCGCTTCGTGGTGCACCACAGCATGCCCAAATCCGTCGAGGGATACTACCAGGAGGCGGGACGCGCCGGACGAGACCAGGAGCCCGCCGCCTGCCTGCTCTACTACTCCTACTGCGACGTGCTGCGCCACCGCCGCATGATCGACAGTGAGTGGGGGGCACCCGGGGGGCACCGCGCCGGCGCGACCAGGAGCCCGCCGCCTGCCTGCTCTACTACTCCTACTGCGACGTGCTGCGCCACCGCCGCATGATCGACAGTGAGTGGGGGGCACCCGGGGGGCACCGCGCCGGCGCGACCAGGAGCCCGCCGCCTGCCTGCTCTACTACTCCTACTGCGACGTGCTGCGCCACCGCCGCATGATCGACAGTGAGTGGGGGGCACCCGGGGGGCACCGCGCCGGCGCGACCAGGAGCCCGCCGCCTGCCTGCTCTACTACTCCTACTGCGACGTGCTGCGCCACCGCCGCATGATCGACAGTGAGTGGGGGGCACCCGGGGGGCACCGCGCCGGCGCGACCAGGAGCCCGCCGCCTGCCTGCTCTACTACTCCTACTGCGACGTGTGAAAGTCAAATTCAAAGTTTTTTATTCAGGACTTAGGCCATTTCTAGGGCGCTTATACACGTCCCAAATAGCTTACCCCACCACCACTTCAGGACAACATAATATGGGCGTGTGTTGAGAAGTCTATTACTCCTACTGCGATTCCTACTTCTAAAAGTTTAAATCTTAGCTATACTTAAGTTTGAATAGTGGGAAAGAGGAGCGATTCGATACCCTCAACCTCCATCCTCCCTCCCTCAATCAATCCATCTTGTGGCCGTACAACCCTCGGTTACGCCTGACCTAAATTAGTGCATGTGCTCGGAATTGCATCTTCTTTTCTTAGACAGGTTGCATAATGCATACCACCACGCCATACTTCGTCACCTCCTACCATAGAGATATAGAGAGATGCCAACTAATGCGCTGAGTTCGAAACTAACGCCCGTATTTACAAACATTACTATGAGGTCTCACAGTGCGCGTCGACGCACAGGGTGACACACGAACCAATCACAGAGCTCTATTCAACGCTGTGCGTTCGATTTGCTGTTTTACTTAAGCAAGCATCGTTTGAATACGGACGTCAGTGTCGCATTAGAAATTCACACACACGAAGAAATCAAAATATGTGCTCATTATCCACTGCGGTATCAGTACTCAACGTTCGAATAATCTTTAGTACTACGCAAGCAATGTAAACTGTTTACATTATGACGTCGCTGCTGTCATCATTGCTTTCACGACTTGGACGAATAAACCACTGGACGCGTAACGAGTGACGTTTTCGTCTTTACCCCGCTAGCACTTACCAAGGCTAAATTAGCCATGGTAAATGTTGTCAGGTTGTCACTTTGTCAGTATGACGCGAGCTCTCGAAGAGTAAAAATATCACGAAAAATGGGTAAATGCGCCGTACTTTATTGCAAAAATTATTCCGGTCACACAAGAAATGTTTCTTATCACGCGTAAGTACATTTTAAATCTATTATAGTAGCTATTTTTTCGTAAAATAAATAAAATTTGATATGTAAACAAAATATGATTACGTCATTTTAAAAAGTACTCATTGTACATGTAAATGCTTAAAACATGTAGCATATTTAATTTGGTTGGATTATAGGTTTCATTCATTCATTCACATCTCATTTTTTATGACGTAAAGGGCTTGAAAAATGTCGATAAGTTTATCGATATACCAAACAAACTGAAACTGAAATTATTCAAATTAATTTAAGATTTCCAGTGGATCCAAATAGAAGGAGAAAGTGGATAGAGGCAGTCAGAAGACAAAATACGTGGATTCTAACTAAAAACCACTGCATTTGTAGCATTCATTTTGCGGAAGAATGCTACAATGCCAATTCTACGAAACAGAGAAAACTGCACAAAGATTCTTTACCTACATTGAATTTGCCTAAATTTGTAAGTACAATCATCATCAAATTTTATTAGATATTTTATCTTAAAAGTCAACTAATTCACCAAAATATCAGTAGACACAAAACATTTATGGTTCAAATTGTGTAACTGGTAGGGCTCAAAAGATAAGGAGACACATAAAGTTTTTTAGAGTTCCGTAGTCCTGACAAGGAACCCTTATAGTTTTGCTATGTCTGTCTGTCCGAGGTTTTGCTTGGAAACTATTGGCACTAGAGAGCTGTAATTTTGTGGAGGTATGTATATTAATCACGCCGATAAAACAGTAAGATAAAATTTTGAAAAAAAAAAAATTACGGTAGCTAGTTGCTTTACATCTAGGGGTAGGTACATGTAAAGTGGGGGTGAATTTTTTTTATCTTCTACCTCATCGTGTGGGATATCGTTGGACAGGTCTTTTAAAATTGCTTAGGGGTTTCTAAGGCTATTTTTCCATTTAGAGATCTGTTTGCAAATTATTAAAGTTTAAAGTGCCAATTTTTTTTCGAGTCCCCTCTAAAAACTAAACCGTTAGCTTGAAAAATCTGGGAAAATTCATAATAATAATTTATTTTATGAACTTTCAAGGAAAACTATAACGGTTAAGATACATCAGTTAGTTTAGGAGTAATAGTCATTTGACTCATGTATTATACTTAACTAATAAAAATTCCTTAGAAGAAAATACAAAAAGTTACTTTAGATGAAGTAATTGCTTGCTTCTAAAATACAGGGTGTTGATTTCAATACCCGCCATATTTAGGGAGTTGATTAAGTAGCTTATTCTGATCACGAATCAGCAAAAAAACTGACTTCAATTTTTTTTAAATTATTTTTTAAATATCTACGATTTCCATAATCGACCACTACAGTGCAGAATAGTCCCCCAACGCAAACGGCGCGCGGCGCTCACCCGGTGACCCGGGCAAGCGCTGCGCCCCCCGTCCCGCGCCCCACTACCCGCGCTCGCCCATGAGTCAGTCAACTATCAGCCACAATCAGCTGTGAGTTCAACGACGACTACTGGACGGAGCTTAATCCAAATCTACCCTAAAAATGTAATGAGTAAATTAGTTACTTACACCTTATCACGTTACGAGTTTATTTTTTGTTCTAAAAACTAATTAATTAAGTACTCTTTAATAAAAAAAACCTTTTACACGAATTTGCTTCCTTCCGCAAAATATTTTTTTTTACAGAATCTACATTTTTTTAATTAAACCATGCTTTTATGTGTGTGATAAGTTTGTACCTACTTATCATTCAAAAGTACTGTAAACAGATGACAATAATGCTCTTTCATACAGGTTCGTTATTCCTTACATTTCTAGCTCTCTACCTTAATAACTTTTACGTCTTTACGATAGTAATTATTATAATAAAACTTAACTTAATACCGCAAACTGAACACCTAGAAATAACACACTGGCAAACTCTTGTTCCTTCACTTTCGATAGGAGATAAGACAAGATTTTGTTTTTAAACTCGATTGATTTCAGTATCTAAACAAAATTTCTATCTTTTAGCACTTCTTTCATTTAAATACATTAATACCGCCGCACGGACATCGGGCTCGCCTGATACCTGATACAATACATACTTCGCTCATCTTCGTGTTTCGGGCGTCATCGGCGCTCAATCGTGGATCATCGATTTTCTCCATTCGTCAGTCCGATTTTGGTTCCCACGCCGAGAGGCTGCGCGCACGCTCCGCGAAATCTAGCTCGTATTTAGAATTCCTAGTACTCAATCGCTATTTCTTTATTTCTTGCCTTGTAACTTCAACTTTTCTCTTCCTCTCTGCTTGATAAATGTTTTCTAGTACATAAACTTCTTACTACCGTTACCGTGTTCTATCTCTGTAAAAATTTATTTTAAAATAATAACGTAATTTAATTTCTATCGGCGTTTAATTTAAATTCCCTGAACGACTGTTAGACTGTTAGTTAGGTTCAGGTTAAACTTTCATTCTTCATAACTTACATAAAATAATTCATCATCATGTTCGTGATTATTTTAAATGAACTTAATTTCATTACTTACACGAAATAACTATCAAAATGTATTGATATTCTTATCGTTTTAATAATAACGATTGAGCTACTAAAAATCGTTTGCATTTGAGTATTTTGGAAGCTTGCTATAAGAGCATTACCTAATTATGATAGGACGGATCTTTAGTTAACAAAGATCTTCGGTCATCGAATGTGCTTTTCTAATTGCAAATTTGCGATTTTTGAATGTTTTCTAGTGCGGTTTTGAGTAGTTAGTGTGTGAACGTGTGATAGTGAGTGTGGTAATAGTGAGTGAGTGTTAGGAATATGCCTAACCAATCTAACCATACGTACAGTGCTCGTGAGTAGATACGTAAACATGGTTTACTGTTACGAGAGGGCACGTGGAAACGCATCTGAAGTCGCATCGGTAAGTAGTACCTAGCTCTAAACTTAAAGGACATTCCTTTTTAATGTAGGAAGTGAATAATCTGGTAATTTTGTGTAGAAAATACTCCCGCCGTCGCGGTAGGTAGTGGCGGAAAGCGCTCCAATACACTCACACACACACTAGGAAACAGCAAACTAATTTAAAACGAACTTTAACTTTAGTTAGTCAAAGAAAAATACCTATTTACACTACCTTCTTTACGGATCCTTCAGTAGACTATCCAACATGATAAGCGAGCGATCCGCGTAGCTCGATGGGTGCCCGTGCCACAATGTAAACGTATTGCATTATTGCGAGCCATAGTACAGTTGATGTTGCACGGAAAATATTCGCTAAAAATTCCACTTTCGTTTGTAATTTATTTTTTGGTGGATAATGCGTTTATGTAAGTCATAATAGATCACCTAAATAAATATGGCGAGTATTGAAATCAACACCCTGTATATTGTGTTAACGACGGACAACAACTACGGAACCCTACATTACGCGTGGCCCCCGCCCGACACGCACTTGGTCGGTTTTTTTTTAAATTATCTTTGACATTCATAAGTGCCAAAACACTGGTCAAATTTGAATAAAATATTTATGATTTTGATAGATTTTTTTGTTTTGATAATTTTAGTCACATGAAACAAAAGATGATGAGATCGACATAGATGGAACATACAAAACAAGCACACCAGTAAATGTAAGTAATAATTACACATTTTTTGAAATATGTTGTACATCAAAATACTGGTCAAATTTGAATAAAATATTTTTGATGTTGATTGATTTTTTGGCTTTATTTTAGTCACATGAAACAAAAGATGATGAGATCCACACAGATGGAACATACAATTTAAACTTTTCATTGCATCTAAATATTCATAATATCATCACAAAAATACGCCAAATGACTACGATTACATATTATTATTATTTTTTATTTTATTAACAGGTTTTATTTTCGGTATGCAATACCGAGGTGGAACCTTTTAGATCTGTGTCATCCGTCACGTTTAGTGAAATACCGGGGTGGTTGGAACTTGATTTGGTCCATCCTGTCATCAACTGTTTTTCAATGGGACGACTTCTGAACATCAGAGAGATCTTGACTGTCAAGATACGTGAATTAGGCCACTGAACTTTTCAAAACAAAACCAACACAGGTGAAATATCTGAGCATCTCCCTTGACAACAAATTGAACTGGGCGAGTCATATCGACAACATGCATAGTGCCTAGCAAACATAGCGGCCACGGGTTGTATGAGAACCACTCTATCGGCATCACTTGACTTCTTTCTGAATCTCAGACATTTAGACCTCATTATTCAGGAGGAAGCACAAGCACCCACTCTAAGACTTGAAGGAAACGATATATGAAAGCAAAACAAGGAGACAGGATATTCCGCGATTCTGCACAAAACCCTAAAAGAAATACCCCTCATCAACAGGATACCCTGTGTACACATCTTCGACCAAAGATAATATCCAGCTTACAGCGGAAACGCGAAATTGCTCTTCAAAACCGAAATAAGTACTGGGAGGTCTTCTCGAATGACCTAAACATAAGAATATCAACAACATTAGATAAGAATTAAATAATATCAGATAGTGCATCCGCTACAAAGCAATACATTGTCATAATGGCTTCAAATTGTGTTTCATGAAATGTATAGAAATAGGCTATTGATGAAACTTTTGTCCGTGACGTGAGACAGATTATAACATTTGTTGAGACCAAAAGCTAGTTAGCAGTCGATCGTAACAGAATACTACTTGTTTATTGCTTTACGAATTTGATAATGATAACACAGCAAAAAAATATTTCACCTAGTTACCTACCTATATGAATAATTTGTAATATTATTTGTATCTATGATTTACCAATGGCACTATAATAAACACGATACAATAATTAATTATAGTCTTTTAATTAAAGAAACTTTCAATAATAAATCAATCCATAATTCATTTATCTCGTTAGGTTCATTCATTCATTCATTCATTTACATAACTATCGATAAAAATTTACGATCTTTTCCCAGCACTAAATGTCATTATTTGACAATTGTCAAACCTCTCCCCCCGCAAAAAGTGGTTGATCGTGTTTCCTTAGAAATCTTGTAGGTTTCGTGTCCAGTGGTTTATTCGTCCAAGTTTCACGAGCACCGTGTTCTGTTTTTGGGCATATTGCTGCGACACCGGCCCCGCCCCCTTGTCACATCTCCCTTTAGTTTCTGTGATCTGTGCATCCTATAGTCCGGGCATGTAGAATATCGTCCAATGACCCCAAGCTACCCAAACTTATCGTTTGCGCGTAATTATGCGGCCGCAGTGAGTGTGCGAGCGATAAGGATGGGTAGCTTGGGGTCATTGGACGAAATTCAACGTGCTCGGCGACCGGACTTGACAAATCCTTTGTAATCTAATAACTTACATCTCCTTTTCCAGTGGAACGCAACTCAGTGGCGGAAGCCAAGCGGGTCCACATCGAGAACCTCCTACGGATGGTGGAGCTATGTGAGAGCGTGACGGAGTGCCGCCGCGCGCACGTGCTAGCGTACTTGGGAGAACGGTTCAATAGGGAACTGTGTATGGCTGCGAAAGAGACTGCTTGCGACAACTGCTTGCAAGCGCACGATTACAAGGTCAGTGTTATATCGAACCTTCTAAGGATGAGGCAGGGCACCGACGAGGTGGTCAGACGCGGTGAGGAAGTCTGTGACCGCAGTCTATGGAGGAACACTATACAGGGTGTCCCAAAAAGTAGTGTCAAGCCGAAGCCCAGAGGTAGAGCATCACTAGGGCGCTATCCAAATCACCCCCATGTACGTTCCGCGATTTTTGGTAGTTTTCAAATTCAATAATTTATTTGCTAGAATACGTAATTCGTTTCGAATTATGATTGTTATAAACTGTGTTTAGGCACTTTTTTGGTCACTGTGGCGCGAATAGTCAAGGTACATGCCTGATTTTTTTATTATTATTAGATTAATACTAGGCCTAGCCGATTCAGAAGTATTTACATCCATAACACGAATGCAAACTAAAATCCTGTATGTTGTAAAAAAAAATCATAACTCGAAAACTATCAAAAGTCACAGTAATTTGGGTAGCCCTAGTGATGACCCCTGGGCTTCGGCTTGACACTACTTTTTGGGACACCCTGTATGTGGTCGTGATCCTCATCAGTGAGGGACCGAGGAAGTAAAAATGGTGGAGCTATGCGAGAGCGTGACGGAGTGCCGCCGCGCGCACGTGCTAGCGTACTTGGGAGAACGGTTCAATAGGGAGCTGTGTATGGCTGCGAAAGACACTGCTTGCGACAACTGCTTGCAAGCGCACGATTACAAGGTCAGTGTTATATCGAACCTTCTAAGGATGACGGGTAGACTTACGCCCGTATTCACAAACATTACTATGAGGTCTCACAGTGCGCGTGGACGCACAGGGTGACACACGAACCAATCACAGAGCTCCATTCAACGGTCTGCGTTCGATTTGCTGCTTCACTTACGCAAGCATCGTTTGTGAATACGAGCGTTAGACGGGCATTCTAAGTAGGAAGGGCAGGGCACCGACGAGACGGTCAGACGCGGTGAGGAAGACGGTGGGCGGAAACATACATTGTGCGGTCCACACAGCTTATGACCGCAGTCTGTGGAGGAACACTATACAGGGTGTCCCAAAAAGTAGTGTCAAGCCGAAGCCCGGAGGTAGAGCATCACTAGGGCTATCCAAATCACCCCATGTATGTTCCGCGATTTTTGGTAGTTTTCAAATTCAATAATTTATTTGTTAGAATACATAATTCGTTTCGAATTATGATTGTTTTAAACTGTGCTTAGGCACTTTTTTGGTCACTGTGGCGCGAATAGTCAAGGTACATGCCTGTTTTTTTTTATTATTATTAGATTGATACTAGGCTTATCTGATTCAGTATCTACATTACATCCATATTATATTTACATCCATAACACGAATGTAAACTAAAATCCTGTATGTTGTAAAAAAAAATCATAACTCGAAAACTATCAAAAGTCACGGTGATTTGGGTAGCCCTAGTGATGCTCTACCTCTGGGCTTCGGCTTGACACTACTTTTTGGGACATCCTGTATGTGGTCGTGATCCTCATCAGTGAGGGACCGAGGAAGTAAGGATGGTGGAGCTATGTGAGAGCGTGACGGAGTGCCGCCGCGCGCACGTGCTAGCGTACTTGGGAGAACGGTTCAATAGGGAGCTGTGTATGGCTGCCAAGGAGACCGCCTGCGACAACTGCTTGCAAGCGCACGATTACAAGGTCAGTGTTATATCCAACCTTCTAAGGATGACGGGAAGACTTAGACGGGCATTCTAAGGAGAAAGGGCAGGGCACCGACGAGATGGTCAGACGCGGTGAGGAAGACGGTGGGCGGGAGCTTACATTGTGCGGTCCACACAGATTGTGACCGCAGTCTGTGGAGGAACACTATACATACAGGGTGTCCCAAAAAGTAGTGTCAAGCCGAAGCCCAGAGGTAGAGCATCACTAAGACTATCTAAATCACCCCCATGTATGTTCCGCGATTTTTGGTAGTTTTCGAGTTATGATTGTTTTAAATTTCTGTGCTTAAGCACTTTTTTGGTATAGTGACGATGTAATTAATCTAATTCTAAACAACCATAGCCGAACGGGGAAGGTATCGAAAGGTGACTCGAGATCCAAGGAATGCTGGTTCCACTGCAGGAAAGGAGGCAAAAATGTTTGTGAACCATATTTAGTTTTTTTTTTTTTTTCTCCAGCTTTTATTAGTTCTTACGAACTAATGGTACACATTGGCTTTGTGTTGTTCACATTTGTTATTTTTAAAAACCGTTAACACCCACCATATTTAGTTAGGTGTTAACGGTTTTTAAAAATAAAAAATAAGGCAAAAGGTAACTCCTCAGAGTGTAGGTCAAAAGAGTTGGCTTGATGGAGTGGGAGGCCTGATGTTCACACATTTCCCCCTTAATCGCTTCTCACGTCACCCACGGGAAGAGTGGAGGTATTCTTATTCTATTCTGCTGGGATCACATAGCTAAGGGTTTCCGCTAAAACTCTAAACCCTAAAACCGCACGCGTGTCTTGTATCGAAAAATAGTATGAGCACAGTGTGGCGCGCATGCGTGTGACATTTCCACGGGTAGGGGCGTGCATTCATGACGCAGCGGGTGCCTGCTCCGTGCAAGTCTTATCGTAGGTCCTAAGTGTTACGCTTCCATCAGAGTAAATACAAATGAGTAGGTCATCTTCATAGAAACGCACCGAGCGCGGTTTGTATGTCAGCGCGCGCCAATACGTAGGGGAGAGTTCGGTATATTGTACCGCCGGGTAAATTGTACCACCCTCATATTTCGTAAAGTATTTATTGAATGTCTGTAATTGCAACACTCAGCGATACACAACTAAAATCAATTAATATCGGCCATGTGGTTTTTGCCGTGACAACAAACACGTGTGTTTTATTTTGAAAAGTATTTTTTCATTGTTTTCAAGTAACTTTTGACAATACATGTTTAGATTGTAATTTTGTTAAATTTAATCACAGGGTGTTTCTAATATATTATTTAGAAGCGTAAATTAGTGTGGATTTCAATTATTTGAAACATTTTTCGGTATTTATAAGCTATATTTTTTACCGATTTTTTAAAAGCACTATCACCTAGTCGGCTAAATTGTACCACATCAAGTTGTATGGAACTATACCAAAGGATTTTGAATTTTTTTTTAGTAAATCATATTTTGAAGTTATAATAGCGTAGTTATGTTTGACTAACAATAAATGAAAGCAAAAGACTGGCAAAGAAGATTAGGTACAAGTGTGCGTTACGATAATTGGAATTACAAAACTTGTACTCAAAATCGTGATAACGTGTAAAACAATATCGATTGTCTATGTTATTAACTACTGTTTCTCTTCGTTTCCTAATTTGTTAAGAATGTATCGTATAATATTTTGCCATAGTTTTTTTTAAGGGTTGAAATTTATTGAAATCCAATTTAGTAACCCTGTGGTACAAATTATCGAACCGGTTGGCTAAATTGGACCGAAGCTCTCAACTCGTACTTTGTTGATTTGTGCTAAATAATATACAACAATCATGTTAATTAATACTTATGAAATAGTAAGTTGAATAGTGTATCTTTTATTTACTACTAACCTAGTTTTTAAGTATAAGATTGTTACTAACACAATGTATGGATCATAATGGTCTGATAATAAACGTATTATTATTATTATTATTGTATACCATGGACATTAGCAAAAACAAAAGAAAACTATGTGTAAAATGGGATTGAAAAAAACTGGTCCAAATTAGCGGACTCTCCCTTATATTCGGCGCACCTCACCGGTAGCAGCTGCACAGAATAAGTAATAGTACAGGTACAGAAGGATTACTTCGCAAGACGATTTAAATAAATGCGAGTCTTGCTACGACGCGATACAGTGGAATTCAGCTCGCACAGCACTACGTACCTACAATTTTATTCACCTACAAGTTTTGTCTCTTTCTATCGCGTGCCTCTGAACTCTTCTTACGCTGTTAGGGTTGCTGTCTAGTGAAAAAATAATTAATCTACTTATATGTCATGAGGTACGTATGTAGGTTTACGTACGTATGTACGTAAAGGGTACGTGGCTTATGGAAACTCACGTAGTCACTTTTGAATAAAATATAATATATTGTAAAATCTCCTATTGTACTACCTGACGTTCTCCTGACATCAACAACCTGGTTACCATCGCAACCGCCGTAGCCTATACCCGGCGCAAAGAGTTTTTCTTACCGCTACACTACCCCCCCACGAAGAAAGATAGCCCACGGCAAAAAAAAAACTAACTAAAAAAAACTTGGATCCACCATAAGAAAGAAAAAGGAAAAAAAACTTATGAAACTGCGGGGACTTTAAACCTCACCCTACGGCCTGACCGAGTGGTATAAGTCTTCGTGATTGGTAGAGGAGGCACAATTGCGGCGGGTTGTGATGAATGAGGCGATGACGGTGGTGACGAAGATGGAGATGCTACAGACACCCGCGTGGATGATGCAATCGCAGATGGATCGACATCGATGAAAGCGGGCTTAACCCTATCCAAGCTTACAGAAACATTCCTCGTGCCGACATCAAGACTTATCGTTTTATCACCCCTTTTAAGTACCTTATGCGGACCAGAATATGGGCATTTCAAAGCAGGTCTGTTTGGAATATCATCCCTAAGGAACACATGGCTAGTCGTTGCCAGATCTTGTGATACAAATGTCTTCGGTTGACCGTGACGTACAGGTGAGCAAGGTTTCAGATCAGCCACATATTTCCGCAATTGTGCGACATAAGATTTAATGTCTTCAACACGATCAGTCTTGGCATGCGAAACAAACTCCCCTGGTAAACGCAGTGGTTCCCCATACACCAATTCTGCCGCAGAAGTCTGTAAGTCCTCTTTCAACGCAGAACGCATACCTAATAAAACAACTGGAAGGCTATTGCACCAGGAATCGCCGTGACACATGAGAGCTGACTTTAGCTGTCGATGCATTCTCTCAACTAAGCCGTTAGCACAGGGGTGGTAACTAGTAGTGCGTATTCGATCTGCTGAGCAAAACCGCATCAAATCTTGGAAAAGAGCAGACTCAAACTGCCTCCCCTGGTCAGTTGTTACGACAGACGGAACACCGAAACGAGCAATCCACTCCCTAGTAAGAGTTTCAGCAACTACCTCGGCCGTTATGTTACTGATGGGCCAGGCCTCCGGCCAGCGCGTAAATCGATCAACGGCAGTAAGGCAGTACTGGAACCCTTTGCTAGGTGGAAGTGGGCCAATAATGTCAACGTGGATATGCTTGAACCGGCCGGAAGGAAGATCAAAGTCGCCAACAGGTGTTCGGGTATGTCTGCTAACCTTGCTACGTTGACACTTGATGCAGGAACGAGCCCAATTCCGACAGTCCTTCTTCATACCAGGCCACACGTAACGTTCAGCCATCAGACGTGTAGATGCCCTTACGCCAGGATGACTTAAACCATGAAGCATCAAAAAACGCGCCTTACGAAAGTCAGGTGGCAAATAAGGCCTAGGCTTCCCAATTGAAGTATCGCATATAATCGGAACATCAGCGCCAGGAATATTCACTTTTTCAAGCTTCAGTGAAGAATTCGCTTCAAGTTCCGGAAGCTCTTCGTCAACAGATTGAGCCTTGGCTAATGCCACGTAATCACTTTCCAAATTAACGGCATCTACACGCGACAAAGCATCAGCCACTACGTTCTCCGCCCCTTTCACATGCACAACATCAGTTGTGAACTGTGAAATGAAGGACAGTTGGTTTAATTGCACAGGGGGTAACTTTTCACGCCGCTGTGCAAATGCGTAGATGAGTGGCTTATGGTCTGTGTAAATTGTTACGTGTTGCGTCTCTAACACGTGTCGAAAGTGTTGAACCGCTTCATAAACAGCTAGCAATTCTCTATAATAGGCCGGCCACTCACTTTGTCGGGCAGTGAGCTTTTTGCTAAAGAAAGCTAAAGGCTGCCACGTACCGTGAACCTGCTGTTGGAGACAAGCTCCCACCTGTACAGATGACGCATCAGTAAACAGGCCTAAACGAGTATTGCAAACCGGATACACAAGCAATGTTGCGTTCTGCAGATGTTCTTTGCATTTCTCAAAGGCTAGTTTGAGTTCCAGTGTCCAAGGAACGGGGTTAGCGCCCTTAAGTTTGGTATTAGCTAGAACATTAATCAGAGGAGCTTGAAATGCAGCAGCTTGTGGAATGAAACGGCGGTAAAAATTTATCATGCCCAAGAAACGACGAAGACCTTGTACCGTCAATGGCAAAGGATAATCTCTTAAGGCCTCAATACGTTTTAATGGAGGGCGAATACCTTCTTTGGACACCTGATAACCTAGAAAGGTTACCTCAGGCGCACCAAACACACATTTAGACGTGTTGATAACCACACCATAATCAACAAGACGACGAAACAGGGTACGAAGATGCTGCGCATGCTGGACTGCATCCTTGGAGTACACAAGGATGTCATCAACATAAGGGAAGCAAAAATCGAGTCCTTTCACGACCTCGTCAATAAAACGCTGAAACGTCTGTCCAGCATTACGCAAACCAAAGGTCATGAAAGGAAACTCGAATAACCCAAAAGGAGTGGTTATGGCCGTCTTGAAAATATCTGCCTCGTTCACTGGAATTTGCTGGTACGCTTTCACCAGGTCTATAGTTGAAAATATAGTAGATCCTGATAGCGTGTTAGCAAAATCAGCAATGTGCCTCACAGGATATCGATCAGGCACCGTCCTGGCATTTAAAGCGCGAAAATCCCCACAAGGACGCCAACCATTTTCTCCTTTGCGCGCCATATGAAGAGGAGAAGACCACGGACTGCTTGAAGGACGTGCTGTCCCGCAGGCAACCATGTCATCAAACTCTCTTTTTGCCTCTAACAGCTTCTCCGGAGCTAGACGGCGTGGGCGACTCGAAACCGGAGGGCCTTCAGTTGTGATAATGTGGTGAACTGTAGAGTGTTTGACAACTCGCGGTAAGCCAGGTGGCTTAGTCAGATCTGGAAACTCGAGCAAAATCTCGGAAAATGGTGACTGATTAATGGACACCGCTCTAATACTGGCCTGTGAAGTCTTATCCACTGAAACAGCAGTCGAGCAATTAGTAGTTCCGTCTATTAGTCGTTTATTACGAAGGTCTGGTAATAGACTGTAATGCGCCAAGAAATCAGATCCAATTATTGGTATGCTGACGTCGGCAATTACAAAGTTCCAATGAAAGACCCGGCGTAACCCTAGATTAAGGCGTAGAGTCACTGTGCCATAGGTCCTGATTGAGCTCCCATTAGCTGCACCTAACACATAATCTGAAGAGGAATGAGTTCCTCTTAGAAGACGACGCGGAAAGCAGCAGAGGTCAGAACCAGTATCGATCAAAAAACGACGCTTAGATGTCACATCAGTAACAAATAACCGGCGGCCGGGCTCTAGACAGTCAGATGCCGCCATCAATGACTGCCTGTCTAGTTTTTTGCTTTATTGACATTTTCCTCCCAAGAACATGGAGAAATGCACCTGTGAGCCTTTTCACCGAAACGCTTATGAAATCTGCAAAGCCGCTTGTTAACACGCTCTGGAGACTTAGACGAAGATTGACCTCGCTGAATACTAGAGTTGCTAGAGCGTAGAGCCTCTACTTTTTCAGCCAACGCATCAATTCGCTGTACTAAACTTGTCAAAGTCGGCGTATTCGCTTCAACGGCATCCACGACAGATCCCATAATAGGTGGAGCTACCTCCATAACTTTATCAGCAATTTCAGCCACTTTACTGAGGGGTAAATCGACCTGCGCTGTCAAAATTACCTGGACGCTTTGTGGAAGGCGTCTTAACCACAACTCCCGCAAGAAATCATCATTAGGCAGAACGTCGCCCGCTAGCGAGCGAAGGTGCCGCAGGAATTGTGATGGCTTTCTATCTCCCAGTTGCTCCTCGTCCAAAAGTTGACGAAGAAGAAGAAGAGCCTCTTCCCTCTGTGGTGAACGCGGCGTGGTGTGTCAACCCGGAACACGGAGCACGGAGCAGGCAACACGGAACAAATTGTGTGTCAACTTCTAGGTGTGAGCTCGGGCACGGGGTGATGCGGTTCCAAAATGAAGTTGGAACTCGTTACTCGACCCTTGGTCGGGAGTTCAGGTCTGACGTGTAAAAGTAGTCCTTGTCCGTTGCAGCAATTAAGCAGTACAGTTGTAGACAAATTGGACGAAAATCGGGGTCACCAATAAAGGGTACGTGGCTTATGGAAACTCACGTAGTCACTTTTGAATAAAATATAATATATTGTAAAATCTCCTATTGTACTACCTGACGTTCTCCTGACATCAACAACCTGGTTACCATCGCAACCGCCGTAGCCTATACCCGGCGCAAAGAGTTTTTCTTACCGCTACAGTACGTATGTAGCCCTTTCGGACCCGCGCTTAAACTAGAAAGAAATTTGTAATTTTGAACATGAATTTTAGGTAATTTGGGGCCGCAGATTACGAATCTGCTATCATTTTCCAGATTTTCCGACGCCATCTTGGAAAATTCATATACCAACAATTGTATCAAACTGGGCCCTTCACTTCCCACGTACAATTGTGAGGGTCAAATTTGTAAGGGTTTTGGAAATTTTATCAATGGCATGTATTCCGAAAAACGTCTTTATAACCAGTAAGGAATAAACAGGTTACATTTATATACCAGTATTTGCCATTTAATATTGATTTGTGGGCAAAACCTTCTGTTCCATGAGCTCAACAGTAAATATAGCGCTCGAAATATTCCTATGGAGTTTTAATATCTCCTATACCATGAACAGCGTCTCCTGGAAGATGTTGAAGGTTGAAGGGCTTCGTCTACCATGCTGCTTGCATGCTCAGAGGTATGTATCATCATGAATGTCTGAGCCTTCATCAGATGAAGAGGAGTAGTTCATCTGAAGTAGCCGAAACTAGCTTTTGTCGTTGTCATCGCTCTCATCCCCAGATGCATTACGCATCTCTAGATAGTAGCGTCGTTTAAAATCGGAAACATGGTACGGAAACCATGAAAAATTAATAATTATGAGAAACTTAAAATACGCATAAGGTATTGTAGGGCCCACGTCGATACAATTGTGTCAGTTAAGTTCGTTAAGCCGTTACGCCAAAACCTTTGCTTACAAGTAGTCACTGTTATCACAAAAAGATGATATTTTTAACTGTTTGTCTAATCAATAACTTGTATATTACTACAATTACAAAATAAAACCATAGTAGGTACTTTCTTTCGCCAAGTCGGGGAGCGCAATCAGTCATGAACTGTACATGTTGTAACCGGCTCACCAACTGCGCTTCGGACAAAATTTGCACGGGAGGTGAAAGAACGCATCCCGCACAATCGTAAGATACTCAGCCCATCCACTTCCGATGTAAAACTAATGAGATAATCTCGATTTTGTAACCCGCACAATTGTATTGGAGCGGTCCGAAAGGGGTAGTGTAACGCATTCATTATGGAAAACCTTGGGAGAGGCCTTTGTCCAGCAGTGGACATCATTTGGCTGAAACGAACGAACGCATTCTGAGCAGTAGTCATGGTAGGTTAGGTTCCTATACTATCCTAAGAATTATTGATTACCTACATGGCCAACATACCTTTCAGCATCTTTAGGAAGCGAAAAAAAAGATAAATAAAATCCGGTAGATTTCTTTTCGAATTTAAACACCCGAACGCCGCACAATATTTCTTCCTCTTTATGTCCATTTTTAAATAATACTTCGATCGTAGAATTAGGTAGGTACCTACTACAACTCACGCCAGCGTCCTGACAGGCGCGCGCGTGACACTCGACTGTAATAATACCCGCCGGCGGGGCGCTTCGCTGTAGGTAATTATCGGATGTACCGCGCGGAGTGAGCCAGGCCTGCCGGTAGTCCACGCTAAATTTTGTCAGTGTGTGCGTGCGCGCCGCATACGTATTGGCGCGCTCACATACAAGCCGCGCTCGGGCATTTCTATGAAGATGACCTACTTATTTGTATTTACTCTGCTTCCATTGTCGCTTAAATATGTAAGCGCACTTGTTGACGTCACGTTACTTTGTATCCAGCCGGTAGACGTGACGGAGGAGTGCCGCGTGATCGCACGCAGCTTGCGCGACGCGTGCCGCTCGGGTCGCTCGCCCTACACGCTGCTACACGTGGCCGACGCGCTCAAGGGCTCCATGCAGCAGCGCTTGAAGCCGCTGCAGGACTCGCCGCTGTTTGGGAAGTAAGTTCTGGCCTGAAAGCCTAGTGCGAGTTTACATCACTAGTGAGCGCGTCAAAAAATGACATTTAATGTATGACGGATTGTACAGCGCCCCTAGCGGGAAATGTCAAAAAGTAAAATTTTCATACATTTTTTAAACGCGCTCTTAGTGAGTGCGTTTGATGAAAACTCACACTCAGCCCACTGTTCATCGGGGAGTAGGCATCGAAAAAACGTTATATGTGTTATATGTACTGTATTTTTAGTTTATTTTTCTATGCTGATTAAAGTATTTTTATTCTTAACGGCCTATTCATACCTGAGCGATATTCGCTGCCGTTGTGGGTAGTGGTACATACCGCGCGGGTTTCGCTCAGGTATTTAGCATCAAGTACCGCGGCTAGAGCGTTTTCTCTGCCGCAGACGGTAGCGAATACCGCTTAGGTCTGAACAGTATTATTACCGCATACCCATTGGGTTTTCTCTGCCGCAGACGGTAGCGAATACCGCTTAGGTCTGAACAGTATTATTACCGCATACCCATTGGGTTTTCTCTGCCGCAGACGGTAGCGAATACCGCTTAGATCTGAATAGGCCTTTAAACGAAACACGTGTGGCGTACTCGCCGATAGGTTTAATCCACAAGGGATTCACGAGTAAGTGAGTGACATGTGTATTCTTCACTCATTGTAAAAAAAATCGTTATGGAAGGAACAAAATTACGCGTGCGGTGTGCTAGATGGCGACACAGTAAATTCTTGTAACTGTCAGCCCTATCGCATCGGCATAATACCGATCACTGAGGGTTCGGCCAAACGAACGCGATCACACCGCGATCAACCGGCGTGCAGCGATGGCGACCAGACCTAAACGCATTGATCGCCATCGCTGCACGCCGGTTGATCGCGTGTGATCACGTTGGTGTGGCCGAACCTTGACGTTTGTAAACTAAACGGTGCTCGACTCTGAGACAAGCTACTTGGCGTCATTGAGTAGACATTTTAAAGACCTTCGCGAAGAAAACTTTCTGAACCTAGTTCATTATTATTACAGTGGAATCTCTATAACTCGAACCTCGTTAAGTCAAAATCCTCAGTAAGTCGAAAAAAATTGCCATTCCCTTCCGCTGAGCACCTAAATACGCGGTATCTCGAATTATTTAGACTTTGTAACTCGAACAAAATGTTATTTCCCTACGAAGTATTGATGATACATATTTATACTCTATAACTCGAAAAAAAAGGGGGACTCCGTAAGTCGTAGTTAGTAAAATATAATAACGTCTTACTTGGAATTCCCCGAAATAATAGCAATAAAATCCAAAATGAATGTTCGGGTTCGGGGCTTCTAATCTATTGTTTTTGTCTTGTAAAGAATACATCAATAAAACTTTCTAAGTAACACAGCTGTGAACGTGATGTTTGTCCTTGTCGCCACAGGACACGATTACTTATAGCGGAGCTTGTCCGTCCTCTACAAGTCGAAATTTCAGCAGTTAAGTCCTTGTATCTCGAAGTTCTTGTTAAGTCGAAAACTCGTTAACTCGATTTTTTTTGCATTTCCCTTGAGGTTCGAGTTATAGAGATTCCACTGTATGTGGTTTAAGGAAGACCTAGTTTTACTGTGTATTCCAATGCTAATTTTAAACTACTTTACCTACCGTTCTGCAGCGGTCCAGCGCGCTGGATCACTGAACGCAACTGACATTCAACTGACGACGCCGCGATTGGTGTGTGAGACTGGTTTTAGTGTCACGCGGACTGTCAGTGCGGATCGCTCCGCACAGCCGATCTGTATGAACTGCTAGGGAGCGAGCGGTTCCTTCGGACCGCATTACTCTAAAACGCTCCCTAGAAGTTCATACAGATTTGCCGTGCGGAGCGGCCACTAAAACTACTAAAACCAGCCTGAAGGTCCTATAAACACCAATACAAAACTGATTCATAATGTTATGTCTGTCACTTCCAGATGCAAGTCATGGCAACGAAGCGACCCTGCCCGCTTGCTACGTCAACTGGTGGTGCGCGGGTTACTAGCGGAGCGCCTCGTGGTCACCAACGACATCGCCGCCGCCTACCTGGCGCTCGGGCCCAACGTCGACAAGTAAGACACGACCACGGCCGATACTGGCGGAGCGCCTCGTGGCACCGACCACATCGGCCCTACCTGGCGCTCGGGCCCAACGTCGACAAGTAAGACACGACCACGGCCGATACTGGCGGAGCGCCTCGTGGCACCGACCACATCGGCCCTACCTGGCGCTCGGGCCCAACGTCGACAAGTAAGACACGACCACGGCCGATACTGGCGGAGCGCCTCGTGGCACCGACCACATCGGCCCTACCTGGCGCTCGGGCCCAACGTCGACAAGTAAGACACGACCACGGCCGATACTGGCGGAGCGCCTCGTGGCACCGACCACATCGGCCCTACCTGGCGCTCGGGCCCAACGTCGACAAGTAAGACACGACCACGGCCGATACTGGCGGAGCGCCTCGTGGCACCGACCACATCGGCCCTACCTGGCGCTCGGGCCCAACGTCGACAAGTAAGACACGACCACGGCCGATACTGGCGGAGCGCCTCGTGGCACCGACCACATCGGCCCTACCTGGCGCTCGGGCCCAACGTCGACAAGTAAGACACGACCACGGCCGATACTGGCGGAGCGCCTCGTGGCACCGACCACATCGGCCCTACCTGGCGCTCGGGCCCAACGTCGACAAGTAAGACACGACCACGGCCGATACTGGCGGAGCGCCTCGTGGCACCGACCACATCGGCCCTACCTGGCGCTCGGGCCCAACGTCGACAAGTAAGACACGACCACGGCCGATACTGGCGGAGCGCCTCGTGGCACCGACCACATCGGCCCTACCTGGCGCTCGGGCCCAACGTCGACAAGTAAGACACGACCACGGCCGATACTGGCGGAGCGCCTCGTGGCACCGACCACATCGGCCCTACCTGGCGCTCGGGCCCAACGTCGACAAGTAAGACACGACCACGGCCGATACTGGCGGAGCGCCTCGTGGCACCGACCACATCGGCCCTACCTGGCGCTCGGGCCCAACGTCGACAAGTAAGATACTGCAGGGCTACTCCGAAACGCTGTTTACGTAGTTTCGGATCTATCTGTCACCGTCGCTCATGCTGGCATCTCGCTTTGCGTGAGAGGGATGGCAACATTGAAAACTTCGAATAACGTTTTTCAGACATGAACACATCCGATATTAGCTCTCGGACAAAAGTTAGTCGGCCCTACACTCTTTTTCAGGAAAGACTTTGCCCCGTCCCCATTGGCCAGTGAGTATATGCGGGACTCTCCCCGCCAAGGCTTGTCCACCGAAGGCCCAAGAGCGGGGCTTACCAACTAAAACATAAATAATTATCTACCTACTTGTCATTAGCTTATTACTAACACTAGATTAAGATTATCATGTTACTAACACCTATGGATGTAATGTCTGAAATAAACGTTTTATTATTATTAAAACCCGATGGTATCCACCAGAACCCAATGAAACGAAGCCGCGAGTTATTGTCCTAACTTGGACATTCGTCCGCAGCTGTGGCTCGCTCTCGAGCGAGCAACTCCAGCTAAAAAAGGACCTCCAAACCCCTTCTCCAGTTGTTTTTTATAGAAGTTTTTCTCCTTGTGGCCCTGGTAGAACAGGATCCCAGCCGGTTACGGTCTACTCCATGTATATCCAGCTAAAACGTCTTACTTAAAATTATTAAACTTTTAGCGTTAAGAGTCGCATCTCAATTCCCAATCTTAATACCAGAGTAAATACAAATGAGTAGGTCGGATGCGGTAGCGGGGATTAGCGGGGAGCCAGTCGTGGTTGCGCCGCATTTTGTCAGTGTGTGCGTGCGCGCCGCATACGTATATTGGCGCGCTCACATACAAACCGCGCTCGGTGCGTTTCTATGAAGATGACCTACTCATTTTTATTTACTCTGTCAATACCCAACATTGATGAAATAAACGCTGGCCGTAACAGCGCATTACACTTGAAAATTTCGACAGGTTCATCCAGTGTCTAAGTAGCTCAGTTGGAAGAGCAGTCGCCCGGCAAGCGGAAGGTCGTGGGTTCAATTCTCGCCTTAGACAGTTCGATTTTTTCAAGTTATTTATAATTTTCAAATTACTTAAAATTATCCTAAGAGCATATTTTTTTGTCCCCAGACTAATGTCAGGCAACCTGCGCATAGTGTTCCCTATGAAATGCGACAAGAAGGCGTCTCTACTGGCGCCAGCCGCGCCCGCCGCCGCCGCCGACTCGCCCGTGGCTGCCCTCGTCAAGCGCATCGAAGAGCGCTGCTACGCCGACCTGGTGGAGGCCTGCAGGTAGCTAGCAGTGCGCTGCGCACAGTGTTCCCTGTGCAGTGCGACAACAAGGCTCGCTACTGGCGCCGCCGACCTGGTGGAGGCCTGCAGGTAGCTAGCAGTGCGCTGCGCACAGTGTTCCCTGTGCAGTGCGACAACAAGGCTCGCTACTGGCGCCGCCGACCTGGTGGAGGCCTGCAGGTAGCTAGCAGTGCGCTGCGCACAGTGTTCCCTGTGCAGTGCGACAACAAGGCTCGCTACTGGCGCCGCCGACCTGGTGGAGGCCTGCAGGTAGCTAGCAGTGCGCTGCGCACAGTGTTCCCTATGCGTGCGACAACAAGGCTCGCTACTGGCGCCGCCGACCTGGTGGAGGCCTGCAGGTAGCTAGCAGTGCGCTGCGCACAGTGTTCCCTGTGCAGTGCGACAACAAGGCTCGCTACTGGCGCCGCCGACCTGGTGGAGGCCTGCAGGTAGCTAGCAGTGCGCTGCGCACAGTGTTCCCTATGCGTGCGACAACAAGGCTCGCTACTGGCGCCGCCGACCTGGTGGAGGCCTGCAGGTAGCTAGCAGTGCGCTGCGCACAGTGTTCCCTGTGCAGTGCGACAACAAGGCTCGCTACTGGCGCCGCCGACCTGGTGGAGGCCTGCAGGTAGCTAGCAGTGCGCTGCGCACAGTGTTCCCTGTGCAGTGCGACAACAAGGCTCGCTACTGGCGCCGCCGACCTGGTGGAGGCCTGCAGGTAGCTAGCAGTGCGCTGCGCACAGTGTTCCCTGTGCAGTGCGACAACAAGGCTCGCTACTGGCGCCGCCGACCTGGTGGAGGCCTGCAGGTAGCTAGCAGTGCGCTGCGCACAGTGTTCCCTATGCGTGCGACAACAAGGCTCGCTACTGGCGCCGCCGACCTGGTGGAGGCCTGCAGGTAGCTAGCAGTGCGCTGCGCACAGTGTTCCCTATGCGTGCGACAACAAGGCTCGCTACTGGCGCCGCCGACCTGGTGGAGGCCTGCAGGTAGCTAGCAGTGCGCTGCGCACAGTGTTCCCTGTGCAGTGCGACAACAAGGCTCGCTACTGGCGCCGCCGACCTGGTGGAGGCCTGCAGGTAGCTAGCAGTGCGCTGCGCACAGTGTTCCCTATGCGTGCGACAACAAGGCTCGCTACTGGCGCCGCCGACCTGGTGGAGGCCTGCAGGTAGCTAGCAGTGCGCTGCGCACAGTGTTCCCTGTGCAGTGCGACAACAAGGCTCGCTACTGGCGCCGCCGACCTGGTGGAGGCCTGCAGGTAGCTAGCAGTGCGCTGCGCACAGTGTTCCCTATGCGTGCGACAACAAGGCTCGCTACTGGCGCCGCCGACCTGGTGGAGGCCTGCAGGTAGCTAGCAGTGCGCTGCGCACAGTGTTCCCTGTGCAGTGCGACAACAAGGCTCGCTACTGGCGCCGCCGACCTGGTGGAGGCCTGCAGGTAGCTAGCAGTGCGCTGCGCACAGTGTTCCCTATGCGTGCGACAACAAGGCTCGCTACTGGCGCCGCCGACCTGGTGGAGGCCTGCAGGTAGCTAGCAGTGCGCTGCGCACAGTGTTCCCTATGCGTGCGACAACAAGGCTCGCTACTGGCGCCGCCGACCTGGTGGAGGCCTGCAGGTAGCTAGCAGTGCGCTGCGCACAGTGTTCCCTATGCGTGCGACAACAAGGCTCGCTACTGGCGCCGCCGACCTGGTGGAGGCCTGCAGGTAGCTAGCAGTGCGCTGCGCACAGTGTTCCCTGTGCAGTGCGACAACAAGGCTCGCTACTGGCGCCGCCGACCTGGTGGAGGCCTGCAGGTAGCTAGCAGTGCGCTGCGCACAGTGTTCCCTGTGCAGTGCGACAACAAGGCTCGCTACTGGCGCCGCCGACCTGGTGGAGGCCTGCAGGTAGCTAGCAGTGCGCTGCGCACAGTGTTCCCTGTGCAGTGCGACAACAAGGCTCGCTACTGGCGCCGCCGACCTGGTGGAGGCCTGCAGGTAGCTAGCAGTGCGCTGCGCACAGTGTTCCCTGTGCAGTGCGACCACAAGGCTCGCTACTGGCGCCGCCGACCTGGTGGAGGCCTGCAGGTAGCTAGCAGTGCGCTGCGCACAGTGTTCCCTGTGCAGTGCGACCACAAGGCTCGCTACTGGCGCCGTCGACCTGGTGGAGGCCTGCAGGTAGCAGTGCGCTGCGCACAGTGTTCCCTGTGCAGTGCGACCACAAGGCTCGCTACTGGCGCCGCCGACTCGCGCGTGGCCGTGGCTTGCAGGTAGCTACATTATCATCATCATCATCTCAGCCGTAGGACGTCCACTGCTGAACATAGGCCTCCCCCAATGCTTTCCATGTTACCCGGTTGGGAGCAACATTATAGTAAAGTTTAAAATAATACTTGTAGGTAACGGGGCTATTCTCACTGCTGCAACTCCTGTGGTCATGTTTGTCCCGGGGGAAAGTTAAACTCTCATTGGACTCGCGATGAATATTTGTAGGTAACAAACAATATGGTGACATGACGTGACAAAGCATAAAACCTGAAGCACATCTGAAATCTCTGATGTTTGACCTTTGACGTCACAAAAACTTCCCGTTTCGCTTCCATACCTCAAGCACCGACTAATTAAACGCTACATCTGCTGTATTTGTCTAACTAAATTATAAGCACCAACTGGTGAGCGCTGACGCTGTATAAGGACTATCGCATTTTCACTCATCAGTGGAGCCATGATACACGTTAGGGTTTAATTTTATCAAGGCAATGCTGATTTTAAACGATAAGCATATCGTCTGTTTTGATCCGCAAGATGTTTATTACTTTATTAAACCTCCACAGAGAAATGGGTGCGGCGCGCGGTGCGTCCCTTGCGGCAGTCCTGCCACAAGCCGCGCTCAAGGCCATGGCGGTGCGCCTGCCCGAGACAGCTGAAGACATGTTAGCGCTGCCTCACGTCACGCGCGCCAACTACGACAAGTACGGAGCCGACCTGCTCAAGATCACCTCGGGATATGCGGTCGAGAAGATTGGTGAGTTTATAATACAAGTGCTAAAGGCGACCCTTGTGAGAGCCCAATCCTATCCTAAGCAACAGATAAGGGATTAGAGGTGTCCCTTGTGGGAGTCCTGCCTTAAGCAGCAACAGTTAAGGTACTAAAAGTGACCCTTGAAGCAGCCCTATCCTAAACAACGCCGCAAAGCGGAGGACAAAGCCCTATTGCACATCACTTCGACCAATGGCGTCCCTTGTGGGAGTGATATTACATGCCGCTCTCAAGGCCATGGCGGTGCGCCTGCCCGAGACAGCTGAAGACATGTTAGCGCTGCCACACGTCACGCGCGCCAACTACGACAAGTACGGAGCAGACCTGCTCAAGATCACCTCGGGATATGCGGTCGAGAAGATCGGTAAGTTTACTTTAAGGTACTAAAAGTGACCCTTGTGAGATCCCAGTCCTTTCCGGAGCAACAGATTAGGTGCTAAACGTGACCCTTGTAGCAGTCCTGAGTGACAAAAGATAAAGGCACTAAAGGTGTCCCTTGTGAGAGTCTAGTCCTATGCAGCAACAGAGGTACTAAAGGTGATCCTTGTGGAAGTCCTATCCTAAACGAAAACAAAAAAGGTGCTAACAGTGACCCTTGTGACAGTCCTGAGTGGGCAACAGGGAAGGTGCTAAAAATGTTCCTTGTAAAAACCTCGCTGCACGTATACACAACGCAATGGCTCAATAAAACGTGCAACGAGACAACGCACATCATGTTTGCTCTTGAATTTACTGTTAGAAATATGCGCTCGTTATCCATAATATGAAAGAAGATACAGTAAAAGAGGTGTTAAAACTATCCCTTGTGGCAGTCCTATTCTAACTGATACTGCAGAAAATCCAAACTTATCGTCAACTTTCCTTCCATTCGTTCGTTCGATCGTTCGTTCGTTTCAGCCAAATGACGTCCACTGCTGGACAAAGACCTCCTCCAAGTTTTTCCACAATGCACGGTCCTGCGCTGCCCGCATACAGGCTCTTCCCGCGACCTTCACCAGATCGTCGGTCCACCTAGTAGGAGGCCTACCCACGCTACGTCTTCCAGCCCGTGGTCGCCACTCGAGAACTCGTCTCCTTCCATTCAGTATTGTATCACCCAATTCATCACTCATGCTATGATCATAAGAAAAAATCTCAACAATGTCGTCTATCCACAGGCCTGCTAATGCAGTACCAAGACGAGTTAGAAGAAGAGAAGCCAGCGGATGACTTCCAGGAGTCGGGAGGTGACTCCGACACGGACTGGGCGCGCCTGGGCCAGGCCAGCCAAAGCAGCACGGCCAGCCAGCGCGGACGGAAGACCTACCGTGGAGGCGTGAGGAAGAGGTAAGATGTCACAACTGGGTTCGTTCGTTTCAGCCGAAAGAATAGAATATAATAGAATAGGTTTATTGTCACATTAAAAGACACAATACAGAAAAAAATACACAAAAACACAAAATAATACATAAGCTATAAAACAAAGAGTTAAGGGTAAGAGAAAAAAAAAACTGTGCCAATAGGCACCCGCTCAGAATTTATCGTGACATGCTCAAAAGGGCAAGTCACGAAGCTGGTCTTCCGCGGACGCCCTTGCTTATTGCGCATCCCTTAGAGAAGACACCGACTAAAAATAATAATAATGCAACCGTAATTATAAAGACGTCCACTGCTGGACAAAGGCCTCCCCCAAGGATTTCCACAAAGATTGGTCCTGCGCCGCTCGCATCCAGGCACCTCCCGCGACCTTCACCAGATCGTCGGTCCATCTAGTGGGAGGCTTGCCCACGCTACGTCTTTCGGCTCAACTGGTATGTGCAAGCTATTTTTATTTCATTCTTCAAAAAACTGCTAAAACCTGGTCCGTGAGCACGTAGAATCCCGTCCAATGACCTCAAGCTACCCATCCTTATCGCTCGCGCGTAATTATATTGCTGTCACGACTGAGAGCCCGCAGTGAGTGTGCGAGCGCGACAGCAACATAATTACGTGCGAGCGACAAGGATGGGCAGCTTGGGGTCATTGGACGGGATTCTACGTGCTCACGGACCAGGCTTTACCCTCTACAATGTATTAGGATCAGTATCCAATAAGCGACGAAAGCCGAACGGTGAAGGTGTCGGAATGGCCGACTCGTGAACCGAGAATGTGGGTTCGATCCCCTATTACTATTGTGTTGAACCCACTCTTAACACAAGCATATTTAGCTTAGCATGAGATGCCAACGGGATTATTTATCTGAGATTAACCATCTCTGGGATTAGATAGAAGCATGGTGCTTCTCAAAAATCGCGCCTAAATTCCTCCAATCATACCGATTAAGACTCATGGGCCTGTCTCCAGTTCTTGAAAATAACTACAGTAGAACGCCGATTATCCGAACGCCGATTATCCGAATCGCCAATTATCCGAATCGGTCCTAAGCTGTCCTAAGCTTAATATAAAAAAATAAAACCAAGTAATTTTTTATTTGTTTTGTTGTAACAAGTTGGAACTCGCTGGATTCCAGATATATTTCAACTGAGCGTTATTGTAGAACTGTTTTTGTTAATTTAATCAGTTTAATATATTTGTGTTAGTTCGTTTTTATTTATTACCAGTCTATGTCCGATTATCCGAATTTTCGATTATCCGAATCGACCCCGGTCCCAATTAATTCGGATAATCGGCGTTCTACTGTATTGTTAATTATGAAAAATCTAAAACGTTAAAATAACGGTATCGTTGTGGCCAATGAGATGCTGTCATAGTGACATTGACATTACGTCAATGAATAGAGGGACGCGCGGAGACGACTCCCCGCGCTTTTGTGCTAAGTTATGAATTGTAATTAAAATAAGGCAATATAGTGTGGAAGTTGAGTATTCAGTGTTTTATTTATAAGAATAGTTCTACCGGCCTCTAATACTATGTTCGTTCTAACTGTACTTTTGTATTACACTAGATACAAGCGCAAAGGCACGTCGTCAGCTAAGAAGAAAGCCTACCGCAGTTCCTACACTCGCGGTCGCGGCTCCAATAGCACCTCTACCGGTTGGGGCACCGCCTCCACCAGTAGGGGCGGAGCCAACAGTAGTAGGGGCGGAGCCAACAGTAGTAGGGGCGGAGCCAACACTAGTAGGGGCGGAGCCAGCAGTAGTAGGGGCGGAGCCAGCGGTAGGGGCGGGGCCGGGCGCGGCACCACCAAGCTAGCGAGAACCGCTGCAACCAAAGCTCGTGAGTACTTTACTTTTGACGGCTGTATAAGCAACTAGACCAGTGATTCTTAACCGGTGATCCGCGGACCACTGGTGGTCCCTGGAGGCATTCCAAATGGTCCACGAAGACATCGTAATAAACAAGTGACGTGACGTGATGAGTCGAGTTAACACAACGCAAACGGCGCACAGTGGGCGAGAAATCGACTTCCCCTTTTATAGGATTTTGAAAAAAAAAGTGGTCCCTGACAAGGCAGAAATTTGGTAAAATGGTCCCTCGTGACTTAAAGGTTAAGAACCACTGAACTAGACAGAAATTACGATAAGCGATTTACATAGACTGTTTACATTTGAAATTTCTTTGTCGTAAGATTAAAATTTATAAGTGTAAAGGCGGTTGAATATAACATTTCTAATATTTGACGACGAAATATTGCCAACTATTTAACGCTAAGTCTAAATTTCGATACGTTGTAACACACTTATCGTTCTTTACAAATTAACATCTAACATACCTATTTAATTCAAGAAAGAAAACGTACATCTTAAGTATTTGTCTGAAGACAAAGGGGTAATATTTAACACTTGAAAAATACTAAACACATGAATTCTGTTTTCAGCGAGCAAGCTGGGCAGTATGCCTGTCCCGAGGACCAATTCCGCCGTCATCAACACGCGGCCAGGTGTCTTTAACCCTTCTAAGCTCAACTTGCTGTGAAAAATGTAAAGAACTGCTACATTGCTATAAATCTACCTACTATAATTTAATACCAATAAGTTGATTTATTTGGCCCAGTCAATCGCTGCCGGTAATCGATTGAAAAGGGGCTCAAATGTACCTGATATTTCAGTATAATTGAAAATTAAAAAATGAAAATGAAAATGTTTATTGCCAGAATTATTATTTAAATTCGATTTGGACATTTTAGCTTGTGAATCAAAACTCGATTCAAACTCCAAAATGTGTAAGAATCTGTGATTAGTTATTTAATCTAATGTTGAAACTTATCACAGGCGCCATTATTACTTTTTGTCTAATTTAGATTTATATTGTGACTGTAATTCTCGATAACTTTTTATTGATTGAATCGAATTTAAATACTGATGTTTAACTGATAATATCAATCTCAAAAGAAACTCGGAAACATTCATTAATCTCTCCAATAATAAACCAACATGAAATTATCTAAATTAATTCAAACCAATTTATTAAATTAAATTAATAAATTTATTAATATAAATGTGATAATTGATGATACCTGTAAATATTAATAAAGTAATTTTCTTCTTAAACTATATTTCATTTATTAACATAGGTACCCGTTTTGTAAGAATGAAATAGATAGCCTGTGGTCAACAAAACAGCTGGGAGAATAAAGCAAAGGGATATACCGATATTGAATATACGGGCACCTTTCGTGCACTATTTCGATTCACCATCGGCAGGTTTTGATGAATTTGACGCAGAATGTGCACTTCGCAAAATGAGCATTCGAATCAAAATATACTTTTTCGTAGTCATTTCACGCAGACATTTAGTAGAGTGCTCATTTAACGAGGTCGTCGGTCCACGGTGAATGTCCTACGCTGCGCTTTCTGGTACCTGGCCTCCACTTCAGAACCTTATAAGTAGCAGGAAGGCGATGTATAATAATTTGGGCAATGATTAGTATCATATTATTGTATTTAACTGTTGATGATTTGGGATTTATTAAATAAAATAATCACTGTGTCATGTACATCCTGTTTTACTCTCCATTATTCACAGACAATACATATCCAATCTATAGTCTATTCTCAGTAGTGTTGTCACATTACAATAATGTTACATCTTTCCTTTTAACAAATTAATTAAAAGATACATACATTTGTTATCAGTTGATTCTGATACAAAACTCTAGATGCCTATAAACAAACAATTAGCATAACTATAATTAATTAACCCTGCACATAATCTTCTAAGTATTTAGGAAGCCTAATGGCTCTACCTTTAATTGACCTTTTACAATTATTTTGTGATGTATGATTATTTAAATTATCTTCCATTCTATTTTCTACAATGCAGCTAGGTTCTATGCTGGTTTCATTCTGTGATAGACGTTTATTATTAAGTGCGTCCTGGTGACTTACATTCTCATAACAATCATTAAATCCTGTATTTTCAACTTCTATAGCCTCATTGAAACTATTAAACTTTGGATATTCTATTTCTTTAACACCACTTGCAACAAACTTATAATCTTTTGAGCTCTTTTTTAAATGATATCTATTTCTATTAACAATATTTCCCGATTCAGTTATAACATTATATGATCTAGGTTTATTTGATGGACCCAATATCTTTGCATGTCTGTCATAAGTCCCATTTTTGTGATTTTTTATTAATACATTTTCTCCCGTTGAAAATTCCTTCAACGGCCTAACATTTCTGTCATAATAATATTTTTGATTAGTTTGCCTTTTTAATAATTCGCTTCTGACCTTCTGCTGACTTTGACTACTGATGCTTTCCAGATTTGGTATCAGACCTCTAATTTTACGACCTAACAATATTTGATTAGGTGATTCAATGTTGTTTGAGATGGGGGTGTTTCTAAGTTCTAATATTGCTAGATATGGATCTTTTTTATCTTCTACGCATTTTTTTAGCATCTTTTTGATAGTTTGTATGTGCCTTTCTACCATACCGTTACTTCTGGGATAATAAGGCGAAGAAACTGTATGCTGAAAACCCCATTTGTGTGAAAATTCTTTAAACTTCATAGATGTAAATTGAGGTCCTCCATCACTATTTAATTCAATTGGAATTCCAAAGCGTGCAAAACACTGTTTTATTGCTTTTATTACCTCCTCTGTAGATAGTGACTGTAAAGCTATAACTTCTACATATTTTGAAAAATAATCCACTATTAACAAATAATCTTTTAATACAAATGAAAAATATCCACACCTATTTTTTGCCAAGCCTCCTTTGGAATTTTATGTGGTAATAGAGGTTCTTTGTAATTTTCCACACTATGCTTTGTACAAGTATCACAGTTTTGAATGTAATTATCAATGTCTTTTGAAATTCCTATCCAATATACCGACTCTCTAGCTCTTATTTTAGTTTTCTCTCTACCCAAGTGATTATAATGCAATTTGGATAAGATGTCTTTCTGCAAAGATTTTGGGACCATGATACAATGTTTTTTGAAAATTAGTCCATCCATTAAATGTATTAAGGAAGAAGGGTTTTAAGGAATCCGGTAAATTTTTACTATTAGTCGGCCATCCTTCAGATAATAACTTTTTTACTATTTTTAGGTCTTCATCACAATCTGTTTCTTTTTTAAACTCTTCATATCGTTTCACACTCATTTTTTCTTTTAAATCTACTAACAATATACTACAATCAAAATCATCATCCTCCTCAACCTTAGCTTTTAAATAATTACGTGACAAGTAATCAGCAAGTTGTAATAACTTTCCTGGTTTGTATTTTAATGTTATGTCATAGTGCTGTAATCTTAACCGCATCTTTTGTAATCTAACAGGTATTTCTGCTAAAGGTTTTTTCATTATGGGAATTAAAGGTTTATGATCAGATTCCACCTCAAAGTTTCGACCCATTATGTAAAAATGAAATTTTTCACAAGCAAATACAATTGCATACATTTCCTTTTCGATCTGTGCCCATGATTTTTGTGTGTCTGTGAATGCTTTGGATGCATAGGCTACTGGAAATCCATTTTGTAATAAAACTGCACCCACACCATTACTACTTGCATCTACACTTAATAAACATGGTAAGTTTGGATTGTAATATTGCAATACTGGGGAGGAAGTTAAAAGCTCTTTGATTTCCTTGAAAGATTTTTCTTGTTCTAGACCCCATTCCCAATCCTTGTCCTTTTTTAATAATGATCTTAGAGGAGCTGTTAGTTCAGATACATTGGGAATAAATTTAGAAACATATGTAATGATACCTAATAGCTTTTGAATGCCTGTTACATCTGTTGGTTTCTCCATTTTTATTATGCTGTCTATTTTATCCTCATCAATATAAATTCCTTTATCAGTGAAAACATGTCCCAAAAATTTTAATTTGTTAGTTTTAAATATACATTTGTCTGCATTAAATGTAATATTATGCTCTGAAGCTTTTTGTAATATTCTGTGTAAAATTTTCTCATGTTCAGCTTCACTATCAGCCCATAAAATTAGGTCGTCTACAAAAATTTCTACATTTGGAATGCCTTCAAACAGGCGAGAAAACTGTTTATGGTAAACCTCTGATGCTACCTTTACTCCGTATGGCATTCTTAAAAAACAATACCTACCAAATGGTGTTTGAAAGGTGGTTAGTTTTGAACTGGTTTCACTTAATTTCAATTGATAGAACGCTTTACTACAGTCTAATTTACTGAATACCTTAGCGTTTGCCATTTTTGCAGCAATTTCTTCAAATGTTGGTAATTTAAAATGTTCCCTTAATAGACAAGAATTGAGATATTGTGGGTCAAGACATATGCGAAGCGAATTATCATTTTTTCTTACTATTACCACTGCATTTACAAAATCTGTGGGTTCTTCTATTCTTCTTATTATTTTATTTTCCTCCATAGTTTGCAACTCTTTTTTATATGCATCCAATAGCTTCATGGGCACCGGTCGACAAGGAATTACTTTCCCTGTGTAGTTCGGGATCAACTTGAAATCATAAACATAATCCTTCAGTTCTCCTATTCCTGTAAATAAATTAGAGTATTGCTTTATAATATCTTGTTTTTGTATTTCCCCTAATAATATCATTAAATTTAATTTTTGTATGGTTGGTAATCCTATCAATGGAGATGAATCACAATCTACAATATGAAATTTCAAAACATGTTTTTTATTTTTTATTATGCATGATAAATCTAATGTGCCTAGTAAATTAATTTTTGAGTTATTGTAATTTCTAAGAATAGAGCTTGACCTATTTAACTTTTTATGAATTCCCAAACTGTCCAACATTTTTTTAGATATTACATTGCAACCGGCACCTGTGTCTAATTTAAATGTAATATTTTTATTGCAGTCCTGTAGTTTTACCTGCAATGTCCAGTCAGTGTATACTGTACCCAATGTATATTCTTGATTTGTTTCTTGCTGAGGATTCTGCTGTATTTCCTTTATGTTGTGATCCTTCATTCGATTCCTACAGACAGTAGAAAAATGGTTCATCTTCTTGCAATAATTACATTGTTTGCCATATGCTGGACAACGACGTGGAGGGTGTTGATATCCGCAGCTTTTACATTTGAATGCTCTACTCATAGGTTGTTGGCGATGATCTCTATTTATTTTGTCAATATCTTTCGAGTCTTCTTCTGTCAGTTTTCTCATATATTGTGTCGCTATTTCTGCGGTCTTACACATATTTATGCACTTTTCTAATGATAGTTCTTGCTCTCTTAAGAGTCTTTCTTGCAATGTTTTATCTAATAATCCTCCTATTATTCTGTCTTTAATGAGACTGTCACGTAGACCCTCAAAGTTGCAGGTCACTGATAGTTTCTTTAGTTGGGCTACATATTCTGTTATATTTTCACCCTCTTTCTGATTCCTGTTAAAAAATGTGTGTCTATTTATACTTTCGTTTGTTTTTGGCATGCAATAATCTCCAAGGGCTTTTAATACCTCATCATAATCCTTCTTTTTAGCAGGCAGGTCTATCGTGTCAAATTTGTCCACTCCTTCCTCGCCCAAGAGGTGTAATAATATTGCTGCTTTTATTTCAGAACTCTTTTTATGGCATTCAGTCGCCACCATGTACAGTTCCACATGTCTTATCCATGTCTTGAAGTTTTTTGCCAAATCTCCTTCAAAAGACAATGGCGGCGGTTGGGCAAGGCTTAATCCCTGCATCGTGTCGGCTTTAATACTCACGGGTCTTACACCCGCGGCCTGGTTCTTGCCATCTCCTGACTGCGCCATATCATATTATTGTATTTAACTGTTGATGATTTGGGATTTATTAAATAAAATAATCACTGTGTCATGTACATCCTGTTTTACTCTCCATTATTCACAGACAATACATATCCAATCTATAGTCTATTCTCAGTAGTGTTGTCACATTACAATAATGTTACAATTAGAAGTTGTTTCCACATCAGCCAGATAGTTTGACAGTTCGAACTCCTAGCCAGACATTTTTTTAGGGTAGCTGCCAAAGCCACAATGACCCAAACTTCATGATTCACCAACATTCTAACTTATATTGGGAGTATACGCTGACAAACTTTCAGCTTTTATAAAATGACGTATGTCTGGCGTTCACTAGCTCTTAGTCTATATGTTCTGCAGTGGACGTCCTATGACTGAAATGATGATCATGATGCTCATTTTGCGAAGTACACATTGATGACCGAGGGGGTTAATCATGCGGGTGTATGATGATCTTCATGGCCTGCCCGCTCTTGGCCAGTTCAAGCGCTTCTTTGGCTCGCTCCAGCGGCATGTGGTGCGAGATGAACCGCTTCAGGTCGATGGCGCCGCTCGACACGGCCGCTAGTGCCGCTGGGTATCTGAAATTAGGATTTTTTGTCGTTGATACAAATATGCTGTGCGAAAATAACTGCCTGTCTGTTACTTTTTCACACAAAAATTTATGGGCTCGTTTATTCACTAAGTTGCATTTATAATTTATTACATTTATTATTTATGGAATTACGCAAATAAAGAAATTTGATTTGATTTGATTTGATTTAATATTAGTAGGATTGGCGTCACTGGCGAGTAGCAGTCGCTATCGCTATCGTATTGGATTCACCAGTTTGCCCCACTATCTTAGCGTTTAGCGAGTGTTGTGAGCGTTTCTCGCTAATGAAAAGCTATTTTTTGTCGCTAAAATAAAACTTGAAGGTGACCTCCGAAACAGCCAAAAAGTTCACAATACGTCTTTGTTAAAATTGGAATACGGTTGTGTTGTCAACTTTATGGATCACTTTTGGATGTTACTAACTATTTGACCCTGACCATGGTCGTAGCCAGCCATGGGCTCAGGGTGGGGCAGGATGGTAAACAAAAACAAAAAAATGGTAACTAGCAAACTATGTACCTACTCTCCGTTGATATTTATGAGTCCGCTCCATTCCTGAAACTTGAAAAACATCTTCCAGGGCGGTGGTGAACAGTTTCGGAGATATGACGTCTCCCTGTCTCATCCCTATAGTCGATTTTGCACCGTTGGAGAGACTGTAGCACTGCCCAGGTCTCGATTAAATCGAAGGCTTTCTCATAGTCCACAAACGCCAGGCAAAATGGCTGATTATACTCCTCGGTCTTCTGTATAATCTGCTGTAGCGTATGTAAGTAGTATGCGGTCTATCCTGACTGGACACATATTATGCTATAGTATATCTTACGTGTTGGCGATGCGCAAGGAGCCTCGCACATCGACCTCTCGCAGCAAGGCAGCGGTTAGAGGCACCTGCGACATGGGCTCGCCGATACCCACCACCAGGACCGTGCCGCCCGTGCCAGTCACCTGGAGAGACAATGTGTCAATCAGTTTTGAACCTTATTCTAAAGATGTAAAGTTGATAATTGACTGGAGAAATACTCGTGAATCGCTTTTAAAACTTGAAGGGTACAGGGGCAAAACAAGGAATGTCCCTAAAATTCAAAGGTATATTTTTGATGGCAATATTTTCGATTTCCCGCGTATTTTTATTTGAAATTATACAAAAAGCGTAAAAACAAGATAGACATATGTATTCCTCTTAGTAGTTTATAATTTTAAGTGACACATGAGAATGTTTTAAACTTTAAAATATTTAAATATTCATTACATAGGTAACTTTTTGTTTTTGTGACATTTCTTGTTTTGCCCCTGTACCCTTCACTTGTGATGGCCTAAAACTTGTGCAAAAATAAATGACAGTCGATTTTTTATTCATCAGTTTGTGGTAGATTGAATCTAAAATTGAAAGTCATTGGCTTGATTTTGAAATGACCTATTCTAACCAGAAATGAGACAAAAGCAATAACAACCCGAGCCTCTCTATGGGTTCCGGCAGTCAGTAGAGAATGGATGAGTTGTGTGTTTACTACCATGAGTTTACATAAAACGTACTGGCTAGCAAATTAGCGACCGCGTAAAAAATGACAAAATATACAGCGCCCCTAGCACTAAAATTTGTCATAGATCTTTTTAAGCGCTAGCAATAACGTTTAAAGTAAACTCATAGTAAAACTACTAATGATAAAGGGAACGTACCATCAAAGATACCCTCTGCGCAGAAGGAAACGCGCACGCGTCAATAGTGACATGCGGCTGCGCACCCAACGTTAACGTAATACGATCCACGACGTCTTGGTCCGGTTCTTCGGGCTTCACTAACAGGGCGTGGTCTACCCCCATCTCCTTTGCTGTGTCGAGGCGAGACTCGACAGTGTCTGTAAGGATTTGAATAATAATATTTTTACAGGGTTTGTATTTATTTATAAATTGCGTTCATATTATCACATGCACCTTAGGTGCATCTATTATGATGGACTACTACCACTCCTGTGTGCCAGATTCTGCAGCTTATCCACTAGTAAAAATTCAACTAACAAAGGCCAAGTTAGACCCTGGAGAATGTGAAATTGTCATAGGACCTGCAACGACAACGCGGCAACGTTAATCAAGGGAATGTTGAACGAGTTCGAAGTTGAGGATCGACTTCCCTCCATCCAGCGAAAAGTGGATGACAGGCAATATCTGCGTTTGACACCATGGATGTAACAACAAACATCCCCTCACCCCTCAGCCAAGTTACAAAACGTGACAGTTGTAATAGAAAAAGTGACGAAAACATTCGCTCCGTGCAGCGATTTTGAATGTAAAGTCCGGTCCGGATAAGGATGGTAGCTTGGGGTCATTGGACAAAATTCTACGTGCTCGCAGACCAGACTATAGTCAAGCGCAGCCTGTTTCTTCTGATTAATTTAGTTGCAGGTTCAGTCTCAGTTAATTCCTCGGTTTGAAGACGTACCAGTGATAAGAATGTTGGTAGCGCCCATAGCGCGCGCTGTCATCGCGCACAGCACGCCGACGGGCCCGGCGCCCAGCACGACCACGCTGTGCCCGAGCGATACCCCGGCGCGCCGGCACGCGTGCACCGCTATAGCTAGCGGCTGCACCGCCGCGCCTTCGTCCATTGATAGGTTGGCGGGGATCCTGGAGGTGACAAACGAAAATTGGTTGAATATCAATACCATTGTTAACTGATATAGGCCTTATAAATAAGCTGAAAGTTGTGCAGCGTACTATGGAGAGGGCTATGTTTGGTGCTTATTTACGAGATCGAATCAGAAATGAGGAGATCCGTAAACGAACTATAGTTACATAGTGGCACATAGTACGCAGAACTGACGGCCGATGGGGCAGCAAGGTTCTGGAGTAGAGGCCACGAACCGGAGAGCGTAGCGTAGGATGTCTACTCACAAGGTGGACCGTTGACCTCATAAAGGTAGCAGGAAGGTGCTGGATGCAGGTCGATAGCAATCGTTCATTATGGAAATAGTTAAAATGCCTATGTTCAGCAGTGGACGTCTTATGGCTGAAATGATGATGTAGAATTAAAAAGATTCGTAGTCTCACATGTGGCAAAAGTCAGCGATGGCTTGTAGTACCGGCTGAGGTTCTCATCTCACTAACACAGAACTACAAGTACAGAAATAAAGTCTTGAAGAGTCTCACTAGTGGCAGTAGTCAGCGACGTGCTTATGGTACCAGCAGAGGTTGCTCAACCCGTCAGACTAGTAGGTACGGTAGTAGGTAGCTACAATTTTATTACAAAATCAAAGTCTCACTTGTGGCAGAAGTCCGCGACATGCTTGTAGTACCGGCTGAGGTTCCCGGGAGCGGCGGGCGTAGAGCAGTAGCCCGGCCGCGCGCACACGTTGTAGCGGCCCAGCCGGCAGTGCTCGCACGCGCGGCACGGCTGCGTCGGCTCGATGGCCACGCGGTCGCCCACTTTGAGCGAGGATACTTTTTGGCCCACCTGGGTAAAGAAAATAACAGGGGCGTGAGGCGAGCACCAAATCTCAACTCAAGACGAACGATCGCACGCCCATCACGGCTGCGTCGCCGGCTTGATCACTGAGGTTGCCGGGAGCGGCGAGCGTGGAGCAGTAGCCGGGCCGCGCGCACACGTTGTTGTAGCGGCCCAGCCGGCAGTGCTCGCACGCGCGGCACGGCTACGTCGGCTCAATCGCTACGCGGTCACCCACTTTGAGGTTTGACACTTTTGACCCCACCTGGGGAACATAAACCTTCTTTTAAACTGCGATCTCTAACCCACCTGCCAGCCTGGAGATTATGGCAAAACCTTCCACTAAATGACTTACAGCTAACTTATAAGTATATGCCTTGCATTAGAGGTGTGTCATACACTACAGTAGAAAAGACTAATAGTTCAGCAGTGGACTGGAAAGGGATGATGGTGGAGGTCGTGATGCAAACAATATCCACTCAAAACAAATCACA
Source organism: Ostrinia nubilalis (assembly GCF_963855985.1). Taxonomy (NCBI): domain Eukaryota; kingdom Metazoa; phylum Arthropoda; class Insecta; order Lepidoptera; family Crambidae; genus Ostrinia; species Ostrinia nubilalis. The sequence continues at coordinate 13,889,658 of NC_087103.1, forward strand.
ACTCATGATGAGCGATTACTGTCAAGAGAGTCGCACGCCCGGCACGGCTGCGTCGGCAATAGCCACGCGGTCGCCTACCTTCAGGTCCGACACTTTTGAGCCCACCTGGGGAAAGAAAATAACGGGGGTGTGAGGCGTGCAACATCCGCCTACATTCATAACAGCTCATGACGAATGACTACTCTGACGCTCCGAGTCACTCCGAGTGGTCTCAAGAGTCTCAAGAGTGTGGCACGCTCGGCACGGCTGCGTCGGCTCAATCGCTACGCGGTCACCCACTTTGAGGTTTGACACTCTTGAGCCCACCTGGGGAAAGTAAGCCAGGGAGAAATATGGTGGGATATCGTAAGGAAACATTCGCCCACAACAAATCACAGCTCATGACGAACGACTACTCTGTCAAGAGTACACTCTTACACACACTAACTACCTAACGATTGTTGTTCACATGTTACATCTCGCTCGAAATTCAAGGTCTTTATTTATTTATCACTTCACATCACAACACGGCCACGAAATAACACCAGATTTGTAAAATAAGTTAAACGCATCAAAACAGAACGACTGTCCTTTTCGTTTAACTACCCTCCACGAAATTTTGACAATATCTTTACACTCTAGTCAATTAACATACTTTTTATTATCTATCAAAACGCGGCTTCTCGACTTTTTTATTGACTGTAGTGTAAAATCCACATACCATGATCAAATTTTATATGAGCCCGGCAGGATTTAAGTTTTATTTTGTCTTGACTACCGTAGCCGGTGCCTTCGTGACCGTGACATCAGTTTAGCTAGTTATCTAAAAAATAAGTAAAGAAGAAGTTAAGCAAAGGCTTTCTTTACAAAGACAAAGATGATACCTTGACTACGTATCCCGCGCCCTCGTGGCCGATGACTATGGGGCTGGCCACCTGCACCGCGCCGCAGCGGCCCGAGGAGTACAGCTTGACATCGGAGCCGCAAATGCCAACGCTGGTCATCTTCACCAGCACTTCTGCAAACACATGGCATTGAGCCACGATAGCCGAACGGTGAAGGGGCCGCCTCGAGATCCGAGGAACGTGGGTTCGAACCCCACCGCCGCTCGAGTATTGTTTGTGGAGAGCCCACTCGTAACACAAGCATTAGGGTGGTCCTTATTTTTCGACTTTTGAATTATCCCCGGAGCACTTTCTCATTTGATTATATACCTCTAAATATGAAATTAGCTTTTTTGTTTTTTTTTTTAGTTAAGATTTAGAGGTCGCTACCAGCTGTCAAAATATTTACAAAAGCTTTGAAACTCTTAGATCATGGTTTCATAAATGTTTATTTAAGTGTTTATATCACATTTTACGTGCAAATGAACATCGCATAGATAGAATAGACAATCGCTTCTTGTCCCCTTCTCCCCTCAACCCCTCTTCTACCTATACCGACCATATTATGGTACCGACGCGTCGAGATACTAACAAGTAAACTCTTATATCTTAAAAATAATTGATTCAAATATGTACATTGTACATAATATCTTAGTTCATAGCAACAACAATAATTTTGTAATATTTTTATTTGGCTTTGGCTTTAAAAATAAATGAATCTAACAAATACAGATTTTGTTTTTACTTAAAATTCAAACCTTGGTAGCGACCCCTAAATGTCTTTTAAAAATAAAAAATAAAAATAATGAAAGACTTTCATATGGTATATATTCAAATTACGTGGTGCCCCGCAAAATATAAGAAAAAATTTTTTTTTCGTAGGAATAAGGACCACCCTAACAAGCATATTTAGCTTACCACGAGGGGCTAACGGGACTATTAGTAATCTTAAAAGAAAAAAGAAAAATATTTTGATTTGGAAAAAGGAATAAACATAAGTACAATGGACATATTTGGGACGTAAGTATTTCCTGTTCTAACTTTTTTCCGCAAAAAGTTTAAGACATAATAGTACCTAAATTAAATAACTTAATTAAATTACCATAATCGTTGATCTCCGGCATCGGCCATTTTTCCTGAAAATAATAAAAGTGTATTACTTAATGTGTTTTTTAGATATTTTATGCCACATTATTCATGTAAATTGGTATCTAAGGCGAACTTAATACGAACTTAATTTCATTTCATTATATTTTATTCAAGAACATCTTTGTCTTTTTACTTGCGGTTGAGATGTTCAGTAAGCTTAGTTTTTTTTTGTTGTATTAAATCTAATCTCTTGATTCTCCTTTAATTTCTGGTTAATTTAACTAACTTACCACCCTAAGGTCGTTGGGTCCATAGAGCACAGCAGCGTAATTTTCAGCCATATTCCACTCTGCACGGTCTATCTAATGCAAATGAATATTATTTCCATCTCCACACAATTGTACTGATAAATTAAAACAAACAATGTAAAAACATTAACGTGGGTTAACGGGCTTGACATTACCTACGAAAATATTTACGAACTTGATAAGATAAGTCGTATTATTGAAGGAACTTACGCAAATAATTTCAGAAACATCTCAAATTTTCCAAACATCCGATGATAAGAGAGAGCTAAGTTAAAGATAGGTTGTATTCTTGGCGGGAAAGTGAAGACTCGTGTTATCAGTTTTGTTTTATTTTCTAAAATTCGTGTTTATTAATGTGTAATGGTGGTTGACCATTAAATGTTCGTGAACGTGCATAAGTGTAGGCAAATGAAACAAAACAGTGCAACATCAGTTTTCAAGTTCCCTCAAGAAGTCTGCGTCTAGCTTCAGTAAAGTGCCACATCCTTACTGAAACTCAAGGGGCAGGGGGATATCATCTCGTCTATCATTATCATTCGTTATTTCATCAATTGAATCCAATAGGCATGACTGACTGAATTATAAATAGGTACTTAACACTGGCTAAGCCGGCCTCGACGATGTATTGCCAACAAGAAAAAAAAGACGTTTTTTCTTGTTTTCAATACTCGTCATCGTCGTGTTTACATGATAGTTACGCAATATGTTTTGTTTATAAATTGAAATGCTGCGTTGGACATCAAACTTATCCTCTCTCTCTCTGGGATTCAATATAAACTCATTGTTATATTGGTTCAGTCACTTAGATGGACATGACATCAAGCTATAAAAGCTGTGGCATCTTATGTAGCTGTAATAAACTATACATTAGTTTGATGTGCTGTCGACTAGGAACCCACCCTAAGGAATAATATTTAGAAAATAACAGATACTATCAACAAAACATTTATTATAAAAATAATTTATTCTACAAAATGTATATTTCTGTACACCACCTTGTACTTTTTATTTACATAATCAAGCTTAATCTAAATAAAAGTGTAAATATTCATCTTTGTTGTATGTACTTTGTTTTGTATTTCTTTAGGAACTTTTTTCTGTTTTAATGAAATGCATTTAACAGTAAAATTCACTGGTTAATTACAAACAACACAATCAACTGAAGATATTTACTTAAACCTATACAGGGTGTTAGGTAAATGGGTATATGAGCCGACACTAGCCCATGTTAACATGGTCATATAAATGGTATGGTGAAGTCAGAAATTTGATATCATAATTTTTTTTTTTTTAATTTTCATACGAAATAAATTTTATAAAATCCGATTTGTATGAAAATTATAATAATTAAAATGAAGATATCAATTTTCTGACTTCACCATACCATTTATATGACCATGTTAACATGGGCTAGTGTCGGCTCATATACCCATTTACCTAACACCCTGTATACTTATTTACTACAATTCAATTTCGTTTTACATAAAATATTACATTTATTGATTCCGTGTAAACCGAGGTTCTCAATTGGTAGTCAGCGTCAAATAGTTCGTGACACCCAAAGTGGTCGAAAAGTTGACAACACAACCTTATTCCAATTGTAATAAAGACGTTGCGAATTTATTAGCTACTATAGTCTGGTCCGTGAGCACGTAGAATTTTGTCCAATGACCCCAACCTACCCATCCTTATCGCTCGCGCGTAATTATATTGCTGTCGCGACTGTGCGACGGGCGCCCGCAGTGAGTGTGCGAGCGCGACAGCAGCATAATTACGCGCGAGCGATGAGGATGGGTAGTTTGGGGTAATTGGACAAAATTCTACGTGCTCGCAGACCAGACTATAGACGAACTATTTGACGCTGACTGTGTCTTTCTGCCAAACGAATTTCATCCCTATCTTCCAGTCGTCTAGAATTTGTTCGGGTTGTTGGCGTCTCTGGGCTGGACGTGGATCATGACCTTGATGCCTTGACCCTGGCGAGCCACTTCGTAAGCCGCGAGAGTCTCCTCCATGCTGAAGTGGTGTGTTACCAGCGGTTTGACGTTGAGCTGGCCGTTGGCCACCATTGATAGAGCGATGGGGTATCTGGGAGGAGGGTGGTGGATTAGTTTATTACAGTTCAAGATGTAGGTACAGTAGGCGCGCGAGTTCATGTCCATCGGGGCCTTACTTACTTACTTATTTACTTACTAGCTGACCCGGCGAACTTTGTTCCGCCTTAATGGCAATAAATAAGCAGACTTTTTTTATTTCGAACGGGATAAAAAGTATCCTATGTCCTTCTCCTGGCTCTAAACTACCTCCCTGACAATTTTCAGCTAAATCGGTTCAGCCGTTCTTGAGTTATAAGTGGAGTAACTAACACGACTTTCTTTTATTGTATATATAGATACTTACTTAAAAAATATGGAATAAGTAGATAGGTTGACCTACTTAATTGGTAATAATTATAGATATCGACATTAGCATAATTAGTTAGGTAACAGCACTACCGCATTCCTCAGGATGGACATGAACTCGCGCGCCTAATGTGGGTATTTGTTTTTATTGTCACTCAAAAGGACAGCACTCATAAATTCTTCTCCCTCGTTTTGTTCGTTCGTTTCAGCAAAACGTCAACTGCTGGACAAAGGCCTCCTCCAAGGTTTTCCACAATGCACGGTCCTGCGCCGCCCGCATCCAGGCTCTTCCCGCGACCTTTACCAAATCGTCGGTCCAACTAGTAGGAGGCCTGCCCATAATTTTCTCTCGTTTACAAATTCATAACTCATTCGTATTCATACGTAGCTCTTCCTTACTCACTCGTAAATGCAATACACCAGCAAGCTAGCCTCACTCACTAGCAACCCATTTTCACTCATTCATGGGTTATGAATGAGTGAAAACCTCTACTCTCTCAAAATCCATTATCACTCATTCGCTACACATCATCACTCACTTGATCTCTCGCTTAACACTCATATACACACTCGGGTTACGAGTCTTTCACTTGATTTGTGCCATTTTCAAGTTTAAAGTGAGACGAGTTACAAAATGAGACCAAGTAATGATTTAATGAAGGATGATAGATGATACCCCTTCCCACCCTTCGAATCTCAGTAAAGTTGTGGTGCTTTACTGACACCTCATATGGACCACATGAGAGAACCCGAAGAATCACGATGCATTATTTTGTTTCATTTGCCCACACTCATGCACGTTCACGAAGACTTAATGGTTAATAATCCACCATTATTACACATTAACAGGAAATAAAACAAAACCGCTAACATGACGCTTCACATTCCCGCCAAGAAGTCCGCATCTTTCTTTTGCAACCAGTCCTCATTCACTCATCGTATACCCGTAACCCCTTATCACTTACTCGCACAACTACATTCCCTCGCTTCCCTCCCGCTACTCACTCGTTGACTTTCTTTCGCAACCAGTATTCATTCACTCATCGTATACCCGTAACCCCTTATCACTCATTCGCATCACAAGTACATTCCCTCGCTTCCCTCCCGCTACTCACTCGTTGACTTTCTTTCGCAACCAGTATTCATTCACTCATCGTATACCCGTAACCCCTTATCACTCATTCGCATCACAAGTACATTCCCTCGCTTCCCTCCCGCTACTCACTCGTTGACTTTCTTTCGCAACCAGTATTCATTCACTCATCGTATACCCGTAACCCCTTATCACTCATTCGCATCACAAGTACATTCCCTCGCTCCCCTCGCGCTACTCACTCGTTGACTTTCTTTCGCAACCAGTATTCATTCACTCATCGTATACCCGTAACCCCTTATCACTTACTCGCACAAGTACATTCCCTCGCTTCCCTCCCGCTACTCACTCGTTGACGTATCGGAAGATGCCGCGCACATCAACCTCCCTTGCCAGCGCGCCGGCCAGCGGCACCGTCTGCTCCGGGCTGCCCATGCCCACTAGTACCGCCACGCCGCCAGATTTTGTTGCCTGGAAACAACACACTCAAGTTTACCCTTTGTGGGAATATAGTTCCCACCATATTTTGAACTTTATTCCCTGGTCTTGAGGCCCAATAACAAGGAAAAATTTGGACATGATTTTTTAAAAATAATTGTTCATAAGTGTACACATATCTTAAACTAGAAGTCATGACCCTATTGGACTTGTCGTTCCGTAATAGTTTGAACTGTTTTTCAACTGTTTCTTGAAATCAAGAGCCCTCTGTGCTCGCCTATTGCCCGGTGAAGTTGAAAAAACAGCCCGCGGCCGCGTAGGTTACCGGCACATTCTTTCCGAAAAAAAATAAAATACTATGGTATTTCTCATTAATAATGTTTAATTATTGTAAGAAGGGGTTCTATCCAGCAGCATCGCAGCTGCATCTATCTGCTTCGCGAAGTCTATGCTGACTGCATCACATCTACAAAGAACACTTACCAGCATACACATACGGACTGTAGCGGAGACTCCACTGGCATCAAATGAGACGTCTGGATGCGCTCCCAGGAGTTCATGCACTTTTCTGACGACATCAGGCTCTTTGTCCTCGCGCGACACCAATAGCGTCGCGTCCGCGCCCATCTATTTGGCGAAGTCTAAGCTGACTGTAGCTTCTCTAATATGGATCACTTACCAGCATACACATGCGGACTGTAGCGGAGACTCCGCTAGCATCAAATGAGACGTCTGGATGCGCTCCCAGGAGTTCATGCACTTTTCTGACGACATCAGGCTCTTTGTCCTCGCGCGACACCAATAGCGTCGCGTCCGCGCCCATCTATTTGGCGAAGTCTAAGCTGACTGTAGCTTCTCTAATATGGATCACTTACCAGCATACACATGCGGACTGTAGCGGAGACTCCGCTAGCATCAAATGAGACGTCTGGATGCGCTCCCAGGAGTTCATGCACCTTCCTGACGACATCAGGCTCTTTGTCCTCGCGCGATACAAGCAGTGTGGCGTCCGCGCCCATCTGCTTAGCGAAGTCTAAGCTGACTGTAGCTTCTCTAATATGGATCACTTACCAACATACACATGCGGACCGTAGCGGAGACTCCGCTAGCGTCAAAGGAGACGTCAGGGTGGGCTCCCAGGAGTTCATGCACCTTCCTGACTACATCGGGCTCCTTGTCCTCGCGCGATACAAGCAGTGTGGCGTCCGCGCCCATCTATTTGGCGAAGTCTAAGATGACTGTAGCTTCTCTAATATGGATCACTCACCAGCATACACATGCGGACAGTAGCGGAGACTCCGCTAGCGTCAAATGAGACGTCAGGGTGGGCTCCCAGGAGTTCATGCACTTTTCTGACGACATCGGGCTCCTTGTCCTCACGCGACACCAGTAGCGTCGCTTCCGTGCCCATCTGCTTGGCGAAGTCTAAGCTGACTGTAGCATCTCTAATATGGATCACTCACCAGCATACACATGCGGACCGTAGCGGAGACTCAGCTAGCGTCAAAGGAGACATTAGGGTGTGCTCCCAGGAGTTCATGCACCTTCCTGACGACATCAGGCTCCTTGTCCTCACGCGACACCAGTAGCATCGCGTCCGCGCCCATCTATTTGGCGAAGTCTAAGCTGACTGTAGCTTCTCTAATATGGATCACTTACCAGCATACACATACGGACTGTAGCGGAGACTCCGCTAGCGTCGAATGAGACGTCCCAGGAGTTCATGCACTTTCCTGACGACATCGGGCTCTTTGTCCTCGCGCGACACCAATAGCGTCGCGTCCGCGCCCATCTATTTGGCGAAGTCTAAGCTGACTGTAGCTTCTCTAATATGGATCACTCACCAGCATACACATGCGGACAGTAGCGGAGACTCCGCTAGCGTCGAAAGAGACATCAGGGTGGGCTCCCAGGAGTTCATGCACCTTCCTGACGACATCAGGCTCTTTGTCCTCGCGCGACACCAATAGCGTCGCGTCCGCGCCCATCTATTTGGCGAAGTCTAAGCTGACTGTAGCTTCTCTAATATGGATCACTCACCAGCATACACATGCGGACAGTAGCGGAGACTCCGCTAGCGTCAAATGAGACGTCATCGTCTTCCTGACGACATCGGGCTCCTTGTCCTCGCGCGATACAAGCAGTGTGGCGTCCGCGCCCATCTGCTTGGCGAAGTCTAAGCTGACTGTAGCTTCTCTAATATGGATCACTCACCAGCATACACATGCGGACAGTAGCGGAGACTCCACTGGCATCAAATGAGACGTCTGGATGCGCTCCCAGGAGTTCATGCACCTTCCTGACGACATCGGGCTCCTTTTCACGCGACACCAATAGCGTCGCGTCCGCGCCCATCTATCTGACGAAGTCTAAGCTGACTGTAGCATCTCTAATATGGATCACTTACCAGCATACACATGCGGACTGTAGCGGAGACTCCGCTAGCGTCAAATGAGACGTCAGGATGCGCTCCCAGGAGTTCATGCACCTTCCTGACGACATCGGGCTCCTTGTCCTCGCGCGACACCAGTAGCGTCGCGTCCGCGCCCATCTATTTGGCGAAGTCTAAGCTGACTGTAGCTTCTGTAATACGGATCACTCACCAGCATACACATGCGGACGGTAGCGGAGACTCCGCTAGCGTCGAAGGAGACATCAGGGTGGGCTCCCAGGAGTTCATGCACCTTCCTGACGACATCGGGCTCCTTGTCCTCGCGCGACACCAGTAGCGTCGCGTCCGCGCCCATCTATTTGGCGAAGTCTAAGCTGACTGTAGCTTCTGTAATACGGATCACTCACCAGCATACACATGCGGACGGTAGCGGAGACTCCGCTAGCGTCGAAGGAGACATCAGGGTGGGCTCCCAGGAGTTCATGCACCTTCCTGACGACATCGGGCTCCTTGTCCTCGCGCGACACCAGTAGCGTCGCGTCCGCGCCCATCTATTTGGCGAAGTCTAAGCTGACTGTAGCTTCTGTAATACGGATCACTCACCAGCATACACATGCGGACGGTAGCGGAGACTCCGCTAGCGTCGAAGGAGACATCAGGGTGGGCTCCCAGGAGTTCATGCACCTTCCTGACGACATCGGGCTCCTTGTCCTCACGCGACACCAATAGCGTCGCGTCCGCGCCCATCTGCTTGGCGAAGTCTAGGCGGGACTGCAGCACGTCTGGAAGGAACGAAGATTTTTTATTCTTGGATACAATATACATAACCATACAGTTCCTTACTAAATAAAGATTAAGATATTCTGTGCTAATTTCTGGTGGAAAACCAATATTATTCTGAGTTTTTCATAACAGATGTTTTTGCAAATTATGCTCGATTTCAAGGAGTTTGTGCCTGGAAAAGTTTAGGATTAAGTTTTGTTTTGTCATCTTCTATCTTCTTCTTCTGCAGCAGTAGACATAGTGACAGAATTGATACTATTTTAAACTTCGAGTTCCATATTTCAGCTTGATGTTTCAGCTGTGTTATAGAGGCTTGTTGACCACGGCTGTAACTTGTACAGTCAAAATGTCAAGTTATCTACTCAATAATCTATGTCACTTTTCAGACCCATGCTCTCACCAGTGTCGAGTAAAATGAAGTGTAGTATGAATGAAGTCATCACTCACCCGTGACGAGGATCTTGCTAGCGCCCATGGCTCTTGCCGTCATCATGATGAGCAGGCCGATGGGCCCGGCGCCCAGCACCATGACGTCATGGCCGGCCGTCATATTGGAGGAGACCTATGTTCGGCTGTGGGTGCCCTATGGGTGTCCTGTGGCTGTAATGATAACTCACCAGTGTGACGAGGATCTTGCTAGTCCCCATGGCGCGCTCGGTCATCATGATGAGCAGGCCAAGCAGATGACCCTTTAAAGGTTGCGAGGTGATAATGTTGCAGTAACTGGTCAATCTAGAGCCCTATATTCAGCTGTGAGCGACCTGCAGCTGTAATGGTGACGTACCAGTGACGAGGATCTTGCTGCCGCCTGACTAAAAGGCCGAGCAGATGCAGCCCTATGTTCGGCTGTGGACGTCTTGTGCCTGTAATGATGATGCCTCACCAACTTACCCGTGACGAGGATCTTGCTAGCGCCCATGGCTCTTGCCGTCATCATGATGAGCAGGCCGATGGGCCCGGCGCCCAGCACCATGACCCCATGGCCCGCCGTGACGCCGCCGCGGCGGCACGCGTGCACCGCTACTGACAGCGGCTCTAGAAGAGCGCCTTCTTCCATTGTCACGTGGTCGGGGAGTCTGGGGAAATGGTACTAATCAATCATAAGGCAAAGGACGAAGCACACCACGTTACGTGTTTAAGTAGGGTGGACGCCTGACTGACCGCGCGGCGAAAGGCGATACGGTGTTGATCCCTTTCCGGGTTGATAAGTGTGTATGACCTTAAGACTTTTATACTGTGCAATTGTCGTTAAAATTGACCATCTAGATCGTGGAGTCTAGGGGAGTGACACCACTGGTCAATCATAAGGCAATCAACGTCTTGACATAAATACTGCGAAACCGACGTTGAAAACTAGTCCCATTCCCCATAGACATGAGCGAAGTACACAAAACGAACGAAACTTTCATAAATAAGCATTCGTGAAGGTTCAATTCCAAAATCGCTTGGTCAAGGCACTTTGAATTTAAATGCTAGTTGCAGTTGATTATAAGATTAATCCCATTTCTCATTCCTACCCTAAAAATTTACAGCTTCAACCAAAATACGTCCTCTGCTTGACAAAGGCCTCCCCCAAGGATTACCAATACAAAATTTCGCTTTCGACTTTTCTTCTTCAATACAACCAAACCACTTGACAGCAAAAAAAAAAACACTGAAAATTAATATTATGTTTGCCAGTTGTTTACGTACTTGTAGCAGAAGTCAGCGGCGTGCTTGTAGTACCGCACCAAGTTGCCGTGGTAGGGCGGCGTGGCGCAAAACTGCATGTCCGGACACAGGTGGTAGCGGCCCGTCTTGCAGAACTCGCAGTACCGGCATGGCACGCCCGGCTCGATGGCCACGCGGTCGCCCACTTTAAGGGTCTTCACTTTGGCGCCGAGCTGGAAACATAAAACTACAGTTACTTATTTCTAAAATACAGCCTAAAGCCTTAGGCCTCAGCCTCGAGTTTAGCGGGCAGCGGGGCGGGAGCGGCGGCGGCACGGGAGCGGCAGGATCTTATGCGTAAAATCAAATAGCCCGGTTCTCGAAAACAGCGGCGCGGCAGCGGCGCGGGAGCGGGCAACGAGCAGGCAGCGGCGCGGGAGCGGGCAACGAGCGGGCAGCGCACTCCTTTTGTCCACATTAAATCGAGCGTTAGAAATAAAGAATCGAAATAAAATTGTCGCCGTTGTTCAGACATTTCGTTTGCGAATAAAAACAAATATCTCGACAACACAACCCCGAACACAACACTTCGCCGCTAAAGCGCCGCGCGAGCTGCCCGCTTGTTTCGAGAACGGGTCTGCGTTGCCCGCCCAGCTCCCGCGCCGTTGCCGCTCCCGCCCCGCTGCCCGCTACACTCGAGGCTGAGGCCTTAAGGGCGTTCTATCCGGCCCGGCGCGGTGCCGGTTTCTTTCCTTTCCGTTTATTCCCGATGTCCCCCACTATTTGTCCACCACTGGTGGACATCGAGAAAAAAAGTTGCAATGTCCACCAGTGGGGGACAGCGCTACTGAAATCTTCCCGTTGGGCCCTACTGGTGGACACTGAGAAGAAATGAGTTGCTCTGTCCCTCAGTGGTGGACATCAAAACCAAAAAAGTTCCGTTGTCCTCCACTATTATATTTGTGTTCATGAATACAAACATTTTAAGTAAATCTTATACTAATAATTATAATACATACATTTTTAAAGCATTTTTATTATAGTTTAAAACAATCCTTAATTTATACTGACGCCCCTAGGAAGTGTGCGTTAATCGGAACGGTTTTGTCATTTTTAATTTTACAAGTACCCACAATGTTCATGTTATCAGAAATTATTGTGTCGGTAATGTTACTATTTTGCACTTATTATCTGTAATAATGTCGGAAATTGCAGGATCTCACGTTCACGACAAATTGAAAAAGTTTACATAAATAGGAAAGGTGGGATGTTAAAAAACTGAGAATTATATTTGATACGAATTAAAAAATATATTTTTTAATAATCACGAAAACAAAACAAATAGTGGGGGACAACGGAACTTTTTTGGTTTTGATGTCCACCACTGAGGGACAGAGCAACTCATTTCTTCTCAGTGTCCACCAGTAGGGCCCAACGGGAAGATTTCAGTAGCGCTGTCCCCCACTGGTGGACATTGCAACTTTTTTTCTCGATGTCCACCAGTGGTGGACAAATAGTGGGGGACATCGGGAATAAACGTCTACAACACGTCTGGCCAGCGTTTAGAGTGTAGGCAAATGGAAGATTTGTCTCATGGTAAATTAGAGGCTATCCTCGACTAGATAATGAAGGGCACAAGGGATAGAAGTTACCTTGCTCCGCACGCGGTGGAAAACCCGCTTTATGATTTCAATTGTCTAGACTATGAAACAGTAAACAAGTGACATAGGTTGCTGTTCCATAAAAAAATCTTGCAAGTCATAATAATGTGAATGTGAACGTTTAAATAAAAACATAGCTATCTACAAAAATATGCCAGATTTTAGTTTAGCAATTTCTATTTTCGGAAATCATTGTTGTCGGACATGTATGTTTTTCATTTTGTCTCGCTATTATCTTCCGATTCGTTACTTTTAAGCGATATGCGACTAAAATGGATACCCATAACTATTTAAAATCTAGTGTGGCACTGAGATAAAAGAATTCAGAGTTGAATAAATTATAATTATGGTTATAAAGCATTATTTACGCGAGTTATTTAGATAAAAGCCGGTTGCGAACCGGCCCCTAAGCTGTCTCCTATCAACACGCTTGTGACGTCGCGACAGTGAAGTTCAAGGCGACTCCGACGCAAATAGCCGCGGGCGTGTCCTATACAGTCGATAGCACATCATGCTATACAGGGTGGAATTCTGTAATGCCACCTGAATGGAAAGTACTCTTACTTTTTTAGTAAATTTATTCAAAAAGTACATACTAAATTTTACTCACAGAAAACATTCCTTTATTTTTGAAAAGAAAGAGAACTGCATTCAGATTTTCAAAAATTCACCACCACTATCATTTTTTTTTTGTAAATAATAAAAATAATTTAAGATTTCATGGTTTTCCTTTTATTTGATTTATCAAGTTTGTTAGAGAGATTACATTGTTATGCTTGACCCTAACGATTTATGCAGTAAAAATACAGGGTGTAATTTTTAACAGATTTTAGTTGGTTCTATTCCCAGTTGTGGCAATCAAATTTTTGGAAATCTTTGAATGCAGTTCTATTTTTTAAAATAAAGGAATGTTTTCTTTCAGTAAAATTTTCTATCTACAGTATTAATTAAAAGTACTTTCCCTCCAGGTGGTTTTACAAAATTCCACCCTGTATAATTTTTTCTTATAAAATAACACCTATCACAACCGCATAAGACGCCAGTGTTTAGTTTGATATGACGTCATTCGCTGGCACTGTGGATAGTTTACTACGGTTGTGTACAAACACACTGAGTGCATAAAACCGGGTGGGTACACACAACAGTGCATAGATATGATACAGCTAGCTGTCAGGACACCTAAATACATACTAAATCGATTGTTTCTGCAAAATCGAAATAAAATCATCATCATTTCAGCTATACAACGTCTACTGCTGAACCGTTAGGAAGCAATGGCTTTTCGTATGTCGTTCAAAGATACACCTAAGCGAGGAAAGTCCGCAAAGCATTTTCGGACTTAAAAAAATCTGCTTCGAACAGATGGCGGGTGGCGCGCAACTGGGACAAAGCCAAACCATCCTCGCGGTTATTGTGGCCGAATCTTGAGAGATGCGCGCGGAATTGCGGCTGCCTAGGGCAGAATGCAGATTGCACTCCACCGCGTGCAATTCTAGACTCTCTACAAGTTCTTTATTCTACTTCAATTTGTCCCTCTCCCCTTTCTGGGGCATGGATACTACTACACGTTGGCACCGTCCGATGCCTGGCAGTTTGACGAACCGTTCCTTCTCTTGTTCTCCAAGCGTGCCCTGCAGCCTCGCGAAGTTCGCCTCCGAACCAACCAGATCCAGTACCACGCAGGAGCGTATCCCTCCGAAAGTGCTATCCCGCTCAGCATCTTCCATCACAGGTCTTCATACAAAGGACAGTACCACAATATGTGGTGCCTGTTCTCCTCACTCTCTCCGCACTCGCACATACTCCCCTCTCGTAGCTTTATGTCGTTCAGCCTTTTGTTGAAGCATCCATGTCCAGTGAGTATCTGCGAAATAACATAGTCCGGTTGGACCCAGTGCATGCTGAGCCTACCGGCCACCTCCGGAAAGAACTGATGAAGCTCTCGACCTTTGGTTTCCTGCTCCCAACGCTGCTGCCAAGCTACGATCACCGACTCCCGTATATCGCGCTTTCGACTGCTCATCTCGTCTCGCAACTGGGATAGGTGAGGGATAAGTTATTGTGTTACCTTAGCGACGACGCCGCTGGCCTCGTGGCCCATGATCATGGGCTCCTTGAGTAAGAAGTGTCCGCAGGCCCCGGACTGCCAGTAGTGCACGTCCGACCCGCAGATGCCCACGCAGTCCATGCGCAGTAGCACCTCTGCAAAACAGATAAAATGCATATTAGGCTACTAGAAATAACACCTATATTACAAAAAAAAAAAAATATAACCTCCTCTATGGTCTAGTGCAGGGGTCTCCAAACTTTGAAGCCATATTTTTTTTCGTATGTTGCAAGGGCCATAACAATCAATAACAATGTAAATTTTTCTGCCCACCTATGCAAACAGGCTTAGTCTAAGCTGTCGCGGGCCGGATTGATGGCAGTGCTGGGCCGGGTATAGTTTGGAGACCCCTGGTCTATTGGTATAACCATCTGCTTCAGACCCAGAGATCCCCTGGTGGGAGTAAAATTTTCTTCCATTTTGGTTCTTAGCAGGGTTTGTAATTTGTTCTCAGTCCGCCTGGCTAGCTAAACTACAAATTCAAATTCATTTATTTGCACAGAAACATGGTACAATACAGATGTCAGATAAAAACAATAAGGTTCAACATGTTTCGTCTAAAAGTCCGTCGTTATAACAACAATGTTAACAGCATTGTTGTTTCGGAAGTTGGCGGTAAGTAAGACAACCAGGCTCCTCTGAGGATTCAGGCTGAAGCTCGCTTTCACTTCAACCATCAAGTTCAGATTAATCAATCGTTGTAGAAAATAAAAAATAATTCGTCATTCAAAGAAAGTACTGAGTTACAAGGACGTTTTACAGTGAAACTGTAATCACAACCCGGTCGAGTCAACTGCGCACATGGCGGCCGTGACGTCACATCGACGCTCTGGTACGAACGGGGCGAACGCGGGGAGATGTGCGGGTGAGTGCGAGGGAGAGTCGCATTCCAGCGAGGTACGCAGGTAACTCGACCGGGTTGTAGGAGTCAGTTAAACCCTCATCATCATCATTATTTCAGCCATAGGACGTCCACTGCTGAACATAGGCTTCCCCGAATGCTTTCCACGTTGATCGATTGGTAGCGGCCTGCGCCCAGCACTTCCCTGCTACCTTTATGATGTCATCCGTCCACCT
The DNA here is from genome assembly GCF_963855985.1 of Ostrinia nubilalis. Classification (NCBI taxonomy): domain Eukaryota; kingdom Metazoa; phylum Arthropoda; class Insecta; order Lepidoptera; family Crambidae; genus Ostrinia; species Ostrinia nubilalis. The sequence continues at coordinate 13,905,521 of NC_087103.1, forward strand.
TGTGGGTGAAAGTCCCACGCTGCGTTTTCCGGTACGTGGCCCAACTCCAGAACCTTACTGCCCCATCGGCCGCCAGTTCTGCGTACTATGTGCCCTGCCCATTGCCACTTCAGCTTGCTAATCAGTCGGGCTATGTCAGTTAAACCCTAGATACAATGATTAACTCACCATCATCAGCTATTTGTGGTATCGGCGTTTGTATCTGGAAATATAATAAAGTGGTTTAAGAAAATAAAAATTGCAGTCTCTTGAAAATATGTAAGTTCTACAAAAGTGCACCTAGTGTAGTTACATAAAAGTAGTTAGGTATGTGCGTTGTATGACTTTCTTACATAATCTCTTATCTATGCAAGTTATAACAGTTAACTAAGAAGTCAGAGCTATAAACTGATAATATCTTTATATCTTTGCATGGGTCTAAGAGATATGTTTATTATCATTTTATTATACTCATTTAGATATTTGTTTCAGAGCAATAACAGCTTGTTATGTGAATGTATAATGATCCTACTATCCTACTAATATATGTATATAATATTATAAATGCGAAAGTTTGGATGTCTGGATGTTTGTTACTCTTTCACGCAAAAACTACTGAACGGATTTAAATGAAACTTTACAGTATTATTGTTTATAACCCAGATTAACTTATAGGCTATAATTTATGACGATATGTGACAAACGAAATTTCACGCGGGTGAAGCCGCGGGCAAAAGCTAGTACCTACATAATTATTTATTCCATAACTGAACATACAAAAAGAGTGACCACTTGTGTGTTTATCTTAAAAACAACATTTAATTCAATACTTAGATGAGTTATTTTCGTAAGAGTTAAAGGATTTTAATAAAATAATTTACGAAAAAACATTTTCAAGTTAAGGAAAATATTTTTACGGGATCACCGTATATCATTTAATTATAATAGTAGGCATTAATTTTGATAAAAAATTACGTAACGCTGCAAAAAAAAAACATACGGGTCGAATTGAGAACCTCCTCCTTTTTTTGAAGTCGGTTGAAAATATAGATAACTTTAATCATACTTTGACCACGTCATATTATTTTAAAAACATAAAAAATAAATAAACGAGTTATCAAAAAGTACTTAATTCTGTTTTTCAATACGTAAATTAACTCATCTTTTTAAAGTTAGCTAAAGTTTTAGCTATCGTTGAAAATTCACTGACAGAAATTATAACAGTTACATAAAATTATCAAATAGGTTCTAAAATAAAAGCCTAATAGAATCAGTAGGTTCTAAAATAAAAGCCTAATAAAAAAATCAACAGCTTTTTATTTTAAAATCACTGATCTTTATTATCTGGATAATAAATAGAGCTCAACATATCCAATTCATAAAATGACCGTAGTAGAGCCGAATCATCTCTATCGAGCGCTTCTTCGCGCACTATCCAATATCTAAATTATTTCCGCACAAAATTAATCTACGAGAGCATTTTCTACGACTGTCACTTTAAAATATTAAGTGGTACTTACCAGCTGCATATCCTTAGGTTTGTAAAGCATCGCGGTGAGGTTATCTTGCGCCATGGTGCGTGCGTGTGGAGCTCCGGTCGATTCACAACTGACTTGGGGAGACGAGGACCGAATGGACGACAAAGGAGGCGGATGGAGAAGGCCCATTGCTATTGTGGTGAGATTTGTAATGCATCTTGGACAAATAAATGGTAAAGAGAACTAAACACCCGGGTTTTCAAGTTCTTTAATTTCTTTGGGTTCGGTTATTAGTTGAAAAAGAAACACCACGATGTTGAGTGATTAGAAAGCTGAATGCTTTAAGCGGATACCCTAGGTTCGATTAAGTTACTTGTACCTACTAGCCTACTACTAGGGACACTAAGAAAGAAAAAATTAGTTTCCATGGATTCATGGTTGAAGCAAATAAAGATATTCTATTCATTGATGGCTTTAATAAATCAAACTCAAAAAAAAAAACATTACGTGCTTTGTGAGCATTGTTGTGTTTTGGCAGTTGGAGGTAATAAGATGGCCAGTTCGTCTGTGGTTGAAGATCCTGGATGAAGAAGCTTCTTTCTTTGAACTGGATCATCATTTTGAAAAGCTTATCTATCAAAAGACTAACTCTGAAACGTCTAGGGTTGTTATATCGAAATATTTTTACCAGTCTGAGCCTTTAATATGTTCTTGAGTAGGACCAAATTCATACTAGAGGTTGAGTGTAGTTTCAGAATAGTATTTTTTATCCACAACGAGGAAGCTCTTGGCCTGTATCTCACCTGATGGTAAGTGACGATCAGACCGAAGGTGGAAGCGAGCTTCACCCGTAATCCTCAACTACAGAGGAACTGGCTATCTTACCTCTAATTGCCGGAACATAACATTGTTGTTATGGCGACAGACATAGGTAAGATGGTGGTAGCTAGCCAGGCGGACTTAGAACAAGCCCTACCACTAACAAAACCGAACAGGATAATCTGCCCCCACTGGGAATCGAACCCGAGTTCCGAGTGATCCTACTGCATACTGTTATAATTGTGGTCAGTGATTGTGGCACGTTGTGAATGGCGGTCACGCGCGGACAACTATGTCAAAATGCCGGCCGGTTTGCTAATTTGGCATCGGAGGTGTGTCTACAAATATAAATAATATTATGCAGTTGAATTACGTACAATTATATTATTTTAGTCGCAATGGAAAAAACCTCATATTGAATTTATTTTGGTAGATAAGTAATCCGACGAAAGACCTTGTATAAAACATGATTCACAAAAACATTTCTGAATGGGTGTAGCTTTTTTTACCCGACTGCGTTATATTATTATGTTCCTATGGGCTTGCCTTATAGGGGCAAACGGGCTACCTTCTGTACCACCAGCAGAGTTGCTGAAATATCGAAGTTTTCACACTACAATGTACTCATCTATTGTTCACTACTACGGGAAAATCAATCAAATAATGAAAAATAGAAATATAACGTGTAACTTCATTATGTCTGTTACAGCGTAACTTTGTGCCTAGGAGTTACGTTTTAAACCAACTGTGTAAATAAAGATGTTTAAACGTTTTATAATAATGGCACCTATTACTTAAAACGTTTACAACATTTATGCGCCGTTTCTATATATATAACGGTTAACGGTCTGTTCTGTGAGTTAACTTACCTAAGCAAAAAGCTTTTTGGAATCTGACATTTGTTTTTTTGTTATGCCCATCTTAAACCTTCTACTACATGATAACATGAATGATTAGTGAAATAACAATAGGTCAACTCCCCCATTGAGTCCACTCGTTAACAATGGTCCGGCAGCTGGCCGCCATTATTATTTATTCTGCTACGCGCAATCATCGAATATCGATTGATTTCAATCGGAATCGCTGGTGTATTCGGAATTTACACAGACATTCTATAAAACTAAAAAAATAAGGTATTTTATACACTTGTAAGACTACTAGATATTATAATGTAATAGAAACAAACCATAAATAAAAATGCAACCTAACATTAAACGCGAATAGCAAATTGTACCTATATGTACAGACAACAGCACATTAAGCTAAATACTATGGCATCCATTGTCGTCATAATAAGTGCTACTTTGCAACAAAAATGTATAGCTTATCTGCTGTTCACTGTACCTATTTGCGATAAATTACGGAAAACATTTCCATTATTATGGTCAGTGCTTTATGCGACGATAATATCTTTGCAATAACACATACTTTATCGTTAACAAGGAGTAAATAATAATCTTCCACTTATCACCATGCTGTTGACAGAATAATAACGTGTTGTATTCAGATAACTCAAGGAGTTTCATAATAAATTATGTATTTGTGTGGGTTTCACTCAGATAAACCGATAAGAATCAGATTGTTAAATGTAAGTATAGCAAACAGTAGAACAATAAACAAATCTAGAGCTTATCGCTAAATGCGATCTCTTTCAGAAAAAAATGTAAGACACATTGAATGGTTGAAAAAAACAGCAGTAGGACTTATCAAAAACTAAATTAACAAATTAATAATTTGGTAGGTATCACAAAAAAAAGAAAGCCAACAGAGCAATAGACGAATAGGTATTTCTTTCTAAAAGAACAAACAACGTTTCATGAAATTAATGAGCTAAGTACCTATTTCAAAATGCAAAACTATTTGTAACATGCAATTTTTTTTTTCATGCGGATGACCTTCATTACCATTCTGAAGTCACAAAAACCGAAGTAACACGTACAAATGAATTTATCTTATACGCATCATGGTGTCCATTCCGCGCTATGTCCATTTAGATATAATGATGTTAGGAAAAATTACATGATCGTAATTGCAAGTAATTATGTTAAGATGAACAGCAAAGATAACGCCCATCATTATAAATCAATCCATCATTAAAATGATATTAAAATATCATCATTCGAAAGTTTCTCGAACTAAACACGCCAAAATGGTCTACAGTCTGACCGTCCTAACACAATTTAAAAGCAATGGGAGCTATATGGGTTGCAATCTGGTCACGAATAGACCTTTTTCAATCAGACACATTTGCCTAACCTTGATCTATTTAATATGTTTGATCAAAACAAGCCAATGTTCGCTTGCCCCAACCAATTTGTTGGCCACGAGGGTGGGGCCGTGTAGCAAGGAGAAGAAATCAGTCATCACCGTGTCAGAACTGGCGATCTATACGAAGATATACGACTCTACCATCTCGGGGTATTTCAACGTGTCCATGAACATCACTAACGGCTGGATTATTAAGGTAACAAACATAAATAACAGTCGGATAAAGTGCTGGCTACAGGCCATTATATACTCAACATCAAATAAACCGCACCTTCCGCGACGCGAACTTTAACGATTTTCTTCTGACACAATCATGGTGCCCCAACAATATTGGTGTTATTTGAAAGCCCAATAAATATCCTTAAAGAAAAACACATTTAATTTCTTAATAAATGATTAACATATACCATAAATGTGACTTGAAAAAATACCTCACTTTGGGCCCACCTATGGGATCAATTAGACCAATTTTTATGGTTATAAAACCAAATAATTATCTCACGTGTCCTCTTTAACAGATGGATAGCGATTAATCCCAACTTAACAGTTTTATAGCCATAAAAGTTGGCTCTAGCGTAACTACCCATTTTTTGAAGAAGTGACTCTGGATCCTTCTAAAGACACATTTTTGGGGTAAAAACCTTTCCTTTAATGAAATGAAGGTTAGAGCTAGGCTTTCAAATGGTGCCAATATTGGTGGGAAGTGGGAAAGCATACGTTTGAAAATGCTTGTCGCGGGAGGTGCGATTTATTTGATGTCGAGTGTAGTATTGTGTCCATCGATCACTAATAACATTGGGCTTTTCACGAAAATTCTATTTCTCATTGACTGTCGCGTCTTCGTATATTAACTGCGGCACGCTACCACTTCCATCTTTTAAGGTCTTCCCATTTAATCTCGCAATAAACCGCTACTTTAACAACATTGTGAGCAACTTTGCAAAGATGAGATGGGAAAAGTTCTAAAGTTCTTAAGTGGCGACCACTGCCCGGAAGATGTAATGTGGCAGGCCTCCTACTATGTGGAGCTGGACCGTCTAACTGATGAAGGTCGCGAGAAGCACCTGGGTGAGTGCAGCGCAAGACCGGTTGTTGTGAAAATCCTTGAGGAAGGCCTATGTCCAGCAGTGGACGTCATTTGTCTGAAACGAGGAACGAAGAGCAAGTTTATTTGGTATGGTAACAATAATCACGTGGATGTTACCAGGGTACAATGCAGAAGTGCCAGGACATGCGAAACCTGGAGACCTGCGACTACTTCAAGTCGTTCTCGGTGGTGAAGAACGGTTGCAGTGAGGACGCGTCGCCTGATGAACAGGACTTGTACACCATGTTTTTTCACCACACCACACCTAGGTAGATATATCTTAGTTAGATACACACGCTCTGTGAGTGTAGGTATTATATCACAATGATTCCCTACACTGCAATTCCCGTGTAGCCAGAATCATCGTCAAAATGAGTAATTTTGACCTCCTGCGTGCAAACGTATTCTCACCGTTGCAGCGCTCTAAGCTTTCTCTCTCAAATCTATAAATGTCTTCATCATCACTCAGATCTGCGCAGCTGCGGTGATAATATGCCCAAGATATTTAAATTTTTAATTTTTTTTAAAATTGAACAATTGAGAGATTTCATTTATACATTATCTTTATTTATTATTGTTTTTATAAACACAACCCAAAAGAAACGAGATCCCGTTTAACCTTAGTTACTTATCAAGTTTTTTCAATACTGAAAGAATTGTATTCTGTTCTTTTATCAACTGCTCTGCGATAATAACATTACAGATACGTACGAGTAATAAACAGCAAACATAAATACGGTTTCTATGAGCTCGATCGTAATGGAAAGGATTAATCTTATTCTCCAAAAAGCGATGTGTCACCATTGCAATCTACTTTTTGTACCTAGCCCCAAACAAAGCAGAACGCAGAACTCTTATGTACGAGTACCGTAGCAACTACATATTTTCCGGTATATGAACCTGCTACATAAAGGTACCAGGAATAGCGCTGGATGCAGGCCGCTACCAAACGGGCAACCGGGCGATGTGGAACTTTGGAAGTCATTGGGGGAGGCCTATGTTCAGCAGTGGAACGTCCTGTGGCTGGTGGAATGATGAACTGCTAGCGACAATATGAGTTTGTTCCGGCGTTTCTTCTCAGCACTTGCCATAATATGTTTGTCTCGAAGCACTGGTAAGGCCCAAAAGATAAGGAGACATGTAAAGTTCCCCTTACTTAAGGGCTACCTTTTTTTACTGTATTTGACGTTCATAAGTGCCACCAGTGGTCAAAATTGAATAAAATATTTTTGATTTTGAATAGCAGCCAGCTTATCCACTCATCGTGTATTGTTCAGGATGTCCTGTCCAATCGAGGCGGGCTCCTACCGTGTGCAAGGATACCCGTTCTTCAATGAGGACAACTACCTGACCGTCTCCGAGTCCAAGATATCCACAAGCCTCTTCGGGTACACCTACAAGCTTGAAGGGTACCTCGAAAGACGTAAGGTATGCATACGTACTATCATTATTAACTGTACCAACAATGCGCTTTAAGCACGATGCGAAACGTCCCAGGATGCAAATGATCTGGAAAAACTACACCGACCTATAGCCGTAAGGAGGCGGAGTAGTATCATTAGGATAAAAGCTGTTGTTTTGTACCGAACAAACCCCTTATAAGATGATTGCCCATTGTATAGGTTGCTTGACCTACCGTCGTCTGTGCTTTCCACTCAGATCTTCCAGTGTATCTGCAGTTGTGCCAACAAGAAAATATGCGGCAATCGCTCTGCGCCGACTTTCAATATTATAGGCCTTAGTAATAGAATGTTGTATAGTCTGGTCCAGGAGCACGTAGAATTTTGTCCAATGACCCCAAGCTACCCATCCTTATCATCATCATCATCATCATTTCAGCCATAGGACGTCCACTGCTGAACATAGGCCTCCCCCAATGCTTTCCATGTTGATCGATTGGTAGCGGCCTGCGTCCAGCGCTTCCCTGCTACCTTTACAATGTCGTCGGTCCTTGTAGGTGGACGTCCCATGCTGCGTTTTCGGTACGCGGCCTCCATTCCAGAACCTTTCTGCCCCATCGGCCGTCAGTTCTGCGTACTATCACCCAATGCTGTCGCGACTGTGCGACGGGCGCCCGCGGTGAGTGTGCGAGCGTGACAGCAACATAATTGCGCGCGAGCGATAAGGATGGGTAGCTGGGGTCATTGGACAAAATCTACGTGCTCCCGGACCAGACACTCCAAAAGTGTATTTTCCAGCTGTTCTGCGTGGAGGCGTACTTGCAGCTGCTATACGTGCGCGAGCACAACTGGGGCAACGACGTGCCGCCGCCCGAGTACACGCCCGCGCCCGGCGCGCCGCCCGCCGACGACATTGAAGCCGACGCCGACGATGACGACGCGGATAACCAGCCCTTCTACTGAGGCTGATTTAAAATTGTTGCGCGACATTTGTAAAAATTGTTGGCGACGCCCGGAACAAAACGGAGAAATGTTTTAAGTAAGCAATATTTTCATTATTTCCACTTCTCCTCTCCACTCCGCACAGTGACGCGCCGCCGTCGCCGCTGTCAAATTCCATAGAAAAAATCGTTCGCCCGACACATCTTCTCCACTCCGTCTCTTGGTGGAAACCAGGCCTTTGGGGAATGTGGGAGTATGTCAGCATTAAATCTGATGTAGCAGGGTAAGGCCAGGTTCAGACACCGCGCGGTTTCTGGTACATTCAAGTACATTGGCATCAAACTGTTATCACCTCAATGTTTCGCCAATGAGAACTACCCAAAAACCGCGCGGTTATCGCGTGTGTCCGAACTGGGTCTGAAGCCTATGTACCTGCAGCTGCTATACGTGCGCGAGCACAACTGGGGCAACGACGTGCCGCCGCCCGAGTACACGCCCGCGCCCGGCGCGCCGCCCGCCGCCGACGACATTGACGCCGACGCCGACGACGACGACACGGATAACCAGCCTTTCTACTGAGCCTGAGGCCGATTACAATATGGCGTTACCCCCTTGCGGCCTTGTTATGGAAAATTGTTGCGCGACATTTGGAAAAAAAATTATGCGACGCCCGGAACAAAGCGGATAATTTATTGTTTTGAATAACCAATCAGATTTCAATTTTCATTATTTCCATTTCTTCTCTCCGCTCAGCGCCGCGCCACGCCGCCGCTGTCAAATTCTATAGAAAAAATTCGTTCGCCCGGCATATTTTCTCTCTTCTCCGTTCCGTTTTGGTGGAAACCGGGCCTTTGGGAGTGGGAGTATAGGAGCATCAAATCCCATGTAGCAGGATAAGGATATATCTCGTACATTTACATTGCGTCGCCTGTGTCTCGCCAATGAGAACCACCCAGAAACCGCACGGTTATCGCGCTTTTCTGAACCAGGTCTAAGACTAATTCCAGCTGTTCTGCGTGGAGGCGTACCTGCAGCTGCTATACGTGCGCGAGCACAACTGGGGCAACGACGTGCCGCCGCCCGAGTACACGCCCGCGCCCGGCGCGCCGCCCGCCGCCGACGACATTGAAGCCGACGCCGACGATGACGACGCGGATAACCAGCCTTTCTACTGAGCCTGATTCCAATACGGCGTAACCCCCTTGTTATGGAAAATTGTTTCGCGACTACCACAGCGGAGCCGAAAGAAGTGTTTCGAATAACCAATCAAATTTCATTAGTTCCACTTCTCTCCGCTCCGTGCCGCTGTCAAATTCTACAGAAAAATTTGTTCGCCCGACACATCTCTCTTCTTCTCTCCGTCTATTGGTGGAAACCGAGCCTTTGGGGTATGGGAATATGCGAGTATCAAATCTAATGTAGTAGTGTAGAGCCAGGTTCAGACACCGCGCGGTTTTTGGTACATTTGCATCAAACTATTACCGCCACTATACGTGCGCGAGCACAACTGGGGCCGCGCCCGGCGCGCCGCCCGCCGCCGACGACATTGACGCCGACGCCGAAGATGACGACGCAGATAACCAGCCCTTCTACTGATTCCAATATGGCGTAACCCCCTTGTTATGGAAAATTGTTTCGCGACTACCAAGGCGGAGCCGAAAGAAGTGTTTCGAATAACCAATCAGATTTCATTAGTTCCACTTCTCTCCGCTCCGCGCCGCTGTCAAATTCTACAGAAAAATTTGTTCGCCCGACACATCTCTCTTCTCCTCTCCGTCTATTGGTGGAAACCGAGCCTTTGGGGAGTGGGACTATTGGAGTATCAAATCTAATGTAATAGTGTAGAGCCAGGTTCAAACACCACGCGGTTTCTGGTACCTTTGCATCAAACTGTTATCACCTCAATGTTTCGCCAATGAGAGCCACCCAAAAACCGCGCGGTTATCGCGTGTGTCCGACGAACTAGGTCTGAAGCCTATGTACCTGCAGCTGCTCTACGTGCGCGAGCACAACTGGGGCAACGACGTGCCGCCGCCCGAGTATTGAAGCCGACGCCGACGATGACGACGCGGATAACCAGCCTTTCTACTGAGGCTGATTCCGATATGGTGTAACAACGTTGTTATGGAAAATTGTTGCACAGTTCTCATCAAGGCGGAGCAGAGAAGTGTTTTGAATAATAACCAATCAGATTTTATTATTCCCACTTCTCCTCTTCACACTGCGCCGCGCCGGCGCCGCCGATGTCAAATTCCATAGAAAAAATCGTTCGCCCGACACATCTTCTCCACTCCGTCTCTTGGTGGAAACCAGGCCTTTGGGGAATGTGGGAGTATGTCAGCATTAAATCTGATGTAGCAGGGTAAGGCCAGGTTCAGACACCGCGCGGTTTCTGGTACATTCAAGTACATTAGCATCAAACTGTTATCACCTCAATGTTTCGCCAATGAGAACTACCCAAAAACCGCGCGGTTATCGCGTGTGTCCGAACTGGGTCTGAAGCCTATGTACCTGCAGCTGCTATACGTGCGCGAGCACAACTGGGGCAACGACGTGCAGCCGCCCGAGTACACGCCCGCGCCCGGCGCGCCGCCCGCCGCCGACGACATTGACGCCGACGCCGACGATGACGACGCGGATAACCAGCCTTTCTACTGAGCCTGATTTAAAATTGTTGCGCGACATTTGGAAAAATTGTTGGCGACGCCCGGAACAAAGCGGAGAATTGTTTTAAGCAATCAGATTTCATTACCTATTCCCACTTCTCCTCTCCGCGCATTCATCAATTCTATAGAAAAATCGTTCGCCCGACACATCTTCTCTTTTCTCCGTTTCTTGGTGGAAACCGAGACTTTGGGGAGAGGGAGCATCAAATCTAATTTAGCAGGGTAAAGCCAGGTTCAGACACCGCGCGGTTTTTGGTACATTTGCATCAAACTGTTTCCGTCTCGCCAATGATGTGCCAATGAGAACCACCCAGAAACCGCGCGATTACTTTTTTAAACCAGCGGGGCTAGGATGCGCATCGTGGTGATAAACTTTATCGACGCCTTTAAAAACGACATTGACGCCGAAGCCGACGATGACGACGCGGATAACCAGCCTTTCTACTGAACTTGATTCCAGTAGGTATGCATACATGGCCTCGTTATGGAAAATTGTTGCGCGACTAATGCCCGTTTTCACCATCAATCCCAAATTTTTAAGTGACGCCTATGTACACAAAATAGGGGTCACTTAAAAATTAGGGATTGATGGTGAAAACAGGCATAAGACCACACCTCATCGCGCCGCCGCCGCTGTCATATTCTATAGAAAAATTACTCCTCCCGACACTTCTCCGTTCTGCTTAGACTGGGCCTTAGAGCTGAACTAGATCCGATTTGTCTAACATTTTTCAAGTCCGTATTTTTACGGATTCGGATCGGAACTTTCGCTGTTGTGTTTCGAACATTTTACACACCTGAAGTGGTGGTAGAGAAAAGTTGTAATTGAAACGTGTATACGTGTAAGGACCCCAAAAAAGGCTTCCATACTAACAAATAATTTGATTTTATCTTTACTGTGCGTAAACATTCAATAAATTAATTTCTGACACACGGCACAGCACATTATTTAGGCAGTAATATACTGTTAACGTTTACATTTTAATAAATAAAATCCACATCAACATTAAAAATACATTTATTCATCCCAGCCCCACAGTCCGTGGCTCTCGCGAATAGTCTCGCGGTTGTCCCTTCTCAGCCGCGTGACGGCGCTCGCTTCTCCCTTCGCAATCGCCTTCTTTCTTTCCATTCTCTTCTGCCTATCTTCTAGATTCTTCTTCACCTGCTGCTTCACCACCTCAGGAGCTATGGTACTAGCAGACGTATACGTCCTCATTGACCTTACATCTGACAACGCTTTCTCAATCATAGCTAGTCTATACTTCTGTGAATTTTTGTCCAATTCGTTGTCTATGGGCGCTGGAATTAGCTCCGGTATTTCTTCTGTATCTGGAGTCTTGTCTGTGATGTTTAGTGAAGCAGCTTTGTCGGCGATTTCTGATATCTTTTTCGTTTCGTCGTGCTTTATTGAGTCGTCCAACTGAAAATTTTGACATCAATATTATCTTGAATAGATGAACATTGCTATGAAAACAATAACTAACTACTGTAAGTGCAAAATACTTGTGAAGAAACTTACGTTGCTATAATTATTAACTTTTCGAGTGCATAATATTGCAAATGTTTTCTGCACAGGCTATTTTATTTTTCAAGTGCGTGACTCATATCAACTATTGTCGTTGAATGAGTTTATTTTCGTATCAAATGATCACGAAAATTAAATGTTTTAAATAAAGGACTCGTAATATTATTTTAGGATACGTTAAAAGTTATTTGTTGTAAATAAACATGTTTTCAAAGTTCACAATGAGTAAATTAATATAATTCCCATCACGTAAGGTTGTAAGTTGTAAACAAATATAAAAATTGATCGACATAATCAAAAACACATGAAATTGACGAACTTGGCAACACTATCAGAGTTCCCTATCATTTTAAAACGATACAAAATAAGACTAATAAACGAAGTGCAATAGCAATTTTTATAAATCGTTTCATCCACCAAGACGCGCCCCACCAATTTTGGTCTCGGTCGCGCGGGGTGCGGGGAGTTTGATCCGAGCAATCCGTAAGGCATTATTGTAGTGTGCGTGTGCACTCATGGATAATTTAGCGTGTACCGATAACACTCAAACATTAGCGGAAGAATGGTGGGGCGCGTCTTCGTGGATGAAACGATCTAAAGCCTGGTCCGTGAGCACGTAGAATTTTGTCCAATGACCCCAAGCTACCCATCCTTATCGCTCGCGCGTAATTATATTGCTGTCGCGACTGTGCGACGGGCGCCCGCAGTGAGTGTGCGAGCGCGACAGCAACATAATTACGCGCGAGCGATAAGGATGGGTAGCTTGGGGTTATTGGACAAAATTCTACGTCCACACGGACCAGGCTTTATATGAATGTAGCACACTGATATGCGGTCCAGTATGCAGTCTTACCTGTTTCCTGAGCGCCGCAAGTTCTTCGTCAGTATAGTTGGTGTTTTTCTTATCAGGTTCGTCAGCATCTTCATCTGCGCTTTCCTCGTCGTCGCTCACCGCTAGACCGATGCCCATTTCCTACAACAAAACAGGTTATATAATTTTGGAACTTAAAAGAAGGCGATAAGGTTGTAAATATCGTAGAAACTACTTTACTTTTGACAGAGCGGTCCAAAGTAGCTCCAATATTCACGTAGTCTATGACTACTCATGCAGTCTCGTATATTCCAATGAATAGAAATGTCGTAGTCGCAACTTTAAGCAGTTGATGTAGGCAGTCTCGGCTTACATTGGTGTCATCATAGCTCATGCACAGTTAGTATCAATTATCATCTTCGAATCGATAGCCTAATATCCCGACCGAGTTCGTTCGTTTCAGCCGAAAGACGTCCACTGCTGGACAAAGGCCTCCCCCAAGGATTTCCACAATCACCGGTCCTGCGCCGCTCGCATCCAGGCACCTCCGATGGACCTTCACCAGGAAGGTCGCGGGAGGTCGGTCCACCTAGTGGGAAGCCTGCCCACGCTACATCTCGTGGTCGCCACTCAAGAACTTTCCTGCCCCAGCGGCCATCAGCTCTACGAGCTATGTGCCCCGCCCACTGCCACTTGATTTTAGCGATTCTGCGGGCTATGTCAGTCACTTTGGTTCTCCTACGGATCCTCATTTCTGATTCGATCACGCAGGGAAACTCCGAGTATAGCACGCTCCATCGCCCTTTGGGTGACCTTGAGCCTTCTTATGAGGCCCATAGTAAGCGACCACGTCTCCCGACCGAGTATAGTAATTATATCAAGAGCCATAGGATACAGAGGGCTTAGTGTGAGTTTACATCAAACATCGTCACTAGCGAGCGCGTTAAAAAAATATATGAAGATTTTAGTTCTTGAAAGTTTCCGCTAGGGGCGCTGTACAATCCGTCATACATTTCATGTCACTTTTTTACGCAGTCGACATCGAATGCGTTTGACGTAAACTCACACTACGCCCACAGGTCGCTCTTTAACCCGAAGTATTTCTTGGCTGTATTAGCTTTTGTTTAATGTTGACATTTACCTCTAGCAGCTGGTCTTCATCAGCTCTGTTCCGCTTGTAGCCCGAACAAGCCACCTCAGCGTCCAGCTCATCATCTCGCTCCAGGTCAGAGAACCGCGGGTACAGGTCGCTCTCGAACCCGAAGTATTTCTTGGCTGTATTAGCTGTTGTTTAATTTTGGTATTTACCTCGAGTAGCTGATCCTCGTCAGCTCTATTTCGCTTGTAGCCCGAGCAAGCCACCTCTGCGTCCAGCTCATCATCTCGCTCCAGATCACAGAACCGTGGATACAAGTCGCTTTCGAAGCCGAAGCGCTTCTTGAAGAATTCGCGCACGCACTTTACGTCACGGTCGAAGTATCTGAGAAGAAAAAAATGAATTTATTGTTTTTTCCATAACATCTCTCCTCAACTTCAGGCGCAAATGGCTCTCAAGACAGCGGCCACAACCCGGTAAACCACGTCGCCTTGTGGGTTAAAGTATACCTGGCCGAGAGTGATCGCTCACTTTGTGGGTGTTTTTTTTCCAATGGAAACCTCCCATTTTATGTATAAAGTCTGGCTCGGCATCGATAGCAAACAATAGTAGATATACAAATGTCAGTTTCAGATATAGACACTGTCTATTAGACAGGGCCTGGGGCACAGCCTGTATCAATGGAAAATGGAAAAGTCATCAATCATGATGTTGAACTCGTTGAGATCTCTGTAAACAACTCTACTATGGCCCAACCATCAGTGGCGTAGCTAGGCAACCAAGGGCCCTGCGGCAAATAAAAAAATGGGGCCCCACTGCAATCTAAGCTGGTTAGGTTTTATCAAGTTTATTGACATTAAGCTTACTTACTCATGCCTGATACAGCTTTAGAATTTCTCTCTATTTATTTTGAAAATGGGAGACAATTTCAGTTTAGTTCAATTGACATTTTTTGGTAAGGCTTCGGGGGCCCCGCCTGCCCTGCCCCGCCTTGCCCCTTAGTAGCTACACCTCTGCCAACCATACTGTACACTCACAGCTCAGCGTTGGGATGGGAAGTAGACACCATCTGCGGGAAGTCGATGATGACGGGGCGGCCGGCCTCGTCGATCATGATGTTGAACTCGTTGAAGTCTCCGTGGATGACGCCGCAGTTGCCGAGCCGCACTATAAGGTTCATCAGCTCGTCGTATAAGGATCCAGGGTCTTCCACTTCTGTTACGTGGGTTCTGTGAAACAAGCAAGATTGAAAGGATAAAACCGGGTGGTTTAAAGTCAGGTTCTAGAATATTATCATAACTGTAACGTCTAACGTAATGTTAATATACTGGACATCACAAAAATCGTTTTACAGGAAAACTCGTTTCTACTAACACAATCATGGTGCCCCAACAATATTGGTGTTATTTGAAAGCCCAATAAATATCCTTAAAGAAAACACATTTAATTTCTTAATAATAAACGATTAACATAAACGGGATATACAATAAATGTGACTTGAAAAAAGACCTCACTTTGGGCTCACCTCTGGGATCAATTAGACCAATTTTTATGGTTATGAAACCAAATAATGATCTCACGTGTCCTCTTTAACAGATGGATAGCGATTAATCCCAACTTAACAGTTTTATAGCCATAAAAGTTGGCTCAAGCGTAACTACCTATTTTTTGAAGAAGTGACTCTGGATTCTTATACTGACACATTTTTGGGGTAAAAACCTTTCCTTTAATGAAATGAAGTTTAGAACTAGGCTTTTAACACTGCAGTACACGCGCCCCTTTTTTTACACGAATACACGCGCGGCCTACTCTGGTAAGCCAATTTAAAATCACTGTAAATCAGTTTGTAAGCAATTTATGAATAGAATTATTATGTAAATGATAAAAGTGTTTATTATTGTTATTTTATAAACAAAGTTTCTTTATATAACTATTTGGGATCAAACATTATAAACAGATTTAAAAGTTGTAAATTTTTTGGACCAAAATTGCAGTCTGAGACGATTGTTAACAAAAAAAAAATTGACTGAAAAAATTTGATTACTTTTTTATCTGTCTTAGTATTCATGACTTTCTACTGCCTGGTACACGGTGTAAATCCATTTGTTGCAAGTCTTTCATAATTTTTTTGTCGACTGATTTCGGGTTTTTGAGTAGACCCGCAGTTTTGACGGCCAATTTTAGAAAAGTGCGCAGACTTTAGCGACCCAAGCTTTACTGGCTTACTGAGAAATTTAGTAAACGAGGCTTTCCTGGAATGCCAGCTCTCTGGCGCAAGTTTTCAAAAAGTTATAGCGTAAAATGTTACCCTGGTCTACTATAGTAGTCCGCGCGTGTACTCTAGTGTTAAATGGTGCCAATATTGGTGGGAAGTGGGGATGCATACGTTTGAAAGTGCTTGTCGCGGGAGGGTCGATTTTTGTTTGTCCATAAGGTTTTAATACTTACAAAGGCCCTCCTTGCACCAGATCCATCACAACGCAGTGTCTGTTGAAGTCTATTGGCTTTGGAACAGGGAAATCTCGGTCATATAGTGCCTAGAATGTAAGAAAACGTTTATTAATTTCAGCCTACATTTTTCATCTTCTCTTTATATTTCTGTAAAACATATTTTTTGAACAAGAATAAAGTACATTTTTTTTTGTTGTGTTCATTTGCCATCTGCTCCAAGACTATGAGCAAATCGGTTCTGTTATGGTGACTTTTTTATGAATAATTCTTTGCACACTTTTTTCTTACCTTCATGTAGGCAAACTCCTTGGTGGCCGAGATACGCGACAGGTAAAGCCAGGAGGCACGATTGCGATGCGCGTGGTAGTCGCGTTTGTCTTTGACGTTGCGGAAACATGTTCGGCCCAACCTAACAAGTACAATGATTGTGAATTAGCAAGAACTTGCATAATACTTGTGTTCAATTGTGAAGATACAAAATTGAAAATTCAAGCAGTGGATGTTTATATCATTACTTTTTAAGATAATCACATAATATTTGGAATAATGTAAATCCTTGGGGGAGGCAACAAACATAAGGAGGAACAAACAAACATAACATTTAAATTAATACATAACATTCATAAAAAGGCACCCACTGAAAATCAGTGTCTTGGCAGTCACACTGTCAAGATATTACTGAGTGGGTGACCTTTTTTGGCAACTTAGTAATATTTTTTTTTTATGTAATGTCTTTATTGCCTGAATCTGTGGTTGTCAAAATAAAATTATTTTCTTTCTTTCTTCTTTCTAAATTCACCTGTGAAGTTTCAAACACAGTGGATTGCGATCCTCGTCAGCGACTGTGTAAATGTTGGACTCTTTCCCCACTCCGATTTGATTGCCAAATGAGGCGATTATTTTACGGTTGGTCAGCGCCTTCAGAGCCAGGTAGTCATAGCCCGCATTGGTAAGACGATAGCCATCGTCTGGAAAAATAATATTGTTGTAAAATGATAGCATTTATTAATTTCAATTCTTCAAAAACATAACCCTCAAAAAGGTAAAAAGACGTTTATCAGCTCAAAGAGGTAATTTTTGTATTGTAAAACTGGTGTTAAATGTAGTTATAACTTTAACTTACATTGCTTTCCACGTTCATAGGTTAGGAGCCTGTGTTTACATAGCTCCTTCATTAATTTGTGCACGCCACCATGTCGGAGGTTAGCAATAGATGCTACAAGAGAGCCAGGAACTAATTCGTGATTTTTCATACCCATTTCCACCTGAAAACAGGAAAAATATTAGTATTGAGGTTACAAAGTAAAAGTTATCAACAACTTACTGGGTGGTTGCTTACCGCTGTGAGTACACGAAAATCTTCACTGGTTAAATAGCGTAATATTGCTACGTCTAGCTTGCCCATTTTCGAGAAAATTAACTTAGATTTAGCAGGGGCAATAAAATAACATGAAAATAAAACGTGAATCCAGCTCCAGCTGACAAAAAAGAGTTTGTCGAGTTTGTCAACATTCAATGTCAAAATTTTGTCGAGGACGAGAACCATGAAGCTACAGATTCATGACGAGAACTCAACTAACTCAAGTGAGCATTACGTGTAATGGAATGCAGTAATTTTTGGTTTTTGCCCTTCTGCACAACGCTTTTGGTCAATACATATTATGTTAACGAAAAAATGTAATCAGTGTAATGTGAGTTTCTGATAAGCAATCACTTTTGCAATGACGTGAATGTGTTGTATGAGTATTTGTAATAATTATGTTGTGATGATGAGAATTGAGATGCGTAAACTGAACCACGGAAGTACGCCATCAGTCATTGTCAAAATTGACATTGACGGATTCCCCCCGCCCCCCTTTCCTTCCTTGACCTTCACCGTTCGGCAGCAAGAGGCCCGCCCACCCTCTTGAAAATCTGAATTTCTGAAAACTTTATTTGCAAGTTGTTTGTTTTGTTATTTTAAAATTAATTTCATGTACATATTGGTGTATATTGTGTTTGCAGTGCGTACTTCGTTCCCCTCCTCCGTAAGAAATGAAAAAGTTATTTTTGAGCTAAGAAGATCCCAAAAATAAATATTTTGGTACAACACTTATCAACATTTATCTTTGTATGTAGTGTCTACAAAAAGAAGTTGTTGGTATTCTTTGCATATTTTATCTAACCCTTCCAAGTGTGCGTTTAAATTATTGCAATGGAGGTTGGCTTTGCTAATGGAACAATAACACTGGACAGTGAAAAAGCTGTATACTATCGTGGACAATTTATTACTGGAAAGGTCAGCTTTAGGCTGGGGGAGCCAGTTAATATATCAGGTATGTAAAGTCCAATATTATTATGCTTTCAAATAATGTGTGTCCAACATACTCAATAATTTTTCTTATTATTTACCAGCTATTAATATCCAGTTTTTGGGCATGGCCCAAGTGATATGGTCGGAGCGAGAAGAACACAAACAGCATGGAAGGAGATTTGAGACAAGTGTGCAGTACAAAGCGGAGGAGCAGTATTTCAATGTTGTGCAGTGCTTATATGGCGGGCAGGGTTTGTTTTTTTGTTACATATTTCGTTTATAATATAACAATGCATTACAACAGGAATTATCTATTGTATTATATTTCCTTTTTATCTATTACTCTATTAGTAATGCATATTAGCACTAGATAAGATGCCATCTGTAAAAATACATAATGCATATGAGTCAACTTTTGAATTGTAGAATAGTGATAATACTTTTATTTACAATAATTATCTGGATGCATATTATGAAAAGCTATTTTTTATCAAAAATACTAGATAAGTGATGCATTGTTAAGACTGTTACCTGATTGCATTTACATACTTCAGAAGTTTATAGATTTGAACCTAATTTGTTTTGTTTTATGAATGTTGCTGATTATTTCCTTAATAAATAAATAAATACATTTTCCAGGTGTAACCCAGCTGCCACCAGGCCCTCATTCATTCCCGATCCAGTTCCAAATACCGCCAACTGTGCCCTCGTCCTTCAAAGGGGAGAGGGGACAAGTGGATTACGAAATTAGGGCAACTATGGAGTACCCAATTCAGAAAAAGGATGAACTTGTGAAACTATTTACGGTGGTTGTACCTACTGACTTGAATAAGGAAGACCCTGAAATAGCTGTGAGTAAAATCTTAGAAAGATTTGTCTTTAAGTATATTAAAAAAAATACAATTATAGCAACATAATTACGCGCGAGCGATAAGAATGGGTAGCTTGGGGTCATTGTACAAAATTCTACGTGCTCACAGACGGGGCTTTATCATTATTCACTTCTGTGCCTCATCTGCATGGATTACAATAAACCTTTTTTCCCCAGAAACCGCAAACCCTATCTTTCGAAGAAGTGTTTAGCTGCTCCTGCAGCCCACGGCCTCTGACGATAAATGTGGGGCTTCCTGTGGCTGGCTTCTGCCCGGGGCAGGTCATACCGGTCACGGTGAATGTAAAGAACAAGGCAAATCGTAAAGTGAAGAAGGTTATACTGCAGATTGTTACAGTAAGTTTTATACTAGATTATTTAAATATTATTGTAAATACTGCATCATTGGGAATTGGACTTGACTTTTTTGCGCTGTCAAAATGTGATTGCCATCATAGATTTTTACACCAAAAGGAATCAGGGTTAAATGAAATGTTTATACAATGTTGGTTGTGCGTCGAAATTGTTGGTTATCTAGATACCATTAAAATATACTATTAAACATTGTTCATTGGGATACAAATGAGGTATTATCGCGTCATTTTCCAGCGCACCCGCTACCACAGCCAGCAACCAGTGGCCAAGTACACGACGCCAGAAGAAGTGCTCGCGTCAACCAAAACCAAACCTGTGCTCAGCAACATGGAGCGTCACTACTCGTGCGAGCTCCAGCTGCCTGCTTTTATAGCGCCTAACTTGGACAGCTGCGGTATCATGGATATCGGGTACTTCTTCAAGGTAAGAACTCGCTACCATAGCCGGCAACCAGTGGCCAAGTACACGACGCCAGAAGAAGTGCTCGCGTCAACCAAAACCAAACCTGTGCTCAGCAACATGGAGCGTCACTACTCGTGCGAGCTCCAGCTGCCTGCTTTTATAGCGCCTAACTTGGACAGCTGCGGTATCATGGATATCGGGTACTTCTTCAAGGTAAGAACACGCTAGGACAACCGGCAGTTACTGGGCAAGTACACGACGCCAGAAGAAGTGCTCGCGTCAACCAAAACCAAACCCATGCTCAGCAATATGGAGCGCCATTATTAAGCTGTAGACAATGTTAATCATTTGAATGCTATGAAATTGAAAAACATAAATTTTACAGCATTTGTTTTTACCAATTTATCTTTTAGCTCACGCAAGCTTATAAATTTCAGGTGGTAGTCAAATTGTCAGGATGCACGGCTGACCTGGAAGACGCAGATGAAATCTTCATGGGGCAGATACCGCTGGCCAACTTCACGGACGGCCGCTACGAGCATCCCATGGCACACGGCCTGCCTTCGGGGCCGGTGCCAGAATATTTCCCTCAATCAGAGCCCGCGACGACCCAAATCAACCCAGTCAATGCGTTCCACACTCAATCCGTTAACCCACAAGTCAACGTGTACCCAGGTTACCAACATCCTCCAGCTAATGTATACCCGGGTGCGGTACATCCACCATCGAGCCAGGTCAGTGCGTACCCAGGATACCCACAGCAGCCTCTGATAAGCCCCACGGCACCGGTCCTGGATGCTTACCCTCCCACCTCGAGTGTAAGCAATCCCATGTACGATATGGGCTTTAGAGCGCCAGGGTATCCTGGTCAACAGTAGGGATGCATGGAAATCCGGTTCTGCAAAATATAATTGAGACATAAGATGGTCTTAAGCCAGGCCAGCATTTTTACGTAATAATTACGTTTTAGAGTCAGTCACAGACCAAAATAAAGTAAAACGAGTTTATCAACATATTTGCGACGTACTTAGAGGTGATTAATTTATAATTTCATTAAACTAAATGACTGATTATAAAGCAATCAATGTTAAATTTAACATCAGTAGACAATACAAAAATATACCAAATTATGTTCGGAATCTCTAAGTTTAATAGTTAAATCTCAATAATTTATTAATGATGCGAAATTGATTGATTGCTTTATTAGAGTAGGCGCACACCGTTGATTTTTAGTTGGCCGATAGTTGTGCCCGATTTTAAATTGTATGAAGAATCGGCCAAATCGAATCGGCGGCGTAGTGTGCGCACTCCCATACATGCCCATATTGATCAACTGCCCGACTACTATCGGTCGACGAAAAATCAACGGTGTGCGCCTACTCTTAGGCTTGAAATATGTCTTACTCGTTTACTTAAGTACACAAAAGATGCAGTAGAAGATAATTTTGCAGCTCAGATACAAAATTTAAACAATCGTACCCTCTTTGACACAATTTCACATTTAAATAAGAATTTTTAATACTTAGGCTAAGAGAATAATTATAAGTGATCTACAAGTGCCTCATTAAAATGTATGCATTTATTGTTAAGCTGTTACAGTGTATTTTTGATAGACATTTATTCGGTCGTCGATCGTTTGTAAACAAAATGATTAAATGATGTTCTTTATTTTTATTATGGTTTTGACAATCTCTAAAAATGTAATAATATTGATTATAGTCTGGTCCGTGAGCACGTAGAATTTTTTCCAATGACCCCTAGCTACCAATCCTTATCGCTCGCGAGTAATTATGTTGCTATCGCGCTTGCACACTTACTGCGGGTGCCAGTCGCACAGTCGCGACAGCAATATAATTACGCGCGAGCGATAAGGATGGGTAGCCAGGGGTCATTGGACAAAATTCTACGTGCTCACGGACCGGGCTTTAGTAATAATGACATAAAACATTCATTATTTTTGTTTGTTAAGTTATTGTTTTAAAATAAATAAATAAGTTATTTTTAAGAAACACGAGCAACTAGATTAGATTAAGATCTTTATTCCTTAGTTAGAATATAGTATTAATAAAATTCCAAATACCATTTTTGGCCTCCTGTGGTCCTAAATTTAGTGAATGATACTCGTATGCGTCTGATACTAGTCAGTGAAAAGTAACAAGACAACTTTAGTCCATTTTTGAGGTTTGTATCTTTCTTGGGAAATCCCAAATTGTTATTTCTGTCTAGCAAACTTTTCAAACATATTCTTGAATACTAAATAAATAATAAAATATGTAATATTTGGTGCTATAAGTTACTACAGTTACCAATACTTATTATAGAAAATATAAATATTTTTCGATATTTTTATTTTGTACTTAATAAAAAGTTTACAATAATAGTTGGTTTTTTAAGTCTGTCCATTGAAACTTCACAATAAAACTTCATGATAATGTAAAATCATGTTTATTTAAAACTTCTGAAACAGCAATAAAATGTCTTCAAAATAAAAAATATGCATACACAACATTATTACATAGTTTATTTATAATTTATAATATTATATCATGAATATAAAAATTTTGTAAGTCATCTAATATAACGAAAAACTATAATTATTTTAAATGCTAGGCCGAAAATACTTACAAGAAGCGCATAATACAGCCTAATATGGTATAGAAGTAACAAAAAATAATTTCAACCTACCTTATTCTACTAAAATTATACCTAAGATAAATATTTAAAAGACAATCTTAGTAAGTGTAGGTACCGGTACTGTCATCAGCACATCAGAATATACTTTTTTACTACAAAATAGTTCTTATTACGACGGCATAAGATGCCACAGTGTTTAGTAAGCTTAATGTGCAGTCGTACTATCGGCCAGTGTTAACTATCCATTTCCATGTTTGCTCTCGCTCTCATCAAATGGTGATTCTTTGCGATAGAACGAGATGACATGACCGGCAGTGAATTGTTAACACTATTGCCGATGGTACATAGGGGTATATTCCTCGTGGTAAAGCCGCAAATGTTTAGAAATCGCCGTACATTTGATGTCACATATTTTATTGTTTTAAATAGCACCTACTCGTATTATTATTATGTTTCCAGTACTAATTCATAAAATGCCGTTGTTTTGTGCGAGACTTGGAAGACTGACTTACAGTTATAATACATACTTAGATTATATCGAAGAGTATCATATTAGATTAGCACGAAGTAAATATTATTCATATCAATGATTTATTAATAAACATTGACTATTTTACCAACACTTATCCATATAAAACTGTACTCCCATAATAATATTATAAATAATGCACTATAGTAATTACTGTAATAAAAAAATAACATTCCATAATTAAAACTTTCATTTAAACATACTTATCATGAGGACTATTTCAAATGCAAAAACACTAAATAGTATTTTTTCTTCTAAATTACAATATTTTAGAGTCTCATTGACTGTTTTTAGGGAGGTATGATTATAATTTATATTCTTCTGTATGGCACATTGCATATTGGACACTTGGTTAAATTAATCTACTCTTACTTTAATTGTAATTATTGTGATGTTTATAATTAATAATGGTTTCAGCACTTCCAAAGCACTTAAACTGGGCACTTTTAAAAGCACGAATATAATATTTTATTGACAAAATCAGGCACTTTATATTATTGTATTTCAGTTATCAATATCTTTATTGTATGGAAAGATTATGTTTGAAGTATTGTAAATAACCTTTTTTAAAATATCCATAAATCTTTTCCTCACATTTAATTTTTAACCGTAAAAATATGAATCCTAAAAAGATATATTTTTTATAAAATTATAAAGCAGTTTCTAAATAGTCTTTTAACCACTTATTTAACATTGATCTCTTTATACATAGTTATATAGCAAATGATTGCCATAAATAATAATTAAACACATACATTACGAGATTTCAAGGTCTACGCCACATTCGGCTTATCGGCTTTTGATTTTGAATGTAAGATCACATAATAACATTTTGAACATATGCGTTAAATACCTTGTTTTCCTTAATAACAAAAATGCGTTTATTCAGCTGCTGATTTTTACCCCTGAAAACAAATCCAAGGGTTTCTAATAAAAATAGTTTAAATATAAAATGAAGGCGTATACAGTCATCGCTTACATCTACGTATAATACAACTAGGTCACGTTAACTGCGCACTTGACGGCCGTGACGTCACACCGACACAATGGTACGGACAGGGAGAACCGAGGTGCGCGGTTAACTTAACCAGGTTAGAGCTTAGCTTAGTCTACGTCACTATTCGAGGTAGTATTATTATAGTAAAACCTCGTGTCAATTCTTTTGGGATTCAACGAACTCTGGGTTGTATGGAGAATTGTTAGGGTTTTCTTCCAGCTTAGCTGCAAACAAAAATTACAATGGACTTAAAAACCGGCTTAAGGACATAAAAAAGCAGTCCCAGTCATATGGGAATGGAAATATTACTATGAGAATCCCATTGCTGTACTTACTCGGTTCAGGAGCGCTGGCGGTGGCGTACGGACTTGATACCTGAAAATAAAGACGCATTTAATTAAAGTAACATTATACAAAATACAATGGGCTGAAATATTCCAGAGTTACACAACATTTATGATTGAAGGTAAGGAAGGCGGCATAAATTAACCAATGCATGTAATGTATAGCACCTAATGCAAACACAGTTTATAACAAAGGTGCACAGTTATTATACAGCAGATATAGTGTAGGTCGCGTGAAGCTCCTGGATTCAAGCATTTCAGGACTGGACGTTGTAGAAATCTTTGGGAGAGGCCTTTGTCCAGTTGTGAATATTTAGTTGAAACGAACAGCAGGTAAAATATTTATTAACTTACGGTAGGATACGGGACGCCCGCGCCAGGCGGCAGTAAAGGAATCGCCGCCGGTTCCGGGGCGCCTATGAACCCAGTTGTGCCGGTCCTTAGTCCTCCGCCCATCATAGGGCGGGTATACGGGCTTGAAGCGGATGGATTCTCAGCGGGGGTGCTAGGGTACGCCCCTGCGGTAGGAAACGGGAGGTTGCCTTTTGAAGGTGTGGTAGGGTACGGCGGGTTGGCGCCAGGGTACGGTGACGCGTTTGGAGGCCCGCTGGGGTACGGCGGGTTGGCGCCAGGGTTCGGTGACGCGTTTGGAGGCCCGCTGGGGTACGGCGGGTTGGCGCCAGGGTTCGGTGACGCGTTTGGAGGCCCGCTGGGGTACGGCGGGTTGGCGCCGGGGTACGGTGACGCGTTTGGAGGCCCGCTGGGGTACGGAGGGTTTGCGCCAGGGTACGGTGACGCGTTTGGAGCTTCGCTAGGGTACGGTGGATTCGGTGACGGGTTTGGAGCCCCACCGGGGTATGGTGGGTTCGGGTACGGTGAGGGGTTTAGGGCTCCATTAGAGTTGCCTTGCGGGTAAGGAGCGTTATTGGGACTCGCGCCGGGGTAAGGCGGATTAGGGTACGGCGAGTTGGTGTTAGGGTACGGCGGATTGGGGCTGGGGTACGGAGACACATTCGGGGGTGGGTACGGGGACGCTCCAGGGTACGTCTGGCCCGGATAAGCGGAGTTGGCGCCTTGGAAGTTGTTCGCAGCGACCGGTTGGTTGACGACCGGTGCCGGGTACGGGGCGGCAGGGTTGACTTGAGGTAGTTGGTTGACTAGCCCGGGAAGGTTGTCCTGGAAACCCACGATCGGGATGGTCCCGAATATGATGGGGCAAGAGTCGTCCTCGTCCACGTGGCATCCGGATGTTTCTATGCTGACCTGAAAAATAATTAATTTTAAATTGTAATGTTTTTAGGTTTTAAGATAAAGCGATTAAGTTCAATATAATATACTGAGAACTAACAGGGGAAGGTAAGTAAATGTCGATTCTTCGCATGTAGATATTTTATGTCATTTGTCAGCTCATTATGCATCTCGAAAGCGCGTCTTGGAATTACTTTCTATTGGTAAGCTAATTAATGAGGGCTTACTCTTACCCAGCTTTGGAGTCTGGTCCCCCCTTTCTCGCAAGCTGGGTAAGTCTGTTTAGGGGGGAATACAGATTTTTTAGGCAGTGTCCCTAGCGCTTAGACCAGTGGTTCATAACCTTTAAGTCACGAGGGACCATTTTACCAAATTTCTGTCTTGTCAGGGACCACTTTTTTTTTTCAAAATCCTATGAAAGGGGATATCGATTTCTCGCCCACTGTGCGCCGTTTGCGTTGTGTTTACTCGACTCATCACGTCACGTCACTTGTTTATTACGATGTCTTCGTGGACCACTTGGAATGCCTCCAGGGACCACCAGTGGTCCGCGGACCACCGGTTAAGAACCACTGGCTTAGACGCTTACTAAAGGACAGGCAGTTATATAGGTATTCGTCCCCAATGCGTGGAGTTGAAAACTATTCAAACGACTGACCTTCAAGGTGTACCGTATGTCAATAAATGAGCAGGTGTTCAAATTGTACACGCCGACCTCCGGCACTTGCAATTCCACGGTCCAGTGTCGCTCCGTGTTCCCGGGGATAGGACCCTTCGTGATCTCCAGGACAGTGTCGTGGTCCGACTTCTCGCCCGGGTTCGTTACGGCGCGGAAGACCGTGTCCTGGAAGAAAATAAACAATAAAACTCATAAATTAACCCTACCTAATAATAATAAGTTTAGCGTAGTGATTCTATTCTTCGGGAATCGAACCCGCGATCTCTGGCATAGTAATCCGGTATTTGGACCACTGGACCAGGCGGCCAGCGAACGTGAAGACATGTTCTGATTCACTGACCGCAAACGTATTTATAAGCGACAATAGCCCAATGACTATAAATGTACTGGAGATTGACGGTCTCCATCATGGTGAACCCGCTTTGCTTTGCTATTAAGCATAGTTGAAGGGATCAGCATTAGTAGATACTAATCACAAAAACCATTAATTAAAAATAGGCATTAGTTTCTCACTAGAACCCAGGACTTCTACAGAATACGTATAATAATTACAGTCGACGGCGCAAAATATCATCTTTTACAACAACAAGTGCATAATCAATCAACATCATTATGGATTGTATTGCACACATTAATTACTAACAGTCCCGTTAATCCTTCGTGTTAAGTTAAATATTCTTGTGTTATAATAAGTGGGTTCACCACAATGGTCTAGTTAGCAGGTTTCGAGCCCGCGATTCTCGGATGTCGAGTTGGCCAGCCCGACAATTTCACCGTAGCTTCATTCGTTACCTTCTTGATAGCGAACTTGATCTGATCGGGCTCGACGGTGCTGGCGTTGAAGCAGCTAACAGTTTGACCAGCGTGTGCGCGGCATTGGAGTTTATACAGCAACAGAAGGTCTGGTCAAACTCTATCTACACGATTAGAGTTACCTTCTTGATAGCGAACTTGATCTGATCCAGCTCGATAGTGCTGGCGTTGGAGCAGCTGACAGTTTGACCAGCGTGTGCGCGGCATTGGAGTTCATGCACCAACAGAAGGTCTGGTCAAACTCCATATACATGATAAGAGTTACCATCTTGATAGCGAACTTGATCTAATCCAGCTCGACGGTGCTGGCGTTGAAGCAGCTAACAGTTTGACCAGCGTGTGCGCGGCATTGGGGTTCATGCACCAACAGAAGGTCTGGTCAAACTTCATCTACATGATTACCTTCTTGATAGCGAACTTTATCTGATCCAGCTCGACGGTGCTGGCCTTGAAGCAGCTAACAGTTTGACCAGCGTGTGCGCGGCATTGGAGTTCATGCACCAACAGAAGGTCTGGTCAAACTCCATCTACATGGTTGAGTTACCTTCTTGATAGCGAACTTGATCTGATCGAGCTCGACGCTGCTTGCGTTGGAGCAGCTGACTTCCAGCGGGATGACCTGCCCGGGGCAGTAGCCCGTGACAGGCAGTTTGACCAGCGTGTGGGCCGCGCCGGAGCTCATGCACCAACAGCAGAAGGTCTGGTCAAACTCCATCGTGCGTGGCTCCTGTGGGAAACGATGATGGTTAAGGATTGACACCGTATGCAGACGATGTATACGACGTAATTAAACACAAATGCGAAAATATCTTTTATTTGTCTGAAGTTTTATGTTGTGTATTCGTACATAGATAAATTGAATCTTGGCAAAGGTTTAGAGCTATCTTTTGTCACAAAAATATCAATGGTAATGTGAATGTGAACTTGTCTTATGGATAGTTAGATTCCTCTAAAGTGTTTCAGAACAGTTTGGTCGCGCGATATGTAGCCTTTTTACGCGATTGTAGCAATTAATCTGGCGATTACTCGGGGGGGACAGCGAGGTAATCGAAATCAGACACTTTCGGTGACAAATCGAAAACTACGCGGGCGGAAACTGGCAAGTCATCTAAGAAGAGGATATTCTGCAACTTAATGTTTACTATCACTCTATTGCTTAAAGGCTTTTCACCAAGTGCATGACTCCTCGTGACCCCTTATCTTAACTATCGTTACCATTCTGAACGCCTCACCTTGCAGTTCTGGTAGTTAAGGTCCAGCGGCGCGATAACTCGCAGCGGGTGGAAGATCTCCTGATCAGTCTTGTAGGCGCGGTCAGCGACCACCTTCAGCTCGTAGCGCACGTGTCCGTGGGACCCTTCGAACGCGGACGGACAGCTGTCCGGGATTTGGAACGTGAACGGGTACTCGTATTTGCCCGGGTTGAGTTTGTGTTCCGCTGCAAACGGATGGATTAGTTGAATGTTTTAAATCGCTCGTAGAGCTGATGGCCGTTTGGGACAGAAAAGTTCCCGAGTGGTGACCATGAGCTGGAGGACGTAGTATTAGTATGGGCAGCCCCCCACTAGGTCGATCGACGATCTGGTGAAGGTCGCAAGAAGTACCGGAAAGGTGAGAAATGGTCCCGTTTTTCTACCTTTACCTAAACAATGTAAACAAACTGATAATACATCTTACTCAATGGACCAAAGATCAGGTGATGGTCGCGGAAAACACCTGGATGTGGACAGAGCAGGATCGATCGTTGTAATATGGATATCCTTGAGGGAAACCTTTATGGACGGTCACGGTACTAGCCAATCTATGTATATCTATACTTATAATAAATCTGTAGAGAGGTCAATTCTGTACATGAAATATATTTTCAAAATAACTATCAGGGGGTGATTAGTGATCGATACTGATGCCAAAAATGCAATCAGTAAAATTTTTGTCTGTCTGTCTGTCTGTATGTTCCTTATAGAAACAAAAACTACTCGACGGATTTTAACGAAACTTGGTACAATTATTCTTCATACTCCTGGGCAGGTTATAGTATACTTAGATTCCCACAAGGAAAATCCTTTTGTATGAAAAATCTAAACCGCTTAAGTTAGACGCTTGAAATTTGGCATGCAGGTACCTTAGTAAACTTAAAGCTTAGTTACAACAGGATATTGCAAAATTCCCACGGGAACGGGAGTTAGCGGGAAAAAACATTTGTATGAAAATATCTAAACCGCATAAAGATAGATGAAGGGCGTAAAACGGGATCCACGCGTACGAAGTCGCGGGCGGCCGCTAGTTAGTAATCTAGACTAAGCTGAGACAAACAGATTCCTACCATTCTTGCTGCCGAGGATATACATCTTCAGGTTAATATACTCTTCGTGGGAGTCGTGCGAGACTGTGTAGTGTTCTGTCCTATCGTTGACGCGCCTGCTCTTTTGTGTGGTCCAGTGCACGGAGCAGAAGCCGTGGAATTTCACGAAAATACCTGAAACAAATAAATATCATAAATTATGGTATGGTTTTCTAGCATGTATTGGTATTATAGGTGTATTGTGTTACCTAAAGGCAAACGTTTCCCATTCGGTTAGCTATTCATTTGTTTATCATAATTTATGCAAAAAACAGTTTATTTCTTTTGGATCTTTCCTTAATCAGCAAATGACTGAACCGAAAAAAAAAACTGATCAGCAAGTGTAATTCTTCTGATTTTCTTACTTTGAGACCGTGACAGATAAGAGTATTCATATCTTTTGAGATTGAATTACAATACAATTATGTATCACTAGCTTTCCGCCTGCGGCTTCGCCCGCGTCATAATTAATTTTGTCTGTCACAGAAAAACATTATCGCGCGCGTCCCTGTTTCAAAAACCGGGATAAAAACTATCCTATGTCCTTTCCCGGGACTCAAACTATCTCTCTCTATGCCAAATTTCATCAAAATCGGTTCATTGGTTTAGGAGTGAAAGAGAGACAGACATACAGAGTAACTTTCGCATTTATAATATTAGTAGGTATAGATTATTTATTTACTTATTTTCTCGGACAGGCACGGCTCGCGCGCTCAATATGGTAAGTTCGCAATCCCTTTCCTGAACTTGACGTAATAAATTGAGCCCATGACCTCGAATCATATACGAACAAAGTATAGGTCACCCAAAATGTAGGGAGCGACGCGCCACGCCGACGCCAATCCTCGCAAATGGGTTTAATTACCAACTTCAATAGCATTTGGATGAATTTTGGTAATTTAGCTTCGTTAGTACGAGTACGGAAATGCGAGACGTTACTGAATGATATTTCCTATTTTTCTTTGAACTTTAACCCCTCTAGTTTACTTAGCACTAAAAGTTCCTCTGATCAGTAGAAAGTTAGAAGACATTGAGGCTACGCAAAATTGAGCTAGTCCAAATAAAGGAATTTTAAGCTTATTTCTCCTTTATGGTTTTCGGTGATCTTTCTATGAGGCGTTATAGTACTTCCCAAATATGCTTAATACACTTATACATATATCCCTTTTAGGTAGGTATACCTAAGTCTTATGGAATTAGGTAGGTCCTACATAATCATCTAGGCAATAAGTATTATTTTCCTGCTTCTTAGGTAATTAGTTACCTACATCCAATACTAAACCATTGCATTATCCTACTAAGTATTTCCACAGGTATTTCGAGACTTTAGCGTCTTCTATTAATATAATATGATACTAGCTGTGCCCGCGACTTCGTCCGCGTGAAAATAGTTTGAATAATATTTCCCGTTTTGTAACATTTTTCTTTAGTGCTCCACCTCTATTGGCTGTAGGGTAATGCTATGACCTAGCCTAGATAATATTAGGTATAGATAGAACTGCAGTGATTGCAATGACAACAAACACTCATGTAAACTAATCCTTATTACAATCCGCGACAGGCGAATATTATCTCTTTGTCGATTTATCGCGGCAAAAAGTGGTCCGCAAGGTCACAGCGTGCCGCTATAAATACAGGCGGGTGAGAAACAAGTAGGTAGGTTAGTAAAGTAGGTACCTAAAGATTCGGATTCTGTTTCGATTTCTTGATAAATAGGTATGTTTATGGGCATTAAGTTGGCGTAGGAACTAGGAAGTGTATAAAATACAGTCTATCTGCCTATTCGAAGGAAATATTGACAAAGATTATTGTAGGGCCTAGGGGGCTAGCTATGGAATTAGGGTGTAACAATACAGTGAAAGAAATCAGGACAAAATCTATTAAAGAAAGAATCGTTTATAGAAATTGATGGACGATCCGTTGCGTTCACATATTATCTTCACCTAATAGATGATTTATTTTGAGAAATAAATAAACAATATTACACGATCTTTTGTGCATAAGTAGGTAATATGGAGAAGTTGTAAAAGAAAAAAATACATTCATAACCGTAGATCGGTCGTGAATCTGGGTCTGCACAGCACACGCAGTTGGTTTTGTGTTTTTGTATGGTCTATTATATTCTACGAGTATGCTACCTAATTGTTATTCCGAACTGGCGCACCAAATGATTTCACAGCTGAATCGTATCGTTTTTAAATCGCGACCCACGACTCAAATAGCTCTCGAGCACTATTTGTGAGTTTTGTGACACTATGAACCTATCACCATAAACTCTACCATTTGCGAAATAGAAAATTTAGCAGTAAGTATTCTTGTAAACATGGAAAATTCGAGGAAAAGAACTAGAAGCATGGAATATTCTTGAGGTCCGTGTAAAACTTCCTAACAAGCTAATGATTATTATTTTGAAGAACCTTCTTTGTATGAGGGTAAACTAGGGTCGCCAGACTAACCAGAAATGGCGGACATTTTTCCGGCAAAAACTATGCTATCAACGTTTTAATTCTAAGCTGTCCTGTTTCCTTAATTTTCGCTAGTTGGCTTTTAGGGACTACGCCCCATCGACTGTGCTCCCGTCACTAATGGTAATGATGACAAAATTCGTACCCCAATATCTCCGGCTTCCATAAAGAAATATGGCGACACTAATTAAGGAGAATTAAGTGCCGTTATTTGCCTTTAGACACCGAATAATAATATACCTACTTCCTTTAGATATATTTGTACAAGCCGCCCAGTGGCTCCAGGCAAACGATTGTAACTATGTGCTATGAAAGTTATGGAACGTCCAAATCACTTCACTTTTCGCTTGGAGTTGGTGGATTCAATACTTATGAATCACTTACGAGAAGTGTCCCAAATTTCGCCTTGCGACCTGCGTGAATCCTGTAAAGGCTGCGCGTACTTATAATAAACTAGGACCACTTTGGCCTATACTAATAGAACAGACTGAAAAAGATAAATGGTCGCGACAGAAGTGCTTTAACTGCTTTCGTGAATGGCTGAAGATGTTAAGGACGTCGTATAAATGTGAAGAATTCAACGTGCCCCTGTGTATGGTGCACTGCTTCAAGGTTGCAATACTACCATAATTATTGCAGGCGCGGATCCAGCCCTCAAAAAAGGTTGTGGGTACAGCCACCAAAAATTAGCAAAGTGAGAGTCAAGTGGTGGCGGCGGCGTTTTAGTGGAACGGCTGTGTTCCAAATCACGCTCGATTTTTTATAGACTCATCAGTCAGCCGTTTTTATCATCAGCCTATGGATCTTATCAATAGATCATAATTAAAACAAGAAAATTAGGGTTGAGGGCATGCCCACAGTGCCCACAACGGTAGATCCGCGCCTGAATTATTGCAATACTATCTAAACACAATGTTTGTTTGTTATCATTTAATTATCATCTTTAGACATTCTCAAATTAAAGCAGATTCAAATACCTACCTATGTGATGATATTTAAAAAAAATGAAATTATGCGTACTATCCGTTCACTTTAAGTTTGCCACTGGCGATATGACGTCACTCGAAGGGAAGCGTCTATAACTTTATCTAACTATTATATTATTGTTTATTTATTATTTATTTATTTGATAAAAATTGTGTATTTGCATAAAATAATACACATTAATTGCGTTTAATCACTAACTAAATGCGTTTAATCGCGCATTCCACGGACCGGCAAACTTAGCGCGAACGGGTAGTATTTGTTTTTGTTTCTGTCTTGTTTGTTGGTTGTCCTAAATATGTTAATTAATATTTAAAATTACATAATGGTAGATAAAACTACAAAATGACAAGAATTGATGATGAAGAAAGTAATGAATGCATGTAACTAAGTTGGAAAACTATCTTGTAAGATAGATAAAGGTCAAAAAGTTATTGTAAAAAAATGCTATTGATAAGATTGTTTTGTTTAAACTTTGTTTCTTGAGAGCTAATTACATTAGTAAGTGTGGGTCAATAAGTAGAAAAAATGTGGTAGATAGAAAATATGGTTGGTGTATCCTAAAGTTCATGGCTATCATGGCTACACTATTGTTACTCCAACAAGTGGTGAGTCTGCTGAATTTAAATAAATAGTTATATGGATTGAATTATTCCGTAAGTACACAGGGTGTAAAAAAGAGGTGGTTTGGAGTTGGTCCTAAAACACAGAAAAAATTGTGTAAGAACTCTTGGAGATAAGGTAAAAAGGTCGCCATTATCAACTTAAACTAATATCTAGCTGTCTGTGATTGGTCTTCGTCAATGTATTTAAGAAAGAAACAATTAAGACTAATTAGAGCATGTTTTATGAGTGAATCATCTACCAGTACCATACCAATCCAAATAAATCAGCCAAAACCAACTCCAAAAAAGCGCACTAAACAGTAGAAAATTAAATATTTATTAGCGCAAATAAAGTTCCAGCCTGCCAAGGTTAAGAAACATATTATAAAATATTCGGGCATATTAAATGCCCAATTAACTGAAAGATATTTCCGATTTTAAAGGTATCTGTCTGATTGTTTGTATTGCTTTATCACAACCAATTAAATAATTTTGATCCAGTCTTAAATTAATTTTTTTTAGTTACTCTATATTTATGTGATAAGCATTGATAAAAAATGATAAACGGTTTATTTTTAACTTTACCCACCTATTTAACTAACTAAACATTGCATTGATAGGAGATTTTATTCACTCTTTTAGCAAAATGTTTCTAACAATTTATTGTAGCACAAAGGCTCTTTAAAATGCAAATCAAATGTATCCGCCAAAAATACAAATTACATTTTTGTACTGACCTCGAATCGTTTTTACTTTGGTCAACTCGAAGATAACTCGGCCGTTTACAGTTTGTCCAGAATAATAAGCGCCGGTCGGGCTGTCCAACATAATTTGACCTTCCGAAAACCCCATGATTATTAAATTTAACACAAAATAACTTTCAAAACTTGATTATTGATTTTTTCTTGGTGAAACCGGGAAAACAACAAACAAGTAGATTCCACCGACCCGCGGCGATAACTGACACTAATGACAGATTATATCGCACGTTCATAATCAAACCGTCACTATACGAAATTGGGAGAAATTGAGTTAACAACGCCATCTATCAGAGCTCCGCGAAAAGTGCATGCTGTAAAAATCCCACGCTTAAAACTCAAATAGTTCGGCAGATATGACTAGTGTCGTTATGGAGTTTAATGGGGAAACCGGCATATGTTGTGAGTAACAGTGACACGTTTTTAGTAGTAACGGGAACTGGACGGGCACGCCGTGATAGTTATGTGGACTCTGTGTTGAAAAACGTCATTTTTAGCATAAAGACGCTTTTACTCCAAATCATTAAGATAAGTCACAATAAAGTAATACGAAAAACGCCTTAAAACAAAAAGTGACAATATTTCTCTTACATTTTTAAGAAGATTGTTCCATCACTTCGTAGAATATTGTGTTTATCCAAATTGTGTAATATTAAAACAACAAGAAAGATTTTTAAATAATTAAGTAGGTAGTTATAATTTTTTTTAACAGCTAACAAAAATGCCACCAGTCAATCCAAACACTAGTAAAATCAAAGAAATTATCAATTACAACTGTATCTAGCGTTTGTGGATTATTTATTTATTTATTCGATCACCAACAAGGTTACATTGAGGCTTCACAAAAGTAACTATAAAGAAATGAAAATGCCTTGGATTCGATCGAGATCTGAGCAGTGCTACAGTCTCTCCAACGGTGCCAAATTGACTATAGATACATCGAAGTGTTGAAAGGCTTGTACGAAAACGCCTTGTCGGTTCGTCTCCAGGATCAGGACTCGAAACTCATCCAGTTGCAGCAAGGGGTGAGACAGGGAGACGTCATAATATCTCCGATACTGTTCAACACCGCCCTGGAAGATGTTTTCAAGCTTCTGGACTGGAGTGGATTCAGCATAAATATCAACGAGTACATCATCCACCTTCGATTTGCTGACGATGTCGTAATCATGGCTGAGACTGTGGAAGATCTAGGCATAATGCTCGATGGCCTAAGTAGAGCCTCTTCAACAAGTGGGCCTGAAAATGAATATGGACAAGACAAAAAACATGTCAAATGTCCATGTAGTATCCACTCATCTGGAAACTCTACACTCGAAAGTTTGTTGACAATTTATGTATACCTGGGACAAACTGTCCAGTTACGTAGGTCCAACTTCGAGAAAAGGGTCAATCGTCAATCCAACTCGGCTGGGCAGCGTTCGGGAAGCTTAGTGATATTCTCACGTCCGAAATACCGTAGTGCCTCAAGACAAAAGTCTTTGATCAGTGTGTGTTGCCAGTGATATTTTATGGATCTGAGAGGTCACCCAAAAGGTGATGGAGCGTGCGATGCTCAGTTAGTTTCCCTACGTGATTGAATCAGAAATGAGGAGATCCACAGGAGAACCAAAGTGACCGACATAGCCCGCAGAATCGCTAAAATCAAGTGGCAGTGGGCGGGGCACATAGCTCGCAGAGTTAATGGCCGCTGGATAATGATCCAGAATTTAAACCTACTTCTCTGAGCCCTTTTCCCATGAAAAATCACTATCTAGTTCGTCAAGTTCATCGAGGTCATCAAGTTCTTGTTGTTTAAAGGCTGCCTGAACAAAAGAGTACCTTATTTTCTAAGAAGTTTATTTATGTGATGTAATTTTATAGTAATTTCATGTGTGTAACGTATTTATTTCTGATCGAGAATTTACATTTATTACTGTTACCATAGGTACCACTTAATCCAAATTATAAAGTTTTAAGTTCATTAAAATTACTGATTTTTCTATGTTAGTTTTATTTAATAATAATCATTTTTTAATTTTTCATCGTCAAATTTATATGAAAATAGTGACATTTCTACCGGAATTAATAATACAACATTAACATGTTTTTAATTGAAAACTGTCACTGTCTCAATTTTAGTGGAAAAGTGACACTATTTTTAGGGAAAAAATTAAATATTAAATAAACCATTATGATAATTTGAAAGATAATTATATTCCCGTAAAAGCCAAACAAGCCACTACTGGTATTCAACAAAAAACAAAACATTTAAGAACATTTTGCACACTTTGCAAAGGTTTTAAAATTTGAGTATTTCAAATGCTTTTCCTGAAAAATCGACTTTTTTGTATAGTGACGGTTTGATTATGAACGTGCGATATGAATGAAGAATTCCAGATGGATGACGTCATCATGACGTAATCGCGTTTTCGTCCGAAATCGGAATTTGTGAACTTTTTACCAAAATATATCAATTTTAAATAATAAACCATCTTTACTTTATGTAATTATTATTTATAAATAATAACGTGTGTGTGTGACAATACAATATTATAATTAATAAGAAATTGTATACGCAATAGAATGTTGATTTTTTAATCGATTTAATCTATCAATCAGTCAGGATAATTGAAATCATTTATCACAATGATCACAACCGATTGCGCTAAATATTTTGACTAGACGACAAACGAAAATCACAAATTCGTATCGCGTGACAGCTAGTTCAAACGAAATCAAAACCCAACTGCTTCTTTGTGTAAAAGCTGAAAGAAAGCTACTTTTTCTCAAACTCGAGTCAGACGCCTTCACGAACATTTAATTTTGCTGTTTTTAGTGAAAAAATAAGGTGTTTGGACTTTTATTGGAAAGTGATTAAATCCGTTGTTTCGTCTTTGTTTGCGCGTGAACTTTATGCGGTAAAGTTCACGCGCAACTGAGCCCCGATTACGGTAACTTTTAACGTCTACAATCCAGACACGCTTCTCGATTCTGCGATACGATTGGTCAAAACAGCTGACGTACGCTGTTGAACGACCAATCGTATCGCAGAATCGAGAAGCGTGTCTGGATTGTTGACGTTAAAAATTACCGTAATCGGGGCTCTGGATTGAAAAACGGAGCGCAACTGGTGAAGGCAGTGGCGGCGTAGCATGGGTTGGCACCCGGGGCGATCAACCCCCTCCCCCCCCCCACTCCTAAGGCACCCCCTGGTACTCACACCCCATAATTTCATTATTTTTGGGATTACCTACCGATTCGAAGATTGAAAGACAATCGCACCCCCCTCCCCCCTGTGTCATGACATAGACCGCAGACTTGTCATGCAGATGCGCTAATTGGTACTAATCTGCGCGACTTGTGTCACCCCCTGATGCTTGGCACCAAAGAGCATAAAAGAGTAAGAGACGGCACTCCATAGATATTTTTTGAGCTCACGCACACATATGCATTTTAGAGAACGACCCGCAAATCTTTACCAACCGCACAAACTACAGGCGGAGCTACCAACATAATGCATTATTTTCTGACAGTATTAGTGACGTTCGTAATAACTTATCGATTATCGATACTTTGCTAGGGTTGTAATTGCATATCGATATCTAGTATAGGAACTTTCAATATTTTAATGCTATTTTTATTTTATACTATGTGTAAGTAAAACGAACTTTTGTAACGTAAATTATTTATTTCGAAATAAAATAGGTATATTACAATAAGTATTGAACATGACATAGCAGTTGTAGGCATGAGGAATTATTGAATATTATAACAAAGTACAGAAATGATAATTTTGTAAACTTTTATTTTCACAACTTTTTCTAAGAAAAAATAGGATTTTTATTTATAAACATCTTTAATTTTCTTATCAGCTGATCGAACCTCAGCCTCAAGATTACTTTTCAATGCT
This sequence comes from Ostrinia nubilalis, assembly GCF_963855985.1. Lineage (NCBI taxonomy): Eukaryota > Metazoa > Arthropoda > Insecta > Lepidoptera > Crambidae > Ostrinia > Ostrinia nubilalis. Next base: position 13,944,276 of record NC_087103.1, read on the forward strand.
TTGTTGCTGTGCTTTTTTACTTTTGTCAGCAAAATTGTTTTCACTTTTTATGAAGCTGTCATTAATGATTTTACAACTTTTTCTTAGAAAAAGGTAACTTAATATTTTAAACATCTTAACATAAATTTCTTTATTATGTTGTTGACATTTAAACCAACTAAAATTACAATTTGTACTCAACATTAAGAAAATGAATTTTCCAACATTTTCCATATATATCTGGTCGGCAATATGGTCATGATAAAATTGTTTAGCTTCATTTACGGTGGTACATAATTGAATTGTTGGATAAACGAGACTTTTTTTATCATGCCACCATTCGCGAAGAGATATATATGCATACAAATCATTGTCAACAGGAGTTTTCACGCTCAAACACTCTTCACAAATTAAACAAGAACTGTTCTGTAATAGTTTGGCAGCTAAATACCCGCTTACATATACTACTGGTTGGTTTTCAAGGCTACACAAATTTTCAATGGGCTGTTCTAAGTTTTCAGGGTCCGGGATAGACAACACAGGATAAAATTCAGTGTCTGTGGAATCTTGAACATTAATTTTTATTTCTGTTGTTTTTAAATTAGTTTTTAAAATGTCTTTATATTCCAGCATATGTTTATTGTTGTCTGCCTCACAATTAGCACTTCTGCTATGAGGCACTTTCAGCCCAGTAACCATGCTTGTTTTAAGCGCTGCAGTAAAGTGCGTGATAGTGGGATTTCTATTGGTTACACTGTGTTGCCTAATGATTCCAAATAAGTTTTCCAGAGAGTCTTGGTTAAACTGTCTAAGGTTCATATATTTAAACCCTTCATTCTTTAACTTTTCCCAAATATCGTTTAAGGATTTGATAGATATTTGATATCCCTTTACGCATTTAACATTTTTTAGTATCGTGTTTTCTGCTGTTATAAATTTTATGGTTTTTAACTTATCAGTATAAAAGGTCCAAGACTCAATGTGATTACTTGATGTGGAAACATTTTCCCGGATCCCTTTCTTTACGTCATTTAAAGATGATGGACCATTTGTACAATCAAATAGTTTATCTAACTGTTCAATCACAAATGCTGTATCATTGCAATCAGAAACTTCTTTCCATGCCATCATTTTTAAAATAGCTGCCACGGTATTACTCAGAGCATGCGCAGCATACTTCACCCTCATCTTAGTTTTGAATGTTGGATTTACAATGGTACTATTCAGTTTTTTAAAATTTTAAAAATTTCTGTTGTGTTCTTCTGCAACTACCAAATGCCTCCATTGTGCAATTTTTCCATCGAAAGACATATTTCCACTTTTAAAGAAATTGTTTCGTAATGATTTGAACAAGTGAGGGATGTCATAGATTATAAAAATTTTGTCATTATTTACAGAGAAAAAGTTGCTATCTATGCCTTGTCCACAGTTTCTTTTTAACATGTTAAGAGCTCCTATATTTGTAGATCCCTGATCACAAACTGTTGTTAGAACCACAAATCCGATTTCTTTTAATTTTTTGATGATGTCCGATATAATTTTTGCCAGTTTTGCTGTTGATATTGTGCCTTCCACAAAATAGTGCGCAATATATTGTTTGTATTTATGTTTAGCACCCTGTATCATAAACACTAACGCATGGTCTGCAATTTTATTTTCTCGTCCCATGTTCTCGCCCTCTCCATAATCCACGTAGCCATCCACTTTATCAGCAATTTCGTTATAAATTATCCGTTTCTTTAACGCCATCTCGTCAAATATTAACGAGCAATATTTATTTTCCTTTGGCATACTTGATGCTTTTGCCTCTAACATATCAATTATATTTTTATTTATACCAGGCTCCATTGGTATATTTTTTAAAATCCTTTGGAGCGTTTTAGTGCTTGGTAGCGTAAACAGCTTTTGCATATAGCGGTATGCTTTAGGGGACCGTTTAAATATAGCCAAAGCATATATTTTGTTGGCTAAAGTCCACCTTTTTCCTTGTGACTTTTTTTTGTTATTCTGCACTACATCCTTTACTAACGATGTCAGCACTTCCGAATCTAACTTGTCTAAATTCACTCTTGACTTCGCTATATTCCTTATTGTTTTTTTTGCATTTTGTAACTGTCGCCAAAGCCTCTTCTCTTTAATTGTAAATGTTGATGAAGTGTCTGTAATAAAAACATTTCCATTAGTAAAAAAACAACATTAAAGCAAATTGAATTGAATATTGGTTAATTAATCAGCAATTTTACTTAGTTTTTTAAATTAGGTATGTTTTATCTTACCTTTCATTTCAATGTTTTTCTTAGGTCTTTTATAACTGTGGACTAATATTTCTGCCTGTGCATCTTGATGGCAAATGTTTTTATTATCTGAAATATTATAAATATGCTAATTAGTTTAAAATTTATTTAGTTGTTTTATGAAACATATTATTTCCAAATCAATCAATCATTATCAAGTTTTAAAAAAATGCAAAGACAGGATAATGATAGCTCTTCTCATAAAATATGAAGCGTGGGCCCACCTTCAATAACAATGACATAATATTAAATTAAAGGCATTTAGAGGTTTTAATGTTCTGCATTCTGGATGCGGTCTGCGGGTATGTCAAGACAATCTGTAAGTGGTCGTGATAAGGCAATCAGTCACGTGTGCTTTGCGTTCTTTGTTCGTATCCGCACGGTCAAATCGCATTAATATAAAATGTACAGAGACCTAGAATGTTGTACATATAAGTTCATTTTGACCTGACTGCAGACTGCAGAACGCATCCAGGGTGGCATTCTTTAGTTTGAGGGAAGGCATATTTTAGAAGGTAAATAATTAGTTTGTACACTTACCATGAGTAATTGGTTTATAGGTCATATGTTCTGGTGCATTGGAAGTAGAAGGAAGAGGTTCAAAAGTTGTTTTCGCAGAAATACCAGAATCTGGTATATCCACAGCTCCCAAACATGTTGAATTTAGTTGTTTGGTTGTAGTTGTAAGGGGAACTGAAAGCAGAAAATGAAATGTGAATTGGGTAATAAAATGTCATGTTCTTACCCAACTTTAGGGTACAATCAGTCTAGTACATGTCTTGCTCACATTAAAAATTACTAGCTTAAAAATATTATTAAACTAGCTGACCTGGCTAATTAATGTAGATTGCCTAAAATTTTTCAAATTGGTCCGGTAGTTTTTTTGAAGAATTTGTATTACACAAATTACTAAAGTCCCTCTAACTCAACACCTCATTCTAAGCTAAATTGTGTTACGAGTGGGTTTACTACAATATTCAAGCTGTGGGGTTCTAACCCGCACTTTAGGCTATCTTGGCTTCGAGTTACGGAGCCGATCAAATACAAACAAACAATTAAATATTTCCTTTTTATATTATTAGTATAATTTTAGATAAACATACCTCGTTCAACTGGATTTGACTTCTTTGGAATGCAATATGAATGATCATAAAGAACTGTAACAAAGTATAGATATAATTAATAATTGAAATTATATATTATTTATTGATAAGCATACAACACAGTCATGTTTGTGTTTACAAAGAAAGAACCTTGTTAAATTGCATTCGGTTGGTTTGTTTTGGAAACCAAAGAAAATTAATTAAGACATCTAAATAATTCATAAAAATTGATAGATAGTAAATTACATTTAAAAAAAATAATTGAAGTCATCATCATACCTGTCTTGAGGTTTTCTTTATTGGAGTCTTTTACATGAAGAGGAAACTCTGTCAAAACTTCATCTGGCAAGATGGGATTGCTCAATTCCAGTGTTGGAATAGCTGAGTTCTTCAGCCGAGTTCCTTTGGCATTGAAGGATTCAGGAGTGAAGTGCCCACCACAAACAAACTTAAGTTGGTGTAACTTTTCAATAGGTACATATGCTAAGTCTTCTATGCCAGCATTTTTAACCCACATTCGACAACTGAAATAAGAAATACCTATTAGAAAAGAAAAAGAATAACAAACTGAAATTTATTCATCAACTAATTTCTTTTAGTATTGTTATGCAATGCATTTACAGAGTACGAAACAAAATACTGAAATTAAAAATTGGTTATGGTTATTTACTGTATGATTAAAAATATTAATCCCAGCCTTTAAGTTTACACAATCATTAAAATTATCTTGTAATAAATGAGTGTTATTAGAAACTTACCGGTCAGAATCCAGAGGAAACCTACTCAAAAGTAAGGGTGATCCACCACGACTTCGCCTCTTATTACAAATAACGCACTTCTTGTTGTTTCTACTCTCCATTATCAGTAGAAGCCTAAAATGAAATAGGTATTAATTAAACAAAGCCTATAATTTCTCTCCAACCAGTGTCAATGCCCTGGTTCATGCATTTACCAGTTTTGAAAGTACATTTACATTTTCATCACATAGGGTTGTTTTTAATGAAAAATAGATTTGTAATAGATCTAATATTTCAAGTAAGTAGATAACATACCCATTAAACAGAAAAGTAAATAAGAGTTTAAACTTCTGTAGAAGTTGAAACACAGCTTATTTAAAAGAGTCTCTATCTCACAAAAAACAAAACACTGAACAGCAAACTTTATCACGCCCGATACGGAGGAACTTAATCAACTCAACGTACTTGGCACCCGGGGCGGACCGCCCCCACCGCCCCCCCCTTACGCCGCTACTGTGAAGAAGCGCTAATGTATTGGAGACGTTAAAAATTAGCGCAATCGGGGCAGTCGAAAAGTGGTCAAAAGGCCTTTTTTGTATGGAGTTATGACGGATTCGATTTTCGATTCAATCAAAAAGTGCAACTGCACTTGCAACCCTTACGCCAAAAATATGGGCCCTGTCGTATTGTCTGTTAATTATGAGGGTTTTCACGTATGAATAATCCGCCAGATGGCAATACTTAAACGCGAGGTGCAAATGCTGCATGATTGGTTATTTTTGACATGACATTGACAGATATTTCAAAATCCACCAATCACGCAGCAGTCAGACCCCACATCCACGTCCCGCCATCTAGCGGATCTTTCATACGCGAAAACTAGTCTAATGAATGTTTATTTTCAATTGAATAATCGGATCTTCTCGCTCTATGGATCTTCACTAGTGCATCGCCACAAAGCAAGCATTTTTAATCGATTTTTCCAGTTCTTCATTCATTCGGTTCAGTCCAGTGGGTAGACACTTCTCATACAAAAACTAGTCTCTATATGTAGCAATTGATATACAACCTTATCCCTTAAGTAATAAAGTGCATTTTGGATTGATTTCACTATAGCAGGGGAACCCGCGGATCAATACCACCATACTAAAAATAATTGTTAGTGTCCTTATGTTGGTAGTATTGTTAGTTTGACAAATGAAAAAAAAATGTCTGTCAATTGAATTTGAGTTTTAAACCGGCGAATTGATTCGTGTGAAGTTATTTTCTCAGATTTGGTGCAATATTACTGTAAATAAACTTTTCTGTCGTTTACGTTGAGTTGATTAAGTTCCTCCGTATCGGGCGTGATAAAGTTTGCTGTTCAGTGTTATGTTTTTTGTGAGATAGAGACTCTTTTAAATAAGCTGTGTTTCAACTTCTACAGAAGTTTAAACTCTTATTTACTTTTCTGTTTAATGGGTATGTTATCTACTTACTTGAAATATTAGATCTATTACAAATCTATTTTTCATTAAAAACAACCCTATGTGATGAAAATGTAAATGTACTTTCAAAACTGGTAAATGCATGAACCAGGGCATTGACACTGGTTGGAGAGAAATTATAGGCTTTGTTTAATTAATACCTATTTCATTTTAGGCTTCTACTGATAATGGAGAGTAGAAACAACAAGAAGTGCGTTATTTGTAATAAGAGGCGAAGTCGTGGTGGATCACCCTTACTTTTGAGTAGGTTTCCTCTGGATTCTGACCGGTAAGTTTCTAATAACACTCATTTATTACAAGATAATTTTACTGATTGTGTAAACTTAAAGGCTGGGATTAATATTTTTAATCATACAGTAAATAACCATAACCAATTTTTAATTTCAGTATTTTGTTTCGTACTCTGCAAATGAATTGCATAACAATACTAAAAGAAATTAGTTGATGAATAAATTTCAGTTTGTTATTCTTTTTCTTTTCTAATAGGTATTTCTTATTTCAGTTGTCGAATGTGGGTTAAAAATGCTGGCATAGAAGACTTAGCATATGTACCTATTGAAAAGTTACACCAACTGAAGTTTGTTTGTGGTGGGCACTTCACTCCTGAATCCTTCAATGCCAAAGGAACTCGGCTGAAGAACTCAGCTATTCCAACACTGGAATTGAGCAATCCCATCTTGCCAGATGAAGTTTTGACAGAGTTTCCTCTTCATGTAAAAGACTCCAATAAAGAAAACCTCAAGACAGGTATGATGATGACTTCAATTATTTTTTTTAAATTTAATTTACTATCTATCAATTTTTCTGAATTATTTAGATGTCTTAATTAATTTTCTTTGGTTTCCAAAACAAACCAACCGATTGCAATTTAACAAGGTTCTTTCTTTGTAACCACAAACATGTGTTGTATGCTTATCAATAAATAATATATAATTTCAATGATTAATTATATCTATACTTTGTTACAGTTCTTTATGATCATTCATATTGCATTCCAAAGAAGTCAAATCCAGTTGAACGAGGTATGTTTATCTAAAATTATACTAATAATATAAAAAGGAAATATTTAATTGTTTGTTTGTATTTGATCGGCTCCGTAACTCGAAGCCAAGATAGCCTAAAGTGCGGGTTAGAACCCCACAGCTTGAATATTGTAGTAAACCCACTCGTAACACAATTTAGCTTAGAATGTGTGTTGAGTTAGAGGGACTTTAGTAATTTGTGTAATACAAATTCTTTAAAAAAAAGTACCGGACCAATTTGAAAAATTTTAGGCAATCTACATTAATTAGCCAGGTCAGCTAGTTTAATAATATTTATAAGCTAGTAATTTTTAATGTGAGCAAGACATGTACTAGACTGATTGTACCCTAAAGTTGGGTAAGAACATGACATTTTATTACCCAATTCACATTTCATTATCTGCTTTCAGTTCCCCTTACAACTACAACCAAACAACTAAATTCAACATGTTTGGGAGCTGTGGATATACCAGATTCTGGTATTTCTGCGAAAACAACTTTTGAACCTCTTCCTTCTACTTCCAATGCACCAGAACATATGACCTATAAACCCATTACTCATGGTAAGTGTACAAACTAATTATTTACCTTCTAAAATATGCCTTCCCTCAAACTAAAGAATGCCACCCTGGATGCGTTCTGCAGTCTGCAGTCAGGTCAAAATGAACTTATATGTACAACATTCTAGGTTTCTGTACATTTTATATTAATGCGATTTGACCGTGAGGATACGAACAAAGAACGCAAAGCACACGTGACTGATTGCCTTATCACGACCACTTACAGATTGTCTTGACATACCCGCAGACCGCATCCAGAATGCAGAACATTAAAACCTCTAAATGCCTTTAATTTAATATTATGTCATTGTTATTGAAGGTGGGCCCACGCTTCATATTTTATGAGAAGAGCTATCATTATCCTGTCTTTGCATTTTTTTAAAACTTGATAATGATTGATTGATTTGGAAATAATATGTTTCATAAAACAACAAAATAAATTTTAAACTTATTTGCATATTTATAATATTTCAGATGATAAAAACATTTGCCATCAAGATGCACAGGCAGAAATATTAGTCCACAGTTATAAAAGACCTAAGAAAAACATTGAAATGAAAGGTAAGATAAAACATACCTAATTTAAAAAACTAAGTAAAATTGCTGATTAATTAACCAATATTCAATTCAATTTGCTTTAATGTTGTTTTTTTTACTAATGGAAATGTTTTTATTACAGACACTTCATCAACATTTACAATTAAAGAGAAGAGGCTTTGGCGACAGTTACAAAATGCAAAAAAAACAATAAGGAATATAGCGAAGTCAAGAGTGAATTTAGACAAGTTAGATTCGGAAGTGCTGACATCGTTAGTAAAGGATGTAGTGCAGAATAACAAAAAAAAGTCACAAGGAAAAAGGTGGACTTTAGCCAACAAAATATATGCTTTGGCTATATTTAAACGGTCCCCTAAAGCATACCGCTATATGCAAAAGCTGTTTACGCTACCAAGCACTAAAACGCTCCAAAGGATTTTAAAAAATATACCAATGGAGCCTGGTATAAATAAAAATATAATTGATATGTTAGAGGCAAAAGCATCAAGTATGCCAAAGGAAAATAAATATTGCTCGTTAATATTTGACGAGATGGCGTTAAAGAAACGGATAATTTATAACGAAATTGCTGATAAAGTGGATGGCTACGTGGATTATGGAGAGGGCGAGAACATGGGACGAGAAAAGAAAATTGCAGACCATGCGTTAGTGTTTATGATACAGGGTGCTAAACATAAATACAAACAATATATTGCGCACTATTTTGTGGAAGGCACAATATCAACAGCAAAACTGGCAAAAATTATATCGGACATCATCAAAAAATTAAAAGAAATCGGATTTATGGTTCTAACAACAGTTTGTGATCAGGGATCTACAAATATAGGAGCTCTTAACATGTTAAAAAGAAACTGTGGACAAGGCATAGATAGCAACTTTTTCTCTGTAAATAATGACAAAATTTTTATAATCTATGACATCCCTCACTTGTTCAAATCATTACGAAACAATTTCTTTAAAAGTGGAAATATGTCTTTCGATGGAAAAATTGCACAATGGAGGCATTTGGTAGTTGCAGAAGAACACAACAGAAATTTTTAAAATTTTAAAAAACTGAATAGTACCATTGTAAATCCAACATTCAAAACTAAGATGAGGGTGAAGTATGCTGCGCATGCTCTGAGTAATACCGTGGCAGCTATTTTAAAAATGATGGCATGGAAAGAAGTTTCTGATTGCAATGATACAGCATTTGTGATTGAACAGTTAGATAAACTATTTGATTGTACAAATGGTCCATCATCTTTAAATGACGTAAAGAAAGGGATCCGGGAAAATGTTTCCACATCAAGTAATCACATTGAGTCTTGGACCTTTTATACTGATAAGTTAAAAACCATAAAATTTATAACAGCAGAAAACACGATACTAAAAAATGTTAAATGCGTAAAGGGATATCAAATATCTATCAAATCCTTAAACGATATTTGGGAAAAGTTAAAGAATGAAGGGTTTAAATATATGAACCTTAGACAGTTTAACCAAGACTCTCTGGAAAACTTATTTGGAATCATTAGGCAACACAGTGTAACCAATAGAAATCCCACTATCACGCACTTTACTGCAGCGCTTAAAACAAGCATGGTTACTGGGCTGAAAGTGCCTCATAGCAGAAGTGCTAATTGTGAAGCAGACAACAATAAACATATGCTGGAATATAAAGACATTTTAAAAACTAATTTAAAAACAACAGAAATAAAAATTAATGTTCAAGATTCCACAGACACTGAATTTTATCCTGTGTTGTCTATCCCGGACCCTGAAAACTTAGAACAGCCCATTGAAAATTTGTGTAGCCTTGAAAACCAACCAGTAGTATATGTAAGCGGGTATTTAGCTGCCAAACTATTACAGAACAGTTCTTGTTTAATTTATGAAGAGTGTTTGAGCGTGAAAACTCCTGTTGACAATGATTTGTATGCATATATATCTCTTCGCGAATGGTGGCATGATAAAAAAAGTCTCGTTTATCCAACAATTCAATTATGTACCACCGTAAATGAAGCTAAACAATTTTATCATGACCATATTGCCGACCAGATATATATGGAAAATGTTGGAAAATTCATTTTCTTAATGTTGAGTACAAATTGTAATTTTAGTTGGTTTAAATGTCAACAACATAATAAAGAAATTTATGATAAGATGTTTAAAATATTAAGTTACCTTTTTCTAAGAAAAAGTTGTAAAATCATTAATGACAGCTTCATAAAAAGTGAAAACAATTTTGCTGACAAAAGTAAAAAAGCACAGCAACAAAGCATTGAAAAGTAATCTTGAGGCTGAGGTTCGATCAGCTGATAAGAAAATTAAAGATGTTTATAAATAAAAATCCTATTTTTTCTTAGAAAAAGTTGTGAAAATAAAAGTTTACAAAATTATCATTTCTGTACTTTGTTATAATTTTCAATAATTCCTCATGCCTACAACTGCTATGTCATGTTCAATACTTATTGTAATATACCTATTTTATTTCGAAATAAATAATTTACGTTACAAAACTTCGTTTTACTTACACATAGTATAAAATAAAAATAGTAATCATTAAAATATTGAAGGTTCCTATACTAGATATCGATATGCAATTACAACCCTAGCAAAGTATCGATAATCGATAAGTTATTACGAACGTCACTAATACTGTCAGAAAATAAGGCATTATGTTGGTAGCTCCGCCCGTAGTTTGTGCGGTTGGTAAAGATTTGCGGGTCGTTCTCTAAAATGCATATGTGTGCGTGAGCTCAAAAAATATCTATGGAGTGCCGTCTCTTACTCTTTTATGCTCTTTGGTTCAGTCAGTCAGTCAGTTGTCAAATTGAAAGTCATCAGAAATGGTCGCGTCCACAATTTGTTAAAATCGCGCGCGTGTTTTACGCGTGACTTTGAAATGTTCTAACTTAATTTCGTTAAATTTTGTGTTAACTAAATATGACGATAATAATTCAGTCCCTTCTTTTGAATTTTTGACGATTTAATTTCTATTCTCAATACCGCATGGTCGGTATTCGTGTCAACAAGTGAAGAATTTAATGCTAGCGTTTCGAATCTATATCGCTTAGTTGAACTGAAATGACTGTATTATTTGATTAAAATAGACTGTAACTGTGTTTTTCAAATCACACAATGACTTCCCCTCAGAAAGACATTGAGTTGAGTCCAGTGAAGACGGAAACGGGTGCTTCTAAGCCGGCCGAGCCCGCGGAAACACTTCATGTGCCCGTTAACGACGAAGAAGATGTTATTATCGGTAGATTTAGGAAGATTAGTTCTGCTAAGTCTATGGCAGCGACTAATGGTAACATCCAGTATCCTTCTGAGGTGATACCGAAGAGTGAGGATGTGGAATCGGGGTTGCATTTCAAGAGTAGGGAGGCGGGTGAGAAAGACCGGCTGTTGGTCGACTCTGTGTCGAATGGCGGGGTGGTGGTGCAGCCGGCTAAATCGCCGATGACGAAGAGCAGCTTTAGGGACATGGAGAAGCCCTCCCGGTTCAAGGATCAGCCGTCAACGACAAGATTTCAGGTGAGGATACAAACAAATAATTATTTTAGGCTGTAGATGGTATTTGTATGTTATAAATAAAGAAATAAGAAAGCTAGGCTTCTTAATGATAATTTTATGAAAAATGTGTCATTAGGATTTAGGGGAAAATGTGGCCTAAAAAAAACTGAATTATTACCTTACAACAGCCTTACAAAACTAAAAATTAATTTAACGAATAACATAAAATAAAAAAAAAAACTGAAACTAAATGCACTTGATGTTTATTTATTTATTTCTTTATTTATTATATTTGGGAAACAAACAATTTTGATACACAGACAAATAATCACACAAAAAAAAAATAGGACAGAAATCAGCAAAGTTTCCACAGTTACAATGTTTATTCATTATCTTTCCCTCAAGGATCTCCACTGAGGCCATATTATGTAGAATTGTAGGAGACATCTAGCTAGCTACTAGTTACCAGAAAATGTATTATTTGTGAAAATAATATGTACTATTTTCAAACTAAGTTATTATACAGACTATAATAGGTACTCCATTCATTGGTTTTCCCTCTGTGAAAACATTGATAAAATTAAAAATGCAGCTCCATTATTTTCAAGTTATTACCTAGACCCATTGATATCATACAGCACATACCAACATCCGTTCACTGCAATGGGTCAGGTACTCCGATGATCTCATTGCCTATAAAACAACTGAAAGTACACAAAGCTTTCTGCATAATGTCCACATGTTGATCAAGATAATGCTACAATAGGTGCTTCTGTTTGTTCAAACAATAATTAGCCTTGGATTGTTTAATGTTGGATTTCAAATGGCATTGTTGGAAATAGGTTTGAACTAGAGACAGTAGCGTGAAATAGTTCTTGACACCCAAAGTGGGCAAAAAGTTGACAAAAATACAACCTCAACTTTTTGACTACTTTGGGTGTCATAAACTATTTGATGCTGACTTTACCTAGTAAAAACTTATTTGTCAGATATACTAGACTATTTCATGACTAATTTATTTGTTTCTTGTGCATATGATTAATTAAATATTGATTTTAAACAATACAATAATGAGGTAGCTAATTGTGAGAATATTGGCCTTTTACCTATAGACTTGATCTGACCAAGTCATTCTGTGAATGTGAGTCTAAAGGTATTTAAAAATGTTTTTGGACTAGTAGAAATATTTAGAGAAGAAGTTTTCATTGTGAAATTGTTTTTATTTAACTTTTAACTCATTCTCTCAAAGTTATTTGAAAAAGTTTTAACTTGGCACCATTCATTGATTCTGGTTAGCGTCAGTTAGTAGTGGTTCGTCCACCGTCCCCCTCGCAACACCATCTCGACCTCCAAGGACTGTCGGCATTCTTTCCCGCCTCGATAATGCAATGTCCATCGTAAGGGCAGGGGCTCCACTAAAAGCGGTGCCGACGCGAATTCCAGTATCAAATAGTTGAGATAAGTCAAAATACTGTAGAACTATCCCAGACAACCATTAAAGAAACGGATTTAGAAGTGAAGCTGAAGACCAAGTCCAAAGAGCCTGAAATACCTACTTTTCAGGCGAAAAATACCAACCACAAGTAGGTAAACTATTAGATATTTATCTATATGTAGTACCTATGTGCTCTCAGAAAACTATCCCCAGAAAGCTTCGAGAAAAAAGACGCCATCAGAGAGTCCAATACCGACAGCCTTCGTCTTATATTGAGTGGATGGTAACATTTGTTTGTCTGATCTGACAATCGAAACCAGAACCTCCGAGTCGATATACATAGAGTCACTTTCTTGCCGCTGGACCACGCTATGAAGGTGAGGCCAATTTTAGAACGATTGAAATACTCCAAAAGTAAGTTGAAGAAGACTGACTGGAAGACGTAGTATGGGCAGGCCTCCCTCCCAATATTATAGATGGACCGATGAACTGGTAAAGATCGCGGGAAGTACTTGGATGCGGGCGGCGCAGGACCCGTCGTGTAAATATTTGGGGAGGATTTGGCTGAAACAACGCACGAAAGTTGAAGAGAGGTTTCGACATAAAACTCCCAAGAGAATCGCACGCTCGCAGCGAACACGAGTTCTAATCGAGCGGTCTAGGCCAGAGGCGCCTACTTGGATGGACGCACCAATAAATCATAATAGCGGCAAATTGGATAAGTGCATGGCCGGCGGTGACTTCCTATAGCCTCGGCTGACGTCTTAGGGACCGACCGCATGGAACTACCCCTTGGACCTTTTTAATCTCTTGCTCCCGTCTGTCGGCACGTAGACTTGATTGTTCTTGGAACTTTTGGCGGGCACGATAAAGTGTAACGTCTGCGCAAAAGGTCAATGTCAGAGGCGATAGAGTTGATTTTACCGATATCATTTGGCTGAATATGTCCCACTTGGATACCTGTGTCCATTCGAAAAAGGTCTCTAGCTATTAGATTTCTTTGTAAGAGACGATACGGTTTTTTCAAATGTCTTGCTTTCAGGATGCAAAGAGAATCGAAGAAATCTCAGATTGTGTCTCTAATGCTAATTTTTTTGACTGAGAAACTTGTTCCGTGGTTCCGTCCTCAGTGTTAAGCAGGCCTTTGATCCTTGTTTCTTTACTTAATAAGTTAATGTCAGCTTAAATATATCCCATTAATTATCTGCTTCATAGGTGATGGGTTATCATTTATTAGGCACTTTGTAAATATTATTGCTTTTGGCTGCAATACACAGTTACAAATCTGATGGGGTTTTGAGATAATATTCGATTCGCAACCCGTTATTCTCTCGTTTTTGGCAAACGCCTACACAATAAATTATAATTTACAGTAATGATCAAACAATCGTCGAGTTTAATATACGCTTTGGATTTTAGAAACGTTTTCTGTGTGTTCTTACGTTGAACATCGATGTTTTTATTCCATATAAATATTTCTGTGCTCTCTCTCTAGAGCTATGAAGGTATGAAGAGACGCAACCCTCTCTCATTCTTCGTAGTAAAATGATATAAAATGAAAGAAATTTTTGACGACATTACTCATGGACGTACAAAAATAGCCCACGGAAACATTTTGAGTAATCTTGAGATGACCAGAACATGAATCCTCGGAAGTTTAGATGACAAATAGCGGGAACACGAAATGTTTCCTCTGTGTTCAAAATATCCGACTCATTTCATTCATCATTCGCCAAACGGAACATCTACGTAGCATAGTTCCTCGTCACCTAGAAATCTACGACCTACATCGGAATTTCGGAATATAAGTTTTTTGCAAAACAGCACCTATCTCAACGAGATAAGAACCTCAGTGTTTAGCTTAATATGCTGCTGTCTGTATAGTTAACAGCACCTCGGATTGTACATATGTATTTCTGCCAAAATATCATCTATTACAACTACATGGCCATGATGACCGCTCGGGCAGAAAAGTTCTTGAGTGGCGACCACGATTGTGGGCCGGCTTCCCACTAGGTAGACCGACGACCTGGTTTAGGTCGCGAGAGGTGCCTGGATGCGGGCGGGGCAAGACCGGTCTTTGTGAAAACCTTGGGAGGCCTTTGTCCAGCTGTGGACGTCTTTCGGCTGAAACGAACGAACGAACGAACAACCAAATAGATGCCAAAATGCTTCTCATGATGTGCCGTCGTGTACATACTTCAAATATTTTATACCTTGAGGAATTTGTTGTTTATGTTGCTAAACACAAACTCGATTGTATGGTAAACTATGTCGTGACTTAAATGATGTTTATCTTCTGTAACTATGTAAACGGACTAGGAATGTTAATAAATAATTTCCGAGAATTTAACATGTGTGTAAAAACATTGTTTTCGAGGAAATGTGACAGTCACAAGAAACAAATACATGTTGGGAAATTATTTTCATGATTAATTATGTAAGCGTCAAGCAATGTAAGAATGTAACTCATTAATAAACGTCGCGTTAAGACCACTATTTTAATTATGTAAGGCAAAATTAAATACAGGTTCAGGTCTCTCCGTGGTCTCATACAAATACGCACATAAAGCATCTCTTGCCTTTTAGGCACAGACAAAGGCCAATCAAGAATACCTTAACACCTTATTCATGTAAAGAACACACTTAACACATTATTGCTTTTGCAAAGTCACCCCTACACTTTGCAAAAGCAATAATCGTCTGATGTAGACTGTACCTTAACTTTTGGTTATCTAAACACTTTAGTAGTCGACTGTACAAACTTCTAAGATGTGCCCAAGTTCCTCTTTAGCCGTGATGGATTATCGCAATGACAGCGAGTTATTACTCGTATATTGTTTGTCTCAAAGCGTTGCAGCTGCAAATGCATACTGTACCTACTGCCAAATATTCAGCACATGCACTGGGAGTTATTTAGCACACCATTTAAATTCTAAAGGGGCAGACCCCAAGTTTTTCGAACCATCAGATTTCTTCATTTCTCAACCTTAACGTCGAAATAACAATACGAAAACGTGCGAGGTAATGCGAGTGAATCAACAGCCCTTCGAATTGTCACACGTCGTGTATAATTTTTAACAATAGTTAATTTTATGGGCATAGAAGCACACACGTACACAATGGCACGGTTTTTTAACGGATTAAGTAACAAAATAGCTGGGATTGGGACTGTATCAATGGGGTATATTCAGTTCAGAGACGGGGAGATAACTTAAAAGTCGTTAATGGGAAATACTTTCCAAAGAATAATGCACAATAAGTTAGCGTGGGCAGGCCTCCCAATAGGTGGACCGACGATCTGGTGAAGGTCGCGGGAGGTGCCTGGATGCGAGCGGCGCAGAACCGGTCTTTGTGGAAATCCTTGGGGTAGGCCTTTGTCCAGCAGTGGACGTCTTTCGGCTAAAACGAACGAAGCGGACTTTTATATGTTTACTATGCATTTTTATTATCAAAAGTCAAATGAGCTTCCCGTAAATTCATTTACTAATAAATAACAGTAAGTGCCAATATCCTTTCAAACGCCCGCTTACATTTAGGTACAGAACATGCCATAGGTACCAGTTTGAAATGCTCGTAAAATGCCTACACCAGTTGGCTTTTAAACCAGTTGTCAGGAATTATCATTTCCTGTTCTTATTGCCAGTCTGGTTTCTTCAGTTGCACGCGATTAAAGAGTCAGTAGCCCCCAGTTAAGTAAGGGAATTTTCCTTCCTATTATTTCCGTTAATTTCTGTCATTCTGTATTACATACACTTTCACGAATATTGTAGTTAATAGCTACTAGCCTATGCACGTAACCGCGTAGTCCGCACTGTGCTGTTATTTTTAATTTGAAAACAAAAACTTCAACTTCGATTACCGTGGCATATGGTAAATGTAATTGTATATTTTTAGTCTGATGTACCGACCCGACTTTACGTTAAGAAGAGCAATTAATTATTTTGTATTGAGCTTAAAGTACAGTTAGATTTCTTTAAAGCAAAATTGGCACCTTTCAAACGTGCTTTGAACATAAAGATACGTAACATAAGACGTCAATGTCTGTCGTACTTCCTCCGCCAATAGACATCGCTTCCTTGGACTTCCCTCGTCCTTTGTGGTGCAAACGCCCCTGCGATTAACCAAGACCACAATGCGATTTAAAAGGCACATCCTCATAAAGAAACGTAAAAATAACCACTCCAGAGTGAACCAGTTCGTATGATGTGAGTGTGACTATATTTAGCCCAAGTTAAACAGCGCCGATGCAATTTAAACCGTGATTTGTTGGGCTAACAGAACATTTTGCAATACTGGTCTTATGATTGGATAAGTTGTAGATTAGATGAGACTGAACTCCGGTTGAGATGAAGACCTACACCGGCGATAGTAATGGGATAGTGATTACTTATCTAGACGGCACTTATGTAACTCATTCATTAATCCCCATCTTAAAGTATATCATCAACATGTAGATTGTAATCTAAAAATACATAATTGACATCAAGGTATTAAAGTAACAACTTTGAAAACCAATATTTGTCAAATGCTTAAACTGAATGCACAATGAAATGAAAATTGTATCGTTGATTCCAGTCTCTTTAAAAAGCAGCTTCATCGTAACTTATCGGATTTCGGAATGTTAAACCATACCAGCGCAGTATATGAATCCAAATGGCCGTAAGAACCAGGTTGTTGAACATACTGACAGAAGAACAAATATTTTTAAAATGCCCTTTGTGTTTCTGAAGCGCACATTCCGAAAATCGCTTTCACCACAAACTTGCGCAAGCGCAGTAGCTGATTGTTTTAAATTCTAACCGCTCATCCCGTTACCCGCGATGGCTCATTGTGCCCGTAATAGAGATGATTGTATTTAAAACACCTACGTGATAATAGATACGAGCTGATTGCGGTCTAGACACGTGGACCAGAGGATTGAGATATAAGTTAAAACGGAGTAAACCAGAAGATGACATTATTTCCACGTAAACACTAACATCAATGGATTAAATTACAAATTAACGTCACCAGACGTAATAGCTCTAGTTACATTTGCTTTCAATGGACCATTAATGTTTGATTTACTTGATCACGTTTATTTCATTTGTGCATACCACTGTTAAGTTGCATGGTGGTATAGTCAGTAATGAAAAAGAAAATAGCCATTCCTATGTGGTTAAATGCTGGCTTTATCATATCACCAACATTCCATCACATTCCAATTTTTTTTAACCCTCGTATATGGGACATGTTTCACAATTATGACTCACACTCCTATAGCGAAAACGCACGTGGCCAACATCTTAAAATTGTTACATAATCGTAAAACGTGGGTGGAGTAGTAAGGTAGAGCAAAACTCACTAAAAATATAGTGTTAAAAATATTGTTTGTAAATAATATGTTTGTTGGCGCCGTCAGTCGTTGAGGTACCTGTGAAAAATATGTCATCGATTGATATCGATTTTTGTACCAGTTATACAAACAAGTGCCCATCCCGAAGAATGCTCGGTAAACTTTCTTCGAAAACTGAATTCCTGCGGGCGAAGCCGGTCTCAAGACAAGTTACGATTACGAAACAAAACCGATCTTTCAATATCAAAATTTCTTTATTTGTATAGACTATATATACAAATCGTCAAATAGTCTCATATTTTTTTACCCTACCAGCGCTTCGAGACCAACATTTGGCAAGTGCTGAGAAGAAGCGCCGCAACAAACTCAGTCACCACTGTCTGCCGGTTAATATAAATAAATAGAAATAGTAGTAGTAGGTACAATCGATTCAGGAGCAGTTCACTGAATTTACCATGCATTCTTGTATGGTGTATCATAAGAATGGGTATACAAGATTGCGTGGTATATTAAACAAGGTAGTGACGTGCTAATATCTAGACTTACATATTAAGGTACTAGTAGAAATGACTCGCATACATAAATTTAAATAACTTGGATTGACCAGTCCCCGAAAGCAGCGCCTGTTCACAGACATGACGAGTGAACCAGCCATCGCTTCACTCGACTTTATATCAATAAATGCTAACTAGCCGATATATTTGGTCATCCGGAAGTTAGTCCCCAATACGTTAAAAAATAAAACATTGACACGAATAACATCACGATTCACGAGTTCACGACACGAGCCGGTTACGTCACAGATATTCGTATTTAAATCGTGCCCATTTATTTGACAGTTTTAGATTTTTTGTGTTAATTAAGTCACTTGGTTCTGAATTGCCTTGACATGGTTAAATGTTAGGTAACAGGCTGATATTTCAATAGAATTGGTTTCCTCCAGCAGTTTGTTTTAGTCAACTTAATATCATTTGGGGCTCCTTCTTGCTGAAAAGAAGCCATGTTATCACTTATTAATTTTCCATTGTAATAAAGTTCCCTTGTTAGTACATACCTATTTACCGTTAAGGCAGTACAATAACAATTTATTTTTGTACAAATGTGTACTTAAGTCAGGATAAAATGTTCCATTTCTACAATATTTGCTAATGCAATTCCAATTTCGCATGCATTTTAATTAATGTAGGTACTTTGTGTTTATTACCACAATAAACAGTTCGTTATAGAAAATATTATTTAATAACATAATATTGCAATGAAATATTGTTTATGTTTGAACACGTGACTTCGCTATGCGTTATGTGAAACATTAAGAATGTCGGTGGCAGAAACAATACAATACTTATGAAGCACATAAATCAAGAAATAAATAAAATCGTTATGTGATAATCATGCATAAAGGATTGTATTGTAAAATTTATGAACTGGCTTTATTAATCGTTAAAGTTGCGTAATATGTGTATTGAAGGATATAGGAAACTATTAACTAATTAAATATGAGTTATTAAATAGCCATTAAAAGCGGTAAACCGAATCGAAAATACCTTTAAGTGCGAACAATAATTTTACATCGTATTACATGTTCAATTATTGTATTAATGCTAATGCAAATATTGTTTATAGTCAATTTGTTTTGTATTCAGATGGAGGATAAAACCACAGAAGACGACGCGACAGAAGACTCCGACGCATCAGGCATGGATAGCGACGATCCCTTAACCGCTACAGACACCAAATATGGCAAGAGTTTCAGGTAAGAATGCACTTAAACGCATACTTTTTTGCACCACGTTGGGCGCCAAAAACTTGAGATCAACAATGGCGCCCAACATGGTGTAAAATGTAGGTGGTGTTTTTAATACAGAATTAGAGTGTTGGGACATAATTTGCTAACATGTTTTAGCAGAAAATCTGAATACTTTAGATTATCTTCTTACTTATTTTCTGCACAATTTTTAACTAAGTTTTATTATTGCAGACATTTCACCAGGGAAGCCTTGCCAAGGCTGGACAATTACAGAAACGTTCTGTCGCTCCACGCTGCCCCGCGGCCGACTTTGGATGAACTACACAATGCTTCTTTATCTAGGAAGGTGAGTTAAGAAACTAATTTCATTTGTTTAACCTGTGTAGTGTACAAAAAGCTTTCAGCTCGATAAATATTTTGCAGCGCAAAAGTACACTAGCAACTCTCTGTGACTCAGTGATGGATGAGATATTGAAAGGATCATGATCGCGAGTTAAAAATAAAA
The DNA here is from genome assembly GCF_963855985.1 of Ostrinia nubilalis. Lineage (NCBI taxonomy): Eukaryota > Metazoa > Arthropoda > Insecta > Lepidoptera > Crambidae > Ostrinia > Ostrinia nubilalis. The sequence continues at coordinate 13,964,542 of NC_087103.1, forward strand.
CTGACTAGATTTATAAAATTGCATATTATTTTCATGCGTATGCTTCCGGACTTTTATTAATTACAGAATCGTCAGTATACCAGGCTATATTTATATTGGAAAATCGTATTACAACTAGGTATGTATATAAAATGTCACAATGTATACTTTGATTTGCCACTAATACACTAGCAAAATTATGTAAGTAAAAGTAAGATATTTGTATGTAACGCAAAATGAAAGTTATTTGTGAATCATAACTAGGTAAGAAACGGGAAACAAAAAAGAATATTAATGTGCTAACAAAATAATTATGTTCTGAATTCTTTGATAATATTATGTGTACATACTACGGTATATTTTAAACATTGTGGTACTCTATCTAATGGTGATAGGGGTGATTTTGCAACAGCGATGTAGAGTCTAATATGCTATCGATTGTACACTTGACGGCCGTGAAAATCCAACAACTAGCCTGTTGAAAACTAAAAAGGTCAAGCATAATTTCAAAAAGATTAATAATTTAAATCTTACCAAAACATTGTATTGTTATTCGTTGTGACAAAAACAATAATACATTCAGTAAGGATAATTTCATTCATAATGTGTCTCTATTTGTTTGTCACTTTTTCACGCCTGAACGATTGCAGCGATTTAGATGAATTTTGATATAGAGAGATCTTTGTAAACAAACGAATTTAAATTTTAAATAATCCTCCATTGACGTGTGTGTATCAACTTGAAACTTAGTATTCTTACGTGTTTGCTTGCACATTTACAAATCTAAGCCCACAAATGGTTCATATTTTATTATTGGACTAGATGGGCGATTCTTTTTTTACCCGACTGCGCCAGAAGGAGGGTTATTAACTAAATCATTGATTTTCGTCTATGGCCGGACGTGGTCAATAAATCACCTTAAACTGGTCACGAACATCAATTTGGATTTGATACTCCAATTAAATATAGCGATTAAAAGCGAAGTTAGAAGTTTACGGTTATGATCAGTGGGCTTGAAAAGTTAAGGCAGTATGAAACTTCGCTCTAAGTCTGTATGGCAACTGCGTAAAACCCGAAGTATGGGTCCTTCACGGCGCATTAGACGTGGACGTCATACGCAGGTGAGCCCAGTAATTGCCCCTAATTGTGGGCCCTCATTAATTAATTGGCCGTTTGATACATCACGTTGTAAGACGCCGCCTTTGTTTGGCCACGTGGGCCGGCTCAAGTTGACACACTGACAGGGCAGGACGAAAGGTGTTATGGAGGGAAAGCAATTTTAGTGGGTCTCATGTAGTATAAACATTGAAGCTACGCCCAAGGTCGGAAAAATATAGCTACATTAATTAGAAAGAAAGAAACAATATTTATTTATTTATTTCGTAGTAAAATAGAACACTAATAATGAAGGAAAAATACAACTGCGTATTCATTTTAAATTAATTGAGTATAAAATTAGTTTACAAACATTCGTGTATTTCACAGAAACTGTTTAGTGTCAAAGTGTAATTTTTTTTTATTCTCTTTTGTTTCAATTTCGGCCATCCATAATCAAAACTGTTGCCATTAGGCGTGAAACGTAACTAACGAAATAGAGTAACTTTCGCACTTATTATGTTAATCTATGATAATGTTCATTCAATCCACTATGTAGTAGTAATTCTATTGGCACGTCAAGGTATTCAACGTTCAATTGCAACATCCCATTGGAAGATTAAAAAATATTCTGATGGGTCTTAATTATCAATTAACCCATACCTAGGGCGTGACCTTACGTCACAGTCCGCGATGCACCGTGATCTCTTGGCCCCTGCACCGTGAATCCGTGACCTTCTGGCCCCTTGATAATGCACCCACTGGTCTAGTATTATCACTGAGTCATATGTTTGTCAATGCCCGACTTGTGAGAGAATGATTTAATATGCTTTTTATTCGATTAGATCCATCCATCAATAACGATATGTTGTCAGTTGATGTTTGTAGGGGGTATGCCTGATGAAATTCTAGAAGATTGACCTACTTTTGTACAGTTATGCAAGAACAATCGGGTTCGAAAAGGGTAATTCTGGTGCTTAACATCGAAATCTTTTTAACAAATTCATTTTTCCTCAATGATCGATTATCAATCTGTGTTTGGAGCATCTATTTTTCTGCGAAGTCACTAGCAGCTCAGTTGGCAGCTTTTTGTATGGTCTGGTACATGATCCGACACAAAAAGTATTTGGACATCACAATCAATGGTCAAACAGGTTTTTTACATGCTCTATGATATTTTTTGGGGTATGTGGTGGGGTACACATGCGACCATTAGGCTTTACTAACTCGTGGCTAGCATGGGGAATGTAATTCTCCATTTGCCTTCCGTACATTTGAGGGCCGTGCTCCTTCAGTGGAGACATAATGACATGATGATTATGACCAATGATCATCACCGCTCTTCCAGCCAGGCCAGACCCTGGAGAAGGACATGGACATCCGGGACCCTCCGTCCACCAACCTCAAGTTCGGCTGGATCAAGGGCGTGCTGATGAGGTGTCTTCTCAACATATGGGGGGTGATGCTGTTTCTTAGGCTGTCCTGGGTGGTTGGGCAGGCTGGCGTGGGTAAGTGGTAATATAGTAACCACTATTTTGAACTTTATAGTCTTGTGTGAAGGTCTAAAAATAATGAGATTTGTACTTGCATGTCCAATAAATTAAAGCTAAAAAAATATATATCCTTACGTCATGTCAAACACAGCGCCGGCGCTATAACGCAACGTCAGACTGATCCCTAGTGCCGTTTAGGTACGAATTCTATTTGGCGAATCCTTGAGGGTTGTAACTACACCCCTGGCAAACCTCCGCTGTGAACCATGACAGCGAAATATAAATCTCTGCGTTTATTTCGCCGCATTGCATTAGCAAATAGTGCGGATGTTATCGCAAATGTGTATTGAAATCGTTTCGCTATCATGGCTTTGCTGTTAAGGTGTGCCAGGGGCGTTAAGAGTTTACCAATTTACCATACGCTGTACAATGTTATCATCACCCAATTTTGTCGTTGTTTTTGTCTATATTTGCCATCTTATGTCGTTTCAATAGGTACAACAGAAATGTACAGTATGTTTTCGACTTATGTAAGTTCAAGTCAAGTGGTCGTAAACCTATTAACGTGTTTGTCGGTGGTTCGGCAGCGCAGTCCATCCTGCTGATCCTGACCACGTCGGTGGTGACCACCATCACGGCGCTCTCCATGTCGGCCATCAGCACCAACGGGGTTATTAAAGGAGGTAATTAAAAATGGTCTTTATTACACTTCATTAGAACTTATTCATTTGGTTCTCCCTACTGTGTGTGTTTTTGAAAACCTCTGTACCCAAAGTTGTGTATAATTAATTAAATGTTAGCGGGCGCAAGGACAAGACCGCAAAAGGAATGTACAATGTGAAGGATGATAAGTTATGGTTCTATTTTCGTCTGACAAAGTACGTGGATAGTCCAATATCGGTTTAACTTTTTCCTTAAGTATTAACTTTAAGGGATAAACTTGCCCTTTACTGCTTGAAGTTTTTGTTGCAGCATATTTATGCATAGGTAGGCCTCTATTCGTAGAACCGAAGCGGGAACGAAAGGTGGGATTGGTCCCATTTTTTTGAAAAAAAGCAGGTTGGGGCAATTTGGAGATTTACATAATGAAGTGTCACGAACGTCTTTAAAACTTCAGTTGATGCGTTATTACATGTAAAGTGATTAAATGACTATGAATGTGTGGTCAAATTCCAGGTGGGACCTACTACATGATATCGCGCTCTCTGGGCCCGGAGTTTGGAGGGTCTATAGGGCTGATATTCTCCATGGCGAACGCGGTCGCGTGTGCTATGTACGTGGTCGGCTTCGGCGAGTCGCTCATCACGCTCATACCAGAGTCGGCTTATATGGTCAGCAAGAGCTGGGTAAGTCATTATTATCAGCCTTATTTCTATGTGGTTGGAGTCCACTTCAGGATGTAAAATGCAGAGAAGAGCCGTAGAACAACGCCTTTTTCATTCAGCAACTGCCAGCTACCTTCGTACTACATGATATCGCGCACACTCGGGACACCTCGGCTACTCTAAAACGCTGTTTACGTGAGAGGGGAAGAGAGGAGAGAGGGATGGAAACATTCGAACTTCGAACCACGTTTTACCCTGCTGAGTTCGGCGGGTCCATAGGGCTGATATTCTCCATGGCGAACGCGGTCGCGTGCGCAATGTACGTGGTCGGCTTCGGCGAGTCGCTCATCACGCTCATACCGGAGTCGGCTTATATGGTCAGCAAGAGCTGGGTGAGTCATTATCAGCCATATTTCTATGTAATTAAAGTCCACTTCAGGATGTGAAATGCAAAGAAGAGCCGTAGAACAACGCCTTTTTCATTCAGCAACTGCCAGCTACCTTCGTACTACATGATATCGCGCACACTCGGGACACCTCGGCTACTCTAAAACGCTGTTTACGTGAGAGGGGAAGAGAGGAGAGAGGGATGGAAACATTCGAACTTCGAACCACGTTTTACCCTGCTGAGTTCGGCGGGTCCATGGGGCTGATATTCTCCATGGCGAACGCGGTCGCGTGCGCAATGTACGTGGTCGGCTTCGGCGAGTCGCTCATCACGCTCATACCGGAGTCGGCGTACATGGTCAGCAAAAGCTGGGTGAGTCATTATCAGCCATATTTGTTGGTAATTAAGGTCCACTTCAGGATGTGAAATGCAGAGAAGAGCCATAGAACAACGCCTTTTCCATTCAGCAACTGCCAGCTATTTTCTTACTAAAGCCTGGTCCGTGAGCACGTAGAATCCCGTCCAATGACCCCAAGCTGCCCATCCTTGTCGCTCGCACGTAATTATGTTGCTGTCGTGCTCGCACACTCACTGCGGGCGCGCGTTGCACAGTCGCGACAGCAATATAATTACGCGCGAGCGATAAGGATGGGCAGCTTGGGGCCATTGGACGGGATTCTACGTGCTCACGGACCAGGCTTTACATGATATCGCGCTTACTCGGGACACCTCGGCTACTCTAAAACGCTGTTTACGTGAGAAGGGAAGAGGGGAGAAAAGGATGGCAACATCTTTGAACAACGTTTTAGCCTGCTGAGTTCGGCGGGTTTATAGGGCTGATATATTCTCCTACGTGGTCGGCTTCGGCGAGTCGCTCATCACGCTCATACCGGAGTCAGCTTATATGGTCAGCAAGAGCTGGGTGAGTCATTATTATCAGCCTTATTTCTATGCGATTAGAATCTACTTCAGGATGTAAAATGCTGAGAAGAGCCGTAGAAACAATGCCTTTTCCATTCAGCAACTGCCAGCTATCTTCTTACTACATGATATCGCGCTCACTCAGGTCACCTCGGCTACTCTAAAACGCTGTTTACGTGAGAAGGGAGGAGAGGAGAGAGAGATAGCAACATTTGAAACTTCAAGCCACGTTTTACCCTGCTGAGTTTGGCGGCTCCATAGGGCTGATATTCTCCATGGCGAACGCGGTCGCGTGTGCTATGTACGTGGTCGGCTTCGGCGAGTCGCTCATCACGCTCATACCGGAGTCGGCTTATATGGTCAGCAAGAGCTGGGTGAGTCATTATCAGCCATATTTCTATGTAATTAAAGTCCATTTCAGGATGTGTAATGCAGATAAGAGCCGTAGAACAACGCCTTTTCCATTCAGCAACTGCCCTCACTCGGGACACCTCGGCTACTCCAAAACTCTGTTTACGTGAGAGGGGAAGAGGGGAGAGAGAGATAGCAACATTTGAAACTTCAAACCACGTTTTACCCTGCTGAGCTCGGCGGGTTTATAGGGCTGATGTATTCTCCTACGTGGTCGGCTTCGGCGAGTCGCTTATCACGCTCATACCGGAATCCGCGTACATGGTCAGCAAGAGCTGGGTGAGTCATTATCAGACATATTTCTATGTGGTTAAAGTCCACTTTCCTCCAAGTCCTCGGCGCAGGACCAGTCTTTGTGGAAATCCTTGGGGGAGGCCTCTGTCCAGCAGTGGACGTCTTTCGGCTGAAACGAACGAACGAAAGTCCACTTCAGAATGTAAAATGCTGAGAAGAGCTGTAGAACACGACTTAACGCCTCTCCCATCCAGCAACTGGCAGCTTCATATCAGATCATAAGTATAAAAATATCAATTTCGTCGACACTTGACGGATGACTAACTTGAGTTCGCATCGCAGGTAAAGTCAGCGTCAAATAGTTCGTGACACGTAAAATAAAATAAAATAAAACACGTCTTTGTTACACTTGGAATAAAGTTGTGTTATCATTGCCACTTTGAGCCATCAACAGTTGAGGATTTGATTCCAGCTAGAGGCACGGACTTAAGCATGTATTATGTTTATGCATTTCTTCACAATTAAATCGTTTTATGAAAAAATATTGTATACGTTGCAATTCAAGTTGTAAGTGTAAAACATTTTTTTTTAAATTTTATTGGACATTTTACACTACGCTTCTAGTCCAAACTAAGCAAAGCTTGTACTATGGGTACTAGACAACGTAAATGTAAATTAAATCCTCAATGCACTACTGCTACTTAAAATAGCATTTGGTATTTAATTAATAACTTCTTTGTTTCCTCTAGGATAACCACATTTCTATCTATATTGAGGAAAATCAATCGATTAGTGCCAATTTATAGAACCGACTTCGTATCGAAAGGAACAAAACAGACCAAAAATAATCATACAAATGCGTGTGTTTATTAAATTTCGCAACCGCGTAGAGTGGACGCGTGCCGTAGATAAAGAGATAAGGCGAACGGAAATAGACCCTTGCGGTATTCCTATAAATATGTACTGCACATGCCCTTGTAGTGGATACGTCGAAGGTTATGAGTTTATGATTCAAAGTGCAAAGTTATTTCATTGATGATAATAAAATAATAATTTAAAGACATAAGAAGTCTTAAAAAGTTTACTCGTCTTTGTAAACGCTTGAAAAAGAGTCATGCGCTGCTTCTCGGCACTGACCCATTTATTGTCACGAAGCAGTGGTAGAGTTAATACTGGGACGTGTAAAAGTGCTTTTTAAAAGCCTACTTGCAAAAATAAAATAAGTATTTTAACATACCTAAAAAACCACAGGTTAAATAGGTTAAAAAAGGAAGGGATTCGATTTTTTCGACTGAGCGCGTTTGGCTTGCACTTGGCCGGTTTCTTTCATGTCTCTTATCACGCGGGTGTAGAGCAACTAATAATATCACGTATTATGATTATGTACCTACTTGTTTTAGTAAGTTATATTTATGTTTTATCACAACTTCCTTTACCACTAACCGTACCGCATTGCCATAAAGTTGTTGTTACCTTCCCTGTCATAAAATATCTAGGTATAGTTCATAAACATTGACTGTGTGTTGAAACGTCCATTTAAACATTGAAATTCTACAAATAAGAAGACAGTAGTTAACTGTTAGTTCTTCACGTTTTCACACTAAACCGCCTTAAGCAGCTTCAAGTAGTTCTGATATAGTCAGCTTCAAATAGTTCGTGACACCTAAAGTGGTCAAAAGATTATGGCACAACTTAATTCCAATTGGTTACAAAACGTGTTGCGAACTTATTGTCCACTTTGGGTGTCACGAACTATTTGACGCTGACTGTACACTTTGTGTAGGAAGGTGAGGTTTGAGTGAAAAGCCGTTTCCATAAATTCACTTTTTTGCCAGGTCTACACAGTTTAGGTTAATTACAGCACAAATGGAAACTACGTACGACAATGCCGGAGTAAGAGATGCGATAAGATCGAACGAGTGAATGATATATGAATGATATATTTGACCTGGTATGAACGAAGGGAATGAGTTCCCCATACACATCTTCATTCCGCTTTTCAAAAGTGATCCGTCTACTCATTTGCCTCCTGTTCCATGAAAAAAATATTTTTATACTCTTTACAAATAAAAAAATGAATTTGACTTTGATTAGTTATTTGCCCATCTTTCCCCCAGGACCAAGCGATATACGGCTGCATCACCATCGTCCTACTAACTGGCATCGTGATCGTCGGCATGGAGTGGGAGGCCAAGGCGCAAATCGTGTTGCTGGTCATCCTTTTGGCGGCCATTGCTGACTTCTGCATAGGATCCGCCATCGGGCCCAAGAGCGAAATAGAAGTGTCTCAGGGCTTCGTCGGATATAACAGTGAGTGCCCATGTTATCATCATCATTTCAGCCACAAGACGTCCACTGCTGAACATAGGCCTCCCCTAATGAGTTCCAGATTGGCCTCGACTAAGATCGACTTATGTTATCAGATCACACATCATTATTTGGCTAGGTTGCCAAATAATGTTGGTGAATCGATAGTTAGATCAAAACTCAACGGTCGTAAATCGATCGAATCGCGCCGGTAATATTGTACGTATGGAGTGGGAGACCAAAGCGCAGATCGTGTTGCTGGTCATCCTACTGTCCGCCATTGCTGACTTCTGCATCGGATCCGCCATCGGGCCCAAGAGCGAAGTGAAAGTGGCTCAGGGCTTCGTCGGATATAATAGTAAGGACTTATTATTTATTATTAAGGTTGCTGAAGTATCCGAAGGATCGTCTTTAATCCAGTAATAGGACTTATCCCACTACTGCAATTTCTGTATAGCCAGGATCTACAGCAAGGCCTCCAATGAAACCCTACCAGTGAAGGTTGAGTAGTCCCGAGGGATAGCGAATTTTTTTGGAACCCGCAACGAATTTATTCAGAAGAATGTAGGAGTTTGAAATATTGTATCGACTTCCCTCCATTGCAAAGCGACTTTTTACTCACTAGACACCCTAAGCATTTAATAAAGGAAAATGCAAAATGTATTATAAAAAAAGCGATTACATGCAAATGATGTTTTCTGGTTAAAAAAGCAAGAGTTTGAATTAGTCCGTCGGTTCACTTATAAAAAATAATCGACAAGTATTTTTCGCTTTTTCAAACTAATGAAAATTCACGCAGCATTCAATAGTTCACGCAGAACTTCTTATTTGATTGAACGGAATTACTTGTTTGATTGACAAACAAAAATATACGTGTCCAATATTTTTTGATAATGGAGACGGACTAAAAGTTATGAACTGTGTATTTTTTTTGAGAGCGGAGTTCTGGGCCCTTGCCCAGAGTGCCCAAAGGGAAAGAGGGGCCTGGTTGAAGTTCGTTCGTTCGTTCGTTTCAGCCAAATGACGTCCACTGCTGGACGAAGGCCTCCCCCAAGGTTTTCCATAAGTATCTGGTTGAAGTATCTGCATAATATTTATTTATTTACATACATAATCTTCATCATATTCGCACAAAATATAACAGAAGACAAACTCCATACTAAACGCGCTCGAGCCACGCACACATAGACACCGCTCTAGCAAGACTGTCTTGGACGAATGCGAGCGCGACGTGGCGCGACAGACGTTCGCCACACGTTCGCTGTGGTTCGCTTGAGTCACGCGCCGGTCAACCGCCTGTGATATTATTTTGTTTTGCGAAATTGACGAAAATGAGTAAACAGAAAAAGTCGTATTATAATTGTTCGGTATTTGGTTGCTTAAACTCATCATTAAATACCGAATTTTTGTTTTTTAAATTAGCAGTTGATTCGGGGAGGTAAGTAAGTTATTTATTTGAATTTCAATTTAAATTGAAAGCCAACTCAATTATTAGGAATATCAAATTGTTTTAGAGAGGTTTTAGGAATTATTGGATAACTAGCTTTTGCCCGCGACTTCACCCGCGAAAGCCAACTCAATTATTTGGAATATCAAATTGTTTTAGAGAGGTTTTAGGAATTATTGGATAACTAGCTTTTGCCCGCGACTTCACCCGCGTGAAATTTAGTTTGTCACAGATCGTCATAAATTATAGTCATATATGTTATTCAGGGTATAAACAATAATACTGTAAAGTTACATCAAAATCCGTTCAGTAGTTTTTGCGTGAAAGAGCAACAAACATCCAGACATCCAAACTTTCGCATTTATAATATTAGTTGGATAATAGTGTCACTCAACTAAATACTACTTCTTTCTCGTGTATTTGTTTGCAAACTATTACTATAATAACGTACTAAATATAAATAAGTATACGTGGATATTTGTCATAGTATTAAGAGTAACATTTTTCTATCTTATCGAAATAAACGCAACACATGACAAGACAACCCTAGCGCGACGGCCGAGCGTGCGAGCGAGAGAGGTATGCAAAGCGAGGTACATACATGAGTTTACCTTCTGTTATATTTTGTGATATTCGTTTCTCAGTGTCGGTGCTGCGCAGCAACATGGGCCCGGACTACCGCTACTTCGAGGGCGTGGAGCACAACTTCTTCTCCGTGTTCTCCATATTCTTCCCCGCTGCTACCGGCATCTTAGCTGGGGCTAACATATCTGGCGACTTGAAGGTAGGATTCAACAATGTCACCTTAGTATTAGATCTTATTACTTCGAGAATAAGATACAATAAAAGGTGTAGAGATTAAATATGTTATTAATTGCCTGGGCCTGCATGGGCCTCATAAGAAGGCTCAAGGTCACCCAAAGGGCGATGGAGCGGGCCATGCTTGGAGTTTCCCTGCGTGATCGAATCAGAAATGAGGAGATCCGCAGGAGAACCAAAGTGACCGACATAGCTCGCAGAATTGCTAAAACCAAGTGGCAGTGGGCGGGGCACATAGCTCGTATAGACGATGGCCGTTGGGGCAGAAAAGTTCTCGAGTGGCGACCACGGGCTGGAAGACGTAGCGTGGGCAGGCCTCCTACTAGGTGGACCGACGATCTCGTAAAGGTCGCGGGAAGAGACTGGATGCGGGCAGCGCAGGACCGTGCATTGTGGAAAACCTTGGAGGAGGCCTTTGTCTGAAACAGTGGACGTCATTTGGCTGAAACGACGACGACGACGATGTTATTAATACTTTTACATAGCCATCTACTTTCAAACATAGTAAAACTTGTACTATGGAAACCAAAAAACCGGTATTTGCGATGCGTTGCCGCGTTGTAAGAATGCCTACGCATAAAGCAACAGCAATGTCGTCGTTCGAAAACTAAGTGTGCTGAATAAGCGTTATTCTTTTTATTTTCTAATTTATTCTTACTAACATCAACTATAAAAATGTTTGCAGTTAATCAACCAAAATACCTGTACCTACTCCGACCAGTAATATTTTATTTCTTCGGAAAATATACAGTGAAACAATAATAGACTAAAAACGACTGCTTAAGAAACTATACACCATTTACATGTTTTATTTATATTCAACGTTAAACAAGTTTGCTATTGTCTGTTATCGTTTTTGTGACCTTAAAGATCGTTTCTATTCTCTATTATCTTTCACAGGACCCCCAGAAATCGATCCCCAAAGGCACGCTCCTCGCGATCCTTCTCACGACGTTATCGTACGTACTCATCGCCGTCGTGGCCGGCTGGACGGTGCTGCGCGACGCGTCGGGCGACGTGGCCGACGTCGCGGGTTGGGCTATGGCGGACTGCGCTGCTAATAGAACCTGCCAGTACGGATTGCAGAACAGCAACGATGTGAGTTATTAAGTCAAGGGGGAGAGAGAAAGAGAGAGAGAGAAAGAGAGGGAGAGAGAAAGAAAGAGGGAGAGAGAGAAAGAGAGAGGGAGAGTGAATGAAAAAGCGAGTGAGTGAAAGAGAGAAAGCGAGTGTGTGAGAGAGTAAGAAAGCAAGTGAGTAAGTGAGAGAGAGAGAGAGAGATAGATGGATAGAGATAGAAAGTGAGAGAGAGAGAGAGAGATAGATGGATAGAGATAGAAAGTGAGAGAGAGAGAAAGTGAGAGAGAGAGAGAGAGAAAGTGAGAGAGAAGGCGAGAGAGAGAGAGCGAAAGAGTAAGAGACAGACAGTATGGCCTGCAAAACAGTAGTGACGTAAGTTACTTAGATCCTGGCTACACAAGGGTTGCAGCAGTGGAAACGTCTGGTAATGTATAATAGTCCCATAAGTTACTTGACGCGGTCACTGCCTTAGAGGACCCCCTACAGTCGACCCCCAAAGGCACGCTCCTCGCGATCCTGCTCACGACGCTGTCGTACGTGGTCATCGCCGTCGTGGCCGGCTGGACGGTGCTGCGCGACGCGTCGGGCGACGTGGCCGACGTCGCGCGTTGGGCTATGGCGGACTGCGCTGCTAATAGAACCTGCCAGTACGGATTGCAGAACAGCAACGATGTGAGTTACTAAAAGTGAGAGAGAGAGAGGGAGAGAAGGGGAAAGCGGGAGAGTGAAAGAGAGAGCGAGAGGGAAAGGGAGAGAACGAGTGAGAGAGAGGGAAAGCGAATGAGAGAGCGAGAGAGAAAACGAAAGTGAGAGAGAGAGAGAGAAAGCGAGTGAGAGAGAGAGAGAAAGCGAGTGAGAGAGAGAGAGAGAAAGCGAGTGAGAGAGAAAGAGAAAGCGAGTGAGAGAGAGAGAGAAAGCGAGTGAGAGAGTGAGAGAAAGCGAGTGAGAGAGAGAGAAAGCGAGTGAGGGAGGGAAATACATATAGTATAATATGTATATATACATATAGAGAAAGCAAGAGAGAGAAAGAGTGATCAAGAGAGAGAGTAAGCGAGAGAGAGAAAGCGAGTGAGAGAGAGAGCGAGAGAGTAAGTGACTGAGAGTGAGAGAAAACGAGAGTGAGAGATAAAGGGAGTGAGAGAGAGAGACAGCGAGTGAGAGAGAAAGAGTAATCAAGAGAGACAAAGCGAGTGAAGGCGAGAGAGAGAAAGCGAGTGAGAGAGAGAGAGCGAGAGAGTAAGAGACAGACAGTATGGCCTGCGAAACAGTAACAACGTAAGTTACTTAGATCCTGGCTACACAAGGGATGCAGCAGTGGAAACGTCTGGTAATGTATAATAGTCCCATAAGTTACTTGACGCGGTCACTGCCTTAGAATACCCCCTACAGTCGACCCCCAAAGGCACGCTCCTCGCGATCCTGCTCACGACGTTATCGTACGTACTCATCGCCGTCGTGGCCGGCTGGACGGTGCTGCGCGACGCGTCGGGCGACGTGGCCGACGTCGCGGGTTGGGCTATGGCGGGCTGCGCTGCTAATAGAACCTGCCAGTATGGATTGCAGAACAGCAACGATGTGAGTTACTGAGAGTCACGAGAGAGAGAGAGAGGGAGAGAAGGGGAAAGCGGGAGAGTGAAAGAGAGAGCGAGAGGGAAAGAGAGAGAGTGCGTGAGGGAAGGAGTGAGAGCGAGAGAGAATGAGTGTGTGAGAGAGAGAGAGCGAGTGAGAGAGAGAGAGCGAGCGAGAGAAAAGCGACTGAGAGAGAGAGAAAGCGAGTAAAAGAGAGAATGCGAGTGTGAGAGAGAGAGAGATAGCTAGAGAGAGTAATCAAGAGCGAGAGAAAGCGAGAGAGAGAAAGTGAGTGAGAGACAGATAGCGAGAGAGAGCAAGAGAGAGAAAGAGTAATCATGAGAGAGAGAGAAAGCGAGTGAGAGAGAGAGAAAGCGAGTGAGAGATAGATACTTAGCAAGAAAGAGCAAGAGTGAGAGAAAGAGTAATCATAAGAAAAAGAGAGAGTAAGAGAGAGACAGTTTGGCCTGCAAAACAGTAACGACGTAAGTTACTTAGATCCTGGCTACACAAGGGTTGCAGCAGTGGAAACTTCAGCTAAGGTAGAATAGTCCCATAAGTTACTAGACGCGGTCACTGCCATAGGGGAGCCCCTACAGTCGACCCCCAAAGGCACGCTCCTCGCGATCCTGCTCACGACGCTGTCGTACGTGGTCAACGCCGTCGTGGCCGGCTGGACGGTGCTGCGCGACGCGTCGGGCGACGTGGCCGACGTCGCGGGTTGGGCTATGGCGGACTGCGCTGCTAATAGAACCTGCCAGTATGGATTGCAGAACAGCAACGATGTGAGTTACTGAGTGCGGTCAATGTCATGAGAGAGAGAAAGAGAAGGAGAAAGCGGGATAGGGAGAGGGAATGAGATAGAGAGGGAGAGGGAAGGAGAGAGATCGAGAGGGAAAGAGAGAGAGAGTGAGTAGGAGAGAGAGAGTGAGAGAGAGAGAGACAGAGCGAGTGAGAGAGAGAGAGAGAGAAAGCGAGTGAGAGAGAGCGAATGAGAGAGAAAAAGAAAGCAAGTGAGTGAGAGAGAGAAAAAGAGAGAACGAGTGAGAAAGAGAACGAGTGAGTGAGAGAGAGAGAGGGAGAGAGATAGAGAGGGAGAGAGAGGGACAGAGAAAACAAGTGAGTGTGAAAGAGTAAGCGAGTGTGAGAGAGAAAGCGAGTGTGAGAGAGAGAAAGCGAGTGAGAGAGAGCGAATGAGAGAGAAAATGAAAGCAAGTGAGTGAGTGAGAAAGAGAGAGAGAGAGAGAGAGAGAGAGAGAGAGATAGATAGAGATAGAAAGTGAGAGAGAGAGAAAAAGTGAGAGAGAAGGCGAGAGAGAGAGAGAGCGAAAGAGTAAGAGACAGACAGTATGGCCTGCAAAACAGTAACGACGTAAGTTACTTAGATCCTGGCTACACGAGAGTAGCAGCAGTGGAAGCGTCTGGTAATGTATAATAGTCCCATAAGTTACTTGACGCGGTCACTGCCATAGAGGAGCCCCTACAGTCGACCCCCAAAGGCACGCTCCTCGCGATCCTTCTCACGACGTTATCATACGTACTCATCGCCGTCGTGGCCGGCTGGACGGTGCTGCGCGACGCGTCGGGCGACGTGGCCGACGTCGCGGGTTGGGCTATGGCGGACTGCGCTGCTAATAGAACCTGCCAGTACGGATTGCAGAACAGCAACGATGTGAGTTACTGAGCGCGGTCAATGTCATGAGAAAGAGAGGAAGAGAGAGAGAGGGCGAGAGAAAGAGAGAGGGCGAGAGAAAGAGAGAGTGAGAGAGAAAACAAGTGAGTGAGAGAGAGAAAGCGAGTGTGAGAGAGAGCGAGTGTGAGAGAGAGAAAGCGAGTGAGATAGAGAGAGAGTGAGGAAAAAAAGAGAAAGCGAGTGAGTGAGAAAGACAGAGAGAGAGCGAGTGAGAGAGAGAGAGACAGATAGCGAGAGAGCAAGAGAGAGAGAAAGAGTAATCACGAGAGAGAGAAAGCGAGTGAGAGAGAGAGAGAGGGCGAGAGAGTAAGAGACAGACAGTATGGCCTGCAAAACAGTTACGACGTAAGTTACTTAGATCCTGGCTACACAAGGGTTGCAGCAGTGGAAACGTCTGGTAAACTGGTAAGGTAGAATAGTCCCATAAGTTACTTGACGCGGTCACTGCCATAGAGGACCCCCTACAGTCGACCCCCAAAGGCACGCTCCTCGCGATCCTGCTCACGACGTTATCGTACGTACTCATCGCCGTCGTGGCCGGCTGGACGGTGCTGCGCGACGCGTCGGGCGACGTGGCCGACGTCGCGGGTTGGGCTATGGCGGGCTGCGCTGCTAATAGAACCTGCCAGTATGGATTGCAGAACAGCAACGATGTGAGTTATTAAGTCAAGAGGGAAAGAAAGAGAGAGGGAGAGAGAATGAGAAAGCGCGTGACTGAAAGAGAGAGAGCGAGTGTGAGAGAGAGAGAGAGAGAGAGCGAGTGAGAGAGTGAGAGAGAGCGAGTGAGAGAGAGAGAGAGAGCGAGTGAGAGAGAGAGAGAGCGAGTGCGAGTGAGAGAGAGAGAGCGAGTGAGAGAGAGAGAGAGCGAGTGAGAGAGAGAGAGAGAGCGAGTGCGAGTGAGAGAGAGAGAGAGCGAGTGAGAGAGAGAGAGAGAGCGAGTGAGAGAGAGAGAGAGAGCGAGTGAGAGAGAGAGAGAGAGCGAGTGAGAGAGAGAGCGAGTGAGAGAGAGAGAGAGAGCGAGTGTGTGTGTGAGAGAGAGAGAGCGAGTGTGGGAGAGAGAGAGCAGTCGACCTCCAAAGGCACGCTCCTAGCGACCTAACAGGATCTGCCAGTATTGCCTGCAGAACAGCAACGATATAAGAAGCATGTAGCGCATTAATTTGGTTTGCAGGCCTTACCAGGCCTGGCTCACTCCGCGCGGTACATCCGATAATTACCTACAGCGAAGCGCCCCGCCGGCGGGTATTATATCAGTCGAGTGTCACGCGCGCGCCCGTCAGGACGCTGGCGCGTTGTAGTATGTACCTAATTCTATGATCGAAGTATTATTTAAAAATGGACATAAATAGAAAGAAATATTGTGCGGCGTTCGGGTGTTTAAATTCGAAAAGAAATCTACACCGGATTTATATTTTTTTTCGCTTCCCAAAGATGCTGAAAGGTATGTTGGCCATGTAGGTAATCAATAATTCTTAGGATAGTAGTATAGGAACCTAACCTACCATGACTACTGCTCAGAATGCGTTCGTTCGTTACAGCCAAATGACGTCCACTGCTGGACAAAGGCCTCTCCCAAGGTTTTCCATAATGAATGCGTACTTACCTACATACGTACCTCATTACATATAAGTAGATTAATTAATTTTTCACTAGACAGCAACCCTAACAGCGTAAGAAGAGTTCAGAGGCACGCGATAGAAAGAGATAAAACTTGTAGGTGAATAAAATTGTAGGTACGTAGTGCTGTGCGAGCTGAATTCCACTGTATCGCGTCGTAGCAAGACTCGCATTTATTTAAATCGTCTTGCGGAGTAATCCTTCTGTACCTGTACTATTACTTATTCTGTGGCCTTACGCGGGATAAACTTGGCCTTCCTTGATTGAGTTTCTTATTCGTGGTTAAGTTGTAAATAGCGGGACAAACTGGGGGTTCACTGGCTGGGTTTCTATTGACTGTCAAGGTCATACGAGTTGCAGTGATGGGTACGAGAAATGAGTAAAGTCCCTAAAATGTCATCAATGCTGTGGCATTACGATTAATCCCTTAGGGATGGTCATGTATTTTCAGGCAGAGCAGGATTTTCAATTAGTTATTTTCTTTCCAGGTAATTCGCTTAGTCTCGGGATTCGGACCTCTGATATACGGAGGGTGCTTTGCTGCGACACTGTCTTCAGCTCTGGCATCGCTCGTGTCCGCGCCTAAAGTGTTTCAGGTACGCATTTCGACCCGTTGTTCTCTATTTCCATTGCTTTATAAACTTTATTATAGATGACCCACGCTGAACTGTCCCACCAAACTCAATGAAAGGGGGGCGCTACCATCGTTCAACTATATGGTTTCCAACATGGCAAAAATCGGAACCAGCGATCCGGTATTGACGGTGGCGCCCCGCTGTCAATGTCATGGAAAGAACAGTTCAGTATTTTGGAACTATACCTCAGCATCACTCGTGAAGTGGGCCAAATAATCGAAGTTAGATAGTGTAGACACGCACTTCACTGCAATTTCAGCAACCTACGATTGTTATCGGTATTGCGCCCGAATCAAAGGTTTAGGTTTGATTAGGCGTTTTGAAGTTTAATCACGAAGTGTCTGACTACACTATTCGGCTAACTTCGATACTAGCTAGCGCTGAAGCGAGTAGTGTAGCTGCGATATTACTTGAATAAAAGGTATAAAATCTATTGAGCATAATTGTTATTTGTATTGTCAGTAGTCAAGGCGAGAAACCATTCTCAGATACCTTGTAAGTAGGTAAGAAATGTTATTTTGTAATACCTCCCATTTCAGGCGCTGTGCCAAGACAAGCTGTATCCATACCTAGAGTTCTTCGCTAAGGGCTATGGGGCCAACAACGAGCCGGTGCGTGGATACGCTCTTACCTTCCTCATTGCGACCGCTTTTATCCTCATGGGTGAGTACTCGTTACATTCTGAACCAATTTCCTACCATACAATCATCATCGGTGGGTAATTTATTTTGTTTTCACTGTTTCACTATAGGAGCATGACTTTTTTATTATCAAATGCAAACGAGGGCCTGCACTCTCCATTTGGATGGATTTACGAGGCCTGATGTTCCCATAAACGCCATTTGCAACATCCACGGACAGAGTGGGAGTAGTCCTATTCTGTAAGCTTACCCCCTTATTACAAAAAGTTAGTCTCAGTTTGATCCCTGGGTTAAATTGACATTTAGTATGGAAATGTCATTTTAAACCAGAGTTCGTCCCGGGTTCAACTTTTTTGTATATGCCACGCAATTTTGTATACCCATTCTTATAAGATACATCATACAAGAATGCGTGGTAAATTCAGTGAACTGCTCCTGAATCAAATGTACCTACTACTGCTTTTTCTATTTATTTATATTAACCGGCAGACAGTGGTGACTGAGTTTGTTGCGGCGCTTCTTCTCAGCACTTGCCAAATGTTGGTCTCGAAGCGCTGGTAGGGTAAAAAGATTATGAGACATGTAGAGGCTCCTTAAGAGCAAAATGACGATTTGTAAGAACTATTTATTAGTCTAAACAAATAAAGAAATTTTGACTTTGACTTTGACTTTGTAATAAGGCCTTTAGTGTTTACATCAAAAATGTCCTCACTAGTGAGCGCGTTTAAAAAATATATGAAAACTTTAGTTCTTGAAAGTTTCCGCTAGGGGCGCTGTACAATCCGTCATACATTTAATGTAATTTTTTTACGCGCTCACTAGTGACGACGTTTGATGTAAACTCCAGTTCCTCCGTGGTTGAGGATTCCGGGTGAAGCTCGCTTCCACCTTCGGCCTGATCGTCACTTACCATCAGGTAAGATACAGGCCAAGAGCTTCCTCGTTGTGGAAAAAAAAAAAAAACTCACACTAAGTCCTCTGTTCTGCCGGCGTCAGACGGCTTTATTGTTTACTAAATATTTCTAAATAATAATTTGCGTTTCTATTTGCAGGCGGTTTGAACCAGATCGCGCCTTTGATTTCCAATTTCTTCCTGGCGGCGTACGCGCTCATCAACTTCTCAACGTTCCACGCCAGCCTCGCCAAGCCGGTCGGCTGGAGGCCTACCTTTAGGGTAAGAGTATACAACAGTACGTTTCTCTAGAAACTTCCTGCCCCGTACAACCAAACTGTGGAATGGACTGTCGTCTGCGGTGTTTCCGGACGGATACGACCTGCAAGCTTTCAAGAGGAGAGCGTTTCTTCACCTTAAAGGCCGGCAACGCACCTGTAACGCCCCTGGGTCTGCGGGTGTCTATGGGCGACGGTAATCACTTACCATCAGGTGATCCGTCTGCTCGTTTGCCTCCTGTCACATAAAAAAAAATCATTTTTTTTATTCGGAAACTAGCGACCGTGGATCCCGTTTTCCGCGATTTCGTACGCGTGGATGGGTGGAGTTTCGTAAAATCCTTTCTTAGCGGATGCCTACGTCATAACATCTACCTGCATGCCAAATTTCAGCCCGATCCGTCCAGTGGTTCCATTCCGATCCACAGCCCAAGCTGTGCGTTGATAGATCACTATGTCAGTCAGTCAGTCACCTTTAAGTTATATTTAGATGCTTTGCGTATACTCACTGGTTTATTGGGACGACCAGTGGGTTATGTGGGATTCTCCCCGCTAGGGCCCACTTAAGGCCAAAGGGCGGGTTCGACTTACTAAACCCGATGGTGTCCACCGGAGCTCAATGAAATAGAGCCGCGAGTTATTGACCTAAACTGGACATTTGTCCGCAGCTCCATTTCAGGCTTACCGACTTCGAAGGGTCCATCAATCCCCTCATCCAGTAATTTTTATCCCTCTTTTTATCCCTGGTGAACCAGGATCCCCGTCCTATCTTATCAAGTTATGGTCTGCTCCATGCCGCTGCTCAGTCAACTCTAATAATCAAAAAAGAACAAAGCGTGACCCTCTAACTAAATAAATGGGCCCGGGTAAACGCTCTTCCGGGCCCCGTTTGAGAGGCATTAGACTTATCCTGTATCGCGGCAGATGTCCAGACGGCTACCGGCCCCCCTCAGTTGACCCAGCGTACAAAAATGTGTAGCCTGATGTGTTCTAAACTGTACTTTGTGTCCATGCAACAGAGTTTAAAATCAACCATCTGCAAATTGTCCTACAGTTGTACAACATGTGGCTGTCGCTGGTTGGCGCCATGGTGTGTGTGGGCATCATGTTCGTGATCTCGTGGGTCACGGCGCTCATCACCTTCTCGTGTCTGCTCGCGCTGTACCTGCTCGTGTCCTATAGGAAGCCTGGTGAGTGACATTTGTAAAGCTGGGCGTATCGTTGTACAACATGTGGCTGTCGCTGGTTGGTGCGATGGTGTGTGTGATCATGTTCGTGATCTCGTGGGTCACGGCGCTCATCACCTTCTCGTGTCTGCTCGCGCTGTACCTGCTCGTGTCCTATAGGAAGCCTGGTGAGTGACATTTGTAAAGCTGGGCGTATCGTTGTACAACATGTGGCTGTCGCTGGTTGGTGCGATGGTGTGTGTGATCATGTTCGTGATCTCGTGGGTCACGGCGCTCATCACCTTCTCGTGTCTGCTCGCGCTGTACCTGCTCGTGTCCTATAGGAAGCCTGGTGAGTGACATTTGTAAAGCTGGGCGTATCGTTGTACAACATGTGGCTGTCGCTGGTTGGTGCGATGGTGTGTGTGATCATGTTCGTGATCTCGTGGGTCACGGCGCTCATCACCTTCTCGTGTCTGCTCGCGCTGTACCTGCTCGTGTCTTATAGGAAGCCTGGTGAGTGACATTTGTAAAGCTGGGCGTATCGTTGTACAGTCGCGGAATGAAAAGGTTCGTCACCTTAGTGTCGGTTTTCGCTTGCACTAGGTACTGTAAGAGTCAAACCTGCCAACATAACAGTGCAAGAAACAGTCCTGCTAACATTTAAATAAATATGACGTTTGCTAACGAATAAGGTTTTGCTTGTTTATTTTTCTATCCCATCAGTGCAATGCAATGATGACATTGACCAATTGACAATAGTTTTTTTTTAATTTAATAGAAATAATAATGGCAGGTTGAACCAACAAGAAGGTTTTAGTTTATCAATCATAATAATCTTCTTGACAAGATAAATCGTCAAACAACTTTGATCTGAATAATTTTGAACCTTAGTGACGAACAGTTAAAGATTATTTTCTCTAACTCGAGATTATTCTGTAACATAGTTTCAAAAGGTAATATGTACTCCCGATTCGTTGAAGGAATCAATTTGAAAACTGACGAACCTTTTCATTCCGTGACTGTACAACATGTGGCTGTCGCTGGTTGGTGCGATGGTGTGTGTGATCATGTTCGTGATCTCGTGGGTCACGGCGCTCATCACCTTCTCGTGTCTGCTCGCGCTGTATCTGCTCGTGTCTTATAGGAAGCCTGGTGAGTCACATTTACATAAGATAGATAGATAAAGCCTGGTCCGTGAGCAAGTAGAATTTTGTCCAATGACCCCAAGCTACCCATCCTTATCGCTCGCGCGTAATTATATTGCTGTCGCGACTGTGCGACGGGCGCCCGCAGTGAGTGTGCGAGCGCGACAGCAACATAATTACACGCGAGCGATAAGGATGGGTAGCTTGGGGTCATTGGACAAAATTCTACGTGCTCACGGACCAGGCTTTAGATAGATAAATGGTTTATTTGCAAAACACATTGACACACAAGAAGCAAAAAGTAAGATTAATAAACACAGGCGTAGCAGGAAAGATATAGTACATTACAAAGAGTAAGAAAGAAAATCCTGCGCCCTAAGGTATAAGTGTGCCGCAGCTATGCAAAAAAGCAGAGAGCTCAGTGTAGACACTGCTCTAAAATGAGCAGAACACTGATTTTCAGCTCTTGCTTTAAAAAAAAAAGAAGGAAGACGCACGAGAATGGTAGAGAATAAGGTGGTGAAAATGTTGCATAAGCTGGGCGTATCGTTGTACAACATGTGGCTGTCGCTGGTTGGTGCGATGGTGTGTGTGATCATGTTCGTGATCTCGTGGGTCACGGCGCTCATCACCTTCTCGTGTCTGCTCGCGCTGTATCTGCTCGTGTCTTATAGGAAGCCTGGTGAGTGACATTTGTAAAGCTGGGTGTGACTTCTGAGCCAGAGGGGGTAATCTGACTCAGTAGTTTCATGGTATCTTTTTTGTTTTATTATCCACAACGAGGAAGCTCTTGGCCTGTATCTCACCTGATGGTAAGTGATGATCAGGCCGAAGGTGGTAGCGAGTTTCACCCGGAATCCTCAACCACAGAGGAACTGGCTATCTTACCTCTAACTGCCGGAACACAACAATGCTGTTAACATTGTTGTTATAGCGACATACTTAGGTAAGATGGTGGTAGCTAGCCAGGCGGACTTGGAACAAGCCCTACCACCAACCAAATCGAACAGAAAATTCTGCCCCCACTGCGAATCGAACCCGGGACCTCTGCGTCTGAAACAGGTGGTCAGATCCAATCCACTTACAAACTGCGCTCGAAAAACGCACACGTACACCGCTTGCGGACACGATATCTCGGACCGGTTGAGACACCTATCTATGTTTCATGGTTTGTGCAAAAGTTGGATGTATCCAGATTTTAAGCCAGAGGGGGCAATCTGACTGTGTGAATTCACGCTTGTCACACACAATGTTCTCATGTTCTCGACAGTTTAAACGTGGAGTCTGCGACATTCTACGCTTTATTACAAATGATCCACTCAAATCTCCTCCTCCACGTTCTAATAAAAACCCTCACATTTGGGGACACCCTCCGTTATAGAATGCTGTTGTTTTCCTAACAATAAAATAAAATAAAAATATACAAAAAAAATAAATAATGAAATTGTTCCCTAAAATAAATCACATTAAAAGCTAGAACTACACAAACTATTTTGTTATCAGATGTAAACTGGGGATCAACAACTCAGGCGCAGACGTACAAGACGGCCCTATCTGGAGTCCACCATTTGAACAAAATCACAGATCACGTTAAAAACTACAGGTAACATTGATTGAAATCACCTAATCATCCATGTTTTTAGAAGTGCACAATCATATGATTGACAATCCAAAATTTTTGAATAATAAATATAACTATGTGTATGTTTCAGACCTCAGATTCTGGTGCTGACCGGCTATCCTGCAGAAAGACCCATCCTGACTGATTTCTCGTATCTCCTTACTAAAGGACTCTCGTTGATGCTTTGCGGACACATAATACAGGTTTGTATCCTACTTCAGTTTCATGAAGTTTATTATCCAAACTTCTAAAGTGACATTCTACTTATTTATAAAGAAAATTAATTGTTAATTTCGACCGATTCACTTCGATTTGATTCGATTGTTGAAATCGAAAGTCCATCTCTTGCCATTCGATTAACGAGGCTTTAAACTGGCTGAAATGATGGAGTGTTCGTTCATTTCAACTAGAAAAATTATCATGGTCATTATGGTCAAGTTTCTACAACGATCGGTCCTGCATTGACCGCAGGCGCTTTCCGCGACTCACCAAATTATTTGCAGATAAATTGGATGACGCAAAACGGATCTAGTGCATAAACTACCGGATTGCATTTTCACGGATTTGGATCGGACGTAGTGTGAGACCGCTCTAACTCTTTCGGCCCGTGGTCACCATTGAAGAACTTTTCTATGAACGATGATAGTAAATCGTGTATATTATGTGCAGGGCCAAACCAGCCACCGCGCGCGCGAGGCACTAAGCAGCCGCGCGTACGGCTGGTTCGCCAAGCGCAAGATCAAGGCCTTCTACGGCCTCGTCGACGACGCCGGCTTCAAGGACGGCGCCAGTGCGCTCATGCAGGTAACAGCTCGATCCTAATCTTTCAGCTACACTTGTTAAAAGGCGATGGAGTGGACTGTATATTGCTTGTTGAGATAGGCCTGCTGGTGGTGAAAGGGCCTAAACAGTGGATTTGCTCAAGACATAAAATTAGACAAGCACAAGAGACAGTAAAAAAGCAACTTCAAAATCCAAAAACAATATTAAAAAAAAGTATATTATTTTTTGACAAATAATATCAAAAAAGGACCAAACTGCCAGCCACAACACTTCTTTCGAAGTTTATCGAAGTAAGATAGCGGGACACTTCACTTCTCTTCGCTTCGGTCAACCTCGCCTCGCTTTGTCCAACTTCAAAAAGTTATCAAGAGTCAAAGGGATTCGGTACATTTTATGTTAATGATTTATTTATACTCATCCCGCCATAACGAAATCAACTATCGACTATTATCTCGCTCAAAAAACCTGCCACCAGCTTGTCGCAATCAAAGAGAGTCGTGTAATAACTATGCTGTTTCTTTGCTAAGCAATTACCGCTTCGCGATCTGAACTCCATGACCATCCGATCCAACTGTTATCCTACTACAGCGGGGTTTACTCTCGCTTATAGTCCAGCAATAAAACTGTCGGATAGTATGTGGCGTTTTGTGAGAGAGCAAAGTCGCTTTCTGCTGGTACAAGTGCCTAAACGCAATGCCGTGTGGTGAAAAACCATTTTCTTACGCCCGTATTCACAAACATTACTATGAGGTCTCGCAGTGCGCGTGGATGCACATGGTGACACACGAACCAATCACAGAGCTCTATTAAATGCTGTGCGTTCGATTTGATGCTTCACTTAAGCAAGTATCGTTTGTGAATACGGGCGTTATTCTCTTTCATAATAATTTATGATTGTCCACAGTCGAGTGGGCTCGGCAAGCTTCGGCCCAACATCCTAATGATGGGCTTCAAGGAGGACTGGCAGAGCTGCGCCCGCGCAGAACTCATCGACTACGTAGAAGTCATGCAGTGAGTGTAATGTTCTGCCACTCTTATAAAATGTACGGCCGATACTGCGGCATCTAAAGCCCGGTCTGTGAGCGCGTAGAATTTTGTCCAATGACCCCAAGCTACCCATCCTTATCGCTCGCGCGTAATTATGTTGCTGTCGCGACTGTGCGACGGGCACCCGCAGTGAGTGTGCGAGCGCGATCTTATATTTACAACACTCAAAAATACGGAATCGAGAAAAAATAATTCAAATGAAATGCTTAGGGCTTAGGGTTATACATCAGAAATAAGTTGGCAAACTAAAAGCTGCAGAAAACTTTTTGGGCGCTTTTTAAAATTAAAGGGATGCAAACTGAAAAGGAATGTTAGCGGCTCTTTGTTCGTCTAATGGGGACTAAAAGCCACTATAGGTGAATGTTAACGGTTTCAACTACCTACCCATAAAAAACTTCATATAGTAAACTAGCTTTCCGCCCGCGGCTTCGCCCGCGTGGAATTTTGTCTGTCACAGAAAAACTTTATCGCGCGCGTCCCTGTTTCAAAAACCGGGATAAAAACTATCCTATGTTCTTTCCCGGGACTCAAACTATCTCTATGCCAAATTTCATCAAAATCGGTTGCGAGGTTTAAGCGGGAAAGCGTAACAGACAGACAGACAGACAGACAGACAGACAGAGTTACTTTCGCATTTATAATATTAGTTGGGATGAGCAATAATCATAGAGGGAGTTTTGGTGTCAGTTTCGATTGCGACACCCACGCTGGAACACACCCCGCCCCGCACTCACAGTAATAAATCAAACCATCATCATTTCAGCCATAGGACGTCCACTGCTGAACATAGGCCTCCCCTATGCTTTCCATGTTGATCGATTGGTAGCGGCCTGCGTCAAATCAAACCAGCTGTCAAGTTATTATTTATTTATTTCATTTCTCCAAGCCGTATTAATAAACCGTCCCTTTATGCCTTACTTAAATAAGTGTTATATTCCAGCAAAGCGCTCGACATGCATATGGCCATTGCACTGCTGCACGTAGAAGGTGGACAGTACACCGCTGATGCTTTGGACGACGACCTACAAGCCTTCCTGCATGACGTCAACGTGAAGGACGCCTCTGCTATGTCACGTGAGTACTGTGTCACTCTTGTGCTATGTCACGTGATTACTCTGTCACGTCGGTGCGCGTGTCACGTGATTACGCTCCGTTACCTGAACGCGCTATGACGTCAGTTTATGGCGTAATATAAAATTATATTTTTTAACTTGGTTAATAAGGAGGTGGCGGTTAAAGATTACAGTAAAACTGTTAAAATACTCGTAGTACTGCTTAGCAGCTAAAATGTGTTCTAAATGATGCCACTCAATTATTTTATTTGTCATAACAAAATTTATGTGAGATGCTCGCATAATTAGCGACGTAGTGCATACCCATTCCATGAGGAGATACATATTAGTGATAATATTATATTTTTTTCTACGCGCGACTTGATCCAAAGTATGCATCGTATGACCTCTGCATATGGACTTAATTCGCGTGCTGTCATTTGGCCGTACTTTGCAAGCATCTCAACAAATGAAATATTTTTGTTTGTAAAATAACAAAGTCCCACCAGCATATCGATACTAAACCCTTCTTGTGTTATAATAATACGTGTAATTGTGTTCCATTCCACGCTGCGCCATAACAGGGAGTTTTTCCCCAGGGTCCATGGGCGACAACTTCAAGGAGTCCAAGTCTACTGAGAGTCTGACCACGCATTCTGTGGGTGAGTACGCTTGTGCTGACATCATTTCCCTTTTCTTTTAAATGTAATACTGTAGATCTCATAATGCTGACTTCTAGATTAATATGAGTAAAAATAAGTCACTATTCTAAAATACTGTCGCATATTATTTAGGAATGAAAGGTCTAAATAGTTCACTACTTAACAGTTAACATTGTGACGCAGCAGCCTGTCGACATGTCATTATGACTGGTATCAAAATTCTATGACATACCATTGCAGTTTGTTGCACTGCACTGTAGTGATTTTGTTCACATCGAGAATATTATGCTTAGGCAGCAGTCTATCAGACGCATTTCTTCATTTCTATATCTTTACGATTTATTCCACTGCCTTACATGGATGATGTGCATTTTGTTGTACTGCAGTAACTACATACGTACATACTACTGCAGTAACTGCAGTCACATCGACGATATTGTGCTTTTACAGCAGCCTTAAGGACATAGCAGACTTATCAACCCGGAAAAGGATCAATACCACAGAATAATAATAAGTACTACGTACAGAAGTTTTACTTCGCGAAGGTATTTAAAAAAATGTATGCTCAATGTCATTAACAATATAGTGTAATTTAGCCTGTCTCAAGAGTCAAGCACCATTTTGTTGACAAACGTCAGTGATCGGCACTGCGCCGAAGCTAGAGGGCTGACTTCGGTAAAATGATGTGACGTGAGGTGCCAAACTGCGGAAAATGGCGGAGGAAATACATGATTTAGCAAGAATTATCATGAATAATATTAACTACTTATTTACCTCTCAGTGTCTTGAGGCAACTTAAAAAAGTACATTCTGTGTTTTTATTTTTATTTAGGCAGTTATATACTGCACAGTATTTAGTACACCATTTTCTTTATTTTCTTCCATCATACACAAGAATACGCGTGCGTGAGTCAATGTTCGCTCGTATGTGAGGCCTTGTCGAATAGTATCCTGTAGGTGGGCCATCGTGCGTGTTTTGTTTTCAATGTAAACTCGCGGAGATGAACAGGCCTGTCAATACCGTATCGCCTTTCGCTCGCTGTCAAACGCGAAGCGTAGCGTTTCGTACAAAGAATACTGACCGCCTCGAGTTGATACGGTTACGATCCCTTTCCGGGTTGATAACTGTGCTACGTCCTTTAAGTTTTTTTTTTTCATTTATTTGGGACAATAAACAGTCTTACAATGGGTCTTAGTCTAGAATCGCACTTATCTATCTAAATTATTGTATGACCAACAACAATGTCCACATATTACATATAAATATTTTATTGAGAGCAGACCTTTAAAAAAAATTAGGTTCAGGGTAATTAAGTTTATAAATCATTTCTTAAAAGCTATAAAGTAAGCAACTAAGTAGGTATACAATTCAAACAATACCGCGCACAAAGCGCAGCTGACTGCTGCATCATTAGTGTAATTTAAAAACAAAACAAAAAATGAAAAACAAAAACTATCGCGGATTCTACCTCTTCAGTAACGTTCTTACATTGTCGATGTTGTGTTTAGGCAGCAGCCTGTCGGACGTGTCGCTGGGCTCGCCGCAGCTGCGCCGCGCGGGCGTGTCGGACGACCCCGGCGCGCTCGCCGCCGACCAGCCAGCGAAGACCGAGGAGAAAGAGAGGTATTTTGACTAGTTATTTATAAGTTGCTGATAATAATAGATTTGTGGTACTTTCCTGTTAATGAAGTGCTCCAGTATCTTTTGTTTTATTTCATACATTTCTGATGTCGTAGATGCGAATTCGCTTTTCTTTTTATCTGGCTTATTGTTTAAAACTAGTAATTTATGAATATTTTGATCCTTCTCCCTTTTTCCTTTTCATATACAAAACTTTGTAGTAGTACGTAGTTTTCCTAAGTGAAATTGTTTATTATAAGTACTTAAATGTTTTTCTGAACTTTGTTACGTGTTATTTGAATAGAATAACTACTAAATACTTTATTGCTTGTGGTTCCCGCATGGCGCTCTCTGCCGATATTACTGTGTGATATAACTCATTTCATTTCATTTTTCTAAGCATCCTTTTAGATGTTTCTATTAATATCAAATCAGTGTGCTCAGGAAAACCGGGCTAGGCAGTGCTGTGCGGCGCGCATTGGGCGGGTCTCCCGCGCGTCGTGCGTCTTCCTTCACGTCCGTGGAACAGTTCACGAAGCGTCAGGCCGGCACTGTCGACGTGTGGTGGCTATACGATGATGGAGGTACGTTACTGTTTATTGGTCTTCAGCCAGATTCGTTCGATTCAGCCAAGTGACGTCCACTACTGGACAAAGAGTAATCTATACTTATAATAAATCTGTAGAGAGGTCAATTCTGTACATGAAATATATTTTCAAAATAACTATCAGGGGGTGATTAGTGATCGATACTGATGCCAAAAATGCAATCAGTAAAATTTTTGTCTGTCTGTCTGTCTGTCTGTCTGTCTGTCTGTATGTTCCTTATAGAAACAAAAACTGCTCGACGGATTTTAACGAAATTTGGTACAATTATTCTTCTTACTCGTGGGCAGGTTATAGGATACTTAGGAATTCCTACAGGAACCGGAATTAGCGGGAAAATTCTTTTGTATGAAAATACTAAACCGCTTAAGTTAGACGCTTGAAATTTGGCATGCAGGTATCTTAGTAAACTTTAAGCTTAGTCACAACAGGATATTGCAAAATTCCTACGGGAACGGGAGTTAGCGGGAAAAAACATTTGTATGAAAAAATCTAAACCGCTTAAGTTAGACGCTTAAAATTTGGCGTGCAGGTATCTTAGTAAACTTAAAGCTTAGTTACAACAGGATATTGCAAAATTCCCACGGGAACGGGAGTTAGCGGGAAAAAAATTTTTATGAAAAAATCTAAACCGCTTAAGTTAGACGCTTAAAATTTGGCGTGCAGGTATCTTAGTAAACTTAAAGCTTAGTTACAACAGGATATTGCAAAATTCCCACGGGAACGGGAGTCAGCGGGAAAAAACATTTGTATGAAAAAATCTAAACCGCGTGATAGATGAAGGGGGTAAAACGGGATCCACGCGTACGAAGTCGCGGGCGGCCGCTAGTAATAAATAAATAAATAATAAATATCCTTGGACAATGGACATTTTACACTACGCTTCTAGTCCCAAACTAAGCAAAGCTTGTACTATGGGTACTAGACAACGGATATAAACATACTTAAATACTTTTTTTTTGTAAATACATACATATTATACATAAAAATCACCCAGTCCAATACAAACAAATATGTTCATGCACACAAATGTTTGTACTGTGCGGGAATCGAACCCGCAACCTCTGGAATAGTAGTCCGTTTCGAACCACTACACCAAACGGCCGGCCGGCCGAAAGAGTGGGAGGCCCCAAGCGTTTCTACAATGACCGGTCCTGTTATCCAGATTGTTAGTAGCAAAAATCAAAGCCAATAATTCATATTGCTGAACATAACTGGACGATAAAGAAAACACTTTTTAGGCTCCGTGCTACTGATCACAGGCACCGGTAGCTGTGGTGTTGTGGTGGTGTGTGGTTCCGGAAGAGTAGATTAGGATCCACACCACGCACATAAAGTGCCCCTTAAGAGCTACCTTTTTTTACTGTATTTGACGTTTATAAGTGCCATCAGTGGTCAAAATTGAATAAAATATTTTGATTTGATTTGACACTCTTCTCATGGATATCGTAAAAATCGTCTAAAAGCGATATGCGAATATCAGGTGTCCGTTTAATCGTCCATTTTCCTTGCCTCTGGTATAAGACTAAATGGGTTTAACTCAAATTGTACACTTTGCAAAATGAGCCACTTTGCAAAATGCGCACTTTTCTATCAAAATATAAGGGCTGAAGAGTTTGTTTCTATAAAATTTCTATGGAAAAGTGTGCATTTTGTGAAGTGTGTTTTGCGAAGGGCACATTCTGCATGAAAACCGACTAAATGACTTGATGTTGTGTGCAGGTCTGACGCTGCTGCTGCCATACATCTTATCGACGAGACGCGCGTGGGCGTCTTGCCCGCTGCGCGTATTCACACTGGCTAACAAGAACACTGAGCTTGAGCTCGAGGAGAGGAAGTAAGTACTGCCTGCCTTTCACGCCCGTATCCGCAAACGATGCTTGCTTAAGTGAAGCAGCAAATCAAATCAGCGTTGAATAGAGCTCAATACTCAATATTTTATTGCATCCATTTATGTACTTAAAATTAGAACATTATGGGCCCTGTAGGGCACGGTAATTAGGAGAGAGGAGGACCACCCTAGATCAACCGAAAAATGTATCAGAAGTTAGAGCCTAGTAATTTATCATTGAGATACTCACTTAAAGCATAATAGTGTTTGGAAATTAAAAGTTCTTTAAGTTTTTTACGAGCTATGTGATTGGTTCGTGTGTCACCCTGTGCGTCCACGCGCACTGTGAGACCTCATAGTAATGTTTGTGAAAACGAGCGTTAGTATAGTGTCTACAAATTAATCTGGACGAGTTTTTTACCCTGCACTTTGACAGCTTGCGAAGTGTCATTCGAATGGCATTCAACCAGGCTTTTTTGACACCTTCGGTTTCTATTTTGTCCCATTTTTCACTTCTTTTAATTTGGTACTGGATGTGTTATTTCTGTTAGTAGTTTCAGTTATAAATGAAGTATCGCGTGTGCATGTCTGCTCATTTACTTTAGTTAAAAAGTTCCTCTTTTTTAAAGTATAGTGAAAATTATAAATTACAGAGATACCAAACAAAAACCTAATTAAGAACCTCCTTTTTTCAAGTCCACTACAAATGCTTGTATTTTATATTCAACAACAATGTAATTTCTCCAGCATGGCGTCTCTCCTGTCGAAGTTCCGCATCGACTATTCTGCGCTGAAGATGGTTTCGGACATTACAAAGAAGCCGCGCGACTCCACCCTGGCGTACTTCGAGAAACTGATCGCGCCTTTTAGAAGCACCGACGATACGAACGATGACGGTAGTTATACTATTTTATATCAATGCAATGTACCCAGCTTGGAGTCACTTCCTTCTTGCTACGTTTATGAGGTCGTCTGTCCACCTTGTGGGTAGATGTCTTATGCTGGCCGAGCACTCCAGAACCTTGTTGCCCCATCGGCCATCAGTTGTGTATAGCTGGACAACACTGAACCAGTTACAGGAAGACGCTACCATCAAAACACCCGCAATTAGTTCAGATTTTTGCCACTTGACGTTTCAGAATCGTTTGACTATTATGTGACCTGCCCATTACCACTTTAGTTCGCTAACCCGTAGTTGTATCAGCGACTTTAGTTTGTCAACCGATCTCCCGATTTCTGATTCGATCTCGTAAAGAAACATTTTTGGTGTCAACTAGCCAGTTATTGTGTTACTGTCGTGCTTTGTAATAAAGACTTAATACCTATTTTGTCACCCAGGTGGCATAACCGAGGCGGACCTTTTAGCAGCCCGCGACCGGACCTACCGTCACCTGCGTTTACGAGAGCTCATCGCGGCACAATCGGCCGGCGCTCGCCTGGTCTGCGTCACGCTGCCCATGCCACGACGTCGTGGCGTCGTGCCTCCGCCGTTGTACCTGGCCTGGCTACACGCTATAGCGTCAGCTGCTGATAGGGTACTACTGATCAGAGGGAACCACGCTGCTGTGTTGACGTTCTACTCATAATTAGACGGTAACATCTATTAATAGTGCAAATTGTTAAGGACGGCTTAATTTGTCGCTCTTTTTGATCTAGTTTTTTGAACACCTGTACGGTCAGTCTCTGTCTCACTAGCTAGTGTTGATTAGTAACCCTGCCGCTATATCTGGCCTGGCTACACGCTATAGCGTCCGCTGCTGATAGGGTCCTTTTGATCAGGGGGAATCACGCTGCTGTGTTGACGTTCTACTCATAATTAGACGGTAACATCTATTAATAGTGCAAATTGTTAAGGACGGCTTAATTTGTCGCTCTTTTTGATCTAGTTTTTTGAACACCTGTACGGTCAGTCTCTGTCTCACTAGCTAGTGTTGATTAGTAACCCTGCCGCTATATCTGGCCTGGCTACACGCTATAGCATCAGCGGCTGATAGGGTACTACTGATCAGAGGGAATCACGCTGCTGTGTTGACGTTCTATTCGTAACGTAACGGTAACATCTTAAGTTTATCAATAGTGCAAATTGTTAAAGACGGCTTAATTTGTCGCTCGTCTAGTTTTTTGAACAATACACCTCGATCAGTCTCTGTCTCACTAAAGTCTGTTCGCCGAGAGTTGATAAATATTATGAAATGTCTTGCAATAGCGACTGTCGCTTAATTATCGCATTCTGTATGGCGGGCGTCGTTTGTCACAACGCGCACTGAGTACCATGGTACGAGCCACGCAGCTGTCGTCAAGCGCCCCGGCCGGCGGGCGGCGGCGGCCACAGCGTGACCACTTTTAGTAGATTTCTACTTTTTTGGTAGATTTGAGGCAAAGAGAACGATGACTTAGTAGTACGAAATCGTTTAGTAGATTTTGGTAGATAATTGATATTTTTAGAACATTCTTATAAATGGTGGTCTAAAAATTAAATTGTAACCGAGCCGAGAATCCAGGCCAAAAAAAAAAGGCCAGGCCAAATAATCTACCAACTTTTTCATTATATTGACAAAAATAATTAGCGGGCCGCAATTTATAATGAGTTTAGAACCTCTGATATTTTTTTTTATCAACTCTCGGCGAACAGACTTTAGCTAGTGTTGATTAGTAACCCTGCCGCTATACCTGGCCTGGATACACGCAATCGCGTCCGCTGTTCATAGTCTACAGCTGACCAGGAGGAATCACGCTGCTGTGTTGACGTTCTACTTATAATTAGACCGTAACATCTTTAGTTTATCAATACTGCAAATTTTTAAAGACGGTTTATTTTTCCGGTCTTTTTTATCTAGTTTTTTGAAGAATACACCTCGATCAGTGTCTGTCTCACTAAAGACTGTTCGCCGAGAGTTGATAAATATTATGAAATGTCTTGCAATAGCGACTGTCGCTTAATTATCGCATTCTGTATGGCGGGCGTCGCAATTTATAATGAGTTTAGAACCTCTGATATTTTTTTTATCAACTCTCGGCGAACAGACTTTAGCTAGTGTTGATTAGTAACCCTGCCGCTATACCTGGCCTGGATACACGCAATCGCGTCCGCTGTTCATAGTCTACAGCTGACCAGGAGGAATCACGCTGCTGTGTTGACGTTCTACTTATAATTAGACCGTAACATCTTTAGTTTATCAATACTGCAAATTTTTAAAGACGGTTTATTTTTCCGGTCTTTTTTATCTAGTTTTTTGAAGATTACACCTCGATCAGTCTCTGTCTCACTAGCTAGTGTTGATTAGTAACCCTGCCGCTATACCAGGCCTGGATACACACAATAGCGTCCGCTGTTCATAGTCTACGGCTGACCAGGGGGAATCACGCTGCTGTGTTGACGTTCTACTTATAATTAGACCGTAACATCTTAAGTTTGTCAATAGTGCAAATTTTTAAAGACGGTTTATTTTTCCGGTCTTTTTTATCTAGTTTTTTGAAGATTACACCTCGATCAGTCTCTGTCTCACTAGCTAGTGTTGATTAGTAACCCTGCCGCTATACCAGGCCTGGATACACACAATAGCGTCCGCTGTTCATAGTCTACAGCTGACCAGGGGGAATCACGCTGATGTGTTGACGTTCTACTTATAATTAGACCGTAACATCTTAAGTTTGTCAATAGTGCAAATTTTTAAAGACGGCTTCACATACCGGTCTTTTTTAACTTTTTTTTGAATAGCACCCACGATCCAGTTCGGTCAGCGTTCTGTCTTACTAGCTCTTGTAAAGATGTATTGTACCTTGCCTTCCTTGGACGCTGTACCTGGCCAAGTTACACGCCATAGCGTCCTGACAGGGTACTTTTGATCAGAGGGAATCAAACTGCGGCGTTGACATTCTACTCGTAAAAGTACCCTTAATTAGACGTACCGTACCGGTATTATACAATTTAGCGTACGCTGATGATCACCTACATCTGCTTAATATAAATCGGACAGCCATAATGAAACAAAACACCCCTACTTACTCTAATCACTTTTTTGCAATAGCAACTCTTAGTTGAAAAACTTAGGCATAGTTTTAAATATGTATATTGTGATTACGTTACTAACATTCCGCACTCAGCGTGATAGTACAAATTAAATAGTTAATCCACCGATGTTTATTTATTGCTTACTTTAAGTGCACGTAGTTTTACTTTAAATATAACATTAAACATTAATTTTAACATGTTTATCCCAGTAAATAACCAGTTATGCTATTTTGAACTCTAGTACAATAACCATAGAGTATGTGTAATCCACCTAGAAGGTGCTGCGATGAAATGCATTGTTTATTCATTAAAAACTTGCGTGATGTTAATTGATTGTCGGTAGCGAATTTTAATATTAATCAAATATTTCTCGAACGAACTCTGTAGTATCGTCGACAGCAAAAATGTTTACCAGGTGTTGGTGCTGACGGCATCAAAAAAGATATGCGTATAGACCTATTAAATCAAAAACTTTGCGCATGTCTGCATGTTTGTATATTTATAGGCTCAGAAAGTACTGAGTGAATTCGTATTTTATTTATTTTAAATGTCACATCACGTAACTTAAAATATAGAGTATATTTTCTTTATATTAATTATGTGGATCTTGCAATGTAGTTTGACCCCTATATTGCAAGCAATCTCATACAAATGAGATTTTGGTTGAGTGGAAAGTTATGTAAATATGAAAACTAAGGCTCTGATCTGAAAAATGATTTTAACGCGTGTGAAAATACAGAGACAGTTCTTAAATAAATGACACCCCTTTTATAAACAATTTACAATGAACTTTTTATAGAAGTTTTACATTAATACGCCTTATATTTCGTAACCATTGTTACTTATTTACAATTTTGATCTGTAAAATGCTTGTAATTGGTGCCTTAGGCGTTTATATAAAGTTTTAGATGCGATTTATATGTAATTTTGTAACATTTTATAGGTATACATTATGGATTTGATACGAATATAATGAAATCCTAAATATTTAGTCTCAAAAGAATCTCAACCCAAGAATTTCAAATTCAGTATTCACGGTTTTTGAACCATTTTCAGTTTTTATACCTACTTATTATTTGTAATGGATTTTTAACGAATGAATTTTACTAGTTTTCATTCATTTTCACGTTAGGCACGTTGATTATGTTAAAATCTGTTGTACGTAAAAGTACTTTTATGAAATTAATGTAGATTAACTTAATTTTAGTTGTGTGATAATGTGAGAATTGTAAATGCACATTTTGCGAGTGATGTTACCATGTACAAATTTCTTGTTTTTATTTATTTGACTTGCAAGACGGAAATGTATTTTCATACTTATTTTTACCAGTGAAAAAATGATAGTGAACGAGTACCTACCTAAAGACTAGTAACTCTAACTTATATTGCGTACAATCGCAGTCAAGAATCATGATTGATTTATTTTCGTCAATCTTTTATTTATTGTATGAACTTTCCAATTATTTATTTTTTTAGCCAATTGACTGTACTATTGTACAATTTATACTAAATGATGTGTGAATAAATGAATTTGAATGCGATTTATAAAAGTATTTTTCTTTATTAATGACTTAGTTTTTAAAGTTTCCTTCCTGTACATTTTATTTATTTAAATACGATAAAAACGAACAATAAAATTATAGCAAAAGATCTAGGTAGAATCCAGAGGAATCTTTTTACTGAAGTTGCATTTTATGTTATTTAATAAGGCTAATGATTTATAAATTATCGTATTTACATAATAACCTCTACGTAATGAGAGTCTGCAACGAAAGTGATTACAAATTATTATGTTCTAAGTAAGCTTGTTTTTGTGCTTACTTTTTGCTGTAATTCAGCATGATCATCACTTTCGTTTAATGGGTTTCTAATGTACACCGACTTGTTTACTACTAATCACTTATCTTGAGTCAGTGACATGAAAATATTACGGTAATAGAGGTACCCACCGGTCCGTTGATGAAATTGCTTTTTAGTTTTTGTTTGTTTTGACTTGTTGAAATAGTGACCAGTGAAAACAAGTTGTACTCGTATACCTAACAATTTGTCAATTGTAGCGAATGTAATTTTTCTGTTTCATTAATAGTAAAATTAAGTGTTAGAGAATGGCGTCAGCATTTACTTTTGTTAACCTTGAGTTTAAAGTCGGATTATATTCAGAATCACTTTCACATTTAGAAGTACTGTAATTAGGCAGTATTAATTATGCAGCTTTTGATATGTTCAAACTTATCATGTAATTTTTATCGTCATCAGTACAGCAGCAACATATTTTTAGGAAAATTTATATTCAGCAAAATGTCTATATTGCATTCACGAATTTATCGCACTTAATTTCTTTTTTCGGAATCATCTGAGTCAGAGCGTGGCATTATTGGTAATTAGCCACACGTTGTCAATACCCAATAGTTTATCTGCTGGATAGCGTGCCAGCCAACCGTGTATTACAATGAAAGTGTCTCGCCATTTTTGTCGACGTTTCGTTTCGCATAATTCTTAGTTCGTTACTCTGATTGAATTTAGTTGGTTTATCTACGATTTAATTAGCTTCTGATTACGCTACCATCACCATTCCAGCTACAATCACAATTTATAGACCGCCTAGACATACCCCCTGCGCACAGCACAAATGGAATTTCCTGCCTAATACCTTGTTCCCAAATTCATACAAAATTAATAGGTCAAGACTTTGAAGCCACGATCGATTCACGGGCTCGCTCAGTAAATAGTATCGTTTCTGCATCGTTTGGATGAGATTGTAAATATGAGCCAGAGCCAATACCTATAATGTAAAATGTCGACCTATGAAACGTGCTCGGGGCAGGGCACCGACGAGATGGTCGGACGCAGTGAGGAAGACGGTGGGCGGGAGTTTGCATCGTGCGGTCCACACAGCTTATGACAGCAGTCTGTGGAGGAACACTATCTGTGGTCGCGATCCTCATCAGTGAGGGACGTCCTCAAAGTATCTAATGTAACCAGTTTACTCTGGACTTGCGTCCTAATATACTCAACATCAAATAAACCGCACCTTCCGCGACGCGAACTTTAACGATTTCCTTCTGACTCAATCATGGTACCCCAACAATATTGGTGTTATTTGAAAGCCCAATAAATATCCTTAAAGAAAAACACATTTAATTTCTTAATAAATGATTAACATATACCATAAATGTGACTTGAAAAAATACCTCACTTTGGGCCCACCTATGGGATCAATTAGACCAATTTTTATGGTTATAAAACCAAATAATGATCACACGTGTCCTCTTTAACAGATAGATAGCGATTAATCCCAACTTAACAGTTTTATAGCCATAAAAGTTGGCTCTAGCGTAACTACCTATTTTTTGAAGAAGTGACTCTGGATCCTTCTAAAGACACATTTTTGGGGTAAAAACAGGGCCGGATCTACCTATGGGCTGATTGGGCTGCAGCCCAGGGCCCCGGGGTTACAAGGGGCCCCCAGATCCCGCTAAAAAGTAGGCCATAATTTGAAAAAAAAAAAAATAGTTGTCTGTAAAGTCGGTTTACAACGTTGACAACGTCATAAGAAAATATTGATTAAAAACGTTTCATATATTTTTGGTCCAAAATCAAAAGTGCCGGCCAACAAAAAAACGTGCTGTAGGTATACTGACAGAATACGTCTGCCTTAGCATTTGTTACTATAGCACCACTGTGCGTCGAGTATTTGAGATCTAAAAGTCATCGGCGATTCATACATTTTTTGTTCAAAATCAAAAGTGTCGGCCAGTAAAACCAAAGCTGTAGCACCAGTGTGCGTCGAGTTTTTGAGATCTAAAATTCATCTACGATTTATACATTTTTTGTTCAAAATCAAAAGTGTCGGTCAATATAAAAAAGTGGGACGTATTCTGTCAGAATACAGCACTTTTTTTTATTGGCCTTAGCATTTGTTACTATGGCACCAAAGCTGTAGCACCACTGTGCGTCGCAGTATTTGAGATCAAAGTCATCCACGTTTCATATATTTTTGGTGCATAATCAAAAAGTGCTGGCCAAAAAATAATGTGCTGTATTCTGAGAGAACACACACGGCAACTTCGCTCTCGGTACTATAGAAATAAACCGACAGGGAACGACGCACGCGAGACCAGCGGTGAAGGGTTGAGGGAGGGGTGTGTGGTCGGTCTCCGGTTCAAGCCAAGTCAGTCGGCCACTAAACTCCTAGTCCTGTCATGTAACACTGTTGAAGGGTGTGTCGCCTGTTAGGGCACTGGACACACGACCTTCAAGTGCGCCGCTGGCATTGACCGCAGTGGACTGTTTCCGCTGCGGTGAAGGGGGCCATTAGGCCAAAGTGTGCTCGGTCCAAGTTCTCCGCTGCTTATTATGTGCTCCGGGCTTGTAGGGCCAGGAGGGGCTGTGGTAGAGAAGGCTTTGTCCGGAACTCCACAGTTTCCTGCCACTTACCGGAGTACCGGGGTCTTTTATTGGGCATGGCTCGTCCTTCAGACCCTGTCCCCGCAGGGTAGGTATGCGATTCAACGCATTTTTACCCGTAAAAAAAGGGTTGTTGTGGTGCGGTGCGGCGGTGTGCCCATTGTATGACGGTAGGGTAAGGCTATTGGTTTAATTCCTAGAAGTGATAAGCCGCGTCTAAAATTAAAATTCAATAAAATTCATTTATTTTTGCAAATAGGCTTTTGGAAAGCACTTTTACACGTCCCAATATTAACCCTACCACTGCTTCGGGACAATAAATGGGCCAGTGCTGAGAAGAAGCAGCGCAAGAAACTCAGTCACTAGTCTAGTCTACTTTTAACATTCCTTTTTATTGTTTGTAGGTACTCATGGTGCATTTTTTTGGGTATGCAGTGTATATGAGCGCCAATAAGTACATCGTGTTAACCAAAACATATTAAAAACGCCATGTTTCGGCAAGATACTTCATTTGCTTTAGTAAATAAAAAATAGTTTAATCGTAAATGTTAAAAAGACAGACTTTTAGAACTCAAATACTACGATGCACAGTGGTGCTACAGCTTTGGTGCCATAGTAACAAATGCTAAGGTGGACGTGTTCTATCAGAATACAGCACTTTTGTTTTTTGGCCGGCACTTTTGATTTTAGACCAGCACTTTTGAGATTTTTTTTTTCTTCCAATTACTTCTTGTAAAGAAAACGTAATAACTTTTAAACTAAGAGGTATATCCTGATAAAATAAAAACAGTAATAATGCGATATACTAAAAAAATACATAAAATACTCAGAAAATGGCAACAAATAATAAAAAAATGGTACTTTTTGAGAAAAATCTGCATTTTAATTCGTGTTTTTTTTTGGTTATTTAATAAATTTCTCCAAATAATGCCCCCATAATAGGTTTTTTTTATTACTTTGTGTTATTCTTTATCATATTACCTTTGTAAAACTAAAAATCGCATGTCTCTATCCCTATCACAACGTTTGCAATGATCGTTTGAACTAAGCCTCTCCGGGCGCTCCATTCAACGCTTCGTTAACAACGAAACTGAAAGTGGCTCTAGATTTGTAATTTTGATAAAAACAAGTTACATTTCAAATAAAAACAAAAGATTTCGAAGTAAAATAAGCATTTTAGTTAAAATTAAAATTGTCTCTACCTGTAGCGGAGAATAATGTGGTGGCAGGCCTTTGTTCAAACGATCATAGCAAATGTGATGGAATGGATATATGATGATGATAGGAATAGAGACTTCCGATTTTTGGTTTTACCAAATTAATACGATAGAAAATAATACAAAGTAATAAAAACCACCTGTTATGGGGGCATTTTTTGGAGAAATTTATCAAATAACCAAAAAAACACGAATTTAAAAGCAGATTTTTTTTTCAAAAAGTATATTTTTTTTATTATTTGTTGGCATTTTCTGGGTATTTTATGTATTTTTTAGTATCGCCTGTTATTTAGCATTATTACTGTTTTTTATTTTATCAGGATATACCTCTTAGTTTAAAAGTTATTACGTATTCATTACAAGAAGTAATTGGCAGAAAAAAATTAAAAAAAAAATCTCAAAAAAATTTTGACCTCTTTTTTGACGATAAAAATAGGTCTATTTTCACCTATTTTCATATGTGCACTTTATCGTGACTCACACTGTATGTATAAGAATAACATATCATTATAGAAACAGTTTTTTGGCATGGCTATTAGTTGAGTATTAAGATAGGCCCCCAAGTAGTTTCAGCCCAGGGCCCCATAAATTCACGATCCGGCCCTGGGTAAAAACCTTTCCTTTAATGAAATTAAGGTTAGAACTAGGCTTTTAAATGGTTCCAATATTGGTGGGAAGTGGGGATGCATACGTTTGAAAATGCTTGTCGCGGGAGGTGCGATTTATTTGATGTCGAGTGTATGTTGAAGTACCTAGGTACTTATTATAGCGGGCGGGGTTGAGTATTCTCTACTTTCTTTCCCCCTACTATTGTGCAGTCAGGATACAGCTTACCAATAAAAAACCTAATCATTTAGTCTCTACCACTGTATGATGCGATGTGTTTTACGATGATAATGTTAATTTCTTCGGCACATCTCGAACTGTTGTGAAGCATTGTGCCATCGTTTTGTTACTGCTGTTAGATAATATCTTTCGCATTAGCATTAGTGATGCGATTTGCATTGGGCACGATGGTATACACTTCCGTGCTTGGTCAACAGTCGTGGTGACAGTTTGACCATGGTGTATTGAATTTTTGGGCAACTAAGGGGAATTTGCGTGCCCTTTAGATTATCTGAACGGCATAATTTCTATCGGTTTAATAGTTTAATCCGATAAGAATTCATTTTGTAACATAGCGTCAGTGACAA
This sequence comes from Ostrinia nubilalis, assembly GCF_963855985.1. Classification (NCBI taxonomy): domain Eukaryota; kingdom Metazoa; phylum Arthropoda; class Insecta; order Lepidoptera; family Crambidae; genus Ostrinia; species Ostrinia nubilalis. The sequence continues at coordinate 14,005,731 of NC_087103.1, forward strand.
ATGGAAGAGTTCAATACAATATTGAGAATTGATTACATGACGCACCGTTTCAATCCTGATTATCTATACTAATATTATAAATGCGAAAGTAACTTCACACCACCACTTCAAACCACTGAACCAATTTTGATGAAATTGGGCAGGGACATAGTTTGAGTCCCGGGAAAGGACATATGATAGTTTTTATCCCGGTTTTTGAAACAGGGGCGCGCGCGATAAAGTTTTTCTGTGACAGACAAAATTCCACCCGGGCGAAGCCACGGGCGGAAAGCTAGTAGTATAATATTTCTGTAACCCATATTACTTATGATAAAACCTGATAGTTAATTCGTGGAACAAAGACTTTGTGAAAAAACCAAAATGTCGGCTTATTTTATACGTTACTTAGTAGGCAACTTTTTTTGGGAATGCTCTCGTGCATGATTTGTGTGCTGGTACCCAAAGCGCCTTTTACCCCATAATCAGCCTCTTCGATGCCTCAGGTATAAGTTTAGTATATCACATTCTTTTCTTTTTCTCCCAGTCCAGCACGTAAGAAATATTGGTGTGCTGCGCCATACCATGCATAACTTTCAAATTAACGGACCTCATTCCTGACTAGGGTTTTATAAAATAGCTAGTTTTGATACAGATTTCATACATGTATGATACTAAAGAGTCCTGTGGTAGAGTCAATTATTATCTAACTGTAATTGCCTGTAAAGCAGATGTTACTAATCGTTTTCACCTTCAGCTGTGCGACAGGCCGGGTCTGTTTTTGCGTCAATATTTGATAATCGTTTAATGTTTTATTCAGAGCGTTGGCTGGGATTCCTTCACGCGAGGGACTTTTGTTTTGAGGAGGTTGTTCGGTCAATCACACAATTAATATCATTTTAGTTGATTTAATAGAATAAAAAGAATATAATATAAGAATAAGAATTAGTGAATATTGAGAGTGAAATGTGAAACTAGTTATTAAAAAAAACTGTCGAAGAGTCGCCTCTCGATCTAAATATTTTTAAAATAACTTGAAACCTTTCAACGACCTTTCGCTTGCCGGGCGACTGCTCTTTTCCATCTGAGCTACAGCTTAAACTGAAAATTTTGTCCTGCAGCGCTCTTAGGCTGATTTATTTTTAAACAGATAAAAAATTACTTTTGTAACTTTTTGGAAACTTTTAGTAACCATCCATTTGTTGCGCTATTGACCTCTAGTGTATTAAAATCCCTTCAAGGAATAGGTCGCGTCACCCTGTTAGGTAAACTGCCAAAGGCTTTCCATGAGAGAAGCTCATATTTATGAGAGAAAATTTCACCTCATCTACTTTTTAATTTACATATTCTCCGGTAGCCAATCTGGCACTCTACATTGATTCGATTAATAACCTAAAAATATTTGATTCGATTTCGTGTTCGCTTCGTTCCTAAGTGAGATCTCTTAACGAATGTATCGTCCTCTGTACAATTCAATACTCTACATTTACAGAATCGCTTTCGTAAACGATTGTTGACTTTTTCTGCGGACCTAGATCAATCAAGCAAAGCTAATAATGCAATCAAGTTAATTATATCTCTATTTTAGATCTTTCTTCGATTGCTACATTAATACATATTGGACTTAACAATTTAATGGTTCAAGCCGACAATATTAAATTGCTAGAGCTTTTTCCTGTTGCGAGATAGTTTCTCACAGCGCACTTAGCAGGATGCTGTCATTAGACTGCCTTCAGTTTATTAGACAGCTAGTTTACACAATTTTATTGGTTACTTATCTACTTCATCAATTTAGTTAGGGCTCTACCTATTTCTAGGCGAACCACATACCTATAGGTACTCGTAAGTAGCATACTTGTCAAATATTACATGTTAAGTAGTACTTACTGACAATTGTTAATTAGGGAATGGGTTTTTAAAGTGATTTCCAAGAATAAAAATTCATGATAAAAGTTGGCAGATTTTTTGGCGGGAAAGTAAAGCGTTATTTTTAAAAGTTTGGTTTTATTTTTTAAAATGTATGGTTAATAATGATGGATTATTATTATCGGAATATACTTAGTTATTGTGCAAATCGCAAGAAGCAAAAAATAATATTTGCGAAGCTGCAGCTGTGTGTGACGTCACAAGCTAGTTTTGATCTGTTAAGTTTTTCAGCTAAAACCTTAGCTTTCTATTTATGAGTAACTGTGAATCTTCTTTGTACATAATTCTTAAAAGAGCGCTCGCTAGAAGTTATTATTTATTGCACTAATTTATTATAAAAGTTCATCATCATCATCATCATCATTTCAGCCATAGGACGTCCACTGCTGAACATAGGCCTCCCCCAATGCTTTCCATGTTGATCGATTGGTAGCGGCCTGCGTCCAGCGCTTCCCTGCTACCTTTACGATGTCGTCGGTCCACCTTGTAGGTGGACGTCCCACGCTGCGTTTTCCGGTACGCGGCCTCCATTCCAGAACCTTTCTGCCCCATCGGCCGTCAGTTCTGCGTACTATGTGCCCTGCCCATTGCCACTTCAGTTTGCTAATCCGTCGGGCTATGTCAGCGACTTTGGTTCGTTTACGGATCTCCTCATTTCTGATTCGATCTCGCAAAGAAACACCAAGCATAGCCCTCTCCATAGCACGCTGTGCAACTTTGAGCTTCTGTATAAGGCCTATAGTGAGAGGCCACGTTTCCGAGCCATAAGTTATCACTGGTAACACACATTGGTTATACACTCTAGTCTTCAGGCATTGAGGTAATTTGGACGAAAAGATGTTGCGTAGTTTCCCGAACGCTGCCCAGCCGAGTTGGATTCGACGATTGACCTCCTTCTCGAAATTGGACCTACCTAGCTGGATCGTTTGTCCGAGGTAGACATACCTACTTGTCGACAATCTCGAGAATTGAGCTCCCAACTGAAACTGGGTAGGGCGTAACATGGACATTCGACATAAGCTTCGTTTCGTTCGCTTCTGAGTCATGTCTACAAACTGTTTTCGAGAGTCATCACGAACCGTCTCGCGCGTAGGTTCGATGACTTCCAGCCTCCCGAACAAGCCGGATTCCGAAAAGGCTATAGTACCATAGACCACATCCATACGCTGCGGCAGGTTATACAGAAGACTGAGGAGTATAACTTGCCACTATGCTTGGCGTTCGTGGACTATGAGAAGGCCTTCGATTCGATTGAGACTTGGGCAGTGTTACAATCTCTCCAGCGGTGCCGTATTGACTATCGGTATATCGAGGTGCTGAAGTGCTTGTACAAAAACGCCACCATGTCGGTCCGAGTACAGGAGCAGAGCACGAGGGCGATTCCACTGCAGCGAGGCGTTAGGCAGGGAGATGTTATATCTCCGAAACTGTTCACCGCTGCATTGGAAGACGCTTTCAAACTCCTGACCATTATAAAAGTCCAATTATAAAAGTTACTAGGTCGATAACAATAAATATTAACACAATTTCTACAACATTATTTCAAAGTGGAACAACACATTCATTTATATCCTTACACAAAATATCTCAGCGAGCGCAATACATTTTCCAATCGGCTGCAGATGTATCATTTGCTGAATTAGGTGGGCAAGCGCACTCGTCCATAGACTAGAGGCGATCGTGTGCTCTCTGCCGTATCAAGGCTGCCAGTAATTTATTGGCAAACACAGCATCCAAGCGATTTAATACGTTTTCTAGTACAGATGTATGTGCAATGATTACATATCTCGGCCGGCACTGGACGCCGGCTCGCTCAGTCCGTCCGCGCGCGCCGACCGCTCCGCACGCGTTGTCACTGTGATTAATATCGAGTTATATTCATAACTACGCTTATAAAGTATTTTGTGTGACTTTTTAACTGTGACTTGTGATAGTGAGGTGTTAAAACTTGGACTAAGGATCTAGAGCTGAGGTAAACAGTGTTTTTTTGTTATTAACTCGTTCAATATCTTTTGTTTGGGTTTTTTGTTTTGATCGGGAAATGGTGTAATCCACGTTAGTTTCGGTGGGAGGTAGTTGTAAAATTAGTTTTGCAAGTTGAATGGCAACTAAATTGGCATTTTGTAAGTTGATAGGCGGTTGCTTTGTGAACTTTGTGGTATGTTGGCAAACTCGTACCTAAATGATGACTCAGTGATTGCTTTTCTTCTGTAAGATACAAGTGGTAAATCAAGTTATTAAGTAGAATTTACTCAATCTTTGCTCCATAGTAATGATATTTCATTTAATTTTAAAAAAGCTTGTAAAAAAGGCATTGCTTGATTATTTTATTATGCTTTGGAAGGGATATACGTTATTTTTAAAATTTAAATGATAGTATTATGAGACTAATTTGGCGCCATTTTATACTGACCAGACACCATTCTATCGCCCAAGGTCGTTAGTTCGATTTCGCGCCATAGCAAATAAGTTAATGTTGTTGAAAGTAACAATAACTTGGAGTTGACCATTTTTTATTGTTGTTAAATATTGGTTCGTCAGACAATGATTATTTTTAATTTTGAACGTTGATTCTTTGCTGTCTTTCGGACTGGAAAATATTTTTTATCATGATTTACGATTAAACATTTTAAAAATACTTACTCGTATGAATTTCCCCAATAAAGACTGTTCAAGAAGTTCAAAGGTATTACTTTGTTAAGTGTGTTAACTACTATGTTTGTCGTCGAATCAATCTGTGATTTATTTATCATTTATGATTTAATATGAGTACTCTATTAAATAAGTACTCGATTTGAATGTTAATCAAGTAGTTAGAGACCTAGAAATTGGCCTCGCTACGTTTGTGTAAGGCCATCACTAAAGTTTTGGTATAAAACAAGGAAGAAACGTCACAGGTTTGAAACTCAGGGCACAGTTTTGTTAACTCTACTTTTCCATTATGTGTACCTATTTATAATAATATAATAGTTAAATAAGACAGTTATAATATTAGTCAAGTAAAATACAAGTTCAGTGACATCGAGAACATTTATCACCATTATAAAGATAATAAATAACAAAAGTGCTTTGAATAGTCATTACTGAGTTAATTATATTATTAGTGTTCTTTATACAATCATTATTATGCAATTAAACTACCTAGTTTAACGATATCCTTTTACTCACTCTTTCTGTAATTGTTATTCGTTTATTTTTAAACGGAAGTTAAGTTTTCTTCCAAGCGAACGATGATAAATTATTAATTAATTAGTTGATTAACAAAACGATATTATTCACGCAAATCGTTGTAATTAATGGGCTTTGATATTGTTGTAATTGTGGTAAAAGTAATAATTAAGTTTCTGGTTCCACTTTTTTATAAGTTTGACTTTAGTTAATCGATCGAAAAGAGTAGAATCGATTATATCTTTACTGTTGCTTAAGAATGCGTAATTTTAACCGAAAATGACATCAATGTGAGCTTTATTTATGCCATTTTAAAATACCTATCCAACGATACCCCACTCGATGGGGTAGAAGATGAAAAAAAAATTCATCCCCACTTTACATGTGGGGGAGCTACCCTAAAAAATTTTTTTTTTTTCAAAATTTTATTTTACCATTTTGCCGGTCCGTGGAATGCGCATCCCCTCTTCCAACCGCGATTAAACCCAATTAATGTGTTTTATTTTACGCAAATACACAATTTTTATCTATAATAATAAATAAAAAATATTTTAAATATAGTTTGTTAAAGTTATAGTGGATCCCCTTCGAGTGACGTCATATCGTCAGCGGCAAACTTAAAGCGAACGGATAGTAGGTACATACCTCCACAAAATTACTGACAGGGTTCTATAATCGAAACTATAAGGGTTCCTTGTCAGGACTACGGATATTTACTCTTGTTTGGTCGAATCCACCCTTAGAATCTTACACAGTTTAAAGTCTTCAATTGTAACACATCCACACAATTCCAAACGCCTCAGAATTCGATAGAGCACGCAATTGGGTTCAATTGGTTAAATAGTTGTAACTGTCCGCTGGGGTCACCGGTTCGGCTCCCGCCGCGTGTCTAATGCGCATTGACGAAACTGATTTTGTTGATACTGCCCGGTTCTCTTTCGTTTGCCAATTGTTCCGTATCTGCCGTGTTTTTGTGAAGGTAGGTCAGTAACTTCACTCTGTTTATTACATAGCCGGTATTGAACATGTCAAGAAATCATTTAGCACCTTCTTTTATTTTTTTGTTTTATAATAATTCGTGACGTTTCATAGAAAGCAAATTATCAACTTGATCGACTTAGTTTTCGTAGCATATCTTCTTGTTCGTACTAACAAAACTCATAAAGCTTCAATATTCTTTGTAGACACTTTGTAAAACTCTGTCTCGTCGTGACCATCCAAAAGAAGTGGTATGATATCGTTTCAGTTCAAAGTAAGCAGTTGGTAGTTGCTTTCAGCAGTACCTAAGTCTACATTTTGTACAGAGGTCACGTCTCACATTATATTTTACATTGTTTTTGTAAAATCGCTCTTTTTCCAAATACATAAGATGCCGTAGTGTGAAGCTTGATGTGCTGTCATCCGTACATCTGAAGCAAGCCTCAGTGCATGCGTCCCCTTTGCGTGCGCGCGGTTCTAACGCTTTCACGAGTTGCATGTTTGACTAAAAGAAGACAGTAGCGCACACCAGTGGAATTGTACCTTTACGTAGGATGCTGTTTAATATTCTGTATAATGTAAATTACAACAGTTGTTGTAACAGTAAATGTACCGACTACTACTGTAGAGATCGGAATATCTATTAGTTGTCTATACCCGAGGAGTCTAGGTACAGATGTACTCGAAATATACGAGTACTCGAAATGAACTATAAGAATTAGTACTTTAGTACTCAATTCGAAACGCTATTGAAGGGATTTATCTGAGATACTTGCTTTGATTACTCACAAAGGCAATTACCTAACTAAAGTAGGTACTTCCTAGGAAAGGGTGTTTATTGTTGAAAATCAGAACTATAGATTTTTGTTTCTAATACTCGTAATATTATATTCTGTCATTTGTGCTAGTAAGCTATTATTATATTGCTTAAAATTACCCATAACTGCTGATTGTGCGTGGTTGGTAGAAGATCTAGTGAACCTATTGTATGTACTTCTACTATGCTTCAGCTCTTCATGCACGTTATCATTTTGCTATAGTTGAGTCTGCATTATTATTACTATCTGTAACAAAGTTTTCAATGCTTTGTGTATTTTTAATTATATTTTTTCTTTCGCACGCCTTTTGATTTTAGATTGAATATTTTGAAGACTACTCTTATTTTCCCATTTCGTTACTCTATAATGTTTCAGAAATGAAATCTGAATAATAACTGCACATTAATGCCTGGTGGACTGAATACTATTTGACGAATTTTGTTATTAAACATTGAAAAAGGACAAAAAGTTTTAAGAACGAGCACTTTGGATTTCTTTATTGCGTTTTTTTGGTAAATTGTAATATCCGCGATAAATTATTTTCTGAGACAGACTAAAATCTACACGAGTTAAGCCAACATGAGCTACACTTTGATAGGACTTCTCGAAAAACCAGTTATAAACAGGCATAAAAGATTCTACAAGGCTTTCAAAAGTGCAAAGATGACATTAACAGTAGGTAGGTACTTATTATTCATTGATAAAATGAATAATGGCAAATATATGAATAAAACATAATCCATCCCGTATTAATCATTTGTGAAACGGGCCCGTGTATAGTCAAAGACGTAGTTTTTTATTTCAATATCTTTTTACTGCACTTAATTTCACTTTACATATTTAAATCAATTTGATTACAATTTATAAACAGATACAGTTTTAGGAAAAACCACTCAATTTGCAGATTTTTTTCGTATTGTCTCGGCTGGATCACGACAGGGCGAGAAGGTGCCTCACAAATGTCTGTTAACAGTAATAATTGGGCGACACAGTAAATAATTTAGAATAACAAACATCATACGTGAACTGTTTTAATACCTATTGCAATCAATTTACTTTTCGGCGTGTTTTGTACCACGTCGTGAAGCGATTTCGGAACTGAATCTGTCGAAACATTACATTGTCTAGCTCACGAGTTGATCTAGACTTTCGAAGGCAGACACTTGGTTCTAATAACCCCTCGAAATCGCGGTAATCTCGTGCCGGGGTACATGATTATGATAGAGCAATTTTCCGCAATGCTCGCCGGCAACGGGAGTGTGTGTGGTCCACCGTTTTCATGCTCTATGCGTCTGCGCACCGTTACTGTTCCTAAATACTGCTCTAGAGATATGGAATATCATATGTTGAACATACTTATAGTATAATATACGGGCTGTTTGAAAACACACAAAATAATGAGTAGGTTTTAGAGAAGTGCTTTCTTTTCTTTAATCAAAGATCATTTGTAAATTTGGGCTCCGGTCCACTTGGTAGTTATAATATGTGGTCTCTAGACCTTTTTAAGTAATAAAATATCTTAGAGTAAATGTTGCTTGGTGTTTCTTTGCGAGATCGAATCAGAAATGAGGAGATCCGTAAACGAACCAAAGTCGCTGACATAGCCCGACGGATTAGCAAGCTGAATTGGCAATGGGCAGGGCATATAGTACGCAGAACTGACGGCCGATGGGGCAGAAAGGTTCTGGAATGGAGGCCGCGTACCGGAAAACGCAGCGTGGGACATCCACCTACAAGGTGGACCGACGACATCGTAAAGGTAGCAGGGAAGCGCTGGACGCAGGCCGCTACCAATCGATCAACATGGAAAGCATTGGGGGAGGCCTATGTTCAGCAGTGGACGTCCTATGGCTGAAATGATGATGATGAGAGTAAATGTTTGCTAAATGAATAGCACGTAAAATATCTGTACTTTTACAATGCGCCTTTCGGATTTTACTATTTAACCCAAATGCATCGTACCTACACCAGTTAAAATAATTAACTTCTAAACTTCTGAGTAAATTCGCCACCACACACGAGATTTTTTTATCATTTTACTTTATGTGCCTACCACGTCCACACGTGATAATTTCCGATGATCAAATATTGGCGTTGTTCTGGTCGCCCATGGCTGGTGGTGCCGTTTTCATGGTCCGGCAGCGAGCAGCGCACCGTTACCACCAATTAGAACATTCCATCTCGCTGCGCGCGCATCCTGCTAGGTGATCTCGTTAGCGCTACAAGATGAAAATAAATTAACCGGCTCGGCTTTTCACTGTCTAAAATAAAGGTCAGTAAAACTACTTTTCTCCTCAGACTATAGCAATACTTGTTCCGATTTAATGCAGTTATTGCAGTGGTTTTTAAACAATCTATGTCGGGTCCGACGCAGAATGTGCACTTCGCAAAATGCGCACTTTTCTATAAAACAAAGGGCTTAAGAGTTTCGTTTCGTTTCCATAAATACGAGTATAGTATGGAAACGTGGGCATTTTGTGAAATGCTCATTTTGCGAAGTGCACATTCTGCGTCGGTCTCTCTATGTCGTATAAGATGAAAGGGACAAATATTATACGAACATCAGGTCTACGGGTTGGGTAGACCAGCGTTCGAAGTAAAGGACAAATGTTTTTTAAAACTTTTTTTTGATTACTTACAAGTATAAAATGGCAATTAGTGACGTTAATATTATCTTCCAAAAGATTATGATTAAAACTTTAGGGAAACAATTATTAAGAAATAAAATATAAACTTATGTTTCGACCGATGCAATAGATCATTAGCGCAATCGAAAGTACAGACTATGAAACTGATTATATTTTGTATAAAAAACGTCAAAAACGCGAATCAAGCGGCTTGAAACAATCGCATTGGGCAACGCCGACAAGGTTGGTGCCAAATATCATTTAGTAACTGGCTAATTGCTCTATTATATTGCTGGAAAAGTGTTAAGAGTTGTGTCTCAATAGTAAACTAGCTTTAAACCGCGTCTTAGCCTTCGCAAATACGACTCTAGGAAAAGACTTCAACGCGCTAGAACACGTTGGATTTTTTTTATTGTTTTAAATATGTATTAATTAATTTATTTGAAAAAACCTTGTTATTGCGGCAAATGTATCTTTGATAAGTAAGAAATTACGAAATATGTTAATCCAAGAAAATTGAGTATATTGAACTGATGAAAATTAGTAATTTACTCGTAAATAGGCAATAATTTCATATTGGACATTAAAATTAATAAATGGACGGTATTTGACTTCATTATTATGAGTTAAAAACAATAAGGTGTTGTAAGTGGTGTGAAAAGGAGAAGTTGGGTTTACTTGAAATAGTGTGCATTATTGAATTATCAAAATAGGTGCTATCGGAATGAAATAAAGCTTCAACAGTGTTAACTTTAGCGTTTTTCCTTTTAAAACCTGTTGCTCTGATCTAAATATAGACCGACCATCTCTAAAGCGAGTTAGAACTCTACAGACTTTACATAGCCGCTTCTACGTAGATGATCGCTGTAGGCAATACGTACTTCCATGTCACGAGTTTTAATTCCTAATTTATCACTTATACAAAGAGAAATAGAAGTAGGCCCGATTCGACAAAACTTATTTGAGAATACTCCTGTGGGTCTAGACAAAGTGCAAATTTTAATCGCAAACCAGTCGAAAAGTGGTCGAAAAGCCCCTTTTTTGTATGGAGTTTTGACGGATTCGATTTTCGATTCGATCAAAAAGTGCGTTTTGTCTAGGGGGGCTGGTATAACTGGCACATTGACAGTTTCAGTATAGGAAATATGTCAAAACTGACGATTTATTCTGAGATTAATATTTACTCTTGTTTGGTCGAATCCACCCTTACTCATATATTTTATACAAGATACATTATAAATCTTAAGAGTATGTTTGATTAAACGCACTAATCTCAGAAACTGATGGTACGATTAAAAAAAATATGTTGGAAAGCCTATTTATCGAGGAAGGCAGCAGTTCCCAAACTTATTTTGTCTACTGCCCACTTTGAGAATAAATTCTTTTTAGCGCCCCCATTTTGTAGTCGAGTGTCGAGTGCTCAGTCGGTGTCTAAGAGTCCTCTAAATGATGCCTCCCAAGCCTCTACACAACGTACCGATTTTTTTTTCTGGGTCTCTTACCGTCCCCCTTTAAGCCTGCAGCGCCCACAAGGGGCGTTATCGCCCACTTTGGAAAAGACTGCTTTAAGGCTATCACCCTACAGACAATAGGGGCGGTTCGTTAAAAAAAATGTTTCAGAAATGGGATAATATTAAACTATTTTCACGCGTATGAAATCGCGGGCACAGCTAGTAATAGGTTTGTACTCGTATAATATTAATTTGACAAAATTTTGGAGTAGCTTTAAATTATTATTATGTACAGGTATAGGTACAGGTAATTTTTACGTATTTTAACGCAACTAGTATTAGTTAAATATTTTATAGACGTGAACGAACAAATCCTTAATTGTGTCGGGAAGTTTTTTTACATTTAATGCTATTAACGAGAAACTCGTTTAGTTGCGTACTGGCTGACATGTTTCAAATAGCTCTACATACAATAATACATATTTTATGTCTGGGTTATTTTTTTACCGAGAATAGCAGAACTTTACCTATTACATACATTTTAAAATATCATTTCACATACATCATCATTTTATGCATTAATATACAATTAGTTAAGGTAGCCCGTCAATTTCGATTGGAAGAACTGACTAAAGATAATCTCACTCTTGCTATGTAACAATTTGTATACGAAATTAAATTCATATACAGGCATTTTATTGACCTACGGGTGGTACATAATACAAATCAAATTATGTCACCCAATGTCACAACTAATTCATTCATGTATTATTTATTAACTATTATCAACATGTAAATAGTAAACGTAATTGAATTCCATTGTAGATTGAATAACAGTCATTATTTGAGTGGCAAACAAAGAAAGCATACCAAATGGTGTCAAAATACACGTTTTGCTCAATGTACAGTCAATACAAACAAACTTACAATACTGCATACAAACTTGCAATGGTCTATTTATACAGTATCTACGTGCGAATAGAATTCAGGGGCAGGCAACATTTTGGCAATACATCTCGTACCTATTATTAATTTTGTTTAATTTTTCTTACAAGATTTTTTTATGAGACCTTGACAGCAAGATTTCGATTAAAGAATTATTCTAAAGCTTAATCAGTATCCGCGCAGAAATTTTTAATTTTTTCATGAAAGGTTCAACCATCCACGCTCGCAAACTTGATGATGATGAATCTTAAAAAAACATAATTTATCTGTTTAAATGGTATGAAATAAGACCCATACAAATGTTAATAATTATATTGTGTTATACAGAGTTCTCAGTTCTCATGGAGATAACGCTGGACAATAGAGTTTACGATGGCAAATCAAATTAAATTGCATTCTGCGAACATATTAATTATGCATTGAGTTTCTTAGCAAATGTTTACGCGTTTGAACATAGTTTTTAATGACCTAATCAAAGGTAATTAATTAGCTTTAATAAAAAGCTTTTTTAAAGTGCGCTAGAACTACGAGTATTGCAAGAATGTTATTTTTTGCCGATAGGTAATAAGTTTTTGAATATGATGGGATGGTATAAAAGTTAAATCTTCTTCTATCTAGTGTCAGACTCCTTTAGAGGCCATAAGCTTTGAACTACCTGGATGCAATGTTCTAACTATACTGGGGTCAACAACTGGGGTCACAATTCCTAAAAAGTGACAAAACTGTGCACGGCTTTCCTAGGAATCGAATTCAGAACCTATCTAATGCCCGTATTTACAAATATTACTATGAGGTCTCACAGTGCGCGTGGTTCGTGTGTCACCCTATGTGACAGAGCTTTATTCAACGCTGTGCGTTCGACTTGCTGCTTCACTTAAGCAAGCATCGTTTGTGAACACGGGCGTTAGTCGAGAATGTTCGAATTTACATCAGTGAACTACAGAGCAATAAACGTCGTAATAATTGAAGCAAACGTCAAACTGCGTCGCCATTACTGCAATTGGCTCATTGGACATAAGTATGCCATTAATTGTCCTTTAACGTACACGTGTTGAGAATACATTTTCACAATAATGATTGGGTATTCCGCTTGTATATTAATCGGTTTTTATTTACAATGTTTAATGTATTTAATGATTGGAAGACATCCAATTAATACCTTCAGCGGGTAATTGGAAACTGTAATATTACGGAAACGTTTATTAATTGTAATTATTTAAATGCATTAGAATTTTTACTAAGTGATCGGCATATTCTTAAAGGAAACTCTCATAATATTTCTCTTTCTATTTAGATAATAAATAAATAAACAAATAGATTAAGCATCTCAATTAGCAAGTTACACTCATTCTTATTATAGCATAACTGTTAATCGTAACCGATTTGAAGATTATTCGTAAGTTATATATAGATATTATGTGCTTTTAAACCAAATTAAAATCGGTTACGTATTTATTTCAACGGAGCAATTAATCATACATCAACGGTTTCTGGTGCAAAAAGTACAGTTAAAGTACAAGTCAAATAGTGAGCTAATCAAATAATTCTTTCCACTTTTCTGATTAATAGACGTTCGTACGTGCCGTGTTTATGGCTGATTAATTTTAATTAATACTTACTTAAAATAATACGTTTCATAATATTATTTATTGGCATTCTCTGGTCAATTGCATTATTGATGAGGAAACCAGTTTATTTAAGATTTAAATAAACTCCGAACCAGTAGTTGCGCGCACCTGCCAGACAATCAAACTAAACTATTACATTGATTGTATTCTTCGTGTTTCATGGCCGCCTGGTACTATACCTAATGGTTTGCGTATATCGGACTACTCGTATAACTATAGTTGTGGTTGTCAGTTCAAATCCCACTGGGTACAAAAGTTAGTGTATGTCGCCATAGTATAAGCTTAGTTTGGGGCTAAATAGTTGGCGTGGTTTTATTACTAAGTAAGCTAGTACTTATGAATTTTAAATTAATTCAGTTCCACCCATAAAACGAAATTTCAGCCGGAGATTAAAAGAAAAAAAAACCCATATAGGCACATATAGCCGCTGTTTGTGCCCTAACCAAATTGGCAGTTCTCAAATGAGCTTTACGTAGAATGACGATAGAGCGCTGAAGAAATCTTTGATGTGTTCCTAATTTGGTTACCATCATATGGCATCAATCTACGGTCTTTCGCTAACTCTAGGTTTCCATATTTGGAAGACATGAACCATTCTTGGCACGTCCACTTATTATACTATTGCATCAAAATGTGCATCACACAGTGAGTCCAAACTCACCAGCACTGTAGGCTGGGTTGCACCATCTTACTTTAACTTTGACAAACATCAAAAATCTGTCAAACTCCATACAAAAAACACTGGTTCACGATATAGTTACGGTTAAAGTTTAGGTGGTGCAACTCAGCCTTAAGTCTTCATTTTTGATCGTTCATTAAAACGACACTAGATTGGCTATTGGACATTGGTCACGTTTACGTCCAAGGTTTAGGATGAGAGTTTCTAACACAATTTATGCGGGTGATAAAAGTCCACTTGCTCAATGAAAAAAGTAGCATCTGTTCACCTGGATGAACTAATTCCTAGGCGACCGCCAGTCGACTCAATTCATCTGGAAAATGAAACTGGGTGAAATGGTTCCGAGGTGAAATGACGACACTAAAAATTCCACATTCTTCACCCAGGTGAGCAAAGTGGAATAATCCCAAAGTCTGTCTAAGACCTAAACACTCATGGGTATTTGGTCCAAACATTTATGTATCTTGCTGGCAAATATGACCAATGTTCCTCGTATTTTACAATTTACGGAGTGGCCAAAGAAAATATGTGTTCATTACATAAGTCAGCTGGTATATCTTTTGCGATCTTGCTTTTGGCTGTACCAACACAGGGTTAAGAAATCACTATTGCATACAATCGATTTTAATTCTTATTTTTATGAAGTGTTGCGCAGCTCTTTAAAACCAAGTTTTGATTCACAGCCTGTTATAAAATGATGTTATAATAGTTATTGAAGGAGCCTTCGGTTTCGTTCCAGCGGTTATGTATAACGATTATTAACAAATTGATTTCGGAAACTTTTCAACGGGAAAAAGAAGGATTTCGAGTTCTCGTAGACGGCTTAGCTAAGATATTTGACATCTTAACTCATCATAACTACTGAGGTCACAGACCTTTTATCACCTTAATTTCGAACTCCTCCTATTTTCTTCTGATTAATTTCGTTGCGGGTCCAATGACAGTTTAACTTTCCCCCGGGACAAACTTGAACTTCATTGGTTGGGTTTTTGTGGCGGTCAAGCTGTAGATCCTGGCTACACAGGAGTTGCAGTGGTGGGAACGAGAGGTGGGAATAGTCCTTAGACCTTTTATCAGACTAAAAGCCTCCATGGCTCGGATGGCTACAATGGCATGACGTGAAGCACAGAAACACATTTCTTATCACTCAATCCAGCTGATTCATGCAAGATAAGGGAGAGTCCGCTAATTTGGACCAGTTTTTTTCAATCCCATTTTACACATAGTTTTCTTTCGTTTTTGCTAATGTTCATGGTATATAATTAAAGAGAAATTATTCAACTTACTATTTAACAGGTATTAATCAACTTAATTGTTGTATATTTAGCACAAATCAACAAAATACGAGTTCAGAGCTTCGGTCCAATTTAGCCAACCAGTTCGATAATTTGTACCACAGGGTTACTAAATTGGATTTTAATAAATTTCAAGCCTATAAAAAAACTGTGGCAAAATATTATACGATACATTCTTAACAAATTAGGTAACGAAAAGGAACAGTAGTTAATAACATAGACAATCGATATTGTTTTACACGTTATCACGATTTTGAGTAAAAGTTTTGTAATTCCAATTATCGTAACGCACACTTGTACCTAATCTACTTTGTCAGTCTTTTGCTTTCATTTATTGTTAGTCAAACATAACTACGCTATTATAACTTCAAAATATGATTTACTAAAAAAAAATTCAAAATCCTTTGGTAAAGTTCCATACAACTTGATGTGGTACAATTTAGCCGACTAGGTGATAGTGCTTTTAAAAAATCGGTAAAAAATATAGCTTATAAATACCGAAAAATGTTTCAAATAATTGTAATCCACACTAATTTACGCTTCTAAATAATATATTAGAAACACCCTGTGATTAAATTTAACATTATTACAAACTAAACATGCATTGTCAAAAGTTACTTGAAAACAATGAAAAAATACTTTTCAAAATAATACACACGTGTTCGTTGTCACAGCAAAAACCACATGGCCGATATTAATTGAATTTAGTTGTGTATCGCTGAGTGTTGCAATTACAGACATTCAATAAATACTTTACGAAATATGAGGGTGGTACAATTTATCCGGCGGTACAATATACCGAACTCTCTATGTCCTACCAAAATGAAAGCTGGGTGACCTCGCTATAAATAATATTTCATTGTCAACTGTGAAATAAATAGTTCCGGGTTCATTTCCTTATAACTTTATCTTTTTCTTAATATTATAATATAATTTAAAAATATGAATTTGTTAAAAAACATCAAATAAGACGAAATTAAGGTGTCTGGATGCGGGCGGCGCAGGACCGGTCTTTGTGGATATCCTTGGGGGAGGCCTTTGTTCAGCAGTGGACATCATTCGGCTAAAACTAACGAAGACGAAATCAAAAATCGAAATCAAAAAGGAAATCCAAAACTAAACTCGAAGTAGAGAAACAATGGAACCAGACATAGAGATGAACCTAATATCTCTTCTTCTTCGTCTTGAATAGAGTAACTATACCTACTTGTGTACTCTAGTGTCGTTTTCTACTACGGGTAGCGTTATAATTTACTGTAACAACTTTTGCTACTCTTCCCGAGCCGTCTGCACGAAAAGAAACCGTAACAGGCATAGTGAACCGATTCATCTCATTGAGTAAGTGTTGCGCAAGCGCTTCCGCCCGCTTTATGGAGAGCGACACGGATACAGGGTTGCCAACCAATCTATGAGGAGTTCCCCAAACTGCGGGAAAGCGATGCTGATTGGGGAATGTGTGGGGAGAGCTTCGATTCTATTCGGGGAAAATGCGGGGATTTTAAGTAAGATACGAGTATAAACACAAATATGCGATATAGCATCAAATGCTTCTTACAATTCATTATTCAAAACAGGAATTTATATGTGATGTAGCCATTTTTATGGATTCTAATGTTCCTTTCCCCATTTGTGGGGAATTTATACAATGCGTTTTGGGGATTTTAGCATTTCACTGTCGCGGCAACCCTGCACGGAGAGTGCTGCCCTGCGGCCAAAAGTGGAACTAATGGTTGCTGCATGGTTTAATGAGTGATATGGAATGCTATAATTTGTATGTAACTTGCAAGTTACATTGCTATTTGTTTGATTTATTTTGGGCCTTCTGTGTGCTCCTTCTTTGTTGGCCTTAGTTATTAGATTGAAGCCAAAATCAAGTCGTTTTATACAGGGTGGTTTGAGTATAAGATAGGGTGTAAAGACGTGATTGGTACCAACTTAAAAGAACTTTTAGTATAGTCCACACTAGCGCCTGAATGTAGCGCTGGTGACTGTGGAAATCTTCGAGAGAAACTTTTGCCCAGCACTGGACTTATTTTATTTGAAGCAGAAGAAATAAATAGCAGCGGAATAAGTCGTATCACTACATTACTTAGAGTTTTGTTTAGTTAAGTATTTCAGAAACTTCGTCCAATTACTAGCACCGATATAAACAGTAAATATAAATAATAATCCTCACGAAGATATAATTTTAGAATCGAATGAAATTCCTCAGAATCCAATATTGTACGACTAGTTTCATCAGACTCTACATTTTTGTTGCAAAGTCACACTTATTACAATGGAATACGATACAACAGTGTAAAGCTTGATGTGCTATCGTCCGTGCATCGAGTCGCAATCTCAGCGCAAATAAACGCAGGCCAAGCGCGACGGAAGTAATGATTTTCGTCGCATTGACTGTTTCGAAAACATTGTACAGAAATAGGTATTTTCCACATTTCCAGTGACCGAACATTGACCACTGACATCGAGTAGGTTGTAAGCTCCTTTTAAAAATATTTTTGACCTCGGTTATTAGAGTTGTAGGAACTTCATCATCATCATTTCAGTCACAGGACGTCCACTGGTGAACATAGGCCTCCCCCAATGATTACCATATCGCGCGGTTGGTAGCGGCCTGCATCCAGCGCCTTACTTACTTACATTTTTTTTTCATAAACTCGTTTATAATGCATGTAAGATTAGTTAGTTTTGTTTTACGTCTTCGTAGTTAAGCGATTTAGCGAAGAGATTTCGATTTGAAGTCGAATGTTGCTCACTCTTTTAACCTGTGCACTGATTCTCTGGTCATCTGGGTTGAAATAACTAGTGGTCAGTTTTCAAACCACAAAGTGGAGTTGCTTATCTACTGGACGTGATTTCATTGTCATTGGCCACGTTAACCCAGAACAATCAAAACACGGACAAAAGATTCCAGAGATTTAGAGACTACTTATTTGTATTTTTGAGTCGACTTTTGAACTCACTATTTGAGAGACATTACATTTTACAGTATTAAGTACAGATTTGAATATCCAAAATAACAGAATGTGCTAATACACGAACTGAAACTAATCTAATCGTGTTTAATCCACATGTCCAAGATTAACCTTGATATACAATATTAAAACAACTAATGGATAATCTTTACACGTGATTAAATGTACAGATAAAATAAATAAAATTTTATAGCAGCCATATCTAGTGAATTCACAAAAATACCAGCTGTAACATCAATGTCAAAGGTATTTTTATTTTATTTATGAATCTCTATTGGAATTGCCCGTAAATTAATTTCAAAATCCGCATTAAAAGGACTTGTTAGTGGGCACAGTACTTATTAAATAAATCAGTGGGAATTTTCGTCGATGTGTTATCAAAAGAAGCCAATTATTCATTCGCCTCAAAACCCTACTATTTATTCATACTTATCTTATGAAATAATCCACAAGGAAGGAATGAAAAAAGGCATGCAGGACTCTACCATAATATTTTAATTAATATTAAAAGAATACATATTCCACGAAATACAGCTTCTAAAACGTTGCTTAGAAATTTTGTAAGTACGAGTACAAATAAACCAACTCCATTGGGGAACGGGAAACCTCCATTACTTCGCAACGTTTCATCATACGTACAATACTTTAATAATATGTATTGTAGTGCATTCACAGTCGGTCTCACGTATTAATTTGAGCATTCAGTGCACGTCGCTGCCCAGCCTTGTGGTAAAGGCCTTACTCCTACAATGTTAATGGACTTAACTCTGGAGGAAAGATACTTGTCTTGTGGACATTTCACGTTAGATTTAATCAATAAACAGAGATAGAGCTAGAATTCGTTTTAAATCATATTTACCTTGGCGGCCACTAGGGCCGCCCGCGACTTCGTACGCGTGGATCCCGTTTTACCCCTGGGTGGAGTTTCGTAAAATCCTTTCTTAGCATATGCCTACATCATAACATCTACCTGCATGCCAAATTTCAGCCCGATCCATCCAGTGGTTTGGGCTGTGCGTTGATAGATCACTATGTCAGTCAGTCAGTCAGTTCCTTTGAGTTCATGTATATTTAGATTATTACTAGCAATGTAAAAGAGAGTTAGAATCGTTTTAAATCATATTTACCTACTAGTGGCCGCCCGCGACTTCGTACGCGTGGATCCCGTTTTACCCCATAGGGGTAGAGTTTCGTAAAATCCTTTCTAAGCATAATATGCCTACGTCATAACATCTACCTGCCCCCTTAGACAAAACGCACTTTTTGATCGAATCGAAAATCGAATCCGTCAAAACTCCATACAAAAAAGGGGCTTTTCGACCACTTTTCGACTGGTTTGCGATTATAATTTGCACTTTGTCTAGACCCACTGCATGCCAAATTTCAGCCCGAACCGTCCAGTGGTTTGGGCTGTGCGTTGATAGATCACTATGTCAGTCAGTCAGTCAGTCAATATTTAGATTACTAGCAATGTAAAGCCTGACTACCTCAAGGTTTTGTTGGATCAATTGACTAATCTATTATTATGTAGGTAAAGTTATAACTTCATACGTTGCAGAAAACATTGCCTAACAAAAATAATTGCTGAATATTGAAAACATAATATTACTGAACTCTGAAACTGAAACTATTGTCAAAATATGTGCATAAACAATGAAATAATAAATAAGTTTCTTCAGCAACTGATCCGGTGATTCGTTTGTAAGAACAATACTTATTATACCCACAAACATTAAATAACTTATTTTAATTGCAATTGTTTAATGATAGCGATGCGATTACCTATAAATGGCTAAGCAGATACATAATTTAAGGTCCCATTATTTGTATTGTATTGCTGTTGGTTTTCCGAATAAAAAAAAAATAGTTTGTTATTCTATCATTATTCATATAAGAGAATAAATCCTCTTTAGTTGTTTTTTTAATTAGGCAGAGAGCAGAGCTACTTTTCTTTTTCATGTTGACATGTGACATCTGACATGGTGTTATTAAAGTGAAAATTTTATTATTTTAGAAGATGAAAATGTATAATAATTTTAAAGGAATCGACAAGCTGATGAATTAACTTTAAATGTCGTTTCTCTGTTGTGATTCGTAAACAATTTCTGTGTGAATAGATGATAGAATATTGTTGAAAATATCACTACTTTACAAGAGCAACACATTGTTTCATTTTGCCGATCCTAGATAATGAATGAATAGACTAATAGTCTTATAAAACGACATTTTTAGTCAAGAAAAATGGAAAAATTACGATTCACGTTCACGGTATTGGCGGCATCTGATGGTAAAACGAATGTGATATGTGTGACTTCTATCGAGACACCCGATGGACGCAGATTTGATATACCCGACGACCTGAAACCTGCGAGTAAACATACAGGCATAACGAGTACTGACGTCTATACAAAAGTCAAAAATTCGCTAAAGAAAAGACATCAAATGCGGAAAATATGGATCCCGTTAACAATGGAATTAAGGAAAATATATCTAGATGAAGGTGAAAACGTACAATTCAGTGATCAATACCTAGATGAAATCACGAATGTGACCAAAATTTTAAGATAAGATATGCTCCTGGAAAAGAAAATTTAGAGGCAGATTGTTTAAGCAGAAACCCAGTTTTAGAAGCAAATAAAGATTTAGATGAACAATTAAAAGTCATAAATATAATAACATTAGATGACATAATAATAGATCAAGAAGAGAATGAAGATATACAAAAATATAAGGACTCATTATTACACAAACATAACGTATATTTTAAGAAAGTAAAGAAACAAGAGAAGATTATACTATCAGAAGAATTCAGTATGAAGTTAATAAAACAAATTCATGAAGATATGTGTCATATAGGTATTAAACAAATGCAAAAGAAGATAGGAAAGTTTTATACAGCGAGGAATTTAACAAAGAATATTAGCGATTTATGCAAAAAGTGTGAAATATGTATAAAAAATAAGACAAGAGGACAAGTTAAGTATGGTTTAATGTCGCACTTAGGTCCTGCTTCTAAACCATTTGAAATTGTGTCAATAGACACGATAGGAGGATTTGGAGGGTCTCGATCAACGAAAAGATACTTACACCTGTTAGTGGATCACTTTACTAGATACGCGTATATAGTGACATCGAAGACACAGAGCGCAAGAGACTTTATAAAGCTGATAAATAACGTTCCTTATTGTAATGAAATTGGCATGGTTCTTACAGACCAATATCCTGGAATCAACTCGAAGGAATTTAAGGATTTTTTAAGTGGAAAGTCAATTACGCTGCTTTTCACCGCAGTTAATTCGCCTTTTTCAAATGGACTTAACGAAAGGCTGAACCAAACACTAGTAAATAAAATAAGATGCAAGATTAATGAGAAACCAAATACAACAGCATGGACAACAATTGCTCATAACTGTGTGAGTAAATATAATGATACTGAACATACAGTTACTGGCTTTGCGCCGAGATACCTGCTGGATGGTACAGATGTCTCGTTCCTACCAAATGAACTAAAATCAGGAAAAAAGACAGATGATTGGGTAAAGGACAGAAAAATTGCATTTGAAAGATCTATTTTATCACATGAATATAATAAGAGAGTGATGGACAGAGATAGAAAACATTTTAATTTTAATAAAGGTGATATGGTATATGTTGAAAATGGACATAAATTAAACAGGAAAAAATTGGATGAGCTAAGGATTGGACCGTTTAAAATTGAGGAAAAAATATCTCAATCAATATACAAGATTAATACAGGTCATAAGAAGTTGGAGTCAAATCTTTTCCATATCACAAAGCTCATTCCTATTGCTACACAGGACGATGATGTGAATTGTTTATCCCTAACGTGAATGTGTGGTTACTTAGTGAAAATTTTCATGGGAAAATTTTCCTACCTAGGGGGGGAGATATAAGAGAATAAATCCTCTTTAGTTGTTTTTTTAATTAGGCAGAGAGCAGAGCTACTTTTCTTTTTCATGTTGACATGTGACATGTGACATCTGACATGGTGTTATTAAAGTGAAAATTTTATTATTTTAGAAGATGAAAATGTATAATAATTTTAAAGGAATCGACAAGCTGATGAATTAACTTTAAATGTCGTTTCTCTGTTGTGATTCGTAAACAATTTCTGTGTGAATAGATGATAGAATATTGTTGAAAATATCACTACTTTACAAGAGCAACACATTGTTTCATTTTGCCGATCCTAGATAATGAATGAATAGACTAATAGTCTTATATTCATTTGCGTCATCTGACCTCGGGCTCCAATGTCAAGATTTCTATTAATTTTCTGTCAATGTCAAAATCAGTCAAAATAATATGTTAATGGGGCTCCGTTTCACTGGGCTCCGGACGACTCCCTCGTGTATTAGTGGGTAGGTCATGCCCTTCTGGCGAGAAGAGTCCCACATAACCTACGTCTCCATAGGTCAGTGGTTAATTAACTTCAAGCATTTCCAGATGGAAAAAACTAAAATTAGTAAAGTTTAGGGGGCGGTCTCGATATCACAGATCACACAATGCTGATTGTGCGCGTTATCGGAGTATGGCACGGGCCGGCACGGCGCACGCGCGTCTTCTAGCGATTGTGTGGTTGCGCAGGTCAGTGATCACTGGCCGATTGAAGGACTGCTTTTGGCATCACTTAGAGTAGGCGCACACCGTTGATTTTTAGTTGGCCGATAGTTGTGCCCGATTTTAAATTGTATGAAGAATCGGCCAAATCGAATCGGCGTAATGTGCGCACTCCCATACATGCCCATACTGATCAACTGCCCGACTAAACTATCGGCCGACGAAAAATCAACGGTGTGCGCCTACTCTTAGAAGTACGAGTAGTACAGTTTGTACCCAATTAGACTTGTTATCAGATAATATTTCCTAAGTCTGCGGTTGTTTCTATTATGTAGAGTGTGCTCTTGACTTTCATGGCCTTTTTCTATCTTCGATCAATGTGGTGCAATCTTTTACATGATAAATACTAAATACACCTCCCAACCATTCGCACTAAGCTTTAAGTATGTTTCTACACCTTTTGTAATGCGTTTTCCCAACGAGTCGAATTTCTCGGGCTCTAAAAAATTTTTGCTGTAGTCCTAACTAACAAAAGTTAAAGCTGTCAAAGTTACATTTGAATAATAACAATACGTTTATGTAAATATGGAATTTAAATATGTAATTAACTACTTTGCATATTATATTTGGTGTTCCAAAATTATTAATACGGTAGCATGAGAAACCACAGAGGTAAGTAACATTTTAACAGATCGTTTGTGAATAAATTGTGAGAATTTAATGTTTTCTTGGACTATATCTATTAAATTCCTAAAGTGTAGAAAGTGGAGAATGTATTGATGATTTTAAAGCGCAGTACAGATACTTCGCGTCACGACAGAGTCATTATCAGCTAGACTTTCCACCGAGATGTCTTCATAGTTAGTCAACAGTTTTGTTAAACCGTCTGTACTTTGAAAACTCGTTTTTTCTCCCAAACAAATGAATACATAAGGAAAACTAGGTGTATTTATTTAGATGGTCGTATTCTTCTTTTTTACTGTAAGGGCAAAAGGTAGATATTAAAATATAGAAGAAGAAAAAACGCTTTTACTTTTCAACTTTCTTTAGTAAATTCAGGATGAGTTTATTAAAGAATAGAGAGGCAGATAACATGAATATTATAATGAAGAAAACAGAGTATCTATCGATGACTAATCCTTTCTTCTTTCTGATTGCTTATCACGCGGGAAGTACCTTTCCTATGAATATATTGTTCAATAAATATATTATCTAAATAGCTACTATAAAGATTCGTGGACAATGTAGAGTCGCGATAAAAGTTAACCTTGTTGCAAGTTTGCAACTGCCATACTCTTCCATAAGAATGTTTAATTTAGTTCTTTTAGTTTTAGTTTCTTGGTTGATAGTTTAATTCGGCTTTTTTAGGAATTCAAAAGTTTTATAAAATAGAAATTAACTACGAATAATAATTGTAATTTTTAACTAGATTCAAAATATAAAATCAAATGCTTCCTTAGTGGATAATTTTTGCTACGGCCACACGGATTGTTTTTGTGATTTACTGTACATAATTATTTGTATTTAAATGAAGTACAGTTGTCACTAAGAAGATAAGTCCCACTTATAAAATTTACTGTTTTAATAACGCTTTAGACGACTCATACTTAAGTTTACCTCACAGAGTCACAAACATTCGTATTTATGTAGATGTTTTTATGGCAAGATTTCAGTAAGTAATGTATATTTCTAGGCAATAACTGTTCATAAAACCGTGTCAAATTAAATATACCGGTTGTAACATGTAATTTAACTGAAGTCGGTTCAACACGACAAGGTCCTTCATGCGTGTCATTCAATTATTGAAAATGAAAAGAAATTGTAAACTTAAACTCGCTTCCCGCGACTTCGTACGCGTGAAAATAGTTCGACTAATATTTCCCGTTTTTGCAACATTTTTCTTTACTGCTCCGCCTCTATTGGCTGTGGGTGATTTTATATATCCAAATGCTTTCCTGGATGAATGGGCTATCCAATACAAAAATATTTTTTCAAATCGGACCTAGTTCTTGAGATAAGCGCGTTCTAGCAAACAAACTCATCAGCTTTATAATATTAGTAGTATAGATTATTAAATCCCCTATTGCCAAACCATAAGGAACTTCAAGTTTCTTATCGGCCATTCTCAGATGAGCTAGTTTTTGCGTGTCCGGGCTGTTAAATCGTTAAAAATGACAAATTAGAGACATGCAAGTATTTTTATATGTTACTTAACAACCCCATCCAGTTGTGCATTAAATCATAGGCTTCTATTTTAAGTAGTTGTGACTTAATTAATTTCATGAACCTCTGTTCTCTAATTACCGTTACGCGTCCGCACACCGACTTAATGTTAAAACTTGGCTGTAATTTTTATGTCGTATAGATTTGGTTTATTCCATTCAACATTTTAAAGAGTACAAAAGATTGTCTTACGCATAGCAAAATATCTATTCAATAAAACCATTCTGTAAATAATTAGAATTAAAAAACTGCTTGTCCGAGCGAAAGTCCTAATTCCCGTGACGTTTTCTGTTTTTGGGCACACAAGCCTAAATAATAATATTTGACACATCATTTAGGCGCGCGGCGCGAGCCCTTAGTTGGTTCTAAGACCTGTTAGCAAGTAGACGTCTATTGCGTTGGCGTACCGTCCATGAATTGCGTAAGAGTATAATTACCATATCTTTGGTTTTCAATTTTTCTATTTACCATGTCCTTATTTTTATACTCGATTTTTGAAGGTAGATCCACGTTGTTAATTTAAATAGATTCAGTACTTTGGCCTACATACGTTGTAGTAAGACAGTATTTGCATACGCTGAAGATTTTGGAAAGTTTGAAGAAAAACTATCGTTTTATAATTTCCATGTACTAATTACCGTATATTTATAATCACCGTTGTATGAAATTATTACCTACAAATTGCACTCACGATTGAATAAGTATGATTATAAAATATGAAATAAACCTAGACTTTCGCATAACAACTGTGGACTTTTCTTCCAATCTGACAATCAAAATTTTAAAAAACTTTCGTTAGAGTAACCTCGAAATAGATTCGATTTCATGACGAATGTTCAGCTTCAGTTGCTGCATGGTTGTTGGATTTAAGAGTATATTTTAACCCCTAAGGTAACCCCAAGACAAGAGTATAGGCACTTTGTACCATCCTAAACTGCATCCTACCTGCTTTGTTATGCATAGAAAAAACTTCGTGATATGCAATGGGTACTGGACAGAAGAAGCTTGGAGAACAAACTATATACAAATGGATCCTAAAACCCATGTAGACATGGCATCGACTTAGCCTCGCAAATGTAGAAATACTTTAACGTTTTCAAAATAAAGTTTTAAAAATCTTGAGCTGTGCACCTTGGTTTACAAAGTCCACTGAAGTGATACCAAACGTCAAAGAGGGTGTGGAAAATCCTGTTAAGCTTACAACCAAAGACTAGACCTTCATGCAATCTATTTGCTGCATCCCTTCTAAATTCTAAGAATTCTGCATTTAGGCTCAGGAGAAAGCGAATAGCATCAATCTGAAAACTTATTGTAAAAGAATCGAGGTGACAAATCATGGGATATGCTATGCTGAGCTGGAACTGTCATTATTACAAATTCAATTTAATCTGATAATGGGTGATGGCTGATCGCAGATAGATTAAAAAGAGGAAAAATCACTTAAATCATTAATTAATTTTTCGATATATGCATATCCGAAAAATCAAATTTGTGAGATCTCCTGATCCATTATCTGTACGTTAAATCGTTTGTACCACATTGAAATCAAATAAATGATGATTAAGATTCTGATGAAATGTGACACGTAGCCCCTTCTGGCCGAAACTAAGTGTTCCTGTTATAGCCTTGATTATTGCAGTATACTGAAAATATCTTGATACAATAAATAATAGAAATGTGTGTTTTCCTTTTTTCAAAGGGTTATTAAGTGTACCTACAGCGTTTTTTATGACGCTATATATTTATATACAAATTTATCAATGCAAGATATTGTTTTCTTGCTATTTTACATATTTTTTCTAATTACCGTTAGATTAAGTATTAGCCTTATCTAATTACCGTGACCATAAAATTTTTGGGTCTCATTTACGCGAAAACCGCTTTGAATAATTTGACGCCTTAACGATTGTTAAATTCGTACTTTTCATGTGTTTCATATTTAAATGCGTTTAAGTCAATTAAGCCAAATTTCAAAAATGATATGGTAATTAGGCTGAGAACGCCTAATCGTGAGAATGACCGTTATGCGCTACACAGAACGGTGTTAACACTTTTTATTGTCTGTTATACAACTGTTATAAAACAGACCCATACAGTTACTGGGCTATGGCCCTTAATAAAAACTGTGCAAGCGCACACGGAATCACTATGCCGGTCGATTTATGGCTTTTCTTGTAATATACACCTTCATACGTAATAAATCGTCTGTAAATTATCTTTTTGTAATAAAAGTTGAAATATTTGCAGATAATATAAATCTTAAGGTTCTTGTGAAAGTTTTTACGTGATTGTTATGATTTATTAGAACTTTGAAGACTTAATCCCAACTAATATTATAAATGCGAAAGTAACTCTGTCTGTCTGTCTGTCTGTCTGTCTGTTACGCTTTCCCGCTTAAACCTCGCAACCGATTTTGATGAAATTTGGCATAGAGATAGTTTGAGTCCCGGGAAAGAACATAGGATAGTTTTTATCCCGGTTTTTGAAACAGGGACGCGCGCGATAAAGTTTTTCTGTGACAGACAAAATTCCACGCGGGCGAAGCCGCGGGCGGAAAGCTAGTGTTATACATAAATTGAATTTGATAGTGAAAATGATGGTAAACGGTTACTGGTTTAAGTTAAAAAAAAAACCTATCTCAGACTCTACCTACATTTGTTTGGCTCTGATCTATACAAGAATTCTAGTTTTAGTAGAAAATGGTTTACTATGCCTATTCCATAGAGAAAATATGTAGTTTGTTACATTTATCCATAAACCATAATATCTTTTAATCTCTTCTATATAGCTATACATTAAACGTTACTTGTAAAGCTTGGGCGGTGTTAATAGTTCCTTTGGTAACGGAATGCGGATATAGCGTAGGTTGAGAGAAAGAACACCGTTCAACCTTCATTTGGCACTACAATTTATCAGAATCTATTGAGATTCGTATCAGTACTAAAGTATTGTGATGATTAATGATGGCAGTAGAAGTCTGTTCTTCTGAAAGAAGGGTATAATTAGAGGCATTTGTCTGTGCCCTATGGCTCTCCTTCCGCATAGTCTTAGAATTACTGTTTTCCCATCTAAATAAATAAATTTTCTCTGAAACTGTACATAAAAATATGTTATGTTTCACATAATACTCGTAAGTACTCTGAAAACTAATAATAGTCACAAATGCGTCTATTTACAAATCTAACTACTTAAACTCTGTATACAATTTTGAGAGAGATACTTTTGCGAACATAATGGCTATTTGTTGAAGTTGCATCGATGTTGTGGTGCAATGAATGAACCTCTATGTTAGTTCAGTTGTTCACAATGTATGATTAATCGAAGCCACATGTAACTGTGTATGAACACAGTTATATGTGGCAAGCAATAAATGTAGAGTTAAATTTTTATTCACTTTTCTTATAATTTAATGTAATTAATATAGCGCGGGATTCAAGCCATAAAGGCGTATAGCAGTACCCCTAGGATGTCATATCATGTCTATAAATTGCGCGTCGAAAAAATTCTGACATTTTAAGGTTCTTCTAGTGAATTGAAACGAATTACCAAAAAAACAAAAAAGTGAATTTTCATGAATGGCAATAAATATCTTACAATAAAACGTTAATGCGGAACGTCTTGCAATCAATTAGCGAAGGGCTTTCAAGGTGATTAAGCACCTTAATTGAGTATGGCCATAGACAAAAAACAACACAATGTCGCAAGTCTAGTCGTGTGCATCGTAAAATAAATAATTGGGTCAGTTCTGTGATGAAAAGGAACCTCACAATGGGTGGAGATTATCAGACCATCGATTAGTGATGTGCTTACGGTGCACTAGTTATTGACGTAGTCGATATTTGAGGCTTCCGGCGACTGGGACCGCAATTAACTAGGACCGCAGTCCCAGTCGCCGGATCCATAAAAAAAAATAATTTTCGTCCGGCGACTGGGACCACTCATAGATAACTTAAAAGAAAATATTCGTTCGTTCGTTTCAGCCAAATGACGTCCACTGCTGGACAAAGGCCTCCCCCAAGGTTTTCCACAATGAACGGTCCTGCGCTGCCCGCATCCAGGCTCTAAAAGAAAATATTATTCAATCCAAAATTGGTACAGTACTAAAATCCATGAGTGGTCCCAGTCGCCGGAAGAAAATTATTTAATTTTTACGCATCCGGCGACTGGGACCGCGGTCCCAGTTAATTGCGGTCCCAGTTGACGGAATCCTCGATATTTGGTCTTAGTCTCCACGACTTCATTTGTGTTGGGCTTACACTGCAGGGTGTAACAACCCATGTTGTTAAATTTGATGAGCTAGATGCATCATGCACGAAAGGCTTTTTCATCTAATTTATTGTTAAAACTACTCTACTCTGTTGCAATACTTTCTAGTAAATAAGAATCACCTTCTGTGTGTAATTTATACCATTAAATAGCTATTTAATTCTCAATAAAAAATATTAAATAGAGCTCAATAAAGACCTGTTCAAAATGAAATAAGATTTTGCTTCCAATCTTCAATTAGGTTAAAAATACAGATGATAGTCAATCAATGTTATCATTCATTAAACAAGCTCTATGTAATTGCGAATTTAAAAAATCATCGATGAGGTCTTTCTAGAATACTACACAACACTAACTATAAATTCTTTGTACGAAATCATCAAGCAATCGGAAGGTGGCAAAAACTCGAGTCAGCGCCGTGAAGGCGACGCGTTTTTTGTGCGTTTATTATATCTTTGTCAAGATGTTGCTTGTGCCGATAATTAGTTAATTTTTTACTTATTTCTTTAAAGGTTTAGCCTTTTGAAAATACAAATCCGGTTGGTTTCCTTATTAATAAAATGGCAATGTTTTAGACAACTAATTCACGATAAACTTATTGCCTCAGTGGTCTTGCGGTTAAAGAGTTATTATTCGTTTTTGTAAAAAGTAGTTCATTCAGTTTTTGGTGGATCAAAAGTTGCGTACTTATTGTAAATTCCGAATCAACAATCGATTAGTTTTGCGATAAAAAACACAAAGTAGGCTATACACTATTGGCAAACTGAAGCATAATGAAACGGATAGGCACAACTTTTGTTAAAGCTAAAACTAAATTGCGTTGTAAAGATGCCGTTGTTTCCGAACGTTTTGGTGTTCTAGGTGATGCATACATAATTGCAACTAAATCAAAAGAAAAGACGGCCATCGATTCTGACATTTCCAGAGTGGGTCACGACCAAATGCCCCAAATGCCCCACTGGTAATCCTTCGGCCTATGTGTCATACATGGTACATTATTCTCCAATATCGCTCTCAATTAGTCGGCACGAGCCCGTTACGATCCTGATGCGTTCGAGCGCAGTGGGTCAGGGTGTGGACCGGTCTGAGACTTCTAGTGATGGGAAAGAGTTGAATCTTTTAAGTCAGTGTTTTTAACCTTTTTCATGACACGACCCCTCTAGCGTGAAAAAATTTTTGGTGACCCCCCGACCGTTCGTTCGATTCTTTTTTTCATGCATTTCCTACAAAAATGTTTGTAGGGACCGAATACTCCAATCCAACATTTGCATAATTAGATTTCGGATAAATCTGTCTTTATAAGATTTTTTTAACCGAGGTAGTTTTTACGACCTCTCGCAACCTCTCGCGACCGGTATAGAGGTTTCGTGACCCCCCAGGGGGTCGTGACCTACAGGTTGAAAACACTTTTATAAGTCTTACTAGCTGACCCGGCGAACTTCGTACCGCCTTAGCGTAGAGATTTTCTTTATATTTTTTTCCGTAAAAACCTTGTACAGAGTATTAGAAAACTACAAAAAAAAATCAGCCAAATCGGTCAAGCCGTTTTCATGTTATGTCGTGACAACGGAAAACGGGTTTCATTTTTATATATATAGATAGATAGATAAAGCTGGTCTTAAAGACTGGAATCATTTTATGGCTCTTTCGCTTGACTGGCGACTGCTCTTCCATCTGAGATACTTATGCCCGTTTTTACTATCAATCCCTAATTTTTAAGTGACCCCTTTGAAAACAAAATTCCTGTTATGTGTTACCATAGGGGTCACTTAAAAGTTAGGGATTAATGGTGAAAACGGGCATTAGATACCGGATGAACCAGTCGAAATTTTCAAGTGTAATACGCTGTTACGGCCAGCGTTCCCGCCTTAGGCAGTTCGAATTTTTCTTTTATAATTTAGTTTGAAAAATGACTCTTAACGCTAAGAAATAATAATAAATAATTAATAATAAATTTAATAACTATTTTATAAGACTTTTGTTGTACTGGAGTTTACAAGACTGTATCAAGAATAAGTTCGCGAATCTTTTTACGAAAGAAAACTACTCAAATTATGAAATTACTTCCTGAAAAAGTAGTCAAGATGTAATTATAATTAAAGTGAATATGTAATTCATATGAAATAAATAATGATTAAAGCTAGCTTTGATTAGTTAGGCCAGGTAATTGCTTTAATTGTGGCAATAATTTATAATTATTTTTTAATACAATAAGGAAATAATTTACAATTAATAATTGAAAGTTTTTAAAACATATCACTTGGAATATGAATAAACCCAATAGCTATTATTCAAAATAATATTTTTTATGGGCTCTGAATCATTTCACCCAAAGACTTGACCAAAAGACGTGGCAACCTAATTAAGGCAGCACTTAGATTAAGTTTAAATACTTTGTAAATATTGATTGTCTTCTAGTGTATGTCTTGTTGGTTGTCCTATTAAATAAATAAATAAATAAAGATTTGAGCTCTCGTTTATGAATCGAGAATTGAGTTAATAGTCTTTTGGAGTAGGACGTAGGAGACTCAAGTCTTTTCCCATCACTAGTCAGCCCACGCCAACATCGCCGGTCGGTTTACTAGTTTAGTGAGTTGTCGATGCGTCAACTCGACCCTTTTTGTCATACGTAATCTATATCGATACTTTAATCGAGAAAAATAATCAATTATCGATTCAATCTTTGAAAATGATTGACTAATGACTGTTTGGTTTCTGATTGATTTAATTTGCTCTCATCATAGCCACCGATGTCATATTCTTTTTTATAATGGATGGCTGGGCTTGCCTTTCAATATATCTCGTATTGTAGAGTCTTTTTACCGCCTCTAAATTGTTCTTTTATCTTTCCGTAATTTTTGTAAGCTAAATATTTTTCATACGTGCTGCCTACTTAAGGCAATGATTCCACATCTTTGTCATAAAAACTTCGACTTTTCCTTATTATTACTTAAATGTAACCTTATCCAAATTTAACAAGGTCTTACAAGTGGTCTTCGGTTCGGAATGATGTAATTTATTTGCGATTTGGACAAAAAGAAAACCCGAGAAAATGTAAATATAACGAGCCTGTTTGGGTGACCTGCCCTACAAACCACATCCGCCGACAGCTTTTTGGCTGGCTAACGATTAAGGAATATGTGAATTATTATGCTGAAGGTACAAAACTTAGCAAAAACGTTAATAGTAAGTCAAACCAAGCTTTCGAGTTTCGAGAGCGTTCGAGAAACTATAAAAAAAATTATGTATTCCCCGATTGATTTTCCCAACACTAAACTATCGAGAAGTTGTTTGCAAGGATTTTACAATGGTTGTTTATTTGTTTCTCCCATATTATGAAGACTTAACTATCGTAATAAAGGTGCTCCCTCACCAAGAGCATTCGCGTGTAACGTAACGTTGAGATTCGAGCGTTACATCTTATATTTATTTCCTAAAAATGTATGAAACGTGGTCTACACTCTACAGTTGTTTGAAGAAGCCTCTCATCACAAAGTAAACACAATGAACTGCTTAATTGATTCTCATCAGATCAATCAGTAATTAGCCTTCATAATTATGCTAATCACTGCATTGTATGCTCATAACAAATCGATCAGCTCTAAACACACGTTACAGGTGTCAACGTGGATTTAAAACGCGCAAAAAGGAACTTCTTGTTACGAATGATTAATTTCTCAGCAACAATTATACCATTTATACCATTCTTCCCATCTTGGACATATATCCAGATGTCACGCCATTTGAAATTAAATTTTAAATCCTTCAATTTAAAATTCAGAATGGAATGCATGTGGGATTTATCATAAGATGTTATGATAGTACAGTCATCAATAGAGACAATACATTTTTGCTGCAAAATAGCGTTTAATGCAACTGCAATAGATGCTACGGTATTTAGCTACACTACTTACTACTACGTGACGTCGTACAGCATCATGCTAGAAGCAAAAACGTGTCATTCCCAGTGCTATTGTGAGCCGTATCAAGGCGGTTAGGCCAATTGCGCGGGCGCACTTAAGACCTACAAGTGACCATTGGTTACCATCAGTTATTTTTAGATGTTTCGGTGTAAGTGAGGTTGAGAGGATAATATCCTGACTACAATTCGGAGGATACGTTGAATAGAACGTTAGTAATTAATCAGAATGTAGAGACGATACAATATCGAGGTATGCACAAGCTACGGCATCTTGTCATTGTAGTACGAGTAAATGTTATTAATGAACAAAAATATTTCTGAAGAGATTTATAGCTTGGGTAAGCTCATCTTCTACTCAAGAACGAATTTAATGTGAAAAGTTAATGTGAAATACCTAAGTACTTAGAGTAGGCGCACACCGTTGATTTTTCGTCGGCCGATAGTTTAGTCGGGCAGTTGATCAGTATGGGCATGTATGGGAGTGCGCACACTACGCCGATTCGATTTGGCCGATTCTTCATACAATTTAAAATCGGGCACAACTATCGGCCAACTAAAAATCAACGGTGTGCGCCTACTCTTAGACTGATTTGCAGTCGACTTAAAAACTGACAGATACAAGTATGCTGGGTTAAGGCTGAGTTGTACCATCTTGCTTTAGCCGTAACTATAACAATAACCGATGTTAGACAGACTTTTGACGTTTGTCAAAGTTAAAGTAACATGGTGCAACCCAGCCTAAGAGTATTGGGAATAATCACCCCGTAGAAAATGTGATGAATGTTTACAAGATGTTTAAAAGGAAATCACTACGAGAGGAGTGAAATTGCTAAAACGTTAAGTCCATTTCCATCGCACTAAACCAATTTGGTCCCACCACAAGCATCAAGATACAATTTACTTAACGACTTTTCTTAGAAAATGCCGCCGACACGCGTCGAAATAAGTGTGCAGTGAAAATGTCATTATCTCCACGATACAGTGATATTCCTAACGTTTCTGTTTTCTCTTTCAATGAGAAAGAGCTGAGGTCAGCCATTTGCAAATGTCAATCGTTGTATTCGAAATTCAAAAGCGTTCAAAGTACTGAACAACTGAAAGAGGTCTAGAGTCACGTTATACTCGTGCTCGTATTAAAGAGGAAACCATATTTTCTAAGTACCTATTTATAATGTTACTATGTACTTTCATTTTGTACATGCTTGCTTAGT
This sequence comes from Ostrinia nubilalis, assembly GCF_963855985.1. Classification (NCBI taxonomy): domain Eukaryota; kingdom Metazoa; phylum Arthropoda; class Insecta; order Lepidoptera; family Crambidae; genus Ostrinia; species Ostrinia nubilalis. Next base: position 14,040,403 of record NC_087103.1, read on the forward strand.
TACATAAGTGATTTATACATCTAGCGAGTTTCTTCCACCGCTTCTTCTCAGGACCAACCCCCAGCCGGGTTAGTCCCAACGGCCCCGGTGGATCTGCCCCGTCAACGGGGAGGATGGGAAAAAGTGTTTCAACGACCCCGGTAGTCATAGTCTTAGCGTTCAACGGGGTGGATGGAACACATCAAGTGTCAACCACCCCGGTATATCGCTTAACGGGGCGGATGGATCAAATCAAGTTTCAACCACCCCGGTATTTCACTAAACGTGACGGATGACACAGATCTAAAAGGTTCCACCTCGGTATACCGAAAATAAAACCTGTTAATAAAATAAAAAATAATAATATGTAAATAATAATCAGTTTTATTTAACAGTCACTGTTTAAAAAATCTTCAGCATAAAAGTAAGTTTAATTGTCACAAAATATTATGGTCATAAACCTATAGATTATTTTTAGAATAACAGATGCGCAATTGCATTAATCAGTCAATATTAATAACACTCTAATAGTCTAATGTGATAAAAAGTAACTCTGAAACTCCTCACTAACAAATAATAACAAGGAAATCTAAAATTTTTACAAAATATAATTATTATTTAAGAATCACAGATACGTAGTTACATTAATCAGCTTTGTAGAAGACAGGACGCGGGGTTGATTAACGTCGAAGGGCAGGTCAGCAAATGAAACACAGGGCTCGATCCAAACGTGACAGTAATAGCGTGTTCAAACGGCGACTGAGGCATGAGCTCACACAATCAAAGCAACGGACAATTGTCATCTTTGTCTCGCTCACGCCCCAGTCCATCTTACTCTAATAACAATAGACAATGGTTACTTTGTTTAGAAATTCTACTACAGAGGTTCTACCGTTAACATTCCAGCTTGTGTTGATTAACAATAGTACTTAAACTACTAATTAAATAAATCATTAATAACGAAAAAAAGTATTCTAAAATTGACATAAAAAAAAATATCACGGTAGCAAATTATGATTATTAGTTTTAGAATCACAGATGCGCAATTACATTAATCATTCAATAAACACTTTAATGTTATTAAAGTTAACTCTTAAACTACTACTAACAAATAATAACAACAAAAAAATCTAAAATTATTACAGAATATTATAATTATTACTTTAGAATCACAGAGACGTAGTTACCTACATTAATCAGTTGTTGATTAACACTAGCGCTTAAACTATTATCTAATTAAATAAATCATTAACAACAAAAGAATAATTTGTAAAATTGACAAAATATAATTGTAAAAAAATATGGTGAAATAATAATCAAATCTCTTAAACTACTACCAGGCCTGTTCATCTCCGCGAGTTTACATCGAAAACAAAACACGCACGATGGCCCACCTACAGGATACTATTCGACAAGGCCTCACATACGAGCGAACATTGACTCACGCACGCGTATTCTTGTGTATGATGGAAGAAAATAAAATGGTGTACTAAATACTGTGCAGTATTTAACTGCCTAAATAATAATAAAAACACAGAATGTACTTTTTTAAGTTGCCTCACTCAAGACACTAAGAGGTAAATAAGTAGTTAATATTATTCATGATAATTCATGCTAAATCATGTATTTCCTCCGCCATTTTCCGCAGTTTGGCACCTCACGTCACATCATTTTACCGAAGTCAGCCCTATAGCTTCGGCGCAGTGCCGATCACTGACGTTTGTCAACAAAATGGTGCTTGACTCTTGAGACAGGCTAAATTACACCATATTGTTAATGGCATTGAGCATACATTTTTTTAATTACCTTCGCGAAGTAAAACTTCTGTACGTAGTACTTATTATTATTCTGTGCTACTACTAACAAATAATTTTGTTGTTATTATTTGTTAGTAGTAGTTTAAGAGTTACCTTTAATAACATTAAAGTGTTTATTGAATGATTAATGTAATTGCGCATCTCGGCCGTTTGGTGTAGTGGTTCAGAACGGACTACTATGCCGAGAGGTTCCGGGTTCGATTCCCGGCCGGGCAGAAATTGAAATGATGAATTTTAATTTCTGTGACGGGTCTGGGTGTTTTCTACGTATAATATGTATGTATTTACAAAAAAAAGTATATAAGTATGTTTATCCCGTCGTCTAGTACCCATAGTACAAGCTTTGCTTAGTTTGGGACTAGAGGCGCAGTGTAAAATGTCCAAAGATATTTATTATATTTATTATTATTATTATCTGTGATTCTAAAACTAATAATCATAATTTGCTACCGTGATATTTTTTTTTATGTCAATTTTAGAATACTTTTTTTCGTTATTAATGATTTATTTAATTAGTAGTTTAAGTACTATTGTTAATCAACACCTGATTAATGTAACTACGTATCTGTGATTCTTAAATAATAATTATATTTTGTAAAAATTTTAGATTTCCTTGTTATTATTTGTTAGTGAGGAGTTTCAGAGTTACTTTTTATCACATTAGACTATTAGAGTGTTATTAATATTGACTGATTAATGCAATTGCGCATCTGTTATTCTAAAAGTAATCTATAGGTTTATGACCATAATATTTTGTGACAATTAAACTTACTTTTATGCTGAAGATTTTTTAAACAGTGACTGTTAAATAAAACTGATTATTATTTACATATTATTATTTTTTATTTTATTAACAGGTTTTATTTTCGGTATACCGAGGTGGAACCTTTTAGATCTGTGTCATCCGTCACGTTTAGTGAAATACCGGGGTGGTTGAAACTTGATTTGATCCATCCGCCCCGTTAAGCGATATACCGGGGTGGTTGACACTTGATGTGTTCCATCCACCCCGTTGAACGCTAAGACTATGACTACCGGGGTCGTTGAAACACTTTTTCCCATCCTCCCCGTTGACGGGGCAGATCCACCGGGGCCGTTGGGACTAACCCGACCAGCCTATATGTTGTCCCGAAGTGGTGGTAGGGCAAGCTATATTGGGACGTCTCTAAGTGCCTTGAAAACGACCTAAATACTAATAAAAAATATTTTGTATTTATTTACCAAAAGAGAAGTGATGAAGAGAGGGCTATTGCCGGATTCTTTAGATTGCATTATTCAATCATTGCCACTGACCTTCGGCTGGTACGTGATCAATTAACTTGCAATGTGACAGAATGGTCTCAATACGATTTCATAGCAACGATTCCTCTTTGCTGCCTCCAGTCCTATGACATGTTCAAAACATTAAAAAAACTTATAAAACTCATGTATTTTTTGCAATTAGGCTTTTAAAAGTACTTTACACGTCCCAGTGTTACTTTAACTCTGCCACTGCTCCGGGACAATAAATGCTGAAAGATGCAGCATTTTCTTACCACGGTATTTTAAGACTGAATTGCACCATCCTACTTTAACCGTAACTATACCCATAACCGGTGTTTTTTGTATGGAGTTTGACAGTCTTTTGATGTTTGTTTAAAGTAACCCAGATTAATTCAATCGTTCAATCTTGCCTTAATCTAATTTAATAATGCCCGTTTTCACCATCAGTCCCTAATATTTAAGTGACCTCTTTGAAAACAAAATTCCTGTTATGTGTTACTGTAGGGGTCACTTAAAAATTAGGGATTGATGGTGAAAACGGGCATAAATCTTTTTCTAAAATCCTCCAGTGAATCGGATTACAGTGAGTATTAAATACTATGGACTAAAGACCAAGTTTGAAACAATAATGTTACGAGCTATTATAATGTCATAAAGGTCTCAGCATCGGGCCATTGTTGTTTTAAATATATCATTTGCGGTAACCTTGCACTCTCCACACTCCCATTGGCTGAGGCAACTTGCCACTTCAAACCGTGCTCGGTAGAACCTTAAGTCTGGCAGCTTTTATTGTTTGTTGTTGTTAAGTAAGTTTTCATTGCAGGTTCTATCAGCAAAAATAAATACTCGTACCGAACAAGAGAGAAGTAGAGTAGGTACCAAACTGCACGAGCAGTTTTTAAGAAAAAGTCTAAAAGGAACCCCCATGCAAAATTGGAGACTTCTAGCAATTGTACCTGTACCTCTATTACGAAAAACTTTCGAGTTCGTTTCGTTTGCGTATTCAAAGTGCCATCGAAAAATTTTGTATGAAAAATTAAACAGCGCCCCCTATATTATAGCCGCCCTAGGGGGCGCTGTTTAATTTTTCATACAAAATTTTTCGATGGCACTTTGAATACGCAAACGAAACGAACTCGAAAGTTTTTCGTAATAGAGGTACTGGTCTCTGAGATTTCGCGAGTGAGTGAATCAGTCAATCAGTGACCTTTCCCTTTTATAGATAAATGTAGATAATAGAACCAGAAAATATGGTTCACGCTTTTAAAGCGTAGTTTTCCGTTTTGGGAAAAGAATGACATTTAATATAGCCTAGGATGAATCAATAATTTATAACACTACTTTTATTTCTTTTCTTACACGATTCGTAAAATGGATCTGCGAGTGTCGCATTTCTTGCAATTGCACGAAAATCGTTTCATTTACTCTGCCGACATCTTTATTTGTACAAATTCAGTTATTATTTTAGCACTAAACGCAACAAAGCGAGCAATAAAAATATCTGCTGTAACAAATGCCGGCGCGCACGCGTCTTGAAGTCTCAAATACTAGAGAGAGAAAGCCATATGGTATAAATATGCATAACTCTGGCGATGATTTCTCTGGCAGCACGCTACGCGCGCGCGCAGTTTTCTGTGAAGAAAACTCTTGACCGAATTGAGTAACCGATCGTAAGACTGATCGGGAGCACTTGTATTACGTTCAGTAATGGCAATATACCGGTTCTATTTGGTCAACTCCATTCCCTTTAGGGTGGAACAGCTTTTTGTAAGATGAAAGGTACACTGCCCTATATTAATTAGTCGATCAGCTGGTCTCTATCTAGACGATAGGTGTTTGTATTTTACCAGTAGATTCGAGATATCTACCATCGCTGCTCTTATGTATGACTTTAACTCTAGTGAATCCTGGATCTTGACCATCAATCCAGGAGCTTGACCATCGATAAAGCCCAGGCAGGTTATGTCTGTTCTGGTGCAAAGTTGAACTGTCATTAGGCCCACAGTAAAAATTAATCAGAAAGAAGTGGCAAATAGAAGTAATATAGGAGTCAAGGATCAACTTCTCTTCAATGTAAAGTGAATGACAAAATTATAAACAAAGTTATAAATAAACTTTAAGAAACTGATAAACCACGAACAGTATACGTTTACTTCGGATGGGTATAGGTAAGTAACTCGTTGTGAGTGAAATACTATTGGCAAAAACACGGATAATTTTCCTTGTAGCAACAAGAGTGATAATAAAGTCTTTAAGGCACGTTTTTATAGCGTTCTGCAACAATCTTTGTGAGTCTCAAACTTCAATAGCGTCTGAAATGGCTCAATAGCCTATAATTAGCTAAAATATACCTTCATCTTTGCAAACGTTGGCCCCAACAAATGGTTGGCCTTGGTGCACCAGACCACTAGGCCAAATCATTTGCCACTTAGATTTCTGCAAAAAGTCATCTCAAGTTAGGAAATAAAGTTCAACAAACCGTTGCGGTCGTGCTTGACCGCAGTTGTTTTGTGTGATATTCATTTTGACGGTATAGTGCAATTTCTGACGCGGTCCCGGGTTTGGTTCCTGGTCAGGTCGAAACATTTCTTTGATGGACGCTAATCCGGGTGGAAATTTCGAAAAAAAAAAAAACATTGCTTATTTTGAAACATGACGATAAATGTTGCCATCAATAAAATTTTGGTGTAGGTTTGGTACCGTATCTAGGAAGCAGCGGAATACAAAAGAGATTTAACTTGAACACGTGCGTGACCTCTATGTCGGATGAAGGCTTAACTCGAAGACTTTTATGAGTACACCCACAGTGTCTCATACTTCCTTTCTCCATGGAATGTATGTATAAGTCATAATGTAGAATTGTAGACATTATAATTATAGATTTAACCATGGAGACTCTTATATACTTGCGAAAGTTATCGACATTCTTAAAATTATGTCACGTTCCACGCTCTATTGTATCACCAGATAGGCGCCACGTCTCTGTCGACAGGTCGCTTCAGAAATAATGTTCCCACTACTCATACTATTTATAATAAAACAGGCAGATAGTGGTAGTAACTGAGAGCGACATTTCTCAGAGCTTATATGATTATACCAAGTCTTCATTTCGAAGCGATAGGGAAAAAGGTTCAAAGTCAAGCAAAAGGTTCTTCAAACTTATTTTCATATTTTTAAAATTATGATATTAATAACGTAAATCAATTCATTTTATATTTTGATGTAGAGTAAATTTTATCTTGATTCTTTATCCTTTATTAAAGAATAAAAAATGCATGTTAATTTTAAACTGCCGAAGCAAGTTTAAAATTAACATGCATTTTTTATTCTTTTGATATTATGAAGATTAATTCCTGGAATTCATACAAAATAATATCTTGGTCGATGTTTTGCAAAACTATTTGCGATTCGTTGGTCGTCTTTAAAAACAAAACAATTGGTTTTTACCATTGCGTACGCGTTGGAGCAAAAACTTGTAGTATCTTTCCGTTGAAGCGATCGCGTTGTTTTTATCACGTTTTACTGAGATAATAATTATTTATTATGCATTGATATGCACAAAGAAGATTCTTGTTCTACTTAATTTACAAGTAGGTACATGCAGTCTCTACTTTTGCAAAACCTACTAATAAACACCAAAAATATATTTTATGTATTGTCACACATGTTCTGATAAATAAAAATATCTTTATCTTTATCTTTGCAATTTTTTAAGATGGTAAAAAATCTATTTATAAAACAAGGAAACTTATTGACCTCAACATTATTTTAATTAGCAATCAAATATTGTTAATTTGTAAATAAAGACCCGGGAAAACAGCTTACAGACGAAAGAAAACGAAAACGAAGCCGAGGGCAGAAAAAGAACTATCAGTGGGCTGAGTGTGAGTTTACTAGTGAGATGTAAGGTCACGATCACGGATGATTATGAAAAATGTATGAAAATTTTAGTTTTTGAACGTTTCCCGCTAGGGGCGCTGTTCAATCCGTCATACATTTAAAAATGACATTTTTTGACGCGCTCACTAATGTGCGCGTTTGATGTAAACTCACACTAGGCCCTCAGAATTTTATACAAAATTTAACTGCCTCCCTAACATTATGTATTTTATTTAAAATGGGCAAATGCCCATTTTACCATTTTCAGATAGAAATAACTTGGTATTTTTGTTCGTGTATAATTTTGGCATAGATAAATAACTAAGATTTATGTAAAGATTTGAATAGCGACACAAATGTCGAGTCGTCGGTAAAGGTGAACGTTCAAGAGGCGTGGAGCGGATGGCCCTGGGTTCAATTCCGGGTGCCAAGCGCGATCTCTCTAGTTTATTCTAAGCATAACACTTTAGTTTTAGTTATAGCCTGGAAGATAAATCTTTATAATGTGCATCTTCATTATGTATATTATACATTTGTACACTGGTATACCTATTATGCAACGATATAAAGCTTATTAAAATGTTATCTATATTTATTTTAAATTAAATGCAGGAAGGTAATAGAATAGAATATAACATAATATAACATGTTTAAGATAAATTATACACTTATGTCCACAATTCCTGATGTTTCAGAATTTGCCAGACCGCTGTAGTTTGAAATTCATTGTAATATTATAATTGAGAAAAAAGCTGTCTACCTGTTAGGTTTCGATGCTTAAGCAACAGAACTAACTTTCTGATTTATTAGACCAACATTTACCTTTAAGATATAATCCTCAAGTACTCTAATGCATACATTATCAATTATACTTAAATCAGTATACTGAATGCAATGGGAAGACATAATCACCACCACATAATCCGGTTTAAACTATTGCCTGATTCCGTAACTCCTAGATGCAAGCCTCGGTTCCTTTAACTAAAGTTCAGTTAATACACGACAGCTGTCTTATAGCTCTTATTTAGATAGCAATAAGGACGTCCGTAGGTTCCTAATTGCCGGGCGTTGCTCAAGCGGCGAGAACACGTTACGTTGGCTCTATGCTCTCCTGGTACTGTGGATTAGAATGCGTCTAGTCGTAGAACCCAGTTTTTTCTAGGTTTTGTCTATTTCAATGAGGGCTATCGTTTTTATACTTAACAGTTGGCACCCCTGGCGATTGACAGGACCTTACTCTACAGTGGCGCCATCTTGATGAGTGCAAATGCTATAGTCCTCCTACCACTTTCGCGCTCACCAGTTGGTGCCACTGTCTTCGCTACTAGCAAGTGACAGGACCTTACTCTACAGTGGCGCTAACTGGTGAGCGCTAAAACGATAGCCCTCATTACATTAACATACAATTAAAATGCGCCACAATATTCTACATTAATGCAATATATTAATCAACTTTTTTCAGTCTTGTAAATACATAACTCAGCAGTAATTTGAAGAGCTTTATGTACATTACTTTTTGATACAAAAACCACAGAAAAAACATTACATGGCGTTAAAGTCCATTCGGACAAGGTCAATCATTTCGCAAAAAGTAAAGCACATTAGACTAGACAAACATAACATCGTTAACGATTGTATCGTGATCGCTTCTCTGACACATCCCGAGTTACGCAAAAACTATGTTAAGTGACTTAACTAAATCGAAATCTGTATCGAATTGCGTTGCCTAGAGGCATAGTTTTTATTTTATTAGTTGTAGCTATAGGATGCTATAGGTCTAGTAACGCTTTACTGAGTCAATGCCTGAGGAATGGGAGCGGCACGGGAGGGTGTTTTTGAGACGTCAAACGTCATCGAGAATGCAGATCAGCTTCAGATTTGTATGCTTCACGTCATACGTATTATTGGCAGGTAGTTGCTGTAAGAATAGTATATAAGTCAATGTCCAGTCAATTAGTTACATTCCGTAGATTCTAAGACATATTAGTTCGCAAGACTGTCAATAGATGGCGTTGTGCTGACTTACATCGCGGTGTCGAAGTTTTAGGCGACCCATATATAAAGGTTTTGAACCACCGTTCACATTAACCATCCTACTTGTTACTAACCGATTGTGGTGACGTAATAAACCCGTCGTGTACTGAGTTTGGCTTTTATTTCTAAGCTAGTACACCCTCGATTCGACTTTGACCCAAGGGGGTTAAACAGTTGCTAATTGCTCATAAGATAGGCCCCCTTAATTGATATTTATTGTCCGTGGTGCATAATCTTTTCTTAAAGTTTTTAAACCTTTGTTTGTCACCTGTCATCCGCTTTGCAATGGAGGGAAGTCGAACCTTAATTTCGAACTCCTATGTTCTTCTGTAGTTCTGATTAATTTCATTGCGGGTCCAATGACAGTTTAACTTTTCCAGGGACAAACTTGACCTTCATTGGTAGGGTTATTAGCGGTCAAGCTGTAGATCCTGGCTACACAGGAGTTGCAGTGGTGGGAACAAGAGGTGGGAATAGTCCCGTTTTTTTCTCGTCATAATGTCAATGTCATACCTCTCTTGCCGCTTCATGCCTCAGGCACTGAGATATGCGTTTGACCTGTAGACAGAATATAGATACTTACTAGTACGAGTAGTACTACGGAATTTCGCCCACCATTCGTTGATACAAACTAACACCCACTAGTTTATTCACCCTAGTATTTAGGCTGGGCCAGCTGGGCTTTGATTGGTATCATTATAATTTGTGTCTGTTCTTTATGGATATATTGGTGGGAAGTGTTTTGCATAAATAATAACTTAAAAGATTGTTTATTTATTTAAAAAAGGACGATATTTTATTTTACGAAATTAAAATTCCTTGGTCAATCGGCCCACTAGATCGCTAAGAAAAACGGTCGCGGTCGGTTAGAATATCTTCTATATTTTCAAAAGTGTCTTACCTAGCTTTATAACACGAAACATACAGGAAAAACTGTGCATTTTTTACATTTATAAAAAATGAAAATCTTGAATTAGTTTAGTCTTTATTTCATAGAAGATTTTCTTACCGACCCTTTTTCTTTGCGGTCCAGTGAATTTTCATTAATTTAACCGGGTAATATGTACCTTCCATCTAATCTATTTTGTAGTAAAGCTTCAAAGAGCACGTATCGTACATGTAGATCGCTGGAATGTGGACTGGTGCGCTATTAAATAATAAAACTAATAGTTTCAAAGCTTTTAAACATGGTTTTACGATTTGATTGCTACCAGTTTTATGGAAGGCTGGTGTCTATGCTCTGTATCAGTGGTTGGCAACTCTTTGACATAGACAAAATAAAATATTTTGAGTTAACTCTCCTAATACTAAGGCTGAATAGCATCATCTTACTTTAACTGTAACAAACGTCAAACATCTGTCAAACTCCATTACAAAAAGCACCGGTTATTGTTATTGTTACGGTTAATAAGGTGGTGCAACTCATCCTGAGATAATGTCCTGTTATCAGCTAAGACTAAAGTAGCAGCCATCAGTTTCATGAAACTGCTAGAACCGCTGGGCTTATGTCGCGCCTATTATAAGTTGTAACTTTGGCAGCAATTTAAGTAAGTGAGGCATTTGGGTGCCTCACTTACTTAAAATGCTTTGTTGCTTAAAAATTGCACATAGCGTAAATATTAATTTAGACTAACAAAAGAGCCGCGAGAGTTGCCGACTGCTGGTCTATACCGCAAAGGGTTCGATGAATGGGAAATAAGGGTCAATTTACATAACCTTCTAATTACTCGAACCATTTTATGGATATCATAATGCGAATCGATATCTTACGTTACATCAAAAGGTACCGTAAACTATATGTACCGTAAAACTCTAGAAACAACCGTAAAATATTTATAATTAGACAACTCGATGGCCGGTACTACGAGCTACTACAAAAATCTAATAACATTAAGAACATAATTATCGCTGCCTAATGATGTTGCAAGAACATGGGTTGTGTGAGAAATTGGTAATTTAACGGCAATAATACTAATTTAGATTCATTATGATCATCTCGGCAATAATGAGGAAGTGAAAAAATAAACTTTTGATAGATTTAGAACGATTAGTGAAGAAAAATCTACAGGGTGGAATTTTGTAATGCCACCTGGAGGGAAAGTACCCTTAATACTGTACGAAAATTTTACTCAAAGAAAACATTCCTTTATTTTTAAAAAGAAAGAGAACTGCATTTAAAGATTTTTGAAAATTTTTCAAAAATTATCCACCATACCATACAATTTTCTGTAAATAATTACAACTAGCTTTCCGCCCGCGGCTTCGCGCGCGTGGACCCCTGAAACCTATGTTTTTCCAAAATAAAATTTATCCTATGTTACTCGTGGATAATGTAGCTTTCGAATGGTGAAAGAATTTATAAAAACGATCCAGTAGTTTTTGAGCCTATTCATTACAACCAAACAAACACAAAGTTTTCCTCTTTATAATATTAGTATGATAATTTAACATTTCATGGTTTTCCTTTCATTTGATTTATCAAGTTTGCTTGAGAGATTTCATCCTTATACTTAACCCTAACGATCGATTCAATAAAAATACAGGGTGTAATTTTTTACGTATTTTAGTCGGTTCGATTCCCAGGTGTAGCAAGCAAATTTTTGGAATTCTTTGAATGCAGTTCTATTTCTTTTCAAAAATAAAGGAATGTTTTCTTTGAGTAAAATTTTCTATCTACAGTATTAAGAGTACTTTTCCTTCAGGTGGCATTACAAAATTCCACCCTGTATAATTTCTAGTATTACACGAGAATAGTAAAAGTCAATGTCGTTGAACCACGTGAATAAAATATGGGTCGCTCACCCCTGATAGCTAGTCTGTGAAAGCATTTCACCATCAACCTGAAATGCATTTTATGTCCTGTGTCATAAAACTAAAATTCTTTTAACGGCTAGGAAATACTGACCATTTTTATATGACCCCAATGGCAAGGTTACTTTGTAGAGATGAGAGATCAGGTTTGGTGGATATGTCTCTAATGATAGGGTAATTGGTCGAAATGTTGACACTCGTGTCCGACACGCAATAATCGATTATAGGGTTCAGTAATTCTCACGAAGGTATCACTATGTTTGTTTTACACATTGGAAAAACGTCACGAATATTTTTAGTTTAGAAATTAATTTCAGTGCTATTAAGTTTGAAATTTTTTTCTTGTAGAAAGTGTAAAATGTTATTTTTGTTTCAGATCATGAGTTCCGAGGGTTGACGTCATCAAAAAGGTATAAATAATAAAATAAATACTTTTCGAAGTGTTACACATTGTAGACTAGCGAGGTTCATAATTCATTATTATTAGTTATCTTTAATAACAACTGCCAATCGTTTTAAGATACATAACGATCGATCGATAGTAGATCACCCTGAAGCGCAATGATTATTTTACTGCAGTCTATCTAAACCAATTAGAACGTCACTAATTTAGTTTTAAGTAACTAATTTATAGTAATTACGTACTTTCAAAAACGATAGAGTCAGAGATATTTCAGCAAAGAGTGAAGATATGATGACAAATACAGTGGAAAATGCTTATGAAAATGGTACAAGGAGTTGTATCCAACTAGTGAGCGCGTAAAAAAATGACATTAAATGTATACGGATTGTACAGCGCCCCTAGCGGAAACTTTCAAGAACTAAAATTTTCATATATTTTTTTTAGGACTTACAAGGTTTTTATCCCTTGGAGGGTTGTCTTTTGCCCTGTGTAGGCTTAGTAGTAGGTAGTAGTATGAGTAACGAATAAGCTAATTTTCTGGTGTTGCTAATGACATGGGCTCGAAATCCTCCTATGTTCTTCTGATTAATTTCGTTGCGGGTCCAATGACTGTTTAACTTTCCCCCGGGACAAACTTGACCTTCATTGGTTGGGTTTTTATGGCGGTCAAGCTGTAGATCCTGGCTACACAGGAGTTGCAGTGGTGGGAACGAGAGGTGGGAATAATGTCATGGGCGATGGTGATCGTTGACGTGATTGGGAGGCTCGTCTGAGTCTAATCTATAAAAATGGTAAAAAAATAAAAAGGTTGCTGTTACGAGGCAGCCCTGCCGTAGCAACAGATCAAAACGCAACAAACAAGAGTGCGACAAAAAGCATAAGTGCAGCGCGTGCGCCGCGGAATGGGCGGAGAAAGCCGCGTGCGCCGGACCGCGACTACGCGCCAGGGGTGATGCTGTACACTCAGTACACTCCAGGCTTTATCTCAGGCAGTAGTGTTGGTGACTCATTTAATAGTTTAGTAGTCATACGCCCGTATTCACAAACGTTAATATGAGGTCTCACAGTGCGCGTGAATGCACAGGGTGACGCACGAACCAATCACAGAGCTCTATTCAACGCTGTGCGTTCGATTTGCTACGTCAAAGCAAGCATCGTTTGTGAATATCGGCGATAGTTGCACAGAGTATGTACCGATTGATTAGTGCGATTCTGTAGGCAAATTAAGTTTGTTACTCTGAAAAAAAATGTACTGTCGCTGTTGAGATGGGCAAATTACCTTTTAAATAGTTAGAGAAAAACATTTCATTGGTTTGATGTTATCTCTTATAATCGACAAAATTTATCCACAAATGTAATGTCCAACGCTTGGACGAGAATACCTGAGAATATACCGTAGGTACGTATTTGGTGGACCGAAACCAATAGAGTGTGTAACAGAAATGTAATAGAAATTATCGACAATATTATTGCTGAAAAATCCAAAACTTTGATGGACCAATGTCTAGAAGACTAGAAGAAACGTGACGTCGCGTAGGTATTTCGTTGGTATTGCGATATCGAGATCTCGATTGTTTTCTGTAAAACTATCGATTAAACAACACTACAGTAAAGACGATTCCAGTAATTACTGACGCCGAGCATAAAATCAGATTCCGTAACAGTGCATGTATCCATAATAAAAGTATTTCCGGATACACTGCGTTACTAACAGAGTTGTTACTAAGGCTGGGTTGCACCATCTTACTTTAACTTTGACAAACGTCAAAAATCTGTCAAACTCCATACAAAAAACGCCGGTTATCGTTATAGTTACGGTCAAATTTAGGTGGTGCATCTTAGCCTAAGTTAAGTAGAGCTTAGAGTAATTATAATTGGGATTTGATGTTACATTTGTTAGACTACATGGAGGAATTGTGAAGGCAATAAATTGATTTATGGTGTTTTTTAAATGTAGTCGACGGTGTTAAGTAATATTTCTACAATTTCTGCAATATGTTTTCAATACAGTTTTTAAGGCCTTTATTTATTGTCAAACAATGATTGGCAAAATCAAACTGGCGTGGGCACTGTGGGTAAAATTCAAGTATTCAGAATCTGTAATTTGAAATTGTGTTTTTTGATGTAGCATTGGTGCCAGTCTTCATAAGTCGTTTACGCGTAACAGATCTAATCTAAGGCGCCATCATTTATTTGGATGATCCAAACTCAAAATGAATAAAATACAATACAAAACAAATTACTAGTACCAAAAACTAACTAAGCTGCTTAACATGCGCTATACATCCTTGTTCGTGACAATACAGCTTCCGTCAGTTACTCTTTGTAAGTCAAAATGTCTCATGTATTACCATTAATAATGCCAAAGACACTTTGTCTGTCTGTTACTATTTTACGCGTGACCCGTTGATTAGAAGTAGATGATCCAATAAATAGAAATTGGACCTTGGAGAAGGATATGATACCTTATTTGGGAAAGAAAGACGATAATAACATTGGTAAAATAGGGGATGAAATGGACGACTAACCCATCTTTTTAAATTAGATATAGTAAGATCACAACTCTACGTGATAGATATAAGATGAATTATTAAGAGTTAATCTGCTGCAGTAATTTGTTAGACAGTTCGTAAAATCTTCTAAAATATTTTGTGAAACATCGTACTCTATGATGAAGGATGAAGCCACAAGCAGAAGCTAGTATTAAATAATGAGCCGAAAGTAGGTTACTCGGGCTGTCATGTGGACAAGGTCGAGAGGGTATGAAGGTGGTTTTGACAATTTACTGCAGATTACCTTAGCGATTCCTCTTCTTAACAACTAGTGTCAGACTTTAAGCGTTAACTGATGTGTGGTCCTCTTTAACCGGAATAACAAAGTGGAAAATTCTAATTATCCACTTTGTTATAATTTAGAGTTTAAATGATCTTTTTTGTGGTTTCACCGTCAAACATCTAAAAAGGTGGAATTTGTACGAAGAGATGTAGTGGCTTTGAACTTTGGAAGAGTCAGTTTTTAAATTTGAGTTAGGTTAGATGCTGAAAATAACATTAATTATTATAATAATATCCACTTTGTTATAACTTAGAGTTTAAATGATCTTTTTTGTGGTTAAAAAAGTGGAATTTGTACGAAGAGACGAGCGGCTTTGAATTTTGGAAGAGTCCGTTTTCAAATTGGAGTTAGATGCTGAAAATAACATTAATTCTCTCTCTCTACAAGCTCTACTTATTTTTGAGCTAATATTTGGAAGAATTATGTGTAGTTACTACTGATTGATCATCGTTAAAACTGATCATTACCAAAGAAACTTCTCTAACCAGCGCGCGCGCATCTATGTCACGTGTCTCGGCTCCTTAAGAACTGGGCTGTCACAAATGACGTCATTTGTCCCGGTCTGGTTTCCTGACTCATCTTTACAAACTGTAATTATTATTGCACTTGTTTTGTTATCGAAAATGTACCGTTAAGATCGGCTTGGTACCGAGTGCATTGCTTGCTAACCTGAATTCGTTTATCATAGATCTGTATTATGAAATGATGCTCATTAAATTGAAAGTCAAGCATAAATCTTAAGCTATTGATTGTTTGATTCCAATATTTTAGAAATTTAGACCAATGCTCAAGTATTTTATTCTACCTAAACTTATTAATAAAAGTGTTTAGTTATTAAATTGGTCTAGTTATTAAAATTTTACTCATCACAGGCTTGACTTTGAATCTAGTTTTATCTGTCGTTAGAAATATTTTTTTTTATCTACAACGAGGAAGCTCTTGGCCTGTATCTCACCTGATGGTAAGTGATGATCAGAGCCCCGATTACGGTAACTTTTAACGTCTACAATCCAGACGCGTTTCTGATTCTGCAATACAATTGGTCAAAACAGCTGACGTACGCTGTTGAACGACGAATCGTATCGCAGAATCGAGAAGCGTGTCTGGATTGTTGACGTTAAAAATTACCGTAATCGGGGCTCTGGCCGAAGGTGGAAGCGAGCTTCACCCGGAATCCTCAACCACGGAGGAACTGGCTATCTTACTTCTGATATGATTCTATGATTAATATGATGTCATTGAGCTATAATGTGTTCCTTAAATGTCACTTCTATTATCTGCATCAAAGTCTGTGACCAGTGACCATGATAAAAATAGCAAAGAAAAATTCACTTTTGTAAAACATTCATCAAACTTATCTAGGTTAGTATATGTCTGAGAATAGGTTAACAATCGCATATTATTTGCATTAATTCATGTAAATGTTAAATGACAGTAGTTACGAAATTAAAACGTAAAATTTACATGGACTACATTTACTTCGGAAGCGGTTTCATAAAATTAGCTGGTAATAACCTATAATAATATTTTATTTTCTACACTCTACTGAATACGTAAGAATTTTTTAGGCTATCTATGGCCAATCCTTTATTTACCTAAAGTGTAACATCAATTACCTAATTAATTTATGCTTGTATAATGTAGAATACGTGTTTTTCGTAGGATGAATTTTGCTTGAATACCAACAGCAGAAATTCGTCATTTTTATTACGAAATCAAACAGCTGTTGGCTGTAGAAGCAGATAATTGATATATTTTGTTTATTGGAGTATCGAGTGACCAAAATATTTCGTTGTTTAACATTTAAATATGATAAAAGTGACATTCAAACATTGTAATAATCTGTCATCCACGAATAGGTAAGCTGTTACCCACCAGACAGCGTGATCTAATAACCTTTGGTTGGATATACTTGATTCTCGTTTTTTAACTGCCAGAGTTAATAGAAATTGGTAATCTTAAAAAATAATAGAAATTATAGTCTCAGTCGATAAGAAAATTTAAAGGGGTGAAATAGGGGGATAAGCTTGTTTGTTTTAGCCTGATTTTCTTAAAGATAGGAAAGTTTATTAGACAAGGCATTAAGTTCGCCTTTTTGTACCGCTTTTTTGTGTGTAATAAAGTTTTTTAATAAATAAAGTTAAAAGTTCGTACTTACGTATTCTTTGGGTTACTTATAAACATAGAATCAAACAATATAAAAACTAGTAGGCTAGTACTTGTATTTGTTTTTGGTAACATAATGTAAAATGCAATATGTAGGTGTTTCGTCACGTTACGTTTATTATTGCAACAAGCGCAGCGGGCGCCAGATAGTAGTTATGAATCAACCGTGATTACTGAGTTGACCTTTATTTTATAACATCACATTTTAATGTAACAGTATCGGTAATGTTATAAATACATACAAATGCAATTGAATAACGTGACTAACTGGAAGTTTTGTAGCGGAGGCCGATCTGTTGCTAAGTAAATAGGTATATCAGAACAACTAACAGCATTTCCTATATTTTTAGAGGCTGCAAGGGTCAATTAATTAAATCGATCAAACTGATCAAACAAACGGTAGGTACAGTCAGCGTCAAAGAAATCGCACCTTCCGCGACGCGATCTTTAAAGATTTTCTTCTGACACAATCATGGTGCCCCAACAATATTTGTGTTATTTGAAAGCCCAATAAATAAACTTAAAGAAAAACTTATTATTTTTTTTATAAACAATTAACATAAATGTGACTTGAAAAAAGGCTTCACCTGGGGCTCACCTCTGGGACCAAGTAGACCAATTTTTGTGGTTATAAAACCAAATAATGATCTCACGTGTCCTCTTTAACAGATGGATAGCGATTAATCCCAACTTAACAGTTTTATAGCCATAAAAGTTGGCTCAAGCGTAACTACCTATCTTTTGAAGAAGTGACTCTGGATCCTTCTAAAGACACATTTTTTGGGGTAAAAACCTTTCCTTTAATGAAATGAAGCTTAGAACTGGGCTTTCAAATGGTACCAATGTTGGTGGGAAGTGGGGATGTATACGTTTGAAAAGTGCTTGTTGCGGGAGGTGCGATTTATTTAATGCAGAGTGTAGTTCGAGACACCCAAAGTAGCCAATAAGTTCGCAACACGTCTTTGTTACATTGGAATAAGGTTGTTATATCAACTTTTTGGCCACTTTGGGTGTCACAAACTATTTGATGCTGACTGTAACAGCGGAACATTACCGTAAAATTCCAAAACCAATTGTATTGCGAAATTGGTAGTACGATTATAATCCATATTTGCGCAACAAAATGAAGCGGATCATCCGTGAAACATGAGCTTTTTGCTGTTAATCCATTTATGATTTATTTGCTTTGTTGGTAAACACTAGGCTCAAAAAGTGTGTGTTCTGCAATCTGCAACGTGACAGCAAACCGGATTTATCGATGGGTGACCGTCTTAAGGCATAGGTTTATTCAAATTCCATATTAATATGTAGGGCTTTTTGGGGAACTGACCAGTCCCAAAGATATCTTGCTCTACCACCACTTTGGGACAACATATCGGCTGGTGTTGAGAAGTAGCTGAAGAAAGTCAGTCACCTTTGTCAGTCTCCAGTGTATAAACTTATAAACTTATTTTTAGTAAGTAAGGGTAAGACTAACATAAAGGAAATTACTTAAAAATTTATTTCTCATTTAGTGTACCTCCAAAAAATTTCGTTTTCCAAGATGTACCTTGAACCACCTTGAACACAAAAAGTTTGCGGAACACTGCACGGTACGCAAAATTCCACAAATGGCAATGATACCTACTGGTGCTGCTCAAACAACAATTTTTTGCATGGGAGCAACATCGAAAACAAAGCAAAAAAACTTCGCTGTACTATTTGACTGATCACAATTTAATAAAGTAGGTAGTAAGTACATTTTTCTTCCAATGGAGATAGCGAATGTACAGAGAAAGTGATGGAACTCTACATGCGTCTGCTCTTAGAGTTAATAAGGAAATGATGATTGTGGCGACATCTTGCGCAACGTCACGATACGAGACGAGAAGAACTATTACAGAGTTATTTGGAACCGACTCAGTCTGCGAGGATATTATTTTGATGTAAGAACTTCCCAAAGATGGAACATAACATAACCACCTCAAGTCTAGTAGTAAGACCACCTGCTTCAGACGCAGAGATCCCGGGTTCGATTCCCAGTGGGGGCAGATTTTTCTGTTCGGTTTGGTTGGTGGTAGGGCTTGTTTTAAGTCCGCCTGGCTAGCTACCACCATCTTACCTAAGTCTGTCGCCATAACACCAATGTTAACAGCATTGTTGTGTTCCGGCAGTTAGAGGTAAGATAGCCAGTTTCTCCGTGGTTGAGGATTCCGGGTGAAGCTCGCTTCCACCTTCGGCCTGATCATCACTTACCATAAGGTGAGATACAGGCCAAGAGCTTCCTCGATGTGGATAAAAAAAGAATTCAACTGTCTAAAGTCTAAAAAGTGCGTAGATCGGAGACAAAAACTAGTGACTGAGTTCCTTGCGCTGCTTCTTCTCAGCACTAGCCCACTTATGGTCCCGAAGTACTGGTAGGGTTAATACTGGGACGTGTAAAAGTGCTTTTTAAAAGCCTAATTTCAAAATAAAATGAGTATGAGTTTTAGATTTAAGTAAGTATGTCATGATCGACTAATTTTACCAATATTTAAATCAATCATAGGACAATAAATGCTGAGATTGAATTTAGTTTTGAGCGTTGTTTTGTAATAAGAAATCAATTAACTTTACTTCGCTGATGCTAATTTTGCCTTTGTTTTTCTTTGTTTAGGAGTAGGTACCTATTGTACGACAAAAAAAAACGAAGACCTCACTGTAACAAATTAACGAATGCTTCAGTGTCAAGAAATCATTAGATTTCTATAATGTACTTTTAATTGTTTACATTCATGCAGGTACCTAATTGGCTTTCGGATCGTCATTTATGTTAACCATGTCAAGATTTGTGACATTAATAAGTTTTTAATGTAACATAATTCAGTTAATTTAACATGTTGTTTGTTATTTTTCTTTAATTTAATATTAATGAAATATAAATACAACACTAATTACACTGGTGTATTGCACTAATTGTTTCCTTTAGCAGTTTGTTACTTTAGGAGTCGTGTCTTGTTTTACTTACCTTTATTGATTAATTTTTATAATAATTTATTTTGTAACTTTAAGTTGAATAAGTAGATCTCATTTAAACGTTTCCCTAAAACCAACTACCTATTTCAATATAATAAATACTTAGGCTTGACTCGAGTTTTTAGCATTTTGAGTCTTCCAGTAATTAGGTCCATTTTTAGCTTGGTCCACGGGTCAAGTCGCTGGATTGAATTTTTAAATAATTTTCTTAAAGCAACTGGGCACTTGAAGACTCTTCTTTTAAAATACAAGCCTTATCTCTAGCAGCTACAATTACTAAGACGAAAATTCACTTTGTTGAGCACGTTCGTGTACGTACATACTTAAATGAATACTTTATAATCATTCAGAACCATTATTTTTGACTTAAAATAACGGACTACCGTGGGACATGAAGCTACGACCTTTTGCCAGGTGACTAACCACTGAGCTATCGAAAAATTGGTATGTTTTTGGAATAAAGTTAATGTTTTGTTTTAAATGCAAAATACCTTAGGCTGAATTGCACCACCTAACTTTAACAGTAACTATGACGATAACCGGTGTGTTTTGTATGGAGTTTGACAGATTTTTGACGTTTGTCAAAGTTGAAGTAAGATGGTGCAACTGAGCCTTTTTAATTTTTAATTACTTAAGCTATATTGTTTTTGTCCAGTTATTTATGAAGGCCCTTCACTAGGGAGCTGTTGCTCTAAATAAAACCCCATGAGTAGCTTGCTACTATATTTCAGATGCCATTAAAATCACGAATTCGTGCAGGTCGTGATTTTAATAGGTCACTACACTATAGTCTGCTATATTAATGTCTAAACTTAGAATATCTTTTGTAGTACAATAATAGCATACAAAACCGACTTTCCCCTTTTATTTTGTGGTTTAGATGCATTTAGTGCCGACCTTTGCGATGAAAAGATTCCGCATCATTGATTCTTTTGCACGCGTTGTGATTTTTTCATGGCTTTGGAATTTATTCTTGAACAAAGGTAGACGCAATATTTGGTTTTACATAGGTATGCGCGTAAATATTGAGACGAATAACTTTTGATACTTTTGAACTAAATTATAACCATACAAAGAAAGTTGTCGGCAAAAACAAAGAAAAAAGTTCGGAAATTAGAGATGAAAAACAAGTGAGAGTTATTGGTTGATTCATGATTACTACATGATTCACATTTTTGCACTTGCATTATGAAGCTGTAGTCAGAAAATAACTACAGAATAATCTCTTTTATTTTTATATTATTTTAGGCATATTTGTGCATATCCTAATTGGATTCTGGAAATTAGAAATTAATCGTGAGTTTTTTAAATAAATGCTCAGCTGTAGATAAGAGGAATGACTCAAACGGTCGGCTTATCACACCATCGCGTACAGAGTGAAACCTGAGTGGTGTACGCCCCCATTAACTACGTAGGCTGCACTACACTAATACTCTTATTATAAAGTTAGCCGACCGATAAGTAATACAATAATTCTAATTGAATCCTACGATTTTAGTTAGGGGATTGTTTTAAGTTCACCTAGCAAGATACCACTAAGTCGGTGAAAAAAAACGTCAAAAAAATTAATAACGTTAGCCCATAAAATATGGAGTTTTTCACATAATTATTGTCTCCCTTATCTTTTGAGCTCTACCAGCGCTCGCTCCACCATAATATCAATGTTAAAGATCATTGTTGTGTTTCGGCAGTTCGAGGTAAGATCGGGTGAAGCTCGCTTCTACCTTCAGCCTGATCATCATTTCCAACTAGACCAGCATGCCAAAATCTTATCCGTTGCGGAAAAAAATATACGTAAAGATGCTGAATGTAAAAAATTGTAGAGCTCTTAACTCAAACCCGTATGAGATATGCGATAGCCGTTATCTCAAGATCACAGAGCCAAGTTTCACTTTCGATCCGACGACTCAAGTTCATCCTCCATGACTAATGATGTACCCTTTATTACACCAGTAATTATGTTATTCGTTACATGGATTATAATGTTTTTGAGGCTATTGATGGCACATAATTTTTTTATGTAACAAGGAAATTACATATGGTGAAAATTGCTCTATTTTGTGTCTAAGATTGGGCAAAGATTGTGTATTATAATTTAACTTCTTCTTGTCGTGTCGACAACAATCCTACACAGCGTTAGCCCAAAACTCCGCCACAAAAGTGGAGTTGTCAGTAGCCTTCATTAAATCTTCCTGCGTGCAGTTAATAATTTAACTTAATCAATTATTTTGTGTTATTTTATTTATGTAAAGTTTGAGTTTTTTTTATGCGCCGGATCATTGGAAAAAGCTAATGGCCATAAGATGTCTTGATTGACTGAAAAAACATTTACAAGGTAGAGTTTTTTGTTTCGATAAAAAAAAAGCGTAACTTTGTATTTTGCCCTCGTAAATTCGAGAGAATCATGTTCTTTCAGTAACTAAATGACCTAATAATGATGATCTAATTTCGCCATTTCATGAAAAACTTTTCTCAATCCTTTTTGCCTAGATCTAGACTCATTGTATCAAAACAATGGCTTCATTATACCTTAGGAGTTCGACCTAGACACGGTCTGGTAGACCCAAACGTATCGTTTTCACTTTTTACAAAATAATGTATGGGCGAAAGTAAAAGTACTTGTAGGTAGCTATTATTCATAATTGGTGTGTACTTTAGATATTGTAATTAACATGTGATTAGTACAAATGTTTTAGTTACGGTATAGTGTTGTGTGTGAGATAAAATAACACTTTCATATGATTGTTGTGGGTAGAGTAAGGAACAAAATTGGGTTAAGTAAGAAAAAAATTATAAGTGGGTAGAGATGTCATGGATCGAATAAGGAATAACCCGAAAATACGTTTAAAAACGTGTAAGGAAGCAAAAAATAATATCATGCAACATAATTCCAAGGTTTGAATTGAATCTTTGAGATTGAGAAGAGAGACTGAGTCTTTAACCCTTCATTTGGCAGTGATGCTTTTAAGCAACAACCTCTTTGAATATTTCTACAGCACCAAATAATAAGTTTTGTGCAAATCATTCGATTTTGTTACGAAGCTTAGTTCAGCAAAAAACTAGTAAATCGGTCGTCGACTGAGTTTTGAGTGATTTCAAATTCATATTTCTGTCAGACGCCAAGATGACGCGCAATGAAAATAACAAAGACGGAAGTTTTATGATTTTATACTATTTAATCATCTCTAATTGTTTTTGTTTTGTCTAAATTTTATTCATAATAAATCAAACTAATCATATAAAGCAATACTTGGCGTAGAAACTGTGTTTTATAATATATGACATGCTTCCGAACCTCGATGTTGCCTAGAAGCATCAGTGCCAAACATCTAACAAAATAGGTTTGTCTTTTTGTTAATACAAAAGAGTGTCAATACCCAATAAATCAATCATGTATTACATGAATAATGTTATAGAGATGGTATACAATTACTTTTGAGGCAATTATGGACCCTGTCGGGCACAGCATTTTAGGAGAGAGGAAGAATTTGCTGTCTGTCTCTGTGTTGTCTGTCTTCAAGCTTACACCGCTGAACTGATTTAAATGATAAACACATTTTTCTTGCGTTGAAGTCAACAACTATAGCAGATAATGGTAACATACCAGTTTCAGAAGCTAAAGAGAAAATAAAAAGCCAACCTTGGCTTGGCATATTGATCGTGAAGTATGATGACATGCGTCATCTATCAAATGTTGGAGAAAAAGGTCGTTGTCGACTTTGCGAAAATGGTCAAAAAATAGTTTAATGCATAAAATGTGAAATACGATTGATTTTTTTAATGATTTTCATATAAAAAAAATAATTCTATAATATATCTCAATGTTTTATTTAAGTACCCCTATTTGGCAATGTGGTAAATAAGCAACAATCGTTTTTCGCGAAAATACCAACCAAATATTTTTTTTATTATTTTTCTTAACTTTATTTGATAGCAACAATTAGGTCTAAATAGATTTTATTGAAAAAATCAAACAATTTGTGTCTTGCCAAATGAAGGGTTAATTAATAGCTAGACATATTTGTGAGTTACTTATGATAAAAAGTATTTTTCGGGTTTGGTACACTTTCTATAGGTACTTTTGTATATGCATCACGTGATATTGTTAATTAATTTATATGTTTTAAGCTGAAAACTAAAAGAAATAATCTTGATGAGGAAATAATTAAGGCAAATGTGTTATTTACTTGGTTTTGCTTATTATGTTTTAAGAAAGTTGCTGTTCATTACCTTAATAAAGAAAAAAAAAAGAAAAAATACCTTGTGATTAGCTAAGTTAATTTTATACCTATTAAACAGCTCTAATTGTGTAAAATCTTGCGTTTGGATTAAAACTTATTTTGATTTAAAAAAAAACGTTTAAAACCGATTTGCATTGCGGGTCTGGCGCAAACCTCACAGCGGGGTATAAAGTTTAATATCCATAAGAAGTGCGCCGGTTTTGATTGAGTTTTTTTGGTCAAATATCGACATCTGTACTTGATAGAATTTCTTGATAAAATTAACGGTTTCGATTGCGTATTTAAGTTAGTAATAGGATAATGACACTATTTGCAAATATTTTCGTGCAATGCCTAGGAAGGCTAATTAATAAAAAGTAGATTGCAATCTAAGGCATTGCCCCCTAGCCTATTCGAGGAAAAAAACATTGCAATAAAAATAATTCACGGATTTATTTTGATAACTTTTATGTAGGAATTAAATGTAAGTAGGTAGGTATGTAATGGTTTGTGGTGAGCTGCAAAGGGACAGCAGACTAGAAACCGTTCAAAAATATTTGATGAAGAATTATTATATTTTATTCTAAAGTAGATTAAAAGATGGGCCCTTCTAGCATCCGGACCTTATTAGGTTTAGGTCAAAAACTATAGTACAAAAACTTAATAGGGGAGAGTTAGGTATATTGTACCGCCGGGTAAATTGTACCACCCTCATATTTCGTAAAGTATTTATT
The DNA here is from genome assembly GCF_963855985.1 of Ostrinia nubilalis. Taxonomy (NCBI): domain Eukaryota; kingdom Metazoa; phylum Arthropoda; class Insecta; order Lepidoptera; family Crambidae; genus Ostrinia; species Ostrinia nubilalis. Next base: position 14,065,538 of record NC_087103.1, read on the forward strand.
GAATGTCTGTAATTGCAACACTCAGTGATACACAACTAAAATCAATTAATATCGGCCATGTGGTTTTTGCCGTGACAACAAACACGTGTGTTTTATTTTGAAAAGTATTTTTTCATTGTTTTCAAGTAACTTTTGACAATACATGTTTAGTTTGTAATTTTGTTAAATTTAATCACAGGCTGTTTCTAATATATTATTTAGAAGCGTAAATTAGTTTGGATTACAATTATTTGAAACATTTTTCGGTATTTATAAGCTATATTTTTACCGATTTTTTAAAAGCACTATCACCTAGTCGGCTAAATTGTACCACATCAAGTTGTATGGAACTTTACCAAAGGATTTTGAAATTTTTTTTAGTAAATCATATTTTGAAGTTATAATAGCGTAGTTATGTTTGACTAACAATAAATGAAAGCAAAAGACTGGCAAAGTAGATTAGGTAGAAGTGTGCGTCACGATAATTGGAATTACAAAACTTGTACTCAAAATCGTGATAACGTGTAAAACAATATCGATTTTCTATGTTATTAACTACTGTTCCTTTTCGTTTCCTAATTTGTTAAGAATGTATCGTATAATATTTTACCATAGTTTTTTTATAGGCTTGAAATTTATTGAAATCCAATTTAGTAACCCTGTGGTACAAATTATCGAACCGGTTGGCTAAATTGGACCGAAGCTCTGAACTCGTACTTTGTTGATTTGTGCTAAATATACAACAATCATGTTAATTAATACTTATGAAATAGTAAGTTGAATAATGTATCTTTTATTATAAAGGTACCATGGACATTAGCAAAAACAAAAGAAAACTATGTGTAAAATGGGATTGAAAAAAACTGGTCCAAATTAGCGGACTCTCTCTTATGTAGTTAATGTGAAACTAATAAATTTTAAATAAACACTAATTTATTACTGCGTTATTACGCAGAGTTCTTCCAAGAGTTCCAAGTAGATAGGTATAATTATAAAATTGTCATGACTTCATGAGCGATTACGCGCAGTTTCTAAGTCCTTGGCCGCATGATGCAAGTGACGGACCGGGTTATTAGTACGGGCCATGTTTGGGACAACGTTAATTGGGACTGTGGACGACACAAGTGTTAGGCTGAGTTGCACCACCTAGCTTTAACGATAACTATGACGATAACCGGTGCATTTTGTATGGAGTTTGACAGATTTTTGATGTTTTTCAAAGTCAAAGTAAGATGGTGCAACCCACCCTTATTGTTTATTTTGTGACGTCATTTTACAAGTTGGTTGTAAAAAGTGGTAAGGCTTGATTCAAGACCAAAGTGCTACGAAATAAACGAGATAGTTTAGTCGGGCAGTTGATCAGTATGGGCATGTATGGAAGTGCGCACATTATACCGATTTGATTTGGCCGATTCTTCGTACAATTTAAAATCGGGCACAACTATCGGCCAACTAAAAATCAGTGGTCTGCGCCTAGTCTTATACTACTGAAATGCGTGTTACGATTTCAGGTTTTTGTCATAGTGAACTGGCTTCTGTTTCAGCTTATTAAAGCCCGTTTCTCATAAAAACTAATATCTACTCAATTTAAAAAAAAACTGTATTAACTTGTAGGATTGATGAAAGAAAAATACCGCTAACGATTTAAACGATTGCAACAAAGAGCTAAAATTAACTACTATTTATTTATAAAACACCACCCATTACTAAATCGATTGAACAAAAGAAATCCTCGATCGAACAAAATAATAAACTATAAAAAATAACACAATTAGTAAGTATAAGACAGCTCACTTTTCCAAGTATAAGCCAAGGTATTAAAATGCGCATTCACAACTAGTGTTGTGCCTTGTCGAACATCGACATCGACACGCGGCACTTAGCATTCCACGCACGTGCAGGCATTATGCGGCGCGCGAGTGATGTAATATGAAGTTATCGATGTGACCCAATTTGCTTTCCTTATAAGTGCTAGGAAAGTTTAGATTAATGTAGTTAAAGCTATGTTGTAATTGTAAGTAGGTAATAAAATATGAAGGACTTGTCATAAAATTCAAATTGGCTACATTAAAATTTAAATGAAGTTAGTTTTGTTGGATGAAATCTATGGAAAATTAATAAATAAAAAAATAAGTAACGAACGACCTATACGAATTAGATTTGTTCCAATATTCCATATATGTTATTATAAATACACATTCTTTGACATTATACACTGCGTTGTCTTAGAAGCTTGTACTATTATCAAGTTATAGTTCGTTAGAATGAATTAAAAAAAATACATTATTATGAATTATGAATCACGTAACGAGAAATACAACGAAACAATTAAGCGGGTTAGCTCAAAAAAAGTAATTACTAATTAAGCAATATTTACTGTCACTCGATATTTATTTACCTTTCCCAACACTAGCATGCAGCGGCCGCAGCCGCACGCGCATTCTGTCACGATCTCTTCATCACTACCATTTAAGTACATTGCTATACATTTCTTATTTCCACACAATACATTGCTCTCCCAGTACGACTCTCTTGACTCTACAATGAATTAAAATCAGCAATGGTCACTGAAGTAATCGATTCCAACCACAAAATGGACAAAGAAAATATTATGGACATTAAAATTTAGAAACGTCTGTTTTGAATGAATATCGAATACATATTTGCACGCGTATTTTTAAGTAAATACGCTAATATATGGATATAGTACGATGGTGGCATTTAAATGCTTTGTGATGTACTACGAACGTAATATTACGAAGAAAATGAAATGGGTAACTTGAGAGCGTAAGCTTGAGCTTTCTGAGCTTAACGAAAACGTTTCTTCTGATCTAAGTATTATGCCCGTTTTTACCATCAATCCCTAATTTTTAAATGACCCATAACAGGAATTGGTAACACATACCTAACAGGAATTTTGTTGATTGTGTTAATACGAGTATTTTTGGTCTAAGAATGTTTGTCGTCAGCTCTTATTGCACGGAAAAAAGTTATTTCGTGGCCAGAATGATTATGCAAAAATATTTTAATCGTTGTTTAGTTTTTGCACGGTTAGTTTAGCAAGATTATCCTCATTAGCAAGTATTTAGCGCTTCATAACATTAATAACTTAAGATACTTAATTCATCGCTATCGTAACTAAGTAGTTAGTGCTCTGACCTTTTTATTGCATTGAAATATTTTCAGTGCTATAATTTTTTTAATATGAACTTTTTATGCCTAACAAAAGGTGCTATTGGATTACTCCAGTTATAAGACGGTGTGCTATTTTTAGGATAAGTTATTTGGATTGTACGTTATAATATTTGTAAAATTCTTTTAGTAGATTTACGATATAAAAAGTGTGTAAGTTAAGTATGGAATATCGTGATTTTTTATCGTAAATTACACCTGCAACCCTCATTAGGCGAGGACTACACAAAGGGAAAATTACGACGACCTACTGAAGTATGAAATCAAAGCAAATAAATGTATGTTACGCGATTAAGGACAATATTCTTACCGCGCACCCCAAATGCGTGTACATTTTGATAGTATCGTTCATAATTATTGTTTAATAACGTGTTTGAGAACAAAACCTTTGTTGCAACTGTGCCATCGAGCCGTCAAATTAGGCCTAACAAGGAATACTTCTCTATCTAGCTGGGACGTTCCGTGAGGTGATACTTCTCCGTATTTTGTTGATTCTACCATACTATGAAAACTGAACTGATGAAAATCGACATTGAAATCGATTGAAAATTAAAGGCTGTCTAGTCTCTTAAAGGCGGCTTCACCCGCGAGAACTTTAGTTTATCACAGATCGTCATAAATTATAGCCTATATGTTATTCTGCGTTATGAAGAATAATACAGTAAAGTTTCATCAAAATGCGTTCAGTAGTTGTTGCGTGAAAGAGTAAAAAACATCTATACAAACATCCAGACATCTATTTATGATATTAGTAGGAAAGGACTAATTATAAGAAAGTGGAAAACGATTGGGCGACGAGTTTACTTGGAAAAGTGGTTTAAAACTCAGAACCCTGGCCCTGGTCTGAAATAGTTTTCGGCAACCATTCCTTTCCACCATTACAGAAACCCTACAGTTTGGTCAATACCAATGGATAATCATACCGAACCACCTTAACTATAGCAAAACAACCAAATTGCATTGACCTACTGAACTACGAGTAGCTAATGAGTAGGCCCAAGTTTAGCGCTTTTTGGGAGTCGAACTGCCATTAGTGCAATTAGAGCATTTGGGTCACGCCCCTGGTCATTGAGGTTAAGTTGATAGCAAGGACTCTAGCGAAGTTCGCACTCTCGCAGGTCAAATGGCTCTTTCCTACCGCAATCCCGTTTTGCGGGATCCAGTAATGTAGAATCCCGCAAAATTGGACTGTCGTGTGAACTGTGTATGTGTTAGAAATTCGAATTCAAAAATCGAACGGATATGTTTTTGTGGGACACCGCTAAAGTTTTCATGTGAACGTTAAGAAACATTAAGAAACGTTATGTTTAATATGTTGGGCCAAATAAAATATTTTCTTTCTTTCTTTCTTTCTTTCTTTCTTTCTTTCTTTCTTTCTTTCTTTCTTTCTTTCTTTTTTTCAAACACGTAGGTATATTACTAAACGAAATCTTGCCAAAAAAGGGATAACTCCGTGGAAAAGAGCCCTAACAGGTAAAATATTGGAGTACAAAATAGTATTAGATACTTCATAGCGCCTTTTGGGAGTCGAACTTACTGCCATTAGTGCAATTAGAGCATCTGGGTCACGCCCATGGTCATTGAGGTTAAGTTGATAGTAAGGACCAAGCTAGTAGCAGTTCGCAGTCTCATTTCGCAGGTCAACACGTGTAATTTTGAAATACAGAAAACATAATCAGTCGATAGATACGAGTAGGAACACATACATTTAATGCTCCTGGAAAATACGTTATAATGTTGTATTATGCTCTACATTTTATTAAGTATTTAATTCTGAAGGCGATCATTGACAATCGCTACTTTATTGATTGAATAGCAGCGGCTTTATAAAGTACACAGATATAAAAAGTCTGTAGCTGTTTTAAGGGTATCACATTATAAATGGATAGGTAGAACATTATTTTCTCTGAAACTCATCACTATTCCAGTGACTCTACAAATATAACGTGTTCCAAAGTTACGGTGTAAAAACTGTCGTCTCTCAACTCTTTCAAAAGCAATCATCATTCGCGCTACCTCTAGCATTTTTTAAATCCCATTTCCAAATCGTCCGCACGTTTCAAATCTCGCATGATCATCCTGCAATCAAGATGTGACGACAGCGCATGCATGCCCCGACTATGCCCCATATTGTCCGTTACGTAAGGCTATTCCCACGGTGTTATTGAATAGTCAACAGCATATTAGACTATACATTTCTGTCGCAAAATCGCTCCTATAACAACTACATTAAAGTGCTAGAGCGATTATCTTGTTATGGTTCGAACGTAATCGTGACCGTCTTCCTACGAGGTAGCTCTAGTCTTCAAATAAATTGGTATGTGCTAAATAACTAGCAGTTAAGGGTCATTTGCTGTTTCTGCAAATTATCACGTGTTTAAAAGTGATAAATTAAAACGTATACTTAATTAAATTGAACAAATTAAGCGTGTAATTTGTTTAATAAACAAGATGTTGTTTACTTATGCGAGTGATGTTTAGTTAATTTATGTATGCGGATTTAAAAGAATAATTATTAAATTATTCAGCTGTAGAAAAGGCTATTAGTGTAATGAGTTCAAGTTACCTCCTGAAATGTGTGTAAATTAATTTGAAATAATTGTATTATGTCGGTAAAAATAACTTCCTATTTCCTAAACGTAATTTAACATTATGTTTACCAGTGCTTGCGGTTCGAATCTGATGAAAGGGGTACGATTATTTATTTATACCCCCAAATATCCCGTGGAAGTCTAATATTGTAAATTAATATGAACATGTGTTTTATATAGGTGTTTTTTTCCTTCCAGGAGCAACCATGAGTGGCTACGGGACGAGTAATTGAACCTGCCCACAGCAAAATGAAATAATCATGGAGTCACCAGTAAGAATATGTTTCGGTACGTATTTCACTAAAAGTTATGCTATAAACTGAGTTATTAATGTTACGTAATGACCATATTTTATGACATTAAAAAGGATGTCAAGACAATGAAATCTTACTCGTAACTTGTTGCTACATGAAATGTTACATAACTAACCAGTTATTTATTTATCCATTCCAGGTGCGGCATTAGTAGTAAACCTACTACTCTTGAGCAGCACAATCGTTTGCAACGCTTTACCTCACGACACGAACTCGACCTCGCTTAAAGACGACAGCAGTACCAGATACGCCAGAGTAAACGCCACCAACTGGGTGCAAAGGCACAATGCCAAGACACCAGACACTTCTCTCAACGAGCTTAATCCTAAAGACGCAGTTTCTGAAGAGCACACGGAGAAAAACGCAAAGTACAAGGACAGGGGAAGGGTCAGATTCAACACCCAAAGCAAATCCAGCACTGCAAGCCCTCCCCGAAAAGTAAGAAGTTCCACTGAAGCCTCAAAAGTATCTCTAATTATAGTCACACCCACGCCAGAGGTGAAAAAGCCAGCGCAAATCATCGACAGCATGAGAACGTATAAGAAAACTAAACTGCCAGTAATAGTTTCGAGTTCGACAACTCCTATGTCTGTCAAAACAGAAAAAGCTAAAGTAGAAAATTCGGAAGAAGAATATGAAGACGAAGAGGAAGAAGAAGAGGAGGAAGATAATAAATCCAGCGAGAAGTTCACGTCTGGAAAATTTTTTGATAGTAACTTTTTTACAATCCCTAGTTATAATGACGATTTCAGCTCTTTTACCGGGCGAGGAAGCTCGGAGAAGAAAGATAAAAAGAAAGATTTTAGTGCTGAATCGTTCAGTGGATTCTCTACCTCTTTCCCAAAAGGCACATCTTATGGCCCAAAAGATCACGAAGCATACAAATCAGAGAGCTTCTTCGACTTCGATAGTGATTTGACTACGCCAAAGAACGATTTCTTCGACAAAAAGTTTAAAGAGATATCCAAAAGCATTGAAAGCAATTTGGCATCTGTTGCCACTAAAATACCCCCACCTAATGTGACAAACGTGCACAAAGTTGTAAAAGAAAATATAGGTCTAGAAAGTTTAGGGAATAACACGCCCGGTAACAAATCAACAGTAATTATTAAGAATACCAAAGAAATTCGACTATTAGATAATGAAGAAGCGGGAAGTGCAAATAAAGCGCTATCTGATGTGCACGGTACAAGTATTTATTACGAGATGTCTGTTTTGTCCACCGAAACATACGCTATAAATCACTTGAACGATGATGACTGCGATAACGACACGTTGCTATCTGGTCCTACCGTTAGTACTTCAGCTGAAGAAGAACTGGCGTCAATAAAAGCCACTCAAGCAACTCTGATACCAGCTCCTACAAAACCAGCGTTCCCAGATCCTAATACTGAAGGGTTTTCCACACAATCATCAAATTACTTCCCTCTTTCTAGTCTTATCCCAACTGTTTTTATTAACTCTCCCAGTCCTATCCCAATGTCAACACAAAACAGTATATCGCCAACTGAAAAGACTATAAAAGTATATTCAAGCAGCTTTAGCAGGAATCGAAGTTACTCTAAGCGTCTTAACCTAAGCGGTTCTAAAGATTCTCCCAATAGTGTGACGCAGAGACCTGAGCAATCAACAGTAAATCAAAACAATAGGCAACCGCCGCGTAGATTCCATCACACAACTCCTAAAACAAAGCCAATATGGATGGCACCGAGACGCAACGTCACAAATAGATATAGTCGACCGACCAATCCAACTACAATTTATTCAGAACATTTCAGTATCAAAGATAGGTTCTCTACTGTCCGTCCGTCTCTACCTAATGCTGTAAATAAAACCACCCTGACCACAGTTTCTTCAGAAATAGACCCCGTCTTGCAAAGTGACATAGGCGGGATCAAGAAGATTGTCCATTCACCGTCGATATCTGACAACAGTATTCCATCGCTATGGAAAAGAGGGTCGACGAAGTACACCACGGCATCTGGAACTACTTCGTCAGATGAGACGGGAATAAGCGAGTTGGAGATACCACCGACATTGACTGCGTGGGCGCTGGCCAGTTTGCGGAGTCCACCGTCGATGGCCAGTGCAGTTGTTAACGCAACGATACCGACGCAGAAGAGCGTTGATGAAAACGAGCTGCAGAAAGTTGGGGAGATTTTAGGTAATTTACTCTTTTTTATGACTTACCTACTTACTTTTTTAGAATTATCTTATCACAAAATTAGTAACAATTACAACCTGTGTAACAAAGTTTTAACGATAACAATTAACGAAATCAAATACATTTTTCCTGTTTCAGAAAAGAAAGAAGTAACCACGGCCCCCACAACTTCGGCTAGTACCAACACTATGAATAATGACATCGTGTCCAAGAAAATAACTGAAATTGATCAAAACAGGCTACCATGGCGACCGATGTATGCCACGACATCTTCAAAGGCTGAAACAGTTGACTCTAAACCTACAGAGGCAGCCAAATATGAGAAACTGCCTGCTGAAAGTAACATTTCTGAGCAAAGCAGTAACGGCTCAATTAAAACTACGGAAAAATCTAATGAAATATCTGACTCATCTGATAAAACTACTAAACTTAAGCCTACTTGGATACCTGCTACTGAGTCAGTGAAAACTACGGAACAAACGCAGGAAGCTTCTGAAGAAACAATTCCTCCAGTTGATGCTAACAAGTCAACCGGTTTCGAATCGATCACAAAACTTCCAGCGGGTATAACTACGCCCCATGATGAGAACATCGTCAGTTCTGAAGAAAAAAGTGAGACCAAAACTACTGAACAGATATCTAACTTACCTACTACTACTGACTATGAAATAACTACAATCAGATTCTCGTACGTACCTACTGAGCCGGTTACTGAAAGTGAAGAAAATGAACCAACAGAAACAACAACTGAATATTCCTGGCATCCTGTAGTTCCTACTAGAACCATGATGACAACAATGGAGGACACACCTGTCACTACTTACCGACCTAAATACATCACAACTACAGAAGAACTTGAAGAGATGACTACTACGGATCCGGAAACACCAGCGCCTATGGAAATCTCGTCTCAAATATCTGAAAACATTACTACGAAAATACCAGAAACTACAGAGACAGAGACAATTGCAACTACAACTGAAGAACAAACAACTCCAGTTTTATCAACTACTACCACAACTACAACTACCACTACGACTACAGAGGCGACAAGTACAGAGACAGCCAGTCCTACGACTGAGGCTAAGGAAGAAACTACTATGATTGTAACTGAAATTGTGACAGAAATAGTTACTGAGATCAACACTGAAAGACAAAAACCAACAACAGAACAAGGTACCCCAACAGCTATAGAAACTTCTTCGGAAGAATCAGATTGCACGTCAGAAGAGAACAGCGATAGCAATGAAGTTATAACTCAAGATTCCAAAACTTCAACTCAAGAGGCTGTGACTCACCAAGAAACGACTATGAAAACTGTTACTGAAATTGTAACATCTATAAGTGCAGAGACTACCACTGAAAATGAGCAAAACGCTAGAGTATCAGAAGTGACCACTAGTGATGATGAAAACATAGTTGATTCTACGACTGAGTTTGGAACTAAGTCTGTGAATAGTTTGGAAGATCTTGGAAGTTTCGGTGATATGACTACGGAGGCGATCCCACAGGTGTCGGGAGATGATGAGAATGGATCTGGAGCTGCCATAGCCATTGCAGTCAGCACGATTGGAGTCATAGCACTGATATTGCTCATTGGATTATTGGTAAGTACTTGCATGTTTAACTGAATGAACATTTATATTGTAAAATCGTAAAGAAGTGTATCTTAAAACACACGAATATTACCTTTTATGCCACAAACCGAAATACCTACTTTCTACTGTAAAAAAGTAAAGGTCTAGAAAAGTAGTTATGGCAAGTAGGTAGATCTGATAAAATAGACATTTATGTGACGTATCGGTGCAGTTTTTCAGTTCCAATATAACAACAATTAAAAGCCAAGAAAATCCACGGAAATAATAATAATTCAAAACATAGTTAAAGTTAAGAACATAGTTACATAATGGAAATAGTTTTACCACATGAGTAAATATAACAAAAACAGTGACCACTTTTACGGTATCAAAATCTTCCTTCTTCTATTCTTGCTAAGCTTCTTTTTCTTTCTTTTTTCTTCAGAATCTTCTGTTGAAATGTTGATGGTAATTCTTGCAACGTAATCCAAAGTAATGAGCATAATATCTAAGTATTAAGATTCACGATAAATTACGTTCACTACTTTGGGGAACGTTGTAGATTGACGGCGACTCTTCGGCGGAACCTGAAACTGAATAATGTAGTGGTTAGGAATATGTAAAAAAGTCATGAGAAGTTTTATAGGACGTCATAAAGTTAAGACAATTATGTAGACAAGAGAAAGAACGGTAAGCTATCAATATAATAATTTGTCATTCTGTGGTAGATTGATAGCAAATCAACCTACCACAGAATGACAAATTATTCTATTGATATCGATAGTAATCGACTGGGCCTAAGAAAAAAACCTGAATACTATTGTAATTAAGTTATAATTGTTTTTATTATTCCTACTTACTTCTTACAAATGTGCGCGCCGGTTCACCATCTTTTCAGCATTTTAAGGAAGTAACCGCAAACCTGAAACAGTAAAAATACAACAGTATGTACGGTGAAAACTATACATCACAGAAACTAAAGGGTGCAAACAATACAATTTTAGTACCTAATTTAAATTAGAGCTCTACATGTAAAATAATAATTATGTTAAGTATTTAAAGATTTATGTTTGTAATGCACTCAGTTTGTGAAGAGTCATACCTATTTCTATGAAGTGCAGCGTTCTTTCTCCTAGCAAGAGGTTTAATTTTCTCTGTCACTTTGGTCTTCACCGAGGAAAATATCCTTCAGAATCTTCCTGAAATCGTCGTATCTTGTTTCAACCGAATTCCATTAACTGTTGGGCAAAGGTCTCCTCCACAGATTTCTTCAACGACCGGTCGTGCCCTGTCCGCGTTTATGTACTTTCTGCGACCTTCACCAGATCCTCAGTCCCCCGATTGGGAGCTTGCTTATTCCACGTTTTCCGGTCCGTGATTGTCGCTCAAGAACTTTTCTGCCCCAATGGCCATCAGTTCTACAAGCTCAGTGCCTCACTCACTGCCACATACCCAGTGGAACTTTAAGCGGTCGTATGAGACCTCAGTAACAATTTATTGATTTCGATCTCGATTCGCTGGTACTTGAAGGGCGTTTCTATTTCTTTTTCTCTTGTAATGCTGATGGTAATCCTTACAACGTAATCCAAAGTAATGAGCATAATATCTATGTATTAAGGTTCACGATAAATTACGTTCACTACTTTGGGGAACGTTGTAGATTGACGGCGACTCTTCGAAGGAGCTAAATATTCCGTTTTAGTGGTTAGGAATATTATGTAAATAAAGAAGTACACAAGTAAAGACAAGTTGGAATAAGTTAAAAGAAATAAAAAGTTACAATCGAGAATAGGACAGTTTGACAACAATAGTTTGCGTGATATCGACTGTGCCAAAGAAAATCTTAAATACCAGTTTAGTAACTTACATTCTAATGGTGTACTTACCTCGTAAGAATATGCGCTCCGAGATACCATTTTTCCATCATCTTCAGCAAATGACCGAAGATCTGAAAAAAAAAAGAGGAGTAATGTTTATTTTTAAACTACAAGTATCATTCAATTCTGTTAAAAGTAATAAGTATTTGGCTATTGGTTTTTTGACTACTTAATGACGAACATGAATTAGTTTTGTTTAATAATGCTACATAACAGAAACATCATCAGCTTGCTCTTATTATTGAGGATATAAGAGCGACTTTGTACTTTATATCGCTAGCGGCCATCTTGCCGGGGAAACCCCGTCTTTTAAAAAGCTTTCGTCTACCAGGAACTTTGCGACAAAATTACTGATTAAACTTTATATAAGAGAAACCATTCATAATGTCCCAATTTTCGTATCAAATAAAGTTATTAATAAAGTTATAACTCATATTATTGTTTCGCAAAAATAAAACTCATAATGTTATTTTTACTTGGAAAAATTATACTAAAATAATTTTAGTTTTCATCAACAGCCCTTTACAGTCCACTGCTGGACCATGAGCCTCCTCCACTAAAGTGGAGGGTTTTGCCATAATCTCCACGCTTGGCAGGCGGGTTGGAGATCGCAGTTTAAAAGATTGATGTTTTTTCAGAGAGCGCTGCTGCCCGTTCTCTGTTTGATGTGTAGTCCCTAAGTCGCCTGTTACGACACCCGTGGGAAGAGTAGGGGTTGATGACAAATGTATTCTACTCTGCCGTCACCACACGTTTTAGTTTTAGTTTTAATCTAGAATATTTTTTAATTTACTTTGGCTGTAAAGATGCCTAGTTTCCTTTGATGGAAGATTGGACTTGGGAAAAATACTTTCGTACGGTAGATCTTATATTGAATTTTCTTCTACTCGTTGATTAAATAATAAATGAATGACTACGAGGTTAACAATTTTGAGAAATAAAATAACTTGATCTTTCATCCTCACTCATTCCTTTTGTTTATATTTAACCACTAAACAAAAGCCGTCTGTTTATAAGTTAATCTAATTAAAACTTCTAGGAAGGCATTGTCGAAATAAGCTAAACAATCAGCGCTGTGATGACATTGTCAGCATTGGCAGCGGATGCTGAGCAATAATTATTATTGTAAGCAAAGACTTGAGCTTTGTTTGTTTTTTTGTTACAACTAAGGCATGATTTGAAATTATTTTAATTTAATATAGGTAAGGTAACTTGTATCAATAAAGTAACAGTAAAGTAAGGTAACCTGATGGGCTTTATACAATACCTAGGTTAATCCAAGTAATAGGTATCCCATTAACATGTATATTTAAACAACAAACAAGGCGTATCTAACTTGTATTTAAATGGGAAAAAATAGTTAGAACGAATAGAAATGAAATTAGAAAATTTACACATGGGATACGATTTTTATAAACCAAAAACATACAAATTACCTACCTCTTTACTTTTGTTACTATCGCGATTCGGCTTTAATTTTCTAATTAGGTATTTCGTATTTGATAGCCTCGGTTTCTGCCTTGAGATTTTTGGCTGGAGCGTACTCATTTTACAGCAACATAAATTAATAATGCCGACTAGTGATGTGCTGTACCGATAAGTCCCATTAAGCCCGCGTACCAAGAAGTTCCTATGTACTACGGTTACAGCCGTAACACTAACATTCCGCAACGCGACTCCTGCGCACCGGACACCCGTTATCACGGCGGATGTCGGTCAGTCTTAATTGCCTTATCTTGCTGCGGGGTGGGCTTTGCATTCTTTCAGGAATAGCTAACGTCTCCGTCTAGTGGTAGTTAAATTTCTAGTTAAAACACACTTTGATTACCTACTCGTAATACCTAAATTGTTTGGTTAGGACATCCTAATTTGAAAATTATAAATAACTTGAAAAAATCGGAACTGCCTAAAGGCGGGAATTAAACCCATGACGATTTCGCTTGCTGAGAGACTTTCCGCCTTAGGCAATAATAATGATAAAGCTTTTATTTCTTTCTTTCACAATCCAATAATACAGTGAAACACAAATTGCTATGTACTAGTTAATAAACTAATCAAAACCTTGTTGAAAATACATTATTTAAAATTAATGTAAAAATGTGTATCTAACTTTTTTTAACTGTGCGAAAGCTTTCATTTCCTTTCAGCATCTTCAGTATCTTGGATAACTTTGAATACATTAAATGTATACGAACACAGACTTTATTACTACAATTTGCCTTTTCTGAATCTGAAATTTTTACTTTTTATTGATACACAAAATTTTAATGCAATTTTTGAAGCTCTATCAAATTTCTTGTTTGTTGCGAGTGTACGCAATTTATTTTCAGTCATATTTCAAGGAAGCAATATTTTCCAAGCAATTAAAGCTGTAGGCAGCTATAATTAGCTTTACTATTTTATATTATTTTATTTAGAGGCAAGGCGGGTGGGTGCTGTAATAACACATAATGGGATTATAACAGTTTACGTTACAGTAGTAGGCAATCAAACTTAGAATTTTGCATTCTGAAGATTTATTTCGGTGTTGAGATTTGGAAATGAAATTCGCAAGTCCAATTCAAGTATAAATGAAAACCGTGCCGAATTCGTGTTTAAACTGATTTTAAAAGAGATTACCCACGAAAATTTTAAGTTAACAATTCTGAAGCTGTAATTTTAGTTCAGATTAATTTTGCGAGCCTAGTGCTACCCGAACGAAGTCAGGGCGAATCGCTAGTGTTAAATGTGTACAAATAGGCCGCCACACCACTGTGCATTGTGTAGAAAAAATATGTGCCTGTTATCAGTACAGTCATTCATAAGAATTCAACGATAAGCGCCGATAAAATTATCTTCCAAAGTAATTTGCAGAAGGAATTGAAACTGTGTTTATCTACGGGTCGAAGCTTAAAGCTTTCCAAAGCTTCTTTGAAGATAATGTTGATAGTAGGGACATTTTAGTTTCGACTATGCGAAGTGATTTTTAAAAAGCATAGGCCTTTAAGACTTTGAAAGACTCACAGCTCGTATATTTACTCATAATGCTAAACTCGATATAAACTGAAATGCATAATTCAGTGAGATAATTGAAATTTTTAGACCAAAAAGTAATTTCATCAATGGTTCCGCGTTAAGAAATTATTTAAATTGTTTACTCACGTAGGTACTGAAAATACATTATGTTATTTGATGATTTCGATTGGTGTATTTAAATATTAACAAATATTATAAAGACAAAAAAATAAATAAACACAAAGTAAAAAAAAAATATATAAAAAGAACTTACCAAAAGTTTGAAGAATCTTGAACACACTAACAAAAATTAGTTTAAATTATCACAATTCTAAATAAAAGCTATAAAATTGTTACTAAAAACGTTGATTTCCAAAAATTTTTAAATAAATTGAAATGAGTACTACTGAAGGCAAAATAAATAAATGTAAAATATTTTACTTTGAAGCCCCAAAAATTGTAGTCCCTAATATGTAAACAAGAGTGCGGTAAGGTGATTGGCGCGGGAGTGAGGGACCTGCGCGCGCGCCGGTACCGCGCTAGGGCGGGGAAATGTGCGCGCTGCAAAACGGGCACGGCTGGACGAAAGTACTGGGTAAAAAGTGATGCGTATACGCTACCACACAACCACTATTACAGGCTAAAGTTTCGATGAAAATATGTTTGTTACTCCTTTGCTTGCAAGAAAACTTGGGGATGGATTTTGATAGAACTCTACAATCAGCTCATAGGCGGACTATAGTTTGTAGAATCTTTCTCTTTATAGTATCTACGTGGACGACGGTAAAAGTTTCATCTTCTATTTTAGATTTAGTAAAATTTCAAAATATAGGTACTATTAGACTGAAAAAATACTTAATTTGGGAAAACAAGGCATTACTTTTATTTCTGAAAGCAAAGGTAGAGTTGTCATAAAATACCGACATTTTCTTTAAAAAAAAAATCTGACACAAATTGACACAAACAGTAACTAGAGATTTCTAACACATAAATTTCCACTGCAAACTTCCACGAAGTTACATTTTTATTCATGTCAAACCCTCTTCTACACAGTCAGTCAAACCCGTACTTTCTCGTTGCTAGTGTTGTAACTACGTTTCTACTAAGCTGTAGGTGTCGCCAGTATCGCCGTAGAGGATGTTTTTACAACGAGAATTATAAACAAAGCTCGCCTGATGACGGACCTTGGTGCGTGGTTCCATTGTCTATGAACCACGGCTTTTTTTGTTAATATTATTTGAAGAAATAAAGAAAAATAGTTTGAAATATTTGGATTTGTGTAACATTTTGGTTAAAAATGTCCTTTATGGTTAAAACCTAAGCAGGTTAATTATTATGGATTAATCATAAGGTTACTTACTCTAGATATTATACTAGAGTTATCGTATCGTACTAGAGTTACCTTGATAATAATGAAAACTCTAATCTGAATCTTCCCATCTTTTAATGACTTTGCTAAGTTTATTACCCATTTAATTTTACACTACTCTGTAGCGTTCGACAGCCTTCTTCTTGAAGATTGACTTTATTTTTCATAGATTTGATTAAATCTATTTATTTTAAGCAAATTTTTAAAGAAAAATAATCG
Source organism: Ostrinia nubilalis (assembly GCF_963855985.1). NCBI lineage: Eukaryota > Metazoa > Arthropoda > Insecta > Lepidoptera > Crambidae > Ostrinia > Ostrinia nubilalis. The sequence goes on from NC_087103.1 coordinate 14,081,814, forward strand.
AATTCTATTAATGTTAAGAATTGATCTCTTGAAATAAATAATGTTCAATCTATTAATGTATAGTGAATGTACTTCTCAACTACAAGTTTTTGATACAAACTGTTTAGCAGCATATCCAAAAGCGAAACGACAAAATATCGTGCGAGCATTCTTCGTACAATGGAACCACTCCAAGTAGGGTTCACCATAAATTAAACTTTCGTAATTTCAAGTGCTCGCATACTAGCTCTCGAATGTGACACTTTTTCACTCAGTCCCAAGGTTTAAGTGCCAATTTGGTTTTTGACATGTTTATTGACACTGGAGTTTAGTTGGAGTGGAGGTAATTGGAGTATTTGAACATTTGGGAATCGGACTGAGGTATTTTAATTGCTGTTAAAAATTCTGTAATTTTATGAAATTGTGCCTACGTTTTCGCTAGCGGGCGCTTATTCGCGGTAAGAATATTCTTAATTAGTATACGCACGATTGAATCCCATATTTTCTTAAGCATGACGCTCTATGTAAGTTCTGCGATCTTGAAAGTTTTAACTGTCACATTTATACTGAAATCAATATAGTATACATAGATAAGTAATTTGTAGTTAAATATTGTTTTAAATATGATACGGTAACTGCTTACTTTTTATGTTATTGTGTGGGGAAGAATAATGATAGGTTTAGAAACTTTTCAGAAGCAACTTTATTGTAAGTAATAGATTATTTGAATTTTCAATCAAGAGTAAAGTGGCTTGTATAAGTATGGTTGAATTTCAATATTTCGAGAGAAAATTATAGTTTACGTTTAATTTTAAATGTGGTTCCGAGCATAAATGTTAATTTAATTTGTCTCTACATAGAATCAAATTTGAGCTCTCTTATCTCTAAATCATACAAATAGCTTCCACTAAGCCGTATCGTTACAAAAGTCCGTTGCTTGTTTACAATAGAGAGCTTTATTCTCTGAGTCATAACGATGAAACGTCATAGCACAAAATAGATTCAGTAGGTCTAGTCTCTTAGAACTATTTTGTGGTACGTGGTGACATCTTCAACACACCACTACAGACTAGGGGCAGTTTTTATCTAGGCACAATAGTCATCATCCTCATCATCATATTCTCAGCCATAGGACGTCCACTGCTGAACATAGGCCTCCCCAATGCTTTCCATGTTGCCTGGTTGGTAGCGGCCTGCGTCTAGCGCCTTCCAGGCACAATAGTGCATATTCCAAACTACATATTTTCAGTATTAAAATACTTTTTGTATAAATGCATCACATTTCTTTGTTCTCTAGTTCCGTGGTGTTCTCTACTTTAGTACAATACGGACGGTAGTCACATTAAACTAAGCACTGTGGAATCTTATGTAGGTGCTCTTTTTCCGCAACCATTGCATAGCCTGATGCTGTTGGTTTGGTTATAGGTATACTCGTAAATCGATTAGTTTTAGTGGTACCTACATGCTTAATTAATTCATGGGTCTGCGCTGGCCTTCGTTACACAAACGTATTTTAGACTGTCTATCTAAATTCAAGTTCAGTTTGTAGAGCTTTAACGAAAGATTCTATCATAAAATACGATTCCGTTGTCTAGAGAAGCCATCGTGTCTTTGTTATTTCCTATTTTGCAATGATTGCTTATTGATTTATATAATAAAACTTAATCTACTGCGTCTCAATGCACTGTGGTCACATGCGAATTGCGAACGCTGAACGAGCGAACCATTCATTGATAACTTCTGTTTATAATTCTTTTTATGTTTCCTTGCTGACTCGGTATAACGAGCTGAATGAAGAATGCGTTAGACATAACAATAATCAAATTAGTCTAACTCAAATTTAAATAACTATAGTTTAAATTACACTCAATCTCAAAGAATCTTTAAAATTTGTAATTTTAGATCATTTTTATTGCCTGCCTACTTGTGTCTAGATAGTTTTGTATAAAGTTTTAAAGAATTCAATAAATGAATATTTCACGGCAATATAAATACATCGGGAAAACAGTAAAAACTGTCACCAATAAACACATTACCACTCCTTTGCGTCGCGCAGTCGGGTAAAAATGTTGGAAATACATAGGGTTTCTGCTCGAGCTTTCTCGAACTCGAGAAAACTCGAGAAATTTGGCTTTATTCGAGACGAGAAAAAAATTACCGGAGCTCGAGAATTCTCGAGTTTCGAATTTGAAGCTTTTAATATTCTTGAAAGCCTATTTTCTTAGACAAAAGTAAGTTTTTAATTATTTAATAGGTTAACGTTGCTTTTAGACTGGTCTACTCTTTCCTTTTTTACCCGACTGCGTGACGCAAAGGAGTGGTAATGTGTCTAACAGCCTATGTATGTATGTTTTTGAAGCACTATAGAGACCAAACTATTGGGTCGATTTTTATTATTCGCACGTCAATCGATTTCTCTTAAAGTCCGGTGAGTGTCACTAAACACATGACGTTAGTAAAAATTCAATATGGCGACTACCAGACGCCATATTGTGAAACTCAATAAACTATGGCATGTGAGGTATCGTTAGATTTGTTTTAACTGTGAGAGTGACACTGGGTATAATTATGGAAAATATAAAAATGGCCGATTTTTGGCGCCATAATATGTATTAAAAAAATATCTCAAAACCTATCGAGTGGGGTATCAATAAAGGATTTTTAAATAGCTTGCAAAATGTATGCTCTTTAACTAAAAGATTGAAATAAAAATACTATTGAAAAAATGAAATAAAAACAAAAAACCAACTGGGTAAAATTGAACTGAAAAGATAGAAATAAGACAAAGTGTAAAAAAAATAAAAACAAAAAACCCAACTGGGTAAAAATGAACTGAAAAGATAGAAATAAGACAAAGTGTTCACAAATGTAGTTGGAGGCATCAAACACTTATATCATCATATCATCATCAACAGTCCTTTACAGTCCACTGCTGGACTATGAGCCTCCTCCGCGGGAAGAGTAGGGGTTGGTGACAAATGTATTCCATTCTGCCGTCACCACACGGCTTATCACCAACTACTTATCACCAACAAAAAAAAATAGTCATTTATGTCTCCGACTGCATTTTATGAACACTTTGTCTTGTTTCTATCTTTTCAGTTAAGTTTTACGTAGTTGGGTTTTAGTTTTTTTGTATATTAGATTTAAAAAAACCTGTGTTTTTATCAAATTTCAACCGATTTCAACAATTTTAATTAAAAGACTCGAGACCCGAGAAAACTCGAGACTTTGGCCTCGAGAATTCCCGAAACTCGAGAAAAAAAATAGGTCGAGAAATCAGAAACCCTAGAAATACAGCGTGTTTTTAGATATTATTATTCAAGTGTGTTGGTTTTTGTAGTTTTAAAAATGGTTTTAAAGTACTACTTAACTAAGTGCCATAGACCCTTTTTGAAGTATTTTGTTTTCGGTTTCAATTACTATTGAAATCATATTATTTCCAAACGGCTGTTCTAGTTAAATGTAGTCGAAACATTATGATCTTTTATCATTAACAATAATATTTAGTACTTAACTATTTACCTTTATTCAATGATATTATAGAACTTTTGTTTTTATATAATATCATTGCCTTTATTGCTAATATGATTAGAAATTTTAAGATTGGACACAGAAGATCAGCAAAATATGATTCAGAAAGCTTTTTCGTAGTATAGATGTAATTCTACGTAGTATTGCCCATTCCAGTTGGTAGTCCGGCGGCGCGGGCGTCGAGGCGTGTATGCGCAGCGCTGCACACCAGTGTCACTGGATGCCTACAGCCTGGACAGCGTCAGCGTCGGCCATCGTAAGGGCAACCACCGGCTGCGGGCCAGCAAGAGGAGCTATGGGAACCCGGCCTATGATGACGAGGTAGGAACTTCACTGGTTGGGACGGGGATAGGGCATAAATGTGCAACGCTGCACGCCCGGTGTCACTGGATGCCTACAGCCTGGACAGCGTCAGCGTGGGCCATCGTAAGGGCAACCACCGGCTGCGGGCCAGCAAGAGGAGCTACGGGAACCCGGCCTATGATGACGAGGTAGGAATTTGAATGGGAGAGTCGGGGGTGCGGGCGTAAGGTGTCGCTGGATGGAGGCTGGATAGAGTTAGCGTGGACCATCGTAAAGGTAACCACCGACTGCGAGCCAGAAAGAGGAGCTACGGGAAAGATACATAGATGTTCTAAATATTTCAGTTCAGTTTTATACTAAAGAATTGTGGTGTCATCTATTTTCGTATTTTAATGTAAAGTAAGATCGAACCATTTGATTGGGGGTCTTATAATAAAGAACTCGAGTCGTTTTATTCCCGAGTCTTATTGTAATGACTGGAGTTCTCTCAGCGTAGTAAAGAGTTGAGTCTTGAAAATCGAGTCTAGTCCTAACTTAAAGGACTTAAAAGACTCGAGTCCTTTCATCTCTAGTTGGATCTTCACTAAATAAAATTGATTTAGCGATAAAGCTGTAGGCCTTGACTACATATGAGTTATAGTTGCGGGAAGGAAAAGTTTATGGCAATCTCAAGTGTTTGTTTGAAAGTATACCGTGATATGAGATTCCGTTAACCCCTTGTGACTGAATATCCATTGACTGTACACCATACCTAATTATAATGTTAACTCATTCCAGGTGACATCCCACCCCATGCAATACGCGGCGCTGGCTAACTTCGCGATGGATATCGACTCCATGACGGCGGAGTTCGCGGAGATCCCCTCGGTGACGGTCAGGCCTGATGAGGTGCCTCCAGGGTGTGAGGACAAGAACCGGTACTCCAATGTCCTGCCGCTGCCCGAGACCAGGGTCCCGCTGAAGAGGATCGGGAACGATCCTACCACGGAGTATATTAATGCGAACTTTGTTACTGTGAGTGCAATCTTTCCCTTTAATATTACTTTTTTTACTTCTGATATTAATTATTTCTTATAAGTATTGATTTCTCGAAGCTTTTTAGGAACAATTAACTATTACCTTTTACATCTATATGTATACAGTGTGAGTCACGTTAAAGTGTACATATGAAAATAGATGAAACTAGACCTATTTTTATCGACAAAAAAGAGGTCAAAAAATTTTTGAGATTTTTTTTAAATTTTTTATAGAATTTTTTTTTCTTCCAATTACTTATTGTAAAGAAAACGTAATAACTTTTAAACTAAGCGGTATATCCTGATAAAATAAAAACAGCAATAATGCTAAATAACAGGCAATACTAAAACAATACATAAAATACACAAAAAATGCCAACAAATAATAAAAAATGATACTTTTTGAAAAAAATCTGCTTAAAAATTCGTATTTTTTTGGTTATTTGATAAATTTCTCCAAAAAATGCCCCTATAACAGATGGTTTTTATTACTTTTTATTATTTTCTATCGTATTACTTTTGTAAAACTAAAAATGGCATGTCTCTATCCCTATCACAACATTTGCTATGATCGTTTGGCAGTTACAATTACCTACCTAGTTACTAAGTTGTTGCTGATAGGCAATTTATAGTAATCAGACTTTCGCTTTAAGTGAAGTCAATTCATATAAAAATAACTGTAGTTTTTAAACTTAATTTTAAATGCAATAATTTTTTTCTAGCCGTGTGGTGACGGCAGAGTAGAATACATTTGTCACCAACCCCTACTCTTCCCACGGGTGTCGTAAGAGGCGACTTAGGGACTACACATCAAACAGAGAACGGGCAGCAGCGCTCTCTGAAAAACATCAATCTTTTAAACTGCGATCTCCAACCCGCCTGCCAAGCGTGGGGATTATGGCAAATCCCTCCACTATAGTGGAGGAGGCTCATAGTCCAGCAGTGGACTGTAAAGGGCTGTTGATTGATTTTGATTGAAATTTTTTCTATGATACCGAAATATTTCTCTAATGATACTGTTTTTAAACTTATTTTTCATATTTTCAGGGCCCCGGCAACATTCGCAACTACTACATCGCGTGCCAGGCGCCTCTCCCAAACACTGTAATAGACTTCTGGCGGATGATCTGGGAGCAGAACTCGCGACTCGTAGTCATGCTGACTGAGTACATGGAGAATGGGGTGGTGAGTGACTACTATTAGAAGAGAGTGAGAGTGCCTTCAATTTAGAGTCGTGAAAAAGCGTACTACAACCACGGCGTGCTTGCTGCACCACTGCTATTTTTCATATAATTTCTAAAGGGCAGTTGCAGCGCCACTACCGCGACAAACGCAAAAGCCTAAATATACGCCACTGAAAATCAGTTTTAGCCAGGAAAATTCTTCTTCAATAACGTAGGTAGCCACAAAACTCTGAAATGACTTAATTGGGACGATAGCATAACGTGACGTGACCTACAAAACACGGAGTAATTTTTGAAAAACCCTCATTGGCCAGTAGGTTTGCGCAAAGCATTTCCTGATTGAAAAAAAAAAAATATAGGACTAGACACATATTATCAGAACACACTATTCAATTTGATGTAACCACCACTAGGCCTTTATTTAAATTACTTATTAACTTAAACGTAACCAAAAACTAATATTGACTTCTTTTTATTTTCCAGGAAAAATGCTACGAGTACCTCCCACCGTCCGAGATATCAGACAACAAGCGGACCTTTGGAGACTTCCAGATCATACTCAAGAAGAGAGAACAACGGGACAAGTACGCTGTCTCCAGCGTACAGCTCATCAACCTATCCACAAGGACCTGGAGGGAGGTCACTCACCTCTGGTACTTCTGGCCGGCCAAAGGAGTACCAGATGACTATGACTCGGTCATAGACTTCTTGTCCGAGATGAGGAGCTATATGAAGATCTCGCAGACTGCCAAAGAATACGATGAAGAAGGTATGTGAATGAAAAGACGGGAGCTTCATAAGTTTTTTTGTAACCCATGCAAAAGAATCAAGCATCATACAATTCCTAATGATTTAGTTCGTTCGTTCGTTCGAAGGAACGAATGATGATGGATGCGGGCAGCGCAGGACCGTGCATTGTGGAAAATCTTGGAGGAGGCCTTTGTCCAGCAGTGGACGTCATTTGGCTGAATGATTTAGTACCTAAATGTAATATAACTCTTAGAGATAAGTTTGGAGATTCTCCTCAAATAATCAAAGAGTTGAGAGTATCCCGAGGTCTTGCTCGATGCTTATGATAACGCATACTTTTTACAGCATGCATAAAAAACCCTGTCAGATCTCATTGGGAATAACTAAAATAAATTCATAAAATTCATTTATTTTTGCAAATAGGCTTTAAAAAAGCGCTTTTACACGTCCCAATATTAATCCTACCACTGCTTCGGGACAATAAATGGGCCAGTGCTGAGAAGAAGCAGCGCAAGAAACTCAGTCACTATTGTCAGCCTCCTTTTCAAGGTTTTACAGTCTTTAAAATATACAAATTATAGTCATAAGTATTAATGCGAGCTAGGTAGTTAAACATTCCAAACATTTTTATCCTTTATATAATCATCAACTTTATAGTAGCCCTTTTTCATTAAGGTGCTTTTGATATGTGCTTTAAATTTATGAATGGGCAATTCTACAACAGTTTGTGGTAATTTATTGAAAAGTTTAATACATTTCCCCATAAATGAATTACCAATCTTGTGCAGTCTGAAATTTGGAACGGCAAGTTTATTTTTGTTTCTTGTATTGAACTTGTGTAAATCACTCTTTCTAGTAAATTGATCTATATTTTTGCGAACATATAAAAGGTTTTCATAAATGAACTGTGAAGCTACTGTCAGTATATTAATCTCCTTAAAGAATTCTCTCAAGGAAAATCGGGGTCCAAGGTTATAAATGGCCCGCACTGCTCTCTTCTGCAGAACGAACACAGTTTCAATGTCCGCAGCTGAGCCCCACAACAATATGCCGTATGACATTATACTATGAAAATAGCTAAAATAAACTAGCCTTGCCGTTTCAATGTCAGTTAACTCTGGTGCACATTAGAATATGGATCTGTTATAGACGATGCAACATTCGTTTGCCGAGGCTGCAGACCACTGGCAGAAATCTACACAAACATTTTCCCTTTTCCAGGAGTAGAAGTAATATACGGCGACCAGAACCGCTCGTCGTTCAACAACCTGTCGAAGCTGCGCAGCGACGACGCCGCGGGCAATGGCGTCAATGTGTACTCGCCCGCGCGTGCCGAGGAGATGATGCGTCGGAGCAACGCCAATAATGGCACGCTGGGACGGATGAAGGCTGCTTCCGAGATTGAAGGTGAGGAGACCATCCTGGTTTAGTTAAGAAGACAGTGTCTGGTTAGACTCTTTACGCCCGGTACGAGTGTTAATAACTGCGCTAGTGTCGTCAGTTAGGCAGGTCTTTTTTACGCCAAAGAATGCGGCCTGTGTGCTCGCACTGGGGAGTTACGACCATCTATTTCTCGTGGACATGTTGAAAGTGGTACTGGTCAAAGGACCAAGTCTCTTCTCGGTGATTGACAATATATACTCGCGCGCTGGGGAGATGATGCAACGGAGCAACGCTAACAATGGCAAGCTGGGATGGATGAAGGCTGCTTGCGAGATTGAAAGTGGATAGACTATTTAGTAAACGAATTTATGACAGAGTTTCGTACTCTGATGGATCGTGTGCAGTAAAATTTTAAACAAATAAGGGGAACGTTGGATGAGGGCAGCGAATCATGGCTCTGGGGATTTTCTAAATAGGCCTTCAACTTGCTGGAATGGAGTTCTTGACAATAAGGTCATCCACTTCTGGACTAAGGCCCTCTAAAGGTTTTCTGCAACTAGCCTTACGCTCGGTGCAAGCTTCTGAAACTGCAAAGGCTGCTTCTGAGATAGATGGTGAGGAGACCATCCTGGTTCCGTTCCAACCTAAAGGCTGGCGCTGGAAATGGGGAGCGCCAGCTTTTAGCTTCCCGCGCGACGCTGAGGAGATGATGCGACGGAGCAATGCTAACGACACGTTGGGACAGATGAAAGCTGCTTCGGAGGTAGAAGCTGGGGAGATCGTTTAGTTAGGTTTATCAGATGCCTAAGATGCGCGTCGCGATAAGCTTTAAACATGCCATGTTATCGATTCCATTCGCACTGGTCGAAGGATCAAGTCTTGTCTATTCTAGAGTGAGCCGGCCTTAGAGTACCCTCGCTCCAATGAGGGCTATCGTTTTTATACTTAACAGTTGGCACCCCTGGCGATTGACAGGATCTTACTCTACAGTGGCGCCATCTTGATGAGTGCAAATGCGATAGTCCTCCTACCACTTTAGCGCTCACAAGTTGGCGCCACTGTCTTCGCTACTAGCAAGTGACAGGACCTTACTCTACAGTGGCGCCAACTGGTGAGCGCTAAAACGATAGCCCTCATTAGCTGAAAAGCTTTAAAGTCTGCATTTAATTCAGATTCTGATTTAAAGTTTGAATTTGATATTGTCCAGGCGTCCGGCCGTGCGTGGTGGTTTGCGCGTCGGGCGCGGGCCGCTCTGCGTGCGTGATCGCAGCAGACGTGTGTGCGCGCGCGCTGTGCGCAGCCGCCGCCGACGTGCCGCGCGTCGTGCGCGAGTTGCGCGCGCAGAGACCGCACTCGCTGTCTAACAGGCACCACTACATATTCTTATACAAGGTGGGTGATAAATATTTAGTATTTTGCAAACGGGAAACTTAAACACGCCCTACACCATAGAAATATAGAGAGATGCCAACTAATGCGCTGAGTTCGAAACTCAGTGACGCATTAGAAATTGACACACACAAATAAATCAAAATATGTACTCATTATCCAATGCGGTATCAGAACTCAACGTTCGAATAATCTTTAGTACTACGCAAGCAATGTAAACTGTTTACATTATGACGTCTGCAGCAATGTGTTCTGTTTTTGGGCATATTGCTGCGACACCGGCACCCTGGTCACATCTCCATTTAGTTTCTGTGATCTGTGTCCTACAATAACAGCTAGAGCAGTTAGTCAGTGATCAATATAATATGTACCGCTCTTGCAGCCATAGTCAATTTATTGAAATATCACCGTACTGCCAACAGCATGAAGCAGTCACAACTGATCGAGCGGTTCTTGTACGTACCAAGAAACTATCACGTAGATGCCAGAGAACGCCTGGTGGTAGTGCCAAAGCAACAAGTAACATAACGTTTGCTGACATAAAACGAGCAGGCGTTTATACACAAGTTATTACATAAATGTAACTTACTTTGTTTTTTTACAGTTGCTGAGTGAATACGGCAATAAGCTAATGGGAGGAGGTGTGGATACTATCTGAGTATGTACGAGTATACTCACTATTTAAGATTACTTGTGTAGCCCCTTTCTAGGATTTGAGTAAATCTTACGCCTATTATAAAGCTTTGTTATTGGAATTTTAAGTATAATGTCAATAAAAATCGCATTTTGTATGCATGTAAATTTTGTTATTCACTTATTGACAAATTATGTTAAAGTATTATAGAAAACTATTTGGAATATACCAAAGCATAATATTTACGAGATCTCTCATTTTGTTCGCTCAAAAATCTATTTTATTTTTATACTCTTTGGATTCGCTTATTTTATTATGGTTATTATAAATGAATGTTATATTTTTGATGTTTTACGTTTTGTTCAGCGAGTTTCATAAAATTTAGTTGTAAGGATTTATTGTAAAGTTGATATTTATAAGAGGGTAGTTGTATATACGTACTGTTTCTTATATTACGAACAATTCGTTGTTTTTATAAGTATTCTTCACTAGTCTACTTTAAGCTCCACTTTTATTCACGATGTTGACATGAAAAGTGACTATTATTCGTATTACTTATTTTTTCTATTGTTTTCTGTATATGTATTTTCATTCCAGCTAAAAAAGAAAAATAATCTTCTTTGGTTCTTGATATCACATTTTTTTTAAAACGAAGCATAATTTGTGTTGTCACAAAATATAAAAATAAGTGAATTTCCTATAGTAAGTCATAGTTTTGAGATCTACTGTGATTTCTACTAACCTATTCTAAGTTATTGTAAATTAATACTAACATAATGCTAGAAGTATCTAGGCTAAATATTATATTTCTTATTCCTTATGTTATAAGGAGACTATTGAAATTAATACTCTATTATCAATAAAAAAATATATATCCTGCACACTTTGTTACATTCCACAGAAACTTAATTTATTTTGACATTATCATTTACAATTTAATTTGTTGTTGAAATTGTTGTTAATTTTAGTAAGTACATTTTTATTTTATCATCAAGGCAGCTATTAAATACAGGTTTTTATAAAAATAAAAAGCATTTAATACATCATTAGGATAAAAAGCACTGTTTGTCCCACACGTTTTAGTTCTAAGAATTTAAGAAACATGACCTAGTATAAGTGTATTATAAAAATAAAAATATATGTTAATGACCAAAAATAAATATTATGTATGTAGATGTAGCGGATTCATAATTATTAGTGCTGTATTTGAGTATAATAAATTTATTACAAAAGGGTGCATTAATTTTTAATAACACAAAATATGTCGCCAAGAACAATAACATCGTAATACCATTGAAACTCTGTTTCATTGTCATTAATCATCTTCATTACCTACTATCTACTTTACTGACCAAAACACTCATGAATTATAAAATGTATTTATTGAGTTACACATTTTTGCGCTAGCCGCAAATATGGACACCAATTGCCTTCGCACTCAGTTATCGTCTTCAGATTCATTCTCACCTTCAACCTCAAATTTCAACTCAGATTCAGTCTCAACCTCAATCATAGTTTCAGCTTCATCTTCACCTTTAAGCTCTACTTTCGACTCAGATTCAGTCTCTACCTTAATCATAGTCTCAGCTTCTTCATCTTCATCTTCCACCTCAACTTTCCCCTCACTTTCCGTCTCATAATGATGCTCATACACCACTTCATCAACAGACTTCTCCGACTCATCATCAGCCATCATCGCTTGGTCCTCGATTTCCTGAGGGTCCTCTTGGAAACTTATCCTCCTGTGACCAGAGGAGCATGCTTCCTCTTCTGTGTAATCTATGGTGTGGTTCTCCTTCTCTGGATCCTCAGCAACATGATCTAAGTCGTGGACAGAGTATGGAACGTATTTGGGGAGGTTCATGTATGATCCTGCGAGCGATGTTGATGATACTGTTGGTAAATCTGTAAAAAATACATAAACGGTGCTACATATAGGTAGTACCCACGTTTGACTTCAATCTGATGATCAGTGATATGTGGTCTTGTATATTGTGGAAATGAGAAACAAACTCTCACGACCTTATTAATAGAAAAAAGTTGACAGGCTACTTGACTGGCCTGATTACTTTAACTACTGCTGTTTAAATAAGTTACAGAATAAGCTTACAACAAGGTTTTACAGAAGTCGGCGCCATATTTTCACGAGAGCTTACCTGCAAATAGAGATGAAAATATTAGCAATTCCCGTTTAGAAATCTCTTAACATATCAGAAGTCTCTAACTTAGTTAGTACCTAGGCTTTGGATTTGTGAATTTTATTGTAAGCATTTATCTTGAAAAACAGTGGAAGAAACTTACATCAGCGCTAAATCGTAAGTTTTTTTCGGTTACTTTCTCGTGTGGAGGCGAACATTCTTGCGACTGATATTTTTGACGTCGCACACCATAAGCACGATAAGCTGCCTGTATGAAGAACATAAATTAAATTAATAAGCGTTAGTAGGAACGAAAATATGCTGGACTAATTCATCCTTTCATCTACATTGTGGCCAAGATCTACAGCTTGGCCATCAATAAAATCTGTGAAGGTGGATTATTACCAGGGATAGCTACTTTGGAAAGCATTATGAAGCGTGGAAAATATCGACATCCCTTTATTGCAAAACGTATAAACAACAACAACAATATAAACAACGTGTTTGGACGTTATGAATACGCGTATTATCAAATGAAAGAGATAGAATAAGGAAATAGTAGCAAACCTGAACTTTTGTGGCAGCTTTATTATATTCTTCAGGCGTGTGTTTGGTCTTCCTGTATAATTGAAGGGTGTGCTTAGCAGCTCTCGATACCTCGTCCAAGTCACTATCTGATGATGTCTGGAAAATAGGCACATATTTTTGATGGTTAAAATGTCTTTGTCTAATAGAGATGCTTATTCTAGAGTCTCCTTCATCTCCTATGAAACTAAGTGTTTTGTAAGCATTGTTATTTAATCCTTGGGGCTACATTTTCTTAGTCTCCAAAGACAATGAGGTATCAAACAAGAGCTTTAGGTAACCTTTAAATTAAACTTTAGGGCCCTCGCCCACGGCGACTTCAGCATCGCTACTGACGCGCGTTAGTCACATTTGCAACGCACTACAGAAGTGATCCAACGCTCTACTAAAGCGCTACAGCAGCGCGACTGCATCGCTACAAGAAGTCGCCGTGGGCGAGGAGGGCTCTTAGATTTTAGGTATGATTTTTCTTCGGTGATATTTATATTCGGTGATTATTTGATCGGTGTTTGTTTCGCTTTAGTACTAGGTTTATAAATAACTTTATTAGTACACTTCGATACCTCGTAAACAGTCGTTGTGTTGATCATGTGACGCTGATAAGCCCGCCTCACTGCTTCTTGTATCGCGGGCAGTTGACTTTCCTCTACATCTGTTTTGCTTGCGATTTTTATCATCAACTTTGTTTCATTCACTGTTAATAAATTCTGGTCATAATAATACAATTCTATTTTAAACCGTGTTCACATAAACGCTGGCGATTGATTAGCCAGACCATAGGTAATTTCGGAGAAATTGACAGTGCTTCTCTAAAAAGAACACGTACACGCAAACTACACCGACAGGGCAAGGATCTAAGCGATAGAAACGTTGGTCCTTATAGGTCCTTATTTTTATTATTACTAATGTTGCGTACTATTTAAAAAATATTTTCATGGGAGCGGAACTTAGATCATAGAAGGGAATTCCCTTCTATGATCTGAGGAGCGGAACCACTATGCTGGGAATTCCTTAGTGAAAATTTATCATTACCTTCGCCGCCTTCAAAGTAGTTCAAAACATATTTAACGATTTTCTTCGCGTCTTCGTCAGCCAAGCCTATGAACCTCAGTTCGTCCTCCAACTCTGGGTAGCATGAGCCTGCGCAGACATCCGTGCATAGTTTCGCAGCGATGGTGAGGTTCTCACGGGCTACCAGCAGCGCTGATAAGTAGTCGGCGATGAACTGGCATAAGTTCGAGGGCTGGGCACGGAGCACCTTTTTTATAAAGATATTTTTTAATGTACTAACTAAATTAATGAGCATCGTGCTACATCCAAACCGTGGCTTACCAGCCGATTTTAATAGCGTCCGTTTTGACTGCTCAGCCAGTCGTAAAAAAATTACTACGCCAACATCATCTCCAGTCAGCTCTATTTTATATCGACAGTAAACAATATTACACAAAAATACATAAAAAAGTAAATAGTTCGGGAATGAAACGTGATAATAATTTATTATCAACAATGAGTGAGGGTAACCGAAGATTTTGTGCGCTCGAATAGACGCGCAGCGCGCCGTCATTCAGTTGCTAATGTGCTTGTGACCATACGTTTTGTGTGCTTTCAAGTTATCATTGTAATCTAAATCACGCTTCAAAAGGAGTATGGCTATCGATTGACAATTAATGTGGTTTCGTTCGTGTTTATTCATCTTTGAAGTCACATCAATGGCAAGTGCAATAAACTGTACTAAATTAGACTTTAAAAACATTGTCAAAATGTTTGCGTGCCATGAGATCACACGGAAAATATTGAGGAAACAAGTAACTTTTTTTCGGCCAAATCAAAAATTCTCATCACGACTTACCTCTCTGGAAATATCACTCATCAAATCCTGTAGGCCCTCTGGCAAAGCCAATCTGCAACTCTCTTTTATTTGCAACTGCAATAAGTCTTTCATTGTGTTGGTAATGTCACAATATTTATAAAGTAACATTAGCTATACAAATTTTTAATTGAAATCTAGTTGGCTAGGTATATGGATATTATACATACATTATAGTACCTATGTGAATACCTAATTGAAATGTGTAGTTGTTGCTTTCCAGAAAAACGGTAGCGTTAATCATCATCATCATTAACAGCCCTTTACAGTCCACTGCTGGACTATTATGAGCCTCCTCCACTATAGTGGAGGGTTTTGCCATAATCCCCACGCTTGGCAGGCGGGTTGAAGATCGCAGTTTAAAAGATTGATGTTTTTCAGAGAGCGCTGCTGCCCGTTCTCTGTTTGATGTGTAGTCCCTAAGTCGCCTCTTACGACACCCGTGGGAAGAATAGGGGTTGGTGACAAATGTATTCTACTCTGCCGTCACCACACAGCGTTAATAAAATATCAAAATTTAATTTCAAGTGAACATTTATTTGAATTAAATGCAAGAACAAACTAAAACGTAACGTAACACATGAACATTTTTTACTAAATAAAATAAAATTACAGCAACGACAACTTTCAAAGTAACAAAACATAAACAGCAACAATTCGTGATAGCCAACTTAAAAAAAAGAAATAAACAAACCTTCATTTATACTCAAGCAAATATCATGCAAGTTTGCGATAAGTCGATATGGCTCATTTTGAGATAAGCAGTAGATAGTTATAAACAAACTACTGATAAACTATTTTTGTCAGGTCAAATCACCTATTTGCATGCCCCTGTTTTTCTATCATCATATCCAGTCTAATCTCCTTCCTCTTCTCCAGTGGAGTCAGCACCGGCGTCCTCTACGTCTGTGTTGTCAGCAGTATCAGGAGCCGACGACGGGACCGATGCTGTCGGTGCACTCTCACCATCACCCTCGGTGCGGTCATCTACAGAAGTGATAATAGAGTCAGGGTCATGTAAGTTAAACCTTTGAGTTACATTCTTTATTTTTTATTTCTCGGTGTTTCTTTACGAGATCGAATCAGAATTAAGGAGACCCGTAAAGGAACTAAACTCGCTGACATAGCCCGACGGATTAGCAAGCTGAAGTGGCAGTGGGCAGGGCACATAGTACGCAGAACTGACGGCCGATGGGGCAGCAAGGTTCTGGAATGGAGGCCGCGTACCGGAAAACGCAGCTTGGGACATCCACCCACAAGGTGGACCGACGACCTGATATAGGTAGCAGGAAGGCGCTGGATGCAGGCCGCTACCAACCGTGCTATGTGGAAGTCATTGGGGGAGGCCTATGTTCAGCAGTGGACGTCCTGTGGCTGAAATGATGATGATGATGATGACATTCTTTATACTGCTCGATGCCATACGAAACTAATTTAAATACTCGTTGTTATCACTCGGCATTCCACCTCTCGTTTCTTCCTATGACTGCAACCTCTGTATTTATATCCAGGGTCTACTGTTAGATGCCATCAAAACCCAATTAATGAAGGCTGTGTTAGGCTCGGTGGAAAGTTTAACTGTCAATTAGACTCACAAACGAAATTAATTAGATAAAGAAAGGCCGGCAATACACGGACAGCTCGAGCAGTTAGTCAGTGATCAACATACACGGACCGCTCTTACAGTCAAGAGTCAACAGCTTGAAGCTGCCAGTGATAACTGCTCGAGCAGTTGGTATTATTAACTGCTCAACAAATCACAAGCGCGCGCGCCGTGGAATGAAGAAAGTGGGCGGAGGTAACTGTGCGAGAGCTGTCGACAGCTCGAGCAGTCAGTGTATGGCTGGCGACTGCTTGACCGCATGATGAAAATTCACCGTGCTGTCGACCGCCCGAATCAGTTGCAACTGCTCGAGCGGTTCGTGTATGTGCGTCCATAGAACTCTGCAGTTCACTGTGCAGTCGCAGCTTCAAGCGGTCCGTGTATTGCCGGCCTAAGATGAGATCAGATCGTAAATGCTAGCTTTGATCGCCTTATCGCATCGGGTTCCAGATTTTATTCCCCATCCAGGTCAATTCAGAATGAGATCTTTATAATAGCACTGGAAATTGATCTCAGTGAGTCGAAATATTGCCCTGGATCAAATATTCTCACTTGGACAACAAGGATGATATTGTAAACTGAGACAATTTATAATTTTTTCATAAAAATCTGGTGAGGTTATCCTCGTGGAATTTCACATCTACAAAAATGTCGCCTTTTTGTCGGTTCGGTTTTGGGTAACAAAACAGATTAGTTGCACATTCAAGTGCAAGGCGATGTGTCATCCATTTCGCAATCGGTAACCTTGGGTTACCCACACGGGGTTGGTGACCTGGTTATTGCGATGTGACCCAAGGACAACCTTTGTAAACCGTGGTTTAGGTTTGAATGTGTATAAGCGAAATTGCGGATAAGTTTTTGAATAACCGTAGGGTCATTTTGATGAATACTGAAGATGACAGAATGTGTTTTCCAGTTAAAGATTCCTACTGCTAAAGGTGCTTTGTACATACATTAAAGGAGTTAAAAAGAGATGGAAACGTCAATAATTTTGTCTCAATTTAAATTTAGCCGGTTTTGTTGCTAAGAAAGAAGCGATTTCTTACAGACGACCTGGGGAGAGAGCAGTTAAGATCAAATTTTAGGTAAGGAAAGGTATTTTTGACCATTTTGAAGCGCTAAGTCGTAAAATAGCATCGACCTTCTTTCGCAAATATGTTAAAATATCTTCATGTACGCAACGGACGTCTATTTTGCAAGCTTACATAATAAAGTCGGTGTTTTTGGATGGTCAGATGCAATGATAGATTAAGAATGGCAGAATCGTCGTAACATATTTCGGGGTGATGTAATATGTTGCCTAACAATCGTTTGTTAGTCGTGAATCGTGATTGTAGTCTAGGTATACTTAAACATACTTTATGTGGCGCCATTGTGTCTTGTGTTGGTTACTGCATAAAATGTAATCTTGGCACTGGGTTTTGCAAAAGTAAAATAATTGAAATATAACGTTAGCTTTAGATATGGTATGTTACGTTGGCTTTTAAGGACGTAACTTTAGGTGTACAAAGGACATGTCGTTCAGATATAAGTCAGTTTCAAGGCACTTAAATGTAGATAATATGAATCATGTTAGCTTATTAATAAATAATAAATAATAAAAAGTATTTATTTCGGATAACAGGGATCCATAATGTTAGTAAAAACTTAGGCTATGTTAGTATCTTATTTCTAAAACAGACTTCGTCCTGCTGAGCATGTGGCCGATCAGTGGACAATCCCCACTATCGGCTATCTCCTTCAGTACGCTGTGGCAGCTGCCGCGCACTCTGTGCAGTAATGATGCGCACTTTTTGCGCATTATAGCTTCAAAGCTATCTACACCCGCCAACGCAAACATCGCAGACGCACTACAAAACCGCGGCAGCCGCAACAGCGCCCTGAAGGCGTTATTGTATTGGACACGCAGAGCACTGTAGGCCTTTTTGGTATAGTTGGTCCATAAGCTGCACGAATAAAATGACACACAATATGCTTTAAAAAGCGTTATTTTAACAGTATCTGTGCAGCGACCAAATCTATGTGCCAACATATTCGCCCTGACCGACAGCGCCCTACGTTCCCTATCAATATCTTCATCGTCTTTAAGGCTGTCAGTCACGATATGTCCAAGATATTTAAATTTATAAACTCTTTCTAAGGGTTCATCGTAGAGTTTTATAGTATGTTATGTAGTAGTATATTGTAATGACTTTTCTAGGCAATAAAGTTAAGAATTAAAACAGTTACATGTGTCATAACACACATCAGACTAAACGATTATTACTGGAACAAATTTAAATGGTTATGTTATGGTTTCAGTGGCGGCGTAGCATGGGTTGGTACCCGGGGCGATCACCCCCCCCCCCGTCATAAGTCCTAAGGCACCCCCTGGTACCCCCCAGGGTTAACCTACCGATTCGAAGATTGAAAGACAATCGCACCCCTTTCCCCCCGTATCATGATATAGACCGCAAACTTGCCATGCAGATGCGCCAGTGAGTACTAATCTGCGCGACTTGTGTCACCCCCTGATGCTTGGCACCCGGGGCGGACCGCCCCCACCGCCCCCCCCTTACGCCGCTACTGTATGGTTTTACTTTCTATGCAGTGACCTCGCGCCATTACTGTAACGTATTGAAAGATACATTTTTATCGTATGCGATACCTTTAGGAAAAGTTTGCTCAGACATTTTTAAATGTTTTTGATAACCTGTTGACATATCGTGAGAAAAATGATAAGACGCATCCGATTTGCACGGCTGGTATTATAATTTTTATCACAAATCCGCTGAAATAAAGCATTTAACTACTTGACATAGACCATACCTGGAATGTCTTCAGGCACCTCCTGAGCTGGCTCTCCCTCCACCGCCTCAGCCGGTTCAATCCCTGGCTCCTCTTGTACTTCCTGAATCTCTTGAACTTCGGCTAAGCCAGGTTCGGCTTCATCTTCAGGTTCGAAGTCTGGTATCACTTCTGGCGGTCTCTGTTTATCAGAAGACAAACTATTCGTAGATTCGTAAACGATTTTAGATACTTCTTATGTGATTTGACATGCTGCTATTCTTCAGTAATACCTCATAACTAAGGCTGAGTTGCACCACCTAACTTTGACCGTAACTATAACGATAACCGGCGTATTTTGTATGGAATTTGACAGATTTTTGACGTTTGATAAAGTCAAAGGAAGATGGTGCAATCCAAGTCACAAAATATTGAAGAGATTTAGACACATTGACTTACCCACTCGAGATAAAGGTAAGTCCACTATCTTATCAAAAGGAATAAATATAAGCCGGGACTATTCCCACCTCTCGTTCTCCCTGCTGCAACTCCTGCGTAGCCAGTATTGTAGCAGTGGAAATGAGAGGGAATTATAAAAAGAATAAATAACCTCGGCGAAAGAAATCTTGTGCAATGACGTCTCCAAATCAGTAGCAGACACAGGCATCTGGCTCGGCAGGCGGCTCACGCGGCCACTCTCGGAAATCTGACTTTGCATGCGACTCTGACGTGACGTTGCTGTGAAAATGAACAAGGATAAGAATGAAGTTCATCGTTTTTTCTGACCAGTTGCACTAGTTCGATATTTACCATCAAATTGACTGGGCACCCGACTCTGCCTCGATTCTGCCACGTCTTCAACGCGACTCATTCTGGACTTGGTCAGCTCAGCTCCTGTAAGACTTTTGGTTGATGGCAGACCAGCAAACTGGCTCATAGCTCGGCTTGCTCGTGACCCCACTTGCTCAGGCAGGAAGTCTTCACCATCTACGTGGGTTATTGTCTTCATAGGGTCATAGCCCAGACCAAGTTTTTCGCCGGCATATTCATCAAACATTGTATTGACGTCGTCTTCGTGGACTTTTATATCCTGGACAAACAAAACGCTTATAATATCTGTAGAAATGTGTAATATTTGAAAGAAATAATACAGTAAACCCTTAATTATATCATTATTTGTTTACTTTTTTGAATAATGAACTCTTACGATCATAGGTCCAAGGTCAATTTCCCTTGATGCTGCAACGTCGATTGGAGGTCCAAGTAGTTCAACTTTTGGTCCCATCTTCTTTTTCTTCGGTTTCAAGTGAGTCAGCAGATTCTTACGGATGTGGTATCCTCTGTAGGCTGCCTAAAATATAAAATCAAAGTCAAAGCTTTCATTAAGTATTTAGGCACTTTCCAGGGCGCTTTTACACGTCCTAAATATGGCTCGTCCTGCCGCTACGCTTCAGGGAAACATATGGACTGCTGCTTAGAAGAAGTAGCGGAAGAAACTCGGTCACCTTTGACCTTTGTCAGCCTCTTTTCAACATAAGTTTACACTACTAGGTACATAAGTAGTTCAATCAACGTTTTATTTGAACTACATTAAGTTTGTTGAGATATTGATTTTGAGACACTGATAAGATGAAAATTCTAAGAATCACCTGAATCTTCTCAGTAGCTCTTGTTAATTCAGTAAATGACGGTTTGGTCTTCTTGTAAAGTTCCAAAGTATGCTGTGCAGCAATTTCCCAAGGCTCATCAGGTTGGACTTTCATGCTCTGAAAATGTGGTATAGTAGTAGTACCTAGTTATACGAGTACACATCAAAGTACCTATTCGTCGATATTCCAGTTTATATGTACCTTCTCCAATAGCTTCTTTCGGTACCAATAATCTCGGTACGCGTTTCTGGAGATCTGACACACTTTGGCGGCCATGTCCTCATCTAGGACGGTCCTTTGGAGGATCTTCTTCATTATTTGCATCTCTTTTACTTTCTCTTTAACAAAAAGATATTTGTTTAGATTTAATTTATAGGTGTGATTTCATAGCCGACTGTACGCAGCAGCAGCACACGACTTGTCGTCGCAAAACTACTGGTTTCTATGTATTTCTATGAAATAGCATTCGTCACTAGTGACACGTTGTCTGCAAGTATTTCATAGAAATTGTTTAAACGAACCTCTTCCCTCAATAGGCTCGAATCCCTCAACCTCCTCCTTAATCACTTGGGACAGCATTTCAGCCTGGGCTCTCTCCATGCCCAACTGCATCAGGTGTTCGGTGACCGAGGGCTTGCAGTCGCATAGGTCTTCCAGTATTCTCAGGGAGAGGATGCCATGCTCCCTCGTGATGAGCAGCACTGATAAGTAGTTTGCTATGAAGTCAAATATCTTTTGGGGTTGTTCTCGTAATACCTGGAAAGATTTTTAATGAAATAGAATACAGGTAGCATGAAGAATTATTGCAAAAAATCCTTCATCCACCAGGAATTCTGGGTATCCTTCTTTCTCTAATTTTAATAGAGCGATGGCCATGCCATATACTTGGACGAATTAGAGATGCTAAAAGGGTGCTAGGTAGCATTTTAAGATCGTGTATGGTGCACTTAGATGGTGCATGGACTTATAAGTATGGTGATGTGAACTAAGGATGTGAAGTAGCCAAGATTTATGGTTATAAGTTTGATTAAACACTAACTTCTCGAGATATATCGCACATCAGCTCTCTAAGTCCTTCAGGAATTGAAAATACGTTGGAACATCCATGTTCTTGAAGCAGCTCGTTCATATTGCCTAAAAGCCACTTTATTTTTTTGGTTTAGTTATTTTTAGTCAAACACTTGACAGGTGAGACTTTATTATTCTGTCACGGATTTGACGTTATTACAGAAAAATAAAAGAAAGTATGTAACCATGTAGTTTTACCTAGTACAAATAGAGAGGACACTTTTTCGTCCAAGTTTTGATCCTAAAATCCTACGCTAAAATCAATCCAATTTCCTCCTAAGAAATCATTTGTCATTTTGTTACCATTTCAGAAACTAACTCAGGATCTTCGCCTGATCAAAGACCGAACCGATCCATTTAAGCTAGCTTGTGTAGAATTAACTGCATTTACATGTAGGCATAGACTGCAGTTAAACACTCAGACCCTATTGGTTATGGTATATGGTTATTCTTCTTACCGTTAGATAATTCCTGGCAGTTTGTTCCGGCGTTTCTTCTCAG
The DNA here is from genome assembly GCF_963855985.1 of Ostrinia nubilalis. Taxonomy (NCBI): domain Eukaryota; kingdom Metazoa; phylum Arthropoda; class Insecta; order Lepidoptera; family Crambidae; genus Ostrinia; species Ostrinia nubilalis. The sequence goes on from NC_087103.1 coordinate 14,104,163, forward strand.
CACTTGCTATATGTTTGTCTCGAAGCGCTGGTAGGGCCCAAAAGATAAGGAGACATGTAAAGTGCCCCATAAGGGCTACCTTTCTTTTCTATTTTTTACTACATTTTGACGTTCATAAGTGCCACTTGTGGTCTAAACTGAATAAATATTTTTGATTTTGATTTTATTATTATTTATGTCAGGTAAGGCTAACATTCAGCTGCTTAAATATTATTAAGAAGTACTCCATTGAGTCATGTCGGCCGATACTAAACAACTAAGTGTCAGCAGTCGTCAATGAATCACAGTGAGTCAGTAGGCTGTGGGAATCACCATTGGTATCGGTGAAAACTACTAAAGGTTTGGTCAAACCAACGCGATCACATGCAATCAGCCGCCGCGGCGTGCAGCGTATATGTCTGGTCGCTATCGCTGCACGTCGGCTGATCGCGTGTGATTGCGTTGGTTTGGCTGAAACTTTAAATGCATTGATCGCCATCGCTACACGCCGGCTCATCGCATGTGATTGCCCAGCCCCCCTAGACAAAACGCACTTTTTGATCGAATCGAAAATCGAATCCGTCAAAACTCCATACAAAAAGGGGCTTTTCGACCACTTTTCGACTGGTTTGCGATTAAAATTTGCACTTTGTCTAGACCCACTGGTTTGACTGAACCTTAAGTCTGGTCGCCATCGCTGCACGCCGGCTGATCGCGTGTGATCGCGTTGGTTTGACTCTCAGATCATAGAAGGGAATAGATGTGAAACGGGGGCGTGGCGAGTGTCTCCGCGATATGCCCAGAAACGAACATCGGCCGCGTAGCTAGGTTAGTCGCGATTCAGTCGTACTAAGGAAATGTTCTCCGATATTTTGGATAATGCGTCGTTACGTGCAATAAAACAAGTGAAACGAAGAACTACAGGAACAATGGAGTCATTTACTACATGTAAGTATTGCAAATCCATTGGTATTTTGCTTATAAATAAAAAAAACTAAACATTTTTACGAACGAATTCAGTGCCGTAACAGTTACTGCGATATCGAAATCAGTGGTGATAAAAATTCTAACACACTTGTACATTGACGATTTAGTTAGCAACCACTTTATGTCATGCTCAACTACTGCGCAATGTATTTAATTAAAGTACGGCCGCATGTGCCGGTCGTAACATAGTGCCGTGCTCGTGTTCTAATGCGGTTTCCTATTATCGATAAATAGAAGTAAATTATAATTTTCTATTTTGTAATTTTAAATAAAAAAATGATGTGTTACTTGCGATTATAAGATTTTACAAAAAAAATAATAACAGTAGAAGTAATTAGTAACTGTCAACTATGTAATTACTATAAGAGCTAGTTGAAAGCCTAATATAGGCATTATTTTTGATAAACATATGCGGTACGCAGATCGCCATAATTAAAAAGTAAATGCGTGATAGTAGTTAATAATAACGTATAATAATAAAAAGGTTTTCATACATAAGCATTTTGTGAAACCAGTTTCGAGCCTTGCCCCTAGCGATTTAAAGTATCGATATCTTGTCGACTCCATTTTATCTTTGTTCTCTCACTAGCATTTTCTTAGTGTGCGTCACGTAACGCGGCCATTGATTGGCCATAAGGCACGCCTTCTGGCCAATCACAGCACTTTTAAGCCGGTTGCACATGTTGTCGTAGACTTACAGTCGCTTTGTTTTTACACAGTTGAATGTGTGTGTGGGAGCTGTGGTGGGGGAAATGTGGGGACACTGGTTCTCGTTGTAGTTACGCGCGACTTCATATCTATTCTCTTTCTATGATCTGAGGTTTGACTGAACCTTTACTGGTATGCTATATTTGGTCGAGCTAGAAATCTAGATTGAATCGGCAATCACAGGTTTAGAAGTGAATGTTTCCGACAAACAAAGTCATAGTACGATCATCGCCAGGCCAGGGACTGTTTTTATACATTTTCAATAAACTTAACTAACACATCGATGTAAACAATCTCTACATTCTGCCATTTATTGCTTACATACCGTTATCATGCAGACGATGCCAGTTGATTAACGTTATTCAATAATTTAGTAAGCAAAATGCATGACAGACTGAAATCTACTGTGCTGGAACCAATGCAGGCAAAGCCTAAGGACAAACAAAGATAAATAATAATCTATTCACTAAACGTGCTGTAATAGAACCCGACAGCGAAATCAGTCATTGATAAAATTTTGTTAAAATGTTATTTTTGGTGTTTTAGTTAAATAATTTAACTAAATAGTTAGATAAGTTAAATAATCAAAAAAAAGCTAACCAAAAATTAAAAAAAAAAAAACTACGGATGTTAAACCAAAATTAGAAAATTTAAAAATCGAACGCATTTAAAACAAACAAATGAAAAACACGCAATTGATATCTACCTCCATTCGATTTTTATTAATACTTCTTTGTCCACTATCCAACCAAATTAGAACTTTATTCGCCTACATTGGTCACATTAAAATTGTCAGAACGCGGGTCATCTTAAACTGGTCACGCGTGCGCAACTTGCCGAGTTTATTTCACAATTCTACCAGCGTTGCTATTCAATTACATACTTTATTACAAAGAATTTAGAGCTAAGTGTTTCTATCCGAGTGGAAGACACGATGTGTTGAACTTATCCCCGATAACTGCGTTTGCCCCATTCAGACGTTACAACCGCACCAGTGTAGTCGTCAGTATGTAATATTTTGAATTTGATAAAATACACGTGGGTTTGTGCCAGATAATAAGTGTAAATAAAACTGATAAGTGACTTGCTAGTGCGTTAAAAATACAAGATGGAGTTAACCACGGCGAAGGCGATTTCGATGCTAGTCCTGGGTTTGGGCAGCTTCGTGTTTGGGATGATTCCCGCAGGATTTTCAGAGGGAACCAGACAGAAGCATCCTTTGTTGATATCGTGCCTCCTTTGTTTTGGGGGCGGCGTGCTTCTGTCCACTTCTGTGGTTCACATGCTGCCAGAAGCAAGGGAGAAGTTGCCGAATTATTCGGAGCTGCTGCTGTGTGTTGGTTTCTTCATAGTTTACTTGGTGGATGAGCTGGTCCATTTGTTTTATGGGCCAGGGAACGATCCTCATAGGCAGACGTATGGGAGCAATGAGGGGACGAGTTTGCTGCGCGGTGAGAGGAATATGAGAGGGGTGGACGATGCCGAGATGGTGGATAGGTGTTGTGGGGATGCAGCCAACCCCAGGATGTGCCATGTGAGCCACACGGCGCCTTGCAATAAGAGCTCCTCAGGGGTCATAGGGCTGCTGTGTGCTTTGTTCGTACACAGCGTGTTGGAAGGGCTCGCGATTGGTCTACAGGAGGATGCTTCGCAGGTATGAATATCCTTGTTTATATTTATACCTATTGTTTATTGTTATCGTTTTGCAGGCTGCTGTATAATTTCTCTAATTAATTCAATTAATATCAAATTCTGCTCAAAAATAAGGTCAATCTACCTACATACAAAAAGCTGAAAATCATTCAATGAAGGATTGAAATGTTGTGTCATTCATTAGAGCAATATTATTTCATCTTGTCTAACTTCTGTTATCATTGAATTTTATAATTACTATCAAATGTCGAATTACACTACTTTATCGTAGTTTCAGTGTGAAACAAAACTATAATATGATAACACACGAATTTAAATTACATGAGTGGGTTAATCGTGTGCTCATTACCTATCATGCATCATTAATATAATGCAATAATTATTAAGAACATTGAATATTCATGTTACTGTTGTCTTTAGACGGTAGATCGGAGTTAAAATGATATGACAGAACAACCTGTACACTACTTTTAAAGATTTAGCTTGTTCTGAATTCATTGAATTTAATAAATTATTATCTAGTTCGGTAGCGTGGTTAAGTAGATTTTATTGTTTTTTAACGTCACTAATAAAATTGATACGTCGTAAATAAGTACTTACAGGGTGGGTCAACATTTTTTGCAAGTAGCAGCCCTTGATTTTTCAAAAACTGTTCGAGGGAAGGAGCTGTATATTAGGTTATTTCTACGTTTAATTACACAAGCCTGGGCCCAAATGTGGCTCACTATATCGAAACTCAGCTTATTTCGTCCCAGAGCGCATATAAGGTACGGTTTAAGTGGCCTTCAAACACTTCCTTGATCCAGTCAAATGTAGACTAGATGCAAGCTTAATGCCACGGGTCATTGTAGTGCGGCCTTTTACTGACCTTGCTGTTAATCGGTTATTGTTTTGGGTCCGTCCAGCTGCTCATATCGCGATTACTTAGACTAGGCGCAGCAGACCACCGATTTTTAGTTGGCCAATAGTTCTTTGTGCCCGACTTTAAATTGTATGAAGATTCGGCCAAATCAAAGCGGTGTAATGTGCGCACTTCTATACATGCCCATACTGATCAACTGCCCGACTAAACTATCGGCCGACGAAAAATCGATGGTCTGCGCATATGCTTAAACTGATTTTGAACACAGTTTTTCACGAGAAACAACAAAAACCAGTCAATGTCTCTGTAGGTCATGATTAGGTACCTAGGACTGTAAGTCCTTTTAGTTGTAAATTAATAATTACATAACGTGTATTCAGAAATTGTTATTATTATTTATTTGCTAGTTTGTCCTTGACTTCGTACCTACTCGTGAAAAACATTTATCATCTAGATATAAAAATAGATTATTGCCGTGTCCGAGGAAACTTACACTGTGACACTAGAATTTTTTAAGATTTATTATTAATTTTTGCCTAGATTAAAAGATTTAAGCATACATACGGACAGACAGAAAAGAGACTTTGTTTTATAGTATAGCGATTCATTGTTCACATTATAATAGGCTCCAGTCAACATAAGATAGATAGATAGATAGATATTTATTTGCATCACCATAATGTAACATAGGATAAGAGTCTTGCCCAGTCGATTGATAATCGTTTAAAAATAAATAAGATCGATAAAATTGACTTTGGAATCAATAAAATCTTTTTTTTTTCAAACTAGACCATATTACATGAATTTAATATGTAAATTTATTAAGGGATGATATTTACTTTGGATGTTTACCATAGTTTTGGTATGGAGCAGACAATTAATAAATTGAATTTCTTAAACAATTACGCAGGTAATAGTGGAAACTCTTATCAGTGATAAACACAAGGACCGTTTGCTATCATGCAATTAAAATTTGGGTCAATCGTTTATATTCTTTTGTTATTACAGATAATATAGAAATTCCTAAGTCATAATATTAGATAGATACCCAATATAAGTACGACAAGTTATCGTTTTTGTTTGCAATTTAAATATGAATTATGAAATTGAATGTTAAAAAGTTACGGGAAGTTTTTGATAATTCATTTATATGTAGAGGACTGCATTTGCCTGCGGCTTCGCCCGCGTGGAATTTTGTTTGTCACAGAAAAACTTTATCGCGTCCCTGTTCCAAAAACCGGGATAAAAACTATCCTATGTCCTTTCCCGGGACTCAAACTATCTCTATGCCAAATGTCATCAAAATCAGTTAATGTCAAAATGGTTCAGTGGTTTAGGCGTGAAAGAAGAGACATACAGACAGACAGACAGACAGAGTTACTTTCGCATTTATAATATTAGTATAGATGGCACTGCGATCTTTGTAATTATTTAAAAGGAAGAAGGGTGAAACTGTCTTGTTCAGTCTGGGACCGTTCTCCCTATTCCGACTGTGCCTGTTGACTGACTTAGCCAGTTCATATTATTTAGTGACCCATGGCATCGTAAAGGTTCTCTTTAGTCAGTTTCTATAGAGACACAGGGCAAATTAAAGCTGCGACTCTACATTTGTAAAGAAAGCTTTATTTTTAAACGTTATGGCACTTAAAAATAAATTGCAACAAAAGTATAGTAACACTTTTAATGTAAAGTAGGTATACCTTATACATAATAATGTCTCCGTCTATACCTAATTAATTATTAGAAATGTCTATACTAATGGTATAAATGCGGAGGTAACTCTGTCTGTCTGTCTGTCTTGCTTTCACGCCTAAACCACTGAAGCGATTTTGATGAAAGGCATAGAGATAGTTTGAGTCCCGGGAAAGGACATAGGATAGTTTTTATATCGGTTTTTGAAACAGGGATGCGCGCGATAAAGTTTTTCTGTGGAGGATTCCGTCAACTGGGACCGCAATTAACTGGGACCGCGGTCCCAGTCACCGGATGCGTAAAAATTAAATAATTTTCTTCCGGCGACTGGGACCACTCATGGATTTTAATACTGTACCGATTTTGGATTGAATAATATTTTCTTTAAAGTTATCTATGAGTGGTCCCAGTCGTCGGAAGAAAATAATTATTTTTTTATGGATCCGGCGACTGGGACCGCGGTCCTAGTTAATTGCGGTCCCAGTCGCCGGAAGCCTCTTTCTGTGACAGACAAAATTCAACGCGGGCGAAACCGCGGGCAGAAAGCTAGATCAAATAAAATAATTAATAATATTATTGTTGTAAAGCCTCGTCTAAATCAAACGTGTGACGTTTCTATGCCTTAGATACTGAAAACTTGTGTAAATTACCAGTAATAGGTGTTTATCAATAAATATGTGTCCTTATCAATGCATTTTGATTGCATTTATTAGATTATGATCTGGTGTAGTGCAATTTGAACTCTAATACGATAGATTTGAAGCATATTTTAACTAGTTATTTAATAATGCACCGGAAGTGGGTATGAGTAAAGATGAGATTAAATGTGGGTGCGGGTAAATCAAGGTTTTTTACCGGGCATTGTGATAAAAGGGAACAGTTTTTGATAAATACTTGTTTTTCTTACTTTAAGAATGAATTAAATTAATACCGTATTATTTAAAATCTGTTTTTATTTAACAACATACACAGTGGGTAAATATTTACGAGTATGAGAATGTGAGTGATTGAGTCTTATAAATTAAGCATTAGGAAAACGTGCTAACTAGGTACTTATGTATAGCTACCCGAAACATGGCAGTTAGCGGTTGAATTAGGTCTAGTATTATGGGTCGCTGACGTGCCGGGACATTATTGTAAAATCAAGTAGGATTTTCAAATTCAAATTTTTTATTGCTCTATGTTGGTATAAGGTTCTTACCTTACATAATAGACATAACCTGTCATCCGCTATGCAATGCAGGGAAGTCAAACCTTAATTTCAAACTCCTCCACTGTCCTTCTGATCAATTTCGTTGCGGGTCCAATGACAGTTTAACTTTCCCCCGGGATAAACTTGACCTTCCAATGAAGTTCCAACCAATGTTGGAGCTGTAGATCCTGGCTACGTAGGAGTTGCAGTGGTGGGAACGAGAGGTGGGAATAGTCCTGTATAACATGGACCCTGAAAGAGGTCCCTGATTGGATCAATTTTCTTTTATAGTGTTTAAAGTTAAAATCAGAGTGGGGTTACTTCGATGATATTGTGGTTGAGGTTTAGTCGCCAAAAAACGACAATGATTCTGTTATGCCGTGTTCCGATTTGATATGACGATTCGGACACTAGTCCTCAGTCGTTACCATGCATCTAAACATTGAAGAAAAAGTCATATCATGTAATGAGATCAATTTTCATGTTGTTATTAGACGTAGGTATTTCGTCTTTAGTACGTGATTCTAATAATGGAGTGCGCTCGCTCTTTAACACAATTTTTATTCTGGTCAGCTTGTCTTTGAATGACGTGACAGGCTACTTAGAAGTCACTGAATGACATTCAGGATCGGGGATTTTAAAAGGAACTTCGATGAGGAAAAAGATTAATCAAATACGTAGTCATTTGGCCTTGTTTTCAGTAGACAATGGGCATGGGTTCGATTCCCACATGAGGAGCAGAAAGTGAAGTTTGTAATGGTGGAGTTCTACGTTTACTTACTTACTTTGAACTTTAAGGCTGACTTACTTGCACCACCTAACATTAACCGTAACTATCTATATTAGGTATATCCGGTGTTTTTTGTATGGAGTTTCATAGATTTTTGACGTTTGTTATAGTTGAAGTAAGATGGTGCAATCCAGCCTAAGCTTCATAAGCTTTACGCAACATATCTTCGTTTACTGTTTTAACAAAAAGTCCTTTTATGCTAGGCCCGTTCGTGGTATGAGAGTTTCTCTCGTGACGAATAGACAAAGCCAGATTTCTATATAGAAGTGTTCGTTTTCCTTCCAGGTCTTGCTTCTCCTCGGGGCAGTAGCGTCGCACAAGTTCGTAGTCGCTTTCTGCCTCGGTGCAGAGCTAAGCGCAAGCGCACCGGGCCGGTTGTGCGCGCATATAGTCTGCGTTCTGCTGTTCAGCGGCGGCTCCGTGGCTGGCATCGGGCTGGGAGCTGGGCTGGACACTGTGCAGGCTGTGAAGGACTCTATGGCGATCCCTATCATGCAGGTAAAGTGAAATAACTTTTTATATTTTTGGGTACCGGCTTAGCCTAGGATGCGCACCACGATTTCGTCTTTTATCGATTATAATAAGCCCATACGTTAAGCTTTTGCTTCTCGATAATAGATGGCGTTACAAACAAAACTTTTGCTACTCAGCGACAGATGGCGTTACAAAAAACTTTTGCTACTCGTCAACAGATGGCGTTAAGCTTTGTTGTCTAAAGATTATAATATCAGTTCGCGTATCCTAGGCTAGCTGGACACTGCACTGTAAGGACTGGCAATTCCTATTCTGCTCATTATGTACCTACCTACCTAGATAGTTTGTGAAATTAGTATCTTTTGGGGCTGACTTGGACTTGACTTGACTTGACTGAAGACTGATGAGGACTCCCTGGCGATCCCTTTTATGCAGCTTAATATAAAATATTTTCTTTAAGAATCTTATGAACCGATCTATGTAGTAATTTTGGAGAAAAACTATAACTTTAACTAATCTTTTCAGGCGCTAGCAGCCGGAACTCTCCTGTACGTGACAGTGAGCGAAGTGTTGCCACGCGAGCGAGCTAGTTGGCACGAACGCAAGCGCAGCGCGGGCGCCGCTCAGTTCGTCTCGGTCGCCGTCGGCTTTGCTGTTATGTACTTGACCACTATGTATTTAGGTGAGTCTTCTTAGCTCCCTTTTTTGTCTTTAGGAGACTTAACAAAGTGTTGCCGCGTGAGCGAGCTAGCTGGCATAAGCAAAAGCAGAAACAGCTAGCTCGCCTCGCTCTTTGGCAGCTTATCCAGCATAATTAAAGGTTCGGCCAAACCAACGCGATCACACGCGATCAGCCGGCGTGCAGCGATGGCGAGCAATGCATTTAAGTCTGGTCGCCATCGCTGCACGCCGGCTGATCGCGTGTGATCGCGTTGGTTTGGCCGAACCTTTAAATGCATTGATCGCCATCGCTGCACGCCGGCTGATCGCGTGTGATCGCGTTAGTTTGGTCGACCCTTAAGGGCTTAAGGTGTCCAATTGAGCTATAACAGACGCCTTTGCTGACTCCAAGTCTGACACCAGCGTTTTTGACTATTTAACAGTCTACTGAATGATAATATGAATCGCCAAATAAAATAACTTTTTATGTTTTCAGATCACGATGCTGTGTAATGCTGGCGATACCACTGTTGTGAGATTTGTATGACTGTCAAAATGGAATAGTTAGTACCTAATTATTAAGTTGATTCCTATGTTGATAAACATAATTATAATTGTGTGTATTTTATAAACTAGCAATAAGTACATACCTATCTTACTTAAGACTGATATTATTCTTAATGACAATAAAACAATTTTGCTATTTCCGCATTTTACTTTATTAAGACTGCTTCTGTCAACAATAAATGTACAGTTTGTGATGATATAGGACTGATATTCATGCAACAATTTTTTACATTGGAAAATTGTTTTTTCTAAGTACAATAGAAATGTGGAAGCTAATTTACTAAACTAGATCATTGTAGAAGGATTAAATATCAGTAAACAATTTATTGAGAAGGGATTTACCTGCATTTAACTTTATTATTAAATTATTAAAATTAATAAATGAACATGGCACTGTTTGAATCTGAACCTAACAACGACACATAGATTCACTGCTAGATGGCGTTAAAAACTTTTGCTACTCGTCAATAGATGGCGTTAAAAACTTTTACTACGTGTCAATAGATGGCGTTATAAAAACATTTTTGCTACTCATCAATAGATGGCGTTACAATAACATGTATGCTACTTGTCAACAGATGGCGTTACAACAAAAACCCTTTAGCTATTCGTCAACAAATGGCGTTATATGAACTTTAGCTACTCGTCAACAGATGGCGCAAATGTTTAGTCCTATTAATATCATATAAAAATATTTTCGTTTTGTTATTTATTACACATCTAAATGCACAAAATAATCTCAGTCCACAATACTATTGCGATATTTATATACATCAATACATTTTATGGAAGCGATTTCTACCTACATACAACTAATATTCATACTGAATATCGGAATACCTCGTATTAAACAGTATAAATAAATATGTATTAATTCTTAAAATAATTAAATTTTAAATACAATAAAAGTATTACAAAATAAAAAATAATACAGATCTTTGACTCGATGCACTTATGCCTACGAAGTAAGTACTGTTAAAATAATAACAAAAAATTATAATTCGTAAACTTTGAATAAATATACTTAATTTTATTGTGACGAAGAGAGCGTGTGTCAATGAAAATAATTTATTCTGACTTCACAATTTTTTGTCAAATATTTCATAAAATTATAGAGTTCATTCTATTTTTTTTAATACAACAATTATTATCATAGAGCGGCAAGTATGATAACCACAAAATTTTAAGATTATTTTAACAGCAAGTGAAGTGGTAAGTTCTCTCATACAAAATCTTACACACAGCACTGTCTGTAACTAGCTTAACACAAACATCGTGGTGAAGTGAGAAACGCTGTGAAGTCGATGGTAGCTTTGCGCCTCGATCACTTTGGGTAACTATTTATAAATACGTATTTTAGGCTTGTTTTAATAAGCATTCTGTATGTTGCTGGACTGTGTTACGAAAGTTGTAGTATGAAAACAAGATCTAATAAACATTTGTAGTGATAATGGAGCTGGCACTAGAAACAAATGGATAAACTGCAGTTTACTACAGTGTACCTATTGCAGTTACTGCAATACAATGTTTGTAACAATATTTCTTGACTTGGTAATAGGTATGTTTTAATTGTGATGAATTATGAATTAGATCAAGTTTATCCTAATAAACTGAGCTTATACAGATGCTAGTAACAGTTTACAATTTTATACAATTACAATCTGGATACACTTAAATAAATATTAAATAATTAACCATACTTTACGTATTTAAAATACTTGAATTCACATTAATAATACCAAGGCACTAAGTTTCACGAGGCACTGTAAAGTATCGGAGTTCCGTAAGAGTACGACTACGCAAGACTAAACAAGAAGCGTAATTAAATAGACAATTTTTGAAAATAAATACAGTAAAATACATCAACCGATAGTACCTACAAGTCCACGCTTGACATCGGTAACATGCGTAGCGACCTGATCGATCTAGCATCTGATAATGTTGCACATAGTATAGAAGTTAACAGCGTAGTAACTAAAGAAAAAGATGTTGCTATGTATAAAAAACCAGACGCTGGAACTATCGGTCTGGTAATACTAAATCGGGAAGACTCCACGTAAATTTGTTCAATGTCCCACTGGATTTCACTAGCACTAGAGCCTGTGGTCAGGTCTCTTCCTCTTCTTCTAGCTTCCTATTTTTCCTCCTTTGCCGATGCCGCTCCCTCTTCTTGTGGGCTCGGTTCCTCTTCGAGGTAATTTGGCACTCGCACCCTGCGCGCACTTTCACGTAGTCCATCGACCACCCGCCGGAGCCTGGCACTGATATGTGTCCTTTAGTCTTTTGGTGGGGCATTTCGGTGGCAGCCGTGTACCGCACTAACGCGTACGAGTAAGAGTATATTTGAACGCACCTCGACTGGTTGTACAGCCGAGCGTCGACGAAGCGACAGGGCTTGTCGACGACTTCGGGAGCGCAAGAGAGCTCGTAGAGCCTCTGCTTGTTCTCGCCGTCCTCGTAGAGTTCTACGTAGAGGCCGCTGAAGGTCCTGCCGCCCTTCTTGGCGACCATCTCGCCGATGGAGGGGCAGCACTCCACGACGTCCTTCTTGGCGCCCTCAGTCCTGAGGACGCTCTGCATCTCGCGCCAGTGCGAGCGTTTCCACGCCGCCGTCGCGTCCAGCTCCTCGTCCGTCCTGGAAAGTACCAAGGTTACCTTTTAGTAACTGTTTTCATTACTATGATTTGTGTCCAAACTAACTCTAGTCAGTGTCAGCTGCAATCTCAATTCAGTTACAGTTTTACATGGCTATTGGCGTTCAGGTTTACATTTTATGTTACTTGGTGTTGTAAAAGCTGCTGCGCCGTGAGTCGCCAGTTTGCTTGTGACCACGGCTGCAGCGTAGCAGCCGAAACATCAAGCCGTGAGTACATAATGTAGGTAACTCATTCAAAAAAGTCGCGTTGTACTGGTCTTTCTATTTTAGTTGTAGAAACTGGGTTAGAAATAGATTTTCTTTGGAATAGTAGAGAACAAATTAATGACAATATGTGACTTGGTACTCACATCACGCGGTGATGGTAGGGCTGCGGCGAGCGGCGCACGCGGCTTACGTTCCCGACCAGTTCGCCCGCGCCCGCCACTGCACCACACAGCACCTGGAATCAGGAGAAACTACCATAAAACACAAATCAAATTAAAAAAAATATTCAGTACATACGCCCTTTCCAGGGCACTTACACATACACACTGTATACTAATATACCCAGGCCCCTCTTTTCTACTGGGCACTTTGGGCACGTGCCCAAGGCCCCGCCTACATCCGTCAGTCACTATTCAGATAGGAAGAACGATTCTTCAAGTAGTTGCGATATCATCACATTAAGACGTGGTCAGTAAGGTGCTTATTAGATTCGTATAAAGTCGCTAAAACTTCTAAAACTGACAATTATAATGTATCTGGTCTAAGTTAACTTGCAAGATTAGCGGGACAGGTGTAAAATAAAGCTTGTAATAACTAAGTTCATGTATTACTAAGAAAGGGGACAAAGAAGCGAGTTTATTTTTATCAAGACATCAAGCAAGTGCAACGATTGTCGAGGCCCTATTTTACAGCGGCCGTAAAAAAATAAGCTATAGTGTGGCCACCGCAATTTTCTTTTATGACCACACAGAGGCTCTCTAGATTAAACGTGCACCTTTGCGTAAATGTACTTCAGTAATATAAAGTTATAAGCTAAAAAACTTTCATTCTATTTCATGTTCTAATAATATTCAGAACAGACCTTATTTTACATAACTAGGTTAGAAAGAACTGGGTAGTTCATAATACATAATTTATTACGATTTACGAGTAAGAATTGCAAAACACCAGTCAAGTTAAAAAACGTACCAATCAAGCTATGTGACTGAGATATCTTAGGGTTGAATAGTTAATAAATTACTAAATAAGTCATTGCCGTCAAACTGATTCAAGAGCTTTAACTAAGTACACAAAATAACACTCACCATTATTTTAAAAATGAAAAATATCTTCTACAATCCGAAAAGATATTGATAGATTTATAATATTTACAGTTTATTTAAATTGGGGACTAAACACAAGAATGTTCACTATCAAAGCTTTGTAACTACTAAATAAAAACAACAACTAGCGGGTAGTTATGTAAATGTATTGCCAACTGTGTAAAAAAAGGTTATTAAAAAATATTTGGCTACTCGTCAAAAGATGGCGCCTCTCCGCCAAAACATCAGGCGGCTACAACTCAATCCCACAGATTAACTTACCACTGTTTAATCAACAATCCAACAGTCCAATAATTTGTTTTCATACGGATGATGCTTACAAAACTGGGCGGCCAAACAAAACTATGTTTCGCCGCCAATAGAACATCCAACGTATTGTAAAGTATAAAGGTTGAATTTAGGTTGTGTTTTAATTTCAAATCAAAAGACTTGAGTTGTTTTGATCAGACAAAACATGGGGTTTGAGTTACGCGCGTCAAAACAGTCTACGTTACGATTGAAACTCGATAGTGGAGAAGCATAATACAAATGTAAGTGATAAAAGTTAATAGGCGACATTTTATAGAAAAAGAAAGTTTGATCTATATCGTAATCCTATCATCTAATTTCAAGCACAGCACACATTAGGACTATTTGTTTATGTTTTATTTTGAGTTACCTGCATTCTAACTATCCGAAGATTACACGTAATTGTAAACTGAATTTAAGATTATGCAGTTTAAATCATACTAAGGTATAGGTAAGGTAAGACACGTATAGCCGGATAGGTAGGCATTATGAGAGCTAAAAACTTGAAAATTTATAAAATAATTGCAGAAAGAAAACATTAAAAATAAAGAGTTTAACCCATGGTATTATCTTCGAGTTCGTATCAAGTTTTGTTATGGCATCGCCGCGACCTATATCTTTCAATCACCTCACTTGCGCGCGCGCACCTAAACACCACAAACAATGGCGACGCGATTTATATGAAAACCGTAACAGCACAGTCTTTTGGTGAATCAGGGGGAAAGCTCAGGATTAGAAATTGTCTTTGAGAATGGGTTGGGTAATGCTACAAATCACGCCATTTTGACTTCTTCCTCCGTGCTATGAGCATTATAAACTAATCTGTGCCACAATAAGTAAACACCTAGGCTATAATATTTCCCTCTACTACTGCTTATCTAACTACCAACTTGAGCAGCGATAGCACTTTAGACTACCTTCAGATTTTTGTCGCAAAATCATTCTTACAAACTACCTACATAAGATGCCACGTGCCATTGTGCTAGGTTGATGTGCCATTATCTGATCTACCGAGTTTAAATGCCATCACGTGTTGATCATAAAACGCTTATAGGTCAATGTAAAACTAGATTTTTTTAAATCACTGAATAATTTGGTGTGTAATAAAATACCTACTTATGCAGAATAATTGACTCGAATTTATAGCAAAGCTACGTTTGGAACTTACACCCGTATTCACAAATAAGCAACGTTTTGCTTAAATGAAGCAGCAAAACTTTGAATAGAGCTCTGTGATCGGTTCGTGTGTCACCCTGTGCGTCCACGCGCACTGTGAGACCTCATAGTAATGTTTGTGAATACAGGCGTTAGTTCACAGACAACTTTAGCTTGTTAGCTATCGTTTCGATTAAGTCTAGATAAACAGGTTAAAAGGATCGGTTTCAACAAGTCCGTTTATCACGAACATGACTGTTGCAGATAGATCCACATTTCAACTTCAAGCTCGTCTCGGTTCCTGACAATTTTACTCAGCAATTGATAAACTACAGTAAACCTAGAAGGAAATGATTTTAAAGCTTAGTATAAAGACCAGTTTAATGACATAAGTTCTTTAACAGACGTAGAGCATAATTCGGAATGATGCACTTATCACGTCGTAATAAATAGAGAAGTTGAACATTTACAATACTACAATAATAGAATACATTTCAACCATACAAAAGGTGCAAAGTGAAATAAAAAGTTTGCCACACAAACACCTGCGACCACACGTCGTTGCTAATAAAATGCAAAAGAATAACAGAAATCGTAAACTCATTATTAAAATCTAGATTACCCAATTCAAGGCTAAAATTAATTCAGTTCTATATGTTTAATTATGATTTTATTATATTAAATAAAGATATCAGTAGTCATTATAGCATCAATAACGATAAACAGAATCCTTTTGCATCATTTAATTTGAAATTCAATCCACAGACCGCATTTGCGCGAAGCACTGGCATTATAAAAATATGGCGCCAGCACGGACCCTTTGTGAACACCAATGAAGAGATTAAAATATCATAAAAAGTGTACACACGACTTTAATCAACCCATTTGTATTGCAAAAAGCATGAACTGCAGAATGAAGTTGTTAAAATATTATTGCTTCGGATAGTTGAAATTGCAAAGCCATTGCATGTGAGTTTTTGCTGTCTTATGGGTAGAACAGCGTACTTAACGTTATGAATGTCATATCAAAAGAGGGAATGGTGACGATATTTCTTTAAACAGAGTTCAGCGTTTTCAAAATCAAGAAAAGATTGTACAAGAATTTTCCTTGTGATTTAAGATAAAACTATTTTTAACTTTAACAGTGTTAATGATCTTGATCTTTTAAACAAAATCTCTTATTATTGTAAGATGTACTCGCAACAATTTTATAGTGCTCAACATTTCATGGAGACTTACTAATCCTTCTTTATTGGACATAGTTTAGCAACATTATAAATTTAGAGTTCACTTTAACGAGCACTGGACATGAAAATAGATATCGTGATGCATAACCAGTAGTGGTAATACTACTGGATTAGCCTCGATACCAGTTATACGAGCACTAAAAGTATTTATCAAAACATTTTTTTACAACCGGGGCGCAGACTGTTGACTTAAAAGAAAAAAATGCTCTGGAAAAAATTGGGATTCCGCGAGAAAGTGATTTGTGGAATGTTCAATTTATCTTGTGGAATTTACAAAATATTTTGATCGATTGTATTGAAGATTAGTTGTAGAATAACGAGGCTCACAATGAGGTTGGCATTGACCCAACGTCGTAAAGACTTTACGAGATTTTGAAAGTAATCTCTTCAGTTTAACTGGGACTTAAAAGACTAGTAGAATTTATAATGATGGGAATGTGTACTAGACAAGCACTAGTTGAGGATATTAATGCAGCATTACGCATTCCAAATAAAAAATATGCTAAAATTGAACTAGCACAAAGAGTCGATAGAATCAATTAATTAGTCTAAAATCGGTAAAGCTGCCACGGATAAAATTAAAAGTTTACTGCCGTCTATAAAGAAGTTAATAAGGCCATTTGTAAACGAGATAACAAAAACATCGGCACTTTATTAAAAGAGCATAACTATCGAGCATCAAACGCCAATAAAATCAATACACCTTTGAATCATAAATTTAAGAGCGGACCAGTTATAGATGAATATTTTTATAGATCATGATTTAGTGATGAATGAGGATTCTCGGAAGACATTAGATATCGATATTAACATACCACGTGTTCGAACACAGAGTTGACAAAGACGATGTGAATCCAAATAATGTTTTTGAAACCTTTAGGTTTGTTATTGAAGATTCAAAATTGTGTGATCTTGATGATATTGACGGTAAAGGTGAGCTTGCTGGTCCGTAATTAGCGGAAAGCGGTATTTCGTTAATTTATTGATATAGCAATCAACTAACGATCAGTATACCGACGCTAGATGTCGTAAAAATGGAGATTGCCTCCGAGCGCATGTGAATTGTGGATTATGAGACGAATGTGGGACCGGCTGTAAAGTAAAGGTTTATTATGAATGGAATTAACGTGGATTTTAACGCAGAAACGTCATAAGATACAGATAGTGATATGGCAGCTTTGTGTGAACAGTTATCGAGTAGCGGATATATTTTGAAAGTGAGTGGCTGGTGAACTAGAAGATATGTTATATCTTAACGATTATAGTAAGTATACCGCTTTGGATAGATATGACCTCTGGCGTCTGTGAGCGAGCATAATATCCCGACTTCAAATACAGGTTGAGTCAGCTTTGGTCAAATAGATGTCATAACTTTTCTGGTAGTGAAATGATTATTGTTTTGTTTTATTTATCTACTTATTTAAAAAAAGCGTTGCTAAAATTAATTGCATGCAAGGTATATGGCCAGGACAAGACAGAATTTACTTAAGACATAATCGAAACTGACAAATGTAGAGAATATTTTGCTGAATAAGTTATTTTGCATCTAATTTTACAAATTAATTTTCACATATTCCGCTTTTAGATCCAATAAAACCCAAAGGTTTATTGCTGTTCCTCAAATTTGATGTCTTGTTTTCATCAGATTTAAATATGGACTCACAATATTAGAATCCAAAATTAATATTAATGGCCAGCTACTCAATATTTATACAGCAATTAAAGCTCAAGCTTGTCATGTGTCTATTGAATACAGTTAATTATATTTCGAAATGTAAGGTACAGACTACCGGAAATTATCAAGCAATACATATAAAGTAATTTAAGCAACTCAGAAAAATCAGTTAGAAGTTAAGTAATAAATATTTCTTCAATCCGAAAAACTTTTTTGAATTCTATCGAATCAAAAATGAAAACTATCGTCAAAATGATACTTTCTAGAAACTATAAAGAAGAGTTTTGAAAATTGTTGAGAGATTTTAGGCTAGAACCTCCTGATTAAGAAATATGAAGGCGTCAATGACTTTTTCAGTTGCAACATTTGAACTTTAACCGTAACTATAACCGGTGTTTGTGTAATTTTGCAGGCTTTTGACGTCTGTTATAGTTAAAGTAAGATGTTGTAACCCAGGGTTAATTTTGCCATTGCTGCAATTATTTTGTACATAATTATGATTTTAAGTTGGTGAAAACAAAAAATAAATAAATAAAAATAAATTTTAAGCTCTAAACAAAATGCTTATTATGAAAATTAGACATCATTACGAAAATCATAAATACTATAAATCATAGTTATGTACAAAATAAATGTGTCCAAAACTTTAATGAGCTTTTAATGGAGTTGTCAAAGGCTGACAAATTGCCGGACCACAATGGTTTTAACAAATTAGGAACATGGAAATCATAATTCTTGTCATAAATTTTAATAAACCTGTACATTTGATGAACGATGGAAGTTTATAGTAGCGTAGGAAGCTTTGTGAGTTATAAGTCTCGAAAATATCAATGAAATGGAAGGACTATTAATACTGAATGTTTCTGAATTTAAGCACTTTTGGATCATAATTTACTCAGAAAACAATTGTTTGTAAAGCAATTACTTTCATCATCATCATCATTTCAGCCACAGGACGTCGACTGCTGAACATAGGCTTCCCCCAATGACTTCCACATTGGCCGGTTGGTAGCGGCCTGCATCCAGCGCCTTCCTGCTACCTTTATAATATCGTCGGCTCACCTTGTGGTTTTAAAGCGTGCTATGGAAAGGACTATGCTCGGTGTTTCTTTGCGAGATCGAATCAAAGCAGTTACTTTAAAATAGATTATTCTAGAAACAACTAAAGACAGAAATTATAGTAACACATACGATACTTAATAGGCTTTAGTTTATTGGATTTGGTAGACGTAGCTAATTTGTTTTTAATTTGTTTGTCTTCTGTTGGATTAACGTTCGATAAGTCAAATGAAGTGTAGATATGTGTAATGATTCAGAAATAAACAACGAATTATTATTAACAATAATTGTCATGTAAGGAAAAATCATCACATGATTGAGGACTTAGTAGGAAAGTAGGATTTGTTGAATTTAAATTTATTGCTATTTTAATCTAGGCTTGAGTTTAAATCCAGACTAATTAGAAGCTTGCACATGGCCTGCACATCATCTTGACTTTGTATATCATATTCAGAGGCAGGATAACGTAAAGTTCTTAAAAAAATACATCGCTGTACGAGTACTGTGACCAAATTGACGCGTATCAAAGGGCCGTAAATCATTGATTGTTTGACAGGTCTTTTTAACGGCGATATATCGGCAGGCCCTTTTAGCGTATCTGTGGGGGCGCTGCGAGCTGCGCACGCTTCGCACTCCATTATACAATCAGGTCACCATAAACTTCAGATCGTAAGGAAATATAGGGCATTTTCCAATATACGTTAGAGACTTTGGTCGTCAAAGTTTTGGAATGAAAAGGATGAACATGTAGAATTTTGGAACCAGGCAAAAAAGATCTAATTGTAGTAAGATTAATTTAAAGATCTAACAATAAACTAATTCGGTAGTAAGCTGTGTAGTTCGGTAGTAGTATGTTTATGTGTATATATTTACGTTATTATAAAACGGAAGTCAGAAACATTGTAGGCTTAAGTAATTTCATCCAAACAAATCACAATAAGTTACTTTGTCCCAGGAAATCATAAAATCCTGGTTACTCTACATTATAAAACTTATTTAGGTTTTATCTTTTGTAGAGTCGAGTCCTAAGAGTTGAGACGTGTATTTTTCAATAAGAATTATCATTTGCTAATGGTAATTTTAATTGAAAACCACTCTTGATAATAATATTTCAAGAGCATTATAAGAACTAAATGCATGCAGCGATTTGTAAATCTTATTTCATAAACTTAGGGGTTGATATTATAGAGAAACATTATTCGTCTTATACTATGTGATCCTAGCGGGATTTGAACCTGTAGCTGCAGATGACGTGAGCCTCGCTGTTGTTCAATAATTAGTTAAATGATATCATTGTAGATACAATACTATTGTTTGTATGTTTGCTACTCCAACAATCAATATGACGACCCTCCGAGGCGAAAACTCGTTGTATAAAATATAACATAATGTATGAGAATCGTGATCACACAATCAGGCTTGAACAGGAGTAAATGAAGCTATAATACCCTATTTTATTAGTACAGTACCATATAAGGTAATTCAGAGACCTACATACCACAATCTTCTTCATAAAAATCTTAGGAGACTTATTTTTGGTTTATGGACAGAATTATTTGAAGCAGGTGAAAAAGGGGAATGAATCATTTGAAAGATTATTTTTTTTATGCATGACAAGGCAGGTATTTGACTGCAATAGCACCTGGTGTTAAGTGAGATGCAGTCTAGGATGCTTTCGCAGTCTTTGTTACTGGGCGAGCGTTTTTAATGAGGGATACGACGCGTGCGAATGAGAATTTTTGTGACACGCCAAAAACTCTGGCAAAACCACAGGTAAAAGCTATTGAAAAGTAACTATGTGTGTTGTGTAGAGCTTTAAAGAATTAGATAGATTAATAATAATTTATTTGCATACGCAAAAAAATAATCAAAAGATAGAGTTTTCAGGATATGTTTTGACATTCGTCAATAATGTAATCTATCGAATTTTTAATTGCATTTCAACTTATTTCTTACACTGATATTGATATCCTTATTGCAATGTCATATAAAAGTCTTATTTCCGTCCTTTAATTAAAGAGTGGTCACAGCAGGCTTAGCCTGATGCGTACGCGCACCGTGCATAATCGGCTCGCGCTGTTTGACGTTCGATTCCCCACACTAGTCGGATTGCAGCTTAATCCCCTGATTGTGGACTTCGCGAACGACAGGGGCTATTTCTGTAACAATAATCGTATACGGACCGTGAAAGTTTTAAGTTTGGTCCTTCGACGTCAAAACACGGTTGTAGTGTTTTATTTTTAGTGTTAAAAAAAGGTCAGTACAAATACTAGAATGTTTTATTTATTTTTTGTTTTCTTTTTTTCACACTGTTAGGTACGAAAAGTTTGGTCCTTCGAAGTCAAAACAAGGTTGTAGGTTTTTATTTTTACTGTGAAAAAAGGTAAGTACAAATACTTACTAGAACGTTTTATTAATTTTTTGTTTTCTTTTTTTTTCACACTGTTATGACGGAGCTTTTTTATCTAGCGCGTTTGTTATGACTACTGAGGTAGCAATTCTGGTCTGGTCAGACTCTATTAGCTGATTTGAAAGCTGTTTATGTATTTATTGTTTTGTTATGTGTTTAGCTATACGAGCAGAGCTACTAGAAATGTAAGTCGCTAATTTGTTGTGGGCAAAAAATAAATATCCGAGTAAGTAAAATATAAACAGCATGAAAATGTTTGCATACGAAATATAAGATTAAATTAAATATAAGATATCAAGTTAAGCAGAGGCATCTTATTTAGTAGCCAATAGGTGCTATTTTGCTACAAATACAATATGTTGTTGCCTGTACTTTTTGTAAATTTCATGGAAATACCATAGAGCCATGTTCCTCTGATGTTTATACTCAAATCGTGACAATAACTTCAAACAGATGAAGTGGATGAGGCTGACACTGTTAATATGTTAACCATCAATTAACATGCCACCTAAATCTTTTAGATCCTCGTCTCGATGTTTACTTTCAAGGCTACTGACTGCCTTGATTTTAATTTATTAATTTGTGGCTTAGTTGTTGAAGTAAAGGCACTGAAAAGTTTGGCTTTTGAATTGGAAGTAACAACACGAAGAATTAGAAATGACCCCAATAAGATTGTGTTTTTTTTTCTTTATTAAGGAAACAAACAGCATGAATTGATACATGTGAACTTTACAATCCTCCCTTATAATAAATAGTTACTTATAATAAGCCCAGATTTAGACTAACAAAAGCTTTTTTTTTCATTTAAATACTTAATTCGTCGCCGACGACGCCGCAAAGGGGCGATGGCGACCAATTACGTCCCGAAACAAAACTGTTTCTTTGATCATACATGTACTTTCAGTCATAAATCGTTCATAAGTGTATTTGCCCTTCACATTATAAATATTTAAGCCAACTCAACACCCTGTGTTCTGTGTTCCAGTACGAAAATACGTGGACATAACTCGCCAACAGCTGTTCTCAGAGGATACGGCTTAATCCCAAGTGTATAAATCAGCGTTCGTCGACCACATAAATTGGCATGACACAGACGTATGCGCATGATATGACAATGATCTATGACAGGTCACAGTTTAATACCTACGGCGGCGCGATCAAAGCGTTGTGGGGAAATCACGTTTGGAACGTGGAAAAGAACCAAAATGTATTAACAGATACCAGAACGTTAACATTTTCAATTTTAACTGCTTATACTAGTGTAGAAAATATGGTATTTTCATTTTTTTTTCATATTTCACGAAAAATCCTCGGGTGTCAATAATGTATTTTCGTATCCTTTGGGTGCCTTTTTGTTTATTATTGTGGACAAAACTCTACATTTGGAGATGTTATGTTTGTTCTCTAATGCACAATCAAATTGTAACCGTAACTAGGTAGGTATAACGATAACCGGTGTTTTTGTATGGAGTTTGACAGATTTTTGACGTTTGTTAAAGTTAAAATAAGATCGTACAGCCCAGCCTAAGAAAAAGCAACACTTCTGTTACATAAAAGTCTAAAGTTTGAATAAAAAGTAATAAAATAACTTTAATGTAAACTTGCTGTACCGTGTTGACGTCTACGTTCATAAATTAAAATTATTCAACTAACAATAAACCGCTACAACTCAGCTGCAGCTAACTATCTAACGGCAACCCGAAATATGTACTATTTACTTAAATATTACGCAATGCTATATAAATTACTTCGAACATTAGTTGCTGACTCGGACAAACAAAACGTAAATGTCAAAACAAATCTTATCTCCCAATTTACAAGGGGCATATTGCATTGTGTCAAAATACAGATAAATACTCAGTTATAACTTAGTCGGTGGCATTTAAATGTATTCTTGACAACTCAATGTTGTGGTGTCGATTCTGCGTGCATGCTCTTTGACTATATGATTGCAGACGAAAATGTGCTCAAAATGTGTTAATTTGGAACTTCTCAAGGGCGATTTTGGCTTGGATGTTGTTTCTTGAATGAAATTGTGGAATGGTTCATGGTTGAGATAGCTCTGATAGGTGCTAAAATAGTGGTATGTAAATGCGTGCGCGCATACAACATGCGTTAATACGACAACTTTATCGAGCGAAACCCAGAAAGGGAACGAGGATTAGTTCCTGATGTTTTAAAGTTGAACTAGATACATAAATACTTAAAATGTAGATGGGCCGTGTTACAAGAATATTTTGTAGCTTTTAAAGCAATAAATGTGAGAAAATATTTTCTTTTCGACCTACCCAATCCACAGGTTGCAATTTGCAAATTATGAAATTGACAAAAAAGTATAAACATTTCAGCAGATTATTCTTCATTCTTTCTAGTAGGAGTATATAGTAATATTACTTTAGACATTGTTACAAATTGTTGTTCAGGCATCATGAACAAAAACTCCGTGTCCCATGCAAAAAGGTTGAAAATCGCTATTCTCAACTAAGATCTGAAACAAAGCCCAAAACTTAGCCAATTGGAGCTGATGTTAAGATAACCAACTGATAATATCAGTGACTAAGCGTTCACCTTTAACACGGACATTGGCTATTGACAGGACGTGAAACACGGCTCTTGTGTCTGTCGCGATTTATTTGACAGCCGCTAAATATCTCGCGAGATTTACCGGCGCTAGTGTACCGGCCTAATAGAGCGGGGAAATAGGTAATTCGCCGGTATTTTGGTGACGGTTAACTGGTCGCTGGGACGCTTAATTGGGTTTCGTTAATGAAGCTGTATTTATTCTAGGGCTAGGAGACACTGCTTTACATAATTTTATTTTACATTTATTAAGATTACATTAAAATTTGGTAAAACCAGGATTTGATATGGTGCTTCAAAAATGCACTATATTAAGGCCATTGAAACGAATAACTTTACCATTTACTTTTCTTTGGGCATCATCATCATCATCATCTCAGCCATAGGACGTCCACTGCTGAACATAGGCCTCCCCCAATGCTTTCCATGTTACCCGGTTGGCAGCGGCTTGCGTCCAGCGCTTTCCTGCTACCTTTATGATGTCGTCGGTCCACCTTGTGGGTGGACGTCCCACGCTTCGTTTTCCGGTACGCGGCCTCCACTCCAGAACCTTGCTGCCCCATCGGCCGTCAGTTCTGCGTACTATGTGCCCTGCCCATTACCACTTCAGCTTGCTAATCCGTCGGGTTATGTCAGCGACTTTAGTTCGTTTACTTTGGGCAACTGTAATTGAATTAAAGTTGAGTGTTTCAGTTCAAATAGGTAAAAGTAAGCTAATTTATATTTTGTCACACAAAAAAGCTACCACAGGGGATAGAGGAAACAGTATTTTATTTTGATTTTAAATTTGAAATAAGTCTAGTTAGTTGAATTCTTCTAATAAATGTTTTGGCATCCGTTAAGTTAGCTTTACACGATGTTCTCCACCCGACGTTGTTTGACCACACCACAAGGTTCCCCCGGGCCATGTCCAACATTCTTTACAATATTTGATCAAACCCTTATCGTGGGCACACAGGAAATGGATCTCTCATACACCGAGGTGTCTTGGACAAACTCAATCGCAAACATTGGTGTTTGGGCGAACGGTTCACAAAACATTGGCCGGGCCCTTTGATTTGGGACTAAGTATATTGGGCAAACATTTCATTCATCTTTTAAGAATCAGGTGGAAAGGGATGGTGTTATGCAACAAAAAGCTTGTAGCTTTGGACGCTATACTTTTTAGTTTTGTAAGAAAAGAATCGACTTGCTAAAATGGTCCAAAAGTAATTATGATGAATCTTTTAAATCCTTAAACAAGTGAAAGTTCAAAAAGTTTTTACCTTACGTCTCTTTAACAGACAGTAATTTGACACTATAATTAGGTATTTGAGTATTAACATTCGACTTGCATACGTATGCAAAAATTCAACTTAATCATACACCACGTGAAGGTAAATCCGCTTGACTACCACAGCATATTGACAGCTGTACCTACAGAGCTTTTAAAAAGTTACGAAATAACGAAACATAGAGCTTGTAAAAAGGTTAAAAATTAACGAAACTCATTTAGTTGAAAAACAAATGAAATACGTAAAACGTTTTCAAAACCGTTCCATTTTCAGTTAATCCACATTTAAACGAACTTCGAAACAAGTGACAGTCAAACCTTTAGGCATTCATTTGTCTGCGTGTAATTTATTCCCGTGCCGTTAATCAGGTTTTCCCACATATAATATGTCACTGGGATTATCTTTAGTATTTATATCGGTACGTGGCGTCTGCAATAAAGATTAGCTTCAGGAAACCAGTACTTGAAAGTGTTTAATCATGACTGTATATTATTAGGAAATACTGTTGTCTGTCTACGTGTCATTACATACCTATTGAAAGGAAAATCAATTTTTCACATCTATACTTATAATAAATCTGTAGAGAGGTCAATTCTGTACATGAAATATATTTTCAAAATAACTATCAGGGGTGATGTGATCGATACTGATGCCAAAAATGCAATCAGTAAATTTTTTGTCTGTCTGTCTGTCTGTATGTTCCTTATAGAAACAAAAACTACTCGACGGATTTTAACGAAACTTGATACAATTATTCTCCATACTCCTGGGCAGGTTATAGTATACTTAGGAATTCCCACGTGAACGGGAATTAGCGGGAAAATCCTTTTGTATGAAAAGTCTAAACCGCTTAAGTTAGACGCTTGAAATTTGGCATGCAGATTGCAGGTACCTTAGTAAACTTAAAGCTTAGTTACAACAGGATATTGCAAAATTCCCACGGGAACGGGAGTTAGCGGGAAAGAACATTTGTATGAAAAAATCTAAACCGCGTAAGATAGATGAAGGGGGTAAAACGGGATCCACGCGTACGAAGACGCGGGCGGCCGCTGGTTATAAATATGTGAGTAGCTCATAATGATGGCTATAGTTTTATGTTTTATAGGTATCTGTTATTGTAAATTAAATGGCTGCTATATCTTCTACGTGCTATATTTTGGGCTTTCAATCATTAACATGCGTTTATTTCGCTAGACTAATTTTCTAGATAAAATGCTTTTGGATTTATTCTATACATAGATGATTTATTGTAATACGAAATACTGAAATCATTTAATATTTCAATCGAAATCTGTTAACCAGTTCACTCTGGTTTTCCTACATATTAGGTATCTATGTAATTATCAACAAGCTTTTTTAAGTTGATTGATACGTTTAATATCATAAAATACTTAATGCGTTTGATAAATTAATTAATTTAGTTACTTTCCACCTTGGGAATAACCGCGACTTGAGTACCTACTGATTAACTTCGAATTCTTTCTCTATCATGACGTTTATAACATCATTATTATGCGGGTGTGTCTTACTTATACTATCTGTCATAAAATCACATGTTACAGATATAGAATTATCGCAAATATTTCTACTATCTTCAAACTAATTGTGCTATAATAGCTTATCAGGCTGGTCACATTGAATATCTCAGTTAATCAACAATAAAAGCTAAATTGAAATATTTTGGAAAAGTACAAACTTACATTCAGTATTGCTTATCTTAATTTATGGTCAATAAAGCAAAACATGGAAAAATACAATCTTAGATTGATGGTATAAATATGGATGTAATTTGGTATTTGTAACTGCAATAGCTCGTGCTAAGTTCTAGAATCTTTAGCGCCTGTGTAGGTAATTTAGTTTGTGCTTTCTTCCCTTGTGCTTGAGGCTGCATCAGATTCTGCTCCATAAAATTTAGGGGTTTGACACAGTTGCATTGCATTGGACTGACCTTTATGTCCTTCAAACCAGCTAATAATATAACAGATTTTAGTCCTTACAATGGAACACTAAAACAATTCTAATTTTGGAAGTCGCCTGGAACCTGAATTAAACTTAGGCCCAGAACAGACCTAGAATAAAGAACAATAGTATACGCTTTAAACTTGATTCAAGACATACTTTTAATATTGGTGATTTGCACCGTAAAATAATGAAAAATGTAGAGTTGTATATGCTCTACAATTAATTAATTATTTGATTATATCGTAATGTTACGTTTACATTGAGTTAAATTATGTCACATACAGATTTCTTGTCCCTCAAGTAGCATGTCTCAAACATTACCGTTAGTAACCTTTTGAACTACATTCGTCATTGGCAATGACTCCTAACCACAGTTCAGCAGTAGAGCGTACTAGTAACATCTAGTTCGCATCCTTTGCGCCAATCATGTGCTGCCAGGATTTCGCGGTCAAGACTGATTAACCACGTGTCTTGCTAACGGTTTTTAGGGATAATAGATGGAATGGATTAATTATTGTGATTGTCAGATTTATGTAATATAGGTACAGGGTGGAAACGATAAGTGATCACTTGATTATTTTTAATGTTATGTGGCTTTACCAAATGTATGGAAGATGGAAACATTGAATTTTCTGATAAATCCAGTTTATTCTGTAACCTTTTATTGGCACCGTCCGAAAGAGCTCTTGAAGCGCTTTCAGGATCAGTAACCAGTTTTTCGATGTCTTGTATAGTTTAGAAATAATCGAGTGAGATCACTTATCTTTTCCACCCTGTAGAGTTAGTTTTTCTTTACCTAAGTAATGAAACAGGACCTACTCTTAGGAGATAGGTATTTAGGTACATGAGTCAACCGTTTAATGTTCTCATGTTCTCAAACTTTGCTTCAAGGTTTTGATTTGCAATAATGGATATTTTATGTACTGTCAATAGTTCATGTAAATGTTTGAAAAATTTATAGATTTATGCATTGAAAGGCTTGGTAGCCAAGCCTTGGCTATCCCAATATGATTACGAAGTTTTATTGTAGGCAATATAAATCCTAAACTATCATTATTCATTAAAAAACGAAATTAAATTACCTGCATAATTACGAGTACTTGCTAATTACAAATTATTAACTTGAAAAAAATTACAATTTGATTCTCTCGACTTTCAGGTTTGGGTTCGATTTCCAAGTTGCACTTGGTTGAAGTTAGTTTATTAATTTAGATAGATATCGCGGACTTAAATCAAACGCATAGTGTTATGAACCCTATGACCTTATATGCCTATTGTTATACTCCTCTCACTCGATAGAAGAAAAACAATTTAGAAAGATAATGCAATTATAATTGCAAATGATTTACTCAGTCATAGATAACTAAGGGTGGATTCGACCAAACAAGAGTAGGTACCTAAATATTAATCTCAGAATAAATTGTCAGTTTTAACATATTTTCCACACTGAAGCTGTCAATGTGCCAGTTATACCATGAGTTATTCTCGGATAAAAGTTTGGTAGAATCGGGCCTAAGAATTCTAAGATTCTAATCTAGATCTTAACTTTATTTTATTTTATTTTATTCAATAAGTACCTACACATACAGGTTACAGTCATTTACATATCAAAATACATAAACAAAATGAACAGTGTCTAGACTCCAACCTACAAGTAGCGTACATTTAGGTAAGTTACGATGATTTTATTTACGTTGCACAATTAATAAACACATACAAAATGCTCAAAAGACACAACCCTATAAACTGTGTTAAAAAAAGGAAAAAGTTATCAATTATTTTTTGTATTATTATCAATATTTATATTTAAAACTGTGTCAATGCTTCTGCGAAACGAGTGTAATTTTTGTTGAAATATATCAAATTCCGGATTCTCTAACGCCATGTCATTATAAAGTCTGCGCATCCTAAGTCTAGGGGATTGTAAAAAGAGGTGTTATTTTTGTAAACTTCTAGTGGGAACAGTTTAGAACGTCTACTTTAGATCTCAAAGTGTGAAATCCGACTCTATTCCACTTTCTTCGGCTACCTTATTACACAATTCCTTCGATAAGATATTATGTGCATTATTACGTACACACATACATGCACTTTACTGTTATCGATATTATACTGATGGTAACATAAGGGTCGTAAATGTTGTATTGTTTAGTGGGCTTTCCACTCAGTAGTACCTACATTACTGGATTTGACATGCAGATATTAATATGTTTTATTTCTTAAAATCGACTGCTTTCTAGTTCAATAGAGTCTTAGCCCGTACATCAAAAGAACGCACGAAACTCAAATTTCGGTCATAGATTCTGCGCTATCATTGGTGTAAATATTGAGAAACCAAGCAAGAGAGTTTTTTGAGCTTAGTTCTTTATTGCTGTATTCTAATGAGATAGGTTTCAATCTATTGTAATATATCATTGCCTATTTTGGGTAAGTTCTAAATCAAAATTAAATTACCTAGTAACATTCTGGAAACAGTGAAATCCTGGAACTCTACACTCCGTTGCGTATTTTCCTCCCATGCACCACCTACTTATTCAGTATACAATACAACCTATAAGTCACTAGGTAAATTAAGCCAAGCCTGAAATAGCCCGAGAAAACCCGGGTGCCCAAGTAACACTAAAACAAAATGGCTCTCACAGCTTCCGCGTTCACCCGACCGCGAAAATGAAGGTAATGTTTAACGCCCGCGTTAACTGAGCACTCCCCGCGCTTTATTGGTCATTCATACATTCACACATAAAGTTTTTATTGGCCGTACGCGCACTGGATAAAATTACCCTTTAATATTTATGTTTGAACCGAGCGATTATTATTGATACGTACATTTTTATGACGGTCGACATGACGACCGTAAGCTGAATAACTTCATTGGTGTCAATAAAATATGCATGTCACTGAAATAGCTGGCTACATTGCAAAAATACGTAAGCCATTAGAAAAAGAAAAAGTATGAATTAGTCTTCGAAACACCTGAGAAATACGAGTAAACAAATGACTGCTAAAACTGTTCCTAAATTGTTTTTTTCCTATATTTAAATGGCTTTTTTTTTCAGCCAGCATGAAATTGCATAGATGATTATAAATTTTTGCGCATTTGTATGTGAACTAGAAATAAAGGGGTTCAGATGTAGTATACCTACTAAACGATGTACTGCTAGTTGTTCTTGTTTTTCAAAGGCAATATTGATATCGTACACTTTGGACTCATATCTTATAATGGATAACGTATTAAGATTATGAGTACCACTTTATTGCTTTTTAATTTGAGCGGTCTGAATAGAAATCTGTCTGTCAAAGATGCCGTCTGCAGTGTTACGTCATTTTAATTTTTACTAGAAAACTGTTAACTAAAATGTGATTAGATAACCGGCTCTTAAATAGATGAAGCAATTTAATTAACATTTAATTAAAACGTTCTTAATTTGAATATCCAACGGACGTCATGTGGACACATGTCAGTTTTCCACAGAACATACATAAAATTGTTCCACTTACCATTCTAATTGCCATGAGCAAAAATATGTTTGTCCAAGGACTTGAATAAATCATACATAAAATTTGAGGTCAAAACTGCCGTTCATTTGAAATCGTTTGAACCACTTTTGAATTGAATCACACCAGCACTATAAATTACTTGTAATACGCATTAAATTGCTGAACATGTCACTGTTTGGTCTGTGGTTGCGAAAATTGGCGGCACGAAAAACTTTTTACGCGTGAAGAGTTTGCATGTTTTCGCGCGCTTTTCCGTCGCGCGGTGACAGTTGTTTTTTTCTGTAGGCGACTAGTGGTGTCGAAGGTGCGTGGCGGACTGCCGCTATGCGGTCGGCAGCCCCAGTAATGATCTGATCAAGCACTTGCTCGGAATGCCGGTTTGGCCGATAAGTGTTGGAACCTAAGGGAGATTGAGAATCGGATTTATTTGGAAGCATCCGATACGGTGCTGATAAAAGTGTGAAAAATGTAACAGGCGCTTGGCGCAGGCGGTGCTTATGGTTGGTTAGTTCTTAGACACTCGCGTTAGCAAATATTAATGAAAAATTACAATCTAATTTTCATTAAAAATAAGACAAAATACGGACTTTTAGCCTATTTTTAAGCCTTCTCTGATCTATACTACTAGTATTGTTAGTTCACGTGGTGCAATAATAATCAAAACAATTAATTATGTCATTGCAAAAAAACTCAATTATCATGTCATCTATATTAAATTAGTCATTAAGGGTCATATATTTTGTGGTCATATTCCGCAACTATGCCTACGTTTACTAAGTAGACAGTATTGACAGGTAATTATACTGTACGATAACCTATTACACTCGAATTCATGCTTTAATTGGACGTTTACTTGCTATTTCCAGGTATAGGCTCGGGGATAGGATGCAAAGAATTTTTTGTATAGAAAAGTAAAATGGCTAGGAAAATGTTATAAATGCGTAATTATGACTGACTCACTTCTCTGCATAGGCCCACTGGGTTAAAATAATAAAAATAAAACATTTATTGCTTCTTTAACACAAAAAATACTGTAATTTTACTTATACAAAAAAATATAAGTTATGCTGGGACATGTAAAGCGCTTTATAAGTCTATAATTTGCAGAAAACAAAATGACTTTTAAGCACGCTCTACAACGAGAGATTACCTTTCTGATAATTTCTTATTTAGAAGATGCTTATTTTCTTAAGGAACTTACAGTAATGAAATTACTTATCCACAAACCACTGCGCCATTTGCAGCATGCTGTTAAACTGAAAATCACAGATTGAACTTAACATAAGTAAGTTTACAGTTTAGACTCCTAGCTTTTAGACTAGGCTATAATTTTATCGAAATCTTGTACAAAGGCGCGTCATGAGATGTTCAAGTCCCCAGTAATTGGCGAATAGCTTGCATTTATGTCTCCCCACGAGGAAACTGCTTGATTTAGCTCTACCTTGCGAGGTTTAGTGCTAAACATTTGAATAATGTCGAGATAGTCACGAGTACCGCTACTTGCTGTTTTGAAATGAGCTGGTCAGAGCTTTTGTACGTAATGATATTGCAACTAAGTCTAAGAATTCAAGGAAGGGGATAAGAATTTGATAATATGAATAAAATTATTTTCTTGCTTGGTCTGCATTACTGTGACCTGTTGTGTACTTACATCTGGTGATCAAAATGGAAGAAATTATGATGATAAATTAATAGATGCATTTGAGTACAATCGACTCACTAAACATAGATTAGGTAATAATAGAGGAACGGAGTGGCCGTTTATCTTAAAGAATAGTAATTTAATTATGTTCCGCTGACATTCGCTGAAGATGATTTACAAGGCTAAACTTATCCATGCTGGTTGCAGGGTGTCAAGCGCGCGAGGGACATGGAGGTCCCGGGGAAACACAATATTACGAGAGGGACACAGGGTCACTAGGAGGACACGGGGTCACGAGGAGGACATAGGGTATCGAGGGGAATCATGAAAGGGACACGGGGTCACGAGGGAGATACGGGGTGTCAAGGAAGACTCTCAGGGTCGTGAGGAGGAGACGAGATCACGAGGGGGTTATGGGTCAAGAGAGGTACACAGGATCACGAGGGGGACACGGGACTCACCGCGAGCAGAGTGGGCAGGGCGCTGACCATGCGCATAGTCGCAGCGCGGCGAGCGCGCTAGGTGACGGAGGGTACCAGGGGACAGAGGGTACCAGGAGACAGAGGGTACCAGGGGACAGAGGTTACAGGAGTTGAGAATTACGAAGAGCACAAGGACTTACAAGAGGGACCCAGGGTTATGAGGGAGACACGGGGCCACGAGGAGGACACGGGACTCACCGCAAGCAGAGTGGGCAGGGCGCTGACCATGCGCATAGTCGCAGCGCGGCGAGCGCATTAGAGTGACATGAGGGTATCGGGGGGATACAGGATTACGGGAGGGATGCAGGCTCACAAGAGGGACACAGGCTCACGAAGGAGACACGGGACTCACCGCGAGCAGAGTAGGCAGGGTATAGAGGATTACGAAGAGCACACGGACTCACAAGAGGGACCCAGGGTTATGAGGGGGGACACAGGGTCACGAGGGGGACACGGGACTCACCGCGAGCAGAGTGGGCAGGGCGCTGACCATGCGTATAGTCGCAGCGCGGCGAGCGAGCTAGGTGACAGAGGGTACCAGGGGACAGAGGGTACTAGGGGATAGAGGATTACGAAGAGCATACGGACTCACAAAAGGGACCCAGGGTTATGAGGGGGGAAACGGGGCCACTAGGGGGACTCGGGACTCACCGCGAGCAGAGTGGGCAGGGCGCTGACCATGCGCATAGTCGCAGCGCGGCGAGCGCGCTAGAGTGACATGAGGGTACCGGGGGGATACAGGATTACGGGAGGGATGCAGGCTCACAAGAGGGACACAGGCTCACGAAGGAGACACGGGACTCACCGCGAGCAGAGTAGGCAGGGTATAGAGGATTACGAAGAGCACACGGACTCACAAGAGGGACCCAGGGTTATGAGGGGGGACACAGGGTCACGAGGGGGACACGGGACTCACCGCGAGCAGAGTGGGCAGGGCGCTAAACATGCACATAGTAGCAGCGCGGCGAGCGCGCTATGTGACGGAGGGTACCAGAGGTCACAAAATTACGAGAGGGAACCAGGCTCACGAGAGGGACCCAGGGTCACGAGGGGGACACGGGACTCACCGCGAGCAGAGTGGGCAGGGCGCTGACCATGCGCATAGTCGCAGCGCGGCGAGCGCGCTAGGTGACAGAGGGTAGCAGGGGACACAGGGTACCAGGAGACAGAGGGTACCAGGGGACAGAGGTTACAGGAGTTGAGAATTACGAAGAGCACAAGGACTTACAAGAGTGACCCAGGGTTATGAGGGAGATACGGGGCCACTAGAGGGACACGGGGCCACTAGGGGGACACGGGACTCACCGCGAGCAGAGTGGGCAGGGCGCTGACCATGCGCATAGTCGCAGCGCGGCGAGCGCGCTAGGTGACGGAGGGTACCAGGGGACAGAGGGTACCAGGAGACAGAGGGTACCAGGGGATAGAGGATTACGAAGAGCATACGGACTCACAAGAGGGACCCAGGGTTATGAGGGGGGAAACGGGGCCACTAGGGGGACTCGGGACTCACCGCGAGCAGAGTGGGCAGGGCGCTGACCATGCGCATAGTCGCAGCGCGGCGAGCGCGCTAGGTGACGGAGGCGGCGGGGGAATACAGGATTACGAGAGGGATCCAGGCTCACAAGAGGGACACAGAGTCACGAGGGGGACACGGGACTCACCGCGAGCAGAGTGGGCAGGGCGCTGACCATGCGCATAGTCGCAGCGCGGCGAGCGCGCTAGGTGACGGAGGCGGCGGGCGGACGGGCGCGCGGGGGCCACATCCGGCCGCCCTCCTGCCCTCTACCACCGTCGCAAACTCATCCTACACCTGCAACAAAAGAGGATTCATTTAGGGTGACGAAAGAAATGGGGCAGCAAGGTTCTGGAGTGGAGGCCACGTACCGGAAAACGCAGCTTTGGACGTCAACAAGGTGGACCGACGACATCATAAAGGTAGCAGGAAGGCGCTGGATGCAGGCCGCTACCAACCGGCCGATAAGTAAATCATTGGGGGAGGCCTATGTTCAGAGTGGACGTCTTGTGGCTGAAATGATGGTGATGGTAAGATTTCGCGATCCGAACACTCGCTTCTTCAGTCAATTGAACTGTACTGCAATCCATACATCTTTGTAAGCCATTTAGTGCTCCATGTTTTAAGTTTGGTTCGACGACAGAACTGTAGCAGCTGTAGCGAACTTTAGTTTTAATTTATTCCAAAATGGAGCAAGAATTATTTTGCTTACAATATTTTCTCTATCTTTTATAACTATGGTGACAAAACATCTAATTCCACTATAACCTTTTTATTGCACAATATTATACAGGTCAATCCTACTCAACACGTATATATTATTTTCTCTCGTGTTGTCATTATCCGGTAACATTAAATGCCAGGTTATTATGCTCGTACCTATCAACCTAGCTCATATCAAATGCATCTGATTTCGACATTACTACCAAATGCAATGCACTTACATGACCCACATTACCATGGATTTCATCAATGAGGTGTTTATCGATTCAAAGCCGCCCGATGGTTATGTATATGGGTTAAGTTCTCTGTACGTAACAACCAACATGTTCCAATGGCTATTCACTACCCAGAGTTGTACCCAGTCTTGTCGCGACAAGGAAAAATTACCGTGCTATTAAGCGATTTTGTGAAAAATATTATTGGCAGGTAGTTGCTAATTGCTCATAAGATAGGCCCCCTTAATTGATATTTATTGTCCGTGGTGCATAATCTTAAAGGTTTTAAACCTTTGTTTGTCACCTGTCATCCGCTTTGCAATGGAGGAAGTCGAACCTTAATTTCGAACTCCTCCTATGTTCTTCTGATTAATTTCATTGCGGGTCCAATGACAATTTAACTTTCCTCCGGGACAAACTTGACCTTCATTGGTTGGGTTTTTGTGGCGGTCAAGCTGTAGATCCTGGCTACACAGGAGTTGCAGTGGTAGGAACGAGAGGTGGGAATAGTCCCTACCCAGAGTTGTACAGACTATACGAACTCAATAACTCTTTTTAATGCGAACAGCTAGGGTCTGGAATTCGCTGCCTGCTGCTGTCTTTCCTGAACACTATAATCCGGGCCTTTTCAAGGCGAGAGTGAATAGATACTTATAGGGCAGATAATTATGTACCATCCTAGACTGCATCTCATTTAACACCAGGTAAAATACCTGAAAAATACTGTGTGTGACCAATTTACTAGATACTCGTATTGAGTTACCCATGCCTCAAAGTGGTGGATACTTTGATTTTCGCATACCTACTACGTGGTCAACACTTTTTTCCGCAATAAATCATATTCATCTCAACAATACCCTGCTTAATCAAAAGAGGCAAGTAAATAGTGTATACAAAGGCCGACAATTGCACCAGTTCCCAACAAGGAAGAATCTCAGCACTTCCTTGTCATTTAAATCAGTTTTGGACACATCAAAGGCGGCCATTGAAGAACGACAATCAAAGATGGCCGCGCGCATGTGCAGTGGAGCTGACGCTGATAGGCCAGATCCTCCGCTTGTGGCACCCAATCCACATCTCCTTGAAATGAATAGGGAGGAAACGTACATACGAGTAGGAAGTAGGTGAGATTATTGTCAATTCGGTAGATAAGTTAGACTCTACATACACTAGATTTCACGATCCGAACACTCGCTTTGTTCAACTAAGCTACACTCAAATCCGTCAACCTTACTTGCGCTGCTTCTTCTCAGCACTGACCCATTTATTGTGCCGAAGAAGGGGTAGGGTTAATACTGAACGTGTAAAAGTGCTTTGTAAAAGCCTACTTGCAAAAATAAAATGAGTTTTAGGAGTTTTTAGTGTGACATTAAAATGTAAGCAATCTAGCGCTGTTTGGTTAGACGACAGAACCGTGGTCACAAGCAGGCTGCAGCATCGCAGCCGAAACGTCAAGCCGTGAGTACATAATGTAACTCATTAATAAACGTCGCGTTAAGACCCGTGTCTATTTAATTGCAATGGAACGCGAAAGTTTAAAATCTTATTCGACAGAACTAATACAGCAGCAATAGCGAACTTTACAAATTGGAGCAAAAATTTTGATTGCGATAGTTTCTATGTCTTTTATAACTCTATGGTAAAGGATTAAATGACATGACATATTTTAATATTGCAAAATGAGCTAATTTTAACACACATTTCCTCATGATAATCCAGCATAGGTAATTTACAATTTATCACTGAATCATTGACTAAATATTTCATTGCAAGAAAGGCGCCAACGATAATGGAAATAATGATAATCCAATGATAAAGGTTCCGTCATCGCGGAGGTGTGAGGGCGCCAGTGATGTCATGTCATTGCTAGTACCTATGTACCTAGAGTACATACATCAAGCTAAATTCTAGGATAATAACAGGCCCAACTCTATTTTTGTCTTCAATTATGCAATACACTGAATCCACAACCAGTCAGAAATTCGCAAGAAAGTTATTTACTAAACATATTATTAATTATTTCATTCATTAAGCCAGTAGTAATGTTGAAGATATAACTTGTATCACCAAACTAAACGTCTTCCACGAATTAGTGACCAATATCAGTTAATTAGTTTTTAAGTGGAGAGTTATGGAGTTGTATTTACGACCAAGACTTGTAACATGATTATTTTTGTCTTTCATAAGTTCCAATAGGTTCCAATAGAGTGACACGTGATAAAACAAATTTTTATCTCACGTCTCTGAAAGTAGTAAAAGTAGATACTAATCTTCAACTATCAACCTCATAATAAACATCTGATATTAAAAATAACCTACGTATTTAACAAAATATTTTAGGTTCTTACTACCTAAATAATAATAATATTTATTGTTGGGTCAATCCAACCATCAAACATAATTAAGATCTTCGATAAGTTTATTTTGTTGTTTTGGCTGTTTTGATTGATAAGTTAAGTGATTTTATATATTTATTAACAAAAATAATAATAAAACACTTGAAAATAGAATTATAATATTTGTGACGAAAAAGGTTCATTTATTTATCTTTATGATAAAATCATTAGTGGCAATAAAAAATATCTACCTCAAACATAAAAAATTGCATTGTGCATGACTCGATGAATTTTGGTTGCAAAGTTGTATACCCAAATCAATTATCAAGATTGATCTTGACTCTAATCCAACTCGAGTTGATTTACCACACCCTGTATTTGAATGAAATTCAGTTTAAAATCAATGTAGTACGGTGTAACTTGAATGAATTTGAGTTTATGATCAATGTAAGTGAGGTTTAATCTTGACAAATTACGTGATACGAATCTTTTTTGAGATTTAGCTGACACCAAATGTTTGCCAATATTGGCCAATGGCATGACTTGTACTTTTAGGGGTCATTGTATTCTACAAACACCCTCCACCCACAGGTGTGTCGTATCCAAAAGACTATGTACACAGAGTTTAAGTACATGTAGGTAGGTAAAGACGTACAGCAATTAATTGAAAAACAAGTAAAATATTTGACCCTGTAGCGCGCTGGCCAGCAAGAAACCGATTTTTTTTCATCGAAGAATATCGTTATTCTTTTCTTAATTTTGCTTGACACTCGATTTTCCTCACGTAATGTAAATAATAACTCAATTTTACCACATAACCTCTGGTAGGTAACATCGTTAAAAAAACCGATTTAAACTACAATAAAACAAACACAAGATGACACATTAATGAATGTAACTCTACAATTAGAATTCCTAATCACCTTGCACAACCACGGGGATGTCCAATAATAAATTAGTAGTAGAGTGTGAAGCTAATTGCCTCACGGATGTCACTAAATTAATTAACACTGCTTTTGATTGATATTTTTGACAAGTTGGTCATTTAGGTGACGTATTTGCCACCTTAGCCGATGAGGCAATTTTGCATCGACTTTTGCGGATCCGGGGTTTTTTGGGGAAGGTACATAAATTAAATGTGTCTTAGAATACACACTAATTAGTTTGGAGTAGACAGAAATAGCTTGTGTAATGAGATTCTTACAACATAATATACTAAGATAGCGAGTCTCTACACATGGCGTACTTAGCTGTGGCGTAGCGTTGTGTGAACGAACGCTGTGACATTTTTTCTTTCTCTTAACACAATACATACAATGAGTTTAAAAGCGATGGAATAGAACTGACTCAGTGGCGGCGTAGCATGGGTTGGCACCCGGGGCGATTCCCCCCCGAACGGTCCGTGGAGCCCTCAGGATTTTTGGGTTACCGATTCTTTATGATACCAATCACACCCCCTCATCCGTATCATGGCATATCATGACCGTCCGTCATACAGATGCGCCAGTGAGTACTAATCTGCGCGACTGTTGTCACCCTCTGATGCTTGGCACCCGGGGCGGACCGCCTCCACCGCTCGTCCGCTCCCCCCTTACGTCGCTACTGAACTGACTGTAAGTGTAATACATATAACAGCTAGTTTAGTGGACAGTACATCGGTCTATAAATGAATTGCAAAATAACATCTTTTTTATCCAC
The DNA here is from genome assembly GCF_963855985.1 of Ostrinia nubilalis. NCBI lineage: Eukaryota > Metazoa > Arthropoda > Insecta > Lepidoptera > Crambidae > Ostrinia > Ostrinia nubilalis. The sequence goes on from NC_087103.1 coordinate 14,143,450, forward strand.
AACGAGGAAGCTCTAGCAATCGTCTGATGTAAAGTGATGTTCAGACCGAAAAGATGGAAGCGAGTTTCACCCGGAATCCTCAACCACAGAGGAACTGGCTATTACAACCACACACAAGAGATACAACAGTGTTCACATTGATGATTATCATTTGTTCAAAACGCCCCTGTATACTAGAACACACAAATCGCTAAAATAAATTTGTTTTTCCAATCGACCTGACCAATGATCGATTCCATGGCGCCAGCAGTCCTGCTTAACAAGGCCGTAGATATCTTAACTACTTGGGTCTAATGATCCTTTTAGCCTAAGTTACCTTTTCAATCTGCTTCCTATATCTGTCACCTGGAGATTGCACACCGCGTCGCCCACAACACCGTTTAGCATCGGTAAATCTTGTAAAATTATGCTTTATCATTCAACGTTTTACAAGTGACAAATCACTCTAATCGCAGAGTTAGGTATATTGCACACTAGCGTTCAGAAAATAACATTTCATGCGCGTTTTTTTCATCAAGACTTAACCCGTCTAAGGGTATCCTTCTTATGCTCAGTTGCACCACTTAACTTTCACCTGCGTTTTTTGTATGGAGTTTGACAGATTTTTGACGTTTGTTAAAGCTAAAGTAAGATGGTGCAACCCAGCCTTAGTGATTAACAATAGTAAAGGTAATTCTTTTGTTTAAAAAATTTGAATGTAAACCCATATTTTCAGTGTAGAAGCAGAACACATTATTAAATTATTCTGTAAATTCAGTTGATTCACTTGACCTTTTTAAAAAGCTACGTAGATTTTGATAGTTCCTAAATTTTTACCTTTGTTTCATACATTTCTGATACAAACGCTCCTACTGATTGATATCCTTCATAGCCCACTTTGTAAATAATAATGTTAGCGCCAGTCTGCACACAGCCTTAGCGCCGCTCACGTTTTGTCTTAGCAAATGCTGGAACCTTTATCCCGCCCACTAAATCACGCTGATAACGGGTATCAACGAATTCTTAGCTGTTACTTATTACCTAATTGACAAGCAATTTGTCCAAAAAACCGCGACAATCTCTATTAATAGTGTTGTGTTTTGATAATTGTGATTAGATACGATCTTTGTCAACACATTCTTGAGATGTTACGTCAATGGGGTGATTGGACATTCGCACTTAACAAAGTTTTAGTCAACTATAAATAATAATTATTCTTTACATTGTTAAAGTAATAGCTGAGGGAAGATTATTTTCCAAATACCTGTTTTCAGGGTTCCATTAAATTCAATTAAACCAACTAAAAAGGACGCGATTGTGAATCGATAGCAAATCGAGATGAAATGTATCTACAAAGATAAACATACATGAAAATAATAAAAAATATTATAATATCTGGGGGCACGGCAGTGCCCCCACCAAGTCGAGCAAAAAAGTGGCACGGCCATACCATCCTTTTCTCGAAGCAATTCAGGCCATTTTCGACTGCCTGTAACTTCGTTGTGGATAAAACTAGAAGGCTGAATTTTCATTAGCTATGCAGGCATTGTAAAGACACGGTATATTTAAAATTTCATTAAATTTGAACCAGTAGTTTAGGAATTATAACGGGTCAAAGTTACTTAATTTTGTCACTCACTGACTCACCGATCATCAAAACTCTAAGGCACTTCTAGTAGACCTAGAAGCTTCAAAGGACAATGGGCAAAATGGTACCCGGCTCCAATAGATATGTGTCTAGTATCGTTTGAAAGGTCTTACCAAGACGAACAACTTTTACTATGGCCAGCAGCCTCAGATCTGGTTGTGTTCGAAGATAAACATACTTTTTTGCAGAATGGTACCCGGCTCCAATAGTTATGTTTGTAGTGTCATTTGAAAGATCTTACCAAGACGAACAACATTTACTATGGCCACCAGCCTCAGATCTGGTTGTGTTTAAAGATAAACATACTCTTTGTGTAACCTAAGGATCATACGTGTCCATCGTATGGTACTTAGGTTATGCGATGCATGAAGTGTTTACTGCTCCAGCATCTCTCCTTAACTCTATAATTATTGGTATGGATAATTGTGAAATAAATATTTTTATTTGAAGAACTACTACCCCCTTATTAATAAAGTTACACCTAGGATGAACCTTGGATTAAAATGACATTTTCATACCAAATGACAATTTAAGCCAGAGTTCAACTAGGGTGTAACTTTTATTAATAAAGGGGTTAGAGTTTTATTACTCCTTAAGGGTTATATTATGGGTTGCTAAAGCGAATAAACCCACAAGACCCAATAAGTCCACACACAAGATGGACCGACGACCTCATAAAGGTAGCGGGAAGGCGCTGGATACAGGCCGCCACCAATCGGCCATTGTGGAAATCATTGGGGGAGGCCTATGTTCAACTGGACGTCCTATGGCTAAAATGATCATGATGATGATGAAAGCGAATAAAGGGCTAATAGCTTGGGTAGTTCATCGTAGTTATAATCCTTTTCTTTTCAATGTTTCTTTAAGTTATATTAATCGATTCTAGTCATAGTACATATTCGTATACATGGATGATTGTGTTATACTTTCATTTATACTTAGTGGAATTACTGCTTTCAAAACGTGAATTAGAACTGGCCCCATAGTAGACATTTTCCTACATATAAAGGCCTTTTGAAATATATATTGGTTATGGCTATTAGAGCGGGTACCACTTTCCATACATTTGTGCCCATCATCCTTTGGAATATAAGTAGTGTTTGGTGTATGAATCAAGGAAAAACTAAAATATTTGGGGGCACGGTAGTGCAACCGCCAAGTCGAGTAAAATTTTTCAATTTCGGTCCAGTTTTCTAGATACATAACTGCTGTCTACAAAATACAAAAAGAAATGAGATTTGGGGGCACGGTAGTGCTACCGCCAAGTCGAGTAAAATTTTTCAATTTCGGTCCAGTTTTCTAGATACATAACTGCTGTCTACAAAATACAAAAAGAAATGAGATCCCATCAAAAACAATACTGTGAAAACTAATGAAAACACGTGTAAATTAAATTATTTAGTGCGATGGCCAAGTCAATATATTTATGTAAAACGTTAAAGATTTCCTGGCCTGGACTTGGTATTACATGGATCTCACAACTTTTTACCGTAGAACAACTGAGTTGCGAGACTTGGTTTTTTTGACAAGTATTGTTTTTGATGGGATTATATTTATTTCATTATTGCTCAAAATAACGTGATATGTTAAATATGGTTATTAAGTTATAATAACTATGTTTATTCAACAAAATGTTAAATGAATGACGTAGAGCAGTCGTTTGTAATTAATATCTTAAATTAAAATACATTCGGAAGCGTTATTTTTAGTATAATATTCATGAATTGGTTCTGTTTCTATTTTGGTAACATCTAAAGTATGTAGTCTATGTAAATGGTGAATTAAATCTGTGGTCGGTCCACAGAACGTTACGTCGTGACTTATCCTACTAATATTAAAAATGCGAAAGTTTGGATGTCTGGATGTCTGGAAGTTAACCGCCTCTGTGGTCTAGTGGTAAGACCACCTGCTTCAGATGCAGAGGTCCCGGGTTCGATTCCCAGTGGGGGAAGCTTTTTCTGTTCGATTTAGTTGGTGGTAGGGCTTGTCGTAAGTCCGCCTGGCTAGCTACCACCATGTCCACCATCTTACCTAAGTCTGTCGCCATAACAACAATGTTAACAGCATTGTTGTGTTCCGGCAGTTAGAGGTAAGATAGCCAGTTCCTCCGTGGTTGAGGATTCCGGGTGAAGCTCGCTTCCACCTTCGGCCATCATCACTTACCATCAGGTGAGATACAGGCCAAGAGCTTCCTCGTTGAGGATAAAAAAAAGTCTGGATGTTTGTTACTCTTTCACGCAAAAACTACTGAACGGATTTTGATGAAACTTTACAGTATTATTGTTTATAACCCAGAATAACATATAGGCTAATGACGATCCGTGACAAACTAAATTTCACGCGGGTGAAGTCGCGGGCAAAAGCTAGTACGAAATATAATATTTATGGAATCACTTATCTCTGGTCAATTTGATGTGATTAATTAGCTTTTTAATAGATTCTCGTGGTCTAAGCGGTGACCCAATTATTTCGGACAGTCCATTAACTTTATCTTGGTTCGCCAATTAACATCAGTTTGAGGTGAAATATCGATCGATTAATTGAATAACATTAGACGATGCGAAATTGTTTGTAAACATGTTTGTGGGAGGCTATCTTTGAGATATAAGTAGTAAATAAAACTACTATTGTTACCAGTTTGGTTAGAACATTACAAACTTGAATCCGCCTAATTCTACAAAGTGGTTGTAATGTGATTTCCAGTTTTCGACAGACGCTGGTCAGATGCGGAATTTGTAGCGTAGCTCGTAGCTTGTTAATCGCGGAATTGCGATTTCATATGTAACCCACGATGAAAATGAAGATCCAATTGCCATCTTCATAAATAAAACTCATCTTTAGGTCTTTTTTATGTGTTAGAAATGTACATTTTATACAAAACGAATATGAACTAAATACTCGTTTTAGTACTTAATCGTATCGTAGAGTTTTACACGCAATAGCGAAGGACTATTTTATTTTTCGTAGTAGACCTGTTAGGACCCTACACCATCCAGTCTCTTCGTTCGTTCATTCGTTTCAGTCGAAAGACGTCCACTGCTGGACAAAGGCCTCCCTCAAAGATTTCCACGAAGACCGATCCTGCGCCGCTCGCATCCAGGCACCTCCCACGACCTTCACCAGATCGTCGGTCCACCTAGAGGGAGGCCTGCCCACGCTACGTCTTCCGGCTCGTGGTCGCCACTCAAGAACTTTCCTGCCCCAGCGGCCATCAGCTCTACGAGCTATGTTGGTTCTAACTTGTACTTGTTTTTTGTTATCTGATTCTGTGTGTTATATTTTAAGTTGGAACCAAATAAAATTAAATGTTTTTCTTTCTTTCTTTCTTTCTTTCTATGTGCCCCGCCCACTGCCACTTGGTTTTAGCGATTCTGAGGGCTATGTCAGTCACTCTGGTTCTCCTACGGATCTCCTCATTTCTGATTCGATCACGCAGGGAAACTCCGAGCATAGCACGCTCCATCGCCCTTTGGCTGACCTTGAGCCTTCTTATGAGGCCCATAGTAAGTGACCAGTCTCTTAGCCACTTGTAATGTCTGACATCAGGTATTTAACAGCCTACTTAGTAGAATAAGGTGACTTGAAATTGATATTTTATTTGTTTTGAAAATAATTAAGTGTAGGTACATAATATAAACGCGCAAAACTTATGGAAACACGTGTATATTTTATGGCTTATAAATGTGTAGTTTACTACAATGACTGTAGTACGGCGTGGGTGTTTTAATTACAGCCAGCTATTTGAATTGGATTTGCAATTGTAAGAGGTTTGTTTTGATTGGTAATTGTTAGACGATGGCTGATTCAATTGTTATAAGTGGATACTTCGTTTAAAGTAGAATACACACAATACCTCAATGGCAATAAATTGCTGTCAGATAGAAGTGAAGTAAAAAAATAAAGGTAAATATTATACCTCAATGAAAAGAAGAGAAAAGAAAAAGTTTAGCTATAGTGCTACAGTGGCTTTACTTTAAATATTACTTGGCAGTAAACTAGTTACAATTACCTAATTCTATTTGTAACTAAGAGTTCTGAAATTATGTTACAATCTCGTCATTTATATCTCAAGTTCTGACATCAGTCATAGTGTTGCGAACTTTTAGGTATCAAGCTAGCAATTAAGATCAATTAATTATAATAATAAATCATTTATTACACACACAATATTATAATACGTTGCAGATTTCGTCCTAGCAAAGTAGATAGAAAATCAGTCAATCTCTACAAAACAAATCGCTTTAAAGGTGATTCCACACCAAAAGCGTTCTCATGTAGCAAAGCAAGATAGGTAGAGCTAGATTTACGATAAAATATCACTAATTTACACTACGTTACCCTCAAATACTCCTGGTGAAGGAGCACCTTTAGCCAACTTATATCGGTTTTGGATTACATTGACGGCCACAAGATGTCGCCACCGTGATTAATTGCTCATTTACTTAATGGGTTGTTAACGGCTGCTCGTAAAAATTTGTCATCTAGTTTATACGAAGCAGATTGAATTATTTCGGATTAAAAAAGTAATTAAAGAAGCGCTGCTATTACCGGTGTGTGTAATGAAATAAATCTTGAGAAAGTGTGAAGTTTAGATCAGTTGAGTTGATTGCATTTAAATGGGTATTTGGTTTCGAAAGACATGGGCATAAAGTGTCGTCCAGTTAGAGAGGAAATAAAACTTTTTTCTTTTTATTAATTACTAGCTGACCCGGCGAACTTTGTTCCGCCTTAATGGCAATAAATAAGCAGACTTTTTTTTTATTTCGAACGGGATAAAAAATATCCTATGTCCTTCTCCTGGCTCTAAACTACCTCCCTGACAATTTTCAGCTAAATCGGTTCAGCCGTTCTTGAGTTATAACTGGAGTAACTAACACGACTTTCTTTTATATACAGTGTGTCCGGGCATGTAGTGATCAAACTTTAAGGGCGTAATCTATGGACAATTTTATCGGTGAAAATACTTTAAATTTGGGGCTTGACCCATTTCTCGCATATTTACAAGGATTTAAGTTTTTAATTTTAAGTTTTCACCTCTTCCTTCAAAAACAAGTGATAGCGTGGGTAGTTTAACATTAATAAGCAAAAATTTTATATCATGCGATAGCCAATAAAATTATCTATTAGTAGAAGTAGAAAACAGATACAAGTTTCATACATTTTAAGGGTGTAAGAATAGATTTAATTAGAAACAAACATGATTTTTTCACATCTTTTTCAGTTATTCCCCAACACAAGAAAAACCAGGTCATTAAGGTATGTTTTATTTGCATTTTATTATTAGTATTTGAGCTACTCTACAAAACGAATGTAAATTTATTAGTCTACGTCTATTAGTTTCGACGTAATTGTTGAACAAAGATACCCCTTCCCAGCGGTTTCCATAGCGCACGCGACATGCGAAAATGCACTGCCTGAAAGAATCACACAACCTATTCCGATTACTATGGAAACCGCTGGGAATGGGTATCTCTGTTCAATAATTACGTCGAAACTAATAGACGTAGACTAATAAATTTACATTCGTTTTGTAGAATGGCTCAAATACTAATAATACAATGCAAATAAAACATACCTTAACGACCTGGTTTTTCTTGTGTTGGAAAATAACAAAAAGATGTGAAAAAAATCATGTTTATTTCTGATTAAATCCATTCTTACTCCCTTAAAATGTATGAAACTTGTGTCTGTTTTCTACTTCCACTAGTAGATAATTTTATTGGCTATCGCATGATCTAAAATATTTGCTTATTAATGTTAAGTTACCCACGCTATCACTTGTTTTTGAAGGAAGAGGTGAAAACTTAAAATTAAAAACTTAAATCCTTGTAAATATGCGAGAAATGGGTCAAGCCCCAAATTTAAAGTATTTTCACCGATAAAATTGTCCATAGATTACGCCCTTAAAGTTTGATCACTACATGCCCGGACACACTGTATACAGTGTGAGTCACGTTAAAGTGTACATATGAAAATAGATGAAACTAGACCTATTTTTATCGACAAAAAAGAGGTCAAAAAATTTTTGAGATTTTTTATTAATTTTTTATAGAATTTTTTTTCTTCCAATTACTTATTGTAAAGAAAACGTAATAACTTTTAAACTAAGCGGTATATCCTGATAAAATAAAAACAGTAATAATGCTAAATAACAGGCGATACTATAAAATACATAAAATACACAAAAAAGGCCAACAAATAATAAAAAATGATACTTTTTGAAAAAAAATTGCTTTTAAATTCGTGTTTTTTTGGTTATTTGATAAATTTTTCCAAAAAATGCCCCTATAACCGGTGGTTTTTATTACTTTGTATTATTCTCTATCGTATTACCTTCGTAAAACCAATAATCGCATGTCTCTATCCCTATCACAACGTTTGCAATGATCGTTTGAACTAAGCCTCTCCGGGCGCGCCATTCAACGCTTCGTTAACAACGAAACTGAAAATGGCTCTAGATTTGTAATTTTGATAAAGACAAGTTAGATTTCAAATAAAAACAAAAGATTTCGAAGTAAAATAAACATTTTAGTTAAAATTAAAATTGTCTCTACCTGTAGTGGAGAATAATGTTGTGGCAGGCCTTTGTTCAAACGATCATAGCAAATGTTGTGATAGGGATAGAGACATGCGGTTTTTGGTTTTACAAAGATAATACGATAGAGAATAATAAAAAGTAATAAAAATCACCTGTTATAGGGGCATTTTTTGGAGAAATTTATCAAATAACCAAAAAAACACGAATTTAAAAGCAGTTTTTTTTCAAAAAGTATCATTTTTTATTATTTGTTGGCCTTTTTTGTGTATTTTATGTATTTTTTTAGCATCGCCTGTTATTTAGCATTATTACTGTTTTTATTTTATCAGGATATACCGCTTAGTTTAAAAGTTATTACGTTTTCTTTACAATAAGTAATTGGAAGAAAAAAAATTCTATAAAAAATTAAAAAAAACTCAAAAAAATTTTGACCTCTTTTTTGTCGATAAAAATAGGTCTAGTTTCATCTATTTTCACATGTACACTTTAACGTGACTCACACTGTATAGATTTAGAAAAAATGCATATTTTCCAAACGTTTTTAAGTTAAGTGTCAGTAGGTATACCTATAATGTAATGTGTATCATACGATTTAAATCAAGGTACTCGTAGTAAGTTTTCCAAGCAATCGATTTACTGCATTTTTTCTGATAGCGACAATTTCTTCTGTTCTGTTTTATCTCTTTCTTTTTATTTTATCTTTTTTTTAAGAATCCATCCAGCTTATGCTTGAATAGTAGAATGTTTTAGATTTGGAATTATTTACAACTGTCTTTGATTGCAAGACGCGTCTCAGACTAATTTTCACGTAGTGGCACAGACCTCATACATCTTCTTTATCTATTTAGAAAAAAAATCAAGTCATTAGCTAATAATTTATTAATGACCTAAATTGCTTTAAGTATTTACGCAAAGTTATTTATAAATATACGTATTTGTTAATGGTCAAATTATTATAATAAAAAACTATAAATCGACGTGTCGCATTTCCATTTCACGTAATCTCTTAATTAATATTTTTATAGTGGTCATTAGAACGAGATGAGCTAAATATTTTATCAAAATAACAGGTTTGTTAGTTGTTGGCTCCATTAGTCTTAATTTGGGTTGATTGCGATATAATTACTTGTTGTTTGATGTAAATATACAAGGTTCTGAATGAGAGGGTAAACTAATAAATTATACCAATAAGTAGGCATTTGTAGGTCACTCTTTAAATCCTCTGAGCTTATCTATCTTTCTCACCAATAGTGATGGCATGAGACTGATTAATTGGAAAATATCGATCCGGAAATAGGATGTAACCTCGCGGATATTTATAGTAAATAAAATAAGTGTTGAAACAAAAATCTTTTAAATCGTTTATCGAGGAACGTCATTTTGTGGTGGTAGAAAAGCGACTTGAAAGTTGAAAGCAAAATAGAAACAGTGTTTTTAAGCTGTCGCATAGAGTCGGCAGCACATCTACTATACATTATATTTGGAAAATAGCTCCACATAACATATTATAACTAATACATAAACTCCTCCGAGTTCAGCTTGATAAGGGTTATTGTCGATTCGCCCTCTCGTCGATTCGCCACGTTTTTGTAAGTTCCATACATTCAAAGTAAACTCACCACAAATAAGATAAAGTATATAATTATCGATTCGCCACAGTTAAATAAAAGCCGTCCACGTCTCATTATACTAACTCTATTTCCTTATAAGCTCTATATACATGCTAATATATTTAATGAATCCGCCTATTAATTATAATTACACATGTATTTGTCTCTAGCACACATTACAAACAAGTCACAGCCAGGCGCCACCAGACGCTCGCACGGTCTAAGTCTGGAAAACTAGTTTTGTCGCCGGCATGCTAATACGGGGTAATTAATGTATCTTGGGCGGCCCTAATGTATTCTAGAATATACTGTGACGTTGAATAAACTATTGTTAGTGCTAGGGTTGTTCCCAGACCGGAAAATTTTCCGGTAGTGTTGCCAAAGTGTTGACATTGAGTAGGAATTTACGACCAGGGTATAATAGCACATCTCTAGTACCAACTACGAGTACGAGTTGGTTTTAATAGAGCCATCTTACAAACAAATAAGGTTGACAAAATTGCGTAAATATGTGTAACTTTGAATGTAGAGTCACAGATATCAAAGCGAGCAATATTATAAAGATCATTGGGACACTTCAGTGTATTTAAAGCACATCAAAATACATTTTCATAAATACTAGCAACACACTAAAACAATAACAACTTTTTGGCGTTTAAAACTAATAAAAACTTTTTGGTTACCATTAAGATATTATTTCATTTTACTTCACATTAGTCCTACAAAGTGGTTCTTTCCATGATACATTGTTCCAATCAAAATTAATCAGAACGATAGCAAAGTATATCTTCACTTAACCGGGATAGAGGCATGGGTTCATGGCTAACGAGGATGGTTTATGGGAGCTGATGTTCATCAATATTCAATATTTGCGGCCAAACGCCTGTTCTAAGTCAAACTTAATCGCAGTGGATGTATACGCACTGGGTCATTTCACGCTACCGTCACCGCATTATTAGGGCAGTGGTGACTAAGATTTTTGAATTCTTTAGTGGCATCATTCACCTATGTTCTGCTTGTGGTATTTATTCAGTGGAAGACCAACCGCTTTCAAATTAAAAGTCCTGCATTGTGCTAAAGGCAGTTGCTTTTAAAGTGGCCCATGTTTGATATTATTATTACCTGTGATGTATTTTTTTAATAAATTTATTTATGTTACTTTGTCCTTTGTCAAACTGCCATCAGCGTTACTATACCGAAGAATGATGCCCATTCATACCCTTTCTCATTATGACATAAAACATGCCTCTACTTTAACCTTATTGATTCACACAGCGTTTTTCTACCACAGTCAGTATTCACCACTGCACCGTTTCAGCGTGAGGCTCTGACCACTCCCTTATCTTGTCCCCAAGTGTTCCGCCCCCATATATCTGTTCCGTGCCTCCAGGCTGCGTAAGCGCAGATTCTGACAGTTGGAGCCCTACATAGGCTGTGACGTCATTGTTTAGGGCGCTGGACTTGTTAATGGATTGTTATGGACAGTGAGTGTCGCTTTGTTTAGATATTAAACAGTAATTAAAGCAGAGAATGATTGGTTTGTTGGAGATGGATTACTTTAATTCAACATAAAAATAAAAATAACAGCCTTCATTCTGGCGCAGTATATGTTTTAAATTCGGTTTCAGGACTTCTTAGTTCTTCGCTCTATGTATTATTGTCAAAAAAATTTGATTAACCATAAGGGAAAGAACAACATTTTATAACGAGTACCAAAGAATTAGGGTAAATGTTTTCAAAGCTATAAGCTCGAAGCTATAGGAGCACGGGAAAGTCTTTTTAGGGTTCCGTACCTCAAAAGGAAAAAACGGAACCCTTATAGGATCACTTTGTTGTCCGTCTGTCTGTCTGTCAAGACCCTTTATCTCAAGAACGCGTGGACGTATCAAGCTGAAATTCACATGAAATACTCAGGTCTATTGTCCCTTTAAGCTGTAAAAATATCAAACTTCTAAGCCAAGCCAATCAAAAGATACAGCCGATTATGTCGATATTTTCAACAAATTTTCGACACTCGCAAAGGAATCAAAACCTACAGGATACTTCCCGTAAACTCAGAATCTTGAAATTTGGCATGAAGCATTGTCATATAATGCAAATATAGGAAAAATTGAGAAAATCAAATTTTTTTAGTTATATTATATAATAAAAATATTTTAATAAAATGAAACTTACTACCTTATTTCTCACGAACGAATAAAGGTATCAAATTGAAATTTATACCGTCAGTGAGACTTATGGTCTCCTTCAGATTTATATGCTCTGTCACGTCATGTGTCGCTCCCATACCTCAGTCACTGACTGACTTAAGGGCTAGACCTTAGTGGCAAACACACAATCTCTCTTATTTATGACATATGTACTAGCTTTCCGCCCGCGGCTTCGCCCGCGTGGAATTTTGTCTGTCACAGAAAAACTTCATCGTCCCTGTTTCAAAAACTATCTTATGTCCTTGCCCGGGACTCAAACTATCTCTATGCCAAATTTCATCAAATCGGTTCAGTGGTTTAGGCGTGAAAGCAAGAAAGACAGAAAGACAGACAGACAGACAGAGTTACTTTCGCATTTAGAATATTAGTATAGATTCACCTACCTCTTGCGAATTTGTAACCTCATTTCACAGCCTCAAGTTGCTAATCCAAACACGCACGCTAGATTATGTTATTAGTTTTCCGTCAAAATGATTGATTTAATTAGCAAGATAATCAATTGATATGTCAATGCAAGATTTGTTACTGCTGCAAGTAACATGATCCGTGGCGGAGTAATGATGCCCACTGTATATTAATCCAGGGGCCTGACATTTGCGATGACCAGTGAAATATTGGCTGGGGACTGAGGATAAATCATTAGATGGTTTCTGGAATCAATTACATCAATAACCAGTAGTGTGTAATATATTGAAGACTTCTGCATGCTTATTTAACAAAGTTAGAATTTTAAACTTGTTTTGACCGTAGTTGGTCTTAATTTGTCACATTATGATCATACTAAGTATCAGCGTTTGCGATTAAAAAACAACGTGACTAAGTAATCTATTACTTTAACTATCTACATCAAATCATTTATTCTCTATACCCATATGGATTATCTAGACCTACATTTTGTTAAACTAGTGAGAGCTTGTTTTGCCAAATATTCTGAATTTCTGACACGTTTATAGGCATATAGCACAGTAAATAAACGTAAGTAGCAAAATCAACACGATTATAGTCTAATATTATGTGATTTACACTAGATCTAAACTTGTTCAGACCAAATAAACTCGCTTAAACTAGCTTAGCTTTCGCAGTTTTATAAGCGACTTGCAAAATCCTTTTCATATTTGCCCTAATCCTTAACTTTATTTGACGGATATAGTTTGTTGTGGGCCAGTCATCTAATATTACAAAATCCATGCCATTTTCATCCAGTGGTAGGTATTCCAAAAAAACATAACCCTCTTTCTGGCATAGTCGAGTAAAAAGTAGTTTAGAACGAAACCATTCTTACGTCGCACCACTGGCAAAATGGCATTTTGATCAATATAATTTCTTTCTGAAGTGAGTCTAGTTTAAGAAAAAGCTTTAGAGAATCCCATACTATTTATACATTTAATGCATCTATTAAACTGTTGACAAATATTGTCACATAAAAAATCACTCGATGACTATTTTATTTGGAAGCTCTATTTTTATACTAAAACCAAATAAACGATCAAATTATGAGTGCTATTTCCGTAGCGTCCTTGCGAACAAAATGTCATTTAGCTGCGCGTGCGCCGGCGGCCATTTTACGATCCAGCCGTCAATTCGATTAATGCCAATATGGCGGAAATTAATTACTTTATTTAATTATAAAACGGCGCGCAACGTTTATGAGTGTCAGACATGTGACAATTATATTTTATTATGTGTGTTGAGACTACGTGTGGTTTACTGATTGCTATAAAACTTTTGATGGGTTTCGTATCGAGTAAATAGACATTACACTCGTTGTATGTATTCTAGAGTCATTAACGTAGCGCCAAAGTACTTTTCAAATTGATGTTTGCATGATAAACGAAATCGGTTAAAAACTCAAACCGAACTATTTAAATATAGTTAAAGGTTCATTTTAAAACGAGCCTGAAAAAGTACCTTAATCTATGGAAAAGAAAAAAAAAACAAATTTAACAGATGCAATAAAAGTTTAAATTGGTTGATTTGCTTCTTGCCGTAGCGATGACAAGCATAAAGCTTTTCACAAGTTGAACTTTTCCTAGGTTCTTTCCTAGTTTAGGAAAAGATGAACTTACAAAACCAAACACAGTAGCTGCGAAAATTCAGCAAACAACAAAAAACCCTTTCAGAAAACGAGCATGTAAAGTACGAGTATATCAGTAATAAATCAAAGGTCGTGGGCGATACGATCTGCGATCTTATCAGCGATATAGTTAGTACGTCACGCGCGGACGGCGCCGGCGCAGTGCTTGCATGCCGATCGCCTGGTGACTACATATACCGCGGACTTGGGGCAATTTTGAAAAGTTATGGATGGATTTATTATGAATTCGCGTTTACTTGGGAAGGAAACGAAGGCTTTCGTTCAGTGGACTGCCATTGGCTGACTGATGATGACGTAGCAATTTTGATTATCATGATATTTTTGATTGGCTTACTCTTTCATTCCCTTCTTTGTTCGAAAGTTCTCTAAATAAAAGAATAAATCAAAATTATTTATTTGTGGAACATAAAAGCAACAATATGTAGCTGTTATTTATATCAGGTGAATAAAAAAATAGTTATCACCTGCCAAAATAGTTGTATGTGTGGAAAAGCAAAGAAATAAATAATTATTTACAGATATAACTACTAGCGGCATGGGCAAGTTCAAGGTTCTAAGTAATTTACACACGTAGCTCTACTTTCTTTAAAAATACATCTTCTGAAGCAGACAACGACAATATTAAGATATTTCATCAAAAGTTTCTTAAGTTCATATTTTCACAGTTAACAATATTGACACTATATTATGCGTGATTAAATGCCTCTATGCTCAGATTATGCATGTACCCGTAATAAGTAACCTAGGCTGGAGCTTAGACGCAAATAAGACTGAACTGTGCGTTTCATGTTACATACAACATAGAGCTTTGTGTGTTATTTTATCCATTTATGTACATAGTTTTATTCAGCCAAATTACGCTCAAGCGCTGGACGCAGGCCGCTACCAACCGGGTAACATGGAAAGCATTGGGGCAGGCCTATGTTCAGCAGTGGACGTCCTATGGCTGAGATGATGATGATGATGAAATTACGCTCACTGTTGGACAAAGATCTCCCTAAGGGTTTGAGAACAATCGGTCTTGTGGATTTTACCCACGACGTTTTGTTTTCCAGAGTCGAGCTTGAGTAGTAAGATTAAATAAAAATTTCCAATCAGCTAAGATGTCTATTTGAGATATAAATATGCACTTTATTATGTAGGTAAGTATGTAGTCTACGTTATTTTTGATTTTTTCTTGTCTCTATTTATCTAAGAATAAGAATAAGAATGTCTTTATTCAGCATAATTATCATTTAAGGTATACAAAGCAAGAGTAAGTACATAAAAAAAAACATAAAAACATAACAAACAATAAATAAAAACATATGCTGAATAGGCGCCCGCTCAGCAAAAATCGCGACATGACACAAACGTCATGCCGAGAAGCTGGTTTTCAGCGGGAACCAATGCGTGATGAGGGTTGCGCGCCCTTCTGGTCGAGACCTGTGGCCGAGACGGTTTAATCAGACAGTGTCAGACAGGTTATAGGCGAGCTACAATCTGGTGACACAGTGAGCCAGGTCAGTCTACTGGCCATAAGGGCGCGCAACAGGGGGCGTGGTAGTCGATAAAAATCTAGTTGTTCGCCTTATAGCAAACTAAATTATTTTTATTGTTTTTAAAGGTTCTAGTTTTCTTCATTAATTTATAATTTTTCAGCATCTACTTGTTCCTAAAATCGTTCGAGGTCATAATACAAGCCTTAAAATCGATTAGGTGGCATCCATTTCTTCAAAATTAAAAAATTACATCAATTATTAATAACCGTTTCAAATAAAATATGATCCAAACATTTGAAATAGACTTTGATAAAGCGGTTTTAACCAATTTTGAATTTATGAAGGCTTTATCCTTTTCTGTCGATAATTTATCGCTGATTCAAGTAAAGGGGGCACCAATTAGCAAAGCTATAACAAATAGATTTAGATTCGGTAGGCTTAAATAATTAGCTACTGAGATTTTAGGACAGTTCAAGCAAAGCTTTAGTAAGTGACTGTAGGGACTTACTATAGCTTAGGGGTAGTGTCTCTACGCTTTCTTCGGGCCTTAGTGTCTTAGGGAATAGGGACTCTACGCTTACTAGAGCCTTATGCCCGTTTTCACCATCAATCCCTAATTTTTAAGTGACCCCTATGAAAACAAAATGCCTGTTATGTGTTACCATAGGGATCACTTAAAAATTAGGGATTGATGGTGAAAACGGGCATTAGTGTCTTAAGGATAAGGGACTCTACGCTTACTAGGGAGTTAGTTGCCATCTTGACCTCATATCCTGGGCACGGGAGCTGTGCCTTACAACCACTGCTCCCCATCCGTACAATAATGATTTGTTTAGGGGACAATACTGCTTTGTGCTGCTACTGACTGCTAATTTGGTAAGTTGCTGGTTCAATTCCCGTCGACCATTGGACTATTAGTGGTGGATCTACAACATTTAGTGTACCTGTAATTAACAGGAATATGAATTACGATTACAAGACTTAATTACGAATCTGATAGATTTGGAAAGGTTAAATTGCTGTTGTCAGTGTGTTACTGTGCACTGTAGATCCTTATGCTAATAATTTTGAACTGTAGCTTACTCGGTTATGGTATTAAGCCATAAATCAACATCTGAGCATATCGATGCAGTAATTAAGTTTTCTGTATATTCAACGTGGCTCAAACGCAATCAAATTTAATTCAATTTACATAATTTCCGAGAAATATTGAAGCTAAGTCTATACTAACCTCATATTTTAATTAGGGGGGACCAAAGAATGAATAGGTACAGGTTTGGGTTACTCAAGTTGGAAGTTGTAAATAATGATTTATATTTACCGCAAACAAAAATGTCATTTTCTTAAATGTCAGTTAAATGCAACATGCATAAGGCAGTGATATTTTGCCTATAGGAGTCTTTCAAGCAAGTCACCGATAGATAGAGAGATTTATTTAGATGCACAAACTGACAAGTACCACAGGACAATTTACGCAGTCTATCTCATCCCTTTCCATTTCATAAAGAGTGACTAGGAGACAAATATACGAACAACGAGCCTCCCCAACCCTCTGGCCTGCCAAGTGGGGAGTTTAGGTCAAATCCTCTGGTAAATTAGAATGGGTTGCGTGCTCCTGCAATGGATAAAATGACCTGATTATACGACAACATTACCTACCTGAAATAGTAAGACACGGGTCTTAACGCGACGTTTATTAATGAGTTACATTATGTACTCACGGCTTTGAAATGGAACGCGAAAGTTTAAAATCTTTTATTACCTACCTGATTGCTGACCTAATACATAATAGACGATAAGGTATTTTACCAGATTTACAAGTCATATCAGGTTAGTTCAAACAAATATTTGGCTTGGAAACATGTCTTGCATGCAATAATTTATGAATACAGTAGGGATGTTACGGATATGTAGTTTCGGTTATGGATATTTTTATATTTCGGATATCCGAAAGTTTCGGTTACGGTTACGGATATCTGTGCTTTAGAATGCAATTTGCAATAGTTGTCCAACACGGTTCATTCATGGTCGCAATACGAATATAGGAATAATATTATACCGGTTTCGGTTACGGATATTTTTTTATTTCGGATATCCGAAAGTTTCGGTTACGGTTACGGATATCTGTGCTTTAGAATGCAATTTGCAATAGTTGTCCAACACGGTTCATTCATGTCCGCACACTTTACATCGAATAAAAAAAATGTATTAATAATAGATGGCATTATAAAGGTAAATCAGGCTGTTATGCCTTTTCATACAATGCTATACAAAAATCAATTTATACTGCAAACATCCGAAACTATCCGAAACTTTTGAATCGGTTACGGTTACGGTTTCGGACATTTTTTTATTTCGGATATCCGAAAGTTTCGGTTAGGGTTACGGATATCCATAACATCCCTGGAATACAGTTTCCAACCAAATAATATATTAGATACGCTTGCCGATTGGGCCAATTACTTACTAATATCGATCGATATGATCTCAGGATAATCGCACAATGGATACGGGCTGACAATCAACTCGATATAAATCGGACTCGAAACGATTGTACGTTCTCGGAATTCACAATGAGGTCCAGTTATTAGCATTCCGAACTCATTAATCAAAGTAAGGAGCAAGCTGTAAACAGACTCCACTGATTGTGATCGTTTTACTATGGAATCGCTCGATAATGTGCATGATAGATTTTACCGACTACACTTCACTTGAACCTATGAAAGCACATGTAGAGTCCAAAGTTAGCTTTTTGAGAATCGTGAGAATCACATTTTATAAGTTAAAAATAGTAAGTTAACAAAGCTCAGAGTCTACTTCTGGTAGTACCTAACATCGTTTTGCTTCTACGAGTAAAGAATCGCAACTTCCATACTTTTACATATTCAAGCTTCAGATCATGAATCTCATAATTCTCTACCACTTTCTAGGAATATAGTAAATGTTCTTAATGAAACCAAAACTCTACCGTTTCCTAAATAGGCCCATTGCAGTCGGCCTTCGAAGGTTACTCGTGCGATAACGCGGTTAGCGCGCAACGACAAAATTTATAGCGCGACTGCGCGTGCGACTCGCCTGGCTTGGATCTACGAGTGTACTACCAATTGATATTGCACCGGTTTTTTGGCTACACCCAGTTCGTGGATTGAGGAATTTAAAATTTGAAATTGGAACTGTCCTTTATGAGAATTATTACTGGCCAGCATGGATTAAATCTCTAGCCGGCCAGTCAGTATGTTCGGGAATTCTGAATACGTTTTTCATTTGTTTGAACGAGTCATTCAAGAAAATAATTTTTCACGTTCCATTGAAATGACACTTCACCCTAATTCATTATTTTCAGTCATTCGCGAAAAGTGTCTGCTTTCTCAGGGTTATAAATAAGTACCAGGTACTACAAAACAGGCAGTTTTGTAATACCTAAAATGCAGGCAAAGAGTATAATGAGGAAGTCATTGTGGATAAAAAAACTGCATCTATTAAGTATTTAGGTGAGATAAGTGTTTTGTCTCGACTCTACTTTTTTAAGATGGCATAATTATAATTAGTCATACAGTTTATAGATGCATATTCTAAGAAATACAAAAAACTTCATCTAAATTATTATTTCATAATATGTAGTATTTTTTGGGTTTCGTAAATGGAATCGTACGAGTGTATAATCATACCTATTTATTTTCACGTTGAAAGGCAAAACATACCTATTTCATATATTATTTCTTAAGAGTATTTTATGGGTTTCGTAAATGAAATTGTATGTACAATGTACATACCTATGTAATGTTATTTTCAAATTGAAAGAAAAAACAATTTGATATCCGAGAAATGACAGAGATCTTACAAGTTTCTCTAGAAACTTCCTGCCCCGTACAACCAAACTGTGGAATGGACTGTCGTCTGCGGTGTTTCCGGACGGATACGACCTGCAAGCTTTCAAGAGGAGAGCGTATCTTTATCTTAAAGGCCGGCAACGCACCTGTAACGCCCCTGGGTCTGCGGGTGTCTATGGGCGACGGTAATCACTTACCATCAGGTGATCCGTCTGCTCGTTTGCCTCCTATCACATAAAAAAAAAAGTTTACTTGGCACCAAATAAGGCTTTAAGATGTCACCTAGGTCAATAGACCACAGAACAACTGCTCTAAATTCTCTCCCCTCGACCTTGAAAGGTTATTGCTCCATTATTTTACGAGGGTCAAGGTCATCAGGTTAAAGGTCAATTTATCGGATCATCGCCAGTGGCAGGTTACAAGACTGCCATTATGATGACAAATTGCCTGCACGCTTCCGTGTACACGATCGTGCAACTAGACAGCATTAGAAGTGGCATAAAAACGATGCAACGTTCTTATTTAGTTGATGTAAGTGTCAGACTTTTAAGAAAAAATGAAGGAGAATGATTTAAAATTTTAACATTGCGTCCACTTGTATTTGTAACTATAGCAATTTGTGTACAATATCTAAATTGCATTGGTACAAAGTAGCTCGCTTGATCTTTTAAACTGACCAACAGCTGCTCCTTCATCAACAGATAAAGTGAAAACAAAGTTTAGATAATTTTTCAGCAAGTAACATTGCAGATTTTTCAACAATTTTTCAGTAATACACTATTTCTAATGTATGGTCTTGCTATTATAGCTTGACCATTTACCTCACTCATTGCAGTTGTGACTACTCTTGACTCGGATGAACTGTTTTTTTTTCGTTAGCCCTTCATCATTATCATTTCGCGCACAGGACGTCCACAGCTGAATATAGGTTTCCCCAAATGATTTCCATATCACCCAGTTAGTAGCGGCCTGCATCCAGCGCCATCCTTTATCTTTATGAATTAGGCCTCCGTACTTAGCCAAATAATGCTTGTGCTACGAGTGGGCTCACCACAATAGTCGAGCAGCAGCAGGGTTTAAACCCGCGTTTCTCGGATATCGAGTCGGCCTTTCCCTTCACCCTACAGCTATCGTATAGCTATAGTTTATTTCAGGCACAGACCTAGTAAGTACATAATAACTTGAACAGGTATGTATAACGAATTTTTTTTTCATTGCATTATCATGTCTAGTCATTTGTAAGCTGCCATCGCCAGACCCACCAACACCGGTCGATACTACCGGTCGGCGCCGGATCCAACGGGTTCAATCCTGCGACCTGCGCGTGCGATTCACTGCCATGGCTACAAGGGTTTACAGGACAAAACAAGTGAAGGTATAGACCTAACTAGTTAAAGTACTAACGTTACATTTGCCACAAAGTCGTCGCACTTTTCTGGATTTCGTCAGGAACATAATTACGTGTTCATTTGTCACGAGAAATATTATGAATTGTGACGAATTTACACATGCATTTCTTCATGACGACTTTATGGCAAATCCACAATAACCCGCCATATTTTAACTGGAATTTCTTCTAATTTCCATACATGGTTTCCTAGTAAAAAAGTAACCCAGTTTTGCTACTTTTGCCCGTGTATCCGTAGTATAGCATTGTAAAATAAAATCGGGGGCCCTTGGTGAAGATATTCTGCTGCTCAGTATAGTATAAAATACCTAGTTATTTTACCTGAAATATTCAGGGTTTGAGAAACTCTAGGTTCTGTGGACTCAATGGCTATTAATTTTCATTTCGATAGGCTAAATATTAAATACAAAATTCAGTTGAAACAAATTTATTACGCTATAACAATAACTTTGCAAACGTTTGTATTATAACTAAGGTTTTAAATTAAAATCAGCCCAGTGGAGCTGGTCCAGTCTCACAAACGATTCATCGACGTACTGACAAAGTGGGGCCATAATTCCATACCAGAGCGTTATACTATGCAAATCTCTTCACGGCCTATCATTAACTGAGCTATTTGGATTTTAAATCGTGACTTCTTGACAGTTGGGTTCATAATTGTTTGTTTATTTGCGCTGCAAAAGCTCAAGATCCTATGCTGGTATTATGGGTGGAATTAATGAATGTAATTATTGGTTTATGGATGGTGACACTGGTTCTCAACTTTTTGAAATCTTTTAAAGATATTTTATATGTTAACTTAAGCAGACAGTTATTTGGAGTACCTACTACAACTATTCCTACAACCTTCCAGTCAACCTTTAGATATGTACAGTAGAATTCAATGTAAAATGTTGAATACCGAATTAAAATTATGTAAATAAAAATAAGTTTACGTAATAATACGAGTACATACCTAAGGGTCAGAAAAGTTCTAGAGAGTAGCGACCACTGGCAGGAAGACGTAGCGTGGGCAGGCCCTCTAGGTGGACCGACGATCTTGTGAAGGTCGCGGGAAGAACGTTATGGAAATCCTTGGTGGAGGCCTTTGTCCAGCAGTGGACGTCATTTGGCTGAAACGAACGAACGAATGTATTATATGAGTATTATACCACAGAGAACTTTGACAACCGCTGTTATTTATACTTCAAAGAACGGTGTGTTAATACCTGACGGATGGCTAACTAGACCCACAGCTAGGAGCCGGCGCCAGCGTTCAATATTAGCTCTTATAACTTCCAGTATTGTAATTTCCTTGCAAATTGTTTTAAATTAGTACTAAATGCATCAATAAGCGAACAGGCACCTGCAGAGATTGGTGCTCGTTACTCACTATATGAATTTGATTAAGTTTGACATGAATCAATTTTAGATTATCGCTAGTGAAGGGAGGTGGGAATTGGTGTTGGTTATGGAAACGGGCATATTAAAACTCTACCTAAAAGTGCATCTTTTCAAGGCTAGACTGACTCTAGAATATGTATTCTAGAGTCTAGAAAGACTGAATAGAAACATGCTTGATGTTTAACTCTAGACCGCTTCTCCTCATAACAGTGCCTTTAAGGATACTATATTTAGTCATGTTTAATTTTATATGAATTATCTATGTGAAATTGATGTATTGTTGGTTAACCTATACCTAAATAAATATAGGTCACCGCTCAATACATCAAGTATTCAATTAAATTCGCGCGAAACCGTTGATATCGTGTAAAACCATTCATCATTATCGCACCTCGCCCGTCAAGCAATTTTCCCCTCAATCCAAGATGGCGGGTAACGAGGGAGGTAAAATATGCAGCAGCTTCGTAATTGCGAACCGCTGACGCTGCGCCGGCGCCGTTTGTTTGTACGCACCCTTATTTGGTTCAACGATTTGGAGATATAAACACAAAATGCTTATTTTATTTAGTTAAAATTCATATTTAAATGATTAAACTCGATCAAAATTATTATTTATTAACGATAGTGCAAAAACAAGACCCGATTAATTGAAAAAGAGAATTTCAAAATAGTTAAAACTACAAGTACCTACAGTTACAAACGTGTTTTTGATCAAGGAATAAGCATAACTTAAGATAAGATAAGATAAGATAATACTTTATTGCCTCGTTTTTACATGCTTTACAAACATAGAAATATAAACAAAAAAATTACATTAAAAACATAAGAGGCAAAAGTAGAGATGAAACGGATAGTTGTTTGGCCGGATACCGGATACCGGATATCCGGCCAGCTGCTAGGCCGGATAGCCGGATATCCGGCGGCCGGATAGTTGCCCCATTGTCTCGTTTCATGTCGTGACGAGTTTAGCGCCGCACAGGTGCTTCGAACGCGATTAGTGGGTCTATTAGTAGACTAGACTAGTCACACTTTTCGAAAATCGAATCTGTCCGAATAGAATGTCAGATTTTGCCACTTGTCTAGGGGGCAGATCAATTCGAACGATTTCGGTTGCTATCGTGAGTGTGTGATTGAATAGCGAAAATTAAATTAGTTTACTTGCTGCGTAATCTGACTGAACTGCATGCATCATGTCATCAAAACCATCAGTGAAAAAAAGATCGCCTTTTTTATTTGGCAATATTTCGACATTAACAGATATTATTTACTACAGGGTGGGTGGCCCAGAAGAAAACTCACCCCTGAAAATCCAATGAAACGAAAACCGTACATCTTTGTAGAACTTTAACCATTGCAATCTAAAGTAAATTTTGTGCAATTTATTTTAAAATTTACTTCCTTTTATAAATTTCATCGTACATGTGATTCCCTTGACGTTTACAACATTCGGTCAACATACATCAAAACCTTGGAAAACCTTCGTAGGGAGTTACCTCGAAATGGATTCAGGATGGATGAATGCTGCAGACTTTTTGGATTATTAGAGCATACTCTGCTCATTAGGTAACCCCGCAAAAAGAAATCTGCTGGATTGAGACTAGCGCTTCTTAGAGGCAGTGAGATTTCATCCCTGCTTAATTGGTTTGTTGCATTGAAAGGATGATTAATTTTTAAGAATGCTATACTGGTAGGCTGAAAAGCTTTTTGATTTTTAAAGCTGCAAGATTCGCAAGGCTATGACTGGAGCACTTGGTTTCACCAAGATGGGGCTACGTGTCACATTTCAAATGAGAGCATTTAGATGGTAAGAGACATGTTCCCACAAAAAAATAATTTCAGGCAGGGGTGACTGATCTCACTCCAGAATTTTTCCTTGTGGTGATACATTAAGAATAGAGTACACAACTTTTATAATCCAACAAACATGCAGCAACTGAAGCTGAGCATTCGGCAAAAAATTGAAAATAGGTTTCGAGGTAATTCCAACGAACGCATTTCAAGACTTTGACGTACGTTGATCGAATGCTGTAAGCGTCAAGGAAATCTCCTGGGCGATGCAATTTAATAAAGGTAAATTTAAAAATAAATTGCATCAAACTCCCTTCAAACTGCAACAGTTAAAGCTCCACAAAAATGTACAGTTTTCGCTTCCTTCAATCTTCAAAAGTGAATCTTCTTCTGGGCCACCCTGTATTTATGTATTCGTCATTAGAGTGAATAGCCCAGAAAAAGAAATTAGTTTTTTGAAAGGCTTTTTGAAGAATGGCTTTTTTGTAACTTTTTGGACTTTAAATAAAAGCCGTCATTATTATAAGCCATTTTATTTATATTTACCTCAAAGATTAATGTAACTATTTCATTTTATTAATAGAAAATTGTCGTAGTTTTTTAATATCCGGTATCCGGCCGGATAGTGAGTTACTATCCGGTATCCGGCCGGATAGTAAATTAAGGCCGGATATCCGGCCTACCGGATAGTTGCCGGATATCCGTTTCATCTCTAGGCAAAAGGATGAGGCTCAGCATATGCGAGGTCAAGCATACCCTACCTCGCGCTGATTTTCAGCCTCCCCCTTTTCCCTTAGTTGGAGGGTGGGAAACAACCAGTAAAAAGGGGAGGAGGGTAAGATTAAGCAAAGGGTAATTAAAATACAAAAACAAACTTGTTTTTGGTATTTATAATATACATTCTGGACCCTAATTAAAGAGAAAGTGTTATCAATTCTAAATAGAACCTGATGATTATGACATAATAATATTTAGAATACATAACTAGCCTATATCTATCCATTTCATTAGATGATTAGGGGAGCAATATGCGAAAATCAGGCCTCCTCGATCCGTTTGGCCAATTTGAAGAGTTTAGGCTAAATCTCCATTTGACTCGAGTAAAGAAAGGGTAGTCCTCTTACAATAGAGACTAATGTTAAAGATAATATTTAAGTATTATTAAATGCTTTTTTTTTGTAAAATTCTTTTCCCCTTTTTACTGAGTCTTTAATAACAATATTCACTTAAAACTTTCGCACTCACCTGTCCAAGATCGCAGATTATAACGCGTTCCTTTTTGTATATTGAAAAAGTATAATTTTATGAGTCAAGCGACAGGCGGGAATTAAAACGATTATGTACAGAGGCGAGCGCACCGTTATTACCTTGTATGGGATATAGGACATACAAACATGGCGTTTATTTAATATTTAATGATAGCACTCGTTGCGTAATAGATTGAAAAAGAAAGTGAATAATGTCGTGTTTCAGTTAACACCCTTTTAAGGTTGATTCTATTACTACAAGACTACAACTTTCATTAAGCTGGAATTTAAAGGCATCCCTTTACAATGTGTACAGTAGTGATGGGCCGACTATGGTCTTTGCCGACTAACCGACTAGCCGACTAATCGGTTTTCAAATTGCCGATCATTCTAATACCTACTTGTCCGAAGAATAATATCTAGATTTCTCAAAGAGATATATAATATAATATAATAGAAAAATTCCTTGAGAAATAAGATTTCTTTAATAGAAAAAAAAATAAAAAGCAACATTACAATCACCTAACAGTACCTAAGGTAGATGTCATAATTTTCGACGACAGAGGGGTCAGGGGAGGTGACAATATGATCGCCTCCTGCTAGGCTAGGATATTCTTATCGACGTCAAAATGTATGAGAAGAATTTACACAATGTAGTGAGAACAGCTTATCGCGGCGCGCATCCTAGGCCCACTGATTCCTCTCCACCCTCCACGGTGATGGTCAGCGAGCTGAGGGCGTGGGAGTAGGTACCCCCGCCTGCATTGCACGGACTACCACCACCGTCGGGTAGGCAGGGCCCGCCATACAGGTGGGAAATTGCCGGTACGGACTGTGATAGTTGATGGCTTTGTCCGGATTCCCATAGTTCTTCACACTAAGGCGATCGACGGAACTCAGGGGTTATATGTGGGTATTCCTCATCCTTCCGATGAGAGGAGCCCCACATAATCTACCACTTTCCCGTAGAGTAGGTGTGCAATTCCTTGCATTTTTTTCCCCGAAAAAAAAGTGTCATAATTTTTATATGGACAAATTGCATAAACTTTACACATTATTTTGTGATGATTTCCTGGTATTTTTAACATCTTAACTTTGTATGAATTTAGACTGATTGCCAAAATTTTAAATCAGGTGAAACCACTTTTGACTGATTTTTGCAGTCAAAAGTGGTTTAGATAAACGCCCTTGGTCGACCTCATAATCATCTTGGTGATTATGAGTTTTATTTCATTCACATATTTAATTTTGTAATGCGCCGATTATAATCGGCATATTTTGCCGAATAGTAGTCACTAGTCGGCCGACTACAAATGATGCCGAATAGTCGGCTTTCCCGACTAGTCGGCGACTAGTCGGCCCATGTCTAGTGTACAGTATTATTACATAAAAATAAAGTAGAACGACGCGCCAGCAGTTTTCATGTGATTTTCACTAATAGATTATTATACACTTATTTATTCACGAAAATGATTTTGGTATAGTATTTATCAAGGTTTTATGTAAATTAGTTGGGCACGACGCTATAAAGTCTCTATGACACACCAAAATTTACGGGAGAAGCCTCGGGCAAAAGTAATGTCGTTTCAACCAAAGGCTTTCAAAGACAAAAGTCATGTAAATAATTTTACAGTCCTAAGAACCAGAAAACTTTCACTTTATTGTAATACTCTATCTTCAGTGACTGTTTCAGAAATGTCGCAAAAGTACGTAAAACGTTGTCCAAGTCGTAAAATGGGTCATAACAGAAATGAGACTTAAAATTAATAACAAATAAACCGCAGGACAATGATGGGGCAGTAAATAGAAACCACCTATTCTTTCTTTACCAATTTACATTTTTACGACAAGTTATTATGAGCGATTTCAAAATGGAGTTAACAAAATGTGGGCAGGTAATTTAAAAAAAACTTAACTATATTTTAAAGATCTGAAGTATCAAGTTTAAGCCAACCAAAAAAACATACATGAGTAATAATTATTATGAGAAAAAACTACCTACTTACCTAATAAGAAAATCAAAACATAAGCGATTTATAGCGATAGTTCGATTGTAGGACGACATCTACAAACGAACGAGTGTACGTTCTAAACTAGAAATAATTTGACTATAAGTCTATAACAGTATAATCTCTACATTTATAACTCTAACTATTATTGTAAACATTGTTAAGTTTCATCTATGAAACACTTAGGCTGAGTTGCACCACCTAACTTTAACCGTAATTATAACGATAACAGGTGTTTTTTGTTTGGAGTTTAACAGCTTTTTGACGTTTGTCAAAGTTAAAGTAAGATGGTGCAACCCAGCCTAATTGTTGTAGTAACAAACCACCATCTACCCATCCTCACTAACTTTACGTTTACAAATTAAAAGAATACGAAGTCGAATAGTTAACTATTCATAGAGTTCCATAAAGTTTGTTACAAGCAACTCTAGATATTAAAGTCCGTAATCTATAACCCGATCCTTCACCCCCAGTTTACTTTCGCGTCATAACTTTGACTGGCACTGATGAGGCCCGCCCGGAACGAGGGTACTTAGCAGAAATTAATTTATGCAATTGCCTGAGCCCAGCTTAGCGGTGGTCAGGAAATATACGCTGTAAAATGGGATTGGTTTGTGAATTTTGTTGCAATGAAACACTTTATGGTCTCTAACAGATGAGAACAGTATTTTGTAGTGGATTCTGTGATTGTATAACTGTCAGTTTTGTGTTAAAAGTATAATTATGATAATAATGAAATATAGCACTGTGTTTTAGATTCAATTGACGGAAAAACATTTGTTGTGTTTATTTCACTGGTGACATTAATAAAAATATTGTTACGAAACATAACATCATGTTTTATAGTTCAGAATCTGGAGGACTATTTTTGAAACACTATGTTATAAGTTTAAATAAACAAATCCTCGTGAAATTCATTTGCGATACGAGTACTAATTGTGTTTTGCGTCATCCCATTTATGTAAGGTAATTTCAGAGACAGTCGCATCTATGTATACTTCTATACTATATATACTTATATTATAAATGCGAAAGTAACTCTGTCTGTCTTGCTTTCATGCCTAAACCACTGAACCAATATTGATGAAATTTGGCATAGAGATAATTTGAGTCCCTGGAAAGGACATAGGATAGTTTTTATCCCGGTTTTTGAAACAGGGACCCGCGCGATAAAGTCTTTCTGTGACAGAATAAATTCCATGCGGGCGAAGCCGCGGGCGGAAAGCTTATTTCATAATTTTAAATTTGACCCTTTACACAAATCACTGTAGATATCCATATCCGCGAACAAACCTAGCCCAGAATTGAGCCATAAATATAACGATACAACTATATTAGCGGATTTTTTTGCCCTAACACCTGACGTCTGACTGCAAATTAGCCGTAATAGGCGCACTAATGATACGCTGTTAGCGGCCAGTTGCGCTAAACACCGCTCATTAAAGCCGCTTTTTTGCGGACGAGCGTGTGTGGCTTCCTTTGCCAGGGGTCGGCAACGTTTTCAATAAAATGTACTTGCAAGGTTAAAATAATTTAAAAAAATACAACCGAATACAGCCTTGGGGGAGGCCTTTGTCCAGCAGTGGACGTCATTTGGCTGAAACGAATGAACGAACGAACCTTCTTCATTTCTTTATACTAAGAGACAGTGCCTCCCAGATAGATGTAGGTTGATTTTGCACTATTTTGTGGGCACAGTAACTTTAATCCATAAAACAGGATATTTGTGTGTGCATTTCAGTGCGTAGAAGTCTAAAACTGGGTTGCACAATCTTACTTTAGCTTTAACAAACGTCAAAAGTCTGTTATACTTCCTACAAAAACACCGGTTAAAGTTATATTTTTTGTTAAAGTTAAGTAGATGCAACTTGCCTTAGTGACTTCCATTATGATTATTTATAGCTGACTTCTTTATAAAGGCAAATTAATTTTATTATACCTTAGACCAACATAAAACAATAAAAAAATTGTCACGAAATCCCTTGTTTCTCAAATATTTACAACTTAATGTATACCATACATCATTTAACCTGTACCCTCGCCCTGGGATTTTACTGCGAACGTTTGAATGTCCCCCAGAATGGCCTATTTGACCCTAGAGCTTAAATTTACACTTCGAGGAAGTGGTAGTCCGTGTGGATTACACCGTGGAAATACAAGAGCTTTCTCGTAAGTTTTGAGTAACAGCTTTAGAACAACATAAAATATTTGAAATTCCGTGTTGTTTTCTTGCGCCGCAAAAAGCTTGATAAAAAGCTCTGTAGCAAAAAGCTTGTAGCAGTAAAAGCTTCTCGTTTCATAATTTTGATATTATTATGTGTAGATATGATTTATCGCAGTCACTTTTATGACAAAAAAGAGAAAGAATCAGAAAGCAATTGAAGCAAGTTCAATTTGGCAATATATCCAGAACAAAAGGAGAAAACAATGTCAAAATCATGTATGTACATACATGTCTGTCTTGGTGGTGTTAATTTGTAAGAATTTATTTATATTGATACTTTATTCATAACGTTGCCTGAGATCGAAAACTGTTTTTCGGCGCTTTCGTCACTCTATAACTTGAAATATTCATAAAAAGTCGTTGCATTTCTACATCTGCACCTTTTAATTATTACAAAAACCGCCCAAAACAAAACCTCACAACTTTAAGACAATGATTAAACCTTTAAAAGCCTTATCTCCGATTTAAAAGCGAATTGACCAATAAAGGGCTTTAATTGAGACATTGAGGCGAGTAGTTAAGATCCGATTTCTTATCTCGATTGTAAGGGGAGTCGTGAGCAAAAGCGTTAAGCTATTAGGTGTTGCTTGAGTTATGGAATACTAATTGCAGGAATT
Source organism: Ostrinia nubilalis (assembly GCF_963855985.1). Classification (NCBI taxonomy): domain Eukaryota; kingdom Metazoa; phylum Arthropoda; class Insecta; order Lepidoptera; family Crambidae; genus Ostrinia; species Ostrinia nubilalis. Next base: position 14,173,517 of record NC_087103.1, read on the forward strand.
CCCATATTTGGGGTGCATTAGCCATGGTTTAAGTTTATGTTCCAGATTGCTGAAGCACGAAAATAGACGGGAATTACCAATGCAAGTATGAGCCATATTGGGTGCTGAGTCGTAGACTTTGACAGGGTTGTTACAAAACACATCATATTTAAATTTTATTATCATTATTAATTAAAAAAATCTCTTTGATTTAGGAAAGCCGTTTTCTAGTGAGTGCAAAACTCAATTCCGGCTCTACATGTAGGTATTTTCTATACCCGATTTTAGGAGCATCTTTATAATAATAATTATCAGAAGTATCTATACAACTATTTCAGCAGTGTTTTATTCTCAGTTGTTTTAAGTTTTCTACTGATTTTTACATAACACATTTTAATTTTATAACGGTAAGTTACACGATGATGACCATACAATGCTGGCTCACAGAGTAAGTACAAATCATAAAAAACAAAATATTTGGCAGCTTTTTGGTAAGAGCAGTCGCCTTACAAGTGAAGGTTGTGGGTTCGAGTCTAACCTAAAGCATGAAGAAAAATCATGTTTTAAATTTCATCATCATCATCAATTACAGCCCTTTTAAATAATATACATGCTTTAAAATATGAAATGTGACTTCTGTGGCAATCAGTACCTTTGGCATTTATCTGCGCGAACGAGCCCCTCCCCGATGCGTATCTGCGTACTTTAACTACAGTAAATTGCAAGATTTATTACGCACAGTTATGTGGTGGGGGTGGGAAAATTAAATGTTCAACTGTCTTTTTCCTTGTTTCTAATTAATCTTTTATCTGTAACCGAAAGGACATAATAACTTCACGTCCTGGGCTCCGATTGCGCTTAATTTTTTCAACGCGACTGGACGACAAACGAAAATGAGCTGTTTTGTGACAAATCCGTATCGCGGCGCTGTCGTTTTTAAGCGAAGTTGAAACGTAAACGGAGCGTCTCTGCGCAAACGTAAAAGCTGACAGAAAGCTACATTTTCTCAGACGAAAGTCAAACTTCGCGAACATTTGCTGTGTTTTAGTAATTTTAGTTTCAAAAATAAGGTGTTCGGATTTTTTATGGAAAGTGCATAAATCTGTTGTTTTGTGTTTGTTAACGCGTGAACTTTACCGTGATACCAAATTGCACATCAGCTGGAATGAAAATGGAGCATGACATGCGTGACTGGAAATGAAACGCGAATGCATTGGAGACATCGCAATCGGAGCCCTGTTAGTTGGACTTGCACTGTTACCAAGTGTCACATTATCTAAAACTGCACAGTTATCTAAAAAAAAACCATTAACGAGTATTAATGAATCATAATCCTATAAAAAGATTTACAATAACTAAGCACTTGCATCTTATATACTTGTTACGTAATACGAGCTTTTACATAATACGCATCATCTCTGCCATAGGACGTCCACTGCCCCCAATGCTTTCCATGTTGTCCGGTTGGTAGCGGTATAACAAATACTTATAGAACTAAATAAAATCTCACACTCTACCGCCCAAAGTGAATTTTATTACAATCTCCAGACACCTCGTAGGCACTACACACGGAAGCAAAAGGATTGCGAACAGAAAGCAAGACTACTACGTATACACACGGAAGCGAAGATCGCAAAACTCAATATAATCGTAAACGTGAGATCCGGAAACGTAAGTTCGCTTAACTTTATGCCCAATATAACGCGAATATAAAAAGGCGAGAATGAGATGTGGGTGCGAATACGGCTTAAGTAGGGCTGGCACAAACTTCAATAACAATAAATTAATGTATCTACGTAGCTTTACTAGAAAAGTTTTAATGTTAGCTTATATTATGGCAAAAAATGCTTGAAAGGGTGAAATAAAGGTCTTATTTAATGTTGTCTCTGATGAAATAGAAAGGGTAAATTACAGTGGATCCTAGACGACCTGATGATAATGATGATGATGATACTGAAATTTAGAAATAGATAATATTTTCGATAGCAAACAGCTGATAAAGGCTTTCTGTGACCTTTGTAGCCTTGCGGACAAAGTCAGAAATTATCCTGAAGGTATAATAGGATTAGTAGACGATTTCTGTATTGTAGACAGGAAAGGGATTTTTTAGAACCCAGGATGTAGGTACCTATAATAAGAAAATAAGCTTATGAACTCTACCAAAATTAGAAAACAATACAATCTAAGAGCGTGACACACGATTGAAAGTTTCATTTCAATCAGGGTTTATTTTTCATTGCACGTTTGAGTTACTTGTGCAAACCGACTGTAACCAAAATAAAGTTGTATTTATATCGCAGCCCTAATCGATGGCGGCTTTGCGACCACCGGCGAACTGCGCGCGCGCACGGAATGCACGAGGATTTAAGAATACAACATAATATTAATAACGGACGTTAGAGGATTAGATCTGTATTTGTAGGGTGTTTGGGTGTGCGAAACCATAAATTCAGTTTTATATGGTCGGATATCGGATATGCTTCTTACAAAATGAAAATAATAATCATCATGGTTGTTACTAAATGCAACTAAATTGAAAATTTTACCGGAGGAAATTCTAATAAAATATTAGCTACTACAACTACTGCCATACACAATCACTGCACTTTAATGTCCACGTTTTCTTAATTTACTCATTTGGTGTCACTCGAGTAGAGTTACTTAACAATATAACTGTAACTCTTAAACCATGTGCTGAATGTGCTCATCTCAGGAACTACTGGTCCGATTTGAAAAAAATCTTGTTACGTTGGGTCAACAAGTTCGAGTGTAGTGTCTCCAACCTTCAGAGGAGTGGGTACAACACGGGCATTTGACATAATTTTTGTCTTGTCCATGTTCATTTTAAGACCCACTTGTTGAGAGGCTCTACTGAGGCCATCGAGCATTGTGTTTAGGTCCTCCACGGTCTCAGCCATGACTACGATATCGTCCGCGAAACGAAGGTGTGTGATATACTCGCCGTTGATATTTATGCCGAATCCGCTCCAGTCCAGAAGCTTGAAAACATCTTCCAGGGCGGTGGTGAACAGTTTCGGAGATATGACATCTCCCTGTCTCACCCCTCGCTGCAACTGGATAGGTTTCGAGTTCTGATCCTGGAGGCGGACCGACATTGTGGCGTTTTCGTACAAGCCCTTCAGCGCTTCGATGTATCTATAGTCAATTTGGCACCGTTGGAGAGACTGTAGCACTGCCCAGGTCTCGATCGAGTCGAAGGCTTTTTCATAGTCCACAAACGCCAGACAAAGTGGCTGATTATACTCCTCGGTCTTCTGTATAATCTGCCGTAGCGTATGTATGTGGTCTATGGTACTAAAGCCTTTTCGGAAACCGGCTTGTTCGGGAGGCTGGAAGTCGTCGAGCCTGCGTGCGAGACGATTCGTGATGACTCTCGAAAACAGCTTGTAGACTTGCGAACTTGTTGACAATTATGTATACCTGGGACAAACAGTCCAGTTAGGTAGGTCCAACTTCGAGAAAGAGGTTAATCGTCGAATCCAACTCGGCTGGGCAGCGTTCGGGAAGCTTCGCGAAATTCTCACGTCCGAAATACCGCAGTGTCTCAAGACAAAAGTATTTGACCAGTGTGTGTTGCCAGTGATGGTGTATGGCTCTGAGACGTGGTCGCTTACTATGGGCCTCATAAGAAGGCTCAAGGTCACCCAAAGAGCGATGGAGCGTGCTATGCTCGGAGTTTCCCTGCGTGATCGAATCAGAAATGAGGAGATCCGTAGGAGAACCAGAGTGACTGACATAGCCCGCAGAATCGCTAAAATCAAGTGGCAGTGGGCGGGGCACATAGCTCGAAGAGCTGATGGCCGCTGGGGCAGGAAAGTTCTTGAGTGGCGACCACGAGCTGGAAGACGTAGCGTGGGCAGGCCTCCCACTAGGTGGACCGACGATCTGGTAAAGGTCGCGGGAAGTACCTGGATGCAAGCGGCGCAGGACCGGTCTTTGTGGAAATCCTTGGGGGAGGCCTTTGTCCAGCAGTGGACGTCTTTCGGCTGAAACGAACGTTGGGTATTGGGTAGCCTATTTACAGGCTACATAACATCACTCTACAGCCAATTTAAATAGGGGCGGAGCAGTAAACAAAAATTTTGCATAATTTTTCATGCGTAAGAAGTCGCGGGCACAGCTAGTGTTTAAATGGAAATAGTTTAGTATTGGGAGCGGTACCATTTATGCAAGAGATGATTGGAATAACTTTAATATCTTTGAAACATTTTATTTTCGTCCAGTGTGAACCAATAATCACTGTTCACTTATCAACAACAAGCGCTACCAATTCGTTTACCGTCTTCGCCGGTGTTCCGATTTATTAACCATAAATCAGTCAATAAAACTGGCACCAAAGAAAAATATACAGGAAGCTTTCGGCGCCAAGGCTGAAGGATCGATTGGCGAAAGTGATGCCGGCAATCGAATGTTGATTGATCGAATAAGAATATCGATTGACGATGAACATCGTGGTCACGTTGAACTGGGATCAAAGACTAGGTTTTTATGGTAAGTATTTGTAGTAGTGTGATGAGTAGTAGAATTTGCTTTGAGGCTAGGTACTACAGGAACTACAGAAGCGTTTCTATTTTGAGTTTATTTCGATTTCTATTTATTATCATCTCTGCGCTGTGAGCCGTCATTTTCTGAATTAGAAACTGTACTTTTTACCTAGAAGTTACCGAAATAGTGCTGAAAAGGGATAAAATATTGAATCTGTAGGCAAGAAAAATTTACAAATCAATCAAACACAAAACCATTAATAAATTCTCACTCCAAAGCAGGTCAATAGACAAATTGAAAGAAACCAAAGAGCATTGTCACCAATTCGCGCCAATCAAGACGCTGACCTTAACAGTGGCAGACGGAGAAATGGGAACTAATAACCAATTGGGCCAGTTGAAAGTACATGTAGAACAATGTCAAGATCTGGGGAATGCTGTTTGGTTACAATTTACTGCAATCAGCTGAAACTTAGGTTGATTTCATAGTCACGCTTATTGCTACAACACAGACCTTAATTGCCTTGTCGACAGTGCACGGATGACAGTATATCAAGCTAAATACAGTAGCAGCTTTCAGATATTTTTTAATGAGAAAAAACTTGGTAATGAGTCAGGGATGTAGGATGTAGGTAGGTCTTAGTATTTTGACTGCATTCCTCCGGTCAAGTAAATTCCCTACTTAGTTATGAGTGAAACAACCTTCGCGATTGTTGAATGAATTAAGTTATTTACCCATTTATAAGGACAGCATTACGCTATAGTAGCAAATTCGAAAGGGCGAGTCAGGTGCTCGCATAAATTGTAATTGCGTATTGTGTTCTAGGTATATTGTATTATTTCTAGGTAATGTAATCTTCACTAATTTATTCACGCTTTTGCCATAAATATTCAGTGATCGAAACAAACAATGACTTTATCTCCAACAATCGGTTTAACAGTTCCAGAATCAAATGCTAGATCTTATCGGATTTCGACTTGAAATACTGTTATCGATAGTATTTAACAATTCAATAACCAGCTGACTCTATTGAGAGCCTTTTAGAGCCGTGTACGGTAAGAAATGATCAGTTTAGAGCAAATAAATATGCTAAATATTCGTGTACATGCGACAATTTTAGTCTTGAAAAATGGTTTATGCTTAAATAATAAGCTCTTTATAAGGAAACTTAAGAACTGTATAAATGACCTGCAGCATGTAAAATCACATATAATCGACAATATATCAAGTTGTATAATTTCAATCTGGAAATGTATGAACACTCGTATGATTATAATCTGAAATCGCACCCAAAACGCGATTCAAAACTAACTGCAGACACAACTCTAGCGAAGCCAAAACACAAAGATGAAAAATAAAATAAAAGGTACGTAACTAACACGAGTTGGAACTCTAATGTTACCAAATGACATCATTGCAATTAAACTTAACCTCAGTTTAAAAGCGTTAACACTTACATTGTCGCTGCTCATTCAGATTGTAAGAACAAAAGAAAGCAGTGCTATTAAAGAGTCATTTAACATTCTAAATTGAGAATTGACGAAGAGAGCCGCTGTCTCTCACAATGAAAGAAGCGGTGTCGCGCTAAAGGGTGACAAATTAACATATGTGAGACCTGTCAAGTCATTTGTCAAAACAAATTGGTGTGTTAACATCTACGTTAGCGCCGGAGAATGTAAAAAAAGTTCTAAAAGTTCGGATTCATTCAGAGAGTTAAGAAACTATTTGTATATTTTGAATGACATGTTCTTTAGAAGATTTTCCAATGCATTATCTAGTGCCAAGCGGAACTGTCTCAGAAATACATTACAATATTATTCTAGTTTTGTTTATAAGAATCGATCCGTTTCACGCGGTTAATTATATCGTCATTAATGGTAAGAACACAGTACTGAAGTGATCGAAGATGCCAGAGTTTTATCATTAATTTGGATTGATACGCAAAACAAAATCGATATTTCATAACTATGTCACAATATGTAGACACTGAGCAACTGTGACATCATTTTTTTTCTGAAGTCCTGAAGATGCAGTGTGAAATTTATCAACGTAACGCAAAACGCTTGGTGCTTCTGTAATTTTAACGACTTCTCTCATCATTCAACTATAGATACAATGCCTAATGTTTAAAATGAACTTGATGGCTCCCGCCAATCACAATTTCGCAAAGTGATTATTACTCGTAAACTATCAATAAACTTAATAGCATTTTTATTGGGAACATATAGAGATTTATGGTCATCAATATGACGCGTATCTTAAACGCCTTTCGTCCAATGACAATGGTTATTTATCGTCTTCATTATGAAAAATTTATCATTGACGCACACTTTCTTGTCTTTGTTTTGCAAAATGATGTGTTGATTTGGGACATTTGTTTTTGAAATTGACGAAATGGGAATGTTTGTTGTCGCATCTGGGTTCTTATTTAGTCATTCATTATCAAATTATAGTGTGTTACTGTTTTGTCAAATAAAGCCGATTCCTTATCAATATCGAGCTTTTCATGTGTCCATTGATGCAAATAAACCTTTTGAACCACACCGTCCGTTGCTAGTCAAAGATAACTGTCAAGTAAAATAATGTCGAGATCAGTTGAAATCTCTGCTTGAGTAGATTTAAATTATCCAACAGTTAATTTATTGACAGAATTAAAAATTACTGTGAACTGTACGTAAATAAGATTGCCATTTGTACCAATTTAATGTACGCTTCACAAATAATTGCGACATTCCACTAAATATTTCAATTAGTACATGACACGACTGATACCGTAGACCCGCTAGATATTTGTTTCTTGTCAATCAGTGACTGAGCTGAATGTCACTTGCTTAGCTCTCAGGAATTACTCAATTTGCAAGCTTGATCGAGTTTCATTTCAATTATTATAATCGTAAAGTATTACAACATACGTATAGATCCATACCTTATTAATTTGGAACCCCCTAGGAGGTTGAGCAGTCTTTGTGATGTATCTGAAACAATAAGAACTAAGATAAGACAACAGTTTTAAAGTGATCTGATGATGATGATGAAAAAGAAGATCTTTCAACTGAATCAGTGCCCGCTTTTTGAGATAAGACACTAATACCCGTTTTCACCGTCAATCCCTAATTTTTAATTGACCCCTATGGTAACACATAACAGGAATTTTGTTTACATAGGTATCACTTAAAAATTAGGGATTGATGGTGAAAACGGGCATAAAGCCCATAATTCATGAAAGCCGCTTTTGCGAATTAAACATTGCTTAAAAGTGTCACTGTCTATCAAATCTTGATTGAACTCAACGACATTTAGGCAGTGACTCGCAAACAAGCATACAAACATGCAGTTCATTACAGTGCAGTGGGCATGTCAAAGGCAAAGTTCACTCCCATTAGGGCAAGGATATTTATGGCACTTTTGTAAGCTCACCTCAGCTACACTACTCGCGAAGTTGGCTGAAGTTATTCGAAGAGATAGTGCCGTCACGGCTTATACTGAGCAGATACCATTTTGGTGCGTGTACTCTGTTTTTTAGTGTTTAAGTTGTTATTTATTTGTAATGCTTTTAATACTCGCATCAAATAAATACTTTCTTTCTTTCTTTCTTCTTTCTTTCTAGATGTACTAAAATTTGAAGAGGAAGTATTTGACCACACCAACTACTCGGGCCTGAATGTGGGCAGTGCAGGATCGTTGTGGAAGTCCTCGTGGGAGACCTTTGTCCAGCAATGAACGTCATTCGGCTGAAATGGACTTAGGGGAAGTTCGAGTTGATCCCTAGGCTAAGATGATCCTTCGAAACCACTAACGTCATTTAGTTTCTTTCACTGGTAAAACATAGCTTTGGACACCTCCCCGTCTCAGGGAAATCGTTCAATTTTTGGTTTATTTTGAAAAATATGTATTTTACAGCGATTCCCGCTTAAGGGAATCATCTCGTATTACCTTCCTTCCCCTACTCAGCTAATTTCGATACCTAGTCAAAGTGAGTAGTATGGCTGATGGCTGAGATATAAGAAAGCAGCGAATGCGCTGCGCCTGCGACTGATAAATTCAAATTAACCATTGACAAGTGCAACAAACAGCCCAGCGGGGTCCCGATGCATTACTCATTCAGTAGTGATGGATGTGGAAGCGAGGAATCGAATAATCGATTACGTGCGAATTGATTCTGCGAAAGGGCTTTCGCGGTGGCCTCTTTATAGAAGCGAGCCGATGAAATGCGATAATTAATTAAATAGTGTTGTAACATTTCGTAATTTGAAAAATATTTTATTTAGTGAGGTAAAACTGAGTTCCTGTTTTTCCTTGTAAACTTTTTAGAAAATTTATTACATATTATGTTATCTTTAAGGTATTTAGTTACAAATATCATAATGGTAACCCTTACTGTTGGCCTATATTCAGACCTATCCATAATGTAGAATAAATATATCCTATTCGATATGCATTAACTATTATCAATGACATTGACATGATAACAGCTGTCCATTTCGTTTATAGTCCCTAACAGCCCTGTGATCTATCGAGCAATATGAGCAACAAATTATTATTAACGGTTGTTCACAACAAATAATAACATCTCGAGATATCAAACACTTTCATAATCGACTAACACCATTAGCCTCGGCTTTATTGCACCTTACTACAATATTGCAATTTGATAAAAGCTAGACTTTAGCCGCATTAGCATAAAGTTCATAATTCTGCACGTTAAAAAGATATATTCGTTTCAATGCCAAGGAAAATTGGATTCTGAAACAAGAGTTATTGAATTCAAAATGGGGTAAAAGGTTGACCATCTCCAATCGATCTGTCTAACCGCCTATCACTTCTAGGCGTACGTGCAGCGATGCAGTTCAAACATTATGATTTGTTATAATTATACTAAAATGCAAATGTCTAGGGCAATGCGAACATAAATCTGATGATAAAGCGACTATGGGTATGATAGATACAGTTTTGGCTTTTGTTATGGGATTGCTTCATGAAAGGACAAAGACAATAGCTAGTATTAGCATGTCTGGTGAAGTTTTGGGTAAAATTATACCAAAACTTTTATATGACCGTATATTTTTATTTTTTACTATATGTACGTTTTAGCTTTATAGGTGAAGTTTTGCCTGGAGGAATAAGAAAACCACATTCACTTACATTTCTAGTAATATTATGTCCAAACAAATATTCTTGAATATTAATATAGAATGGCTCACTGCAATTATGTTGTAAGATGTTAATTACTAAGAAACAAGTACCATAAACTTGGTAAATGATTATTCTAAAGTTATGGACACATCAATCGCTTATCTTGTTATGATAATAATAACATAAGTACTTAAATAAGTACAAACTTGCATGTAGGTTGATATTAATTGGCACTTCGTAGTGGTTGGCTGTTAAATACGTTATCCTTTTAGACGTAATGTCAACATTATATCAACTCTCCATAAAAGGACCAAGTATATTTCAGTTAATAGTTTCTAAAGGTTTACCACACGCGAGATTTGTGAAGACGTTAAACGAGGATCAAAAGTGGATAGAGTATACACAAAAATCCAATTCAATTACCACATCTTTTGTAGACCTAAAAGCCGCTTTTGAGAATGTACCCTCCGAATAATCAGTCCAATATTTGCCTTACAATTTGTTGACTAAAGTCATGAGTCAGGCGCCCTCTAGTGTTACATCCGACAACTGTAGTTTTTGTAGAGTTACATGAGAAAAATCCCTCAGGACACCGTGGGAATGCGGGGCTTACGCAAGGGTCAATATTAGTTCCCGCATTTCATAGTCGCCGTCGACGCGTAGAGTTAGTTTTTCGGACACACAACCGGCCCTTTTACACCTACATAGCCATAGCTCAGATGTTTATGTTTGTAATTAGTCCGTCTGTCGCCGATATATAATGGTAAATAATGCATTGTTGTGGGTCATTTTTATGACTGGGAGCTGAGATTCGTCATGGGTGGCTTATGGCCTTATTTTTTAAGAAAAAATATTTTTATGACCTTACTTTTTCATTTTTAGTTCACTGTGGTCTTTGGTTTTGTGTTTCGCTTGGTATTTCAATTTTTATAGTTCAATTTGCGGTATTCTAGAAATGCGAATTGCAAAGCACTGTTCTTTAATTATTATGGTATTGTAAGGTTTTATTCTTGCTGCAATGAAAGCGTTTTAAAATTTTATAAATTCTTTTATTTTTTAACGAGGAATGAGCATTATGGTACTAACGAATTATATTGTCAATGGATATTATTCTCAAATAGCTTGATTTTAGTACCTTGACGAGAATAATATTGTTAATCTATTTATAGAGTAAAATTGGATACAACTATCATTGGATAAGCTATTTAATTACGAGTAAATGATATGTCAAGTCCGAGAAATATTACATCGGAAGGTATTCTGCGGATTGCAAAAGATTATATTTGCGTTAAACCAACTTGCATTAGAATAATCTTGAAATGTATTAATGGTTACAAAATAGTTGTTAAACTTAACTTGGCCAAGATCTTGAAACTATTTCTACGAGCCACTGTAACATAAATTTATAGACACATTAGCTCGTAATCAGCGATGAATTTAATAACAATAAATAAGTTCAACCGGTCGGTCAACTGGTCGACCGTTACTGCAGCGTCTGCTGGATGTTGATCAGATAAATTTATTGGATTAATAATGTTGTTCCCGACGGTGGGTATGCGAAGGTCTTTAGTAAAGGGTTCGACCCACTTGGGCGGCCTTGTGTGTACTAGAAGAATAACTGGAATAGTTTTTGGCTGCCTAAAATTTGAATCAGCAAAGACTACAAGGTATGTGAAAATAAGAATATATGTGATATCATTTTAGTCTTGCTGTCAAAAATATAAAGGATGTTTGACTGATAAGTACTATAGTTTATAAGACAATCTCCCAAATTACTTTCATTCAACTATGTACTAAAAACTAAATGGAAATTACTCCAAAGGTTCTCTACCATTACGTTCAACGTCACAACGTGCACTTGTCATATACCAGATGATAAGTGGCGATATACGATATGATACGATATACATCATAGAATGATCGATGACTAGATGGCGAAAATGTAGATTAAAAATCTGCGAAATTATCTAGTAGATATTTTTTGTCATTACTTATTTGTGCAAAATGATCGGTTTGTATGTCACGCTGAAATTAATGAGCTATTAAATAGTTTCAAAGTTTTTTTATTTGCGGAACCTTATTGTATTCCTTACACTAATTTTACTGGTATTTCACACGTAATAGCCTTCTATTACACATACTACTTACACGTTCAATAAATTTTAATTTAGCCGTATGCAATGGTCGAGGCTTAATTTAAGTTTACATATTGAAATTGTGATTGGCAGCCGTGGCGGCTAAGTAAATAGCATGTAATAATCTTATGTACAGTGATTGATTTATTATAGCGGGATATTACGCATGACTATACACATTGAGGTAAGGATACAATGTTACACGCGAAAATTAAGAAGCTCTATCTTTTGGAATATCCTACACAGGAGACATCACTCAATCAACTTGTGACTTTATAGTGTTGGATAGTCAGAAATTGGTGAGGTGATGATATGGAAGATCACGGTCCTCTTTTAAAGTGTATCAACAAATTTTCCCAATAGTGGGACATAATTATGAATGTTTACAAAAAATCAGCAATTATTGCATAGGGTCATGCGGTGTATTTTATGGGGCTTTCAATGTTTTATGATTAGCCATTAACTACCAACTTTGTATAATTTCATGACATTATTATTCATGTTACGTAATGTTACTTAGTTTTTATGTGTTTTTAATTTTCCCAGATCATTTAGATGTCAAAATTTCACATGAAATTAAATCAAACATGTACAGATTTGGTTCTAACTTAAAATGTAGATAACTCTAGACTAGACTTGGAATATTAAATCTTCTCGTGAAAATAAGGTCACCAGGCTTTGAAGTTGTCTTAATTCAACTCTGAGAAACTACACGTTTAACTTAATGTAGCGTCAGCAGATAAAATCATTATGTTTTTGGTATTTATTTCATCTACATAATATCGATGCCTCCTAAGTAAATAATCGTAAGCCACAAAATATCAATTTTGATTTTATAAGCATTTTATAATTACTAAAATACGTATTATCGAACCCACGATCAAAAATTGCAATATCATTTAAAATAAAAGATTTTTCACACGTATTCAATCGTATGTAATCCACGCTCGCAACGTATACTATCGTAATGTCCTGTGCGATCGTCTACAGGGGAGAAGCGGTTTGGTTCACCGCTAGCGAGCGCATACTATTAGGTAAGTAGTAATTACAGTTTTCCTTTTGGTGTTGAAAATTGCCTTATATTTTGTTACTAGCTACTCAAAACTATAGTAATTAACACATAAGATTATTTACGTTCCTTTTTTAAGCTAACAAAGTATCGTATGTTTTACATACCATGATAAACGTTGTCAATTAAATTTATTTTTTATCGTATGTAATACATACGATTATTAACGTGGTTTGTTTTCGTACGTTTGATATTGTATGTGCAATTTAATATTGTTTACGTTAGTAAATTGAGTATTTATTCCTATTGTAACGTTTAATTACGATTTTTTCGTCTTCGTTGTGAAGTTAAATTATATTTTATGTTTGTGTTTTTTTAATATTTTCAGATTCGCCATTGCCTGAAGGAGCTGATTTAATAGAAATCCAAGCATTTTCTAATTTGATCTCCAGTGATTTACTTAGTGATGAAGGTACTTCGATCCTACTAATATTATAAATACGAAAGTTAGGATGTCTGGATATCAGGATGTCTGGAAATTTGTTACTCTTTCGCGCAAAAACTACCGAACAGATTTTGATGAAACTTTACAGTATTTTTGTTTATAACCCAGAATAACATAACATATAGGCTATAATTTATGACGATCTGTGACAAACTAAATTTCTTTAATTAGTGACATTTGTATGTATTTTTATAAGTAATCAATAATAGGTAAAAAGCTTTATAACTAAAAAAAGTAAATCTGAATCACTCTCAGCATTATGATTAAAAGAATCTACAAGAAGATTGTGATAGAATTGGTGATGCACCGCTGGAATGACACCACTAGTACAAAGGCTTACCAAGTATTTTTTTTAACTTTGGTTATAGGTAGCATATGGTTAAAAAGGGGGCAAACATCAGAGTAATCTTGCTGTCGTCGTCTCTTGTTAATTTTAGTAACAACAGTCATATATTGAGACTCATCCAAATGATATTCATAATGGAGTTTATTTGAACACAACATCACCGTTCAAGTTCTTAGTCCAATTTTTACAGCCTAAGATTGACTTAAAATCCAAAAATTTGGTATGATGCAACTCGATTAGGTACAGTATATGGTTTCCCATCTTGTTTAGCCCATCGTACCAATGAAAACCATTCTAAAGGAGTATAAATACATTTATTTTTGGCACATCTTTCAATCAAAGCATGAAACTACAACCATGTACTGTAATCGAGTTGGATCATACCAAAGGACATTGTCAGAAATCGCCTAAAAAACCGCCCAAAAACATTAACCCATCATAATTATTTTCTAATTTTTTTAATACATTAAGCACCCTTTCATTCTAATGGACACTTAAGCATTGAAAAATTAAATAAATAAGTCTTTTAACGTTTATTCTATAATACTATTACAACTTCCGGACGTTTTGGTGCGTGGCATGGTCTAAAACCTATCAAGTTCCATAATTTTTGCCGATAAAATCTGTACGAGGCATTACCGTACTTTATTGCTGGGAGTCCATGTATAGTGATGTTCCTGCGGCCATCATAGACAATAAAATATCGATTTTGAAAATAAAATAAATCGATTAAACTGCTTTGAAGACTAGATTTGCGTTAAAAGCTAAAAAGATATTGACACTATTACAAGAAGCTATCTAAAGTGTCCAACTGGTCGAAGGTCGTAAATAAAATAAAAATAATTAGGACCATAAACTGATATTCATGGTATCATAAAAAAGTGTCAGAATCCGATGTTGAATCCAATGCCAGTTGAAGTGAGAGAAACATATATCAACCTAGTATAGTTGCCAGTCTCTCATAATCTATGCCAATGAGGGTTTTCGCGATTGAAAAATCCGCCAGATGGCAATACGTAGACGTGAGGTCCAAATGCTGCATGATTGGTTATTTTTGACATGACATTGACAGATATGTCAAAATCCACCAATCATGCAGCATTTGGACCTCGCGTCTACGTATTGCCATCTCGCGGATTTTTCAATCGCGAAAACCCTCATTCATAGCACATGTATAATAATAGACCAAATGAACTTTTATAGATTGTAAAAGAGAAGATAAAGATTTTATTATTTTATTAAAATCTTGCCACGAGGTAGTTTTTCAGTAGAAACCAGGATTGGATAATCGCTTCAGGCAAGTATCAGAACATTTTATAAATATTTTTAATCGATTATATCCTTGTGAATCGTTTTAATAAATTGTCATTTTACTTTTTCAATTAAAACTTTTTCAATCCCTAGTCTTGTCAAACTGTCATAATGTCAACAAATTATAAATGTCACGTCAGTTGACTCAATTTCAGTCTTCTGTGCGTTTATTGTATTTTTATTTCAATGAAATAGTGCTAAAGGGTTAGTACTAAAAGTGAAAGCCTTTTTTCAGAAAAAAAACCAATGTGGTGCCCTTATTATTCATACTGTTTGAAAGTTACAAGTCAGTGATACAGAGTTGCCGCCATTATAACTCCGTGGTGATACCATACCAAAGAAGAAGTTTTCCTAAAAACTTGTGTTATTTTTATATGTGATCAAATAAAAAGGATTAATTCTACTGCTCAAATGGAATAACTTATCCCAAGAGACCGAATATAAAAAAAAACCTCTCCATAGAAATTATCACCATCACGAGGATGTGATTTTTTTTGAGAATTTGATATTGGTCCTGTAAGAAAAGTAGTTGTATTTCAGTAGTAGAATCAACCCTTCTTGTTTCATCAGCAAGAGTAACTATAAAAACGCCCTGTAGGTAGGTATTATTAAGCTGAAGAGTTTGTTTAGTGTCAAAGACTGTCACACAGTGTAACTTAAATTGGCATAAAATATTATGATAATGAACATAAAAACTTAAATAAATATTTATGTTAATATTTTTTCTATTTATTTATTTTCCCAAAGCTTCACAGTGACAGCTGAAACAGCAATACTGTTGTAAAACTAAACTTAGAACAAACTGTTACAAATATTTTACAAATTAAAATAAAACCGCATGTTGCTTTACTTTCTCGTATAGGTAATAAATGTAATTAATGGCTAGATTATTAATGTTACTTTGTTACCCTCAATAGTGAGGAGATCTTACAAAATGGTAACCCTGATTTTCATTGTCATTCAAGTGCTCTTTCTTCGCATAGGCTTCTGTGATTTGGCCAAGGGCCACACACATTGCGATAACATTATGCGACATTGATTTGACAGCAGCGGAGTGAAGTCTTGCGACTATGCAAAATGATACCCTGTAATCGTAGCGCATATAGACATAGACGGGGCGGGGCACATAGCTCGTAGAGCTGATGGCCGCTGGGGCAGGAAAGTTCTTGAGTGGCGACCACGAGCCGAAAGACGTAGCGTGGGCAGGCCTCCCACTAGGTGGACCGACGATCTGGTGAAGGTCGCGGGAGGTGCCTGTATGCGAGCGGTGCAGGATCGGTCTTCGTGGAAATCCTTGGGGGAGACCTTTGTCCAGCAGTGGACGTCTTTTCGGCTGAAACGAACGAACGAACGATACGTATTACCACTATTTACCAGACATTACTATTTATTGTATACTCGCCGGATTACACGTAGGAGCACGCGCGTTACAGCTTCGGCCTTGCATTATTATAAGATCTTGTTCCGCCATTTTTCGAACTTCCTCCGTGAGG
Source organism: Ostrinia nubilalis (assembly GCF_963855985.1). Taxonomy (NCBI): domain Eukaryota; kingdom Metazoa; phylum Arthropoda; class Insecta; order Lepidoptera; family Crambidae; genus Ostrinia; species Ostrinia nubilalis. The sequence continues at coordinate 14,189,934 of NC_087103.1, forward strand.
ATATCCCCGCCGAATTCTATGATAAAACTATCAAAAGTCATATTCTGCAATGTCAAAATTAATTTGCCGAAATTCGCCGAGCCAGCTATGTCAAATAATATTATTAGGTGTCAAACAGGATACGTTCAGAAATTAATATTACGATTTTAAAGATAAGACAAGACAACTTTTTATTGACGAAGTTGCTGGGACAGCTAGAAACTATTTTTTTTCCGGCACTTTAAGAAAATAATAAATGAATGAAAACGCAGCGTGGGACGTCCACCCACAAGGTGGACCGACGACCTGATAAAGGTAGCGGGAAGGCGCTGGATGCAGGCCGCTACCAACCGTGCGATGTGGAAGTCATTGGGGGAGGCCTTTGTTCAGCAGTAGACGTCCTGTGGCTGAAATGATGATGATGATGATGATGAAATGAATGAAAATGACAAATCTTCGAACGTGTATAATACCGTGCCAAAGTAATCATATAATGTTGGCACCTTAATAACTATTGCTGTTTTTGTTGTAAAGATCATGCAGCGCTACTTGCGGATATTATTGGCAAGAAAACTATGTAGGCTCTAGATCTGAAGCCGCTTTAACGAACACGAAGTGCTCATACAATGCGGCGTATTTTCTTCCAGTCTTTAGTCAGTACTTTAGTCGAATTAAAACCCCGGTTGAACGTGATATAGCCGCACTAGAATACGGTGCTTTTTTGCATAATCGCAAAATTTCGTTCCGGTGTCGACCGAATGTTATCACGATGTATGTGGCCCAGGGGTTACTGTAGCCGCTAAGGTTTGAAACTTCTTGCTTAAAATATTGTAGTCTTTGGCATAGACTACGACGGTAGTCATGGAGATAGGAGTTTGTTATCTCGTGTCAGATGTAAATGGTGAAAAGAAACCCATGATTCGTGTTATTTTTATGCAATATGTAGGTATTTTATAAAAGTGGAACCCCGAGTGATCTCCAAAACCCATTCTATTATTATATACGATTCGGCTTCGATATCTATAATACAATAGGAGTTTATTTCATGTGTCAGATGACAAGGGTGGAAACAACCTACGATTCATGTTGTTTATTTACGTGCAATATGTGGACATATTATAAAAGTGGAATGCCGAGTTGTATTTCTAAAACTTGTTCTATTATTTTATACTATTTGGCTGCGACTCGGCGTGACGACAATACAAAACATTTTTCGCGAATCGGTGTTCATACATTCACACAATACATTAGAAGCCATGTTGTCATAAACGACATATTATAAAATCGCTGTGATTTAATATTCTTAATCATTAATTTTATGGCAAGTGTCCATCAGGAATCATTGTTCTTACACACAGAATCGTATTATTTCGCTTTCGGGTAGTAATATGTCAAAATTGTTGGTTCTTAGGCGAACAATGTATGGAGAACGAACATTGTCCTTTTTGGATTTTAAGTCAACCTTAGGCTGTAAAAATTGGACCAAGAACTTGAAAGGTGATGTTGTGCAATGGATGAAAATTAAAGAAGTCAAGGTGCTTCCTTCTGAGCCAAATAAACTCCATTATAAATATCATTTGGATGAGTCTCAATATATGACTGTTGTTACTAAAACTAACACGAGACGACGACAGCAAGATTACTCTGATGTTTGCCTGCTTTTTAACCATGTGCTACTATAACCAAAGTTAAAAAAAATACTTGGTAAGCCTTTGTACTAGTGGTGTCATTCCAGCGGTGCATCACCAATTCTATCACAATCTTCTTGTAGATTCTTCTAATCATAATGCTGAGACTGATTCAGATTAACTTTTTTTAGTTATAAAGTTTTTTACCTATTATTGATTACTTATAAAAAAATTACTGAATTATCATTAATTATTATTCATGTTACCTATTATATAGATTCCTTATATGCAATTTTTGAATAATATTAGAGGCTTAAATAAGATTAAATACTATTTTTTTTAAAGTAAGAACAATAACGATGTAACTTTGTTAATTGATTTTATCAATCCCAACTAATATTATAAATGCGAAAGTAACTCTGTCTGTCTGTCTGTCTGTTACGCTTTCCCGCTTAAACCTCGCAACCGATTTTGATGAAATTTGGCATAGAGATAGTTTGAGTCCCGGGAAAGAACATAGGATAGTTTTTATCCCGGTTTTTGAAACAGGGACGCGCGCGATAAAGTTTTTCTGTGACAGACAAAATTCCACGCGGGCGAAGCCGCGGGCGGAAAGCTAGTTAAGAATAGATTTTGCTTATTTTAAGGTTAATAAAGAAGATAAATATTTATTTTTATTTGATCTCGTCAATTAATTACTTTTGATTTAATTATTTGTAATAACTTCACATTCTATGTTAATTTAAATTTATTTTAATTATATTTTCATAAGAAATAAAGACTGTTACAACGTGATTCTTTGGTACAAATGAATAAATAAGGTATTTAAAACAGAGGTTTCATTTCAAGACTTTCATTGTGTTCAAATTGATTTTGTGAATCCTTTTGTCCAAAATAGATGAGTACCTAATTGAATAATTTAGTTTTAGCATGAATTTACAATGAAAAATTAATAAATATGTAACATACCTTCGACAGTATAAATGATTATGTTCCCGTACAATGGAGTATGTGGCTCTTACTATATATTTTACCTACAGCTAGACAACGTAAATAATTGTATAGTTATGTTACGATTTCTATGACTAATTTTATCCGCCGTAAAACACCGTAACAACAATATCTCCAAAACTACAATATATTTACAAATAAATGTTATTGTATGAGAATACACCTTATATCGACTATATGTTTTGAAAAAATCGTACCCCTAGCTCAAAAGATGGGAAAACTGCACACATAAATATCTTTAAATGGCTCTACTGTAAAGTTAGGTTTTAAGACATACGATAGTTTACTTAGGAGGCATCGATATGTACAATCACATTAAGCTAGTAATTTTGGAATTCGTTATTTGCATCAATTAGCCAATCTTAAGGAAGGGTTGTTTTAAGTTGTCCAAACTATTTTACAAAAAGCTACACTTTTATAGTAATTCTACTGCAAATACATTCGTATTTATGTACAGTGAAAACTTGGTATGTTTAAGAAGCACTCTATCATGATCATTTCCTAAGATTTTGCACTTTCTACCACTGTCCAGACTCCAGATTAGGGTTCAAAAATACAAAAGAAGCGCGTCAAGAAAGCACCATGCACTTCCGTTTCGTCTTGGCGGTACTACGGTGCTCTGGTAGTTAGTACCCTGTACTTCCGTTGTCTCGCCTTTAGACGGTGCTACGGCGCTCTCAGACACCATAACACATAATATTATAGCTTGAAAAATACTATGTTCTTCTGATTAATTTCGTTGCGGGTCCAATGACAGTTTAACTTTCCCCCGGGACAAACTTGACCTTCATTGGTTGGGTTTTTGTGGCGGTCAAGCTGTAGATCTTGGCTACACAGGAGTTGCAGTGGTGGGAACGAGAGGTGGGAATAGTCCCGAGTAGCTTGAAAAATCCTACTAAGTATTGAATGAGTTAAACAAACAAATATTTGTGCCTTCTCTGCCGACAGTAGAACAAAATCAAGATAATACACTAACATCGCTAAGGATACAGCGAGGCGACGAGAGTGACGTGGGAAGGTACAAGAGAGCACCACTCTGATCTCAAGAGGTGTGCTTGGCTCTTATTTGTAAACACATCCCGGTTGTCAGTGTGACAAGGTGATGAAACGAAGCCTTAACACTTAGGCCCGTATTATGTAACGAACGAGGCTCTGTGTGTGAATGTGACTGTGCTTGTGGGTTAGATACCTACTAGGGGCTACAAATAGAAGGACACTATAAATAGAATAGTTTATGTATTGCTTATACATCTATTTAAGTTCCATCTAAATCTAGACGTCACAGCACAAACTGTAATGCAGGTAGATATCTAAAATTCAGGCCGCTACCATTCGGGCGATGATAGGGGGAAGCAGTGGACGTCCTGTGGCTGAAAATGGTAATGATGATGAACTGAAAATACTACAATAGTAAAAAAAAATATGATTGTGACCATCATCATCAATATTACAGCCACAGGACGGCCTTAACTTAGACAACCCTCAATGATTTCCAGATTGCTCGGTTGGTAGCGACCTGCAACCAGCGCTTTCCTGCTCCCTTTATGAGGTCATCTGTCCACCTTGTGTGTAGAAAAATGACAGTGTTGTGTGTAATACTCGAAAAACATATCCCTCTTTCTGGTTTAGTTGGGTAAAAACGCAGTAGCTTCCCATAGGGTATTTCTTCCCAGGTGGTGGGAAGCAAACCCCCATAAATTAGTAATGGCGTCAATAAACAAAAGATCCGTTTTAATTGTTTTACGAGCACAAATCACAGGACGATGGGCTAATATTAACTATAGCGATTAGTGTTTTACAACTACCGCCGTACAGTAATTACTTGGCGCCTGTGTTTAAATAAATTACCGATTATAAAGTAAGGTATTAAAGGGTGATGTGGGTCAGTAGTCACTTAATTTAATCTAAACATATAAAAGAAAGTCGTGTTAGTTACTCCACTTATAACTCAAGAACGGCTGAACCGATTTAGCTGAAAATTGTCAGAGAGGTAGTTTAAAGCCAGGAGAAGGACATAGGATACTTTTTATCCCGTTCGAAATAAAAAAAAAGTCTGCTTATTTATTGCCATTAGGGCGGAACAAAGTTCGCCGGGTCAGCTAGTCAACTATATTAGTAGGTACTTATAATATCCATTGGATTTACATTTCGATCTTGGATTTTATTTTAAACTCTTATATCTTTTTCAAATGTTTCTGTGAAGGTATAAGAAGTAGTGACGCTATTTAATCAAATTATTTACATGGAAACGTAAGCATGAACCGCACCATTAGCCTTTGACAACCTCTCAAACGAATAAGGTCGACTTAGCTTTGCCATGCTCTACATAATTATTTACTACATAATAATTAAATTATGTAATATCTTTATTAATGATAATTATATGAAGTCGGCCGTTTGGTGTAGTGGTTCAGATCGGACTACTATGCCGAGAGGTCCCGGGTTCGATTCCCGGCCGGGCAGAAATTGAAATGATGAATTTTAATTTCTGTGACGGGTCTGGGTGTTTTCTATGTATAATATGTATGTATTTACAAAAAAAAAGTATTTAAGTATGTTTATCCCGTCGTCTAGTACCCATAGTACAAGCTTTGCTTAGTTTGGGACTAGAGGCGCAGTGTAAAATGTCCAAGGATATTTATTTATTTATTTATTTATCTACTCGGAATTGATACGAACAAATATTCTACTTAACTTTGAAGAATCGCATACCTACTTGTCTACTCTTTTCTGTTTGGTAAACTGGTAGACAATGCCACACGGCATAAAGTACACCTTTTGTACTTACTTATTTTTTTGTGTGCTTCAAAGTTTTTAAGTAAATAAAATACCTCAAAAGGATAAAATTTCTCCAAACTTTATAGATACCATGACGACCTACCAAGGCATAGTTTCCCCAATTAACCCTTTAATCGCCATCATCATCAGCACGGACATTACACATTTCACACCGCCAGTAATTACCGAGGTTCTCATACGTTTGTGGGGAGTGCTAAACGCCATTGTTGAAGTGTGAATGGTCCATCCATTTTTAGGGATCCATGGAAGTGATCATTTCAACACTTGACATTAAAAGTATAAAGTCTTCAGAATTAATCATAAGTTTTTAGAAACTTACGAAAATTCTCAATAAAATTTTGAATGAGTAACTGACACTCGAAAAACGTAGTGTAGTGTGTACCTAGTCGATTGAGGGTGACCTTTAGAAGAAAGCTGGTAGCAAATGAATTGCAAAAGCTTATACTTAATTGCGCATTTTAATTTTTAACATAAATTACTAAAATGATGATTGACCTTTCACTGTGAACACTCCATTTAGTTGTCCCTACCGCTCAAGATTTACATTTTTTTTTAAACTTTAGTCGTCTTTAGTCGTTCTTTTGAGAAAATAAATGTCTTTAACCGTAAGAACTAACTATGAGTAGAACGTAATCGCCGAAAGTGTGATACTTGTATTGCCTCTATGACAAATCGAAATCAAAAGCTAGTGAAATACTATGATCTAGAAACAATGTTGAGTGTTTGTAATGAGTACTACTTACAGTTTACATAAGCGTCAATGTAATACAAACTTTGAATCATTAACATTTAATGAATGTTTACCACCAAATGTTTATGATTTATAAAACTTTCATTGACTCATTATGACGAACCGCGGTGTTAGACAGTTAATCATATAAATTTAATTTTCCTCAACTCATTTCATTAATTGGGTTAATTACTATTGACCATTTTGCTGACAAATATTTCTTGTAGTTAAGTTCACAAACATGGTTTCACCTACAAGCAAACTAACATCTACTGACAAGATAAGAACCACAGCACAATGCTTCAACATCGGCGATTTTTTGGTATATCGATGCAGTATCGCAATTTCGCGACTTCATGCTTTCGGACGCGCTATCGGAGTAGCATGTTTTAGCGACTGCTGTAGCTGCTTCGAGCTTTCGTAAAGCGACTCAATCGCCGTGTTTGGTCGCTGCATTCAGCTTCTAAAAAGCGGCTAAATCGCTGACCGCTCATGCTAAAAGTAGCGTGTGTATGCTGTGGTTCTAATATATAAAAATTGTTACATTATGCTATACAAACAGGTCTAAAAACCACAACTAATAGTCATCGTTGAATAGTAATTTTAAAATTATATCTGCAAACAGTAATAAACATAATAATAATCTATGAAAGCGTACCGACCAATCTAGAGTCAGCATTAAATTATTATCTCCGCCATACAATAATATTCGCGATAAATAGTTGCAGATACATAATAATGTGCATCTTACTTGCAAAATACCTAAAGTTGTTTATTACAATATTAATATGGCGTCTGCTACTGCTATGCGTTGATTATGGCTATCATTACACAACTTTACATAAAGAGCTTGTAAATGGCGATCGTTTGTATGTCTGTATGAATGTGGTTTATTTCTAACGGTTACAAGTGTTGGTTATTAGTTCTTGATTGGTGAGCATTAACTTGGTGACCTGTGACTTACTTGAGAAAAATAATTTCCATTGGTTTTGGGCCTTAATCCATGTTAATAAAGTTTAAAATATCGTGGCAAAATTTAAGTCACTTCCAGGTAAAGGGTTAAACGAGTGACTCAACTCAGAGTTATGTTCTTTCGTGGGATACATATTGCGTTGCAGTAAGATTCCTTTTGGTTCCGGCACTTCGAATAGGACCCCCTCCTTACTCTTCCCATAAATATCATAATAATTAGGCGACTACTTAAGTGACAATCTATGTGAATATAAACCGTTCCTGTGAATATACAGGGTGGCCAAGGAGTTGACGTTCAAAGCAAAGATTCCTTACATCAGAATCCATTTTGCTTAGTTTAGGAGATAGAGTTAACTGTGATTTATCCTTAACTATCACCTATGGTTGGTTTTTAACTTTTTTTCTCACTCTGGAAGCTTCTCTAGCGTAAATATGTAAAAACAATCTACAAGTGCTCGCCAGAGTGAGAAAAAATTAAAAACATAGGTGATAGTTAACCTTTAACTACTGACGTGGGGGCCTCTCAGGCCTTGCAAAACTCAAATTGTTGAATTTCTCCTCTCCCACGTGCACGACACACCCGAATCTTTTAGTACCTTCGAGTTTCATTGCGCCGAGGCTGTCAACAACGGTGCACGTGATTGCACGCGCAATTTCAGTAGGTAAATTAATTTTAAAGTTTCTTGTGGGCCTCTCAGGCCCCCACCTCAGTATTGGCGTAACTTTTTTTGTCTATAGTTTTCATTTAGTTGTCGTCTTTTCTTGAAATAATTTGAAAAAATCTATAATATGGAGCCCACAATACGCCGTCCGAGAGAAAGGGGTATCTCGTAAGTGAAAATAACCAGCATTTAACGAAAAATAGAAGAACAGTAGTTTTTGGCACGTATGCTAGGAAATGATAAGCCTGTACCTGTCTATCAAGATTTAAACGATGAAACCAAGAGCCATACATGAATTTTGAAGATTCAAATGAAATCTACATTTTAAAAACATGTATGGCTTCCTTCACTGAGCAAAGCAAGTTTATCCAGACTGTGTTTAGTTCGCACTATTTAATGTGTGTAATTTTTTTCCCCCTATTTCATATTAGGATTACTGATTTATCATTAGCTAAAAAGACCATTGAAAATTAAGATTCTAAGTTGATTTGTTGAATTTATGAATATTTTTCATGATAACTTTGTGAATCATGATTTCATGAGATTTTTGCCAAAAATGCTACACGTTTTTTAAATATTGAAATAATACGTACTTATTAACAAATGATTTACATAAAAATCGTTTTATTGCAGTATTTAAATATAACCACTATTAATAATTATTAAACATAAAACCCTAAAAAGATTATATATTTTTAAATATAAGCACATATATCTACGGACCTCTCAGGCCCCCACGTCAGTGTTTACGTGAAATTAAATCCACCTCAGTAGCTAAAGGTTAAGAATAAATCACAAAAGTAACTATCTCCTAAAAATTAAGCAAAATCGTAGAACATACACGGGGGTGATTTAGATACACCTTGATGTAAGGAATCTATAGCTTTGAACGTCAACTCCCTGGCCACCCTGTATATGCCTCTTTAAACCGTTCAGCCAGCGTGAGGTGTAGGCTAAAACCTCATCTAGTAAATTAGAAAGGACTTTACACATTCTGTAAAAAGATCTCGAATATTTTGGAATTTATTACGCAAGTCTCAAAAATATGTATTTATTGATGAAAGAGGATGAAAAATACATGTACTTGTACATGTAACTAATATTTCCTGTAGAATATTACTAAAGAAGTAGTAATATTAAAGTTCAGAGTTGAAACTCTCAATTAGTATCAGTTACAACTTAATGAATCGTTCCCTAATTAAAGGATGTGAAGACATAACTTTAATGAAGAGTAAACAAATAAATTGCACATTTGCAATAAAATCTCATAATAATCTTTTAACTACGGGATGTGTATGATTTAGGGTCTCATCAATTACTATGAGTGTTCTTTTTAGTAACTAGCGGCCGCCCGCGACTTCGTACGCGTGGATCCCGTTTTACCCCCCTTAGGGGTGGAGTTTCGTAAAATCCTTTCTTAGCGGATGCCTACGTCATAACATCTACTGCATGCCAAATTTCAGCCCGATCCGTCCAGTGGTTTGGGCTGTGCGTTGATAGATCACTATGTCAGTCAGTCAGTCAGTCACCTTTGAGTTAGATAATTTAGATACTGGTCTAACATGGTTCTTTAAAGATCAACTTCTAAACCTAATGTAGCACAAACAGTGCTACATTATGAAATGAAACACTCTTGTAGGTTGTTCTAACTTGTATTTCAGCACCACTGATTTACACAATTCCGACATTATGACGTCATCTTAATAGTACCTCTTGCTTTGAACGCTCAAATCGAACTGACTGTCCAGCGGCATGCCAGCGATAAGGTAACTTCCCCTTCCATCAGCGAAAGTCGACCGGTTCAAAACGACTTATCGACGGCATGCTCCGGAACTAGTCAAATGCAATACTTATTTCATAATTAGCTGTTTTCTTAATTTTTAAAATACTAAAATGTATACAATAAAAATCTAAAATAATTAAATGAAATAATAAATATGAAATAATTGGATTTAATACAAAATAAATTCTAAAATGCCTAGGAAGTAATCAAATAAAGTATTTTAATTTAATAACGGGTTTTTGGGTTCTTCTAAAATACAATACAAATACTAAAATTGTTGCAATAACTATTTAAAAGTAACCAATTATCGTATAAAATACAATATAAATTCTAAAATCATTACATTCGGCCATCCGACACCGTGATGCCTCCCGGCATTCACGTCTAATAAGGATTTATTCTAAAATCATTAATATTACTTTTCAAACAATATTACAATATGAAGCATATAAATAGTAGAATGATAAACAATTCTATGACAACTTGTTAACAAGTGTTTTAACATTAATAATGCATTTTAGAAACTATTCTTCATATTAAACCAGTAACAAATGTTAAGGGAGAAAAATCTTGTAGGCACTTATACACACTATACATTTTCACCTAATCTACCTATATTATTCGTAATGACTTATTTTATAACCAATAACGGATATTTGCATGAAATTCAGATATTAATCGTATTACTTTATAATTTTCTCAAAACTACCATATCGAATATATTGGAAACTTCTCTTTTTAAATCCAAATTTTTATTTCACATAAATACACGTCCATTAGATGTTAGTACATAATCAATTTAATTACAGTGTATCTTGCCATGACTGCCATGTGAAAGTTATTAAGTTTATAAGAACATGTCAAAACGTTAATATTACGAGTAAGTATATCCAATTATATCCATTTGTAACCGTAATCTGGCAAATAATGAATTATGGTCACGATTTATGATTAACACTAAAGGTACTTTCGTCAGAATTATGTATTCCTAAGGCCTTAACATAATTTTCTTCTTTACAAATTTTCCAAGTTTTTGAAACCAATAGGTACAATTACAGTGTCCTTATATTATGTGTTTCTGAATGTCTGTGATGCTCGATTTCATCACGATAAGCGCAACATATTTGCCATCTAGCTGTACGTGGGACCACTAAAAATAATTTGATAACCTTACTGTATCTGCTATTTGAAGAGATTACGATGTTTGGATGGGTTGTCAGATTCTATGACTGAATTTTGGTGTTTGGACTATTCGCGGAACTAAATTTCTTCTTTTTTTTTTAACGTGGTTCTTAAGGCAGCATAACCAGTAGAAACTTTTAAGTCGTAAAAGACATACCTTTTTTTTTAGCACACACACCACAGCTAGTGTCTCTAACTCATAGAAGTTGTCTTTCATTGAAGATGTCTTTCCTCAGGGGTCGTCTGTCTGTGGGTCGACTAAAGTAAGTGACTGCTACAGAACTTTGAAGACTTTTCTCTTTATCATCAAGATCTGACTTAAATATGATTTAGAGTCCTGAATAATATTGATAATCATAGCATTGGATCAAGTTAGTCATCTATGGTTTTCTGAACCCTTTTCCCTTTTGTAATGACATAAGTGGTAATGGTGGTATTTGCACATTCTTTTTCATCCTGACATCAAAGACTGCACGTGTACGTCCTATCTCAGTCAGATTTATAGCAATACAATCGCGATAATTTCACAAAAGAGTATAAAGCTTATCTAACTAACCAGAACATGTCGGAACTAAGTCCGGGCTTGGTCATAATATCAGCTCTATCGAGAGTATCCATAGCTGAGGGGTCTTTTACAATTCGATTTACATGACATATTGGACATGCTCCAAAAAGCATTGAAGTAGCTATTAAAATATTTGCTTTAAGTGTTATTGGACTAGGAGACAAATTACCAAAAACGATTTCACCTTTGCCGTTGTGAATTAAAAAGGCTCTTTTAAACACCCGGTACTTGGCCCCCTGTTTAATTTACATACATAACATACAAAACAAACAAATGTGACAAACAAAATTCCACGCGGAAGAACCCTCGGCGGAAAGCTATTCGCATTATAAAATATCACTTGAAAATATAGAACCGCCTAAGGCGGGAATCGAACCCACGGCCTTAAGCTCGCCAGGTGTCAAGTTATTTTAAAAATTTAAATCGAAAGGCAACTGTAAACGCCAGAAACTATCCTCTGTAAAACTAGAAATTTATGTTAACTGGTATTCACTTGTGTCCGTCATTTTCGTGGCTCTCGAAAATATTCTGACCAGGAATTTTATAGAATGTCAGTATTCAAAACCGTGAGAAATTGCAGTTGCGTGAAGTTTTGACCAATAGACGTGTTGACACCGCCAGTTAATTGACGTACTTTTAAAAACTGTCAAATCAAACTCCCATAGATTTCGTATGGCACGACAAGCAAGTGACGTCGCTATTTTGTGAATTTAATCAAACTACTTTTCTTAATTACAATGCGACCAAAAATGATAATTTACAGGTCATTACAGATTAATTAAGCTTTCAAGATCAGAATGTCTTTAATAAATTGTAATATTGAATCAATATCGGTGTCAAATCGTCCATTGTCAGTGAAGTCTGCTATACATCATCAATCACTAACACTTCTATAACAGCGTCAATCTCATCAACATTTTTGTTTATATTAGCTCTATACTTAGAGGTATGACTGATGATTGACCACAACTTTTACAATTGGAATTGATATTGAAATGATCTGCCAAACTATACTTAGTTTCAGCATCGGTTTTGTGTCAACAAGTGCACTCACTACCAACACTTAAAAGGATTTTTCATTTACCAAAACAGTCTCATAAATTTTTTTTTGTCATAAAAATAATTACGTAAAACATCCTTTCAAGTAGCAGGATTCAAAATTTCCTCTAACAGACGTCCGTAGTTCTCTTAGCTAAGCCAATTAACTTTTGCAATGTCTAAGTCAAAGACAAAATTATCTTATTTGCATTAGCTATTATAATAGCGCTCACAAAATTGTCATAAAATGAAAGACTACTAAAAGAAAAACTTTAAACTTCTGCTCATTATGGAACCTTGACGTTTCATATCTTTTGATCTACCAAAAAAAAATGACTAACCTAACCTATGAAACCTTGGTACAGGTACTAAGTTCTTTTTATAGTTACAAATTGCATGACTTTTTTTATGACTTCTTACAGTAATATAATATTATGTTTATTTGAGCTCGCTAACTGATGTAGTTAGTTCTTTGAGAAAACTAAATTAGAAGAAAAAGCTTAATTCAACTAGAAACTACCTATCTACGTCAGACTAATGTAATCAGAGGTCAGAATAATTCGAAATATATTTTTGAAGTGGAATTATAGATCTATAGACAAGATATTGTACTTGGCAAAAGAACCTACCGAAAGTCCGAACCGACGACAATTTTAAAATAAACGAACAATTAAATAATTCACTTTACTTGTGTAAAAATATTTAAAAAAATAATTTTTTTTAGCACATTTACTTTAACGTTAATTTAAACGTTATAATCGAATACTTTATCATTACCTTTAATTATTACTATTAAAGATTTACTACATAAGCTAATATTCCCATTTTACTGTAGGTATGCGTAATATTTCATAATGTGTGCGCAATAAAAAAAACTACCAATAAAAAAATAGGCACTTTTCTTCACTAGAGTCTACCAGAAATTTTACGAACCTCATGTGGCACTGCTCTTTCAGTAGAGCTGGAAGAAGATGAGCTCCTTCGCGTATTTTTCTTCAACCTTGGCCCCATAGAAGACGATCGTGGTGGCGCCTACTTACTGGACGACGACGACAACTTCGTCCGCTTAGCACGCTTATTTCATCGTCAGCTGACGGGTGTCCCTGGCGGCATACGAGCTCCATCTTCAGTAGCCGTTGTACTCAACTGTGAAATAAAGTACTCGACGAAATAAACTGTGTCTGACCAGCATCAACTCAACATCATATGGAAGCTATGTTCATGTTATATTAAGCAAAAGTTTGATTTGTGTCTTTTCCAAAAATCTAAATCTCAAAAAATAAATCTAAAAAAATCTTTTGTTTGATAATTAATATTATGCTCCCTGAGCAAAGTGTAGTAAAATACCATTGTGACATGTTTCTATTATACATATGCATCATAAATAAAGATTTTGTATTTATACTTGTATTTTATTCAGTGCAACCTTCACACACAACTCATGTGACAACTGGACGGCTTGCTTGTTATGTCAGTAATAGAAGGCTTTTCATTCTAGAGACTATCCTAAACAATGGGACCCTTAAGGCGCATCTAGCCTGATAAACTGGAGGCGCGTCTAGCCTCGTCATACTCAGTCATAGTCCAAGGTGCATGTAGCCTGATGAAACTGGAGGCACGTCTAGCCTCGTTATACTAAGTCACAGTCATAGTCCAAGGCACATCTAGCCTAATAAACTGGAGGCGCGTCTAGCCTCGTTATATTTAGTCATATTCAAAAGCGCATCTAGCCTGATAAACTGGAGGAGTGTCTAGCCTCGTTATACTAAGTCATAGTCATAGTTCATAGTCATAGTTATAGTCAAAGTCAAAGTCAAAGTCAAAGTCAAAGTCAAAGTCAAAGCCAAAATATCTTCATTTGTTTAGTAGACTAATTAATAGCACTTACAAATCGTCAAATATTTTGCTCATAAGGAGCCTCTATATGTCTCATACTTAGTCATAGTCAATAGGGCATCTAGCCTGATAAACTGGAGGCACGTCTAGCCTCGTTATACTAAGTCATAGCCATAGTCTAAGGCGCATCTAGCCTTATAACCTGGAGGCGCGTCTAGCCTCGATATACTAAGTCAGTCATGGTCATAGTCATAGTCTAAGGCGCATCTAGCCTTGTTATACTTAGTCATAGTCAAAGGCGCATCTAGCCTGGTAAACTGGAGGCGCGTCTAGCCTCGTTATACTAAGTCTTAGTCATGGTCAAAGTCATAGTCATAGTCCAAGGCGCATCTAGCCTATTAAACTGGAGGCGCGTCTAGCCTCGTTGTACTGAGTCATAGTCCAAGGCGCATCTAGCCTTGTAATACTTAGTCATAGTCAAAGGCGCATCTAGCCTGATAAACTGGAGGTGCGTCTAACCTCGTTATACTAAGTCTTAGTCATGGTCATAGTCATGGTCATAGTCATAGTCTTAGTCATAGTCTAAGGCGCATCTAGCCTGATAAACTGAAGGCGCGTCTAGCCTCGTTTTAAAAATAACTATTTCATGCATTAAACGAAATATTCATACGTTTTTCTACTTGAACTTTTAAAATCAATTACTTTTTAACCAAATAAATAAAAACGTACCTTATGAGCTGTAGATCACATCCCACTTCTGAGTTGAAATGAAACACTCTTGTAGGTTGTTCTAACTTGTATTTCAGCACCACTGATTTACACAATTCCGACATTATGACGTCATCTTAATAGTACCTCTTGCTTTGAACGCTCAAATCGAACTGACTGTCCAGCGGCATGCCAGCGATAAGGTAACTTCCCCTTCCATCAGCGAAAGTCGACCGGTTCAAAACGACTTATCGACGGCATGCTCCGGAACTAGTCAAATGCAATACTTATTTCATAATTAGCTGTTTTCTTAATTTTTAAAATACTAAAATGTATACAATAAAAATCTAAAATAATTAAATGAAATAATAAATATGAAATAATTGGATTTAATACAAAATAAATTCTAAAATGCCTAGGAAGTAATCAAATAAAGTATTTTAATTTAATAACGGGTTTTTGGGTTCTTCTAAAATACAATACAAATACTAAAATTGTTGCAATAACTATTTAAAAGTAACCAATTATCGTATAAAATACAATATAAATTCTAAAATCATTACAATTAGGGTTGCAGAGCAAAAAGTAAACTTAGCTCTTACTTTGACAAACGTCAAAAATCTGCCTAAGGCTGAGTTCCACCACCTATTGTGACCTAACTTTGACCGTAACTATAACGATAACTAGTGTTTTTTGTGTGGTGTTTGACAGTTTTTTGACGTTTGTCAAAGTTAAAGTAAGACGGTGCAATCCATCTTTAGTCCGCAATGCAAACCACAATAGTGGTTAAAGTCAAATATTGCAAAGGATTTATAAAACTCAACACCAAAAAATCTAACGCAAATTTGTAAAGATATGATTGCGCTAGGCTCAACATATCTATATATATAAAAGAAAGTCGTGTTAGTTACTCCACTTATAACTCAAGAACGGCTGAACCGATTTAGCTGAAAATTGTCAGGGAGGTAGTTTAGAGCCAGGAGAAGGACATAGGATACTTTTTATTGCCATTAAGGCGGAACAAAGTTCGCCGGGTCAGCTAGTTAACAATATTTTGAAGGCAGCATTCCTATGTTCATAACAAGTGATTAACAATATATCGTAATCCATTTATCACGTGGTGAATATACAATTATATTCATATCCACAAGAAGTTATCAATTATCGCATTCACAAACATTTGCCATTGGCGTATAATGAATGCTGTGTAAAGGGCATCTTAGATCCGAAACTGAGCCTTAATCAGTTGAAATGGGAATATTTGCTATAGCACCTAAATAGTGCGTATTTCAACCATTCAGACAACCAACCATTCAGAGTTGCAAACAAAATAACAAGACAAAACTAGCCATGTTGCTTTAATTCGCTAAGTTGGAGCACAAATAGAACCGCCACTTCACGAATAGAGCAGGTAAGAGTATTTTTTATTGGAAAGAGAGTAAATAATAATTCAATTTAACACAAAACAGGTTTTGTACTGCTATTAGATTTGTTTGTAGGAAGAAATCTCTGGCACTTATGAACAGATTTAGAAAATTCAGTAGTAGAACATATTTCCTGCATTTCTGAGTGACATTGGTAAGTATATTTTTCTGTGAAAGACCGAAATTCACGCAGCCTAAGTCACAGGAAAAATCTTTTAGAAAAACGTAGAGTGAGCCTTAGTCTAACTGGACCTTACCCCAGCTTGTGTTTTAATAATATTATAATAATATTTAAGAGGTGCTGGCAAAATGAGTGTCTATTCTCATTTGATTTACCTAATTTGTTTCAGCCAAAATTAAATGACGTCCACTGCTTAACAACGGCGGATCACCTGATGGTAAGTGATTACCGCCGCCCATAGACACCCACAGCCCCGGGGGAGTTACAGGTGCGATGCCGGCCTTTAAGGTATAAGTACGCTTTCTTCTTAAAAGATTTCATTTGGTTTAATTTTTTGAATTAAATTGGCTGGTTTCTCTACTTCAGCTGTGTAGATGATATCGAAACAATTTACCATACCGTCCGCGAGGCTGATAAACAGGCACTTGGCAACCTGATGTATTCTGTATTCACAATCTTGACAACGATTGCGGTTATGAAGGCTATATCAGATAATGGTGCTAAATGCGACCAATTTATTTGGTGGCGGATTTGGTTTGATGGCTTTGCAAGTGTTAAATCGTGTTTATATTATACTAGCTTTCCGCCCGCGGCTTCGCCCGCGTGGAATTTTGTCTGTCACAGAAAAACTTTATCGCGCGCGTCCCTGTTTCAAAAACCGGGATAAAAACTATCCTATGTTCTTTCCCGGGACTCAAACTATCTCTATGCCAAATTTCATCAAAATCGGTTGCGAGGTTTAAGCGGGAAAGCGTAACAGACAGACAGACAGACAGAGTTACTTTCGCATTTATAATATTAGTTGGGAAGTTGGGATTAGACATACAGAAAAACAAACAAAATCAAAATTGCTTCAGTCTTTCAAGAGCTAGGATGCCACGGACAGAGAGTCAAGTCAAACTTATAACTTGCGTCGGGGGTTAAAATATGCTCTAGGTAAGTTTATCGAATTGGTAAGTTATTTTTGGAGCCTTCAACTAAACAGATTCGAACTTTCTACAGTCCGTTGTGATAAATAGCGAGGTCAAAATGCAGATTCTTTAAAATCTAGAGGATCTAGAGTCTAGATCAAGATAGTCAAAGATTCTGGGCTCGGGTCTAGGTTTACCATTCAAGCTTCAGTACTTTCGTTCGTTTCAGCCAAATGACGTCCACTGCTGAACTCCTCGTCCAAGTCCTCCCCCAAGGATTTACAGCATTTAATTGCGATAAAAAGTACCCTTTTTATTTTTTCCAGATCCTTGGAATAGTCCAACAATCATTAAAATTGGTCCCGTGGTTTTTACACATTAAAACAGAGTCAACCACTTTTGCATTTTAGGAGCTAAGACAGCTAGCAGAAAAGTGTGATAATGCAGTTTCGCGGGGCAAAGATTTCTTTATGGGTCCGCCTATTCAAAGGATTATGCTTATCAGTAAGTACCCAAGTATGCCAGCAATCATAAATATGATGTTGTAACACTCCGCTGCGTTGCATTATCGATTAATAATATAATAACGCAAAGTGATTTTATCGAAAATCGTCAAGATATTGTCATCTGCCATTAAATTATCGGAGTAGTTATTACCGAGTTTGGCGCTAGTATGCCGTTCATTTGGCCAATGGTTTGATGATAGATAACGAAGTAACTGTACTCAATATATTATGTTTATTTACAAAAGTAAGTAGGTACTTTAGAGGTTTTAAATCTGTAATTGATTCGCTCCGAGAAGCAATCGCGAAATCGAAAAGGAGATGTGGTAAGATTGGTAAAAGACTTCTTCAGGGACCAATTAGTTTCGTTAGAAGAGGGATCTCCTAAAAGATGCCCACTGTTCAAAACACATAATATGTTATAACATTATAACACTTGAATATCTCAAGGAATACAATATAATCTAACATGAAAATAGCAAATGACGTGTCACACTCACCGAGCCTAATCAATTATTCTGAAATCACCTGAATTCTTGCCTTAATCTATTATTCTGCCTATCACCCTCACAGCTGGACATTACAGCTAGTTCTATCGCCCGATTCCTTCCGCATTCCGACCACCAATTTCTAGGCTTCCCTAATAAAATGCCCTAAAGACAATAGACAAATAACTTGGAAATTTCCTAGCATGAATACAAATACAAATAGCTGAATTTGTGATGTGTTTAAGGCTCTAGCTATATGAAACTCCTAGCTCGCAGTATCAAAGAAATTAACTCGATTAAATACATGTTTTAAATAAATTAAAAAAAAACTACTGTATGTGTACGGAAAATAGTTGTTTCGTCAGTTCAAATTTTTATTTGTTGCTAATTTTTAATTTAGTCTTGTGTCACTTAGTAGTATGTCTCTCCATAAGCGTCACACAAACCATGATCACAAATCAGAAAATTAAAACGGTAGGTAGTCCTACATATTAATTATGGGGCTTGTTCGAATTCCTATAACACCTCAATAAATCTTTAACGCTACTTTTGTTCTGTATCTTGTTTCAAAAACCCTTATAAATCTAACACTGGCAGTGTTTCAATCCAATAATTGCTTGCAAATATTTAACTATTCCATCTGGTTGGTGCTGTGAGAAGTTTAATTAGATCGTCCTTCGTTAGTCGCTAGTTTTATTGAAAAACATGGCTGCACCAAATGTTTACACCGATAATTTATATCGGTGCTTAAATATATCAACGATACAATCAGCTTCAACAGAAAATTTACAATTTGAGCTGTAAAACTGATATTTCAATTTATAGAAATTGCCACACTGAGCAATTACGGAGTGTGCTAAAAGCAAATAACCGTGAAAGAAATAAATTCGAACGCGATAAAACTAGCCTCGAGGGACCATTAATATACAGGGTGTTACGCTTCCGTAATTATTCTATTAAAATTGTGCAAAAGCCACAACCCTGTCAAATAAATTGCTGAAAAATAAAGCAGCTCAGGTAGGAATCATGATAAGTATACTAAACGCCACGCGTACATGGTAGCAGAAAGGCACTGGATGCAGGCCGCTATCAATGGTCGATGTGTTAGGGGAGGACTATCTTCAGCAGTGGATGACCTGTGGCTGAAATGATGATGAGGACACACGACTATCATTTTTTGGTGGGAAATAACATCATAATATGAATATTATTATGAAAACATCATATTAAAGCGACTTAACAGCTGTATCCAGCAATTTTCTTTTAACGAAGTATTTTCTTTGAGAGGAGTATTCAAGACAAATAATAACCTCCATTTGTTTTAATTTCACTGACAGCTTATGAACTCCGCCCTGGTCTAGGTATTATACATCCTGTATAAACAGTAGCTAAAACATAAAACAAACTGGAATAGCTTACATAGTCATAGCTAGAAAGTAGGTTAACATAGCTCCCGACGGCAGCCTCGAAATAATTTATTTGACAATGTTTTTAAGTTCTGCTCAGCTGCGAGTAACTTATTGCTGCCATAATACAAATATGATGAGTAAGTAGTGTGGCTGGTTTTTTTGTTACTTTGCATGTGGTAATGCTTTGAAAGTTTCGCCGACATGCGCCGTGATGAGATGCATGTTGAAAAATGAAAGTAGAGATAAAAGTTTAGTAATTTTCAGCCGAGTTCCTTTATAAACATTACATCAGTCCTAAGGGGTAAACAATTAAAATTGTTAACTGGTTGGGCTTCATTGGTGATCAAGTTTCAGTGGTCAGAAAGTAGATTGGTATAATGTAGCAAAATGTTGCTTAATTTTTGAGATTATAAATCTAATCGACAATTTATGGCGTTAATTTTGCATTTATGTTTATAACAAAAGTATTTTCATTTGTGTGAAGGTGATGTACGCAGCACACCCTTTAGCTTCAATCTACTCTCTTTTTTACTCTAAAAAGTAGACCTACTGATCCTATTTAGGCTGTGACACGAATGCAAGCCGGCAGCTAAAATTCCCTCAGAGTTATAGCCCGGGGTAGATGGCGTTGCTTACACGAGATAAGTTTGGCCATAACAGTTATGATTACTTGTATTCATATAAACGTAGAAACGTCTGGGATGAGCAGGAAAGTTCTTGACCTTCCAACTCTTAATCAAGTTGTTGTTTTGAACTTTCTTGGAAATTATTTAAGAATGAAGTATTTAGTACCTGCGTACACTTGGCAACTTCTAGGTAG
This sequence comes from Ostrinia nubilalis, assembly GCF_963855985.1. Classification (NCBI taxonomy): domain Eukaryota; kingdom Metazoa; phylum Arthropoda; class Insecta; order Lepidoptera; family Crambidae; genus Ostrinia; species Ostrinia nubilalis. Next base: position 14,210,563 of record NC_087103.1, read on the forward strand.
ATTTTATCATGATTTGATTTCAATTCGTTTGTCACATACATCTACTAACTACTTTTTGTATGGTGGCATTGGTGGCACATCTGACTGAGTTTCTTGCGCGGCTTCTTTTCAGACACTGGCCCATTTCTTGTCCCGAAGCAGTGGTAGGGTTAATACTGGAACGTGTGAAAGTGCTTTTTAAAAGCCTATTTGCAAAAATAAATGAGTTTTATGAGTTTTTATGATTACCTACTTACTTTACTCATGAACATATCAAAAAAATAAAATTTATGTATTTAATAAATTAAATATCAAACATGCAATATAGCAGTATTCTGACACTACACATTTATAATACAACATTGCGTAATCTACGATTCATTTCAATGGTTGTCTAAACGATCGTGTATAATCAGAACATAATGCGTCGGCATCAAATGAAGCCATTGCAATAATATACCGTTTCTCCACCTTTTAGCAATAACCACTTAACCACGCCCACTAGCCATGATAAAATACTACGTGGTACACTTAGACTGATAAAATCAAAATCAAAACGCTAAATTGAAAATGAAATCTTAAAAAGTAGGCAATCTGGCTGGAAAACACTTACAAAAGTTAAAATTGTTTATCTGGTATTTCAGCCGATCAAATAAAAAATTATACGTTCAATACTGTTTATTAGTAAGTTACCTACTTTGTCTTAATTTAAAATTTTTGTTTGTAAAAAATATAAAGAAAAAAATTTAAGACTAGGTACGTTTTTTTTGAGCGGCTTTTCTACAGCTCTTTACAGTTTACAAAAAGATAGTAAAAAACAAACAAATATTGTCGATCGACTGTACCTACTATTATTGTTGTACATTACTTATAACACTACAATTGCACATTATACTCTACTTGGTTACATTACCTTCGGAAATCATATAAATCTTATAATAAATCCTCATTATGCTAATTAAATCTGATATAACCTATGATCTGAGCTTTAATTAAAATACTGTAAAGCTGTATTAGCACCACACTGAAGGAAGGATGCAGTAAGTAAGCGTGTATCAAGTATCAAAGAAAGAAAAATAATTTGTTTGAAGAAACAGAAGAAACATTATCTCTCACACTCTTTCTGTGAATATTTTAGAGAAGATTATGGGACAGATGTACAAAAATCGGATCCCCCTAACTCACGTGTGGTATAAACCAAATCCGTCATTTGCCTCTGGCGTAGTAAAGGGAGGCCTTTACATATCAAATTTTTACACTAATGACGCTTTAAGATTGCTTTAACACACAGTAAAATTAACTGTCAAAGAATGCTCTATGGTGTTAAATTCTCCTTATTCTACCAATCAAAAATCAAAATCAAAAATATTTTATTCATTTTTGACCACTCTGGTGGCACTTACGAACAATCAATTTGTATGGAATCGAAGTAAATAAATAAGACACCTAGGTAGAGAACCTACTCTACGTACTTACATATCATTATATTGTTGAAAACCTATCTCATTACTGCTTAACGATACAATACTATAAACATTAACGACACACTAACAGTCTGTAGGGGCGTAAAATGAGCACATTAGATGTATTAATTAAATATGTTTTAATGCACAACTCTACAATTCTGAAGATCACGTTTCAGTTGAAAATCAAGAAGACTGTAAGAGACTGTACCCGTTGCACCACCGGCCTGCACCACTGGTGGTGCAACGGGCACAAAAGGAAAAATCCATTATGTTAATCCTTATAGGATTCTAATGCTGACAGATTTTTTCAAATCGGTCCAGTTACTTCGGAGCATATAGTGAGTATAAACCAACTATCAAATATTTCTTCTTTATAATATTAGCGTAGATTAAAGGGCATTGCATATTAGTTCGCTCCAACAGAATGCTAAATCAAACTAAGTAAAATATTCACTACTTCATGCCAAGTTAGGGTTATGTTTTAGAATATTTTGGCTTTGGCTCTTGTGCATTTTGCATTAAAACACAATGGCGCTAATGTTTTGAGTATCTACCTTACTGACTGAGCTTGAATGAGCGCTAACAAGGCAGAAATATAAAGTTAATGTATGCTAAGAGCTCAGACTACTTACATAATAGATAATAACACTAATCCAGGTTTAAATGTAAACAAAAAGACACAAACATGTTTGTTCTATCTCGGTTGAATGTAGTCCTGTAGATGTAGGTACCGTTGACGATTTTTTCTTTATTAAGAATTAACTCCCCAACCCGTTTGACAAGGGTGGGGAGTGTAGACTAGGACTGATTTTTCTATTGTCATACCTTTTAACTGATTCAAAGAGTGAATAATAAAGCACCTCGACCTGTGGTTGACTGGCAGAGAATGTCACCTGGCATTAAGTCCGCCACTGTACAGTTTTTTTTTGTGCAAAAGTATAAATAAATAAATAAAGTTGTCATTTTGACATATTTCCCACATGAAAACTGTCCATCTGCCAAACTTATTCTTCAGATAAAAGTTATCCGACGATTGAAAGATCAGTCCTAAATCCTCCATTTTGTCTGAGGTAAAAGGGATGATACGACACTCGTACAGTGGAGACTGATGATGATAATGACGACGATGATAAAATACTACAAACGTCCGAAAGATTTTATAAATACAAAATATTTTGTACGTTGTCTATGAAATAAGTTTGTCTATGGCCGTAGGGCACAAGCAAATATCTTTAAGCATAGTGCTGTGGCGTCGGAAACCATGTAAATGAATGCAGATTGAATATTCAATGTCTTACTCAGATGTAAATCGCAGCAAACTGTCTTGATCCTATCTCACGAGAACTATTATTGCGCTCATTATTTTTTACGCTACATAATTAGAGTTTTGTTTATACATTGTTTGTGCTAACCCACCCTATCTACCAATGTTATAGATGTTTCTTTAAGTCACGGGGAAATGTCATTTATGCATCATTATCAAAAAAGTGTACATTATCAAGAATACCAGTTTAAAAATGAATCCCGTATTCGTGAAAATAAAATACAAAATACTCCATTCAATGCTCTAAGTCTAAGGTAATGTAGCTTTGTAAAATTAAGCAGGATTTAAGTTTCAGTTGGTTTATACATTATCTGAAACGAGGTCTTTCCTTTTTCTAAAATAACGCTAAACTTTAATGAATCAAAGTTCTCCGCCACCACCTTTTCGGCCTGAATAAATTTTCCATTAAATAATATGCTGGCCAAAGCGCTTCCTAGTTGTGGTTAAAAAACATAAGTTACAAAAGAACCAAACATTCTTGACTACCTATTTGATGACTAAGGCCTGCTTTACAATGTATCACTTAAAATAGCGACGGTAAATCATCGACTAATCAACAATACGGGAAATATTCAGTCTCCTTTGAAGACAGCTTTCAATCCCACACACGCCAGTCAATTTGTATGCAAATGCAGACAAAGTCGAGTAACAAACAGATGGCAGAAAATTTACATTGGGAAACGTATGGAACTTGCCGGTAATTAGCAAGAGGCCATCTTTATTCTAATTGAAGCTTTTGATTTAAGGACATAGGAACCTCCGTGTTAAGCTTGAGAGCTTTTCATTCTTGAGAAAATCTACATAAACTAATAATTTAGAACCGCTAAATTGCGGAAATACTACCTACTTAACCTTTCATTACAGTCTTGGAAAATGCTTTATAAAAGCTCACTTAAAAAATACCTTAAAGCATAATTATAATGAAATTCACTAAGTTAAATTACTACTTCAAATGCACTTAATTATGATGTTAATTACAATTCAATTGATGTTACTTTTGTATTGTTTCCAATAAGATTCTCACTGGAAGGTGCTTAATTACCAAACAATATCTTATACATTTTAACAAACACACGTTTTATCTGTCAGATTATAAACGTATATTTAACAGGCGCCATTTAACAATAATGTCACTTCGCTAATCTTGTACACGATCCATCAGCTGTGGAATACATTTGCATTCGTTCGCACCGAGCTGCATTTTGTAAACTCTGACTGATTTATGTAAAGCTTGGTGCACAAACACCCTGGAGCTTAAAGCACTTTTCAATACGTTCATTTGGTGTTTAAACCTATTCGTTTTGTTTTATATCTTTAAATAATTTGTAACGATGGTTGTTTTTTTAATCAGCTAGTGTGGCTTCATTATCTAATATCATTCTGATTTCTTGACATGACAATGGTGATTGATAAAAGTAGGTTAAAATTATTATTAACTTAAGTGACTGCAAATCCAGTGATTTGTAAGCAAAATCCATTGCGTAATTTTTGGAAAGAAATGGATAGTAATGTTTTGTTTTCTATCGTTTGTCCTTTATAATTTACGAGCCAACAGACATCTAACATAAGTTACTATGATTGACAGCTTAACGTGCCCCCCCAAGTATCTTTATCTTTTTTAACACCAAAAAGTTTTACTTCTCATTCAACGTTCATTTAGTACTCTTTCAGTACCCACCCCTAGTTTGTTTGCCGCCGATCATTGTCACCAAGCTGTCGTTCAAACAGCTTACTGCGTGACACTCCTGCGCATCTAACCAGTAGTGCAAACAGCGTCGCCTATAACGTGGGAACTGGCCGATTGGCTTAACCTTTCACCGTACAGTTTGATTTTAGATGCTTCTTGTACTAATGAAGTAACCATAAATGAGTGTACTTACAGCATAACATAACACGCTATAATTTAGGATTGTTTCATTAGAGTAAAGAAAATAATGGTGATTTGAATTTTTATTTTCTCTACACACCAAAATATTATATGCTACGAGTATCTTCAAGGCAGCTAAGAAAAAAAAATTGAATCAGACGGGAATGGAAACGGAAATTAAGATTTACATGCTGTATTTAAGACTAAAAGTAAGTTGTCAATAATTATTATCATCACTATTAGACGTCATCCTCCCCAAGTAAGCCAAAAAAAGGGTCTCCCAGATTTTCACCTAGCCACTGTCAGTTTTTTGTAGACGTTGGTCTATCGAGTAACTTAATAATTCAACACAATTTTTTTTCTCCAGTTAATAAATTAAAAAGTAAGTAACTACACCTCTAAAAGAGGAACACATGCACTGGTTAATACTCATTACTTCTTATGACTGAAATGCAAATCACTTTATTGGCAGTGGCAGGAAGTAACGCATAAAAATCCTCGTTCGGGCATCGTATTCGTAGGCATCCAACGTTCAATATGACTGATGAATAGTAAGGTCCCAATACCAATGGTGTTAATGAGGCCCACCGCTGGGCAGTCCTTTGTCCGGATCACGTGTTGCCCCAGTTTTTGCCCCGGGTTAGTTATCACGTGGCCGCTAATAGGCGCGGTCGACCGCCGGCAGATTCCGAGAAGTTAGGTTCGTCTTAATTTTGATGTGGTGAGAGATGAAGTTGTATTAATTGTTTGACGAAATCAATTATTTTCATAACTTAGTACGTGATCTTGTAGCTACATAATTTTAGCAGGTCATATCATTAGCATCATCATTTCAGCTAAGGACTTTCACTACTGAACATGGGACTTCTCCAATGATTTCTAGATTGGCCGGCTAGCAACGGCCTGCATCCAATGAATGTCAACTTTTGTAGAGCTGTCAGTTCATCAACAGACAGTAATCAGTAAAGTTGATAAAAGTATCGAAAATAGGGCTTTTTTACTGTGACACTGACCTAACCAGCTTCGATGCGCGTGGATTTTGATTTGTCACTGAAAGCCAATCGTCTCCCTCTAAAAATCAATTTCACATCTTTTTAATGTAGGTACCTAGGTACAGCATCTTTATTATGTTACTTCTCCGTCTTCCAATTTATGATATCTTAAGATTTATTATATGACTCTTGATTCTTATAATAATTTTGACGATTGCAATCAAAATGTAAGTATTTCTCAATGTTACAAAATCATATGATGAAAACTATTTCCACCTCCAGCTTATTCATAAATATCTCTCAATATTTATACAATCTTGGTCATAATTTATTTACCTACACCGGCGGTCTCTCAATAGAAATGGGGCAATTCTCCGAGTGCCGTCACCAGTTATTTGTTTAACTGTACGCCAATAAACCAACAGTACAGTCGGAATGCGCCGGGCTTCGTGGAAGGCTTTCGGTTATCAGTTACTAATGACCGTCTGGTATGTCAAGGTCAGTGAATTTTGCGACAGTTGCATTTCAAATACGAATTGTTGAAAGTTGATACAGTTGAAAAGTAACGGTTAGTTTTGAGAGGAACAAAGACTGGAAAAAATTATGAAGATAGTTACAAATTGCTTTAGGTAGAACAAATGCTGAGTCATGATGTTGTCAAAATGAAAATATTGTTTCAATTACATACCCTACAAAACAACTTTTTAGCTGAACGTTTACTTTAGTTACTACTTTTTTACACAAAAAACGACTTGTGACTGTAACAAAATAGGTAAAAATAGTCCAGCCAGATACTTAAGAACATTTCTTATTTCAGAGGTCGATACCTCGAAATCAAGAAGTTTGCCACTATTAACAGTATAATGATAACCTCTGAAATAAGAAATGTACCCATCTAAAATCCATTTAAAACACTACATATTTCAGCTGCCTATTGTTTTTATTGAATCAAATCACGAACTTTTCTATTAATTTTCACTCGACTCTTAACTTCCGTTCTTTCCTCAATAACTCAAATTCAGAACATTAACGTCATACATGCGCGATTTTACCCGTCCACCTGATTCGACAAAACTCATACAATTTTCACCCAAACCCACCCTTAATGTAAAAGCAGCAAGGTTTCCATTTGCGTGATTTTCTTAACAATGTAGAACACTAAACAATGGTCAATTCTGCATAAACGGCTTGGTATTGCCAGTAATAAAATCCTCGTAACTCATTTGTGATTCATGCCACTGGCAAGTAAGCCGGAGCTGCATTATTTTTACACGTTCTGACTTCAATCTTTGCTAATTCTACGATTACAGTCCAACTTTTCAACAAGTGGAAAATGAAATGATAGAATACTTGAGAATACTCAGTATTACACATGATAGTATAGTGATTAGATATACATTTATTTGTTATGGCTATTTAATTTCTCAACACAAAAAACCGACAGCTACATGCGGTTTCCAACACCAGCGCTAGTTGCGAATTCGACTCCAAACGAGGACTAAAGGTGAACTTTGTATAATAAGTGTAAAATATAAAACATCAGGAAACAATTCATAAAAATTGTGCTTCTTAAGTAAATCTTAGGCGAAGTCGCAGACTAAGGCTGAGTTACACCACCTAACTTTGACCGTAACTATACCGATAACCGGCGTATTTTGTATGGAGTTTGACAGATTTTTGACGTTTGTCAAAGTTAATGTAAGATGGTGCAACTCAGCCTAAGACTATACGAATACTACTTGTGATAATATAAATGTCTGAGAGAAATGTGTGTCCTATGTTATGTGTTATGTGCTACATTTAACTAAGCTTGTTTTACAGCTTCCTGAATCTGCAAATCTTATCGAAGGCTCGAATATAAAATAGAATGAAGCAGAAGACCCGTTTAGTTGAATTAGTTTCAATTTCATAATAAGCAGTAATTTTAAATTTTGATACATTAGACAGGGTCGTGTCCCTGAAGTGGAACGAACTCATGATAATGCTGATGATAATGACGTTCAGATTACTGCCTGAAAGTCCTTTAGCATCAGGTGAGATACAGGCCAAAAAGAATTTAAAAAATATCTCCGGTGTCGGTATACCTTACAGAACAGACGAAGGCCATAGGTAAAGATATCTAAAGACAGCAGCAGACGGCAAATCAATTATGACTTAAGGTCGGAAATTCGAAAAGCAATCAACGTTTTCCATAGTCCTCCAATATAGACCAAAACATCGAAATACACCAAGCCTGCTTAATGTCTTTCTAGTGCCAAACTTCCTTGTCCCACATCGGGGACATTTGCCGTATATCTCGATTAGGGCTGATACCGGGTAGCCATCTGTTTCACAACTGGCACGTAACTCCGCGATAACCTTTGGAGGCTTCCGCGATGACAACAACTGGTAGCTGGTAACCCGCGATTGTGATGTAAGGGTTTTTGATTGTCGCTCTTTGTCTCGTGATGTCTAAGTATTTCGATTTTGAAGAAATCAAATGAAATTAAAATATTTATCCAGACCAGTATTTTAGCACTTATGATATAATATTTCACGTGAGTTCCTAGTACATTTCTGATAAATGAAAGTCATATGTCAAAGAAGATTAGATTAATCTTTTGAGTTTTGCCAAAAGATATCTTGCAGCCTAACATTCCTTATGCCAAAAATTAGATTGTGCAAAATTTCTGGGCAAATTATTAAGGCGATTAAGCTTTGCCGCTGTGTTATTGACGAAAACCAATTTGAAATTTTGTTATCGCCCATAAATTAAAACAAACGAATTTTACTATTTTTCATCCCCAAACAATTCAAGTAATTTAACAGAACTGTCTCAATACTTCCGTAAGTCATCTCCACCAATTCTTTAACCTTTTCAATCCAGAGAACGTAAAAAAAATCCCAATTTTTACAAGCGTAGCAACAATAAACTGTTTAGCACGACGAAAGAAAGCCGCGTTTACAACAGTACACGGCTTAAGAACCGACATCGAAAGTGTAAACACACCAATAATTTCCCATAAGAGCCGAGATTTATATTGGGTAACCATTTATCATGTGTGGAGGCTAGTGATGTTGGTAATGGGAGGCGAATACAAACTACCAGACCGAAAACTAAACATAGGAATAAAATGAAGTTATTAAACTTATGCTCTGACATTTTTTTCAAATTTTTACGGCAACCGGTGAACCGGCATTAGAGGACTGACCACCGTCGGTGTAAACACGGTTTAAAGGGTCGTCAAAGTAATGCCTAATATTTGGAAACCTTCTTGTATTTGGATGCATGTTAATCATATTTATAAGCTTCAATGTAAATTGCTCTGGCTGTCTAAATAAATAAATAATACTTATCTACTCTACACGTACGATAACATCACAAACTATCGAAAAAATACTCAATAAGTATTGTTGTAGAAGACTTGACATTTAGTCTTGAACAACTAATGAAGTAAGATTTGTTTATTAAATCGCCAGGAAAATTGTTATTTAACTTTAGATATCTAACTTAGTAACATCTTACATCACTATCAAAGACGTATCCAATGCGTGTATACAAACACTTAATGAGGCGAAAAGTCAAAGAAAACAAGCTGTAGCCGACGCCCACGCAAATTCCAGAGATCCCACAGCTACCAATGTAAGCTGATCTCTTTAGCATGTAAATGTTCATATTGATAATGAAATGGGAGCAGATAGAGACTAGACTCTGGGTGGTGTCAGGTAATAAAAAGGTAGTTGTGGTAGATATGCTAATAGAAACAAAATGTTCGATACAGGGTGAATTTCAAAATGAGACGAATCTCAACCGCTGTCTCAGCCGTTCAGGAAAACTAAAAGGTACCTAATAAGTTCTATTTCTTAAGCGGCAATCTCAAAATCTTATAAAAATGAAGATGCTTAAATTCCTATTAGAAATGTAAAGAATATTCTATATTCAGAATTTGAAACTATTGATTTCAGTATCCTGCGTTAGTAGCACAAACAAAAAACTTTCACTTTGTTTTAATGGTACCGAAATTGTGCGACAAAAACTCCATGTCTTATTATTATTATGTCAAATGGCTCTTCGCATATTTCTCAGTTGAGAGTCTGAGCCCTTAAAACGCCACCGTTGTCAAGCACCCTTGTAGGCGCCAGAACAGAAACAATTGCCACACTACAATCGCAGATAGTTTTTTGGAATAGTTTGTCTTTAAAGAGAAATAATCTTTGTTTTTACAGTTTTTAGTGAACAATTGATTTGGAATGTTGACTTCTTGTTGGCTTTTTCTTATTTGTTGAGAAATAGCATTGTTAATAATATTAAACTAAAATCCTACCCTGTATAAACCGCGATTTAATCAAAGGCATTCCGGTGAACTTATTGAAAGAAGTAAAAGTGCTGGAATACCAGTTCAATATTGACCCTAGTGTTGGCCTAACGCAAACATTGTCAATTGGTTTTTAATGATATTCCAAACGCGTGGATAATTACCGATAATGAGCTATCCACCGTTGGCGGCCTAAAAGGTTTAACTTTAGAAATTATTTTAGTTGAAGTCAGTCATTGATGCTTACTACTAATAAAAATACAATCCTATTGCCAATAGATTAAAGACCTACCAACTGCAAAGAAAAAATATAACAATATCCTCTGATTCTTAATCCGTTCTAATAAAATAAATATCCTTGGACATTTTACACTGCGCTTCTAGTCCGAAACTAAGCAAATATTGTACTATGGGTACTAGACAACGGATATAAATATACTTAAATACTTTTTTAAAACACAAATGTTTTGACAATATCAACCAATGTAAATGAAGCAAAACTAAATATTGTTCCCAAATTGCAAGATGCTACAAATGCATGAAGAAGTTACAAATGAAACCACTTACCCGTTGCCAGCTGTCATCAACATTAAGGAGATCACTCAATTCACTGACAAATGAGATTAAACAGCTTTTAATAAAGCGGACCGCTTTGTCGGACGTTTGGCACTTAATGCTGATCCGTAAGAGGCAGAAGAGGAATATGTCACCGATGATGGTAAAAGAGTTTTGGCATGAGCATAAAGAAATGCTGTTGAATGGATAATGTGACATGACAGTTTGGGGACGTGGCTTGTGATATACAGTGTGAGTCACGTTAAAGTGTACATATGAAAATAGATGAAACTAGACCTATTTTTATCGACAAAAAAGAGGTCAAAAATTTTTTGTGATTTTTTTAAAAAAAATTATAGATATTTTTTTCTTCCAATTACTTATTGTAAAGAAAACGTAATAACTTTTAAACTAAGCGGTATATCCTGATAAAATAAAAACAATAATAATGCTAAATAATAGGCGATACTAAAAAAATACATAAAATACACAAAAAAGGCCAACAAATAATAAAAAATGATACTTTTTGAAAAAAATCTGCTTTTAAATTCGTGTTTTTTTGGTTATTTGATAAATTTCTCCAAAAAATGCTCCTATAACCGGTGGTTTTTATTACTTTGTATTATTCTCTATCGTATTACCTTCGTAAAACCAAAAATCGCATGTCTCTATCCCTATCACAACGTTTGCAATGATCGTTTGAACTAAGCCTCTCCGGGCGCGCCTTTCAACGCTTTGTTAACAACGAAACTGAAAATGGCTCTAGATTTGTAATTTTGATAAAGACAAGTTAGATTTCAAATAAAAACAAAAGATTTCGAATTAAAATAAACATTTTAGTTAAAATTAAAATTGTCTCTACCTGTAGCGGAGAATAATGTTGTGGCAGGCCTTTGTTCAAACGATCATAGCAAATGTTGTGATAGGGATAGAGACATGCGATTTTTGGTTTTACAAAGATAATACGACAGAGAATAATACAAAGTAATAAAAACCACCTGTTATAGGGACATTTTTTGGAGAAATTTATCAAATAACCAAAAAAACACGAATTTTAAAGCAGATTTTTTTCAAAAAGTATCATTTTTTATTATTTGTTGGCATTTCTTGTGTATTTTATGTATTTTTTTAGTATCGCCTATTATTTAGCATTATTACTGTTTTATTTTATCAGGATATACCGCTTAGTTTAAAAGTTATTACGTTTTCTTTACAATAAGTAATTGGAAGAAAAAAAATTCTATAAAAAATTTAAAAAAAATCTCAAAAAATTTTTGACCTCTTTTTTGTCGATAAAAATAGGTCTAGTTTCATCTATTTTCATATGTACACTTTAACGTGACTCACACTGTATATGATGCACTTGAAGTAATGTTTTTGTAAAAAGATGCAGTATTATCTTCTCTAATACACAAAACAGGAGGATGTAAATCAAATCATAAATACGAGTATGTACGTAGTTGCATGATTTGAATTTGTAGATAATTTTATTCCGGCTATCAATATTTCAATTGTAGCGTTAATCGATATCAAAATAGCATTCCAACATTTCACCTTCACATCACAATTCAAGTGTCGCTATAGAGAAACCTAGCGTAAATAAACAACCAAAGACTTTGTAACTAATTATTTAACTAAGTATATTTAATAGATATTACTCAAGCACTTAAAACTAAATTGTTTTCGTTAATAGTAACATTGTGTTCCTTAACTTCCTTAATAAATATAAATTAAATTATTATCAATAATCATAAAGTTGGAGTTTCACTTCAAACTGCATAAGACAATAAACGATCAAAAAGGATGGGTAGTACCTATTGTGTTCAAAAAGTGGTGTAAAGTTACCAGTTACAACAAAATATCATGTTATCCTACAAAAAATGGATACGCCGTTGATAGGGGTCATATTCTGCAAAACTATATCAAATCCATTCACGTTTCTTTCTCTCACCATTCAATGGTGCTATAAGTGAGATAGATAGCACCAGTATATCGAAAATGTTACGTGAAGTAGACCCCCTGATTCGCACTTCAGATTTTTTCTCCAAAAAGTCAAAGTTGTGATGACTCAGCACACTCATGGTGTCGATCTTTTGTAAGATATTTTGTTGACACAATCTTTAGTAATGGATACTGGCTTTTGTAGTCCTCTGCTTTCTAAGTGTGGCGCCATTGACTTTTTTCAAATAGTTTTTTAAACGATCACAGCTAGGTGGCACCATCAGGTGGTAATAACATTTATGTATTTATGCTGTGTTGTGGCAAATCTAATGTATAATTGTTGAAGTCAATCGTAGGGAGCAATGATATCAAATCTAATGTAACAATTAGTCTTGAAGTTAGTCTTGGAAGATGTAAGGTTGATTACTACTAGCTGTACTAGTTCCGTTAGGGATAAAGTTTTTGCATTATTCATTTAAAATTGTATTGAATTGGAATAGAACTAGAAACCTTTATCTGGATAATCTTGATCCTAACGAGGTTTATGATTTTTAAATATATTTTTATTCCAAGCCTTGGAAGATTAGAAAGTGGACGTAGAGAGGTAGGTACTCGTAAGTAAGACACTAATTGTGCCGAAAGCTTAGTAAAGAGGCTATTTCCATTTGTCACCAATGTAGAAAGTAATTACATTATCAAGAACAGAAATTAGACGCAAGAAGCATTCATAACAACGATATCTACGGTAGAGTCAGTGGATATTCTTGAAATGGATATTGTCAAACACACTTTACCCCAAACATTTTTGGAACAATTAGAACTGTACCTTCAAATTAAGACAAGGGCGTTCTTGACTAGAAAGCTTTTTTAAATATTTGGTTTCAAACTCAAATATTGTGTTCTAGTTGTATTTTTATCTGCTGCTCAACTAAAATGGATTTGGATCCATCATAAAAAACATTTTCATTGTAAGTTAAGTTCACATCCCATAAATTCACTCATCACACGATGTATCTGTCAGTGTGATATCCACATTGTTTATCACTGTCGATAGTCCTTAGAAAAAAGCCTCATCATTAAAATCATCGGGACATTGAGTCTTAACCGCAGGAGCAGAATAAATGGAGGGCTTGGCCTACACTCCCATTGCTGGAAAGGTGTGATGTTCCCTAAATGCCTATTAATATTTAGTATATCTACCTAAAATGCATGAATGGAGGCAGAGTAAACACCGCAGCATGTGCTCATGCTGCGGTGCTCAACAACGAGCTCAATTTCTCCGATCACCATCTTCGCTGCAGGAGGCCTGTAGCAGCCTAGACGGATGATTGCCTTCTGGGGAGATCTGGGGTGGTTGGAGTAGGAAGATAAACCACAAATCGCGCACAATGGCCCAATCATGAGGCTAAGTAACTGCAAAACTAACTATCTACCTAAAATAATAATGTAGGTAGGTACCTAAGTTTGCGCAATGTTTGGAAAACAGCCACAAGCCAATGCTTATTGAAACAAAGTGTGTACGCTGTTTGCATTTGATTTACCTTATATGAACAAAACTTGTCTTCTCACACTGTTTATAATGCTAAGGCCTTACGGGCGTGATAATATAAATCAAATAAATTTCAATTAGCTTCAGGCACTCATAAATAATGAGATTAAACGTAATTCAAGGTGTGATAATTCATTTGAGATTATTCTTGAAAGGCGTTATAATAATTTCAATTGCTAGTTGGTTTAAGTGAAACTCAGCCTATACAAGGAAGGGCTTGTTCCCACAGCTATCCAGCTTTGCGGGATCATTACTAGATGGACAAAACTGCCCCCCTAGACAAGTTGCACTTTTTGATCGAATCGAAAATGGAATCCGTCTTTTCATACAAAAAAGGCCTTTCGACCATTTTTCGACTGATCGCAAACCGTAATCCGTAACCGTTTTGATAGTAAAATGTGCACTTTGTCTACACCCATGCACTGGACTATCGCGTGACACTCATAAATGTGTGTTTGAAATTCGAATTACAAAGTCGTACGGATCGGTTTTTGCGGGATACTGCAAACGGAATGTTCGAGTGAACGATAATATTAAAACACTTATGCCTGTCTTGACCATGAATTCCTAATTTTTAAGCGACCTCTATGGTAACCCTTATGGATTGATGGTAAAAACGGGCATGAAACTACTAAACAGGATCCTGCAAAAAACAGTTCCTGCATTGATATTGTATGAAGTTTAAAATATACGGAAAGTGCTTTTAATGCAAATGAAGAGCGGAAGACTTCAAAGCAAAAACATGGAAAACCCTTTACGTCCAAGCTAACGATCAGTCTTCAATGTGCCATCTAGGAACCCACCGGACCACATATCGGCTAATACGCAAGCCATCAGCCAGTTAAAGTTTCCTGCAAACATTTAGAGCCATGTGGTAAATAAGACACTAGAAGTTTTGTACTTCGAGTAAGTAAATAAGTTTCTTATGTTCCTTTTGAAGTCAAAATTTTTGTGACATTTTGCTTTTGCGTGTAAAAAAGGTAAGTATTATTATTTTCTAGTGAACTGAATTGTATGCTTGTATTAGAAGACCTAGGAATGGATTTATCACAACACTTTAGCGATCGACGGGGATAGAACCTACGATCATCATCATTTCAGCCACAGACGTCCACTGCTACATGACGTAGGCTTCCCGTAGGTTTTAGTACTACCATACTCAGTAGATATAGCCACGAATATTTTTTCAAGTTTTGGGTCTATAAAAGTTGTCATAAATAGTTCTATTTTAATTTTATGATCATTGTATCATAAAGGCTCTTGTTCGAATTGTGTTGTCGGTTCTTCACAGGCTGTGGCATCACCCTATTTGCGGTCACCATTCAATGCGTTTACTCCATTGTTGGGTGCGCCGCTCCCATTTCTTGGAAAACAATGAGCGAACTCCAAAACACCGATGCTTTCTAAGAAACGAATCTTGAGTAGGGAAGCAACAAAAAAACTATCGACAAATCGTCGAAGTGTCTCATTTTGATCAAGAAAACGAAATATTTCACCACCAATGATTAGTTGTGTACCAAAAAGGATTCAAATTCGAATGATATTACTACGAAGGCCAATTTAGGAAAGTGCTTAAAGGGATATGCAGGGATTTTCTTCCTTATGAAACAATTGAGAAATGAAAACGACAGTATTCAATAAACAGAGAATTATTGTAGCAATTTCCATTAATGTGATCACATACAATACTACAGCCACTCTCACTTTCGATTCGAGAGAGCGATGTTACGATGGCAATGTATCACGACAGTTTACGTCACATAGATATCCAAACAATCGATGAAATAGACCTCAACACGAGCAGATTAAGCAACAATTATGAATTTGTTGTCTTCTGTAAATATTATTACTTTTGATTCATAACAACGTCTTGATTTAAATGTTTTTAAAAGCACTAAAAGTGTTCAAAAAGTTTGAAGATGTAGCAATAATAAATAGAATCCCATGAATCAAAAGTAAGTCAGCCGTGTGACGTGGGACGTAGACACGAATAATAAGAATTTTTATTTATAAATTAAGGATACATAGAGACATTATCGATACCAAAAAGATCTATATTTGTGCAGCCCTAATTTTAAGCATTGATGCTGAAGAAAAAATGGTCAGTTCTTCGAGTTGACGTAAAGGAACCTGCGGCTGTAGATTAACGTGTTTTGCAACGCGTATTTACTCGCTTTTCTTTTTGCCTTACACTTGGACTTGCACTCAAATATTTGCTAGGATCTTGGCGTTGAGCCTGTCAGCTGTTGAGTTTATTATCTTTGCCAATAGCTTAGCCTTGTATCTGTTGTTTACTGCTAGCTAAAGAGGGGTCATTCTGGTTTAGTTATGATGGAGATAATAATTTAATTTTCTATTGTCTTTGCTAGTGCGAATATTGGAGATATTTAGCAAACTTAGTAAGATTATTATCTGAAACTCCTTGAAGTATCTTCTATGAATGAGAAGTTATTTTAATATTGACACTATTGACACATCCATGCAAATATCTGGTCCTATCTGGACTAGATCTGTATGTTTAGCTAAACATACATATAGTTATCATAGGTGTTATTTTCCAAAAAAAAACTCAAGCTGCTTACCGTAAATTAAGAAACTAATATTATTCGTACATATGTATTTAAAATTAATAATTCCAAATAGATGATGATGATCCACAACATTTATATCCTTTTTAAGTAGGTACACAATTCTTAGACTTTCACAAAAGGCTGGAGATTACACATTGGGACACAGATGCTTATGCAATGATTGAGGTAAACAGATGATTAGGGTCTGTTGTTCACATGATAGATGTTTCTGATAAGAGCTATAAATCTGGTGATTACACATCCTTACTTATGTAATCGAGTATCTTGAAGATTTACCAACCAGCCAATACTGGGAACAAAAAACTATGTCTTTCACGAAAGTGTCATTTGATGATTTCTTTTGACATCTAATTTAGTGAAATTTGAACATTCGCTTTATGAACACTCAATAAAATCTGCAGCAAATTAAAGTTGCATAAAAATAAACAAAAACGAGTAACAAAAGGATGATAAAATTGAATACGAAATTCTTTTGTTTAGCTTTCGACAACGTGTATTTAAACGATAAACCAGAAGAAAAGAAAAAGACGTAAAAACATGATCGACTTTAAATCGCCAAACACTTGTCTTTAAAATAAAAGCAAAAGCGCGTCTTACAATTTGTCGATCATATCGATACAAAAAAACGTCAAAAAGCATGCAAATATAAGTCGGGACCCCACGCGGACCCTTGAGGCACGCCTGCCTGTTACTAAGTAAACAATGCAGCGAATGAAGGAAAGGAAAAAAGTTATTTATTGTTCCGGCTAAAGGTTGAAGGTAAAACTATTTTTTCAACCTAAGCACTGGGTGAGATTTTGTTTTAAAAATTAACGTATTCATATTTTGCTCTTAGACTAAGTCTGAAACAGTCACGTTAATCCCAAATAATAATATACTCTCTTTTAATTTATTACATACTTTAAATGTTACCAATGTAATTATTTAACAAAAAGCTTACAACTATAAAACTATAAAATTAATAATGAATAGCAAATAAATAAATTGTAATGCAGAACTGGATCATGCATTCATCTCAATGAACATTAAGAGATTCTCAATCAGTTTAAACTGCGTAAATAAGTTGCAATTATAACCGAGTCCATTTCCATAATGTCTAAGCATAAATCGGCCAATAAAAAGTAAAACGCGCGAACACCCGCAATATAGATGATTGAAATGCTTATACAATGAAAATATCGCTAGGTGTCACATAATTCACTTTAGCCCCATTCGGTGTCGATGTCTTGTCGCTAATGGCCTCATTGTCTGTCTAGACATTAAATGATTTGATATTTGCATCATTACGATTTAATGTGGCTACTGCTTTCCTGCAATGGAGCGTGGCAGTTGGAAGTCTTTCATCATTTGTAGCGGCGTCTGGCACGGTCTGAACATTATCTGGTTTGTCATAAACATGTTGAAATTGAGAAACATTGTCATCGTTACCTTTAGTATCATCATTCTTACTCATACTAATAGTAATAGTAATGAGTTTGTCCGTGACATAAGGTTAATGGTGACTGATGTTTTTTTCTCATCGTCTTTGAAGTTGTCAGCATTATGATGTGATTCCTAGCGAGTGACAAACAAACGGGTATAATGTGAAACCTATTATTGAGGGCGAGAAGTTTTCGCTGTGGCGTCACAGTGACAGTGGTTTTTCTCGAGGTGACAATCGAAATTTGTGTTCAAGGGATTTCGAAATTTTTATTGATACTTGATGTACTGGTATATCTTTTTATCAAGAACCACTTTGAAGATCAGACGATAGTATTTTATCTTGTGTAAATGCTGCAATTAAAGTAATTTCACACAACATACATTTATCTTATTTTAACACCGCATACATAAGAATAAGTAACAGAATTTTACCTGGTATGTACAGATCAAATTAATAAAGTGTAGCACGAACAATGAACATATTTTATTATGATTTTCTTGTAGTCAAGCTAATCTAGATCTCCTTCCTAACATACAAAACGTACAGTTAAAATTAACTATTCATTGAACCCCCAGTTCTACCGCAACTCAATCTCGTTGAATAGCAGCGATCGGACCATTAACCTGAATTTAGTTAATTACTTCTTTAATTTAGATATCCGCACTATCATACTTGTCACTTGGTTAGCCATAATAACCGCTTTATTTATAAGTATCCGGTCGCCAATGTAATGTCATAAAATAAATAGGCTTCGAAAGGCCAATGTGCACATAATGAGTGATTAGATCGTTTACAAAAAATCTATCTTGACTCGTGAAATCCTTTGCAACTGTGACTGATTGAATGGAGTTCTAACACTTAAGCATTACACATTTGTCTCAGGGGACAGACAGATGAACATCAAAGGATACAATTTTGTAGCAGTCTCACCTCTAAGATGCCATTAATGTAACTTTAAAATTCTAATTCTATATTGCTATTCGACACGTTGCTCTTCTGTTCTTAAAAAATTATATAGGACAATATTGACCCTATTGAGTCAATATTGTCCTATATATATTTTTTTAAGATAGGCCCCCTTAATTTAATTTAATGTCCGTGGTGCATAATCTTTTCTTAAAGGTTTTAAATCTTTGTTTGTCACCTGTCATCCGCTTTGCAATGGAGGGAAGTCGAACCTTAATTTCGAACTCCTCCTATGTTCTTCTGATTAATTTCGTTGCGGGTCCAATGACAGTTTAACTTTCCCCCGGGGCAAACTTGACCTTCATTGGTTGGGTTTTTGTGGCGGTCAAGCTGTAGATCCTGGCTACACAGGAGTTGCAGTGGTGGGAACGAGAGGTGGGAATAGTCCCGTGACCCTATTGGGTCCATGTGTAAAGTATAATGTGGCCGTTAAACGTAAAGGATCTTTCAAAATTTCCGAAGCATTATCGTCAGTGCAGTATTTACTTACAAACTGTAGGGTTATTTTCAAGCTTAATTACTGATCGTATCTTCACTGTGGTTATGGTGTAAACTGATTCTAAAATACCCGATTCTAAGTGATTTCGTTTCTGATTATAAGATAATTCTCGATTAAATCACGCAATGACTGAGACAGTGATTGGATAATTGGTTTTCATTATTAACCTGTTATTGATATCTGTCTGAGATTATTTTCTTGTTAGCCAGATCGATTACTGTAACTGTTGTGATTTGATACAATGTTGTTATTATTTACTAGTACTATTAGTTTAGTGTAAGTTGCCAAATGTTACAGTTATAAGATTTGGCAAATGAATCTTCAACAACTTTATAATTTTCTCATTCAACTTTACACTTAGGCCGAGTTTCACCACCTAATTTTAACAGTAACTATAACGATAACCGGTGCTTTATGTATGTTTAGACGTTTGTTCAAGTTAAAGTAAGATGGGGCAACCCAGCCTTAGAATTTTTTTTCTTAATGTCAATTACAACTGAAATCAAAATCTATTCACTAAGGACTGTCTAAAATCCCGTACCTTACTATGAAATCTAGTTTAAAACTCGTTTAAATCCCAAGCATCAGAGATTTGTTGAATTAAAATGTATAGACCAATCACATGGTCAACTCAATTTAGAGTCTTAAAATAAGCTTATGTTTGCACTTAATTTTGAACGCAATTCCATAATTACCTTAGCTAATTAAAAAAGTTGTCGTTTGGAATAGTCCGAGTCTTAATGCAAAATTTGATTTAAACTTCAAGTCACTTTACATTTAATTGAAACATTATCAACTGTTTAGCACTGCTTGTGTTTTGTAGGGTTTCCCAGGGTACAACTTTGAGCCCAGTTTATTTTTAGCTAAAATGTCTAACAAATCGCTCTCACATTCCTTCGCCATATGAAAACCATATCATCATCAGACCTACACGCTTGGTGATGTATCTATTAAGGGTGGGACCAAAATAAAAGCGATTCAAGAGACAAAATATAAACAGATGTTAGATCCATTACTTGGATTGTGTTGGGAAAGGTCAGGTTCTTTTAGAGATGATTAAAATTAATAGTGATACTGATAATATGTTACTTTTTAATATACCAATACTTTTTGGAAAATAAATTTTGAAAAATACCACGCAGAAGGGGTTAGGTGATAAGATTACAAAGTTTTATTGTTATTTCTATGCTAAATAATCCTAAGCTCATTTCCTATTCTAATAATAAATAGGGTAACTGCAACACCCAAACAGATGTTTTGTACTAATGCAACTGTTTCATTGGTTGTAAAAACTGTAAGATAAGTAATCACACCTTTTTGTTAACTATGGATTTTATTATATATTTTAATATGTATATTTTTAATTTTACCCACATGTCTTGTAATTTTTGTGCAAAGTAGTTATAAGGCTTCAATTTTTAAATTTAATGTAAAATTCAAAACCAACTGAACTTTTACTTAAATTCCATTGAAGCCAGGATCTTTTATAGTGAAGGAAGATATTTTTAAAACGATATAAATAGTGTACCATTGTGAATGAGCGCTCGGGTGGTAATTAAGCCGTTGTGAGGGTAGTTAGGACTTAATAAGTGCACCTAATTAGTCAAATCCTACATAACGCTGTCATTACGGGCAAACACACTTAAATCTCACTTAGAGCGTATGGTGCGAACCAGGAGCGGAGAGCGGGAGCAGTTCTATTGTTTTTAACGTCTGCTATTAAAGCCTTGACCACACGTACCGAGCAAACGGGCGAGACAGTGCTCTCGGCCGAGTACTCGGTGTGTATGAACATTACGCCGAGTGCTCGGCCGAGCGCTCGAGTATGTGACTTGCTCACCCAACTGTCTCGACCGAGTAAACATTTTACTGTCTCGCCCGTAGGCGTTACTAGCCAGTTCTGTTTTTGATTATAATCGTATATTATTTGTATTAGACCGAAGACCAAAATGCACGCACCATTAAAAGGAGATGAGATGATGATTTACATTTTTTCCACACAATATTACGCATAATAGCTGCCATTTAAAAATCATAAAGCCGTTGTAATAATTTTGAAACAATTAAACATAACAGTGAGCACTTGTACCTATAAACCATAGACTGTCTTTATGGATATAGCAATAGCAGTATAGCTAAATAAAAATCACCTTGTATTTCGTCCGTATGGTCACATCAAAATACAAATTTTGTATTTATTCAGAAAAATCAACAATTAAGCATGTTCTAAAATACAGAAATCGTCAATAATACGTCTTGGAGATTATTATTTAGTTCGCCAAATGACTTTCACTCTCTTTACCTGTTACGTAAGTAAGAAACATATTACTAAATATCTGAATAAAATTGAGTTCCAGGTGAAACATTAATTTTTTTTTAAAAGAAAATTCAAATAAAACACTGTTTAAATAAGAATTGCCTTTAGAAGTTGCAATTACCAGGGCTTTGAGACTCACTTAAAACGTCTGGCAAACGCTATAAGAAGAACACTCATACAAAATAACTGATTATAAACTCTATCGTCAATGTTAGGATCTGTCTTATCCACACCTTATTTTAGGGTGAAAAAGGATCCACCTCCCATCGCTAAGGTAATATCTTGGAACACACCCCTTCGCCCCCGTACAGACCCATCAACATATCAGCGCGGGGCGGCTGCTGGCTTGATTTACATTTACTCTTGAACCTGTCCGATCGTACTTCATTTGTATCCCGGACTATTGTGGGTAAACACTTTTAATGTTACCCCATAACTTACGTCAGACTTGGAAAACTTTAGAGCTTGGAGAGGTCAGTTAATTGAAGTTGGCAAAATCTCGCTTTGATGTATCAATGGAAAGTCTTTGAATTACTTCATTGCAGAAAGAATGATGCAATTTTTAAGAGCTTATTTTCCGCATTGACATCCATTTCTAACCTACCTACCACATTTTTACCGCACGTTTGTTAAACCACTTTGACTTATTTTTATGACACGTTTTTTTGACCTATTCGAAAGCATTTTAAAAACAGTGAACAAGTGCCGAACAAACAGTCCACGAGCAACTCAACAAAAAAAATCAGCATCGCCACTTACCTGTCAAACTCAATACAGTAAAGTTCCAAGCACTCGACACATCACTGCGTACACAACACTGCACACGAAAAAAAATACACAAAGAATCACGCACGAAAAAATTGAGCGTCACTGAAAAATATCCAGCCAGTGTTAAGTTACGTTGTGAATCGATTGTGAATATCGTAATCGGTAAACAATCGATGTTTCTATACGCATACGTGTTGCCGGGCTGCGCGTGGACGTAGCACTGGCGCTTGCGCATTGAACTTGGCAGCGCGCTGAAAAGCTCGCGCCGATTATGTGCGGCGTTACCGTTTTTGATGGATTCGTATAGTTTGATCGCTTTGCTTTTAGTGGTTTATTATTTTTGGCCTACTTTTTGAGTTATTGATCTGTAAGTGTAGGTTTTTTAATGACACGAATTTTTTGTCTATGGAATTTAGTATTCTTAATAAGCACTTAACTATTATACCGCACCCAGAATAGTTTTAATAAGTGTCTTTAAATCCAATTCGTTAATCGTACTCGTTCAAGACTTGTAAGATTGATTGAGTTAGAAAATATGTATGTAATTAAATGATACAATAATTATTATGTAGGTATTATTAGAGTTTTCTAAGAAATATTAACTACTTATGAATGAAGAAAACTAACATTTCTAGTCAATGTAAAGCTCAAATGTTCCACCCGTACCGTACCTTACGCGACACCGAACGATCGGTTCGAAAAGTAATTTCGACTGACCATTGTGTCTTAAATAGAGGCAGCGTACCTGCTTTTGAGGAAGTAATGAGTGTCATTGTCATCCTATTCCATAATAGTTATCCATAATTTTAAACCCTAACTTAAAGGACTACGGTACAAAGTACAGTTTTAGCACTCGGGTCGGTGTGAGGTTTTTAAAAAGTATTTATGCAAACTGATTGTCTCCAGGATTGTTGATGTGTTTTGGCACCCTTTCATCTGTCAGCTCGTTGAGATGCATTGTGAGTGTGTAAATGAGGCAGTTACTCATTTCGACCCACATTTAGTGGTAATTGAATGAAAAGAACAGCGGTGTTTTTAATTAAGAAACCAAAGATAAAGTACTTGAATAATTTTTGCGGTGAGTTTATAAGAAGTCGTATTTTTAAGCGACAAAGCACTCGTTTCTGCTGTCACTACTTACATGAAAAAATTTACACGATGTTTTTTTTCTGTTCTCTAGATTACTTACTGGACCAGCTTTAAAACACATAACACCTGCCTTTGAGACGTAGGTACAATTTGTAAAGCTAAGGTTATAAAATAATGTACTCAATAAGTTGCTACGAAGTAAAAATTATAGAAACCCAACCATCACACCATGTGCAACAAAAAATTAAAATAAATTGCAAAAATACGAGTTACAAACATCAATTTCGATATTGTTTCATAAAATAAAGAGAAGAATCGTTAGGTCCTTTCATGGCTATTTATTTGAACCCGTATCTTTTGCGACCATTCCTCTCTACATAGACGAATGCGAATAACATTGAGAGCAAAATAAATTCGGTTCAGTGACCAAGTGGACACTCTACCTAACATTGAGTTGAAGAAAACTTGCCTAAAATTAGGTCTGCGACTGGATTTTTGCCTTTAATCCTATAAGCTTCAAGTAAGCGCTAACTGTCGCAAACAGCGCTTTTTACAGCTGCACTTTAAATGGGGAATTAATTGATATGGACTATTTTTACTGCAGTTATTTACGCCGGGTCGTGTTTCGTGCATGTATCTGTTAGAAAGGAAGGGTATTCAGTAGGGCTTATGGATAAAGTCAAAAGTATCTTTATACTTTTAAAACATTCGATGTTAGCATGGTTCTTTAACATATTATAGGTATGTAGGCATTGCTTGCAAGATCATCACTTTCCATCTGGTGAGACGCAGGACAAGAGTTTCCTCGTTGTGGATAAAAAAGAGACAAGAGCAACTTGACGCCTTTTCATACGAAAGTTCTTGTAAAAGTTAGTAAACTTAGTTTAATCTCATCAAATTAGCATATAAAAAGCTTTTACATATCCCAACATAACCTTTTTGACGTTAAGGGTGGGTTGCACCATCTTACTTTGACAGTAATTATGACGATAACCGGTGCTTTTTGTATGGAGTTTGACAGATTTTTGACGTTTGTCAAGGTTAAAGTAAGATAGTGCAACCAAGACTTACTCTACCATCGTTTTTGGACCAACGCAAAAAACCCGGTAACTATTTTCAGTCCCTTTTTCAATAGTTTTACCAAATAATTCATCGGGGCTAGGCAGTTTTAAATCCACAGATTGTTGTCTGATCATAGTTTAAAGGTTGTATGAAAGTGAACGGGTGTAATCTTTCTAGATTTATCTCCACTGTGCTAATGTGCATTAAAATCTTAAATATCGTGTTTCTATGGAGGCGTCTTCAGCAGGATTAAAGTGTTAAGCCACACATGAGCCAAAAAGGCAAAAGATGTTAGTTTACGTGTCTACTTGACATACTCGTAAATATCGTAGATTTATCTTTACATTTCCTAAACTTCAAGGCGGTCGCTCTACAAAACCCTTTCTTTACTATGATTACCTAATAGATTTTTTAAGGCAGAATAAAGCAGGCATTTGACTGCAATTACTCCTTATGTTAAGTGAGATGCAGTCTAGGATTTATAGGATTAAAAATATCTATTTAACACTTAATTTAACCTACACCTAAAATAATGCTTAATCACTAATCAATTAGAAGCAAACACTTTAAAAAAATTGATCATCGACTATTTCCAATTTCTCAAGTATTTTTTTTTCACTTTTCCTTCTACATATTGCGTTTTATAGATACTTACAGATTACAGACAGATAAATTTACAAAATCCATTGTGATTCTATTGTTATTTGTATTCGAGCTTTCTTTGCCCTAATGTCGTAAAGCTCGCGGATTCACAACTCAATTTCTCGAAAAGCTTTTATAGTTAGAAAGAGTTATTGACTGTATATTGAAACGTGATCTGTGTAAGTTATTCTGTGGTCAAACTAATGGAATGAACAAAAGAAATAAAGTAAATACGACTTAAAAATCATTTAAAAGTAATAAACCGTAAGGTTTTCAAGTAGTTTTCTATGAAATTTGAAATGATTGTAAATTTTATGACAGAATAAACATTTGCAACTTCAATGATTGTAGGTATAGGTTAGTAGAGACTGTTTATAACCACAGTAAACAATAGGAAATTTCTTCACTGTGACAACTAACATAATAATAGTTGGATTTTGTTTCATTGTCATTGTCCTGTTCTACCACAAAGTTAGGATTTTTTCATCCTGAAATAATTCAATAAGTAAGTAGGTACATAGTTAAATAGGGCATTTCAAAAATGTGTATCTTATTTATACATATACCTATTTAGAAAAATAGCATTAATTTAAAAAACTCACAAAAACTGTATTTCAGTGATTTAAATTAAAAGCTTTAACGAGAGGTTCGCGACTAATGAAAAAATGCCAAATCTCATAAAATTGTCATAGAGTTAGGCTCATGGAATGAAATAAATACATTCCGTATTAAAATGACTACAAAAAAAACTAGCAAATTCCGCTTTTCTATTACTAAATCTAGTGCTAGAAAATGAATTTGTCCACATTCCTGAAATTTATCGCATACGTAATTAGGCGCGCCATAAAGCACGTCGCCCACTAACTCACCCCTGAAATATAGCTGTACAAACATACAGAACGTGCTATTTTATTAGCAAGTATTAGAATAAGGGCCTTGCCACACTGGCGGATTGCAAGCGTTTTTTAAGCGGAGCGGCGACGCGGCGAACACGCCGCGGTTTGTTGCAAGCGTTTTCTAAGCCGCGTACCGGCGACGTTTTCGCTGCGTCACCGCTCCGCTTAAAAAACGCTTGCAAACCGCCAGTGTGGTAGCTCACTAAGGCTGAGTTGCACCACCTAACTTTGACCGTAACTATGACGATAACCGGTGTTTTTTGTATGGAGTTTCACAGATTTTTGACGTTTGTCAAAGTTAAAGTAAGATGGTGCTACCCAGCCTAAGAGGTGAACGTTCAGCGGCGCCGGCTGTCTGTCTGTCACAGATAGTGTGGTCAGCTGTCATAAAATGCGGGACAAAAAAATGAGACGTAAGACATATAAAACGCGTCGTTATATTTTATAGCTTTTTAATGCTTGCAAAAAGGAATTACCTTTCATACACGTACGTTTCGATTATATGCAACGAATATCATGGCGATTGTTGATAATTATTTTGTAGTGAATTTTTCAGTGACATTCATAATACTTAAAACTTCTGTGGATTTCATAATATTTAGTTCTACTTAGTGATTCTGGTATTTTTTAATAAGTTAAAGCCTATACCTACTTTTTGTTTTAGGAAGTTTTCTTTTCTGTAGTTAATTATTTTTTTTTATATTAACATCTCAAATATTTGCCTTATTTGGGAATATGGGAATCTCTAGTTTTACGCAAGTCTAGATACTTAAAATCAATAATCATAAGGAAAAAAATCCGGTACCTACGTAGTATGTATAAACAGGTGAGAAATATCAACTGAAGCATTTTTGCTTAATCGGGACGTCCCCTAAAATCATAATACTTGGTAACTCTAATAACAAATACGCATAGTATTGTCACAATTGTGCTGTCAACGCGGTATTATTAGCCCGGAATCTTTCAAGGCGTATTTATAACATCGTTTATATTTAGCATAAGTTTTGACATTTAATGTTGACTGTGTGAACACAGAGATCCGTCCCATTGAATCCTGTTAGGGTTCTTCCCCATAGCTATCCAGTTTTGCGGGATCCTAATGCAAAACTGGACTGTGTGTGAACACTAAGGCTGGGTTGCACCGATTTATGTATTATAACAGTAACAATAACCGGTGTTTTTGTATGGAGTGTGACAGATTTTTGACGTTTGTTAAAGCTCAAGTAAGATGATGCAATCCAACAGGCTGAGGTTACGGTTAAAGTTATGATGAAAGTAAGTAGGTGCAACTCAGCCATAAGTGTGTTTTAAATTCGAATTACTTAGGTACCTACTACAAATTCTGACGGATTGGTTTTTTGCAGTGTCCCTGCAAAAGGGATGTTCGTGTGAATGTTAATATTAAAACACTACTAGTAAACGGATCCTGCAAAAAACAGTTCCTACAAAAACGGGATGTCTCCGTGGGAACAAGCTTTTATTCGTAACTATTTCAAAATAAATCAAATCAAAATAAGTAGTTTATTGCAATTGTAGGCGCATATCATACGTAGATGGGTCTTAAAGTTAAATATAAATGTAGGTTAATCTTATTACAACTATTGTGAAATATCATCAACACGTTCAGTAATGTAAGTTACGAGAACAACATTGTGAACATTATCTCTCAGCGATTGAGCTTTTAGACCAATATTCGAGTCCTTGCTACGATCTACAGTTAAGTACAAAAGTGAACATAATATTTTTTTTATTCTGCTTTTGATAACAGTATAACATAACGAAAAATCTAGAATTCTAAAACCAAAACAGAAAATTTCCATCACTAATTTTGCACTAAACTGCACATGAGAATGTTAAAACAGTAGGTACTAATATGTAAGTGTGCTTTATATGAATGAATGTAAAATAGCTTAAAAACCTTGTGTTAAGGCATATTATGTTATGCATTTATCGCTATGTCACTATTGTTGAAAACACTCATAGTTATTGTCGTAGAGTGTACTTAGATCAGTAAATAAACATTACTCGTTCAAACTGATGTAGAGATAAGTAGGATACCAAAATATTTACGCGTGAAACTATAGTATTTTCATGATCCTTTACAAGGTTAATCGACAGTTAAAATAGTAAGACACGGGTCTTAACGCGACGTTTATTAATGAGTTACATTATGTACTCACGGCTTGACATTTCGGCTGCGATGCTGCAGCCGTGGTCACAAGCAGACTGGGGCGGTTCGCGGCGTCGTCCGTTCGGGCGGGCTTGAATAATCGACAGCTCTGGAATTTACCTTTTCCATAGAACGTATACAGTACAAACAATCAAATTCCTCTTTATAATATTAGTTACTGCATATTTAGGTGTCGTTTACCTATAATATGGTCTTCTAACACTTCAATACTGACCAACGCTATTGCGTTGGTCAGTATCTACTCAGTTGCTCAGCCAACTTCGAACTTCAGTTGTAATGGAAATAAAAACAGAAGGATCATTTACAATCTCTGTATGATTTGAGATTTTTATTGTGATAAAATTAAGGAAATTTTTTTTCATTCATTTGTATTTCCTCAGTTCCAGCCAAAAATATTTGTCTGCGTTCTGGTGGGCCAAAAAATTTAAAGAGCCGTTTCAACGTTGTCGCGATCACTAATACAGCATCCTTGTAATAAGGATTGTACCTAAGATTAGTTGTGAACCAAGGTGTGACTACTCAACCTTACTCAACTATGCGCAATGCAATCTACGAACGCTACCATTACACGGGGATCTACTAACAAAACAATGGTATGTTTGTATTTACTGTTTGTTCAACAATTTGTATTTACGCCTGAAAATGTGCGCGGGCGCCGGCGGCAGCGGCTGGCAACATTGGGAATAGTAAAAAGAGATTTGTTTTACTAATATTACGACTTTTAGTGCAGACGAGTCGGGGTATAAACTCTGAGAGGGTAATCGACACACATACGAAGATCCATTCATGAAATTGAATCTTAGATAGATCCATTCATGAAATTTAATTTTAGAGATTACGTATTTGTAGACTTGTGGTAAGAGATTGACTCGTTGGATCTGAAATTCCAGGGATCAATAATTCCCAAGTGGAGGCACATAAATTGAAAAATTGCTTGTGTTTGGTTGGGGAAAGACTCACTGGATATCTGGACTCTAATAGCTATTGTTGTCCGTAAAAGTAAATAAAGCTTCAAAGGAAATCGATTGTGCTAAATACAATTTGATTTTTTTCGGAAGACAGATTTTTCTTTCCTGCTTGACCAAGTCGGTCTGACATGCTGCGGATAATTGAGTCTTTCGTGCTCATCACACTAATTTTTGTCCTCAGCGAGATTCAAACCTACAACCGCAATTGACTAGTCGTCGAAACTACCATGCTGTGCTAGGTTCTCTCCATCGACATATTTATCTATCTCGTCAATTTGCACATACTTTTGGTTTTCATAGTGAAAATATTACCATAAACAGAAGTAATGGTTATTCCCAGCGATGTTTACGATCACTGCAAAATATTTACAGAAACGGCGGCCCACGAAGAAGTCGTTGAACTGAAATTTTGAACGCCCAATGTTGTTACAATGGCAACGCTCCACAGAAATTTTGACGGAAGCTAACACGCCGAGTGACTTGTTTACACTAACTACTGGTTGTTTCTTCAAAAACAATTTGAAGTTCACTTTTAGGAAAGCGTAAACATGGGCACTGGGCAGGAATTTGTGTGATGTTATAATTTCTTGCTAACTCAATATAACAAAATATACCCTTTCTTACAAGAAAACAGCATTAGGTTTGCCCTTTACTATACTGCCAGCTATCTTCTTGAGGTCGTCAGGCTGTCGAGCAGAGGTATGTCTTGCACTACGTTTGACGAGAGGTGGTCTTCATTCAAGAATTTGTTTAGTCCACCTTTAATCGGCTCTTGGCCTTCCATTAAATCACATCTTTGGACTATGGCCATTACTTCGTTCTTCTCCTGATTGTAGTAGTAATTTCCGATATCAATAAATTCTTCCAATTGTCCGCAGCCAGATTGCACAATCAGGCCACTAAATCACCGAGCACTTTAAAAAATAAAACTTCACACTTGTCACATTCAAACACCGTCAATGACGTAACTACCCCAACTCTAAAAATAACAAAATTAAAAACCAGTGCGCGCTCCATAGACATCGCCATAGATCACCCATTCAGTGATTTGTCACTGGTGAAATTTATGGGCCCACCCACTGAGATCAAAGGAGTGGGACTACTGTTATCGGGCAAAAGCACTGAAATAGTTACGATTAATTCGTGTGGTTCGTGCTTTGTGATTTTAATGTGTTTTTACAAAGAGTTAATAGACATTTCCTCTTTGACTACCTACTTGTATTTACTAGAGCAAAAGATCTTTGTAAAATTCTTTTTTTTTTCAGGGCGCAGAATATTGCCTACAACGCTAAATATGTCAGAGACGCCAAAAATGACTTGTCGTGGTCGGGGCAGAAGAAAGGTTAACAAAACTTTAACATGCATGGTATCAGATCAAATTCAGTAAAACTTTTAGTATCTTCATGTACCCAAGGGCTTTCTTGAACTAATCTATCTATCTATCTATATGTTACGGTTAATGTGATAAATTGAAAATTATAATAATAACCGGTTATTATGAATAATTACCGGCAGTCGCGGTAAAAGTGATAAATTAATCACATTTAACAGTGATTATTTGATAATTCAACCTTAGTACTAACAAATTTCATAAAAGAGAACAACAAAAAGACGAAAGTTTGCATGCTGTGTTATCATAGTTAAATAGGTGAAAGCAACATTTATCTCTTTGAAACACCTTTTTGTAAACCCTATTTATTGCAAATAAATAATTTGAAATTTGAAAACATCTTGTGTACGTGCTCGTGTACAGCCAAACTTTTGAACGTTTTGATATCATATATTAATATAATTTGGCATAATGAGTTTGGAATGTTTCTTGCATAATATTACTTTTCCATGATGCCTATAACATAATGTTTTGATTTAAAGTGAAAAATAGGTTAAGGTGCGGCGGGGGTGGCCCTTGGGCCACCCCTAAGCCGCCTATTTAGTTTTATACACACATAAATGACCTCATATTAATCACATTTACCAAATCATGCGGTAATTATTCATAATAACCGGCGATTATTCATAATTTTCACATTTATCACTTTGACCGTAACATATTACACTAAATAAAAATTAATTATTGATGTTCGTTAGTCTGATTAAAACTCAAGAACGGCTGGGCCGATTGAGCTGATTTTGATTTTAAAATGTTTGTCGTAGTCTAGGGTAGGGCTAAACGGTGAGCAAATAAGGAAAAATCCAAAATTTGCTTATTTATTGCCTTTAAGGCGGAACAGAGTTCGCCGGGTCAACTACACTCGGCATCAAATAAATCGCACCTCCCGCAACAAGCACTTATCAAACGTATGCATCCCCAATTCCCACCAACATTGGTACCATTTGAAAGCCTAGTTCTAAACTTCATTTCATTAAAGGAAAGGTTTTTACCCCAAAAATGTGTCTTTACAAGGATCCAGAGTCACTTCTTCAAAAAATAGGTAGTTACGCTATAGCCATTTTTTATTACTATAAAACTGTTAAGTTGGGATTAATCGCTATCCATCTGTTAAAGAGGACACGTGAGATCTTTATTTGGTTTTATAACCATAAAAATTGGTCTAATTGATCCCAGAGGTGAGCCCAAAGTGAGGTCTATTTTCAAGTCACATTTATGGTATAAGTTAATAATTTATTTAGAAATGAAATGTATTTTTCTTTAAGGATATTTATTGGGCTTTCAAATAACACCAATATTGTTGGGGTACCATGATTGTGTCAGAAGAAAATCTTTAAAGTTCGCGTCGCGGAAGGTGCGGTTTATTTGATGTTGAGTGTAGTTGCCAATAGGTACCTCTTAATTTCAAAAAATATTTTTAACTAAAGCCACTTTACTATAGACCCTGACAAGTGTGAATTGATCAGGTGTCCGAAACGTTTTCGAAATGTCAAAATTGGGCAGTTTGAGGTCGCTGACCTCGCTCTAAATAAACCAATCAGATGTCACTGACATTTGGAGTGAAAGCGAATTTTCGAAACGACCGTAATTTGACTTGATTAGTAGTCGGCTCGCAAATTACATTGTATGTCACGCGATGGTCACACCACTTCTCACGCGAATTTGAATGGTCAAAAACAGGCCTAACATTTTAGCATAATTTAACAATGTTAAATAATTTAAGGCAATAAATATCTGGGCTATCTACCAGGATCATCGGACTTACTGGTAATCTGAAAGCCGGTGAATACTCGTAGCTACGCCTAAACGACTGAATAGTTAGTTAGTCTTTGTTTTTTTTAACGTGTTTCTGAAGAAGCATGGCTAGGTAGAGTACTAAGGAAAATAATTACGTAGTCATGCTGAAAATTGGCTCTATCATTGCTTTCTATTGGGAGTAATGCATCTTCTACATTCAATGGCCATCAGATGCTATCAAACTGATGGCGATTCCAGAAACCGCACAAAATTTCTTTTAGATTCTGGCCACGGTCGCGAATGACCTCAAAGGAAAGTACACGTTTTTGTCTTACTTTCGCGTGATTATTATCCGTATATTTTAGAAATTAAAATAAACTTTTGCACGGCGACAGACGTAAACAAACGAGGGTTTAGCTTAATCTCCAACTAATGATCTTAATGCAGGTGTCAGGGCTGACTTCTTTACGATGCTCATAGACATAGACTCATAGCTGGCAGCGGTGCAACAACAGTGAGGTTGGCAGTAGTTAGAGCTCTGTAATGAGTGGTTAAGGTTAAAGAAACGGTTTATGTATTTTTTTGGTAAACTTTTTTGGTAAACTTTAGACTTAATATGAATGTAGTTGATTCGTCTTTGGATCATGCTCTATGAATCTGTTACAGGAAAATTTATATTGATTTGGCAACCATGGTAAAAAGCTTTGCTTGGTTTTTAAGTCATTGCAGCACAATTGTGTAAAATGTCCAAGGAAATGTTAATATGGCTCTTACCATGTTTGTGCAATGAGTATAGATGATAGAATTGTTTGATTTAGTTTTGGCAGAGATCACTGTATTTTTTATAATAATTCACAACAGATCAAGTACCATGACTGTAACTGTTACTGCCCGTGCGATAGACGCAGAAAAAAGACGCTTTTTTACTTACATAAGAGTCATTCATTGCATTTATTTGAAACATGCAATCATTGTATTAAAATATTCAGGTAAGTACATATATGCCTACCCTAGAAACAAACCTATTGTTTAAACCGCTTCATAATCCGTGGCACGACTCCAAAGCCTAAATCCCCCCAAAGGTCGGTCCGATTGCCCCCAAAATTATTATCACGCGTATTTTAAACTGATCCTAACACCATTTAACTGAAGATGGTCTTGAAATCATTAACCATAAACTTATTTAAGCCTTCATGCACATTTTGGCCTATTTCCATTTGGTATTTGCAATCTTTAGTGTTATCTATTGGTATTAGAATAGGGATCAATGTATGATGCTGTACCTCTACCACAAAACAATCTCGACTTCGAATAGTTTGCGTATTCGAATCGCCATCAAAAGATTTAGTATGAAAACATTAACAGTGCTCCGTGAACGTGACGTAATGTGAACTTTTTTTATGTGACAGGAGGCAAACGAGCCGACGGATCACCTGATGGTAAGTGATTATCGTCACCCATAGACACCCGTAGTCCCAGGGGCGTTACAGGGGCGTTAAAGTAAACTTAGTGTGAGAAATGGTAGCACGAAACTAATTTTGACAATCGAGATCGTCGAATTCGAAAGCTGAGTATCGAATTTTGTCGAAGACGCAAACGATTCCAATACGAAAATTCATGCTAGAGGTACTGGTTGTAAAATTTCATGCTTACAAAGTCTAGGATTAGTACTGGAGGTGGTGGTAAAGTCTGATCCAGTATTAAACGCGAGGTTACATTGTTGTATAACAGCTTCTGCAAACACGTAAGACGAAAGCGCCTGCTATGTCATTACTTAAAGCATAAATGAAATATAAAACAAGGTAATAAGGAGTTAATATCTTGCTCAATGAAGTCGAGCTAAATAAAGATATAGACTTTTACTTATAGCTTCTATACTTAGGTATAATGTTGTGGTTAACCCAGTCTTAGCACCTGCATAATATACAGCTTCTTGTACGTGATAACAGGGACACTTATGAATTTGTTTAAGACAGATTTAATATTAGTAAACTTTAAAAGCCGTGGATTAACCAGCACATCAGACTGTATACTACTTTGTAGCAAAATGGCACCTATTTCAATTGATTAAGACATGTTTAACTCGAGTAGGTTGTGGGAGTGTGAAACGGAACGTAAGGGAGTGAGTGAGTAAGAAAGATGTGATTTGGACAAGACAGAGCAGGAGACGGTTGAATTAACACGGAGCGAACACTTTCCTTTAAATCCCGAAAAAATACGAATAAAGCAGGGGAAATACTACTGCTTTTCAATTCCTACAGCTTACAGTTTTTCACACATTGGTTACAAATTCACTGTTCTATAAGTACACACTTCTCTAAAAAAACGTTATTAAATCGATAGCTCTTCTTCTTCTTATCGTGTCGACAACAAAGAGTGGCGTTGTCAGTAGCCTTCATTAAATCTTCCTGCGTGAAGTTGTTTGGGCACGCAGGGCACGACATTATGTGCTTCGATAGCTCTTTATTTCGTCACTTTATTTCGTAACATTTAAAGTCAGATACACTTAACCTAACTTCACGGTTAAATTATAACAAAGACCAGTTCAAGTTCATCGCAATTAACCGCAGCTGCTAACAATGCCCCAATAATCGTAAAGCAGGCAGATATATGTGCGATTGTTAATGCTACTATGTCTACCGCTTGTACTGTCAGCTGATAGTCTGGTTTGACAGCGAGGATTGACTGTTATTGTAAAGCTTGTAGACCAGTGACAGCGATGATATATTAAAGAAAGCGCAAAAATTGTGTAAGGTAGAGTCGATTAATATTATGTTTACGCAAAGACCGAATGGTTTATAGTGTTATTTATAGCACAAAATTAGGTAGGTACTATACTTATTTTCGTATTCATATGTTGATTGCAGTTGACAATGTCGGAACTAGATTGGAAACAATTTGCAATGCAGTTTTTGTTCTGCGGTACACCTGGGAATCATTATAATATAATGTAAGGCCAGAAGACGTAGCGTGGGCAGGCCTCCCACTAGGCGGACCGACGATCTGGTGAAGGTCGCGGGAAGAGCCTGGATGCGAGCAGCGCAATACCGGTCGTTATGGAAATCCTTGGGTGAGGCGTTTGTCCAGCAGTGGACGTCATTTGGCTGAAACGAACGAACGAGCGAATTATTATATCTGACATTTGCTATCTTTTTTTATCTTTTAGCATTAAGTATAGCCATGTCTTTACAAAAACAATCAAGCCGTTCCAACTTACTAGTTTGCTAGTTTCGATAACAGATGGAGTTGCACCGGAAAGGCGGGCTTATCCGCTCTGTTGAGCAAACTGTTTTAGTCAAATAGAAGGGTTATGTATAATTGTTTTTCATTTGAGTCCATAGCTACTTTTTTTCTTATCTATTTGTATCTCTCTTGTTGTTAGGTTACTTTGTTTGTAAAAATGTGTCTTATACTTCGTTGTTACCGTTGAGGAAAATGTGCTGAAGTTAATTATAATTATTTTTGCGTTGGTGCTGATTCTTAAATGAAAATATCATTGTTGTCTTAACATTAATTAAAATACGAGTACCTAACTGATGTGAAAATAGATTACAATAACCCTTAACTAGAGAGGTATTAATGAAGATTTACAATAAGTACCTAGTGTGAATAGTATGAACATCTGAGGGAGTATGTCTATTGGCATTGCGATATGATCATTTCACATGCTTTCATTGATAATTCCATTGAGAAAGTGAAAACCTTCATTGAATTGCAGCCATTACCCGCCATAAGCGGCCCTGAATGAGGGTATTAACAATGGCACGTTTATGAACATATTTGCTTTACTGAATAGAACAGACCCGTACTTATAAGCTGATCCAGAATTTAAAAAGTGCGGCCCAAAAACGTGAAAATTTCAGCATGTCGTGGCAACATAAAAATTAGGCGACACTATAGAATGTACCCCCATATTACTGTATTTTGTAATGTTTATTGGATTTAAATAAATAAACGAGTAAATGCCAAAGGTAAGCACTAAAATTTAATACTTATTATTTAGTTGTTTATGATGATCGACTGAAAATGCAAAATGTATAAACACCATAAAGTTATAGTTGTTACTCATTAAAACGTCTTGTCAATACAAAATTACAAAATTAATAGTAATTATCTGCATAATTTCTTATTAACTTGATTCTACGTTTAAGTTGTTCGTCTAATCACTAGTCGATATACGATTACCGTGTCCAGTTTGATTAACTTTCAAATAGGAAGCACTTCTTAACGGAGCATTGGTATTACTCGATTGTAGCAAGAATTGCGCGTAAAATTAGTATTATTATAGGCGACACGTTTACTTTAATGTTAGCGCTACACGATTGCCAATACGTTTGACAGACTGCTGCGCCTCGAAATCTTGTATAATCAGGGATAAATACATCATTATTCAAATTTAAATTATTTTTAGGATAGCACCTTTAAGGGCACTAACATAATATTTGTAACTGAAATAAGATGGCTTTTTTCAGAATATTTATTGAGGTCTCCAAAAATATAGCTCGCCCTACCAATTTAATGACTAGGTAGGTAGAGAGTCTGTGCACTCTTTTCGTTAAAATGCTCATTCATTTTACATTATTAACCTTTCTTCGTGATATTCTTTGAAATTACTTATACATTAATCAATACACAGATCATTGTTTAAATGTTATGTTATGACTTCCACAAAAAAACAATTTAAAACAAAGATAAAAACGGATTTATCAATAAGTAAGAACTAACCTCCGCAGACAAAACGAAATGATAGATTAAATTGAGGAATGGTGTGTTAGTAAGGGCCAGGAAGTTTGATTTAAGTACGAGATTATAGTTTTCACTAGCTTAGAAGCTGGTAGCTCTAGTACAGAGTCATGGGACGATCGTTATGGCTTTATACCCTTTGTGATTGGCTGAGAACAAGCATAATATTATATTCATGAAGCCAATTTATAGGTGTTTTAAAGAAAGTGACTTGTTGGGTTGACCTTTAAGTACGAGTAGTAGAAGACGATTGTATTGAAAGATCTGATTAGACGTATATTTAGAAAATAGATCACTACATAGCTGGGGTTAAGGCCATTTACTTACTTGTTTTTTTTCGTGATTTTTTTTGCCAAGCAAGATTTGTGTTATCAGAGAGTATTTCCCTCTTTTCAACCGACTTCAAAAAAGGAGGAGGTTCTCAATTCGACCCGTATGTTTTTTTCTATGTTTGTTACGCGATAACTCCGCCAATTATGAACCGATTTGAACAAATCTTTTTTCGGCGTATAGGTAATACCTCAAGGGTGGTCCCATTTAAATTTAATAATAGAAAAAACAACCCCCATGGGTGGAAAATTGGGGATGAACTTTTTTATACGCAATATCTCCGCCGATAATAAATCAATTTGAACGATTATTTTTTTGTTGAATAGGTATTATCAAAAGGGTGGTTTCATGCAAATTTGAAGAAAATATTTTACCCCCAAGGGTGGAAAATTGGGGATGAACTTTTTTATACGCAATATTTTTAATTTTTAGTATTTTTTTGTGTTCACGCATTTGAAGTCGGTTTTATTTTTTTAAAAAGTTATATTGTATGAAAAAGAGATTGAGAAATAAATATAGCAGTACGTGCGTGCTCTACCGAAATGTCGGCATGCAAAAATACTTACAAAGATATCTTATTTACCCACTTTAGTACTTTAGTTTTAGTATCGCTCGATGAAATATATTTCACGAATTTCAAAACAACTTTACATATTTCTTCCCGATTCCCGTTGACCCAACAGTGTAACAAAATAGCCAGACAATTCCGCTAAAATCTTGCCAAGGAAGAGCTCTATCGGAAACAGACTG
The DNA here is from genome assembly GCF_963855985.1 of Ostrinia nubilalis. NCBI lineage: Eukaryota > Metazoa > Arthropoda > Insecta > Lepidoptera > Crambidae > Ostrinia > Ostrinia nubilalis. Next base: position 14,248,893 of record NC_087103.1, read on the forward strand.
TAACCTAGATACTAGATAGAGTCAGACGTAAGCCCGTCGTTTTAGCCAGACTGACATATGTTTGGAATAATCCGCTTAGCCTACCGTTAGGCCGAAGGTGTAGCTACTAAATAACGTATGTAACTCTATCAAGAGGTTTATGGTATTTGCCCATGTGCATGATTATTGTGTTCTATGATTTTGCTAGGGTTTCCTACAATAGAAAGACAAACTCTTTTAAAAAAGATCTGCTTCAGGTCACAATAAATTTTCTCAGGAATTTCTTAAGCTTAGTTGCACCATCTTACTTTAACTTTGACAAACGTCAAAAATCTGTCAAACTCCATACAAAGAGCACCGGTTATCGTCATAGTTACGGTTAAAGTCAGGTGGTGCAACCCAGCCTTAGTAAATAGACGAGTAATTTGGTAACTCAAAGAATGGCTATGTTGCATAAATTCGGTATTTATTAAAAACAAAACTGACCTTTCATTCTATTAGGATAATTTGAAAAATGTACCAATAAAGATAAAGTTATGTTTACGCAAACCGTCCAAGACGTCGACATCTTTGCCAACTCCTTAGAATGTTTTGTAAAAAAATTAAGATTGTATTTGTCTACTAACCATAAATAGATATAAGTACTTACTAACATTAAATGTAATTTCAAATTGGCAATGTGAGCGCTTTGGATATAAATCTGTAAGCTCACTTGCATGTTAACACTAGAGTACACGCGTGGCCTACTATAGTAGACCAGGGTAACATTTTATGCTATAACTTTTTACAAACTTGCGCCAGAGAGCTGGCGTTCCAGGAAAGCCTCGTTTACTAAATTTGTCAATAAGCCAGTAAAGCTTGGGTCCTAGCGTCTGCGCACTTTTCTAAAATTGACCGTCAAAACTGCGGGTCTACTCAAAAGCCCGAAATCACTTGACAAAAAAATTATGGAAGACTTGCAAAAAATGGATTTACCCCATGTACCAGGCAGTAAAAAGTCTTGAATACTATGAAAGATAAAAAACAAATCATATTTTTTCAGTAAATTATTTTTTTGCTAACATGGATCTCAGAGTGCAATTTTGGTTCAAAAAATTTACAACTTTTAAATCCGTTTATAATGTTTGATTCCAAATAGTTTTATAAAGAAACTTTGATTATAAAATAACTTTAATAAACACTTTCAATGATTTACATAGTAATTTGATTCATCAATTGCTTACAAACTGATTTACAGTGATTTTAAATTGGCTTACCAGAGTAGGCCGCGCGTGTATTGGTGTAAAAAAAGGGGCGCGTGTACTGTAGTGTTAATTAAATAAATAAATAAATAAAGAATGAATTTGTTAGTAAAAAGACTAGCAGGTCAATAGTGTAGTTTACCATCAGTACAGTCACCATCAGCGTTGCCAGTTTTTTTTTTCGCCAAGTCGGGACTTTGGTACTTTTTGAGTGAAAATAGCGGGATTCTTCCGTCAGAAGCGGGACATAGTAAAAAAAACGTACACAGGGTGTTAGGTAAATGGGTATATGAGCCGACACTAGTCCATGTTAACATAGGCATATAAATGGTATGGTGAAGTCAGAAATTTGATATCATGATTTTAATTTTTTTAATTTTCATACAAAATAAATTTCATAAAATCCGATTTGTATGAAAATTAAAATAATTAAAATGAAGATATCAATTTTCTGACTTCACCATACCATTTATATGACCATGTTAACATGGCCTGGTGTCGGCTCATATACCCATTTACCTAACACCCTGTATAATCAAAGGTTTTCAAATATTTATCTTTTTATTTGACTTAAAATTACGTTTACGTGACAATAGATAGCAAAAGTAGCCATAGAAAATGTCTTTTAACAAAAAAATAATGTTTTAAATCAGATTTACTCTATCGTTAAATTCGTCTTTAGAATAAAAAAAAGAAAAAAAATTAAAAAGTTTTATTCTTTAGAATAATATGGCGTTTCAAACAATAGTCTGGTGAAGTTAGTGTCTCTCTCCGAAAAGCGGGACCGAGCCTGTCCCGCGCGGGACATTTAAATTTGATTAAAAAATCGGGACGTCTGGCAACGCTGGTCACCATACACTTATTTTCAAATACACACCATACTACAACTTTATTCAGAGCTTTCTAAAGCGAAGCAACACTTCTTATATGCCAAAGCTTCATATCTATCAACTCTATCAATCCAATCAGACGAATGTCCAAGAAACTAGACCCATACCTAGATTTTCGAGGTAACAGCCAGAACTACAGCATAAAGAGCAAACACGTCAATCCGTTTGCCAAACAAACGGTCCGTAATGACAATTGACATATCGAGTCGGCACCTTTGCCTTCCGATGATATCTCCCGCAATATAGTTCCAAGTATTGTCATTCCTTGAATATTGCTTGTTGAATATAGTGTTACCAACCGGCTTTCGTGGAAATCATTGGGGGAGGTGTTCAGCAGTGGACGTCCCATGGCTGAAATGATGATGATGAATATAGTGTTGCAAGAATAAGTTTTAATGTAAAGTAGGCATGGGAAGTAAAGGGAAAGTGGTAGTAAAGTAAACTAATCACTGCAATATGAAATTTACACGTTTCGCATCTAAATATATTTTACAGTGAAATCTCATAGTTGCTCAAAAGTGATATTGTCTAAATATGTTTTTTGCAGTCAAAAGTGGTTTTGACAGATTATATTACAGCTGATAGAGCTATCAATAGCTTTAATTTAATGAAAAAAAAAAGTTTTCTTGTTCTAATAGATCCGTATTTATTATAATTTTCGCCATTTGAGCGGAATAAACCACGTTGCTATAAAATATTCTATCGGTATTTAAGGTAATACCTATTACAACAAGTTCTGATTATTCAATCGGCGTCTAAATACTTACTAATTCCGAGTCATAAATCATACGAATAGCTAAATATTAGTCATTTCAGCTGGACCAGTTATCTATAATCCGATTTTGGTAATTGAACTGATTACGCCAGTTCTGTAGACGTGTTCAAACTGCAATCTTGAAATACCAAGGAAAATCTGAACAAATGTTGAATATTTAGGTTTAAAACGGAGATAATTTTAAATGGGCTGAGTGACATTTCGTGATGTTAGGATAAGGGGATATTAGTTGCCATAAATTCATAGTCAATCTTGATTTTGAGGCAACCTTGAAAAATCCGTACTTAAGTCATAACATTATTCAAGAATTGAGTGTTTAACTTTTGAACAGCTTAATTTTTCAATTTTCTTTCAAATGACCAAACTGTCATTGAATCTTGTTCCTTTTGTCTGTAGTTAGATATTTAGCGATTTTTGTAGTTATTTCACTCTGTAGTATTTTGAAACTAAGAATTTACTTTTTCTAAAGCACTTGCCAAATGTTGGTCTCGAAGCGCTGGTAGGGTAAAAAGATTATGAGACATGTAGAGGCTCCTTAAGAGCAAAATGACGATTTGTAAGAACTATTTATTAGTCTAAACAAATAAAGAAATTTTGACTTTGACTTTGACTTCTAGCGAAGCTAAGGTAAAATCAAGTACCTAGTAACCGTAAGACATGTGATATGATTCAATAATATCTACTACTGACAGCTTACCTAGCCTTTTGGTTCATGGGTTTTAGGTCAAATTCATTTCCAACTGAAAGAACAATTTTCGCGAAAAATTTAACAAAGTATGGCGTGATATAGCCTACATAGCTATTAAAAGCCTAGCAGTCCACTCGTAGCGCAACCACAAACGCATAATCGAGATTAATCGTCTCGATTAATATCTGTATCCGAGCGAGCGATTTATTCATACGCCCGAAGACAGATCCGATTATTAACTCGATACGCCTAGGGTGTCACCATATAGATTAACCAGTTAGTTTAATACATTTAAATTGAATTTTATAATTTTGTTGATACATCTCGAGATGATCACAATTTTTAATTCAATTGAAATTCTGTGCTTGGTAAGTGGAAAGATGGGTTACGACTTTTACGCCCGTATTCATAAACTTTACTATGAGTCTCAAAGTGCACGTGGACGCACAGGGTGACACACGAACCAATCATAGAGCTCTATTCAACGCTGTGCGTTAGATTTGATACTTCACTAAGCAAGCATCGTTTGTGAATACGGGCAATAATGTTTTTAGTCTGAGAGTCTTCCACCTGGACATGAGCTCCCCTGGCTTACCTGGAAGTCTTTAAATAGACTTATCACGCAGGTTGGCCGTAGTAAGGACAATCTGGTTAGGTGGGGATTCTTGGATGGCTTAAACATGGAGTGCAGGTGCGGTTTTGTTCCCCAGTCGATGAAGCACCTGATGTCGTGCCCTAAGTGCCCAAGCACCTGCACTCAGGAGGATTTGATGAGTGCTGTTGACAACGGAGTTTTGGGCTGACACTGGGTAGGTTTGTTGTCGACACGAAGAGAAGAATGTATTTAGTAGAGTTTTATCTCATTTCTGTGTGTTACAAAGTCTAGTTACACACAGTCACATAGTCTGTTCACAAATCGCTTATGTACAAATTCTAGACCTCTCGAGAGGATACTATACGACTCATCATCATCATATCATACCATTCAGTCGCAGTTAGATGTAATTTGTGTGATACAATCTTAACTTAACAGGCACGCAGTTAACTTTATCAAATTAAATATTCTGCATTAACGAATAAGTAAAATTACAAAGTCATCTTTGAAATGTAAACCCTACAAAGCTCTATGAATCAATTTTTATGACTGCAAAACTGTCCTTTTATACTTGCAAATTAGCACATACTCACAGAAGAACATAAATAATAGATGTGCATTTCCTCGAGAACAAACATCAAACAAGTGTAGGTGATCAATTAAATCATCTAAATAACAATGTAATTTACAACGCTAATGCTAATTGAGGTATACACAGTAGGTTTAAATTGGTATTGCAAAATGAAAAAGGAACCACGCGACAGCAAAAAAACCATAAATTCATAGCAATTACAGCACAAAATAATACGAGTAAGTAATCTTTACTTTACTAACTACTTGCTATGCCATTTCATGAGTACCGCGCATCGAATCTATGAAATGTACCAAGTACTTGGATTTATGACTCTGTTTTCTGATTGAGAGTTAAACCCAGTCAAGTTTAGTGCGCACCTGATTGCCGTGACGTCACATCGATGCCCTGGTACGGACGGGGTAAATGCGGGGAGGTGTGCGGGTGAGCGCAAGTGAGAGTCGCATTCCAGGTAGGTCCGCAGTTAACTTTCCCGGTTAGTAATACACGTAGGTACTTACATATTTGGTTCTTCATTAAAAACAATCCAAAAAAAAATCAAATCACTTGCGAATCTGCTGATATTCACCTTCACTGTGACTTATGCGGCAACAAAAGGTTTAAGTACCACTCAAGCAATTATTGGCAAAACCGCACACAAAACTAAAGCCATAGAGTGCAAAATGCTGGCCATTATTCTACATGAAAAAGAACAAACAGGACCTGTTACGTAACACTAGGCCGGGGCAAAAGGAACAGTACAATGAGATGATCAAAGGAAGGCCCCTTTAGAAGACGACACGGGGACGATGCGATCGGTTAAACATTGCGTTCAGAAGCAACAAGAAAGTGTTAATAGACTAATAAGCACTTACAAATTCAATTCAGATTGTAATGGGTGTAAGAAAAAAAAGATGGGCTGATTCATAGAGTTGAGGCTATAAATTTTGCTTGTAAGGGAATGTGACGATTCTTGTTTGACTGTATTTTGCAGTTAAACTGTTGATTATAAGAATGATAAAAGTGGAGAGAGAGGCAAATCTAAGTAGGTAATTTTTGTATTCGAACAATGTTGTTGATTTGATCTAATTAAAAGCTATATTAAAATGTAGGAATGCCAAGGAATACACAGTTTACTCAAGAAATATACAATTAAAATTACAATGTTTTTGACACCATAAAATTACGTGTGTAGATTGCCACAGATGATGAATGGCGATGTATGTGACTGAAAATTCACTCTTTTAGCATTTCTATATCAAATATATTACGTAGATTTCATGACGTGAGCGACTAAAAATATCAACCCTTAAAAACTAATAACTATGTATCAAGTTTTTTATATTCTGATGAGACAACTATTTATATCTTCAAGACAAGACTCTGATGCTCTTAACATGGAATATAAATTAATTATATCCTAATGTTTCTTGAGAGTGTCTACAAGATATTGTGTGATGTGTTGCCAAGATTGCAATTATCTTAAATTATTATTTAAGATAAATCCTAAAATAATGTAATATTTAAAGTGGAATATTTTAAACATTTCAAAACAACACCCTCTATCAATAGTTTTAGATTAATTTCACGCGTCATTTCAACGGTAGAATAATTTTTACTAAGTGTTAAGAGTGGGTTCAATAGTCCAGTGGCCGGGTTCAAACTAGCATACTTCAGATTCGAGTCAGCTAGTCCGACACTTTAACCATTAGTCGTTTCATATAGTATGTGGAAATAATGTTGTCTAGAATAAAAGCAGTAACGTTTTCCTTTCACACACCGACTGCATAGAAAATCAAATGTCTTCTGCTTCCTTCAGCTCTGCAATCGTTTCGTCATCTACTGCAATATCGATAACCATTGCAGCCAAAACAATACCAACCACCAAAATAAGACCCGATTATATTGACAAGACAACTAAACCGTCTTGTACAAATCGCTTCAGCCGACCGTCGCACGCGCATCTAAGAATAAACGAGACGTCCAAAACGATCGACAAGACTTGTGCTTGTCCGTTTAGTTTACGGCTATGCAATTATTTACGTCACTGGATTTGTCAATAGTAACAGTTATCAGGATAATGGCTGATTTGGAGGGATGATCAGGTGTTGCATAATGATTTCCCTAACTCTCTCTTTGCTTTTCTATCAAAAACAAAAATTTAAAATCACAAAATACTCGTAATTCGAGAGTTTGTGCTATGGACTCGAATGTCAATTAACTTAAGAATAACAATAATAATGGTTCTTTCTGTGTGTGTGTGTTAAGTTTACAAATAATTTTAAATAAACAGTAAATTACAGAAAGTTGAATTGTATGTCCATTTTCACATTAAAGACAATTTAATTAATTTTGTTATCAATTACTACAGATTTCATGATTGATAATAATATGTTCTGCTATAGTTTTCACGCAATTTCTATTTCTATTTCACTTATCTCGACTATGACACAATGTCTCCTCTGCTATTAACGCTCAGGCAACATGATCAATAAAATTATATCATTTCTACGTGCCAACACATAAATTATTAGACAATTATCTAGTGCCGACAACCTGCATTGTCATCTACGAATTGACGTCAGAATTAGCCCACGTCCTATCTTCGGCGCCACATACATCAACCACCCGAATATAAGTTTGTAATGGTTAATTGTATTGCTCTCGCGCAGTGACAGCCGGAATATATGATCATCCGTAATTAATTAAGTTAATTGCATCGTTTTCTGCTTCATCGGATGCTAGTTTGTCGTTATTTATTGCATGTGGTGAAATGGTATCTATCTAGTTGTGGAGCCCCTGCTGATACTGATTTGAAACAAAATCATTGAGGAAGTGTCTTTAAAGCCCTTTTATTTTCCGAGAGCGACAATTTCAAAACCGAAGAGAAATTTCGTCGGGATTTAAAATTTCTATCAGATATGCTTCAGTCACAAGAAAGTAGAATTTCTAGTGATTTTGGAAATCGGATTATATTACATTACATTTAATACAAAAGCAACGGATACTATCATGAAATTGTTAGATCGAAAGCTGCTTAATAGAACTTTGTTTACCCGACACTAAACAAGCAGGAGAATGCAAATTGGACCGTAACTCATGTAACATCGTAACTGAATACTGCACATAAATTACTGATAGAGGCGAAAATCAAACGTTAAGCTTAAACTTAAAGCCATCATGAAGTGAGTGTTAATGCGACTGGATAAATAATACCTATTCTGGTAATTTTCCTTTACATCCATGAAAATCAATAATAATAGAATAGCACTACAAGCCAAGTTTCCAGTTCAAGAAGGTTGCTTATTGTTTAACATAAAATATTCAAAGATTTAGATCCTGTCAATTATGTACTGCCTGTTAAATTATCGTACTAATTAAGATACCAAATAGCGCACGCGAATATGACTATGACTTTGAAACTGATTAGTGGGATGATCTACGATTATTATTATCTCTCTACTGCACCTCTCATTGGTGGTCAGACACTTAAAATGTAACAAAATAAATAACGTAATTTAACTGAATCTTGGCATACGTTTAGAAGGAACACGTGGAAAATAAATTCCCGCATCTTGAGTGAAATCGCTTGGACTTTGAATTTTCTAATATAATTCTATTAGGTCAGCTCATTCTTAACCAGTTGTGATCGTACGCATTTACAGCTATCCCATAAACTAGTCCTGATATTGACCAGGTCGACAAAAGACTTATAAATAAGGTAAGCCCTTCAAAATGGGTCGCAGCCGTCACGCTGTTATGAAAAGCATCTCATTGTGATAACCGAGTAGGCGGTCGTAAGTCAACTGTCATGCCGTTTCTGCATCATCAATTTGCTAATGCAAAGTATAACTTTTGCTGAATCAGCGATGAATTTTATTGGCACTGGAAATTGATGGGGATTTAAGAAATACTGTACATAGTACATGGTCCAAGCTTATCACAAAATTCTTTAGATTCACGAGCTTCATTGAGATTCAGATTTTATGGCACATCTAGATTTTAACGACATGCCTTGTCTATAAGCTCTTAGTCACTATTGATCTCACGGATCCTCTCGAGAATATACATATTAGTTTAACTGACCAGACAATAAATTGAGGAATTTTGATGTTAAACAATGTCTTGTGGCTTTGGGAACTAGGACTCAGAACGACGATGGTATGTTTGAAACATGAAACTAGAGGCGTATATTTGGCCCTGTTTGTTTTTAAATGAAGGTAAACAGATCCTAGGAATACTTCAATTTACAACTTACATTTACTCGTACATTAATTACAAAAAGTGTCTCTATTAATTTACTACATGTTTTAAGAATGTGATGAGCTTGGTAATTTTATACGCGGAAATACAAGTAAGTAATTACAGTACCAGAGAAACAAACACCGTAAATTTTCTAAAACATTAAAACAATGTCAAACGTTAGGTAATGGCCATAAATTAAAACACACATAAAACAAGAAGCATGAAAAGATTTAACAAGCTCTTAAATGAACAGATGTTGAATCTGAGGTAGATAGGGATGATAAAGAAAATGTTAATAATGTTGTTGATAAGAAAATTCGCGATCACGTTAATCATGCAGTATCATAACAATAGTGCGCCCACGTTGTCTCGTCTAAATATAAATTGAAACAGTAGCTTCACTTCTAGCTCATTATTGTGGGAAAATGTAACAGGTAATTCATCAACAGAATAACTTCCATAGGTACGTCAAACTTGAAATACTTTTGAAATTGCAATTACATATTTCAGTGCAGTTGCATTTAGTGAAGAAGTAAGTTTACACATATTATATTGTAGCTAGGTAAACTTAACATCTACATAACCCGGGAACAACGTGAGTTATCGAGCGAATCATGTATTCAGCACTCCATTTCGATTCGGCCGATTTGGTAAGCATTACAAGATGTGAGTTGATCGTAAACGCGTGTTACATGCGCGGGCCTTCTCCGTTTCCTTATTTATGGTCTTGTCCTGTCTATTAAGTGTTAAACGTTTGCCGGATCATAAAGTCTTAATGGGCGCTTGTTTGCGCTCGCCAACTGCCTGTCACGTCTCGCCTGTGCTATCTTTAGTGGCGCTTTGACAAAATTCTGCGAGCTTCCACATCTGATGTCAATGTAGCGTCTAAATCGAGTTCTACTTCGATATTTCTGTAATGATTTGTGCCAACTACGATGGCACTGAAAATGAAGTGTCTATTTTATTGGATTGCATCGCTAAAATTGGATCGTGTTAGTTTAGAACATCGGGAGGGAAAATACTCGTAACAAAAATACTGAGAGCTTACAGATTTCCTGTTGTTTCAATGAGATACTCGTATTTTATTGATGAAGTTCTTATTTCCATTCTTAGTTTTATTTGAGTGGTATAAATACAACTTTGTATTATTTAAAAAGGTGGAGTATAATGACGATAAGCTAACCATCTAGTTCCTTATTGCACAAAAATAAAATAATGTAGATACGAGTACAAACTCATAAACAATGACGTCGGCCAGTCGATGGGAGTTAATGGCCTCTAGCATAATGTTTGCATTGCCGTTGATTCGTTAGTATCAGACAGAATACTTTTTATTAATGCAGCAATGGTATTTTTTGTTGATAAATAACTATTAACGTAAATGCGCCTATTACCGCCAGTTTAAGCTGACTTCGGATAAACGTTAGAAAATTAGATATAAGACGTGGTGATAGAAAAGACATTTTAATTTATTTATAACAATGATGAAGTAATCTTTGAATTCAAGTAGTAACAATGAGTATTCAATCACACAATAATTAATAAATAGCAATTTAATCTGAAAAAGCAGTTGTTTCTATTACCGACCTATAGACGAGGTGTGTTTCTATTAACGTTTTTTCTGTTTCTATTACCGACCGCTCAGAATATTGCTCTTCAATTGGGTATATTCCAAGAGGCACGGGTTCGATTCCTACTATACCCAATTGATTTTTTCAAGTGAAATTTGTTTTGCTTTTAGTTTTAGTTATTTGTTTTTTTTTTTCAAGTTATTATTTTTTTATTATTAAAAGAGAAAAGGCACGCTTCTCGAAAATAAATAAATAATCAAGCAAAAATAGTAGAATAATAAATTCCTCTATTACACTTGATTACGCGGAACCCGGTATTCTAGTGGGTAGTGGGGGTCACTATTTAAACTATATTTGAGTTTTAATCAAAATTTATTTTCATTTAATATTTTATTGTTATTTTTAATTTGACTATAATTTTAAATTAGTTTTTCAAATCAAATCAAATCAAATCAAATCAAATCAAATAAGTTTATTTGCAGAACAAAATGTCATGATAATACAGGTATACAGTATCTGAGTCAGTTCCAATTATGTTCTACCGGGGATTGTACCGGTGTGCAAATGTAATACAATAATAATTGACTGATTAAATTAATTAAGAATATAAAAATTACTACAATTATGATCACAATGTCAAATTTTAATACCTACTCAAATAATAAATGTCAAATAATCGCTAATTATCATTAAAATACTCATCAATACTGTAATAACATTTGTCAAGAAGCCATTTATTTATGTTATTTTTAAAAACCCTAAGAGGCAAATCTTTAAAATTATTAGGCAGTTTATTGAATATTTTGATCGCCATTAAAGGAGCGTTGCTTGCATAAAAATGTGAGTTGCATTTCGGGTAAAATAATCTATTTTTATGTCTTGTGTGCCTCTCTAGAGATTCAGCATGAGTATTAAAATAGCTGGGATATCGTTTTACAAAAGTACAAATTTCTCGGACATACATACACGGTAAAGGTAATACACGTATTCTTTGAAACAAGGGCTTACAACTCTCCAGGAACCATGCACCACATACCGCACGTATACACTTTTTTTGCATCTTAAAAGCTCTGATCATGTCAACTGAGTTACCCCATAAAGGCAGACCATACAACAGCACAGATGACACATAGCCATGATAAGCGGCGAGAGCTGCTTTTTGCGAGATTGTTTTCCTAAGTCTTTTTAGGGCAAATACAAATCGATTTAATTTTGTACAAATATGTTCGATATGGGATTTCCAGTTTAGGTGTTGGTCAATTTTAATCCCTAAAAACAAATTAGATTCTACAGTTTTTATTTCTGAGTTTTGATACTTGATATTCATGTTACTAGATTTCATTTTATAATTTTTAAATTGTATCAATTGTGTCTTGTCAATATTTAGTTTAAGTTTATTTGCATTAAGCCATGTCATGATAGTATTAATAGAATTATTTATTTCGGATTCATATGTTTCTTTGTTAGTACATTTAAATATAAAAGTGGTGTCATCTGCAAACAATATGCACGTGTGATTAGTTATTTTGGGTAAGTCATTAACATATAATAGGAAGATTAAGGGCCCCAAAATACTTCCCTGAGGGATTCCGCGGTAGTTAAGTCTGAATTTTGATCGATGTAATTCCTTGGTGAGTACGTTTACTTGCCGTGTACTTGTCAGACGGGTTACTTCAGTACATTGTTTACGTCCTGTTAAGTAAGTTTTTATCCACGTATAAGCAGTGCCTCTTATCCCGTATTTTTCAATTTTCCCTAATAAAATTTCATGATCAAGAAGATCAAATGCCTTCGTCATATCCAGCATAAGAGCAACCACTGGTCTTTTTTTGTCAATACTTTCTGTTATTTCTCTAATAAGATTAAAGCAAGCCAGAGTTGTTGATCTGTTTTTCCGAAAACCGAATTGGTTTTCGGTTAAGATCCCATATTTTTGTATGAATTTATTGAGTCTAGTATACATAGCTCTTTCGAATATTTTTGATACCACAGGAATTAAAGTAACAGGTCTGTAATTGTTAAGTTCCTGTTCATCCCCCTTTTTATAAATTGGTTTAACTACTGAAATTTTTAGTTGTTCAGGAAATATTCCTTCAACAAATGAGAGATTAATTAGAAAACTCAGTGGAGCAGATATACTATGAGCACATGATTTTAATATTTTTGTATTCAGTTCATCATACCCAATTGAAGTAGTGTTTTTTAATCCCTTAATTATTTTTACAATTTCCTCTGGTTCTGTGGGTTGCAGAAATATGGTAGCTGGATTAGTATCTATACCTGTATGCAAAGTATTGTTAGTCAATTGTTTTGGATAGTCAATGTCAGTTAGGTCAATAAAGAAATCATTAAATAATTCACTTATAATGTCAGGGTTAGTAATTGTTTTGTTATTTAATTTAATTGCGTCAATGTTCTTTATTTGATTAATTTTATTTATAGTTGAATTTACTGTGTTCCATGTTGCTTTACAAATATTATCACTATTTAAAATGTACTGCATATTGCTTTTTTGTTGGGATTTATACAGTGTGAGTCACGTTAAAGTGTACATATGAAAATAGATGAAACTAGACCTATTTTTATCGACAAAAAAGAGGTCAAAAAATTTTTGAGTTTTTTTTTTAATTTTTTATAGAATTTTTTTTCTTCCAATTACTTATTGTAAAGAAAACGTAATAACTTTTAAACCTAGCGGTATATCCTGATAAAATAAAAACAGTAATAATGCTAAATAACAGGCGATGCTAAAAAAATACATAAAATACACAAAAAATGCCAACAAATAATAAAAAATGATACTTATTGAAAAAAATCTGCTTTTAAATTCGTGTTTTTTTGGTTATTTGATCAATTTCTCCAAAAAGTGCCCCTATAACAGGTAGTTTTTATTACTTTGTATTATTCTCTATCGTATTACCTTTGTAAAACCAAAAATAGCATGTCTCTATCCCTATCACAACATTTGCTATGATCATTTGAACAAAGGCCTGTCACAACATTATTCTCCGCTACACAGGTAGAGACAATTTTAATTTTAACTTAAATGCTTATTTTTCTTCGAAATCTTTTGTTTTTATTTGAAATCTAACTTGTCTTTATCAAAATTACAAATCTAGAGCCATTTTCAGTTTCGTTGTTAACGAAGCGTTGAATGGCGCGCCCGGAGAGGCTTAGTTCAAACGATCATTGCAAACGTTGTGATAGGGATAGAGACATGCGATTTTTGGTTTTACGAAGGTAATACGATAGAAAATAATACAAAGTAATAAAAACCACCGGTTATAGGGGCATTTTTTGCAGAAATTTATCAAATAACCAAAAAAACACGAATTTAAAAGCAGATCTTTTTCAAAAAGTATCATTTTTTATTATTTGTTGGCCTTTTTTGTGTATTTTATGTATTTTTTTAGTATCGCCTGTTATTTAGCATGATTACTGTTTTTATTTTATCAGGATATACCGCTTAGTTTAAAAGTTATAACGTTTTCTTTACAGTAAGTAATTGGAAGAAAAAAAATTCTATAAAAAATTTAAAAAAAATCTTAAAAATTTTTTGACCTCTTTTTTGTCGATAAAAATAGGTCTAGTTTCATCTATTTTCATATGTACACTTTAACGTGACTCACACTGTATATACACTTTTTTAAGAGGTAACAATAATTTTTATATTTTTTTTTATGTAAGATTTTATTAGTTTTTGAATATTTGTATGTCAGGTAAAGTTTCCTTTTTGTAATACTTGACTGTTTTATTCCTTTTGTTTTCCACCTATTTTTATTGGATAGATTATTTATTTTAAGTTTAATTATCGGAAAACATAATTCATGAAACAGAATAATCAATTTATAAAATGAGTCATAAGCCGCATTTATATTGGTCTGTTCGTAAACCTCAGAAAAAGATAGGCAAGAAATACATTGAACAAATTTTCCCATGTTTTCCCTACTGTAATCTCTGCGAGATTCACACCAATTTGTAACTTTAGCTTTTTTACAAGAGGGAAATGATATAATTTGGCCAGTTTCATGGTCCGATAGACCTAGTTTTATAACTTCTGAATTTACCCTGCTTATGTTGCTGGCCACCTGGTCTATACAGGATTTATTCCTAGTAGGAGTTTTTATGTGAATGGAAATATCGTGATTCTCCAATATTTCCAATAGTTCACAACTATGTTTACTATGTTTTAGAATATCGATATTCCAGTCTCCACAAATAATTATTTTTTTACAAGTTTTCTGATTTGTGAAGCTGTTTAGAAGTTGATTTAGTTTAACAAAAAATATATCGATATTACTATTTGGTGTTCTATAAACGCAGATAATTACTAAGTTTTGCTGTGTTATTTCTATACCACAGCATTCGAAGTGGTGGGAACAAGCAAGTTGGTTAGCAATACCGACGGTTTTGTATTCCAGCCCTTCCTTGCCGAGGATACAAACGCCTCCTCGTCTTTGATTGGGGCGACAAAATGAGGCAGCCAGACAGTAACCCTGTAGTACTAAATTAGCCTCGCAATTTCGCTGTATAAATGTTTCACATAAACATAAGATGTCTATAGTTTTATTTGATTGCGATAATTCTGAGAGTGTCAAGTCTATAATGTCAATTTTGTTCAGAACACCTGCTATATTTTGATGGAGAAGGCGAAAATAGTTGTTCCTATTGTTGGATTTAACGAAAAAGCTGACACTTATTTCTCTGGCTACTTACTTCTTTTGGAATTATATTAAAATAATAAGGAATTGTGCCTTTACGTGGTTCAAGTTTACCCTGATCAGGAAAATTTGTATTACATGGTTCTTTAGTTTTACTAACTTTTTTGAAGTAGAAAGGAATCGTGCCCGGCCTGTGGCTAGCATTGGCTCCCCGTGACCTGTAGCCTGGTTTTTTAGGTAATATAATATTTGGATACTTAGTCTTACATAGATAGTGCTTATTGTAATCGATGGTGTCAATAAATTTGTTAATTATGTTAATAGAATTTCCAATTAAATAGTCATTACTTAAGTCTATATAATGTACATTTTTGGGGAAACATTTCAATACAGTTTGAATTTGAGAATTGAGTCTTTCCACATTAAGATACCGATTGTCAATAACGCTGGTCACAATTACTTTTGCTTTATTATGCTTTTTGAGCAAAAATGATAATTCTACAGTCAGTTTTGTTGGGTTTGTGTCATTTGATCCAAGGCATAGAACAAGCCAGTCATCCTCTCCTAGGTCCTCCGACATTATATTAGAGCAATTGATAGTATGCTCAATTTTTGCATTAGGATATACTCTTCCGGTGATCTCATACTTTTTGGGATTAATATAGTTAGATCTCGTTTGTGATAGCGATGGGGCCATATTTCGTGCCATTTGGTCGCCAATGATGATTATTCTAGGATTTCGCTTTTTGGCTGATCTTGCTAACTCTGGTTTCATACAAATATTTTTCACGTCACCGCGTTTAATATTCCTTGTTGTCGAGGCAGTATTCGCATCCTTGTCATTTTTGCTTTGAGAGCTCTCCTTCAGGGAGGATGCCAGTGAAGATTGTAGTCTGTGCGCACTTTTAAGCTTACGAGTACTCGCAGTTTTCAACGGCGTAGACTTTCGTGGACTCGGTTCGGAGAGTAATTGTTTGTAAATGTTGCTTTTTTTCTGTTGGTTATCCATTTGCTTTTGGAGATCAATTATTTGTAGGTTCAGTCTCTCAATCTCTGCGTGAGCACTAGCTAGTTGCGTCTTAAGGAGGTTGACCTCGTCTGTAAGCTCTGTATTGTTATCGACAGACGATAAGTTTGGCAAACTTTTGGGCGTATCTTCCAGTAGAGTTGATGAGTCACCACTCATGCAGTCCTCGGTTGAATTATGTAGAAGTTCATCTGAGGAGATGTGGAGTCTGCTTTTTGGCTTGCGCTGAGTTATATGGTCAATTTCATTGATATTTTGGTTGTTGCCAATACTACTGCTATTTTCTGATATTTCTAATGTTGTTTGTTTAGAAACTGTTGCGTGTTTATTTTTCCCAGCATTTTTTTGTATGCATTTGTCACATCGCCACTTTTTTTTCCTTTCGGAGTCCATTAAATTAAATCTAGCGAGTGAAACATTAGCACATCCTAAGTCGAGCCTCAGTTTGCATGTTGAACAGTTTAGGTACTCTCGTCTTGGAATATCTGATTTACACACATCACATTTTATTTTAAGTGCTATATTTTTCGAAGAAGACTTGTGACTTATTCCTTTTAATCGAGGTAAAGATTCCAATCCAATCCAATAAATAATAATTGTCAAAAATTTCGCCGATGGTGAGATCCGAACCCAGCGCCTCTGTGAGGTTTCAGTCCAGTGTTGTCTCCGCAGCGCCAAATAGACGTTATAGATATTGACGAATTTAGTGGTCGTATGAAGTCAAGTAAAAAAGCATGTCGATCGACTTAGTTTCCAATACAGATGACAGATGTCACCACTATCGCACTTAGCACTCAATATTGATGAATGAGATTCTGGTCGAGCATTCTTAGTAGGGGATCGTTAGATGGCGTTAAGATCGAGTTTATCCGATAATAGTGTTTATGTTTAGCGCAGTAAGATCCAGAGCCCCACTTGTGTTATCACTCATTTAAATAAAATAAACCGCCACAATAAGGTTAATTTTGGTAAATGTCTTTAAGAAATAGTTTATTCACTGTGTTGTTGTCTCACTTATTGTTTATCGTTTACAGATTGGGCGCAAACAGTCAAACTTCACTTTGCATTAGTCACTGGCCTTTTTCACTAACATTTAATCACAGCACTCCTGAAGCGTTTTTCTTAATATCGTCTTTAAAAATCCAGTGGATAACACTTGTGCACATTATTCTTCAACTAATTCACGCTTTTATCACAAATTAACTTGATTTTGCTAAGTTTTGCCATTATTAAACGAGTAAAAATCACGGAGCCGATGTTTACTTTTTGACCTATGTTTTTTGATTTTAATTGTGTGTAATTGTGTATTTTAATTTAAACTATGGACAATTGGAAACTGTCTGTATATTTATTTTAAATATTTTTTTTTATTATTCAAAAGATCTGAAAAAGTTACATAGTAGTTGTGATAATGCATGATTGGTTTGGTGTCATGTCTTAAATGTTAGTTATATACAAAATACAGGCTTATAAGTCTTCGTAGGTGGCGTTATAATTATGAGGCGGTAATATAATTAAGTATGAATTTTGCTTTATTCTATTAGCGACCGTAAAAAAAAAACAGTAACCAGCTAAAATATCTACTTTAAAGAAGACGTAATCAGTGAAGTATCATTTTTATTGGGTTTATTTTATATCAAATAGGTACTAATTAGAATTTAACAAGTTTTTATAAAATCTATTGTCATACATTATTAGAGATATTCCTTAATGTTCATTGCAGTTTTATGCCAAAACTATGACAATTAACGTATGGCGTTAATTGATTTAATTATGTGAAATATTCTTATGAATCGATCAAGACAACAAAATGGAGGTTAAATGCGTAATTAAAGATATAAATACTAAAACAAAAAACTTTATCAAAATTCTAACAACGCCATGGGTCGTTATTAGGAACAAAATTATGAAAAGTGTTTCTATTACCGCCCTTATTTAAAATTATATTTAAGCCACAAAAATACAGCGAGAGGGCTATATTGAGGGTTTATTAAGGAAACTAAAGTACGAATTAATATTGTTATGCAAAAACATGTTGGTATACTAATTTTGAATGTGTTAAAATCGCTAATTAATAACAAGGTGCACCTTAAGTAGCTGGGAGCGCGTCAGTATGAAAAGTGCGTCCGTTGCGGGCGCGTCCCATTTAATGTCAAATAACTCCGTTTACTGGTTATTTACGAATACAAACTTTTTAGACAATAAGACACAAATACATTGTACCTAAAATATTACCTAGATATATTGTACCTAAAGTTTGTATCTAATGGAGCGACATTGTCATCTTGACAAAGCTCCTTAAATAAAGAGAAAAAAAAAAAAAAAAAAAAAAATAGTTTTGATAGTCAATAAACATATCTAGATATTTTTTAGGTAACGTGTTTTCTGGAACCTGTTATTATGTCTTTTATGAAAGAAAGAAAAATAGGGCGGTAATAGGATACAAATTTTGGGGGGTCGTTAATAGGCGCACTTACGTTACCATAATAAGTATTATAATATAACTGCTTTATTGAATCAGATTTGTGTAAACATCGTACGTAAGCTAGATATTTACCCTCGGCAACGTAAAGCCGTATTTCTGGACCAAACCGCAATAGTAAATATGGCTATTGCATACCTACAGCACTTTATCAAGCTTCTGTCACAATCGCACCCATACAAACTGTCCTCACAAATCCTGGCCGCACGCGCAGTTCACAGCTGACACTTCATCAATTGACAATCTTTACAATACTCCAGACAATTTACGGGCCAAAATACCAATAAAGTGTTATGAGTCATAAAGGCAGACCGCTACTAGGTCGGCGTGCCGCAAGGCTCTAACCTTAGCCCACGCACCTATCTCCTATGCGTGCTGCGCGGGAGGCAAACAAAAGCCGGTGTGTGGTCTAACTAAGGATGAAACTATCTGAGGTTTTGATAGCTCCACTTGATAATTTCTCCGTATCGAGTGAAAAGCATCGAACACTTCTCGTAGGTCATTAAACTAAAGGCAACAGACAACGGCAGTACGTACTTAACTATACATAACTTATGTTACTGATTTGACAGTATACCACGTGAAACCAGGCGAAAATATTGACTAAAGATGGGTAAACATTCTACTCATTTTGTCGTAGAATATAGACGCGATATCGGTAGGTTTTAGTATATTTATCGATACCAGAAGCATCGAAACGTACTCGTGTTCATCCCCAAGTCTAACTTAGTGGTAATTATTTGGATTAAGTTGTTAAGTTGTGCACTAGGAAGTACCGTGTTGTGAAGACAGCGGCGATTTATGAATGTTATGAACAATGTTATTTTACTGAGATTTTCCGTTATATTGTCCATTTGACTATCGGTAGGTAATTTGACCGCAATCTAGTGTGATGTATGTGTCAACGTGAAATTGTCAACTCTGTCAGTTTATAATATAACGTAATTGTAAACTAACAGTGGGTTAGGTTAGGTTAGACTGTAATTTAACTACGTCAGATTATAATCTGACGGAATTCACAATTTTACGGTGACATATTAATAAATTAAGAAATGCTGATTAGATTGTGGGATTAGTTGTTGTTGTAGCTAACATTAGTTTTTGTTGTTTTATCTAAGCACTTAAGTTATTAGGCATAGTTGTGTGCAGTTGTAATTGGTCCATAGATTTGTAAGTGATTTGTAGCTGTATTTTTGACTAAATAAGTAGTATTCTATGTAATGTAACTGTACCTATTAATAAATAAATAAATAAATAAATATGCACTAGTATGTTACTTTTTATCTTACGTATTACCTAACCCAGGAAAATTGCAAGTTTCAGACTGTATCTACTTACGGCAGGAAAGAAAATGAGAAAGGCACATAATTATTATGTGGAATGACGCCATAGCATGGCAAAAAAGCTATTTGTAATACCCAAAAATTTTATAATTTACAATCGTTTTCGAACCAATAAATAAAACCATTGCTACTTTAACAACACAAGCTGTATTTGATCCAACAGATTAATTCAAAGTACATAACTCATAATGTAATTCACAACACGAGCATTGGTTGAAATCGTAAAACGGCGATAAACATGGAATTGACATTGCGATCTATGTACATAGATTATGACAAAGCACTATAGTGATATCTATTTGGTTTAAATTATTGGCCAGATGTCAATGACACTGGCGCAAATGTATCGCTTTACCGATCAGCACAGTATGAAAACGTGGGCTTGATTGTAAAAAGGCCTTACGACGCAAATCTTGGTCGAATGCCACTGATAATAAATTTGTAGGTATCTAGACTGACATGACAAATATTATTGGGACTATTAGCCAGCCTGAAAAAGCTATAAGGTTTGATTGATGTTAACATAATTGACCTTGTTTGTAAGAAAGTGATAAGTATTAATAAAAAATCGTATGGAAACTCGAAAAATCTATTCTTTACGAAATTCAAGCGAGTATTTTAATAAACCTTTTAATTAATCTTAAGGTAGTCCAATCTATCTTGTAATAGATTTTGGTAATTTATCTGACGTTTATAGCCCGAGAGGCTCTGAATAAAATCCGATGTTTACTGTTTAATTTCTTTTTGCGATTATCTCTAACACTTGTATCAATTTGAATTAATAGATGTGGCAATAAAAGTTTCAACACCTGTTTTGGGAACGTCCGATAGCGCTTATTAGTTGATGGTTTCTGGTGATGGAGTTGGTAGAGGTTCAAAGGCATTGGACAAACCTACGATAGCATCTCTTATGACAAGCGTTAAAAGTACAATACGGTTAGAGATACCTAACTAATTAATATTTAGTTTATTGATTTAAATTAACACCTTACGGTTATTATTATGACGAATAAAATGATTTGTTGGCAATTGACATAGGTGATCCAAAAGAATTACACAATTTATAGAATGCAATAGCACAGAATAAAAAATAGTAGTACCTGCAATAGCTCAAATTGGCTCAAAGCTAGATAAAGAAGTGAGAAATAGTGATCTATTGCGCTTTTTGATCGGAGTTAAGTTGAACTTGTCACCTCTGATTTATTAATAACCTTTAACTTAGATGAAAATTTTTGAAAAAAGTCACTGAACTTTATTAAAATTTCTTAGCGAATAGAGTCGCTTCTCAAACTAAATTGAAATCAGTTGGAAGAACAGTCACCCGGCAAGCAGAAGGTCGTGAGATCGAGTCCCGCCTTAGGCAGTTCGATTTTTTCAAGTTGTTTAATTTACTATGATAATAATATGTCAAGTTGTATCAAAATACGAGTAGTAGTAATGTAAGCTGCTAAAAGTATAAGTGAAATACTACACCAATAGATGAATAGATCGTGACCTTATCCAAGAGTGAAATGGATAGGACTAGTTGTTGAAAATCGTTTCAGATATAAATCTTCGTCGCCGACTTGCTTCGAGAGAAAGTTATATAATATTACTTGTCCCTCACACGATTATAGGTCGCATTATGTTTATTACGGTATTAGAAAATGGTTTGACTCGGAGTATCGTTATTTGATAGTGTGAAGTTCTAACTTTATAAGTCCTTAAATTTGATGTACGACCTTGTAAGTTAACTTAAAAATTTGGGGTAACTCTATATGCTCTTGGAAGTTCTTGAAGTATAATATTATAAGTCAAAATAAAAATGATGTACCTATTTGTGGTTGCAAAAGATAGATGTTAAAGAAATAAAAGTAAAAGACTGATTTAGATCCTCAGTTTAAAAAAACGTTCGAATGCTTCTGTCTGTTTGCTTTTGACGTTTTCACGCCTAAACCAATTTTGGTGAAGAACATGGTGGGAAAAGCTACGAGCAGATGTTAGTTCGAATACTGGTAAAGAAGATGACGTGATTTTACTAGTGTCATTAAAAACGATCCTCAATAAATATTCTGCACCTGTACCTAAGTATTAATAGGGAAAGTATAGGTATAAAACGTGTGTATAAATGTGGGCCCTGACCTATGCACCCATTCTCTAGTGGGTTAGAAGCAGACAATGCTAGGTCATTGGCAGCGTCGAGCCGTCGAGTCGAGTCGGCGTTTATGACTATGACGTAGGACATAAACTGAATGAGTAAAGCCGACACTGCATTTTAGTTCACAGTAATAGGAACTGTTAATTCACTGAACATCTGTACTAATTCAAAGGACCATCAATTTTGTAAATATAGAGTTAAAATAAATACCGTAGAATCGAGAACCTCCTCATTTTTGAAGGCGGATTAAAAGCGATTAAATAAGAGATTTCATTGTCATAGACAATTATAGTAGACTCTCCTTATCATTAAACTTGACTTCGCATTTGAAGACAAAGTTTAGATAAACCAAATAGTTAACTAAATTCGGATTTGTTAGAAAATCTATAGTTTCTTTTGGCACGGAAAAAGTTTTACTTACTGGCATTGTGTACGCGAAAGGTTCTATCAATAGTACAACTTGCCTTACCTACAACTTTTATGCTATGTTAAACAATGTGGCGTATGTAACGAGCTTTTTTCAAAATCCAATCTTTAAACTAAAAATTCCGTGAAAATCATTATTAAGTGGTTCACCCGTGAAACCGTTGCAGACAAACATGCAGTCACTTTGCAATTTTTCCTATTTGCCTTCTGCTTAGTTTGTAATTTACAAGTTAGTTTTGCTTCCTGCAGGAGACTAAACAACATCCTTAACTACCCACCTGGTGCTTGAAAGGACAATAAAGTACAAGCCCGGGACATTAAGTGTCGGTCGTGACTTTTACATGAGTACACTGCCCATTGAGATTCCGGGTAGAAGTATACTTTTTGCACTTTAAGAGGGAGATAATAATTTTAATAGTTTGAGTTTCAATTAGAGGAAAACTTCACCAAAGTAGGTAACATTTGTCAAAATTGAAGTAACATTGATGAGCGATTTAAGGCTTTTTCAATAAAACGTTTCAAGCAGGAAGTTTGTCGTGCGTTTGCTGGACCGCACACGGAAAATTGTATAACAATTGCATTGGAATAAAAATTGTATTACCAAAGTTACTGTGTGTCTTGTAACTGAGACTGACTTCCAGTCCAAATCATCTAATTTGAAAGAACCCTTAGGCTGACTTGCACGTCAAAAATCTGTCTAATTTCCATACAAAAACACTGATTTCTGTTATAGTTACGGTTAAAGTAAGCTGATGCAACTCAGCCTTAGTCATGAAACCTTAGAAACAAACCCATAGTGCTACTATTGCAATCATATTATTATTATTATTGCAATGCAAAGTTGTCGAAGAAACCTAAACCTAAATATTAACCTGTACCCTCTAGAGATGATTTTATTACCATCCATCTATAACCGTATCTTAAAGTCTGTGTACACTACCTCCCATAACGCAGTGGTCAGCGCACTTTATCTGCCAACGGTACTTTTACTGCAATCGTTCCTGTCAAGTGACGCAATAAACTTAGGGTTTAATATCTTCATCCCTATTTTGTGGACGTGACGCGAATACGTCTGTCTGACTTCTGGTGTAAGGAAATTTAAGTTTTATAGCTTCAGATAATGCTGGGGTTATGTATGATATTTGCTTGGCTGCAGTTTGATTGTCAGTTGTTTAATCTTAGCTTGCTGGTGGATTGTAAACACTTATCTATTAACTAATCTTATGGGATAGCTTATTTTAAGCAGACGGTGAATCTAATCCTATGTTTGATGGAACCAAGTACCTATTCTTCTTAATTAAATTCAACATGACTAAGTCTTGTTTTATTGTAAGCTAGCTTATACTTGCTACATTTAATTTGTTTCTGTTCTTCTTCTTCTTTTCCTTAGCCCTTTTTCCCATTATTTGGGCCAGCTCTAATTTTTTTCTGTTACCGGTTAAAAAAAAGGATATCAGCATGTTACAGACAATTAACCGCCTAGTAGTCTAGTGGTAAGACCATCTGCTTCAGACGCAGAAGTCCCAGGTTCGATTCCCAGTGAATAGAATCTGAAAGATTTACTTGTTTAGGTAAACAAAAAGAGAAACCAAGCTGTAGTTTCGCAGATTTACCATCAATTTTGTAAGCGAAATTTCAAGCTGAAAGTATCATAAAACTATGAGGTATCACTTTCTCCCGTGACTATCGTAACCTGAAGCACTTTACTGCTTGTAACCTAACCCTAGCTGCGTCTGCGCATTACGGGCGAGACAAATCGTTTTCGGTTCCAGCATTTTTATGATTCGCTGCAAGTGATTTATGACGTGGCACCATCTCCTGGATAGGGTTGTAGGAGATGATTTCAACGTCGATAGACGTAGTTAAGTATGATAGTTATTTTTTAGAATTTTTTACTTGAAAATTAAATTCTTTTGCACAACAAATCTACTTACGTATCCATTTCAATCAATATATCTTGCTGGGTAAAGGCCTCCGCCAAGAATGTCCACAACCACGATCCAGTGCCTACATATAAAATAAGAGTAAGTTGATTACGAAAAGCATACCACTACAATAGTAATTTGTTATAACAACAAATATTCAAGTAGGTAATAATCAAAATAAATTCTTAAAATTTTAGCATTTGCTATTTTATCGGTTCTTCTTCTTCTTCAACTTCTTCATTGAACCTATCAAAGCCTCTTGATTTCATAATCACAACTAAAAAAAGGCTATCGATAGCTTCTTATGCCTCTACTGACCCCTCACTGCCTCTAAGGAAATCGTCCGGTTTTTTGATAGATTGTCGACTATTAAAGGGCAACTTTATAGCATTTTAGTGACGCCTCGGACTTTTACTGTGGGAATCTCGGCTTTTACCGACAGTGGATTTTACGGGGACTCCACCATTCTTGGTATAATTAAAAATTGAATTTATTTGTTTTTGTAATTCGTCGTCTAACGAGTTGCTTAACTTTCGAGCAAACTTAATAGTTTAAGCATGTAAAAATTATATTTTTATGTTGGAAAGAAAATTTTTAGACATTCGAAATGTTCGATTTAATTAGATAGTATGAATAATGAGAGAAAAAAATATTTTGACTATCACGACGAGGATGGATTAGCCTTTATGCTGAATATACTCCAATCAATCCCCTAATATGGGACTCGCAATCTGTCTAGCTCATTTTGGCTCCACGCTCCTAATATTTATCAAAAATACACGCCAGTTCAACGACTCCTATATCGGATACAAATGTTTTATGCCAGTTTGTCCTAATTTGTCAACTAACACGCGTTTTGTTTTATCTCCGTCGTAAAATACTCGTAAAATCCGATCTTCTCTAGACACGCGTCCACCACTCCCGATTAAAACTAATTTAATTTACGATTTGGTTTCAAAATTACTTTTATTACTTCATATACATGGATGGTAATTCGAATGGCAGTCAGGAAATAATAAATATTTAATTAATGAAAACGAACTATAAGATTCAAATTGCAGAGAAAGAAAACTGGGCTTATTAGAGTTTGAATGTTTGGAGAAAAATATTTTTCCTCTAAAAGTTTGTAAAGGTTGTGCACAAGAAAAAAATGGACAGCCGAATGATGATAAACTTAAATACAGACTAACATAAATAGGTATACACACTACAACTACACATGATTTTAGAATCATAGGTTGATTTAAATTAATATTAACATATAGTTCTACTTACACCAAAAAAAAAACAAAACATTAAAGTAACAGCTCGTTTGCAAAACCATCCAGGAAAGTGAGTGCCAATTTTAACAAAGTGAACTCGAAAAAGGCAAAAATGCAACTGAGCAAGTCTTTTAAGGTTCATTCACACGCAAAGATCCTGAGGCTACGCGGGAACTGACTATTAGGGCAACTCAATTTATTATTACCAAGCCCTTAGACGCGATGTGTGAGACCGCCTTACGGGTGGTTGCAGCACACAAAGCAAATTAAAGTCTAACACTCAAAAATTTAAGTCCAAATTCGAAAGATGAGAAGTCATCAATGAATGAAGCTAAAGAAACAGAGAGAGGTCTTAATTGAAAATAACAGAGTACAAAATTGAATGAAGGAGAAATGCCGGTAAATGATAAAGGATATGGACACAATTTACATAATTTAAAAGTGAATTGGAATGCGTCTTACGTGGAAGATAATAAAATTGAAATTGATTTAGCAGTAAGTTTGAGACTATCACTGATATCTCAATCGGCCACGATTTCGGTGGATTTATGATTTCGTAACAGCCAAGATGGATGTTTGCCGAAGAGTTTGGTTTGTGTTTAAAACAGAACTTAAACACAGCCTTTGGTTGCGCTATCGATCATTCATAATTTTGGCAATAAATTTTGTTATTACGACCACGGTTATTTTAAACTGTTCCGAATTCTGCGGAACGTTTTGAAACAATAAGAAATAAATAACAAAAATATGAACATAACAGAAGTGTGACGTTATAAATTCCTATCAGATCTAAAACTTAGTTTGATTACCTACTTAAATAGCAATATTAGTATTATCAAGTTTTTGAAACGTGTCGCCATTTTAATAGTGAACCAAGTTTGATTATAGTCATTATCATCATACATAATCATCAGCCTTTTCAAGTACAATAACCTATACAGGGTGTTAGGTAAATGGGTATATGAGCCGACACTAGCCCATGTTAACATGGGCATATAAATGGTATGGTGAAGTCAGAAATTTGATATCATCATTTTATTTTTTTAAATTTTCATAAAAAATAAATTTTATAAAATACGATTTGTATGAAAAATAAAATAATTAAAATGAAGATATCAATTTTCTGACTTCACCATACCATTTATATGACCATGTTAACATGGGCTAGTGTCGGCTCATATACCCATTTACCTAACACCCTGTAGAGCAGCTCTAAGGGGATTATCACGTACTACTTTAAATCAAACATAATCATGTTTTCTGGACACTTTTTCGGTTGTAAAATACACTTTTAATTCAAACTACATTACAGAGTTAGAATATAGAGGCCATAAAACAAACTACTTGTAACACTATAAACATTTACGATATAACACTCTCTTAAATTTCGATTAAAGAAGAATATCATTCTGATAGCGGTTGTCTGGTGGCCATAAAAGTGTTAAATATAAACCTAAATGTAACCAAATGTAGGTGATTTTGTTGATATGTTTATGGCGTATTTATTCTATTGCATAATTATATTTCCCACGTTCCTTTTAAATCAGTGTAGATAGCGCTGTACGCTTATGGATTCCAAAATTTTTGTAATTCCTTTTAAGTCAAACAATAATGGTAGCTATCTTGAAAGACTAAAAACTAAGTCTAATGCAAACAATGCTATCTTGAGAGATTAAAAACTGTTTTTGGTTTTAAGCGACATGCTGTCAAACAAGCCTTTTGAAAATTCGCAATTTACCATCTCATGCCTTTTTAAGTTTTTCTGTTACCCTATTCAGGAATTCCAAAACCGTCTGGTCAATTTCAATCAGCTCTTCAAACAACCGCCTTAAAACAAGCACAATCATGTGTGATCATGTCACACAGTCATTAATGAATCGGAACAGGTCGTGATCGGCAGACTCGTCTCGCCAAACTGGACGGCCGTCGGACGGGCATAATCAGCGATTAAAATGCAAGAAATCATCAATGAAATCATTTCCCGAGTAGGTGTCGGGCACTTTCCATAACTCCGAGATAAATATTGAACGGTAAATAAAATGTGGGAAATATGTTGCCGGTTTTAGGCAGTTTGTGGGTTTACAATCTTGTGACGAACTTAAGAGCTTAAAACTGAAAATTATGATTTATCGTTTAAATTAGCCAACAGTACTGAAAATAGCTAATAAGGTGGATTTTTGATCTCTATTATAATGTGGCACTAGTGGCCTCAGCAGCTTTAAGGAGTCTTCCAAATTCAGGGTTTCAAAATAAGCAATTATGATTAAATAAGTCTATCAAGACTTTGCTTATTTACTGAATCCTCTTTCTTTTTCGAACGATCACGTTGATTCAAATCTTCAATAGCCTAACCTAACTAGAAACAAAGACACTGATGTACCGTTCTTCAAACTCAAATTCAGAACCTGCGAGCCAAAAGAACAACAGCTCTCTCAGATCATTGGATCACTAATACATATATCGTATTAGTTATAAATTAATAGACATTATCCAACTTGACCGATCTTCCTACACTTAACTTTTGCTTTTGTAAATCACAATCATTTAGAGGTAGTAATAATTTAAAGAATAGGTATAGCATGGTAACCATAGCCGAAAACAAATTTGACATTGCGCCGACCCCGTATTATTCTGCTTTTGATAACTTATGCAAATGGACTTCGGAATATTACTCTAATTCCGTGGATTTGAATATTAATTGTGTATTAAATAATAGTCTTATGAGCGTATTACGTGTGGCCATATTGTGAGCGGAAATCGTAACTATGGTAAAATATTGATGGCGGAATGCTTTGACGTCAGATGTTTGAACTAACCATAAAAGAGGTAATTAAGCCCAATTAAATATAAATAACCATATTTTTATGATGGATTCCCACGGAAGTTAAGATAACAAACAAGAAGAATAGC
Organism: Ostrinia nubilalis; assembly: GCF_963855985.1. Taxonomy (NCBI): domain Eukaryota; kingdom Metazoa; phylum Arthropoda; class Insecta; order Lepidoptera; family Crambidae; genus Ostrinia; species Ostrinia nubilalis. Next base: position 14,277,621 of record NC_087103.1, read on the forward strand.
TAGATGAATAACGCGGATGATGATGCTTAGTGACGCTTCTTCCTCCCTGTGAGAATTACGCCCAGCAATAAACTGCCTCATGCTGAAACCATGAAAGAACTACTAGAACCTAAATCAAATCAAATCAAATATAATGTATTTGCATTAAATAGGGTTTCACAAAGTGGGTAATCCAGGTAATCCATAAAAAATGCAAAAGAGCTTAGACTAGGAGTCATTGCGAGAGTTCTCTTATCAGCATAATTGTCATCAGGTCATTATTTTCTTATCCACTGCAAAAGCACATCTTTCATTTGCAGATACAATATTTTTTTATGTCGCTGCAAGTAGCACCACAACTTCAAACATAAAGTTGGCGCCAACACCAAATATTGAATGGACGAATTAAGTAAAATGATCCTAATTTTATTTTAATTATGACAAAACTGGCACGAACGGGATCCTCTTATGACATTTTAATATTTCATTCATTATACTATAATGTGTCATAAAAAATGAAGATTAACATAGCATCGTGCGAATTTTAATAACCATTGAGTGCCACCCACGGGCAATAATTATTATTTATTGACATAATCTCGAACATTATTAATAGTGTTGCTAGCTGTACTAAATTAATATGGAAGGCATTCTAAATAAAGTGACATTTTGATCCTAAATTGATATTAATAGTGCATTATGAATGGCTTTTTTAAATTAATAAACTTTGTGAGAATATGGTTTGACTATCCGATTTGAATCCGGTTCGATTTTCTTCCGTACTAATGTATATTGAGCTAATAGGCACAATACGTGTAAAATTATGGAGAAAATTTATAATTTGTATTAATTTTAGAAGTAAGTCGTATTTACTAACACTAATTCATCGTTTTAATTTCCATACAACTGTTTTTTTTACTCTTGATTGAGTCAAAGTAAAGTAAAAAAAACCGCAGAAGTATATCAGGAGAGATAAAGTATCTAACCAAATAGCATTTAACAGTACTAAAATAGTAGGTACTAAAGATCTATTATAGCTACCCGTGAATGGAATTTAAATACCTTCCATACATTTCGTGGCCAAAGCTCTTCCACAAATAAAAACCCTTCAAAACCCATCAAAGATCGTCAAAGACCGAATTAGACGAAGACAAACAGACTGAATGACATTTGACACAATTTTAACAAAAAATTTGCTTTTCAAGTTTGAACCTTAAATGTATAGACATAAGGTTTCAATTGTGCTGGCTAATGGCTGTGTTGTCGATCTAAAAGATAACATTTCAGGCACGCGTTTTCAGACAAGCCATTGAGGTGTCGTAAAGTAACACATTCTGTAGGAATGCCTTTCTTCTCGGTTTTAGGGTGACCATAATAACACGATAAAAAGGACATTAAAAAGTTATTGTGTTTTAATTACGGCTGATAGGTTAAAACAGTTATAAAGCTTCTAGAGTTTGTGTAAATAAAACATTTATAACGGAACGTTTGGACTTGGAAGTGTCAATAAATTTTAAATTCAAAATTTTCCTTCGATTAGGTTTTTAATTAGGAAAATATTAAGCTAAAATAAATAGTGAGGTAAATAATATCACAACTTATAATTTCCTTCTCAGATTAGTTTTTAAAAATTAAGGGTTTTTTTTTATTATTGGGGTCACCCTACTAAACTAAGGAATGGTATGTGTATTCTACACAACTCTATCAAATGTGATTCTGTACTTATGTCGGAGCATAGTTGAGGGCTTATTTAGTCTGAGTGTAGTACGTACAAACAACTAAGCAGATTTTTATTGACATAATGAAATAATTATTTGCATAGAAAACTTTTCTAGCATGGAACAATTAAACTTACGGCTCTAGAATTAAGAGTTAATAGAGTGAAACTAGTTTTTAAACTCAAAGCGGTTTTTATCGACCCCCAGAGACGAATCACTTTAAAAACTATAAGAACTAGAGTCAGAACATACCAAACACCCAATCCTTCATTTCAGCTTAGATGTGATCTGGAAAACAGAAAAATTATAATTAGAAATAATAAACTTTCTCATACTACATGACAAACATTTTCATACTACATGACAATTTAGTAGTCCAGTCATTTAAGCTTAAATTAGGTAAGAATCTCGGAATTCGAGATACCCAGCTGTAAGTCTGTAAATACTTGTATATTGACAACCTAAAAGTAGTCTCAAAACCTACATATGGTAGGGTGTAAGCAACTATTAAATTTTAAGGTCAAAGGTCACAAAAATCGGTTTTTTGCGCTTTTTTTGGAAATATCTCATTTCCTATGCGTTTTTTGCTATTTGTATTTATTATCGATATTGTAGAATATTAAATTCTCTACAAATTTTGTTCAAAAAAAATTTTTATACGGTGAACCGTTTTCGAGATAGAGGGCGGAGAGCGCGCGGTCACTGCATCACTTCAGGTCAACTTAATCGGTTTTTTGCGCTTTTTTTGGAAATATCTCATTTCCTATGGGTTTTTTGCTATTTGTATTTATTATCGATATTGTAGAATACTAAATTCTCTACAAATTTTGTTCAAAAAAAATTTTTATACGGTGAACCGTTTTCGAGATAGAGGGCGGAGAGCGCGCGGTCACTGCATCACTTCAGGTCAACTTAAGCGCTAATTCCCGTGGGAATTTCGGGAATTCCTTGTTGTAAATAAGCTTTAAGTTTACTAAGGTACCTACATGCCAAATTTCATGGGTCTAACTTCCGTTAAGCGTTTAGATTTTTCATACAAAAGGATTTTCCCGCTAATTCCTGTTCCCGTGGGAATTCCTAAGTATACTATAACCTGCCCAGGTGTATGAAGAATAATTGTACCAAGTTTCGTTAAAATCCGTCGAGTAGTTTTTGTTTCTATAAGGAACATACAGACGGACAGACAGACAGACAAAAATTTTATTGATTGCATTTTTGGCATCAGTATCGATCACTAATCACCCCCTGATAGTTATTTTGAAAATATATTTAATGTACAGAATTGACCTCTACAGATTTATTATAAGTACTAGCGGCCGCCCTCTATCTCGAAAACGGTTCACCGTATCGACTGATTTTAACGAAACTTGGTACAATTATTCTTCATACACCTGGGCAGGTTATAGTATACTTAGGAATTCCCACGGGAACAGGAATTAGCGGGAAAATCCTTTTGTATGAAAAATCTAAACGCTTAACGGAAGTTAGACGCTTGAAATTTGGCATGTAGGTACCTTAGTAAACTTAAAGCTTATTTACAACAAGGAATTCCCGAAATTCCCACGGGAATTAGCGCTTAAGTTGACCTGAAGTGATGCAGTGACCGCGCGCTCTCCGCCCTCTACCTCGAAAACGGTTCACCGTATAAAAAAAATTTTGAAGCAAAATTTGTAGAGAATTTAGTATTCTACAATATTGATAATAAATACAAATAGCAAAAAACCCATAGGAAATGAGATATTTCTAAAAAACGCGCAAAATACCGATTTTTGTGACCGTTGACCTTGAAATTTAATAGTTGCTTACACCCTACCATATGTAGGTTTTGAGACAACTTTTAGGGTGTCAATATACACGTATTTACAGACTTACAGCTGGGTATCTCGAATTCCGAGGTGAACTTACTATAATGACTGGACTATTAGCAGTTAAACTAGAGTTTAACTTTTTATCTTACGACAATACTTAATTCTCCGCTGCTATGGAAGTAAATAAATTGGTATATACTCGTAGTTAGGTATATTATTATAATGAAGTCTTCAAAATAATTTTACTAATTTGGCTACTTATATTCGTACCTTAAAGTTCTGTGATTTTAACGAATAGAACTTAAAACAAACTAAGTAAATATCATGTTTCCCTAATCTGAAATGCCATCAAAATTTTATCTGCTAAATCTCTCAACGGCTATGAAGTTTCTCTCATTTGATAGAAGAAATCATTTTAAGGCTTTCATCGATCCATTCAACCAATCAATAACAATTTTATGCGACTATAAAACCACAGAATGGATCGTAAAAGAATCAAAATTGAATTTAACAATCTCCATCACAATCGATATTGGTTTTTGGACGATTTTCGATCGATAAAAAATCCGTTACTACTCAATCTGTTTGGGTTTCGTCTTGTGGGTTTTGGTGACGCAATAACGAGTATCGATAAAGTTATCTTGATAAGTTAAACGTATTTGAAAAGCATAGCAGTGTTATTTTAAATGGTCATTACTTCAGAAGCTGACTTTACCATGGTCTTTTATTCTTTATGGTAGACCAATTCGACTCGAAATCTATTCAATTTAGCTGGACATGCATAGGGGCTAGATTCATAGGTATTAGTGCCCTCTAACAACAGACAGCCGTTGCTACACCCTACATATGTCACCCTGTATAGTACTAGTATCTTTATTATCCAGACAAAACGTCGTAACGTTATTTTATCCCGAATTTAGGAGACAAAATAACGTAGGTAATAATGACGCAGGCCGCCATTTCCCCATCCCTGCTCTAGATAAATGAAATCAATCTATTAATTGAAAACAAAACTCTCTTTGTAGAGTCCCATTTCGGGGCTTTACTGCAGCAACTTATATGCCACGATTTTGTTTTATGACGAACATTGGTCAAATATTGGTGAAAACTGATACAGGAATATTTCAAGCCATATCTGGGGGCACGGCAGTGCCCCCGCCAAGTCGAGCGCGAAGCAAACACTGCCGTACCATCCTTTACTGGAACCATTTCGCCGCATTTTCAGGCCCCTATTTGAGAACCTCTGGATAAGACCAGAACGCAGAAATTTTCGTCATCTAGTAAGCTATAATCACATACTTAAAATCCAAAATTTCAAGTCTGTAGGTCATTTAGTTCCGAAGTTATGCGAAAGCAAAGTTTCGCATTTACGACACTCACTCACTCACTCACTCACTGATGATCATCAAAATAGAACTAGTACTTCCCATCAACTCAGAGAGCTGAAATTTGGTACAGAGTTAGGGTTTAATGGCCACATAAAGGGAAAACTATAAAAACTAGGAAAATCGAAGATCTGGAGTAACACCACATTCATAATCAATACTACTACGGCACCGTGGTGTTCGCCTGTATCGCTCACCGCTAGATGGCGCTAGCGGCGTCCAAGCGGTGTCCAGATTTTTTCCTTTCTAGAGCCCCCCGTCGATTAAGTTGAATGTTGTGTAATTTGCATTTCGTTGATTTCGTTTACTATATTGTAAGGTTCGCTAAGGTTATGTTATTAAAACAATTCTGATTCGTTGTCAATTTTAAAGGTCGTTGAGTTAATTTTGCCACTTTCTACAAAAAGAAGTGAAATCCCACCAAAAACATTCTGTAAAAAACTAGCCAAGTCTCGATGGAACTGCTTGTTTATCTCTAAAAAGTAATGAAATCTAGACAAAGTCGTGCCAAGTCTATGGTTCCTTACTGCGATTTCTTTATTATTATAGTTAATGTTGTGTGACTTGGCCGTTAAACAATCTTTATTAAGATAATCATACATAAGTATTATTGAAATACGCAGCTTTATTAAACCTACAATTGAATGGTTATTGTTGAATCAACGTTTTCCAAGTGGCAATTTTCCATCGTCAATGGGTAGCGGTTCTGGCGACAGATTGGTGCAATGGTATCATGGAGCACCTGGTTTTGTACCCTTCAACGGCCAAGTCACACAACATCAACTATAATAATAAAGAAATCGCAGTAAGGAACCATAGACTTGGCACGACTTTGTCTAGATTTCATTACTTTTTAGAGATAAACAAGCAGTTCCATCGAGACTTGGCTAGTTTTTTACAGAATGTTTTTGGTGGGATCATTATTATTTTCAGCGTGTTGGTGGCCAACATAGTCCAACATTGGCGCCAGCGCGTTGGCGCGGTCTGTGTGCGCAGACGCCGGTCTAGACGCGTCGAGTGACAGTTTATTTGCTGATGCCCTCGTGTACAGAATCCTTTATTAGGGCTCTAGCTTAATGAAGGTTTTACAGAAAATTACGACTGTTTCTTTAATGAAGATTAAAGATGGAGTATTTTCTCGATGGGAAGTCAAACTGTGTATTATCACAGAATAATAATGTACAGTCGCGGAATGAAAAGGTTCGTCACCTTAGTGTCGGTTTTCGCTTGCACTAGGTACTGTAAGAGTCAAACCTGCCAACATAACAGTGCAAGAAACAGTGCTGCTAACATTTAAATAAATATGACGTTTGCTAAGGAATTAGGTTTTGCTTGTTTATTTTTCTATCCCATCAGTGCAATGCAATGATGACATTGACCAATTGACAATAGCTTTTTTTATTTAATAGAAATAATAATGGCAGGTTGAACCAACAAGAAGGTTTTAGTTTATCAATCATAATAATCTTCTTGACAAGATAAATCGTCAAACAACTTTGATCTGAATAATTTTGAACTTTACTGACGAACAGTTAAAGATTATTTTCTCTAACTCGAGGTTATTCTGTAACATAGTTTCAAAAGGTAATATGTGCTCGCGATTCGTTGAAGGAATCAATTTGAAAACTGACGAACCTTTTCATTCCGTGACTGTACTTCGTAGTAGGTATTATTCCCAATTTATGTTTAAGTAAGGCTTGAAATAAGTAAGTTAAATGATACATTTCATTAATAATAATGACAAACAGTTTCTTACAAGAAATCAGACTTTGCTTTGGCTCATTCTAATGCCTTCAAGTTTTTGTAATAAGATTAAATTTAATTCAAAATAACCGTGCCTGAAACAATTTTAGCGTTATTGCACATTCGACATGCTGAGAAAATCTAATCTAATAAATTTTCAATCTTAAGGTGCCAAATCCAATAACCGTCCATACCCAATAAATGCTTAAAAGTAAAACAACCAAAACGGTATTGCGCTTACGATCGTGCAAATATTGGACCACACCGGCGCGCGCGCAATTTGCGAAACTATACCGTTGATGACTGGAGATTTTACTGACAGCTTCAACAATGGTAGGGGGCGTTCCCGTATTGAATATTTAACATATCCTTGTATGTTTTAGTTTGCTTTAGAAATGAGTCAAGCTGAATACTTAAAAAAAATAAGCTACCTAATTGTACTGCGATATCTTTTTGTGCATTTTATGGTTGTCAGATTTTGTGTCGCATCAATGAAGGTTCTTTATCTGTCTAGCTAATCAAGTTAGCAAGAACTAGACAAATTTAGCCTCCCCAACCCGTCTGGCCAGCGTGGGGAGTGTAGGCCAAATCCTCCATTTGCTGGTAAATTAGAGCAGTGGTTCCCGAATGGTGGTCCGCGGAACCCTGGGGTTCCGTGGAAAGGCCGCAAGGGTTCCGTAAAAAATATTATCCCACGTTTCGTGACCGACGTTGTTCGCTCGCACCGACTTGTTTACGCACAAGGGAGGGGCAGGGCGTGCGGGCGGAGTAGTACGGGGGTTCCGCTAGGAAAAGTATAATCAATTAGGGTTCCTTGGCAAAAAAAATTTGGGAAACCCTGAATTAGAGGGTCGTGCTCCTGCAGTGGAGACTAAATGACCTGGTGATGAGACAATTCAGAAATTCTTATTCTAATTTAAATTTTAATAAGAATAAAACCATCTTCTATAGTATAATCAACCCATAACCACACGCGTCTGCACTGCCTCGCCTCACATCGTCGTCGAACCGATCGCCCATCGAGAATCGTAAGGAAATCGTTGCACATGCCATCACAGACTCACATCCGTATTGCATTGTAGTTGTGGCCATTTTCACGAGTGATTTCCATTATCAAGAATGCCCGTGCACGCGACGGTCTGTGATAGGTGGCGCCACTGTCCACTTGTCACTCAACTTTGTATGGACGCAAAAGGGCTGAGACACCCTTTTTTGTTACAGAATAAGACTCAAATTGGTTGAATTCGATGGTAAATTTATATTTGTTTTCGGATACGCGATGTGATTCGCGATCAGTACAAACTGTTGGCTCATTCAATAAGCCATACAAGTCATACAAATAGCTCATTAGGTGTCGATTTAAACGATGTCTTTCCCTTTCTCATTCGTCATTCAGTGCAGTTTACAACGGGATGGGGGGATTAAGTGCGTTCTGCAAATTGTTTGCGGACGTGCGCTGGGTGTCTATCGTGCGCCCGCGCAACTGGTAAGTTACAGGTGCGGACTAAGTACTAGGGTGGTATTTTTAACTAAAGAACGAGATTGTTAAGAGAAAACAGATAATATTTTGTCTTTTGAACTGACAAATTTTTAACTCTGATTGTTTCAGAGTAAAATAAAAACACCCCCACTCTTAAACATATGCATCTTGAACCCATCTGACCAGGCTGACTCCTCCTCCTCTATTGACCTCTGGTAAAGTAGATGCCTGTGCTCTTTTATGACATCGTATACGTACCTAAATAAACGTTTATAGTCGTTTAAATGGTATAATATTAAAAAAATCTTCTCTGAATTGAGGCAAAATACATGGTAGCGCATTTTCTTACATAACTTTTCAATTCCTATCATTGGAGGTCCGAAAATATTTCTCATACAATTTGATACCATAATGATCATTCTTCATAAAAAATTTAAAACCTACATATTTAAAAACATAATCATTGATATTCATAATATCACTAATCATACACTTAGTTTTTACTAATATTTGTTTTCATATATTTTTCTATACTAATGATCGAAACTCATAATCATTCGAATAAATTACTATAATATTCATAAATGTGATGTATCCTAATATATGTTTTCATAAATTTATTACTTATAAGTGTATTTATCCATATTATTGAAAATCATGATGTCTATAATCGTATTAAATCGTATTTTAATATTAAATTAATTTGAAATGGTCCAAAACAAGCAATATTTTGTGCCACAAAACTAACGTGACAGAAACGAATCGCTGCAAAACCGACTCCACGTAGTCTTGTCTGCCCTACCCCTAGAGTGTAATTTAAAAGCCGGAGGCGCGGAGGGAGGGCAGCCCTCGCCCGCTGTAACGAGGCTCAGGCGCCCGGGCGAGCTGGAGCGGCTGAGGCTGGTCGCCGAGGCGCCGAAGGCGCCGATGGCGGTCCAAAAAGCCGAAGCTGCGGAAGCAAGCGTGGGTGCCTGAGCCTCGTTACGCAAGGGCGGAAGGGCTGCACATCCCGCAGCGCCGGAGACGACGAGATACCAATGCATGCTGCATGCTTGCTTTCATGCAGCATGCTCTGCATGCTTATCTACTCTATTAAATTATATATGATTTTTTTAAAGATACGAGTATGTCTGTTATAAAGTAAATTATTCTGAACAACAACATTATGAGTTGAAGTATGTTCTTAGTAACAACATTATTAATGAAAACAATATGATCAATGAATGTTATGAAGAAAAAAGATCTGAAAATAAAAATTATGTATTTTAAATGGTTCTAGGTAGTAACAGTATTGATAAAAAAATTATGATTACTAACTGTTATGAGCTCCGATGGTAGTAATAAAAATGTATGAATAAAAAAAGTATGAAAAATAAAATTTTATATTATCATTATTTAATAGATTATTATGAACACAAATCGGTAGTAAGACAAAGAATAGGATTTAGAATTTTATGTGAGCCAATATAGAACCAAAATACATACCTTTATCAAAAAGAGTACGATAGTGGCGTCAAAAATATCGCGTGACTCATTCCATTCCCGACTCTATCCATCCAAACGACAAATACATTGTTCAGGGTCTGCCACGTTTGTTTTCCGTTTATGATAATTGCGGACTTGGTTGCGGATCGTAAACGAGACGTTAACGTTATTCGCATTTACTAGGCCCACGTGTATATTGTGTTTTCTGGAACCGTGGACCATAACTGGGTCCCTGACCCTAGCAAATGAATTAAAATGCGCCTTCCTTATTATCTTGTGAATATTATCATAACGGGTTGTGAGAAAAGATGCATATTCTAACAAAATGCTTGAGTTTAGTTGTAACGTTGGTTAATGCAATATTCCTATTAATATAACTGAGGTATTACTGTGATTACTTTTGAACATAATTTTCACAACTTATTTTGTAATGTACTACGAGTACTAGATGTGCTTGCAAGTTACTTTCAACAAGTTTTAATTTGTTCAGATTTACAAGTATATTTCAGAACTTTACAAATTATATTGGTAAAATTAGGCACCAGAACTAAACAGCCTTTTAAGAGCCATTTCACAAAAATATTCCGCGCGAATTTAGCTACAAACTGTCAATGCAACGACAAAAGAGTAAAAAGAACGCCGAAATGGACAAAAAAATCTTGAGCCGTGACCGTATTAAGACTTGATATAAGTTATTAATTTTAAGGTAGAATAAGGTATTAAAACATGATAAATTAATTTAATATTTTAATAGAGTTTATTTAGTCTTTTAAAGATTTTTATACTTATTTCGATTAATAATGAAACACGAATAGGTATAATATGTAAAATATATTATATTAAGTACAAAATAAAGACAGTCACATAGTGAAAAAAATCTGCCCCCTTGCAGCTATCATCCAGGTCCATCATCGGACCCTGGATATCATTTACCTAGACGAAGTATTCGTCAAGGCGAATTACACAAGCCCAAACTCCATAGGGTTCTATTGTTTTGTTATGGAGTTGCAATGGAGGTGGCCATTCCAACTCCTCCAGATCCATTATCAGACAGAGCTAAGAAATAAATAAATATTATTATTATTTAACAAATAACTAAAATAAATTCATCTTACTATCTTTCTTCTTACTAGTCTTACTAATATTATAAATACGAAAGTTTGTATGGATGTTTCGATGTTTGTTACTCGTTCACGCAAAAACTACTGAACAAATTTTTATGAAGCTTTACAGTACAGTACAGCAGTACTAGGCAGTTTGTGTTCAACTATCACTCGGGTCGGACGTTCCTATCGCAAGACCGTTGGTTCACTCAGTTCCGATACGACTCTAGTGCTGTGTGTAATTATTCTCGTGAATACACTAAGTTTATTAATTTCTATGAGTGGATTTCATTTTGCCTGAGAACTACGTCATGAACCCTTAACCAGAAGACCCTGTCGCCAGCGACAGCGACGCTCATCCATCCCTGGCGTCGACCAGAATAACAATATATTTATGACGATCTGTAGCAAACTAAATTTCACGCGAGTAAAGCCGCGGGCAATACTACATATTTCATACTAGCTTTTTGCCCGCGACTTTTTCCGCGAAGAAGTGGAAACTGGTTCTAATAAAATTAAATTATTCTAAGAAATTATTAATTTTGTTATATGATAATATTTTTTAATATAAAACCTACAAATTATTAGGTATGTTTAAATATCTGAATACTTACAAAATTATGATATCTTTCTACAACAAAATTGAAACATTTCCTTCGGGTGCTAAAATCACCAGGCTATTGTGTGCACATACTCTGGAGCATACAACTTACAACTGGCCGTCGGAGAAGCATAGATTTCCCTTAAGTCTACTCCCGCTACGTACGTACCCCCGTATTTAAATCAAAAGCACTAAGGAATATTTAATTGATATCAACTTCGAAGCAAGCACAGATCACAGAAACTAAAGGGAGATGTGATAAGGGGGCGGAGCCGGTGTCGCAACAATATGCCCAAAAACAGAACATATTGCTTGTGAAAGCAATGATGACAGCAGCGACGTTATAATGTAAACAGTTTACATTGCTTGCATACTACTAAAGATTATTCGAACGTTAAATACTGATACCGCAGTGGATAATGAGCACACATTTGATTTCTTTGACACTGAGTTTCGAACTCAGCGCATTACTTAGCATCTTTCTATATCTCTATGGAAGCAAGTTATCTTCAAAATAACATTCTACACCTTTTTAACCAAATACGAAACACGTCATCTATCAATAGGGAATATATTTTAGAAGTTAATAAATTATGCATAAAATAATTTCTAAAAACTAGTACTGAAATCGTACTGGAAACAATAAAAAAATATTAATATGTTATCTAATTTATTTATTAAACGACCAATTATCGAAGATTTTGGAGTAAAGTTTTTGAAAATATTTTATAGCCAACATAGGAAACATTTAGTGAAAGAATTTCTTTTCGGAGCCTATTGCCTTCAAACAAACAAATAATCAAATCTTTCCTCTTTTATTACTATTGATTTAACAACAAAACTTCCCTCTCGAAACAAAACGGTTCTTTTTCTTCTTCACGAAACAAAACTCAAAGCGGATAAATAAATAAACAAATCTTTGGACAATTTCACAATGCCATCTAGTCCCAAAATAAGCAACTAATAGATATGCTTGTGTTAAGGGTGCTAGCTTAATGGATATACTATGTACTTACAACCTTTTTTATAATTTATTTATTAAATTAAATTCATACATAAATACATAGTTACTCCCAGTCCCGTCAAAGAAATTAAATTTCATCATTTCAATTTCTGCTCGGCCGGGAATCAAACCCGGGACCTCTCGGCATATTAGTCCGTTTTGAACCACCAAACGGCCGACTCAAAACGGACCTCCCGGCATAGTATCAAAAGTATTTGGTCGCCGTATAAATCTCCGCTTCATGACACGAACACACGTAGGGTAAGGTGGGGCACAATGAAACAAAAAAACGTTTTTTGTTCATAGAATCAAAATATCTTATTATTTTAATAAACTCTTTTCAAGAAAATTAACATTAGCTATCCCTTTAATAATCAACAATATCAAACTACGTGTTTCTATAAGTAATCTTAAATTATTGGCACTTTTTCGAGATCAATTTTTTGTTGTACTGTGCCCCAGATCTGGGGTACAATAAAACTAGGGTAGGGGTACTATGAAACAGATTGGGGCACAGTGCAACATAATGTAAAATGTCATACAAAATCAACATTTATAACAAAAAATATATATGTAAGAAACATTAATATAAATTAAAATATTTTAAAATGTTTTGAGAGAAAAAATATATGTCTGACTGGCGTTTTGTTTTCAATTTTTTGTCCAAAGGTTTCACCACAATTTCAATATCATCTTTGGAAACCACAGCCATATCTGGTTCTAATGGAAAGCAAAATCCTTCCGATTTAACACTCTTTCTCAGGTAACTAATATCGTATTCATTACTTTCACAGTCTAAGTCTGTTAACAATCGACCTATAAAATGCTTTAGTTGTTTTCCCGGAAACCGAACTATGACAAAGTCGTTTTTCTTTGCAATATTATAGGAGGTTAACGGAATGTCATCTAAATTAGCAGAAGACACAGATGCATCAGAATCGCTAGAATCCGAAAAAAGTATTTTATTAACTTTTTTTACTTTCATACTTGATTCTGGTTTCTCTTGCTTAGTTTTCTTTTCTTTTTTTTTATTATTTTCTCAATTTCTTTCTCCTTCTTCATAAGTTTTTTCTCTTCTTTTAATAGGGCTTTTTCTTCAATTTCTTTTTTAATTGGTGTATCTGTTGCTATTATCGTTTTACCTCTTTGTCTTCCTTTTGATGAGCTTAATCGAGGCTTTGCTTTGGGATAGTCTCTGCATTCAAGTGGACTTTTGAGAATGCCATGAAGATGTTTACCTGCCGTTGAAACATTTTTATTATTTTGCTTCTCCAATTTCGATGCATCTATTTGAACTAAGTCTATGTTTTCAGTCATATCATCTTCTTGCACCTGAGCAAAACTTTTCTGAGGCGTCTGTCTATCATTATTTCTTAGTAGTTGTAACTTATTACAGTCCGTTTCTTCGATGAGGCTAGGAGATGGGGTTCTGGATAAATCAAATTCTTGGTCACGCGCATTGTTAGTTCGGGATGATTCCGCGTCAGGCATAGTTTTTTCATTGGGATCGGTACGATTGGTTACCTCACTGGGCATAAAATCATCATCATTAAAAATATTGCGGTCGAACGGGAAAATTCCTGATTTGCGGAAACCTGACTTAATATTGACAGGGGTCATGGCTTTTTCGAAAGCAGTTCCCAAGATTTCTGCGACATAATAAATTGAAATCGGCACTCCTGGGTTTCGCATCATCCAAGAATCGGCTGCGGCATTATAATAGGTTTGTAATGGAGCAAACACTGAAACATCTAATGGCTGCAACCTATGACTCGTGTGAGGCGGAATTGTTAGTATGGTCACGCCATTATCTTTGGCAATATTTAAAGCCTCTGGTGAAAGATGACTTTCATGGTTATCAAGTATTAAAAGGCTTTGATTGTCTTTCGATGAACCGGTTATCTTGACAAAATGCTTCATAACTTCAGCAAATAACTGAGTATTCATCCATCCCGTTGGCTGGGCAAGCCCCAGAGTCCCTATTGGAGCTTTGTTTATCATGAAGTTCTTGAAATGTTTTCGAGGGAACACCATGGCTGGAGACAATGCAGTACCTGTTGCTGAAACAATGCAACAAGTAGTCACAAGTGTCCCTCTTTCTCCACTTGTTACCTTATTTAACTGTTTGGACCCCTTTTGTGCTAAAATTTTTTTAGGCTTCTGCACTGTTGTTGTGCCTGTTTCGTCTAATGCAAAAACACGCGTGCCATTTCCAAATGTAGACTGTCTCTTCATCACATCCTCTAAGTTATCGAAAAACATCATCACATTGTGCCTATTGAACGAGGTGGCGCGTGAAAGGCTGCATGGTTCCGGTTTTCTTAATGATAAATCCGGGTTCCGTTTCCGAAAGCCATAAAGCCAGTCTATACCAGCTATTTTACGGTCTTTCCACGACTGTGGAGTCTCAAGGTTAAGATGTGAAGCTAATTCGTAAGCCAACTTTCTTGCCTCAATGGTGTCCAGTCCATATGACATTTTGGCGCACGTAATTAAATACTCTTTTAATTTTTGTTCTTGATTTTCTGTAAACACTGTTCGCACTTTGTAGTTGGGCGTATATCTCACGACCTGTCCCTCTTCTTCTGGGTTTTCCTTTTTTTTCTTGCAATACCTATACAATGTGCTAAAATTAACATTCTTCAGATTTGCTGCTTCTCTTAAAGTTTTACCTCCTTCAACTAAGGCTACTGCTTCTTTCATATCTGCTTCATTATGAAGCCCTATATCCGTTTTTCTTTTCCGGTTACGAACCATTGTGGTGTTTTCTAAAAACAAAAAACAAAAACTTATCTTAATATAAAGGGGTACACTGAAACATGTTTTACTGTGCCCCGTTTCACTGTACCCCATGACCCCCTTCACTAACACAAAAACATATAACATTTTTTAGGTTATAAACACCGGCCTTCGTCTGATGTCAATATTACAAGAAATATGCAAGAATTATTAAAAAAATAGCCATACATACCTTTGGTAAACAGTGTACTAATAAAATCGAAAACTTTTTCGTGAAAAAAGATACGAATTACTTTCAAAAATCAGTTTTTTTGCAAGAACTCAACAGGCAGCTTTCAAATTGAGAAATGACAACTGCACCAAGATGGCAGTGCGAACGCTTAATAAAGCAGTGTTGCCAGTAAAAATAAATTGATAAAAAGAGGTAGAAATATTAAACTTGTTTTACTGTACCCCGTGTGTCACTGTGCCCCCTCTAACCCTAAACGTCATGGCGGGAAAAATGACACAGGTCCTGCCTTGACGGGCGCTCGCGCCGTACTAATCGATGTCGGCTTCCGCATTGTAATTTATACTGATATTCACATCAATATTTTGACAAAGTAGTTACTAATATTTAAACAATAACTGTGGAAATCAATTCTCCAATGAATATTCTTTATTTTGGGATACTTTTATTGCTGTTATTGCTGTGTATTAAAACCAAAAATCACGATCAAAATGTGACGTAAATCTTAAAAATTTGACAAAATATTTTTAGATTTTACTCAATAATGGTAATGAAATTCAAGAATCCGTTTGATTATTGGACTACAAGAATATATGTCCGATGATTTCTATATATTTTTAAGCTTATTATACGAGCATAAATAATAGATACAGGACTTTGAAATTGAGTCTGCGGCAATTTTTCCGTAAAATGGTTGTGGGAGATGGGGCACTGAGAATTAATCAAAAGAGTTTTAGTAAATCCGTTACATTATTGGTCAACAAAAAGGATTGAACTATCTTTCACAGTAATTAAATAATCTCTGGGTGTTGCTTAAGATAGTAATTCATACTTCCAAAATCTTAGAAATTTGCACGAAAATGTAAAATGGCTCTTAATGTTTATCTGTATGTAATAAAACTTTTACCCATAGTAAGTAGGGATTAAAATTTAGTGTACCTAGGTATCTCTACATTTAACGTTCGTAGTACGGCTGGTTTAAATCCTAAAAGACACTTTTGCAGATTTTTGTTTTTTTGTCATTAAATCACCTTAAAATTAAAATATCCACAGGATGTGAATACAGAAATCGCTGTATTACACTTAACACCGGAAAAACGCGTAGCTCAAAACCTAGTAAGTCCAATTCGCAAAAACATATCAAAACCTAGCAAATTACAATGACCATTTTAAAACCAAGTAAGTGCATGGACTTACTAGCTTTTAAAATGGTAACTGTGACTTACAGATTCACAATTTGCAAATCATGCTACTCATCAAAAACGATACCTGTTATCGCTAACAAGCAAACCTGTACCATAAACTATGTATTATAAAGACTTAAATGTGTCATCAGGGGCTTTGTCCGTAATAATACTAGTTTACTAACTATATTTCACGGGATTATCTTCTAGGCTCTAATATGGCAACTTGCTAAGCGCGGTTGTGAGCAAAACGTATCTAATTTAAAGAAATAGAGATTACAGTTGCTAAACAAGGCTTTGGAATAATAAAAAAGTTGTAAATGTTTGACAGAAGATCAAAGAAATGTCGGACAAATTAGCTTTAATTATGTATCTAAACTTACAGGTACACAGATCTATAGATTTAAAACAAAAAATAGTATTAGTTACCAAAGAGAATCAAGACCAAAATATAATATTTTAATAAGGTAAAACGCCAATAATATGAAAATGAGAAAGAAAGACAAAAATACAACTAGATAGCAGAGTCCGACCGGCTTGTAATTGGCAAAACTATTTTTATTTAAATCAACTTCACTTTACAATTTCACATCACTAAAATTAAAAAATTCTTTTGCATTTTATCTGCATTTAAATTGCATAAACGTGTCGTAAAAAGCATTGGTAGTTTACTTAAAGTAAATAAGTACACAGTTTAATTAAGAGAACTCAATAATTTAACCATAAATTATTCTCTAAATCACACGTTATCTGCAGGAAGTTCAAAAACAAGGTAAAGGCCAATGACCGATAATGCTATCATAAATCAAGATTGCGTGGACTTTATCATAAATTAGTTTTAGCTGTAATAACAAAACAAATTAAATACCTAACCATTCCTGTATAACATAAAGATCTTCTTGCTTCTTCTAGAATACGTCTAACTCTAGGTTTGTTACGAGTTTACGATGTCAGTAAAGAAAGGAAGAAAGAAAAGTATTTATTCGATGCAAGTATTTAAACATTACAAACATCCTGTAATAAATAATAATAAATCTATCGTGAAGCCTGAAAGAAACCTTTGTAAAAAAAAAATGTTTGAATGGTTAGTTTAATTTCGTACGTGTGGACCCCGTTTTACCCCCTTAGGGGTAGAGTTTCGTAAAATACGTTCTTAGCGGATGTTTACACCCTATAAGGAACCTACCTGCCAAACAAGTTTGTAGATGTTATAGTTTCTGAGATTTTGTGATGAGTGTGTCAGTTAAAAAGGTTTAGCCTCGTTACAATTACGAATCGATTCTCAAAACTGTGTTCAAAGTTCAAACTCAAGAATATCCCTGTGTTCCGAATTAGACTATTTAGAAGTTAGGGCTCTGCCCCTAGGTAGGACAGCACTCTTAAGCTTTAAAGACAATAAACGATTCTTATAGCAAGCCAAAGGACGTATGACTAAATACTTTCTCGCATACCACATTGGTGAAAATGGTTCCTCGAATGCGGGCGCTATGGCAAACCTCACAGAAATCTCGCACCTTGAATGCGGGCCAGAACAACCAATGAAAATAAGATCATTTAGTGGTTAACAGCTTTCCTTCACAAGATAACTTCGAACTCCTATGTTCTTCTGATTAATTTAACAATGACAGTTTAACTTTCCCCCGGGACAAACTTGACCTTCACTGGTTGGTTTTTTTGGCGGTTTATTGGCGGTCAAGCTGTAGATCCTGGCTACACAGAAGTTGCAGCGCTGGGAACGAGAGGTGGGACTAGGTAGTCTTGTTTTTCTTCACTAGATAGAACTGGTCCAGATGACGCATTTTTACTCGCACGTTCCGAATCGCGCGATCGTGAGGCACCTAGAGGTTCATATATTCTGTCTACACGCAGTCGCGCGTTTCGTCCAATCTCACGAGTAAAAACACGTCATCTGGACATGGCCTAAGGTTCATACATTTTGGCCAAATGCAGTCGCGCGTTTTCCAAACGCGCGAGTAAAAGCGCGTCAACTGGACCAGCTCATAGATTTGATCAATTTTGTTTGATAAAATTTAAAATGTCAAGACCCTGCACTGACAAGTTATCAGTGCCGCCATCTAAACACCTCTAGGGAAAGGCACAGATCATTACCGCGAGACAGATCGCTTGTAATTTGCTACGCGACGCGATTAACAAATTACAGCTCACAGCCCACAATTATCACTGCAAATCCAGTTTAAATGTCCTAAATATAAATACGGTAATTCATAATACGGAAATAATATCTTTTAATAACATAGCTGGCGACCAAAACTTATTATTAATAAACTTAGTAGGGTTGGTGTGCTGTCGATACTCTGCTAAATCGATAGTTAGTTAAAATTATGTAATTTTGAAATCTTATAAAACTATAAAAGTATTTCACCCAAAAATAATTTCAGGATAACAACAGAGCTTAACAATACTATAAATTATAAAGGTGTCATGTTTCTATTTATTTATATTATCTTCCAAAAGTATAAGGCACAAACAATAGTGCTCGAGTTTCTTCCGATAGGGCCCAAAAGATTTCTTTTCAGCTGACATTTTGTCCCAAAGGGCTCTGAAAAGGGTCTACAGAGTTATTTGAAAAAATTATGTAATCGAAGAAAATCGACAACATTCAAACTGTCGATAAATCCGCAGCATTACTCCGACGCAATTTAGTGGAATGGATTTGGCTAACGACACTTATTGACCATCTACGGTTCAGCCGAGGTTCAAATCTGCGATAGTTTTCGTTCCATTTTGCAAGCTTATCTGCGGCTAACCAAATATGGATTACCAGATCGTGGAGACTATTAACTCAACGTCTAGCAAACACATTAATATGCGATATTTATTTACATAGATCGCCGCAGTGGTGAAATTAAGGCAGGCGCATCCGGGCTATATCCATAGTGCTTCGGTGTGGGTATAAGGATTTCCATTCAGCTTCGATTTATTGGTGTTTAGGGTCTTAGTCTACCGGTGGGCTAGTTTTAGGGATAGTTACTATGTGATATATTTCAATCGAAAATTATAAATTGAATTTATTAAACTGCAATCTTTATTGTTGTTTTAAATACAAAGGCCTTTGCTGCTAAAAGATTTTTTGTTGAATTTTGGGTAGATGATTAAACCTGAAAGATTTTATCGTAGGTTGCCTTTTTCTTGAAGACGCAAAATTCTTGAGAATGAAGGACGTAATATTTCATTTTGGGGCTATGAAACTTATTTTTTACACGCGGTAGTCTTTCTGACACTGACATTCCCACGGACGAAGTTGCAAGTAGAGTCCAGTTTATAAATAAATGTAGGTAATCTCTACATGACCTATTGCACTAGTGAGACACCTACTATCGCGACAACAATGACGAAAACCTATCCAAATAAATAACAGACACATTTCAGTTCCAAATCCGAGTAATTTATGCTTTAATGCCATAACCATTTTAAACTCACGCATTAAGGTTAACGTAATTTATTAACGTTAACTACCTTCGGGTCAAACTCATATTGAACATAAGTCACGATGGGAAGCGTGGCTTATTAGTGAGAAAAATAGCTCAATTTTGTCGCGGGTCGATCGATAAAGATCTACAGTGGAATTCACAGAATTGAGAGCGATATTTACGGAAGTAAATGTGCTTATGAATATTAAGAACTTTATTTTGGGGTCAACACAAAACTTGTGAACACTTGTTAAATAATTAACATTTTATCGAGTGTAATTTTCATTAACTAACAATTAATCACTTATTGGGTGCCTTGAAAACCAGGGTCGTTTGTCTGGTCTACTCCATAGGTCCTTTGATGTTGGAGATTGCTTTAACGACAATTTGATTGACAGAAATAGATAGATAAATAAATATAACACACTTTATTGTACCACACAAAATAAGAAAAGAAAGCGAAATAAATATACAAAAGATATGGCACAATTTAGGCGGTCTTACCGCTATAAAACGATCTGTTCCAAACGTTCCAAACAACCCAGAGGACAGTTTAGATAATACCAATCTCAAAAGAAGGTGCATTCTAGGATGAAGAAAACTAAATGTGGACAATAAAATGTGCATTCATTTGACTCTAGTAATTTCTTGTAAAACGTGATAGTTTCCTTATTCAATTACAGCGTCATCTTCATAACAATTTTAATTGTAGCAAACACTTTAACTAATTGTTCTTTACGGAACTGAGTAATGCGTAAATATTATCGTTTCCAGTGTCCATTGATGTCACTATTAACCAACTGCATTATAGTCTTTATATCTGTATACTAAGGTTGAATTTGGCGTTGTTGTGTGTGTTACCAAATTCGGAGGTTACATATTGACTTCTATAAAGCCTTAATCAAGCTGTAGCCTGTTCAGTCATGCCTTATTTGAGCAACTTGTGTGTCTGTTTGTGTTACCAATCTCCCTGAAATTTGGTGTCGTAATGACTCTTAAGACGCCATTATTGAGGTGTTAGCACTCAGAAGCGATGCCGAATTTAGTGCTAATGTCCTGAATCATTATTTGTTGTGATAATGTACTGTAAGGTATATTCACATAGATATACGACTACATCGAGCGCTAGGCTTGCGATATTTTTATGTATAAAAGACGGTTGATGCATCACTGTGGTCTCATAAAAATGTCGCAAAGCTATGGTTTTGTAAATTTTGAAAACAATTTGTAAGTTATAACTTTTAGAAGAGCATTGAGAGACTATCAGAGTGGACGATAGCAGATGAAGCACAAAACTCATGAAACTCATTTATTTTTGCAAATAGGCTTTTAAAAGGCACTTTTACACGTCCCAATATTAACCCTACCACATGCTTCTTGAAACAGAAATTGATACTCTGATGCTGACTACTGTGCTTAATATGGCCAGGCTTAAATTAATTTGATTATTTCTCATACGTCTCTCAGATTTCAAAGAGGAACTTTTATATTTCCAAATAAGCAAAAACTGGAACGTAAATTATAAAATAAATAAATATTTGAGCAAGTGCACTTTCTACACCACAGCACTGCAACTAATTCCTTTGAATTTATCAAAAATAGTACACGACACACTTTTTTTACGATACTTACGTCACGCGCTTCTTAACATAAATCTTTTGAAACTTCATCTTCATGTTATGTCAGTATTTTAAGATCAAAAGAAATTAATCTATAAGTAGCCATGTTCTACTATGTTTGCCTTACGAACCTTTCCTCACTTGGTTTTGCAATATATTGTTGAAACATCGCTACTTCATGGAAGTCTGCTGGCCATAGTTTTGAATTTTGTTTATGTTAAGCAACCGTAATAACCATCATCGTCAATAGTCTCCACTACAGGAGCATCTCTCTCTATTTCATCATCATCATCGTCACCATCATCATCATCATCATTTCAGCCATAGGACGTCCACTGCTGAAGTGAACATAGGCCTATCCCGATGATTTCCACAATGACCGATTGGTGGCGGCCTGCATCCAGCGCCTTCCTGCTACCTTTATTAGGTCGTCGGTCCACCTTTTGGGTGGACGTCCTACGCTGCGCTTTCCGGTACGAGGCCTCCACTCCAGAACCTTGCTGCCCCATCGACCATCAGTTCACTATGTGCCCTGCCCATGCCACTTCAGCTTTCTAATCTGCCAGACAGTTTCAGGAGGCGTATTGTTATATTTATTTATGTATTTCAGGAGGACTGTGAGTCGGATTGTTATTTTGCGTTTATTTTTTGAGTTCTAGGATCTTATTGAAAATTTTGTCAAGATCAGTCGGCGTGTTTGAAACACGCCGACATGATCTTTACAAAATTTGGTTTGTGAAGAATTCAGATGGGACTAAAGGCATGCAGTAGTTAAAAACTCAGCTACATACTAGGTTCACTAGATTTCAATCAGTAATTTCAATCAGTAAGTTAGTTTAAATAAAACAAAGTGTAATATTTAATATTGTTCTACATCGACTACGACTAAAGTACTTGCTTTCATAAAAAATAGACTGATTTGAAACCTACCACTGCACCAAGAGCCTAAGCTTCGAAAGCTGACTCTGCCCAAACCAATTCTGGATCATACACCCTATGCAATAAAGTTGATATTAAAACACTTGATACGCAAAAGGGATTGCCCAATATCAACACAAGAGTCCCAAATAAGAACGAAGATTTACTCTATCTAAAATAGATGCCAGTTCGAATACATGTTGTAAATAAATGTCGGCAGATCGCCTGTGATTGAAATATGGCTGGATCCGGTTCGATTTGGGCAAAGAGCAATGCTGCAGAGCCTGCAGATGTGCAATGTAATTTACGTTTCAGTTTGGCCCTTAAATATTGGTACCTAACACAGAAAAGCATTTGATGAAGATGTGAAAATCCTTTCGCAACTTATTTACCTACTTACTCTAATTTGCATTTTTTTCTTTTTGTATAAAATTAGAGCTAAGAGCACTTGATGTAATTATTCGTCTAATGATTGTTTTCGTAAGAAATCAAAATAATAAATGTATTTTAATTTGTTGGAACTTTTAAGTACACAATAAATAATAGAAAGTAGATTTTATACACCAATAACTAACTCTTTGAAACAGTCTTAATAAAGTGGTTTTCCAAAAAAATATGACATTTATTCGCAACGAGAAATACAGATGAGTCTGGAGACTTAAGAGATCAAAGAGTAAAACGTTTTATTGACAAATTAATGGTTGTCTCTCGTTTTAACTTTATACCTACCAGACGGCCGTTACATGTCATTTGACGGTCCGCATCGATAAAGATATTACTACTGTGGCAGAAAACAAAAATATGATACTAACATAGATGAGGAGGTGCTCTTTATTGTATGTACGTCATATAAAACTGACTACTACATGAAACAAAATTGAAATGGCATTTTAGGCAGTTAACCTATGCGCAGACCACCGATTTTTAGTCGGCCGATAGTTGGGCCCGATTCTAATTTGTATGAAGAATCAATCGGTGTAATGTGCGCCCTTCCATACATGCCCATACTGACTTAAATCGCTAGGAAGCGATCTCTTTCAAATAACCCGGAAGAAGTGAGAAAGAAAGAAAGTAAGTCGAAGTAGAAGATGAAAGTTGAGAAACTCATTATTACCTCAATGTTAGGAAGTAAAACATCTTCTCTACATTTAATCATCTCATGGACCCGAACGTTCATGGAGTCTTTCTATGACAGACCAAAATCCAAGTGGGCTAAGTGGTCAGCTGAAGCCAGTACAGTCAGCATCAAATAGTTCCTCCTACCAAATTGCCAAAAAAGGTGACAACACAACCTTATTTCAAACGCAACCATATTCTAAAGACGTCATCATCATCATCATCAACAGCCCTTTACAGTCCACTGCCGGACTATGAGCCTCCTCCACTATAGTGGAGGGTTTTGCCATCCTCACGCTTGGCAGGCGGGTTGGAGATCGCAGTTTAAAAGATTGATCTTTTTTAGAGAACGCTGCTGCCCGTTCTCTGTTTGATGTGTAGTCCCTAAGTCGCCTCTTACGACACCCGCGGGAAGAGTAGGGGTTGGTGACAAATGTATTCTACTCTGCCGTCACCACACGGCTAAAGTCTAAAGACGTGTTGCAAACTTTTCGGCTACTTTTGGTGTCTTGAATTTGACGCTGACTGTACCATGTCACATACATAATATACTGATAGGTCGGTCTTTTATAAACCACTTGTGCACACACCTTCATAATAACCATAAATAATCGTATAATTGAAATTTCCGCGATTAGATCAGTGAAAGTGTCGTGCGAGTTCCTGACAAATCTATAAATTTCGCGTAATAATACAAGATGGCATATTAATGTGACCTATAACTAAATGATTAAGTGCCTAGGCAATATAAAGTGTGCAATTTATCGATGTGAAATCCTAGATCATATTTATTAATGAGGATGAAGAGATCTTTGTATGGGCAGTTAAATCGGTAAAGTATTGCTAGATACGGATAATTTAATAAGTTATGATAGGTCCCTAATGTCATACCGATATTTGATCTCGGAGTTCGTAAGCTAAGCAAGTCATATTTATCCGTTTACGTAAGATGTCTGGTGATATAATGATGAATAACTGACATAAATACATACGTCGATTAGATAATGTTAAGAATTTATTCAAAATCCATTAAAAGCACTTGAGAAATCTTTTTGGGCATCTTAAAGTACTTAATTTAAGTCTAATTACGAAATTTTAAGATATCGGTTTAAAGATATCATGGTTCACTTTAATCTAGTTTCATTTATTTCAACACTAAGGCTGAGTTGCACCACCATATTTTAAACGTAGCAATAACAATAACAAGTGCTTTTTGTATAAATATAGTTTGACAGATTTTTGACGTTTTTCAAAGATAAAGTAAAATGGTGCAACTCAGCTTAAGTAAGAGACATCATTTCCTCAAATGAAGTCTATGTTATCGTATTCTTTATGTCTCATAAATTTTAATAGTATAAACCAGTATACGTTCAAGTATCCAGGCGGCGTCAAAAAGCTTATTGAAAAGCTCTTGTTGAAGAATACAAGTTCAAGATACAAGACAAAACTGACAAAACCTGAGGTAGGAGCTCGTAATGAATAAAATTAAGTACACAATAAATACTGGTTGAACCAATAATTAATTATCTTTTAATAAAGCAAAAGCAGGCGTTAAACATTCCATAAATTGTATTTATGCGCCCGCGTCGGTCATATCTCAAAACACAACAGATTTATAACAGAAGGAATTCAAGAAAAGATACGATTATCTGGGCGAGTCCAAACTCGATTTGTTTCTAAGTATAGCAATCAGTTTTCGTAACACAGAAGTTAATGTCTGTCCTATGTGACAATGAAGGAAATCTTGGAAAGTTTTCAAAATTCAGGAGTGTAAAAATGTATAAAAACAGGCAAAAGATTGGTTGAGTTTCAATATTTAGACAAGACTGAATCTAAGGTTGGCACCATCTTAGTTTAACCTTAATACGTCAAAAGTCAGTCAAACTCCAATACATCCATACAAAAAGTCACGCTTAAAATAAGGTGGTGTAGTCACACCTTGAATGCTTGAAATCAAGCATTTATCATTAAGTTTTCTGTTTCATTTTCGTTTCATAATACGAATCTCAAACTTCGTGCGTTCGTTTCTGCCACTGACGTCTGATGTCGTCTGACGTCCACTGCTGGACAAAGGCCTCCCCCAAGGTTTTCCACAATGAACGGTCCCGCGCCGCCCGCATCCAGGCTCTTCCCGCGACCTTCACCAGATCGTCTGGTGGAGTAGGAGGCCTGCCCACGCTACGTCTTCCAGCCCGTGGTCGCCACTCGAGAACTTTTCTGCCCCAAACTTATGTAGTTATTTTACTTTTGATCTACTTACCTACTAAGTAGGTGTGCCTTAACCTAACGATAGATATTTAAACGATTCAAATACGGTACTTCGCTTCAAATTCTTGATCCAATTAAAACCGGTAGTTAACATAATAATATTCCATTGAGGCGTCAAGCATTACTGGCACTACTAGGAAAACTATTATACAACTAAAAGGCGTTGTCTCTGCATTCAATACGTCTAGCGTTTAATTGAGTCAATGCTTGAGGTATAGAAACCGCACGGGAAAGGTGACATTGACGTAATATGACGTGACAAGGCACACAAATCTGAAGCGTAACGCTGACGTTTGACATCCGCTTTGCAATGGAGGGAAGTCGAACCTTAATTTCGAACTCCTCCTATGGTCTTCTGATTAATTTCGTTGCGGGTCCAATGACAGTTTAACTTTACCCCGGGACAAACTTGACCCTCATTGGTTGCGTTTTAATGGCGGTCAAGCTGTAGATCCTGGCTACACAGGAGTTGCAGTGGTGGGAACGAGAGGTGGGAATAGTCCCGTATTTGACGTTTGACATCATAAAAACACCCTCCCGTGCCGCTAACATACCTCAAACACAGACTCATTCAAGCGCTAGACTTAGCAATACTAGACTATAACTTAGAGGGAGACCTACCTAATTACTGTCAGGACATGTCAAAATTACAGAGACATGACTAGTAACGCCGGTTCCATTTTGTTGGAAATTATTGGTTTGGTGTTTTGTTCACTTAGGATTAGGTTTTGATGTTATTTGTTAGCTGATAGACAGTGACAGAAAAGCGAATACTAAGTCGCTACTTAAGTATTAAGATGTCTTAAATGTCAAGATAAATCACTCAAAATTAAACACCCCACCAATAATACAAGCAACTACAAACGCAAAATTAACTTTACCCGTAGGTATCTGTATTATATGCCAGTTTGTTTGTTTGTGTCTTCTTCTAGATATCTTTCATCATCATTTCAGCCATAGGATGTCCACTACTGAACATAGGCCTCCCCCAATGATTTCCACAATGGCCGATTGGTGGCGGCCTGCATCCAGCGCCTTCCCGCTACCTTTATGAGGTCGTCGGTCCACTTTGTGATGTCCTATATAGATATCTTTTTACTACTACGATAAAGTTACGATAATATATGTACCTACAACTAAGCTAAAGATACCTACTTTTTACATTTCAATCATAGTTCGTTCCTAGAATGTAGAGCTCCACCGTAAAATACGTCGTTATATTTACAACTATTTGAATAAAACTTCTTAATTAAGACTACTTGTTTTAAATTTGAGTTCAAAGTACAGCCAAATTCAAGGACACCCGATAATTTTAATTACAAAATCGTTACTTAGAAGGGGAACAAGGTCCACAATAGGAATGCCTGTTACAGCGGAACCAAACAATATTAATCGCATAATTAATTAGAACGGACCCAAGACACCCAATTAATATTGATACCCGCAATGTTCTGGTTCCGACCGTGTTAGGGCTTATCAGATGTTGCATAAGTTTTATGCATTCGGCATTAAAATGTATAAGT
Organism: Ostrinia nubilalis; assembly: GCF_963855985.1. Classification (NCBI taxonomy): domain Eukaryota; kingdom Metazoa; phylum Arthropoda; class Insecta; order Lepidoptera; family Crambidae; genus Ostrinia; species Ostrinia nubilalis. The sequence continues at coordinate 14,304,953 of NC_087103.1, forward strand.
AAGGCTCAAGAATCCTTGGTCTTGCTAGACGAGATAGAGACTAACAAGGCAAGTATGTACCATCCTAGACAGCATCTCACTAAACATCAGGTGTGATTACAGTAAACTTTCTGCCTTTTACGGCATAAAAAAATAAGATTCTTGATGTACAACTGTAATCTATATCTGACATAGTGATCCATCAACGCACAGCCCAAACCACTGGACGGATCGGGCTAAAACTTGGCATGCAGGCAGATGTTAAGGATTTTACGAAACTCCACCCCTAACGGAGTAAAACGGGATCCACGCGTACGAAGTCGCGGGCGGCCACTAGTTTAACCATAAAAGCTAAAGTAAAAGAAAATTGACGGCGTTTTGGCCTGGTAATCCAGCAACTTATTATTTTTGACCAATGTTGAAGCCAAACTAAAACCCACGTAAAACGGAACGCAGTGACGTCACTCAGCGGCGCTCTTATTGGCTACTTTAAAAAACGTATCGCTGTCAAAATTTGAATTTTATGTATATCATTACTATTTGGTCTACGCATTACAACCTTTGAACCTGTAACTGTCTTTTTTTCTGCTCATCATCTACTGCAACTGAAATCTTCAATTCTCATACGAAACATTGGTCCTTCTCCACCGAACACTAACTGGATTACCGCAAAACCAGAGTCAGCGAGCCTATTTGCAAATACCGGAGACTACGCAACGGCCAGGATTCGAAGATTGGTACTGGAGCTGCCCCATCATCATAAAGCGCAACGGTACGGCCAGCCAACCTTTCTATTTCCCAGCCTATCTCCTCTATTTGTGTTTGATACTTGCGCTTCTCCTGATTTCAGTGCAGTCGTGGATGTGAGTTACCCGCTCGGTCAAGACTTTTTAACCGAAATTAACCGCAAGCACCAAGTGCATCTTCGCAGTAATTAAAACCGTGAGTACTCCACTTTCATTTACTACCAAAATGAGCGTATCCGAGACTTATGACACCCTAAGTACGGGCTCAACCCGTGACAAGTCTCCGTATAGGACTAACAGTGACTGTGATATTAAATTGATACGAGAACTCGTTAAAAAACGAGGTATTATCAAAGCGAGGCTTACAAGGTTCACTAACTACCTAAAATCACTCGATGGTATAGATGTTTTGCCTAGTCAGAATGTAATGGACTTGAAACTGCGCATACAAGGCGTTACTAGTATTTACACTGAATTTAATTGCATTCAAACACAACTAGAAGAAGCAGTGCTAGATGGTGATCTCGATGAACAATTAAATCAAAGAGAATCATTCGAAGATTCTTACTACACTGTTTTAGCCAAGGCGGAATGCATAATTTCAAAATCTAGTGCATCTATAACCGCTAATTTAAATAGCAATCATAACCTAAAATCTGTTAAATTACCTACCATCACTATACCCACCTTTGACGGTTCCTATGAGCACTGGCTGGAATTCAGGGATACATTCCTTTCACTTGTTCATAATTCCACTGAAATTTCTAGCATACAAAAGTTTCATTACCTAAAATCTTCGCTTAAGGGTAGTGCTGAGTTGGTGATAGATTCATTGGAGTTTTCTAGTGCTAACTATGATATTGCGTGGGAACTGCTTCTTAGTCGGTACAACAACAGTAGGTTATTGCTTCATAATCATGTCAAGTCACTGTTCAATATTCAAACAATAGGTAAGGAGTCATCAGTTTCAATTAGAAAATTAATAGACACTGTTTTAAAAAAATTACGCGCTCTAAAGGTCCTCGGGGAGCCTACAGATTCTTGGGACACTTTAATAATTTATTTAATCGTGTCAAAACTCGACAAAACCACAGAACGTGAGTGGGAACAGTTTAAAGGCACTTTATATTCTGAAACTGGTGACTCCAAAACTAAATTGAGGGTTGATCACTTGATTAACTTCCTTAAAAGTAGGGCTGATATGTTGGAAACATTATCCGTGTCGCATAGCAAACCCGATAATAATTATAAACAAACTTCACACGCTAATACAAGGGTTCACTGCAATGTTTCCACAGAAAAGCAACACGATAGCAAGTCTAACGTAACACAATCGAAAAAATTATGCTTAATGTGCAAAAAGCCGCATCCACTATACTCTTGTCAACAATTTTTAGACACTGATGTTATAGGTAGACTAAATTTTGTAAAACAAAATAACCTATGCGTTAATTGCCTGCGTCAGGGACACACGGTTGCGAACTGTCGATTCGGGCCTTGTAGACTATGTAACGATAAACATAACTCGCTAGTTCACCGCAATACGCACGATTTAAACGCACACAAATCGTCTGCATCAATGTTATCGCTGCACTCTAATAAGGAACCGGTTACCGAGGCGCGGCAACAGGCCATCCCCTCCGCGTCGCCCGCGACGTCAACACAATCAAATAATTTTAACACATCTGGTTCGATCCAGGTAAACAAGGCACACATAGATAATTTACGATGCGATCTAAGTAGTGTCCATCAACCTGTTTTGCTTTCTACGGCGTTGATTGAAATAGCAGATATTCGCAACAAATATCACACCGCGCGTGCGTTGCTTGACAGTGGCAGCCAGCGCAGTTTTATCACAAAAAGATTATGCGATTCATTAAATTTACCATTAATACAGTCCACTCATGAAATACGTGGCGTTGGAAACTCGGTGACACAAACTACGCAAATGTGTAACATCGAGATTCAGTCACGGACCGCAGCTTATAAAACTAATTTGCAATGTTTTGTTCTTTCGAATATTACTTCAGCACTGCCATCAGTACCTAGTTATGCATCCGTCAGCTCCCTCTGCTCTAGACTAAACAAGATAAGTCATCACTTTCCACTCTACAGTGTAAGCATTCGTAGAATTGTTATTCACATAAGAGATGTGTCAGCAGAACTAAATTGTAAACACCGTACTGGACGACTGCGATCGGCCACAATATTAAATCATTATTAAATCGCCTCCAACTCGGCGAGGACGTGATCACTAGTTTAATTAAATATAATCCTTTTTAAAAAGCTTCCACCCCGCTCCCGAAATCTGACTGGCGCAGCCGGTAGGATTTATTGCTGCAAGTTTTCCTAAAGTTTACGCGATTGGTGTCAAAATCCGCCGTTTAAATTCGTGATACTACGGGAAACTAATAAATCCGCCGAACCAAATAAATTTGTCATCGAAGTACGGGTGGAACGAGTATGCAGAGAACGGTCGGTTGGTGAGTAGAACTTTTCGCCAATCCTTCCACTCCTTATCCTCTGTGTAATTTTCATGCTTTTTAAATCGTAGGGAAATATTGCTACTCCGGGATAGAACTTCTCCCAGGGTATCGCATTTTGTGTTTTCGTCATAAAACTTTATCGTTAACACTTTTCGTTTAGATTTAAGTGAATTAAATATTGAAACAAAGTAAAGAAAATAAATTGAAATAAAGTAAATAAATTGAAATAAAGTAAATAAAGTGAAATAAAGTAAATAAATTGAATATTGAATTAAATTAAATAAGTTTATTGTGTAAAGTAAAAATTATTAAAGTTGTTAAGTTAATTGTCTCTCGAAATTGAACAATTAAATTAAGAACCACTCTTATTTTTACTGTGTATTTTTATTGTGTATTTTATTGTGTGTTTTATTGTGATTACCGTGTATTTTAATTGTGAATATTGTGTAAAGTACTGTTACAAATTCTGACTGGCGCATATCAATTAATAAATTTAAATTCAGTAAAATGGCTTCACCACAAATCGAATCCGTACAAATCACGCCAATACCCAACGAGATGCTCAGATTAATTCCATTTTTTAATGGTGACAAAAAACATCTAAATTTGTTCCTTAAAAAATGTGAGTATGTTATATCGAGATATAGAGGTGGGGTTGAGCAAGATTTATACGTGTACCACGCTATCACTAGCCGCCTTACAGAAAATGCAGCAGCACTGTTATCAGAACAAGAAAATTTAACAAACTGGTCGGAACTTAAGGAAATTCTGACACAACATTTTGGAGACCCGCGTAGTGAGGCATGCATTAATATTGAATTAGAATCATTAAAAATCAGATCGAATGAATCATACACAGACTTTTGCAACCGCGTGCAATCAACCAGGTCAATGCTTATATCCAAAGTAAACACCATAGCAGACGAGTCAATCCGTCACGCCAAAATCACCATATACAACAACACCGCGTTAAACGTGTTTCTCTATAATTTACCAGAAAACCTTGTGCGCATTGTGAGACTAAAGGCACCGTCCACTTTGGAAGCCGCCCTCTCGATTGTGCTCGAGGAAGTAAACTTTATGGACCAATATAACATGCGAAGCAAAATGCATTCGCAACCCAAACCTAACAATTCGTTTACGCCAACTCAACAGAAATTTTCAGGCAATCAGCCTCATTTTGTCAGCTCTAATGCTTTCAAACCGATAATTCCTCCACAATTTAAATTTGGCCTTCCGCCTAATCAAGGCTACAAACCCTTCCAGCAATATGGAAATAAACCTTTACAACAATTCGGCTATTTCAAGCCTCCGCATCAACCAGGTTTCAGGCCGCCGCAGCAGTTCGGCTACAGGCCTCCACAGCAGTTCGGATACAGACCGCCCCAGCAATTTGGCTATAGACATCCTCCTCAGCAATTCGGTTACAAACCGCCTCAATTCGGCTATAAGCCACAGTTCGGTGCTCAGCAAGCCCAACAAGTCCAGCCGCCACGTATGCAGCTGACCGACGTGTCTATGCGTACAGCTACAAAACCAAACAATGTAAATGAAACAAACTTAAATGATCTGAACTACGACGAATCAGAACAGTCCTATTACGATCAATATTATTGTGAATACCCTATAGATGAATATAATAACATGTACAGCGAACAGTATTACCCTGATTTCGAGGAAACTCCCGAGGAAACCCAGGAAACTGAATTCCAACAGGATTTTCACGAAACAGCCTCCATCAAAGAACAGAACAGATAAACATTAATTGCGATCCGGAATTAACATTACCATATATTTACCTACCGGAACTGGATGCTCGCATGATGATCGACACTGGCAGCATGCGTTCGTTCTTCAGTCCGCGTATTGGCTATCAGTATTTCAGTGAATTCATAAGAAATGAACCGTTCCAAGTTGTGAGTACACATTCGTCGAGTATTCACGATGAAACTATGGAAATCCCCCTTTTACCAACATTTAACAGTGACAAACACCACAAATTTTATTTGTATGATGTAGACAAAAGATACGATGGTCTTATTGGAAATGATTTGTTAGAACAATTAGAAGCACTAATTGATTTGAAAAACAGGGTACTTAGGACTAAAACAGCATGTATTCCGATAATTAATAACAACCTTAATTACGTTATTAATTTACCTCCACGTTCAGAAAAACGCGTAAAGTTACCTGTTGACCAATATTCAGGTGACGCTATTCTAAATTACAGAGAATTTACAGACGGCGTTAGAATGCCTAGTGCAATCGTTAACTGTCGCAACGGATACGCATCCACGATTATTCAAAACACTTTAGACAGACCAATCAGTTATAAAATCACTTGCCCATTTAAAGTTAATAAATTCGAATTGACTGACATTCAAGTTAACACGACACAAAACATGAATGACATCGAAATTGACAATTTGCTTGAAGAGAATTTGGTAAAGTTACGATTAGACCACACAAACGACGAAGAGCGTGAAAAAATTTACAGCCTTTGTCATAAATATAAAGACATATTTTATTGCGATCAACTTCCATTAACATTCACAAACAAAATTAAACATCAGATAAGGACAAAAAATGAGGATCCAATCCACGTAAAGCCATACAGACAGGCCCCAGCTCAGCAAGCTGAAATTACTAAACAAGTAGAAAAAATGTTAAAAGATAATGTAATCCAGGAATCCCACTCTCCTTGGAGTGCACCAGTTCACCTAGTGCCAAAAAAAATGGACGCATCTGGTGAAACAAAATACAGAATGGTTATCGACTACAGACGTTTGAACGACATAACGATCGACGACAAATACCCATTACCAAACATTAATGACTTATTTGATAAATTAGGAAAAAGTGTTTACTTCAGTACGATTGATTTAGCTAGCGGATATCATCAGATTGAGGTAGAAAAATCCGACAGACAAAAAACTGCCTTCAGCACACAAAACGGTCATTATGAGTTTCTCAGAATGCCCTTTGGCCTTAAAACAGCTCCGGCAACATTCCAAAGAACTATGGATAATATACTTAGAGGTCTACAAGGACTCCATTGCATGGTTTACCTTGATGACATAATTGTGTATTCCAGCAGCTTAGATCAACACCTGGAACATCTAAAATCAATTTTCGACAGACTTAGAGCCACAAACTTTAAAATTCAACTTGATAAATCCGAGTTCCTTCGTAAGGAAGTGCTTTACCTAGGACACACCATCACGAAAAACGGTCTTAAACCTAATGATGATAAAATTGACGCTGTATTAAATTACCCAATTCCGAAAACGACCACAGAAATAAAGAGCTTTTTAGGACTTGTAGGATATTACAGGCGCTTTATTAAAGACTTTGCTAAAGTTACAAAACCATTAACGTCATGTTTAAAGAAACGAAATAAAATCGTAATAAATCAGGAATATACAGACGCATTTAACAAATGTAAGGAATTACTTACACATGCCCCATTATTACAATACCCAGACTATGACAAGCAATTCATATTAACAACAGACGCATCGAATGTAGCATTGGGCGCAGTACTCTCACAAGGACAAGTAGGCAAAGATAAACCCATAGCGTATGCTAGCCGCACACTTAGTGATACTGAAGCTCGATACAGTACAATCGAACGCGAATTACTTGCTATTGTATGGGCTGTAAAACACTTCAGACCTTATCTCTATGGTCGTAAATTTGTCATTTACACAGATCACAGACCTTTGGCATGGCTTAACTCGCTAAAGGATCCAAACAGCAAATTAACTCGATGGCGTTTACGCTTACAGGATTACGATTTCGATATCGTGTACAAAAACGGGAAACAAAACACAAACGCAGACGCGTTATCCCGCATAAAAGTAAATGCTCTTGATTCAGATAATCAGTCCATGAAAGTAAATGTTAGCAAAAAGGAAAAACGTATTCAAAAACATGTTGATAAAGTAGTAAAGAAAATAGAAAAATTATCATCAGGAAGTACAATAGTAATTTCCGACTCTACATCCTCAGAAGGAAGTAGACAATTAGGTTCAGAATATCCGATTCCGTCGTCAAATAATTCAGACTGTGTCGATGAACAATCAAATAACTCACAAACTATTCATTCCGCAAAGGATACCGAATCACAAGGCATCCCAATCTTAAACGAAGCAATCGATAACAAACCTAATCAAATATTAGTCTTTGAACGATTCGATAATGAACTTTCAGTCAAAAACCTTTCGCGCGATAAACAAAAGGTTCTTGAAGTACATTTACCTGATAATAATGCAGAATTAGTAAAACAGTTTTTAAAAGAATATATCAAACCTAAAACAAAGTATTTCATTTATTTTGAATCAGATCAACTTAGACGAATTTTCACAGACGTAATTATTAAACTTTTTAAGAAAGATGTAGTTCAGTTTTACGAGTGTACAGAACGGGTAAATTACATAGAAGACGAGGGTGAACAAAAAGCAATAGTTATCCAATACCATGAAGGAAAAACATGCCACCGTGGTATTAAGGAAACATTGATTAGAATTCGTAGAAATCATTTTTGGCCTAACATGCAACAAACAGTTTCCGCAATCATTAACGCTTGCGAAGCCTGCCGTAAAATGAAATACGATAGGAAACCCATAAAACCATTTTTACAATTAACTAAAACTCAAGATTCCCCATTTCAGGAAATTTTCATTGATCTCTTCAGTATTGAAGGAATCACATATTTAACCCTAATTGACGCCTTCAGCAAATTAGGACAAGCAATAGAGATACCTAGCAAATCAACATCAGACGTTACTAGAGCACTTATGAAATATTTCTCATTCTACGGAATTCCAAAACGTATAAGCTCAGATCCAGGAACCGAATTTAATAACGAACTCATGAAAGAATTTCTAAATTTGCATAAAGTTGAACTTCACATCGGAACCCCAAATAACCCGAATTCTATGGGACTTATCGAACGCTTTCACTCGACAATTATAGAGATCTATAGATTGGCTAAATACGAAAGACGATGTACAGATGCCGCATCAGTTATGACATATTCAGTAATGGCATATAACCACACCATCCACTCTGTAACTGAGTTAACACCATTTGAGGTAGTTTTTGGTCATACAGATTCAGATAGTCCATTTGGAATCAATTTCGAAAAGCAATATTATCAGCAATTAGTTCAAGATCATGCGAAACGTACAAAGCACTTATATAAATACATAGCTCAGAAAACGACAGCCAAAAAGGAAACCATTAGGGAAAAGAAAGGTGGTGAAACAGATATAGAGTTTTCCGAAGGAAACATAATATTTGCAAAAGACGTAAATAAGCGTAAAAGCAAAGACAAACCACGTTATGTAAAAGCAAAGGTTGTAGGCAAAGCCAAGCGAAACATCTTACCAATTAAAGTAGGTGATAGGACTACCAAAGTGCCTATTAAAAACATAAAACGCCCTCCGCAGGTGGTGCCTTCTGCTGATGATAGGGACGCAGGCGCTGGCCCTTCAACTGCAACCGATTAAAGATAATCCAGGCATTCTACCGGTAAAACAAGGACAAGCATTTTTGCAAACAGATTTTTGGACAATTATTAAAGTAATCAACTTAAAAGGAATTTACTCCGATCTTGTTAGTTTAACCAATAGTTACAGGCAATTAGACACTTTAATCGATTATAACAATCCATATTATCATGAATTTATCAATAATAAATATCACACTGATTTCATCCGCGACATAACATTAGAAAAATACAGGCAATTAGTACCACAGCAACGCTATAAGCGAGGCCTTATTAATCCATTAGGATCTCTTATAAAGTTAATTACAGGAAACCTTGACCACGATGATGCACTTAAATATGATAAGTTGACTTCTCAATTGAGTAATAATCAAGTTATAATATCTAAGAAAATTACCCTGGTCTCAAAAATGTTCGACAGTTTCATAAATATTTCAGAGCAAATAAATAACAACTCTATTATTATTGATGAACGCTTGAAACGAGTTGAAAGCCTATTGCAAAACATAACGTCCACACAAAACGATTGGACTTTTTCTACATACATACTAGGAGTGTATAACATATTCATAAGTAGTTTCCGTACAATATTTATAAGATTAAGTGAAATAGAAACAGCATTAGCATTAAGTAGAGTATCCATTTTACACCAAGCAATTGTAAACTCTACAGAATTATTGTATCATTTAAAGTTAATTTCAAACTCTGCCAATTTAGTTTACCAGCCTACGGAAAGTAATTTGTTAAATTTAGAAGAAACTATTTGTGTAAAATCTTATATGAAACAGGATCAGATAACATTTATTTTAGAAATACCATTGATAGATAATTATACTTACAATTATTATAAGATATACTCACTTCCTATATTCCAAGAATCCCAAAACGTTACGCTTTCCATTTTCCCCAAATTTCCTTACCTTTTGGCGAAGGGTTTGAAATACTTACCGATCGTAACACCGTGTCGCCCGCTTGCCGCCGGCGATCGCTTCCTGTGCTCTACGGACAACCAGGCTCTACATAACGAGCCTACCTGCGTGGAACAGCTGATGAGGTTCAGTAAGGACCTTACCTCCTGCAAGCAGCACCAGATCCAGCTGGAAGAAGTAAAACTCCAGCAGCTCAACGCGAACAACTGGATTCTGTACAGCAGACTGAAAGCCACGCTGACCAAACACTGCGACAGCGAAGTCAGTAAGCAGTCAGTCTTCGGCACGTACATCATCACCATCGATGAGCCTTGTGACCTGGAAATCCATGGCCTGCAGATCCACCATCGACTCTACATTTCATCAGACATCGTAGAACACATACCGGTGATTCACCTACCCGAGCTACCTGTAAACGCAACGCTATCCGGTGCACGCGCACTCAATATGCATGGAATCAATTTGGATGAAATCAAATACATGTCGTACGCCCTGAAACACAGTGCAGCAATCAGTGCTAGTGAAAATGAAACAGACACTTCTTATTTTACATACTTTACATTTGTATTAGTTTTGATTCTTTTTATGTTAATTGTGTTAATTGCCTTCCGCAAACATGTAAAAATTTTATGTAAACGAAATTATCGGAATACTCATAAAAATGAAACTTCCGATAATTTCTCACTTAGGGAGGGAGGAGTTATGCATCCGTCAGCTCCCTCTGCTCTAGACTAAACAAGATAAGTCATCACTTTCCACTCTACAGTGTAAGCATTCGTAGAATTGTTATTCACATAAGAGATGTGTCAGCAGAACTAAATTGTAAACACCGTACTGGACGACTGCGATCGGCCACAATATTAAATCATTATTAAATCGCCTCCAACTCGGCGAGGACGTGATCACTTAGTTTAATTAAATATAATCCTTTTTAAAAAGCTTCCACCCCGCTCCCGAAATCTGACTACCTATACAAAGCGCACAAATCAGGATTCCTGATAAGATGCTTTTGGCAGACCCATTCTTTTACAAGTCTCATGACATAGATATTCTAATAGGCGCAGACAAGTTTTGGGATTTGTTAAATACTGAAAAAATTAGATTATGTAATGGCCCATTCTTACACGACACAAAACTAGGTTGGATCATTTCAGGCCCCATTTACACTAATGCGAAATATTTTAATTACAGTAACTGTAACTTTACACAATCTTTTGATTCTCAACTTCGTAAGTTTTGGGAATTAGAGGAGTTGCCTAGGGTTCAGGACATCTACAGCAAAGAAGAGCGTGCATGTGAAAACCATTTTGTTCAGACTACGAGGCGCGATGAGAATGGGAGGTTTTGCGTTAGTATTCCTTTTAAAACTTCACCTGACACATTAGGAGAAACTTATTCAATGGCAGAGAATCGATTTTTAGCGTTAGAAAAACGGTTACAACGCAATCCGAGTTATAAAAAATTGTACACCGATTTTATACATGAGTACATAGACTTAGGTCACATGTCTGAGGTGTTTAACTATGGCAAACCTCACTATTTTCTGCCACATCATGGCGTGTTCAGGGAGCACAGCACGACCACTAAACTTAGGGTAGTGTTCGATGCAAGCGCAAAATCATCCACAGGCCATTCATTAAATGACCTACAAATGGTTGGCCCACCAATACAAGGCGATTTAGTGGCCATTTTGTTAAGGTTTCGGCAACATAAATATATTGCATGTGCCGATATAGAAAAAATGTACAGACAGTGTTTAATTGATACTAAACAAAGAAATTTACAATTAATTCTTTGGCGGGACGAACCTTCGCAACCGTTACGCATTTATCAATTGAATACTGTCACATACGGTACAGCATCAGCCCCCTTTTTGAGTTGCCGCTGCTTGAAAGAGGTAGCTGCTAATTGCACGGACAGTGACGTCATTAGAGTCATTACGGAGGACATGTACGTGGACGATATGATTACAGGTCACGACGATTTATCTAAATTGTTGTCAATCTGCCAACAAACCGCAAAAGCGTTACAGGCAGCATGTTTTCCTTTGCGCAAATGGTGTTTTAACTTTAAAAATAATGAATCAGTAGCACCAAATATATTAAAAGATTTTTCATTAATTGATCAGGCTAGTTCCAAAACGTTAGGCTTAGGTTTTTGTAATCAGAATGACGAGTTTCACTACTTAACGCAATTTAAAAGTGAACACAGTAAAATCACTAAGCGCAGTATTATGTCAAACATTTCACAGATATTTGACCCACTGGGCCTACTGAGTCCTTTTATAGTGACAGTTAAAGTTTTGTTGCAAAAATTGTGGCTACTGAAATTAGGATGGGACGACGAAGTTCCAAGTGACGTCGCCCTAGTCTGGAACCGGTTTGCTAACGCGTTGCCTATTTTGCATACCATACACATACCGCGTCATGTCATCGGTAGTGATCCCGAGCGCATTGAATTGCATGTTTTCACCGACGCCTCAGAAACAGCGTACGGCGCCTGTGTATACGTGCGCACAATTTGCAAGGATACAAATATTTTAGTAAGATTGCTATGTTCAAAAGAAAAGGTGGCCCCTCTCAAACCTGTAAGCATGCCTAGACTTGAGTTGTGCGGTGCTTTATTAGGCGCACGATTATACGAAAAAGTTAGGGAATCACTTCGTTGCAATTTTGATGGTGTCTATTTTTGGTGCGACTCAACAATAGTGCTGGGCTGGTTACGCATGGCACCCAGTGTACTCAAAACATTTGTGCAGAATAGGGTATCTGAAATTCATGAGATCACCAAGGAAGTTCCCTGGCGTCACATCAGCGGTAAACATAACCCAGCTGATCTCGTGTCACGAGGTGTCAAGTTGGAGGATTTGCCTTCAGCAGGTTTGTGGTGGGACGGTCCCTCTTTACTTCATGACAATACCTTTGACAGTACAAAACCTATGTCCACTGATTATTCTGAAATTGCTCAGAAGGACTTACCTGAAACAAAAATCAAGCAGGTACTCGCTTTAACATCTCAAACGCAATCTCCACAGTCTTTGTTTCCTTTTGAACGATTTTCTCAATTTAATCGCATGAGACGAGCTGGAGCTTATGTTTTACGATTTATTTATAATTTACGCAACAAAAATAATCGTCGCACAGGCTCACTTACTGTGGATGAATTAAAATTATCAGATTTAATGTTAATAAAAATGTCTCAAATAGAATCCTTTCCATTAGAATATAATATGTTAATTAATAATAATAATCTAAAGAAAAACAATAAATTATGCAAATTAAATATTTTTATAGATGAAAACCAATTAATACGAGTAGGTGGCCGTTTACAGAATTCTGCAATGTTTACGTACGCAAAGAAACATCCCTTACTAATTTCTGGTAAACATTGGTTTTCAGTGCTGTTGTTCCGTCACGAGCACAAGCAACTGACGCACGCAGGTGCGCAAGCGCTGCTTTACAGCGTGCGTGAGTCATACTGGCCAGTCAGCGGCAGGGATCTCGCCCGGCAGGTAGTGCACACTTGCGTTGTATGTACTCGACTGAGAGGCCGAACCCTTACGCCTATCATGGGTAACTTACCACAAGAGAGAATCACTCCAACATTCCCCTTTATGCGTTGTGGAGTGGATTACGCCGGGCCAGTGCTCGTACTGAACCGAAAGGGCAGAGGTTCTAAACTCATTAAATCGTATATTTGCATTTTTATATGTTTTGTAACAAGAGCAGTACATTTAGAGTTAGTAAGCGATCTTTCCACAAATTCTTACCTTTTAGCGCTTAAAAGTTTTATTTCCAGGCGGGGTAAGCCTGCTGAAATTTATTCTGACAATGGTAGAAACTTTGTAGGCCTCATGAACGAATTTAAACATTTTTTATCACAGTCACATTCTGAAATTGCAGACTTTGCGTGTAGTCACGATATTAAATTTAAGTTAATACCACCGTATACGCCTCATTTTGGTGGTTTATGGGAGGCTGGGGTCAAATCGTGCAAGCATCACTTGCTTCGAACAGTGGGTAACGCGCATCTGACCTTTGAGGAGATAAGCACTGTTCTAGCACAAATAGAAGCTATCATGAACTCCCGTCCTCTCAATCCTCTCTCATCCGATCCACACGATCTCTTACCTCTTTGCCCGTCGCATTTTCTGGTTGGTCGTCCACTGACAGCGCCTGCTTTTACTGACCTCTCCGAAGAGCCAACTAGTCGTCTCACCCGATACCAGAGAGTGGAGCAGATTCGACAACATTTCTGGACGCGATGGACCAAAGAATATGTCTCAGAGCTGCAGACTCGGATAAAATGGAGTGAACACAAGCCAGACCTACAACCCAATACTTTTGTGGTTATAAAGGAGGACAATTCTCCCCCCTTGAAATGGAGCTTGGGTCGCATCATCACCACCATTCCGGGCAAGGATGGAGTATCTCGAGTAGCAGACATACGAACAGCAACTGGAGTGGTACGCCGTGCCTTCACCAAGATCTGCCCGCTGTTCCACGAGAATACACATTAGAAGCTGGTGCTTCCAAGGCCGGGGGCATGTTGAAGCCAAACTAAAACCCACGTAAAACGGAACGCAGTGACGTCACTCAGCGGCGCTCTTATTGGCTACTTTAAAAAACGTATCGCTGTCAAAATTTGAATTTTATGTATATCATTACTATTTGGTCTACGCATTACAACCTTTGAACCTGTAACTGTCTTTTTTTCTGCTCATCATCTACTGCAACTGAAATCTTCAATTCTCATACGAAACAACCAACTTTTTACAGATGAAACTGCGGTCGATCATTAGTCTTATTATTATGTAACCCAACTAATTATGTGGTCATTAAACCACTAAGATTACCATTAAAAGTCCACAATCTTTTTATGGGACATTAATGTCCTTTTAAAAAGCTATAACTCGTAACAACAATAACGTGTCGTACGTGTCGTAATTCCTAATACAAACTTCGGAAACATTAAGCCTAAATATATGAAGAGACGTAATGGAGATCCGATTCGTGACGTCAAATGCAATGAAAGTGATGCGACGTGTTCAGGATATGACGTGTTGGAGATTTGAAGTGTTGAAGTTATGACACATTGAAGATGCGACGCTTTTGGAATATGTACAGCGTTCATCTAAAGCAACGAAGTACTCGTAGTGGAGATGTATTGTGACCGTATTAAAACTCTAAAAACTTTCATATTGATAAAATTCAACTCTTTAGCCAAAGTCACCGAAAATGATGCAGTAACATTTTGATTCAGATAAAATGAACCGCGCGCACTCATTTCTTCAAATCTTAGGTGTGAACATGTCCTAAGCCGTATTTCATTTGTTGAATTTCGTCGGAATCGGTCTAATATTTCAATTTCCAGACTCAAAGAATATCTTTCGGGCGCACTTTATTTCAATTAGTCGCCTGGCGTCGTGGTTTCGGGACGATTTATGCGCGCCGCTGTTACGAAAAGAAAGCGCCAGACTGAAATGCCTGCGTGTTTACACGGTGATTGCTTACAAAGGCATTGCGTGTTGTCTTGATGTCATCGACTGGGGAAATATTTGGTGGTTCGTGGATGTTCATCTTTATTTTCGAAGCACAAGAAGAAAGTAATTCCACCAAATTTTAGGCTTCGGTAATGAAGCCAGAAAGTTAAAATTCGATACGTCAAAGACAAAATGAGCCCTTTCAAGAAGTGAAATGCTTTTACGACAGCACTTATCGTAGTCGCTTTCAGTTCTTCATTATCATCGTCATCATCATCATCATGGATTACCTATTATTAGAAGGTATATCATATTACGATAGCTAAGATCTTTCTTTAGTGACTGGCTCAGTCAATAGGCCTTCAGAAGTCTCTTGAAACAAGTCACTTAAGAAATGCTGTCCAAAAATAAAATATTGTCACTTCCGACTTCGCTTAAGAAGTCCTGTCCATTAAGCCTACATATTTCTTTATCTCTATTCCTACTAGATTACACATTTCAAACAGTGTTTAAGTCAGCAAAACCCCGAATCCTCTTTAATCCACGATGTCAAATAATCGTAGCCGAAAATAGTCAGTCGCGAACGGCGCCGCGGTATTTTTCGCGCGGTCCGCGCTGGCAGCGGAATGCCATCCATCTGCTCCTGATCGGCTATTGCCACTGATTTGGGGAGGCGGGAATGGCATATGATGCTTAAAACTAAACCCTTTTAGAAGCCAAAGCTGGTAGGAATCGATTTTCAATCTTAAGACAACCATCCATAAGGTACAATTATTCAGATTCCTCTGGAATATAGCGGGATCCGTGCACAATTGTATGATAATTGTATATCTTAAGTCTCTTCATGAGCAAGGGCGACATGCAAGCAGAAAATATGGAAAATTCAAGCAAAGGCCGCTGAAATGGCTTGAAAGTAGCTCAAATGAAGAATAATGTAGGATAGAGGATATTACATAATGAGACTTGTTATGTACCACATAAAACCTAGTAAAAAATAAAAAAAATTGCAATAATAAACATAAACCAAATAGTTTATTTTTATACATGTTTAAACTATTTAGTTTTTATTTCAAACAGACCCATTTTTACAATCAAATCGTCTTTGTAACACAGCAATAATATTTTTGGCAACACAAAGTTATAAATCAGGGAGCAGCGTCGAAAAGACATCATTTTATCTATCAACTTTGAATCCACGATCATCGTTAGCTCGTCTGCGAATATCCGAGACATTTGTATATCTTTTTCTAACTCGTAAAAACCGGCACTACAAAATGACTAATGACCCACTTTAAGCCAGATAATGGTCATAAACAAAACCAATTTATCATTGAAAAGTCCTCCAGACGACTGCAAAAAACAAACCAGGGGCGGCAGACGAAATGAAAAATCGCAGATTTTCCCGACAATAATTTGTTGACGCGTTTATTCTTGCCAGCGCTTATTCTCCGATCCATAACGAAGCTCAACGGGTGATTTAGTGGCCATATAATGGCATTAAATTCAATGGAAATGCAAAAAAGTTACTGAAAAATACGTTGCATACAATCGAGTAGTGATACGTTTTTGGGGTGCGAACAGATTGGTGTTCCTTGGAAATGCTTATTTAACTTAATTATTTTCTTAACCAACACACATTTTCCTTCTAAAAACTTTAAATTTGTAGATGAGCAGGGACATGTGAATTTGATCTAAACTTAGAAGATCTGTAATGTTTTATACTTGTCACGACAAGATCAGTCTAATAAACAGCAGAAGATGTCACTTAGTTGACCCGCCATAAACTCCTAAATAGGTTCGATGATTGTCACTCATGTTGATGAGCAAGGACATGTGAACTTGACCTAAACTTAAAAGTCCTGTAATGTCCTTGTCACGATAACTGCAGAAACAGGTAATCAAGAGTCTTAGTCGACCTACCATAACTCATGATAGGTTCGATGATTGTCACTCATGTTGATGAGCAGGGATGTGAACTTGACCTAAACTTAAAAGTCCTGTAATGTCCTTGTCACGATAACATCAGTATAATAAACTGCAGAAACAGATGTCAGAAGCTTAGTTGACCCGCTACTTGGGAATAGGTTCGACGATTGTCACTCATGTTGATGAGCAGGGATGTGAACTTGACCTAAACTCGGCAGCTGTGACGTGAACTGTCATGGCCGGTGGTCTCGCAACGAGACACTTTACGATGTCGTTATTAAGTCTGCGTCGTCTGCCGGCGCTCTACCTACCTCAGAAGTGTAGACATGACGGTTTTACTCGACTTTTCCGCCCGTGCCAATCGCGACTGAAACCGAGCGAGATGCGAGTGGCAACAAATATTCTTAGGATACATTGTGAATGTTTTTTATTCAAATCATTTACTATCAAAACATAACAACTACTTACATAAAACATAAAATAAATTAAATTCAGCATTAGTATTCAGGTAGGTAGGACCTGAAAAGGTTCAGGACACTTTTATTGCGATATTCTTCGTAATCTAATATTAAGGTCGGTTTTTTGTGAAAAGTTCCATAAAGATAGAGCTATCTGTAAGCTCACTTGTATTTAAAGTGAATAAATAAATAAATGAATAAAAACTGCTACGGAGTGAGATGACTTCAGTTATTACATTTAATTATACAGTATGTTGTATCTGTAAATAAGACATTATTTGAGACAAAAGAATTTTAAGAAGTTGTAACCACATTACAAAAATGGTAAAATAATAAATTATGAAATGGCAATATTATTTCAGTAAATAAATAAATATTAAGTAAGTAAGTGCATTTTAAAACAATTCCTCATCCGAGTGCATTACGGGCTATCGTGTGGGCCGACAAGCCAAACAAAATGATTTGTTGTGCATGATCACGCGAACTGTGTAACATTCGCTCCTTTATTTTGTGATAGCAAGCTTATGGAATGACTCAGTTCATCTCAACTTATTCTAGTATTTATTGTTTTATGTAGGTAGTTGTTATGTTCCGATAAAGTGTGACCTCATAGTTCGTTCGTTCGTTTCAGCCAAATGACGTCCACTGCTGGACAAAGGCCTCCTCCAAGGTTTTCCACAATACACGGTCCTGCGCTGCCCGCATCCAGGCTCTTCCCGCGACCTCACCTCATAGTATTGTTTGTGAATAAGTACGAGCGTAAAACTTTAACGTTCGGCCCAAACCTTAACACTCTTAATACTTTTAGGAATCCAATAAATTACATGCAAATCTAATCAAGTATGCCTTTGTTGGCGAAACCACTCGTCTCGATCATGATTGGGACCCAAATCATCGGATTACATTTGAAATGGGCCCAAAATGGCAGTTTCCATCAATCACGGTATAATCTGGTTTTATAAAAGACGGCCACTTTGCTATGAGAAAAAAAAAAGCTTGTGACCTACGCTACAGTTATACAAAGAAGGTAAATCTCTTGTAAGTTGTTCTGAATTTTTTAATACTTATCCGACTACTGATTGAGGTCATAATGTATAAGATGAGTTTATAAGGTTGTGGGGTTACACAGTCGCAAGAAATACTAAGTTCGACTTCAAGTAGAGTCAATAAATAAGGAAAAAGTTTTCCCAAATTAGCTTAAGTCTGAATATAATGATCCTGCTGAAAATTAGTTACTAAATCCGTTAGTGAAATTACAAAATGATACATATACCTACCTTGCGGAAAATTAATTAAATCCGTTTCAGAACCTACAAAGGATACATAATAGGTAGTTAGAGATCGAGACCATGACCAAGACTGTTATAAATTGAATACTGAATTTTGCCCTTTAATTTTGTCTTTTTTAAGAAAAGTAACTTGTGTCAATAAAATATTCATTGATGATGCATAAAGGTTTGCAAAAACTGTTTATAAATTTCAGCCTCAAGGAATAAAAAACTTCCATCTTCACAAACTTTCGCGCTTAATATGATATATTTTTAGAGTAGATAGATAGAATTCATAGTTAAATTAGTCGGCAACAATAAATTCCAACCGAAAATTCTTCACAGACGAAACAAATACCAGGTAACCTTTGCTATTCAATGCTGATGTCTGATACATAAAATTACAATAAAACCACAGCTACCACTAACATTAGCATCGAAATAAAGCCGTCCGCGGCTTCAAGATTTACTCAGATATAAATATTCACGGAAACTTAAAGTAGTCTTGTAATACACGCCATTGTAATCGGACACCGAATTGCTGCAAAGAATCCAATTCACACTTCTTACGATTTCCATAATGGTTATTAGGTCGTGGATGCTAAATGCGTGGATAATTTGTTTCTTAATAGTTTTATTTTCTATTTTAATTTCATACGAGTATAATTTGGTGACTAGTTTCTTGCGCTGCTTCTTCTCAATATGGCTGACCCATTTATTGTACCAAAGCACTGGTAGCGGGATGAGCCTGGATGCGGGCAGCGCAGGACCGTTCATTGTGGAAATCCTTGGGGGAGGCCTTTGTCCAGCAGTGGACGTCATTTGGCTGATACGACGACTGGTAGAGTTAAAGTAATAAGAGGATGTGTTAAACTTTAAGGCACTTAAGTCTATTTTCAGAAAAGAAATTAGGTATTATTTTTTCGAATTTTTTAAGTTGATTTTAAAGATACTCAATTCAATTAATATCAGGTATTATACCGTTTCGCAAGCATCGTGTTCATTATTCACTCGGCAAATATACTATGATAAAAACGTGTGTGTGTATGGGAGAGGAGTTTGAATTGACTTAAGTGATAATTATGGTATTGGATGGTCTTCTAAAGCTATCATTGGAATCCCAATGGCCTGCCCACGACCACTAGATTCGACATGAGCTTGTTAATACCGTATTTATTCACGAATGTGTCGAATAAAACCCTTGTAGTCTTGTAAAACACGCCATTGTAACCAGACACCGAATACTGCTTAATCGATTGTATCGCTGCAGACGAATAAATAGTCGATACTTGTATCGATTTACACATTTTTCTGCATCAATTAGACATTCAGCCAACGTTTGAAACGGTTCTTCGAATTCTCGAATGGGTGATTATTATGTTAATTAATTTATTTGTCAATTCCGATTAATATTACGTGATATTATTTCACGGTCTTAAATTAATTTGAATAAACTTGATGATGCTATTTATTAAGTTGCCTTGGGTATTATGCAAAATCGCCACTTAGACACTACTTAACCTGTCTTTGAACCAAAAGTGCGATCAAGTATCTAAAGAAACTATGTGAGGAAGTAGTTCTCTACTTATTTGAGAAAGTGGCACTAAGTTCACAGAATTGACAAACTGATTGTAGCGTCTACTAAGAAAGTAAGTAAGTATAATTCTTCACAATCCAAACTAATTTTAAAAAAACTCTGTCTCCCTATTTACCTTTAATGTTTAAACTACTTAAATAGATTCAAACAACGATTTATACGAAATATAAACTTTCGCGTTTAGATGAAGTATGGTATAGAAGTTAATGTAGTAGGTAGGTACCTATAGTTGACTGACACCCAGGGAAAAAATAAGAATTATTGTAACCTGGTTTTTAAAGCCTGTGAAGGACTGAAAACCAAGGCTAACCCGCGGGTAAAGGCTATTGCACTATAAAGTACTTCTTAACTTCAATAATTTGCCATTCCATTACAACCTGACTCTACCAACTTAATTAAATTACATCTAGTTGTTTTCATTAGCCATAAAACTAATAATATGCAAATCAATCAATTCAAATGCAGCTTCAAATTGAGCATCTTCCGTCCCAACCCGTCTCTAGATCCCTAGTAACAAACTCTACTAACTTTCTCTAGAAGTCACCATCAATATCCACCTTATGCAAATGAATTTAAGAGCCTATTTTTAAAGTAAAGGAAACAATAAATTTGGGAGGCCGATGACAGTAATACCATAGTAAAATAAAGGTGTGATGCGACCGTTTACCTAATGGCAGATCCGGTGTCAATATGTTTGGTCAGACTAATTTATTGGCTATGTCCGTATTAATAAAACAAACCTAGTTTGAACACGCGCTTGAGAAATTACTGTAGCTGTCATCGAAAGAAAAAGTGGAGTTGAAATAATTTTTGGCATTTGAATTCCAAAAATCGTGGCAATATGAGTTTTTTTCGCTATTTATATGTTAATGCTTGCGTTTTTGATAGAAAAACCTTACCACCTTATTTATTGAAAATACAAAACAGTACTAGACAGTAGTAGTGTTACTTTATAAGCTTTTGAATTCTTTATAGTTTGAAAAGAGACATCGTAGCACAAATCAGATGAAAATTGTTTTATGCAGGAGTATTTTAGCTAATATTTTAAAAATAGTTTTTAAAAAGAACTGTTTTTTTTTTGTTAGAAAATATCACAGAGCGTTCTACAGACCGTAAAAATATGACAATATTATTTTTACCAACATAAAATGGTGACTGCCATACCAGTTTTCTTGTTTAAAGGTTATATGCAGATTTGCGTCTACAATTATCACGCCGCAATGTCAATTGGCCAGCTGCTGACGAATGGCGACTGCTCAGATGGATTGTCACCAATGTCAAACCACCATTGGTCACTGACACAGCCATAGGCAGCCATTAATACCATTTAATTACCGTCAACTTTAATTTATGCAGAAGCTTGCATTCGAGCCATATTTTTTATTATTAGACTATTAATATTGAGATACGATCACTACGGAATTCTTACTGAGAATTTAGTGTGGGTAAGATGAATAAGGTAGCTACTTGAGTTCTTAAAAGCATCTGTTACGATTTATTGGTCTCTAATTTTTAGGAATTTATTGGTTGAGCAATAAAATTAATATTCAAATGGTAAAATCATCTCAATGTGGATTGAATACCGATCATGACAAATAGGACTATGTATATTGGTTTCTACTTCTCCTTATACGTCATCATAATCATTATCAAGTCATTTAATCTCCACTGCAGGAGTAAAACGTTCATTTTACCAGAGTCAAAGGGTGGATTGGCCTCTATCCTTCTGGCTAGACAGGTTAGGGAGGCCTTATCTTTGCATTATTCTATAGGACCCCCTAATAATAAGCCTGTCTGATATGAACCGCAAGAAGGCAGTTGAAATTTCACAGATTACGTATTTCTCTAGCAGTTATAACGACTAAAAAAATGAAATAAACATAAAAATTAAGCGTGGCGACTATTTTATTTTATTCGATTTTGATACTGCAATAAACGTTTCGTCAAAGTCAATAACTGTTAGTTACAGCAATAATAATTTATAATAAAAATGAAATAAACTTAAAATGTATGATATTCTGACTCTACTAGGCTGGTTTCGTCTCAGTTCTTCCTAAGGGTTGAATCTTTAATACCCACAACAATAACAATAATTTTTATTTCAATATAAACCTTTTACATAAACTTTGACAATGGAATCAGCCTTCAGGCATAAGGTGTACGTCTGTGTTAAAATGTGATACCGCTCCTCCCTAGACAAATTATGTAGGTAGGTAAGTATTATTACAATTATTTATACATAATAAACAATAATAATTTAACTAACATAGTAACGATAGTACAATACATTGATGTGTAGATATGATACCATGACCTCGATTAAGGAAATAAACATAAATCAAAACGGTCGTTAATATCAAGTGGCGAATCCTTATATTAACATTCTATTTGCAAGTTATAATTGACTTACTAGACAAACCTTCTGTAATTTATACACCTTAAGCTGTTAGAAATAGAACTGAAAATTGAATGTATTGTGCCACCCATGTAGTAGGGTAGCTGCTGAGTGCAGATGTCAACAATATAAATTAGAACTCTTAATTATTACAATATCATTTTCATTTAAATTATGTTACAAACAGGAGCTTGATTTTCTTTGTGATAGAGCCTATATTTTTTGGTTAAACGAGTAAACAACTATTACCTATGATCTTAATTATTGATAAGGTCCTTTTTTTCAATAAAAGAACTAACACGATAAGAACCAGGGTTCTTATCAGGATAATTCATATAGAAGGCTTTTAAAGAAAATTTAAATAATGAAAATTTAAATCCGGTAAAATATCATGACCACTTGTAAAAGCTTGCATTGCATTTTAACGTCTCTATCAAAGTTAGTGCAAGTACCAAAAATGCAGAGTCCATACGGGACAATAATCTTATCTCAAATCTAACCTCTAAATATTCATAAACCCATCCAACCTGTGGGCTACCAATTAACGTGCCTTCAATATCAACAAAATACGGGCCCCGAAACACCTAGCTTATATGCAAATGGAATCAATTATTAAATACCAGTTTAGGTCAAATATGTAATTGCTACACCTCTGCGCCGGCGCATAAAGACGCAAGTTTATCGGAAATCCATGCAAATATGAATGATATTTAATAAGTTTGTAACGTAATAAGCCCTAATGACCGATATTTAGTTTATTAACATGTTCTGCGCGAACGGCGGTTTGTTTCGCTATAAATATTTCGCGCAAATGCAATATATTAGGCGGTCATGGTTCCCCTGCATGTCGATAAATGCAATTAAATTGAAATATTAATCAGTAATACAAATTAAAATAAATTCAAATTGCATTCTACGTATGTAAACTATTTAACCTTAAGAAACAGTCTAAAATGATCATCTAGAGGGCTTAAATGAGGCAATAAGCTCTACTTATAGTCTATCCAATATAGCTTGATTAGAATGACAGCTGCCATCAAAAGTAACGACATAACTTTGTAGTAGCGATCAATGAGAGCTAAATATTGGCGGACAAGAAATAATTCACGTCTGACCTACAAACAATATTTTCGACGACAGTGCTTCCAATAAAAATGTTAATTTCGTGTAAATGCAGCGTTAAATTACACCAATAAGTAGTAATTCGAAATTATAAAAATCAAGCTAGAGTATTAACGACGTCTCCACAAGGTTATCTCGAGTTACAAAAATGTTAGTGTTGGGACATATCGACAAATGTCATATTAAATTAAAACTAATTTTTTAACATATTTAACAATTTTTTTTCTAACTAATTTTTTAACATATTTAAGTCAAGTTATACGTTTTTCTAAATGTTCACTATTAAAAACCAAAAAACATTTCATTCTTAAATAATCAAACATCGGAAATCAATCACCGGTAATTTTTTGGGTATTCATAGCACCGTTGCTCTAGAAGAGATGCCCACCGCCCTCTAGAGAGAGGAAAAAACCACTGAAGAACACTGATGATAATGACTACGACTACCGAAGAAACCGATTTTTAAAAACAAAACCGTTTGAAACTCGCAAAGTTGCAAAGAATCGAAACAATGCAGACAATCATTATATCGATACATTCCCGGAATCGACATCGATTGCAGAACAATCGAGTCGGGTTTGAGTTTCGCATGTGTTTTGTAATCGATTGGAATTTTGCCATATAGAAGCTAGAATGAGAAATGACTACGATAAAGCGCAATAATAAGACTGAACTAGATCACATTCTGACTACTGATTCGTACATATTGTATCTATTTGAAAACTTATGTTATTGGTCAAATACCTTTGAATTATTTAGTACCTACTAGCTTCGCCCGCGTGGAATTTTTGTCAGAAAAACTTAATCGCGCGCGTCCCTGTGTCAAAAACCGAGATAAAAACTATCATATGTCCTTTCCTGGGACTCAAACTATCTATATGCCAAATTTCTTCAAAATCGGTTCAGTGGTTTAGGCGTGAAAGCAAGACAGACAGAGTTACTTTTGCATTTATAATATTAGTATAGATTATTGGCTGAAGACACTTCTTCTCTTGCTAGGCAAGTTCTCAAAACGTAGTTAGACAAAGCTTAATAGCTCAAATTGTATTTACTGCTTACGTAAAAGTTACTTGCTATACTGGTTGTGTCCAGCAACTTAACAATGTGGTGTCATTAAAAAATCGTTTTTCATTATTATTTCAAAAAATAAATCAACGTAACGTAACAATTTTTGCAAATTTAAAGAAAGATATCAAAATGACAAAATGAAAGCTCCTAAAAGCTCTTAAACACAATTCGTTGCATTCAAGGTAGGTATAATTTTAAATCTTTACACATACTCGTTCTTGGTTTATTTATAACTTGTAATTTAGTAATTACCTACCTAAATAATTTAAATTGATTTTAAACACCCTTTTTTCTTCAAAAGACCTTTTGCTAGGAGGCACTGTCTAGTTGTGTACATTATGTACTTTAGTACCCTGCTTAGTGCCTATTACCTACATTTCGGTGACATAACAATAAATATTATGTTCGTTACATATTTACAGCCCCGTAAATTGCTATAATTGGTGCATTATGCAAGATTAGTGTTTGTTATCGCCACAATAAACATTCAAATTACCAACTATTAGATATAAATACCCTTTTATGGATTTAAAGGGCGGAGCTATTAAGTTCAGGTGTCCATTTACAAAATCAAAGTCTTGACTAAGTATGCAAGGCAGATCTAAATTTTATTATGATGGAATAAACAAAAACCTGCCGGATACAACCACGTTTGTCGATTTTTTTACCCACACAATAGAAAAAGAAATTGAAATCAACAAAATGTCGTACAAAGAATAGTTCAGTATAAACAAGTCATTAGTACTAAAGACTCTATTATAATTCAACATGCTTAAATCTCTATAACATCAGAGTAAACAGGCTATTCGATTGCACGATACTGTATCGAAATAAAGACATCCTAAATCATCATCATCATTTCAGCCACTGTGAATAACCTACCCGAATGATTTCCACATCACCCGGTTGGTAGCTAAATCGTACGCATATATAAAAAATATATTTTGTCAGCCAATACTGAATTAAGTTAATCTATTTATAATAAGTATGTATTTACAAAAAAAAGTATTTAAGTATGTTTATATCCGTTGTCTAGTACCCATAGTACAAGCTTTGCTTAGTTTGGGACTAGAAGCGGAGTGT
The DNA here is from genome assembly GCF_963855985.1 of Ostrinia nubilalis. Classification (NCBI taxonomy): domain Eukaryota; kingdom Metazoa; phylum Arthropoda; class Insecta; order Lepidoptera; family Crambidae; genus Ostrinia; species Ostrinia nubilalis. The sequence goes on from NC_087103.1 coordinate 14,331,004, forward strand.
AAAATGTCCAAGGATATTTTTTTTTTAATCTTATTCAAGTCCTTATTGTTTTAATCATGCTTAAAACTGGTATTTTCACTACTTTGTGTGCTCTATATCTAGAAACCAAACGTAGAGCCAACTCTAACAGACAAAACGGAACAAATAACTATAATGTTCAAATTACTAAACCATCTCATTATCCACATTTAGGCCGTGATTTTCTTAACTCGTTAGCTTAAATACCGCAACCAATTTTCAGACAATCCCCAAAATAAAGCTGTATATCATTGTATTATATTAATTTCGCAGGGACAGTTTTGGCAAGTCGTAAAACATACTTACATCAAACGTTAATCTGAATTTATTACGTCTCATTAAATTTAAACACCGCAATAAAAATCCAAGATACAAGTTCAAGTATGATTTATGAATAATGTTTTTCTAATTTGACACGATACTGGGTGTTAGTTTTAATGAAGAATAGTGTCTGAAGTATAAATTGAATTAATGTTTGGATTATTCTGACATTTTACGTAGATCATGTTTCTATTTATTCGTCGCTACTTTTTAGATGAATAGGAATGTAGGAAAGAATTAATAGTTTTGATATGTTTGTAAGTAATTGTTAGATGCTTCTTTACATCTTTGTTTAAAAGACTTAAACCTTTACCTGTACGAAAATACCTAAAACGCGAGACGTACCTAATAAAATGTATCTTATTTGTAACCGATGTAAAATAGAACGGCGTCCATTATGTGGCTATTTGTGTGTTCAAATTGTAGGTATTTCCTAGAACTCGCTACATTAGAGCAGCTCTATTAAAACAGCCAGTCTTTCGAAATACTGTGGACAGTACCGACTGATTGCTATTATCAAATTAATCATGACCGATCATTGTTTGACTCAAAACTAACAATGAAAATTTTATGATGTAAGTTAAATAATAATATGTTTAAGTAACATAATAAAATGCCTTAGCTCGCGCTGATAAGGACAGCGCTGATTTTCAGCCATTGAAATGAAATGAAATAATTTATTCAGAACATAGGCCCTTTCCAGGGCACTTATACGCGTCCCAAATATAGCTTGCACACTCTCACTTCAGCCACGAGATTGTTACAGGGTAAATCCTTACTTATTCTCGTGTAAATAATGTGAAATACGACATAATAGAGATCTTGAAACCTAAATTCACTGTGTATTTACTGGTTTGAAACTGTATTAAAATAAAACAAATGTCCGCCACCAAAATGTTGCATAGCACAAATTGATGCTGTTTACCGAAATGTACAAAATTTTAATGACTATAAGTCTGGTCCGGGAGCACGTAGAATTTTGTCCAATGACCCCAAGCTACCCATCCTTATTGCTCGCGCGTAATTATGTTGCTGTCGCGGTCGCACACTCACTGCGGGCGCCCGTCCCACAGTCGAGACAGCAATATAATTACGCGCGAGCGATAATTAAAGGATGGGTAGCTTGGGGTCATTGGACAAAATTCTACGTGCTCCCGGACCAGACTATACATAGACTCACTTCTTTGGGCTATGCCATCGATGACAAGATCGAGCTTATCTGAAGATTAAAACGTCTTATATATTTCTAACTCTGCGGTTCCATACATTCGTTTGGATTAGCGCCAGACAATCCGTTCTTAAATAATTATAATCAACCAGTGTATCCTGAACTATCACGCGTTTGACACCCAATGACAATGTTTAAAGAGGTGCCAAAGACAGGGGTCAGGTGCAACTGGTCTTCATAATACAACAATGTTTCTAATGTGAATTGGAATTTTTACGTTTTAATCCTGATTATTTTTGTACTGATAACAACTGGCTACGTGAAACTAAAAGTTTTTGCGGATGTATTAAAGAGTTTTGAGTGAAACGTGCTTGTGAGTACGGTACGGTTTATATAGCCTTAGGCCCAGTTTTTTGATTCTTAGTTAAAATAACTAATTGTTAAATTTTGCTACTAATGGTTAAATATTAACAAAATGTAAACAAATAGTTAAAAAATGTACTAAAAGTCAAGCTAACCATTGTTCGAAAAACATTTTTCTCTGATATTTAACCACTTGTCATTTGACATCTGTCAAATTTGACCATTGGTTATTTTAACTATGAATCAAAAAACTGGTCCTTAGTGGTTTAAGATTAACTAGTTCAAGGTGGGGAAACTAGACAATTTTACAATTTTGCATTAGAATTTTGATTTTAGGACCCTATGAACCCGAAATCTAGGATTATTAGGAGAGTAAATCTAGTATGAATGAAACGTCACAAGTGTGTTAAATCACGTCGCTATTCTAAATTTTTAATTTGACGATATTAAAGGATCAAAGAAGATCTTCGTTTAGCAGTAAGGAGATGAAACAGCTACTTAAAAAAACACCGACCAATTTGTACAAGCAAAACTGCACAAAAAACTGAATAAACAAAATTATCTTACGGAGTTTGTGTACAAGTTTCCGTTAATAAAATTTGCTATACTTAAGTTAAAACATACAGACGTGTGTTAGCAGCTCATAAAATTGCGCATATCCAAACAAAATTACTACAGGCCCTACCATGCAAAACGTTTTCGAGTTCAACTCCATCCCTCTCTCTTACTCACCCTAGCAAGTTAACATGTGTGACAGGGGCAAATTTTGTAAGTAGCGTTCCATATTATGTCAGGAGTAAAGACGACACATCAGATTAAGCATTTTAGTTTCAAAATCACACTTATTGCAACTGATTAAGATCGCACCATGTCAAGCTTGATGTGCTATCATCTTTATGTCGCGACATGTCGGCACAAGGATGGCTTCAGGCACATAAAGACATTGTTACAGTAATCTGGGAATGCTATATTTTTAGATTATCCGAAGACGTAGTACAAACATAGGTTTAATAATTTAGAAGAGCATGTTTTAGACATTCGCCTCATCAAATATTGCATGCGTACCTACTCTGTAATTCAAATTGTATTCAATTGATGTAGGTAACCTATTAAATTTCAAAAAATCTGAAAGACTTCCTTTTACTCGTATACGGAGAACACCCACGTTCACGGAGATAGGACAATGGCTGCTTTGTTTTTTGGCATTTTTTAGACTCTACCAATTGACTACCATTAGCTGATTAGCTGAAATGCTGATACAACGTTATGAACATCAGCTTGTCTTGTAACTTTAACCTTCTCACCTTCACTGGTTGGGTTTTATTGGCGGTCAAGCTGCAGATCCTGGCTACACAGGCGTTGTAGCGGCGGGAACGAGAGATGGGAATAGTCCCGTTAGCTTATCTTGCAGTGGAGTGGGGCCTTAAAACAAACTCACGTAGCAATTGGGCGCAAACCGTAATTATGCGCCGATAATGTGCTGGACGCGTTTAATGCTCGCGATACTGGACAGGGTTGCCACTTTAAAAAAGTCAGAAAATAATTGCCACGATCTTTAAAAAAACTTGTTCATTAAATTGTGTTTACGAGAATTTTTCCCAAGGTTTTTCTTTGTAGAGTCGACTACACTGACATGAACAACAAAATAATAATTGTTTTTAGGCCACGTTTATTTTTTTCACGTTGCCATATTAAATACAAAAATATTATAATTCATAATAATTCAAATCGTAAAAAAGCAAATAGAAAAATGTTTTTATTAAATAAAATAATTTTAAGAAACATTGTAAAGACAAAATAATAAGTAAGTATTCGGTATTACAAAGGTTGAATGACGAACTGTAAATACGAGTATTAGCTTGCGAAATAATCAAGCTTTGGCGCATGATACTGTGTATTCATGATCATTATAAATTAATACTAGAGAGCTGGCGGCTAGTAAAACAAACTCTCGAAGAGTGGTGATAAATACTGCCTGGTGCACACTAATTGTGTAACGCTGGCAGGGCTGGCTACATTGTAATGGTGGAGTTGATGCACCAACTGCAAAATTATTTTTGACTTACCTCAAGAGAACCGAATCCAAGACCTCCAGATCAAGGCAAATTGTACTATCAGATAGTATCTACACGTGGAGGCACTTAGAAACAGCACGTTTCTTTCAAGATGATACAGCGTCATAAAAATAGGCTAGGGTGGTAAAAATATGTTTTATAAAATATAATTATTTGAAAATTCGCCATCTTATAATGTGCTAATCGTTTATTCGTTTCAGTCAAATAACGTTCACTGCTACAAAGGGCCTCCCCAAGAATTTCTATAACGACCGGTCCTGCCCTGCCCGCATCCAGGTACTTTCCACGACCTTCACCAGATCGTTGGTCCACCTAGTGAGGGGCCTGCCCACGCTACGACTTCCAGCCGAAAACTGTGTCTTATTCTTTTGTGAGGATTTTGAAAACTGACAGAACCATGGTGTAAAACTTCATGCATGTCACCTTATACACCTGACAAGGCTCAATCGGATCGACGGCTTAGTTGTAAGTCCAATCCTAGAACTGAACCCTGGACTTTCAGATTAAGAGAAACCCAATTCCTTGAGAGGCCAACCTTTAAAACACAAAAATACAAGGAGATATTTTTCCAAATAAATTTAGGTTCATTTTCACATATTTTCACGTAACCAAAGCTATTTTAATGGATCAAAATAAATTCATACGTAAATATGGTTGTTGTATCATTTACTAAACATACGAGCATCCAATCCCACTTAAACCTTAATGAAACATCTAAAACATCTTATTTTATGGACCAGCCTACAATGTTGTGCCTTGAACGTTGCTGTATCTCACAGAACAATATCGGAGTTTCCGATGCGACTGATTGTTCTATTGAATATGACAGTTTTGTGGATCATTCTTTAGACTGGATATTGACAACGGATCTGGATCTTATTGTACTCAATATGATCGCAATTCAACTCGAAACCATCCGCAATTTAAAACAGTCTTAAATTATGTGATTTTATTAAGTAATTCATAGCAAAATGCATACATTAACGGAAGCCTCATAGCATCAAAATGAAATTCTCGATTTGTACAATATAGCTTATGTGGCCAAACGGATCTTAGAATTATATTATCAACACCATAATTAAAGTCTTATCACTTAGTACATCCACATCATAACTAACGATATCTCTTACGCGATTTGAGAGAGGATGTTCATGTTCACCTTTATCTAAACCAAGAGATACACAACTTCTTAGAATATAATTAAGACACACACCGAAACATTAATTTACCAACGCATAAAGAAGAGCCGCTGCTTTATCTAGTGACAAAACGATAACTCCTGTTTAAATCACCATCAATTATTCCGATTTGCGGCCATAAATATTGCTGTCATATACGTAGACGACATATCTTTCAACCACGTTTAATATGCTGGCGATATTAACACCAAATCGTCGAAGTCACCTGTAACACAGTTGCATAAAGCGTAAAATGTTTTGACGTTCTGTTCGCCAAATGCAACACCATTGGTTTTGGTTGCAAGAAATTTTAGCTCGGCGAAAGTGGTACACGAATATTAGAAAACTCTATTTCCGATCATGAAGGTATAAAATTGAATGAAACTAGATTGGTAATGGTTGATAGATCTACCCGTAAGGGTCTTATTTCCAAAGACACAGTGACTGAGCGTATTTGGATAAGTAGTTACATTGTCCGAGCAGCAAATATAGGAGCAGATGAATTTGTAACATTTGCGAGACATAAATCAAGGGCTTGAGTACAACTGTAACCTATTTTGGGAACAAAATTCAAGTAACATGCGAAAAACGAAGAGTTAACAGAGCCGGAGACTTTTAAGTCAATGACCACACGCACGACACGCTCTGACGTGGTACACCCAAGTTCTTCGTGGCATGATGCTGAAAAATGCAGTCCGTCTGTTTAGAGTCTTATAACTCCTTGACACAAAAACTATTTGAATAAATATAATGTTAGAGCTAGGCATCAGAATTGCATAAAGGCTAAAATTATAATTGATCGAAAACCACGCCGCGCTAGTGAATTAAATCATCATCATAATTTCAGCCATAGGACGTCCACTGCTGAACATAGGCCTCCCCCAATGATTTCCACAATGGCCGGTTGGTAGCGGCCTGCATCTAGCGCCTTCCCCCTACCTTTATGAGGTCGTCGGTCCTTGTTGGTGGACATCCTACGAATTAATTAACCGGTGGTCTATAAAGTGGCAATTACTTCAACCAAGTTATCAATTTCACACCCAAGAGTTTCTTGCGCTGCTTCTCAGCACTGGCCCATTTATTGTTCCGAAGCACTAGTAGGGTTAGAATAATACTGGTACGTGTAAAAGCACTTTTTAAAAGCCTATTTGCAGACTTTTATGACTTTAAGATCCTTCGAAGATCTAGCATCTGGCAGCCCTGCGCCCCTCAGTTGCATCGTGATTACGCGCATCCTCCCATGCATATTGCATGAGCGCGTCTCGTTAAACACCCGTCCGTCCCGTGTTGGTACAGGCGGCACAAATGATACGATATCAATCGCATGCCTCCATCTCGCGATTGCTGATACATTTTCCTTGAAGAATTAACTTTTTTCAATTTTGTAAAGATGCATCTTGCTTGTTTGATAATGTGGTGACTTTGCTCGTTATAAACATGTTGGATACAGCTCAGACTTATACGACGTTATGGATTCATACAATTTAACCGCCATGTCTCGCCGGCTAAGCTACTAGAATAAAATTTGAAGAGAGACTATGAGAAATGTTCTCGATGTAAACCGAACCGTCAACAAGCTTGACTGAAAAGCTGAGATACACAATCGGGTTTTTGAAGACTATTTCGATGTCATCGAATAGTTTAATTGCGTCATCTTGGATGATCGCCTATAGATGAACAGATAAACTGTGATAAAAGCTTAACAAACATCCATCGAATGTCTGAGAAACAGCGTTGTTTGTCTGCAGACGGAATTGACGTTGATAATAATAGACGAAATAGGCCAACCGACAAAACTGCACACGTCGCATGGTCTGCTGAGTCGTCTATAAAAAGCGGCTCATTGACTCATTGATCGCGATCGGCGACAAAAAAACCGTCTTTCGATATAAATCTTACTCGAGACGTGGAAGAGTGCCAATAGATATTCCTCAAACGTGACGTCATGGATTTTAAGCATTCGGCTGATAATTTCAAACGGTAGAAAAAAGATACGGGTGCATTTGCACTTGCTGAAACGTCTCACTGCATCTCACTGTCAAAATAATACCTAAACGTTTTCATCAGTCAGTTCAGGGGGAGTCTACTGCTAGTATAAGCTAAAGGAAGGCCATAGTGTACGATCTTCCGCTTTTTCATACAGTTATTGACAGTTATTTTCAGAAGTTCATCGGCCTATTGAGCAGGGACGTTTCACTGTATTTGCTAATGTGTGGTCTTCATTAAGCCTGTTACCAGGTCCAATATTGGAAAAAGGAGATTGGAATAATCACGTACTGGCAACTAGAAAATCTTCTCCAGATTCAATGAAAAAATAAACTGATGATTCTGATGTAATTCCATAAAATTTTACCGTATATGGTGCACCAATTTCAAACGTGTTCCGTACTAAATATGACACTTTTTTACTTAACAAGGTGCTGGTCACTCAATCAGTTCACTTTCTTCTCATAAAATGCCTCCAGTTCCCGGCGCCGGGCTCATTGCATATTAATTAGCGCTCGCCTTAATTAAAACACGAAGTGATCGCCATAATGTTATGTCGCGCGTAGAACTCAGTGCAAAATTAATAATAATAAATAATAATAAAATCATTTATTTGCAAGAACATGGTTAGATTGGTGTTAATTTAGTTAATTCCAGCATATTCTGTCGCATGCGACGTGCAAAAGTTTTTGTTCTTAAAGTTATGTTAATTGTTATTGCTACATTTGGTCTTAGATTTTAAAATACATATTTTTACAACTCAAAATACTTATTTTACTCATAGTTGTTTTTCATATACCATGATAGTAACAAGTAACAATACAATAAATACATGTCAGGGAACAAAATTTGAATTGCAAATGTCAAAGAAATTTAAATTAATTGTAAGATGTCAAATTAAGTTACATTACCGATGTCACATCATTCTATCATTTAAAAAGTCATTCACTGTATAATACATTTTAATTAACAAAAAGTAAAAAACTGCACTTTTAAATTTGGTAAAGGTTAATAATAGAGAATACTTTCGATTGCTCTCTCATTAAAATTTTAATTCACGTCGACGGTGAATGAAAGGGAAATTATCAATCGTTCAAAAAGGATTGAATTAATTTTAGCTAACAGTGGGTATTTATTAGATTCGGTAGTTTTTTTTATCATGAGGAACTAGGAACGATTGTGCGCCTCATTTGGGAATCAGGACCTCTGACTGAATCGATCTTTATCAATATTGATCGACCTGGAACAAAGCTAACTGTCTTGGAACCCACCATGAATGTAATCAGAAGAATATAGTAGGAGTTTGAAGTAATGTACTTAAGCTTGTATGCAAAAGCTCTAATCTGAAGGAGTTACTCGCTGTTGCATCGCGTTTTAAAATCATCAGCTGAGTAAAGTTTAATTTCGTCCCATCTCTTTTTACTCTCACTCTTAACACTACGAGATCGACCTAGACAGTGCGTAGAATGTCCGATTTATTTCTATTTCGATTACTCACTCGTTAGACTCGAGGGATAATTAAACCGTGATCTGAACAATTTTATTATCATTTATTGTGTTGTACTGTTAGATAACACTGTGTAACTTAATTAACATAGATAGATATCTATATAAGAAATGTGCAGAAAGTATCCCTGTTAATTGGAATTTATGCATTTTTTAATACGTCCGTGTTCTATTGAGCATGTCTCGAACTATCCAATTTTTATTGATTGGGTTTATTTACGGGCAAACTGTAAAATAGTAGATCCTGGTTATACAGCAATTCAAATAATGGAAACGAGAGGTATCATTAGATCCGTTAAAAAAGAGCCTAGACGTATACTCTACATTAAAAAAGAGAAACACTGAGATTACTTATTTCTTACTCGTTCGTTTCAGCCAAATGACGTCCACTGCTGTACAAAGGCCTCCCCCAAGGTTTTCCACAATGAACGGTTCTGCGCTGCCCGAATCCAGACTCTTCCCGCGACCTGTACCAGATCGTCGGTCCACCTCATTTCTTACCTCAAGTGAACATCAAAATTTCCAGGTCCCTAACTTGAGAAACGATACGTCCAAACTCATTTATACTTATTCATGCACAAGATTTTTAGCGACTGTTTTTCTTTGCACGGAGAATCTAGTACCTATCTCCATACCAAAAATCATCAAGTAAGGAGTAAAAACAAAGGACAGTTACTTCCTCATTTATGACTATAATATCGTTAAAATTCCCAACTTTACTATCATAATAATACCGTAAACTCTGGAACATTCTGTCACCATAAGGAAACCATTTAGACCGCTAAAACAACTATTAATCCCTAGGGCTTACAATGTGGGGGTCCTGTACAATCCACAGTCATTATACGCCCTTAATTGCGAAGTAATTGAGTTGGAAATTCCTTAGCAATGGTTTCAACTAATTTTTGGTTCCATTGACGATGGAGTCCATAATAATGTAACTAAGTGTGGGAGAAGCTTATTAAATGATTATTTATGTGTCTGAAAGATGATTGGATATTTTAAATTAGATATTATGTTTGTAGAGAGCATAAGATAATCATAAGACGTCCTGTGGTTAATAAAGTGAATGGAAATTAAAATATATTACAGTTATGGATATGTAACTTGTTTAAGGTGTGGGATAATGGGAGGCGAAAGGTGGGTGGTATTTTATAATAAGAGAGTTTAAAATGTAAGGTACTTGATACAAATAAGGCCTACCTAACTTTAAATGCTTATAATTCAATAAATATTAACGCTAATCAACAAAATCAAGGTTAAGTAACTTCTTCCATCCTTTAATTTTAGCAATATTACAAAAAATAACACAATTTTTAACTAAATCTATTCAAAATAAGCAAATTACGAAACCACTCATTTTGGCTTTATTAAATCACCTATACGGAATAAGGCCTATATGATTCAAATGCCTCTAGACCTTAAAATTGTGATTGTATTAAACAAAATGCGGTCTCATAACATTAAACACGTCGATTTGTTTGCGTTATCAAAATTTTACATACGAAGTAAACAGAAATATACTCTACATCTCTAGATAAACTTAAATTCCACTTACTAAGAATTATACATAAATTATAGATAAAATTAAATATTCATAGTAACAAAGTAATGATTTCTTACATATTATCAAAAAAAATATCAAAAACAAACATTATTATTTTTTTGCATAGGGCTTATTAAAACACCGTGTTCGAATAAGGCCTACACATAAAACCTTTCAAATAAATTAGTTTAGAAACATCATTTAGTTTTGAATTTTTGTAAACAAAATGAGACATAATTTTTTGTTAGAACCAGGGCATAAAAAGGCTTCTGAATCATCTTTACGAACTCCTACACAATATTTGTGATACCACCTAAAGCAGTCCTTTATGGTCGCATATCTGCTACTTTCTCTTCGAGACAGGCATGATAATACCAGCTTTTATTCTCCTTTCCTTTAGATTTATACATACGGCTTTTTTTTCCTTTTTTTTATTGGTTTTGTATTTTGTACAGGTTTTGTTATGTTTTTTGACACTGTTTTCTTTTTCTTTTCTGTGTTGTTGGTAACATTCTTATTAAATAAATATTTTGTTACTCTTTGACTCATTTAGTTCAATGAATTTGTCCGTAATCAGGTGTTGACATACGTATCTAATATGGCCTACCATGCTGAAATAAGGCCTAGGCCTTATTAGACATCACGCTCTCGTTGTCTTTAAAAATTTACAAATAAATGCATCTATAGCCAGTAGTACAAATTAAGGTAATTATTAGCTAGTAAGAAATATTTAGAAACGATTACTAAGAAAAGCTTAATCTAAAACAGCGTCATTTTACCAAAAACTTAAGATGAAATCGCCGAATTTTTATAAGAGAGCACGAAATCACCCACCACCTTAGAAGAACGCATGCCAATTGGTGCTGGGATCGTGGATCGGGACGCTCTTGCTCTCTACTGGGTTAAAGGGCATATGAGTATGTGTCCTTGAAGTATTATCCCGGTAGGATTTATTTATCTGTGTTTTCTGATGTATAGGCCTTATTAGAACGTAGGCCTTATTTGTATCAAGTACCTTACATAAAATTGAAAATTAATTTTAGACTTGCAGTAGCATAAAGTAATCGCTTACTTATTCATTACGTAAATAGTATTTTTTAAATTTGAATTAAATTTCTAATAAACTATGTCTTAAACAAATAAAATGTGCTATATTAGGTAGATACAATTCAATACAACATATTTTTTTTATTTTTTTTTTATTTATTATTCATTATTGAGCAATTACATATTTGATCCAAATAGCGTCCTAAATCCTCTTTAGGTTTGTCTAGACACTATTGTTCTCTATACAAATAAAAACAAACGTTATGGACAATATACAAATAAAAACATATCCTTATGGATATGCAAGTAATCATAGAGTTCCTATAGCGTTAGTTAAAGAGACTTACGACCGTATTCACAAACATTACTATGAGGTCTCACAGTGCTCGAGGACGCACAGGGGTCACCCTGTGTGTCAAGTGTCAACACGAACACACAGAGCTTTATTCAACGCTCTGCGTTCGATTTGCTGCTTCACTTAAGCAAGCATCGTTTGTGAATACGGGCGTAAATTTTTTGTAGTTTCTGTAGTCTACATTTTTAAGTAATTTAGAGGTATATTCTGCTATAAATTAACTTCCTCTAAGAAATGGAATGTGCAAAATGTTCTCAAAAATGATACCAAATAATACCAAGAAAAAGAAATAAACATATTGCGTCACATTTCTCAAAAGCCATCAACAAAAATGCCTGTATGCTCACCACATTCCTTCATACTACTCCATTCATAACGTATCGGCAAGATCAAAGCTGCGCGTGCGCTGATCGTTTACCAATACATTCCGAGTGGATGTCATTTATGTCATCCAAATTCTTGGGTTCTTTATGGCGGATTTATAATTTGTCAAGATATATCATGCTAGCTTGTGGTCGGATTCACGTGGATATGTTTCAGTCTGACACAATCTTTTGTGACTCTACTGTAGGGGAGACCGGGGATGGTTGCATATAGGGGTAGGTAGACTAACCGCCAAAAACTCGCCAACGGTTTGAGTATTGCGTCATCCCAGCGCAGCCGCGCATCACTTTCCGCCCCCCGCTCATTCGTCAGTAGCGCCGCGTCGCCGGCACACGCCGTTTTCGAGTAGTGACCCGTGATTTGTTTTCATATCATGTAAGTAATATTTTCTTGTTGCATATTTTTTGATTTGGTACCTACACATTTTATGTTAACCGTTTGCCTATTAGTCAGAGTGTTTTATGAGTCCATATTGATATTATTTCTTGTGTTATTTCTTTATTAGGTGGCAGTGTGTAGGTTATCCATGCCATCGAAACTTAAAATGTCGTTTGGGGTTGGTAGACTAATTTCTTTCGGGGCTGGTTGAACCAACCAACCCCAATAACATTTTGAGTTTAAAATATCTTTCAAATTATCTATTTATTCGATTCTTAATACATACATTCTTTTTATTGCTACAGCACGATGAGGATCTACATAAAAACGAACGACTGAACGATGAAGAAATAAGACCCTTTCCTAAAGCGGCGCCACGTTTAGATAATAGAAGAAATACTTGGAAACGTAAAAGTACTATACTATACAGAGTGTCACAGAATGGGTGAATCAAACTTCTAGGGGAAGTAGCTCTACTAATGTACTATCCCAAAAAAAAAATGAAAAAAAAAATTTGAGTTCGTATTTTTTTCATAGTAAAGTGCTCTCAACTCGAAATCTAGTCATTATTTTCGAAAGTTTGTTTACAGATAAACGAAGCGATCATGTACAATTAATATTAGTAAGAAAAAAGTACAAATAAACTCCAAACGCAGCAATTATAGCCAAATACTTAGGCAAAGCTGATTTATTTTCACTTTAAAAAAAATTTTTTTGTGTCCTTATGCGCTTTATTTTTTTTTTTTCATATTATTTAGCGATAGTACATTAGTAGAGCTACCTCCCCTATCAGTTTGATTCACCCATCTGGGACACCCTGTATACAAAGATTGATATGTGATTTAAAATGAGACTGAAGAAGATTTTAGTTTAAAAAGTTTAAATACTAAGAGTTGATAGTTTTTTTAAAGACTTATTAAAGATGTCTGTACCTAATTATAATTGTTTTTGAATAAAGAATTCAATTAAATTGAAAATAGTGTTTTATTACTTGACTCTTCTCATAATTTCTTGCTTATTGATACGTAGGTCTACTTACCCCGGGCATATAGTCAATCTACCCCGGAACAGGGGTAGATTGACTAAGAGTTGATGTTCTATAAAATGCATTTAAATATGATGATGATATTTAATAATGAACTATGTTTTGTTGTTTTTTATTAGTTTAATAGTTCTTCTATCCATTAATGCGATTTATTTGTCTGTATGGATGAAAACACAAAAAATATGTATGATTTAGTAAAAAATTAGTCAACTATCCCCGGTCTCCCCTACTTCAAGCAAGCTTAATTACTTGAATTTTGTAAAAAAAATCCCTCTTACTTAAGAAAAGATTGGGTCTTTAAACAAAGTTTCAGTTTCATTGCCTATTTCATCTACCTATCCTTGAGACAAGAGGTAGCTTACAATCTTTCGACAACTACCAAGTTTTCCTTTTCCAAGTGACGATCAGTTTACCCGAATTCAGTTTGTGTAAACGTAAATATTACATAATATTTTCAGATTTATAATACAAGTTTGATGGAAGATGTTCAATATCAGTGAAAAAATATCGAGGTAATAATTTTACTCATGGGGAAGTGCATTGGTAGAATCAACATAGTCACTTCAACTAAGGGCAGTCCACGGCTCAACGAAAAACAACCAAAGTAGTTAAGTATTTTTGGTACCAAATAAATATTTTTTCTTTTCTTTCCTTCGAAGTAGCGCGTCTCAAAACGGATTTGAACTAGCAACCACCCTAGGTTTTTGCGCTGAAACATAGTTAGGCATCACGAGAAGCTGCCTTAAGAAATAATTTTCCAGAGCCGTCTAAATATGCGATTTAGAATTCACACAAACATGACACAACTATTAAGTTAGGATTTACTGTGAAATGCGTTAACCTTACCTAGGCATCTCGAAAGTTATGCATAATAAATCTAAACTGGCAAGTGACCACTTTTCCCATAAACAATATATCACAATATTACGTGAAACTTTACGATTGGGAGAAATATCGCTCATTTGCGTGTTATTTCGTCACGACTCACAGTAATAGGGCGGTGACGCGATATTAGGCATAATGAGGTGAATAGGTCTGAGGTAATTGAGTGTAAGGTTGATAAATGTTGGAAGCTAAAGGGTTAATATAATACTTATTGTACTTTGGTGTCTACATTGGTTTAACCTGGTTGCACTCGTACTAACTACCAACATAATGGTGCTATGTTAGAATATTAATACCAATATTTTACCACCAATTATATTCCTGCTTCGTCTGATAGTTCATTGGGAGATAATGCCTGAATGTTCAAGTATTTGGTGGAATGAAAAAAAAAAGCATGAACTTCCATGACTCCAGGAAAATGCTCAAAACATACAATTGTAGAGGGCATTGTAGTCTGGTATGTATCCCGCCAACCCAAGCGCCCATCAATTCAAAGGCACTGGAAAATTCTAGAATAATTTAGGTACCCACATTCCAAGCACTAAGACCTATTGCCTCCCCTTAAGATTCAGTCATATTTCGAGAAAGTAAGTGGTTATTATTTTCCCAGGCGGGCCGAGTTTGAGAGAAACACTGACAATAGCCCACAAATCGCTCAAGTTAAATAATTTGCGGAGTTTACGCCTCCGTATCTGTGTCGCTGACTGTACTACAGCCAAATAAGAACAGTATACTCACTTTCTACGAAAGTTTGACTAACAAAAAAATAAATATTGAAATCTAGGCTTCCGAAAAAGGGCTTGCAGATACTTACAAGCAACATGCTTTCTTCGTGACAAACGAGGTAGTCTTTTTTTTTTAAAGATTATTAGCAATTTGTATTGCCCAAATTACTAATAGTCCCATTAGCCCCTCGTGTTAAGCTAAATAAGCTTGTGTTAAAGTTTAATAATGGTTTGATTGCCACTGCTTTTGAGACTGCTAGAAGACTGGTACAAGATGAAGTTATCAAATTATCCAGTAGGTATGTTACCAAGCTAAGAAATTAAATTCACATTCAATCCCGCTACCAACAGGCCAACTATGGATCATTGGGGGAAGCCTATGTTCAGAGTAGTGGACGTCCTATCGCTTAAATAATGATGATAGGTGCATTGCGATAGCTATTTACTGATTTAACACAAATAAAATGCAGTTTCAATAATTAAAACGGCTCAAATTTTAATAACAAGGTAAAGACAAAACGGCCAGTGGCCACCATAACGGCATGTTTATACCTTGACCAACTAACATACCTGGCTTAGAAGCATAGCTGTTCTCGTTACCCTATGGATGTACTTAAAGAAAGTCCCAACTTCATATTTGCCAAAGACACTCGCGTTAATGATTGTACACACACATAAATCTGTTTGTGTGTTTATTGATCAGAGAAAAGCTTAGGTGTGTACTCGGCTACCTTACAATAATGTGGGTAATAAAACTTTTTGACAAACTTCGCGCATTGTTCTGAGTTTGTACAAGTTATTTGGTAAGTAATGAGACGCCATTTTACAAACCGTTTGTTTGAAATTACTGTCACTGTTCCCACTGAGTAAATAATGGGATTATTTTTAGGCTAGGTTTCGCTATCTTATTTTATGTTTGATAAACGTCAAAAATCTGTCATGCTCCATCAAAAAACATCGGTTATCGTTAGTTACTGTTAAAGTGAGGTGGTGCAACTCAGCCTTAGATTATATTATGACTTTGTTTTCAGTAAATTCTCTCTAAATAAAAACTTAAATTACAGTCTTTACCGAATTTTATTGAATAAGACAGTTTTTTATTGAATAAAACGTCACTCGTTTTACTGTCTGATATCATCATCATCATTTCAGCTAAAGGACATCCACTGCTGGACAAAATCGTGTGTATCTGAAATGAGGAGATTCATTGGAGAACTAGACTGCATCTCACTAACACTAGGTGCGATTGCGGTCAAATACCTGCCTTGTCTTACATAAAAAAACCAAAGTAACAGTAGTTTTTTTTTGTCCACAACGCTCAAGTTATTCAGCATAACGAGGAAGCTCTTGGCCTGTATCTCACCTGATGGTAAGTGACGATCAGGCCGAAGGTGGAAGCGAGCTTCACCCGGAATCCTCAACCACGGAGGAACTGGCTATCTTACCTCTAACTGTCGGAACACAATAATGCTGTTAACATTGTTGTTATGGTTAATTTTCAGGAAAACATTGTTGTAATAAGTTCGAGATACTTTTCAGACAGTGGCACATGAAGCTAAACTGTGGTATCGTGTAATATAGATATACTTGATATAAGTTCAATAATGCAACAAAATATAGTACTTATGTACCTACTTATGTAATATAGTATGATGTGATGTAGGCTGAATATGGAAAATTCTACTCATAAACTAGCAGGTTACATGATAAACTCCATTTAGAAAGGTATCGTTAGCTCAAATGTAATAAGGTATTATGAAAGTTAAGGAATCAATCTGCTGCTTTTTAATTAGGAACTTTACGTCATACGATATAATTAACATTGTTGCCTGAACGATTTGATCGCTGGCGCCGTTTGAAAATTATAGTAATGCAACTTAATTATAGTAAAGCTGTAGCTTTGAATGCAGGATGTGGGAATAAATTAGATCCTACTAATATTATAAATGCGAAAGTAACTCTGTCTGTCTGTCTTGCTTTCACGCCTAAACCACTGAAGCGATTTTGATGAAATTTGGTATAGAGATTGATTGAGTCCCGGGAAAGGACATAGGATAGTTTATATCCCGGTTTTTGAAACAGCGACGCGCGCGATTAAGTTTTTCTGTGTCAGACAAAATTCCACGCGGGCGAAGCCGCGGGCGCAAAGCTAAAGCCTGGTCCGTGAGCACGTAGAATTTTGTCTAATGACCCCAAGCTACCCATCCTTATCGCTCGCGCGTATTTATGTAGCTGTCGCGCTCACACACTCACTGCGGGCGCCCGTCGCACAGTCGCGACAGCAATATAATTACACTCGAGCGATAAGGATGGGTAGCTAGGGGTCATTGGACAAAATTCTACGTGCTCGCTCACGGACCAGGCTTTAGTATTTAATATTTGCCATGCCAGTACCGGACTATAAAACCCAGGCGATGGCGGATTCATATTCCACGGGTAGCGAAAATTGCTTGACTTGAAGGGATTTTTTCCCAACAAGTCCCAATAGGTATTACTCGATTACACGACAGGATTAGGAAAAAAATATTCAAGTCAAACACAAAATTATGGATGGCACTGGGATGAAATACTTTATTGAATCGAAATCCAGAACCTTTGAAATGAGGGAATTCAACTCTAAGCACTGGAGCACGGCGGCATTATGATTCATGCAGTCGATAATAAATAATTATGTATTTGATTAATTGGATAATTAAGATAATTCTTTAAATCAGACAGAGTTGGCGTCAGTCTAATCTTATTAACTAAGGCTAGGTCTAATTACAGAAATTATGTAAAATAATTGCAGCGCAACTAAAAGCACATAAAATATCTTACCTACTTGCAAATGTTATAAATACAAATCATGAATATTGAACATTCGTAAGTACTTTTTACAAAAACTTGTGAAAATAACAAAATCAATCAAAATCAAAAATATATTTTTTAATTTCGACCACTGGTGGCACTTATGAACGTCAAAATATAGTAAATATATAGTAAATAAAAAAAAAGGTAGCCCTTATGGGGCACTCTACATGTCTTCTTATCTTTTGGGCCCTACCAGCGCTTCGAGACAAACATAATTATGGCAAGTGCTGAGAAGAAACGTCGGAACAAACTCAGTCACCACTAGCTGCCAGTAATTATCTAACGGTAAGAATAACCAAATTTAAGTACATCAAATATGTGCAGACTGAACTGACCACGCATCCTTGTCATCAATATAGTCTTCAACATTTTTAAATCTACAACCGCTTATACCTATTCGTAAGCATGAACCACCCATTTGAGGAAAATTCGCTAGCTTAATGGAAGCCGGCAAGCTTTTTACCAAGAAAGTACCACTTATGCACAGAACAGACGGTGAAACGCAACTGCAACGAAACTGCAACTTTGTGATGATTCTGATGAATGAAACTGAAACTGAAAGTTTCAAACTGGTCGCGTCATGTGTGGTCTCAACGGACGCTATGGCAGAAACTTAGATGCAACTCAAAAGTAACTAGCAGTTGCAGTTTCGTTGCAGTTGCGTTTCACCGTCTGTTCTGGGCCTTATGGCTGTTTATGAAAACGTGGCAACAAGTGTCAAGATGACGCGTGACCGACTTTTTAGAATCTGACACAAAAACATCTTCAATGGAACTTTCACATACCCTACGAAATAACACCAAGTGGACTGCTAGTAAATCAATTTTCCCCGCATTTCTAATTAATCGGCATTCCTATTGGATATTAACTATAGTTAAATCTCAGTGCGGGTTTAAATCAGGTGTGACGTTAACGAGCGAGGAAAGTGTCCAATATTGAATGTCTCAGTAGCTGTACCGGTCCTCACCTTATCCTTGGGTATTCGATTCTAGGTTATGACACGTGAATTAAAGCGTAGAAGTCTCCTAAAATCATAAATGACTAAGAATAAGAATTAAGAAATGCAAAATGCAATCCATATTCGCTTTTGCTGAATTTTGTAGACGAGTAACCTTATTTAAAAAAAAACCTTAATTAGTCAACGCGAAAAATATAAAATTCGTTAATTTCCTACATACTCACACAACCAAAACCGTAAACTTCATAATGAATTACTTTAAATGAGGTGCCAAGAACATATACGAGAACATATATCTATTCAACTGTAATGTTATAAACCCAATCACGTAGACATACCTATAAGAGTACACGACAATCAAATATCTCGGACTACCGACAAACGTTGTCAATTTGTTTTGATTTACGATATAAAATATAAGACATTGTGGGAAATGAAAGTTAGAGGAAAGCAGCTGAAATTTCACTTACCTGAAAAACCGCTCATATCTCTAAACGCCTTTACACCTAACGACCACTATGAAATTCTTTGCGAAAAGGTCACACCAAACTTCACTGGCCACTCACAAAACGGTACTAGCACAACACCCGCGATTCCGTGGAAAAAGAAAAGGAACTGTCAGATCGTCTTTTGAAATTTGAAAATGGCGGTCGGCGCGGGAGCGGGCGCGCAGCGTGCGTTCGGTACTCGCACTGAGCTACCGGCCGCGACGACGATTATCTCTCCTGAGTTTTTTTTCTTTCATTTATTTTGAAACTGAAAATGGGTTTGACGCTTCGCCGCGCGGTTTTCTTTGATACCGCCGGTTTTGACAAACGTTTGCTTGATTCTGAGTGACAGGTTTGATGAGATGATTGCTTTTTGCACTTTTCAAGATGACAAGTGAACTTCTCGCCCATGACTATTAACAATGTCGTATGTGAAAAACAGCAACTTTACAGGAGAGCGTTTCAAAGTTTAAATTGCTCATATTTTTGTACTTATTTTAAGCAGGGTTATGAAAGTTTAGAGTATTACTATGAAAGTTATTTATGTTTAGGACAATATTATGAGTACCCGGTATTTAATGTGTAAATATGAGAAAAGTCACTTGTGACCTTTTTAACGGAGTTATACTAATGCTGATTTGTCATATCTACCAGAACCGACGTTGTTGGTTGAACGAAATTGGTGATTACTTGTCGGAAATGCCACTTACGTCCTTGTTTAATTATTTATTTATGATTACACGTAAGTCGTATGTAAAAAAGACACTAAAAATCTATAGAAATTATATACAGATTGTCCCAAAAAGTAGTGTCAAGCCGAAGTCCAGGGGTAGAGCATCACTAGGGCTACCCAAATCACCGTGACTTTTGATAGTTTTCGAGTTATGTTTTTTTTTACAACATACAGGATTTCAGTTTTCATTCATGTTATGGAAGTAAATACTTCTAAATTAGCTAGGCCTAGTATTCATCTAATAATAATAAAAATAAACAGGTATGTAACTTGACTATTTGCGCCACAGTGACCAAAAAAGTGCCTAAGCACAGAAATTTAAAACAATCATAACTCGAAGACTATCAAAAATCGCGGAACATACATGGGGGTGATTTGGATAGCCCTAGTGATGCTCTACCTCTGGGCTTCGGAGCTATTGAGTTAAGCATTATGTCACGTATAATGTTTCCAAAGATCAAACTCCCACAAGATAAATGATGGGCAGACTGCTCATGACTGACTTCATCAGAAGAACACTCACAAAAAGGAGACAGAACTAGTTTGAATTCGTGAAACTTAAGTTTAAAGTTGCCCTGCCCCGTAAGGAACTGCGACAAGCAATGGTCGATATCTAGTCATCGCCTAGATATACGTTCGCGTACATTAGGGAAGAATTTATATAATTGACGCCCTTTAACTGACGTATCCCATCTTTTTTGCCATTCAGTGACTAATTCCTCTTCAACGACTTGTCGGGAATAAAATAATCGGCTTATTTTAGACTGTTCTGTAAGCTTTGCAAACAAAAATCATTGCAAGGCGTTGACTTTGGAGCAGTTCCCGTCGAGCGGCTCCTATAGTAGCTCTGTCAGCCCAAACTGGTGCACCATAGCAAATGGAGCTTAGATACGTAGCCGCGTATATTATTCGGAGCATTTCAAATGATAGACCCCACGTCGAGGTTGATATGTGACTTAGAGCATAAAAGTTTCTTTGGTGGTGGAAGTGGTGACGGTACCGATGCTTTAACGGCGCTAGTAGCATTAGCTTCCTTTGCTGATAATATCTCGTCATCGTCATTGAATACATCACCAAGTAATTCCTGCATTTGAATCAATTCATCTTGAAAACTCGCCGGTATAGGAGACTCTTGACGAACTAAAAACAACTATAAAAAGCTATAAGTAATTTAAACAATATTTTTTTATAGTAACTTTTGTGAAACCTCAATGTAACCTTTGGTGATCAAATAAATAAATAAATAATGTAACGCCCAAATTAAAAAAGTATAGTTTACAAATAAAAGAAGGCATAAAAAGACATTTGCAAATTCATGCGTGCGAACAAAAATCATTCATACCAAAAATGCTTATTTTATTTTACAGTCAGTCAATCATCGTCATACAAGATATTAGCGACATTTTAGTATTTTACAAAACAACTAACAATGGCTAACAGGTACTACCGAAACTTGAACCCATTTGTAGAACGTTATAATAATGTCGGATGTGGAGCTACCGATATTTAAATTATTTAAGAAACATTCAATAACGTCGAATATGGTACTTCCGACATTTATCCCATTCAAAGAAAAGCTTAACAACGTCGTATGTGGTACTACTGACATAAAGTGTTACAAAAATAAGATTAACAATGTCGGATATGGTACATCCTACAATGTTAAGTTACTTGTTAGGAAATGTTAATGCAAGTTGGTATTACATTCAAAATTATTTATATTTAATATAACTGCCGTAAAAACAAATGACAACACGACGTCCGTTCATCCCGCTAACATAGCCAGAAGTGGGAGATCGCACGAGCTCTCCCTCCTCCGCGCACCGTTATATACGTCGGGAACAACTATCCGGCATTGTTAACGGACTATCTAGGCAATATCCGACATTTTTAATGTAGTTATTTCAAAAACTATGCATAAAATCATAAATTTTCTTTCACCTGATGATAGCTTTGACTATTTACGCACAAATTATGCAATAAAATAAAAATGGCAATTTTGCAGTTCCGACTATGTTAATAGTCATGGGCGTTCTGTTTGGTATTAAAAAAAGAATCTTTTTTTTTTGAGTAAGATGACTGAAACTTTGTTAAAAAAAAATTATGACCCTGATACTGATATAGCACAAGTCTAAACTTAGGGGTCTAATAGATGTAAAATAGCCGAAAATTTAGCAACGTCGAACTTTGCGACAGCAGCGTGTAGATTTTTTTAGTTATTTTTTTTCACAACGAGGAAGCTCTGGGCCTGTATCTCATCTGATGGTAAGTGACGATTAGGCCGAAGGTGGAAGATTGGGCTCCAAAGCCTAGAAGTAGGTTTGCACGTGGTGTGTTCTAAAAAAAATAACGTTCATACAATTTTCCTTTTGTCACTTTCCCCTTTAAAGTTATACAATACTTTTCTGATGGATACTTTTACATTGTATGGACTCATATTCCAAATTTCAGCTTTCAGGACAAACGATTTAAAAGTAGTATACGGCTACTCAAATGAAGTCCACACGTACAAAGTCTCAGGTAATGTCATACAAATTAGTACGAAAAAATTAATTTGTCCTTCCAACTTGCAGACGTATATTCCATGTTTCTGGTATAACGGGAGTGTAGTAAAAGTAATATGTGTATTAGAATACTAATATCATTATTTATTGTGTGATTAATATGCAAGAAACTGGACGATATTATGAAACCGCGGGAGTCCGCGGAGGTAAGTAGCGGCTAGATTATAACTGTTGGTTTTAATCAATTATTATTAAACTGAAGGTGTTATTATAATAATTTACTTATGACAAGCTAACTGTAGTGCACGATAATAAATTTTGGCAATCTTGTTAACAAGATCTGATAGAGATTTAATGAGTTTGAAATTCTAGGTCTCCAATTTTATTTTGCTATATTAGGTTGCTGTAAATGTAAAGCCTGCATTGCAACTAAATTAAATAAGCATTTAGAATTCAAATTGTAATATTTATTTAATATGTCATCAGCTTGCACGCTCAAGCTACGAATTTTACTGAAAATTGAAAAATAACTTTGTTTTCAGGACTAGAAAAGTTAATGTATGAAGGTTTCATAGCCACGATAGCCGAACGGGAAGGGGTCGGAGTGGCCGACTCGAGATCCGAGGAACGCGGGTTCGAATCCCGCCGCTCGACTATTGTGGTGAGCCCACTCCACAGTGTTTTTTTTTGACCCGAAAAAGTGACATTCTGTTTTTATCACTAATATCCAAAGTTTAACTTATTATTAATGTTAGACTAAAACACCCAGGTGACAAATAGCTATAGATTATTTTTTAAAAAATATTTTAGAAAATTTATTTTGTACTGGGTCAAACTACAATTTTATTATTATTTAAAGAAACGTACACACTAAGCTTCTCTTTGCATTGCAGGTAGGTAGGTTGGTGTATGGCGAATATTATTGCACCTATAATTATTTAAAAGTAGTTATAGGAACGACAGTATGATTATTTTTTAAATTTAAGAAATTATTATTTTTCTCGTTTTCTACGCCGAAGTAGAATCTCTGCTTAGGTCAGATAAATTTCTTAAAATAAGCTCTATCACCTAAAATTTTTCTATATTCTAACTCGGCCGCAATTTCGAGAAAACGATTTTTTCCAAAATGTTAGGATTGTCACAAAAAATGACCTTACGTAGATCCACTTTCTTTAGGGTTCCGTGGCCAAAGGATGCTAATCGGTCCTAATTATGTGTTTAATTTGTCTTAGGTAGGTTATCAGTTAAATTACTATCAGTGCTCAAGAATACTGTTTCTTCATCATCTTTTAAGATATATGAAGACTCTTGATCATCAGGAGTGGTATTTATATTTGCATAATATTAATTATGTCCCGTTAGCATCCTTTGGCCACGGAACCCTAAAGAAAGTGGAACTACGTAAGGTCATTTTTTGTGACAATCCTAACATTTTGGAAAAAATCGTTTTTCTCGAAATTGCGGCCGAGTTAGAATACAGAAAAATTTTAGGTGATAGAGCTTATTTTAAGAAATTTATCTGACCTAAGCAGAGATTCTACTTCGGCGTAGAAAAAGAGAAAAATAATAATTTCTTAAATTTAAAAAATAATCATACTGTCGTTCCTATAACTACTTTTAAATAATTATAGGTGCAATAATATTCGCCATACACCAACCTACCTACCTGCAATGCAAAGAGAAGCTTAGTGTGTACGTTTCTTTAAATAATAATAAAATTGTAGTTTGACCCAGCACAAAATAAATTTTCTAAAATATTCTTTTAAAAATAATCTATAGCTATTTGTCACCTGGGTGTTTTAGTCTTACATTAATAATAAGTTAAACTTTGGATATTAGTGATAAAAACAGAATGTCACTTTTTCGGGTCAAAAAAAACACTGTGCACTCGTAACACAAGCTTATTTAGCTTAACACGAGGGGCTAACGGGACTATTATTAATTAGTGCAATACAAATTGCTAGTCATATTTTTTGTTAAATAACAATCTCATTCGAAAATCACTATACTCAGATACTCTAGCTACTTACAATTTGGTTTACCTATCGAGTAATTTGGTTTTCAAGATGCTACATTGTTACGACAGTAAATAGTCACTTAACTTGTGGAACCCTAAGGCTGGGTTACACCATCTTACTTTAACTTTAACAAACGTCAAAAATCGGTCAAACTCCATACAAAAAACACCGGTTATCGTTAAAATTAGGTGGTGCAACTTACCGTAAGTCTGTCTCGATTCGCTGGTACTTGACGGATTAAAAGATACCAATGTTCTAAAATAATTTGTGTAAATATAAGTAGGCCTACTTTAATGGATCATCTTGTTTCCCTGATGCCAGTTAGTTTAATTTTCCCCCGGGGCAAACTTGACCTTCATTGGTTGGGTTTTTATGGCGGTCAAGCTGTAGATCCTGGCTACCCAGGAGTTGCAGTGGTGGGAACGAGAGGTGGGAATAGTCCCGTTTGCTGGCAGTTAGCTACCATGCAGCAATGCCAGCAGGCACCTAGATTATGAAACGGCATCGCGGCGAATCTTCAATACTTTTATGGTCCTGTTCAAATACTATGTTATTGGACTGGCGTCTGCGCCAGCTGTTATGATGAGTGGAAGATTTTAGACCCTGCTGTGGACTTCTAGCCTAGAACCAGTAAGCGAGCTTACTTTCTCATTAAGTATTTATAAATAGGCTGTACTTGATTAGTTGATGGCACAGTTGAAATTAAATTCCATAAAAAAAATAATTAATATTTTCAGTCCAGATAACGTATGAACCGACATAATTTGTTTTTGTTGAGACATAAACCGCCTCTGTGGTCTAGTGGTAAGACCACCTGCTTCAGACGCAAAGGTCCCGGGTTCGATTTCCAGTGGGGGTAGATTTTTCTGTTCGGTTTGGTTGGTGGTAGGGCTTGTTCTAAGTCCGCCTGGCTAGCTACCACCATCTTACCTAAGTCTGTCGCCATAACAAGAATGTTAACAGCATTATTGTGTTCCGACAGTAGAGGTAAGATAGCCAGTTCCTCCGTGGTTGAAGATTCCGGGTGAATCTCGCTTCCACCTTCGGCCTGATCGTCACTTTACATCAGGTGAAATACAGGCCAAGAGCTTCCTCGTTGTGGATAACCAAATATTTTTAGTCACATCTTGAAACTTTTTTTGTTTTAAAATAACTGAAATCTTTACTTTAGCGTCAATTGACGTCATTATAGAAACGACTTATTTTTTTTGCTTAATACACCTAAACGGCCACCACTCTTTGACATTAGCCAAAGGATTTAGCAATGCGTGCATTTCTCTTTTTTTAAACCGACTTCAAAATGGTGTGTGTTCTCGATTCCACTGTACGTATGAAGACTTTTTACAAATTAACTCGTTTAGCCATTACGGAAATAATTTGAGATATGTTGAGCCGAACTTTCTTATTTACGGGCTTGATAATCATGGGTATTGTTTTTGCTATAAATTATTTAAGAGCTTGGTTCAAGTCGCAGGCTTTTTTAATGTTATTTACCTACAAGAAAAAAAAATAAATGCAGAAGGTCCTTGTGTATGTAGGTACTTGTTTAAATAAAATTGTGAATCCGATCTGACTAGGATACAAGAAATTAATGAAGCTGAAATTAATTTGGAAAAAGTAAAAGCTATATAGCTCATAAAATAATTCGAAATGAGGATGGTTTTTATTTGCAATCTTTAGACACACATGCTACAAAGTAGCACTTGCTCAATAAATTATAATGGCATGCTTTCGTGCGAGTAATGAGCAGTTTAACTGTACCTTAAAACATTCATCAGCTAAGTACAAATTGCGACAAATTTGCCAAAGGGTTAAATTATTTACATTCCGAAAAACGCTTATTGTCTGCATTAGGCCAACTCCTAAAACAAAAGGAGTCAAAAATCAGGCGTCACCCAGAGGCGAAAAACACGCACCGACTGACAGACTATTATGCCCTACAAAGTTAACTTATATCAGAATATACAAAACTAAATCTTGTACCATGGAGTTAAAGGCTGCCTTAAATACAAATTTGCTTCTTTAAGACTCACAAAAGATTTATACACCAAAATTGCAAGCGAAAATTGGAATGTAAAGTGTCGGTAAGCATTGTTCGTGTTTAATTTTAAGATGTATTGCTGCATTGTCATAATGCATTCTTTCAAATTTTATTTTTTTTGAAATTTACTTACCTATCTTAAATTTTGATACTTTCATTCATACTGGCTGGCTACACTTACGCAAGACGTAAAGGGTAAAAAAAACATTCAATAGTGTTTTATTGATTCAAAAAATCAAAAGAATTCCAATTTCGAATTGGCCGTAACATGACGCTACTCGGTAATGCACCGACAAAAGAAAAAAAAACTGTCAAAGACCGCCTTTCAACTATTTAACTCAACCGATTTAAAACGGATATTTCTTTCCCGTCGTCGTGTCAAGAATGTGATTCTTTATTCAAATAGGTCTCGATTACATTAATACTGGCAGGTTACGATTTTTATATCGATTTCAACAATAAATTAGTTAGAAGCGATGAAATCTTGAATGGATCTCTATTAAACGAAGGTAAAAGAAAGTTTTCTTGTGTTTTACATTAGATAAGCTTTAACTTTTAACCGTTTAAAAACGTTTGATAATGATACATAACTTAAGCAGTTACTTATTTTGGATTGCTCTACCTAAGCCTACCTAATTGAAGAAACGGTACTTTTTTGTCTTTTACCATAAATCTTTTTTTAATTTTTGGCTAGTATTCACCCACACTAAAATACTCGTAGAACAAATCTGTTAATGCCCATTTTCACCATCAATCCCTAATTTTTAAGTGACCCCTATGAAAAAAAAAATTGATGTTCACTTATAAATTTGTGATTAATAGTGAAAACGGGCTTAAGTTAATTAGAGCAGCTCTTACATTGCAATACATAAGGTAGAAATGCTCATGCATATTTTATAGTTTGATAGAGAACATAATGCAATGACGTTTCCATTGTATTTTCATTTCTAACCTTCATTGTAAGTGACCAAGAAAACTTTAATACCTACTAGTTTTTAACCCCATCGTTTAGTAAGAAAGTGGCTCGGTGGCCATTCGTTATAGAGCGTGGCCAATCGCAAATTACGTATTAGTGGCTCGCACTGTCCTGTCAGCGCTCTGAATGACCAATGTGAAAGCACCTTAATGACCTGTGTTCAAGTACCGATTCTAGGTTAGAGTTTACTTTGAAAAACACAAACAAGCTAGGCTATTGTAATTTTTATATCGTGCTAAATATACCTACAATGTACGAGTAACTCAAACCATTTAAAAATAAAAAACTGTAGCATCTATTAAAGTACTGAAATTTTGCACTAAAAATTAAATGTAAAAGAATTTGTCACACTACATGCGTTCTGTGGTCTGCAGTTAGGTCAAATTAACGCAGCCCGCACCTGTCACTTTTCGTTCTTTGCCCGCAAAAACTCATAAAACTAATTATATTTTTGCAAGTAAGCTTTCAAAGAGCACTTTTAGACGTCCCAGTATTAATCCCGCCACTGCTTCGGGACAATAAATGGGCCAGTGCTGAGAAGAAGCAGGGTAAGAAACTCAGTCAATATTTTCATCATCATATCACCTCAGCCATAGTCACAGGACGTCCACTGCTGAACATAGGCCTCCCCTAATGACTTCCACTTTACGTTTACTTTGACCTACAAAATTGAAATGAATTTGTGCCTGACCGCAGACCGCAAGCAGTGTGGCAAATCCTAGACTATGCTTTCGTAAAGTTCACCCTCTATTTCCCGGTAAATATTATTGTTTAATTAACTGGTTCTCGTGTGAACCTCAATCATTCGTCACCAACCGAGCGATCAGCCGTGCTTTGATTGGTTTCTGCACAATGAGTGTTGTGAAAAACGGAGGCGTGTTTTGAAAATTATCGTATTATGAAAGAGGGTAAAACCCACTTATTGTGTAACATTGGTGACACGGTTAGAACGACCAAGGTTCTGAGATTGATTCTTTGACTTTCTTTGACTGGTCTATACTATGTAAATAATTAAGTAATCGCTAAGTGCAAAACTCGAGAACAACCGGACTTAATTAGTCTATATAAACTTTCCAATAATAAGTCCATGCAAGATTTTTATGTTGAGAAAATGTTGAACATGTCCCAGTGATATTACCATTCGTGAAATACATAGGTAGTTAACGTCCTTCTTCCTTTGATAAAAAGTGCTGTCCAAAATACCGTTTTGAATTTTTTACCCAAGAGCAATTCAACAATGTTCTAACCTATTTATAACATTATTAACACAATTTATTTGTCCTACCTGAGAATTGAAACGATCACCTAACCTCCAACCAAGAAGATGGATGAAGAAAACTGAATTCAGTTCGAGTTTCTTCATAGCTCTATCTACAATGAAGTGCTAAAATTTATAGAGGCATGTTTTATTTCAAAACAATTACAATTTTACGGTCTTAAAACCTTCTTGCGAGTGATTGTAAATTATTCAAGATGCATTTTTTCACAGCGCACCTCGTTGGGATTCCCACAGCGCGCATGCAAATGCGTTAACGTGCGATTTTTTCACCTTAGCGCGAATTGTGGTGCATTCTTAAAACTATTTCGATTTGAACCACTCTATCTGTCTCTTTTACTCACTCTGGAACTTTAGAAAGAGTAACAGAGATCGACGAAAATTCGCTAAAACACTAATTTGACAAGAATTACTCTGAAATGGTATTTTGTCAATTTCATCTCTTACCTGTACCCGGGAGACAAGTATGAGTGAAAGAGGTGAAAAGAGTGGGTAAATCAAAATGGTTTTGCAGGGTAGACCGGGTGGTGGTGTCACGTCGGAGTGACACACGAGGTGACATGCCAGACTCGCGCGCATTTTAATTTTAAGGGCTTCGTTCGTTATAGTTGTACATTTCTTAACGCTTGTACTTATTTGGTGTATTTTCAAGAAAGCATCATTATTTTCTTTTTGTAATTTAGGTTTAGAGTGGCCAGTTTCACACCCCATAATAGTGTTTTTTACTGTTTTCTATGGGATATTCGAATTATGGTTCCGTGCTGCGAAAGATATTAATAAACAGTTTTGGTCCTATACTCCCACGTCAAACGCATAAGGCGGCTCTTAAGTTTGATCTCTGTATGGAAAAAAATATAATACAATAATGTAGAGTCTTAGAAACTACGTATACATACTTTTTTCGTTCCTATACACACATACACCTCTAGCTATCTGTACACTGAGTTTTAGCTAGCCCCTGACCAGTCAACAAAATCACCATACCATCATCATCATCATCATTTCAGCCATAGGACGTCCACTGCTGAACATAGGCCTCCCCCAATGATTTCGTCAATGGCCGGTTGGCCACCATACCATAACTGGACAAAAATGCTAGTATTCGCTGCCCATACATTCCCGTACATCACACACGTCCCCAGCGAGATTGGAACCCGCATAACCGATTCTGCACTTCCGACGCGACCTACTAAGCCAGGCCAAAAACGAATTCAAAGGAATCCCAGTACATGATGCAGTTTTCAGAACCGTTGTTCTTATGAATGACAAACGAGTGCCGAACAATGAAGTCTCGTCTCATTTGACAACGACCGACGGCTTGATTGTCATTTTAGGCGCTACGCACACGTTGCAATTTATTATTGTACCTACAGCCCCACATCATGGAGAAGTAACTGCTAAGAGTCGCGACACTGTCCAGTGACATTTCGACATGCCACATTGACACTTCTAATGTATGTAATGATAAGCAAAGAGATCTAATGAGAGGTAAAGGTAGGTTGCGCTCCCATTTTCTGTTGCTGCTTTATCAGTTTGGTTTCGGATATTGCAGACTTGAATCAACTTAAGTATCGAAGAATCTTTGTAGAGCACA
Source organism: Ostrinia nubilalis (assembly GCF_963855985.1). NCBI lineage: Eukaryota > Metazoa > Arthropoda > Insecta > Lepidoptera > Crambidae > Ostrinia > Ostrinia nubilalis. The sequence continues at coordinate 14,361,422 of NC_087103.1, forward strand.
TAAAGCTAAATGTAATCATAGCAGCCTAATTAATTTCAGTCTTTTAGTTTACTGATTTGAATCAAAAACTTGTCTTGCAATTTTTAACAAATTTCAAGAGTTAGTTACAGCAACTACAAGGGAAGTTGATGAACACATTCAATGACGAAGATGTAGGTAATAATAAGACAATATGTAAAGTGACACCAATGACCAGCAAAGCTCGAAAATAGTGGTCAAAAGTTTAAACACTGTAGTTGCTACGTCTGCAGGAATGGGTTATTGTCTTGTCATGTCATTTGACCCGCCTGAGGGCTGACAGGCTGCGACAGATTACGATTTTCAAGGAAGATAGAGATCATGCAAATCCTTTTTAACGTCAGCATGTCAGCAGAACCGTTAGTATTGTTTGGCAATGAGGTGAAACTCAAAACTGCTGTACTTAATTGTAAGTATTTAAAAAAGTTAAAGATATTTCAAGCTCGATAATTTTTGTATCGACTGTTCCAAATCTTAATATCTTACTTAAAAGATTAGTTAGGTCTCCCAGCACACAAAAACAAAATTCCATTTAGAAAATGCTTAATAAGAATTGTCCAGACTGGGCTATGAATCCATGAGCTTAACGCAGATCCCGATTCCCTTACTCTAAGGTGGCCTCAAAATTACTTTCAATTTAGATCACACCTCATTGGCTATTACTTTAGTTGGTCACATCTCAGAGCCGTAAACCCCACGAGGACATTTGAATTCGTATGGGAAATCACTGGTCTTGTAAATACATTTTTAAATGCAGTAATGTCACTGACCACACACAACATAATGCGATTGCTATCACGTAGCGGGCGTCTAGACGCTGATTGTAAAACTGTCTCCAATAAAATTGAGTGAAAATATGCCCAATAGACTGACTTTGCTTTCCAAGTGCTTGACGTTTGTTTTATTGTTATTCTTTCCTGCATTGATCATACCAACGTGTAGACAGTAAAGACCTTTATGAGGCTTGGAGGATAAGGAAACTGAAGTAGCATTGAAGTAAATGTACATAGTTCAGTAAACCTTTGCCAAAGAACCGTTTACAAACGGGTGAGGTGGTAGATTTTTTGATGAAGCATTAGGAGTGAAGATGGAACGACGAATAAAATAAAAATATCATTTGCAGTACTTGACAATGGTCAGTGAAGACTAGTTAGCCGAAGATCGTATTTCGAGATAAAGATCTACTCTCTGGTTCTGATGCACTTTTGTTTATGATCCCATTGAGGGCTATCGTTTTAGCGCTCACCAGTTAGCGCCACTGTAGAGTAAGGTCCTGTCACTTGCTAGTAGCGAAGACAGTGGCACCAACTGGTGAGCACTAAAGTGGTAGGAGGACTATCGCATTTGCACTCATCAAGATGGCGCCACTGTAGAGTAAGGTCCTGTCAATCGCCAGGGGTGCCAACTGTTAAGTATAAAAACGATAGCCCTCTATTTACCCCATGAAGTTTGATATTTTTATGTGAAGGTAAGTGACTGAGTGTTTAAGAGTTCTTTGAATGTTTGAAAGGCCTTTAATATTTAAATGTAACCTTGCAAGTTCATTTGAAATATTTGCGGCCGATTTCTCAATGCACTCGAATTTTGTATGCGCGAATGCTCTGAATTCGACATCAAACGAATTCTTTTGTTTTTCCATGAATGAGGAAACATGTTTATTTCATTTGACGTGTGAATAGGAGCTGTTGGCATTCTTCATCGTTAAAGTACTTCGAAAAAAGGACAAAACCAACGTTACCTTGTTTTGATAATATCATAAAACGAAGAGGATCAAGCTTTTTTGCAAGTAAGAGGGATTACCCTTGCATTGAAGAGTAGACCATAGAAAGGTGGAGTTATCGCATCTCTGCAAATGTAATGTAAGAGAACGAGAACCCATCAGCTCATTATACTGACCTCAAGATCAAGAATACAGCATACATTAGCCGAATAAAAAAATTCGTGTTCTTTTACAGTCCAATATCTTACAGAAATGGTTTCTTTATAGGAAGATTGAATAAACTTACTTAAATATGGATATGTTACTGTAAAAGCTCGAATTGCAGTAAATCCTAAGATATTCCAGTAAAACCTAAGATCTACCAATTCCTAATGGTAAATGTCCCAAAAGGTTTGCGATTCGAACTCTTACCACCATTTCGTTGGTAAATCTTAGGATTTACATTAATGGCACGGTAAATGTTGAAAAACAAAACAAGCATTTTTGACAGGTAACAATCGGTCTTATATACGCATTACATGAGCGCAGCCTTTTTGTATTATTTAAATGTACGAACAATTTAAGAACTAAAAAGAAAGACCACGGCATCACTTTTCATTTTAATACAATTAAACAAACAATGATGTCACTGCCTTGTTTTTTCTTTAGCAACGTAAGATCATGTCATATAAAATACTAGCTTTTGCCCGCGGATTCACCCGCGTGAAATTTAATTTGTCACATATCGCCATAAATTATAGCGTATACCTATGTTATTCTGGGTTATGAACAATAATACTGTAAAGTTTCATCAAAATCAGTTCAGTAGTTTTCGCTTGAAAGAGTAAAAAACATCCACACAAACTTTCGCGTTTATAATATTAGTAGGATGCATGCAATACAAAATTTCAGTGTCCTAGATAGGCTAGATATGATATTTACAGGTATGCGCTACTTTTTTTTCACTACTACGATTTTTTCCATTTCACATTTCGTCCATGCCATGGACGAATTAAAATTAAAATCTTACTAATTAAAAGTTCTGTAAACTTTTACGAAAAAAACATCGTCGGTAATGAGTCAGAAGGAATAAAAAAGGAAACAGTAAAAATGTGAACACCAAAACACAAGAAAAAGAAATGATTGCAAATAATTTAAATAAGTTGGTATTAGTTTGTACTTATTATTATCATATGATACCTTTATAATACTATGTACCTGTTTTGTCTAATAGTTGATGAAAGTAAGTAATTAAGAATTACTCATTGTTTTATTTCTAAAACCAACATCTACCAGCTGACAGAGGTAAAACCTAGTAATACTGAATTCAAATGGTAAAAGCTCGAAAAAATCGTCGTATTTTCAGAAATACTTACATTTACCAACTCATGTCGGTAAATCCTAAGACTTACACTTAAATCTTAAGATTAACCGTAGTTCGAGCTTTTACAGTAACAGATACATCAACAAAACCTTTGACCTACAATCTCCTTATTGCTTAGTTTAACACTGCGTAGTTACCTATGTTCCGTATCAATAGCCATAACCATGACCACACGGTAATTACCGAGGCTCCTTACCGTGCTACAGTTACCAGTAGGAAGCGGGCATTACTGATTCACTGTGACCGAGCCAGCCTCATTATGCGCCTGCGCCGATAACAGGTGCGTGCGAACAAAGATCTAGAATGTTTTGAATGAAATGCACAAGAAACACCCATTAAAGGCCCAAGTGCTTAAGTGGTTAAAGAATTGATTCTTTGGATTAAAAAGTCCTGATTCCCAGATGAGATAACACATATTGACTGCAGCGTGATTCTAATAACGCTGACGAAATGCGTTTTGGCGATTCAATAAGGTAACTTTCACAATCGTCTACCTACTACGATCTTCACTGCCACCAGAAAAAACAGGCAGAAAAGCTATATTATATGTTACTTCATAATATATTTTGATATAACTGTCTTGAGTAGGTAGATACCTATTATAATTTGAGACCATTACGAGAGACATGTTTGACGATTTTAGGAGACGAAGCGTACCTACTCAACACATAAGTGATGGTTTAGAACTTTAGACTTTACTTTCATAAATCTTATCCTAAATAAAAGGATAAATAGATCATCCAGCTATCTAAATCTTCGTGGTGCTATCGCTTAGGTGTAATGAAGGCTAATGGCCGCGGGCTGTGATTTTTGAAGCCCCGCCGTTAATCAGAGCTTGTTACTTAGCTGTACTTCCATGACCATGGACCATAGAACACCTACCATAAAGTTTCTCACAAGTACTCAATGATGCATGCATTCTGGTTGGTTAATTCGTTCAAGATTCATTCCGATTCACTGTATCCCTAAAAAACGGTTTAGAAGAATAATAACGGTCCTTCCAACAAGTTCATTTTTCAGCTATGTCCGGGGGGCCATTTTTCTACTCCTTTAGCGTTTTTTAATTCGTATAATCGCTTACCTATTTAAGTAAAAATAACCTTAAAAAAAATTGCCTAAGGCGCGAATCGAATCCACGTCCTTTCGCTTGCCGGTCAATGCTCTTCGATTGATTATTAATCAATTTATTTTTTTAAAGTTTCCTTTCTTCCCAACTTTGGTACCTACCTACTGCATACGTCAACGTCAATAGCACCTACCTATCTCAATGTGAACTAAGGACGATTGCGCCCACCTCAAAAGCGCATAGAATGCCCCATTGATCCTAATACACCAACAATCGCCCATATCGATGCAGAGCTCGTGGCGTCTGCAGCCGATAATGAGCCCCAATGTGTGGTAATAAGTTTGTTAAATCTGCGCACGATTGCGATCATTTTGGAGCGACCACCGGCGGGCGCCATTAGCATCGTAATTTGTTGTAAATAAAGTGATGACCGGCATCGCAAATAGAGCATTATTGTTTTGAGAGGTCAAATTATTTGTAATATGGTACCTACTTAAATAATTTAAAGTGAGACTTACATGAATTATCTTCATTTCTTGTGGATTTTCGAAGCCTCCACGAAAATTTTCTCATGTTCTTCTTGGAGAACCTTAAGAAGAAAAAATATAACTTTAAATAATTGCATAAACTCACTGAATCATTTCCTTCCCAATACTTAATCTTGAATGGAGATACCTACCACCTACTTACTTTCGTTTACACTATAATAATTACCTTCATTTTGATATAGATGAAATCAATATCAAAAAAAATATTTTATCACATTCAATTTTAAAAGTTCTCCAATAAGCTTTTTGCTAAACTTTCTTAAATGCAACTTGCAGCGACATCTATCGTTGAGTAGCTGCACTATCCAAAGTGATGAAATAACAACCGCTAGATGTCACTAGTGACTAGTGGATACAGCATTTAATTTTTTGTATTTTTTAATAAAGAGACATCAATTATACAATAATTAAATAAATCAATTTATTAATCATAAATTTAATAATGTAATTAATTTTATTTTTAGTAATAGTAGTAACCTGTAATGATTTTTCGCAAGCTAGCACCAAACGGTACTGTCTGTCATTAGTGTCAGTTTGACACAACAAACGAGCGAGCCTTTCCTTTTTGACGTGCTGTGTAAAACAAAAACACGCACGTGTAGAAAATGCGTATTGAAACTTGTTATTTCTGCTCGTCCAGGATATATCCTGGACATGGCATTCAATTCGTGAGAAACGATTGCAAGGTAAGTTATAATTTTATATTGTTCCACCGACTTTGTTGCTATTTCATAACCTTGCGTAGCACTAACCAAAGTGCCTGTAGATTTTCAGATTCTGCCGTTCAAAATGCCATGCGGCGTTCAAAAAGAAGAAGAACCCGCGTAAAACCAAATGGACTAAAGCCTACCGTAAGACAGCTGGCAAAGAGTTGGCTATTGACCCGTCCTTTGAATTCGAGAAGCGTCGTCATGCTCCAGTGAAATATAACAGGGAATTATGGACGAAGACCATCGAGGCAATGAAGAAGGTGGAGGAGATTAGACAGAGGAGGTCGAACAACTACATTATGCAGAGATTGAGGAAGGGACGTGAAGTGGAGTGGCAGAGAGACGTCAGAGAAGTCCAGAGGGATATTTCACTTATCAGGTATGGATATCTTATTTATTATGATGCAAATAATTGTTAAATACTCAAAGAACACCAAATAACTAGATGCAAAAGCGAAAGGTCACTTATTGACTGACTCACTCATCACGAAATCTCAGAAACTACAAGTGCTTGAAGTCTCAAATTTTGCATGGAACGTAGGTGCTCACTAAGAACGGATTTTACCAAGGGAGTAAAACGGGATCTATGCGTACGAAGTCACAGGCGGCCACTAGTTATAAAATTATTGTGCAATATAATATCACACAATTAATTTATGTTTGATAGTAAATTAAGAGTTTAATGTTAGTTAAAATGTGTCTTTAATTTCAGATCACCAGCAGCAGGTCTCAAACAAAGACAGGCCCAAGAAGACACTGAAATGGAAGTGGAACCAGAAACAATTGAAGTCGTTGATGCTAAGGGCCGCAAGAAAATTATCGAGGCACCTGTCATGGTGCCCGCTACTGGAGAAATGATCGAAGACGGCGGAGATATAGAGTTATAAGCATCAGTATCAGAGCAACATAGACAATGAACACCAAAATGGTAGCTATAATACCTGGTTCTATGTGAAAATCAACAAGTTTCAAGTTATTACGCTTTTATGAAGAACACCTTTCAAAAATGTTAGTTATAATTTTGTAACCTACTGTAGTCATTCAGTAATTCACTAAAATAAATTATTTTAAGCCAAAATAAAGTTGTTTGATTTATTTTGATAAGCAAGTAATCCGTATTGAAATTATTTCCAAAGAAGTATCCCTAGAGACACACACTTTTTAGAACTTAAGATTATACAACTTGAGGATTCTGCTATCTTGTCAAAAACAAATCCATAAGTGCTGAGGGTTTTTGATAATTTTATTTCGTGTCTAACTGGCTTACCATTCTACCTTTGCTTGCCATCAAGTAATAGAGTGATATCATTACAACAGCGTTCTAATTATCTCAAGGCTTCCACTAGTGCATACTTAGTATTACAATGGATAGAGTCATTATAAAAGTATTGATTTACGGCGTACCGGTAACCTACGGTAATCCTCTTAAGCTGTCGGGCGTGTGTAGTAAACATTTTACTTCAGTCTTGAAACAATATTTAGTAATGTAGTTAATATTTTTGTTTCGGTAATCACAGTAGGTACGTATTGTGGTATGTAGCTACTAGTACACGGGCCGTGACTGCTCTTAAGGTTCATCAATATCCATTCATCCTTAAAAATCTTTAATGTGGAAGAGTTGGGAAAGTGCGAGCACAAAAGTAACAATATTCGATAAGGTCCCTCAAGTTGGTTCAAGAAAACTTACAGTAGTTACAATAAAGACGGTAGGAAGTAAAAGTAGGGACCTGTTTTTAGTACGCTTTTACTACATAGTGAACCAAGTTGCAAAGGTTGCGCGCTTCTATTTAATTCAATTAGCGGTGGTACAGTTTAGTAACAATACAAAAATCACTTTTTATCCTTCTACCAACGAGACATCTAGTCTATGTTTCTTTTTGTGCACTTTTACTCAGTTTTTGTTCTTGTGAATATGGGTGTTTACTCTTATCTTCTTGGTGTTATTGTGGCTTTTATTTCCTATCTTATGTATCAGCGATATGCTCACGAGTATAGCAGCATAATACAGAAGCCTGAGAAACGCTACGATTACATAATCGGTAAGTAATGTTGCTTTTTATCGTATACGCCTGATGAAATTTTTATTGCTATTTCACGTGATGATGAAATTGCTTAAAAGTTCTTAAAAGATTTTTATAGTGAAATTAACTGGTATGTTTGTTTATGCCATTAATTTGATGGTAAACTAAACAAGTAAGTGAAAGTATTAATGTAAAATATTAACTAACAAGATTAAAGGTCATTAACATTTGAAAATCTACCGAACCTTAGTAGTTCATAAAGATCCGTTAACTTCAGAGGGTCTAACTTTATTTTGTACTCAGATGATACTAACATAGAATTATTATGAATAAGTAGGCAGCTAATGTTTAGCTAAATAAAAACTATTTTGCGCTTTCTAGCCGCCTTGACTGTTTCTAAAAATGCTGAGATGTTTTTCTCAATAAATACTCGTATACTTACCTACGTCCGTTAAGAGTAGGCGCACACCGCTGATTTTTCGTCGGCCGATAGTTTAGTCGGGCAGTTGATCAGTATGGGCATATATGGGAGTGCGCACACTACGCCGATTCGATTTGGCCGATTCTTCATACAATTTAAAATCGGGCACAACTATCGGCCAACTAAAAATCAACGATGTGCGCCTACTCTAAGAACTACACGGTGGTGTGATTAACGCCACTCCCAAAATGTCAATGCAGTATAATAATTAACAGCTGCACCTAAGTAACCATCTATCACGCTTTCTTAACTTAACTGATAGAGTTTATTATGTGCCGATGTAAGACACCGCCGAGTGTTTATCTGGCACGGTTGCCGCTGGCATTTCCTTAATTGCTTTTAACTTTCAACTCCAACCTTATAACATCATAGCTCGGGGTCAAAAAAGTCTCCAATGTTATATGTAGATCTCTTACGTGTTAAGGTGTGTGTACATTTCAACAACACTGGTTCTGCTACTTCTTTCGCGTAACTAAACTTTAAAGTAAGGCGACGAAGTAGGTAGTTACTATCTACAGAAAAAATTCCATGAATAAAAACAAGGTCTTATTTCAAAGAGCACTACGCTATGTCAATATCTTCTTTTCCAAGGATCCTGCGCTCTTTTATTTCTGTCGTGTCAATTGATTCAACATTCAACCAACCTGCATTTGCCCTAGCTAGGAACAAATACCTAGGTACCTTTGACTTTGAACTAAGTCTTGTCACAACTCAGATTCGAACTCGGAACCTCTAAATCGAGAGAGTCTTGACTCTTTTGACATTAGATTACGCGGATCTTTGCTACAAAACTCGTTCTATAGATATACCTAATGATAGAGTCGATCTATCTCTATACCCTCTCATCCTTACAATATGATCACCTACCTCCTTACGAGGCAAACAGTGTGTGTAGATAATGTATAAAGCATGTTAGTAGGTATACTCGCATGTCCACCAGTGTAGATACACCCTTGGTCATCTCTAACGATTGCGTGCACGCAGCAACTAATGTTGCTTTCTAATACAAAAATTGCACCGCGTTGTGAAACTTATAAATATTTGCATTAATGTCAGTATTTCTTGCAATGCATGGTTTATGGGTAATTCAAGACGAAATAATTGCAATAAACTTAATAACTTATGATTTACATATCTACATACATTTTACTTACCTACAAGATGTAGGTAAGTTATGAAGGAATGCAAATTAAACTACCTAACTACCTTGACAAGTAATTAATTAATTACAATTTTTAAATTCCTACATAGTAACTATATAATGAACCCGATTAGAAGTATGTTTTCCTTGACTTTAATGATAGGGGACTTTAATGACAGTCTGTCGACATTAAAAGCGTAACTATTCCCTATAGGAATCTTGTTTCAGTATCATGACCTACTCATTAAATAATTTTAAGTATTGTTGTAAGTGTATTGTCGATGATACTGAATAAACATTATTCTTTCTTTTTCTTTCAAGATAATAGTCTTCATGTGCTGTTAACTACTGTCTAACTGACTTCTGCAAGAGCTATGACTGCCGAATGAGGTTGTTAACGTTTAACTGATAAAAAAACATACAAAATATTGTTTTCCTGACGGCCAATGGGTGGGGCAGCAAGGTTCTGGAATGGAGGCCGCCTACCGGAAAACGCAGGCCGCTACCAATCGATCAACGTGGAAAGCATTAGGGGCAGCAGTTTTCAGCATTGTTCAGCAGTGGACGTCCTATGGCTGAAATGATGATGATGGTGATTATTGTTTTCCTATTAGTGGGTGCCGGGACAGCAGGCTGCGTGCTTGCTGCTCGACTCTCCGAGGATCCCAGGGTATCAGTGCTGCTGGTGGAAGCCGGAGACCACATGGGTTACTTCACCAAGATACCCCTGACGCCGACAGCAGCGCAGCAGGGACCAAACGACTGGTCAGTCCGGACCACGCCGCAGAAGTACTCGTCTTTTGGGCTTTGGGGACAGGTATAGCAATGGAATTTGTGAACTGAATGAATATAAATGGTAGCAGCTATAATTTGTACGTGAGATTTTACAAAAGAGTTTAGCGTTACTATTTTTAACTGAAGCGGCAGGGGAAGACCGCCTAAACGGTGGACAGACGACATCCGGCAACAGGCTGGAGTGAACTGGATGCGTGTGGCTAGGGACAGAAGTCGGTGGAGGGTTGAAGAGGAGGCCTATGTTTGAAGGCGAACCCAAAGGCTGCTATAGATAGATTTATAACTGAAATAATAAAATCTTAACATAACGAGGTATTGCACAGACACAACCAACGTCGCTCAGAACACAGATCAGGCTCTTTAGGGCCCTTTAAGGCTCGATCGTAAAATAGGTACCTAGAAGTGGTAGTTAGTAAAAATAATAGTAGAACATACCTCCTAATAATGACTTCGTCCTTCAATCTAGATTTTAATTTCAGACACAAATCCTACCCCGAGGGAAAGGTCTGGGTGGTTCAGGCCAGATAAACTTCCTTCTTCACGGCTTTGGCTTCCCCGAGGAGTACCAGCGCTGGGCTCGGCTGGGCTTCCGAGGGTGGACGGCAGAGGACTTGAAGCCTTACTTCATCAAAGCGTTCGGGACTGTACAGAGCGAGTTTGACTCAAATCACTGCTCTGTTGACGGCGTCTGTCCAGGTGATAAGGTGCATTTTCTTTTGTGAATTATCATGTAGAGCTCTGCTCTTCATTTAGTCAAAATCCAGGCCAATAAGGCCAATGAAATGGCAAATGAATGATTTTATTAAAAGACAAACAGAAACTGACATCTTTAAACTGTGTTAGACTGTGTTTGAACCAATAAATTATCTTAATTCTTTCTTTTACCCACATTCATGCTAGTAGGTTACCTTGGATTCTGTAACTTAACAATTATTGGTCATCCACATCCTTTTCTTATACAATTTTTTTATAATTTCTTCCTGAATGCAGGCACCAATGAAGCTCAAGATGCTCGACGACTCAGATGAACTACTGTCCACGTACAAGCAAGCCTCAACATCTCTAAAAGACAAGTACACAGTATTTAGGAAGCCAGTTGCAACGGTGAGAGATGGGACTCGGCATATGAGTTGGGATGCGTACTTGAAACCAGTTTTAAGGAGGAGGAATCTCCATGTGCTACGGAAGACACAAGCTGTTTCAGTAAGTGTAATAAACTAAACTTTTTTACAATCAACAAATCCTCAATCCTAACGTCCTAATGGAAGAAAACTAATTACTTACTTAGGGACCTACCTACATTCTTTTTGCAGGTTCGCTTCGAGAACAAAAAAGCATCATCGCTATACATTCTACAGGACCACAGAAATCTGGACAACATATTCGTCAACAGAGAAATCATTTTATCAGCCGGAGCTATCAAAACTCCTCAAATTATGATGCTGTCTGGTGTTGGACCAAGAGCTTTGATTCAAAGGTGTATCATTTTATTACTCTGGATCTTTTGATGCCAAAGAAAATGTAGTAGAATATCAATATTAGAGGGGATACTCGCGTGACAACATTCCTAATTTTATTTAGTCCCTGTTCATTAGGCAAAATTCAGACAATATCAAAGAAGCAGTAGCGCTATAGACTCGAAAGTTGCGATAGAGGTGATGATGATAACAGTTCAAAATTGTTTTCAGTTTAAAAATACAACTCATCGCGGAAAACGAGCATGTCGGTAGGAACTTCCATGACAACATGAACATGCCTATCTTTGTCAGCATCAGGAAACCCATTAGTGTTACCTTGGCCAAGGTGTTCGCATTCAGCACAGTGTGGAACTACTACTGGATGAACTCTGGTAAGGACGAAATTCAGTCAATAGACTGGTTGTCCCTAGTTACTTTCTTGATTCTACTTACATTTTAGAGATGGTAGCTTGATCATAGGAGAGCTGTCATCAATAAGTTTTGCTTATTTTATAGTTTTCTCAAAATCTATAGTATTTCCCTACATTTATTCTTTGTTCGACCTTATTCAACCTTAAAAATTTCACAGGGCTGCTGTCATTTCCACCGGTAGCTGGAATCGAGTTACGCAATTCTTCAGCTCTGCTTTTATTCTCAATGGGCACAGCCAGTGAGAGACTTTTGAGAGACCTCTCCAACTACAAAACGAAGGTACCTATTTGTATATGGTGTATCGTACAAACACGATGATTCGTCACATAGGTCTCGACGAATGAAAGACATAAACAGGTTCGTCATTTCTTCTATCGTCTTCTATTTCATATCCAGGTGTTCCGCTCTACTTTTCCCTTCTACAACGACACAAGCAAAGAAGGCTTTATGTTCCTGTCGACTTGCATCCAGCCTAAGAGCAGGGGGACTGTCTTCGTGAAAGATCCCAGCACCTACGTGCCTCCCGTGGTAGACCCCAACTACCTGCACCGTATCGAAGATATCAGGTGTATGATTAAAGGTAATCTTTAACCTTGGGTACTCTGTACGTCTATTGATCTTAACGAAACGACGAATGTTCCATAATCTTTGGTTCTAGCAAAGTAAATTAAACTAGTTTTCTTAAAGACCGAACATGATAAAAGACCGGGACTGATGACCTTATAAAGGTTGCAGGAATGCGCTGCAACTAATCGGCCATTCTGTAAATCGTCGGGGACGTCTTCTAGCTGAAATGTTGATGATGATGATAATTAACTATTTGTGTAAATCTACTTCGATATTTTCAAAGGAAATGTCAAATTTTCTTTATTTGCATAGACTATTTAAATGGTAGATACTAGCATATCGTCACACTTAATATAAGTAGAGTTTAATGCCAACCTTTTTTCAGCAATCAGAAGAGCAGAACAGCTGGTGGCTACGAAGGCTTTTCAAGAGATAGGAGCGAGAATTCACTGGCCTCGCCCTGAACGGTGTCTATCCTTCTGGAACTACTCCAAGGAGGAACAGATGGGACCAGACTTGAGGAGAAAAAGAAAGTAAGCACGTATGATATGGATGTAGGAAAAATACTAAGGATTGCACTTCGTCGAGGAAAATTTTCCTCAATATAACGCTATTTCCTGTTATTTTTCGAAGATAATCTTGTAGAATTTAAAAGGAAGCTAACAACATAGCAACCCATTTGAGCATGAGCATATTTCATTCGATGTAATAGATAGATTACTCGTATAGACTGGTATGCATATTTGGACAATAATTAGAAGTAGTTTCCTCATTAGCAGACAGTTTTGACAGTTCCAACGCCTTGCCAGATAGTTTTTTTAGGATACCTGCCAAAGCCACGATGACCCAAACTTCATGATTCACCAACATTCTATCCTGTATTGGGAGCATACGCTAACAAACTTTCAGCTTTTATAAAATTACGTAGGTCTGGCATTCACTAGCTTAGTCTAGTAGGTACTGTATATAAAATTGTTTTTTTAACTCCTCAGGTTCAAGTCATCCCCAGAAATCAAACCAAAGCAGACTGCTTCGGCAGGCAGTCCGCCTGATGAGTACCTAGAGTGTGTCATCAGAGAGGTGGCAGTGACGGGCCACCACGCCGCGGGTACCTGCGCAGGCGGCGCTGTCGTTGACGAGGAGTTGAGGTTTGTTAATCTGGTACTATAGTCTAGTCGCCGAGCACGTAGAATTTTGTCCAATGACCCCAAGCTACCCATCCTTATCGCTCGCGCGTAATTATATTGCTGTCGCGACTGTGCGACGGGCGCCCGCAGTGAGTGTGCGAGCGCAACAGCAACATAATTACGCGCGAGCGATAAGGATGGATAGCTTGGGGTCATTGACAAAATTCTACGTGCTCAGAGGCTTTAGAACCATGAAAACTGGCATTAACTCAATGACAATAAGCTGCTACATTGAGACATTCTCATAAGAAAAGATAGTCTTCTATAAGACATCCGAAATACTTCGTATATCCGAAAAACAATTTTGTGAGAAGATATATTCCCAATGTTGTAATAGGGCAAGCTAACGTGTACAAGGGTACTGAAAAGGTGTAAACAACATTCTAAGTAATTATATGAATTTAAGACATTGACTTTGCACTAAACATGAACATTAACAACGATTTCTTCCTTCGAGAGTTAAATAACGTTCTTATAAATACGTGTATTTATATTTATTATTTTCAGGGTCAAGTCCGTATCAGGACTTCGGATATTGGACGCCAGTGTCTTCCCTTCACCAGTTTCGTTTTACCCAAACTCAGTTTTAATTGCCATGGCCGAAAGAGCTGCAGACCTCATCAAGAAGTCTTATAAAGTTTGAAAATGAGAGTATTATTTTTAAGATTATCTGAATAAAAAAAATATTTATTAATTCTTGTTTAAATTGAAGTTATTATTGATTAATTTAGGACTAAAAAACGTGGTGTAAATATACAAGGATCGTTTATTGGTCGTGATAAAGATAAATAAATAAAAATAAATTTAATTATACCATTACAGTCACAAATATTAATTAATGCTTGACGGTGATTGATCCTATGCAATGTATAACCACTTGCCGGTTTTTTCTTCTCAATATAATGCCGATGTAGTGTTCGCCAGAGGGAAACGGTAGAGGAATCTCCTTGGGCTTCAGTTCAAAATTTGTGATGTGATACTCCCCCTAATAAAAAAGATCCAGTTTAATATTTTAAGACTGGCACATCTATAGGGGTCTGCCAATACAACCGGCATTTAAACAGTTTTGATGACAATAAATAAGTTTCAGCCAAATCTAAGTGTGCAGATCGCGTCCGCGAATTCGATGGCTATCACCGCGCATGCATAGATCGCCGCGACCAATGACAGGATGCGTTAAGTGAACTCATCGCTACAAATTCATACACGATTTATCTGATCGCCATCGCCATAGCCATCTTCTCGTCACAACGAACGCCTCTATCTCTCTGGGAAAGCTCCGTTTTCGCTAGAAAATTATGGACGACTACGTCCAGCTGTGAACGTCTATAACAATATAGGTTAGGTAGTAATGATCTGAAGCTAGTCAGCACTTAGATACATGCCTACACTTCGCGAGGTGTATTTAACTCTATTAGAAGTTATTCTTATTAACTTACTGGCATCAACGGACATTTTTCCGGTATATCGCTGTACTTTGTAACGAGTTTCATCATCCAGGGCATTTTCAACACGTCACAGAGGTCTGTCGTGAAGAAAACTTGCTCGAGAGTGGTTTTGGAATTCTTGTAGTAAATTATCATCTATGAAAAAGACATTAAGCATTTTATGATCTTTTTGAAAAACAAAATCTAAGTTCTTATAGCTATTCGATGACGATTAATTATATCGAAGGTAGAGTGCATGATGTACAAAATTTTTAGGGTTCCGTAATCCTGACAAGGAACCCTTATTTGTTAATGCCCGTTTTCACCATCAGTCCCTAATTTATTAGTGACCCCCTATGTAAGCAAAATTCCTGTTATGTGTTACCACAGGGGTCACTTAAAAATTAGGGTTTGATG
The DNA here is from genome assembly GCF_963855985.1 of Ostrinia nubilalis. Taxonomy (NCBI): domain Eukaryota; kingdom Metazoa; phylum Arthropoda; class Insecta; order Lepidoptera; family Crambidae; genus Ostrinia; species Ostrinia nubilalis. The sequence continues at coordinate 14,376,772 of NC_087103.1, forward strand.
GTGAAAACGGGCATAGTTAAGTCAATTTCATTGTCAGGAAATGTAACCCTTTAACTGTCCACAAACGAAGCACAATAGTGAAACAAAAGAGCATAAACTAAATGAACGAATAGGATCGTTGAACATGAATCTGTATTTCGATTTTCAGATAATCAGTAAGCTTAACATGTTCACTGACCGTGACGTTGTTTCCCATCTCTTGGAGGATGCTCACGGTGGCGTTGGTCTTGTAAGGGTCCCTGCGTTTGGCCCGGGAGGTGAAGGTGACCGCTTGCACGGCGGCAGGATCCTGCTCGAATACCTCCACTCTTTCCAGGATGATTGTGGACTGGAAGAGTTTATCTAGGTACAGAATAGCACACTCCACGAAAACAAAAGCGGTTCTGCCCGTGCTTATGTAAAAAAAATCCAAGCAAACCCACTTTTCCGGAGGTTTTAATGAATTAAATTTATTACCGACACTCCTTTGCCAAAATCCTTTGCCAAAACATAAATAAATAACAATAAACATATCTTGAACCGTCTTACCTTATCCCGTGACCCTAGCACTGAAACGCCGAAAACAAAAATCAACATGACTATCATTTTGATGTGGTAGACCGGGATTGAGTCATTGCTAGATTTGGTTTCGAGCTAATCAAAATTTGGGCTCATAAAACATATTGCCACTTTACCATTAAACGGAGGTATTGTGCAAATAATAATGTTATTAAAACAGAAGTATATTTTCATCATGATCATATCCCGTCTGATCAACTTTATTACCTACAATAAAAACGGTTAGGTCACGACAGTGGAGAGAGACAATGAAACATTATAACCGTAGTTTTCAATGACAATCTGTGAAGTCCATGAGGACAGTCGTCACAGTGCATTGCCGCAGCAAATAGGGTATGTAGTAAATATCAAACTGGAAACGATAGCAATTGGTCAGACGATTTCAAACAATAAATCTTAGTTTCATCATCACCATCACTTCAACCTTTTTCAGGTAAATTGGCCGGTTGGAAGTGTCTTTCTGCACCTTTACCAGGTCCACCTTTCAGTTTTAATACTAACGCAAAAATTGTTGATGGAGAGAAAGATATCCAAAAGGTCCAATTTAAGTTTTTTTGATAAATATTCATCTCATTGGAATTTTTACCCACGACGGGGAATTTTTGGGCCTGCATGTGAATAAACAGTCATGACCATGATAGTGGAAGTGAGTGGATTCGAAGACAGGCCTTGTCTCGTAATTCAGAATCCATCAAAATACAGATTTAAAATAACTAGAGTACTTAATTGGGATTCGGATCGGAAGTAGGTAAGTGCCAAACTGCTCTACCTTTTTTTTTGGTACATAATACTAGAACAATTTCTACATCCACGTGTATTTAAACATTTATATTGTTATGTAAAATAACAAAAACCCAGCTACCCATAAAATTGTATTAGATTTGTATCGTCAAACTTAATGATGGTGTAATCTCGTTTCGCTACTAGAGTGGTATTATTTTGTAGGCTCTTTTCAGCGCTTTGTAATACGTCAAACAACAAAAGGGTAGACTGGGTACGGTTGTAACTCGGTACGGTTGTAACAGGGTACGATTGTAACAGGGTACGATTGTAACGGGGTACGGTTGTAACAGGATACGATTGTAACAGGGTACGATTGTAACAGGGTACGGTTGTAATAACACCAATGTTATCGTTGCTCGGTAGGTAAGGGGTTCAAGGAGACGGGCATGTGGGGCAACAGGTTCATACAGCCCTACTTGTCTTTTCGCTCGCATGTAATTCCCTTTATACCCCTCACCGCAACAGACGGGTTTTTACAACCGTACCCAGTCTCCCCTACATCATTATTAATACATACGAGTCATATCAATGATTTATCTGATACGAATATTATTTTCTATGGATTTTGTATTGTTTGTTGGTATAATAAAATAACATCGCTCTATTTTGTCTTAAAATATTTAATTTTGATCCTGTCAACCGATGTGCACCAACATAGTCATCAACATCAGCGTTTTTTTCGTCTCTGTCAAGTAAAAAGTCGCGTTGATCTGTACATCGTCCTTGGGCATCGGGAGCGGAAAGTTCTTGGGCGGGAACTCTAAGTTAGTGACCCCGTAGAAACCCTGAAAGTTGAGCAGTGAGAATAAACTATTATTTCCTAAAAATATCGGGTTAATGTCCAGGAAAAATACCAATTTATATAACACTAGCAGCCCACCCCGATTTCGCACGGTTGCAATGGAATTTATCGGCTTTTATCTTCCATAATAATGTTTGTTTTATACATAACTACAAACCTTATTAAATAATCACTCTATTTATAAAACAGTTAGTTTAAACTCTGTTAGAGTTTTGTTTCTTTTCAATTAGCGCATTCACTCCGTTTGTACTCACAGGTTTGTAAGGGCAGGTAAAATCAAACCTCGCAAATGTTTTCAGGAAGTCATACATCCACTTTGTCTTCGGTAGGTCACACAGTCTTGAAGTAATAACTATTGGCGTGGAAAACCCCTTGACTCTGTAAGATGTTTCAAACTGAAAAAATAATTAGGTATAATTTTTGAGTAGCTTTCCCTGTTAGTTCGTTCGTTTCAGCCAAATGACACTGCTGGACAAAGGCCTCCCTCAAGGCTTTCCATAATGAACGGTCCTGCGCTGCCTGCATCCCTGTCACCTAGCTACAATCATCATAATTTCAGCCATAGGACTGCTGAACACTTCCCCTAATGATTTACAAATTGGCCTGTTGGTAGCGGCCTGCATTCAGCACCTTTCTGCTACCTTTAAGAGGACATCCATATTTGACCGTATAGATGGACGTCCTACGCTGCCGGTACGTAGCTTCCATACCAGAACTTTGATGCCCTACCTGCCGTCAGTTCTGCGTAGCATGCGTCCTGCCCATTGCCTCTTCAGCTTGCTAATCCGTTGGACTATGTCAGCTACTTCGTTTACGGATCTCCCCATTTCTGATTGAATCTCGCAAAGAAACTAGCTAAGTACAGTTAAAATGGAAAAAGAACAAACATACCGAGACATTGTTCCCCCAAGTGTGGAGTATAGTGGCTGAAATGTTGGTAGTGTAAGGTTTCCCTCTCCTCTGCCGGCTAGTGAATGCCTGAGCGTTACTGACGTACTGTGGATCGTAATATTTAATGTGGGCACCCTCTTGACGGTATTTGTGCTAAAATTTAGAAAACCTTTACTTATAGCAAGTAAGAAAATTATTTGATCCAAGTAATATCCTTCCAAAACAACACATAACATATGATTGGAATAGCTTTTAAAAACTATATAACAGTAAAAAAGTAACTTACAGACAAGCACATTGCAATTCCAGCGATGATCAGAACAATCCAGGAAAGACTATTCATTTTAGCCGTGTGTCTGTCATTACGAATTAAAGTTAAACTGTAAGGTTCTGCCATAACCACATTGAAATCGATCTGATATAATAAATTGTTTAAAATTGAATTGCAATTGTCTATCATTAGACGATTTATTTAAACGGTCCTAAAAGGAGTACAATGGCGTTTAGACAGGTAAATATGCATTAATAGGCATAAACTGTTAGACCATAAATTCGCAATAAATGTAGAGCTCATCACAGCCGTCATTGCCCCCAGTGCTGCTGGCTCACTACACATGTAACACGTTATCGTATATACAGGGTGGCCAGAAAAGGGACGTCCAAAACGAAAATTTAGATTCCTTATATCAAGGTGTATCTAAGGAGGATGTTGCTGGCAGTTTGGCCAGCAATCCTCTTTTGATATTGTTTATGGATTTTTACTTTTTTTTAATTGTTTTAGATTTTGAAGTTGCTTTTACTGGCTCTGGTGTTCTAGTTTAAATGTCTTGAGCAATATACAGTGGGTCTAGACAAAGTGCTAATTATAATCGCAAACCAGTCGAAAAGTGGTCGAAAAGCCCCTTTTTGTATGGAGTTTTGACGGATTCGACTTTCGATTCGATCAAAAAGTGCGTTTTGTCTAGGGGGGCTGTTTTGGCCTTATATTGGAGTGTTTCCTTGCTTCTTGCATAAGATCACCACCGGCAGGCCTATCTCTACATACAGTCCACTCCATCGCCTTTTAACATTGGTCTTATGTATGTTCTACGATTTTGCTTAGTTTAGGAGATAAGAGTTAATTTTGTGATATTTTTGTTCTTGTAGAAAAACATATAATATTAAGAAATGCTTGTCACAAAATAGATGTACGTACTTAACCTTTAAGATTGTATCTTTGGCTATGCTCTGATCAGTCAGGGCAAATATTTTCTAAATAGAAGATATCAATTTTTCACTTTTAACTTTTATCCTTGTAGTAGCTGTTTTACTTTTTCAACAGTGTCACGACGTTAAGTATCGTATTATAATACCTACCTACTAAATAAGTAAAAGTATAGGCAAATATCGGTGTCCCAAAATTATTCAATCATTGAGAAATTATACAAACGAAGTAAATTAAAAAAATATAATATACCGACATACATTTTGTCATTTCACTGAAAAGCTATAATTAAATATTCGCCCATTTGCGACGACACTGTGACATCTCGACATATACGATTTTTTGTTTTACCGAAATTCTGAACCGCGATCTTGCGTTCTTTTATCTCCAAAAACAGGGTATTTGTTACTCCAAAAACAACAATACTATGAGAGAAAGAGACAAAATATTACGTTATAGCGCTGGCTCGTTCGGCGATCTAGTTGGCTTCGACACTGTGACAGTTCAGTTGCCACCTGCGCTTTGAGATGTGAGGTGCTCTTCGTTTTTAAGAAAAACGTGACATCTAGAGGATACCGCGGTATTGATGACAAAGGAAAGTTTTTAAAATATTTTTATTTTATTCGACAATGTGGCACGTCATACTTATCACAGTGTTCTTCTAAAACAAAAAGCAAAGTAAAAGAGAAATTATTTATATGTCACGTTATTCTTGTAAGAAAATCGAAGTATCATCGGGACATCTTAACTAGTAACGTTGTAGATGATGAAAATTTTTCCTATATTGAAAATATGTTGTAGGTCATTTGTTGATGTTCTGTTGTTGCAGAATACATGTTATTGAAATTGAATGGTATATCTACTTGTCGCGTTGTATACGCTAAACAGTAATACTAAACTCCAGATATCATTACAGATGGGGACTAGCAATGCAAAAAAGCAAAGGTTAACATTTGTGGCGATGCACTGCCTGAAGGAATTCCACAACCTAATCCGACAACATGACTAACAGCGCTATGCGAGCGCTGTGAAAGTGTCTCTTTGAGCTACAATAACGTCGGAACTAATATGAGTAGATGTAGACTGATAAACATACATTCGTTTTGAAGAATAGTTCAAATACTAGAAATACAGTGCAAATAAAACATACTTATACGACTGTCTGTTTTTACAGACACAACAAGCAAAATATTTTATATTAACATACGATAGCCTTAGATTAGCTTAATCTAAGACGATAGCTAGCAAAATTATCTATTAGTAGAAGTATGCCAGAATAGCAATGCGTTGGATGACCCCAGATATTTATTTATTTATGTAATTATTCAATGTTACTTAGCTGTATATACTATGTTTTGCTTTCTGCAAAAAAAGTATTTTAATGTTTTAATATAATTACAGATAATCAGCAATTTATTGGTGGAATTTTATCGCTTCTTGCCCAAATATACTTTGGCGGGCGCAACATTGTTTTGTATAATAACATTGCAATAGGTATAACTATTTCAGAAAAACTACGCCAATAAAATGGTTACATTATTTATAAATAGTGGTTGTTATTTTTCACTATTAATACATTATTTAAATAACTTTTAAAAATTTAATTTTAAATAAGTATAAAAAATTAAAACACCCTAAAAGGTACTAAAATGTTGCTTTTTTGCCATTTTATGCGCCGGAGACGGCGATTTTTGCTTTGATAATTTTAGGATTAAATTGTCATAACTAGTCAGTTAAAAAACATCTATTTACTAACCTAGTATGTACCTACCTACAAATTTTTCTTCTGCATACATACATACTTAGTACAGTTTCTCTTACTGTGTTTTTTTTTTAACTAGTAGTTTACGTGGTTTTACTTTTGAGAGTTTTTCGTTTATTTTGATAAGCATTCGTTTTTAGAATAAGAAAACTTAATGTGAGCTTAAATATTGTATGTATACAACTGTCTGTCTACTTAGATAATATTTTATAAGTGCAATTTAACATGGCAAAGCGAAATATTCGCCTGTTCCAAAAATTACCTCATTTTTACTGATTGTAATGTTATTAAAATAAAATAAAAATTTTCAAGATCAACGTGTTATCTAAATAATGACTTATATAAATATATTTTTTTACATCATCTTCAACGTGACAACTGAACTTACCATCTTCAAAATATTATTTTTTACTAGAACAACGTGATAAGTTGTCTCTTTTTTTTTCAATCGCTTTAATTTCATCAATTTAGACGCAAAGTTATGTCTTACTATAAATATTTAAATTCATTAATAGTTAATCTTTAAACGTTTCATACACAATTAGGTAATCCTAACCTTCTTTTAAGAGTTATGGTCATTCAAAAGTTAAAAAGTCGATTTCTGTAAAACCACTGTTTTTGATATATCACAGTGTCGTCGCAAATGGACGATTATGTAATTATGAATAATTTATTGCTTCCGCAATAAATTATTCATAATTACATATTTACATTTTTACGTATTTTTACATATTTACAGTTTTGCGAGTACGTGGAAACGTACTCGCAATGTAAAATAGGAGTAGAGATTTGCTTGCTAATTTTGACGTTACAAAAATGCATAATTTGTCCCAAATCATATTGGGTCCTTTTAGGTTATCACAATAAATTATAACATAGGCAACTGCCAGGCATTATTTTTTTAATCTTTATTTACTGTGTCAAGTGCTATGTAGAATCACGGTGATCAGAATCAATGTTTCCTTCGTGGCGGTCAAGTAATAGCTCCCGTTGAATTCCATGTCACCTTTAGGAAGCGGAAGTGGAAAATTTTTGGGCGGAAACTCTATATTTCTGACACCGTACGTACCCTGAAAAAGTGAAAAGTGTAGAAAAAGTAAAAATAGGTTTGTTTCACCGGTCGTCGTTTGCATGGCATTTGACAAAACATTATTTACAACATTATGAAGGTAGCAAGGCAACTGAAACTGTTTATTTTCCCGATAAAAAACTCAAATTCACTCACATTCAAATCAAATCATATCATGCAACTAGCACGGTATTTTCGCTACATTTTTAATCCTAAACTTACACAAGGCAAATTGATTATTACATACATACTTACAGGTAAAAAGGGGCAATTATAGACAAAGTCTGCGAATGCTTTCAGAAAGTCTATCATCCATTTTATCTTGGGAACATCGCATAGCTTAACTTTGGCTGATAACGGCATTGGCAGATCCAGGGATTTATACGATAATTCAAACTATGAAAAAAATTACACTGAATGATAATTACATCAAAATTAAAGTCATAGAGTCACAAACAATAAGCTAAGCTAAAACAAAAAAGTTTAAATGAATATACCTAACTTATAATTGAATAAGGCCCGTTTTCACCATCAATCCCTAATTTTTAAGTGACCCCTATGAAAACAAAAATCCTATTATGTGTTACCATAGGGGTCACTTAAAAATTAGGGATTGATGGTGAAAACGGGCATAATACTCTTATACATGGTGTTGATTTCAATCCTCGCCATATTTAGGGTTTTATTAGTTAGGGTAGGATTAAGTAGCTTATTCTGATCACGAATCAGTAAAAAGTGACTTTGAAAAAAATTTAAAACGAACTTGAACTTCAGTTAGTCAAAGAAAAATATTTATTTACACTACCTACTTTACGTGGCTTCCTTCAGTATGCTATCCGACATGATAAGCAAGCGATCCACGTAGCTTGATGGTGTCGCAGTGTAAACGTATTGCGACGAGCCACCGTACAGTTGATGTCGCACGGAAAATATTCGCTAAAATTTCCACTTTCGTTTTTTTTTCTGTGGATAATGCGTTTATTACCTAAGTCATAATAGATCACCTAAATAAATATGGCGAGGATTGAAATCAACACCCTATATAATTTTCAGGTCATTCAGGTATCCACTGCAAGAGCTCAACCCTCTTTATTACAGAGACAAGTGGAGGATATCAATTACTTGGGTTCAACTTTTAAATTGAGTTTTTTGTAAATAAACGTTAGCCTCTTTAGAAAAATAGAGTGACTACTTACAATAAATAATGTTATATATGTTACGGCTAAAGATAGTTGTGAACATAAACTTAAGATTAGCCGGCTAAACTTAAGTTTATCTTCGAGAAGCAGCTAAAGTTCGATAACATGTTAGTTTGCGTTCGTGATATTCCATCTTTAGCCGGCTAATGTTCACATTAGCCAAAACGATATGGTTAAAAATGTATTCAATGGGCGCGCCAGGCCGGCGGAGGGCTTGAGGGGGCGGTGGGGAGACAACGCGCGCGCAGTTTTATTTTGTAATTTTAAATACCTACAGAAGATTCTGTAATGACCAAATGGTTTCTTATTATTTTATTTTAATGATTAGGTAGATACTTATTGTTTTAAGTAATTAATATTTTGTTATTGTAATAATTGTAATTTTGAATACCATAGGTACATAAAAGTATATGTAATGAAAGTGATTATTTTTTTAAAAAGTTTTCGTGTCTAAATAGTAAACATTATTACATTGTTTCCTTTTCCATTTCCTTCTACATTTTTAGCCAAGGGCCTGCGGTTACACTTAAGTTTAGCTGGCTAAAGATAGAAGAAACTAACATTAACACCTCGTCGAAGATAAACTTAAGTTTAGCCGGCTAATCTTAAGTTTATGTTCACACCTATCTTTAGCCGTAACATATACATACCGTAACATTGTTCGCCCAAGGATCCAAAATGGTGGCTGAAATGTTGGTCTTATAGGATTCCCCTCTCCCAGGCCGGCCGGTGAGGGCCCAAGCATTGGTCACGTACTTAGGATTGTAGTACTTTATCTGGGCTCTTTCCTGGACGTATTTGTTCTGCAAACGTGGGAATAACATCTCGATATCCAATAAATGAATTATGATAGGTCCCCAAAGCAAGTGCTTACTTACTATCCGTGCATATTCGCGTAGTCCGAAAAGAAGTCTAACGTCTAACGCCCGTTTCCTATATTCAATCCGTGTACAAATCCGGATTACAACTGTCAAATAGAATTCAGTTTTAGATTATATTTCCAAAATGTTCGATGCATTTAAACTTTAATATTGTTTAAAAGTCTTATAAACAATATAAAAATGTAAAAACATCAAAAGCCGCAGATATTTTGGCCAAAAACATATTAAAATTTGACAGTTGACAATCCAAATCCGTCCAATTTGGATTAAGATTGAATATAGAAATCCAGCATTAGAAGTGACACGTAGTCCGAAAAGAAGTCTGAGAAAGTTTTTCAAGAAAAGGGAATTTGTAGTTTCTTCAGGGATATTTGGATATTTCAATTACTTGAGTAGAGTACAATAATAAACTTAAATTTTCGGAAGCTTTTAAAAATCTAACTTTCCAAAACCCCAACATTAACAAAAAAAATCAAAATTGAGTTGTTGATGGAATTGTAAAAAATGGAATATAAAAGGATCTCAAGTTTCCAACGCACAATATCCACTGACATGCCAAAAAGTCGTCGGGAATAGTACCTAATACAAAATTATAAGAAACTTACAGCCAAGCATCTAACTCCTGCGATGACCACGACAAACAAGACATGGAACTGACTACTCATGTTATGAACTAGCGGAACGTCCGCACCCACCACCACCATACAAACAATAGAAATAGCCAACCTTGCATACTCTAATATGATAGCATTAAATTACTGACGTTTCAATACATTTTTATGAATCCGCATGAAATTAAATTAAAAGTAAATTAAAATAGTTGTTTGTCCAGACCACGAACATTAAAACATTAAAAAGTGTTTACCTATGTTTTGTTGTTGTCTACACCATTTTATGTAACCTATTTTTTTTCATTCTAATTAAATGATTGCTCCTGCCTTAATTTACATCTTGGTTCATTCGATCTCGAGTTTTTAAGCTCTGTATTACGGAATGACGTTAGTGTAGAGGCCTATAATAGTACTTTTTCTGCAATTAATAAGTTTCAAAACGATATTCCAAATTTTTTTTTATGCAGGTATTTGACCACAATCGCACCTGATGTTAAGTGGGATGCAGTCTAGGATGGTACATATCTGCCCTGTAAGTGCCTATTCACTCTCGCCTTGAAAAGGCCCGGATTATATTTTTCGGGAAAGACAGCAGCAGGCAGCGAATTCCAGTCCCTAGCTGTTCGCATTATAAAAGAGTCATCGAAACGCTTAGTGCGAGCTGGTGGAATGTCAACAATATAGGGATGGTACGCTAACCTGCGTCTGGTTCCCCGATGATGGAAAGGGGCTGGTGGAATTAATTCATGTAATTGTTTCGCACATTCTCCGAAGTCTATGGGCGACGGTAATCACTTACCATCAGGTGATCCGTCTGCTCGTTTGCCTCCTATAACATAAAAAAAAAGTGTAGCCTGTAGAAAACCTTTAGGGAAATATACCTATCCTGTTCTGCAAAACACAACATAGTATAAAACAAAGTCGCTTTCCGCTGTCTGTCCCTATGTATGCTTAGATCTTTTAGTTATATTGATTTAAGAGGAACGTTATGTATACTTAGCACTAGTGCGGAGCCGGGGCGGGACGCTCGTTAAAATAATAAAAACTCCATAAGTTTTTTAAACTTTTTAATGTAGATAATTTAGGTGTTATACACTGTCATAGTTATTACTAGTATCAGTTCTTTGGTTTCAGTCATGTAATAGGTTCCGTCGACCCTGAGGACCCCCTTGGGTATGGGGAAAGGGAAGTCCTTGGGTGGAAGTTCTACGTTGTAGACGGTGTACGTTCCCTGAAAGACAAGAATCTTTTCAAGCACAATATTTTCAGTCACATTTTCTGTCTAAGTTTAATATTTTCAGGATTTTTTTTGTCTCGGCAGTTTTGCGAGTTTGGTTAAAGTACGTAATAATGTGCTCACAGATTATTGAACTTCGGAAGTTCTGAGGTCAAATGGCGTTTGATTGCAGTCTGCTAATGGATACAGTCTGCTAGAAAACGTGAAATAATACAAGCATATTTAGAAAGAGATAATTTGTATTTAATTATTTTAATTAATATTCTTTTCTTAAAAAAGTATTTTCAGAATTTGGTAAGTAGGTAAATGTTGTCAACTACCCCTGTAACTTTCATACTCACAGATTGTAAAGGACAAGTAAAATTTATATCCGAATATGTTCGTAAGAAACCAGACAACCATTTTGTTTTCAATATATCGCATACTTTCATAGTGATTTTGATTGACGTGGGCATGATCTTATTTTTGTACGATAGTTCAAACTGAAAATAAATCCAAACAACAAAAATACATCCATACATACATAAGATCGTCATGAAAATCATAACAATTTTATTTTTTCAGACAAATTCTCACATCACAGTTTCATATGAAATAAGAACGGATCACTAAGAACCATCTCTCGCTCCATGATTTTCCAGTAATAATACTCGTAAAATAACCTTATCGTCAAGGTTTGATCTACACTGCAAAAGCACGACTCTCTCATTTTTGCCAAAGGAATATGAACGTCGCGGGAGGTGCCTGGACCGGTCTTTGTGGAAACCTTGGGGAGGCCTTTGTCCAGCAGTCAGTAGCGGCGTAAGTCTGCGGTCTATGTCATGATACGGGTGCGATGGTCTTCAATCTTCGAATCGGCAGGTAACCCCAAAATCCTGGGGGGTACCAGGGGGTGCCTTAGGACTTATGACGAGGGGGGGGGGGATCGCCCCGGGTGACACCCCTTGCTACGCCGCCACTGCCAGCAGTGGACGTCTTTCGGCTGAAACGAATGATGAACGTAACGATTTGATCTACACTCCCAGACCGGTTGTGGATTTGTCCCTTAGTCCCCTTTTACAGCATCCACGTGAAGAGCAGGAGTAGTCATAATATTCTAACGCCCGTATTCACAAACATTACTATGAGGTCTCACAATGCGCGTGGACGCACAGGGTGACACACGAACCAATCACAGAGCTCTGTGCGTTCGAATACGGGTGTAAGTAATATGTAATTTGCCTATCTGGAAAGTCAAAAGCCTGGAAAGTAAAGTCTACCGTGACATTGTTCACCCATGGACGAAGAAGGGTGAATGTTACGTTGGTCTTATAAGGCTCCCCCCTTCGCTGCCGACCGGTGAAAGCCTGGGGATCCTTTATATACTTCGGATTGAAATACTTCACCTTAGCTTGCTCTTGACGTAAATTGTCCTGTAATTAAGGATCAATATAAACCTTAAAATTATTTACTTAGTTTCATCTTACCACAAAAATACGGTATCTCAATAAAACACTATTGGTCACTGATTCTCAAGGTTATCGCATCTGTTTGCCCCGTATTGTTCGCCGCTTTGAATAAAATAGGTACTTCGCAAACGAGTTCATTTAGGTATGATATGAGGGACGAAACTAACGGGGCGAACGGATCCGGGATCATCCCAAGAAAATATGTAAATTAAAAAAAATGCTAATTAGTTAGTGAACCAATAAAATAGGTACTCACACCATCACATACTGCAACTGCTACGATTATGCTAACAAATAAGAACGAAAACTTATTCATAATAGACGTGCGTGTGTCGCCCATCACGAGCAAAATAACTGTATCTGATATTATAAATAATTTAATTAAAACAGCATTATTATAATGACTTAACTATTGAGCAATTTTTGGTAGATTATACTTATTGGGTTCTGTAGAGTTTGAACGATTCAATGCTGAATAGTTTTCTCTCATACTTATAACTTTCTGCCAACAGTTTTATCTTTTTATTTTGATTTAATTTAAGAGACTAAGTTAAGTCATCTTTATGTAAAAAACAGATGCGTATTTTTACGAATGCTGGATTCCGAAAAAAATTACAGAATCGAACAAAATAACGGTTTGAAAATACTTATGGGTAAAATATAATAATAAGTAGGATTCGGAACGCATAAATTGTGAAACGCAAATGATAGGTACTTGTAAAAAAGTTTATTTTTACACATAAGCACGTGTCTGCGTAAAAAAACATAAAGTTAACGAAAATCATTCTTTTACATCGATAATTTTCAATACTCAATATGTTTATTGCTTCCTTAAGTACATTTAGGTGTTACATAAGCCTTTTCAATAAACCAGATCTTAAGTTGGTAATTTGGTTCAAACTATCCTTTATTTTTCTTGTTCCCATTTTGACGATTGTTTTTATAACTATCCGAGAAGTGTATGGTGTAAGAGATCCCGACAGCTAGCTCCTTGGTTCGTGTAGTGTACATTTCGCCCTCAAGGTGGTAGGTCCCCGCCATCATGGGAACCGGCACGTATGGAGGAGGAATCTCCATGACAATAAAATTCGTTCCCTGGAAAATAAATATCTTTCGTTTTTCTCTTGATCTTGAGGTAATTGCATTCTAGGTGAGCCATGATAGATTATGTCAATCACATCCTAAAATAGCAAGCAAGATCAGTGAGTTAGTAAGACTATTATAGTTAGGTATAATAAGCCTTATTACAAACAAGTTAAGCACTCGTTGAACATTGGTGCAGTATGTGCAGAATGCAGTAAGTATCTTTGATACTTACCGGTTTCGCAGGGCATATTAATTTAATATGAACAGTTTTGAGATAAGACTGCATCCAGAACTGTTTGAAATAGTCGCACAGCTTGTGTTCAATTTTGTAACGCGTTCCCTTTTGGTTTATGAATATCCCCGCCTGAAATTGAGGTACCAAATATTTTTAAAGTTTCACATTAAAAGTACCTACTTTCACGAAAAAAATTGATCATGATTTACTTTTTGTAATACGGTTGAAAATTTCATTATACTTAATAGTAATGTAATAGTAGGTAAATGAGTTTATAATAACATTAAGGTTGAAGTACATTTTGACTACGTACACTGCCTTCACTGTGTGGTAAACATATTTTATGTGTACGGCGTATTTTTGTACTGAGATCAACTTAAAACACTACCACCGTTTTTGATGAACTAATAAAATTGCACACAAGTATTATTGGCTATGACTAAAGAGCTTGAATAGTGTGATTCTCAGATAGTTTGAATCAAATATTCGTTAGTTTATTTTTGGAATAAACGACCATTGAGTGTACCTACGCCATGAATGTCCCGCTTTTAGGGTAAAAATGTCCGGCCATATTACGCGCCAAGTCCGGCTTTTGTGTTGGACCTGGCAACCCTACACTCACCAGGATATTAACATTACCCCTGGTATAGAAGAACAAATAATTTACCACAGTAAAATTGTTCCCAAGTGTGTCCACGTTGACGAAGGTGTGGTTGGTGATGAGTCGCTCCACCCCATTCACCATCGTCGGCGTCGTCAGCACGTGACATAACGAGAAGTACTTCGGGTTGCAGCGAAGTAACTTGCCTATCCCATAGCTCTGTGTTTCCTACAATCAAAAACCCCATGATTTGTAGGTACTATGTTCGTTATGAGAAGAAAAATCTTACTTTATATTATACTAAGTACTAATCACTTTATGTGACGAAATATGATTTTTACAAAGGTGTTTGCTGATAAATAAGACCTTTTCTCGAATTCAAAAGTGAATTAGTTTAGTGACTCACCAAAGTTCACCGATCCAGACTTAGTCCAAAAAATACCCTAAAGCTAAACACTTGAAAACATTGAAGATACAAGACAATTCTGAGCATTGTAATAATTGAAAACATACCTTATCCACACAAGACACCACCGATATAGCTGTTGAGAAGATTAAAACTTCCAAAATACTAGAAGCCTTACCCGCCATGGCTTACTGAATATTTGCACTAAATCATGTTCATGATAAACAAGCCATTAGCAAATCATTGTGAATGCAATCATTACATCAAAATCATTATAACGCCATTATAAAGCTTAATGTTTGAACTAAAGTAGGAGAACAAGTTTAATAATAACCTGATGATAAAGCCATTAACGTCGGATGACCTAGTGGTTAAAAGCCGACCTTCCTATAAAGGTCTGAAGTTTAAGATTCTGAAATTATATTCTTGAAAAAATCACGAAGACTCCACTTTTAATGTAACTGTACCTCTTGAAAGAGGCTTTAAAGTGAAATATAAATGCTAAAGTCCGTCCATTTATTCTTTAGTGTATATTCCCACTATACAAACGAATAACAGGAATACGTGGCAAACTGATTATCTGATTTAAAGAAATACAAGATAGAATGCGAGGGTTTAACTGTAGGAAGACTCTTGCTACCTAATTGTAGTGTAAGTTTTTTGACCCGACCTCTCCGCCTTTATAAAGTCATTGTCACCGACGTATAGACAAGAATACACTGTAGCTAGTAAGCTAATTTAGTTAGTTAATTTGACATAGTTAAATTAAAACTAGAAAGCTAGAGACTCTGTGATTAAAATAGAATAAAGAGTAAGAGCGGAAAAAATATAAAATACTTGTAAACACTTTTTAAAATTTTTATCAAGCTGTCAAATCACAAACTAATTTTAAGTCAAAATTAACAAAAGAAAAAGAACTGATTAGAAACGATCACCACCAGACTTTGTTAAAGACCCAAATATTCGGTAGGAAAACAAAAAAAGAAATTATTTGTACAGTCATCGACCAGATTACATTTGACAGGTCAATGACTATCACCACCTATCCCTTCTTCTTCTTGTTCATTTTTTTACGGTTCTTCTGGTAGTCCTCGGCGAAGTGGATGGTGTGGTCGATGACGAGCGCTCTCTCCTTGTTGACGGTGGTGTACACCTCGCTGTAAAGGTGGTACGTGCCCGGTCGCATCGGGACCGGCACGTTGGGGGGAGGTATCTCGATGTCGTAGTAAGAGAATGTACCCTGAAAAGGAAGACGAACGTCTACTTTGGCTATACTGGTTGTTACCTTCTCCAGACGTAAATGGTCATGCTTTACAAACTTAGGGCTCTTTCCCACGGCGACCCAGTTTTGCGGGATTCAGTAATACAGGATCCTGCAAGACTGGAATGTCGTGTGAACACACATAAAAATGTGTATTTGAAATTCGAATTATAACACTTAGGCTGGGTTGCACCATTTTACTTTAGCTTTAACAGACGTCACAAATCTGTCAATTTCCATACAAAAAACACCGGTTATCGTGTTATCAACAGTCAAAGTTAGGTGGTGCAACTCAGCCTTATAGGTACTAGTACCAGTACTAAACGGGATCCTGCACACACAAAACCTTGTTTAATCAATTGCCTATTGAGCAAAGCAGGCTAAATAAAATTTGGTTTAAATTGGGAATCTCCAATGAATTTTTCACATAATAATATGTAAGGAAACACAGATCTTGGATCGAAATTGGTGAATCATCATTATTACATCACTCTACTGCGAACATAGGCATCCCCCAACGATTTAGGTACATATCGCCCGGTTGGTAGCGGCCTGCATCCAGAGCTTTTCTGCTACCTTTATGAGGTCGTCGGTCCACCTTTGGGCTATTAATTGTAAAACTGGTGAATAGTGAAGATTCATGAAACTTTACCGGTGGCGCTGGGCACGGCATTCTTCCGATGCTTTTCTGGAGCATTGCTTGCACCCAGAATTGTCTGAAGTAGTCGCAAAGCTTGTGCTCGACCTTGAATCGAATGCCTTTATAGGACGTGAAAATTCCTGCCTGCAATAACAAACAACAATATCAAGTGATATTTAGAAAGAAAAAGCAAAGAAAATATGCACACTTAATTCCGTTCTTTTCAAATATTTTTAAACGATTTTTAATTTCAATAACAATCGACCATCTTTACTCCAAGATATAATTAAAATACTTGAATAAACTTATTTTAGATGATTCCGACGATGTTTTCCTTTTTGTATTCCACGTTTCATTTCAGCTCAATGAAACTTCAGAATATGGGCACCAAAACAGGCGAAGCTAATGCAGTCTACATACCAAATCCGCTAACCCACCGACATGAGTCTTCGACTTTTGACATAATATTATTGTCCATAGTTAAAGACATGATTTTTTTGCAATGCAGCCGCTGACACCAAGCCATCGGACTCTCAGCGGGCTTGGTGTATAAGTCCTTAAATTACTATTGTTTTATTCACACTTGAACCTTATTTAAAAGAACTTACAGCAGTAAAATTGTTTGCGATGTAGACGATGGTGGTGAAGCTGTAATTGGTGAAGAGCCTCTCCACGCCAGCCACGACGCGCGGCGTGGTCACCACGGAACAGTGCGAGAAGTACTTGGGGTTGCAGTAGGACAGCTTGCCGACTCCATAGCTTTGAGTCTCCTATGAACATGGAAATCGAAAGTGGTCGAACGTGTTCTAGATACAGTTCCCTAATAATTACCCATGACCAATACAATTCCGATACCATTTGCCTACAATTTTTTTCATAATTTTCATTACATCATTCTCCATAAATACAGCCATAAGACGTCCAACGCTGAATATAGGTCTCTCTAATAGTCTTCATATTTGAGAGTAAAATAGGTTTACATCGCTTTCATTATCTCCTTCGTTCGTTTCACAATTCACATTTTATTATAATCACTCTGATGAGTGAAGTTTTCGCTCAAAGTAGGTATTTAGGTGCCTAAATATTCATTTAAAAAAATATTTGGGTTATTCCGTAAATGAATAAAGGATCTTAATAGTTAAGAAATCAGCACTTACTTTGACAATACCAGCTACAATCGATATTGCATAAAGAAGTACGAAAGCACCCAAAACACTAGCGGTCTTACCCGCCATGCTTAGCCAAATATGTCAACTATAGCTAATATGGTCCCGTAGGTACATAAGACAATGGCAAATCACAATCATGGCGATTATCATCAGAACATCATTATAAACCTGAAAATCCTTAATGTTTCGAGATCGCTGAACTTGAAAAGGGCACACAATTTAGCTACATAATGATTGAGTCATTACATCGAACGCCTACCTACGTTGTCGGTGATTAGAATTTGTGCCGAAGATCAGTTCAAAAAGTAAATTTCTTTTATTCGACCTTGGTGAAAAATTCGTTGATGATCCATCTTTTCGAACAAAATAATAAGGACAAACAATCGATTGGAAAAGGTTTGGAAGACATTTATAGACCTTCTATAGCGATATAATCTCGATGCAGCGGCGATACAGTTGGTTTTCGTTTACATCGAGCACACCTACGTAATTATATTGTATTTTGGTGTCCTGCAACTTTGGAGAGAGGTCAGGAAGTCCTTTGTCTTAAAAAAATATATCGGGAGCAATGTGACGTGCTTGTATTATTAATATGTATTCCATTGCCACAGGAATTTCTTGTTTACAAGTCTGTTTGCAAGTAATATGTACTTCTTACATAAGCTTGTCCTATAACACAAACCTTTGACCAACAAACAGGTGCCACCACTCGATAAAATATACTTTCACTGACACCATTTTATGTTTAGAATCTTCATTCTACAATAATTTTCCTTGCGGTACCTAACTATCTATAGTAATATTTCATATACTATTTTGGAATGAAGGTAAAGCTGCGAGCAAAAAATATTATGATATTTATTTAATGATTAAAAACAGTGGGTCAATGAGAAATGTTAAGAAACAGTGTCTGTACTTACACATTTTGGCCGAGAATTTGACCTTTCTGTGGCCCTTCCAAGGTCTTCAACGCTACCAATGGAACTGAATACTGGATTTTATAAAAAAGTCGCTTATTAAATATCTTCGAACGTGTCTCCTAAAGTCGGAAGTGAATTCAAGACAAAGCAATTTTCTGCATGCTCATACTGTGCGCAAGAGTTGTTTGTAAATATTTCTTGTAGCACTGATTCATCACGCGATGGTACTACACATTTACGATCCTTTGTTTTGTTTTTAGTATCATGTAAAAGAAAGCAAATATTTTGTAGGTAAGTAATATGAAATTCTTAGTTTAGGTAATAAATAGGTAATTCATATCAAGTTAGTACCTATAATTTCTATAAAATAAATAGGTTAAAATCTTGGTGATTTCGTTAGAGGAAAATAAGTCGACTTCGACGGAAAAACGAGTCGAGATACAATCGTAGTATCTTCAGTCCTTTTTGCCTTGATATAAAAAATCAAACAGGTTGTCTTATTAATTTTATTTTTCCCGGACGGAGCAGTAACCGTGTGGTGCCCTCTTTGTAATGTTGTGTTGAAGAAGCAGTTCAGTTCAAAAATGTGTGACACCAAAGCCAGGATGGATGGCAAAGTGGTGATCGTGACAGGAGGCAGTTCCGGGATGGGCTATGAAGCTGCTAAAAACTTGGCAAATCGAGGCGCTAAAGTTATAATCGCAAGTAGAAATGAAACTAAACTTAGAAGAGCTAGAGACGAAATTCAAAAAGACACAGGCAACAATAACGTTTCATATGGGATAATTGATTTAGGATCTCTGAAATCAGTGCGAAATTTTGTCAGTGAAACCGTAAATGCTGAACAACGGCTGGACGTTTTGATCAACAACGCCGGAGCTATTGGTTTGCCTGACAAAATGACTGAAGACGGTCTGAATCTGACTATGCAAGTGAACTACTTCGGGTCTTTTCTATTAACGTATCTATTGCTGCCTTTGTTGAAGAAATCAGTTCCGAGTCGGATTATAGTCGGTTCCGCCGCATCAATGTACATAGGAGAAATCGATTTCGACCATTGGAATGACGTTGGGAGATACAACTGGGTACAGAGTCTTTCAAATTCTAAGCTGGCGGATACTTTATTTGCGTTTGAACTTGGAAGAAGATTGAAAGACAGCGGTGTCACTGTAAATAGTTATGACCCTTTCGTGGTTCGAGATACGGATATTTTTGCTAACACTCCAGGATGGATTGGAAGTATTTCTAAACCTTTCATAGACATAATTGGTCAGTCCAAAGAAGATGTTGGGAAGCAAATCGCGTACCTAGCAGCAGATCCTAGTATGGAAAAAGTTAGTGGTGAATATTTCAAATTTTGTCGAAAGTGGTTAAATCATTGGCTCACTAGTGATACGGTGTTAACGAAGAGGCTGTGGGATTTATCGAAGAATCTAACAAAGATCGCTGAAAAAGAAGATTGGGAAAGTAGTTGATTGTAGGTATTTTGCACAAAATAGCCTTCTGTGTTCTTACTCTTAAAATTCTAAATCACTATAAATAACTAAGCAATGATAAATATTAGAATCAGTCCAGTATTTTTTTTATTTCTGGTTATTAAATACTTGAATGTTTTAGATTATTTTTCGTTTTTAAATTAAAGTGGTAGACTTATAGTATTTGCCTGCTTTAGTGAGAATATTTTAAAACCATTCAGTTGTGATTATGCTTAATTAAAACATAATTATATCCTGTTTTACATTAATTAGCAAACCACATGAAAAACATTAAAATATTGCGATTTATTACCGCTGAGCTAACTTATTGATCCGAAGTCCGAACTATACACTTCCTATAAGGAATCTGTGTACGTTATTACGAGTGACGCAAGACAGGTCGAAGGTTCAATACTCGGCTCGATCCGGTACTGGGCTAAGATTCTTGTACAGTTGTAAGCGAATTGTGTTTGTTTCTAATAACATAAACAATTCCATGACTTTAGGGCTGTCATTTTATACTTGATTCATCATCATCATTTCAGCCACAGGACGTCCACTGCTGAACATAAAGTGGAACGTCCACCCACAAGGTGGACCGACGAACTCGTAAAGGTAGGCGCTGGATGCAGGCCGCTACCAAGTACCAACCGCGCGATATGTAAATCATTGGGGGAGGCCTAATTTAATTTGATAATTAAATTAAATATAATTAAAAATAACTTCAGTAAAATCTTGATTCGGCTTCTCTTGGTTGAAAACGTACATATCGATTGAAAAATAATCCATTACGAGTGAAATACATAAAATACAAAACGTGATGTTTTTGCGTTTTTGCAACGCAACGCTATGTGAGGTGACCTCTAAAATAATTACATATTACCTCATTATGGAAAACTATGCTTGAGAAAATCTTAACAAAGTAACTAGTAGATCATGCCTTAATATGGACGGACAACTCATTAGCTCATTATCGATTCGAGCACCTATGTAGATAGATTTGCATGTCTGCAATATTAATACGGAGAGCTAATGAAGACTATCTTTTGGTCTGTAAGTAAGTACTAACGTAAAAATGTTCAAGGAAAATATTTCAATATATTATAATATCAAAGTGTTAAAATATAGTTTTTGCAGTTGGTCAATTATTTATTTGCTACTAATAGCTATCAAATTTATGGTCATTACATCATTCAGTCATTGGTCATAAGTTAAGGAGCATAGATGCATATTAAAGGGCAACACAATTTTCATCTTGAGCGTTGCGTGCGAAGCAGTGGTAAGAATATTGGGACGAATAAAAGCCTACTTGCGAAATAAAATTATTCCCTAGAGCAGTCTTTCCCAAAGTGGGCGATAACGCGCCCTTGTGGGCGCTGCAAGCTTAAAGGGGGGCGGTAAGAGACCCAGAAAAAAATGGGGACGTTGTGTAGAGGCTTGGGAGGCGTGATTTACTAGGAGGTCTCTTAGACACCGACTGAGCACTCGACTCTCGACTACAAATAGGGACGCTAAAAAGAATTTATTCTCAAAGTGGGCAGTAGACAAAATAAGTTTGGGAACCGCTGCCCTAGAGTCATCTGAATTTCAATGATCGTCCAGTTAGCAAACAGTAGTTGGAAAATCAATCGAAAATAATAATCGGAGGTGATTTGGAAAGGTGTATGTCCAGGGAACTTCCATAATGACGGTAATTACAAATACATCATAATGCTTCACGCTCTGCTTCACAAACTAACGCAGCTGGAGGAGACGACATATCAGATTATACAACTTTATTGCAAAAAAACACGTATTACAACTGAGTAAGATACCGGTGTATAGCTTGATGTGCTTTGGTACTTTTTAGAGACCGTACTTCAAAAAGGAATAAACAGAATCCTTATAGGATCACTTTGTTTTAGGTCCATCTGTCTGTCACCCTTTTTCTCAGGAACGCGTGGAGGTAACAAGCTGAAATTCATAACAAATACTCAGGTCTATTGTTCCTTGGAACTGTGAAAAAAATCAAACTTCTTAGCTAATGCAATCAAAAGATACAGCCGTTTATGCCGCATCGACACTTGCAAGGGATCCCCACAATGTACTTCCCGTGAACTCAGAATCTTGAAATTCGGTACGAAGCAACGTCTTATAGCACAGATAATTTACTTTATACTACAGACAGGTTTGACAGTTTAACTTTCCCCCGGGACAAAGAAGAACGGTCACGCCCCATACAAAAAAAACCCAGACCCGACAGAAACGAGACATACCTCAGTTTTTTTGTCATGTCTTAATTAGTTAAATTATATATTTTTTATATTCGAAATCTATGTATAACACCAAAATATTACCCTTTGTTTTTGTTCAGGCGTTATACAAAAACTAATACAAATTGCCTATTTATCACCAAAATTGGTAAAAGTATGTACCTAAATGTCTATTACAGCTGCTATGGAATGTATCTAGGTGACCTGGAGATACAGCCGGATTATACAGGGTGGTTATAAATATGGAACGATAAGTGATCTCACTCGATTATTTCTAAACTATACAAGATATCGAAAAACTAGTTACTGATTCTGAAAGTGCTTCACGAGCTCTTTCAAATGGTACCAATAATAGGTTACAGATTATGGAAGCTGGTAACTTTCAATTTTTGGATTTTGTAACTTCTCGTTTCCACCCTGTATAATCCGGCTGTATCTCCAGGTCACCTAGATACATTCCATAGCAGCTGTAATAGACATTTAGGTACATACATTTACCAATTTTGGTGCAAAATAGGCATTTTGTATTAGTTTTTGTATAACGCCTGAACAAAAACAAAGGGTAATATTTTGGTGTTATACATAGATTTCGAATATAAAAAATATATAATTTAACTAATTAAGACATGACAAAAAAAATGAGGTATGTCTCGTTTCTGTCGGGCCTGGGTCACAGATGACCGTTCTTCTTTGACCTTCACTGACTGAACTCTTTTTGCGCGAGTCCGACTCGCACTTGGCCGGTTTTATTTAGTCGGACCCCACAAATCTATGTCCCACGGCCCGTTTCCCAGCATTGTGCGGGCCCATGTGTTCTAGGACATTGGGCAACTTTCCTTTAACCACACCATTTCCATCTCATCGTTTCACAATTAAATAACTGGTTACAATCATGGCATTAATTAAATAGGAGTAGCTACTGCCACTTTTTGTAATATCTGTGCAAGTTTTTATTTTCTATCTATATCCTATCCTACTAATATTATAAATGCGAAAGTTTGTGCGGATGTCTGGATGTTTGTTACTCTTTCACGCAAAAAGTACTGAACGGATTTTGATGAAGCTTTACAGTATTATTGATTATCACCCAGAATAACATATAGGCTATAATTTATGACGTTTCGTGACAAACTAAATTTCACGCGGGTGAAGCCGCGGGCAAAAGCTAGTAATAATTAATTATATTCTTATGGAAGATGTTGTTGTTTTATTTCTTGTGTGTTGACTAGCCGCGACTTTCTATTGACAGCCAGTTAAGACGAATCCTTATTTTATCTGGGTGCAGTGACTGCAAGACTGGAGGGCAGTGGAGCGGTGAAGCTGGACTATGATTAATAGTCAACAAAATATGTTCTTAATTTTAGGAAAGGTAATGTTACTTAATGTTATTTTATGTCAACCGAGTTTGTGAACTTGATCACCTCGAATGAGATTATTGCCAAGAGCAAGTTTATTGAACCTAGGTAGTTCGACTCATCTGGTGATCATCAAGAAACGCTTTTAAATTAGTATTCAAACCAATTAAGTCTAGCAAAATTATGCTACTTTTTTTTGCATATATCTCTGCATATATCATGGATACGCATTAAAACAGAAATTATGACAAGAAACTGGTCTTGTTAATATTTTCTAAGGCCATTTGCAAGGTCTTGGCCTTGCCTTGGACCGGTAATCGGTATTATGAAGCTCAGTTGTAGTCCTACATCCAACACACGCGGAGTAGACATGTTCTACCGAGACGAGTTCAAAAATTGTGAGACCGACGTCCAACTGCACGGGAAAGTGGCTTTAGTGACTGGAGCAACGTCAGGAACAGGTCTGGAGGTAGCCAAGAATTTAGCCAAACGCGGCGCCAGAGTCATCATAGCCAGCCGCAACCCAGCCAAGCTACAAGATGCCAAAGACACCATCGTCAAATCAACGGGAAACAACAACATCACAACAAGACAAATGAATTTCGAATCTCTGGCGTCAATCAGGAATTTCGTACAAGAAACCGTATCTACAGAACCCAGATTGGATATCCTGATCAACAATATCGGAAGCATTGGCCTGGACGACAGACTCACTCAAGACAATCTGCAATTGATGATGCAAGTAAATTATTTTGGAACCTTTCTTCTGACGTTTCTTTTGTTTCCCCTGCTGAAGGCATCAGCTCCGAGCAGAGTAGTCAATGTATCTTCCTTGGCACTAATATTGGGAGATATTAACCTAGAACGCATGAATGATGTTGGACGATACTCCAATTTCGGATTCTACTGCAACGCTAAATTAGCTGATGTGCTATTCACAGTTGAAATGGACAAAAGAATCAGAGGTTCTGGAGTTAACGTCTACAGTATGGACCCTGGCTTAGGAAAATCTCAGTTCTTTAGAAACTTCGACAACGAATTTATAAAGAATTTCTTCAACAGTGCATTACAGAAGTTTGGAAGACCGTTAAACAGGGTAGCGACGATGCCAGTATACCTGGCAGTGGATCCAAAGTTAGAGACTGAAAGTGGAAAACATTTCAGAGACTGTGCAGAATTCTATAGCACATGGTTAGCGAACGACACTGTGTTAACAAGTAGACTGTGGGACGAATCGAAAAGACTAGTGAAAATTAATAATAACGAAGATTGGGAACGTAATTCGTGATACAAAAATGTGCATTCACGTAACTAACATTCTTTGTGGGTATTTAAATTGCTAATTTAATTTAGTCTGCGTTCCGGATCAGCGATGGTGGTTATTAATGTTTTGTTATCGAATAAAAGTTGATATGAAATTTTAGAAATCGGATTTTATTGTTTGTTTTACGCAAAGTTATAATCGTCGAGTCGTGTCTTTATGGTACCGATTTATAGTTTGATAGTGACTTTACTAATGATAGTTATGCATTAATTAATATTAATCTAATATTAATCAATAACACATTATCCACCAAAACTTTTAATTGTGCATCTCATTCATTCAAAGCTAATCAAGGAATTTTATGGGCTACGTTATACGTACGAGTATAATGTCAAATACGCCCAGGTTAAACGCCTTGAACAAAATAAATAAGTACAAGGTTAAATCTATACTAATATTATAAATGCGAAAGTAACTCTGTCTGTCTGTCTTGCTTTCACGCCTAAACCTCTGAACTAATTTTGATGAAATTTGGCATTGAAATAGTTTGAGTCCCGGGAAAGGACATAGGACAGTTTTATCCCGGTTTTTGAAACAGGGACGTGCGCGATAAAGTTTTTCTGTGACAGACAAAACTCCACGCGGCGAAGCCGCGGGCGGAAAGCTAGTAATAAATAAAATCATCATACGGAGAAATCAATTTTCAAGATGTAGAGTCAAATGTAATATGGTACTTATTTTACCTAATTATTATAACCGATTTTTTAAATACCAGTTAACTTTTATCTGCTTCTGTGTCTCTATTTAAAAAATATTTTTACATTACACAAAATTTTAAGCAACAATACCTAAGAAAACCTGCCCTTAACAAAAAACCGGAGTATTCAGCCTAGGCACAGACCACCGATTTTTCGTCGGCCGATAGTTTAGTCGGGCTGTTCATCAGTACGGGCATGTATGGAACTATGGAAGTGCGCACATTACGCCGATTTGGTATCGGCCGATTCTTCATTAGAATCGGGCCCAACTATCGGCCAACTAAAATTTGATGGTCTGCTTAAGGCTTAATAGGAGTCAGTTTTAGTGATCTATTTACATAATGAAACTCCTGTAAATGATTAATACTTAAGATGCAGCTCTCTAAAGGTTCTTGACCTAAGTGTAAGTGCACATCTCTGTACAAATTCAAATTCTTCGGTCACAAGTCATTTCGTTTGTACTTGCGCGTGCAAATTATTATGTCACTCACACGCAGCGCTTCCGCGTGCTTCGCGCAAATCTGTGATCTACAAGTGATAGGCTTAAGGCAGATAATATTTATTTTAGTCTGATGATGGTGGCATAAGATGGTTTAGGTTCATTAGGGAAGGTCAAGTCATATTCATATTTAAGTAGACTGTTGTTTCAGCAGTGGATCCCAAATTAGATTATTGATTAGATCAATCATCAAATAATTCATCAATTCGATTAAGTGAACCTAAGATTAGTGTTTATTTCGAACCTGTTCTCTCAGAACCAATGATAACTTTGAAATCGTATATCAGGCCTTTACAGGACTAACCGAAATTTATACAGGTAGGGTCACAGGGACTTTAATAATGTGTATGTATTTGCTGTAGTAGATTCTTAGGTTTTATCAAAATTCTTATTTGGTCACTACGTTATCTATGCTTTAAGTAAAGTGGCTCTACAAAATAATACAATAACCAAATAAGAACTTGCCATGCCCTATTCGATTTATTCTCAAATCGCTCTTTCCTCTAACTTGGCCACCGCCCATCTTAAAGGATTCTGCGGTCGACCAGGAAAGTGCGCCCACGCACACCTGGCGCATTCTAACGCTCCTTTACGCGCAACGGCTTTTCTAACCAAATATTATGGCGGGCACATGCTTATTGTCTACCGTGACATCTTATTCTGCTGTAGAATTCCAATGAGTAGAACCTCATCTGTGCGGAGACAGTTATTCCGGTTTAGGTAGATAAAAATATACTCTTTATTGCATACTACACAAAACTGTACCCAACCCGTCTGGCCAATGTAGGAAGCATAGGCCAAAACCTTCATTTTCGTCTGGTACAGTCGCGGAATGAAAAGGTTCGTCACCTTAGTGTCGGTTTTCGCTTGCACTAGGTGCTGTAAGAGTCAAACCTGCCAACATAACAGTGCAAGAAACAGTGCTGCTAACATTTAAATAAATATGACGTTTGCTAACGAATAAGGTTTTGCTTGTTTATTTTTCTATCCCATCAGTGCAATGCAATGATGACATTGACCAATTGACAATAGGTTTTTTTATTTAATAGAAATAATAATGGCAGGTTGAACCAACAAGAAGGTTACTTTATCAATAATAATAATCTTCTTGACAAGATAAATCGTCAAATAACTTTGATCTGAATGATTTTGAACTTTACTGACGAACAGTTAAAGATTATTTTCTCTAACTCGAGATTATTCTGTAACATAGTTTCAAAAGGTAATATGTGCTCGCGATTCGTTGAAGGAATCAATTTGAAAAGTGACGAACCTTTTCATTCCGTGACTGTACATTAGACATGGTCGTTGGTCCTGCAGTGGAGAACTGGAGACTAATTGACCTGATGACGATGACACAAAACTGGCAAATAAGAGAAGTATAAAACGACACAATGTAGGCTTATTGCTAAAAAGCTGCAGCTTCTTTAGACACCAAAGGACAGTTGTATAAGATAAAGGCAGGTTTATGTTTATCTGCGTTTTTCGACTTTCGTCTCAAAAAAATATGCGACATGGAGTGACATGTAAATCTCAAACCAAATACGTATTTCCTGAATGCATCGATGAAAATTTATAAGCCTACCAAAAAGACATGCATATCATTCATGCACACAATGTGCATTGAGTATGCACATTTGGTATACAAACTGATACATAAGTATAACTAATTGGGATATTTTTAAGCAAAGGAAGTTACTGGTAGTTAAACTGAAGTATAGTTTGTCATTTGGGTAACCATCAACGTAATAACTTCACATAACTGTGGCGGGGTAATAGATCCTACGCTGAAACCCAAAGTATACCTTATTACGAACAGTTAAGAACGATTTTCAAAACCATCTGCAGTTTGTGGATACTATATTATCACCGTGAACTGTGTGTTGGTATATGTGGTATGGTGTCTTGTAATGTCATCGGTCAACTTGCGGCCGCGGTAGTAAACGGCGCGTTATGTAATTACACTTTCAATACCCTAAAATACCGTGTGTCTTACTGGTGATTAGAGCTTTATGAGGGATAATGTTGACTTTCAGTATGAAATTTTTTCAGTACTCATCCCTCTGCTGTGCCTGTGCTGTTCTTTTGCTGAATAAAATCAATAAATCATGCTTTTATCCGAATTGCTCATGCATGGGCAATTCGGATTCGGACTGATTGTTTTCATCTTGCTTTCAAAATAAGCCTAAATGATTTTTGACATGGCTCTATAGAATCACGGCAGAAGTGCAGAGATGCAAATCATAATAATCTATCTTATGTAACAATGAATTTGATTCTTCATTGTATATCAGTAGCGCAGGAGAACTCTACAAGGCGCCAGACTAATAAATGACCGCAGACATCTAAGTTATTAATTTTTATAACAAAATCTACATAACAAAGTTTCTATCACTACGATCCTGTTTATTATGTGACAAGTGGACAAGGTAATATAACTTTTCTACAACACCTATGTGCCAATTTATTACAGAATACTTAGAATAAAAAACAATATTTGTGATTTAAAATAAATAACAAATCAAATCAAATCAAATCAAAATCCATTTATTAGAAGTGTTTTCAACTTGAGACTAGACTAAATATATTCTAGTTATGTGTTAACAAAGTGTAAATCAGTAATCCTCCTACTGTAGTCGATTTACTATCTCGAATACAAATCCGAGCTTACATAATTCCGATATCGGAAAATCTCCGGCAAATTAAAATTCAATGCATAGAGAACGTCAAGTGCGCAATATACTGTGCAGCGAAGCTATCTAATGGAAATAGTGGCAGAAACTCTTTTATAAAGCGAAGCGAAAGCTATTAAGCTAGGGACTGGAACACTGTCTGATGCTGTCTTTTCCGAAGACTATAATCCGGGCCTCTTCTATAGTCCGATTTTTAATTCGACGGAATTCTGACAGCTGTCATTTTTTGACAATTCAGATGTAATAAGCCTTTTTTGCTTTGAATTATTAATAAATATTATGAAAAGAAATTTCATCAAGTACAACTTACAAGAATGAACTACTGTTTGTTTTGTGAATTCAATGTACACTAATTATTATGTACACTTTAGAGATTAAATAGAAAATGACGTGTTTTTAACACAGTAAAATAACATATTATCATAAACGAAAATATGTATTAATTATCAATCATCATTATCGTCATCATAATCAACTTGGATTATAAAATTAGCATCTTTTAAATTGATTATTTTATGAGGCTAAGATTTTATTAACAAAAGGATTTTCATAAAAAAGGTTTGTAACCCATGGATTATTGGCCAGTGAGTCCATTAATAGAAAAATAATTTCCCAATTTTTTTTGTCACGTCAAAAATATGATAATAAAAATTCAAATAACCATTTTGAAATGATGAGTACATTTTTAAGCCTTAGTTTTTCAAGTGAAACCTTAAATTCAAGAAAGGATTAATTTTTAATTTGTGAAAATGCTCTCCATTCTTAGTGGGAATGTTTCAATGTTGGCAACACTTCTGAAATGTCAAAATTCCGTCGAATTAAAAATCAGAGTTTAGGTGAGAGTGAATAGGCATACACTGGGCAGGTATGTACCATCTTGGACTCACTCCATCTCACTTAAATAACAAAAATCTGCCTTGTCCAGCATAAAAGTCATCATTTACACTTCGTAGTCGAAATTGAAAGAATCAGGTGCTATTGTGGTTAAATACCCTGCCTTGTTATGCATAAAAAAAAATCAAAAAGGAGAGAAAACTGATGGTAGACTCCTCATTACCAGAGCAACCTAGGTCATAATAATTACATAATATTATCTTGTACATTACCTACCTGTTGATAAAAGCGATCCTATTTCTTTCGATACTTTCGCTAATTTACCAGCTAGACTAGCAGACCGAAATTAGTGATAACTTTTTTTTGTTCAATCATAGTCAAGTATGTGGTCCTACTGTTTAAGGTACTTTTATGTTACCAGCTTCTGCGTTACTCAATTGCGTTTGTTTATTTGTGCTCATAAACTTAATTGGATGATGAGGCTGAAAGCTTATTACACGAATCACTTGAGTGGCTCTCTTTTACATTGTTAGGTTTCATTATTTTAGTACCGACGACGGCATATCAAGCTGTATTATACCATCTTATTTAGTTGGGAGAGGTGTGATTTTGCAACAAAAATATATGTAAAGCTGTATTGCTGTCGACTTTACAATGATTTATTGTAATATTTGTGATATACGAGTATTAAACACCTCAGATCATAGAAGATTCGACCAAACAAGAGTAAATATTAATCTCAGAATAAATCGTCAGTTTTGACATATTGGATTGGATTGGAGTTATTCTCGGATAAAAGTTTGATCGAATCGGGCCTAGTCATTTATAATTTCAACACCTTACTGCAAGAGAGAAAATAATATTATCAAGTTCTGTTTTTTTTTTGTTATTCTCTCTTGAATCCTAACTTACATCAGTACTCCTAGCTATAGCTACTATCTAGCCATAAAAGAAGATGATTTTTAGAATAAAATCTGTCATTGAAAAGCCTATTATAACTCTGAATAAGTTATGACCTTAGAATCGAAATTTAACTCTACCATGCGGCTACTCTATATCGTCACGTCTCTCTCACTCATCACAATATCCCAGACTGAATGAAAAAGATAGATAGAACCCAGACAAAATGAATGAAAAAGATAGCAAAATATGAGAGCTGTACGGACGCTACCGGAAGCAATGTATTCAGCGAAATTACTATAATTGTTTATTGCATTCTATTATCTATTGATCGTGGGACATAATCATTTGCTCGAAGAGTTTCTCTACAATTCAATTTCACAGTAAAATACACATTGTTATAAGTTCCAGCAAGATAAACATTAAAACAGCAGAGCAGGATCGTTCATTATGGAAAACCTTGGGGGAGGCCTTTGTCCAGCAGTGGACGTAATTTGGCTGAAACGACGAAGGATTAAAATCATTTTGTGATAAAGCATAATTTCTCTAAAAATCTTTAATTTTAGTCCTGCAAATCTAAATTATTTAGCTTGATTTGAAATAAGTAATCAAATGAGTTTACGAGGTTAAAAAGGACGCGTAAAAATCTATATTAACAAATAAAGAACTATCAGACTAATTGCCTAAATGTTATCTTTCGTAAGATAGAAGGAACTCCACTCCTACTTAAATTGAACACCCAAAAAAATTTGCTAAATAAATAGATTTAAAAATATATATATTTTACAACTTTTTGTTAGGTAAGTGAATCTATTTCAATGAAGTTGTCAAGTTATTGACAATATCACAAAATCCGATGACAAGTAAAAACGCTTGCCATCCCAAAGATGCATCTTGCATCACGGCTCGTGACCACCGATGTAGATCCAATACAGAGATACGACTATGACCGGAAGACTTGCGCAATGACAGCTGACAGATCGTTTGATGAGTCTGCAGGTTTTACTGCTAAAAATCGCTCAGTTATAGAGACGAATGAGATATTTTTGGAAAGATTTGTTGCAATAAGTTAGTCTTGCTCTACTCGTAGTATCTAGCCAGCTTAGTTAATCTAAGCTAGCCAGAGAATAACGCCCGTATTCACAAACATTACTATGAGGTCTCACAGTGTGCGTCGACGCACAGGGTCACACACGAACCAATCACAGAGCTCTATTCAACACTGTGCGTTCGATTTGATGCATCACTTAAGCAAGCATGTTTGTGAATACGGATTTAAAAGCCTGATAACGGCGACTGAGCTTCTTCTTAGCACCATCCGATTTATGTTGTCCTGAAGTGGTGGTAAACTTAGAGTAAGTTATATTGGAACGTGTATAAGCCCTAATAACTTTAATTAGATGTAACATGACTGATTAGGTCTACTTCCCTTATACATAGAAGGTTAAGTTCAGAGACAAATGAAACGATGTGTGTGAATTTCATCATCATCATTTCAGCCATAGGACATCCACTGCTGAACATAGGCCTCCCTCAATGCTTTTTATGTTGATCGATTGGTAGCGGCCTGCGTTCAGCGCTTCCCTGCTAACTTTATGATGTCGTCGGTCCACCTTGTGGGTGGACGTCCCACGCTGTGAATTTATCGAATCCAAATCGTAACGCTTGTGTTATTGTCGACTGAGTCCAGCTGCTTTGAGATTTCATGATTATTACATGAAAAAGATTTGCCAATATAATCCTAATTCTTCGCTTTCACAAAGCTATTTGTATAACCTTTGATCTTAAATACAATAAAGTTTGTTGAATAATCACACATGTAGGTATACAGGGTGTTAGGTAAATGGGTATATGAGCCGACACTAGCCCATGTTAACATGGTCATATAAATGGTATGGTGAAGTCAGAAATTTGATATCATCATTTTATTTTTTTAAATTTCCATACAAAATAAATTTTATAAAATCCGATTTGTATGAAAATTAAAATAATTAAAATGAAGATATAAATTTTCTGACTTCACCATACCATTTATATGAACATGTTAACATGGGCTAGTGTCGGCTCATATACCCATTTACCTAACACCCTGTATACTGTTGAGTAATATCGCTTATTATGCCTTTTTTGAATTTGCAATGATTGAAAAATTTTGAAGTCTGATGTGCCATCTACCGTACCATAAAAATACTCTACCTATCCCAGAATCTTGGCATTATACTCACAACCGTGGACAATGTCCAGCAGTGGACGTCTTTCGGCTGAAACGAACGAACGAACGAACGAACTCACAACAAAAAAATTGTACGTAACTAATGGTTTTAACCTAACATAGCAATTGCTCAGTACTGGCTGACATTTGCTCTCATGATAAAAATCTGACAAATAACCGCGACTTACAAACAACAACATAATATTAAACACTGCGACCCCTTGTAGTTGCAATAAGGGTGAATTTGCAATAAAAAATCATAGTGTATTGAGCGGTTGACTGTACTTTCATCAGGTCGTAGTCGTAGGCGCAGGCGCGGACTTCACTGACATGAAAGTGACATAATAATAATCTGACATGCTAGTGATGTCACGATAACATTTTTCAAGTTCAACGTTTAATGTCATTTCAATATTTTCGACAGAGGTCAATGGGCATGCAAAATTGCATTAAATTAAGAAGAAGTTAGGTTAATAGCACAAATCGTTTACTATAGTTGTAAACAACTAGTTATCTCGTGGTTTGTTTGTCACCGTCATCCGCTTTGCAACGGAGGGAAGTCGAACCTTACTTTCGAAATTCTCCTAGGTTCTAGGTACTGATAATTTTGCTGCGGGTCCAATGACAGAACTTTCCCCCGGGACAAACCTTCACTGGTTGGGTTTTTATTGGCGGTCAAGCTGTAGATCCTGGCTGCACAGGAGTTGCAGCGGTGGGAACGAGAGGTAGGAATAGTCCCGTATCTCTAGGTTCAAACTACTGTTTCTCATCCAGGAAACACCTTTTGTCCAATAGACACTGCCTAATTGCCTACCAAATGACTGAACTAAATAGTTATTAATACAAAAATGCATTTGGCACGCCACTTTGCATAGCAATAAAAGCATCATAGACTATTAAGTAAATGAATTGCGTTACGACTTCGCTCAATATTCGTATTTTAATGTAACCTTCAACCGGAATGTATGGCGCAAGGCGACTCATCTTAAAGAGTATAAACTAACGATAATAAATTATCTTTTTATTTAACGAAAATTTTTAAGTAACGCTAATGAAGTATTTTAGTAGAGGCCTTGAAAAATCGTATAAACCAAATTGTGTAGGTAGGTTAATCTGCATATAAAAAAAATTAGAGTATTTCTCAAAAAAAATGTACGTAACGAAACGGTAGTAACGAAATAGTAAGGCCATAAGGCTTGTTATACATTGGCGAAATATTGTGAATGCTCTTCATTTATTCAATTCGAAATATTTGTAAGTATGCACCCAAATACGGGGTAATATTAAGGGGTTAGAAATAAAATAAGGGAGTAATCATTCATACTATTTTAATAAAATTATTTTTGTTCCATCATGTTTATCCATTTTGAGTCGTTCTCTGTAAGCTTTTTGCCTTTCGGCATTGGTTTATTGGCGGCATTCCTAAAAAAACAAAAGAAGTAATCACATAATAACGTAATCTAAATGATTTGATAATTTTTTGCTGGTGGCACTTCTGTAAAGCAGATAGTATCCAATCCTTTTGTTATTAACGCTCTATATTTTTTGAAATAAATTAAGTAGTGAATATTACTATGCTTAGTCAGGTAATAACAGTATACACTCAGCATTATGTTGTACTTTTTCGTAACGTAACGAAATTCGTAAAAAACGTAACGAAATATTAGACAAAATGAGATCAGAAACAAGTATTTTTTTGATAAAATTTGTTACAGCAAATATAAAAGCTTACTAAATGTTCGTACCACACGTATTACAAAATATGGTTAAATGAAGACTTACCGTTCTATATAAAATCGCTGATTTTACTGCCTGTTACGAAAAAGTAATCCCACAAAACACACACGTTTTCACTAATTTTCGCGATAGATGTTATGGCGGAGACGTCAGGCCAACAGCCATTCAGAGTGCAGCTATTGTTGTCCGTGTAAAATAAATACGGAATTGTTCAGAAACCATGGGAAAGTAGAAATAAATCGTAACTAAAGAGTAAATAACGAAATAGTAAATGAGAGCGACTCATTTTGTTTTTTTGCTTTAAATTGCCAATTCATTATGACACCCCATAGAAAATCAATTTGATACAGAAACTGCGATTACTGTAGAACGATAATACAAAGAAATTTACAATAATTTAGTTACGTATCGCATTTTATGAAACAAAAATACATGAAAAAGCTAGGGTGGCAAACAGGTTTTTGTATGAAAGGTAAAAAAGGACTTTTTTTAAAATATCTAAATATTTGGTAATAAGTAGGATTATAGCTATAATTCTTCGTTATCTTAAAGATTAATATTCATCCTTCAAAATTGTGTGTGTGTTTTTTTTGTGTGATGATTTATAAATATAAAACTTTTGAACTGTTTCAAAGCACACTTTTTTTTTTCAAAATGTACATTTTTTTTGAGAAATACTCATTAAGTAAAAAGATAATACGCTCTACACGTCCATGACCTTGTTTTTTAACATAACCTAACATTATTTTGCTTCCATAAGAAACTATAGAGGCGATTTACAACTGTAAGGGACCATTTCGATACTCTGATTCACTTTCCTCCTAAAAAATCTTAAGTGATGCAAAAACATGTAAATCTTTACCTGAAGAATTATAGCAAAGACTTTGTTATGTATGACTTAGACTAGGTGCAGACCACCGATTTGTAATTGGCCGATAGTTGGGCCCGATTTTAATTTGTGTGAAGAATCGGCCAAATCAAATCGGTGTATTGTGCGCATTTCCATACATGCCCATACTGATCAACTGCCCGACTAAACTATCAGCCGACAAAAAATCGATGGTCTGCGCCTAGATGTAATTTTATCGACAACTGCCAGCCATAAGTCACCGTGTTCCATCACTAGCGCGCAATTCACAGGTCAATGGAAAGTAAGAGGCAGGGGTTACGCGAATTATTCCGTCGACTACGGTCAGCGATGGCGCTGTCTTTGGAATGGGGCCGAGAAAAAACAATCTTGATAAAAAAACTAATTTACAAAATGACATCCGATAAAATTTTACAGCCTTGTTCGTCCACATTAAAAAATTCTACGTCGCGGGATCAATTCCCATACAACACTCGTACTTACAAAAAATTGTCTCGTAAATTACAAAATTTAATGATGTTTTTTAATAAAAAAATCGACGCCCTGAAAAAATCAGTAACGTGCGCTGCATAAATTACTTAGCACAATTAAAAAAGTGTGAAAAATATGTCCACTTATTTTTTATTTTTAAGGTAACCGACAATAACCATAAGCTTCATTTTTAAAGCTCTTGAAAACTGCAACAATATCCTTCGTTGCAGCTTTATCACCAGCAAAGCTGAGGTTTAGCACTAGTAAAATTAAATAGGGTCTACCCTAGCTAAAGCTAGCGCTATTAGAAAATAAAAATTACACACTTCGACTGGCCTTGCACCATCTAAGTTTTCTTTTAAGTCAAAAATCTGTCAAATTTCATACAAAAAGCACAGGTTATCGTCATAGTCACCGTTAAAGTTAGGTGGTGCAACTCAGCCTTAATATCACATAGATTACGTACAGGAATCAGTCCTGTACGTAATCGATGTGATATTAATATGAGATGCAAACACTTCGCCTGTTATTTATACTGATTGGAGAGATAGCTGGCCTAAGTGAAAAAAAAACGAAAGGTCTTGTCAGAGGTCGCGCGTATATCACAACCTGTGCTCTGGCGCAGGTGAAGAGCGACTAGCGAGAAATAAACAATATTTTATTCATACACATAATAATTGCTTGTAAATTAAATAGTTTCTAACTCTATAATATAAAAAAATGAAATGTGCTGGTAAGCGCATAACTCAACAACGCCTTGACAAATTTTACCAATTCTTTTTTTTTATGTTCGTTGAAGTCCAAGGATGATTTTACGGCGAGAAAAAATAAGAGAATCCAGATAATTTTCGGGAAAACCCCGGGCGAAGCCGCGGGCGGAAAGCTAGTATAAAATGAAATAAAAATAAGGGAACACAGTGTTTTCTCCTGTTGTATGTGTCCCTATGAAAAAACACCATACATAACATGCAAAACCACAACACTTGGTAATTAATGGGAATTAGCAGAGCACAACGGTAAAAGTTTGTTGTTTAGTTGTATATTGAAGTGCTGTCGATGTAGGAACGAAATATAAATTAACATATATCATACAACTGTCTTAATCGGAACCTAACGGCTGTCTAAAAGACTTACAATATTGAGCTCTAGGACAGTTTTATAATTCACTACTTAATGACAGTAAAGTAAGAACATACTAAGAAAAGATTCAAGTTCAGGTATCATCGGAAGCGACGCGCGAGTTTGCTACTTGAACCTATGGTCAATCTTAAAACAGCGACTAGAAGGGCGAACTAAGTACCTATAAGTTTATAGACTTTAGGTTCACGTAAACCATGAATAGTGAAATTAATTGTGGAACTCACCATCGAATCGCCATCTGAAACAAAACAAAAATCATTTCAAAGCTGTAAACTATTAAAAATTAATTTAGTTAAATTATGTTTCTCTAAATGAGTTCTATGGTTCAAATCTAAGGTCAGTATTGGACCAAACCTTAAGTCTGTTGGTAATTTTTAGTAATTAACAATTAGCTAAGAAGGTCGTGATCCCAAATTCAAAAGCGTGCGCGCAGATGAACTAATCCATCGACTAATTACTGGAGTTGATTAGATGTGTAAATATATTTACATAAAATTATAATAACACAAAAAAAATGCTTAAAACTTAGGTAGGCGAAAGTTTAAAAAGGAATTTAAATACTGAGCAACATTTTTAATAAAAATTGTCCTAGTACCTTATGAAGCCTTAAAAATACTTAAACCATACTAACATCTTATACATACTTAAGTGAGAAAACACATTATTGTTATAGCGACAGACTTATTTAAGATGGTGGTGTAGAGTCAGGTGGACTTGTGTGTTTGTTGTAACAAAACATGCCCACTGTGGATGCGAACCCGGGAGTTCTGGGTTTAAAACAGGTGATCTTACCACTAAACTGCAGAGACGGTGCTTTTGATCGAGGGGACACCCCATAAATACCCATAATCCTAGTCCAAAAATCCACGCAGGCTTAGCCGCAAACAAAAAATAAGCAACCTAATTCCACCAGCCCCTTTTCATCACCGGGGAACCAGACACATATTAGCATACCATGCTTAAGCGCTTCGCTAGCTCTTTTATAATGCGAACAGCTAGGGACTCCAGGGACTCCATTCGCTGCCTGCTGCTGTCATTCCCTAACACTAAAATCCGGGCCTCTTTAAGGCAAGAGTGAATAGGCACTTACAGGGAACATAATATGTAGGTACCGATCTATAGTACTACATCTCACATAACATCCTAGACTGCATCCCACTTAACACCAGGTGCGATTATTGTCAAATACCTGCCTTGTTGTGCATAAAAAAAATCGTGTGAATGCAGTCAAATGCCTGCTTGTTCTGCATTAAAAAAGCTAAATATGTACAATATTTATTGTACAGAAGCTGAGACCGACGCCATAAACCCTCGTTTTCTCTTCTTCAATAACATTATCGCGCTGTATATTCCATTAGGCCACATATTCGCATTTTAAGCTGCTTTCCTCGCTTCCTTAAATCTGCCTGCATTGTTACGATGAGGCTTTACGACTAGAAAGTCGATCGCCTCATCTGCATACAGAGCGCGCATACTTCTATCGAATGTTGCGGGTCAGTTTGGATTTAGTACAGTTTTGTCAATGAGTCAGAGCAAAGAGTAAGAATATAATCAAAAAAATGTAAGTACAAAATATACAATTCTTATTCAAATCCATTTCAGCTTTTTTTTTTCGATAATTATACAGCACCACTAGGCCGACGATCTGGTGAAGGTCGCTGGAAGTAGGTACTTACATGGATGCGGGCAGCGCAGGACCGATAGTTATGAAAATCCTTGGGGGAGGCCTTTTTGTCTAGCAGTGGAGTGGATGTCATTTAGCTGAAACGACCGAATGACGTCGTAGTCGTAGAGCATCATATTAGCGTTGTGATATTTGAAAAATAAGAAAAATTGGCTCTAAAACTTCGTCAATGGTTATTTATTTTCTGATATAGGCTATTTAAAAAGCGCTTTTTCTAGAACTAGTATTACCTTTGGAACAATAATAGTGTGCAAGTGTATCAAGTGCTGAGAAGTAGCGCAAAAAACTCAGACTCCAGTCAACAGTACTCTAGCGAATTTTATATGTTGTTGTAAATAACTAAACCTGTCAAGAAAATCTGACTCCGTTACTTTACTGAACCTGAAATTTCAATAAAATCCAACTCTGTTACTGTACAGCAACACGTAGGCATAGTTTAATATACATCCATATGTATTATGTTATGCAAGGCCCCGACCTTGTGATTTGCCTCGAACTCGACGAACTTGATCGTTTTGACAAATTTTCTGAATACCGATGTTTAAGAGTGTACTAATGTAGGTACTTTAGTTAAAATATTAGGTATTTTGTTCAAAGGGAATGGTAAAACTAATGGTACTAAATAGCAACATGAAATCGTGATTGCAATGCAGGTGTCTTCACGAACATGCATTCACAAATAATGTGGTGCAAGCAACTAAACAAATAGATTTCGAGATTTCACATTTATTCAGTGCATGAATGACCTTTCGCCTAATTTATTGCATTTTTATACAGGGTGGCATTTAAATGCAATATTACAGTCGGCGATAAAACTCATTGACACAAAATGTATTTTTGTGAATAAGTTTTCCACCTATCCATACAAATAAAGCGCTCTACCTCATATAGTAAAATGGTTTTTGCTATAAATGAGCATAGGAGTTTACAGTTTCTTTAAATGCACATTCAAATCTACATCAATACAAAATTTCCATCGATAGAGACTTTTCAATAATAGGTAGGTAATTTAATAATAGTAATTAACCTCCAATTTACGCGGTGTTTACACACCATAAATCCATCAACTATAGCTATTTTTAGAATTGACAAGTTTTCTATGATGACTGTGTTTTACCTGTTTTGATTAAACGCTTTCCGTAAAAAACCTGTTTTGTACATTTCAATTTTAAAGGTTCCGCACTGTGTAGGTTATGGAGGTATTTTGGTATCATTCGTATATTATTTCGCATACGAATTTGTTCGTATACGGTTCGGAAATCGAACGCGTTTAGCCCATTATAGACTAGCGGTCCCATATGGTACCACTTTTTTGTGTGTTTTAATTTGGCTCTATACATTAACATGTGAAAAGATGCAGTGCTCTGATTGATGCAAGTAGTAGCCAATAGATATGGTCTATGCTTCTAGGAATAAAAATTGACAGTTATTCTTTTCAGTTGTGTGTAATTGATGATTGAAATGAGCGCATCAAAATTTTCTCTTGAAAATTGACGCGCCATTCAAGTAAGTGATCAT
Organism: Ostrinia nubilalis; assembly: GCF_963855985.1. Lineage (NCBI taxonomy): Eukaryota > Metazoa > Arthropoda > Insecta > Lepidoptera > Crambidae > Ostrinia > Ostrinia nubilalis. The sequence goes on from NC_087103.1 coordinate 14,417,195, forward strand.
ATTTTTTTTGTGTGATAGTGAAATACTGATTTTGTTACAATCTTGTATTCTCCATGAGTGCTCTTATTGTGAAATGGTGTAAAATTACGTCGATAGGTAATAAAAATGGGAAATATTGTATGTCAAAATTACTGGTACCGTACGGTACCGCTAGCCGCTTACCGTGTCTTTTTAATTATTTTATGATTTTTAGTTTTTACTGTATTTATTGGGAAGTGTGTGATATATTCAATGGTATATAAGGTATACAGGAAGATAAAGTAAAATAGTTTCCCATACTTTACAAAACCATGGGTTTTTATTTATTTTAGATGTAACTTACACGAAACATTGGCAGTTTTGGAGGACGATGAAGGTCCCAAGACGAAGCAGATATTTATAGAATGAACTCAAGATAATTGCAACTCTCGAACAATATTAGAGTATAGAAAATGTAACGTGGGACTATGTGCAGCGTGCAATGCCAAGCTCCATTCCAAATTTTTGAATATTCAAAGATAAAAATGAATATTGCTTACCCAATATACAGTTTTTTTTACATTTAATATAACTTCTGTTATTTGCTTGTATATTAATACATATTATAATAATAGTAAAATATATAATTTACCCCATTTTTATAAACTCCATGATAAAGTTATGTTTTAACCGACTGACACGGTAAGAGGCTAGCGGTACCATATGGTACCAGCATTTTTTTTCTAGATTACAGGTCGGATCATTTTTTTAATGCTTGTATAGCATTATGTAGACCATAATTATGAACATATTTCAAAAAAACAAAAATCTGACACTTTAGGAAAACTCAGTCTATAATGGGTTAGTGTCATGCTATCCTGAAATCAACGCGTTTGATTGATAAATTACATAAAAGATAATCCGATATAATCGTTTTCAGTCATGTTTATTTATTATTTTTCAAGTACTGACTCAGCACTGAACCCCAAACGTCGCACATTAGCATTCGTATGTTAACCATAATTCCAAGAGAGTGTTTGTAAAAGAGTCGCTTTGTTAATATTAAAACAAACGCCACATGATTCGTGGCTTAAAATGTTTTTGATTTTAAATTGTGTGTTAGGTCCCAAACAAAATTTTCGTGGGTTTCAAAAATAACTCTCATTATCGTCTTTTAAATCTCGTCTTTAACTCGACGTTATTGTAGTTAAAAGCATGTTTTTTATGCTAAAAACTCTTAATACTAACAATTCTATGGTCCCAAAAAATGGCTCTACATTTTTTGTATGTTTTTTATAAATTGCGACATACATTTTTTGTAAACATTTTAACAGATTATTAGAAAACTAGGGTTCCAAGACAGGTAGCTATCCCCCGGGAATACTCAAACGTCACTTGTTGGGTTTCATTGGAGATTTAGCTTTAGATCTTGGCTATAAGTTCAGGAGTTGCAGTGATGGGAAAAAATGGGCTTATTCCACTATTCCCCATTGACAATCCCCGTCAACGGGGATTACTGAACTTTTTGTTCACTATTCCCCGTTAACGCCAATTGGAGCTTATAATGTAAAAAAAAATCATAATATAACGGGGAATAGTGAACAAAAAGTTCAGTAATCACCGTTGACGGGGATTGTCAACGGGTAATAGCGGAATAAGCCAAAGAATGGCTTGGTGGTATTAGTCCAGTGCTTTCTAATATTAGAAACTACACTAAAATTTGCATTCATCATTTCAGCCATAGGACGTCCACTGCTGAACATAGGCCTCCCCAAATGCTTTCCACGTTGATCGATTGGTAGCGGCCTGGATCCAGCGCTTCCCTGCTACCTTTACGATGTCGTCGGTCCACCTTGTAAGTGGACGTCCCACGCTGCGTTTTCCGGTACGCGGCCTCCATTCCAGAACCTTGCTGCCCCATCGGCCGTCAGTTCTGCGTACTATATGCCCTGCCAATTGCCACTTCAGCTTGCTAATCCGTCGGGCTATGTCAGCGACTTTAGTTCGTTTACGGATTTCCTCATTTCTGATTCGATCTCGGCAAAATTAGACTTAGATCTCGGCAAAATTAAATTGGCATTAGACTAACAAAATCTATCGCAAGTTAGTCATGCTAACTGAACCGCAGTGTCACTAGATCACCGTTTACTGGGAGCAAGCAGTACAAGGTTCGAATAGATTGCGCTCACCGTTCACTTTTCATTTCAAGTGGTTATCATTGGCTGACCACCTACGGCACCATAGTTATTTACACTGTCTACCCATGAACTTACAAAAACATAACACTTCAGAAATATTGAATAACTCCACTTTTTAATCAAACAAATCCCAAACGGGTCTCTTAATACAAAAATATTTTTCATGAACCATACATTTTAAAAAACGGTACATCAAAAGAGAGACTGCATAATGTTGCAAAAAGTGTTAGGCTGGGTTGCACCATCTTATTTTAACTTTGACAAACGTCAGAAATCTGTCAAACTCCATACAAAAAGCACCGGTTATCGTTAAAGTTACGGTCAAAGTTAGGTTGTGCAACTCAGCCTTATTCTGCAACCAAATGTATAGTCTAATGTGCTGACTGTACAAAAGATATGTAGTCTACATTATTAAAAAAATAACCAAAGTGCAATGGACAGGCAGGGGTGGCGGGATCTAGTCAGAGAAAAACATATTTTACAATAGGCGAAGCGAATCACTCTTCAGTAATGATTTATTTTTTATTTTTTTATGCATAACAAGGCAGTTATTTGACAAAAATCGCACTAACACGACCTATGGAGGATGAAGGGATCCAAGAATGTCTAAGCGCCGATGTGCAGTCCAAACACAGCCGTAAGGATTCCTTGATGACCCTTAAACATTTATAATAAATTCGTCATCACCGTTGCAATGCAGCAGCACGCGTTCTGAATCGGTATTTTGTCAAAATGTCCGCGCGCAAGGTCATGTTTTGCAAGCACCATTTGATACGATTTGTATTCTATCAGTACGGGGCTAAAATTTACCGTACATACTTTATAGATTTGCGGTTGAGGTATTCTAATAACGTTTGACCGTTGCGAAATGGTCTAAGTCTTTTTAAACAATGTTTTGTTATGTATTCACGGTAGACTCATGTCGCCTAGGTGAAGGACTTGCATTCACCGCTCCCTAATTAATTGGATATATTTGACCATTAACGGTAATTTCAAGACAAATTTTATTTTAAAGCACTACCGCTTTAGACCTGAAATACAAGTTAGTATTAAAATTAACACCCTATGAATATTTGTTATGCAAATAAACATTTGAGTTAGCTGTAAGATCTATTTTCAGCAGCATTGAAATTATTAAAAGTGTCATTTGAATTCATGAAATAGTGACGTTCCATTATATCGATTGTGAGACCAATGTTTTTAAACTTTTGAAATAGTAGGTACGTTTAACCAATATGTAAATGAATCTTGTTATTGCCCTAAAACAGTTATATTAACTTAAAAATAAAATAAATTGCTTTATAAATATGTAAATAACTATTTTACTCGGATGTAATATTTCTTAAAATGAACATTTTTATCTAAATTGAGACAATAAAAACGATGAATACATTTATTAAAATTCAGTTTCTACAACTGCTTAAATGTTTGTCTATAGATAGTTAGTAATAGATAGTTTGATAAATGCCTACATCCTTAATAATTAGAAATCGAGATAAATATAAAAGATAATTGCAATACGATAGGCCACATCTCGTTCGTTTCACAAGTTGAAGTGCAAAGTAACAGTGGACTATGTCTCGTATGTCTCAAAGAATAAGAGACAGCGACATGAAATAAAATTACTTGTTGTTATCTTCTTTAAAAAGAGATCGACTATGTGTTCGTGATTTTGTCGCTACATCTTTTCAATGCTGGCTCATATTATTTAACTGTAGCAGTGGTAGAGTTGACAGTCCAAAAACGTAGGTACTGAACCCTCAAAAAGGAATTTAAAATTATCGCAATTTCCTGCGTAATTAGGAGATCTGCAGGAGTACAAAATAAATAAAAGTAATCGACACGACACGTGTCCCGCAGAATTTACAAACTTAAGTGCCACACTAAAAAAATGTTTCGTTACTGCTTACACAAATGAGTGACCAAACCAGGTTTAGCTCACTACGAAATAGATTGTTTAATTTACACAAAATTTTGTTCCTTATAACCATAGTACTTAGTTAATAGTAACCTCCAGTTCGCTAGTCACTCATTTGTGTAAGCAGTATCCAAACTTTTATTTTCAGTGTAGCTTTCATTGATCAGCCATAGGGTTGTACATTAAGGAAAGCTCCGAAAACATACCTTAACCCTTCGATAGCTATATTTATAAATCTCTACTAAATGAAACGCTCTTCACTTGCACCAGTACCACGGCCGACACTTAAATCCGCGGAATGTCAGAAATAATTTTCAAGTCTCATTTTTTCGTAAGCCGTTAAAGTCTAATAAGATACGCAATTTGAACGTCTATGAGTGCTCATCTTTGAGGTCAGCAGACTTAGAATTCCTTATTATTATAATGAATGTGAAAACCATTTTATTTAATGCCCAGTCGTCAGTTTTAGAACCCGCTCACGCTAAAGGCATTATTCGTAGATGCGCCGATAGTTTTATTCAGATTTTTGATGAGTATGCTGTATTTAGGTGAACGTTTTAAGTGCAAGGATTTAATACTAATTAAAGAAGTTCCAATTAAATTATCAAAAGTTTTAAGGTGTACGTACTTAGTCTAAAGCAGTCTCTACACTAAACCCGCCGTCTTGTGCCGTTTACTTTTTACATGTTGTTAAAAATCATAGAAAGTACAAGTCGTCGACATGATTATTTTGACCTATAGCCGCCGACACCAAGCCGCTGGGGACTGTCCCGCCGACAGCCTATTAGTAGAGTCCTTTAGGCTTAGAGCTTAGGGGCAAACAACTAAAATAACCCATCATCCTATTAAACCTTTACAATTAATTAATAAGCTAATGATGATAATTACCTAACTGTCACTTAAGTTATTAGTGCAGTGAGATGGTTGACATAATTCGCAAGTTGCACATACTCGCCAACATGGGCAGCGCGTGACAAGCGCGAGGGTTCCGTAGGTCAAATTCTTAAACCGTTTATTTTCTTTAATTTGTATTTTTTGTATGAATGGTTGTTTTAACCTTCTTTATCGTTTGCTTCTCTTCAGTTTAGGTCAGTTCACACGGTTATTTTATTATTTTGGTTTCAACAAGGTCGCAATGAACCAAAAAGTTGGTGACATCATTTCAGTCATCTAGGATCTTGACTCAATTCAAACGTTCCATTTAACTGAAATGATGACCCTGACAAGAACTCATTCTAGTAATAATAATTCTACAGTGTGAAATATAAATTATTGACATCCTTTTAAAATAAGATTCGCCTCATATTTGGGGAATATACTATGTATCATCCATGAGTAGTCTTAATTTAAAAGGATGCCAGTGACTTAAAAGTTACCCTGTAGGTTTTAAATCGTCAAGGGGGAAGCGAAAGATTTTTCGTTAGTTAATAAGTAGGGATATTTTTTTGTGATAAATTTATATAAACGTCAGTTTATTCCCATCTCTAATAAATTATTAAATCTAAGCAGCTCTTATTAAATTAGCCAACTCTAGATACCTTTAAGTAAACGTACTTAATATAATATCGTAGTAATGTACGGAACCAGCTCTTTGTTCAAACAAATCATATCTGATATCCATCTGCAGCTTCACTGCGTGACATAAACCCATGTAGAGTTAAGGCGAGCTAACTATGTATCATACTAACAGCTCGAAAGCAGTACAGCTATTTAAAGACTACGTAGTGACCAATACGGTTGAATGGAGATCAAGGACTGTGCATCTTCGATGCGTTATTGATCTAATTATATGATACATTAATGATATAACATGGCTCTGCACGTTTTTAAATAGATTGTGCGATGTTATAGAAGTTTTTAAAGCTCTTCCTTATTGACCAATTTCGTTGAGGGTCTAATGACAGTTTAACTTTCCCTCGGGACAAACTTGACCTTGGTTGGGTTTTTATTCGCGGTCAAGCTGTAGAGAATGTCTACACAGGAGTTGCAGCGGTGGAAACGAGAGGTGGGAATATTCCCGTACTGGAGAGAACCAGATGAAAGTAATAACGTAACTGAGTTCTAAAACTCTGGTTTCATCATCATCATCATCTCAGCCATAGGACGTCCACTGCTGAACATAGGCCTCCCCCAATGCTTTACATGTTACCCGGTTGGAGCGGCCTGCGTCCAGCGCCTTCCCGCTTCCTTTATGATGTCGTCGGTCCACCTTGTGGGGTAGACGTCCCACGCTGCGTTTTCCGGTACGCGGAAACTCTGGTTTACATTTGTCTTTGTAAAACGAAAAAAGTTTATTATCAGCTTCATGATTAGGGATTTAATAGTGCGTTGAAAAATGTAGAGCCATAACTGGCAAAAAGTCTCTTAAACTTACAGGAAAGGAAAAAAATTCCGTAATAATATTATTAAAGTAACATATAACGCCAAAATAACGACTCAAGGATGACTATACTTTAGAATCCAACCCTATCTTGATCTTGAATCCATGCTTGAGTCTGAATCGAGTTTCACGTCGTATCATAAGTACGAGCCTAGGCTGACACTCCGTGAAAGGCCAAGCACCGCCAATGTTAAGGTCGTGGTTTATGCCATCCGTCAAGTATTCTGGCTTTGATTGATTTGTAAATAACTTAGGGGTTAAATAGCAGCGAAAGAAGACCTGATGAAATCAATCACTTGTAAATAAATATTTCTTTACTATAATTACTTTGCTATGGAAATGAAGAGAGATTTCAAGACATAAATTCTTATAATTATTTTAGACTTTAAAATAATTGATCTCAGTAAGGGATTCGTTTCTGTAGATAATATTTAGGTATGTATCAAAGCAATGTTAATAGGGAATTAATTCTACCGCTCTAAACTGCAAGATCTACGCGAGACCTAGTGAGAAAGAGTGAAAAGCCCAATTATAGGATTTTTATTTAAGTAAAAAAATTTAGACAAGTAAGCAGAAATTGAGATAGATTTTGTAACAAAATAATTGGATAAGATAAATTTAAAGATGTTAATTATATTCTTTGGACCGTTACACGCGACTTTGCAAAGTAATTATTAGTATGTAACGAGTCTGTTGAATTGGGCAACCATTTTGACCTGAGCCATCAGTCAAATGTTGCGGCCTACCATTGTAATCCATTTAGATTAGATCCACCTACTTTACCCAGCTCTATATGAAAAAAAAGTTTATTATTACCACTGTGAACTTTTTTGTCAAAGAGGCACTACTCACACCTATCGCTTTTACAATTATTGCAACTCTTGTACAGCCAGGGTTTACAACTCAACGTTTGTTAAAACCTAACCTGTGAGTGTTAATTCAATCTCGGGGGTAACTGAGTATTATTCTAGCATTGGAATGGAATTATAACGAAATTAGTCAAGAATCTTGAAGTTCAAAGCTGAAGATGGGCTTTTTTTTCAGTGCAAAGCGGATAAGATGATGATGAAAAGAAAAATTGTGTATGATACATTTTTCGTAAAGTGTTATGTAATTTTCGTCAACCTACGAGTACGTCATTTTCATTGTGTCTCGTACCTACATTCGTACATGGCAATGAGACTTATAGAGTCTAGACTCTAGATTGTAGAAAACCGACAATCTAAATGCCACAGAAACATTAATCAAATATTTTTGAAAAAAGTCCATATAAATTCTAAAGACGTTAAAGTTTAATGTATTCATTATCCTCGGACGTCCGAAGTAAAAGTGGTTTTGGAACGTTTCAATGTGGTTATTATCGAAACGTCACATTATAATTATGGCCTTCAGCTTTTGCGAGCTTTTAACATTGGCAACTGAAAGCTATGGTAGCCTCTGGCTTAGCTGTCAGCGTGTTTGTGATTTATGTATGACGACATAGAAGTAAAAAGGCAAGGAAAGAAAAGATATTTATGGTTTTACTATTATTTTACTAGATACCTACTTTACATTTGCAATTGTCAGCTGTTGTTTATAGTTTGACTACCATGATTAGATCAGTGAACGCGACTATAGTTACGCATAGGGTTCAATTACCGTTCGAGTTAATTAAAAAAATATATTAGTAATGTAAGGGTAAGATTTCTTACTACTATTTCTTTATTGTTACAACCGAACCATTTCGATAGGTGAGAAATTCCTTTATTATTTCCAACAAGTTTTTGAACTACGATTTGATTATTTACCTAGTTCTCAAAACAATCTTCTCTAAAATTAAAAACTTACTGTTGTAATAAGAAATTATACAATCATGTTACTTTTATCTCATCATTTGGACAATGGTTAATAAAACTGATAAGTGCAACGCCCCCGAAATGTTTGCACAAAAATGCATAAAATTATCATAATTTTCGAATAAGCATAACGAGAGACATAACCTCGCAATTTAGATCACAAATAATCGATTAAATTGATCCAGTTCTGCACAATGGCGATTGATATTGACGGACGACCTCTGACCAAATCAGCTATCAATCACCGAAAATCAAAAAAATCGCATGACGCCCTCCAATTAGACAAACTTCCTACACTGCACATCTCCCTAGCTTGCACAACTGAGCCATCCTTTCGCTTCCCCCCCCGCCAGCAATGTTCAGGTATATAGCGTCAGATGACTCTGCCAAGAACACATTACTCCTCCACGACCCGTAGTGACCCATCACTAAGCACCATGAAAGCCTTCGTAGCGGTAAGTACAGTGACAGTGAGTGGCAGTGACAAGTGACAAGTGTGGTGACGTTCCGAAATCAAATGAAGTGTTGTGAAGTGACGACTCTATCGCCCGTTTCCCATTTTCAATCCTTGTCTAAATCCGGATTTCAACTGTCAAATTTAATTCAGTTTTAGATTAAACATCCACAATTTTCGATGCGTTTACACTTGAATATTGTTTAAATAGTCTTATAAATAATATGAAAATGTAAAGAAAACATCGAAAACCGCAGACATTTTGACCAAAATCTTGGATAAGGATTGAATATAGAAAACTAGCTTAAATGATTATTCGATCGACAGTTGCACCGGTATGCACTTCAATTGATTTCTGAATCGCGCAGTTGCTAGGATTCGATGCAGTTAGGATGAGTCCAGTAATCGTTATGAATAAATAACGTGTAGTTAACGGATCAAGTGAAACAATCGATTTAAATTCAGTTAAAGTCGCAGTGATTTACGCGGTCGAAACTAACGGTCAAGCGCATTTAAATTCATACCAAGTTCCTTATAAGTTTGTTTTTGTTTTTCGAACCTTCTGAATCACGACTTATGATTTTCTTTTTACTCTAACGGGAAAATTGTCTTTGTGAAATGAATCTTTGGTCTCCTATTTCTAAAGAAAAAAGTGGCAAAAATATAGAGCACATCACTAAACCAATTTAATTTATTGTCTTCGCTAATAATTCACTAATTAGTGTGTAAAACACATTTTTGTCAGTTCACAAGACATAACATCGCCTCCAATTGATCAACTCATCAACCCAACAATGCAAATTCACATAATTTCACTGCTATCAAGATCGGAAAACATTAAATCCGACTATTGAGGTGTCAAGAAGGTAGTAATAAATTAATATAATTGTCTCACGGTCTTGTCCCGAACAATTGAACTAAGATAAAGATGTTAGAGATAACAAATCAGAATTCCCATTAGTGAAATGATTTCACATTAAAATAATCTATAGCCAAGACTGAAATGAAAGTAGATTGGTTTGATACAAGTGCTTAGACATTTTCAAGAGCAAAAAGAAATGAAGATTACACTGTAATTGTTCAAATTATGTAATTCGAGCTTATTCTGCTCAATAAAGATCACAATCTAAGTATGAAACGACTCGTAGCAATAGAGATGTAACAAAAGAGGGTAAGTAATCGTAAATCAAAAAGAAAATATAAATGGTCTACAAAAAAAAATACAGCATCAAATATTTTTTTATTCTTATAAAAATGGAAAAATGATTTGCTTTCTACAAACGCAAATTTATTTTAACTATTGTAAGCATAACTTTTATAAGCACGTAAAAGTCACATTACACGGCTAATGCATATTCATAAAAACATTAAAACAGTAATTAATTGAGACGCTATACATGGTGTAACTCTCTGAAAAAGTGAGTTCATGATTCTAAGTCAAAGACCAATGGAATGGACTTACTGGAAAATGCATAACTGCTGATTTACACTTTTCAGAGTTTAATTTTTTAACTATACGGTTCAGGGTAATTTCAAATCAGTAGCAAAGTTAAGTTTAACACCAACTTATTCTAAGCACCCTGTCAATAAGTTGCACAGTAATTAAGCTTGCATTTCTAACGCTTAACGTTTATTACACTACTTTACACCTAGATAAGCTTTTGCAGAGCGCTATTACTATTTTTATGTGCTAATAGTCCCGCGTCATAAATACCTATTCTACATTATATTTGTTAGCTTTCTTTGGCTAAGTATTATTGAAGGTATGAATCCAGCTTACACAGTATTTGCAGCTGTAGGAACGACAGATGAGAATTAATTGTCCCGTTCTCTACCATCATTTGTAACATGCATGAAAGATGGAAGTAGTCCCGTACTCTACCGTCATTTATTCCGAACAAACAACAATATGTGCTTGGCATTGTAAACCTGTAAAAACTACAAAGTTGAGTATTAATTAATTTTCTAATTTAAGTGATTGAGCTTTATTGAAGATGTTAATCCTTGTTACACAGTACATATTTGCAAACGAAAGATAAACTCTACCATAATAAATACTCATTTGTTCCAATCAAGTAACATCTAGTGGTGGGAATGCTCTATCGTCATTTATTTCGAACAACCAACTTGTGCTTAGCACTGTAATCTTCTAATTTAACTCCCAAGTTACCAGTTAGGTAACTATAAATTTCATCTGAGCAGGCTCATCAGGTGACCAGTAGATCATGCAACGCAAGCGGCCTGCGCGTGCGCTGATGCAACGGTCACAGGTCAGCTGTAATGCACTCGGGAACATTATGGTCATATTTGATCGGGAAATTGCGTTTTGATACCTAAATTACTTTAGCATAACGATTTTCATATATTATAGAGCCCTTCGCTATAATCATTTCAACACTGACGAATGTTTATAAATAATGTTTTAGTTTGCTTACGATAGTAAAGGAGAACAAGTTTAATACACACACTTGCAAGTTTATAACATAATGCACAAAAACAAACAAAAAGTCAAACAAAATCAAAAATTCACTTTCTAGTGCTTCTCAAAAGCAAATTAAGAGGAATCTACATAGATTAACACCTATTTATTAATTTAGAATTTCTCTAATCTTCGCAAATATTCATTATCATAATATTGCCATAAAGTCCGATACTGATATCGCTCGAAGACTTTCTAAATTCATGCAGTTGATTTTCGTATATGGTGAAAAACTCATTTAAAGTGGACTAGGAATGATACATAATAACAAATTACAACCAACATGTATGACATTTTATTTAAGGCTCCGACTTCAGACATCAGGGTCGTCCTGAAAATTACTACAAAACATTCGTCATGAAACCTAAAAGTAGTAAAAGAATAAAAAATGTTTGTGTATGGATATAATCGCATATGCCCATGTCCTGTAATGTAATTTTAATCGAATACAGAAACTCCCTTTCTTACAATTAATTTAAAACAACATTTTGATGCTAATGCAGTTTAATAAAAATACCGAAAGTGGCAATTTATTCCTTGTAAAGCTCCGACATTAGTTTTAATAAATTCAAGAGATAACAGCCATTAAGAGCATTTTATCATTCCACGGTAGCTTCGCAAAAAAACAAATCGTGTATCTCACAAACAATCTATTAATAACAATCTCATAGACGCTAGAACAGCCTTTCGATGACGCCCCTTGTGGGCGCTGCAATATTAAAGGGGGACGGGAGGGACCCAGAAAAAAATCGGAGCGTTTTGTAGAGGCCTCCCAAGGCGATTTGTTTCATCTACTACGAGGACTCTTAGACACCGACTGAGCTCTCGATTCTCGACTAGAAATGGGGGCGCTAAAAATTTATTCTCAAAGTGGGCAGTAGACAAATTAAGTTTGGGAACCCCTGCGCTAGAAAGTCATAACTGCTAAATATGCATAACTACACCAATATAGTAGACATCGAATTAAAACTGCATAATGTTGAAGGCGAAATTCATATGTTACGTCGCAGTCGTAATCTATCTTCGAAGTAATAATGCTTTTGAAAGTATTTTTCACAATTCACTTCCTGAAAGTGTTCTTTGAGATATTCTTTCGTTCTTTTATTCTAAATGCAATTTGATGACTCAAGAGTAAAAAGTTTAGAGTGCTTCAATTAGGTATACTCGTTGCATTTCTTTTAAATATTAAGAGACTGCACTTATAAGATAGTGCTATTAATGCTCTTCATGAAAAACGCGAAAAACTCTTTTTTTTTTTTTTTAATTTATTTAAGGCATCAAACAGTCATGTATAGTTACAAGTTTTACATAAATATTAAGTTTTTACAATAGACCAAACAGTGCCTGTAATTGTACATTATTGTTAAAAATAAATAGTTATTAACTCTATTTACATGTGTAACTTTTCACGAATAAACTGTTGATTTTCATTAAAGAATTTTAACCAGAGAAAAGTAATTCGCAAAAATGTTATAGGGGAAAAAGTTAATGAAAGTTTGGGGGACCAAGATACGGAATTGAAAATTCATATTACGGTTTGGTTAATAACAAGTTTTTCTTTTAATCTCGGATTAACTTTTTGACCAATCTTCACGCAAGCGTAACCACGATCAGAAGCTATGTTGAAAACAAACTATGTCAAGCAGTGAACTATCAAAACAACTTACAAGTAATATAGATTTTCCTCATTGATTTAGCAACCATTAGCCAATACAAACAGTATAACTTTTATAGCCACATAAATACATGACCCGGCTACTAACTATTATACTATGTAAGGTCATAACGGGCGTAACGTTACCTGTGACCCCAATGCGGGATCTTCAATCGATAATCGGTATTCCAAGTCGATAGAGTGTGGTAATCGATACTATTGTTCGAGTTAAATATCTAATAGACGGTGTTGGTTACATCATTGTTTTGACGGCGACAAGGCTAGGTTAAAAAGTTGATAGTTTGTAAAACAAATATTCTTAAGGTGTCTTTTACAATAGCATTTTTATATGCATTTAATTCTCATTAATATGCATTAGTTTTATTTATTTTGATAATAATAAATAAAACACAGGAATGCAATAACCATTCCTTACTAATAAGATTCAGTTGCTTATTTTATGTTCGTACTAACACTTTTACTTTACCATCATAAATAAGTAAAATGCTTTTATCTTGTCATTCAACAACTACTAAAATTACCATGATCAGCATAAAGCAATAAAATCTCGCATCAAATCAGTAAATCTTCCATCGTCAATTTAGATTCAAATCTATACAAATTACAAGAATTCTTACGACTGTAATTTTTCGTCGTAACCATAGATAATGATTTACACGTGTCATAACCCCGCCATAACAAAGCGAGATCGAAAGCTCAGCGTGACTTCCGGCGAGGGCGGAAGCGGCGCCATCTTGGTGACGCAAGCGCCGCAGGCGCAGGTCATGGTGCACGAGGCTGAACCTAGGTTAATAGGGATATTTCTAATGCCTAGGAATTCAAAGAAAAGTAGCCCCTAGGCTACTTTGCGGTATAATACTTGGATATAATTTCAAAGCTTTTTAGAAGCTTGAAAGGTGGTCAGGAAAACTTCGTCGTGTAATAGAAAATCTATTGTAGGCAGTTGGCAAAGTAGTCAAACAACGTGCAACAAACCTCACAGCTCATTAAAACATACTGAATGTGAGGTAGTAACATAACCACAAATGAAGACAGCAGAACAGAATTCGTGCAACCAGTAAACTGCCTTTCCCACGCATTCGACTGATGTAATTGCACTCTGACCTTACTCTCACTGTTTGGCCCATTGTTTGTCCAATTTTATCGTTAATCTATTTCACTAGTACAATACAAGATAATGTTACAATAGGGTTATACAAAAAAAGTACTGAAAAGTGCTTATTCTTGCAAATAAGTTAAGTAAGTACACAGACGTTTGGAAGCTAAGAGAGGGTGTTATTAACCGACTTCAAAAAAGGAGGAGGTTACATGTTCGGCTGTATGATTTTTTTTTAACCAAGTGAAAATAAAAGCTACAATGTACACTTTCAAAGTAGAGAGAAAATCTTGTATATCAAATAGAAAGTGCCATCAAATCTTGGCAACGATCCTATACCTCAAGGGCAATGCCAAACACATAACCACAACTTAAGCACTGGAAATCTTAAAAAACCCAACTCAAACGAAAGCTTAACACTTGAAAAAAACTTCAAATCACTTGACCCCGGCACCAAAATGCGTAGAATCGCTTTCAATTAACAAGAGCTAGAAAAACAAGTGATCTCAGCACTCTTGCGCAAGCGGCGCTGTTTACATATATTTTAATACGGCGATGCGAACGATTTAGCAAACGAATGGAAAGTCGAGACAATAAGTCACGTAACCTTTGCTATTCGATAAACTGTGTGACACATGGATTAAAGATCCTTTCTAGGTTATGAGCTTCGATAAATACTTGTTGATGTAAGAGCCTTTACGCTTTCAAATATCTAATTAACTTTAGTCATGATCACACATCCTATTTTTCAAGTCCCTAAAATGTTTACTAAGTTGAAATTAAACTATTTTGGCAAACTACTCGTACATCAAAGATCGTACCTTTTGATAGAGCTTTTTATTAATTTTATTATTGGTAGCCCTCGGACTGACACTTATCGTTATAAACAGGTGTCCAAATCATATCTACCACCATCTAACACCTTAGTTCTAACTGCTAAGCAATCATAAGAATCATTATAGATAAACGATAACGTAACTTTGCCCTTTATTTGTTGTATAACCGCCGTGGGATAATCGCGAAAGCTTGAACTTTGTGTCTAAAGCTTAATCCTTTTATGTAAGTGACTTACGGAAAGCTAGAGATACATGGATTGTTTGTTGATGCATTATTCATGCTTCGTCGGCTCTATCAACACTCTATCGTGATGAGAAACGATCTTATTGTACGCAATGGAGAGTATTAATCGATCATCACAGAACTTGTTTCTAACCTGATATTTACGTGTTTGGTATTAGGTGGTTGAATAACCATCAAATACATTAATTAAATAACTAAAAGCTTAGTGAAATTAATTGTACTCTATTACACACTTGTCACTTAATCATTGACCAAATACCTAAAAATGGTTTAGAACTTTCCCAATCTGTTGACATGTGGAGTAACCCTTTCGTTTTTCTTCCACAGTGCATAGCCCTGGCTTTGGTAGCGTGCGCCCGCGGTGAGGCGCCCGGCGGCTACAACTACAACCGCCCGTCCGGCGGCATCAGCGGCGGCTTCTCCGGCGGCATCGGCGGCGGCATCGGCGGCGGCGGCGGCTACCGCGCCGTCTCCTCCGGCTACCAGACCTCCGAGGGACAGAACGTCGACCCCCAGCTCCTTGAGCAAGTCCGCCAGATCCTCCTTAAGGAAGAAGCCTCCTCCGGCTCCGGATTCGGCGGCGGTTTCGGCGGCGGCCACGGCGGCCACAGCGCTCCCTCATCCTCTTACGGAGCCCCATCCTCCTCCTACGGTGCCCCCTCCACCTCATACGGAGTCCCCTCCGCCCGCGTCGTAGGCATCAACCTTGAAGGAGTCCGTCAGGCCATCCAGGTCGCCCAGTTCGAGCAGTCCGGCGGTTCCTCCGGCGGATACCCCTCGGGACCTTCCTCCTCCTACGGCGCTCCCGCCCAGGCCCCCTCCGGCAGCTACGGCGCCCCCTACTAAGTTTAAACCTATATTCCGGACGCTAGTTTCCAGATCGCTGTCTAGAAGTGCTGCGTCCGGATGAGACTTATTCGGGCGCGTCCGTAACATCCCCGGGCCAGTCCGAATGTTAAACCAATTTGGCCGGCAGCCACGTACAATGTAGGTGATGTCGACCCGCCGCATGCGACCCGCGGCCAACGCTTGCGACTATGCACGTACACGGGTTTTAGCGCGCAGCGACCAGCCAGGCGTCGTGACTCCCCCGCCGCTGTCAGGGTGACACCTGTCAGATGTCCCCCTGACAGAGGCGCGGTGGCGCCAAAAAGACGAAGTGGCTAGCCGCTGGGCTCGGCTCCTGTTTTGTATAAAGTTTATCATAAGATTAGCTTAATTTATGCAATAAGTTTTTATGTTTGTTTACAAAAAAAGATAAATACATTTTGACACCGTATCGACCACTTTCATTTGCGACCTACGAGAATTCCTTTAGTTACGTATACGCAAGCAATCATCACGCTATTTCAACACGTTTTTCTTAGCAATTTACCAGTCATTATAACTTAGAGACGTGAACTTTATTGTGCATGACTTATGTAACATAATCAAAACATCGTGAGAAAGTTCCGTACAAAAGAGTTGGATGCCAAAATAATGGCTAATGTAATCTTCAATTGGGAACAACGACACGTAGAAATCTTTAGCAACCATGTTTAATCACAGGTTTTTACACACTTACCTGAAGGTCTCGGAAGATTGGAGAGTGCAGTAGCTTAGCAGGCTGGTGTGAAAACTCTCACTGCAGTTCAAAGTTATTATCGACACCTCACTAACAAGCACTGTCTTACACACGTTCCAAAACACACACTGCAATTAACCACTAACTAATTAAATAGTAAACTGCTAAATATTTCATTTAAATGAGTGATTTAATCCTTCCGTGGATTTTTAATTTACACAATTTAATTGACAGATTGAGTACCCTCTTTAAAAAAAACAAGAATTCGTTTTATTTTTTAGTTAAGATCAAAAATGGCATACAGCCTAGCAACTTGATATTTTTTCCGAATGCCTATTTAAAACGACATAAATGCTGCATTCCAATTTTGAAATTCATAAATCGAACTTTCAAAATTCAAAATCACCTGCACAAAGAAGAACTAATGAAATAGGGACCAATACGAAGACAATAGGATTTCAGCATCATTATTTCAAATTCAACCGAAAAATATTTCTTAGAACTCAAACGACAATACAATAGAGCATTTCTGAAGAGCTGTGGAGCGCAGACACATTAATATTTCCTAAGATTTGCACTCGTCAATGCAGTTTCAAATCTCCCATTTTTTACTGCGAGATGAACCATCGCGTCATTATTGTGGGGCCATTAGAGTGACGACGTTCGGAACATAATGGTAGAAGAATAACGATTTGTTAAACATTCGCGCATTTGTCAGGCATTTATGAAAGAATCACTTTCGTTTTTATTGTAGGACAGCTCCATCACGACAGTTTAATATCGTTTTCGAAACAACCAACCAGTAACTACAAGTAAAATATTGCTACATTAATCGAGATGCCGTCACATATTGCTACTGTTTGTGGTTGGTACCTAGGTACATGCTGTTACTATTGCTATGTTATTAGATATACGACTTTTGATGTAATTTTCTCAGACTCAGGTAAGGTGTAAAAGAGAAGAACATATCATATTGGGCAATAAATGACTAAAAAGCGCCTTGATTCCTACGGAATGAATTTAGATTTGTTGCAAGAAGCCATTGCAGCACTGGTTGCAAATCGGTTGAGTACCACTTTCTTAGTTTCTATTCTATATGTTATGTGAAGATGTTTTCAGATGTTTTCCGTATGTCTTCCTTATCAATAACTTATGACCCAAATCGCTCGTTCTCTGGCCCCACACGCACTGCACTGGCGTCATTATGAAACCGCGCTCCCACGGCTAATCTCGATCCGTTACGTCACGTTACGTCAACAATGGTCAGCTTACGATTTGGAACATGTCGAAACTGGCCTGAGGGTCTACGATAACTTGGATATGAATGGGTATGTCAGCATCAGCTGTCGACCTGAATGCGACCTGTAATTAGAATTAAGCGCTACTTAATCTTAAGATAATGCCGTATTGCAGATATCATGGTTGCATTACTTAAAGATTGGTATATATCTACTTTAAGATTGGCTAATTCATGACTACTAATCCGTATTCTCATTACTACGAATTGGCATTGGCCAATGGCGTTTAATTTAAAGCTATGGAGGCTAACGATAAGCTTTCGTGTATCGGCTGAATTGATATTCGACGGATAGTATGCGCTGGTGTAACGTATATGATCACAATCCAGGTGTCATACATTATGATCTTCCTGGCACAGACGTCTGACATGATATTGATTTCAATCTATCGAATGTCGTACATAACCTGAGGAAAACGACACAACTTATTCTACGTTAGTGTGTCCTACCTAGGAATAGAACTCAGGACCCTGGATAAAAGAGTCCGAACTCAAGAACGAAGAACTAACCAATTCAGCATTGTGGCTTTTTTTTAACTGCTAATCCATCCATCCATGGAAATGCATTTGTGATGTACTGTGTCTTCTTCTTTATAAGTCCACCAAGAGGTAACAAGGAAACTGCTGCATTATTGCTAGTAATGTTATTTTATACCCGATGTACGTAATTATATCAATATACGTTATATTCAGGTATATTATTGTTGTCCACTTATAAGTAATGTCCACTTTATAAGTTAAGTCCACAAAACGTACGTCAGAAGGTTGGAACAGTAAAACATGTGATTTCTTTAAAGGTGTAATTGCGACTAAAATAAAACTGGCGGGCTCAGCCGCCGACACATACAAGGAACAGTATAACTATTGTTTTCTATTGTTGATTGTATTGGGCAATGATGTGGGAACGCAGGACGCTACTCAATACGCTCTGTTCATTCATGGAGTTAATTTATTACTCTGATTAATGTGTACCTACATCATCCCCCTCCTTATACAAAAAATAAAACACAATAACACTTGATTGAGTAAATAACAAAATAATGAATATTTGAAACAACATTATAAAACAAAATTCTATGTCAATTAAAAATATCTAGAGACATTATACGCTCAATCAAATTGACACTTGGTCCATTGTGAAATTACAAGCAATGCGCAAGTTAAAGTAAAAAGTAAAAAAAAACATAAGAAAAGGTTGTATGTGCCTATCATTATACAATATAAAAATGACAATTACAAATTACTAAACATCAATAAACATCTCAGAAACAAAATAACAAAAATGTTTTGCCAAACAAAATACAATAAATCAATTTTAATAAAGAGTAAAGTAAAAAATCATGAAACCATATAAAAAGTAAGTGCATAAAAATACAATATTAAATTAATAAACTAATGGCTAATTAATTACACATAATAGTTTACATGTTTCGTAAAAACATTAGAACATTGTATTTATAAAAACTTATCCTAAGTAAGTAACGATGAGCCGCTCTACCTACTTAGAAAGAAAAAAACTTACAAGTCAAAACGCACCGGTTTATTGATAACGCGGCCACTTCGCGTTGTTTTTGGAATTAGAACTTTGCTAGAAGTGTCTGCGTTATTAGTACTAGTATTCTTACTACCGTTATTATCACTATAACTAGAATTAGTAAAAGAATCAAAAGTATCGTTTAAATCATGGTCACTGAGAATGTGCGCGGGTTTTAACCTATCCATTGAAATAGTAGTTTCTTTTTCTCCTATTTTAATGACGAATGTTTTGCCTCTCCGACTTATGACGCCATAGGGGCCATCATATGGGGGTTGAAGAGATTTGCGCATTAAATCATTCCGAACAAACACATATTTACAAGTACTTAAATCACTAGGAACAAATAAAGAACGTGAATTACGATGACTCGATGGTCTCGGATTCAGGTTACGTATATTATCTCTTAGTTTCTGCAAATATTCTGAATCTGTATCACAAAATTTAGTATCTTCAAAAAAATCGCCTGGCAATCGAATTGATTTGCCGTAAGTTAATTCAGCTGCGCTTACACCGCTGTCGCTTCTAGTAGCGGCGCGTAAACCTAACAATACAACTGGTAGTTCGTCTACCCAAGAACTGTTGCGTTGTAAGCGTGCCATCAAAGCCACTTTAAGTGCTCTATGCCACCGCTCAATCATGCCGTTACTTTGAGGGTGATAAGGTGTCGTGCGCAATTTGTGTATTCCCAAATATTTCATTAACTGTCTAAAAAGATCACTTTCAAATTGTCTACCCTGGTCGCTGGTAAGCTTTGAAGGGCATCCAAAACGAGATATCCAACCCTCAAACACTATTCTAGCGATAGTCTCCGCTGTAATGTTTTGAACAGGAAATGCTTCGGGCCATCCGGTACATCGGTCTATCATCGTTACACAGAATCTATAACCGTCAGCCGAAATTGGTAAAGGCCCTACTATATCTATGTGTAAATGCTGGAAACGATCAGGTCGCCCAAACTGTCCTACATCAGATACAGTATGTCTCGTAATTTTTACTTTCTGACAATTAATACATGCACGAGCCCATTTTGATATATCTCGATTCATATCTGGCCAAAAAAACTTTTGTTTAATTAGATTTTTTGTAGTTTTAATGCCTGGATGACTAAGATTATGCACAGAATAAAAAGCTAATTGCCTATATTGTTTCGGTAAATAAGGTCTGACTTTGTTAGTTGAAATTTCGCAATAAACAGGTTCCTCACAGCTAGGCAAATGAAACTGCTTAAACTGCAAGTTACTATCCGAAACTTTTAACGCTTGTTGTAAGTATTCGTCGTTAGTTTGTTGTTTTGCAATCTCCGTGTAATTTAGAGCTGTAGGACAATCTACTGTCTCTATACGTGATAATGCGTCTGCCACTACGTTATTCGGTCCGCTAATATAGCGAATATCGGTAGTAAACTCGCTAATATATGAAAGATGTCGAACTCGTCTCGGACTTTCCTTGTCATTATTATTGAGTTTAGTAAATGCATATACTAGTGGTTTATGGTCAGTAAAAATTGTTAGGACGCGACCTTCCAACAAATTTTTAAAATATTTGATGGCCATATAAACAGCTAACAATTCCCTATCATAAGTTGAATATTTTATTTCGGTCTGAGACAACTTCTTTGAAAAATAACCAAGTGGTTGCCACACGTTGTTTACCTTTTGCTGTAAAACCGCGCCGACGCATGTGTTTGAAGCGTCAGTCATAAGCGATAAGTCCGCATCGGGTAACGGGTAATGAAGTGTAGCGGCGCTTTGTAAGCTCTCCTTACACTTCTTAAATGCCTCGTTGGCTTTGTCGTTCCATGCTATAATAGTACGGTCTTTCTTTTTGGCGTTGTGTAAATAAATATTGAGCTCGGATTGATATTCAGCGGCTCTAGGAATATGAGTGCGATAAAAATTCAACATCCCTAAGAATCGACGTAACTGTTCGACAGTCTCGGGTTTCGGATAATCAACAATCGCCTGAACTTTATAGTCCAGGGGACGTACTCCCTCCGACGACACTTCATATCCTAAAAATTCTAACTTTGATTTCCCAAAGTCACACTTCGAAACATTTAAAGTAACGCCATAATCATTAAACCTTTTAAAAACTGTCTAAATGCTGTTTGTGCAGGACCTCATTTTCACTAGCTATTATTACGTCATCGAGATACACAAATAAAAAATCTAGACCTTGTAACACAACACTATCCATGAATCGTTGAAATGTTTGACCTGCGTTACGTAACCCAAAGGTCATGCGCGTAAATTCAAACAGTCCAAAGGGTGTTATGATCGCTGTCTTCTCAATGTCGTCATCATTTACAGGAATAAAATGATATGCTCTATTTAAATCTAGGCGAGAAAAAATAGTTTTCTTACCTGCTAATACATATTTAAAATCTTGCAACCGGGGTATGGGGTAGCGGTCTGGCTTCGTCACGGCATTCAACCTACGATAGTCACCGCAAGGACGTAAATCTCCGTTCTTTTTGGCTACTACATGAAGTGGACTTGCCCATGCGCTTTTGGACGGCCTACATATCCCTAATTCTACCATATGTTTAAATTCATCCTTGACCCGTTTGTACCTATCCGGAGGTAGAGGCCTAGCCTTCGTATAGACCGGGGGACCGGATGTCTCTACATAGTGACATACTGAGTGTTTAGGCGTCTCTTTATACGATACAGGTTTGGTTAAATCTGGATAATTTAATAATAATTCATGCCATTTGTTAGTATTATCCACGGTTTTAATAGATGACTCATCGTTACTATCCTGTGAAATAATCGAAGCGAGAACATTTAGATTGGTAACTTGGTCCCTTAATTTTCGCGCGTGTAAATCAACTAACAGTTTGAAATGGCTTAAAAAGTCTGCCCCAATAATTGGCTGCTTTACGTCTGCTATAATGAAAGTCCATCTAAATGCTCTCCTTAGATTTAAATTTAAAACAAGAGTACGCATACCATATGTCTTAATTTCAGTACCATTTGCAGCGTATAACTTATAATTACAATCATCTGAAAGCGAAGACACACACTTTTTAACTGCAGGAATCACAGATACGTTGGCACCCGTATCAATTAAAAACTTTAGTCTGCTATTTCGGTCGAAAACACAAAGGCGGTTATTATGCGATTCGATACTTGCCCCCGCCACCGGCTGTATCGCGTCTAGTTTCCCTGCGTAGATGTCGGTTTAGCCCCCTTCCAATTGCAAGGCTCGACGCATTTCACAGCCTTAGCACGGTAACGGTGATGATAAAAACATAACCAATTTGGTTTTTTTCGGGACATACTCACGTCGCGCTGACCCGATCGGCCTATTCTCCCTCGTACGGTTGAATCTTCCTGCCGTAGAGGTGTTCTGGACCGGCGTAACTCAGCGATTTCCGTTTGCAGTCGGTTAATCATTTCCGATAATTCGTGAATGCTTCCCGGCGTGGAGGTTTTCATTTCGGCTATTTGTGTATATTCTGGCCTGGTTGCCTCCATAACCTTGTCCGCCACCGTTGCCAAGCTCTCCAAGTCCTTGACCTCGGTGACAGCAAGAACAGCCTGAACTGCCGACGGCAAGTGTCTGGTCCACATTATTTGTAGCGTGGAGTCTGGTAGTTTGTTTCTAGCCTAGTCTCTCATCCGACGGAGAAGTTGCGATGGCTTTTGGGTGCCCAGTTCCATTTCCCCCAAAAGCTTTTGAAATTGCCGCGTCTCAGACTCTTCAAACACTTGTAATAGACGGTCCTTCAATGTCTGATATCGTCTTTCTTGTGGTGGTGACAACAGCAGGTCGCTGACTTGTTGTATGGCAGATTTGCTGAGTTTGGTAACGACTAAGTTTTGTTTTGTTACATCTCCTAGTCGTTGCGATTCTACTACGGCCTCAAATTGGACAAACCAGAGTCGCGGTTGGTCTGACCAAAAATCAGGTATCCTTGACGAAACACTTATACTCGCCAAAGTCTCCGTCTCCGTCGACGCCTGTGCGGGCGGTGCCGCTAAAGAAGGCGCCGGCGTATTAGGCGCGGCGTAAATAGGTGCGGGTCCGTCGTGAGGATTCATCCACAATGCACTGTCCCAAACGTAAAAAATGATCAACTGGCGTCACCAATGTACGTATTTATACACTGTATACCTAATGATCACGTCGGGCGTATTGATGCACTGTATATTACGTAATGATCACGTCGGGCGTATTGATACACTGTAGGTATACGTAATGATCACGTCGGGCGTATTGATACACTGTATACGTAATGATCACGACGTACATTGTATACCTAATCATCACGTCGGGGTCACCAATGTACGTTAATTTTATATACCCGATGTACGTAATTATATCAATATACGTTATATTCAGGTATATTATTGTTGTCCACTTATAAGTAATGTCCACTTTATAAGTTAAGTCCACAAAACGTACGTCAGAAGGTTGGAACAGTAAAACATGTGATTTCTTTAAAGGTGTAATTGCGACTAAAATAAAACTGGCGGGCTCAGCCGCCGACACATACAAGGAACAGTATAACTATTGTTTTCTATTGTTGATTGTATTGGGCAATGATGTGGGAACGCAGGACGCTACTCAATACGCTCTGTTCATTCATGGAGTTAATTTATTACTCTGATTAATGTGTACCTACATGTTATATCGTTATAACGATATTTGGTCATTGCCAATTAAGAAAAAAATGGAAAACGCAGTAATATTTAATGCTTACGGACTGTTGCTCTACCAATAATTTCTCATCACAATTTACTAGAGCGAATCTACTTTCAACTGATCTAAAGTGACAATGTGGCATTATGTGGTAAGGCATCTTACTCGTACGAGTAATTGCAATAGATGTTATTTCACAACAAAATATACAGACTACATTAGATGTGCAGACTTTTCTGTACTGACAATCGAAACACTAGCTCTAACACATACGAGTATTTTGTATTTGCATTAAGAGTGCTTTATCAACATAAATTTACAACCCGATCGAGCTAACTACTACGCACCTCGCTGGAATGCGACTATCTCTCTCTCACTCACCCGCACACCTTCTTGCGTTCCTCCCGTCCGTACCAGAGCGTCGATATGACGTCACGGCTGCCAGGTGCACAGTTAGCTCTCATCATCATCATCATTTCAGCCATAGGACGTCCACTGCTGAACATAGGCCTCCCCCAATGCTTTCCACGTTGATCGATTGGTAGCGGCCTGCGTCCAGCGCTTCCCTGCTACCTTTACGATGTCAGTTAGCTCTACCGGTTGTATAATCAGTCAGTAGCCTGTGCTACCGACTGCACATATTTTTTAAGTAAAAATACTTACTTAAGTACTAGAGATGTCCTTAGAGGCAAATTCAAAACAACCAAAATAAATCTTGCCAAAAATATATTTAATTTCATTCATTTCATCACTTTCAAATCACAATGCCGTAATTTCGTACAGTAAAAAACGTAATATGGACACAAACAGTAAAATTGTGTACAATTAATTATCTACTTATCTCTAGATTGGCACTTAGTGAGCACATTACAATAATTTACAACTTATTTACAGAGTCCAGTCAAACGTACACCGAAGTAACCCTTTGCTTTTAAAATAAAATAATAAACATATAAAAAGATAAAGAAATGCTGTCAATAGATAAAAAATAAGAAAAACAAAGAAACTACGGACTGTCATTGTTACAGGACAGAATTTAAGATTTCTAACTATTGTTTTGTATTAGCGGACCTTATCTACTTAGTTACAAATAAATATTTACAGCATAGTGTAAATATGTTTAAAATAAAAAGCATATTAAATAAGGTGCACGTTTGAGTGTCATAAACTTAACGTTACATATTATGACAAAAAGGTATTTTGGTTCGTATCAAGACTTAAAAGAAAATAAAAGTAAGATATTTTTGTCAGAACTTGACAGTTTACTACAATACTTGAAAACGTAAATAAATAATACACTAAATCGAGAGACTACTAAAAATGGAATTTATTTTAGTGGAATAGACAAAGCTTAGAAATAGTCAGTAGATATTTAGCAAAGTACCGTTATTAGATTACCTTCGTTTGGTAGGGATTTTCTTCACAATAATCTTACAGTTGTTACCCTGTCTGTGTGCGTCTGTGTGTGTGCGACGGGCGCTCGCAGTCAGTGTGCGAGCGCGACAGCAAAATAATTACGTGCGAGCGATAAGGATGTGTAGCTTGGGGTCATTGGACAAAATTCTACGTGCTTGCAGACCAGACTATAGGTACTGTGTCGGGATGGTTCATAAAATTGTTATCCTTTTTTCTTTTATTGTACAGGAAGACGAATCATGATTTAAAATACTGAATATCTTCATTCTACTCACACAATAGTTTCAAAAGTAACTATAAAATATTAAAAACTTAAATCCAGAATCTCTCATCTTATCATCTCTTTTCGGTAAATGTAAAAACAAGTAATGAACAACTTGTATTTAAAGTTCATTAAAAAATCAACCCGTGCCTGAAGACAGTGGAATTAATTTACATAAAACTTGAACAAACAGCTGATAAGTAAATGGCCATTTTAAGTGATCGCCTAAAACTAGAATATGCGCTCAATTCACAACCTACGGATCCTCTTATTATACAGAGTATTATAATATTTGTCCTATAATAAATAACGGAAACACTGGTATAATTGATGTACATCTATTGTTAAATTTATCAGTTCCAAACGTACGTGAATGAAATTTCTAAAACCAATTAGTTTTACGGCATAATTTAGCAAGTTGTCAATGATACTGTTAAAGCATTTCAATTTGTTCAGTCAATTACATATGGAGTTATTCTTATTTTGTCTCTTTCCAATCACACTGTACCCATTACTACACGCAAAGAGTTGTTTTTGGTACTACCATAACTTCGAGACCGTTTAGTACATTTTAGATTACAATTTGGCAGTTCATAATGGTAAAAATAATAAAATAATTAAAAAGTGAAAAAAAAAACTACAAAATCATTCTGTAATCGAGACGAATTCATGAATGTTATCTATATCTATTTGATCCGAAATTATTTTACACAAAACTTACCTTCACTATTTACGTATTGACTATGTTCACGGATCAAACTTTAGTTTTCAATCGCATGACGATTTATTAGGAACAAATTGATTATTATTAATTAATAATAACAAACAATAAATTTAATATAATTATTGTAAATGCTAAATCATTCGCTTATCTTACATTCTTGAAACTCAATAAGCACCTAGTGGATAAAATTAAAATTTTAACATTATGCATTCAAAATCATAAAACCAGTATCAAACCGAATTTGATGAAGGTAAATTGAAATTATTATACTTAAATTAAATATGTATAACAAAGATTAATATTCGTTTGTCGGAAGAAAGACATTTTTGAAGCAACATCGCATAAAATAGTCTATTAAAATAACTATAACATCAAGAGAGCTACTAACTTAACGTTTTCTTTACATCAAAATTTGTACAAAAATATAAAATACGCCTGCCTAAGTTTACTCAAAATAATCTTTCTTCAACAACATGATATGTATTGTCAAGGATTGTCGTGAATATAAAAATCTCCTCGTAAAATTCAATTTAATATCCTAAATAGAACCCTGTACTAGCTAGCACCTTTCTCTTGCGGCCACAGCAACTCGGGGTGGTTGAGCATGTAATACGTCATGTGCTTCTGGCTGCCGTACGTCGACGCTTTCGTCCCCAGACACATCAAAAACTGACTCTTCTCCAAATTCTTATCACAGTCCACTGAGTGGAAAATATGCACCAAACTGTTATCAGCCACCCTGTACACCGTCAAGTTCGACTTGATCAACGTCTCGAACAGATGCACGTCCTCCAAACCCCACCCTTTGATGCTCAAATCGAAACCACCGACCCTCTCGAAATCACACTTGTAAATACTAAGAATACCGAACCCATACTGTCTGAAGTACCCATAATCGTCATCGATCACCTTGCTGTATTTCAAATTTGCTATTTCCCTATCTGATTTGTCATTCTCAGAACTAATTTCGTATCTACCTAAATTAGTGTTCGTCGAGACACTTTCGAACTTAAATTTGTTGTAGTCCTCGCCGTTAACGACTTCGGGATTGTACTCACTGAACACTATCGGAAAGTAAACTTGGTTGTATTTGATCGTGTTTATCCTTATTCTTCGAAGAGTTTCGTAGTTGAACATCATGTCCACATCTATGAAGAACACTAGATCATCGTTTGAGCACTCTTTTAGGCCTTCGGTTAACGCGGCACCCCTGGAGAAAGTAGTTGAGCCCATAAGAACCGCTTTAATATCTTTCCCGTAAACATCATTGTAATGATTAATCAGTGCCTCAGCATGACTGTAGTCTAATGGGCTTTTAACGTCTAAATATAATACGACTATGAGTGTCACAGCCTCGTCGCTTTTAAGGACGATATCCTCGTAATTCTTCATGAACCTCCCGAAAATTTCTTGCCTTCCAGCAAGAGGGAGGATAAAGTGTATCCTCCTGTCATATATTGGATATTCAAATTCTGCCTCACTCCATTTCAGAACATTCGGGAGATTGTTTTGTAATTTCATCAGACCGTTTTCGAGAGCTTCTCTTACGTTAAGTTTCCCAAAATCCAGGAAACTGTTCTGTTGCTGACTAGACTCGTCGAAGTCCTCGTAGTCGTTTGGATAGGCTTTTCCATCACGTTTGCCCAATATGGCTGGATCTTCAAACGGTGGTGGATCTCCCATTGGCAGTTCTCTGATTTCCATCCCTGAAAATAAAATAAAGAACATATTCAGTTATGGCCAAAACTAAACTCCTCTCTATTCTATACTAGGTATAATTTTTAGAATGCAGCAGTCCACTCTGCGTAACTCCTGCGTCCTATGTAACTTACTAACATTATTTTCTGAACCCAACAGCAACGGTACTAGAGATGTTAGAGACACCACTCTTTCACGAATACCAAACAGTCTAGCCGTGGTACTACTGACCAGATGCGAGCTGCAGACAGCTCGTCGTCTCATCTTGTCCCGGTGCAAGAGAATAGACATGGTAGCCATCATATTGACCACGGATTATTCCTACCTCTCGTTCTCATCGTTACAACTCCTGTTTAGCCAGGATCTACAGCTTGAAGGCTAAGTTTGTTGTAATGACCAGTGAACGACTTCCGACTTAAGATAGTCGTCAACTTTTTGTCCCAAGGCAATGGAATCTCAACTCTATACCATGCTACATAGGGGTGGTACTGACCGGTGAACGACTGCTGCAGGTACGCGTGGCGGCGGACGGCGGCCGTCAGCATGCTTTTATCATCATCATCATCATCATTTCAGCCATAGGACGTCCACTGCTGAACATAGGCCTCCCCCAATGCTTTCCATGTTGCCCGGTTGGTAGCGGCCTGCGTCCAGCGCCTTCCTGCTACCTTTATGATGTCGTAGGTCCACCTTGTGGGTGGACGTCTCACGCTGCGTTTTCCGGTACGCGGCCTCCACTTCAGAACCTTGCTGCCCCATCAGCCATCAGTTCTGCGTACTATGTGCCCTGCCCATTGCCACTTCAGCTTGCTAATCCAGCACGCTTTATACTGACTCATTCTATACCATGCTACACATAGGGTGATACTGACCGGTGAAGGACTGCTGCAGGTACGCGTGGCGGCGGACGGCGGCCGTCATCTTCTTGCCTCATCCCAATGCAATGGAATGTCAACTCTATACCATGCTACAAATGAGTAGGTCATCTTCATAGAAACGCACCGAGCGCGGTTTGTATGTGAGCGCGCCAATATACGTATGCGGCGCGCACGCACACACTGACAAAATTCGGCGCAACCACGACTGGCTCCCCGCTAATCCACGCTAAATTTTGTCAGTGTGTGCGTGCGCGCCGCATACGTATTGGCGCGCTCACATACAAACCGCGCCCGGTGCGTTTCTATGAAGATGACCTACTCATTTGTATTTACTCTGATAGGGGTGGTACTGACCGGTGAAGGACTGCTGCAGGTACGCGTGGCGGCGAACGGCGGCCGTCATCCTTACCTCGTCCCAAGGCAATGGAATCTCAACTCTATACCATGCTACACAGGGGTGGTACTGACCGGTGAACGACTGCTGCAGGTACGCGTGGCGGCGGACGGCGGCCGTCATCTTCTTGCCGCGGTAGCGCCGGTACTTCAGCAGCAGGTCCAGCACGTGGTCGACGCCGTGCAGCGGCTGCAGCCGCGTGTAGCCGTACAGCAGCTCGTTGAGGTCGATGACCCGGCCCCGCTGGCGGGACGGAGCGTTTATTATCTCCATCACCTGAAATGCAGATGTCAAGGGTAAATACATGATTTCTCACTTGATGAACTGAAGGAGGCGACAGCCTTTACTATTTCTGTACAGAGCACTAACAAATAATGTGACAAGAAGGTCGTGGGTTCAATTCCCGCCTTAGGCAGTTCGATTTTTTCAAGTTATTTATAATTTTCAAAAAAAGTGGTACTTTTAAGCCCGTGTTTTTCCATCAATAACGTTAAGGAAATATTTCCTTACTCCAACCAGACAACGTTAATTGTTTATTCGTATTTCTTCAAATATGTATCAGACGCGAACTAAGCTTTTGAATTTAGATAATTCCCAAAACTGAACCAGAGGCCCCTCTATCAGTTTTCCTCAAAATTAAAACTGTAGAGTAGAGCAGGCTACTTCCAACCGGCCGACAAATCATTAAGATCAAGGCTTCATCTTCAGCAGTAGACGTCCTGTGGCTGAAACAATGACGATGATGATCAATCGGTACTCACTTCTCGAATGACGTCATCAAGGGCCTCCTTCAAAGGCGTCTCGATCCTCCGCTTCGGGTTGGAGTGGCTGACGGAGTAGATGGACTTGCTGATGTAATCCCACGTCACGATGTCGTCGACGTTGCTGGGCTTGTACCGGTTGAGGTCGATTGGCGCTCCTGGAACATGCAACGTATGGATTTAAAAAGGATTAAAAAAAGATATTGTGACCGCAACGGAAAATTTCACGAATAGTAACCACGGGCCGAAAGACGTAGTGCGGGCAGGCTCCCCACTAGGTGGACCGACGATCTGGTGAGGGTCGCGGGAGGTGCCTGTTTGCGGGCGGCGCAGGACCAGTTCGTTGTGGAGGGAGGCCTTTATCTAGCAGTGGAATTTGGTTGAAACTAACGAGTGACCATAATGGGAAGAAGGAAAAAGAACAACGATATGAAAACATCAGTCAATTTACAGACCAACAGGAAATAATACGAGTATACACGTATAGTGCCAGTTCTGCTAATGACTTTTAACAAAAAATAACTTCGTCCATTAACTATATGACCTAACTAGGCCATCATGGCGCCGGTTTTCGGTGAGCCTATTCTGAGAAGTAACGTTTAAGACTTTTTGCGATCTTTCTTATTCTGTTCCGATGTTAAGTTACCTACTAAAAAGCCTGTCTCTTTCAATTTAACGATACGTCTTACTAACATAATTACATATAAAATCTGGCAACTTTTTTATCAAACTTACTACCACCCTCAACTTTCGATTGTAACTCATAATTTATTAATAATCAATTCAATGAGTCATGATCATGATCTCTAACCTTTGACAACATATAACAATGTTCCTTTGAGCCAAGATTAAATCACTGACACGGACATCGGACATATCAATGCACGTGGAAAGCAGAAGGCGGTGACCATAACGAGTGACGTCAAAGTGCCATTGTTCGCTCAGCTGTAACTGTGGCTTTGACACCTTTGACGATTAGTCTCGCGTATTGAAGAATACGACAAAGCCGCGTGTCAATTGTTAAACAATTGAAACTGTCACTCACAATGGCATTTACAAACAAATGAGGTAAAAGTGTCTAAATCTGTCTAAGTAGAAAAAGAGATGACTCAGCAGTTACTAAGCTACGCGGTCAAAGGCACTAGAAAACCCTCATTTGAATTTTAATTCCCAATTGGATCTATCTAATGATGAGGAGCTATTTCCTCAAGACATTTATAGTTTAATTCGAAACGATCGCGATTGCGTATTGAGATTTGTCATATTGCATTAT
Source organism: Ostrinia nubilalis (assembly GCF_963855985.1). Taxonomy (NCBI): domain Eukaryota; kingdom Metazoa; phylum Arthropoda; class Insecta; order Lepidoptera; family Crambidae; genus Ostrinia; species Ostrinia nubilalis. Next base: position 14,448,719 of record NC_087103.1, read on the forward strand.
GAAAGTAACGAGACAGAAAAAGGAAATCACCTAGGTTTTCCTCGTATTCGCATTCATTGGAACATTTGATCTTAAATTATTCAAAGGCTAATGCTAAAGCTAAGCTAAGTCATGATAATAATGATGTAATGAAATTGTCATTAAAAAGGGAACACACGGTACGTCAGATGGTATTTTCCCCGTAGCCTCATATCCTATCGCAATATGAAGATGATAGGTAATTTTTACAGTACCACATTCTTCTGATCTCCTCGGTCTTCTAAGCCAATGATGCAGTTCTCTTATCAAATCCATTATACAATCATCATTGCCAGGTCATTTAGTCTCCACTACAGGAGCACGACCCTCTTTACTAATTAACCAGAGACAAATAGAGGATGTGGCCTACACTTCCCACCCTAGCCATGTAGGTCTGTGACTCTTCAAGGCGACAGTGAATATGCATGCAGATACAGGGCAGGTATATGTACCATGACTACCATCCCAGACCGCATTTCACTTTAGACTAAGAGCTGGTGAACGCCAGACCTACGTCATTTTATAAAAGCTGAAAGTTTGTCAGCGTATGAATAGAATATAATAGAATGTTGGTGAATCATGAAGTTTGGGTCATCGTGGCTTTGGCAGCTATCCTAAAAAACTGTCTGGCAAGGAGTTGGAACTGTCAAAACTATCTGGCTGATGAGGAAACTACTTCTAATTATTGCCCTAATATTTTATATAAAAATCATCTTTTATGGTGTATCATTTATAAAATGACGTAGGTCATTTACGGGACTATTCCCACCTCTCGTTCCCACCACTGCAACTCCTGTGTAGCCAGGATCTACAGCTTGACCGCCACAAAAACCCAACCAATGAAGGTCAAGTTTGTCCCGGGGGAAAGTTAAACTGTCATTGGACCCGCAACGAAATTAATCAGAAGAACATAGGAGGAGTTCGAAATTAAGGTTCGACTTCCCTCCATTGCAAAGCGGATGACAGGTGACAAACAAAGGTTTAAAACCTTTAAGAAAAAGATTATGCACCACGGACAATAAATTAAATTAAGGGGGCCTATCTTATGAGCAATTAGCAACTACCTGCCAATAATATTTTTCACAAAATCGCTTAAAAGCACGGAAATTTTTCCTTGTCGCGACAAGATCGGTGTAATAAATTGCGGAAACAGATGTATGTTGTATTGAATTAAGCATTATATCACGTTCATGTTTCCAAAGATCACACTCCCACAAGATATGATGGGCAGACTGCTCATGACTGACATCATCAGTGGAACACTCGCAAAAAGGAGACGGAACTAGTTTAAATTCGTGAAGTTTATGTTTAAAGTTGCCATGTCCCGTGAGGAACTGCGACGAGCAATGGTCGATTTCTAACCATCGTAGGTCATTTACTAGCTCTTAGTCTATTAGCACCAGGTGTAATTGCAGTCAAATACCTGCCTTGCATAAAAAAACTTACCCAAGATCTCGTTATCTCCCAAGTACCCTGGCTCCCCGATCTTGGCAGGGAACAGGGGCACGCCCTCGGCCAGCTCGTAGTCGGCCACCTGGTCCGAAGGCACCTGAAGCTCATGCATCGCAGACGCGATGTCCCGGTGGAGGTCTAAGGAACGCTCTCGAAGCTCTTGGATGCGAAGGTTCTGGAAATAGTTAATTACTTCATTACCACTCTGAATAAAGACCATATTATCCTGGCAAAAGAATCATCATCATCATCATCATCATCATCATCTCAGCCATAGGACGTCCACTGCTGAACATAGACCTCCCCTAATGCTTTCCATGTTGCCCGGTTGGTAGCGTGGCAAAAGAGTGAGTGGACTTTACCTGCCTAGCTCGCACCTATTGCGCGTCATGTAAGTTATAAATTACTGTATTTGATTGAAAAAGGGGCTGAAAAAGATGACTGAGTTTCTTCCGCCACTCCTTCTGGCACCAGCCTATTATTTTGTCCCGAAGTGGTGGTAAGGCAAGCTATATTTGTGTATGAGTGTCCTGGAAAGGGCCTATGTACTGAATAAACTTATTTAATTTTATTAGTTGTTTTTGTAAAAAAAAACGATAGAAATAAAATCATAATTTCTCTACTCCATTCATATAACCGTTCTAGTGTACGTAGTGTACCTAGTATCAATAAATCAATCAGTTTAACGCACTCTCCGAAGTAATTAAACTCTCATACTTATTGATCAGTTGTTTTTTTTGCAATCATAAGAAATCGAACATAAATTTTGCAGTCATATTTAATTAATTAAGTAATTAATTATAATTTGATATCATTACGAATCTACATAAATGTCTAAAAAGTGTATATTTTTGATAAGGATAAGGACTACAGTCGAGGAAATAATATTTGGTCTTTAATATAATATGCTTTAGTGTAATCATTATGTAAAAGATAATAAAATGGGAAAGTACCTTTTCTTGATTTTAAAATAATTACGTATCCATTGTCCCAAATATTGTTAAGCTGAAATGAATTCTTTATGCGCACAAAAAATGTTCTGCAGCGACAATACAACAAAAATGACTAACTGTTTTAATATCTTCATTGCAGGTACTACAGCCATATCAATTTATATCACTAGGTATCCGGCTTGACCTTTCAAAGGATATCTCAGTAACAATAAGCCGTCCAGTTATCCTCCGGTCGCCGTGCGTTGCCCTCGCTATCTGTAGTAGGTAATATGCACTGCAAAAAATAATAACACTCACATCCAAAACAAGCATTCATTGTGCAGCTAATGGATGCTGATAAGAAAACAACAGTAAGAGTGAATTATCATTTATAATTAACACTATTTGAGTGAAACCTCTGTGTTTTGTATAAGTTTGACCTCAATCTCTCTCACCAGATGATCAGGGCTAAAAATTACAAGTTTACTCGGTTAAAATACCGACTCCGTTCTGTTTAAAAAGCAAATATTATGTTACTATAGCCATGTTATTGATCTTATGCCGGGGCATATTCCATGTTATTCTTTAACAAATTGCCCCAATCAGCTATCGAACCTGTGGAGAATCCTCCCATTCGAGAAATCGAGACAATTCAATGTCATCCGGGACTTTATCATAAAAATACAAGTTAATAAATACATTTTGTTACGTATTAAAATACTACGAGTATTTATTGATAAGTTAATGTTTTGATTACGAGATAAGATTAACTGGATGTTGGCTAATTAATATCGTTACACCGAAATCGTATTAGCTTATGATTAAACTAGACTAGACTCAATTTTAAACATTGTAAAATGTATGAATTTTGTAACGAAATTGCAGAAATTGTCTAATCATTATGCCATTTAGATCAATATCGTATATGTAATCTTCCTAGATATAACGTGGGTAATTGATCAAAAGAAATGAATTCCAAGATCATAATCAAAGTACATTAATTAATTAGCGAAGATAAGACTCATTGGTACAACTAATACCGCTTTTAATACACGTAAATAGAGCATAATTAATTGAAATACATCGTATGAAATGATACTGCGTGTGTTGGTTTTTCTTCATAGTCATAATAAATGTCAAGGTTAAGGCAAAAAAAATTGCTCTGGAATCATCTAAATGTATATTTTTTTAATTTAATGGCCTTTACCTTGACGTTCCTTTATCCTGTTTTATAATAGTTACCCAGAAACATTTAATTTTTTTCGTTAACTACGCGCCGAGTTTATAACATTTACCTCAACGCTGCATAGTAAAGGAAATTAAAAGTAAGTCATTTTCAAACTAACGCGGCGTCGCCCCTCTACTTTACCTACCTACTCTAAATAATTATTCTCAGATTGCAAGCTTGAAATATCTAATGCCATCATAGTTCACTAGAAAACTTCAAGGGAATGAAATTCTCTCGCAACGTCTGTTTCCCGTATTAAATATTTACAAAGCCAACTCCAACTGATCTCATTATTTTTACCGTCAATTGAGATTGAGGTCAAACGCAGCATTAACGCGCTTTGGATCTATCTGTAAGCTCACTTGCATTTTAATGAAATAAATAAATAAATAAAAATTTAGTTCCAAATGAAAAATATTAAGGAAATATGTAATGACATACTCGTAGGTGTGTATAAGATACATGTTACATACTATACTGTTCCCTTTTACTATGGCGCTGTCGACCTAAAAATAAGTTGTAAATTATACTTGAACCCTTTACGCTCGTAAAAGATCAAAGGTACCTGATGAAGTTGTTCAAAGGATGGGAACGTTTTACTGCTTTTAATATTCAGTGTTTACGTTTAGTTGCCTTGATATTGCAAAAATAGCAGAAGGTTATTTGATTGCTATTTAATTTTGTACGAAATAATCTCAGTACCCCTGACAACAAACGAAATCCATTTTTCGTAGAACTGTAAGGGATGATGATTGAAGATACCAATGTAATGTGTAAGTTTGGAGGCGTCCAATAAATACGTGAGATAATTCTGGCAATTTTTGGACCCCCTTCCTTGAGATTGTGATATTTGGCTTGAATTTTCTCCCCTCCTTCTAATCTCACGTCAGTTTGTTCAAAATGCGTATTTTAGAGTAAATTATGTTATCTTCTTTGTATTTATTAAAAAAAATGCTTAGTTATATTATGATTAGTCATATTTTAACAGAGATACAATTTTTTCCTAAGTAGTCTCGGAATTTTACACTGTTTATTGCGGAAAAAATAAATTACTTGGGCGCCCCGCCCCCTCTCCCCCTCATAAGAATGGGTAAGAATCAGCTGACCCTCTCCCCTACCTCTAAACGCCTCACGTATTAATGGATGCCCCTTTGGAGGTCAAGTAGAGGAGCAGTTAAATAACAACAACAACAACAAGTTGCTCTCTAAGGCTGAGTTGCACCACTTTATTGTAACCGTAATTATAACAATAAGCGGTGTTTTTTTGTATGGAGTTTGACAGACTTTTGACATTTGTTAAAGTTAAAGTAAAATGGTGCAACTCAACCTAAGTGTCAAGTGACGCAATAATAAAATTCCTCGGTCTATAAAAACAAATCACGTTAAAATAAAATAAATAAATATTTATTAATAAAATAAATATTATCTAATGGGAAAGTTTTGAAAGCACTAAAGACGCCCTGAAATAATGAAATCTCCATCTCTACCCATATTTAAGGGAGAAATGGCGCTGGAAAGGCCATTATTATTACCAGAATTAAGTAGTGGGCCATTTCCACCAGAAAATGATAGTCGGATAATACGTCTCCAATATTGTTATTAGCCACTAACCTTATCTAAACACCATGATTAGATTGTATGGTAATTAATCAACTTTAATTTACTTTTTATGTTTGCAATTTTTCCGGTATTTCGTAGTTTTATTTATCATCTTATAAGATAATAAACAAAACTACATATTTTTCCTTTTCTTATCAAAAAGTTATTCGTGTTTATAAACGCAATCCCCGTTGAACTCGCTCAAGCAATTTGGGACTCAAATCTTAGTTTAACTGTAAATATGTCGTCGCAAATCATACAGTTAAATAGAGCTGACACAATGTTCCTACTCCCACCCATTTGCTCCAAAACTGCGCATTCGCATCGTATGTTCAAAATCTGCATATTTATATTGAGTCGTTGACGCACGCAGCCGTACGTTCTCGGAACACTTTGAATGAGCTTCAGAATGGGCGTCTTCGCATAAACACCGATGTTTGTAGGCTTGCCGTTTAACAGAACTTTTTTGCAAAAACGATACCGTGTGGTATACGGTCGGGTTTATCTGGATTAGTCCGGGCTTTTGATTTGTCCGCCTTTTTACCTGAGAACGCAAGGAAATACTTACCTGCTTATTCACTAAACGAATAACATGACTAGCCGAAATATGATTCCTCGCCTCAGGAAGCTCTTTATTCTGTTCAATTGAATCACCTCAGAGATTTATATCGACCATCAGACGCTCTTCATCATTGTTATTAAAGACTCCATCCAATGTCATACCTGAAGCATTGGTCAACTTTCTCACCACCGCTTTTTTGCATAAACACAATCTTCAAAGCATACAAGTGCACCAGATTGTCATGTATACCTGTCCCCTAGACAAGTGACTTAGCGTGATTAGTTACATCGCTCGTAAAGGGATTTAGAATATACAACCGTTCACATTATAACCATTTTTTAGGGCGGCTTTTGTTATTAATAGAAGAAAAAGCAAAACACTTTCCACCTGACTTTGGCACAAATAAACCCCAGAAAGATTGCTATTAATTAAGGAATGAAGAAGAAGAAGAAACAGCATCAGCTCACCTTGAAATAAGAGTGGACCCGGTACATCTGCCAGTCGTTCTTGACCGGGTGGAGCGTGATGGCAATGTCTTTACTCTGGTGTGTAGTTACTTCGCTTCGTGAAAGGATTTCGAAAATACAACTGCCATATTTGCCACTTCTGTAGGGAGGCTTTTGTTACATTCGAAAGAAGAAGAAAAAAAGCACCAGCTCACCTTGAAATAAGAGTGGACCCGGTACATCTGGCGGTGGTCCTTGACCGGGTGGAGCGTGATGGCCCGGTGCACCTCCCGCTTCTTGAGCCGGCCGGTGTATGCCGCAGAACCGCTGCTGTTGTGGTGCAGGATCATTTGCATCTGGAAAAGGGATAAGACATAAATAAAGGGTGGTTGATTATTGATAACGAGGAGATCTGCAGGAAAACCAAAGTGAACAATCGCTAAGCTCAAGTGGCAGTGGGTAGCCCAAGTAACATTTTACTCCATTTAAGAGTTCACATTTAGTTCCAATGTGTACTTAAAGCATTAGTACAGTTCACTCGTGATGTATAAGCTGTATTATTGCAATTAATTACACCTATACCTGTCTAAGGGACTTATAGGAGTGTAGACTAGTGTAGAGTTATACTTTTATACGATTGTTGGTGTTATAATACTCTAACAACTATCCTTTAGTCAGCCATCTGACTAAGAGCATTATAGGAGGGTAGAGATACGGCAACCGCTGTTTAACGGCCTACTTGTACGATGTTATAGAGCTAGCATTTTAATAGAACACACGTGGTCATTTATAAAGCCAAAGGCTGTTATGTTTACTTGTTTTAGACTGTTATACAGCTAGTAGCTGTAGTAGGACTTGTTTGTGATAATTAAAATAACCTTTTTTTACTATCTGTACAAAAGTGTTTCAATGGTTCGCATGTACACTGTAGGCTGTTAAAAGGACTATATGTGTTGTCCATTAACATCAATAGCAGTTTATTTGTCCACAAGTACTACTCTTATTTGCTTTAAGCTGAACACGAATGTGAATGTGATATTCTATTACACATTTCCCCAAGCCTGTTTTTAGTTGTTCATGGTGGTTCTGTACATGATGCAGAGGAAAATATTATGCCTGAACCTGAAATTTCCCTTCAAAATATACCAGATATCAGAGTGTGATGATTGCAGTTCTTGTGATAGTGAATACCATTTTGATTTGGACAATTATTTAACCTTTCGCAAAAAAAAATAAGAACATGGGCTATTGAAAATCGTATTCCTCATTCCGCTTTGAATAAATTGTCAAGCATAATAAACGAATTTAAACCGGGAACACTACTGTCTGATGCTTTAGGTATTCATACTTGACTATTAGTACCTGGGCTAGGCGATTTAACGGACATTAATAATTTTTATTGCGGATCTCTAAAATTTCAGTATTTGAAAGAATTAAAGATACACAATTGACCTGAACTAGGTACATCTTAAAGCTGTACATAAGTTCACATTAGAATAAATTTATAGACATTAGCGCTGTAGTGGTACAAATGTGGAACTTCATATAGATAACAGCATTCTAACAGAACACATGTGAACCTAATATACGCTCACCGCATTAAATTGGAGTTATAACAGTTCACATAGCCGTATTTCATTTCCACCATTTTGTTCTACATAACCTAAAATATTTACCAAATAAATCTCCAAAATTAATGCAGATTTATCACAAAATTCGCAGATAGAGCGATTGAGTTTTGGTTTCATGTTATAATTAATTACCGTAATATAATTATAATGCCAATCCAATATCAAAAACTGAAAATTGTAGATTTCCTCTCAGTCAGTTTTAAATATTTTAAAATGAATATCGCGTTTTTACAGAGGCGCGTAAATATTTTAGCTGTAAATATGTATACATTTCACGATAAAGTTGCATTCCCAATGGCATTAACATTATTAAGTATTTAAAACCCGTGTTATTATTTGCATAAATGATTATCCGCCCGAGTTGTTTCCCTCTTGGCACTCACGTACAAATACCAAACTAATATTAAAATGTGGAAATAATTTAAAACACACGTGAACTTTAGGTAGCATTGGAGTACTTTTGTCGGACTTTATAACTTTGAAAGCTGTGCATTTAGCCACTTGTTACTCTTTATTGTCCTCACGTACGTTGTATGGTTCACACTGCGTCCCATATAGTGCCGTAAGTCAGCCTTAAGTACGATGTTACTACTTAAACTGCTATTATAATGCTATTATACTGCTAATGTACAGCCATAGTGAACTTAAAGCTGTCTAATTTGTGCCCAAACTGGTTCTATAAAAGCATTATAGCAAGCTATACAGCTCGTATACAGCTGACATACACAGCTTGTGGAGTACATGTGAACGACTATTGAACTCTTAAATGGAGTAAAATGTTACTTGGGAGGGTACATAGTTCGTACCGTTGGGGTAGAAAAGTTCTCAATTGGCGACCACAGGCCGAAAGACATGGTGTGGGCAAGCCTCCCATTAGGTGAACTGATGGTCTAGAGAACGGGCATTATGGATATCCTTGGGGAGGCCTTTGTCCAGCTGTGGCAGTCTTTGGCTGAAACGAACGAACGAGCGAAAGAGTGTGTGGGCGTACAAGCACTAAAAATTAGGTCAATGTTACGCACTAAATAATAAAATTAAAAGAAATATTTCAAACACCAACATAATACTAACAACGCTTTTCAATAAGTCTGCATCAACTTGCAGCCATATCTATTTTCAATGTCGGCTCTTTGAACGTTTATTGATGTCAGGAGTTCAGCGCTAATCACGAGGGTAATAGAATTGCGAACCCCAATTAGCTTGATTGTCAAGATTCTTGGAACACGTAGTTGTTATTAATTAAGCTGCATGTCTTGATGGATAATCTTACTTTATTTTACTAAGTAGGTGTCTATGTACGAGTACCTAAATATAAGTATCGGTTTGCATAAAAAACTTAGCAACCTAACATAACATGAGATGTGATTGCAGTCAAATGCCTGCACATGAAAATAGAGACACAAGCACACAAATTCAGAGTCTAAATAAAAATAAATGCGACAATAGGAATATAAAAATAGTATTTAAATTTTTTAGCGTTAAGAATTTTATTGCATCTTAGGCAGTTACTTTTTTTCAAATAGTTTTTCTGATAAAATGCTACGAAAATAACATAATATGTACCTACCTAGTAGCCAGTGTTTTACTGGTATTCTGAACACCTGCACGTCAGAAAGTTAAAAATATTGAAAAATGTATGTTTTGTGTTTACCTATGTTTTTGTCGCTAACAGACCTTGCAAGTTAAATCATTTTTGGCAGATAAAAAACTATCAATAATACGTAATAAAGTGTATGAAACCAGATTTGCAATACTGTGGCTGAGAAGCTGTGACATTGTTTTGAATTATTGCTCGAATTAATTAGAGACCGTTATCAGAACGATAACACTGTGCTCTGTGCGGATTATTTATTAACATGCCGATAATGTAACCACGTAGGTAAGTACGAATGTGCGTGATTATTGTATTAAAAAGTCTCCAACCAAACATGTTTTTATTAAATTAAAATGTACGAGAAGTAAACATATTGAAATGCCATTCTTGACTTGTCAGTTGAAGTTCACTGTCGTGAGCAATCTCAATTAAAGATTCAAACTTGTAAATATTGTACAGTTGACAGCATATCAGATTTTTTATGCATAACAAAGCAGGTATTTGACCACAAGGTGTTAAGTAGGATGCAGTTTAGGATGGTACATACTTGCACTGTAGGTAAGTGCCCGGATTATAGTCTTCGGAAAAGACAGCAGCAGGCAGCGAATTCCAGTCCCTAGCTGTTCGCATTATAAAAGAGTAGGTAATCGAAACGCTTAGCGCGAGCTGGTGGAATATCGAAAATATAGGGACTACACAATGTTGTTTACTTGATGTATACCTACGATGAATATGTTTAGATTTATCACAGTCTGGTTTTAAAAAAAATTTGGTTTATTGAAATTCACACATTTGTTTCTGTTTTTTTTTTGTTATGTAGTACAGTCAGATTATTCCAGATTCAGATACAGTCAGTATTACTCTGCTATCTTTATAATATCCTATATTATTGGACATTACCTACCTCAATATAATTTAGAAAGGGCAGTTAATTAAACCTAAGTTTGAACTCTCTCAATATTAAGGTCAGTTAACTCATGATTCTAACTTTCAAGTGTCCTCTTGGTATTTAACCGTAATTTAGGTAATACAGGTTATACAGGCCAGCAGTGTAGATCAGGGTACAACAAATGCAAGTGTGCCCAAACCGGTCCTGGGTTAGATGACCTAGGCATCGTGAAAATCTAGAAAGTGGCACGCCCGCCTCCTTGAATACGCTTTCAAAGTTGCAAGTTTTCATTTTAGAGCTCCACACTAGGCCCATTAATCATGGCCGTAGGTAGACGCGAAGTTATGGATGTGCTGTGAAAATAATAATTTTCCGCTTACAAGTAACAAATAAACCTATTAATACACCTATAATATTTATAATTTATATCGTGGTTAATTGTAATTAGATGCAATTTATTTTATTTAATCAGTTATAATAACTAACCACAATTTGTATTAAATTCTAATTTTATAAATATGGTGGTCGCTTGGTCAACATAAAATGGGACCACCATGGTCACCATTGGGATTATACATAACCTGTAGATCTGATGGACAGATGCCTAGCAAAAGATATGAAAAGCTGCTTTTTATGCAGGTTTCTAAGGATCTTCTCGCTTAAAGCTTATTGTAAGTTGTGCAATACAAATAGTAGAGTTTTTTCTTTTACTGTATAGTTTTCCCCTAGGGGCATCCATTAATTACGTGAGATGATTTTAGTGATTCTGAACTTCCCCCTCCCTCAATATCACGTGAGATTGTTCAAAAGCGTTTTTTTTTCGTGTAAATCATTTTCTTCTTAATAATTATATTAGTCATGCTTTAACATACAAACATGTTTTGCTCAATTTAACCCGATATTCTCGTAACGTTAAACTGTTTCTTGCGGAAAAAATAAATTACGTTATATTCCAGGACTCCCCCTCTGACCCACGTAAGATTTGGTGAGAATCTTGACCCCCTAAAATGTCCCCAAGACAAATAGTAACTGTCTCCCGCAGCTTTGTTTGTATGCTTTGGGGCCGTCCATATATTACGTCATTCTAAATTAGGGGGGGGGGGGGGGTCTGCGGATGACGGTAAATGATAGATGGGGGGGGGGTGTTTTGAAATTGACGTCATTCTTATTTATTTATAGTTTATTGTTCACTTACAAAAAGATTATTTCTAAAAAGAAATTTCTTCCAGCACACCTAGTAAGTGAGACTGCAAATGTGAGAGGCGGCTAAGGCGCGTACAATACTAAAATAAAATAACTCATAATAAACATACATAATGCAACATAGATGTACACAAATACAGTAACACCCTATTTTTCTCAAATCTGCAATGTTTTAATTTTGTCAAACTGGTAATGACGTCAATTTTGGGAGTGGGGGGGGGGGTCATTAAGAAATGACGATAGGATGATTGTAGGGGGGGGGGGTCTAAAATCTGAAAAAATCGATGACGTAATTTATGGACGGCCCCTTTGGAGTCATTTTTACCTACATGTAGTAGTTTACCCCTCAACCATTTCCTTGTGTTACAAGCTGATACTTAGATGCCTACTTAACCCTTGTTTCAAAAATCTCCAAATTCCCAAAATCAAGTTTAATTTCTATCTTTTATTTTAGAGAAAGTGACATTTGATAGCGACCGAGTCATGGGAGCCGCCTCATTACAATACAATGAGATGCGCAAAAACGGCGGCGTCTGCGCTCGCGCATCCGCGGGCGTTGGAATGGTTTCACTCTTTGTTACTACATTTTATTATTCTGATATGCATCTTGATCTTATCCTATTACGGTTTGGTAGCTGTTTAATTATTTTCATTCTCTTAGAAACGTGTTAAAGCCAACTAGGTATTTTCAGTTGTGGAATGAAAATGAAAAGAATTTAGTTAACTTAAGGTATCTACAACGGTTGTTTTTTTTTTCACACATTTTCTTTTTCAGATAGAGTAAGAAGTTTCACAAGTTAAGCACCAGGAATCTCTTCTTGGATAAATAATGTTTCAGTGGAATTGGAACAGTAGCTGTCACGTAACAAAATATCCTATTTTTCAGTTCAAAATAGAGAGTCCTCCTGTATAACGGTTTGTCAGAACATGATAAAAACTCGCTTAAAGCCTATGCGCAGACCATAGATTTTTCGTCGGCCGATAGTTTAGTGGGGCAGTTGATGAGTATGAGCATGTATAGAAGTGCGCACATTACACCGATTTGATTTGACCGATTCTTCATACAAATTAAAATATAGGGCCCAACTATCGGCCCACTAAAAATCAATGGTCTGCGCCTAGGTACTCAAATACTTTTAGTGTATCTACACAAGATCCTCCCACGATCTGTTTGATTTACCTCCCAATACACTTTGCTAAAACAATATCTAGGCCAAGCTATCGACAGCTAGACATAGCCCAGACATCTGGATCAGTTTTCGGACTAGATTTATTTCTCGAGTGAATACATACAAACTCTTAGAAAACCTTCAGTTCAAACAAATAAGACTGAAATTCGCAGCTGCGTAGTTAAGTGTTTAACATTTCTCACTGAAAGAAGGAGTTAATATTCGTATAAAATATCATAAATCAGATTGTTATTAAAACATACTTTACTAGCTGCGCACGAAACATAATATGAGTGGAAAAATGGAAATTGTTTGCCAGTTAGCGTTCAGTCAAAGCAGAATTCTCACTATACGAAACTGCGGCCAGTGGAGAGCCTTTATATGTAACTAGCTTTCCGCCCGCGGCTTCGCCCGCGTGGAATTTTGTCTGTCACAGAAAAACTTTATCGCGCGCGTCCCTGTTTCAAAAACCGGGATAAAAACTATCCTATGTTCTTTCCCGGGACTCAAACTATCTCTATGCCAAATTTCATCAAAATCGGTTGCGAGGTTTAAGCGGGAAAGCGTAACAGACAGACAGACAGACAGACAGACAGACAGACAGACAGACAGACAGACAGAGTTACTTTCGCATTTATAATATTATATTATTATTATTATAATTATTATATTATTATTATATTATTATATTATTATATTATTATATTATTATATTATTATATTATTATTATTATATTATATTATATAATATAGTTGGGATAGGTAGGTTTTTTTTTTTTTATGTGATAGGAGGCAAACGAGCAGACGGATCACCTGATGGTAAGTGATTAGCGTCGCCCATAGACCATCGTCGCCATATTAAGGTAGGTAGACCTTATGGACCATACATTGAAGTAACCACTGAAATACATCGTCAGTGTAATATCCTTCTTCAATATTATTGCCACAAATATTGACACAATCTACAATGTCATAAGGACAATACTGGACAATACCTTGTTAAACAAACGACATCGTATCAAAATTGAATAATTTGTGGTCAACACATTTACAGCATTAAACCGCGCTGTAATTCATTTGATGGAAAGATACACCATCTAGCCAATTCGGCCAATAAAAACTAGTCAATACGGTTTCTTAACTAGGTAGTTTAGAGTAGTGATGCGAATAAAAAAATCAATAATATTTAGGAAAACTAGTTTTCGAAAGTTTATTTTTTCCCCTGAAAGAGGAAGAAGTCTATACAGGGTGGAAACGATAAGTGATCTCACGCATTGAATTTTCAAATAGATCTAGTTTATTATGTAACCTATTATTGGTACCACTTGAAAGAGCTCGTGAAGCACTTTCAGGATCAGTAACCAGTTTTTCGATATCTTGTATATTTTAAAAATAATCGGGTGAGATCACTTATCGTTTCCACCCTGTATACACATTCATTGATAGCTAATACTAATCAATATAAACGTGCATTATTGTTAACAAGTTTCATGACTTATTTTATTTCATAAAATTGGAACTATTTATAAATAATTGTAATAGGAAGCAATTTATTTTACTTAACATTTTACAATTTCAATATTTGATTTGGATTGCAATTTACTTGAGAATAATTTATCCAACTACTGACATGATTGAAAACATTATGATTTATATGAATCAGTTATGATAACGCATACTTTACATTTAATCGGGTATACAAAAACAATTCTAAAATTAATGAATTAATATTCGATGACAACGATCAAATAATATTATCATTTTTAGTGAAACAAATAATAGCCTAACCAATTTTTATTTTAGTCCCATCCTTAGACTTGAACTACCATATGTCTGGATTAATCCGGCCTAGATTTTGTGAAATGTTCGTTCACCCTAGATCATTGACATTATATCTAGGTCTTAGGTCAACTTAGAGACGCATCGTTCGATTCGATTCATTGACCATACTGATCATCCAAACTTTTGCTATAATTTTAATAGAACTGTTTGTACCAAGATTTTATAAGTCATAAAGTTTCAACTACGTAACTATAACTCACAATTTTTTTCTTAAATAAGTAGTCCTATTTAGTGGACATTGGCCTGCGGTTTCGGAACCAGCTGCTAAATTATGGAGTCAAACATTGTCTTGGCATGTCTTGTTTGTTTTCTTTTAATAGTTACTTAGTTTCGGCCGCATAAAGTACGAGTATGTAGCAGAACTAAGGTCATCGGTAAAGCCCGGTGAATGATGTTGATATAATGTAGCGCGAAGGATTAAATTGCCGCTCTGCGGCAGAAAGTTTTGAAGTTTCTAAAAATTTTTTTAGATGAAAAATGCGTCCAGGTCCACTTATGCCCGTTTTCACCATCAATCACTAATTTTTAAGTGACCCCTATGAACTAAAAGTTCCTGATAAGTGTTACCATAGGGATCACTTAAAAATTAGGGATTGATGGTGAAAACGGGCATTAGTCTCCTATTATTTTGAAAGGGGTCTCGAGCAGGGCATGCTCAAAACACTAATAAAAATGTTGTAAAAATATAGAAAAGCTCTTTAACTTTAACCAAAATAAATATTTAAACACTAGCAACTACTACGAATGCCGACACGGAAAACCCGCAAAAAATATTTCATTAATTAAGTATATCGGAAAGAAGAAGGAGCTAACCTACATAAATTATCAAAATTTAACTACTTCATTAGGTGTAAATAAATTTTAAAAATAGGTACATTTTTACAATGCAATGTCGTACAATATTTATCTGGCTGATTTCGGTGTATTCCTTATCTACTACATGTATGCCATATTTGATAATTCTTTGATATGCATGTAAGCAGGTGATAAAAATATTCAATAAATAATACTGAAATGTATTAAAATAATCAAAACAATAAAATCCTGCGAATCTTTTAATTCGGTAGGTACGTCAGAAGTTTATTTAAAATGATAAACCTGCGGAATTACATTCGGCATTTAGCTTCTGCTCGCAACTTCACATACGTGGATTTCGTTCAGACAGAAGTACACTAATTTAGATAGGTAGGTACTTTATAATTTCTATGACACGAACGAAGTTATTTCGCGTGTCTGGCCATTAAAAATAAATATTTAACTACGAGTAAATTATTCGGTTTCCGAAAGGACGTGAAATACCTATCTACTACAAAAAGCTTTTAAGCCATTCTAATCGTGGACCGACGACATTATAAAGGTAGCAGGAAGGCGCTGGACGCAGGCCGCTACCAACCGGGCAGCATGGAAAGCATTGGGGGAGGCCTATGTTCAGCAGTGGACGTCCAATGGCTGAGACGATGATGATGATGATGATGATGATGATGATGATGATGATGATGATGATGATGATGATGATGATGATGATGAACCCATTCTAATCGTATAAAAGTTTCAGCCCTGTATTACACATTACATAAAAAAAGTATATAAGTAGTATATCCGTTAAGCTAGCACCCATAACACAAGCATTAAGTTGCTTACTTTGGGGCTAGCTGGCGCTGTGTGAAATTGTCCAAAGATTTATTATTTATTTATTTATTATTATTTATTTATTATTCAAATCTTTTCATTAAAAACCTATTACAGTCGTGGATATCGAATGCTATTATCACGGTAATACTATCTATACAGTATTCCAACTCGGCCATATTTTTGAAATAAATGTCAACAGTCGCGCGGTACGTCACAGTATGACAACATGCGATAGGGCTGCCCACCTACAGTACCCAGTTTAATTACATCTGCCTACTTAGAATTTCTATATAGTTTTGTGATTGTATTTTTTTATTTAGTTAGACAAACAAAATACTTTGGGAATGGAATAGGCTAAAAATGTGTGTTGTTTTGTGATTAGTAGATTTAATTTAGTAAAAACTATTTAAATAATTTCGAAACTTTAATAATCATAATGATCTGTTACTTTAATTTCGGGCGGGCGAAGTCGTGGACAAAAGCTGGTTTGATACAATATAATTTTCATTTCAAATCAAACTGACTGAAAATGACAATTTGACTAGTTTTTGACCAATTTGACCGTAAATGACGGTCAGTCAAATTCAATCAGTTTTGTCATTTTTAACACTTGGCCACCGACGTCCATTCGGCATATTCGCGACACCCCCGACTTTTGCATACCGAACGCATACCGAGATTTGAATTTCGAAAGAAAGTTCTCGTTTCGTCAGTTTATATGAAGTTACAATACTGTATGATATTATTACCGTGCTATTATCGACGTTCTTTTGTCATAGATTTTTCTATTCTATGATATTTCTAGTTTAAAACAACCGAATTGAGAACCTCCTCTATTGGTTGAAGTCAGTTAACAAATTAAAAAAGCGCTTAATACGACATTAAATACGCACCTGACTGGTAAAGTCTAGTGATTTCAGTGCTGAAACTAATTGAAGGCTACCCCGATTCGGCATGCCATTTAACTATTCGCGATATTGGCCAGTTTATTTGATTAACGAGCTTAACAATTTGCGTGTCAGCCATCTCGGGACTCGGAGGAAGGGGCCACTTGCCCCCCCTCCCCCTCCCCCCAACCAAATGTACTGGGACACGCTAGGAAACGTCAATCTTGCGATTATTCTGTAGTACCTGCTAGTGATGGGGATTTAGATCTTAAGATTTGGGCAGTAAGATGTCTTGAGTATTGTTTTAAACTTTCATGGTCACTAACAGAATAATTTTGACGGGATTGCTACAATGTACCTTATACAGGGTGTTAGGTAAATGGGTATATGAGCCGTCACTAGCCCATGTTAACATGGTCATATAAATGGTATGGTGAAGTCAGAAATTTGATATCATCATTTTATTTTTTTTAATTTTCATACAAAATTAATTTTATAAAATCCGATTTGTATGAAAAATAAAATAATTAAAATGAAGATATCAATTTTCTGACTTCACCATACCATTTATATGACCATGTTAACATGGGCTAGTGTCGGCTCATATACCCATTTACCTAACACCCTGTATATTTCGAGTCTCAGATAATTAGGCACTATTGTAAACGCCATGATCAGTGATCAGATCAAGGAGTAACTGGGGAACTGGCTGGTGAGATGTTATGGGCAGACAAATCGGTCTACCCTCTTTCGCACCACTGTGCACTGATAATAAATAAGTACTCGTAAGTAGGTACCACAATCATTTTACTAAAGTATTAGTTCTTATAATATGGGGAGGAGAATTCTTACAACTGAATGCACCTGCACCCACAAGGTGGACCGACGACATCATAAAGCCAGCAGGAAAGCGCTGGACGCAGGCCGCTACCAACCGGGCAACATGGAAGGCATTGGGGGAGGCCTATGTTCAGCAGTGGACGTCCTATGGCTGAGATGATGATGATGATGATGAATGCACCTGCTGAAAATCAGTGTCAGGACGCGTGTCCCGATCTTACTAACCTGAACCGAAAAGTTTTTTTTATCCTATATCGCACAGCAACATCCCTTATAATTACTTGATTATAAACTGCGTGCTCGTGCCACAGATCCGAACGCGCACGCTAGGAAACGTCAATCTTGCGAACTTCGTAAGATTCTCTACAGTAGACGCTTCCCGTACGGATGTCCTTTATTGTTTTTGTAAGGTTCTGACAGACGCTTGATTGAGACAATTGCTGGTGAACTATTTGTGGCCGTCTATTTTCTACACGCACTTTGTATAGGTAGCATGTAAAAAATACCCATCAGTTCAGCAGAAAGGGGATGTCTATAGCATGAAAAGCTAACCGACTCTACTAATATAATATGTGACCTGAGCATTGCCATTGTTGAAGATTAATATTTTTCCCCAAGTTTTCCGATAGTTTCATAGTAATAACTAAATCATCGGTCCAGAAACGAATGTGAGATCATTAAAATCGGTCCCTCAATTTTACTAGTCCTATAGTATTTTGTATTTTAGGTACCTACTTGTTTAAAGATACTATGTGACATAGTTGTGGAATGCTATAAGTTTATTACAAGTTAGTTCTTATCACTCATCCCGAACGACAAGGTCGATTGGATGAGAGATAACAAAAGTTGCGACAACGTTATCTCGCAAAACTGTCACTGATCAAGCGATCGCAACTCGGCTAGATGAAAGATGATGTTTCACTTGAAACAAGCGGCCGTCAGGCTCTCATGACCATTGATAGTAAAAGCACAGATAACATAATACTAGGTAAAAGTTTGCATTTGTTCACATACTCCTTTGCGTGTATTTTAATCTTCTGCAGAAAAGCTCAAGCTCTGCGACTGGAAATTGCCGTTAGGTAAATAATTTTAGGTTCGTATATTGAAACGACACGCTTCGAACTCTAGATGAATTCTCTATTTGCCTTTGATTCATCTAATTTTAATATGTGGACTCATCAGAGGCCTGAAACTATTCTTGAATCCGAGCAAATTCGTACTTTTTTGTATTTTTATTATTATTCTTGCTAATCTAATATCGAATTCACTTAGATTTTCTGATATTCATATTTTTTTGCACCTCAATTTTAAATCTAGGGCCATTTTAGTAGTAAAATTTTGAAGTAATATACCTACCTCCCTAGTTCAAAAACCTGAGAATGAATAAATAACAGTATTACATGTTGTACAAAAAGCCCAATTTGATAATAATGGCGGCAGAATGTTAAACAATTTCCGTAATTGATTGCTGAAGCAGCAACAAAACCGCCGCGGGCGCAGCAGTAATAAGCACTATCGCATTAACGGAACAAAAACACAACAATGCAGTCGTTTTGGACATACTTACTTACATGTGGGAACGGTGAATTTTAAATTTGAATCAGTCAGAAGTAGGTATTTGGGAGCTAGGTCCCCTATGCGCTGGACTGACCAAGTGAAATCAGCAGTGGTAAGTGGGAACCAGACAGAGATGGCGGGAGATCGTTCAAAAAGCTGTATCCTCATCTACAACTGACGTAAACGCCTCAACGTGGCCACAACCTCTCTGGCAAGAACGAAATGAATAAGAAGAAAATTTAGTATTTTCAATTTGAGTGTTTATTAAAATAAATAAACATGGGGTTATCGTCGATTGTTTCTAAATTATTTTTTTCAGAGCTTTTAAAAAGCTTTTACACTTCTCATTTTTTCACATTTAAGCGCTCGTGTTTTAAGACTCATGGAACAAGTCCCAACATCATTACACATGAGATTGTCATCAGGGCAACCTATAAAAGGTTATAAGAGGAGTAAATGTTACGTGTAGGTGCTGCTATAGAACAAACCGCTCCAATTCACCATAGGACATTCTATTCTGGATAACAAAAATAATAATGGTGTTGATCATAACTTAAAAGGTTATCTACAAACAGAACAATATTAATAGGCACCCATTTAACAGTGGGCTTTTATTTAATGCCATTCATTATTTTAATTTTATGGCAGAGATTAATGCTACAAATCAGTCGTGCTCTAGTTTAGACACTATTAGATGATTGAGGTCAAAAATAAGCCCATTACATGGAGAAAAAACGCGCGTTCATTGAACACTAGGTACAGTCAGCATCATAATTAAATAACTGTAATCAAGTTTAATTCGCGCATTTCTTTTGTAATGTTTGCCAGTACATAAATTAAACATTATTTAACTTTGTAGACCTTCTAGAAGACCACCTCTAGATTGTCATTGTCGTAGAAACAAGAAACAAATATTTGGAAATAACAATTGTGCGATAATAATATTTTTTGCCGCTGACTGTACCCACTTTTTCAAGCATTCGAGATGCCGATCAATCATCGATCGATCAAATAAATCGGCTGACAGCTAACACTAGTCCAAACAAATGACATCGACTGCGCCAAAATATTAGGACTGTAATCCAGTGCAAATGTAGACATAAACCGGCACTCTTTGAGATGATAATTACTTATGTGTAGATGCCAATAAGGTTTTGTTTTAGAATAAAAGTTGCTTTATAATGAGTCAATACTATCATAATTCCTAACTAAATACGCTAATTTTATTGCCAAATAACATTGAAAGTACGTGCTATCTTTTTATTTTACATTTTATAGCCTTACCCAACTCCTTGACACCTAGATATCAAGCACAAAGATACAAATGATAACCGCGATAAAATCATGAAGTGCATCAATACCACGAAGAAAAGCGAGCAAAAAATGTACAGATATCAATTCAATTTTACGGTGTCTTGGTGCAAATGGGCGTATAATACAGTCATTATAACCGACGGAGCGCCGCGGAGTGGGAACCAGTCTATCACGCAATCGCACTTTCTGTTTCTGCCATAGCGAATTTTTTGAGGCAAAACGTCGCAGCCGCGTTGTCGCAGTGGAACGATGGGTCATTGATTGTTAATTTAACAACCGAAAAGAAAAATATTAAACAATGCTGATAAAAACTCTATAGCTTTTTATTGTGTCAACAAATTACAATAGTTAAATATTCTATTTTAACTAAAATGTAGCGCTATCTATCAGTAAAAGGTTTTCAACCTACTTACTTTAATTTAAATTCCAATTGGTGAGTGGCAGTTCAAATTTCATTATCACTTAGCACTTAACAGGTAACAACATGGTTCCGTTGGTATCACCGAGGTTCCTTTTAGTTACTTAGAAGATAAAATCACGGTTCAAGCCCAGTTACAAAGTTGAATCTGTACTTCTACGATCATTCCCACAGTCCCCTCACATCTCCCCGTAAAATTATAATTTAGGGTTTATAAAATACGCATTTTGCTAAACAAGATCTCATTTCGAAAACGTGTACTTAACAAGTGCAAAAATATCGTCAACAAGTAAAAACAAAAAACAAGCGACATTTCGGGGAACGTCTGCTACCGGAGTTAGCTCCGAAAGGCTTTTTTTCTGCGTCTGGCACTGGTGTTCATGCCTAATTAACGGTCATTGCAGAGGCCGAGGACTTGCGATTGTACGGCGCGGGCGCAGGGTCAACGACCTACAAATTCGGCAACTCAACTTAGTACAGTCGGCAGTAAAAACGAAAGTGTATTACGGATCATTTGTAATCAATTGTATTATACATATACATTAAGTGAGTATTTTTTTTGCTAATGAAATTCCATTTCAGCAGTCACATTCTTCAATTTTCATTCGACCAACGTGTAAATTCAGTAATTTCGCCGTTTGGATCAAATTAATTAACTCTACTTCTTTATTTTATTAAATATAACTTGCCGACCGAAAATGCAAAAAAGGACCAAAAAAGGATTTCGATTTAGTTATCAAACAGAAGCGAACAAGTTTTTGTTAATAAACGAAAAATCTTCTCGGCCGTTTCAAAACATTTAATTAACAAGTCCATTACCAAAGCATTAAAAGCTTTTAAGTTTGAAATTAAATATCCGCAGAATAATCTGTCTGACAAAGAAGTGGTTGTCCGCCTGTACGAGGGCAAGCTCCTAAACTACCACTAAATTGATAAAAAAAACATGAGAGGTGCCTCGTCCCAAACTCCCGACCAATCGTGAAGGGCCGGAAAAAAACAAAATTGAAAATTGGTGATTCTGGGTTTTTTGACTTGCCGTTTCTGGTGTGTAAGGATAATAATAAAAGTAAGTAGACCGTCAAAACAAGTAATCATCGGTTTGCTTCCAGGAATTTTATAGAGTGCATTGATCGGCACTCGGCAGCTACATTCCAGCTCGGTCATTTTGCGGTAATTGATTGGTTTTTCCCTTGTTAATATGACAGCTTGTACACCTGAATATTTTACTTTTGGAGTTAGTAAACTTTTGCTTGGTTGTTTACATCCATAAGGTGCAAAGGATACGTGTAAGTAGGTGAAAATGTATAAATAAAAGAGCCAAAATAATTAGAGATGAAACGGATAGTTGTTTGGCCGGATACCGGATACCGGATATCCGGCCAGCTGCTAGGCCGGATAGCCGGATATCCGGCGGCCGGATAGTTGGCCCATTATCTCGTTGCATGTCGCGACAAGTTTAGCGCCGCACAGGTGCTTCGAACGCGATCAGTGGGTCTATTAGTAGACTAGACTAGTCACACTTTTCGAAAATCGAATCAGTCCGAAAAGAATGTCAGATTTTGCCACTAGTCAGATAAGGGGCAGATCAATTCGGGTGATTTCGGTTGCTATAGCGAGTGTGTGATTGAATAGCGAAAATTAAATTAGTTTACTTGCTGCGTAATCTGACTGAACTGCATGCATCATGTCACCAGACCATCAGTGAAAAAAAGATAGCCTTTTTTTATTTGGCAATATTTCGACATTAACAGATGTTTACTATTTATGTAGTCGTCATTAGAGTGGTTTGCCCAGAAAAAGAAATTAGTTTTTTGAAAGGCTTTTTTGTAACTTTTTGGACCTTAAATAAAAGCCGCCATTATTATAAGCCATTTCATTGATATTTGCCTCAAAGATTAATGTATTTCATTTTATTAATAGGAAAATATCAAAGTTTTTTAATATCCGGTATCCGGCCGGATAGTGAGTTACTATCCGGTATCCGGCCAGATAGTAAATTTAGGCCGGATATCCGGCCTACCGGATAGTTACCGGATATCCGTTTCATCTCTAAAAATAATTTCCAGGTGCTGACGATTCCGGGTTAAGCTCGAATCGCTTCCACCTTCAGCCTGATCAACACTTTCCATCAGGTGAGATGCAGGCCAAGAGCTTCCTCGTTGTGGATAAAAAAGGGTAAATGATTATGGTAAACATAATACACTATGTCTTCCATAAATCAAAATAATAACAATTTATATTATAGTAAAAGTTTAAATTCCTTTCAATAACTGCAAGAGCGACCTTTGCAATTTGCAAGAGTTTTTGGCGCAGTCAGATTGAGCTAAGTGTTACTTACATCATCTGGCTCGTCCTGACATTTACGGCCTATTGTTCTCGAGTTAAGACACGTCGGCTATAACTCCTAGTTCGAACGTCAGAGAGGATCTACGGCAAATAAATAAGGGCAGAAATGCGAAATGCTCCGGAGGTATAATGTCAGAGATGAAGGAGTTATAAATTCGGGAAGTTATGCATTAACTCCCATTTTACTACTTTCCCAACATTCGTCTTAATATTTAATTTGACATAGAACATTGCGTAGAACCTTTCGCTGACCAAGTTCTCAAGCATAAACAACTTCTTCCATTCTTATTTTTACTTCAGTTAAGTCGTTTAGAATTTTCTCCCACATTCACTTCTCAATAAAACATTTGAATGGATTCTCGTAGGATGTTGTAATTTAATTGTTAGAATTTACAAGTCCTTCTACGGCATGACTATTGTCGTTATTTTTTAGACCCTGTTCAAAAATGGTGTTAGTTCCCGCATCTAGTTTTTGTAAACCAATACCATATGCAGGATCTTTCACAAGCTTTGGTAGAGTTCTTGTGATGTAATTTGATAAATACGGCGAAAAGTAAGACCCGCATTGATTGTTTAATAGGGTGCTTCATTGTGTCGAAGATTGGCCAATCTGCATTGATGATTTCAGAAGGTCGACTGCACTTGGACGCTTATTACGTTTATTAAGGTGACGAAGCCTTTCCGTGCATTAAAGAGCTGTCAATTGTGGCATAATCATTATCACTGTTGGGTTGGGTAATTAACGCAATAATTAGTCTATTGGGATTATTGGGAATATGATAAATAGGTACTGTATGTTGTATTTTATTTTTTACGAAAAATCCTGTTCTTTCAACATTACAGTATATTCTAGAATCCAGTAAATTCAATGCTCTATGTTTTTAGAAATTATGTTATTCGCAATGAAGAGCAGTCACCCGCAAGCGAAAGGTCGTGGGTTCGATTCCCGCCTTAGGCAGTTCGATTTTTCCAAGTTATTTATAATGATATTCGCGTCATTTAAGCACATATTTCAAAATTTCAAGGTGCTATGGATATTCATTGTTTTCGAAGCAGTGTTACCTATTTAGTACAATTGGAACTAGGCCAAAATCGAATGCAGTCCACTATTTAATTCATTCTCGACGTGAAGTGAGATTTACGAGAAGCAAATAAGATGCAAATTGCCCATGCTATTGCATTGCACACCAATTTAGACCATTCTGTTTTATTTACGGTTAAAATTTTGTAGATATTCAATTGTTTTATTTATGAAAGAAAATGAATGTCTTGAAATTAAGCAATTCAAAAATATTTATAGAAAATGATAATCGTGAATTACAGTAAGTATTGATAATGTAGTTTTATGGAAATATTAAAATTTTAATTAATTTACGCAAACTATTATACCTACCTACTCTGGAAATGTTGCAACTAGGAACTCTTAGATGAAAACCAGAAATGAGAAATGCGTAATCAGTCGCAACTCGCAATTTCATACAAATCAAGACAGAACTGTGTTTTATTTGATTACTAAACTTAGAGATACTGAATCAAAACAACTGATGATAGAAAGAAAATGAACACGCAAAGACTTCTTTGTATCCTAGACTAGTGCTCGATTATACAGAGCTCTCTTCTTCAAATCGCCTTTTGATTGTAACAAAAATTACCGCGATCAAATCCCCGTATTGGCCAACGACAAATGTCCAACATTAGCTGAAGCTTTCGTCACTCGCAAGACCAATGTTCGAAAAATTGCACCAACGAATATTGGCCAACAAGCCAATGATGGCCAGACAAATGGGTCAACGGTCGCATCGGCAATTGGGCGCCTGGACAAGACGAGATCAATCATTGTTGACACAAAACAAACGGTTAGAGGTCACCCATGAATGAGTTTGTAATGAGGTTACTATGTAATTTTATTAATAGAGTTACGAGTGGACACCTAACTGATATTGCACTAAAAGAAGCATCTACAAATGTAGGAAATTGTTCTTGAAAAAATTTGCATTCAGTTTAGTGTTATTTGTAAATAAGTTATTTTGAGCGAAGAGTAGGACTGACGCCCACTCTTCTACAATTAGATATTCAGAATATGACAGCATCAGACAATACTCATATTATTTATCATATTAATAGTCATTCAAATCAAAGAAAGTCACACCCTTTACCCTTTGTAAACGTAGATTCAAAGAATTTGTTACATGGGTAGAAAAGTAGAGACACAGAAAGTTACAATGTAGGTTGTTGCGTTGATTAGCTAACATTAGCATCAGTTAAAGCGGCGGAGAATCTTAAATGTGCCGGAATAAACACAGGTAGGTAACGCAGCTTGACGTAAGCCAACAATTGCCACGCCTCCTCCGAATTCCGAATATACCCATTACCTCCGAGTGAGTGCCCAAAATACCCAAATAAATGACGTTAACGGATATTTGGGTTACGGAGGTGAGTGCTGCACGTGTTGATAGTTTGTGGTTTCCACTCTATGAATTTTTCTTTACCTTGTATTATTTTGTGTCGTTACTTGTCGTACATACATTGATGTCGCTTCTTTTTCTTCTATCGTTTTTTACAGGTGTAACTATAACTTGTTGCAGATCATAATCTTCTTCAAATCGGAGTCTACCCTTTTCTTAACATTGGCCTAACTCTGGTGTCAGAGCTAAAGAGTCTGATATGAATTAATGAGACCGATGGTTTTACATGCCGTATGAAGCATGGACCCATAATTTTTCAGACATTCAGGTTGCTTCAAACAGTCTGTGTTCTTCTAACTAACCAATTTGTAAATAAACGCATGATTTTACACAGTACCACTGAATCATGCAGGTGTTACATCATCAATATGCATTCAAGACACACTTTTAATATTGTTGATTGGTATGTAGGACTTCTTTTTATGTACTTATGTTTGATGACAGAGAGTCATCACTCTATCCACTTGAAGACGTCGAATATCATAAAATTGATTTTCAAGTTTGATTTTTATAATGCCTCAATGGAATTTTACAGAAAAGCCTTATTAACAATTATAATCACAAAAGTCATCTACGTAGATTTCAGGATAATACCCATACGTAGACGTATTACGCATGTTTACTCAAATTATAGCTTCTGTAAAAGATTATGATTTGTAAGGTTGATATTGGCAATTAAATAAGCCTTATCAAATCAAATTACAATAAGCGGCATGACGACCATGCATTTAACAAAGAACTAAATCGATATCAATTTAGTTTTAAACAATGTCAATGACACCGTTTTTGCTTGACTAAATTGGGCTAAAAAACTGCAATCCGACGAATCTGCAGCTTGAAAAACAAGAATGACTCGTGTTGGTAAGACTACACCGAAATCACGCCATACTATCCACAAATACGAATTTCTAAGCCTAGACAACACTCTTATGATGATGCAGTAAGGCCCAAAATACTCATACACTTAGTTGTGGTTTTTCCATAATGTTGAAATGACCGCGAGAATTTCGTGATTGTACAATTTTACATTAGACATATACTTTGGTGCGTGCAGTGGCATTTACGGAAACGTAATTTTATCTTGCGCTAGATTCTTCGAGAAATATTTCTAAACGATTAACTGTAAACTTTAACAATTCAGAAAATTACATAGGTACCTAGTGAAACAATAAATAAATGACTCGTAATTGTGTAGCTAAACTACGTTTAAATATACTAACCAAACATAATATTGTTGTGTGAGGCCATATTAAATGCTATTAACAAGAAACTTAACCTTGGAAGTATGACTTCATATTTTCAGTAGATGTGTCTAAAATATCTTAATTTACCTACCTATCTAACACAAACTAAAAACATAGAGCTAAGAACTACTTAAAATCCTTAAATTTGAATAGAGATATACCTACTTGGTAATTGCTTGCAAAAGTTTTTTGTGCTCTTGCGTAGGCGTAAGGATTTACTAGTCATATTTTTCTTATGTTACTTTCATCCTAATTATTTTTCTGCCTACTTTAGATAAATCTTCCATGACATACAAAAAGTTGTAACTCTCAATTTTTCTTCTGAATTTTAAAAACATAACTTAATTAGCGTCCAAATCACACCGTCCAGTCCAAATGAATGCGCGATTGTTGCCGTTCTAGACCGAATTGTGTTTCCTGTCCCTTTATAAGCTGTGGCCTTGCAGCCTGTCAGGCACATCCTACGTCTACTAGATCTACACGTATTATCACTGTAATTTTATCTTATTTTAATTAAGTTTCTCTTTATTCATTTTAGCTTGAATCCAAAGCTTGTGGCGTCTGTTGTCTCTACAACTGACAAGATGAAAGACGAATATCCCTCAATGTTCTCTAAGGAATTTAGGAAATAAACCATTTCTTTTGCATCCAAAATACAGAATTCAAGACTCTCCCAATCTCGATATTTCTCTAGTCTGAAGTATAGCGACTCGCATAGTTGGTTGAAATGGGAGAAACCATGCTACTTTTGCATCACCACAAGGTTAATTAGTATTTTTATCCCTTTGTGCCAAAATTTTCACATGAATACTGTTGATTTCTGAAAATATGACCCCCAAAACCAAAATCTACTTAGATTTACAATGATGCATAGAGCAACATTATGGGTAGAGTTTCAATATTCATACTAATTAACATGCTGCGTCTTATTTTGAGATATAATAATAATAATAAATACACTTTATTGCACACCAAAGAACAGAAAAGAAAGAAAAGGAACACATATTATCTGTGGTACAACTAGGCGGTCTTATCGCTATGAAGCGATATGATGTAGCAACATTAACATTTAAGAGTCTTTTCAGAATACGGGACTTAAACCGATATATTAAGATCATCGCCGAAGTTGGAAATGGCGCTTGGCGCCATATAAGATTATGATAAAACTGAGCACGAGCAACTCCTGCAAAAGGGCAGCCATAAATACCAAGTAATTCTATGACTACAGGCGATAGCAACTAGTTGTGATACATTGTATGTAACGGTCTACATTGTGTGACTTCATTTCACACGTTTATAGATCTCTAGATCGCGTGTATGAAGGGCGTAAAATATTCATTAAACCTGTTGCCATGTCACTGTTACTGACCTGGTTTAATGACAAAGGCAGCCGGTAAAACGAGGGTTTCGTATATAGTTGATGGTCGATTCAACATGAATGGTCAATTTCAATGCCCACTGCTGATAAAGGTTGACCCAAACTTTTTTCTCAAATACTTTTGGATTTGATTAAAAATGTTAATACGTATTGCTATCTATTCAAGTATTCCGATAAATAATATCATGCATAATATACCGATAACTAATACTGAAATTGGTGTGTTTTTTTAGTGATAACTGTGTTACTTGTACTGCAACCGGAGTAGTATTGCTGTGTTATAGCAGTGCCTCTTGCCCTCCGAGTATCCACGGAAGACCAGCGTCGTGGTGTCCCTTACGACACCTCGACATGATGCTGAGTGGATACCGTTTCGGTGACACGCACATTACCTACTCTCTTTACTTTTGTTAAATATTTTTGATTTGTGTCGCTGAATAAAATATTTCATTTTCATTTTCATTTTTTCATTTTCAACCGAGGGTTTAAATAAAGTCAGAGCTTTGCTAGAAAAACCAGAAAAAATAACTAGGTACTTTATTTAGACTTATAAAGTAATCCCATCCGGTTGGATAAAATAGTATCTAGTACTCGTATTAAGTAAGTCTGAGTTTTATCGAGATTACTTGAGTCATTATAGACACCCTGTTTATATATCAGGCAGCAAAGGAAATTACGTCCAATTTGCAGGACTGCACGTGTCGCGTTATGGCATGTTAAAAGCTCTTGTCCATCCTGGATTCCAGGGTAATCAGCCACTATACATATTTAATAATTGGTGATCTTGTCACTAGCAGCCGTTAATGTATTGCCGTCATTAGCATTGTGAAGAAAAAATATCTAAATGCGGATTTTCAAGTACCTAATCATAGTGTTTATGAAAATTTTACTCATAAAAAATACTCGTATTTTCATGTTAAATGTTAACACGAGTTCATATGTTTCGCACCTTGAAAAAGCTGTCAGATCTTGCGTAGAGCCAAGCTTGTAACTCTACTCGCCCTAACTTCACACTCTGACAATTTAAATACATACTAAATGAATTTCTTCTGCATCTATAGGCATGAAAATAAGTAATCACAATGATTATTACAATCATTAAAGGTAATGATGCGTAACTTATACTCACACGGTCCACTGCTCTCATTGGGACCCCGCCCGGCATTCAATATCAATTTTGACAAGCCTAGTTAGTTCAAAAAGGATTTTAAATGCTAGTTAACAGCAATTAGTAAATGATGGAAGATTCTAGGCAAAGTTATTGGGAGCAGTTCCTCATTTTCCTTTACAGAAAATCCTGAACCTTTTTTCAGCAAAGGCTAAGACAATCATGCTCATATTTTGCTCCCATAAACTGCTGAAAATACTTTTTTGTGTCTCAATTACATGTTTCCTTTATATGCTAAGACTATTATAAGATTGAGAGCAGAAAACCTGTCTGTCATCACTGTCTGCTGCACAAAGGTTTTTTGTTAAATTCTCACGAACAATTACTTTGAGAGTAATAAGTTAGAGCCACAATCAACGCGTTTAAAAACTGGACGCAGGCAGAATACTGCTATAAACCACAAACCCCTTACAAGGACATGCAAGGTATAAATACTTAATAATAGGTACTACGTACTACCTAGAATTACCCACAAAAATGAAACAAACAAATTATAGTTAAACGCTTAAGTTTTCACGTCATAAGGGACGTCCACCCACAAGGTGGACCGACGACATCATAAAGGTAGCAGGAAAGCGCTGGACGCAAGCCGCTACCAACCGGGTAACATGGAAAGCATTGGGGGAGGCCTATGTTCAGCAGTGGACGTTCTATGGCTGAGATGATGAATGATGATAATGATGATGGCTTAAGTTTTCCAAAAAAATGCAACTTCGAAAGAAAATAAGGAAACTGAAATATTGAAGGAAAAAATTACCGGTTTTGTTTCCATTATCATTTATCGTTACTTTAACATGAATGAACTACCTAATTGCAGTAAGATATAAATCTTGAAAGGTATTTATACAAATAGCTCCACGTGTTGCCACAATTTGCAATTCATTAACCGATGTAGATCATAAATGCATAATATCATATGTAATATGATAATTATATCATACTTTCAGGCAGTTGCAGTCATGATTTTACTTTTTCAGCAGGCGTTTTATATTAATTCATACTGAAAACTTGCGGGACCCTCCGCCTCCAAGATTGTTTCTCCAAGATTGAGCAATAAACAAACTTACAATGTGTACTTAATGCCTGTGTAGATAACATTATTGATTCTGCTGATAGTTATTTTTACTTGAAATTCACCTGTGAAACTACAAACACAGTGACCCAACTGACCGCACCGGATATCGAACGTATTTATGTAGGTAAGTGCAAGTTATTTTATCAAGATAGCGATTTGAATGAAGTTATTGACTTCAGTTATCTTGAAAGCAAATAGAAACAATAATTGTTACAAATTCACTGAAGGAACAACCAGCAAATAGAGTCAAGTTCAAAGTCTGTGGGAGCATTACTGAAGTACATACTGAAAAAAATTTTCAGCTAAGTTTATACTCACTATGAGCTAAGCTAAACTAACTTATCTGCTTACCTCTGGGTCTGTAACTGACCTAAGACCAATCATAAAATGTATTGTTCTGTATGTATTTCATTATCAAAATAAATGGGCCTTAGATTCTTTATGGCTTATTTATAACTCGCAATTAAATGCAGAACGGCATCAAGTTATCATAACTAGTCTAGATTCCATAAATTAATGATTTAATCCAACTACCTATTTAATACTTTGCTATAACACGTGTTGTATTGTGCAACTCATTGAAATGTGATCTTGCGTAATCGAACGATACGTTATGGCGCTATGATTAATGCTTATGATAATCTGATTTTCAGTTTAACCAATAACACCAATAATGACTTACGATATGAATGTAACTCACTCTATAACTCGCGCTAACAACCTTATATACTAATATTATAAAGAGGAAAGATTTGTACCTATTTTTGTATGTTTGTAATGAATAGGCTCAAAAACCACTGAACGGATTTTGATGAAACTTTACAGTATTATTGTTCATAATCCAGAATAACATATAGGCTATAATTTATGACGATCTGTGACAAACGAAATTTCACGCGTGCGAAGCCGCGGGCGGAAAGCTAGTCTCTTAAAAACTGAAAAAAAGACGAGAAGTCATCTTTCAGATTAAGGAAAGTCTAACATGGAGTCGTCACAGCGATGTTCACTATTTAAAACGATCCTAACTCTCACTCTAAACTAAAGTTACAATTCACGTTTCTTAGTTAAACGGTGTGGGTTATATGCGGTAATCTATCAAGATTCAGCCTTACTTATAAAAATCAACTAATCAACGTCTAAGCAACTAATTAACTAATGACTCGTTAACTTCTTAATCAGTAATTAAATATTTCTCACTTAAAAACACTGCTTAAGCGTCACTTAACTAATCAACTGTTAATTAGAGTTTTTCTTTTTTAAATCCACCTGAACCGAACTTCAGACCAGTTCTAATGCCAAAATGCCGAAAGCCAATGCTAAAATTAAGAATAATAAACGTCAAAGTTATGTCAAATGAAACGCTGTCTGTCAGTCAACTGTCAAGTCTACAACAACAAACAAAAGTACTGTAGCGACTATGTCCCACATACGCCATATTAAAATTATGTACCAATTATAATAATATACACAGTGTAAATGCTTTGTTAGTTTTTAGCGCAATTTTAAGGCATGGTAATTTTAGTTTCTCACGCACATGCACCCTTAGGAAGCCTTTAGGATTTTATTGTCGGAATGTTTAACTCAAGTCTTTTTAGTGTTTCGGGTTTCGCCGACGTAACATGTGGTGTATTATTAGTCCATTGAATTATTTTAACTGTGTAGGTATTAAGAAACACCAACCGTTGTAATGTCTATCTATTGTTATACTTTCACTTTGTATTATGTTTGCGCCAACCTTTGCCATGTGTTTCATGCTATTTTTTGTGTGTATCTTCGCGCAGCGCAGCAACACA
Source organism: Ostrinia nubilalis (assembly GCF_963855985.1). NCBI lineage: Eukaryota > Metazoa > Arthropoda > Insecta > Lepidoptera > Crambidae > Ostrinia > Ostrinia nubilalis. The sequence goes on from NC_087103.1 coordinate 14,481,401, forward strand.
GCGCGTTGCATGGCACGTCACGCATCAGCTGTTAACTTTTTGATCCGCCATTTTGGTAATTAGGGCTTTAAACAAGGGTCCGACGCTGTTTAACTTGACAGTTATTTAAGCAGTCACTAAGACGTTGGTTAACACTAATTATCGTTTTTAAGTTAAGATATTATTTAATAGACCGTTAAACTGTGTCTTAATTTTAATAAACGTTTATAAGTAAGGCTGATTAACTCTACGATCGCTGGTTAATATTTAAACCAATGTTTGAACCCAATAAAGGTGGAACCAATTTATGTAAGGTAGTTTTATAAATACAGATTGCATTGTTTTATAAATAGAGTTGCATTATTCAGCTTAATATTATTCTCCTACAGGATAATAACAAAAACAATAATTAAGAATCAAGTTCAGTAGGCATTGGGGAAAACCTGTCAGGTACCCTGAACTTGTTTACCCTATATTTCGAAATAACAGTACTGTCAGCTGTTTTAAATTCTAGTTAAAGTGCTTTATTGTTTTCTAACTGTACAGTTAGTGCGCGGTTCAGTGGCGATCGTAATTGCTTTCGGTTCACGATCAAATGGGTCTGCTTCTGGGGACTGGGAACAATTATATTTAATGATGTTTGTATTAACATACGAGCACCATGAGTTTTCATATTATTTTAAAGCTATTACTTACCCTCCTTCTGGCGCAGTCGGGTAAAAATCTCGCCCGCTCGCGGTGATTTATCCAAGATAGTGGAGTATTGCAGCAAACAGGCCAGCAATAATGAGCAACTGTATAATTCTGTTTCAGCATCGGTCTTCTCTTGCGAGTTAAAAGGTTTTCAGTACAATTAATAATTGCATGACTGCAGACTGTAGTCAACATTAGCCTCTAAGGCATTGGTTCCCAAAGTGGAGGCCCAGACCTTTAAAGGGGGGTGCGGGCCACCATTGTACTTAAGTATAAAAAACCTTCGACCGCTGAGAGAATGCGTACCAGACTGCTCGATACGACCAATAAATAATATTGACTGGAGGACGGGGGGCCCGGAATTTTTTTGTATGGTCGAAAGGGGGCGCGTCTCAAATAAGTTTGGGAACCAATGCTCTAAGGGCTGCGACTGAGAGTATGTGGAGAGAAACTTTGGAGCTCACGTAGAACAAAACACCATGGTCATAAAGGGCGCATAGTTTACCCATTGACACGAAAGAACGGTTATGGAAGTCCTTCGGAGAGGCCTTTGTCCAGCAGAAACTGAAACGAATCAGTCTTTTGTCGTTCGTTTCAGCCAAATGACGTCCACTGTTGGACAAAGGCCTCCCCCAAGGATTTCCATAACGACCGGTCCGGCGCCGCCCGCATCCAGGCACCTCCCGCGACCTTCACCAGATCGTCGGTCCACTTAGTGGAGGGCTTGCCCAGGCTGATTGCCAGTGAATCGTTTCACACGACCATCACCCACACTAATGTAAATATGAATACCTATTCCTAAATGATTTGGTATTGAAATAAGCTTTTAATCTTGCCGTTCAACATCTACAGTATCAAGAAGCACCCACACCTCTATTTGTTGAGCTAAAAATATACATCCCATCAAAAACAATACTTGTCAAAAAAACCAAACAAAAACAAAAAAAAAACCTCGCATGAAAACACGTGTAAATTAAATTATTTAGTGCGATGGCCAAGTCAATATATTTATGTAAAACGTTAAAGATTTCCTGGCCTGGACTTGGTATTACATGGATCTCACAACTTTTTACCGTAGAACAACTGAGTTGCGAGACTTGGTTTTTTTGACAAGTATTGTTTTTGATGGGATCTCATTTCTTTTTGTATTTTGTAGACAGCAGTTATGTATCTAGAAAACTGGACCGAAATTGAAAAATTTTACTCGACTTGGCGGTTGCACTACCGTGCCCCCAAATCTCATTTCTTTTTGTATTTTGTAGACAGCAGTTATGTATCTAGAAAACTGGACCGAAATTGAAAAATTTTACTCGACTTGGCGGTTGCACTACCGTGCCCCCAAATCTCATTTCTTTTTGTATTTTGTAGACAGCAGTTATGTATCTAGAAAACTGGACCGAAATTGAAAAATTTTACTCGACTTGGCGGTTGCACTACCGTGCCCCCAAATATTTTAGTTTTTCCTTGATTCATACACCAAACACTACTTATATTCCAAATTTGAAGCTTCTAGGTCTGCTAGAAGTGCCTTAGAATTTTGATGATCGGTGAGTCAGTGAGTCAGTGAGTCAGTCAGTGAGTGACAAAATTAAGTAACTTTGACCCGTTATAATTCTTAAACTACTGGTTCAAATTGAATGAAATTTTAAATATACCGTGTCTTTACAATGCCTGCATAGCTAATGAAAATTCAGCCTTCTAGTTTTATCCACAACGAAGTTACAGGCGGTCGAAAATGGCCTGAATTGCTTCGAGAAAAGGATGGTACGGCCGTGCCGCTTTTTTGCTCGACTTGGTGGGGGCACTGCCGTGCCCCCAGATTCTCGGTGCATGTTCCTCTTTTACGTAATTTATCAAAAACAGACGCAAAGTTATGCGGATGCAAGTTGATTTATTAAAACTAAAATAGTTGTAACTTTTCCTGGGTTTTACCTACAAGGTGCACATTTAAAATAATTAATGTCAACAACTGTTTTCCTTTTACAATGTAGGAGTTTATGGCTATTGGTAGGTATATTAAGTCGCATCTGCACTCATCAAGTCAGATAGTAATCATAGCATTAAAGAATAAGTTTATTTAATACTAGCTTTTGCCCGCCGCTTCACCCGCGTGAAATTTAGTTTGTCACATATTATCGTCATAATTTATAGCCTATATGTTATTTTGGGTTATAAAAAATAATACTGTAAAGTTTCATTAAAATCCGTTAAGTGGTTTTTGCGTGAAAGAGTAACAAACATCCAGACATCCAAACTTTCGCCTTTTATTAATATAGTAGGAAAAGTAGGAAATATTAGTAGGATATAATATTAGTAGGAAGTAGGATTAGCATAAAAAGTTCTAAATCTTTTATTATGATATTAACGCAAATCTTTTTATTGTTAAAAGATAACGAGGCACATGTCTTCAATGCGGTACCATCATCACAATAATATCGAAATGTCTTTTACGATTTCTATGAGTAATATCTCGCACATAAGTTCACTTGTTTCCTCACGATACGGTGTTATCTATCATTATATTCCTAACTAGCTTTCCGCCCGCGGCTTCGCCCGCGTGGAATTTTGTCTGTCACAGAAAAACAATATCGCGCGCGTATTTGCTCACCGTTTAGACCTACCCTGGACTACGACAAACATTTTAAAACCAAAATCAGCTCAAACGGCCCAGCCGTTCTCGAGTTCTAATCAGACTAACGAACATCAATTCATTTTTATTTATATAGAAGATTTACAAGTACACTACGATAGCTAATCAATGTTTACGTTCCATTGGTCATTTCTGCATATTTCCAAACCATGGGGTCATAATGTCGAGCCAAAAATATATCATATTATCGCAGACTTCTACTTCAGTATTCTACGCCTACAACTTACTAGACACGCATTTTGTAGTATAGGTGGCTCAGAGTATTGGTATTAAAGGATTATACAGGGTGTCCCAGAATAGGTGAATCAAACTGCTAGGAAAGGTAGCTCTACTAATGTACTATCCCTAAAAAATATGATAAAAAATAAAGCGCACAAGGACACACAAAAAATTTTTTTTTTTTTTGATAAAGTGAAAATAAATCAGCTTTGCCTAAGTACCTATCTGGCAAGAATTACTGCGTTTGAAGTTTATTTGTACTCTTTTTTTACTAATATTAATTGTACATGATCGCTTCGTTTATCTGTAAACAAACTTTTGAAAATGATGACTAGATTTCGAGTTTAGAGATCACTTTGTTTAAAAAAAAATGTGAACTCAAATTTTTTTTTCATATTTTTAGGGATATTATACATTAGTCGAGCTACCTCTCCTAACAGTTTGATTCACCCATTCTGGGACACCCTGTATGTACTACTATCTGTAAAATAATATAATAAAATAAATCAATAACTACAAAAATGTCGTTATCGCTGGTAAAGCCAGACACCACAACACTTCAATACTGAGACCTGAGTATCGAATTTAAGAAGTTCTGATATTCCGACACCTTGATCGGACTGGAAATATTTTTATATTTGATAATAAATCAAAAGCATTAAGACACCGAATACTTAAAAGCTGCCCCACATAGTTAATTCCTTACCACCATTAACAAGATAGCTTAATTATAGGGTAAAGTAAATACCAGAATACTCCCGCATTTTAGCAGATCTTTCTTTCAAAAGTTAAAAAAAAATTACTTTGTTTTATTTTTTACTTAAAGAAGTTAATTATCAGTCAGTACGCTATCATTAACGTTCAACAAAGTGTTCAACTTGCATGAATTTGTTTTGTTTTTAATGTAACCTTTCAGTAGGTGACGTTAATTTAAAACAATATTTAAAGATATAAAAACATTACTGCAGTTTTAGTTCACACGAAATTAATTAACTGGCTCCTCGCGTTCATCATCGCTAAATACCTAATTGTGAATTTTCGCGCTATTTTCAACTCTGTGCCCGTAATCTTAGAGCTTATGCAATATCATCAGCATGCGAAATCAATGTTACACAAACGCAAAATTTGCCAGTGCAATCATAATCTTATTGTGATGCACGCAAGATTGAATTTATGAGGTCACCCCGGTTTATCACCTCTCGCAGTTTGTTCAGTAGATTTCGGTGCGATTACCTTATCTTGTCCCCCATTCTGTGACGTGAAACTTCCTACACACGAAATTTAAAGCGCAGAAGGCCTTAAAATGGATTTAATACCTACTTACTCTACTTTTCACTAAAATATTCAAAATCAAAATAATCCTAATACATAAAACCACATGGTTTAAATTTAGACAAAACAAACTAACTATACTTACTCGAGGTATCCCTTGATAAAACTTAAATAATTACAACAATGGCACGTCCACGAGAAATATTAGCACAATAACACATTGTCATATTAATATTCCTCATTGTTTTACCATAATATTTGAAGAATTTTTACGATTCGGTACTTAGTAACTAGCAAGTAGCAAGTATTCATAAACAGTACATACTTTTTACGCATATTGATAATGTTAATTTAATCTTTTAAAAAACTTCCATGTAAAATATTTCATATTAATGCTAGTGCATTAACAAAAAATTCCCTATCACTCAGCACCTTGCTAGGATTAAATTTTAATAACACCTCATTGAGCTACTGTATTAATCCTATAAATTCAATATTGATAAGATTATGGATTGTTTACGTCATATTTACGACGATAAATAGTAGAATTTAAAGCATGTAACCTGATGATAACAAATTGACTACCTCGAAATTGTCTGTCTAAGCTATTGCTGAGAATCACACAGTAGAACTTTCAGTAATTTTCAGTCAACAGCATTTTAATTGCTGCTTTGGAAATAATATCCTCGTCTAGTGTATTTGAGGGCCAAATTATGATTATGTAATGATAAAACCGAAGGTGTCGAATTTGACACACCTAACAGTTTAAACAAATAAATTACTACGCATGTTTTACTATTGGGTCAAGACTTCTATCGCAGAATCTGCTAGAAACAATGAACCGTCTTTTATTTTTCGTAGGCAGTAAATTATTTATCGGTTGTTTTTCAATTTATTTTAATCGTAGGCAGTAACTGTTTTGTCGGTTTTTACTGGCACTTCTGCGCATCTGTATTCTTTGCAGGGGTGAATGCAGTGTGTGCCGTCGGCAAACATGAGCCTTTTGCAAAAACTGAACGCCAAACCGGTTGGCTCCGAGGCTCGCTCCGGATTGTGCACTGGAGGGCACTTTGACTGGACTTGTAATTTTGGGTAATGCTGTTCCAAAATCTGGTATCGTTTAATCAAGAAGAAACCCGATCTTGCATGTACACTTTCAATCGTTTTAACTGGGGTTGAAGACCTTCTACAATGTTATATCTTAATGTATCCACTTTTTTTCGGAAAATTTGAATTCATTATCTGAAATGATGACATTGGCATCTGAAGCTTAGATTGCCTGTTTTGTTGAATTTCAAAGGACATTGTCAGAAACCGCCTAAAAAACCGCCCAAAAACATTAACCCATCATAATTATTTTCTATTTTTTTTAATACATTAAGCACCCTTTCATTCTAATGGACACTTAAGCATTGAAAAATTAAATAAATAAGTCTTTTAACGTTTATTCTATAATACTATTACAACTTCCGGACGTTTTGGTGCGTGGCATGGTCTAAAACCTATCAAGTTCCATAATTTTTGCCGATAAAATCTGTACGAGGCATTACCGTACTTTATTGCTGGGAGTCCATGTATAGTGATGTTCCTGCGGCCATCATAGACAATAAAATATCGATTTTGAAAATAAAATAAATCGATTAAACTGCTTTGATGACTAGATTTGCGTTAAAAGCTAAAAAGATATTGACAGTTTGACACTATTACAAGAAGATATCTAAAGTGTCCAACTGGTCGAAGGTCGTAAATAAAATAAAAATAATTAGGACCATAAACTGATATTCATGGTATCATAACTGTAAAAGTGTCAGAATCCGATGTTGAATCCAATGCCAGTTGAAGTGTGAGAAACATATATATATTTTTTTTATGTGACAGGAGGCAAATGAGCAGACGGATCACCTGATATCAACCTAGTATAGTTGCCAGTCTCTCATAATCTATGCCAATGAGGGTTTTCGCGATTGAAAAATCCGCCAGATGGCAATACGTAGACGTGAGGTCCAAATGCTGCATGATTGGTTATTTTTGACATGACATTGACAGATATCCACCAATCATGCAGCATTTGGACCTCGCGTCTACGTATTGCCATCTCGCGGATTTTTCAATCGCGAAAACCCTCATTCATAGCACATGTATAATAATAGACCAAATGAACTTTTATAGATTGTGAAAGAGAAGATAAAGATTTTATTATTTTATTAAAATCTTGCCACGAGGTAGTTTTTCAGTAGAAACCAGGATTGGATAATCGCTACAGGCAAGTATCAGAACATTTTATAAATATTTTTAATCGATTATATCCATGTGAATCGTTTTAATAAATTGTCATTTTACTTTTTCAATTAAAACTTTTTCAATCCCTAGTCTTGTCAAACTGTCATAATGTCAACAAATTATAAATGTCACGTCAGTTGACTCAATTTCAGTCTTCTGTGCGTTTATTGTATTTTTATTTCAATGAAATAGTGCTAAAGGGTTAGTACTAAAACTGAAAGCCTTTTTTCAGAAAGAAAACCAATGTGGTGCCCTTATTATTCATGCTGTTTGAAAGTTACAAGTCAGTGATACAGAGTTGCCGACATTATAACTCCGTAGTGATACCATACCAAAGAAGAAGTTTTCCTAAACACTTGTGTTGTTTTTATATGTGATCGAATAAAAAGGATTAATTCTACTGCTCAAATGGAATAACTTATCCCAAGAGACCGAATATAAAAAAAACCTCTCCATAGAAATTATCACCATCACGAGGATGTGAATTTTTTTGAGAATTTGATATTGGTCCTGTAAGATATACTTAGATTTTCTTTATATCTTATTTGTAAGAAAAGTAGTTGTATTTCAGTAGTAGAATCAACCCTTCTTGTTTCATCAGCAAGAGTAACTATAAAAACGCCCTGTAGGTAGGTATTATTAAGCTGAAGAGTTTGTTTAGTGTCAAAGACTGTCACACAGTGTAACTTAAATTGGCATATTATGATAATGAACATAAAAACTTAAATAAATATTTATGTTAATATTTTTTCTATTTATTTATTTTCCCAAAGCTTCACAGTGACAGCTGAAACAGCAATACTGTTAACAAAACAGTAAAACTAAACTTGGAACAAACTGTTACAAATATGAGGGGTTTAATATTTTACAAATTAAAATAAAACCGCATGTTGCTTTACTTTCTCGTATAGGTAATAAATGTAATTAATGGCTAGATTATTAATGTTACTTTGTTACCCTCAATAGTGAGGAAATCTTATAAAATGGTAACCCTGATTTTTATTGTCATTCAAGTGCTCTTTCTTCGCATAGGCTTCTGTGATTTGGCCAAGGGCCACACACATTGCGATAACATTATGCGACATTGATTTGACAGCAGCGGAGTGAAGTCTTGCGACTATGCAAAATGATACCCTGTAATCGTAGCGCATACAGACATAGACTGGGCGGGGCACATAGCTCGTAGAGCTGATGGCCGCTGGGGCAGGAAAGTTCTTGAGTGGCGACCACGAGCCGAAAGACGTAGCGTGGGCAGGCCTCCCACTAGGTGGACCGACGATCTGGTGAAGGTCGCGGGAGGTGCCTGTATGCGAGCGGTGCAGGATCGGTCTTCGTGGAAATCCTTGGGGGAGGCCTTTGTCCAGCAGTGGACGTCTTTTCGGCTGAAACGAACGAACGAACGATACGTATTACCACTATTTACCAGACATTACTATTTATTGCATACTCGCCGGATTACACGTAGGAGCACGCGCGTAACAGCTTCGGCCTTGCATTATTATAAGATCTTGTTCCGCCCTTTTACGAACTTCCTCCGTGAGGATATCCCCGCCGAATTCTATGATGAACCTATCAAAAGTCATATTCTGCAATGTCAACCCACCACAAGGTGGACCGACGACCTGATAAAGGTAGCGGGAAGGCGCTGGATGCAGGCCGCTACCAACCGTGCGATGTGGAAGTCATTGGGGGAGGCCTATGTTCAGTAGTGGACGTCCTGTGGCTGAAATGATGATGATGATGAAGAAATGAATGAAAATGACAAATCTTCGCACGTGTATAATACCGTGCCAAAGTAATCATATAATTTTGGCACCTTAATAACTATTGCCGTTTTTGTTGTAAAGATCATGCAGCGCTACTTGCGGATATTATTGGAAAGAAAACTATGTGGGCTCTAGATCTAAAGCCGCTTTAACGAACACGAAGTGCTCATACAATGCGGCGTATTTTCTTCCAGTCTTTAGTCAGGACTTTAGTCGAATTAAAACCCCGGTTGAACGTGATATAGCCGCACTAGAATACGATGCTTTTTTGCATAATCGCAAGACTTCGTTCCGGTGTCGACCGAATGTTATCATGATGTATGTGGCCCAGGGGTTACCGTAGCCGCTAAGGTTTGAAACTTCTTGCTTAAAATATTGTAGTCTTTGGCATAGACTACGATGGTAGTCATGGAGATAGGAGTTTGTTATCTCGTGTCAGATGTAAATGGTGAAAAGAAAACTCATGATTCGTGGTATTTTTATGTAATATGTAGGTATTTTATAAAAGTGGAACCCCGAGTGATCTCCAAAACCCATTCTATTATTATATACGATTCGGCTTCGATATCTATAATACAATAGGAGTTTATTTCATGTGTCAGATGACAAGGGTGGAAACAACCTACGATTCATGTTGTTTATTTACGTGCAATATGTGGGCATATTGTAAAAGTGGAATGCCGAGTTGTATTTCTAAAACTTGTTCTATTATTTTATACTATTTGGCTGCGACTCGGCGTGACGACAATACAAAACATTTTTCGCGAATCGGTGTTCATACATTCACACAATACATTAGACGCCATGTTGTCATAAACGACATATTATAAAATCGCTGTGATTTAATATTCTTAATCATTAATTTTATGGCAAGTGTCCATCAGGAATCATTGTTCTTACACACAGAATCGTATTATTTCGCTTTCGGGTAGTAATATGTCAAAATTGTTGGTTCTTTAGGCGAACAATGTATGGAGAACGAACATTGTCCTTTCATAGCTAGTAGTTAGTTATTCGTAAAATCTTAATTCGCTTATTTAACTGGGCGTCATAGCAGATTAAAGGTATCCCTTTTTAACATTTTACTCGTAAATAAATCGACACAATCTTGTTACAATGTTATGGCTGACTATGAAATCAGCTTGTCGGGTAAAAAAATAAACTGAAACCGTAAAGGAATCCATTTACTTTTAGCACCTACTTGTCTCCGCAAAATATCAATAAAATTATTAACTGTTAACTGTTTCTCAATTTTGCCTAATCGTACTTTATTTGTACATAAATTTTAACCGTCATATTAAGGAAACCGTTGCTAACCGATTTGTAAGCAAAGCAAAGCAATAAAGTTAAGAGGGAGGTAAGCAGTAAGATCGTGGATAGGAAGTTGCGTAGTTATTTTACATTTAACTTCTAACAGAATACGAGTAAGTATTACTACAAGCTTTATTCGTTTGACTTCAATTCGTGATATCTACGAGTACTTACTTACTTCAATACTCAAGTTAACTGTATGATTATGACTTTAGTATGTGTCCAATTTTGTAATAAAATTAAACCGTGATTTTAGTGCTGGATAAACAAGGTGATTTAGATTTGTGACCAAATAATATACAGTTTTTATCGCCACGTAGCGCGTTCGCATGAGAATCTAACCCAAAACAAAGTTCGCTAAACACTATTGCAAATAATTTCAAGACTAAGCTGGGTTGCACCATCTTACTTTAACTTTGACAAACGTCAAAAATCTGTCAAACTCCATTCAATAAACACCAGTTATCGTTATAGTTACCGTCAAAGTTAGGTGGTGCAACTCAGCCTTAGTTTGTGGCCTTAGGCTGAGCTATCTGTGAGTTTTGTTAATCGCTGAGAAGCTATAAAAGACGTAAGATTCTACCTAAATTGAAATAGGTAATAGACAGACAAAGTCCTCCAAAATTAAAGTAAACACCAGTAACGTTATACCTTGACATTAAAATGACCTGCAGTAGGTACTGCGCAAGTACCTACCTACTAATTCATTTCATACATTTATGTATTCTCAAATAGTGTTTGCCAACCAATAAAATGCGCCGTGACATTCTGAGAGCATGACCAAATATTCGATTGTACAGAAATTTGTTTAAAACGGCACTGAGAAACGGAATCTGAACAAATATTTAATGCCAAGTGCCATTGATCTCGTACAAAAGGCTTACCCATAAGTCTGAAGATAATAGAAGAAATATCATTCGAAATATAATATCTCTAAGAAATCTAAAATTATTATTATTATATAAGTAAATATCGTCAGTTGCAGGTTCACTTGGGGTAACTGACAAAATACAGTTTTTCAGTAGAGCCGTTTAAAGTTTTTTTTCGTCTTAAATCGGACATAACTTTTTTCCTGTTTAAACTTTTTTGGATCTGTTTTTACAGAAATGCTTAGAATTCTACGCGGTTTTAGATTAAATAAAAGGAATTATCTAATACGTCTTAGTTAAGGAAATAAATTGCAGTTACACCAATGTATTTTTGTACTTTTGACAGTTACACTAATTTTACACCATACTTTTGGAAAAAACATAGGTCAAATTGGTGTAAGTACTGCCCAAATTAAAATAATTTGATGTATTTGCTGGGTTTTGTTTACTTAGTTGCTGTATAATTTATGTAAAAGTATTAAAATATAAGAGAAGTCATAAAAAAAATTACATTTTGTCGTTTTCTTTATTTTTTTTTAAATTTTATTAGAAGTAACTTTTATTTTATTCATTAAAAATGTTAAAAAAGCCATGAAAATCAAGAAAATATGTGTATTTAATTTTTTTAAGACAGAAATATTGAAATAACTAAAGTATTACTGTGAAACTAAGTAATTTCAATATTTTTTTAAGCTTTGACTTACCAATACCGTATTTGGCTCTACGGGGCAACTTAAACTGAAAACAAAATGGATTTAATTTCCCACCTCTTTATAGCAATGCTGAATTAAGGTCATGAGTACTACAACAGTAAAAGTAACAGAGTAACAACAGGTTAATGTTAGCAACGCGCAGTGACGCCTAGTTGGCTGGATAGTTGCTCAATTTCAATATTTTTTTTTGTTGAGCTAACTTTAACTGCTTTAACTGATACTGCTGGTATAATAATAATGTAATATGCCTTAAAACTTTCTAAATTCCTATTTTATTTCATGTTATAAACCTAAGCAAATCAGTGTAATTGCAAAGTTTTGTAGCAAAATTTTTACATTATTACAGATACACCAATTCAACCTGGTAAAATTATTACAATGTCAGTTACACCAAAATTGTGAAGGAAATCTGAAAAGTTCACACCTGAAAATGTCCGTGTAATTGTAATTTTTTTAAAGCTAGAATTTTTTTATGTATACCATTCGAAAGAGCAGAAAAAACTAAGAAAAACTGTATATTTAACTCAAAAACCGTATTTTGTCAGTTACCCCAAGTGAACCTGCAACTGACGATATATTAAATGCGTGAAATTACGCATTATGGAACATAGTTTAAAGCGCTATTCATACTCATGATTAGTCTTTTTTTTTAATTTTAATTAAACTTGCTGTCAGTACAGTGAAAAAAAATTGAAAAACAATGATGTTATTTTACGGTAAGTTCATTTTCGGCAAAAACCTCTTATGACTTATTTGATTTAACAATGTTTCAATGCTTGCCTCTTGTTAATTAGCGAGAGTCGTACTCCTGCAAAGAAACAATGACCTGATGACGGTGACGCAATTTAAAGCTTCTTCAATTTTGAAGCCAAAAGTCTAATTTGAAAGAAAAATTCACTTCCACAAACAAATTAACCAAAGTTATTTTGTCAATCAAACAAAGGTTAGGAAGTGAAAGTTCCAGTAGGCCTAAGATGCGCGCCACTGCTCGCCGTGATAACTTTTATCGACGTCAAAATGTATGGGCAAAATCGATAAAATGGCGTGAATGCGTGATAACCGCTTATCACGGCGCGCATCTTAGGCCTACAGGTAACTACTTTCAAATTATTTTGCAGAAAAGCAAACCCGCATAACAAACACAAATATACAAGTTGCATGAATTTTATAACTGCGCCAGTTTCGGCGTATGCAACTAATTTATAACGAGCAAACTGTGAAATCGTGGTAACTAGGTTCTTCAGATAACAGATAGAATTCACGGAGAATCCCAGCGCATGCTATTGCATTTTCCAGATGCCTTTTGTTTGTATAAAAGACCATTGAAGTGATTGAAGATCTTTTCTTGGATTTTTTAAATATTTTAGTTTTTGTTTGAAAAAATTCTACTTAATATAATTTTCATGATTGTATGATATTACCTTAGAGGCTTTATTAATCTAAGAATATTACTATCTACAGATAAATACTGCCTGTTTCGGCTGAAAGAATGCGATTGGCTTCGATATAAATCTTCCAAGGAAAAAAGCAAGAGATGACACGTGACAAGATGTGCACTCTCCAAAAATTTAAGAACACACCATCTAATCTGATTAAAGCCATTGAGCTGATAGCAGATTATTAAAACTTACAGATGAAAAAAAATCATTTTTGGATGATCTCTATACATAATTATTGGATTCTACTCGAGCTTCGAGAAAAAATTGGACAAGCAAGAGTAAGATGACGCTCAAGTGCCTTATAATTGCAGCTTTAGGACTATTTTTCGAAGCAAGACTGGCTTCTAGTTAAACAAGATAACTAGAGGCGGAAACTTGTCTTCGGTGCGAAGATAATAATAGACCCACTTGCCCAAGCGCATGGCCTATACGGTGGTGTCCAAATTCCGGCGGGCAGTTCATCAACCCAGTCCATTTTATGGCCAATAAAATTATTCGTGTCAATTCTGACTCTGAGAATTTGAGATCTCCCTGTTATAAGATATGGTATGGATATTTTAAGAAGACATTTCTAGTAACAAAAAGACATCCTCAACCACTGTTACCGAACTTTTCTTTTTAGGCAGAAGTTTGAGGAGCCGTCTTAAGCAAAAATACAATTGGAAATGGAAAGTAAGGGGTTTAAGAATATGCTATTCTTTATTATAATAGGAGGGCAATCACTTTTCCCGAAGATTTCCTACTGGCTGGTAGACCCATTCATTCGATGGCACATTCATGTAGACTTGTAATAATATAGTTAGTCATTGATAAAACCTTTGGCCTTCGTAACAAAAACAAAAGAATTCATTTTATTATTCCTAGATTCCATACGATATTTATTACAACTAGTAATTCCAGTTACGGACGCAGCAGTAGATGCTGAACACAAAGAAAAAAATATTCTCTTGCAATTTGCAATACGCAAGACGATGCGCAAATAGAGGAACGACTGTAGAAAAATATCTGCGTCCGACCAATGCCAATGTATTTATCAGTGACCTTATCAACCTAGTCTGAAAGATCGATGACCTAAATGAATACCTACATGCGTTTAATGATTGGGTTAATTAAATAAATACTGGTAGTTTTTATTGAAATATTTTGGGAAAATATAAAATTGAATGATATTACCTACACAAATATTATGATTGCTCATTTAAATGAGCATCTAGGTGGTATGATTTGTTCTTGTGACAAACTGAATGAAGATCACAATTGAACGTAAGAGAAAACTTGTCCTACACAAAGATAAATAACAAATGATGGCATGATAACACACGTGGGATGAGGACGGCAGTCGGCAACCGAACGCATCGAGACGAATCTGTATCATAGTCTTTTTATCTGATAAAAGTTGGCCTTGGGTCGAACGCGTTGACCGAAACGAGATCAGAATTTAGGAGGAAATCTCAGAAACTTACTTTAATTTTATGAAAAGTAGTTAAGTAGATTCTTGCAGTGTTTCTATCCAATATTTTCTGTAGATAACGTGCATAGGAGGCAAACTATTTTAAGTAATATCGTCTACTTCAAAGATATTTTATATTCCATCGTCCTTGCTATAAAATTCTATGACCTTGCCTACAGTTCACCCGACCGCTTCCAGTCAAGTTCTTTTACCGTTAACACAAAACTAGGGCATATCAAGTCGGACTTGATTACAGAGAATTACATCTGTAGTTTTAACTTGTGGTTGTGTTTCATCTAAACCACTCAGGTAGGCACTAAATAAAAATGGTGTTATTACCTTACCTACCTAAGCTGTAATAAATTATTGTGGCTATTTCTGTCCATCTGGCGATTTAAGTAAGCACCTACGCAACAATAGATGGCCAAATAATCGTCGATAAGATATCGAATACTCGTATCGATCGAATATCCAGCGATTACGAGGAAGGTTTAACAGATTAGCAAGCATGTGACGAAAAATAGTGCGTGATAAAGCGGTGTAGTCCGTGTAGTGTAGCCGTCAGCGTGAGCGTGTGAGCGTGTGCATTACTCATTTACATTATATTAATTCACTAACACACGGATATGCACGCATTCGTGAACACAACACGCTAATAACCAGATAAACCAAAATAACGCAAATTGCATATTGTCACACTCGAGATGGATCAAAAACAAGACTTTACCCTTTTCACTATCAGCTGATTCATATTCAGTGTACGTCAACAGAACCTACAGACCGTAAAGGCCATTATTGTATGAATTCATAAGTGGATAGTTATTATCAAATATTTAGTTTGCAATACTATTTTTGCAACGAAAGCGAATGTTTTACGAGTTTTCGACGCGTTGCAATTGCAACATTGGTAGCTGACATGAAATAAGCTCGTTGGTTAACAAGGAAATGTAATTTAACAAGCTCGCATGGTCAGCCCGGCAGATGTGTAGCTTTCCCAACGGTATTAAGTTACAGATACGGAATCTAGAAAGTACTCACATCGTAACTCCATGTGCAGGACACTCCAGCAAATTTCGCGACGCATCTTCCCAGCTCCACGTCTTCATGAGTGGTGTACAGGTGCTTCAGGCAGTACTTCACGTGGGGAGCCACCCTCCTCAACGTCTCACGCGAAAACAGCACTCCCGGACCACCCATACAAAAGTTCTCATTGTAGTCCAAAGCCAAAGCATCCCTCTCGGCCGTAGTTCCACGTCCAGCTTGCCCAATGAATTGGGGCTTCCGACTGTCCACCGAACGCAGAAACTCCGCTAACTTATCACCTCTTACGTAAACGTCATCATCAGCACGCATAAACCACTCAAATCTGTCGCCATACTTCTCGTACATGTACAGGAGCATCAGGAACGACTTCTTCTGCGGCGGATAGCTGTCGTCCACGTTGCGCAGCGGCACCAGCGGCAGGCCGGGCGCGCGCGACACCTCCGAGCTGAAGAACGCGATCCGCCCCGGCAGGTCCTGCGCCCACGTTTCATACACAGCCTTCGCTCTCGTGTCCAAGTATTGCTCGGCTGTCATAACACCGACGAACACTAAAGTCCTGTTCGAATTTTGCACTGTTTCATCCTGTTTCAAACCGATCAAGGCCAGGGGGTCGGGCGCCACGTACGACTTGGCCGACTGCGGGCAGGCCTCGATCGAAGTCCTAGACGAGGGCCTTAAGCACAACTTCAGAAAAATCCCGAGCGTAACTCCGGCGACAACGCCCGCCACCAAATGCATCCACTTGCTCCTCCGGGCCATCGTGACAGAACTGCGGATCAATAGAAGCACCCACGTTTACCCGGTCCACATGTGTGCATTCCAGGAATAGTCTTTTTATCCCTTTTTTGTAGCGGCCGGGAGGGGTAGACATTAGCGGGCGGCTTTTTTGTTCGCGTTTCGCTCCCATCGGCAGGGAGCGATCACATGGCCGCGCGGTCGGGCCGTGGCGCGATTTAAAATCGAACCCTATCGCTATCACCGGCCTAAATATCGGATTCGCGATGTTATCGGTGCGAGCGCGACGAGGCACGACACGTATCGAAATGCGAGACGGTCATGGCGCGGAGACGCGTGCGCCGCCCGTGGAGCGCTGGCGACTGTGCGCCTCAAAACAAAATCGAGCAGCGGTAATTCAGAGTGTCCGCGTAGACTCGCGCGCGTCTCTGTCTTGCTCGAGCCGCGGCCTATGTGCGTCTTAGTCGGGCGTGTAATGTGGGCCGGATTCGAGTGAACTTGTCCCATTCATCGCGTCTGGCCGGCGATGACAATAGACTGAATAGACAATGCCGGTGGTCGGCATTGTCTGGCGGCGAGTCGCGGAAACTGAATTTTATGACCCATTTCGAGCGGCGGGAACTACGCGTCGGAAGCAAAGTTCCTTTACCTGCCAGACGTGGCTTGCCTGCCGAGATTGCTGCGTAGTATCTGTCATGTTCTATACAAGTTTACCTACGTCATTATAAGCAAAACTGTTTCGTGTTGCAGCAAATCCAGCTGGCCGATTTACAAATAAACATAGGAGGAACGCGAGCTGACTAATCCATGATAATAAAGATCTAAAACGTTTTAATTAAGCCGCTTCCGTCCTTTTATTAAAAAAAATAGCTAACGAAGGAGGACTTCCCAGTAGAGTAAACAGAACGAAGTGTTCCAAAAATTAATTTAAACATCATCAGTCAAACTCTTGGCATTGACCTAAACACCGAAAAGAGCAATATCACGCGATAACGTGCGATGCTGCGTTATTGTCACTAACATAAAGGCCATATTCGAGTAGATAACATTTATTAGTGTGCAATTGGAAACACATGTCGACGCTCCTCAAAGGCGTCATTTGCATGACATATGGGGGCGATTCATTCGGCACCGCACTTTTTTGGATATACTTTTTTTCTAGCGGAGCGAAAACTTGCTTTTAACGCCACTGTAAAACAAACAATGAGTAGGCAAAACGAATATGTCAGGGACACAAGGGACACTGCTTCCACATTAATTTGGCGCCCAACTTGTGGCTGTTCCTACATTTTTTTATGGCTCACGCGGCTAGTGAATCTACCTACATAATTTTAACTTTGTAGCATGCAGTTCTGATTTTTTTGAGTTGAAAAAGTCTGACAAAAAAGGTTTTAGATGAAGATCTGAAATTAAATGCGGTATTAAAAATATTCAATTTATTTTTATACATAACCCTTCAGAAGCTGTATAAAATTTCACTCGCGCCTACCATCAAGCCTTTGCTTACAATTTACCGCTAACTCTCACTAACACTAGAATAAATAAATAAAACATTTGCAACAAACTGAAGTGTTGATAGTTGAATATTAATTACTCTCCATTTAATATCTGTTGATTACAAAAATAATTATTATTACAGACATGATCGATCACGCAGTTTAATAATAGGTTTATTTACTGAAGATTTATTTACGAAACGAATAAATAAACAATACTATTATTGCTGCTAGTATCTATCTCTTATTCCATTTTACTGATCAAATCGTAGTGGTACATAAATGGTGGTGGGCATCATTGACATGACCACAACAGATTTTTTCTTTACTCAAATCAGCTACAAAGTCAGTTACAACACAAACAGTACTTAGTTAAATAAAATGCCGATTTTAACGTCTACTGAACCGTGCAATGGCTAAATTTTTATTTAAAAAGTTGCATGTTTATTTCCAAGACCATTTTCCTCATGTTGAGTACGTACAGTCGCCCATTTTTGTCCATGCACCATTTTTGTCGCAAAGTAGTACCTATTACAACGATATAAGATGCCGGTGTATTAACTAACGTGCTATCGTCCGTACATAAGTACTAAATATGGAAGCAAAAGCCCTTCTCGTTTAGCTTTAGCTAACAAAATGAGCAAACTTGAGCCTTGGCTTAACCGGCAAGTAGGTTGCCTAAGGTTCATTGATCTGTTAAAAGATAGTTATTGGGAGTTTTAAGCCTGCCCTTTTGTCCCTATGTCTGAGAGTCCTCCACCTGGACATAAGATCCCCTGGCTTACCCTAGAAGTCTTTAAATAGACTTCGGACGCAGGTTGGCCGTAGTAAGGATAATCTGGTCAGGTGGGGATTCTTGGATGGCTTAAACATGGAGTGCAGGTGCGGTTTTGTTCCCCAGTCGATGAAGCACCTGATGTCGTGCCCTGAGTGCCCAAGCATCTGCACTCAGGAGGATTTGATGAGTGCTGCTGACAACGACACAGACACACTTGTGGCGGAGTTTTGGGCTGACACTGTGTAGGTTTGTTGGCGACACGAAAAGAAGAAGAAGCTAACAGAATGAGCAAACTTGAGCCTTGGCTTAACCGGCAAGTAGATTGCCTGAGGTTCATTGACCTGTTAAAAGATAGTTATTGGTTTTGCATTAGGTACAGTCAGCGACAAATAGTTCGTGACACCCAAAGTAGCCAAAAAGTTAGCAACACAGGTTGCAGCACAACAGACTACATTTAAAAAAATCAAAATCTAGCTTTATTTTTAGCTCTATTTTTAAAAATGTATGTCTGTTGTGCTGTCGACTGTACAGTCATTGTCAAATAAAGAGGCCAAAAAGTTGACTACACAACCTCCTTAACAAATCTCCCCTTTCACCGAAAAATCCGGCAAAATGCTTATCACGCCAAGGGTTCTGTACCACTGCACAAGAGTATACCTTGCACAGTGTACTGAATTTAGTCAACTAGAGAACATACAGAAACCAAAAATTCTCAAAAAACAAGATTAAGGTGATGTAAATGTACCTTTGATTTTTGAAAGTTGTCAATTGTTTCAACCACTGCGCCAAATCGATCACCACTCATCAGTGTTTGATTTTGTTTGTTTATTTATTGCAAATACGATACAAACAAACTCATAAATTATAGTCCATTTAAGTTAAAATTCAATACAAGTCATATTTAGTTTTAAAATGAATTTATGTATGTACCTGAATACGGAACTGGACTTCTGAATAAATTGACAATACTCAATTGTTTATTGCATCCATAATGTTACAATAATAGTAATGGACGCTAATCACTTCCACAAATTAACTGGACTATAAATTCATAAGTATTTATATGTGAAAGCTTTCGTTCTAAAACAATTCAGTTTTACTTGTAGTCATAAGAAAAAAGATTGGAGGTAGATTTTAATTTTATTATTTAATGAGGGTATTTATAATGAAAGAAAAAGAACGGCGCGCGCGCACGGGACAGAATCTTTCTTTTTACCCGACTGCGCCAGAAGGAGGGTTATTTTAGACTTTTGTTCGTAATCAGCAAATTAGCCATTGACGGTACAGTGTGACAAAGTTCCATTAACTATCATGTGATTTTTAACTTTACTTTTTATTTTTCAGCGACGTCATATTTTGAACGGTAATATTGCAGTGCTGCTACGACGTTACTGCCTACGTATTTTAGAATTTCTAATTACTAGGCCAAATTTTAATTTACTATTAGTGGTTAGAATAAGATTTTCAGTGAAATTTCATAATAGACAGGCAGAGACTCGTAGAATCGTAGCACCACTGTAAAATTACAAGTAATAATACAAATAATTGCAAGGAAAGTAATTTTTCTAAACAACAAAAGCGTGCAAGTGCTTTAATTTATAAGAAAATAAATAAATCTATTTGAGTGTATTTTTTAGGTTTTTAAAATCACATTAATTAATACATAGATTATTTCAATAACGTTTAAAAAATTGCACGGATCCACGCGGAATGTGCTTGTTTTTAAAAGCAGAAAATAGTGCTTTTTAATTTAAAATCGATAGAACCAGGCAAAAATAAGCCATAATGGTTGCTTACATTAAATTCTACAACCACTGGACATAAATTTATAACAAATCTAAGTGCATTTCTATTATAACCAAATTGCAATTAAAACAATAAATGCAAACATTTGTTTAATAAAAATACAAAATACTGCTGTCGATTTTTACTTTCGTTTGGCAGATCCTTTCACAATATACATTTATTACAACTTGCTTAAATAACATAATTATTTTGAAAATGTTAGTGCTCATGAGACTAACATTTGTCCGCCATGGGATTCGAACCCATGTGGTCCATTACTCCAACTGCAAGGCCAAACAGCCATTAATTAAAGTGTTCTGAAAACTGAAAGAATCTTACAATATTCTCTTCAATACATAAATAAATATATTATTTTCATTTATCACTTTCTCTATGAAGCCCTCTATTATTTATTTACAAATGTTACAGAAGTGTCTAATTCCGTCAGAAGAATGCACTTTTTCTGTCCTATCTATTCCCAAATCACTGGAAGCATTTTCCTCACTTCTGATTTCGAGAAATCCTAGTAAAAACGACCTACTTTCATTTATTTTAATTCCGCGGATTAAAGCATTGTTTCTCAGACATTTATTACTATTTTTATTTTTTCTTTTATTTTAACAATAGTGTTAATTTGAGAAACAACCGCCTAAAGATAGCTCCATATTTTTTATATTTATATTTATCATTTCTCTGTTGAAAAATATTTACATAAAGATCTACATACATACATAAGATATTTTATTCAATCATTTACATCAGCAAACTACACTATCTATTCAACAAACACGCATAAGTCTTTTCTATTTAGAAAGGCAGGAAATACTTATAACATATTTTATTCTGCAAAACCGAAAATACAAAATTTAATTCTACCTCCAATAGCTTTGCAAACTTTTGAGTAACCATGAGGTCTGGAAAGCGCCCATTTTGTTTTCGAAATAGCACAGTTGCCATTACAACTATTCATTTTCCTTGATGACCCGTCGTTCATCTGATTTGACGCGTATACATAAATATATCAACATTATGAAAAGAAAAAAAGAAGATAGATAACGAAAAAGAAGAATTTTTTTTATGATATGATAACTTATAAATTGTCTTAATTTTTTTTTTATTCAGTACCTACATATCGAAAAACTTTTGACTTAGTAAAAGTCTCTTTAATTTCAGATTGGATACAATATGGGCGCCATACGTTTAGCTATGTTTTATAGTTTTAATCACTGTCCAATTTTATAATTTCCATTGTAACATTTTTTCTATTGTTGTAGTAACATTTACGAGTTTTTTTTATTATTCACAGATAAACCTACACTTTTCCAGCTCTTTTCTTCTTACTTTAATCATAATATTATGTAAAATATACATAGTTTATATAGGACTTGGAAAAATCCAGATTTGTGATATTATTTTGTTGACATTGTTATCTTCTTTGTTATAATAAAGTAGGTATCACATATTTGTATAAATATCAACTATCCATGAGTATGTGACAATGTAACATGGAAATGCTTTTCAGAAAGTAGATTTTGATATCTCAAATAGTCTTTTGAATATTGATACAGATGAATATTCATAATGTTAGGATCCAATAGCCAGATAACTGTCTTTAACATGAAACCAGATAACAATTAGACCTGTCAAAATTAAAGGCCACAATGCAGCAGTGAATACTAATACTATACATATTATAATTATCATACAATTTTAATATTTCAAGGCAGTGTTTAGAGTGTATTCAAAGGTTTATGATATAAGAACTTCAACAGACTAAATAAATAATCAACCCTGAATTTCACAATCAATTCTTAATCTTCAGTTGAAAACTTTTTAAATCAAAGACTTTGATTTAGGAAAAGTTAGTCAAGTTGATCCCTTACTTAACACTGCCCTCGATTACGATACCAGCTCATCCAGTGCTTTGTCCCTGTTGAACTCATGCTTGGCCAGTGCTCCCAGTACTCTTCCCTCCGAGAAACCAAGGTCCATCAAATCACCGAGTATTAAAAGTCCTTCGATCACCTGTAACAGTTTAAATATTGCATCAGCAAAATAATTCAAGTGATTAACTATAAACAATCATGTCTAAATTATTGTATGTATGTAATAGGGCAACTTAGTTACTATGCTAAAAAACAGCTTATTAGCAGCTTAGCTAGCACAGAAGCCTTTTAAAAACATTTTCAGGAGTGTACATGAAAAAGAAAATGTACAGTGATGTGAATCTATTTTTTAAATATGTTTTAAGAATACTCCTTACCTTTTTGTCATTATCACCTAAAAGGCCACAAACTCTTGCCACCCTGTCAAGTGGGAATCCCATTCCATGAATCTTTTGACACATACTCTGTTGCTGAGCTGGCAACTTATCAAACGGATTGGGCAGTCTCTCAGACTTCCTTCTACTTCTCCTTTCCTCTTTCTTGTCGCTGCTGAAAGAGGAACGAGGAACATTCTGGATGTTTTTAGGAGCAGGACTTGTAGTGCATGATCTCTCATTTGATCTTAATTTAGCCGATGCTAACTCTTCATTTAGCTCGCGAACTATATCAGGCACACTTCTAGATCTTGACTTAATAGTGCTTTGGGAGTTAGTTGACTCATTATGACTATTAACCGGAACAGTTTGCTCTGGTATGGTGCTGTAACCTGAGTTTTCTGGAGAATATGGTATTTGAGGAACTTGGAAATAATATGGTTGGGGTATGTAAGTGGAGCCATTCGCTGCTGGATTCAAATCTGATGTTGTTGGTAGTTGGTTGCCATAATATGTGGGATCCACTGTGGGATATGGATTTGTAGGAACATAATATTGGTAATTTGGCATGTACATATTCATATTTTCCATTGGCATAGGGTTATCACAGGTGCTTTCTGCTGGTACATAGTAACCATTTGAAACAGGATAATGTTGGGGCAAATACATGACACTTTGACCCTGAATTGGCTGCTCCATATTGTATGAATTAGGCAAATACGTCATAGCCTCCAAGTGCGCTTGGGATGCACAGTTAGGCAAGTTTGTATATGTTTCCGGCACATAGGTCTGTGGTTGACTCGTGGAGGAATCTCTCTGGCTTTGTAACACTTGAGCTAACAGTTCCATATCATTTATTGTCTTCAGTTCAACATTATCAAACGGACTCGAGGTATCATTTTCAAAATCTTTATAAGTCAACATGTCTATATTACTATACTGTGGCATCTTAGTTATTTTAGCAGTCATCTTTAACTCTTGCAAGGGATCTGGATCATCCAGGAGGCTGTTTTGATGGTAGCTCGTCTGCACCTGAATGGGCTGGAGGATGTTCGGCTGGGATTCTTGTGCGTTGCTACAGGAGGGATAGGTGAGTTCATTGGTTGTCTCTATTATCTCAGGGCTATCTTGTTTGTGGGTGGTATCACAGGTGTGCTCAGCCTTGTCGTCAAGCGACAGAGCACTGATCTCGTCGGTGCTAGGGTAGGACACTTCAGACACGCTCAGCTGCTTGAGCTTCTCCTCGGCCTCGGCGGCCGCGATCGCGTCCAGTTTCTTTTGTTTGGCCTCCTGCAGCAGCTGCAAGCGATGCCTCCACTCATTTTTCTTCGTCTCTTTCGCACTCCTGAGCTCCTTAAGCTTGGCGAGCACGTTCGTCTCGAAGGTTGAGCAATATTTAACGCTTTCGACGACATTTCTGGCTCGCTGTGGACATTCGCTTACGCTATAAGGCAATTCGATTGAAGGAGGTCGTTTGTACTTCTCTGATATTTTAACGGGAACGCCGTCCATGAAATCACCGAAATGTGACATATCAAAGTTGTTTGCTTGTGGTGGTGATAAAAATCAAACAATGAGACGACAAAGTTTGTTTCTATTGACTTTTTGCACTTTTAAGGTTACATAGTCCTTATTCAACGTCATCACTTAGGTAATAGGATTTTACACGATGAAAATTTCAAGGGTTGAATAATTTACATCTTCCATAATCTTTTAAATAAAATTTAAAGCCTTTTATTAATTTATTTTAATTAAAATCCAGATTTTTACGTGGGACTGACAAGACAATTTGACAAAAGCAAGTGTCAAAATTGACAAACAAACAAAGTAAGTTGCCAGGCAAAAAACACAGGTTCCCCGAATTTACTAAAATAGAATATAAATATTTTGAAGAAAGATTGGACACGAGAGAGTTTCTAGGTGACTGGCCTGCTACAGGTAGGAAAGTTTTGGAGGCACTTACTTGGCAACGCGCTAGTGCTATCCATGAGCGAATGGGATATCTGGATATGAGGGAGCCTGCGTCCTTGGTTAGCAGGCGCTTCACTAACGTGATTGTCCGCGCTGCGCATCAAACCCTCGGTATAAAGAGGAAGAGCCGGGACGTGGGTTATGAATGGTGGACGCCTGAACTAGACGATCTCAGGAAGGCAAACGGCGCTTCACGCCGTGCGTGGCAGAGGCTCAGGAAGAGAGGGGGCAGGGCGGAGGAGATTGCACGAGAGGAGTTTCATGCGAGTAGAGCGCGATACAGAAGGAGAAAGGAGGAGACGGAGCTCGCGTTCTTCCGGGGGCTTGCCGAGTCCGGCAACGAGGACCCGTGGGGTCTGGCCTACCGTGTGGCGAGTGGCAGGAAGCGTCCGCCCTCGAACGTAATCAACGGCACGAAGTTCGCCGAAGGCTTTGCGGGGACTGTGGACGAAGCCATGCACGGCCTTGTGTATGCTCTGTGCCCGGACGACGATCCGTCTAAGGACACAGAGTACCACAAACAGGTGCGGATCTCGGCTGCCCTGGTCCCCTCTGGCCCAGACGCGTCTCCTCCGTCCCTTGAGTATCTGCGAATCATGGTTAAGCAATTGCCCAACACCGCACCGGGACTGGATGGAGTGACCGCAAGAATGTTGACGCATGTCTGGAAGGCTGCATCGGTGGAGTTCCACCTGGTGTACGCCAAGTGTGTGGAGGAAGGTGTATTTCCGGATGTGTGGAAGGACGGTCGACTGCTCGTGCTGCCAAAAGGTAATGACAAGCCCCTCACCGACCCCAAGGCGTACCGACCAATTACGCTTCTCTCGATCTTGGGTAAACTGCTTGAGCGTGTAATGTTACACTGCGCGCCTCAGATCTCTAGCGGGATGTCGGACTGCCAGCATGGCTTCACCAGAGGTAAGTCGACAGTGACTGCGATCGACGCGATTACCGACACGGCCAGGGCGTCCACAGCGAAGTACGTCCAAGCTGTGTTTCTTGACATCTCGGGTGCGTTCGACAACGCCTGGTGGCCGATGGTGATGCTGAAGGCGAAAAGAGGGGGATGCCCGCCCAATGTCTATCGGATGTTGGCGGGATACTTCTCCGGACGCCGGGTTGGCTTAACCGTCGGCAGCCGGGAGTTGTGGAAAGTTTCCACCATGGGGTGTCCGCAGGGTTCTGTGCTTGGACCAACGTTGTGGAACGTTCTGTTGGACGACCTGTTGAGATCGCCGATGCCGGAGGGGGTGAGCATGGTGGCGTACGCCGATGACGTCACCATTTTGATTGAGGCGCAATCGAGAGCCAGCATCGAGTCGAAGGCCACAGAGGCCCTTAACATCGCGTCTGATTGGGGAGCCCGGAACCGACTGGGATTCTCTCCTGCCAAGTCGTCCATGATGACAATCAGGGGGAAATTCCAGAGGCCCCCAATCATCAAACTTGATGGCGCCTCGATCCGACAGGTGAGCTCAGGAACAGTGCTCGGCGTGGTGATCGATTCGGGTCTTTTGTTCACGCAGCATGCACAGGACATTGTAGAGCGCGCAGCCAAATGCTTCGGGAAGGTTTCGCGTGTGTCTGCGTCCTCCTGGGGCATTCGATACCCCGGTCTGCGCATTCTCTACCAGGGAACGTTCGTTGCCACGCTTGTGTATGCTGCGGCGTGTTGGTTTGAGCGGGTCAAAGTCCAGTCGGTAGGCGGGATTGTCCTGAGGGGGCAGAGGCCGGCACTCGTGCTGCTGACGAAGGCCTACCGGTCTGTCAGCACGGCCGCGCTCCCGGTCTTGGCCGGAGTGTTGCCCGCCGACCTCGAGGTGGAGTATGCTGGACGGACGGCTGTACTGAGGACGCGCCAGCTCGCGACCCTGGACGAGATGAGCAGTCGAAAACGCGATATACGGGATTCGGTGATCGTATTTTGGCAGCAGCGTTGGGAGCAGGAGACCAAAGGTCGTGAGCTCTATCAGTTCTTCCCGGAGGTGGCTGGTAGGCTCAGCATGCGCTGGGTCCAACCGGACTATGTGACCTCGCAGATACTCACTGGACACGGGTGCTTCAATAAAAGGCTGAGCGACATGAAGCTGCGAGAGGGGAGTATGTGTGAGTGCGGCGAGAGTGAGGAGGACAGGCACCACGTTCTGTGGTACTGTCCTCTGTATGAAGACCTGCGGTGGGAGATGCTGAGTGGGATAGCGCTCTCGGAGGGTTACGGTCCTGCGTGGTACCCCGATCTTGTCAGCTCGGAGGCGAACTTCGCGCGGCTGCGATGTTTCGCGCACGCGTGGCACAGGAGGCGGAACGGACAGACGCCTAGCGGCCAGGCACCGGATGGTGCCAACGTGCTAGTAGAGTCCATGCCCCAGAAGGGGGAGAGTGGCAAGGGACAAATGGACAAAGATTAAAGAACTTGTAGAGAGTCAAGAATTGCGCGCGGTGGAGTGCAATCTGCCGTAGGCAGCCGCAATTCCGCGCGCATCTCTCAAGATTCGGCCACAATAACCGCGAGGTTGGTATGGCCATGGGTGGTGGTGGGATTTGCCCGGCCCGGGGCTTACATCCAATAGGTATAGCGAGCTTCTTGCTGCTGCACACACAATGCACAATAAATTCACAACATAAAATATTTTGTGAAAACAGCGGGTTTGGACACTGTTGTTGACTGGACGTATTGTAAAAGTTCCCGCGTCTTCTCGATGATTCGATTCGAAACGAACAGCGCCCTCTCGTGGCGTGTTAGCGTACTCATTATTGGTTGACCAAAGAGTTTGAAATATGGGTAATAATGGGGATGCGTAGTACATGTTTAATTTAAATATCTAAATTACCTAGAAAAAACTATATGTACCTACACTATATTATAGCCTACAAACTTGGTGACAACCTGACAACAATAGTGATCCTTATTCAAGGGGGAAGGTTAAGGAACAAATTACCAAACAACGAAAAAGCGTCTTATGTGAACCAAAAATTCAGAAAAGCCTTGGAAAAGCCTATAAAATCACCTTTTCCTTTAGGGCTTCCTGCAAGATTCGTGTCGTGATTCTTAAAATGATTTCCCTGATTTCCCTAAAAAATATCATTACATTTTACCTACATTTTATGGGATATCTTGTAAATATTTTTTGTCATGTGACCAAAGACATAAAAATACTATGTATTGTACTTATTGTAATTATAATGACTGTAATTTATTAACAGCCTTTAGTTAATAAAAGTGTATTTGGTGCCGGTTGGTGGGCACCATAAAACATCTTGTGTCAGACTTCTGTAGAGATTCTATAAAAATATAACTCGCAATAAGTTTGATAACGTAGTTTATTTATAAGCTTAGACACAGATACATTTTTACTTCCACAATTATTTATAATTGGCGGGCGAGTTTTATAGAACGAAGTGTCATCTGGCGGCAGCCTGACAAGACCGTTTTTATGTTGGTAAGCGAAAGCAGTGTTGCCAACCACACGATGACATTTCGCTACACCACCCCCCCACGGAGTAAAAAGGAGAATAAAATTATGAGTATTTAGGTACATCTAAATTACAATTATGTTTAACAATAATGTAAGGGAGTAGTGTTCATACAAATAAAATAAGTGAACTTAAAAAAAAAAAAAAAAAAAAAAAAAATGTTAACCTACAACAATTGTACAACTGTTGTATTGTACTTATCTACACATCACAACACGTGAGAAAAGGGAAAACCAAAGGAAACACAACACATTTAAACTATGTTACATACATTTGAAAATAAGATATCCTTTGTTTTTATGACTTTGAATGTACTACAAAATTATAATAAAAGCCTATTTACAAATCTAAAATAGTCTTAAATCTAACCTTTCGACCAGATCGAGTGGTTATGGGTTGTTGGGGCAAAGTATCTACAGGGCTAGGAGGTTGCATAGATACTGAAGGTTTATTAGGGATAGGGGTGGTGGGTTTAGGAAGGCTAGAGTTAAAATCGGATGAAATATACGCAGGCTTAGTACGATCGATGCTAACTTCTTGTTCTTTGCCAGATACGTCAATGGTGATGGTTTTGTTATTCCGTTTTACTACTTTATAGGGACCAGTATATGGTGGTTGAAGAGATCGACGTACTGTGTCATCCCGTAGAAAAATATGAGAAGCTTTTTCTAAATCTTTGAAAACAAAAGTCCTTGGATTTGAGTGTCGAGTCGCGGGAGTGGGACGTATTGCTGCCATGATTGACCGCAGACTAGCGATAAACTCCTCTGAGGTTTCCTTAGGTGAGCAGTCGGAAATCAAGAGTTCTCCAGGAAGACGCAATGGTTCTCCATACACAAGTTCAGCTGAGGAACATTCTAAATCTTCCTTAAGAGCCGAACGTATCCCTAATAGAACCAAAGGCAGGGCACGATACCAAGAGTCTTGGTGGCACATAAGAGCTGCTTTTAACTGTCGATGAAGTCGTTCCACCATACCATTCGCTTGGGGATGATAGCTGGTGGTTCTTATGCGTTTAGTGGCAGTTATAGACATCAGTTTGCTGAAAAGCGCCGATTCAAACTGCCGGCCTTGGTCTGTGGTGATGGTTTCCGGTACGCCAAATCGAGCAATCCACCCGTGAATGAGCCGTTCAGACACTTCTTCAGCAGTGATACCGACCATTGGAAAAGCCTCAGGCCAACGTGAAAACCTATCTATTGCTGTGAGGCAGTAAGAATATCCATTAGAAACTGGCATAGGCCCTATAATATCAATATGGATGTGTCGAAACCTTGCCGTTGGCGTGGAAAAAGATTCCAGGGGAGAGAAAACATGGCGGGTAACTTTGCATTTTTGACATGCCAGACATTCTCTTGACCATTGCCGACAGTCTTTGTTCATCCCAGGCCATAAGTAACGTTCCGAAACCAGCCGTGCGGTAGCAGAAGTACCCGGATGACTGAGGTTGTGGAGGTGGTTAAAAGTTGCTCGACGAAATGAAGATGTCAGGAAAGGTCGAGGTTTGCCAGTAGACATGTCACAATAAATTTTAGTGTTGGTTCCTGGAACTGCTACTTTAGATAATTTCAGGCTCGATCCACTTTGAAGTAAATTAGCTAGCTCAGCATCGGATTCTTGGGATTTTTCTAAAGATTCAAAATCCTGCCCTAGCGCAATGGCGTCAACACGAGATAAGGCATCCGCTACCACATTATCTTGACCCTTGACATATTGAATATCAGTAGTAAACTGAGCTATAAAAGATAATTGGTTTAATTGTGGAGGCGGAAGTTTTTCTCGGCGTTGAGTGAAGGCATAGAGCAAAGGTTTGTGATCCGTATACACTGTTGCATGCTGGACTTCTAGAATATGTCGAAAATGTTGAACACTTTCGTATACCGCTAGGAGCTCTCTATAGTAAGCTGGTAATGCAGCCTGTTTGGGAGTCAGTTTTTTGCTGAAGAAAGCTAAAGGTTGCCATTCTCCATTGACCTTTTGTTGAAGACAGGCACCAACGTGGGAGCTTGAAGCATCTGTAAAAAGGCCCAATGATGCCTCTTGATGGGGGTGGGCTAAAAGAGCGACAGAAGACAAACTTTTTTTACACGCTTCAAAATGTTGTAACAATTCCGATGACCATATAAATGGCTTCGCACCTTTTCCACCAATAGCTGTCAGCGCATCAATAAGGGGTGCTTGATGCTGGGCTGCATTGGGCAAAAATCTTCGATAAAAATTAATCATCCCTAGAAACCGTCGCAGGCCCTGCACCGTCTTTGGAGGTGGAAAATCAACGAGGTCCTTGATACGGTTCTCTAGGGGAAGAGTACCCTCTGCATTAACTGTGTAGCCCAAGAAAGTAACTTGCTTCTTTCCCAAAACACATTTTGTTGGATTTATCACCATCCCATAATCATGAAGCCTTTGAAAAAGTATTCTGAGATGTTCTTTGTGTTCCGACATGCTCTTTGAAAAGATGAGAATGTCATCAACATATGCAAAACAAAAGTTCAAACCACGCACCACCTCATCTACGAACCTTTGGAAGGTTTG
Source organism: Ostrinia nubilalis (assembly GCF_963855985.1). Classification (NCBI taxonomy): domain Eukaryota; kingdom Metazoa; phylum Arthropoda; class Insecta; order Lepidoptera; family Crambidae; genus Ostrinia; species Ostrinia nubilalis. Next base: position 14,512,120 of record NC_087103.1, read on the forward strand.
TGCCGCATTCCTAAGTCCAAAGCTCATGAGAGGGAACTCGTAAAGGCCAAATGGAGTTGCAATAGCTGTTTTGCACACGTCGTCTGGGTGGACAGGAATCTGATGATAAGCTTTCGCTAAATCCACGGTACTAAAAATAGTTGATCCAGCCAAATTATGGCTGAAATCCCCTATGTGCTTTACGGGATAAGAATCAGGAATGGTGCGCGCATTTAGGGCGCGATAATCCCCACACGGACGCCATGATGAGTCCTTTTTGGGTGCCAAATGCAATGGTGAGGCCCAAGGACTATTAGAAGGGCGTGCAATTCCACACTTAACCATTTCTTCAAATTCTTTCTTAGCAACTAAAAGTTTCTGAGGAGCTAAACGTCGGGGACGACAGCTAACCGGAGGACCTTCGGTTGTCAAAATATGGTGGACCGTGTTGTGTTTTACCTGTGTTGGGAGACCTGGAGGACGAGTGAGGTCTGGAAATTCTCGTAAGAGATCCGCGAAAGGAGAGTCGTTTTGAAAAATGGCTTTGACACTTTGCTGATGATGAGACGAGACGCTTGCTGGCGTTGTTAGCCCTGTACTACCGTCTCTTAGAAGTTTATGTCGACAATCAGGTAAAAGGTTATAATAAGCTAAGAAATCAGATCCCACGATTGCCATATCTACATCTGCAATAACGAAATTCCACTTAAAATCACGTCTTAGTCCGAAATTGAGAATTAACGTGCGACAACCATAAGTATTAATTGAAGAGCCATTAGCTGCACTTAGCTGAAACCCTGTGGGTTTGTGGTGAATCTTCAAGAATTTTTTTGGAAATATACACAGATCAGATCCTGTATCGAGTAAAAACTGTACCTTGCTATTTTTATCCGTGATGAAAAGACGGCGACTAGTATAACTGCAATCAGATGTCGCCATCACTGATTGCCGTCTTGATTTCCCGAAGAGGACCAGGAACACGGTTCTATGCATTTTTTAGCCTTCGGTCCAAAACGATAATGATACCAACAGAAAGGTCGTGCTCTAGATGAAGATGATGCTCTAGAACCCGAGTTCGAGCGAGTTCGCGAGAAGTCCCTTCTTGACTTATGCTGGGTAGAAAGAGCGGCTACCTGACTGCTAAGAGTTTGCAGTTGAGAGGTAATTTCGGCTAAATCAAACGCTTGAGAAGGCATTTTAACAGCACTTACAGCGATTGGGGACACTTCAATGATTTTATCTGCAATTTCTGCAATTTTGTCCAGGGGCAATTCAGCTTGGGTGGCTAAAATGGCTTGAATATTGAAAGGTAAACGATGTAACCAAAGTTCTCGCAAAATTGTATCATCTGAAAGAGTTTTACCTGCCAGAGATCTCAGATGACGAAGGAACTGCGTTGGCTTGCGGTCTCCTATTTCCTCCCCCGAAATGAGTTGTCTAACTCGCTGAGCTTCCGAAATCGAAAACCGACTTATCATTTCTCTCTTGATCCAATCGTAACGCTGGCCTTTAGGTGGAGGGTTTGTGACGAGGTCTTCAACCTCATTCGCTAGTCTGGAGTCAATCTGGGCTACAACATAATTATATTTAGTCTCATCGGCAGAAATCTGAGATAAAGCAAATTGCGCCTCTATATGAGCAAACCAAGCTGCGGGACGGTCTATCCAAAATGGGGCCAATTTTGGGCTGATTGCTAATGATTTGGGGACATCGCTTACTTGCGGTGAATCTGCAGATGGTTGCGAGGAAAGCCTATTTTGTAAATCCGCATTTTGTTGCAACAGTGCGTTATTCTGAACTAAAAGTTCTTCCAAACGATCTTGTAATACCTTAAATTCTGCCATATTTCAAACGTAGTTAGATTACTCTTAAAAATAAAATTATATAATTTATGAGAAAACAATTAAAGCGAAGAAAAAAAAACTTTTTTTGTGCAATAACAAAACGCAGAATTTTGAATAGCAAGAACAAAACTCTTTGAAAAAAATAAAAACTTTAAAAAATTACAAACAATAGACAATGTAAACACACACACAGCTGTTCAGTTGTAGGGACAATGGCGGCAAAACAAAAGACACCAACTATGCCGTACACATAATTATGAACTACAAAAACTATTTATTACGTATGCTACTACTTGCATGTCCTTTTCACTGTTTCATGAACAGAAGTCCTGAATCTTGCTTGTTTACGTAGTCTGATTGATTTTAACTCTTGAAACACTGGATGTGGGTTTGGTTACTTGTATTACTTGCACGGCCGAAACCCGTCCATTTCATTCAGCCGATGTTGAAGATGAAATCCAAGGCAAACTTGACTGTGTTTTAACTTCGTAGCATGATGTATTTACAGTGCTAATTGCAATAGTAATTCGAAGCACTTGTATCCTCGTTTCATGGTCAGACGCGTCGGGGTCACCAATTTGGTGCCGGTTGGTGGGCACCATAAAACATCTTGTGTCAGACTTCTGTAGAGATTCTATAAAAATATAACTCGCAATAAGTTTGATAACGTAGTTTATTTATAAGCTTAGACACAGATACATTTTTACTTCCACAATTATTTATAATTGGCGGGCGAGTTTTATAGAACGAAGTGTCATCTGGCGGCAGCCTGACAAGACCGTTTTTATGTTGGTAAGCGAAAGCAGTGTTGCCAACCACACGATGACATTTCGCTACATGTACAGTCACAGAATGAAAAGGTTCGTCAGTTTTCAAATTGATTCCTTCAACGAATCGCGAGCACATATCGATACCTCTGGGCTCAAAGGTCGTAAAGGACAAAATACCGAAAATGAGTTATTTATACAGTTTTACTCAGAATTTCATTCTCTATCGATCTGTATATTTAGTTTGTCGAAAATCCCAAAAAAAGTGCCTTTACGACCCATCATTTTTGATAAGCTTGTTGGAAAGTTGGAAACTTTTTGGTTAAACGCAAGCATATTTGAATATTTGAATTTGGCACTCCGCTGTCAATGTAAGGTTTCCAGACTTCTGGATCAATCACTCGATCTCATGTAGTCTCTGTGTGCTGTATGTTCTAAAATAAATCCGTGGTAATCTTCGTGGTCTTTTCCTTCTTACGCTCCAAACTCCAACATGGTAGCAGAGCGTAGTTGCAAGAAGTGAAAAGCACCCATATTTCCGCGAAATTGGTCGTACATCGCGCACTTGGAATTATTACCGTACCGGAAGCGGCGAACGGTATTCAAGATGGCTTCGATGGGAATCGGTCAGAATTGCATTGAGAGACTAAAGGGGGCAGAAAATTACTCCACGTGGAAGTTCTCGATGCGGATGGTGCTAATCCATGAAGAGTTGTGGGACTGCGTAGAAGCGGTGGCCGACGAGGACAACAAGAAGAAGGATGATAAGGCCTTAGCGCGCATCGCGCTGTCCGTGGCGCCGACCGTAATCCCGCATATACGCACTGCCAAAAGTGCCCACGAAGCGTGGACAATACTACAGAAAACGTATGAGGGACGTGGTCTGAGCAGGAGATTGGGCTTGCTGCGGAGTCTCTTCAATACGAAATTATCTGAGTGTGGCTCAATGGAAGTTTACCTGAACAAAATAAAAGAAATTTCACATCAACTGAGTGAAATTGAATCGCCGCTGGACGACGAACTCGTTGCGGTGATCATACTGAGTGGGCTCACAGATGATTACGACCCGCTCATCATGGCGATTGAGCACTCATCTTCCAAGCTAAGTACGGAAGTCATCTCGACTAAATTACTTCAGGAAACCCAAAGACGGGAAGAGAAAACTGAAGAAACGGCACTGATTACACAGAGGAACCCAAAGTGCTTCGGGTGTGGTGCCAGAGGACACATGCTGCGGAACTGTCCAAAAAGGAGTTCAACGTCCAAAGAACAGACCTCCGGGGACGAGCCAAAGAGTCAGAAACAGCAGAAGAAGCCATGGAAGAAGAACAAGGCTAATCTGTCGGCACTCTCCGTGAAGGTGAAAAGTGACGTGTGGTACATAGACTCTGGGGCCACAAACCACATGTGTAATAGTGAAAAAGTGATGGTGAAGTGCGATCGTAATAAGGTTTTTAAAGTGAGCATTGCAAACGGTGAAATGCTATCGACCGCGGGCTTAGGTGAAGTTCAGGTTCGTTTAAAAGACTGTGTAAGGACACTAAGTGAAACTTATTACGTACCCAACTTAAGTACTAATCTATTATCTGTCAGTGCTTTGACAAAAAAGGGTTATGTTGTCAAATTTGACAGAAATTCTTGTATTATTTACAATGGTGATGAAATTCTAGCTACTGGTACTCAAATCAACGGTGTTTATCAACTCGACACGGTGTCAGACAACGCCAGTACTGTGGAACAGGAGTGTACCATAGTGGCGTCGCCAGCAGTAGACACGACATCCCATGATTTGTGGCATAAGCGTCTTGGTCATCTGAACTCGAGAAGTATGCAACTTTTACAAAAAGGTATGGCTAATGGTATTTCTTTTAATAATTCGACTTTTCAGCAATGTGTGTCATGTGTTGAAGGGAAACAGAGTAGGCTGCCATTTCCCAAAAAGTCGTATAGTAGAGCTACAGAGGTGTTAGGTCTAGTTCACACTGACCTTTGTGGTCCCATGCAACAGCCATCTCTAGGGGGAGCTAAATATTTTCTTAGTTTCATTGACGACTACACAAGGAAGCAGTTTGTTTATTTTTTGAAATTCAAACATGAAACTTTTGAATATTTTAAACAATTCAAAGCTCTTGTGGAAAATGAAACCGGAAAGAAAATAAAGGTACTTAGAAGTGATGGAGGCGGAGAATATATGAGTTCTAAATTTCAGGCTTATATGAAGGCGTGTGGGATCAAACACCAGAAGACCATACCAGGCTGTCCACAACAAAATGGCGTCGCAGAACGAGCTAACAGGACTGTGATGGAGAAGGTCAGGTGCTTGCTGCGAGATGCTGGCCTCGGAATGAGATTCTGGGCTGAGGCGGTGAATACAGCGGTTTACCTGAAAAACCGAAGTCCTACGAAGGCCGTTGCTGGAGTGACACCTGAAGAGAAATGGACAAATAAAAAGGTAAATCTAAACCATTTAAGAATTTTTGGTTGCGTCGCATATTCTTTATTAAAGAATAGAAGAAAGCTAGATTCGAAAAGCAAACCGTATATATTTGTGGGATATGAGTCTAAGGGATATCGGCTGTTAGAGCTACATAATCCGACAAAATGTGTCTATTCTCGCAATGTTGTGTTTTTAGAAAATAAATTCTCTAATAAAAACATGTCAGATGATGAAAATGTTGATCAACACATAATTGTTGACTTCAACAAGAGTTCTGTTGAAATTCAGCAATCAGAGTCATCCAATGAGAGATCTGATGTTTCTGATGACATGAGATTATCACAGGAAGTCAGCACGAGCACAACAGAAGACTCTTCTAGCGATGACACAGAAAATTGCTTGGATGAAACCTATGTTCCAGGTGAAGACTCTATTGCTGAGGCGGAGATGTCAACAGACACTTCATATGAAGATGTTCCGGAGTCTCCTCTGCTGGCCAACCTTGTGGGATCGGTCGACGGCTACCCCGACGAACCACGTACTGCAGCCGAGGCTCTGAGTGGAACTGATTCAGACAGCTGGCGGAAGGCGATGAATGATGAGTATAATTCATTCAATAAACTCAAATGTTGGACTCTAACAAAGCCTGAACCAGGTCGTAAGCCTGTTCAATGCAAATGGATCTTCAAAAGGAAGTATGGTGCTGATGGTGAGTTATTGAAGTATAAAGCTCGTTTGGTTGCCAAGGGATACACACAGAAATATGGTATAGATTATCAAGAAACCTTCTCGCCTGTGGTTAGATACTCTACACTCAGGATGCTTCTGGCAGTAGCGGCAGAGTATAACCTTGATACTGAACATTGGGATGTAAAAACTGCATTCCTGAATGGTGATTTGGAAGAAACTGTGTATATGGAGCAGCCAGAATGTTTCAAGGTGAAAGGTAGTCAAGGAATGGTATATAAACTTAATAAGGCTGTTTATGGACTTAAACAGGCCTCCAAATCTTGGTATGACAAGATTACCAAGGTTTTATGCAACAAGCTGAAGTTCAGTCAATTGAATTCTGAGCCTTGTGTTTTCTCGAAGTCTGAAAATGGATTGATGATGATCATTGCATTGTATGTGGACGATCTAATTGTATTTTCATCTCCAGGTTTTCCAGACAGGGATAATATAAAGAAAGGATTGCAGGATGAATTCGAAATCACTGATCTAGGGCCAGCTCAACACATACTTGGGATGAAGTTGATGAGGAAAGAAGATAAAATTTACCTCACTCAGTCAAACTATATACAGAAGGTATTGAAGAAGTTTCGAATGGAGGACTGTAAACCTATTGCAACACCCATGGAAACGGGACTGAAACTTTGCAAGGAACCTAAAGATGAGACCTATGACTACAGAGGTTTACTTGGTTCACTGATGTATGTGGCAGTTTGCACGAGACCTGATATAAGTCATGCCGTAAGCTACCTTAGTCAATTCAACGATTGCTTCGGAGAAAGTCACTGGAAAGCTGCGAAGAGAATTTTATGTTATTTGAAGGGTACTACTAATTTTGCTCTTGTGTTTTCTAGGTCGGGCATGGATATTTCAGCTTATGCTGATGCTGACTGGGCGTCAGACAACATGGACCGCAAGTCATACACAGGCTTTGTGTTTACTATTGGTAAGTCAGTCGTTACTTGGGAGAGTCGCAAGCAACGTACTGTTGCCTTGTCCAGCACTGAGGCGGAGTACATGGCGTTGTCTGACACATGTAAGGAAGCTCTATTTATTAGAAAGTTTATATGTGAGATTTTTGGTACCATGCCTAGAATAACAATTTACAATGACAATCAATCTGCTATAAAACTATGTAAAAACTATATGTTTCATTCTAGAACTAAGCATATTGATATTCGTCATCATTTTATTAAAGAAATTGTAAACAAAGGAATAGTTGAAATTAAATATTTGTCAACTGTTGTTATGTTAGCTGATGTGTTAACTAAAGCACTTTGTAAAGAGAAACACAATAAGTCTGTGTGTCAATTGCTAACTTTAATTTAAGTTACTTAATGCTAACAATTGAATTAAAGCTAATTGTAACTTAAGTTTTTTTAAATGTTAACTTTGTATTTGTGTTGTGTTTCTTTAATGTTAAGTGTTTTATAAATGTATTTATTGTAAGTTTAGCTTGCGTTTAAGGGCCAGTGTTGGAAAGTTAGAAACTTTTTGGTTAAACGCAAGCATATTTGAATATTTGAATTTGGCACTCCGCTGTCAATGTAAGGTTTCCAGACTTCTGGATCAATCACTCGATCTCATGTAGTCTCTGTGTGCTGTATGTTCTAAAATAAATCCGTGGTAATCTTCGTGGTCTTTTCCTTCTTACGCTCCAAACTCCAACAAAGCTAAACAGAATTCATCGTGAAAATTGGGATGTAAATAACATTTGATTTTTTAGTACAGTTACTATGGTAGTAAAGAACAAGTAAACACACATTTTTGGGCGTATAACCTAACATTTCATACCAAAGTCTAAATAATTTGTCCTTTACGCCCTTAGATTATCTAAACAAATATTTTAAAAATCTACAATGAGAGGATATTAAAATAACTGAAAAGGTAAATTTATTAGATGTTTCTTATTGTATTTAAGTATGTGCGTTTGGAACAAACGAAAGAAATAAAAAATCATCAAAAATATGTAATAAATAAAACAATTTTAGAGTGTAACATTTATGTGATTTGTACATATAAAATGATGACATCTACCCACATCGGGTAAAGTAATGTTGCTTTTTATTATTTCTCATATTTGAAGAAACTAGATATTTGTCAGGGAAAAAGATAATTTTAAAAGATGATTTAAGAAAATGAAAACATGCTATAAAATAACGTATTACCTAATTAAGGTAGGATAGTCATCATAAAAATTGAAAAAATGAAAAAGTTACATTTGTTAAGAATATTATGAAAAAAAAGTCACATTACTGTAGTACCTCAACGGCCGGTTCACGCATGTCTCCGTTTTACTGTTTCGTTTTATCGTGTACGTTTTTTTTTGTCAAGTACAATAACATAAAACGGTATAGTAAAACGGAGACATGTGTGAACCGGCCGTAAGGTGTCATTATTTTGTATGCACATTGCACAAATCACAAAAATGCTACATTTTACAATTGTTTTTAATGATTTCCTAGTAATTTTGACTAACGCCCTCGGTCAAAACTACTTTTGGGTTTTGACTGTAATAATTATAATAAATAAGTATAGTTTCTAAAGTTATTTGGATCAGCTAATAAAATATAACTAGCAGGAAAAATATTTACACAACATGGGAAAATATAGTGTCAGTTGAGACTTCAATCTACTAAAAAGCGTGAATGCACTTTTTTCGAAGTTATATTTTTATACTACAAAATAATTGGCTTTTAAAAACGGTATTATGTAGGAGTAAAGTAAGTGGATGTACTTTACTGGAATGAAAAACTTCCTACTTGTAATCTTACTTACCTTACCTTTCTACTTTTGTACCAAGTACAATAACATAATTTGTAGCTACTATGAATAATAATGTTTAATCTATTTAGAATTTAGAATAACTAGATTGGTTTTCCTTTGTCCTTAATAATTCTATCCTATCTGCATTATCATAAGGTCAACTGGTTGACAGACTGCCCTATGGAATTAAGTCCGCCATTTGTAGTTTTTCGAGTTTAGAATTAATAATGATGAAATAAATAAATCAAATCAATTTGGTTTCGGCTTTTCGTAAAAAGTAGACATTTAAGAAGTTTTATTTAAAAGCGTCATAATATTTATTTTCTAAATTCGCTCTTATATCGGAAATGGTATCTTCTAGTTCGAAGATATCAAAACTTTTGCTTAAATAGTTTCTAAAATTGTGTGCATTAAATTATGAAGCTACGAAAAATCATTTTATTTCATTAAAAACAAACATAATTCATTTAAATATGTGAAGAAATGGTATATTACATATCAAATACCATAAAACATTAAATATTTAAGCTAAATTATCAAATTTTCCTTGCATAATACCTTACCTGGATGTTCCGTTTACGACCTATGAAAACCTATAAAACTATGTAAATTGTCATTTATTACCTTGGTTTTGTAGTTTTGTAAAATAAAAATAGACTTACGTCCTGAGCAACTTGCCTAGGACGAATATTTGAGGGGCGTAAAGGTCTTTTTAATGTAATTTTGAGGGCGTAAAGGAAATCTATCTCAGTAAATACAGCTCTAGTCCAATTTTTCAATACCTCTTCGGAAAATGCTGTGAATTCTAAGCACTTTCTTCTTAGGTCATATTTTAATAGCTCGAAAAACAAAAAAGTTACTGTCGAATAAAAAAATAAAAAATCGTTTTTTGCTTCTCCTGAAAAGTCTTACTTTGTCCTTTACGACCTTTGAGCCCAGAGGTATCGATATTACCTTTTGAAACTATGTTACAGAATAATCTCGAGTTAGAGAAAATAATCTTTAACTGTTCGTCAGTAAAGTTCAAAATTATTCAGATCAAAGTCGTTTGACGATTTATCTTGTCAAGAAGATTATTATGATTGATAAACTAAAACCTTGTTGGTTCAACCTGCCATTATTATTTCTATTAAATAAAAAAAAACTATTGTCAATTGGTCAATGTCATCATTGCATTGCACTGATGGGATAGAAATATAAACAAGCAAAACCTTATTCGTTAGCAAACGTCATATTTATTTAAATGTTAGTAGCACTGTTTCTTGTACTGTTATGTTGGCAGGTTTGACTCTTACGGTACCTAGTGCAAGCGAAAACCGACACTAAGGTGACGAACCTTTTCATTCCGCGACTGTACTTCGTAAATATTCAATAAAATAATATTTTAAAACATTTTAATAAAACCTCAATGCTGGTTTAAAATGGAATGGAACACCAATTTTCAAATGAAAAAAAAATAAAATCACGTGTGACGTTTAGTAATATCCGTCAGATGTCGCTAATGTAGCTCAAAAGTCATGGCGGATCTTTTTCATTAGATTTTACTGATTTGCCGTAATTCGTGGGTAGATTTATTATTACCGGCGTCGAAATAATTATAGCTCGTTCTATTCGTACGGTGAGAGCCCAGTTACACGCGCATCATTATCAGCCAAGTTCCGCCACCGACTCAGTGAAGACGTTTTTGACGGATCGTCTCGAATTTCGGTGGGTCAAGATAAATAGATATTCGACGTCGCACCGTACTCTAATTGAAATAATACGCCTAATATGACGCAGTAGACGCCCAGAAGCGTCACTCCAACGTGTTTACGGATTGAGGGACAGGTCGGTATGGTAAAGAAATATTCTGGTACATTCGCCGGTTTTCAAATGCCTAATAACCTGTTCTCGCCGGCAGATCGAGGAGGCAGCTATGAACGAGGGAGCGCCTATGATGTACCATGGAAACGGGGGCTTCGGAGGGCCGGGGCCCATGTACATGGTTGCGGGAGTGGACAGACAGCCTCGGCATTACCCACTGGAGGTGCTGCAGGTGATGGGAGGCCCCGGGGCGCGCGGCGGGGGCTCGCCGGGCCCCGGCCAGGTCACCCCGCGTCGGTGGCAGCAGCGCCGCGACCGACAGACCAATAACAAAGGGGACAACACAGCATTTGGATATGAATCTGATGATTCCAGTTTGTCAAGCAATGCATCTGGATCCAACAAATCAGGGGAAAAAGGTGAGTTGTTTTCACTTTGATAGAAACAAGTGAAGGTAGCTTATCAATTTTGATGTAAGGCCATAGAAGAGAAATGTTTTTGCAGTTCCCTAAAATAATACACTGAAACATAAACTGAATTAGGACTACCCTCTTGAGTGTTTGTAATTAATAATATTTACACAGGTTGCCTCATAACCAAGCCATTTAACTGTTTATTCAGTTTAATACTGGCTTGTTTTGTTCCAATTGTATAAATTGTATAGAAATAAAAACACTTGGAGAAGAATTACTTGTTCTACCTTCACATTTAGTTAATAAAAATTAAAACAGTTATAAATGATAACTGACATTAATTTTCAAAATACCTGCTATCTAAAAGCTCTATTTTAATGGATGAAATAGAAGCAACTAAGTCAATAGATGGTCTTCTATGAGTGGCATTTATGATGATAAATTAGTTTTAGATTGTCTACCAAATAGTCACTATTGAGGCTATTAGAAATTCATAGTTTCTTTTAGTTGATATTGCTTTTTTCTTTTTATCATATCGTATCATATCATTAACTTTATTTATTTTTTATTGAATTATTTACTGTAATTTAAAATTGTCTGGTATTACAATGTTTATTCTTTAAGTCATGTCATAACTTCTGAGCATATTAATGAGTAAGCATGAAGTTTGACCTACTGACCTATTTGAAATAGAAAATTAGGAATTTTATCCTAATTTGGAAAAAGAAACTCAATTGCCTTATAAAATTGATTTTTTTAACAAAATTCTGAAAGTTTATCACATTTTTTATTTTGATATTTGCATAGTTTAACCAGGTTATTTTAAATCTGCATAATACCATACTGCTACTAAATTTATATGTACTGTGCTCCCAATATTGTGTTAAACAAGCATTCGCAATTTACACTAGAGTACTGAGATAAGTTAACATTAGATAACATGTAAATAACATTTACAGATGTAACCTTGTGAGATAGATATCAAATACACTCGACAGCAAATAAATCGCACCACCCGCGACAAGCACTTTCAAACGTATGCATCCCCACTTCACACCAATATTGGTACCATTCAAAAGCCTAGTTCTAAACTTCATATCATTATAGGAAAGGTTTTTACCCCAAAAATGTTTCTTTAGAAGGATCCAGAGTCACTTCTTCAAAAAATAGATAGTTACGCTTGAGCCAACTTTTATGGCTATAAAACTGTTAAGTTGGGATTAATCGCTATCCATCTGTTAAAGAGGACACGTGTGATCATTATTTGGTTTTATAACCATAAAATTTGGTCTAATTGATCCCAGAGGTGAGCCCAAAGTGAGGTCTTTTTTCAAGTCACATTTATGGTATATGTTAATCATTTATTAAGAAATTAAATGTGTTTTTCTTTAAGGATATTTATTGGGCTTTCAAATAACACCAATATTGTTGGGGCACCATTATTGTGTCAAAAGAAAATCTTTAAAGTTCGCGTCGCGGGTGGTGCGATTTATTTGCTGTCGAGTGTAGATTGTAGTTACAAATAAATACAATTCAGTCAGACTGTTAAGCTGAAGGAATGTACGTCTTATTTAAAGAATACAGCAAAGTATAGTTGAATACATAGAAATAATATCCTTATAGTAAATCACATCTTAATAATGGCAATAGCTATTGAAAAACCACATAATTGTGAATGCATGAATCTGTATATTTGGGCAATTTCTTTATTATCACCTAACTTGTCTCGGTTGTTTCCAAGTGTTAAATATTGGAATGTAGGATGGACGGTTAACGTGCGCTTTCGACGCTGTCGGGTCATTAGCAGCTTTCAAGGCTACTGAATTAAGCCTCTTGTATGTACGGCACGTACGTTTTCTTCAGCGGCGTTGCGTGGCTGAGCGTCGCTACTCAGTAATTTATTTGTCTGTTGGCAATTGTAATATTTATTGAAAAATGTAACACAATTTGACCGCCAATGAAAAGTCCAGTAGCTTAGGTTTAGCTAGAGCTGGGGCGAATTTTAATTTTTAACTCATGAACCTGTTGCCAGCAGGAGAAACAGTCGTAGCTGGGCATAAACTTGTTCATCTGTCAATCGTCAATTAACGTTTTATCACGTGTTTAACGGATTAACGTTAACTTGCGTTAAACCTTCCGAAATGTAAGGTTTTAACGGATTAGCGATTAACGAAGTGAACCACATATTTGATTAGCGATGCTCAGCACAGCATTGGGAGGAGCTAGATCTTTACTTAGTTAAGTTTAGGCTGACGCGAGGATACTTAAATTAAAACGGTTAAGCTGCGTTTCCACCAGAGATGTGCGAGGATGCGTAGCGAGGGATGTGTTTGTAAAGAACAAATAGAATCGCTTCATTTACCTCGTCTCGGTAAAGACGTATCCTCGCACACCTCTGGTGCAAACGCAGCCTTAGCGACTGTCGCTGACAGTCGCCTTGCTTGCGATAGTGGTAGGCCACTATCGCAAGCAGTCGCCGACATAATGTCGCTCGACTGTGAGCTCAAGTAGACGGGAAAGTAAACAGTCATTATTATCCTGTGGGAGGAGCATTTAGATGTGGAGTGTAGACCTGAAAAGTAAACAAATCGCACCACCACCCATGGTTTTCACGGCATACGAACCAAATTTCGGGAGAGCACGTGGATACTTGCTCTGGGCTCCTTTCCCCGGGCGCTATGAGCTACTCTCCCCGTTCTGGGGCTGCTACTATAGTCTGGTCCGTGAGCACGTAGAATCTTGTCCAATGACCCCAAGCTACCCATCCTTATTGCTCGCGCGTAATTATGTAGCTATCGCGCTCGTACACTCACTGCGGGTGCCAGTCGCACAGTCGCGACAGCAATATAATTACGCGCGAGCGATAAGGATGGGTAGCTAGGGGTCATTGGACAAAATTCTACGTGCTCACGGACCGGGCTTTAGTACAAAAACGGGTGGCACCCTATGGCACCGAAGTGTTCGGGGCCGTATCGCTGAAAAGTAAACAGTCGTTGTCGCGTTCCCTGCAGGCGAAGCAGCATCGCGCAGTTCGGAACGCAGCAGCGGCAGCGGTTAGAGCGCGGGCAAGCTGGCTTTATTAACGAACGTCGCTAATTAGCATAATATATCAGGGAGCAGCCTTAGGTGCTGGCGTAGACCCGGGAAGCGCTCCTGGATCTGTCAATAGACCGTATAGGCCGCGGCCTAGGGGCGGCAGATTTCAGATGACGCTTACTCGATTTCAGAAGATAAAAGTTAAATAAAGGTCCAACCCCACTAGCCTACGGGCGGCAAAACTGTAAATCCGCCACTGCCGGGAAGTAAAACTGTATCGTTTTCCCTGCAGGCGAAGCAGCATCGCGTAGTTCAGAACGCAGCAGCGGCAGCGGGTCGAGCACGGGCGGGCAAGCTGGCTGGTCGGGCTCCCGCGAGTGGCGCGAGTGGCGCTCCCGGCGCGCCCGCGAGCCGCACGCGCGGCCGCGTCGCATCGCGCCGGAGCGGTATCTCAACGCGTCATACCCGTTCCAGGTCAAGTTCACGCCGGATGACTTGCTCACTGGTAACTATAAATGTTTAATCAGATTGAAATGTATAACATTACTATGAGGTCTCACAGTGCGCGTGGACGCACTCGGTCACGCGACCCAATCGTAGAGCTAGAGTAAATACAAATGAGTAGTAACACACTGACAAATTCGGCGCAACCACGACTGGCTCCCCGATAATCCACGATAAAATTTGTCAGTGTGTGCGTGCGCGCCGCATACGTATTTGCAAGCTCACATACAAACCGCGCTCGGTGCGTTTCTATGAAAATAACCTACTCATTTGTATTTACTCTGGTAGAGCTCTATTCAACGCTGTCCGTTCGATTTGCTGCTTCACTTAAGCAAGAGTCGTTTGTGAATACGGAAGTAAATCTTACCAAGTTACATAGACGATACACAAACTGTGTCACTCACGCTAGGCTATGCCTGTCTTGTATTTGGTTTTCACTTCAACAACATATTATGTTCTCTCTAAGAAGCTACCAACAGCACTTCCAAATGTTCCTCTAAGTTTATAGATTCATGAAAAAATCGATTAAATATTATTTACTATCAAAGTCTAATCTAAGAAGAACTATCGGTAGATATAATTTTAATGATTACTTCACTAAGTATTGTGTTATTGTCCCAGGATCAAAATGGGACACACTGTCGCAAGAGATGTGGGACAAGTTCGTCAAGTCGCAGCAGACGGAGGAGACCTTCAGGAAGAAGATGAACCTGTGGCGGTACCTGTACATTACTATTAAGGTAACTGACATCACAATTTTAACCGGCTTTTAATGTTATTGTTGAGCATCTAGTTTAGTGTAAACTTGTTGGTAAATGATAAAATAAAATAAGCCGCCTTTAACGACCTGTTAAAAACTGGTTACGATTTGCGCTAGCGGTGCACTCTGGCGGCAAAACATTGCAGTAATATTCCCTATAGTCTTTTTCACGTAAGATGATCCGTATGACACTTCAAGGTTATCCATATTACGCATACTACATATGCAGAATATTTTTGAAAAAATATTTGTATTTTATTAGCAATACATATAATAAAAAAAAAATAACTACCTTGTCTTGAAATATATAGTGAAATCTGAGTCTATTGATTATATTTTAATTAAATACGATGTAAAAATATTTTTTATTTAATGTACGCAATGTGTGAAACGGAATAGATTTAGTGCTGGGGTATTTCTTGTATAATAAAATCGATTATTTCCGCGTTTCATTAATCGATTGAAGTGAATACTTAGTTATTAAAAACATCACAAAAATCAACTATATTTTTCGATTATTGACTTTAATAAACGCATTAAAAATAAATTAATAGTTTTTAATTTAAAGAAACAGAACCAGTACTTTTTAGGGATCGTTTTTTTCGAACACGAACCATGAAATTTGAGTATTATCAATAAAAAATTGTTACAATAAAATTTGTAATTAAAAAAACATGTTTTTTGTTAAATAACACCTATACAAAATATTTCTCTAAAAGTAGGTTTTACTAACTCTTCGAAAAAAATCGATAGATAAATCGCTATGGTTTAGTTATGTGACATCTCTAAATCTTTCAAACTCGAAACGTCATACGGATCATCTTAGGTGAAAAAGACTATAACAACCTTATGAAATCTGCCAGCTGTATACCTGTTTCAATTGTTTATTAAAATCTACACAGCAGGACCATATTAAGCATCAATTTATCATTAATTTGTAAAGTAATTGATGACTAATTAGATAAGCCATGACAGATGAAGTTGATTTTAGTTTAAATAATAATAAATTCCTTTAAATAAATTCCTGTTTATCTCATTGTAGTGATTTATTGTAAAAGTGGGCGTGGCTGTCGTTACTAAATCTTTAATTTGACTAAATAACATTTCATACCAGTTGCTCACTGAACATAGGTTTTGCTTTTTCATGCGTCCATTTTGGATCTCTTGAAAAAGAATTGAACATCCATTTTAATTTTGTCTTATTACCGACATTAAAGACTGACGTAACATTACATCACACGTCCTTGCCACCGTTTGCCAGAGTGAAACAATCAAGATATTTCCGTATTTCTTCGATATTTACATTTCACGTGCTCACGTTTATGACGCAGCAATCGTATTCTGTCGGTGATTCAAAACGCGTAATGTTTATATTGGGCCGTGTGTAAATATACGTCATCGCGGTAATCGGTTTGAAATCGCCGATGTGACGTGTTGCACAGGCGCTGGAATTAGATCAAATAAATCGTGCTACGAAAACCAATCATGGTATTTTGATTCTAAACAATACATTACACGGTAGCTATAGACAATCTTTGGATCTTTGGTTTGAATCAGTCGGGTGACGTTAAAAAGTAATTCGGTAGATTTGGAGGGTGCGCTAAGCTGTCTAATGAGGATCATTTCGATTTTTAGCTGTGAATGCAGATTTATAGGGCTAAGAAATCCTTAATACACAGTCCAAAAATTTTTGTTCTACGACAAAAATTGACGAAGTTATGGCCAAATTACTAAAAAAGTTCACTGACCGCCCGGCGCGGGACCGTTGACGTCACTGTATCCGATCCGAACGCTGCCGGCGTACTGCGTGGATAGAAAATATTTTTTTCTAGCCAAACTATCAGTTTGAGAGAAAAACTTGTAATGACATTTTTCATCAGAATAAAGTAAGCTATCGATAGGTAATTTTAAAAATAGAAATTGTGAAAAATAACGCAAAAAATCTATACGCTCATACGATTCAATGGAACGCAGAGACGCGATTGGGGTCTCTGCGGTGGTATATTTGGCGATTTATTCAAATAAAGTGTTCATAAGTGTTGTTAGAGTCATAACTTCTTCCAAGTAAAATATAAAAATGTATAAGTAATAATTTATTTACTTCTAATAATAAGGTATAGCTGAGGCAGATACACTCTGCCTAGGCTACAAGACATTGCTATGAAGATCATTTCGATGTACACGCAATACCTACCTGTTATTTAGTTTTTCTGAGTTAAACCTACGTACCTACCTATCTATTCGCCGTTCCCATGGGCGGGCCAGCTGCTGCAGGAAAGGACAGCTGCTCCCTCCTGGAAATCTATTTAATCTTAGCCTAGAAGCTGGGTATGACTTCCCCGCCCCCCTCCTCTCCCCAGGTCATAAGCTGGGCATGACTTCCCTCTCGGCCAGAAGTTGGGTATGATTTACCCCCCCCCCCAGGCCCGAAACTGGGTATGACTTGACCCCTCCCTCTCCCCCCAGGCCAGAAGCTGGGTAAGGCTTGACCCTCCCCCCAGGCCATAAGCATAAGCTGGATGTGACTCCCCTTCGGCCAGAAGCTGGGTATGACACCCCCCCCCCCATGCCAGAAAAGCCAGAAACTGGGTATGACTTTACCCCCCCCCCCTCCCCCCAGGCCAGAAGCTGGGTAAGGCTAGAAGCCCATAGAACTGGTTATGACTTGACCCCCCCCCCCTCCCCCAGGCCAGAAGCTGGGTATTACATACCCGCCCCCCCAGGCCAGAAATTGGGTAAGGCTAGCCCCTCCCCCCAGCCCATAGAAACTGGTTATGACTTGACCCCCCCCCCCCATCCCCCAGGCCAGAAGCTGGGTAAGGCTAGCTCCTCCCCCCAGCCCATAAGCATAAGCTGGGTATGACTCCCCCTAGGCCAGAAGCTGGGTATTACATACCCACCCTCCCCCCAGGCTAGAAACTGGGTAAGGCTAGCCCCTCCCCCCAGCCCATAGAAACTGGTTATGACTTGGACCCCCCCCCCACCCCACCCCCTCCCGCAGGCCAGAAGCTGGGTAAGGCTAGCCCCTTCCCCCAGTCCATAAGCATAAGCTAGGTATGACTCCCCCTCGGCCAGAAGCTGGGTATGACTTACCCCCCCCCCCCCCCCAGGCCAGAAACTGGGCATGACTTGCCTCTCCCCCCGTCCCACCAAGGCCAGAAGCTGGGTAAGGCTTGCCCCTCCCCCCAGGCTATAAGCTGGGTATGACTTATCCCCCCCCCCCCCAGGCCAGAAACTGGGTATTATTAGCATAATATTATGTATTATTATGTTCAATACAAACATTTTTATTTATTTATAATCATTAAGTTACACTCACCCCAACCGCGTCTCCGCATTGCATCGAATCCTATGAAAATGTGGTTTTTGGACATAGCGATACTTAATTTTCACAATTTTATTTTTTAAAATTACTGGTCGATAGGTTACTTTATTTTGATGAATAAATGTTATTAAAAGTTTTTTTCTAAAACTGATGGTTTAGCTGGAAAAAAATATTTTCCATCCCAATAGTACGCCGGCTGCGCTCGATTCGGATATAATGACGTCACGCGGCCCTGCGTACGTTGACTTTTAGCGGCAAAAACGGCCTATGTTTATTACTTAATATCTTCGTAAGTAATGGTCCGATTTGGATAATTCAAAAAGATATATCTTTCTTATGTCTTAAAGATTAACGTAAATACTAGTTTTATTGAATTTTCTACAACAGTACTGATCCTCATTGAGGCATCTAAGACGATTTGGCGGCTTATAATACACTCAACATCAAATAATCCGCACCTTCCGCGACGCGAACTATAAAGATTTTCTTCTGACACAATTATGGTACCCCAACAATATTGGTGTTATTTGAAAGCCCAATAAATATCCTTAAAGAAAAATACATTTCATTTCTAAATAAATTATTAACATGTACCATAAATATGACTTGAAAATAGACCTCACTTTGGGCTCACCTCTGGGATCAATTAGACCAGTTTTTATGGTTATAAAACCAAATAAAGATCTCACGTGTCCTCTTTAACAGATGGATAGCGATTAATCCCAACTTAACAGTTTTATAGTCATAAAAAATAGCTATAGCGTAACTACCTATTTTTTGAAGAAGTGACTTTGGATCCTTGTAAAGACACATTTTTGGGGTAAAAACCTTTCCCTTAATGAAATGAAGTTTAGAACTAGGCTTTCAAATGGTACCAATGTTGGTGGGAAGTGGGGATGCATACGTTTGATAAGTGCTTGTCGCGGGAGGTGCGATTTATTTGATGCCGAGTGTATTCTGCCACGCGATAGAAAAGAAATACAAAGATATTTTCACCTAACATTTGTCAGATTCCTTTTTTGTCAGGATAATGCTTTATTGACAGCCCGGATATGACGCGTGCCAAAGTAAACGTGGCTATGAAACCTTTATGCTCACTGTCCACGGAGGCGTAGCTTCAAAGACGCATGTTCGTCATTTTACTCTTGGACCACAACTGTTTCTGTTTCTAGCTTACACATTTATGAAACTGTCAATCAAGCTCCTTTTCAAAGTGTATAACAACGTAGAAGTGCTTTTTTTTTTGGAAAAAATAAATATAAGTATTGTTGTTATAAATTATTTTATTATTTTCTATCTTGGACGAATAAATACCGTGGGAATTAGAACGGGATGTTAATTCCTACATAAATTATTGATGTTGTTGCAGTCGATATTCCCGCGCTACGGGCTGTACGTGGTGGGCTCGACGATGTCGGGCTTCGGCCTGGAGTCCTCCGACATGGACCTCTGCCTCTACGTGCGCCCGCTGGACAACGTGGAGCCCCGGGCACATGCCCTGCTGCATCTCAACTACATCCTGGGATATATCCGCAGCTTTGATCCCGGTGAGCAAATACAAAAGAGTCCTGTGCGCCCGGACTACACTCAAACAACATGGAGGTTGCACCTTCACTACATCCTTAGCTTTGATCCCGGTGAGTATAGCAGCCCGAGCTCCCGGACTACACGGCTTCGGGCTGGAGTCCTCCGACATGGAATAGTGTTCCCGGGGCCTATAGGCTTTTAGGCCTAAAATTAAGCCTATTTAGTTCTTTTTTTGGCCATGATAGACTACTAGGCTTTTAAAAGGCTACTCATTATAAAAAGCCTATAGGTTTTAAAAACACCTGTAGGCCTAAAATAGCATTTTAGGCTTTATTTCCGACTACAGTCTTTTTCGAGTAGTAGGCTTATTATAAGGCTATAGCCATAATTCAGGCTTTGGCTTCGTATGAATGAAACAAAGTATTTTTGTATTGCATTTATTTTCTAATTAAATAAAAACGTTATGCAAAATATACAGGGTGTTAGGTAAATGGGTATATGAGCCGACACTAGCCCATGTAAACATGGTCATATAAATGGTATGGTGAAGTCAGAAAATCGATATCTTCATTTTAATTATTTTAATTTTCATACAAATCGGATTTTATAAAATTTATTTTGTATGAAAATTAAAAAAATTAAAATGATGATATCAAATATCTGACTTCACCATACCATTTATATGACCATGTTAACATGGGCTAGTGTCGGCTCATATACCCATTTACCTAACACCCTGTATAATTTCTTTTTTGATATATTTTTTTTAATAAAATTTAACTTATTTCTTGCTTTTTAGTTAACTAATTATTACCTTGATGTTACCACCGAAGGTAGGCAGTACATTGAGACCATATTCTTCATGTCTAGTGTAAAATAATATTCCCTACAAAATACAGGTTACCAGCAGTGGACGTCATTTGGCTGAAACGAACGAATGAACGAACAGATTACCATATCGGCAACCTAAAAAGACCTTAAACCGTCAGCCCACCTTAAAAACATGAAAGAATACAACTATTGGTCTATTTGTACCTATAATATTTAAATAATTATCCTCCAACTCCTAAGCATTAAGTAGTTTTACCTTCTATCATCAGCTCATCAATAATTATGAGATCATGATTAATTCCAGGAGCGAATACTTGAATAACTTAAAAAGTTTGAAAAACGATATACGTGCCTATAAAATTTGAGGGTTGCCCTCGATTTCCCTAGGATCCCATCATCAGATCCTGACTTGGTAACAATGGGACCACCTCAGAAGTGTACCCTATCGAACAAAAAAATAATTTTGAAAATTGGTCCACAAAATTGACGGAGTAATCGGTGAACATACATAGAAAAAAAATACATACAGTCGAATATAACCTCTTCCTTTTTTGAAGTCGGTTAAAAATAAATAAAATAGACCTAGCCTAAAGGACTAAAAACCTTTATAGGCTTTTTAGCCTTTCAAGCCTTTTAAATATGCGCCTAGCCTACAAAAAGGCTAAAAGCCTATAGTAATCTGGTGGACAAAAAAAAGGCTATGAAAAAGGCCTAGCCTAAAGGCCTAAAAGACTTTTTAGGCTTTTTTCCCGCTGTAGCCCCTAATTCATAGGCTAGCCTTAAAAAAAAGCCTAAAAGCCTATAGGCCTCGGGAACACTACTCTGCCTCTACGTGCGCCCGCTCGACAACGTGGAGCCCCGGGCACATGCCCTACTGCATCTCAACTACATCCTGGGATATATCCGTAGTTTTGATCCTGGTGAGCAAATACAAATACTTTATTTGAGGGTCCTGGGCGCCCGGACTATGCTCGGACACAACGTGGAAGTCGTAACTTAAGGCCGGGTAGCAGAGAAAATGGCGAAAATGAGGTTTTCATTTTTCATTTTTGAGGTACTAAACAGTAAAATTAAAGGCTAAGATTTTTATTGGGCATAGTTGAGGATATTTTCGAGGGCTATTAACGGATGGAAACACGATTTGATGAAGTTGACTCGATAGAATAAATTCCCAAAGTTACCTCTATTCGTTTTCTATTTATGGTTTTATTTTTAAAATAAGCGATTTGAGATTCTAAATCTTTTACTAAACTAAAGTTCAGAAATAACTTGAGGGCTTTTAACGGATGAAATTTTTATATTGCGTCTTATTTAGTTACTATGTTAAAAAATGTGGAAAAAATCGTCCATGACGGCTTGGACAATCTCAATCAGTCGCGCGGTGGCGCTTACGGAGGACGGACGCGTGTCAGTTTTTTGGCCGTGACAGTTCGCGATTTGTCAATATTTTTGACAATGATGACTTTGATGAGTCACAGTATAATAATATCAGTGTTACTGGAGAAAGCTTAAATTTTTGGTAATTAAAAATTATCAATTTTGTCTACCTATTGAAATGGCAATGCCAGATTTTGTATGGAAGGTGGCGTCTTTTTTTTTTCGCGCGGCCATCGACCAAACTTTATTTTTTGATTACAAAATGGTGTAATAAACCAAACTTATTATTGCGTGTATACCTCTAAACTCAGTCTGAACTGAGTTACGAGCATTAGAAGTTTGATGATTTTCATACTAGATTTGCTTTTTGCGCGCAAGTTTTGTAAGAAATTGCAACAAAATATTGCGCAATTTTTTTATTGCGCTGATTTTGCTGCATACTGATGTCTGGAGCCTTTAATAGATGGTATTGTTTGTTTACACATACAATGTCACTATTTTGTTGCAATTTCTTACAAAACTTGAGCGCAAAAAGCAAATTTAGTATGAAAATCATCAAACTTCTAATGCTCGTAACTCACTTCAGACTGAGTTTAGAGGTATACATGTCATAGTAAGTTTGGTTTATTACACTATTTTGTAATCAAAAAACAAGGTTTGGTCGATGGCCGCGCGAAAAAAAAAAGACGCCAATTTCCGACATTGTCTTTTAAATCGTTCGCATCCTTTTAAACGAAGACTCTACTCATGATACATTGTACATTCCTCAAATATGAGACAAAACCAATGAGTTAAAATTACATTTTAATAGTACCTATAGCCCGACCAGGAACATAAAAACCCTCGCCATGTTGCGGAAAACTAATGGTACTAATTTCTTTTAATGGCAACAGTAACTGAAAACTTCATTGTCATGTCACCTTGCATGTCAGTCTATTGCTGTCAAAGTGTAAACAAACTTTATTTTAAATGTGCGCAATTGATTTTGTGAATTAAATTGCTAAAATCTTTTTATAGTCGTGAAAGAAAAGTGGTTCACAATGTGTTAAAGTATTTGTCGAAGAGAAATACTAAGGGTTCGGACAATATTTTCATTGAATAATGTTTCCGACAAAGGTTGTCAAATTGACTGACATGTTTATCGTATAGTACAGTCCACTATGAAAATTAGCTGTGGTTTGTTTCAACTACCTATTTTTAAAAAAATTGTCACTCGTGTTGAATTTTATGGAATTGGGAAAGAAGTACCGAGTTTGAAGCGTTCATGAGCAGATATTGCAGTTGAATATTCAAGTTCTGAATTTGATTATTGATGAATAATAAAATAAATCCTACCAGCTCGATTGATGGTTTTATTTCATTTATTTAAACCAGGTTACCTATAATAATATTTTTTCGTTAATTTATGAAAATATCGAATTAGCCCGTAATCCTGAATCCTGATACATAAAGTTAGCCTATTAATTTAACACAGGTACGACTGTACTCAGTGTTGCACTATCAAATGCAATTGACGCGCCTCTATGCCAGGGTTTTTATGTTCCTGGTCAGGCTATACATACAATCGTCTTACACTCTTTAGAAGAGCACACTGATACAAATAAATAATAAAAATACTGTCTAAGGTCTGTAGCTAAAGGTCTAAGCTGTAAGATAGAAGAATCTTCTAGCCAAAAAGATGGCAGATGCAGCAGATGTCAACGGATTAAAAACTGGAGTTCATGTGACTCCTTGTAGACTTGAGTGTCTAGAGCGTCCCTTCCTCCACCATGCGTAAGAATTTTCACAAAAATACTGTCTAAGGTCTGTAGCTAAAGGTCTAAGCCGTAAGACAGAAGAATCTTATAGCCAAAAACATGGCAGATGCAGCATATATCAACGGATTTAAGACTGGACTGGCACCACCTTGCAATGTCATCCTCTCATTGTTATTTGTAATGTAAATTATTATTAAAATGTATTTTAAAAATAAAATGTTCGTTTTATTATTTCAATAATCTGACCTCTCAACTCAACTACACTACACAAACACCTTTGTTCGCAACTGTGCTGACGAAACCTCGATATTATACCGTTTTTTTAAGATGGCAAGCTTTTTGCTGCGGTAATGCACTCCAGGTAACCGTGTGTGATGCTTATTGCTCATAGTGATTTTCGATACAGAGCCCCGTACATACGTTATACATAAATTATGGAAAGAAAACACCCAGACCAATACAAACAAATATGTATGCAATTTTAGTATGATATTTTTATTTATTAATAAACAAAAAGACTGAACAAAATTGATGCGTGTACTGATTAATGTAATTAACCACATGCAAAGCTTTGTGAATTGCAACAACTATAATTTATTATCCAAGCTCTAAATAATCGCTACTACGAGTAACTGATCATAAAATGTTTTTCCAATCGCTCAAGCTCCCGAGGATCTACCGATAGGTCGGGTGACGTAATCTTGAAATTCTTCTAGCCGGCGCGGAACTTCCGGAAGGTAGGGTGACGCCACGGCTCTTTGAATCGTGTTTACTTTGGCAGTTATATTCTATATTTATTCGATTCCAAAATATATTCCCAAAAATTTTGAAAGTTGTTTTAATTTGTATCACTTGGATATGATTTGTATTAGAAAGTGCTGTGAGTGTGACGCTTGAACGGAAGGAAGTCAACCTAACCAACTGCGTATTTCTAAACTGCGTATTTCTATACTGTGTAGCCGCGAGAGCTCTTTGGCGCGCTGTCTTCGGCGAAGTATTGCGCGCGCAGATTTTGACAGCGCGAAATACCTACTTTAGCAGAAATACCAAGCCTTAACTACATCCGCGGCTACGACCCCAGTGAGTAATTTCAAGTTTCTTATTACTCTGTGCGCCCGGACTATACATTTGTTCACCACGTGGAAGCTGCATCTCAACAACATACACAACATATCCACAGCTTTGAACCTGGTAAGTTAAAATTATTTATAACTGTAGCCTTTAGTTTGTCCTATGCACCCGGACTACACTCGGATACGACGTGGACGCTTCACATGTAACTGATCAAAATTAAATGAGTTCAAATTCTTTACAACTGTCGTCGTAGTACTGCTGTACTATAGCCATGTACGCCCGGACTATACATACGGACACCTGCAACATAACCTCCTCAGCTAAAGCATCTCAGTGAAAACTGTACTGTATGTATACTCGTAAAAACGTGCACTATTGGCAGTAAAATGTCAACTGTCAAGATGATACTGAGTGGGTGACCTCTTTGGCAACATTTTTTTCTTTTCTTTCTTTCTATGAGTAATATAATTGACAAAAGTTTTCGTATTGTCCAGGCGCAGAGCTGATCCAGGCCAAGGTGCCGATCCTGAAGTTCCGCGACGCGCGCAACGGGCTGCACGTCGACCTCAACTGCAACAACGTCGTCGGCATCCGCAACACCAACCTGCTCTACTCATACTCCAGAAGTTAGTACTCTCATGGATAGGTATGTTAGCGATTCTTGTAGTGAAAGCGTAAGCGCTCCTGCACAAGACGCCGCCACCGCGCCCCTACACTGTTCATACGCGCCGCGTAAAGCCCGCCGCCGCGCCGTCAAAGCATAATTTCGCCGGCGGCGCAGAATAAATAGTAGTACAGGTACAGAAGGATTACTCCGCAAGACGATTTAAATAAATGCAAGTCTTGCTACGACGCGATACAGTGGAATTCAGCTCGCACAGCACTACGTACCTACAATTATATTCACCTACAAGTTTTGTCTCTTTCTATCGCGTGCCTCTGAACTCTTCTTACGCTGTTAGGGTTGCTGTCTAGTGAAAAAATAATTAATCTACTTATTTGTAATGACCTACGTATGTAGGTAAGTATGCATTCATTATGGTAAACCTTGGGCCTTTGTCCATCAGTGGACGTCATTTGGCTGAAACGAACGAACGCATTCTGAGCAGTAGTCATAGTAGGTTAGGTTCCTATACTATCCTAAGAATTATTGATTACCTACATGGCCAACATACCTTTCAGCATCTTTGGGAAGCGAAAAAAAAGATAAATCCGGTAGATTTCTTTTCGAATTTAAACACCCGAACGCGGCACAATAATATTTCTTTCTCTTTATGTCCATTTTTAAATAATACTTCGATCATAGAATTAGGTACATACTACAACGCACGTCAGCGTCCTGACGGGCGCGCGCGTGACACTCGACTGATATAATACCCGCCGGCGGGGCGCTTCGCTGTAGGTAATTATCGGATGTACCGCGCGGAGTGAGCCAGGCCTGCCGGCGGCGCGGCAGCGGGCTTCACGCGGCGCGTACAAACAGTGTAAAAACGCGGCGGCGGCGTCGTGTGGAGGAGCGCTAAGGAGTGTGAGCCTCCTAGCAAATGCATTTTGGTTCCGCATTAAGGGCGTTGATGAGCCAGTTTCTCTCCGTTCTCGTAGGCAAGCGCCGGGCAGGATAAAAAGGTCTCTCTACTTTTTCTTCTCCTTTCGACTTTTTGGAATTGAAATTTCAGATTGAGAAAAAAAAAATTTTGTGAGAAAATATTAAATTTTTCCTCAAAAGTCGCTTTTTTGTTGGTGGTGGAACAACTGCTTTTGTCGCTGTCTCGTCGGTGGTAAAACTATAAAAATTGCATAGTACATAAACTACACATTTTCATAGTTTCAAGTAGTTGATCTATGTCTATTTAAAAAATAAATACATAGATGTTTCTATCTCTAATCGCTTCTCGTTGATTGTTGGCAGTGGAATTAGTGTATTTCGCCAACACATCCTTGTGATAGAGACAATCGAAGTTCTAATAATAATCAATCTAAAGTATCAACACTCTTTTGTCTCTATTAACTTTTAGTTCATTGTCGACAATTTATAGAACAAGTGCATTTCGCCGAATCGTATCTATCTCTACTCGCTTCCCATTCACCGTCGGCAGTAGACCAAATACCTGCAAAACCTGAATAAAGGCTTCCACAGACCAAACGCGGGTCAGAAGCAGTGCGGGTCAGTTGCAGCGCGGCTGAGGCACAATGAAAGCAGCGCAGTTTCAAAGCAGTTGCAACGCGGGCGGTTGTCAAAAATTTAAATATAGATGACCCACGCTGAACTGTCCCACCGAACTCAATGATAGGGGGCGCTAACATCGTTCAACTATATGGTTTCCAACATGGCAAAAATCGGAACCAGCGATCCGGTATTGACGGTGGCGCCCCACTGTCAATGTCATGCATAGGACAGTTCAGTATTTTGGAACTATATTCGAAAACCGGCCGCCATAGTAATACAACAGCGCGGGCCCGCGCTCGCGCCGCTTCTGTCCCGCACCCGCGCCGCCTCGTTTGTCGTTCGGCAGTTGCAGTGCGGCGCGGTTGGAGCGCGGGCCCGCGTTCAGGTGTGACACATTTCAAAGAGTTTCTTGTATTACAACTTGCGCGGGCCCGCATTCAAACTGCCCTGCGTTTGGTCTGCCCAAGGCTTTAGTTCCTAACCATCATATTTATACAGGGTGGAAACGATAAGTGATCTCACTCGATTATTTCTAAACTATACAAGATATCAATAAACTAGTTACTGATCCTGAAAGTGCTTCATGAGCTCTATCAAACGGTATTAATAATAGGTTACAGAATAAACTGGATCTATCCGAAAATTCAATGTTTTCAGCTTCCATACATTTGGTAAAGTCACATTATTTTAAAAACTACACATGATATCGTAAAACTGATTACTGATTCTAAAAGTGCTTTGCAAGCTCTATCCAATGGTATCAATAATAGGTTACATAATAAACTGGATCTATCCAAAAATTCAATGTTTACTTCTTTCATACATTTAGTACCACCACAGTCATGACACTCATCTCTTGACAATATTATAGCAAGTAAAGCCTAAAACCAATGTTTTCCATGAATAATTTTAAATAAGAATACAATTTACGAGATTATTTTAAGAGTTTATTATTAAATAAAAAAAATACTCTTCTAATATTGTTGTCTGGCATACATTTAGTATGGAAGCTGGAAACAGTGAATTTTCAAATAGATCCAGTTTATTCTGTAACCTATTATTGGTACCGTTTGAAAGAGCTCATAAAGCACTTTCAGGATCAGTAACCAGTTTTTCAATATATTGTATAGTTTAGGAATAATCGAGTGAGGTCACTTAACGTTTCCACCCTGTAGAGATGTTTTTACATTCGCAGTGGACTGGCGCGTTACCTTCACACCCTAAATAAGTCCTAACTACCATAAACATAGAGTTACATTTGCTTCGCAGTGGACTGGCGCGTGCGGCCGCTGGTGGCGCTGACGAAGACTCTATTCTCATTCACCGTCGGCAGTACACCAAATACCTGCACAACCTGAATAAGTCCTAAGCACCATAAACATAAAGTTGCATTTGCTTCGCAGTGGACTGGCGCGTGCGGCCGCTGGTGGCGCTGACGAAGCTGTGGGCGCAGGCGCACGACATCAACGACGCGCGCCAGCGCACGCTCTCCTCCTACTCGCTCACGCTCATGGTCATACACTTCCTGCAGTGTGAGTATTCGTATATCGTTCGTCGTATCGTCGGCACATAGTACGCAGAACTGACGGCCGATGGGGCAGCAAGGTTCTGGAATGGAGGCCACGTACCGGAAAACGCAGCGTAGGACGTCCACCCACAAGGTGGACCGATGACCTGATAAAGGTAGCGGGAAGGCGCTGGATGCAGGCCGCTACCAACCGTGCGATGTGGAAGTCATTGGGGGAGGCCTATGTTCAGCAGTGGACGTCCTGTGGCTGAAATGATGATGATGATGAGTATTCGTATTCGTCGTATTTCGTTTCAGCCAAATGACGTCCACTGCTGGACAAAGGCCTCCCCCAAGGTTTTCCACAATGAACGGTCCTGCGCTGCCCGCATCCAGGCTCTTCCCGCGACCTTTACCAGATCGTCGGTCCACCTAGTAGGAGGCCTGCCCACGCTACGTCTTCCAGCCCGTGGTCGCCACTCGAGAACTTTCCTGCCCCAGCAGTGTGAGTACTGATATTTTATACACTGGGAGGGAATATCCCTGACCTGTATTATTACACACTGGACATGCTGTCTCCATTCAAAAGACAGCCAATTTTGTGTGCCAATATGAAACGCCACCACGATTGCGAAGTGAATAAATAAATATGAATATGATTGTCCCGAGAACTAATTTTGACGTGCCGCGCTGGTAGGGCAAAAAAATAATGAGACATGACATTTCTATACATTGTATAGGCTCCATAAGAGCATTTGATGATTTATAAGTAACTAATTTAATTAGGTAGTTTACACAAATAAAGATAATTTTGATTTTGACGTACATTGTATGGAGTAACCATAGGAGTAAGCGAGTAAGAACATCACTAATTTTGGTTTCATGGACAATCATATTATCTGCCTACAGTATGGCCTACAGCGCCAAAATGGCGAAACTCAAATAGGCACAAAAATATTATCACAGCAGCCAGTCCAATGTGGTAATATTACAGGTCAGTGAGGAATTTGTACGTTTTTGCAACCTTAACAAAGCTCAAAAAATGTCATTGGTTTTCAACCGTATCTTCACAGCATATGGTTCAAATTGATGTGTGCTCTATCTATAGCTACCAGAGCCTAGTTAAGGGTTTATTTATTTATTACTGTGTTCCGCTTGAACGAGGGAGGCACTGAAGTTTCGTCCAAACCATATTTTTCATGGTGGTAATCACTGCGCGTGCATAAGTCAAAACACACTATTCCAGAGGTTCACCAGGAAAATGTACGGACACTGTGTCCGCGTTTGCAGATAAAATCGTGCTTTTGACGTTATTGTTTTTCAAAATGGTGTACATTTTTCCTTGTGAACGTCTGGAATAGTGTACACTTTTGCACGTGTTTTGATTTGGCTGAAGCTTTATGCGTTTTACGTGGACGTGCCGCTCACGATTGCAACGCAGTGGATCGACCGGTGTTAACCTGAAATCGTTCCGTTGTTACGATACGTTTGTTTATACACGTGTGTAATATTATTTTATGGACTATTTATTTACATTATGTATGTATCTACAGTAAGTACACATAATATTCACATCATTATATTTATAAAAATATAATAATTGTAGAATAGTAGAATATTTCTTTATTATTGATTTTGAGTAGAATTTACACAAAACACTTATAGTTATGCAGAGCGTTGTCTCCTGGTACAGGCAATCATACGCCTAAAAGGAGGCTTCGTCTATTAGTATTTATGTAAGCCTTTATAAAGAAATAAAGAATTTTGAATTTATTTATTATTATTACCTTGGCAGGCGGCACAGTCCCAGCGGTTTTACCTCGCGGGCTGGAAGCGGGCGAGGCGCGGCGGCCGCACAACCGCGCCTCGCTGGCCGAGCTGTTCCTGCACATGCTGCGCTACTACGCGGACTTCCCGTGAGTACCTCACTCCCCGCTGTATGCCCCGCGGGCTGCAGGCGGGCGAGGCGCGGCGGCCGCACAACCGCGCCTCGCTGGCCGAGCTGTTCCTGCACATGCTGCGCTACTACGCGGACTTCCCGTGAGTACCTCACTCCCCGCTGTATGCCCCGCGGGCTGCAGGCGGGCGAGGCGCGGCGGCCGCACAACCGCGCCTCGCTGGCCGAGCTGTTCCTGCACATGCTGCGCTACTACGCGGACTTCCCGTGAGTACCTCACTCCCCGCTGTATGCCCCGCGGGCTGCAGGCGGGCGAGGCGCGGCGGCCGCACAACCGCGCCTCGCTGGCCGAGCTGTTCCTGCACATGCTGCGCTACTACGCGGACTTCCCGTGAGTACCTCACTCCCCGCTGTATGCCCCGCGGGCTGCAGGCGGGCGAGGCGCGGCGGCCGCACAACCGCGCCTCGCTGGCCGAGCTGTTCCTGCACATGCTGCGCTACTACGCGGACTTCCCGTGAGTACCTCACTCCCCGCTGTATGCCCCGCGGGCTGCAGGCGGGCGAGGCGCGGCGGCCGCACAACCGCGCCTCGCTGGCCGAGCTGTTCCTGCACATGCTGCGCTACTACGCGGACTTCCCGTGAGTACCTCACTCCCCGCTGTATGCCCCGCGGGCTGCAGGCGGGCGAGGCGCGGCGGCCGCACAACCGCGCCTCGCTGGCCGAGCTGTTCCTGCACATGCTGCGCTACTACGCGGACTTCCCGTGAGTACCTCACTCCCCGCTGTATGCCCCGCGGGCTGCAGGCGGGCGAGGCGCGGCGGCCGCACAACCGCGCCTCGCTGGCCGAGCTGTTCCTGCACATGCTGCGCTACTACGCGGACTTCCCGTGAGTACCTCACTCCCCGCTGTATGCCCCGCGGGCTGCAGGCGGGCGAGGCGCGGCGGCCGCACAACCGCGCCTCGCTGGCCGAGCTGTTCCTGCACATGCTGCGCTACTACGCGGACTTCCCGTGAGTACCTCACTCCCCGCTGTATGCCCCGCGGGCTGCAGGCGGGCGAGGCGCGGCGGCCGCACAACCGCGCCTCGCTGGCCGAGCTGTTCCTGCACATGCTGCGCTACTACGCGGACTTCCCGTGAGTACCTCACTCCCCGCTGTATGCCCCGCGGGCTGCAGGCGGGCGAGGCGCGGCGGCCGCACAACCGCGCCTCGCTGGCCGAGCTGTTCCTGCACATGCTGCGCTACTACGCGGACTTCCCGTGAGTACCTCACTCCCCGCTGTATGCCCCGCGGGCTGCAGGCGGGCGAGGCGCGGCGGCCGCACAACCGCGCCTCGCTGGCCGAGCTGTTCCTGCACATGCTGCGCTACTACGCGGACTTCCCGTGAGTACCTCACTCCCCGCTGTATGCCCCGCGGGCTGCAGGCGGGCGAGGCGCGGCGGCCGCACAACCGCGCCTCGCTGGCCGAGCTGTTCCTGCACATGCTGCGCTACTACGCGGACTTCCCGTGAGTACCTCACTCCCCGCTGTATGCCCCGCGGGCTGCAGGCGGGCGAGGCGCGGCGGCCGCACAACCGCGCCTCGCTGGCCGAGCTGTTCCTGCACATGCTGCGCTACTACGCGGACTTCCCGTGAGTACCTCACTCCCCGCTGTATGCCCCGCGGGCTGCAGGCGGGCGAGGCGCGGCGGCCGCACAACCGCGCCTCGCTGGCCGAGCTGTTCCTGCACATGCTGCGCTACTACGCGGACTTCCCGTGAGTACCTCACTCCCCGCTGTATGCCCCGCGGGCTGCAGGCGGGCGAGGCGCGGCGGCCGCACAACCGCGCCTCGCTGGCCGAGCTGTTCCTGCACATGCTGCGCTACTACGCGGACTTCCCGTGAGTACCTCACTCCCCGCTGTATGCCCCGCGGGCTGCAGGCGGGCGAGGCGCGGCGGCCGCACAACCGCGCCTCGCTGGCCGAGCTGTTCCTGCACATGCTGCGCTACTACGCGGACTTCCCGTGAGTACCTCACTCCCCGCTGTATGCCCCGCGGGCTGCAGGCGGGCGAGGCGCGGCGGCCGCACAACCGCGCCTCGCTGGCCGAGCTGTTCCTGCACATGCTGCGCTACTACGCGGACTTCCCGTGAGTACACGCCGTAACACGTCAATAGGTCACTAGTCGCCATTGTAGGAATACGACTCTCCAATGAGGATTTTCGCGAATGAAAGATCCGCTAGATGGCGGGACGTGGATGTGGGGTCTGACTGCTGCGTGATTGGTGGATTTTGACATATCTGTCAATGTCATGTCAAAAATAACCAATCACGCAGCATTTGCACCTCGCGTCTACGTATTGCCATCTGGCGGATTTTTCATTCGCGAAAACCCTCATTGGCTGTAGATGAATCGGGTATTTGCCCATTTTTAGTTGGGATCCTGGCCTCTTTTACCTGTCTGACTAGCTACCACCATCTTTTCTAAGTCTATCAACTATAACAGCACAGTTATGTTCTGGTAGTTGGCTTGGGGGTAAGATAGCCAGTTCTTCTGTGGTTAAGGATTTTGGATGAAACTCGGTTCCATCTTCAGCTTAATCATTACTTCCCATCAGGAGAAATGCAGGTTGAAAAGCTTCCTCATCTATAATATAAAAATGAATCGCAAAATGTGTTGGTAAGCGCATAACTCAACAACGCCTGGACCAATTTTACCAATTCTTTTTTTTAAATGTTTGTTGAAGTCCAAGGATGGTTTTTACAGGGAGAAAAGTTTGAATAATTTTCGGGTAAACCCTAAAAAACTCGAAACTTCACCCCTAAGGGTAAAACGGGGTCCACGCGTACGAAGTCGCGGGCGGCCGCTAGTTGTTGATAAAACAGACGTCAGACGAGTTGCAGTGTAATCTTTGAAATTTAAAAAAGATTAGGGTTAATTTAACCTTGGCAACATGGTTTCTGTCACTTTGTGAACCTTATCGCCTACTAAAGACCGGTCCGTGAGCACGTAAAATATTGTCCAATGACCCTATCCTTATCGCTCGCGCGTAATTATGTTGCTGTCGCGCTCGCACACTCACTGCGGGCGCCCGTCGCACAGTCGCAACGCGACGCGATGCGCGCGTCATTGGACAAAATTCTACATGCTCGCAGACCAGACTATAGAGTAGTAGCAATCCTGTCAGTAATAATAATTACGTATATCGTTTCAGTAATAATAATAATTACGTATATCGGGAGGTACCTGGATGCAAGCGGCGCAGGACCGGTCTTTGTGGAAATCCTTGGGGGAGGCCTTTGTCCAGCAGTGGACGTCTTTCGGCTGAAACGAACGACGAACGAACGATATCGTTTCTATCGCATCATGAACGTTATCGCCCAGCCTTACAGTATAGAATGTAACTTGTGGCAGGTACGGCGCGATGGCGGTGAGCGTGCGAGCGGGCGCGCGCGTGCCGGTGGCGGAGTGCCGCGCGGCGCGCGCGCACAAGAACGACCCGCACCAGTGGAAGCTGCTGTGCGTCGAGGGTGAGGCACTTGTATTATTGTTTCAGCAAGGCTAGGATGCGTGCCGTGAAAACGACCAGTGGAAGCTGCTGTGCGTCGAGGGTAAGCCGCGCACTGCGTTATTGTCTCAGCAGGGCTAGGATGCGTGCCGTGAAAACGATATTTATTATCGATCACTAGGGGCCATCCATAAAGTACGTCACACGAATTTCATGATTTTTTGACCCTTGTCACAGGTGGTCACATTTCTGAGACCCCTCCCCCCCTAGTGTGACGTCACATGTTTTGCAATTTCACATCGAAAAATTATCAAATTAACAGCAGTTCCGAAATTATTTTTAATTCCATTTAAATTAAGTACTTTTTTTTATGAAATCAACATTATATCAAATATTTAAAACAATTGAAATGTGATGTCACGAAACTTAGGACCCCTCCCACCCCTTGTCACACTATGTCAACCCCCTCCCCCCCTCTTTACGTGTGACGTACTTTATGGATGACCCCCTAGTGGCCGCCCGCGACTTCGTACGCGTGGATCTCGTTTTACCCCCTTAGGAGTGGAATTTCGTAAAATCCTTTCTTAGCGGATGCCTACTTCATAACATCTACCTGCATGCCAAATTTCAGCCTGATCCGTCCAGTGGAAGCTGCTGTGCGTCGAGGGTGAGCCGCGCACTGCGTTAAAGTAGCCTTTCGAACTAAGCGTCACAGACGCAGCGTCTTTAGCTTTGTCAGGCCTGTTCATCTCCGCGAGTTTACATCGAAAACAAAACACGCACGCGTATTCTTGTGTATGATGGAAGAAAATAAAGAAAGTGGTGTACTAAATACTGTGCAGTATTTAACTGCCTAAATAATAATAAAAACACAGAATGTACTTTTTTAATTTGCCTCTAGACACTTAAGAGGTAAATAAGTAGTTAATATTATTCATGATAATTCATGCTAAATCATGTATTTCCTCCGCCATTTTCCGCAGTTTGGCACCTCACGTCACATCATTTTACCGAAGTCAGCCCTATAGCTTCGGCGCAGTGCCGATCACTGACGTTTGTCAACAAAATGGTGCTTGACTCTTGAGACAGGCTAAATTACACCATATTGTTAATGACATTGAGCATACATTTTTTTAAATACCTTCGCGAAGTAAAACTTCTGTACGTAGTAGGTACTTATTATTATTCTGTGGTGCCACCAACGCCGCGTCACTAACGCCGCGACAATGTCGCTGCGTTCGAATGTCGTTCCCTAGAATTTCATACATTTGCATAGAACATCTATTTGTCGCTCTGTCGCGGCGTCACAGTCGCCACTGACGCTATAGAGCAGGGCTAGGATGCGTGCCGTGAAAAAATCTTTTCGATCATTTTAGACATCAAAAAGTATGGGCTTGTCGCGTAAAATCGATAAAATGGA
Source organism: Ostrinia nubilalis (assembly GCF_963855985.1). Taxonomy (NCBI): domain Eukaryota; kingdom Metazoa; phylum Arthropoda; class Insecta; order Lepidoptera; family Crambidae; genus Ostrinia; species Ostrinia nubilalis. The sequence goes on from NC_087103.1 coordinate 14,547,527, forward strand.
GCGACAAAGTCTTATTGTGGCGCGCATCTTAGACCTACAGAACTACTTGCTTGAAGGAGATAAACGTTTCTGTGAGCCACATTCGTTTTAAATTTTAAGATATTAACTAAATATTTGTGCTTTTCTCATTCTTACTAAAGATTAAGAAATGAAACATTAGTGGTTGTAGAAATATCGCAGTATAAAGACTTCGAAATAAGAACGAAAACGATGAGCGAATTAGTTGAGACGGGAGATCATAAAGTTGATAAAAAATGACATCGAAATTCCACAGAACCGTTCGATCTCACGAACACGGCGCGGTCCGTGTACGACCCGGAGACGTTCGAGAAGATCGTCAACACCTTCCGCGACAGCTACACGCGCCTCGCCAGCGGCCTGCGCCTCGCCGACGCCTGGCCGCAGCCGTCACAACAGTCACAGCAGCCGTCACAACAGTCACAGCAGACGTCACAGCAGCCGCGATGACGCGCGCCGCCCGCCCGCGGCCTGTGACGCGGCGCTTGTGTCAGTGCGAACTTTGAACTCGGCGCGAGCGATCGCCCGAGCCGTTGTGTTTATTTATTGTTTCGTTTATGTTTCGTTGGATCCTAGTGCGTCACCGGGCCCCCTGGTAGTTCTAGTCGCCAGCTCGCCGATCGACTCGAGCCCGGCGCGGGTTCCGTCGATCCGGGGCGAGCCGATCTAGTGATGGGCCAACTCGGGAAAAACAAAACTCGATTTAACCTGAGTTAAAATCCACGTAACTCGGGTTGAACTCGAGTTACGTAACTCGAGTTAACTGGATGGACAAGTCAGTTTTTTACTTATTTTTACCAGTTTATTCACTCAGATTCGTATTAACTTTAAAAACATATCATTTATAACTAAAGTAAGAAAGAAAAAAATATTGTTTGAAATATAATAATTAATTTATTCATGGATTTTTGGCTTGAATTTTAATATAAAAAAATATTTATATTTATTATCACTTGGCATTTTTCAAAAACAGAACATAAAACACGAAAATCTACAACAATAACCGGCAGTTTAAAATTAACTTCAAATGAACATAGTCTCAACACTCAAATGATCGGCAATCTTCGGTCCATGTCGGATCCATTCGGTTTACGATACGAACTCGAGTCGGAGAGAATTCAACTCGAGTGGATTCGAGTTACGCCCAACTCGAGTTAACTCGAGTTACTTACTCGAGTTGACCATCACTAAGCCGATCGCTAGTCGTTATATTTATCGCTAGATGCTATTCGGAATTGCGTCCATTCGTCCTCGCCCGGCCCCCGGTGCGGTTCCGCGGCGGCCGGGAAACGCCGCGATGGTGCGTCATCGCTCGTATAGCGTCGGCCCCGGTCGACCGCTCGGCACGCGGGCGAGCCGTTCGGACGACGAGTCGGGTGCATTTATTTTGTGAGCCGTTTACGAGAGCGGTGTTCCGCCGCGAGTGGATCTCGGGCGACGCTCGCCGTCCGGACGGGCCTCGTGCCTCGATCCCGGCCCGCCGGCCGCCGCGGTCCCGTCCCGCCGGCCGCCGCGGTCCCGTCCCGCGAGCCTCCGGCATAAGGCGCGGGCGCCCGGGCCGACCCATTGTTACTCCGTTGAAATTTTATTTAGGTGTAAAACGGTGCCACTATGAAAATTATATGTTTACATTCCATAGTGTCGTACCGAGTCGTAGTTTAGCTCGTACTCTAGGCTAGCGGTTATCGAGTAGTTTCGTTCGCGCGGCCTCGCGGGCCCGGCCCGGCGCGCCCGGCGTCGTCTTCCCGCATACAAATATTTAGTCGTAAGCGATCAGAGGAGCGACGCGTTGTGTCGGCGACGCGCGCTCGAAATATACCAAATACACTTCCAATGATTGCGGTCGAAGGCGGCCACGGGCGCGCCGGGCCCATAGCGAAGGCCTCACAGGCCGGCCCGCCGAGGCCGCTGAGCCCGCGGGCCAGGCCCGCGTCCGGAACCAACAAGACTGATCGACTTCGCGGTTAATACTAGGTGAGATAGTTAAGGACAGATTGATACTCGAACGTTCCTCTCGAGCCGTGCATCGAAATATTACTATAACGTTGTCGTTTTGTTATTCGTCGTCGAGTCCGTCGGCAGGCGGCGCGCCGAACGCTGCCTCGCGAACGCGTCCCGCTCGTTTTTAATGTTTATATTGTTTATTTGTAAGTTATTTAATGAATATGTATATAATAAGAATGAAAGAGAAAAACACATAAATATTGGAATGTTTTAGGGTCGTGTACGTTTTATGTAAATAGTATTTTTGTGAGTAAATGACAAAAAAAATATATAATGGATAGATGAAGTGAGTGTGTGTTGTCTTTGCGATGTTGGCCGCATTAGCCCACCGGCCGCGGGCCCGTGGGACCTCGCCCGCCGGCGGGCGAGTTTGATCCGCCGGCGGGCGAGTCTCGGTCGCCTTTTTGGTCGCGGCCGCACCGAGTTGTTTCGCGTTTCTTTGATAGCTTGGATGCTACGATTTAAGGTGCTACTAGATATCGCTGAACGTTTTGCGGCTCGAAACGAATCCAAGCGTTTGCAGAAACTCGAGGAGTTCACGAAATGGTGCTAAATATTGTGTTGCCTTAACTCTGAGCGTCGCTTGCTGTGCTAAATTGTAGGTATACTTATACTGTATCGAATACCTGAGCAAGTCACGGATCTCCAGAATTCCTATAGGAAAGTGAGGCAATAAATGAACAAGCATATCTTTAAATATTATAAAGATTGTATAATTGTTATCTTCACCGAATTGTAGGGATTCTGATTTATATGTTATAGTCGGATATAGGAAAAATATATTTCATTAATATTCTAACAAATTTTTAAGTTAGACTGCAGTATTGTAATGAACTAGGTGGTGTTTTTATTCTAAATTTACTTATTTCCGCAACATGAACTGCAAATTATTTTACTCAAAGCCAATGAAGCATGCGTCGTCGTACGACGGCCAGCCAGCCCCTAGTCCCCAGTTCGCTAATGTGTAGTATTCGCGCGGCATCGCTCCAATATGTTTTCCGCGATGCTCGTTTTTGTTAAGTTTAACTCGCATTATTAGAACGGAATTGTTGTCTGTTGTATTAATTTTAACCGAACAAATCGCGATGTCAACGTCTCTTTGTTAGCTTCAAACACATTATTGACCGTTTATATTATGATGTAAAACGCCTGGCACTTTTATAAGCATTATGTATAAGTTTTATATCGATTTTACATAAGAGGCACTCGGCCGCGCTGAATAATAAAGTACAATAAATAATTTTTAAAAGTTATCTATAAGAAAACTTATTAGAATAATAATAAATAAAAGTGTCTCAAAAACCCTTTAATTTTCGAAAAAGATATAAAAACTTAACGAAGCCGACACCAAAAAAAATTAAATTAAAAAAGCCAAAAAAAATATAAAAATTAAAAACCAAAAAAAATACAAAATTTTCCAAAAAAAAAATCTGAAAAAATCATTTTTACTTTGACATCGACCAAAGTCTTATCGCATGTTCCTTTTTTATTGTGTGTAACTTTTTGATCGGGCGCCCACCTGCCCCGCGCGACCCTTCCCGCCGTCTCTTCCCGGCTCCGCCGCCGGCCGGTGGCGCCGCCGGGAAAGACTCGCTCGGTAGTCCCCGTCTCCCGGGAACATTCATGCACGCGCCCCACCGCCAAATACAGTTCCTCGTTTTGACTGTACAAATTCTGGCAACCAGCAGAGCACCTCCTTTTAACGTATTTTTTTCTCTGTTTTATAGACACCACATAAATCTAATAAATTAATTTAAAATTTTAGCTGGTTTGCTGTAATCATTTTATCGGTGCAAAATTCGCGGTATTTCGTTGTAGGCAGTGTAATATAATTTTTATTCAGCTAGTGTGTCGATAGCCATAATAAGGGTTGGTACTCACTCCTTTTGTACCCTTTGCACCACCGGCCTGCACCACTGGTGGTGCAAAGGGTATTTTTAAATCCCTCTTGCACCACCAACAAATAGTGCTGTGCTACCATCGACTGTAAAACTAGTAGTAGACTGTAAAATACTTAATAATTTAAAATAAATCTAATTCTAACATATCACTTCAGACCCGCGATGCCCTTGGCCTACATACAACGAATAAATTAGTACCAGGGCTACATAACCATAAAGGAGCTATTTTATGATACATGTTTATTTCTCGTGTCATCCAAGAAGAATTTGATATAGCTCCTTTATGATTATGTTGCCCTGGTACTTTAATACATATTTTTAGTAACTCTTTTGAAAATATTTAATAGCCTATGTTACTCAGAAAATTATTTGGATTTTAATAGTGAAATATATTATTATGTTGTCAAATCTGTCAAGTAGTTTCGGAGCCTATTCAGTTCAAACAAACAATCAAATCTTTCCTCTATAGAATATTAATATTATTATTATATGGATTATACGAGTAGATAATCGTTTTACAGTTAATGGTAGCGCGGCACTATTGGTGGTGTAAAAGGGATTAAAAAATACCCTTTGCACCACCAGTGGTGCAGGCCGGTGGTGCAAAGGGTACAAAAGGGTACTCACTCAGCGATGCCTCCTCCTCGCAACTGAAGTGGCGTCGTACCGTTTTGTTTGCGGGCCCGTCACGTGCAGGCGGGCCGGTGAGGCCGCCCGGGCGGCAGTCACCGACCCATTTCGCTGAGCACCCTATATCAAATGAATCACTGCCAACTTGGGACTGTTCATACAGTTTGTAAACTAAATTTAAATCACATTAGCGTGTCTAAATTGTTTGGAGTTTGTCATTTCTATAATGTTATCCTAACATTAAATGCAAAAATTTATTGTACTTAAACATTTGCTGTTCAAATAAATAAAATGCAAACCCATTTGAATCGTTCATGTAATTTAAAAGATTAAATTTAAGCGTGCGATGTTCTTATCCATGTGTATTTACTTGTATATTATTAACAATAGGTACCTGTAATATAATAATTGTCTAAACGCCTGCAAACGGTGTCCCTCTTATTACTTTTATGTTTTGTAAAGTTATTTTCGTCGAGTTTTTGACAAGTTTTCACTTGTGTTGCATTTTATTTTATTGAACACAAGAAGTTTTTATCGTCATTGTTGTACAAAAAATTATTGTAAAGAAAGTATAGTTAAAATATATACAAACTGCCAAAAATGAGTTATTATTTACCACACGTTATCCCTCCTCTTGAATTATTTATTATTGTTAGGTTTTAGACTCAGCCGATTTTTTGGTTACTCGGTTTGTTATTTTACTCCCTTTCAAGGATCTTGATGCCGGTCAAGTTTTAGGATAGCGACATCTATTTAAAATACGAAAACTACTTACTAGTAAGCTATCGATATTGATTACCTATCGATAGTCTTGATAGATGGCGCTGTTTAGCAATTACTTTGCTAGGTACCTATTTGTTTCACATTTTCTTTGATGCCAACAGTTTTAGGATAGCGACATCTATTTAAACTTACGGAAACTATTTACTACTTCCAAGCATGATAAAAAGCCTTCGATATTGATTTTATCGATAGTCTCGGTAGATGGCGCTGTGCACTATCGACGAAACATGACGTGATAAGACAATCTAATAATTATTACCGATTTCGTGATGTGCATGTGGATTGAGTGATCCTTGATTCGATTTGAAATATGTTAATCTGGATTATAAACAAGAATACTGTAGTTTCATCAAAATTCGTCCAGTAGTTTTTGCGTGAAAGAGTAACTAACAAACATCCAGACATCCACTAGGATACTAATAAAAACAAAAAATTATTTGTCAGTATCTTTATTGACATTTTCCAAAGTACACTTTACGATACAAAACAAAGATTTACCAATGTTTTAAAGAAACAATAATAATAAAACATTGCATTTCCGTGTCCGACATTTTTTTTTATTAATTTACAATATCTATCTAAGGGCAACAATTATATGTTATACCCATTCTAATGAAATATATTAGTTAATCACATCCACTTCAATTTCCCAATATCGTGGTGCGTACGACACGCGACGGCTCGATTCCGTCGTTGATGAAGTCTTCGCGCGGGGGGACACATTAACACGCCCAAATGCCTCGTAATTAATTATTCTCCTATGAAATAGTCAAAAATAATTTTTAGGGTTATTCTTTGAAAGTAGATAGAATTTATATCATCTACAACAACTTTCACTATGGAACAATAATGCACACGTGTATGAAAAATTACCACATCTATGGAAACTAAGCTAAACTACAGGCACAGCACATAACTGAAAAGGTTCCTATGGTAGTGGAGCGGCGCGGGAGTGGTGACTTGTGACGTAACAGTTGTCACGTCGTCTCGCCGACGTTTGACGTAGCAAATCCCGCGCCGCTCCACTGCCGCAGAAACCTTCTCCGTTATGCAATCTACCTGTAACTCGCTACTTACACGACACACGGTTTCATACATTTTTAGGAGATCACGAGACATTCGTTTTCATTTTATTTTCGAGTTTCCTTTGCAAATTTTGATTTAAATATAATTGGGAATATATTTATTAATTACTAGTTCAATATTCTAAATTCGCACAATCGGCAAATCTTTGTAACAGCAATTTTCAGTACAACACCGTACTTAACTTTGTCGAACAAGTTAAACGAAAAAAAAACAGTGATTGCTTTTACATCTCACTAATCAATTACTTGCACGCAAGAACAATATAGGGTAAACCACCCAATCATTGGCACTCTACCAATTTATTGGCATGCTCCAGTTTTTTAAGAAAATTAAGATTCTTTGTAACCAAACCTTATATTTTTTAGTAGAAATTGAAGAGTAATATCATTTATTACTCAACTGGCTACACACGTTTATTATTTTTTCAAACATCGCGGCGCTTCAACCATTTGTTTGACAAACCGGGACCTGTGCGAAAAAAACAATCGAAATATTCGTTTTTTACTAAGGTAAGAGCTATCATAATCTTTTAATAAAATGCAAATCTATTTTGTTGTTCTTATACATAATCATTTTGTCTTATTATTGAATATATTAACTGCCTTTTTAAAACATTATTTTATAATTTAACTGCCAACTTTTAATTATTTGTAGTATGCCAACATTTGGTATGCGTAAAATCTGTTTATCCATTTTATTGGCACACATGCCAATAAAAGGGTATTTAAAATAATTTGAGTTTATTAAAAATTATACCTTGTTTGTCTCAAAATTGAGTTTAAATTGCATTTAAAATATTTTCTAACGTTTTGGATACACCAATCCAAATGTTGGCCCACTGCCAATTATATAAAATCCATTTATTGGCACGGGTGTCAAACATTGGTTAAAAAGGTGCCAATAAAAAATATTATCTTTTTAGCCACTTTCAAAGTCTTATTCCACTAATCCCCGTTGACAAACCCCGTCAACGGGATTAGTGAACTTTTTGTTCATTAATCCCCGTTAACGCCAATGGAGTTTATAACGTTAAAAATAAAATACTAATGTAAGAATCAGGTACCATCTATTTATTATTGGTTAAGAACTCACTTATTATTTTTATTATCAAATTAAATTAAATTTAAGACTGATTACAATACTTTAAAAAAATTAACACTTACCTGATTAACCAAAAGCACTATGGATATTGAATCGTTATTCCTCATTCATCATTTAAAAGAAGATGGAAACGATTACATACAAATTTGGCCCAAAATGTAACAAGATAAAAATGGTGTAAATTAATAGCTTTGTAATCAGGCTTAAATTTAATTTAATTTGATAATAAAAATAATAAGTGAGTTCTTATCCAATAATAAATAGATGGTACCTGATGATGTACATGATTCTTACATTAGTATTTTATTTTTTAACGTAGTTTTCTGAATAAAGAAAAATAAAATAAAGTAATAGGGATTAATGAACTTTTTAGTTCATTAATCCCCATTATAAGCTCCATTGACGTTAGCGGGGATTAATGAATAAAAAGTTCACTAATCCCCGTTGACGGGGATTAGTGGAATAAGCCTGTGAAAGGCTTTGAAAGTGGTGCCACGGTCTACTATAATTCAGATTGAAACATCCTGATCATCGCTCTAAGACCGGTCCGTTCACAGTTTTAACTGACGAGGAAGAACAGCTTTTTGTTGACTGGATAAAATAAAAATCAGTAGCAAAAATGGATTTCCGAAGAGAAAAGAAGATTTGATAAAAGTAGTTATGGAAAGTTTAAAACCATATTTAAATATAAGCGTTTGAACTGATATGGTATGTTCCTATACAAAAAAAATGTTACTTTTCTTTAAACAAAGGATTTTATTTTGTTTATTTCTATAATGAATCTCTTTAAAACCACTACATAAGACCTAGCAGCTATTTTTCAGTCTTGCGAGAACAGTGCCAATAATAGGTAATTATCACTGCCAATAAAAGGTTTGGCTATGCCAACAACTGGTATTTTGAGGTATTTTTTTAAAAGGTACACTATATTGAATAAATGATTTAATTTATTAATGATAAGTACTTTATAATATTCTGCAAAGGTTAAAAGACCAATATAAATGTTTTTATCTTTGATAAAACATATTTTTACATGTACATTTTACCGGTTTTGTGAAGTAGCTGCTTAAAGTGCCAATAATTGGGTGGTTTACCCTACCTATTGTAAATAGGTGATTTATCTGGGTCCGTGGCCGAGTCCCCCAGTGTTCGACGCACCCGTGGTCGGCGCCCCTGATTTAAAAATAATTTAATATCATATTTTTTTCGGCTTTTGCACTAAGTACAGTCAACGAAAACTAATGAAAAAATAATGATTTTGCATGTTACTGTTGTTATACTAAAAAGTAAAAGATGTGATTTAATTCCTATTAATTGTTATTTTTGTTATTATTACAAAAATTAAAATGTTAATTTTTTGTTATAAATACTTAAAACATATAATTTAAACTTTTATTTGTAGTTAGTTAAATGTAGAGAGAGTAGAGTTATTTTAAAGACTGATAAAGGGTGTTTGGCTGAAGGTTAGACAAACTTCGTGGGTATAAAGATAGGGTAATTTTAAGCCCACGCCCATTTTTGTGCCTGACTGTACATTTATTAAAAATTGCTTCAAATCAAATTTCACTGACCGGGGGGCGTCGACCACGGGTGCGTCGAACACTGGGGGACTCGGCCACGGAACCATTTATCTACTCTCGTAAATATACAAACTTAATAGCTAAATAGAAAATATATATGGTATCGAAGGTAAAAATAAAATCGGATCGCGTAGCGGACGGCCGCGCGAGCGAGCCAAGAGGAACTAAACAAAGTCAAATACTGTTACCCTAATAATAGTTATAATAATAAAATGAAACTTACAAGCTCTAATTCCATTCGTCGTCCTATCTATGCCATTCTTCAGTACTCAGCCAGCTTTTATCCCTGTCTCACACTTCTCGCAACGTCTAACACTAAATTACATACAAGATAGAGAACCTAAAGATCTACCTAATTCGAAACTACAAATATCTCGGGACTAATTTTAGTATAATTTTGGACAGATCGTCTGCTCGAAAACCATCTATAAAATTAGTGTGACCGAAAAATAACGTGTAAACGTTTTACACAAAATATAAATGTACTAAAATATCCGACAGATGATATCGTATTTTGCACTCGGTGTGAATAAATAGTGGTGTATGAGGCGCGGCGGCGGCGGCAGCGGAGGCGGCGCGGGCGCTGGCTCGCCGCGTTACTTCTTGCCGCTCGAGTCCGTGGCGTCCATCTTCTCTTCCGTCTTCACCACCTTGCCTTCGCCTGGAAACAATGTTAGAACGTTTTAATGAGTGAATAACACGCTCACAGAGTCGCTGTATAACTTTGGAAAATTACTATAAGTTGGACCATCTTATGTCATCAAGTTTCATCTTGTAAAACATAAAAATGCAATCGAATAAATTCCTCCTTTCTGAAGTCTTAAAAATATTAAAAGTATTATTTCTGATTGCGATCTTTTTTAAAATAAAATAATGTCGATAATACAAAAATCCCAATAGCGATGCCTGTATTGACTCTATTTCTTGACTTCATTATAAAGGTGAAATAATGAATAACAAATAGCATGCATGTTATGTTGTGTGTGCCTACACTGCTTACCGTTCGGCGTGTCGGGATCGGGGTCGGTGTTGGAGCGGCGGCGCTTGCGCGGGAACTTCCAGCCGCCCGCCGCGTGCTTCAGCTTCGGCAGCGGCTCCATGTCCAACACCTGGGAATAATAAATAAATAAAACCTTGGACATTTTACACTGCGCCGCTAGTCCTAAACTAAGCAAAGCTTGTACTATGGGTAATACAAAATAACTAACTGCCTTGTTAATGCATAAAAAAAAAGTCATAACACCACCAATCAATTGACATGCTTCTTAAAACTGTCAAAACGAGACTCATAAATTCTGGAAGGCACTTTGCACGTCTATATGGAATGGCAGTCCATCATAAGATATCTGAAAAGCAAAATCTTGTTGCTTTTTTGGGACTTCTTGGCCCTATTGTAAATTCCACACCTCAATTATTTTACTCCTGCTTCGCAAAATGAGAACTCAACTCGAATATGTGTATTTCGCATTAGGTCTGTGAAATTAACCCCTTCTGACTACACTCATTAACAAACTCCACCTCTTTTTAGGACTACCATGACAAATCCTTCATCCTCCATTTTAAAATCAACAATGAAAAGAAGCAATTTCTAGTAAGAGAATCTATGAACAAAACTTACCTTGTGAATTTGCCTGAAAGCGATTTGTCTCAGGAATTGTTGCGCAGACGCAGTTAAGTCTTCACGCTTCTGTGGTGGCAAGTTACCAATAGCATCCTGAAAACGAAAATGTATATTTTAGCTGCTGCTCAATGTCATAACAAAAATAGTTCGAATTTTCATTTAGACAAAGACCACCTTTTTTTAACCGTGGTTCAGGAATGAGGACCGGAATCATTAATAGAAACATCGCGAGGTCAGTATTTATTTACGGACATAGGTATATCCCCACCGCTCGATTCAGTTATATTACTCCATCTTCGGCGTGGTACAGAGTACCGGGAGATATTCGATGGTAGTCAAAGTCAGGTTATAGTTACCGCAGCGGTTTCAGGAGTCTGGGTTTGGAATAAGGGGGAAACAACAGAGCTAGCATAGTACGACCCACGAGTTTTCCCTTCATTCTCGCAGGACTTTGGGAGTCAATGATTGGAAGAGGGTGAGTACGAATTAGGGTTTAACACTAACACGGCGCGCGTGTAGACTACTTACCACGAGCTCCTTCTCGCAGGGGTCGCGCAGGCCGGGCCCGTGCTCCAGCAGCAGGCCGCCCGCCACGGCCTCCATGACGCGGCGCAGCGCCTCGCCCGCCGACAGCGCCGCGCCCGCAGACGACAGCACGCCCGCCACCAGCAGCTCCATCGCCTAAGGGACAGTACTGTTAGGCCGGGAGAAGCGCGACAGCAGCGTTTTTGTAATGGTACGTCCTCACTGGGCGAATAGGCTCGCGCAGCAAACTCGACATCTTGCTCACTCAAGAGCAGGGTGATCAGGATGTCAAGTTTGCCGCGCGAGCACGTTCGCCCAGTGTGGACGCACCATAATGTGAAGGCAGGCATCCGCTGTCACATAGTATGAAGTTATCGGCAGCGCGTCTGTAGCGCGTTCGTCGCGCTGCTAGTCGCCTAAATGTGAAAGCGCTCTTAGCACACGTCTTGGTGAAGCAGAGCCTTCATACAGGGTGACTGAGATTTGGACTAGTGTAGTGGTAAAATCCTCCACCCCGCAGTACAATATACGACATTAGTTTGAGACAATTAATGTTCATCTTGCTGAACGAGCTTGCAAAGCAGCTGGGATTTTGTTATCAAAACTCCACCCCACAAAAGGACACATTATGTGTGACATAAGTCAATTAAATCAAGAATATTTATCCAATTTTGACCAGTATTTTGGAATGAACACTTATGAACGCGAAACATAGTAAAAAATCTATAAGGGTTTCGTTTTTTGCCATTTAGCTACGGAACCCTAAAAAAGGAACTTTACATGTCTGTTTATCTTTTGGGCTCTACCAAGCCTTCAAGACAAACATAAAATATGTCTCCAAGACTCAAAACCTTTTTGCATGTTATTTTAAAGTCACACATAAAGTAGGTACCAGTGCCACAGTATTCCTGAAAACTTCAGTGTAGAAACAAATGCCAAAAAGACTTATGCAAACACATCCTAGATTTAGCTATTTAAATCCCACTCCACTTCTCTGAAGTTCTACTAAAATTCGCTCTAAAGAAGATTGTCCAATAAAAAAAGGTTCATCCTGTAAGTAATGAGACAATACCGTATTTAAATCAATAAAAAATGAATATACAACCCGATCGAGCTAACTGCGCACATCTTTGGAATGCAATTCCCCCTCCTACTTACCCGCACACCTCCCAGAGCGTCTGTGACGTCATGGCGCACAGGTGCGCAGTTCACTCGATTGGGTTGTAAAGTTTAATGATAATAAAAAATAAACTCACGTATGGGTTGAGCGGCGTCCAGTTGGGTATCCGGCGGCACAGGTCCCGCATGACGCGAATGATGATCACGCACGACTGCAGCGTGGCAGCCCTAGCCTGCACACACAGTCCCACGTAAGCCAGGGCCGACGCTCGCCTCACCGATTTATTGCTCCACTCTCTCAAGTTACGTTAAGCTCGACAGTTCGGCAAAGAAAAGAGCAATAAATGGATGCACACACGTCATACAGTCATCACCGTCCAAAACTGCGTTTCCGTTCGGAACTACCTCCCATCGGGCTACCAAGTGCGGGAAACGCAGCTTAGTTTTACAAGAGGCACTTGTAGCCACATGTTCATGGGAGCTCAAATCGTTCGTTAATAAATTTACAACTCAAAATACTACCTCAGATGGAAAATAAAACAAACATGTGACTAAAAAAATACGTGCGCACTCCCTCTAGTGGTGTACAAAGGAAGAGACGGTTCGATTCGAATCGGACTCGGTTGTTATAGCAAGCAAAGTTCAGTGAAGCTATAGTTAGGCGTGGAGTGCGCACACGTTTGTAAATGTGGGCGAATGTACCTGGAACCACTTGGCGTGCCGAAGGGCGGCCAACGCGTCCAAACACTTCTGCCGCGGGAGCACATCCTTGTCGTCTCGCTTTATGTCGCCGCCCTCTAGCGACAACAACACAAAGGGTGTTTGACCATCAGAACATCGACGAAAACGGGGCAAACATGGCTCCGAGCTCCTACCGGGACACATTACATCGGGGGCGGTTCCTACTTAGCTGTTGGTGTCAACGCTTCTACTGATTCGGACCCATGTGAAAAGGAAATAATAAAAAAGATAATATAAACATATACATAGATGAAATACATAATGTTTGCTCCGTTTCGGTAGATAACAATATACCACTGCGGAGACGCATCGCGAGTGATATAAAGGGATAGATGATCAAAAATCCTTTTCTTCTCGCCGCATCTAACCCTAATCACACCTAAAAATAAGCATCGAACACAGTGCCGGGGGCCGGCGGTAAACTTTGAACAAATTATCTTTTTTTTTTCATGTTATAATGGGTGTAACAAAATATATTCAGTAAAATACATACAAAATATAAAATAATGAACATAGTAGAGATAGTTTGTTCTGACAGTTCAACAGAGCAAAGAGAAGAAGACGTTGGCGGCCGTCGGCTGCGGAGCGCGCGACGCGGCGGCGGCTCGAGCTTACAATAACATTCAGTGGGTGTATGCTACGGCTAGTTGGCAAAAATTAAAAACGATTAATGTTCAATCAGCCGGATAACATAACACCCTAAATAACATAAATTAACATGTATGTCAAAACCATAAGCTGGTTGATATGAATTTGAATCAGTAATTAAGGCGAGCTCATCAAATCACATTATAAAACGGGGGGAAATCCTAAAACATAATCAAGTATATCAAATATTTTTGCAATTCCTATAGAGAGAGGTTACTATCAACCAGCTAAGTAGTTCAAATTAAGCTCTAAAAAGTGGCCATATCATCATCATTATATTCTTAAATAATAAACGAAATTCCCACTTAGGGAAAATCGTTCAATACTCGTATGCTCAATTTACGCCGTTTATTTACTTTCAAAAATATATGTCGCGTCTGCATCAGGAACAAAGCCACAAACAGCTGATTAACTTCCGAAGTTGTATCGCCTGAGGAAATCAGTATAATGAATTTTTGCTGGCCCGTTCCCATCGTTTCATCCAAGTATGACGTCTCACTACCTCCCAATAAATCGTGTATCCTACCACACAAAATTTACCATCGCTTCTCTGAAATCAAATCAGTTCGGACCTGCCTACGAATAGCAATCCAAGGATGGAACAATAGGAACAAATTCTGGTGTCATGATTTCCCGAGACCGATACCACACAACTGTCGCTCCGTGATGAGATTATAACATTTGGAATGGCAACGAAAGGTGGATTCCCTTCAAGAAGTGAAAGATGTAGTAATTACTAATTACTGGCCTCGTTCCGTCGCAGTGACTGCGGAGCATGCGAGTATCGAGCGAGCCGTTTATGCGCAAATTGTCAAATTCGCAAATTGTCAAGCGGTCGCAATGTGCCAGATTCTCACTTTGTCAAATTCGCAAAATGTCAAGTTTTAAAAATGTCCAGTTGTTTAGGTTTTAATAATAAAAATCAAGTAATTAATTGGCAGAACTTTTAATCATTAAAATGTTAAGGTTTTTTTTAAATATGAAACCATAAAACCGTAATATAAAGACATTTTTAAAACTTGACATTTTGCGAATTTGACATATTGCGCATTTGACATTTTGCGAATTTGGCAATTTGACAAAGTGCGAATCTGGCACATTGCGATCGCTTGACAATTTGCGAATTTGCCAATTTGCGCATGAACGGAGCGAGCATGCACGTGTCGCGAGGCTTGCGGCGCGGGCGGGGCTTACCTGCGGGCTCACGCATGACGGCTGACGTCAGCGACACCAGCACGCTCACGGTGCCGTCTGACACTTGCACGGCGCCTTCGGCTGGGAGCAGCTCCACCTTGTACTTCGGCTCCTCGCCGGGGCCCTGGGGGATACATGGACGTCATCGTCAAGTCATTTGTCTTCATTGCAGGAGTACGATTGTATGACCCTCTAAATTACCAAAGGTGGCAAAAGATGGCTTTTTACACACCCCATGCTGGCTAGGTGAGTTGGGAAAGCCCAATGTTGGCTTTTTACGACTTCTTCGAGAAAAGTAGGGGTGGTCTTACCCTACCATACATCTATATCATCATATTCTAACATCTCTTCAAGAA
This sequence comes from Ostrinia nubilalis, assembly GCF_963855985.1. Lineage (NCBI taxonomy): Eukaryota > Metazoa > Arthropoda > Insecta > Lepidoptera > Crambidae > Ostrinia > Ostrinia nubilalis. Next base: position 14,562,834 of record NC_087103.1, read on the forward strand.
TCTTATTGATATAGTCAAATTAAAAACATAAATTAATCAATGATCAGAGTGGCTGCCTATCCATCATCATTTCAGCTATAGGACGTCCACTGCTGAACATAGGCCACCCTGTAACGGTTCGTTACACGAAGAGTAACAAAATAAAGTAAAAGTTAACAAAAAAATAAAATTTTAATTATAACTAAAAACTAATTAAAAATATACTTACTTACTAAAACCTTAATGACAAAAATAAAATAAATATAAACAAAAACTTATACGTAAACTCGGGCGCAAATGACGTTTTAAATATCTGTGAGCGCGAACGATGAGTGAACGAAGTGGAAACAGGTTCGCCCCGGTTTAGAATAAACCGTCGAAACATCGCGGCGGAGTCCGAGCGAAGTTATCATAACGCAAGGACGTACGGCTTTTGTACTAAAACTGCCAAGTCACGACGAGCTACGAGTCGTTAAATTCACTTTTTAACAATTTCTACAAATCTAAGTTGTGTTGTGTTACCCCAATATCGGGTGAGTGTTGTAAATGATTTTTAATTTTAGTGCTTAGCTAGTGCTTAGTAGTAAGTACCTATCTACTGTTATTTAAAAAAAAAATGTATTTAGTGCTTGCATGTGTAGCGCTTAAGTGTTTATCTTTTAATTATTAGTACGTGAGCGTGGTTAATACTACGTCAAAACAAATTAAATTCGCCACGTACATAAAACGTAATACACACATGACCTTGTATGACCCCTACGGTAATTGACAGTCATCCTAATTTTATTACGTTTCCTTTACTTTTATTTTCCATACAACAAATTAATGTGCTAAGCAATTCATATTGCATTAGATATTGTTTTATAAATATGGAACTCATTTTATAAATAATGGATAATTATTTACCGATGCTTTGGAGTTAATCTTCATTAATCGTGTTTTTAGTGCTTAAATCTAGATTAAGAATGATTCTTGTGACTGCCTCATCAGTATTAACTATTTTTTGCAATAATCATTTCATCTGATCCGCTTCTCGCCGCTTCCGGTCTGATGTCGCAGTCATAAGTACGAAATCGGACTTTGCTAAAATTGTCCGTATCGGAATTCCAGGGTCCCCGTTCCGGGTTTCAAACACTTCTCTCCGTGGAAGTTTGGGGCAAGATTGCTGCCTTGGACAATCAAGCCTGGTGGACCTGGGCTGCCACCGAGAACAGTTTTACGCCTACCGGAAATCGGAAGATCAGTACCGTGGCCTTGATTATTTCTGGGACTTTGTGTCGCTCGGTTGCCAATTATTGACCCACTACCTGAACCTTCGTAAATTAGATTTAATAAACCTTTTGTTGTACATGTTTAGTTTTTTATTGTTTAATTTGCTTTTTGTTACTACCCTTCTACTAGGGTATGTTACATTGGCGCCTGACAACGGGTATAATTGCAACCGAAACGATACTTGTCTTGTAAGCATTTGATAGTTTTTATTGGTGTTGGCTCTAAACCATAGACTTTAAGACTGATTATGCTAATTTCTACTTACAAAATACCTACCAAATAGACTAAATGTTATATTGTTATGTTGTATACTCTTGAATACTAATTAACCCAATATTTAAAAACAAGCTATAACAGATTGCAGTGTTACCACATAGTGGTAGGTATTTTGTATCTGCTTTTAAATCATTGTTGTAGTTGGTAATTTTACTTTCGTTGCAACACACTCTCGATATAATCACAATGTCGTACGCTATAAAATTTTTGTCCTTACAAAAAGCTGAATTAGAATACGAAGTGGAGCTTCGTGGTGGCTCTGGGGATTCGATTCTTGAATTAAGGAAACAAATCACAAAATTATCACAACTTAATACTTCCGAAGACATAACCGAATCTTATTTAGAACCAAGCGAGGATTTAAAATGCGTCAAAGAATCCCTCCTCAAAGCACATACTCTTCTCTCAGGTTTGAAATCAAAATTTGATAAAAACGCTTACACCAGAACTGAGTCATTGCTACATCACCTCTATCATCGGATCAATAGAATCACTAATAACCCAGAAGTTACCGACGTTTATAAAGTCTGTGTTTCTAACTTTAACGCTTACTATAAGGAACTTATTGCCTTGAGACCCCAGAGCTCACAAACACAAGCCCCTTCCACATCTTCTATTGAAGCAGTTATTGAACCAACTACCATATCTATCTCATGTAGCGAACGCAGTTTGTCGGCAGACATAAGCAAGCTTAAATACACGGGAAAAACTTGTGTCCACTCATTCATTTTAAAAGTCGAGGAGTTCGTTGAATCCCGTGGTATATCTTTTGATAAAATACTCTCGTTGGCTTATGAGATATTTTCTGGCGATGCATTGCATTGGTATCGTTACAACAAGTATAAAATTAAATCTTGGGAAGATTTAGTTAACTTGCTTAAACAAGATTTCAGTAGTAGCGATTATGACTATAGGCTTGCCGCAGAAATTCGTTCTCGTACCCAAGGTGAACGAGAGAATATCACAATCTATATATCTATCATGCACGGATTGTTTTCACGTTTAAGCAAACCATTTTCGGAATCAGAGAAATTAGAAATATTACTTCATAATATCCGTCCATGCTATGCAAGTACACTAGCGGCCACTCAAAACATCGAAAGTATCGATTCCCTGGTGGCAACTTGTCGTAATTATGAGAACGTTCAATCCAGATTTTCTCAATTTCATGAGCCACCTAGAGTATCGAGCAGCACCATTGCCCCTGAGTTTGCTTACAAACACAACTACTACGAAAATAATTATCAAAAAACAGAACCTAAAAATCAAGATAAAACACAAAAACCTTATTACTATAATACTAACAACTCTAATAAACAAAATTTTACTCCTTCATCTTATCAAAAACAATCTACAAATTCTAAACAACAAAAGAACGAGACCGTTAATGTTGTCAGCACTGGCCCCATATATTGTCCAAGATGTCGCTCTCATGAACATTCCCTTGGTGCTTGTAAAGTGGATCGTACCATACTTTGTTTTAAGTGTGGTGAGAAAGACGTCCGCTATCCGGATTGCCCTAAATGCAACCCAGTTAATGACGAGAATCAAAAAAACTAATAAGTGTGGATTGCAAAGATAGTGTTCGTACAAACACTCATTCTCATGTAAATTTTAATAAGTCAGATTGGCAGCAGTGGTTGAACTTTGTCACTTCATTTACTACTTATAACGCTGTCTCTTCAATCCACGTTAATCGCGTCAACGTTTCCAGACCCTATGTGTCTGTCGTCATTAATAATAAAAATATTATCGGCCTTCTTGATACTGGGTCGTCCACTACAATATTGGGTAACGGCTGCCATGAATATTTATTGCAAGCTGGCTATGATCTACAAAAAACCGATACTGCTCAATTCATGGCAGCAGGTGGGGAAAAATTAGACTCTAAAGGAATCATATATGTCCCAATTACTTTTTATGATAAAACACACGTGCTAAAAGCCTACGTAGTACCTAATATTAAACATTCGCTAATACTAGGAATGGACTTTTGGAGATTATTTGGCCTTTTTCCTAAACATCTCGATAGCATTGTCTACTTTAAGGATTCTGATGAGGTTTTTACTTCAGAAATTGAAGCAAACCCACCTAATATACACTCCTATGAGCACTTATCACAGGAACAAAAAATTACTGCTGATCGTATAATATCATTGTTCCGTGAAGTGTCATACGAGGAACGTGGTCTTGGTCGAACTAATTTGATACAACATGCAATTGACACTGGGGATGCTGCCCCCATTCGTCAACGCTACTATAGAATGTCCCCTGAGAAGCAACGCGTTTTAGTTGAGCAACTCGACGAAATGATCAAGGAAGATGTGGTAGAACCATGTGAGAGTCCTTGGTCATCTCCTGTTCTTCTAACGCCAAAGAAAAACGGGGAATTACGCTTTTGTCTTGACAGCAGAAAGCTTAACGCTGTCACCAAAAAAGATGCATATAGTCTACCCTATATTGCTGAAATACTGGACAACCTACGTGATGCCAAGTATTTGTCTAGTATAGATCTCTCCAAAAGTTTTTGGCAGATCCTGATAAAGGAAGAGGACAGACAAAAGACGGCCTTCTACATTCCGTCGCGTGGCACCTTTCAATTCAAGGCTATGGCTTTTGGCTTAACAAATGCACCTGCAACGCAACAAAGGCTAGTAGATACCTTGTTCTACGGACCAGAGTTTGAACACAGAGTTTTTGTGTTCATTGACGACGTGATAATTGTTTCAGACGACTTTGACCAACACATTTCCCTGATGATGCGTGTTCTCGAAAAACTTAAAATGGCTAATCTGACAATAAATTTTAAGAAAAGTCAGTTTTTCAGGAAGCAATTGAAATACTTAGGGTATGTGGTGGATTCAAACGGACTTCATGCTGATCCGGAAAAAGTGGAATCTATTGTTAACTATCCGATTCCAACTAACCGCAAGGAAGTTCGAATGTTTTTGGGTACTGCATCTTGGTACCGGAAATTCATTCCAAACTTTAGTACGCTAGCTAGTCCCTTAAATAAATTAACCAGCCAAGGTAAGAACGCTCCACCTTTTGTATGGTCCGAAGAAGCAAATAGCGCTTTTTTAAAATTGAAAAAATGTCTCGTGTCCACGCCAATTCTTTCTTGTCCCGATTATGCTAAGCCTTTTGAAGTGCATACCGACGCAAGTGATTATGGTATGGGAGCAATACTAACCCAAACTGTCGATGGCACTGAAAGGGTCATAGCATATATGAGTAAATCATTTTCAAAACCAGAACGCAACTATAGCACCACCGAACGCGAAGCGTTAGCTGTGCTAACAGCTATTGAGCACTGGCGTTGCTATCTGGAAAACGGACAAATGTTTACCGTATATACGGATCATTCTTCCCTAAAATGGTTTCTCAACCTCAATAATCCAACAGGAAGATTAGCCAGGTGGGGAGTAAGACTCTCCACCTACAATTTTACCATTAAACACCGTAAAGGTACTGAGAACGTGGTACCAGATAGTTTGTCTCGCGCTGTCCCAATATCCGCTATCGATACTTCGGCAGACTCGCTGACTCAGAAAACCAAAGATGACTGGTTTTTAAATATTGTTGAAGGATGTATTAAATCACCAACATCATTTCCCAACTACCGATTTCAAAACGGAAAACTTTTCAGATTCATTAAATCTGTTAACCCCTTAACCAGGGAGTTTGAGTGGAAGGAGGTAGTTCCATTGGAGTTACGACGGAAAATAATATTTGAAAATCATTCTGAACCCACGTCAGGCCATTTCGGAATTTTTAAAACACATAAACGTGTTAGTTTAACTTATTTTTGGCCAAACATGCACAATGATGTAGTCGAATTTGTATCCAGTTGCGATACCTGCCTTTCGCATAAGCACCCTAATCACTCAACTCTGGGTACAATGGGGAGGCCTAAAGATTGCAGTAGGCCATTCCAAATGTTGAGCGTAGATCTTGTTGGGCCCTTGCCCGTATCTAGAAAGCAAAATACCTTCTTGCTGGTTATAACGTGTTGCTTTTCTAAATATTGCCTTCTATTTCCCATTCGTCGAGCAACTTCTGATATTATTTCAAAGATAATTGAAGATAAAGTATTTCTCATTCACGGGGTACCGAGCACTATTTTAATGGATAACGGACGTCAATTTACCAGCCTCACGATGAAAAAATTATTTGAAAATTATAATATCCCAAATGTTTTTTATACCCCTTTATACACCCCACAAATAAACACAGTAGAACGTTATAATAAGACCATAATGACGGCAGTTTCTACATTTATTGACGGCGACCATAGGGTTTGGGACTCTAACATTTCCAAGATTCAATTTGCGTTAAACAGCGCCGTAAATGAGGTGACAGGGTTTACACCATCATTTTTGGTCTACGGGCGCGAGCTTGTTAGCTGCGGTTCACATTACGTGGACTCGGACCTGGAAAACCAAATAATTTTCTCTCCACGCGATGCCTACGCTGAAAACCTTGGTGTGTTGCATAAATTATTTGACAAAGTACAACTGTCATTAATTAAAGCACACTCAAGAAATAGTACTAACTATAACCTTCGCCGTAGGAACGTGGACTTCAACGTGGGTGATATCGTTTGGAAAAGGACCTTTTACCAAAGCGACAAAGACAATAAATTCTCTAAAAAGTTAGCCCCTAAATTCTTAAAATGTCGTATTGTTACAAAAAAATCGAAATTAGTATACGAACTTGAAGACATGGCAGGACGCAATTTAGGTACCTGGCATGTAAAAGATTTTAAGCTAACCTAGAAATCAGATTGCTTTAGGATTAATGGATTTTTTTAGAAAAATCCTAACCTAAAAAGGGGGGTATGTAACGGTTCGTTACACGAAGAGTAACAAAATAAAGTAAAAGTTAACAAAAAAATAAAATTTTAATTATAACTAAAAACTAATTAAAAATATACTTACTTACTAAAACCTTAATGACAAAAATAAAATAAATATAAACAAAAACTTATACGTAAACTCGGGCGCAAATGACGTTTTAAATATCTGTGAGCGCGAACGATGAGTGAACGAAGTGGAAACAGGTTCGCCCCGGTTTAGAATAAACCGTCGAAACATCGCGGCGGAGTCCGAGCGAAGTTATCATAACGCAAGGACGTACGGCTTTTGTACTAAAACTGCCAAGTCACGACGAGCTACGAGTCGTTAAATTCACTTTTTAACAATTTCTACAAATCTAAGTTGTGTTGTGTTACCCCAATATCGGGTGAGTGTTGTAAATGATTTTTAATTTTAGTGCTTAGCTAGTGCTTAGTAGTAAGTACCTATCTACTGTTATTTAAAAAAAAAATGTATTTAGTGCTTGCATGTGTAGCGCTTAAGTGTTTATCTTTTAATTATTAGTACGTGAGCGTGGTTAATACTACGTCAAAACAAATTAAATTCGCCACGTACATAAAACGTAATACACACATGACCTTGTATGACCCCTACGGTAATTGACAGTCATCCTAATTTTATTACGTTTCCTTTACTTTTATTTTCCATACAACAAATTAATGTGCTAAGCAATTCATATTGCATTAGATATTGTTTTATAAATATGGAACTCATTTTATAAATAATGGATAATTATTTACCGATGCTTTGGAGTTAATCTTCATTAATCGTGTTTTTAGTGCTTAAATCTAGATTAAGAATGATTCTTGTGACTGCCTCATCAGTATTAACTATTTTTTGCAATAATCATTTCATCTGATCCGCTTCTCGCCGCTTCCGGTCTGATGTCGCAGTCATAAGTACGAAATCGGACTTTGCTAAAATTGTCCGTATCGGAATTCCAGGGTCCCCGTTCCGGGTTTCAAACACTTCTCTCCGTGGAAGTTTGGGGCAAGATTGCTGCCTTGGACAATCAAGCCTGGTGGACCTGGGCTGCCACCGAGAACAGTTTTACGCCTACCGGAAATCGGAAGATCAGTACCGTGGCCTTGATTATTTCTGGGACTTTGTGTCGCTCGGTTGCCAATTATTGACCCACTACCTGAACCTTCGTAAATTAGATTTAATAAACCTTTTGTTGTACATGTTTAGTTTTTTATTGTTTAATTTGCTTTTTGTTACTACCCTTCTACTAGGGTATGTTACAACCCCAATGATTTCCACAATGGCCGACAGGTAGTGGCCTGCATCCAGCGCCTATTACGATCTGTCAAAATCTTGGATACATTGTAGGAGACTAGGAGCATACATATCGTTCAAGATCTACGTGTGTAGAATGTGCAAGAGAGTTTTGCATGAAAATTGGTAACTATTTGAATTCAAACTAGTTCCGTCTCCTTTTTGCGAGTGTTCCACTGATGATGTCAGTCATGAGCAGTCTGCCCATCATATCTTGTGGGAGTGTGATCTTTGGAAACATGAACGTGATATAATGCTTAATTCAATACAACATACATCTGTTTCTGTAATTTATTAATTTCGTTGCGGGTCCAATGACAGTTTAACTTTCCCCCGGGACAAACTTGACCTTCATTGGTTGGGTTTTTGTGGCGGTCAAGCTGTAGATCCTGGCTACACAGGAGTTGCAGTGGTGGGAACGAGAGGTGGGAATAGTCCCGTAACTCTTTGAATCATGCGACATGGACTAGGACCAGGTGGTCGCCTGGTCCTGACCAAGTTGTCTCCACTCACCCTGACGCGCTGCAGGTGGAGCGGCAGGTCGGCGGCGACGCGCTTGAGCAGCGTGACGGTGGGGCGCGCGTGGCACAGCACCACGAGGCGCACGCGCGCGTCGCCGGCCAGCAGCAGCCCCTTGTACTCACCCTGACGCGCTGCAGGTGGAGCGGCAGGTCGGCGGCGACGCGCTTGAGCAGCGTGACGGTGGGGCGCGCGTGGCACAGCACCACGAGGCGCACGCGCGCGTCGCCGGCCAGCAGCAGCCCCTTGTACTCACCCTGACGCGCTGCAGGTGGAGCGGCAGGTCGGCGGCGACGCGCTTGAGCAGCGTGACGGTGGGGCGCGCGTGGCACAGCACCACGAGGCGCACGCGCGCGTCGCCGGCCAGCAGCAGCCCCTTGTACTCACCCTGACGCGCTGCAGGTGGAGCGGCAGGTCGGCGGCGACGCGCTTGAGCAGCGTGACGGTGGGGCGCGCGTGGCACAGCACCACGAGGCGCACGCGCGCGTCGCCGGCCAGCAGCAGCCCCTTGTACTCACCTTGACGCGCTGCAGGTGGAGCGGCAGGTCGGCGGCGACGCGCTTGAGCAGCGTGACGGTGGGGCGCGCGTGGCACAGCACCACGAGGCGCACGCGCGCGTCGCCGGCCAGCAGCAGCCCCTTGTACTCACCTTGACGCGCTGCAGGTGGAGCGGCAGGTCGGCGGCGACGCGCTTGAGCAGCGTGACGGTGGGGCGCGCGTGGCACAGCACCACGAGGCGCACGCGCGCGTCGCCGGCCAGCAGCAGCCCCTTGTACTCACCCTGACGCGCTGCAGGTGGAGCGGCAGGTCGGCGGCGACGCGCTTGAGCAGCGTGACGGTGGGGCGCGCGTGGCACAGCACCACGAGGCGCACGCGCGCGTCGCCGGCCAGCAGCAGCCCCTTGTACTCACCTTGACGCGCTGCAGGTGGAGCGGCAGGTCGGCGGCGACGCGCTTGAGCAGCGTGACGGTGGGGCGCGCGTGGCACAGCACCACGAGGCGCACGCGCGCGTCGCCGGCCAGCAGCAGCCCCTTGGCCAGCAGCCCGACGCGCATCACGCCCTTCAGCGCGCGCCCGCCCTCGGAAGCGCCCGCGCCCTCGCCCTCGCCCATGAACGAGAACCTGCCCAGACACAGACAGAGCTTAGTGCGAGTTTACATCAGTGACTGCATAAAAATACATTTGGATTTGTGACAGTGAAAAATCATAGGGCATTCTTTTGTTTTACTCTCTGTCTGTTGGATTCGATCAATACACACGTCTGTTGAAATTATTTCGCATTTTTACTTTAAAATACATATACCTGATTCCCTTCAATATATGACGGATTGTACAGCGACCCTAGCGGATACTTTCAAGAACTAAAATCTTCATAGATGTCTTTGACGCGCTCGCATGTGACGACGTTTGATGTAAACTCACACTGGCCGCTCAGAACCGCTTTAATTTCACAATAGTAATGACATAAATTACTTGCGCTGCTTCTTCTCAGCACTAGCCCATTTATTAAAAGAAACTGGATCTATTTGAGAGTTTAATATTTCCAATTCCACAGTAAAACATCCACAAAACGCTCACAACGCGTTTCGGCAATGAAGAAAAACCATGAGGCCTTCTGATTCTAAGCATTAATTAAACACATACATAATCAACTACAATTTAACAAAAAGTCTACAAACAATGAATCAAGCTTTTAAATCTCTAACTACTTAACTACAAACTACATTCGGGATCTAGTTTTAACTAGTACGAGATACATTTCAATAAACTTACGACTGCTCCATTTTCACTGGTAACGTATCTTTCTCTTTTTTAATGTCTTCCATTTTAACAGGCAGCATGTATTTGAACCTGGTTCCAAGCGCAAGTGGCGTTCAACAAAATGGGTAAGTGCAGTGATGCAAAAAAATAATTCACAACAAAAAAAGGCAACAAATATTATAACAAGCTTAAGATGAAACTTTAGTGTAACCAAATTATTACTAACAAATCCATTACAATAGAAATAAAGTATAAATGAGGTACTATTAACACGTCTATTTAAATAAAAACTGTAGTTATTTAGTGAAAATGTTAGGAAGACTAGGTATAGAAAACCACAAAACAAAAATTATCCAAGTATTTCCGAAGGTTTACTCACAATTGGTTATCGCGGCCGTCTTCCTTTCCTTCGGGCTTGTCATCTTTCTTCTCTTCGGTCTTGACCTGGGCTTTGGCAGGTGTCTGGGCCTGAAGAAGGAATGCCAATTAATATTATTTTACGAGATATTAACTGAAGCATGTCAATCGTGTCAGATGTCTACCGACAGTGGCAACGGCGGCGGACATTCCCTAACCCTAAATGCTCGAATATAAATTTGAGCCCATGCTGTGTTTGTCCGTCAACATATGCTTATAACGGCTGATCCCGACACAAGGGAGAGGAAGCATTTCGATTGCTCCTTCTAGGCAAAGGCCTCAGAGTGTTATCACAAAAGTCCGGTGGCCGAGCAGATAGAATTTCGTACAATAACCCCAAGCTACCCATCGTTATCGCTCCCGAGTGTGCGAGCGCGACAGCAATATGATTACGACCGGACTTTAACGATAATGCTCTGCCCGCATCCAGGTGTTTGGCCTGCCTAAACTACGTTTTTCTGGACCATGGTGCAACTCGAGGACTTTACTGCTGACTCGAGCGGGCAGCGACCGAGCAACAGAGACAAGTAGTGGCGGGTAACTACTTGCGTGGCCAGGAAGGCCTTGGATGACCTGCAGTTTGCTTCAAGCGGGCAGCAACCGGGCGACGAGAGACAGTAATGGTGGGCAGCTACTGGTCTTGGCCTGCTGCAGTTGGCTCGGGCAGTGATCGGGTGGCAGAGAGTGAGTACTGGCGGGCAGCTACTGGGCTTGGCTTGGATGGCCTTAGATGTTCTGCAGCTGGCTTGGGCTCAGTAACTGGTCGACAGAAAGAAAGTAGTGGTGGGCATCTACTGGTCTTGACCTGGATGACCTTCAGCTGGCTTGAGCAGTGACCAAACGACAGAGTGAGGAGTATTGGCGGGCAGCTACTAGGCATGACCTGGATGACCTGCAGTTGCCTCGGGCGGGCAGCGACCGGGCGACAAACTAGAGAAGCAGTAGCTGGTAGCTACTGGGCTTGACCTGGATGCCCTGCAGCTGACTCTTGCAGTGACCGGGCGACAGAGTGAGTGAGCAGTTACGTGGCTTGGCCTGGGCCCTGGATGGCCTTGGATGACCCGCAGCTGGCTCAAGCGGGTAGCGTCTTGGCGGGCAGAGTCCTGACGACAAGCTAGAGGAGCAGTGACGTCACCTTGGGCTTGGCCTGGTCGGCGAGCGCGTCGGAGAGCGACTTGAGCGCCTTCTCGGTGTGCGACACGGCGCGCTGGATGTCTTGTAGCTGCGGCTCAAGCGGGTAGCGTCTTGGCGGGCAGAGTCCTGACGACAAGCTAGAGGAGCAGTGACGTCACCTTGGGCTTGGCCTGGTCGGCGAGCGCGTCGGAGAGCGACTTGAGCGCCTTCTCGGTGTGCGACACGGCGCGCTGGATGTCTTGTAGCTGCGGCTCAAGCGGGTAGCGTCTTGGCGGGCAGAGTCCTGACGACAAGCTAGAGGAGCAGTGACGTCACCTTGGGCTTGGCCTGGTCGGCGAGCGCGTCGGAGAGCGACTTGAGCGCCTTCTCGGTGTGCGACACGGCGCGCTGGATGTCTTGTAGCTGCGGCTCAAGCGGGTAGCGTCTTGGCGGGCAGAGTCCTGACGACAAGCTAGAGGAGCAGTGACGTCACCTTGGGCTTGGCCTGGTCGGCGAGCGCGTCGGAGAGCGACTTGAGCGCCTTCTCGGTGTGCGACACGGCGCGCTGGATGTCTTGTAGCTGCGGCTCAAGCGGGTAGCGTCTTGGCGGGCAGAGTCCTGACGACAAGCTAGAGGAGCAGTGACGTCACCTTGGGCTTGGCCTGGTCGGCGAGCGCGTCGGAGAGCGACTTGAGCGCCTTCTCGGTGTGCGACACGGCGCGCTGGATGTCTTGTAGCTGCGGCTCAAGCGGGTAGCGTCTTGGCGGGCAGAGTCCTGACGACAAGCTAGAGGAGCAGTGACGTCACCTTGGGCTTGGCCTGGTCGGCGAGCGCGTCGGAGAGCGACTTGAGCGCCTTCTCGGTGTGCGACACGGCGCGCTGGATGTCTTGCAGCTGCGGCTCGGGCGGGTAGATGTCGGCGTGCTTGGCCAGCACGTGGCGGTCGTCCGACGTCTCCGGCCGCCTGCCCACTGGCCCGTAAGGCATGCCCATGCCCTGCAAACGACACACTTGTTAGGTATACCAATAAAACTGATGCAAAAGAGCTGCAGTCCAAAACATTACAAGAAGTTTCGGAGCTGTCCATCTCTCATTTGAAGGTAGATAGCGCCACGAATTCATGAACGACAGTCAAATGACAAATAACCTAATGAGAGAGAAGTTAAGGGCTGCCGCTAAAAGCAGGCCTGTTCATCTCCGCGAGTTTACATCGAAAACAAAACACGCACGATGGCCCACCTACAGGATCCTATTCGACAAGGCCTCACATACGAGCGAACATTGACTCACGCACGCGTATTCTTGTGTATGATGGAAGAAAATAAAGAAAATGGTGTACTAAATACTGTGCAGTATTTAACTGCCTAAATAATAATAAAAACAGAATGTACTTTTTTAAGTTGCCTACACTGAGAGGTAAATAAGTAGTTAATATTATTCATGATAATTCATGCTAAATCATGTATTTCCTCCGCAGTTTGGCACCTCACGTCACATCATTTTACCGAAGTCAGCCCTATAACTTCGGCGCAGTGCCGATCACTGACGTTTGTCAACAAAATGGTGCTTGACTCTTGAGACAGGCTAAATTACACCATATTGTTAATGACATTGAGCATACATTTTTTTAAATACCTGCGCGAAGTATACTTCTGTACGTAGTACTTATTATTATTCTGTGATACAACGATCATTCACAGCAACTTTAAACATTAGTGGCGCGACTTACATGGTGGTGGTGGTGATGGTGCGGCGGCAGCGGGCCGCGCGGCCACCAGGGCTCGGCGCCGCCGTCCCAGTAGCCGCGCTCCTCCTCCTCCATGCCCTGAGACAATGCACGTTCGTCAGCGAGGGATTCACAGGGGTTTATTTAAAGAGTGTTATTTTGAGAGCCTTTGTATTTTTAGTATGTAGGTGATTTCCAGTCCTCAAGAAAAATGGGTCGCCTTTGTTCGGGTAGCTAGGTGAATTAGTTCCCAGATGAAGTGAACGAAAACGGTTATACCTAAGCAATATCACTCGTGTGCTGCTCTGTCAGTTCAGCAGAGCCTGTTTACTTTATGTCAGTTCAAGAGATCATGTCCACCTGTCTAGCATTATGTCGGTTTAGGAAAGGGCGTCTACATGTTCATCATCATGACAGTTTAGGAAAGCCTGTCTACCATTGTCAAGAAAGCCTGACATAGCCCGACGGATAAGCAAGCTGAAGTGGCAATGGGCAGGGCATATAGTACGCAGAACTGACGGCCGATGGGGCAGCAAGGTTCTGGAATGGAGGCCGCGTACCGGAAAACGCAGCGTGGGATGTCCACCTACAAGGTGGACCGACGACTACCCACAATGTCATGTCTAAAATAGGTCTAGGTAGGGGAGACCGGGGCTGAAAGTGCCGGGGGTAAATTGTTCCGATGCAAAATATCTCGACAACAGAAAGAATGAGATATGTGATCGTATTATTTCGTATAATGCCTAACAGTTGGCCACATGCGACATAATACGATCACATATCTAATTCTTTCTGTTGTCGAGATATTTTGCATCGGAACAATTTACCCCCGGCACTTTCAGCCCCGGTCTCCCTATCTAATGTCTGTGTCACGGTAATACTATCTATACAGTATTCCAACTCGGACATATTTTTGAAATAAATGTCAACAGCCGCGCGGTACGTCACGGTATGATAACATGCGATAGGGCTGCTCATCTACAGTACCCATTCTAATTACATCTGCCTACTTAGAATTTCTATCTAGTTTTGTGAATGTATTTTGTGATTGTAATTCTTTATTTTATTTTGACAAACAAAATAACTTAGTGAATGAAATAGGATAAAATGCATGTTGTTTTGTGATTAGTAGATTTAATTAAAAATTATATTTGGGTTAAGATTTAGAAATAAAACTTATGCGATCGTAAATTGTATGCGCCTTGACTGAGGTGTACAAAATGCTTGATTATTGTACAGGGTGTTAGGTAAATGGGTTTATAAGCCGACACTAGCCCATGTTAACATGTGCATAAATGGTATAGTGAAGTCAGAAAATTGATATCATCATTTTAATAAATGTAATTTTCATACAAATCTGATATTATAAATTTTATTTCACTGACTTCACCATACCATTTATATGCATAATATGTTAACATGGGTTAGTGTCAGCTTATAAACCTATTTACCTAACACCCTGTATAAATAGGTAGTTGTAATTATTTTTATAAAAAAAAGAGCGCTTACTGTTTCAAAAACAACACATCGTCCGTTTATTACTGTGGCACATTCGCGACACCCCCGACTTTTGCATGTCGAGCGCATACCGAGATTTGAATTTCGAAGGAAAGCTCGCGTTTCGTCCGTTTATATGCAGTTACAATACTGTATGATAATATTACCGTGTCTGTGTGCATGTATTTGTATATGAATGAGATTATGTAAGTAGTTACGTCGTGCATGCGGCGGCGCGCCCACAGCTCGTCGCGCACCATCATGCGCTGCGCCTTGGCCTCGGCCAGCTTGCGCTGGTGCATCGACGGCTTCACCTTCACCTCCAGGTCCGGTTGCACCTAAGGACAAAAACAGTTTTGTTGCAAATTGACACCTGTTACAAGTACGTAAGATGCAACACTGTTTAGCTTGTAGTCTTGTAAAGTCTGTTCGCCGAGAGTTGATAAATATTATGAAATGTCTTGCAATAGCGACTGTCGCTTAATTATCGCATTCTGTATGGCGGGCGTCGTTTGTCACAACGCGCACTGAGTACCATGGTACGAGCCACGCAGCTGTCGTCAAGCGCCCCGGCCGGCGGGCCGCAATGTGTGAAACGCAATGTGTGAAACGGAATAGATTTATTTTACATAAGACCGAAATGAATGGTATGACAGTGGGTAGGGCTTTGCCCAACATTGGGATACACTACAAGCCACTTGATAATAATGAAATACTTTTTATCCAACACATGGACGCCACGTGTTTGATCCGTATCCCCACGTATGCCCTAACCGGAATAATTCCCGTAAATTTAAAAGAGATAATAATGATAATCTACCAACTCTTTCATTATATCGACAAAAATAATTAGCGGGCCGCAATTTATAATGAGTTTAGAACCTCTGATATTTAATTTTTTTTATCAACTCTCGGCGAACAGACTTTACTTTCTAAGCAAAGATGCAGGCTGATGTAAGTTGCCTTTGCCCAGAGTAACTTTGATATCATCCTCATAAAAATTTTGTAATCATACGACGCCCGGATCTCTTGGCAACCCGAGGGTCGCCAGGCTCGACGAGCGCCTCAAACCTTTTACTAAGTAATCACTGGATGATATTATTTGAGAACTTCTTAATTTACAGAACACTTTTTGGCAAAAGTAATTTAATGGACAGCCTCGTATTCTCCAGGGTCGCAGGGGACAAATGTATTACATTTGGTACATCGAGTAGTTGTTATGGTGCGTCCACATTGGGCGAACGGGCTCGCGCGGCAAACTCGACATCCTGCTCACTCAAGAGCAGGGTGAGCAGGATGACCAGTATGCCGCGCGGGCCCGTGCGTCCACATTGGGCGAACGGGCTCGCGCGGCAAACTCGACATCCTGCTCACTTAAGAGCAGGGTGAGCAGGATGTCAAGTTTGCCGCGCGAGTATATTCGCCCAGTGTGGACGCACCACAATGTGAAGGCACCATTACAAGCTCATGTCGAGCGCGGCAATACCCCTCTTTCGGCTCTTGTGAACCCTCTCCCCTTTTCATATTTGAATGACACCTAGTGAACACTCGGCTGTAAGGTGTAAGGAACGGGATGGGCGCACGTACCTTCTTCTTGTACTGCAGGCGGTGGCGGCGGCCCTTCATGTGCATCTCCTTGGCGTTGGGGTCGTTGAACTTGCAGTCGCACAGCTTGCAGTTGAAGGAGAGCGCCTTGCCGTCGTCGCCGCGGACCTCCTCGATGTAGTCCTGGCCCACGGGCTGCACCTCGGGCTCGGGCTCGGGCTCGTCGTGCTCGTCGTCGCCTGCGCGCGCCACCGTACTGAGCCCCCCAGACGCCACGAACGCAATCCCGGTCGTCCCCGCAACCGTGTTTTTAGCTATCAGATCGGAAAACCCCAATTCTCTCACCGCGTCACGCCACGTGACGGATTTTGACGAACGTGCGTGTTCGTTGGGTCAAAATTCGTGACGGATCAGATCGTCCGCGCCGCTCGCCGAGCGTGTCACGAGACGGCTGTTGGGCCTTTTCTACAATCTGAGTTTACACATTCTGTTAAGATTGAACCTCGACTCGACCAATTTTTTTGGCGAATTCCGCGGTTTGAAAAGTTATGCACGCTCGTCGGTTAATTTTAGATGTTGGTATAAAAAAGGCCCACAATTTCACACACTCCATATCTGTATTGAGTGTCGAAACTAGTATTTTTGAAGGAGAAAATTTGTCAGTTATCTTTTCAATCTAATAGCCAACTAATCGCGGATACAGATATGACACTGTGACGTCAGGGGATCAGTACAACACATACTCTCAAATATGATCTCCGTCGTGAAACAAATACTTACCGAAGATCATATTTGAAAAATAAATCAGAAAATAATTGACCAGAATCGATCATAAATCAGTGTAAACTGTGAAGTAATAATATTATTTATAGTCTCGAAGTAAATAACTTTTATCTAAAAACTGGATAACGGAAACTATCATTTCAGTGTAAAAATGTTATTAATTAGCTGTAATAAGAATAGAAATGTTTGATTGTAAAATAACTAATATTTTAGTTTTAAATGTAATTTTTAGCACACATTTGTTTTAATATGATGCTCAACTCAAAAACACATGCATGAACAAACAGAAAATGTCATGCAATTAAAATATATCAAGAGAAAAAGAAAAGATTGTAGTAAATAAAAAATCTTTGTCAGTTACTTCGTTACAAAGTAGTAGTGAATGAATATGATGATTTTCATCTTATGTTGTTGTGTTGAACAATAATGTTGTGCATGATTTGTGTTAAATATGTGAAATATATGAAGGCGATTGTGTAGTTAAGCATATGGTTAAACTAATATCAATGTAATTTGTCAATGCCAGTTAATATAAAAACATCTATTAAATAAACAGTACCTTTAAAAGAATTACTGCTATTTTTTTTAATTAGAATAAGAAGAATCAATTTATATAAAAAAAAGTTACAGTAGCTTCTTCAAACGTACTGTAAATGATCGGTGACGACACCTTTACAAGTCACTGCAGTAGCATTCTGAGAGCTGCATTTACAAAACAGTTGATTTGAAATAAACGTGACGTCACATTTCCGCGAGTGTATGCGAGTGACCAGGCACAAACACTATTAAAATAAAAAGCATTCTGGATGCAATTACAAAACGAATTTAAAAAAAAACATGACATCATGACAGCGTTTCATTGCAATGGTGTCGTCACGTAATGTGTGCGTGTAAAACCTTGCATTCACTTGAACATACAAGTGGAGACACCTTAGCAAACACTGAGCCTGAGTGCACAGGCGTCTCCACTTGAGCGACTTGGCCAAATGAACGGTTCATTCGCCTGTGGCCTAATTCACGTATTTTGAGTCAAGATCTCGCTGACGTTCAGAAGTCGTCACATTGAAAAACAGTTCTGAATCTGTATTCACAAGGGTCATTTCGATAGAGCGATTACTCGATAGGATCGCATTCAGCGATTTGTTGTCGTTGAAGTTTTGTTACGTGAATAAGGCTACTGAGCATTTTCAAGTGGGCAAGCCTTGTCAAGGCTTAAGCGTGCGTGTCACTCACCGCCGAGCTTGGTGGGCTCCGTGGAGGGTATGGGCTTGCCGAGCATGGTGTGCAGCTTGACGACCTTCTGGTGCTTGATGCCGCGCACGTGCGCCGCGTACGCGTCGGCGCCCGTGCACGTGACGTCACACAGCTCGCAGCGCAGGGCTGACGCGCCCGCTGCGCGCCCGCCCGCCGCTGCCGCGCCCGCTGCGGCTAGTTTGACGGCCGCTTCCTTCTTCTTGTGCTTCTGGCCTTCCAAGTGCTCCTTGTACGTCTGTGGAGGTACACAAGTTAGAAGACCGAACACAATGCAAAAACAGCTATACTAAGTTGGCCGAATGTGGACACGCACTTCGCTTCGAGTTATTACACCTCGCCTCAACAGATTTTAGAAAGTTGTCCATATTAAAATTTGCACCCGAATCAAAGGGCTCCGAAATTGAAGACTAAGTGTCTAACTACACTTATCGACTAACTTCGTTCTTAGGAATATGAACTTTGCTATAATGCGAGTGAGCATTGCATGGCAATTGGTAACACAAAAACTCAATTATGATAAAGTATTTGTGACCAGCACAAAACTGCGTGGACTGTCCATAGATGCGGAACTAAATAGTGGAGGGGAGCAAAATAGTAAGCGAAACAAGAGTTACGTTGTGTTTTTCCACATGTAGAGATAGACCGCGAACACGCGACCTGTCATTTAGGTGATAATCACACTGCGCCGCGGTACGCGAGACGACTGTTTTAACCATTGTATGCCAGTACCTCAGATTGTATAGAAAACACGCGCGGCACAACACACTGACAACGCGCAGAATTTTTTATATGAAATCACGCGGACCGCGGCGAAGCGCGGCGCAGTATGATAATCGCCTTAAGCTGCCGGTAGAGAACGATCGATTCGCCTACGCTCGTTTCTCCTCTCGCTTCCGCGTTCCGCTTTACCACTCCATTTCACTTCCAAAGCTCAGTGTTCTCACCTGCGGGCCGGCGCAGGAGATGCGGCACACGTCGCAGTAGTGCAGCTGCTGCGCCTTGGGCGGCGGCTTGGGCCGGCGCTGCTGGCCGGCGCCCACGCCGCTCTTGTTGTAGTTCTTCCAGCCGCTCCTGCCGCGAACACAATTATTAAGGCTTCCACAAACCAAACGCGGGTCAGTTGCAGCGCAATTTCAAAGCAGTTGCAACGCGGGCGGCTGTCAAAAATTTCGTTTCAGCTCGGAATGACAACTTCTTAAAATGTCAACTTCACATAATGACAACTCTAGAAGAACTAGAACTCTAGAAATAATGAAAATAAAATATCAACATTATGCAAAGTAGACCAAATGCGAATTTGTCATTGTGAGAAATAGACATTATAGATGACCCACGCTGAACTGTCCCACCAAACTCAATGACAGGGGGGCGCTACCATCGTTCAACTATATGGTTTCCAACATGGCAAAAATCGGAAACAGCGATCCGGTATTGACGGTGGCGCCCCACTGTCAATGTCATGCATAGGACAGTTCAATATTTTGGTACTATATGAGAAGTTGTCTTTTAGCGAAGTTGACATTTTAAGAAGTTGTCATTTCGAGAAGTGGACATTTTGCGCCCCGGTTGTCATTTAAAGAAGTTGTCATTCTGAGCTGAAACGAAAAATTTAAATATTCGAAAACGGCTTTCAACGCGCTGCTACCGCCCTGCGTCCGGTGCGTCATGCTAATATGGCCGCTATAGTAATACAACAGCGCGGGCCCGCGCTCGCGCCGCTTCAGTCCCGCACCCGCGCCGCCCCGTTTGTATTTCGGCAGTTGCAGTGCGGCGCGGTTGGAGCGCGGGCCCGCGTTCAAATTTGGTGTGACACACTTCAAAGAGTTTCTTGTATTACAACTTGCGCGGGCCCGCATTCAAACTGCGCTGCTACTGCCCTGCGTTTGGTCTGCCCAAGGCTTTAATCCGAGATATTTCTGAGCAGATGAGGATGAAGATTCCAGAAATGAGGTGGAGGTTTCAGAAACAAATTCAATTTCTTCTACAGGGAAGAAGGTTCCAGAAACGAAATAAATATCCTTCACATTTAGTCACTTTTCAATATAATTTTGTAAATACTGACCCTCCGCCACCGGTCTTATTCTGCTGCGCAACGTACATGGTTGCTGCGTTATACAGCGCCGTATCGTACGCTGTGTTCCCGCGGTTTGTAGTCTCTGCAAAAGTGAGCCCATATTAGTGCTGTTTGGTCATCCAATGAACAAAGAAACAATGTACTCGACGAGTGGCCAGCCTTACACAGGCTCGACGAACGTGTACTTAGACGTATTGATAGACTATTGACAGTCTATCGAGTCCGATCAACTGATAGTTTCGCATCACTATATCATAGCGCGAACGTCGGTATGAAGCTTTGCCTTCTTTCTTTTTTTTTATTTCTTTAATATTATTACACATTTAAATTAACTTAGTCTCGTAAAACTTTAAAAGTTTGTAGTTAATGTGACTGACTGTTTTGTGCTGCTTCTTGCCTTCTTCTCAGCACTGAATATTTCCATTTATTATCCTGAAGCAGTGGTATTGTTAAAACTGAGGTCACGTGTAAAAGTGCCTACTTGCAAAAATCAATAAGTTTTATGAGTTTTAGTTTTTTTTGTGTAGTGGGACGTCCACCCACAAAATGGACCGACGACATCATAAAGGTAGCAGGAAAGCGCTGGACGCGAGCCGCCACCAACCGGGTAACATGGAAAGCATTTGGGGAGGCCTATGTTCAGCAGTGGACGTCCTATGGCTGAGATGATGATGATGATAGTATTTTTTATGTCTGCAGCCATGAGCAGGCGCGGATCCACCGTTGTGGGCACTGTGGGCATGCCCACAACCCTAATTTGCTTGTTTTATTTATGATCTATTGATAAGATCGATAGGCTGATGATAAAAACGGCTGACTGATGAGCCTTTAAAAAATCGAGCGTGATTGAGCGTGAGTGAGTTCGTACTCCAATCCAACTCTCACTTTGCTAATTTTAGTGGCTGTGCCCACAACCTTTTTTGAGGGCTGGATCCGCGCCTGGCCATGAGGTTGTGACGTTACATGTACTCACGTTTAGCGGTCTGCGTAGCGGGCGCCGAGTATGGCTGCGCGGGGTAGGTAGTAGCGGGAGTGGTAGCGGTGTGCGCGTGAGAATGCGTGTGCGTATACACGCCGCCGTAGGCCTTCGCGCCGCCCCCGGCCCGCGCTCCGCCCTGCGTGGAAACAAAACAAATTCGTCAACAAAATATGTACTAAAGCCTGGTCCGTGAGCACGTAGAATTCCGTCCAATGACCACAAGCTGCCCATCCTTGTCGCTCGCACGTAATTATGTTGCTGTCGCGCTCGCACACTCACTGCGGGCGCGCGTCGCACAGTCGCGACAGCAATATAATTACGCGCGAGCGATAAGGGTGGGTAGCTTGGGGTCATTGGACGGGATTCTACGTGCTCACGAACCAGGCTTTACCAGAGTAAAGCCAGTCGTGGTTGCGCCGAATTTTGTCAGTGTGTCCGTGCGCGCCGCATGCGTATATTGGCGCGCTCACAATACAAACCGCGCTCGGTGCGTTTCTATGAAGATGACCTACTCATTTGTATTTACTCTGGTATTACTCTTAACAGGTTTGCTGCCACTTCAAAAAATATGATCTACTGGGAGGCCAAATATTGTTTTTTTTTTATGAATCTACTAAGACGCGAGACCGCACCGGTGTGTGGCTTCGAGTGTGTGCAGCAAACCTGTTAAATCAATTATTTAATTGGATATAATTAATTATCCTGAAGGATTAGCTTATTGGCAGTTTCCTGTAATCACTTGTAATGAGTCATAGACTATTCTGTCTCATGCTTTAAGTGCACTGCTATTATTTTGTAATTAATAACCTGTTTTAAGATAAATACTTTGCATTTTATTCCAATGAGTAACTGAAATACAAAATTAGTAAAAATATAAAATGTGGTCATTAGCAGTTTCACTATTTTTTCGTTTGCCTGTAGAGCAAAAATCAACCAACATAATTTATTACTTGAGGCTACTTCGAAAAGCTGTTTACGTAATTTCTGGTTTATGTCACCGTCGTTCCTTCATGCAGGCATCTCGCGTTGTGTGAGAGGGTTGGCACACATTCAAAACTTCAGATAACGTTTTCGAAGTAACTCTCTAAAGCCCGGTCTCCGAGCACGTAGAATTTCGTCTTATGACCCCAAGCTACCCGCTCGCACTCACTGCGGCCGCCCGTCGCAGTCGCGACAGCAATATAATGAGGGCTAACGTTTTAGCGCTCACCAGTTAGCGCCATTGTAGAGTAAGGTCCTGTCACTAGCTAGTAGCGAAGACAGTGGCACCAACTGGTGAGCGCGAAAGTGGTAGGAGGACTATCGCATTTGCACTCATCAAGATGGCGCCACTGTAGAGTAAGGTCCTGTCAATCGCCAGGGGTGCCAACTGTTATAATATAATAATAATAATAATAATAATAAAATCTTTATTTCATTACCAGCGGAATTGCTTATAATTAATAGTGATCGATGCCTCCTTTTAAGCTTAAAGAAGCCTGTGCCAGGAGACATCGCTCTTCCTTGGAATGTTATGTGTGCGTAAATACAATTCAATAGGTACTTATACAAAAATAAAAGTAAGCACTAATACTACATAATATCAACTAGGTATACTAAGTATCATATCTGTAGTAACAAAGTAAGGGGGATGGCGCGCGCGGAGTGAGTGAGTGTATGTGTGAGTGAGTGTATGTATGTGTGTGTGTGTGTGTGTGTGTGTGTGTGTGTGTGTGTGTGTGTGTGTGTGTGTGTGTTGTGTGAGTGTGCGTGTGTGTGTGAGTGTGTATGTGAGTGAGTGAGTGTATGTGTGAATGTGTACATGTGTGTTTTATTTTTATTTATTTTTTATTAGTTTAGTTTAAGATTGTCTCAATGTCGTCATAAGATTTTGGCTTCAGCCATTTCATTAAAAGTTTCTTGCACTCGAAGTAATTTTTGTCATAAATATTAATCTCCTTATTTAGTAAATTATAGAGATACACAGAACGCCTATCATATTGCTTTTTTGCAAAGAAGGTTTTAAATCTAGGAGCATGTGCAACAATATCTTTCCTCCTCCTATTGGTGAAGTCAGGGTTATAAGGCATGGATTTGTGCTTTCTCAAAACTGTGTGAAGCACATACAACTTCCTAACTGAAAGAAGGCCACTAATTTGATAAAGAATTTGTGTTGGAAATCTAATCTTTTTAAAATACATAACCTTAATTAGGCTACGTTGGGCCCGTTCTACATCAATGAAGCGGGTTTTAGCTGCACCTCCCCATATTGGTACACAATATGTTAAGACAGACTGAACCAACGAAATATAGATCTCTGTGAAAAGATCTCTGTTTGAGCTCAGTAGATCAACAGCCGTTCCAGGCACCACATATCTCAAGGTCTTAAATATCCATGTCAGCTTCCTGACTCTTGAGATGACATGTTCTAGATGCGGATACCAAGACAGTCGCTGATCCACATAAACACCTAAGTATTTCGTCTGCTCGACCCTTTGAATTTTCGGGCAGCTGCAGTTCAGCCTATCAGCATCAACAGCATTGCAGTTGTGAATTTTTATGCTTAGATCGTCAGAAGGCTGTTTATTGCTGTAGATGCTATAACAGATATAGTTGGTTTTTGCGGTGTTTAATGTCAATAAATTATTACGTAACCACCTACTTATTAGTTCAAGTCCACTCTCAGCATTAGACTTAACAGCGTCCCAGGAATCAGCACTAAAAACCACGGCAGTGTCATCGGCGTATGAGAAGATATTGGCATGTTTTATGTTCATAGTGCAGAGATCGTTAATATAACCGAGAAAGAGTGTTGGCCCAAGTACACTCCCTTGTGGTACGCCGTACGACACAACAACATCTCCGCTAGTATAAGTGTCCAGTTTCACTCTCTGACGCCTATCAGACAGATAGTCCTTAAACAGATCAAGTGATGTTCCCTTTAGGCCAACAGCTTCCAACTTACGTACAAGTATGGGAACAGAGACAGTGTCAAACGCTTTTTGTAAATCAAGGAATACAGTTATGCATTTCTTGTTATTATCTAGTTGCTCTACCACTAACGAACTCATTGCAGAAACTGCATCTTCAGTGGATTTTCCCGGTCTAAAGCCGTACTGACAAGAGGATAGGATGTTGTATTTGTTAAGGTAGTTAAGCAGTCTAGAGTTAAGTAATTTTTCTATAATCTTTGAAATAGCTGGCAAGACGGATATAGGTCTATAGTTAGTTACACTGTCTCTATTCCCAGCCTTGTAAACTGGAGTTATAATTGACTTTTTAAGTGAAGACGGGAAAATTCCCTTGTTAAAACAGAGGTTTGCAAAGTGGGTTATAATCGGTACAACATGAGACCTTATGTGTTTGAGAAAGTTAGTAGGAATATTGTCCCAGCCAGGTGCACTGCTTGACTTAAGCGACATCAGAATACTACCAACCTCGTCCTGATCTGTGTCCAATAGGACAAAAGAGTTAGGCTGACTTGGTAAGTCGCGTAAGTAAGTGTTCCGTTCATCATCAGACGTCTGCACGCGTTTAGCCAACTGCTCACCAATATGCGCAAAAAAGTCGTTAACAAAATCTGCAGATGCAGTTGGAGATGATTTGACATTAATTAGTTCCGAATTATTACTGTTACATTTGCTAGTGTGAGTGATATTTTTTATGTTCTTCCAAAGTAACTTGTTATTGTTTATAGATTTACTAAGTAATTCTCGTTCATATTGTCTTTTAAGTTTTTTGATAAGGTTGTTACAATAATTTCTGTATCTAATGTATGTTATTTTATGTATGTCGTTGTGTGGTTCGTCTTTTGTTTTTTTTTTTGCAGTTTGTTTCGGTTACGTAACTGTTAAGTATAAAAACGATAGCCCTCATTAGGCGCGAGTGATAAGGATGGGTGGCTTAGGGTCATTGGACGAGATTCTACGTGGTCGGCGAGCGGACTTTAAATTTCATTACAGTTTGTAACTTGTAAGTTTAGTGACGTCACGTACCTGCGTATGCACCTGCGCGTAGGTGGCGGGCGTGGAGTAGGCGGGCTTGGCGCCGGTGTCGTAGGCGGGCTGCTGCGGCCGCCCGTCGCAGTCGCGACAGCAATATAATAACGCGCGAGCGATAAGGATAGCTTGGGGTCATTGGACGAAATTCTACGTGGTCGGCGAGCGGACTTTAAATTTCATTACAGTTTGTAACTTGTAAGTAGAGATGAAACGGATATCCGGCAACTATCCGGTAGGCCGGATATCCGGCCTAAATTTACTATCCGGCCGGATACCGGATAGTAACTCACTATCCGGCCGGATACCGGATATTAAAAAACTACGTCAATTTCCTATTAATAAAATGAAATACATTAGGTAATCTTTGAGGTAAATACCAATAAAATGGCTTATAATAATGACGGCTTTTATTTAAAGTCCAAAAAAGCCATTCTTCAAAAAGCCTTTCAAAAAACTAATTTCTTTTTCTGGGCTATTCACTCTAATGACGAATACATAAATACAGAGTGGCCCAGAAGAAAATTCACTTTTGAAAATTGAAGGAAACGAAAACTGTACATTTTTATAGAACTTTAATAACTATTGCAATATGAAGGAAATTTAATGCAATTTATTTTTAAATTTACCTTTATTAAATTACATCGCCCAGGAGATTTCCTTGATGCTTACAACATTCGATCAACATACATCAAAATCTTGAAATGCGTTCGTTAGAATTCCTCGAAACCTATTTTCAATTTTTTGCCGAATGCTCAGCTTCAGTTGCTGCATGTTTGTTGGATTATAAAAGACATTCTTAATGTAACACCACAAAAAAGAATTTTCTGGAGTGAGATCAGGGCTTCCTGGTGGACAGCAGATGTCACCCCTGCCTGAAATTATTATTACTGAGTGGGTGACCTTTTTTGGCAACTTAGTAATTTTTTTTTATGTAATGTCTTTATTGCCTGAATCTGTGGTTGTCAAAATAAAATTATTTTCTTTCTTTCTTTCTTTCAATAGTTAAGGTTCTACAAAAATGTACAGTTTTCGTTTCATTGAATTTTCAAAAGTTAATTTTCTTCTGGGCCACCCTGTAGTAAATAATATCTGTTAATATCGAAATATTGCTAAATAAAAAAGGCGATCTTTTTTTCACTGATGGTTTGATGACATGATGCATGCAGTTCAGATTACGCAGCAAGTAAACTAATTTAATTTTCGCTATTCAATCACACACTCACAATAGCAACCGAAATCGCTCGAATTGATCTGCCCCCCTAGACAAGTGGCAAAATCAGACATTCTATTCGGACAGATTCGATTTTTAGTCCAGTAGAATTAGCTTTTAAATCGGAAATAATTCCTACAAAAGATTTTATTGTTTTAATGGCTTCATTGGTTGCCCATTAAGACTCTCCTAAGTTTTCGACTTCGACGGAGTTGTGCTTAAGTGGTGGGGGCCCCCGAAAGAGGCATTTTTTCGGTTTTCCGGTTATACCGCGTAAAGGACTTACCCTATCAAAAAGTGGTCTTCATGACGGTTGAAGGGCACTTAATCCTGCATTGAATAAGACCAAATTCATATGTTTCGGACAAACCGTTCTCGCGCTAAAGTTCGGCAAAGTAGAAAATATACGTATAATTAATGACCCTCTCCACGTCCAATGGTTTGTTACCCACAGGCTTCCAAGTCTTGAAAAGGGCCACCTCAACCAGTGTAACCCTATCAAGGCTTACGAGCTTGATGCGCCTATCCTTGTTCGTCCCAGCCGTTCCTTAACTGCGGTTGCTGCACCTCTTCCTGGCACTCACCTGAACGACTCTGTGTTACCTACTGTGGCTGCCCCTCTTCCTTGTATCCTCCTGCATGACTACGTTGCCTAGCCGTATGCCTGGTCTAAGGTTCGACGCCAAAAATCAACAACAACAAGTTCATATTAAAACGCTGAAGAGTTTTTTGTTTGTTTGTTTGAACGCACTAATCTTAAGAATTACTAGTTTGATTAAAATCATTAATTTGTGTTGAATAGCTCATACATTGAGGAAGGCTATAGGATATATACAATCACTCTACAACTAATAGAGGCGAAGCAGTAAAGAAAAATGTTGCAAGCACGGGAAATAGTATTTAAACTATTTTCACGCGTACGAAGTTGATTTTGTGGCGTCGAACCTTGGACCAGGCATATGGCTAAGCAATGAAATCGTACAGGAGGGTACAAGGAAGAGGGGCAGCCACATTAGGTAACACAGAGTCGTTCAGGAGAGTGCCAGGAAGAGGTGCAGCAACCGCAGTTAAGGAACGGCTGGGACGAACAAGGATAAGCGAATCAAACTCGTGAGCCTTGTTAGGGTTACACTGGGTATCCATTTTTATAACAAAGTCCCTGATAAATATAAAGAGCTACCGTACAATAAATTTAAAGGTATAGTTAAAGATCACATGCTTAAAAAAGCCTATTATACAACTCGAGATTTTCTTAATGATAAGTCATCCTGGGAGTAGGATTATGGTCCTCTCATGCTCGCACTAAAAAGAATTAAAATCGTGCTATGAAAAGTAATGTATAAACTAATCTAATTTTCTAAAATGTTATAGTGTCATGCTTCTCAATCTGGACTGTTACTTAGCTTTATTATTAGTTTTTTTTTTTCTCTAAGAGATAACTTGGTATTGTCATTCTCACTAAAATGTCTCTGGGGTGGTGGCGTAGTGAGGCGGGTCGTTACATTCCCTCTAATATGGTCGAGTGAAGCGATGGCTGGTTCACTCGTCATGTCTGTGAACAGGCGCTGCTTTCGGGGACTGGTCAATCCAAGTTATTCCAACTTATGTATGCGAGTCATTTCTACTAGTATTTGAGTGTGTAATCTGTAAGTCTAGATATTAGCACGTCACTACCTTGTTTAATATGCCACGCAATTTTGTATACCCATTCTTATAAGATACACTATACAAGAATGCATGGTAAATTCAGTGAACTGCTCCTGAATCGAATGTACCTACTACTGCTATTTCTATTTATTTATATTAACCGGCAGACAGTGGTGACTGAGTTTGTTGCGGCGCTTCTTCTCAGCACTTGCCAAATGTTGGTCTCGAAGCGCTGGTAGGGTAAAAAGATTATGAGACATGTAGAGGCTCCTTAAGAGCAAAATGACGATTTGTAAGAACTATTTATTAGTCTAAACAAATAAAGAAATTTTGACTTTGACTTTGACTGGTTAAGGCGACCCTTTACAAGGCTTGGAAGCATGTGGGTAACAAGCCATTGGACGTGGAGAGGGTCATTAATTATACGTATATTTTCTACTTTGCCGAACTTTAGCGCGAGAACGGATTGTCCAAAACATATGAATTTGGTCTTATTCAATGCAGGATTAAGTGCCCTTTAACCGTCATGAAGACCACTTTTCGATAGGGTAAGTCCTTTACGCGGTATAACCGGAAAACCGAAAAAACGCCCCTTTTGGGGGCCCCCACCACTTAAGCACAACTCCGTCGAAGTCGAAAACTTAGGAGAGTCTTAATGGGCAACCAATGAAGCCATTAAAGCAAAAAAATCTTTTGTAGGAATTATTTCCGATTTAATCAATTTTTGTGTTTAATTCTACTGGCCTATTTCGAAAAGTGTGACTATTCTAGTCTACTAATAGACCCACTGATCGCGTTCGAAGCACCTGTGCGGCGCTAAACTTGTCACGACATGAAACGAGACAATGGGCCAACTATCCGGCCGCCGGATATCCGGCTATCCGGCCTAGCAGCTGGCCGGATATCCGGTATCCGGCCAAACAACTATCCGTTTCATCTCTACTTGTAAGTTTAGTGACGGCACGTACCTGCGTATGCACCTGCGCGTAGGTGGCGGGCGTGGAGTAGGCGGGCTTGGCGCCGGTGTCGTAGGCGGGCTGCTGCGGCCGCCCGTCGCAGTCGCGACAGCAATATAATTAGGCGCGAGCGATAAGGATAGCTTGGGGTCATTGGACGAAATTCTATGTACTCGGCGACCGGACTTTAGTTTCATTACAGGTTGTAACTTGTAAGTTTGTACCTGCGTATGCACCTGCGCGTAGGTGGCGGGCGTGGAGTAGGCGGGCTTGGCGCCGGTGTCGTAGGCGGGCTGCTGCGGCGGCGCCCGTAGCAGTCGCGACAGCAATATAATAACGCGCGAGCGATAAGGATAGCTTGGGGTCATTGGACGAAATTCTACGTGGTCGGCATCCGGACTTTAGTTTCATTACAGGTTGTAACTTTGTAAGTTGAGTGACGGCACGTACCTGAAAGTACGTTTTTCTTATTCTTATTCTTACCTGCGTATGCACCTGAGCGTAGGTAGCGGGCGTGGAGTAGGCGGGCTTGGCGCCGGTGTCGTAGGCGGGCTGCTGCGGCGGCGCGGCGGGGTAGGCGGCGGCGGCCTGCTGGTAGTACGCCGACTTGGACGCGTCGTAGGCGGACGCCGCCGCCGCCGCCGCGTGCGCGTGCGCGTGAGCCGCTGCTGTCGGCAACACGCCTTGCTCTTTAATATCTACACTGTAAGCCTCGTTTTTTTCTAGAAGCGAGTAGCTGATCGGCACAAAATGACCTTACTTTTAGATCGAAACTAGAGATGAAACGGATATCCGGCAACTATCCGGTAGGCCGGATATCCGGCCTAAATTTACTATCCGGCCGGATACCGGATAGTAGCTCACTATCCGGCCGGATACCGGATATTAAAAATCTACGAAAATTTCCTATAATAAAATGATACACAATAATCCAAGCACAATGATAAATAATAATAATAATAATAAAAATTGTTTATTTTATCAGACACTCATTATAGTACATTAAAAATTTTTTGGAAGATAACAATTGTTGTTCTGAGTGTGCGATCTGGAGCCTAAACTAGGGTCACCCTGTATTTCAGGCCTCCAGGTCCCCCACCCGCGGATCACAATAAGATATTACAAATTAAATACAAAAAGATTAAAGTTAAGTGCTAAGTGCCTATGCGTAAGTTTTTATGGCGCGCGTGTATAAGTGTGTGTGTGTGTGTGTGTGTGTGTGTGTGTGTGTGTGTCTGTGTGTGTGTGCGTGTGTGTGTGCGTGAGCTCGTGTGTGTGTGTGTAACATTAGTTGTGTTGGATACTACTATCATTAATGAAGAATGTTCACTAATTTTGTTTTTTAGCTTTCTGTATTCTCTGTTAAAAATAAAAAATACACGTGAAAGAATTATTTCGATACGTTAATTAGTTTCCAAGATATTGAATTTTAAAAGTGCGGGCGGCGGCCGGCCCGCCATTTTATGCGCGTGACGTCATATTACAACGACTGGCTCATATTTGTATGGGTGGAATCTTGCAAACTGAATTAAGACCCACTTCCAGGCAACCGATTAAGCTGAAATTTCGCAAATACATGTGATTTGGATGACCATGCAATATTATGATGACATGGAGCTGATCTGATGATGGAGCTGGAAGGTGGCCATAGGAACTCTATAATTAAACGACTTAAATGCATCGAGTTTGGGCTCGTTCGTTTTGTATTGATGAGTATTTTAATTCTATATAGTAATCGGGGTCTAATGATGGAGCTGGAAGGTAATTCGCAATAAAACGACACAATCGCATCAAGTTTGGGTTTGGTTCAATTTTAATTTCTGTGATGGGTCTGGGTGTTAATATAAAAATATAACAAAAAAAATTTATTTAAGTATGTTTATATCCGTTTTCTAGTGAGCGGACGCTGTGAATGTACGTCACACGGGGTCACGTGACCGTCGGCGGGACTCAATATTTAAGCGAACTTTGAATGCCTATAAAATCATAACTACTGGGTATTTTTGAATGAAATAAAAACTAATGTATTTGTAAATGTAAAAGCTTAACTGTAACATAGGTTTCAAGTGATTTTGCATACCTAGTAACATTCTCAATTGTTTATTGCGGTATTACTAATAGAGCTTCAGTGTCATTGTAATTAGTTTTAAGTAACCAGTTTCGAATGACATTTCTACATTCGTATCTTGATTTGCTGTATATATTTAAGTGCTTATTTAGTTTTTTATACAAGTGTGATGCTAGGAATTCCAAGTGTCTTTGGGAGAACGTTGTATGACAAGGTAGTAATTTGCAAACTTTGTCTGATCTACGTTTGAGCAGGGTGAGAGATCGATCGTAAGTAAGAGTTGAATGTTTGTAAAGAGTGGCGTGGAGTATGAATAGTTGCCTGATAGTGAGGACTCCACAGTCCTGGTACAATGTCTCGGTTGGATAACGGAAGGGTTTCCTATGCATAACTTTGAGGATCGATCTTTGGGCGCGTTCATGATCAAGCACGGAAGTGGGCAAGATGATCGAGACTGCTGTAGCCTGACATCACTACTTGAAAATTGACATTTTTTTTCTCCGGACATACTATTTGTAACACCATTTGCATTATAACACCATATTAAATACTTGTTTCATGATTATTATTTTAATTCTAATGACATCATAACTATACAGGGTGTTAGGTAAATGGGTATATGAGCCGACACTAGCCCATGTTAACATGGTCATATAAATGGTATGGTGAAGTCAGAAATTTAACATCATCATTTTTTATTTTTTATTTTCATACAAAATATTTTTTATAAAATCCGATTTGCATGAAAATTAAAATAATTAAAATGAAGATATCAATTTTCTGACTTCACCATACCATTTACATGACCATGTTAACATGGGCTAGTGTCGGCTCATATACCCATTTACCTAACACCCTGTATATTTGACACTAATTGAAATTGAATTATATGTTTAGACGACCAATACTGCTCGAATTTATTTATTTTTTATTTTATTTTTTGTTTGTACCCACGCGTGTAATGCTCTGAACGTGTAATAGTATGGGATGAACTAAATTGTCTAATCGCGCACACAATATTACTTTACCATTACTACACACACACCTATACAAACAGTTTTATCTTTTTATTAGTATTCTTTTCATTAGTATTCTTAATAAACGTAGTCTTATCATCCTTACCGATTTACCGCCTTTTGTATTTATCTGTGCACTAATATTACTATTTATGTATGTTTATCTAGACAATTTTATGCAGCTTAGTATTTTATTATTTTACCAATGGTCCGTGACCCTCACTCGGCATGGGGCACACTGAAAACCAGCGCCGTGGCCTTCGTCACCGTGGGCCACGGCATATGCTGAGTGGGGTCCCGTTGCAGTGGGCATCTTGTTGGTGGATGGGTGGCACTGCTCAGTTTACTCTTGTTTTTTATTTTTTCTTCTTCCATTATTATGTGCCACTGTCATGTCTATGTAATTGCCTGTATTTGTATGATGTCCATTGTAATAAATGTATCTTTCTTTCTTTCTTTCTAATATTTGAGTTAAATATCAATAAAATGGCTTATAATAATGACGGTTTTTATCTAAAGTCCAAAAAGTTACAAAAAAGCCATATTAGGGCTTTTCAAAAAACTAATTTCCTTTCTGGGCTATTCACTCTAATGACGAATACATAAATACATAGTAAATATATTTTAATGTCGAAATATTGCCAAATAAAATAGGCGATCTTTTTTTTCACTGATGGTCTGATGACATACAGGATGACTTTGAAATCTTTGGCATCCTTTTAATATGACTACTCATAATACATAGTGCATTCCCCAAATATGAGACAAATCCAATGAGATTTTTTGTCATTATTTTAACTATGTATTTGTATTATATTAGTGTGCTCTTAAAAAGAGTTTAAAACTATTGTACAGTCAACAGCACATCATCCTATACATTTTGTTGCAAAATAACACTTAATACATTGAAATAAGATGCCACAGTATGAAGATTGATGTGCTGTCGTCTGTACAAGATTTCAAATATTGAAATTTTAATTCATTTGATATGACTCATATTTGGGGAATCATGAGTAGAGTCTTATTTTAAAAAGAATGCCAACGATTTCAAAGTCACTCTGTATAATGCAGTTCAGTCAGATTACGCAGCAAGTAAACTAATTGAATTTTCGCTATTCAATCACATACTCACGATGGCAACCGAAATCGCCCGAATTGATCTGCCCCTTAGGCGAGTGGCAAAATCTGACATTCTATTCGAACGAATTCGATTTTCGAAAAGTGTGACTTGTCTAGTCTACTAGACTCACTGATCGCGTTCGAAGCCCTTCTGACCCACCGCACTACCAAACCACACTACCAGTAGTGTCGTGGGGAATATTTTTTCCCTTCTGCACTACCAAGCCAGTAGTGTCGTGGGTAACATACATCTTTATTCCCATCGACACTACTACCATAATTAAATGTAAAATTTGTAAAATTTTGGATTGTTTTGTAATACATTATACCTATATAACTTTGCGTGAAAGAAAAACAAAAATTAAATTAATTATTTTTACCCGACTGCGGCAAAGCAAAAGGAGGGTTATGATTTTGACAGGCTATGTATGTATGTATATATGTTCATCTATTCCCTCGTAACTTCTAAACTACTTATCAGAATTCGACACATGACATATCATTAGAAGCGTCTTAATTGTCCGCTGGTTATAGGCTATATGGGGTTTCACAAAATCTAATGTGGCGCCCTCTAGCGGACAAACCATACAGAGTAAAAAAATAAAGTTAAGATAAATATGCCGTGTTTAGTATCATTTGAAAGCGCTTTACTTGTACATTTACCGTAACATGTACATAAGCCCTTTTAGGTAATATTTTATTTTCAGTAAATTCCGTCAAACTGCAAAATTGCACAGAGGTTAGTGTTGCATATAAACATAATTTATTACAAAACAATCCAAAATTTTACAAATTTTACATTTAGTTATGGTAGTAGTGTCGATGGGAATGAAGATGTATGGCCCTTAAAAATTACCCACGACACTACTGGCTTGGTAGTGTAGAAGGGAAAAAATATTCCCCACGACACTACTGGTAGTGTGGTTTGGTAGTGCGGTGGGTCAGAAGGGCGTTCGAAGCACCTGTGCGGCGCTAAACTCGTTACGACATGCAACATGACAATGGGACAACTATCCGGCCGCCGGATATCCGGCTATCCGGCCTAGCAGCTCGCCGGATATCCGGTATCCGGTATCCGGCCAAACAACTATCCGTTTCATCTCTAATCGAAACCATTTCAAATGCACCATGGTTCATTACTAACACTGAAATCCATGAAGCTCTGAACACAAGAACTGTTAGGGAGGAGCTAAAGCTGACAGGGAAAAAATATAAAACGCGACTGGAAAATCACCCAAATCAGTTGGCTACTTCGTTGGCAACCATCAGCTACACTAAACGACTAAGGGGGCGTCCATAAATTACGTGAGACTTTTAGGGGGGGGAGGGGGTCAACGAAAACCTCACTAAATCTCACGTGGGGGAGAGGGGGGGTCTCGGTAAATATCACGTAATTTTTCCCGCAACAAATAGAGTAAAATTGCCAGAAAACTGGGTTATTGAAGTAAAAAAAATGTTTTTTTTTTACGATGATAATGACAATTTATTCTAAACCGTCTAATCAAATTAAACTAAAAATGCCTCCATCTGCATTTGTGAACACTAAAGATGCAGAATAAATGTCGAAATTAAGAAAATTCGAAATTAAAAAAACGCCATCGGCATCGCTATTGCGTAAAAAATTGGCCAAGTGCGTGTCGTGGTACGCGCAGTGTAGGGTTCCGTAGTTGTCTGTCGTTACCAAGCAATTTCAGAAGCAAGCAATTACTTCATCTAAAGTCACTTTTCATATTTTCTTCTAAGGAATTTTTATTTGTTAAGAAATTGTATAATACATGAGTCAAATGACTATTACTCTTAAACTAAGTAATGTATCTTAACCGTTATAGTTTTCCTTGAAAAAAATCATCCCCACTTTACATGCAGGGGAGCTACCCTAGAAATTTTTTTTTCAAAGTTTTATTTTACCGTTTTGTCGGCGTGATTAATATACATACCTTCACAAAATTACAGCTCCCCAGTGCCAATAGTTTCCAAGCGAAACCTCGGACAGACAGACAGACATAATATCGAAACTATAAGGGTTCCTTGTCAGGACTACGGAACCCTAAAAAATGACATTACATAGTTACGTATGAAAATATTATGTATTCGTAGTTAAAGTAACCAATAGTCAAATTTGACAGATGTCAAATGACAAGTGGTTAAATAACAGAAATCATTTTTTTATAACAATGTTTAACTTGACTTTTAGTACATTTTTTAACTATTAGTTTACATTTTATTAATATTTAACCATTAGTAGCAAAATTTAACAATTAGTTATTTTAACTATGAATCAAAAAGCTGGTCCTAGGTTGAAGCAATTGCTTGTCTTACTAAACGACGGGAAGCTACGGAACCCTGCACTGCGCGTGGCACGACACTGGGTTACTGATTTTTTCATATACATCTAATAGACTCGAAGCATAGACATTGCAAAATAGGCATTTTATTAAATATCACGTGAGATTAGGGGGGTGGGGGAGGGGGTCAGGCAAAATCTCACCAAATCTCACCAAGGGGGGCGGGGGGGTTGAAAAATGGCCAAAATTGTCTCACGTAATTTATGGACGCCCCCTAAAGCGCCACGATATACTTGGTGACAGATGGTGAATGAGGAGTATCCTGCTGGGGAGCTTCTTAAACATGTTATAACTGCATGGAACAAATCTGCTTATAGCTTGGGACTGATTGCAGATGAGCGCAAAAAAAAACTTTTAGACCTCATATCACATTAGGGCCTATAAGGGCGTCAGAAGCGGGAAAGCAGCGGGCGCCTTTAAATTATAAAGAAAAGGACAGTCTGTCATGAAATCTCGTTATCGGCTGTTCGACTGTTGTGCTGCTAAAATCACCTAATGTGAAAGTGTACAAGTGAAGAATGTGAGATTCTTCTTACCAATCTTCAGCACTTTGGCAAGTAGCTGATCAGCAGTTGCTTGACAGCTGTATTGATGGGACGGACAGCATCATTGATAGAAAAACGTAAAAATTGCTTAATTTGATATTTTTTCCAGGATACTTGTTCAAAACGATTACAAAGAGAAACTCATAATTTTAACGTAACTTTGTTTTAGGCAGTGTAATTATTACAGTCAATTCATTAAAAAAACATTAAACAAATTATTTCATACTCAAATTCCTTTGGAAACACTTGACTTGAAAAACCAGTGCTCTCTAAATTGTCATTAATTTAGAATTCATTATGAAGAAAATTAATAAATCACAAAATAACGATAAAACACTAACGATCAGACCAAAAATTGCCACATGGTTCTAGAAAGTTTTTATTTTTTCACAGTACAGGAACTAAGGAATGCCTAAACCCTGGTTACCTTAAATTCCAAATGCTATTGTTCAAATTAGTAGAAGTAGTCAGTTGAATTACATTAGTCTGCCTATTATTAGCTGATCAGCAAATATTAGCACTTTGAACCTTATTTCAAACAGCTTATGGCTTGTGACTCCATTATGGTGTTTGTTTGTAGTAACTCACTTTGATAAAAGGTTAGCAAAAGTATCTAGTCACTAAGATGAATGACTATGCTGATTAGGCACTTAGACATGGGGTGGAATATTGCTGAATAATTGATTCCATCTTAAAACTTGTTATAATAACCAAATTATGTGGTATTTAACACATGTAATAGAAAAGATTCAAGGAAAAACAGTAGATATTAAATGATTGTACTAATTGGCTAAAGTTAAAGACTTAAGTAGTAAATATACCTTGATTTTTTAGAATCCAGCAGAGATGTAAACAAACACTTTCATACACAATTACACCATAATCACTTACGTGTTCATAATATCATACACATTATTTAACAAGCCCATGAAACCAACTTTATTTTCACGTTTATACAAGTTTGAAATCAATCTTTGAAACAAATTATTTTAGCAAAATACGTGGACGATGAGAATTTGTGAGACTTGTCAAATTGACTTGACGTTTAAAATCATGTGTTATCTCCATATTGTCTATGACTTGTCTCTGACACATCAGTGCCGTAACCTGTGAGTCATAGACAATAATCTGTAAATTTAATCGATATTATTTTAAGTATTCACTTATTCCGATTACTGATTAATTTTAAATAAAAAATATACGATACTTTGTTTAGTTTTCCAGCGATAACTTCGACAATATTGGAGATAACGTAAATTTATTTTTCTACTTTTAGTGTTTACTTTTTCGGAGTCAGTTTAATTTTTAGTCGATTTTATTTAAACGAAATTATTTTACTTTTTTATGCAATTAATGCTTACGTATTGTTCCATTGTTTATTTTTAAGAAAATAAAAAACTTCTTTCAATGAGGGTTTTCGCGATTGAAAAATCCGCCAGATGGCAATACGTAGACACGAGGTCCAAATGCTGCATGATTGGTTATTTTTGACATGACATTGACAGATATGTCAAAATCCACCAATCACGCAGCAAGCAACAGCAAGCAACAGAAGTTTAATAACTTTACGGATATCATTGATTGTTTTACTGTCCAGTGTGTTTTTTGATTACATCTGTGCATACAGTTTGTTTCCTGTTCTCGAAAATTTCATAATCAGTTCACATTCAATGTTGCGACTTTGTTGCATATTTTTAGTATTTTGACGATCACCCGGCGATGATACGCAAGTACTACAACATTTCACTTCGCGATTAACGAGAGGTTTTGTCGCATCACTAGTTCACAGACTAAAAATATTTTTATGTCAGTTGGCCATATTTGATGACATTTCTGCTGATTTCTAAAAAATTAGACTGTATAATAAATAGAGGTTAGTCTGTTTAAAATGTAATATGCCTGAGACTGATATCAGTATTCAGTACTAACAATGTAGCTACAATGTCAGCTACATTGTGTACAGATCAGCGTAATTATAGCACAAATAGCAGTTCTGTACACTGAAAGGCTATCAACCGTGAAGAGGGCGATACTGTTACGATGACTAATAGCTGTGGAAAACTGTTCAGTAAGCACAAATTCTACTAAATACTGAGCAGCATCTGTGCAACAAATTATACTTTATATCGTAGCAAAAATCAAAAGTACTTTATCGAATTATGTAAAATCATGCCGCAGCATTATTGATTTTATGAGCAACTATTACCAGTTTCTCAGCTCCAAAATTTAGGCTCCAACTGTTTGTAAACGACTGATATCAATGTTTTGATAACATCTAACGTTATTTTGCTGATCATAGAAGGCTCAAAGAGACAGAACAAGACCAACCTTGAGTGGCGGCCGCGGCTTGATACGCAGTATCGTAACCTGTAGCAGCGGCGCGCTGAGTTCCGTAAGTTGCGGCTGTCGCCGCAGGGGCTACCGCGTAGCCTGTTTGCCCACCGTATGCTGCTCCAGCGGTTGCCGCGCTAAAAACACACTTTGATTATTCACCAGATTCACTATCACTGCAGAATCCTACGATCAATAATCGTCCAGACGCCATTTTGACTGGTACAAGAAACATGAGCACACTAGTCTGCCATCAATCACGATACACACTTTCAACATACAAACTTCTGATATAGTTACGGAATGAGGAATTTTAAAACTTACCCGTATTGGGTTCCTCCATGAGTAAACCCAAAATAATTATTTGCTGCCATCATTTACCAATTTTCCGCGTTGAAACAACAGACGCTTCAGGGCGGAAAAGACCGGTGTTTTGTCATTGGCCAATATGGCGGAGGTAGCATAGACAAAGCACGTACTTTTTTTTCTCGATACGATGCGTTCAACAACTTTCAAATTGAAAACAAAATATTAATGCTTTTGAAAAATAATTTTAAAAATTCATTGCACAATCACAATTTCACAATCTCACCTCAATAAATATTTTGTGACTTGTAGTACATGCTATGCTATGCTAGTACATGTTATGTATTTTGGAAGCAAAAAATACATAATCTGAGAAAAACTAGGGATGTAACCAGGGACGGAACAGATTTTTGTTCCGAATCTATTTCCGATACAATCCTATCGATTGATATATCGGCATTGCCTAATAATACAATACAAAATACAACGGATATCAAACAGTAAAGCAATAGTAAAGTATTTTGTATCTGTCGTTGTTAGGTAGTGTTTGTACTTTGTTTAGCTTTGGCTGAGCGCGCTCTTCGTTTCACAAAATCTACCTAAATTTTATCCCAATCCCAACTTCCCAACTAATATTATAAATGCGAAAGTAACTCTGTCTGTCTGTTACGCTTTCCCGCTTAAACCTCGCAACCGATTTTGATGAAATTTGGCATAGAGATAGTTTGAGTCCCGGGAAAGAACATAGGATAGTTTTTATCCCGGTTTTTGAAACAGGGACGCGCGCGATAAAGTTTTTCTGTGACAGACAAAATTCCACGCGGGCGAAGCCGCGGGCGGAAAGCTAGTATAAAATAAAACTGACTTTCTCTATTGAATATATTTATTTAAAGTGCAGAACTGGACGACTATGTTATTGTATGTGTATATAGACCCCCATCTAGTAACTATGAATTATTTGAAACCACAATGGAAGAGGTACTTAGAAGAGTGTGTAATAGTTCAAAGAAAGTAGTTGTATGTGGAGACTTTAATATTAATATAATAGAAGATTCCTCTCTTTCAATACGGTTTTTAAATTTATTCAAATCTTTTAACTTGTTAAATCTTTTCTCTGAACCAACTAGGGTGACTCCAACATCAGCTACTTGCTTAGACAATATATTCTGTAACTGCTTAGTGCTAGAGAAATCAATAATAAATTTTGTTAATTCTGATCATTGCGGTCAAATAGTGTCATTTCAACACCATTTTGTGCCATCGAGCAAGGAAATAGAATATAGACCAGTCACTGCATCCCAAAAAGACAAATTTAAATCTCAAATATCTAATAAGGTCCCACTTTTGCATTATTTTAACTGTAGTATAAATATTTTATATGAGCAATTATTTGAATTAATTAAAAATGAGTTCAATAAAACTTTTCCTAAGAAAACAATTATTATTAAAAACAATAAAACTAAATTCAGTGACTGGGCTACAGTAGGTATTTATATTAGTAGGAAAAAAATGTTTGAATTATATGGTAGAAAAGCCTATAGTAGCGACCCGGACTTTATAGAATATGTAAAAAAATACTCAAAAGTTTTTAAACAAGTTTGTACCATGGCAAAATCTATTTACATACGTGACAAAATTAAAAACTCTGGCAACAAAATTAAAGCTACTTGGAATTGTATTAATAAAGAAACTTGTAGAATTATATCTCGGGATGACACATTCGCATTAAAAATTGATAATAAGTATATTAAATGCAATGATAAGGTAGCAAACGCATTCGAAGGTTACTTCTCAAATGTACCAATCATAACAACAAGCAATCTTAATTCATGTTCATATCAGGCAATGTCTCTTCTCGAGGGTTGTGTTGATGTTTGCAATAGCCCATTAAAATTTAGACAAATAGACCCCATAGTTATTATAAAAACTTTCAAAGAACTAAATATAAAAAAGACAGAGGATATATGGGGCATATCAACAGACATAATAAAACCCATCATTCCTCTTATAGCTCCCCATTTAGCTCATATCTTTAATGAATGTATTAACGAAGGTCAGTTCCCTACCCTGATGAAACATAGTAAAATCATACCATTATTTTAAGCAGGAGACAAAAGTGACCCATCCAACTTTAGACCTATATCGATACTACCTGCGCTCAGTAAAATATTTGAAAAAATTATTTTCAATCAACTACTGTCTCATTTTAACTTAAATAAACTGTTTCATGAAAAACAATATGGGTTCACAAAAGGGAAAAGTACGACCGATGCAGGGGTTGCTCTTATCAAACACATTTTCGATGCTTGGCAGGAGAAAAAGGATGCTATTGGTGTATTTTGTGACTTATCGAAGGCGTTTGACTGTGTTGATCATCAAACTCTGTTATTTAAGCTAGAACATTATGGCGTATCAGGCAAGGCCTTAAGCCTATTACACTCTTACCTCTCAGACAGATTACAAAAAGTAAATATTCACGGAACTAACTCTTCGGGCGCCCCCCTAAAATTGGGAGTGCCCCAAGGCTCAATACTGGGACCATTGCTCTTTCTGATTTATATAAATGATCTACCTTTTTATTCAAAGGACCTTTGTGAGATAGTATTATTTGCTGATGACACTTCTTTAATTTTTTAAACTGACAGGCGTCAGGAAATATTTGACGACGTGAATAATGCTCTTTCCAAAGTATTAGACTGGTTTACAACTAATAATTCGCTATTAAACGCAAAAAAAACTAAATGTTTAAAATTCACTATGCCTAATGTCAAACAAGTTAATACTAATATTACAGTAAATAATGAACGCATTGAACTGATAAACTCTACTGTCTTTCTAGGTATTACCCTAGACTGTAAATTACAATGGGGGCCCCATATTGCTGCCTTGGCGGGAAGACTTAGTTCAGCTGCCTTTGCGGTGAGAAAGATCAGAAACTTGACTGATGTTGAAACAGCAAGGCTTGTATATTTTAGTTATTTTCATAGTATTATGTCTTATGGTCTTTTACTGTGGGGCTCAGCAGCAGACATAGAATCAATTTTCATTTTACAGAAAAGAGCTGTTCGGGCAATATACGGTCTTAAACCACGTGACTCGCTTAGAGAAGTTTTTAAAGAAATCAATATATTGACTGTGGCTTCGCAATACTTAATTGATAACATTATGTATGTCCGTAAACATATACATTTATTTACTAAGAAAAGTGACGTCCACTCATTTAACACGAGACATAAGAATAAACTTGCTGTTCCATCATTTAGGTTGCATAAGATAGGTAATTCATTCTTGGGGAAATGTATTACCATATTTAACAAAATACCACACAACCTTGTCGAATTGCCAATAAACAAATTTAAGATACATATAAAAAATACCCTTATGTCCAAAGGGTACTACAAGGTTCGAGACTATATTGATGACAAGGATGCGTGGTCAGTTCAGTCTGCACATATTTGATGTACTTAAATTTGACTATTCTTACCGTTAGATAATTCCTGGCAATAAGTGGTGACTGAGTTTGTTCCGGCGTTTCTTCTCAGCACTTGCCATATGTTTGTCTCGAAGCGCTGGTAGGGCCCAAAAGATAAGGAGACATGTAAAGTGCCCCATAAGGGCTACCTTTTCTTTTTTTATTATTTTCTATTGACGTTCATAAGTGCCACTTGTGGTCTAAACTGAATAAATATTTTTTGATTTTGATTTTTTTTTGAAAGCAAAAAAGCATATTTTAAATAATGTCTAATAGGCCATCAATATCGGAATTGGTCGGTATATGGTATCGGTAGAATTATAATAGGTAAGTAGGTACCTACATCGTCATCTCTAGAGGTTGAGATTCTTATCAATTTGATTATTTTGATTGATAATAAATAATCAGGAAATGTCTAACAATTTAATGCCAAACTGATCAAAATCCATACTATACCTTAATTAAACAAAAACTTTTGTATAAATAATTAGTAGTAAGGTAGATAAAAACAATTTTTATTAGCAGTGAACATTCAGTTCGTTCGTTAGTTTCAGCCAAAAGATGTCCACTGCTGGACTGAACATTCAGTAATAAAGAACAAATTAAGGAAATAATTAAATAACCCAAAAGACATATTTTTAAACTCTTATAATGTATATAAAATGCTTATAATATAAGGAAAACTCTTATGAATCTCCATGTTCGCCATTTGTTTATTATTTATTTAAAATTACGTAGTCCTGCTATCCCAACAGCAGCTTGAATATTATCGTTAAGATATTTAGTATAATAAGTGGAACTGAAAAATAAAAAAGAGAAACATTATCAAAACCTTATAATAAAAAAGTAAATAGGTAAAAAGCAAAAGTTGGAAAAAAGCAATATCATTACGAAAAATATTATAGTTTGACCCTGTATGGTGAGCTTGACAATTAAAAATTGCATCTCAAAGCAGTTA
Source organism: Ostrinia nubilalis (assembly GCF_963855985.1). NCBI lineage: Eukaryota > Metazoa > Arthropoda > Insecta > Lepidoptera > Crambidae > Ostrinia > Ostrinia nubilalis. The sequence goes on from NC_087103.1 coordinate 14,606,137, forward strand.
TTATTTCATTTTTTCAGTAGTAGTGATCCTTGAGCACTGGCTTGTTATAACTAATAACAGAAAGAGGCACTGCAGGTAACACTTACTTCTTGTTACTGTTCTTATTGAGCGAACCAGGTTTAATATTTGGAATTTAATCGATGACTGATCTTCAAATCCATGGTTTGGATGGTTGGCTCCCCAGCCCACTGAAACATTAGCGAAAAGGACATGTTAATGTTTCCTTCACGATTAATTAAAATTCCAAAGGTAAAAAAGTTTTAGGTTATTTCTCACTTTTTTGCATAAATCTCTCTTCGTGAAGTACACATACTGCATTGAGGCAAAGCAATGAAGCCTCGAATAAATTCCACAACGTAAGCATTATAGTAAATTAAGACAAATTTAAGGATGAACAACAATTTCAAACATTTGGAAAATTAAATTATTGTTATGACATTTGTTTTTTTGACAGCCGAACAACTCATCAGATGGTATGTTCCGATTTACGTCCTAACATTTTATTTTGAAAGAAAGAAAGAAAAAATATTTATTTTGTATTTTATCATAAAGGACAATGGGCAAAATGGTACCCGGCTCCAATAGATATGTGTCTAGTATCGTTTGAAAGGTCTTACCAAGATGAACAACTTTTACTATGGCCACCAGCCTCAGATCTGGTTGTGTACGAAGATATACATACTTTTTTGCAGAATGGTACCCGGCTCCAATAGTTATGTTTGTAGTGTCATTTGGAAGGTGTTTCCAAGACGAACAACTTTTACTATGGCCACCAGCCTCAGATCTGGTTGAGTTCGAAGATAAAGATACTTTTTGTATACCTAAGTATCATACAGTACAGTATGAAGGGGGACGCGCTCGGGGCAGGGTCGGACGCGGTGAGGAAGACGGTGGGCGGGAGTTTGCATCGTGCGGTCCACACAGCTTATGACCGCAGTCTGTGGAGGAACACTATCTGTGGTCGCGATCCTCATCAGTGAGGGACCGAGGAAGAAGAAGAAGAAGTATCATACGTGTCCATCGTATGGTACTTAGGTTATGCGAGGCAGGAAGGGTTTACTGCTCCAGCATCCTTCCTTAACTCTATAATTATTGATGGGGATGATTGTGAAATAAATATTTTATTTAAAGAAGTACTACCCCCTTATTAATAAAAAGTTACACCTAGGAAGAACCTTGGATTAAAATGACATTTCCATACCAAATGACAATTTAAGCCAGAGTTCAACTAGGGTGTAACTGTTATTAATAAAGGGGTTAAAGTTTTATTACTTCTTAAGGGTTTTATTATGGGTTGCTAAAGTGAATAAACCCACAAGACCCAATAAGTCCACCCACAAGATGGACCGACGACCTCATAAAGGTAGCGTGAAGGCGCTGGATGCAGGCCGCCACCAACCGGCCATTGTGGAAATCATTGGGGGAGGCCTATGTTCAACTGGACGTCCTATGGCTAAAATGATCATGATGATGATGATGAAAGCGAATAAAGGGCTAATAGCTTGGGTAGTTCATCGTAGGTATAATCCTTTCCTTTTCAATGCTTCTTTTAGTTATATGAATAGATTGTAGTCATAATACATACTCGTATACATGGATGATTATGTTATACTTTCATTATAATACTTAGTGGAATTACTGCTTTCAAAACGTGAATTAGAACTGGCCCCATAGCAGACATTTTCCTACATCTAAAGGCCTTATTGGTTATGGCTATTGGAGCGGGTACCACTTTCCATACATTTGTGCCCATCATCCTTTTGTCTGCCAGCCGCCACCAGCTGTGGGGGTTTTTACCCGACTGCGCCAGAAGGAGGGTTATCAAAGATGTCCCTTAGTTGTAGTAAAATGTCCCGACACAGCCCCCGGCCCTCTCAATATTGTGGGTTACGAACGACGGGTTGCCTGACAGGCCCGCCGCGGCGCCGTGTTGACCACAGTGTTGACGAAATCTGCCGCGCACGCACTGGGTTTTTGTCCGCGCCGCCGCGCCGCGCCGCGCCGGACTGATACCCCTACCCCTGCCTACCCCCTACGAAAAGGCGTTTCCCTATCCGCAACCCAGAGACGCATCACCCAAAATTGCATTGTGTTCAGTGAGTGTTAAATTTTAATGACGTGTTGCTGATGGCCTTAACTCTCGTTGCGCAACCTTTATCTAAGAAAAATAAAACTGAAAACTTGGCTGTATGACTTATTGCATTTGCCTGAATTCAAATAGAACCGAAAAAAAAGAAAAATGAAATGTCATGTCATTAATGTCATATTCTCACGTCAGTTACGACCACAGATATGGATTAGAGTAGATACAGCAAGTTGCTCGTCAAAGCGTGCCATTCCGATATGTCCAAATGGACATACATGCTCGAGTGATGTTCACGTTGTTAATTGTATTCCGATTACAACAATCGGATACGATGATTTTACGAGAACAGTAGTACGAACACGGTAGAAAGAAGAAATTATTAACGGATTGAGAATTTTAATTAACAGCACAAGTTAAAAATAATTAAATTAGAATAAAGTAGCAGTAGAAGAAGTATAAAGTAGCATTGTTTTTAATACAGGAAATAAAAAATATCGGAAATAGTTATCAGAGAAATAATGATAAAATCACAAAATTTAACACCAATCCTTCATTAACCAAATGTCACATTATCAGTAAGGTTTTGCATTATTTTATTAATAGCAATATTTTTAATTCCTTTAAAAAACATTAAGTTTGATCAACCGCCCCCACAGAAAATCATTTAAATTAAGTCGTTTAGAAATATCTTCAAAACTAGGAACCTGACTTAGCTTTATGAAACTAAACGTATTGGCAAAACTACGCATTTTTACATTTATTAAAAATAAAAAGCTTGAGTTAGTCTTTATTTTATGAAACAAGGTCAGGTACTAGGATATTTAAAAGTATGAAATTAAGTATGAATTACTAGTAGTACTATTTAACATAATGGAATAACGATCATTACTTTGATATTATACTCACAATAAAAATATTATTTGCAAACTAATAAGAAAATTAATAATATAGAATTTATTTTAATCCACAGTTAGACTAGCTATAAATAACAAAATATCAGTTTTATTATCGGAATTCATTAATTGTCGAATCGAGTCACACGATATATTTCGATGACTTTGCGAATGCAGTACGATGATACGATTATTTTTACATTGCGGCAATCACTAAAATTCGCTAAAATGACACTAATGACGTTTAAAAAGTGGCACGCTCGGCTTCATACAATTTTTGACACATGCTGCATCTATCCATATCTGTGGTTACGACAGTAAACGTCAGTCCAAACCCCTGTCCCACAGATATGGATAGATGCAGCTTGTCAAAAAATTTGTATGAAGACGAGCGTGCCACTTTTTTAACGTCATTAGTGTCATTTTAGCGAATTTTAGTGATTGCCGCAACGTAAAAATAATCGTATCATCGTACTGCATTCGCAAAGTCATCGAAAGATATCGTGTAACTCGTATCGAAAAAATTAATTCCTATAAAACTGATATTTTGTTAACTGTGGATTAAAATAATTTTGTAGCGTTAAACGTCATTCTATATTATTAATTTTCTTATTAATTTGCAAATAATATTTTTATTGTGCTTAATGTATATCAAAGTAATGATCGTTATTCCATTGTGTTAAATAGTACTATTTATTAGTAATTCATACCTACCTAATTTCATACTTTTAAATATCCTAGTAGTTTCATAAAATAAAGACTAACTCAAGGTTTTTATTTTTAATAAATGTGAAATGCGTAGTTTTGCCAATACGTTTTGTTTCATAAAGCTAAGTCAGGTACCTAGTTTTGAAGATATTTCTAAACGACAAAATCCAGTGCCGTCGTATACATAGAGGTATACTGCGATCACTGACCTAACTTCTTGATTTGTATAATTTCGATGTTAAACAGTGCACTCTGTCTTCCGCGATCACTGATCTAACTTGTTTTATTAATTCTTCTACTGCTACTTTATTCTAATTAATTATTTATTACTTGTGCTGTTATTTACAATTCTCAATCCGTAAATAATTTCTTCTTTCTACCGTGTTCGTACTACTGTCCTCGTAAAATCATCGTTACCGATTATTGCAATCGGATTACATGAACATCACTCGACCATGTATGTCCATTTGGACATATCGGAATGACACGCTTTGAGGAGCAACTTGCTGTATCTACTCTAATCCATATCTGTGCCCTGTCCAAACACCAAGAGTCAGTGTTGCCAGAAGGTTACTTTTGTAACCTTTTAGGTTACTTTTGTAACCTTTTAGGTTACTTTTGAACTGCATTGGTTACTTTTAGGTTACACTAATGAAAAGGTTACTTTTAGGTGATTTTTCAGAAATTGTAGAATTAACTTTTACAGGTTATTCAGTAAAAAATATTAATAGTGACAATTTAAAAATTATGTCATAAAGTGCATTTAAACTTGAATTTGATTTATTATTTGTTAAAAAATATGAGTTTTAGCGAATGTTCGATAATAAAACGCAAATCCATGAAACGTTTTTATACGAACCGGTCACTTTTCGAATTTCGATGATCAATTGTATTCATTTTCCATCCATGAACAACCTTACACAATCATCGCTCCGCAAACCCCCCCCCCCCCCCCCCCCCCCCCCCCGTATGAAGGTTACTTTTTATTCAAAAAGGTTAATTTTTTTTATATTTCTGGTAATTTCTGACTAGACCCGACTGGCAACACTGCCAAGAGTATTCTTTGCCACGTAGATAGAGGATAGAGTATAGATAAGCTACTAATTAAAAAAAAAAATTAGAGTGAGAAAGCTTATATGTCAGATAAATATGGGAGAGCAGGACAAAACATTTTTTTCTGTCTCCGCTTGCGTATCGGTTTTTTATGTTTGCCACCATTTGCTTTGGTGGCAGACAATTGCGTGGTGTTTTGATGTTTTTCATCAATTTATAGTGATTTCATGTCAAATAAAACAATCAGAACATTGTTCTACACAGTATTTTGTGTGATTTCGTTTGCAGTAATGGTGAATTGTTGTATAATTGGTTGTAAAAGCCGTAGTGAACGAAAAGAACCAAACATAACCTTTCATCGGTAAGTAGCATTTTTTCGCTATTATATGGTAACTGAAGGTAATAAACATTAAGAAAACGATTGTTTGATGTTACCGAAATGTAAGTTTTCTCGTAATTATGTTAAAAATTTGATTATTCTAAACCTATAAATTGGGTATTAACCGACTGGAGTGAAAGTCATCATGTGCCAGAAGATTCATTATGATAATACCAAGGAACTTATACCCAACCTTTTGGTTGGGTATAAGTTCCTTGGATAATACATGTAATCTGTCATTAGTCGGGTTATAAGCCGCTGGGGATACCAGCAGGCCTAGTCAATATTCCCTCATGTATTTTTGTTTTTAGATTCCCGAATGAACCAAGTTTAAGAAATAAATGGACGGAGTGTACGGGCCGAGTACATTGGCATCCAAGTCAACATTCTCGAATATGTTCCAGACATTTTGAATCCAGATGCTAAAGTATCTGAAAGTTCGAATACATCATGCAGCTAAAAAGCTTTCAGAAAAGTCTGATATCGTCAGGAATTTTTAAAACAAATTAATTTTGTTTAAGGGTCAGTGATACTGATTAAAGTATTATATTAAAGTGGTTTTTTATTTAAATCCTCAAAAACTCAGTTTAACCTCTTAAATATAGAAAAAAGCTTGCACGCACACGCCATCAATCAAGTCCATCCAGTTGTTTAAGCGTAAAAAGGTAAACATACATACACACAAACTTTCACTTCACCTTTATAGTAATACTTACTAGATTTTGCGCCTCAGTTTCACCCGCAGCTTACCTATTTACCCCTAAAATCAGGGTAATTTTTAACGTAGCCAATACTAAGTCTATTGTTGTAGCTATAGATATGGTATGTACATATATTGCTATCTCACTCAGGTGTACGCTAATGACCCATCTACCTCTATTCTCTATCTACGCTTTGCCAAGATATATTGACAACTTACAAGTATTCGGCCAATGGTACATATTTCCAGGCCAGGAAGGTTTAAAAAAAAAAAAAAAAATTCTTTGCCAAACACAGTCCAAAACCCCCCCAACGAGAATCATAAAATCACAAACAAAATACCAAAACACGAAAAATAATAAGGTAATCAATAGTCTATTTAACATATATTATTACTAGTAGAATACAAGAAATAAAAAGTAATAACATTCTGTGATAATTGGGTATAAACATTAGCTTTTCAATAAAAACATGGAGTGTGAAGATATTGATAGTTCAGAAGTAAATTGCCTCAGAAAGGAAATAGAGGATGATTCTAACCGGCCATTTAATAATGAACCAAGCACGTCTAGAGCCGAATGCCAAATGATCTCATTGAATGGTGCAACAACCAGTGAATGTACTTCAACGCAAAATGAGCCTGTTATTCCTGATACAGATAATACAGCCCATCCTCAGTCACCCAATCCAAGCGAGTCGAAAGAAAACATTGAAAATCATGAAATGAAAGAATCAATTGAAAGTAAGAAACCAAGCTTATCCGACCTATATAGCGTTTTAGGAGGACCGATTGCCGACGACTTCAAGCTAAAAGAGCCTAACAGCTATTATACCACAGTGACCGGTCCCACTTTTTACCATCTCAAAGGTCATTTAACAACCAAACCAATATTATCAAAAAATCTCGCAGAACAATTTGATTCCTTACCAATCTTTGGGTCACCAGATACTAAGAGTGATCTGAATCAGTTTTATGATGAAAAAATTAGAGCTTTTGTGGGAGATGATCTTAATGATGAAGACTTTGAAATGCTTTCTAAATATTGCAGGTAATATTTCAGTCTTATTTACTGTTATATCAAACATATTTTGGTTTATAAATAACTTATAAATATTTTTCAGCCCAGAGCATTTAAAGACAGGTACAGAACTACTTATGCCGTTGGCAGCCCCGAAAAATGGACTTCTCCCGAATGACAGTGAAGAAAAGTTGAATATAATAAAGTCTTCAATAGAAAACTGCGACACTAAACTGTGTATTCACAAGAAGCTTACGCTGCGAATTGAGAAAGATCTTGGAAACCACTATAACAAGAAACTGAAATACAGGGGCATTCGGATCATCCCTCTTGCACCTGATGTAAGTTATTTAATTAAAATTATTTTTCCAACAATATTAGTAATAGTCCTGTTGGCCCCTTTTTTATTTATTAATAGGACAACCAACAAGACATACACTAAAACAATCTTTACATACAACGTTTTTGAACTTATCTAATTGATGTTTGGGTTTTGTATTTGGTTTAAATTATTAAGAAATCTGATGTCAGCCTGAAGCCAGTTAATGTTGGCTACTGTTAAATAATAAATTAATATTTTAATTTGTTAATAAAACATAATGGATATCTTTTTTTACAAGCAGCTTGGACTTGGACAATTAGTAAGTAATAATATTTTGAGAATGTAAAGAAAATATATTTTGAGTATTCTAGTCTGCTAAGATACGACCTGCAAGCTTTCAAGAGGAGAGCGTATCTTTATCTTAAAGGCTGGCAACGCACCTGTAACGCCCCTGGGTCTGCGGGTGTCTATGGGCGACGGTAATCACTTACCATCAGGTGATCCGTCTGCTCGTTTGCCTCCTATCACATAAAAAAAAGTCAGTGGCGGATTACAGTTTTGCCGCCCGTAGGCTAGGATGGGGCTGGATCTTTATTTAACTTTTATCTTCTGAAATCGAGTAAGCGTCATCTGAAATCTGCCGCCCCTAGGACGCGGCCTATACGGCCTATTGACAGCTCCAGGACTGATTCTAGTAATTGAATCATATATTGCATACATAACTTAGCTTTAAAATTCTTTCAGGATTGTAAACAACCTGCAAATGAGACAGATCAAGACCTAGTGCCTGGCAAAGATTTGTTATTCAGAGTGAGAATATACAGGCCCTATGACTACAACATAAAATACTTTAGGGTAAGTGGGGATTTCATTAATTAAATTTCATACTTCTCAAGAGGTGTTTGTGAGTGGAGAATAGAATAAACTGTTGGTTGAAATTTTATAATAAATATCTGATATTTTTGAACCCTGGGTTGAACCATGAAAACAACAATGGGCAGTGGTCCTGCTGATAGAATTTTATATGGCTTAGTTGTACCACTGAAAAGTTAAATTAACCTGGACATTTGAACAAGGCAGTAGGACCATATGCAAAGGGCTAATAAACCTAAATTTTAGAAATTAAACCAAATCTAAATATGTAATATGATCTTTCATTGCATTGCACACTTCTGTCGCAATACTATGATAACCTGACAGACCTATTTCGATATACACTTCTTTTTAACCGACTTTAAAAAAAGGAGGAGGTTCTCGTTTCGAGTGCTAGTGATGGTTAAGGGACACCCCAAACTAGCATCTTGCGTCGTCGTCCGTCGCCGTTTATCAATGCCATTTTTACACTGAGGCGGTTATCACACTGCGCCGCGCTCCGCCGCGGAGCGCGTGATTTTCATATAAAAAATCACGCGCGCGGACGCGTTGTCAGTGTGAAGTGCCGCGCGTGTTTTCTATACAAACTGAGGTACTTGCATACAATGATTAAATCTGTCGCCCCGCGCTGCAGTGTGATAACCGCCTGATTGTACCCAAACGCGCGGCGTCTGGCAAGGTGCCAATACAATATGTTCGAAAGACGCTAGTGTGGGATAGTCCTAGAGCAGGGTACTCATCTAGCCGTGTAGCATGTAGTGTATCAGATACTGTATCAAGTGAGTACATAGGCACGAGCCCGCTGCGAGCTGCTCGCGCGTGGTTCGCAGGAAGATCGCACAAAGGCGGATTCAGGAGCTCGCAACCAGATACGCGATGACCGTGGACGAGCCGTACTCACTTGAAGGTTGGTTACGTTACATGCTACGTTACGTGCTACATGCAGTGGCGGCGTAGCATGGCTTGGAACCCGGGGCGATACCCCCTCCCCCCATATACAATGTGTCCCAAAATTCAAGGATAAGCTGGCGCCACTGGATGGACATAGTCATGACTACTACATTGACACCCTTTGGCGCCGGCTTATCGTTGAATTTTGGAACACGTATACGCTATATAGCTGGGGGCTATGGCACCCCAGAATGGTCTGGTCTGGTGCCCTCCAGGATTTTTGGGTTACCGATTCTAAGATGAAGGATGTTAGTACGAAACAGCTATATGATACCAATAGCCCCCGTATCATGACCCCGTAACATGATTTTGTGAGCATCTGCGCGACTGTTGTCACCCCCTGATGCACCCGGGGCGGAACGTCCCCACCGCCCCACGGTGGATCGAAATGGCATTAAAGTGGACATAGGAATTTTTTCCGGAAAATCGAATTTTAAAAATTGCCAATCGATAGTCCTTTGCTCACTCATCACGACATGTCATATCACATTTTTCTCTAAACCTGATACTTTAGCTTAAAAAAAATAATTTGTGTTTTTTTTGTATGAAACGAGACATAAAGTGCTAATTTTCTCCGAAGACCTGCTAGATCGTGACTTGAAACAACCTAGGTCGGTATAACTGCATTATTTATTAATATTCTAAGCTATTTCCAGCTGCTCCAAACCGCAACTTAGCCTGTTAAACGATTCCGAAAAAAATTAAAATTGACTCTTCTTGTAATTGTATTTTAGTTCTTTTTTTTAGAAAAAGCTTCGATTACGGTACTAGAAAGTGATTTTATCGTTAGGTGACATTGTTATCTATTCTCAGAATCTGTTAAACCCTTTCTTTCCTATCAGCACATGACTTTAAAACAACAATGAAGTTACTCATACCTCGTAAATAACGTGTTTTGCGAATAAGCAGATAATGGTCAGGGGTGGGGGTAAAAACAGATAAGGATTGTTTATTTGTTTTAAATTTAGTTTGGGCTGTGTAACGTCACCAATAACATTCAACTTTAAATGCGATTTTTAACATCTAATTACAATGGAAGCTATTGTGAATAATAATATAGATTTGTTCGTAGTCTTAAGAAATACCTTAAAACCTTTGATGGACAGTGAGGAACTTTATAATCTAAACCTTTAGCAGAAAATGGTACATTTGTCAGAAGAAAACAGTGTTAAGTTAAAAAAAGTTTGCCGGAATTTTTGTACTAATCTTAATGGACGATGGACAAACTGTCATCTATCTCTTCCCCAATTTTTAAGAAGAAACAGTGATTGCCTTGAATCTCCAATTAACTGGGTCTGGCAACTAGTTTTTGATGAAGACAAAATTGAGGAAAATGTTGGTTCAATTACTGAACCTAGTGAAAAAACAACGTCAAATATAGATGCTATTACAGAAAACATGCCAACTTCTACACTACATGCTTCGACTACTTCCTTTATCCCGAGGAAACCGTTACATAAATTAACTCAGAAACAGAAAAAAAGATGAATTACACGTTACATAAATTAACTCAGAAACAGAACATTTTCCTCAATTTTGTCTTCATCAAAAACTAGTTGCCAGACCCAGTTAATTGGAAATTAAAGCCAATCACTGTTTCTTCTTAAAAATTGGGTAAGAGATAGATGACAGTTTGTCCATCATCAAGAAGAATAATGGTGTAAAAATCACTTTGATTTTTGGGTATTTCAAGTTCTTTGAATTTGTGAAATGTAAAATGTCTTATTTCTTATTGTAAAATGCTTAAATCTAAGAATTTTCTCAACTAACTATTTGCCTAAGGACCTATGCTATAGGATATAAATGTTTGTTATATCGTTTTCACAGTATTTTTATAAAAAAATTCAGCTTGTAAACTGACGCTAAAGTGGAAATTTGAAAACCTGTGAGGACTTATCTTGATAGAATTCTTAAATACTATACTAATCGAAATATTATCTCAACTAACTATTTAGACGACGAAATTGCCTAATTATTTATGCCTATAACATATTTGTAATGTAACTGGTTAATGATTGTAACGGGTTGAAAAAGTACTGTTTTTGCGCCAAACGGCGTAAACGCTCTTAACACTGTTTTCTTCTGACAAATGTACCATTTTCTGCTAAAGGTGATTATAAAGTTCCTCACTGTCCATCAAAGGTTTTAAGGTATTTCTTAAGACTACGAACAAATCTATATTATTCACAATAGCTTCCATTGTAATTACATGTTAAAAACCGCATTTAAAGTTGAATGTTATTGGTGACGTTACACAGCCCAAACTAAATTTAAAACAAATAAACAATCCTTATCTGTTTTTTACCCCCACCCCTGACCATTATCTGCTTATTCGCAAAACACGTTATTTACGAGGTATGAGTAACTTCATTGTTGTTTTAAAGTCATGTGCTGATAGGAAAGAAAGGGTTTAACAGATTCTGAGAATAGATAACAATGTCACCTAACGATAAAATCACTTTCTAGTACCGTAATCGAAGCTTTTTCTAAAAAAAAGAACTAAAATACAATTACAAGAAGAGTCAATTTTTTTTTTCGGAATCGTTTAACAGCCTAAGTTGCGGTTTGGAGCAGCTGGAAATAGCTTAGAATATTAATAAATAATGCAGTTATACCGACCTAGGTTGTTTCAAGTCACGATCTAGCAGGTCTTCGGAGAAAATTAGCACTTTATGTCTCGTTTCATACAAAAAAAACACAAATTATTTTTTTTAAGCTAAAGTATCAGGTTTAGAGAAAAATGTGATATGACATGTCGTGATGAGTGAGCAAAGGACTATCGATTGGCAATTTTTAAAATTCGATTTTCCGGAAAAAATCCCTATGTCCACTTTAATGCCATTTCGATCCACCGTGCGCCCCCCCTTACGCCGCTACTGGCTACATGGCAGGTGAGTAACGGGACTATTCCCACCTCTCGTTCCCACCACTGCAACTCCTGTGTAGCCAGGATCTACAGCTTGACCGCCACAAAAACCCAACCAATGAAGGTCAAGTTTGTCCCGGGGGAAAGTTAAACAGTCATTGGACCCGCAACGAAATTTATCAGAAGAACATAGGAGGAGTTCGAAATTATGGTTCGACTTCCCTCCATTGCAAAGCGGATGACAAGTGACAAACAAAGGTTTAAAACCTTTAAGAAAAGATTATGCACCACGGACAATAAATTAAATTAAGGGGGCCTATCTTATGAGCAATTAGCAACTACCTGCCAATAATATTTTTCACAAAATCGCTTAAAAGCATGGAAATTCCTTGTCGCGACAAGATCGGTGTAATAAATTGCGGAAACAGATGTATGTTGTATTGAATTAAGCATTATATCACGTTCATGTTTCCAAAGATCACACTCCCACAAGATATGATGGTCTGCTCATGATTGACATCATCAGTGGAACACTCGCAAAAAGGAGACGGAACTAGTTTGAATTCGTGAAGTTTATGTTTAAAGTTGCCATGTCCCGTGAGGAACTGCGACGAGCAATGGTCGATGACAGGCGCGGATCCACCGTTGTGGGCACTGTGGGCATGCCCACAACCCTAATTTGCTTGTTTTAATTATGATCTATTGAAAGATCGATAGGCTGATAATAAAAACGTCTGACTGATGAGCCTTTAAAAATCGAGCGTGAGTTCGAACTCCAAGCCAACTCTCACTTTGCTAATTTTTGGTGGCTGTGCCCACAACCTTTTTTTAGGGCTGGATCCGCGCCTGTCGATGGCAGGTGAGTACCCTGCCTAATAAATATGTTCGTGTCCAGGGCCGCTCCCGGCACGCGGTGTTCGTTTGCGACGTGGTGCTGCCGGGCCGGGCCGCGCTGACGGCGCTGCGGGACCGCTTCGTGTGCCCCAACGACGTCGGCATGCGCCTCGACGTGTCCGAGGCGCCCGACGTGCCGCCCGCCACCAACGCCAAGGTAGGGCTGCTACAGAAAGAATTTGGAATCATGGCAAAATTCAGCGCACCTCACCGCTAATCCACACTAAATTTTTAATGTGTCCGCATACGTATTGGCGCGCTCACATACAAACCGCGCTCGGGCGTTTCTATGAAGATGACCTACTCATTTGTATTTACTCTGCTATTACCTTAACCGTTGATATACAAAGTGTATAGGACGCAACTAATTTGAAGAACTTCAGGTAAAAGGGATTTTGTATAGATATAATGTCGACGGCTAGTGCTCGATTGACTGATGAAAGAAGTGGCATTCTTTGGAGGTCACTTACGTCTTTGGTGTCATCGTAACTGATAATGATTAGGAAAATAACTTCCATACAATAGATGCTAGAACGGGATAGACGCGTGTTTTATCCCGTTCCATCGTCCTGCAGTAAACGTAGATATTTATAGTAGTGTTATTTGTTTTCTTGCTTGCTCAAAACTTTAGTTCAGCAGCATTTTTGCTGGTTCTGTGTTCGGTTACTGCCCCTTGCTATCAATAGTAAAGGCTTCCACAGACCAAACGCGGATCAGTTGCAGCGCGGCTGAGGCACACTGAAAGCAGCGCAGTTTCAAAGCAGTTGCAACGCGGGCGGTTGTCAAAAATTTAAATATTCGAAAACCGCTTTCAACGCGCTGCTACCGCCCTGCGTCCGGTGTGTCACGCTAATATGGCCGCCATAGTAATACAACAGCGCGGGCCCGCGCTCGCGCCGCTTCTGTCCCGCACCCGCGCCGCCTCGTTTGTCGTTCGGCAGTTGCAGTGCGGCGCGGTTGGAGCGCGGGCCCGCGTTCAAACTGCGCTGCTACTGCGCCGCGTTTGGTCTGTCCAAGGCTTAAAAAAACATCGCTCTGCATTCCAGGACGTGTTCCCATCTGGCTTCCTGTTCATCAACAACGTGTTCTACGTGGACACGCGGCCGGGCTGCGTGGACCACGCGGCGGGGCTGCGCGAGTGGGCGCGCCGCCGCGGGCTCGGGGACTTCCCCTCGCGCGACATGTGCCAGGCCGCCGTCGGGGACATCGTCATGCGGCTGGGGTACCCGGAGGTGACTACACTGGGCCGTGTCCCCTCGGCTCCTGCTCATCACGTGTGCTAGTGGGCTCGGGGACTTCCCCTCGCGCGACATGTGCCAGGCCGCCGTCGGGGACATCGTCATGCGGCTGGGGTACCCGGAGGTGACTACACTGGGCCGTGTCCCCTCGGCTCCTGCTCATCACGTGTGCTAGTGGGCTCGGGGACTTCCCCTCGCGCGACATGTGCCAGGCCGCCGTCGGGGACATCGTCATGCGGCTGGGGTACCCGGAGGTGACTACACTGGGCCGTGTCCCCTCGGCTCCTGCTCATCACGTGTGCTAGTGGGCTCGGGGACTTCCCCTCGCGCGACATGTGCCAGGCCGCCGTCGGGGACATCGTCATGCGGCTGGGGTACCCGGAGGTGACTACACTGGGCCGTGTCCCCTCGGCTCCTGCTCATCACGTGTGCTAGTGGGCTCGGGGACTTCCCCTCGCGCGACATGTGCCAGGCCGCCGTCGGGGACATCGTCATGCGGCTGGGGTACCCGGAGGTGACTACACTGGGCCGTGTCCCCTCGGCTCCTGCTCATCACGTGTGCTAGTGGGCTCGGGGACTTCCCCTCGCGCGACATGTGCCAGGCCGCCGTCGGGGACATCGTCATGCGGCTGGGGTACCCGGAGGTGACTGCACTGGGCCGTGTCCCCTCGGCTCCTGCTCATCACGTGTGCTAGTGGGCTCGGGGACTTCCCCTCGCGCGACATGTGCCAGGCCGCCGTCGGGGACATCGTCATGCGGCTGGGGTACCCGGAGGTGACTGCACTGCGCCGTGTCCCCTCGGCTCCTGCTCATCAACGTATAGGCATACCTAGCTTTTAAGCATAGCAGACAGGCGTAAGGCGGTCTAGCTAGATTGTGTGCCAGAGGCGGGGCAATCTGGTGGTCAGATTTTTAGCCGAAGCAAGGCCATTTTCTGAGCCAAAAGATGGGAGGAAAAGGGCAGTCTGACCTGACAATGAGTCAGAAAGGGGAGATGGCAGTCTGGCCAGCTTCTGTGTCCACCAGAGGGATGAGGGCAATCTGGCTCAGAGAGGATATCTGTTTTTTTATAGTCCAATGACGGCGCCCTTCTCTTAGTTACTGCATAATATTGCACTACAGCTAACTTACTCAAGCTTACTTTAATTTCAGGTATACGTCCACCAAGGCAACTGCGAGCATCTGTTCACATTCTCCGAGATCCGTCTCCTCGGGCCCTCAGACCCGTCGCGTCTGAACTATTACCCTCGCAATACAGCCATATCGTCGCACCAGTCGGTATATTGCACTACTTGTGCAGAATTCTGCGCCAAATGGGTAGTATCGGGCTGCGACCGAGTTCCCTTCGACCCAGCCTTCTTCTGTGATACCTGCTTCAAACTGTACCTGTACCAGGACGGAGAAAAGATAGGCGATTTCAAAGCGTACTCGTACAAGGTCAACGAACTGAGCGTGCTTAAGCCTCAGCCTTCTTGATCTGATTACGTTAGTTTAAGTTTGAAATATATGGCTAAATATTTAATTATTTTGTTTTATTTTTAACATAGGTACACAGTGAACACAGTAGCTTATGCAATATCAGAACGTTTACCTAGATAAGTAGGTAATTTGTGAATTCAGTTTACCTTTTATTATAAAAGCAAGCTGAAGTGGCAATGGGCAGGGCACATAGTACGCAGAACTGACGGCCGATAGGGCAGCAAGGTTCTGGAATGGAGGCCGCGTACCGAAATACGCGGCGTGTGACGTCCACGAACAAGGTGGACACAGTGCCGTATCATCCATAAGGCACTTTAGGCCAGTGCCTAGGGGCCCACTATGACCAGGGGCCCAGCACTCCCGATTAAAAAATAAAAATAAAAAACATATGTTAAAGATGATGTGTCAGAAAAGGTCAATTTTCAAGAAGTTTTAAACGATTTTGTATCCAAAAAAATTAGAAGGGTTTATATTTAAACATGCTTTTTAATCAGTTCAAGTAAATTTTAATTTTTTAATGTTTATGTTAGTTTTATAAAAATATGCAAGATTTTCCTATTCTTGTGTTTCATTTTTAAATGACTCGTCCTGTACAGTCGCGGAATGAAAAGGTTCGTCAGTTTTCAAATTGATTCCTTCAACGAATCGCGAGCACATTACCTTTTGAAACTATGTTACAGAATAATCTCGAGTTAGAGAAAATAATCTTTAACTGTTCGTCAGTAAAGTTCAAAATTATTCAGATCAAAGTCGATTTATCTTGTCAAGAAGATTATTATGATTGATAAACTAAATAAAACCTTCTGGTTGGTTCAACCTGCCATTGTTATTTCTATATAAAAAAAACTACATTTTGTAACATTGCACTGATGGGATAGAAAAATAAACAAGCAAAACCTTATTCGTTAGCAAACGTCATATTTATTTAAATGTTAGCAGCTCTGTTTCTTGCACTGTTATGTTGGCAGGTTTGACTCTTACAGTACCTACTGCAAGCGAAAACCGACACTAAGGTGACGAACCTTTTCATTCTGCGACTGTACATTGTGGCGAAAAAGAATACTTTTCCCCACCGCCCACAGGAGGCGTGTCGTAAGAGGCGACAAACTCCTGTAGCACCGGACGGGCAGCAGCGTCTGCGTGCGAAACCAAGTAAAAAACTGCGATCGCCAACCCGCCTGCCAAGCGTGGCGATTAGGGCCAAACCCTCCAAATGGTGGCACAAACAAAAAAACGGCCCCTAGTCCCCGGCGGCCCCACTATCCCGGACCACGGTAGCGGTCACGGTAACGGTGGGGCAAGGGGTGCGAAGAATCCCCGGGGGATGCCAGGCTACCAACACCGACGACCTCTGGCCCTGGCAACCTATAACGCTCTCACACTGCGTACAGACGTGAAGCTAATGGAACTCGAGGAAGAATTGAGCAGGTTACGGTGGGATATCGTAGGATTATGTGAAGTCCGAAGAGAGGGAGAGGACACCATAATTCTCAAATCCGGAAACCTGCTCTATTTCCGGGAGGGCGACCAGCAGTCCCAGGGTGGTGTCGGGTTTATCGTCCACAAGTCCCTTGTCAACAACGTGGTCCAGATCGAGAGTGTTTCGGCGAGGGTAGCGTACCTGATACTCAGAATCACCAAACGGTATTCGCTGAAGGTCATACAGGTATACGCACCGACCACGGAACACCCCGACGACGAAGTGGAGACTATGTATGAGGATATTTCCAGAGCCATACATAGCTCCCGGTCCCATTTTACCGTTGTGATGGGGGACTTCAACGCGAAGCTAGGTAAACGAAGCGATAATGAGCCGAAAGTGGGGCAATTTGGGTATGGAGAGAGGAACGCACGTGGCCAACTGCTGGCTGGCTTTATGGAGAAGGAGGGCCTCTTTATGATGAACTCCTTCTTCAGAAAGCCAAAACAGCGAAAGTGGACATGGCTACATCCCAATGGCGCTACAAAAAATGAGATAGACTTCATCTTGTCGACGAAGAAGCATATATTCAATGATGTCTCTGTGATCAATTCGGTCAAAACAGGAAGCGATCACCGAATGGTAAGAGGCACATTGAATATCAGACCCAAGCTCGAGAGATGTCGACTGATGAAGTCTACGCTCCGCCCAGCGCCCATCCAACTCCAAAACCCCGAAAGCTTTCAGCTCGAGTTGCAAAATCGTTTCGAATGCCTAGGAGACTGCGAAAATGTGGACGAATACAATGACAGGTTCGTGGAAATTGTCCAAACGACTGGGTCTATGTTCTTTAAAACCCGTCGTTCAAAAGGAACCAAAAAGATCTCTGACCTCACCAATCAACTCATGGAAGAGAGACGGAACTTGGTTTTGCAGTCCTCTGAAGATGCTGCTCAGTATCGGCGCCTTAACAGACAGATCTCCAAGTCTTTGACTCGCGACCTACGCCAATTTAATACAGACCGTATTAAAGAGGCGATTGAGCGAAACAAAGGCTCTAAAGTGTTCGCAAGTGATCTGTCTGTTGGCCAAAGTCAACTGACCAAGCTGAAGACAGAGGATGGCAGAGCCATTTCGTCGGGGCCGGAGATATTGGAAGAGGTTGAGAAGTTCTACGGACAATTATACACGAGTGTACGCGCACCTGTCACAAATCTAGCCGAAGACCCAAGAGCTAGACTGACCCGACACTATACCGAAGATATCCCGGACGTCAGTCTGTACGAGATTAGAATGGCTCTCAAACAGCTGAAGAACAACAAGGCACCGGGTGATGATGGAATCACGGCTGAGCTTTTGAAGGCAGGCGGAACGCCGGTACTAAGGGCTCTTCAGAAGCTGTTCAATTCCGTCATCCTCGAAGGAAAAACGCCTACGACATGGCACAGAAGTGTGGTGGTACTCTTCTTCAAAAAAGGTGACAAAACCTTGTTGAAGAATTATAGACCCATCTCACTTCTGAGCCATGTCTACAAGCTGTTTTCGAGAGTCATTACGAATCGTCTCGCTCGCAGGCTCGACGACTTCCAGCCTCCCGAACAAGCCGGTTTCCGAAAAGGCTTTAGTACCATAGACCACATACATACGCTAAGGCAGATTATACAGAAGACCGAGGAGTATAATCAACCACTTTGCCTGGCGTTTGTGGATTATGAAAAAGCCTTCGATTCGGTCGAGACCTGGGCAGTGCTACAGTCTCTCCAAAGGTGCCAAATTGACTATCGATATATCGAAGTGTTGAGGGGTTTGTACAAAAACGCCACAATGTCGGTCCGCCTCCAGGATCGGGACTCGAAACCTATCCAGTTGCAGCGAGGGGTAAGACAGGGAGACGTCATATCTCCAAAACTGTTTACCACCGCCCTGGAAGATGTCTTCAAGCTTCTGGACTGGAACGGATTTGGCATAAATATCAACGGCGAGTACATCACCCACCTTCGATTCGCGGACGATATCGTAGTCATGGCTGAGACCTTGGAGGATCTAGGCACAATGCTCGATGGCCTCAGTAGAGCCTCTCAACAAGTGGGCCTCAGAATGAACATGGACAAGACAAAAATCATGTCTAATGTCCGTGTTGCACCCACTCCTCTGAAGGTTGGAAATGGAGACTCTACACTCGAAGTTGTTGACAATTATGTATACCTGGGACAAACAGTCCAGTTAGGTAGGTCCAACTTCGAGAAAGAGGTCAATCGTCGAATCCAACTCGGATGGGCAGCGTTCGGGAAGCTTCGCCATATACTCACGTCCGAAATACCGCAGTGTCTTAAGTCGAAAGTATTTGACCAATGCGTGTTGCCAGTGATGGTATACGGATCTGAGACGTGGTCGCTTACTATGGGCCTCATAAGAAGGCTCAAGGTCACCCAAAGGGCGATGGAGCGGGCTATGCTCGGAGTTTCCCTGCGTGATCGAATCAGAAATGAGGAGATCCGCAGGAGAACCAAAGTAACCGACATAGCTCGCAGAATTGCTAAAATCAAGTGGCAGTGGGCGGGGCACATAGCTCGTAGAGACGATGGCCGTTGGGGCAGGAAAGTTCTCGAGTGGCGACCACGGGCTGGAAGACGTAGCGTGGGCAGGCCTCCTACTAGGTGGACCGACGATCTGGTAAGGGTCGCGGGAAGAGCCTGGATGCGGGCAGCGCAGGACCGTTCATTGTGGAAAACCTTGGGGGAGGCCTTTGTCCAGCAGTGGACGTCATTTGGCTGAAAAGAAGAAAGAAGAAGACATTGTGGCGAAAGTCTTTTCACTTGAAGGAAGGTAGGTTTGAAGGTACCTTTGCGATAATGATGGTACCTTCATTCAATTTCGTAATGTAGACAGTAAAAATTTCCAAATTGCGTTGTTGTGGTATGAAAAAGGGGGGGGGCAGAATCGAACTGTGCCTAGGGGCCCCGAGATGGTTAATCCGGCCCTGGGTGGACAGACGACATCATAAAGGTAGAGAAGCGCTGGACGCAGGCCTCTACCAATCTATCAAGATGGAAAGCATTGGGGGAGGCCTATGTTCAGCAGAGGACGTCCTATGGCTGAAATGATGATGATGATGATTTATTAAATCTACACAAAACTGGACCTTTCCTTCCTAATTGAAAACGTTCGTTAAGATTCAATGATGCATTAATAGTTTGTATACCTTACCTACTTATCTCAAGTCAAACATGCACTTACAAACAAATCTCTTCATCAGTAAAGATTACCGCGTAATATTTCTGTTGACAACTGCCAATCAAGAATCCTCAGGAATCAGGAAATATGAATTGGCGCGTCCCTGAGCTATAGTGGGAACGTAGAAATACCTGACCCTGACGTCAGCCTGCGTGCTGATTGATACGGTTATCAGATCGCCTGCTGATTGGCCAATTTGTAGTTCTCACACCGACGCTGGAATTGCTCGCATTGTGCGGACTTGAACAAAACACGATTTAAATAATCACATCCCTATTAGGATGCAGGAGTTGCAACATTTTGAACGTTGATTCTATGCATTTGATACTGCAATCGTGCACTTTGTAGCTAGGTAGGCAATCTAATCTGCATCTGCCCACTCCACAATTCTTACAGAAACTAAATACTTTATTGGAATCTATTAATCTATACAGGACTAAAAACGACCTTGAGTAAGATGTTGGTTGTTATTATTTATTTGCCTTCACCGGCTTTCAAACACGCAACTGCAGTTGGCTTTCTAGTCTGACTCCAACCACCATTCCACAGCGACGCGACTTTACCTCTTTCGTCGTGTCAAGCTGCGGTTACTTACACCAGAACCCGATTATTATGTACACTTTGTTGCAGCTCAGTAGCATAATATGAGTAGCAGGTACCTTTGATTGAATAATGTGTTATCCACGATTAGGTTGTAGATAACTCATGCATTGGTCATCGGTACAAGTTGTTCTATTTATACCCCCGTCATCCATCATGCAATCCTTGCAGATTAACTCCAAGGCAGCTCCATCATCATTAGTGTCGGCTGATAGCCTATTCAGGTCTAGGATGCAGGTCGAAGTGCATTCATTGACTGCATAGATAACACCAATTCAGTTGAAAACCGCTACCTACTGCAACGCATTTTAACGCCTATGGTTAGTCAAGTGATAGACTTGAAGCATGCTAGCATGGTGAACAAAAATTCTAATTTTATTATTCCTCGTTGTTACTACTTATTTAATGGGTTTTCATTGCACTAGAAACAGATACTTAGATTTTAAATGAAAATGTGAAGTGCCTACTAAAAAAATATGAGCAACAAACCGGACACAGAAACAATTGCAGCAACAAACGTAACTATGCAACTAATTTAAAAATAGTGTGGCGTAGGCGCAGGGAATGGGATAAAACAAGCCAATTGTTGAATTAAGATAGCTACTAATAAGTTGCAGTCTTGCAGTCAGGTGTAGGGTCTTCCGCGGGGGCCGCTTATGTAACGCGGCACGTGGACGCTGATTTGCAAATTGCAAAACCAACAAACTAAATGATAAAATGCGTTTAACACATTGCATTTCCTGATTGACTGATTTAAAATATTTCTTCTCCAGTTACATTGTGTGTAAAGTGTTCCGGAACAGCGTGGGTAGATGAAGGAAGGGAGAAGAGAATTTACTGTCACGTGTTTACTATGCATGGAATCGGTGTCAATTACTGGGGCATCTATAGACACGAGTAGGTACCTTCTGTTGAGAAGTCGGAGTGCATAAACAAGTCCCTCTTTTCATTTATTTACATTGTGCATGATCTTTCTACCTATACCTCCATTCGATTAGGCCTATTTCGTTCGTTTCAGCCAAATGATGTCCACTGCTGGACAAAGGCCTCCCCCAAGGCTTTCCATAACGACCGGTCCTGCGCTGCCCGCATCCAGGTTCTTCCCGCAACCTGTACCAGATCGTCGGTCCACCTAGTAGGTAGGAGGCCTACTTATTTAGGTTAATCAAATAAATGCTTACATTCCATTATTACAATCAAAAGTTAATTTCGAATCTCAGTGATTTCTTGCAAAGTTGTTTTTCAGCTATGCGTAGCCCTTTGCTACCCTACTGATCAGTTTTAGTTTTGATCCTACACAGTTTTACGTAGTTCTCAGAGTTGTATATCGTGTCCACAAAGTTAATACCTAGCGAATAGTTTACTCACATAATTCGTTAAGCAAAAATATTTATTCGACAATTAAAATTCCTGGCGTTATCTGGCAAGGATCTCCAAGCACACGCCGCGATAACGGAGCGCCAGCTTAACCCCATTCGTTTGAATTGGTTAGAATGCATCGGCTCATCGCTCATCTGCCAGTGCGCAGGTTTTATTGATATTTTTGGTATTTTCTTTAAAAAGTAATTAATGATACTCCCGCTAACCTTTCCAGCAAGCTGTCCTGAAGAAGTAGTACGGTTTAAAGTACAGGCACGAGTAAAAGCACTTTTTAAAAGCCTATTTACAAGAAATATCTTGACTTTCAATAAAAGAGTCGGGTTTACCACAATAGTCCAGCGGTTTACGATGATCGAATCGAACTAGACTAAGACCCTCTAATCGGCTCTATCTTGTTCAATTAAGTATTTATTCTTGTACTGGCAGCAAAAAAATTGGCTCAACCTAGCCCAGGACAGGAAGAAATGGAGCGGAATGGAGGAGGCTTTTGCCCATACAGAGTGCCACAAGAGTGAACGGACAGATGCTCTAACTTAATTTATGAATTGTAATTTGTAAACTTGTGGAAATAAAAGCTTTTTATTTTATTTTATTCTTGTACTAACAATAAACAGTTCTATTTCTTGTCTAGTGCTTTAAAAACACCTGTCTCAAACCCAGAGATCCCGGGTTCGATTCCCGATTCATAATGTTATGCTCAGTTTAAATTTCTAAGCCCACCTGCTACATCTAAATATATATAACTCAAAGGTGACTGACTGACTAACGGCACCCCTAAGAGGGTAAAACGGGATCCACGCGTAAGAAGTCGCGGGCGGCCGCTAGTTTTACACTAAATAACAATCACTGTTCAGACGAACATTGATCTCTGATCAGCAACAAATTTGGCCTACATCATAGTGCAATCGTTGCACATTACACGGGCGTACACTAATATAGATTTAAGTAATGTACTTGTATGTGTGTGTAAATAGCGTTAGTATAAATATTGTAAGATTGTTAATAAATCCTCTTTGACCGTTTGGACTTGGACTACATCATTTCAACTACGTATCGTTCCACCTGGTAACTATATTCCTCTCACTGTGGCCAAGACACCCTTAGCCATCAGATCCTGATCAGTCTTGTGAGTCTGCTTGACTGGCAGTGAGAAAACCCACTCCTCACCTTATTCCTCACCACATTCCGTCTGTTACCTTAGGTCTCACGGTGCAGACATCCCTCACTTATTTATATATTTATTTATCTTACATTTATGCTGTAGGTCAGGGAACTAGGGAATTAGGATACCTAGGGACATAGTTCTATCCTATAGTATAATTGTTCATGTGTAGCTAGCCGGTGCCTTTACAAGAGACCACACTTCCACGCACTTAAATACATTATTTTCACACTCTACATTAACATTAGTCGGCAGCTGCACAATCACATAAAGTCTTGCAGTAGCATAATGATGTTTGAATGTAATAGAAAGATAAATTAGCTCCTTAATCTAAACATCAAGATTGGTCTGTCCTATAATTGGCACATGTTTGTGCATGGTGTCGGGTGCTCCCATAACCCGGAACGCGATCGGGGTCACATTTCGCAAGTGACGACACTCATATCACTATCATAACATTGGAATTTTTCTTGTCTAAATTTTGATATGAGCATGTACCTAAATACGCCATAGGACCTTCTAATAGCGTGTCACATAAGGTAGATATTAAGGCTTGTTTTTCCAAAGAGATTCACTCTGGTTGGAAAAACATCTTAAGTAAACACTCTACAAATTAAAATGTAACAAATAGCAGACTAGAGCCACATCATTAGCCAAAGTCTGAGAGTAGTAGTATGATCTCAGCCATAGGACGTCCACTGCTGAACATAGGCCTCCCCCAATGCTTTCCATGTTACCCGGTTGGTTAGGTTAGGTTAGGTTTGGCCTGCCTACAATGTAGGCATGTTTTCCAGCATGGCTTTAACTATGCTGGAGAGCGAAAGGTCTACGCCTACCGCTGAACCAGTCTGGGGGCAAACATGCTCCGCCTTATTGCCTGAGGCCCGGCAACTGCCAGGTCGTGCGTGGAGGGGGAGTGGAAGTCGACCAAACGGGTTCCCACTCCTCCTCGACACACGATGCACGGTTTATGGTGGATAGGTTTAGTGGGTAGGGTCCGCTAAATAGGACGAGCCCCACACACCTCCCAGCAGCCCCTCGTGACTGGGAGACGGTGCGCAAAATGCATTCCGCCACCTAAAAAAAAAAAAAAAAAAGGTTTGGCCTGCCTCCAGCGCTTTCCTGCTACCTTTATGATGTCGTCGATTCACCACACACGAGAGTAGCTACTCGTATATAAAAGGTATTTAAAAGGTTAACCCATTGCCTAACAGGTGTAAGGGGGAGTTTTTAAGTTAACCAGCATCTGGGTCATATATTTATCACTCCTCTCTAAGCGATCGCCACCGCTCCGCAAATCAAAGAGTTGACTACTACACATAACAGCAGATCTAGGTATGTATGTATGAAGATAATGAGATATAAAGACCTATGTGCCTTTCATTCAGAAGGTCAGGAGTAGCTTTAAGTTATATACATAATACATTATGTAACTACTAAACTAAACTAAAAAACCGTTGATCTCTACGAATAGGCTCTATTGACTCGATCCTAGACTTTATTTGTACAGTAAATCTGTTTGCCCTTTTATTGCTATCCACATAGTAACTTACAATCTGAGATTACATAACTAAAGTATAGTCTCTTGAGATAATATTTGCACAAATTAATCATAGTAAGTAGGTACTGGTGCCTTGTATTGTATGACATCAGCGCGGTGGACATTATGCCTGTTGAATTGTAATGGCAGCCATATAGGCTTCTATGATGGTTGTAAAACTGCTAACGATTTATAAATAGCGTCCCATGGTTTATAAATGTTATTATTCACAGATATTTTATTATGTTATGGCGCCTGTAAGAGCTTTATAGAACACACGCGTTGGAACTAGAGCAACTTACTTGCGAGGACAAAAGCATCATCTAGTTTATTAAATATCATTTTTATGGGGTGATCCAATCTTTAAGAAACAATGTAAAACATCTTGACTATCGTACGCGATTAATGCAAAGAAGTTTTTACAAATATCGTCCGTATATGTCACGATTTATTTATTGTATAAGTAATAACTAGAGATTCAACATTCAGAATGATGAAAAATGCCTTTCAAAGGTAACAGACATCGTAATGCTTAAAAGCAGCCTAGAGCTGGAACATGAGCGTTGACTTGAAGGCACCATTTTACCGTGAATGTAGGTAGAGACACAGAATAGATGGGGTGTCGGGAATTAGAAACGATATGAAATATTTTATATTCAATTTGGACTTTTGGCACCTGTATGGTGATCGTATTCCGAATATCGAATAGGTCGTCGCAACTTCGCAAGTCGTACTCGAAGACTCGTTCTATTTTACCGCGATTACTTATTATGGGCTTTAAGTGAATGGTGACTTATTATGGCTAATTAAATTTCTGACAAACTAATCTTATTATCTGGTGAATAAAGAGGTTCAACATTATAGTACCAAGACAATAGTTCGTAGTCTGGGGAATTTATTTAAATTAGTAGTTAGTAGGTAAGTAAAATCGACTTTAGAGATTCCTCGAATAAGCTATTAATCCATCAGTTTTATAATTTAACTGGAATCCAAGGTTTGAGATAAGGCAATCATTTGATGGAGCGGTGATATTACATCACACAGCAAAGTAAGCGAGTTAACGCAATTGTTTACAATTTGTATTAATTGAGACAATTGATTTACAGATTATGCGCTTGCCTCTAAAAATACCGACGTGTGAACCGACGAGGGAGAAGTAGGTACTTGGTGGATTTAGCAAGACCATCATCAATCGTCATCGAAAATCTGAGCTACCACTAGGTCCTATGCTCCGATGAACTGACCGTTTATATTTATTTATGTGGAAAGTGTTGCTTGAATAAGGCTGTTAATCCAAGTGGCTTTTTCTCAAAGACATAGGCTTGGAGGAATATTATTCGTCTCTCCTTTATATGTGGCCTATGTGGGGCTATGTGCTCTAGGTATGTGTAAAGTAGCCACTAGTGGTAACTTTCGCACCCAGTGGCGGCGTAGCATGACTTGGCACCCGGGGCGATCACCCCACCCCCATGCTCGGGGCTATGGCACCCCAGAATGGTCAGGTCTGGTAGCCCCCAGGATACCGATTCGAAGATGAAAGATGTACGAATCAGTTATAATAAGACAAGACACCCCCCCCCCCCCCCCGTATCATGATCTTTATCATGCAGATGCGCCAGTGAGTACCTACTAATCTGCGCTAATTTTGTCACCCCCTGATGCTTGGCACCCGGGGCGGACCGCCCCCACCGCCCCCCCCCCTTACGCCGCTACTGTTCGCACCCTACTACATTACTGTATTTTATACAGTGTAAACACAAAGCAGGACCGGTCTTTGTGGAAATCCTTGGGGGAGGCCTTTGT
Source organism: Ostrinia nubilalis (assembly GCF_963855985.1). Lineage (NCBI taxonomy): Eukaryota > Metazoa > Arthropoda > Insecta > Lepidoptera > Crambidae > Ostrinia > Ostrinia nubilalis. The sequence continues at coordinate 14,632,736 of NC_087103.1, forward strand.
CCAGCAGTGGACGTCTTTCGGCTGAAACGAACGAACGAAGGAATGAAACACAAAGCAACAAGGAACCTGAGCAGTAGTTCACCAAACCTGAATATATTCACAAATCGGGGCTTCATGTGGTCTATATAGCGTACAACTCTTATCAGCGACTCTCACGCCTGTATTCACAAACGATGCTTGCTTAAGTGACGCAGAAAATCGAACGCACAGCGTTGAATAAGCATTGACTGTGTGATTGGTTCGTGTGTCACCCTGTGCATCCAGGCGCACTGTAAGACCTCAAGTAACGTTTTTGAATACGGGCGTAGGTATCTGTTGAGAGCAGTTTTGATGTAATATTTCTCAGGAATACTAAAGACATCAAAGTCAAATAAATGAAGGCCATGCTGTGGTGGGAACTCCCGCCCTCTTAGAAACATTAATTGTTTATGTATCCAACCATTTTTTAACAATAACTTGAGGTTTGTTTTTAATTGGTCTTACGCTGAACTTAATCTTATGCACTTTGGAACTATTTATTATCTTTTTTGCTGACAATAGTGTCGAGTTTCTTGCGCTGCTTCTTCACAGCACTGACCCATTTATTGTCCCGACGCAGTGCTAGGGTTAATACTGGGACGTGTAAAAGTGCTTTTTAAAAGCCTATTTGGAAAAATAAACGGAGTTTTTGCCACCCTCGACTCTCAAGGAATAGCAGTCGTTACATACGTTTTTTTTGAGTTTCCATGCATTTTCATCGTAAGTTTCAAAGATAGCTTGAACAACTGTTAGCAAAACAGAATGAGTTTTCACCAAAAACAGCTCAGTAAGTGGGGCACGGCAGAGAGGCTGCGGCAAACAGCGATTAGATACCGACGGCAAACACACCGGCTAATTAGGTAATTGTTATCTGCCCGGTCACATGCTCGCAGGTGCAATGTCTTCTGAAAATATTAGAAAATGATCATCTCTCATTATTTCAGAAAATACTGCACGTAATACACACACACACATGCGAGATTATTTTCGGTTATCGGAGAAAGCCTGCATTATATAGACCAGTTAAATATCCTGAAAGATCAACAATTTACTGCTGAAAATAGTCACTCCTTCTATTTTAAGTTGAATAGTCCGATGTAAAATGACATTTATTTTACGTAGTTTTTAAATACTTAAGCTTAAATCCCATTCACACTGAAAAATAACAATTTCTCTACCAAGAGCTGATGAGCTGAAATGCCGAAATGATCGGCGCAGTCACTCGGCAAGACAAAGGTCTCGGGTTCGAGACTTACGTTTTCAGTCGATCTTTAAACCGAAAAAGCATCTTTGACTAGTTAACATTTTGTAAAAATTTAAATACTGAATGATACAACTTTGTAATAGTTTAATGCAATTATTTAATCACTAGATAATGTAGCAAGATTTGGTAGAGGCAAACGAAATTCAAGTGGCATGAGTCAGGCATTACATTACTTTGATAAAGATGCAAGTAAACTTCGCATAATATTTGAAAACATTTGTTTACATGTTTGAGGACATTTTGCAACAATAAGCCATTACGTAAGTTTTCTTTATTCTGTTATCAAAATTATGTGAATCATAATTTAAACGAGATATAGGTACTTGTGAAAAAATAAATAAATTGACCGCTATTAATCGACAATGACAATGATTCACCAAATGATATTTTTAATTTCAGGATAAATGTGCTCATGTATTAATTGTAATATTATTTACTAGCGGCCGCCCGCGACTTCGTACGCGTGGATCAGATTTTTTCATACAAATGTTTTTTCCCGCTAACTCCCGTTCCCGTGGAAATTTTGCAATATCCTGTTGTAACTAAGCTTTAAGTTTACTAAGGTATCTGCATGCCAAATTTCAAGCGTCTAACTTAAGCGGTTTAGATTTTTCATATAAAAGGATTTTCCCGCTAATTCCCGTTCCCGTGGGAATTTCGGAAATTCCTTTCTTAGTGCACCTCTACGGTACCTAAGCTACGTCCCTTCCAAATTTCAAGTGCCTACGTTTAGCCGTTTAGGCTGTGCGTTGATATGTCAGTCAGTTTAGTTTCTCCTAAATACATAGTCGTAAAACTTAATGAGGGCTATCGTTTTTATACTTAACAGTTGGCACCCCTGGCGATTGACAGGACCTTACTCTACAGTGGCGCCATCTTGATGAGTGCAAATGCTTGATGTCCTCCTACCACTTTAGCGCTCACAAGTTGGCGCCACTGTCTTCGCTACTAGCAAGTGACAGGACCTTACTCTACAGTGGCGCTAACTGGTGAGCGCTAAAACGATAGCCCTCAACAATTAAGTATGACAGTCACTAAACCACAAAAACTATGCTATTATTATACTTGTAATGTAACTAGTCTTTGTCCACGGGGTACGTAGAATTCAGTATATTTCTATACAAAATAGGTATTATTAATTTTTAGCTTTTCACTTAAAATGTAAACTTGATGAGGAGCCTATTCTTCGCTAATACACTTTTCCGAAGTAGATTGAACTTAGTGATGTGCATAAAACTTTAGACCAACGAGCCATTTCAGCCTTAGTTCGATCGTTTTAACCAAATAACGTCTACTATTGGACAAAAGTCTCTAAGGATTTCCACAACGACCTTCACCAGATTATTGGTCCACCTAGTGGGAGGCCTGTCCACACTACGTTTTCCGGCCCTTGATCACCACTCGAGAACTTTCAGCTTTTTAGTTATAAATGCTAATTTGGAGGAGATTAGAAATGATTCAATCCTCTTTATGATCGAGGTAGAGTTTAGAGTTTTGACCATGGAAAGATGAAAAACTTTATATTTATAAAATTTTCCTAAGTAAGAAATGACCTGCTGAGTGGAGCCAGGATAATTAGTAAATGCTTAACCACCTTAATTTGGCACGCACCGTAAGTATTTAGCCAAAACATAGGTACATGCCGCATTCCAGTGGAAGCCTGAACACATAGTAACGTTTTTGCAATCTTATCTTGTTCTCGGGTTAATCTCTTGATGACGGCGAATATTTCGCGCGGGACGTCATCGAAATTAGAGCTTTAGCCTTTATGTGAGCAGCATGTGCCAGCAGACATATTAGAGCCGTAAGTGTTTGCATGAGTTGTTCAGATGTTCCTTTAGTTTTGTACACAAGGAAGTTGAAACATCTAAACAAAAAGGTTTTGCCTTTGGGTTTTGAGGTGTTAATCCTACATAATGCTGTAGGCTGTAGTAATGCTGGCATCTAAGTTAAAATCATATTTAAAAAATAGAACCTTTGGGGATATGAATATCTCGATCGCCATTAATGCTACGCCCTATAAAGCTACGAAAATCTTGAGTTCTGAAATTAAAAGAAAGAAAGTAACACCTACCTTCCTATTAGTTACTTTTGCATTATTTTGTTTGGCATGGTGACATACGTGACATACTCGTAGCAACTTTATGAGGAACCTTCCATAATAATAAAGTTATATGTACATATAGCTTAGTATGTAGAGTCAGTTAAAGTTATTTCAGAAGATGAGACATCTGTACATGATAGTGAAGTAATCTTTTATTTTAATCGTTTAGTCACTGCAGGCTACCTTCTGTGTATAAAGCGAATTTGCCCAGGTGTCCCGGTTGTCGTCGAGTTAATTACATTTAAATAATTTCGAGGATGTCACGCCTTTAATAGCGAAGCCCAAACATGACTGAGTGACGGATAACAATGTCATGTAGATTTTATAGCGACGCATATAAGAACCTTGGGGCATAAAGATGAGGCTATATTGCCCTATAGTAACGGGTATTAACTAGTTCATTCGATCACTAAAACATAGATTATACGAAGTTATTTATAGTTTAATAGTGGTATTAATTTCTCGTTTCATCTTAGTGGAATTAACTTTGGACAAAAAGTGATTAAAGCCTTTATCTACTAGCAAATAGTTAACCGTACTTATTAGGTAGAGTCCGACGTCATAGCAGCGCGGGCAGTAAAATATTTAAATTAAATTAAATTAAAAATTGTTTATTTCTGTAAATCATTTACAATAAAGTTACCGGGGTCTCCCAGAAAGTAATCGTAAGATACTTGTGTTGGGAGTACCTCGCTCTTCCACCTTAGTTACAAATTAGATTTACGTGATAGATTTGCTAGTAGTAATAACATTGTTAAGTACACAAGGTTATAATTAAGGTAAGTGTGCATGGGTGTGATGTGTATGTATGTAAATGTGAGGTAAGTGTGCTTAGGTGTGATATGAGTATATGTTTGTAAATGTTGAGTATGTGAGTATGGGTGTGATGCGAGTATAAAATATGTATGTAAATGTGAGGTAAGTGTACATGGGTGTGGTGTGTATGTATGTAAATGTGAGGTAAATATGCATGGGTGTAATGTGAGTATATGTATGTAAATGTGAGGTAAGTGTACATGGGTGTGATGAGAGTATAAAATATGTATGTAGATGTGAGGCAAATGTGCATGGGTGTGATGTGTATGTTATGTTGTGTGTCAATTTCAACTTCAACTAATTCTTACAAAAATATTTTCCACCTCAACGTAATCGAGTGTAAAAAGCCAATCAGTGAGACATTTCTTACACTCAAACAGTAACTTGGGGTAAATATTAAGAATGCGATTAATTTTATTATAAACGTGGGGGGCTTGGGATAAGTTTTGCCGAGTGGCAAAGACAGTTCGCGAAGGATAGGTAGGGGCCACGATATCGCACCTTCTTTTACTGAGTTTAGCATTATCAAGAGGTAGCGTTTTATGATATCTTAGTGTCAAATGCAAAATATATAGTTTCCTGACAGTAAGTAGTTTAGAGGTTTTATATAGGGCATCGGTAGAGAATCTAAAGGGCTTACAGTACATTACCTTAATCAGGGACCTTTGAGCTCGTTCTAATAATTTATTTACATTTTTCAACATATTTTCTTTACATTTTTCACCAAACAATGCTGCGAAATCTTGCAGCTCAAGCGAATAACTTTTATTATGACGAATTTCTATCTTTCATCTCCCTACCGGCTTCCCAGGTCAACACCCTATAATATGCATAGTTCAGCACATACTTCTTTATTAGTTTACGACGTCGTATTAGACTGAAACCATAACACTATGCGTGAAAGGTGAACGTCCTTGCGGCGAGGAAGCGCTGTCGATCTGGTCGAAGTGTAGTCGAACTGGTCGAAGTAGGTGATCGAAGACAAAGAGCCAGCTGCACAGGTGTCCATGAGACGGCGGGTCAACATTGAATATAGGTCACAGACTACCATGCTATGTCATAGATCAAGAGTACAGATGTTGCGTTATTGGCTACACTATGCCTATATGGTTCGTCCTTGCTGGTGTAATTACCGACCCAGGCATTGGCAGGGTCAAGATTGAACGTAGATCGCTGAATAAAAAAAAATTATTAAATAACTAACTTTGTAAAACAAAATATCGGAATGGAACATGGACTTTTATGAGAGAGAGGATCAACGCCAAAATATAATATACCTGCCATAGATCACACAGCCAAATAGGTTGACCATAGATCAAACGTGAAGGTGACATCTATTTCGCCGTAATATCATACTGGTTATTTAGTTAAATAAACACTGTTTTTAGTTCACTGTTGTTTTATTTTCTCTTACAATTACACAGACATGTTTTTTACCACAGACAATCAAGAAGTTTTTTTTTTTTTTTTATTACGGTCCGATCATATAGGGAATAATCCATCCATACCGCCGCCCAAGGACGATTACAGTCCTTCAAGATAGAGGAATGAATAGACACCAATCTAATAATCTAGTTGGAATCATCCAGGGGTAGAGGGCACAATTTGGCAATTGGCCTTTTAAAAATACCGTCTTTATACCTTAAAGAAACAACTCGAGTTACCCCATCTGCACCTGGGTGCTTCCGAACAACACGCCCCAAAAGCCATTTTCCAGGAGGAAGTCTATCATCCTTTACTAATACAACGGTACCTATAGCGATTTCCGGCTGATCTTTGTTCCATTTGTAACGATGTTGCAAGGTTGTCAAATATTCATTCTGCCATCGCTGCCATAAACATTGTACCATACGTTGAATTATATGCCACCGATGCAAAGGGCTAAGTTTTACGTCCACTAAAGATGGTTCCGGTACACCAATTAAAGGTTCCCCAATAAGGAAATGTCCCGGAGTTAAGGGAGCTTCATCAAGAGTAGAATTTACTATAGTAAGAGGGCGGGAATTAACGCAAGCTTCCACTTGGGTTAAGAGCGTAGAAAACTCTTCATAAGTAAGTAAAGTTTGTCCGATTACGCGTTTTAGATGTCCTTTAACACTTTTAACTCCTGACTCCCAAAGCCCTCCGAAATGAGGTGAACTAGGAGGTATAAAGTACCAAGTCGTTTTGTCATTAGCCAAAAGTTCCGAAATTTCTGCAACGAGTTTAGATTTTGAGTCATGAAAGGCAATGCTTAAGTCGCGAGACGCGCCTACAAAATTGGTGCCGTGATCACTCCAAATTTCCTTGCAGTGGCCACGACGGGCAGTAAAACGTCTAAAAGCAGCAATAAAGGCAGCTGACGTCAGGTCAGTAACCAGTTCTAGATGAATGGCTTTTGTGACGGTACATACGAATAAGCAAATGTACACTTTACAAGTTCTCTTACATCTACCAGGATACAATTTCATGGCAAACGGGCCAGCAAAATCTACACCACTAGTTAAAAATGGACGACTTGGTTTGACACGAAACTTAGGAAGATCTGCCATAAATGGCACAGAGGGATTAGCTCTCTGTTTAAAACATGGTACACATTTTGAAAGTACACTTTTAACTAGATTTTTGACTCTAATTATCCAAAATTTTTGTTTAATAACATTCAAAGTGAGTTGATTTCCTCCATGTAAAGATTTCAGATGTGCATTTAACACAATAAGTTTAGAAAGATTAGAATCGTTACTCAAAATAATAGGATTTTTCATATTATCTGAAATCTCTGCATTGGCAAGTCGACCACCGACACGAACTATACCATTAATATCTAAGTATGGATTAAGTACACGCAATTTACTTGATTGGTGAACTCGCTTACCCTGTGACAGGCAAGAAATTTCCTCATGAAACGAATCCGATTGAGACATCATAATGCATCTGTTAAAAGCGTCGTCAAGCTCCATAGAACTCAGATAAGCGGGTTCATCAAACAGTGTCCTATTTATTTTTGATTTACACAGTTTAATAAATCTCAAACAATAAGCAGTTACACGTATCAATTTTGAGAGAGTTGACCATCGTTTCAAATAAGAAATAGTATCAGCATTTTCAAAAACATTCACATTCGCTTCTACTTTAGTTTTAACTTTCATTTCCAAATCAGTGACTGGGACTACATTCTCATGGTTTACAATTGGATTACAATTTTGTAAAAATTGTGGGCCATTCCACCACAGGTCTGACTGCTGCAAATCACTTGGGTATACTCCACGTGAAGTCAGATCGGCTGGATTATTCGCGGAACTAACATGATGCCACTGGTTACTATTTGTAAGTGTCAAAATCTCTGAAGTACGATTAGCGACAAAGGTAGTCTATGTAATTGGTGTTTTACGCAGCCAAGCCAGAACTATGGTTGAATCTGTCCAAGCATAGATGTTTTCATTTGGTATATTAAGTATAGTTTTAACATGTTGTATCAAATTTGCTACGAGAACTGCACCACAGAGTTCGAGACGAGGGAGTGAAACTTGTTTGACAGGTGCAACTTTCGATTTGGCCATAACAAGATAAACTTTAACTGCATCACTGTCCCAAACTCGGAGATACACAACTCCAGCATAAGCAGCACAGGAAGCATCACTAAATCCATGCAGTTCCAATTTCATTGTACTATTAGAGATTCCAAGCCATCTTGGGAACTGAATGGTTTCAGCGTGTGTGAAACGATTAACATAATTAATCCATTCTTGTTTCAAATCATTAGGTAACTCTTCGTCCCAATCCAAGCCAGCTAACCACAGTTTTTGCATAAAGATTTTAAGGGTTATTATACTTGGTGTTAGCCAACCTAGTGGGTCGAAGGTTTTTGCAATGGTAGATAATACATTTCGTTTGGTGATATTATCATTTACAAAATTTACACATATGTTCAATTCAAAATTATCTGTTTGTGAGTTCCATGTAATACCCAAAGTTTTCAGGGTATCTTCAACTTTTATATGGACTTCATTTTGTAGTTCTTTGTCATGATCAGGAATTTGTGATAGTACTGCTTTACTATTTGATGCCCATTTGTGTAGAGGGAAACCACCGCGTGCTAACAACTCAGTCAATCGTTTTTGAAGGACAGCAGCATCATCTTCACTGGATGCCCCGGTCATCAGATCATCCATGTACAGATCAGTTTTCAAAATTTCTGCTTCTATAGGAAAATCATGCTTTTCATCTTCAGCGAGTTGGTGAAGTGTGCGTATGGCTAAAAAGGGAGCGCATGATGTTCCATAAGTTACGGTGAGTAGTCTATATTCCTGTATCGGTTGTGATGGGCATTCTCGCCACAGTATTCTCTGGTAGTCCACATCATCTTTGGATACTAATATCTGTCTGTACATTTTTTGAATGTCAGCTACTAAACAGAATTTATGTTGTCTCCATCTTGTAATTAAGTCTCTGACATCTTGTTGTAATGGGTATCCAATCAAAAGTTCTTCGTTTAACGATTTTCCTTTTTCAGGTACAGCACTTCCGTCGAAGACAACTCGCAGCTACGTGCTCAAGCTTGTCGGCCGGAGGACAGCGTGGTGAGGTAAGTAGTGACGTTTCTCTATTTTCTTCTCATTTTCAGGTACTATCATCATGTGACCTTGTGATTCATATTGTTTCATGAATTTGTGATAATCTTCCTTGAAGTCTTCGTTGCGTGTGAAACGTTTTTCCATATGTTGCAAGCGGTTAACAGCAAGGAACTCAACATCACCGAGGTTTGTGGGTGGATCATCTTTGAACGGTAAAGACACAATGTAACGTCCATCATCATTGCGCTTGTGAGTAGCCTTAAAATGTTCTTCACATTGTAATTCCAATTCTGTCATTGGTTTCTTGTACTGTATATTCTCTTCAATTTCCCAGAATTGTCTCAATAATTGATCTACTTCCAATTTTGTGTGAGTAACTACCATGTTGTGTTCTAGTGTTGCCGCATCAGTTTGTGAGGCTCTTCCAGAAATCAACCAACCCAGACGAGAGTTGAGTGCGATGAGTGAATTATACTTGCGAAGACCTTGTAGCAGGATGTGAGCATGCACGTCGGCACCAAGTAAGACGTCGATAGATCCTGGCTTGTGAAAGTTTGGATCAGCTAGATCCAACTGCATGTGTGAGGGCCAAGTATCTTGTGGGAATTCACGAGACGGCAGCAATGAAGTGAGTTTCTTGAGTACGTATGCATTCACTTCAAATGTGGATGTTTCACATTTTGTGGAGTGTATTGTGAGTTTCACCATAGATTTTGTAGTGACCACTGATGAGTTTGATATGCCGGAGATTTTGCCAATAACAGGAGTGCGGTCAAGATTCAATAATTGTGCAGCTGCTTCGGAGATAAAGGAGCCCTGTGACCCTTGGTCAATAAGAGCTCTCAGTGTATAAGTATCACTGTTCCTAGACTCGACCTTTATTTCAGCGGTTGCTAATATAACTAAGTCATCATTTGTTTCAGCCTTCAAGTTGACACTGAGATTGCAAGAAGCGCCAGATTCAGTATCATTTTCCTTTGCTGTAGATTTGTTACTTTCAGGTTTCTCGGTGTTATTCGTTTGTGAAGGTCTTGTGAAATGTAGTAAGGTATGATGTCTACGTCCACATTTTTTGCAATTCGTGCTTTGTCTGCAATGTGACACAGAGTGACCTTTTATTAAGCAATTGAAGCATATGTTGTTTTTCTTGACATAATCTTGGCGTTCAGAAACAGGTAATGCAGAAAACTCTTTACAGTGGCAAATGTAATGATTCTGTGAGCAGTAAGTACAAGTGCTTTCGACTTCAGTGGCAAAACTTTTCACTGTAGTTGTCTTTGGTGTATGCTGAACAGATTTTGATACATCTTTTTTATAAACTTCTCGAGGTTGTGAAAGATTGACCATTTCCATTGTTCGAAATCGTTTTTCAAGGAAGTTACTTAGTTCTTCATATGTGGGAATATTTGTAGAATTTTCTAAAGACTGTTCCCAAAGTTTGTGAGATTCTATGTCTAACTTTGAGACTATGATATGTACCACTATTGCATTCCAGGAATCTATCTCTATGTTTTTTAGTGAGGTAAGACATTGGCTAGTATTATCTAATAAATCTTTAATACCTTTGGCAGACTCTGTTGTTAGTTTTTTCTGCGATAGAAATCTACTGAGAATATTATTCACAATCACTCGCTTATTTTCATATCTTTCATTTAGCTTTTTCCATGCATCATCATAGTTAGCCTCAGTTAATGAATAATTTTTGAGTAACTGTTCGGCTTCTCCTGATAAACTGGATTTTAGATAATGATGTTTTTCAATTTTCGTTAAGCGATCATTGCAATGTATTAGTGAGATAAAAAGGTCTCTATAACTCATCCATGCATTATAATCTCCTGAAAATTGCGGTATCGTTATTGATGGGAGTTTTGGTCTCATTTTTGAAATCTCAGCAGAGGTTATGTCAAGCTCACTAACTGTGGTTGTGGTTGATGTAATATCATATTTCTTGTCTTTTAGCCATGTTTTCAGATCTAAGTAATTTTCCTCTGTGCATTCGTAGTTTTTCTCAATGTCGAAATTATAATCTTTTTTTGAGGTTTCGTTGTTTATTATTGCTGTCAATGACTCGTAACTTTTAGTGTACTCACACCAATAATCTCTCAATGCTTCCAAGCGGGTGTCGATATAACCTTTTGTTCTCTTGTCTTTAGGTGATTTTCTCGTATTGGTGGAAAGTTTCTCAATCTTTGTAGAGTTTTGGTTCATCACCATGATGTGTTTTGTTACACGTTCCGCCATTTTCACAAACTCGTATTTTATAGTTATATTCCACTTTGACACTGATTTCAACAATAATTACACTTTACTTTGATTACTATCCGGTTCTCAGAAGGACCATTTGGTTATTTAGTTAAATAAACACTGTTTTTAGTTCACTGTTGTTTTATTTTCTCTTACAATTACACAGACATGTTTTTTACCACAGACAATCAAGAAGTTTTTTTTTATTTTTATTACGGTCCGATCATATAGGGAATAATCCATCCACATACTTACTTGTTCCTTCTATCTTGAAGCTGTATGACATTGGTGTCAATCTTCAAGGGCCATCGATGCTGAAAATTTTAACGAAAACACATCTGTGAGAGAGAGAGACTCTTTATTGTCATTGAATTATGAAAACGTTTTTCTTTTTAAACCTTGATAATCATTACTTTTATGCACTTTTAGAAAATTTAAAATTATTGAAATTGAGCTCTAAGTATAATCTTTAGTCAAAAATTCGGCTCTACAAACGACATTTTTCGTTTATTGTTTTAATCTATGAGAGCTACTATAAACACATTTTTAAAGTTTAATACAATGATCATATGTGACGCAGATGCTCGAATTACACATACTTTAAGAATTTATTTGAAGGTTACATGGCGAATCATATGCAAGTGAATAAATAGACCATACATAATATTAAAAACCTACATAACTACTTAGTTTATGATGAAGTATGGAAAATTTGAGCGGAAATAATTTAGTTTATATTATAAAAGAATACAAGTATACGTAATCAATATTATAATACGCAGCTTAAAGCAGGTTAAGAGTCCATGCTAATAATGTAGAGCCATTAATCTGAATGTTTAACTTAGTCACTTACTGAACGTTTAACGTAGAGGACGAGAAACAAAAGTGGTCTTATTGTTATACCCCGTAGAACACCTTAAACAACTACTCAAAAGTTATTGGTATGTAAAATTAGAAATAAATAAGAAAACATAACATTTAAGAAAGTGCGTAGAATTTGCTCATAAGTTTATTTTATTGAACTTTCATAAGCTTCATAGGGAATCACCTAATGCAAAGAAATATAACCCATACCAATCAAATGAGAGGATGTCTAAAACTACGAGCACGATCGTAACTCAACAAGTGCAAACCATAAATCCGATAGCGGCGAATCAGAGGCATCGAGTACACAAACCACGAGCTTTAAAACGAGCGCAATAAACAAACATTTAGGTAAAGAATAGCTACTAATAACGTAACGGAAGCAGCATCGATCTAAGTGGTTGGGCAAATGTGCGCGCGCGCCGGATTCATTGATAACGCTCGAAATCGCGAGCGGAGTCGGTCGCCTGTCAGCTCAGTCGAGAGCGCGCCGCCGAGACGAGCGCCCGGTGCAGGCGCGAACGTGTGTGACCCCAGCCCCAGCCTAGCCCCAGCCCAGCCCCAGCCCCACCAGCCCCACTAGCGGCCAGCCCCCCGGCTTGGAAACTGTGGCATGGTAACGTGACCTTAGCCAGGATTTAATTTAATACCGCCCGGACGGATCCTGGGCGCTTGCCGCCTATTGTCTCGAATAGGTCTAGAGATAGGTATCGTATTACGTAATGTCACTGAAAAAACTTTTCGTGTATTTTTAAAGTTAAAATTAATTTAATTTTCATAAGATTTGTGAAAATATTTTTTGGTAGAGCTTTCAAATTTTCATTTCAAAGTTAATCATCACGCACATGGGTCATGTTTAAATTATTATTTGATTCCAAGTTTCAGTAAAAGTAATTTCTAATTCCTAGAAATAATATAGAATAACAACTATCGTCATCTCTTACTCGTAGTTGTTGTCAACAACAACTCTTGGAAGCTCTTAAGTTCGTGATAAGTAGTTGATAAAAAATCTCATAAAATGTGTGAAACATGTGGTGGTGGGATGTTTGTGATGCCAAACCGGGCCAGGGTTAGCAGCAGCGTTATCGGAGGAGGAACCGCGAAGGCTGTGCTTGCGCAACGGGCGTATCGCGTCCGTCGCTAAATTCCCTTGTGTGGGAATCCTGTGCTCATTATTATGTTACAATTCATTTATTCGCTCTGATATACCTATTGCCATTGTGATTGTCTGTGTTTCAGTTTCTGTCAGAACTTTTTTGTACGAGAAATTATTGTAGAGCTTTTCTACTGACTCATTGTATCATCTTCTGTTGATATTTTGGTATTCATCTCTCTAACCATCTAATTCGAAGTCCAAAGGAGGAGGGCCAAATACGTTTTTTAAAAAGATCAGACTACTCTTAAGATAAATGTCTAAGTTTAGAAAAAATATAACTGCAAGTTGTTAATTAAACACAAAAACACTACTGCAACGGGGACAAGTTTCTAAAAGCTTTGATGACTGCAAGCAAATATGTATTTACTTGATAAAAAAACAATGTTTTCTAAATAAAGTTTTTACCCAAACTTTTGCGGATGCTAAGTCAAATAAGAATATATTACGAAAGTGGCAAGAACACGCGAATTAACCAAACAAACATGGCATGGTTTAATCAATCTCAAAAATAAACTTGGACTAGTTTGTATGAACGAGGATTGTAGTTAACGAAATGTTGTTGTGATCAAAGTTTCGTAAGCTTTCTTTGACGTCAGCCACTGGACTGAAACCCATTTCGAGCTTTTTGTAAACAATGATTTACATTCTCATGTTTATGATTTAAAACAGTCGGGAAAAGTTAACTGGCTGTTAATTTTTCTTTTATTTGCGTTGAAATGCTTCAACGAGTACCGTAATCGAAATGTACAACTTCAAATGTCTGTAGACCTTAATATCGGGATCATTTATTAATTAAAATCTCGTCAAATGCTTAGTTTCTAATAGTAATCTGTGTTATAAACATTGTGATGATATTATTCGTAGCCTCTATGTCGTGTTGATTAAATTCGCGACTTTTGACTCGACACACATTCGTACACATTGACACGAAGAAGTAGTGGGATTATTATCTGTTTCGTATTGATGTTATTCGGTAACATGAATAGCTAAAATGTTACAACTAAATATGCCTATCTTCTCTCAAATTCATTGAGGAAGAAGATAAGTGAGATCCATAAGAGATTTACAATTATAATTAAATTAGTACATACCTACATTATTGCCCTAGATTTACGAGTTTAAACGTCGTCTAGAAACTATTACTTACGAAACTATACTAATCCAATTTGCTGATATTACTTTTCGTTTAAAGTAATGATCATATAAATGGAATAAGATCGTGATCAGTTAAGTAAGATTTTCTTGTACTTATTATTCAAGCATGTTAAATATAATAGGAATAAGATTAACAGCATGAAGAGTCTAGTATGTCGTCCTCTAACAGAATTTGTCCTAAGTAGGTAATTTATCATCCAGATATAAGGCATCAAGTCATTGATCATTAGATTTTCCAAGCCTCGATCCTGACTGAGTATTTGCAACCTGTTTGTTGTGACAAAGTTCGAAGATTAATGTTGCGGTCGACATTGGCCTGCGCGCGCAAACTAATTCCCCATTGTGTCTGTCGTTACAAATCATAGTCGATCGTTAAGCAGGCACATTGTGACCACTATAAAACTTTAGGGCCCAAAGCGACGCTTACGCAACGCAATTTTACACATCATTGTTGTTAATAGCAATTCAACTGTTACTAGGCCGCGTTTGATGGAAACGATAAATTATTTCAACGATAAATAATAACGGAATAGATGTAAAGCTGTAGTTAGAAAGTTCAAGTCACTGAAGATAACACAACCCTACTTATGGTAGAGTCGTAACTCTAAGGTAAACTTTGAAAAGTTTCCTTTTTTGTAAAATATTTTTTAGAAGTTACTAAAATTAGCATAATTCTCGAATTAAAATTTAAACAAGCAGTTATTCTAAAAGTTGTGAGAGCACGTTTTTAGCTTTTTTACACTTAATTTACTAACTAAGTTTAAGAACTTCAAAACTAAAATTAACTTGACGAGCCTTACTATGTACTTTTCTTTTCACGCCCCATTTTTTTACCTAAAATACATTAACGTAGTCTTCCATTGGTTAATCCTTTAAATCTCTTATTTCAGTCTGATAACGAAGTGCACAGTTCGCAACTCTACATAAACCCGTTTTCATCAACACTTAGTTAATATTTATCCACATAGGAACTGCAAATAAATAGGCTACGAGATACATGTTCCTGGAGTATCAAGTATCTAGGATCAGCCCATTTCAGCACAGGCCTCCATTGAGCGACGAGGAAGCGCGGGCACTTATGCGCGCGCGCACAACAGGCCTTTCTAGTGATCGATGCGCAGCTAGATTTAACGCGGCAGTCATATTGAGATTAAAGCCTTGTTCGCACTAGTTGCGTGATGAGTAGAGCAACTCGCCATTAGTTATAACTAATCGCTACTGACCAAAAAATCGTTCGCACCTTGGTTGAGTACAGTTTACAATACAAGTAACTTGTGGTTTTTGTATGAACTCCACTAAACTCTACTCGTTTAGCAAGTAAGCAGGGTGGTAGAGGGTGCTACTCGCCTGTCAAAATAAAACAAAATGGATTGGCTCGACTGAACGATAATAGTAAACTACTCGACAAAATTTTGTTGTTCGGACACGTTTAGCTATTAATTACACCACTCGCCACTCGTCTAAATTTCTCGACTAATGCGAACGAGGCTTAGGCCCTGTTTCCACTAAAGCAGAGAAGAAAGGATAATGTTTGAATATCCAATCAGATTTCCGAACTGAAGCTGAGCTTGTGTGGAAATGACAAAATCTGATTGGTCACTCAAATACATCTCCTCTCTTCTCCGCTTTGGTGGAAACTGGGCCTTAACGCGGGAATCAAATATGTAGGTACGAGATTGGTGGAAATGGATGTAATGCAAGGCGAGGAGTGAGATGTTGTTTTGTTAGCGGTTATTGATATTCATATTTCAGAGCATTTCAGCACTCTGGAAATGACTGACTGCGGTGTAAGCTGTGGTATTTATTCTTAGAACTAATGAACGTAGACGTATCATTATGTTGGAAACTCTTGTTAAAGAAAAATGGTGTTAACTTCAAAACAGCCTGAGGACAGAATCGACCAGTAGTCACTAGTCATAGAAGATATTGGATACAGATGAAGGCCAGTTGTAGAGGCCTATTATCAGGTGTGGATAAATTCATAGTTAATTGATTGATGACAATAGAAAGTACCTACATCATTCTGCCTACGCATGTAACAACTTAAAACCGTTCTTAGATCCAACTCTGTCACTAACTCTACCAAAATTTCAAAGAAATCCTAGGTATTACACTAATCGTGTTCAGACTTCAGTCTAGTGCTAGGAATCCGTAGAAGTCTACCACTTGACACCTTAGGGATTTCTGACTTTTAAGCCTTTTAGCTACATTTTACATTTACTTACTTTAGTATAATCGAAGAATAATATCGCCTTATTTAAAACCTTCAATTCAGAACAGCGCCTGTTATTTATTGGCTATATTTTATCTTCATGCTTCGTACATCTGTTTAAATATTATGTAGTTAATATCGTTGGATCGACCTTGACCTAAATTTGGTCTGGTGCCCTAATCTCCATTATGTACCTACACGTGGTTCAAGTTGTGTGAAGTGTTTTAGAAGAATAGATAATTCATTAAATAGATAATTGATTTAAAAAGCAGCATGAATATTGAGATAGATCACGTTTTAAATTTTAAATAAAAAAATAAAAAGAAGTAGAGTTTCTCTGATCCCAAAGATCTGATTAGAAATCATCCCTGTATTATTTTTATCCCTAATTTTTCAACCTGAAATAACTTTTATATGAAACTCTTGTATAGTCTAGTCATAAAATACTGCAGAATTGAGATAACAAGTGAATGCAAAATATTTTTTTCAAAGAGTTCCAAGTTTCGCGTCAAAATTTTATTGCTAGCCAGCATTATAATTTAGATCCACAAAGAAGTTTTAAAACCAATATTAACTAAGCAGTACAAAAAATGTTTCATTCAAAAAGCTCTAAACCGAATTAAACAACCCCTAATCTACTTTCGCTAAAGGAATTTATAACTAATCGAAATGGGGCACCTCCAATGGTAATTCCGAGTCCCTAAATTAATTAGCTTGCTCGCTCTAATTAAGAAAGATTAGTGTCAGATTCTTAACCGAATAATAGTTGAAACGGGGTCGTCGCACGGCGGCGTTGTGTTTACCTGCCCGTGTTGTCCCATAGTTCGTGATAACCACTATCAATCAAAGTGATTGATGCGCCATGACACTTTTTGAGTTTTATTCTGCAAGTAAATGAGGACGGAGCCTTGGCGTTTTTATTTGCACATCATCATAGAGACGACAGACGTGAGTGGTGTAATATTCGCCTTTTTTGTTTAAAGTATAAGACTTTGTTTTGTTTGTGATTTTACTGTGTAGTTATTTATCACAACATGCAAATCATAAAATAATTTATCAATATTTATCCTTAATTGTAACGGTATTTCATTCTAACAATGCTATTTCAGGTTTTTTACATGTAGGTAATTGTTGGTAATTAAATCAAACTTTCGTAGTAAAAGAACCAAAAGACCCGACTCTAAAAAGTTTGTAATAATTTAATTTATTTTTAAATGACTGGCACTTTGAAAAAAAATTAGAAATAAAAAGTAAAAATGACAAATATTTCACTGTTATAAAAACAAATGACTGTCTTGATGTTCTTTTTAATCCGTTGTGTGAACGATTAGAAACAAACTTTAAATTAGTAATTTGAATGTTGCTACGGGTTTTTAGAAGTTATTTTAAAATCAGGTAAGATTCGGAAATTAATTCGTATTGTTGTTATTTCAGTAGGTATGTAATTATGCAGATTTTTGAAAATCCCACTTGCTGATCTGGCGTGTTAAATACGATTTTGTTTGTTTTAAATAAATTTGGAATATAATAGGAACTCATATTGCTATCGCGGTTTATTTGTGAACGTAAAACAGAAGTAGAAAGAAAAATATGTGGCTAGGCCTGCATTACCGCGAGTTACGACATTCTTACAAAAGTGAGTAGGAAACAGTACTCCACACAAAGCTCAAAACTAGTTTTTCGATGGAAACAGAGATTGATTAATCGATCGAGCTGTCAGTGTCAGTCAATGGCGCCCGTTCGTCTGAGGTTCGACGACTTCGAACAAGCACAAACATCTATATTGTTTTGAAGTGATCCCGGGGAGCGTGTGGGATATTGTTTCTAACGATGCGTCGGATAAAACGATATAGGGACTGGATGTAAGTGTGATTTAGACATGTAATGGTATTGCGCAATGGCTGATCAGTTGGAATGCATTTGGGTTTTTTTATCGGAGAAATAATAAATTATGCTACAGTAGTATCGTCGACACAGAGTCACGGACATAGAGTCACAAGCTATGGATTAAAGTTGCGATTATTTTTTCAAATCGTTGAAGTCTGAAAAAACTTTTAAGAAAATAATTTTGGAAAACGTGTGCTTCAAAACACGTAAGAGCTTAATTTTCCTTTTCCCAATATATTCGTTTAAAAATTATTAGCTTTTAAATCATCTAAAAACGTATAAATAGGTTCACAATTTTCTTCTATAGTGCACGACTATTTTGTACAAGGCCTTTTGTGTCTGTAGGTATGTTTACAAAGATGTTGGCTGTGTGGAAGTTCTGTAGATTCTATTATTAATTTTGTAAAATTAACTCGTGTTTTCTTTTAGTAATACTCGTGGGGCACGTTTGTGGTACTTACTTTCTTATTTTTCAATTTGAATCCAAAGACCAAATGTATACTGACTGTACTATGTTTTGTTTAAGTTGACCAGTGAACTTCATCTAACACCAGCCAGTAGTGATAGAATAATTAAAATGCTTTCAATCATCAAGCCACTGGCCATGTGCTTTCATGTTCGTGACAAAATCTGTTGAGGCCGGTGACTCATCGTCCTAGCTAAATATTTATTAGTCTGCAGTCCTGTTAGGGCCCGCTTGTTTTAATGAGTTTGTCTCCTATGTTAACAACGTTGAGGAAAACATTTTATATTTTACTAAACTTTAACGATGCTCCTAGTCTTAGTTCATGTAGAGCGAAACAAAGATACGGGACTATTCCCACCTGTCGTTCCCACCGCTGCAATTCCTGTGTAACCAGGATCTAAAGCTTGGCCGCCAATAAAAACCAAATAAGTGAAGGTCAAGTTTATCCAGGGAGACATAAAGATAGTGGGACCCTGCAAAAAGTGTAATACAACGGCTTCTGACATAAGTCACTGATGCATAGAAAAGACCAAAGGCAGTAAATTGTACTAATGCCTGAATTTTTGCCCATTTTTGTAATAAATAAAGTTTTTACGAACTTAGTTTTGTCATGATTAATACAGTAACAGTTTTAGTTCCTACATATTTTACCTATTTCTGACCTGTTCCTACCACAGACAGCGTGGTAGAATTACAATGCCGATGTAAAATTAACCTCGCTCGATAAATAAGGACAGTAAATCTAATCTCAGTTACCGTAACCGATTATTGGAGAGGTGGCATTAATAAGCCTTCGGGGCATCCCGTAAATAAGAATGTTAATTAATAAGGGTGCGTGCTTATGGGTGGCCAGCCGAATTGATTCTCTATGCTTTACATGGCGCCCGGTTGATAAATTGTCCATGGTAATGCGGATGGCGGCTACTTTGAATGTAGAGCTGCGGAGTTGGTTCGGTTTTGTTACTGATCTCTTGAAAAATACTAAAAGTATCTCAGATTTATGTTGTAACGCTATTTTGAAATAAAATTGTGTCTATCTTAATGCAATGTGGTGTCTTTAGTACTATATGGCAGTGTGACTCTGTCATAGCTGCTCACAAGCCACATAATTTAAGTTTATTTCTGTAAGTTCCTGAAGCGATTCCGTTGTTCAGTTCGCAGCACGTTAACAAACGCTCAATTGAGGGCAGTCCTTACGCTGTGTGCGGACATGGTGCAGTGTTTAAAGACAGTAATCAACAACAATTATGATCGCGTAATAGGCTATTAGTCTTTGGAACTATTTAGTGAAGATGGATTTATCACTTTTTATTTTGCTAGTAAGTCTACAACATAAAACTAGAGGTGTTAATTTATGGCAAAATCATGTTAATAAGGTTATTTAGCCGCTCTAAATATTATTCGTTTGAGACTAAAACAGATATCTCCAAAATCAACCTAATTGTAGAGTAACGAGGCAACTTACTCTTCTCTAAGAAGATATTTTTCTTGACAGATTGAGAGATTCTGCTAATAAACTAAAAACTTCTAAGCCCTTTTCGATTCCGCTGGGTTCCCGTTAGATCGGGCTGTACGAGCGTCGATTAATCCCTGGTCGTCAGCGATCACGAGCTGCCCGGCGCACCTATAAGACGTTGACGAATAATTCCCCGCTAATGCACGCGCGCGATCGCGCTGTAGGCAGGGAGATAGCGTGCACGATTCACGAGTTATAGACCTCACTTCGGAGAAGATACAGCGCGAGATACACTATCTGAGGTAACGGTTGTCAAAACAATAAAACACTCGCGGTTGTTAGTCTGTTAAGTTACGGATAGTTGGAAAACGGGCATTAGTGCTTACTTTGGCTCTACTTTTAGGTACACGTAAATTGATGGGTCCAATTATAATAAAGAATTCATATTCTATGTGTCAGACGTAAGCCGATTAAGTATGCTCTATAAATTCGTTTAATAGCAGCATTTACAAATCGCAGTGCTTTTCAGTTCTAAGATCGTCTCTATTATCCATGAGGTAGGTGACATAAAATGAGGAGTTAGTTTGTAAAGTTCACAAGGATACAAAAATATTATTATTAATTTGCTTGACAGATATGTAAAATGTAAAAATTAACGCCCAAGAAGGCCATTATCGCTTTTTCCCGAATGTCTATCTCCGAGCCTACGCGGCGCACGCGTGCCGATCACCGGTGCCGCGCGTTTTGACATATCATCGTAACTCATCGCGCCCAATAAGCGACACTTGACAGTGATCCGGGCCGACTGTACACAATCGTTTGCGGCACGCATTGTACTGTGTAGAGTCAGTACTATTCTAAATGCAGCTCTTTACATGTTGTGGGATTTGTAACGAACGTCTCAGTTTCAAGTTTATTTACTAATACTTTATTTAATGCTGATAAATTTTTGCGAGCCACCAAACCATACTACTGGAATGACTCTATGATGTCTTCTAGCTAATGATGATGACTCTTTTGCTATGCTTGTCTTTTAAAACATCTCTACATAATTTACATAGCAAGGAGAGTCATGTACGTTTATTTCTACGTACTCGAAGGGTTCGTTTTCGTTTTCGTTTCGTTTCAGCCAAATGACGTCCACTGCTGGACAAAGGGTATCATGTATTATTAGTATAATTCAAAGTTCTGTATGTTGTGAATAATGGTTATCATAGTGTAATAAATAAATTAAATTAAATTAATCATTATCTTAAACCACTTCCGTAGTAGCAGCTACTCTATTACTTGTAGAGTAATCTATTTCAGGCGTAATTAAATAGTAATTTGTATTTAATTATAGGCTGGGTAGACCTGAGATTATCCTGAAACCAGTATCCACGATAATAAGTTGGAGGTAGTAGTAAGAGCAATAAATCTTTTCTATGTCCAAAACGACCAGATCTTTAGTTGTGTTTCAGTGCTCCTAAATTATCAACTATTACCTGTTTAATTACCTCACCAAATCTCGTTTTGGTCACATTGTCGTACAAAAAAGGTAAGGCCACCTTGACCTATTCTTGCTTTTCAAATCCACTTTATAAGAGTCATGAATTTATAGCTAACACCAACCAATTTTGCATGTGGTTCTATCGACGACTGTATCCATCCATATTTTGTAAAATATTTTAGTAACATGGTATTTCAGTCTCTATCACATTTTAAATGCTAGATCTTTCTCTTCGACACCTCTAAGTTTCTAACAGTTATTTGAAATTGAAATGTTTCCATCATAAATACAAGAAACCCGTCGTGCCAGCAAACATTACAAGCGGTGGCCTTATTAGAGGATCTGCGTCGGATTCGGGTCGCGAGTGTTTGGGGAAAGTTCGTTACGGGCCATTCACACCCATCAAAGGATTCCCACTTTGTTTGTTTTTAAAGGACGGTAAGAAAGTACTTAAACTAATAAATAACGGGAAATTTTGAAGGAGGCAACTTGTGCTTGACAGGACAAAGTTGTATTGATCCGAACTGATATTGTTTGCTTACTAAATGAGGACCTGTAATAAAACCAAAAGTTGGTAGAGATATCCAAAAGTATGTCAAAATATAGTAGTAATAAGGAATGAAAATATCAAAATTATGTAAATTCCAACAAAGATGTTGGATTTGTTCTAGCTCGCGGCTTCATTCTGTCTGTCACCGTTATCAGTCAAATTGCTGTTTGCTCGCAGGTTGTGATTAGGCACCTAGTACGTTGTGCTGATTACATCTAGTTTATTTCTATAGTACCTACTTACTACACATTAACAGTTTTTAATTAGTGCTTCTCTTTACACACATTCTTTGTAGTAGCGTAGATGCTTGCTTGCTATGCTGTTGTAAAGGGCGCTACGGCATTAAACACAGTTATACAATTTATATGCCTTTGCAAATGTTTCAAATGTTGTAGCTACTTGTCAATGGCCGATGTGTAGAGTCCCAAAGGTTTCGACGAATAAATCAACATAATGTATTAATTTTCGACTCTGGCACTAACTTTGCTCTAAAATGTAGAGCTTTAGGATAATGATTACCAATCCGATTATAAAATTTAATTACGGTGTCCATATTAAGTCGATTTCTGAGTGTTAATATCGCCTAATTTTCATCTTCAGGTGATTGAAAATTCAGTTTTTTCTTCAAATGAAGTTGTGCAGATATTTACAGCACTTTCACATAAAACAGTAGAACTTCTTATCACTCCAGCCATTATCGTCTCCAGCGAAATCTCGGTGTAGTCCAGTTAGCGTCCCCGGCATAGTAGCGGGGTCCCAGATTCGAGCGTGGGCGCATTGAGTCACCGCCGGATCGCGCCGATTGCCGCGGCCGATGCGTCGGATCAATGCTTTGTTTACCGACTGTTACTTGTTACTACCATACAAAGTGAACTTTCTGTGATGTGGTAGTAAAACGGGCTCTATTGACACTCGTCTTTGATTTGAAGCGCACCTATACGTTTTAATTCAGCTATAGGCTATATTTACGCAATGTAGAGTTGTGTTCTAACTCAATTAATACTAGTAGCTCACACCATAAAAATCTTGGTCATATAGTTCTGGGAGAACATTACGAGTACAAGACAACGCCACTCTTGAGGCGGAGTTTTGGGCTGACACTGTGTAGGTTTGTTGTCGACACGAAAAGAAGAAGATTACAAGACTTGGCTCAAGTTAAAAATTCAAAGATTCTTTTGGTAAGCTTTGGAACTCTATACTTTCACGACGAGTGAGTCAAATTGCATCTTTAAGTAACTATGAATACAAGAGACTTGTATTCCATTTGAACTTTTTCTCCTCTTCACTTACTGACCTCTACTGGAGTAATGAGAAAGGATATCGTGGGCTTAGGTTACTAATGCACATTGAATCTA
This sequence comes from Ostrinia nubilalis, assembly GCF_963855985.1. NCBI lineage: Eukaryota > Metazoa > Arthropoda > Insecta > Lepidoptera > Crambidae > Ostrinia > Ostrinia nubilalis. The sequence continues at coordinate 14,656,325 of NC_087103.1, forward strand.
TAATGTAGATTAAATTGAGCTCACCAGCTCAGTAGCACGTTATCTAACATACGGTTTTGTCTGAATTAAAATCTCACATTTCTGTAGTACTAGCATTTATAGTGCTTTGCAATACCTGAAGCTCAGATGAAGGTGTTTTAAGTACCTTTGTAAACAATTTGTAAATTAAGTCTTTGGACTTAATGATCCGAATCTGAAAAATTTTGGTATTCTCGAAATATGATGAATGTACTTTTGAGTAAGTATTATGTTCCACGATTTAGCAGTTCAGTCTAGTTTGTGATAGAAATGCTATCTGCAGTATTCGTACAACAATCCAGACTCCAAAATGATGTTATTTGTATTCTTTGTGTGATAATCTTCTAAGTACGGCTTTATAGTGTCAATTTTTAGATCTTTTAGTAGGCCAGTAGAATTAAACACAAAAATTGATTAAATCGGAAATAATTCCTACAAAAGATTTTTTTGCTTTAATGGCTTCATTGGTTGCCCATTAAGACTCTCCTAAGTTTTCGACTTCGACGGAGTTGTGCTTAAGTGGTGGGGGCCCCCGAAAGCGGCGTTTTTTCGGTTTTCCGGTTATACCACGTAAAGGACTTACCCTATCGAAAAGTGGTCTTCATGACGGTTAAAGGGCACTTAATCCTGCATTGAATAAGACCAAATTCATATGTTTTGGACAAACCGTTCTCGCGCTAAAGTTCGGCAAAGTAGAAAATATACGTATAATTAATGACCCTCTCCACGTCCAATGGCTTGTTACCCACATGCTTCCAAGCCTTGTAAAGGGTCGCCTTAACCAGTGTAACCCTAACAAGGCTCACGAGTTTGATTCGCTTATCCTTGTTCGTCCCAGCCGTTCCTTAACTGCGGTTGCTGCACCTCTTCCTGACACTCTCCTGGACGACTCTATGTTACCTAATGTGGCTGCCTCTCTTCCTTGTACCCTCCTGTACGATTGCATTGCTTAGCTATATGCCTGGTCCAAGGTTCGACGCCACAAAATTAACTTTGTTCGCGTGAAAATAGTTTAAATACTATTTTCCGTGCTTGCAACATTTTTCTTTACTGCTTCGCCTCTATTAGTCGTAGAGTGATTGTATATATCCTATAGCCTTCCTAAATGTATGAGCTATTCAACACAAAAATAATGATTTCAATCAAACTAGTAATTCTTAAGATTAGCGCGTTCAAACAAACAAACAAAAAACTCTTCAGCGTTTTAATATGAACTTGTTGTTGTTGATTTTTGGCGTCGAACCTTAGACCAGGCATACGGCTAGGCAACGTAGTCATGCAGGAGGATACAAGGAAGAGGGGCAGCCACAGTAGGTAACACAGAGTCGTTCAAGTGAGTGCCAGGAAGAGGTGCAGCAACCGCAGTTAAGGAACGGCTGGGACGAACAAGGATAGGCGCATCAAGCTCGTAAGCCTTGATAGGATTACACTGGTTGTGGTGGCCCTTTTCAAGACTTGGAAGCCTGTGGGTAACAAACCATTGGACGTGGAGAGGGTCATTAATTATACGTATATTTTCTACTTTGCCGAACTTTAGCGCGAGAACGGTTTGTCCAAAACATATGAATTTGGTCTTATTCAATGCAGGACTAAGTGCCCTTCAACCGTCATGAAGACCACTTTTTGATATGGTAAGTCCTTTACGCGGTATAACCGGAAAACCGAAAAAATGCCTCTTTCGGGGGCCCCCACCACTTAAGCACAACTCCGTCGAAGTCGAAAACTTAGGAGAATCTTAATGGGCAACCAATGAAGCCATTAAAACAATAAAATCTTTTGTAGGAATTATTTCCGATTTAAAAGCTAATTCTACTGGACTATAGGGCATGTTCTTCAAACTTACTTACCTTACTCAATGATATACCTTACTCTACATCGGTATTGCTTTAAAGCAGTTGTAAGATCAATGTTTGTATTTATAGCGTTATTATTGCGCCATATTCCTCGCTCGTAACGTCAAATTAAGCTTTCAATGACAGCTAATTGCCGACTTGCGCAGGCGTTCTTTGATTCGGATGCTTATTGTTTTGAACCAGTTCGGAGTTTAACGATTCCGTAACGTCTAAAGATTGTTATGAATTACGCACCAACACAAATCTCTACGCTCTTCAACCGTCTGTTGACGCTATTTCATATCTTTATTATTAATTTTGTAGGGTCTTAAACCTATATCATGCATGTTTACTGTGCGCACTCTAGGCTCACTAAATAATGAGTTCTTAAACGTTTTGGTGAGGAAATGTGCACTTATAATGTGTATAACTTACAATTATTTCAATCAAGTACATATTATGATTATGCCAAATACACACATATGATCGATTAATTGAATGCAGATCTAAAATGTTTCTTAGCGCATCTTATAGGTATACCCGTAGGAGGATGATTGGTATTCTTTCAACTTCCACCTCTAATTGTGCCCATGCGCATGTGCCCACATTATTGACCTGGTTTGGAATTCGCAAGGTTAAGGTCCCTCAAACTGCAGTGGGCCTCTGGGCCTTATCGATGGACCGACGATTACCTCTCCACTAAATATAGTGAGTGGCTGCAATAGGGTAGGGTCGTCGGCCCCGTTATCATTTCGGCACAGATTCCTTGACCCCGCCTCCCCGCGCGCGCCCCTCACATATCTGCAACTATATTAATTACTCATTATAACAGCTGTCTCTTTTTACTACAAAACTATCCCTTTATATGCAAATATACGAGGTATCGTTTCAGATAATTCAAAACTCAAAGTTAGAAAGCAGAATAGTGAAGATCTTGCTCTACATTTTTATCGTAGTATTAAATTGCTTCCCACAATGTCTTACGTTACATTGATGAAGTACCGCCTCAAATCAGCATACATAAACCGACACCTAATAAGACTTAGATCGATCAGCATTATTCGGGCGGGTATTTGTAAATAGTACCTTTGTCCCAAAATGGTGTGACGGAATGGGAATCCGACCATATACGGGCCTGACAGTGTTTGTTTTCAGCCTACACTCTTGCTCTACCAATCAAATTGCGGCCTTTCATTCACATTGTCTTATCGTTTGCCAAATACACACATTCGATCTTGATTTGGCTGGCAAAGATTGAATGTTCAAAAGTCCAAATAAGGATGTGTAGACCACGAGATTGAAAGCTTTTGTGAAAACTTTTCTAATACGACTTTAATCTAATTTTGTAACTGACCAAGTTTGAAACGTCGGGTTCCCTTTTAATTATCAACTTCACGGTGGTCTACGCAATTAGGCATTCTCCCGAGCGACGGTTATCATCGCCTTATCTCGAAACTTCTTCGTTTTGATTCATTAATTTGCGTACACACTCCGCCTTGATTCAATCGACATTAAAAATAGTTAACTGGGTTACAAATGCTTCGGCTCTGACCTCGGGCTATCAAAATATTGCATTTAGTGATAAAACGCGCGCTCCTCCGAATATTTATGCAATGTTTTTGTAAAAAGTTTAATAATAATTTTGGCCATGATCGAAGTCGTAAAACTGATATCCGATGTGTACGAGTATACCTACCGGATGTTATACAACATCGGACTTGAATGTTTGTTTGTTATGCAGGGTGATGGTGCCAAGATGACAATGCAGTGGTTCCTGCCAGCGCTGCTGGTGCTGAGCGCGCTGTGCTCGCTGGCGACCGCTGAGCCGCGCTACCCCCAGCAGAGCACGCACCGGCCGCGCCACTGGCAGCGCGGCGCCCGCACGCTGGATGAGCGAACACCCAGCCAGTTTGTCGGGTGAGAGAAAATGCAGCACATTGCCATAATCCGTGAAATCCCCGTCCACGACTCACAGAGACAAGATCCACATACTGGATGAGCGTACCCCCAGCCTTTGCGTTAGATGACCCGCTTGCAGCCCAGCCAAAACCAAACACATACCTACTAAGTTAAGTTAAGTTGCTTACTTTGGGGCTAGCTGGCGCTGAGTGAAATTGACCAAAGATTTATTATTTATTATTATTATTATTTATTACTAGCTATACCAAGATCCGTGTACTTCTTGGTATATTCACGCCTATTCTTATTTTCAGGAGAATAGGTAGGTACTCTTCTAAATACACAATATCTGGTAATCTGGTTACACCACGTGTCATCCTTCAATGTGTCACGTTACGGCCTTTATTGTCTTACTAATATTAGCAACTGCATTGCAAGTGTGCAATCCATTTCTGGCTAACATCATTGTCAAGATAGGTTCGGATCAAAAGCTCTTGGAATACTGTGAATTATAAATAGGTGCAATCAAAGAAGATGCAACATGAATCATGTGGCAACGCCGTGCGCGCGCACTGAGAGCATCGTCCCCAGACGTGCGATGCATAATCCAGTAATGCACATGCCTGCAATTGCTAGGCTCCACCTGTCTCCGTCGGGACATGTCAAGTAAAATAATGTTTTTTACGATGAACCTGATTTGCGTAGTCTTGGAGTGTTTAAGAATTATCCTTCAAAGTTTCCTGTTAATAGTAATTTCTGAATCACTTACCATCAGATGAACCAGCACGCGGTGTACCTTAAAAAAGAAACACATCTTTAGTATGTTTATTTAAGTTTTATGATGAGTGATTTTAAGCATTCGGTATTCGGGGACACAGTGCAAAAGCCATTTACAAAAATGTAGAGTTTAGAAAGAATCGCGATAGATCTCAAACGATCAATAAGTACATGTGCAATTTCCCATACTGATTTTTATTATAAAAATTGAACATAACTTATAATTATCCGAGATGTAGGGACCACTTCCGGGCACTGCCGACTGTCCTCCAGTCACGTTTCCTCATTCCGGGCGCGGTTGGAGCATCGTAACATGAGTAGTACGGCGCGGGCGCACGCGTGGGTGGGTTTCACGCCTATAATTTCGGGGAGATCGGCACCGGAACGGCAGGTGACGAGGCCCCAAGGCCGGTGCAACGGGGAAAATCGCGTTAGGAACGCCACTTGGGAGGTAGTTCTCATGACCTTAATTTGAGGATCATCTGAGGTTCCGTTGAAAATATTCGTAATGTTGTGATGACTTTGCACATTGTTCATGGGCACGAAGAATATTGACAATTGAACTCGTTTTGGGAAGTGCAGTTTGGAAGGCATTTCATACGGGAAAGGAGCACGTTCCTATGACATAGCGAGAGTAAAAGCTGAATGCAAGTTTACCACGACGTTTTGTTCAATCTGTGAATTCATCAATATTAAATGGGCACTTGCACCATTCGGGTTGTGATTGTGATTTGCGGATTGTTTTACTGAGGCAACTTATTCCAATCGTGATGTAGTTACAGGAATTTAAACTCCATCTGAATAGACTGCCATTTGTACGAGCATACATATTATAAACATGTGGTCAGTCGTCATTGACAGCGCATTTAAACTCATTTGCCGGAATTTATTTGATAAACAATTGCATTTAGCAGAGATACAGCGATTTTGTTACAAGGTCTCTATATCCAGTGACTAAGGACGCCGATAACATGTCGGCCTATTGACCTGGACAGAAATTAGTCTAGTTAAAGACCGAAGCGAATCGGCTAACTACTGCGACCCACCTTAGCCACGGTTCACGAGGCAGGCAAGCTCCGCCACCATCGCTCTCTAAATAAAGTCCTGTCCAACTTTTGAGATTACGTAATGGTCAGCGCAGGCCATATACGAGACAAAAGGATAATTAATTGACAACCGTTTTGGAAGACAAAGATGACGGTCCAAGTATGAATTCAAAAGACACTGTTGATAGGGGTGTAGGTGGACGGTCAATTTCTATGATTTATGTCGCCAGGAAATTGGTGGCGTTATTTTTACTGTAAATGGATTGTTTTAGAGCCATAAATTACATGTTACAATGTTATAATGGGTTTTTAATTAATAACTCCAAAGCTGAAACTGCGTAGCCATTAGTATATTTTATGGCGTCTGTAAATATTGTCTTAATTAGGAAGTGGTACCAGTTTAGCGAGTCATAAAATATTGTTGAATCAGAATTGGCCGATTTTGAGTCCAGACAAAGTTGCAAGAGGTAATCTAAACTTTTAAGCGGACTTATTTATTACAGTTAGTAATAATAAAGCCTGCTATACAAGTACCTCTACACTGTATATTTAGATGACGGGATAGTGGTTTATGAGTTTTATAAAGCGGCCGAACTGATAAGCGATAAAAATTAAAATTTATAACATTATCTTTTAATTTAATAGGTAAACCTGCATGTAACAAACCTACATAACTTATAACATTGTTGTTATTTCAGGCCACACGTCTGCCGGAGTCGCAACAGCACGCATTGCTGTCCAGGATGGACTTCCAGGCCAAATTCGCTTCTTTGTGTTGTCCGTAAGTAGTAAAAGTTATGTACTAGTACCTACTGATATAATAAGCAGGCATAGGTAGCGAGTTTCCTTTATAGCAGTGTTTTTCAACCCCCCTAGTATGAAAAAATATTTTGCGATCCCCCCCGACTGTTCGCTTTTTTTTCGCTCAATTTTTAGGGTTTCATAGATTTTGTAGGGACTGAATTTTTCAATCTATACAACATTTATGCATTTGCATAATTAGATTTCGGATAAATCTATCTTTAAAACTTTACTGTTTTTTACTTAGGTAGTTTTTACGACCTTTCGCGACCCCCCTATAGAGGCTTCGCGATCCCCCCAGGGGATCGCGATCCACCGGTTGAAAAACACTGCTTTATAGTATTTCCATATTAGTCTGCAGATTGAGGTGTGTTTTAATTTTGTAGCCATCTGCCGGCCGGACTGCGGGCCCGGGCCGGGCTCGTGCGTGGCGCCCAACATGTGCCGCTGCCCGGGCGGCGTGGAGGCGCCCTCTTGCGCCAACGGGGGACTCTATCCTTACCCACGTGAGTATACCTAACCAGAGTAAATACAAATGAGTAGGTCATCTTCATAGAAACGCATGGGCGCGGTTTGTATGTGAGCGCGCCAACACGTACGCGGCGCGCACGCACACACTGACAAAATTTAGCGGGGATTAGAGGGGATCCAGTCGTGGTTGCGCCGAATTTTGTCAGTGTGTGCATGCGCGCCGCATACGTATATTGGCGCGCTCACATACAAACCGCGCTCGGTGCTTTTCTATGGAGATGACCTACTCATTTGTATTTACTCTGGTATAACATTGCGGATTCTTAACAGATTAATTATCTTAAAAATTATAAATAACATGAAAATATCGAACTGCCTAAGGCGGGAATTGATCACACGGACCTTTCGCTTGCCGGGCGACTGCTCTTCCAACTGAGCTACTTAGACACTGGATAAACCCATCGCAATTTTCAAGTGTAATACGCTGTTACCATTAATTATCCTGTCCAGTAATAATCATGTTTGAACTTTAAGATTGAATCCACAATTTTAATGCAGTCTTGTGTTTGTGCCTTTATGGCATGACTGTATTCAGAAAAGAGTGACTCACTTGCTCTGTTGTTCTAAAGATAAAATCATAGTGAGATGTCTGCTTTAGAACATTTTCATACAGTTTGAGTATTTTTTTCTTATTTGGCGCCCAACATGGTGCGAAAGCTATTATGTCCTCTTACGCGCAATATGGTCTCAAAAGTGGTAGTCAACGTCTTGTATTATGTCGATTTTAGAATGTAGACTTTTTGGAGACCTTCTGGTGCATTCATTGAGTTATAATGAACTACATAGTAATATTACTTCAATAGGTGCATTGGAGATTGTACTTATTTGTTTGCAACTAGTTCGTTTGGTTTGTCTTGCAGCGCGCACGCGCGGCGGCTGCCGGCGCATCTGCATGAACGGCGGGACGTGCACCAACGGCACCTGCGCCTGCGCGCCCGGCTGGAGCGGCGAGTTCTGTACCGACCGTAAGTTATGCATCATAGTCAAAGTGGTCATTGCTCATCACAAACACGTCATCATCATCATCATTTCAGCCATAGGACGTCCACTGCTGAACATAGGCCTCCCCCAATGATTTCCATGTTGATCGATTGGTAGCGGCCACCTTTATGATGACTTCGGTCCACCTTGTGGGTGGACGTACCACACTGCGTTTTTCGGCACGCAACCTCCCCTCCAGAACCTTGCTGCCCCATCGGCTGTCAATTCTGCGTACTAATTTGCCCTGCCCATTGCCACTTCAGCTTGCTAATCCAAACAGGTGTTTTATAAAATGACGTTGAGTTTCGGCTGTGTTGCTTTAGCAGCAGTCAGCAGACTGGCAGACGGCAGTAGCAATACAGTCTAAACGTCGAGCTGTAAGTACTCGTGCACTGACTTGACTGGGGGTACAATAAGTGACCTTCCCACTTTAAATTGTAGTAGATCAGTGTGAGCATGTTGTATAATATATCATGAAGTGGTGGTAGAGCAAGCTACCTATATTTGAAGTGCTCTGGAAAGGGCCTATATACTGAATAAACTATTTAATTTAATTTCATTGTATGTTTGTTTTTGTGCAGTCGAGTATATTTTTGTTTCACTTAACTGTAATATTCTCCTTCAGCAATTTGCCGCGAGCCATGCCTGCATGGAGGGCGCTGTATCGCGCCCGACCGCTGCGTCTGCTTCCACGGCCTGTCTGGGACACGTTGTGAGATCGATAGAAGGACTGGTAAGGCAACAAATTTTTCACCGCGATACACATAATATGCGAATCAGTTTTTAGAAATTAAATTCATTTACCTAATAAATAAGTCTGAAGTTTGATGGAACTAAACTAAAAGAGTTTTCATTAGGCGCCATGCGTCTTCTTTTGGCAGTTGAATAAACAACTAACCATAATAATCATCATTTATGATACCGCAATAAAAATAAAGCAAAAAGTGTTGGTAGCTTTTCAAAGCAATCGACCTTCGAGAGGTGTTAAATCCGTTAACGCCTCACCATTAACCAAATAATCACCAGTCTACTTACTCATCGAGTTTTATGGCAGTCGAATATTTTCATTTATCTAAAATCTCTACAAATCAAGATTTGGTGTTTAACGCTTCAGTAAGTAGGAAGCTTTTTGACAAAATCTATTGTTGTCATCTAGAGTCATAATCTTATTTCAGGGCCCTGCTACACCGACACTCGCGGAGCCTTATGCACTGGAGCGCTAGAAGGAGTGGTGTGCACCAAACAGCTGTGCTGCGCCACCGTGGGCGTAGCTTGGGGGCACCCTTGTGAGCGCTGCGGGGACCTCGACTGCCCCACTGGACATCTAAGGAATCTTGCTACTAAGGAGTGCCAGGTGAGAGGTTTCGGTGTGATAGTAAGGTTTTCTTTAATGGTTCATGATTTACTCGTAGGTGTGCATTTAGATCTTTAGATGGTTTGTGCATGAAGATGGTCAGTGGAGTTATTCGCACCTATGGTCCCTTTTCTTGGTTCTCTGATTAGTGTTTTGTTTTCTTGAAAGGTATATCCACCTTAGAAAATAACGCGTCAGAACCAGTTTCAGCTCCGCGACAAAATAAAACGCAGAGATTACCCCAGTAGAAGGCATTATAGAGTATGCTTCTCTCAGTTTTTATCCTTAATCTTGATAGAGCAGGATGGGGGACCACTGCCAGTTTTCCACCAGAAAAGTTGCGTGTAAACAGAGTTATGTGGACTGAAGTTTTTATAGGCTTGAAATTTTAAGTGTGCAGGCTTTATCACGTAAGCAGCTCACGTAGGCTAAACTCCTGGTATATTCCAGGACATCGACGAGTGCGCAGCGGTCCCAGGGCTATGCAGCGGCGGCAAGTGCGTGAACAGTATCGGTTCGTTTTCGTGCGAGTGCCCGCCCGGCCAGCGCCGCCACCGCGTCACCAACAACTGCGAGGACATCGACGAGTGCGAGGACCCTGACATCTGCCCCGTGAGTTTGATGAGCTCTATCAACACATTGCACCTGTATTGCTATATCACTGAAACTATTTTACTTTCCCATGACCTTACATGATGGTGGCCACAGGATGACCAGTCCACTGCTGAACTAGGTCTCCCACAATGATTTCCAGATTGGTAAACTTTAGATTTGTTAAGTTACCCCTTTGACTGGAAAAGATCTACTTTCCACTTCTTCTTCAATTTGGTTTTATCACATCTTGCTGGTCTAAATATTTCGACAGGTGGAAATGATTCTTTTCTTCTAATAATCCCGCATGATTTCATTGTATTTTGTTGCAGAACGGCAAATGCGTGAATACTGAAGGCGACTACTACTGTCTTTGCAATCCTCACTTCATTCCTAGTCCAGACAAGAAGTTTTGTATCGGTACGTATTTTCACTCCAATGGGTTACCAATATAATATTTACCATAAGAATATGGTGTTTTACTTAACTGTTATCTAACTTTGGTTACCTTCTGCAGATGGCCGTGTGAGCAGTTGCTTCGCGTACTTGGGCGAGACGGGAGAATGTGCCGAAAGGCTGCCAGTCCAGCTGTCGAATCGCGACTGCTGTTGTGGTTTCAACATGGGTCGAGCTTGGGGTGATCTTTGTACACCTTGCCCTCCCAGAGGAGCTGGTGAGATACCTCCACTATTATACGTGTTATGATTTCTTTTATTCTTGAGATATATCCGATCTTTTTGTGTAAAATGGCATAGGTGGAATTTTCATCACTTTTGTTTCGTGTATGTTTCGTGAAAATGATAATTTCTGATACAGACTACAGCTCATTAATACTTTAGTGAATGCCTATTAATTTTGATGAGTCTCTGACGTACCTACGTGGAAAAGAACGCCACCAAAAGTTGTGATTAGAGGGGTGCTTTTCAAAGTATCCGAATTTCGGTGACAGTAACTTTTTTACCTAATGCAGTGGAATGGATCCATCTCTGTGGCGGCGGCGGCGTGCCTCCCTACTGGCACCGCAACACGACCGGCGGCGGCGGCGGCGGCGGCGGCGGCGGGCTCGGGCCGGACGACGACTTCGAGGCCAAGTCTATCGCCGTCTACCCCAAGATCAACGAGTGTATGCTGAGGAGCGGAATTTGCGGCCTGGGAGAGTGTGTTGATAAGGATGTTGGGTAAGAATAAGTTGATCATAGTAAATCACCTAGTGATATCCTCGATACACGAGTGCAAAGTATATGACCTGCAGTAGGTACGGCTAGCATGAAAAACTTTCGAGTTCAAATCGTTTGCGTACTCGAATCGCCATCAAAAGATTTAGTAATAAAACTACAACAGCGCCCTTGTGAACGTGTCGTAAAGTGAACTTAGTATGAGATATGGTTGCCGGTTGCACGAAACTTATTTTGAGAATCAAAATTGTCACGTTATCGTTTAATTCGAAGATTGAGTACCTATTGAATTTTATCGAATACGCAAACGATTCGAAGACGAAAGTTGTTCATGCTAGAGGTACTGATGATGATTTGTCTTAATTTGTTACGGTTTAAATTTACTGAAATAAGTTTGCATACTTCTGTCATTCGAATGCCAATGTCGCTGATGCTGATGTCTACATGATGCCAAGAATTTATTTAATTTCTTTTTCTCAACTGTTCATGCCTCCAGATATTCATGTAACTGCTGGGATGGCGCGGAAGAGACAGTACAGGATGGCAACCCGATCTGTATTGATATCGACGAGTGCGCGCTCGGCTACTGCAAGGGAGGCACTTGTATCAATAACCCCGGCTCCTTTGAATGCAGGTATAGATATTTTCCCATCTAAATATTACTAAAGCCCGGTCCGTGAGCACGTAGAATTTTGTCCAATGACCCCTAGCTACCCATCCTTATCGCTCGCGCGTAATTATATTGCTGTGGCGACTGTGCGACTGGCACCCGCAGTGAGTGTGCGAGCGCGATAGCAACATATTACGCGCGAGCGATAAGGATGGGTAGCTAGGGATCATTGGACAAAATTCTACGTGCTCATGGACCAGACTATACTCAGGATTTTGACTCTTTTGCAGCTTGTTGTCTAAACTAACTTGTTGAAAGTAAGGTCCAGGTTTCAATGTTTTAAGTTTTAATTTTGATTGTTTTCAGATGTCCACCAGGCTTCGACCCTGTAGACAACAACAGACGGTGCAGTGACCAAAACGAATGTGAAATGACGAACGGAGCCATGTGCACCAATGGCATATGCAGAAGCATTGGACCTGGGTAAGTCTTCATAAAAACGAGATCATCATCTACAAAATAGACTAAAAAGTCGGTGAATTAATTGACTAAGGCTGATTTGCACCACCTTACTTTGATCGTAACTATAATGGTGCGTCCACACTGGGCGAACGGGCTCACTCGGCAAACTCGACATCCTGCTCACTCAAGAGCAGGATGACCAGCGTGCCGCGCGAGCCCGTTGTGTGGACGCACCATTACGATAACCGGTATATTTTGTATGGACTTTGACAGATTTTTGTCGTTTGTCAAACCTAACTTTTCCAATGTTCTACGAATTAGCAGTGTCTAAGCCGGCTCTCGTCTTTATTTTGATTCCCATGTCTTCTACAGCACCTACGAATGTGTTTGCAACGCCGGCTACGAGTCGACGGAGACCGGCAACGCGTGCCGCGACGTGGACGAGTGCCGCGACACGCCCAACGTGTGCCGCCGCGGCCGCTGCCGCAACACGCCCGGCAGCTACGACTGCCAGTGCGACGCCGGCTTCCAGTTCGTGCTGGGCGGCTACTGCAGCGACATCGACGAGTGCAGCGACAAGTCCGTGTGCCAGGTGAGTGGCACATGCAGTGGCTCAGACGAGTGCCGCAACACGCCCGGCAGCTACGACTGCCAGTGCGACGCCGGCTTCCAGTTCGTGCTGGGCGGCTACTGCAGCGACATCGACGAGTGCAGCGACAAGTCCGTGTGCCAGGTGAGTGGCACATGCAGTGGCTCAGACGAGTGCCGCAACACGCCCGGCAGCTACGACTGCCAGTGCGACGCCGGCTTCCAGTTCGTGCTGGGCGGCTACTGCAGCGACATCGACGAGTGCAGCGACAAGTCCGTGTGCCAGGTGAGTGGCACATGCAGTGGCTCAGACGAGTGCCGCAACACGCCCGGCAGCTACGACTGCCAGTGCGACGCCGGCTTCCAGTTCGTGCTGGGCGGCTACTGCAGCGACATCGACGAGTGCAGCGACAAGTCCGTGTGCCAGGTGAGTGGCACATGCAGTGGCTCAGACGAGTGCCGCAACACGCCCGGCAGCTACGACTGCCAGTGCGACGCCGGCTTCCAGTTCGTGCTGGGCGGCTACTGCAGCGACATCGACGAGTGCAGCGACAAGTCCGTGTGCCAGGTGAGTGGCACATGCAGTGGCTCAGACGAGTGCCGCAACACGCCCGGCAGCTACGACTGCCAGTGCGACGCCGGCTTCCAGTTCGTGCTGGGCGGCTACTGCAGCGACATCGACGAGTGCAGCGACAAGTCCGTGTGCCAGGTGAGTGGCACATGCAGTGGCTCAGACAAGTGCCGCAACACGCCCGGCAGCTACGACTGCCAGTGCGACGCCGGCTTCCAGTTCGTGCTGGGCGGCTACTGCAGCGACATCGACGAGTGCAGCGACAAGTCCGTGTGCCAGGTGAGTGGCACATGCAGTGGCTCAGACAAGTGCCGCAACACGCCCGGCAGCTACGACTGCCAGTGCGACGCCGGCTTCCAGTTCGTGCTGGGCGGCTACTGCAGCGACATCGACGAGTGCAGCGACAAGTCCGTGTGCCAGGTGAGTGGCACATGCAGTGGCTCAGATGAATGCCGCGGCCGCTGCTGCAACACACTCTGTGTGACAATCAAGTGATTGCCACTGCTCAGCATTTTGACGTTCAATATTTTGACGTTCATAAGTGCCACTTGTGGTCTAAACTGAATAAATACTTTTGATTTTGATTTTGATCAGAGTGCGATGACGCATTGGCTCAACGATACCTGTTGGCTTACAGCCACAGAGATAAAATTTGCTTGTCAGACTAATATTATTACTCTCCAACTGCAGCATCAGCCACCTCTAGATCATTCCGTAACGGGATTGATATCTATTTCGTGTAAATAAAGGATTTTACCTGAGGGTAGGTACTCTTTAACGTATTTTCACGTCCTGTGTTTGGCATATAAAGGAAAAATTGGAATAGCCTACCTGTACCTACTCTCAAATTTGGATTCGTCGGCATTAACATATTGGTTATTCCTGTTCAAACGAAGCTCTCTCCATTACTTCTTTTCTGAATTGTTGTTTTCTCTACAGGGCGGGCGCTGCGTGAACCTAGAAGGCTCGTTCCAGTGCGTGTGCGAGGCAGGCTACCGGCCGACAGCTGGGCGCGGCGCCTGCACCGACGTGGACGAGTGCGCCGAGCAGCGCGTGTGCCGCAACGGCCACTGCCATAATACCGCCGGGTCGTTCCGATGCGAGTGCCTGCCTGGGTTCACGCTTAGTGCTGATGGGAGGACTTGCTTAGGTAGGTTGTGTTTCACGTTCACCACCACAGGCGAAATATGCCATGTTTTCTTACGATACGTCATGAGCAGAGATGCTGGATATACCGACGGCCTGAAGGTAAAAGCAGCAGTATTTGGATAAAAAAAAGAAAGAGTTCGAGCTTTTGGACACTTCATCCGAGCAATGATGATGTTGAAGATCAAAAGATTTTTTGTTTTTTGACTCACCTGATCTATTCTTTGTCTATAAAGTGCTTATTAACTTTTGCCTTTTTTGCCTTTTAAAAGGCCCTGGCCACTTATTCTGTGGTTCTGGCTAAAGCGTGGTACTTCTGGTTGTGATTTTCAGATGAAGTCCAAGATTTGTGTTACGAGAAATATGAAGAAGGCCAATGCTCTGGTCCTGGTTCCAGTCCTGTAACCAGGTCGCAGTGTTGTTGTAGTGCAAGTAAAGGTAAGACATCTTCTATGGTTTACTAATATCTTCAAGAAATATTCGGATTGACTCACATTATTTTATTATTTTAGGATTAAGATTGGGTTGGGGCGTATCCTGCAAACCATGCCCGAAGAATGGTACCAAGGACTACGAGGTCCTCTGCCCCTCGGGTGCCAGCAAAGACAACAGCGGAGCGGACATTAACGAGTGCACAGTGATCCCAGGCATCTGCCAGCACGGGACCTGTGAAAACCTGGAACCGGGATACAGATGTATTTGTGACCCTGGCTTCCATCCTGATGTGGATAGCATCTGTCGGGACATTGACGAGTGCGATATGCATCAATCAGTAAGTCGTATGCAACTATAAAATGTAACTTAATTCATATTCTTCTCTAATTGTTCGCCAAGAGAAATTCACGTGGTGTAATCTATGTCGATGATATGATAGTTTTATTTTATCCACAACGAGAAATGAATGTTTCTCAAAGTGCCACAAAGTTGGTATATTTATATGTCTCGGAGTTAGCAGATCGTCTGACGATAAGCTTGTTAACCCACGATTCTTTGCTACGTGTTAGTACGCGCTTTGCACCAATAGTGTAGCAATTTCTCCAAAAGAGCATAATGTTGTTCCAGTATTGCACAGGCGGGCAGTGCCGCAACACGCCAGGCAGCTTCACGTGCGTGTGCCCGCCCGGCACGCGCTACGAGCCCGACGAGCAGCTGTGCCGCGACATCGACGAGTGCGAGGGTGAGCTCACTTTCCTCGTCTCCGACTATGAGCGCGGGGACATCCCCCCCGCCTTCCCCGTCACAGGTTACCACTTGACTACAGCATCGCTGACCACTGACCCTCATGAGCCTTCTAACATCGAGGACCATTACGCTGTGGTGGTGCCGGCCGGTAGCCGATATCGATAGTTGATCGTCTAAAGCACGTAGAATTTTGTCCAATGACCCCTAGCTATCCATCCTTATCGCTCGCGCGTAATTATATTGCTGTCGCGACTGTGCGACTGGCACCCGCAGTGAGTTTGCGAGCGCGATAGCAACATAATTACGCGCGAGCGATAAGGAACCCATCCTTGCTTGGAGTCATTGGACAAAATTCTACGTGCTCACGGACCTGAGGTGGAATTGTGTAAAGCAATTGTAATCATTTGACAGTTCATAACGTACGATTATTCTGTCAAACGCTTTGTTTAACTGAGTTTATCGTACGTTATGAACTGTCAAATGATTACGATTGCTTTACACAATTCCACCCCAGACTATAACACAACGAATAATTCACCTTTTTAGTTTAGTTTGGAAGCAACTATCGATATTGATGCTATTAATGGTATGGCATCACTACAAGCAAAGCGTCATGTAACACGCTGACAGCTGGGTCATAGACATCCGATGCTGCTATTAAACAGGCTGTATTAAATACCTACTTGATTACTTAATTAAAAACGCATAATCTTAATTTTATGGTACACGCAATCGTCTCATTGCACTGCTTATTTTTCATTATGATTTGTAATAAATTACTGATATTTAACATAATTTAATTTGCTTAATTTAAATAAGATATTTTGAATTTTCTCCAATGAAGAATTCGTTATTCCCAAAAAAGATTTGTAGGGTAGTCTTTGAATTGATCTATTGGTCCCTCCTGTATGCTTTCGGAGGGTAGTCGAACAAGATGTGTGTGCTTGCAGAGCTGAACAACCCGTGCGACAACGGGCGCTGCATCAACACCCACGGCAGCTACGAGTGCGAGTGCGAACATGGCTTCGTGTTGGACGCCACCGGGCAACATTGTTTGGGTAAGATACATTCTTCTTCTCTTCTTCCACTTATGTCATCATCATCATCATCTCAGCTATAGGACGTCCACTGCTGAACATAGGCCTCCCCCAATGCTTTCCATGTTACCCTGTTGGTAGCGGCCTGCGTCCAGCGCTTTCCTGCTACCTTTACGATGTCGTCGGTCCACCTTGTGGGTGGACGTCACACGCTGCGTTTTGCACTTATGTACTTCTGAATAATTTGGGAGTTCTACAACCCCCTAGAACTATTTGTTTCGACATCCTCAATGCTTTGTAGAGTCTTGGAGTTGAAAGTTATCTTAATTTGTAGATAGCCAGTCAAATCTACATCAGGATAGATTTAGCTCTGCTTTAAGCTGCCTAAGTTATGATATTTGCCGAAACTGTTCAGCTGGTTATACAGGGTGTTTGTTGATTTCAATCCTCGCCATACTTATTTAGGTGATCTATTATGACTTATGTATTAAACGCATTATCCACAAAAAAAAAATACAAACGAAAGTGGAATTTTTAGCGAATATTTTCCGTGCGAAATAAGCTGTCTGTGGCTCGCAATACTGCAATAGTTTATACTGTGGCACCATCAAGCTACGCGTATTGCTCGCTTATCATGTCGGATAGCCTACTGAAGGAAGCCATGTAAAGTAGGTAGTGTAAATAGGTATTTTTCTTTGACTAACTAAAGTTAAAGTTCTTTAAAAAAAAAATCGAAGTTTTTTTTACTGATTCGTGATAAGAATAAGCTACTTAATCAACTCCCTAAATATGGCGAGTAGTGAAATCAACACCCTGTATGACCGAAGTTCTTCTATAGATAATAGACGTGGTTCTTGCTGGCGTCGAGTGGTAGACGGGCAATGTGAAGCCGCAGCGCCGCGCCCGCTTCTCCGGCAAGAGTGCTGCTGCAGCGTCGGCCTGGCCTGGGGCTCCCCCTGCGAGCCCTGCGACCTAGACCACTGCCCTTGCCCCAAAGGATTTGCCAAGGTATATTTCATCTGCTTATCAACTGCTGATACTACATAATGAGGGTTTTCGCGATTGAAAAATCCGCCAGATGGCAATACGTAGACGCGAGGTTCAACTGCTGCGTGATTGGTGGATTTTGACATATCTGTCAATGTCATGTCAAAAATAACCAATCATTGAAAGTGTGCACGAAAATAGGTAGACCTATCTTGAAGTATTTGAAGATAAGTGAGGGAAACAATTTGTCTTTTTCAGCTTGATGGCTCCACATGCCGTGACGTAGATGAGTGTACCCTGGATCCAGACCTATGTGTGGGCGGGAGGTGCGTCAACACTGATGGCTCATACCGGTGCGAGTGTCCACCTGGCCTCACGCTTGACCCTAGCGGTGAGTCAAATAAAAAAAAATATATAGGGCAAATGCGTTTCAACAGATTATTCAATCCCTTGTAATTCTCACAGGTAACAGATGTGTGGACACTCGCCACGAGATTTGCTACACAGAGTATATGGGAGGACGATGCACAGGCCCGTTGCAGGCGGTCCTCAAAGCTGTGTGCTGTTGCTCTGCGCTTGGTAAAGCTTGGGGAGACTCGCGGTGCGAGCCTTGCCCGAAGAAAGGTAAAGCTTTCTGTCTGCTTTTCGGTAAAATATACCTTATCTTTGGTCTCTTGAACTTTTGATGCTTAATAATTGAAATTAAAAATATGGATGTCAGGTACTGATGCATTCCGGAACTTGTGTATGGTGAGCGACGTGACTGGCCCAACCGGAGTGTGGGACAGACCATTCGAGGGCGGCGGCAACATGACCGGCATCTGGAGCCACACCGGCGACGGGCACGGCGGCGGCGGGCCCGGTGGCGGTCCCGGTATGTGGCCGGACGGCGGGTGGCCGCCGGGTGGTTCTGATGGAGACACCAGCTTCATTGGCAAGGAGATGGACGTCAACGAGTGCTCTGCTTTCCCTGGACTGTGTGGTCATGGAAGATGCAAGAATATGATGGGCACTTTCGTGTGCGAATGTTTCCCAGGATATGAACCGGTAAATAAATTTTGGAGCTATCATAGTTTTAATAGGTATTGCTCGATTAATAGTGTTAATTTTCATAAGTATTGTTTATGTATGTGTATACTTAAGATTTATTTAAATGGAAGTGTGGGTTTTTTGGCTGTCACTTGTTACCAACCCTTTTTAATCTTCACAGGATTCCAAGAACCACACATGTGTAGATGTAAACGAGTGTGAGATAGTGTCGAATGTGTGCGGCGCTGGTGAGTGCCGCAACAATGAAGGCAGCTTCAGCTGTCACTGCCACCCTGGCCACAGAGCTGATGAGATCTCCAAGGTTTGCGTGGGTAAGTCGTTAAGTGCTTAAATTCTTAGGTTGAATTGCTCTATTTATCGAAGTAGTTTTTGAACCATGTTACTGGTGTTTTCACCAGATATCGACGAGTGCTTCGAAGACCGATCGCTATGCCGCGGCGGCCGCTGCGTCAACACCCCAGGGTCTTTCCGCTGCGAATGCGCTCCTGGGATGGAACTTTCACCTGACCGACTCTCTTGCAAGGATATCGACGAGTGTTCTATTACTTCTGGTAACTATTATTCCGACCATCTATATGTAATACCATCTAGTAGATACATTATTAACCAATTTGTATAGGAATTTGCAGCAACGGAGCGTGTGAGAATCTCATGGGAACGTACCAGTGTGTTTGTGACGAAGGCTACGCGCAACTGTCAGTCAAGTCTCACTGTGAAGATATAGACGAGTGCTCGGAAGACCCCACTCGGTGTCAACACGAGTGTGTGAACACGCCTGGATCTTACCACTGCGCTTGTAGGTGAGTGATGCATAATCAGTCTTTTATTCTGATGTTTTAGTACCACAAAGTGCATAAGTACGTCGGCCTGACAGATAAAGAAGGTTTTAGTTAGATGTTGTTGTGTGCAAAAGTTCCTTCCCTCGTGAACTGCGTCTCGTCCTCCTTCCTGACATACGCGGTTTGATGACCATATTCATTGATACTAGGATATGTCAGGCGCGGATGTTTCTCTCGAATGAATTAGTCTGCGCAGCGAAGGCTTGTAGCTGCGTGCTATAGACTCAATATACTGAACTGACAGCGGGGCGCCACCGTCAATAGCGGATCGCTGGTTCCGATTTTTGCCATGTTGGAAACTATAATAATATGTATAGTTGAACGATGGTGTTGCCCTCCTGTCAATAAGTTTGGTGGGACAGTTCAGTTTAGGTCATCTGTAGATTATTGACATCAGTGGTGGGACTCTCCTAAACTCAATTGATGTACCAGGGAGGGCTGGCAACTGCGCGCTGACGGTCGCACGTGCCGCGACGTGGACGAGTGCGCGGGCGGCGCGCGGCCGTGCGGCGGCGGCGAGTGCCGCAACACGCCCGGCTCCTACGCCTGCACCTGCGCCGACGGGCTGCTGCCGGCGCCTGACAACGCGCCGCCCACCTGCATCGACATCGACGAGTGCTCCGACGTACGTATTCACACCGATTGTTTCTATCTATTATACTATACAGGGTGGAAACGATAAGTGATCCCACTCGATTATTTCTAAACTATACAAGACTAGCGGCTGCCCGCGACTTCGTACGCGTGGATCCCGTTTTACCCCCTTAGGGGCCCGTTCCCGTGGGAATTTCGGGAATTCCTTTCTTAGTGCACCTCTACGGTATCTAAGCTACGTCCCTTCCAAATTTCAAGTGCCTACGTTTAGCCGTTTAGGCTGTGCGTTGATCTGTCAGTCAGTCAGTCAGTTTCTCCTTTTATATATTTAGAAGATATTGAAAAACTGGTTACTGATCCTGTAAGTGCTTCACGAGTTCTTTAAAACGCGGAAGCTGGAAACATTGAATTTTCGGATGGAACCAGTTTATTCTGTAACCTATAATTGATACTGTTTGAAAGAACTCATGAAGCACTTTCAGGATCAGTAACAAGTTTTTTGATATCTTGTATAGTTTATAAATAATGGAGTGAGATCATCTATCCACCCTGTATTGTATAAACAAACTTCTGAGGTGCTCTCACCATCAATGTTACGACTTATTTTACTGGAGAGATTTTTTACTATCAACAGGGTTGATCCAACTTTATTATCTCATTTTTTTTGTAACGATAACAACGCCCAATCAGAAGGAATGTGAAAATTAACTTATTTTCATGCCCCAGGTGCCAGATCTTTGCGGAGCGGGCGAGTGCCGCAACACGATCGGCAGCTTCGTGTGCCGCTGCCCCGACGGGTACAGCGTGAAGCCCGAGCAGGGCCCCGCCTGCACCGACGACGACGAGTGCGAGCTCGGCACCTGCGACTGCCACCCCGCCGCCGACTGCATCAACCTGCCCGTGAGTACTTGTGCCGCGACACGATCGCAGCTTCGTGTGCCGCTGCCCCGACGGGTACAGCGTGAAGCCCGAGCAGGGCCCCGCCTGCACCGACGACGACGAGTGCGAGCTCGGCACCTGCGACTGCCACCCCGCCGCCGACTGCATCAACTTGCCCGTGAGTAATTGTGCCCCGACACGATCGCAGCTCCAGATTCAAAAGTCACACCCTCCCCAATCCGTCTGGTCAGTGTGGGGATTGTAGGCCAAATACTTCATTTGCTTTTGGCAAATTAGCGGGGATCGAGCTCTTGCAGCAACCGCCTCTGTGGTCTAGTGGTAAGACCACCTGCTTCAGACGCAGAGGTCCCGGGTTCGGTTCCCAGTGGGGGCAGATTTTTCTGTTCGGTTTGGTTGGTGGTAGGGCTTGTTCTAAGTCCGCCTGGCTAGCTACCACCATCTTACCTAAGTCTGTCGCCATAACAACAATGTTAACAGCATTGTTGTGTTCCGGCAGTTAGAGGTAAGATAGCCAGTTCCTACGTGGTTGAGGATTCCGGGTGAAGATCGCTTCCACCTTCGGCCTGATCATCATTTACCATCAGGTTAGATACAGGCCAAGAGCTTCCTCGTTGTGGATAAAACAAAAAGTTAAGATTAAAGGATCAGATGTCGGGATAAGGGTACCTGGCGTCGTGTCCATGATTTTCTTTCCTCTACCTCTTTCAATGACATTTCAGCATTGTAAATGGCCGTAATATGTTCCAGGGCTCCTTCCAATGCCGCTGCCGCGACGGCTGGCGCGGTGATGGAACCGAATGTGAGGACGTCGACGAGTGTGTGACCAACAACGGAGGCTGTCACCCTCGGGCTACCTGCCGTAATACTGACGGCTCCTTCGTCTGCCTCTGCGACACTGGCTACAAAGGAGATGGGTATGACACGAGTGTTCCTCTTTGTATATTCTTATTCATCCTCCAAACATTGCTGTCGATATGATATCCTGAAATGAGATGATGTGGAAAAGGTTCTCCTACTTGCTTGCGACTTAGCAAAAGGAGCAGATGTAGGTAATGCAAGGCCTCTAAAGGTTGTAATCGACAGACTATACACTCATCACTGACTAAACGTTGTTACCTACTAAGTACAGCGCTCTCGTGATGCAATTTTAATTTTGAACAGCTCGTTAAAAGTACCAGCAACTTTGTGTTTCTCTTCCCCCCATTTCTAGGAACTAGCCTGTGAAGATTACTGATTTGTATCACGTCTATGTCCAGATACTCGTGCGTGGACATCGACGAGTGCGCCAACGACCCGACGCTGTGCGAGAACGGGCACTGCACCAACACGCCCGGCGGCTACTACTGCGACTGCGACGTCGGCTTCACCAAGACGCCCGACGAGAGAGCCTGTCTTGGTACGCTTAGTATTATACCCTTAAAGACGTTGTTTATGGACTTTAAGACAAGGCAATAAGGCTATAGATATAGTGGAAACTGCCTTGTATCTTATGGTTTGGGGGAACCTTGGACCCCGGCCCTCAACAATATCTAGCGCTCGTGTTATACATGTGCTCATTACCATAAATATGTATCAATCACAATCAATAATAAATCATCCCACAAGTGCTGATGAATTAGAAGCAACACAACTTCTATTCAAAAAGCGTTTTGCTCTTAATACGGCATCACATTTACACGGTTCAGACAAGTGGGGTAAAGGAGACCACGTTTAAAACTTTTTTGTTTTTGCAGACATGGACGAGTGCGCGACTTTCGACAACGTTTGCGTGTTCGGCCGCTGCGTGAACACGTACGGCATGTTCAAGTGCATCTGCGACAAAGGCTACCAGTCTGATAACGTCGACGAATGTAAGTTTAACCCTTCAAATGCCCTTTCTAAATGTCTTCGTCACCAAAGTCATTCTATTATTGTCATTATTGTTAACTACTCTTGAAAAATAGGCTGGCAATAGTGACTGAGTTTCTTGCGCTGCTTCTTCTCATCACTGGTCCATTTATTGTCCTGAAGCAATGGTAGAGTTAATACTGGGACGTGTAAAAGTGCTTTTTAAAAGCTTACTTGCATAAATAAATGAGTTTCATGAGTTTTTTACTAATGCTCCTCATCACCGTTCTTCTTGTACTCTCATAAAAGACTATGGAGAGATTTCGGGAGGTTTTTGTAAATTCTTAGGTAGTTTAATCAGCTTTCGAGGTAATTTGCTAGTTTTGAACAATACATTTACTTCAATTTATTTATTTTGCCTTCAAAGCCACATTAATTGGAAGAACACATGTCTTGTATGAGGAAGGCATTCTTTGATTTGTTCACCTTTAACTTAGCAGAAAAAAATCTTCCCTTGTATATCTATCATAGCTGGCATTATTACGTTGCAGTGATGCTGGGCTTCAACTGCACGGACGTGGACGAGTGCAAGTCGCCGCAGTCGTGCCAGTACGGCGAGTGCGTCAACACGCAGGGCTCGTACGTCTGCCGCTGCCCGCCCAACTACGAGCTCGTCTCCGACGGCACTGCCTGCTTTGGTAACTTTCGTCTTCAGCTCATTTAGTCTCCATGAACACGATCGTCTCTAATGAAGGGTACTAGAGGCGAATAGAGGATTTGGCCCAAATTTTCAACACTAGTTAAAATAGGTTGGGGAGGCCTCATCATTATATCAGCCACAGGACGTTTACTGCTAAACATAGGCCTCCAATCCCTGTCCAATGATTTTCATATTGACCGGTTGGTAGCGGCTTGCATCCTGCTACTTTTATGAGGTCTTGTGGGTGGACGTCCCACACTGAGCTTTTTGGTACATCGCCTCCATTCCAGAAAGTTGCTGCCCCATCGGTCGTCAGTTCTGCGTACTATGTGCCCTGCCCATTGCCACTTCAGTTTGCTTATCCGTCGGGCGATGTCAGTGATTTTAGTTCTTTTACGGATCTCCTTATTTCTGATTCGATATCGTAGAGAAACACCGAGCATAGCCCTTTCCGTGTTGTGTAACTTTGTGCTTCTTTATAAGGTCTATTACCACCATCATCTGTCACCTGGGTGATCAAAGTGGATTCCAGTAGGCCTAAGATGCACGCCGTGATAACTTTTATCGACGCCAAAATGTATGGGCAAAATCGATAAAATAACGTGATAACCGCTTATCGCGGCGCGCATCCTAGGCCTACAGGAGACACTTTGGTGTCCTTTGATCACCCATGGTTGTGTCCATTTTGATCACCGAGGTGATCTTATCCATAGGTGATCAAAGGTCACTAAAGTGTCGCCAGGAGGCCAGTGGAATAGACCCCTTATAAGACACAAAGAGCATTTCCCTCTTGCCTCTGAGCTAGATAAAGCCAGAAGATAAATAGAATTGCCTTAACTGTGATATTTGATCTTGTATTGCAGACTCGCGCAAGGCGCGCTGCTACGGCGAGGTGCAGGTGCGCGCGGGCGCCGAGCACTGCCACGACAGCGACGAGCTGTCCGAGGACGGCACCATGGCCGCCTGCTGCTGCTCCGTCGGTCAGTGACAAATGACAATACTTCATGCTTAAAAAAACCCTTATGTCCAAAGGGTACGAGGTTCGAGACTATATTGATGACAAGGATGCGTGGTCAGTTCAGTCTGCACATATTTGATGTACTTAAATTTGGCTATTCTTACCGTTAGATAATTCCTGGCAATAAGTGGTGACTGAGTTTGTTCCGGCGTTTCTTCTTAGCACTTGCCATATGTTTGTCTCGAAGCGCTGGTAGGGCCCAAAAGATAAGGAGACATGTAAAGTGCCCCATAAGGGCTACCTTTTTTTTTATATATTTGACGTTCATAAGTGCCACTTGTGGTCTAAACTGAATAAATATTTTAGATTTTGATTTTTGATTTTGCTTGTGGTCTTCTTATCATATCGATGTTACGGCTAAAGATAGTTGTGAACATAAACTTAAGATTAGCCGGCTAAACTTAAGTTTATCTTCGAAAAGCAGCTAAAGTTCGATAGCATGTTAGTTTGCGTCGTGATATTCCATCTTTAGCCGGCTAATGTGCACATTAGCCAAAACGAAACGGCTAAAAATGTATTCGAAGGGCGCGACAGGCCGGCGGAGGGCTTGAGGGGACGGTGGGGAGACAACGCGCGCGCAGTTTTATTTTGTTTTATTTTGTAATTTTACTTAAATACCTACAGAAGATTCAATTGTAATGACCAAATGGTTCCTTATTATTTTATTTTAATGATTAGGTAGATATTGTTTTAAGTGATTAATATTTTGTTATTGTAATTATTGTAATTTTGAATACCTACATAAAAGTATGTGTAATGAAAGTGATTATTTAACACGTTCCGCTGCGGTAACAGCACATACAGTAAAGGTGGAATTCATTCATATTATGGCAGTACGGGTCTCGCCGTAATCAATCTAAAAATCACTACGGCAACAACCGTCGATTTTACATTAGAGTTTCATAGAGAGCAGACTTGTTGTTGCAAAATATTGTGAACAACAGTACGGGTATAGGTGTATGAAACATTTATGTGAAGATTGTTAGTGTCATAGTAGACTGGAGTACAGCGTCGGAACGTGTTAATAAAGTTTTCGTGTCAAAATAGTAAACATAATTACATTGTTTCCTTTTCCATTTCCTTCTACATTTTTAGCCAAGGGCCTGCGGTTACACTTAAGGCCGGGTAGCAGAGAAAATGGCGAAAATGAGGTTTTCATTTTTCATTTTTGAGGTACTAAACAGTAAAATTAAAGGCTAAGATTTTTATTGGGCATAGTTGAGGATATTTTCTAGGGCTATTAACGGATGGAAACACGATTTGATGAAGTTGACTCGATAGAATAAATTCCCAAAGTTACCTCTATTCGTTTTCTATTTATGGTTTTATTTTTAAAATAAGCGATTTGAGTTTCTAAATCTTTTACTAAACTAAAGTTCAGAAATAACTTGAGGGCTTTTAACGGAT
This sequence comes from Ostrinia nubilalis, assembly GCF_963855985.1. NCBI lineage: Eukaryota > Metazoa > Arthropoda > Insecta > Lepidoptera > Crambidae > Ostrinia > Ostrinia nubilalis. The sequence continues at coordinate 14,682,248 of NC_087103.1, forward strand.
GAAATTTTTATATTGCGTCTTATTTAGTTACTATGTTAAAAAATGTGGAAAAAATCGTCCATGACGGCTTGGACAATCTCAATCAGTCGCGCGGTGGCGCTTACGGAGGACGGACGCGTGCCAGTTTTTTGGCCGTGACAGTTCGCGATTTGTCAATATTTTTGACAATGATGACTTTGATGAGTCACAGTATAATAATATCAGTGTTACTGGAGAAAGCTTAAATTTTTGATAATTAAGAATTATCAATTTTGTCTACCTATTGAAATTTAAATCGTTCGCATCCTTTTAAACGAACTCTACTCATGATACATAGTACATTCCTCAAATATGAGACAAAACCAATGAGTTAAAATTACATTTTAATAGTACCTACATACAATCGTCTTACACTCTTTAGAAGAGCACACTGACACAAATAAATAATAAAAAATACTGTCTAAGGTCTGTAGCTAAAGGTTTAAGCTGTAAGATAGAAGAATCTTCTAGCCAAAAAGATGGCAGATGCAGCAGATGTCAACGGATTTAAAACTGCAGTTCATATGACTTCTTGTAGACTTGAGTCTCTAGAGCGTCCCTTCCTCCACCATGCGTAAGAATGTTTCAAAAATACTGTCTAAGGTCTGTAGCTAATAAGGTCTAAGCTGCAAGATAGAAGAATCTTCTAGCCAAAAAGATGGCAGATGCAGCAGATGTCAACGGATTTAAAACTGGAGTTCATGTGACTCCTTGTAGACTTGAGTGTCTAGAGCGTCCCTTCCTCCACCATGCGTAAGAATTTTCACAAAAATACTGTCTAAGGTCTGTAGCTAAAAGTCTAAGCCGTAAGATAGAAGAATCTTATAGCCAAAAACATGGCAGATGCAGCAGATATCAACGGATTTAAAACTGGAGTTCATGTGTATCCTTGTAGTTTTGAGTCTCTAGAGCAGTGGTTCTTAACCTTTAAGTCATGAGGGACCATTTTACCAAATTTCTGTCTTGTCAGGGACCACCTCATAATCGGTCAAAACCAGTTTGACTGCAAAAATCAGTTAAAAGTGGTTTTGACCAAGGTGTGCAAGTGCACATCGTAGACCACTTGGAATGGCTCCAGGGACCACCAGTGGTCCGCGGACCACCGGTTAAGAACCACTGCTCTAGAGCGTCCCTTCCTCCACCATGCGTAAGAATGTTTCAAAAATACTGTCTAAGGTCTGTAGCTAAAGGTCTAAGCTGCAAGATAGAAGAATCTTCTAGCCAAAAAGATGGCAGATGCAGCAGATGTCAACGGATTTAAAACTTGGAGTTCATGTGACTCCTTCTAGACTTGAGTCTCTAGAGCGTCCCTTCCTCCACCATGCGTAAAAGTTTTCCAAAAATACTGTCTAAGGTCTGTAATAAAAGTCTAAGCTGCAAGATAGAAGAATCTTTTAGCCAAAAACATGGCAGATGCAGCATATATCAACGGATTTAAGACAGGGAATCGCGTATTCGGCCACGAAAGTAAGACTGTTAAAATAAATTAGATTTCTTGAAATCTCTCTTTTGCGCAAAGCCACATCATTTATATTTACTGTGGTTATAAAGGTGTACCAGGGGTACATGCTACACCTTTTTATTCGATTGTAAGAGTACTGGTTTACTCACAAATCCGTTTTATCAGATTTTTGAAATCTTTTAATTACACTGGTGTTTATCATTCAAATCAATGACTAATGTTTGAAATAATTTGGACATATCAAGGTCTATCATTGGTATTTTTTTCAAACTTCTGCGTTGAGCCATTTACGAGATCTGGGACATCACAAAACATTACCCCAGCAAAATAACAAGAGCTATCTATCCATGTATTTGGTTACGGGATAGAACGACTTTCAAAAAAAAATTTGCCAGGGTAATGTTTGAAACGTTGCCCCAGCAAAATCTGTTTTTTCCTAATAACTTTAAAACTATAATTTGAACGAATTTTGCTATTAGTGGACAAATTTTTGCTCACGATGGACTAATTATCTGCTATAATCTCGACTCTCTAAAGCACAACATTTATAAAAACTTTGCTGCGGTAATGCACTCCAGGTAACCGTGTGTGATGCTCATTGCTCATAGTAATTTTCAATACAGAGCCCCGTACATACGTTATACATAAATTATGGAAAGAAAACACCCAGACCAATACAAACAAATATGTATGCAATTTTAGTATGATATTTTTATTTATTAATAAACAAAAAGACTGAACAAAATTGATGCGTGTACTGATTAATGTAATTAACCTCATGCAAATTTTCGTGAATTGCAACAACTATAATTTATTATCCAAGCTCTAAATAATCGCTACTACGAGTAACTGATCATAAAATGTTTTTCCAATCGCTCAAGCTCCCGAGGATCTACCGATAGGTCGGGTGACGTAATCTTGAAATTCTTTTAGCCGGCGCGGAACTTCCGGAAGGTCGGGTGACGCCACGCCTCTTTGAACCGTGTTTACTTTGGCAGTTATATTCTATATTTATTCGATTCTAAAATATATTCCCAAAAATTTTGAAAGTTGTTTTAATTTGTATCACTTGGATATGATTTGTATTAGAAAGTGCTGTGAATGTGGCACTTGAACGGAAGGAAGTCAACCTAACCTAACCAACTGCGTATTTCTATACTGTGTAGCCGCGAGAGCTCTTTGGCGCGCTGTCTTCGGCGAAGTATTGCGCGCGCAGATTTTGACAGCGCGAAATACCTACTTTAGCAGAAATACCAAGCCTTAAGTTTAGCCGGCTAAAGATAGAAGAAACTAACATTAGCACCTCGTCGAAGATAAACTTAAGTTTAGCCGGCTAATCTTAAGTTTATGTTCACACCTATCTTTAGCCGTAACATCGACAACAAACCTACACAGTGTCAGCCCAAAACTTCGCCACAAGAGTGGCGCTGTCAGCAGCATTCATTAAATCCTCCTGCGTGCAGTTGCTTGGGCACTCAGGGCACGACATCATGTACTTCATCGACTGGGGAACAAAACCGCACCTAAACAGTTTGTCCTTACTACGGCCGACCTGTGTCCGAAATCTATTTAAAAACTTCCAGGTAAGCCAGGGGAGCTCTTGTCCAGGCGAAGGACTCTCAGACATAGGGACAAAATGGCAGGGAAGATCAGCTCTCTCACGCCATAACCTGTCTCTCTCTTTTGACTGATCGTCATGAGTGACACACTTTTTACAAAATTGCTTCGCTTGTGGTAAAACTATGATTGTGTCACTTGACATTATGATACTGAATAGTCGTGTTCATGTTTTACAGGTGTCGCATGGGGCAATTACTGCGACCTCTGCCCAGAGCCGGGAACTGAAGCGTACAGACAACTTTGTCCTGGAGGCCCTGGCTACCAACCTGTGCTTGAACCGGTATGTTTTCTTTGATCACATTTATCTTTGATAGTCTTTGTATAATAAAATAGTTAAGTTATCATTATCACCATCATTAGCCAGTTGCTGATTACTTCAAGACATAAGATTTCTCAAGGAGCATCAAATAAATTTTCCACTTTTTTCATCCATATTGCCAGCTATCTTCTTGAGTTCTTCTTTCCTTGCTATATTTGCTGAGATCTCCGAAACCGATAACCGAACGTTGTGTCGGTTCTGCGACTGATATGGTTGATACACTACCACTTTAGCTTGCTTCATCTTTGGTCTATATCCAATGTCCATTATTTTTTCCTCTTCTTCATATACCAATTTCCACTTCCAGCCGTCATACGTGGTAACCCTGGCCGACATCGACGAGTGCGAGCAGCACCCAGCGCTGTGCGAGCACGGCACGTGCACGAACACGTTCGGCTCGTTCGTGTGCACGTGCGGCGACGGCTGGCAGCTGACCGACGACGAGCGCAAGTGCGTCGACGTCGACGAGTGCGCCGTGCCCGGGGTCTGCGGCCCGGGCATCTGCCGGAATCTACCCGGGTCTTATGTCTGCCTGTGCCCGGAGGGATATGTGCCCATGCCTAATAACAGTGAGTGCATACCTCTACTCTACCATGAAGATGCATAATTATTATTACTGACGGGATTTCTACCATGTACCTTAATTTTGAGTTTCCGATATTTCGGCACTGTTGCAAGCGCTACGATCACGGAGTAACTGAAGAAACTTGCAGGTGAGATGTCTGCCCATAACATCTCACCCGCAAGTTTCTGACCATGAAAGTTTGAAACAATATAGCACAGTCTTTTATTTTGCCTTAGAAACGGACATCCCTGTTTTATTAATTCAATCGTTAGATATTACTATTATGTATAAAATTGATGAAGGAACTAGTAGTTGTATTTGCTTAGTTTCGAAGAAATATTCGATATTGTGATTTTATAAAAAAAAACAGTTTTAGAAACATATTTTCTAAAAAAATTACATTAAGTCAGAATTTTGTAAATAAATTTACCTATCACTGTAACGTCTACCTTTATGCAATAATAAATGGTTATTGCTGCAGTAATTTAGGAATTATTTAATAATTTATGATTTTCAGAAAACATTTTTTTCTCCGTTGTCCTAGAAAATTGGCAGCTATATTTACTTTATATTGATGCATGATATAATTATCTATAATACCTGAAAATATTACTTGCCTATCCCGTGGAAGTTGGATGATACGACTAGAAAAATTTGTCAAAAGTAATATTGACTAAGGCCATCGGTCAAAACCACTATTAACTGAAATTTGCAGTCAAAAGTGGTTTTGATCGATTATGAGTTTTGACTGCAACATATATATCGATGTTTCGAAAACGATAGGATTTCCAATAAGCCGCCACAAGTGAAGAGAGAGAGTTCAGAGTTGGCCCCTCTATAATTATCAAACTCGACCCGACAAATTAATAACTGTAAAAGCAATGAATTTCAATAGTTATCTAACAAAGGCATTAAAACCGTATTGTTACGGACGGCATTTAAAAAACTAAAAAATATTTAGATGACAACCCTATTTACATATTATAAATTTTCTAAACTCATAGAAATTAAAATATCTTCGAACTTCCACGGGATAGGCAAGCAATTATAGCAATTATATCATGCATCAATATAAAGTAAATATAGCTGCCACTTTTCTAGGACAACGGAGAAAAAAATGTTTTCTGAAAATCATAAATTATTAAATAATTCCTAAATTACTGCAGCAATAACCATTTATTTTTGCATAAAGGTAGACGTTACAGTGATAGGTAAATTTATTTACAAAATTCTGACTTAATGTAATTTTTTTAGAAAATATGCTTCTAAAACTGATTTTTTTTATAAAATCTCAAAATCAAATATTTCTTCGAAACTAAACAAATACAACTACTAGTTCCTTCATCAATTTTATACATAATAGTAATATCTAACGATTGAATTAATAAAACAGGGATGTCCGCTTCTAAGCCAAAATAAAACACTGTGTATAGGTATGATTATGAAGATGCAATTTATTTTTATTTGCATTTGGGACTTACTGGGACTTAACTTGTTGAGTTACTAAAACTTAAATTGGTGGTCAAACTGTACTGCTGTGCAGGAGTCGTACTTCGTCGTTGGATCTTTCGACGGAATCAAGAGATGATATTTTGTACCGTCATCTTTGTCCTTTACAGAGGAGTGCGTCGACGTCCGCCAACGGCAATGCTACTTAGAATGGGACGCGGACAACAACGAGTGCTCGAACGCGGCCGGCGCGGCGCAGACGCGGCGCGTGTGCTGCTGCTCCGTGGGCCGCGCGTGGGGCGCGCCGTGCGAGCGCTGTCCCGCGCCCAGCGAGCCCGCCTACGCCGCGCTGTGCGGCGCGCGGCCCGGCCTCTACCGCAACCCCGTCACCAACGAGACCAAGCCCATCAACGAGTGCGACATCATGCCGCAGCTGTGCAAGCCTGGTACCTGCCACGATACTCCCACCGGGTTCACTTGTGGCTGCGACCATGGGTACGTACTTACCTGCTACCCTGATACACCTAGGGACATTCACCGTGCGAGCGCTGTCCGGCGCCCAGCGAGCCCGCCTACGCCGCGCTGTGCGGCGCGCGGCCCGGTCTCTACCGCAACCCCGTCACCAACGAGACCAAGCCCATCAACGAGTGCGACATCATGCCGCAGCTGTGCAAGCCTGGTACCTGCCACGATACTCCCACCGGGTTCACTTGTGGCTGCGACCATGGGTACGTACTTACCTGCTACCCTGATACACCTAGGGACATTCACCGTGCGAGCGCTGTCCGGCGCCCAGCGAGCCCGCCTACGCCGCGCTGTGCGGCGCGCGGCCCGGTCTCTACCGCAACCCCGTCACCAACGAGACCAAGCCCATCAACGAGTGCGACATCATGCCGCAGCTGTGCAAGCCTGGTACCTGCCACGATACTCCCACCGGGTTCACTTGTGGCTGCGACCATGGGTAGGTACTTACCTGCTACCCTGATACACCTAGGGACATTCACCGTGCGAGCGCTGTCCGGCGCCCAGCGAGCCCGCCTACGCCGCGCTGTGCGGCGCGCGGCCCGGTCTCTACCGCAACCCCGTCACCAACGAGACCAAGCCCATCAACGAGTGCGACATCATGCCGCAGCTCTGCAAGCCTGGTACTTGCCACGACACGCCTACTGGCTTCACTTGCGGCTGCGATCATGGGTACGTCCTTACTTCGCTGATACTCTTAGGTACATGCTCCGTGCGAGCGCTGTCCGGCGCCGAGCGAGCCCGCCTACGCCGCGCTGTGCGGCGCGCGGCCCGGCCTCTACCGCAACCCCGTCACCAACGAGACCAAGCCCATCAACGAGTGCGACATCATGCCGCAGCTCTGCAAGCCCGGCACCTGCCACGACACGCCCACCGGCTTCACTTGCGGCTGTGACCACGGGTACGTACATGTGTCCCTGACTGTACCTAGGTACATGCTCCGAGCGAGCGCTATCCGGCGCCGAGCGAGCCCGCCTACGCCGCGCTGTGCGGCGCGCGGCCCGGCCTCTACCGCAACCCCGTCACCAACGAGACCAAGCCCATCAACGAGTGCGACATCATGCCGCAGCTCTGCAAGCCCGGCACCTGCCACGACACGCCCACCGGCTTCACTTGCGGCTGTGATCATGGGTACGTACCTGTGTCCCTGACTGTACCTAGGTACATTCGCCGTGCGAGCGCTGCCCGGCCCTACCGCAACCCCGTCACCAACGAGACCAAGCCCATCAACGAGTGCGACATCATGCCGCAGCTCTGCAAGCCTGGCACCTGCCACGGTACTCCCACCGGCTTCAGTTGCGGCTGTGACCACGGGTACGTACCTGCGTCCCTAACTGTACCTAGGGACATTCACCGTGCGAGCGCTGCCCGGCCCTACCGCAACCCCGTCACCAACGAGACCAAGCCCATCAACGAGTGCGACATCATGCCGCAGCTCTGCAAGCCTGGTACCTGCCACGATACTCCCACCGGCTTCACTTGCGGCTGTGACCACGGGTACGTACCTGCGTCCCTAACTGTACCTAGGGACATTCACCGTGCGAGCGCTGCCCGGCCCTACCGCAACCCCGTCACCAACGAGACCAAGCCCATCAACGAGTGTGACATCATGCCGCAGCTCTGCAAGCCTGGCACCTGCCACGATACTCCCACAGGGTTCACTTGTGGCTGCGACCATGGGTACGTACCTGCTTCCCTGATACACCTAGGTACATGTTCCGTGCGAACGCTGTCCGGCGCCCAGCGAGCCCGCCTACGCCGCGCTGTGCGGCGCGCGGCCCGGCCTCTACCGCAACCCCGTCACCAACGAGACCAAGCCCATCAACGAGTGCGACATCATGCCGCAGCTGTGCAAGCCTGGCACCTGCCACGACACGCCTACTGGCTTCACTTGTGGCTGCGACCATGGGTACGTACCCGTACCACAATCACACATAATATAGCTGGGGTGTAGAAACCGGGTTGCGCTTAGACACGAACCATAAAGCACAATTATTATTTCCCCCTACACCCCATCCACAATTTAGATTCTAGGCGCTAGAAGAGCAGCAGTTTGAACGAGGGAGATGAACACTAAGCTAAGTTTGTTAAGAGGATGTGATGCTATTGTCTGGTTGTGCTAGTTTTTACGGAAGAAGAAACTTTCAGATGGATTTTAGGGCTGACTTTATTTAAATAAGGAACTAATTTGTTACAGCTACGAGCACGACAACACGTCGCACTTGTGCCGCGACGTGGACGAGTGCGCGTTAGGCCGCGCGCGCTGCCGCGGACTGGCTCAGTGCGCCAACGTGCCGGGCTCGTACGAGTGCCGCTGCCCGCCCGGCTACCGCCTCACGCCCAGCCTCGACGAGTGCGAGGACGTCGACGAGTGCGACGACGAGCGCCTGTGCGAGCACGGCGACTGCAAGAACACGCTCGGCTCATACAGGTGCCAATCACCATCATCATCTCAGGCATAGGACGTCCACTGCTGAACATAGGCCTCCCCCAATGCTTTCCATGTTGCCCGGTTGGTAGCGGCCTGCGTCCAACGCCTTCCTGCTACCTTTACGATGTCGTCCACAAAGTGGACCACCTTATGGGTGGACGTCCCACGCTGCCAATATAGCTGCGTTTTTTTATCAGTTGAACCAATTCCATAGTATGGTACAGTGACCGCTACGAGAAGATGTGACTTTTCGAAGATAACCAATAACATGATGTTTCCTCAGATGCGACTGCCAGCCCGGCTACACGCTGCGCGACAACGCGTGTCGAGACGTGGACGAGTGCGCGCGGCCGCGGCCCATGTGCCGCAATGGCACATGTGAAAACCTGCCCGGCTCCTACGCCTGTCACTGCGACGAGGGCTTCAAGCCCGGCCCTAACAACGACTGCATTGGTAAGACTCTCTTGTAATTTCACCAGAAGACTGAATCTTGCGTGACTGATGATATTGTGATATTACGTGGTAGGTATATTGAGACATAGTAACTGGTTGACAGTCAGTCGTTTTTTCGTGATTCTTTTTCTCTGGTCTGGTCTGGTCTGGTCTGGTCTGGTCTGGTCTGAAGCTATGATGTAGCTTGGGGACAAGTATTTGGACCAGACCAAGGAGCTTTTTTCAAGAATCTCTCGTTTAAGATAATGACAGTTATAGTTATAGATATTTAGATGAGAATTTAGGAGATTCCACCTTGCACTTTATGTGACGTTGCAGACATCAACGAGTGCCGCGAAGGAGGCATGGTGTGTCGCAACGGCCGCTGCCGCAACACAGTCGGCTCGTTCCGCTGCGAGTGCGCGCCCGGCTACGCGCTCACGGGCGACGGCCGCAACTGCCGCGACGTGGACGAGTGCTCCGAGGAGCCGCACCCCTGCGGCCGCGAGGGCTCGCCGTCCTGCACCAACACTAACGGAGGGTGAGTGTGCGAGGGAGACAGATGCCGCAACACGGTCGGCTCGTGCTACGCGCTCACGGGCGACGGCCGCAACTGCCGCGACGTGGACGAGTGCTCCGAGGAGCCGCACCCCTGCGGCCGCGAGGGCTCGCCGTCCTGCACCAACACTAACGGAGGGTGAGTGTGCGAGGGAGACAGATGCCGCAACACGGTCGGCTCGTGCTACGCGCTCACGGGCGACGGCCGCAACTGCCGCGACGTGGACGAGTGCTCCGAGGAGCCGCACCCCTGTGGCCGCGAGGGCTCGCCGTCCTGCACCAACACTAACGGAGGGTGAGTGTGCGAGGGAGACAGATGCCGCAACACGGTCGGCTCGTGCTACGCGCTCACGGGCGACGGCCGCAACTGCCGCGACGTGGACGAGTGCTCCGAGGAGCCGCACCCCTGCGGCCGCGAGGGCTCGCCGTCCTGCACCAACACTAACGGAGGGTGAGTGTGCGAGGGAGACAGACGCCGCAACACAGTTGGGTCGTTCCGCTGCGAGGGCTTCCACGAGGGCTCGCCGTCGTGTACGAATACTAATGGCGGATGAGTTTCACGAAGAATACCAGATAGACAGTAATTCCCCAGGCAACTGCTACGGTCTGAACAATGGACTCTACTGGTCCCTTAGTAAGAGGTCGACGGAAGCATCTGGAACTATGCCTGCACCTTAGTAGCCTGTGCAATGCAGGTGCACGCTCTCACGCATCTGGCTTGCTGACTATTCTCTCCTCCGCTGTTGCCAATCCTTAGGACACTTGTCAAACTGTCTTGATTGCATTTGCAGCATTTTGATGAAACGGTTCAAAATCACTTGGAAGAACAAAGCAGTTCCTTATTCCATACAAAAAATAGCTTACTTATTTTCTTTTCAGATATGAATGCTCGTGTGGAGAGGGCTGGCGTCTCGTGGGAAGACGCTGCGTGGACAGAGATGAGTGCAAAGAGGTGCCGTATGCCTGCGCCGGTGGCGAGTGCAGAAACTTTAACGGAGGGTGAGTCATCTGTTCTGTTCCTTCACTCAGCAGGGGGCGTATTGAAAGGCAGTGTCAAGGCATATGACATGCAGGTCATGGTTTATGCTCATTGAAGTTCTTTAAGTATCATGGTATACGGATCTGAGACGTGGTCGCTTACTATGGGCCTCATAAGAAGGGCTAAAGAGCGATGGAGCGTGCTATGCTCGGAGTTTTCCTGCGTGCTCGAATCAGAAATGAGGAGATCCGTAGGAGAACCAGAGTGACTGACATAGCCGCTAAAATCAAGTGGCATTGGGCGGGGCACATAGCTCGGAGAGCTGACGGCCGCTGGGGCAGGAAAGTTCTTGAGTGGCGACCACGAGCCGGAAGACGTAGCGTGGGCAGGCCTCCCACTAGGTGGACCGACGATCTGGTGAAGGTCGCGGGAGGTGCCTGGATGCGAGCGGCGCAGGACCGGTCTTTGTGGAAATCCTTGGGGGAGAGGCCTTTGTCCAGCAGTGGACGTCTTTCGGCTGAAACGACGAAGCATCAAGCACAGTTGCAATGCTTTCTTTTTTGTCTGTTTATAAAACGTTGTTTTATCTTCTATCAGATACGTGTGCGACTGCCCCGTGGGCTGGCGCTTTGACAAAGCAGCTGCTCTGTGCGTAGATGAACGCACTGAGATGTGTTTCGACGAGTGGAGCGGCGGCCGCTGCCACCGCGCGCGCCCGCTGCGCCTCTCGCGACCCGAGTGCTGCTGCTCGGAGGGTACGTATGCCCTTAGCATAGGGTTCAAATTCCAGTACATAATAATATGCTCTTGGCATAAGGGTGAAATTCCACTGTGGAAGTTTTAGGTACATTGTTGTGTTGACGACTGCATATGGCGCAGTCAACAAGCAGAATAATATTTTTTTTACATCGTTAGTGAAAAACGCAATCCGATGATTCGTGGAGGACAAGAGTGACACAAGCTGGTGGTGGTAGATGCTTGTTCGAAACTGTATACATGGAGCAGCATCGTTTCACATCATGCCGCATTTTTTTTGGAGCATTTCAATTCCCAAGTCATTCGACATACACATTGCAATGTGTTTCAAACAATATTATTAGTCAAACCTTTTATATTTAAATAATAGGCTTATCTTTAGTATTTTGTACCTGAACTACACACTTAATTTTAGGTGCTGCTTGGGGTACTTATTGTGAGCGCTGTCCTGCACCGGAATCTCCGGAATTCCTGCGCATCTGCCAAGGCGGCATGGGACGTCCTAATATGACACAGGTAACATTTTTCATTCATTGTCTAAGCTCAGGATTCATGTAACAATAAACACTTTTAAACTGCCTTAGACTCGCGCCAGCAAAACTAATTAGTTAAACTGCCCTTCATGATGTAACGAAATGATTGAAGATGGTTAACGCTATCGCTAAAGTCATAAATTATACGCGTAAGTATAGTTACCGAAAATTCTGCGTCAAGTTGAGATTCCGGGTACGCTCATTCACATTAATTAGCATCTGTATCGCTGTCGACAGAACAACCGTAATTCCATGCTCAAAGGAAATCATTTGGAGGGAATGGAGGGATATGTCCCGATCGAGAGGCTTTCAATAAGGGACGGCGAAATGCGCGCGCGTCCCAAATTAATGTCGTGTGTTTATAATGAATAAAGATAAAAATACCTTGCCCTCTTTACGCTCCCCTTTTATGTTGGGGATTTATGATCCGATTTTAAATTTTCGTTCTGGTAATGGGTGTAAATGAATACGTATGACTGTGCGTTGAAATATAGATTTCTCCAAAATATGTGATTTTTCAGCTTTCAGAAAATATAGGTCTCATACGATATGATCATATGAGCCGCTTGTTCGTTGAGTTTAAATCGATCTTATTAAAACTGTAACTCCCAGAGTGTTTATCATGATAATGTCCAATGTTTTTATGCCTACCATAATGCATGAGCCCGTCTGGTCAGCGGTGGGAGTATAGGCGAAATCCTCTAGCCTCTGGAAAATTAGAAAGAGTTGTGTTCCTGTAGTGGAGACTAAACGACCTGATGATGATGATGATGACGTCACTGTTTAATACACAGGACCTGGATGAATGCAAAGTGCGTCCCGACGTGTGCCGCGGTGGTCGCTGCGTGAACACTGACGGCTCGTTCCGCTGCGAGTGCGCCGACGGCTACATTCTCGACGCGGCCGCGCTGACTTGCGTTGACGCGGACGAGTGCGCGCTCGACCCGCGCATCTGTGGCAACGGGACCTGCACCAACACTGATGGAGGGTACCAGTGCACTTGCAACCTTGGCTTCACGGAGGGACCTGAACACGTGAGTCCATTATGATCGTTATACTGTATACTTTGCTCATGAGCACGGACGGCTCATTCCGCTGCGAGTGCGCCGACGGCTACATTCTCGACGCGGCTGCGCTGAACTGCGTAGACGCCGACGAGTGCGCGCTCGACCCACGCATTTGTGGCAACGGGACCTGCACTAACACTGATGGAGGATACCAGTGCACTTGCAACCTTGGGTTCACGGTGGGACCTGAATACGTGAGTACATTGGGTTGTGGTGGTTATATTGTGTCCAAGCTATTGGAGTAAAACATTGGCACTTCTTAGCACTCTTCCCTTTTATTCCAGTCCAGTTGTTTATGATCTTGTCAGAATGTTGGATGTATTTTATGAAATGCTCGTGTTCTGGTGCTCAAACACTGAACAGTTTAACCAAGTTTGCGTTGTAGTCTAACAAGACCTTCGTTTGCAGACATGCGTGGACATCGACGAGTGCGCAGAAGGCCGGGCCTCTTGTTCGTTCCGCTGCCACAACACGCTGGGCTCGTTCCGCTGCACGTGCCCGTACGGGTACACGGTGGCGGCCGACGGCGTGCACTGCCGCGACATCGACGAGTGCGCCGCGCCCGACCCGCCCTGCCCGCACGCGTGCGAGAATATCGTCGGCTCGTACGTCTGCAAGTGTCCTGAAGGTTAGTTCTTCTTCTTCAAATCCTTCATTAGCATACGAGTATTTTACCCTTTTCAGGAATTTCAGGTCGCTTAATAAATATAACTTGCCGTACCACACTTCTTCAGTCAAATTACTTTGAAGCCTAGAGTTGTGGAGTGTGGAGGCCCTGGCTAGTTGTAAAGATAGGAATGGAATGATCTCTTCATTTTCTTAGCAGGTTCCTCTGTCACCCAACACACCTACTGCTGACGTCACTGTTACAAAGCCAGCCATAGCTACACAGCCGTGGAGGGAAGTCAAGTGCTGCAATGTCGACGGAATGCACCCAAATCGTTAATAGCGAACGATGATAGCTCATAGTCAAGAAGAACACCTTGTTTAAGAGCTAAATGCTGTCAATTTGGTTTAAAGCGAAACATGATTCAATGCTATATGTCACCAACCAACGGCCTACGTTGATTCAATTAAGACGTATCCTGTCTAACGCCCATTCCGACAATAAGTAAAGAAGAAGATGCTTCATGAATCTCATGTGTCTATCACAGGCTATCGGCGAACATCAGCGCTACACGACGCGCCCGACGCGTGCGAGGACATCGACGAGTGCGCCGAGCGGCCGGAGCGCTGCTCGCCCGGCGTGTGCATCAACACCGACGGCGGCTTCGCCTGCGACTGCGACGCCGGCTTCGAGCCCAGCGATGATGGGACGGCTTGCATCGGTATGTAGGAGAATGGCATCTATTGTCGCTCCATAAGATACTGCAGTGTTCAGCGTCATGTAGTACATGTGTACAATAAATTAACTACCGTCACACGCTTCTGAATCGTATGAAGACTTCGAAGATTGCATAGGATCAAAATCAAAAATATTTTATTCAGTTTAGACCACAAGTGGCACTTATGAACGTCAAAATATAGTAAATAATAAAAAAAGAAAAGGTAGCCCTTATGGGGCACTTTACATGTCTCCTTATCTTTTGGGCCTTAACAGCGCGTGAGAAGTTACAGCACTGATTTTTTTTTTAAAGATTATTAGTAATTATAATAGTCCCGTTAGCCCCTTGTACTAACTAAGCTAAATGTGCTTGTATCACGAGTGAGCTCACCACAATAGCCGCCGCGGCGGCGTGGACCGAACCCGCGTTTCCCGTATCACGGCCAGTCCGACCCCTTCACCGTTCGGCTAACGTGGTTTCATAGTACTAGATACTGCAGTACTCAGCGTCATGTGCTGTCGTCTGTACAATAAATTAGCTACCGTCACACGAATAACGCTTCTGACTCGTATGAAGACTTCGAAGATTGCATAGAGAAGTTAGAGCACTGCTCGTTGTACTAGGAAAATTTATTTCAATCTTCTAGACGTTTTTGGTCCATTTGCATTCTCTGCCTTCTTTCGGACATTCAAGTCTCAACCTAACTTTATTTTTCCATGGCAAGTCAAATAAAGATACTGATATCCTTTTCAGATCATCGAACGGGAATGTGCCACCGCTCGCTGGTCTCCGGCCGTTGCACCCCAGAGCCGTGGCCCAGGAGGATCGAGTCCTCTACGCCAGCACTACCTGCACACGTCACTAAGTAAGCGCAGATGGAGTCTTATGGACCAACCGCCTCTGTGGTCTAGTGGTAAGACCACCTGCTTCAGGCGCAGAGGTCCCGGGTTCGATTCCCATTGGGGGCAGATTTTTCTGTTCGATTTGGTTGGTGGTAGGGCTTGTTCTAAGTCCGCCTGGCTAGCTACCACCATCTTACCTAAGTCTGTCGCCATAACAACAATGTTAACAGCATTGTCGTGTTCCGGCAGTTAGAGGTAAGGTAGCCAGTTCCTCCGTGGTTGAGGATTCCGGGTGAAGCTCGCTTCCACCTTCGGCCTAATCGTCACTTACCATCAGGTGAGATACAGGCCAAGAGCTTCCTCGTTGTGGATAAAGAAACAAAAAAAAAGGTTTTGATTCAAATATTCTGAGTTATTAAGTGACTGACTCCAAAAACTTTCTCCAGGGCTCAATGTTGCTGTACTGTCGGCGCGGCCTGGGGTCCTGAATGCGAGCTGTGTCCCGCTCACGGAACTGCCGAGAGAGCTGAACTCTGCACGGTCACCAATCTCGGCGGAGGCGGCGGCGGCGGTGGCACCGGCGGCGGCGGCGGCGGTTTCGGCGGCGGCTTCGGCGGCGGCAGCGACCACAAAATCGGAGGCGGACACGGCGGAGGAGTCATCGGAGGGGACGGCAGGTTCCCGGACATATTCGGAGACGTCGACGAGTGTGCGGCCATGCCTGGACTCTGCGCTCCGGGCAGATGTGTGAACACGATTGGCAGGCGAGTTGTGATAATTTATTTTTTATGACCTTTTCTTGGATGTCAACTAAAGACCTTTTCTTTCCCAACAGCCATCAGCTCTACTATTCTATTTCCATTTACTTTGGACTAAAAGTAACTAAATAATGTACCAGTCTTGACTCTAGCCCCCAACAAGTGGACAAATGAGACAGTTGTAATTTCGAAAGACCTTAGCTACGGCGTTTTACTTGTAGTGAAGAGCGATCAAAAAGTGCCACTTGTCTAGGGGGCAGTTTATTTGTTGTGTAGTATCGTATGATTTTTTCTTCATAATAATTATTCTTTTGATTTATATCCTATCTTCTAGTTTCCGCTGCGTATGCGGCCGTGGCTACAAATCAGCGGGCGACGTGTGCGTGGACGTGGACGAGTGCGCTGTGCGTCCCAAGCCGTGCGCACAGGTGTGCCGCAACACCGAGGGCTCGTACGAGTGCGCCTGCCGCGCCGGCTACGAGCTCGACGACGACGCCGACTGCAAAGACGTGGACGAGTGTGCGCGCGGAACGCATACTTGTCAACAGACCTGTACTAATACGGATGGGTCTTATGAATGCTCCTGTCAAGAGGGATATGAGAAACGTGGAGATGCTTGCGTAGGTCAGTATACGAGAGCAGTTATATTGTTAGACCCATAGCTGGGCACCGTTAACCAAATAGTTAACTTCGTTAATCGTTAAACCGTTAATAAAAAAATTAACTTCGTTAAACGTTAAAACGTTACATTTCACAAGATTAGACTTAACGCAAGTTAACGTTAATCGTTAATCCGTTAACACATGATAATAAAACAAAAAAAATAATTGTATGCAAGGTTCAAATAATTTCGAAAGCTATATCTGTATCGCGCATGGAATTTATTCCTCTTTTTTAGGGTTCCGTACTTCCGTAGACCTGACAAGGATCCCTTATAGTTTCGATATGTCTGTCTGTCTGTCCGAGGTTTTGCTTGGAAACTATTGGCACTAGGGAGCTGTAATTTTGTAGAGATATGTATATTAATCACGCCGACAAAACGGTAGATTAAAATTTGGATAAAATTTCCCCCTACATGTAAAGTGGGGATGAATTTTTTTTTCATCTTCAACCCCATCGTGTGGGGTATAGTTGGATAGGTCTTTTAAAATGGCTTAGGGGTTCCTAAGACTTTTTTTCCATTTAGGGATCTGTTTGCAAATTATTAAAGTTTAAAGTGGCAATTTTTGTTCGAGTCGGGCCCCCACTCTAAAAACTAAACTGTTGGCTTGAAAAATCTGGAAAAATTCGTGATAACACTGCTATTCATGAACTTTCAAGGAAAACTATAGCGGTTAAGATACAGCAATTACTTTGAGAGTAATAGTCATTTAACTCATGTATTACAACACTCACTCTTTTGTACCTCTACAAATTGTATTTTGCAAAGAGCTAAGTAATTTTGTTTACCGTTTGGAAAGATGCGAGACATTCCCAACACAAGTATCTCCGATTACTTACTGGGAAGCCTCCGCACAAATATTGTATAAAACTTTTTGTCAATAAACAATTTTTAATTTTTTTAATTACAAAATTTCTTAACTAGTGAAAATTCCTTAGAAGAAAATATGAAAAGTGACTGTATGACTGTAATACCATTTAGCACCAAAGTGCTCGAAAAGACAAATCCAGCAAACCCAAACTCGATAAGTTTCCACCGTTTCGTTTAGGAATTCCTATGGCCACCTCCTGACTCCATCGTCAGGACCCTGGACACCATCTAGTACTAAAGTGCTCGAAAAGACAAATTTAACGAACCCAAATTCGATGCGATGCCGCCGTTTCATTTAGGAGTTCCTATGGCCACCTCATGACTCCATCATCAGACCACCTCAATAACCCAAATTCGATGCGATGCCGCCGTTTCATTTAGGAGTTCCTATGGCCACCTCATGACTCCATCATCAGACCACCTCAATGGTACTATAACATTGCATTGTCATCGGACTTACATAAGTATACCAAATTTCAGCTCAATCGGTTGAGGAAAACTAGTCTTATATTCAGTTGCAAGAGTTGTCCCACACATACTAACAAAAAATGTCGTTAGTGATCTGGTTACAAAAACTGTTGTTTTGGGTTCTGGAAGTTCTGAAATCCCGAACGTACTTGTCAGAACTTTTTGCGTTTTTCTAGCGTTTTTCAGCGTGCTTTTGGTAAATCGTAGGTACTGGATTAACGATTAACGGACTTAGGATAATTTAACGGAAGTTAACGAGTCCGTTAACATTTTTTAAAGTTAACTTAAAAGTTAATCCGTTAATAGAAATGTTAACTTCGTTAATTAACGATTAACGGATTAACGAGTTAATGCCCAGCTATGGTTAGACCTTTAGAATAGATAGACTGTCAGTCGCCTAAAGCCTGGTCCGTGAGCACGTAGAATTTTGTCCAGTGACCCCAAGAGCTACCCACCCTTATCGCTCGCGCGTAATTATATTGCTTTCGCGACTGTGCGACGGGCGCCCGCAGTGAGTGTGCGACAAAATTCTACGTGCTCACGGACCAGGCTTAAGCAGGAACTACGCCGGTGGCAGCCTATAGCTGCCTGACAAGCTCCTGGACTTGGTGGATCTTGTATCCATACTTTTCAGACTAAAGAGATCAAAAAGGAAACTTTGAACTAACTTTGATAATTACGAAGTTGAGTATACTTCATAGTTTGTATTGTTTTGATTTCAGATGTGAACGAATGCCACGAGGAGGGCATCTGCCCGGCGCCGGGCAAGTGCGTGAACCTGCTGGGCTCGTACCGCTGCGTGTGCCCGCGCGGCTTCCGCCTGGACCTGGCCGGCGCGCGCTGCCTCGACCGCGACGAGTGCGAGGACGGCCGCTGCCAGTCGCCCTGCCGCAACTACGCCGGCGGCTACCGCTGCGAGTGCCCGGCCGGTGAGACTTTTTTTTTATGCTAGACAAAGCAGGTATTTGACCGTAATCGCACCTGGTGTCAAGTGGGATGCAGTCTAGGATGGTACATATCTGCCCTGTAAGTGCCTATTCACTCTCGGATGAGAGTGAATAGGAAACGCCCGGATTATAGTGTTCAGGAAATACAGCAGCAGGCAGCGAATTCCAGTCCCTAGCTGTTCGCATTATAAACGAGTCGTCGAAACGCTTAGTGCGAGCTGGTGGAATGTCGACAATGTAGGGATGGTACGCTAACCTGCGTCTGGTTCCCCGGTAACTTGCTGCCTTACAGCTGCCCGACCGCGACGAGTGCGAGGACGGCCGCTGCCAGTCGCCCTGCCGCAACTACGCCGGCGGCTACCGCTGCGAGTGCCCGGCCGGTGAGACTGGTTGCCTTACAGCTGCCCGGCGCAACGAGGCGAGGACGGCCGCTGCCAGTCGCCCTGCCGCAACTACGCCGGCGGCTACCGTTGCGAGTGCCCGGCCGGTGAGACTGGTTGCCTTACAGCTGCCCGGCCGCGACGAGGCGGACGGCCGCTGCCAGTCGCCCTGCCGCAACTACGCCGGCGGCTACCGTTGCGAGTGCCCGGCCGGTGAGACTGGTTGCCTTACAGCTGCCCGGCCGCGACGAGGCGGACGGCCGCTGCCAGTCGCCCTGCCGCAACTACGCCGGCGGCTACCGCTACGAGTGCCCGGCCGGTGAGACTGGTTGCCTTACAGCTGCCCGGCTGGTGAGACTGGTTGCCTTACAGCTGCCCGGCGCGACGAGACCGGCGGCTACCGCTGCGAGTGCCCGGCCGGTGAGACTGGTTGCCTTACAGCTGCCCGGCCGCGACTCCTCTTATCGCATCTGGGGTTCGGGGTAGTCATACAGATAGTTTGTGAATTTGTTATTTGGTCAGTTAAAATACCATCCTAGGCTTCCTTCAACCATGCTGCAAAATGAATCCAAACAGTCTGGTGCGTGCAACCTCTACTACACAGTTTCTTCTTAAGAAGACTGTTAACAGTTGCCTGAACAGTTGCCTCAAACTGAGTTTGTTGCGGCGTTTCTTCTCAGCACTTGCCATATATTGTTTGTCTCGAAGCGCTGGTAGGGCCCAAAAGATAAAAGGAGATATGTAAAGTGCCCCATAAGGGCTACCTTTTCTTTTTTATTATTTACTATAATACTATAATAATATTTTAAGAATAAGAATGTCTTTATTCTTTATCATTTTGACGTTCATAAGTGCCACTTGTGGTCTAAACGGAATAAATGTTTTTGATTTTGATTTTGCCATTTGTTTTCTTCAGGTGCTGTGCTGGTAGGGTCCAAAAAATAAGGAGAGCTCCTTAAGAGCTATTTTAATTGGTTTTTAGTGTGCTTTAGATCCAAATCTGGTTCAAATTGAACAAATATGTTTAATTTCAGGCTCCGTGCGCGGCGCGAGCGGCGCATGCGTGCCTGTGGACGCGTGCGCGGCGGGCCCGTGCGGCGCTTCGCCGTGCTTCCCGGTGGCGGGCGCCTACCGCTGCGGCTGCCCCGCCGGCTACGGCTGGGACGCGGCGCACGGCGTGTGCCTGCAGGTCAGTGGCACTCAACTCAAGTGGAAAGTTTCTTCCCAACTTGAATTTCAGTCAAAAATGTTGAGAATGATAGTGGACGCTCCATGGTAAAATTCATAAAAATTAAAATTCATAAATTAAAATTCATAATGTCACTAATGAAAGACTACACCACGACCTTGAGATCAAAACAGTGAAGGAAGAAATAAAAGCAAGAGCCAAGGCATATAAAGACAGACTGCAGCTACACCCAAACATATTGGCACACCACCTAATGGATGACTTAACTCCGAGTGTCCGGAGACTAAAAAAAAGAGTACCGCAAGACTTGCTCTAATTATGAGGACATGTCACAGGATATGCACCCCAATTTCCACTGATTAACAGAAATATTGCTTAATGACCTCCAGAAGACAGATTGCAATAGAATAAGGAAAAAAAACACTTGAATTTCGATTTATCTAAATTGAAAGAGTCCAGTTCTCCAACCATTGTTCTTGGTTGGGTTGGTGATGGGTTACACATAGCGTAAAAACTTATGTGTTTCCAGTTTAAAATATGATTCCAAGTTTTTGAAGGTATGTTAAATTGTGAATCAGATTGAGCCATGTCAGCCACATAAGTGAAATAAACAAAATCCAAGTTACTCGTGCAGCTTGATGCATATCCAGGACAGACTGTCATCTTCCCTAGTCTAGGATGGTTGGAGATGACTTATCAAGTATTGGGAGGGAACTTTTTTGGAGGAAGAGAACTAACTAGCCCTTCCACAACCTTATATTATTATATCATACCGAAAGGGTGATGATTGTTTCGTATTTATTCCTTCAGATGACATGAACTCATATTTTTCCTCAGTTGGCTGGCGGCTGTGCTACAGCTAGCTGCTTATTCGGCTGCCAGTCTCTCGGCGACTCGTTCGAGTGCGGCTGCCCCACCGGCTACAGACTGGTCGGAGCTGGTCACTGCCTCACGGCGCTCGACGCAGCATTACCTCCCGATGACATAGGAGACGCGCCCGTCTTCCCGCTCGGCAACCAGTACAAGGTTGGAGGGACGGGAAGCGACTTGGTATCTAACGAGGGCTGCTTCAGCTGTAAGGTGAGTTATCACTGGATTTAAAAAGGACTTCTAACGTCATTTTATTTAGTCAAAATAAAAATATTTATCTTGTTTCTTCTGCAGATAAATGGACGTAGACGAAGAGCACCCGAGGAAGCATTAGTATTCGCCAACGGCACCACAGTCGTAAGGAAACGCAGGAGACGTAGCAGACGTAAGTGTCGGATATTTTTTGTTAGTTACCTACTTCTCCAGTCATCTAATCAGTTTTTAATTTGATGCTTATAAAGGCAATATAGACCTTATGCTTAGGTAAAGTTATTTCATGGTACTGCTGTATTGTATGCGGCTTCGTAAGCATTTCACACAGCAATAGATCTTTTATTCTATGGAGTTTTCAAAATGTACAGAGCTCGTTCATGCACTAAAATCTTTTGAATATGTGTAATTAGAGCGACTCCTGGCTGTCTGAAAATTAATTTGATGCTGTGCTACGAAAGGAATGTCAGGCAGTTAGTCTGATTGAGCCATGCTAAAGCCTGGTCCGTGAGCACGTAGAATTTTGTCCAATGACCCCAAGCTACCCATCCTTATCGCTCGCGCGTAATTATGTTGTTGTCGCGCTCGCACACTCACTGCGGGCGCCCGTCGCACAGTCGCGACCAGGCTTTAATTCATAAGGCTTAACACCATCGTTGTGATCTCATTGTTACCACTGGTTAAGGAGGTGTAGGTCTCATAGATCTGTCTCTAACTTGTTCTGCCGTGTCAGGGCGCCGCTCGCTGCTGGAGCCCGAAGCAGAGCTGATCGTGATCGCTGCGACGGCGCGCCAGACGTGGGGCCGCGCGCCGCTGCTGCGCCTCGTGCCCGCTGAGGGCAGCGCGCGCGCGCACTACCGCATCGCGTATGGGGACGACGACAAGGTAACAGATTATTTTTATTGGCATTTACCTCTTTTTTTCTTATGCACTGTGAAACGCTTGTATAGGCGTGAATAGATGTCATTCATAAACCCCTGCTCCTTCAAAGATTCAGGTTGGATGGGACATTCAGGGACAGGACATTCCATGGTGTAAAGGTGTGGCGTTGCCATACCTAATCTACAATAGCTTTCATAAGTTCCAATTAATTACAACATAACTGAGAATAATATTATTCAGGGATTTTTTTGCCACCTTAGTTGCCATTGTTGTTCTATTTTGTTTCCTGAAATACTTTGTATGCTTCCGCTGAAATGCGTTAGTTGTATGTTTTCAGATTTTAAAAGTTTCTATGTACAACTGTCCATTATTTCTAGAAGAATATTCTAGATTTGACAGTAGGTACAGATGCTTCAGTCCGAAGGTATAGTCATACAATAATGAAAACGACAAAGCACATGATGTCGTGCCAGGAGTGCCCCAGCAACTGCTCGCAGGAGGATTTAATGAATGCCGCTGTCAACGCCTCTCTTGTAGCGGAGTTTTGGGCTGACACTGTGTAGGTTTGGTGTCGACACGATAAGAAGAAGAATACATTAATGATTGTCTTCCAGGACTTCATCCTCAACAAGCGTGATGGCGCGTGGGCATTACGAATGCGCCGGCACCTCAAGTCAAACACAGAGTTAGAACGACAGCTGGAATTAGAAGCCCGCTTCGTCTACCCGCAGTCGAGGCCGCGTTCTCGTCGCGCCGCCCTCTCCCCGCTCGCTTCCTCCACCCCTCTCGCGCCCGCGCCGTTACGCCTCTACGTCACTGTCCGAGTTGCGCCCGCGCCTTCGAAACGCTGATACGGTATCTGTACGGCTAGCACGAAAAACTTTCGAGTTCAAATCGTTTGCATACTCGAATCGCCATCAAAAGATTTAGTAAGAAAACTACAACAGCGCCCTTGTGAACGTGTCGTAAAGTGAACTTGGTATGAGATGTGGTTGCACGAAACTTATTTTGAGAATCAAAATTGTCACGTTATCGTTTAATTCAAAGATTGAGTATCGAATTTTATCGAATACGCAAACGATTCGAAGACGAAAGTTGTTCATGCTAGAGGTACTGGTATACGAAACTAGACTTGTTTTGTGAAGCTGTGTAAGAATGAAAACGTTGATGTTTCTTGAGTGGATTTTTTTGGATGAAGGTATTTTTACGTTGCTTCGTGACGTGTGAGGAGTATACGATATTTTTGTGGAATCACTGTAATCTACGCATTCCACGTAGCAATGTAAATATACCTTTTCATCTTTCGTAATTAGAAAAAGATTTGTAGAGTGTTTTATTCATGTATTATTTTTGGATTTTGTGGAGATATGTAAATTGAGTTTCCAAGAAGAAATAAGTATAGCTATGTAACTGTTAATAAAATTACATCCATAATGAACGGAATGAAATTAAAAAGCGTCTTAAAACGTCTTAGTAATTTCAGAGAATACCGTTTCTCGAGTTTGTTAATTATGTTCTCTAAATATTGTTTTTTTTTACGTTTCCTAATTATTACTCCTCTATGTTGGTTTTGCGCTGTTCATGTGAAAAACACATTCTGCTATTAAACCATCAAATGA
This sequence comes from Ostrinia nubilalis, assembly GCF_963855985.1. Taxonomy (NCBI): domain Eukaryota; kingdom Metazoa; phylum Arthropoda; class Insecta; order Lepidoptera; family Crambidae; genus Ostrinia; species Ostrinia nubilalis. The sequence goes on from NC_087103.1 coordinate 14,705,980, forward strand.
TATTTTCACAAATGAATTGTTCCTGGAACTTCCTGAAATGGTTATGAAAATAGCTTCGTAAGTATTCAAAACGAAACGCTCTACACTTCTCTTGGTAATTTGATATATTTTTCAATTATAGAGATGCACTTGTGAAGTCGATAAAATTATCGATATGAAAAAAAAAATTGTTTCAGAGTGTAATAATATCTTGCTTTTTGCTGACATAACTATTTTAACAAAAATATTACTGTCGTTACTAATATTAGTTGGCGTCGCAAAAAGCAGGATGTTGATTTATGTTGTGTAAATAATATTATAATGATTGGAGTGGTAATAAAATGATTGAGTGTTATGTAATCACTGCCATGTATCCAGTCACTGAGCGACAACATACTGCCATAGTGTTGTGCTAAGTCACGCGCACTCATATCGGTAGATTAACTGAACAAAATGTCAGTTAACAGGAATTTTATGTAAGTTTCTTATATTTGACGATAAGGCTAGTCACACTACGTATGAAAAGAAAGTGTCACTGGAACGATTGACTGGTTTTTGTCGCCTTTGAATATTTTTGGCCAACGGATAACGCTATGTGAGTCTATCTAAACTAATTTAGTGTATCTTCTTCTCTTATCACAATAACTTTCACTACAAAGCTAAACCTACGTTAAAATATAGCAATACCTACCCCAGTTAAAACATCATTAATTTTCGATAAACAACTTTAAAAAGTCCAGTTCAACTTTTCATTAAATGGTGAATAATAAAGTTTTAAGTCAGTTTAGTTTAGAGACTGGCACAATGGAGTTGTGTCAATTCACGACTAAATGTTAAAGTTGGTTAATCGAATCACTAAGCGGGCCGCGTCGGCGCAAAATATTCAAGGCATGTTCCTCCGAGTCATGCAGTCCGGCCGCCTGGGGCGATCTCGTCGGCAGTATTAAATTGTGTGAGGTTTGAATGCATAATAATTATGTACTAGTTATTGACGAGAGAGCGTCGAATATCGTCCAACCAAATAGATGTATTTAAATATCGAATGTAATACGAGTACGATACGATTATCGATATTTTTTATGTTTAACGTTTCGCATCACCATTTGCCATTGAAAGCCAGTGTATAGGTGTTCGTTTAACATAAGTAACAAATACGTAGATTTATTAAGAGCCTATTTATTTTTATTCTCATTCTAAGTCTAAGGTAGCGATAAAATCTGCGTACATTCGAAGATTTATTTTATATTTGCATAAGCTGAATTTAATATTATATTTTGGCTCGTAGAAAGTACAAAAGTGAATGCAATAGAGCTGTTTAATTTTGTAAATATGTGTATACAAAAATAAAAATTAATATAAAATGTTAGTACATTTAGGCTTAATTAATACCTTACAGAATAAAGATAATGTATGTTGGTGGATGAAAATAAAATTAATAAATTTTTAATTCAAATAAATGCTGTATTTATTTAATACCTTTTGATAAAGAGCAATTAAGTGCTCGGTTAGTTTGAAGTGACCAAAATCAATATAATATTTGTATTATGGTCAGAAAACAATTTGATAATTAAGTAATTTCAGAGAATTGACCAACGTGATTGTAAATAACGCTTTCCAAGAATACTAAAAACTTTTAATTATAAATCATAATACAGGTATGGTGATGATAACCTGTATGACGTTTCCAAATTTTGTCTGCTCGAAGTGAAAAGCTATAAACAAAAATATTTCTTCTTAAACCTACATTTTGAGATATGACTTTCAATGTCAGTGGAAAGATGAGCAAAATTGATGTCAAAGTGGTACGTCAAAAGAAGAAAGCAAAAACATTCAAATTAACGCTTAAAATTTCACAATAGGAAAAGACATCCATAGCAAGGTGCGGGCGGAGGGTCGAGCAGTTTCTGGGCGCGGAAGTGTACACTCGCGAGCAACATGGCCAAACCCAAGGAGGAGTTCTCGTGCGAGATGTTCAGCAACAAGTTCTTCATGCTGTGCGGCGCGGGCGGCGCCGTGGCTTGCGGCGCCACGCACACCTTCGTCACGCCGCTCGACCTCGTCAAGTGCCGCCTGCAGGTCGACCCCGCCAAGTACAAGTCCATCTTCAAGGGCTTCGGCATCTCCTTCAAGGAGGGCGGCATGGCCAACCTCGTCAAGGGCTGGGCGCCCACCCTCATCGGCTACTCCCTCCAGGGCGCCGCTAAATTCTCCGGCTACGAATACTTCAAATACAAATTCGCCACTATGGTTGATGAGGAAACTGCGTACCTTTACCGGACATACATGTATTTAGCAGCGTCAGCCTCCGCGGAGTTGATCGCGGATATTCTCCTGTGCCCGTTCGAAGCGACCAAAGTGCGGATGCAGACCACGCCCGGGTACACTTCGCAGATGAGGAAGGCCATGCCGCACATGATGGCGACCGAAGGGTTCGGCGTGTTCTACAAAGGCCTGGCGCCTCTATGGGGCCGGCAGGTGCCGTACACCATGATGAAGTTTTCCTCGTTCGAGAAGACGCTGGAGTACCTGTACGCGAATGTGGTGCCGAAACCGAGGGCCGAGTGCACGAAGGCGGAGCAGCTGGTGCTGACGTTCACGGCCGGCTACATCGCGGGCGTGCTGTGCGCGATCGTGTCGCACCCCTCGGACACGATCGTGTCCAAGCTGAACAAGGACCCGAGCGCGACGATCGGCGGGATCATCAACGAGGTGGGCATGGTGGGCATCTGGCGGGGGCTGGTGGCGCGCATCGTGATGATCGGCACGCTGACGGGGCTGCAGTGGTTCGTGTACGACGCCTTCAAGGTGTACACGAAGATGCCGCGCCCGCCGCCCGCCGACATGCCCGAGTCGCTGCGAAAGAAGCTCGCCGCCCGGAAGTAGCTCCTCCCGCCGCCCGCCCGAGTCCGTCACGTGTCGTAAATTAAGCATGCGGTGAATCATGATCGCTGTGTTACATAACATGTATTTAATATTTTATAATAATATATCCCGTATTATAAAGATTTGTTGTGTGATTAAATATATTTTTCACTCAATTACGTGACAAATAATAGCACATACACTTGGAGGAAAATATGAATATCGTAACACAAATGAAATAATCAAGTTATGAGAACACTCATTCGGGGATTCGTCGGGATATAATATTACTTGGAATAAAGACGTTATTGTACATTTCCGATATTCTTATCGGCGAGTGTACACACCCGGCGAGGGAACAAAAAGATTTGTTTAGGGACTAGCGTGAAAACGAAAAATAAGAATCCTTTTATTGGAAAGCAATTCCTCACCAGTTATCTACACTATATTGGGAAATACGAACGGAAAAACAGATTATAATAGCACGAGACGCTCGTATACAAAGGAGGTCTGGATCCTCGGGGTGGGCAATAACAATAATATGGGGATTTATCTGAGCATCGTGCGCCACTTACCGGATTTAGCCGGGCGATCCGGTAAAGTGACCTCCGGTAATAGCGCGCGAGCCCGACTATGTTTTATAAGTGGCGGATCGGATCCGCGGACCGCCATGGCCCCCATTTAACATAATCTCGGAGTTATCTGCTGTCCGCGAGAGATATCATTCGCTTTTTACGATATACTGCGGCCGGCTACTATGTTTATCGATGGGTGTATTTAGGGGGAACTTAACCTTTCAAGTTTAGTGTCTTATTATTTAACTGTAATACAGACAACACAACCTAGAAAATAGAAACACAATTTCACAACTGTGTATTCAGGCTGTGTTGAAGTCGCTCCTCTTAAAAGCAATTAACTACTTTATATTGTTTAAAACTTTCATGGTCACTAACATCGTTCGTTCGTTCCACCCGAAAGAATAGAATAGAATAACGTTTATTTTGCTGCCACATGAATACACATACATACATAAAATAAACGGTCAACATTACAGAACCAGTCAAAAGACGTCCACTGCTGGACAAAGGCCTCCCCCAAGGATTTCCACAAAGACCGGTCCTGCGCCGCTCGCATCCAGGCACCTCCCGCGACCTTCACCAGACCGTCGGCCCACTTAGGCCTGAGGCCTGCCCACGCTACGTCTTGCGGCTCGTGGTCGCCACTCAAGAACTTTCCTGCCCCAGCGGCCATCAAAATCAAAATCAAAATCAAAATTTTCTTTATTTGTTTAGACTAATTAAATTAGTAGGTACTTGCAAATCGTCAAATGCTCTTAAGGAGCCTATACATGTCTCATTCTTTTTTTGCCCTACCAGCGCTTCGAGACAAACATTTGGCAAGTGCTGAGAAGAAGCGCCGCAACAAACTCAGTCACCACTGTCTGCCGGTTTAAAAATATAAAAAAGTAGGAAGTTACAATACAGTCAGAAGCAAGTTACTTACCACGCGCTCCCGTTGATAGAAGGTGGCCTTTAAGACGTCCATCTAGCACGAGACCGCGTGGCAGTTTTGAATATATTTATTTAGTGCCGTGCTAATTTCTAGGTTAATTGTTGCGTTTTGATACATATATATTTTATGTCAGATATATCTTTCCTTGACCAGTCCCCGAAGGCAGCGCCTGTTCACAGACATGACGTGTGAACCAGCCATCGCTTCACTCGACCATATTATCAGCTCTACGAGCTATGTGCCCCGCCCACTGCCACTTGATTTTAGCGATTCTGCGGGCTATGTCAGTCACTCTGGTTCTCCTACGGATCTCCTCATTTCTGATTCGATCACGCAGGGAAACTCCGAGCATAGCACGCTCCATCGCCCTTTCGGGTCACTAACATAATAATAATTATTTACGGGATTACCATGTACCTTAATTTTGAGTTTCGGATATTTTGGCACTGTTGCAAGCGCCATGGTCACGGAGTAATAACTACTACCTATTACACTCCAAAGTATTAAAGGTAAAGGCTAATTCAGTTCCCTCTTTGTCCAATTTAAAATTGAAAGTGAAGGAGCTATTTTCTTATTTTTATGCAAACAAAAGTATCTAGCTAAGGCGTTATTCCGTCACGAACCCATTGCGGCCAGTCTGCAGTAAAATCTTCAGGCCCTCGCCCGAGCACGTTCTGTGGTTTTGTGTAAGTTCAAATTTAAATTATGTATTTATTTAAATTTATATCAATCTCAGGGATGGATAGGTAAAGCTTTATCACTCCAGGACAGCTTTTCTGGTAATGATTGTACTTGTACGTGTAGGTACTACATGTAGACGTGAAATTGAATTTTTGTTTTGGTTGATCTATAGGTTAAAACTTACTCACATAGGTGAACCACCAATTCAAGCTTCACCCAAAGTCATACCTAAATAGTTTTCGGTTCCCAATATAGTAGTAGACTCCGTGACTTGCACTTCAGTGAGTAGTGAGTTAACGCGTCTGGGCTGGGGTCTTTGTGTATTTCGAGCAGAATTAACTTAGCTACTTCTTTCCACCAATTTTAAAAATATTCAACGTAGCTAATAAAGTGACTGTATTAGTCTCTGCTCGTCACGTACGCTAATTTAGATTTTGAGGTTCATACTACAGAAGACAGCACATTAAGTAAAACATTGATGCATCTTGTGTAGTTGTAATTGGTACTATTTCTCAACCAAAATGTTGCTGGCGATTGTAACATTCGAACTTGCGACGTGACTCGCGCGAACTTCGACAACTTGCGAATCGAATTTTTGTTGCATTCGGAAACATTTTTAATATCGCCGCATTCGCCGCATACTGACTTCTCGTTCCACAAAAAGGGAACGACAGAGGGCTTAGTGCGATTTTACGTTTTTGATGAGTGTGTACGGTTTATTTTGTTTACGTAACTACTACGGCAATGCTGGAAGCTTGTGGGGTTCATAAATGATAAGGTACATTTTTCATTGAGTTCTCTTTTGACTTTCACACACTTTCTGGCATGTGGACCAAAGTAATCCAGAATCCACCAGTGTAGGACTTAAAGTTTTCAAAAATTTTCTGAGTTACAAATAAGTCTGTTAAACAGCAGACAGTTGCACAGACCTGGGCCTTCTGAATCCACTTTAGCTCCTACTCGTATAGATTTTGCCCAAAGAAGTGACTTCGGAATAGTCGAGTAAGTAACCTCGCGTGATTTCTTCGACGAATTCAAATGTAAAGCTTTAAAGTTTCGCCTGAAAATTATTCGGAGGAATTTCTAAAATGTATGGTACCTACTAACTAGTATGAGTATGTTGTCTTCGTATAGATCTCCTCATAAGCTCTTGAACTCATGAAAATAACTTTTCGTGACAGTATTATTGACGTTAGAATCTCATTAAATGGTTTATAAGTAGTTACTTAAATTATTTGTGCATGTATTAATTTATTTTAGTCTCTTTCTAACAAACTTCCAGACATTAAAATGACATAGGTAGTTTCTTACAATGTGGCTTCTCATTTAGTTACTCCACTATCTGCTCAAGTCGGCGCTTAATGCCGTTCGTGAATATTCCAGGAAATATCACTAGTAACCCAATTTTGTCGGTATGCAGGCATAGGGAGGCAATATCTCACTATCGATAAACTGTTTAATATTTTTAGGCATGTTATGATTATGCTGTCGCATAGATGTTGCAAGAAATAGCAAATTCCCAAGGGCGTCACAGTAAAAACATTCCTTTATGCCCTAAAAGTTTGGGAAGACCTTGAATAGACAAAGAAATAATGCACATACTACTGGTGCTCCTGAAATATTTCATAGACGAATAATGACTGACTCTGAACACAGACCGTAAACTGAATAAGAAAACCTACATAGCCTAGTTTATTTACGTACCGCTTTACAAGATTACTGGAAAGATCGAGACTTTCACAAAAGCGACATGGATATTTCCACACGTTTCTATTACTTGAAAAAGTCATCCGATATTAAGATTTCGCATTTTCGCCACTGATGTTATCGATAGTTCAATACATCGTTGCATCCCTATGCAGGCATCCCGTTTGAAGCGAGCTGAAACGATTTCCATGTCGGTGCGTTCAAATATCACCTCTGCACACAAACGCTAAGGTGCATCAGCGACTAGGCTATACAGCTTGTAACCGACTTTGTGCCATGTAAGAAATTCATGTTTAAGCTTGGGAACAATGTTAGAACTTGTTTTCCCCGAATGAAGTTACGTAAAACGGGAGGCGTTCGGAGCACTGAACAGGCATTTTCTGTCCGCTCTATCATAGTTCTCATCTTCATCCTTCCGGTAAGATTTTTAGCAAGAACAAACTAAATAAAAGAGGTAATACATGTAGAAGTTGTAAGTATGACAACGCTACTCTGTTGAAGTCCATAAATTATGTTAATTGGTGCTAATTGCCACCGTAACTACGAGTATACCTAATGATTCGCTCACTTTTCCTGCGTGTGTGTATGTGTGCTTTTAGTGACATACCATACATACCAAATCATAGCGTTTAAGGTAAGATTTGAATCTACAACATTTCATTTGGCGACTTACGTCTTGTCTGAAGTAGTTCCCTGAAAATATAAAAGTAGGCACTTAACAAACTCATTGTTAAGAGAGAATATTCTCTTTCATTAAATATTCCGTCTAAAGGACATTTCGAATAATTGAAATCGCTTCAACCGTCTTAATCCCCGAGATATTCTTTTGAAACTATCTGCTTCACGCACTGAATGCTTTGAGCGTATTAAATTCCATCTTAATCGCTTCATAAGTTAGCTCGCTATAAAACTTGAAAGTGCTCAGAGCATTCCTTGGAAATCAAATAACTTGCAAGCAAGAATCGAATCCGATAAACTGCAAGTGGAATAATTGAAAAAGTTGTGTTTTAAACGGTCGCCGCGCTGGTGGCGCTCGTGGACCCGGGTACAGTTGATCGTGTCACAGTTTAATAAGTCCTACAGCTGTTTAACAAAAGTATTTCTACAGAAACACAGTGTAGATTTGGAGGAAGCTACCCAAAATTCAAGTTGCAACTAATCTTTCGTCCATTAAAATGCTAGTAAAACTTAAATTACGATCAATCGAAGGAAATTTCATTTCACAGTAGTGGAGTGGTTTTCAATAGCTATCAAGTCAACTGCTTCTTAAAAAAAACATCAGAATTTTTACCGTATTGCGACGCATATCGTCGTTATGGCGTGTGTCATGCCATGTTGTGATGTCATAGATTTATGATGCGTCGTCATATTATTATCATGTTTATGTGTAAGAGCCCTAAACCACTGTAGGGATGCGAAGCTGTGGAGCGCTGCGGGCCGCGACACTGGAACTGAATTAAGCCAGCGCGACAGTAGCGAGTTTGTAAACTGGGGGCTTGATGTAGATCGCTGGAAGCGGCCATATCGTTAGTTAAAACTTTGCCTGTTGCTGAAGTTCGGATTAGAATGGAGACTACGTGCCAGAAGACGCAGTTTACAGTGATCCCGCAACACGGAGCGGCTATCGGGGAAACTTATGGCCTGGCTTAGATTAGTGTATTGCAAACGGGGTAAGTAGGTAAACCAGGTCAGCAATCTAGTTTGTTTGTACGCAATGTAAATAACGCTCCAGCCTAGGAGAAAAAGTCTACCTGAAGAAGAAGAAAAGAAGAACTTACTATTTACAGGGCCAACTCAAAATAAAGGGTTAAACGTAACCTTTAGAAATAAAGTTTTTATTTGTGAATAGAAAACCATACCATAATAATAATAACCTTTCTAACCATACCTGTTGTGACCTGTGACCATACCATGTTGCTGTGCCTGCTTTCATATTCAAGGAACCAGATCAGATCAAGGAGCACAACCTAGCACCATTAGTCTGACGGTGAGCGGACATCAGGCATTAACAATTAAAATTGATATATAATTTCATAATGATGCTTCGAATTTCTTCCTTCAGATGAGGAAACCTCATGAGAGATCGGTATCAAATACCTTAAACCTGTCACATCCAGCAGCTTTACCTTGACCGAGCAAGTTGTCCGACCGCTCCCGGATAAGTTTCTATTGTCACTGCGCCTCATAATACATGACGTGGACTCCGGCCGAAGACAATAATGTGACCCGCAACTTGTTGAGACACCTCGGCCCGATACGGCACAGTCGTAACTTCGCCTCATAGGATGAGCGACCATTGGTTAAGTTTCTATTGTCATTCCGTCTATTTCGTGCTACATAAGTGGGGGTTTTGATTGTGTTTCTGGAAGCAATTTTCTGTTACGAATCTCATGTTATTTATATTTGGTAATTTGTAGTCAGCAAAGTCTGGAGACAGTGTAAGGTTTAAAAAGGATTTTCTGTCTTTTTTATAATTTGCGTTCTACATGACGTGGACTCCTCCGGCCGAAGACAATAATGTGACCCGCAACTTGTTGGGGCACCTCGGCCCGATACGGCACAGTCGTAGCTTCGCCTCATAGGATGAGCGACCATTGGTTAAGTTTCTATTGTCATTCCGTCTATTTCGTGCTACATAAGTGGGGGTTTTGATTGTGTTTGGTGGAAGCAATTTTCTGTTTCGATTCTCATTTTTACCGTAATATTTTGCAATTTGTTTAACTCAAGCTAAAGCTAAATATTATGATTTAACTCAAGCTACGAATTGTATATGATGCTAATTCCACAACGCAACGATAGTCTCACATCACAATACTCAAACCTATAATATTATAAAGCATTGTCACGAGCAGACGTAAGCCTCTTGAGTGGCCGCTTAACCTCTTAAGGCTTGACACTAGCTTTCTAGGTTTAATATTTTATGCAATATTCTCTACTTATGAAAGGCGTCTTCGTGATATACATAGTTGCCACTCTTCTGACTCTGACATCATCAGATGTGGCATAATAATATACATCACTTAGATACATAATCCTATGAATCATTTGAGCATTAAGTAATTTATCTATGTAAATACGTTGAAAATAATTTATTTACATATTATCCTAACAAAATTAACTCGTAGGTATATGTATCTAATGTTGACTTCGTAAGCCTTTCCCATTGAACTTAATTATGGCATCATATAATTAGATTCGCGTCTCCCACCGGTGCGAGTATGGCTAGAGGCGCATGTCGTCAAATTGACTCATTACGCGGACTCAACGCGCGGTAATTAAAAGCTGACTGGCGACTAATTTGGACGGTGCTTAGCGATGGCACCTCTGCCGTCGAGTGGTTAACAGGTACACTGTGATCAGAGAAAGATTCACGAAATTCGCGACGAATGCTGTAGCCTGATAGTGACGGAAGTTTAAAGGTGCCGATTTCGATTTTTTTGGTGATAGGTAGATGAGCAGTTTAGTGCAATATAAACGATTTAATTGATTAAATCGGTAACGTATTTATCTATCGAAAAGTGGTTTCTTAAGTAAAACTACAATTGAAGAAGATCACAGAATAGTTAAGTTTGTAATAATTAACGAAACAAAATTTTACAGCTCCATTTCAGGTGGTAAGAAGATTATTAGAAAAACTAACATTTTGGCCAGTTTCCAAGTGTTTGCTACAATTAAAAGTTATTGTGAAGTACAATTTCCATTTTAAATTTCTCTGTCACGCGGCATACTGCAGCTGGAATTATGCTCCTGAAACCTTTTTGTTTAGCAAAAATAAACTTGAAAAGTTTTATAGTGAAACTTTAGGCGGTGCGCAAACGTAGACACATTTATAGACTAAGTAAGTAGGTACGCATAAATGTACTGGTGATTTTTTCTTTCTTAATTAAAATATTAATCAGTTCCGTTCATTTCTGGCGTACCGTTTCACCAGCGCGCGTTATAGACAGTGGCGGATTTACAAATTTGCCGCTAGTAGGCCATTCAATTTTTGCCGCCCCTACCTACTGACTTTTGAAATTCAATACGTTAGTTTAATCCCGTTATTAGTATGATTGTGAACTTAATTATATTTCTGTCAGTTACTAGATTATTATTGCAACCCGCTATGTACCTACTGAAGATTTTAATGTTGACCTAAAAACTGCAGTATGTTAAAAATACCTACACTATACAGGGTGGAAACGTTAAGTGATCTCACTCGATTATTTCTAAACTATACAAGATATCGAAAAACTGATTACTGATTCTGAAAGTGCTTCACAAGCTCTTTTAAACGGTACCAATAATAGGTTACAGAATAAACTGGATCAATCCGAAAATTCAAAGCATAATTTCGCGCGCGGCGCGGTGGCGGCGCGGCGGCTGCGCGGCAGCGGTGTTCACGCGGCGCGTATAAACAGTGCAAAGGCGCGGCGACGGCGCGGCGGTGGCGCGGTAGCGGCATCGTGTGCAGGAGCGCTTACGAAAGTTTTCCAAAATGTTGATGTATGTTGACCGAATGTTGTAAACGTCAAGGGAATCACATGATCATCACAATTTTAAAATAAATTGCACTAAATTTCCTTTAAATTGCAATAGCTTAAGTTCTACAAAAATGTACAGATTTCGTTTCCTTGAATTTTCAAAAGTGAATTTTCTTCGGGGCCACCCTGTAAAACAATATACACGAAGTTGTGGAGAGATGGTGCTCGTGCTAGGCTCCGAAGATCCTATGTTACGAGTTTATTATTTTATTTTTATTGAAACGCTATTGGAATATTTTAAAATTCATGATCACATAAGTACCTAAGTATACATATTACAGTGCGTTTAATAATCGTTTATTTATATATGGATTGTAGAGGTATACGTATAATTGGTTATATTTTTTTTTCGTGTAAAAAAAAATAGCTAAAATTGCCGCCCCCTAAATCTGCCGCCCTAGGCACTGGCCTACTTGGCCTATTGGTAAATCCGCCACTGGTTATAGACAAATGGTGTCAAAAACCATAATCACAAAACAGTGAAATACAAAATAAAATTACCAAAATTATAAACATTATGGAATGCAAAAAAAAAAAATATATTCTTTAGCAATAAGAACACCACAAAGCAAAGAGCGCCAACCATTAGAAAATACTTTCTAATCCTGCCAATAGATGACGTTAGTGGTATCTGAGAATCGGATATCGAGTAAGGAAATACAAAATAAGTAAAGCTGCTAAACTGCAACGTTACAAGTTGACTTCAGACTAGTATGCTTCAGAGACACTAGACGCAATGTACATTTTATTGTTCGAGGCTCACCGGGGAGCCACGTGGCATCCAACAGACTCGCATTATATTTTATGTCCAGTAGTTACTTCTTCTACCCTACGATTGTAATCAAAAAGTAATAAATTAACCAAAATTAGGTTCACATCAAAGTGGTTAGTGACTGAAAAAAGTTCAGAAGGCCTGCCCTAAAATATACGGATCCCAAAAGTGCCGTGGAAAATGTTATGTAGCGATGAGAAGGCAATGGAGCTATGAATATTTACAGTGACTTTACTGCGTGGGCAGCCCGAAATTAAGTTTGTGCGTTTGTTACAAAATTGAAATTGTTTAGCAAACAAATAGATAATTGGGTTTCTGACTCAAGTTAATTAGGTTTTATTTTGACTGAAGAAACTTCTTTTTAGGAATGCTAAGGGGGCTTTGGAAATACTATTATTAACATGTATACTTACTATAGCTTTTTTAAGCATAACAAGGCAGATATTTGGCAATCGCACCTGGTGTTAAGTAGATGCAGTCTATCTTGGATGGTACATAATTATCTGCCCTGTAAGTGCCTACTTATTCCATAAACAGACCTACATGTAACTAAGATTGAACACAGCTTAAGTGTTTTTGAGTTTTGTTACGCATTTGTACTACTACACATTTTACTGTACTATACGTCATAATAATATATTATTATGTATATCCTATACAAATGGTTTGGCACCAAAAGCTGTCAATATCCTTATTATTCTAATTCCCCAGCGTGAGCTTACTTGGAAAATTCATTTTCCCAAAACGTGTATGATACTCACAAACCTAATAATAGTCCTTTAACCCAACTACAGAAAATATTTCGCTAGTTCCAATAAATGGTCACAGAATTCCACGTTTTGAGATATTTGAAAATGGCAAGTTTCACGCACATTTGCGCTCTATTGTGTGGGGTAGAGGGTTGAAATTGGTGTGGTTGGGATGGGAAAATATGGTTAGTGGCGGGCAGAATTCTAGGATGTAGTACATGCGATGGCATTCAATAATTTGCAAGTGTGTCAAATGGCGCAGGTGACGGCCGGGTTGTCCCAGCGGGTCTAGTCAAAACGCACTTTAAAATCGCAAACCCATCGCAAACCAGTCGCAAACAAATAAACAAATCGCAAAAGAGGTCGATAACAAAAAAGGCTTAGTCAAACGGCAAAAAATCGAATCGCAAAGCCCTACCTATCGATAATCGAAAGACTGGATTGAAATTTCCCATACAAAGGCTTAGCCAACATGCATTTAAGACTCAATCAAAATCGAATCGAATCGCAACACCCGCCATTTTCATTGCGATTACTAAAACCCCGGTGATAAGCTTCGATTCGATCGAAACCAATAGGGTGAGTTGCACCACCTAACTTTGACCGTAACTATGACGTTAACCGGTGTTTTTTGTATGGAGTTTGACAGATTATAGACGTTTGTCAAAGTTAAACTAAGATGGTGCAACCCTCCCTAAGGTTGTTTTGACAAATCCGTATTGCGATGTCGTTTTGACAGCTAGTTTGACAGCGAAGCATAGACGTAAACAGAGAGCAGAAAGAAGGAACTAATTTAAAAAAAAAAAGCTAGAAAAAGTAAAAACAATCGCAAAGTCATAGACATTTTTTAACTTTTATTCGATTTTGAATGAACTTTTATATCGCCGCGTCGTTGGTGGTTCAATGTGCATTTTGGCTGCCATTTTCCGATCGAATCGAATTACTGGTGACGCGGCGACTGACATTAGTGAAAACTTCCTATTGGTTTGTGATGGCATTTTGACTAGACCCACAGATCTGGGGCGTCTGTGTCGCACTTTGTAAACTCGCTCCACAAACTACAAAGTCACCGTCGTTATCTGTTTTCAATGAAACGTAGACGTTTTCAATGAAACGTGGACGGGTCAGACTCGTGTACACCTGTTTCTGACCGCAATCGGAATGACCCAGGCTTAAATTTTTAGGGGGGTACTGCAATAGGAGTGTATGTGGTGGTAGAGCAAGCTATAAGCTATATGGTAGAGTAAGTATTTTGGACGTGTTTGTTTAAGTACCCCGAAAAAGAGCTACATTTTAATAAATAATTTCTTTTGTCGGCTAAGCTGCACACATTCTCCTAATATTGAACTGGGCCCCATTTTTTTGGGGCATGTTTAGACGATGTAATTTATAAAAAGCAACTAACTGGTCTATCCAAATGTTATAAAATTGTGGTTAAATCATGTCAATATACAGTTACAGTTAAATATTACTGGTAATACTTAACTGCTAATGTGTCAATCGTTAGGTCTTATTGTCTCATAATTTCCAAATGCACTCCATTTAGAAGTACTGCAGCTATCAGAATGAGAGCGAGAGGGTCACTCGACTATCCCGTCTTCGTAACTCGCTTCCAAAGTAAAAGCAATCACAAAACATTGACTGCATGCTGCACAGTGCACAGTACTGTCGGTCAATGCTGCATGAATGGGGCAACTCGGCGAACTTCGGCCAACAGTTGTGGGGCAACCTGCAGCGCCGAAGGGGTTCAGTGTTGATACTAGCTGACGTTTATAAAAATGATAGCGCTGTCTACGCTTGTAAATAAATTTATTTGTTCACGTGAATGCTATTTTGAATTATTTGATACAGAATTAGTTTAAAAGAGTTGCGATTTATGTAATTATTTTGTGAAATTGTAACGCAAATTTATAGAAAGTGGTTAGGTTTAAGTAGGAACCGACTTCATCTATGATTACTTAGGTAACTGCATGTCCGTTTTCACCACCAATCCATAATTTTAAGTAATCCCTTTGAAAACTAAATTCGTGTTAACTTAAAAATTAGAGATTGATGGTGGAAACAGGCATTAAACTCTTTCAAGCTAAATAATGTGCTTTGCATCAACTTTTTTGAATTTCAACGGTAACGCCATCTTCGGCGTGGTTTGAGAAAAGTTCGCTTTGGAAGAAGGCTATAACTACGAATATGAAAAGACATTTTAACAATTTACTCAAAATAATACTCGATTCCAATATCTCTGACTTCACGAAGGTAGCAGACCAATGTCGTAAACCTGGAGCGGAATCCGAAACGCTAAGTAATTAGTTAACGAATAAAAACTGCGAGACATCTGCTATCTCGATTTATTCGAGTACCGTCATAAACGAGAAACAACTCGGCTCAAAGGAGTAATTACCAAATGAGTTTTTATCTGAAGCAGGTAATTATCAAGTCCGTTAATTAAAGCTGGGGAATGTTCTGGCACTCTAGTTGTGTGTCTTCATTAATTAATAAATTTCGCCGTAGTTTTCCCCGGGACAGTTTGGAACTGCGATGCATTCATTGTTTGGATTTAGTGTTATTTAGCTTTAAAGGTGTCGAGTTAGGTGCATTGAAGTTTTTACTGTCTGGTTTATTTCCAGGTATTATCCAGGCATGGCTGGGCTAGATTGGGATAATGGAAACCTCGTAGTTCCACAAGTGCGGTGAAGCAACTGGTACGTCAAGGCACACTCTCTGACTGGGAAAAGCAGTCAGGTATATTTATTAAATCTTTAACTGGTAGTGGCAGAATTGTTGCCACCATATTTTGAACCTTATAAAGAAAACATAAGGTACAAAACTAATGAAAAACATTTTTCTCAATACCAGTTAAAGGGTGATTATTCTTTTGGTGCGCCATTGTTGATCAAATCCGCTGGTAGAAGAAAGCAATAAATGCTAAAAGGAATTTAACTAAGTACAGCACACATTGAAAAATGTTATCTAAGCTAGGAATTCAATTACGTCAGTAGAATATCTGCTGCAAAAGCACTGTCCCACAGTGCTTTTGCAGCAGATATTCTACTGACGTGGACTAGATAATGAAAACACAAATTTACACATTGTAACATCAGTATTTAATTAAGCTCACCAGTTAATCGGTATAAAGACTCGATTCTTTGATAAATTGATAACAATATGCCGCAACAATTACCGTAAATATCGGTAACGAGTCTCATTATTTATTTCAGAGCGGGATAGTTCTGGAATGTCTCGCTTTATGGCAATTTACTGGATTTCGTTATGGTAATCATTTAATTTGCCATCGCTGTGTCCACCATTAATCAGCCCGGATTTATCCGAAAGTTATTGTTTGAATATTTATCCTGCCAATAATTTCAGGTAAATAACGCATACACAAAGTCAAAATGGATGACACGTTTCAGCAGATAAATATTTTATAAGGTTTTTATTCGTTTCCATAATATATTTTTACGGGAAACGCTACGAGAGAATAAATAATACAAATATAAAGCAAGGAAATGTATTTCTATTTAAAGAATTTTCATTTGATTCCCTCTTTTCCTGTTTAATCTAATTCGGCATTTTAAATAAGAGCTGCTTCTTGCTTTTAATGCTCTATTATGCTGGTAAATGTATAAACGAATCTAATCTTTTGAACGAAACATGTTTGCATTTCTACTTATTTATTAATTTAATCATGAGAATAAATTTTATAATAATAGATACATTAACTTAAAATGACTTAAAAACTAAAATTTAAAAATTACTAATTATAAAAACTATTTACAAAATAAAAAATACTTCACCCCCAGCGCCGCAGTCAGGAATGGTGCCCAAAAGGCTGGCAGCATTGCCACGTTGAATGGCCAGGCTAATTCTCTGACCAAAATAGCTGCCAGCCTTTTGATCACCGGTCACCTCGGTGAGCCTCTTTGCCAGTTCCTTATAAAAGGAACGAGCGCTTGGACCCCATGGTCCCATAGTCTCAACCCCAAACGGCACAAATATATAACTCTCATTGAGAGCTGCATATTTGCGCCGCTTGGAGCACTCAGCCGAGGCCGCCGCCGCGCCTGCGGCAAGGGAGGTACCTCCTGTATGAGACGGAGCAAGCGTATCCGCGCATGTTGCGTCCCACACAAGAGGACGTCCCTGCTTCCAGGGAATGAGCGTCATGCCGTCAGGTCTCTTGCCGTCGTCACGGAATATGCCGTTAGGCTCTAAAACTGCTGGCACATTGACGGCGACAAGAGCTCTGCGGATGACGTCATTGATGCAGGCGTGTCGGGAGACTCGACCAGCGCTCATTTGGCATGAGAGGCCATGGTGTCCTAACTCACCGACGCGAGTACCGCAACGACAGCGATGGGGATGGTTTGTCTTGACGCCAAGTCTAAGGGAAATGGCAAGGGACAGTGTACTCCTGTCAAGCAGAGTCCCGATATTGGCCGAAGGAAGAGCATGTAGCCAGTAACCGGACTCTGCCTGAAAGACCGCTAGTAGGCGAGCACGCTCTGCAGCATTTTCGGAGGAAGCCAATAGATCACTCTGAAAACGCAAACAGAGCGGCTCGTCCCACTGCCTCTGAGACGATAGAGAGGTAGGTGGATCGGCTCCCGGGCATGCCCTAGTCCAAGCGTTTCTGGCCTCTGCGAGGTGAGCCAACTCCACTACCCCTAAAGAAGGGGATAGTAATTTATTAAAGAGTTCGGCTGTACCATACGCAGAAGACAGAAAAGCTGGAAGGGCAATATGCGATATCTGACGTGTGCCTAGTCCTCCGAAACGCACAGGGAGAGAGGCCTGTTTCCAGGCGTTATCGCTAAATGCACAATTTAGAATTTTGGAGAGTGTCTCCCTGAGCGAACTATCAATAGTTGACAGTAGTCCTGGAAAAAGCCAAAAATGGGTACTACGTAAAAAATATATAAATTTTGGGGCGTATGCGCAAAAACGGATTAAATACAAAGCCATGTGAGGGTTTCTACTTTAAGTAGGTACTTGTATTTTGAAATTAGAAAATGATTAACATCTATCTCCTTAGTCCACTTAGGCTGAGTTGCATCAAAATAGGAGTTTAAGTAAAAGTTTTTGTCATATTTTTAATTCCGACAACACAATGTTAAACACAATATATACATACTTACCTACCCACTTTATTATGTATTAAATATTGAAATATATAGATAAATCCTTTCTGCGCATCATGTGATGTCTACGATGCATTTCGAATGCCCGCGTTTCAAACGTGGCTCAAAATGGATGTCATTTCAAATAGCAGGTATCATCTCCGCCCATCGAATGCGGGCAAAATCTATTTACAAAGCTTAACTGGTACCTACGAGTACATTCATACTCGTACTTTGATAGAGTAAATGATTTAGCAGATAGCACGGACGATTAGCAATGTCTAAATTGGAATTAAATATTTAGAATTATATAATTTCATAATATTCGCCTGATCGGCAATTAAATCAATTGGGGGTTTTAATCTTTGCTTGAGTTTAAAATATAGTTTTAGTAATGAAGTTCTTATTGAGCTATCCTGGCATTTTTGGGAAAAATGTTCCTAAAACAGATTTTTACAAACAATCAAGTAAGTCATGTCGGCAATCTTGTAAAAAATGGGTCCAAATACACAAAGTATGTACTAAAAGTAAAGATACACAAGTAACTTCACAATGCGTATCCCACCAAGCCACCAAATCGAGAGGGTTTGTGACAGTCAAACCTTTAGTGAGAGAGAGCACTACTCTTCACTTGTCAATCTTTTTGATGAAATCTGAAAACAACGTCGCCATCACTGCGCAGGAGCCATTAAATATGCGAGGTCAAAGGCCAGGTTATTTACACCCAGTCGCCTGAGCACTGAATAACTCACTCCGCTATAATTTACAATTCCCACCAACCTTTAAATAAACAATAATGAGCTTAATGTTTCCAATTTTCCGTTTACAATTTTATTAGAATTGAGTTTCGTTCTTTCAAGCTTTTTTAAAGAAAATCCCAAGGGTCGGAATGAGAGATTATTTCTAATTAATTTACGTCCCGACTGGAAACTACAATATTTTTATTTTGCGTTTGTTGCTGGCTCTACAGGGGGTCTACTATGAAATTATTATCATTTATGTGTTGACTACCATTTATGGAGTACTATATCTATTTGTTGTCTCATCAGTCGGGCTAGGGCCTAGGATGCACGCCGTGATATACTTTGTCGACGTCAAAATGTATAGGAAAAATCGATAAAATGGCGTGATAACCGTTTATCGCGGCGCGCATCCTAGGCCTACAGATCAGCATACGAGTAGTTTTCCCATTCAGCACTGAAATACTTATACTATGGTGGCACATGAAGTCTGATAAGTACCAAGGTTGTATTGTGACTTCAGCAATGTTAAAACACTGCCGTCAATAGAAGAATTGTTGCTAGGTCGTTTAGGTTTTTGAATAGACACAAAAGTGTTTTTAAATAAAGCTTACATCTTATCGTTTCTTACTTGATCAATCAAGCTGTAAAGTTCAATTTTGCCGGCGCGGTGTCACATCAAATTAGTACTGTCGTACATAACAAACAGTCATTGCTAAAATAATCTTTGTAATTTTTTTAATTATCGTTGCTAAAAGTAAAATTTCAGCTCTGTTTAATATTGTACAGTTGCTTTCGTTGGAAAATTATTATTAATTACAACGAAATAAGGTGCCATAGAGTTTACTACTAATCTACCTATATCAAATTTCAAAATAAAACAGGCAAAATAAACGAAACATTGTCGTAATTATGCTGCTGCTGTCTTTCCGGAAGACTATTATAATCCGGGCCTTTTCAAAGCGAGAGTGAATAGGCACTTACAGGGCAGATATGTACCATCCTAGACTGCATCCCACTTAACACCAGGTGCGATTGTGGTCAAATACCAGCCTTGTTATGCATAAAAAAATAAACAAAGAGCAACTTTCAGACCCACGCTCAGATCAGGGTGAATGGAATCACTAGAATTTTGACGTCGCTATCGTTATAATTTATTATTTTATAATGTGTGTGTCTACACTACTCTTACTGATTGAAGTTACATTGTGACAGTGTGTTCTACTCGTAGTGTGTTAGTTTTGTTTTCAGCAAATGAATAATGGAATAAATACACGATTTATTGTGCGCCCATTGTTACGATTCTCTTTGTTTGGCCTTGTTTTAGATCCTGGAATCGAATAGCTAAATATTTTTTAACACAATACTTGGACAATTTCTGTCATGTAAAGGCTCGGTGTTTTTATTTATTTTGTAAAGGAAAACAAAAAAAACTTAGCAGCTAATAATAAAGCACAAATGGAGAATTTTCTCGTGAAACCAAAACTGAAAACTCGATGGAAGTAATAGTAATAACACTCGACTCTCTCATTAAATAAAGGGAGAATTCGATTTAAACGTTCAATTTTCCCTCAATGCACAGTAAGAGGTGCTCTGCAGTCTATTCCTAAAAATGCACGAGAAACTCAATATTAAATGACGTTTCCAATCGGCCTTTCATTCGGACGACAAAGAGTTGTCTTTGAGGCGCCGTGAATAGCCTCACTCACTCACTCACTAGTCGCGAGTGAATGAGTGAATGAGTGAATGGAGACAATGGGCCGGCTATCAAAGGGAAGTGAAATATTGTAAGCACTGATAATTGGCTGTCTACTTATTTTCCTCCCTTGGGATAGCTTTTTCTTGGGGCACATTATAGGAAATGCCAGGAAAATGAATCCGTATTTATTTAACGTTGGATTTCGTAAAGGTGTTTCTGTTTCACCGGATAATTTATTTTATCATTTCTTTTATTTACTCGTACGACTACCTATATGTTTGTAAAATAAAATATTAAATCAGAAAATAATTAGGACGTTTTCAAATCTAGGTAATGTGCTTACCTACAGGAGACATTTTAACATTTTTTATTAAAAAGTATACTCGATAACATTACTTGTAGCCTATAATTTTGGGGTTAAAGTACTAGAAATAAATTACCAGTGAACCGAATGAAGCTTCTGAACCAAGCTTTTACTGCGGGTCGCGACGACTCAACGTCTCTATGACTACTGAGAGCTTTCTTGAAGATTGAACATGTTGCAGACGAAACTATGTTTAGGATACAAAAGTGGACGGTTTCCTGACCCGGTGGTACAGTTAGTGGGATAAATAATACATCCTAACCTAACCTAACCTAACCTACACCGAAGTACTCCAATTCAGTACTTCAATTCTTATGCGTGGTTCTCTATAAGGACCCTATATGTATGTAAGTTATGGTATATGGTCTTTTGCCGGCTGATTCTTGCTGACCTACCCAAGGTTACTGTTGTTACGCGAACCTTATCTTATTGGGTCCAGTACAATATGGCGGGCATTTTGGAATCAATAGGTCACGTCCCGCCGCAATATCGCATATCGCCGGACCCGTGTCAGCGGGATATTACACACAATCATGCTAGGGCGACCATCGATGACCATAACTTGTGGCCATATAACCGATTAGGTTCGATTAATCTTTTTGAACGAATCGAAACTACGTCAAAGTGACGCACTATGCGTATCATAGACAAATATAGAAAATTTTGACGCGCGACTTGTCACTGAAATTGTCATTGGTATTTTGTCAATAACTTTTCGTCTGGGATTTTTCAATTTGTTCAATATAGTAAAAGCTGTAAAAGGTATTTGATAAACAGTGGTGAGTGACAAGAAAATATCTTCGGAATGCAAAAGTGTGTTAAAGAATCTATTACCTGCTCAGAGATTGTGTAAGTACTAAGTCATATTACGATTTATACATAATATAGCACAGCATATAGGTTTGTTTACAATGTAGACAGGTACGACGCAGGACAGGTATTCATTAACTACATAATATTTATTACACAAAATATGTCAGATTTTATATTTCGGTTTACATTAAAATAAAAATGTTGCGCATAAATATCGGATCCCAAGTTTATCCGACCTTTCAAACAATCCGTGGTCTCTGTTGTCCATAACCGATAAGCGGCGATACTTTGCGTTGGACACCTCAAGCGGTTCCTCCAGGGACCCTCGGTCACTCCCGAGGGCCTGAAATACGGGGCTACTTCAATAACTAACCTGCGATGAATAATACCTTAACAGGTAGATAACTCTTCGAGCTGGCTCTATCTTGTATATTATTTATTGTTATAAACACAAGAGCTATGTTTTTGAATAGTTTTGAGAGGTTTTCTTATCGCCATGGCTTTATTTAACAGCCATTTTGCCAAATAATGAACGTACCTGCAGGAAATGTTAGCATTTATAACAGAGTTACTTGTAACATAATTATGGTATACGTAACGTAATCTTCTTTCATCTCCCGTTTCATGTTTAAGCGCTTTGATTTTGAAAACGCGTTTTCGTTAAAACAGCACGCGCCGGATCCTCCGTCAGCCGACAAAGGCTCCGCTCCGCTCCGTCAAGACGTTGGCCCAATCTCAGTAATTAATTGCTGAAGTCGTAGGGTATCTACACAATGGACGACTAATTACGCCACCATCTCTCGGACGAGAAAGCAAATTAATTTATTATGCCATTTTATACCCTTTGATTAAATGATCACGATATTAATATTAAATTGCCTTTGCTTCGACTTAACCTACATATCTTGATCGATGCCGTTCTTTGATAGCTGATTGAATGAATAGCTAATAACTTTGCTGCAAATTAATGTAACCCTGTATATGTACACTTTAGATTCTATAGATTCTGCGATGATTTATGTAAAAGCGGTACCTAATGCATGAAACTGAACAGATAGAATCAGAACATAATTTACACCCTTTATATGTGCATTTAATTCACAATAGAATTAAAATAAACTAAAATAAAAATAAAGTAAAAGTGATTTGTATGTTGTGTGCATATGAAAAGTAAACAGAATTACAAATGAATCTGGGGGCACGGCAGTGCCCCCACCAAGTCGAGCAAAAAAGCGGCACGGCCGTACCATCCTTTTCTCGAAGCAATTCAGGCCATTTTCGACCGCCTGTAACTTCGTTGTGGATAAAACTAGAAGGCTGAATTTTCATTAGCTATGCAGGCATTGTAAAGACACGGTATATTTAAAATTTCATTCAATTTGAACCAGTAGTTTAAGAATTATAACGGGTCAAAGTTACTTAATTTTGTCACTCACTGACTCACTGACTCACTGACTCACCGATCATCAAAACTCTAAGGCACTTCTAGCAGACCTAGAAGCTTCAAATTTGGAATATAAGTAGTGTTTGGTGTATGAATCAAGGAAAAACTTAAATATTTGGGGGCACGGTAGTGCAACCGCCAAGTCGAGTAAAATTTTTCAATTTCGGTCCAGTTTTCTAGATACATAACTGCTGTCTACAAAATACAAAAAGAAATGAGATTTGGGGGCACGGTAGTGCAACCGCCAAGTCGAGTAAAATTTTTCAATTTCGGTCCAGTTTTCTAGATACATAACTACTGTCTACAAAATACAAAAAGAAATGAGATCCCATTAAAAACAATACTTGTCAAAAAAACCAAGTCTCGCAACTCAGTTGTTCTACGGTAAAAAGTTGTGAGATCCATGTAATACCAAGTCCAGGCCAGGAAATCTTTAACGTTTTACATAAATATATTGACTTGGCCATCGCATGAAAACACGTGTAAATTAAATTATTTAGTGCGATGGCCAAGTCAATAATTTATGTAAAACGTTAAAGATTTCCTGGCCTGGACTTGGTATTACATGGATCTCACAACTTTTTACCGTAGAACAACTGAGTTGCGAGACTTGGTTTTTTTGACAAGTATTGTTTTTGATGGGATTGTCTTTTGCAGTTCAATTTAATTAATAATGTATGTAAGTAATGATAAAGGACTAAAGAACAAAATCATTTTTCATCATTATCATCATTTCAGCCGCAGGACTTTCTCTGCTGAACATAGGCCTACCCCAATGAGTTATCATATCGGATTACTTAAGCTTTCAATAATGCTTCGATTTTATTTACACAATGTGTTATGTCAGTTACAATCCAATAAAAAAATAATGTAAAGGAAAAATGAAACGAAATCTGAATAACAATGCTTATACAGTACACAGTATACAAAAATAAGTGAAGACATGAACAATAAGTGCGCATACCTGTCAATTATACTTTTCAATAGCCCCGATAAAAAGCTTTTGAAGCTCGCGCGGAGGTAGTTAGGAACTTTATGCCCCAGCCCGATACCAGGATAAAAGCTCGATTGGCTGAACGCTGTAATCACGAAGCTCTACACACTTACTTTTATACCATTTTTACTCCAATTCGATTCCGATAAAGCTCAACTTTCCTTCGTTAACCGGACTTTTAAAACTTTTGATTTTATTCATAATTCACTCTGCCGATTTGAATTTTTGATTTCTTTGTTTAATTTAATTGTTATAATGAACGGATTGTTTGTGATTTCATTAAAATAATTGTATTGGTAATTTTGAAGTTTGTTTCGCGTAATCAATTATGAATATTGGTTTAATGAATTATTGAAACAAAACTGCTTTTATAACTTTAGATTGGTGGTATCATGAATCGTCTTTTCTTGATAATTATTTTCTTATAAAGGCTCGTATTTGTAACATCCATTTATTTGCTTCAGGCAGCATTCGAACCCGCACCGCTTGCGTTGTAATGCAATGCCTAAACCAGTAGTAGTAGGCCAGGTGGCCGCCAAAATTGGTTTGATGTTGTTGAAATGGATTTAAAGAGATAAATGGATATAGAAACGTGCATGTAAAAGCGCTTTATAAAAGCCTACGTAGAAAATAAATAACAAATACGACTTTTAACAAACGCAACATTGTTGATTGAATGGCCACTATGGACATATCAGATAGTTTTATAAACGAGCACATTTAAGTTACACGAAAATTTTGCCACTTTTATATTTTATTACCTACTCGTATAAGTAAATAACATATAGCATGTAAAAAATACAAGGAACTTTTTGCATAAGCGCTGAGCCAAGGCTAGGCACACCATCGATCATGGCTGGCAACACCGTGGCACCGGCGAGTGTTGCCAAATTAAATAAATGCCGATTGATTGATGCGGCGAATGTGAATGAGCCTAAATAAACTGCCTGCGCTTTTACGCAGCGAGTTTCCGATGAAATTATTAATTATTATATATACTATGTAATTATTTCAACGAATACATAAAATTTCTCTATAATTACAATACCTAGACAAAAACAGCTTGATTCGTTGCACATCTTTCATAATATTTCTCAGCAATAACGTATACATGATACTAACGAATAATACTGTATTTTATAATTACAATTTTATTACTAGTCAGCTAAAACAAAAAATCCTTCTAATTTTTTCATAAATATTTATGTATTTGTTTACACCTCGTCGTAAAATTTTATTTACGTCCCCGTTTTCCCCGCGTTTGCCCCAAGATCTAGGGTGATTACCCCGCTCCCCCATAGGACCGGTCTACTCTCCCCATAGACCCGTCTGCACTCGCCATAAATTCGCCATAGACTCCCAGATAACGGCAAAACACAGATAACGTGCTTCGATTGATCGTCAATGAGTAGAAATTCATTTATCTCTACTAAACCTAGAGTGGAGAAGAAGTTGAGCGATTACTAACCGTATAATGTGGGTGGTAGAGCTCGTATTTGGGTGTGTAGTGGGTGTGTACAGAAAGCATAAACGCTCGTGCTGTGACGCGTAACAATTAAATGTTTTATTGTAATCGAATTATTCTACATCTACTTAAAATTCACACTAATTATATTATAATTAAACAGTAAAGTCACTTACTCATTAAAGTTTGTCAATATTAACCTAGCTTTGGATTTAATAAATGTCACGTTTACAGGTCTCAAATTTTATAGAATTTAACTTCCTGATCATAAGAATTTGATGAATGTTTGAGCCAACAATTTTAAGTTTCGTGTTTGCAGCTTTTGTGAACAATCAATAGAACTAAAGTAGAAAAATAAAGCTTTAAGTTAACTGAAGCTAAAAGCTTTATGTGTTATGAATAGATGAGTTAGTTGCATCTTAGGTAGATTCAAGAAAAGTTTAAGTGAACATAATATTAATATAATTTTATTACAGTTCACTGTTACAGCGAATGTTCCCCGATCGAGTTCTTTCGTTCAGCCTCTCGAACCGCCCCTTAACCGAAGGAAGCACATAATTTGTGACCGCTATCGACACGTAGATAAAACCCTACGATTCGGCGAGACTTTAATTTCTTTCTTCACGATAAATGTTCTCGAGCACTCGTCCTTATTCCCCCTTACCCGAAAGAAAGAGACAAATGCCCGTCGCGAACAAAGGAATTTAGTAATTTAATCACAGCGGTACATTTTTATTAGCGTTTGTTTACAGCAGTGCTGTTGTGATAGGCCAGCACAAAAGATCTATTAACATTTAAAGCAGCCACAATGTATTGTTTTGTGCGCAAACTGTCCACAAACAACATGAGACGAGTGGAAAAATACTGGACTGAAACACGTGTTATTTCGTCAAAGCAATGTGATTTCAGAACAAAGAATTTAGGGTTTTATGTGTGTGTAACAACATTTGTATGATGGCAGATGTGTTTTCGTTTGTTATACAATAAAAAGGAAAGAAGCTATAAATGATAATTATTTCCAATTAATCTTTGTTATTTTTATAGCGTGAGCAACATTTCCATTGGTAAATATTACGGGGTAAATGATTTCGTTCTAGCCGACCTCAAATTTGCATCGAATAATATTTTTGCTTCAACCTTTTTTACATCAACGGCAATTAACTCCACAATCAAGAGTTCTTTTTTCAATCAATCTTCAAAATGAATTAATTGTTACTCTTTGAGATAAAATTCGGCGTATCAAAATAAATTTTGGCACGAATTTACTAACGAATAAATATTAGACACACACGTTTTCGTTAATCATGATCAGTTCTTATGTAAGTAATTAGGTATGAAAGTACTGCAACAAAGTCAAATCAACTCCAAATATTATGTCATGTTGATTTATCATCTCTTTTTATTTATATTCGAGTAGAAGCTTTTAAACAGTAAATAATTAAATAGGTCCTTAAAAAGCTAAAGGAGCTTAAATGTCAACTTAGGTATGTATGTTAAGCAATCATCATCAGCAACATCTGCCAACACCTTCACCATACCTACTGGTTAAACAAATTAATTTAAACACCATCTTGATCTACGCGAAGGAGCATAAAATTAAAATAAAGTTCACACAGCATAATATTCCTAACTGAATTACTGCGTTGAACAAAAGTGAACAAGTTACAATAAGTGAATCTTGTCCGCATTGCTAATCCTATTACGGTGTTATGAGAGAAGCCATAGAGCAATTACGAGCAGAGAGCATTAGAGCGGTCGCCGGCTGATTAAATCTCGAGTGACGGGAAGGAATGACCGGCCTCGTGTTTGGAGAAGCCCTGGATTTGAGCGGCACCTTCTTGCACCGATGTGTAATCTGTTGTTGGGGAACATTCAGTAGGTACAGATGGAGCAATCGATAAATCATTGAAAGGTGATTTTGAAACATACTAACGATTTTACTAACAGCAGATTAATCCTTTATGGATCAAGATCATCTTTCATCCTTTAAATTTTCACCCAAAGAACATTGTCCAATGTACCTACTGTCAGTGAATAAAGCTCTTCAGTGACAGCAGAAGAAGCCACGGCAAGACGTGTTATACTTAACTATAAAATTTTAATTCAGAAACAGAATGATAGATAAAAAAAAAGATAAACTTTTCAAAAAGTTTTCCTTAGCTACATAGGTACTATCTTCTGCCACAGAAAAGATTCAGATAATTTGGATTAGCTATTTGATAAATTGTTCTATCTATTGCAACATTACAAGACGTTGAGTGCTCGCTTCGGTGTAAGGGGTTACCTGGTGGCGGCCCGCTGCGGTGTCCGGAGATATGCCTTGCAAAAATTAGTGATCAAAAGACAGCACTTGCTGCGTATCACGGCTACGTCTGCTCAAATTTAAGATATGGTCTTGTTCTGTGGGGAAACTCGGTCGATATCCAGCGTGCCTTTTTAATTCAAAAAAAGTGTCTGAGAGCTATTTGTGGTGCTGGGCCAATGGATTCATGTCGACCAATATTTAAAAAACTTAATTTGCTGACATTACCATCAATGTATATTTTTGAAATATGTATATTTACTAAAAACAATATTAATTCTTTTCAAACGAAACAAGAGATTTGTACATTTTTTACACGGTATCCTAATCGTTTGGTGGTACCGTCTTGTTCAACGACGAATTTTCAGAGAAATTGCTACTTTATGTCTATAAAACTGTACAATAAACTTCCGGACGCAATGAAGGACTTACCCACTAAGCAATTTAAATACCAGCTTTATAAATTGTTAAGCGACAAATGTTTTTATAGCATAAATGAATTTATTAATTGCAAATTTTAAAGAAATTGACACTGTTTTTCTATTATATATTTTTTTTTAATCGAAATGTATTTTGTTTATTATTATTGAATGTATAATATCATCATTGCTAATTAATTGATTATTTTAGTTGAATTTTTATAGTCTTAGAGACTTATTTATTTGGACAAAATTGTGTGCTTTCTGTTTCACTGTATGTTGCATGCCAATTGTCGTTGGTTAGATGTGTGAAACGAACATTCATTGTTTATCACTACTTTGTACCACATTTACCGCAATAAAGAAATTCTATTCTATTCTATTCTATGGCCCGCTCTTACCGCCATTTTGATAATTGTTCTATTGCAACTGAGCATAAGACCATAATAAGACGAGTGCTCGCTCCGGTGTGCAGCGCGGCCATGATGTTTAATCTAGGGGCTACCTGGCGGCGGCCGCTGCGGCGTCCGGAGATATGGCCCTCTCTTACCGCCATTTTGCCATCACGAAGGCTGACTTCATTCAAGACGGTTGGGATTTTGGCTAGAGATACATCAATTAACTATGCAAAATTTTCTAACACTAGTGTGTGCAAAACGGATTAGGCAATAAGTTTCTTCTTGTAGCAAACCTATCTGCCTATTAGCGTTCGATGTAGCTTAGCGTAAATTACTGATGGCTAAAGATTCCCGTAAAAGCACGGAATCGTGTATGTATGGCATCTAGACGACACGTGCAGATATTTGAATAATTTTTATATTATCCTACATCCATTAAGAAGGATGAGAGAAGATAATTATGTTCCTACCCAGCATGTAACAAGGGTTAAAACCCTACCGGATACAAACCATGACCATGATGGGCTTTGTAGTTTTGAGTACAAACCATTAAAGTGGCATTCTACTCATTTTCAGGACATCAAAAGCTACGAATTTCTCGTCTTCAATAACTAATTTACTGAAAAACATCATGTAAGTACCTAGTTACATGAGTGTCTTTCTGAGAAACAGCTTTATACATAAATATTTTGTACAGTAACTTTTATGTTCACAATATATTTTTGGGGCTGCTTATCCATTTCTACGAATCGTGCACAAGAAAAGTGCCACAAGCCTTACTATGGATGAATGAACATTTTATGTATTTTATAAAATTCTGTTTTCTTTCTCTTTATTGTATTATCGATATCAAAAACATCTTTGCAAATTACCAAACGCTTGTTTCTATAATAGGTATAAATCTCAAAAAATATTTTTCAGATCTTGTTCTGTAAGATATTTTTGTAAATGTGCTTATTGTGATCTACCTGGGAATCAAAACTAGGACCATTCGATACTTTAAGCTTTAAGCTGTAAGTAAGAGCAACATCAGACGTGTTAAGTACTCAATCGTCTTAATCGCTTTAATTCACTTAATGTTATTACACACTTGGCTGATTAAACGCGTCCTTTCAAAATAATTTTCAACACATTTCGAGCTGTCAGACCGACTAATGTCATGAAATGGCATGAATAAGTAGTTGGAATACCAACTTTAATCGTTCAGGCTAAAGTTGAGTTTGCATTTGGCTGTGACGCGTGAGGCGCGACAAGACAATTGGAACTAATACTAGTGGGTATTTAGATTTATGAATCAGCGGCGAATAGTGCCAGCGCTTCCTCCAGGCGAGAAGTTCGTGGGTGTCGCTTTGGTACCGTATGGTTCGAGCGAGCAGACTCTTATTACACTACTACCTACCTACTATACTAGAGCTACCACGTATTATATTATGGTACTTTAATAAATTAATCATATTTCAGCTGGCACATCCATTGGATGGTTCACATAACCAATCAATTGGCATACATAGGTTTTTCATTGACTTAAAAATGATTGGTTTCATATCAACTACCAATGGTGTTAACTAATCTGTTTCCTAACCCCAAGTACTATACATTACTGCGACTTCATAACGGATTCCTTATAGGCCAGTAGAATTAAACACAAAAATTGATTAAATCGGAAATAATTCCTACAAAAGATTTTTTTGCTTTAATGGCTTCATTGGTTGCCCATTAAGACTCTCCTAAGTTTTCGACTTCGACGGAGTTGTGCTTAAGTGGTGGGGGCCCCCGAAAGCGGCGTTTTTTCGGTTTTCCGGTTATACCGCGTAAAGGACTTACCCTATCGAAAAGTGGTCTTCATGACGGTTAAAGGGCACTTAATCCTGCATTGAATAAGACCAAATTCATATGTTTTGGACAAACCGTTCACGCGCTAAAGTTCGGCAAAGTAGAAAATATACGTATAATTAATGACCCTCTCCACGTCCAATGGCTTGTTACCCACATGCTTCCAAGCCTTGTAAAGGGTCACCTTAACCAGTGTAACCCTAACAAGGCTCATGAGTTTGATTCGCTTATCCTTGTTCGTCCCAGCCGTTCCTTAACTGCGGTTGCTGCACCTCTTCCTGACACTCTCCTGAACGACTCTGTGTTACCTAATGTGGCTGCCTCTCTTCCTTGTACCCTCCTGTACGATTGCATTGCTTAGCTATATGCCTGGTCCAAGGTTCGACGCCACAAAATCAACTTTGTACGCGTGAAAATAGTTTAAATACTATTTTCCGTGCTTGCAACATTTTTCTTTACTGCTTCGCCTCTATTAGTCGTAGAGTGATTGTATATATCCTATAGCCTTCCTCAATGTATGAGCTATTCAACACAAAAATAATGATTTCAATCAAACTAGTAATTCTTAAGATTAGCGCGTTCAAACAAACAAACAAAAAACTCTTCAGCGTTTTAATATGAACTTGTTGTTGTTGATTTTTGGCGTCGAACCTTAGACCAGGCATACGGCTAGGCAACGTAGTCATGCAGGCGGATACAAGGAAGAGGGGCAGCCACAGTAGGTAACACAGAGTCGTTCAGGTGAGTGCCAGGAAGAGGTGCAGCAACCGCAGTTAAGGAACGGCTGGGACGAACAAGGATAGGCGCATCAAGCTCGTAAGCCTTGATAGGGTTACACTGGTTGAGGTGGCCCTTTTCAAGACTTGGAAGCCTGTGGGTAACAAACCATTGGACGTGGAGAGGGTCATTAATTATACGTATATTTTCTACTTTGCCGAACTTTAGCGCGAGAACGGTTTGTCCAAAACATATGAATTTGGTCTTATTCAATGCAGGATTAAGTGCCCTTCAACCGTCATGAAGACCACTTTTTGATAGGGTAAGTCCTTTACGCGGTATAACCGGAAAACCGAAAAAATGCCTCTTTCGGGGGCCCCCACCACTTAAGCACAACTCCGTCGAAGTCGAAAACTTAGGAGAATCTTAATGGGCAACCAATGAAGCCATTAAAACAATAAAATCTTTTGTAGGAATTATTTCCGATTTACGATTCCGACTGAAAAAGCTAATTCTACTGGACTATTAAGAACGTAATCGATTCTTATAAATACGTCGTCATCATTACACTAAAATGTGTCCCTCGCGAGTTAGGAACCGACAATCAAAGGTGTCGTCGACTTAAATTAAGCTTAGAAATGTTTCGTAACTCACAGACGCTTAATTTGCAGTTCCGACATTGTTAGGGATCTTCTTTATGACAAAAGTTTTCTGTCTCTTCTTGGATGGTTGTAAATAAGTAGAACTTACCTGCAACAACAAAAACAATGGGTTAAGCTCTATGAACAACCTGAATTGTTTAACTCTAGTGTGTTTTGCGGGCACAAAATAGTATATCTAAAAATTTTAGCATTTTACACTTGTTAAACAAAATAAATAGTCAAAAATAATTAAGAAAAGCATAAATTAAAAAAATATGAATCTACTAATCAACTTTTAAGTAACTTGTTTAGTCTGTGATTGGTCCAAATATCAAAATAAAACCTGTCACAGCTTGCATGCAACTTTGAATTTGTCTCGTTTGCTTTCAGTACGAACTTGAAATTCCATTG
The DNA here is from genome assembly GCF_963855985.1 of Ostrinia nubilalis. Lineage (NCBI taxonomy): Eukaryota > Metazoa > Arthropoda > Insecta > Lepidoptera > Crambidae > Ostrinia > Ostrinia nubilalis. The sequence continues at coordinate 14,738,122 of NC_087103.1, forward strand.
GGAATGGAGTACTAATTGAATAACAAATATATTTTCAATGAGTGCAACGCTTTTCCCTAGTGACGATTCGAGGATTGAAGACTATACTACGACTTTTTGCAGCAATACTTACCTACGCTAGCGAGGTAGCGTTGATGCAGTTGCAACATAAATAGTCTACTTTATACGCAAGCGTTACTAAAAGCAGCAATACAATCGCAATGCAGTCGTGTGGCTTTATATACCGCTATAACGTTGAAAAAAGGTCGCAGTGTGTAAAAGGGCCTAAAACCTATAAACCATGCAACATTTTTTGTTTTTCTGTAACTGTGAAATCAATAACAAGCGGAGCCAAAATCAAAAGTTTTTATTTTTGATCAGGTACTACCAAATTGCAAATTCTAGTCTATTTCCTTACAATGTGTCAAAGTAAGCCCGAGCCAGATTAATAGATCGCTCATTAGAACTACCGCGTCCCGGCAAAGTCTGAGATGAATTAGGATCGCATTCTGGGAACGGCTAGTCCCGATAACCTGGGGGGATAATGGCTTCTTTCGAGGCTCCTTTGGAGATTAAGGAGCCAACTTAAAATTTGAACGTTTTCAGATTAGATTAGATTTGTACATTGATTCTAGAAATACAACAAATAAGCTCTACATTAAACTACTTTTAATCCTATCTGTAGACAATCGTGCTGGTTGCATTATTACTTAATATTTAAGTTATTAAGATTTAGTACATAAGCCCTCAATGTAACTGTTTGTTGTCCCAAATAAAGAGAAAAAAAAAGTAACTTTAGAATAATACTTGTACAAATCTGCAATGATTAATTTAGTCCAAGCGTCAAATGAAACTATTAACACTAGGTGAGCGAAAACAACTTATCGAAGTTTCAACAACATGCAAAAGAAAAACAATTGAAAATAAAATAAGTGCAATGTTAAATCCAATCGTTGCCCTACTTTCAATGATTTAATCGCCGCCTTGTAAATGATGCACATCTGGCAAATCTAAGAAGAGATTGAGTATTGAGTTACAAGCTGATAAAAGAAGTGATAATATGGAAAGATCTAAAGTGGTAATCAGCTGTACCTACCTACCTTTAGTTTAACAAAAAACCGTATTTGTTACAAATGACAAATGACTTTACAGTCCTCAGATCTTAAGTGAGGACCGCTGAGCGACGGACCACCGAAAACTATGGCTTTCAAGTGATTTTTGAGACATTTCCTTTATTTCATCAGTAACTTTTAAAATAACAGATTTTTAACTTACGCCATTGTGCACCAAAATGAACATACCAAACGTGTAACCTATTTCAAATATAATTGATCACTGAAGTTCACCTGCGATAAGAAAGTTTAGTTTAATGTATCTCGTGTGCGCCGGAATACTTCTGTGTTCGTGATTTAGGACGCGCGTGTATGAAGAACAAGAGTATTTATGGTCAGTTAATATGGTGAAAGGCTGAAATCAGCAGAATACTGAAAGCAATATAATATTTATTCCAAAATTATAAGGTTACCTTAATATTTTTGGAAATATTTTTTTGTCCTAATTAAAAAAAAAAAGAGGCTCAAATAGGGATGCACCTTTAATCAGTCTGAATTAACTTTTAGATGTTCAGTATGATTGAACAACTACTTATTTTTTTACTACTACGCTACTACCTAAATTTTGCTGTAAATGCTATGATGCTCTTTTCTGTATTTATAATCTTTTCGATTTTTAATCTTTTGAAGAATAGACCATGATCCTTGTTTTATTCATACTGAGAATATCTTGTGTAATGATGACTCTATGCTCATTTTAATTTGATTGGAAATTGACAAGACAGATTCGCACTACAATTGCGCTGTTTTGGCAATGGAAAAATTAAACAACTTAGATAAAAATTAAAATCAAGCCTTTGACATCCGTCTTTCGTTGTCGGGCTTACTGACGTCATATTGTCATGTTTGTCGTCCCCTGTAATCCGCCTTATGCTAACGGGCCCATTCGTTACTTCTGTACGCGCGAATTAAACCGATGCGATGCGGTATTTATGGCTTTATCCAAGGACAATTTTCATTTGATTTCGAGTAAGAGAGTAATAAAAGCTTGGAAAGTATCATTAGGTACTACCCAAAATAAGCAATAATCAGGTAGGTACTGATTGAGTCAAGCGTTCGACCTATTATAATTTTCCACTGCTCGTAGACAATAACTCTTGTGGCTTTGAATTTACATCTTGACCTAAGGCACGTTTATTACAGACACAGCTTTAATCTCTAATAGAGAAAGCTTTCCTTTGAATATTATAAAATTACTCTTTATAAGTTCGTTCGTTCGTTTCAGCCAAATGACGTCCACTGCTGGACAAAGGACTCTTTATAAGTAAGGCAAACTTAACTCTAAACAAAATAAAAATATAACCTTATTTTAGTCAAAAATAAAAGTGTGTCCGTGAGGCAAAGAGGCACAGTATGTATGACAGTAACTAAGTATAGTATACCTACTACGTACAAGTAATGACAAAACCTCATAGAAGGCTCAAGGTCACCCAAAGGGCGATGGAGCGTACCTACTATGCTCGGAGTTTCCCTGCGTGATCGAATCAGAAATGAGAAATGTGGCAATCCTTGAGGGAGGCCTTTTAGAAATAAGATACTAATATCAGCTTAAGCTTTTACTAAGAGATCAATAAAGATTGATCTCAGTTATCCGAAATGAATACTTTTTATTTTATTGTATTTTTATTTTTTTGTCCAGCAGTGGACGTCATTCGGCTGAAACAAACGGACGAATGAAAAAGCCAATAATAGGTTATACTTATTCTGTAGTAATATATCACTAATTTTATTTTTAATCAAAAGTAATACCTATGGATAATAAATTCAGACCAGTAATAATACCTTTTTCTACGAATGAAGATCTCATAAATTAACCGACTAACTTGCTAATTTAAGTTTAATTAGATTTGCTCTTTCAAAAAAAAATAGGTTTTTGGGTACCTTATTAGTTTCCAAAATGTTATACTTAAATTATTCCATGTTTTAAGAGTGAGCTTCAATTTATACTAACTACTCTTAACACCAAATTATTTTGCTTAAAATTGGCAAATGTAAAGCAGATAACTTAAAGTGCACTAAAATATTAACTGCCAGATAAACTTGTTTCGATAGAAATGCTGGAGTTTGCGAGTTGAAGTTAAATAAATAACTAGACGTTGCCTCAAAATCCTCGGTATCTGGTAACGATAACGATATACAATTCACAAACAACCGCTTGCAAACGAAGCAACTTAATAAATTGCCCGACTATACATCATTCCGCGACGCAGGAGTTGCATTTGTTGCCGTTAAAGTTTAAATTAGGTCTTATTAGATCTGGTCAGATCTGTACTTGTGAAAGTCAAAAGTTAAAGTGACAGACAGCTGCGTTGGTAGGATCCAGACAATTTGGAAAAAAAAATGAGCACGAACATTCATGCTGGAAGTTAGTCGTTTTGTAACTACAAAAAAGTTATTACCTATTACCTAAATAAGAGTTTGAGCAAATAAAGTCTATCTAATATTTGTCCCCAAATTATATCACCAGTCGTAGTAGTAGTAGACACTATCGTTAAAATTATATCATCTCAACAACATAAAAACAATAGACAATCGGACACCGCCATTAAATTTTTATGAGCTGTCAAACGGTGTCTCACCGTAGAGTTTTTATGAAAATACCCACGTTTAACTTCATTTGTTTTATACGTTCTGTTTTTAAAATTTACAGATTAAATTAATGATTTCAAAGCAAATAAAAATAGAAGAGTACAATACGAAAATGTGAACTAGCTTACATAATTTAAAAACATTTTTTAGGGTTTTTTGATAATCATAATATTTGACCTCCTTACCATACTATTCCCATTCAGACCCTATTACTTCTATAAACATTTTACTTAGGCCAGTAAAAAAGCAAAAACAAAAATGTTAATGCATGCCTCCTGTGAGGATTGAACTCACGACCCCTGGTTTACGAGACCAGTGCTCTACCACTGAGCTAAAGAGGCGTAGCTTCAGCCGGCGTAGTCTGCTAACTTAACTAACGCGGCAGGTGGCTATTAAATTTTCATTCATAAATTCATAAAATTTTATAACTACTCTCTCAGTGAATATTTTTAAATGTCTCAGCATACACAACGCACACAAAGACTATTACTGTAGTAATAATTGGGTACTTTTATTTTATGGAGAAAATATGAGCAAATTCAGACTAAAATAATGTTAAACTAAAATATTAAACTATGTTTTAAGAGTAGGTACTTTTATTATTCAAATATTTTATTCCTCAACTTCGGGACAATAAATAATAAGAAGCATCGAAAGAAAACTTCATAGCTCGTGGTTCGACATTTTAGGGTTTGTAAGCAACAAGGAATGAAGGAACTCACATAATATGAAATACGTCTGACATCTGGCCTGGTTTCATCAGTGGACGTCTGCTGAGTTGACGATGATGAATAATAATATACTCGTAAGTTTGTCTTTCTGGTGAAGCAGTGTGTAGCTTAGAACCTCCTTCAAATTAGAAGTTTTGAGACGGACGGTTGTCGTCCGTTTGTACGACCGCACACGGAAAATTGTATGATAATTGCGTTATATTTAACAAAACTGACAAGTACCAAGTGTGCGGACTTGCATACGCACGACAACCGTCCTGCTCAATTTGAAAGAGCCCTTAGTACTAACTAAAAGCTCTAATAATTAGTTTGGCTTTTCAGTGTACATGCAAAATAATTAGTTATTTACCATCTTGTCAGGTTTAGCAGCAGCACAATGGCTCTCCGCTAATTCGCCCGCTTTCAACTAAGAACTTTCACTGCGTTCAGAATTTTATCGTTGACGGGTGTGGAGTTCAAAGATTTATTTGCCTGGATCTAGACTAGACGTAACAAAGGAACGTATTTAGGTTATTTTCCAGGAATAGTTTAATTGGTGCGCATCGCATTTCGTGGAACTCATTTGTGTAATTTTAATTATGACTGCAAACTGTTTTGTAGTCAATTTTCCATAGAAAACTGAAGTTGTACTTTAATTACAGAAATATTCGTGCCTGTATCATTATACGAGTAATACATCCATACAAATATGAATGCGAAAGTACCTAAGTACCATTTTCAGTTTATTTGTTACTTTATGATGTTGTTTGAAAAGGGTATACTCGTAGTTGTGCAACACTGAACCGTATTACATTGTCTGGAGGGTGCTACTATCCATACTGAGTTATTAGTTCCGATTTTTGCCACGTTGGAAAACCGTAAAATTATGACATTTACAGGAGGGCGCTACTATCAATACTGGGTTATAGTTCCCATTTTTTTCACTTGATGTTTTAGAATCGTTTGATTATAATTTGTGTAGGAACAGATCATAATTTAAGCTTCGGGTACAGGACGTTCGCATACACAATATTTATTAAAAGGAACCTGTCATTGAGTTACTTTAAAACTTACCTTTCTGATGTCGTACCCAATGCAAAATCCTGCCACTATTTTCAGATAAAACTATTCACGAAACCACAAGAAACTTCACAAATCACAATACACACACACACTCTTTAACCACAAACTTAGTTCTTAAATAAGTTTTCAAAGACCGAAATTAAAATAAATCGTGATAATATTCAGGCGATCTAAGAATAAACTGAGTTCCAGTTCACGTAAACAATGCGTAAATTCATTTATCAAATTTAAATTTAGAATCGATTATTTTTTAATATGGCAAAGGCATAAAGAAACAGTCGCAGTAGCTATGGTTTCAGTCACGTGATCAATATTTTTTATTTTCCGGGTAGATTGTTTTCGCGATGCGTCGGTTACAGTTTCTGCGCGGGAGTTGCGACGCGCCCTTGTATGTGCGAATTAGTGCTTTTATAAAATTATTGTAATAAAATTGTAATATTGTAATTGGTAATTTGATCCCGGTTTGACTATTATTCGTTAGTTTGTGATGTTTTTAATATCTTGTGACTGTTATAAATCGTGATAGTGGAGATGACTTTTCCAAAGTTATAGAATTATACGCAATGTAGGTCGGTTTTTCTCAAGGCGTTGGATGCGGTGCTGTGAAGTCATTTTGCTATTCGGAATTTAATTGTTAATGAAGGTGAGTGAATTTTGCATTAATATTTTGATAAGATGGTTGCGTTTATAACTGTAATTAGGAAAATGTAGTTACTTTTGCAAAATGAGAAATGTAGGTAGTGTTCTCGAAAACTTCGAAGACTTTATATTACAGATCGATATTCATGTAGGCAAAGCCACGGGCAAAAAGTAAGCTTTGGGTACAGAATAATTTCAGTTGCAACATTTTTAAAGCGAGTTCAGTTTTAAATTCAGTGCAAAATAATATTTTCAATTAATCAAAAGGCTGCCATTTAAAAAATAAATTAATTTAGAATTCGAAATTCAAAAGCCTTTGTAGCAAAAAAGGAAAAAATATCCTGTAATGGAACATGCTGCAAGTTGCTATAGTTATTTTTTTATTTTTCTGGGGAGGTAGATAATTTTCACGCTGCGTCTGGTCACAGTCGATGCGCACGAGTTGTGGCACACCCTTTCTTACTAGAAGAAGTAAAGGAATATTTTAATTTGATATTGTAATTTTTGTAATTAATAATCACAGTTTTGACATTTGTTTCTTGAGTCGTGGTGTATTTTGGCATCTTGTGACTGTTCTAAATTGTGTGACCGTGGCGATCGGGGATTTTTTTTCAAATATAAATTTTTCATAGTAAAGTGTGTTGTTAGTGAGTTTATTTTTACAAGACGTTTGGATGCGGTGTAGTGAAGTTATTTCATATTTGGAATTTACGTTTAAAGAAGGTGGGTGCATTTTGCATTAATATTCAACAAGGTTTTTCCGTTTTACATTTAATTTATACTAAGTTAGGCAAACCCAGGTGATTGTACAATGAGAAATGTAAGTAATAGGTAAGTACTTATTTGTAGTGTAGTTTTACAAGACGTGTGGATGCGGTGCAGTGAATTCATTTGTTAATCGAAATTTACTTACATTTTGCATTAATATTTTACAAGGTTTTGCGTTTATTACCTCCAACTAGCTGTGCCCGCGACTTCGTCCGCGTGGAATAATGACTTTGGGTAGGCACTTTTAATAATTTAGTCTAATTATTTTACTAATAGCTTTTGCCCGCGACTTCGTCCGCGGAGAAGTCGAAAACGTTCTCATACGATTTTTAAATGTTTTCAACGTTATTATCTAAATGTTTGAATACTTATAAAATATAAAAATCTTAAAGGTTAAATAAACATGAAAATATTTTTTTCTTATATTTTATGAATATGCAGCTCGGCCTTTGATCCGGTGAAAGTTACTCGGTGGTAGGTATTATCTTTTTACTACGAAATCGAAAACTACACCTACCGCAGTATTATTGGTAAACTTTTTTTTTATTTTCCTACCGGTGCTAGAATCACCAAGCTTCTAGCATGCCACTGGCCGTGGGAGAAGGAGCTTTTCCTCAAGACTACTCCCACGACCTCAAGGGCCTCCGCCAAAACTCTCGCGCGAAAATGAGTTTTTGTATATACAGCGCAAGCAGGTGCCCGCGGCATGACCGTCATGCATTACTATGCATTGTTAGGCGAGCGCACGCAGCGGGCACCCACTCCGAGGTTAAGTGGAGGCCCCTAGAGTATGATAGTCTGTAACATGACATGATTGTAAAAAAAATGCACTAATGAGTATGTAATTAATATCAACTTTGAAGCAAATCACCACTAAAATAACTTTCTACCCCTTTTTAACATAGTTAGGGGGTGCATTTCACTAAAATACGAAACACATCTTCCATTAATTCTGTTATAGAATGCTTATGCGAAATTTGAAGTAGATTGAACGAAGGAATCTCGTTATCCCATACAAACTTTGCCACCCCTTTTTACCTCCTTAGGGGTAGAATTTTGGAAAATCCTTTCTTATCAGATGCTTACGTCTTACAAAGAACACACCGTCCAAGTTTCAGGTCTCTACGATCAGCGATTTAGGCTGTGCATTGATCCATCAGTGGCGCGCGCAGTACTTGATCATTATTTTGCTGCGATGATATTTTAAAACTACGATATCTCCTAAGATATTTATTGAAATCGAATGGTGTAAAGGCCAAGTATGTTTAAAATTAAATACTTGTGATGAATAACTTATTTATTTGGATAAGGATTAATATCATGTTTATGAAAAAACCTCCGCAAATAATGCATTAATATAAAACAGATTTCTTTTTGCATAAAAAGGGTTACTATGAGCCAACCTTAAAAGATAGACATATACTATCGCGGACTTTTTTTTAGAACTTTTAAAGGGGAACAATCCTGTCATACATGATTTTTGCGAAACTTTAACCGTTTACGCAGCGTCAGCTCTCAAAAGGAAAAAAATCACTGATTTCAAACATTCTTCATTGGTGCTCCGCTCCTATTGGTCTTAGCGTGATGATATATAGCCTAAAGCCTTCAGAAACTAACGGGCTATCCAACACAAAAAGAATTTTTCAAATCGGTCCAGTAGTTTCTGAGATTAGCGCGTTCAACCAAACAAACAAACAAACAAACAAACAAACAAACTCTTCAGCTTTATAATATTAGTATAGATTTATAAGTTGGTTGTAAAATGAGGTGATTGTAAAATGAGAAATGTACTTAGTAGGTAGTGTTCTCAGTTTTATTGGATTTCTCATAGCAAATTACGGTCAGCTTAAATATTTTTATTTTCTTTTGCGGGTGGAATATTTTCACGGCTGGCTGGAAGACTCTGCGCGTGAGTTGGTTGGTTTATTGTCAGTTTTTGAGTTTAGTTGGTTAGTTTTTGATGTTTTTGGCTACTTAAAACTTTTATAAAGTGGTAAACTTATAAATTATGTAGACTTTTTCAAAGTAGGTTGTATAACTTTTCATAGTAACATGTGTTAGTGGTTTACTTTTACAAGCGTGTGGATGCGGTGCAGTGATTCATTTGTTAGTCTGAATTTACTTATAAAGAAGGTAGGTGCATTTTGCATTAATATTTAACATGCGTTTATTACATTTAATTTATACTAAGTAAGGCAAACGCAGGTGATTGTACGATGAGAAATATAATAGGTAGGTGGTGTTCTCGAGTTTCTTGGATATCTCATAGTAAATCACGATCAGCTGAGCTGTTTGATAGATTTGCATTACAATAGCTTTAATTAACGTGTCGCGATCAAAACGATTGACAGGCTCACTGTCGCTAATGAACGTATGACAACTGTTTGCTATGTAAATGCGCCTAAACATAATGAACCGCCTAATTACAGGGTAATTGCTCATTTGGAACACGTTTATAATGCTCCATCCATTCATTTGTCATGAACGCGTGAGACGCGGGAGAGCAGCCAGCTCGTTATTGTTTGAAAATAACAATAAAATAGACGTCCGTATCAATAGAATCTGATTTTTTTTCTAACAAAGCCGAGTACTAGCATCTAACCGGCTGTTTCTGTGTGGGTCCACCCAAGAAGAATGCAAGATTGTAAGGTAGTGAAGATGAAATGTGTGTGTTCAACTGGCCAGTGGGCGGGGCACATAGCTCGTAGAGACGGTGGCCGTTGGGGCAGACAAGTTCTCGAGTGGCGACCACGGGCTGGAAGACATAGCGTGGGCAGGCCTCCTACTAGGTGGACCGACGATTTGGTAAAGTTCGCGGGAAGAGTCTGGATGCGGGCAGCGCCGGACCGTGCATTGTGGAAAACCTTGGAGGAGGCCTTTCTCCAGCAGTGGACGTCATTTGGCTGAAACGAACGAACGAAGATGGAATATTCATAATAGTACAAAGGCGAAGCCTGTTTAAATAAAAGAACTCATTCGCAATTCTTTTCATAACTTTTTTTTACGGTATTTGGTTCATTGTACGCCTAAGTATTATATTCATTGTTATTTATTTTGCTTTAGATCTAACTTTAAATAGAAATACGTTCTAATTTAGACACTTGTCCTTGCTGTTGTACAAGGGCTTGTATTGTTAATGGGGGCAAGAGTTAGGCATTCGTTCAAAGTTGGCGGCTATGGGGTGTTGCAAAGATTAGAGGCACATAATTTGCGTTTACTTACGAGTTTAGGCTTCGCGGGTTAGGGTGTTGGCCAAAAAGGTGGCGCAAACTTGCATTGGCCAATGATTTTGGAAAATCTTGTTTGGGCAAACTTGGAGGGATGGTTGGTTATGATAACATAGAATATTCTTATTTATTACTTTAATGCTTTGTGGGGCAGTTATGAGGTGTCTCTCTGAATGTGAGGTGAAGTGGTCGGACTGGCCGACTCGAGATCCGGGAACGCAGGTTCGAATCCCACCGCTCGACTATTGTGGTGAGCCCACTCGTAATACAAGCATATTTAGCTTACCACGAGGGGCTAAAGGGACTATTAGTAATTTGTGCAATACAAATTGCTAAAAATATTTAAAAAGAAAGAAAAGAATGTATATTAGTCCTGGAAACTCACATAAATATTCATTATTACGGGCAGTCTAATAAACTTTTTTTTCACGGTCATTGTCAAATAAAGAGTACTTAACATAATTCAAAGTCACGTATTTCCTTACAATTCTCTCTTTGAGCTTTGATGTTTTCCATGTAAATTAAATTGACCTTTATTTTCCTTTCAGATTAACATCGCGCAGCAGTTTGCTGTCTACATCGTCGAGTCAGGTAAGATTTCATATTTTAGATATTAGGGGCCTTAATACAAAACATTTAAATACACGTTGAACATTGTTTTAAAATGACATTTCAACTAAAATAGAAAGACACGGGTGTTAACGCGACATTTATGACCGCGTTACATTATGTACTCTTGCGGCTTGACGTTACATTCGATATGAAATGACAATTTAAACAAGTTTTTAATGGGCGTTTAACTTTTTGTAATAACCCCCAATATTTTTAGTACCTAAGATTTTTTTACCTTTTTTACAACTTTTTAATTGTTATGTCTACATTTACTTTCCGTGAATTCAAAGCTTAGCAACTCTCTAGCACCGTCTTATTCATAATGTAACTGTTACTGCTAGAACTAGTTGGAAGTTCCGGGCCGTTCTGGGGCGGGTTATCCACATTACGCCCGCCCTACGCCCGCGGGCGGGCGGAATTTTTAATCGTCACTAATTTTTGTTACGCAGATGTTTTCCGTCCGTTTGAATGTTTCATATTTTGAAAGGATTACAGTTTTCATTTGTGTTATGAGTGATGCTGGAGCCAGTGCAAATGAAAAATATTTGTCGTAAACGTTTTTGCAACGGGTTTCGCATATTTTACGTTGTTGTTTTTAGTTCCTTTGATGTTTTTCTCATTAATCATTGCATATTAAAGTCTGTCTCGTTATTTGTATTTATTGATGAGATTTCGCTGGTATTCGGCATCATTGTACCTATTTGTTTCGTTATGTCCTAAGTTTGTAGGGTACGAGGAAATTAGTTAGTGTTGATGTTTGTGATTAGCATAGATACTCGTATTTACTAGATTATTGCCAATAGTTAATTACTCAGAATGTCTTCAAGTCATGTTCTGTTAGAAAGTCTTATCTAATTACATAATATACATAACTATCTAACTCGGTGGCTGACTGACTGACTGACTAAAATAGTGATCTATCAACGCAAAGCCCAAACCACTGGACGGATCGGGCTGGGATGCTAGTTTGCTCGTTTGCCTCCTATCACATAAAAAAAAAAAAAAAAAAAGTATGCTGAAATTCATTAAGACTGGTGAAGCGGCTTAGGCTGTTAAATCGTAACAAACAGAGATACTGAGGTATTTATTTAGTATTAATAAAACAATGCTTCTTCTATGTTTTTGACCCAGTAGGTACTAAGCATTATGAAATATGTCAATAAGGGCACCTTCATAACAGAAGTTCCCCAACAAAAAGCCACGTAGCACACTTCACGCGACGCGAACGCCGTAAACAACATTACCGTAACCACATTGGAAGTGACCGCAACTTCGCGCCGTCCCGCGGGAGCCGTCCCGCTGTCCCGCCGATAAGGCACGTGCAATCGCGGGAATAACTTGTCCCGCTAACTCGCGAAGATAGTTACCGCCGCGAGGGACGTGTTCTTATTTTGTGAGAGTATTTTTGTTCTGTACATTTGCTTACCACTTTTGCTTAAGGAGTGTCTTTCGTAGACTATCGCCCGTATACACTAACATTACTATGAGGTCTCACAGTGCGCGTGGACGCACAGGGTGACATACGCACCAATCACAGAGCTCTATTCAACGCTGTGCGTACCATTTGCTGCTTCACTTAAGCAAGCATCATTTTTGTGAATACGGGCGTATGTTACTAATATCACTAAACTTGTGACTTAGGTTGCTAAGTGTCTAACTTTATGAGCCCCTATCTGTGCTATTGCACTTAGCTCAATCAGACGGCTCATTAAAATACCCTTTGAAGCATTAATCTTCAAACAGTTCTATCAATTCAAAGTGTTAGATGTCACTTTGACTTAATTAACATTATCTTGCCTATGACGGTGGATAGATGCGTGCCTTGTAATATTTTTTTAACTTGGTTTACACATTGATAGTGCCTAGGTACCAATTTATATATTTATTTAAAATCTTTATTGCACACAAAATTGCGATACAAAACGCGAACTTATTACAGTGTGGCATTCTCTACCAGTTAACCTTTAGGCTAAACAGTGAATTTGAGTACACATTTATAGTTTCTACTAAGTAAAACAGATTAGCAATACAGTTTTAAGTCGCTCTCTACCGATACGCAAGTCAAAACACATCCAAGTTAAGTCAGCGCCATAAAGCACAAGAAATAAAATAAACGCCGAAGCATTTGTATGACTTGAATTCAAGAGTAACTTCTCCAAAGACTATAACTCTGAAGAATTTCGCGATGTAGAAAATATCTTTTGTAGACACTAAAATCCGAAGTATGTACAGCTTTTTAGCATAGGTATATGGAGTAGTGCCGCCAAGTTGTTTTCTTTCTGCAGTTTACTATCGATATTTTTACTTATAGATGACTTTTGCAATTTGACGCATTTTCTCAATAGATTTTGAACTTAGCTTGATTTAATCTACATACGATAAGTTTATGTTTTTTGAGCGGAATGACGTCACCATTTTACCTATGATTCACAAATAAGGATTTTGTATTTGTATTTTGAATTTTGATCGATATCTATGTGCTGGCAGTCGAATTTTCCTATACATGCCTACTGTGCAGAAATGTTTCAGGAATTCAGTATTTCTTGTAAAATTGAATGCACAAAATAATAATGCAGCACTATTTGTTATTTATTATCACATTTAGTACAGACTGTTAGTACAGACTGCTTCAATTTCAAATAAAGATTCAGATTCCAACTATCGATACTAATCGACATCGACAAACTTTTCTCGTCCCTAGCGCACAATGTTCCTAAAACACGATAAGGCCACTCGTCGCCCGGGGCTCGGGTATTCAATCCCACATAGTTTCAAAAAGAATTTCCACTCGAACATGAAAATATTATTTTCAAAATATCCACTGCATTTTTGCCTATTGGATTTTTTCCAGTCGGTGCGAGTGTTTGGTGTTTGGCCGCGGACAATATCGATAAAGTGGGTATAGTTTCAATCGTTGTCGATATGAAATAAGTTTATTTTTCAAATTGAAAGTGTTATGAATTCGTTCATGAATTTAGTGTAAAATCATTCGCGTTGATGCGCTTTCAGTTCACATGGTTCAGTGATACTTCCATGGTATGTCGGTCCAGATTTAAGTATTTGTACCTCAACGCCGGTTTTCAGTAGATAATACTATTCAATAATATTCTGCTGTATACACCCAAGTCTCTTTAAGTTTAGGTACTACATAATATTAGCAATATTAGTTACTAAATCAAACAAAGAGATCACTAAGCAGTCATTAAAAAAACTTCGCGACGACACCGCCCGGAGTTTATCCGGACAACAATTCTAATTAAGTTGCACCGAGCTCATTAGAGGGCGCCACCGACACAGCGCCCTCTATAGCGCCGCGACAAAATCTTTTATGCCCAGATATTCCTTATCTCGGGGAGCGGACTCGCTATTTCTTGTTTTTTATCTTGACGACTTCTTTATCAAAACTATTTGCATTGTCCGCATTTTTGTAGACGGTCTTGTGCTTTTGAGGGTAGTTTTTTAAGTTGGCTGGTTTGGAGAAATTGTAATGAAATATTTTGTTTAAAATTCTAGCATTACGAATTCTTCGGTGTCTAGAGTTGAAGATTGGAGATTAAACTCAAAATACTTTATGTTAATTTGAAAGTAGACAGTAATAAATTTAAAAAAAAGACCTGCTTAGTTACTCTCCTTGTTTTTTGTGTGGGTTATTATAAAATTATAGTTAGACTACCATTATTATTTATTTTACTATGGTTTGATTCATGGGACCCACAATAGGCCGATTTAAGTCTTACGTAATTATATCGAACTGACGACAGTAGTTTCTTCACAACTGTTTGCGTAGTATGAACATCCCTAATCATATTAAATTCAAAGCAAATTAACCCTTAAAGTGGGCATTAAAAACTAAATTAGAAGCCGAATTAGTTGACATTAGGACCTCACTTAAGAAGTAGCGACTTAGCGGTCGGCAGGTAAGGCACCCTCCAAAGCTCTCGCCTAACCTTTGGCTTACTATCAAAGGAAGGGCCCAAAACAAAAGGGTACAAGGGAAATATTTACTTAAATTTGTTTTAAGGCTCTACTGACTTTGTTTCGGTCAAGTGACTAAGATGAAGTGTTATTTGATTGTGTGAGTAAAGAGAGACAGGACTAAGGTCATTTTGTAGTTCTTTGTTGTCAAGGTAAAAAGATGATGTTAAACGACACGAGGTTAGTTTGTGATCCCGAAAACTAGAAATTACTAAGAGGAAACATAGGCAGTCAGGTCCGTTTAAGATGTAGTCGAAAAACTAATACCCATATCGCTTAGTGACACCTTATAAAATGTAGTTTTTATTTACGGCTATGTTAGCATTTACGTGATTTTTAGTTATTTTTGGCTACGCCCAGTCTGTTGTGACGCAATATTTATGCTGAACAGGTTCTCTATCAGAACACTAGGTTCAAAAGTATTTGCTAACACAGAATGTTAATATTTTGAATAAAATTCATCAGAAAGTTTTATTAAACTCAAGTCGTAGTTCAAAATTTTCCATCAAGTCGGAGCCGGGTAAACAGGTCGGCCCGGTACAGCTATTAAAAAGTTCCGATTGTCCTAGACGGTATTTGTGATTCGTGGGCAGTCCCTAAAATAATTGGGAAAAGGCCAGGGTCTGATGACTCCATCTATTCACATAAGGCGCACGCTACGCTTGGCTTGGTTAGCTTTAGACAGCACTGCGTGTTCTCGAATGAAACTCACTTCTATTGTGTATTGTGCCAAATAAATAATATTCTATTCTATTCTATTCTATTCTATACTTGAAACGTTAACGCCCGAATTCACATACATTACTATGAGGTCTCACAGTGCTCGGGACGCGCAGGGTCCCACAAAACTTATCACAGAGCTCTATTCAACGCTGTGCGTTCGATTTGCTGCTTCACTTAAGCAAGTATCGTTTGTGAATACGGATAAAAGTCAGTTCTTTATTTAAGATTCTGTTGACGAAAAACCGAAAAAAATCGTAGTGATGAATCAAAATAGAAATGTTTTAAGGAACTCTGCATATTAATACTTTTACGCCTAGCTAGGTAAATAGATAGACCAAATAGCTCAGAATCTCATTATTATCTCAGAAGTAGTTCTTAACCAAATTATTAAGCAAGCTAAGGTACTTAGTAATTCGGTTGAGGAGGCGTAAAAGTATTTGCTAAATGTATGTATGTATTTTCCTTTGCCTGCCAAGTTAATGCTTTCTTCTCATTATTTCTGACTGAAGAGCAAAATTAGACCAGACTTTTGAATATCCAATCCAATTTATTAATGACATGATAAATTTCTCCCCCAATGAATTCCACATCGCATGGTTGGTAGCGGCCTGCATCCAGCGCCTCTCTGCTACTTTTATCAGGTTGTCGGTCCATCTTGCGGGAGGACGTCTCACGCTGCGTTTTCCGGTACATGGCCTCCACTACAGAACTTTGCTGCCCCATCTGTTCTGCGTACTAATATGTGCCCTACCTATGTTCAGCAGTGGACGTCCTGTGGCTGAAATGATAATGATTATAATTTTACTATTTGTTGTATTTTTACATAAGAAGCTTTTGCATTTTTTATAACCGCCAGAAGATAATAAAGCCTCATTATTATGCAAATTACGTGGTGTTTTTTCCATCTCGCCTTTCTATAATTTTATTGATAGGTATTGACTTTGTACCTCATAAAATCGTAAATATTCAAATCTCCCGTAGTAGGAGCCACGGCCCTGGTAACTAAGTGGTCCCTTTCACGCACGAAGTGACACAATTAGGGTCACTGTTCGTAACTCCGCCGTAATGAACGGGCTATCTGCCCCTACATATGTTAGCTCTTTCAAATTTCGCCTAATGCGAGTTTGTCTTTGATACTCTTCCGAACTTTTGTTTCGACCGGTTTCTGATGCAGTGTTGAGATTTTCGGTTCTTGTTGTTGTTGTCTTCAAGTACTAGTAAAATTAAAACAGTCATGCTAAAAATTATACTTGATTATAGTGACGTCAATCATAGTTCTCAAATTATACACGTTTTTTGAGATAGGTATATTAAGTTTGGCAATTCGTGTTTTTATGCAGAAAGGTAGATCCTAGTCATGTTTAAGAAATCTTTAGCATTTTATTTCATAATGAAGTACCTTTATGGATTATAGAAAACTTTGTTGCTAAAGCTAAAGGCATGCTCAAACAACAGCACAACTTTCTAATGCGAGAAAATGCCAAAGAAAGTTACGGAAATGTTTTAAAAGTGACCGAGCGGTGGTTCGATCCGATCAGTGAGCTATCTAAACCTTCTTGTCCTTTTAAAATCTTTTTGACCGACTTCAAAAAAGGAGAAGGTTCTCAATTCCGCTGTATGATTTTTTATTTATAAAGAAGATTGTATAGTCCATTCTGAGTGGAATTAAATCATAATTAAGTGACGCATTACAATGTTTTCCAAGAGGAAGAAAAAGCAAGCTTTAATACGAAAAAATTAAGCAGATAAAGTGGTTTAAAGATCGAAATCGGTATAGCAACACTTTCCCACGTCGCAAAATTCTACATTACCTTAAGTAAATTGAGAATTCTAAGAAAAATCCTCAACGAGATGAACCTAATCGGATAATCGGTTTAAGAGTGATTTCTCAGTAAGTGACCCAATTCCAGACTTCCAAATAAAGTTGAAAGCGCTTCTTATAATTGCTCCCTGTTTGCCCCGTGTGCCCATATTGACTAGTATCACAGGGGCCAGTGGTTACCCTGGGTTAATTTTGGACGGACGGTGGTATCTAAGCGTATTGGGGTTGGTAGGGTTGCCAGGCGTTGTCAGGCTTAAGCCGGACATGTTTGGCTTTTTACGGTCTTGTCCAGCCAAATATTGTCTTGTCCGGCCTGTCCGGCTTTTGTTAGGCTTTTTATTTGGCCTAATGCGCCAGGTGAAAGTCGAGCAACTGATGATACAATGAAAGTAGTACTCACTCGAGCTATTACACTAATTGCACCCCCCCCCCCCTCCCCCCATCATTTGTCCGGTTTTTAGGGTAAAATGTCCGGCCAAATGAAGTTCAGAGTCCGGCTTTTGTGTTTTCGGACCTGGCAACCCTTTGGGTAGGGTTGCTACTAATGTTTGCTTGGAACCCTTTCGGAATACAATTAAGGGATTCGTAATAGTTGGTGGTGTAAAGGTAGTGTGCAAATAGATTATGAATGTCTGGGTCGAATGAAAGAGGAAGATCAACTGGAGGTCAAGTGCTTTGGAAGCGCGATAATGATAGCTTTCCAACGTGGTGATATAAATCGGGTGTTTTAAGTGAAAATATTATTCGCATCCAGGCCTTCCAATCGATTCAGAATGTTGTATATTGCCTTTTGGCCTAGGCGCAGATCACCGACTTTTAGTTTACGGATAGTTGGGCCTGAGGTGGAATTCATAAAGTACGATTATTTTGTCAAACGCTTTGTTCATCTGACTTTATCGTACGTTATGAACTGTCATATGATTACGATTGCTTTACACAATTCCACCTCTGATTCTAATTTCTATAAAGAATTAATGTGCGCACTTCCATACATGGCCATTCTGGTTAACAGTTCGACCCAACTATCGGCCAAGTAAAAGTCGGTGGTCGGCGCCTAGGCTTACAATTTAAAGATAACTTACGTATTTTTACTTGGAAATTAATTTTCTTTTTAAGTATCGTAATTGATAACAGTACTAAGCCGATATTCATTTTCAAATAAATATTATATCACTACGGCATAGGCCTTGTCCAGGAGGGCGAATTCGCCGCGAATGTCTTCACGCGAACACGAGCGTATATGACGCGATTTACGCGCGAATTTACAACTCGCGCTTATCTTGTGGACGCAATGTATTGGCTGCTAGCACAGTCATATACATAATAATATTATAATACTGTGCTGCTAGTTTCTCGCCAACGCGCGTATGATTCGCGACGAATTCGCCCTCCTGGACAAGGCCATACCTAGAGACACGAAGTACAGTCTACGCCATTAGTTTTTTTCCTCGAATCTTGTGAGGCAACCCTAGAGCCGCGGGTCACGGGACGACTGGTTTAATTAAATAATGCTCGTATTGACCTTTCGGACTTGATCTTGTAGTTCAGTGGTCGCGCGATTTGATTTATGATCCGTTCAATTAATTTATTTTCCTTCTAATGTACTCGTAGGTTCGTTTAAAGGAAACGTAAAATTGATTCTATGATGGCTTGATTAAATTATTTATTTATTTATTATTAGGTACAGTTATCAATCGAAATATTATATAACTCAAAGGTCTGACGAAGTCGCGGGCGGCCACTAGTAGTACATAAAATATCATCTGTTACAAATATAAATAACCTTATCTTTTTTTGAAGGCGGTGTAGTATGTAAATATAGATTTTGCGATGAAACACGAATACGTTCATACAAATATAATTACGTCAATTAGCCGGAATGTAAAAAAGGAGGAATCCGCAAAGCGTTCCAGAAGTTTCCGAAAGAAATGGAAAAAGTTCTTTCATTATAACAAAATTAGAGCAGCGGTTTCGCTGAAGCCTTAGAAAGGGGAACATTTGTTAGAAATCTGAGCGCTGCAGCGCTTAACGGGCGTAGACATGACACATTCAATTAAAACGCGAAAGAATTCTATCCTATTCCGAATAAACGTTTATGTCCATGATATTCCTGGGGTTATTTAGGTTTTGGTTTGCTAGAATGTGGTATCGTTAGTGGATTTTTAGTTTTCAGTCTGATACATTCTTAAATTTGTCTGATTTAGATTCGATATTTCCTTGTCAATTTTCGCAGTTGCAATATTACAAGTGACGTGATGAACGCCTGTATTCACAAATGATGCTTGCTTAAGTGAAGCAGCAAATCGAATGCACAGGGTTGAATAGAGCTCTATGATTGGTTCGTGTGTCACCCTGTGCGTCCATGCGCACGGTGAGACCTCATAGTAATGTTTGTGAATACGAGCGTAAATGTCTTTTCGTAAAGCTTAAGGATTGTTTGCTTCATATTTCATGAAATAAGTTTTACTTTATACATTTACTAATTTTACTTAATGATCAGCCTTACTTGATCATCGAAAATTGGGAAGAACATAATATTAGCCCTTTCTAAACGTTTCTAGTCTACCACATCGAGGTAACATGATACTGCAGTACATGGCAAGTCCAATAACATCACGAGGGTGCTCGTTATCCTTGTTTTTCTACTAATGTACGCTTTTTACTCCCTGACCTCTAAGTGGGACGTGTGCCTAATACCAGAATGTTTTCAAAATATGTAACACGTTTTAGGATACTGTGTCGTTGACCTTTTTGTGGGAAATTATCTAAATATACTCAAAGGTGACTGCCTGACATAGTGATCTATCAACGCACAGCCCAAACCACTGGACGGATCGGACTGTGGCATGCAGGTATATGTTATGACGTAGGCATCCGCTAAGAAAGGATTTTACGAAACTCCACCCCTAAGGGGGTAAAACGGGATCCACGCGTACGTAGTCGCGGGCGGCTAGTTATTAATATAGGGGAAGGGGGGGCATAGTGGAGTACTTAACTTCAATCGAAAAAATAAAAAGAACCAGATAAGTTACGAAGACTAGTTTTAATCGAAATGATACTACAAGTATTATATTATAGATAACTCTAAAAAAACTTTACGAATTATTAACTATTTTGGCACAAAATAAGTTTTTTTTATAGTCTATAATTTTCCGCTTTGCCCTTATCACAAGGGTAAAGTGGAATTGCACTTTGGGCAAAGTGAAAAAGGCACTTATTAAGCGTTTATCTACTGTATTTGAGCATTTTGCTAATGAGGTCAATTAAATGAAATAACATAAACAACTTATTTAGTAATTAGGAACTGTTTTAGGCCATGAAAAACCTTGTCCCTTAATACTGCAAGATCATATATTTCTTGCTCCAGTTTTTTTTAAAATACTGGACGAAACCTATCAATCTTCTTCGATGCATCACCAGATTTCAAATGACAATGAAGAGTTCCAATTAGGATACCATATTTTTTGATGCCGAACTAATCGTAGTAAGACTCGCTTCCTCCATCGCTCTTCTCATTTGATCTTCTGTCCATGAGCCTTGGTTCGTTTTACTTTTGTAATAATTATGAACCATCTGAAAAAACAAATTAAATATTTCTATGTGGGAATCATTTCACTTTGCCCCCTTGTAATTTTTTCCACTTTGCCTTTTTGATAATAATTACAGTTTTCAATTGATAACTAATAAAGTATTAAAATTTGTTTAATCTACAAAATGTCAAAGTAATCTATGATAAACAGATATTAGATTTAAATAATAAAAATACCATCACTACTCACTTTTCACAATAATATCCAGTCTCCAAAATCCTTGAATTTCGTAAGAAACTCACACGATCTACATCGCGCAGTCATGTAGCCTACTCGGTGGCGCTAGCCGGACTGATTTTGGTCAATGACCTTGGTCGGCCCTGTGCTTGGCTTACGTGAAGCACGAGTGCCGTTGGGTGAAAGAGTGTTGGTAAAATCAAATTTTTCGCTTTGCCCACCCCTTCCACTATGCCCCCCTCTCCCCTAAACAATTTACAAGTAGGAATACTTTTCAACCTAGGGCATCTTCTGTTTGAATTAGTTCATCATCATTTATCCATCATCATCATCTCAGCCATAGGACGTCCACTGCTGAACATAGGCCTCATAACAAAAGCCCAATGCTTTCCATGTTGCCCGGTCGTTGGTAGCGTACAGTAACCGGAAAACGCAGCGTGGGACGTCCACCCACAAGGCGGACCGGACGACATAGTTTGAATTAGTTATTCGTATAAAGTTATTTTGTTTTTGATAGTGGTTATGGTGACAGAGTTCCTTGCAGTGTTTCAGCTCTTAACAAAATTAAATGGTTATCTTGGGGTTCGGGCTGCTGGTAGATCAGTACGATCATCAGTCATGCGGAACCATTTTAAAGATTCGTACCTAAGTATGAAAACTCTGAAGAATTTAGAATTAACTTCGATGGTGAGGTATTTCGACCCAATTTAAGATTCGTTAAATCTTTGACACTGCTCGATCGGATCGATGCGGCTTATCGTCCTTCAGGGGCTGGGATCATCTTTCGTATTGGTTAAGGAGAAGCCCCGAATTTCCTTTTGGAATAGTTAATTCTTTTAAATAAGAAAGCCTTGGACCTTGATTGCAATAACATCTTGAACCTTCTACAGAAAGGTTTACTTTTCAAGTAACTTTTATCAGAATTACGCCCATATTCACAAGCGATATTTCTTTGCGCACAGCGTTGAATAGAGCACTGTGATTGGTTCGTGTGTGACCCTGTGCGACGTGCGTCCACGCGTACTGTGAGACCTCATAGTAATCTTAGTGAATACGGGTTTTAGATCATTTATGACACATTAAGGTGACATTAACGTCCGCAAGAACCATGTAGGTAGTTGAGATCGGTGAAAGGCAGCCCAATGCTGGTGTTATGTCCTTCCCATAGCACATAGAGCTAGAGGATTCTTGCACATCTTCACTTGCCCACACGACACAGTATTTTAAATATTGTGTATGATATGAACACAAGAAACAGCTGATGTGCAAGACGTATTTTCACGCTGCATTAGCCAACATTATACCTCTCGAAGTTTAGCGACTTCCTTTTATATTCCTTTTTGCCGCAAAGAAATCCTTTTCTTCCAAGTTTCTCTTCTGCAAGAGCCAAAAACCTCGCATCGTGAGGTGTGAGACGCCCTCGTCCCACGACGTGTCCCGCTCTAGACGGATGTCCCAGTTTAATCAACGACTTAACGTTATTTTTCTCGCCGCACTGGAGATGGCTGAGTGTCGCTGGTATTAGTGGCTGCCGTGAGACGCCTTTACACTGTGCGATTTCGAAATATTGGAATTACGTCAAATATGTTTCTTTTTGGTAAATGTCGACAACACTTCAAAAACTTTTTCGGATTATCGTCATTCTTTGTAAGTGAAAATCATGTCGTAACTTACGGATACCTGCATTATATTATTGTGGAATTTGTTAGTATCTCGGGGTCGTAAATGAGTTTCCGATCAATTACAATATTATTAAAATAAACACTTCAAAAGTACCAAGATCAGAGAGATACAATTCGTGCGTCTGTGGGTGGACTTCGGTAAGCTACCTTCATATTGTTTCTATGTTTTGCCTTAATCAGGGACATTTTGATCTACTTACTTTATTAAAAAAGATTGTGCAGTGTAACGCGCACCTATAGACTCTAGGCTTTGGTTTGAAAGTTAATTCCCGAGCGATCTCGCCGGTGGGTTTAGCGCGCGCGATCACCAAATCGATCGCCGCCGCTCAGCACGCGGAAAAGGCTGCACTGCAACCAATTATTTTGTACAAGTGCCGGGAGTGGTGTGTCTTGAAAGGAACTTTTAATTGATTTTGCTTTAGTATTATTTTTCAGCTATGAATGGAGTAGTTGGTAGATTAATCCGCTTCCCTAATAGCTTGGGAATTGCTATTTCGGAATTGCAAATTGTTTTGCTTAGAATGATAGGTTAGGTAGGATGCTATTTTATGAATTTGTAAATTGAACTCTGTAAACTATAGGTGGGTAGTGGTAGTTCGCATTCAAAAGAACAAAAAGGTTCTGAAACTTCTCTAATATAATAAGTAAGATTATAACAACACTAATAACAAAGTTGATTCTCGTGCCTAACAATAATTCAATTATTATAATTGAAAGATTTTATTATTTCAGGTTTCTAAATAATCACTCATTTTGAGAGTTTAACGTACTCTATACAGGGTCAACTATGTTAACAGACTAAAGCACTTACCTTTGACAAAAGTCACTATTCTGTATCTGACTCGAGTTTATAAAGCAGCAATCAACGTCAGACACAGCGGCAATAGTTTTTGCCGCGTCAGGTTCCGCAAAAAGTCGCTAAGCGCGCTCATACGTCACGCGTCGCGCTAATCGCGCGCATATCTCACGTCACAAGCCGTGTGAACGCACCCTGCGAGTGATGGCCGCGATAATTGTTTTGTGTCCTTTGTACTTGGTCATAATGAGAGGTGTAGGGTCACTTTTTAATTAGAGATTTAGAGGTGTGGACATTGACGAAAACATTTGCATTTGTGGATTGTGGACGAAGGCATAATTATCAAATTAGGCACGGCATTCTAAGTAGTATTAGATGTGTTTTTAAAACATAAATGTGCAGAGGGATGTGCTGTTGGAAATTGCTAAGGTTTAAGTTTCCACATTAATGCTTCATAATCTGTCCTATTTTCTTCAGGCTACTAGCTATTTTCCTCTATTTCTGTCATGACAGCTTAGTGAAGGTTTGACGGCTTCAAGACGTCTCTTGGTTATTTTTCCATTGGTACGAGTTATTTGCCCATTAAGTAGTGCGGATCAACTCGCTCGATACACATTTCATGATAATGCTCCTTCATCAACCTAACTGATTTCAAACTTCAACATAATCCCTTTCTAATTTATTTTAAGGCGTATGATTAAGAATAATTACCGTTTAAATCCAAATGCACTCTCGCATTCATCATCTCAGTTCGCAACAGTACAGGCGTCATGTTGGAGCTGAGGCCAAAAGACAAAGGCCTCGGAGGCCGCGAGGCCCCGCTTGGCCCCGAGCCCAATTGCTAATAACGCTTTCATAACAATAAACCAGAACTGCTTGAAGACTTTTCATTAACCGCGGCGTACACTGGGAAAATTTAGATTTTTCATTTTCTGGGATATAATTTTTGACTATGTTTTTAAAGAGGATGCTATTGGGCGGTACATAATACAAAAGTAGCAAGGCAAGTGTTATTGCTATTGTCTTCCATTTTTCATTTCACATTATACACTCGCGAGCAAAAATATGGAATCACCCTATTATAAACTTTAAATTGATACCAAAGATACATACAATACATAGTCATTCAGTTCTTAAGACCGCTCGGAACACAAAGGGTGATTCCATACTTTTGCTCGTAAGTATAGATAGATAGGTAATACTAACAATTAATATCATGGGCAGTGCACGCTAAATTAATTAAATTCGACGTTTTTTTGTAATTTATTGTATTGTATAAAATATTATTTTGTAGGACAGTAACTTATTTATAATTATGTATTTTCTTTTTCTTTCAGATACGGCTGTCATTGGCTAATGGTAAGTGTTTTATAACTCGCTTTTCTCGTTTTAATTACAAAATGTGTCAACCGATGATCTCTAACTGAAAGATACATACAGCGTAGGATTAGGATGTGTGTTTTTTTAGTGTGTGTGTTCATTTTTTTCAGTGTTTTAAATATGCCTTCTAAACTCTGCTAAGTATACGTCGGCCTTTACACCGACGGATTTAGTCCCATTGCCGGCGAGTTAAGTTCGCAGTGAAGTATGATAGTCTCGGGGGCGAGCACGTGAACTGGCCTATTATTCATTTGTTAATAGCACTAATAGGTTCAATGGAATGCACTTAAAACTTTCTTAATAGTCAAGTTTACGGTAATTAGTCTTCTTTTATCGTGGGGACTAGTGTTAGAGATGGTGTGCCTCTGTAAGTAGGTACTAGGCGCTTGACCTGACTGGACTCGGAGAATTTTCACGCGGTAACAATCATACAAATAATGTAGGTATTTTCTGAGAATGACACGTGGCAATATTATGTACCTATGAAACCGAGGACATAAAGTGACCTCCACAGAACATAGATGTTATGTGGTGCCCTTGCAGAACATAGAGTGCCCTCTACAAAGCCAAGAACTGAATCCACTGTGGTTTCAAATGACTGCTACAGCCAGTTTGAAAACTCTGAATTTTAAACTCTTCATTCCTATTTGAAGTTTGATAAAACCAATCAAGTGTGAATCGGATTCGCATAGGTAGATCTCTGCAGTATCATAGAACAGCCCACTGATTGATTTTACGCCATCAATTTTAAAGATTGGACAGTAAAATAAAAATATAAAATTGGGTTACGAGCACTAAAACATTATTGAATTTAAAAAAAGACCAGTGATTCATGAAATCAGATTTTATGGAGATTTTGATGGATAATAATAGTTCGTTAAAAATAAACTGGAAAGGCTCGATTTACGCCTTTCAATAACATAAAAATATCAAGCCAAAATGATTTATTTTTACAGTTTTTCTCTTGGTCTAGTCTTTTTAATTTTTCAGGCTAGCCTTTTTGTTATTAGATTTAAAAATTTAGCGAATTTGACTAGGTGGGTAATAAAATTCCTAGGTAACTTTAATTTAATATTATTTTGAAGATACAAAAGGCAGACTTATAATTTAGGATGTTGATGAACGTAGGGTTATTCGGCGTTCTCGTTATTAGATATTTGACCTTGTTTGAAATATACATAAATTAGAGATAGAAATAGCTGCCTGTTTGTCGTGTCTCCAGAATATTTTTCAAGTTTTTCTAAAAATGCGTACAAATTAGGTACCTAATTTGAAATATAATAATCCACTAATTCATAAAAACTGAAACAATTTTAGAACACCTTTGAACAAAAAAGGGTTCTCTTAAACAGCGATATCAACATTTTTCAGAAAGTGGCACAACATTCAAGAACTAATACTTACCGAACCTTTGCTAGATAATTCAGTGTGTTACAAAATTGAAAATCGGTATAGTTAGCGCTATTTCCAATTTTGTAACACAGGGGTAAGAGTTCCATGTACAATTTATATTGCTACTGGGTGTGCTGAAAGACGCTTTATTTGCTAGGTTGTAATACAATGTTAAGTCGTTTTTTAGTACCTAAGTACTTTACGATTTGGTATAACGTTTGTTGCACGTGAAATATCAATCCATTTTGACCCAAATTCAAAATCCATTGAGAGTATCTTCGTATCGTTTTGTAAGAGACTATCTACCGAATATTTACTGTTGTAATTTTGCGTATAGTTTTCTTATTTGCTTCAACATGATTTGCTCGCGTGTTTTGAAAAGTCGAATGTTTTCCTTATAAAAAGCGGCCAAGGCGGGCTTAGGCAAAACCAAAATAGCGAAAGCAAACGAAAATGTCAAAACAAATAAGATCCCGTGATTAACTCCAAGGAATGCGACGAAAAGTGTGAATGATGAGCAGGTGTGCCCCATGTTGTACCCGGATCAGCCGGATCACCGGATTGGCCGGGGCCGGACCGTGAAATTAGATTGTTGCTTTGAACTCACACCTTTATAACGAATTCCGAAGGATTTTTGTGAATGCTAAGGGAAAAACAACTTTAGCAGTTATTTCGACTTCAAAGCGCTGAGAGAATGCCGAAGGAACTAAGTATATTGGTGTTGTTGTAGTGTTATATCGTGGGTGTTTTCTTTTGTAAGCGCGTGTACCTCGGCGTACTAGCATTGCTCATCTGAAACTTTCTTTTTTTAACAATATACCCAAAGAATTAAAGAATTAAATATTTATCAATTTAAGGTGCATCTATATAATTGGCTTGTCTCACAGAACTTCTATAGGGTAAAGTTGCCTATATTGTACCAGTTAACGAACTTTACAAGCTGTCACAAAAACTATGTAACTTAAGAGCATTATATTACTAGAAATCAAAAGGTTGTTCTATTGGTGTTCATTTTTTATTACAAGATAATGAGAAAATGTAATATGAAAAACGATAATTAAAGTTTTTTTTAAAGTCTGAAAAAGTACAATTTAGGAAACCGGTTTCCTTAATTGTACCATAGGTATCCTAATTTGTACTTCATGACCGAAATGAGGTTCAAGTGCCCTTTATACACTGAAATCAGTCTTACTAACATATTATCTTTATAAAAATATAATTTTTAACGGGTTGAATATTAATAATGTAACTAAATAAAATAACAACAAAACACAATGTAATAGAACTTTTATACAAAAACTATTAAAGGGTTCTCTTATTTTACTTGAATCTTAATCAGTCTTAATAAAATTTTAACAGTGGGCCTGCCCTTGGAAATGGTTAGGTTTTTTGCATATTTGTTTGAATTCTATAAATGTCTCTTTAAGGTGGGTTTAGGTACGTTGAAAATACGTGAACACTCGTTAATTCCCATGGATTTCTTTTCCAAACAATCTAAGGCTTTTTCTTAGTCATCTTGCGTCCATTTATAATATTTTTTATCCCTTCCAGATATCTGAAAACATTTCAATATAGTTAACAATCGAGTTGAAGAACCTCCATACACCTAAATTGTACCGGTACATATTAGGCGTACCCTACCTGGTACAAATTAGGCAACCCTAAGTTTTATTTTTATGTGAGCAGGTGCCATAACTTCAAAATGCTAAATATCAAAACTATATTCTCTGAAAAGTAAACTAATATGCCTACTTTCCAAAAACATATATAACAGTTGCAGTGTATTTATCGTTGCCACAAGAAATCCTTAGGTAAACAACCATAAAATAAGATCAGGTCGCCGTAATAATTATTTTTATTTACTACACTTCACTCTG
The DNA here is from genome assembly GCF_963855985.1 of Ostrinia nubilalis. NCBI lineage: Eukaryota > Metazoa > Arthropoda > Insecta > Lepidoptera > Crambidae > Ostrinia > Ostrinia nubilalis. Next base: position 14,766,255 of record NC_087103.1, read on the forward strand.
TTGTGACATCGAATCCAAAATGGCAGCGATTGCGTCATATTGGTAGCCTTAGATTTTAGTGTTGTCAATTTAAAACTAAACCTTACGGTTTGGTAGATTTTGAAGTGGTACAATTTACGAACCGGTACAATTTGAGCAACTCCACCCTAACATTAAAGAATTATTAACTGTAAGGCCTGGCTAAACTTTGAGCATTATTTTGACCATAATATGGGTTGTCATGAGTTTGTTACCATAATTTGCATGCTTAATTCTCTGGCTAAACATGTCTGAAACATTTTGAATATTCCATCTTTGTATACCATGTTTACTGGCAAATAAAGATTTATTTTATTTTCATGATGCCGTCCTCTTTACAACTATGCGCCAGAAGTTATAAGTACTCGTAGGTTTCATTACCGTGCAATACACATTTTTATAACAATATAATAACTATGTTAGTGTATGTGATAGGTAAAATATGCACAAGATTCGCTTAGTTTAAAATTAGATGGGGCTGACATTATTTTTTCAAATATACATTTCTAATTATTTTAATTTCACGAATTAATTCAATAAGTTAAGCTCGACTGGACAAGAAGCAAAATCACTTTAGAAGATTTATCACATCCCGTGAAAATGCATTCCAGTTTAATCTGTCATTACCAAGTCGAAAAACTATGACGACAATTGAGAAATTTGAGTTTCTGGTTCCCGACGAATGCATTTCAAACTAGTTCTGCAACTGGCTTTTGCTGCTAACCGTGCCACGTACCGACAGCATACGTGTGGCGAAACTGCGCCCAGCAATTCGGTAGTTATGAGAATTTCTACAGTCAAAATAGTTGCGACGAGACTGTTAATTTTTTCGCGGAATTGCACGACCATTTTAAAGCGGCTAAAGCATTTTGTTCGTGCGCTAATAAACCAGGTGTCGTGTGTTTTTATTCACGGTGCGCGTGTGTTGATGTTTGTTGGAATTAATATGGGAAAGAGTAAGTTACACTGTAAAGTTGCGTTTGTTTCACAAATACGGAATACCTTAGTTCGTTCGTTTCAGCCAAATGACTTCCACTGCTGGACAAAGGCATCCCACGAGGTTTTCGACAATGAACGGTCCTGCGCTGCCCGCTTCCAGGCTCTTCCCGTGACTTTTACTAGATCGTCGGTCCACCTAGTAGGAGGCCTGCCCACGCTACGTCTTCCAGCCCGTGGTCGCCACTCGAGAACTTTTCTGTCTCAATTTGGTTTACTGTGTAAGATGAAAATAAGAGACAAATTGTATCATACCTCTAACCAACTTGAATATTACAAGCAATAAAGAGTATTGATCCTTTTAAGAGTTATAACAAAGCAAACTTGTAACTAGATTCAAAAGTTCCCACGACGCTTACGAAATACCTTCACTTAATAAGTGACGTGTGCTAAACCAATATCGCACCGTCTTGGAACTTCGCGAGCTCAATAATTGGCTTAGTGCTCTGTTCGAGCCCGCGACAGCCGAAATTGAAGCCGAGACGAAACGTAGATTTATTTGTTTCGTAACTAAAGGCTAAAATTAGAAATTAACAACTTTAATGCCAGACGAGCGTCTATTTACTTCAAAAAGTTACGCGCGTTTAGGATTGTTTTATAACAGTTGCTTAGGTGACATAAATTCGTAACAAATTGTAGTTTTCAATTTCAGTTTCATTTTGCTGAAAGAAAGTACTTTTTATTTACAGCTGTATTCTATTTCTTACTTTAACATGTAGGTTTTGATATCTTGTAACTACCATAGGCATTTATTTGACAATCGCATATACGCTTCAAGCGTGCAGTACCTACCTAATACTGTTTTAGGAAAATCTGTCGATTCTTGTTACTTGCCATGCCGCTAGAATGCTGAGGGTAGTGTACAGTGTACACCATAGGCTTATTTGGGCTTGATTGATAGTTTACTATTGCTGTCTTTCTTCCCAGAAGAATATGACGTAACCAGACTCTACCCCCACAACAATTTTTCCAGTAAAAAGGTGTTTCCAGGGAACTACTCGCGAGGCATATTTCCAGTAAAAAGATGTGTTTCTGTTTAAGCAACATTTTTTTTATCCACAACGAGGAAGCTCTTGGCCTGTATCTCACCTGATGGTATGTGACGATCAGGCCGAAGGTGGAAGCGAGCTTCACCCGGAGGATTTAGTTCCTTTCCCACACCCCGTGCTTCGTCTTCCAGCAATTTGAAGTAACAATTACTTCAGGCTGTACGTGGAGACGCCATCGATCCCGAACTAGCCGGATTTATGGCAGTCGTAAAACTGCTCGGGGTAAAGCTGTGTGCGCACTTGGATGTGACAGGCTTTTTATTGAAGTGTAATTAGTGTTTCATACTAAATGAGTAGGTGTAGGTGGTCTTTTTGGTTGGAAGTTGGATTCTCGTGTTGGATATGAGCTTAATTTTTTATGCAAGACAAAGCAGGTATTTAACCGCAATCGCACTTGATGTTAAGTGAGATGCAGTCTAGGATGGTACATATCTGCCCAGTAAGTGCCTATTCACTCTCGCCTTGAAAAGGCCCCGAATTATGCATGCAGCGAATTCCAGTCCCTTAGCTTAATTTCAGAAGGACACTGATTAAAACATAACTTCACGTAATTTTTCCTAGTTACATTATTAGGATATTGCAATTAGGGTAGGGTGTAGATTTTTTTTAAAGGAATATTAGTAATTCTTATTCCACAAATTACTAACACCTACCGTCATTAGTTCCGTCAACCCCTCGTACTAAGCTAAATATGCTTGTGCTACGAGTTGGTTCATCACAATAGTCGAGCGGCGTTGGGGTTCGAACCAGCATCCCTCGGATCTCGAGTCTGCACCAGTCACCTTTCTTTCTCTGTTAGGCTATCGTCGTTTAAGATTCAATGAGACTTGAACTCTGTTCTCTCTACAAAGCTAAGGCCCGTATTACGAAACGAAGCTCAAGTCTACTCTCAAGAATCTCACTGGTTTTCGTGAAAATTTAATTCCGATATCAAGTGAGGATGCGTCCTTACAGAGCACGCCGCGTCAGCCGTCTCAAATTTGCCTATTAATCAGTCGGGCAGGTGGTTTGTTAGCCCCGGCTTGTGTTACACTATTTATAAACAGCTAATGACTGACGGTCGCGACAAAAGGAAGGGTTTTGTTGAAGACTGAGGGATATGACAGCGAAAAGTCTAACGGCATATCAAGGATACATATTGAAACATTAAGAAAATATTCCTTTGTACCTACGTTCGTTTCAGACAAATGACGTTCACTATTAGACAATGGCCTTCCCCAAGGATTTCCACAACGTCCGGTCCTGCGCATCAGTCACCTTTTTTTTTTTACCCAGTACAATGGCCTATCCATACCTACCGCCGGGGGACGGCAGGTTATGTGGGGCTCGAACCCACTAAAAACCTGGGGTGTTCCCTCTGCCGCATAGTGGTCGGCACCTTGGGTACTAGAAACGACCAAGGCGCCTTCCGCGGACGTCTCGCCCTACACGGCGGGACCCAAGTCACCTCCCGCGACCTTCACCAGTGTTCTTACCATGAGTTTACGTTAGGTGATGCTCGCTAGCGACTGCGTAAAAAATGTCATTAATTGTATGACATATTGTGCAGCGCCCCTAGCGGCTACTTTCAAGAAACAAAATCTTCATAGAGATTTTTGACGTACTCGCTAGCGAGCACACCTAACGTAAATTCATGGTAGGTACACTGGTCGTCGTTCCATCTAGTGGGAGGCCTGCCCACACTACGTTTTTCGGCCCGTGGTTGCCATTCGAAAACTTTTCTGCCCCAGCGGCCATCAGCTCTACGAGCTATGTGCATGAGCTACGAGAAAGCTAAGTTTGGCAATTCTGCGGTCTATATCAGCTACTGTAGATTGAAAAGATAACAAACAAACTCTTTATTTTTAGAACTTTATTCTGCTAGTAATCAGAAAATTCCTGGTAATGTTTCACGTTTATTTTTCTATTTTAAGGTTGTTCTTTACTCTCAGGGTAATACTGTTATTTTTTCTATTTCCACGAAAAATTACACAGCTCGCTTAGGGGCGAGGTGAATGTACTGTATTTCGTACAGTTTCCTTTTTGTACGAAACAGTTTATTACCAAATTATGAAACGGTTTTGAAATGTTATCCAAAGCTCAATTTTTCCGTTGTGGCTTAATGCAAACCGCGAACACAAAAAAAGATAAATTTTTAAAGTTCCAAACTAATCGGCAGCACTGGCTGGTTATTCCGTTCCTATTTGTGACAGAAGAAAGAAGATATCAGAGGTGTTCTATTTTTAAATGTCGCCGAGAGTTTAATCACGGCTCGCGCCTCCGCCATCCTCGGCGCACGACGTCTCCATTTTGGCGGGCGCGGTATCGGCGCGTGGGCGATGAGCGATTTACAATCACTTGGGGTGTGGTCTAAGGAGTTCCCTTGCAGATATGTAAATGAGCTATCAATGCTACATAAACTTTCCCTTTATGTTTATTTCGCCAAAGTACAGGCAGCATATTAGGTAAGATGGTTCCTGATCAAGCTGCAAGCTATTCTCACTTTTACACGAAAATTGAAGCAAGTGAAAGAGAGTGAAATTAATTTCAGATAGTCTTTGAGAATTTTCCAGCTAGTCAGGTTACTGGTACTTAAAGGTTGAAAATTGAGCTTGATTTGTAACGTCAATTGCATTATATTTTTTTTAAATCATGTTGTCATAGCCATGGTGTCTTTCAGTCAGCCAGCATCTACCTGTCTCGATTGGTAAATATTAATTTTATTGGAAAATTGGCTAAATTGACTGTCCTGACCTGACCAGCATAGAACAGAGCAGTCAAGCATCTGCAGTTTTCATTGGTCCGTCCTTAAACAATTTGCAAAATTTTTGACATTTGGACACTACATCGTTAAAAAAAAAAACTAAAACTCATTTATTTCTGTAAATCGAAGTTATTGATTAGTTTTGACACCGTGTCAAAGGTCACATTTCCACCTTAATATTCCGCGACCTCTCCACCTTGGATCCTTCCTCATCTCCACGGCAGCTGCACAGTCCCAGATTACTTTGCAATTGAAAACAAATAATAATAAATACGGAGCGGTTTGAACGCGCCCCGCAAATTGAAAAAGCGAGAACACGCAGCAGTAAGATATTGGCCGAAGCCAGATGCTCAAATATGAGGTTTATTCCCGAAGATACTTACATTGTTTCTGGAGGTCTGTATTGAGTTCTTTATGCAGTTATATAATTTTATAAGCATAAGTAGGTACAGTAGGTTTGGCAGCTGGGGATGATAATTATGCCTTTGGCTTGTAGGAGAAAAAAATAATGAGACACATAAGGGCTCCCTAAGAGATTTGTAAAAACTAATTTAATTAGTTTAATTAAACAAATAAAGATATTTTTGATTTTGATTTTTGAAGAACTTCTGTACTAAATTATTGATCTTTCCATTATGTTTAAATGTGTCTGAAATATAATCCTACAAATATTATAAAGTTAAATGCGAAAGTTTGGATGTCTGAATGTTTGTTACTCTTTCACGCAAAAATTACTGAACAGATTTTGTTGAAACTTTACAGTATTATTGTTTGTAACCCAGATTAACATTATAGGCTATAATTTATGCCGATCTGTGACACTAAATTTCACGCGGGTGAAGCCGCGGGCAAAAGCTAGTTAATGATAATCCTTAAGCGACGCGTGAACCTTTCTAAATGTGTCTCTTAATATGAAATTCCAATTAATCACCTTAGATACAATTAAGCCACTTACTCTTTTTTATTTAAAAAAGGCTTTAATTTGATGCTCAAGCAAATGAAAATATTTCATAACTTGTACATACATACATAGTTGTTTAGTGTTTGGTTTATTTACTTGTACTTTGTTGCCGACGCTGTCAGTTGCCTAGCTCGTATTTAACTCTACAATAGTTGCTCGACTCCAGTTTCTCGGACTTCTATTTGTTATTGGGAATCGTTTATTTGCAACAGATAGCAGACTGCTACGTTTTTAATTTGTAATTTAAAATGTCTGATGTCAGGAAAAATATGTACCGAGTGAAATGGTTGGGACGATTTGATGTAACAGTACGGTCGATGGCATACAGGGTGTCTCAGAATGGGTGAATCAAAATGCTATAAGAGATAGCTTGACATATTTTAGGGGTATGTCAGAAGCCAAGCGTGTTTGTTATACCCATTTTGGGACACACAGTATATCGGGTAAACGCTGTGGCATATTTTGCAATAAAAATGTATAGACTGAATGTGCTGTCGTAGAGTCGACGTAACAATGCGATAATAGTACTAAAGTGAACAGAAAATGAACACCCAAATTGTGTGGTGTTTCTTATCTCTATGCATATAAGATTATCATTGTTAATACCTACATAAGAAATTACAATTATTACCTACGAGTAGATGATACAACAATCAATAGCTCATCATCATCATCAACAGCCCTTTACAGTCCACTGCTGGACTATGAGCCTCCTCCACTATAGGGTTTTGCCATAATCCCCACGCTTGGCAGGCGGGTTGGAGAATCGCAGTTTAAAAGATTGATGTTTTTCAGAGAGCGCTGCTGCCCGTTCTCTGTTTCAATAAAGTAATAAGTAATAAAGTAATAAAGTCTTTATTGTGTATTACAAAGGTTACAAGGGTTCAATAGAATAATTGAAAGAATAGATACTATCTACTATTCCATTAAACTTTAAGGTACTAAAAAAAATATATATATATCCAAATCTTGCCCTAAGTACAAAAAGAAGTAACCTACATTTAAGTGGGTATTATTTTAGCAAAAAAGGTAGATTTTTATCGAGACCGACGCAAAAGCGTGTATTGAAGGACAAGACGGTCACATCGGCTTAAGGGCTAGAGGCGGCTGCTCTAAAAATATTTAATATTTTTGTTTACTTATTGTCTGGAGTAAGATCTATTTTAAATAAGGGAGTTATAATTATCATTGAGGACTTAACTAATCGGGACGGGAAACTCTGAAGACTGCCCAAACCAGGGTTTTCATTTGGCCTAGGAAAATGCTGACCACAAAAACTCACCTTGTATATTGCCTTGTATACTCACTGCTGAAAAAAATCACCTTGTATATTAATGTATCGTACAGACAGGGATTATTCCGAACAATGTAATGTGCGCAGTGGCCGCTGCCAGATGACGTCATTGAATCTAAGTCAATAGTCCGCCATAACGATTGTGGGTCCGTAACATTTCATAACTTTGCCGGTGAGAGATAGAGACGCTGGATATGGCACTGAAAACATATTTAAGATTTGTTCTATTTTTAATTCGAAAAATCTGTATCAGCTTGATTCCTAACAACAGTATTATGAAGTTAATACACCACTAACATATTCGTATTTTAGAAAGACAATTTGGTAATTATTAAGTTGGACAGATAAAATAAATAGTACACTGTAGGTACACTGACTTTTCTGTTGGAAGCTTTTGAAGGGAGTAAGTGAAATGTCGCCACATTAACATTTTGTCCACTGACGAGCCGAGCGTTGTTCGCGTTCGTTCGCAAATGATAAATATATACGCCCTTCCGTTTCCCGTGGATCAATATACTTAGACAATATGTATTTGAAAAACTACATTTGACAGGTGTATCGTCTCAGTTCCCCAGTCACTTCCATCTACTCTACGTCATTCCACCCCGCGTCATTCCCGTCACGCGCGCGGCGGTCTCGCTGACGGATTGGCCGCGCGCCCGCCACGCATACTGATTGCCCGCCGGATAGTTTTCATAAAGATAAAGTCGTATTATGAGAAATGCTGTACATTCGCTTTGTTTACCTAGACACGGGTGAAATATGCCCGGACGGTGATTAGGTTGGCGAGCGAGGGGTTAACACAATGGATACGTTTGTATCGAGTTGCGAAATTTGATAAGGTACTTTATGTATGTGATAGCAATTCAAAAACGACAGTGTTTACATTTTCATGAACAATGGATTACTCGTAGTAGTTATGGATGTAGTAAAATGATACTGCTATTTAGGCCAAATTGCCGAAAATAGGCTACCTACAAAGCTCGATCGTTGATATAGTACAGAATCACCAACCCTAGAATTTAAGAGCGCTTTCACATTAGGGCGTTAGTAGCGAGACTGCAGCGCGGCAGCGGCGTTTTTATAATGTGAAGGCATGCTCCGCTGTCACATAGTATGAAATTTTCGGCAGCGCGTCTGACGCGCGTTTGTCACGCTGCTAAATCGCCTAAATGTGAAAGCGCTCTTACTGCTGGAAAAGTCCTCAATTTAACGCCACATGCTGGACTACCGCTTCCTGCAGCCCTAAAGTTCGTCGCCCTCCGTGAGGGGCCTTTGTAGGTATATTTTCCAAGATGATTGGTTGATGTTACGTCACGGGACAAGTCAAATCGTCCCAACCCACAAAGTCCCATAGCGTCCACTCTGGCTGTTCCACCGGTCATACGTCCAACTAGTTTGGTATTCGCGTGCCGTCGCGGCCATTCCTTCACATTGCGAAAACTTTGAACATGATTTAATAAGAGCTCTCAGGAAACATGCTTTATGTACCTACTTGAGCTGCAGCTGAAGAACTTTTGTTTAGCTTTACTTGTTTACAAAGTCCACTTCATTTTAGTTATGAATTGTGTATTTTCTAATATTTCACACTGAACAATCTTAAACCACAGTATTTTATTACAATTTGCTTATTCCGCTTTCTTAAAGTTTATGGTGTTTTAGCTTTATTGTTGTATATTTTAAAAATCTTTAGTTTGGAGATTTGTAGAGTGTTGTAGAATGGCAATTGTGTAAATCAGACATTATAAAGAGTGTCATTCTTCTTCGTTTCAACCAAAGGACGTCCACTGAACAAAAGCCCTCCTCCAAGGCCCTTCTTATGTTGTCGATTTTGGAATGTAGTTTTGGTATTTTCAAATGAGAATTTCTTTAGGCTGGGTGGCACCATCTCACTTTGACTTAAACAAACGTCAAAAGTCTATCAAATTCCATACAAAAAACACCGGTTATATTTAAATTTACCGTTAAAGTTAGGTGGTGCAACTCAGCCTCAGAAACTTCTGTGACTGAGACATCTTCAAGGGAAAATTGAATATTTTGAATAGGTAGACTTAAAAGGAAATGAACCTTGCCCTTCAGTGCCGTGGCAGAGGCAACTGTCTAGCCTTACATCACGTTGATAAAGATGCAACATACCGACCTGTTGGCGCGAGCCCAACACCTTCCCTGGAGGACGGCTCCCATAAACCAGCCTGGCTTACTGAGGTTCGGAAATTATTAGCAGGCCGCGTTTATTACATGCAAATAATGGCTTGCGGTTTTGTTTTTCTATCCCTAGAAGACATCATATTACACCTACTTTAATCGAAAAAAACATTCTCAGTATGTCCAAACAAGCCACATTAAAGTATGCATGTTTTCTGCACACTTTGCATCATACAAAAATGCCAATTTACTTATGGAGTAAACTGTTTCCTAAACACGTAAATAGATTGCTTAGAGACAGGGGGCATCAGCTACTTATACCAAAAATAAAATTGGCTAGTGCTAGGGGCTGCTTTAGATTTGCCGCTGCAAAAATTTGGAATGACCTGCCACCACCGGTTCGCGCCGCATTGGATCTTACGCTACCGACCTTCCGCAAAAGATGTCGCAACTGGCTGCTTCAAGAGCAATCTCTGGCACTGGCTAATTATAAGTTCACATAGCAATTTGTAATTTTAGAAAATTGTAATTTTAAGTACCTATAAATTAATATTTAATTACTTAATTATGTATATCTTGGCTATGGCAGAATAACAGGGTTTGTGGGTCTCCTGCAATCACTGAGTCATAGACCTTTTTGTCTCTTATGATTTTTTGTATCTGTGAAAAACTGTAAATGAAACCTGTTTTGAGACAAATAAATACTTTCTATTCTTCTATTCTTTCTTGTGTACCTACATACTACATTTTTTATAATGTCTTGAAAGATTTGTAGGACGAAATTTTTTTTAAATAGTTTTTGGATTCACATTATTACAGCGACCGCTCTATCTAATCATTGCCAAAATTCTAATAATTTTTAGGAGGTTACTTTTTTAGACTAAGGCTGGGTTGCACCATCTTACTTTAACTTTGACAAGTGTCAATAATCTGTCAAACTCCATACAAAAAACGCCGGTTAACGTTAAAGCTACGGTCAAAGATAGGTGGTGCAACTCAGCCTAAAACTACCTTTACTGACTTTATGGCTGACTTTTAGAGAAACTATTTACTCGTAGTAACAAAGACAAGAGAATATAAAACACCATAACAGCTATCCCCGTGCAAACAATTTAGCAATGTAAACATAATCAGCTACTATCTATAAGCAGAAATCACATGCTCAATCTACGCGAAACAAAGCCCGTGCCGTTTCATTGTGTAACATTACAAAACCAGCCAATTATGATTGTGGAATCAAACTCATATATATTTCATTATTTACTTGTGGGAAAGCAAAGCGGATTTTCCCTTAAATAAAGCTAATAATCCCGAAGTATCGGGAATTGGCCCAAGTTATGGAGTAGTAGTAGAGTGGACATGCAATTAATAGTATTTGTAGATATTTGTTTATTTGGCAGGTCATTCTATGTTTCACTTTCCTTTTCAAAAAGCTCTTGACTGATAGCGTTTAAAGCTCATTCCCATCATTGCAGCAAAACTATGTACTTTAATAAGTAAAAGCTAAATTAGCCCCCGGGAAAAATTAAAACATTTCTAGACTCGCAAGCGAAATTATACATAAGATATTATGACTTTGGACTAGAACTAAGACCGATTTGTAATCGTGTCAAATCATAACTTTATATTTATTTACATACACCTTAATGTATGTGCTTAAGGCTTGGTATTTCTTCTAAAGTAGGTATTTCGCGCTGTCAAAATCTGCGCGCGCAATTCTTCGCCGAAAACAGCGCGTCAAAGAGCTCCCGCCACAATTTCCAGCTACACAGTATAGAAATACGCAGTTGGTTAGGTTAGGTTGACTTCCTTCCCTTCAAGCGTCACACTCACAACACTTTCTAATACAAATCATATCCAAGTGATACAAATTAAAACACCTTTCAGACTTTTTGGGAATATATTCTAGAATCTAATAAATATAAAATATAACTGCAGAAGTAAACACGGTTCAAAGTGGCCGTGGCGTCGCCCGACCTTCTGGAAGTTCTGCGCCGGCTTAAAGAATTTCAAGATTACGTCACCCGACCTATCGGTAGGCCCTTGGGAGCTTGAGCGATTGGAATTTTTTTTTATGATAAGTTACTCTTAGTAGCGATTATTTAGAGCTTGGATAATAAATTTAATTATAGTTGTTGCAATTCACGAAGCTTTGCATGTGGTTAATAACATTAATCAGTATAGGTACGCATCAATTTTGTTCAGTCTCTTTGTTTATTAATAAATAAAAATATCATACTAAAATTGCAGAAACATATTTGTTTGTATTGGTCTGGGTGTTTTCTTTCTATAATATGTATGACGTATGTACGGGGTTCAGTACCTATCGAAAATTGCTATGAGCATCACACGCGGTTACCTGCGTACCTCTGTGCACTCATGGTAGTTTAAGCAGAGGTCCCTAGAGTTTGACTTTGAGCTTTGTTTATAGTCATTACGAAGCAGACTGATGGGAAACTGCACTGTCTTGAATTCGAAAGGGTAATTTGACGGTGTTTGGGGAATTCTAGGAATAAATACAGAGTCTCCTCATTGAGATTGAGACATTTCAATTTGAGATTTCACTTGACATTGAACACAATCTGAAACGGAGTTTTCAAACACTTGTAAAAATAAAAAGTAATTAAATCAAAGGCACTAAGTAGTATATATTGATATCAACTTCGAAGAAAATGACTGCCAAAATTACTTTCTACCCGTTCCACACGTCTTTCATGAATTATATTAAGGTATTGTTAAACTAAATTTCAAGTAGATTGAACCAAGGAATCACTTTGTCCCATACAAACTTTGCCCCCTTTTTTCACCCCCTTCATTTCATGACCCCATTTCGGAAAATCTTTTCTTATGAGATGTCTACGTCATAAAAAGAACACACCTTCCAACTTTCAGGTCTCTACGATATCCGTCAGTCATTTAGGACAAACCATTTTTATTAGTTGTTCAAAACTCTATCGTTCCAGGTATGTCATTGACAAGAGGGCGCTACTATCTTAATGGGTTATTCATTAGTCCACTTGACATTTCAGAATCGTTTGACTTTAGATACCTAAGCGATTTGATATTCGGAGTCTTTTAATGAAATCAAGTTCTGAAATAACTTGAGGTGTTGTACCCGATCAAGCTTTTCATTGCAGGACAGTTAAATAGTTTTATTATTAGTTTCTTCTCTAAGTCTTAATTTGTCAGAGTAGGTAAAGGCTCCATGAGATTAGCTTTATAATAGTTTTTAATTTTTTTCTTGAAATATTTGACGCCTTGTAATCTTTTGTAATCTCTCGTTAATATAGGTCCACACAAATAAAGAATGTTTGACTTCGACTTTAATAATTATGCTCTTACATAATTATAAATAAACTAGCTTTCCGCCCGCCGCTTCGCCCGCGTGGAATTTTTTGGTTTTTATATAACCTATTACACTAAGATATAATGTGGCTTTCAATTGGTGAAAGATTTTTTAAAATCAGTTCAGTAGATCCCGAGATTACCCCTTACAATTTAACAAATATACAAACACACAAACTTTACCTCTTTATAATATTAGATTACACCGGTCAACAAAAAAAAATATTTTTTTTGCGCATGGATTTTACTTATTATATTCTGATTATAAAAGCAAATGTTTATAAAAAAGTGCGATTACAAATCGAAAATATTTGCTTTTTAAGAAGTTATAGAGATTTGAATTTTCCATCTTCATAGTAGAATGTCTCTCAAGATGCACGTCACATTCTCATTGGGATATATTTATAAATTAATTATGGGGGCTTATTCGCAAGAACAAGGGGCACGCTTTCATCAAAATATAGTGGGATTTGAAAAACGACGTTACCAAGGCCAGTATACTAAAAGCATGATAGGGTTAGATTTTTATGAAAAAAAAACTTCTATGGAACATGAGAGGAAATTAGAACTTTTCATTTTTAATAAATATTTGGACTCTATTTTAATTTTTCTCTTGTGAGAATGAATCTTAAATGGATGTTTGTTATGTTTTAATAATTAGAAAGAATGAAAGAAAGAAAGAAAAAAAATATTTGGCAACAAATTACATCATCTCTATGTTCATGTTTCATACATTCATTGATATGAATTTTTCTATTTTTTACACATAAAAGCAAATTCAGAACATTTTTTTGTTGTTATTCTTGTTTCTAGGTTATAAAGCAATAAAAATAAGCTATGCATAACCCGTGCGCAAAAATACTGTAGACAGTTGTTATAGATAGGTAATTTGAAACCCTATTTTGTTTTATTCTTTTTTTTATTTTAAATATTTCACGATCCAAACTAATATTTACTGTAAGTAAATGCTAAATAGTAAATATTAGTTTGGATTGTGAAATATCCTACTAATATTATAAAGGCGAAAGTTTGGATGTCTGGATGTCATGATGTCTGGATGTCTGGATGTTTGTTACTCTTTCACGCAAAAACTACTGAACGGATTTGTTGAAACTTTACAGTATTATTGCTTATAACCCAGATTAACATTATGACGATATGTGGCAAATAAATTTCAATAAATAAATAAAACGTGTCTAAAAGCGCCATCTATAGTCATTGGTTAAAATCTACAGCACTGGACAAACTACGGTATGACGTTCGTAAATATTGATTCGGGGGAAACCGTGAAACGTCATCTATCAACATGGGTAAAATGAGGTAAAACATCATATCTAACGGGGGTAAAACGAGGTCCACGCGAACGAAGTCGCGGGCGGCCGCTAGTTTATAATAGGTAGCTTTCCCTCCGCAACCTTATTGGTATTCCATGTATGTGTCTTTTAACTGAGTTCTGTTAAACATTTCATGTAAAATTTGTTCAATTATAACTCTATTTAAGGGAGGCCTTTGTCCAGCAGTGGACGTCTTTCGGCTGAAACGAACGAACGATAACTCTATTTACATCTGCATCTGTAAGCAAGGATTCATGTTCTCCAGCCCAGATGCCGAGTAAACAGAATCGTCTTTCAGTGACGTGCAGCTGCCCCTATATTTGACCCACTGACCTAATTTTTTATTATTTATTTGTGTCAGTGTGCTCTTCTAAAGAGTGAAGACGATTGTATGTAGGTACTATTAAAATGTAATTTTAACTCATTGGTTTTGTCTCATATTTGAGGAATGTATCATGAGTAGAGTCTTAGTTTAAAAGGATGCCAACGATTTAAATTTCAATAGGTAGACAAAATTCAGAATTCTTAGTTATCAAAAATTTTAGCTTTCTCCAGTAACACTGGTATTATTATACTGTGACTCATCAAAGTCATCATTGTCAAAAATATTGACAAATCGCGAACTGTCACGGCCAAAAAACTGGCACGCGTCCGTCCTCCGTAAGCGCCACCGCGCGACTGATTGAGATTGTCCAAGCCGTCATGGGCAATTTTTTCCACATTTTTTAACATAGTAACTAAATAAGACGCAATATAAAAATTTCATCCGTTAAAAGCCCTCAAGTTATTTCTGAACTTTAGTTTAGTAAAAGATTCAGAATCTCAAATCGCTTATTTTAAAAATAAAACCATAATTAGAAAACGAATAGAGGTAACTTTGGGAATTTATTCTATCGAGTCAACTTCATCAAATCGTGTTTCCATCCGTTAATAGCCCTAGAAAATATCCTCAACTATGCCCAAAAAAAATCTTAGCCTTTTATTTTACTGTTTAGTACCTCAAAAATGAAAAATGAAAACATCATTTTCGCCATTTTCTCTGTTACCCGGCCTTAAATAAACCTCTCAAGAAGCATACTAATGGGGTGGGCCTGCCAGTAGTACTTTTGACAAAAACTCCGACATTCACAGACTTTTTTCCATGTCGTGATAAAGGTAATCAGTATATAATTTAAAATTAACGCATCCTTTGTAGATAGCAGAGTTGGTAAAGTTCTTTAGTGATTTTGGCGCATATCAGTTCTTTTACATAACCCGTTATTCTTTATGAGTAGAATCTACTACAGGGGTCGTCCGTCCGCTCTCGCTCGCATCGCGGTCCCTCGCACGTCCCCGCAGTCAATAGAGCGAGCCCCGAGGCGGGGATTCGTTGTTAACTACGACAAACACGATTACCGCACAAGCCCGGAACTACCGCTACTGGCCTATGCTTAGGTTTTAGTTTTAAGGTAGATTGGCGCTAACAGGTAATGGGAACAGATAAGGCAATTTCCGGTACTCATACTTGTTAAGTTTTGGTTTTCTGGCGAGCGTTTAAAATATATTTTGCAGCAGACTTGACTATCATAAATCCTTAGGGGTGGAGTTTCGTAAAATCCGTTCTTAGTGAGCACCTACTTTCTAAAATGAACCCCCATACAAAATTTGAGACTCCTAGCACATATAGTTTCTGAGATTTCGTGATGAGTTAGTGAGTCAGTATCTTATTGAAGTTCATCATTTCAGCTACAGGACGTCCACTGCTGAACATAGGCCTCCCCCAATGATTTCAATATCGCGCGGTTGGTAGCGGCCTGCGTCCAGCGCCCTCCTGCTACCTTTATGAGCTCGCCGGTCCACCTTGTGGTTTTATTAAAGACCTTGACCATTGAAAAATCTCGTAGATAGGTATAGCTTGTCCTTCGAAGAACGGAACAGTCAAACTGCAGAATAGGTTTACACAGAAAGTCAAAAGTCAAAAATTTCTTTATTTGTATAGACTATTTAAATAGTACTTACAAATCGATAGAGAAGATGATATAAGAATTACTTACAGGTCCTTTACTTTTGAGCCTATCTTATGTTTCCCCAAACACTTAGACTTAAAGTGAGGCAATAAAGCAGCGGGTCACACCGCGACGCAGCGCCGGCGGCGTTTTATTTCGACATTTGTCGCTAATAAATCACAATTTGAGAAGAACTATGGCGCGGCACTTGTAAGGAAGACACACGGGAATTAGCTCGGGGCGATAACTCAGTTTTTATCTGAATTAAGTTCGCAAAAGTATCTTGTTATGCATCTTGTCTCGTGCATAAACAACACATTTTAAGCCCTATTCTGTTTGGTACTCGTATAATATTTAAGCTTAACTTCGATTTATTTGAAAAAATGTAATGCATAAAAGATTCAATTTTATTTTTGGGATTCAATTTAATTAAAGTAGGTACCTATGGTATTTTTGAAAACTTATTGTGTCTGAAAGCAAAAACTTATCTATCAATGTTTTGCATCACCATCATTGACCTCTAAAGAGATTGTGTCAAGTCAAGGTTAGTACATTTTAAAACGGTCGCGATTTCTTTCACAACAGATTCCCGTGTGTTTCCATGCGAGCCAGGCGGCTTTTGCATCGCAAATGTTGATGTGCACTTGTACCTGCGCGTTCCTTCGCTCTACATAACGCCACTATATCTCCCACTTATTTTGTTCCGTTTCTCTTTATTTCTTTTTTATTTTCGCAGGTGCTTTAGATTTTGTGGTTGTTCTTGCAAAGACAAGATATCACTTACAAAGTCAAAGTTTTTATTCTGTACTTAGGCCCTTTGCAAGGCGCTTATACACGTCCCAAATACTTGCCCTACCACCACTTCGGGACAACATATATTATGGGCTGGTGCTGAGAAGAAGTGGCGGAAGAAACTCAGTCACCTTTGTCAGCCTCTTTATTTAACCTACATAGTTTAAAATGACGGCGAAAGGTGTTTTGCCTAGTTGACTTTTCAAATTATCATTTACGACGTTTTCGGACTGAATGCAGTGTCTAATTCCCTCTTTAACCTCTAGCCAGCTTAAGAGTGTAGGTTAAATTCCATTTATCTGGAAACTCAGTATTTTCATCATGTCAGTTGAAACATTTCAAGTTCATTCGTTCGTTCCAAAACCTGCTGAAGTAACTCAATTTAATTTAAGATTTAGATACCTACTTAATACAAAAGCGTTTGTTTCGTACAACTAACGCAATCGCATCATTTAATTTATTTAAACTGCTCAGATCGTTCAGAAAGTTGCTGTACCCTAACTGGATCCACATTGTACAACTGCTTAAATTCTAAAAAGACCTAAGGCGCTAACGGTAAAGCAATAAAGTATCAATGAGAATCGAGCAATCTAATTTCCCAACACAGATAACAGCGAACTAAAAACACATCCAATACATCAATGTGCAATAACACGGCTAAGCTCACATGGCGGGCCGCGATAATGCCGGCAAGGAATAGAATTTTAACAAGGGTCTTGATGCGGCAATGAATAAACGATTTCGGACACTTTATGACGTCACCCGCCGGATTATGGCGCGGGTACATGATATAACAGCGGGGGCAGAACGGCCTGGCTACTACAGGGCATTGTGTTCTGACCCGACTATCTTACCTCTGGTATTTGCATACATATTGCAAGTTTTATTAAATTCATTGGTTATGATTTTTCTCTTGACATAACTGATTATCCGAGGGTGGACTTTAACCCGCGACCTTTCAGTTACCACCTTTAAATTATGCTATACTATTAACTACCTTTTTCCATAATTAGTTAACTAATTCGTTCAAAATGATTTTTTTTTATGTGTCAGGAGGCAAACGAGCAGACGGATCACCTGATGCGATTTTTATGTCGTGAGCCGGTGAGCTTTACTATATCCACAATCGTTTGATTAGACTTCTCGTCTAACTTTTATGTAGCTTACGCGTTGAACTGCTCGTAGCTTCGATCCTGCAATGATCAAATATTTAATTACATGCTTGAAAAACAATTTTTAGCAGAGCAATTAATTTTGGTAGGTTCTTCATTACCGATTGAGTCCCAGACGGCATTAATTAATGGCATAACAATTGATTATCTATTGTGTCTAGATTCGCGGAGCTTGAAGGATTAATGAAAATTGAGCCATTCACGGCAAAGACTCTAAATTTCAACTGCAAGAAATATTTGCCCGTATTCACAAACATTACTATGAGGTCTTACAGTGCGCGTGGACGCACAGGATGACACACGAACCAATCACAGAGCTCTATTCAACGCCGTGCCTTTGATTTGCTGCTTCACTCAAGCAAGCATCGTTTGTGAATACGGACGATTGACTGGCTGGTCTCGACACCTCATGTATGAGTTTTTAACCGCCCCTTGTTGCTTTACGGTCAAACGGCCACTAAACTTGTGGATACAATGGATTGAAAACGTGTTCGTTTGTTGTTTAAACAGTTTTATGGATCGACTGCGACGCGATGGACGGACGAACAAATAAGCGCAGCGGTGGACCCTCGTAAATTTTTGGGTTTATGGTATAAGTGTGCATAACTGGGCTTTTGGGTCGACGGTTTAGATAAAATGTATTGCAAGCTAAATGTAATGAAAATAGAATCTCTCACATAATCACATTGAAACTTTATTGAGAATAAAAAATAAGCTCTAGGACGCATAATTAATCAACTAAGACGAAAAATCAACTCTTTTACCATCAAGTTGGTTCATCAGTGTGCTTACCAGAGTTTACGTTAGGTTAGGTGCGTCAAAAAATCTAATAAGATTTTAGTTCTTGAAAGTAGCCGCTAGGGGTGCTGTACAATCTGTCATAATATTATATTTTAATACATTTTTTTCGCAGTTGCTAGCGAGTACACCTAATGTAAACTCATGGTAATCACACAGTACACAGATTCGTATAGATTTTAGCTCATCAGACTACACTTGTTTATAAATGCAAAATTCTATCTATTACAACTCTCTAAGACGAACGAACGAAGGCATCACAGCATTTAGCTGATGTGCCGTACTTGATGTACTAAATGTACATCAATATTTTAATGATGCTGTGACGCATGACGTCACTTGCGCGTTAATTAACGCACGGGCCCTTTGACCCGAGTGACGTGCGTGTGTGCGAGTAAGTTAGGCTACGTAATGAGCTCGCACTGCGCACTGGAATGTGTTGCGAAATGGGTTAAATAATTTGTCAATGAGGGTTTTCGCGATTGAAAAATCCGCCAGATGAAATTGACAGATATGTCAAAATCCACCAACCACGCAGCATTTGGACCTCGCGTCTACGTATTGCCATCTGGCGGATTTTTCAATCGCGAAAACCCTCATTGGGAGGTATTTAGTATCTGAAGTCTTTGATGATGCTGGAATCTAACTTTTATTAATTCTATGTTGAATCCGTTGTAGTTGTTATTATTATCGTTAGACCGATAACTGTGTTACGTTACAACTCACATATTCGTAAGTCCGTTCGTTTCAGCCAAATGACATTCACTGTAGGATAAAGGCCCAAGTATTTTCCACGACGACCGTCTCAATTTACGTAATTTTGAAAAATAGATATCGCGAATATACTTGGTCACACTTTTATTTTTCTAAAAATTAAATTGTGGCGAATTTGGTGCTCTCTTCCATTTAAAATGAGAAATTTCATACCAAGCGAAATTATTGAAATTAATACTTTCCCAAATCCTTTAATAGGCGCGGTCGAAAAAAGTCAGCCCTTCACAACCGTTGCTAACTCCGAAGTAATGATTGATGGACTGTCCAGAGCGGGAATTTCAGGTAGGTAACAAGATATTGTACTGGGAAAATCTGCGAAAAAATAAAAATTAACTCCCCACCTGTTACTGGGATCGTTAATCATCGCGAGCAACATTCGTCTTTATTAAAGCTGCTGTAATCGCTCGTAAACAAGCCCTAATAGAATAACGGCTGATACCAAACACAAGGAAGCAAGGACGCTGTTACGAATCGTGATCGGGAACGGTCGCCATTTTTGAAAATGAGTCAATCTTATGGCAAGCAATCGCCATTAAGAGTAGGCGCACACCGTTGATTTTTCGTCGGCCGATAGTTTAGTCGGGCAGTTGATCAGTATGGGCATGTATATGGGAGTGCGCACACTACGCCGATTCGATTTGGCCGATTCTTCATACAATTTAAAATCGGGCACAACTATCGGTCAACTAAAAATCAACGGTGTGCGCCTACTCTTTTACCGTGCTCTTATTGTCCTGGATCTTTGTAATTAAAGAGGATTTTCTATGCTTTCACTTGATTCCTAATTCTATCCTGTAGTTAGTAACAACTGAGGTCACTGTCCTGGCAAAAGAAAATGCAACTCAAAAAAACCCTCTATCAGTCGACCATTCGTCAAACGTTTTCTCTAAACTCTACCTGAAAGTTATACAATCTGTAGCTTTACCTACGCTTGAAAATGACTGCACAACTAGGCGTATCTTTAGCAAGAATGGTTAGAAAGTACTGAATTTACTTTTACATGGAAATCGTCAATATTAATAGCGACTGACAGTGAATCGCCATCGACGTCATCACGTGATACGCCCGTGGGCTCGGCGCTGCCCGGCCGAGGATATTCCGTGAAATGTTTATCTAATAACCTTCGGGGGTTTGACGAGTATTGAAATTAATTTGCTTTTTTACTGCGAATTGGAATAGGCTGGGCTTAATCAAGTTACGAATAGAGACAAAGGGAAAATAAATAAATAAATAACCTAGCTAGTTTATGCTTGTGCGGCTTTGGCGTGTACCTACAACTACACACTATAATAAAATTCAAATTATATATGTAGGCTCTTTTCAGAACACTTACTCCTATTTCAATCTTTTGAAGTTTAAGTCTATGCTTAACAATATTTTGTGTAGGTCAATTTTGTAATTTATTCTTACATAATATAACTTTAATGAAATTCGCAGATTGATCTTTGTTTAAGCTACAGGCTTAAACTTTATTTTTCTACTTGCTTGGTATTACGAGTATAAAACATAAAATTAAAAATTGACACAAACTTACTCTACATCCTGCTGGCAAAAAAAGTATTTGTTCAGGAGACAGATTTTTAGGTGATGTTTCAAATTCACAAAAAATAGAGTTTTCTGAATACCCCACTCGAGCGGATGTTTATGAATTCCAGACGTTGCCAACCCGAGGTCACCTTTAACTTTTCCTTTGTTATAATTGAGATCAGTTTCTTGGATTTTGTTTACGCGGAAACCCACAATAAAACTCGCGTTGGGAAGTTTACAAAACGTGGAAACTTTGATGGCCGTTGTTCTCGCGAATATAATAACAAGAGAATGGAAGATCCCACTTCGGAATGCTCGGTGACTGTCGTGACCTAGATCTGGCTATGATTCATGAAGTAGGGTATAGAGATTTTTCGGCGCTAAGATGAAAAATTTACGCCGGTACAGAAGAGGGATGGGTTTAGTGGCCATAAAACAAGCAACTGGAGCGAAAGTATCATAGAGCACACTTTTCGTGGAAATGCTCTTTGGGCGCATTTGTTCTGGATGACTGACGTTTTAATGTTAAACTAATAAAATCACTGGTTTTGGTGTTCAGAATGGTTTAGGTTATGTTTATGTATTCGGTTAGCTTAAAGCACTGCACTGAAATAGTTTTACATTAAGTGCAAATTCAACCACGGAAGACTGAACGAAGTGCACTGAAAATTTTATTTTAACCTACTCGTAGGTAGTTTCTGCTCACAGCTTCGCTCACATAGATTTCGGTGTGTCATTGAAATTACCATTCCAAACAGACATTTTTTTAAAATTCTATTTATACCTACCACAAAGGGCTTATGATAAAGGTCTATCTTCTTCTTCACATAAAAATACCTTGAGGAAACTCCTTAAATGTTTATCTAAAAGAAATGAGGGAAAATTGTTTATTATTTATTTACAATAAGGCGGAATGTGTAGGTTTATAAATAAGATTGAAGAAAAATATTTTAACCAAAATGGCAACCACTCATCTATTTATAAATGCTGGTATTCTGGAAGCCATTTGAATTGAGCATCATCCATTTCAACGTTTGCCGTGTAAATTATTTATAACAAGCGATCAAAGCCTGCCATATACATTATTTAGAGCGACAACGTATTGCCATAGTTCTAGTTTAACTAAGCTGCAAATACATTCACAATAACGCAATATTTGGACCGGTTGTCCATCAGGGAAAGCTTTTAGCGGTGCCACGCGGAGCCGCAGCGTTGCTGCGCGGAGCCGCAGGCTATTTCAAAACATAAGCGCATGTAGCCAAATGTTATTAAAGGCCAATGGGGATAGTTGTAATCCAGTTAAACTATTAACCAGAAAAATTGGGAGCGTGCTAACTTTATTTGAATACGAAGTTTTTATGTGAGATATTACGGTGATATACAGGTTGGACGGGACAGGTTGAAAGCAAACCTGAAACTGAAAACAGGTCGTTAAAATATTTCGACATCCTTTGGATGTAAGTTTATTAAATAAAATATTAATAAAAACGAATGAAATGGCGCAAATGGAGGCTTAATAATTAAGAGTAACTTTTCAATTCATTGGTGTTTTCATCATTTCATTACATGTCATAATATTTCAGTCAATAACAGAAGTTATTGGCTACGCTATAGTTGAATCATAGTAACGTATGAGTCTATCAACCAGTTATTGCTACTTCAAGCAGTACGAGTATTCCCATAGCTATTGAGTTATCAAAGCTTATTCCATATCGATATCCAGCTATACCACCGCATTTAGAAGTTAGTCTGCACATATCCTATTACTATGATAGTACATCGTATTCTCCCTTATGCACCTTTACATAATATCACTGAGGATGAGTCAGTAGCTTCAGTAAGTGTAAAAGGTACTGCATGTCGTCGTATTATCATATTTTCGTCTAGATATTACAGTGGGTCTAGACCATTGGTTCCCAAACTTATTTGAGACGCGCCCCTTTTGACCATACAAAAATTCAAGATCTCCTCCAGTGAAGATTATTTATTGGTCGTACCGAGCAGTCTGGAATGCATTCTCTTAGCGGTCGCATGGGTAATAAAGTGACCTCAAAAATCTGAGTAAACATTTAAGTAAGTCTAACAACAGGGTCTAATACTCACGTAGTTGAAATTTTCATAATAGAAAACGACAACCCTTTTTTTCTAAAATACGGTAAGGTTTGCATAAAACTTATCAAGCGTAGCTCCTAAGGTAGATGCGTAATAAGTTCGTCCTTGTATTTAAGGTTTTCCTAACTACAAAAAAAGTAAATAGTTACTGTACCTTCCTCAGTTATGCAATAACTCCACCTGCTCGGGCCGCAATATCCCGCATTATTTGCTTTGCATCTGTATTGAGACTCATCACACAACTCCTGCTACTCTCAGAACTCAAGACGTGTAACTCGAGCTTGAATTGAGTTGCTCGTTCAATGTTCTTTATTGGCTTTGACAAATCTAATTAGATGTTATGCTTAATCGTTGAATATTAGTGACTTTAAAGGTTACAAATATTTTTTTTTATCCACAACGAGGAAACTCTTGGCCTGTATCTCACCTGATGGTAAGTGACGATCAGGCCGAAGGTGGAAGCGAGCTTCACCCGGAATCCTGAACCACGGAGGAACTGGCTATTTTATCTCTAATTGCCGGAACACAATGATGCTGTTAATATAATGATGCTTTTAATTGGCCTTACTTTAATTATAAACATTACTTAATGTAACACTTAGCTGTAAGTTTTCCAAAAAATTGTAAAATAAATAAATAAATATTGTTGCTATAGCGACAGACTTAGGTAAGATGGTGGTAGCTAGCCAGGCGGACTTAGAACAAGCCCTACCACCAACCAAACTGAACAGAAAAATCTGCCCCCACTGGGAATCGAACCCGGGACCTCTGCGTCTGAAGCAGGTGGTCTTACCACTAAACCACAGAGGCGGTTAAAATCGATTGAATACAAATGCTAAACGAAACATTCTACTGCCTTAATTAAAGTTTTTCTTTGAGATTGATTACCTTTATCCCTTCTTTCTTTTGGAAATATTGGATTAATCTCAGATTAAGTTGCTGTCGATAATTTTGGTAATCAATCATCCTTTACAACCTAGTTCTTAGGCTGACAAGCTATGACTCTATCATTAGATTTATGATAATAATTTACGAGTAATATCAATTGAAATAATAATATTTCGAAGAAATTGATTAAGTTGCAATCAACAAGTGTACCTACACAAGAATAATACCTAATCAATTATTATGGCATTTTCTAAAATAAGAAGACATTAATTTTTTTAATGATTTAAGTACTAACATTATTATTTTAGAGACTTTTATAGATAAAAAAATAAACCCCATCCAGAAAGGAAGCCTTGTCACTCGTTTTAAAATAATACAACTGTTTTCCCGAATGAATGTTCATTTCGCTCATCGGTGCTAACTGACATGTTGCGCTGTTAATAAACAATATTGAGCCGACAAAAAGTCGCACAATGGCCGCGTAATTACCAAACCGTTTGGGCCCAAACACATTTAAATCAAATCGCGCCGCGTAAAGTGTAACCCTTCATCACGGACCACACAATGCCGCTGATTGATCGCTGCGTTGGAATTCCGACAAGCTATAGGAAATATAGTACGGTAACTACACTTTGCGCGAAGCCTACAGATTTGGAGTTCGCACTACTTACTATGTATTAAAAAAGTATTTGTAAGTACATGAGTACTTAGTTCAATAAAAGCTTACCCTAACTCCTAATCCTAGCCTCAAATTTTATTTGAAAATTTTGAAATACTTAAAACATAGTGTAAACGAATGCCATTGGTACGAACACTTGCTGCTCGCAAACGCGAATAGTTGACATAGTCAGTCATGATTACATAGTCAGTCATGATGATAGAGGTGTTATGAGTATTTACTTTTTTTTTTATATCCCAACATTTATTTAAGCAACTGTAGCTTATGCTGGCATAGAACGAGCTCTACCAGGTTTAATGAGCCTTCCAGCACTAAATTTGAGTTCACAAGCTGTTCTCCCTTAGCTATGGTTGAAGCCTGACAAATAGTTGATCGCTGAATCGGTTGTCATTACGTCTTTATCTCATTAACACGATTTGTAAATGGCGGCCGAAAACATCGGAATATGCTGAATTATGGCTCAATGCATTAATACACGTGTGATCGGCCTGTTTGTGACGCAATTGTATTAACATTCGTTTGGATATATTTTTTGGCGCGAAGTTAAGTTTTTAGAAGTTTCATATTCAAAGACTACGAATTAGGTGTCACAGTGCTTAATACCTTGAAAAATCACACCTAATACAATTTAATACTATCGGCAACAGTGCTGTTGCTAACTGCCCATTGCCGGTCGTGTCGTTTCGTTCTATCGCAAATAATCACCATTTGATGAGAGTGAGAGCAAAAACGGAAATGGAAAGTTAACACTGTGGCCGTGTGTACCTTATTATTTAAATTTATTTTCAAGAGGAAGAGTGAATAGGTACTTACAGGTCAGATATAGACATGTACCAACCTAGACTGCGTCTCACTTAACACCAGGTGCGATTGCGGTCAATATCTGCCTTGTTCTGCAAAAAATAAAACTCTTGATTCAAGGATCTAGAATGACTTAGTTTATCTCACAATGGGTCTAAATGGGTCTCTAGAATGGGTCTAAGTAGGTACTCAAATAAAATAAAACCCTCGCGTTCAATTATCTAGTTTTGTACAATATATTGTTTTAAACTCTCATGTTCACTAACAAAATAATATTATTGACGGGATCGGAGACTCGAAATTAAGGTAGGCACAGTACATGGTAGCAATCCCGTTAATAATAATTACTTTGCTGTGTCCAAATAGTACAAGTGGACTAAAAGTCAAATATTTCCACTGAATGCTTCAATTAACCCGCTACTTGACATCTTATCAGCTGCACTAAAACAATCCAGCTGGTAGGATCCACCTCACATCAAAGAGTTCAGCCGGGCGTTGCTTTAAATCGAAATGAATTTCAGAGCCCAGCTATAAATATTATCGAGGATTTCCCCGGCTCGGCGTCGGCGGTGTTGCCAGTAAGAAGTTAAACTCGGCCTAAATTATAGAATTATGTTCGAGTCGCAAACCGTTATTTGCGAATTTCAATTGTTTTTAAGGTGCACAGTCAATTTATAAGATGTTTAGATAAGTTTTTTTTTGTATTCATGTTTAAGTAGCATCAAATGTAGACAAGAGTTTAAGTAGCACGTTACAACGTAGCTCCAATACATACGTCAAGTTCATTGTAATATTTTAATAATAAATAAGTGCCTTTTTCTTGTGACGCGGATGTCGACACGCGTGCGGAACTCCGCATTTCATTGTTTCATACATGTTTTTCATATTTCGTGGACTGCACGCACGCTACCAGTGCATCGTGATTATAAACGCTCGCCACAGATTAGAGGGACCAGACCCGCGCGCGGGCCGAAATCCGGATCACAGGAAAATGGCACTCATCATCATCATCATCATCATCTCAGCCATAGGACGTCCACTGCTTAACATAGGCCTCCCCCAATGCTTTCCATGTTACCGGGTTGGTAGTGCCTGCGTCTAGCGCCTTTCTGCTACCTTTATGATGTCGTCGGTCCACCTAACAAGTTGCTAAATGGCACTAACAAGTTGCTATATGACTATCAAAATAAAAGTTTTGACATTATTATTACTTAGAACAAATTCCGAAAAAAGCAACTAGAGTTTAACAGCCACATGAAATAATTTAAGCAAATCGTACAGTTTTTAGAGCTGGCAACGTGGTTCCCCACATATTTTATCTTTTCATTTCCTACTCGCAGACGAGTGGAGTACGTCGTTACGGCGAGGGTGCCGCGCGATCTTATTCAAATATCCGAAATACAAAGTCGTTAGGAATAAAACGTATTAGGTAATATTGACTGCAGACTGCCCTGGTTGCGGGTTTGAACCCCTCTTAGGTCAAAGTTCTGGAGTGGAGGCCACGTACCGGAAAACGCAGCGTGGGACGTCCACCCACAAGGTGGACCGACGACCTGATAAAGGTAGTAGGAAGGCGCTGGATGCAGGCCGCTACCAACCGTGCGATGTGGAAGTCATTGGGGGAGGCCTATGTTCAGCAGTGGACGTCCTGTGGCTGAAATTATGATGATGATGATGAGGTCAAAGTTACTGTGACGTCATAATAAAATAATTATATTTTATGCAACTATGCAGAGCAAGGCAGGTAACTATTAGACTCCAATCGCACGTTAAGTGAGATGTACAGTAGTCTAGCATGGTACAAACCTGCCCTATTAGTGCCTTATTCACTTTACCTTAAAAATACCCGGATTATAGTGTTCAGGAAAGACAGCAGCAGGTAACGCTTTTAAAAGGGCTTTTACACATGCTAGACCTGTAGTCCTAGGATGCGATAAACTTTTATCGACGCATTTTGTCGATTTTTCATGATAAGTCCATACATTTGTCGTCTAAAATCATCGATAAGAATGTATCATGGCGCGAATCGTATCCTAGCCCGGCTGGAAGAGTTTATCCTTTTTGCTGCAGGACTGCGCAAGAGTCACTGTTTAATTCCTTTTTATAAAGGTTTACTAAAGTAATTTTTATCATTGGATACGTCACACAAAAAATTAGACATTGTCCCAGCATCTTACTTTTTCTAATAAAAAACTATCAAAATAATAACTCTAAAGAAGAAACAGTTAAGTAAGTTCTTATACTTACTCTTTATTTACTTTTAAAAGGTCTCGCAACAAATACCTTTCAACTTTGTACGAGTAGTGTACTACTTAGAAGTCCGAACTAAGAAGTTAAATAAACTTAACTTGCGAATAGTTAATAGTGTCGAATCTATTAAAGAACATTTGAACTAAAATAGCAACTCACGCCCGAGTTGGCCCGGCTAAGTATACAGGGTGTTTCGTAATCGTGAGGCTTTATTTCAATATATTTCATAAAGTTAATTTTATTTCAATAATATAATATCAGCTTTGAAAATATCGGATAGATACATAAAACTTTGTTGAAAGGTATTACTAGAGGAGTCTCTACACCAGGGCCTTTCTGGTCTAGCAATTTTGGTTCATCCGTGTAATGTGTCCTGCTTACCTCCAT
Organism: Ostrinia nubilalis; assembly: GCF_963855985.1. NCBI lineage: Eukaryota > Metazoa > Arthropoda > Insecta > Lepidoptera > Crambidae > Ostrinia > Ostrinia nubilalis. The sequence continues at coordinate 14,794,305 of NC_087103.1, forward strand.
TTACGGCTCTCAATCTCTTCCACCATGTCGCTGATCGTTTTTCCTCTGATCCACTTGTTTCCAATCGATCGTTTCGATCCGCGACAGTGGAAGATCGCTTAAAAGATGGACAGATGACATCCGGCAACAGGATGAAATAAACTGTAGGCAAGTGGCCGGGGACAGAAGTTGGTGGAAGGTTGAAGAGGAGGCCTATGATCGAAGACGAATCTAAAGGCTGTTATAATTACTATATCAAAAATACTAAATCATAATGTGCTTATTTCTATTAAACAACCGGTAGAGTCTTGTAACTTAGCTAGTAAGGAGTTACATACTAGTGTGAGTGTCAATACAGATGCAAAGCAAACAAATGCAGGATATTGCAGCCCGGCGCCCAGTGGAGTTATAAGGCGCGCGTGAAAGGTTGGGCGTGAAGTAGCTACTAAAATATCATTCGATATTTTATTTATTTATCTTTATTAAAGAAACACATAAAAAAAAACATACAGCCTTGTTTGCCTCATGCAGCTGAAAATTAAGTGGGTTATACATTGGCCTTTAAAGTTTCTAAAACTAGGTTGTACAGTCAAAGTTGACGAGTTATACGAGTACTATGCCACCTAGTACCTATAACGCCCGTGTTCACAAACGATGCTTACTTAAGTGAAGCAGCAAATCGAACGCACAGCATTGAATAGAGCTTTTAATTGGTTCGTGTATCACACGCGCACTGTGAGACCTCATAGTAATGTTTGTAAATACGGGCGCTAGCTTAGTTTAATACGTTAACATAGTTTGTTAGGTGAAAAATTGTAAATGTTTCTACATAGAAAACACCCACTAGCAGACGTTAGTAGTTCACAATCTAAAACCTAATGTTTGTGGTAAACTTATTACCACAATCTCTAAATCGGTCGTTACTAGGTATCGGCAACTTGACTTATGGTCCTATGTCCCCTAGATGGGGCAGAGGGCGTCCACAACAGTCCTCCATCTCGTTCGGTCTTGAGCTTCTCGCTTGATCTCGCTCCCGGTCTTGCCGATGTTCTTCGCCTCGTCCGCTACAGTGCGCCGCCAAGTTTGCCTGGGTCGACCACGTTTGCGTTTTCCTTGGGGATTCCAATCCAGAGCCTGCTTAGGGATGTGATCGGGGTCCCTTCGGAGAGTGTGGCCAATCCAGTCCAGGTATCGGCAAGGGAGCTCTAAATATAGTTGAAACTTAATTATCTTGTAAGATAATGAAAACTTTGACTTAACTATCGTTGAATAAAATAAATCACAACGCTAACATTTTTCACAGAAATAAAGCATAATGTACGTATTTACAAAAGCTCCACAAGTCAATTTTGTATGTCTGATTCGCCCTACAAAGTTAGTATTTTATGCTAAATCCAATTTTTATTATTGCTTATCTTGAACAATCTAGCTAAGATGAAACTTTATGAAAAAACTAACGGCCGCCCGCGACTTCGTACGCGTGGATCCCGTTTTACCCCCTTAGGGGTGGAGTTTCGTAAAATCCTTTCCTAGCGGATGCCTACGTCATAACATCTACCTGCATGCCAAATTTCAGCCCGATCCGTCCAGTGGTTTGGGCTGTGCGTTGATAGATCACTATGTCAGTCAGTCAGTGAGTCAGTCAGTCACCTTTGAGTTTACAGATACTACAGTATGATTTCGATATTACGTATATTCTGTTCTACGAGTATGCCTGTTTCTTTTAATTTCTGATAAAAGTAAATACCAAAACTCTATGAAAAGTACGCCAGTGTCCTTTCAAACAAGTAATCATTTCAAATAGCAAAAATGATTATTACTTTTTTATTTATTTATAGAGAGCCTACTGTGTTTTAAGTAGGTACTACATTTAGTTCTCAATTTCAAGTTAGTGTTTTACGTAAAAGTCCATTATGACGTAAGAAGGATTAATTTGCTTTTCTTAAACAATTAGGGTAAGCTTACAGTTACTTGAGGACTCATTATTTTATTCCACAGAAACAGGTTCATTGGAATAGAGTGAATTTTAATTTGTTTTTGAAGAGGGTGTTAGATGGCGCTAGTTTATTTTGGTAAGCAAATTACGCGTTGAGAATCTTATTAAAATTGTGTTGTTTTCAAAGTCACCTAGACAACAACATATTAATTGCGCTAAAAGCCACACTATTAAAGTCTTGTTGTTTAGTTAGTATTTTAAATGTAGACAGAATTAAAACCAGACTATCAATCTTATTCAGATAGTTATTTAATTTTGTTGAAAAAGCACTATTCACGTTCATAAATACTTTATTAGAGATTAAGTATGATTTACGTTTGTATCGCATTCATTTAATATTAATATAATTATTTTAAGTTAATTAATTACGATACAACAATGTTTTCTGCTATTTAATTTATAATTTTTTCAAGAAATTACGTTCCATTTGACACACATGTCTAAGTATTTTCTAAATTACATATTTGTCACCCGAAGGATTTGAGCAACGTGACTGGCGTTGCAGTCTGGGATACTGATTACCAGAGTGGCTTAACATTTGTAAAATAGGAACTTTGACTTCAAAAGGGATACACATTTAGCTTTGAAGGACATGTACCATAAACTGTCAATAACCTTCCATCATAACAGTCCGTGAACGCCTCCATCAAACGTCCCACGTAAACACTTGCGGACCCTCTGAAATCGAATGAGGCGCCACCTTACGGCCGGTGATCGAATTAAAATCGGTCCACCGATCGCGATGACGAGCGGACAATCGAGTTAGCCCGAAGAAACTAACGTTCGGCGTGATGCAGATGTCGTTAGTGTCAACGGGAAATGTAACTAAGGTTTTAACTTTCAAGGATCTCATGAGATTTATGCGGGATTTGATGCTTGGTAGTCTGTTTTGAGTATAGTATTTGGGCATAATTATACTGTTCATCAATTATTAACTTGGTTGAATTGTTTACACTTAACCCACCCTAACCTGTAGAAGTAAGTACGTACCTACTCAATATTGGTCCTTCTAATCTTGAAAGGTTTTTTGTGATGCTGATTAATTGTCTTGAAGACACTAGCTTTATTATTTGGCTCTGTTGCACCACCTAACTTTGACTAACTATAACGATAACCGGTGCTTTTTGTGAAGTTTGATAGATTTTTGACGTTTTTTATTATTTTATTTATTTAACTAGCTTTCCGCCCGCGGCTTCGCCCGCGTGGAATTTTGTCTGTCACAGAAAAACTTTATCGCGCGCGTCCCTGTTTCAAAAACCGGGATAAAAACTATCCTATGTTCTTTCCCGGGACTCAAACTATCTCTATGCCAAATTTCATCAAAATCGGTTGCGAGGTTTATGCGGGAAAGCGTAACAGACAGACAGACAGACAGAGTTACTTTCGCATTTATAATATTAGTTGGGATAGGACAACCAACAAGACATACACTGGTAACTTTATAGTTAAAGTAAGATGGTGCAACCCAGACTTACCCCTACTCTTCCCGCGGGTGTTAGCCGTGTGGTGACGGCAGAGTAGAATACATTTGTCACCAACCCCTACTCTTCCCGCGGGTGTCGTAAGAGGCGACTTAGGGACTACACATCAAACAGAGAATGGGCAGCAGCGCTCTCTGAAAAACATCAATCTTTAAACTGCGATCTCCAACCCGCCTGCCAAGCGTGGAGATTATGGCAAAACCCTCCACTATAGTGGAGGAGGCTCATAGTCCAGCAGTGGACTGTAAAGGGCTGTTGATGATGATGATGATGATGATGAACCCAGACTTACTGTTCAAAACTTGTCTTATGACTGCAATAATTCTATATGATCATTTAGTTAGTCATTTTCGAAAACAGAGAGACATGGACAGGTTAAATGCGTCACAGTCACGAATAAATATTAGTAATATAGGTCAAAGCCAATCGCCATAAGTGTGCCATAGTTTATCAAACCTATCATAAATATATTTCATGCCCCACTCATTCCGATGTTTGGGCAAATAAACGCGTAATGGCGGCCCGGGCAAACTGCACGGCTATCGGATCATGGTGTTTGGATGGGATCTGCAGCTTTGTACTCGGAACTAGGCCGCGTGCGGTGTGCACACTGAGGTTGTTAGACCACCTGCAGTAACTAGAGAGGTGATTTTAAAACTGATTACTGCTGGGTGCGAACTAAGAGTAGTTGTGTGTTATCTATCAGCCTTACTTTCCTCAGAAGTTCAAGCCCGTTTTTACCATAAATCCCTAATTTTTAAGTGACCCCTTTGAAAACAAAATGCCTGTTATTTGTTACCATATAGGTCACTTAAAAGTTAGGGATTGATGGTGAAAACGGGCATTAGTGTCTTTAATCTTATTACGAACTTCAGGACAAGGTTACCTTATTAGATTCCATTAAGGTAGAGTTTGTTAGACAGTGGAAGTACTATAAAACATGCGGCATGTACATACGACGGCTCATCAAGCACTGTGACATCTTATTTAGTTGTGACTAGCGGCCGCCCGCGACTTCGTACGCGTAGATCCCGTTTTACCCCCTTTTCCCGAATTTTCTTTGCTATAAACCTCACGGAGCCCGAGACCTTTCCAACGAATGCAAAACCGTGGAAATCGGTTCGTGCGTTCTGGAGTTATAGCGTCAGGGAGGAAAACCCGACTTATTTTTATATAGTAGATAAGTGCGATATTACAACAAATTGTTCATCTGATGTTCTGTTAGTGTTGAAAATTCATAACAATACAAAAGTGTACCGTAATAGTTAGTTAGTAATTAGTCTCTTTGGTCAGGTTTTTGCCCAACCGTCCCTTAATACACAAGCTAGGAAGACCAATCATATTTAGGGTTTTTGTTGAAGCAACAATGACTTGTAGCAGCCCTTTGAATAATACAGCCAGAGATATTAATGTTAGTTTTCTTACAAACATAATACGTTCCTCGCGATAATAATAATCGAATGGTATCCAAACCTTTCGTCTCCAGGACCGTACCCATTTCCACCGGGTCCATTCGAAACACGTAGCGTATCATGTGTCCGAGCTTAACCCAACGCAACTCCTTAAAATGTTTCCCTAACTCTTTATGAATAAAGGGATGCGATACATTATTACCGCGGCTCGTGCGACCAGCCCCATGCAAATATTTGCCGCGCCACTCCATGTGAGCGAATGTTTTTACAGTACAGGGCTGGATTTAGGGTCAGATGGGGCCCCACATAATAATACATTGTCTAATAAATCCCTACATGCTGAGAACAGCAGGTGTTTAATCCAAATGTCCTAAAATTACCTTCTTCAGTGCTGAAGACGCAAACGGCGCGGAATTTCGTGGAGTACCTAGATCCTTTGTAATAAAAGCTGACCGTTAGTTATAGGATTTGCTTAGGCTTATTGATTTAACTTTTAACTTATTATTTATTTATTAAATTACAACCAATTTTAAGATTGTGAATTTAATTGATCTTATTTAGTGGTTCACCTACAACTGACCTGAACTGAGTACCAAAATAGCATGACATCCTTAACATAAAACTAAGTACGCATTGAACTATAACTGACCTGAAAAATAGCATGACATACTTAACATAAAACAAAGTACACAGCTACATTATACAGTCGCATAGGACACTGTATAATGTATTAAGTTCATGTTTCAATGATACAGGATCTAATTAATTCGGAAAGCCCCCGTCGTCCCTTGGTCCGGCCCTCCAACTTGCTTCGTCCGATTTGTGGAACCCTTTGGTAAATAAAAATAGCTTGCAAAGGCCCTTCAGTTTCGTTTATGGCATGCGTTGAGTTCGTATGAATTTTCATTGGGATTTCGTGGAAGTAGTTCAGTACCAATGATATTAAAGAACTATAGATATGTTACGTTCATAGAAATTACGATTTGAATCCGTGCCGAGCTATTCCAAATTGCACACATTGACAAATGTAACTGATAAGTGAAACAAAAGATACGAAATAGCACGCAAATGAAAAAGATAGCTATAGTTTTAACGATTCTGCACTAACTAATCTATGTCCGCAGCGCACGCATCCTTATCGCTCTAACGTCAAAACAAGATCGCTTTCTCTTTCTTAACTTGAACATGGCGCATGGCGTCTTGATTGTTTGCATAAATAATTGAAAATATAAATACTAAATAATTTTGCATAATCACATGTGGTAAGAGATCCCTTGTATTTTGTTTACTTTAGAGTCATAATTGGTACACTTTCGAAACACACACGATGGCATTTTTTATTTATTTTGGTAAGAACAGGAACTTACGGTGTGGTACGCACGCGATTGCGCACGACGCAGGCCACACGAAGACTAAACACAAGACGTCCCAATTGGGACGTATTTGAGTATTCACAGCGCGAGCGCTTATAACATATCTGCTTTTGTTTTTATATAATATCATTGTTCAGTACAGATTTTTGATATGTAAGGATTTAAAGGCTAAAAAGGCTTCAGTAGTGCTCTCTGATTTTTAATACTGAATTCAGTCGATTGATAGTTATTTTTCGGAAGTGGATTCTTTGATACGATGTAAAGTTAAATGCTTTGCGACCACAGATATGCCTAACTATTTTTTTGTGAAATAACAGACCTTTTACTTTTAACTTTTTTTTGTTTTACTTACCACAACACACAACACTATTTCTCTATTTAATTTTTTTAATAATTTTTGTATGACTTATACAATAACACTGTCACTCGTTGCACTCACTGGTTTATTTTTACAAAAAAAAATTCCTATATTAATTATATCGTGCGAAATTGTGCAATTATTTAGCAAAACTATTAATATTTTTAATTGTACCAAGAACTTACTGCACATCTCTATTGTAGCCTTTTTCTTCGCCACCTCAGTTCGTGCTTTCCATCGCATGCAACATCCCTTAACCCGATCGCCGCAGATCCGATATCACAACATTATTAACCCCGTGACAGTCACGTCCTCGTGTAATTATGACGACGCCATATTGGCAGGGTTTTTCATTTCGCCGGGTCGGCACGGCCCTACCCATTCATATTTCAGATTAGATATCGCCGAAATATTGCGGGCATTTTGTATTTTCCACTCGATATATTTGTTGGGTTACAGTAATCTGGGTGGAGAGGGGTTAAAATGTTTGGATAATGTGCGTTGACAAGACCGATAGAGCGGAATATAATGATGCCAGAAGCGCCGCATTATGTAACTATTGTCCCAGTTTAAGGTAAATAATGATGACGTTAGTGGACATTCATAATTAAATTAATTAATTTACATTCTTAGGCATAAGTAGGTACTTGTGATAGGTGCGATATTGGAACAAAAAAACTATGAATGAATGAATGATTTTCTTTTTAACACATTAATAAATAATTAATTTAACCCTTAACTGGTATCGTGGTGGGGGCCGCGCGGCCTCCACGCATGACGTTTTCTTTGATTTCTAAGAAGCTACGCATCGTGGGCAGCCAAAATTTTTGGTATTTTCATTTCGGCGCTACTCGCGTCTGGTGCAGGCGTTTCAGCACTGTATCATTCACCAGGACGAAGATATGCACGTGTTGGGGTCCGCGCGGCCCCCACAATACCAGTTACGTTAGTTTTTTTTTCATGGCAATTTTTATTTGTTTTGCAGTATTGATGGCTTATTAGTGATAAAACAATAGAAGATACCTAGAACGACGTTTTTGATTCCAAATTAGTGATTAGTAGCATGTCAGAAGAAGGATATAGTGATAATAAAATTATAGGTCATTGTGAAGACCCAATAACCAATATACGGTCGATAATGAGGATATTGATTCTGATTTTCTAGTTTTTTCTTCAGAGAGTGAAAATGAAGATGTTGTAGGACCTAGTCAATCCAGCTACTATGAAAAAATAAATACAAGTGGTCTGAAAATCCACCAGTACCTGCTAATGTTTGTCAACATAATATTTATGTTTTTATTTTTATAAAATGCTTATTATTTTTATGAAACATTACATTAAAACATTATTTACTATTAAGTTCACATTATTATGGATTAATTAAAATAATAATATTTTTGGTTATAACTTTCTAAACGTAGGTATCATAGATATTTGTAACGTTAAAAAAATATTAAGTAAAAAGTTGTTACTATTATGTAATGTCTTGAAATATATAAGTAAGATGATTTAATACAATAAAAACTAGATGATTGAATAGAAAAAGCCTGATATATATCATTTATGAGCATTTATTCAAGTATATAGGTAAAACATGCTTGCTAGAAGCAAACATAGTATGGGGGCCGCGCGGCCCCCACGATACCAGTTACGTATGTCCAATTTACGATACCAGTTAAGGGTTAAAAATGACTTATTCTAGGCTCTCTCATCTATACGTTTGACTGCGCTATTCCAAGCACTTCTTGCTGTTTATCTCATATCGACAGGGCATGACAGGACAATGTTCTATTTAGCAAACAGTCTCATCAACATCATCATCTCAGCCATAGTACGTCCACTGCTGAACATAGGCCTCCCCCAATGCTTTCCATGTTACCCGGTTGGTAGTAGCCTGCGTCCAGCGCTTCCTGCTACCTTTATGATGTCGTCGGTCCACCTTGTGGGTGGACGTCCCACGCTGCGTTTTCCGGTACGCAGCCTCCACTCCAGAACCTTGCTGCCGGTCATCGGCCGTCAGTTCTGCGTACTATGTGCCCTGCCCATTGCCACATAAGCAAACAGTCTAGCCCGCCTATTTTTCAATTTTGTGTAAAATCCTCACAAAAGCCCTTGCAAAGCCTTCTTAATGCCTCCTTATTTTCAGGCCTTACTGGTGCTTATATTTTCGTGCGATATTTTAGGCGATATTTATCAGGAATCACGGCAAAGCCATACCACAGTGTAAGACAATTTTTGCAGTACAGCGGTTACCACCTGTTGCCACAATAAATCATAGCCGCTCCACTGCATTACCTTAATTTCTCGCATAATTTATTAACCAATCGTCCGTTGGATTATATCAAAATATTTTTGCCTGAAGGTTTATCCAGAACTTAGGTACAGACAACACCATAAAAGTAACCTTTTTTCTTATAAAATTGTATTTATTGCAATGACATTAGGATCTAAAGCATTACGCTTGATGTGCTGTCTGTACGTTGATTGAATGCGTGGGAAGGTGTTTTGGAACTGGATTAGCTTTTAATAGGCTTTCAATAACAATTTGAAATAATTATCGGCTCTAATACGCAATTTCAGCATATAAGGTTTCTTCCAAACTGTAATATTCACAATACCAATATATTTTCTCTCTACCAAAGTCGAGCTTTACGGTACCTTACTCCGAATTTTATTATACTTCAACATTTCATAGTAGTGTGGAAGACATGTGTCTGAAAATTTCATTTGTATCAAGTTAAGATTTCAGTTTAATGGTTAAAATACTTAGAATTATATCCCAGATTCGGTGTTTCATTGGAAAATGTTTGATTGGATTCAAATTTGTGAAAATACCCTTTTTACCCGACTGCGCCAGAAGGAGGGTTATTGTTTTATTTTGGTTGCGAGTTTTGGAGGTTATCATTGTCATTTCAACAGTCAAGTAGTGCCACTAAGCACGATCTCTGGCTTTTGTTTTTCTATTTTCTTGCTGTGAGAGGTGCTTTTTTAAACAAATACTATATTTTAACAAATTTTTTTTTATTTTTTATTTTATACGAAATTAACAAATATTATACTTATACAGAAGCTCAAAGTTGCACAGCGTGCTATGGGCTATGCTTGGTTTTTTTGCGAGATCGAATCAGAAATGAGGAGATCCGTAAACGAACTAAAGTCGCTGACATAGTCCGACGCTAGATGCATGCCGCTACCAATCGATCAACGTGGAAAGCATTGGGGGAGGCCTATGTTCAGCATTGGACGTCCTATGGCTGAAATGATGAGAGGTAAGTACTTTTTTTAACAAACAAATAATAACTATCTATTTTATTTTATTTTGCACAGTTCTAGTAAAACAGATAAAAAATGTAACCAAACATTGACACCGTGTTTCGCGTAACTGAATGAAACAAACAAACGGCACACTGGTTCGATTCCCGCGCGGAGCGCCGCGTCGCAACAACCGCGGTACTGAAACGTATGAATATCGTTAGCATTGCTAATTAGCTGTGAGAAATACAACTGAAATGCGTGTTTCCATTGTTTAGCTGAAAATTGAATACTGTGTCTTCAATCATCTTTACATTTTTGGGCGAAAATGGACACAAAATGGTACGACGATACATCTTTTCAAATCTCAGAAAGTACGTATAACCATTATGGGTGCTTAAACATTTTTTATCAATTTATTTACACGAGTATAGGGAGGGCCCTATACCCTATTCGACTTGTATTATTTTTTCACATTTTCATCTTATTACCAAATGTTGCCCAAAATATAAATATCGTAAGATGACGGATATTTTTCCCGTTTAAAGTGCTTGATCTTTGATGGTTTCCCTCAGAAAACATATTCAATTGTTTGTGAGTAAGAAGACATTAGGGTTAATATTGTATTACCTATTCCAATTATTTGGCTGAGTATTTAACTCTTTGAGTGTTTGTTTTGGATGCAACTTAACCCTTATCTCGGATTGGGACTCCACCTACTACATTACCTATTTATGACTCCTTTCGATCTTTATTAGATCTTTGGACAAAGTTTAAGTTTGACAAACTTCACGAGGGTTGGAGTGACGTGTGACGATGGAAACGCCCCAAACCTGTCGCTGCTCACGGTTGAAATATCTCGCCGACAACTAAACGCGCGCTCAACTGTCTTATGTGGAATCGTTTATTAGTTTGCGTTGTTCTTCCGACTACTGCGAGAGATTTCAACTATTTAAAGCGTTATTTCTGAGGCGGTTTAATTTGGGTTGTGTTTTTATTTACTCCTTAGAGATTTAACATTCCTGATAGGCAGTGTAGCCAGGATCCACAGCTTGACCGCCACAAAAACCCAACCAATGAAGGTCAAGTATGTCCTGATAGGGATATGTATTTAAGTTATTGTCTTATTCCTTATTAGTATGTACCTAGGTCATTTTAGGACACTTAAACACGTCCCAAATATAGCTTGCCCTACCACCACTTATGAAAGTAAGTACTGCTTCTTTAATGAACATATATTTGCAATCTTCAAATATCTACACACAACATTAGCAGAAATGATTATTTGTGAAACCTCTATAGGTTATACACACCTATGTGTGTGAATAGGTTTAACAGAATTTCGTAAGGACTTTTTAGGAAGAAGCAAACAATAAGAAGTTGTTATTGGGACTTGAGATATTGGTTTATCCAAAACTTAGCAAAACAAAAGAACAAAATTATCAAATTTTTGTTTCAATCATTGCTGCGAACTTATACAAAAACAAACGCCTTCCTTTATTTTGCTGACAAAAATCCAATTTTGGTGAAAACTTTATCAAGAGGAGGCGCCCTCCGATTAATTTAACTTTCTTTTTCGCGTATTTTTCCTATTCCTAGTGTTGCCAGTCCGGAGACGGCTGAAAAAGGACGCGTAAAAAATGAAACAACCAAGTGCGAAGTGGGTTACGCATGTTTTGGGTTCCAATTAATAAACTTTATAAACTTTCGAGTGTTCTCAAGTTCAGGTCATTGTCAAAGTCATTAGAAAACGGTCGAATGAAGATAGATTAGGACTTGTTGAAAACGCGTAGAGCTTCTGCTTTGTTGCTATGTGCGAGTCTATTGTATAGGTACTCGAAGTTTAAATACAGGTAAGTGACAATTCGTTGGGATGTTTGATGTTGTTGGCCTAAATGCCAACATATACAAGGTTAATATTCTACATAATCAAATTCCTCAATCTGCTTACATGTTTGAAACTGAATTGAGAGTAGTCATTCTGTAATACTCAAGTATTCTTCTCAATTTTCTTTTTTTTTTTTTTTTTTAAATCATTTATTTGCAAGAACATGGTTAGATTGGTGTTAATTTAGTTAATTCCAGCATATTCTGTCGCATGCGACGTGCAAAAGTTTTTGTTCTTAAAGTTATGTTAATTGTTATTGCTACATTTGGTCTTAGATTTTACTTACATATTTTTACAACTCAAAATACTTATTTTACTCATAGTTGTTTTTCATATACCATGATAGTAACAAGTAACAATACAATAAATACATGTCAGGGAACAAAATTTGAATTGCAAATGTCAAAGAAATTTAAATTAATTGTAAGATGTCAAATTAAGTTACATTACCGATGTCACATCATTCTATCATTTAAAAAGTCATTCACTGTATAATACATTTTAATTAACAAAAAGTCAAAAACTGCACTTTTAAATTTGGTAAAGGTTAACATTTTTACATTGTTTGGTAATTTATTAAATATTCGTATAGCCATACAATAACAGTTTTTGGAATACAGTGTCAATCTTTGAGGTGGGATTGATAAGTTGTCTGCCTTCCTACCTCTATAGCCATAAGTTTTATTTGTCTCAAATAAATGGGTATATCTCTTTGCATCATTTATACCCACATGGATCCCTAAAACGCATTTCGGCCATGCTTGGTTTGTTACGAAGGGAGTTTGCATGCTGAATTTAGTGTGGCGAGTACGAATTCGGGGAAACGCAGCAGAACCGCATCCACTACAATGAACTCTTAATTGTTGGTGGGGCTTTAGTTTCTATGTTTAAATTATGGACTATTTATCCTAGTTTGTAGCGTTTTCGAGAAAAGTTCTTATTTTCCAATGTTCTACCAATAACATACATACAACAAAGATAGAGAAACTTTTTTTCAAGGCGAGAGTGAATAGTATGTGCTTGTGCATACATGGCAGATATGTACCATCCTAGATTGCATCTCACATAACAGCAGGTGCTATTGCGGTGAAATTCCTGCCTTGTCATGCATAAAAAAAAACTAAATACTATCTCACAATAGTGACTGACTTTCTTGCCGTGCTTCCATTTATTATCCTGAAGCAGTTGTAGGGTTAAAGTAATACCAGGCCTGTTCATCTCCGCGAGTTTACATCGAAAACAAAACACGCACGATGGCCCACCTACAGGATATTATTCGACAAGGTCTCACATACGAGCGAACATTGACTCACGCACGCATATTCTTGTGTATGATGGAAGAAAATAAAGAAAATGGTGTACTAAATACTGTGCAGTATTTAACTGCCTAAATAATAATAAAAACACAGAATGTACTTTTTTAAGTTACCTCAAGACACTGAGAGGTAAATAAGTAGTTAATATTATTCATGATAATTCATGCTAAATCATGTATTTCCTCCGCCATTTTCCGCAGTTTGGCACCTCACATCACATCATTTTACCGAAGTCAGCCCTATAGCTTCGGCGCAGTGCCGATCACTGACGTTTGTCAACAAAATGGTGCTTGACTCTTGAGACAGGCTAAATTACACCATATTGTTAATGACATTTAGCACATTTTTTTTTAAATACCTTCGCGAAGTAAAACTTCTGTACGTAGTACCTACTTATTACACTGGTCAACAAAAAAAATAAAATTGTTTGTTTCCTGTGATTTTTTTTCTGTTTCTATCTCAAATTGACGCATATTTTTTAAATATGGCAACAGTTTTTCTCTAACAGCTTTTGTTTTTAAGTTATAGCTCTGTACCCTCATTTAATATTTTTACTTAGATTTTTAATTTAATTGGACAAAAAAATATATTTTGTTGGTGTTATCGATATTGCTTCGATATGAAGATGTTGTGTGCTTAATCCAGGTGGCTTCTGCTATGTTTGTGGTAAATATAATATTTGAAAAACATCGAAAACCTCTATCGGACTTGATGAAAACTGCGTAACATTGACACTTTCTTATAAATATTTGAAATTAAGTAATCAAGACCACAAATGGGTCATTTGTGTTCTGAGAATAGGTAACATCTTTTAGGCCAACAAGGGGTCTACACAAAATTCCCGTTCCATGTGTCTCTGGAATAGTCGTAACAAACAATAGCATTGGTTACAAAAAATTTGACCAGTGCGCCTTCCCGTACACACAACTTTTAGCTCTTCATCTAAAGTTGATACAAACAATTTTATAAACGTTCCTTTAGTTAGCCAAGACCGTATCACCGTACTTCCACCACTTAATATTAAGCTCGGCATCTTGAAACAGTTTGTGAAGGCGCTTGACAAAAGTGACGAATGTTTTAATTTTCTTTCACGCAGTTTTTCAGGATTAAGCACAGAAAACTTAAAAGCTGGTAATTTTTGATGGGACTCACATTAGGCAACTGGTGAATGATCGTAATTTTAAGACATCAATGAGTGAAGTCTAGTCCTAAGCTTAAAATGATTTTTTTTTGTTAGAAGTAATTTCCTAAGCAAATAGAGATTGTTGAGAGCATGCTATCCAACTTTCAAGAGCTAGGGTGCAACATGGGCATAAAAATACACTTCATGTACTCGCATTAACATCGATTTCCACAAAATGTGGGTGATTTTAGTGAGGAGCAGGATAAAAGTTTTCCTTGGAATTTTCTGACAATGGAAGAAGGTTATCAGGGGCGTGGTGCTCATATATGAATGGCAGACCATTGCTGGAGTGTGCAACGAGGTCTACTTAAACTTGCCTATTCAAGGAAATCATATAAAAGATCATTGGCTAGTGTGCAATAGAAATTTTATTAACACAATGTATAATTTTTGGTATATTTTTGTCAAAATAATAAAACTCTATATTTTAAAAAGTAAAGCTGTTGGCGATCTCCCAGTATTTTTTTCATAATCAGGGCCATAGAAATACCCAATAACAGAAAAAAAATTAAAGGAAAAAAAACATGTGTTGACCAGTGTTATTATTCTGTGGTAATACTGTGACGTGAAAAAGAGCTTTTTAAAAGCCTACTTGCAAATTAATTTGAATTAGAAACAAGCTTATCGTCATCATCATGAGTCCATGAGAATCTTTATAACATAAGCATTCCCATCTCCTTTGACTCATATACCTACCTAATAGATAGACAACGATAGATGATAGTTAGATCTTGCATGATTATCATAGAATTAACTTAATAGTATTTTCAAAACTTAGTATCATTATTCATGCTGTTACTTAGACTGGGTTGCACCATATTACTTTACCATTAACAAACTTCAAAAATCTGTCAAACTCCATACAAAAAACATCGGTTATCGTAATAGTTACCGTCAAAGTCAGGTCGTACGACTCAGCCTTAATTTATTATTACTCGTTACAATGTATTAAACATATCACACATTGTTAGTGACGTAGCTTTAATTGAGTGGGGCGATTGGCGTGACATAACGCGTGGTTAAAGTTCGGGTTAAAATAAACTAGCGTTGGAGTGATGTGCGTGTCGCGCGCAGGCGCGGCCCTAATTAAATCGCGCGTCAGTTAAACCGCTGTTAAGCTGCGGCAGCGATATAAAGCATCGGTCAGCCTGTAATTGTTTTGTGACCTGATTTTAACAAGGACAGTATAATAGTTGAAATTTACAATCAGGTAACCAAATATCGACTGTCAAATTTTCGAGAGGTACTTACACACGGTTGATTAGAACTGGGACGATAATTATGTAAAGTAGCTGATCGGTTGGAAGAGAATAGCCTAAGAAATAGAAAGACACGGGTCTTAACGCGGCGTTTATTAATGAGTTACATTATGTACTCACGGCTTGACGTTTCGGCTGCTATGCTGCAGCCGTGATCACAAGCAGACTGGCGTTAAGACCCGTGTCTTTCTATTTTAGTTGAAATGGAACGCGAAAGTTTAAAATCTTGTTTTACTATACCTACTTGAAAAAGCAGTAAAATGACCTGAGGTGGAATTGTGTAAAGCAATCGTAATCATTTGACAGTTCATAACGTACGATAAAGTCAGTTAAACAAAGCGTTTGACAGAATAATCGTACGTTATGAACTGTCAAATGATTACGATTGCTTTACACAATTCCACCTCTGAAACGTTAATCGCTTATGTTGAAGAGTCGTGATAATGGCCATGTGGCCTACTTTTATATAAAAGTAGCAGAGCTGAAATGAGAAAGCATCCAAATTCGTTCGTTCGTTTCAGCCAAGTGATGTCCACTGCTGGACAAAGGTCTCGCCCAAGTCTCACCCTCCATTACGACCAGTCCTGCGGTACCCCTATTCACGTCTCGCAGATCGTCAGTCCACCTAGTGGGAGGCCTGCCCATTGCACACTACGTCTTCCGGTTCGCGGTTCTCACACGTGAACTTTTCTGCCCCAGCATCCGTATAGGTAAATCATCATTCATGTATAAATACAGAGCATTTGTGGCATCTCTCGTAGACGTATATGTGTAATTTTGTAAACATAAAACACACTATATTAGGGTATTTCTTCGGAGGCAAAATTTTCGATGTCTTTGGGTATAGTTCAGTAACCAACTAACAAAATGGCATGCAATATTTTTTTTCGTATAGCTTAGCTATAGCCCTATCTGGCGCAAATTACATTTTTGACATAATTGCTGTCTTTATACAAATTAAAAATATTTGAAGTGTGATTCTCTGATTCATATGGTGTGTCCGTTACCCATTTTCCGGAACAAAATGGTTGATGTAGCATTTTCCTTTTGATATTATCAATATAAATTAAAATTATTTCGAAAGCTAATGAGTTGTCCTTCTACAAAAAAAATGTGTCATAATTTTAATTAAGTTAGTTTGTTCGCAAAAAAATAAATAAGCAGTGTCCGGCATAAAATACTGATTCATATGGCGTGAGCTGTTCTTGATCATAACTGGTCAGGTTTTAATCATGAGAGTCTGGTTTCTGGCGTGGAGGCAAGCCCATCTTGCAACGGATGAGCTAGAAGGCAGACGTGAAGCTGGTTGGCTTAGAACCCAGTGTGACGAAGGCAAATACTTGATTCATCTGTGCTTGGTTCAGGTGGCATGCTGATTACAATGCCTACTTTATAAAATTATATTATTGCATTAAAAATCTAATCTGTCTTCCATGTGATGCTTTTGGGTTATACATTCATGTAGAAAAATGACAACACTGTAGTTTGTATGTATGACGAGTTTTGTTCGAGTTCAGGCAAAAAACTGATTCATCTGTGCGTGATTCATATGGTCAGGGCCCTATATGAATCATAAAATAAATTAGTTTTTGATCTCTCAAGCACCAAAAAGGTATTTATTAGCTGAGAATGATATCCCAGATTGCATCTCACTTAAGACCAGACGTGATTGCGGTTTTGTTATGAATAAAAAAATCATCATCATTTTTATACAATGAATAATGTATGTTTTTACAAAAAAAAAAAGTATTTAAGCATGTTTATATCCGTTGTCTAGTACCCATAGTACAAGCTTTGCTTAGTTTGGGACTAGAAGCGCAATGTAAAATGTCCAAGGATATTTATTTATTTATGTTTAAACAGTAAATAAGTAGTATATCCGTTAAGCTAGAAATCATAACACAAGCATATTTGTTGCTTATTTTATGGCTAAATGGCGCTGTATGAAATTCATCATCATCATCATCATCATCATTTCAGCCATAGGACGTCCACTGCTGAACATAGGCCTCCCCCAATGCTTTCCATCTGTATGAAATTGCCCAACGATTATTCATTTTTATTATTATTTCAGCTACACTTACGGCGTCCATAGCACATAATAATACTGCTGAGCATAGGCCTCCAATGATTTCGAGATTAACTGATTGCCATTGCCACAACCTCTATAAGCTCATCTCACCTTCTTCATCTTGTGGGTGGACGTCTTAACAACGATAGCTTGGATAAGTGATACAGCTGGGTAGAGTCATCTAAAGTACCTCAGTGCCATAAGATGAAAGTCTACATCCAGTGTGTGTTATCAGTGATGACATATTGTTCTGAAAAGCGGCCTCTCACTATAGGCTTACGAACCACAAAATTGCATACCATACTATGGAGTGGACTATGCTTGGTTTTTTTATGCAATCGAATCTGAAATGAGGAGATCCATAAACGGTCTAAAGTCGCATGGTGGCATAGTCCGATGTTTTAGCAAGCTGAAGTGATAATGGGCAGGACACATAGTATGCAGAACTGATGGCCTAGATGACCATCCAATGGATAGCAAGTTTCTGGAGTGGAAGCCACGTGCCGGAAAGCTCAGTGTAGAACGTTCACTCACAGGAAGGCGCTGGATGCAGTCCGCTACCAACTGGTCATTATTGAAATCATTGGGGTAGGCTTATGTTCAGTAGTGGATCTTATGGTTAAAATGATTATGATGATGACAAAATATTATGGATGTATACTAAAGTTTCAGAAAAATGTTTTTCACGATTTATTGTGGAATTCGTTGCATTTTTTTTCTCGTAATATTTTGATAACTGATATTGTTTTCATAACAACAGATCTTTTTTTGTTGTTATAATATGATTATTTTCTTAATATAGAGCCAATTGTACATAAAGATTTTAAATTTTATTTCTATTTTTGATTAATATGTAACAAATTCTGATTCATATGGGCACAAAATATTTAAATGTCGATATCTTGAAAACTACTTTACAAAAACGAGTCCCTTATCCAAATATATGTTATTGGGTGTACCTATTTTCATATGAGTCTATGTTACAGACCTAAAATTGAATTTGAAATTTGTCCATATGAATCAGCCAAAGAATGCAATTTCGAAGAAGTGCCCATTACCTCAATCAAAAGATTGAGATCAAAAAATTTTCCGATCAATTCGTCTACAATGAATTTTCGCCCGCATTTTTAAAGCTATCACGTCGGTCCACGTTGCGGTTGACATGTGCCGTGACGGGCCCAGTGCTAAATAAATAAATAACGGCCCAATTGATATGTTGTGTCGCCAACAACTGCTAATTAAATCGGGCAACTGAAACGGTTGTTTGTTGTCGAAATTTGGTAATGTTGTGATTTTCGCTATAAAATATGTTATTGGGACCATTGTCTTTTTCTGGCGTGCAAAATTTTCATGAAGATTAAGGCCGGCAATACACGGACCGCTTGAAGCAGTCAGGGTCGACAGTTTCAAGCTGTCGACCGCCCGAATCAGTTGCAACTGCTCGAGCGGTTCGTGTATGCGTCCATAGAACTCTGCAGTTCACTGTGCAGTCGCAGCTTGAAGCTGTTGACCCTGACTCCGGTCCGTGTATTGCCGGCCTAAGGCACTAAGCTACTTAGAATAATTTTGTGATGTGCGTTTCCACTCGTGACTACATTGGAATTTTGAGCTTTTGGATGCGTCAGTCTATTAAAGATCTCATATTGCAAATACAACCTCTAATTTGTAAAATAAGGTACAAAATGTTATAATCGGTTAAATGTGGTTCTCAGTCGTGACTGACAGGTATCCAAATCTTGATGTGGACCTGCACATTGGAGCAAGCAGAATCTTTCCTAATGTACTTAAAACCTCTTGAAACAGGTTGTTTTTTTATAATTGACTGTCAATAAATTATTTTAATCCGGCGCTATAGGTCATTGATGTTTTCTTTATCAAAGAGACTGTATTAAACCTCAAACTCCAGCTTTATTTCCAAGTCTTTCATTCACTCGTTACACCTTGTATAATCTGGCCTAGAACAGGTTATATCCGGTTCAATCTCGATTAAGGGCGATTATTCAACAAGGGGTGCGCTTGAGCCGCCCTACCCGATTATAAACACTCGAAACACTAACGCGATTTAGAGCTCTCTACCGGTTACGTTAAGTCGATTTTAAGTTAGCGGATGAAGCGAGTTTGGAAGAAAGTTGAACGAATATTTTGGTTTTCAAAAATGACACATTGCTGTTATTGCTATGTACTCGTATTCTTTCGTCACATAATTTTTTGACCCCCTTAAATTATTTTCATGTTGTCTGTATGGAAACATGGAAACATTAAATTTTCGCATATATCCAGCTTATTATTGATACCATTTGATATAGAGCTCACTAGTTTTTTTGATATCTTGTATAGTTTAGAAATAATCGAGTGAGATCACTTATCGTTTCCACCCTGTATAATCCGGCTGTTTCTCCAGGTAGATATATACATTCCATAGCAACCGTATAGACATTTAGGTACATACATTTACGAGTTTTAGAGATACGGGTAAATAGGCATTTCGTATTAGTTTTTGTAGCAATATTTGAGTATAAAAAAATATACATTATAATTAAACTATTTAATAACTAACAAAAAACTGAGGTATAATTTTGTTTCTGTCTGGCCTGGGTCACAGATGACCGTTTTTCTTTCATTCCACATCTTCAAAATATCACAATAAAGAGTAATTTTCAGAAACTATTGACAAAATCGCTTCAGTCCTTAACTTAAGGCAACTGCCCCAAAGCCGTGCGATTCAGTTGTGCCCTCTGCTTAATTTCGCGGAATGAGCCCTTAAGGACCGGCCCGCCTGTCAGGCAGGCCGTCTGATGCTCACCTGGAACTAAACTTTGGAGATAGTGCTAGTCTAAACACCTGATTTTATCAATAGGTGCCTTAGCAGATTTTAGGCTGGGTTGAATCAAAAAATCAAAATCAAAAATATTTATTCAGTTTAGACCACAAGTGGCACTTATGAACGTCAAATATATTTTTAAAAAAAGGTAGCCCTTATGGGGCACTTTACATGTATCCTTATCTTTTGGGTCTTCTCCTATCTCCTTACCTACCAGCGCTTCGAGACAAACATATGGCAAGTGCTGAGAAGAAACGCCGGAACAAACTCAGTCACTTTTATTGCCAGGAATTATCTAACGGTAAGAATATTGCATCATCTTACCTTAACTTTGACAAACGTCAAAAATCTGTCAAACTCAGCCTTGGGCTGAGTTGCACCGGCTAACTTTGACCGTAATTATAACGATAACCGGAGTTTTTATGGTGTTTGACAGTTTTTTTGACGTTTGACAAAGTTAAAGTAAGATGGTGCAAACCAGCCTTAGTGTTTGTCAATCTATAAAAGATAACTTTTTTATGGTGAAACAGTATACGTCGGATCAGGGTTTGTGGAAATTCAGTTTCTGCTAATCTTTTTTTAAATTACTCTTATTTATAAATCACCCCCTGTATTCCCGTTAACCCTCTTATCACAAGCTCTGTAGCTAAAGTTACTTAAACTTGTGTTGTGAGTGAATTCATTAAAAAGCTCAGCGATTTTCAGCGAAGAGGTTAAGAAAATTAATTTGTAATCGAGAAAACTAGACACGTTATTATCAAACGCAAAGTTATAGGAACATCCCTAGCTGCGAGTCCTTACGTTTTATGACGTCGCCATAGGATTAACTTGTGTATGGGTTAGATGGCAGCAACTTAACGGCTGTTTAAACTAACTATTGTTAACTATTGCGGGCCGGTTTTATAGTTTCGTGTAACGACCAAGTTTGGGAAACTTGAAGATTCTGCTCACGCTATCAAAGGTTTGATTAACAAACTGGAAGATAACAATCTGGGTTAAGTGTTTTACAAATCGCTTGCGTGGCTTCTTAAATGGTGTTTGTATAGTGTTTTCGATGGCTATGTGATCAAATTTTATTTTGCTCGTGGTGACTGACTTACTGACTTACCTACTGACTGACTGACTGACTGACTGACTGACATAGTGATCTATCAACGCACAGCCCAAACCACTGGACGGATCGGGCTGTGTCATGCAGGTAGATGTTACGACGTAGGCATCCGCTAAGAAAGGATTTTACGAAACTCCACCCCTATGGGTGTAAAACGGGATCCACGCGTACGAATTCGCGGGCGGCCGCTAGTCTGACATAAAAGTACTACTTATTTGTGGGGTGTTGTAAACCCGTTTATTTAAAAAACGTTGTCCTTAATAAACCTTGACCTTTTCATTTGATATGTTAAAGTACAGAATCTGAATATTGAGTTTTGTTATGCCTGTAAAAAGAATAAAGACAAGAGAAACGTAAACAAATAACATCAAAAAGCAAATTGCTTTAAATGGTAACCCGATAGACGGAGGGTACTACACATTTTGAATGGAAAAAAGCCTAATGGATTCCAAAAACACATTGACGATGAAAATGAATTCTGGCAAGTGTGAGTTACAGTGAGTCAGGTTCCGTAGAACTTAGCAATTAGCATACATGAAATTT
Source organism: Ostrinia nubilalis (assembly GCF_963855985.1). NCBI lineage: Eukaryota > Metazoa > Arthropoda > Insecta > Lepidoptera > Crambidae > Ostrinia > Ostrinia nubilalis. The sequence goes on from NC_087103.1 coordinate 14,816,348, forward strand.
CATCTTAGACTATTACATAACATTTTCAGATGAATTGTAAAATTGTCTTTCTATTAATACGTTTTTACTTACGTTACATAGTACACGTATAACTTTGGTTAAACTCACTCAATACCTCTGTATGTAATAAGTAATAAGTTATTACATAACATGGATCCTGTCTGCACTACGATAAATACCTGTACCTTTATTATCAGATTTCCGACTATATGAGATACTAATGAAATCCCATGATAAGCTATTTAATTAATATGTGTAGGTTAGATATGATAGATTTCTTACGACTTTCATCATCATCATTTCAGCCACAGGACGTCCACTGCTGAACATAGGCCTCCCCCAATGACTTCCACATCCCACGGTTGGTAGCGGCCTGCATCCAGCGCCTTCCCGCTACCTTTATCAGGTCGTCGGTCCACCTTGTGGGTGGACGTCCCACGCTGCGTTTTCCGGCGTTCTTACGACTTTATTAGTGCTATATTATTTCCTTTTATCTTCTGTTAGGTCCCACAAAACTGTTCAAACTGACCTTAGTCCAAAGACGGTATTTGCTCTTTATTCGCTTTTATGACCACCAAAATGGTTCCATAACCGTGGGCAGGAGCCGCGGAACCCCATAAAAATTAAGTTGGTATTTAGTAACAACGTCACGTCGCTGCGCACTTCCTCATTTCGGTGGAAATATTTGATTTCTCCCTTTAATTTGCCGATTCGAAATGATGGCTTTCCGTTCATCGTGCTGCTATCTGTTGATGATGCGGAGTTAAATTTTATTTGCAATTTCTTGTCATTTGGTAATGTCTCAGAGAAACCAACGACAAAACTATTGGGCTCATAAATTATTTAAGTTGAAGTACATAGTAGTTCTTCATTCACTGTCCTTTATTTTGTCGCCATACTAGTAAAAAATCAGCTTATTTTAGGGGAATTAATTTACTAGTCATTTAAATTATTAGATGGACTGACCCGGTTAAATATTGTGCTTAGTCCACATCGAACTACCCTTACTTATTTGGTGATTTTTTTCACAAAATTAAAATAATTATTAGCAACTTCTAAATAAATTTGAATTCACTCACTTGGCGTTTTAACTTGTACAATGTGACCCTGAGAATTTATCAGAACTTGCAATTTGACTTTTTATCTACATTCCTGTTGTTGTTTAGTCCACTATATTTTTGAACGGAGTCACCCACATCTACTCCCAAAACAAAAAAGTATTTCTATTTCCACCAACGCATCCCGCAATGTATGTATGTATTTAAATAGAGTCTATATTTGACCGAATCCTTTCGGTCTTCATCGAATTACTAGGGTATTGTAGTGACACGAGCTGTGACCTACATTACGGTCCCTTCGGTGACCGCTACCCGGAGACGATATTGGAAAAGCTGCGGGTAATTCTAAAAAATATCCTTGAGCAAGAATTTTCGCCTAGGGCATGGAAGTTTTAGGGTATAAGCAGAGAGCACACTAAAGGAAAAACTTTTTTGCTTAAAATAGAGTAGGGAGAATTAAATTTGGGGATTATTATCCCAACTTTTAGTTACTGTTTACATGAATTAGGCTGAGTTGCACCACCTAACTTTGGGCGTAACTATAACGATAACCGGCGTATTTAGTATGGAATTTGACAGATTTTTGACGTTTGTTAAAGTCAAAGTAAGATGGTGCAACCCAGCCTAAGTAAACTACAAACTGGGTGTCACTCGCTAATTGCTTAACGGAAAACACTCGCTCGCTATAAGTATAAATAATACCTACCTACATAATAGCTATAATTTATCAATCAGATAAAACCCTCCTGTCTCTACCTTCGTGCCTTCGAAAATGCAATAGTTTGAATTTGGCTCTCTCGTGTCATAATATGTTTTTTTGGTTTGATTCCTAAATAGGGCACACATGGCGTGAACTCACTTAATAACATACCTAAATAATTATTTTTTTATTATCATCATCATCAGCTCATCCACTGCTAAATATAGGCCTCCCCCAATGCTATCCATGTTGCCCGGTTGGTAGCTACTTGATTAAAGTCGTTATTGTTGCAACTTTAAAACCGATGCCTGACGGGCCTGATACCCCGACTTACATTAGCCAACTCATTCAATAAACTCGCGTTAAATTCGGCTTTCCAACTTGGCCATTTACGTCCAAACAGGGCTAAAGGAAAACATCAAAAGACCCCGAATTTATTTACGGAATAATTCAATTTAATAATTGTTTGATCTCAGGGAGAACATTAATCAATTTCTTGTACGAATCAGCCGTTAACTTCGTACCCGTTTGCGAATTTAATTCTGGGTTCGTGGGGACCGGGCCTTATTACGGAACACTCGTGAAAGGACGAATTTTCTAGGGTCTTGAGAAGGAAACTATCTATGGTTAGCGGCTGATTTTCTATTGTTTTTCTGAATGACCTAACTGAGTAAACCTTTTAGTCAATTTAGATACTTTGTTGACTTTGTAATGGATAAATACTAAATTAGATAGGTACAGTTTACATTACCTTAGTTACGTCTCGTGTCTGTCACACTAGCAACTTCTGGTGGGATTGGCACCCCACAAATTTTATTTATTAGTGGTTTTAGCGTGAAAGAGAGAAGCATCCATTCACATTTTTTCGTTTATAATATTAGTAGGTAGGAATAGTCATAATTAGCTTGTTATAAGCACACAGCCATTTGGCTGTGATAAAATGAAAGTGTAATTAGGATATCACATCCAGTAGAAATTCTTCGAGCGATGCTCCCGTAAATCTCCGGAATCCTCACCTTCCCCCCGTAATCAGATCGCACTTAAATTATCACAGTTTGAATGATTTATCGCCGGAACTTGCGGCGCAAATACGGTCCAGCGTTCGGCACCCAGCGGCGACACGGTCACGGCTGGGGCAAATAATTTGAATCCTTTGATAAGTTTTTTGTTGCTGGGAAAATGGAATCAGGACTCGACGCTATGGCAATGGATTTGGTATGTCTTCGAAATTATTAATTAAACAGTAGCTTTAGGTTTTCCGACTTTAAAGTTGTCTGATGGCAATGGTATTTCATAAAAGTCTGAAACTAGGCAACTCGAAAAAGAAATTTACAAGCATTTGATCACTTGATCTCTGGTATACGTCTTAAATAATGCTAGAAAGAGAAAAGGCCAGTTTTTGTACAACATACGAGTATTACTGCAACTTATCTCAAAACCCTTTAGCTTTGCACCAGCACTTTCACAGTCCATACACATTTAAAAGGACGAGGACTTAGTAACCTCCTTGCTTGAAAGAATAATTGTCCAACGAGAACACAATGAAAAGTAAAGCAACAAAACCAATCAGCGTTCACGGCTTTCATTCGTTATTCCCGCTAAGACAGCTCAAACGAACGTAGCACAACTTTTCTCCATTCCCTAAACAAAATGCCCACTCGAATTGGCATGATCAATTGAATACCATTGATCAGTTGTCTGCGATTGATCAATTGGGCGCGACTGATCAATTGAAGCGTCGATTGATCATTATTTTCGTCAGAGCACAATGGCCGTTCTGCAGAAGCAATTCATCAATATCTTATTCGGAAAGTCGATAAGTTAACGATTTCATTTGTAAATTTAATTTTATTTCTGTGACATTTCGCTCGATGAAAGAGATGGGACGCGTGGGATGTATCGATATTAAATTACCTAGGGAGTTGAGTAATAGGAATTAGTTTATTTTTAAATGTTTGTTATTTCTGTATGAGTACAGCGTGTACCTATAGGCTTCGCCTTTTTGATCTTCTATTGTGTGGGTCGTAACAAGTGAAATCTCCAACTGTCAACCCGATGTATGGTGATATTGTAAGCTATCATAAGTGTCGCTAGTGGAATTATACATTTATTGGCTTTGGTATCCCTTCGATTTGAAGACAATTTTATTTATATCTAGCTCGACCAGATTTAAATAAAACGGCACTCAATTATTATCAATGTAGGTAACTAAGTCTAAGGTACCCACAAGTATATAGATACTGATAACAAGATATCTGAGGCAAGCACCGCCCACGTCCGCTACCTTGACAACCGACAAGCACCGCTCTGCCAAGGCCGACTATAAGCCCTTTACACGCTGCGATTCTGTAGCGATTCTTTCTCATCAATAATATACGCCCGTTTTTCATATTCAATCCTCCATCCAAATCCATCTAATTTTGCCTGTCAACTGTCAAATATCAATATGGATTAGCGTTTTTTGTTGACCAATAAATCCACGAATAGTGATTGCGATCTGCGCATGCAATCTATCCATGGGAGGGTCAACGTCAGATTGCGGATTGACCTCTGTATGAAAATGACAAACAAACAACTTAGAAAACGATTGGGACGCAGGCTTGTTGTTGATGCTTAGTCTACTTTAGCTACTTTCATAGCCTAATGTCATATGGAATCATGCTATGGGGCAAAGCTGCAGATTTTGAAACAATATTTATTTTGCAAAAACGTGCGATAAGATACTTGTATAAAATGAAAGCTAGAGCATCCCTTAGAGAATTGTTTAAAGAAATTGGCATTCTCACGGCCGCTTCACAATACATCTTAAACTGTATTCTATTTATTCAAAAAAATATTACTGAATTCAAAAAGAAAAGTGATATTCACCAAATTAACACTAGAAATAAAAATAAATTGGCTATACCCGCTTTTAGACTTAATAAAGTGTTTGCCTCTTTTATGGGACAAGGTATCCATTTTTATAACAAAGTCCCTGATAAATATAAAGAGCTACCGTATAATAAATTTAAAGATATAGTTAAAGATCACATGCTTAAAAAAGCCTATTATACAACTCGAGATTTTCTTAATGATAAGTCATCCTGGGAGTAGGATTATGGTCCTCTCATGCTCGCACTAAAAAGAATTAAAATGAAAAGTAATGTATAAACTCATAATAATTTCTCAAATGTTATAGTGTCATGCTTCTCAATCTGGACTGTTACTTAGCTTTATTATTAGTTTTTTATTTTAAAGAGATAACTTGGAATTGTCATTCTCACTAAAATGTCTCTGGGGTGGTGGCGTAGTGAGGCGGGTCGTTACATTCCCTCTAATATGGTCGAGTGAAGCGATGGCTGGTTCACTCGTCATGTCTGTGAACAGGCGCTGCTTTCGGGGACTGGTCAATCCAAGTTATTCAAATTTATGTATGCGAGTCATTTCTACTAGTATCTTAATATGTAAGTCTAGATATTAGCACGTCACTACCTTGTTTAATATACCACGCAATCTTGTATACCCATTCTTATAAGATACACCATACAAGAATGCATGGTAAATTCAGTGAACTGCTCCTGAATCGAATGTACCTACTACTACTATTTCTATTTATTTATATTAACCGGCAGACAGTGGACCTGACTGAGTTTGTTGCGGCGCTTCTTCTCAGCACTTGCCAAATGTTGGTCTCGAAGCGCTGGTAGGGTAAAAAGATTATGAGACATGTAGAGGCTCCTTAAGAGCAAAATGACGATTTGTAAGAACTATTTATTAGTCCAAACAAATAAAGAAATTTTGACTTTTTTTTTTTTACACATTATGGGCGTCAGTCTCGATTAATACGCGATTGAGTATTAACGAAGACCCGATACAAAATCTAATACAGATAAAACGCAAATGGTTTGTATTTTTTTCTATACTTTTTAAGGTGAAATCTACATACTTATATTTCCTTATTACTTGTAGGTATGTGTATTGAATATTTTGAACGATTTTTGAGATAAACTCCCAAAACGCCAACTTTACTACGTTTGTAAAACGCGCGTCAAATTGTCGCGTCGTAGTGTATAACTGCCAGAGATAAAATTAAATATAACACGTACCTTTGTATAAGAATTTAATGAAAACCTCTGCTAACTTACATGAAGTTTATTACTCTCTCAAATAATATTTTCCTTTGCTCAAAGTTGTGGGATACGTTCTAGGAATCCTATTATCATGTAAAGTATGTCGTCAGGCTCACCCGGTATTGCCTGGATTCCGCATATACAAATTAGGGATTTTAGTCTAGGGACTAACATTCTGGATAGTTATTTGGAACATTATTGAACTTAGTTAACAATGTCTGCTATGTTTGTCTACTATAATTGCCCTACGACAAGTTTGTCGTTTAATTTTATCTCTTAAATAAACACTCTGTAACTATAGATTCGTGGAAAACATTAATAATGACGGTGAACTTTTGTAATAGATTATAGAGATTACTCCCTTTGAACTGGTCTGTTATCACAGTCTACACAATAGTTTTTTGTGTAAAAAAGCTTATTCCATGTGATCTGCCGTTCCCCGTGCAGGTGTTGTTAAAATTTTCCACCAGACTTTCTTTTTCACAATAACTTCGTAATATGGGCTTACCTAATACTATACAGGATGTCCCAAAATTTGCACGTCACACTGACACCAGAGATAAGTGAGCTTAAGACGCATCTAACAAGTATATTAAGTCCATTTTAAAAAATAACTAATGTGAATCATATTTAAAAACTCATCAAACTTTTCTATGGACATACATTTCTATGGGCATATTAAGCTTATTCGATGCGTCTTAGACTCAGTTAGCTCCAGTGTCAGTGTGACATGATAATTTTGGGACACCCTGTATAAATACATCCTTAGTTTCTTTTTTTTACCCGACTACGGCAAAGCAAAAGGAGGGTTATGAGTTTGACAGGCTATGTATGTATGTATGTATGTATGTATGTATGTATGTATGTTCATGTGTTCCCTCGTAACTTCTAAACTACTTATCAGAATTCGACAAATGACATATCATTAGAAGCGTCTTAATTGTCCGCTGGTTATAGGCTATATGGGGTTTCACAAAATCGAATGTGGCGCCCTCTAGCGGACAAAACATACAGAGTAAAAAAATAAAGTTAAGATAAATATGCCGTGTTTGGTATCATTTGAAAGCGCTTTACTTGTACATTTCGAATATATATATATATTACTAGCATTTGCTTGTGACTTTACCTGTATTCATGGGCTGATTGCATATAATTCAGATCTTTTAGTTCATAGCTTCTTTACTACTTATTAGTTCATCAATTTAACTTTTGTTAATACATATTATGCGCCACAAATACACTTTAACACCAAAATAGTACAAATAATAAAAAGTAAAAAAACTAAAACCCAACTACGACAAAAAACGACGCTGAAAAAGTATAAAACAAGATTTTCAGAATACTGAACTGAACGAAGTTGCCAATGTAGTTGCATAGTAATTTTCATGTTTGGAAAGGCGTAGTCACACGTTACTTAAACCTACCTACCGTAGCACTTTGACAACGTGTGACTGCGGTTTTCCAAACATGAAAATTACTATGCAACTACATTGGCAACTTCGTTCAGTTCAGTATTCTGAAAATCTTGTTTTATACTTTTTCAGCGTCGTTTTTTGTCGTAGTTGTTGGTGCTGAGGCCAAGCTTCAAGAGGTCGCTACGCGATACTTCAATAATGCTAACAATATTAGGATATTGAGATTACACTGTGCATTATCACAGATATGAAATTTACTATTTGGTAACAGACTTTTCACTGTAAGTATTTATATTGCGTAAAAAAGTGTCTCGCTGTAAGATTAAAGATGATAGAGAGCTTCGATATTGTGTATCGATTGAACAGCAAATCGATTTTAAAACCATCGATAAACCCTTCCACCACTACCAGCACTGCGGCATCGTTAATCAGAGCCGTGTTAATATCGCAAATATTTATCTTCGACCAGCGCGAATGAAAATATCATTCGCTATTCACCTGAGCATTATTAATAATGTTTATCTCTAAACGCCGCCGCACAATATTTCAGTTCGGTGGACAATTGAATGTTTACGGGAACGGGTCAAACAGAGCTAAGAATTTCGGTCTGCAATGCCTTTTAATTAATCACGAGCTGTGAATTCTTCACGACTTCCAACATCATGTACAGATATTTCATTAAAATTTTAAATTAAAAAGCAATACAGACATTTGAAACCTTAAACATCTACTAGTGCCTTATTACAAAAAGTTAAGCTCGCGCTGAACGCTGGTTTAAACTAACATTTCTATACTAAACTAATTGAAACTAGTGATCAACGCCAGTTTAAATTTTTATTATATGTGACTAATGTCGTTCGTTCGTTTCAGACAAATGACGTCCATTGCTGGACACAGGCCTCTTTCTCTATCATTTATTTGAAATGAATGAAAAAAACTGTCGGTGTTTATTACCTTAATCTTCTTTTATCAACCACGCGATACATTTGATGAAAAGTGATGATCACGTCGAAAGTTGAAGCGAGCTGCACAGAATCTTCAACCATAGAGGAACTAGCTATCATAGCGTTCATCAAAAACTTAACCATCATCATTTCAGCCATAAGGACGTCCACTGCTGAACATAGGCCTCCCCCAATTATTTCCATATCGCCCGGTTGGTAGCGGCCTGCATCCAGGCCCTTTTCTGCTACCTTTAAGAGATAAATACTCGTAAATAGCAATATGCTCGACCATTTTGAAACTGCGTTAAAATCGAGCACTAGACATTCATCCATAGTTCATTATCAATTAGGTATAGCAAATAGATAAATCAATCGGTGAAACCAAATTAACAAACAATTATGAAACCAACAATATTAAACATACGTTTGTTACTTTGTAATTTGCTGTAAATAGTAACGCAGTACCTACAATTTTGAAACATGTTTTCGGACGAACATTTTAAAGGCTTCGCTTTTAATAACCACATGCAGGACGTTAATTTAATGTTCGGTTTCGCGTTTGATTTATAATAAGGTTTGGTTAATTGTATAATTATTAAAATTAATAAATAATATTATCCATAATGCATCAGGTAAGATAGCAATTTTAAAAAGCTCTATTGTTTGAACGGATAAGTAAATTGTATACAGTATGTGATGTAAAACATAACTATTTAATTGCTATAAAGCTTGAAAAGCTCCCTTCCCGTTGAAAAGTTTTAACCCTAAGCACTGCTTAGAAGGGGTCATATGCGTGATAATCCGGTGGGAATCACTGCATCAAATAAAAAGGTGCAGTTGTACTTGACGATGTAGGTTGGTTTGGAAAAGATCTAACATGCCTAAGATGAAGATATGTTCAGAAGGTAATTTTAAGGAAGCTTACAGACGAGCAACATTGACGGTAGTCTATGACCTTGTAGCGTATCGGTGACTCTCCGGTACGTTGCGGTGACTATTGTAATCGTCAGCTATTAGTTGCTGAATTGTTGCTCGTCTGTACACTCCAGTCTAGTCTATAATACGCGCCTTAGTTCCACGGCGATGATTAGAAATGCTTGTTACAAGGCTTATTACTTAAACTTAGGCTGAGTTTAATGACATCATTAATTGAATAAAGCCGAGCCATTTGGGATCGGTCGAGTTTGTCACCAGTTGGGAATATTTCAAGTGTTAAATGTGTCTTTGTATCGAACTTTGGAGATAACTTAAAGCTCTGTTCAATTTTGGTTTAATTTAATTCCAAATTAATATTCATCTAATATCTGTTATAAGTTGCAATTTAATTTATAAATGACTAGCTGCGACTTTGTACGAGTGAAAATGGTTTGAATATTTTCCTTACTGCTCCGCGTTTATTGGCTGTAGGATGATGTTATACAGTGTGAGTCACGTTAAAGTGTACATATGAAAATAGATGAAACTAGACCTATTTTTATCGACAAAAAAGAGTTCAAAAAAATTTTGAGATTTTTTTTTAAATTTTTTATAGAATTTTTTTCTTCCAATTACTTATTGTAAAGAAAACGTAATAACTTTTAAACTAAGCGGTATATCCTGATAAAATAAAAACAGTAATAATGCTAAATAACAGGCAATACTAAAAAAATACATAAAATATACAAAAAAGGCCAACAAATAATAAAAAATGATACTTTTTGAAAAAAAGATGCTTTAAAATTCGTGTTTTTTTGGTTATTTGATAAATTTTTCCAAATAATGCCCCTATAGCCGTTGGTTTTTATTACTTTGTATTATTCTCTATCGTATTACCTTCGTAAAACCAAAAATCGCATGTGTCTATCCCTATCACAACGTTTGCAATGATCGTTTGAACTAAGCCACTCCGGGCGCGCCATTCAAAGCTTCGTTATCAACGAAACTGAAAATGGCTCTAGATTTGTAATTTTGATAAAGACAAGTTAGATTTCAAATAAAAACAAAAGATTTCGAAGTAAAATAAGCATTTTAGTTAAAATTAAAATTGTCTCTACCTGTAGCGGAGTATAATGTTGTGGCAGGCCTTTGTTCAAACGTTCATAGCAAATGTTGTGATAGGGATAGAGACATGCGATTTTTGGTTTTACAAAGATAATACGATAAAGAATAATAAAAAGTAATAAAAACCACCTGTTATAGGGGCATTTTTTGGAGAAATTTATCAAATAACCAAAAAAACACGAATTTAAAAGCAGATTTTTTTAAAAAAGTATCATTTTTTATTATTTGTTGGCCTTTTTTGTGTATTTTATGTATTTTTTTAGTATCGCCTGTTATTTAGCATTATTACTGTTTTTATTTTATCAGGATATACCGCTTAGTTTAAAAGTTATTACGTTTTCTTTACAATAAGTAATTGGAAGAAAAAAATTTCTATAAAAAATTAAAAAAAAATCTCAAAAATTTTTTGACCTCTTTTTTGTCGATAAAAATAGGTCTAGTTTCATCTATTTTCATATGTACACTTTAACGTGACTCACACTGTATAGCCTAAAGCCTTTTTCGATAAATGGGCTATTCAACACAAAAATATTTTTCAAATCGGATCCGTAGCTCCTGAGATTAGCGCGTTCAAGCAAACAAACAAACTTCAGCTTTTTAATAATAGTACAGATATAAAATGAAGCAACATTAAAAGTTGCTCCTGATTTGTATTAGGATTTTCATTAACTGCCCTCTTAATTTTTCATTACTTTCACGAATACTTGATAAGGACTCATTTAATTGAATGAAGGTTTTGTTTAAATTGAAGATGGTTTCCAAGAAATATCAAGACAATTTCTAAGGTTGTTTACTTAATTATGTTCTGTCTGCTTTTAACCAAAAGACCAAATAATTACGCTTTAAGTTTTTTCTTAAACTTATTTCTCGAAATTAGATTAAAAAATAATTTTAACAATATAATTTCACATTATTTTACACAATAGTGGGTAGCTTTAGTCTCTCTGACTTACTATGCAAATTACATACGTTTGTAATACGCATAGTTAGTCAAAAACTAAGTATTAAATTAGTTTGAACAAACTCATAAGTGTGTGTCTGAAAATTTGTAACTCAAATTAACTCTACTAGTTTATTTGAAATGACTTGTATATATCTTGAGTAACTAGGCTTTTTAAATACGCCCCAGTGTTACTATCCCTACCACTGCTTTAGGCCAATTAACGGGATACTTAAAAGAAGCAGCACAGGAAACTTAGTCACCGTTCAGAATGAAACTATCAGAAGATTAAAAATTGTGTGTTTGATAAACATCACCCTATATTGGCCTACTGAAACCATGTTCCCAAACATGCCGCCCACAGATCAGTAGGTAGGTACGCCCTGTATAATAGATCGCATCGGGCACCGAACCGAGACTATGGTACGTCAAAAAGCAATCACTGAACTAACGCGGAATCATTCGGCGGGGCCGTCAGCCGGAACAAAAGCGAATCACTTTGATCTGAGCCTGGGGGCCACATATGTTACCGTTTCAGTGGGATAAGTCCTAAATTTTTGTAATTTTGTTGACTTGTTAAATTGTTTGTCACGACTTACTTTTGACTTAACTTATGGTCCTATGGCCCCTAAACGGGGCAGAGGGCGTTCACAACAGTCCTCCATCGCGTTCGGTCTTGAGCTTCGCGTTTGATCTCGCTCTAAATCTTGCCGATTGTTTAGTGTCATACTCATAAAGATTTCATAGGTCATTTATTTTTTTCAAGTAGGCTTTTTAAAAGGCTTTACCTAGATGTCATTAGAAGGCATCATGCTAATTTTACCTTTGGAGATCATATTTAATTGTAAGAAGCATTGAAATATGGATGAAATTAGAAATAATTATGTATGTATATTTGAAGCTAATATTGAATGTAACACTAAATGAAAAACGCTAAGATAATTAGTGACTTCGGAAAAAACAGTCAAACATCTTCCTATAACTCCTTAAGAACTGAGATCACAACTTTAGTGTCAGACATAGACATAAACAACCGCCGCCATAGTCATTTGACATGGTTCGTCGGCCCAATATAACATTATAAAACCTTTCCTCGTCAAATAAAAACCTCACCAAAACCATGGTTCATGTAACCACATTACATAAACGTCCCACAAACTCCCAAAGCTTAGTGCCCCTACAGCCGATGGGGCATAGACGCGTTCGCAGATAGCTTCAAACAATGAAATGAAAGCCGGCGATATTTCCATGCCCGTGCCAGAGATTGATTATGTGTTATATTGCCGCAGGGATTTGATTTTTCGAACGCATTCGGGTTGTCAATGGCGTGTCGGTTTTGCCATCATTACATCATCATTCATGGCGGAGACTTGGGATAAGACTTGGGAACTTGGGAAACTGCCGATTGGAGCCTCTTTGCTGAATAATATTTACATCTAACAGGATTTTTCAGTTGAAAACAATTCTTGGGTTTTAATGAGGGCTATCGTTTTTATACTTAACAGTTGGCACCCCTGGCGATTGACAGGACCTTACTCTACAGTGGCGCCATCTTGATGAGTGCAAATGCGATAGTCCTCCTACCACTTTAGCGCTCACAAGTTGGCGCCACTGTCTTCGCTACTAGCAAGTGACAGGACCTTACTCTACAGTGGCGCTAACTGGTGAGCGCTAAAACGATAGCCCTCATTGAGCATTAAGTGGACGCATTTTGATGAAACTTTACCTACCTACAATGTGCCATGTAAAACTAAAAACTCTAAAATTGTGTCGGATTAGGATGTGTACCTATGTTCTTATCTAAAGTCTAATTACGAAAACAAATGAGTTTCAGATCATATTTATTAATTAATGTTTCATTTAATAATTAAACTGAGAATGATTGTTGAGCATAATATTATTTTTATTTCATCATTATTTATATTGAAAATGATAATGAGATAATTAATCCCAGACATTTTTCTAAGAATACCTTTTATTTGGGTACTTAATAAACATAATTGAGATCATCTAATTCGAATCTACTTTGCCACACCCACACATGTAGCGGTGGACATTCATAATTATATTTTTATTAATAAGGGATAGTCCGCTAATTTGGACCAGTTTTTTTCAATCCCATTTTACACATAGTTTTCTTTTGTTTTTGCTAATGTCCATGGTATATAATAAAAGATACATTATTCAACTTACTATTTCATAAGTATTAATTAACATGATTGTTGTATATTTAGCACAAATCAACAAAGTACGAGTTCAGAGCTTCGGTCCAATTTAGCCAACCGGTTCGATAATTTGTACCAGAGGGTTACTAAATTGGATTTCAATAAATTTCAAGCCTATAAAAAAACTATGGCAAAATATTATACGATATATTCTTAACAAATTAGGAAACGAAAAGGAACAGTAGTTAATAACACAGACAATCGATATTGTTTTACACGTTATCACGATTTTGAGTACAAGTTTTGTAATTCCAATAATCGTAACGCACACTTGTACCTAATCTACTTTGCCAGTCTTTTGCTTTCATTTATTGTTAGTCAAACATAACTACGCTATTATAACTTCAAAATATGATTTACTAAAAAAATTTTCAAAATCCTTTGGTAAAGTTCCATACAACTTGATGTGGTACAATTTAGCCGACTAGGTGATAGTGCTTTTAAAAAATCGGTAAAAAATATAGCTTATAAATACCGAAAAATGTTTCAAATAATTGTAATCCACACTAATTTACGCTTCTAAATAATATATTAGAAACACCCTGTGATTAAATTTAACAAAATTACAAACTAAACATGTATTGTCAAAAGTTACTTGAAAACAATGAAAAAATACTTTTCAAAATAAAACACACGTGTTTGTTGTCACGGCAAAAACCACATGGCCGATATTAATAGATTTTAGTTGTGTATCGCTGAGTGTTGCAATTACAGACATTCAATAAATACTTTACGAAATATGAGGGTGGTACAATTTACCCGGCGGTACAATATACCGAACTCTCCCCTACATACCTACCTACCTAAAATCACATCGGGACAAATTTACCTACTTCAAAATTCTCTGTAGTGTTGCGCAGTCAACGGGCAAGCGAAAGGGGTTCGATTCCTACTTTAAACAGTCGATCATAAAACTTATTTTCTTTGGACTAAGATAGGTAAGTACTATATCATAGCGGAAAGTTTTATTTACCTTAGACTACTAAACGTTCGGTCACAGGTGGGGGCTGCAGCGAGTCCCAGTATTTGCCCACAATCGGCCGGTAGCGCTTGTTTGCGCATATTTGCCGCCCGGCTGGCAAGGGTTTAAGGCTCGGATGCAAAACATATGTTTCTCCATAACAAGACAAGCTGCAACAGGACGAAATTTCGAATAATAGATAAATAAATAAATATTGAAGTTTGTCAAAATATAACGTGGCTCAAAGAAATAACTTTCTTTAGTTACGAAAAAGCACAATAAAATGAAATACATCTAACTTTCTTATTGATAAAGTTGAACGCGCGTTGAACATAATTTTAAATTTAAATTCTCACATAAAACGTTACTTTCACTAATTTCAACTTTTAATTTATAAAGTGCTAACAGTTTAGTTTTCAAAGGGTGCGCAATGACAAAACTAAGTATTAAACTTTCGCGTTCCATTTCAACTAAAATAGAAAGACACGGGTATTTACATACATACATAATTACATGAGTACATAATGTAACTCAGTCATAATTGTAGCGTTAAGACCCGTGTCTTTTTATTTTAGACATAATAAGTATTTCACAAAAGGTTAAGAATACAAAATAAAATACAATTAACTACCTACTTATAAACAAAACAATTTCTATTACATCGTATAAGCAGTCACAGCTTGAAGGCTTCTTATTAAATACATCCGTTTATTTAGGTCTGCCAGATAACTAGCGCAAATCTATTTATCTGCTTAACATACTCGTAACTAGCGATGACCTGAGGCGCTTTCTGAGACCCTTTCAGTCAAGCAATTGCAAATTATCCTTTCCTACGACTCTCTCACTCTTTCGTGCATGCTGGTTTCAAAGGGAGAGATGGGAAGGCGATTCCTAGTAGAATAAAGAATTGTTATAACCATCAATTACTCAAATATTATTAAGTAAATTCTACCATAAGTTTGTTCTTTCTAAGCGTGGCTGCGCCCGAAAAGTTTCCATTTTGTCACGAAAAGTCACTTGCTTGAAATTAGTTAATTTATTTTCATAAGCATCCTACTTCCTATATTATAAATGCGAAAGTTTGGTTGTCTGGATGTTTGTTATTCTTTCACGCAAAAACTACCGAACGGATTTTGATGAAACTTTACAGCATTATTGTTTATAACCCAGAATAACATACAGGCTATAATTTATGACGATCTGTGACAAACTAAATTTCACGCGGGTAAAACCGCGGGCAAAAGCTAGTTGTACAAAAATAATTCTTAATATCTTTTTATTATATGATCAAACGAACTTACCAAGTGAAGTTCGATCTGAATTATCCTGTTTTCGCCGAAGAGATCATTTTCTATTTCATTCTGTCAATCTATTTCTATTTATTTTTTACTTTAGGCAATAAAATACACAGTTTCACGTGACTCGCCACTCGCCGAAAGCTTTTTACTGTATTGGATTCTAGAATAGTGGCCAGCTAGTCAGAAACATTTGATATTTAGTGTTTTGAAATAAATTGCTAGAAATCTGAGCTATTGTGTGAAAGAGAGGCGAGTAATTAATTCTAAACTAAGGATACAATTTCCACCAAAGGTAGAGCCTTTACCCGGGCCCACGTGGCTGTAGGATGAGTTCCCAAAATAACTGTCAACCTTCGATTTTGTTGCTTTAAGAGTCTAATTTAAAATAATAGGAATTGGGGTTGAAAGCGTAAGTAATGTGATAATGGCAATCGACTGACAGTGGTGACTGAATTTGTTGCGGCGCTTCTTCTCAGCACTTGCTAAATTTTGGTCTCGAAGCGCTGGTAGGGTAAAAAGATTATGAGACGTGTATGGAGCCTTTAAACGGGTCACAAGAGCAGAGTTTTAAGTTTTTTTTATTAGTCTTTTTTTGTAAATATTTTTTTTTTTACTTTTCTTTCATCAACTTTTGACGTTGACTTTGAATGAACGAAAGTACCAATTCATTCTCCCTACGCTGGGCTAGACGGGTTTGGGAGGCATATTTTATTTAACCAAGTATTTATTTATATACCAATTTCATTTTGATATCAAACAAACATAATTCAGTATTTTTCCATCAATTATGGGACGTTTCAACCCGGGCAACCGAAACGCCGGAAGAAGGTAACAAGCAAACGCGAGTCAATATTGTTCCACGTTTGTAAATACGGGACAATCGGATATCTGAATACTAAACATTTGGATGGAATCGCTGATGTTGGCGGATCAGAACGCGTTAAATATTAACGTTGTACTTTGAGAAGCTTTTGAATATTGTCGATTTCTGCTTCTTTAATAAAAATACGTAAATAGCACTTATTGAAGTTGAAAGTTTTGCTTTATGTTTACACTAGCTAATAAGGTGGACCGACGACACCATAAAGATAGCAGGGAAGCGCTGGACGCAGGCCGTTACCAATCGATCAACATGGAAAACATTGGGAGAGGCCTATGTTCAGCAGTGGACATCCTATGGCTGAAATGATGATGATGATGATTTTTTTTATTATGATTTTATCCGTAAACAAAAAAAAAATATCCTAATTAGGTAGGTATATTTTAAATGGGTAGAACATCAATTTTATTTAAATGGTAACATTACAGAATCAAATTAAAATGAAACTCAGCTCTCAGTCTCATTAAAAATACATGTTGTTTAGTGTTTGGTGTGGCTTAAATACATAAAGGCCTTCTAAAACTTTCAGAGCAACTAGACGCAGGGCTTGGTTCTAGGAAGGCCCTAGCACTTTCGCCACTTTAATCTACGGTCTACTACGGTTGAGTTGAGCGTCCTACGCTATGCATTTTTGATCAACAAAATTTCGCACTAATTTATAATTCGTTCGTGTTCGAGGTTAAAATGAGCTGTTTTTTGGCTAATACTTAGAACTCATGACCAATTTTTTTAACTACGTTAAGGAAGCTCTTGACCTGATACTAACCTGATGGAAAGGGAGAATCTGAATCCCACAGAGGCCGAAGATGGAATCGAGTGCAATCGGTGCACTCGGTGCTTTTACTAATGCGCCTCGTCTCCATTTCTAAAAAAGCTTGTTACTTTGCACTTTTTTATACAGCTGAGTTAAGTATTAACGTCCGTATTCACAAACATTACTATGAGGTCTCACAGTGCGCGTGGACGCACAGTGTGATACACGAACCAATCACAGCTCTATTCAACACTGTGCGTTCGATTTGCCGTTTGTGAATACGGGCGTAAGTGTACTACTAGTCAACTACTAAGTGTTAAGTATCGCTCATAAATTACTTACCAGCTAGTCCGCCTGGACTGGTGGCCATTTAATAAATTAGCCAGTTGGCTCAACTAGTACCCACTATTGCCGGTCGATAGCGAATCGCTGCAACATTCAACGTTAGCATATCAAGACTTTGGTGGCTTTGCAGTGCAGTGGCTAACTTCACTTATGGAGTGCGGATGTGCGAAGCGGATTGGGGTTGGAGGTGGCTTTAAGTAATTCTCTAGAATCAGATCGCCATCGCCGGCGCGATCATAGGCCAATTTGGTGCTTGTACCCGTTCTGTTGTTTAGTTTTATTATTATCTTGCTGTGTACTTGCATCGAATAAATACTTTTCTTTCTTTCTTCCAATGACAGGTCGCGCGACCCATGACAGTCCGCGTGACCTGCCTGTATTCTTCAGGTAAAAGATGAGTAGATTATCAATTTGTTCGGTCGGATGAATAAAATTTTGGCACTCAAAAGTGATATTGACTAATGCGCTTGGTCAAAACCAGTTTTGACTGGAAAAATCAGTCAAAAGTGATATTGACCAAGGGCTTCAGTCAACCGATTATGAGCTTTGACTGTAAAATAATATATTTAGATTCAGCTTTGAAGGGTAGCTTAGTTAATCCGTGGCCAAATTGAGCTTTGTAAAACATCTAGGTATGGTATAAATTCCAACTTCTGGATTATAAATTCATTTGAGCAACTCCCAGTACAGCCGAATGATAAAAGTTATTTATAAACGAGACTCAAAACCCAGCAACTAAAGACCGATTACTGTTTTAAACATTTTACACCCACGTTCATGATATTATTCAAAAGTTTCCAGCAGTTACGTAATTGATGAATTAGTTACAGTACGTATTTGCACTATCCAATTTACACATTAATCACATCAGGTTAATTTTAACCGCGAGCTTCGCAAATTTCAGTAATAGAATCAGGTAATTATGATTAATAGGTCTAATAACTATTACATTTACTGCTATTACAGATCAAAATTGGTATACATTTTGATTATGTTGCTTAGTTTTTCAAAATAATAATATTGTTTGCGTGTGTTGATTTCTTTTTTGTATTTTAGCAATTCAAGAATAGTTTTTACCCGACTGCGCCAGAAGAAGGGTTATTTTGTTGTTTCTTTTGTGAGACTGTATCTTTTGGTAATAGTAACATAGTGGTAACGGAGTCTTAATGCTGCGCGCTGCTTATTTTTACACAAAATCTTTCATAGGCATACAATTTGACCTTCAGCAGAGGTTCTAGTTCGCACTGATATTATAAATGCATAAGTAACTCTGTCCCTTGAATTAACACTGAATCGATTTCGATGAAATTTATACATAGATAGCTTGAGACCCAGGGAAAACAGAATAGTTTTTATCCTGGATTTCTTTCGGTTTGGATAGACTTTTGTGACTTTCAGACCGTATACGAAAAAAAGCCGAGGGCAAAAGTTGATCAAAAATAATTTTGAGATGCCGTATCCAAGCGATTGGGTTCTTCTAATCTCCATTGTCAACCGCGAAGTCCAAGTAAAGTACTCCAGTGGCGACGCTAAGTGAATAGTTGGGCGAACTCGCCTAAGTCGAGCGTCATAATAATACGTGCCGATGGCGCCCGGAGGTAATGCGGACTGAGCCCAATCCCAATGCGCTTTCAGTTCGATCTTAATGCTATTTGACTAAGTACGATAGGAAGGGCTGTGGAAGAAAGACTATAAAGCTCGTGAGTCATTTTTCTATTTAAGGTTTCTTTTTGTATAAGACTGGAACTGGACTGAAAGTTCTTATATGAGCATAATTATGAGCAAATAAGTTTTGAATCCGATGTTAATCAATCGAGACTTCTTAATAGAAAGTGTGCCTTACAATTATATGAGAAGCACTCTAGACTCTAGATACATTAAATTCGCCTTCGAGTCGGTAGTAGGTTTGATAGAGGTTGATAGTTTAGAGACGAGAAATTGTAAAACGATACTCCCTCGTGCTTGCTCAACTAGGTAGTATAAATCTATACATATTCAAGTCTTGGATTAGTCTCTAAGACCCTTATTTTAAAATGGTGCTCAAATGTTGATATAAAATCTAGCATAGACCAATTTCAGGCTTGAGTCTATTTGAGTTTAATTCTAATTTGTGCATCCTTTCAGAAAGAAGAAGCCACAAAAATTCAACTATGGAAAATGACTTTTTGGAATGATGTCCATATTCCAGTCATCTTCCCCTCCGCTATTTTAATAATATTAAAGCAACATTGATAGCATAGTTAAAATAACATCAAATCTGTAATCTCAAAATGCATCAGCAACACAATACCGGAACCGCATCCGAGCCGGAACGACTTCGGCAAACGAACCGGAGGGCCGACGACAATCGGACTAATTCGCTGCGCTGATTGGCCGATATTGAAGTGGGGTTTAGACAGCCTTTTAAACATGAGGCAGCTTTGTGAGGTTTCGGCGGTGAAAGTTAGGCTAGATTGAGTCACTGACAAAAAACAGCTTTTGAGTGTATGTTTAGGTTACACGGGACTGTTCCCACCGCCAAATCCATCCACTGCAACTCCTGTGTAGCCACGATACTAAATTATACATATATCGTTGACCGCTATAAAAACTAGCCAGACAAGGCCAAGTACCTTTAGGTTATTGGTAATGCATTTACCTAAACTACCTAGCTACAAGAAACCATATTTATGTGATACCTTCATAGCAAGTTGGGATTTGCGATAAACAACACCCTAGCATTTCATTATTCACCACCATTGTTTTTAAAATCCAATAAAATCATTTATTTAGTACTTTCAGTACTAGGTCCTTTAAAAATCCGTTTGAGAATCCTCCCAACTGAAATAGAATCATACGGAAACCAAGTAGACCACGTGAGCAGCAAAAGACTGTCATCAAGTCACCGACCGAATAAGCCTAATCCGCCGACTTCAAATGACTTCATGCATGAAGTCATCCGCCATCTTGCGTGAGCGCACAGCAAAGAAAAATCAGCCAGACAATTTAATTCTACTCTGAGATTTTCAGTTTCGTCCGTATTTTCCTCCTGATAGGTCTGTTACGTCAGTAATTAGTTTAGCTATTTTTTCCATTCTTCTGTTCTTTTTGTCTTGTTTTTGTCTTGTTGTGATATTTTTGTTAAATTGCTTCATGCTGGTATCACTATTTATGCATGCTGGTATCATGCATGTAGACCTAAGATTTGACATAATCGAATGAATTACAAAAACGAATACCTGTCAAAATAACGGTTACATCAGAGACCCTGGTAACTGGGGTTATGAAATTTTTAAAGTAAAATCTCATTATGTTTAAAGGTAAACAACCGTTTTGGTCACTTTGGCCACAATAATACTGGTATATATAAGAAGTCATAAAACCGACATGAAATTTGTAACTGGGTGAATATCAACAAACTCGTTTTTTGCCTAATTCCGGTGGCGAATTTTAATTTCCACTTTACAAAACTTTTTTGTGGCAGAAATAATAGTAAATAACTTGTATTATTCAATGATATGGTAGAGATCAAAATATTATTAATACTTCACGAGATATGTTAATTTGAAATTATCAAAAGCCACCGAAATTGTATTTGAGCCACCGGAATTAAGAACCAATCCACCGAAATTTATTTGTACAGCGGAATTCGGAATGTTATGGATGATTGTCTCAAATTACTTATTTATTTGTAATCAATTAAGTATTATTATCCAGTAAAGATGTTTATAATTAAAAACAATATTCAGGCCTGTGTTGTGACCCTAATAAAGCATCAGATCTTCCCATGTGAGTCGTAAGAGCCGACTAAGCAATCAAAATACTGGAGGGTGGGCTGCAGCATCTTTCCAGGTATTATACTACCATACTGGAACTATCAACCAGCCTGCTAAGCATGGTGATAACGGCAAAATCCCTCCATAGAGAACAAATCCAAAACTTTCTGGCTCTAGCCGCCAACAGCCCCGTTATTCTAGACTCATCACAAAGACATCATACATGACCCTCAAACCCAGAAACCAACTCTAGTCCCAGGAGGGCGACCAACTGCCCCAGGTTGGTGTTAGGTTTATCTTCCATAAGTAAAAATGTTGGTCCAGGCTAGCCAAGTTTTCATGATGGTATCATACCTATCCTACACTCAGAATTACGCATCTAATTATTCGCTAAAGACCATGCGAACTGGAGATTAAGTATGAAGATATTTCTAGATCCATACCAGCTACTGAACTAACACATTACATATTTGTGAGCTAAATGAAAGTAGTACAATTAAGAAACGGAGGACTAAATCCAGCCAGCCTCATGGAGAGAGAAGGCCTAGCAAAAGATGCCAGAACTGTAAAAACGTACTGAGCTGCACCCTAATAGTACTGCAAAAATCAAAATGTAGTAATCATTTTTAGACGAACAGGCAATTTAATCACATGTGCATTCTCCGATCACCACACAGCTTATGAGCGCAGTCTAAGGAGGAACACTATCTGCGGTCGCGATCCTCATCAGTGAGGGACCGAGGAAGAAGAAGTGATCACCGAAATAGAAGAATGCCGAATAAAAGATGCTCAAAAGATGTCGACTGATAAAGTCTAAGCCACGACCAGTGCCAATCCAGCTCCAAAATCCCACGAATTTTCAGCTCGAGTGGCAGAATAGATTGCAACCTACGAGACTAGGGAAATTTTAGCTGTTTCAGAACTATTCTCATCTGTTTTTAAGATTCTGCTTAGTATCGATGTATCCAAGTCCTCACGCTGATACAAAGTGTATTATAGAGACGATTTTTTGTAATAAATCGAAAGTATGTATTTGCGAGGACCAAATTGAATATACCAACATGAATAACGAGGATAGCAGAACCATTTTGGTAAATGCCTAAGCTGCTAGGAGAGATTAAGAAGCACTACTAGTAATTAGGCTGAAGATCGAGATTATCCCGACACTTTAGCGAAGATATCCTAGACTTTAGCTTGAGCGAGATTAGAATGCCCTATTAAAAACAACAAGGTATGAACCAGGAGATAATGAAATCACAACTAAGCTTATGAAATCAGTGGTCGCTTACTATGGGCCTCATAAGAAGGCTCACGGTCACCCAAAGGGCGATGGAGCGGGCTATGCTCGGAGTTTCCCTGCGTGATCGAATCAGAAATGAGGAGATCCGCAGGAGAACCAAAGTAACCGACATAGCTCGCAGAATTGCTAAAATCAAGTGCCAGTGGGCGGGGGCACATAGCTCGTAGAGACGATGGCCGTTAGGGCAGGAAAGTTCTCGAGTGGCGACCATGGGCTGGAAGACGTAGCGTGGGCAGGCCTCCTACTAGGTGGACCGACGATCTGGTAAAGGTCGCGGGAAGAGCCTGGATGCGGGCAGCGCAGGATCGTTCATTATGGAAAACCTTGGGGAGGCCTTTGTCCAGCAGTGGACGTCATTTGGCTGAAACGAACGAACGAATGTTCGTTCGTTCAGCCAAAGTTGCATGTGCAACTTCTGAAGTATTTGTATGAAAACTTCATCATATCAGCCCTCCCCCAAGATCAGAACTCGAAACTTATCTGATTGCTGCGAGGGTTCAGAGTTGGAGACACCATAATCTCTTAAAGTCTTTACTACCTCCCACTTAGAGGTTTTCAAGCTTCTGAGCTAGACCGAGCTCAGTATCAAGATATGGCGAGTACATCACACAATTTCGATTAACTGACGATATTGTAGTTATGACTGAGACCTTAACTGCCGGAAGACCCAAGAGATGCGATCTGGTGTGAGAAATTGCACGCCATTACGGATTGGTGCAGAGGATGTGGCACGAGTCCACAATTTCACCTACCTCGGGAGCGTCGTGTCAGAAACTGGAGGTACCGAAGAGGACATCACTTCGCGAATTGCTAAGGCCAGAGCTACCTTCGCACAACTTCGCCCCATATGGCAGTCACGGAAATTGACCCGAAGGGTCAAGATCAAAATATTCGGGTCCAACGTTAAATCCGTTCTGCTCTATGGGTGTGAAACGTGGAAGGTCACCAAGGTTATCTCGCACCAGCTGCAGGTCTTCATCAACCGCTGCCTTCGCCGAATTCTCGGCATATACTGGCCCGAGAAAATCTCCAACGTCGAGCTATTGGAACGCTGCCACGAAATTCCGATCGACCAGCAGATCAAGCGCCGCAAGTGGAACTGGATTGGCCACACTCTCCGAAGGGACCCCGATCACATCCCTAAGCAGGCTCTGGATTGGAATCCCCAAGGAAAACGCAAACGTGGTCGACCCAAGCAAACTTGGCGGCGCACTGTAGCGGACGAGGCGAAGAAGATCGGCAAAACCTGGAGCGAGATCAAGCGAGAAGCTCAAGACCGAACGAGATGGAGGACTGTTGTGGACGCCCTCTGCCCCATCTAGGGGACATAGGACCATAAGTCAAGTAAGTCACTGAGACCTTAGTAGACCTAGGTACAATGCTCCAGAGCCAATAAGACCAATCCTGGCAATAGATTCGCCACCGGAGCCACCGAAATTGCGCCACCGGAATTAAAAAACTGTAACAAAATTCAAATTATAAAGAAAACTATAATTCTGATCAATAATTTCTGTATGCAGATACAACAAAACACCAAACTTTAATCATGTTAAAGAATCGTTTAGCATCTTAGTAAGTAGCTATCACTCATATACTTGTCAGCGAAATTGAAAAATTTTGTATTCCTGTGCCGCTGATACAAATATTTACGGGTCTGCTGGAAAAACAATACCATAAGTCGCAAGTCTTTATAGCCCGATCAGGAGGACACAGCTGTGTGATGCAAGGAAGAAGAACTCTACGTCTCTCAAAGCTTCTTTGGAGATGTAAGAGAGTGTCGAAATTGAGCCACTGTAATTGCTTTTTTTCGTGGGACAGTTTTGAAAGGCTATTTAAAACACTTAAATAATGAAATATCACATTTCTTTCATATCATTTGGAAGTCTTATTTAATATATTTTATGGCTATACTATTCTTAAATTACTAGAATCCCCGAGAAAGAAGGAATAACACAATTTATGAGTAGAAATAGAGTTAGGACACGCCACCGCTATTAGATTTTGGGTCTTTGAAAATTTTTTTAGTACATAAAATAACTACCTATTGTCCTGAAGACTTTGCTATCGTGTAAAACGCTGTTTAAACTATATACAGAAAAAAAATCATCGCTCTAGTTACATTTCTCCCATCGATTCTCAGCTCCGCCGCGTAAAAAACGTGTTTGGGATATTCACCCAACTGTACACAGCCCTTAGTACCGGGACAAACGCTTCACAGAAAGTGGTTGATCACCTTTGTCCAGAACGAGCTGGCTTATTTCATACGATCCATGGTTATAGCGCTGCTAATATCCAGGTAATTATTCAGGCGCATGTACCGCCTTTGTTATTCAAATCTGACGGTGGATGCATGTGACGGCAGACGGTGATGTAACGCTAACGCTAGCAAGTCTTGCACGTTGTTGGGACGTCTTCCCTTTAGTGTCAGTCAAGGATAAGAGCTGGATATAGACAAATATCAAGGCTGACTAGGCTGGCTGGGGTCAAAGTCTAGACGCGCTAAAGTCGTTTCAGCCAATGTTATTTAATAGAATAGAATAGAATACCTTTATTCAGCATTAACATTTATGTGCATACATGTACAGAGGTTAAATTACTGAGCCATGCTGGAAAGGCGCCCGCTCTGCGAAAATCGTGACATGACACAAGTCGTCAAGTCACGAAGCTGGTTTTCAGCGGGTACCATGGAGGTTATTATTACGCCATTTAATCCGCTATTTGACTGTTATTATTGGGCATAAGTAGGCCAAACTATAGAGTTGATGGTCATGATCTCCCGCTTTTATCATTATGCTAACTTCTTGAAGTCGTAACTCCATCAGCAGGTGGGCGTCCTATGTATTGTTTCTAAGTATAAATGGTACGATGATTAATAAGAAAACAATATAAAACCATCCATCCATATACTCGTACATTTAGCATCAATTAGTTTGTGACATCCAAAGTGGCTAAAAAGTAGACAACACAACCTTATTCTAATAGTACCAAAGACGTGTTGCGAATTTTTTGCCTACTATTTGACTCTGGTGACTATGCCCTAGGTACTTCTTTGGACTTCACCAAACTACTTGAAAAAAAGTTTATTATTCGAATAGCGCGATCGCGAAATTCAAAATCTCGAAACTCATCTCAACCTACAATGTCGGTAGAGTTCAACAATCACAAAATATTTCCTCAAACAATGCATCAATTCTATTTACTCTTCACACACAAAATATCTCGCCATATTTACCGCACCGATAGACCAACAAAGGGTGTTACGGTGCAACGCGCCACTCGGGCCCGCCCCAAAACGTCTGTTTGCCAAATCTCGGATTGTTTGCCCAAAAATTCACGTGAGATCCCAACAAGCTGGGCCCGGGGAAACGCCGAAGTGACTGCAGTAAATGCAAGTCAAATATGTTTCGAAAGGCTTGTGACGTCATAAAGTTATAAGGAATATTGGGCTCCTTTCCTGAAGTATGATTGAGACGGATTTGTAACAAAAGGATTGTTGAATTTTATACGTGACTTGCTTTCCTCATGGCTTTGCTCGCATTTTAGTATTTAATTACATACTCTGGATTTGCTTAAAGAAGATTTGTGTACAAACTTCTGGTTGCTCCATTAAATGCTGAGCTCATGAATAAAGATGGCGATTCCGGGACACTCCTGCTCTGTAGAGCTGCCAAAGCAGTTGCATCACTTTAAATTTGGGGTTTTAATCAACTTTACAGCTATGTTTTAATGAGACCGCGGTTAACGTTTAAGATAATAATGAATCGAAAAGTATTACTTAACATACCTACTTAGGCTTAGTTGCACCACCTAACTTTGACCGTAACTACGAGTATAACGATAACCGGTGTTTTTGTATGGAGTTTGAAAGATTTTTGAAGTTTGTCAAAGCTAAAGTAAGTTGGTGCAACCCAGCTTTAGAAATTGAAGTCACGATAGCCGAACGGTGAAGAGGTCGGACTGGCCGACTCGTCATCCGAAGGAGGCGGGTTCGACGAACCCAGCTGGACTATTGTGGTGAGCCCACTTGTGGCACAAGCACTTAGCTTAGTTCGAGGGGCTAACGGGACTTAGTAATTTGTGCAAAAACACAGTACTAAAAATTCACATGTCTATTTATAGAGGCATTACAATTGGGATGATGACTGGGTAATAAAATCGAAATTCTATTTAAGAAAGAAAGAAAACATGTTTATTCAGTATCACACATACATACCTACATAGTTTACAAAAAAAAATTAAAAAAATAAAATGTACATACACAAGATACTGAAAGGGCAGACAAAGAATAAATATTGGACCCGTATTTTTTCATTTTTCTCATTATCGAATAATTACAGTGTTATATTGAGTTGAAATGTGGTAATATACGTGGGCGTGACGTAACGCTCTCTTTCAACTTGATGTAGCACTGTTATAATTTGATTATGAAAAAAAATACGAGTCTAATATATTCTAATTATCTGCCTGACGATATTCTAATTAACTATTTGGAACATTACAATTTGCAGTTCTACAAGTTTTACAACTAGGAAGAGGTTTATCAAGTTTCTAAAGGACTGTGGTTGCCCACAGCTGAATACAGTCCTTACTTTTACAGCGCTCCTCTCGGTCGCCTAGCAATCTACTCTAATGAGATCCAGCTTCCGAAATAACGTCAGACCAACAGGAAATTCTGTTGCACTAGTAGGTTACGAAGTGCAGTTTGTGTTTGACTACACGCTACACCAGTTAAATTAAAATAGAATTTAATAATATGCTATTTAAATAAATACGTTTTTAACGTGTAAAATGACAATTTCACCAGCTGTATATTATACACGTGTAAGAGCGACATTTAGGATAAATCCATCTTATACCATTTTAGTACTTCAAAGAACTGCTCGAGGAAAACTCAGGCTAGGAACTCACGGCGCGATTTTCACCCGCGCCCGCGGCGGTTGTGGAATTGCGGTTTTATTTAAGAACTCACGGGACCGGTTATTTGCGCGGTTACGCAGCCGCCGATCATCGCCCGCAAACGTGGCGGGTGATAATCGCAAGACGGGCAGTTAAGTCACTGGTACAAAATGGTCGCAGAGGCTACGGTTACCGCATCCCGCGCGATTCTACTAGTTGCCCGCCGGTGCAGCGCAGCGGGACCCGCATACAACCGCGCACATTGCGGGCGCAAACCGCGTCGTGAGTTTTTACTTATGTATCTGCATTCTACAGAAGCTTCGGGCCCGCAACCCCGCGGACGCGGGTGAAAATCGTGCCGTGGGTTCTTAGCCTTACGGTGATAATAAGCACCATTAAGCTTCACAATCATTGATGTTTCCTTAGGCTAAGTTCCACCACCAAACTTAGACCATAGCTTTATCGATAACCGGTGAGTTTAGTATGGAATTTGACAGATTTTTGACGTTTGTTACAGTCAAAGTAAAATGTTGCAACCTAGCCTTAAAATTGTTTCTGATTAACGTAGTAAGTAACTAATCACTTCGCTTCTAAGAAAAAATGTTCTTCTCCGTAAGGCTTACAAACGAAATGAAGTTAGAAATATTTTCTTTGTTTCAAGGCATATTTTCTAGGGAATTAATACATGACATAATTGGTGAGAAGATGAATTTCGAAATTAAAATAACGGACACTTCTCAGAAACAATTTTTCCCGTTTTAAGTGCTAATCTTTTATTTAGTGGGTAGTAACAAATTAGACGTAAGATATTGGGCTGCTTTTCCTTCAGGTCAAGAAGATCAGAGAATTCTGAAAAAAATCTGACAGGAATATTCAGAGGAATTAAAACTATCAATTCGCCTTGAAAAAACTTCATCTTCCTTGTTCTTTTCTACAACCTACTAACAATAATTTTGTAAGTGCTACTAAATATTTAGTTAGCGTAGTAAGGTTTTTTTTATTAATTACTAGCTTTCCGCCCGCGTTTAATTTTGTCTGTCACAGAAAAACTAAATCGCGCGCGTCCCGGTTTCAAAAACCGGGACAAAAGCTATCCTATGTCCTTTCCCGGGACTCAAACTATCTCTTTGCCAAATTTAATCAAAATGGGTTCAGTGGTTTAGGCGTTAAAGCAAGACAGACAGACAGATAGACAGAGTTACTTTCGCATTTATAATATTAGTATAAATTAGATTTATCCGTTTCAAGTGTGCAACATCGGCGTAGCTTTACAATGATTATTTAGTTGCATATACTTCCAACTACCATAAAGACATACGAGGGGCGGCTGAAAAGTTTTGAGCCTAAGTATCTTCAAGTGTTATTATTGACTCGCGCTAAATTTAATTAATTTGCCAACAACCTCCTTAGTATATGTACAAAGTTTCATTTCATTAGCGTCATCACGCTTATAGTAATTAATTCGTAAACATCATCATGTCTCAGTCATCCGCACAATGTACGAAATTGAAGTACACAGTTGTCACAAAATTCCTCAAAAAAAGGAACAAAACGCTGACGGTAACATTTGATGAGATGTTTACAGTTTATGGGGAGTCTGGGCCTTCATTTGCCGTCATGAAATATTGGATCCGATAGTTCAAGCATGGCAGGGAGTCGCTAAAAGATGACCGCAAGTCAGGGCGGCCAGATTTCGCCATTAACGAATAAAATAATGAAAATTTAATTAATCTTGCTTTAGAGATCAGCGAATTAAGCTGTGACAGATAGCTGAAGCCATAGGCATTAGCAAGGAACGTATTGGCGATATTTTTCATACTAATTTGCACATGAAATAGGAGTGCGCGCGATGGGTGCCAAAAATGCTCACGCCGCTCGACAACCAGCGTCGAGTCACAACTTCGCAGGAGTTTTAGGACATCTTTGGCCATAATCCTAACAATTATTTTTCTCACATTATCACTATTGATAAGTAATCGATTCGGCAGTACGATGTAGAGTCAAAATAAGAGTCAATGCAATGGATTTAAAAGGGAAAACGTCGCCGCGGAAATTCAAAGTGGAGCGATCGACACCCAAGCTCATAGCCACTATTTTTGGGATTGTGGAGGAATTTTATTCATTGACTACCTATTTAAAAAAAACTACAATAAACGGAGATTATTATACTGTAATGTTGATAAGAGTGCGTCAAGTGGTTGTTGAAATATTGAGAGGCAAACTGGCGAATGGAAATCTGTTATTGCAAGACAATTCGCCCGCGCACATGGCGCATGTTGCATGGCTTGCCTCGGGTAAAATTTGATTTCAAGAAATTAATCACCCACCACACAGTTTAGTCTGAATCCTTAGCTATTTTGTCTAATTCTCAAATTGGAAAAAAGACCTTCAGGAACGAAGATTTTTGAGTGACAAAGAAATGAAGGCGGCGTTAAAGGCTCATTTCGAAGGCAAAGATTGTGTTTTTTTTTTCAGTGGGTTAAAAGCTCTTTTACACAAATGTAAGAAGTCCGTTGTAGTAGAGGGAGATTAAGTAGGAAAATATATTTTTTATACTTTTCTATCGGCATTTTTAATACCCTAGGCTCAAAACTTTTCAGCCGCCCCTCGTACACAGCAAAACATCCAGTTCACAAAAAAGTTTCTTTTATATTGAGTATTTGGTTCCATCAATAAATTCACGCGGAATCAAACGCGCGTGAAATAACACCGATTCCAACAAACACGCCATAACCGACCATTAAACATGCCCCCCGTATCTCTACGTCCGAATGTGGAAAAATGGGCTAGGAGGGTGATACTGTAAAAGAGTTTGAGTTCCGCAGGTTTTTTATTAACAAAAAACTTTGGTAATAGGTATTATTAGTGTCCAATCAATGAAGAGGCACTAACAGTCTTTCGCCACTTCTTCTCAGCAATGTTGTCCCAAAGTGGTGTTAGGGCAAGCTAATTTGGGACGTTATATTTAAGTGCCTTGAAAAGGGCCTATCTAGTAGTAAATCTGTAATTATTATGAATACTTTTTGTCCTTTTGTGGGTTCAGTCAAAGTAACAGAGTTCCTAATGGTAATAACAGACAGTCGGATCTGGTTTTAAATGGAGACGGTGTGCGTGGTATTGTCTCGGTAGCTATGGCGGTGGGCTTGCAGCTGGTAGATGAGCATCCTCCCCTGGCTGTTACGGTCTCAGCGGCTAATCACGAGGTACAAATAAGTGGAAAGGATCAACAGCAAACATTGCTTGATGGTCAATGGAACTTTAAGAAATACTTCACATTAATTTCAGTAACAGAGTAGGTTTGTAATAAACCGTGTATCGTCAATAAAGTGACTATTTCCAAACAAAATTAAATTAATAAAGCTTTGGATGCTTCTGATGAACCAATAATAATATCGTAAGCGAAATTAACGTTGATGATTACTCATCAACATAATATTGGCAGCTAAAATTTCATAAACAAGGTCCTATTCCAATCTCACTCAACCCTAAAAAGCGTGTCCCGCCCAAAATACACGGAATGAAATACGATATTAACCCTTGAGTTACATTTACACGGTCATAAGTTTCGGATTAAAAAAGGGTGCAATGAAAGGGAAGGGACTCGCCCGATGAGACGGGTCACCATTGTCGTGGGGTATTAGGTGTGCGCGTGCAGACATGGCGACGAGAGCCGAAGGCTTTCAGGGAAAAGTTCAGGGAATAAGGGAAATATTTGTACTCTATTAGTATAGCAAATGGTCTAGGGTTACATTTAGTGTCCAAAGAGTACCATGCAAACGCAAAAATTGTACGAAAAATAGTAGTGACGCAGCAAGCGCACCACAGTGGCGCTATTGCAGCGCTTCTTCGCAATTTGAAGAAGCCCTTCGTAATTTGATAGATAGATCAATTGTTATGTTATTTTTTTACTTATACAATTTGGCATGTAACACAGCTTTGCTTTAGTTGTTACACGTATTTAGGCAAAAAAAAAAATTCAGGCTTTCACAGTCGTATTACTAGCATATCAAAGTCTCGTCGTCTCAATTTGATGTACTTAAATTTGACTATTCTTACCGTTAGATAATTCCTGGCAATAAGTGGTGACTGAGTTTGTTCCGGCGTTTCTTCTCAGCACTTGCCATATGTTTGTCTCGAAGCGCTGGTAGGGCCCAAAAGATAAGGAGACATGTAAAGTGCCCCATAAGGGCTACCTTTTATTTTTTTATTTTTTTTTTATTGACGTTCATAAGTGCCACTTGTGGTCTAAACTGAATAAATATTTTTGATTTTGATTTGATTTCGTAAGCTGAAAGTGATGCTTAAATCTTATAACTAACATTTTCAATGTATGGCTGTCGGTTTCTATAAATAAATAAATAAAGCTGAGTATAAAGTCAAGAGTAAAATAAGTGTAGGTAGATATTTAATCGACTAATCACGGGGCTTAAAATTAAATCAATCACAAGCTTAGTCTCAATCGACTCGGGACAAGTTAAACAGAGGAGAGGCAATGAACTTGTCTGGATAATTAGAGCGAGACAAAATAGACATTAAAGTGAACGACAGCACATCAAACACTATGGCCACAGAATAATAATAAGTACTACGTACAGAAGGTTTACTTCGCGAAGGTATTTAAAAAATGTATGCTCAATGTCATTAACAATATGGTGTAATTTAGCTTGTCTCAAGAGTCGAGCCCCATTTTGTTGACAAATGTCAGTGATCGGTATTGGGCTGAAGCCATAGGGCTGACTTCGGTAAAATGATGTGTGATGTGAGGTGCCAAACTGCGGAAAATGGCGGAGGAAATACATGATTTAGCATGAATTATCATGAATAATATTAACCACTTATTTACCTCTCAGTGTCTTCAGGCAACTTAAAAAAACGTAAAGCCTGACCAGGAACATAAAAACCCTGGCATAGAGGCGCGTCAATTGCATTTGATAGTGCAACACTGAGTACAGTCGTACCTGTGTTAAATTAATAGGCTAACTTTATGTATCAGGAATTCAGGATTCAGGATTACGGGCTAATTTGATATTTTCATAAATAACTAAAAAGATATATTATAGGTAACCTGGTTTAAATAAATTAAATGAAACCATCAATCGAGCTAGTAGGATTTATTTTATAATTCATCAATAATCAAATTCAGAACTACAATAATCTGCTCATGAACGCTTCAAACTCGGTACGGAAAGAAAAATCCATAAAATTCAACACTTACAAAGTGACAAAAAACTTTTAAATAGGTAGTTGAAACAAACCACAGCTAATTTTCATAGTGGACTGTACTATACGATAAACATGTCAATCAATTTGACAACCTTTGTCGGAAACATTATTCAATGAAAATATAGTCCGAACCCTTAGTATTTCTCTTCGACAAATAGCTTAACACATTGTGAACCACTTTTCTTTCACGACTTTTAGCAATTTAATTCACAAAATCAATTGCGCACATTTAAAATAAAGTTTGTTTACACTTTGACAGCAATTATTGACATGCAAGGTGACATGTCAATGAAGTTTTCAGTTACTGTTGCCATTAAAAGAAATTAGTACCATTAGTTTTCCGCAACATGGCGAGGGTTTTTATGTTCCTGGTCGGGCTATACATTCTGTGTTTTTATTATTATTTAGGCAGTTAAATACTGTACAGTATTTAGTACATCGCTTTTTTTCTTTTTTTCCATCATACACAAGAATACGCGTGTGTGAGTCAATGCTCGCTCGTATGTGAGACCTTGTCGATTAGTGATCCTGTGAGGTGCCATCGCGCTTGTTTTGTTTTCGATGTAAACTCGCGGAGATAAACAGGCCTACTATGACATCTAATGCAACTGATTTGGAAGAACGACCAATATCAGTTTTGGAAAATTTTATGATACCTAGAGATAAAAACTTTTTTCGGCAGAATACCTGAATAATGATTTATGTATAGTTTAAATAGAATTATCTCTTGACTTTTACAAAAAAACTGTGATTTACAGTTAACAGGTAACATTACAATAACTCCTTTGGTTTTTGTGTTTTTATATTTCTGCTCTATGTAGAGTTCCTTTAATTGAATTACAGGTACTCGAATTCAAATTCCATCCGATTAAATTATAAAATGATTAATAAAAATAATGATTACATACCAATAGGGTTAGGGAACGCCATTGTACTTAAAAACATAGCACTGACAGTTACATTCGTTTATAGAAGCTCTTAAATTCGTGAACAGTTTTTATTTCAATTTTCTAGCTAGCACATTCCCCTCACACTACGCCACACTATATCAGTCTTTCTCCCAATCTCCAGTGTGTACGATCACCGCACAATAATGTTTGCGACATGTACCGTGACGAGCGAGGGTAGTTGCCAACTACTTGGCAGCTCCTTAGAGAACTCAGATTATGCGACTGCCGGCCGTTTTCTTACGACTCTTGGCATCTAAAATACCACTTCTTTTAGTCTAGCTCGTGGAAATCGGCGACCCGTTACAATTTCAGATCAAAGGCGTATTTTTATTTTTATTCGAGCTATAAAGTTTCAATTTCGATACAAAACGATCTTACACGATACAAAACTATCTAATCTTTCGGCACGATTTGTCGGGCATAATTTGGTGTTTTTACCCGACTGCGCCAGAAGGAGGGTTATGTTTTTCGAGTGTATGTATGTTTTTATTTTAGACAACTCTTTAAATAGGTCAAATATTAAAAGCTCCCTTGATAATTAATAATATGTTTATACCAGTGTATTTTCAGCTTTACATTTTAATTTTCAGGAAAATGCTTAAAAACATTTTTTTATACTTATGAAAATAAATTTCAGAAAGTCAAACTTCAGATCGGAGTCGAGTCTAGAACACAGCGGTTTCCTTTCTTTACAATTTTCACAGAGAACTTAAAAGCACGACCTTATGCCACAAAAAGAATATTAGGCATCATTATTAACTTATAATTGTTGATGATAGATTTAGCTCTCTAACAATGTCTCCAGACTCACCATCTGATATACTCGTACTTTCCCCGATTTATCTATTCTCATTGACCTCCGTTTTAACGTAGGAGCAATTGGTGTCGTTCCTGAGTCTCCCTCGGGCTGCTTCGAAAATATAAAGTCCCGCGGGATGAGTTACTGGAATTGAAAACAGGTCTGGAGCGACCTTTCCAGGAGTCGCTACAGAAACTGATTTTGGGTCATGCCTTTAATTCTGTTACGTGATTTTTGTTGTCATTACATAATGTGGCTTAGGCCTGATTTGACCAAACTTTTACCTGAGAATAACTCCTGGTATAACTGGCAACATATGGGAAATATGTCAAAATGTCGAATAACTGACGATTTATTCCGAGATTTACTCTTGTTTGGTCGAATCCACCCTTAGAAAGTTATTCATTGTCATGTATTTTAGCTGGCATTGGTTATTACTGGTAAATAATACAACACATGGTTTGTTATTGTTATTGAAGGTAACGTGTCTGGAAAATTCTGCGCATAATATCTTTACACGGTAGAGAAATCCATGACCTTTTAAACATTAAACAAAAACAAATCCGCGAAATTAAGTTACGAATTTATGTATAAAATTAGTTATTTATAGGCAGACAAAGTTAAATCGCCAATACAACAGATTATACATATTTGTTCCAAATTCGTAAGCACTTACCGATTGTTTAGCTTAATTAGCCGTTGTCCATACTACGGTACATAACTTATACAACATTTAATTTTAAAAGTATTCATTTTCAAGGATCTTTACTAACAAATGTTATCCATTTATCAAACAAAGTGACAAACATAAAACCGTACAACTCATCCCGGAAATAAAGCAACTTGAAGCCAGTAGAACAATACACTGAAATTGAGTATTATTAGGTACTGAGCATTTTGAAAATTCCCTAAATATTACAAAATCCATACTTGAATATCATATTGTGTACGCCCTTTGGCCTTCAATCATGCGAGTCAACGTTATTTCTTCAGTAACCCTTTTAGGGCTTGTCAATGTAATCACGGCAGATCCCTTGTTATCGGTCCAGATAAAGGCTGCTGGCCCACTCCACGAAAATTAATTTAGTTTAATCCTAAAGGGATTCGTTCGGGAAGATGTCCTGATAATATTTTTTGCTCAGTTTGAGATGTCGGCTCGGGGAACAATAAAGAGTTTTGTTTTAATATTGCTTAGTTCACAAACTTGAGATCATGGAAAAATTGCTTAATTTCATTACCAAATTACGGAGGAAATAGCGCTTGGATATCCTCGATTTGGATATTTAAGAGAAAACAACAGAGCATGAAAAATATATAATTTGAAATGAATGTTGGTACAGGTCTACTTATTTATCCATTTAATTAAATCTACAAACTAATTTTCTAATTCTGAAAAAACTGAAAAACTAATCATAATGTAGTAGTTCTTAATTCTATTAACAACGGTAAATGATTGAGTATTTAAAACAACCTCTTAATATTCATCGCTTTCGCAAAATAACATAGCAACAAAGCTCTTCAATCAAATAAGAGTACCTAGTAACAATTCAAAATCCAATACCTATCTTTACGAAATAAAAGCTTCGAAAACAAATACTAAGGACTAAGTTGAAATATTTTTATATGCCAGTACCTTAACAAGATTCAGACAACCTTGAAATGTCTAATAGTCTGATGAAAAAGTATTCGAAAGAGGCAGACCGATGAGATACAATATAAACAAGAATTTAAACTTATTCCTAAGAAGGTAAATGAAATTGATTGTTGTTGCTTTTTAGACTAACCTGATACCTAGCAAAGTCCCAACAACAGAGATAGAATAGATATAGAAGATAATTATAATCATACGTTCAACCATTGCTGGCATACTACTTCCCTCTTCTTCTTTTCGTGTCGACAACAAACCTACACAGTGTCAGCCCAAAACTCCGCCACAAGAGTGGCGTTGTTAGTAGCACTCATCAAATCCTCCTGAGTGCAGTTACTTGGGCACTCAGGGCATGACATCAGGTGCTTCATCGACTGGGGAACAAAACCGCACCTGCACTCCATATTTAAGCCATCCAAGAATCCCCACCTGACCAGATTGTCCTTACTACGGCCAACCTGCGTCCGAAGTCTATTTAAATACTTCCCTGTAGGACTGCCATAGAAAAAGATCTCTTGTTTTGTTTGGCACTTGACTGCCAGTGATCTTTCTGAGGAAGTCAGAGTGTAGGCTCAAAGCTACGCTATTCTTTGATAACTTAATAATCCTTGTGGCGCAGTTGGGTAAAAAGGGTCGTGCAGTAGAGACCAAATGATCTGATGATGATGATAAAGTAAAAACCAAATATTCTACTTTTATTATAGTGTTCTGTTGAAATATGTAAAGCTAGTAGGTACACATGTAATATCCGTGGGAGCCGGTCTCACGGCGCTGTAAATTTCATTGATAAGCTCTCACCAAAACTTCTCGAAATCGTATATTTTCGTTTATTGGACAGATAAATTTATTTGTTCGAACCACCCTCGTCGCATCTTGAATTTTTAAACCGATAGAAGTGCGCATAAAAACTAAAAGAATCGCATTGAATAACGTTTTATGGAGTTAAAAAGAAATAACGAGTAAAGAATTTAGTTTTAAGTGATACGCATAACGTTTATTGCTTTTTCTTTTCATATTTATATTTTATGGTCGTTTTATGGAACCGGGTGATAGTGGTAAAAGCGAGTTCCCGTGCCAAAGCGGCGAAGCAAAGTAACGCACTCGTAAAAGTGGAATCGAATGAAATGAACTTTGGCCTCGCATCGAATACATTGCAGGTGCTCGGTGCTCGGTGTTGGAAGTACTTGTTCACTTTGTTACGCTAATAATAATATAGCGCACCTAAATTTTCTCGTAATAAAACGTAGTTTATAATCCGCTGTCAGTCTCATCTTCGCTATAAAATAAAATATAAATGAATGGAAATATAAATGTTCGAGAATATCTTCAAATTAAATATTGAGCTAATGCAATCATCATTTTAAACGAAAAATAGTTAGCGCACTGATTGATTCTGTATTACTTTTGCGAACAGTGGAACAATATTTTGTTTTATTTATCGAATATTTTATCCGATTATAACGAGGCTAACTAAAATAACAAGAGAATACCGATTTTGTCCAATTAAATAAACTCAGTGAAGTTGCACGAAGTTGTTTGTAAAACATTTCCCAGTCATGGCCTTATTTTGTTAAAAATACAGGGCGCCTAGAAACGGCCAACTCATTATTATTTCTCGTTACAACACAATTACATTGTAATCTTTACTAATTACTCTGTCGGAAGAACCTCTGTTTGGTTTATTCTGTATATGTATAGGTTCTGTTCTATGTACTTAATCATTTATTGGTACCTAGTTGTTCAAAAGAAATCACCGCTAAACAAAATGCAACAACTTTTTCAGATAATAAATTAACCATTCCATGCCAATTTTATTGTCGTCAGGAATCAGTCATAAATATAGGGACGTAATTTTTTTAAAAATTTAGTTATTATTCCTGTAGAAAAACAGTTGTATTTGACTAGTAGAATCAACTCTTGTTTGTTTGATCACTTACGATTGGATTACTCTGTAAAAGGGAGCGTTAGACATAGGGATTAATACTGTAAAGAAAAGACACCCAACTCCGCAGTAGTTTCGAATTAATGATTAAAGCTGGAGCAGCTCATTTGTCTCCGAGCTAACATTTACCAAAATCCTTCCAAATCCCTGTGGTCCCGATCGCTGCTCTCTTGAGCAAAATTCCGCCACCCTTGAACAAAATCCCGTTCAAACAATCAATTATTCAGGCAGTGCTGTGCGGATCTCATTACGGCACTAAGCACCCCATCAAACGGGAATTGGACAGGGTAGGAATAATCAAAAGTCAATAAAATTCATGGACGTATCGGGCCGAGGCGAAATCGCTATACATCCCGGCGAATTGGATATAAAACTCGATCCATTGAGCACATTTCCCGAACATTAGAGCGGGCGCACGGTGGGAAGTGGGAAGTGGAGATGGGCCAAATATTGTTTTTAAATTTTTAAAAATATTAACATAAATCGTTAAAAGAACTAATTTACGAATAATTCTTGTCACAATTTGGGCTTGTTAAGCCAAAAAGTCACATAAGTCATTGTAAGAGTTATCATAATAATATTAATAACTAGCTGTGCCCGCGACTTCATACGCGTGAAAACCCGTTTTCGCAACATTTTTCATTTTTGCTCTGCACCTATTGCTCGTAGCGTGATGGTTTATAGCCTATAGCCTTTCTCAATAAATGGGCTATCTAACACTGAAAGAATTTTTCAAATCGGACCGGTAGTTCCTGAGATACTTAAGCGCGTTCAAGTAAACAAACAAACAAACTCTTCTGCTTTATAATATTAGTATAGATTTAGTTACAAAAAATAAGTAAGGCTGAGTTACACCACCGAAATTTAACCATAACTCTAACGTTAACTGATGTATTTTCTATGGAGATTGACAGATTTTTGACATTTCTTAAAATCAAAGTAAGAAGATGTAACTCGGCCTAAGTGCCTTAAGTGAGAACCGAGACGATTGCTCTTCCAATGAACGGCATCAACGTTTCTCTGTAGAACTTTATATGTGACTTATGCTTTGGATCTTTCACATCTTATGATGAGAATTCTCGGAAACCTCTGCACAAGAGCGCATGACTTTAGCTCACACCTCACCGGTTTTAAAAATCTATTCCGTTTAAAGCTTCTCCCGACCGTCGCTATAAAGTTCTTGTTCCAAAAACGAAATTCATATTACAGATTTCTTATCATGAGAGCTATGAAAGGGATTTAAGCCTGCGGAGTTATGCGCACGTCCCACTGTGCGCAGATAGCCCCATATTTATAGGTTTCCGTGGCGCGGTATCGGCTGGCGCACCTGTCGTGTGTCTACACGGCAGTTCGACATACCAGGTGGTACTTGATCCGTATGAAAAATGAAATTTGCTGGCGATTTGTGTCTTACATTAATATGAAACCGATAGAAGAAAACACCTTACATATTTATTTATTTTAAACTTACATGCACATAGAACGGTGTACATAAGGCGGACTTAATGCCTTTCGGCATTTTCCTCCAGTCAACCGTAGGGCCAAACTGAGAATAAAGTAGGCGGTATAAAATTAATATTTGGTTATTATTATGAGTAAAGTATGTAGAGACGCCAGTACAAAATACTTTCTTTGCAAACCGCACAATTTGCGAGATGCGACACTGTTTAGCTTCAGCGTGCAAGCTAAACGTGTTGCTGTAGAGCTTAGGGTATAAGAATTCTGAATAAACTATATTTTTAGACGATCTGGTCGGAAATATCTCTCAAACTCGTTCTGTTACGTATACGTCAAGGAAAGATAATTCAATTTCAACCACTCTTTCCATTCTGGACTCATCGCTATTGAAGTTTTGATATCTCATTTCTATTCTAAACTTTGGTTAGTGCATTATTTCAGTTCTGAAGAGTCCGGAATTACCAGCTGTCCAGTTTCGATTTCTGAGACAGAGTCTGGCAAGTAAATAACGTTTATGCAAAGCTGTTTGTAACATAAATCGCTCGGGCGGTCCATGTGTGTTGAATTGTTCCGCTCAGGCACAACAGGGAAAGGAAGAGATGGCACACCCTGTATTAAACTCCCAAGTTTTGTAGATAATCTTCTTTGAGAAAATATAATTATGGGTGTTAGACTCGTGAAAAATACGGTCGACACAAATATGTAGTACTAGCTTTTGGCCGTGGCTTCACCCGCGTGAAATTTAGTGTTACAGATCGGCATAAATTATAGACTATATGTTAATCTGGGTTACAAACAATAATACTGTAAAGTTTCAACAAAATCCGTTCAGTACTTTTTGCGTGAAAGAGTAACAAACATCCAGACATCCTGACATCCAAACTTTCGCATTTATAATATTAGTAGGATATTTGTGTCGCAAGACTGCTCGTATTACAACTAATATAAGATGTAATAGAGCTTAGTTTGATGATTTCTGCTGTCGTTTGTGCTTGTAAAGCTATATTGGAAAACCTGCTACAAATTAACGTGTCCACACTTAAATGTGGGTTTTAATAATACGTAGAGTTCACGTCATTGTCAGAGATATGATGTATTACTATATTCCCATGGTAGCTCATTCGGACCAACACGGTAGGTACATTTGTTTTTATATATCAGGGTGTTGTAATCTTATACCTAATGTCATTCTAAATACGTAGACTACTGAACATATTTATAATGTACCAAACTCAAAGCCAGCGCTAGTTCTACGAATCCATGTTTCGGAATCTTTCAGGGCGTATTGAAGCAGTCTACAACTTGAGTCCATTTATTGATCCTTCGTGGAAATGAGGGAACTCATAAAAACTAGTCAGTTTTGAATTCAAAAGGCGTCAGTTTTCTATATTATCTGGACATAAAAGACATCATTAATATTATTTGTCCTGATATCCTCAGAGTTTGGATTATTTAGGTAGGTAGGAATAGATTGTACCTACTTGTAACAAATACTCACGATGCGAATGCTCGTACCAAGTAGCCTCTTAAAAACAAAATCCCGAAAACATAAGACATAAGCTGAAAAAGAAAGAAAACAAACGATCACACACATTACGTACGCCATGAAGCAAGCGCGATTTAACAGCTAACAACGCCATCTGTTGATACGCCCCCAAATGATTATTCCCTGTTAGCGAATTAGAAATAAAAACAAACTGCGCCGCAATAATGTTCAAATAAATTACAACCGTCGTCGTAATATTATTAAAACCGTTATGCAGCCAGTAACTGCCCCTTAAGGTTTTGGAAGAAAGCCCGCCTGAATACTGTAGTATTAGATCTGGCCAAATTCAACTTTGGACTTTATTGTATCGCGAATACGGGTTATGTCAGCTTGGGTCGCGACAAAGTATGATTCGTCACATTTCTTTTAAACAAATTGCAATGTGAAAATGTTGTTTGGTAGTTTGAGACAGTAGTAGTTCTTCCTATTCGTTTTCGGCGCGCGGAGTTCAAAACAGCGAATGTCATATGGGATTAGTTGCATACATCCGCGGTTCTGAATGCCATACTACGTTATACTGTCGTGTACCGACTTAATGCTATTACGGGAGTTGTTCTGAAGTGTTCTGGATTGAGTTTTAGTTCAGTTTTGTTATGTACGTTATTTTGTTGTTAGATAGTAAGTATTGTTGGGAAATTATTGAAAACCTTTTAAGGGACGATATTTTTCGTTGGTTGTGCTGCCTCTGACTGAAATATTTTGAGATATTGCAAATAATTTTATGTTATATCTTTATTCTTCCATAGTGTGGGTTATAATTTGTTCCTGCAATGCCATACTGAAACTTGGAATAATGATAAAGATTGTTTTTGTGTTTATAGAGGACAAGAATATAACTTTTCCATTTTATATACCATTATGTAGTCAAAACTAATATTGTCTCTATTCTTAACTTATCTTAAAAGCAGTCGATTTTAACGGAGATTATTCTAGAAATTATAAAGTACTCGCTGCAAATAATGGTATCAAAAAGATTCCTTTATAAAAGGCTTCTTTGGACTGAGTCGTCACGTGAAAACAAACTCAGCAGCTCGAGGGATTATATTCTAAGAAGTGAGAAAAAAATATCAGCCGCCTTTTTCATCGAAGAAAATCAAGAGAAAAGATAAGCCCCAGATACATTTTATAAAGTGGCACTTTAGACGGGAAAATCTCACTTTTATACGGAGCCGATTGAACAACCAATCGACTTTTTAACGTATGAACCGGGAAAGACGATTCGTACCGAAGCAGTCATTAATTCTTAGAAAAAGAAATTAAAATCCAATACGACACAAATTTTCCTCTCTCGAGTCTAAAGCTGCGAGTCTTCAGCGATACTTCCCAATTCAATTCTCAATCTTGTTTCTCGCAGATAGTGTTTATTTTCGAACGTCTGTTAAGATACTTGAGCTGCCGAGTCAAACGATCGAAGGAAAGTTTTCAATTTAATTTGCCAAACACTCCTTATCTTTTTTAGTATTTATCTCAATTTGATTACATTAAAGCAGAATGTTTTCTCCTTGTTTACTCGTAGGAAATCTAATTTAATAGGCACTGGGTTTCGCTGATAGATTGGGAGTGAACGAGATGTGAACATTTTAATAGTCGCTCTCCTTTGTAGAAAAGCAATTAACTTGGGCGTTCATTTGTTATTTTCGTCATCGCTTATCATTAATTTCTTGCTTGACTAGATTAGTGATGGTGTTTTGAGACTTTAAAAATACAAATAAGTTTACTTTAACAGAATTTTTCAGAATTTGATTCGGTAGTTGAAAGAATTCGATGACCGCCAAGGTTTCGTGGTCGATGTGAGCACAAGATAAAATATTTTTTGACTCTTTAACTAGGTACTGTTATTTGTAAGATGTAAAATTATTAAGTGTTCATCGCACAAATAGGACCTTCGATGCTTCGTACTAAATATTGTAATGTCTCGAAGACTTTGAATTTAAATGAAGACATCGTAAAGGACTTAGTAGAGTGTCTGAGCTAGCGTGGACCAAACCACATCAGTTGGGGTGAGTCCGTTCAATGGGCAGTAAAGATTGAACCTGACTAATCAGTCGGATTAATATTTACTTATTAATAATGCGAAATCTAGGATCGTTGAATGGTGTGCTTTATTCAATGTAATTTGTGATGAAAGAATTAATAATGAATGAATGAATAATTTACTAAATAAAAGACAAATAGCTATGTCACTTAACTCGAGCTTGTACTATGAATAAATAAACTAAAGTAAAATAACAAAGTAATAAATGAACCTTCAGGATTTATTGATTTCCAGCCGATAAGCTATGGGACTGGGACTATTCACCTGTCGTTTCCACGGCAACTCCTGTGTAGCCAGGATCTAGAGCTTGACTGCCAATAAAAACCCAACCAGTGAAGGATAAGTTTGTCCAGTGGGAAAGTTTACTGTCATTAGACCCGCAACGAAATTAATCAGAAAAACATAGAACAAACTAATATACGCTCGTATTCACAAACATTACTTGAGGTCTCTCACAGTGCGCGTGAACGCACAGGGTGACATACGAACTATACGATACCAATTAGAGCTCTATTCAACGCTGTGCGTTCGATTTGCTGCTCATCGTCTGTAAATACGGCGATAGAGTAGTCAGATGTTAGCTCATTTGATTTGCTGTATTTTTAGGCACCTATTTTTTGTCTATTTACGTGCTAGA
This sequence comes from Ostrinia nubilalis, assembly GCF_963855985.1. Lineage (NCBI taxonomy): Eukaryota > Metazoa > Arthropoda > Insecta > Lepidoptera > Crambidae > Ostrinia > Ostrinia nubilalis. The sequence goes on from NC_087103.1 coordinate 14,860,206, forward strand.
CTACCCACGTCTGTTTTGTTTCAAGCTGAAATATTCAGAGGCGGACTTGCACACCTGGCTCGTGATTTCTCCCAGGGCCTCCCGCGCCGCCCCGGTTAATCATTTTTACGGGCGCCTGTTTGACCTGGTGTTCTTTAACGGGTTCTGAAGTTGCTTATATTCATGGTATCGGCTCAGTGATTTATCATTAAGCTACGATGAATTAATACAGAAGGAATTATAAGTGTTTTTGATTGGTTATGTTAGTTAATAAGTTGATAAATTTGGGAGTCTTGCTGTAGAGATAGTTGTGCTTTTTTTGGTAATTTTTTGATAAGGTTTTTTACCGTAAAGAAAAAACTTCCAAGTGAAATACGAAATCGGTTTTATACACTTAAGATATTGTATTTTCCATAAATTCTCTCTCGAATTGGGTTGTAAAAAGAAATGTGTTTCAGAATAATTTAGATTTCACTAACATATTTTTAAACGCAGTTGATAGATACAGATTTTATAAGACAGACTGAAATCCACTACTCGTACTTAAATAATAGAAATAATAGAACTGCCTGCTTTATTTACTTTTGCAGCAAATCAAATCACGTTAGACAGACATTGCTTACTAGATTTTCGAATGTTTTTTCAATATATCGCTGCTGAAATTTTAAGATTCATAAGGTTCAAATACCTTACGTATTTTTTTGTTCAAAACTACACAAACAGCTGTAAGTACGTGACTATACACTATATTTGGACTAGTCTGTTTCATTCGTAATGAAAAATTGATAAACATCCAATCACCAGAGGGGCAGACGAGCAGTCGCTCCGTTCGGAACTTGCCCATTTCCGGGGCATAATCGACTGCCGGTGGGCACTACTCCTGGACAGGGTTGGTGTCCAGTTGAAGCTAATTGTAAGATTTATAGGCCTTCACCAGATCATCGGTCCACCTAGTGGGAGGCCTGCCCACGCTACATCTTCCGGCTCGTTGTCGCCACTCAAGAATTTTCCTGCCCCAGTGGCCGTCAGCTCTACGAGCTATGTGCCTCGCCCACTGCCACTTGATTTTAGGGATTCTGCGGGCTATGTCAGTCACTCTGGTTCTCCTACGGATCTCCTCATTTCTGATTCGATCACGCAGAGAAACTTCGAGCATAGCACGCTCCATCGCCCTTTGGGTGACCTTGATCGGCTATCGGCCGATACTTCATACAAATTAATCCGTTTCAAATGTCGGCCAACTAAAAGTCGGTGGTCTGCGCCTAGGCTAATACATATTTACCGCAATCATATAGCTGCAGCCTGGCCCTTAGTGGACTCGAAGCTTGACACTCGACGTGATGGCAGATTAATCAAATATTAATGATATACTGTCATCTGGTGAGGGCGGGCGAGGGTTACGGAAGGTCTCCGGCGTATCAAATTCCACCCTCGTGATGAGGTGAACGTTTGTCTCTCTCTTGCTAACCATTGATCTTTATGGGGCTGAAGGGTTGGGATGTCTTTGAGTATGTTTGTAAAAGTAAAAATATCTTCTACCACGAGAGATTTGTTAAATATTCATGTTTAGAAATACTATATGAACTCACTTCACGAGAGGTTATATTATGAAAGCGTTGTTGACACTAGCAAGTTTTGATCCAACATTTCATCTCTTTCTGTCGAAATGGTTGCAACAATCTAATAGCCCGTAGACTCGGATATCGTGATCGCTTCGCTTACATAGCCGACCTACGTAGTTAATGTTCTCGTATGCATTATTTTGTTGTGGTGAGCGGGTCCACACAGTTTATGACCACAGTCTGTGGAGGAACTATCTGTGGTCGCGATCCTCATCAGTGAGGGACCGAGGAAGAAGAAGAAGAATAGGTACACTATTTTGCTTTAAACTTTCATGGTCACTAACATTAGAATAATTATTATTAGCGAGATCGTAAATAAGGTACATGACAGCGATCCCGTTAATAATAATTACTCGTATTCACTTTTCTGGATCTGAATATTTAACAAAACATTCGTCTTTGTGTAAGAGTGTCGGACTTCATAAGTCATCGATGGAAATATGAAGTTAATATGGGACTAGTTAGCATTGGAAATCAACTGTAAATTTAATTGGCTTGACGAACTGTGTAGTGACTGAAAAGAGCGTTGTTAGTAACAATGCGTTCAGTGTAAGTTCCCAAGTTTGTTCACTGTAGGTATCAAAGTGTTTGAAGTCAGGCGCCTACCGGGCCAGTTGACAAGTTTTAATTGCTTCCTAGAATACTAAGGCTCTTCGCACGTTTTGTTGAAAATATAATTCACACTTTTACGTCCTTAAGTCTTAAACGCTTTAATTAATTTTGATTCAAAGTACGAAAGTAACTTTATGCGTTTGGTAATACATGAAGAGTTTTTGATAAAAATAATATATGAAAATCTATACTAGAAAGCCTTGATTACTAGTGAAAATGATCAAAGAAAGTAAATTCGAAAAAGTAAAAATGTACGTTATAAAATATACCTTTGAAGAATTATTATGTAAAGCTGCTTTTTTACCTTTTTGATTACACAACATTACGTATGTAAATATTTGATTCGAAAAGAACTTCAAAACCTAAATAGATCGATAATACTTAAACCCACATCCATTATGTTAGTTTTCAGTTGTCGTTTTTATTTGTCCGCAGTGTGCCAGGAGCCTTACAGGTCATTTGAATATAAAATGCTTTGGCTAGGCAAATTGGAAATCGCTTTTATTTACCAATATTATTCAATGCTAAAGTATTTTTGCATGTATTTCACGCCTAAATGTTGAATTTTGAATTCGTCGCTTACACTAACAACAATATTTGATGGAGGTCAACGTGAAAAAATTACATATTTCATACGCTTATCGCCGAGGTCAAACATAAATTTGTGTAAAAAGGTGTAATTTTCGTTCAGTGATTTCAGTGTTGCTTCCATCACGGTAATACTATCTATACAGTATTCCAACTCGGCCATATTTTTGAAATAAATGTCAACAGCCCCGCGGTACGTCACGGTATGACAACATGCGATAGGGCTGCCCACCTACAGTACCTACCCATTCTAATTACATCTGTCTACTTAGAATTTCTATCTAGTTTTGTGATTGTAATTTTTTTTTTATTTAGACATACAAAATACTTTGTGAATGGAATAGGATAAAAAGCGTGTTGTTTTGTGTTAGTAGATTTAATTTAAAAAAATATACTAAAATAATTTTGAATCTACTAATCATAATGAGTACTTAATGACTTTAATTTCAGGCGGATGAAGTCGTGGGCAAAAGCTGGTTTAATACAATATAATTTTTATTTCAAATCAAACTGACTGCAAATGACCATTTTTGACTGTTAATTTTTGACTGTTTCGACAAATTTGACCGTAAATGACGGTAGTCAAATTCAATCACCTTAGTCATTTTCAACACTAGCTAGGCCATCGACGTCCGTTCGGCACATTCGCGACACCCCTAACCCTAACTTTTGGATTTCGACCGCGTCCCGAGATTTGAAATTCGAAGGAAAGCTCGCGTTTCGTCGGTTTATATGAAGTTATAATACTGTATGATATTATTACCGTGCTTCCATTATGAAAGTTGTTTGTATTCATGAGTCTATCCACCTTGTGATTATCATCTATAAACATTGCGATGATTGAAATCATCAACCTTTTTAGCTGAAAAACGGTAAAGGTAATTTGAAAATACCTAGTTTATCCAATGACTTTCAGGGGTGTGTGATGAAAGTAAACAATTAGGTAGATGTAGACAATTAGGCAATTGTGTACTTGTCGAATCGACTTTTATTCTTATAGGACTTGTATTTTATTCTTATTAGGTGTACAATTAAGTTTTTAAAAAGATCTTTCACACGTCACGTAACGAATTGCGATATGAGTTAGTAAAATCTACTGTGATCGTTTAGCCATGCCCAGTTAGACAAAGCCTAGAAATGTTTGTAGTAGGTACTGGATACCTTTACTCTGTGGCCTAAACATGCCCAGCCCATGGCACCATAACCATAATTCATTTAGAGTGCGCTCATTCCATAGCCAACGAACGTGTAAACAAATAAAACGATAAACAGCCAGTAGACCAATAACTCGGGAAATCCTCTCAACAGGCTGTGATATTAAATTTTATTACCTAACAGGGCCCGTGGAAATTCTACAGCGCGCCAGTAATACGCTGTCGTTATGGTACAGAAATAGACTGTTCTGAAAGTGACCGTGTTGACGAAAGGATTTTCTGCTCTTATAAACTCTCTAAGACTGAGTTACACCACCTTATTTCAACCGTAACAATAACCGGTGCTTTTTGTATGAATTCTGACAGATTTTTGGCGTTCGTCAAAGTTAAATTTAGATGGTGCAACCCAGCCTTAGTATGTAAAGTTTTTATTATTAACCTAACGAAACTCTTCATCGTTATAACTGAGGGTGTAACAAGAAGACCAGTGACATTGTTTCAGTCTTAATTCTATTTACATTTTTAATGCTGTGCAGTGTGCATTGAAAGCTAGACAGAGCGTTAGATGACGTTTATCAATATGAGTAGAATAGAATAGATTAAAATAGTATAACGTTTATTTTGCTGCCACATGAAAACACATACATACATGAAACAAACAGTCAACATTAATTACAGAATCAGTCAAAAGAATAATAATTAAAATTAATCAGGAAAATTACTTAGATGGCGTTGCAGCAGCAAAAATGTCCCCGTCTCAGCTTGTGTCAAGTGCATACCACATGTCGCTGATGACGAAGTAGTATGAGAGCTTTTACATAATAACATATAACTTGGTGTTTACTGAGTATATTTTCGTCTTAAAGCGCTGATAGAGCCCAAAAGGGTTTTAACGTTTTATCGTTTGCCTCCTGTCACATAAAAAAAAACGATTACTTTTCACATTAAACTGTAAATGTTTTTGGTATTATGACTGACTGACTCACATTACTTGTTTAAACAAAGGTTTCAGTTGTTGTCAGTGCACTGTCATTTACAATGGACTTACGATTATTTGGAATATTTGATTTTGAGCTTTAAACATGGCCATTTTAAACTAATTAATCCCAACTAATATTATAAATGCGAAAGTAACTCTGTCTGTCTGTCTGTCTGTCTGTCTGTCTGTCTGTCTGTCTGTCTGTTACGCTTTCCCGCTTAAACCTCGCAACCGATTTTGATGAAATTTGGCATAGAGATAGTTTGAGTCCCGGGAAAGAACATAGGATAGTTTTTATCCCGGTTTTTGAAACAGGGACGCGCGCGATAAAGTTTTTCTGTGACAGACAAAATTCCACGCGGGCGAAGCCGCGGGCGGAAAGCTAGTCGTCAATATGTATGAAAATATGAGCGCGTTGAATTTAATCAGCGCTTCCACGAACTATCGCTCGTGAAGCCGAAACTAATTACATAGATTAAGTAAAAAGCTAGAAACTAATTGGCTTTAAATATTATCCGTGGATTTAATAATATTAGTAAACATTTGCAAAGCAATTTCAATATGAGAATATTTTCTCAGAACTATCTTATAACATTAAAGCAAGTTAGCTAAATAACCACGTAGTAATTAATTTAAGTTCAAATTTTTCATCATGAAAATAAACTCGTGTAGTTCAAATTTTCCAACTTTGTACCAGTGTCTATAAAAAAATGTCTATTGTTATATACTTCGAATAAGAGCGATTTTGGCTGACAACAGTGACCGAGTTTCTTACGCTGCTTCTTCTCAGCACTGGCCCATTTATTGTCCTGAAACAGTGGTAGGGTTAATACTGGGACGTGTCAAAGTGCTTTTTTAAAGCCTACTTGCATAAATAAATGAGTTTTATGAGTTTTTTATGAGTTTGAAAACAATATGTGTAGTCTAATGTACTAAACTACAAAGGAGATTAAAGTGAATTCCTCGAATGGCAATCAATACCGAAAGTTACGTAATCTACAGGCACTGTCTTACAAAAGAAAATAAGAAATATAACACCTTGCTTGGGACGGATCTTCGATCCTCGTCATTTTGACAGGCCTTTGATGTCTCATAAAGTCTGACGTAAGGGCTCTCTAAAGCCTACACAATATAGAAAATGCATTTTGTAAGTAGAATGATACATAAGTATTATTTACTGCCAAGTATTTGTGCATTAATGAATCAACTAACTGAAAAGATTTTTTTGTTAAGAGATCCATAGATGAACATGGCCAGCTTTTTACAGAGTAGGTATACATTATCAGACAGATGGACAGGATAATAATATGTGGGAAATCTTGTCCTTGTATTATTTAAACCTTGTTTTTTACTACAACAATTATACAACTCAACCGTCCTCTGTCTTTCGTCTTATACTAGTGATTCCTATTCTAAAACTACCATTCTCACTCAATTTCAATCCTCATTCATTTCTTCTATTTCTCATCTTCCATAGACCAATCATTCCTCATTTCATTATTCAGCCGTTAAAATAAGCAATTAATTTTTTATCCGTCATCTTACCGTTCCGTTACACACACAAACCATATTAATCCTACGTAAATTTTAAAAAAATTGGACATTATAAGCAAAACCCAATTTCGGGGAATCCAGCAACACACACCTAAGGCCTGGGCCAAAATTCTGGTTTATGAGGGTGCTGCATAAACCCCGATTTATAAGAATAAATACGCCGTAAGTAAGAGCGGGTGACACGTTCGACTCATTCATTTGAATTTGCTATAATACGCCTATTTATATCAGAACTTATGATATAAGCTTGCTTTTTGCTTTTATCACGTGTCGCATCTTACTGCGCAGGTCTGTGGCGACGTAGCTTTTAGATAGTGATATACAAGCTCTATGAACACTTTTGTCGGATAGTTGTTAAGAGTTGAATTCTTGTGATTTGAAGGTCTTGGGTTTTTAATCCAAGACTAGCGGCCGCCCGCGACTTCTTACGCGTGGATCCCGTTTTACCCCCTTAGGGGTGGAGTTTCGTAAAATCCTTTCTTAGCAACTGCCTTCGTCATAACATCTATCTGATGAACTCTGATATGGAGGTCTTCATTCACAGATGGAATACAGAATCTGTTAGGTATCCTACTTGTCGAACAAGTTTAGTATTATCTAAAGCTTATTTACGTCTTATACATATATTAGTTAACTCCAAATTCCAACCAATTTTCAATCAATTCAATAACGCCATCAAGTAACTAATATTATTAGTTATACGATTCGATACAAAATAATACTTAACTACAAAATACGATAGAAGTTATGGCAGTCCACAAATTAGCAGCGTTCCACCACCACCAGAACGTTCCCCACAGTAACGCCGCCGCCATTTCACACCCGCAACTTTTAACAACTCTTTAAACGTGTCTGAAGTCGGCGGCGCCGTAAACAATAATTATTGCCTCTTGATTGCAGGAATAAGTTTACGAGGGTACTTGGCGATTTTATGGCGTGTTCATTATGTGCTGGGGGTGGAGTTAGAGCGCGATTAAAAGAATCTTAAGGAGTTGTTACCTGAAGTTTCGCTTTTTCTGGAGGCGTTTGGTTTGACGTGTCAAATTTTTCGCAAACATAGAAACTTTTATCAAACACCTTGTATGCTATCAAGCTAAACATAATGGTGTCTTAGCTTGTTATAATATAGGCTATTACACAACAAAAATAATATTGTCTGATATCCTGACGAATGTATTCGTATCTATGCTCTCCAAATCTCATAAATTAGAGAGAGACTACAAAATCAAAATCAAAATGTTCTTTATTTGTTTAGACTAATTAAATTAGTAGGTACTTGCAAATCGTCAAATGTTCTTAAGGAGCCTATACATGTCTCATTCTTTTTTTGCCCTACCAGATATACAGACCCTATATCGATCTGTATATCTGGTATATATCAACATCGGACAAAATACTGAGTGAGTATATTATGCAGTAGTACCTACAAATAGTAAACATACTTGAATACATTTTTGTGTCAATACATAAAAACATATGATAGAGGATAATTATAATCAAATCTAACATTGTATGTACACAAACATTAGTACTCGTTTGTGCGGGGATTAAACCTGTGACCTTTCGCATATTAGTCCGGTACACGAACCTAGACCTGCGACAAAGAGTATGACTGTGAAACTCATGTAAAACTCTCATGGAATTTAAAGGAGGTTGGTACTCTAAAGTGAGATAAAACGGAATCTATCATGATAGTCTGCACGAGCCTTAAGACCTGCGACAGAGAGTATAAATAAATAAATAAAATAAATAAATCTTTGGACAATTTCACACAGCGCCAGCTAGCCCCAAAGTAAGCAACTTAATGCTTGTGTTATGGGTGCTAGCTTAACGGATATACTACTTATATACTTTTTTTTAAATACATACATATTATTAAACATAGTAACACCCAGACCCGTCACAGAAATTAAAATTCATCATTTCAATTTCTGCCCGGCCGGGAATCGAACCCGGGACCTCTCGGCATAGTAGTCCGTTCTGAACCACTACACCAAACGGCCGAATAAAGTATGACTGAAACTCATGTGAAACTCTCTTAGAGATCAGAGGAGGTTCTACCCTAAAGTGAGATAAAACGGGTTCGTAATACTAATAGGCCCTGTGCAACCAAACTGATACACAATATCCGAACCAATTAAATACCAATACGGATCTAATCCCAAACTCTATGGCCGCAACTATTTCGATTAATACATTAATGGTATCCGAGAATTCCTATATTAAGTTGCGCGTTTGTAAATTAATTTCGCGCCATTAATGCGCCGCTAATCTGAGCTGATGGAAACGTATTGTGTCGTCTAAGCCTACTTGATTTGCTGGACATACCGCAAATTATTTTGTTTATGAAATTCATGGGTTGTGAGGACAGTTCAAATAGAACAAGCTGTTTATCTAGATTTTTTCTTGCGGATCTTTTTTTTTTTAAGATGTACTCACGTTAGCCCCTCGTACTAATGCTAAATATTCTTGTGTCACGAATGAGCTCACCACAATTTATAGTCGAGCGGCGGTGGGGACCGAACCCGCGTTCCCCGGATCACGAGTCGGCCAGTCCGACCCCTTCACCGTTCGGCTATCGAGGCTTCTTCGATTGACGGACGACCAATATTTATCGTTTGCAAGTCAATTGGCTTGACATTATTTTATAGTATTCGATATATGAGAGCTTTTAGTAAATGATATTTTCTCAGTAAAGTGAGTTGGCTGTTTTCTGCAGTCTTTGACAAAGGAATGGGTAAAATTTAATAAAGAGCGCAAATATGCACCTTGCATGAGAACCGAATTAGGGTAATAATGGGAACGTTATTTATACCTTGTTTTTAATAAAAAGGGTAGATATTTTTGAAAGGCTATGAGCAGCAGAAGAAAATGGTTGATAGATTTTTATTATTTTTATTTACATGTGAGACTACTTGTGCCAATTGGGGCAAGTGGGCCAAGTCACTGGAAGACTTGAAGATTTTTGTTGATTTGGTGTTTAATAATAATAATAATATCATTTATTTCAGATAAACAGTATCCATATGGGTTAGTAACAATTTGTGCTTAAGGCTTGGTATTTCTGCTAAAGTAGGTATTTCGCGCTGTCAAAATCTGCGCGCGCAATTCTTCGGCGAAGACAGCGCGCCAAAGAGCTCCCGCCACAATTTCCAGCTACACAGTATAGAAATACGCAGTTGGTTAGGTTAGGTTGACTTCCTTCCTTTCAAGCGTCACACTCACAACACTTTCTAATACAAATCATATCCAAGTGATACAAATTAAAACACCTTACAGACTTTTTGGGAATATATTCTAGAATCGAATAAATATAAAATATAACTGCAGAAGTAAACACGGTTCAAAGTGGCCGTGGCGTCGCCCGACCTTCTGGAAGTTCTGCACCGGCTTAAAGAATTTCAAGATTACGTCACCCGACCTATCGGTAGGCCCTTGGGAGCTTGAGCGATTGGAAAAACATTTTATGATAAGTTACTTCTCGTCTTATTAGCGGATTATTTAGAGCTTGGATAATAAATTATAGTTGTTCACGAAGCTTTGCATGTGGTTAATAACATTAATCAGTACACGCATCAATTTTGTTCAGTCTCTGTTTATTAATAAACTAGCGGCCGCCCGCGACTTCGTACGCGTGGATCTCGTTTTACCCCCCCCCCCCTTCATCTATCTTACGCGGTTCAGATTTTTTCATACAAATGTTTTTTCCCGCTAACTGCCGTTTCCGTGGGAATTTTGAAATATCTTGTTGTAACTAAGCTTTAAGTTTACTAAGGTATCTGCATGCCAAATTTCAAGCGTCTAACTTAAGCGGTTTAGATTTTTCATACAAAAGGATTTTCCCGCTAATTCCCGTTCCCGTGAGAATTCCTAAGTATCCTATAACCTGCCCAGGAGTATGAAGAATAATTGTACCAAGTTTCGTTAAAATCCGTCTAGTAGTTTTTGTTTCTATAAGGAACATACAGACAGACAGACAGACAGACAGACAGACAGACAAAAATTTTACTGATTGCATTTTTGGCATCAGTATCGATCACTAATCACCCCCTGATAGTTATTTTGGAAATATATTTCATGTACAGAATTGACCTCTCTACAGATTTATTATAAGTATAGATAAAAATATCATACTAAAATTGCAGAAACGTATTTGTTTGTATTGGTCTGGGTGTTTTCTTTCTATAATATGTATGACGTAATATGTACGGGGTTCTGTATCGAAAATTACCTCTGTGCACTCATGGGAGTTTAAGCAGAGGTCCCTAGAGTTTGACTTTGAGCTTTGTTTATAGTCATTACGAAGCAGACTGATGGGAAACTGCACTGTCTTGAATTCGAAAGGGTAATTATTTGACGGTGTTAGGGGAATTCTAGGAATAAATACAGAGTCTCCTTATTGAGATTGAGACATTTTAATTTGAGATTTCACTTGACATTGAACACAATCTGACATGGAGTTTTCAAACACTTGTAAAAATAAAAAGTAATTAAATCAAAGGCATTAAGTAGTATTGATATAAACTTCGAAGAAAATGACTGCCAAAATTACTTTCTACCCGTTCCACACGTGTTTCATGAATTATATTAAGGAATTGTTAAGCTAAATTTCAAGTAGATTAAACCAAGGAATCACTTTGACCCATACAAACTTTGCCCCCTTTTTTCACCCCCTTCATTTCATGACCCCATTTCGGAAAATCTTTTCTTATGAGATGCCTACGTCATACAAAGAACACACCTTCCAACTTTCAGGTCTCTACGATATCCGTCAGTCATTTAGGACAAAGCATTTTTATTAGTTGTCCAATACTCTATCGTTCCAGGTATGTTATTGACAGGAGGGCGCTACTATCTTAATGGGTTATTCATTAGTCCCAAATTTATGCCACTTGACATTTCAGAATCGTTTAACTTTAGATACCTAAGCGATTTGATATTCGGAGTCTTTTAATGAAATCAAGTTCTGAAATAACTTGAGGTGTTGTACCCGATGAAGCTTTTCATTGCAGGACAGTTAAATAGTTTCATTATTAGTTTCTTCTCTAAGTCTTAATTTGTCAGAGTAGGTAAAGGCTCCATGAGAGCAAAATAATGCTTTGTAATATAGTTTTTAATTTCTATCTTAAAATATTTGACGCCTTGTAATCTCTCGTTAATATATAGGTCCACACAAATAAATAATGTTTGACTTCGACTTTATTATGCTCTTACATAATTATAAATAAACTAGCTTTCCGCCCGCCGCTTCGCCCACGTGGAATTTTTCGGTTTTTATATAACCTATTACACTCAGATATAATGTGGCTTTCTATTGGTGAAAGATTTTTTTTAAATCGGTTCAGTAGATCCCGAGATTACCCCTTACAATTTAACAAATATACAAACACACAAACTTTACCTCTTTATAATATTAGGTATAGATAGGTAATTTGAAATCCTATTTTGTTTTATTCTTTTTTTTATTTTAAATATTTCACAATCCAAACTAATAATAGTAAATATTAGTTTGGATTGTGAAATATCCTACTAATATTATAAAAGCGAAAGTTTGGATGTCTGGATGTCATGATGTCTGGATGTTTGTTACTCTTTCACGTAAAAAGTACTGAACGGATTTTGTTGAAACTTTACAGTATTATTGTTTATAACCCAGATTAACATTATGACGATATGTGGCAAATAAATTTCAATAAATAAACAAGACGTGTCTAAAAAGCGCCATCTATCGTCATTGGTTAAAATCTACAGCACTGGACAAACTACGGTATGACGTTCGTAAATATTCATTCGGGGGAAGCCGTGAAACGCCATCTTTCAACAACGAGGTAAAACATCATATATAACGGGGTAAAACGAAGTAGCGGGCGGCCGCTAGTTTATAATAGGTAGCTTTCCTTCCGCAACCTTATTGGTATTCCATGTATGTGTCTTTTAACTGATTTCTGTTAAACATTTCATGTAAAATTTGTCCAGTTATAACTCTATTTACATCTGCATCTGTAAGCAAGGATTCATGTTCTCCAACCCAGATGCCGAGTAAACAGAATCGTCTTTCAGTGACGTGCAGCTGCCCCTATATTTGACCAAATTTTTTATTATTTATTTGTATCAGTGTGCTCTTCTAAAGAGTGTAAGACGATTGTATGTAGGTACTATTAAAATGTAATTTTAACTCATTGGTTTTGTCTCATATTTGAGGAATGTGAGTAGAGTCTTAGTTTAAAAGGATGCCTACGATTTAAATTTCAATAGGTAGACAAAATTCATAATTCTTAATTATCAAAAATTTTAGCTTTCTCCAGTAACACTGATATTATTATACTGTGACTCATCAAAGTCATCATTGTCAAAAATATTGACAAATCGCGAACTGTCACGACCAAAAAACTGACACGCGTCCGTCCTCCGTAAGCGCCACCGCGCGACTGATTGAGATTGTCCAAGCCGTCATGGGCGATTTTTTCCACATTTTTTAACATAGTAACTAAATAAGACGCAATATAAAAATTTCATCCGTTAAAAGCCCTCAAGTTATTTCTGAACTTTAGTTTAGTAAAAGATTCAGAATCTCAAATCGCTTATTTAAAAAATAAAACCATAAATAGAAAACGAATAGAGGTAACTTTGGGAATATATTCTATCGAGTCAACTTCATCAAATCGTGTTTCCATCCGTTAATAGCCCTAGAAAATATCCTCAACTATGCCCAAAAAAAATTTTTGCGTGAAATAGTAACAAACATCCAGACATCCAAACTTTAATTTTACTGTTTAGTACCTCAAAAATGAAAAATGAAAACCTCATTTTCGCCATTTTCTCTGCTACCCGGCCTTATATAAATAAAAATGAATTGCTGTTCGTTAGTCTGATTAAAACTGGAGAACGGCTGGGCCGATTGAGCTGATTTTGGTTTTAAAATGTTTGTCGTAGTCCAGGTGAGGTGATCAAATAAGGAAAAATTGCGATGGCTTATTTATTGCCTTTAAGGCGGAACAGAGTTCGCCGGGTCAGCTAGTTTATGAATAAAAACACAAGGTGGGCTCTTACTGGAAAAAATATTTAATAATTCAATCCAGTGACTTGGCCCGTGGACTACTTAAGCTAAAAGTGGCCCAAAGTCACTGGAAGACTCAAATGTTTCACCACCACCACGGTATACTTTTTAGTAGGCAATCTAATTATAAAAAAGAACTGTAGTAAAAACCACTCACATCGACCAAATGTGTATTACCATTCTTAAAATAGAAGCTAATTCGGCGAACGAGCTTATACTTTGGTACTTGCAGTAATCTACAGATGTCACTACTGATCCAAATGACTCGTCCCTTCACGCGGTTGTGCGCTGAATGCGGGTGTACATAAAGGCTGTATTGGCGTCAATCGAACGCGTCCCGAAAGGTATCATCGGCAGTTTAAAGGGAACCCATAAAAGCGGGTGTTCCCGCGGGACGGCCGGGATGAAGACTACGCTCACACTGGGACGGCCGGCAAGTTCTTGGGTTATTTTGATTGGACCATCAGTGCGGGACCATCGATTTGTTAGTTTGTGCTACCTATTCAAAGATATAGGTTGTAATATAGGTTGTAACAACACTTTTTAGGGAACATTTCATTCTTATTTAATTCTTCCAATTTTCAATCGTCCTTAAATACCTAACATATAGGTATAAGGTTTTTGTTTTTCACAAATAATTTGGAAATTTTCTTCTTCGACTTATCCTATTACGCGGGGTCGGGTTTCGCAGGCATGTACTGCCATTTAATTAAATAATTAAGATTAATAGGGCTTATAATTTATACATATTTTAACCCTAAAACCTAGTACAGTCGGCGAAGAGCCGTCAGAATTGGAGCAAGAAAGCTTGGATTAGTGGGGAAAAGATTGTCGGCACGTCAATCTACACATTGTGGCATCTTATGGAGCTGTAATAAGTTCTATTTTGCAATAAAAACGTGTCTTAATTCTTTATAACGTATAAGTAAGCGACCGCCAGCAACTTCGTACGCGTGGATCCCGTGTTACCCCCTTAGGGGTGGAGTTTTGAAAATTCTTTCTTAGCGGATGCCTACGTCATAACATCTACCTGCATGCGACATTATTAATCCATTATTTTTCTGTTCTACTGTATCTTTATTAATTTTATTTCGATTCGTATAATATCTAGAATTTGTTTATGTTCTGTTTAATAATTTGTTAAATTTTTGGACTTATAATTTTATTGTAATCAATGTGACTAAACATGTAAGCGTTTTGGGTTTTCTGTAAGCTTATTATGTTGCTCATTAAATAAATAAATAAATGCCAAATTTCAGCCTGATCCGTGTGCGTTGATAGATCACTATGTCAGTCGGTCACCTCTGAGTTATATAAAATAGAAGATAGATACTTAACGTATTGCATATTCTCTACTACAATTCAAACGTCCCCTGTGTCCGCTGCGCCTTCGAACCTCCTCCAATACGGCCAACTGCCCAATAAATTCCGAGAAAGGACCTCGCCGAAAGGATGCTTATCACGAATGGACTCGGTTTCTTTCGCTCTGGTCATTTGGCCATTTGGCCGGCTTTGTCTTAGGGTACGGTTCACAGTTTCCAATTGTTCGGTTTAGTTTTATTTAAAAGATCGGGACGGAAAGAGCAAGGGTAGGATGTGGATGTCTAAGGTTTGGTTTGTTAAATGGTGTATCTTAGGCCTAAGGTTTTCATAATATCATCCAATCGCGGTTTCCCAAAACAAGTTCCTTAGAAACTTGAAGAAACCCTACAATAATAACAAACGAAACTCAAAGTTGCTCTCAATTCAAAAGCTCTAAGTTCCAGAACTGACCGCATAAACATTTCTGCCACAGCTTAAAGAAATTAAACTTAAATTGCCCCTCTCCCTGAAGTAGAAGTGCAACTGACAACGGATAAGGTGGATCCCACACTACACACAATACATCGCGTAGCTACAATGTGGCTATGGATTTTCACCGTAAAAATAAATATCCAAACTTTGGTATTTAAAAATGGTAAGTTATTGATTTATGAGTTTTAGAAAAGAGTAATTGCATTTGATTGTTAATGTGTTCATTTTTTTCTAGAAGAATTTACAATAGCAAACTCAATTGGCTAGTTGAGAGCTAAAGTTGTAAATCGAGTGACTATTAAAACATGATTTGCCTGTATGATTCCAAAACATAATAATGCAAAAGCCTTTAAAATAATTATCTTCAGATCATACTTGGTTAAATTATAGGTCGTATTAGGGTACTTCTCATTTACACTCAAATTTGATGGTCACACAATAATAGTTCATAAACGGTATAAGTTAGAACAATACCTTTGAAATCAGATGATAAAATATTTATTTAGCTACATACAAAATAAATTTTATCGTAATAGAAGCAAAAATAATACGAAAAAATCACATGAAACGATAAAAAACGGGGTCATTTTTCGCGTTCTCATCGTGTCACACCTTCGGTTGCAATGAAAAATTTGGTTACTGCATTCACAATTTTCATTCAATTTGTGTGTAGCATATACTAAAATCATCGTAATTAAATATACTTTCCACACAATAGTCAAAAAAATATCTTCTTATAATTATTTTGAATTGAGAAAGCGAAATACGTTGGTCACACGATTTTAGGTACCTAAAATTTTGAGTAATATTACAAGATTGCCGTTAAACCGAACACCAGCAACCAATCACAGCGTTCTATTCGGTTAACGTCAGTCACGCTTCGACCATTGGGGAGGTGAGATAGGTCGATCGTCGCTCTGCGAAAGAAATACGTAGTTTTTTGTGATTGTCCATAGACATACCGTCGCTTGCTTAAACAATATTTTCTACCTCTAAAATTTGAACAATTTAATTGAAACTTTGCGATTGAAAACCTAACATGTTAGACTTATTTGTGTAGTATTCGACTTGAACCGTTAAATTCAAATTTAAGGATAATTCATAAAAAACTAAAATTTTTGTCACCTTCGTGGCATCACCTTCGTGGTGTTTTATACACGAAGGTGATTTTAGGCCACGAAAGTGATTTCTTGCTTTGGTTTATTTTAAAATATAGTGACTGGTGTTTATGTTTTTACAATATTTTAATAATAATAATTATACATGGTAAAGTAGAGATCAGTACATCAATAAATAAATAAGGGCCTCGTATTTTTGTTGTCTGTCTGTATGACTGTATGTATGTCTGTATATGTGACTGTGTATCTGTTTGTAAGATAAATTTAATCTGAAGTTTGAGTTAAAAGTTGTACAACAAAAATACGAGGCCCTCTGGCCTAAATAAAAAAATATTTTGTTTAGGGACTGATAATCAGAGTTCTTTTTTATTGAGGTACTGATAATCCGTTTTTTGCTTCTTTAGCATTTCAGAATGCCACCAGTGTCACCCTTAAAACCAATTGCGTAGAATCTTGTAACTTAGTAGGTCTGTGACCTAATCGGTAAAATTTTATCTTGTATTTAAGTAGGTACCTATTTATATTATGTTATTGCTATTTATCTACGAAAATAAGACAAAATATATATTTTATAAACACTTATAGGGCTGGAAGACGTAGCGTGGGCAGGCCTCCTACTAGGTGGACCGACGATCTGGTAAAGGTCGCGGGAAGAGCCTGGATGCGGGCAGCGCAGGACCGTTTATTGTGGAAAACCTTGGGGGAGGCCTTTGTCCAGCAGTGGACGTCATTTGGCTGAAAAGAAGAAGAAGAAGAAGATAAACACTTAAGAGTCATTTACAGTAGTAAAGATTGAAAAAATTATTGCTGTGAAGTACAGAATCACTTTCGTGGCATCAAAAAATTCAAAACGTTAAAGCTTCCAAACGAGACTCACTATTTGACTGATTTACTGAGAATACAATCTTCACATCAAGCGCTACAATTTTTGTTTACAAAAAGTGGAAATAAGTTAGAAATAAAATTCGCCACGAAGGTGACGATGAGAACCGTGGCGATGAGAAATACCCATTACCGTTGGTTAGAGTGTGATTAAGTGCAAGTTCAAATAGAAAAACCGTACAAACGAAGGAGCATGTAGGTCGGGAGTTCGGGACTATTCCCACTTCTCGTTTCCACCGCTGCAACTCCTGTGTAGCCGCTTGACCGCCAAAAAAGCCCAACCAGTTACCAAGTTAAACTGTCATTGGACCAGCAACAAAATTAATCAGAAGAACATAAAAAAAAAATCATTAAAATGTTCGACTTCCCTCAATTGCATGCAGGTCGTGACGGTGTGTGTATACCACCTTAGATCGCAAGAAACTTCTGAAGTCGCCGAGTGGCGGTAGTTTAACAAAAAACACAGTTCGGCCGAGCGCCGCTCTCACCTCGTTAAACTCGAGTTAACCCCAAAGGATACACGCTTTGAAGTCCAAGAAAGGGGACAAAAGTGCCCAAGATTAATACTGCGTGTGTACTCGACTGAAATCTGAGCAGAATTTTTTACCAGAAACGCTGACATAGCCCTGTATATCAGCTAAAGTGGCAGAAAATGTGTTTATAGGTTTCTTACACTAGCAAGAACACTGGGAATGACTGCCAGCCCGATATCCCAACTAATATTATAAATGCGAAAGTAACTCTGTCTGTCTGTCTGTCTGTTACGCTTTCCCGCTTAAACCTCGCAACCGATTTTGATGAAATTTGGCATAGAGATAGTTTGAGTCCCGGGAAAGAACATAGGATAGTTTTTATCCCGGTTTTTGAAACAGGGACGCGCGCGATAAAGTTTTTCTGTGACAGACAAAATTCCACGCGGGCGAAGCCGCGGGCGGAAAGCTAGTATGAAATGAAATGCTTGACATTTTCATTAGTTTCATCGTGATCCTCGTGGATATTTCGCATCTAAATTTCTCGCCAGGCAAATATTTTGATTAATATTTCACCAACACATTATTAATGTACGTGTGTCGAAATACCACGCCGAGCTGAACTAACCCGTGGAATATACGTGGCAAGGCAAAACTGTGAATCCTAACATTTCCACGTTGGTCTGTCAGACCCCGCGACCACGGGCGGGTTGCGCGAAACTCCGCCAAGTTAACCGCAGGTTATCTTGCTTTTACGAACAATTTAATAATGAACCGTCCGACGGAATTATATTCGAGTTTTCGTTTCGTTTCTCTGATGTGTATCTTTCCCTTTGTTTGGCTCATGGTGCCATCAATTATGAATTAAAATTTCGTTAGCGAGCCGCGTTAGTAACGGGCTAAAGTGTAACTTAAATTAGATTTTATTTTAGTTTGGGTGACTTTACCGTTACTTAGTAACCTAAAAATAGAAAAGGACTTCTTTATCTCCCTCGGCAAATCCTTGACGGTAGTTATAGTAACGGCAAATCCTATTTAGGGTTATACCTAAAGATTACGTGAGAGAGACATGGAATAATTTGGGGGATATTATTCTTCCGTTTGTTTTGCGACATCTCTTATGTCGAGTGCTTCAAAGCAAGATATTTTTAGATGGACTATAAAAAATGGTTTGCCATAAATCATAATACTTAGCAGTAAATGAAATAGCAACCTAGAATCATATTGGAAAGCCACCATTAGACCAGCGCACCACGTTTTTTACTATATTAAAAACAACGTAGCAAAACCGAATGAAAAACTAAACCCCCGTAATAAACATAGCTCGTGGGCAATTCTAACTGGATGCATTTTGAAATCGCGGCGCAATCGCACGCAATTGTGATGCAAATTTGAATTGCCCGCGACCCGGCGGCGGACGAAACAACACTGAAAAATATCGAGGCTGCGGTTTCAGTCGGCTCTCTGATTAGCGTATTGTCGTTCCGGCAAGATGGACCGATGCTTTCGCTTTCAGGGTAGGTACTATGCATCGATAGAAAAAGGGAACCTTTGTAGAACAAAGATTCATTCGTGCGCTTGGACACATTGATTTGTCCATATTAGCTGTGATATTAGCCCATTTCGTTTGTATTTTTGCCAAAAATTACAGGAGATATCTTTACACTAAGGCCCAGAACAGACGGTGAGACGCAACTGCAACAAAACTGCACCTTTGTGATGATTCTGATGAATGAAACTGAAACTAAAAGTTTCAAACTGGTCGCGTCATATGTGGTCTCTCAACGGACGCTATGGCAGAAACTTAGATGCAACTCAAAAGTAACTAGGTAGCAGTTGCAGTTTCGTTGCAATTGCGTTTAACCGTCTGTTCTGGGCCTAACACGACAGAGTGTGGAGTCTTGAAACTAAAAATAAAGCTCTAAAGAGAAAAGTCAATCAATGAAAAAGGCATATGGAACCTTCGGTCCGCGAGTACATAGTATTGATACTTTTTTTAGTTGCTGACTCCATAGAGTAGCCATCGAGGCCAATTTGGTATGCACAGGGGATGGCTTATCCTTTACTATAGTGTATTGCCGAGTATGGACGTGGACTAATTACCTAAGGGGTCGGCCGTTTGGTGTAGTGGTTCAGAACGGACTATTATGCCGAGAGGTCCCGGGTTCGATTCCCGGCCGGGCAGAAATTGAAATGATGAATTTTAATTTCTGTGACGGGTCTGGGTGTGACTATGTATAATATTTATGTATTTATATTTATAATATTTATGTATATATGTATATATGGCTGGTTCACTCGTCATGTCTGTGAACAGGCGCTGCTTTCGGGGACTGGTCAATCCAAGTTATTCCAACTTATGTATGCGAGTCATTTCTACTAGTATTTGAGTATGTAATCTGTAAGTCTAGATATTAGCACGTCACTACCTTGTTTAATATGCCACGCAATTTTGTATACCCATTCTTATAAGATACACTATACAAGAATGCATGGTAAATTCAGTGAACTGCTCCTGAATCGAATGTACCTACTACTGCTATTTCTATTTATTTATATTAACCGGCAGACAGTGGTGACTGAGTTTGTTGCGGCGCTTCTTCTCAGCACTTGCCAAATGTTGGTCTCGAAGCGCTGGTAGGGTAAAAAGATTATGAGACATGTAGAGGCTCCTTAAGAGCAAAATGACGATTTGTAAGAACTATTTATTAGTCTAAACAAATAAAGAAATTTTGACTTTGACTTTGACTATAAAAAAAAAAAGTATATAAGTAGTATATCCGTTAAGCTAGCACCCATAACACAAGCATTAAGTTGCTTACTTTGGGGCTAGCTGGCGCTGTGTGAAATTGTCCAAAGATTTATTTATTTATTTAATTATTTATTTAATCAAATAGTGATATTATGTATCATCAGTCTTCAATACAATTTGTGCTGTCTCGTTCACATATTATAACCTTCTCCTTTTTTGAAGTCGGTTAATTAAGTATTAAGTGGGGTGTACAATAAAGTGTATTTTTATCTATCTATCCTTTGTGTGGATGTCTAGATGTCTGGATGCCTGGATGTTTGTTACTCTTTCACGCAAAAACTACTGAACGGATTTTGTTGAAACTTTACAGTATTATTGTTGTACGAGTCATCGTATCATATTTCGACAAATTACTGTTATGCAAAAACTTATAATAAAATTAGTACTGACAAGCTACTCGGCGGAAACGGTCGTTTCATTAAATACTGCCCTTTCCCCTATATCACGACAATATTGCGACAATAACACGACATTATCACCTATCAGTATCAATTTAATGTAGTTCACGTTACATTAATGGTCCTTCGAGACAACAACTGAACCTGTTATCATCCTCTGGGAACCTCAACGTCGTGCCTCACGTCGCGGCGCCTGGAGCTATCATCGGACATCGACAGTGACATTTTAACTGTGTAGTGCTCTGTTTTTCCGGACTGTAGTAGCGAATCGGTTTGACTGGCCTCCCGGAAGAGGGTCTCCCCGGTCAAATTGAGACAAGGACGCACATACTGCATAAGGATTGCAGAAGCGCCACACAGCAACTCCAGCGGAGCTATCGATTATAAATAGCATCTTCTATCATCATCGACATTCGACATTATCATCGACATTCGACATGGAAGCTCTTCTTCAACGTCAAAACGAGTTGATTCAAGAGATCCAAAGGATTGGCGTTAACTTTGGAAAGGACAGCGCTAGCAGGAAGACTAAGGAGTACATTGACACGCGTCTTACTGCAATAGACAAATATTGGGGTGAGTTTGATCACAACAACACACTCCTATTATCATACGAAGGCGAATCGGACTACTTCGACAAGAACATTTATCAGCAGACAAAAGATTATTATGACAAGCAGCGTAGGATCATCGCCGAATATCCTCCGTTTGTTCCACCTACTCTCGAGCCCGTTCCCAGTTCTTCGAAACCGACATTCAAGCTATCAAGACATGAAGAGCGAGGAACGAACCCGGGAAGTCAAGTAGATGAACTTATATCACAGCAAAAGACATACTTTAGAGCTTTGTCACGAGTGATAAAGCGCCCTGACATTGTTGACATCGAGGAAAAGTGGGAAATTGAAGACCTACTCAAGGACCTACAACACCGTTGGCGAACCATCGACGAACTACACATGCGAATTGACAACATACTAGAAGGCAGCAACCAGGACTATGAAGATGAGTTCATGTTCTACGAATCTTTGTACAATAAGACAAAACGACAATTAAACAGAAAGTTGAGTTCTACAACACATCTGCAGCAATCAACCCCGAAGATAGACATTCCTGTGTTTACTGGAAAGTATAGTCAGTGGCCTACCTTTTTGGACCTCTTCAATGAGACTATACATAACAACAGCAGTCTGAGTAACGCACAGAAAATGCAATACCTAAAGGGAAAACTACGAGGTGAAGCGGAACGTCTCATCCAACATCTTAACATATCAGCTGACAACTACGAGACCGCCCGTGACCTACTTATGCATCGATACAACAACACTCAAGTTCTATTTACCAACCAAATAGAAACATTTTTGTCACAACCTTCTGTGCACCGACAATCTGCATTTGAATTAAAACGCTTGTATGACACTACTATGGAGAGTATACATGCGATTCACAATCTTGGGGTCGATACGACATCATGGGATCCGCTCTTGGTACATCTAATATGCAAGAAGCTGGATACTGAAACTTATACCGACTACAAGGAATCCCGCAAGACACCACGGGAACTACCATCATTTGAAGAACTCATGAATTTTATCGAAAGCAAGTTTACTGCCCTAGAGCCCCTATCGAAGAGAGAAAGGGACACTACAGATAAAAAACACTCATATCAATCGAAGCCGACATTCAAATCTCTTTATCCTAAGCGGATTTCGAGTGAACCTTATCAATCTGTGGTCACATATACACCAAAATGCCCGCTTTGTGAAGACAAACACGATTTGTATCAATGTGAAAA
Organism: Ostrinia nubilalis; assembly: GCF_963855985.1. Lineage (NCBI taxonomy): Eukaryota > Metazoa > Arthropoda > Insecta > Lepidoptera > Crambidae > Ostrinia > Ostrinia nubilalis. Next base: position 14,883,017 of record NC_087103.1, read on the forward strand.
GTTCCTCAACATGACACCGGACACTCGCCTGACGACAATTGCAAAAAAGGAAATATGCCAAAACTGCTTGTATAAACATTACAGGCCATGCAATTCGACAAAACGATGCAAATATTGCAATGAATATCATAACTCGATCATTCACGACGACATTGCACAATCGAGGTCGGTGAACCAAAAATCACCCCTTGCATCTAATGACAAACGCCCTGCAAAGCCACAAAACAATAAACAGCACAATGTCAATCACGTGGCTGCAGATGACGAAGAAATATTATTAACAACCGTGATGTTGAAGGTTAAGGCTGCTGACGGCACCTTTATCACGCTAAGAGCACTTTTAGATCAAGGCTCTCAAATATCATTACTATCAGAAAATGCAGCTCAACTTTTAGGACTGCAACGTCGACATGTCAATGCTTCAGTCTCGGGCATTGGTACCAGCTCCAAAAGTGGAAAAGGAATCGTCACTATGGACTGCCAATCACTGTACGAGGACTACAGCTTCACAACCCAAGCTTTAATCATATCAAAGGTGATCAATTGTTTACCAAATAACTCATTCAGTAAACAATCATGGCCACATCTCCAACACATAAACCTCGCCGATCCTGACTACAACATATCAAAACCTATTGATCTTCTCCTGGATGCGAGTATCTACTCCGACATCATCATGAACGGACTGATCAAGGGCCCACATCAAGCACCTATTGCCCAACAGACAAAACTTGGGTGGATACTATCAGGAAACGTTCAAAGGTTTAACTGTCACGTAGTCATCAATGACGTAGACAACCTATCAAGATTCTGGGAAGTTGAAGCCATCAATGACACATCATCAAACATGTCTGAACAAGAAATATATTGTGAAGACCTTTATCAAGCGACAACACGACGGCTGGACAATGGCAGATATCAAGTAGCCCTACCGATGAAGCAAGACTTCGAGGAACTCCTCGGGACATCAAAACCAAAGGCTATCATGCAGTTTAAACAGCTGGAAAAAAGAATGGCCAAAAATGAAGTTTTATCGACTTCGTATTGCAACTTTATGCATGAATATCTACAACTAGGTCACATGCGTCCGGTTCAGGCGGCCGATCGCATGACGTCAATACCTACTTGTTATTTACCTCACCATGGGGTACTAAATTTAGACTCGACAAGCACTAAATTTAGGACAGTTTTTAATGCCTCGAGCAAAACGACATCAGGACATAGTCTCAATGACTTAATGGAATGCGGTCCCAACCTGCAGCAGGACCTTCAAGGACTCATACTGCAATGGAGGACGCATAAATATGTTATCACGGCAGACATTGAGAAGATGTTTAGACAGATTCTCATCAGAGAGCAAGACAGTCATCTACAAACTATCGTCTGGAGATCATCACCCGAAGACCTACTACGTGAATATCGTTTAACCACTGTCACGTACGGAACAAAGGCCGCTCCATTCTTGGCGATAAGAACTTTACGACAAATAGCACAGGACAATGCCACGGAGTATCCACTCGCAGCAACTGCACTTGAAACATCATTTTACATGGACGACCTTATGAGTGGACATGACAGTAAAAAGCAACTTAAGGAGTTACAAAGACAATTAATTGACGTCCTGAAAGGAGCCGGGATGAACTTACGCAAGTGGTCGAGTAATGAACTTGACGTTATCAACGACTTATCAGCGCATCAAAAAGGAGCCCCCTTAGAGTTCAGAGACACTGAATCCCGTAAGACACTGGGACTAAGGTGGAATCCATCTTCAGACACATTTACATTCCAAAACAAAATTGATTATCAAGACACTATCAAGAAGCACACCAAGAGACAACTTCTATCAGATGTATCAAAAATATACGATCCATTGGGATGGTTATCTCCTGTCACAATAAGAGCAAAAATTGTCTTCCAACAAACCTGGTTATCAGACTTACAATGGGATGATGAACTGCCCGCCGACATACAAACTGAATGGCAACAGATAAGAGAAGATCTGAAAAATATAGACAATTTTCAGATTGACAGATACTTGGGAGACAAACACAATTATCAATTACATGGCTTTTGCGATGCCTCAGAAAAGGCTTATGCATGCGCTGTGTACATAACAACAAAGGACGATAAGGGCGTGTACACATCACGTTTAGTTATCGCCAAGACAAAGTTGGCCCCACACAACAAACAGATATCACTTCCTAGATTGGAACTGTTGGGTGCCCTACTTTTATCACAGTTACTGAAAAAAGTCGCAGAGTTGATTCCAGTAACTTCAATCAATGCATGGACAGACTCAATGGTGGTATTGGGTTGGCTGAATGGAGAAATAACCAAATGGAAACCGTTCGTAGCCAATCGGGTGCGACAAATCATTGACGTCGTACCGGCAACCCAGTGGCATCATGTGAGCTCCGAAGACAACGCAGCAGACTGTGCCACCCGAGGTCTATCTACTACGTCACTACAAGGTCATAAATTGTGGTGGAATGGACCTCAATGGCTTAATCAAACGACACCTCTTCAAGACAAACCAGTTATCAAGATTGAAGTTCCCACAATTGAGATCAAGAAAACACCCATCGTGAACACGGCCCTACAACAACGCGAAAATAATATTATAATTAATTTACTTCAAGACAATAGTTCATTGACACGAGTTATTCGCATTGTAGGCTGGGTTTCGCGTTTCATCACGCGATTACGACACCGCAACTGCACTTCGCAACAAAATACAAAAATATTGACGACAAATGAACTACAAGCTGCGCACAATTTGATTATCAAAACCACACAATCACTAGAGTTTGAAGACGACATTAATCATTTGAAGAAAAAAGGACATGTACGAAGCACAAGTAAGATTGCAAGTCTCAACCCCTTCATCGACAAACATGACATTTTGAGAATTGGCGGTCGATTAGAAAATGCGACAATTAGACATTCTGCAAAACATCCTGTACTTCTCTCTGCAAAAGGTCGTCTAACTGAACTTATTATAAATCAAGCACACATCAGTACATTACACGGCGGTCCCCGATTAACACTATCTTTCATCAGACAAAATTATTGGATTGTTGGGGGCATTCGCGTCGTAAAGAAGATCATCCGACAGTGTATCAAGTGTAAACGCTTCGCTCAAGAGACAAACAACCAGATGATGGCTGACCTTCCCCGGCCGAGGGTCAATCCTTCACGACCCTTCACCAACACTGGCGTAGACTTTACTGGACACGTCGACATCAAGGCTAATAAAGGGAGGGGTATCAAGACCACGAAGGGATACATCTGCGTATTCGTGTGTCTCGCGACAAAGGCAGTACACCTGGAGCTAGTGACAGACTTGAGTACACAATCATTTCTCGCGGCCTTTCGACGTATGTGTGCCCGTCGAGGGACGCCTCGCCATGTATACTCTGACAATGGCACTAACTTCGTTGGAGCTGACAATATATTAAAACGAGAGTACAAGGCTATATTGGACACTATCGACACCTCATTCATCAAAAATATCAACGAGCTAGGCGTCACGTGGCATTTCAACGCTCCAGCGTGGCCCAGCGCGGGTGGCCTGTGGGAGGCCGCCGTTAAAAGCATGAAATTCCACCTCAAGAGAGTCCTGGGAGATCAAAAGCTGACATATGAAGAGTTTACCACGTTGCTGCAACAAATTGAAGCGTGCATGAACTCCAGACCTTTATGCCCGTTGTCTGAAGACCCTGACGACGAAGTTCTCACTCCTGGTCACTTCCTAGTGGGTGATTCACTCATGGCAAGACCACAGACTGACCCAGATGTTGTGAACTTACCTGCTAGATGGCAGCTCGTGCAGACGATGAACAAGCATTTCTGGAGAAAGTGGTCACAAGAGTACCTTCAACACCTGCAAAAGAGATCAAAATGGAGAACCCCTAGTGAAAACTTAAAGGTCGACGACATTGTTATCATCAAGGAAGACAATATGCCTCCTGGAAAGTGGGCCATGGCACGTGTCCTCGAAGTCCATCCCGGGAAGGACGGCTACGTAAGAGTTGTTTCCTTGAAAACTGAAAATAATATCATCAAGCGCCCTGTCAACAAGCTTATCAAACTACCGGTTCACGACATCAACCAACAAGATCAGGCTGAGTGTATTAAAGAAGACGCTCCAAAGCCGTCACAACAACCTCAAAGACAACTTCGACGTGGAGGAAACAAGAAACCTGCAAGCATGTGTTCATGATCAAAAGAACACCATCCTCTGCTCAATTGATGAACCTATCTACGACCTAAAAATAAAACATTCGATTTGCGACATCAAGTTAACAAACATCGACGTCACATCAAATGAGTCACCGTGCTCGTCACTCATCGCGCCGTGCACTTCCGACAAGTGGATCAAGTTACATCGGCGAAATAGCTGGCTGTACTCATGTTGCAAGGAATGCACTATTCGCTTGTTTTGCACTACGGGAACAGATGTTCGTACTATCACTGGGACAGGCATCATTACACTAAGTCAAGGTTGTACGATCAAGGGCGACACCTTTACAATACGTTCACACTTCACACAATCAATTCTTGAGTGAAACGTATCATCAAATAGAATCAATGGAGGTTCCAAAGACATCTATATTGAACACTATTATTAATAGCAGCTACTCCGAAATCTCCATCCCGACTGAAGATCACCAGATGATATTCAATCAATTGAAAACAGACATTGAACGTCTAAAAGCAGAGGCGTCTAAAGAGATCAACGTACACGACGTCCACCATTACACTATGTCATACATCTTACTGGTGGGCCTTTTACTGATGACATGTTGCGCTGCGTACTATTGGCGACGTAATCGACAACAGCCTCCGGCGCCAACTACTGAAGATGCGATCGAGACCATGCCGCGTGCAGTCAGCACCTTCAGCATCGACCGAGGGACATCACCATCACCCATGCCGACGCAACGCTTCAAAACGTCTACCGTTAATCTTTAATTAATACTGTTTAATTATTATTATCTCTTTTTCTTGTTGTTTAAGATAGGCAAGATGTACGAGTCATCGTATCATATTTCGACAAATTACTGTTATGCAAAAACTTATAATAAAATTAGTACTGACAAGCTACTCGGCGGAAACGGTCGTTTCATTAAATACTGCCCTTTCCCCTATATCACGACAATATTGCGACAATAACACGACATTATCACCTATCAGTATCAATTTAATGTAGTTCACGCTACAATTGTTTATAACTCAGATTACCATATAGGCTATAATTTATGACGATATGTGACAAACTAAATGTAATGATTTTAGAATTTATATTGTATTTTATACGATTATTGGTTACTTTTAAATAGTTATTGTAACAATTTTAGTATTTTTATTGTATTTTAGAAGAACCCAAAAACCCATTATTAAATTAAAATACTTTATTTGATTACTTCCTAGGCATTTTGCAGACATTAGAATGATTTTAGAATTTATTGTGTATAACATCCAATTATTTCATATTTATTATTTAATTTAATTATTTTAGATTTTTATTGTATACATTTTATTATTTTAAAAATTAAAAAACAGCTAATTATGAAATAAGTATTGCATTTGACTAGTTCCGGGGCATGCCGTCGATAAGTCGTTTTGAACCGGTCGACTTTCACTGATGGAAGGGGAAGTTACCTTATCGCTGGCATGCCGCTGGACAGTCAGTTCGATTTGAGCGTTCGAAGCGAGAGGTACTATTAGGTTGACGTCATAATGTCGGAATTGTGTAAATCAGTGGTGCTGAAATACAAGTTAAACAACCTACAAGAGTGTTTCATTTCAACTCAGAAGTGGGATGTGATCTACAGCTCATAAGGTACGTCTTAATTTATTTGGTTAAAAAGTAATTGATTTTAAAAGTTCAAGTAGAAAGAAGTATGAATATTTCGTTTAATGCATGGAAAAGTTATGTTTAAAACGAGGCTAGACGCGCCTCCAGATTATTAGGCTAGATACGCCTTAGACTATGACTATGTCCATGACCAATATGACCATGACCATGACCATGACTATGAGTATGACTATGACTATGACTATGACTTAGTATAATGACCCCTAGACGTGCCTCCAGTTTACCAGGCTAGATGCGCCTTAAGGGCCCCATTGTTTAGGATGTCTCTAGATTAAAAAGCCTTCTATTGCTAACATAACAAGGAAGCCGTCCAGTTGTCACATGAGTTGTGTGTGTAGGTCGCACTGAATAAAATACAAATATAAATATAAGTATAATAGAAACATGCCACAATGGTATTTTACTACACTTTGCTCAGGGAGCATAATATTAATTGTCAAACAAAAGATTTTTAGATTTATTTTTGAGATTTAGATTTTTGGAAAAGAAATGAATCAAACTTTTGCTTAATATAACATGAACATAGCTTCCATATGATGTTGAGTTGATGCTGGTCAGACACAGTTTATTTCGTCGAGTACTTTATTTCACAGTTGAGTACAACGACGACTGAAGATGGAGCTCGTATACCGCCAGGGACAACCGTCAGCTGACGATGAAATAAGCGTGCTAAGCGTAAGAAGTTGTCGTCGTCGTCCAGTAAGAAGGCGCCACCACGATCGTCTTCTATGGGGCCAAGGTTGAAGAAAAATACGCGAAGGAGCTCATCTTCTTCCAGCTCTACTGAAAGAGCAGTGCCACATGTGGTTCGTAAAATTTCTGATAGACTAGTGAAGAAAAGTATTTTTTTCACTGGTAGTTTTTTTTATTGCGCACACGTTATTGAATATTACGCGTACCTACAGTAAAATGGGAATATTAGCTTATGTAGTAAATCTTTAATAGTAATAATTAAAGGTAATAATAAATTATTCGATTATAATGTATAAAGGAACGTTAAAGTAAATGTGCTAAAAAAATACATTTGAAAGAAAATATTTTTACACAAGTAAAGTGAATTAATTAATGATTCGTTTATTTTAAAATTGTCATCGGTTCGGACTTTCGGTAGGTACTTTTGCCAAGTACAATATCTTGTCTATCTATAATTTCACTTCAAAAATATATTTCGAATTATTCTGACCTCTGATTACATTAGTCTGACCTAGATAGGACCCGTTTCTAGGTGAATTAAGCTTTTTCTTCTAATTTATCAGTTAGCGACCTCAAATAAACACAATATTATTACTGTAAGAAGTCATAAAAAAAAAGTCATGCAATTTGTAACTATAAAAAGAACTTAATACCTGTACCAAGGTTTCATAGATAGGTTATGTTAGGTTAGGGTCACTTTTTATTTTTTGGTAGAGCAAAAGATATGAAACGTCAAGGTTCCATAAGAGCAGAAGTTTAAAGTTTTTCTTTTAGTAGTCTTTCATTTTTTTAATGACAATTTTGTGAGCGCTATTATAATAGCTAATGCAAATAAGAGAATTTTGTCTTTAACTTAGACATTGCAAAAGTTAATTGGCTTGGCTAAGAACTACGGAGTCCGTTAGAGGAAATTTTGAATCCTACTACTTGAAAGGATGAACAGTTTACGTAATTATTTTAATGACAGAAAAAAAGAAATATGAGACTGTTTTGGTAAATGAAAACTCCTTTTAAATGTTGGTAGTGAGTGCACTTGTTGACGCAAAACCGATGCTGAAACTAAGCATAGTTTGGCGGATCATTTCAATATCAATTCCAATTGTAAAAGTTGTGGTCAATCATCAGTCATACCTCTGTGTATATTAGAGCTAACATAAACAAAAATGTTGATGAGATTGACGCTGTTATAGAAGTGTTAGTGATTGATGATGCATATCAGACTTCACTGACAATAGACGATTTGACACCATTCCCCATTAATTCGATATTACAATTTATTAAAGACATTCTGATCTTGAAAACCTAATCTGAAATGACCTGTAAATTACCGTTTTTGGTCGCATTGTAATTAAGAAAAGTAGTTTGATTAAATTCACAAAATAGTGACGTCCCTTGCTTGTCGTGCCATACAAAATCTATGGGAGTTTGATTTAACAGTTTTTAAAAGTACGTCAATTGACTGGCGGTGTCAACACGTCTATTGGTCAAAACTTCACGCAACTGCAATTTCTCACGGTTTGGAATACTGACATTCTATAAAATTCCTGGTCAGAATATTTTCGAGAGCCACGAAGATGACGGACACAGGTGAATACCAGTTAACATAAATTTCTAGTTTTACAGAGGATAGTTTCTGGCGTTTAAAGTTGCCTTTCGATTTAATTTTTTTAAATAACTTGACACCTGGCGAGCTTAAGGCCGTGGGTTCGATTCCCGCCTTAGGCGGTTCTATATATTATCAAGTGATAAAAAAAAATATATACAGGGGATGTTTAGATAAACTAATATTTTATAATGCGAATAGCTTTCCGCCGAGGGTTCGCCCGCGTGGAATTTTGTTTGTCACAGTTGTTTGTTTTGTATGTCCTTCCCCGGGACTCAATCTCTATGCCAAATTTCATCAAAATCGGTTCAGTGGTTTAAGAGTGAAAGCAAGTATACAGAGTTACTTTCGCATTTATAATATTAATATATAAATTAAACTGGGGGCCAAGTACCGGGTGTTTAAAAGAGCCCTTTTTTTTAATTCACAACGCCAAAGGTGAAATCGTTTTTAGTAATTTGTCGCCTAGTCCTATAACACTTAAAGCAAATGTTTTAATAGCTACTTCAATGCTTTTTGGAGCATGTCCAATATGTCATGTAAATCGAATTGTAAAAGACCCCTCAGCTATGGATACTCTCGATAGAGCTGATATTATGACTAAGCCCGGACTTAGTTCCGACACGTTCTGGTTAGTTAGATAAGCTTTATACTCTTTTGTGAAATTATCGTGATTGTATTGCTATAAATCTGACTGAGATAGGACATAGGTACACGTGCAGTCTTTGATGTCAGGATGAAAAATAATGTACAAATACCACCATTACCACTTATCTCATTACAAAAGGGAAAAGGGTTCAGAAATCCATAGATGACTAACTTGATCCATAGCTGCTTATCAATATTATTCAGGACTCTTAAATCATATTTAGGTCAGATCTTGATGATAAAGAGAAAAGTCTTCAATGTTCTGTAGCAGTCACTTACTTTAGTCGATGAAAGACAACTTCCATGAGTTGGAGACACTAGCTGTGGTGTGTGTGCTAAAAAAAAAGGTGTATATCTTTTAGGACTTAAAAGTTTCTACTGGTTATGCTGCCTTAAGAACCACGTTAAAAAAAGAGAAAAAAAATTAGTTCCGCGAATAGTCCAAATACCAAAATTTTGTCATAGAATCTGACGACAACCCATCCAAACATCATAATCTCTTCAAATAGCAGATACAGTAAGGTTGATACCAAATTATTTTTAGTGGTCCCACGTACAGCTAGATGGCAAATATGTTGCGCTAATCGTGATGAAATCGAGCATCACACATTCAGAAACACATAATATAAGAACACTGTAATTGTACCTATTGGTTTCAAAAACTTGGAAAATTTTTAGAGAAGAAAATTATGTTAAGGCCTTAGAAATACATAATTCTGACGAAAGTACCTTTAGTGTTAATCATAAATCGTGACCATAATTCATTATTTGCCAGATTACGGTTACAAATGGATATAATTGGATATAATATTAACGTTTTGACATGTTCTTATAAACTTACTAACTTTCACATGGCAGTCATGGCAAGATACACTGTAATTAAATTGATTATGTACTAACATCTAATGGACGTGTATTTATGTGAAATAAAAATTTGGATTTAAAAAGAGAAGTTTCCAATATATTCGATATGAGAAGTTTTGAGAAAATTATAAAGTAAAACGATTAATATCTGAATTTCATGCAAATATCCGTTATTGGTTATAAAATAAGTCATTACGAATAATATAGATTAGGTGAAAATGTATAAGTACCTACAAGATTTTTCTCCGTTTCTTAACATTTATTACTGGTTTAATATGAAGAATATAGTTTCTAAAATACATTATTAATGTTAAAACACTTGTTAACAAGTTGTCATAGAATTGTTTATCATTCTACTATATATGGTCCATATTGTTTTGAGAAGTAATATTAATGATTTTAGAATAAATCCTTATTAGACGTGAATGCCGGGAGGCATCACGGTGTCGGATGGCCGAATGTAATGATTTTAGAATTTATATTGTATTTTATACGATTATTGGTTACTTTTAAATAGTTATTGTAACAATTTTAGTATTTTTATTGTATTTTAGAAGAACCCAAAAACCCATTATTAAATTAAAATACTTTATTTGATTACTTCCTAGGCATTTTGCAGACATTAGAATGATTTTAGAATTTATTGTGTATAACATCCAATTATTTCATATTTATTATTTAATTTAATTATTTTAGATTTTTATTGTATACATTTTATTATTTTAAAAATTAAAAAACAGCTAATTATGAAATAAGTATTGCATTTGACTAGTTCCGGGGCATGCCGTCGATAAGTCGTTTTGAACCGGTCGACTTTCACTGATGGAAGGGGAAGTTACCTTATCGCTGGCATGCCGCTGGACAGTCAGTTCGATTTGAGCGTTCGAAGCGAGAGGTACTATTAGGTTGACGTCATAATGTCGGAATTGTGTAAATCAGTGGTGCTGAAATACAAGTTAAACAACCTACAAGAGTGTTTCATTTCATAAATTTTAATAAATAAATAAGACGTGGGTAAAAAGCGCCATCTATCGTCATTGGTTAAAATCTACAGCCAAAAAATTTTGACGTTCGTAAATATTCATGCGGGGGAAGCCGTTAAACGCCATCTATCAACATAATTAGTAATTAAACGAGGTCCACTCGTACGAAGTCGCGGGCGGCCGCTAGTCTAATATAATGTCGAATACTATTCCTCGTCAGATAGAGATATTTTCGAAAAGAAAACATTGGTTTTTTCAGAGACAATTTACTTAAGTGGCATTGTAAAACTGAAGACAAAATGGTCACCGAAAACCATGAAGTTGTTTATAAACAAGACAAACAGCACTGCAACAACCCATATCCACATTGGACGTGCAATGGTGCAGTGATTGGACAATATGGGCTGACCACTCCTTAGGCAGGGCGCAGACGGGCGACAGAAAGCATAAAGATTGCATTTTTTAACTTTATACAAAGTAAAGGTGACTTTGCGAATTCTAGCGCTAAAAGACGTAGATGATATTGTATTTATAATCTTTGAACTCTTTTGATTTTGATCGGTTTTAATGAAACATAAAATACTTATCAATACACTCGCCCCTTCAACTGGAGATCATTTCTTCTATACAAACTTACGAAAAAAAATATTAATTTAGTCTCAGTAAAAAGCGCTTTTACATGATTCCCACATTATTTTAAAAAATTACTCTACCACTTCCTTGAGGGACAAATCTGGGCTAGCACTGAGAAAAAGTAGCCCAAAAATTAGGTTCGTCAAAGTGTTCCTTATATTCCTTTTACCAAAACATTTCTGCGCAAATCGTTCATGTTTTTCGGGCCTTAACAAAAACCCCGGTGCCGGACTAAAGAATCAGTTTGCCGGGCAGCCGGCCAAGGCATGATTACTTTGGCATGCACCCGCTACAAGCTGATTTTTATATTCATAAACATTGTAATGTAATGGACTGTAGTCCGTTTCCAGTTTTCATTTCAATGAGCTCGACCTTAATGATTTCGTTCGGAACATCAAAAATGGGCGCTGGAAATGGCGGACGTGATGATTGGGTCGCGAGCGAAAATGGTTTTGTGTATAAATATCGGGTAACTATTTGGTAAACGTATACGAAATGTTATACTGATACTTTGTATTTTAGTAAACTTTTCACCTAAATGGTATCAGAGGTCGCTGAAGCCTTACGCCACATAATTTCATTATTTTCAGGCTGTTGATTTGTATCAAAATGTGACAAAGAACTGAGAAAGGAGGAGGTCCTTTTATCCGTAAGAACAGATACTTTTAGATATGGGTAAAAACAATTCAAAAACATAATTATGTTATGTCGTCTCGTTCTATTTCACCACCATTTGATGAAAGCGAGAGCAAAAACGAAAATGGATAGTTAACACTGTGGCCGTGTGTGTACATTGGGGTACTTTGTTCGTTAATCTTGCCCCAAAAGTATGTAGGAGCAATCTAAGATTATGACCTTTTTGGAATACTTATTTAGTTATTCTATCTTTATTTTTGACCGGAATCGCACCTGATGTTTAGTGAGATGCTGTCTAGGATGTTACATAAATCTGCCCTGCAAGTGCTTATTCACTCTCCCTTTGCAAATGCGTATCTAGTACATTGTTATTATTATTCACTAAAGGGTAACATTATAATAATATTAGAACCGCTACAATTATCCACTAAAGAGGAACATTTCTTTGGAACCGCTAACCCAGCGTTGTGCGTGCCAATCAGAGACCAGCTTAAGAACATCTCGACTGGACACAATAATACGCGATAGGTGCCAACGCAATCATGTCCTGGCGGCCAGCCCACTTTGTTAGGCTGGTCAACCATACAACACGACCGTACTGAAAGGCCGTGGATTTATTGACAGTACTGTTACAGTTCATGTGAAGACGCTTTAGGCATAATTTATTCGAGAATGGCACAGAATCTATGTAGGTAGGTAAACAGACATCAGTTATCTAGTTAACTGCTGGTCGATTGAAGATTGACACAAACATTATAAGTTAAGTAGCTATAGAGAGACCTTGTCAAATCTGTTGATTACTTGATACTTAAAACATGGCAGCATAATCACATCTCAAGAAAACTTTACTTATATCGACCTCACACTCCTGATAGATCAGTATTATGATACTATGCAGAACTAGGTTAATTAAAATTTTTAATTTGAGTTTTAATTTCGTTGATGAAATCGGTTCTATCCAACTACTACTATAAATGCGAAAGTTTGGATGTCTGGATGTTTGTTACTCTTCGCAAAAACTACTGTGTGCTTACCATGAGTTCACGTTAGGTGTGCTCGCTAGCGAGTACGTCAAAAAAATCTATGAAGATTTTATTTCTTGAAAGTAGCCACTAGGGGCGCTGCACAATATGTCATACGTTTAATGTCATTTTTTTACGCAGTTGCTAGCGAGCACATCTAACATAAACTCATGGTAAGCACACTGAACGGATTTTGATGAAACTTTACAGTATTATTGTTTCATCATACATTTCTCAATGTATACTTTGTCAATTCTTATTACTCCAAAACCCTAATGTTATTATGTGCTCAAAATACTAGTGCCATCATTCTACTTATAATGTCTATGGAAGCTATATTTTTCATTATCTGTACCGGAAGTGTAAGTTTGTCAATGTATCCAATTTTGAAGAATAGACTTCCTTCTGGTCTTGTCAGCGGAACCGATCACATGTTGTTTTCTTTAAAATCCCAAATTATAATAGGTTATGGGCCCAGAGCGTTTCTGGCTACTATTCAATTAGTTCTCGCGACAGTTGTTATTGTGGACATTGATAACAGTTGCAGTAAGTGGAAAGAATTGTTTTTGTGGATTTGTGCAGTGTCGGTTAGAAGGTACTTGAGATTTGAACTGAAAATTCAAAATGGCATCGTCGAACTATTTGGTGAATGTACCTAAACTAAGAGGACGAGAAAATTATTGTGAATGGTGTTTCGCGGCGGAAAACTTCTTGATTTTGGAAGGAACGCTAGGATGCATCAAGCCAGAAGCAGGTCAAGCGCCAGTTGCACCCACGGATGACGCTAAAACCAGAGCCAAATTGATCTTAACGATAGATCCCTCCATTTATGTTCATATCAGAGAAGTAAAATCTACGAAGGAACTATGGGAAAAATTTAAGTCGCTGTATGATGATTCTGGATTCACGAGAAGGATAAGCCTATTGAGAAATCTAATTTCAATAAGACTGGATGACTGTGATTCCATGAATTCATATGTAACTCAATTAGTGGAGACGGGTCAGAAATTGGCTGGGACTGGCTTCAACATTAACGACGAGTGGATTGGCTCTTTGTTACTGGCTGGATTACCCGATAAATTTTCGCCAATGATTATGGCGATTGAACACTCTGGCATCAGTATCACGACGGATTCAATCAAATCTAAATTATTAGACATGGAGTCTGAAGTTCGTGTTGAAAGTGCTGCATTTGGTTCGTTCCATAGTAACAAAAGTCAATGGTACCAACATAAGAGAAATGTCAAATCAAATGACAAGGGAGACAAAACCAAAGACAAAAATCGCGGTAAAGATGGCGACCAGTTGTCAAAGTCGAACATAAAATGTTTCCGATGTAAACAAATGGGACACTATCGTAATCAGTGTACGAATTCAGTGAATACCAAAGAAATGGATCGAAAACAGACGAACGCATTCAGTGCTGTGTTTCTGAGCGGTTTTTATAGTAAATCTGATTGGTATGTCGATTCCGGCGCCAGCGTACATCTGACGACGAATGAACATTGGATCGTAAACCCATCTTACGAACATAGTATGAAGGAAATTGTGGTTGCCAACGAGAGTAAAGTTCCAGTAAAATGTTGCGGTGAAGTAAACATTACTACTTGTACTGATGAATGCAATTTCGATGTGACAGTGGAAGAGGTTATGTGTGTACCGAGTCTCACAACTAATCTTCTATCTGTGAGCCAACTTATAAAGAAGGGAAACAAAGTGGACTTCAGAGCGGGCGGTTGTGATATTTATAATCGAAAGGGAGTTTTGGTGGCGACAGCGATCCTGGTCAATGGTGTTTACAGACTCAATTCGCCAGTGCCTCTGTCAGCAGTGGCTGTGGTTTCCAGTGAAACTTGGCACCGGAGGTTGGGGCACGTCAATAGCTCCTACCTGAATAAAATGAAGGATGCTGTGGAAGGTTTTATTATGGATGATAAGGCAGTGACAAGTAAACATTCCTGCGTTACTTGCTGTGAAGGAAAACAAACTCGCCTGCCCTTCCCGAGTAATGGAAATAGAAGCAGTCAGTTGCTGGAGGTAATTCATAGTGATGTGTGCGGACCTATGGAGAGCTGCTCTATTGGAGGATCAAGGTATTTTATAATCTTTGTTGATGATTATAGTCGCATGACTCACATCTATTTTATGAAAAACAAGAGTGAATCTTTTCAATGCTTTAGAGATTATGTGTCCAAAGTGGAGAATACACAAAATAAAAAGATAAAGATATTGCGCAGTGATAATGGTCGTGAATATTGCAGTCATGAATTTGAAAATTATCTAAAGCAAAAGGGAATTATTCACCAGAAAACTAATACATACACGCCAGAACAAAACGGCTTAAGTGAGCGTATGAACCGCAGTATTATTGAAAAGGCTCGATGTTTATTGTTTGATGCTAGTTTAAAAAAGGAATTCTGGGCAGAGGCAACTAATACTGCTGTTTACTTACAGAACCGAACAGTATCAGCGGGTTTAAACGACAAAACGCCTTATGAGCTGTGGACTAATAAGAAACCTGATATTAGTCATCTTCGTGTATTTGGGAGTACTTGCATGGTTCATATACCTAAAGAAAAAAGGTTAAAGTGGGACAAAAAATCAGTCAAATGTATTCTAGTGGGCTATCCAGATAATATTAAAGGATACAGAGTGTATAATCCCCATACCAAGTCAATAACATGCAGTCGAGATGTCATAATAATTGAAAAAGAATTGCCAGTGAGCAATGTGACAGCTACTGTTGAAAACTTGGACTTGGATGCTCCTTATGTCGAAGAAGAAGAGGAAACATCAGATGCAGTGGGGGACAATTGTCAGTCAGATGACTCTTTTTTGTCTTCAGCAAATTATACAGAAGATCCATCTTATGTGCCGAGTGAGAATGAAAAAAAATGGGTGCTAAAAAAGAAGTATGATAAGGACAATAATGTGAATGAAAATAAAGTTCTTGAGTTACACAAAGCTATATATGGTCTCAAGCAATCCTCTAGGGCGTGGCATAAAAAAGTAGATAGTGTGATGTTATGTAGTGGTTATAGAAAATCAAAAATTGAGCCATGTTTATATACAAAAATTGTTAATGGTCTTAGGACAATAGTAACATTGTATGTTGATGATTTTTTTATTTTTTCAAATGATAAATCTGAAATGGCTCTGTTAAAACAAACTTTAAGTAGTAAATTTAAGATTAAAGATTTAGGAGAAATTAAAAAATGTCTTGGTATGAATGTAAACATAGATAAAGCGAATAATGTTATTACATTGAGTCAGGAAAACTATATTAATGAGTTGTTGCATAAATTTAATATGAACGAATGTAAAACTTTTGAGACTCCTATGGAGCCTAAATTAAATATTGTTAAAAATGAAGGGCAGAAGTGTGATAACCCTTATCAGCAACTTATAGGTAGCCTCATGTATCTTGCTGTTCTTACAAGGCCTGATATTTCATATGCTGTAGGATATTTAAGTCAATTTAATAATTGTTCTAATAGTGAGCACTGGTCCTATGCTAAAAGAATATTAAAATATTTAAAGGGGAGTAAAAAGATAGGTTTAAAATATTGTAAAAATGGTAATGTTGATATCGTGGGTTATGTTGATAGTGATTGGGGAAATTGTTCAGAGGATAGAAAATCTTACTCAGGTTACTGTTTCATGTTATCGGGTTCTGTCATATCATGGAGTTGTAAGAAGCAGAGAACAGTGGCACTCTCTAGCACAGAGGCCGAATACATGGCACTTACAGAAGGTTGTCGTGAATCTGTATATCTTAGAAACTTGCAAAGTGAGATTACTGAAAGATTATATACAATTGAATTATATAATGATAATCAAAGTGCAAAAAAATTGTCAGAAAATCCTATTTTTCACAATAGGACTAAACACATTGATATCCGTTATCACTATTGTAGAGAAGTAATTTCTAATGGTATAGTTAAAGTTAGTTATTTGCCTACAAGTGACATGCCAGCAGACATGTTTACAAAAAGCTTGAATTTTATTAAACATAGAAAGTTTATGAACATTTTAGGTATTGTTAATGTCTGTTGTAATTAATGTAAATTGAGATTTTGAGAGTGGGGGTGTTATTATGTGCTCAAAATACTAGTGCCATCATTCTACTTATAATGTCTATGGAAGCTATATTTTTCATTAACTGTACCGGAAGTGTAAGTTTGTCAATGTATCCAATTTTGAAGAATAGACTTCCTTCTGGTCTTGTCAGCGGAACCGATCACATGTTGTTTTCTTTAAAATCCCAAATTATAATACCTAATAACCTGGGATTTCAGTAGAAAATTTCAAGCATTTAATATCCAAACTACTCCAGAGCGTGCAGCTCTCGATTTTGGTACATTTAACTTGCCCGGGCATATAAGAGCTAGTAGTTAGACGGAAAAATGCCCTAACGGGTGTCGCAGGACGTTTTACACTCTACAACATATTCTCACCTAGGAAGGAGAAGGTATTTCATAGAGAAATGCCGGCAGGATTACGGTTAAAACTGAGGAGCTAGCGGAAAAGAAATTTAATTTGTTAAAGGAAATGGCTTAAAGTTTTAAAATCTTTCTTGCTGTACGAGTATGATAGGACGTTGGGGAAAAGTGGTAAAGAGTAGGTTCTATAGAAAGAAAACTCATTTTATGTGTTTAATAAGCTTATAGTTCTACAGATATTTCAATAACAATCAGTTAAGAAAAAACTGAGTAGTAGTAAATATTTCATCTCGTTGAGTTTTCTCTTATTGACAGTCCCTATTGGTAAGATGTCCAGTCGATAGTAGACATCCGAGCACTTACATTTTTGTTAGCATCATAGAGATTTATATGATCTGTGATTAGCATTCATTACAACTGCAATATATTAGCTTGATGTGCTGTCGTTTGTACAAATAAAGAATACTCATACTATGCCCTAAAGTTAAACAAACTTTTAAACAACATGTTATACATAGAAAACACGTTCTAAGTGAGCGAGAAAAATCATTAATCTTCCCACAAACCCTCTCTCGCTCACAATTTAGGGCACAGCTTAACACGTTCACGCCAGCAAGGCGCTCGAGGTTCTGATACGCGGCTCCCCGGAGGCCTCTTGCAAAATAACTTCTAGTGTGGAATTTTTATTAACCAGAGCCTGCTTCCGTGGTCTATGGACCAGAATATTATGCGAGAGAAATTATTTTTAAATATATTCAAGTGGCCCTGTGACAACGAAACACTTTGTGATATTTTACAATGTACATTTTATTTTTCGTGTACCTACTTTGTATATTTTAAAATTTTATAGTGAGTTCGTTCGTATCGTGTGCTAGACTTGTGATAGATTAGCCTTATCACTTTCAGTCTTGAAAAGAGTCACGCGTAAGTGGCCATCGAAATTATCTCTACATTTATATTCAAGGGAAAAGAATAAGATTTTTAAATCATTTGTATTAAAATGTGAACTCAATTTCATGCAATATCAATATAAAAGGCGTCTTAGCAGCTTAAGGGGTTACAAAATTATACTTACGAGTACGTTACCGCGGCCCACATTTTTGTACCGTAGTAGGTAAGTACTTATACTTATGCAGAGATATCTCTGGCATCACAGATCCAACACTTCCATTATCCCGACACACGTTGACATATTCCATCCCCGAAATAGAAACTGATATTTGATTTCGTCAATCCGACACGCGGAATTGGTTATGAATAATCTTACCCCAGAAACGTCTCTTATTTTTCAATAAACTCTTCACTTTAACTGGGCATCGTTGACTTACGATTAAAGGATAAATTTTCCAGTCTGGAAAACCTGACCGGGTCTCGGACAAGCGCTCTGCAAATCTTTAAAAAGGTTTCTTACTTGTCCACATAACTTCTGCCCGGGATAAACTACTTCCTAACTTCAAAAGATGTACGGAACCCGGGTAATGAACTCCGAAGACGGGTTTTTAAACAACTCTCCAGGGCTGCCAGGATTTATGGGGGTTTCGTCATAAATGAAGAAAATTATTTTACTCAGAAACTACCAATCATGCTTAGCCTTAGGGTCTAAGAGATAAATTAGACTTAGGATCAGTTGCACCATCTTACTTTAACATTAACAAACTTCAAAAGTCTGTCAAATTCCATACAAAAAATACGGATAATGTTATAGTTACGGTTAAAGTAAAATGGCGCAACTTTGCCTTGGTCCTTTATTTTTACGTATAAAATCTAACTAAAGCCTACCCGTGTCCTTAAACCAGATAATGGAAAGCAATTTTCTTTTCAAAATCGAGGCGATAAAAGTTTTTAAAAAGTGTCTGGGGAACAATAATAGGGTGGTAGTACCCGCACCAACCAACTCAATTGACTCTACCATTTATATCAATCAAAGCATATAAGACTTATTTATTTAATTGAGAACAACTTGGCATTTTTCATTTATTTTATAAAATTATTTGCGTCTTGAAAATTTATGTAATAACGAATTTACACGAATTTATAAGTTTACTAGTAATGATTTTTGAATAGGGTGATTGCTACAGTTATTGGCCCTTTAAGAGCGTTGTGTAAGTTAACTTGTGTAAAATGTAACAAAAACTCGACTTTTGTTTACTTTTTATATTTTATTATGAGAAAACAATATTGCTGCTATTTAAGCTAGTACCTATTTGGTGTTATACGATAAGAATTACAATAATAATTTTAAAAATATCAGAGATCACATTAAATTTAGCTATTGGCCCCAAAAACACAGTAATTGGCTCCTAGAAGTACAGTTATTAGCCACCGAAAAAAACCCATAAAAATCACTGAAACTTCACGCTTTGTAATCCTAACTCATTTTGTCTTTCCTTAAGATTAGCTAAGAATTCGTCATCAGTATCACTCTTATCGATTTCTTCATCTATCTCATCATCGTCAGTACATTCAGTAACATTGTAACAATTGTGACAAAGATAACTGTCTCCTTCTTCTTCAGGAATGTTGCACAAGATTTATGAAAGACACGGTGACATTCAGAGCATACTAAAAGTCTATTTTTTATAAGCTTTTTGCAAATATTACAGATTTGATTGGATACAGATACATTATTCTTACTTTTTTTATTTTAGCAGTTTTCTTTTCTTCAGCTTTCCGTTTTCTGTCCTCTCTTTTTTGTTCTCTTTCAATTTTCCGTTGCCTTTTTTCTTTCTCGATGATTTCTTTTTCTTTAGCTTTTTCTTCCAGAATCCTCTGATATTCTGGCCTGATATGTGAAACGGTAATCGCGATATATTTCTCTTCCCTTTTCGAGTTGGCTCTGGGGGAATCCGTAGAAAGTCCTTTTTTTGCCTGTTGGCGTGATGCAAAAAGTGATGAGATCAGCATAGCTTCCACTTTCTGCTTCTGAAGTTTCTTTACAGTTTTCGTTTTCTATTTTATATTAAATCAAAGTTGTTTCGTTCTATTTCTTTCACCTTAATGTACGTTTTAGTGATCATTGTCTTTTTTTCGTCAATTTAGCCGGTAGTGGATGTACTTCTGCTGTGATACTAATAAAAGTATTGGTAGTCCTTGTTTCAGTTTTTTCCAGGTCGTCAAATTTATTTTTTGTTGTGTTTTATTTTCAGATAACGCTGCTTCATTAACTGTTATTTCCTTTTCTTGGGCCAACGGTTCATCTCGTCGTTCTCGTTCGTCTACAAGTACCTATCTCATCTTCTTGGGTCCCAGTTTTAGGGTCTTTTGTCTCTCTTTCTCTATCTCTAGTTTGAAGTTCTCCTATTTCACTCAATGTTGATTCTTTCTCCCGACTTACAGGTTCAGGTTCATCTGTAACTTCCGCTTCCAATCCATTTTGCTTATAAATTATAAGTTATAATAAATAGTCCCACAAACGATAGAGAATAAAAAAAATTCATTGTTTTGCATTTCAGGTATTATTTGTTTTATTTTTTTAAACTGATTAAGGGTTTCTGTTCCAACTACTTATACCAACCTTAGTATACTGTGTTACCTACGGCATCTTGTAACAATCTAGGTAAAGTAAATCAATAAAAATAGTTATTGGCCGTGCATAAGTGTCAGTAATTGGCCCCCCGGCTAATTACTGATCCTAATAGGTTAGGACGTTAGTATTTTAATAGCAAATATTTAAGGGTTAAATTAACTTAATCTTGAATAAAAATACAATAAAAGTAAAATTTAATTATTGGCCACCCATGGCCAATAACTGAAATAAATTGAAACGTGGTATAGTTATTGGCCGGTATAATTTTAAAGTTATTTTATTCCAAAACAAAGTAACTTAATCTATCTACATAAGCTACCATTTAGCTCTTTACAAAAAAACAGTAAAATTACTATAACAAGCAAAAACAATTAAATTACGAACAATATTCATAAATATTTACCTTAAAATTTTGACAAGCATGCGGCTACTCGGACGACTCGTTGTCGAAAGAAAGCTTCTGCTGTTTAGAGTGCCATCTGTTCTTACTCTGACATACTACATTGGACAGCGTATTGCTCAGAGAAAGTATTTGTGTCTCTTTTCCACTCTTAATAACGTACATATGCTTGTTTATTTTTATTTTAGCCAAGGTGGCCAATAACTATGTACAGGCCAATTACTATAGCAATCACCCTACATTAACGTTTTTTTAAAAGTAGGTAATTTTTTAAGCTATACGTTATTTTTTTGAACAATGTTAGTTTTTTAAACAACCGTCATCCCTGCACCTCGCGGGTCCAAGTTTTGTTTGCGGCTACCCATTGTTTGGGTGTATCGGATAGATTTAGTCCGGATCCAACGGTTTCTGAATAAGGGATCTTGAATTGTGCTTGTGCTTAGTTTTAAATAGTTTATTTACGGAATGGGATCCTTTCACGGTCGGGAACGTTTGATGTTTGTAGTCCGCTGAAATATTGTGGAGTCTTTTTTGATGGAGCTCTGAAATCGACAGATGATTTCTTTGTTTTTTGTTATTATTAGCCAACTTGTACAGACACACATCAAACGTGTACTTCGTTGGAAAAGGTACTAATTTGTGAAAGGTGAACAAAAGTGTACAGTCTAGTCTAGTCTAGTCAGTCTTATTTTCACATTGTTTATTGTACTTAATTATTAGGTTTATTTGAGCACTGCCATATTTTTCTCGGTGCAACAAAGAAAGATCCAGCTATGTTTTTAATGCATGTAATTAAAATTTTGTGATTTGTTTTGATTTTTTCTTAAAGCTGATTACCATTAATTAATACCTACTTAATCTTTTTTTCTAATCTGTTTTATCTTATTCTTATTATCAACTAATTTAACTCTAACCCGTTTTTTTTTCTTTTCAGATAAGCCCCAGTGAATGCGGTAAGTGTCTTATATAATTTAAACTTAACAAACTAAGTCTTCCCCAAGCGTGAAGTAAGCTCTGCTTTAGTTTATCGATCGTTAGCACGGCAAAAGACGTGCGATCAAACAACGCGTGATTAGCAATGCAAATGTTCGCCGAACATTCGCGGTCCTCGGAGGGCGAGTTTGACATGGCGTTGGTAAAATAGGTAAGGCAGCACTTTTGGTGGTGGTATGTTTTATGTATTGAAATATGTTTTCAGGCGTGTGTGAGTGAGTCGAACATTATGGCCAGTTATTGCATAAAATTAGGGCTACTAGTATCAAGCAAATACGCATACAAACATTTTCATTTATTTTAAGTGGTGTTTTATTAACATTTAGGTGGTTATGATCATTTCAGGCTAAAAAGTTAATGTTACACTCGTATCTTATGGTTTTCAAGAGTTTTCTGATAAACATGTAATTTTACTTTAACTTACCATTTTTGATTCTAATTGACTTTCGACTGATCAGACGAGTTAAAAACTGAGCTGTTTGTTTTTGTTTCGCTGCCAACGGTGAGTTCGCCGTAGTTTCGGCTTTTGATTGCCTTTGTGGATATATCGCCAACTATATTCGTACGGCTATATTCGCTATATAGTATAAGTATAGCCTGTATCTTTATGGTACCTATTTTAGTCAATCGTAAAGTTACAAAACGATTATTTTTCCATTTTTGAAGCATGGATTTAAAAAATTATGAAGTAAAAAAGTAATGAATATGTTTAAGATTTCATAATCTGTATAGGTTATAATTAAAAGCGAGTTGGATTGGAGTTTTCCGAGTATTAAGGTCTTTAATTAGATATTCTCCCCATATAAGCATTGAATCTATGATTCTAAAAACTTATGAGCAATTACCACAAGGTAAAACTATAATGTTACACGGTAACACATTACTTATAATAATCGTTTGAACTATCTTACCCAGTTAGCCTGACGTCACTAACTCGTTAAGAAAATAGTTCAAACGTTTAGCTATAACTAATATGTTACCGTAACTGCCACGCTGACCCGCTAACTAACCCATAATCTAATCGAAATAAACAATCTACCTTGTTCCACCGCGATCTACAGAGCGATAACAACACCATGCAATATGTATGACATGCTAATGCCCCTTGACACCGGCCAAGTAGTTAGCGCGATTCTAATTCCACGATAAATAACACATTTCGTTTGTATTTGCATTCGTCGCTAGGCGGAAATTGCTTGCGAAATCTCAGGACCGTAGAAAGTATAGCTGTGGATGCGGTACTTCTAAATCGGACAATAAATTGTGGAGATAAGTAAGTGACAGGAATGAAAGTGGGTTGCAGTGCTGCAGCCACATGTAGCGAAACGAGCACATGTTAGAGGGGCATTATACGGGAGCGGCTAGCTTTGTTTTTGCATGCGTAGATTTATTATTTTCCTAACGATATTTTGTTACAAGTACCCGTTCGTTCGTTTCAGCTGAAAGACGTCCACTGCTGGACACGGGCCTTTCCCAAAGATTTCCACAAAGACCGGTCCTGCGCCGCTCGCATCCAGGCACCTTCACCCAACTTCACGGTCCACCCAAAGCAAATTAATTACACATAAAAACTCGTGTAGGTGATTCGTTCCTCCTTAATTATAGACGTCAAAATTGTGAAATTACAGTGAAAAAAATTTAGTCAAGGTTATGAATATAAATAATTAAAATATTATTATTATATTATTATTATTATATGACTATAAATCTGTTTACACAATAAGTGACTTGTGAACTGTATGACTTGAACAAAACTCACTACAAATATAAGGTCTTATTTACATTTATTTTAAACAAAGGAGAGTCATTTCTTGAATGGCAAAAGCCATCTTTTCAATATTCATATGTTAGCCTAATACCATAATGGTGATATTGCCACATCCACGGCAGCGCCCGCGCCGCCAGCGGTTGCATCGCAATGAGATGCTAATGCTGCGGCGCTGCAGGTAACGAAGGCCCAGGATTTGTTCCTCCTGGAGTTTCAGACGTAAGAAATGAGGCTCAATGTTGAGAGTTATTATTGTATATTCGTCTGTCAGCCTAGTAACATAATGGTGATATTGCCACATCCACGGCAGCGCCCGCGCCGCCAGCGGTTGCATCGCAATGAGATGCTAATGCTGCGGCGCTGCAGGTAACGAAGGCCCAGGATTTGTTCCTCCTGGAGTTTCAGACGTAAGAGTTGAGTCTCAACGCTGATAGTTCACAAATAATGGCTGTAGGCTCAGTGTTGAAGATATTTCTGGACGGCATGACGTATGGGCAACATGTTTCATTTTAAAATCTATCAAGACCGATGTCATTATTTTTAAGGTATTGTTCCTATTGGCCGCTGCGATACAAATTTTCCTGCTTAGTGCAGAGACCGCCAGAATAATTTGTACAATGTGACATCTTTTAGTAATAAATACTTTTTAACTATTTTTTTTACTTTACTTTAAAAAAGTCATCATCATTTCAGTCATTAAAAGTCCACTGCTGCATGATTTAAGCGTTCCTCAAATAGTGCCACAAAACTTTCTTGAGGTCATTGGTCCTCCGAGTAATGCACCTTTCATTGGATCTGCCAAAGATAATTATAACCTGCCCACTTCTGCCATAAATACCTTAACTTTTCGCTCGCTGAGTGCATGGTCGGTGGTCTAGATAATATTGTCATGGTCAACGTTTCGTTAACATTCTCGGGGCGTTTTTATTAGATTAAAAAACCATAAATACTGGTAGAACTACTCGTATAATAACGACATGATGTTCTCGTGACATGGATGAACATTAAAGGAAGATAAGTGGTGCTAGATCAATCATGCCGAGGCAGGAAACCTAATGCGATTAACTCATACATATTAGTGGGAAAACAATAGCACTTAGTCAATAGCGTTCCCAAATTTACCAGTGGCACTAATGTATCGCAATCACTTCAGGCATAATTATGTGTTTGTGCTTTAGGGCGGACGAGAACGATGCCTTTGTTGTCTGTTGCTGACAGGTTGTGTTGCGGTTGCATTTGTGTTGTAGCTGAGAGCTTTCGATAGAGTCACTGTAAAACTTGATTTGAAAATTCAAAAACAGCAAAATAATAATTAATTATTTTGTAGTTATTTTAAATTCTTTCTTAGACTCACTATCAATATTTGACTTGGACCATGATGCTTCATTCTCTAGTTTTTTTTGGTTGTGGTCACTCAGACTATAATAAAAACTGATTTCCCTTGCTGGCCTAGTGCTTAGTCCCAATCCGTCCCCCGGACACGGCTTGAGCCGAGGTCCGAGCCTACCGTGGCGCCCTCAGGCCGCGTCCGTAGTCCCCTCGATCGGGCCCACTAGAGTGAGCCCACCGTAGGCTGGACTTTGGTCCAATACCGCGGTGGGCAACCCTCTAGTTGGGTTCGCCACTGATCGGGCGCCTTATGCGCTCGATACGGCCCGATCGCGAACGTCGGTCTGCGACCGACGATCGCCAAACGGCTAGAGTACCTACCTTCTGTACTCACTCTGCCCGGTGAAGCTGGAAAAGCTCCTCAAGGTACCAGCGCGCGTCCCTTAAAAAAAAAAAGCCTAGTGCTTAGCGTGTATTAACCAAAACGCCAACTACAGTGCGAGTTCCAATCCTGTCGGAGGAAACACAATTTGGGCTTCCTCGAGGCTAGAATAAATAGGTATTTACCCCATGGGGCATATAATCGGTCAATTACCTGCCTAGTTCTGCATTTTTAAAGAAACAAATGTATTGAAATACCATGTTTATCTCAGACCCGTGGCCAGCCTACGCGATGCATTACTAACGCTACACGCACTGATTGACGTCTCGGTTACAGGCAGGTGCCCGATAATAGCCGCTTATTGTTGCAGCGCGATAAGCTGCTCACTTGGGTACACACCCTGTATTGTGACGATTCTGGAATATTGTCTGGAACGGGCATTGTAGGGGGTTGGATAGTCGGTTTTAAGTGAAGATGTAACACTGCTTGTAGTTATCGACTGCGGCAATCCTATCTAAATGGTAATACAGTAAAAATGACGAAAATTCAGTAACAAAAAAAAAAAACTGTTAGATCGACATCTTTCTTTCAGTCGTGAGTCCAAATTTACGTGTGTTACTTATCAATACAATTACATAACAGTCTTTCATATTATCAGTGTAAATACAAATGAGTAGGTCATCTTCATAGAAACGCACCGAGCGCGGTTTGTATGTGAGCGCGCCAAATATACGTATGCGGCGCGCACGCACACACTGTCAAAATTCGCCGCAACCACGACTGGCTCCCCGCTTAATCCCCGCTAAATTTTGTCAGAGTGTGCGTGCGCGCCGCATACGTGTTGGCGCGCTCACATACAAACCGCGCCCGTGCATTTCTATGAAGATGACCTTCTCATTTGTATTTACTCTGATATTATTCTCGTCGTCGCTTACGTAAGTCATATCAGTCAGGATACATTATTTTGCTGTAATAATGTCTATAAAATACGGATTACTTAAAGCTGAAATTCCGCAAGCTCTACCATGGTAAAATTATACGCAACCAATCTTTGCGTTGCAGCATTGTATGTAGCTACCTACTGTTTCAGATGTACCTAAACGAAATAACATATCCATATCCTTTCACTACGAAAGGTATTTTCATCAAATCCATCGTATATACAGCTCAAACACGGTATTTGAGCAGTTAGTATATTTCACGTCCAAATTTATCGCGCCGGCGAATCCCTGCGGCGGTATTAAATATTTGGCATAGCTCTTCGGTCGGTGTGTTCCGCTCTTAGATATCTAGATGGTGGTCGGTGTGTTCCGCCGTGAGCCATCTAGATGGTGGTCGGTGGCATTCTCGAGTTCTGCAATTCGCTGGACATCTACAAACAATCTTATCGGCGGTTACGGTAGCGAATTCGGTACCGAGTGGAAGCGAATAAATCGGGTACAGTTGGTTTTCTTTGTGTGGTTGAAACTACCATGGTAACCGCCACAGGCATCATACATGTTTCAATAGGACCGACGACTAAACGTCTCGTCACCAGAAGCACGTTTTTTTTTCTTTTTCTTACAGTCAAGTTTAATTATATTTTACATTGTAATTATACTCTAGTTCTTAGATAAAAAAGTATAGCCCAGGGTCTACTATACCTTTTTAAAAGTTTTCCATTTAAAAATATTTACTAGCTGAAACAAGATGCATAATCTATATATATAAAAGAAAGTCGTGTTAGTTACTTCACTTATAACTCAAGAACGGCTGAACCGATTTAGCTGAAAATTGTCAGGGAGGTAGTTTAGAGCCAGGAGAAGGACATAGGATACTTTTTATCCCGTTCGAAATAAAAAAAAGTCTGCTTATTTATTGCCATTAAGGCGGAACAAAGTTCGCCGGGTCAGCTAGTTCATTATATTTTTATGTCACCTTTTGTTTAGTCCCACAATTGGCCAAAAGCCTCCCTAAGATCTTCCTAGCTACGGTATTGTGCCGATTGAAAAAAAAAGTAAATGTGGAAAAAAATCTTCATTAATATCTACTCTATAATCCAACGAAGCTTCCCATGTTTCTTACCCTGTACATACGCAGTTGCTTGCTATTGGATGTTCCTACACATTTCCCCAGGGGATATCTTAAGACGATCGGGTAACGAACTTACTACATGTTATAAATTCATTTCAATAGCTATCCTACTCCCACAAATCTAATCGGAGAAGTTCGCAATAGAAATAGGTTGAGTATCCTAATTTCTACGACGCGATGACGTCACACAATGTGAGTCGGTTGTTGATAGCTGTCTATGCTGTCATAGAAGAATTTTGCTGGTGATTTCAGTTAAAAAACGGTGATTTTTTTACTTAAAAATTAGGAATTGATGGTGAAAACGGGCATTAGTCTTTGAAAATTATACTTACCTTTTTTCTATTTTAAAAACAAAATATCATATAAGTTATTAACCCTGCTGAATCTTCCTCTATTATGTCAATAATTTCAAACGAGTTGTCACGTCGTTCGTGCCCAACATTTTGTCTAATCAACATAAATTCATAAGCGTTTTGTGACGTTCATTTGATTTGAGATGCTCCGGAGGAGTAAATCGCAATTTATTCTTGACTCCCTTGAGAGAGCGTTTCGTGACAACTTATTGCATTGGAGAAAGAAAGAATAAATGTGAGGTCACCCGGAGAGAAAGCAACTATGAGGCTAAAGTGACTAATTGGTTTTATTCATAATCTGTTGGATTTGAACATCATTTCAACTAATAAGTTTTTTTCTAAAAAAATTTGATTAAATCCTAAATTGTTATTATTTACCTCGTTGGATAGCTGATGAAATGTAGATATTTTTGAGCATATCTGCAAAACAGGTGCCATATTATCTATTCATTTTACGTACAATATTGGTTATTGAAGTCATAAAGCATCTTATTTTACACGTAAAAATAAAAAAATAATAGTAATAATAAGACTTAAAAATTTAAAAATATCTTAGTTGATAGCCAAAAATCGGGATATTTTCATAAAAACAATTAAATTCAAATTACTCGAAAACGGTAAGATTTATAATAGGGTGTTTCATGGTCAAATCAGTCAGAAACGATGTAAACTACACGCCCTTAACGGGAATAGGTCGACTTAACCTGTAACCCTGTATAAGTCAATTTCTTTGCATGAATTTAGGCCCTTATTGATAGATCGCCCGGAGTCCTGCCAGCAGGACTTAAAGTACTTCCGGTAGGACGCAAA
Organism: Ostrinia nubilalis; assembly: GCF_963855985.1. Taxonomy (NCBI): domain Eukaryota; kingdom Metazoa; phylum Arthropoda; class Insecta; order Lepidoptera; family Crambidae; genus Ostrinia; species Ostrinia nubilalis. The sequence continues at coordinate 14,912,056 of NC_087103.1, forward strand.
ATTAAAAGATCACAGTTTCGTAAGTATACATTGTACAAATTTCAAATTTACACGAAAAAATAGAGTGTTTCTCTCTCTTTCACCCAATAGTGCCCAAGATCGAAAAACGCGACTAACCGTTAGTCGGAGCCCGATGGCGCACGAGTATACACGGGGGCAGCGCGTTCGCGCTCGCGCGACACATTTTGACGCGCCGGGCGTGGAGTCGGCAACATTTTGGCGATAATATTATAATGAATGTGAAGTATTCCAGCCTAATCAAACATTTATAATTTATTTCTTGTTTTTGTTTTTAATTTGTAGTGTATTTGTAAGTGATAGGTGTAATTTCTAATACAAAGTGACGTACCAAAGTAATTAATTTAAAGTTCCTTATTATAGTTCCTATTAGTTAAGTTGAAAGAAGATAAACAAGTTTATAATATATTAAGAAAAGTAAAATACTGGTTAAACAAAATGATTCTACGACATGACTTTTTATTTAATAAACACTAACCAAGTGTTTACTACTTCTGGTGAGGACGAGTTCAAATTTGAAGGTCACCGTACTGCTGGAAGGACCAGCAAGCAAACACGTACAAATTGCGTACTGCGGGCAGGACTTGCGATAATCTTCTGGCAGGACGTTTAGAACAAAAGACCAGTCCTTCCAGAAGAGCTTCCAGCAGGACAAAGCACCGGGCGATCTATCATTATACTTATGTCTTTATTTGCTAAATTTTAACCAAAGCAGCGATTTTTGTCTCAACCGTTAGATTTCGGCTGAAGCTTGCTTCCATCTTAGACTGGGACCTCTTTCCATCAAGTGAAATGCTTTCTCGTTGTAGATGAAAAAAGTTTTTAAGTATTTATTGATGACACTAGTTAGCTCGTTAAGTTTTAATTGAGTTCGTCTCTATCGCAGTAAATGAATTCCGAATTAAATCCAAAATTCAAGCTTCTAACTTGAATATAATAAAATGTATACATTTTTCAAACACGTAGGTAGCTACTGTTGATATTAAATATAGGGTGGAACCGTTTTCAAAGCGGGTAAACGCTTCGGGGTGTTTGAATTTCTACAACAAAATAAACATTTAGCGGAAAATGCACCTAAAGATTAGTTGAAAACTTATTTCGAGTACCTACCTACACGTGTGGACTACAACTGGAGCTCAATTTTATTAGAAACGGTTAAATTGAAAGAAATCATAGCTGAATGTACCTATTTAGGTACTACTATCGGTTTTCATAAGCCTTTTAGTTTCAAGTTCAGTCATTAATACCTTCTTACTTCTTAATATTATAAGCGGGTACTTAGCAGCATTTTCAGTTCATATTTCGTTGTATAATGTATTCTAGATAAGTCTGTGGTTGTTTATACGTGCCTAGGTAATTCATAATTATTGGTAATTCGTAATTATTAATACAATAGTTCTATGGTATCATCATCGGATTACCGATTCAAGATTCAAAGAACGCTAATTCGATCTCCCTCGGGTCGACCGACATAATTTTAGCATTTTGTAATTAACAGTGATGATTACTAATTACATACTGATTTTTTCTTTGTTATAAATGCGATAAGCGCTAGTTGAAGAGACGGGCTTATTAGAAAATAAGTTTAGTAACGCTTTGCAAACAGTCCAGTTAGGTAGGTCCAACTTCGAGAAAGAGGTCAATCGTCGAATCCAACTCGGATGGGCAGCGTTCGGGAAGCTTCGCCATATACTCACGTCCGAAATACCGCAGTGTCTCAAGTCGAAAGTATTTGACCAATGCGTGTTGCCAGTGATGGTATACGGATCTGAGACGTGGTCGCTTACTATGGGCCTCATAAGAAGGCTCAAGGTCACCCAAAGGGCGATGGAGCGGGCTATGCTCGGAGTCTCCCTGCGTGATCGAATCAGAAATGAGGAGATCCGAAGGAGAACCAAAGTAACCGACATAGCTCGCAGAATTGCTAAAATCAAGTGGCAGTGGGCGGGGCACATAGCTCGTAGAGACGATGGCCGTTGGGGCAGGAAAGTTCTCGAGTGGCGAACACGGGCTGGAAGACGTAGCGTGGGCAGGCCTCCTACTAGGTGGACCGACGATCTGGTAAAGGTCGCGGGAAGAGCCTGGATGCGGGCAGCGCAGGACCGTTCATTGTGGAAAACCTTGGGGGAGGCCTTTGTCCAGCAGTGGACGTCATTTGGCTGAAACGAACGAACGAACGAACGAACGCTTTGTGCAGTAAATTCTAAAGACCTTATCAACTAAATATAAAATAGTCTGCTAACGCTATGTGCATCTGAAAAGACGACAACACGCTAGCGCTAACGTTTGTAGAATAGGCCTGTGTATAAGCTTTAGGTTTTAAGCGGAGCACATGTGATTGCGCCCGGGTTTGTTTGAGTTGCGTTCGCGCCACCGCCCTCGGGGATTGACACCGAAGTTCCAACAATCAACTGAGGAGCGATTATCTAGTTAGTTTTGGGGAGTTTGTTCAAGGTACGAATCCATTTTGGGAATTTGAGTTGAGACTGTGACCTACGTTTCAAATAGGCTTGAACTCGAATTAAAAGTTTCATCTTTAATTTCACTGATCGTAATTATGCTTTTCAAACTCTGTAAATAGTTTAATCTAATCTAATCCTATTGCTCTAATAATTATGATTTCATAATTTAAAAGGAAAGCCGTCTGGCCAGCGTGCAGCGTGGGGAGTGTTACGACCATCTTACAAACAAGCCTTTTTATAGAAACCATAAATTGACAATTGTTAGTAAGACAAAATAATTTATCAATTATACTTAGTGACAAACAAAACATTGCTTGTTTTCATCACACACAAGGAGTGTAGGCGAAATACTTCTTTCACTTTTGGTAAGTTAGTGCGGGCTGTGGTCCTGCAGTAGAGACAAATAAATGACTGATGAATGGCAAAGGCATCTAACTAACCTTTTTTAAACGGCTATTATAACCAGCCCTGATTTGTGGCAGCCCTGCAAGCACTGAACGCGCGTGATCACGTGACACTAGAACTGAAATTAGCAAACTGTGGAAGAGACAATAGTGTTAAAATGAGCGAACTATTTTGACGTAAGTAGTTGACGTCATATTTTATGCAGCTCGTTAAAATCAACCCAGCCCTGATTGGTGGCAGCCCTGCAAGCACTGAACGCGCGTGATCACGTGACACCTGAACTGAAGTTAGCAACTGTAGAGGAGATAATAGTGTTAGAATGAGCGAACTATTTTGACGTAAGTAGTTGACGTCATATTTTATGCAGCTCGTTAAAATCAACCCAGCCCTGATTGGTGGCAGCCCTGCAAGCTCTGAACGCGCGTGATCACGTGACACCTGAACGGAAATTAGCAACTGTAGAAGAGACAATAGTGTTAGAATGAGTGAATTATTTTAACGTCTCTAGTTGACGTCATATTTTAAACAGCTTGTCAAAATCAACCCAGCGCTGATTGGTGGCAGCCCTGCAGGCTGCAAGCACTGAACGCGCGTGATCACGTGACACCGAGATAAGCGACATTGCGGCGCACCACATATGGGAGCGGATTAAATACGGTCCGAATTTGGTGCCCATTTTGTAATAAGTGAACGTGTGATTTATGCACATAATCTTGTATTTTGGTATTTTTGCTTATAATTTTATTATGGCATTGCGGGAGCAGCTCTTAACATATTACACGGTCATAAATAATTTGCAAATACAGGATGTTCTAAAAATATCGTGACTAACTTAGGGTACGATTGATTGGGGGGTGACCAACTTGACTAAAAAAGTAAAACTATGTCCATTTTCAAGATGTGAGAGAGCTAAGTTTTCATATTTTGCTTCTGTTGGCTTTCTTTTATTTCTGCAAGTAAGCAGGTAGGATTCTGTGTCTTATGTTAATAAACACTTGACATAAAATTCAAAATAAATAATCAAATTTCCAAAATGAGGAATACTTCTTTATCTAGCAGTGCATTACACCTAGTCTATCTTCTTCTTAATTATAAACTTTCAGACACCCTGCATAGAGTTCCTACAATAATAATTCTACACATAAATTGACAGCGCGTGTCACAGGGCCGACCGAAGCCCAAGCTTTCCCTAGAGGCTGCCGGAATTTAATCGCTCGTTTCATGACTTCTGTGGATTAATAATGGTACTAAATGGTACTAAATCCTTGGCTACACAGATGAAGTTTGAAATAACCTAAACTTCTTTCACTTTTAGAATACTACATTATCTTTGAGTAACACAGGCTATTGCTGACCTAATTCACGCTGTCGGAGCCGCGGTAAAAGCTAGTTGTGTATCTGTTTATAATTGAGTGACCAAAAAAGAAAAACGATTCCGTCAAACAAATTAAGGTTAGGCTCTTCAATGTCAGTTATACAACAGATAATAAAATATTGGCACAAACGAGTCGCCTAAACTACGAGAAACGAGAGAACGAGACATAGAAGTGCCTAATTACCGAGAGGAATTTCCCAGAAGGAGAAATAAAGAAAACATATGTACTCAACCCTTAAACGGAATCCTGCCATTAATAATACATTGGATGCGGCCACAATGCCCGGGAGGATTTCATTTGGACTATTACTGGGCCTCACTAATTGCCCGCCGTCTTAAAAATACAGCGCTCAAATGTAACAGCCAGGTTGTATTATATTGCTAAAAATACAAGTATTTTGTATGTCGATCATACAACCAACTATTGTTATTTGTTTTGTTAAAAAACTTTTTTTTTCTACATTTCAGTTTCCATATTTTGTAGTTATTTCCGTAAACTAAGAGATTACGTAACAACATGTTTTCCGTGACTAGAAGCAGATATGAAGAAAATAAATATAAATTCATATTTCTACATTAATTTTAAAATCAAAAATAAGTAGAGTTGATAAACATTGTTTTAAAGGAAATTAGGCTGACTTATTTTGTCAAAGTATGCCTTAAAAGTGTCTGGGTGACATACTCCGGCTTCTCTAAGACTACAATGAAAAAAATGTTTGGTTACTTAAGTGACCACCACAACAAAAGTGACCACCGAACTAAGTGTTAACTATAACCAAACTAAATCTAGCTCACCACAGAATTATTTGTTTAATTTACACAACATTTTGTTCCTCATAACCAAAGTGTTCGATGGTCACTTTTGTTGTGTAAGCAGTAACCAAAAATTTTTTTCAATGTAGTAGAGTCATTAATTCAATTGAACATACTGTTCTATTCAGGCTGCGGAGGAAATGGCGCCAAAGAAATTGTATTTAATGAAATTTTATGAAAAATCCCCCTCAAGCCACGTCCACTGATGGACTTTTCCCCCAAATTTTCTTTGTTGGAACCAATTAGGTTGCGGATAATTTCGAGATTATGTTGGTAATAAGAATCGAGATCTTGCCATGATTGTGTTATTGTAATTTTGATTCTACGGCGAGTGATTTTAATGCTGTTCCAAATTAATTTGCTAGTGATTATCCAAATCTTCGCTTTTGACATTAATTTAATGAATATAGGTATTTTTACGTGATTTATCACTCATTCATTGCTATCAGGTAAAGCGCTTAATTGAGTCAGTGTCTGAGATATGAGAGTGGCACGGAAGAGGTGACATTGACATTATGTCGTGACAGAATTCAAATCTAAAGGAGATCTGAAGTCTCACTGACGTTTGGCCGTCACAGCCGTCCTCGTGCCGCTCCCGTAACTCAAGCACTTTTCCCATACTCACACTTTTGAGATACTAAATAAACAATATTAAATTAAATAATATTAAATAATCTAGTTTGCACCGCAGTGAGTAGTAATTTTTGCATTCATAAAGCAAAGGTTATTTTGCAAATTGTTTCGCATCAGCCCATCCCTTAACCCTAAGATTACACACGGAACTTTAAAGGGCTCCTAAGGCCCGTCCTAAAGTGTCCGGCCCTGGGGGACGTTTGACCTAATTACGCCAAGTGGCGTGGAAAATTACAGCAGATAAGGTCTGTACGTCCCTAATTGTTGAAGGGTTGAGATTGACGGCCTCGGGCTCCCGCACGCGTGGGGTTAGATAGTTTGATTTTTGATAACTAAGCTCAGGTGCAGACCACCGATTTTTAGTTGGTCGATAGGCGATTATCACACTGTACCACGCTCCGCCGCGGTACGCGGGACGACAGATTTAATCATTATATGCAAGTACCTCAGATTGTATAGAAAACACGCGCGGCACAACACACTGACAACGCGTTTGCGCAAGGGATTCGTTATATGTATAATCGCCATAGTTGGGTCGGGCTGTTAATCAGTATGGAGATGTATGAAAGTGTGCACATTACACCGATTTGGCATCGGCCTATTCTTCATACAAATTAGAATCGGGCCCAACTATCGGCCAACTAAATGTCGGTGGTCTGCGCCTAGGCTTAGGCTGAGTTGCAACACCTAACTATAACGATAACCGGTGTTTTTTGTATGGAATTTTACAGATTTTTGGCGTTTGTGATAGTTAAAGTATGGTGCAACTCAGCATATTACGTATTTTGATAGGAGATGCTGGCCGTTAAAGTTTTGTGACGCTGTTTCGTGAATTGTTTTTTTTCATTACAGCCAAAAAATTGGGCTGAATGTCACCAGTCAGTCTAGGATACGACATTGACAAAATCTTATCGCGTAAAATCGATCGCGCTTATCGTGGTAAGTAAGTTTGTGGCGCTGATCTGATGATAACTATCTTAAGGCTTGGTATTTCTGCTAAAGTAGGTATTTCGCGCTGTCAAAATCTGCGCGCGCAATACTTCGCCGAAGACAGCGCGCCAAAGAGCTCTCGCGGCTACACAGTATAGAAATACGCAGTTGGTTAGGTTAGGTTGACTTCCTTCCGTTCAAGCGTCACACTCACAGCACTTTCTAATACAAATCATATCCAAGTGATACAAATTAAAACCACTTTCAAAGTGATACAAATTAAAAAATTTTTGGGAATATATTTTAGAATCGAATAAATATAGAATATAACTGCCAAAGTAAACATGGTTCAAAGAGGCGTGGCGTCACCCGACCTTCCGGAAGTTCCGCGCCGGCTAAAAGAATTTCAAGATTACGTCACCCGACCTATCGGTAGATCCTCGGGAGCTTGAGCGATTGGAAAAACATTTTATGATCAGTTACTCGTAGTAGCGATTATTTAGAGCTTGGATAATAAATTATAGTTGTTGCAATTCACAAAGCTTTGCATGTGGTTAATTACATTAATCAGTACATGCATCAATTTTGTTCAGTCTTTTTGTTTATTAATAAATAAAAATATCATACTAAAATTGCATACATATTTGTTTGTATTGGTCTGGGTGTTTTCTTTCCATAATTTATGTATAACGTATGTACGGGGCTCTGTATCGAAAATCACTATGAGCAATAAGCATCACACACGGTTACCTGGAGTGCATTACCACAGCAAAAAGCTTGCCATCTTAAATGAACGGTATAATATCGAGGTTTCGTCAGTACAGTTGCGAACAAAGGTGTTTGTGTAGTGTAGTTGCGTTGAGAGGTCAGATTATTGAAATAATAAAACGAACATTTTATTTTTTAAATACATTTTAAAAATAATTTACATTACAGATAACAATGAGAGGATGACATTGCAAGGTGGTGCCAGTCCAGTCTTAAATCCGTTGATATATTATTATGCTGCATCTGCCATGTTTTTGGCTAAAAGATTCTTCTATCTTGCAGTTTAGACTTTTATTACAGACCTCAGACAGTATTTTTGGAAAACTTTTACGCATGGTGGAGGAAGGGACGCTCTAGAGACTCAAGTCTAGAAGGAGTCATATGAACTCCAAGTTTTAAATCCGTTGACATCTGCCATCTTTTTGGCTAGAAGATTCTTCTGTCTTGCAGCTTAGACCTTTAGCTACAGACCTTAGACAGTATTTTGTGAAAATTCTTACGCATGGTGGAGGAAGGGACGCTCTAGACACTGAAGTCTACAAGGAGTCACATGAACTCCAGTTTTAAATCTGTTGACATCTGCTGCATCTGCCATCTTTTTGGCTAGAAGATTCTTCTATCTTGCAGCTTAGACCTTTAGCTAAAGACCTTAGACAGTATTTTTGTGAAAATTCTTACGCATGGTGGAGGAAGGGACGCTCTAGAGACTCAAGTCTACAAGGAGTCATATAAACTCCAGTTTTAAATCCGTTGACATCTGCTGCATCTGCCATCTTTTTGGCTAGAAGATTCTTCTATCTTACAGCTTAGACCTTTAGCTACAGACCTTAGACAGTATTTTTATTATTTATTTGTGTCAGTGTGCTCTTCTAAAGAGTGTAAGACGATTGTATGTAAGTACTATTAAAATGTAATTTTAACTCATTGGTTTTGTCTCATATTTAAGGAATGTACTTAGTATCATGAGTAGAGTCTTCGTTTAAAAGGATGCGAACGATTTAAATTTCAATAGGTAGACAAAGGACAATGGGCAAAATGGTACCCGGCTCCAATAGATATGTGTCTAGTATCGTTTGAAAGGTCTCACCAAGATGAACAACTTTTACTATGACCACCAGCCTCAGATCTGGTTGTGTTCGAAGATAAACATACTTTTTAGCAGAATGGTACCCGGCTCCAATAGTTATGTTTGTAGTGTCATTTGAAAGGTCTTACCAAGATAAACAACATTTACTATGGCCACCAGCCTCAGATCTCGTTGCGTTCGAAGATAAACATACTTTTTGTGTAACCAAAGTATCAACGTGTCCATCGTATGGTACTTTATGGTTAAATGCGAGGCATGAAGGGTTTACTGCTCCAGCATCCTTCCTTAACTCTATAACAATTGACATTTTGATAGGGATAATTGTGAAATAAATATTTTTATTTAAAGAACTATTACCCCCTTATTAATAAAAAGTTACACCTAGGAAGAAACATGGATTAAAATGACATTTCCATACCATAACAATTTAAGCCAGAGTTAACTAGGGTGTAACTTTGATTAATAAAGGGGTTAAAGTTTTATTACTTCTTAAGAGTTTTATTATGGGTTGCTAAAGCGAATAAACCCACAAGACCCAATAAGTTATCCCATAAGATGGACCGACGACCTCATAAAGGTAGCGGGAAGGCGCTGGATGCAGGCCGCCACTAACCGGCCATTGCGGAAATCATTGGGGGAGGCTTATGTTCAACTGGACGTCCTATGGCTAAAATGATTATGATAATGACGATGAAAGCGAATAAAGGGCTAATAGCTTGCTTAGTTCATCGTAGGTATAATCCTTTTCTTTTCAATGATTTTTTGGTTAAGATTATTAATAGATTGTAGTGATAGTGCATACTCGTATACATGGATGATTGTGTTATTCTTTCATTTACTTAATGGAATTACTGCTTTCAAAACGTGAATTAGAACTGGCCCCATAGCAGACATTTTCCTACATCTAAAGGCCTTTTAAAATATACAGTGTGAGTCACGTTAAAGTGTACATATGAAAATAGATGAAACTAGACCTATTTTTATCGACAAAAAAGAGGTCAAAATTTTTGTGAGATTTTTTTTAAATTTTTTATAGAATTTTTTTTCTTCCAATTACTTATTATAAAGAAAACGTAATAACTTTTAAACTAAGCGGTTTATCCCGATAAAATATAAACAGTAATAATGACAAATAACAGGCAATACTAAAAAAATACATAAAATACACAAAAAAGGCCAACAAATAATAAAAAATTATACTTTTTGAAAAAAATCTGCTTAAAAATTCGTGTTTTTTTGGTTATTTGATAAATTTGTCCAAAAAATGCCCCTATAACCGGGGGTTTTTATTACTTTGTATTATTCTCTATCATAATATCTTTGTAAAACCAAAAATCGCATGTCTCTATCCCTATCACAACGTTTGCAATGATCGTTTGAACTAAGCCTCTCCGGGCGCGCCATTCAACGCTTCGTTAACAACGAAACTGAAAATGGCTCTAGATTTGTAATTTTGATAAAGACAAGTTAGATTTCAAATAAAAACAAAAGATTTAGAAGTAAAATAATCATTTTGTTACAATTAAAATTGTCTCTACCTGTAGCGGAGAATAATGTTGTGGCAGGCCTTTGTTCAAACGATCATAGCAAATGTTGTGATAGGGATAGAGACATGCGATTTTTGGTTTTACAAAGATATTATGATAGAGAATAATACAAAGTAATAAAAACCACCTGTTATAGGGGCATTTTTTTGAGAAACTTATCAAATAACCAAAAAAACACGAATTTTTAAGCAGATTTTTTTCAAAAAGTATCATTTTTTATTATTTGTTGGCATTTTCTGGGTATTTTATGTATTTTTTCAGTATCGTATGTTATTTAGCATTATTACTGTTTTTATTTTATCAGGATATACCGCTTAGTTTAAAAGTTATTACGTTTTCTTTACAATAAGTAATTGGAAGATAAAAAATTCTATAAAAAATTAAAAAAAAATCTCAATAATTTTTTGACCTCTTTTTTGTCGATAAAAATAGGTCTAGTTTCATCTATTTTCATGTGTACACTTTAACGTGACTCACACTGTATATTGGTTGTGGCTATTGGAGCGGGTACCACTTTCCATACATTTGTGCCCATCATCCATTGATAATTTTTAATTATCAAAAATTTAAGCTTTCTCCAGTAACACTGATATTATTATACTGTGACTCATCAAAGTCATCATTGTCAAAAATATTGACAAATCGCGAACTGTCACGGCCAAAAAACTGACACGCGTCCATCCTCCGTAAGCGCCACCGCGCGACTGATTGAGATTGTCCAAGCCGTCATGGACGATTTTTTCCACATTTTTTAACATTGTAACTAAACAAGACGCAATATAAAAATTTCATCCGTTAAAAGCCCTCAAGTTATTTCTGAACTTTAGTTTAGTAAAAGATTTAGAATCTCAAATCGCTTATTTTAAAAATAAAACCATAAATAGAAAACGAATAGAGGTAACTTTGGGAATTTATTCTATCGAGTCAACTTCATCAAATCGTGTTTCCATCCGTTAATAGCCCTAGAAAATATCCTCAACTATGCCCAATATAAATCTTAGCCTTTAATTTTACTGTTTAGTACCTCAAAAATGAAAAATGAAAACCTCATTTTCGCCATTTTCTCTGCTACCCGGCCTTAATAAAACTGTCCTGTCGAAAAAAATATCCGTGATTGATAATATTTAAATTATTTTTCTGGAGTAAATAGTCTGTATGAATATGTTATGTTATGAATATGTTAGTGTAGTAATGTAGTAAATAAACCCAAAAAGATTTTTCTGAGAATTGTAACCTTATGAACGGTTCAGCTTCTGAGAACTGATAAATTACAGATAAATAATATTTACATAGGGGCCTACAGTCTTTTATTCTGCCTTAGAAGCGGACATCCATGTTTTATTAATTCAATCGTTCGATATTACTATTATGTATAAAATTTATGAAGACTAGTGGTTTTGACCGATGCCCTTAGTCAAGTTTTACTTTTGACTAATTTTTCTAGTCTATCTTCGAAGTCCTATGGGATAGGCTAGTAATATTTTAAGGTATTATAGATAATTATATCATGCATCAATAAAAAGTAAACATAGCTGCCAATTTTCTAGGACAACGGAGAAAAAATGTTTTCTGAAAATCATAAATTAATAAATAATTTCTAAATTACTGCAGCAATAACCATTTATTTTTGCATAAAGGTAGACGTTATAGTGATAGGTCAATTTATTCACAAAATTTTGACTTCATGTAATTTTTTTAGAAAATATGCTTCTAAAACTTTTTTTCTTTTTATAAAATCACAAAATCTAATATTTCTTCGAAATTAAGCAAATACAACTACTAGTTCCTTCATCAATTTTATACGTAATAGTAATATCTAACGATTGAAATAATAAAACATGGATGTCCGCTTCTAAGGCAAAATAAAACACTGTGGAGCCTTATCGAGTAGAGCACTTTACTATTGGCTCATTAATTTGTGTGTGTCGCATACAATAGGTTTGATCGTTTGTTTTGGAAAATCAAATGCGAGTTACCTAACCGTTTTTTTTAAAGATTATTAGCAATTTGTATTACACAAATTACTAATAGTCCCGTTAGCCCCTCGTGTTAAGCTAAATAAGCTTGTGTTACGAGTGGGCTCACCACAATAGTCGAGCGGCGGTGGGATTCGAACCCGCGTTCCTCGGATCTCGAGTCGGCCAGTCCGAGCCCATTCACCATTCGGCTATTGTGGCAATCTTTAACTTATCTTTCTTTTGGTTTAGTTTGGCCTTAACTCTACAAGAAAAATCCCCTCTGTAGGTAGTAGAGCAAAACTTCTGACACCTATTACATCGTAGCAATAACTTCTTAGTTATTGCACAACAAATTACAAATTGGCTTCGCACCACAGAAAGGTGGACTTTTGATAGATACCGGCCAAGAAGTTTAGTTACATGTTTAAAAGTTTGAAATTAGAGAAAATACGTTTTAATAATATTTTTTGAACATTTTCTCCCCAAACCTTCTGGCCAGCGTGGGGATTTTGGAAAAAAATGGGCCAAATCCTTCATTTGCCTCTGGTAAATTAGAGAGGAGTAGAGACCAATGACCTGATGATGATGATTCAGACTGTGACATGGGTATTTGGAAAGCTGCTGAATCCAACTACCTGAAAGTATTGAATTATTACTCAAAAACATTTATAAATGATGGTAAATTCCCTGTTTGCGTCTTCATCACTTTATTTCAACGAAATTTAGCTTAACTTGCGTATTGCAATAAAAACGTGGACCTTAATAAAATCTACGGAATGCAAATACCATTTTTATTCAGCATGATCGGATGATTGAAGCCTAAATCGCTTAAGTATTCCATTAAACGGCACCCACAGACCGCGGGCATTCATCTCTGGGAGTGGAACGTTACGGGCCAATTAACTTCACCGCCGAAAATACGCGGGCAGCCGTCAAAGATCAGTCAGCATAATTATCGAATAAGTAATAACCCTAAGGAATAACCTAAAGTATAACGGAGGCGTGTACAGAAAGGTCGGAAAGCCCCAAATTCTACTTGCCCTCTACGAAACTTCATTCTACGAGTAGGTATATTCTTTGAACAAATTCGATCGTCAATTGTTTTCTGGCGGAATCTATCACGCTACAGTCCTCTCAACTTAAGCTGAGAATTGCATTTGTGTGAGTGCACACCGATAGTGTAGAGTGGCAATCGGCCTGAAGCGCGGCGCGCATCCCGCGCATGGTTTAAACCGGTTTATTTATAGCAAGCGGCCTGAAGCGCGGCGCGTCCGCCACGCACCGCTTCCTTGCCGCTCACAAACTTCACTTCACCCCCGGTAGGGGAGCGAGGGGCTAGTTGTAACAGGGGTAAGTAGTAACAGGCTCTTTTCACTAGGATCTTAAACGCAATTGACGTATGTCTTTAACTCGATTTAACCTATAAACCGCGCCGTATCATGTTGCCATAGCTAGTGTCCCGCCGGCCGGCGCAGTTAGCGGAATTGTGCACGTGCTTCATTTTTGCCAGGTAATATAAAATTGTACTGTCGTAAAATTTCGGTTTGCGTTATTATTACTGACTAATTTCAAATGTTCTATATCTTATTTCCATTCAAATTTATCTATCTCTGATAATGTGTAACAGTTTTTATGATTGCTAAATTGTTTAAATAGTTATCTTGATAAATGTTAAAAATCATACCATGGGGTTAGTTGTAACAAAATGCGGGGGCTTGTTGTAACATGTTACAAGTAGTGTTTAACTAAATAAGACTGCTTATTACTTAATTTTTAGGTGTTGCTTACTAAAAAAGTGTATATTCATTTTAGTTATTTTAATTTTCCATTAAAAAAGTGTATCTTCATTTTAGTTATTTTAATTTAAAATTGATATCTTCATTTTATTTATTTTAATTTTCATACAAATCGCATTTTATAAAATTTATTTTGTATGAAAATTAAAAAAAATAAAATGATGATATCAAATTTCTGACTTCACCATACCATTTATATGCCCATGTTAACATGGGCTAGTGTCGGCTCGTAAACCCATTTACCTAACATCCTGTATAATACTTACTTTTAAAAGATGTGAATTTTATTAAAAAACAAGAAAAGAATAAATGATTAAAGGTATTATTGTCGTTTTTTTTGGCGTTACTACTTGCCCCGGTAGATGTTACAACTTGCCCCAAGCACGAGGTAAGTTGTAACACCGCACTTCTTCTAGAAAATAATTGATTGTAAAATAATGACCAATATTTATGGTATTATTTTTACTTAATTTGGTACAAGAAGAGTTACAGCATCCATCCATCTTTATTTAGTAGACATTTAATCAATAGATCTCAAGATATATTAGTTTTAATGAAAACTGTTACAACAAGCCCCTCGCTCCCCTACTGGTAGCAGATACGTGTAATTTTATGTAATTGTGTTCCAAATATTAGTGAAATGGCTCCTACTGTAAGTGAATTTCCTGTACGAAATTCATTAAGCATCCAAGTGAAAGAAATTTTATGCAAATTAAATACGTATTTTAAAGGCGTGAACGAAAAGTTTTTAGTCTGTTTTTATTTTGTAATTTTATAAAGTTTGTCTTTTTGTTGTAATTTGGTAAGGCTGGCTGGACGCCCTCTCTATAAACGGTGCTCGCAGAATATCAGCGTCGAGGTACTTCGTGCCATGGCATATGCTGAGCGAGGACCTGTTTTTATTTATTTATTTATTTAAAAGGATGTGTCAAGTGTCGTTACATCGGCCCAATTGGTAGCAAGTGTTTTATAGACTTCCTTTTAATAAAACATTAATTTTATTTGTATGTGTTTTACTAACGTTACTTTTGGCGATCACTCACACAAATGCAATTCTCAGCTTAAGTTGATAGGACTGTACGATCATACGGCACTATTTTAGTAACAAACTTAACCTTAATTAGGCGGGTTTTTATTGGCGTTTGAACAGTATATCCTGATAGGAGTAACAGCGATGGGAACGAGGTAGAAATAGTACCGTGCACAGTTACTATTAATCGTATTTCTTGATAAGTGAGCAATATTATCAATTTTCTCTTTAAGGATTTCGAATTTTAGATCTAGACTTACGAGTACCTATTTTACATTCGTGTTCCTTACAATCTGTCAATTTATTTCTCCACAATATCTATCTCGTGTTGCAACAACTTTTTGCCAAACTTTTTTAATTTATGAATGTCGCACGACAGTTGTGTCCTTATGAAACCACTAGCAAAACAAGCCAATAATATGACCTCACTGTACCAACCTCGGTTGTGTCAGCCGCACCAAAATGAGTCGGCCTTCGCCGCGCTGGAGCCGACTGCGCGAAAAAATTGAGAATCAATCTATTTCTATAACCAAGCGCCGCGCAAGTATCTATTATCATAATGTGATGGGGACCCAATCCTATAATCAGATATCTCCAAAGGTCTTCAACGGTTATGCTTTATATATGTATATGGTTAGAGATCCGCGTTCCTTGGGAAATTCCTTTTGAACTCGCTGGTTGATTGTCGCAAGTGCGAGGAATTTTACTGAGGAGGAAGATTTACGGAGGCAATTGCCTCTGGATTGAAACCCTGAAGGTATACAATTGAAAATTAAGCTATCAAGTACTTAATACGAGGGTCTAACGTGACTATTAGTAATTTGTATTGCATATTTTTTTTTATAAATGTAATGAGACTCACTATAGACTCTCATTGTTATTCAAACTTCCCGCGATATCAAAAAGCAGTTTATTAAAAATAAATATTCTCTTTTCAGAGCAACACTTTTGGCTTTTTGTATTATATAAAAAAGAAAGTAAAAACTACTATAAGTCTTACTATTCAAAACTACAACTCAATTGCTTTTAGAATTTCCTTCTTAAGGGTTACTCAAACTACTGAATAAAAAAAGGATTGATCTTGGAGAGATAATTTAATTTTCACCGCAATCTAATAACGATTTAGGGCAAATAAATCAAATCAAATCATTTATTGCATTAGGTACATGTGTGGTTTGACAGTTGGTAAATGGTAGGGTAGTACATCACATGCACCCTGTAAGGGCATAGCAAGCATAAAAAGTAAAATCAAGAATTTGAAGGTCTTTTGGAGGGAATTGAGATGTCTTAATTTAGAAAACTAGTCAATACGGGAAAAAAAGCTCTACATTTAGTAAACAAAATAAATAAATAAAGAAAGAAATTATGTACTTAGTTGATTACTATTTACTTTTGAAGTGGCATTACCAATTCAAAAAAATTTAAATTTTGTTGATAAATAAATCTTATACAGAACACAGATAGTACACACATGATTCACACTTGTCGTTTTTTATTACATAGGAATATGGGACGTTCGCCTACGGATGTTATGGGTATTTTCGACCCGTATCGCCGCGGAGGCGATAGTTCATTATGGTAACTGTGCCGTGAAGGGTTAGATGTGACGTGCGAGGAATTTTGTGGTCTAATTACACCGTTATGGCTGATTAGTCGGCCATGTTGGTTTTTATTGACTGTTTTACGTATTGCTTTGGTCACGTGGTGTACTTTGTAAGTGACAAACGCGACAAAACGCTACATGTTGTTACAGGACGCTACATAATGATTAAGAGCGGTTGCATTATGATTTCTATGGATAGACTAGCGGCCGCTCGCGACTTCGTACGCGTGGACCCCGTTTCACCCCCTAAGGGGTGGAGTTTCATAAAAAATCCGTTCTTAGCGGATTTCTACATCCTATAAGGAACCTACTTGTTCAATTTCTAGGTACGTGTTATAGTTTCTAAGATTTCGTGATTTATCAAAGAATGAGTTCTCTTTTATATCTATGGATATTATTAGAATTTCTACAATTAGTAGTTTTTTGTGCTTTTGCTATTGACTTTGTTCTGTTACTTTGACAAAGTAATTATTCTGCTTGAACTGGCTGAAAAATACTCAAACGCTGTTAAATAAATAACATTTTGTTTTCAAAATCAAAATCAAAATTATCTTTATTTGTTTAGACTAATTAAATTAGTACTTGCAAATCGTCAAATGCTCTTAAGGAGCCTAAGTATACATGTCTCATTCTTTTTTTGCCCTACCAGCGCTTCGAGACAAACATTAATTGGCAAGTGCTGAGAAGAAGCGCCGCAACAAACTCAGTCACCACTATCTGCCGGTTTAAAAATATAAAAAAGTAGGAAGTTACAATACATTCAGAAGCAAGTTACTTAGGTACCACCACTTTTGTCTGGAGTATTACCTAACGTACTTAGTTAGCAATTTTCTCGACCTAAATCTAACTTTGTCCAATTTTCGTAATTGCTTTGAACAAAACCCGACGCCTAATGACGAATGAGTCTCAAGTGAAGTCAATGATTGTCTCCCAATAAACAACAACAGACGCAATCAGTGCCCGTCGGAGTTGATTAAAGGGCTGTGTTTCGGCCTGTGCCTGTGTTTCAGCCTGTGTTTCAGCCTGTGTCTACCAAACCTAGTAATGACTGTCTAACAATCGTCATTGCACACTGACTTTAATGACTTGCGTAGGGGCTATGAGTTTTTTGAACGCACGCCACCACGATTAAAATCAATGCACTCGTACCTACAAGGAGAATTCAAATAAAAAAAAGTTGCGTAGGTACTCAACAGAGCCCATGAATGTAAAAAAAATATATTTATATTGCAATAAATTATTGAGTATGACGATCTGGTGAAGGTCGCGGGAGGTGCCTGGATGCGAGCGGCGCAGGACCGATCTTCGTGGAAATCCTTGGGGGAGGCCTTTGTCCAGCAGTGGACGTCTTTCGGCTGAAACGAACGAACGAAATTATTGAGTAAGTTTTCTTGACCATTATCATACTATGCCATCTAGCTACAAACTAATCATATTTCGTACTACAGGTATATGACGGATAACAAATATAAAGTATGTTATTCATTCATTCGAAAATAAAATAATAATAATAAAATCATAATTTATTTCTCTCACATACAAAAATCTGACGATATTACATTATTTATTTGAGGCATCTTGTGTGTGAGAGACTGGTGCCTGATAAAGGTTTCAGAGAAACCCGTATTTCAGGTAGAGTCTCATATCTAGAATAATACAAGCTTAGGTTCAAGGATCGAACCCGAGACTTCTGGAATATTGAGTACGCGTTAGTAACGCGTTAGTAACAATGTTTCAACAGCATTTAATTGTACATAAATGTGCAGGAAGATACAACTTGATATCCGCCATAGTACGTTAAATAAGATTTTTGTAAGACGAATGTTTTCACAATAAAAAAATATACTGATTTATAAAAAAAGAAAATAGATTACGTACCTTGAATGTCGTATTCAATTCCAGGAGCGCCTCAAACATATTTTCATTACATTACCACAAGGCTTTTGTTAGTGAGACAGATAGGCAGATAATAATAATATCTAATTTGGGCCGATACTCTCTGAAGAGATTACTTATAAACGTTACACGAGCAATTTCCAGAACGTTATGTTACCATTCAACACGTTATGTGCCGTGTGTATTAATTAATACAAATCCGAAAGCTTTGAGTCGCTGGCACGTGGACTGCAGGTATTAAAATGGCCTGTAAAATGCTTGAATAGGTATTTAGGTAAACTAGATTTGCCTATTATGGACCGGCTGCTAATGTGACCCATATTTGAACGTACACTATGACTCATTTACACCAGACAAACTTAGGCTGGGTTGCACCATCTTACTTTAACTTTAACAAACGTCAACAATCTGTCAAACTCCATACAAAAAACAACGGTTAACGTTATAGTTGCGGTCAAAGTTAGGTGGTGCAACTCAGCCATAGTTACTTATAGAAGTAGAGTCGTGATTTGTGATGTAAAAAATTTGGCCTTTGTATCTATTTATGTAATTCGATTAAATTAGAGAGCCAGACGTAAAGAAAGGATAAATTTGGAATACCTAGTAGACAGGAAAATGGATTCTCAATCATTTACATGTTGATAGTTACAATCAAAGATCAAAGGTCTATTCATATTATTATCACTAAATGTCTAAGGTTAAGCTGTTGTTACTGCTAATTCTGTTCAAATAAACGTTATTAATGGACGTAGGAAGGTATTTGACAAGATACCGCAATTATTCTTCTTGTAATTAAAGTTAATCCTAAAATGTAGTATATCGATTCTGTTCATTGTGTATGCATTGTGTTGATCCGCGCCGGGCCGCAGCTGCATAGCGGGATTACTCGCGATTGGAAATAAATAAAAATCAGACAATAGTACGCAGGGAACCTCAGGGTTCAGCATCGGAGTTTTGGAGGGTTAAACCCGAATGAGAACTCTTTTTGAAACGAAACAACATACCTACTTGTTGGGTTCTAAATTGAAATTGGAATTCTAAGAATTGTAGAAACAACACAATGGTGTACTTTGAAAGAGGGATCCCAATTGATGGGAAATCAAGCTCGTAAATCCTCCTTTGAAAATAATTATGTGAACTAAAAAGTTTGAACTCGGGACGTAAATATAAATATAATTATTTATTTCAATCACATTGGGATTAATATGTTAGTTTTGATTAGTTTACATTTAAATTATGAGTAAAAAGAGACTATTCCCACCTCTCGTTCCCACCTCTTCAACTCCTGTGTAGCCAGGATCTTCAGCTTGACCGCCAATAAACACCCAACCAGTGAAGGTTAAGTTTGTCCCGGGGGAAAGTGACATACAAAGTTTAGTAACCTTTATGAAAAGATATGTACCACGGACAATAAACATCAATAAAGGGGACCTATCTTATAACTCGGGACGTAAGATAATCATAAGACGAAAGTCTGGCGTATACCCAGTGGCCTAATTCACGTATTTTGACAGTCAAGATCTCGCTGACGTTCAGAAGTCGTCCCATTGAAAAATAGTTATAAAATCCGTATTCACAAGGGTCATTTTTGATAGAACGATTACTCGATAGGATCGCAACTCAGTGTTTTGTTGTCGTTGAAGTTTTGTTACGTGAATAAGGCTAGGTCTTTGCAGTCCTATACAGTGTGTCCGGGCATGTAGTGATCAAACTTTAAGAGCGTAATTTATGGACAATTTTATCGATGAAAATACTTCAAATTTGGGGCCTGACCCATTTCTCGAAAAATTACATCGATTTAAGTTTTTAATTTTTAGTTTACACCTCTTCTTTAAAAAACAAGTGAAAGCGTGGGTAGCTTAACATTAATAGGCAAATATTTTATATCATGCGATAGCCAATAAAATTATCTATTAGTAGAAGAAGAAAGCAGACACAAGTTTAATACATTTTATGGGAGTAAGAATGGATTTAATTAGAAAAATACATTACTTTTTTCACTTCCTTTTCAGTTATTTTCCAACACAAGAAAAACCAGGTCGTTAAGGTATGTTTTATTTGCATGTTTTTTTTAGTATTTGAGCTATTCTACAAAACGAATGTAAATTTATTAGTCTACGTCTATTAGTTTCGACGTAATTGTTGAACAAAGATACCCCTTCCCAGCGGTTTCCATAGTAATCGGAATAGGTTGTGTGATTCTTTCAGGCAGTGCATTTTCGCATGTCGCGTGCGCTATGGAAACCGCTGGGAAGGGGTATCTTTGTTCAACAATTACGTCGAAACTAATAGACGTAGACTAATAAATTTACATTCGTTTTGTAGAATAGCTCAAATACTAAAAATACAATGCAAATAAACATACCTTAACGACCTGCTTTTTCTTGTGTTGGAAAATAACTGAAAAAGAAGTGAAAAAAGTAATGTATTTTTCTAATTAAATCCATTCTTACTCCCATAAAATGTATGAAACTTGTGTCTGCTTTCTTCTTCTACTAATAGATAATTTTATTGGCTATCGCATGATATAAAATATTTGCCTATTAATGTTAAGCTACCCACGCTTTCACTTGTTTTTTAAAGAAGAGGTGTAAACTAAAAATTAAAAACTTAAATCGATGTAATTTTTCGAGAAATGGGTCTGACCCCAAATTTGAAGTATTTTCATCGATAAAATTGTCCATAGATTACGCCCTTAAAGTTTGATCACTACATGCCCGGACACACTGTATATGCTATTTTTTTAACATGAATTTGCCACAACCAACACCAGCCTCGCTGCTGAGGCTGCTAAGATAGCTCAGTAATTTGTCCTAAAACGTTTATCTGCTCTACAATCCAGAGTTGCCTATTCCATGTTATTAGATAAAACTATAGCAATATTTCAATACATCCCACGAGGGAAACTAGTCAGCAAAACGGAAACTACCTTCAAGAGGCAATTTCCCACCGAGCCTAAACAAACCTCGTCTATCATTACCGCGTGTAAACTGAACTAATCTGCTCCGAGCAACTTTTTAATATTAATCAAAGCTTAGCAGCTTATGTCTTGGAAACAAATGAATTTGGGGCGTGAATAATTCTTTGGGATGAAGGCTTAGACGTGTGAGACAGAAGGAAGTGTCTTACCGTCAATGCATGGCCATAGCAAAGGAGTTAGTCTACCTAAAAATTTGGAGTTGAGCCTATGAGCCTAATGGCCACCACAGAACACTATAGCGAAAGCCAATTTTCTATTTCATCTACCAACTAACTATCCACTAGAATAAAAAGTAACACGGTGACAAACTAAAAAGAATAGAAGTATTATAATTGCCAATGTGGGCGGGCCAAAAATCACAATCAATTATTTTACTTTATCACTTTCCAGCCTTTTTCTGCAAGTGAAAGTTGCAATTTGCATGTTCTGATGAAGTTTTTTACAGATAAACAATATTAAAAAGATTTTGTTTTAAAAAAATGTCACCCAAGCAGCAAGTTCAAAACTGAAACTTGCTTTATTAGCCGCTTCCGAGAACACACACTTACTCTTTGTTAGCGCGACATAAATCTTTTCATTTCTCTCGCCTTAACACGAGCTTCAAAATAAATCAGGTGAAACGCAGCGAGGAGTAGGGGAGACCAAGGTGAGTTGTAACAGAGGAGAGTTGTGACAGTGTTGATTCTTGGAATCCTATTAACTATCAGCAAACTCGCAATAGCGCGTATTTGTTAGCTGGAGACTTGAACTAAAAACGTGCCCTGTTACAAGCTCGCTAGTAACGGGATCATACCCGCCTCTCGTTCTCACCGCTGCAACTCCTGTGTATAGCCAGGATCTACAGCTTGACCGCCAATTAAAACTCAACCAGTGCAGGGCAAGTTTGTCCCCGGGGAAAGTTTAACTGAATTAATTTAATCAGATTTTAACGCGATACGCGGATAGCTAATATTGAAATATTACCTGTAGGTATTTGCCTGACGTTTTCACCGGGTTGCATCGGCCGTGGTCACAGGCTGTTAAATTTAATTCAATTATGTAACGCCAATGTTTAAAAGAAAGTTTAACTGTCACTGGACCCGTAACGAAATTATTCAGAAGAACATAAGAGGAGTTCGAAGTTAAAGTAGCTCGCTAGTTAGTAGTTAATAAGTTCCAAAAAATCGACAAAGTCATAACTCACGTTTTAACTCACCCCGGTCTCCCCTAAGGAAATTATGCGAGGCAAAGAAACTGTTTCGAGTTAAAATTAAACTGCAATGGAACAGCGCCGTATCTCAAGCAAATGGCGTGCAATGAAATATTTGCTGCGGATTTTTCGTCGATGCAACGTTATAAAAGTTATTGGAAGTCTATAGCGAAGAATTTGCTCGCTGCATTTTTAGTGTTTAAAATGAAATGTTTTGCTATAATCTCCAGTGAGGGCGGGGCATTGGTATGCGTTATAATAAAGGATTGTATTATGAACGCTGGAGAGTAAATCAATACTATCTAGTGCCTTTAGACACTTATTTGATGATGCAATAAAGATTATGACTAACTATATAGAGTTAAGATTGTAAGCCTTTTCATTTCAATATTGACAAGTTGCGGGTAGTGAGTGACAGGACTAACTCGCCAGTGGATTTGGCTCCACTGTTAAGGCTGGGTTGCACCATCTTACTTTTACAAACGTCAAAAGTCTGTTAAACTCCATACAAAAAAACACGGGTTATGGTTACAGTCAAGGTTAAAGTAAAGTGGTGCACCACTTAAGCCTAAATGTTATGTTATATAAGTATGAAATGCTCTCGCACTCTCACAAAGCGGCTCTACTCTGATAGGCTAATACTCGTACTAAATACTTAACTACATTAATAAATTCAGTTATTACTTGTTACTAACGTACCTAGGTAAGTATTATTTATAAATTCTCAAACGCCGTCTAACCGTTACATGACCTGACTGGATTTCTCGCTAATTATCACAATTTCATGAACAATGACGTCATAGATGACGTCAGCACGATGAGGCCATTATGTACGAGACAAAGACCTGTAATTAGGATTACAAAGGATTCTGTATCGGTAACTGATTTTGTGATCTAGATCTTCTGTTATTATATTATTATGATGTAATCCATTTTCTGTGATCTCGATTATGTAACAAATAAATCATAACATCTGGTGGGATCGATGTCTATCAAGTTTGTGTGGAAATTCTTTTTACCGTTTGAAAATTACACAGGATGAATATTTTTTTTTTAGGAAACATACAGTTACAATATAATTTAACTTAGGTGCAGTAAGAAAACACTTAACCCTTTCGCACCTGAGATTTTCGTTCCTTTGTTTTGCAATGAAAACTATAATATTATTTTGGCAAAGAAGTGGTAATATTAATGTAAAAAATAGTAAAAAAAATCCAGCGTATAACAGGACTTTGGAAAGTCGATATCACGATAGTGAGCTCTGGGGCTGACTTCTACCAACTCACGATCGTGCATTTATAAGTTTTGTTGAGATTTTTATGCAATGATAATGTCCGCTTACCAGAAAAATATGTATAATGAACTAAAATGCATCTGGTTATTAGAAAATACTTATTTAACAATTGCTAACATTATAGCTTAGGTACAACATTTCAGTATTTTGTTTTCATTGGAATGTAAATGTTCTTTCAACAGACAAATTAAAAATTAAACGAAATTCACATAATTTTATATGAGATCATTTTCATGTTCATTTGCGAGATAAACTCATGTTTCTTAGGAAACAAAAATTTAACACAAAAACGAAGAAATTACCTAAAAGGCCTTTCTGGTTGTACAACTTTACTATGTCTATTGCCGTGCCCCCAGTACTGTCCTTGCGTTACAGGTGCGTTGCCGGCCTTTAAGGTGAAGATACGCTCTCTTCTTGAAAGCTTGCAGGTCGTATCCATCCGGAAATACCGCAGACGACAGTCCATTCCACAGTTTGGTTGTACGGGGCAGGAAGTTTATAGAGAAACGTACTGTTGTGGACTGCCAACCATCTAAGTGGATGGAAGTGCTGTCGGGTAGATCGGTGGCGAAAAGTGGCGGCAGGAATAAGTCCGGACAATTCTTCGGAGCACTCCCCGTGATACATGGTGCACAGTAAGGATACATCTCTACGCAGCGCCAAGGGGTCAAGCAAATCCGAATTGTCCTGGCAGTCAACGAGCTGCTCTCCGTTCAATGCGGTCCAGAGGGAAAAGCTGGTACTGGGGCGCATCTGCCCCAAGATGAGAACAGTACTCCATATGAGTCCGAACCTGCGCCTTGTAAAGTTGTAGACGATGGTCTGGAGTTAAATACCGCCAGTACATTGCAATCCAATGAAAGTTACTATTGAACAAGGTGTCTGCTTTGACTTTTTAGAACAAAATGTGTCTGCTTTTCTACCATCCATACAATCAGACGTAGACTTCCTCTTAGATATTCAATTGCCCAGCTGCCACAGATGGGTGAGGCGGAGAGAATAGCTCAACTTCAGCTTTTTCATCATTTTCCGGCTGCGGAGGGAAAAACTCTTGGTCGTTGTCGACAAAGTCCAACTCGTAACAGTCACCCTCGTCGAGGAAGCCCAAAACGAGGTCGTTGTTCAATGGCAAATATCGAGAAATAACTTAAAAATTAATAAACTCACGATGATGCGTTGGTACAATTGCAACCCAGATATCACGATAGTGAGCTGGTATTTTTTTCATAAATTTAATCGGTAATTGCTAAGAATATAGAAGAGATTTATAGTTATTCAGATGCATCATAAACTTAATGATGTAATACAAACAAAATATCAATGAATTCCTACGAAAATTGCAATAAAATAAATATTACTTGCGACGTCCAGTGACGGGGTCAAGAAACGCCGCCATTTTTCCGGTGCGCTCTCGGATACTGATTCATTTAGCCGCCAAAACTGTTTTTTA
Source organism: Ostrinia nubilalis (assembly GCF_963855985.1). Classification (NCBI taxonomy): domain Eukaryota; kingdom Metazoa; phylum Arthropoda; class Insecta; order Lepidoptera; family Crambidae; genus Ostrinia; species Ostrinia nubilalis. Next base: position 14,937,290 of record NC_087103.1, read on the forward strand.
TTGGTTAGATCGATAAACGCATGATCATGTGAGGTCGGTTTGGCGCGGAGAAACGAATTTGGCGCGAACTTATAATTTTTCAAAGAAGAAACTCATGATCGTTTCATTCAGGTGCGAAAGGGATAAACCAATTAAGTTTCCACAACTTTAATTATTAATAGAAACAGCACAAAATTATAATAAACAGCTCCTTATAAAAGTTCAATACCTACCTATTGTTTTCATAATTTCAGTGTCAGTCCCTTTGAAGTTGTTTTTTTAGTATTTATTTATTTATACTTTTGTACATAAAACCGTACAGTGGCGGACTTAATGCCAGGTGGCATTCTCTGCCAGTCAAATACAGGTCAATTAGAGAGACTAAGGCGGTAAATCTTTTTTATGCTGGACGAATAACTAGCAATCCCTCTTCATACCGTTTAATTGAAAAACTTAAATCGATAGAGCAATGACTCTCCAAGCAAGAACTTCCATTGGAATCACTTTATTATTTATCATAAGCCGCTATCAGATTGATGTCATAAGATACAATCTTATACATACGGCAACAAAGTAAATTGCACATTTTCACTCTTAATACAAAGGTCGTAAGGAAAATGTGATGTGTGAGTGCTGACGAAAACTGTACTTAGTTTTTGTTGGCACTCAACGAAAATAGTTAAGAGTCGACATCGACATTATACATTTTACATGTGTTAAGGTGAATTTGCATCGTAACTTACGCACGACTCGACTTTCGTTCGTTCGTTCGTTTCAGCCGAAAGACGTCCGCTGCTGAACAAAGGCCTCCCCCAAGGATTTCCACAAAGACCGGTCCTGCGCCGCTCGCATCCAGGCACCTCCCGCGACCTTCACCAGATCGTCGGCCGTCGGACTCGACTTTAACTTAACTTTATTATATTGTCGTAAATCGTATGAAGTGTGGTCTGTAGAAGTGAATGGGATTTTTGCGCTGCGACGGTGATTTTTGCTGACACGAATCTCAGCACTGGCCCACTTATTGTCCCAAAGCAGTGGTAGGGTTAAGTTATACTTGGACGTGTAACCGCGCTTTAAAAAGCCTATTAACAGAAAATTTACTACTGATAGGTATTGAAAGTCTTTGACGAAGATATTTTTCTAGGCACCTACCTTTAGAAAAACATTTATTTGGTTCCAACTTAAAATATAACACACAGAATCAGATTACAAAAAACAAGTACAAGTTAGAACCAAAATTGGCCACCGCTCAGCATGTGTCATGCTCTGGAGTGGTAAATAAAACCAGAACACAACGCTGTTATTCTGCGGTGACCATTTTTGGAGAGAGCTGGAAACAAACATGAGATGAGACAATACACAAAAAAAAAACAAAAGAGAAAAAACAAAAAAAAAATACAATATTAAAAGAAAAAAAAAAGTAAATAGAGGGCGCCACCATCACATACGGGCGCCACCATCACATACTTACGTTTACTTTAGAATTTTTAATTCGATAAAATAAATACGAACTCAATCGGTAGTTCGACTGAACTAGTTAGTGAGGAAATTGATTACAGTAATTAGTTTGGTCCAGTACACAGTGTGAATGCGACCGCTAATGTGAAGATATTACGTTAATTAGTGCCACGGGACTATTGACTGGGTTCATTTTTAATAATTCAGGCGGTAATTGCCACTAACTGTGTGACCAACGTAAATATGTCGTACTTATCATTTTACACTAAACTTATGCTGTAGTCACTTAGGTTATTCGTTTGGTATGTTTTCACGCAGTGCTGCTGAATACATTTTGATAAGTTTGCATCCCGCTCGTGTGTTGATAAATATTTAGGCAGTTTCTAAATAATACAGTCAAAAATTTCAAATACTATCCCATTCAATTGACAGATTCAACAACTTAATAAGAAATGTGTTTGAATCTTCCATGTGATTTTAGTGTAATCTTAGCATTAATATTTTAATAATATGTATTCCCAAAAATCGCGCTCATGTAACTCAACCTTATATGTCGTACTAAATAGATTTTCTTGAAAGCTTTATGATGGTTCGAAATAATTAAATACACTCCCATAGACTCACAGCAATTTGAACCTTATAAATATACATTTCTACTATTTCTAGAGTGGATTGTTGAACATCAAAGAAATAAGTAAGAAAAACATTCAAGATGCTAAAAGTAACTTTGATAAAATTTCTTGCAAGCTCTTTAAAGAACGATAAGGATGATGTTTAGAATTGATATAGGTAACAATCTTAGTTGCTACTATTATGTATTCTGTGATCTTAGTTAGACTCAAACTCGTTTTTTTTTTACAGCCTTTTTAAGCCCGTCGTGTTATTAATGAATTTCCGTACAATTATATTTTGATCATACCTTTATGTTTATGTTTTCGCACAGCAAATAGAGACATAGATCCGCTATAATAATATGATGGAGTCAAAAATTCCTCCAAAAGTAGTTAATTAAACTTTTTGTATTCCACTTGTTACTGTATCGCGTTGACGTTCACATTTGTTGAAGTGACACGAATATATCGCCTCGTTTCAGCTCATCCGTCCTTGTTAACACTCAACTAATGGATAGAGCCAATGGCGCGTGAAAGCGACTTCAAATAGATTTGAATAAAAATGGATAATTTTACACTTGGCTGCGCTGAACAAATATGTGGGAATGCACAATAAAGTACAGTCAGTGTCGGATTATAAAGCTGTAGTTTTTTCACGCAATGATTTTCCTTTGAAATACGTGCGTATGCTTGAGTGCTTCTAAGAGTAGGCGCACACCGTTGATTTTTCGTCGGCCGATAGTTTAGTCGGGCAGTTGATCAGTATGGGCATGTATGGGAGTGCGCACACTACGCCGATTCGATTTCGCCGATTCTTCATACAATTTAAAATCGGGCACAACTATCGGACAACTAAAAATCAACGGTGTGCGCCTACTCTAATGTATTTTATCAGTTCAGTAGTAAGATTGTAGTTAAGTAAATACACAAAATAAATTAATCAATGGCCAAAATGCAGGGTCCTCTCAATTAGTAGTCCAATGTTTCATTATTCATTAAGCTGTAAATTATTTAAACTGATTGTGTACCTACCTACTTGAGTTTTTCCTGATGCTTTGACTCTTTTCTCGTTCGAATCGAATCGCTCGTTGAATATTTTATACAAAGAAATGGAAAATCGTGTCCAGGGCGATTTAAATTAGCCCTTGGGTAAGAAATCAAATACAGTGGATGTGTACGATCCCATTATATCTCAATACAAATCCTAGAGACTATGACTCGGGACTATAATATTCCCACCTCTTGTTCCCACCACTGGAACTCCTGTGTAGCCAGGATCTACAGCTTGGGGGTCACCCCCATAGAAACCCAAGCAGTGAAGGTTAAGTTTATCCCTATGTAGACTATGACTATGAGCTATGTCTGTGATACAGCAAAAATGAATTTAATAAATTAATAATTAAAAAAAAAAATCACCCACTTAATTTCAGTCGACTGTACCCTATCTATTGTTGATGCCATTTATCTTTCTTCTGCCCAATTGCGCACGAACACAAAACATACCGTTGGGAAAATTCTATAAGTGTCCGATTAGACTCCATGAGTGGTCGTAAATAATGGGCGGAGGCGGAGGGCCTAATTCACCCCATTACGGAATAGTGATGTGCTTTAGTTAGATTTCAGATCGATCATGGCGAGCTTGTGATTCAATCGATATAGGGCTTTGTCAGTTGTCACCGTGGTATACTTAATTGTTGTTAAGTTACTGTAGGCAGATATTTCACCTCAGTCACATTCGGTATCAAAGGGATAAAGGTATACTAGGATGGTATATACTTGCCTAGTAGGCTTATTCCCTCCTAATTATGCCTTGTAAAGGGATTTGAAATATCAATAAAAAGTGCTGGTAGGTACTTCATGTCATGATCAACACAAAATATATTTTTACAGTTCATAAAAAGTCAATCGACTAGTGTGTTACTTACTAACTTGACTTTCGTTAACTACTTACTAAGATTCATTTATCAGGATTATTTTATTTTACTTAATTACAACCTATTTTTCAACACATAATCGTGATATTCGATATCTCGGCTACAAAAAATCGAATCAAATCGCGTGCCCGCCTCCCTACACAGGACTGGCCGGCACCGGGAAATTCGCGTTTTCCGCCCCTAGCGAAGCTTTTGCACAACTTAAAGATACTAATTTCCGCTCCTGGGAGCAGCCTACTCGAGCTTTTTTGTAGCTTCGTTAATCTATTTTCTTGTTGCCTTCTGGACGGTGATTGTTCGATGGCGTTAAGGCTTTTTGGTGCTGTTTTTATGAATTTGAAATTGGTTATAGATAAATGGTTATAAAAGTGGAATAACATTTTTAAAATAGTAATATTTTTGGTAAATACTCTTTTACTAATTTATACTAATTGATATAATTTATACTAATTGATATAATTTATACTAATTGATAAAATCCGGTCCCTTTAAAATTTGGCAGTTATTACTCGTAGATAAAGTAGGTGGTGGTTAGCCAGCTATATTGGGACGTAAATGCCCTAAAAGAGCCTATATTTTAATAAAAATATGAATTTGAAGTTTCAGTTAGGAGCTAAACAAAAAATAATTTAACAAGATTAGTCGAGATCACTTCAAAAAGCAATCTCATAACCAAAGTTGATTTACATTTGAATTATAAGCAAAAGCTTTGCTGTTTTTCTCAGTAAATTAATTTAAAATAATAAAAATCTCTATAACTGACATAATAAACAGGACTGGATAACAGACATATTTGAACATAATTGTAATTGGTTTTTATATTAACAAAACTTTTTTTTGAACTTTCGTGTTGCATAATTTGATTAATTTTTAACAGGCTATAACGTGATTCACTGATAGGTTTGCCTGACGTTTCTGTCACCACTGCCGGTGCAACAGGGATAAAATTAATTAAATACATTAAAACTATTTACATACTAATTATCCTATATTCTATTTCCGTTTGTCTGAAACTAAAGTTATCATTACCAGTTCAATAGCTAACATAACCGAAGCAGATCATATTAGATTACTGCCTACTCAATTTCTAAACCTAATCAAATATCCACCTGGAGTCCTCTCGGAGGCGAGCGAGGGCCGGAAATTAGCGCCGGAGGCTCCCCCGGGTACAGTCTGGACTAAAAATATACATAAGTTCCGGATTTATTAGTGGACTTCCGTTTGCTGATTTTAACCAATGCAGTTGGCCTTTTTTCTGGAAGCCATTAGAACTTTTTATTTTATTTTTTTATGCATCACAAGGCAGTTATTTGACCACAATCGCACCTGACATTGTAAGGATGCACTTACAATGAAACCACTTATTTTGTTTCTTGTAATACCTTTTTTTGTGTTAAAAAGCAATAAACGTTTTTATTACTATACGCTTTGGAGCTCACGGATCAAAAGTGGCCAGTCCTTTATAAGGCTTGTGTGGGGGATACAGATCCAACACGTAGAGGCCGTTTTAAGTTCAAAATAATTGACAAATTATTATTTTTTTAACATAAAATTCATCTCTTTATGCATTGCTTTATCTGGGAACTTATTACGAATTATTCATTTATTATTACGAATTATTATATTTATTTTTTTCATTACCTACCAGAACCAGAATAACTGAATTTCAGTATGTCGCCCAGCCCACAAAAAACATGTTTAGATTTCTGTACCTACTGGGCACTGGCTTAACCAGGAAACGAAACTGGGACGTATACCTACTGCATAAATGGCGATTCTAGTTCCACTAACCAAGTTCGATGCCTCATAAACAATAAGTAAGTTGTAAAGTTAGCTTAATTTAGAGCTTGGTTCACTTTATCGACACACTTAGGCTGAGTAGCACCACCTAACTTTGACCGTAAATATAACGATAACCGGTGTTTTTGTATGGAGTTTGACAGATTTTTGACGTTTGTCAAAGTTTAAGTAAGATGGTGCAACCCAGCCTTAATAAGTTATTCGATGGTCATTTCAGTCGCCGTGAACTTTTACTTTGCATTGTCTAAAGTTAGTTGTCACGTTCTTTTATGCTACAAAATTAATGAACTACATTTTGTTTAATTACTTTGCACTTGTACTGGGAAAGACAAAGCCTCGACTTAACTTTTATTTCGTTCGAACAATACTATTGTCTGCTTTAACTGCCAATTTAACTTGGATTTTCTGCATTGGTTTAGTGTTGTCCTATTAGGCTAAATATCGATAACGAGTCATCGACATTTGTCTTGATGTGTGTATTGGAGAGTTTTTTTTATACCTATTTAAATCTTGAGTTCTCTCATTCATTAATTTATAGAGTTGTAAAGAACTCGCAACCAATAGTAAAGAAAAATTACGTATTAAATCGCCACTCCTTCAAAAACTCTACATTTGTTAGAAATATTTTTGTCAACATTATTGATTTAAAAATTTGCTTTTACCTAAGACACATGCAGCTAAAATTAAATCAACATGCTGGTAGCTATGTGTGGTTTTTAGCTTTTTAGAACACTTTAGTTAATGTAAAGGTAAATCAAAGACTTCGACAAGTCTTATCGATGCCCCGACATCATTGTATTTTGGATTTTTCAGATACTGACCATTTGATATATGCAATCAAAAAGATCGATAAGCTCTCTCGATACCTCGCCACCACTAATCCGTTGCTATTTTGAGAACCCAACCGAATATCTAGTATATTGTACGGTTAATAGTTCGATTGCAAACTTCGTGGAGTGTTGTTAGGGCTGATCATTTGAGAGGTCGATGGAGACGGAGCGACGACCTTTAACGGTAGGCTTTGATGGGATTCAGTAAAGGATTACCTATATTATACATGAACGTGCGGATTAAGCAATAATCATGAGCCCTTAGAACTTTATTATACTGCGTGCCAATGACATGACACTGCCAATTACGTAGAATTATATTGAAAATGTATCTATGGTAACAGAAAATGAGCTGTTGCAGTTAACAATGATTAGTCTTTTCATATGGCATTTGAAGAGAGCTTTTTACTTTGGTGCACCTGGTCAATAATTCTAGACGTCCATAGTAACCCGGTGTTAATGATAGTTGGGTTTACTTAGTTTTTACACCACTAAAGTTTATAGGCGTAGTTTTAATCTACGTAAAGTGATATTCTATTTTTAAATATATAAAAGGAGAAACTGACTGACTGACAGACCAACGCACAGCCTAAACGGCTAAACGTAGGCACTTGAAATTTGGAAGGGACGTAGCTTAGGTACCGTAGAGGTGCAGTAAGAAAGGAGTTCCCGAAATTCCCACGGGAACGGGAAATAGCGGGAAAATCCTTTTGTATGAAAAATCTAAACCGCTGAAGTTAGACGCTTGAAATTTGGCATGCAGGTACCTTAGTAAACTTAAAGCTTAGTTACAACAGGATATTGCAAAATTCCCACGGGAACGGGAGTTAGCGGGAAAAAACATTTGTATGAAAAAATCTAAACCGCGTAAGATGGATGAAGGGGGTAAAACGGGATCCACGCGTACGAAGTCGCGGGCGGCCGCTAGTAATATTTATAATGCAACTAAACTGTTTCAGCGTTTCTGAGACACAATAAGAGATAAAGATTACACTTAAGTAGATACGTATCGTATATTATTCACTATTAAATTCGAAGCCACATTTGACAACTAATCAGTGTCCTGTACATTTTTTATCCAAAATATCCCTTATAATTTATGATGCGACTCCTACTATAAATGATCTCGCCTATCACTTGCCTGTGAGATTAACGCCCGTATTCACAAACATTTCAATGAGGTCTCACAGTGCGCGTGGACGCACAGGGTCACACACGAACCAATCACAGAGCTCTATTCAACGCTGTGCGTTCGATTTTCTGCTTAAGTATCGTTTGTGAATACGGGTGTAAAGTCTATAACTGCACCTATCACTACAATCCAATATGCGTACCACAAGGTCAGCTGATCGTCATCTGTTTTATTTAATTCCTTAACATCTGTGGAAATCACAACAAACGTCGTAGATTATGACGTCTTTGTGACAGTTGTTATTATCTGTGTCATGAGTAACACGTGATACGTGCCCACGCATGCCGGACGCCGGACGGATGGCGGACATTACTCACAAAACAGGCTCTCTATCAGGATTATACCGGTTATTTTTGCCGGACAACCTTTTGGATGTCTCAATGTGGGATACGTGTACACTGAAAAAAAAAACAACCGAATTGAGATCCTCCTTATTTTTGTTGAAGTCGGTAAAAATGGTTTGGTTAGGTACTGTTTATACAAAAAAGTAACTTAGTGACAGAACTGGAGGTTATTACTTAATTGACTTTGGTTATGAGGAATAAAATGTTGTGTAAATTGAACTAACTATTTTGTAGTGAGCTATTCTGTAGCTCCGTACGGCTAGCACGAAAAACTTGAGAGTTTGAATCGTTTGCGTATTCGAATCGCCATCAAAAGATTTAGTACGAAAACTACAACACCCTTGTGAACATGTCGTTAAGTGAACTTAGTATGAATAAAGGTTGCACGAAACTTATTTTGAGAATCAAAATTGTTTATCGTTTAATTCGAAGGTCGAGTATCGAATTTTGTCGAATACGCAAACGATTCGAAGACGAAAGTTGTTCATGCTAGAGGTTCTTACTGGTTTGGTTATAGTTTAAGTTCATAAGTCGCTTTTTTGTGTAAGCAGTAACTAAACATATTTTTCAGTGTAGAGAGGATGGTGGGGTGGTTAGGTATAGGGATCTGGGAATCATCTTTACCAGTTTCCCACAGTAGGTGCTAAAAATATCATACTTAAAATGACTGAGGTGACAGTTTCAGCACATTTTTCAGCTGTCCTCCAGTCTACACATAATTTATTTATAGTTATTACTAGCTTTCCGCTGGAATTTTGTCTGTCACAGTAAAACAATATCGCGCGCGTATTTGCTCACCGTTTAGACCTACCCTGGACTACGACAAACATTTTAAAACCAAAATCAGCTCAATCGGCCCAGCCGTTCTCGAGTTTTAATCAGACTAACGAACAACAATTCATTTTTATTTATATAGATAGATTTTATCAAGTTGTATAGACAAGAGACGGTAGGAACGTTATGCTAAACGCTGAGACATCTTATTTGCTAGAGCAATAGGTTCAATTTTGCTACAAGCATGTAGGTAATGTATAATCTGTTGTACTGTAAACTGAAATATAACAGAAAAGTTATTTATTCTTCCAATGTAGTCCCGGTATTTTCCCCAAAACAACCATGTTAAAGGTGAAGAATGTTGCAATTTATTACAGCGAATCTGATCTTCCTTGTATTAAAAACCGTTTCATTCTTAGCTTTGCAGCGGAAAAATATTTTCCGGCGGCATCTGCCGTCGTTCTATTCATTGCGGATCCCCAAAAAACGAAGACCATACAAATTACGGAGTCACGACGCGTCCCCGAAAAACCCTGTGAATTTATTCCTGTTCGTACCCGCATTAAAATCCGGGACAGACTTTAGGGATGTACCCGAAGCACGAAGATGGTACTTGGACTCGAGTATTAAGTACCTGATTACTTGAATATTCTTCACGTGACAGTACCTACTTGATTAGGTACTTTCGATTTCATAAGTTAACTAGAACTATAGAGCTAGTTAGTCACTGTAAGTATATTTGAAAACAGATACGTTTAGAAGCAGACACGTTAGGAAATAAGAATATGGTAGCTTTTGCAATTTGTAATGTAATACATATGGGAATAATATTTACAATATAACTGATTAATATATAATCTTTGAACTAGAACTGAATAATGGATAGTAAAATACTACTGTTAAGTAAGCACATCACTATTCTGTTCTGTTTAAATCTGAAAATATTGTTTCAACCAATGAATATTTCAAGTGAATAAAATATGATATTGTTTCCTTTTTCGACGAATTGGCTATACCAATTAATGAGCGGGAAAAATAAAATAAATTGTGTTATTTAAAGAAAAAAAAAAGGTTTATTCACACTTAATATGATGCCTTGTCTTTCATTTATGAGTAAGGCCCGGTTTTCACCAAGGTGGAGCGAAGCGGAGCAGAGCGGAGAAGTGTCAGACTGTCTCCGCTTCGCTCCGCCTATACAGGGTGTTAGGTAAATGGGTATATGAGCCGACACTAGCCCATGTTAACATGGTCACATAAATGGTATGGTGAAGTCAAAAAATTGATATCTTCATTTTAATTATTTTATTTTTCATAGAAATCGGATTTTATAAAATTTATTTTTTATAAAAATTAAAAAAATTAAAATGATGATATCAAATTTCTGACTTCACCATACCATTTATATGCCCATGTTAACATGGGCTAGTGTCGGCTCATATACCCATTTACCTAACACCCTGTATACTTATAATAAATCTGTAGAGAGGTCAATTCTGTACATGAAATATATTTTCAAAATAACTATCAGGGGGTGATTAGTGATCGATACTGATGCCAAAAATGCAATCAGTAAAATTTTTGTCTGGCTGTCTGTCCGTCTGTATGTTCCTTATAGAAACAAAAACTACTTGACGGATTTTAACGAAACTTGGTACAATTATTTTTCATACTCCTGGGCAGGTTATAGTATACTTAGGAATTCCCACGGGAACAGGAATTAGCGGGAAAATCCTTTTGTATGAAAAATCTAAACCGCTTAAGTTAGACGCTTGAAATTTGGCATGTAGATACCTTAGTAAACTTAAAGCTTAGTTACAACAAGGAATTCCCGAAATTCCCACGGGAACGTAAATTCGCGGGAAAATCCTTTTGTATGAAAAATCTAAACCGCTTAAGTTACACGCTTGAAATTTGGCATACAGGTGCCTTAATGAACTTAAAGCTTAGTTACAACCAGGAATTCTCGAAATTTCCACGGGAACGGGAATTAGCGGGAAAATCCTTTTGTATGAAAAATCTAAACCGCTTAAGTTAGACGCTTGAAATTTGGCATGCAGGTACCTTAGTAAACTTAAAGCTTAGTTACAACAGGATATTGCTAAATTCCCACGGGAACGAGAGTTAACGGGAAAAAACATTTGTATGAAAAAATCTAAACCGCGTAAGATAGATGAAGGGGGTAAAACGGGATCCACGCGTACGAAGTCGCGGGCGGCCGCTAGTATGTTAATAAACCCATTTCAGCCGCAAGTTTCCTCAGTTACTCCGTGATTATTGCCCTTACAACAGTGCTGAAATATCGGAACCTCGAAATTAAGGTACTATTGGCAACAGTGTTAACTGCCCATTGCCGGTCATGTCGTCTCGTTCTATCGCAAAGAATCACCATTTGACGAGAGCGAGAGCAAAAACGGAAATGGATAGTTAATACTGTGACCGTGTGTACATGGTAGCAATCCCGTCATTAATAATTATTCTGTTAATTACCATAAAAGTTTAAAACAATATACCTACGTTAAGAAAGTTTCTAATCTACCTACATTGTACAGACGACAGCGCATCAAGTTAGACACTGTGGTGTCATTATGTAGAGTTATAATAGGACCGAGTTTACAAACATGTCATAGTCTGATTTGCTACCGTCTGTACATACCTATAGTACAACAATTTTATATCAAACATCACCAATATTTATGGATACTTCAGTAACTATACCAACCCGCCTACTTCTTAAACTAATTTTAGTTACCATTTTGTTATGCCTAGATAACATCTAGTTTGGAAGTTTTTCGTGTAAACAGTAACAAAAACTCGAATTATTCAGCATTGAAAATATTTTTCAGAACACAATTTTCGATAACTAGCAACAAAGTTAGAAAAAAAGTATAAATATTTTGAACAAAATACCTACAAATAATTAAATGAAAACTCTATATTTCATTACACAAACAAAATATTGAAATAATAACATGTTGCTCCCTACGGGGTTTCGTTAATGGGCTTCCTGCAATTTATTAAAACTAGTAAATTACTAAAGCAAATCGCTATGTCGGCTTAATATTGTATATTAATTAATTTAGTTCATGATATTGTTCATAATATGCGCATATTAGCGTTGATTAACGTACTAAAATGCTTAATCTAAAAGCTTTCGAAGAATTTCTGAATTAATAACAAAATTGGGTATTAGTGTGCCAGAGTTTACTCATGAAAACATACTTACATAAACATTATAATCTTGTATGATCTAACTCGTGAATAACTTCGTACTACCTATGTTAATCAGAAATAATAGGATTCTAATGGTGGAATATTTCAAGTCGGTCCTATAGTCGCTTATGTTCATCAGAAATAACAGTAAAATATTTTTTCAAGTGGGTCCAAGAGTTTCAAAGCCTATCAAATACAAACAAAGAAAAATTAAAAGTCCTATTTAAAATATCAGTGTGGTAATAACATGTGATGCGACTAAGCTAAATGAATCCACATAAATTAAACAACAAAAGAAAGAAACATTCATTCGAGTGAATCCGTCTTGAACCGCCCCGTTCCATTTCAGTTTAAACACATGCAATTTCCTGCATTCCGCATTAAATCTGGGAAATTATACCGGGGACGGAGTGCATCTGACTGCGGCACGCCTGAGTGTGTTTCCATTTAGCGTGTGATGTATCTTGCAGATATGTAGCAGATAAAGCTACAACACTGGAAACCATTCGCTGATTAACACTAACCCAAAATAAAACAGATTTTCAGTAAATAGCACCCGTATTCACAAACATTACTATGAGGTCTCACAGTGCGCGTGCACACGCTACGTCTTCCAGCAAACCAAACCTATTCATAGACAATACTTGAGTGGCGGAGTGACATACACGAACCAATCACAAAGCTCTATTCAACGCTGTGCGATCGACGTTGTTGCTTCACTTAAGCAAGCATCGTTTGTGAATTTGGGTGTTAGCTTTTAAATAGCACTTCTACGTCTCAACATATCAACTAACGTAGCATCCTAAAACTGCTTTGGAACAATAACGTGCCTGGTACTGAAAAGAAACAGCGCTAGAAACTCCTCACTATTTTAATAATTCATTGTCTCTAATATGTTAACGAGTACTGGTAAACAAAGCAGATAGGTATGAGACCTACTCGAATATTTAGTGAGGTGAAGTTAGGTTTAGTTGGTTCTTAATCTTTGTTAATTTTAAATGAAATTACTTTGTTCACGTAGTATTTTTTTCAACTTTCATAGTCGTTTGGTAGCCTACTACTGCAGCCCAAGCTGAGAAGATTTCTTTAATGTATGTCATACTAAGAACCTAACCCAGAACCTTTAGACTAAAATCCAACTCACCCTAAAAGCTTAACCAGAATAGCAATAGTGTAGCATAAAATACCAATAACTGCATGCTCCACCCTATCACTACTAAATTCAAAGAACAAAACACAATCCGCAGCATCGGGGTTTAAACGAATGCCTCCACTGACATTATCTCCTGTAAAGGTATTCCATACATGAAACCTAATATATGCTTTTCGCGATTTTATATATTATTCATGGTTCAGAAACGCACGTTTGGCTCTCTGAATTTCCTCGGCTGCGATTTTCTTTTTATTGCCTTAGGAAATGTGTTTATATTCTCTGTTTTTTGGCGCGGGTGTTTATATCATATTGGAGTTGGAAAGCGTTTTACTGTCTTTTTAAAGTGCTCCCCCAAATGATTTGGTATTCTTATTGTTTCTTTGATGCGTCGTTATTAGACTTCGTATACGATATTATTATTTGCTTTACGATAGAGTGAGGACCCTTGATGTGAAGGGATTTGTACTAATCTTATGTTTATTGAATATACCTCAAAGGGAATAAGTTAATATTTATATGAGCATTTATTTGTTATACTGTCTGGCGGTTTGTCTTTTATGTCTGTACATTCTTGTTAGGATAAAGGTGTAAAAAAAACCATGAAACAAGGTCATCATTGACTTCTCGACAAAGGCATTTGGGGAGAGGAAGTAAGAACACGGAAACCTTAGTGTAGTCCAACTGGAACCTGACTAGCTTTTACGATTACATAATTGTTAAAATAAAATAATAATACCTTAGCTTAATTGAACACGATAATTCATGTAGGTCATACATTCAAATACAATTTCTGTATAAAAGTCAAACCCCTAGTAAAATATAATGAAACCGAAAACTTTACTTCACTTTTACATACTCCAACTATACACACACACAATAGTTTATTTCAAATAACGTGTTTGTTTACAATATTAACTCCCACGTATTTATTACATCGGACGAACAATAATGCTGTTGTATATTCTCTTTACCCTCATTCGTTTTATGACGTAAACTGGACGCCATTGTTTCACTATCACGGACCCAATATCCAGCTACCCCAATAATTACAATTTCACCCGAACACAAAACGTTAATCTTCCGTTGATATTTAAATCGCATTAGGACACGACACACTGTCTGTTGTAGTGGCGTTATTACCCGCATCTGCGGCAAATGTGCCCGCGCGGGGAAATGTATCTTGTGCCGACGCGGTTTGCTGACGCGCGTTTTAAAACTACCCACAGAGATTTATGTCCGCGGATGGGCCTTTGATTAAGTTGCGTTCGGGTTTGTTGTGGGGTTAGGAGTTTGTAGTATGCATTTTCTTTTTTGTGGTTATTTATGGCCTGTACTAACAATATTGTTTGAGAAGTTATAACTGCCTTTTGATTTATAGATTTATATTTTATTTTTCATGAAGGTTCACTACAAGGGACCATTTTAAATCCCAAACTTTATATGCATTGGTAAAACAATATTTCATGAATACTCAACTAAGTTTTATGAGTTAAACTTTCAAAGATATTTCTTCTGAATTGATGAGAGACTATATTATTATGATTCATTTATAACTAACTATGTTTATCTTTTGCTTTAGTTAGTAGTAACAATTCATCTGCCTTTTAAATGAAGCTGTCTGGGCCAAATAGTTTTCAACAACAAAATATTTGAGATTGATTCACAAACAAAGGCCCATCCATCACTTTATATCTTTGTCTTGAACACATGTTGCCTCCACTCAAGATTCAAAACTAGGCCTGAGTCTAGAACATAAAAAGTATCGCTGAACAGTGAAGAAAATAGAGAAATATCCCCCGAAGCTGTTTATTAAAAGCGGGCCTCTTGATAAAAACTTGCAACTCAGCTTATTGAAATATCTGCTTTGTTCCACGGGCTTTTGTCCGAATGTCTTTGCAAACTGATTTCATTGAGTACTTTTCGCGGAATTTTATCCAGTGCAACAATTTTCTTGAACAGTTTAATTAAATTTATTAAATTAAATATTTAATAACAAAACACAAAAGATAAAGATACAGATTTCACATTTATAATAACGATTAAAAATAAGTAGGTAAATGTAAGTGGACGTCATTTGGCTGAAACGAACGAAATGTAATAAATAACTTGGAATCTATAAATTATTTTCGAATATGCCGCAATAATTGTACCCATTGTGTAAAAGTGCTTTTTAAAAGCCTATTTGCAAAAATAAATGAGTTTTATGAGTTTTATCATTGATCAATCATACAATTTTCTACCCCATTTAACAAATATTAGAAGAACTCACGAAAATCTTGTTACTAATGCCACAGAAAACAAACATTTCGAGCTTTCTCAATAATAAATAAATTCAGCCTCTTACTCGGAGTCAAAAGTCAAGAAATGCCTCTCAAAATTTTACAGCAAAATGACGGCGAACGTTCCACAAACTATTTTCTGCATCTTATTGCAAAACGAAGAGGACTCCGACCGCATTCTTCGACTCACAATCTTTCAAAAGTTACGTGAATAAAAAAGGTAGCTTAAGTTGCATTCCTAACATAGATGCGAGGAGAATGGTCAAGGAAAGAATACACTGGTTGGTTGTGTTTTAGAGTAAAGTGACCAGAATAATTATGTAACGAAGCTGAAAAACTGCGTGTTTAAGACCAGACTTAGGATGCGTAGCAGTTATTTTGCACTGGGTTCTACAACATCGTAGACATTTCTCTGAAATCTCACACGCAAATTTCTCGTCACTTATAACGGTACAATTACTTAGCGTTGTTAGCTTTTTTTCGCGCAAAAAATACAGTTAATTTTCTTTTTTATTCAAAGCTTATCTAAGTTTACCCAAACACGTAATGTGTGCAATTTTATGTAAACAAATTCTAGATACACACGAATGTTAAAACATGTAAAGACTGCGTTAAACAAATCTGAATATTAAAGTAAGTTACACCCTTCTTACCTACTGGTCATTTCCTCGTAAAGTGCTCAATTACACAATGCAGCTTTAGTGGAAACGCAGCTTTATTCTGGAAATTTTGAATCCAAAACACATCTATCTTCGAAATGCTCTAGAGTGTGAAAGAGAGAGAAAACCGTATGCTTTTCTGAATAATCCGCAGCTACAATCTGCAGCCAATGACTTCACCTAATTAACTATTTGTTCCCGAGTCAAAGAGTTCCGTTTCGTTGGGAACGCCGGGATTTCTAAAGAACGCAGAAATTGTTCTTGGCTTATTAACGTCATTGTGCATATTACCTCGTATTTTACTTGGAACTTTTCAAGTTAGTTCCCCGCGCTGAATCGGGGAATCGGTTTAAGTTAATAATAGTTAAATCCATGTGTACTTTACTCTGTATGATGGAGATTAAATGTGGAAATTGTGTAGGTACTTCGCGCTTATTAAGTCAAGCTTTTAGTGTTGCTTTTAAGCTTAATGTAAATAAAATCACGTAAACCTAAAATACTGGTTTTGGAATCAAGATGAAAATTTGTTACATAACTCTTATTATAAGTTTTGTGGTTTCTACTATAAAATTATTATTGACTTCCATGGCCAATGGTACCTACCTACCATTACCATATTATTAACCTTTAACTATGGACGTCGGGTCTCAGAGGCCCACCCCCCTTTCCGATTTCTCGGTTTAAACACCTTCCCGCCACGTGCTGCTCTTGACCATCTCAGTAGCTTCAGTTTTAACTGTGTTTGGACCGAGGAGGCATAAAATCGCGTCTTCCGGCACTTATTACGTGAGTAATAACCATCCAAAATTTTGTCCGGGCCTGGGAGACCCGATGACTATAATTTCCATACAAACATACTTGTATGGATGTGACTTGTCAACTATAATTTTTTTATATTATATTATTATAATCTTAAGTAAATTGCTCTAGTTTAAGAATACTTAATGGCAGAAAGTATCTGAGTACATCAGCTATATTATTAGCCCAACTATCTAATGAACATTTTAGGAGTAAGGTATTACTTGTAGACGATTATTCTTTTGAGTTTAGATGTCTTAGAATTCACCATTGCTGCAGATTCCGATTCTGAATGGTGTACATTTTGTCTATCAAAGCTCTCAAAGAAAGATAACACATGCCTGTAGAGATAATTTGTTTTTAGTGTTCTAGGCCACTGTGTATAATTTTAGTAACTTTAACCCTTGTCAAAATTTTTAATTTATGTCCTTCAGAAATTTTGTTCATGTTTTTATGTTACATGGTTATTAATTAGCAAGGAAAAAAATATTACTTTCATTTATTAATAATCGACTGTAATCAAGGAGCCTATATGTGATGCCAGTCAATTAACACTGAAAAATGTCTAAGTTTTTTAAGTTTGCAAAAAAAATATTAAATGATGGTTAAAAAGACAATGCCGGAAATTGGCGTCTTTTTTTTTTCGCGCGGCCATCGACCAAACCTTGTTTTTTGATTACAAAATAGTGTAATAAACCAAACTTACTATGACATGTATACCTCTAAACTCAGTCTGAACTGAGTTACGAGCATTAGAAGTTTGATGATTTTACATACTAGATTTGCTTTTTGCGCGCAAGTTTTGTAAGAAATTGCAACAAAATAATGACATTGTATGTGTAAACAAACAATACCATCCATTAAAGGCTCCAGACATCAGTATGCAGCAGAATCAGCGCAATAAAAAAATAGCGCAATATTTTTCTTACAAAACTTGCGTGCAAAAAGCAAATAGGTATAGTATGAAAATCATCAAACTTCTAATGCTCGTAACTCAGTTCAGACTGAGTTTAGAGGTATACATGCTATAGTAAGTTTGGTTTATTACAATATTTTGTAATCAAAAAACAAAGCTTGATCGATGGCCGCGCGAAAAAAAAAAGACGCCACCTTCCATACAAAATCTGGCATTGCCATTTGATTACATTTACCACTAAATCCTGTATTAATAGTTATTAGATATGTCGTAGAATATTGATTGTCATGTAATTACTTAGTAATCATTTTAATAAAACCAAATAATAATAACAACATTAATTTTAAATGTAATAAATTATAATTTGATTTATTGTAAATGTCTAGTTATGTTATAAAATAGTTTGCAGTAAGTAAAAGGAGTTGTATTGACCGTACCGAGACAGGTCGGGCGCTACCTGCTAGCCGGTTTGGGTGGGGATGGCTGTATAAAAGAACGAGCACGACCTTAGTCGTGGCATTCTGGCCTCACCCGCCGCTCGGTATTGTTGTCTCGGTCCTGTGTGAGACTGCTCGAATATTGTTATTGTTATTATTGTATTCTTACCGAAATACAACAATCTATAGTGTTAAAACTATACATCGTTTTATTTAACTTCCTGGTGAAACATAATGTCCTGCCCCTTCTGACCGTTCTCCGACAGATATATATCAACTCCTAAATAAATTCAAATTAATTCAGATATGAAAATAAGAAGAATTTTAGATAGGGGTCTGTGAGACCCGACGTCCATGGGAGTGTGATTATTTTTTCACGTCCATAGTTAAAGGTTAAGATTACGAAAATTTTAGGATACAGCGTTGTTTATACAAAGGTCAAGTCACTCGTGTATTAAAATAATAAAAGTGTTTTCAAAAGCCTATTTGCAAAAATAAATGAGTTTTATTGACAAAGATGTCTATTGTAATATGAAAAGTAATTGCTAGGAGTGAACTCCAAAATTTTCCGAGGTCGTCGTACAAATAACTCAATAAAGATAAAATCGTTATTTGGCAATATTTCCAACATAAATTTTATCTTTTGTAAATCTATTAAAACTCAACGCCATGCCTTATTCATAAAGTACGCGACCTCCTTAGACAAAGGCGCCGCTCGTGGATGGTTTATGTAATGTGTTACAGAATATGTATTAAAATTGCTTACATTTATTAAGAATAAAGTATTTTTTATGTATTGAAAAATAAGTTACCCGTACGTACGTAGATTAAAGATGTTTAGATTTTTCCTGGTACATAAGCAATTAAGCATTATCCAAGTACTTAACAGTTTTAATCTGGCTTTTGGTTAAAAAACAAAGAACACAAAATTTTTAAGCATAGTTGTCTTTAAAAGCCTATGAACTTAGTCACGATGTGTGTAGTTCTTTTTTAATTAAAAGTACCTAGCTGAACAAGTGCCAAAATACTGGTCGAAATTGAACAAAATATTTAGTGAAATAATTTTTCAAATCGGCCCAGAAGTTTGTATAAATCTTTATTCTTTATAATATTGTAGATTAATCTTAATATCTTTATTACATTGTTTTTAAACAATGTCCAGTTTTATGTGCACTGTACAGTAGTGTACAGTGTACAGTTACTTGCTCCGATGCTTATTCTAAAGACAGCATCGTCTGTAGAACAAAAGACTGCAGCGGGGCAATTAAATGTAATTACCCTTTTTGCATGCGAGAAGCAATTACAGATTCGCCAATCGAATGCTCTAAGAACCACTTATTTCAGGCGAGCACCTCAATTACCTTGAAGATATTATTTGAAATGCAGTTTACAGGAAAATTTAAGGCTTAATTGTTAAGTTCTTTCATTGGAAATGCATAAAGATGTACTTAATTAAATCAATGTTTGAAGTACTGTACTTGTTTGATAGTAGGTTTCTTTGTGTTCTACTAGACTGTCCTGAGTTGAAATATCACTGGTAATAATCTATTAGTTTGTGACATTTAACTAAAATTCATTTAGTTGAATCGATATGCGAGTACTCTTTTATAATGCGAACAGCTAGGGACTGGAATTCGCTGCCTGCTGCTGTCTTTCCTGAACAGTACAATCCGGGCTTTTCCAAGGCGAGAGTAAATAGGCACCTACAGGGCAGATATGTACCATCCCAGACTGCATCTCACTTAGCACCAGGTGCGATTGCGGTCAAATACCTGCCTTGTCATGCATAAAAAAAGAGCAAGCAAGAGCAGTAGACATGCGTCAAAGCTGGTGAAAGTCGTTCTCAAGATAATACTCGATTATGATTCTTGAAGCTAATTATTATTTCCATGCAATTTTTATTGTGATTTAGATTCATTTTAAATCAGAACATCTTGCCTAATAACTTGGCATAACCCCACAGATTTAGTTTGTGTCTCTATGTAAATGAAAAATATTTAGCTTATGGGCTTTACAATTATGCAACGCGTCACGGCAAATTCATAATTTACTTACGTCATACGTTAACATTTTATTACATCCAACTTTGATACTAATCCGAAAAGAAGAATTTCGCGCGAGAGACCTAATAAAACAACTTCAAAGGAGTACCATTAAGTTTCTTTTATGTATATTTATAGCACTGGTCTGTTATTCCGAGGCTCTTTTTAAGTGGGACGGATGCCACGCCAGCCTAAATAAGTAATGGCAGAGATAACAGTTTGAAATTAAGGTAAAAAATATGTAGGAAATAATGGAAAGAATTAATTTGTTTTAAGCGTAATTTTGTACCGTCTTAGTTATTCTCAGTTTACCCCTAAGGTCGACTGGAGGGGAATGTCGAATGGCATTAGTTTCGCCTTCTGTCTACCGTGTTTTATGTGCATGTAAGTTTTAAATAAATAAATAAACTTTTACAGTCTGATAATCTGGCAAATTGCGAATTCTAAAGCTCTATTATAAAATAGAAATCCTCAACATTTCATTCTGTACAAATTACCCTTCTCTGCTGAAAGTTAAGGAAATCTGTGAAATCCTAAACTAATTGTGTCAGTAACAGATCCTTGCTGTAAATTAATCTACGAGACACTCCGTCCTAGATTTCTGAACTAGCAACCAACAGTTGTTAGAAAGTTGTGGACCACATCTTAAGAACTTTGCGAGCAACTTTAGCATTAGCTGTGGTTATCGTCTATTAGTTTGATTATAAATGTACCTACACCACTAGGCTGAGTTGCACCACATAACTTTGACCGTAACTATAACGATAACCGGTGTTTTTTGTATGGAGTTTGACAGTTTTTTGATGTAAGGTAGTGTTAAATAATGCCTCATAAGAAGGCTTAAGATCACACAAAGGGCGGTGGAGCGTGTTATGCTCGGAGTGTCCCTGCGTGATCGAATCAGAAATGAGGAGATCCGTAGGAGAAACCAAATTGACGACATAGCCCGCAGAATCGCTAAAATCAAGTAGCAGTGGGCGGGGCACATAGCTTGCAGAGCTGATGGCCGCTGGGGCAGGAAAGTTCTTGAGTGGCGACCACGAGCTGGAAGACGTAGCGTGGGTAGGCATCCCATTAAGTGGACCGACGATCTGGTGAAGGTCGCGGGAGGTGCCTGGATGCGAGCGGCGCAGAACCGGTCTTTGTGGAAATCCTTCACCGAACCGTACAGCAGTGGACGTCTTTCGGCTGAAACGAACGAACGAACGAATGTTAAAGAAAGATGGTGCAACCCAGCCTTATAGTTTTAACTATGTCAAACTTGGGAGCCCAGGATAATTGACTCGGTAACCCAACCTGTGTCATTAAAACGAGGACAAGAGATGGATTAATTTGTAGTACGGGTAATTGCCTTGGTCCTTCAGTTGACAAAATTTGGCAATTTAATATATTAGTCAGGCTCAAGACAAAAGACCTAAGGCATATAGTTACTCGCTAGTTAACCTCGATATTGAATTGAGGAACTAAATGAAGTGTACCCTTTCATGAACCGATAACCTCAATAACATAGCAGTGTAGACTGGATAAGAAAACATAACCCTCGTTCTGGCGCAGTCGGGTAAAAAGCGGAAGATCGTAGATGTTTGATCTTTGGTACTTCTTGGGAGAACACGTGCTACATCCAACAGTGAACTGCTATAGCCTAAAATCATCATCATTAATTCAGCTACAGTATGTCCACTGCTGAAAATAGGCCTCCCCCAATGACTTTCACATCGCACAGTTGGTAGCGGCCTGTCTGCATCCAGCGCCTTCCTGCTACCGTTATCAGGTCGTAGACTAAAATGAAGGGTACCTACAGGGGCAAAACAAGGAATGTCCCTAAAATTCAAAAGTATATTTTTAATGGCAATATATTCGATTTCCCGCGTATTTTTATTTGAAATTATACAAAAAGCGTAAAAACAAGTAATAGTCATATGTATTCCTATTAGTAGTTTATAATTTTAAGTGACACATAAAAATGTTTTAAAGTTTAAAAACTTTAAATGTTCATTACATAACTTTTTGTTTTTGTGCATCATTGCAATCAGCAACGGCTTTATATTATCCAGAAAAGAGAACTCGTTTTAAAACTTACTTTCAACAACAAATCCTCTAATAAGTAAGCAACAAAATATCAGCAAACGAGCTATGTTTGTAAAGTTTAGTATTTTTAAAACACGGATTGATGGATGCACCGACGCAAACAAAAACTAACAAGGAGTTACGTAACTACTTTATTTTTAACGGAACTTGTACAGGTTTCAGTTGGAGTTTATTTTTCATAACGTTTCAGCTTCAGTATTTTGACCAGTGCATTTTGCTTACAAAGTTAATTGGAATTTGAGAGCGAAATATTGTTATTACATTTTGTTAACTTCAAACCTAATTTTGAATTTATTTTATTTATCACTAGCGGCTGCCCACGACTTCGTACGCGTGGACTCCGTTTTACCCCCTTAAGGGTGAAGTTTCGAGTTTTTTTTTAGAATCATACCGGAAATTATTCGAACTTTTCTCGCCGTAAAAACCATCCTTGGACTTTAATAAACATTAAAAAAAAGAATTGATAAAATTGGTACAGGCGTTGTTGAGTTATGCGCTTACAAACACATTTTGCGATTCATTTTTACATTATAGATAAAGTTTAAAAAATTGTTGGCAATCTAACCTTTAGTGTAGCTTTCAGTCGCTCAAAAAACCTCATCATTTTTGCTTTGAGCAGTACATTCACAAGAATATAAACACACCTATTTTGCAGTGGCTCTCGTAATGAGAAATAGTGAAAAAGGAAACTACGTTGGAGTAATTATAAAAGAGTGGAGGTCACAGTTAATGTAACGTCTTAATTAGTCGCCGCTCTCGCATTCATGACGCGGCTTAATAAGTGAGTTGCCTCAAATTGCGCGACTCTAAGGCCTCAGCCTCGAACTTAGCGGGCAGCGGCGCGGGAGCGGCGGCGGCGCGGGAGCGGCGGCGGCGCGGGAGCGGCAGGATCTTATGCGTAAAATCAAATAGACCGGTTCTCGAAAACAGCGGCGCGGCAGCGGCGCCGGAGCGGGCAACGAGCGGGCAGCGGCGAGGGAGCGGGCAACGAGCGGGCAGCGCACTCCTTCTTTTGCCCACAATAAATCGAGCGTAAGGAATAAATTTGAATCGAAATAAAATTGTCGCCGTTTGTACAGACATTTCGTTCGCGAATAAAAACAAATATCTCGACAACACAACCCCGAACACAACACTTCACCGCTAAAGCGCCGCGCGAGCTGCCCGCTGGTTTCGAGAACGGGTCTGCGTTGCCCGCCCCGCTCCCGCGCCGCCGCCGCCGCCGCCCCGCTGCCCGCTAAGTTCGAGGCTGAGGCCTAACTCAACAGGCGACTGGGTCAGCCGTAAGAGTTGGTTTAGCGCTACTATTTTGATTAAAACTGAGTACTAACACAAACGTTGTTGTGTAGTGTGTGTTACTGTATACACTCAACCAATACTTATCAAATAGGTACAGAGTTTCTCTGATTAGTTGCTAGTTCTAGTCCCCATGATAGTTCTCTTGAAATCGTCAAAAATTATTAGTTATCTACGTGCATGCAAGTTCAAATATGGATCTGTAAATATAACAAACTTATGGGGAAGAGCCTGGATGCGGGCAGCGCAGGACCGTTCATTGTGGAAAACCTTGGGGGAGGCCTTTGTCCAGCTGTGGACGTCATTTGGCTGAAACGATGGGTTACCTAGTGAGATAAGATTTATAATGTCAGATTTATTCCTACCTATATAAAGTACACTAAAATGAAAATATCTTTTTAGCTGAACAAATAAAATACTCAATTTATAACATTTATTTAAAGGTAAGGTTTTTAAATTGAATATTGTATCAATATTTGCAAAAGAACTTTTGTGAACTCCACCAGCTGTAAATATCAACATGCGTGGAATCGATACAAAAGTGGCAGGAATATTTTTTTCCATTCCAAAATGAAATAAAGCAATCTATGGCCCACACGGTCGACAGACGAGGACAAACAGGAGTTTTGTATCTTTTGCAGCGTCCGATGGGGGTCGCGGGCTCCGCGGACATTGCAAAGGGGCAGAAGTGGAACAATCGGACCGACACCAGCACAGTATAAGTGGGAGTAGTAGTAATTTTAGTGATTGAAGCTTTTTCCGTTCTACCAAAATTTAAACAGTGTGCTTACCATGAGTTTACGTTAGGTGTGCTTTCTAGCGAGTGTGTCAAAAAAATCTTTGAAGATTGTAGCTCTTGAAAGTAACCGCAGGGGTCTTATCTTTTCTTAGCGGACCGTTAACACGTTCACAGCTGTTTTAAACAAAAACAAAGCTGTTTAAGAGTAGATTTAATTAAGTTTATGTAAACGGAACGCAGGTAGAACCAGCTCAAATCTAAAAATAAACACTCTCCGGGGAGCGTAATTTACCAATATAAGCTTCGATATTGAATTTTATAACAATCCATTACTGCCCTAGTGAGCTCAATCCACGGAGTAAACACGTTGCTATCCTAAAGATTTGGTACAAGGTCGTATCTTTTCAATTTAGTCTACGACTGTTTCTAGCATTACCTTAAAGGCTCTTCTTCTTAGTTGTTGCATTCTTGACAGAGTCGTCGTGGTCGTCAGGAGTGTGGATTGCTGTTGGCGTATGTTGCTCGCCTTAAAATGTCTCGCCATCTTTAAAAAGACAAGGCTATAAGTGTCAAAATGTAATACTTATTATTATTACGTAAGTATAGGCTGTAAAGACTCCTCCTATGTTCTTCTGATCAATTTCGTTGCGGGTCCAATGACAGTGAACTTTCCTCCGGGACAAACTTGACCTTCATTGATTGTATTTTTATTGACGGTTAAGCTGTAGGTAGATCCTGCCTATACAGGAGTTGCAGCGGTTGGAACGATAGGAATAGTCCCGTTAAAAGTAATAGGCTGTTTTGTAAGGACATAAAGCAAGCCTAGTAATGCCTTGCGGGTCTACTTAATCCCCGTGCTTTATGCAACTAGTTAAACAACGAACACTCGCCCAGGCGTTGTCGAGTAGTTTTTGGTTCCTGCAACAAAGAGAGCTCTGTTTTGGCGATTCAGTAGCTAATTTTCGAACTAGCATTTGTATGAGGCGAAGCGAATGCACATCTAAATAAATAAAAAAACTGAATACCTAGTGTAAAATTGTGTGTAGTGTCTATATACAATTTTCAGTATCTTCTGACTGTATGTACAGGGTTTTCTTAGAAACTATTTTTAAACTTTGATTCAAGTTATTTACAGATAATTTAATTGAATAAAATAAGTGAGTTGATTTATGTTGATGAACCTTGAAACCTAAATATACGAGTATAGACGACAACATTACATTACGAATAATAGTACCTATGTCATTTTTTTCAGTTGTACCAAAGGCCATTTGGCAACAAAACTTTAATCATAGCATGATTTAATTATATGTACTAACTGCAGGTACAGACAACAACACGACAAGCTAAACACTATAGGCTCTTTAATAAGAGCTACTACTAAAACTAAAGCTAAAACTAAATAGCTTACAACAAAAAAATATTGTATCAGACAGTATGTACCTACTTAAAGCCAAACAACAATTTAGTAGGTACAATTTTGTAGCGTAAATTACGATATCCGTGGAAGTAATCCTTCAACGTAACTTACAAAAGCCTTATTACATTTACTCGTACTTGGAAAGATGCGAAAGGGTTAACAGTAAATTAAAAGTCAAAGAGGAATTGCATGTGTCCTTGAAAGTCCAAGTAATTCATAAAAAAATAATATTTTATTTTCACATAGTTATTTACTGTTTCATAATTCTTGTGGTTTTAAATATAAAATATAAACTCTTGGAACATCGTTTTCAATAAAAAGTAAAACTCACAAGCTTTCTATGAAACAAAAACAATAAAAGAATATTAAAAGCATGAATGTTTTATACATTACACCCAATTTCTGAGAACAACATGTGAAATGTAGCTCAAAGCAGATTACAAGGTCCGCGGCGACCAACAATGCCGTGACGTCACACACCTTCCATTAAATTTGAGGACAATACGCTCCGACTGACCAAGCCCTTCAATCTGAAATGGGCCTCAAGGTACAGAAGTACGCGACTTTGTTAAACTCAAAGGTGACTGACTGACTGACTGACTGACTGATATAGTGATCTATTAACGCACAGCCCAAACCACTGGAAAGATCGGGCTAAATTTGGCATGCAGGTTCTCCTGGGACAAACTTGACCTTCACTGATTGGGTTTGTATTGCTGTAGATCCTGGCTACACAGGAGTTGCAGCGGTGGGAACAGTCCCTTATAAAATATTACAAAACATCTATTTTACATTAAAGAAATACAGCAATTTTAAAACCTCCAAAAGAGGGGTTCAAGTTTTAAGTATAGTTTAAGTAAGAAGTCTTATTTGGACGTTTAAGGGCATTTCTACGGGCACGACCGATCGACCTACTGGGGCGAAAAAAGTACCTTTAAAATTGAAGTACGGACTTGAGAAAAATCACACGTATTTATAGGACTCTTGACTTGATGGAGAGCATATTTAGAAGACCGCCAGGTTTTACATCTCGCCTTGAAAAAATCCGAAAGTTCAAAAACGGGCGAAATTTGGCCTAAAATGGAGTGTCCGGTTTCCAGAATTTACTCGTTTTTGCTTCATAACTTTTGAAATAATAACTTCCCCATTATGAAACCCACATTCACAGAACAAGGGATAGTTAATAAAGCTATATAAATGAGTTTCTTTATTGCAAGTCCTTGGGTTTTAACACAGTAACACATTTAAATTTTGTCCGACGTGTGTGCCTCAATTCCGTGATTTTTACTTTTGTGCTCCTATATCACTAACAACGCACAATACGAATACCCACGCCTGATTCCCATAAACTAGCAGTTGCACTCGAGTGGTCGAGCAGTATAAAAGTGGGATCAGTCGCTTTGAGGAACATTTTTCAGAGGTTTGAAATCACTCAGAATTTTTGGTCACTGGTCATTTCTCAAACCGGTGTGCGATATTAATAATGTTCATGAAGTATTTAATGAGATTACTGCTGAATTAATTAAGTATTTAACTAATATCTGCCATTACGTTTGGTAGAAATCGTTGTAATTTATAATATTTTCGAGTAATTTGATAAAATGTGATTTTTCCTCAATTCCGTGGATCTCAATTTCGCGGAATATGGGGCATCGAATTGAGAAAACACGTACACCGAATTGATATTAAATGAAAATAGATACTTTTATTGTGCTATAAATTGTTTGTGTAACTTAAAATAATAATGAAATCAATAGAGCATAATAATAGGGTGAACTACCAATCATTGGACCGTACCAGTCATTGGACAGAAAACAATAAAACTAATTTTTTGAGGTTTCATTTAAAAAAATACACTGCTATTGCTATCTTATTAAAATAATTCTTCCAGGTTCTTCCCTCGACCTTCACCAGATCGTCGGTCTACCTAGTGGGGGCCTGCTCAATGGTCCGTGGTTTCCACTCGACAACTTTTCAGTCCTAACAGACACTATGTGCCCCGCCCACTGCTACTTGATTTATGCAATTTTACGGGCTATGCCGGTCACTTTGGTTCTCTTGACGATATTCACATTTCTGATTCTTATTAGGCTCATAATAAGCGACCAAGTTTCACATCCATACACCATCACTGGCAACACACACTGGTAGAAGACTTTTGTCTTAAGACGCTGCGGTATTTCAGACGTAATAGCGAAGCTTCCCGATCGATCCTTAGCTGAGTTGAATTCAGCGATAGACCTCTTTCTCAAAGTTGGACCTAACTATCTGGACTCTTGTCCTAGGTATACACAATTGTCAACAACTTCGAGTGTAGTCTCCAACCTTCAGAGGAGTGGGTGCAACACGTACATTTGACATGATTTTTGTCTTGTCCTGTCCATGTTCATTTTGAGACCCACTTGTTGAAAGGCTCTACGGAGGCCAATACTCCGATATCATCCCCGATATCGCGACTCCTTGGTCTTCTGTATAATCTGCCGTAGCGTACCTGTGTATGTACCATAATACTAAAGCCTTTTCGGAAACAAGCTTGTTCGGAAGACTGGAAGTCGTCGAGTCTGCTAGCGAGATGATTCGTAAGGACTCTCGAAAACAGCTTGTAAACACGCCTCATAAGTGAGATGAGTCTATAATGCTATCACCACACTTCTGTGCCATGCCGGAGGCGTTTTTTCTTCGAGAATGACAGAATTGAACTGCTTGTGTAGAGCCTTTAGTACCGGCGAAGTTCAGCTATAATGCCGTAACACCTGGTGCGTTGTTGTATTGCAGCTATTTGAGTGCCATTTTAATCGTGTACAAACTGACGTTCGATATAATATCTTCGGTATAGTGTCAGGTCAATCTAGCTTTTCGGTTTTGCAATATTTGTTTTATGTTTCAGGTTAAGAATAAATAAACAAAGAGACCAAATGTTATGTATTTATTTGTTTTATTTAAATAAAATTAAAATAATATATAAAAATTAAGAACTTATTATAGTTCCTTATTAAAAAATTAAACATATTGATTAGGATTTTTGTTTTATTCCATTGGTATTTCAGACACATAAACCTAAAATGAACCATCTAACTAATAGACCAGCAATCAGATATCAAAACGTTTTAGGTATTTATTATATTAATTATTGAAATACATTACGTATTTCTTCATAATGTCATCAATTCTAAGTTTGCGGAGCGATTTTTATATTTGGAGATTCATTTCTCAATTCGGTGCTCTCTCAATTCGATGCTTAACATTTCTCATAAACCACTTCACAATATTTAGTGACAATGCTATTTTTACATTCAGAATGGAGTAACATTTATTTTTTTGTATTGAAACTACTTAAAAAACTAAATATAAATTTTAGCACCGAATTGAGAAAAAATACACCGTACAGTAGAAATGCCCTTAAATGGAAAACGATTTCCTCACGCACGAAGTTGTTACAAAGCTAGTCGTGATATAGAATCAGATATTCAAAGTCATGTATTCAAAAAGTTCTGAATATCCTAGCGCTTCACGCATATCTTTAAATAAATATCAATTGCTTTACCATTCCAGGCGAAAGCTCAAAGCTTGAATCTCACGCCAAAGCTTCTGATTAGCATCAAACGCGGCCCTTTGGCCCACCTTTGTTGTCCAATCATACAGAGCTTTTGTGCTTTTGCCGGTTAACCGCTGCCTCCCTTTGTCGGTATATCTTATTTTTTTCATACCCCGTCAAATTCTGGCTTTGTTTGCCATAAATAGAGGACGTAACTAGTTTTCAGGGACTAATGTTATAACATGTTTGATAAAAATATGATTTTAGATTAAATATGACAACTTCAACATTTTAATTAAATCCGAGTAAGAACTCGGTAAGAAATCTTTTTTTTCATTATTTATTTCTTTCACAATTTCATATTCCGCCACTTCTTCTCATCACTAGCCCATGTGTTGTTCAGAGGTAATGGTAGGGCAAGCTATATTTGGGACGTGTATAAGTGAACTGGAAAGGGCCTATGTACTGAATAAACTTTTTATTACCTAACTGGCGTCATAATTATGTTTTTTTATATTGTATTTTTGGGAAAAGTAAAAAAAAATACTATAGTACTCGTACCTATATTGAAGTACCTACCTACATTGACTTAGTTTTAACTAATAAAAACTATCACTCCATAGTTTTTGAAGGTGTTACATAAATTGTAACAATCTGAAGCCGCAACAAAATATGGCGTCGATGAGTTATGTAGAGGGACTTATCTACACCGACCTGCGCTGCGCGCGAAATTTTCCACTTTGGCTTCGCAATGCTTACCTACTCGAAGTCGAAAAAAAAACTTCATTTATTTTAGGGCAAATCATTTCTATATGCCAATTATTGACATAAATAAAATAGAAAAAAATGTTATAAGTAAGTAAATAACATTTTATTCGATTCAGCATAACTAGTGTAGTGTGGGCAGGCCTCCCACTAGGTGGACCGACGATCTGGTAGAGGTCGCGGGAGGTGCCTGGATGCGAGCGGTGCAAGACCGGCGTTTGTGGAAATCCTTGGGGGAGGCCTTTGTCCAGCAGTGGATGTCTTTCAGCTGAAACGAACGAACGAACGAACAGCATAACAAAGCACTGCTTTACTTATTTAGCTAAGTCGAAACATGTTTTGATTACGCTCTTCTTTGTACTTCAAATCGCTGTCATGACGTCACTACTTCAGCAGAGGAACCTAAATGCATCTCCCTCTACTCATAATTAATATTACCTTTATTAAAGTTCCAAAAATTCCTATTAAAAGCTAAAATCACCGGCACGTAG
Source organism: Ostrinia nubilalis (assembly GCF_963855985.1). Classification (NCBI taxonomy): domain Eukaryota; kingdom Metazoa; phylum Arthropoda; class Insecta; order Lepidoptera; family Crambidae; genus Ostrinia; species Ostrinia nubilalis. The sequence goes on from NC_087103.1 coordinate 14,968,040, forward strand.
CGGAACAAGCCACAGCAATCGTGTTAAATTGGGCTCGCGTCGTTATCGAGCCCGTGCGGATGCCTATCGGTGGTGTAAATAACGCGCTACAGTAATACCAATAAGATTATCCAGCAATATCCAGTATTTATTGCTTATTTTACACTTATGGGCGCCGAGATAACCGCCCTTTATTCGGACGGCGCGTTATTGAAGACGCGTTTTGTTTAGGGTAAACAGGTATTTACCTAAATTAAAAAATGCTTGTTTAGTTACCTACCGAATTCCAATAACTCTTGAGGATTTTTATCATCATGAGAACCTAAATTGGTGCTATTAAAACTTTGTAACTTAAAAAACTCATTTTATTTTGGCTTTTAAAAAGCACTTTTACACGTCCAGTATTAACCCTACCACTGCTTCGGGACAATAAATGGGGCAGTGCTGAGAAGAAGTTGCACAAGAATCTCGGTCAATAAAAATCAAGAAAATTAATTAAAAACTCTAACCACATGAAGATCGGTTTAAATACTATTTAAGAAGATTTAAACAAAGTTAGTCTTTTTATAAAAGAGCTGGAGCTGGTGTAGATTTGAGATCATTTGACGTAAAGTGTAAACGAAAATACCATCATCCACTTTTAACTGAACAAGATTAGATTTATTGAATGTAGAAAGTAATTTTATAACGAGAATTTCTACACAGTTAATTTAGATTCGTTAATTTATTCGTGTTCCCGAAATAGGGCGAGCGAAGGCAGGTCCTGTAAACATATTTCGTATTTCGGTAAATTGTTATTCTGCAAAAATAGTAGGGCACGATCAAACAAACCTTTTGACTGATTAATCCTTATACTACAAATACTGACGTATCTCCAAATCCCTGATCTTTGCAGAAACAACGAAATTTTTGATTTATCATATCTTTCTAAAGGGAATACAGAACACCTAACTTGAAGGTAAACCAAACGATTTTAGGGTTCCGTAGCCAGACGGCAAAAAACGGAACCCTTATAGATTCGTCATTGTGGTGTATTACTACACAAATAAAGAGTGTGCGCTATGGCAACACTGACTAGTACGGCGCGGTGGGGAGTCAGTCGTAGTCGGGCCGCCACACGGGACGGACGTCAGTGCTTGCACTAGCTTACACAGTGAACATATATCAGTGTTTTATTTAAGACACCACAATGGCGACGAGGATAAAAGTGAGTAATTAATAATTTTAATGATTATATACCCAATAAATTAAATTAAATAAAAGGGAGGTAGCTACAATCATTACACTTACAGAATGTACATTCACAGTCTATTTGCCGATTATTATTTTTCAAAATCATTATTATTATCAACGTCAAGTCAATTAATATTTAATTTTACAAACAATACCAAACCTCCAACCCATAGTAATATTGATTTTGATTATGTTGCGCGTACGCATGAGTCACAAGTGTTTGTTGATTAACAAACTCGTTACTTACCAAAATTGTGCCAAAAGTCACTTGTTATTATTAAGTAATTAGTCTTGTTAAAACTAAATCATGTAAGATCATTTGAGCCAAACTGACGCAGACAGAATATGTCTGCCTGCCAGTTGAAGGGTACCTATTTAAACTGTAATTTGCAATGCCACTGAGACTCGTTTTGATCATTATTCCTTATCGAACTAAATAATGTATATTATTACAATTATCGTATTCCTGAACGAATTAAATTGTTTTACTACAATGAAATATACGTAATACTAGTAGGTTACCTCCTGTTTACATCAATGCTACCTATAAAACGAGACAAGATAATGTATTGTTAAGAAATTATGACAATCTGATTGGGTATATAATCTTAAATAATAAATAAAGCAAGTAGTGAATTGCTAATATAGAATGATAAACAAAACAAGTAGTGAATTGCTAATATGGAATAATAAACAAAGCAGGTAGTGAATTGCTAATATGGAATAACAAACAAACTTCATTTTAACACCAATTTCACGTAGGTACGTGTGAGGGCGCGTGTTCGATTCCCGCCCACACTGAAATTAAGTATTTAGTGATAAATAATGAACTCGGAGATTATTAATAACACCAAGTATCAGTGTGTTATTAAATCAAGTATCAGTGTATTATTAAAGAGTTTTAGTACAAAGTATCAGTCTGTTATTGAATAGTGAATTGCTAATATACAATAATATAGGTACAATAAACAAAGCAAGTAGTGAATTGCTAATATACAATAATATACAATAAACAAAGCAAGTAGTGTATTGCTAATATGGAATAACAAACAAACTTTATTTATATTCACGTAATAATGAACTCGGAGATTACTATTAGCACCAAGTATCAGTGTGTTATTAAACCAAGTATCAGTGTATTATTAAAGAGTTTTAGTACAAAGTATCAGTCTGTTATTAAAGAGTTCCATACAACGACACGAGACAAGATAATAATTTATTGTCACGTAGAAAATATTCAAAAATGAAAGTTGTGAAATTCATTAGTGGTCTTAAAGAATATCTATCCTCCTGGTATCGTTGTGTGTTTGAGTTTCATGAAATAATTGCACCATAATATAGGTTTATTATGGTGGCTGAAAATGATAGATTTATTATAGTAAAGTATATAGATTTATTTATTTACTTTAAATGCAAGTGAGCTTAGAGATAAATCCTAAGCGCTCACATTGTCAATTTGAAATTACGTATTCATTTAATTATTAATTGCACACTAAGGGTTTAAAAGGGTCTTAAAACTAAATCTGTACAAACATCAAATATTAGTAAGTACCTACTTATATCTATTTAAGGTTAGCAGACAAAAAAATATCATAATTTATTACAAAGTACCTACTCCAAGGAACTGACATGACCCGAGACAAGATAATATTTTAAACCTTCATGATATTATGATGATTTCCCGTCAAAAAAAAATTGAAGTATTATATCAGTAAAAAAAAAAAAAACTAGGCAAGTTGTGAATTGTCAGAGACAAGCTAACCGTCAAAAAAGTAAAACAATATCTCACACAGTACAAACAGCTGTTTTTGTTGGTCTCGGTTTTCTTTTTGAAATTGTGATGTGATGATTTATGATTGATGAAGAGATGTGGTAACCATTAAATTTGACGTAGCCTAGAATATCTATTATAAAAAAAAATGGACGTGACTTCCATCGAAAACATTTACAAGGTACCTACAGTACTGTATCACGCGCACAAGTGATAGGTTGTCAACTGATCTCAGTCAAATTAGAAGTAATAATGGTAGACGTCAGCAGTGTGACGGTGAGCCAGTGAATCGTGCATAGGGGAGACCTAGGAGAGTTGTGACAGAGGTGAGTTGTGACAAGGGCGATTTCTCCTTACTTAATATAGTTAGCAAGCTGGTAAAAACGCTTGTTCGTTGCTTTTAAGACGCTCTTCTTGACTAAGTACCTGCGGGCGGCTCTAGAGGCACGGTTACGTAAATATGACGTCTGTGTACAAAAAAATGCGAAAAGTAAGTTTTTCTTCAAAATTTTATTTCAATTTATATTATGTTTTAGTATATGTACACTGTTGTGTTATTTTTTCTCAAGTTGCGTGGTTATTCAGGTCTCAAAATGTAGCACTGATCTTTTGTGTGCGCATCGTGTTTAGAAAATAAAAATTATTATTCGAACCAAGTCGTCATTTTAAAGACCTAGGAGAGTTGTGACAGCCTGTCACAACTCTCCTAGCTTACTTAATTTTTCTGATGGGCCATTTCCACGATGTTTTAGATGTTTTTTTGTGTGTTAGTAGGTTCATAATTTGTATAATTGCATACAGTTACTTTTTTGATTCAGAATGCCTAATAACTATACATGAAAGCCATATAGAGGAACTGCTTGCTTAAGTCGAAATCTAGGACCTAGCTTATGAAGTGATTAGGTTAAAGGGTTAAAGTTTAAAATATGCTGCGACCTCTTACAATCTAAACTTGTCAAGATATATTAAGAAGAAAGAGGCTTATCAAGTAAACCCAGAAGGCGAAGCTCCGTCTATGGATTATACCACCGCGACTATTTTATTTTTATAGAAGAGAAAGAAAATACTATAGATATTAAGTGACTATAATATTAGCTAAATTAAAAAAATCCAGGGTCGTGGGAGAAAAATGAAAGCTGGATAAATGTGGCTCAATCTGTGTAACGACATCCTATAACTATTTGTTTTAACTGGTAGGTACTAAAGGATGATTAAAGTACTTTTTTGCTAAAAATCATATTTGATTGAGTATTATGGTATTTTTTATATCTAATAGATGAAATGCAATGCTGTCACAACTCACCTCGGTACCTGTCACAACTTACCTCGGTGCTAGGAGAGTTGTGACAGAGGGAGTGGTCTAAGATTTTGGTGATTTTCTTAGAAACCCTAATACTTTAGTTAACTTTGGTGATTGTTTTGAAAACAGAAGGAACGACGCTACACTAATTTATATGATTTATAGCTGTGGAATGTTTTTTGAGCGAGATATGGCCCCTAAAGTAAAAATTGTCACAACTCTCCTAGGTCTCCCCTACGGCACTCATAAGGTGGTATACAAGTACAGCGTGCCCATAATCATCAATTTCTCTACATTGCAAGATTGCAACCAATCTGTGCCTGATTCTGAAAACAATTAAGATTCAGTATTGTCAGACAAAAAAATAAAATAAAAAAAATAAATAAATGTCGTTTACCTACTTAGGTCCCACTAAAAAAAGAAACTAATCGGTACACCTGTTTACTGTGTCAAATGTGAACTAGAGGACGGTACACAAAAGTCGTACCTACTCCATTTTGAAAAGTCAAACCAAATTGTTTATGCAGTTGACAAAGCGCTGTATCGTTGGTCAGATGTAGATATTATAGCGTCTGACAAATATGGTGATTGCATTGAATTTTAAGACATCAAATTATTATTCTTCTTGTTGTGTCCACAACAAACCTATACAGTGTCAACCCAAAACTTCGCTTCAAGAGTGGTGTCCTCAATACCATACATCTTCCCGCGTGCAGTTGATTGGGCACGCAGGGCACGACATCATGTGGTCCATCGACTGGAGAACATAACCACATTTTCACTCCAAGTTTGAGCCATCCAGGAATCTTATTTATCCGATGGGAAGTTATTCCTTGGCACTTTGCCGTATTCCTTGAGTTTATGTATGCAACATCTTCACATCACAGCATTTTGTCACAGTCACAGCACAAATACATTTCACATTATTTCAAGAAAGAAAGAGAAGTGTTATAACTTTAATAACACGTCTAAAGCTGGCAAGCAACTAAATCGCTGATATTGTATGGATCATACCTACCTAAGTAGTGTAGTGTTCTATAATTTGTATAAATTACCTCAATGGTTATCACCAATCAATCACCAAGGGTACATTATCAAAGGTACAAAGGCGTATAAAAGGCAGGGTTGTAATAGTCATTTTGTATAGCCAGGGATAAAGCCGATATTATATATTAGCCATCATGTGGAACGATTATACAACAAGCGATTTTCATCACAATAACTATTATCGAAAAATGGCAGTTGTTCCTTGGCACTGATGTTCGTTTTGTATATTGAAAAATACAACTGATAACCACTTAGTAGGTAGCAGGGGTGCGATAATCACTAGCATGCACAAAATGATTAATTATCGACCGGTGCTAATAAATAATCAACGTTGTAAATCAAAATTGCTAGTCGTGGAAGGACGTGATATTTATGTGGGAATAAAAAAGGGGTGGAAATTAATTGTGAAAGGAAATCGTTAACTTAGACAATATTTTACAGCTATTTTGACTAATAACTACACTACTGAATCAACTTTGATGAAAATGAATGTTTTGAGATAGGTACATACCTCTTCTCTCAGCAACTACTTGAAACTAGCGTTGTAGTGCTACGCACTGCGGCATTATGCTGGCTGGAAGCCCTTTTGGCATTATTACCAAATTAATTTATACGCTGTCCAAATTTGTAATTTGCTGTTTTAATGTGCCAAATAAATGTACCTATATTATTTCTTCTTAAGAATAAAGAAGTCAATATAATTGAGAAATGTGATCAGCCTTGTCAGCAAATTAAATTAAGTCAAATCTAATCAAATATTTTATTAGCAGAACCAATGTCACGATAATACGGTTGTCCAGTATCTGAGTAAGTTTCAATAATAATGTTCTACCGCGGATGGTACCGTTAGACATATATTATTTCTATAATATATAAAGCTCGTTATAATATACAGACAAACTATACAGACATTCGTACACTTAGCCTAATAAAACAAAAATATATACCTATCCTATGTGAATATTATGTTGCTATGCCAATAATACAATATTACATTATTACGAAAAAAAGATTGCTGTTCATTAAATTTTCCCCTGCTAAAATTTGAGAACGGCTGCACCGATTTGAATGCTTTTGGTTTTGATATGTTTGACATAGTCCAGTGACGCCTTAAATGGGAAAACAATATGGGTCTAGAACCAGTGATGATTCGATGAAAATCGAAGCGCACTCGGTGCCGGTGGTGGTTTGGGAAACCAATCACTACCAAAATGGTTATAAAACCTGTAATGTTTGATGAAAATTGAAAGGCACGCGGTGCCGGTGGTCGTTTGGAAAATCAAACGCTACCAAAATGATATTACATAATATATACATACAATATAATATACAGCGTGACAGATCATTTTAGTTTCGAAAGGAATGGACATTTATAACTTCAAGTCTCATACATCATAATTATGTCTAAAAAAATGCATATAACAACGATAGGAATTCATTAACTCGGTAGCATACAAATAATGAACGTTGAAAATAATTGTGTAATTATTCAACAGCGTTGTTATAAGTGTCATTTATTGAGAAATTCAACAACATATTGAAGCCTTGTTAGCAAGCCTGTCAGTGAGACAGTAGCTTCACAGTTCATATTTCATGGCAAAATAAAGACAAGTCTATGAAAAAGTGTAAGTGATGTGCCTGCCTACACATTTCAGATTACATAAGATTAACCTGTGGGAGTAGTGAACGCACTATATTTTGTGCCACAAACTGTATAAAGGTAAATGATGAATATTATAAAATACTAGTAAAGCCTTTAAAAGCGGCCCACAGAGGTGACTGAGTTTCTTGCGCTGCTTCTTCTCAGCACTGGCCCACTTACTGTTCCGAAGCAGTGGTAGATGAAACTTTATTTTTATTGTATTTTAACTAGATCAGCTGAGCTAGGATGCGCACCCTGATGGAATCTTTCCATGATTTTAGACAACAGACGTATGGGCTTATCGGCTGAACCATTTAAGAACCTAGTAAGGGACACTTTTTCAGATTTTCGTTTTTTGTCATAAATCACCTTAGAATTAAGGTCTCCACAGGATGTGAAGACAGAAATCGCTCTATTACACTTAACACCGGAGAAACGCGTTGCTAAAAACCTAGTAAGTCCAATTCAAATCTGCAAAAACCATTATCAAAACCTAGCAAGTTACAATGACCATTTAAAACCTAGTAAGTGCATGGACTTACTAGGTTTCAAAATGGTCAATGTGACTTACTAGATGTAAAATGCTACTGTAATTTAAATATTATTTCGAGTTCTGTTGGCTGACACTCGATAACCATATCAAAATCTGGGGACTACATGAGTACTGATTCATATTCGATTTTGATTTTGATTTTTACGAGGCACTTTTGTCAAAAAAATAATTTTTAGTGTTAGTAAAGAGCATAAAACTTGCAATTTTTAACTAAATATATTCTTTTATTCCATAAAGTATACTTTAGTAACTAATCTTTAATATAAACATCGGAAGTTATCCAAATCTTTAAGCATCTTAGCAGGGCAAATGAAAATGCGTTTTTTCGCTCTCCTGTAAAATTTGCTCCGCTGCACTTACTAGGTTCTTAAATGGTTCAGCCGTTATCATTCAAAGTTTATAAAAAGTTTATCATGGCGCGCATCCTAGGCATCCTACACTAAGGAAATTAAAATTGTAAGAAAAATAATTGACATATTAATTTGAGATACCTACCTATCTTGTGGGAAATTCGTAATGTAATAAGTGGACACACCTACTATTTATTAACTTATTTGAGGTCAAATAATAATGTGTTGTGATGTTTGAGTCTAATATTTTATTTGATAAATTGGCTATTTTTTCCAAAGATGGTTGAATATTAATTTGACCTTTTGATTTGTTTCAATCTAATTGAAAGGAAGATGTGTTACGTGTCAGGAAATTGAATAAGCAAAATATTTATGTGTAATTTGTAAGCTCATAGAAAGTACTTACTAATTAAGTATTACAGATCATTAATGGGCTATTGTCCAAAGATGGTTGAATATTTTGACCTTTTGACTTGTTTCAATTTAATTGAAAGGAAGATGAGTAACGTGTCAGGAAATTGAATAAGCAAAATATTTGTGTATAATTTGTAAGCATATAGAAAGTACCTACTTACTAGTTATAAATTACAAACCAATGTACTTTAATTTAGTAGTAATATTAATTATAATATAGCTTGTCTCGAATCAAATAAAATAAGGAAGAGATGTGGTGTATTACTACACAAATAAAGAGTGTGCGCTATGGCAACACTGACTAGTACGGCGCGGTGGGGAGTCAGTCGTAGTCGGGCCGCCACACGGGACGGACGTCAGTGCTTGCACTAGCTTACACAGTGAACATATATCAGTGTTTTATTTAAGACACCACAGTCATGTTTGTCTGTCACTCTTTTCCTAAGCTCTTATAGCTATACTGTTGAAACTTGGTATGCAGATGTATCTGTGAACCACATCATGATTTTTTTTCATCAAACCCATGCGTATGGGATATCTATGGATAGGTCTTCAAAAATAATATTGAGGTTTCCAATATCATTTTTTCTAGCGAGAGGCGCTTCCAAAGTGGTAAAATGCTTTAGGGCATTAAGTTCGCCATTTTGGCATTAAAGTATAAATAAATAAATGAAATGTGTGCCCCCCCCCCCCCCCTCCCTGTAATTTCTAAAATAAGAGAATGATAAAAATAAAAAAAATATAAAATATGATGTACATTACCATGAAAACTACCAACAAAAATTGTTGCGTAATGCTATTAATTTGAAATTCATATCAAATATTCAGGTCTATAGTACCTTTAAGGTGTAACAAAATCAAAGTTATATACCTACAGGTTTGTACGGAACCCTGGGTGCGCGAGTCCGACTCGCACTTGGCCGGTTTTTTAAATAAGAAACTGGTTACTAACTCTAGGTGACGAGGAGTTCTTTGTAATATTTTTTTCTTTTAAAAAGACGAAAATAATCGCTAGTCGTTTCAAATATAAAAGAGTTCATTGTTTTAAATATCTGTCTTCGAATATTCTGGCTTTTGGCTTCGTAAAGATGATGTTAGATTTCTAGCTATTTTATTACCGCTTTTGTTAACGTGAAAATGTAATTATTAGTATTATTTGATGTTTTAGTCGAGTTTCAAATAAGAAGTTCCCAGTTGAGGGTTAACAGAATCACAAAAACGTACACAAAATATTTTAGCTTTGAAATTGTAAATAACTCTATTTTTTTGGCAGGTATTTGACCAAAATAGCACCTGATATTAAGTGGAATGCAGTCTAGTATGGTACATATCTGCCTTGTAAGTGCCTATTCACTCTCGCCTTGAAAAAGCCCGGATTATAGTCTTCAAGAAAGACAGCATTTTCCTATTTTTCCGCATATGACTTTTAGAACGCTCATCCATTCCATAAAGCTCTTCGCTAAAGAAAGGTTAACTTATAGTAGTACTAATTATCTCAGAACGGAGACCCCTTAAATCCGAGGTTTTAACCGTAAATGGGGGCTCGTAGACTCCTTCAGGTTAATTTGGGCTGAGGGTATCTTCAGTCTGGACTCGACGCGGTATCCAGAGAAAAGGACGGAAAGAAAAATTGTTTTAATTTGTTATTAAACGTTATTTTGATGTTAGATAAACAGTTATTATTTTATGTTAAAAAGTAGTTTTTTAATTTTGTTATTTTGTTTAGACAGTTTTCTTTTCACAATAAGTTTTATTTTGAAGTTTTCTGCCTAGAGCCTTTAACGAAGGATACAGGAACGAATCTTAGGTACCCCCTAATTATTAATAACCTAACCAACCGCATGTAATTACATTTAATACCATCACTTTTGTAAATTCTGGTATTACGAGTATTGTCGATGGAATAAAATATTGTAAATTAAAACTCAAATGAAATCTTTTAATGTCGTTTTTGAAATGTAGAAGTTACAGCGGTTAATTTGTATTGATTTTTTTTTAATTTAATCCGATTCTTATTCAAAGGCGACACTACGTCCTTTTTATAATGGTCTTCATATATTTACTTTCTAAAGTAATTAAATATTCGTAGTCAAAAAAGTTCACATCCGACCTTATGCATTTAAACCGCTCGCCGACGCTTCAACATTGAATGCTGGCGAATAATTTTCATTTACCCGCAGCTCAATTTCAATGGCTGAACTAACAGCATTATGTTTTTTGCAATTTCCCGCGCTCTGGATCCTTTCGTTAGTTTTTTTAATTTTTTTCCGGTAAAAACGCGAGTGGAAATGCTCTTTTTGTGGCTATGGTTTTAAGGTTGTGAAGTTGGTAGATTATTAGTAGGTTTGAGATGTAAAAGGCTTATTATTTACAACGATACCCTACCAATTAGTTTATTTTACAATTTTAACGATTGAAATTGTGATTTCTAGAATATAATTAGGTATGTGATCCTCGTAATATTTTTTACTTACTTTTAATTAAACTTACCCAAGTGTAACAATGCTGTTAACAATGTTGTTAGTCTATCGCCATTACAACTTTGTTAACACCATTGCTATGTTCCGGCAGTATGATATTGTTCCTCTATGGTTGAGGATTCCAGATGAAGGTCGCTTCCACCTTCGGACTCACCACTTTCTATTAGGCGAGATACAGGCCAAGGGCTTCCTCGTTGTAGGTTCCTCGCTTGATTAGGACACCTGTTTTCTTGAAAGTTTAATATCCACCACCATCTTTTTTACCGCTGGTTTTTTTTTCGTCGGGAAATGCTTTGCGCATTTACTGGTCTATGGGGACGGCCAGTGGGTTATGTGGGACTCTCCCCGCCTACCCACTAAAGGCGGGGCCTACCCACTAAAACCCGACGGTTTCCACCAGAGCCCAAAGAAACGGAGCCGCGAGTTATTGTCCTGGTTGGACATTCGTCCGCAGCTCCGCCTCAGGCTAGAGGCTCGCTCACGAGCGAGCCTCTCTGGCTTCGAGGGAATCCCCAATCTTTTTTTTCTCGAAGTTTTCTCCTCGCGGCCCTGGTACAACAGGACCCCCGGCCCGCCGTAGCGGGTTACTTACCGCTGGTCTTCCTTCAGTCTTATCGGTATCATAGGCTAATATCCCCATGACCAACGAGGGGGTAACACGCAAGCACAACAATCCTATCCATCCACGACTGAGACTAATGCTGCATCCGCACAAAGAACGTGTTCATCGAGGTAATTCATTCCGCTAATCGAGCGATCGAGATAGTATCGAACGCTCCGTTAATAGACCCCCATTACGAGTTATCGCACACTCGTAACGCCGGAATGCAGAAGTATTTTCTTGAAGTGAAATTAGCTTTACTTTTGTGAAAACAGTTTCTTGACGTTACAATAAATAGTTACAGATGTCTATAGTATCCCAATTACGAACAACTCTTGTAATCCTATAGTAATCATATAAGGCTATAATAGTCATGATAAAGGATTGTTTGCCTTGTTAAGAGAAATTTTCACAAATAAACGTTAAAAGGAGATTTAGACATATGCTTTTAAGGTTAACGCTTATTTCTTTTTTTTTTCAGTATTTACGCAAATTAATAAAATGTTTCCTTGTGAAAGCCAAACAATCTGTTGTCACGACAATAATAATTACAGTTCTATTACTAACAAGATTACGAGAAACGTTCGTGCTTGAGGCACTATCTGAATTTATATCGTGTAATACCTCTGTAACGTTTCATTTGACCTTATTTACATATTTCAAAGATGTTTACTTCATATTTATAGTTTTGTAAGCAGACGAGAGAAAGTCAAAGGGTTAAGCCAGTTATAAATAGTTATTCACAAGGCATAAAATACTATGTCGTCTCTTTAATAGGCTTATTTTTATGCGCAGTAACGTCTTACTGTGCTGAACTGTTTAGTGCGTGGGTAGACGTAAAATAATGGGTGCCCATATCTTAGATAAATATAGATATCCTAAAGACGACATTAAAATATTTTTGCTGTAGAGATTTTATCCTCGCAATTTACGGAATTTTTTTTTTGCATAAATATATATTGTTTATCTGTTTGATATCAGTTACAAGCTCTACTAAGTTTTGAAATAAATAGCGTCGAGAAAAAATATCTAAGAATTATTTTTAATTAACTCAAGTTACTTAACAATTAAGCCAATTGCAGGCCTAATACTTATTTTTTCTTTTAAAAATAAGAGAGCGTCGTATCCTGCAGTGGAGACTTACGCCCGTAGATTACTATGAGTTCTCACAGTGTGCGAGAACGCACAGGGTGACACACGAACCAATCACAAAGCTCTGTTCAACGCTGTGCGTTCGATGTGTTTCACTTAAGCAAGCATCGTTTGTGAATACGGGCGTGAGTAACCTTGACGACGTAGTAGTTTATAATCCATTCATACAGCCACAAGCACACACGTACCCTCAAATACAGCATCCAACTGTACTAAACGCCCGAATCGCCTCGCCTTGGTAAACACTTACAGCCTGTATTCAAAGATAATGCTGATCAAATGTTTATCGTCTAGGTCGGAGAATCTCCGCAAACACCGTCTAGCACGATATTCAGGAGTTGTTCTGACAACACACTTAGGATAATGTAGACACATACTCACAAAACATTTCGTTGAAGGATTTGTTATTTATACTTAAGTATGGTACAGGATTTACTGAAGCGATTAAATAAATTCCTTTGCATGTTTTTTTCGAATTTCACTGAACATCTCAGATTCGGGATTTTATGTGTAACGATTTAAAATTGAAATCAAAATTATCTTCATTTGTATAGACTAATTAAATACTTAAAAATCGCCAAATGCTCTTAAGGAGCCTATACATGTCTCATTCTTTTTTTGCCCTACATGATGAGACAAACATTTGTCAAGTGCTGAGAAGAAGCGCCGCAACAAGCTCAGTCACCACTGTCTGCCGGTTTAAAAATATAAAAAGTAGAAAGTTACAATACATTCAGAAGCAAGTTACTTACAACCATTTGCGTCTGGTAAATAAGAGAGGGTCGTGCTCCTGTAGTGTAGACTAAATGACTGGATGATGATTTGTGAAACCACCTCTGTGGTCTTATTTCAAGTCAGATTTGCTAGCTACCACTCTCTTACCTTAGTCTGTCATAACAGTAATGTTTCAGCAGTTGAAATTGAGAAAGCTAGTTCCTCTGTAGTTAAGGATTCCGGGTAAGGCTTGCTTCCACTTTTGCTTTGGCTTGATCATCATCACTTTCCATCAGCAGGCCTAGGATGCGCGTCTCGATAAGCAGTTCTCACGCCATTTTATCGATTTTGCCCATACATTTTGACGTCGATAAAGTATATCACGGTGCGTATTCTAGCAGAACTTCCTCGTTGTGATAAAAAAGTAAATATTTATTTTTTGGAAGAGTCTCTATTTCTTCTGACTGAGTTGCTGCGGTTTGTTTATAAGTTCAGCAGTTTTCCGCTAAACGGTTAAATGCTTTGGGTTTCATGCATTATCTGTACAGTGAGATATTGTAGTTGCAACGGCGCGGAATCCTAATGGCGCTTATCAGTCGAAGCAACGAGTATTGCGCACGCTAGCCTTTTCTTGGTATATTTCTTGACTATAAGCAATACACGTGAATTTATCTATTGACTGTGTTTAATTAACCACACAATATCAGACTATAGGTACATTTTCGTAGCAAAATAGTACTACTAAGATCAACTAGCTACTAAAGTAAATTACATTGATGTAGATATGTATAATAAAAAGGCATGAAAAAGTATTTTTTTAATTATATTGAGGTAAATTTTGAGGTAAGAAATAGTTTAAAAAAACTGATTTTCATCAACGAAACACAGCAATGACGTTAATTTTTAAGGTGTCCATCTCGATAGGTACAGCTCCTCTGAATGCAGTCATTTTTTAGGGTTCCGTACCTCATAAGGAAAAAACGGAACCCTTATAGGATCACTTTGTTGTCCGTCCGTCCGTCTGTCAAGACCCTTTATCTCAAGAACGCGTGAACGTATCAAGCTGAAATTCACATGAAATACTCAGGTCTATTGTCCCTTTAAGCTGTGAAAATATCAAACTTCTAAGCCAAGCCAATCAAAAGATACAGCCGATTATGTCGATATTTTCAACAAATTATCGACACTCGCAAAGGAATCAAAACCTACAGGATACTTCCCGTAAACTCAGAATCTTGAAATTTGGCATAAAGCATTGTCATATAATGCAAATATAGGAAAAATTGCGAAAATTTCATTTTTTTAGTTATATAAAATAATAAAAATATTTTAATAAAATGAAACTTACTACCTTATTTCTCACGAACGAATAAAGGTATCAAATTGAAATTTATACCAAATACCTAGATCTATTGTCCCTTTAAGAAGTAAAAAAATCAAACTTCTAAGTTAACGCGATCAAAAGATACAGCAGTTTATACCGACACCTTAGACGAATTTCCGTCACACGCTAGGGAATCAAAACCTACAAGGTACTTCCTGTGAACTCAGAATCTTGAAATTCGGCACGAAGCAACGTTATATAGTACAGATAAAGGAAAAATTGCGAAAATGATAAATTTGAAGTTATATAAAATTTAAAATATTATTTTTGCTTACATGACAAAATATTTTTTTATAATTATAAACTTACTACCTACCCTTTTTCACATGAACGCGTAGAGATATTAAAGTTGAAATTCATATCAAACACTTCTTAAATCTAATTGCCTCTAAACTGTGAGAAATTCTAAATCAACGCAAAAATTCAAAACGCTGAGGTAGGTACCTACCTATAATGCAAATATAGGAAAAATAAATAAATAAAAAATAATCATACCGCATATTTTGAAATTCGCCACTACTCGCAACGGAATCAAGTAAGTAATTTGATTTAATACGTCATAAATTGTAAACCGCTACGTTTGTACGGCGGAACCCTCGGTGTGCGAGCCCGACTCGCACTTGGCCGGTTTTTTTATGTATGAACGCTGTATTTTGTAAGACCGCAATGAATAATTGCGTACGAAACAATATGTAACCAATTCTGAAACGGCTCGAGATCTGTACATTTCGCTGGCCTAAGAACGCGCGATCTTTCCCAGAATATCGATATAGATGGATCGCTCCTGCCTCATGAGTTATTCATGAGCCGATTGGTGTTTGTCTAAATTTGACGTGCAATAGCTCACTCCCGGATTGAAGTTCTGCCAAAAACTTGTGTTATCCGTTCCGTTTGTAGTCGGAAAAGCAAAACAAACTTTGTGTGTTTAGAAATAAGGTGTGTTGTTTCGCTTCGAACCGGTTCGGTGGAAAATTAGGTAAATAGATACAGATTTTATGAGAAGTATTACTGTATATTGTTTAGAGCCGGATAAACTTAATTATTTGATAAATTCGGCTGAATTCGAAACGTTAGCAGGCCTGTTCATCTCCGCGAGTTTACATCGAAAACAAAACACGCACGATGGCCCACCTACAGGATACTATTCGACAAGGCCTCACATACGAGCGAACATTGACTCACGCACGCGTATTCTTGTGTATGATGGAAGAAAATAAAGAAAATGGTGTACTAAATACTTTGCAGTATTTAACTGCCTAAATAATAATAAAAACAGAATGTACTTTTTTAAGTTGCCTCAAGACACTGAGAGGTAAATAAGTAGATAATATTATTCATGATAATTCATGCTAAATCATGTATTTCCTCCGCCATTTTCCGCAGTTTGGCACCTCACGTCAAATCATTTTACCGAAGTCAGCCCTATAGCTTCGGCGCAGTGCCGATCACTGACGTTTGTCAACAAAATGGTGCTTGACTCTTGAGACAGGCTAAATTACACCATACATTGAGCATACATTTTTTTAAATACCTTCGCGAAGTAAAACTTCTGTACGTAGTACTTATTATTATTCTGTGACTTTAGGAACTCCAGTTATCAATTTTGGTTAGTATTTTTATAATATTTTAACTTCCTTGTTTTGTACCTAAAATTTTGCTACTCTCACACACAAGGGCCTATGATGTACGAACACGACGAGGAAAAAAATCTAGGCCTAGCTGATGTGCAATATCGCCTGTCTACATTGAGGTACTAACAGAGAGGTATATTGCCGCAGATAAAAATTTTAATAGGTAGAGAGATTGATAGTAAGGCCCAGAACAGACGGTGAAACGCAACTGCAACGAAACTGCAACTTTCTGATGATTCTGATGAATGAAACTGAAACTGAAAGTTTCAATCTGGTCGCGTCATGTGTAGACGGACGGACTCAACGGACTCTATGGCAGAAACTTAGATGCAACCCAAAAGTAACTAGCAGTTGCAGTTTCGTTGCAGTCGCATTTCACCGTCTGTTCTGGGCCTAAGACTGGGGATTGAAACCAGGATTTCATTTCATTTCATAAAACCGATTGCAGCTTTTATAAAAATCTGATGGGCGCAGTTGATTAAGCTATGAAAAATACGCAACGAAGTAACTCACAAAAAACAATTTTCAGTCCAAAATTCGCGTGAAAACACATATTGCACGTCACTACCCATCAGATTACGCGCTCCGTCGCGTATTAACCGAATTAATGGTGTTACAATATCACATCACTACAGGCGATTTATATCGAGTTGACGCGTATTTATTTCACTTATCGCTACGTTGCTCGTTCCCACTGCGAAAGTGAATTTTGATGCGGCCCGCTTTATGTTCTACGGCCGGTTTATAAGTGCAGATACGATCGCCGTTAATTTAACAGATTCTATAATTCTATAGTTCTATAATTATTATGCTATGTAGAATGTAAACCAGAATCAACACATCATAGAATATATTATTATAGGTTCAATTATTTGGGTGATATTTTGATTGAACTTTTTCTATTATCATTATTATCATTATCTCTCTGTGACAATCTGTTCCTTAACTTTGTAGCTACCTACTGAGCGTCTAAATAATTGATTTTCCTTCACCATCGGCGATGGTTTTGATTTTTGTCCAATCAGCGACTATTTAAATAATTGTTCGTAATCGGGGATCTTGAATAACAAGTTTATTTTGATCATCTGAGGTTATCTGCAGCTGTAAACCGCCCTTTTATATATTCCAATGAAACGTTTACAGTTTTCTCTCTCTTTGTCTCAGAGCCTCCCTGCGAAGCATCTTAAATCATGGGTTATTCTTTCAAAATTGGATCTTTGTATGCGCGAGTTTACTTGAGGTCTTCGCGGGCATTTCATAATATTTTTAGCACGTTTTATTAGCTGTGATTTTTGTGGCAATCGTTGTATTGTAGCTTTTATGACTGTATTGTGGCACTCAAGTTTTTTTGTAAATGGGTTTCTGCGCGAAATAAAAATCGTATCAAATCGGTGTATATTTTTTTGTCCTTCAAAGTTCGTAGACACTGAGAAATGAAAATACAAAAGAGAGATTGTGTGCCTGGATGGCACTTAAAGCCCTCGGTCTGATCGAGGCACGTCTGACGTCTTTTGTGACTTGTTAAGTGTTATAATAACTAGGTACATTATAAACCTGCCTTTCAATACACATCGTGTATGGAACTATACAAATCTTTGTATTGAGGAGATCGAATTCATGACTTTTGGTGGTCAACCTGTAACTTCAATACATTGGTATTGCGCTACAACGCATCGTACAGAGGGATATTGTTTCAATGGAAATTGTACTAGTACACTAATAATGTAGGTACCTATCCAGTGTGTGTATTTAGCGAATCAGATTATCACTGTCCACAGCTGGACAAATCCCTCTTCATACTCGTAGCTGGCCACCAAACGCGAAAGGTCCATTTGTCCTCATTGTCCCTAAATTAGGGTTTATTGTGGACATATTTCTTACAGACAAACACTCGGGTTTGATCTACTACGCTATTTACTGTATGGCAAAACTAAACGTAAATGTTGAGTCCGTGTAATAAGGCCCGGGTATGTTTCAGATCTAAACTCAACCTTTGTGAATTTGAAAAAATGTAAAATTTTTTGGATGCAATAAAATTATTGTGAAATATTTCAAAAGGTATTGTTATATTATAAGCTCAACTTAATTAAGTATAATGGAAAAAATACGCATCCAATCTTCTATCTCCAGTCTAGAGTTCGTTTAATAACGTTATTTTAACGTTATTTTGTTGTAAACGAGTTACAGACCAGAATGATTGAGTCTTAGATTTTATACGCTTTTTGAGCAAAATTGGTTTTAGTATTTTCTGTTTAGGTTTCTTTTTGTGATATTTTTATTTTCGTCTTGTATTTTCTGTAATACTGTAAACATGATATTGGCTAATGATATTGATTCAAGTAATTCAGTTAGTAAAACGAAAAAGTTGGTGAACATTCCTTCATGCAAAAAAATTTGACGGAGTTTAATCAATACCTTACAATGTTACTTCGGAGCATTTTATTTGTGAAATTCCACGATAAGTAGTTTTTAAAATTTTAACTATTGAAGTTACTACCACCGACCTAACTTCTATACTATCGTAGATGAGGATAAATCTGGTAAAATAAGGTAGATCTGATTGTACGTCTCGGTTTGCATCCCATTTGATTCCTTGAGGGTAGAGTTCTCCTCAATTGCCTTGGTCGTGGAGTGCTATTTGTTTCTCTATGTGAATACAACATGAGCATAGTTCCGAACAGAGCCAAAGGCGTGTTTGCCGGACAGTTTCCGTAACGAGCCGCCCGGAACCGCGGCCGGAACTACTCCCACAGAGCCGAAACTCTTTTTGTGGAACTGTACATTTTTAAATTGGTACGCATTTAATGTTGCGCACACTTTCATCTCGTTATAGTTTGAATTTCAAATACAAAGTTTTGGTATTGACGTAGGCCGCAATCCTTTCGCGTTTGTCTTTTCGCGCAAGTATCGCCGCGCTAAAGACTTCGCGCATGAAGTGGCTTCACGCAAGTGTATTTCGCGCAAAGCTTTCATAAAAGTGTCCTGATACGCTATCTCGAAGGATCTGTCATTACTTAGTTACCTAGTACTTAAGTTTTATTTTATTAGCTAGCAAGAATGTTTTTAAACTTGTGAAATGTTAAATTGGATCATCACTTTTAAAAGGTTTAAATAAAATAAGTTCTGGCTTTCCATTTTAGAAGAGACCTTGTTCACCATTGAATTATTTTATTTACGTCTTTTCCTTCTTTACGAACATTATTTACCTTAACTGGAGTAGAGAGATAATACGAGTAACACTAATATTCCCGTAAGCATTGTAAATGTGTACTGTACTTAAATAAATACTTTTTGTCCTACTTAAGTAACCAGAGCCGTAACCATACCAGGATTAGGTTCTCAAAACGTTTCTTTACCATGCGACCTTGTTGGGATACAAGCCTAAATGTTTTCTGAGAAACCGGACACTGGACGGGTCCCGTTTGAGTAACTGTACCTACACACAAAGTACAGACAACATATCAAGCGTAATATTCTGGGTCTTAAGGGGTTGTAATAAGATTGGTTTTACTACAAAAATGTTTTGTAGAGTCTTATGTGTTATCGACTGTATGTAGAGCGTCCTTTCATTACGCGGTCTGTGCATGTAAATCGACTTAGCTTTGTAGTTTGTCTTCTTCTTTGAGGATAATATAAGAGAGAGACGGGACGCACAGGGTGAGACACCAACCGATCACATAGCTCTATTCAACGCTGTGCGTTCGACTTAAGCAGGACTGGCAAATTGAGACACATCACCATTATTTAGCAAAATCATATTTTTACTTGTATGTTTCACTTGGGAATCGTACCCAGAACCTTCGAGGCGAGAGAGTTCAACCGGCCTAGGATGTGCGCCATGATAATTGTAATTTTATATTCTATTTACGAAGACAAATGTATATAATAATAAAATGGCTCTATC
The DNA here is from genome assembly GCF_963855985.1 of Ostrinia nubilalis. NCBI lineage: Eukaryota > Metazoa > Arthropoda > Insecta > Lepidoptera > Crambidae > Ostrinia > Ostrinia nubilalis. The sequence continues at coordinate 14,988,195 of NC_087103.1, forward strand.
AGACAATAATGACGCGTATCCTAGGCTACAGACTGGTTAATAACAGATCAATACTACTGAAAAAATTTCACAAGTAAACATAGTAATATTCTTTGCCTATTCTTGATTATGGTGATATATGTTGTACGGACATCTCACAGGAACTTTTGAACAAGTTGGACCGCCTCCTGAACAACTGCATCAGATTTATTTTCGGCCTCCGTAAGTTTGACCACATCTCGTCTTTTCGCTCACAGCTTGGATGGCTTCCCATTAGACAGCGTAGAAACATTCGTTCTCTCTGTATACTTCACTCGATTCTCTTCAATCCTGACTCTCCACCTTATCTAAAAGTGATGTTCCAGTACCTTCATTCTACTCACAATAGAAATCTTCGCTCTAATCAGACTCTTCAGCTTGTCACCCCTCGCCACACCACCGGCTTCATGTCTAACTCCTTCTCAGTCTCAGCAGTACGGCTCTGGAACGGCCTTCCGGCGAGTTTGCGAAAAGCAACCTCCAAATTTACATTCAAAAAGGCTCTGCGCAACTATTTCAAAGACTAAAACCTTTTTTTTTCTTTTTTTTTTTCTCTTATCTCTGACAGGTGTTATGTGTACGCCAATATTATTATTATGTTTATGTATCTAGGTGTATGTCTATTATATTAATATGTATTCGTATGTTATTTATTTTATCTAATGCTATGTAAGTATATTAATTAAACGTCATATTTATTACACCGCCTTAGTCTCTCTGCTCGACCTGTGGTTGACTGGCAGATAATGCCACCTGGCATTAAGTCCGCCACTGTACAGTTGTATGTGCAAAAGTGTAAATAAATAAATAAATAAAATAAATAATATTACTTCTTTGTGTCACAACTAATATTAGCGAAATAAATAACAATGTTACAGACTTAGTAAATTCACGCTCGTGTTCACACACCTGTGTACAAAAAACATCAACAAACAAAACCCAGCCGTTCGTCTGTAAGACAAGATATACAGAACGGGGCACAAAGAATCAATCGGACAGCGGTGGAGCTGTTTTCTTTTTCAATCAGTGGACGTCCCTCGGGGGCCTTGGGTTCAGTTGTAATGCAACCTACACCCTGTATCACAGCCTAAAAGACCCGAGTAAAAAATCCTTGATTCTGGGTGTTCTGTAGTCCAAGTTGGGGGATATTTTTAGACTGTGGCCCCTTAACTTTGTACTGGCCTTAGGAGTGGTAGTTAGAAAATAAATTGAATATCGGCGAGTGGTCGGATCCGGCTCGTATTTCGATTCTAGATTGAGTGTGGCTTTATTTTAAGCCGGAAAGTCGTAAATGTTAAAGTGTGATGAAAATAGTATTGGAAACGACGATAGTTTCCTTTGTATTAGATTTTGAGCGTGAGTTAGGATAGTTGTAAAACGGGTAGGAACTTGATAGTACTTTTAGAAAGACAGTAAAATATTACATTTTATCTTCAAACGTGTAAAATTTCTGGAGCATCTTTTATAAACAGTCATACAATTTAAGAACCGGGAGAGATGCTTTCAATACGATTAAATTCTTACCGATTTCCACAAACAAACATTCCAACTGACCGTAAGGTCACACATTACAAAGTGTACAGTATTTCCTTTGTCACTCGATTGTGTCGTTGTTAGAGATTCACTGAATTTAGATTAACTTCTATTAAAAATTAATTACATTGTTTTGGTAAACAGAGCAATAAATAACCTCACTTTTCGAATGTCTCCGTTTGACAGATCAATGCGTTACGTTTCATTCTTTTAGTAAAGAAGAAGTGTATAACGAAATTAAATATTCAACACTAAATTTTTATAAAACTTAATATTTAGGCTCTTTAATTTAAATTCTAGCTATTTCTAGTACTTTCCTCAATGTTTATATTAAAATAACACTGTAATGTATCTTGATTGATCATGGATTCGGAACGTTCTAGAAATTTGACATATTCTGAGTGAAACGAAACGCGCGGGAGACGTTCCGAATACTGCTGTTGGAGTTTCTTTTATTTCTAAAAGTTTAGCTAATTAATTAAATTTAAATCAGAGGAGCAGTTTTGTGAGTTCTCATATCGAAATTATTCAATAAGAGGCTAGTTGACTCAAATAGAACTTATTGAAAATAAGAATAAAAAATAAAAATGTGAAACATTTATTGATTGTTGTTGTTGTTGAGTTTGAATCGGACCTCGAGTGACAGGTGATGACCGGCGCTTTTCGATGGGCCTTTGGCTCTGCTGGCCGTGCTCGTGAATAGAAGTTCTGTTGTGTGTGGTGTTGTGGCATCTTGAGTCGGCCCTTAAATGTGCCATTCCCAACTCGAAACGGGCAGGGCACGCATTATTATTGAGGTCGAAATAAGGGAATTCCGGTTGGACACCGAAATCCCGCTGTTCGCCGATTTTGTGGACTCACTGCCACCCGCTGAGTTTTATTACTGAAGATTGTGTGTGGTTGGGCAGTGCTCGGTGGCGAGCCTCTGCGCTGTCTTGTGTTGCTGTTGCTGTCTGTTGTTGCTGATGTTGCCTCCATAGCAGGAGGTGTATGGTACCTGCCGTTTTGTATGGCACTGGCCATAAAGGTGTTTGGCACCGGCCGGCTGTCCCGCAGTGCCAGACGCTTGCTGCACCCGACGGGTGCGGAGGGGGTTGAGCCGAGTGGTGGAGACTAGCGCGCTAATCCCGTATTATTAAGTATTTTTAATCAGTACCAACCAAACGGCCCAACGACCCATCCCTTTTTTTTAAATTTAGTTTTTTTTTATTGTCCCACCCACAATAAATTGTTATCAATTCAAATAATTATTTTTATTTTGCTCCGGCAAATTTTTTTATTTACATAGTGTAATAGGTTTGAGTGTGTGTATAAAATTGTTCTGAGAGCTTTACTTTCAAGTTGATGATTATCTCGCGTTTCTCGTCTTCTACCTATTTCAATGACTGTTGCAAGCGTGGTTTCAGATAATTAATCTTGAAATTGATTCACATCAGTTAATTACTGAACGATGTTTAAGACTGTTGAAGTCTGACTGACTGAAGACTGAAAAAATCCGGAGAAGATTACATTTTCTTCTTCGTTCGTCTTCTAACATATTATAATTATAATTAACTTGCCTCCCTTAAACACAAGAGCATTTTATGATGAGTGTTAAAATCCGATACCCCCATTTAATCTATTACGTTGTACAGCATCATTAATCAATACAGGGCCAACCTTTTTTACAGTCAAACAAAAAGAGAAGGTTCGGGTGCGAATCAGGCCCTTTCAGGAGGCGGGATATATTATTCAGGTCCCCGAGGTGAGCTCTGTCAGTTACAGATTTCGTATTTACAACGAGTAACCTCTAGCTGAATAGTTAAGGTATCTGCCATTTCTTTTATTTGAGAAATGAGTAATATTATATTATATTTTATCTTGACAATGTTAGCAAACATGTCTCTGCGAACTCTAGTCGTCAATACAGACCACATTGATATCTTATAAAAACTCAAAATTTGTTTTCCCGGCCGCCTTTATTAAATTATTTCATTTATTAAATTCGGAGCTTTACGAAAGATGTAAGAATGCAATGACATTCAGACGAGTTTAATTCCTTGAAATTATTCTTTCTTTTAATAGTAAATTATACCTACTTCAATGCCTGCGAACCTCGCAAATTAAGATAAAAAATAATTTTATTATCACCATTTAACCGTAAGCATTCCCATGTCTTTGTCCTAAACATAATATTCAAACAGTATTCTATCGGTGCGATAGTAAACAAGAAAGGGAATGAAAATAAGGTTACGTATCTAAAATATTGCATTTCGAAGCGATTTCGCACGAACCGACGCGATCCGGCGGCGTTGAGATACATTATCTCATTTCCTACAACTACACCGAGCACGTTCACGGCGGACGCTAACGATTCCTTGCTTTTTTCATAAAATATTTTTATTTTCAAAACTACGTAAGTTAAGGAATCATACTTTTTTGCCTCCATTTCTTCTTCTTCCTCGGTCAGGAAAATCGACCGCAGCACGCGGAAAGACAAAAGACTGTGGGCTGACGGGGTTGCTGATAATGCCCAACTCGCTGCTAACACTGGCAATCTGAGAGAGCTGTTCAAAGCGACAAAAATCTTGGCAGGAAGTAGTAGACCAAAGAAGAAGCCTCTTAAGTCAAGTGACGGGCAGCTTATTGTGACGTCTGAGGGGCAACTGAAACGATGGCGTGAACACTTTCAGGAGGTCTTCCGCCCTACCTTGACTGCAGCCACCATCACGCCTGAGCCACCGCAGCACACCTCTACTCCACCTAGGCTGCTCGACATCAATGTGGAACCACCATCACGCGACGAAGTGGCCAAGGCTATCCTGTCCCTCAAAATTGGCAAGGCCCCAGGACTCGACCTTGTCACCGCAGAAATGCTGAGAGTCGACGTAAACTCCGCCGCCGACGTCCTGACACCTCTCATCGAAAACATCTGGATGGAAGAGGAACTCCCAGACGACTGGAATAAGGGGCTTTTAATTACTGTGCCAAAGAAAGGGGACCTAAGCCAGTGTAGCAATTGGAGAGGTATCACTTTGCTCTCGATACCGTCAAAGGTTTTCTGCAAGATTATCTTGGATAGGTTATCGGGGGCCGTTGAACCTCTTTTGCGTAGGGAACAGGCTGGCTTCCGCCCGAACCGCTCGTGCACCGACCAGATCAATACTTTGCGTATCATAAAATAAATAAATAAAATAAAAATAAATAAAATAAAAATCATCTTGGAGCAGGCATCAGAATGGCAAAGGGAAGTCTATCTTACCTTTGTAGACTTTGAAAAAGCCTTTGATACGCTAAAGTGGGCAAGCATATGGTCGCGACTCGCTGACATTGGTGTCCCGCCGAAAATTATCGATCTATTGAAGGCCATCTACAAGAAATATTCTTGTAAAGTCACTCACGACGGCCTCATCTCCGAAGACATTGAGGTGCATGCGGGCGTCCGGCAAGGCTGCCTGCTTTCGCCGCTTCTCTTTCTGGTAGTCTTGGATGGAGTCATGTGTCGTGCATATCAAAACCAACGGCGTGGAATAGAGTGGGGTATAATCGGAGTCTTAGAAGACTGAGATTATGCCGATGACCTCTGTTTGCTGAACCACACGCATCACGATATGCAATCCAAAATTGATGACCTACATCGAGAGGCGGGCATCACGGGGCTCAAAATTAACTGCCGGAAGACCCAAGAGATGCGATCTGGAGTGAGGAATTGCACACCATTACGGATTGGTGCAGAGGATGTGGAACGTGTCCACAATTTTACCTACCTCGGGAGCGTCGTGTCAGAGACTGGAGGTACCGAAGAGGATATCACTTCGCGCATTGCCAAGGCTAGAGCCACCTTCGCACAACTTCGCCCCGTATGGCAGTCACGGAAACTGACCCGAAGGGTCAAGATCAAAATTTTCGGGTCCAACGTTAAATCCGTGCTGCTCTATGGGTGTGAAACGTGGAAGGTCACCAAGGTCATCTCGCACCAGCTGCAGGTCTTCGTCAACCGCTGCCTTCGCCGAATTCTCGGCATATACTGGCCTGAGAAAATCTCCAACGTCGAGCTATTGGAACGTTGCCACGAAATTCCGATCGACCAGCAGATCAAGCGCCGCAAGTGGAACTGGATTGGCCACACTCTCCGAAGGGATCCCGATCACATCCCCAAGCAGGCTCTGGATTGGAACCCCCAAGGAAAGCGCAAACGTGGTCGCCCCAAGCAAACTTGGCGGCGCACTGTGGCAGACGAGGCGAAGAAGATCGGCAAGACTTGGAGCGAGATCAAACACTTAGCTCAAGACCGAACGCGATGGAAGACTGTTGTGGACGCCCTCTGCCCCATCTAGGGGACATAGGACCATAAGTCAAGTAAGTCAAGTCACTAATATTATAAATGCGTAAGTTTGGATGTCTGGATGTCGGGATATCTAGATGTTTTTTACTCTTTCACGCAAAAACTACTGAACGGATTTTGATGAAACTTTACAGTATTATTGTTTATACCCAGAATAACATATAGGCTATAATTTATGACAATCTGTCACAAACTAAATTTACGCGGGTGAAGCCGCAGGCAAAAGCTAGTATGTGAATAAATTTATATATATATGTATATGCTTTAGTCCTAGCTATAGGTCAGTCGCTTAACTCAGTCAGTACTTGAGGTAAGGGAGCGGCACGGGAGGAGTGACATTGACTTATTACACCGTGACAGAGCATATCAACCTGAAGGAGATCCGAAGTAATGCTGACGTTTGATGCTACAAAAACACCCTTCCGTGCCGCTTCCATACCTCAGGCACACGAGTTACGCACTATATCTATAGTTAGTATTTTTCACATTGTCTAGACTTTTATGAGCCGCCTTAACTAATGTAGTCACGTACAAGACAAAACATACACCGGATTAGTATGGAAACAATGACTGTGTCATGTGAGTGAAAAAAATATATGTACAATGGCTATTTTTATACTAAACGGGACCCATTCTACGCGCTAATCAGGTTGTAGCGGATGAGTAATGGGCCTTGACAATTGGATTCGTAATATCCGAAAATAAATCCCAAAAAATACAAAGCACGGTCTAACACGGAACAAATCCGGCACTACATAATAAACACGCGGGACCGCGCTCATAGACCGCGACTAAAGTCAACAGGACGTCCGCCCCAAAACAAAGCGTGTATCAACGTGAAAAAAGTAGCCAAAATGCGTGCGGGCAGGTTCCGTAGAAATGATGTCGTCAAGGTAAATGAAGTAAGTTTGTGTTTGATTGGTATAAAAGTTAGCAATGTTCCTAACTTGAGCCCAGCCCATTGAAAATCAGTTTATATCGTTTCTAGACCAAAAGTAGGCGAGTGTAAAATCTTATCTTAAAAATACGTTATCCTGATATCTTATCAGATTGTTTGTAAATATTCAAAATGCAGCTAATATCGGTTAAAGGACAAAATCTGTGAAAAAAGGTTTATAGAAAAAATTAAAAGGATAAGTATGTTTTAAATAAATAACTCACTCAAAAGCTTTTCACGTAGCCTAAGTAATCCTGACTTAAAAAAATACAGAAAATATACGTACATTAAGAAAGTTGAATATGTCCTACGTTTTCATGTTAGAAATTCAACCCTTTGGTTTGGCCTTACGGTGATTGAACCAGGATTGAAATGGGACATGCTAATTCGCAGATTTTTTTGGTACTGGACGGGAGGACAAGAAATTACCATTCATTTTTTTAGTCACGGAACTCCAAAAAATGAATATTTGCACGCCAAACGAATTTCGCTCAAACAAACTTTGAGCAGAAACCACGGTGAAACGCGGTCGGAGGAATGGACGGTGCGGATGGGTTTTGAACGGATTTTTTTCGAGAAAGTTTAGAATGCCAAATGCGAAAAAATGCGCCAGGGAAAAAAGGGGATCGAAATTACAGGAGCTTAGATGGTTGGCGTTGGCAGATCGTTTCGGGAATTTTTATTGAAGCCCAATTTTAATCGTCCTGCATGGAGTGTTTACTCCTCAAACCTTGAATGAATCAACTCCTGGTATGGGAACGGCAAACTGGAATTTCGTGGAAAGAATTTTGGTTGAACCCTTTAACTGGTTTAAAGAAAAATATTTTTAATTGATTTAAACTATTTACTATCTCATTAAAGTTCAAAATATGGTGGCATCAATTCTGCCACCACCAGATAAAGATTTAATAACATTTCAACATTTGAAGGTAATTTATGTATACTAATATTATAAAGCTGAAGAGTTTGTTTACTTGAACGCGCTAATCTCAGGAACTACTGGTCCGATTTGAAAAATTATTTATCTCAGGAACTACTGGTCCGTTAGAAAGCTCATTTATCGAGGAAGCCATATACAGAATATACCATCACGATACGAGAAATAGGAGCAGTGCAACAATGAAAAATGATGCAAAAACGGGTTTTCACGCGAACGAAGTCGCGGGCACAGCTAGTTGATTTATAATTTTATTTATTACATCAATGCATAGTAACGTGCTGTTGGATTCTGTTCTAATGCTAACATTACCTAATGCTATTTGCAATTCTATTCTGTTCTACGGTTTTACTACCGACAATCGTATTCACTCCACTCGTAACATAATCATTCCGCGCTCTATTCCGCTCAATTCCTTTATTTATTAGAAATTCAACGTAATCCGCAAACATACTACGAATGGGCACGAATTTATTCGCTCCGTGCGTATTCTAAGAGCGTCTGCCTCGAGATAGGTTTATTTTATAAATTGCAGTGTGTGTAGTACATAGGTACGCTATTTGTCCGGCTAAGTCTCCCTAAATCAAACAACAAGCTGGGGGTAAATCTCCGGTCTGATATTTGGGGTGCAAGGCAAAAGAGGTTGAAGCAGTGTTTATAATATTAGTTGCAAAACGTGTACCTAACTCAAGAGAATAGGTAAATAGGGTCTTATGAATCAAGCACGTGATCATAAAATATAACACTTGTACTCCGAAGGAAACTTTAAAATGTATATATCGCCGTCATGTCTTCTCTTCTTTCTGGAACTTCTCTTCTGAAGACATATTCTAATTTACCAGAAGAAAATGGGACGATTTAGCTTACACTCTCCACGCTGCCTGATGATAACATATTTCTCCCTCAGTCGCTTCTTACGACAACCAGCAAGAGTTGAGTCTTTTCTCTTCTACTGGAACTACACTTCTTGAACTTACGAAGTCAGTGAACTCGAGTTGTGGCCATATTGAGTAGTCGAAAGGTTAGACCAAACTCTATATTGTATTAATTTTAGATACTACGCTGTTTCAGTCCGCTTCAGCTCCCAATTTGGAGCAAGGCTATCTGGTGTGGTATCCGCAACTAACAAGGCATTAGTGAGGAGCGCCCGATCTCACTTGCACTATTTATACCCTTTGAATCCCGTCTCCTGCGGTCACTTGCTTCGGAATATTCTTTGAGAACGCCAATTTTCTATATAAAGATTTTATTTTTATGCTACCGACTTAAAGACAGTTCCAGGAAAGGGAAAAACGGGAAAACAAGGGATCGCTTGATTTAAATGTGTCCAAATTAATATTGAGTGTTGAGACCCGCCTTCGGTAAGAAGTCAATAAAATTGCAGGTTCTTAAAATGTAGCTACAATTTATTTATACATGTGCTGTTTTTTGAAGAAGTATCCACGTAGCTAAGACAACGATAAAGTTTGCATCAACAATTCGACAACACAATTTTTTACATTTTGAGATTACCGTCTACGTTCTTAATTATTATTCGACGTCTTCATAATACACAATACCTACACGTTTAGACACAAAAAACAGTTATGAATATTGATAACCTGAACGAATTTTGTAGCTAATACAAGGCACAAGTATACCTCTTTGTGAAATAGGTTACCGAGACAGTACAAACATTGTGGAGAAGTGTGACAGACGTCCTTTAATGTAACCAAGAAAGCCTGGACGCGAGCCAGCGCAGACGTTATTGTCGGGAACGTCGCGGAACATTCTTAAGCCATAATGCACCGGACCACTGCGACTCTAATGGTCGATTCACACATACCAGTGACAGAACTGTGGCTTCGCAGTTCTGTCAACGCAATCGCTCAGTTGTGTAACATTGAAGTTTTGTGGCCAACTTAATGCCGGGTGGCAGTATCTACCATTATTTGTCCTGAAGAAGCGGTAGGGTTAATACTGGGACGTGTTAAAGTGCTTTTTAAAAGCCTACTTGCATAAATAAAGGAGTATTATGAGTTTTATTTATTGTTCAGTTCACGGAGCTTCAGTGATACGTCCGTGATTGGTGTCGGAATTGACACTGACGCCCGTATTCACAAACGATGCTTGCTTAAGTGAAGCAGCAAATCGAACGCACAGCGTTGAATAGAGTTATGTGTTTGGTTTGTATTACTCTGTGCGGTCACGCGCACTATAAGACCTCATAGTAAGTAATGATTGTGAATACGAGCGTGAGAGAACTGGATTGTCACAGACGCCAAAAAGTGCCGTCCACACAATTGACGTTCATAGAGAATATTTCGCACTGTGTCGGTATACTGTGACGGAACGGATATGTGTGAATAAACCTTTAAATGTAATTGGTACAGTTTCATCTTGGCGACTCAAGGAAACAGTCCTTAGCTTATATTTAACGAATACAATTCTGAATGATTCCCCATATCTAAGAATTTCGTCAAAGAACTCATTATGATGGGTTTACGGAATATTCAAGTCCTTTTAAATATAACATCACGTTTTCAATGTTCACTCGTAATAAATACATCTTCAGTCGGGATTCTGTTTATAGTATAAATAAAATTTAGCTTTAATTACATTTATTAATATTATGGTTTTAATAATGATGGAACTTATCAAAGAACAAGGTAACATTTCAGTTGGTATTCCGCCGCAAAACCACAAATTTTACCCAATAGCTGTAACCAACAGAAATGCTTTGTGGAAGCGTGAACAGTAGGTATTATGATAATTTATTATGTCATTATGTACAGACATTGATTGTAAAGTACCCTTCTGTAAACTTAATTATTATGTGTGATGCATTTTATGTGCTCAATAAATAATATTTTTTCAATAACAGAAAATGGGTTAGCAACAAATTAAATTGAACTTTTAATATAGGTTACTTAGACAAAAGAACATTAATTTATGCTCATCTCACAAACTTCGTCTTTGGCAAAATTTGAACCCCCGACTGGGGCTGGCGTTGTAGCCTGATGGATTGTCAGCCTTAGCTTAATATAATTATAATCTGACATTTCTTTATTATTGTAGGTACAAAATTACTCGGCCTGATATTCAGTAGAACTGAAATCAATGTTTATAAATAAATAAATAAAGTTATTTATTGCTTCTCCCACTTAGATAGTTACATAATGATAGATTGGCATTTTTCTGGGAATTATTATTGTAAAGTAGAAAATGGATTACTAGAAGGGTTTATAGGCATTAAATAACTCAATCTCAGAAAAGAATTTTATTGTAACCCAGTTCCAGTAAGGCTAATAATATTATCTGGACTGGAGAGAAATTAATAATAAACTCTTTCTTAGAAATCTATATTTAATCTTCACATATTTAAAAATACATCTTCACTAGTTTTATTTCATTACCAATCAAACTGTAGATCCTTGCTAGAAACTACCTAAAGGAGACCAGACCTATGGAGTAGTTAAAACTCCTATTCCAACAATTCAAACAAAAATGTCTATAATGTTCTCAATAATTAGGAAAGTATTTTGTCACACTCTTTGTGATTGCTCAAAATGGCTTCCAAGATCAAAATCTATTTACATTTCAATAAAAATTATTCAATCGTGTGATAATTGATTAGTAATTTGAAACCTTATTTAACCTATCTAGGAATTACACAAATCAAATTATCTAATCACTAGATCACGTAGGCGTCCTAGCAAATAAATTCATTACGCTCACGATAAAACGTTACACAAGTACCAACAAAGTTAAATCTTTGGGTCAACAAAATCTTCAAACCGATCCCAATCACGAAGTCTAACAAATCCGAAACGCGATATATCCCAGAGCCCATTTAACTCGAGGCATTCAAACTCCGTTTCACAAGTCTAAACATCAAATCCGCAAAGTCGATACAGTCGAAATTTTCCAAATCGTTAGCAATTGAACGTCTGTGTCTCGACTCGAGTAAGTATTCCCATCTTGCTGCGAGCTATGTCTCTGAGATTGCTTCGGAGTGGGGCGACCATATTTTGGAAATTGGTCGGATATTTCAAAACTTGGTTTGTTTTTGGATTTTACGGATTGATGGCAACGAAATACTAGTTTCTACGTGATTTTTAAGCCACTTTGACAGTGGTGCAGTAGGTATGAAAAACACTAAAGTGTCATAATAATAAAAACATAATAAGCATTAAACTTACACAACTAAACTTACAAAACTTGTCCACAGAATTCCATTGTATAATTTAGACTTGAAATCTCATATTCAAATACAAACACCGATAGCAACAATATTGATACATCAAACATTTCTCATTAAAATTAATACGGTTTCTATCAAGATTGAACAAGATCCTATTTCTCCTGGAAGTTTTCCGTCTGCGGAACTTTTGGTCGCCCTCATCCCCGCGTACTTTACGATACCACGCCAACTGTTTTATACCCCCTTTCCCCAATTATGACGTTGCCGACTTCCAAGGTTTAGGGTATTCTTACACGAAACGGGCCTGCAGATGGCGCAGCCTCCACACTTTTATCTGAGCTGAAACGTCCCGGGAATTTCTAGGCGGATATCGCGGCGCTTCGTGACTTCTTGATGTATTGGATTGTTTGGGATTCTTTGATTAAATTGCAGATTCTGATCAGTGGGAATGAGCCTTTATTCTTTTAGATTTCTTTGTATGGGCTTTGTTTGTGTGAGCTTAGAACTAGAAGAATACGAATCTATAGACATAAGATCTGGCAATTGGTCTGTTCTATCAATAATAATAATGTCTAATTTCTAAAGTTGGTGTCACTATTTCTGAAGTGGTTGGTTGATGAGATTTGCTTCGACTGACCTCTGCAGTTAAAATTGTTTGATCAAGCTGATAACTTTTGTAATTGAAATCGGAAACTTGGGAAATATCAGTTATAGATGTAAATATGCCTTTAGCACTTCTACATTTGCATACAGACACAGTTTTCAATCTAATTCCCACTGCTGAAGCGGGTTCAGAAACTTTCACCGTACCTACTTATATGCCTTGATAATAATGTTTTTATTTGTTTTACCTATGTATTATGTCGACATGAAATTGTGAACTCTGACAGTTAGTAATATAACGCGTGAGATTTTAAACTAACAGTGAGTTAGGTTATGTTAGATTGTAATGTAACTTCGTGAGATTATAATATTATAATCTGACGGAATTCACAATTTTACGGTGCCGTATTACGAGTATAGATGTGATGGAAAGAATACGAAAGATATTTATGGATGATTCTTGCTAAAAACGTGAAACATTTTCACGATCGTCATTTATCACAACATTATAGAGTTGCATTGTTGGGCGCGAGTGGTGGATATTTGGAAAGTCGTAACAAAGAATCAATTCCACTGATAAATTGGCACATTATACCAAATGAAGTGGCCAGCAGTAGGGTCCTTGGGAAACAGCCTGAGTACCAGCGCCCATCCCATTGTTCTGTGTAAAAGAGTCCTTACAATGATTTGATTTGATTGAATTGTGCTTGCATTGCGAAAAGATTACACTGCCGGCCGTAAAAAAGGTTTTACGGTCAACTCTGGATTTGCTCGGCTCTTGCGAATGGCATCGTCGGGCGATATTTGTGACGAATAGTTTTTCTTGCTGTGTAAGTGTGACTCGTAAAGATTGAGGTCGTTTTTGTTTTCGACTTCATTTAGGTTTGAGGGTAATGTTTCAATTTGGATCACGAAAACAAGGGAACTTTTCATTTAGGCGCTAGATATGCAAATGCTGTTGCCCATCTATTTCATTCCACTATAGTAAAATAACAAATAATATTAAGTATCCAATCGTTTTCATATCCTTAAAATTGAACTACGCGTAATTTCGCAGAGTGTCACGGTTAGTGCTTTAGGAGCAGTGACATATTAGAATTTAGATTAATAGTTAGATAAATAAAAGATAGATTTAAGTTAACAAGTCATTTATTACAATTTAAGAGAAAGAGACCTTAAGGGTGTGAGTTACGAGCTAACTATCATATCGCACGCGATTCGTCACCGGTGGTAGTATATTCAAACCACTGTCCTCGCTAGCATCGATGGTGATGTGGTTTGGTTCCTCGAGTTGGTAAGCCCGCAGAGTCGTCGACGCGCCAGACGGCTAGGGACCGTACGCACTGTGGTGTAGGGCCACTTAGAGTGTGCGTACGGGCCGTCCGACACGACAGGTAGCTCTGCCGGGTTGAGGAGCCAGGTGGTGGTTTCGGTAGTGGTGAGATGGCCATTTGTAGTGAGGAGAAAGGTGAAGATGAAGGTGAACGTGAGGATGAACCCTGCGAATCAAACGGCATATTTAAGCAGTTGCTAGCTTAACCGTTTGACTGCGACATCAAAATACTAGCGAAGCAGATGGAATGATTTTGGTAATAAATGGTGATGTAATGATGTGGCAGTCAAACAGAATTACAATAGGTGCAGTGAATGTGATTGCAAAGTGAAGTAGGCAAAAATATTAAATTATGTAGGTAGAAGATAATTTAGCATAACATCTATGTAGGCAATTAATTTGTAAAACAATAAGGTAGGCAATAATTTAGAATAATTAGGACAAGTAGAATAAGATTAGAATAGTTCAATTTAGCAAATTAAATAGATTTGGAATGAGTGTCGTTACAGTACGAACAAGGTCATGTAAGGTCATGACGTGTCGATGTCATTTCATAAAATTGATAGATTTATTATTTTATTGTGTGGTAAGATGTAAAATATTACGAGTAACAAATTGTAGCAACAGTTAAAATTACGAAATGACATCGTCCAGATACACTGAGCACATGGATTGCACATTTGAAGAACAAAATGGCGGCTAGGCACTTACATTTAGCACAAGATATAAAATCTAGGCACTAAAATTACTTTTGCAACACTCACCCGGTAGCGGGGTTCACCAATTCGCGATTACATATTTAGTTTTTAAGATATTATATACATCGCGGGTCCGGCGGTGACGGACAGCGATACGTCCGTGCTCAATAACGCTCTGGCTCGGACTAGGAGACGCGGCGGGAGCATCGCGGCCGTAGGCGCGTCGCTTGCGCATGCATAAAAAACAGTCCGCCCGCTCGACAGAGAACAAAAGAAATATTGAACAACTTGTTTCGCGCGGGTTTGCTTGTAGATTTATTATTTTATTTATTTTATTAGTGTAGAACAATATGAATTATTTAATTAAGTTATTTAGTTAGGTAGTTTACGTAGATTTAGATATATTATTATTTAAGTTTATTTATTTAGGTAGGTAATAGTAATTAAATCAGAATTTAGATCTAAGATAACGGTCAGCGGTAACGCTAACCGTTACATATCCCCCTTTTTACGGTAGGATTTTACCTAAGGAAAATCCGCTATCTTATCTGTACTAGCTAATCTTGAGTCTGACTAACAAAATAAACATTTTAGGTCTGTTTACTTGCAACCTGACGTACAGAGTATATGATTTTTAGTAGATCTCATAATACTCACAAGATTTATTAAGTTAAGATTTAGAGAAAGTCATAAGATAACCATTATTTAATGAAGAGGTCGGAATATTATCTGTAGGGTAGACTACAGCTAATTACAAGTATGCGCAGTTGTTTAGCAACTGCAGCACCCAACAACTTCCTATCTTAAGTCCTAAGCAATGCAAAGAGGTACTTAGTAGAGTGTACCTTGCAATCCATTTTAGATGGTGCGTCAGACAAGACAGTTAAAAATAGTTTTAGACTTTATAATTAAGGTAGATTTCCAAAGATAGGTTTAAGAGATATCAGTAGGTAAGATACGAGTAGGTATAATAAATTGTTTATTTTTAGTAGTATTTACAATTTATTATTTAATTTAATAGTTTATTTAGAAGTAACGTTTTAAGTTACAAGTTAAATTTATATTTTAGATTAGAATTACCGAGGACGTAATATAAAAAAATACTAGGTAGGCACGCGGGTGTGTGTTGCAATTTACACAATAAGACAGTAAGCATTACAATTTAGTTTAACAAAATCTATGTGTGGTAGGTAGTGATTAAAAATTAAATAATATTACCAAAGGTAGGTAGAATTTAGTTAATATTATAAAATGTAGGTAGATACATTTTATTTTTAAGAAAATTATAGTAGGTAGAATAGTGTAGCTATTCTCCACAAAAATTACAAGTTTAGTACTACCACTCAGAGATTACAATATTAGTTACAATCTTATAACTAAGTTATTTGAATGCCAACACCAAGAATAACCATTTATTACTAGTAAAACTCACTGGTAACGTCTCAAGTGCGATAGAATAGACCGGTATGGGCGCCAATGTCACGGTTAAAGGCTTTAGAGCCAAGTGACATAATAGAATTTAGATTAATAGTTAGATAAATAAAAGATAGATTTAAGTTAACAAGTCATTTATTACAATTTAAGAGAAAGAGACCTTAAGGGTGTGAGTTACGAGCTAACTATCATATCGCACGCGATTCGTCACCGGTGGTAGTATATTCAAACCACTGTCCTCGCTAGCATCGATGGTGATGTGGTTTGGTTCCTCGAGTTGGTAAGCCCGCAGAGTCGTCGACGCGCCAGACGGCTAGGGACCGTACGCACTGTGGTGTAGGGCCACTTAGAGTGTGCGTACGGGCCGTCCGACACGACAGGTAGCTCTGCCGGGTTGAGGAGCCAGGTGGTGGTTTCGGTAGTGGTGAGATGGCCATTTGTAGTGAGGAGAAAGGTGAAGATGAAGGTGAACGTGAGGATGAACCCTGCGAATCAAACGGCATATTTAAGCAGTTGCTAGCTTAACCGTTTGACTGCGACATCAAAATACTAGCGAAGCAGATGGAATGATTTTGGTAATAAATGGTGATGTAATGATGTGGCAGTCAAACAGAATTACAATAGGTGCAGTGAATGTGATTGCAAAGTGAAGTAGGCAAAAATATTAAATTATGTAGGTAGAAGATAATTTAGCATAACATCTATGTAGGCAATTAATTTGTAAAACAATAAGGTAGGCAATAATTTAGAATAATTAGGACAAGTAGAATAAGATTAGAATAGTTCAATTTAGCAAATTAAATAGATTTGGAATGAGTGTCGTTACAGTACGAACAAGGTCATGTAAGGTCATGACGTGTCGATGTCATTTCATAAAATTGATAGATTTATTATTTTATTGTGTGGTAAGATGTAAAATATTACGAGTAACAAATTGTAGCAACAGTTAAAATTACGAAATGACATCGTCCAGATACACTGAGCACATGGATTGCACATTTGAAGAACAAAATGGCGGCTAGGCACTTACATTTAGCACAAGATATAAAATCTAGGCACTAAAATTACTTTTGCAACACTCACCCGGTAGCGGGGTTCACCAATTCGCGATTACATATTTAGTTTTTAAGATATTATATATGTTACGGTTAATGTGATAAATTGAAAATTATTAATAATAACCGGTTATTATGAATAATTACCGACAGTCGCGGTAAAAGTGATAAATGAATCACATTTAACAGTGATTATTTAATAATTCAACCTTAGTACTAACAAATTTCATAAAAGAGAACTTACATCTTGTGTACGTGCTCGTGTACAGCCAAACTTTTGAACATTTTGATATCATATATTAATATAATTTGGCATAATGAGTTTGGAATGTTTCTTGCATAATATTACTTTTCCATGATGCCTATAACATAATGTTTTGATTTCAAGTGAAAAATAGGTTAAGGTGCGGCGGGGGTGGCCCTTGGGCCACCCCTAAGCCGCCTATTTAGTTTTATACACACATAAATGACCTCATATTAATCACATTTACCGAATCATGCGGTAATTATTCATAATAACCGGCGATTATTCATAATTTTCACATTTATCACTTTGACCGTAACATATACATCGCGGGTCCGGCGGTGACGGACAGCGATACGTCCGTGCTCAATAACGCTCTGGCTCGGACTAGGAGACGCGGCTGGAGCATCGCGGCCGTAGGCGCGTCGCTTGCGCATGCATAAAAAACAGTCCGCCCGCTCGACAGAGAACAAAAGAAATATTGAACAACTTGTTTCGCGCGGGTTTGCTTGTAGATTTATTATTTTATTTATTTTATTAGTGTAGAACAATATGAATTATTTAATTAAGTTATTTAGTTAGGTAGTTTACGTAGATTTAGATATATTATTATTTAAGTTTATTTATTTAGGTAGGTAATAGTAATTAAATCAGAATTTAGATCTAAGATAACGGTCAGCGGTAACGCTAACCGTTACAAGAGCATGATTAAAATGGACGTTTTTCTTGATGAAAATAAATGTAATCTTACACAGTTACTTAATTTTTAGCGTTAAGAGTTGCCCGGCAGTCGCCCGGTAAGCGAAAGGTCGTGGGTTCAATTCCCGCCTTAGGCAGTTCCATTTTTTCAAATTATTTATGTTTGTCATCTTACATTTCAGACGATATTATGGTCACCCGACACCACTATTCAAAATTATTTTGCACTCAATAGCCAACCTCGCTGCACGACAAGTTTCTTTTAAACATACTTATAGCAAGTTGCAAAACAGTCTCGACGAATAATGCGATTATAAAACACAAACTTGGAACACTTCGCGAGCACCCAGAAATATAGCCAAATACATTAAAGAGTATGAAGTTAGTAAAACTTTTTGGTAGTACCTTTACGTCTTCACTAACATAAATCGCAATTTAAAAATAAAACACTAAGCCAAAACTCTGCCAAGAAAGCTTTCACCGCAAGCATTTCTGAACATGTTTTAAATCGCTCCTTTGAGAGCGTCTTCTAACTCAGACAAAAATGAACCCTGACGTCCTTTGAGCATGTACCGAATTGGTTTGCGATGCGTTTTCAAATCTCGCTCTCGTCATTTATAGGAATTTGGACCTTGTTTCGTCGAACGAAAGTGGGTTTTGTTACTTGACAGGTGGATTTAAGTTGTTCCCGCCTGTCAGGAGTCCCAGTAGTGGGATCCCACAGGCAGAACATGTCGTACAGTCAACTTGTTTATTGTCAAGAATGCTTAAAGTAGTGACATTTCGCGCATTCCTTTGATTTCCTTATATTTGATGCACGAAACGGAATGTAGTGCTCGTAAAATGCGAGGTTATGTTCGAGCAATGCTTTTAGTTACGTAAGGCTGGTTTCATAATGTTTTGATGTTGCCTTTTCTGGCTCATTTGCTCGACATGAGACTGAAACATTAAGTCAAGTACTCGTAAAGTGTGTTTAATGAACGTAGTACTTCAATTTACTTAAACGTCACCTTTTGTCGATTAGTTCAGCACTAACAAATAAGTATACAGTTGGAAATGTTTAAAACTGTATTTTAACTATAATCACAGCAATAATGGAAACTACGATGTTAAAGCTTTAAGTGACCTAACCTAAGGAATTTCTCACTTCTTTCTGCATAATAATTTTCTGTGGAACAAAGATGACTGAGTTTCTTCCACCAAGAGAAGATTTTACGAAACTACACCCCTAAGGGGGTAAAACGGGATCCACGCGTACGAAGTCGCGGGCGGCCGCTAGTTAGTAATATTATCGTATAAAATAACACGTCTCCCCTCGTTCCACAAATCAAAGGGCGCGTGTCTCGCGTCGTCCGAGGAAGTCTTTTGAGGCAGACAATGGCTTGAAAGGACACATACATCAACTGGACGGCTGTAATGGCGACCTCATCAACGTAAATAGGAACTGCGAAGGATATAGGTGAGTAATGAACACGTAAATACTGCGCTTTGGACGAAAGCTAAGAAACAAAGCAAAAACAAAGTTAAAGCGCATCGATAAATTATTATTGTTTTTGTTCACGCTATCAAATTAAGTTTTAAGACACGTTGGTGGTGGCGTTTTTCCAAACTTTATTATCTAAATCTCTCTTTATCTTTCTGTCTGTCTCCATCATTTTCGCTAGCTTTCTCTGTCTCTCTTGATTCGTCATTGTTGAGGATCATGTTACCAGAAGTTTGTTATGAAATTTTCAATCTTTGCCTCGGCTTTATAGAAGCTACGTTTACTGGGATAAGTCGCTGAATTATTTTTATAATGTTATACTAAATATCATAATTAACACCAACCAAATTCGTGCGTCGTGTTCAAATTATGGTTATGAAACGTTTAAAAACGAAATCTTCATACTACGAATGATAGATAGTGCTACATCGCGTAGCCATACTACGCCGTAGCATATGCTACGAGTGTTCGTAGCATCATTCGATGCGTTACGAGCATGTAGCAATGTCACGGTAGCACTCGTAACAGATTGAATTACACGAATAAATCGCTGTAATTTCTAAACTGAAACTAAAACTAAGCTGATCGAGTGCATATAACACTTTCGTCACTCAATTACCAGCACATTATATGGAACGCATTAACAAGTGCGCCAGATTAATGTGTTAATTATTAACGCCTGTTCGGGCCCTTTGAAACCTATTAAGTGGTTGTTGGGCGCGGCCTGAGTTAGGGACACGAGCGATCTGTAGTCGAGCCTATTTGCCGAAGACAAGGGTAGGTTCCCTAAGGCGCAATCGTCTTGTGTTACCGAGTTACCGAGACATGATAACCGATTTTGTTGAGACAAGGAAACATTTTCGTACTTTCTACGGCTAATAAAGGATCTGATTTAGTCTTAGTCACAATGTTGTCATGTGATGCCATTTACATTAATGTGATAAAACATTCCGTGTGTGTATTTATGGTTTCCGTACGCAGCTAACTACTTCCATTGATTTATGGGCTTTTATTTCAAGAGCTCATTTAGAATCTGAATTAAAAGACATTTATTTTTAAGACGTAGACAGATATTATTTGAACCCGTCTTACTAAGCTATAAATACTATGCTGAACCCACCCGTAGGGCGGGTTCAGCACAATAGTCCAGCGGCAGCATGGTTTAAACCAGCGTTTCTCGAATCTCGATTCGGCCAGTCTGACACCTATCCCGTTCAGCTACTATCGTAGACAGTTTTTATGGCACACTTTCATATCTAACCGCTTCGGTACAATTCCTACCTCTCGTTCCCACCGCTGCAACTCCTGTGTAGCCAGGATCTGCAGCTTGGCCGCCAATAAAAACCCAACCAGTGAAGGTCAAGTTTGTCCCGGGGAAAGTTAAACTGTCATTGGACCTGCAACGAAATTAATCAGAAGAATATAGGAGGAGTTCAAAGTTTTTTTTATCCACAACGAAGAAGCTCTTGGCCTGTATCTCACCTGATGTTAAGTGACGATCAGGCCGAAAGTGGAAGCGAGCTTCACAATCCTCAACCACGGAAGAACTGGCTATGTTACCTCTAACTGCTGGAACACAACAATGCTGTTAACATTGTTGTTATGGCGACAGACTTAGGTAATGGTGGTAGCTAGCCAGGCGGACTTAGAACAAGCCCTTCCACCAACCAAACCGAACAGAAAAATTTGCCCCCACTGAGAATCGAACCCAGGACCTCTGCGTCTGAAGCAGGTGGTCTTACCACTAGACCACAGAGGCGGTTAAAAGTTAAGATTCTATATCTAATATCTATCTGGGGGCACGGCAGTGCCCCCACCAAGTCGAGCAAAAAAGCGGCACGGCCGTACCATCCTTTTCTCGAAGCAATTCAGGCCATTTTCGACCGCCTGTAACTTCGTTGTGGATAAAACTAGAAGGCTGAATTTTCATTAGCTATGCAGGCATTGTAAAGACACGGTATATTTAAAATTTCATTCAATTTGAACCAGTAGTTTAAGAATTATAACGGGTCAAAGTTACTTAATTTTGTCACTCACTGACTGACTCACTGACTCACTGACTCACTGACTCACCGATCATCAAAACTCTAAGGCACTTCTAGCAGACCTAGAAGCTTCAAATTTGGAATATAAGTAGTGTTTGGTGTATGAATCAAGGAAAAACTAAAATATTTGGGGGCACGGTAGTGCAACCGCCAAGTCGAGTAAAATTTTTCAATTTCGGTCCAGTTTTCTAGATACATAACTGCTGTCTACAAAATACAAAAAGAAATGATATTTGGGGGCACGGTAGTGCAACCGCCAAGTCGAGTAAAATTTTTCAATTTCGGTCCAGTTTTCTAGATACATAACTGCTGTCTACAAAATACAAAAAGAAATGAGATCCCATCAAAAACAATACTTGTCAAAAAAACCAAGTCTCGCAACTCAGTTGTTCTACGGTAAAAAGTTGTGAGATCCATGTAATACCAAGTCCAGGCCAGGAAATCTTTAACGTTTTACATAAATATATTGACTTGGCCATCGCATGAAAACACGTGTAAATTAAATTATTTAGTGCGATGGCCAAGTCAATAATTTATGTAAAACGTTAAAGATTTCCTGGCCTGGACTTGGTATTACATGGATCTCAAAACTTTTTACCGTAGAACAACTGAGTTGCGAGACTTGGTTTTTTTGACAAGTATTGTTTTTGATGGGATGATATCTAACCGCTAGTCTCTTGCTTTGCCCCAGAGGCATAGTGGGTAATGTACACCGCGGCGACAAGTGGCGGCGATTACGATCACTTTCAGAGTTATGGCCGTGTTTGCCGCGGCCCAGTGAAATTTTATTGCGACTTCTAATGGCACAGGTAGGCCATTGTTACAAAGAATGTAATATTATAGCATAATTAATGCTTTGTTATGATAAAATTCTTCAAAATATTGATTTTAAATTATTCTTTTATCTTGTAAAGACAGCATAACTAACTATTCTTCAACACATAGTGTAAACAGGCTTCGAAAACGGTAGCTACATTCTGAAAATATTCTGAGTTTAAATCAATTGAGTTTAAAGCTCTCTGACGGGTAAGGCTTGGTCAACTATGTTAGTTTAAATAGATTTTAAATGTCTTATTCTAATCTTCAACTATGATCGATGAGCAAGCAGCTAGTAGATTTGTAGATTAGTCGATTTTCTCTCTGCTAGGACGATTAGTCTATAAATAAATGAATTTTCATGTCAACCTACCTGTATGTATATGTAAAAACCTAGCTGCACAATGCCGTGGCCACCTAAAAAAACTCAGTTCAAATGAAACCTCAATGCCTCACTATCCGACTTCCACAAAAGGTATCAAGTGCGAATTTCTCATTCAAATATTCAAGTGCCGAAGCGAAAATTACTTTGTAAGTTGATTTTTTTTATTCCCCACACCGGTCGTATATCAATCACTGGATCGCTGCTTTGCATTGAAAGGGGATCTAGAATACATTGGGGCACTGAAAGGGTGCATGTAAAGGTGTATCTTGGAGCATTGAAACTTTTATACGTATTTCGAAGTATTCACATCGTATCTTGAAGTCGTGTAAAGAAAATAATCATACGAAATTGGTTAATTTTAGGCTTCACGTATTTTTAACTATTTGACAGCAGTGTAGCTATTTAAATTAAATAAAACGTTTTCGTTTCACAAAACTAGAATTGGAATTCAAAAACTCAATACGGGTTCAGAGGTCAGTTTTTTGTGCAACGGAACATGAATTTATAAGTCTTTCTTAGCAAATACCTGTACGGCCGTTCTACTGAAGATTTTTAGCCTAAAATAATACCCAGAATAACAAACTAACTAGATTTAGCTGAGAGCTAGTTTATAGACGCTAATAGGCCAATTTCATCTGCTCTGAGAGTTATTTAGGCTGCTATTTTTGTTCACTTAGTTTTACAGCCTTTGGCTAGGTATGTACAGTCCGCAGCACAACAGACTTTTGTTGTTGACTTGAGTTATTTTAAAATCGCTTCTATTACAACTAAGAAAGATGCCACTATGTTTCCTTTACGTGCCGTCGTTCAGACTATATTTTAACACTAATTTTTACTTTCAACTATGTAAGAAAAGTAAAAAAGCACAACTTGGAACATCAAGTAAGACTAAGTTAATGTTTCTTTGATTAAATATTTAATGCATATTTCAAATAAATCCTAATTCTGAAACGACGTTTCCAGAAAAATGATAATTTATTGAAATACTCGATACGAAATTAGAGGAAGGGCATCTCGTCAAAGGGCGTCGCTAACTCGGCGACGGCATCGCAAAGTTAAATTGATACATTTTTAACAAGTTTTGGCCGGCCCTAAGCTGTTTGGCCCAAGAAATAAGCTTTAAAACTTACAAACTTATTTGATAAACTGACATTTCAAACTGCCTCTTTAAACATAGAAAACAAAAGCTTTGCGTGCCGTCGTCTGTACCTATACATACTCGTATAAATGTTCTGTTTAGAGGCTATTGTAATTAACAGTATTGTGAGAACTCTGCTGCCGACAAACTGTGTCACAGTTTGGCAGAAGATATTAATGTATACTTAGGCGATTATCACACTGCACCGCGCTCCGCCGCGGTACGTGGGACGACAGATTTAATCATTGTATGCAAGTACCTCAGTTTGTATAGAAAACACGCGCGGCACAACACACTGACAACGCGTCTGCGCGCAGGTTTTTTACGATACAAGAGGATGCAAAATTAAACTTGAAGCGATGATTCTAAAAATTTCATAATACTCGTAGTACTTGGTGCTCGTACAACGGTTGTGGTGTCCTGTTTACAGAAAATGAGTATCGTAGCAGAAATGTCTCAACGTCACATAATTTATGGCATGCTTGGTTTCCACGTGTATGGATTCCGTTGTTTGTTCAATTTGTCTGTGGATAGCTTAATAAAATTGGATCCGTGATCCGCTTTTGCTTGTGAAATACATCGCGCTCGTCACCAAAGAGTTTTTTCATAAGTTTTAATCAAAATATTCTCTTCTCCGGCTTTGTGACGACCTGGCTCGTTTATATTAACATAATCCCTTGAATATTTCTCAACTTATTGTTTGCCAATATCATTTTGGAGGAAATCGATAAGATTCAGTATTCAGTGAGTTCTTTCTTATATCCTTTTCATAATTTTTGTTATATCCGTTTAGTTCGACGCGTTATTTTTTACAGGCGATACTGAGTATACAATATACTGCTACCTTATCTAAATGTGTTAGGTATATTTTATACATATATATATTACATATTTTTGAGATTGAAGGGCCCTGGATGAGGGCCAGCAGAGTATTTAGGAAAGATGATTGCTACGATTGAAATTAACTCCATGATATTAGTATTACGCCTTATCTTTATCATCATCGTCATTAGATAATTTATTCCTTACTAGTACAGTAAGGCAGCCCTATTTACTTTTATATTTATTTAGAGACAAAAATGAAGGATTTGGCCTACACACCACCTGATGGGGAGGCCTGATGATTGCATGTCTACCGTAATATTGCTTCGTTTTCAGCCAAATGACGTCCACTGCTGGACAAAGGCCTCCCCCAAGGTTTTCCACAATGAACGGTCCTGCGCTGCCCGCATCCAGGCTCTTCCCGCGACCTTCACCAGATCGTCGGTCCACCTAGTAGGAGGCCTGCCCACGCTACGTCTTCCAGCCCGTGGTCGCCACTCGAGAACTTTCCTGCCCCAACGGCCATCGTCTCTACGAGCTATGTCGAATCAGAAATGAGGAGATCCGCAGGAGAACCAAAGTAACCGACATAGCTCGCAGAATTGCTGAAATCAAGTGGCAGTGGGCGGGGCACATAGCTCGTAGAGACGAGTATATTGCTTGTAGGATGTCAATTATGAGGAGAGAGAACACACATATCTTATTTCCCAGTGGAAAAAACGTACACGCATTCCTAAAATGTACCTATTGGATGGAAAATTTACAGAAATCTTTTCAAGTTGATAATGTATCTTCTTAGAATAGAAATAAAGCGTTAGAAATTGTCTTAATTACTAATCATGTGAGTTTAATGTTCTAACACTTTGACTTTGCCATTAAACTTGAGTATCTCGAAATAATAGTCTCAGGCGTTTGTGAAAGTCACCTCGTAAAGTTTGTTTAAAGACGGTTATGGCTCGAATTTCACGAGTCGGCTAATCACGACTCGCCTTTGATGTTCGGCGCCATCTTCGTTTACTGAAAGATTCATCTTGTTACAGTTAAAAGGATAAAGATGTTTTGATTGAAAGTAGGCACATTATCAAATTTTGTTGAAGGGTCAGGTCCCGTGCTTCCACGTCTTTGACCGGTTGACATTATTATTACAGAAATTGTATCTTATCATTTATCATATGAATGAAGTTCTCAGATTTTGATATTTCGGAGCATATTAATTACATAAATTATTAAAATGTTCTAACTCACACTAATTAAAACTTGGCTTATAGTTAGGTCAGCACTGAATGTAGGTATAGTCCAAAAATCGGTTCTTTCGTTCGTTTCAGCCAAATGACGCCCACTGCTAAACAAAGGCCTCCTTCAAGGTTTTCCACAATGCCCGGTCTTGCGCTGCCCGCATCCAGGCTCCACAAATCGGTAAAATACCTAATATTGCGAAACAGTACTAGGTGTGTATGAAAACTATCAGAAAGAAAAACACTAATTACGAGTAGCTTATGAATAATATCAAAGAAATTAAATTAATTTTAAATGTTTCCCCAAGCTGTTTTGCATACCAAAAGGGAATATAATAAATGTTGAACCATTAAAATATTTTCAGCATAATGGAATCTACCAATCATGACTGAAGCCTTGCTCGGCTTTGGAAGCGATTGCAATGCGTCAAATTTTTCTAACAATGGTGACGAAGGTTTTGTGCTCAGAATGATCACAAGCTGAAGACATTCAGCCACTTCAAAATTCGACCTAGACTTCTATGTATAATGTAGGTATACTTAGGGAGTATACACAGAGCGTTGTATATGTCATTCAACAGTAATAGGAGGTACCAATGATAGAAGGAATCAATTAAATTTATTCATAGCAAATCAAAAACAACATTTGTTTCAAATTGATGATTGATTTGTTGCTTTTTGGTCTTTGATGATTGATTTTTGATTTCACTCATTTCAATGATGCCATAGTTTTCAAAATTCTATTGCCAGTAGGTACTATGTGTTTTATGTTGCTTAAGCATAATAAAAGATCTACCGTTAAAAGACGAGCGTTCTAAATTTTCAACACCCGAAAATATTACCCACCTTCCTATAAAAATTTGCGCGTTCTATAGGTATACTATTGTGTTATTTCCATTGTAACGTAGTGTTGCGGCTGTTTTCGTTTATCTACGCCCAGGATCCAGGCTAATGGGTGGTTATTAACATAATTACATCCGGGACAGCATCGCTGGTTATCTTCGGCCATTATTTACAGCCTTACAGCCACCAGAGACTAAATGGGCGCCTGAAATTCCTAAAACTAGTGTTACAAGTTCAATTTGAATCCTAAAATTAGTCGATTTGCTTAAAATGTTAGTTTAGACTACACTTACGTCTACTTTTGACTCTGTCGCCTGAGTAAATAAAACCCACACCAAAAACCCTGAAAATTATACCTAACGTAAGAAGGTGACATGAGTCCACGTAGAAGTATGATTTGAACAAAAAAAAACACGTTTTCATAACTAAGTATAAAAACTGAGAAGTACCTGCTCTGATTTCATAAGAATTCAAGGCATTACGTCTATTTATAAGCAAATGTTTTACAATAAACAGTTTGTATGCACTTGAAATCGCCAAGGACTTTATTTTAGAAATAAATTGAAATCGAAATACTGCTGAATTCAATTAAAACTCGCTTAACAAAATTGAAACTATATCGGAGCAAAAGAACAAGATGCAAAATTATTTTCTCGACCGTTCGGTTTGAAAACTAAGGCCATAAACATACTGAGAGTTATTGCTAGTAGGTATTGCAACGTATCTAAAAGAAGTTAGCCGTTTATTTTTAAATACTTGCATAAAATAAATATATTCTTTCTTTCAATGCACCAGCAATAGAGTCGTTAATTATGCTTGATAAATCCGTGATACATAGAGCACAAGCGATAAAATTGCGATAGTGATTGATATTAGCTACCGATATCACAGTAATGGTATCAATACTTACCTATACACTAGCAAAGTATACTTGCAATTCAAGGTATAGCACTTGCAATGGTGATGCATACAGTTAAGAGTTTAAGACGCATTAATACTAGTAATGTTGCCTTCAGACCTACTTATTGTCTTGCACGCAGCTCATTTGCTTCACTTTATTTTATTTTTATTTTTCTTTATTCAGAAAACCACAGCTCTTTATAATATTAATACAAACAGGTAATTTAATGTCGCGTTTCAGAAAAGCGCGTTTAAAACGCTGAAAAGCCTAGTCTGCAACCGGCCTACATAGACCATCAGAGGCATATCCATTAAATCACTCGATGACAGAAGAGTCACGTCCGGCGGCACTACAAAGGCAGAAGGATGAAAGGCGCGCCGCCGCTTTGTACTCGCCGCCGACCTGTTGTTAGAACGCGATTAATATTTTTTTAATAATAAGCTGATGGAGTTAATGGAATTTGATTGATGTTCTTTTGTTTTAGTTACACTTTAACCCATTAAAAGGTTTATTTTTTATCAAAATTGAGCTCTTTGCAATGTTTTTAACTAAATCCATTAAAAACTTTAGTACCTACCTCTATGTCAATAAATTAAACTCATCGACAGTTCTCTTGAAATTTAAGAATTTTAAAGTGTTTTTAGTGGCTCTTCGCAATGAAAGTATTTTTAAATAAAATCAAAATTTTGCAAGAGATTCATAATGAAGAATTTTACAATAGGCTACAATGCTACATACGAATCTGACCCACGGTCTTTTAACTTTATTTAAAAGATTTTTAAATATGATATATGAAGAAAATGTATTAAAACCGTTAATTAAAATCATTGCGTCGTTAAAACTTTTCATTAACACATAAAGTACTAGTGATGGACAATGCCGGTCACGCGATACCTCAATCTGTTCCACATTCCATTGTTCAGCTAATTATCGAGTGACTGACGCCATCGTATTCACGCTCCGCTGACTTAATTATATTTTGTGCTGGCAATACAATTTCTGTGCAGTCCTTTTAACTATCTATGTATTTAGTTCGATGGTTCAGTTAAAAGTTCGTGATTCCATTGACTGGATTTTCTCTTCCACAGAAAGTACAAAGAAAATAGTCTTTACTAAAGAAAATAGTCGTAGTGTGATTCGATATCGACTGCGTTAAAAAAATATGAAATATGAAGATTTTAGTTCTTGAAAGATTCCGCTAGGGGCGCTGTACAATCCGTCATACATTGAATGTGACTTTTTTACGTAGTTGTTAACGAATGCGTTTGAAGTAAACTCACACTTCGCCCCCTAAACGCTGTTGATTAACGCTATCGGATAATCGCGTTCCTCTAAAAGTCTCCCTTTTGCTACTAATTTCAATTAGTTTTCAAAAGCCACAAGTATGATTTTCATTTGGAAAATAGTAGCAAATTATATTTTAAAACTAAGGGATAATCCTGTTTTAACAACTCGTTACAAATCCGTTGATTGGTGGTTACTGGTTACTCAATAGCCACGATAGCCGAACGGTGAAGGGGTCGGAGTGGCCGACTCGAGATACGAGGAACGCGGGTTCGAATCCCACCGCCGCTCGACTATTGTGGTGAGCCCACTCGTAACACAAGCTTATTTAGCTTAACACGAGGGGCTAATGGGACTATTAGTAATTTGGGCAATACAAATTGGTAATAATCTTTAAAAAAAAAAAATTGTGTGTAAAATATTGAATTGTTATAATTTCAGTTTGCAAACTAAATTGTTTATGTTATTGACAAACTCCGTAACACGTATCCGAATAAAACTTTTAAATCCTAATAAAAATATCATTCACTCGACGCGAATTCTGTTTGATCATGTCAATATCAATAATCGTAAAGGCTCACCCTTGGGGCTGGGGGCATAAAGTCTAACATCGCGTATCGGCACCGTTAGTACAATCATGATTTCTTTATTGTCACTTATAGTCGTAAAGACAATGATATTAAATATTTATTCAGCCAGTACTTTCGGCTGTTTTCTCGCTTTGTTGATTCGCAGTATGGTAATGTGTGACGTCATAAAGTAAACGATTTAATGTACCATCTCGGCGGTATGTTGATGTTTTTTACTAGATTATGTTTATGGCTGTTTTTTAGTGTTTTTTCACGCGGTGTAAATATTGCTTACAGTGTTTTTGATATGATAGTTATGAGCTGGCATGTGATTATAGTTAAATATCATTATTATGGTGAAGTTTGTTTAATAAGTTCTTTGAAAACGATATTTAGTTAATGATTCTCCAATAAAGTCTCGCAATATTATTTTTAACTTAAGCACTGTTTTGGCAAAAACATGGGCTTACAAAATTTTGATTGAAATAAACTAGAAAATAGTTCTAAAAATCTTGAACTATACTTACGAAATGCAAGACGCTACATAATTTCAGCTCACTGTAAGTTTATTAAGCCGAACTGGCCAGATGTATCACTATACTATAATGTCAATTTGGCCTACAAACTATGAAATAATAAGGGTCAAATGAAATAGTAAAAGGTCATATCGAATCAAATGTAAGGTCATACCTGACACTATAAAGGTAGACGCTCACTGCGCTCGTAAAGTGACCGGCAGTAAACCAGTAATGGACATTGGACGCCGTCATACTTATTGGCCAGGCCAGTTTTATAGGGCAGGATAAGATTTAATCATAATAATTAATGATAGATGTAGGGAACAGATATTTAAGCTAATTACAGTGAATATTAAATTAATAGCTGTAATTTTCTGCTAAGCTACTTTATGCGATACATACACTAGAAGTTCTTTTAGATAACAAGTCTAGGGTAAGACGAAAAATTTTGCTTCTAGTAAGCTCATCCACCTGAAATGGTCCGTGTTATGTATTTTATACAAAACTAGCTTTCCGCCCGCGGCTTCGCCCGCGTGGAATTTTGTCAGTCACAGAAAAACTTTATCGCGCGCGTCCCTGTTTCAAAAACTACCCTATGTCCTTTCCCGGGACTCAACCTATCTCTATGACAAATTTCATCAAAATCGGTTTAGTGGTTTAGGCGTGAAAGCAAGACAGACAGACAGACAGATTTACTTTCGCATGGATTATTTATGTTTCTTACGTTATTACGTTTAATAAGCACCTCTGACTAAAATTGCAAAAAGAACTACTAACTTTGCAACTTACGGAAAAATACAAAATTTAAATACTTCTAAGAGCCCTCGCCCACGGCGGCTTTTTGTAGCGATGCAGTGGCGCTACTGTAGCGCGTTGGCATCACTTCTGTAGTGCGTTGCAAATGCGACTAACGCGCGTTAGTAGCGATTACGAAACGCGCGACAAAAAGTCGCCGTGGGCGAGGGCCCTGAAACTACATGGGTACTCACAATATTTTAAACCATTACTTTTCTCATTAAATATTTTTAAAATGAAATAGAACACCTGTACTTCTGGCAAATATCTGCTTTAAAGTTGAGGCCAATAAACTTCTTCTTCGTCGCTACACTCTTGCCAGAGTGGTCGTGGTCGTCACACCAGGTCCGGTGGCAAGTCTCACAATCCGTCGCCATCTTATCATTATCTAAAGTGAATCAGACATGAGTTGGTGGCTGGTGTCCACGACACGGATGGGACTCGTAAAGTGCAGCCGTAAAGGCACATAATGGCGTCTCATTGGCTGCGCTAGTTTAATGCTCGATTTCCACCAAAGAAAAGAGAGAAATGATTAATTTTAAGTTTCGATTGCTTAGATTTAAGACGGTACGGACACTTAATAAAAAGAATTTGAATTGATGAGGAGATGGTGTTTTAGTGGTAGTGGTAATAAGGCAAGTTATTTGGGACGTGTTTAAGCGTCCTTAAAATGCATTACTATAAAATATTAATTTAAAAATCGTCTCCGCTTAGCTTCGTTCTTAGATCTGATTTGAATCTGATACTTAATACACATTCCTCTCGTCTCCTTTCCACTTCACTTTGGTGGAAACAGTACCTTATGGTCGAGTGTAAGAGCGTTTTCATTTTTACATTTAGGCGATTTAGCAGCGCGACAAACGCGCGACAGACGCGCTGCCGAAAATTTAATACTATGTGACAGCTGATGCCTCCCTTCACATTACAAAAACGCCGCTGCCGCGCTGCTGTCGCGCTACTAATGCCCTAATGTGAAAGCGCTCTAATTATACCTATCATATTATGTGTAAGGAATTTTTCACTCTTACCACATGATCTGAAGCTTCATACTTTATTCCACCGCTCGCTGTCCCTACTCTCAAATTTCCGATACTACTACCATTTTATCTGTATAAATCAAATCATGCTTTTCTTATTCCATCTTGCGTAACTTAATGACTTTCACACGGCCCCGGGGCCGCCGTGGCTTATGGTTTCAAAGCCCTGGAGGGCGGCAAAACAATCTTCGCCGGGATATCGCCGACGTCATTGCCGAAATCTTTCTTCAAATATTTACGCGGATCTTTTGCGCAGCACTCGGAAATAGATTTGTGTCTAATGTTCAGGTTGAAGATGCCTGTCGAAACTGGTTACAGGAACTTAAAGGCGTTCACGTGGCACTTTAATAAAATATGTACAACAACAGCTGTTCCGAGCGATCTTAAGAACTGAATAACTATGTATGTGTCTGTGGTATCAATTTATAGCTTTTAATATTACCTTAAAAATGGTACCATTTTTATTTGTCTTCTATTTGTCATTTAGTTTTTGGGTGGAAATAAGGTTGATTCCATATTTTTGCTCCCGAGTGTAGTTGTTGCAATTCACGAAGGCGTCTGAGCTTTACATGTGTGGTGGCTCCCTACTGTTGGATTTTTAAAGGTTTTGATACACATTACACTATTGTTATGTGCATGTAGGGAAGACCAAGGAAAGTTGTAACAGAGGAGAGTTGAGACATTGGCGATTTTTTGGAACTTATTAACTATCAGCGAGCTTGCAATAGCACGTATTTGTTAGCTCGAGACTTTAACTAAAAAGCGCGCACTGTTACGAGCTCGCTAGTAGTTAATAAGTTTCAAAAAATCGTCAATGTTTCAACTCTCCTTGGTATCCCCTACACGTACATACACAAGTAAAGCTCATTCGCCTTCGTGAGTTGCAAGAACTATACATACTTTTATATGAAAACAATACATTATTACATTATGTATTTCATGAATTAAATGATGGAAGATAGAATAAGTACCTATATTTTGAATATCGTCACGACATTAATTATAATTCATAGATCCATCTACGAAGCTTTATCCAGCCTGAACATTATCTTCACTTAGGTATGGAATTTGAATTAATAATATTATACTTACATTAAAGTTGTGTTTTTGATTTTAGTAAAATTATTATACTCTAAATACTCAAATATTACACGTTAATTTAGAATTATATTTATAATTAATTAAATATACTCACAATAATTAAATAGTTTTACTTTGGAGTAACTAACAATAACCGAATGCATGGAATTTGTTTAATTTGGCATACTTTATTGCTGATTAATTGATATGCATCAATACGTAGCATTAGCGTAAAATTTGTTTGGAAGCCAATAATTATCAAAATTACAACGTAGCGCAACATAATACAAAGCGCGTAGAAAAAAATACGGGTCAAAGCTGACTGTCCAAGATTTCCAAATACCTAGTTTATTTTTATTTAAAACTAGCTGACCCGGCGAACTTTGTTCCGCCTTAATGGCAATAAATAAGCAGACTTTTTTTTAAACAACAGTGTGTACTTTTTGCGGATGATACTACTCTCATCATAAAATGTAAAAAGAAGGAAGAATTGTCCCTCATGGCAAATGCCAATCTAAAAAAAATTGTTGAATGGTTGGAATGTAACAATTTGAACCTTAATGTTAGTAAAACAAAGTATATTAAATTTGAAGCTAAATTCAATGAAAATAATGTACAACTTGACATAAATCATATGAATAATAATGTAGATAATGTGACTTCGACAAAATTCTTAGGTATAACTATAGACAAATTCTGTAATTGGAAAGCTCATATTGACTTACTAGTAAATAAAATTGACAGATTTGTTTATGCTCTTAATAGACTTAGACAAGCAGCATCTAAAAGCGCAGCTCTTATGGCTTATCATGGATATGTTTCATCAATATTACGATATGGCCTTATATTGTGGGGAAACTCAGTCGATATGCCTGTAGCCTTTAGAGCACAAAAAAAGTGCATTAGAGCGATTTGCGGAGCACATTATTTAGACAGTTGCAAGCCATTGTTTAAAGATCTAAACATATTGCCACTTCCATGCTTATACATCTTTGAGATGGCAATGTTTGTCAAGAGATATACCCATTTATTTGAGACAAATAAAACTTATGGCTATAGAGGTAGGAAGGCAGACAACTTATCAATCCCACCTCAAAGATTGACACTGTATTCCAAAAACTGTTATTGTATGGCTATACGAATATTTAATAAATTACCAAACAATGTAAAAATGTTAACCTTTACCAAATTTAAAAGTGCAGTTTTTGACTTTTTGTTAATTAAAATGTATTATACAGTGAATGACTTTTTAAATGATAGAATGATGTGACATCGGTAATGTAACTTAATTTGACATCTTACAATTAATTTAAATTTCTTTGACATTTGCAATCCAAATTTTGTTCCCTGACATGTATTTATTGTATTGTTACTTGTTACTATCATGGTATATGAAAAACAACTATGAGTAAAATAAGTATTTTGAGTTGTAAAAATATGTAAAATCTAAGACCAAATGTAGCAATAACAATTAACATAACTTTAAGAACAAAAACTTTTGCACGTCGCATGCGACAGAATATGCTGGAATTAACTAAATTAACACCAATCTAACCATGTTCTTGCAAATAAATGATTTTATTATTATTATTATTATTATTATAAATTTCGAACGGGATAAAAAGTATCCTATGTCCTTCTCCTGGCTCTAAACTACCTCCCTGACAATTTTCAGCTAAATCGGTTCAGCCGTTCTTGAGTTATAAGTGGTGTAACTAACACGACTTTCTTTTATATACAGGGTGTCCCGTAATGTAACGTCAAGCCGGAACTGGGTGTTGAGGCAAGTAGTGCTGGTTATCAGAAAAATATAAAAAAAAATCTATGTGGCATATTTTAAAAATAATAGGCATTTAAAATAAATCAAAAAATTCTACTCCAGGTGACGGTCCTTTTACTCGTGTTGCCACAAATCTTCACTTTTTCCAAATTTTTTTTTTGTTATGTAACCCTGAATAATGCTTCTCTAAATTGTTATCAAAATTACAAAACCAGCTGCTCCAACTTGGATGAAAAAAATACATTATTCCCAAAAAAAATATCAAAATAAAAATTTTGCCTAGTTTAAACTGACTGTACTGAAAAAAAATTGTACTATGCGAGTGTGGCAAGTGACGTCATAATTTGGCGCATTTAGTAAGGATTCCAAAATGGTATAACACTTTGTAAAATCTTGCTGTAATTGTCGACAATTTTTGTTTATTGGAAATAATCCCGTTTTTAACTTTATCTACCTTGGTTAAAAATATTATTCTAATGTGCCCAAAATTCAAGTTTCTGGCTTAAGTGAGGTGGAGAAGCCATTTTAAAAGGTATGAGCGGGACGGAGAGGGCCATCTTACCAAGCAGGGATGTTATGGATATCCGTAACCGTAACCGAAACTATCGGATATCCGAAATAAAAAAATGTCCATAACCGTAACCGAAACTGATTCAAAAGTTACGGATAGTTTCGGATAAAGGCCAAACTGCAAAACTCTATGAAATCTGCAGTATACACGCCGCAGCTGCAATGCCGCGCTGCCGATTTCATAGTTTTGCAGTTTGCGGTTGCAGTTTGCGGTCTGCGGCCCGTCTTGGAATTGTACCTTAAATCTTAATATTTGTTACCAACTTGTCTGGCATTCGCTGGCACCATCTAATATGCCAGCCTGTTTTACCTTTATCATACATAGGTGTCGTCTTAGTTGGTACATAAAGTAGCTATGTGGGTCACGCTCACGCAGCATCTTGCTATTTGAATTATACCTACATTTTTGAAATTCTAATAATTCCGTAACCGAAATTATCCGAGACTTTCGGATAATCTGAAATGATTTCATACCCGTGACCGTAACCGAAACCGGTATAATATTATTCTAATATCCGTAACCGTATCCATAACCGAAACTTCATATCCTTATTATCCCTGTTACCAAGTACAAGTGCAGGCAGAGCAGGTGGTAAAGGCGCGCGCGCACGGGTGACTTTTGTCACAGTATGTCAACTACTAATTACTGTCATGGTGACAAAAGTTTCTGTGACTGACTGTACGGTAGTCAGTCACAGAAACTTGAATTTTGGGCACATTAGAATAATAATTTTTAACCAAGGTAGATAAAGTTAAAAACGGGATTATTTCCAAAAAACCAAAAATTGTCGACAATTACAGCAAAAATTTACCAAGTGTTATACCATTTTGGAATCCTTACTAAATGCGCCAAATTATGACGTCACTTGCCACACTCGCGTAGTACATTTTTTTTTCAGTACAGTCAGTTTAAACTAGGCAAAATTTTTATTTTGAAATTTTTTTTGGGAATAATGTATTTTTTTCATCCAAGCTGGAGCAGCTGGTTTTGTAATTTTGATAACAATTTAGAGAAGCATTATTCAGGGTTACATAACAAAAAAAAAAAAATTGGAAAAAGTGAAGATTTGTGGCAACACGAGCAAAAGAACCGTCACCTGGAGTAGAATTTTTTGATTTTTTTTAAATGCCTATTATTTTTAAAATATGCCACATAGATTTTTTTTTATATTTTTCTGATAACCAACACAACTTGCCTCAACACCCAGTTCCGGCTTGACGTTACATTACGGGACACCCTGTATATAGATAGATAGCCAGTGTTAGATTAATGCCCGTTTTCACCATCAATCCCTAATTTTTAAGTGACCCCTACGAAAACCAAATTCCTGTTATGTGTTACCATTAGGGGTCACTTAAAAATTAGGGATTGATGGTGAAAACGGGCATAAGACTACTTGGTGCATGAGCACCCAATATCGGTCTTAAGAGAAAAAAAATACATATTTGGTACCAATTGAAAAGCGACTTGCTTAGTTATCATCATCATCATTTCAGCCATAGGACGTCCACTGCTGAGCATAGGCCTCCCCCAATAATTTAATTTGCAAATGGATTGATCCGGCTCTGTCGACGGCAGATACGAGTATCCCTATCCCTACTATATATATAATATATATAATAATATTATAAATGCGAAAGTAACTCTGTCTGTCTGTCTGTCTGTTACGCTTTCACGCCTAAACCACTGAACTAATTTTGATGAAATTTGGCATAGAGATAGTTTGAATTCCGGGAACGGACATAGGATAGTTTTTATCCCGGTTTTTGAAACAGGGACGCGCGCGATAAAGTTTTTCTGTGACAGACAAAATTCCACGCGGGCGAAGCCGCGGGCGGAAAGCTAGTTACACTATACATCTGTGTCACAAAATCACCTGTTACCTGTATGTCCTGTCACAACTGAAATAATATGCCACCGTGTTAAGCTCGTTGTGCCGTTGTTTTTACCTACCTTCATACATACTTAAAGATTCATCCACGAAAATGCGCCCCACCATTCTTCCGCTAATGTTTGAGTGTTATCGGTACACGTTAAATTATTCATGAGTGCACACATACACTACAATTATGACGCTCGGATTGCTCGGATCAATTTCCCCGCACTCCGCACTTCCCTCGACTTGGTGGGGCGCGTCTTCGTGGATGAAACAATCTATACCTAGTACATACCTACATAGCTATGTATCCCAATCCCACTCTGCACATCCGACCGCATAGTCTTTGCAGATTTATCCCGAGCTTAGCTTGCTTCAAGCGTTGCTCGGATCCGTCGTGTGTACTAGCGTGCTGCGCTGATCTCACACACTGTAGGTAGACGCAGTAGGCGCTGTTTCGAGCTAAAATAAACAGTCAACTGTGATTTCTTACGTAGGAATTAACACTAGCTAATGCCTAATTTACGAGTTTTGGCGTCCATTTGGTGAACTGTAGACCTGGCAACGCAGTCCGGTCACCGTTCGTCAAA
Source organism: Ostrinia nubilalis (assembly GCF_963855985.1). Taxonomy (NCBI): domain Eukaryota; kingdom Metazoa; phylum Arthropoda; class Insecta; order Lepidoptera; family Crambidae; genus Ostrinia; species Ostrinia nubilalis. The sequence continues at coordinate 15,025,961 of NC_087103.1, forward strand.
GACTTTGGGAGAGGTTTTTGTTCTTGGAGGCGTTATTCGACTGAAAAGAAATGTCCTTTATGTCGTTAGTCATTACGACAGGATCTTTCCATGAACGTGTCTTTACTTTTATTGTCTTTTGAAAAACTGTCGCTCAACAAAGTTTGAATTTATTCCTTCTTTTGAATCATCTTAGTAGGAATTTTATTTATTATCATTTAGTTATTGTGTAGCTATATTCACTGATGGAAGTATTATCAAAAATTAGAGCAGCTTTTTTTTAAGCGATAATTTCAATTTTACTTTTGCTCTACCAGTTTAATAGTACTGCACTTTCGTGCATTATGGTGTTGCGCGCCGCACGGTTGCTGTTGCATCGCTCGCAGCCTTGTTCGTTCAATCGGAAATCTAAGATAGCTCCGGTTGCTCTTGCTGGCCTTTTGTTTGGGGCTTAAGTTGTCTTGTTGCTGCTTGATACTCGTACGCCCGTACGCCATTTTAAAAACGAGCCACCGCTTAATTTTGTAATATTGGAGCCATAGAGATATAGAGAGATGCCAACTAATGCGCTAAGTTCGAAACTCAGTGTCGCATTAGAAATTCACGCACACAAAGTAATCAAAATATGTGCTCATTATACACTGCGGTATCAGTACTCAATGTTTGAATAATCTTTAGTACCTACTACGCAAGCAATGTAAACTGTTTACATTATGACGTCGCTGCTGTCATCATTGCATTCACGAGAAATGTGTTCAGTGTGCTTACCATGAGTTTACGTTAGGTGTGCTCGCTAGCGACTGCGTAAAAAAATGACATTTAAATGTATGACATATTGTGCAGCGCCCCTAGCGGCTACTTTCAAGAAATAAAACTTCATAGAGTTTTTTGACGTTCTCGCTAGCGAGCACACCTAACGTAAACTCATGGTAAGCACACTGTTTTTGGGCATATTGCTGCGACACCGGCCACGCCCCCTTGTCACATCTCCCTTTAGTTCTTGTGATCTGTGGTTGGAGCTGATTTCGTTTGTAGATACAGCTAAAGATTGAAGGTAAAGGTAGCTGTTTCGACGTTATTTTTGGGATTATGATACTTTATTTTTAGGTAAGCCGCTATTGGAAGGTTTTTCTCCGTAGGCTTTTGGGTAGGTGCTTACAATTTCCATGTCATTGATTTCCATAAATATAACACTCACCCTTGCGCCTACGCCTCTGAAGGGTCTTAAAATTGTACAAAAATAGCCTATTCTTTACGTAATTTATAATTAGTAAGTAATCTAATTAACCTGAATGTCTCCAACTTCCTCATTGGCCCTAGAGCAATTCCAAGTATACCATCAATAAAAGCCTAATTAGAGTCATCAAACCACTCAGTCATTCAATTAGAGCCATTAGAACTTCATAGCTATGAGTTGTTTTCTATGTGTAAGCTGAGGACACGTGTCTCCAGCTGACACATCTGTATCTTCGTAAATATTTATGCTACGATAATGTATTATACCTCAAAAATTACAGTCGAATCCAAATAGTAGGCTTTCCACTTTTCAAGACTTTAGCTCAAATACTGTTAAAACCACGATCAAAAAACTATGTGCGAGCTGGAGTACCGTGTCTCCAGCTTACACATCTGTATCTTCGTAAATATTTAAGCTACATCAATGTTTTATATCTCATAAATTAAAGTCGAATAAAAAAACCCGACTTCAATTCTTTCAAAGCTTTATTTCGAACCGTTTTCGAACTACGAACCGATACGTATGTGTAAGCTGGTGACACGTAACACACGGTGGATTATTAAAACCGTATAAGTTAGAGTTGCGTTTTAAAGATCAAATAATTCGTTATAATTAAAGTACACACGAGACATAATTTCAAATCTCTAGGCCTCTCAGTTTCAGAATTAAAAGCCAAAAACTATTTTCCCGCCAAATAATTCAAATAATATGGGTCGACTGCGACGTTGCCGTTCCGTGCGTCCACTAGAGCAGTCGAATTTGAACCTAAAAACTAGTACTGTTTGAATCATTTTTATTTGTAGTTTAAATCATTTAATTTCGATTATAAGAATTTTAGACTAGGAGCCGGCTGATTTCTGTATTGAGTACCTAATAACCTATAAAATATTTTGATAATAAGTTTTTATTTTGATCACAATGTTTTATTTAATCGAGGCAAAAACATTGCATCTATACTAATATTATAAATGTGAAAGTAACTTTGTCTTGCTTTCACGCCTAAACCACTGAACCGATTTTGATGAAATTTGGCATAGAGATGGTTGAGTCCCGGGAAAGGACGTAGGATAGATTTTATCCCAGTTTTTGAAATATGATAAAGATTTTCATCATTATCATATCATCTGAAAATTATAAATAACTTGAAAAAATCGAGTATTCGGGTAGCCCTAGTGATACTCTACCTCTGGGCTTCGGCTTGACAGTACTTTTTGGGAAACCTTGTACAGTGAACATTGGTGGCGCCCCCTATCAATGTGTTTGGTGGGACAGTTCAGTTTAGTGGGTCTTTTATAGCTGAGACGGTTCATTGTTCAATACAATCAATTCTTTCCTCTCTATTATTTTAGGTGCCTTATGTACGTATAGATTACGCACATTCTTTTTATATGAACGTAAGGGTGGGATTTAGGGGGTCACAAAACCGGTTTTACCGAAACCGAAAAAAAAACTGTATTCAGACATGGCAAAACCAGGTTATTCTTGGAAATATAATAGCTAGAATGAAATACTAAAATAACAATCAAAAACGTTTTTATTCAGCTTGATTATTATCACAGATCAATTAACATTTTTAATAATTAAGGTAGATACACTTTACTAGAAATCCGATGATCTACGTTCTTGTCGGGTCTTGACTTATGGTCCTATGTCCCCTAGATGGGGCAGAGGGCGTCCACAACAGTCCTCCATCTCGTTCGGTCTTGAGCTTCTCGCTTGATCTCGCTCCAGGTTTTGCCGATCTTCTTCGCCTCGTCCGCTACAGTGCGCCGCCAAGTTTGCCTGGGTCGACCACGTTTGCGTTTTCCTTGGGGATTCCAATCCAGAGCCTGCTTAGGGATGTGATCGGGGTCCCTTCGGAGAGTGTGGCCAATCCAGTTCCACTTGCGGCGCTTGATCTGCTGGTCGATCGGAATCTCGTGGCAGCGTTCCAATAGCTCGACGTTGGAGATTTTCTCGGGCCAGTATATGCCGAGAATTCGGCGAAGGCAGCGGTTGATGAAGACCTGCAGCTGGTGCGAGATAACCTTGGTGACCTTCCACGTTTCACACCCATAGAGCAGAACGGATTTAACGTTGGACCCGAATATTTTGATCTTGACCCTTCGGGTCAATTTCCGTGACTGCCATATGGGGCGAAGTTGTGCGAAGGTAGCTCTGGCCTTGGCAATGCGCGAAGTGATGTCCTCTTCAGTACCTCCAGTTTCTGACACGACGCTCCCGAGGTAGGTGAAATTGTGGACTCGTGCCACATCCTCTGCACCAATCCGTAATGGCGTGCAATTTCTCACACCAGATCGCATCTCTTGGGTCTTCCGGCAGTTAATTTTGAGCCCTGTGATACCCGCTTCTCGATGTAGGTCATCAAGTTTGGACTGCATATCGTGATGCGTGTGGCTCAACAAACAGAGGTCATCGGCATAATCCAAGTCTTCTAAGACTCCGATTATACCCCACTCTATTCCACGCCGTTGGTCTTGATATGCGCGATTCATGACTCCATCCAAGACAACCAGAAAGAGAAGGGGCGAAAGCAGGCAGCCTTGCCGGACGCCCGCATGCACCCCGGTGTCTTCGGAGATGAGGCCGTCGTGAGTCACCGTACAAGAATATTTCCTGTAGATGGCCTTCAGTAGGTCGATGATTTTCGGCGGGACACCAATGTCAGCGAGTCGCGACCATATACTTGCCCACTTCAGCGTATCAAAGGCTTTTTCAAAGTCTACAAAGGTTAGGTAGACTTCCCTTTGCCATTCTGATGCCTGCTCCAAAATGATACGCAAAGTATTGATCTGGTCGGTACACGAGCGGTTCGGGCGGAAGCCAGCCTGTTCCCTACGCAAAAGAGGTTCAACGGCCCCCGATAACCTATCCAAGATAATCTTGCAGAAAACCTTTGACGGTATCGAGAGCAAAGTGATACCTCTCCAATTGCTACACTGGCTTAGATCCCCTTTCTTTGGCACAGTAATTAAAAGCCCCTTATTCCAGTCGTCTGGGAGTTCCTCTTCCATCCAGATGTTTTCGATGAGAGGTGTCAGAACGTCGGCGGCGGAGTTTACGTCGACTCTCAGCATTTCTGCGGTGATAAGGTCGAGTCCTGGGGCCTTGCCAATCTTGAGGGACAGGATAGCTTTGGTCACTTCGTCGTGTGATGGTGGTTCCACATTGATGTCGAGCAGCCTAGGTGGAGTAGAGGTGTGCTGCGGTGCCTCAGGCGTGGTGGTGGCTGTAGTCAGGGTAGGGCGGAAGACCTCCTGAAAGTGTTCACGCCATCGGTTTCAGATGAAAAGGTAAAAACATGACTTTTCATTCAGTCATAACTTTTTACTGACAGCATATTTTTGATTGCGGTTTGGTTATAATGAATCAGTATTTAGTAGACTATTTTACTACATAGGTGGTGGTTGACATTTGGACCACACTCCATACATTTTTGGTCATTGTCCTTTATGAATGGTCCCAGAAAAGTATTTAATTTTTACTGATCTGGCGATTGGGACCGCGGTCCTAGTTGATTGCGGTCCCAGTTGGCGGAAACCTCGGGTCGGGTATCACTCATCCATCAGAGATTCGTAAATCTAATTAATCTATTTAATTACCACAGATAAATCATATTTTACTAACTAAATCACCTAAAAGTAACCTTTTCATTAGTGTAACCTAAAAGTAAACCAAAGCAGTTCAAAAATCAGCTAAAAGGTTACAAAAGTAACCTTCTGGCAACACTGACTGTTTCTCAATATTGCAGTCAACTGTCATATTTTTTTTTAATACAAGTTTTACGGCTATGGATATAGATCCTTACGGCCAATTCTGTGCAAATGCTGTGTTTCGTCTATTTTGTGATGTCTTAGTAGTGATTGTGATTTGTGATGTTAATGTTGTTAATTTTTTTTTTTTCAACAAAAGAAGAAGAATTCAATGAGGGCTTTCGCGATTGGAAAATCCGCCAGATGGCAATACGTAGACGCGAGGTCCAAATCATGAAGCTACAGATAAAAATGGAGGCCACACTCCGAATACCTACTTGAAGCACAAACTAAGTATCACTATCTCGCTCTCTGTGGGCAGACTCGCTCTTTCTAAATAAACAAAAAATATAAAATTGCTCAAATTCAATGAAACCAATGTAAAATCTTTATTTCTTGACATAGGTATCATTAAAAATGATTAGTGTAATTACTGGTAAAACGTTTTAGGAAGAAATTACTGTAAAAAATGTGAAAAATGTTTACAATGATCCAATGTCGGAAATCACGAAATAAACACTTACGCGTGGAATCTTATGTCACTTCCAGGACAACACGTACTACCGCAACCACGCACTACAAAATTTTGCACCAATTCTTGTGATAAAACAATGATTATTTCCTGTAAACAATCTCAAACGAAATTAACTGCTTAATAAACAAAATAGTAAACAACCGCCATGATGGGCCGGATTGGGCCGATGTTGCCACATGGTACCGATTACCCAGGAATTGGGATTGTAATTCCCTGATTCGCCAACACATTAAGCCTAAATGGCCGACAATTTTGTGATTTTTTATTTAACTAGGAAATCTTAGTTTCAAATATTAATTATTTATTTGTTTAACTTCTGATTTGGTTAGTGAATTGGCTATTTCGAAGAATTTACAAGGAGATTTAAATCAGAAGATAGCAATACTACAGTTCACACTAAAAAGAGAGGTAGGGCCGCAGAGAGCGAGATAGATATAAGTAGGTATTTGACTCAAGTTTTTGTTCCAACTCTGCCCTCCATTTTTATCTTTAGCTTCATGGTCCAAATGCTGCGTGATTGGTGGATTTTGACATATCTGTCAATGTCATGCAAAATCTGTTTGTAACCATAGAGCAAAATACAGGGTGGAAACGATAAGTGATCTCACTCGATTATTTCTAAACTATACAAGATATCAATAAACTAGTTATTGATCCTGAAAGTGCTTCATGAGCTCTATCAAACGGTATTAACCCTTAACTGGTATCGTGGGGGCCGCGCGGCCCCCACGCATGACGTTTTCTTTGATTTCTAAGAAGCTACGCATCGTGGGCAGCCATAATTTTTGGTATTCTCATTTCGGCGCTACTCGCGTCTGGTGCAGGCGTTTCAGCACTGTATCATTCACCAGGACGAAGATATGCACGTGTTGGGGTCCGCGCGGCCCCCACAATACCAGTTACGTTAGTTTTTTTTTCATCGCAATTTTTATTTGTTTTTTGTTTTCTTGCAGTATTGATGGCTTATTAGTCATAAAACAATAGAAGATACCGCACCCTTAATAATATAGGGGCACAACTCAAAATTTTTGGTTTTTTACTTTTTGTACTAGAGAGGCACATTTTCGTCAGTTCTACAAGATGGCTTTCACAGAAATCGAAAACAATGATCAGATAAAAGAGTTCTACATTTTGTGCCCCTTCCATACTTTCGTCTATCTTCCCGCTAGAAGGGCTGAATCAGAGACATGCCGATATTTGTCGAATCCGGCCCGCGTGACTGTGGTCCAATTTGGAGTTGTGCCTTTGTGTGACAAATTTTTAAGTAAGTGTTAGTGAGCTAAGACTAATTAATTCCATATATTTCTAATAATATGTTACATTTTTATTTTTATTACATTGAAAAAGTCCCGTAAATCATAGAAAATTATAAAATAAAACTTTAACTTTAGTTAGGCGTACCTTGGATGGGTGTTTGTAGTTAAATTTATAACTCTCCTATAAAAGTAATTTGCTTCTTGGTATTAATTTTCAAACCTATTGGTTGATTACCAGCCTATAGAATGTTTTATCGCGATGCTAAGAAATAAAGCGGTGGTTATGAAATACTTCCCGACAAATAAACTAATGATTAATAAAATAAGAGACATACCTACGTGTTAAGGCTATTAACGTTCGCTCGGGCTCGGGTTGGCTTTTTTCTTTGTTTATTCTATGAATAAACGCACTAGTCAGTCAAAAGGTGAATTACTTTAATATGATAGTGTTATAATTAATAAATTTTTAATTATATTATTCATTAATTTATTACGGTCACATTAATTGATGCCAATTAATCACTCAGATTCTGAGGACTGAGGATACATCGAATTTATTTTAAAATATATTTTCACGTATTAAGTTACTACAATTTTACTGATCAGCTATTAGACCTTGAAATTTTCAGTTTGTCTAAATTTAAGTTCTAAAGTGCTTTTTATCTTAAAAAATATGAGTTCGTAATAAAATCTCGTGTTAACACCACTAACAGTTTTTATTAATATGTGGCAAATATTGTACACAAAAGCAAAGAAAAAAGATCACGGAGTTTGTGATAACAAACCAAGCATACTTTGGGATAAAAATTGTACAAAATAATAAATATTGGGTGTCCAATATCGTCGTAAGCCTTGTGTACCTAGACTCTTTGCAATACTGAAGTCAAGCAGGACGTAAAGCGCTTCAATTTAGAGGGCCAAAGATATGTATTGAGCTTTCTAATCACTAAAATGATCAAAAGCGAAATGATGATGAGTACGGAAAAATTAAAAGCAGCTATCTTCGATGGACTGCAAATCCGTGCACTTATAAAAGACTGTATTTGTAAACCATATAACACAAATTGAATCTGAAGCATGGCTAAGGTGTTTTAGTAGTAAAATATTTTTTGGGGAATGTTACACGCCAATCTGAGTATTAAATTGTATTTTTTACAATAGCCATTTGAACTGATTCCCACATAATGTGGGTGATTATAGTAAAGGACAAGGAGAACGGTTCCTTCCACCAGGACAGCAGGATAGTGGAAAAAAGATACCAAGGTACTGGCTGTTGGACTTTAATAAGTGATTATCCTGAACAAATCCATAACAGAAAACCTTACAGAAAAAGTTTTTGTAGGTTTTTTCTTTATTTGATGAAAAGCATATTTTTTATAGGGTAAGAGTCCCTATCTATCTAATTAAAAATATTTTGAATGCATAAAATTAGTATTTTCATGTCGGTTTTCTCAGAGAAATAGCTAATAGTCTTTATTTTAATCTAATTCGACACATCTAATAATTTTCTAGTATTCAGCACCCTACTCTTATACTGAATTGGCTTTAAGCTACTATACCGCACAATAACTGTCCCCAATGTTATTGGACGTAAATCAATATAAAAATGGAATAATACACTTATTTTTAAATATTAGAGAGCAATATTAGGGAATATGCCATATAAAACAATTCAGCCTAAGGATTAGATGGGCACAAGTACAAGTAATACCCAAAATCACAACAACAGAAATAGTAAAATAAAGGCCTAACTTTGAAATATTTTTTAAAACAATTTTTTTAAATACTCATAATCAATATTTTCAAAAATGTCTTATGTCAAATTATATAACAGATACCAGTGATGAAGTATGCTTAATTTGAAAGTTGTAGCTGATAAAATAAAGATTTTAGAGCCAATTATGTAAAAAACCGCGATCCGCCGATTGGTTTTTTGGCTTTTCCCAAAAAACAGAATTTTGGAGTTGTGCCCATTCATTATTAAGGGTGCGATACCTAGAACGAAGTTTTTGATTCCAAATTAGTGATTAGTAGCATGTCAGAAGAAGGATATAGTGATAATAAAATTATAGGTCATTGTGAAGACCCAATAACCAATATTCGGTCGATAATGAGGATATTGATTCTGATTTTCAAGTTTTTTCTTCAGATAGTGAAAATGAAGATGTTGTAGGACCTAGTCAATCCAGCTACTATGAAAAAATAAATACAAGTGGTCTGAAAATCCACCAGCACCTGCTAATGATTGTCAACATAATATTTATGTTATTATTTTTATTAAACATTACCCTAAAACTTTATTTATTATTAAGTTCACATTATTATGGATTAATTAAAATAATAATATTTTTAATTATAACTTTCTAAACGTAGGTTTCATAGATATTTGTAACGTTAAAAAAATATTACGTAAAAAGTTGTTACTATTATGTAATGTCTTGAAGTATATAAGTAAGAAGATTAATTACAATAAAAACTAAATGATTACATAGAAAAAGCCTGATATATATCATTTATGAGCATTTATTCAAGTATATAGGTAAAACATGCTTGCTAGAAGCAAACATAGTATGGGGGCCGCGCGGCCCCCACGATCAATTTACGATACCAGTTAAGGGTTAATAATAGGTTACAGAATAAACTGGATCTATCCGAAACTTCAATGTTTCCAGCTTCCATACATTTGGTAAAGTCACATTATTTTAAAAACTACATATGATATCGTAAAACTGATTACTGATTCTAAAAGTGCTTCACAAGCTCTATCCAATGGTATCAATAATAGTTTACAGAATAAACTGGATCTAACCAAAAATTCAATGTTTCCTTCTTCCATACATTTAGTACTACCACAGTCATGACACTCATCTCTTGACAATATTATAGCAAGTAAAGCCTAAAACCAATGTTTTTTATTAATAATTTAAAATAAGCATACAATTTACGAGATTATTTTAAGTATTTATTATTAAATTAAAAAAATTACACTTCTAATATTGTGTGTCTGGCATACATTTAGTATGGAAGCTGGAAACATTGAATTTTCAGATAGATCCAGTTTATTCTGTAACTTATTATTGGTACCGTTTGAAAGAGCTCATTAAGCACTTTCAGGATCAGTAACCAGTTTTTTAATATCTTGTATAGTTAAGAAATAATCGAGTGAGATCACTTAACGTTTCCACCCTGTATAGTTGTTGCCCATTTTTGCCACTTGGCGTGGCAGAATCGTGGGACTTCACGGTATTTAAATAAAAATTAAAGTGGTTGCGTTTAGAAACGCCACAAATATTTGAGTCTTTGGAAACAAGTTCGTTATTATACTTGTATATTAAAATATAATTTTGTTTTACCTAGCTTTTTCTTATTATTAAAATATAGGTTATTAAGTACTAAATACAGAAATCAGCCGGCACCTAGTCTAAAATTCTTATAATCGAAATTAAATGATTTAAACTACAAATAAAAATGATTCAAACAGTACTAGTTTTTAGGTTCAAATTCGACTGCTCTAGTGGACGCACGGAACGGCAACGTCGCAGTCGACCCATATTATTTGAATTATTTGGCGGGAAAATAGTTTTTGGCTTTTAATTCTGAAACTGAGAGGCCTAGAGATTTGAAATTATGTCTCGTGTGTACTTTAATTATAACGAATTATTTGATCTTTAAAACGCAACTCTAACTTATACGGTTTTAATAATCCACCGTGTGTTACGTGTCACCAGCTTACACATACGTATCGGTTCGTAGTTCGAAAACGGTTCGAAATAAAGCTTTGAAAGAATTGAAGTCGGGTTTTTTTATTCGACTTTAATTTATGAGATATAAAACATTGATGTAGCTTAAATATTTACGAAGATACAGATGTGTAAGCTGGAGACACGGTACTCCAGCTCGCACATAGTTTTTTGATCGTGGTTTTAACAGTATTTGAGCTAAAGTCTTGAAAAGTGGAAAGCCTACTATTTGGATTCGACTGTAATTTTTGAGGTATAATACATTATCGTAGCATAAATATTTACGAAGATACAGATGTGTCAGCTGGAGACACGTGTCCTCAGCTTACACATAGAAAACAACTCATAGTTATGTAGTTCTAATGGCTCTAATTGAATGACTGAGAGGTTTGATGACTCTAATTAGGCTTTTATTGATGGTATACTTGGAATTGCTCTAGGGCCAATGAGGAAGTTGGAGACATTCAGGTATCTAATTAACTTATTTTGTGAATTCGACTGCCCATAACAAACAGTAGGTATGAAATGTGCAAAAATGCGTTTTTTATTATATTAAACCAATTGTTACATTTTATAGTAATTTATCATGTTATCCATCTTATGTAGTTATGAGAGCTATTTCACAAGATAAATGTATACTCTGATAAGCTGTCGTCTACACCGTTACCTAATACAAGCCGAAGTACATAATAATATAAATAAATCCAACTCTAAATTGTTTTCAAGCCGGCTTTATCACATCTGCGCATTAAGGCGCTCCTAAACGGAATATACCAAGATTATGGCAGAAATAATTTCGAGATTGGTGGCACTTCAAAAGAGTAAGATTTTATATTTCATTTCTAAGCGGGAACCGCTTTCGCTGCAAGGATTATAATGTGATAGGGAATTGAAATAATTTCGCCGGCAGTCTCCGGATTTTATATGTGTGTTAAGGTGTGTTCACACTAAAACCTTAACGAATACACACATATGATACCTACTTTTGAAATTGTAATATCTAGTAGGTAAAAGTATAAGAACTTGTAGAGCCTCTGAAGAAATATTTACAAAAAAACCTATCGTTTTAAACATTGCAAATTCCAGGCTTTGGTGTTAGTATTTTTTACTTAATTGATACCAACGGTGTCCATATTTGCTTAAGTTTTTGCAGTAAAAAATCGCTTCTTCTATTGAGTATGATCTTTTGTTTCTTTAATTGAGTATAAACACGCGTTGGCGTGTCAAGCCAAGTTCAAGTAACTGAACTGGCAAGCAGCACCGTGTGTAATATTACACGAAACATTTGGAGCCATTTTTGACCTCCTCATAACTCAAAAACTATTTCTCATATTACTATTGCCAAAGTATTTTTGTCTTTTGATAGAATTCATTAGTCATAGTAATATTTTAACTCAGTACTCCATTATAGACACGCCCTAACATTACTCCGATGTGCTTTTATCATTTCGTATGAGAGACGAGTGTTTGTATGTGAATTGTCAGATGTTGGATGTAATACACTTCTTTTGTGCGCCACGAGATTGAAAATAGGAATAGGTACCTTATATTTTTGTCGCCAAACGCTTATGGGAACAAATTTATTTTATTTGGGCTGAATTATTCGTTCGTTCCTAATCTGATTATTAAACGAATTACATATTACACGTGACTAAATCCATAAAAGTTGAGTCATAGAGATCTAAGAAACATCTTTACGATAAATGCTTACATTAACCACCAACCATAAGAAAGTAGCTGAAAGCGGCTGAAAGAGAGCAGAATATCAAAGAATTTCAGTTCATAATGTATAAGTCCTTACGGGGTTCTAACCCGCTAAGTATTGCACTTGTTTTTTGGTAGGTCAAAATAACCTGAAGATTTTGAAGATCATGTACACACGGCCACACTGTTAACTATCCATTTCCGTTTTTGCTCTCGCTCTCATCAAATGGTGATTCTTTGCGATAGAACGAGACGACATGACAGGCAATGGTAAGTAACACTGTTGCCGATGGTACCTACCACTTACCTACACCGTATTATGTGATATCAAAGAGGTAATACCAGATTTTTCAAAATTTCTGGAAATAATTTCTTCCTTTTTCCTTGTGCTAGCCAATAGAATTTAATAAAACACCATATCATTTTTTATAATATTTATTAATACCCCCTTTTCTCTCGTTACAATGTATTTACAAAATACAAAAAACAAAGTAATCGTTCGTAGTAATCTTCAGTGTGCAGTCCACAGCAAAAGTCATTAAAAGATCCTAAAACCTTAGATGTTAAGGTACATTTTGGAACTTTCGCTGCAAACTTTACAATCGTAAGCGAAACGTACAAATAAGTTCACCGAACACCCATGACGTCATCTACGCATTATTATAAGAAACATAGCTAGTTATAGATCAGCTACGACACTATTATTATATCAGTATTCTACTTTACAAGTATACAAGAGATGGAGTCAACAGTTGGAGGCGTAAAGTCAGCGGTGCACTCACTCATTTTATAAATGCTTAGCCAAGTTCTGCTAACTCATTTCTTCTCTAGAAAATCAAATTCTCTAACCCACGGTGGCGTTATTTGAAAATCTAAATTAGGCGTTGATAATTAAAATTCATCAAAATGTGCTCTGGAATTAAAAATATGCAAGTTAAACATAGGTGTCTTAACTTGTATTTAGTCACTCATATTTACCAACACAGTCATGTTAAATGCAAGTTACTGACAATCTTTTGCTGAAACGGTCGGCCATTAGTGAAAACCTACTCAATGTCAAATAATAAATTCAGGATTCACTCCAAAAAATGTATATATATCTTAAACTTCTTATTAATAAAAGAACAGCATAAAACGGTTCACATTATCCCTTTAGGATTCCAGTAAATGATAAAACTGTGTGACCAAATCCCGCCCGAGCCCTGTTTACCTTCAAAGACTAAACCAAAGTTTCAGCCTTTACTTAGATCTCGGCTTTATTTGCCCAGACCCAGGTAAAACTGAAGTAACTCAAAGTCAATAGAAGAGGTCAAGAACTGAACAAGTCTTTTGGATTTCACTCCAGGACTTAACAAGTACTTTGTTGCGAGCGTTTTGTGTTTTGTGGTGTAAGTCGCAACTCAGTTTAAGTAGCTGAGGATTTGAAAATAGGTCGCCAAGAAATTAAATTAAAGATGAAAAGACACTCAATATTGAGATTCAAATAATCAGGACTTAATATCTTTGGTATAATCCTTAATCTTTGGTATAGTAATTTATAAGGAATCAAACTAATGAACTTATGCCAACAATCAGCCTTAATTCCGCTGTATTAATATTTCGTTTACCTTGACATACGATATAGACAGCTTTTAATAGACTTTCTCGTCTCCGCAGGAAGTGTCTAGTTCACAAATCAGATTAAGAAAATAATATTGGATATAAAAATCAAATTATTTTTTCTGTTTTTCCCTTCACAGGGCACGACCACGTGTAATACACGTGCCCATAAAGCTTTTCCTAAATATCGTAAAAAGTAAACCTCATTCTGACAACGCCACTCTTGTAGCGGAGTTTTGGGCTGACACTGTATAGGTTTGTTGTCGACACGATAAGAAGAAGAACCTTATATTATACCAGCTACTAATCATATTATGAATAACTGTGGGTGTAGAAGCGATCGTTTCACAATTATTTGCCCCCAATAGGATTTGAACCCAGAATAATAATTGCAGTTGTTGCAATATGTAATTTTTAGTCTTAGCACTAGTTTAAAGTTCAACACTGGGGGTAGGTACTTATTTGTCTTCCAATTAATTTCATTCGTTTACTGACACTCCTATTCTTCATCATCATCATTTCAGTCATAGGACGTTCATTGCTGAACATAGGCCTCCCCCAATGACTTCCATAATGACACTCCTATTAGCTCTACAAAAATCTTCTGAAAATCTGTCCCTTGGCAATTCAAAGTATATATAACTTGCCCAAACACCTATAAAATGAGTGACCGCAAACTGTAGTAACATGAAATTAAACTCTAATAATTGCGACGCGATTCTGTTAACAACAGACGAAAAACAGTCAATAGATTTTATTATTTCATTTATTTTTCATTATTAACTAGCAATTAGGAGTCCGTACTCGTTCCCGTATTGTAGTTGTGTAAGTTAGGCGGAGTGCGCACGAGCTAACTTGTTCTTCGAAGTTTTACCTGCGCGAACTTATTTGACACTGCAACGCAAACATGTGGAGCGCGCATTAGGCTGCGGCGAAAGTTCCCGCGGCTACGCCTGTCGGCCGCCGAGTTTATCTTTGTGGAAACTGCTTTGCGCTTGTGTGCACTACTGCTTACTTTCAACGGATATTATTCCAACTTAATTATTTCGCGAACCACGAGCTTGTCTTATAATTTAAAAGCGTTTCAATGGTGGCTTATGCAGTCTTTGTCTAACTAAAATATGTATACTTGACTTAATCTATCACAACTAAAATGGAATGTTAGTAATATCTTTTTACACAAGGAAAGAATACGGACTCCGCTTCAAAACCTTGTTCTAAGAACAAAAAAAAAACAATTTTTCACCACTCGAATGGTTATCTACTAGATTAACTTATACACGAACTCGTTTTTATGTACAACAATTGGAAATATTTACATGCTTTTGATATAAACCTTTATCCTACAATTACGTATAATTGTAGTTATGTACAAAATTATGTTACTTTACACCTACTTGCGGGAACATTTGCTAACAATGTTGTTTTCCTTTGAAACAATTGGGTTTTAATTAACTAAATATCACAATGAAAGGAATGAGCAATCGTTAATATATAAAATCATTAAATTCTAAATTACAGCCAAAATAAATGTAAAGGACTCAGAATAAATTTAAACTGACAGATCTGTAATAAATATATTTTGTAAGTATCTACTCACCTTGCGCCTTTTGACCTGTAAAATATCGTAGGTAAGCCACAATTAATAATGAACATAGCTTTTTTTCAGTTTTTTTGTATCAGGTGTTTTGACGAACTGTTAATTTAAGACTGCAGGTAAATAAGTACTTACAATAAAAGTAATTTTTAACAACCTTTTTAGATAATTATAATCCGGATTAAAAACATCCAGTAAACTCCAAATTGTTTAATTTTGGTGATTTATATTATAATTCCAAAGATAATAAATTAATGTGACAATTTTAATTCGTAATCTTTACAATTTCTAAAAGACAAACGTAATAAACATAGTATTAGAGACAATTAGTGTTAAATTACAATTATCGCTTCGTCGATCACACTTTGCCAATTTCTTACTTCGCATACCAACCCCTAACGATTTTAAATTTAGTTTAAATCTAAACTTATTACGGAGATTGGGACCGGCGTCAAATTCATTTATAAAAAAAGTAAATTTTACATGTTTCAATAGTTTTTCAAATTGTAAACATCACAACCTGTTACATACTTTTGTTATTTAAAACCACATTGGCCGTTCATAAGGTTAAATTTAAAAAAAAAACATGCACTCATTCAATTTTTTAAAACTTTGACGAAAGAGCAAAATTCTTTAAACTTCCCTAAATCGTTTCTGATTTCTACAAATGTGTTTCGGGCCAGTTGTTTCAATTCAGAAACTAAAAGGCAACCCAGGTTTTTGCAGTCATAAAATAAAAAATAAACTCTGCTTTATCAAAGCTGCTTTAGCTTTTGCCGTTTTATATTTTATTTGTGAAATAAAGCTTTGTCTCTTTCAGTCAATTTGATTTCGATGATAATGGAAAGAGACTCTAATTTGTATGAAGAATTGGCCGATACCAAATCGGTGTACTCGTAATGTGCGCACTTTCACACAAGTCCATACTGATTAACAGCCCGTCTTAAGATACCATGCTCAAAATTTGATTCAAACTCAAGCGTTCACTTTAAGATTATGTCCTGTGATTGGTATTAAACACAATTTCAAACAATCAAGGACTAGGATTAAATTTCAAGAATCATACATTGAGCCTTAGTGCGTTTTCAAATCAGTGGCATGTGACAACTGTGCATCTAGGTTATATATCGTCTCATCCACGAAGACGCGCCCCACCATTCTACCGCTAATGTTTGAGTGTTATCGGTACACGCTAAATTATTGATGAGTGCACACGCACACTACAATAATGACGCTCGGACTCCTCGGATCAAACTCCCCCACCCCGCGCTTCCCTCGACCAAAAATTGGTGGGGCGCGTCTTCGTGGATGTAACGATCTTTAACCCTTTCACGCATATGGGACATATTTGTCCCCGCATAGTTTTTACGATTTACAGTAATACTAGTTAAGTTAAACCCTTTGTAGTTTAATATTCTTAAATTTTATTATTATCTTTTATGTTTATGCGCTATAAATAATAAAAAACGCGATTCTTTGTGTAAAAAAATACTGGCACAAAATGTGAAAAAAAATTTCGTTCGACGTCAAAATTAAAAAATATTTTAATATTACTTAGCAGCTTTTTGCCCATTATTTTTCTTCCGATTAACATTCACTAATAAGTATAATTATCGTTTTATTACATATTTTCGATTTTCTTCGTATGCATAATGAATATTATGTAAAAATATGTATTGGGACACGGGTGTCCCTATGTGCGTCAAAGGCAACTTGGTTCTTACTAAGGATATTGTTTGCCTCGTTATAATTTGTATGTTTATATTGATGTTTTATTTATAATTCATACATTTTTTGTAAATCATTTGTCTTCAAATCACCGTGAAGAAATAATAAGAAAGGAAAGACGAAATTTAGAAGTCATGATGACTGACAATAGTGACAACGAGGATGGTTTCCTCCTTGATGAAAGGGTGTCTACTGCTGGACAGAGGCTTCCCTGAGGATTTCCACAACAATCATTCCTGTGCTGTTCGTATACATGAATGTATATGAGGAGCACAGGAACATGAGGCCTGCAACATTGCGTCTTCCTATCCGTGGGCGCCACTCGAGAAATTTTCTGCACAAACGGTCATCACTTCTGCGAGCTATGTGCCCTGCCTATTGCCGCGAAAGTTTGGTAATTATGCGGGCTATGTCTGTTACTTTGAGTCTCCTGCGGACTTCCTCATCACCCTTTGGGTGACTGAGCCTTCTCATAAGACCCATAGTGAAGGAACACATCTCCGTTCCGTGCGTCATCGCCGCCAAGCCTACACACATTGGTCAAAGACTTTCAGTCAAAGGTTTTGAGACACTGCGGTATTTTGGATAATAAGATGTCGCGAAGCCTCTTGGATGCTGTCCCCCCAAGTAAGATTCAACGATTGTAGTCATGGCATGGCTGAGACCTTGGAAGACCTAGAATCAATGCTCTATGGCCTCAGTAGAGGCTCTCAATATATGCGATTCAAAATAAACATGGACAAGACGAAAAAATTATGTCAAATATCCGTGTTACACGCACTCCTCTGAACGCTGGAGACTCTACACTCAAAGTTGTTCTTGAAACAAACAGTCTAGTTAGGTAGGTCTAACTTCAAGAAAGAGGTCTATGATGAGATGAGGATCAAATATAAAAATACGTAAGATATTATGCTATCTATTTTAAATTTCTTATTATAAATATTAAAAATAAGCTTATTGATTAAATTTGATGTGTATTTGTAGTGTGATTTGTATTTATTTTGCAATAAAAGCGTCGAAGTATTTTATTTTCAATATTTGAGGCAATGTATACCTTAACGCATATAGGGACATATGTGTCCCCTACTGAAAAACACTGAAATACATAGCACTTATATTTTCTGTATTACTTTTATGTTAAATTAGACTAAAATAAATAGATATAACTAAAGAAAAAATAATTTTATGGTTTGGAATAGTTATAAGCGTGTAAGGGTTAATAATTATGTATAAAGACTGGTAGTGGTGCGGTAACGGCGTGATAGTGTCTCAATTGCAGCACTTTTCACGCCTCTAATTTGATAGCACCCTACGTTGCCACTAATAAAGGGGTAAACAATAAATGATCAGAATTCAAGCCAGTCCCATGCCCTTAGCCTACAGTCCCCGGGCCGGTCAGGGCGATCATCTGCAAGCCATCGAGGAGAGGAGGTACGTCACGGCGGCGCAGCTCAGCTGGGACGTGAGGTAGGAGGACGCTCGGTTGCTCGTCTGCATGGCCGCCGGGTGCTCGCCTGGGGAAGAATGACCATCTGAGCAAAAAGAACTTGTGCTGTTTGTATATGTAAAGCAGGGTACTCATCTAGCCGTGTAGCATGTAATGTATCAGATACTGTATCAAGTGAGTAGATAGGCACGAGCCCGCTGCTCGCTGCTCGCCGTGGTTCGCAGGGAGATCGCAACGACCCGACGAGTGGCGGTATCACTGCGAGTACAAAGGCGGATTCAGGAGCTCGCAACCAGATACGCGATGACCGTGGACGAGCCGTATTCACTTGAAGGTTGGTTACGTTACATGCTACGTACCGTGCTACATGGCAGGTGAGTACCTACCCTGTCTAAGACACTCGTGCCTGCACACCTTACCTGCTCCCTAAACACTTACAGCCTTGCCACACTGGCGGATTGCAAGCGGTTTCAAAGCGGAGCGGCGACGCAGCGAACACGTCGCGAATGCGCAACGTTTTCGCCTAGATTTCTCGCCGCGCAGGCCGCGGCGTCTCCGCCAGTGTGGCAAGGCCCTTAAGACTAGATTAAAAGAGCTTAGTGGTAGTCCATTGTGATTGTATTTTAGGACACGCCTTAAGAGTAGCGAGCTTCTATTTAACCTACCGATGGCTATACAAACTTTATTTCTTTGAAACACGTATAAAATCGTATTTACGGTAAGAGGCCTAAATGATGCCACTCATGATTTAACCTACATTTAACACATAGCTTTAACGTTTTGACTAGAAGCAAAGGACCTTGTCAAACTTTTTAACAACTTTTCCAATCTTGTGCCATGAATTTAGTATTGTCATAATAGATAATTTTGGAATAAGTTCATGCATCCAAAATTTTCATATTCACACTTTCGCGCAGGGAATCGAGATCGCTTTGAACGTCACATCCCCAGAAATCCTGTGAACACGTTTGGTATGTTCTACTTTTTCTGGTAATTAGCGCACATGTCACCCAATAAACAAGCGGAAAACCTCCGAGCTCTAATTGAAGTTCGGAATAGTGATAACTCAGAACTGACATCGGCTCCAGATAATGTAGCTAACGAACCCGAACTAGCGCGGTCCGGTAGATTAGACTCGCTAACTTTTAGTCAACGTTCGAGTTAGCGCTAATCGATCCGAAGTTTCGACTTCAAACGATTTTAAAGGCTAGGACAAGTGTCTTTGGGGATTACGCTCGTTAATGGTTTCCGATGGAGGAGACATATTTGTGAAATTTGATATTGTTCAGCATTCACGATTGAAATATAAGTCTTCAATTGGCGGAGCAGATAATTGGTGTTTATTTTACTTTGAATTGTCTGGAGGCAATTCCATTGAAATACTAATTAGTTACTTTAAAGCGGCACATTAGCTTTTGTGTTATTTAATTATCTACTATCCTCGATAAGGTAGTCTATTTCAAAACAAACTGAATTCTCCGCCCTCTGTCATCTTGTTAAAATAAAATATTAAAAAATCCAATACTGAGGAGAGTAACCATAAAACCGCGTAAATATAGAATTGCGCTCTCTTAGATTTTAAAAATACATTATAAATTAATTTTAATGCATGATCCGTCATTCAGAGACGAAACGGAAAAATTATTTTACCTACCTACATAATCATAGAGGCCGGGTGCTCGTTATAACTTCGAACTCCTGCTACGTTCTTCGGATTAATTTCGTTGCGGGTCCAATGGCAGTTTCACTTTCCCCCTTCACTGGTTGAGATTTTATTGGCGGTCAAGTTTAAGATCCTAGCTACAGAGGAGTTTCAGCGGTGGGAACCTGAGGTGGGAATAGTCCCATTCTGTCTCCATCTCCAGGCTAATATAGGGAATAAATCAACTTACCATTGAGCACGTGCACGGACACGGAGGCCGGGTGCGCGTTATTCGGCACGCAAGTGTAGTTTCCAGAGTCCGTGAAAGCGGCCTTGGTGACCAGCAGCTTGCTGGTGGTTCCACCTTCCGTCTTCTCCGTCTCCAGGCTGATCCCCCCTCTGGGAGAGTCGAAGTCCACTACTGAGTTGCCGTGGTACCTGCGGAAAGATCTCGATTTATTGATAGACTATGTAAGAAGTATGATTGCATTTTCTTGTGACGTGTAAAAATAGATTTGGGATTTTTAAGGGCCCTCGGCGACAGCATCGCTACTAACGCGCGTTAGTCGCATTTGCAACGTACTACAGAAGTGATGCCAACGCGCGTTAGTCGCATTTACAACGTACTACAGAAGTGATGCCAACGCGCTACTAACGCGCTACAACAACGCGACTGCATCGTTGCTAAAAGTCGCCGTGGGCGAGGGCCCTAAAGTGCATATTATGACATGTTGTTTTCAAGAAATTAATGATTAAACTCGTAAAAGGAAAAAATATATGCCCTCTAATAATGGACATAATTATTTAGTTCTTTACCCGCCACAAAAATACCTCTTAAATTTCTAGAAGCTTATGAATGGACTGCAGTTTTTACTAAGATTTTTCTGTATCAGAACCTCAAGAACTTCTCACGTTCACAGTGAATATTTTTGTAACTCTTACATTCTTATAAGTTTATAGAAATATAGAAACTTCTGTCTGGTATTAGTTTTAGCACACGCCGTACGTGTCTTTGTTTCTAATTAGATAAGAGCGGCGGATGGAGGCAATCTTTCTTCTCCAGTAGAGGCTATTTACTTTGAAACCGAGTTATTCAGGTTCTTATTTATTTGTTTATTGTACAAAGAAAAATGCCTGACTTCATTTGTATTCAGCACCGCCGAGCAATTTGTGGTAATATTCTACTCGAATGGACTTTCATAAAATACTTTTGATTTATTGTGATTTTATATTATCTAGTTCGGGCATGTAATGGAATTCTAGACCAATCGTTAGCATAAAGTAATAGTCAAGATCAAATTGTTTTCTGAAACAAAGTGGCGATAAAACAAGACAAATCATGAGAAAAGCATGGAACGGTTTGTTCTAATGGAGGGTTTGTGCTTGTATTTAGTACATTATTATCGTCAACATAACGTGACAGTTAGAAAATAAAGAAGCCTAACGACGAGATTATGTGACGTAATTGGATAATTCAGGATAGTAAATCAGGCCAACTATTGTTTCAGCTCTATTTAATTCGGCGTTAGTGGAACGATCCATTAATTTGTAATCGATTACAAACCAAGTGACCCGTAAAGATGGGGATCAAGACACGGTAATAGGGGGGAAAATAGAGAGAAATTACAGAGAGATGCTTTAATCTTTTGCTCAGCAATGAGAAACAATTGACTGAAAAACAAGTGAATGTCATAAATTCAAAATGGAACTGCATTAAAAAGTGGAGTGCGAAAAGCGCATCTCTCCAAATCCTCATTCCAGCAGCAAACACACGTTCTCAATTCAAATCCAGAAAAACTGTTTACCATAACACAGATGCGCTGGAGGGCGGCGAAGAATGCACATTCACCGTGCACGTCAACGATATAGTGCTCCCTTTCTTCACGAACACTTCCGGCGAGCCCCAGATCGTCGCCGCCGCCGCTGCAACAAACGAAAACAAACCTTAACGCAAACGAATCGGATCCGTATCACAACACCGCACACCTAGAATGCAATTTGAAAATGTGACACGTTTGAATAACCTCCTGAGACCCAGACCCCTAAAAATTGTCGGATTGTCTTGAATTTTGGAAGGCAGGCTAAGATTCATATGTACAACTAACAAAAAATGCGAAAAAAAATCTAGCCCCCCTACATACGCCAAAATGGGGGGTGTCACCAGTGACACTACGGGTTTCAAAGACATTAAAACGGGCTTGAATTAATTAATATTTTAATTACTTCAGGTATGGTAAAATAGGTGTTTTTAGTTTCAAATTGACCTGCAATTGTTTAGAATCGTATAAGATTTACTTTTTAACAGCTTTTATTGAACTTGTTATAACAAACTTTAATTAACTTGCAATAAATGTGTGAATGTATGTTTGAGTAAAATCTTGGAAGCTGAATTAGAGCTACTTCCTGCCAACCGATTGAGCTGAAATTTTGCATAGACATGTAACTCAGATGAGACTTTAATATAATGAGGTCATGGAGCTGATCTGATGATGGAGACGGAAGGTAGCCATAGAAACTCTGTGACTAAACGATGTAACTCTGTCGAGTTTTGACTCATTTGATTGGTATTGACAAGTACTCTGGTCTTGGATGATATCCAGGGTCTGATCTGAGGATGGAGCATATTTTTTTTTATCATCTGTCTCATAAAAGTTGCATAACATTGACTTGACGTTACCATCAGACAATCCTAAAAAGGACCATATTTCAAGTCACGAGTGCCCAAAGTGTCACCAGTGACACTCGAATTAATTGACGAAAATACTTATTACAATAGAAACATTTTAATAGTTTTATCGCAAAATCTGAGAGATATATTACCGTAGCACACAGAAAACACAAAACAATACCAAAAAACTTGTTTTAAATAATATTTTCTTTTCTTGGAATGTGTCATGTCGGAGGTCGCGCGAATTCAAAATTTCAATTAATGTTTACAAAATCAAAAACCCTTTCGTGCGAGGCACAGCAATTTTTTGGATATGTAACATATTCCAACGTTTCACACACTTTTATTAATTTTCATAAATAGGTACCAATAAATGGCGCTGTAAAAAAAATATATACTCAAGTGTCACGAGTGACACCGGGGGTCTCAGGAGGATAAAGCATTCTAATCCGGTGGACATCCGTTCTTTGTTTTAGATTTTGAAACTTGGAAGATTTTAGATGACAATTTTCTTGACGAGTCTCATGAATTTCGTAGTACTATATGAAATATTTCATAATTTTCAAGTCGGTTTCTTTCTATTGCTCCATATCAAACTAAATATAAATGGGGTCATTCACATTTGCCTATACTTTCATACTGTCTATCACGATAATAAGACGTTCAAGACAGAACAAAAATATTGAAACTTTGTAAATGTTTCACATTGATGTTACGTGTCGCGAGGCGCATGTGAATGAACCCTTATTTTTTGGGACAGAGATGAAACAAACAACAAATATAGGCATGTAAGCCTCATGCTCCAAAATCATGATGTCACTACATACCAAACGACACTAAATGAAAGATGACGTCATAAGCGTTACCATGCAAGAGGCCACAAGGCGCCGTTAGAGATGCGGTCACAAAATGGTAAACGAATTTTTAACATAATAATATTCTGCAAACTGCTCAAATGCTTTTAATTTATTAGAAATTGTGTTCTAACTCGTCTCAAAAGCCCATGACCTATTTGAAACGAGTTTAGTTTAAATCTAAATAATATAATAATTTTATTCTGCAACTCGTCCCACTGTACTACTATCTATCTTAAAGAGAAACAACAACGTTTTTTATTCACTTCAACACTTGTTCTTTTATTAGCAAATTCCATGCTAGTTGATTAACTTTAAAAATTTTAAAATAGATTTTTTAAAACTCGTGCCAATAGAGCCATAAGATTGTGGGTCGAGTTGTTGAGTTCAAAAAAAATTCGTCTGCAACTTGCGGCGGAGACAAATGGGAGTGCCTTGTAGCACGCTTGTAGCCAAATGCGAGGCGCTAGATGAAGTAGGAATCAAATTGGTACCTGAGGATCGGGGCGGGGCCTGGGTCGCGGGGGTGAGGGACTCATCTGGAATGCACAAGACAAAAGCTTAGGAGAGGGTAGAGAGAGAGGGAATACGAAATAGCATATGACCGTATAGTAGGGACGTGCAGAAGGCCTTGTAAAGATTTGTGCGAAAAGTAAAACTCTAGTTACTACTCTAGAATAAGATTTAACTAGAATATTTCAGATTTTCTAAAGTAACATTAGTGTAACAAAAACATTTATTATCATTTAAAGATGAAACATTTTGAGATACGTCTGGCAAACCAATCTCATTTACTACAAATTTTGGTTCGATTGATTTTTTTTAATTTCTAATGGAGTCTTAACTACGTCTTATTTATGATACTGCTAGAATGTTCGAAAATACGTCTATTGACTTTCTTTGTTATTTTATTCTTCAGTCTGTAATAATTTGGATAGTTTTTCTATCTCAAATATTTTATTCAGTCTCGGGCTTTTAATAAATAAATCTAGCATGTTGATATTGCATTCCATTCAAAAGGAATTCCAATATGAAATTTTGTTTAAAAGTGGCTCTAATGTAACTACATTTTATAAACCAGATAGGTTGTTAAAGTTTTTTATACAATTTTCTATCTAATTTAATTTTTATTTGATGATTTTCGTCGGTGTTGCAATATTTCAGACTGTTCATGATGTTTGAAAGATTTTTCTGTGTTATAATCAGCAATATTCTCTTCACTACAGCAATATCAATATTTTTGTTACCGTATTCTGCATCTTATTTACTTGTACCGTGATTTTTATTTCCCATAGGCTCCGATTCCTACTTTTGTTTACTTATAGATCGTTTTATCCACGAAGACGCGCCCCACCAATTTTTGGTCGAGGAAAGCGCGGGATGTGAGGAGTTTGATCCGAGCAATCCGAGCGTCATATTGTAGTGTGCGTGTGCACTCATGGATAATTTAACGTGTACCAATAACACTCAAACATTAGCGGAAGAATGGTGGGCCGCGTCTTCGTGGATGAAACTATCTATATAATCTAATTAAGTTGGTTAAAGATGAACCTACTCATTGTTTTTGTCCTGTAATATGACCGTAATAGATGCACCGACCTTGAAACTATTCGATTCTGTGCTAGACGTGGACGAGTTTGGAATCTCAATTCGAGGTCTAGATAAGACAAAGTCTGTGAATGGAATTGAATTGAATAAAATGAGAGCTTGAAAGGACGTGTAAATAGTGCAGTATTTTGAAATCAGAATAAATAGTGAAGCTTTTATTTGAGAGTACAAAGAAAATAGCGTCAGTATCTTTAAATAGGTTGTATGAAGTAGATAAATAAGTAAATATTATAAAATAAAGTGTAATTGTTATCATTAAACATTGATTGAAGAGGAAAGTTAAACTCCACATAAAAACAACTATAGTGGACTTATTTTATAGCTGTAACAACTGTATACCATGTTTTATACAAATAAACAATTATTCTATTCTATTCTATTCTAAACACACGTTAGAGTTATAGGTACGGTACGGTTAAGGTTAAGGTGATGCAACTTAGCCAAAGAAGTAAGAATTCGAGTTACGATACACTTTCAATTGTTCTTATTTTGCAAGAAACATCAACAACGAAGTGAGCATGACAGGTACAAATTATTATCATACAAAAATCGCTATCAACCTCCTCCCTGTTACCTCCGACAAACGCACTCGTAACTCACACTTAGCAAAAAAAAACTATTTTCACCGACAGCGCTCATTTCAAACCGGCCAAATTGAGACGGCGCGAATAAATTTGCAAAAGAGATATGGAGAGAGCATGTACGCGATTTATATTACAAAAACTACGCTTGGGGATATATGTGTCGATCATTTTTCAACAATAACAAGCTGCGGGTAATTGGCTCGCAATTTGAGAGGTTTGCTCGTAACGTGTAGCATTTTAGGGTTCAGTGGGCAGTCGGGTGAAACGAAACTCATCATGGTGTATTACGTAAATAGTTTTGATGTAGTGGGAGTATCTAAATGGAGAACACAATTGAATTTGCTCAACATAACCAAACATCTTGATGAAAACAATCAGGACACAAATGCTACTTACATTGCCTTAGATTAGATAGAACGTAAACAAAATTGCAGTAAGGTTTACTTTGTGTGTAAAATATCTTTCGCTTACAGATTTATTTCTAGCCCTGAAGTTATACAACTAAAATATTGAACGAATTTTTGTTACTTACAAAATCAGCTCTCCGTCTCTTAATCACTATCTTTCTCTAAATTACTTATAATTATTTTAGATAAGAATATAACTAATCATCTAGCCTGGATGTGGGCAGCGCAGGACCGCTCATTATTGAAAACCTTGGGGGAGGCCTTTGTCCAGCATTTGGCTGAAACGACCGAACGAACGATAATCATCTAGAGACTTTATTAAAATAATATTGTCTAACTCACCTAGAATGTTTATAAACCCCCGAGAAGTTAGTAATGAAGGAACTAGGTACTCAAAACAATTTAAAAACCTAACGCTCTGTTGATGGTATATTCTGAGAAGATTTCCCAACTAGTTATATAGTATCATTGAACAAGTAACTCAGAAAAGAGTTGATCCTAATATTAATCCGGTTTCAGTGGTCTGATCACGTAGCGGGAGCTTCGGCGGATTAATCAACTTCAATTTGTTGAATAAAAATCGTGAATGGACTCCACAATGTCTATATTTCAATAGTTATGCCTGTTGATGACAATCCCCTCGACTTATTATTTGATACCACCTGGGTATAGGTGGGATTTCGAAGACTTCAAATGTAGGATTACTCTAAAACCTTTACTGAGCTGAAAGCTTCATCTGAAATGTTTTTAGGGCGACATTTCAAATATCTGTATTTAAGCCAATCGAGGAGTAAGAGAAATTTCTGATTTTTAAATGTAGAGGTCTAATAAAAAGGTAAAAGTGCCCGCAGTTAGTGTCAGTTAGTTATCTAACTTACCTACCTAATTTATTCCCATTCATCAGGTGTAGATGGGAATAAAGAGGTGTTTGAGAATTTACTATCCAAGAATGGCTAAAGATTAGCTTTTTTTCTTTTAATTCTTTCATTAGCAGAAAATCAAATATCACATCACAAGTCTGAAATAATAGAAATGTTCTAAATTCTATATCTACTGTATTTGGTTAGTAAAAAGTTTATACTATGCTAATACTAGTTAGTTTAAAACTGAACTTTACAATTGGACTTGCAAATGCTTTGAATTGTAATAATTAAATGGAACGTGTTTGTCTTCAGCCGTAAACATTTTAAATTAAAGACAGGTAAATCCTTTGAATTCGGACTGATATTTGCGTCAAATATTTGTGTATGCCTCGTTAGCCAAGTTTGAAATCTACACAGTGAAATAAATACTTATATAACGAAATGCGAACATTTATTTTTTGGTGGCTCATAAATCAGAATAATTACTGATTACAGAGCATATTTTTTGGAGCAAAAAATTGAGTAACTGATTTTTTTTCTGAACAACATCGAAATGTGTGCAAAATTTTATGTGGATCACAATTCTACGAGTAATACCGTTTTAAAGTAGATACTTCTCTCTTATAACGGTTAAATTTCACTATACCTTTGTCAAAGACTTCTTTTCTAGGAACACACGGTCCCAAGGAGTCCCCTAAAAGGCGTCTCTTTGACGAATCGGATTCACTTAAGTGCAGAGTCACAGGCAAAGGGATGTCATGAGAAAGGCGTCTGTCATATACCTGCTCGAATTTACTGAGAAGCAAACTGCTAATATAATGCACAATATTAAGTCTACGTGACGCGAAGGAGACCCAATTGTGCAACATTTTGTTGAAATTTTTTTTTTCATGTTATTAATTTATTTATTTCCACACATGAATATATTGATGATACATTATGAGAGGTGTGAAGCTTGTGGGCTTCACTTCAGGTAATTTTCCGGGGTAAAAAAAAGGATTTTTTTTATTCCAAACCAAATGTCTCGATCAGCTTCGTATCTGTCGATTTCTTACATAATCTTCCAAACTTTCTCTGGACTACAACAAACATACAACACAGTTTTAGCGAGACTGACGTACGAAAATGTTTTTTTATTTACAAGTAGATGGATTTTAAACATTATTTATTGCAGTTAACTCGCACACACAATGCTAAAAGTAAACATTTCACTTTGTAACCTTGTTAAAACATTAACTTTTTTGAAGTTGCCGCCGTTTGTGTGGAATTTGGTCCTAAGATATTTTAATTTAAATAGTATTCAATTCAAGATTTAATTGCTTCTTAAGATCGTAATTCATTCTAGCGATTAGGGAGGCTTACAACTCACGAATAAAATGTGGGCGGCTTAAGACAAAATAAGGCTCTTTCAGCTTGTCTGGGCAAACTGAAAAATAAAGAGGCAACTTAAATATTTAGTCTATTTATTGACAGCTGGATTATCTTTTTTAAGACAAAAGAAGTAATGATGTGATAAATATTGAGTGAAAAGATATTTTTTTAAATATTTCTTTTTTATTTTGCGATAGCAAAAAATACTAGCTTATTAGCTAAATAATTTCGAGCTATGCTCGTAACAACAAACCTCATTGATGACAAGAATCGGCTACCATAATATTGAATGATGATTAATAATAGTTATTTGCACAAATAAAATATGTCTAATAAAGAGGCTCATCAATTCACCACTGCCCTCGGACGTATTTCCGGCTTTAAAGCGATTCGACCAAGTGGTACCATTTTTGCCCTTTGAAGTGTCCCGCCCTTGCGTTCGCTGAATAATTTAAGACTACACTCACAAAATAAAGCAACATATAGTAGGGTCTTCAAACCACTACCAAAACCGTTAAGTAGCTTAACGCTTATGTTAGTTTCTGCCACTGTATAAGAGTACTAAGTGTCTGAAATAATTTATTAATCCAGAGTTCTTACAATGTTTTAACTCTCACTATTTATTGCTGATGCTTACTTACACATCAATAGATTCTTACAGCTGATCCTGATTAAATACCTCTTGAATAATTAACAAGTTTTTGAATCTTGAGACCATGTGATATTAAGATTTTAAACGCAGACTCGAGTCCAAAGAAAAAAGGATAATGCTTTGAAGATGAGATCTAAAATGGTGTATCATTTCTTACTAATATGCTCAGAATGAAATCACTGCATTTACGCTACTATAGTATGACGGACGGACCTTTGTTCATCTATATTTCACTTTGGTCCATCTTCTTCGGTTGGTTAGTAACCACTTGGACCCTTTTTAGATGAGATGATAAATATTTCATACCGTTTAAAGTATCTTTGATTGAACGATGTAGATTTCGTACTATCGATTCAATTTAAGTCGTTTCTGTCGAACAATTAATCGATCAAAAAGCAATTTGCTTTGAGTAGATTTGCGAAATTAATTAATTTTGTTCAAGTCTTGCTCTGCTCGCTTACGAACGGCAGGTTCACAGTGATGCAAATATACTTTGGTTTGCTTTTTAACTAAATAAGAATTTTATTGGTTGTGTTTTAACAACTACATTATAGGTGTAGATAATACTGTTAGGGTTCATGTTCATTTATCTAGATTTATAAAAGCGAAAGGTCACTCATTGGCTGACTCACTCATCACGAGATTTCAGAAACTACTGTGCTAGGAGTCTCAAATTTTGCATGGGGGTTTCTTTTAGAACGTAGGTGCTCACTAAGACAGGATTTTGCAAAATTCAACCCCTAAGGGGGTAAAACAGGATCTAAATGTAGTCTCACTCTAAATGTAGGCTAGTAGCTTTAAGCTTACGACAGATACGTCACAGTTTCTTAAAAGTCCAAAAAATTATCAAGTCTTCAATATTTACTAAAAATGTTTACAAAATTACCCTAAAACTCAGGTTTCCTCATAAAAACCCAACACAAACGTCTTGGCCCCAGTGCACGCTGACGTAGACGGATGCGTTCCACTTTGTACCGCCGCATTAGCCCCCTTCTAATATGACGAGAGATGAATGCGAGATTACGTCATCGTCACTTTTCACGTAACGCGAAAAAGGGGAGCGTGATGAGCGCGGGCACACAGTGAATTAAGGATGAGAAGGGGTAGTTTGAAAGGAATTTTATATTTTGTTAGTTGACACTAAGTTTTACTAAGACAAAACACTAGTGTTTCTGCGAGTATTATAAAAAGGCACAAATATGGAGATGTACAGGTTTAAACGATTAAATCATGGATCAAAATTGAGATTCAATCAATGACAAACTTCAATAAATACTAAAATTTTTAAATGAGACTTGGCTCGTATGAAATATGATATGCCTGGTTCAATCATCATCATCATCATCATCATCATTTCAGTCATAGGACGTCCACTGCTGAACATAGGCCTCCCCCAATGCTTTCCATGTTGATCGATTGGTAGCGGCCTGCGTCCAGCGCTTCCCTGCTACCTTTATGATGTCGTCGGTCCACCTTGTGGGTGGACGTCCCACGCTAGTTTAATTATGTACCTACAAATTTTTGATATTTCCGAATATCTTAATGCACGTGTCGCGTCAGTCACTCCAATTGATACGTCGTTTATAATTTTCTTACTTCTAATAATTTGATATTAACATGTAACAAAAAGTGGAGGAACTTCTGTTCCCACTTCGCGTGGTGAGTAGTCGTTTCTGTATGAGCTAATTTGTTACAAAAAGCCGAGTACGGTTTTATTTTTTGTCCCCCGTGTGTTTTGGTATATTTTGTAAAGTGCACGCGTAGGCGACGGGATGTTATTGTGTGTCAAGGAATTTGAGCTGTAAAAGAGTCGTCAAGTATTTTGAAAAGGTCAGAAAAAACCTTTTTATAATAGTTTAGAGTTCTTACCTAGATAATTCTATTTTGTCACTAGAAATAGGCTACCCTTCTATAGTTTTCTACTAAATTATGGTTTTAAAAGAATTTATTTAAAATCCTGTTTCTCATGGTAAAAGGAGTAAAGTAATGAAATTTATAGCGCCATAGAGTTTTCGTACATACTCGTAGACAAATATCGTCAGTTGCAGGTTCACTTGGGGTAACTGACAAAATACGGTTTTTGAGTTAAATATACAGTTTTTCTTAGTTTTTTCTGCTCTTTCGAATGGTATACGTAAAAAAATTCTAGCTTTAAAAAAATACAATTACACGGACATTTTCAGGTGTGAACTTTTCAGATTTCCTTCATAATTTTGGTGTAACTGACATTGTAATAATTTTACCAGGTTGAATTGGTGTATCTGTAATAATGTAAAAATTTTGCTACAAAACTTTGCAGTTACACTGATTTGCTAAGGTCTATAACATGAAATAAAATAGGAATTTAGAAAGTTTTAAGGCATATTACATTATTATTATACCAGCAGTATCAGTTAAAGAAGTTAAAGTTAGCTCAACAAAAAAAAATATTGAAATTGAGCAAACTATCCAGCCAACTAGGCGTCACTGCGCGTTGCTAACATTAACCTGTTGTTACTCTGTTACTTTTACTGTTGTAGTACTCATGACCTTAATTCAACATTGCTATAAGAGGTGGGAAATTAAATCCATTTTGTTTTCAGTTTAAGTTGCCCCGTAGAGCTAAATACGGTATTGGTAAGTCAAAGCTTAAAAAAATATTCAAATTACTTAGTTTCACAATAATACTTTAGATATTTCAATATTTTCTGTCTTAAAAAAATTAAATACACATATTTTCTTGATTTTCGTGGCTTTTTTAACATTTTTAATGAATAAAATAAAAGTTACTTCTAATAAAATTAAAAAAAAAAAAAGAAAACGACAAAATGTTATTTTTTTCATGAATTCTCTTATTTTTTAATACTTTTACATAAATTATACAGCAACTAAGTAAACAAAACCCAGCAAATTCATCAAATTATTTCAAATTTGGCAGTACTTACACCAATTTGACCTATGCTTTTTCCAAAAGTTTGGTGTATAATTAGTGTAACTGTCAAAAGTACAAAAATACATTGGTGTAACTGCAATTTATTTCCTTAACTAAGACATATTAGATAATTCTTTTTATTTAATCTAAAACCGCGTAGAATTCTAAGCATTTCTGTAAAAACAGATCTAAAAAAGGTTAAAAAGGAAAAAAGTTATGTCCAATTTAAGACGAAAAAAAACTTTAAACGGCTCTACTGAAAAACTGTATTTTGTCAGTTACCCCAAGTGAACCTGCAACTGACGATATTTTAAAGACCATGCGTATGATTACTTTTATATTAAGCCAGAGTTTGGGTAAAAAACGACCCCGGAAATTGTTCTTGTTTATTTAATAGTCATGTTGATTAAAAAAGGTCTTCCACACAAACAATCTCGTGTTGACCTTACTCATGCATTTCAAAATAACAATTACGGCCGTTTTAATTTACTATTTCGGTTGGTCATTAATTTTGTAACGGTACAGTATCTCGGGGGACCTTTAGCATTATGCAAAAATACAAAACAAATTTTTGTACGAAACGGAATTTATAATGAAACATTGAAATTGTCTGTGCATATTTCATGAGAGAGGCATAGCTTTTACCGCTGACCCAGGTTTGTTGGTGAAGGTTATCGCGTCCGAAATCCACGGAAAATAATCTCAAACTACGCTTGTTATAAAAGCAAAATTTTCCTGGAAAAAGTAAATAGGAGGGAATCTCGAGTACCAAGAAGAGCACAACTAAAATTGAGATTTTTTTTTGTGAGTAGCATCCAATTTGGTATGTTTTAGGTTTTCTTTCTGTAGATTTTCTCGTTTGCATGTACTCGTACATTTTATAATTTATAATACGAAAAGGACAAGTGCTCTAAATAATATAGGTACTGTGAATTTTATGTATATTTGCTTTAAAGTTTTTCAAAATATATTTTGTAATGATTCCGTAGCCAAAAATGTTGTTGCTCATGTTGAAATTCTTTCAAACATTTTATTTTTGATTACTTTATCTTTATAGCGAAACAACAAAAGTGCCTTCTAACTATCAAAATTGGGAAATTTAAACAAAAAACAATAAACGAGAATCACGAAACTTCAATATTGTTCCATTGAATAAATTTCTTTGTTGCTTTTTAAAGTTTGTTAACAAGTTTTGCTGCTGTGGGTACTTTGTAATTGAGTTCTTGTAACGTCA
Organism: Ostrinia nubilalis; assembly: GCF_963855985.1. NCBI lineage: Eukaryota > Metazoa > Arthropoda > Insecta > Lepidoptera > Crambidae > Ostrinia > Ostrinia nubilalis. The sequence continues at coordinate 15,059,329 of NC_087103.1, forward strand.
ACAAATTGGTTCTAATTAATATTTTAACTTGGAAACCATTTCTGATTTCTCTGTAATTGGAACATTGTAACAATAAGGGTTTGTTTACACCTGCACACTGTTCCCACACGTGTGCACGTGCCGTATTACATTAACCGATACGGGGAAGTCGTGTTGGTTACGGCTTAATGAAGATCATCATTGTTGGTTTCGCGTACATTCTATTGCATACTTTTTAATAAACATAGCCCTTAAATGCTATTGTGCTTTCTATCTCAGAATCTTAGCAACTAAACTCTTTTTGAAGAGTCGCATCAAAGGAAATATTATATTTCTACCTACTTGTAAGATGGTAATAAATATTACTTAAGTTATGTACCACAATTCAGTCTAACGCCATTTTCTTTGCCAATAAATAAATTATTATTATTTAGCTTTAAAAATACACCCATCATCTCACACGCAAATGCAAACGTATTTCACCTTGAGTAAAGTACTTGCCGATCAATTTCTCAAAATACGTCTGTCATATTAAATTAGGAGGCAGATATTAATTGTGTTGTTTTGCCTTGCTGAAGAATATGGGTGTATTTACTAATCAAATTTTAATATCAAATCTATATCAACTTACGTCACACCTAGCCCTTACCTTCAACATTGAGCATGACCGCCATGTTGATTTTCGGCTCCGTGTTGATCTGGCACTCGTAGACCCCTGCATCCCTCGGCTGCACGTAGTCTATCTTCAGATCCCAGTCGTCCGAGGGTTCTGGGTGCAATACGCTGAACCGAGCGTCCCCGGTGTACGTGAAGATGTGGGAGGTCAGGATGTGTAGGTCCCGTTTACGCATCCATGATACCTGGAGATAAAGTTCAGTTTAGCTGTGGTTTTTAGAGCTGCATTTATATGGCGTCGTCGTCGTCGAACAACGACGTATCTGCAAAACGTTATCTTGCACAAACACGTCTCTGTACTGCGTTAGAATAATTACATTCATCGGTGTTTGATTCTGTAGCTTCGAAAATAAAAATTATTTTATTTATAGGAGCTACTTTTGAGTAGTTTTATGCCAAAAAACAAATCTTGACGGACATAGACATGCGACGTTGCTCGACGACGACGACGATGGGATTCCCGTGGATGATGTAAGTGGCTACAAGGAGAAATGTGCGAACATTAGACCTCAAAAACCGTTATGGGTTTGGGTAGCACGGGGAGTGTGGGTCAAACCTTCGGATTTTGCCTTTGGTAAATTTGAGAGGGTTGTCCTTCTCAAGTGGCTAAATAACCCAATGATAAATTATAGGAAATTTTGACACCTATGTACGTTTTTGTGCATCAGATTTAAATAAACTACCATGTAACTTAAAAGGGCTATTGCGTGAATTTCTTCTTCTCAGCACTTTCCAAATGTTGGTCTCGAAGCGCTTGTAGGGTAAAAAGATTATGAGACATGTAGAGGCTCCTTAAGAGCAAAATATTTGACGATTTGTAAGCACTATATTTTATATAGTCTATACAAATAAAGACTTTGACTTTGAATCGCGTAAATTCGTACTTTGACTTTCAACTTTATCAATTTTCATTGTATAATGTTGTATTGTTTGTGCCACTTTTTTCTTATTCATCACCGAAACCACGTCCTCGTCATTAACAACGTCCGATATTAAATAACGCGATTAATTTGACAAACAATAACAAGGATCATTAAGTGGAATGAAATAATGAAGTCGATGTTAAATTAACAAAGCTATTTGTGATTATATTTCGCGATGAATCGTTTTAATTGAATTTGTGATATGAAATTTCTGAATATGCTTATGATACGATTAAAAACAGATATTTTTCGGCTCCTTTTTTTCTTTTGCAGTCAAGGTAAGAGCATACGCCATACAGCTAAGTTTTTAATTAAAAAAATATGCTTAGTGTAAAAAACGGATCTTTTTAAAATGTATTTTGTATGAATCGTGTGCTCATATTCTACTACTCTATTTGCAGTTTGGCCCTAAGGTTAACTCAACGAGCTTAAATATTCTGTTCAATGTGCAAATAATTTTACGTGAATAAGTTTTTACGTGTAAGAAAATTTGAAATTGGTAGTAAATCTAAGTTGTGTTCTTAAAGAATCGCAGCAAAGGAAATTGCCAGAGCCATAGCAGCCTTTGAGAAACTTATACGCTTGTCGCCTTGTTGTTGAAGGTTTTATTAACTTAACCATAGAAAAGGCTCAACGTGAGAGCCAATTTAAAAACCTGAACTTGAAAGCATGTCTTGTGTTATTCACATTTCTTTTAGTGCAATTTATTTCTCACTATAAGTATGAATATTCATAGGTAAAAAATATCCATTAAAAACAGCCACATTAGATTTTTAGAATAATACAAACATCTTTAAAATTGGTTTATTTGTTGAAACTTGAAACTGAAATACTTTCGCATTTAGTGCTGATGTAGTGAAAAACCCCATCACTCAATAATTTGTCAGTCCAAAATTGTATGGTTCTAAATGCCATTTTGCTAATTCCATAAATAGTTTATAAATCAATGATTTATCGGAACCTTGTTTCAAAAGCAAAGTAATGATTTGGAAAATGTCACAAGTTTTCTAGCCACTTCCCAACCTTGATTAGGCTTTTGACATCGCAAGTAGATAATTGGGTAAATACGTAACCGTAATTATCTCACCTAATAATATCAGGTTACTCATAAATATGTTTTCCTTTACTTACTCGGTGGGCACTGGGTAAATAAAGATATTTATCACCTGTTTCCTTATTTGCGTGGATCTTCCAAGGCTCTAACCTTGGCCCAAAGGAAATTAGCTAAATTATCACTAACCCAAATATTGTAATGAAAAATATCTATATTTAGGTTCGAAAGACCATAACTTACTGATTTTGTACGTACCTATGTTTGACAGAAAAAGAAGACAGAAACGGACATAGTATTATAAATTATTATCTTAAGAGTTTTAATTGCTTTCATCTCACAAAAACGACACCCGCTTAATTATTTTTTTTATATAAGTAGAGAACTATTTATAAATAAATATGCACAAAACATGCAACGGCCGTCGGAACACTTCAGACGCTTGGCCTTTGATTCAAATTACACCAACAATAAACGTTTGAATTATATTTTTAATTCGAGCGCTGAGAAATTAGAAAATAAATTCTCCTCCTTTGTCGAGTTTTTGTTTTTGTGCGTAATTACAGTGAGCCGGTCTAAGCCAGGCTTGTAATTAAACAAGATGGAGCATCCAGACTCTTTACAGCATTCGAAATAAACCAATTAAGTGACGGCTAAGCGCTTTTTCGGAATCATCATCTCTTTTTTGAAGGGCCGCGAGCAAAGTGCGGCTTAGGAATTTATCCTACATAATTGAAAACGTCGTGATGAAAATATTTTTGTGAAAACTTCTCAGCTCACTTAAAATCTGTCTAGTCGAGAGAACGTTAGACTCGCTAGACCGAATCCATGTTCAATATCCACAACCACTCAGCGCCACACAAATAATTCTACGAGAAAATAATAAAGGTTACGATCACGAAATTCATTAAATAGCAAAAAAGAACTGAAAGGGATTCTGCAAATTCTTTTGTATAATAATATATTTATTTAAACGCAAAGGTACAGCTTCTAACGTGAAACATTCCGGGCGTTTCGTGCAAAGAAAGAATGCTTCAAAATAAGAAAAGGTAAAGAGGTCATTGGCAGAAGTGGCATTAAATCTTCCCGGGCGCCGAAAAAGGCGAATACTCTTGCGTCAATCGAGGCGACCAATGAATAACCAGAATTTATTGCGGCCAAAACTAGCAACCAATGGGAGAGGAGAATTTATCGCGACCGAAAGCGTCACACGAAATAATCCTTGAATCCCAGCGCTCATCCCGCGACCTTTTTTTTGGAGGAAATGACGTAAGATAATTCCTAGCGAACAATATATTATAATGCATCGTGGGACATGTCAGAGGGCTATTTATTTTCAGGAATGGGTTGCGGGGTCTTCGTCCATTAATATGGCGGCCAGCCGACCGTGGCTGAGGAGGGATATCGAGGGCCCGATGAGGAGTTCGACGTTGAAAAATGATGTGCGCCAGGTGGAGGGCGACAGATAAGAAATATACACTGATGGGACAATACAAAAAGTTGACTCTAATGTAGGCTATTTGTAGGCACATTTGGTAGGATTTAGAGGAAAAAAAAAAATTTTTTATAAAAAAGGAAGGTAGTTGGAATGAAGGAATGACGAAGGAATGCCAGTAGGTAACATAAACATATACATTCTAGAAAAGAGGTCATTTAAAATAAGTAAGTAAATTGATCAGGCTTGACACACTTTCACTTATTTATTTATTGTTTTAATTCTCCAACTATTTTGAACTCTACTCATTTTTGCGTTCGTCGTTTATCTTCAACAATTTTTATGTACACAGAAACAGTAGGTAGGTAATTACAATCAAATACATACAGATCTTTAGATTTCTGCGAAATCTATCAACCTATTTGAGTGGGAATCGAACGTGAATTTTGTATAAGGTTCATTGAATTTCTTAATTACTTCACTTTATTGACGTAGGCGAAGCGATACAGACGTCTCAATGTCATTACTACCCTCACTCGAGTAGTAATCGAATACACTTGTAAATAAGTAGACTGTAAACTAATTAAATAGTGTCAAGGGATCAAATGTGTCGATAAATAAACGAACAAAATTGTAGTTAGATAATGATGATACAAAATTTGAGTTAGGTTTACCTCAAAGTATGCCTTAGCCGACACAAGAAAAACATAAACTTTTTATGAACATTATTATATTTATGAACATAATTACATTATTTTTATTTTAAATGAAATAAGATTTCTCATTTTTGATATTTTGGTTTGTTGGTTATTTTGTGGCGCTGTGATCTTGAGGGTTGAACTTTGGGTTGAACAGTAGTTGGTAAAAAATCATGAAACTCATTTATTTTTTGCAAGTAGACTTTAGAAAAGCGCTATTATACGTCCCAAATATAGCTTGCCTTATTAACAAACACTCTGCTAAAGGATTGTATACCTAAGTAAGTATTATCAATACACCACCTGACCGAGTAGATTTATTAATATCTTAACCTTCGTGCACGTGCTCAATCACAGTAATCTGGCCATAAACTACAGTTATTGCGGGACAGTACGGGCATTAGCCGCATTAACGAACGGCGATAATAAACCGCGGTGCATGGGCAGGATTAACTATGGATTGTTGGAACAACCTCTCATCTTGAAATTAAGACTGGATTAAAAAGCTGTGGTTGACTGAGATTCAATCACCTTTCAATACTCAATAATTTATTGTAAAACCATCGAAGATGTTACAAATTATAAGACCAGAGTTATGGAACTCTTTGCGTTACGATTCCACAACACAGTTTTCACGCATGTCACGGTTTGTCATTTTCACACATCCATTAATTATTTAAACCTCTTGAGCTTGTTTTTAGATATTTTGGTATATTGATCTCGCCTCAGAAGTTTGATAAGAGTGAAGCAAATCAACAAAGATTTGAAACGCTGGACTTGACGTTTTTTCATTTCATAGATTTCAAGTGACTGTGTTTACATAAAAGCCTGGTTCACCGTCTCTAAGTGTCAAGTAGGCTACTCGTTGCTTAAAGTTACAAGTACAACGAAACCATGACACTCACAAGACTTTAGCGCACTAGTGACTATTCAACCAGGCAGGTCATGAAGTAACTACTTGGCTTTACTCGGAAATCGTAAAAGAGACCCTTAGCGTTTAAGACCTCATGGTCGAAGGCCACGAATGTGGCAACAAAAACTCATTTGCTTATTTATTTTAAAAGAAACATAATAAAGTAAAAGTAAAGTCCACCTACCTACAAGGTGGACCGACGACATCGTAAAGGTAGCAGGGAAGCGCTGGACGCAGGCCGCTACCAATCGATCAACATGGAAAGCATTGGGGGAGGCCTATGTTCAGTAGTGGACGTCCGATGGCTGAAATGATGATGATGATGATGAAAGTAGTTGGTACTTACAGTTCTATTCCCTATGTGTTTCGCTCGACACCTGAGCACGGCGGCCTGACCGACCACCGACGAGACATTCCTCGGAGACACATCGTCGAAGTATGGCCTCTCAGGCCGCAAGCTCTCGCCGCTGCCGGCCCCGGGCAGGCCTAGACCTGGGGACAAGGAAATAGGACTTATAAATAACAGATATATTCAGTATAATTACGTCCAACGCTGAAATGAGGAGATCCGTAGGAGAACTGACTGACATAGCCCGCAGAATCGCTAAAATCAAGTGGCAGTGGACGGGTCACATAGAGTGGGCGCGTAGAGCTGATGGCCGCTGGGACAGGAAAGATCTTGAGTAGCGACCACGAGCAGGGAAGACGTAGCGTGGGCAGGCCTCCCACTAGGTGGAGCGACGATCTGGTGAAGGTTGCGGGAGGTGCCTCGATGCGAGGAGGCGCAAGACCGTTCTCTTTGTGGAAATCCTTGGGGGAGGACTTTGTCCAGCTGTGGACGTCTTTCGGCGCAAATAAACGAACGTCCAACGCTGGAAAAATAAGCCCCAAGGACTTTCACAATGGCCGGTACAATTACCTAGTTGAAATCATGATCCTCCTTCGTCATAATTGAAGCATTGGGAGCAACAAGGGCGTTCGGCACCGAAAGCCCGTTTTGATGTTATTACATCAAAACATGCACTGTACCATCTAGTTTAACATCCCAAAAACTCATTTCGATCAGCCGCTCCCTGATGGCGTGAGAATAATTTATGTCACAAGTGGCGCTACGCCCTTGTTGCACACAGTAACAAAAGTGCGTTTAAATTCGACCTGTATGCAGTTTTTAAAAACTTATTAATGTAAAAAATGACTCAAGTCTCATTTTGAGTCTTCCAGTGACTTGGCCCCCTTTGAGATTGGTCCACGGACCAAGTCGCAAGACAGAATTTTCAATTATTTATTCCTTCGGCAAATGGACTCACTCTAAGATTCTTGAGTAGATTTGTGATGATTTGGTGTTTAATTTATTAACAAAAACATTGAAGGTTCTCCTTTTTAGCTCCGGAAATTGCGGCAACCAGTTTAAAAAAGAAGAAAATATTTAAAAATTAAATCCGGCGACTTGGTCCATGGACCTAGCTAAAAGTGAGCCAAATGAGTGGTTGAAACTGGTTCTGACCTTCCAGGCAGGACTGGAGGATCAGGCTGAACCTTCCAGGCCAGTTGCAGCTGATTCGGAAGATTTCCTTCAGTGTAGTGAATATTTTGATAAATTTGATTAAAACACGAAAGTCGAAAAAAATATTAAGAAAGTTGAATATTTTAACGGTGATTATAATAAATAAACATCTTTAACTTACAGTTTGATTAAAATAATCAAATAAGTATTCATATTGTTATTTATTTTCCATAAAAAATAATAATTAAATTAACGTCCTATCTGTTTACCAGTTTGGTGCAACAAGGGCGGATAACACAAGTTAAAAAAATCGCATTTTAAGACGTTTCCGATTGCTTTAAATTAGTTAAAATACCTTAATCATATTGCTAAATCATGGGACTAACAAATAATAAAGTAAGTGTAAGTCAAATTATAAACATTAAAAAAATATAAGACATTAAAACTTTCATTGTCAATTTTCTCGAAACTCAATTTTACGAGATACGCCCTTGTTGCACCCAATGCTTCAATTATTGTACCCATCAGGGTTCTTAAACAAGATAGGTACATGTAAAAACAAAGTAACATCTTTTTGTTTGTTGTTCTGTAATGGAATGAAATAAAATGATTGAGTATTGAGTTAACTAGAAAAAGCCATAAGGGTCTTCAGCGGCAATTTTTTGCATGAAATACGTTCTTGTCATAATTGAATATTATTGGACGCTTCATTCATTACGTAGATAGCATTGATGAGTGAAAATATACCAGATGTTAATATTATTCATATCCTTACAGGGAAGGAGAAACATTTTTCCTTGTTATCAGGGAGATCAATTCTATTTCTGAACATTCTTAACTCAAGCCCTTTTTGGAAAATATTTCCAGAGTCATTTAAACGTAAAAGACTTCAAACTCTACATTAAAGATCACAAAGAACAAAATTCTAAATCTGTCTCAAGAGCTTGTCGAACTAAATTCATTTTAGCAACCCTAAACGATTTGCTCACTAGAGTGAGACGTATTTATACAATCTGTGTAAGAGCGACAAGGACAGCTTGACCTTAGCAACTCATTAAGTCAGTGTTTGCTCAGTTGAAATGCGACAGAAAACATGAACGAGCAAACAAAACTACGAAGTTTATTCGTAAATATGAAAATCAAATATCTATGTAGTAGTAAATCCATTTGCGCCTATTTGTACAAAGGTTATGATGTCTGAAAGGTTGTTATAAATATTTAAAATCCCAAATGTTTTGTAGCGATATTAATGTTACAGTGGAATGTAAAGTCATCTATAGTAGACACGAGTAGGTACATTAAAACATCAATTTTGTCTATAACTTTGTCTTAAGAAATTATTGCACGTATTCACAAACATACTATGTGGTCTTTTCAATTTTACTTTTCTATATTTTCCACGGTAAAACGTCGAAAAGCATCGATATTTCTTTGGGTATGTTACACCTTAGTATCATATTTCAAAAGTAGACAAAAAATAATTATGAATGTTAACCCTCAGATTTTCCAGGAATTTCACAACAAACAATAAGTAACACAAAAACATTTTCGTTACAATAGTAATATTCATCTAAAATCACAATACAGCACGCACAATACTGTCATAATAATAGCTGTAATAAAAACACGGCCGTTTCAAAACAAAAGAAAATTTTCCCGTCACTTACCGCCAAAATGGAATTAAACGTCTGCGAAACTAACACATGTCAAACACAAAACTACTCTAAAAAACAAAGCCCGCATAATATAAACGGGGGCTAAAACAAAAAGCATCATTATGGGAATGTCCCACCTCACTCTGACGTCACGCTCCGAACCGGAAATAGAAGCCTTTGCCCCTTTTATAAAGGAACGAGAGTATAAACCTGCGGTGGGGCCACGAAGCCGGCGTGACGTATCGCCGCATCCGGTCGGGAATTAAGTTTAATTGGCTTTGTAGTTCATTTTGGAGTGGTTAAAAGTTTCGGGTGGGTGCAGAATAGCAATGTCTTTTTGTCTAAAATAAGAGTAGGTATACCTGCGGTAAAGCTGTGACCTAAAACAGGTTATTTCTTGTTCTGTTACAATCTCGTATTACAAAATAACCAACGAAAAGTCTCAATCTATAGGTACGTGAAATTGAGTCGATTGTAAAATGTAATCATTAATCGTTCGTTAGTTTCAGCCGAAAGCCGTCCACAGCTGGACAAAGGCCTCCCCCAAGGTTTTCCGCAAAGACCGGTCCTGCGGCACCTCCCGCGACCTTCACCAGATCGTCGGTCCACCTAGCGGGAGGTCTGCACTGCCCACACTACGTTTTCCGGCTCGTGGTCGCCACTCTAGAACTTTTCTGCCCCTGCGCTATTTATGTTCCGATGAGGGTCGCAGGATGTAGGTGCCTGGATGCGGGCGGCGCAAGACCGATCGTTGTGGGAGGCCTTTTATCCAGCAGTGGACGTAATTTGGCTGAAACGAACGAACCACATCTTCTGTCACCTATTTTTACCAAATAAATTATTTGATTTGATTTGAAAAAAAATATCAAAATTTGGGCATAGGCTATGTCTTACAAACGCCTCGCTCCTGGCCCCGCGGCAGTCGTTCGCTGCAGCCGTAATGTGGACGACAGCGATGAACTTCTTTGTGAACACGACGACTGCGCTTTGAGCACAACACATCGGGATTATGTGTTTTTTGCTATATGTAATAGACTTTTATTGAAAATTACGATAGCAGAAGTTTCTTTTGCAATGGATTAACTTATGTTTTATTAGAATGTTAAATTTTTATAAAGTCAAAAAACAAAAAAGCTTTGTATTCAAAAGCAATGTGTGTAGAAATAGCATAAGATAAATGAGACATGCGTTTGCGGGAACGATTTTCTTTACGGAATCCATAAAAACCAGCAGAACTTAAAGATCGCGAATACAGCGCGTTCCAACGCGGCTAAAAAAGATTCGGTAAGCATGGGTTCTAACAGTTCTTTTAAATAAAATACCAATATAACTGAATCGAAACTATTATCATTCGTTTACTATAAAATATATCTACCTCTCATGCAGCATTTGAAACAACTGAAACAAAATTCCATCCACGAAGATTTTGCAAGTGGCAATTTTCGCTTGAAAATTATAACAAATGCATTTAGGAAATACCACGAAAGATAAGCTGAAACTATAAACTTGCGTTCCTTGCGGAAGCGGCGAAGTGTACAGACGATATCACATCAAACTAAACACTGGGGCATCTTATATCGTTGGAATAGGATCTACTTTGCAACAGAAAGGTGTAGTCCGATGTGCAGTCGACGGTAAGTTTTACGAGAGACGAGCGCAGGTGTTCCGCCATACAACGCCGATAACCCCGGAATAAAACTACGGTTCACTTAAAACTTACATGATATTAATATTTTTAAGAGCTCAGCCCCTACTTTGAAGGCACTAAAATCTGAACATTGAGTTAGTTGGTAGCAACTTTTAATGAAGAAAAGAGCGTGTCGCTCATCCGAGGCTGCGAGTATAATAACATTATTAAAAACACGCTTGTATGTAAAATTGCATCTTAAAATTTAAATGCCCCAAAATTATATGCCAAATTAGTTTTAAAGTTATTCAAATAGTTTAAACTTTCTTTCGAGGTAGTGCTTACAGAGCTGTGAGTTTAAATAAGCGTGGTAACAGTTTCTAGATTCATACCAATAGAGAGAATTGACTTTCTTAAACCTGACCACAGTAAATACAAGAACAGTAGACCTTCGTTAACATGTTAGTAGAAAAATTGTCTGGTTTTTTAATTTCGTAGAAGTTCAAGTAATACAGAAGGCCATAGTTCCTTTTCCGTTTTTTTTCTCGCTTTCATCAAATGGCGATTCTTTACGATAGAACGAGACGACATGACCGGAAATGAGTAGATGGAAGTGTGGCCCATAGTACAAGCTTCCGAGACTATCTGTGTGCGAGCTATCAATGTGTCTCACATATTATTATTATTATCAAATTATCTTTCACTGTTAAACGATTTTGATATTACTCCTAATAATCGATAGTTACAAACTAACTACGATTAGGTTCCTCTCCCCAAGTAAACAAATACTGTTTTTCTTATAACGGGACTATTTACACTTCTCGTTCTCACCACTGCGACTCCTGTGTAGCCAGGATCTACAGCTTGACCGCCATAAAAACGCAACCAATGAAGGTCAAGTTTGTCCCGGGGGAAATTTAAACTGTCATTGGACCCGCAACGAAATTAATCAGAAGAACATACTTAGGAGGAGTTCGAAATTAAGGTTCGATTTCCCACCATTGCAAAGCGGATGACAGGTAACAAACAACAAAAGAAGTATTGAGGTTTTTCAACACTAGTGAGTCTTCTTACCCCTCCTACCCTATGTTACTCTCTCTTACTTTTCCCAGCATTTATCGGTGTGACGCAATCGAAGAACACTTTAGCAACTTTGATTGTAAATTCGTTTTTACTGCCCGACTTGCATGAACACTGTCTTGGGATGGAAATGAAATATGATTGGCTAGGATTCCGGCGATTTCGTTAGCGAATATACGAATAAGAATATCTGTAAAGTTATTTGAAAACACGCATAATGAGCTTGTGGATCTAGATCCAACTTTTCGTTTTATTCAGAACTTCAATTGAAGGCAGAATTGATACAAGTTCATGATTAAATAATCCTAATAGACAATAGTGTTATGGATATAGGTCGCTAAGCCATTTTGGTTAGTTAGCTTTTGGAAATAATTTTACATTACATTACATTTACAGCCGTGGTCACAAGCAGCCTGGCGGCTCGCGGCGTCAACCGTTCGGGCGGGCTTGAAAATTTTCAACTACCCTCTATTCACCACTAGTGGTGTAACAAATAACCGTGTTTCTCTATTTTAGTTGAAATTGGAACGCGAAAATTTAAAATCTTATAAATATATCGAAAAACAACTTAATGTCATTGTTCTTGAAAAAGACACATCTTTCCCATTTGAGTTTTATTACAAATAGACTTTAAGTATAATTCAAATAATATCAACGTTACACAGCTCATTTACCAGTTACCCTAAGCAAACTCAATTAAAAAAATTAAAACCCTATTCCACGTGGTGCAATTGCAGCAATTAGTGGAACAGTAAAAACTAATACACCTCTTTGGTTATTGCAATGCGGACTGCACCAAAGCGGGCTTCGCGTGATCCTATCGCGTGATCAGCCTGCATTTGGAGCGATACCGATACAAAGGCAATGGGAGAATGCATTCCCAATTGAAAATGTGGACTTAGGAATAAATAAGGCTTAATATTGGTTATGTTAAAGTTAAGCAGAGTGCAATGGACTGACAAATTAAATATCATAATAAACATTTATGTGATTAGTAGTTCAGTCAGCGTCAAATTGTTCGTGACAACCAAAGTGGCCAAAAGTTGACAACAATCTTATTTCAACAAATACGTTCGTTCGTTCGTTTCAGCCGAAAGACGTCCACTGCTGGACGAAGGCCTCCCCCAAGGATTTCCACAAATACGTATTGTGAACTTTTTGGCTACTTTGGATGTCACGAAACTTTAAACTTTGATCCTGACTATAATATGTACCTACCTATTCAATACCAAATTCAATCTTTAAGCCTAGGCGCAGACCATCGATTTTTCGTCGGCCGATAGTTTAGTCGGGCAGTTGATCAGTATGGGCATGTATGGAAGTGCGCACATTACACCGATTCGATTTGGCCGATTCTTCATATAATTTAAAATCTGGCACAACTATCGGCCAACTAAAAATCGGTGGTCTGCACCTAGTCTTAGAATACAATCTGCTACTTACAGTTTTATAATTATCTTAAGATAAAAAAATATTTAATTTTTAGAGATCATATTTCTCTTACTTATTTATTTTGATGTTATAGGTTATTGTTGTTAGTGTTTAATACACGTGAATATCTTCTCCAACAAAATCATCGTCTTTCACCATCGAAATAGAAATACGAAAAGCCAAATGTCAAATAAATGACAAACCTTGCCCCAGCCGACACATAATGTGGTTAATGCACTCAGCGCCGGCTATTGCTGAGATGGCTATTGCACTTCAGCTCGAGGGCTAAGCACCAATGCATTTACAACCGAAGAGATAAACTTATTTTTCAGTCACTTGTCAAAGTGAAAAGATATTATGACTTATTTTAAACTAACGTTCTGACGTAAACCAATGTAGATAAATAATAAATAAATATTAATAAAGTTTATTTCGGTAACTTTTACACATTTTTAATTACAAGTATTTGGGGCTTCCCATTAAGCAACCAGTTTTGCTTGTGTTAGGAAGCTCCGCTCTTCTATAGTAAAATTACAAAATAAATGATACTGGTAGTGTTGGTGTCACCATACTTATTTTGAAATATTATTTGTCTTATGCCCGTTTTCACCATCAATCTCTAATTTTAAGTGACCCGAAACAAAATGCCTGTTATGTGTTACCATTGGTGTCACTTCAAAATTAGGGATTGATGGTGAAAACGGACATTAGCCTCCAGTCTCCACACAATGTGACTATTCTCATTGCCCACTCTGCTGCCTCTCCTGCCCCGTACAACCAAACTGTGGAATGGACTGTCGTCTGCGGTGTTTCCGGACGGATACGACCTGCAAGCTTTCAAGAGGAGAGCGTATCTTTACCTTAAAGGCCGGCAACGCACCTGTAACGCCCCTGGGTCTGCGGGTGTTTATGGGCGACGGTAATCATTTACCATCAGGTGATCCGTCTGCTCGTTTGCCTCCTATCACATAAAAAAAAAAAATAAAAAAAAAAACTCTACATAGTTGATGAGGTTGTTATTGCATTAGAATTCTTAGTACCAACCGACATGTTGTCCAGAAGTGGTGGTTAGGCAAGCTGAAAAGGGACCACAAATTAAATAAAGAATTTTAATCTTTGACTTGAATGAAAAAAAAGTAATTAAATAAACAAATGACAAACGTGTGTTGCTAAGTCTCGTCCTCACTGAATGAACCTATTAAAATCTATAATATTATAAATGTGAAAGTAACTCTGTCTGTCTTGCTTTCACGCCTAAACCACTGAATCGATTTTGATGAAATTAAAAAAAACTATCTCAATGTTAGTTTGAGTCCCGGGAAAGGACATAGGATAGTTTTTATCCCGGTTTTTGAAACAGGGATGCGCGCGATAAAGTTTTCTTTGACAGACAAAATTCCAGGCAGGCGAAGCCGCGGGCGAAAAGCTAGTAATGACATAAATAGACAACGAGAGGCATGAGATCTAAAATAATAGATCGAAAAAAATATTTTGTAGCTAGATTGCATCTGCATACGCTTCACTTGCTTTACTAAAGCGCTTCAAAAGGACGCGCTTGTAGCAAAAGGAATTCAAAAGCCTAAAATAGTTTCAAATAGAAGCGACGCGACCCGCCCCTAATGTGGCTAATGCACTCCACTCTCGGCTATTGCCGAGATTGTTATACTTCGGGCTCAGAACGAATGCATTTTCTAACGGGTCGGTTGAGAAAAGAGGGGTAAGGCTCGATTTATCATTCGATATTTTTTAAATGTAACCAGATTTTTCATCAGTTTTAAATGTAGGGAGATTTTTAGTGTACCTACTTCGGTAGAACAAACGGGACTATTCCCACCTCTCGTTCCCACCACTGCAACTCCTGTGTAGCCAGGCTCTACAGCTTGACCGCCACAAAAACCCAACCAATGAAGGTCAAGTTTGTCCCGGGGGAAAGTTAAACTGTCATTGGACCCGCAACGAAATTAATCAGAAGAACATAGGAGGAGTTCGAAATTAAGGTTCGACTTCCCTCCATTGCAAAGCGGATGACAGGTGACAAACAAAGGTTTAAAACCTTTAAGAAAAGATTATGCACAAGATTAAATGGACATCACCATCAGGTGATTTGGTCTCTGCTACAAGAGCATATCCGTATAACAGCCAAAAATTGAGGATTTGACCTTCACTCCTGGAGGACTACACATTTGATAAAGAGGCTGACAATAGTGTCTGAGTTTCTTGCGCTGCTTATTCTCAGCACTGGCCCATTTATTGTCCTGAAGCAGTGGTAGGGTTAATACTGGGACGTGTAAAAGTGCTTTTTTAAAGCCTATTTACAGAAATAAATGAGTTTTATGAGTTTTTACTCCTTACGCTGGCTAGATGGGTTGGGAAGGCTTGACGTTTGTATATTTGACCCTTAGTCCTCGTGGTCCTCTTTATTCTGCTACTGGTGTTTACGTCCGTAGCCTGCCTGCTTGATTGACCGACGACCTCAAGCAAATCGCTTTTTTTTACATTCTTTAGGGGAAGATAAAGTCCCGTAGTGGACTTCCATAGACTGAAACGGTGATGATGATATTTAGACTATTTTGCCTCACCCTTCATAATACATAAACTGTAGATAAGTGTGAATATCCATTACACTAAGCATTAAATTACCCAATCCTAATTACCGTCCTAACGTTGAGCAATATTATTGTAAGGTTGCTTATTACGGTAATTCCTTCAAAAAATTCATATTGGGCACTTCATAAATAATGAAATTTTGGACCCCTGTCGGCCGGACCTGTGTGATTACAATAATAACGGGCAAGGGTGAGTCGGGGCTACAAACGGATTCTGCGAATGCCCTGCCATTCATATTTCGGTATAATGTCTGAAATTATACTGAAAACGTAATAATATTGTCCTGAATGGCCCAGCAGGGATTACGGATAAAGCTGACTTAAATCAAAATATTATTTCAATAATTCTTAACAATATTAGTTATTATGCAGATTTTCTGTATTTCTCGGAGATATAAAGCACTTCTTTGTTTGACGATAATGTACCGACCTTTTAATCTATAGATTTATTAGTAAGAGGCTTGACTTTGTCAAATAATAGTCTAGATTAATTATTTTTTGAACAGACATTGAAAAATGATGAAAATATGTCATAGCTGTAACTCTGATGAAAATAATACGAGTAGGTAGGTAGGTCTACTGTATACGAGTACAAACTTGAAGAATAATCAAATTGAATGTTGCACAGATTTTCTTTTTATCCGACAAAGCGATGTCAACGTCCAGTGGTCCGCCAGAAAGTGATAAAAAGAAACATTCGATTGGATTTTATACCTTTATAAAGCCGCACCTTCATCCCTTCGCCCTTTACATTCATTCCTAAACACATCACACGCCTATTAGCCGATTTAACAGCACCAGTAATCTATCCCATAAACCGGCCTTATCTTTCCAAATGAACACATAAAAAACGCCCGACTCGCTGACGGGCGGTTTTTCGAACGCCAAAACGTGCCTCGACTCCCAAACGGAGACCAACCCAAACAACTTTCAACCTAGACCCCATATAAATAAAGAACACACCGAAATTTCTTCTAGCATTGAATATAAAGCCCACAGATGGCCCGCAGGGTTTGCTTTGTTTTGATTTTATTGCCTTTATTTGCTTTTAGAGTTTTAAAAGATAAGTTTCGCGGGATTTGTGGGATTTTTTTTACAGCAAGTTGATGAGAAATGGGGTCTTAAACTTGAAGAGGGACCGTTTTTTGATAGTCTTTTTTCACCTGTCAACAATCATGGGTACTTTCTATAAAATTTCTATAATTTACAATAGAAATATATTACATTGTTTTAAGATGATATCAAAAATGTTTGCAACAAAAGTCAGTCTAGTTAGCTTGAACAATATTTTGATCGTAAGTGCTTATACATAAAATAGATCTGTACAGATTATGAATTCTTAAAATTGTAATTTGGTTTTGAAATTGGCTCTAAATAAATCTCTGTCTAGACTCTAGACACTGAATAAAATATGATTTAATAATAATAATTACTATCCAGATTTTTAAAATTGTATACAAGTTGAAAGTTTTTTTTTGTTGTCAAGATTGTTTAGCTGAAGGTATTTTGTATTGCTTATTATCGATTTCAACCATGGATGCAATTCTTTCTTGTCCTTTTAATTTTATTTTCAGATCAACTCATAAAAGTAATTTTATTGTCGCAAGTAGAATTTTTAAAAACACGTGTAAACGTCCCAGTATTAACCCTACCACTGCTTCGGGACAGTAAATGGGCTAGTGCTGAGAAGCAGCAGCGCAAGAAACTCAGCCGCATTGTCAGCCGAAAAGATGTAAGACTCGTTTTTTTTTTCTTCCAATGAATTAGCTCCTCATACATTAAAATTGAACAATAGAATTGATTCCTCATAGTATCATAGGCACAAACGTACATTCAATACGACCTGCGAATGACGGAATTGCCTCCCTCGGAGGTCAGGCGGGATGAGCGCAGCTCTCCCGAGGGAGTGCGACCGCGGAACCAATAACTTATGATACGGGTGCGAGAGTGAGGATAAATAAATTATGTATTATGGACGCACGTCTTATCTCTCCAAAGAAGGTTATTGGGTCCTTTGCTAGTTTTTTCCATGGAAAACTTTTGCTGGACGGTTTGTGGATCATTGTTATAATTTGACGGTTAAAGTATGCCAGAAGTTACTGGGTCAGAAAGTGTGCTCCAAAAATTATCGTTAAAATGAAGGCAAGTCATGTATAAAGATGAATTTTTAGAGAAGAAATAGAGCAATAAAAACAAATCGTGTTGTATTCGAAATGTACTAAATATTAAACAAGCTAAACGCTCCGGGCTTTAGGTACACGAAAGGTACACGAATGTATCAGTAAATTATTACAGACTACTTTAAGTAGGTACCTTTATGTATATTAAACTAAAGTATTTTTTAACAAAAGTAGGCCAATGTATAAGAATATGTAGAATATAACCAATAAGTAACTTTCTCGAATTAGTTTGTTTTGTCATCTATCAGCTAGGGAATATGAAACGAGGAATACCTAGACAAATGAAAAAAATGTACTAATAAACATTGTTGTGTGAAAGATATCGCCATTAAAATGTATTTAAAATAAACAAATGTTGTCCCCCATAAAACACCATCTAAATCAGTATCACCCAAACGCCATGAACACCGATACGTGTTTAAGGCCCGTAAACGTTACGATCGCGCGATAACGTGTAAACTCGCCTTTATAAACGTGTGAAATCGCCCTTATAAACGGCGCGAACGATATAAATTCTTGTAATTGTGTTCCGAAGCGAAATTTACGTTTTGCACATATAATGGCGTAGGTATTTGAACGGAATACCATGGTGGTGGCAGTTTGAATGATAATTTATATCAGTGTATTTTGTTACAGCATGCAATAAGCGAATACTGTATTTTCACCTTTTTTCATCACTTATATGTAATTTTGTAGTAAACTTTTATTTAGAAGATTTTCTTCCTGCAGGACTTTTGATACCGACCTATGTACGTGTAGTAAGGCATACTAGTGATTATTTTAATAATTTATTGGTACCTAATTGATTCATTGGTATTCCTCTCTTTTATAAGTATAACATAAAATAATAAATGAATTAACACCTATCGATCAACGTGGAAAGCATTAGGGGAGGCCTATGTTCAGCAGTGGACGTCCTATGGCTGAAATGATGATGATGATGAATTAACACCTGTTAGGCTCATAGTTATAAACAATAGTAACTGAACTAAGCCATAACTTTAATCAGAAGAAAACCAGTGTATTCTTATAAGATAATGCCACCACATAGTGATACACGTCATAAACACGGCAGAGTAATACCACAAAGGAAAAGTTTTCAGTAGGTGCTCATCCCGAAATACCTTCCATCATAACCCCTTCTTTCAACAAAAAGTATTTTAAAATCTAACATTGACAGGATAATAAATAAAATGGACAGACAAATAAATCACTCATTTGTAATTCCATTTTTGATTCCCTTAGGCCCCGAAAGTTTCGAACTGGTCGCGTCATGTGTGGTCTTTCAACGGACGCTATGGCAAAAACTTAGATGCAACTCAAAAGTAACTAGCGGTTGCAGTTTCATTGCAGTATCGTTGCAGTTGCTTTTCACCGTCTGTTCTGGGCGTTACTGTTAGTACCAGTTATAGAGTTCAAAGTTGTTACACAAAAAGAAACAAAAAATGAAATAACTTGAAAAAGTTAAAATTGTGTAAAGCACGCTTACTGACATCATTTTTACTGTTCAAGAGTAATAAGTCCTTTTATCACGTAGCACTGTAACTTAGCGTCTACGGCGTAGCGTCATAGCATCGTAGCAGCTACGAACAAAGTTGACATCATTATAATAGACTCTATCACAACCATGTAAGGTGCATTTTAATTGCATGTTACCTGTTACCCATTATGTTCAATTTGGCTTCACATGGAATTTAGCTACATTGTTATAAACATAATTCTTGTACAAGGAAGCTTTACTACTTATATTAACGGTGCTGCAACCACGATACATGCGAGTTAATGTATTAATACAACGATCTAAGTTGATGTTGTGAGACCGTTGTTGACACACATTTTAAAGTAAAACTTATGTAGGTATTTAAATCATCTTTTTTATTATCATACATATTTATGATTTGGTTTGTTTATGAAAAACAAATACGTATTTTCCTAAGCACTTTCAAATTCGTCTTTTTGGCACATAAAAGCTTTTTGTAATTTAAGTAACTTATTCGGAACTTGTCCCATGTCGTAGATAAGCTTATTTTCTCGTACATACAAGACACTTACGAGGTTTTAGATGGAAACGAATGAATGACCACAATATTTCGGGACGCGAATACACGCGCGGTCAATGTATTTAGGCGTGAAATGTAACGCACGTGTAAAGCCAAAACGATCGGTAAACACGCGGAAAAAACGCAAATAATTTTTTATTTGCGTTTTTCTGCGTGTTTGTTTTTTAATTGGTTATTTAGACCGTTTATTTAAATAATCATTCTGAAACCCGCGTTACTTTTTCAAAGGGCAGGAATTTTGATCGTGATCGCACATAAAAATCGGGTTTAGTTATAGAATACAGTAATTCTTTTTTAGAATAAAATGTTCTCTTCTACAACAAATCTACATAGTGTCAGCCCAAAACTCCGCTACCAGAGTGGCGTTGTCAGTAGCCTTTATTAAACCTTCCTGCGTGCAGTAAAATTGTTTGGGGACGCAGGGCGACATCATGTGCTTCATCGACTGGGGAACAAAACCACACTTGCACTTCAAGTTTGAGCCATCCAAGAATCCCCACTTGAACAGATTGTCCTTACTACGGCCGACCTGAGTCCGAAGTCTATTTAAAGACTTCCAGGTAAGCCAGGGGAGCTCATGCCCAATTTAGTGTTGTAACCATAATTTATTATACTGTTAATATTCAAGTCGACATTTCTTATATTTCATAATTCATCAATCTTACTAAATAACTCGTGGCATTGTATTAAACTTGAAAAATGGGCTGAAAACAGAGCACTTAGGTAATTAATGTAGTAGCGAACGGTCGTTAGCAAGACAGGTCTATTTAATTTTCATGGGCACATTAAGACTTTTCTTTGTGAAAAGTAATTTTTGATATTATACTTTTAATACTAGCGTCGTGGTAATTTAAACTAAGATATTTAGAAAAGAGAAGATTATAGCTGTCTTATCAATCATCTAAATATGGTTTTAACTACTGAATATTACTTTTTTATTATTGCGAATTATTACTGACTAGTTCTATCCATTATCATTATTACTCGTATAATTTCGTCTCAAAGGGCACGTTATATTTTTTTATGTTCTATAGTATAAAGTATATTGGCGGACTTAGGTGTATACTCTATAGACCAATCAAAGGACAGGACCTTAGGCTAAGATTTAACCGAGTTTTAGGCGTTGGTTTGTTTGTAATGAGGAATTCATTATTTTACTTTTACACGTAACAGTTAGCACTTCTGACGATGAATGATAAGATCTTGTTCTACAGGATGGAATTTTGTAATGCCACCTGGAGGGAAAGTACTCTTAATAATAGAAATGTTTACTCAAAGAAAACATTCCTTTATTTTGTAAAGAAATAAAATTACAACTAAAATCTGTTAAAACTTACATCCTGTATTTTTATTGCATCGATCGTTAGGGTTAACACTGCAGTACACGCGCCCCTTTTTTTACACGAATACACGCGCGGCCTACTCTGGTAAGCAATTTATGAGTATAATTATTATGTAAATGATAAAAGTGTTTATTATAGTTATTTTATAAACAAAGTTTCTTTATATAACTATTTGGGATCAAACATTATAAACAGATTTAAAAGTTGTAAATTTTTTGGACCGAAATTGCACTCTGAGACCAATGTTAACAAAAAAAAAAATTGACTGAAAAAATATGATTAGTTTTTTATCTGTCATAGTATTCATGACTTTCTACTGCCTGGTACACGGTGTAAATCCATTTGTTGCAAGTCTTTCATAATTTTTTTGTCGAGTGATTTCGGGCTTTTGAGTAGACCCGTAGTTTTGACGGCCAATTTTAAACAAGTGCGCAGACTCTAGCGACCCAAGCTTTACTGGCTTACTGACAAATTTAGTAAACGAGGCTTTCCTGGAATGCCAGCTCTCTGGCGCAAGTTTTCAAAATGTTATAGCGCAAAATGTTACCCTGGTCTACTATAGTAGTCCGCGCGTGTACTCTAGTGTTAAGCTTATAAAGGTGAAATCTCTCTAACAAACTTAATAAATCAAGTGAAATCTTAAATAACTGTAATTATTTACAGAAAATAAGTAAGGTAAGTGGTGAATTTTCGTAAATTTTTCGGAAATCTTTGAATGCAGCTCTTTCTTTTCAAAAATAAAAGAATAATATTTTCTTTATTTTCTATCTACAGTATTAAGAGTACTTTCCCTCCAGGTGGCATTACAAAATTCCAGCCTGTAGGTATAGTGGCGCCATAGTAGTGAATACAAATGCTATAGTCCCTACCGCTTCAGTGCTTACTAGTTGAAATCACTGTCTTACGCCCGTATTCACAAAAATTACCTTGAGGTCTCACAGTGCGCGTGGACGCACAGGGTGACACACGAACCATGCACAGCGTGCGTTCGATTTGCTCCTTCACATAAGCGAGCATCGTTTGTCAATACGGGTGTTAGCCACTAGCAAGTGACAGGACCTTACTCTAAAGTGGCGCCAACGGAAACAATAGTCCCCATTATGTCAATCTTGAATCGACAGCGGTATAACGTAAATATTGCAAACCCCTGAGTAGACTCGGCCGTTGTTCGAACGATAAATAATCTTACAACTCTTGTTACTGAAATCACCAATTTTATGCTCCGTTTTCACTAATTGCGAACGCTTCGTTCATGATTTGAAAGGTCAAAAGTTTTGGGGTCATATCAATTCGATAAAATCAATGAGTTAATAAGGTAGGTATGTAAATAATATGTTCAACTCAAAACAAGAAATACCAGGAATTCTATTCAAGTTACAAATTAATATTACTTAAGTGATCTAAGTCTTGGAAAGCTATTTAGAGCCTGTATTCTGGTGAAGGTAGCTACTAATTTAACTTCAATGAAAAGAAAACGCGTACGTTTCTATTTTTATAACCTTCCTAGAAACCATTCGCCATTATTTTGTCTTTCATGTAGGTTGGTACAGTCGGCAGCAAATTAGATTATTATTTTATTTTTAGCACCATTAACAACTACATAAGAGTTGCTAGTGTTTGCTATATTGAGAAGTGAAAAAAAAACTTTCCAATTTATAACAGTGGCGATCACAATAGACCGATACCGGTCGCAGTGATAGGTACTGTCGCAGTGATACTAGGATTTTATAGAACTAGAATAGCCGCTCAACACAAAAAACAACTTTTCAACTTATATTGCGAAGAAGACGTGAATAAAGCAATAAACTGGAAATAAACGTATTATTAACCTGTTTTATTACTCGCACTTTAATAAAATGTCTTCATTTGTATCGAAAATTATCATAAAAAAGTATCGTTCCATTTTCCAGCGCCCGTCAAGCGACTCGCTCGCGAAGAACACTGCTCGCCGTCGATCGCGTAACCTCTATAAATCAATTAAACTGCTTTCAGCGGGGCAAGACAAAACGCTACAACGTTATTTCGAAATCATCCTCCTGGAATAACTTAATTTTTGTACATTGTTGGTTGGGTCTCTCTTTGAGTACTTACTTTTATATTTGATGTTGACAAAGGAATCGTTGAAATATTCGTATTCTTTTTAGTACCAATTGAAGCATCGGGAAAAATACCTTTTAATTTTCTATCACTAAATACCTACTAGGTACTTTTGCTGCTAAATATTTTAGATCTCTTATTTTTATCCTACAAACTAGCAGCCGCCCGCGATTTCGTACGCGTGGACCCCGTATTTCCCCCTTAGGGGTTGAATATTGCAAATCTCGCCGTAAAAACTATCCTTGGACTTCAAGGAAATTAAAAAAAAGAATAATTTGGTCCAGGCGTTGTCGAGTTACTTATTATGCGCTTACTAACACATTTTGCCAATAATTTGTATATTAAACGAGTAGATGATATTTGAAATCTTGCTAATGATTCATTCCTTCTATCTACTGATTAAATAATCTAGTAATTTCTAGTCAATGTGTCGCATCTCCTAGCTAGTAGGTATGTTACCTGCTTGACTTAATAATGACTGGGTCAAGTTACTCTCCGTACGAAACAAGCCATTGCGAAACCATAAATCAACTGGATGGTCCTCCCAATGGCTGGGCCATCGGACGGCCCGACGATACGCTGTATTTCCATTATGTTTTATTGCTCTCAAAATGCTTGAGTAACAGCACTTGAGCAGTTTCGTGGACATTTACTAATATTGGAATCAATTTATTGGTTACTTTGTGTACAAATCAGTGATAATTTAGTATATTGAAGGCGTAGTGGCAGTTACAGGACGCTTCGCTGTAAACTGTGTTACTTGTCGTGTGACATTTTATTTGTGATTGTTTTCTCTTAGAGAGATTAGGAACTTACAGGGCAGGTGTTTACTTACCATCCTAGACTGCATCTTACTCAAAATCAGGTGTGATTGCGGTCAAATACCTGGTTTATACTGCATAAAAAATATTCGATAGAAAGACGCATAGAGACTTTAAAACCTCTAGTAGCTCATTAGGACTATAAATAAACAAAAGTTTAATTACGTCACCACTTACTTAAGTGACTTTCAAGGATCACGCTCGACTA
Organism: Ostrinia nubilalis; assembly: GCF_963855985.1. Lineage (NCBI taxonomy): Eukaryota > Metazoa > Arthropoda > Insecta > Lepidoptera > Crambidae > Ostrinia > Ostrinia nubilalis. The sequence goes on from NC_087103.1 coordinate 15,083,615, forward strand.
CAAATGAAAAATAAAGCGTAGCCTTTAAAAGCGTGTAAGTAGATTCGCGCGACCCTTTTAAAGAGGGCGTAGACGTGTGATGTATATGTATATAGCAGGTACATAATTTACCTACTTTAGATTATGTTGATATACATAATAATAATTTTGAAAGTACCAATCTACTGGAAGGAGAAAAATTTAGATTAGTTTTTAAATTAAGTAATTAATATTTTTAGTAGTTTTGAAATTACTCAATCATTGAATAATAAAACGGTGACTTTCTCTTTGCCTTGCAAAATTTTATAGTGGAACCGAGTTTTTACAGCTTATAAAAACTATTTTAATTAAATGGTGACGTCATTTGTTTTATTTAATTTTAAAAAATTCTTCCACGATTTCACTTAATTTGTTTATTTTAATTAATTCAAAAGATTAATAAAATCTTCTATTAAATTCAGAGATGATAAAGATTAAGGACTTGTTCTATAAAGATTAAGGACTTATTCTATGTAAACAACTGGATTATTTCAAATCAAATTTTAAGACAACAGCATAACAACTAACGGCTTTAGTAAGATTACTTAAATGGCTGAAAAATTGAATTTTTAACAGGTTTATTTTGTGTTTATCAATTTTGTATCTACTTTTATCCATTGTTAATTGTACCATACCCTTTTTTTTACGGAGAACAAAGCAGTGATCAAACCGCAATCGTAACTGATGTTAAGTGAGATGCAGTCATAATTATCTGCCCTGTAAGTGCCTATTCACTCTCGCCTTGAAAAAGCCTGGTTTATAGTCTTTAGGGAAGACAGCAGCAGGCAGCGAATTCCAATCCTTAACTGTTCGCATTATAAAATAGTTATCGAAACGAAAACATCAAAATAAAAATAGATATTCGAGTAGATACAGTCGAGTTCATAATAATTCATGGCAGTACCTATGTTTCAAAATTTTAACGATCATAATTTAATTTCGATACTAACTCAAACATCAATAAAATGTAATCATTTAAACTGTTCATTGACATGTTGTGGTAGCGCAGTATTGACTGCGCTACATTATTTTGAAACATTGGGTACTACCAATATACTTATGAACTCGACTGTACATTATACACTCAAAATCCAGGTGAATAAATTCAAATCCTATTCCATTACTTACGAGCTGTATCCACTTTGCAAGGGTTACGTGGGATTAATGAATTCTAACTAATAAAGAGTGTAGAATCGCGTTAGGTCCCGAGTGACTTTGATAAATGCCCGCACAGGAACGCCAGGCGTCTTCTTAATGCTGCTGTAGGATTACCAACGGGGTATGGAAGTTTAATACATTTGCAAGTCTGTATTTGATCTAGGATTAGCTTAATTTTGCGTCTAAACTTAATGATACGTAATGAGTTAGGAACATATTTTGAAGGCTTTTTCGTTAGAGTTTCCCTACTGAAAAAGAAGGATAGGAGAAATATTTTAAAAAACCTAACTTGGTTCGCTTAATACGTGGTTTAAAGCCTTTAAACTAAATAAAGGTTTTTTGCCGTATCTTAATCCTTTTTTACATTTTGTGCTATAAGAAGAAGCCTTTTCCAAGGTCCTGTGTACCTCTCGATATTATTGATAAGATTTGATACAGGAATTTATAAATGAAAAGATAATAAGCATACAGAGCTATTTCCATGTAAGCATATTATATTTTCCACGATAAAATGCAAACATTTTCAAACTATAATTATCTAGTTTATTTTGCACCCTTTTGAGTCCAACGAAAAAATCCAGAACGTGTCCAATATAATACTTACTTAAGAACACTTTTGTGATAACTGTCAAGATATGTAGGCCACGTAGATTCTCGCGACATTTATACTCTCCTATCCTGTATAACCCAAAACATCCGAGCTCTAATAGGTGATAAAGTATCAAAAAAGCTTTTCCTAATCTTACGGCCCATTTTTCTCGTTCTTCCCCTAAGTGGGTCCTTGGCGGGGAAAGTTAAACAACAACTCGGTTGGAGCTAAAACTTTGTGGTGAGACCTGAGAATGTCTAGACAATGTTAACAATCCACGGGATGTTTGCTCGATTTACATGTGCCAAGAACGTTGTTATTAGAACGGTATGAGCTGTGCAGCATTATCGCGAGAGTTTCTGCTATACTTTAGCTTATGTAAGTAAATGAATGTTACTCTGTTGCTTTGGCTTTGAATCCTCTTGTAGTTTAAGAGGCGGTGAAGCAATTTTAATGCACATCACACTTAATACAATGAAGCACTTCACAATGATCACGATATCAAAATGAGTTTAATATACATCAATGAGCAAATTCGAAGATTTTGTTTTCATAAAACAGGAAGACCAAACTTCTAGCGAAATTTAATTCAATAACAAAAACAATTTGGGTTGTTGCTGACAGAATTGAATTAATGGTTCACAATCAACAGTGATTTTCGTAAACATAAACGTCCAAATAAATCTAAACACCCTATTTAATTACAAACAAAGATCGTATCGGCACTCTAACTTCTAAACCAAAAACAGACCCGATCTTTATGGGCCATAAAGTAGCTAAATAGTTTTTTATCTGCTTCCATCGAGTGGGGGGGGGGGGGACGTGACGTCATTTGTCACGCGGCTCGTCGCCTCCGCTGGATTAATGGAGTCGGGTGAGTTTGCGGGACAAAGTATTAGTTAGTGGGACAATTGTTGCAATTTCTATTCGAGAGGCTTTTACACGCAGCGATTGTTGTATTTTCGCAGAATAAAGGTTGATTTAAACTGTTTGTTCGAACTAAGTTTGTGGCAATTCCACGAATTGTGTTGTGAAAACGAATTTCCAAATTGTGTATTTTGTAGGTAGAGTTTATGGACACCCACTAGAAGTTCGAAAATTCCCTATCTACGGAATAGTTTGGTAAAGGAGTAGGCGTAAGGAAAGTGGTTAATTTAATTTCAAAATCCTACCAATATTATAAATGCGAAAGTTTGGATGTCATGACGTCTGGATGTCTGGATGTTTGTTACTCTTTCACGCAAAAACTACTGAACGGATTTTGTTGAAACTTTACAGTATTATTGTTTATAACCCAGATTATCATATAGGCTATAATTTATGACGATCTGTGACAAACTAAATTTCACTCGGGTGAAACCGCGGCCAAAAGCTAGTGTCAAATAATTCAAAGTCCTTTGATTCGGATTAATGAACATCGTCGTAATTTAACTTGCCTTCTGCGGCGTGGATCCCGTTGTGATAAAATACCAAACATATTTAGGTTTGGAATGATCACTCAACCATCGACCACCGACAATCGTAAGATTCATAACTTTAGTAATCGCTACTGAAGCATCACGACCATAGTCACGACTGAACTAGAAGTAAACCACGAACAGGCATCAACTAACCAAGATAAGCATAATATCTTAGAATTTGATGTAAGTGCTATTAAAAATTGCGAAACGAAATGACATCAGATATCTATAAAAGCGAAAGGTCGAAATCGCAGAAGCTACAAGTGCTAGGAGTCTCAAATTTTGCATGCGGGATCCTTTTAGAACGTAGGCGCTCACTAAGACGGGATTTTCCAAAATTCAACCCCTAAGGCGGTAAAATGGAGTCCACGCGTACGAAGTCGCGGGCTGCCGCTAGTAGTATTATAATTAAAGGTAAACCAATCATTACCAAAATTCCCAACATAAAGCAGTCAATTTATAAAAGGGTTATACCATTCAGTAATTACTTTCGTCACCAACTTAACAGTCCACGACCCATGGCTAGCCCAACATAAAATTGCGAATTAATTCACGGAACTCCCCTTTCACACCCATAATCGGGAACACCACTAAAATGTTTGGTCGGTTTGGACATATCTGATTTTGTGGTCATATGTCCACTAATCCTACTAATCGACGCGACCGCGCTCCATTCTGAGCCTTATTGCGTGTTCGCACCGTGAATAAACGGCGAGAATCGTATGCAACTGGAGTGCAAATGAGCTGGTCAAATAGGTTCACGTGTTTTCTGATTATGTGAGCTGTGGATGGATGGGAGAATTGTTGTTTTCGCTGTAGATGTAATCGTAAGTGCTTTAGTTCGAATTAACGTATTAATAAACACGAAAGGGTTTTCATGAGGGCTCTAACATAAATCTACATTGACTTTTTTATGTTATTTTAAACCTTAGTCTCAGTGGAGATGGTGAATTTTAACATCTCTCTCTTCTATAGACCAATCATGTTTTTATTTAAACAAATTGATGCGTTAATTGTTTTTTTCTACAACAGTACCACTCGCTTCCACCTTTGGCCTAATCATCATTTACCATCAGGTGAGATACAGGCCAAGAGCTTCCACGTTGTGGATAAAAAAGAAAAAAAAAGATGTGGATCAATTATTATTCAGGGAAATAAATGCCAGTACATTCTGTAAGTATTAACCCTACAATATATTGAAGTAGCCACTTCCACGTTAACTATAATTATTGAATGTTAGTAATTGTTTGCCCTGATATCGAAGCGTAGGCTGGTATGTCGTTACAAGCTAAAATTGTGTTGACATTCTATCTAAGTACATTTTAATCTAATCTTTATTTGTATACTAAGGGATTACATTAGTGGTTATACGACATCTTATCTATAAATATGTCAGTTGACAACACATCAGACCATGCCATTTTTTTTAACAACAGAACCATTTTCAATTTTTTAAGATGCCAAAGTGTTTACTTTCATGTGCTAACGTCTTCAGCAGTCTGTCCGTCACAGACTTTTTATGACTGATTCTCGTACAATTAAACTCATAAAACTCATTTATTTCTGTAAATAGGCTTAAAAAAAGCACTTTTACATGTCCCTGTATTAACCCTACCACTGCTTCAGGACAATAAATGGGCCAGTGCTGAGAAGAAGTAGCGCAAGAAACTCAGTCACTATTGTCAGCCTCTTTTTCAAAGGTTTACAGGCTTTAAAATATACAAAGTTATAAATATAATTGCAATTTAAGGTCCTATAACTAAACTAGATAGAAAACATTACAATGTGATTTCATTCCATTTCACTTAGTTGTACCCTTTTCTCAGGGTCGAGTCCTCAACTCTCTGGTCCAGCAGCCACGAAAGTGTTCACTTCCACCACGAAAATAACGTTAACGTTACCGACCGAAAGCCATAATTAAATAACAAACAAACTGTTAAGGGAAAACAGAACTTTCACGCCCCCTGCATTAGCGATTGTCGCTTATTTAGATATAAAATCGCGGGCTAATCACCAGCGAGATGTACCGATAAGTGCCGTCCCATTTAGCTCTAATGGCCCTGAATTAAGTTATACTTAAATGGGGGAGCGTTGTGTTGTTTGATGGAATTAATTCGACGGTACTCCGTGACGAGAGGTTGTATCGCTCGTGCTGTCGCTGTCGTGCTGAGCTGAGTGAAGTGGTACGGGGGAATGAGGTGTGAGATATTTAGAGTAGTAATTCAGCAAATATGGATTTGATTTAAGATTTGGTACATATTTATTCGTTTAATGAGACTACAACGTTGGCATTAAATAATGTGCGTATTTTTAAGTGAGTTTTTTTGCGTGATGCCCGCGTTTTGACTCCATTTTTATTTTGACTAGTTTGTCTAGTAAAATATTAAATATTCACATGCCTTTAATGTAAACAACGTCTCGTGTAGCGTCCCGAGTAAGGTGTCCCAGTTCGATTAGCCGGGTTGATGTTAATGAGATCAAACAGCCATTAGTCAGGCGTCGTTGCCAAGTTCTTGGGCCCTCACTTTTTGTTGCCAACTCCGGGCCAGTGCGGCTGACGGCTCGCTAGTTTTAGTGTCGATAGTTTGCAACTGTTCAAACATTTGAAACTTTATTTTGTAATTAGTTAATAGAAATAGACGTTGCTTGATAGTAAGTTTGAATGAATACATAAATATACAGATTTTCATAGTAACTTTTCATCTTTCAGAAATGATATTAAAGAAAAACATGTAAATTCGTCTATTTATTCAGTCCCAAAACAAATTTTCTTGTAAATTATTAATAATGATCATGTTAGTGTTTAAAATAATTTTGTTTTTGTTCTCTGTTTCACCGTCAAAGTTGTTTTCCTAGGTCTATCGTTTATCAAAATTCACCATCATGTTGTATGTTCATTAATGATTCAGGTGTGAAAACTAACGGGCCTAGTCAGAATATCTGTCTAATGTGATTCGAATAAAAGTGTGGACTTTTTCCTTCAAAGTATTGCCTTATAATTAAACATATTCTGGAATAATATATTCACATTTAAGATCATTACTTTCTGATTAAAATATCGATGTAAATCATCAAAGGACGACTCTAGCAAGAGTCGGTCTCTGATGATTCGGTTCTTTTTGTTTCCAAACTCCGACTCGAGTGCTGTTTGTTCGGTCGGTCATTAGGGGCAACTCAGAGGCGTTCACCTGGAAAACTTTCATTATAATTATTTCCAGGAAAGTACACACGGAAAAGGACTGAGTCGTTGATGCCGTTACAGTGTGTGGTATAATGGTAAAGGATATCTAAACATCAAGGGCTAATATAAAACCATCAAACTCATGGAAAGTAAAACTAGGACATTCAAATTCAAATAGTTTATTTAGTACAGAGGCCCTTTCCAGGCCACTTATACACGTCCCAAATATATCTTACCCTACCACCACTTCGGGACAACATAATGGGCTGGAGCTGAGAAGAAGTGACGGAAGAAACTCAGTCACCTTTTTTAGCATCATTGCAGAGTCAATTAGATAATACGAGATTCTTAATTAATATTTGGCAATTATGAAGCATAATCCTAGAACTGATGATTTTAGACTAAGAATAAAAATTAAGCCCTGCGCTATTATGAAAACAAGAACATGTTTTTAGTGCACGTGGAAAATATTGATCCAAGATTTACTAATAAAAGACAAAATGGAAAAAGTTAACGCGGAAGGAAGTCTAAACAAAGAATGGCCGAAAAATTTTGTTTACCGATCATTTGTTTATCTCCTAGTGTTTTTACCAAGGAAAACACAATAAAATAAGCATAAAAAACACATTCCAGCTGAGGGGAGAATAATCAAATCCTATATAAATAAAAAAGCCAACAAAATGACCACGTAACCTCACTTTTATTTATTTGAAATGTATTGTTCGTTTATAAGATATTTATTTGTTACAATAAAAAAGTTACTGTGTTTGTGGAAACCATAGTAAGAACGTATTGGAAAAAAAGATAAAATAATTTTATTTTCAAATATTAAATGTTCTCAAGTAGGTAACGTACTTTTTAAATTATTATTCAGTTTTGTCTAATTTAGTATTGATGACGTACTGTAGCACTTCATGTCTTTGTATAGGTGTAGGTGGTAGGTGACTATGCCGATGTACCTACTTACAATAATATTATAAATAATATGTTAAACTAATAACCCAATGGACGGACCATGATTGAGGTTGGCGGAGAATCTTCTGCAGAATACAGAAAGTTAATGCTCAGCAGAAATCTGGATATTTTTCAGGAACTAGGGCGGTTCCTAAAGTCTGACCTCTACGATAGAAGCTCTCAAATACATTATTTAATTTGTCTGTTTATTGATTCATCCTGGTTCAATTGATCCGTCACCTCACTCTACTGACCCGTGATAAAAGTGAGCCGCTTGACTTGTTTTTAAGCAGGTGATCGATTCGTTAAGTCGAGACGGATGATCAGAGACGATGGATCAGTGAATAAGCCTTAAATGTCAAACTGAATGATACTTTTTTTTTCATTGGAAAATAACTATTTTCCAACTTACTTTATATTTAGAAACCTGCTCGATAAAGTTTAAGCACGTAGTTCTTACAGAAGTGTGCAGTTCATTATTTATTCCGATGGGAAGACAACTACCTACATAGATGGCGTTGACTATCACATTGACAATAAAGTAGCATTTGGCCCCCTAGACAAAACACACCCCCTACACTCTTTGATCGAATCGAAAATCGAATCTGTCAAAACTCCATACAAAAAATAGGCTTTTCGACCACTTTTCGACTGGTTTGCTATTATAATGTGCACTTTGTCTAGCTAGACCCACGGCTACATTTTGTGCAGCTGACTTATACAGATATCTACACTATCTTTAAATGCTTTGACTGGTCATTAAATCAAGAAGTAGGTACCCAAATGCGACAAACAAAAAAGTATTTTGGGCCATAATTTCAGGGGGAGAAGGGAGGGACAAGGGCCAGTTTGTCCTCCCAGGACCATTACCCAGTTATCGGGGAAGTTTGGCATTATTTTATTGTCAGACATTTTATAGGAGTGTTTAGTGAAAATTATTGCTGTGGCCATCAACTCCATGATTTATTTGGAAAACATGATTATAACGCTCCAATGGGTCAGTTCACTGAATATACTTGGAGTTCAAGGTTTTTAGTCCAAAACTTTCGATAGGAGAGTAAAGGTTTTTTTATTAATAAACGCCGTATCTATCTCAAGAGTAGCTGGGTATAATAAAATGCTCGTGCTTAAGTGTCGTTCTTTGGGTGACTTACGTCAAGCAGTGCTCTGCGGATGGCATGTCAATTTGGCTGAATGATGATTATAACAGATGGCGATGAGGTCCAGTAGGCAGTGTTGCTAAAACTTGACGTAACACGCGCGATGCCAATATAGCAAGGGCGTCCGCGGCAGACCAGCTTCTTGGCACACTCGTAAGAGCGCTTGTAGACGTCCGTTTTTTCACCGGACGACGGACCGTCAAAAAACGGATATCCTTTGTTTGCTGTCAATTTTCTCGCCGGACCTATGTCCGATGCATGTGCACACGTTCATTATAAACCATACGCCACCGCTAAATCCGGCAAAAAACACGGTCCGTTATCCGGTGAAAAAAACGGACGTCTACAAGCGCTCTAAAGGCATGTCAAGGTAAATACTGAGCTGAGCCTATTGATGCAGTGTGGCTCAGTGATTGTTTTTTCTTTTTATTTACTTTTTATTCTAGGTGATAGTAGAGACAGTGCAGTGGTAGGTAGTTCTGATGAAAAAGGTTTTAATGACATCATGTTTATTTGTATCACAAATCTCTCCCACTCCCAATGATGGATTATGATTATTCTATTACCATTGCACCCCAACGATAACTTACGTAGTGTTGCGTAAACTTCCTCAAACTCGCTATATTGTTAACAACGTGATTTAAGAGATTTATACATTCGCCTTGGGCTCGGACGTCGTTGATACCACTTTATGTCCCGCAGAGTTTTTTGGCCTATTGACGGCACTTTTGTCAGGGTAAGTTATGGGTGCTTAAGCATTCAATGCCTCTTTGATAGTTTGAGTGGTATTAGCATGTATTATTGGGTCGGAGATGGAGGCGAGTTTAAATTGTTCGGGTTACGAGGTTTCTGGGTTACGCTCGATAGTGTATTGCGGTCTATTTTTCCGTGATGTAACTTAGTAATATTGTATTACCTATGTTTACTTTTTGCAGAAGTATAAAAATAAAATTCATGACTGTTAGAGGCCGGTAGATCTATTCTCATAAATAAAACACTGGACACTTAACTTTTACATTTATATTGCCTCATTTTTGAATAAAATTAATAACTTGGAACAAAAGCGCGAGTCCCTCTATTCTAACATTTCTAGTGTGACATTGACATTACGTCAATGTCACTATGACAGCAGCTTATTGGCTATAACGATACCGTTATTTTAACGTTTTAGATTTTTCACAATTAACATTAGTAAGCATTGTTGGAAAGTCTTAAAAAAGATTGTTTGTTACTACAATGATTTGCTGTAACTTATTTTTGAGAGAAATCAATTCCAGATAAAATGAAAACTAACTAAACATCTTAGTTTTCTAGTTTAGAGTTTATACAAAGAAAGTTCACACATTCTTCCAACAATCACTTAACTAGGTACTCTCTACAATTTTCGATACCCCGTTGGTTGATGAACTCTTAGACAAACAATAGTTATTCAAAGTTCACGACTTTTTTTTAATTTGATATCTTTTGTTTGATGAGATTTTGATGTGATTACCCAATTATCCGACAATCACACACAATCACTTAAACCAACAACAATCAAGCAGTAACCCAGCTTACCCAAATAAAAATATCCATTCCGAAAATGCAAATGGGCGTCTCGATAAAATAAAAGCATCCTGCGCCGCTCTCGATGGGCCCGTATAAAAATAAAGAAATACAGAACACGGCATAACCTTTAAAAAGGCGCTCAAAGTTCGAGCTCAGACTAAATAAATTCAAAGGGAACAGAGCTCATTTCAAATATTAAAAACCGGGATCCTCGATATTCCCTCGAAGGAAGCTGGGACGAGCGAAGACTGAATACTTCGCAAGGTGCGGTTCCGTATTTGTAAGAATCTGTTCGGAAAGAAATTGTTTATTTATGGATTACTCAAAATGAAGTAGCAGGCAGGATTTTAGTTGGCTTATGCCCGTTTTCACCATCAATCCCTAACTTTTAAGTGACCCCTTTGAAAACAAAATTCCTGTTATTGTGTTACCATACATTTATTTTTAAGTTGTAAATGGGGTCACTTAAAAATTAGAGATTGATGGTGAAAACGGTAGTTAGGTAGGTACTTCAAGGTTCTTAGGTAGGTATTTTCTTCAAATCATAAAAACATTTTACAACTTAATAGGGTTGGTTTAGAAATAAGTATGACTGAAATTCAGTCACTGAATGCTTATTAATAAATCAAAACCACTTGCTCTTTTCATAAAAGGTATAATTTTAGACGAAATAAAAAAGGCATTGACAAAGTAACGCTTCGTTAATTTTATTTATTTGTGGCTGATCTTTTTTGGATTTGTGAACAGCAATAGAGTAAGTCCAGGATAGATGCCCCACTTTTTGAAACAGCTCTATAACTCAGTCAGTAAGTTTTTATCAACAATTTGACCTTAGTATCTTTAAACTTTGGTCTTTCGTCTATGATATTACTATAATTATTTTAGTTTAAGTTATACCGATTCTGAGTAAATACCATTTTAATTGACCTCTTAAAAGTGGGATAGACGCCTAATGTGGGGGATAGAAGACTCACTGTATGATTGCTTCAAAGGATAGATGCCTGATGCAGGGATAGATGACTCGTTAATACAGTTTTTGAATTCTAAGGATCAAATGCCTTTTAAAATCAAACAAGCCAAGTATTCATAATTATGATTGTTTGTTATTAAATGAATTTAAAATCAAATTTAATATTTTTTATTAAATAATACATACATCCACCCGAAAAACATAACCCTCCTTCTAGCGCAGTCGGGTAAAAAGGTTATTCGATCAGAAGGGCACCCTATTTATTACTTTCCTAAGGTTAGCTGTACTACATTCGTTTTTTCTTCTTACATGTAGCAACATGTGACAAAATGAGCAGGTTAGGATAGATGCCCCTAGGTGCATGGGACATGGCCCTAAGGGCATCTATACCCAAAAAAAATTAGGCAACTATCCTTTTAGCATAGGATAGGTGCCTTTTTTAATAAAAAATATAATAACACTAAAAATCGAATTAAACATAGCTATTCCGTTTAATTTATAAAATAGTCTATCAAATTATATAAAAATCTGCTTCATTTTACAGCTGACAAAAAATTATCCATTAAAAGATACTTACCAATATTATTTCGACGCTCGCTAAGGACTGGCCGCGGAAGATTTTTGCTCTCACTGGCTAAACGAACGTACTCTTTGATAGTTTGCGAGGCTCAAAGTGGTACGGGGAGGTCCCTTTCTATTATACGTACTATAACTTTAGGCTAAGTTGCTTGTAACATAGTGTACTTAAAATCGCGGCACCTATCCCACTGGGGCATGTATCCTGGAATTACCCTATTTTTAATCCATAAAACTTTTCTCACACAAAACCGCGAAGTATTTTTCAAATATTTTCAGCATCCCACAACTAATCTAGACGAGCTTTAGCTATTTTTTATATTAATATTAGTACCTTGGTATGCAATAGTTAAAAAAATTCATGCAAAAATGTATCCATTAACTTAACTTAATTCAGTAATTAAAAACTGTTGAGTGCGAGTACAAAGAAAAACCCGGCGTGAATGTTAATTAAATATTGGCGTTAAAACTGGCTATGTGTAAATATTTCCAAAATTTTACGCTTGTGAATAATGTTGTTGTTTCTTTACCATGCTTGTTGAAAATTAATGAGACAAGAAAATAATATTAACAACCAACCAAAAGGTACGTAATTTAATACTAGTGCTTGATGAATACGTATTATTGTGCTGAAGTCATTCAGATCAGACAAAAGTAAACAAATAACAGCAAAATTGACATGACACTTTCTGAAGGCGATTTCATTGTTTTAAATATAATGTTGGACTGTTATTTCAATTATCATAATTTAAGATTATTCAGATTAATCAGTCAGCTTATTGGTAGAAGACATGGATTGATGCATGCCCTGGCCTCTGTGGTCTTATTTTACAAACAGCAGTAATGTAGATTTACCTTTATGCGTTAGCTTTGTCGATGACCACTTTATCAAGTTCCAAAAAAAATCAGAGAAACTTTGCCGCGAACAAAACGCCCATGCCTCAATCCCCCTTCCAGCGTTCGCAGAAAACGCCAAAATAAATCACTTCTCGCACGGATCCCTTCGCAACTTAAAGAACCCTAATACTTCTGTGAATGACCCAAAATATTCCTCGCAAGGTATTACGGGAAAGTTCAATTCTCCAAGCTAATGCTTATAATCTTTGCAACTTTTAATAGGACAGGGCCGAATTTGACGGCCATTATTCAAAAAATATACTCCGGGGGTGTCCCGCCATCTGTGAAACTTTATTTTATTCGGATTACGTCATCTGACTTAAAATGTAAGGCAAATATGTGTAGTGGTTTCATTCCAGTTCTAGTCTAAAATGACCGACCTCTAATTTTATCTATGCCACAGTCTACAAAACTTGCACATAAACAAAGTCATCACCTGCCTTAAATTTAAGACATGACGTATAAGAAAATACATAGACAGCTGCGGTTGCGGGTACCTATAATCTTTCGGAAAATGTATGAGTTGTTGACAAAAGTTGAAGCTCAATGTGGTTCAAATTGTTTGAAAATTAGTATGCTATAACTTGTTATAACTCCACTACATTATAAATTCCAGTGAGATGATTAGCAGTCACTTGGAGGCACAGAAAAATAATGAAAACTCGATCCGATGATTAGTGTTTTCCTACGTCGTAATTTTTGTTGCTTTATTGCACTAGATGAGAATAAGAAATAGTATTCATTCAGCTTAATCTGCTCCTATGCGCATGTATGAGCCTACTCCATTTGCCTACGATGTGACCAGCCCGGTCCCCGGACGCGGTCGGTAGTTGACATTTCTGTAACAATATGGAAGACGTATTGTGTTTTGCAATCGTGTTTTCGCTTTCATATTTCGAATTAAAAAGGAAAACTTTATGTAACTTTTTTGGGAAGAAAATGATTGACAGATATATTTTCAGGGAAAAAATATTACGGATTTTATCGCAGCTTTGTAGCAACTTTTTCAATCTGCCTAGGATTAGGGTGTAGCATTAAATTCTTAGGCTGGGTTGCACAATGTTACTATAACTTTGACAAACGTCAAAAATCTGTCAAACTCCGTACAAAAAACACCGGTTATCGTTATACCTAGTTACGGTCTATTTAGTTTGTACCATTCACAAATAATATTCAATAACTAAACTAGGGCCAAATTATGCTATTGTTGCTTTCATAGCAATAACTGTGGTTAAACTTAACACTAGAAAGGCCGCCGTCCCATTTTTGTCCCACTCGCGAGTTTGATCGTCTCTAACTTTTTTATTTTTCAACGTAAGTCCATGAAACTTTTTGACTTTTCCTGATTTATTGAATTTTATCATTTTTTAATGTTTTTGACAATATAACATTATTAGAAAAAAAATTAAAATCGGTTTTACCTAGAAGCGCCACTGGGTCATTTTTGTCCCACCTTGGTATTTGCAACTATAATTCGATGAAGAGTCCTCGTTTCGAGGAAATACGAGAATGGGGAGGTGAGGAACGTTTAGGTGACTCGTCACAATGCAGAAATGTAAATATATTGTACTAGTTTTTGCCTGTGACTTCACCTAGTAAGAAATTAAGTTTATCATAGAAAGACCTAATTTCTTGACACTTATCGTTGTTATTTGACGTTATTTGACCAAATAACGGAATGTTATTGTTAATTATAGACTATATTATGTTATTCTGAAATATTAGCAATAAAACTGCAAAGTTTTATTAAGATCGGCTTAGTATTTTTTGCGTAAAAGAGTGAAAAAACAACAATCGATCTAACCATGAATCCACACTCACTTATTTCAAGTTCAAGGCTTATATCCACCCATTCATCCTTCCTATCCGTTCATCGGTTCATCCATCCATCAATTCATCAATCTTTATTAACTTTTACATTTATAATATTAGTAGGAAGGTGACTTCAAGACATGGGCCAGTTCATACATTGTATGATTTGATACATTTTTAAAATGTGTGACTTATATATTTTTTTTAATTAAACGTACATACTTTTCATTGTAACTGGTAAAAAACTTCACTGTGTGTGTACGGATAACAGAAAAATAACCATACCTATAGAAGTTCCTAAACACATAGTAGACCAGGGAGACAAAAAAACCGTACAAAAAAACTTTGTGCAAAATGTGCACTATTATTTGTAAGATATTTATTATTTCTTCAAAAAGAATAATGAATAGTTAAATTAGTAATTTCATTATTTTAATACAGTATAACACCATGTAATATGTGACTATTTTTATATGAAACCAAAAATATCTGTCTTTTAATAATTCAAAATTAAAATTGAATACATTTATATTTTTAAAGAAATAAGTACATATTGATTTAACTGTATAGATAAACCATTTTTAAGGATACTACAAATAGTTTTAACCATAATGTTCATGCCTGAAACTAAAAAATGTTACAAAATATATGCTGGGACAAAATTGACCCAGCGGCGCTTTTAGGGGGGTCGTAATCTTCGGCACTTCTAGTGTTAATGTGCTTAGTAATAACACAAAATTACAATTTGTGCACCAGTTGTCAATATTAACAAAGTATGTTCCTATTTTGTTCCAATTTACGTTCAAAATTATGAAATAAATAATGAAATATCCATTGTAACGTCCGTGAATAGCTACTGTGGTCGTTACTACAAATGTTCGGAATGAAAGTGCAATTACCCTCATGTCCGAGTTCGCTGACCTCGGAGGACAACACTAAAATCTCTGCCGTCGTTTTTGTGCTACAACCTACGGGTCCCCGGCGACTCGTGCGCGAAGCAACTTTTGTCATTACATTATGTACTACGGGTCTGTCAACTTTGTTATAGTCGCGTGTAGACATCACAATGAATGTAAAAGGTTTTTGTAAAGAATGTTACACAAAAACATACAATGACATGATGTTTTTGTGATCATAAGTACGTCTGCATAAGTTAAATGTGGCATATAAGCCAGTTTCCTTCTTTAAAATTAAAATAAAACAAAGGCGTTGGACTCCAATGGTTAAGAATTTTAAAACTCATTTTATTTTTGCAAGTAGTTAGGCTTTTAAAAAGCACTTTTACACGAGCAGACGTATGCTTCGTGTAAATTGTCACAACAGAGGTGGCAATTATGGTGTCAGAACTTTCGTAATCTAACTAACATGGGTTAACATGCCTGCTGATATCTACACAAAATGGCTTTTTTTAACGATATTCTTCTTTGAAATGCTGTAACGGCTCTGCATGATATTCTAAGGGCCACAGCAGACAGTCAGCCAGATTTTGCGACTGTATCAATGTTTCCGAAAAGCAACTCAATCGCCGCTGTTGCGTTTTTGAGTGCGCGGTGTATAACATATGGTCGCTGCTTTCAAACGCGGCAAAATTGCCGATCGCCGATGCTATGAGAACCTCCTCCCTTTGTTGATGTAGGTTAAAAAGTATCATGTGTGTTGTGGCTCTAAGGGATTTTCATTGAGCGCTGAACTTTGAGCGCGCATTTGGCCATATTTTAAGCCGCAGTACAGTGCGGTGTAATTTGCCCGCATAATTGAATTCCCATCCGGACGGGTATGCGTCGTGAAATATGCGGCTTATTGTCAATTTTATTACGATACCCACATCTTTTTTGCGGCTGTCGAATTATACTTGAAATCTGTTTTGTCATACGTAGAAGATAAGTAATTACTTGCAACTGTGGGTTATATAAAAAGATTGTATTTACTAGAAGCATTATTTAGCGGTGTGACGCAGCTTTCCAGGAAAAGCGTAAAACTAAATTTCATTGACTTTGTTGTGAAAAAGTTGGGAAAAACACTGTGACATCATGTGAAACCTTTTTTTGTTACAAGAAATACAAATTGCAAGATGATGAATAAAAAACTAAGGATTTATCCTAAGATTAAAAAAAAGTTAAAATTATTACATTATCATGAGTAGGGTTAGATAATTTTTCAGTGAAAACAAAAACCATTATCGGTAGCTTTAAATCTCTTGCAATCCGTCAATTTCGTTAAGCGATCACTTTTTTGTAAAATAGACAGAATAAAAATTTTAGATGGGTATAATCCTCTTATTAATATAAGTTTTAATAAATTACATTATTTCGCACCTCAAACTTCCTCAAGCATATTTTGGGTCACCAGAAAAATGCGACCGCCGTTATATGAAAAAAAGTTGAGCGCTTCCAGTTAAGGGGGATATTTTGTTAAAAAATATGAGGGAAAATTTTCATCGTACCCCACATTTAGCAGCGCTCATCACTCGCCTTAACGTCCACTAAAACAAAATGGCCGCCGTCCATTCTCCCGCCAAATTAACTGTTCCAGCGGCGAGTGGCGCGATGACGCGCGAAATCGATTCGCTGAATTACAACCAACTAAGACTTTTTAATTTTAAAACTAGATAAACGTGCGATTAGCTGGGTTTATGGTGATAACCTCGTGTAAATCGTACAACTATAATGGATTTAATAAGTATTAGAGCGGAATTCTTCGATGATGAAAGGAGGAAATGTTCACAAAAAACAAATTGCCTGCAAAAGAATACCTACTTTGTAGTCGAAAAAAATAAAATTAAAATTTATTGGAAAAGAAATGAGATGCTAAGCAAATATTTCCTTTTCTTTGACGTACTTATACACATTTTTCCATTGAATTTCCCAGAGCTTAAGATTTAGATCTTTATCTATCAAAAGTAAAAGGTAGACAAAGGTAAAGATACGGAACTGTATTCGGGAGTGGAAAAAGGTTTTCGTTTCCGAGAAAACTTACGAATCATTTGCTATTCGGGATACACTTTACATGAACATTTTGGGTCCATTCCAGTGATAACCCAAATCATTTATTTGTTTACAGTTAGAGGCTTTTTTAAGAGCACTTAAGTAAAATAGGGCAGTGCAAAAATAAACTATAGTTGACCTATTTTTGTAATTGAAAAAGTTGGTTGGTAATGTCTACTATATTATTTTGTTCACTAGATTAAAACAATAAACCTCCCACTGTGCAGATGAAAAGCGATGAATAAAAATTAAATTGTGCGTGCTAAGGAAAAAAAACATTTAACTTAATTTACCTCCATAAATTTTAATAAGCGTTATTAACGTGTTTCATCCACTAAAGAGGTTTTAACGAGGAACTTAATTAACTGTACAGTACAATACGAGTGTTGTATTGTTTTGATACAGCTGAATACTCAGCTGCTTATAGCGATGGTTGAATCTTATACAGGGTGTTTGGAAGCTAGGCGCAAAGCCTAAGCCGTTAGCATAGACCACTAGAACATTTTGAGCCATATTAATTTGTTCCAAGTAAAAAAATAAACACCCTGTATAATTGAAATTCTGCTCAAAATATGGGGAAGTTTTAAAAATAGTGGCAACAAAGGCCCGAGCTATCAGTCCCGGGGGAATGACGCGGAAAGCGGTTTAAATGTACCGTCCCGCGGATTATACGCGGGTTACGTACCTACGTGTACAAACTATTTCGTATTTCATTTTGGGATTAGATTTTAATACTACCGTTTTTCTGGGTAATACGAAAAAGTTGGAAACATTTTGATTTCAAAAATTAATGAAACAGATTGTGCTCATAATATTTGATAGAGCCTTTTTTCGTAGTCTCATTATTTTTACTACGACAGTTTACAGTTAATTTATTTTTTTACCACTTTTTCGGAGCAAAATGTGACTCTGAAGTATTGACATTGCAGAAAATAACAGCATAAAAATCAACTACTTAACTTTTTAGTGCTTTGTTATAAAAAAATGAAAACTTAAGTATTTGAGGTTAAGTATTTGAAGCAAACTACAAAATAGTTACAGAAGACAACGCCAGCCGATGCGCTCCATTAGCGAGCGTTTGACCCACTTGGCACGGTCCCGGGTTCGATTCCTTGTTTTGCCCGTGTTTTTGTATCTGCGACTGTTTTGGGACACTTTGAGTTATGGTGCGAGAATAAGTCACAACCAATTAGGGACGGATGGAAGTAAGATATTAGCAAGTGATGGTAAATCAAAATCCTACTACAATTCTGCTGAAATATCTAAAGATTATCTAGTTATTTCAGCATCAGCATTATTTTTCTAGCATAAGACTTAAAAAGGATCAGTTTCCTGGACTGAAGGAACCTGGGCATAGTTTTTGACAGCCACCTTCGTTTCGAGAGCCATATCAGTGAGTGTGTTAGGAGCTGCTTTTATCGGCTGAAAGTGCTGTACAGGCTTAGACCATATATTAGTGAGAAACTCAGAATATTACTTTGTGAATCTCTTGTACTGTCCAAACTAAACTACTGTGACACAGTGTATGGTCCATGCCTACTCGCCAGGTCAGCGAAACTGCTTCAAAGAGTTCAGAATGCATGTGCGCGTTTCTGTTTTACTGTGCCGCCACGCACACATATTACCCCCTTCTTAAACTCTGCAGCCCTTATTAAAATGGAGGCGCGCAGGAGGTTGCATCTCGCCACTATGTTGTTTGGCATTATTGTAGCAGCAAAGCCCAAATATCTGTATGATAAGTTGGAGTGGGCTGATGGTCATAGAAAGTATCCGAAACGAGCATGCACCCACATTTTCTCCACACCGAGGCATCGAACAGTCGCATTTCGTGGCTCCTTCAGGTTCGCTGCGACGCGTTGTTGGAACGATCTCCCCCCGCCGATTCGTGCCCTGGAAGTAAAACACACATTTAAAACACACGTCAAAAAACATCTCTTGGATCTTCAAAGAATATGAATCTGAATCTGGAAGTTTACCTACCTACAGTGTATGCACGTAACATGTACACGGGTTACATGGTTTCGTCCCAGCATAGGTGCCTAGCGACCCATCTCGCTTTAGTGTGATGGTGCTATGGTGGTTGCTTCCTCAACATATTATCATCACTGGACCTGGAAGACTAAAGCACAATGCATCATTTTACACATACCATATACGTACGGATTAGAGAGAGGCTAAATGTGGAACGGAGAGAGGAGGATTAATGAGCGTAGCTTACCATCAAAGTCGTTGATCTTTCGAACTGCCAGAGCGTCATCTTTGTCGCAGCGAAAACACTACCACAAAACACACACCCATGGTATCCTCACGACAAGTACGCCTCTCCTCTGTTTATTTGTTGCTTGGTGGTATTTTAACGGTGATTACGTGGCACTTATGTATGGCGTGATTGGGGCGAAGTGGCATGATGGCTGGCTGGCGGCGGTCAGAGAGAAATTTTAATCATACGACGGTGTTTTGTTTTATTCATTCCACAGATCACTGTATTTGTGTATGGACCCAACCGTGACCTATCCGTGGCGTTGGCGGCGGGGCGCCACCATCAATGCCGGATCGCTGGTTCCAATTTTTGACTATTAAAAACTATAGAGTTAAACGATGGTGGCGCCCCTCTGTCGGTGCATCTGGTGGGACGGTTTCGGTTTGGTTTATGGCAGGCTATTCAATGATCGTTTTTAATGTCTCGGACACTTTTTACTTTTTTTTTGTTTTTTTTTTTCCTTTCTTCTTAATCTTTGGCAATGGACTCTGCAACACAGAGATAGTGTTGTGTCGCGACGATTGGATTGGACTTATGGTCATGGCCACCCTGATTTGTCGTAGATTGCATAAATGTTGGTTTTGTTAATTTGTTGTTTTGTTTTTATTATTTTTTATTCGATTTTTTATTTGATTTTTGTGTTTGTTTTTTATGGGTACATTTTTGCCGCCCCCTTATTGCGTGTTCCCGCCGACGGACAGGTACTTTACGGAGTGCTTCTCCTTCGGCGGTAGGGCGCAGCAACGTCAAGGGACCCGCTGAAAATCGGTGTCGAGGCATGCCCATGGCATGCCCCGATTAATGCTGAGCGGGCCCCTATTTGACAGCAGGGCACAATGTTTATCTTCTTTATGTAATTTATGTAAATGTGATGTCGCTCTGTTTCGTCAAATAAAACATTTTTTACTTTACTTTTACTTTCCAATTATAAGGCGACCTGAATTCTATTGTTCTGATTCAAATTTTTACCTACTCGTACTCAAAACTGACGCCAGTATTCATAAACGATGCTTGCTTAAGTGAAGCAGCAAATCGAACGCACAGAGTTGAATAGAGCTCTGTGATTGTTTCATGTTACCCTGTGCGTCCACCGTGTGTGCGGGACCTCATAGTAATGTTTGTAAATACGGGCGTTATACTCATACCTAAGTAGATCGTGTTTTTTCAGAACCATACAATGAGGGTTTTCACGAATGAAAAATCCGCCAGATGGCAATACGTAGACGCGAGATCCAAATGCTGCATGATTGGTTATTTTTGACATGACATTGACAGATATGTCAAAATCCACCAATCACGCAGCAGTCAGACCCCACATCCACGTCCCGCCATCTAGCGGATCTTTCATTCGCGAAAACCCTCATTTGATATCCACCAAAGAAACATGAAAAACGAAATACATTTTGTTTGTTTTATTCAAACATTTAGGGCACAAAATATGATTAAGTATGCACATCGTAGCAAATATTGTTTTGGACACGATTCTTTTGTCTTTGATTCATTTCCACGCTTGTTTTCACAAAATAAAAATAACTTTCATTCACAAAATTTATTACGAGCAGCATGAAGATCCATTACAAAGGGAAAATTGATATTTATTAACCACGAGACGGAACGAAATTTAGCTTCAGCGTAATAAAATTACTTAAATGTGCCTCACAAACAGAATTTAATTTATGAAATTAACAAACAGCCAATAAAACAGACTTTGTTTATCATTGTCTTTTATTTTCTACAACAATAACATTTGTTTTGGGGTTCCGCACCTTAAGAAAGTCAAAATTAAAACAACAAAGAATACTACGTTGTCCGTAAGTCATAATCGTTTTTGTCATGAACTCTATTAATATTAAACAAATACTTCGATACTTCCTTATGGAATTCAAAATAGGTCCGTTCGTTCGTGTTAATTTTTTTGTCATTCGATAGTTCGATACCCACTTTATGTCTTATAATTACGTCAACGTATGGGATGTAAGGCCACAAAAACAAACTGAAATTGTGAACAAAATCCATAGAAATTGTGAAAAAAAAACATCGTAGTATTATGACATAGTACTCGTACATATCGTAAATCTATCAAAACGGCAAATCCTCACTTCTATTGGACCTTTCATCTAAATTCATGGAAAAATATAAAACATTTACAAACATTAAGTCATTCAATGTGTTGCGCAACCGATCCGATTTCTATATCGAGTGGATCGTGATATTATGTTCTGCCGACAAACTGTGTGTATTTACATGAAAAATAAATAAATAAATAAATGTGTGTGAATTTATTCATTCTAATCGGCCTGATAGCTACATTAAAAGATTTTTTTGTGGGGCGTTAAGTTTTAAGCTGCAACACTATTATTTTTTTGATAGCTGGGCTTCATTGACGACAATTTTTTAGATCTTGGCCATGCAGAACGGGACTATTCCTACCTCTCGTTCCCACCACTGCAACTCCTGTGTAGCCAGGATTTACAGCTTGACCGCCACAAAAACCCAACCAATGAAAGTCAATGGCTATGCAGAAGTGGGTTTAGTCTCGTACTGTATCCTAGAGCAGTTTTGATAGTACTAAAACACAACTAGGGCCTCATGCAAGTTAAGTCCAAAAGCCGAAGCCATGTGCGTGCATGGTGCATTGTTTATTGACTTAATTCTAAATTTCTCAGATGCTTAGGTGAAATGCAAAATATGTCCACGGCATTCCGACTTTTTGCTTGATGCTATTTCTATTCTGCTTTGCACTCCACTCTCAGAACAACTGTGAACGTGACGAAGAGAATTAAATTCCAAAGTACAGACAACAGCATGTTAAGCCAAACACAGGGGATCTTATGCAATTCTCATAAGGGTTATGTTGCAATAAAAATGACTAGTCTGATGTGATGCCGTCTGTACATTTACCAGCATATCAGACATCATTTTGTTGCAAAAAGAACCTTATTGTCACCACTTATGATATTACCTATGTTTGATTGTTCTGTTGTCTTTTGTACTAGTAGGAAATAACCCTAGATCATAACAGGGCTACTCCGAAAAACGTGATCCAAAGTTTCAAATGTTGCCATCCCTCTCACGCATATCGAGATGAGCGACGATGACAGATAGATTTGAAACTACGTAAACAGCGTTCGGAGTAGCCCTCCAGAGGCGATGCACAATTCGAAAAAGGAACATCGCGAAATATCCGCGCAGTGGAAGTGGATTGATGGCTCGGACATCACTTTGAGACTTTGTCGCGCAGTTCCCAGTGTCGGTGTGAAATAACTGTAGTCCAATTTTAGACGGACATTGACTTATTTGAGTATTAACTGGCACTATGACACTTGATTTCCTTAACATTTTTTAAGTAAGTGATCCTCTAATTTATAATCGCATAGGATCGCATGTCACATTATCATTTTTTTAAGCAATTTTACCATGATGAAATGTAACGTGAGGTTCGTAATGAAACATCCTTACAAAATAAGTAGGTAATTTTTACTCGCAATATAAAGAAACCTAGATGCAGGATCATAGTCTCGGGAAGCCTTACCTTACTTTTAAGTAGGATATTGATTATTTTGGTTTAATGTTGTTAATATCCCTAGACCTTAACAAAAATATATTTTTGAATTTAAAAATTCAGGAAACCGCAAAGCTTACATTTAGATTTTCCCCTTTCAAATGGAACAAAAATAATCCGCCGATTTATCTGTTAGCATAGCCACCGCTTCATTCTCTACCTACAATACCCGCTTTCATCACAGCTAAAACGAAACTAACACTGGCCGAAAATCTGAATACTGCCAACGACAACACTGGGTGTCATCGCCAATGAAAAAAAAAGTAAAACGTCAGAAAAAAGGCGGGAAAATTGCAACATATCCGCGCGGCAAAGTGAATTGATGGGTCGGACGGATCGCGCGTACATTTTGTCGCGAGAATGGCGAGCGATGGATGCGACGAAAAAAGGTTGCGCCCAAAAAAGGATGCGTGGAATTGGCTATTTGGACAGCAGTACAGTTGTTTACTTTTACGTCTCCAGTAACTAAAGAACTCGAGTCTTTTAACCATTATGATCGTAACAAGTAATTGACAACGGAATTGACAAGCTTATGCGTAGGTTGGTACCTATGAGAAGTTTTTATCATAAAGCAGCAACAAAACAAATTAATTTTTTTGTTGATGAGAGTGGGTTCAACATTCTTATAGACAAGTACAAATAAAATTAGTATTTATCAGTAAAATTATTTGTCTCACATCAACAATCACGCAAGTGATCATTACAAAAACACTCGATATTTTGTCAACCGTACCTAGTATTGACTTCGAAGCTGTCATGGCCGTCACTGTCACTGTGAAAAATGGAGTACTCTCCCGAAGGCGCCCGAGGGCCGCCTAATGACGGCACTCACAATGGAGGACTTACTCGAATTTAAAAAAGATTTAAAGTTGACATTTGATTGTTTAATGAGCTGTCGCGTGGACGAGTGTTCTCGAAATTTGAAATTCAAATGTGGAATTCAAAAATCATTTCGGCGTAAACAATAGAATAAATTGCTATTTGAATACCTTGCAATTTCAGTTTGAAAATACATAGATATTGAGTGTTAGGGTGGTATACTCGTACAATACTGCCGTCTATAAGCTAAAAGGCCGCTAAATGACAAATTCGAAACCAGAATGACGAATTTATTCGTTGATTAGTGTAGGTTTTATAGGTAAATAATTATGTACATATTGTAACTAACGTGTCGCTTTATGTCGCTTCTCAATTTGATTAGTAGAGTCAGTTTGGGTTGTTTACTAAAACATAAGGCATAAACTCTTACAAAACTTTAAAACCAACATCTTGTTTCACTCAAAACTCAAGTGTTCAATTAATTATGTAGAAATTGGGTACCTACTCCTTTAATTTCAATTTTAGCCATTAAGTTTAACGATTATTTTCAAGATTTCAAAGTTTAAGACGTTTTATGTACCAACTTCGCTTCTTAAAGTTTAATCTCGTGGCGAAACTTTTTAAAGAAAACCACGTGATGCAAAGTTTTCTTTTAATTAAATAAGTATTGATGAGATTATGAAGCGTTGGCGTCGACGTCGATAAAGTTATGGTATCCGATACCTACTTTGTTGGTTCGCGAGATATGACGCGGCAAAATCGCGTTGAGGCAAACTTTCTGGAACTGACTACTCGGACAGACGACCTGATAAAGATTTAGAGATTCCTCGCTCCTATTTTCAGAATATTATCTAAATAATCTAGACAATGAAATAAACTCTGCCTATCGTAACGTTCTGATTTTTCCTGGGTATCGAAATGGGAACATAATTATTATTTCCCTTTATTATACCACTTTTACCCGTATAATATGATCAGTTTTTAAGACAAATTCCCTAAAGTTTATGAAATAAACAAAAAAGTTAAACCACACTCTTATTTACTAGGACATCAAAACTAAAACTTTGAAATTTAATTTTCACCAAACCCGCCGCCCAGCACAACAACACAATACAAAGGCTAACGAACCAAAAGTACCCGCGATATTTATATTTAGAGACAATATTCCACCTTGAAGTGTATGTTCGTCACATACTAAACCGACTCACGTATTTTTCACGGGTTCCCTTAACATGCTATTGCGTAATATTGTTCGTGAATTTGTATACGTGACGCGAAAAATAACGCGCGTAGGCTCCCAAGTCATTCCATAAATCTTGGTACTCGACTAGTTGTATGACACTATCAAGGTTGTAAGCTATTAGTAAATTGCTTTTATTTGTAGCATACATGCATTGAGTGTGGAATATACTTAACCTTACTGGTTCTTATTAACTAAGGGTTACCTCCTTATGAAATAGTATGTCTGAGGCAGATATTTCATCCTTTAAATATATAAAATTACTTAAAGTATTAAGTGTTAACTCACAATCAGCCCATACTTGATTATCAATTTAAAGTGGCTCAAACGAGTGCGCAACCACGCACCAAACCACCAACTTTTGAAATGTTCACTAGTTTGCGAATTATATGAGCACTAGACGAATTCCCAACAATACGTCCCAAATGTTTGGAATTCCAACTTTACACGAGAATTGAGATTAAATTTTTAATTTGACAGTTTATTCAGAGCGTTTAATTGCATTTATAAACTTTGATTAAACGTATTTGTGATGTTAAAACGTCATTTGGGAGATTAAATTTCAAATGAATACTGTTAAATTTAAGTGGCTCATTAATTTTGCTCCAACTATTTACAAAATTGATAGGTAGGTATTTGAAATATTATTTTAAAGTGCATTGACAATAGCTTTTTGTTAAGGGCCTCCCCCTTTTTTTCAGCAGTGGTCATTCGGCTGAAACAAAGTAGAAAAATCGCATAGTTATTAATTAGTCTAAATTAACAGTGATTAATTATTAACTGAAATAATCACCTGAAACGCAACTGTCTAAGCTGTTGTTCCTCTTAATTCATAATTACCAACAACAACAAGCTCTTAGATAAACAAATGTTCATGATAATAAAGTAAAACGCAATCATCGAGCCACGAGAGCACATACTCCTAAGGTTGCTATAAACAATCAAATAACACAGGCGTGCTTAAACAAAGAAGCATATTAGTAGGGAATTTAGTGCAATGATTTGTATGGAGACCCCTCCACTTTGGTATAGAAGGCTCATTTTTGCAACAGTGTTTCTTTGGGTGCTCCTGAGTGGATTTCCGTCGGTAAACATCGGGAGCCCCCCCTGTGGTAGCAGGGGGAGGGGGGGCAAGTTTCCTTCCGCCGCGCTTCACTTTATGGCCCATATCTTCAAAACTATGGGTATTAGGGCAAGTGTGGTATCATTTTCGGATAATTAAAGGATGGCGAATTCATTTCTAGAACAAACTTTTTGCCTTTTCATACAAAAAAATTGAAATATTGAGTAAAATACTCAAAAATCAAAAAGTATTTTTTTAAATAAACATCGTTTACTTTTAAACCACTGGAGATAATCTAATAAAAAAATATGACCTGAAAGCTACATTTATCAGGATTATAAAAATATAACATTGTATGGTACTTTTTTCGCAAAAAGTAGGTGAAATAAATTTTTTCTTCAGGACACAGCGGGCGAATTTTATTGCGCATCGGAAAAAAATATTTATTTTATCCATGAATTCATACTATTTGGTTCATAAGCAAGCAAGAATTATTATTTTGGAATTTATTTAGAGTTGCTGGCACATCAATCTACCATGATTTGTATTTTTTCGTCAATTGATTTTGAACTCTATGTGTGAGACATAAGGTTGAAAATAATTTAAATACATTTTAATATTGAAAATATCATAAAAAGAAAGCACTAATTAAAGAACTTTAATTTGTCTAAACGTCCTAATGATTATTATTATTTTAATTAACACTTTTATTTGTACATACTATTGTACCAGTGATTTAACGGAAAGGTAAGTGTGAGGAAAATGAGGTTTCACAATCATAGTACGGGAGATATTTTTAGTACAAAGGTTACAGCTGTGACAGTTTTAGTTGTTTTTTTCAGACAGCACCAGCTTCTGCACTACTTCTTGCACTTACATCTCACCATTTCCAGGCAAGCCTCGGCAGCTACGGGCAAACCGGTCCATGTAGGCTCCATCTTGCTATCGACTCTGGTCCACCCCCAACCAGTCGGGTAAAGGGAAGACTCGAGTCGGTTGCTTGCACCTGATCCTATACGCGAATCCCTTGATATACTGCCAATAACCAAGGCTGATACAAAGCTGCTGCTGCTGTCTGGGTTATCTTATGTAGGGCCTAAGCTAAGCTAGGTCTAAGCGTAGTCCACAGCGACCCATTAGGATCTTTATGCTCCATTTTTTATTCCCTATCATCCAAAAAAATCCTATCCATTAGGTGAATTAAGCGTCTTAGTGAAAGCCTTCTAAGTCTTCTGATGCCGGATATGCTGACCCAAGCAGACCCATCCTTACAGTATTGATTCATGGACCCCACATGTATTCCACATGCTCGAGAGCTGTCTTCTGTTGTTAGGCCCATTTTGTGGGACATGTGGTTCGTTCCATAATGCCCAGTTTGCGTACCAGTAATTGCTTGGGCTTAGATACCTTAATGCTTAATGAGTTTTCTCCATGACCCTGTGTTTCCCTTTAGGAATGATTTGGAGAGGCTTATCTTATCTCGTTGGAGCTTTCCCATTCAGCACTGTGCTTCTTGGATATGGCCATATTATGGCCATGAGGTATGCCGTTAGATAAAGGTAAGTATCAGTTCTGACCCAATAGGTATCGCCTCTGACCCTAGTTTCGCTAGACTGTCGGCTCTCCTATTGCATTTGATCCGTGTATGTCCAGGTATCCCACATCAGGGACACTTTCATGCCTTCCGAGTTTGTTCATCTTTAAGATTGCATATAAGAGAACATAGCGTTCACTATGTTCGAAGTGTTTACAGTAGACGCCCGTTCCCGTTCCCAAGGCCATCTTTACAGTGGCGGCGTAAGTCCTAAGGCACCCCCTGGTAACCCCCACGATTTTGGGGTTACCTACCGATTCCAAGATTGAAAGACAATGACATAGACCGCAGACTTGCTATGCAGATGCGCCAGTGAGTACTTATCTGTGCGACATGTGTCACCCTCTGATGCTTGGCACCCCCCATACGCCGCTACTGCATCTTTGAGCTATCAGTAAACCAGATTAGGCTGTTCTGTTGGGATTTTGGTCCTCTTTTCTAGTCGTCCCTTGTTCAAGATCTATCTACTTACTTATTAGATCAATCCAAGGGGTTCGCGTATAGGATTAGTTGCAAGCAACCGACTCAGTCTTCCCTTTACCCGACTGGTTGGGGGCGGACCAGACCCGATAGCAAGATGGAGCCTACATGGACCGGTTTGCCCGTAGCTGCCGAGGCTTGCCTGGAAATGGTGAGATGTAAGTGCAAGAAGTAGTGCAGAAGCTGGTGCTGTCTGAAAAAAACAACTAAAAAGGTCACAGCCGTAACCTTTGTGCTAAAAATATCTCCCGTACTATGATTGTGAAACCTCATTTTCCTCACACTTACCTTTCCGTAAAATCACTGGTACAATAGTATGTACAAATAAAAGTGTTAATTAAAATAATAATAATCATTAGGACGTTTAGACAAATTAAAGTTCTTTAATTAGTGCTTTCTTTTTATGATATTTTCAATATTAAAATGTATTTAAATTATTTTCAACCTTATGTCTCACACATAGAGTTCAAAATCAATTGACGAAAAAATACAAATCATGGTAGATTGATGTGCCAGCAACTCTAAATAAATTCCAAAATAATAATTCTTGCTTGCTTATGAACCAAATAGTATGAATTCATGGATAAAATAAATATTTTTTTCCGATGCGCAATAAAATTCGCCCGCTGTGTCCTGAAGAAAAAAATTATTTCACCTACTTTTTGCGAAAAAAGTACCATACAATGTTATATTTTTATAATCCTGATAAATGTAGCTTTCAGGTCATATTTTTTTATTAGATTATCTCCAGTGGTTTAAAAGTAAACGATGTTTATTTAAAAAAATACTTTTTGATTTTTGAGTATTTTACTCAATATTTCAATTTTTTTGTATGAAAAGGCAAAAAGTTTGTTCTAGAAATGAATTCGCCATCCTTTAATTATCCGAAAATGATACCACACTTGCCCTAATACCCATAGTTTTGAAGATATGGGCCTTAAAGTGAAGCGCGGCGGAAGGAAACTTGCCCCCCCTCCCCCTGCTACCACAGGGGGGGGCTCCCGATGTCTACCGACGGAAATCCACTCAGGAGCACCCAAAGAACCACTGTTGCAAAAATGAGCCTTCTATACCAAAGTGGAGGGGTTCTTGCACTAAATTCCCTACTATATAAAATACAGGCATTACAGATTCCGGGAACACCGCCGAGTCGCAGAGCCGGCGGAATCGGATCAACCGAGAGCGATCACAAAGGGACTTGGGAAGGCAGGAGATGAATATTTTGCGATGCAACTCAAATCTTTTTGGGAAATACAAAGGTCTGTGATGTGCTAAAATTTAGGATTGGCCTATTCAAGGTTCGATTCTCTGTCGAATTCAGATTACAATGGACTGCTACTTACCAATGTCATCTACGTTGGTTAAAAGTAATATTTTGACTGTATTAAATTATATTAAATTTGAAATTATTGACCAAAAACTTTAAAAAGTGGTTAGAGCGAGCTAATAACTTCATTTGGAGAAAATAACTTCATTGGCAAATGAGTAGTGCAAAGTCAGTGGAAATACCTAGGTTTCAATCCAAGAATGGGTGTTATGTAGTTTTGTACATAATTTATCGTATATTGTTTTTGGTTAAGGCGATCGGAAGCAATAAGAAACAAAACTTAGTATGTAATGTTTTTTATAAACAATAATGAAATTGAAAATTCTGTCTGCTGTGTAGTAAAATAAGTAATAAAAATCATTTAAATACAAGTACTTTGTTGATTCTTATAGCATTTTCCATAATATTACGCAGAAAATTGTATTGTCATAACATTTTCCGGGAAATCTTACGTGAAAACAAGCTTCAATTATATAAGGTTTCGACGAAGTATTCATATTATTTAGTGGCTTCAATAAAGCAACGTCGAAATAAATATGCGTACTATGTCTTGGATAAAATTATCAATATTTTGAATAGCAGATGCTCTTAACGCTAACATTTTTTAACTTACCTAGTCAAGGTATAGCAATATCAATTTAAAGATTTCGCAACATAATATTGTTATGAAGTTACGTACTTTGGATTATTTTAATGAAGAAGAATAGCATAGACGTAAGCATTGCAAAATTAAAATGTCGCAAACATGGCTTGCCAACAATAGACTATAGAAAAATAAATTCTGCCTGTCAATTTTCACCCGATGCGACGGGTCTTTAATTATTATGAATGAAAAGTTCTTGTCCATCTGGGGGAAAATTCTACTATTCTGAGTCGTTATCGAGCAAAGAAAAGGCTGAAGTACATTGACATTATCACAACGCAATTCCTTTCTATGCTAACATAGCAGTCTAAACCGGCTTTTCAGTAAAGCAATTTTGATGAGTGACAGCCGATGCGCTCCAGCTGTCACGTATAGTTCCAATATGCTATCCTATCCATGACATTGACAGCAGTGCGCCACTGTCAATACCGGATCGCAGGTTTCGATTTTTACCATGTTGGAAACCATAAAGTTGATCGATGGTAGCTTCCCCCTGTCATTGAGTTTGGTGGGACAGTTCAGCGTGGGTCATCTATAAGAGTTTCATATTGACTGTCACTTCTCAGAACAATTTGTCGAGGTGAAATTGAGACACAGAAATATATTCAAATCTATTTGTGCCAGACTTAAGGTATTCAATCTGGACCGAGCAGAATTTACAATTTAAAAATTTGTTGACCTGCAAAATGCAAAAGTAAAGACAATATTTTTACGTATTCCATTTTACTATACAGTTTCTGAAATACCTTTACATATGTTATTACGTCGTTGAAAATACATTATGATCAAATACATAAAGTTCAAGTAATTATGACTAAAATCTTAATCTGGCAAAAATCCTCGTAAATTACTTTCTGTTGTTGATTGGTTCATGTCCCGCCATAGGCAGTTCGATTGTTTAAGTTGTTTATTTAAAATTTAGTTTGAGAAGCGATTCAATTCGCTGAGAAATTTTAATATTCTTGGTATTATTTTACAGGCCTACCTAAAACTAACTTAACGTAGTTTAACTGGCTTCACTTTACTCAGATTTCTACGAAAGTATATTAGAACTGATATTAACAGTATTTAACTAGGCTACTGGAGTCTACTATTAGTTATTTATCTTTTACTGACTTTTGAGTCGACTTGTCCTAAGTGTCTCCTTACTTGACTGGTTCCGAATAG
Organism: Ostrinia nubilalis; assembly: GCF_963855985.1. NCBI lineage: Eukaryota > Metazoa > Arthropoda > Insecta > Lepidoptera > Crambidae > Ostrinia > Ostrinia nubilalis. The sequence continues at coordinate 15,115,077 of NC_087103.1, forward strand.
GTACTCTAAGGACCATAATTGTACGTTTGACTGTACACCTGAGACGGCCCCGAGGTCTCAAGTTATTGTCAGCTTTTGCAGGCATGTTGTCTTGAGACCCTTCACTTAATGAAGCTCTTGAAGAGAGGTGAGTTTCGAATGTTCAGGGCGGTGAACTTCTCGAAATGAAACAAAGGAGTTCTTCTTTCTTATTAAAGTGGCATCGCTGGCAGTCTTTTATAATTCGTTGTATATTAAAACCATAGAATACGACAGCTTGAAAACGTCGCACTTGTAAAAAATATAGAGCTTGATTGGCGGTGTAAATATGTAAAAAATCAGTACGTAAATAGTATAATCCAACTAAATCTATTGGATACCGTGATCGTATAAACACTCCGTTTGACTAAAGCTCACAATATAATCGTTGGCACTGAAACTCTACAAGAAATGTTTTCAAAATCTACGCCAGTTTTGAACCCGCTTTAATCTCACAAATCATTCCTTTCAACGTCGGTATAAACAAGCCAACCCTCCAACGTCTATCGCAATCTGGCGAGCTTAACACGCAAAAACTACACGGAAACCTAAAAAGGTTTCTTGCAATATTTCCCCCGCATTTGCAATCCGCAGTGAATTTGCATCGTGAATAAATTCACAAATGTACTCAGAGTAAGGATGCGCTCATACGATCCGATCTTTTCAAGAATACGATAAAGGGATTTTTGGGATTAAACCATTTTTAAGCAGATTAAATAGCAAGTTGATGTTTATGTCAGTTTACTTACCACAACACTTTTCTTTGCTAGTATCAAGGATCAGATGGCCGAAATCAAATACCTAACCCTATAAATACTGTTTGGTTTTGGTTCTATCATTGGGGACAGTTTCCAAAGTACTTTAACATTTTACAAAATGTACGCGGATGATAACGGATTGATACAGATTTGTTTCTCCGATTTCTTTTTTTTTCAGTCAATATTCTAGAAACTAAAATAGCCTGCGACACTTGTGACTTAACGATGTTGATAAATCGGATCGACTCTAGAACCGCACATCCTTAACAATTTGAAAGATGAATCGCTGCATGTAAGCGGTGTAAGCCGCGGGATTTATTTATAGGAAGCGGTAATGCTGTGGCGGGTTAATTTTCATAATGTTCGCCGAGCTTTGAATTTCATTGCTGTTTTAAAAGTGTTGAAAGTGAGAAAGAGTTGGACGGTTGGAATTCAACAAATTAGATGAACACTTTATAGTTCCTGTACTTTATTTGTCATGAAAAATTGACAAAAATATAGCGGATATATAGACAGACATCGGTCTTTGGTACGGCTCGGTAAATTGAATACACATCTACCTGTGTACATTTCACTAAAACGTGGTTTACGTTTATAAAAAAAAACTGCAAATATTTTTATAGCGAAGGCAATATTTATAAAGCTTTATGAAAGGTTTTTCTTTTATAGCAATATCATATTATTGCATAATATTTGAACACTGAGTTCAATTCCTAGAACAAATTGCCACTATCCGTCGAAAAAAATCGTATGGTATCCTATGGTGTAGGACCTACACCATAGAATACCATACGATTTTTTTACCCTACCTACACTGTAGGTAGAGTGTATGTAAAACTGTTAAAAGAATTTTCTTTAATAGTTGACAAAGCGAGTTAACAGATCGGTTTTAATTTTTTTGTGTTTTATTACTACTCGCTACTCGACAGCAGATTACACTATATTTTTTATAACACAACGGATTATAGACTGTACACGACATTAAGTGATAAGCTTGATGTTTTGTTCTTTAGAAAATCTATGTTTGAGATTACATAGTGTAATCACTAGGAATAAAAGTAAACCCAATAACTTTGAAGCCACTAAATCCCAAGTTTTGTTATACGGGGAACTTTAAAGGCGGCTTTTCTAAAATAAATTGATTTCCGGTTTAATTGGTAAAGTTTCTCAAGTTTCGCATGAAATTAGCGAAAATTTCGCGATCGTATAATAAATTAAGAGAACCTCAAGTCAAACACGAGGAGGCATAAGATTCGAGTATCAAGTATCGCTTAGCGAGCGAAATAGAAATTGGGACAACGTTGTTAAGGCTTTGAGAATTTGAACGTGTTTTGTTTTTTAGAAGAAAAATAAAAAGATAATGTTTTTCTACGCACAAGCTTCATTATTTTATAGATGGCCAAGTAGGTACATTATTACGTGCGTGATAAGCCTCAGGCTTCTATCTCACAGCTCTAAATGTAATTGCCTAGCTTGTGCATTTCAAAGTGTGTAAGGACGCTGCGTGCACGTCATCATTGTTTAAGATTTGAAATGGACATTATTTTAATAGAGAAATTTTCTCTTATCTCAAGATGGCTAAACTACTCGTAAGTTCAATTTCGCTCTTTAAAGCGAAAAGCACTTTTCTTTCATAATTTATCATAATTTTTGTACCAAACTACTTTGTTATCGTTAGAACGAAATGAACAAACTTTTCTAGCCTAAGTCAGCAATTAATAAGTAATTTCTCCCTCGGGTGCTATGAGTTTTTCTCGCATGATTGAATTAAAACTATAACTTTGCTTAGCCAAGAAAACGTGAGTAATTTTAAACTGTACAATTTTAACAGTAAAAGTTTAAGTCAAGCTCTAAGATACCGCCTAGCGAGTTTTTCAAAAATTATTTCTTTAGAAACATTTTTTGCATGAAAAAAGTACAACCACCATAGTCACCAGGGACCTATTAAAATTATTATAAAATATTATCGTTATTACCTAATATTAATATTAGAAAATGTCGCGATCCCGTCCACAATGTGAAGGGATCACCAAGTTCCAACCCACGCGTATCAACTTTAACCCTTCCAAAATTGTACCCTTTGAAAAAAGAGTAAATAGAAACATGTAAAAAATGAAAAAACCTCGGGCGTTATTAAAATTTCTCGTCCCCATCGGGTGGGTATCGGAGATATTTGACCCCTGGAACTTCGGAACCTTTTATGAAGCATAAAAACAAACGAGACAAGCAAAAACAGAGTTCGCCAGAGTTTTTTGTCGAGTTATAAAATGGATATAGGTAAAATTAAATTTTTAACGTTACGTTATCGACGAAGAACAACTATGTTATGTATCCGGATCTAGGACAAGGAGATATTTTAAATATTGAAATTCTAATTCGTATCATAACACTGAGGTTTGGAGATTTTTAGCTGAGCATGCTCAATTTCTACTGAAATATGAAAGTTCACACTTGAGTAGGTAGAGAATGAGCATGCTCAAGCTAAAAATCTTAATTCAGAAACTGAACTTAAGTGTGAAGGAGATAAATGAGACTTTTAGACACAGTTGAAGTCAGAAAGTTAAATAAAATAGTGTTGTGCAAGCAAGCCATAAAATACTAATGCAGAAAAGTAATGACTATAATACTAGTGAAAAAGAACAGATAAAAGTAACAGTTCCGTTTGCAGGATCCGACGAGACAAATGGACGGCGGAGTGCATAATGTCACCCGCTAACGTAATATAGAGACGCTGCAACCGCTTGAGATGGAGATATTTCATTTCTCTTTACGTTTTGTCTGCTTTGGATAAAAAAAAACGCTGACCATGATATCAGTTTGTTTGTAAATTAACAGTTGAAACTATGATTCGCGTTAGAAATAAAAACACTGATTGTTAGTTTTCATACCTGGAAGAAAAAACCTAACTACACTTGAAATAGATTTTGTCGTCTGCTCGTTTGCTCCTCCTGTCCCATAAAAAAGAACAAGTAGTTGTACATAAATAAATCGTTATTTAGCTCCAATTATTTGGCATAAAAGTAAAACCTGCTTTTCATCACGATAAAGTAATTTAAATGCAGGCTAAATATTAACCAAATGAAATATTCACGTTACCAATTAAGAGAGCTGTGAAATAATTTTACAAAATAAATAAAAATTGGGGAGTCAATGAAACGCTGACTTGAACCTTATATTTATTTGTGTAACGTATAATATGGTTTAAACATTACCGAAGTGCTTTTAAACAGTTCTACGTTTTCTTTTAATTTTCAATTACACGAGTTACCAATCATTAAACTCTGACATACCTACGTAACAGTAACCACTGCACATTATTTGCTGGTATGTGGCAAGCATTCAATATTTAATTAATACCCAGTACTGGCCAATTTTATTGGAATATTTCAAATATTCTGTTTGTGCCGGCAAATGAGTTCTTTTGCGGTCCAATTGGTATACATTTAATTTACAGATATATTACAAATTTACAAATAGAGGAAATGTTTATAATTAATTATTTTTCAAAGAAACTATTTTTGTTTTTGTCGACAATATCAAAACGATTTTCAACTGAGCTCGTTACGAGCATGTTATCCTTATATTGTGATTACTCAGTTTGAGTGATGATTTATACGTTTTCGTCTGACGATAATGAAGAAATATGTGAATAAGCACCAAATATGTTTTTCAGTCAAATGACTGACTGAACTCATACTGAACTTAGCATTCTATCCCTTCGAAAGGAACTAACATCACCTAACAATGGCTGTTAAGAGTTAATTTTGCATTTTACCTACTTAAATGTCGGTATAAATATGTAAAACTCTCTCTCGATACTCTTTGTGTATTTCACAGAGCAAAAATATCCAGTATCCAAGCCTTCAGAAGGTATCCAAAGAAGCGATGCATCAACCAGCGGCTATTACAGCAACTGCAGCTTAGCGGCCATTTGTCGCCGCCACGCTATCTGGTTCCCGCTTCACCCTGTATAAGCATGCAGGGTGGCGAAGAAATAAACAGTTTTTTTGAAAGAGAAATGATGCGCATCACGTTCTAGTCTGGATAGTGTTTGGTTGGGTTCGTTTATTTTTAGATGTGCATCCGACATGGCTCACGTAGCCGAGACAATAACAGACACAGACAGACTAATGTGCTCTCTGAAGCACGCAATCTATGCGCCAGAGAACACACCTATTGTCCTGGTCACGAAGTGAGTATTCTCTCACAGAGATACACAACTGATTTCGTTTCTACTGATACGTAATGGTAATTTCTCTCAAACACCTAGCAACTATTGCATTTCTGAAATTGTTTAACCTGGAATCTCTTGATTGGGATTCGCCGGGTCACTACGTCGCCAGTCCAATATTTACTGCTAAACTTGGGTTTGTAAGAATTCGTGAACTTCAACAGACTGTGGTTTGTTAAGGATATAACAAATCAGATTTTTTGAAATTTTTATCACAAATAATTTATTGTTCGAGTGCCCAATTCACAGCGACTTAATGCAGTCATTAAGCAATCAATCGGACAGTTTTTAACAATATTTTTATCTGGTTTATTCAAAACCTACCTACTCATAAATAAATATTTCCTGCTTTTGTTATTTAAACATTTATAGCTTGCCATTTTCCCTCCCCATTGGCAAAAACAAAATACAATTACATAACCGAATAAATACGTTGAGATTGTAAACAGCTGAGCAGCCCACAACAAATTGTACGGAAGGAGCCAAATTGAAATCCACGAGGCATCGTCGCAAATGAAGTGACATGCCCGTGACAGGAATATGCCATTTCCTCCGTTTTGTATCTGTGTTGATATTGTGCCGGATGGCGCGATGGTGTAGTGGCGGTGATCTTGGTCGGTGCTAAGTTCGATTACTGATGAAGACAACTTAGAAAACCTGATTAATTGTTTTATGCTATCGTAGCTGGGGCTTTTTGCTTCATACGTCAACTTCATACGTCTTAATTGAACTCAGTTATACTACGTCATACTGAGTTCCATTAAGTTTTTATGTAGTTTGTAAGAGATTTTAAATTTTAAATCCACTGTGACGTCAAATCAAGTGACGGCAATAGTTTAGTTCTTGCAACTAACGAAGGTGAGTGAGTTTTACTTGTGTGTGTACGTGTACTGCACATAACGTCGTGTTTATCAAAACGTTTGAAAAACGAACAGTATTAGCGAGTCACCATACATGTAAAGCTCGCTCGCCTTCGTGAATATTGCAACAACTATAGCCGATTTAAGTTTTTTTAATGAAGGAAAGGGACAAAGTTAAACAAATCTTTTAGTATTCATTTGTACCCCTATAGAGCTTCAACCAACATAGGGCTAACGATGTTTAAACAGTTCATTATTCTGACGACAAAAGCTGTGGCGATATGTAAGTACCTACCTAAGCTTACAATAAATAATTCTGTCCGTCTAAGTCTCTTTAGTTCACAATGTACAATGTACGTTTTGAATTAGTAATTAGACGATAAAATAGTACTTAAATAACTAATACCCATTTTCTGAAAAGAGATTTTTAGCCTCATGCTTATTTTCTACTCAGGTAAATATGAAAATCAATATGAAAAGTCCATACTTCAGTATGTAGAAAATAAGCAAGCTCTAAGGCCCAGAACAGACGGTGAAACGCAACTGCAACGAAACTGCAACTGCTAGTTACTTTTGAGTTGCATCTAAGTTTCTGCCACAGCGTCCGTTGAGAGACCATACATGACGCAACCAGTTTGAAAGTTTCAAACAGAAACTTAGATGCAACTCAAAAGTAACTAGCAGTTGCAGTTTCGTTGCAGTTGCGTTTCACCGTCTGTTCTGGGCCTAATACAGTGTTAAGCTTAAAGTGCCATCGCCTCTAGTACATGGAAAAGTGGATAAAATAAACCCATAATAAAAAGTCACTGTTTTTATCCACAACGAGGAAGCTCTTGGCCTGTATCTCACCTGAGGGTAAGTGACGATCAGGCCGAAGCGAGCTTCACCCGGAAGCCTCAACCACGGAGGAACTGGCTATCTTACCTCTAACTGCCGGAACACAACAATGCTGTTAACATTGTTGTTATGGCGACAGACTTAGGTAAGATGGTGGTAGCTAGCCAGTTGGGCTTTGAACAAGCCCTACCACCAACCAAACCGAACAGAAAAATCTGCCCCCACTGGAAATCGAACCCGAGACCTGTGCGTCTGAAGCAGGTGGTCTTACCACTAGACCACAGAGGCGGTTAAAAACTTACCCTCTACACATACTTAGTTAACTTTTATTTATATGCGTGAATACATCCAAATTACTATTTATCTGTAGCTCCTGTTTCCTTCCAAGTCTTTATGTCCTGCAGTTAATATTGCTGTGAGCGGATCGGAGATATATCGGCACTACTTATACGTTTTTTAGAGCGAGGAGAGTTTAGCCGCTAAACGGCGATATAGAAATATATGGCGGCAATATATTTGGTTGTGTCTGAAGAAAGGGATACATTGACTGGAAATTGACAGTCCGGCCTACACAAAATATTGAGAAGTTTAGTAAGTAAGAGGCGAATTGAAATGTGTATGGAAATCCCACCTTTGTTAATTAAATATTGATTTTTATAAGTACCTAAGTAGGATATTAATAGTAGTAGTAAAAGTTTGCGTAAGTTGTTTCAAAACTCTAATATCATTCATATTCCTCGGTAGGTACCTATCTAACTATCTATGTAAGTACTTCTTATGTTAAGAACTGTATCTTAATGCGATTATTTACTTTATTTGATAAATGTAATTTCGAAAAATATTCACAATAAAATTTACTTCTCAATGTTGGCAACAATAGATAATATCATTAAACCATATTAAGATAAAAACCATTGAAAAATTGTTGGGGTAATTGGGATAAGATACTAAGCTTAGTTGCTTATTTATCATATTATCAAAATAGATATTCCAATAACGCGTAAAAATAATTTAAAACATCACCCCCTATTACAGATGCTAATACAACCCGCTCACGGCGTCGTTCCAAAGATACCAAAATTAAGGTTCCTAATACATTGACTACATTTCCCTGAACATTACCTTTGAGGGGCTGATGCAAATTAGGTAGATGTGTGCCAACGTCAAATTGCACGCGAAATTGCAAATCACTTGACATTCTGAGATGGGAATCATATTTGTTTTGTGCGTACGGTTTGGGCGCGTTAACTTATTACAAACGAGTCGTGTAAACTATGACGTAATGTTCTAGTAAGATTAGTTTGCAAGTTATTTCGTGGATTACCTATAAGTACAGTAAGCCAATAAGTTTGCAAGACGTCTTTGTTGCAATTTAATTAAGGTTGTGTTCTCAATTTTTTGTCCAATTTGGGTGTCACGAAAAAGCGACTTTTCCTATTTACGTTGCTTTACAATACTTATTATGAAATTTTGTTAGATGGTTTTCTTTTACAACAATTTGTTTTTAGTGTGATGCATTGGACAATAAAAGCATTGAGTAAGTTCAATTTCAAAAAACGATTTTGACCTTTTCTTTATTGTGTATTTGAGTTTTTTCGCTGTACCCTCAGTTGTATACTTAAGCGTGGGTCGTCGTCGAAAACGATAACTATTATGGTTATTATCGCGATACTTCGACGCGCCATGTTGTGTACACTATTGCGAAAATGCCATAGCAGCATACAGTCAAGTTTTGACCGGATAATAAAGACTTTTATAGCTCTAAATAACTAAAGACGTAAAAAAGCATTGGCCATTATTGATAGAATTTCCGTGATTCAAGAAAAAATTTCAAATATTGAAAACAGTTTATAAAATAACGTGAAACAATATCTGCGACATATTATGTTATAGCGCAATTCACTAATTCCGTACCTGTAATGTGATAATGTCAATTTACAGCACTTGGCGTCAGCAAACTTACCTGAAACAAAAACAAAAAAATTTAGCCAAAAATACTGAGAGCGCAAATTAGGATTTTTATCACAAACCATCTTACAAAGGCAATTTTCCCTTTGCCTAGCTTTGATTCCGCGGAAACCACCGAAAGTAATTTACATCTTTCAGCTTCGAGTTAACGTTTAAATTTTAATGAGATTTCGCACAATATTATGTGCTGTTTGCGAAAATTATATAAAATTACACGTTGGAAGTGTAAACAGCTGAAATTACTCAATTATAAGATACTTTGTGATAATATTGTGTCAGTAGCCTGAGTTTGTTTTGGTTTCGAGAGCTATTTCGTCGTTAACGTACTATAATTAATATAAATTTATTGTATCATCTGGTTCTTCCACGTGCGTGTATCAGATTGATGATTGATGAAGCTATTCTCAATCTTAGATATATTAGAGTTTTCTTTGAAATAAGTCAGAATAATAGTTCGTCTATCCATATAGCATATTATATTCCTCTCCAGTTACGCTTACTACATTATAAAAATAATAACAATTCAACGTAAGATTCCTTCATTATCAGCAGATAGCAAGCCCAAACACGACTGTGGTTGACTGATGTTTCTCATAACGATAATGCTGTAACATTTTTCTCAATTCCCTACGCTTCCTTCCTACGTCACAGGACCTCCCTGAATAAATCATTTTAATTCCCCGCAATAATTAACAGACTCGGCAACAAATGTAACACTTTTTGCGCAACAAAAAAGACAAAACCAGGGGATATTCCGCGTTCTTTGCGCAATGGACATAATATACAGTAGACTCTCTAAGCATTCATATACCTATCACATCCGTGGCCAAGAGTTTAAAAAGTTAAGTTATACTCTTTCGATGACAAGATTCGCAAAGAGAAAGTCGCAGGAAAACCGAAACAAAAATGACCGGCATAGAGCTCAAGTAGCAGAGGGCGGGGCACATAGCACGTAGAGCTAATGGCCATGGGGCAGAAATGTTTTCGACTGTCGACCATGGGCTTAAGATGGAAGATGTTGTGTTGGCAGGCCTCCCATTAGCTGGACTGACGATCTGGTGAGAAAAGTACAGATTTTACATCAAAATACAATTTTTAGAAAACGATTATTAAGTCTACTGTGTATGTCTCTGTTATAACGTAAAAATGCACGAAATCTCGTATTTATTTAACTTTTTTCGCAGTTTTCCAACGGGTTGATGTTCATTTGCCCGCGTTTATCCGGGGCCGGTGATGTAAACAGTTTTGGAAATGTGTTTTGCTTTGTATTTTCCGCTCGTGTATTATTTAAAAGTGGCAAAAATTTTATTATAACTGGCTACTGAAAATTGAAAACGTTACGCTTTTATGGATAAAACGAAAAAATGTATACAGGTGTTTTGTGTTTTTTTAAGAGGGAATATAATGCCAAATGAGTTAATAATAATTAATAATATAAATATGGCTATAACTATCCCGTGTGGATTGAACTGGGGAATAAATCTTCAAGATTCCTCTCAGAAATTGAAAAGCTGGAAAACTCTACAGAGCTAAAAATCTATCTAACCCCAAGTCGGTGAGCTCTTAACCTGTCAACTGTCTCTGGTCTAACAGGCTCACCAACAGCGCTCGAATTTGTACGTCATCGCGTTCAAACGTAATGTCGTTAGATGCAGAAACATCAAATAAAAATGCAGTATTAAGAGCTGGTCGGTAGTGTAGGGCGGTTTAATATTCTAGTTAATGTATTAGTACAATTATGTACAATTCCTCGGCTTAATTATAACCCTTTCTAAAGTATTATGACGTAAGCGGTGACCATGACCAAAAATACAGTCATTTTTCGTAAACTTATTTCGTAGACAAAGTATTTTTTAAATTCTACTCATAGATTCAATAATTGTTTACCTAAGGACCCCGGATACAAATGCTTTAACTCAATACTTTAACATAATAAATATGTTCTCCACATAATTAATTTAAGTACCTTCTTTTATAACTGAAATTTATTATTACATGATATCAAGGTATTTTGTTTTCTTGATTATTATTTTCGGTAAATAATTAATAGGCTTCTTTGCGTAGGGTTTTCATACGAGTATCACAGTCAATTAAAGGAAACCTAACTTTACGAGAAATAGAATTACGTCGTTGAACATCTTTCTGAGAAAAATAAGTATAAGACGTTTTTATTTCGATTTTGTTGCTTGATTTATTTATTTATTGCCTTTTAACCTAATCTAAACGCGAAACCTTTACAGGAAACTACGGAACACACGCTCTCCGCGCTCACTTCATTAGCAACACGTGACGAAATTAATGTTGACATATTGAATAGGAAAAGAAGGTATTTCCCGGATAAAATATGAACAAAATCTCAATCTTTATACCCGTCTGCAAAGAAGTAATGCGCTTTCAAAACTTTGCTAGCTTAACCCTAAAAATCTATCAACCAAGCTTCCGAGCCCACTAAACAGTTTTCTCGTTCCTCAAAAATTTAACTGTCAAAAAGTGTAATGTCAGCTAAGCCAGCGAGCATCCCGATTGCAGCCGTCAGCTGTCGCGCGCGACGCGCGGCCACCGCGTTTTTGACAGCCCCAAATTGTCCCTGTCATTTGCCGCGATCGACTGCCCGAAATGACAATTAACAACGGGTTAAAAATGATATTCGGAACACGCTGTGTGGGATAGGGATGAGCTTGAATTTGATTTTTTAACGAGTTTATTGCGACGCTTTTTCTTTGCTTTTGCCAAATGTCTATCTCGAAGCTCTGGTGAGACAAAAAAATATGAAACATGCTAATTATGTGTAAAAAATCCAGTATAATTTTACGCCTATGAAGATCAAGACAATCAACCCTGTTATGGTAAGGTCTCAAAAAGCGTCTGGATGCGGGCAAGACTGGTAGTCGTGAAAATACAAGTTACTTTGTACAAGTTAATTTTATAAATACTCGGTGGAAATCTATGTCCAGCAGTGGACGTATTTTGGTTGGAATTGAAATAATTTAACGAACGACTTTAATGACGTCACGGAAATGGGAGTACTACTCGTGGCTGTGTCTTTGGCACTTTCTTAGAATCCCAGATTCCATCATGATAATAAGAGTAAGTATAATAATTAATTAACATTTAAATTTTCATTTATAAATCATCTGCCAAAATGTTTGGCGGGAAACAAAAGCAAAAATGGACGTCTATTTTAGTCAGGCAAAAGTAAACAAGTAAAGAAAACTGAGAAGACAGGTGTCACGGGCGTCATAAACAATTTGTTTTTCGAGACGTCCCGCGTTATTATCCGCAATAAGGCGGAACTCGGAAGGTTAACCGAATTTCCCGTTCTTAGAATTATTTATTAATTGTAAGTAACAAGAAGCCTACGGTTTCCTTAGTCTTTACCTAGAATAAATATTATTATTATTAGTCCAATCATTTGGTAGTTTTACCTGGAAAGTTTTCCGGGAGTTTTTAAAATTGGTATTTATAATTTTGATGTGCTCTTTCCGAATTTCAACTTTGCGACCTTGTAAGGTTGCCGCTCGCGCCGTCATATTGAAAAAATGCCCCCCTAATGAAGGTTTTTTACAATTACTCCTTTCCTATTAAATTACATTCCTATTACACAAACTAGACAAAATGGCCTGCAAAGCTATGATCTGTAAGATACACAATTTACTCGTATGTACTTACATGTTCAGTCGAACAATTGACGCAAAATAAGTAGATACGCACCATACATAGCCACAACTCGTTTATTTTGAAGGCTCTATATCAAACCCTGGATATAAGATTGAATTACTATTTGACTGTGACATGATAGTTTCTTTACGTGGCTTTTCAGTTTATTCAAAGGAGTTCTAAAGATTCCGACACCAGTTTTGACCTTTGTTGTGACTAATTGATTCATCACCAATCAATTGTAAAATAAAAAAATAACGTATGTATGTATAGTTTATATTCCTAAAATCGTTAGCTATCAAGAAAGCTTATCTTCAGACGACAAAGCAAATTAACCCTTTACAAAACTAACCGGCCTATGATACCCTAAGCTGTTTTTGAGTGGGCCTCACTCCATCGCTCACTCGGGCGAATGACAAATTGATTTTCCCCGTGTCTAGACACAATAAATAATCAATGTGTAATCATGCAATAATAAGAAAAGGGTCTGTCTTCGGTCATTACTCTCACAACGGGGATCTAGAGAAATATTACCATTATTATTTTATTTTCTATTTTTGTGACGCAGAAAATTGACATCTAATTGTTCCTTGAGTCGCTTTGAAATCCTATATCTTTGTAAAATAGAAATAGCGTTTAATAAATATAATAATGAGAAATGAAGCATCAAAGGAAATTAAATGTAAATGTGAAACATTATTCCAAGGACTGTTAATTATTACGCGATACTTTCTTAAGAAATGTTAATGTTACTGTAATTAATATTTCGCACGTGAATGACTATGCAAATTCTTTAAATATCAAAATAACCTTGACTTAAACCTTAAAGTTTATTTATCTACGAGTATGTACTTCTGACTTAAAAGCCCTTTACCATTTAAAATAATTTGCCTGCGTTATTTTATTTTACGCACTATACCATAGCAAGCAAAACACTGTAGAATATTTTTTTTATAAAAGTCACTATTAACAAAGTTAAAATTGTTTTTTATTTAGTGCTACGATCGGCAAGTACCTATGTGCTTATTGAGAAGTATATAAAAGGAAATAATAATAACATTTATCATATTATTTTCCGGGAAAAATACTAATAATAAGATCAAAGCAGTGATCTGATTTCACCTACGCCTCTTACATAATTACATAAGACGCACAGTACAAGCATAAATCTCTAACGACACTCTGAAATCGATCTTATCTTCCAATTTTAAGGTTGTTATTTGGTAGTCAATCTAAGACGTTCGGTCGTTTCGACCCGCCACGGCACAAAATTAATTGTGCTTTAAGTAGAGCAGTGTAAGGTTATTGTGAGAGTTGTCAGAGCATTTTGTAGCGTTGTGATGCCGCAGCGTCAGCATGACGCCAGTAAATTCAATTAATTAAATATTTATGATATGACGTGTTATGAATTTGATTTCATGTTTTTGTATTTGAAATCTATATTTATAAAAGCGATAGGTCCTTGACTAACTGACTCGTCACGAAATCTCAGAAACTACAAGTGCTAGGAGTCTCAAATTTTGCATGGGGGTTCCTTTAAGAACGTAGATGCTCACTAAGAGCGGATTTTACGAAACTCCACCCCTAAGGCGGCCGCTAGTAAACGATAAAGGTTGTTTAAAAACGACTTGCAACAGAAGTTATAGAAAGCGTAATAATTTTAATAGCCAAGACAATTCATTTTCATTTTTCCATTCAAAAGCTGCGCGACACGCCCCCGTCACCCGATTTCCATACACTTGACAGTTCTTGAATAATCCTTTACAACTCAGAGAAACTATTTCTCGGTTCCGTCGCAAGTTGCTTTGGAAACGGGACGTCGCCGGACAATGGGGACGGGACAAAGCCGGTTGTTACCCCTGTCCGACTTTTACAGGATCGACTTTCCTCTTCACAAAACCATGGATTTTGAAACATCAACTTTAGTATGTTATATTCAAGTTCTATAGTTGTATACAGGCCTCGTCCAGGGCATAAAGTGTGTACACGTGTCTCAAATTTAACTTGCCCCCCACTGCTTCGGGACAGCATAATATGGCCTTGTAATTTGGGCAACAACACAAACAAATAGGGCAATGTATTGAGTTACCTTTTGTCAGTCTATTGTTCACTTCAGTAAATACAAGATTGTATTATGTGAGAGATAGTCAGGTAGATTGAGGCTATCTTATACATTGATACTTAATCATGAGTATTACATCTTAATGTTAAGAACAGTAGAACTAAATTGCATTTGCATCAATTTAGGTTTCGAAACCAAACTCTGGACCTAACTGATAATTACTCCAGAATAGCAAACCCATTCCTGATCATACATCACAGGAGTCAATTTAGCGAATCCCAACTCCACGGAGTCTCCTTGCATTCGGGACAGGGGGCGTAGGTACCGGAAGTAATTACACACTTCCGGTGCCGGCGTTGTGTCACTTACGGGGCATTAATTTGGCAAGTTTACAAGAGCCGTAGTTAAATCGGTTTACTATGGAGGCTTGCTATGGGCACACAATGGGAAGGAAGGAGATAAAAGGAAGAAAAGTGTGTGCAGTTAACTGCGTGTCGCGTCGTTAATATAAGACAAACACACGAATCCGTAAACAACAGTTAAGTCTCTCGTCTACAGGCAATATAAAGTTGGTAAGTACCATAACACAGAATACTTTATGGAATGTAGCTTAACCATTGGGTCAAGCATGATACATTTGAACAATGGAAGCCTTATTATAACATAACGTTTATATTAAAAATAACGTAACAAACATAAATGATAAAAAGTGTTCCGTATAAATTATTTTCTATATTTAGCCCGAATTCATGTCCTTATCAGATACATTAAAAATAGACATCCTTTATTCCCACTACATAAACAATTTAACTTATAAGTACATAAATGTATGGTGATGATACGTAAATAGCGCTTTTGTACATTGAAATGATATGTATATTATTATTATTGATTTTCCAAGAATAAATAGAACCTTTCTCTGGAGGTAGACTCATACCACCCTTAGCATACCGCATCTTTTAACACCACTCTAAATTACCTAATTTTCAGCTGCTCTATGTCAACTGGCCCTTTCAAAGTTACAAAATAATGTTGAACGCTATAAATCTATATTTTTACTTACTGCTCTTTTTAGTCTGGATAAAATCGAGACACTTTTAATTAATTCGTCTTAAAGCTTTATTCCTCGAAGACTCTAAATCCGAACTTTGAAGATAATCTAGAAAATTAATTTACAAATCTCGGACTCGGGAAGCCTTGCCGGCTTGCAGAACAATGGGCCTGGAATAGTCTGGAATGAATGGAATGACCCTAGTTTTATGTGGAATTACCGAGCTAGTACGGCAATTAGAATGAGCTGGTTTTACCGTGTGAAGGAGGGGCTGAAGCGTGTTGAATTACATCAAAAAGACTTGGGAAGCGTTTGTACTCGTTTGAAGAAACATGGTTACAGAACGACGCGACGTTTTATAGCATGTTTAATAGTTTAAAAAGTTACATTTTCGCTCTGAATTATTTCTATGATGTTAATGATTGATTTAGTCGTGGTTTCACAATATTCATTTATTGAACTCAAGCTTACGACTAAACAAACTTTTCGTGGCAAACAATCATGGGAATTTACATATTTCCACATATAAAATAGGCTAGCTCAAAATCGACCGTTCACGTTGGCGTCGCGCACCGGGAAGAAGGAAACTTCTAGAAGCTTCCGCGTGAGTCGCGAGACGCGCGGGGGGACTGCCTCGCGCCGATTGGCCGAGGAAAGGGCGCGGCACCATACTTCTGCGTGATTCGCTATTAGACGAGATGGCGTGATAACACTAACGTTGCGTTGTTCGCGCGCGATAACGTTATAAACGTTATAAAATAGCGTTGCCGCGTTACAACCTCCCCCTCTAGTTCAGACGACGCAACGCGGTCTGGACTAGCTTAAAAGTTACGCGGCCTACCTCGCCTACGCTTCTCCCTAACAGGCGGATGGATGTGACCAACAAATGGAGTAAGTTGCGAGGCATAACACTTCCCTAACTTCGCTCCAGGCTCTCCCTCCAGGAGGTAAGTGCTTTCACTCAAGACCCTCGATACCTTATACGGGCCGTCACGCCTAGGGTTAAATTTAGGGGTTTGACCTCGATCAGTGTCGTTCAAACCCTGGGTCTTCAGCAAGACCAAATCGCCTACCTTATAGTCGGGCGGCGGCCGACGACCTTCGTCGGCGTATTTCCTCTCGGTGGCAGCCAGGAGGCGGCTAGGGTACTCAACAAGTCGCTCGTCCGGCCCCTCCCCCTGCTTCAAAGCTACCCCGAGGCAATAACAACTGCTCTCAGACCTCAGCTTCAGCTTCGTGGTCTCCTTGACACGCTTCAGCTCGGCGTCGGCGGTAGGGGTAAGTACACGATCCTGTACAAAAGCGTACCGCCGGTCTGGTGTGTCGGCAAAACTCCACGATGCCTGCTGGATATCAATAACAATACCTGCGTCTCTGATGAAGTCACGTCCTAGAAGCGTCCTCGTATCGGCTCCAGGGATCACCAGGAATGTGGTAAATATCTTTCGACCTTGCAGGACGACAGTGACATCACCTGTAAGGACGTCGTGTACCTGTCGTGTTCCATCTGCTAACCCGATCAATCGCTGCGTCTCCGCGAAGCGTACGCCACCTGCCACCAACTTCCGGTACAACATCGGACTGGCTAGGCAGTCCGTAGCCCCTGTGTCCATGACAGCAACACCGCTATGACCCAATATCTGGATTCTGATCATCGGCTTAAACTGGTCGAAGTCAACTCCCGCTGTATAAAGAGTCAGACTAGGGAGGAAACATAAATCGTGAGGCTCGCCCTCCACCTGGGCGGTATTAAACTCACTGGTACCTGAAAAACTGGCTTTCGCCTCAAAATCGGCAATTTCTCGAAAATTGCGTAAAACATCGGGTAAGATAGGCATTTCACATCTATCTTGCACACGATTACCACTGTGACACATTTCGGATGCGTTACCCTGCATCCCAGAAAAGTCGCATTTGCCACCCTGTAATATACCCGAAAAGTTCCGGTTGCCACCCTGTGTGTCCGAAAAATTCCGGTTGCCACCCTGTGTTACAGGTGAACTACGGTTACCACCCTGTGTTACAGGTGAACTACGGTTACCACCCTGTGTTACAGGTGAACTACGGTTACCACCCTGTGTTACAGGTGAACTACGGTTACCACCCTGTGTTACAGGTGAACTACGGTTACCACCCTGTGTTACAGGTGAACTACGGTTACCATACCGCACTGAATTAACATTCCCGGGTTTACAATTTTGTCCACAAAAATTCCCGGTTTCACCCTGTATTGTAAAAACATTCCCGTTTTCACCCTGTATTACGGGAATTTTACGTGATGAGTTACGAGTTTTCGTCTTGTTACGTGATGATAATAATGTTACGGGGGGTTTACAATTATTGTAAAAAGTACGACGGGACCCTAAAGTGTGGAATTCCGATTGAGACTTCGGACTACACGTCTCACACTTCGATTTGATTACGCCTTGCTGGCCACATCCATAACACCGTATTGTACTACTATTATTACTGCGCGAACTATTATTATTACGTTCGGGGTTGTCTTTGCTCGTGGAAGTTTTGTTATTTCGCTCACGGTTACGACAATTATCTACTTGATGACCAAATACTTTACAAAAAGAACAACGTAAACGATTACGTCCCTGTGTTTTTGCGTCATTTGAACTAGAGGGCGAGGGTGTAGGTGTGTTATCAGTTAGCGGAGAACTACTTACGGTTTTCTGGATGGAATAGGTACTTGTGGTGCCGCGTGGACCTTTACCTGCGTCCCCTTGCGTTACCTCGGCGATAGACTCCTCGATATCGCGGGCCCTATACACCAACACGTCTAATGACACAACACTTTCGCGGGTTACGCGTTTACGCACTCGTCGGGCAAGTAGACCGTAAACAATGTCAATCTGCAGACACTCGTTCAGTTCATATGGAAGTTTAGCTATCAACGCTCTCGTCTTCGAGATAAACACGTCGCATCGTTGCTGTCCTTGCTCTTGCGCGAATATTTCGCGAAGGATTTTGTAGGCCGGTCGTGCGGCGCCGTACATGCCTCGTAGGCGCGCGACCGCGTCGTCCCAGGTGTAGACGGAGTTCTTGACCCCTCGCCACCACACAGCTGCATCATCCACCAGCAGGATGGGGAGGCCGCGCAGCGCGTGCTCGTCGCTCACGCTCAGGCACTCCTTGTATGTAGTGACGGCGTCCAGAAATGCTTCCAACTTGTCGGCGTCGTCCGCTCGCCCATCGAAGCGTGCCGTGCATTTTGCGAACGACCCGCCTCGGAACTGCGACTCGGATGTCGACATCGGTGGCGACTGGGGCGGTACTGCCGGCCCCGTGCTCGTCGTGCTCGTGGTGCTCAGCGTCGTCAGTAGGTTCTCGAAGAGGATGCGGTTGGCCTCCTGTTGGGACCGTGCGAAGGCCGACAGGAGGGAGGACACCTGCGACTCGGTCATGAACGGGCCCGCGGCGCTGCCGCCGGGCGCGGTCGGAGCCGCTGTCGCTTGCCGGTCGGCGCCGTGCTGAGCGACCCCCTGGTCGCCCGCGGCTGCCGATGCCGTTGCCGCCGAGTGGTCGTCGTGGTCATCGCGGTTGCCTGCGACCCCACACTTGGATCGCGTCGCGGAAGCCATCGTCACTCGTAACAGTTCGAGATTGCACTGTTTTCACGCCGGTAAAAACAGGTTTCGACACGTTGCTGCACTCACGGTAGGTACTTTGCCGGTACTGTTCGTAGGTTAAGGCCTCGAGTTGGGCGTCATTTTAGTCGTGGTTTCACAATATTCATTTATTGAACTCAAGCTTACGACTAAACAAACTTTTCGTGGCAAACAATCATGGGAATTTACATATTTCCACATATAAAATAGGCTAGCTCAAAATCGACCGTTCACGTTGGCGTCGCGCACCGGGAAGAAGGAAACTTCTAGAAGCTTCCGCGTGAGTCGCGAGACGCGCGGGGGGACTGCCTCGCGCCGATTGGCCGAGGAAAGGGCGCGGCACCATACTTCTGCGTGATTCGCTATTAGACGAGATGGCGTGATAACACTAACGTTGCGTTGTTCGCGCGCGATAACGTTATAAACGTTATAAAATAGCGTTGCCGCGTTACATTGATTATTATGATACTGATAAAGACAGGATGTTCTCAAAATTGTGTATAACCCATAGGTGTGAAAGAATATGAATTTGAAGCAAAAATTCAATTTTCAACAGCTGCATTGTTCTATTCAAAATCTCAGCAAAACAAAACCTTATTATTGTGTCCGCGACACTATTTTTTACACATTAAACCCACCGAAACTACTGCTTATTTTCCTTTCCACTGCAAACGTACAAATAAACAAACCCCAAGACTCGGGATCCAATCCAAAAGGAGCATAACGCCATCCCGCGCCGGGATCAGCCGGGGACAATGCGTCTGCAGCGGGATGACCTGCTCCTGTTTTATGTAGAACTAGCGGCCGCCCGCGACTTCGTACGCGTGGATCCCGTTTTACCCCTTTCGTATATTACGCGGTTTAGATTTTTTCATACAAATGTTTTTTCCCGCTAACTCCCGTTACCGTGGGAATTTTGCAATATCCTGTTGTAACTAAGCTTTAAGTTTACTAAGGTACCTGCATGCCAAATTTCAAGCTTCTAACTTAAGCGGTTTAGATTTTTCATACTAAAGGATTTTCCCGCTAACTCCGGTTTCCGTGGTAATTTTGCAATATCCTATTGTAACTAAGCTTTAAAAGTTTACTAAGATACCTGCATGCCAAATTTCAAGCGTCTAACTTAAGCGGTTTAGATTTTTCTTACAAAAGGATTTTCCCGCTAATTCCCGTTCCCGTGGGAATTCCTAAGTATCCTATAACCTGCCCAGGAGTATGGAGAATAATTGTACCAAATTTCGTCGAAATCCGTCGAATAGTTTTTGTTTCTATAAGGAACATACAGACGGACAGACAGACAGACAGACAGACAGACAGACAGACAAAAATTTTACTGATTGCATTTTTGGCATCAGTATCGATCACTAATCACCCCCTGATAGTTATTTTGAAGATATATTTCTTGTACAGAATTGACCTCTCTACAGATTTATTATAAGTATAGATTAGCCGCCAGTATGCTAATGAGGTGTCGGAGGACAGTGGCTGTCAAACCTGTGGCTGTGATACCCCCCAAGGGCGTTAAAGAACTTCAGTAATGTAAAGTTTACAAAATTACAAACACAACGTTTAAAATATTACTGAATATATTAATCTTAATGAAATCGTTGAGATTACACATAATATAGAGATATTTAAATGAAACCTCCACACTACAATCGCTTAAGTAGAAGATTAGTTTTTGTTTTACTAAGCTCTCTCTTTAAAAATCCTCACAGTTTTGCATCATATGCAACGAGTACAATTACTTTATTTGTTGTAAATATTTCGAGACTAGTTTTTATTTATGTACAGTAGGTTATTACGATGCATAACGAAAAATAACTTTAATACTAACATTCGATTTTACAAGTTTGCAAAGTGTATCTGCTAAATTTTGGGAAGGGCTGCCCTAAAAGCTAGATCTGTGGAAGCCAGAGGACAAAGCTGCTGCTGCTAGCATCTTTGAACTAAATATTATGCAGCTCCTCATCCTTCCTCCAGTCATAATGGAAAAACTGTTACTGGAATATTATGCAAATATGAAAATAACACATTTTAATTTGGAATATTTTTACTAAAATACTTTATCGAGTTGAATCTGCATAAAACATTTTAAGAAAGGATTTTAAGGATAATAACTATAATCAAAAATATGAACCTAATCGAGTACCTAACTCTTTGGTAATAAAACCTAATGTGCTGATATACCTACTGATGTTTTTTGTATGGAGTTTGACAGATTTTTGACGTTTGTCAAAGTTATAGTAAGATGGTGCAACCCAGCCTTAAAATGCCTTTTGAGTGCTATAAAAAATAAAGCATTCACCTGACTACTGTTACTAGGTGTTATGACAATTGACAAACAGCCTCAAAATATTTTATGCCAATCGATAAATTCTGATCCTCATAAGTGCCTTTAATTCACAGAATCTAGCTCGAACAGGTCTAGCTATGAGCCCCACGTCCATCCATCTGTCATGCCGCAGTGCGATTGTAATTTCGTGGATGGGGGCCGTCGCAAGCCTCATGATACGGAACCCTAACGTGCTCTAAACTGACGGGCACGTGACAGGCAGATATGTACGGTCAGCAGGTAAGGTCTGACCTTCATGGATTTAGGAGAAATTTGTTTTTTTTACACTTTTACAGCTGATATGTTGTCCCGAAGTAGTGGTAGGGCAAGCTGTATTTGCGACGTGAAAATGCCCTGAAAATTACCGACATTCTAATAAATAATTTGAAAAATTTGAGTCATTTCAACACTCACAGTATTTTTTTTATACTTTGTAGCTTTTTATTTTTATTGTGACTTTTAAAAACTTATGATTGAAATATAATTAGTTCCCAACTACTTGGCTTCAACTTATCCTTTGTGAAAATAGTATTTTAGCCATGTAGGTACAATTTTGTTATTTTTCGACCTTATTTACAAACCTTGAAACAATATAATTGACTGTACAAACAGCAGTTAAACTGAGTTGAGCGAATTCAAACCGTAATTTAAAGTGAGTAGATTTGCTAACTGAGTAATTATAATTCAAGTGGACCTGGTAATGAGGAGATGGTAATGACACCTAATTAAAAGTTTGATGAGTGGGTCCTCAGGAAACGTGTGTATGAATATAGCGACCACATTGACCTATGTACTAATTATTTACAAAGGTAGCGCGTATTACAATTACATTAAATCAGTGTTAAGTAACTCATCATTCGAATGTTGATGTTTCATTAAAGGTTTATTTAATCTTCACTACACATCCCGCAGTCTTTTGAATTATGGAGGATTTGGCATACACTTCCTAAGCTAGCTAAAAAGTAGAAAATACGGTTTATAAATCTAGTTAGTAAATATAGTTATTTAATTTTTAGCGTTAAGAGTCGCATCTCAAACTGGGTTCAATTCCCGCCTTAGCCAGTTCGATTTTTTCAAGTTATTTATAATTTTCAAACTAGTTAGTAAATACTTCGGTAAATACCTAGTCTTTAGAACAAAAACTGTCATCGGTCATTGATTGAAGTACGTGGATTACTGTCGATTCGTCACCCTTTACAAAATTCCTTACGTTATTTATTAAAGACGAATTTGTATATGTTTTTTTTCGTGACGTATCGATTCTGTGGCGAATCGACAATAGCCCAAGTACGTCTCCAGTCCACAAACGTCAATCACAGGTATGCGGCAGTGCCAGTACTGCCACAGAGGCGCGGCTCAAACGCCGCAATAAACTTCAGCGCAGTCTCTCGGACAAAGACACAAAGCCACATCGATCCCTTTCTGTTGCCACTGACGGGAGCGAGTGTTCCCCTTTTCAGTAAAAGTCATTTTCACTATTTTCTGATTAGTGTTGACTGTCCATTAGATGTTATGATGACGATGTCATAGAATAAGGATAGAGATGATGAATCTTTCAAGTTTATGGGTAAATAATATTTTAATAACGGCGATAATAATAATAAAACAATTTACTTTTCTTTCGCTCGTTTCAGCCAAAAGACGTCCACTGCTGGACAAAGGGTTTACAAATTTACTCTTAATCTTTACATCATATGTATCTATTTATTTAGTTATCATTGTTTAGGTTGTTATGCTAGGTTTAACCTAAGCTTATGTGACTCTGACAATTTGGATAACGTCTTTTCATTTTAAAATTTTTTCGTAACCACTAGGCGGTCCTATACGCAAACCGTCGCAAATCTAAAAAAGTCATTTCATGCTAAATGCTTCATTTACCTACATAGCTACATTTTCTCGTTTATGTCCTTCTATCATTGTGAACTGTCCCCAAGCGCTTCAATAAAGTTCACAACACCTGGCGCGCGCCTGCAAAACGAAGGCAAAGAGACACAAAGCAACACTGATCTGCGCTGGCATTGACGCCGGCAGCAAGTTTCTGCGCTTTCGATTCGCTTGCCAACTCTTTTGTGAGTCTAGCTGTTGATAGCTATTGATGGATATGATGAAAGATTTTTTTTTACTATTAACCTAGACTTTAACTAGTTAATATTGGCATTTTTTTAGAGAACCCTATTCAAAAAATGCCAAAGTAATCCTGTAACTAAGCCACCTCTGTCCAATCGTTCGACTGTATTTTTTTATGCATAACAAGGCAGGTATTTGACCGCAATGCAATCGCACCTGGTGTTAAGTGAGATTCAGAAAGAAATTAAGAATACGATAATATTTTAACTTACTTTTGGCTTCTACGAAATAAACCGAATCTATTCGAAAAAGAAGTTCGATATTTGACGTTTCAAAACTACTTCTGACATAGCCATATTGTGTAGTTTAGTTTTTGGACGTAGTGAGCTTCGTTACTCGTTACAGCAGAACTCGTTCTCAATTCTATTTAAACCTGCAGCATCCTTCTATACGAAAAACATCAGCAGCGCAAACCAAACTAATCAAAGCGACCATAACGCAAAGCTAACGACGATCTCAAACGCGGACGAGTCAACTCCGTCAATGTGACGGCAATGACGTGCGGGCTGTCAGCATGACGAACGCCCGTATTCCGAGGGCATAAAGTCCCAATTAGCGGGCCCGCAGTCAGCATCATTTGCAGATTACATATTGGGTTCGGATTTTGAATTTCATTTGGATTCCGTTTCTCTGAGTTGACAGCAGGCCCTGATGATGTTGTTGCGATAATTGCTCGGGGCAGTTAGAACGTTTATGGAGCGAGATATAGTATTTGCAGTTATCTGATCTCGAATACATGCCAGTGCCGATAAATTGGTATTTCGTGGAAATACGTTACAGGTTTTGAGTGTTGTCACATACAGTCATGGTACCTTAATTGATGTGGTTATTTTTTGCGCTGTCTACACCGATTTTTCAGATTGGATTTTTTAAAAGCTCTTTTGAAAAGTCCATTAGCAGAAAAAATACTACTACAATCTTAAACGTTTTTTATAGAGCATTTTACCCGTGTAGAAATAGTTCAAATTAATAGGTTTGAATGAACTTAGGTAAAATCCCCAAAAGAAAAAATCTCTGTTTCAGTAGTCACGTAAAGTACCTAGTAAGTATATTTTTTAACAGATTAACCCAGTAAATTGTACTTACTCCACTAAAATATAATATATTTATCAACACGTTTATGACGTACCTACTCCCTCTTTGTTCACGAGCGTGCTTCACAAAACGCTAAAACATTCGGTTTCCGCGTCACAGTCACAAAGCGGTAACAACTACGAAACGATCGCTCTTCACGTCACTCGAGCTCGAGTTGCGTGTATAAAAATTACAGTCATTTTAAAAATACATTTTGCACTCGTCACTTTTGAGGCGGAAAACAAAAGAATAACGTTTAGGTGACGTAGAAGTTTGAGTCAAATTCTAATGTGGTACTTATCAAGAAATGCTTTTTCAAATGCTTCATTGTAGAGCATAAGACAGTTATTTTGTTTAAATATACACTCATTCACAAGAAATGTATCTACATACTTAGTACAAAATGAATTCTAAACTTGGGTTCACAAAATTTAAGTGGCCCAAATCAACCTTCAAACATAGCTTTAGGCGCGACCAGGTAAAAGTGTCAGTCTAGTTTAATCAGTCTAGTATTTTATTTATGTCTTAACAACATCGAATGATCATGCATGATTTTACTATCTGCGATGCTTTGTTTGTATCCGGACAACACTGAAAGATACTAGAAATGAATAAAAGAATTGCGTCAGACGCACAAACTGTATCCCAGTCAAGTAAATGATGGAAACGTGGTCCAACAATAGGCGAGCTTCATAAATCAAAAATACAATAGGAGCCGAATCCTTTCACAATAAAGATGGCCCAATCACTACACTTGACCAGACCATCCTTCGCAATACAAAACAATATCCAGCGTTCGGCACTCGACATCTGTCAACTTACGTATGACATCTACAACACGGGTTCCTCTGAACATGGACTCGGAACGAACATCGCATTAGGAAACGTAACATGTGTAAGTAAGGTTTCAATTCGTACGCCAGATGTAAGCGGTTTATAATTTGTATGCAGATAGGTTTACGTCAACGGAGAGTCGGGCCGTACAGTGTGCTCAACCGTCACAAAGATAGTAAACCTTGTTCAAACGATATAAAGGTGTTTATTCGAGGTTTAAGCGTGATATTTAGTGCTGCTGACGATTTTATCGCGCCCATAGACCGTTGGTGACTGTGTTTGTATGTCATTAGAGAAAAGTGTGTACAATTTCATGTTTGGGAACGACGTGTATGTAAATGACGGCCGAGAGTTGATTAAATATAAAGCAAAGTGTAGGTGAGTGTAAGTGTAGCGCAAACAAGAGTTATTTACGTGATAATAATGTGTTTGTATGTATCATTATAGGGCATGGTGTAAAAGGAATTCATTAGTAAAAGTTGAGTTGGTTTTGTAAGCACCAATTAAATATTTATTTTTAGTGCCGCATATCTAGATATGACCAGAGTGACTAACATAGCCCACAGAATCGCTAAAATCAAGTGGCAGTGGGCAGGGCACATAGCTCGTAGAGCTGACGGCCGCTGGGGCAGGAAGGTTCTTGAGTGGCGACCACGAGCCGGAAGATGTAGCGTGGGCAGGCCTCCCACTAGGTGGACCGACGATCTGGTGAAGGTCGCGGGAGGCGCCTGGATGCGAGCGGCGCAGGACCGGTCTTTGTGGAAATCCTTGGGGGAGGCCTTCGTCCAGCAGTGGACGTCTTTCGGCTGAAACGAACGAACGAACGATATCTAGATAAGGATGTAGCAGCTGCAAAATTGCTTACATAAGATAAAGCCTAGTCTAGTCACCACGCAAGTTATATTAGGTGCAATAATGGATGCAATTATTGAAATAGCCCCTTTGACGCTTTGCCAGCGCCGCCGACACCGGCCTAAAAACACTCCCTTTGGGAGACGCAAGCAGTGAAGGCAACGGTCGATAAACTATATCGATGGCTCCTACGTATACTAGCGTAAGTGAAAAAAATAGATTTATACAGGAGGGCCATTTAAGTAGCCAGTAATATAGTATAAAATCTATTTTTTTACTTACGCCAGTAAACGTAGGAGCCATCAATATTGTGTTACGATAAAAGTATGTAAGCACTTCATAATACGGCACAATAATAATACGAGACGAGCACAGTAGAATGAGGATATTAAAAAATACTAAGTTCGTGTCATATTATTCACTACCAAAATATTATTATAATAAAACATTTAATCCAAGTAGCTTACAGTTGCAAAGCGTTAGAGGGAAGTACATATTAATAAAAATACTTACATAAAAAGTGAAATATGTAATAGAGCTCTTTTGGTATTTAGTAATCGCTTAGATTCATTGTCGATTTCATCTTTTTGGTTAGTAATAAAAACATATCGATAAAGTGAAGAGTCAATTAACAAGTCACATCACTAGCAGCAAGATTAAGCACAAATTCAACTCCAACTGAGGGAATTCAGTGCATTATTTTACTAGTTAGTTATTCCATTACGTGTAAAATTTACAACTAGATTCATTAAAAGTTGGCAAATGCCCAGCTCTAGCTATCGTCGTTCACGGTTTGCATAGTGCGGTAATGTTTAATTCTGTCCAATCTGCGATCTGGTTTTCAGATACTGAATCTGATAAAAAACATTGGATTAGGAAATTGCTGCTCTTTATGACACTCAGGTACCTACTTGAAAATTTCAGAACCTTTATTCAAATTGTTGATAAAGAAATTAATGTTCAATCTATCACAATAACACATTATTTGAATTAAAATAGTATCAAGTGGTGTTTATATTGTGTAACATCGAGTTTACTTTTGACTTCAATCACACTTATAGATAAATGTTAATGAGATCCAAGATAGAGCAAGATTACCCAGTAAATTCCATTCACTCGCTTTTTGAAGACATGTACGGTCTTATTCATAATCATTTTTCACATTTTATCAAATGCTTATTAGAGGTTTATAAAACGTTTGATAAAAATTGTTATTCATAATCGTCATTTAGCGCTAAAATCCTCTTATAACTGTGTGATAAGTTATCGAGAGCTCGGGCCTTGTTTAAAGCTCTAATAAACCTATTTTAACCTAACTTTTATAAATGTCATTTCATATGAATGTCACTTCGTTGGTTTATTTATTCAAAATATCCTTGCTGTGATCCTTGCTTGTGAAAATGAATGCTATAAATGCAATTGTGCATTTAGCCAATAATGCCGACCCAGCGCGACGTAGAAAGCTCTACCGCCAACGAAGCAACCCATTCGATTTGCGGGACCTAAATTTTAAAATAAAATATAGGTTCAATAAGGACACAGTGCGCACCATCATAGATTTGGTGGAAGATGATCTGGTTCAGAGCGCTAGAGGTGGTGGCACGTGTCCTGAACTGCAAGTTTTAGTGGCCATAAGATGTTGGGGACGTCGTGAGGTAAGCACAAAAAAGTGTTTTATTTTATCCCTTTGTCGTGGCTGCTATAATTATTTTCATACATTTTCAGGTACAAGATGATGCTGGTGACCTCCATGGCCTAAGTCAGCCGACAGTGAGCCGGATATGCGCCAGAGTCGCGCATGCAATCGCGAATAAGGCAAATTCCTTCATCAAAATGCCTATCACTATAGGAGAGCAGGAAAGAATTAGTGCCAAATTTAGAGCAATTAAAAATTTTCCTGGGGTGATAGGAGCCATAGATTGCACCCACATTAAAATTAAAAAAACCGGAGGTGACATGGCCCAGTACTATATTAATAGAAAAGGCTATTATTCCCTGAATGTTCAGGTAAAATATATTTTGATTTTATACAGTTTACAACAGAGAAAGATTTGTTTTAATAATGTCTATAATTTTTACTTTGTATGATCTAAATTTTAGCAACATTCAACACTATATTATTGGATGGATTACCTACAGGATACTGTTTTTTTTATTTTAGGTTGTCTGTGATGCTGACCTCAAAATAATGGATATAGTGGCTAGATGGCGAGGCAGTACACATGACAGTCGAATTTTTATGGAGAGCAATATAAAACAACGATTTGAGGATAGGCAGTTTAGAGGACGCCTTATTGGCGATTCGGGCTACCCTCTTCTGCCATATCTATTTACACCTATTTTAAGGCCTAGTCGTCCAGAAGAAGAAGCATACAATAATGCTCACATCTCAACTAGGAACACTGTTGAAAGGTGTTTTGGGGTGTGGAAGCAGCGGTTCCAATGCCTACTCCATGGTTTACCAGTAAGCCTCCAAAATGGAAAAGCTGTGATCATAGCATTGGCTGTATTACATAATATAGCCATTGATATGAATGACACATTGTTAGGTAAATGTTATCAATTTGACTGTACATAAGGAATACAAATCTTTATGACAAAATGTTGACAAATTCATAATATTTTTCAGAACAACATATGGAGCAGGTCCCTGTAACTCCGCAACTTTCGACGGAGAACAGTGTTCACGACAACCGACCTTCATTGTTGAGGCGTAGGTCGCAGTTGATACTACAAAATTTTATAAATCAACATTTTTGAATGGTACTAAAATACATTTTGATAAATTCCAACGATTTACTTTTATGTAATGTCATTTGAGTTCATGAAAATGTTGTATTTTAATTTTTCAGATACTGTTCCTGGCATCTTAATGAAAATAAAAAGAATATTTGATTGAAAAATACCTGTATTTCAATTTTCAGTCCAATTTGTTACTATCACAAAAACAAAACCTGTAGTTCTCTTTAAAAAAGCAATTATTCTGCAAAAATTCAAAACAAATTACTTTATATCACTAATTTAAGTACAATTAGTTTCAACAAACTTACTTATTAAAAATCACAGTTCAATTCTTTAAAACAAAGAAATTGCTTAAGTATAAACGTTTCTATTCGGAGGTTATCAACCTTCTACATTTAAAACAAAATAACCATAATTTACACTATTATTATAAAGGCGAATGTTTGTGACTAGGCATATGTGTATTTACTTTATATCACTAATTTAAGTACAATTATTAAACTTACTTACTAAAAATCACAGTTCAATTCTTATAAACAAATAAATTGCTAAAACAGATAGATTATATAGTCTCGAATAACATATAGGCTTCTTTTTATCCTGGAAAAATGCACAGATCCTGTAGGTTACAGAAATAGTAGTCTACGCAGGCGGAGTCGTGGGCAACAGCTAGTTAATAGTAATCTCAAACTCTTATTAAGTTATGACTAGTAAACATATTCATAGCCGTCTAAATATATTGCAGAAACACAATCAAAATGCGGATTGGAACTGCATAAAATACAAATTAAAAACAAACAGAAGTAAGGGAGGAACTAACTTATTATTTAGAATCTGTTAGTACTTGAAAAACTTTAACATCAAAAGACTTATTATTCTTTATTAATGTGAGTGTAATATTTAAGTTTTTCCTGTAATAATTGATGCTCAAGATCCAAGTTTCTCCCTTTCTTCCGTTCGTTTTCCATTTGAACTTCATGCAGTTCAATCCGGCATTTTGATTCTGTTTCTGCAATTTCGGAAATCCTAACTTTGCTTAAATCAATTAAGCCTTCTTTGTTTAACAGTTTCCTTTTTTTTTTGATTGCTGGTGCTTTAAAATTAGGTTTTGCTTTATTTTCTTTTGCCTCTACTTTTTTATTTTCTTTATCTTCCAATATGCCTCTAGTAGTACAAGCATGTGTATCTTCTATTTCTTCATCAAGTACCACCAATTCATATTGGATTTCTTCATTATTTATCAATTCCTGATCTTGCGTATTTTGAGTTGATTCCTCCTCTTGAATGTTAATTAATTCACTTTTATTTGAGTCCGAGTCAAATCTGTTAACATCGACTACAAATTCATTGGGCAACCAAGATGCTATATCATCAGCCCTATCGTCAGGCACTGATAATGGTGGACCACCGCCAGTTTTAATTTGAGCCTGCCTAGCAATGGTCTTGTCTTTCTTCGCACTGATTTTTATGAGGCTCCATTGCGATTTTAACTGGGTAATGGAGCGGTTCATACCAGCGCACATTGAATTAAACCTGAAAAAGAAATGACAGGATTTTGAATTACAGGTAAAGGCAAAATTTTATATTGAAGGCAGAAATCAAAAGATGTACCAACGTTGTTTGTAAATCAGCCCAAGCCGCAACCTTCCGTTTATTCGTGTTAGTGTCTGTATTTTTATTTTCGATTGCATTTACTCTTTCTTTCACCAACTCTTTCAGCAAATACTGAAAAGCAAACACTAGGCGTCAAACATAAATAAAACCATGCTACAAAAATTAGTAGGCACTTTATCAGGCTAAAAATAAGTACTACCTTATCTTCCTCCAACCAGTTTTCTGATCGTTGCCTTTTAGGCGGTCTGTTCTCCTTCGTCATGGACATAATTAGTATCCGATGTAACTAGCCGGGTCGTCGTAAGAGCTTATTGCAGAGTACAGGGTAAGAGGTACAGAATCCAGAACATACAATCCCAAGTTTTATAAAAGTTTGATAAAACTTGGGAGTTGATCGAAAAAACCGAAAACTTTATTAAATTTTCGTGCCAAATGTCAATGTCAGTAAGTAAAACGTCACAGCTGCCAATTTTTTGTTTTTTTTTTCTGCGATTTGTCTATGATTTTACATGGTCCATCAAGTTAAATCACCAAAAAAGCTGTTTTCGTTCATTCTTTTTGTATAGTCTGTGGAAAGAAAATATTAAACTCTGTTTTAGCTATCAAAGGTTTATAAACGATTATGAATAACGTTTTTTATCAGAGGTTTATAAGAGTGTTTTAAGCCTATCAAACGTTTTAGCTAATGTAGGTTTTAAACCTATATTAGCATTTTATTATGAATAAGACCGCTAGTTTATAAGAAAGTAGAGAGACAATTGTTTATATAACGGGTGTTTTTTTTAGAGGTAAGTATACAACTTTAAATTGGTTACACTGTTTCTAGTGATATTTAATTTGATAGTTGGTGGTACATTTGTGGACAGTATGTTTTGGCATTTCATAATTAAATAGAATTACTTCAGAACAACGTTTGCAAATTGTGCAAAAATGTATTTAGCTTGAGAATACTTGCTTGAATAAGTCGCAATAAAGACTTTAGTCACCGTTATGCCGTGCCTGAGGTATGAGAGCGGCATGGGAGAGTGTTTTTGTTACGTCAAATGTCAGCGAGACTTCAGATTTGTATGCTCTGTCACGTCATAATATGTCACAATCACCATACCCTCAGGAACTATCTCAGTTAAGTGCTAGATCTGTAATACCGGGTCTATTACGGCCGACGATAGAAGAACATCCGATACCATCTCTTTGCATCTCCCACCGGTGTATCATAATTACAACAGCGAGCAAATCCCGCCAAGACCCTCCAGAATACACAACAGGCACAGTAAATATTCTTCATACATATTAAAGCGCAGATAAATACTGGCGTGTATCATTTCGGTTAATATTCATAGAGGTGGCTGTCCGCGCCCTGACGTATGTTTTGGCAAAGAATGTGCGCTATTTAGATGATAGATATTTACGGTTGGTTGGAGGATGCAGTTTGTATCTTGTTCTGGAGATCGTGGGTTCGATTCCGGGATAATTATGTTAATGTGTCACGGTAAAGTATGGAAGAGTTCAGCTGATTCGTAAAATGTAAAGAACTTATAAATATTTCACAGTACGGTTGGCTTTATGCCGATTTAGTAGATTTGATAGTATATTATTCTAAGTAAACTGAGTACCGCAAAAAATAATGTAAGCGTAGTTTAAGATTCGATGGGACTGGCATGTTTTGGAACAAAAGTCCCTAAATAAAAACAGATAAAAAAATTGCAGCTAGATCAGAATTCAGCAATGCATTAAAATGCACTTCAGCGGAATAAAACTTACAAAGCATCAAACTAAAACTCGAACACACTTTCTTAACGCCCGAGCTTAATCTTGCTCTACAATTTCACTTCACAATACAACAAACTTATACGATTCTCCAGAGCCTACTACAACTAACGGGGCCGAAAGGAACCATTCAAATTCAATTATGTAGAATTAGCCTCGCCAGGTGCGCAGGGAGGCTGTGACACGCTTGGCCCGTCCGATCTTTCTGAACTTTAACTTTTCTTACTGAGATTTTTTCAGCTATTCTTGTTTCCGTAAACTATGTTTCGCCATTAATCCCTCCTGAAATTGTTCTGAGTGATTGATCGGCCAACGCCAAAATTAACGAGTCTAGAAAGATGTCCACAGATTTATTTTGTAACGTGACCATCGTCGGCGAAAATACTTTAGGGGAAATGGGAGCTTGGAAGTGAAGAAGTGGCAAAAAGACAGGAAAAGTATGCACAAAAATCCGAAGCAAGGTGAATAAAAACGTTAGTTTTTGCATCTGGGAAGAAAGAGTAATGGTTTTGTGTTCAGGGCAGTGATCTGGGCTAACTCTATAAGTTTTTGCCAATTGGTCTCTTGAAGATTGTTGACTACTCTTGACCGTGAAATAGTTGGTAAAAAACATTGATTACGTAGGTACTCAATCATTTTTACCAGGGTATTTCTCATCGCCACGGTTCTCATCGTCACCTTCATGGCAAATTTTATTTCTAACTTATTTCAACTTTTTGTAAACAAAAATTGTAGCGCTTGATGTGAAGAGTGTATTCTCAGTAAATCAGTCAAATAGTGAGTCTCGTTTGGAAGATTTAACGTTTTGAATTTTTTGATGCCACGAAAGTGATTCTGTACTTCACAGCAATAATTTTTTCAAACTTTACTACTGTAAATGACTCTTAAGTGTTTATAAAACATATATTACGTCTAATTTTCATAGATAAATAGCAATAACATAATATAAATAAGTACCTACTTAAATACAAGATAAAATTTTACCGATAACGTCACCTACTAAATTACAAGATTCTATGCAATTGGTTTTAAGGGGGATACTGGTGGCATTCTGAAATGCTAAAGAAGCAAAAAAAGGATTATCAGTACCTCAATAAAAAGAACTCTAACTGATTATTAGTCCCTCAACAAAAATATATTTTTTATTGAGGCCAGAGGGCCCCGTATTTTTATTGTACAACTTTTAACTCAAAATTCAGATTAAATTTATCTTACAAACAGATACACAGTCACATATATAGACATACATACAGTCATACAGACAGACAACAAAAATACGAGGCCCTTATTTTTTTATTGATGTACTGAACTCTACTTACCACGTATAAATGTATTAGTTATTAAAATATTGTAAAAACATAAACACCAGTCACTATATTTTAAAATAAACCAAAGCAAGAAATCACTTTCGTGGCCTAAAATCACCTTCGTGTATAAAACACCACGAAGGTGATGCCACGAAGGTGACGAAAATTTTAGTTTTTTATGAATTATCCTTAAATTTGAATTTAACGGTTCAAGTCGAATACTACACAAATAAGTCTAACATGTTAAGTTTTCAATGGCCTAAGTTTCAATTAAATTGTTTAAATTTTAGAGGTAGAAAATATAGTTCAAACAAGCGACGGTATGTCTATGGATAATCACAAAAAGTTACGTATTTTTTTCGCGGAGCGACGATCGACCTATTTCACCTCCCCAATGGCCGGAGCGCGACTGACGTTATCCGAATAGAACGCTGTGATTGGTTGCTGGTGTTTGGTTTAACGGCAATCTTGTATTATTACTCAAAATTTTAGGTACCTAAAATCGTGTGACCAACGTATTTCGCTTTCTCAATTCGAAATAATTATAAGAAGATATTTGTTTGACTGTTGTGTGGAAAGTATATTTAATTACGATGATTTTAGTATATGTTACACACAAATTGAAAGAAAATTGTGAATGCAGTAACCAAATGTTTCATTGCAACCGAAGGTGTGACACGATGAGAACGCGAAAAATGACCCCGTTTTTTATCGTTTCATGTGATCTTTTCGTATTATTTTTGCTTCTATTACGATAAAATTTATTTTGTATGTACTGAAAAGGCTTTATTTACAATAAACAGAATTTTTTTTTAAAACTAAGGCAAACTTAACTCTAAACAAAATAAAAATATAAACTTATATTACTCAAAAATAAAAGTGTGTCCGTGAGGCAAAGAGGCGAGAATGCTGGCTGTATTTCCTCGCTGAATGGCAATACTAAGCCTTTGTGCAAGGAAAGAGCCAGCATTTAGATTTTCCGAAATTTTAATTAATTTAGGGGAAATGGTCCGAAACAGTAATTTAGCATTCGGTCCCCAATGTAGCTAAATAGATATTTTATCATCTGATTTCAAAGTTATTGTTCTAACTTATACCGTTTATGAACTATTATTGTGTGACCATCAAATTTGTGTGTAAATGAGAAGTACCCACCAACTATTTCACATCATTCAAATTTAAATTCTATCAATAAGTCAAACCAAAAATATTATATTATTTATAAAGTATCGGTTTAAATGATTTTGTCCAAAGTATCTGATAATTATTCAGATAATAATATTAACTGTCATTCAGTAATTTGAATTTATTTTCTCAAATACCTACTACAAACAATTATTATAAATTTACTCGTATGACGAACATAATAAACCACTCAAAAATTAACTACAGAGCTTTAGTTGCTCACTAATAGATACGAGTATTAAAATTTATAAATTAAATTATTTTAAAATTTATTAAACCAACTAATTTGTTTGTGAATTTATTATCATACCGTAATGTAAAGCAATATATTATTTAAGTTAGCGCTACGATAAGCGAAATAAATAAGCGAGCAGTTCCGTTTTAAAATAAAACATTACGTTCTACGAAATCACGTCTCCAATTAGTTATTATTTGTGTTTTTCATTAACAATTATTTATTCAGCGACGGAACGCCGGATTGTGAGCATAAATTATTATAAACGGCTTGCAGATATAATTATTATTAACTACGTTCTTTCTGTGGCTCTACTTGCTCTATATTTCAGAAAGAACTTTTTTCTGCTGAGTTATCGAGTACATAGTCTTTATGATAATCTTCTATCTTCTATTCTATATAAATAAAAATGATTTGTTGTTCGTTAGTCTGATTAAAACTCGAGAACGGCTGGGCCGATTGAGCTGATTTTGGTTTTAAAATATTTGTCGGAGTCCAGGGTAGGTCTAAACGGTGAGCAAATAAGGAAAAATTGCGATAGCTTATTTATTGCCTTTAAGGCGGAACAGAGTTCGCGGGGTTAGCTAGTAAAAAATAAAGTTTGAACGCAGACATAAGTTAATTCATAAAAATACCAGTTTTTGGCAGACGTGTTAAAATAACATAAAAAGTAAGTAAGTAAGTAAGTAAGTAAGCATTTATTTGCTGCACACAAAGTCACATACATAGTTCAACAAAATAACATAATACAATATTTAACATGCACATTCAAAAAAAATAAATAAATAAAATAAATAACAATGAGAAATGTTATGAAATGTGAGCAGAGTTGCGGCAGCAAAAGGTCTCCGTCTCAGCATGTGTCACAAGCTAATGCCTGGACGCTGATTTTCAGACGGCGGCCGACGAAAGTGGAGAGCGGCGGTGATCGCCGCAGCAATTCGCAAGGGCATTAAAACACAAATGATAAATGATAAAGAAAAATTAAATAAATAAAAAGTGAAAATTAGTTTAATGTCAAAATGATATATTAAATTATGTAAATTAGATGTCAGGAATAGGATTAGCAGGTTAGTATTATAAATAATGTCAAATTAGAGGGGTCGACTATACCTGGCCATTAGAGATTTTTTGGAATGCCAGTATGTGCTTTTTAAGTTTACTTTTAAAAGTAAACTTGGTTATAGCTTGCCTAATGGGTGGTGGAAGGTTATTCCAGCACTTCGTAGCCAGGTACCTAAAACTTCCTCTAAAAGCAGCAGTTTTGTGCTGTGGTATGGAGAGCCTCCAAGATCTACCACGAGTGTTATAAACTGAGTCCGAGTGTTTCCAATTAAGCTTCCCAAAAAGATATTCAGGAGCCCCGCTGTTCACAACTCCAAAAAGCAAACAGGCAAAGTGCAGGTCGCGTCGGGATTTCATATTGAGCAAGTTGGCTTGGTTGATGAACGGTGTAACATGCGTCCTAGGCGGGACATGCATGGAAAACCTTATGCATGCGTTTTGGACACGCTGCAAAACTCGATTAGAGCGCTCCAACAAACATGGCCCAAAGACTGGAAGGCAATAGTTCAACTTGGAGAGAACAAGCGTTTCGGTGAGTTTTAATCTAAGATCCTGACTGAGCTCATCACGAATCCTGTACAGAGTCTTCAGCTTATATAAGCAATTCCTAGCCAATGCATTGACATGATCCTCAAAGCGAAGACCAGCGTCAAAAGTAACACCCAGGTTTCTTGCTGTCCAAACCCTCTCAATCGGCTGCGCGTTGATTTTTAAAAGGGGGTTAAGGCCTTCCACAGTTTTAATTTGCCTACTTGTTCCAAATATCATATATTTGGATTTTGTGGGATTGAGTGTGATTGAAAAGCAAGTAGTTAGAAGCGTCTAACATACAACAATATTGTTTGGCTTTCATAATAACCAAAGAAAAGAATTATGACCTACTCTTCACCTGGCCGGACGTTGAAATTAACTGAATCTTTATGTTGATAAAGCTAAAGCTAATTTCAACGTCCGGATTTTAGTCAAATAAGTACGTCAACACTTGACTTAAATCCGGACGAAGCCCAGTTCAGGCGCTAGTATAAGAAATCTTTGTGCGAATCGGAACAGAATGTTCTAAGATCTAAGCTACGTTCGTTCTATTGCTCGTTCGTTCGCTCGCTCGTCCGCTATGCACCACTCTTAAAATAGCCACAAAAAAGTGCAACCACGAACCACATTCTTCGTATTTTATGAGTGGTGCGTAGCGGAACAGGGTACCTACCATGAGTTTACGATAAGTGTGCTCGCTAGCGAGTACGTCAAAAATCTCTATGAAGATTTTGTTTCTTGAAAGTAGCCGCTAGGGGCGCTGAACAATATGTCATACAAGTAATGTCATTTTTTTACGCAGTCGCTAGCGAGCACACCTAACGTAAACTCATGGTAAGCACACTGGTGCACATGAGAACTAACTAGCTCTTTCTGTATGTCGGAGCTTTAAATCTATAGACAAACACACATTCGCATTCGAATTAGTAGGAACGAGGCGTTGCTATGCCGATTGCTCATGAATGAGTTGATGGAGCCATTACATAATTTACTCTCTCAGTACAAGTATTATGAGCTAATGAATATTCCATTACGAAGTAATTAATACGACTAAGCAATAAGCATATTTAAATTATATTTCGTAGTTAAACTAAAGACCTCATTTAGTAGATTTAAGTTTTCAGGGTATGTATATTTCAAGAGTTTAGATGAGAATTATTTAATAGTATCAGGCGTTATTTTTCGGACATCCATAATTAGATATTAAAAAGATAATTAAAAATCCTTAATAAGATATTAAATTATTTATCTTAAAATTTCTGCTTAGTGATTAAGCGTAAAGATTAAGCTAAGTAATTTTATCTTTATATAAAAAAGGCCTATCGACCACTTTTCGACTGGTTTGCGATTATAATGTGAGCTTGTCTAGACCCACAGGTCATTTAATCTCCATTAAAAAAGGAATACGATCCTTATTCTTTTACCAAAGGCAAATGAAGGAAAAGTATTTACTTATCAGTTTGCACGGTACAATCATACCATAGGTATAGAAAACCAGTTCCTATCTGAATTAACCTGTCTACTAAGCCTTTTAAAACTCATCTCTTGAATTTTATGAAATTTCCATAACTGCGTGTTGGGCCCATAACCTACTTTATCCAAACAAGATAATGATTATAGAGCAAAACGGTCCCTAATGAGCTTGCTAATTATTTCAGTAACAACCCAGTTAGAATATTATTTTTCATGCAATTATAAACTTTATGCTCCCGATCATAGAGTCCTATCTGCAGCGGTTTGGAAAGTTGCGGCAAAATGTTCCACGCTCGATTGAAGTAGACTCATTTGTATCAATAAGTGCGAAGTTATGCCTAATTTTGGTCGTTGGAATAACGTGAAATTAGCCCTTTCTGGGTTTTGGTTGCGGCCCTGAATTATGTGCGGTTGGATAATGTATTCATTTGAATGTAAGTTGCTTGCCCGATCCTCCTCATACAAAAATACATAATGTATTAAAAAGGTGCTTTTTAGACATAACTTTAAAAAAAAAAAACCGACTTCAAATGCGTGAACACAAATAATACCTATTCAACAAAAAAAATAATCGTTCAAATTGGTTCATAATCGGCGGAGATATTGCGTATAAAAAAGTTCATCCCCAATTTTCCACCCTTGGGGGTGAAATATTTTCTTCAAATTCGCATGAAACCACCCTTTTGATAATACCTATTCAACAAAAAAATAATCGTTCAAATTGGTTTATAATCGGCGGAGATATTGCGTATAAAAAAGTTCATCCCCAATTTTCCACCCTTGGGGGTTGTTTTTTTTTATTATTAAATTTAAATGGGACCACCCCTGAGGTATTACCTATACGCCGAAAAAAGATTTGTTCAAATCGGTTCATAATTGGCGGAGTTATCGCGTAACAAACATAGAAAAAAAAACATACGGGTCGAATTGAGAACCTCCTCCTTTTTTTGAAGTCGGTTGAAAATACTTATTCATAACGATACTAGAAAGTACCGTTGACTTTAAGACAGAAAGTAACTATAGTTTAAGATGACATTTCCATACTGGGAAATAAGAATAATGGGCTGGGTTGCATTTCACCATCTTACTTTATCAATAAAAACGTCATAATAATCTGTCAAACTCCATACAAAAAAAAACCGGTTATCGTTATAGTCACAGTTAAAGTCAGGTTAAAATTAGCCTAAATGCCAATTTCAATTTTATTAGTGTTCAACTTTTTGTAATAAGGAAGTAAAGGTTTAATACATTACATCGCAGAAAATTCTTTGCTCGAGTGGCCGATGCCTGTTTACCGTATTTCCTCTTATCTGCGCGACATTTCAGAAGTCGCCAACCCAATTCCGGGTAATATACTTTCCTCTGAACGTATAAATTTCGGACGAGAACAAATCCGTATAGTAGCCCTTTTGTCATGCTGCGTAGGGTAAAAGCTTCGCGTTATTATTAATGTGTGCAACTTCAGTGACATGCCAAAACACACTTTACAGAGGTAAACATAAGATTGTTATTTGTCCGATTTGTAGTCTATGGCGATTCGAGGATTCGTGGCTAACAGGTATTGACCCGAAGGATTCGGTTACAGCTCTTAAATTATTAAGTAACTCGTGTGTTAAAATGCATCCACTTTATTAGTTTGTGCTCTGTACCAGAATACGACTTGTGTTGTTTGTATGTAACTTTTTTTGACTGCCACAAAATTTTATAGAGTTTCACGAATACCTAGAAAGAAAAGAACAGTACAGTTTTCTTTTTGAACTTAGTGCAAAATACTCGTATCAACGAAAAGTTTCTATTTATATTTTATCATGAAAAACATTTCTTGGAAATCGTTGAAAATAAAACTTATTTATCGCTACTTAGAAGAACTTTTTTCATCGAATTATGGATAATCTGAATAAAATAACAAGGTACCTACAAAATTGATTTTCTAAAAAGTTTTTTAAGACATTTTGATTCTGGGAATTTCTGTGTAACAATATTATCGTAAGTAAATATTTTTATTAGTTTGTTATAACTTACGAACGATTTAATCAAAAGTCAAAAGATAGTCGTGCTGGCTGCGAGAAACCATTGAATGAAAAAAAAATTGATTGAAGAAAAGAAATAAAAAGAAAACCTTCAGTCATCTTTCTCTATCCAAACTTTAGACGAACATTATGTATGTACCTGTGTACGCAAACATATTATAATCTTAGTACAAACGACCGCACATGCCAAACACTGTGACACCTTATGTATTTGCAACAGGAGCTATTTTGCTAAAAAAGTGTGTAGGCTGGTGTGCTACCGACTGTACCTTTTCTTCGTTTCCCTTGTCATATTTGGGGGCCGACAGTCACTGAAGTGTCACGTATTGAGAGGAAGGTTTTGCCATCTGGTTGCTATGTAACGACCTGCTTTCTATCTTAGTCACTAACACATAAGTTTTATTTCCAAATCTAATCAATGATATATTTTTTATATCTACCATTCGGTGCGTATTAACTGGAGATATTTTTGCTCAATTATGTTATTTTTTAAACTACTCGGTGATTCAACTATCTGGTGAAGATTTCAGAAAGCTCCTGGATGCGGACTGGCCGTTGTGTAAATCCGTGAAGGTTCCATCTAACACTGGACGTCTTTTGGTTGACAACGAACTATCGAATCTTTTGATTGATTCTTTGTCATTTGTGCGAAAGGACTATTTCCCACTGTGCGTCACAGTTTATCGTTATTTAAACTAATAGTTGTAAATAATGTACACTAAGCCAATATTTGAAACGGCACTCACAATCGGGTGTTAATCTGGCGCTGTAGTATTTGTCCGCCCGTCACAATGGCCGCTTTGTTCAGCACATTAATTTGATAATTGCCTCGCAGCATAGGTATGGGCTATTTCAGGGGTTCCCAAAGTGTGCGCCGCGATAGAAAGTAGAATGGAGCGCCGTGAATCCTTTGCGTCGCGTTAGCACTTGAAAACCATTCATCGACGTCGAACGTCTTTACTCACCCGTCTTTCGACTGTACCTTTTTCAAAGGCTAGGGCGCCGCACTATGGAGCGAAATTGAGATTTATGGACATAGCGATTTTTTTCACAATTTCTATTTGAAAAAAATACCTATCGATAGGTTACGTTATTCTGATGAATAAATGCTGCACAAGTTTTTCTCTAAAACCAATAGTTTGACTGGAAAAAAATAATTTCCATTTTCGTTGTATGGAATGAAACATAAAGTGGTCGATTTCGACTAAGCCTTGACAGATCTTGCTTTGAAACTACTTGAGCCTTGTTCTATGGCTTGTTGACTGTAATCCTACGCTATCAGCGCGCATCCAAAGTTGCCCGTTCACAAGTTATGAGGTTCTGAAAAATTAAAAAAAAGTAAGTAAAAGTGACTTTTTTTTGGAATATCTTTAAAGATTTAACAAAAATATAAAGATTTTATACGTTAATAATGTAAATTAACCTTAAATTACTGCTAAAAACACATTTTAATAAACTTAACAGGAAATAAATCAGCGATTTTTTTTTCACAATTTCTGTTTAAAAAAAATACCTGTCGATAGGGTATGTTATTCTG
Source organism: Ostrinia nubilalis (assembly GCF_963855985.1). NCBI lineage: Eukaryota > Metazoa > Arthropoda > Insecta > Lepidoptera > Crambidae > Ostrinia > Ostrinia nubilalis. The sequence goes on from NC_087103.1 coordinate 15,156,844, forward strand.
ATGAATAAATATTATGAACGTTTTTCTCTAAAACCAATAGTTTGGCTGGAAAAAAATATTTTCCATTTTCGTTGTATGGAATGAAACATAAAGTGGTCGATTTCGTCTAAGCCTTGAAAGATTTTGCTTTGAAACTACTTGAGCCTTGTTCTATGACTTGTTGACTATAATCCTAGACTAACAGCGCGCGCACAAAGTTGCCCGTTCAGAAGTTATGAGGTTCCGAAAAATGAAAAGTAAAGTAAGTAAAATTGACTTTTCTTTAGATAAGACGACAAGAGAAAGGTTAATTACATTACTAAAGTATATAATTTTCATGTTTTAGTTGAATCTTTAAAGATTTATACCCAAAAAAAGATACTTTTACTTACTTTAATTTTCATTTTTTGGAACCTCATAACTTCTGAACGGGCAACTTTGGGCGCGCGCTGTTTTTGCAGGATTATAGTCAACAAGCCATAGAACAAGGCTCAAGTAGTTTCAAAGCAAAATCTGTCAAGGCTTAGACGAAATCGACCACTTTATGTTTCATTCCATACAACGAAAATGGAAAATATTTTTTTCCAGCCAAACTATTGGTTTTAGAGAAAAACGTTCATAATATTTATTCATCAGAATAACATACCCTATCGACAGGTATTTTTTTTAAACAGAAATTGTGAAAAAAAAATCGCTGATTTATTTCCTGTTAAGTTTATTAAAATGTGTTTTTAGCAGTAATTTAAGGTTAATTTACATTATTAACGTATAAAATCTTTATATTTTTGTTAAATCTTTAAAGATATTCCAAAAAAAAGTCACTTTTACTTACTTTTTTTTAATTTTTCAGAACCTCATAACTTGTGAACGGGCAACTTTGGATGCGCGCTGATAGCGTAGGATTACAGTCAACAAGCCATAGAACAAGGCTCAAATAGTTTCAAAGCAAGATCTGTCAAGGCTTAGTCGAAATCGACCACTTTATGTTTCATTCCATACAACGAAAATGGAAAATATTTTTTTCCAGTCAAACTATTGGTTTTAGAGAAAAACTTGTGCAGCATTTATTCATCAGAATAACGTAACCTATCGATAGGTATTTTTTTCAAATAGAAATTGTGAAAAAAATCGCTATGTCCATAAATCGCAATTTCGCTCCATAGTGCGCCGTGACAAAATAGTAATACTAATAAATTTGTAAGTCCGCCGCGGGATGAAAAAGATTGGAAACCCCTGGGCTATTTGCAACCAAATCGCAGTTTGGTTATGTTTAGCAATCGTTTATTTGGTAAATGTTGGACTAACGAGGTTTTTGGTTCGAGGTATTGTACGAGGAAATCACTAAGCCCGATTATGGTTGCATATCGATAACCAAGTTCGGTTTTCAATGCAGTAGTTTGAGTGTCAGTTGAGTATAACTAGCTGTAAAATATTAACCACATTCGACTAAAATTATTATCCAACGGTTCATTTTACAATACGCTAATACTTACTCGTAATTGTGAAGCGAAATTTCGCCTTGATTATTTTATGACGAATTTTCATAATTGTAAAGAAGTCTGCAAGTCACATAAAAGAAAAACTAAAATAGAATGTGAAAATAGTATTTAAATAAAGTTATTTGAACGATAGAGCTTCAAATTCAGATATGAAACGTTTCCATTTTTATTCCAAATTCATAAAAACATCAACTGCTCTGATATTAGCTACAATCGGTTTCGTGTTTAGATTTTTTGTGTCCATAATTGAGCTGAGTGTTGAAAATAAATAAATAAATAAATGAATGTGAAAAATGAATGATTCTTTTATTCCGTTTGAAATATCAATAGCTCTGTATATCAATAACGATAAACTTTTTGTGTGTTTTGTTCTGTGCAATAAAATGCAAGCCGGGATAATCTGCGAACGTGTCCGTTTTGCGGTCTCGCTTCAATTATCAATGTCCGTCCATTGCCGGTGGATAATCCATCGATAATAATAACCCATATGCCAGTAAATACCTAGGTAATTCTCGATGAGGCAATGTAAATTGTTTCAACGGATGCGGTGGATACGTCTAACTTCAATTAATACCTGATTTCTATTTGAATTGTTATTATCACTTTGTAACAACTGGTGATTAAGGCCCCAAAATGTATGTAGCAAGCACTAGATTAAAAAGATTTTCTTCACGAGTGCATATTAATACAGCCTACATGTAATAATTTGATGTAAAGTATGTCAATCCGTCTGTCAAAGTTCCGATATTCCTCTAACAGAATTGAAGTATATCATGTCTTTTGTAGGGCACTGTTCGCACTCAATGTCTGATAGGAATCTGTAGTGTTTTAATATTATAACAACCCATAAATAAAAAAAGAATAAACAAGTGGTAGATATATCAATATACATAATAAATTGAAAATAACGCATTACCGTGGCCGCTACAAATATTGATGGCACTGAGTCGTAAGATTTTCATAACCAATAATTATGGTTTGTTTCGTATTCATAGGACGGGCCAGTTCGGGCCTTAATACAACTAGATAACTAAATTACTTTCCCGCAGCGGCGCTGTAATGCATACAAATATGCCTTCGATCTCGTCTCAACTCTAAATGTCCACTTTAAAGCTTTGAAACTTCAAATGTGTCAAAACTTTTTGGAATTTTAAAAGCACTGGTAAAAATACATGTATTTACTTTAAACTTGCTCGTTAAAGCACTTCAAACTTGTCTTGCCTGAGGCCAAGTGTGCTCTTGTAAAACAAAACGATATTGTTCAAAGTAATACCCCACCGAGCGTGTTTTTATACCGCTGGGTTTTATTTAGAACTATCTTCTACCCCATATTTTGTTACAGAGAGCCTATCGCGCATCTCATCATGTAAGTTTTGACTAAATAAACATACCTGACCATAACATTTATTGAAATTTATCTAGAGATCCCTTATTTGAGATAATTATCATGTTTCCACATAAAAAAGTTTAAATTTTTCATCCCCATTCAAGTTCTTATTTTCTTAAAATATTCTACATTCTTCTCCCCAATTCCAACCCACGCATATTCAATAATACTGAAAAATATTCCTAGCCGCTTTGTGCCTATAAGTTATCGACTCACATCAATCAGAAAACTACCAAAATAGAAACCAAAGATACACCAAATATTTTGTTCTTAATGCTATTAAAACATCAAAAGATTTTAACATCAACATTATGAATTTCTGCTCGCACTCTCTTTGAATGCTGATAAGTCAGACAGCACACAGCCTGACAGACCCAGAAAGCTAATCCAGGTCCATAAACACTACAGAATTCCACCTTCGTAGCGTCTCCTAAACGCTACGCATTCTCGCGATCGGCCTCTTACGTGATTCGAATCGTATAATCGAATCAAAATCTCGACCGCGATGAATTTTTAAGGCGAAATCAGGTGTGTAGTTTCGTCGTCGAGGCAAAATTCATGAGGGACCGTGCCTCGCAATTTAATAAAGAGCCTACGAAGCTCCTGTTTGTAAAGCTATTTCGGAAAAATGCTGCAACGTTTTCGTATAGAAATTGTTTAGAAAGTGGTAGCAATTACGGAAGCGGGCTCTTATTAAACTTATTCTTTCTGTACGGCGATGCGATGCGTAAAGTATTGCACTTTTTGTGGGTGAAGTAATCGAACGGGCGTGTGGTTGGGTAATTTTCTTGAATTGAAATTGAATTTGAAATGGAATGAATTTTGTTATCAAAAATACACCTAGGCCTGGAGTATCTTATTAAATAAAAACATGATATAATAAGGTTTTGTAACTTTTATCCGAAAACCAATAATTGAATGCCCTCGCAGAAACGACATGTTTCTGACAGCCCACATAACTGTATGCACGTTTTTGTCCATTTTCTTTTAGTTTGCAATTATTCATGAGCACTAAATAAATACAAAAATATGTCTATCATTAACAGACTTAAATGTCAAATGTCGGAACCTTTGTGCCTATTTCCTACGTCATTTTGAGCGCCACTAAACGGGGCAGGCGATTAAAGGACCCCTGTCATCGGCCGGCGCTCCAGGCTAGGCCTTTGTTAGGCACCCTCGGAGCCGGGATATCATGTTGAGACGAGTATAACATGTTACATGACGAGCTTTTAAAGAATTTGTCACAAATCAAAATCTTTCATGTCCTTGCCGACAACGTTTTGTTAAAATATAATTTGTTTACAATTTATGATGTTTCTATCAAGTTTCTTTCCGTTATTTATTTTTTGTTTGAAATAAAAACCATCAATGTCAGACTTACAACGCAGGCTGTGGCACTTTTGTTCATGCCGAAACAAATGTTAGTGTGATGAGTATGGGCGTCAGACGAGTCACCAATATGTATAAGTTCCTATACTCGTCTTCTACTCGCTGTAGTAGCACTCCACGTGTACATCACCCGTATTCAAAAACGATGCTTGCTTAAGTGAAGCAGCAAATCGAACGCACAGCGTTGAATAGAGCTCTGTGATTGTTTGTGACCCTGTGCGTCCACGTGCACTGTGAGACTTCAAAATAATGTTTGTGAATACGGTTAGAAAGCCAATCAAATAGCCGTGATAATTGAATTGATTTATTCAAAAAACCAAATATCAGCTCCGCAATCATTGACGCTGTAATAGGCGTGTACAACGCGTCGTATCTCCGCTGTTTACTCGCTCAGCTAAGCATTCGATATAATATCGCTCGCACCCCTCATCGCGCACAATCAGAATACGCCGCTTAGTAAAAAGGCAAACCGCACATATCTTACGGTTGAGAGGAGATCGTAACATAGATAGAAAAAGCTTCAGTAGAATCACGTCTTGAGAAAACGAAGCACACGCCATCTATGCTTGTAGCGTATTTATTCTGTTTCTGGTTAGAGTAGGGCAGAATAACAGAATTTCAGTAAAATCTCATTAAAATCATGAAACTATTCGTATCTTCCTGAACTCTCAGAACCCTACTCACTCGTACTTTGAAAGCACTATAAAGTAAGCACAGAAAATTACTTAACGCCTATTTTTACCGGTAGCGTCCTGTTCGTTCGTTTCAGCCGAAAGACGTCCACTGCTGGACAAAGGCCTACCCCAAAGATTTCCACGAAGACCGATCCTGCTCCGCTCGCATCCAGGCACCTCCCGCGACATTCACCAGATCGTCGGTCCACCTAGTGGGAGGCCTACCCACGCTACGTCTTCCGGCTCGTGATCGCCACTCAAGAACTTTCCTGCCCCAGCTCGTAGAGCGTCCTGTACTGGACCTTAATTAGGGTAATTCCAGGATACATGCCCCAGTGGGATAGGTGCCGCGATTTTAAGTACACTATGTTACAAGCAACTTAGCCTAAAGTTATAGTACGTATAATAGAAAGGGACCTCCCCGTACCACTTTTCGCCTCGCAAACCATCAAAGAGTGCGTTCGTTTAGCCAGTGAGAGCAAAAATCTTCCGCGGCCAGACCTTAGCGAGCGTCGAAATAATATTGGTAAGTATCTTTAAATGGATAATTTTTTTGTTAGCTGTAAAATGATGCAAATTTTTATATAATTTGATAGACTATCTTATAAATTATACGGGATAGCTGTTTAATTAGATTTTTAGTGTTATTATATTTTTTATTAAAAAAGGCACCTATCCTGTGCTAAAAGGACAGTTGCCTAATTTTTTTTGGGTATAGATGCCCTTAGGGCCATGTCCCATGCACCTAGGGGCATCTATCCTAACCTGCTCTTTTTGTCACAGGTAGCAAGTAAGAAGAAAAAAAGAATGTAGTACGGCTAACCTTAGGAAAGTAATAAATAGGGTGCCCTTCTGATCGAATTTTCTTTTTACCCGACTGCGCTAGAAGGAGTAGTATTATTTTTAATAAAAAATATTAAATTTCATTTTTAATTCATTTAATAACAAACAATCTTAAATAATAATACTTGGCTTGTTTGATTTCAAAATGTATTTGACCCTTAGAATTCAAAAACTATATTAACGAGTCATCTATCCCTGCATCAGGCATCTATCCTTTGAAGCAATCATACAGTGAGTCTTCTATCCCCCACATTAAGCGTCTATCCCACTTTTTAGAGGTCAATTAAAATAGTATTTTCTCAGAATCGGTATAACTTAAACTAAAATAATTATAGTATTATCATAGACGAAAGACCAAAGTTTATAGATACTAAGGTCAAATTGTTCATAAAAACTTACTGACTGAGTTACAGAGCTGTTTCAAAAAGTGGGGCATCTATCCTGGACTTACCCTATGTTAATGAAACATAAATTACCCGATACGACCTTCGGCGATATTGTTTTTAAAAGAAAGCCCCAATAAAAATTTTAAAAACCTTTTTTATTTATCTTAAACAGACGCGACTATTGTTTGTCATTCCGCCATTTTCCAGCAAGCCTACTGCGCCTTCTTTTATCACGCAGCATCGCAATCTCATGTGTTACATAAAACTTCATTCGCGCGACTCCCCCGCCCTTACAAATACCTCTTACGCCGAATTTATTTTGTGCTCAAAACATAAATAAGGCAGTGAGGGCCGGAACCGAGAGTAACTGCCGGAACGCCCTGCGACGGACCGGTAGGTACCTCTTGGAGGTCCGACGAGACTGGGTAACTCTATAAACGTCGGATTGATAAATATGGTGACAGTGGGAATATTAACAGGGCGTAGAGTAGGCATTTCGTTGAGATTTTTGGGAAAAATGATCCCTGAAAATGTATTTTCAGGTACCTAAATGGAGTTGATTGTAAGCCCTTGCAGATTAAAATTGATTCGATTAACTCGGTCCGGTTATACACTTACATTATATTGATAATGTTATAATACTCGTGATATCGTGTGAAACAAACTCAAGCTCACTAAACAGTTTTCATGTCCCCAACATTATATTGGTTTTCTTTTCAAAAATGAACTTATTTGCGAAATAACAATAAGAATACAGATAAAAGTAGATCTACAACGTTCGTTACAGACAACTCACAATAAAATAACATAGTAAAACACGTATAACTCACAATACCAGTCAAAACCAGTTTGTCATGGTCATTATCAAAAACAAAAACGTCCAAATCTTTCTTACATTCTTTCAAAACACTATAACAAGGAAGCGAGCAAAAATATTCCCTCCGAGCGCGTCGCAGAAACAACTGTTCCGCGAGCATCGTCCAAATGCTCCTTTAGGATTTGCACAAGCTACACTGTCCACGAGTTTTTCTGCATTACAAGGTTCTTTTATTTTATCAGTTTTGTTTTCGGTCTGGGGAACGATTGAGCCAGTGTAGCAGGACAGTTTGCTCTGACGCGTTACTTTTACATAAAGTTGTTTGTTCCGTGTCTTTTGTGTCGAAGATATGCTTATTTTTCCGTCTTATATGAACGTTTGTATTTTTATATGAAACGGTAAATTGATGAACTTTAAGTATGTGGTCTAGACGTATTGAAATATAGTCAGTATAACGAATTATGTTAAAGAATAACATAAAAATAATAAACAACCTCCTCATATAAGATTTTTAACTTTTCATTCCTCATTTATGAAAAAATGCCTTACTTAAAATACCGCAATTACCGCAACTTAACATTCCTGTAACTTTTTTTGGATAGTTAAAATATCAAAATGCAAAGTGAAACAAGAAAACTCACTACAGCACTTTAATTAGCAGAATTAAAAGAATTTTTTTGCTGAAAATTAATCACGAAAGTGCCACAACTCATGCTCGCCTGAAAAATACGCGTCCCTTTTGAGCCATCATTCAGGATTTATTTTGTGTTTAAAAAGATAATAAAAGCTTTGTTCCAGTGACCTCTGCCCTAATAATTTCCACAAACAAAGGGAGAATAAAGAAATGAACCCATTTTGTTTGGTTTTAGGAGCGCTTTGTAGTCTTGGAGATGGGCTTGGGATAATTTGACAAACGTCAGTTTTAGGATAACGTAATCGCAAAGATACAAAGTGAAAATGACTGGTACAGACAACTGAGATGAGACTTTGATCGTGATTGGATTTCAATTTGGAGCTTTATGCGTGATTATAATGGAACAGTAAATAATGAAATAATAGACAATACAAAACTTACAGATTAGAATACATTTACCAGAGAGAATTATTAGAATTTTCCTTCATAAAACTTGAATTTATTTAGACACATTTTTTCTTTCACTTACTAACTCAATCATAATTTTAATATAATGAGAAGTTTTAGAAATTTAATAACCATTCAATAACGATATGTTGGTTGGTCCGAAAAAATACATGTTCCATTTTAATTTGCTCTAAAATGGAACATGTATTTTTTCGGAACCAATTTTCACTCTATTAAAAACGATTTAACACAATCATCAGTTACCCATTCGTCCCCTGGGCTACGCACAAGTGCTTCCCAAATATGTGTGACAACGTGTGTATGCATAACTCTACCTGGCACACACACTGACACGTTGTGTACACACATAGGCGAGTAAACACTGAGATATCGTATGTACACAAATCTGACGATAGTGGTTTGAAGTCAAAAGTTACGAGAAGTACTGACTTTGTGTAACATATTTTTTATTTGGTTGTCCTATTTTGATCTCAACGATTGGTTACTAATGATGAGGTCTAATTAAGATGAAGCTTACAGATGGTATTTATAAACACATTTCAATTACACTGACTGATCTTCAGGTAGAAAATCCGTCTGTTCAACCATGCTGTGCTTTTAAATGTTGGTTAGTGTCTAAATTATTTAGGAATTATATTTAAAACATGAACAATACAAGTATCAAGATGTTAGATCTTGAATTGTTATCTTGTTCTCAAACCTTGCCGAATATCCAAAACCGTGTTAACGCATAACTTCACCTGTCCGGTGCACACGAGACATGCGCCGGCCGTGTCTGGTGTCTGCCGACATTTGCATGTTGGAGCCACACCAGGAAGTGATACCAAATCAAATCAAATATGGAAGACAAACGTTTTGTCACATGAATATATTGAAGAACAGGGCTTGAGATTCATAGCAGTCATTAACTAAGAGAAATTTTGAATATTAACGATATTTCTATCGTCTAAATATTTGTTTAGCTACATCAAACAAGACATTAATTATGGCTTACTAAAACACAGACTTAAAGCGATCTTGTAAAACCAACAAAAGTAAGATAATTAAATCATGTCTGGCCTACTTTATTATCAAAATATCTGGTTAGTTTTACATAATTTGTGGTGGAAACAAGAAGAAGTCTACATAAAGCTTAGCCACAAGCTTTTACTTAGTTTTAAATACACACTGAACTTCTGGCATACATTACCTACTTATGAAAGTTCTTCACTACATTCTGTAATTAAAACTCGAAGTTAATCGCTGGGAATTAATGAATTTTAATACGTCAAAATCTCGGCTTACGAAACTTTTCTAATAATGAACTTTTGTTATTAATTTTTACATGAAATATCCTGCTTTTGCTTTACACTCAGCGATGTGATAATTTTTCTTTAGTGAATTGACAGAGCTTTCTACATCCTTACCGTACCTAATAATTTAAAATAGGCCTGATCATCACTTACCACCAGGTGAGACACAGGCCAAGAGCTTCCCCGTTGGGGATAAAAAAAAAAAAAAGTTTCAAAACTAGTTTGGAAGCTTCAATGGCAAATCCGCAACCTACCTCCGATATTGTTTCGCTATATTTGTAATAATGACTGTACAGTATCGTCTTCATAAAATTCACAACAGTACCCTATGACTAAGGATTCTGGCTGTAGCTTGCTTCCACCTTCGGCCTGATCATCAATTTCCTGTGCCATGCAGGTCAAGTGCTTTCTCGTTGTGTTTAAAAAAAACGAATATCATTTTCATAGTTCATAAATAAGTAAAAAATTTTGATACTGTCGGTGACCAAGACCATAATTTATCAGAGACGGTTTATTCTGTGGATTAGACAAAGAAAAGATACAGAAAGAAAAAGTTAACATGCGCCCATTCAATGCAAAACTGAAAAAATCAAAACAACCAATTCTTCTTATTATGCTCTGAGTATCGACAATAAACAGTGACATAACTGGCTCTCCCTTGGGGGCGTCCATTCGTAAGAAATCACAATCTTAAGTAAGTATTAAAAGGCGCTTTGCAACGCAAAATTTAGAACTCTTGAACGAGCAATCGTTGGGCTATCTAACAACGCCGTGGCATGGTGCTAACGATTCGCCGGAACGTTATTAACGCTGTTGTGACGGTGGCTTAACGATAACGACACCAACGACTCGCCTTGAACGTGTTCCGTTAAGAAAGGTTAAGGTCGGTTTAGCGTTAAAAGATTCTGCAGTCCGCTTCTACTTTGTAATGTTGTATTTATTTATTTATTTTTACTTTTAAAAGTAGGTAATTTGTTATTACACAAATTACTAATAGTCCCGTTAGCCCCTCGTACTAAGCTAAATATGCTTGTATCACGAGTGAGCTTGTATTTATTCATTTTTTGTGAATTCTATGGACGTTGCTATATGAATTACTATCACAAAATATTACCTAATAAGTTAGTAATAACCAATCTTAACTCTTGTTTAGCAATAAAACAATTAATTATATTTATTTTTGGTTAGCTTTAAAATAAGCTCAGATATGATTACTTATAAAATAATCCAAAAACTGTTCTGTGGCTTCTGCTAGAATCAGAAATAATAGCTAGCTTTGACTTTGCTGTACGGTCTCAAACAGCTATTTTCTTTAATGTAATGTTTAAGTATAGGTAGGCGCAGCGTTTACTACTTAGCTACGTAACTAATTCTGATAAAATTAGGTAGTACTGGCACTGTAACTTAATGAGTTTAGTGGGAAAAATGCAAATTAACTTCACTTACTGTTTTCCTGTTAGAGGTACTAAATTATGTTTAATGAAGTTCTAGGAAAATGAAAATACATTCTTATTAGTCCAATGAGTACTCGCAGAAAGCAACTTCTTTGAAAAATGGAATTTCTACTTAAATGCTGTTAACAAACTGGCTTGTCTGAAAGAGACTACCATTTAGCAATATAAATAAGAAGGCCTTAATTGTGTCGTCTCGAATTGTTTAATTTTCCTGTAACTGTTTTTTTTAAGATGCACAAAGAATAAAATTATATTACTATCCTGGAACCAAACCAGAAACTTATACATCTATCTACTGTATAATTTCTTTGAACAATGAAGAAATTGCGGATTCGACCAAATAATAGTAAATATTAATCTCAGAATAAATAGTCAGTTTTGACATATTTCCCATACTGAAACTGTCAATGTGTCAGTTATACCAGGAGTCATTCTCGGATAAAAGTTTGGTCGAATCGGGCCTTAGCCAAATCTCCTTATCAAAGGATAATCTTAACAAACACATCAAATATTCCCCATTTTGTTGTAGGTATTCCAGTAAAAAAACTAGGAACTATATCCACAAAGTTTCATTCAACTCCAGCGCAAATGTAGCAGCTCCGCAGCTCTTCTGAAATCCATTTATTAAATTACATTTACTTGGTGGAGCAAATAACTAAAGCAGATTATACGAGAGCTTACTGAAACTAAAGGATGTTTTTCGTCCATTTTATTAATACGTTATACATTTTGCAGCTTCCACATACGTTGGTGAATTAGGTTGATTAAATTTAATAACGTTGCTGTTATAAAGTCGGTAATTAGTATTGAAATTATGTAATTACTGCTAATATAATGGGCACAATAAATGCTGCTCAGTAATGAGTTTTGAAAATTATTGCAATACCTATTCGTTTCTGTACTCATTAAAAGTCACACGTATTTTTAAATCCTTTCACCTTTAAGTAATCAACTATTTTCAAGTACCTACTTAGTTTTTATTAAAATAAGGCATGTATTTAAATGATCTTTTCTGTACCCCCAGTGAAAAGGGATCTAACTCGACTTAGATCAAAATTGACTTTATAACATACTGTGAATCTCTGAAAAATTAGCTATTTTTGTATCTAATCGGTATGTTTCTACGACGTATAGAAAAGAAAATAACTTTGTGCCAAATGATAAAAGTAAGGCTTTGTGAACCAATTTTGAGTTTTCTTTCGTGTATATTGATACATGTCTACTTTTAACAAAGTGTACCGGAGGCTTCTTTCACTTTTTTATTGTGTCAAGAGGTATGACTCGTGTTACTACTTTTTACACGATGGAAGTTGTTCAGATTGAGTTTGTGATTAACAATATAAGATGACTCATATTAATATACACAAAAAAAACTATGTATTGTTGGTTAGTGAAAAAGAATGTAACTTAATTTATAGCACAAAAAGTAAAAGACAAAAGATTATTTATTTTGTGTATAATGATTCAATTAGACTAATACCATTAACCACAAAAGTTTTGTACATGTGTAAAATGTTATAAGTTACTTAGATCAAAAACATTTGAAAATCGCAACTAATAATTTGGTTAATTATTTGGTGTAAAATGATATAACTTAGCCCAAACGTCAGACTAAAGGAAAAAATAATGTCGTAGTTTTGAAATCAAAGAATTTTAGTTAATAGTTTTAATAAATAATGGTGAATATCTACTAGTAAAACATATAATTGAATTCATAGTGCCTAACGTTGTCAATAAAAGTACTTAAAAAGTGCATTATCGAATTCACAAGAGCTCCAACTATCAGAACTCTTTATAAACAAAACTCATCACCTTTGACAACAAATTGAACTGGGCGAGTCATGTCGAGAACAAAATAAAAATGGCCTATATAGCATTCCAGCAGTGCAAGAGACTCATTGGATGAGGTCTCAACCCAAAGATAACACTTTGGCTCTACACGTCGGTTATATGGCCCTCTTACACATATTATTATGGATCACTTGTGTGGTGGCACAGAACACAACTATCCACAGCAAGATCAAAACTCCAAAGCCTGCAACGCCTAGTAATCATAGCGGCCACTAGTTGTATAGAACCACTCCATCGACATCACTTGAGTACCTTCTGAATCTTAGATCCTCTTCATTCAGGAGGAAGCGCAAGCAGCCGCTCTAAGACTTAAAGGTAAGAACGGCATATAGAAGCAAAACAAGGAGACAGGATATTCCACGATCCTGCACAAAACCCTAATAAAAGAAATACCTCTCACCGAGGCACCCATTGACAGAATTCCCTGTGTTCACATCTTCGACTGGAGATATAATATCCAGCTTACGGCGGAAATGCACGATTGCTCTGGAATCAATGAAGTTAGGATATACACTGACGGCTCCAAAACCCAAAAAGGTACGGGAGCTGGTGTCTTCTCGAATTACCTAAATATACTAAGAATATCAACATCACTAGATAAACACAATACAATTTTCCAAGCAGAATGCAATCAGAGCAGCACAGGCGGTTGCAACCATAGACATCCGAGGTCTGAATATAAAAATAATCTCAGATAGTGCAAGCAATACAAAGCAACTTAATATACTACATTATAATACTTATATTGGAATGCCATGACGCGCTCCTAAGTCATTGCAGACGCAAATGGCGTTACCCTGCACTCCTGTGGATCAAAAGGCACAGTAACTCCTTGAGCAACGACGCAGCAGATGAACTGGCCAGAAGGGGATCGTACACGACGGTATTTGGTCCGGAACAATAATAATGCCGATACCATAAACACAGATCAAGACCTGGCTGCGCTCCAAAATAGAAAAATAACACCACACAGAATGGAAAGATTGTGAAAGATGCAGGCAAACAAAATATGCAGTTGTGCATATATATCGAAAAAATTCTCCCGCAGCCTCATAAGACTAAACAGGGACAACATCCGCAAGGTCCTAAGTGTAATAACAGATATGTTAAACAAACACCTACACAATATAGCTGTTGCAGACAGCCTACTGTGCAGAAGATGCATGGATGCAGAAGAAAAACCGCAGCACGTGCACAAGGAGTACACAAGCGTAGCAGATCAACAGGCTCAAATTCTCCAATCACCAGGGTCGCTGCAGAAGGCCTGTAGCGACTTAGATAGGCTGCTGCTACCTGGGGGATCTGGAGTGGTTGGAATAGGAAGATAAACTACAAATAGCGCACAATGGTCTAATCAAAAGGCTAAGTGCAATATTCGATTGTCCTGCAAAACTAACTACGAAAGGCCTTATGAATGGATACTATGTATAAAGTAAATAATTATGTAATTGGCATGTGTGGCTGGACTTTATCTGCTTAGCTCGCAAGTATAACATGTCTTGTTATTCATGTCATTATTGATTTAAGAAGATTCCCGCCTTAGGCAGTTCGATTTTTTCAAGTTATTTATGATTTAAGAAGAGGCTGACTAGGATGGCTAAATTTCTTGCGCTGCTTCTTCTCAGCACTGGCCCATTTATGTCCCAAAATAATTGTAGGGTTCAAGTAATACTAGGACGTGTTAAAGGACTTTTTAAAAGCCTCTTTGTTGAAAACAAATGCATTTTATGACTTTACTTTTATATTATCCTTCTGTAGCCAAAAGGCAATCAATATAGCTTGACATCACCATCTCCGGTCCAGGGTTTGATTCCTAATAGGTTAATTGTAGAAAACAAACTTTTCTCTGTCTCCTGTCTAATTAGTTGATGTGAAACCATTGTTGTTTCTGGTCTTTACTACACAATTGCTTCAGCTATACTTTCTTTAAAATAGGAGATAATGTATGTGATTTAGGCCGATTTCATTCGTGGTATATGGTGTAATAGTTAATAAAATAGTAGTTTCAGATCAGAATAAACATTTAAGGAGTAAATAATTAGAATTCAGTCTCAAATTCTAGCCTTATTCCTATACAATCGCCACTTATATCACTTTACACATAATTATTTGGATACTTAGATCGCTGTTATGTTAGTTAGATCAGTTTACACATTTTTTTTCTCACCAAAAAATTGGTGTATATTGATATAAGTAACAATTTTTGGACGATTTACCCTAAATAACCTGAAATAATGATTCCTCATAGTGTAATTACTTATGTTTGTTTTACAACTTTTTATAAAATTGAAGAAACAAAAAATTATCAACAGAAATGGCGGAAAACGTATCACTTTACACTTGATAGCGTGTGGTCAATTCAGTGTGGTGTAAAATGATTTATGTCCCATTACATCACTTTACACGAATGTAAAGTTGTCGTGCATGGTGATATAACTGTGTTTTTATTTAATTACGAAAAAACCACATGCTATATTTCCCAAACTGGCACACTGCCTAATTATATCTAACATTACCTTTCACCTAAAAAATATTTCACCAAGTTATCTCTAATAGCGATGAAGCAGGATTTTTTTTAACTTCAAATGCGATTTCCCAAAAACCACCATTTTCGACTTAACTCCCTTTTCACTGGGGGTACAGTTTAAATTAGCAAAAACGGCAATTAAAAAAATCTAAATGGTCATCTATTTTAATGATTGATCCTCTTTCTTTGAGACATAAAATAAATGAAATCGATCGATATTTTAATCTTTTTTGAACTACGCAAAAAATTATTGAGATGTAAAAATTATATCTGATCGTTACTTGTTGGTCCTCAAAAATAAAAGAAATGAGCACCAAATATTCAATATTGTGATACTTTTTTAAATAAATCGATTTGTATAAATTATTTTTTGTCTATATCAAATAATCTTCAAAATAATGATGTTATGGTACTTATTTTTATTAAGTTGTAGTCAAAGGATGGAAACTATTTAAAGGCACTTGATGTTCAAAGATTTTTTTTAATTAAAAAAGCATACTTAACACGTTCACACTGCGTTATCGGGTCGAATTGACCTTAGGTGCTGGATGCGTTGGTGCGGGATGGATATATTCGGTCTTTTCAGTAGTACGAAAGATACACATTTTTTTGCAATTGTTTCGTCAAACACAGTAGGTAAATATTTGGAAAAAAAACTTATCAGGTCCTTACGACCCGATGTCGCACTAAAAGTAAACAAATATCGTTTAGTGCTTTTATCGTGTCTAATCGACCCGTTGACAGATGACTTTATGGTCACTGATCACGGTCGAGATCGGTATACTAAGAGAAAATCAACCTTGCGATTTGAAAAAAAAATAAAGAGGTAAAAATTATGATGTCGGGTTCAGGGATGACAGAAGTAAGAAATTATTTTACATAGCGCCTCTAGTCCCAAACTAAGCAAAGCTTGTAATTTAAACAAACATGGCAATATACCATTCTGCTTGCTTATTGGCCGCTAAGCCCTTGGCCAACTCAGTAACCAATGACGGACGATTGTCACTCAACCACAAAGTACCGCGTAAATTAAAAGATATTTTTTAATTAAAAATATTAACCAATAATATTTTTAGTTAGATCAAATATATTTTAAAGTTAAGTTATACATAGATCGAAATGTATTTATTAGGTGATCAATATTAAAAGGCAAACTTGATATAAAAATCATCAAATTAACAAAATTAAAGATCAATAACTAAAAAAGAGGATCAAATATTATTTTTGTTTACCAAATATTAAAAGAGTATGTTAAACATAAATATTATATTACCATGAAGATCATTCATAATTTATCCGTAGATCAACTAATATAGACCCAATAATTAATTTAAAGATAAAATATAATAAAATACATCATTTATTTTTAAAAGTGCACATACAAAAAAGATCAATTAGTTTTTAGAGGATCAAATAATATTGTCCCTTAAAATAATCACAGTCTTACCCTTTAGTTTCAATTATTACTCATTTCCTAACACCCTTTCCTGACTTACCAATCAAGTTTACGGCTGACTGTGCTACCAAATTATACTTCAAATCCCAAATCACGAACCCAAAACAAAACTAAATCACTAGTGATGGGCGATGTGTCATGTCACGAAATATTAAAACCGATAAATCACCTGCTCCGGTATCTGTGATGCGCGTCACGGTTGCATTTAGTCACAGTTTGATGCGAATGTTTCGGCCGTATCACTAGTTTCGGGTTTTGACGGGCCAAATCGAGTTGTATTTTACGAGTTAGGAATAAAAATGATACGTTATACGTATGAATATTTTGTATGTAGTAAATTGTGAGAGTGCCTATACATTTTTTTGTGTTTATACTATAATAATGGTTTCCACAAATTTTGCGGCAGGCTGTCTCTTGGAAAACGTCCAATAAAGGTTTAAGAATTTATTTCTCAAAAGAAATTGCACATTTCACTTACAATGAGAAACAAGGTATTTCACTTATAAAATAAACGTAGGTAGATCTTAAGCTAAGGGCGTACGAATTAAATTGTTCACCAATAATAGAAATAGATCCTAAATAATTTTCTCATGAACAAGACATGACATAGAACTGGAGATGTTCTATCAGAAAGAAAATTCAATCAGCTGATAATGACAAAATATTGAAACTATAAAACAAAGTAAAAAGTAGTAGGTACGGGCATGCGTAAAAGGCCAGCAAACTTTAGTGAAACTTTAACGTGTATGTTTCAGGCACACATTTCACTATTTTAGTGGCAAGAAACTCAGTAGTGTCGCTCAGCAGAGCAGTTATAAACTAATACGTGTTGCAATAAAACTATTTCGAGATATCTTCGAAAACTTGTTTTAAATGCTGTGAACCTCTGGTTTTTAAGGTAGGTACGACACATTAATTGAAAAAAAAAAGTACTTTGTTGTTGTTTTGATCTATTGCGACATTTTTTAAACAACAAAAATATTGTCTAATATTGATGCCAGATCTGAGGCCTTAGCCTAGGCACAGACCACCGATTTTTAGTTGGCCGATAGTTGGGTCGGGCTGTTGATCAGTATGAACATGTATGGAAGTGCACACACTACACCGATTTGGTATCGGCCGATTCTTCATACAAATTAGAATCGAGCCCAACTATCGGCCGACTAAAAGTCGGTGGTCTGTACATAGGTTTAGTGCGAGTTTGCATTTAATGTCATTTTTCACGCTTGCTGACGTAAACTAGCACTAAGCCGAGTTGTGTCAACCCACACGATCAAGAAGACTATTTGATTACGTCACAGTTTAATGAGCTTACTCAAGCTAGCCATATTGTCCGAGCCAGAGCAGTCAGCAGATTCGGACACGAGTCAGCCGTCCCGAACAAACACAGGTGCCTTCGATTAGACTGTTATAGCGCAACTATAGCGCTACCCTTCTGCTAGTGATGTAGATAGTAGTTGCCGAGCATTGGGATTGTCGGTTTTTGGTCACTCAGGAAAATTATGAATAGGTAACTAAGGAACTTACCTATTCGTTTTGTCACTGTCTCAGATACACAATAAACACAAATAATAAATGTTTAAATTATAATTCTTTACGAGATCGAATCAGAAATGAGGAGATCCGTAAACGAACTAAAGTCGCTGACATAGCCCGACGGATTAACAAGCTGAAGTGGCAATGGGCAGGGCACATAGTACGCAGAACTGACGGCCGATGGGGCAGCAAGTTTCTGGAGTGGAGGCCGCGTGCCGGTAAACGCAGCGTAGGACGTCCACCCACAAGGTGGACCGACGACATCATAAAGGTAGCAGATAGGTGCTGGACGCAGGCCACTACCAACCGGCAACATGGAAAGAATTGGGGGAGGCGTATGCTCAGCAGTGGACGTCCTATGGCTGAGAATATGATGATGAAATTATTATTTTCATTTAAATAGTAACTTTTTAAAATAATAAAGAAACTCTAGAGTCTAGACACATAATGATGCTTTATTATTTTAAAATATAATATCTTGTATTTCATTCAGCTGTAATCGGAGCTCAGACTTAATGCTCTTGAAATAATGTTATTGTGTCAAATGTATTGTATTTATTTTGCTCTCTGTAGCTGTGTCTCATTATTTAAATAAACAAATACTGCTCAAATTCGTTAATACTCTGAGGTCCGTTTCTTTCGATAAAAACAATTTTACTTTTTTTCTTGTTAAAAAATCAAAATTCGCCGTAAAACTGTATCTCTCTTTCACTAAAACAACCATTTGATTGTGCTCGTTTGTCCGATTTTCATTCAATTGTTTTTCGGGAACGGCAAATGAAACGACAATCGAATACGCCATTCGAACACATTCAATTGTTTTTAACCCATTGATACACGTTCGTTGTAGTTAAAACGGGCCCACTTATGATATAAAAACTGGGGTCGTTTAAGGGATGTGTAGTTTTGTAACAGTTGAGAAAGTACATCACTGGCGCGGGTCGGGCCAAGCTAATGATCCGGAAACTCGCACGACTTTACGAGTCGATTGGCTTTTATGTACTTATTTAGATTTCTGGGAGCTCCTTTAACTCCATTTCTAAATAAATTACATGAATGAGTGTCCTCTTAAAGACTGTTCTTAATAGCTAATATTTATTTTACATTTTATTTCCTTCTAATCAGATCTAAGCCGAAACAGTCTTACGCCCGTATTCACAAACATTACTATGAGGTCTCACAGTGCGCGTGGACGCACCAGGTGTCCACGAACCAATCATAGAGCTCTATTCAACGAAGTCACTTATGCAAGCATCTTTTGTGAAAATGGGTGTTAGTATTGAAAACGTAATAAGTCGTCGTTTCAATTTTTAGTATAGGCAATCTTTTTCGAATCAAACGTAATCAAAGCCTAATTAGTGTACATTCAACTCAATATCTTTACAGCTTTAGTTACTACGATAATAATAATTTAGTTGCTCCTAAACACCAAATTGGCTTACTTCGCCAATTCGATAAGGAACTTAGTTCATTAAAACGTAACTATTCGGATTAATCACCGTTTGAATATTGCGAATACGTTAATGACAGTTGAATGTGAGCACACCTGTTGTATGGCGGTACAAGGTCGGGACTATTATTACTTAAGTACAGCCAGGATAATATCAGTCAAGACTATTTTCCCAATGAAGTAGGAGTATATTCTGTTGTTGTTCGAGCGTTGTTAGATAATGGTTTTATAACTACGAAGGTTAATCATCAGCATCATTATCATAGGGTATAGTCCTCTTCTCTTCCTCTCTTCTTTACGTAGGATGGCGATACAGGTCGGAAAGAATACAGTGTTTGTAATAAAAAACCGGCCAAGTGCATGTCGTGCCACGCGCAGTGTAGGGTTCCGTAGTTGTCTTTCGTTACCACAATATAACCTCAGCGATGAGTCAGTTAAATATAACCGGGAAATGGTTGTTTAAGAACTTTTCTGGCGCGCTTGCTTGTGCAATTGAATCAGCCGAGTGTGTTGTAGAACACTAAACGATCTTCCGACTTCTTCCTGGGATAATGAAGTCAGCGTTTAAAGTTTACTCTTTACATTTTGTCTTATGGAATCTATGCAAGAATTAAAAAACTTTTGTAGGAGTAGACTAAAATTTTTAAACTATCTCACTTCCCTCATACCAGAAAACAAATACGTGAGGTTCTGAATTCAATGGGTAATTCGCGTAGGTATGTCAAAGTGAACATTTAATTTAGTAATTTCTACAAAGCACGACCGTTCTTTGGCTTTTTTCCTGGCTTTTTAGTTCAAAGGCAATTCATTTTATATTGCTGGCGCAGCGTAGTGTGAAATAAAATAAGAAAGAAAAATACGTTATAACTTTTTTGTATTTACTTAGTCCAAGCGCATGACGTTAAATTAGTGTATTTTTTTCTAAAAAACTTTTCATCGTACACTCGTCTTAATAGCGCAATAGCACTGCAAAATCGATCAGATATTACTATAACCATAAAAAAACACAGATGGAATTGGAAAATAACTTTTGTTTCAGATTGACTGAAAAACGGCACGCACGTCGCCACGGATACAGTGACGCCCGCTCCCATTTTTATTTATTCTCAAATATATTCCTTCATATTTATTGCTATTAAATTATCCCTACTAACATGTATTCAGTGATTCCCAGCGGTATTGTGCAGGTGCGAGCGGCGCGTTAGTTCCGAGCGGCCGGCGGCGAATGGCACGACGTGATTGATTTCTGTTGAAGACGTTTGGTTGGCTTCTAAAGGCGTCACACGTCTTTGACGCCTTTTAGGCCGACAGTAAGGCTAGTAAGCGGCCAGTTGGAAAATATATGCTGTGGCTGCGCGGTTTGCTCATAGACCTATAAATAAGACCTACCATGCTCAGCACGCCAGTTCATTTGCGGAAAGTGTTATTGTTAAATCATCATCATCAACAGTAGTCCAGTCAAATTAGACATGAACCCTGCAATAATTCGCATACAGCTGAAAATTGGTACGAATGTTTGGAGCACCATTATGAATTAACTGTGAAAAGTCCCCATCGATCCGACATGTGCTAAAAAAAAAATTCAAGGTGAAACTTAAAAAATATGGGTTTTTGAGATTTTCAGCCAAACGGTAAGTTTTATCACAAAAATATGTATGACAAGGTTTAAGACCATATAAATATCTATCAAAATTGTCTATACACTTTCTCCTAAGAGTTAGCGTTTCTGAGATTCGATGATCCGAAGAGTCAAAAAAGTGTTTTCTTCATAACGGTCTTACACATAAATCCAATGTGATATCGCCTCGTGCCGCGACTCAGCATTGTATCATGATGTGTTGTCGACGTCGAATATAAAATGATCAACCTCAATGTCGCCTGTCTTCTTTAATTATCGAAAAATGGGTGCAACTTTGACGAAGGACTGCACCGTGAGTTTCTAAGATACGAAGTTTTAGTGTCTATTATGTTTAAGAGCTCTTATATGCACACGTCACTACTCTACTTGTAACTCTATGGTCTCTCTTTTAGCCCGGTCAAGTCAGAAAATCCAGGTTATAATAATTCGCATAGAGCTGAAAATTTGTGTGAATGTTGAGAACACTATCATTAATGAAATGCCAAAAGTCCCCAACGATCCGTCATTTGAAAAAAAAAATTACGAAGTCCAAGTTTTTTGCATTTTTCCGCCAAACAGTAAACTTATCATAAGAAATGATAAGAAATAGTAGTAGATCATAAAATTATCTATTAAAATTGTCTTTGCCCCTTTTTCCTAAGAGTCACCGTTTATGTGGTAACGATGCAAAAAGTTGGAGAATTCGCATTCTGTTAACTACTCCACAAGTCCACAACTTCAACTCTATTAAAATAGTTTTGAATTGAACAGAATAACAAAATACATCTTAAAAAAGGCCTACTGGGGAAACCTGGTAAAAAAAATGCGCCAAATAACCCTCATAGGTGTTGTGGAAACATGTGCATATAACGAGAACATCTTAACTAACTTTTTGAATCGTTCTACCTCATAATCGGTGACTCTTAGGAAAAAGGGGGTAAAGACAATTTTAATAGATAATTTTATGATCTACTATTATTTCTTATCTATTTTTATGATAAGCTTACTACTTGGCCAAAAAGTGCAAAAAACTTGGGACTTCGAAAACTTTTTTTTTAAATGACGGATCGTCGGGGACTTTTGACATTTCATTTAGGATGGTGTTCTCAACATTCACACAAATTTTCAGCTCTATGTGAATTATCATAACCTGGACTGTCTAACTTGGTCGGGCTAAAAGAGTAACCATAGAGTTATAAGTGGAATAGTGACGTGTGCATATAAGAGCTTTTAAACATAATAGACACGAAAACTGCGAATCGTAGAAACTCACGGTGCAGTCCTTCGTCAAAGTTGCACCAATTCTTCGATAATTAAAGATGACAGACGACATTGAGGTTGATCATTTTATATTCGACGTCGACAACACATCATGATACAATGTTGAGTCGTGACACGAGGCGATATCACATTGGATTTATGTATAAGACCGTTATGAAGAAAACACTTTTTTGACTCTTCAGATCATCGAATCTCAGAAACGCTGACTCTTAGGAGAAAGTGTTTAGACATTTTTGATAGGTAATTGTATGGTCTTAAACCTTGTCTTACATATTTTTGTGATAAAACTTACCGTTTGGCTGAAAATCTCAAAAACCCGTATTTTTTAAGTTTGACCTTGAATTTTTTTTTTAGCACATGTCGGATCGATGGGGACTTTTCACAGTTAATTCATAATGGTGCTCCGATCATTCGTACCAATTTTCAGCTGTATGCGAATTAATGCAGGGTTCATGTCTATTTTGACTGGACTACAGCCCTTTACAGTCCACTGCTGGACTATGAGCCTCCTCCACTATAGTGGAGGGTTTTGCCATAATCTCCACGCTTTACAGGCGGGTTGGAGATCGCAGTTTAAAAGATTGATGTTTTTCAGAGAGCGCTGCTGCCCATTCTCTGTTTGATGTGTAGTCCCTAAGTCGCCTCTTACGACACCCGCGGGAAGAGTAGGGGTTGGTGACAAATGTATTCTACTCTGCCGTCACCACACGGCTGTTACGGCGGCGTGTACACGGCACGGTGTATTGTTAAATAGTAGCCAACATCTGTATCTATAAAAGCGAAAGGACATTGACTGACTCAATCACTCATCACGAAATCTCAGAAACTACAAGTGCTAGGAGTCTCAAATTTTGCATGGGGATTCTTTAGGAGCGAACGTAGGAGCTCACTAAGACGGGAGTTTGCAAAATTTAACCCCTAAGGGGTTACTAATACGAAAGAACGATACAAACCAAGGTTTAATTTCAAAACATGGTAGGTTTAACATAACATATCGAATGTAACTACATTGGTGCAAACCTATGTATCTGTAACCTCGTAGCTACGTGGGTTGTAATCCTATTTTTTTTCACCCCCATCCTACAGTACAAAATAATGTGAACGTTAGAAAATAAAACCGAGCTAATATCAATTAATCAACCCAAACAATGAGTTCCAAACAAAACCCATTTCGGCATGTTAAATCCGCGCCCAATGGGCTCTGCGAAGGTTTCCTCCAATTAAGTAATTTCTGTTTTGGCACAAAAAAAGTCAAGTGGAAAGTCCGGCCTACCGTAAGGCCACACAAACAAACACTTGAACGAGTGAATTAATTAAAAACACAAAACGAGGAATGTGCCGCGAGAGCTGACAATTTATTTTTGTAGAATTGTGTCTTTTGTTGGAATTTTATACAGCAGAATAAAACATGTAGGTTTCGAGTTAATCGGCTTTTCGAAGTAGCTAGTATTTATTTGTTGCAATAGCATCCAACAGTATTTAAGGAAAGAGAAATTGAAAACAATGATAATAATAATTGTTAATTAAAAAGTTAAATATTAGATTAGGCCTATACTTAGTTACTTATTTTTTCCTATTATGATTTTAGTTAGATTTATTATTATTATATCCCGGATCGTGTCAGCTGTACGAGTATTAGCATAATTCTTGTCAGAATAAAAGCATACTTATAGATTTTGAAGGTTCTGGTCAAGCTCAGGCAGGCAAATATTTAGGATCAAAATATCATTCTAACAATCGTAAAACACAGACTTGACAGTTAGTTGGCAGTGGTTTTTCACGAAACAACGTTTTAGGTCCCTGTAGAACGAAAAAAAGCTTTCAGAGCTTTTTGAATCATCAGTAGGTACCCTAACTCGCACAAATAAAAAACTGAATATTTTATTTAAAGCGTAGATATCCAGTGTATCAATTTTTAACAATATTTAAAAAATCGAATGCAATCCTGTCGTTTAGAAATTGGACGTTTTGAACGTCGGGTGTACCGCGTTTTGGAAACATTTTACAAAATCAAAGGCAAAAGTATCACAAATTCCTAGAGAAAGTGGAAGTCCACTTACCTCTACTGGGTAGTGAGAATTTAAAAAAGCTTTGAGAGATATTTCTAAATCATCAGAATTCTATTGTTTAGCAACTGAATATTTCGAGCATAGATTCAGTCCTATCGGGGCAACATTTTACAAAAAATAAGGACATAACATACACAAAAAAAAAACAGTCGATTGGAGAGCCTCCTTTTTTGAGGTCGGTTAAAAAATATCACAAATTCATAGAGAGCGTATATAGCCACTTACCTCCACTGGGTATGAGAATTAAAAAAAGCTTTCCGAGCTATTTTTGAATCATCAGAATCCTATCGTTTAGAAATTGAATGTTTCGAGCGTAGATCCTGTCCTATCAGGGCAACATTTAACAAAAAAAACAGTCGATTGGAGAATCTCCTCCCTTTTATGAGGTTTTTTTTAAAGTATAATAAATTCGGCTACTGGGTATAGGAATTTAAAAAAGCTTCGAGAGCTATTTTGAATCATCAGAATCCTATCGTTTAGAAATTGAATGTTTCGAGCGTAGATCCTGTCCTATCGGGTTTTGGCAACATTTCACAATAATAAAGGGCAAAAGTATCACAAATTCCTAGAGAAGGCAGATGTCCACTTACCTCCACTGGGTATGGATGCGGTGGTGGCCACGTAGAAGCAGTGCAGCAGCAGCGACAGCAGCATCTTCGACGTCATCGCGGTTACTCGCGCGGTCTCCGGCGGCCCATCGTACGTGACGTCACTTCACATTGCGTTCGCTGCAACAAAATAAACATTTTAGAGTCTGCTTGTGACCATGGTTGTAGAAATACAGATGAAACGTCAACTTATAAGTACTTAGGTATGTAATGAACGTCACCGTTGTTCTCATAATTTTGTAACACAAACATTTTGTTCTAAATAACCTTAATACCAATCTTTAAACAGATGACACAATGTGCATATTCAATCGAAAACATTGTGATTCTGTGAGTAGTTAAAAATGGGAGACATGAAGAAAATTGCGCGGATACAAAAAAAAAATTGCAAAGGCTTATTCTTGCTACAAACAGAATTGTTTCAGAAAATAATAATGAAAAGGTGAGTTCAAGGTAGAAACGAAATTCATTACATATAAATGGATGTAGACGACGAGTATAATGTTAACCCTACCACAGCTTCGGGACAGTAAATAGGCCGTTGATAAAAAGTATCTGTCCTGAATGTTTATACAATACATCAAGCATAGAATATTGTATTGAACAATAATTATGTCCTATGCGCAAATTGTCAAATTCGAAAATAGTCAAGCGGTCGCAATCTGCCAAATTCGCAAATCGTCAAATTCTCAAAATGTCATATGCGCAAATTGTCAAATTCTCAAAATGTCCACTTGTTTAGGTATTTTTATACCTAACTTCAAACTGAACATCTTTTAACTTTGTTGATTTGATATAACATGAAAATATTAGGATTTTGATTTTGTTGTTGATTTTATATTACGGTTTTATGTATATAATTACCGAGAACAAACACGATGCCTGTTATCATAGGTAATATACTCAACATCAAATAAACCGCACCTTCCGCGACGCGAACTTTAACGATTTTCTTCTGACACAATCATGGTGCCCCAACAATATTGGTGTTATTTGAAAGCCCAATAAATATCCTTTAAGAAAAACACATTTAATTTCTTAATAAATGATTAACATATATCATAAATGTGACTTGAAAAAATACCTCACTTTGGGCCCACCTATGGGATCAATTAGACCAATTTTTATGGTTATAAAACCAAATAATGATCTCACGTGTCCTCTTTAACAGATGGATAGTGATTAACCCCAACTTAACAGTTTTATAGCCATAAAAGTTGGCTTTAGCGTAATAGCCTATTTTTTGAAGAAGTGACTCTGGATCCTTCTAAAGACACATTTTTGGGGTAAAAACCTTTCCTTTAATGAAATGAAGATTAGAACTAGGCTTTTAAATGGTGCCAATATTGGTGGGAAGTGGGGATGCATACGTTTGAAAATGCTTGTCGCGAGAGGTGCGATTTATTTGATGTCGAGTGTAGTAACACGCCCGCAAGATAATCCTCGTGAACTTGATAGGCATAGGCTGTACATAGGTATTATATTATGGCATATTATGGCAGTCGCCATATTATATCGACGATGTGGAGATTCAAGTTGTAGAAACGTATGAAACTAAATAATCAACATCTTGTATCTGTTCAGTTCAGTATCTGGTAACTAAAATATTAAGACACGGTCCTAACGCGACGTCCATTAATGAGTTACATTATGTACTCACGGCTTTTTTTTTTTTTTTTTTCTCTTTATTTGGGACAACAAACAGTTACATTGAGGGCTTATGTACTAAATCTTAATAATTTGAAAATTTTGTAACAATGCAACCAGCACCATTGTCTACGGCTTGACGTTTCGGCTGCTATGCTGCAGCCGTGGTCACAAACAGTCTGCTTGTAAAAACAGAGAAAATGTCTTAAGAAAGTTGCTATAAAACACACATTAGATAATATTACTTTTCAGTGCTTACCCAATTAAGAGTTATCCACACTAATATACTAATGCGTACACTAATGAACCTTGTTTACCTTCTGTTTAATGTTGTAGCGAATAACGACTTTGGTTACGAGATATAAATTATTAAATATCGCTGGAATTTATCTCTCGGGTAATCCAATTAGGACCGTAATAACTCAAAGCTTAAAAATTATTTCATAAAGATATCTTTTTAGAAAATGAACAATAATAATATTACAACAACATCTTTTAAACTAAACAGAACTGACGGTCTATCGGGCAGCAACGTTCTGGAGTCAGGCCACGTAGGTACAGGAAAATGTAGGGTGAAAGATTCACCCACAAGGTGGACCGACGACCTCAGAAAGGTAGCAGGAAGGTGCTGGATGCAGGCCGCTGCCAACCGGGTAATATGAAAATCATTGGGGGAGGCCTATGTTTACTAGTGGACGTCCTGTGGCTGAATTGATGATGATGATGATCATATTAACTAAGTGTCTACAACCAGCAGGTTGTCAAGTCTACCAAGGTACGATGCTACACTTAAAAGGTTTTTTCTTACATGATTTCAAAACAATAATGGCTTGAATTTGAGTTTTCTACGACATTTTATTCATATTATTAACGATAGTAATATTTGTTTCTGCACATTTCATAGTCGCTTAAGCAAGCATACGCGCTATTTCACGCTTCACTAAACCGAACCCGAGTGCTCATTCCAGCTTGTTCACTCGTAGCGTCGTAGGGGGCTACAAATACACGACCCTTATCGAGTCTACAGCTACAGTGCTACGAGATGTACTACCGTTACAGTGCTACGAGATGCAATACAGCTACAGTGCTACGAGATGCAATACAGCTACAGTGCTACGAGATGCGCTCATCGCGCACATCGTGCGTAAAGGGCTTTTAAACAGGAACTTTTACGCATTTTTTTTTAATTACTAACAGTCCCGTTAACCCCGCTTGGTAAGATTAATATGCATGTGTTGCAAGTGGATTCACCGCAATGTTCCAGTGGACAACGGGGTTTGAACCCGCGTTTCTCGGATTTCGATTCAACCAGTAGGACACCGACACTGTTAAGTTGTTGTCGCTAAAAAAGTTTTCTTAATTATAGCTACGCAATGTGATAAAGCGATGTAGAGATAAAGTAAAGATTTACGAAAGCAAATCTTATAAGAGCTATAGCTTTTTCCAAGATAGAAAAGTCGATGAAGACATGTTTGATGCCCCATTTATAGCCTTATCTTCCCCGAACGCTGCCAAATAGGGAATCACACGAGCCCTAATCCACAGCCGATCAAACAAGCCGGCCATAATCTGATTGATAGCGTCGCTAATTGACGACTGATTACAACGCTCCCATGATTATGTTAATAATCATGATTCATTTTGGAGGACAAGAATCAGGGATTTGACAACCTTGTTATGTACTCGTGCTGGCGTTATATCTAATCTAAATCTATATAAAACTCAAAGGTGACTGACTGACTGACTGACATAATGATCTACCAACGCACAGCCCAAACAACTGGACGGATCGGGCTGAAATTTGGCACGCAGGTAGATGTTATGACATAAGCATCCGTTAAGAAAGGATTTTACGAAACTCCACCCCTAAGGGGGTAAAACGGGATCCACGCGTACGAAGTCGCGGGCAGCCGCTAGTCTTTCAATAAATTCCTAATTCGAGTTGTATTTCCTTTAGGTACCAAAATCGCTTACAACAATATCAAAGTCATTCTAGTTAATGTGACTGCATTAGCGACATTTCCATAACACCGTTTACTGCCGCCGCGACGTTTACGAGCACATCAATCGGGGCACTAATTTACTTTATTTACGATACCTACTGTCACGAGTGACATCTATTTGTTGCCCAAAGGGGCGTGCACACCAGCGGCATTCGATCTAGCTTTAACCTCTTACCTACGGGAGGCACCTATAGTTGCCAAGTCAAAAGTCACTTCTCAATACGGGTGGCATCTATTGTTATTTTGGCAAAGCCAATACTAAATCACGGTTTACGACAAAAAAACAATAAAATTGCAAATTAAGTGTAAAATGCGCTTGTAATTATGAAACTACATTAGTTGCAGAATATAATATTCCAAATTTCAATACCGTAAGTCTCATACTTTTTAAAATATCTTGATGTAAAGTGGAGCAAACAATTTTATAAAAATTTTACTCTGTTTTGGAGGATAAAACAGAGTAAAATTTTGATCGCTTCACGGAACCATATTATAGTAACTAACACCCAAAAAACGCTTCTCCAAAACGATTAACATACTGCATTCATTTGATCACGGGTAAAGGAAAATGAAGTGATTCTGACTGGATTTTATACTCGTTTACCGCTCAGATAGCAAACTAGCACTTAAATAGCAATAAGAAGCTACTCGTAGCTTTAAGTAAGTACCTATCTCAAAGCATAGTGTTTGAAATGTTAATAGATCGTTTCCTGATTCGTAACGACAAATGGTTCACATGTATTGTTATAAACTTTCATGGTCACTAACATAATTATTATCGACGGGATTGCTAACAATGTACCTTAATTTCGAGGTCACGTTAATTCGGTTCACATGTAGACGCTGCCTTACGTCAGAAGTGTCGTAAATTCCAAAGTTGTCGGGCCTGCTGAGCCTGTTATGTTTTTGTAAATACGATACTTTGTCAAGTATTTATGTCTTAGTATGTATTAGCAATTCGATCAACGATCCGATTGCAGTAGTTAGTTAAGTACACATCCTGGTAATGGTGATACATTTTTAGTTAACTTGAATTTCATTGTGCTTGCTCGTTCGTTCGTTCGTTTCAGCCGAAATATGTCCTGCACAAAGTCCTCCCCCAAGGATTTCCACAAAGACCGGTCCTGCGCCGCTCGCTGCTGGCTTGCTTGCTCACATGGAACTAACATAACTATCATTATTATAAACAATGTATGACAATATTTAAACTTCAATACTCAATTAATTTATTTCTTTTGACAATAGATTTACTTACGAGTATAATAGTAGCAAGAAAGCGCTGGAAGCAGACTGCCACCAACCGGCCATTGCGGAAATCATTGGAGGTCTATGTTCAGCAGTGGACGTCCTATGGCTGAAACGATGATGATGATGATAATAACAGATTTAAATTTATAATTCTGATGAAACGAATAAAGCTCTATACAATATTGTTTTTTTGATATAATTATCAAAGTATTATGCTGAAAGTATTAGATATTAAAAAAATAAAGATTTTTTCCCAGTAACTTGGGGCTTAAAAATCACAAACGTTTAAGAGAGGAAATTTTATTCGGTGGATTTTTTCAGGAATCGTCTATTTGTTTAGGACAACCTCTGTGCAGATGTAGAAAAACGGATCAGTGTGTATACTAGCAATCAATTTGTAACAACAGTCTGTTTTATTGCAAATACACCAAAATACCGTCTACATTTTGGATCAAAATGATATTGATCTTAATAAGGTAAATGAATGTGTTTAATTAATTTTATTTGGGTATGGGAAATTTATTCAACGAACAAAGGCTTATTGAATAGTTGAATGCTGGTTTGTAATTTTTGTTTGAAATAATTACATTGATGAATATTTTAAACCTAAAAGTATAAAATATCTGTTTTTGTGTTTATTTATTACGATTTCGCGAGTATTACTTATCTTGTACTACCACTGATAAAATACTGCTTCGTAAAATTTAAGTGCCTTTTACTTCATCAAAATCATTAATTTACTCTATTAACGATCTTACTAAAGCAAACGAGGCCGAGTCGATCACGCCACCATTTTGCGGCGAAGCGGGCAAACTCAAGCGCTCGCAAATCCAATAGGCTTTCAGCGCCAGTTCCAGCGTCTAACCTCGCTCCGAAGACATCGTAAAACAATGAACGGCCCATTTGTACATTCGAAACAGAACATTACCTGCCCATTACATTATCGAGGCCATAAAGATCGTCGCTGCTCCGAATCCGTATAGCAAATGTTAGCAATTTACTTTATTACAGCAGCGTATCACCACCAAAACGGGCGGACCCTTCGGTGGCGCGCTTCACACTCCTATCTGAGCTAAAATCTTTGGACTCGAGGCGGCGGGGTAGGTCGAGCAACGCTGGTGCCTCGTATAGGTTCGGTGGTAGATCGCCAACCTCGTTCTGTGACACTTTTTGAAGCCAAATTCGCTGCACGAGACCTCTATTTGTCAAACACGTCCCGGGAGACGCGTTGGATGCAGGGTGTCGCCATTGAGCGGAATGAAGCCATAAAAAGTAACGTTCGCATGAATTTGAATGATGTGCCTCGGTTTGATTCGCTTAATTTAAAGGATTACAGCTCGGACGCGGTTTTAAATCCGATAAAATTATGGCATCACGTTTTTTATTCGTTTTTGTTTCGTAATTGATATCGATGACAATGGAATGTTAACCATTGGGATTTCAATTTGCAACATTTTATGATTTCACTCCAGCTTAAAGGTATTTGTCACTCACGTCGTTCCCTGAACAGTTCAATAATTATTTCAATGTTCATGAACTGCACGGGACACTCAAAACAGTTATTATTTTTAAACTATTCATATAAATTCAGAACTGGATGTCCTGAGTCTTGAATCATATTGTTTTATGGAGCTAAGAAACTGTAATGAAATCGCCATCTTTTGTTCAGCGTTTCATTCCACTGGCTCTAATTTTTATTCTAGAAGTTTCTCCGCTAATTGGCGAATGAATGTTTTGCGAAAGAGTTTCTAGAGTTGTCTTACATGAAGATTTATAAGGGTTTGCTTAATTAATGTCTCTGCTTTTGTCGGCGAAATAACGGCCTATTTTGGTGAATAGATTTATTCTTCGACTTGTTTGTTAAAACAAACACTTTGGATTCTTTTTACGATGTGCTTATTGCTTTATTTGTTTAAATTAGTATGAGGAACTAAGAAGCAAGTAGGTAATCCGTTGTTCGAATTTAGGAAAGCAATGTTATAATGGTATCATACTTTTTGTATCGTTCTGTATATGAATAACTAGTGAGAAAATGTGAACTGGTATCACATTGCATACTCACACAGGCAGAATATAGCAGCTGTTAGACGCACGAGTATTGAAAATTGGCCTTTTTTTGCAATGAATTCAAATGTGACGTCATCTTGACCGTAAAATAGAGAGTTTTCTATTCTATTCTATTCTAATTAACAAAGTCAATATGGTGCTTATCTGTCATCAACCCTCTCTGTCAGTAGGTCGGAAAATGACGTCATATAAGAATAAGCATTAATTGGTTTATTAAATCAGCGCACATAATGGCGCTTGAGGACCTTTTGTGAGGGCTGAGGACTTCGCGAGGACGAAGCGAGGACACGGCTGAGGATCTGTTGTTAAATAATATAACGATTATGTAGAGAACGTAGAGTTTGATTGACTTAAGTTTCCTTAACACGATGTTTTTGTATATCTATGATGGTTTAAAAGTTCTAGATACTGCTCGTAATATCTTGAGTTATCAGACGATTTATTTATTTATTATTATTATTATTTTATTTATTTATTATTCATTATTGAGCAATTACATATTTGATCCAAATAGCGTCCTAAATCCTCTTTAGATGATGACGATGGTTTTGAAAACTTTCAGTCAGTTCATGGTGTTATAATCAATATTTATCTTTTTTACTGTGGATACTTTTAAAAATTCAGACGTTTTAATAATTAGGAAAATTGTAAAAACAAAGAATGTGAGAGTGATTCGGGTATCCCTGTGACGCTACATCTGGGCTTCGACTTGACACTATTTTTGGGCATATTTAAGTTCTCGAGAAATAAAAATTCTTTAAGCCTAAAAATCTGATTAGTCTTTATGACCTAGTGCTAATTGCTGCCGTCCAAACGTCTATTCTATTTTTGACCACAATCATAATTCTACTAGTAGGTATATTCCGATGCACATTACCGGCTCGGTCCCTTGAAGGACAGCCTCGACCGATGGCCCTCATCTCGAATAATCCCCATCTAATCTCCATCCAGATTACAGCGCCCTATTTGTAGTACATTAAGAGCCCACCATTAGTCAGGGGAGCTCGATTAAATAGCTCCAACTTTGGTAATCCCACTATGAATTATTTGTTTTATTGTTGAGGAATGCCATTATACTGATTCGGTTCAAATGGTTATGTTATTGTCGATAGAATATTTTATAGACAAACCAAAAGTCAACAACAAAAGTATCTAACCTACCTACATTTACTGCTTAAAAATACTACCTATTCTACAGTTTCTGCCAGAATTTAAGAGAATCGAAACTAATGGAGGCAACTGTTCAACTGTTTGCATTATTTAAGTGCTTTAGCATTGCAAATGATCTTTCTAACCATCTGGTTAAAATTTATCATCAACTACCGCGTCACAGAGAGCTTGTGAATTGTTTTTAAATATGTAGGTATACTCTACAAAAGTAATAGAATACAATGAACGAAACGTAGATTTTTCGAAGAGATTTATTTTTTGTCAACATACGCCTTTATTTTCGTCCTTAATTAAAATAGATGTTTATCAATAGTCTTCCAAAAATAAAGCTTCAATTAGCGAAATAACTCAACACTTGGCAAGTGCCGTGTTTTTATCAGCTAACTTTATTTCACCAAATTGGTCACTGTCACCAGCCAGGCACGGGCGGGCTATCTCTGGAATCACGGGCACTAAGCTTGTATACCTACCCTACACGTACACTTCGTTCGGACGAGTGCCAACGTTAGATTACAGACGCCAGCCAGTCGCTACGCCATCGCTACTTGGCACACTCAGTTTCCCAGTTTTTACTAAGATTCCTAGGTAGTTAAAAT
Source organism: Ostrinia nubilalis (assembly GCF_963855985.1). Classification (NCBI taxonomy): domain Eukaryota; kingdom Metazoa; phylum Arthropoda; class Insecta; order Lepidoptera; family Crambidae; genus Ostrinia; species Ostrinia nubilalis. The sequence goes on from NC_087103.1 coordinate 15,190,793, forward strand.
AGGACTAACCATTTGGCATATTTTTCGTGTCATGTCATGGCTCATTTTGATAGTTTTTACGTGATGATATGTATAAAATTGAACGTTCTTATTCTGGCCCACTGAACGAAATACGTACGTCAATGATACTACGAGAGAAAATTGATTGAAAGGTTTTATGGTGTAAAATGAAATTATATTGAAAAATAAAAATCACATTACTAATGGTTCAAGTTCAGTAGAAAAGTCAAGAGTAAGAGAAAAAAGTGACAGTCGTAAAAACACAAAAAAGAAAAAGAAGTTTCTCGCCGGCCAGACCAGACCACCGATACACCTACCCCTATCACAATCTTTCACAATCGACAATCCTAGTTAGGTCATAAAAGTATTTTGTGGTGTTACTCCCAAGCCTTGCTAGACAACATAATACGCACTAGAAGTGCCGAAGATTACGACCCCCCTAAAAGCGCCGCTGGGTCAATTTTGTCCCAGCATATATTTTGTAACATTTTTTAGTTTCAGGCATGAATATTATGGTTAAAACTATTTGTAGTATCCTTAAAAAAAGGTTTATCTATGTAGTTAAATCAATATGTACGTTAAATAATATCAATATCAATATTATTTCTTTAAAAATATAGATGTATTCAATTTTAATTTTGAATTATTAAAAGTCGGATATTTTTGGTGTCATTTAAAAATGGTCACATATTACGTGGTGTTATACTGTATTAAAATAATGAAATTACTACTTTAACTTGTCATTATTATTTTAAAGGAAAAATAAATATCTTACAAATAATAGTGCACATTTTGCACAAAGTTTTTTTGTATGGTTTTTTGTCTCTCTGGTGTACTATGTGTTTAGGAATTTTTATAGGTATGGTTATTTTTCTATTATCTGTACACAAACAGTGAAGTTTTTTACCAATTATAATGAAAAGTATCTATGTTTAATATTCAAAATTTTATAAGTCACACATTTTAAAAATGCATCAAATCATACAATGTATGAACTGGCTTATGTCTAGAAGCCACCTACCTACTAATATTATAAATGTAAAAGTTAATAAATATTGATGAATTGAAGGATGGATGGACTGGTGAATGGATAGGAAGGATGAATGGGTGGATATATGCCTGGAACTTGAACTAAGTGAGTATGGATTCATGTTTAGATCGATGGATGTTTTTCACTCTTTTACGCAAAAAATACTATGCCGATCTTAATAAAACTTGCAGTTTTATTGTTAATATTTCAGAATAACATAATATAGGCTTTATTTTAGAATAATGTTCAGTTATTTGGTCAAAAAGCAACGATAAGTGTTAAGAAATTAGGTCTTTCTATGATAAACTTTATTTCTCACGGGTGAAGTCACAGGCAAAAACTAGTACAATATATTTACATTTCAGCATTGTCACGAGTCACCTAAACTCTCCTCGCCTCTCCACTTTCGTATCTCCTCGAAACAAGGACTCTTCATCGAATTATTATGGCAAATACCAGGGTGGGACAAAAATGACCCAGTGGCGCTTCTAGGTAAAACCGATTTTTAAAAATTTTCTATTAATGTTATATTATCAAAAACATCAAAAAATGATAAAATTCAATAAATCAGTAAAAGTCAAAAAGTTTCATGGACTTTCGTTGAAAAATAAAAAAGTTAGAGACGATCAAACTCGCGTGTGGGACAAAAATGGGACGGCGGCCTTTCTAGTGTTAAATCACATTTTTAGCACGCGATTGTGTTCTATATTTTACATGGAAAAAAATGCTTAGATTTTGGCATCTTAGATATTATATTGACGACAGAACTCTACCATTGTTTTGTTGGGTTTAAAAGAAAAATAAACGGTCATAATTTTCATATAAATTCCAAAGAAAAACCGCCCAAAATTAAACATGGGAAGGCACTATCTTCCGGTTGCAGTGGTTTGGGGCACTGTTTATCTTTATTGGGCAAGCCCTTCTTCTTTGTTAAATAAACTTAGCTTCGGCCATAAAAAGTCCGCCTAAAGATAAAGTTTTAAAGGAGAATTCAATGCGCATTCAATCTTCGCTAAAATGGTATGATCTTTGCGAAGTTTAATCTCGTAAGATTTGAAATTAAGGATGTAAAGTTAAAGGTCCAGGTAAAGTTCATTATGAAATACGAGTAATCAAAGTGCAGAGTTAGAGCTAAAGACTCTACCTATAAATATATAAAAAACTAGCTGTGCCCGCGACTTCGTACGCGTGAAAACCCGTTTTCGCCACATTTTTCATTATTGCTCTGCTCCTATTGATTGTAGCGTGATGTTGTATAGCCTATAGCCTTCCTCGATAAATGGGCTATCTAACACTGAAAGAATTTTTCAAATCGGACCAGTAGTAGTTCCGGAGATTAGCGCGTTCAAGTAAACAAACAAACAAACTCTTCAGCTTTATAATATTAGTATAGAATGCATATATTGAGAGAACTAAAAACAAAAAGACACATTTCATGTAAAATGTAATAATAGCAATAAGTGAGAAAGGAGAACACTTTAAAGTTGTCGTAGTGTTCATTAAAGAGCTGAGCACCTCAAGGCTCCGTAATGGGGCCGGTACTTCTCCCCCTTGTTATCTCATACGATGCCTCCTTTGTTACGCCTCTATACACTAGTTACACGTTAGTCTGTCCTGTTACCGCGGCCCACCTGCACCGGTCGTTAGAGCCGCACAAATACCGCACTGTTTGTACAATTAGTTACTGAACAGTTTTAAGTACAGTTTCAAACTTACATGCACGTTTCTGCTCTGCTCTTGATATCTTCACCTATGCAGAGCAGTTTATTAAACAATACACTCGAACTACCTCGCTCGAAATGGCTTTTAAAACAGAAAACGATCTCACAAAGGCCATAATTCTATTTCGGGCCATAACAATAAATCAACGCGTCAACCGACAATCCATCAGTATTTCATACATTTAACATCTGTTTCCATTCGATTGACCGATGCAAAGAGCATTATTTCCAACTCAAACGGGAATTTCCAGTCGAAAGATAAAATAAATAATTTTCGAGGCGTGATAGAAAAGACTGATGTCAATAATTTATTATTTTCGTTTCCTTTAAAGCGATGCCATTAGCGGGCCGCTGAGTGCTTCCCTCCCGAGCTCAAATTTTCCACTTCCAACGGGAATTTTCTAGAACAGCCTCAACGGCTGCCGTGAGGATGTCTAAATTTTATCTTGCATTAAGTAAATCGGGCTCTTTACGAATGGCGCTTATCAAATTTCTTTGCCTACCCGCTGCAGTGGAGGCAAATGTGTGTGAAGAGGCGTCATGTTTTAACTTTGATGTTCAGTGAATTCTTTCCTTGAGCGGTAATGACATGGACTTTCAAATTTCAAAGGTAATGGGAAGGTTTCGAGTGCGCGTAATCCATGAAATCGGTTCGGGTTAAGACAAAAGGATTTTGTTTTAAGTTTGTGCACGATCCGCGTGTTTCGTCGATCGATCGGGAACCTATGCTATGGATTTCGCGATGAAAGGAGGTGAAAGTGGCTCTAATGAGAGGCCCACAATAGCCGCCGGGCCCGGCAAAGGTCGTCGTGACGTAACAACGCTGTAGTGATTCTTATAACGTCGATTACCGTTCAAGTATGCCCATTGTACTGAGCCCGAAACGTTCGGTAGTGCGTAGGACCATTATCGCGGGCTCTTTTTGTCGCGTCCCTGTCCCTTTTTTGCGTCCGTCCCATGTAAGACAGATAGCGAATGGGCAATAATTGGAGCCTAAACCTTTTTTGCTGGCGACGCTTTGGATTTTAATGCGCTTTCGGTCCTTTAACCCGGCGATTTCATTTTGCGGGTCATTAGTGTGTGGCAATTGTTAAATTATACGTGTGTTACAAGCGTAATCGCGGGGTGGAATGTGTAACGCATAATTTTAGTGTCAAAGAAGTATTAAATGGGCTGATAAATGACAAAGATATGAAATGTGTTTACTTAAACGCTCGCGTGTCTTTTGTTTCATTACCGAAATAATGCGAATTGGAATATCATTTCAGAATAAAGTACCCTCATTTACATTTATATCACGCGTTGACAAGTAATATGTTAATACGCTTTTGTCTTTGATACGTACCTAAGTTATTCTTATAACAAAGCCTTGAAACCACTCAAATCACACAAAAAACGTCTAGCTATATACCGCAAGTAATAAGGCTCCCCCAATTGTGAGGAATCAATGAAACAGATAATATCAAGTTACGGAGAAAAACAGAAAAAAGAGAGGCCGAAAATCTGAAGCTTATCTTCGCCGTTTGTAAATGAACTAGGGTCGCTGTAAAATGGGATTAAAGAGATCTGCATGAATTTCATCCCGAATCTTTGTCGGGGTTGGGTTGTAAGAAATATGTGTAAATATTTCTAGGCACCTCATTACGGCCGTTCGGGATGGCGGCATTAATTTATAGCTTAATACAGCGCGGGATTGGATGACTGGTGGAAGACAGCGACGAGGAGCGGATGAAGAAACTCTTCTTCCAACGTATGAGTTTTTAACACTCGTGTCAGACTTCATGAAAGGCCACTGCCGCTCGCTTGACAAGCCAAGTCAAACTCATCAAGCCGCTGCATCGCATACCGTTTCATATACAAAAGATGATGTTTGGCAGCTGTCATAAAAACCGGTTAGCGCGCATAAGATTTGTGACGAATTTTGCCAACCAAGAGAAATTGAAACATTGGGATGTCTTCCTAACCTCGGATCCCTCTGGATCGTTTATGCTAAATAACTTAATTTGCATTTTTAAATCATAATTCTAATGAAAATTAATGTATGTAGGCGGGTCATACTACCCAAAGGATTTTTTTCCTATTTGTTATTAAAAAATGTCAAAAAGAGTTTTATTATTGCACATCAGGATAAATCCAACAGCGTCCCGTGACTTGCACCAAGTCAGCTTTTATCTCGAATAAACAAGACGACAACCAGGAATTTCTTTAAGGCAGGCTGTTAAATAAAATTTAGCGTTCTACTGGCGCGGTGATTTTGAATTGAATTTTTTAGTGGGGCTCGCCTTTACCACATGCAGAGTTTCTCTTAACTGATACGGTTATGGCGGCCGGGATGAAACGGCCGTTTAATTCAATTTTCTCTTAAAGAATTTGAGACCAACAATGGCCGTAAGGCCGGCTTTCCACTAAGCTTCGCAAGTGATTAGCGAGGAATATCCACCAACAATTCCGTTTTCTTAGTCGCGCTTGGCTTAGCGACTCTGATAAAAAGTTATTTTACATGAAACGATGTCAATAAGAAGCAATTTTGCTGAGCACTACGCTTGCACGTCACAGAATATGGGTACTTAAATACGTAGCGTTTCCCGTCATAGCTTTGATCAAAATGGTAACTCAGCTGCGCACTTTTAGTGAAAAACTAGCCTTAGCGTTCGGGCCAAGTACGCATTAACCATTACGCGTGGTGGAGGAAAATTCTGCGTTTCTCTATTAATTAAAATTTAGTCGTGCTCTAATGTTTTTATAGATGATGTTTTTAATTAAAGTATACTGGTTTGCGCAATCTTTACTAGCCCTAGTTTAGATATTAGTTATGCTTTTTCGCTAGTCTGGCCCTGATAATATCCACTTGAAAGGTGTCCTTGACTTGCTGTCTTGGTATTTATTTTCATTAGTGACGATAGAATTCGAATGTCCTACTTTTCTAAAACGCGGCGTAGTTCTTCCTTACTGTGAAACAATTATCTCCTGAGCTTACAAACATAATACATTGTTGATTTTGCTATTCCCCCTTACATTCCGCATCGCTGAGACAGTTCTGCGGCGACCGCGCGTCTGCCGTGCGTTCTCGTGTGGTACCACACGAGAACGCACTCTTTCGGTTTTAATCATTGTAAAGAAACACTGCATTAGTTAATTATTCGAGAGGTAGGTATGAGAATAAAGACAGGTTCTGTAAAATTTTGCTATGGAAAGCCAAGTTGGTACTACTGCTAACGTATTTTATTACTGTTTAGCTTTAGAAAATTATTACTTTCTTAGTCATTTAGGCTGAGTTGCGCCACCTAACTTTAACGATAACCGGTGCTTTTTGTATGGAGTTTGACAGATTTTTGACGTTTGTTAAAGTTGAAGTAAGATGGTGCAAGTCGCACCGTGCAACCCAGCCTTAGTCTTTTTTTTGTAGTCTGTTAGATTATTTATATGTTATCAGAGTTACAGAAAATTATTCAACATTGCTTTCTTGTAACAGAACTCAGTTATATGACTTAAGTTTATTTAATAGGCAAGGCTTATGAGATAGCTAAAACTTCCTAATAATAACAATACCGATCTATACCGACTAATCCGTAAAGCCGGAACATCACGAAATGATAAAACCCACGATATACTCAGAACTTTATAAATGTTTGAACAATTTCGCACGTTGAGTTAAAATAAACAACGTCGGCTTTTCCGATAGTGTTGCTACAGTTCGCCATATCGAATATAATGAATAAGTAAATAGAACTGAATGGAAATCCTTGGGGGTCTTTGTCCAGCAGTGGACGTCATTTGGCTGAAACGAACGAACGAAATAGAATGCAAATTCCTATCAGGGCATTTTATTACATTGAGAATGTGATAAAATAACAAGAATAATAAACTTAATGTTGAGGAACTCCCAGATTTTTATATGTGTTTGCAGCTACAAGCTCTTAACTGAAAGATAATAATATAAAAATTGACTCAAACCTAAGTAAAGATTAGATGATAGTGGATATTGCATCGGTTATATTAAGTTAACTTTCAATGCTGCAACTAATTTAAAATACTGATAATTACTTAACACTTTTTCTACTAATAAAACAATGTTTCTCAATATCATCGATATACTTATTCTGCGATATTGTCCTATACAACACTACTGTGCGTAGTTTTGATTGGTTTCCGTGTGGTTACGCCATTCTTGCTGTTTGCTTTGCGTAATCCGGTGCGAATTCGTTTCATAATCGCTCTCCCGAATGATAACAAACGTCAAATTTTGTGTTTGAGGACTTTGAGGTTTGGTTTAATATCTATAGTTCTGTGTATTAGGGCTGGTTTCCATCAAGGCGAAGCGGAGTGTCGGATGGACTAAATTTTCAATATAATTTAGAGCTGTGCGGAGGGAGAGATGTGGAAATAATGAAATTTGATTAGTTATTCAAAACACTTCTCCGCTTCGTTCCGCTCCAAGGTGAAAACTGGACCTTAGGCTAAAATAGCTCATTGAAAATATCGGGCTGAAAGTATAGAAGTGGTTTTTTTGATTTATGAGTTAATAACCAAACGTAAAAGTGAAAAACACATTAAGATCTATTTATTCGGCTAGTCTTTCTCAAATCGTTCACCTTCAAGCAATACTGTAGGTTTAGTTTATCCTAAAAAGACTCGCGCAGCCAATAAAGTATCGCGCGGGCGTTATAAACAATGTACCGTGGCGTTGCCGCCAATATCGCTCGCGGAGACAAATCGCGCGGCAGTAAAGCTCGCAATATCGGCCGCGTAGGCCTGTATAAAGGTTTTATGAGACTGGGATTTGGATATCTTAGACCTAGGAGGCATCGATTCGGGTTACGCTGTATTCACATTAACGTACGACGATTCTGTAGAATTGATGTAAAAGCCACACTTAAATTAAAACTGTGAAAATATCTGTAACTGTTTTGCGCTTAAGCCGCTGACCTGATGCAGTTCTTCTTCTTATTCGTTACGCTGCGCTCTTGGCAGAGCGGTCGTGGTCACGTTGAGGCGTTGTTCACATCGGTTGTAGAGGCGGATACAACTCTCCGCATCTCTCTCTATTGGCAGACTGTCTGGTGCAGTCACATACGCCGTCTCCCACCGCTGATTTCACTTGGTCGGTCAACTGATGCCGTACAGAGATAAATTTTATTTAGTTTTAGATTTGGAAACAACTTAGGATGTATTCCGTAAATTAAGCCTTATTGGGGCAATATGAAAACTAATGTGAAAAATTTTGACAGATGGAAATTCAAGCTAGCAAATGCTTGTACTTACACAATAAAAAACATTGCAATACCTAAATACTTTTACATTAAAAATATGTATTCAATTTGGAGCGTTATTATTAAAATATAAAGCGCAACACGTCCGTGCTAATGGCATAGTTTATTTAAATATAAATCTATTCGGAATTACCATTAAACACGCGTGTAGCTGGCAACCCCGCGGGACATCAATCACCCGTAATATGGCGTAACTAGCGCGTTCTTAAGGCGATTAGTGTCCTCAATCCGCGTGAAATGGTCATTTTGTAAAGCCTACTCCTCTTTTACTGCTGGACAGAAATAGTTGAAAAAAATATATGTTATACAACAGTTCAAGGACTACATTTGACACGTTTGAATTTTTCCTACGTCTCTTTGTTGTGGATTAAAAAAATAAATACGGGACATCGATTTTTTACTTCAATTCCCTACTCCTCCCAAACGGCTATGTTAATTTTAAAGATTTTTGCACAAATAGATTAAGAATTCTTTAATCTTTAAATGACACGTTGCGTTTTTCAATCGAACATTACTTTCATTCATAAATTTTACTTTTGATAAATTCCGAACGTTTTGCTGTTGAGGGGGCCTTCGCGGGGTGCGGGCGGCAGTCGGCCGCTGGCCTTCAGACGGGGAGGTTGTGTTACTCGCTGCAAACTGACATTAGCGATCAAAATGAATTTTTTCTTTGGCTGAGTTGCACCACCTGACGTGACCTAACTTTGACCGTAGCTTTGGCGATAACCGGTTTTTTTTGTATGGAGTTTGACAGATATTTGACTTTTGTCAAATTTAAAATAAGATGGTGCAACCCAGCCTTTGTTTGACAATATATTTTATGTCAGAGTTGTTCATAGAGTACGTTCAGTCAGACGATACGATTGAATTAAGGCATGCTTGGACGCTATTATCTACCTAAATAGAATCTATTAGTGTAAAAAAATCGACTCCAAAACAAACTGCACTAGATAAGTAAAAGTAGAAAATATATTCCGTTATTTATTTACTAGGTCAAATTTATACCATGATTTATATTTCGGTGGCAGCACTGGCAGCCTACGGTTTGGTAATATGTTTTGGAGTTGGTTTTAATTTTTAGTGAACATTAAAACTGAGTTATTGTAAAAAACAAGAAAGTGATTTTAAATCTGATAAAGCTGTGTGGGGTGAGAGAAATCAAAGTCAAATAAATAAATATTTTGAACTTTGTTCTGAAAAGCTTAGAACTATAGATTTTCCTGAAGAGTTCAGGTCTTGTGCTAATCGTCATTGCTCTAGTTTAGATCATAAGTTAATAATTGATAAAATGTATGATAATATTGTATGCACTTTGAGAGGGGCAGCAATAGCGACCTATGAGCAAAAGAAACTGAGAAATAAAAATGTTGTAGGTTGGAATAAGTACGTAAAATCATTTCACAGTGACGCTCGGAGGTGTTTTCAGATGTGGGTATTACATGGCAAACCTAAAATTGGATATTATTATGATAACATGAAAGAAAGTAGAAAACTATTTAAGTCAAAAATAAAATGGTGTCAGGATAACGAACAAAAACTAAAAATGCAAATATTGGCTACACATATTAAAACTAAAGACTTTTCAAAATTTTGGAAGCAAACCAACAAACTGAATCCAAGACCGAGCGTCCCTGCGAGTGTGGATGGTGAAAGTGATGTAGGGAGAGTGGCAAATAATTTTAAAAACCACTTTCATTGCACCATGCAGGAAACGTCGCGGAGTTTCGATGCTGGTATCAGGGATGGAGATGAAGCTACCTACGTTACGGCTAGACATGTCAAAGAAGTGTTGAGAAACATGACGCGTGGAAAATCTCCAGGGCATGATGGTATTAGCGTCGAACATCTGCGATATGCTGGTTTCCACTTGCCACGTGTCCTGGCCATGTTTTTCTCTTTTTGTATAGGACACTCTCACTTACCTTCTGACTTTATGAAGACGATTGTTGTACCAATACTGAAAAATAAAACTGGAGATGCGTCTGACAAAACCAACTACAGACCTATTTCACTGGCCACTACTATAGCGAAAGTGATAGACGGTCTGCTTGATAAGAAGTTACAAGCATCTCTTAATCTTTGTGATGCACAATTTGGTTTTCGACCCCAGCTATCTACAGAAAGTGCTGTGCTTTGTCTCAAGCACACCGTCCGTTACTACACAAACCGTAAGACACCTATTATAGCTTGTTTCCTAGACCTTTCGAAGGCCTTTGATACGGTTCAGTATGATGTACTTTGGAAGAAGCTGGCTACTGAAACTTATGACTTTCCTAAAGATCTGATAAGTCTATTTCAGTATTGGTACAATAATCAACAGAATCAGGTGAGGTGGGCAGGAGTGCTCTCTGAGGCGTATGGGCTTGAGTGCGGGGTAAGACAGGGCGGCCTGTCTTCTCCTGCGCTTTTTAACCTCTACATGAACTGTCTGATTGGTGAGCTCAGTGGTAGCGGAGTCGGCTGCTCAATTGATAATATCTCATATAACAACATTAGTTACGCCGACGATATGGTGCTGCTGAGCCCATCAATTAGCGGTCTGAGAAAACTGCTCAATATATGTGAGGGGTATGCGGCAGCCCATGGCCTGCGGTACAATAGTAAGAAGAGTGAGATTGTGGTTTTTAAATCCAAAGGTAGGAACTACAATTTTCCTCCTGTCACTCTTGAAGGGTTACCATTGAAAAGAGTGACAAGTTTTAAGTACCTGGGGCACTGGGTAAATGAAAGTATGTCGGATGAGGCTGATATAGAAAGGGAGCGCAGGGCTCTAGCTATGAGAGCGAACATGCTCGCCCGTAGATTTGCACGGTGTAACACTGAAGTTAAACTAACTCTTTTCAGAGCCTATTGCCAGTCTTTCTACACCTGCAGTCTATGGGTTGAGTACACACAGAGGACGTTGTCAGCCCTGCGCGTCCAATATAATAATGGGTTCAGGATGCTGATGGGGCTGCCTCGGTACTGTAGCGCGTCAGCTATGTTCACTGAGGCTCGCATAGACAGTTTCCCAGTCGTCATGCGCAAGCGGGTTGCCTCCGCGTGGCGCCGCGTCCGAGACAGCTCCAACAGCCTCCTGGCGGCGATAGGGAGTCGCTATTGCTGTCCTATATTGAGACACTGGAACAGCGTCCATGTCGGCTCGAGACCTGCTCGGGTAAATGTAAAGTAGGTTAGGTTTTCTTTTTCCACTCTCTTTGTTTTAATTACTAACACTAGCTTATAAGTACATCTGTAACTACTAACCCACTATGGAAAATATTTTTTTCTGAAATAAAAAATTATTATTATTATTATGTTTGTACGCTTTGGAGCTCACGGGTCAGAAGTGGCCCGGTCCTTTATAAGGCTTGCGTGGGGATACAGATCCAACACGTAGAGGCCGTTTTAAGCGCAAAATTATCGACAAAAGTGAAAGTGGTGCACATGCTGGATCTAGTCTCTGACTATATCATGGGATGTAGCCAGAGACCAGCCTCAGCCTGTGCACAGGAGCTATTGCAGTTATTGGATAATGGACTAGGGTTATGGATGAAGGATGGATGGACTGGTTACTGGGCTATGGATGGAGACTACGGGACACCTGCCTGGTTCATAGTCTCTGACTGAAAAAATGGCAGGCGGTGACTAGCCAGCGACTGAATGGGCCCCCCCTGGCGTCATGGGTCGTATAGACCGGACTGAGGGGCAACATTGGCGTCTGCCAGCTCAGGGGTGTAGAGAGGTGTGCTGCGCTTTCTCCGGAGTTACTCGCGGCGTTATGCCCTTTAACACTTCCACCCCTGGAGCATATAGCTCTAGCGACTCCACTCTGGCCGGCCGGTTAAGGCAAGCCAGAGGTGAAAGTCCTGCAGACCCTCTCGGATTCCACTTCGGCAAGCCGAAGACGAGGGTCTTGACCGACTCTCGGGAGCACTCGGATTAACAACTGGCCCCGTGGTGTCGCTACTCACCAACATTATTATTATTAATTTATTTCATGCTTTTGTTGTTGTTGCTACTGAAAGTCGACATTGAGACCATATTTTTTATGTTAAGTGCTGTTATCTATACATATGAAAAAAAGGGTCTTGACAGACAGACGGACGAATAACAGAGTAATCCTTTAAGGGTTAAATAATTAGTTGTTTCCTTTTGAGGTTCGGAACCCAAAAATATATGCGCGTTGACTTAGGAACCTGATCTGTTTTTTCGTTGGTTACTATGAACCTTATTTTAATAGTTATTTTATGATTTTTGAATGCATCGAAACTTTTAAATGGAGAATAAAATTGGCCTATTGACAGTCTCCGTATGGGAAATATTTTGTCAAAATGACAATTTTATTCTTGAAATAAAAGCTCAGATAAAAGATTATAAGTATGCAATAATACGTAATTCAAAGTCTTTATTTCGCGCATATACCGACATAAATAACGACTGATTGAGTTTATGAAAATGCCTCGAAAAAATGGTTCGATGAAATATGCGGCCATGAGAGCTTTGAAAATGAATGCAGTGATAAGTATCTATCTAACATTCCTTCACTAATTTGGAACGTGTCTTTTTCTATTATATACCTAGATTCTGTCCTTACGCAATTTATCTGACTAAAAGCTTGTTACGAGATTTAGGTAAGTTCTTGTAGATGTACCTATTATTTACCTATCCGTGTTTTTTTTAGATTTACTTTAAAATTAAGTTACGTTATGAATGTATTTTTGTTTACACAAGTAAATCTCGCGACGAGCTTTTAGTCATATAAATTGAGTAATATCTTATGATAGAATCTTTATTTTTTATTCTATTCTTTTTAGAGCATACAAAACCTTGTTTTTTAAAGAATGTTTTTCTTTTAATTTTAATTTAAGCATTTTAGTATTTATGATGCGGAATTTACTACGGCGTAGTAGCATCGTTTTTCTCTAATGTAGCTCGTAATAATTCGAAGAATTCTTATGGCCACATTCCAGCTCCATCATCAGACCCTGTTTACATATAGAATTGAAGTAGGTACTCGTGATTTGTAAAGTAGTTTATCGTAACTTTACATAATTAGTACCCTAATGTAAATAAATAAATACAAATCAAACGAGTCTCAACTCGATGGAGTCGTTTTATTCCGGAGTTCCTATGGGGTCACTGACTTTCCAGCTCTATCATCAGATCAGCTCCATGTCATCATAATATTGCATTGTCATCCGAATTGCATGTGTATCCGAAATTTTAACTCAATCGGTTGTCGTCAGGAAATGGGTCTAACTAATTCATAGTTTACACAAATTCAAATTCAAATTTCAAATTCAAATTTCTTTATTAATAACCAGGTGTTTTTACATTTCTATATTGCGATCGAGGAATTCTTTTAAGTAAATAAATACTTGTGGTAGAATATCCCCGCTCTCCATATTAATTTAACATTAATTGACAATATAAATAATAATTATGACTTAAGATATACATATATTATTTTTCAGCCTATTTTTATTAAATTAAATAAAATAATGTAAAAAATAATTAATTAAATCAATTTAAATATAAAAAAATAAAAAGTAATTTGTTTCAGGTATTGTTACACAATATAAATTAATGTTCAAAATTCCAGGGTGCAAGAGTGAGTTTGTAAGAGCAAACGTGTGGTTTGTGTGTGTGTGTGTGTGTGTGTGTGTGTGTGTGTGTGTGTGTGTGTGTGTGTGTGTGAGAGTGTGTTTGTGTGTGAGTGTGTGCGTGTGTGTTCGAGGGTGGGTGATTTAGTTAATTTACTTCTTCTAGAAATGCCTCAGTTTCCACATAGGTACAGGATTTAAGGAATAAAGTGATGGTCTCTTTGCACGTGCATATATTCTTTGGGTAGATATTCAAAATTTTATTTATTTTATTGTATAATATGGCAGACCGTGACATATATTGCCTTTTTGCGTAAGCCGTTCTTACAGCAGGAGCAATAGCTACGCTATAATTACGTCTTCGGGCGACTTTATGGGCATCGTAAGGCAAGGATTTATGAAGTTTCAGGATAGTGTTTAAAAAGTAGATTTGTCTTACCGAGAGAACATCACTAAGTTTGTAAAGATCTTGCGTAGAGTATCTGTACGGTTTGAAATGATTTGTAATTTTTGTTAAATATAAATACCTTACTATACGGTGCGCTAGTTTAGAACATTTCGGGCCATCACTTGCGCCTGTGTTGAATGACATCGACATCAAGGTTCATCAATTCAAGTTTAAAATAATAGGCAGTAACGTATGAAGAAAGAGCTTCTATTCTGTACCTACATATGCCCGTGTAATTTTGATCGGTGTCAAATCGGAGTTTTCGTGCGGGGTGCGCGGGTGTTGTGCGAAGCGTGAAGGTCAAACGCTCAAGGTCATTGAGGACTCTAATCGCCTTAATGTGACGTCGAGTGTTGGAGCAAAACTACTTTATATGCTAGAAAAAGGCGTAAGAAACCTATTTGTTAAACTAAACTACATTTTGCTAGATTAGGCTGTAACCACACTGGTTGGGCGTAATCCATTAAAATACTCGTATTTGACTTGGCACCTGTTTGGTGCAGTACAACATTGTGTGTACAACTTAGTATTTGTAACAAAGTACTTCTATGACTTGTTTTTCAATTAAAAGTTTTACTTTTTCCGTTCCGTACTCTTTTTTTTGGTTTTATCAAATGAGTTTTAACAATGTAGTTAAATGGTTTGTCACAAAAACGGTGTTATTTTTAATTTCAGAGAGCTCATGTGTCTTCTTACTATTTGTTTCTTAGATGTTATTTGACAGCAGCCTCGGCATGATTTTGTTATCTATGTTATGTTAGAATGTATTAAGTTACAAGAACAAAGATATTTTTAATATATTTACTTAGGTCTTAGACAACACAGAAATAAAAATAACAAAACTGACTGAAAGAACCTAAAGTTATCATTTTCTGAAATATGTTTTTTGTGACCCAAATATTATCGCGAGATAATCTCGGCCACGAGGTTGGGATCATCGGTTTATAAAAACAAAACACAATCTCCTAGTTAGAACGTTTCTTGTTTTTACGTCAATGAAGTTACAAATAATAAACTACTTCATTTATAAAAGCTTCAACTGTCATCTCCTACTTAATAATTTTATAGAAAATGCCAATAGCTAAAGCATAATATACTAGCTCTTATTTATTTTTTACTAGCTTTCCGCCCGCGGCTTCGCCCGCGTGGAATTTTGTCTGTCACAGAAAAACAATATCGCGCTCGTATTTGCTCACCGTTTAGACCTACCCTGGACTAGGACAAACATTTTAAAACCAAAATCAGCTCTATCGGCCCAGCCGTTCTCGAGTTTTAATCAGACTTCGTTAGTCTTCATCAATTCATTTTTATTTATATAGATAGATTAAAGTATTATAATTAAATCTAGCCGCAACAACGTTATCATTCAACAAAGACTGTATTACAAACACCAGCACTATTTATCACAAAGTTTAGAATGGGGTTCCGGCATGAGTGTGAGTTGAGTTACTGTTGTAATTAAAATTCACTATTATGTCGTTATGAATGGGCACTAATTTAACGCGTTGAAGTTAGGCACGAGAATCCTTTTGTTCAGCGACGACGCGGTGTGATATAACTAAAGTATATTTTTTCATTGAAAGCTAGCCACTATGAACAATTTATTGTTTTGAAGCACACAGTCTTAGTCTGATTGCCAATGTTCTTAAAATAGGCCAACTTTACTTTCCATTCAACTACATAATCAAAACACTGGTTTTAAGCTTTTGCTATTCTGCTCCCGATAGTTGAAAGGGCGCATAACACTTTTTTTCGGATATGAGTTAAGATACAACTAAGGCTAGCTCAAGAAAAGCTAAAGTAGATTGATTTGGTGTTAGATGTTTCAATTATCGGGGCACTATTTTGTTGTTTGGTAAGTTGAGAGTTTCTTTGGCCTGTCTCGCAGATTGTCAGAGCTTCAGATGTTTTCTGTTGCTCTATAAGCTATCAATTAAATCTCTTTGGTACTCATTACCACCGCCGCGGTTACCGTTCAGTGGCGCGCTTACCTGAACGCGTCGGTATCGGCAATATTAAAGACTCCGTATCTGCAATATTAAAAGCCCTCTTCTGCAATTAACCAACCGAGTATCGGCAAGCGTTTGTAGTGACTCGTTAAATTGTCACGCCTCGCGCAGGATTGATTGCCAACGCCTCAGCGACGCCTTTGTGACTTACCACTGTGCCACTGTCTCAGGGACGCAATAATTGCCACGGTTTTTGGGTTCCGTCAGAAGACTGTTACGTCATTAGCAATTTTGGTTATTCGATGCGATGGCCATGGTGGAGTCATCTGTGTGTGAACGCGCGATCATTCATCAGATTGCAATTATTGAAATGAAAAATGGCGCTACAACTTTTCAATCGAAAAGTTGCAAATGCATAACAAGAGCGCGAGGGCTACACGAGCAATATTTTAGCCACAACGCACGCACGAGAGTTACAGCAAGCTGTAACAAGACTTATGTACCCTGAACAATGGTTCAACAAACGGACTTTACGACAATTTTATTTTTATTTTCTAAAGCTATGTCGAAGCAGAAATAAATATTTATCGTTCCGTTGGTTATTAATTGTATTCTAAACATCAGAACCATGGAAAGACAACCCGTGCCTGCTTGTCAACTTTCCCAGACAAAAAAACCTTTGTCGATTTCTTTGTCAGTTATAAATGTCTCAACTGCGGCTTTGGAAGAAATAAAATTACTAACGCTTCGCCGATTTTGTCGGAATATCGTTATTTTGAACCGTAATCAAATCAAATTGCTCAATGATCACTTGAATGTCAAGCTCTTTGTATCCATGGAAATGAAAAGAAATATCTTCGCTTAATAAATGGAGTGCGTAAAGAAAGACTTGTTCCCTTTTTTCAACGGTATTAACACAATGATTGCTACATGATACATTCCATAGTAAAATTAATTTACGAACCATACTGTAGCGAATATAATACACAAGAATAAAAAAAAAATACGTTAAAAGGTACAATAGAATCACACGTAAAATGGTTCAGACAACGAGTAGCAATCTTCTAAGCCAGTTAAATAAAACCGTGACCTCAAACGAAACATTTTAGCGTCCTAAAAGCAAACATATAAGACCTAAATTATGTTTACTCCAAACGTAACAGAATTATTAGACGCTGTATCTAAGAACGTTCTCACAAACCAACTCGCACGTGGATCCATTAGGGATGAGTGAAACAATGTAGCTCGAAGACAAACGCGTAATTTGTTTTTCTCAAGTCTCTTAAATACGGCGAAAAAGCCGGATTTGATTCCTATTTTTACGATTTTTGTCAAAAACGCGAGATAAATAATGTTTTTCATACTTTTCTCCTGTTTTATCTTTTTATATAATTTTATCAGTATAAGTAAGTCAATTTTCTTATATTTTTCTTATTCAAAAGTCATATTTATTTGGATATCAATGAATCGATACGCTAAAAGTCTATCCTGAGATACGCCTGTGTATCTCGAACTCAATATAGGTATCCCGCGGGTATTTTATAGCATGATTTTTTCAACTTTCTTTTTTTAGTCGTCCGTATCATTAATATACTTTTCTGTCTATTTTCAAGAAAAAATACAGACAAAACAAGTCCTTTACGGGACTTTGTGTGCTTACCATGAGTTTACGTTAGGTGTCCTCGCTAGCAAGTACGTAAAAAATGTCATTAAATGTTTGACAGATTGTAGAGCGCCCCTAGCGGCTACTTTCAAGAACTAAAATCTTCATAAATTTTTTTGACGTACTCGCTAGCGAGCACACCTACCGTAAACTCATGGTGAGCACACTGTTTAAGTCGATACTCTTTGAAATATCAAACCTACACACGACGCTAGAGGAAAATCCATTATTAAATAAATAAGAATTCCACAATACACGTTCCAATACCGTACCATCAACTAATGACGCCAAAGGTCACGACCGCAACTACTTACGCCGCTTTGTGCGCCCAGACTCGACCCCACGTAAGGCCATGGGATTATTATGGGCCCACAAATCTTTATGGTGGCCCTCGAGTCTTTAATAGAGAACGTTTCTAAAGCCCTTTCCCAATTAAAACGTTCAATTGGAAGGGTACACAATTCAACCGGTTTTTCAGGACATTGGGAGATGAAAGGCATGAAACCTCATAAAAGTGAATATTTTTCTGTCTAACATGCCCTAATATTAATTAGCATAAGACATTAAGGTTAGCATAAGACATTAAGGTTAGCATAAGACATTAAGGTTAGCATAAGACATAGATTCCCATTGTATTTTTCAATGACTCCCGATCTGTCGTTTAAATTTTCATAACCATCTATTTTTAAGAACTTCGTAATAAACGATAAATTGCCCTAGAAATATATTTTTTTTGTACCTAACTTACTAAATATCCTTCGTTACTATTACCAATCATTGTAGATGTAGAGAATATAAAAATATCTCACACGGATTGCTGTGAACTATAACGTGCCCTATATCTATCTAAATAAGATAGGACTTGTCTTACTTCCGTATACGGACCAAATCAGGACATATCCTGATTTGATTTATACTCAGTTGTGACGGTCACCCTGTCGAAATCCATTTGTAATGTTTTGCTAAGTTCCACAAAGGGCTCCTCCGTCACTCGAATCCTTGTAGGTCTCAAAGGCTACCGTTTCAAAGGGTCGAACAGGATTAACGAATGTTAAAACGCACCTTGTAATGGGTTTCATATTGATACAGTAGAAATTCCACTAAGGAAAATCACTCACTTACTACCTATCATCTTCATCATCATCATTTCAGCCACAGGACGTCCACTGCTGAACATAGGCTGACTTTCATATCGCACGGTTGGTAGCTGCATCCAGTGCCTTCCTGCTACCTTTAACAGGTCGTCGGTCTACCTTGTGGATGGACAATCTACACTACGTTTTCCAGAACCTACTTATACCCATACGTATACGAAAATAAATAAAGTTACATTACATTACTCACAGTTTTACCCCACAAGCGTCACTTTTATTCACTTCAACAGATGTGAGGAATTGAAAATAATATCAAATTACTCGACCTACGTGTAAGAAAAGACACGTAAAATAAAATTAAACGATCATGGGAATCATTAGAAGTTTCTACTACTGTAAGTTTTGATTGCTAAAGTTGTACGGCTACTTTCTATTCATTCACAGAATATTTTTTTCACTTTCTTGCACGTTTAATTATTAAGAAACCCGCTACAAGTTCGTTGCGTGAAGCTTTGAAAGTTAAGCTCTAAACGAATTAAATATTCGATCATTCCGAACAACGAGAATGTCACACCATCAGCCTCGCGATCAGCGGGCACGCAACTCCAAACAAGACGTTGTAAAAACACCCTAACCTAATGCAATAAAGTTCAAAATTGCAACCATTCATCCAGCCGACTGGAAGTAAAAACCCAACGACAGAAACAATATTTTTTATTCGACAAACAGAATCGTAAGGAACGGAAATCCGATACAGACTTTTACAGTACATCAAATTATATTACGCGTAATCGAAATGGAGGTTTCTGCCGTTGGTTATAAAGTGTAAAATTGAATGGTAATTCGTAGCGTGTTGCATGTATCGTGAGCAATAACTTATTCTGATGGAATGTACCGCTCTGATTTTTTTTATTGCAACAAGCTTTATGTAATGTGTGAGAGGGGAATGAAAATTTAAGGCTGCGATTATGTTGGATTGTAAAGTAAAAGCTCGTGTGGAAAATTCAAAGTAGAAAATACAAAAGAGTGTGTGTTTACAGTTAGTTGCATCGCTAATTACAGGCTTAGAGAGAATTAAACACGAAGTAACTTTAATAAGCTAAATTATTACTGAATCTTATCTACTATATTATTTTGTTTGAGCTTTGAATTATTAAATATCCAGTGATATGACTTAGCGTGGGTATCTTTCATTCGTTATTAATAGTTAGACATTAATTAAAATCTGCTTCTTTTCTTAAAGCTATTTAATGTCTTCTATAACCGTTTCTACTTGAACGTTGAATGAATTTATAAATCAACTTAAATGTACCTAAGTTCCAAATGGAACGTCCAACTTATCGAAGCTTAAAATGAAATTCGTAGTAAATCCGAACTCGCTAAGTGAATGGTACGTATGCTACGTTTCTCTTGCTACGAAATGGGAGAAACTCGTAGCTGTTTCGTAGCACCGTAGCCACTCGTAGACGGGATTGGTGGACGGAGACACGGCGACTTCTTTAGTTCGTAGCTACATACATACGTTTTGTACAAAAACTAGTGTTTTCCAATGGGATTGAATAAAAACATTTTGAAATAGCAAAAGCGTGCTGTAGCGTATTATCTGGGAATGTAAACCTTTTAGCTATTGAAATTTTGAAATCAGTACTTATTATAAAACAAAGTCCCTTTCCTGTCTGTCTGTCCCTATGTATCCTTAGATCTTTAAAACTACGCAACGGTTTTTGATATTTTTTTTTTAATAGAGTGATTTAAGAAGAAGGTTGCAAAGCAGGGGCGGGTCGCTAGGGTTTAATAAAGTAGGAATTTTCTACCGACAGCAAGTAGTTTATGAAACAGTGTTGAAACTCTCATAGTATAAAGAAATACTTTTGATAATAATAGACTAAATAGATCTGTGTTTTGTCTTATTTGTAAGACTGTGAAGTCTGTGAATACCTGTGAATACCAATACCAGACCCATTAATTGATATTGCCTTCCCAGCACACTGGAGATAAGATTTAATTACTACAGCAGAAAGCTTCACAAAATCGTATTAAAATTTTCGAAGTATCTCTAGATAAGGTCCCTATATTTTTCCTCTGGAATAATTAAGTCAGAAAATTCTATTAAACCTTCGAGTCGAAACTCGAATTTTAATCACGTTTAAAAATCAGAAGTATTTTAAAAACATCCGCCCCTTATTAAATTAATGAGATAATTTGGTGAGCGATATTGTTGATAGCCTGCAGCAACAATATTGTTTCGCGGAGTACATTAATCTCATTATTTTTGGCCTAGTTAAATTCTTAGCCGCTGGTAGTTCATATTATCGAAACACAATGGTAAGTTAGTATATTTTTCCTTATCTTAAAATGTTTTTAAGTGAATAATAAGCTACCTTTACGATCAGTACCACTACAGCACATGTGTTTAGTTCCAAAACATTAGTTTCCGGGAAATAAATAAAACAAAAGCCCAAAATAGACATCCAACCAAAATCATTACTTTGGTCGTTGCGTGGGTGTCTATTATTACTTTGTTTTAGTGATTACCAAAGCCAACATTCCTCTTCGCTTCAATACTAATTTCACTTACACATTTCTTCGGGAGCGTCGTGATGCCTGAAGCTAATTCACTTAAGGCCCGAAGTTCGGGTCGCGAGCCTTCGCCCCCTGTCCGCAAAACAAACAAGAGGACGCAGACCGTACTCGACGCAGGTAACTCGATATAGCAAGTGTTTTAATCTATTACTCGATTTATTGAAGCGAATAGAATTAACTGACTGTTTTCTTATAGAGTGTTTTGTTTTTATTTGTTAATTTTACACTCTTGTGTTGAGTCACTATTTGCAATTCTGTCATAACGGGACTAATCCCACGTATATTTCCCACCGCTGCAACTCCTGTGTGGCCAGGATTTATAGCTTGACCGCCAATTAACATTGTCATAAGTAATTAATCTTAATTATAACTACCTACCTGTCACTGAGAGAGTCAATTTTCCGTTTCAGCAGATTTTTCCAAAAAAAAGATAAATGCTTGCTTAAGCGACGCAGCAAATCGAACGCACAGCGTTGAATAGAGCTCTGTGATTGGTTCGTGTGTCACCATGTGCGTCCCGGCGGACTGTGTTTGTAGTACCTAGTAGTGTTTGTCAATACGGGCGAGTCTATTTTTACGCTAACACATAAGTATCATCTATTATCATAAAATATACGGATTATTAAATTACACAACTACATTTTATACGAAAACCCCGATTCATGTATTTAACGAAAAAGGTTATCTTTTCCCGCAAATCCTTAATATACCTAGTTAAATAAGTTATTTCGCAAAATCAAATACGGATTTGAGTGGTTGCTAATAGTATTTTGGAGTGTAAGCCCCCGTCTGTCCGCTTTGACGATTAAGGGCGGCACGTGTAGGAAGAATTCTTTTTTATTTTAATGCCACAGTAATATAATAAACTGGCTATTGTACATATTTTTGGGGAAAGTTAAATACCTACCTGAAAATTACGAATACTCTTTTTGGGACAGTACAAATAACTGTAGTTGAAAAAGATTAACCCAATATTTGAAACTTGCTTATCTTATACTAAGTATTTAAATTTATCTCTCGGCAGAAATAAAACAGAATATCTATCACATACACAATAACAAGTTAGTATTGTAATAATAAGTTAGTACGTCTGTATCAATGTAGACGCAAATTAGAAATCCATTTACATGACCTAACTGGCATCATTAGAGTCAGTTAGGTACTATTCTATTTCTTTTTTCATGAAGTTTTCTAAACTACCCATACCCATAATGTTAAAAAAGACATGATAGTACATTTTAACGGATTTTTAATTATAATAATAAATTGTCAAGATAGAACTAAACATTTACATTTAACATTAATTTATCATTTCACTAAAATCTAATTATTCCCGTCACGACTCCAAAAAACTAACGCTGAGAAGCTGGTGCTTACAAATTACGCCTAGACAGCAGCCTTCGCCACAGTGCAGATAATAGTAGTAGCCTTCATAGGTTCAAAATAAATAAAGCTGATGAGTTTGACTTCTATTTGAAAAATGTACTATTAAAATTGTAGAAATAATATTAAAATCATACTTTGTGGGTAGGTTTTTAGAGTTCCGTAGCCAACTGGCAAAAAACGGAATCCTTATATTTATATTCTGGTCGAAACAGTTGCGTATGAACTGTGGAAATCTTGTTATTACTTCTATGAGGTTACTATTCTGCCCCTACACTGTAACCAAACTTCGTTCCTCAAACCCGTTAATTAGATTCATGAATAATTGTTCAAAGATTTTGAATCTATTTGTATTATTACATTTTCTTATTCAATTAACGAGAGCGCATTTGTCGAGTATACTGATTTTAGGATGAAAAGCAGAAGCCAATGAACTGATGTTCAAACGGAATAAACCTTTACACGAGTATTTATTTGGGACTTATAACTTCACACGATAATATTTGTCCCCTCGACACTTTTGACAAACATTTTCTAGGCCTAATGGCTATTAAGTATTGTGTAAAATTACTGTGTTTAGCCAACACTATATATTCTTTGCGTGTGTTGAACTACTACAATAATAAAATCGAAGTGTTTTTTATATTTTTTACAAGCAATGGAGAATTTAATTTTAAATTTGATCGCAAGTAGTGAATATAAAGTTACTCATTTAACAATCAAAGCAAACGATAATGTGGTAGAGAAATTAAATTTTCTCGTAATTCCTTATGTATAATTATTATTTTATGACTGTTCTCAGTCAGTCAGGTAAGGTTATCGGAATGAATTGATCTGTTAGGAATAAAAGGGAAAACTCAAAAAAAAGAGCCATTATTATGCGGTTTCACAATATTCACACCCTATAAGAAAAATAAATAAATGCTTGAGAAGGAAGTACCTACTCGTAATTCTTAACATCTCCAAATTGAGTGTCAATTTTATGGGTGTTGGCTGAAAGTGAGTCCCAGCAGATTCCAGGAAAAGCGTTTTCCCGCAAATCAAAGTCTGGACAAGCTTTTTAGACCCTTTTGGCTTCCAGTAATTAACCACACGCCGTCCCAAACGTTGAGGCGAAAGTTCTCAATTTAATTATAATTAGTACTTAGTCATCTTTCATTTAAAGCGGTCACAGATACTAAATAATATTAAGTGTTTAAAAATCTTGCTAATAAATTAATTAGATTTCACAACCCGTGTCATAATACAACGAATCATGTTTCGCGAGAAATGGAACAGAAAATGGAATGTGCTAAAGGAAATGACCATACAAAATTGAATTTATATCAGAAAACGTTGCATCATCATCTACTATAAAATTGAATTGAAAACGGGCGCTGAAAATATTTCATTTCAAGCATTTCGTATTCAAATAGCTTTTAAAGTCTTATTACATTATTTTCTTCGTTTTATGGCTCAGTCGTAGTTCCTCCAATTTACCGGGTTTTATGATGAATTTTCATAAAACATTATCGTTCAAAGGAAATACGGCAGAATAAGTGCGTGTCATATCATTCATTGCTTAATATTATTCGTGTAGTTTTGGAAGTTGAAATTTAATTGAATCAAGATATTTAAAACTAATTTATTCAAATACAGATTGTTTCAACAATGAACTTGAATAAACAAACTCTTTCATGTATATTCGGTATTATTTTATACATTTTGTCACCAACTTTTGTTAAAATATAACAAGTTTCACTTTCGTGTTATAACTAAAACGGCACCGAAATATAAAGTAGACACTTAAATTTCAAATGAACCACTTCATTTTGGCTTGGCAATTTTAATTTTCATTCCACTCAATTAATTTAATTGGATTACATTATTAACTCGGGGAGCTGTGCACACGAAAATGGCACTTAAGACGACGGCACATGAGGATATGCCTTGTAAATGTATCATACATTTTGAATATTGTATGTGTTACAGTCAAAAACTCATAATCGGTCAAAACCACTTTTGACTGCAAAAATCTGTAAAAAATAGTTTTGACCGATTATTATGAGTTTTGACTGCAATGTATCTTTGGAATGTGTTGTATTGCTAGAAAAGTAAGTATTCAAAAGTCTCGTAGCTTAAAACTAATATTAAGGAAGAAAAACTAAAGGTTTTTATCACTGCCTCTTGTTGACAGGTTAATGTATTAAAAAGTACGCACAAACGTTTGTCACACACGTTATAAATCTGTTTTAACTGCGTTATTTTTTAACGTAAGCGCTTTCAATTATTCGCGCTGCGATTACGCCGTAAAAAAATGTGAGTCGCGACACGCGCTGAGGTGATTTAGCTGTGGGTTACCAGGGCTGCAACATTTGTTACAACAAAACTGTCACAGTATAGTGCACTAATTGTGCCCCATGTGGGCATCGAATCCAAAATGAATTAACGTCTCTAACAACCGGAAAACAAACGCTAAACGCGTTTAGACGTAGGAATATTTTTTAGCAATTTTGGTAACTAGCGTCGCGAATACCTACACGAGAAAAGGTGTTTTGACAATTTATTGACTTTAATTTTTAACTGTTATTCAACAAAAGCATTATTTAGGTTCAACGTGGAATATTATTATCTTTTTTATGCCATTGATTTTTTTGTAATTTTCCCTACAACTTGATTCTATTTTTAGTCCGCTAATGGAAACAGTTTCGTTTTTCTCCTGTGCCATAAATAAAAATAAAAAAAGTTGAGAGATCGACAGCCCTGCTCGCTAAGCGCATGTCCTCCCACACTTGTGTTTGCGTACGTGCGAGTGTTGTTTATTTTGGACTTACCATTTGTGCCATAACGGGCCGTGTTTGTTTTAAGATGTTTACTCTGTGGCATATAAACTACGAATCTAAGTTTTCTTATGCATATTTATGTGCTGTAATTTCTGTTTTGAGTGTACAAATCTACATAACCACATTTGATTTAGTGATGTTCATAAATGCATAATGAAAGGTACTTTACATCTAGTGCCCGTCCAAATTGTAAGTCTGTGTAAGAAAGCGCAACGCATTGAGCCGATGATGACCTGGTTATGTGATTTGATTGATGTAAAAGGGCTCATAGCCGTTCGATGTGATTGTTCATGCAGAACTAATTAATAAAATACATTCTTGAGTTTTTGAATTTATTGTACTTTCGACAATAATATTACATTGAAATTGGAGTGAGTTAACGTGCCGGCCGGCACGTCAAGCCGGTTCGGTGGCTGATAGGCGAGAGGGGGATACAGTGAATGGGAGAGTGAACGCGCGCGCGGACCGAATGAGATCGAACGATAGTGATGTGTGGACACCCTGTCATAGACAGTGATATTTTATGGGGAAAGCTCATACATATTTGGAGTGTTCCAGTAGATTACAAGTAGTTGATGATGCTGTTCATGATGATGACTATTAGTACTACGCTTTTTCACGCAAATCAAACCGCTTTTCTTAACGTTTTCCGCAACTAAGGCTGAGTTGCAATATTATCTTACATTAATATTATGTAAAACAAACATCAAAAGTCAATCAGACTCCATACCAAAAAACCGGCCATAGTTTTAGTTATGGTTGAAGTTAAGTGATGCAACTTAGATTGGGTTGCACCATCTTACTTTAACTTTGACAAACGTCAAAAATCTGTCAAATCCCATACAAAAAGCACCGGTTATCGTCATAGTTACTGTCAAAATTAAGTGGTGCAACTGAGCCTTAGTCTTAGTTTTCTGACGTTAGTTAATTAACTCTACCTTTATAAAAGGAACTTTATAAACTAATCAAACCCGTAAGCTATTTTCACACAGAAATTAAATTGTTGCCGTTCTAATTTAAACAGGTATTGAATTTTCAAACATGAATACTTGCAGGCTCTTGCTTGGGAATTCAAATAACCAATCGCAACTATGCGGGCGGCGCGATCCATTTAGTTTCAAAACATGTGCGGACATTTTTAGAATTCCTTCGTTATAAGCTGTGCGCATTAAATTGCATGAATTCCGTAGAAATATACAGCGTAAGCTTTTATTTTTAGTATGGGAGTTTATTAAGCGATAATACTACCAACGTCACGTTTTCATGAACTGAAAACTATGAAAGCAACGTAATGTTAAACTGAGTAGGTATTATTTAATTATCCAGCGTATGCTGGCTAAATGGAACTTGCATTCAATAAACAACAGCATAGGGAATCAGTTTTCCGGGTTCAAATACCAGTTTCATCGTTCGATACAGTAATCCTACTAATATTATGAATGCGAAAGTTTGTATGGATGTTTGTAGTCTTTCACGCAAAAACTACTGAACGGATTTTGATAAAACTTTACAGGATTATTGTTTATAACCCAGAATAACATTTAGGCTATAATTTATGACGATCTGTGACAACCTAAATTTCACGCGGTTGAAGCCGCGGGCAACAGCTAGTCTAAAATAATTATCAAAATAACTTGAAATTGAAATGTAGCATGACACTACGTACATAAAACCACACGATAAAATAATTTTCATTTTAGACGAAGTCGTGCCGAATATATTGAATAGTTTGTAGAATTGGAGCCTTAATTGCTGAATTCCGATTCCGATCCGTTTATTTACACTCGGCCTATTATACTGTAAATAGCTATTTGCCGAGCCCGGCTTGTTTGCCCGCAATGGACTGCGTGTTAAATAATTTCAACGGACAAACAAAGAACGTACTTCGAATCCATACGATAACCACGGCTGGGTATACGGTTTTTAAGCGAGGAATATTAAAAATATTTTCATCGGTTTGGATAAAAGGTTTAATCACTGTGAAGTTTTTCGGTGCGAGCGAGGCGGCTTCTGATTTTTAATAAAATTTATGTATTAAATTAATAAATTATTATAACGTTAATAAAATTTATGTATACACATTAAAGTAGTAAACTTTGTTGGTGTTAATAAAATAGTAACGAGGTGGTACGAATATAAAATGATTACCCTATAATATAATCAAATTAAAACTGTTCAGAATGGTCTACTTACAACTTATTTAATAACAATAATTCAAATAGTGGCACAAAAACCCACTGCTTTTTTTCTTAACACCTTTGAAACTTGATACTTTCAAGTCATAAACACGTTCCGCAGCACAATGTAGAACACGCTTGAATACAGAAATGTTTTGTTAAAATCCTCGGCGGCTGATGGTGTACTGTACGTGTACTACGACGCTACGGCGCTACGAGATACGAGCCCGTAGCTGCTACGAGCCGCCCTGGGAGTGCTACGGAGAGTTTATGGTCGTATGTATGTGTTTATGGAGTTTGAATTTTTATACGTGACGTGTTGAAATTTATGAGTGCTTGTGATATGGAATAGCTTCCTTAGGAAATATTTTGGAAAAATTACTTACATTATGGTCTATAGATTTGACGGTCGCCTTCCCATGTCTGGTGGTTTACGTGGAATGCGGTTGCGGGTTCGTATTCTGCAAAGAGCAGATATTTTTATGATACCCCGTAGACTACAAACTTTTAATCGGCCGATAGTTTGATCGGCTTCCAATTGTTATGAAGTTTGAAATTGGTTGTAATGTGCGCACTTCCATACGTTTATATTGATTAACAGTCCGACCCAGCTATCTGCCGACTAAGGCTGGGTTCCACCATCTTACTTTAACTTTGACAAGCGTCACAAATCTGTCAAACTCCATACAAAAAGCACCGGTTATCGTTATAGTTACCGTCAAAGTTAGGTGGTGCAACTCAGCCTAAGGCTATAGTCAGCGCGGTCTGGCATAAAAAAGAAAAATCTAAATTACAATTAAAAATAACACACATAATAAAAAGGCTCGTTCGTTCGTTCGTTCGTTTCAGCCGAAAGACGTCCACTGCTGGACAAAGGCCTCCCCCAAGGATTTCCACAAAGACCGGTCCTGCGCCGCTTGCATCCAGGTACTTCCCGCGACCTTCAATAAAAAGGTAAATGACATAATTTCATTATTTCGTCCCGTGCATCAACGTAAGCAGTTTTCCAACACCTTTAGGCCCAGAACACACGGTGAAACGCAACTGCAACTTCTAGTTACTTTTGAGTTGCAGTTTGAAACCGATTTGAACTAGTCAAACTGGTCGCTTCATGTGTGGTCTCTCAACGGCCGCTATGGCAGAAACTTAGATGTGACTCAAAAGTAACTAGAAGTTGCAGTTTCGGTGCAGTTGCGTTTCACCGTGTGTTCTGGGCCTTAGCGAGTTGAATCGCGTTGCAGACAATGCGCCCGTCGTATCTCGAAATAGCTGGTTTATACCGATCCCGACACGACAGACTATTAATGCCGCCGACTCAGGTATCGGCATGGCTTCGGTTTGCGGTCGAGTTTTGAAACCGGTGACGGGCTGCCTTTTGTGAACGACTGCCGGTCTACGACTTGACAGTGACTTTGTTACGGCTCTACGGTCAGTTGCGACTCTGTTTACGTTGAATTGACCATCGTAATAAAGAGATTAATTGATGGGCAATATTATTAGTACTGTCAGAAACAGGTACGTGGCCTTATGATTCCTTTGTAACTAAATTGCTACCAATATGCTTGTAAGTTATTAAGGTCCGATTCGAACAAACTTTGATCCGAGAATAACTCCTGGTATAACTGAAACATTGACAGTTTCTGACGATTTATTCTGAGATTAATATTTACTACTGTTTGGTCGATTCCACACTAAATCTTAAAGTAGCTTATTTTCAAACCTAGTGGTATAAAAAACGCCACAATTTTTTCAGACGAAACCTTTGGTTCACAACTAAAACTATCTCAAAGTATGTTACGTAAATATTACACAGTAAGTTTTTTTGAGAAGCTGTCGCTTTAAGTAAATTACTATGAAAAATTGCTTCAACGAAAACACTATGTGTGCTTTAATGAAATTAAATTTTAAAGTCCGGCGATTGTATTTTTTGCTCGATTCGGGAGGTAATTTAATCCTGCTCGGAGGCATAAATTAAAGTCTTTTTACATTTTACGCGTCGGTAATTAATCTGCGGAGTCCGGAGCGGGCAAAGTCCTGATGTATGGTGGGCACGTGGTGGCTTGATAGATATACCTTTATTTTTATCGCCGCGGCCAGGGACGCGTGCTCGTTGCAGCGATTTGGTGCTAATTAGTGAAGGCAAGGCACTCTTGGTTTGGTGGGGTGTGGGATAGAAATGTTTATGGAATTAGATTAGTCAAGAGTTATTTCAATAAGAAATGAAATATTAAAGCTGTATAGTCATCCTATAAGCGTCAGATTGAATCAGACTGATAGCTGAAAGTGTATTTATGTACTAATTCAAGTTTTCAAAGTCCTAATTTGAAACTACACTCGCGAGCAAAAATATGGAATCACCCTATTTATTCCGAGCGATCATAAAAACTAAAATGACTAATAGAAGATCAATAAAAATGGCACCATTTTTAAGGTGATATTATAAACTTTAAATTGATACCATAGATACATAATAATACATAGTCATTCAGTTCTTAAGACCGCTCGGAACACAAATGGGTGATTCCATACTTTTGCTCGTAAGTATATAAGACCGCGTTTTTTTCTATTTGTGTGTTCTAACATTAAATTAACCCTGCACCTCACAATTAAGAGAAAAACATTATAATCACTACATCACCGCAGAGGAATCATATTAATTTATTAAAATAAAAAGTAAATCTCGTGAAAGACGTAGATAAAACCTCAAATGTAAGCGTAATAAAAAGCTCATCATTGAATATGACCGACTGCAGCAAAACGTCTCCCTCTCTTAGCATAACAAAAGTCAGGTCCTCGAATATAAATCCGCGCATCCATCGACTCCCAGCCCTAGAGATTTCAAGACAAAAATCCAGTGAAATACTTTATTCAAATAGAGCAAATAACTCACCCAGTGAAATATGAAAGGCGGCGAACTTAAATCCGGTCTAAAGGCGAGGTATTTTCTCTCCACAGGCCCGCGCTCTGTCTTTGGTATAGTTAAGTGTGGTTATACCGGCTTAATGGGTTAGCCTCGCTCGGCATTTCAAACTAGTTGAATATAAATAAACGAGGCTTTGATGACGTGGAGCTACTAAGGAGGACCGGTGAGTTCATGGATTAACCCTGCAACTTAATAAATAAGTGGTAGTAAAAGTCTGCAAAGATGATTTTCCTATGCTGCCATTGGACATTGGACACAGGACTGGGGACAATTCTATACTGGTGGGAAACTCAAGTACTGGCGACGATTTGAAGCAGATGATTTAGGAGTAGGATTTTATTATGTATGTATGCCTCTAGGTATTTTACAGTTTTCGTGTATTATTCTTACTTTTATCAGTAGGTATTAATGCACTGATGAGAGTACAATATTTCATAAATAGGAGAAAAGGATAAGAGCAGTTTCTACCGCCACAAGCTAGAAAATGGCTGAAAAGACACTTCCAACCCTTTATGAAATATAATAAGAAGCTGAATAAATATTTTGTATTTCATTTAAGAAACGTAAAGTGTATCTAGCTTTTGGTAATAGGTATGTTTATTATGTGCACGAGTAGTAGGTATTGTGATAGTTAATTAACATTTTCAGTCAGTCAGATTTTGCAGACATTCTTCATTCATAAATATTATAGTTTATACCCCTATATATCATCCTCGATTTTTTATTGAAATAATCATGAAGAATACATTTGTAAATAAGGCTATAAAAGTTTACGCTCATCACACTTACATTTTCTCCCTTGTATGATGCCTTTAATTTTCCGGTTTCATTTCATTTGTGGTTTTAAATGTTAAATTATCCTGATTATCCAAAGAAAAGACGAGGTAACAGGAGATTGTCTAATAAAAAGACGATCGTAATTTAAGGGAGAACCTAAACAAACATGACGACCATATTACAAAGGTTGTGACGAGTATATTCCACGTGATAATGAGGTTAACCTCGTAGCTGGTACTTATAATGACACATCAGACAAAAAAGTATTACCATATCTTACTTCTTTTTGCTTCTTGTGTGTCAATGTGTTTTGCAAATAAACCATATTAGGGGCATTTCACGCGAAGCGGACAGCGAAAATCAAGTCAGGTATTGGATTTTGTTCATATTTGGATTAAATGTACTGCTATATGACCTGAATGGATGTGCATCATTATAATTTTTTTATGAAGCTTAGTTTATTTTTTATGAGCGTTCAAAAAATTGGTAAAATTTCAGGAACAGATTTTTCAGAAGCTATTACTGCTATTATTACATTTGATTAAAAATAAACTAACTATTGGACTTTTGAGAATAAATAACTGTGTTTCTTACTATTTACTACAAATTTGAAATTTCTTTTTTGTTCACATAGAAAACCGGAAGTAAAGTTTTAAAATCAATTTTTACAAAACTTCGGTATTTTTAAAAAAATTAATTTTAATTTTAAATTATACCTAGTAGTCTATAAATAACGTGTGTAAAGTTGTAGAATGGAGTCTGTATTGGTTTTTGATTTAGACGCAGTACAGTGCGAGCGCGCCGCAGTGAGCGTCATACTGGCTATCGACATTTGGCTACTATATAAAAATTATTTGTTCGAAAATAACTGAAACGTTAATATTGTTGCATGCATACTCTTAAACAATTATAATTTTGACTCGGCGAACTTCGTACCGTCTAACAGACAATGATTGTTGGCATTGAGATGGTATTACGTCGCAGACCACCCACAACTTATTGGATAATACTCTTAAAACATTACCCTTCTTTTTGGGTAGTCGGGATATGTTAGTCGAGGGTGCCAGCTATCTCCATGCCAAATTTCATTAAAATCTGTTCAGCCGTTCTTTGTTTTATACATAAAACAAAGTCGTGTTAGTTACTCGATTTATAAGTCAAGAACGGCTGGACAGATTTTGATGAAATTTGATATGGAGGTAGCTAACCAACTACCTAAAAAAGAAGAATAATGTTTTTAGTGTATTATTCAATAAGATGTGGGTAGTCCGCGACGTAATACGCACCATTTCAATGCCAACAATCATTGTCTGTTAGACGGTACGAAGTTCGCCGAGTCAAAATTATAATTGTTTAAGAGTATGCATGCAACAATATTAACGTTTCAGTTATTTTCGAACAAATAATTTTTATACAGTAGCCAAATGTCGATAGCCAGTATGACGCTCACTGCGGCGCGCTCGCACTGTACTGCGTCTAAATCAAAAACCAATACAGACTCCATTCTACAACTTTACACACGTTATTTATAGACTACTAGGTATAATTTAAAATTAAAATTAAATTTTTTAAAAATACCGAAGTTTTGTAAAAATTGATTTTAAAACTTTACTTCCGGTTTTCTATGTGAACAAAAAAGAAATTTCAAATTTGTAGTAAATAGTAAGAAACACAGTTATTTATTCTCAAAAGTCCAATAGTTAGTTTATTTTTAATCAAATGTAATAATAGCAGTAATAGCTTCTGAAAAATCTGTTCCTGAAATTTTACCAATTTTTTGAACGCTCATAAAAAATAAACTAAGCTTCATAAAAAAATTATAATGATGCACATCCATTCAGGTCATATAGCAGTACATTTAATCCAAATATGAACAAAATCCAAAACCTGACTTGATTTTCGCTGTCCGCTTCGCGTGAAATGCCCCATTATCTATCTATCTATATCGACAGAACTGTAGCTTCAGTATCACCATTTCAGCAAAACTAAGTTTTAATATTTGTTGTACCTACATAATAAAGGTGAGAGCGTCCTTATACTGTATATTTCACAGCACTATTTTGCCCAAAAACTTCTCACATAGATCTACTAGCTCCGCACTAAATTATTCACCGCGAACATCCAAAAATACATACAAATACGCAACTCGTAAGTAGGTCACGGTAGGTTATTCTCACGGCTCTATAATTCTGAGGACCTACTCAGACTATCATTTAGATTGTCCTTCTTCCTTCTCTTTCACTTACACAAGATTACCAGCATGGCAAAATGAGATAGATAGAATCTATAAATCTTCAACGTTTTTCGGAGTAGACCCCTGTTTCTTGGTCGAATCTACACATGATTAATAGAGGCGAACTATCTCGAGGGCACAAAAAGGAAGTAACAAAAACGTTACCTTTGGCAAAAAGTCATTAATGACGCTCGAAGTCACGCTGGTGAAGAAATATTCAAGATAAAATGCGTAAAATGTTTTATAGCTAGTACAAAAATATAAAAACTTATAAGAAGAAAAAAAATCAGATAGTGGTAGCCGTTCAGCTAAGAAAAGGAAATATTGTAACACTGTTTCAGAAAAAGTCTGTCAAAAAAAAGTGTTACGAGTAAAGTGCCTTGCTTTTATTCACATGTTGTTCTCCAATTTAATGATGAGAAAAAGGCTCAAAGTAAAAACAACTGTTACTTTTATAAAAGAGGAAATCATTCAGGGACTGGGTAGTCAATGCGAAAAAACGCTCAACGGTTGGAATGTGCAGGTGTCAAAATGTCCATACGGGCCGGCTGTTAGTGTGGCAAAAAGTATGAACGTCGAAATGAGCAATGGTTAAAATGATCTGAAGTTAAAATGTCTTCGGGTTTATTTGAACAAGCGTCTTATTGTATAATAGCTAACGTGAACACGTGTTTAAATGCATCAAGGTAAAAATGTCCAAAAAAACTTTATTGACTAGACTACAAGAACATTGAACATTTTGACATTTAATTTTATTAATTTATTCATGAGCACAATATATCAGTTGATCATTTTATCTATCACACCTTTTGTTGTACTTGTATTTTGTGATATGTACCATTTGTCACTAAACCATTGTAACCATGGTAACAATGTACATTTAGCACTGGGACTTTTTGACGTTCATACTTTCTGCCACACTAACAACCGGTCCGTATGGACATTTTGACACCTGCACATTCCAACCGTTGAGCGTTTTTTCGCATTGACTACCCAGTCCCTGAATGGAGGAAATGAAGTTACTTCAAAGACGTCTTTCTAACGTTTATCAAGTAGATAATAATATTGTGTTAGTGGGACATCAAAAGGTTCACCGATGTCCCACTGCAGGGCATAAGCCTCACCCCACTTATG
Organism: Ostrinia nubilalis; assembly: GCF_963855985.1. Classification (NCBI taxonomy): domain Eukaryota; kingdom Metazoa; phylum Arthropoda; class Insecta; order Lepidoptera; family Crambidae; genus Ostrinia; species Ostrinia nubilalis. Next base: position 15,225,585 of record NC_087103.1, read on the forward strand.
GGATGGTTCGGGCCTTAATCCACGAACCCAGTCCGGATTGGAGGGAGGGTGTAAGGTAAGGCCAACCACTGTCAGGTGTTATGAAGCTGAAGGTATCTGTGACTATTAACATGAAATTAACCGGGACCAATTTAGGCGTACTCACCTATTCATTTACGACCGCTGTGTGTATTGCTTCAGATTAACTTTAGTTAAAGTCAAAGCTTTTATTTTATTCAGTACTTAGGCCCTTTTCAGGGCGCTCCACGTCCCAAATGTAGCTTGCTCTACCACCACTTCGGGACAACATTATCGGCTGGTGCTGAAAAGATCATTTAAATCTTATTTACACATTTTTATGCAAAACAAGGCAGCTATTTTACCGCAAACGCACCTGATGTTAATATTAATAAATTATAATTAATAATATTAAACGCGTGGTTCCTCCAAAACCATGAAATCATGTTGCTAAAATCATTCAACATAAGTTAGGTCTGTAAACACTTTAAACTATCGGATTCATTAACAGCTAACAAAAGCCTGTATTTAACGCAACGCCACATGACTCTACACAAACGTGTGCAGATGGTATGGCCTAAATATAGAGCTCACGATGTCGTAATACAAACATGAAAAGATTTAACGATGTATTTTTATAATGTAATTAAATTATATCAATTCATCAATTCTAGTATGAATACTTATTATAGATTCTGTAAGACTTTATAACATTTTAAACTTCCATCTTGCATTTTTCACTATAAATATAAAAGTATTTTTGTTGCCAAATCCCGTGTAGTGATAATTTATCTGTATACTTTATACAGGAGTTTAGATAGGATATATCGATGATGCCATTTTTTATAAAAACCCAGAACTTGTTAATTTATTCTTGAACGCAATCAACACACTACTATTATTAGCGTATTTCGACCCGTCACTTAAATTGGCGTAGTAGTACGTACACGAATAACCAGGCCAAGCGTCCATCTATTACTAAATTATATACTGACAACTTACAACGTACAACTTTAACATCTTAATGTGTAGTGGCACAATGTAACTCTTAGTTCTAATAAACTCCAAACTTTGACTTAGAGTTAGGGCGTCAATCCACGCTACCCTCGCTCACCCGCCCACTTCCGGGACGAAAGGCTTAATTGCCCTGAAGACGAGTGCGTGAGACCGCAATTTTCCATCCCTTGCTTCCCATGGCGCACCGGCTTTTTGACGTCCCGCCATTGGGGCGATGCTATCTATGTAGAGTTACGACCTTGAGCGCCGAGTAGAGGATGCGTGGGAAATTTAATAAACGTGATCTTCAGACGAGCTCTGAACTAAGTGCTGTTTAGGTTAACGAACAAAACGACTCTGTTATAGTACCTTTCTATTATTTTTCTACAGATCATATTTATACTTTTCCTTGTATTCTCGATTCATTGTTTTCCTGCCCTTCTTTTATACGTAAGGAAACCCTCTACATTTCTGCCTGAAAGCTTTTTTCGTTTTAGAAAAAAGCCTATTATCTCTATGGGTTATTTGAAAAAACAGCTTGTTATAACTCGACTCATTTTCAGTTCAATAAATAATATCTGTCTATTATAAAATAAAGTAACAATACTTAAACAAACGCTCATCCAACTTATTAGAATATTCCTTTCGCTGTCGTAGTATTTATTTTAATAAATACCATGTGCCAAATCACATTCACACTATAAACACAATACATTGAACAGCTTTAGACCTATATAGCACCTCATATTTCCTTACCACTCGGGTAAGTAACTAAATTAACGCGATCAATCCCACATAGTGTGGGTAGTTATTTACACTATTTACTACGTACAATCGATGAGGGTACAAGTGTCAGTACATAGAGCGGGATCATTTATCCCGGGCACATACATACGGGCCCGCTTCCGTGGCGTGAGCGGAACACATTAGGAAAAACTAGGAGCCTGGGATAAAGCCGGGAAGATGCCTTGATATCTTTAAGAGGCTTCCTTTAGTTCCATTGGCTAAACATAAGGCTGAATTTATTGAACATATGTATAGAAGAGTATGAACCCTAATTAGGAACTAATTATAATTGTGTTATCATAATTATTATGTTTAAAAAATTGCACTTCATATTTTGTGCTAGTAGACATCTCAACAATCTATCCAAACATATTTATATTATTTTATTGAGGATAACATCCTTCTTCCTACTTCCTACTAATATTGTATCCTACTAATGATGTTTGTTACTCTTTCACGCAAAAACTACTAAACGGATTTTGTTGAAACTTTACAGTATTATTATTTCTAACCCAGATTAACATATAGGCTATAATTTATGACGATATGTGACAAACTAAATTTCAATAAATAAATAAGAAGTGGGTAAAAAGCGCCATCTATCGTCATTGGTTAAAATCTACAGCCAAAAATTTTTTACGTTCATAAATATTCATGCGGGGGAAGCCGTTAAATGCCATCTATCAACATCATTAGTAATTATACGACGTCCAAGCGTACGAAGTCGCGGGCGGCGGCTAGTAGAAAATAAAATTAAAAAGAGCTTGCCAATTATTAATTTTTTCATAACTCTATTCTAGCCGTTCGAGTTTAACACACTATTTTTACCTCAGAGGGACTCAAGATCGTTTTATTTACAAACTTAACATACAAAAGATCAACGCTTGTGTTTTCAGTCATCACAACGATAAATTATATCCCGTAATCCATTGTAAAATAGAATCCAGGTCAGTCGAAAGCGCAATATCTCCCCGTATCTTCCCCGGCGTCCTTATAGGTTTTCGTGCCACGTGATTTGCATATCGGATCCAATTCCATCCATCGTCGCGCCTTTCCGGGTATTTAAGCTATTTTTGTTCGCAAATTTGGTGGCACTAACGTGTTTTTGAGCCGAGAATATCAATGGCGACAAAACGAGTAAAGTTCAATGTTTTTTAAATGCAAAAATAAATGTGGTTCGTGGTTTATCTTAGCGCTCTGGATGGTGGTTTATAAAACAATAGACACAAAAATGTTATTTTAGTATAGATCTATATTTATTATTTAATGTTATGAATGTCTTATTTAAACGTCAATTTTAAAACAACGAGACCTAATCTATTGATTTATTTTTTGTAGAAAAGTAATAGACATTTTTAGCAATCATTCATTTTCTGTCTGCTAATTTACTAGAGACGATATCAAATTAACATTATAACGAAATGGCTTCTTTTCTGAGAACTACGAGTTTATTAATTACTTGAAATAATCAGAATTTAGTTAGCAATTTCAAGTAATACTTCTACAAATACTACTACTCGTATGTAAAACGCAAATAAAAAATCGCTTTATTATTCGAGCAAAGGTCGGGTACACGTGATTTACCCAATTTGATTCCTATCACGTCCTTTGCACAGTTCAAACTCGCTTGTGCGAACTAAATTTTCCATGCTAAAGGTACTAATGTGGTGCTTGTTAAATCAGATATAGCGCCGGCCGCGCGAACCCGCAGATCATTTGGCAATAGAGCAGTCGCAAACTAGCCTAATTGCCACGGTTTTAGATATCGCCATGAAATTCCGAGTGTGGTACGGACACGGTTAAGGATACAGCGGTTTTTGTACTAATATGTGATTGAGTAAGGTTGGAGTTCTTGAATGGTGATACAAACTGACTCCGCGTAGGCAAGTGCTACCAGTGGACCAATAGTGTCCTTCTTATTGAGCGGTCTTTTTCTAATAGTGTACTTCAAGAAGGTGATTATGATAAATAAACTAAAAACACAGCAAGTTAAAATCTGTAGCTTATTTAGTTAACCCTTCATTCGACGGATTTTTTTTTAGTTAAATTTATAAAACAGTTACTGATTTCGTTTCTTAGCTTGTCTAGGACCCCAGAAAAAATACCCAAAAAAAAACTAACTATTTCAGTTTCCTGAAAAACCTATGTCCAGTATACTGGACGTTGCCAAGTTCATAAGAAAGTGACGCTCTCCAACCATGTCCAGTATACTTCCCGTTGTCGAAGAGACAGAAAAAAGAAACAAGTGGTTCCGTAATAAAATATTAATTATCATCATCATAATTTCAGCCTTATGACGTCCACTAATGAACATTGTCCTCCCCCAATGATTATCAGGTTGGCAAGTGGGCTAACAACCGGCCAATCTGATAGTCACTCTGTATCCTGCGCCTTCCTGCTACCTTTATGGGTTCATCTGTCCACCTTGTGAGTGGACCTCCCACGCAGCAGTTGTCGGCACGTTGCCTCCATACTAGAACCTTGCTGTAGCCATCAGCCATCAGTTCTGCGTGATGTGCGCCCTGCCCATTGCCACTTCAGCATGCTAATCCATAAGGCTATATCAGTGATTTTAGTTCTTTTACGGATCTTCTCATTAGATGTCGCACAGAAACACCAAGCACAGCCCTCTCCATGTCATGCTGTGATATAGAGAGGGCTTATTGTGAGAAGTAACCTTTCAGTAGGTACCATTATGTGATTACTGGGAACACACTTGGACCTGTTGCTGATTTCTTCTCCTGCACTTGGACCGCCATCAAGGTGGCGTTTTGTGCAAGCACTTCAGCACCAAGGGTCAATACGGAAGCTCTCTGGAAAGACTACAGCACTGCTCAAGCTTCAATCAAATCGAAAGCCTCCTCATAGTCCACGTACGCCAAGCGTTATGGCAAGTAATACTCTTTGGTCTTCTGTATAACCCTGCCGCAGTGTATGGATGTGGTTTATGGTTACAAAGACTTCTCGGACACCGGCATGTAATAACCCTCGCATAAAAACTTGTAGATATGGCTCGGAAGCGTGATGGGACTATAATTCTTCAGTAAGGTGTTATCCCCTTTCTTGAATAAGGGTACCACAACGCTTCTGGTCCATGCCTCTGGCATTATTCCCTCGAGTAAGACAAAGTTAAAGATTTAGCTGTCTATATTCATGTGCTCTATGCAAGAACTGATGGAAAAGCAGGGTGAGAAAAACAATTTTCTCATAAAAACCAGTATCTATATGAAAAGGAGTAGTGTTAGGTGGCACCAATGCTACTAAGGCTTGTTTTTTAGAGTTGATACTCTGAAAAACGGTACATAGTGAGGCAGAAAACATTTTATGTGTGGATCCCTAAAATATTATTATCAAAATCCACAAAAGTTAATTTTCTAACAATTTGGCAACGGGAAGAATACTGGACATAGTATTTAGCAGTTACTTTACTAGTAATTCGACGACGGGAAGTATACTGGACATGCAAGTTATAGGTGTCGTAAAACGAAAACAAAACTCTGTATGACAGTAAATACATTGTAAGTAGCTTCGCAGGTATCCTATCTATAGTTTTTAATAATATTGCAAGAGTATTAAGCCGTAAAATAATGAATAAAATGCAATTTACCGAGAGCCCGCACGGCGGGCCCTTCCTCCCCGTCATATTATTGGAGATTGCTCGCGTCTCATCGATATTGGTGCCTTGCTGATTTTTGACAGCATAGTTAGATAGTTCAGGGAGCAAATAAACACCTTGAGTTCAAGATATACGGTCAATTTTTTTACGGAGATTTATTTTCGTTCAATGGGAAGTATATCGCACGTCGTCGAATTAAGGGTTAAAATGCTTGCTACTTGCCATTTCACAACAAAAAATCTATGATCTTCTTCTTATCGTGTCGACAACAAACCTACACAATGTCAGCCACTTCGCCACAAGAGTGGCGTTGTCAGCAGTATTCCGAACATCTATGATACTGGCAACTATTCATCCAAATTTTTTTCACAACAGTGGAAACAGTTGGCCAGTCTATTAAAAAAAACAATTCCGCTTCGTCCATCCCTAAGGCTGCACCGGCCGGTTATCGCTTCAGCATTTTCAGCTCGGCTCTTATATCACTAATGACGTCACAGCGCGGTGGGTGGCGCTACCCGGCTTGTTAATGTGCGGTGTGGCCAGTCCATTTCTATTATATGGGTGTCGATGGCGTTTGATTTGCCAGTGCGACTGGCACGGCACAGGCAAATCACGCTGTTTATGGGGTATGAACCTAATTACTGTGTCGTAGCCATGGGTAGGTAAGTTAGGTATTCCCTATAGCCTGTTGAATTTTAGTGAAGACGGTTTAACACAAACGTAGCAAAAATAATAAAGCTATCATCATGTTCTCATTTGTTAAGATTTTAATATACATACTACACATAAGTACGTACAAGTACTTATAGTTAGAAGTAAAAAAAAATCAAAAAACATAAGCTAATATAAAACCTACGCCTGTCTAAATTGCCTTAAAATTAATTTTTTTGTAATTAATTATAACACTTTTACAGACAGATTTAGTATTTATTTAGACAATCTAAGCGACTATTTTCACCTAAAATGGATCGATTAAGTAACAAAGGGCCTAGAGCCTGTAGCTAGTTAGAACAAAAGATTAATGAACTATCGTTCAGTACAAACTATAATTACTGTTCCTGACGTATCATTAGTCATACCCGAATCGCGAGTCATATAACAGTCCGAAAGGCGAAAGTGTCACGCCAATTTGATACTTGGGTAGGTCAAGGGGAAGCTACTGAGAAAAAATGACGGTACGTTTCGAATTGAATTTTTTCCCGTCAAGGTCAGTGGATGCCAACAGTAATACAAATAATACTTATCCCTGCATTAGGGTCAGGAAACTTGCCGTATTACGCGTACATTTCAAGTATCGTAGAGACTTTTTCGATATTTGTAGCGGTAATTCTAAACTCTTCTTTTATACCTATTTATGAAGCAATAAATCATTATGATTATGATTATTTTCATCAGATAAATAATTAAGAACTCCGTGTTATTTGTATTTCTTTAAGTTGTTCGTGATTTGTATATAATTTTGAAAATTCCCTACTTACATGGTTGTTTAGTCACCCATATTGTCGCGGTATTTCCAAACGATTAGACAACGGGCAGCGCGTGCAATAGTGTGGCGCGGCGTAACGCTGTCAATTTATGGAAATTTTCACACTGCGTATCGTAACCAACCTAATAATATTTTATATTCACTACAATTTAACCCTTATTTCATCGGAATAATTGGCGTAGCGTATGTTTTTGTGCTCGAGGTTGTAACATGCTTAGTTTACGCTCATTGTTTTGAATTTGAACAAATTTCTACATGTGTATGTAGCTGTTGTCTATGAAAAACAAGTACACGATAGAACTCAAGTTATATTTTCTCATAAATCTCTTAACAAGCTCGTCGTTCATTATGATTACTTGTATCCCCGCAGCACCATTAGTCATATAAGCGCCGTATAACGGCGCGCCGGGGCCGTGTCACTTCACTTTGTTTGCGCCGAATTTATAAACGACGCCCTTTGACTAGAAATGGGAGTTGGTGAGTGTTTGTATTGTTTGCCACTAGTTTATGACTTGATGACAGTTTGTACGATACAAAGTTATAATTAATTCGGGGTGTATCCACATCGACGAAAGGAAAAAAGCGATATAAATGGTAATAGAGGCGGTTTTCCCACATAAATCCGGGGCGAGTTCATAATTTTAGCATGTGACAATCTAGTAGCCCATTACGTTGGGACTCTGGAGTAAAAGTATTTCATATCTGGCAGTAAGTAACGTTATATATGGCTATTTATTACATATTCATGGTTAATATTGGTCAGTAGATACTATACTAAGGACTTCTAACACATAATAACTAACTTTTATTACTTTGGGGTGTAAACAGTTTTGCTAGAACTAATATAATTTATATTTTAATGAACATGGACCTTGTCCTGAGTGGTCATTGACTTTTAGCTCCTTTTCTCCGAGCTCTTATTAATCCGCTGGCAGACGGCAACGTAATGTCCCGGTGGGAACATATTATCTCTAGCAAAAATCGGTCTATTTCTCTAGACCCGTAGATCGAAAGTTAAAGAGTCATCGATCAACGTCGAAGTGTACATTGTCTTGGGCCTTCTGTTTGCTATCGTAATCTTTTTTTTAACTTGAAAAGGTTTTTATAGGCCAGTGGGACCAAGAATAGGTTTTCCTTGAAATTCACGAACGCTGGTGACGTCGATAGTAGCTTTAAAGTGACGGTGAAAGTTATAGTGAAAACTCCTACCTACTCATCAGTAGCCTAGCATCAAAAACAAATCACTGTATTCTGAAAACAAATTAGTAATAGCCCATGATTTATGACTGCGACTAATAATGTTTGTTCCTGGCTGGTCGTGGTCAGGTTGAATTAATTAAATCATATCGCATGCGTCGCGTCGCGATGTCACTCCGAAATTAATCACGGCGCACGTCCTCACCGCGACAGGCGAGTTGCACTGTTATTACAAAGATTCAAGACAAATAAATATAACTTTCTATTGTTGGTATGGTACGGTAGGTACGGCACTTAGCTCCTCTGATGATTGATCCGTGTAATTTGCAATTGTTAACACAATGCATACAGATTGAAACATGTTATTACTTGGGGCAGATTTTTCAACAATGAGGGTTTTCGCGAATGAAAGATCCGCTAGATTGCGGGACATGGATGTGGGCAGGGGTCTGACTGCTGCGTGATTGGTGGATTTTGACATATCTGTCAATGTCATGTCAAAAATAATTAACCATGCAGCATTTGGACCTCGCGTCTACGTATTGCCATCTGGCGGATTTTTCAATTGCGAAAACCCTCATTGAACAAAAATCTAAAGAATAAAATCTCTAAGGGAAATATCCCAAAATGACAATTTTATTCTTGAGATAAGGTAAAAGATATCCTATGATTGAAAAATCAGCCCTTAGGTAGTGAATTCATAACTTGGAAAAGCTAATTTAAAGCGAGACATTTTTATTAAGTGTTAATGGAGGTCACTGATAATAAGGCCAGTATGCAAAAATAAAAAGTAATTTCAGATCCACATTAAGGACGCAGGGTAATAAAGCAGTTCCTGTTTTGTCTTTATTCGCTTTATTTCATGTTTGTTGTTCTTTGAGATGAAAGAGTGGGTAAAAGCTTTTCCTAGTTCGCCCGGGCTGGATTACTCTGTACCAGTTTCAGCCGGCTCAGACCGGTTTTGTCCGGCTCACGTCTAGGCTTGAATGGGATCGGGTCAAGGTTCGATATTTGTTTTTACAATAAGGTTGATAAAAAGCAAAGAGGCTAGTTGTTTACAAAGATCAGAATCTATGAAATGAATGAATTTTGTGTACAAATATGTTGTGTGTAATCCACGGTAAGTCTTGAAGGGGTAAGATGCAAAACTAGATTTAACGAGCCTGATTTTTAAATAAGAAATGCCAAAGTCAGCGCATTAATGAAATAAATAAATAGGCTAATACCTCCAAAATAGGCGTGCTCATATAAATTATCTCACATTGTATAGACGAAAGTCAAACTGCAGTTTAATACTTCGCGAAGTTGTTGATACTTTGCGCCATAGTCGGTTAGCGAGCGCTGAGCCGAGTTGCGAACTGCAAATTTAGTGTGTGCCAAACCTTGCGCTATAGACTGTGGCTATTTGTCAAAGTGTAATTTAAAAGCATTAGCGAACATAGTTTAGGGAACAAGCCCGTGGGAACGCAGAGGAGCGTCGCTCTACTGTGCGGCGTTGCGATTTTCACTCTGGATTTTCAAAACGTTTTGTATAAAAACTTTATTAACTCAATAGTCCATCAACTCAAGGGGATCAACAAAACATAGCTTGTAAGCTACGTATTGTTGGATCTCTCTCTCTTTTCACGTTTGGTAGCAGACTGTATCCACTAGCAGACTGCAACTAAACGCCCTTGGAGCTCAGAACTTTCGAAGTTCAATAAAAACTGTGAGCACATTATTAGGTACTTTAACCAAAATCGAAAAAGTGCCGAAGACAAAAAAAAAAAAAAAAAAAAAAAAAAAAAAAAAAAAAAAAAAACTGTGAAAGTTCTATAGTAACATTTTCCGGGTGGATGAAGCACCAAACTTCAAAACTAACTAAACCAATACAAACTCTAATGTGTGTTTATTGGGTAAACAGACTTTCGAAAAATATTTTATTTCTTAAATCTATACCTACTTATAATAAATCTGTAGGGACGTCAATTCTGTACATTAAATATATTTTCAAAACAACTATCACGGGGTGATTAGTGATCGATACTGATGCCAAAAATGCAATCAGTAAAATTTTTGTCTGTCTGTCTATCTGTCCGTCTGTATGTTCCTTATAGAAACAAAAACTACTCGACGGATTTTAACGAAACTTGGTACAATCATTCTTCATACTCCTGGGCAGGTTATAGTATACTTAGGAATTCCCACGGGAACAGGAATTAGCGGGAAAATCCTTTTGTATGAAAAATCTAAACCGCTTAAGTTAGATGCTTGAAATTTGGCATGCAGGTACCTTAGTAAACTTAAAGCATAGTTACAACAGGATATTGCAAAATTCTCACGGGAACAGGAGTTAGCGGGAAAAAACATTTGTATGAAAAAATCTAAACCGCGTAAGATAGATGAAGGGGGTGAACGGGATCCACGCGTACGAAGTCGCGGGCGGCCGCTAGTACCTAATATAAGCACCTAACAAAATCCGATAGAAATAATTTAAGTTAGATAAGACATACAGAAAATGTAGTTTTAATTTTATTAATATGAAGGTACTTGGTACTAATCGTGGATAAGTACCATAATTTAAGCATAATGTCATTGTGAATTAAATACTTCTGCACATTAAATAAATAATGTTCTTGTTACATAAAATTTTTCGTATCTATTTAAACTTTGTTTTCACGAGCAAACACGTTGTAGGTGAGCACTCTACAAAAATCACTTACAGTTTCAGCCCCGATAACCGATAGTGTTCAATCCAAACAAAGTCCCTCTAATTTTGAGTTCCTCATCCCGGATAATGAATAGGGATGATCGGGATAAGGAGATAAGTCGACAAATATATACGGCCGCGTCTAATCCCGCCGATTGTTCGGGCTCCGGGTAGGGTTGGCTAACGTTTGGCTTTTTAGGGACTTGTCCGACCAAAAATTGTCTTGTCCGGCTAAAAATTGTCTTGTCCGGCCAAAAATTGTCTTGTCTGGCCAAAAATTGTCTAGTCCGGCCAAAAATTGTCTAGTCCGGCCAAAAATTGTCTTGTCTGGCCACAAATTGTCTTGTCCGGCCTGTCCGGCTTTTGTTAGGCTTTTTATGTAGCTGCGGCGTCAGTCGAAAGCACACATGCGCGTATCAGGATGTTGGGCTATCAATTCGAAAATGATAGTAGAACTCACTCATGAGCTATGATACTTACTGCCTTGGCATGGTAAAAAAATGCGTGTCCGGCTTTTAGGGTAAAATGTCCGGCCAAATTAAGCACCGAGTCCGGCTTTTGTGTTTTTGGACCTGGCAACCCTAGCTCCGGGCTTTTTCTGGAATTCAGGAGTTATAGACTGTCTGGAATCCATTTCCAGATGTATTGGGAGAAGTCGAGTGTTTACTCCTACTATGCCTACATCGGCAGGATTAATGCCCTGTAAATTAATTAGTTTTCAAGAGCCTAGACTTAGGCAACGCCTAGAGGTTACCTTTCTGTGAACATGCTTATGACTATGTTGCTGTAATTGAAATTGATTAAGATGAAACAGCTAATTCAAGAACTTTGCGTGATATATCGGTTCTAGTACTATTCTTGTAGAACTAATCATATAGGTACTTACACGGATCATACGATTACTATAGGACATTTCGGTCAAAGTCAGGGCAAGGTTTAATATAATTAATTAATGCAGTTTATACTATGTATAACAATAGTTAGCCAAAATGAATAAGTCGTTATTATTCAAAACATTAATACTTATTAGTTTCACGCAGTAAGATTATTTTCTATGAGCGAATAAATAGTAACATTTAGTTTGTTATAGGTGCTATAGAACTCTATAGTCTCCACTTAAAAGACTCCCCTCCAAGATAATATTAAAAGACAATGTACCCACACTTTCCTTTCACTGTCGTAAAATGGTTCAATCAAGTCAGTCGGTTAACCCGTTTACCCCTCCCAGCATCAAAATTTCATGTAACTCGCGCTATAAAGTGCTTTTACAAGGCACGATTTTGCCTTCTATCTATCCACTTTTTGACAACGATTTTATGTACAGATTTTCAGGCAGTGGTCTTGGTTGTCGCTATATTTTTAGGATAATGATTTTCATTTCATTGTCATTTATTTTACATTTGAATAATGACCTTATCAGGGCTAGCAAAGTTTAGTTGGCTACCCAAGTATTGCGTGATGGACACCGTTCACACCATTCGACTTTTGCGCTCCGACTACCACCGGCTCGTGTAAAACGCACCACCTCCACGATGCCCGGATTTATGCGTTCATCCCGTTACAAATCTTCGGTAAGCCACACTCGGAACACAGTTCACTTTGTAGCGAATTCCAAAGGATTTACGTTTATTAAACGAACAAAGAACAATGGAGCAACAGTAAATATTGTTAAATTTTGCGAAATTAATTAATAAAAGATTAAAACGGCCTCGTATGCCCGCACCTGGCTGTGAGTGCGACTCGTGTCATTTTGGTTAAGATCTACTTGGCAAACTCTTAACGATGACTGACTTAAATACGAGATCACCCTAGTTAAGCTAAGAAAGAAAGAAGAAAAATCAATTACTGACAGATACACACATATTTTATCAGTAAATCTGAAGCTCAAAGGTAGATAAAATCAACTAGAGCGGAGCCAATCAACAAGAACTTAAAAATAATGAGCAACAAAACAAATGGAAGTCACAACATTTCTTATTACGCAACAACCAAACTCATCTAAACCTCAACAGCCCCACTCGAAAAAGAAATAAAAATGTATCTTTAAGACAAAGAGCTAAACAGTGCGGGACAAAAAACTGCCCCAGATGATTGAGGCGAAACTTGGCCGGCACGAGAAGTTTTGACTTATTGGCCTGCGCAATAAAGGCGACTTTTTTTGTAAACAACGCGACGTCGACGCGGCCTTCTCAAAATGTCGCCACCTCGTTCCAATGAGACATCTTTTGTTTCATCTCGAAGAGAAGAAGAACGGATTTAAGGGACTATGGGGCTTGTGAAAAACCACTTGGTTTAATTTTTACAGCTTATCTGCTCTATAGTGGCGTTTTTGTGTTAAAGCCGATTTTTGCACGTTTTGATCATTTTAACGCACTATTGCGGTATTATGAATTGCTTTTAAAAATATCGCGAATTTTGCACGAAAAGCCCAAAAGCGGTATCTCAAAAATGAGGTAAAAAAAACATATTTTTTCCTTTTTTTCAACACATCAATAAGAAGTATGGGTATGAGTATTTAATATGATGAATTAATAATTCAAAAAATACTTTTCTAAGTTGACGCGAAATCAAAAAAACTAAATAATGAATTATCTCGATTCTCACTTTTTTGAGATGCCGCTTTTTGGCTTATGAGGGCAGATTGGGTGTGCTCGAATTATTATGAAATAACGCCATATGAAATGTATGTGCATTGTTAATTACTCTTGGCTTCGGTTAGCCCGCCCTTGCGTTAGTTTGGGCTACAATAAACATGTACGTGGGTACTGTTTGACTGTAATGTAAAAAACTGTCTCCAACTAGGTTGAAAGTACGGATGGACACGCGTTTTCAGTTCCAAACCAGAAAAATGTAGGTAAAATAATCATTTGGCAACAAACAGAAGTGCTAGTCCTGGAAAACTGCCTCGAATACTACTGCCCTACTATTTTATGTGTAACACCGACACAAAGCGTCTAATTTGAAAGCAACCCTTCACCCGCCGGAGTCTGCCAATCCCACGCGGCGTGATACCAAATACTTTATGTGCGGAACACTCAAAAATATTGCAGCACCCACTTGGCGTCGTTAGCGCGACTTTTTAACACAACAAAGCGTTTTGAGAGCCGTTATTTTAACGGCAGCTGTTATTCAGAGTGGGTCATTTGTTATGATCACCACTTAAAACTTTTTATGCATTTATGAGAAGATTATTGCGGTTTTATTGCGAGCAGTTGCAGGTCATCGCTTGGGTGGAGATAAGTAGGTATTTGATTACACTTTTTATTTTAGTACTTTTAATCAGCATCTCATCATCTTCGGGTTAATTTGAAAAACGAATTTTATAAATTAATTTTGCTTGTTTTTCTGATGAAATTCAATTTAAATTGATTAATGCTAAGATGAAACAATTTCTTCAGCCATCAGTTAGACAAATCTTAGAAAATTGAATTCTAATACTTGCGTCCGTTCAAAATCCGTTAGTCCATTAGATCCACTCGAGAAAAGATAAAGTGAAAGCTAAAGGTTGGAGCTAAAAAAATTATTATCTGAAACTATGATCATGATTTTTAATAAACAACTTTAAAAAATCGAACTGCCTAAGGCGGGAATCGAACCCACGGCAGTTCGATTTTTCAAGTTGTTTATTTATTTAGTTTGAGAAGCGACTCTAATCGTTAAGAAATTTTAATATAGGCAAGTCTAAATAGAAACAGACAATCGAATTATGCAAATGAGTGAACACTAACACAACTCTCAAACTATAAGTTACTGGATATAAAATTCCTCTCTTAGGTCTGGAAGACCATCCCATACCTTCACGATGGTTAAACGCAAAATTAACAACTGAGCTTCATTAACGGCTGTCTTTTGTGAAGTTGGAGTTTCTGGAAAATTCCACCGACAGCACTGATTGTTCTACGATAAATCGAGATCTTCGGGCAACTTCTAAATTTCCCTGATAAAGTTAGAACGTAATTCATTATGGGAGAATTACGGAACGCTGATCGTTTTAATTTAAATTTAGAGAATTTTATAATTTGTGGAAAGAGTAATTGTGAAACAAGAAAACGTAATAAGTAGGTAAATAAAGTTTTTGAGACTGTAAATAAATATCACTTTCCTTAGTCTCTCGTCAAACAAATGTACAATTCGAAAACTTATTTATTGCCACTTGTTAATACCTACTTTCCAAATGGAATAATATATAATAATAATAAATAAATCATTTATTTCCCCTCACAAACTTAGGTTAAATTACATTTGGTAAAAAATACATTACGCTATAGGTACTTAATACTAAGTTTGTGTGGGACTGGTGCCTGAAATAGGTTTTGTTTAAAACCTGTTCTACAGGTCACCAGGCCCCCACCCGTGGAATATTATATGGTAGTATAGCGGTAAAACCCTTAAGTGCGATAGTTTGCGAAAACAAATTGATGTTTGCCTGTTACTTTACACATCTATTCGAAAAGCCATAGGACGAATTTGTTGTTACTTGACAGTATTATTATAAAGATAACAGAGCAGCTTAATGTAATATGCTCTAATACTAATTATTAAATATTATATATATATATATATTTCCAATAATACGCGGGCAGTGCCGCAAGAAAAAGCTGGTAACAAAAATAAATTAAAAATGCATGCGGTAACAAAAATTAAATGAATGAGTGTGAAAATATGACTGTGAGTGTGAAAGTGTGAGTGTGCTAGTGGATGTGTAAGTGTAGCCTGTTTGGTCGTGTATGTGTTGTGTATGTGAATGAGGGAAAGACTTATATGAGTTTTGGAAGGAAAGATGGAAGCGCGTGCCTGTACACTCGGGCGAATAAGGATGTGAAGGCGAAATTTACCTAAAGCATTTACGCACAAATACCTATTATAAATGCGTAAGTTTGAATGGATGTCCGGATGTTTGTTACTTTTTCACGCAAAAACTAATGAACTAATTTTGGTGAAACCTTAGAGTATTATCTATACTAATATTATAAATGCGAAAGTAACTCTGTCTGAATGTCTGTATGTCTTTCTTTCACGCCCAAAACAATGAACCGATCTTGACGAAATCCGGCATAGAGACAGTTTAAGTCCCGGGAAAGAACATAAAACTGGAATTAAGTAATGCCAACAGTTTGACGCCTAAAAATAGAAAAGCCAAGGTAAACTTGTCGAATTTGGCAACAACGGGCCGGGTTAGCGAAAGTTACTGCGATCAGACTTCATATGGCCGGAGTTGGAAGAGTTGAAACGCTTCGGCGATCGCGACAATTTCCCCGCTCGGCGCTCGGCGCGGTGGAAAAAACAAAAAGTTTTGACTTATCGCCGCGCCGCCCGTAAACATGTTATAGTCCAGTCAATGAATGCTTTAACGACGGTGTAGAGAGAAATCCCTGGAACACAATTTCTGACCTCGGGACTTTATTTAGACTAGTTAGGAGGTGAACATAGCAAAAGTCCCCGCCCTTAGCCCTTGAGCCGGCGGGGAGAGGGGGGTTTAAAGGTACCACTTTTCGGTTTTTCGCTTAATCCTCGGAAACTATGCGTCCTAGTGACATGGCTACTATGAACCAAAAAAAGCTTATTCAATTTGCTACAGGTGAGACAGTTAAGTTTTTCTATATCTTGTATAGTTTTCGCGGTATCTGCTCTAGAAGGTCTGTAATATTGGAAATTTTAATTTTGTCTTACATGTTCCCATCAGGAGAAAATCGACTAAATTAACATTGAGCAAACATTATAGACATGCGGGAGCATGTTAAGCCTAGTTCCAGGAAGGGGACTGCATTGTGCGTATATTTAGACGAACCAATTGGAGCCACTTTTGACTCCTCATCACTCAAAAAGTACTGTGCATTAACACTTTAAATTTGGCTCATGTGTTGAGACTTGCAAGATAAACATCAGCTTCAAAATTCATGAATATACCTCAAACGGTTATTTAGGTATTGACGTTCAAAAATCGACATTTAGGACACTAAAATCTATCTATCACCTGTGAAATGTTAAAATTTACTGGTTTTTTATTTGTTCCTTTGTATTTACACAACTACCTATCTGGATGCCAAATTTGAACCTTCAAGGTCATCTGGAAGTGGTTAGAATTTGGTCTTATAGGTCAGCCATGTAGATTTTTAGACGTCAATACCTAAAGAACCGTTTGAGGTATATTTATGAATTTTGAAGCTGATGTTTATCTTGCAAGTCTCAACACATAAGCCAAATTTTAAGTGTTAATGCGCAGTACTTTTTGAGTGATTAGGAGTCAAAAGTGGCTCCAATTGGTTCGTCTAAATATACGCACGGTGCAGTCCCCTCCCTGGAACTAGGCTTAACATGCTCCCGCATGTCTAGAATATTAGCTCAATGTTGATTTAGTCGATTTTCTCCTGATGGAAACATGTAAGACAAAAATAAAATTTCCAATATTACAGACCTTCTAGAGTAGATGCCGCGAAAACTATACAAGATATAGAAAAACTTGACTATCTCACCTGTAGCAAATTGAATAAGCTTTTTTGGTTCATAGTAGCCATGTCACTAGGACGCATAGTTTCCGAGGATTAAGCGAAAAACCGAAAAGTGGTACCTTTAAACCCCCCTCTCCCCGCTGGCTCAAGGGCTAAGGGCGGGGACTTTTGCTATGTTCACCTCCTGACTAGTCTAAATAAAGTCCCGAAGTCAAAAATTGTGTTCCACGGATTTCCATCTATAATGCTTTATTGACTGGACTATTAGGGGTGTTGACGAATTATCGGTTGTGGCACACATATTTATAATAATAGAGTGTAGGTTATGTTATATGTTATAAAGGAAAGGAACTAACATCTTACCGTTTGTATATTGTTTTTGTGAACATTTATCAGTAAATATTTTATAACTTTAAATTCTAAGTTTTACTCTAAAGATGTGGGTGCGTTTAATTGTTATCTCAAGAATAATTTATGTTGCTTGCACTGTTTTAGTTACTTTAAGTATGTTTTTACACGAGCCGGAAGACGTAGCGTGGGCAGGCCTCCCACTAGGTAGACCGACGATCTGGTGAAGGTCGCGGGAGGTGCCTGGATGCGAGCGGCGCAGGACCGGTCTTTGTTAAAATCCTTGGGGGAGGCCTTTGTCCTGCAGTGGACGTCTTTCGGCTGAAACGAACGAAAGAACGAAGTATGTTTTTGTTACAACTTTACTTATCTTTTACAACATTTTTATTAAAAACAAAAATCCTTCATATCGTACTTCGAAAAGCACTTTAATGAATGACAAACATACAAAATTAAATCAAACTTCATCGCAATTTCCACATTGTATTCACACCCCTGAAACATATTTTAAGCAGTCGTAAGTTTCAGCCATTTTGTGAGCTCGAGTTGTCACAACTTAATTGATGTCAGGCATATATTTCGCAAAGCCTACTTCAAGAGTAACTCATCTAAGCAATTGTTGAGTGAATGATCCATGTTGTCGAAGTTCACATAAAGTCTTCTAAATGGAAATTGTGTTTTTACTTTGTTAAAAGATTTGTTCATTTCTAAATAATATCCAATTTGGCACTCGGGATCTTTGATATTGCTTTTCTTATTGTGAAAATGAAACTTAGGCTCCAATTATTTTGTTTTTAAAGTATAAATATCAGAAGTACCTACCCAATTTATTACAGTAAATTATTGATGACTCTTTTATTAATTTTATTTAATTCAACCATGAGGTAAGTACATAAGAAATTCTTCTTTTCTTTCATCAAAACTCAAGCAGTCTCAAAACCACGAGCCGAAAGGGTTCGCAAATTCGCTAATTACTGAAATATTAATGTTCCTTTGAACACGTCGGCGCGGAGTTCGAGGAATGTGAAAGTTCCCTTCATTAGCGATTTAATTAAAGCATTTTTCACGGCCCCGATTGATCGGAAACAAGCCGTTGTTTGTGTCAAGTTCCAAAGTGCTGTTATAGGATGATTGGGTCAAATTAATCATTAGAAATTGTTTCATTTCGCATTTTAATGGCATTTATTGACTGCGTTAGTTAATAAGTAATAATTATTGTTTATTTGTAATTTAAAAGGTTTTTCTTCGTAATTTTTTTTTTGGTGTCAAGATTTAATCTTTAATGCAAAGATCATTAGCGGTTTAAAACACACAACTGCCTGTTCCCCATGTAATTAAAAATACATTAAATTGTATGGAAATATTATTATTTCCATCATCCAGTTCATAATTGTCCACAATAAACCTGCTTAGGTTTATTTAAACCGTTTACTCGCTACAATGTACTCCATTAACACTTCCGCTGCTCAGTGCTCTACACACACGCAGTGATATAATGTTCCACTTTATGATATTACCATAAACATTGTTTATTATGTTCTCAGTTAGCTTTTACTCGACAAAGATCTCAAACGACTCCGCTAGATCAATGCTATGGAGCAAAGTAAAATGGTTTACTAAGTGTGACCTTTTATTTAGGTTCTTTCGTTTGCTACCGGTTGGCGACCGTTCTAGAGTCACGATTGTCCGATTTCTTTTGAAAATAAAATAACTAAATGGCACACTCATCGTCTCAAATTATTCTACTATCCCAACTAATATTATAAATGCGAAAGTAACTCTGTCTGTCTGTCTGTCTGTCTGTCTGTCTGTCTGTCTGTCTGTCTGTCTGTTACGCTTTCCCGCTTAAACCTCGCAACCGATTTTGATGAAATTTGGCATAGAGATAGTTTGAGTCCCGGGAAAGAACATAGGATAGTTTTTATCCCGGTTTTTGAAACAGGGACGCGCGCGATAAAGTTTTTCTGTGACAGACAAAATTCCACGCGGGCGAAGCCGCGGGCGGAAAGCTAGTTTATTAATAAGACTCTTCTGTCATTTAGGTACCTAATTTAAGATAAGTAATCTCAACTACAAAGCCCTCTGCAGAGCAGTTTCGTAAATGATCCCTTCAGATTCACAAAACGTTTTTCTATCCACTCACAGACTCAAAACCCTGAACGAAATTAGCTATCTCTTGCTATGCAAGCTCTCACTTATCTCTGGGTCTTGCCAAATGAGATTTATTTGTGTTCGCTCATTCCGTGCACAATAGCACAGGTACTCGCGTAAGCCTTCACAAAAGACATTTTCCCTGCTTTATATTTCAAAGGCTCGCGGTACATTCGGTTGCACCGGCATTAAAAGATTTCTCCGTATTTATTTCTGCCACTGGCATAGAGTAACAAGAACAGCTAACTCGCATAGAAAAGTTAACTCGCTGAAGTTAAGTAACTGACGTAGCTAAAGGCTGATTTACACGTATTAAGTAGTTAAGTATTTAACTCACTTTTAAGTGATCAAATTGCATCGTAACTAAATTTTAACTTACTTTCATACGTCAAGCTCTTGCATACTATGAAACTGCTTGTCAAAACGTGTCAAGTGACAAGCCCCGCCCACCAACTTGACAGAAAAATTAAGTAAAAATTTAGTTACCTACTATCTACTTAATACGTGTAAATCAGTCTTTATCAGCTTAGTCAGCATAGAAATATGAATTACAATGCAGTCTAAAGAAAAAAGCGCGTAACTTGATGGATTCTAGACCAACGTACTTTGGCACGAGCTATTGATCAATCTACTAGTAATTGGGATCGCTTAAAATTCGAGTGAAGTCTAATATAAAGCAAGTGAATTAAAAATGACTTATCGCAATATATTCTCAGTGACTGTCTGAAATTCATGAGAATGTTCATGGCATGTATTTGCAAAGTGTTCTTGCTGTTCTGCTAGAGCTATGACCGACGTATCACGAAATAATTGCTCTGCCACAGTCGGACGTTTCCCTATTCATTCCAAATAATTACTTTGAGCATTTATTATAAGGGAGAAGGAAATCGCTCGCCATCCGACGTTATTATCGTATGCCCATTAAGAATACTATTTAATTATTATAACAATATTTACTCTCGATATTTTTTCTGGGGAGCCGATATTAGGTTGGATTTCGAAATACTAAAATGGGACAGTTCTTCAAATAGGATTCTAGCTAAGAGTGAGACGAACGATCTACCCTCATAAAATCAATTTCAGTCAGAATAACTATGAAGATTTTTCAGACTATACACAAACTTAGCTCAAAAATCAGAAAATAAATATATCGACCAGAAAATAAGAAAAGAATGTGGTTAAATTATTTTTAAGGAGCTTTTAAAATGACTTTCTCCGGTAGTACTTAATGGATTAAAGTTTTGAAGATATTAATAGTGACGAAAATTACGAGTTATCATCAAAATTAGTTTCATGTAGGCGTGAAAATGTAATAGACAGGCATTATTTAGAATTATGATAAAATTCTTCGTTCGTTTTAGCCAAATGACGTCCACTGCTGGACAAAGGCCTCCTCCAAGGTTTTCCACAATGCACGGTCCTGCGCTGCCCGCATCCAGGCTCTTCCCGCGACCTTTACCAGATCGTCGGTCCACCTAGTAGGAGGCCTGCCCACGCTACGTCTTCCAGTCCGTGGTCTGATAAAAATCTTAGTTCAGTTTATAGATTAATATCGCTTTGTTGTAAACTAAACGTCTGCTTTTGAAATCAGTGGCATTAATAGAAGGCGTTTGTTCGAAATATTGAAAATCAAATTCTAAATCACAAGAATTTGGTTTTCGTTAGTTTGAACCTTTGGGAATAAGCCATACATTACGAATACGGTTTAGCAGTTAAGTAAGAATATAAATAGGTATCATGTTTTTCTTTATTCTGACGTTCGTGCCAACCGTTTGTACCCACACCGTCAATCGCGGCGTTATTGGAGGCAGCGCCACCTGGCGTCGGCCGCCATCTTTCTGTATTCACCGTCTTGCCATCAATCATGGGTAACGAGTAACCAATCGGGACGGCGCTGTTTCACTTCGATTTCAACTGGGGACTGACTTTTGATGGATCTAAAGTCGTATTACGGATTGAGGAAGCTGATTTATGCAATGTGTACCTATCTCATACCCACAGGCACATTCGTAAAATAAGATACCGTAACAGATATAAATAAATCATAAGCAACAATGTTCTCACTATCGCCAATACCCTTCAGATCAAGGATCCCTTTCGCCAAACACAATAACCTTTATTTCGATAACCTTTATTTCGTTTAGCTCAAGTGTTCAACCTAATGGGGTACTACTGTTCTGTAGTCGGTAAGTATTTTTAACAGTTATGTATGTGTAGCTATTACCTACATCATCTTATTTGTCTTACCACTTTTGTTCGCTAATCACTCTACATTTATTCATCTCAAAAAAGACGTAAGTAGAGTCTGCACGCTACAAATCTTATTTTCGATGTACATTATTAATGTCTTAGCAATCCTTCCGAGAATAAACTAATTTCATGGTCACGTTAATTTAATTACCAAATAGCAAAGTATTACCCGTTCTGAAGCAAAGTCACAAGAGATCATTTCAATAGTTAACAAGGCGAGTATCCCATATCGACGGGTGTAGGTACCTAATTGGTCATCTCCTGTAACACCAGGGTCTGGTCGTAACTGAATCGACTCCCTGGAGTGACGGAGTGACGGCCCTTGACGGACGCCTTATTGTTCTCACTTTGACCGAGGATAGGGAGAGGGCCGTACTAACATTGCCCACGGGCACATGTCAGCTGGCATTTCGTCTTAAGGGATGGTGTGCAATTGCTGGTTGAAAATGTCTAGGGTTTAAAAAAATGAATCTGTTTATTACGTACGTAGATTATTAATTCTGAGTAACAGCTGTAAGAATATTCTACCTACATAGAAGTAAATAGCTATAGAAAATGTTATCTTGCATCTTATTTACAACTAGCTGACCCGGCGAACTTTGTTCCGCCTTAATGGCAATAAATAAGCAGACTTTTCTTTATTTCGAACGGGATAAAAAGTATCCTATGTCCTTCTCCTGGTTCTAAACTACCTCCCTGACAATTTTCAGCTAAATCGGTTCAGCCGTTCTTGAGTTATAAGTGGTGTAACTAACACGACTTTCTTTTATATATATATATAGATATGCAATCTCTGGAACTTATAGCCTCTGATTCCATTCAGAGAATTCCAGCATTCTTCACAACTAAATGCTTCCTGAGATTCCCCACATAATAAACTGATGCTCTCAAAACAATCTATTTAGAATTAACCGTTTGTAACAGGATAAAATACCTCGATATAAATCTCTTACATCTTATAACTTCTTTGACCATGTCACAATAAATTCAAATGTACGTGAACACAGACATTTAATTGCAATTTTTATAACATTACATTACTACAATGTCTAAAAAGCTCGCGAAACTAACTACACGAATATACTTTCAGCAGTAATTGCATTTTGTTGTGTTCACTACGCCTTCAAACACTAAGCGTGTTTCTTAGACAATTCCAGCATTCCCTAGGTGTTGCTTTAGTTCTTAGAAATCTACCGTAATTTTATTCGGGAACTGCTAACTTTGAAAATGAGTATGTAATTGGAACACGTTATTGCAAAGTTCTTTAAACATAAGTGAGGGCGAACTCAAGTTTGCTAACGAAGAGCTTTTTTCGTTTTAAAGAGCGCTCGGTTCGGTTTGAAGTTTTTCTGTATTGATTCCTCGGTAATTAACTGTAAGTTTTGTTGTCTGTTTCTCCACTTGAGTTGAGGGTTTAAGTGAAAAATGCTCGTCGTAATTTTCCAGTTCGTTTGCTTTTAAGTTCTGCAACTTGGCAATATTATTGATGAGAGTTGGAACTCCCAGTTGGATTTCATTGGTTTTTATTGAAAATTAATTACAGTGGTAATCGTATCGAGTTGCATTAGAGTTTAATTTGATTTAAATATGTTTTTAGATCCATTGGATGGCGGTGAGCCTTAGCTCATATATCAGAAGTCATGTAGTTACTAGTAGACTCATTTGCTATTTATGGTGTCAAAGTTAAAACTCATTAAGTAAATACATAAAAATTCTGAAAATATTTCGGTGTACAGCTAGTAAAAAATAATGGAAAATTTCACACAGTGTTGGTTAACCAATTCAAAATATGGAGCGAGTCTAACATCTACTGAAATAAGATAATTATACTGTAACCGCTCTAAGGGCCAACGAACAATTTAGTTAAGGGTCCCTAATTAGGCACCTAAAGCGATATCATAACAAGCGCTTAAGTCGCAGCTGCTAGGTCAATGTTAAATTCTAATTGGCGATCTAAACTGACATGTTTCTGTTCGGGGGAAATGGGTTGTCGCCAAGTGTAGGGCTGACACGGGATGTTCAGGGCGATATATTTGTTTGAATCTCCTCGCCTCAGCTTACAAATTAAGGAAATTAATCACAATTAAATGCTAAAATTTCTTGGGAAACGTGTAACACGGAAAGGCCTTGAAAACCGAGTTTTTGATGTGTAGAAATTAATTATAAACGAACTTCTTAAAATTATTGCTAACTAGCTTTCCGCCCGCGGCTTCGCCCGCGTGGAATTTTGTCTGTCACAGAAAAACAATATCGCGCGCGTATTTGCTCACCGTTTAGACCTACCCTGGACTACGACAAACATTTTAACCCTCGCTGTACGAGGTGGGGTGTGACACACCCCAGTCCTTTAAAAATAGCCACAATTTTAAAAATTTGCAAGTGCTGAATTTGAAATTCTCAGTAGCTGGAATTATGACACTGCTGCTTCGATCAGCGTTGCAAAATCAGTCCAGCGGTGACTACCAACTGAGTTACATGCCTTTAAAGTGCGTGTGGGTGTCACACACCCCACCTGGTACGGGACGTTGTTAAAAAGTTTAAAAAAAAATCTAACAGTTTTGGTGTAATTTATATATTTTTAGCTTTGTCAATTGAATAAAAATCAATACAAATAATATTTTTCGTGATTTTTACGGTATCTGAAATTTGCAAGCACTTTTAGTCAAATGGTCGGCCGTTTGGTGTAGTGGTTCGAAACGAACAACTATTCCGGAGGTAGCGGGTTCGATTCCCGCACAGTACAAACATTTGTGTGCATGAACATATTTGTTTGTATTGGACTGGGTGTTTTCTATGTATAATAAGTATGTATTTACAAAAAAAAAGTATTTAAGTATGTTTATATCCGTTGTCTAGTACCCATAGTACAAGCTTTGCTTAGTTTGGGACTAGAAGCGCAGTGTAAAATGTCCAAGGATATTTATTTATTTATTATTTATTTATTTATTATTTATTATGAGATGACTTTTAGTGCGAATCTGGAAGTTTAGTACTGAGATCCGAAGATGTATGTGAACATACACTTATGGGCTACAATTTATACTTGGTGATACAATTTATGGGCTACTGAAATGGAATAACATATTTTATAAATAAATAAAATTGTTACGCTCCCATTTTATGCATTGAGCATACTCATTTTCTTTCATCAGAATTGTGGTAAATTGAAAACCGATGATCAAAACAAATTTATACCCTTCCAGTTTTTAATTTACTTTTAAATTATAAGTAAATACTTGTACTTTGTTAAATAAAAACGGTTGTCATAATTAAAGGCACTAATTAAAAATTATACATAGAAAACTGATTCCTAAATTACAAGAACAACGGAAATTGTGTCTTTTTGTTTTTTTATGATAAAAATGTTATAATACATATTTTCAGCTCAGAGCATTTCTTAAACCTAATTAGCATACGTAAATAATCAATATTAAATATTAAATTCCATCTAAAAAAATGTTGAATGAAAATTTTATCACTTTGTATATTGGGGTGTGTCATACCCCACCTGGTACGGGACGTAACTTTTAGTCACCTCGTACACGAAGGGTTAAAACCAAAATCAGCTCAATCGGCCCAGCCGTTCTCGAGTTTTAATAAGACTAACGAACATCAATTCATTTTTATTTATACAGTGTGAGTCACGTTAAAGTGTACATAT
This sequence comes from Ostrinia nubilalis, assembly GCF_963855985.1. Taxonomy (NCBI): domain Eukaryota; kingdom Metazoa; phylum Arthropoda; class Insecta; order Lepidoptera; family Crambidae; genus Ostrinia; species Ostrinia nubilalis. Next base: position 15,251,211 of record NC_087103.1, read on the forward strand.
GAAAAAAGATAAAAATAGACCTATTTTTATCGACAAAAAAGAGGTTAAAAATTTTTTGAGATTTTTTTTGTCGATAAAAATAGGTCTAGTTTCATCTATTTTCATATGTACACTTTAACGTGACTCACACTGTATAGAAGATAGAAGATTACTCCTCCAAATAAATGAAGAAAATTATTATTCGCGTCGGGTAACACGTTACACAAGTACGTGTATGGTTAAAAATTTTATATTATCGTAAGAGTAGAAACAAACATTTCTTTAATATACCGTATTCCATTGTAAAAATACTTTACGGACTTCAAAATAAATCTGTAACCCCGAGTCGCAGCCCTACAGGAACAATGGTTGTCATAAGCATTGCCTTAAAGCGTCCCTCCCTATTATTAATTTGAAAACTGTTGTCCCGGTGTACGCGAGCGCTACTCGTCGCGCGTGTGTACACGCCCTTAACTGTGTCTTGATACGTGATGGCCTTTGTTCACAGTCAAGCTCGGGTTTATTACTGCTTACGCAATTAATATACGCTCTACAAGCGTTTTAGCGTTTACTTTCGGATGAATTTTGCGGTAACACTTTAATTAACTTTTGTGCCGTAATATTTTTTATTTTTCAGGCATATTATAATAAAAATTTGCAGACATAGGCGTCTTTTTAGCATAAAATCAATGAAAGTTACGCCAGCAAAAAGAACTTTCAGAAGAAAACAAGATTAAATTATTGAGATACGCACTCAGAATATAGAAAGGCAAATATTTTCTATTAATATTTGTTTTGGAATAACTAATAATTCAATTCTAAGATTCCGCCACAAAGTTAAGCCACTCAATTTCATAATTGACTTTATTCTAAGAATAATAATTCCCGAGTTACATGCAAGTCTTCGGAGGGTCAAAGTTGTGGGCCTCCGGACTTGGGAGTGAGGCAAAGTTGTTTATACTAAATGTGTGGGAATTTCCTCTGAACGGCTGATAAGAAAATTCCCTCACTAGCTACCACAAATGTACTTTATTTCTGAATTTCCTTAGTTGTATGAAGATGCTACGAACAGTTGAACCGGGTATCTTAACTCAACGATCAAAGTAAATCAATTTGCAAAAAATATTGTTCTCAAAGCAACATCCAGCCCTTAATATTTGATTAATCAAAGTAAAACACCGAGTCCCTGACCTCTTGTAACTTCATTATAGCCAAACGGCTTTAACGTTTGCTTTATGAAATTTACAGCGACGACGACCCTAACATAGTTTACTAAAAATATACTCGAGTAATATCGTTAGATTCACCTTTGCATACACGTATCTGTCAAAGAGCTCGCGAAAATTGAGTAGAAAGAACGGAAATTAAAGTAAAGGGGCTTTGTTGGACGGGCACAGAATATTATGCTGTGCTGCGCAGAGGGTTTATGTGTGCGGGAAAAACTAAGTTTATTGCCTAAATGTTTCCCTACATGATGATAAATTATTATGAAATACAAAACGATTATTATTATTAAAAGTAATTTTTGTTACAGAATGTATTAATTAATCAGTAATAATAATCCCACCAAAAACATTCTGTAAAAAACTAGCCAAGTCTCGATGGAGCTGCTTGTTTATCTCTAAAAAGTAATGAAATCTAGACAAAGTCGTGCCAAGTCTATGGTTCCTTACTGCGAGTTCTTTATTATTATAGTTAATGTTGTTTGACTTGGCCGTTGAAGGGTGACAAAACCAGGTGCTCCATGACACCATTGCACCAATCTGTCGCCAGAACCGCTACCCATTGACGATGGAAAATTGCCACTTGGAAAACGTTGATTCAACAATAACCAGTCAATTGTAGGTTTAAAGCTGCGTATTTCAATATTACTTATGTATGATTATCTTAATAAAGATTGTTCAACGGCCAAGTCACACAACATTAACTATAATAATAAAGAACTCGCAGTAAGGAACCATAGACTTGGCACGACTTTGTCTAGATTTCATTACTTTTTAGAGATAAACAAGCAGCTCCATCGAGACTTGGCTAGTTTTTTACAGAATGTTTTTGGTGGGATTTCACTTATTTTTGTAGAAAGTGGCAAAATTATTTAACGTCGTCGTTTTATCGATTTTTTTTACGATATTAAACACAAATAAACTCAACGACCTTTAAAATGGACAACGAATGAGAATTGTTTTAATAACATAACCTTAGCGAACCTTACAATATAATAAACGAAATCAACGAAATGCAAATTACACAACATTCAACTTAATCGACGCGACGCTCTAGAAAGGAAAAAAATCTGGACACCGCTTGCTAGTGCTAGCGCCATCTAGCGGTGAGCGATACAGGCGAACACCACGGTGCCCGAGTAGTATTGATTATGAATGTGGTGTTACTCCAGATCTTCGATTTTCCTAGTTTTTATAGTTTTCCCTTTATGTGGCCATTAAACCCTAACTCTGTACCAAATTTCAGCTCTCTGAGTTTATGGGAAGTACTAGTTCTATTTTGATGATCATCAGTGAGTGAGTGAGTGTCGTAAATCGCACCCTTCCTGGAATAAGTACGCAAGTGAAAAATGCCAACTTTTCAGGAGCGTAAAAAAACTGTCCTAAAAATTTATTACCATTATTAAAAATATGTGTTATACATCAAAAGATAGCTAAAAATGTCTGTGAGGGGCCTATGTATTTATATTTAAAATACACTTAATAGGTTTTGAGAAAAACTTAAAAAAGAGCGTTGCGTACTTATTCCTCGAAACATATTTAACACCTTGTTGTTGTAATTATGAATATTGCATTGTTGACATGTAAAGGAATACATGCTGTTTGGTATTATTGCAGATAACCACTTATTGGCGTTCAGATTTAGTCGTGCATTCAACGTGTAAGTGTAGTTTACGTAGTTTTTCCTCGAACTATTCGTATTGAAATAAATTCGTAAAAAGGATAACGTACTTTTACCTTGTGAAAAATTACATTACATAAGGTAGTATTTAAAATTATAGCTTTATTCAAAATCAAAAAGTTACAATAATTTTGCATAACTATAATATTATAATTTTCGGAAATTGCATTTTTAGGGAGAGACGAGCTATCAAAAGGACTAATGCCCGTTTTCACCATCAATCCCTAATTTGTAAGTGACCTCTATGGTGATACATAACAGGAATTTTGTTTTTATAGGGGTCACTTAAAAATTTGGGATTAATGGTGAAAACGGGCATAAAACTCATTTATTTTTGCAAGAAGGCTATTATAAAGCACTTTTATAGTTTTACACTCCCCAGTATTAACCCAACCACTGCTTCAGGACATTTTTTTTTTACGGAAGCGGTAGATAGATATTTTGTAAAGTTACCATTTAAAACAGAAAATCCACAATCACCATTTGCAGACACCAAACCGAGAAATGAACTGCCGTTTGCAGTATTTGCGGACCAATACGACCTAAAACCTTTAAGAGCAGACTCTAATACTTTAAAGACAATCAATGCACCTGTAACTCACCGAGGAGCGGGTGTCTATGGGCGGCGGGTAAACACTTACCATCAGGTGATTCGTCTGCTCGTTTGCCTCCTTTCCCTTAAAAATCCCAGAAACATAACCACTCACAGGTCCGTTCAATTAGAAAGGAAGCTACAGAAATCACTAGACCTGAAAAAATATTAACGAACACACAGATTTTTTTTATTAAAAGAGATACCTACCTGAAAAAGGAAAAGAAACAAGACTGACAGTATACTTACCTCATCATGCGGTCGTCTGGAATAATACGGAGACAACTCGCGCACGATTATATTTGATGCTTTGTGTTAAGGTTCGATTTATATTTCACTGAATAATGAACTGCTTGTAGGTTCCCAGCTGCAAGAAAATCCGAGAAATATTATAATGAGATGAAACGTGTTTGCTTCATAGATGACATTATGAAGATGATCTTCAGATTTATGTGACAAAAAATGATTCGGATTACCGGAGTACCGATTTTTATAAAATAATAAATCAATATTTTTATATCAACGACCTTTTATCAGGAGTGGACTGGTCAATTGAAGCTATAATGCTATAATTTAATGAGAACTTACAGAGCAGATAATAATACATCTGATGTGACCATCTACCAGGTTACACTTCAGAGAATGTGCGAAGGAATTACACGACCTAATTCCACCAGCCCCCTTCCATCATCAGACGCTGGTTAACGTATCATTCCTACATTGTCGACATTCCACCAGCTTGCACTAAGCGTTTCGATAAACTCTTTTATAATGCGAACAGGTCGCTGCCTGCTGCTGTCTCTCCTGAGCACTATACCGGACCTTATAGGCACTTACAGGTAGATATCTATCATCTTATACTGCATCTCACTTAACATCACATGCAATTGCGGTCAAATACCTTTTGCTACCTAGTTCTGCGTTGAGTTTATGAAGTCAATAGAAGACAACAAAATATAAGCTAGTGCTAAAGTAGTTTTATGAACCTTGATGGAACAGTCCAAGCATTGGGTATTGAATGGAATTTGAGCACAGATTTCAATACAATGTGAATATACCACAAATTGCAAAACCAACCATGAAACGTAACATTTTATCTGATACATCTGATCAAACTTTTTGATCCCCTTGGCTGGAGCTTAGCGTTAAGTACAGTCATGGCTAAGATTCTAATGGAAATAGAATAGAAAGTATTATTTGTTTAAAAAAAAAAAACTTTGGCTGATAAAAAACTAGTAAGGATGGAAAGATAAGTAACTCATTAGAAAAAGATTGGATTAAGATACGGCAGGATTTGATTCACATTGACAAAATACAGATATAGGTTGGTATACTATCTATACATAGAGAGAAAAAATACATCATCATCATTTCAGCCACAGGACGTCCACTGCTGAACATAGGCCTCCCCCAATGACTTCCACATCGCGCGGTTGGAAGCACATAGTACTTACGCAGAACTGACGGCCGATGGGGCAGGCAAGGTTATGGAGCGGACACCACGTACCGGAAAACGCAGCGTTAGGACATCCATCCACAAGGTGGTCCGACGACCTGATAAAGGTAGCGGGAAGGCGTTGAATGCAGGCCGAGTAAAAATACAATACACTGAATTTAGCGATGCCTCTGTGAGTGCAATAAACTGCAACCGTTCACTATCAACTAGATAGAGGATTTAAAACGAAATTAATTGCTAAAAAACTCAAGTGCTCTCAAAAAACTATTTTTTTTTATCACGTCTTGAGCTATGTGGTGCTTTGAGTAAACTGGATGAAGCAAATGAGAAGAAGTAATGTGAAGAATACCAACCTCACAGATGTTCGAACACTGTGAACAGGTTTTTCTATTGTGATCGCCTAGCTGTCTGGAGAGACGAATAGGTGGAAATCTATTGTTGCAAACCGCGTCGTGGAGAAATTCGAAAACGTTTATAATAATTAATACTATAATTCATAAGAAAGCTGATACAGCTCCACATTTTGGATTATCAAGGCGAAACCATTGGCGAGAAAATACGTGCACAGATGTTTCAATTGTGCTAAATTGAATGCTACTACCAAAGTACAAATAATGGTAGATTTACCAGAACAGCAAGTATCTCAATCTAGACAATTCATGAACAAGGGAGACGATTTTGAAGGACCCTTTTAAATTTTGATGTCCAAGGGAACAAAACTATAGAAGCCTATAATATAGTGATATTTATTGTCTGCATGACTACAAAAGCTACCCACATTGAACTCGTTGGTGACATCACTTCCAAATCCTATAAGGTTCACACTCGATCAACCGGCGTGCAGCGATGGCGACCAGACCTAAATGCATTGTTCGCCATCGCTGCACGCCGGTTGATCGCGTTGGTTTGGCCGAATCTTAAGTCTAATCGCTATCACTGCACGCCGGCTGATCGCTTGAGATTGCGTTGGTTTGGCTGAACCTATAAAGAAAAAAGAACAGTTTTTATTTGGTCCAAAACTTATAGGTGCTTTTATACGCTTTGTTGAAGAGTGGCCGGACCTGTGAAGCAACCAGGATAGGAACTTTGTCTGAGCCAGGAGTTTCATAAGGCCTGGAAATAACTGCAATTTACTGGACAAATAGCGTCAACACTAGGATAGGCACTACATTCCAGTGGCAAGTACAATCCGTGGAGGTCTGCGGAAGGTCGATCAAGTACCACCTGAAAAGAATACAGTCAGTATTCGCTCATCGTACCTACATACGAAAAGATGGCAACAGTTTTGTATCAGGTTGTTGCATTTTTAAACGTCTGACCATTACGAGTATGTCCTTTTGATTACAATAATCCTTAAAATACATATAAACTTGTGTCATTCTATAATTGGGGACACACCGATTGTTGCTTACTGCTCCAAAAGACGTATAGATACATACCTTGTCACGCTGGCAATACACGCATAAGCTGATAAATGAACACATGCGGCTCTGGAAAGATGAAAATTTATCACGATAACTACGGTAACGATTCACTGAAGAGAGAGAGACAGAATTTAAAATGGATCTTGTACTCATAAAGACCGATAATTTTACCACGTGGTAAGTAATCATTGGGACGAATTTTTGATAAACACACAGTCTTACAGGGGTATTTAGTGCAAAAAGGAGTGGATTGGATACTTAAATGACTGAAACTAAGTTAATTTGTGCTTTGTTAAGGACTTAATTACATCTAAATAAATGTATCAATATCGGTTTAAAATACAACATCGCCAAAAGCTTCGCAAAATATTAGCAACTAGACTTGCACAAAGATATCTACGTAGAAAATAACGTATCAATTGTTATATATTATAATGCGAATAAAAGCTTCGTGGAAGAATTAGGCATCTAGACTTGCACAAAATTACCAGCATAATGTGCACAAAAGTTTCGTGGAAAAACTACGCAACTGAACTTGCACTACGATACCCACCAAATAATATCCTAAAATAAGTATGCAACAATAGATACGCGAAAATGTTTTTTAAAGTCTTCGTGGAAGATGTACGTAACTATTAATATGCTATTATTCATACGGAACTTTATTAAACAATTATAGCCTGACCAGGAACATAAAAACCCTCGCCATGTTGCGGAAAACTAATGGTACTAATTTCTTTTAATGGCAACAGTAACTGAAAACTTCATTAACGTGTCACCTTGCATGTCAGTCTATTGCTGTCAAAGTGTAAACAAACTTTATTTTAAATGTGCGCAATTGATTTTGTGAATGAAATTGCTAAAATCTTTTTATAGTCGTGAAAGAAAAGTGGTTCACTATGTGTTAAAGTATTTGTCGAAGAGAAATACCAAGGGTTCGGACAATATTTTCATTGAATAATGTTTCCAACAAAGGTTGTCAAATTGACTGACATGTTTATCGTATAGTAGAGTCCACTATGAAAATTAGCTGTGGTTTGTTTCAACTACCTATTTTAAAGTTTTTTGTCACTTTCTAAGTGTTGAATTTTATGGAATTGGGAAAGAAGTACCGAGTTTGAAGCGTTCATGAGCAGACATTGCAGTTGAATATTCAAGTTCTGAATTTGATTATTGATGAATAATAAAATAAATCCTACTAGCTCGATTGATGGTTCATTTAATTTATTTAAACCAGGTTACGTATAATAATAATTTTTCGTTAATTTATGAAAATATCAAATTAGCCCGTAATCCTTAATCCTGATACATAAAGTTAGCCTATTAATTTAACACAGGTACGACTGTACTCAGTGTTGCACTATCAAATGCAATTGACGCGCCTCTATGCCAGGGTTTTTATGTTCCTGGTCAGGCTATAAGTGCAAATGTGTTTACTTCGTTTTTGTTATGGAAATTTAGATATTTTAATGTTGCAATATTTTACATATTTGTACATAATTTCTTCATTTTTAAGAGAAAAATTATGAAAAAAATTGACAATATGTATTACCTCCTCCTCGATTTTTTAGTGCAATAAAAAAAATATCGCACAAGTGGACTTGCATACTTCTTCCAGGGGGGGTGCGAAATGCGAAACTTTGCTTTCGCTTAACTTCGGAACTAAATGACCTACAGACTTGAAATTTTGGATTTTAAGTATGTGATTATAGCTTACTAGATGACGAAAATTTCTGCGTTCTGGTCTTATCCAGAGGTTCTCAAATAGGGGCCTGAAAATGCGGCGAAATGGTTCCAGTAAAGATGGTACGGCAGTGTTTGCTTCGCGCTCGACTTGGCGGGGGCACTACCGTGCCCCCAGATAACTTTACCTAATATTGCTAAATGAATAAATAAAATAATTACCTAACCATTATACCACAAAACAATAATGTTTATACCTCTATGTTAGCCTGGTGCGGTTAGATAATTATGAAGAAATAGTAAATAGTAATTATTGAATAAAAAAATCTGTTTTGGCTGTGAAGGCAAAGTTTTTTGCCCCTAAAGTTACTTATAAATGTTTGTTATAGTACTCGTACCTACTCTTTTTAGATTTTTTTCGTTGAGGATTTACTCACAATTACTTAGAAGGTCTAGTTACAGAAGCGTCTGTCAATATTTGGCTACGGCCCTTCATGGAGTAGAGCCAAGTCAGCGAGGTCATTGCACCTTCCACGGAATATTGTAGGAAATAGAAGAATTCAGATTAGTCTGTTGGGACACGGGACAAAGCGTGGAGCGGGACAAAATGGAGGCATTACGTTTTACTGAGTAATTGTGTCGCGCGTACGAAAAGAAAATATGCGCCATACTCTACTAAAACTAAAATATTTGGCACGGCAAAATTTTATTATGTCACAAAATATTACGAGTATACTGAGAAGCGGACCTTAGAGTACCTAATGGATAATTTATATTAAAACTTCATCATTATTAATAATTGTGTGCTTCCATTTTTATTATGAACCTTATTCTTGACTAAATTATTTAAACTGGAGTAGGACAGAAAATACAAAATTTAATCAGAAAATGTAAAACTTGTATTTTTCTTTAGAATGTAATGTAGATATTTCGTTTTAAAAATAAATCCCCAGTAGGTAATAGTTAATCGTGAGATGGTTCAGTATCAAAACTAGCACTCTAAAACCTGCCTTCAACTATTCGCTAACCTCAATACAGCACAGTCGCCGGTCATCGGATTACCAGCGGCATGTGCCGACGACGCGGCCTACGACATCGCGACAGCCAGGTAGATAGGCTGGGCTTGTCTTCCAGTAGCAGAGGAGGGTTAGAATACAGGGTGTCCCAGAATGGGTGAATCAAACTGCTAGGGGAGGTAGCTCTACTAATGTACTATCCCTAAAAAAAATGAGAAAAAAATTTTGAGCTCGGATTTTTTTTTAAATAAAGTGCTCTTAACTCGAAATCTAGTCATTATTTTCAAAAATTTGTTCACAGATAAACGAAGCGATCATGTACCATTAATATTAGTAAGAAAAAGTACAAATAAACTCCAAACGCAGCAATTAAAGCCAGATACTTAGACAAAGCTGATTTATTTTCACTTTATCAAAAAAAAAAATTGTTTTGTGTCCTTATGCGCTTTATTTTATTTTTTTTCATATTTTTTAGGGATAGTACATTAGTAGAGCTACCTCTATCAGTTTGATTCACCCATTCTGGGACACCCTGTATAATAGGATTTATTTATTTATTTAGTTTATTAAACACAATAAGTAAGCACAATTTTATAAACAAAAACAACACAACTAGAAAAAAAATTGTGGGCCACTGAGCCAGTAGGCTCAGCATTTATCTTGACATGCTCGTAAGGACATATCAAGAAGCTGGTCTACCGCGAAAGCTCTAAACTATTCAAGGGTGGAAGACTTCTATCCATAAAATAATACTTCTCCGGAACACAAGTAAAGTGTAAACTTTAGGCGAAAGATTACTTGACTTGCTTGATCATCTCACCGCCATTGTGTTTATTTTAAAGACATGTGGAACGTAGATTTACGAATTCATATTGATATCCACATCACCAGAGATACAGAATCTAACCCCTCACACGTTTGACTATTGTTTTAGATCATCATTTCATAAGCCTTAGAGTCGCGACAAATTTAGGTACAAAGTAAAGCAAAATACGAGTATGTGCTAGGCGAAGTGATATTTTCAACGTTTCAGTGGATATGCAGCCTAAGCTGCAACCGGTGTAAAAATAACGACGCGATAGCAGTGCCGCGCACACAATACGGTGAAGTTTGGAGTTGGGACGGACTCTATCGCCCGCGGGTTTAGTGGGCCCGAGTGTGCTCTTCGGCACGTTGGGAGGAATTTTTGCGTCGATCGGCGGACGAATTATTCGGAAATAGAGAGGCTTTGCACAGTACTGCGAAGTCGATGAAGTTTTTATTGGTACATCTCAAACATGATTTTAAAAATGAAATTCAGTGAGACTTTCGCTTTTCTTTCAATTTTTAGGTAATTTTTGCGCACTGTGCTGAAACAGTCTAGCGTTTAGTAACATCAGAGTACTAAGTATAATACAAAAATACTTGGCTTGTATTGTGACGACTTTAAATGAATACATTCGCGGACACAAATCACACTTGTCTAAATAGATACATAATGAGTAGTACTCTTGCTCATCTGGCTTAATATTTTACCCCAACAGCTTTCAAATATTTGGTCCACAGCCAAATAGATGTCATAGGCGAGTTAATTTATGATTTCTTATTATGCAAATTGTATTCTTAATACCGACATAAATCATCGGAACTCATCGATCTTCATCTTGTGTTGAGGGATTTGTTAATTTCCTATTTCCGATAGAACCTGTGAGCCAGGCCATAGGGGACGACTCAGGAAGCCAAGAGGTAATAGCTTTTAACTTATTAATGTCGGAATTGGACCGAGCTTAACATAGTTGGAGAGTTTTAATAGAGATAGAGAGCGCCGTTTAAAGGAATTAGTAATCGGGCCCGTAATCGACTGATGTTGGGAAATATTGCCTATGAGGCTGGACTGTGTTATTATGAAATTGGTTAGTTGTTGTAAATGAGTGTTAGTGAAATGTGATGTCCGTGGTCTAGATACAGATGATAGAAAAGACGATTTAATCGGCCCTACTTATCTAAATTTATATAATTCAAAGGTGACTGACTGACATAGTGATCTATCAACGCGCAGCCCAAATCACTGGACGGATCGGGCTGAAATTTGGCATGCAGGTAGATGTTATGACGTAGGCATCCGCTAAGAAAGGATTTTATGAAACTCCACCCCTAAGGGGGTAAAACGGGATCCACGCGTACGAAGTCGCGGGCGGCCGCTAGTTTTTGGTATTAGGCTTTGGTGGGACAAAGAAACTTATCCGTGCATTAAATATGGCATCAGAAGACGTATAAAGCTACAGGTATAGCATAAGAATCCTCACAATAAATAACAAGCATCTTGAGCACCTCTCTAGTATTTTATAGCCGACACGATTAGATAGAGACAAATCATTATTAAATTAAATTTTCCAACGTACCTATCTAGAAACTGAAAATATTTATAATAAGACATTTTTATTTTATCATAACGAACGATGTAATAAAGCGAACGAGAGAAAAAAACTATCCTTACTCTCGACGTAATAAGTTTTTTATTGAAACTGAGCGTATACCTTGTGAAGGTAAATAAAGTAAAACTGATCTTATTACCAATTAGTAGGGTATCTTTTCGAATGGTTTTTTCTTTTAATATTTTATTGTTATGTTTGAGAGAGGCATCATTAATGTTTTCTTTGTCCAAGGCAATCGGTTTAAGAGAAAGCCCGTAATAGTGGCCGCCTTCGAGTAGCTCCCAGGCCCAAGGGAGAGATTTATCTCTATTTGTTGGACTGTGCGTTTACACTAAGCGAGTATATTAAGACTTTAATGGCGAAAAATAGATTGATTGCAAAAATACATCGCCTCTTTCCCTGAATTTATTTATTTTACTAGCTTTTGCCAGCGGCTTTACCCGCGTGAAATTTAGTTTGTCACAGATCGTCATAAATTATAATATTTAAGTTATCCTGGGTTATAAAGAATAGTACTGTAAAGTTTCATCAAAAACTGTTCAGTAGTTTTTGCGTGAAAGAGTAACAAACATCCATCCAGACATCCAAACTTTCGCATTTATAATATTTAGTAGGATTTATTGCTAAAGATTTACCAACAACATATCATTTCACATGCATCGCTACATTATTAGACAGCTAGAATCTAAAAGATAAACCTCGTAATGCTGATTTTACTCTCAAATATTTTTCTCGGGACCAAAATCGTAGAAATATTCTTGAATATCACGAGATTAAAGAAATAGATGAGTAATAAAATAATAAATGAAAAAAGCTCAATTTAGATCGCACACGTAGTTCCTAAATAAAATGCTGTCCCACAAAACTAAAACTTATTTTAAACTATAAAATAACAATTTTGATGAAACTTTTGTGAACTGGACGCTACACAAAAATTGAAAATCTATTTTTCTTTTAAAAAATAACTTTGAAACTGTTGCTGTGTAGCACGTTTAATCAAAAATTGAGAGACTTTTTAACGTCGCCGCTCCAAGAACGCGGAAGGCTTACCTTCAATTTTAATAAAAACGTTTCCCTTTAAGGGTAAGAGTCGATAACTTTATTTATAAAGGGTTGTTTGTTTTCAAATCAAATTACACCTGAATGGGCCGTTTAAAAAGTTAATAAATTAATGAAATTACGAGGTGGAGCACGAAATTCGCAGTAACTGGGAAGTTAACAAACAAACAACTTTAAATTATGTTTCACAAAAGTGTTCGTTAGTGTTTGCTCGCGTAGTGTTGGGGAGTTTGTAGTTCCTTTATCGACAACTTAGCCAATCAATCAGTGTTGATGTTGTCCTATTAATATTTTAAATGGGAAAGTTTGGCGCTCACTCCGCCCTCCCTAACGGTTTGAACGCAAACAATTGAGACACGCCGAACCCTTTAGTCCTATTATATGTATAAAACTGTTTAAAGTAAGTTTTTATCATACACATTGATAATATTACATATTGTGGTTTGGTAAATTAAAAACGCAATTTTGTAAAACAACGGCGTTTACGACAATTTAATTACAAGGACTAGTGTAAAACACTTTCGTCTTATACCAAAACATTAGCCACCTACAATTCTAATAAAACAGCCCGAAACCTTTCAACAAAAATAAAATCATGTAGACGAGAGCAAATAATAATATCACCTGGAAACTTTTGAAGTCACAGTCATAAGTAGTCATAAACGTTTATTGCATCATCTTTGATACTATCGAGAGGTTGACCACATCACTAACTGCAACAGTAATAAGTTTGGGAGTAGAACAAAACACTTTAAGCTCCTGGTCAACGTAAGACATTTAACGCAATGGCATTATTGCAAGCATTGATGTAGGAACAGCTCGTAAGACAGTTAGATTTTTGTCTCTAATACTTATGCGTCAGGTCATGCGCTAAGACAAAATGTAAAGTGGAAAAAATAAGCCGAACGTTTATCTCGTACCTCGTACCAGCTCTTTTGGTTTCACAAGTTAGAAACGGAAGATTCTAAATGCAGAGATAAATATGAAAAGATTTACATTGAAATGTTAAGTATTAATCCCGTTTCATGTGCTGAAGTCTTGCAGTTGTTCTATCTAAGAACCACTCGGAAAGATCGATAGTGATCTCTATACCCCTTAGCAACACTACACTTAACCGTAACAAGTTCGGGAGTGGAATCGGACTTAAGCCTTCTCTGGACAGTTAACTGGATGGCATTGTACAGGACGAGCCAGTCCCGGGAGGCGATAGTTAAATTCGTGTTGTGGTTGCGTTGCCGAACGCGATGGCGTTTGAATTGTTGGATTTTGGATTTGGAGACCACATGCGAGTATGATTTAAACTTAAATACATTTTGGTTTTTCACGTTAATTTTATTTGTGTTCAAGCGGCCAGATTTCATAGCAATCTTGAAGAATTATAACCTCGAGGTGGTTTTAAAAAGGTATTTCACCCAACATACTCTTCTTACAAGGTTAGATAAATTGTTTCGAAAATAAATAGTGCCCCTATTTACGAAACAAAAAAGATATTAGGACTCAATCTATTTTTTCAGGAACATTGATATATTCTTATGGTTTCAAGCTACAGTTTGAATTTTTAATGTATATTTGTGTTATTTTATTTAAAATATTTTTTACAGTTTTTCAATAGGTGGTACCTATTTTGGTACCTATTTAGGTACCACCTATTGAAAAACTGTAAAAAATATTTAACTGTCGCATGCTTTAATATAATAGTTTAAAAAAAATATTTCGTAATATTTCAAAATACCAGCAAAAAAGTGGACGAGAAAACTCATTTCACAAGATTTTTGGCCGTAATGCCGCCAATAACTTTTTTACTACGAACATCAACGGGCAGATTACCTTATAAAAGGCTCCGAAAAGACGATTCTCAGCATTCACAATTTATCTCTAAAGAGCGCATAACACGTTCCTGGGTATAATTTTTCAAGTGACTTCACAGCCTCTTATTTTCCCTAAACAAAACGTATCTCATCCCAAAGGTTCCCTAAAGACAAATCAGTGGTCCCCCTACCACGACGCTCGGGCGTAACAAGGAGCGGTCCTGCCGCGACTATTGTTATCCGCACCCCATCCAGCGCCGGCTAAGTTATAACCCGCTTTCGTCCTCGTCTTGCTTACTCTGTAATGTAGTTGTGGATAACTTAGTTAGGGGAGATTTAGTTTTAATGGAGTAGTAGTGGGACCCTCGTTCCTTGGCAGTGTTTAAGAGTAGATTATTGCGTAATTTCGGGGCTTGTGTTTTGGTTACGGCTGTGAGCGTGGAGGATGTTCAGGCGTTATTGCGCCGTCAACTATCCTGACAAGGTCGGATGGTTCGAATGCCCCTTTTTATAGCTACTATACACGCTCTGTTGTGTTCATTCGCAAGAATGACATACAATTACGAATCTATTTTATGGATAACACCGCAGTAAAAGTAAATATTATCTACAAAGTAAGTAAACGTTATGGCAGTAAGATGAGGCAGCTTATTTTGACATAGGTGGGACCAGTAAAACAGTTGTTGGAAAAGTCTTTCTTAAAATACCTTCATATTTTCCTAACCCAGTTGGAAACTAGAGTAGTGTTTATCTGAAGACATTGACAAATGAAGTCGTGGAGGTTTATCACAAATTCCATATAAATTGCAAAACAATCGTCTTCTTGGTATATTTAAAATAGTAATTGGAAAACTATGCGGGTTAAATGACAATACTTATATTACCTACATAAGGACAAAAATATAGAGCAATTCACGAAAAAGAGCGATTTGCATAACTTTAATACAAGAAACAAAAATAAACTTGCCGTTCCAAATTTCAGACTGCATAGGATTGGGAATTCATTTATGGGGAAATGTATTAAATTATTTAATAAATTACTACAAACTGTTGTAGAACTATCCATTCATAAATTCAAAGCACGTATTAAAATAACCTTAATGAAAAAGGGCTACTATAAAGTCGATTATTATTTAAAAGATAAAAATGTTTGGGATGCGTAACTGCCTAGCTCGCATAAATATTTATAACTATGTATTTTGAAAACCTGTAAACCTTTGAAAAAGAGGCTGACAATAGTGTCTGAGTTTCTTGCGCTGCTTCTTCTCAGCACTGGCCCATTTATTGTCCTGAAGCAGTGGTAGGGTTAATACTGGGACTTGTAAAAGTGCTTTTTTAAAGCCTACTTACAGAAATAAATGAGTTTTTTACTGAGTTTTACTTCTTGGCATAATAGTCCAAATTTTCGAAATCACTATCTGTGATAATAAAATAAAAACTGAAATGACCTGTCACAAAATTCCACCACAATAAACGCAGCACTAAAACTCAATGCAAAATGCCCTAGGGTCTCCGGCATAACTCGTCGATGAAATGCCCAGATAAAATGTGATGAAATAATTTTATCTTTACACGCCACTTGTAAACATAAAAGCTGGTGATTAAATAAATCGCCAGTTACTGACTAATAACATTTTCTATTTCCGACGCTCTCTCGGCTATAAAAACCGAGAGCCAGCGAAATTGCCTGTTTCTTGTAGCGGGCTTCAGTGCAATCCATGGGAAATTCATTTTGCCCGCGGAGGGGAAATCAAATCACTCGATCGGCAAGGTAACCAGTACACAGATTAGCTAACAGTAGCTTTATCTAATGGGATAGTTTTTTGTTTTACGGTAAAAATAATATTTATTTTAAGAAATAACAGAAATTCCACCTATTTTAAAGTGGCACAAAATAGTGAAAGAGTGGAAAGGCCATCAAAAGTTACCTGGCATTTTTATCAGATTTATTCTTAGCAGATATTGCTTACAATACTATTCGTACTATATCTCTGTTGTCAGTTTTAGTTCAATTTTTATTTTTATTCAAATCTAATAATATTCTATACATATATACAACAAAATGTTAACAAAATAACTACTAAACTAAACTATAACTAAATAAAAAAGGGTATAAGACGGTAATAAAAATTTCATCTAAGTCGCTCCCTTGGGGGAAGGTGCCCAAAAGGCTGGCCACATTGCCACGCTGGATGGCAAGGCTGATGCATTGGCCAAGGTAAAGGCCAGTCTTTGTATCGTAAGATGTCTCAACTAAGCGCTGAGATATCTTACGAAACAGTTTGTGGGCGCTTGGTCCCTACGGGCCCAGAGTTTCAACTCCAAACGGCTCAAATATGTAAGTCTCAAGTTTTAGTTAACCAACAAAGTTAATTCGTTTTATACTGCTATACAATTTTAGTTTTGTCTCTTTTCCTGTGTATCTCCATGAATACTTTCTAAACGGTATAGTACTACATACTTGTATTACTCCTCTGTCTTATCATTGACTGTGGCTTTTATTCAGAAATAGAAATCAACACGCCAGCGGATACAGGCCGGTCGTGTTGCAAGTTAGGATATTGTTTTTGACGGATTCCGATATTCAGTAGCGTTCGACTGGCTTAACGAAAATCGACATAATCTACGTTTTAAATTACAAAAGTTTTAATAGGTATTGTTTTTTGATTTATCTTCTTCGTTTTTTCAAAATTTCCTTTTATTTCATCATCTTTTCACATGTAGACTTAACATACTCCTAAACCATTATTTTGATTTAGCTTTACATACAGTTGAAAACTTCGACAACTTTTAAAGCTTCAATCAAACATCGAAGTGCGCGATCAATCTCAAGTTTTTCCCAAAACATGTGCTTATTCGCTAGTCTAGAATAGTCGATATTTAATACCATCTCCCTACAAGCCCAAGTTAGCTGAAGGAAGATTCCCATTACTCCCCAGGGAGCTGGAAACATCGCCTTTTGTTTACTCCTGCACAATAAACTATTGTCATTCTGATCACTTCGATTCTGAGTTTAGTAGAAGATTGGAACGACTTCGCGACAAATAGGAGCGTATTGAAATTAAAACGTGTCTGATCTATCTGTTCTTTAGTATTTTACGCGCGTATTCACAAACATTACTATGAGTTCTTACAGTGCGCGTAGACGCACAGGGTCATACACGAACCAATCACACAGCTCTATTCAACGTTGTGCGTTCGATTTTCTGCTTCACTTAAACAAGTATCGTTTGTGAATAACGGGTTAATGCAACTTAGCTGAATTATTTTCTATAGGTCTTCATAGATGTCTACGGGTAAAGAATCTTTTTTCTCATAAGAATTACTTCACTTACATGAGAACATAGAAATAAAAAATATACTTCATAAACTAAAAATTTACATTTTGTAATACCTACATATCTTACTCGCAACGCATCGCATCGTCCACTTCTCTGTCACCCTTTAGTGAGTTGGTACTTTTTCAGGATGAAAATTCTACTCATAAAACTCTACATTATTTAACATTCTCACTCTAAAAAGTTAAATAAAATCATGTAAGAGAGCTGATAATTAGAATCAGTTCCTTGTGCTCGCTTTCAGCGCTGACCCACTTATATTATTATGCCCTGAAGCAGTGATAGAATTTGCTGTCAACTTTTTTAACTCATGTTACTAGTAGAAATTAATTATTCTTTATACTCAACGTACGTATCTACATTTTGTTATATCTTTCCTACTGAGTGTTACTCGTAACATAAATAAAATAATCATCACTAATTTCCACATTTAAGGCTTACCTATTTACATTTCATATTCTAGAAAAAAAATCTCTCATCGAACAAACTAGATTTTCAACACAATTAATTATTAGTCAGTTGTGTACTCTGCAAATGTATGTAATTTGCTGCAATTTGGGGAAAATTATAGTATTATGATTGTAAATGAATGATAATGTAAATGCACTCAAGTTAATCAATTTCGCTTTAGCTACGTAATCAATATTGCATCAAAACGCAAACACAGTGTTTACGTACCCGAGCGTTCTGTTGACATAAAATTGCAATACCTGTATGGATATCATATAATATTTGTTTAGAGGGCAGGTACTTATTTGATCTACAAACTTTTACTAGGTTCTATTCTTCCCAATTATTTATAAAGTAAATTATTTAATTAAAGAAAATACGTAACAAAGAATTTAAATTTTCACTCGTTAAAATTTTACGCAAACCAAAGTAAGAACCGTTTTATTTTATTAAAAAGGCAATGTGCCAGTTGGAAATTGGAAATGCCTACGTGTCCGATTAATTACGTAGTACTTATTATAGATATTAAGCTCAAAATGGAAGCACTGGACAATACAATGAATGGGTTGATCAATTTATGAAATGAAGTCGGCCATCGCATTGCTCGATTACGCTCGCCACTTTCGATGCTCGACATAGAGATTTCGAAAAGATATTTTTATCGATATTATATTTTACCTAAAGAACAATAGATAACATGACTATTTTTGTAACAAGTTATTTATAAAACCTTTTGGAATTACAAGTGGCTGAAGTATTTTTATGCGTCATAGGAATGTAGAGTTGTCTAAATGTAAATAATTTTGATTGATCCAAATCTTACACTAAGCTTCAAGCTTCAAACGAGAACATTTGTAATAAAGGCATTCTGAAAAATCTATAGTTTTACGAACGAATATGAGTCAATGTACAAATTCCAACGTCTTGTATAACTATGATAATATAGATAACAGTGGTGTTCGTTGCAAGTGATTTCTATCTATAAATAACTACTTTGTAAACCTATTAGTATAACTAATTTGTAAAATTATGTAACTAAAGTGCATTTTTCTGGAAATAAATTTATTCTTATTCTTTCTTAGGCTGAGTTGCACCACCTAATTTTACCCGTAACTTTGACGATAATACCGATGGTTTGTGTATGGAATTTGACACTTTTTTGACGTTTGTCAAAGTTAAAGTAAGATAGTGCAACCCAGCCTTAAATGCGTAACTATCCAACTCTAAAAACCAGTCGCTAAAAATAATCGATAGTAGCACTGTCCATCTCTATTTTGTAGCTCCATCACGAGCTATTAATGCTCGTCCCGCGTAATGACGCGATCTTTATCGCTGATTGCAATATAAAAGTACAAGGGTTCGTTTTATTTTGTCGGTTAAATAAGCCATTAATTAACAAAGTTAATTATCAAAAGACGAAGTTAATTACTGATTGTTTTGGTCAAGTCAATCATCATTCAATAATTAATTAGCCAATGGCTTGTTAGAAAATGATTGATTCTGTGCTTCGGACGGTAGGTACTTCTTATCGCTGCAATTTTTGTGTGCCAGAATATGAGGCTAGACTGCCACGTTGCAGTGCGGTGCTTCATAAAAATAATGTATAATTCGTACGCCGTGCTCTACGTATGTCACGAACCGACAGTCGTACGACCGAAAGTTAGCTTAAGAGGAAATCAAACCTGAAGCTTTTCCACCAATGAAAACCCAACGACTGAAGGCTATAGTCCTAGGGGAAAAGAAAAACTGCTATTGTTTGAAGTTAAGTATCGACATCTCGTCTTGTAAAGTTAAACACCGGGTTGCGACCTTAGTTGTTAAAACAACAAGAACAAAAATAAAGTAATCACTACATAGTATAAAACAAAGTCGCTTTCCGCTGTTTGTCCTTATGTATGTTTATTTATTAATTTATATTAGGAAGATTTTTAAAAATACGCAATGGATTTTGACGAGGTTTTTTTATTAGATAGAATGATTCAAGAGGAAGGTTTAAGTTATACTTAGCACCCGTTCAAAGCCGGGGCAGGTCACTAGTTTTGAATAAAAGCTTAAAAGCAATAAACACTTATTAAATTAATTGCAGTACAATACTCGACTCGAAAACCTTTTTAGTCGGCAGCTTAACGTAATCACTTAATGCTCTGTTTAAACGCGCAATGGGACTCATTCTAGTTTCGGTTATAAATGAGGGGATTAAAACAAAACCTAGTACACTCTAAGCGGCAACTTAGTGCTGGGTCTCTTCAAATTAAATTCCTTCACTCCTTCGGGACGTACTGAGCCATAAAGTATTTAAAATTTCCTCTTAGAGTGGAAACTAATGTTCCAAGAAACTATCAAGAGGAACTTTTTGTCCCGGTATTTTCAAATGAGATGAGTCTTGTTCTGTGTAGTTTTAAAATTTGTTATCTCACATTAATCGCAAGAAAACTACACTAGTTTTTATGACACTATTGTTAGATTAAGGGATTTACTACTACATACAAAGATAAGGAGAAAAGAGACTTTTAGAAGATTTTCGTTGTAATAAGAAATAGGTACTGAGCTCACCCAGTTTAAAAGCTAATTTAATTTCTACCCTTATCACGAGAGTCAAATACTATGCTGTCTAACATTCTGCATACAAGAATGCTCGCTTAGAATCCAAAGAAAAACTTGCCATTGTCACCGCCCTGGTGAAGAAAATCCCTACCATTTCATTAATTATTTTATTTTATAAACGCATAATTTCGCTGGCCCCTGCGAATCCTCCTAATTCCCTAACTCTTAGGGGTCGTTCCGTTCGCGCCGCGGTTCATTAGTAGGGCTCCTAGGCTAATCATTGGCGCGCGTGCGAGGGCACGTCTTGTTCAATTTATTATAATCCCGAAGGACCCTGATTGCCTACATTTTACTGGATTCGTTAGTAGGTAAGTTGTTACACGTTGCGGGATCGGGGTTAGCTTTTCATTAACACATTAATTATCCCGAATATTGAGAACCCGATTATATTGCAACTTCAATTTGATATTGTGATTAATTTTCAAAAGAACTACATAATACATGGGCACTGGGCAGGCTTTATTAAGACATACACGTGTAATTTAATGCGTAATAATGTAATTACACACATTTAGATAATTATCTAGATCCGACATCTCTAAGTCCCTAATTACTTAGCTGAAATCAATTTATCAATAAATATCTTCTGTCCATAAATTATCGGGCTTAAACACGTTTAACCAGGCCCACAATTGCCGGGCAATAATCCAAGATGGCGGTAGTCTTTGAATGGAGTATAAATCATTGGCGTGTTCCGAGTTTGAGACCTCGGGCTATAACTCAGACCGGATACGTATATCTATTGAAAATGCGGTCGCGCCAGCCGCGAGGATCTTGATGCGAAAAATTTATTAAGTATGAAGGATTATTTGACGGTTCGATGATGTAGTAGATCTCTCTAAGGAACCGTATTCGATTCCTAATTGGATTCGTCTACACTGATACTATAAAGAAGGGAGATTTGATTATTTGTTTGTATTGAATGGACTCCGAAACTACTGGAGTGATTTGAAAAAATCTCTCACCATTGGAATTCTATATTATCCTTAATGTATTATCCTTCTATATGTTAGGTTACAGAATAACATAATACATGAAATAAATACATTATAATTATAAAACAGGCAAAAGGTAGTTTAACATGTTTTTAAAAATCTTATACTTATATGAAACAGTGGAAAAAATGGTAATTCAAACAAGATAGTCTCGCATAATTTGATAAATAGAAATATACTTAGTACCTACTATAATAAGTATTACAATCGATGCGTAGTCTGGTGCAGATAAACTGTTATATCCCCCAAGGCTATCAGCTCAGCCCAAAGGGATATATCAGGTACTAAGCTGATGCGGCATTAGGCCAACCAGACGTTAACAGTATCGCTAACAGACACGCGTAATCCCTGTGAAGTCCGCACCTACTCGTAGCACGAATAAAGGTTCTGTCTACGTAATAGAAATGACCATAATACTAAAACAAATATCTCATTAGTAAATATTGCGATTCTGTATTATAGAACTACAATGGACCGCAAAGAAAAAGGCTCGGTTAGGAAATCTTCTATATCGTTCAATGTACCCTGACCTGGTTTTATGAAACAAAAACATACTGGAAAAACTTACGCATTTTTATTTATTTTACTTTTATTGAAAACAAAAGGTAGGTCAGGTACTTTTGAAGATATTGCAGATTTTCTAACCGACCCTTTTTTTGCGGTCCAGTGTAACCGGAGTCTGAGAGACTCTTGGTAGGTGGTTAAGGGTTACAATTAAAAATTGCCAGCATGTGGATTTAGAAGCGTGTGTAAGAAAAGTTGCCAATGGATTTATCCCCTTTACCGCGACAACTGCTACACCCATCAAAGTTAAAAGTAAGTAGGTATTTATCCGAAAATCTAACATTAAAAAAACCAACAAATGTTTTTACAGGTAAGTGTTAAGCAACATTAAAATCGTTATGAACACGAATTTATACAAAAGGCGAGCTATATTTGGGACGTATAACGCCCTGGAATGGGCCTAGGTACTGAATAAATGATTTGATTTGCTTTGAATTCAGGATATGTGTATTACTACTATCGACATCTCTGCTGTAGTCGTCAATCAATTAATAGAAACAAACAGTACTATTAATTCGATTGCGCCCGTCACTTAGTGGAAATGAACACCGGTGGGATATTTGCATCTCAATAAGATCTGCCATTAACGGCTGGTAATGATATGCATAAAGCGTTAATAACTCACTAGCTCCCCCTTGCGATGCGAGCTGGTGTCAGCAACTCGTGATATAGTTCTATATTGCGCCACATCACATTTACCTAGTTCTGTCAACTAAATTGGTAGTATAGTAAAATGTAAGTTCTGTTCAGAGAAAGCAGGTACGAAGAGTCTCACTCAATTAACAGTTTCAGGATGTACACAGGCACTGTTTCGGTGAAGTAGTTTCAGACTACCTTAAACAAACGAAATTGTCCTACATCTTGTAAAAGTAAATTACAACAAATTAACTAACAACCTGATTCTCTCTAATGAATTATTTGTTTGGAATAAAATAGCGCAAGAAATAAGTAGGCCAAAATGTGGGTACTTAGTTTCTAAAACATGGACAACGAATCGTCGAATGATGCAGGTATTACTATTTTAAAGTGCGTGCGTTTTCACTCGATGTAAACAATAAATCGTGGCGCATGCCCGGAATATATCATAAGCGCGCGCCAAAAATCGGAGACCGATGCCCGAAAAACGAATGGGACTGGCATATTTTGTGATGATCAATATAACTGAAAACAGTTTTTGGCGGTCCGTAGAAAATCAGGCACCCTTATCTGGTGATTTATTCCGCTACGTAACCCTATCTGTCCTAAGTGTCCATGGACTGACTATGCATGTTAGTAAACGTTAAGCACATTTTCAGCTATCAAAAATATCCATAGAAAATTTTGAAAAAATTTCAAAACATTTTGTAAGGCGAAACTTAAAATTCTAAATACCTTTAGAGCCCCAGTTTTAATTGATTACTCTGATAGCTTAGAAATAGACTTTCAAAATAGATACAATTCCAGTAAATAAACTATTTCAGTAATAATTCAATAATAGTTGGTAGCTTAGCCCTAAACAAAGCAAACTTGTTCTATGGTTATTTAAGTTGTCAGCAACATAACTGTTTAATCTAGTTCTAGTTGTATTTGTAGGTAGTATTTTTAACGAGGCGTCGTAAATCAGCGCCGGCCGCATATTTCATAAGCGGGCAGTTCTCGACCGATAAATTGCGGTGCGATCCGCAGAGGGCAGGCGTTATATTACTACTGTATAAATGCCACTTGAGGCTGCAACTTAGTCGTTCTATCCAACTTTTTTTTTACGGGGAAGAAATGCGTTGAATCGCATACCTAACCTGCGGGGACAGGGTAGGTTATGTGGGGCTCACCAAGTCAGAAGGACGAGGCATACCCAGTAAAAAGACTCCGGTGCGCCATAAGTGGGAGGAAGCCCACAGTGGGTTTCCGGACAAAGCCTTCTCTACCACAGCCCCTCCTGGCGATTGCCCGCCTACACGGCGGGTCCTACAAGCCCCCCAGGAGCAAGCCGATTCAACCGTGACAAGCACTGAAGTATTAGCGGTATAGGAATCGACATTTAGAGACCAAGTACCCCTTTTCTCAGTTTAAAAATTACCTGTAATAAACTGTCCAAAATTCAAACAGTTATACTATACTTGTACATACATAGCACCTACTAAGCAACAAGGAAATGCAAACTTTTTCTAAGCTTTCACAGACTATTAGCTAAGTCCAAAAACGGGAGAATTTGATCGCCACAAAATGAAAAGTTATTTATTATATTTATTATTATTTATTATTACATTATTTAGCCATTACATCTTTGATTTAAATATAGGTAGTGTCTTAAATCCTCTTGAGGTTTGTCTAGACACTATTGCTCTCTTGCAAGATTCAGCAAGTTCTCTCACTATTGCAAGTAAGTGTGGTTTGTACGCCTTCATTTCACTCAACAACCAGACCTCAAATCGAGAGCAAGATAACACAAATTTCAATGGCATATTTGGCGTGATCTTTGCGCCGCCGCAACCGCGCTGTTTGGCGCTCGCTGGCGTGCCAGCCGCCAAGCCAGGCTGGCGGCCGCCACGGAAAGCGCGCCAATACTCATCTCAATATCTATGATTTGGAATGTCTAAGCCCGTGCGGACTGCAGGCCACTTATGAAACTTTAGCGGCCAGAACAATCAAATGTACATTTGCATGAAATGGCTACTGAAGTTCAGTTCAGCCATTTTGTGGTGTTACTTTTATAAAATGGCTGCCCTATTTTTGTGATTTAAATATACGTGAACTTTGGAAACTACCAGTAAAAGAAAAAATGCTCTATGTACCTATTAGCTAAAAGCTTAGTAAATAAAAACTACAATTTCTTCAGTGCAATACATATATGGAATTCGTTTTAAGGAGTTAGCCTCCTGATATACATAAGCAAACATTAATTATAACTTTGTATACAAATATATATGTTTTCTTTTTGTGTTCTTAGAAAGAACTGAAGCTGGATTACTTTTGACCTTTTGCCTTATGAAGACACGTGTGACTTTAGGGATGTCGCTAAACTACTACCATCAACAGCACATTTAAGATCTTTATTTCTCACAAGAATTAGGAGTACAGTACAGTTAGAGGTAAGATAGCCAGTTCCTCTGTGGTTGAGGATTCCGAGTGCAACTCGCTTCCACCTTCGGCCTGATCGTCACTTACCATCAGGTGAGATACAGACCAAGAGCTACCACGTTGTGGATAAAAAAAATAAAAATTAAAATTCACATAGGTACGTGAGAATTACAAATTTTTAGTAACAGTAGTTTTGGATAGGCAGAAAAATATAACAGCAACAACTTTTTACAGAATGTAAATGATAAATTAAGTAAATAAGTGGGTACTTCGCAAAAAAGTGCGCGCGATCCGTGAGTCTCGCCAGCGCGCAGAGTCCGACAAAACGTAAGCACACAAAAACACAGAATTAACCACACGGGACTGGAAGTGGCCCAATACTCAATAATCAACATCTTTATTGCTTTCATAATAGTTACAAGATGTTACAGTTACAACACAGATAAATATGGACCCTGTTGGGCGCTGCAAATTAAAAATAAGATGGAGGTTTCTTGTAGTTGAGACAGTTATTACTTATTAGGTAAGTCTATTCTAACCACAGATGGCTACAGAGTTTACCTCAATGTGCCGTCATCTGTGCATAAACTACTTACATAGCCGCTGGGTGTTAGTCCGATTAAACCAGACGGCCAAATACATCTGCATCCTAAACGCAGGCACGCATATTTGACCAACTAATTAACATAGCAGATTAACGAAAATACCGTATAGGCGTTAGGCACAAAGTAAATGAATACAAAGGTTCTGTCAAAAATAAATATACGCTAAACAACGTTGAGGTGCTTCAATGGTACAAATGAGCATACACTTTCAAATAAAAGACCAATAAAATATTGTAATAAATAGCGGTTACTTTGTAATTATTAAATACCTATCTACTTACAAAACTTTTTAAATAACGCCGTAATAAAATATGTATAACACCCGAACAATGAAGTTAAGAGTAAATTATGCCCTAACCACGAGCTCATTAATGCCGTAAAACAAAACACAAAGAGGGGCCTTCCTTAAAATTAGTTTTTCGAAGTTCGAAGGTTATCTGTATCATAACGGAGAACAATTTCTGCTCGCTCGCCACATCAAAGGATCTTATCCCATCCCATTCAATATACATTCGTCTGTCTCAGTTGAGACGTGAAAGAATCTATTCTTTCTTTCGAGGGCCGTGAAGGCGCATAAAGAGAAATTGAAAAGATTATTGTCGAGTTGTGAAGGTGAAATACGGCAATATTAAGGACTTGCCTTTACCCGCGGTTTTTCCTGCATGAATTTCAGCTTGTTATACATAGAAAGTCTTTATCGCACTAAAGTTTTCCAATAGCAAACAGTTTAATTACTAGCGCCTATTAAAAGCCTAAAAATGTTGGTAAACTCGTCCTACGTTCCCCGTCGATTTTCACTTCTTTTTTGCTTAGTGTATTTAGATTAATTCTGGCTACAACTACAAAAGTAGAAGAAAATGTTTATTTCTATAAAAAAAATACCTAGTACCATACAACTACGCAAATAAACAAAAATACTGAAAGCTTACAGTGAAATCAGAATCAAAACTGATAATGTTATTAGAAACAACGCTTTTTAATTTATTCGATTAACCCTTTTCTTTTATCTACTTACTCGTAAAAACATAGAAAGAAAGAAAGAAAGAAAAATATTTATTTGACAACTAATAAAAAAAGTACAAATAGAAAAACAATTAACATAATGTTGAAAGAATTCCATAACTGCAATGTTTGTATTGGTTAAACTTATCTAAGTTGTAAACGAAGTCGTCATGACTTGAAATTGACTTAATCCGCATTTGTATGGTTCATGAATGAGCGCGCACAATAATTAAATGCAACTTCATTCCCTCACAACCTTAACTGAACTTCGTTATAAATAGAACCGATTTTTCCACCATAAAAGGGAATAAAACAAGCTATTAGACGCACTATTGACCGATGAAAAATTACCCCTCGCGGTACAATCAGGCTTGCCGTTTGTATGGGTTCTAATTTAAATATTTCGATCAAAGGCTTGAGTTGGAAGCGTGTTTGTTTTGGAGGAAATAAATTTGCATGGGCCTGCCGACCGAAATAGTCTAAAGTTCAATGAATGCGGGTCGGCGATCGCGAAATCCTAAGGCATTATTGCGAAATACCTTCCAACTATTCTGATTAAATAATTAATAATTACAAATTATAGGACAAGGCACGATTGAAATACGATCTTAGTTTTAGCTAAACATCAAAAGTAATTTTATTTAATTACTGAGGATAATATACGTAGAGAGATATGTATGTAAAGGCTTTTCCTTGGCAAGTCATTTTCCGTGACAGTCTATGAATACACATGTCAAAAATTAATCGTTACTTTATAGCTTCGCTGCGACCTACAGGTAAATAGGCTACGTTTAGCGGTACCGGTTTTCAAAAAGGAGCTCATGTTACCTAGTTCACATGTCATCTTGTGTGCAACTAAAAATAAAGGTAACCTTTTAAGTACCAGCGAATCGAGACACAATAGAAAACAATTGTTACCGCGGTCTCATGCGACCGCTTAGGGTTCCATGGGTTGCATAAAAAATCTCATTTATTAATGCAAGTAGGCTTTTAAAAAGCACTTTTACACGTCCCAGTATTAACCCTACCACTGCTTCAGGACAATAAATGGGCCAGTGCTGAAAAGAAGCATTACTACTACTTTTTTATCCCGGAATAATATTATTGGAAATATCACAGCTATCAATCACACGAATCAGGACCGCGCTGACATTAGATTAATTGACGACTTCAGTATTAATCTTTTGAAGTCGAGACACGTCTCAGAAATACGCTTCTGAAGAAAAGGAAAGAGTGCGATTTGTGGCAATGCTCATTTTTGATTGATCGGAGCCTTCGCTGGATTGCGGGCTCAACATAAATACGAGTTTACGTAAAGTTCAATCAAGTTCAAGACATAAAAAAAAAACATGTAGGTAGGATTATATTATAATCAAAGACTAGGAATGTACTTAATATTAAAGAAGACTGACGGCCGCATGGCCTAGGTGGTTCACGTACCTTACACTAGCGAGATCGCGAGCTCCTAATAATATTATAAAAACATTGTTTAACTGTATTTAAGTTTTTATCCGTAGCCTAGTTGTCATAGTTAACTCTGAGCTGCCAGCTTGGATACACGACCGAATAAGCCCAGTAAAGATGTGAGAATTTCGATTGTTTTTGAATGATCGACGCTTAAGCCTCGGATCAAATCCGCTCGAAACATTCGAAGTCAGTACTAATCCGCGACTCGGGCCGACGCCCCCTTATAGGGCTCGTTCCCACGGCCATCCAGTTCTGCGGGATCCAGTAAAACTGAACTGTCGTGTGAACACACATTGTGTTTGTTATTTGAATTACATTTGTAACTAGCTTTTTTTGTTTTAAGGTTTATGTTCAAGCTGAGTATTCCCATTATAAAACAGTTGCATTATTTTGTATTCATGTCAATGAAACTACGTCACTTTCTATATTTAATAGCTGACCCGGCGAAATCTGTTCCGCCTTAAAGGCAATAAATAAGCAAATCTTTCCTTATTTGCTCACCGTTTAGACCTACCCTGGACTACGACAAACATTTTAACACCAAAATCAGCTCAATCAGCCCAGCCGTTCTAGAGTTTTAATCAGACTAACGAACATCAATTCATATTTATATATATACAGGGTGTCCCGTAATGTAACGTCAAGCCGGAACTGGGTGTTGAGGCAAGTTGTGCTGGTTATCAAAAAAATATTTAAAAAAATCTATGTGGCATATTTTCAAAATAATAGGCATTTAAAAAAAAATCTAAAAATTCTACTCCAGGTGACGGTCCTTTTACTCGTGTTGCCACAAATCTTCACTTTTTCCAAAATTTTTTTTTGTTATGTAACCCTGAATAATGCTTCTCTAAATTGTTATCAAAATTACAAAACCAGCTGCTCCAGCTTGGATGAAAAAAATACATTATTCCCAAAAAAAATTTCAAAATAAAAACTTTGCCTAGTTTAAACTGACTGTACTGAAAAAAAAATGTACTACGCGAGTGTGGCAAGTGACGTCATAATTTGGCGCATTTAGTAAGGATTCCAAAATGGTATAACACTTGGTAAATTTTTGCTGTAATTTTCGACAATTTTTGGTTTTTTGGAAATAGTCCCGTTTTTAACTTTATCTACCTTGGTTAAAAAATATTATTCTAATGTGCCCAAAATTCAAGTTTGCACTGCAAACGGGATGTTCGTATGAACGTTACAAACCGTACCGTACCTACCGTAAATGAACTAAAGTCGCTGACATAATCCGACGGATTAGCAAGCTGAAGAGACAATGAGCACGGCACATAGTACGCAGAACACACGGCCAATGGGGCAGCAAGGTTCTGAGGTGGAGGCCGCGTACTGGAAAACGCAGCGTGAGACGTCCACCAACAAGGTGGAACGACGACATCAGAAAGGTAGCAGGAAGGCGCTGGACGCAGGCCGCTACCAATCGATCAACATGGAAAACATTGGGGGAGGCCTATGTTCAGCAGTGGACGCCCTATGGCTGAAATGATTAACACCTACTACAAAACGGTATCCTGTAGAAAACAGTTCCTGCAAGCAACGGGACGTCTCCGTGGAAACAAACCCTTATCGGCTTCCCAGTATTCCCACATTTCCCACGGAGCCAACCAAATAGGTATCATTTGGAATTATTACAAGTTACACTGACAGGTTGTCGTCAACTCGCTTCGTTATAACTTTCGCCGGCAACATATCAATACAAAATGTACAGGTACCTATTTGTATTTATTAGTTTTGGCTGGAGCGTTTCAACACGTTTCAATGTGAGCGAAACAATACGCGACGCAAAGTTATCTGAATTATTTGGTGAATTGTATTGTAAATTAATTTGATCATTATTGGGCATACTTCTGTATTTTGTAACGTGTGTATTTTAAAAAATTTAGACTGAGTTACACCATTTTATTTTTACTTTCACAAACGTCAAAAATCAGTAAACTCCATACAAAAAACACCGGTTACTGTTATAGTTACGGTTAAAGTAAGTTGATGCAACTCAGGCTTAATGATTTTTCGGAAAATAATATAATGGAACTAGTTGTGAAAAAGCTCAAGACCATTCTGAAATAATGCAGAATTTACAGTGAAGAAGTTTTTGACAGCAAGCACAAAGGGTTTTGGCCCAAAGTGACTATGACTTCCATGGTCATGAATATTCCTTTCCCTGGATTTCGGAGTTGTCTATAGTTGGTACTTTACAGTCGACCGATGGTTGCTGGCAGTTTATTAACAATTTAGAGGCCACTAGTCCGAAACAGTGGCAATAAAGTTCATCTAACATTAACCTCTCGCTATCCCATGGGGCTTATTGGCCAACAAATCGTTCTTAGTAGTCATTAATTTATTTAAGCCAACGGATTCGAAACATTAATAAGTAATTCGAATGGTTAACAGATAGTTTATAGATAAATCTATTCGAAAGGTTCCTTACGAACAATCTTTTAATATAAAAGACTTTGAAGTTTCTTAGGCAGGTTCGAGTATGGTAAGTAGCTAATACTTCTGCACACATTTGTGTTACAGTAGGGGTATGAGTTAAAATAAGAAAATTCCTTTACAGAGAACTATCTTAGTAAATATATTATTTTCAAATTGATATAACAATATTTAAATGAGGTATTAAGTTTTAACAAATAAAATAAAAATGTAGGTAGTGAAAAATCCTTTTATAATACTATAATGTAAGAGCCTACACTACAATGTAACCCGTAAAATACGAATATTACTAATTTATGATGACTTGCATTGGTAATGTAGATAATCTAAACTTTCAAAAAAACCCACAAAGACAGTATGAAAAATTGAGAAACTTTTGTCAACTTTTAGTTGACTGTACATATTTGTAACTATTATTATTTGAACCCACTCCACAACAGCGCTGACCACTCGGCAGCGAACCGCCAAATTCGATTGTGGTACTCGCCGCTCGGTGAAACCTACGCCAATGTACTTCATTTGGCGGAAAAGCGACGTTATGTATTCAGCTTATGCTTTATATTCCTGTGATGTGGTGACTAGAAAAACAAATTGGGCTACTTAGCTACTTGCATCTAGTTTCTTATATTAGTCGCAAACACAAAATAGAAAAAATATGGTAGCCAAGTCATAATATTATAGCAATGCAAGTAATAAATAAAATATCAAATATAGGTAAACTTAAAAGTAGACTCATGGTAGGTACCAACCTACAACAAGGCAAAAAATCTCAATTGTAGGTGTCTCATATTATTAAATATAAGTAGTACACCTACTACCTACATTATAGTATGCAAATAAAACGCTAAGTAGTAGCGGCTATGACTTCGTAGGTAGGTACGCGTGAAAATATTTTTCCGGAGCGCCTGTACCTACCTACCTATACTTACTTCGGCAATCGCTAGTCATGATTACTTTTACAGATCAATATCATCGAACGATGCCGCAATTTTAATTATTGTAATAAATCTTAAATTCGTTATATCTCCACTATAAAACAAAACAAAATAAATGCTATATTTTAAGTTACGTATTTAATTAAAATAATTATGACATCAAATACTGTAAATAAAAAACCGCTTAGTAGGTTTTGAGACAAATGGCAAACAAACTAAAGTAATACCTATATTGAAATAAACGTCTCAATAATGATATTTTACGATTCCACTAGTTCTAAAATGAGAACAGAAAATATTATATTGCAATGCCTAGTTATGTAATCATCTACATATTTTGGTTTCTTAAACACAATGTAAAAATATGTTGAAGTATTTTGCATGCATAAATTAAAATGTAAGATACCTATCTCAAAGGTGAAATATTAAAGAAATTGTAGTCCGTTAGTTGCTAGAAATGAGAAAACTTTCCTGAAAATTAGTTCATGATTCCGCGACACGAATACAAACTTGTTTAAACTGAAGCGCCGGCGAGGATATTGTGTTACGTCAGTTTAAACAAAAAACAGCCTCGTAATGAGCTAGGGAAATACGAATTTCTTTGTCCCCATAATCCTTACTTAATTAATTCGGCAGGGAATAAAAAGTTTGTAGGCTGGAAACCAAATAATGCCTTCCGGTCTCCCGGGTGCTCGAATACGCCGTCTAATTTGTTCTCAAGTTTGTCTCTTCACAAAATTTCGCCTAAAGTGCCGTCTTTTCAATTCAACACAAACGTCTCGCAAATAACATTAAAGTTCCCGCGCTGACCAATTTAGGAGTCCGTGAATTTGCGTGCCGTTTCTTTAATCTATTTGAATAATTGACTAAATGCCAGCTAAACAGCTTAACAATCTACTTATCTTTTAGAAAACCGTCTCAACCTACCCGCACAAATACGCTGCGAATAAATTCCTCCCGACACCCGAAAGTTGATTTAGTAGACACGCAAAAGTTTCTTCAATAAACATTTTGTTCGATCCACTGAACTGCAAGGTTTCCTTATCAATCATTTGCGAAGTGGCAGAAAGTTGCAAACAAGTAGAAAGTACTTACAATTCTGTCGAGTTCCGTCGGCGAAAGCACAACCCCACGTGTCACTTCACTTATTGTTGTAATCAACTTATCCACTCCAGAGGCCACTCATTTGTTTCTACGAGAATTTTAGGTTACAGTTCGATGTCTTGTTTTGGTATTCGTATGAATGAAACGGGCACTGCACTGAACTGGCGATCCTTGGCACACACGGTCGAGTCACGGGCCGCACGGCGCGGTTGCGGTGAGATCACTCGCTCGGTTGGCGCCCAACGTGGGGCGCGGGTGTCGGCGCGCGGGTCGGCCGGATACTGCCGCTGCGCACGCCTGGGCCCGGCCGACCCCTCCCCGCGCGCCCCGCGCTACCCACTGCAATTCGGCACACAAAAAAATCACATCAAAAAGAAACCTTTCCCTGTCAGTGAGCTTCAATGGACGTCCACCCTGACTTAAGTGCTAGTCTTCCAGTTATTAGATATCGGCGCCATTGTCGAGCCTTAATGACGCTGTTACCCTGAGTTATGCCTGAATCGTGTACTTCGCGCTTTGCGAAGCTGTTAATTTATAACGTTTCTGAATCGAATGCTTATGTAAATTCAGCTTCGTTCATGCTGAGGCTGAAGTTGGGCGGAATTTTTATCACGTTCCCGTACTCGCACATCAAACGGGCCGTGTTCAAAGCGTTTTTGCTTGTATTCATATATTATTTTCCTCGCGCCGTTTACCTAACTTATTACCATGTATTCTTTTATTTACTTGGCAACTTGTAATCGTTACAAAGGGCTTGGGACGAAGCTACACCATTAAGAGCATGATCAAAGGCTTTCTTTTGTAATGTATTGTATAGTGATAACACGATCACGAAGGACGTATGACTTTTTGAATTTTCTACTTTTGAAAATTGAAAATAGGTATGTAGTTTGAGTGAAACAAGACGAACAATAGATTGTCACCCAGAACTAAGAACTAACAAATGAACTACTGCTAGTAGAGGACCATTTTGAAGTAGTTATTACAATAGCTTCTATCAAGTGCTATCAGCTAGGTGCCAGCTAGTACCTAATTTATTCACGGTACCTACGTACTCACAATCACAAGATTCAAGCAAAGTTCCTGGTTGTGTGGCTTGGCTCTTAAGTAGGTACCACACACGCCGATGTTACCCAGCTCTGTTTTCATTTATAAGTTAACATCGAACGTCGTATAATATAAAAAAGAATTCCATCTTCTTGTACTTACTTTTATACGAAGTTATTAGACTCCGCTTTGACTACCTTTTCCAGTATTATTGGATGTAGAAAATGATCAAAATTAGCATTTTTATACGAATCATTTTTATATTACCTTTAAAGGTAATAGCTACGAGTGGTTCTGCTAACAATATTTTTCTTGGAAAATATTAAACAAGACTTTGATATTGATAACAAGATCTAAATGAATTTATAATAATACTAAGCTATAGTAGCCAGTTTTTTCGTACTACCAAAGTAAGAACAAATTATGGCCAAAAATTATCAGTTTTGAAGGAACGCAAGTTTATAACAAAATACCCTCAGAAATAAAAAAAACTGTATAATAATATAATAAGCTCATTTAGGGGAATTAAAATTAAACCTGCCAAACGTAATAAAGTAAGCGTTTTCAACGATCTGTTTTAATATTTATTGTGTTCTTTAACCATAGTAAAGACTGTACACAACAACCGCCTTGAAAGTCCTTGTGTTTCTTTCTAAATGACGATCATGAAATTGAGGATCAAGACTGTCATTATTTTAAAAGTGCCTTTCGAAGCACAGATAAGTTCGAGTTCCCCGAACAGATAAGTGGTTTACGAGTATCTTGGTCATCGTCACCATGCAATGCATTTTCAATCGTTATCATTATTTTAATGATTAAGTGGGTACATTCCATATCTAGTTAAACAATAAAAGAGACACAAAACAGTTATGTTCACTTCACACTAAGTGACATAAAATCATGGCAATTTTGTTATTCCCAAAAGAATTTCACAAACAACCAGTTTTCCGTGGGCGGAAGGTTGTTGTCGCCGAAATACTTCAGACCCAGATTAAGCAGATTGCCGCCAAATATACATTGGTGTAATTCGTTACACAAATTGCTCTCTCGTAGGTGTGGGATCTCATCAATCCATATTACATACGTCGGGCTATAAATAAATAAATAGGGTTTAGTATGCGTGAGGAAGTATCCATTTGTCATCGTCGCGAATGATGCCTGTACACGATCGGCCGGTATCCTGGGTGGGGCAGGTCGCGGGTCTAGTTGCCGATATATCTTGTAGCTATGTAGGGTACAATCTTGGTGTCAAACTTACTCGTATAAGCCGATGTAGAAGTAGAATATTATTAATTTATCGACCACAGATAGTGTTCCTCCACAGACTGCAGTCATAAGCTCTGTAGTCATAAGGTTATTTAATGACTTGATTAATCCTTTCTTGATTCGAAAATAAAGTAGTCAGGTAGATACTGAAACAATTTCAACCACTAGTTATTTGAGACCATTGTGAAATTACCTCGACAAAGATGTGGGTATTTTGGAAAGCTTTAGAACTATCAATACAGGTACCCGACTAACAAAGCCACTTTCGTTCAGGTGGCTGATCAGGTGACAATCTCTTTTTATATTTCTGCGCAATATTTTCGCGAGATCTTTTTAGTGAAGCAGCACACGTATTTTCGTTGCCTCAACTTTATGCAAATGAGTCACTGACCTGTTAACCTCCAGACGAACCGTTCGTCATTTGCATGGGTTCCCTACCCTGTGATTAGCTCTCGTAATTGTCAGTTTGTAATTTATTAATTAGACATCGGGCTCGACCCTAACTCGCAAACTAAAAATCTGTCCTTACCTTCCTTTTAGTAAATGAAAAGGGACACGACCACTTTAGATCTGTCGAACTTTAGATTAATATGCTTGTTTTCGCGGTAAATAATAAAAATCTTGAGAATATAACATTTTCTGTGATGATGAGTTTTGGTTTTGGTTGGGAAATAGCAGATTTGAGTTTATCCGATTATTATCAGACACTGCGGCACGGTAAGTCACTAATAAAATCTAGCACCAGGGTTGTGATCCCAGTTTTTATAACACTCGATAAAAGAAGAAATTTATTATTGAAGGAAAACTGTGTCTTTGACCATAACTAAAGTAATAAAACTGGTGAAAATCATAAAGTTCACCCCAATAATTGTATTAAAAAACTGACCCGATCCGTATTCAAATCTGAGGCATTCTCAAGGACTTCTACCATATTCACAAATACAATAAGAAAAACTTTAAATGTCTAGAGGAAAACAAAGTTTATCTAAGACCTGTTAATTGGATGCGCCCCGCGTGTTTTTAAAGTCTAGATTTGGTGCAATGGTTTAGAACTTGACTGACTGTCTCGATTCCCTTACAATACATAACTATCGATCTTTTTTTTCTAAATATTAAACTTTCACGTTCCATTTCAACTAAAATAGATCAAAGACACGGGTCTTAATGCGACGTTTATGAATGAGTTACATTATGTACTCACGGCTTAACGTTTCGGCTGCTATGCTGCAGCAGTCTCAGTCTTTATATCATTTACAATAAAAAGTGTAGTACTGGTGCTGAATATCCCTTACAGGGTACATACAGGGCAAATTAATTTGTATAAGATCTTCGTGAAACCATAGCAATGATTTATGATTGAATTAATGCACGTGCTGTTAATGCCAATTAAAGCGGTGATCACATTAGCAGCTATAACATCTTCCGCGCGCGAGGCGAACGCACGTAATAGGCCAGTGTAAACAGTCCGAGGAGACACAGGGCAGGGAGAACAGGCAGGGGAGGACAGGGGAAATCGTAACAATAAAACGTGTAAATCATACTATTTTTTAACTAAAAGTCTTGCCTTCTAAGTTTCATCTACGACTATGTAAAGGAGAAGTAAAACAAAGATAATTTTTGAAATTATTGAATGAAAATTCATTACGTATTATATTTTTAACTAGGTACGTAATAAAGCAAGTTTGATGTATATCTAATTAGAATTTTGCATAACTTTAGATTTATTAAACATTCTTAAAATCTTAAAATGTTTCATCTAATTCTAATCTATTCCTTGGTAAAAGCTGTAACTTATTAGTAAACTGTGGTAAAAGCCTGAAACATTTTCCCAATCGCATTCAAATACAAGACAGCTTACAAAGGCATAAGAGAAAATACACATTCATATTACGTAGGTACGTTTAAGTAGGCTGGATCTTACTTTGTCTCTGAATTGCCTGTTTTCCTTGAACTGTAATAACATAATTCAAAGCTCCAAGCGTTCAGTCACGTTTCAGTGGCGTTCATGAATATTTTGTCCCCGAAATCAGCGCATAAGCGCCATATAAAGTATTCAATGGACTCGCAACACTGAGAGACATCGACAAATCCGCAACACACGAACTGTGAAACCTATAAAATTTATATCTAACCTCGATATCAGTAGAGGGAATACGTAATGAACATTAGGAACAAAGGCGTGTGAAAAGAGTCGATACCGAATTGTAGGTGCGAATTGATAACATTGAGGGTACACACTACAATAAACCGTGGAGTGTTATTTATAGAGTTCAATTTCGATTCCGCCAATGTAAGAGGTATTGGCGTGAACTGAAAGTGATTCTTTCAGCGTTGGTTACAGAGTTGGATTTTGTTTGTTTGCGGACGCGGTGGAAAAAGTGGGAATCGAAGATAAGTGGGGTTCCGCCGCTGTGGGTCTGATATATTAGTGTTGCGAAGGTTTCTTTGCTGCAGCTCGAGTGTTGGCTGCTATCTCCTGACTCGTGTTCCGTTAGATGGGTATTATTGCCGGCGCGCTGTTTTCTTGTACACAAGAGGGCAGACACGTCAATCGAGTTCAAAGTTTATTGCGGTTTCGTTAGAGATACGGAAACTTTGAAGATATTGTTGTTTATTTATAAATTTTCAATTTACCGAACTTGAGTGTTCATGAGAGTTGACAGTTACTTCACGCGACCCTTCAAGCTGCTACAGTAAATTCAACGAGAAGCGACTGGTCAAAAACTTAGTATACATTCAATATGAGTAAATAAATAATTGAGTGCCCACAATCTTTCAACCATTTAAACCTTCGTCGCCTAAGTTTAGCTCAATACATTAACTATTAAGTATTTCCACTAAAGACCAATTTAATGTTAAGTGTTTTGGGTTCCCTCCTCAAATCTCAGGGGTGCGCTTATAGATCAACCATGAGCGGTCAGTTTGACCCTAACATAGGGAATACCCGCCTGACCTGGTGGTAACAGGCTACACCGTCAGTTGGTTCGAATCCCTCCAAGGGCAATTGATAGTGTGATATAGGAGTATTTGTAACCAAAGCCGTGGTTGTATAATACGATCTTAGTTGTATGAAATAACTACAAAAGCTTAACTAGAGATAATCTACTTACGTAAGATGGCACATCTAGACCATCTAGGTTGTTTTCACGAAAATTTCCGAATAAATTAATTATTTAAAAGCAAAGAATTCGCAAATAAAAACATAAAATATTATTCGTACCTAATTGAGTTAACTTCAAATTTTTCTTACTCCATTAGCTCCTTAGTTATGTACTATCACTTTCCTTCTAAGAACGAATGGAATATTTTAACGAAGCGGCACTTTAAATTTAATAAAAGCTAAACTTGACACAAACAGACGTTGAAAAATGACCTACATTCAGTATTTTACCGACTGAAATGTAATAACATTTTAGGTAGGTAACTCTTTCGCTTGAATAAGGAGCAGCTTTAAAAATACAATATAGGCAAGTCATTTCGGACTGGAAGCTGACAGCCTGCGAAATAATTCCGAGGTAGTGGGAATTTAGAATTAATTTAATGTGTAGGTTTGTTTTGATTTTTTTGTCAAGTCTATTACCCGAAGAATCCAACCTTGAATAAAATTACTATGATAGTTTTTTTACCCTCCACGCTACTAAGTACACACCTATCCACTCGTATGTAAGAGGCACCTAGGTTATTGGATTGCAGGAAATAAATCTCCTGCAATGTGTATGATGAACGAATTAAACAGGTGGTGAACCTGAAGGGAAAGTACTTTATTCCTTTATTTTTGAAAAGAAAGAGAGCGGCATTCAAAGAAATCCGAAAATTTCATACCATAGTATTCTTGTAAATATAATTAAAACAATAAGATTGCATGGTTTTCCTTTCATTTGGCTTATAATATGAAGTTTACTAATGTACTGACCCGCTACCACTTCCGCTACCGCTCATCAACTTGTGCCAACGTCCAAAGTCGTGCCAGTCGCACGATGATCAGGTGATTTCACCATCTACGCAAAGCTACAGCTATAGCTATGCCGAATATTAACGTAGGTGTACAGAAAATAGTAACGACTATACTTGTACTATACAGTCGGTTCAATTTGTTGTTAAACAAACCATCGCTTATACAGTTTAAATGAACAATTTAGAATTTCAAATAACATTTTATGAGAAAGTTACTGAAAGTCAGGCAAAACATTATCACGTAACTACAATTTAACAGTTAACTGCCTGCCCTAACTGCCATAACAAAGTAAATAATAAAGGCATTTTATAGCTCAGTATTTACCTAAATGTTGGCCCATCTGCTTTAATAAGAAACGTAAGAAGGTATTAGCCTTTCTGGCCAACGTTCACAAGAGGAGCTCATTTGTCAAAGATAGCGTGGCATACTCCCGTTTGGGGTCAAAGGTCAACGCTAATATTATCTGTCTGCCTATGTACGGGTTATTTGGGTCATTCAGTGAATTTCTTCCATTTACCATAATAATTTTATTCTTTTTTGGTGCGCTCCTAATAAAATTCTTTACTTATTTACGTTTCATTGATCGCAGTATGAAGTTTCCTTCAGGTAACACGATTTCTGATAATATCCACTTGGATTAGTCAAGCTACCGTATACCTATCTTACTTTTAAATACTGTGGACCAAGACACTATGAGTTACTTTCGTAGATAGACTAAGGCCCAAAACAGACGGTGAAACGCAACTGCAACGAAACTGCAACTTTCTGATGATTCTGATGAATGAAACTGAAACTGAAAGTTTCAAACTGGTCGCGTCATGTGTGGTCTCTCAACGGACGCTATGGCAGAAACTTAGATGCAACTCAAAAGTAACTATCAGTTGCAGTTTCATTGCAGTTGCGTTTCACCGTCTGTTCTGGGCCAAACTGATTACCTAGACAATATTTATTTCGAATTTTGCAAAACTGTCAATCACAAGAAACTAATTTTTCAGACAAACTTAATTTTCAATTTCGTATTTAATCCACTGTGGATTATATTTGTTGATGAGCACCTTCATGCTGTATAACGTAGAGCTGGCTAGCTGGAACCGCTATGATAGAACTGTCATTTATATTCAAATGTGATGTTGTCTTTAGCTGTGTAATGGCTGTGCCGAACTCTCTATTGTAAATATTCTACGTGTGCTTTGATACCAATATATTTATTATGTTACTACCAACCACTGTGTTTATTGCTCTGTAGCGGACTTAATATATCCCTAACAATATTATAATTTTAAAATAATTATTATCAACTTGCCATTATTGCCACTATAACACTTATGAGCTGCATAGCGGTATTGATCGCGAACTTTTAATTACATTCATTGCAGCCACGCGCAGGTAGTGCTAATTATCCTTTTTTAATTAACGTTACTAGTTATAATAAAATTGCGATTAACCGTTGAAAAATGATGACCATATTCTTGCTGCTAATCCAAAGCGTTTACTGTTTCTAAAACAAACGGGAAGTAATTCACTGAATGTAGTAGGTAAGTAAATATTTATCTATCTAGTGTATCTATAAAAGCGAAAGGTCACTGATTGACTGACTCACTCACTCATCACGAAATCTCAGAAACTACAAGTGCTAGGTCTCAAATTTTGCATGGGTCCTATTAGAACGTAGGTGCTCTCTAAGACGGGATTTTGCCAAATTCAACCTCAAGGGGGAAAACGGGATCCACGTGTACGAAGTCGCGGGCGCGGCGGCCGCTAGTTATGTTATAATTTTTTAAATGTATAGCTCTTTTAGGTATTAGGAAATACCTACCTGCGTCTTGTCTTATGAAGAAGATTTTTTAGTACTTTGGCATTAGTTATAACATTCCCCGTAACAGTTGGCCGGGTAATAAATTTAAAATGATGCAATAGAGTGAAAGTTCTAAGTCCACCTTTGGTTGAGAACGTAAAACCGTAAAACTTATCCATTTAAGTTTTAGTATTTTGCAGAAATCCTGGAATATTGAATCTTCTGAATGAAAATATCGGGTTCTACTGGAACTTTTGAAGCTGAGTGCAATTTCGACGTAAAATATAGTCTGTTTTAACACAATCTCGACAGGGTCATATCCTTGCTAAGCTCGTGGTGGCCTCGAGTTTGTTATAATGGAAAATATCTTGAAGTAAATTTCACATACAATTTGGTAGACAATAGATTTGAATTTTAATTTCACTTTTTAAGAGCATTATTACGTTTAAATCGTTCATCCACGAAGACGCGCCCCACCACTTTTTGGTCGAGGGAAACGCGGGGTGCGGGGAGTTTGATCCGAGCAAACCGAGCATCATTATTGTAGTGTGCTTGTGCACTCATGGATAGATTTAAGGACCATTTATAATGAAATTCCTAAGATGTATAAGCAAGTTGACCTCCACAGGACTCGGTCCCATGAATACTTTGTTGTCAAGTCGCGGACCCAGCTATACCAGCGAAGCACATCTATCTCCCAACAAAAAACAAACATCTCGCAGTCACCGCAGCTGATACAATTTATGTACGTATCCAGCTGAGTTTTTAACTATTCGCATACAAAGTTGTCGCCGCAATCTCCATATTCATGGGCGCTAATAAACTCGCTTCATCAGTTCTGGGCCAGATGGCGGCGCACTTTATTTAGTGTCTATATTTTCTTCAGTACCTTAACTAAATATCTTTAAAGAGACATTTAAAACGGTTTTTGTTATTTCAATTCGTGTATCTTATTCACTCTAAAACGACAACTTTATAGCAAAATTTTTAAAGGAAAACAATGTTACATACCCTTTTTACCCGACTGCGCCAGAAGGAGGGTATATTAGTAGGTCCAGTTGAGAAATCATGATCGCCAACTCTGTTTGTGTAGTTCGCTATTTTGAAAACTGAAAAAAAGGTGTTCAATAAGTATGTTTTTTTTTCATATTTCAAAATTAGTTTTTGAAACCTGTCAAGGGACAAGCATACTTAGGGTATCTTTCAGTTTATGTCAAATAGTTTTATTATTTTATATTAAACATGATGGCTTCTAATCTACTATATAAAATAAGTCGGGTTTTCCTCCCTGACGCTATAACTCCAGAACGCACGAACCGATTTCCACGGTTTTGCATTCGTTGGAAAGGTCTCGGGCTCCGTGAGGTTTATAGCAAAGAAAATTCGGGAAAAGGGGGTAAAACGGGATCCACGCGTACGAAGTCGCGGGCGGCCGCTAGTACCTAATATAATTTTGAATTGGTTCAATTGGAAGAGCAAAAGTGTAATTTCAAACTTTTTTAACAACATGTGCATTTAAAAGCATTTCGGCGCTTACATTTTGTAGTAGGTAAAACTTTTCGCTGCCAATTGAAAGTATTATTCACGTTTCAAAATATTGAACAATCATTTTCCAGCGTTTTGAATGTAATCAAATTGTTATCGGACTGAATTGAATAAAAAGTGCTCGAAACCTTTTGTTTGCTCATTCCTGTACAAGTTACATTATTTATTATAGTTCGAGCACAATGCAAAAACTAAATGTGATAACTCGTTTGGAAAATGAAACAGATATTCTTCAATATGTTACAGAGGTTTGAGTATCTACAATGTGTAGTTGTTATTTTATGTGCATAAAAACTATTATTTTGCACGCAACACTCTGCTTCGACAGTGCATGATTTTAATTAGCCTAGTAAACAATTTCACTACAAACGTTCATATTTCCGGGAAAAGACACGTACACATTTTCCATAAGCGAGATTCAAACCCTTAATCGCTGACATCTAAATCTACTCGTCAAGAACAATCTCAAGACCTTACATGCGATGTATTCTTGTCCCTCCTTCAAACTAAACCCAATTTAAAAACGTATTCAATCCGCAGTTGGCCCAAAGCTATTATCATTTACAGATTAAAAACCCCCAAGACTTGTCGCCGAACTCCCAACTTCTTCAGCAAATCACGAGAAAGTAAACCAATTTTCGCAATCAAAACTAAAATACAAGCCCCGAGGCGGCTAACCCAATTCCTTCCAAACACGGATGGATGACTGGAAATTTGAATAATGCCTGGTTATACGCAGTTCAGTAAAAGAGGGTGCATTTATCCAAAAATAGCCTCAGGACGAACGAATAAAATTAACTTTATAGCCTTTTAGCCGACTTTCCGAGGGCTCGTTTGCGTCATGCATGTCGGTGGATACAGTCAATTGCTGGAAATGATCTGATTTTATTATCAAGAATGAGTAAGTAAAGCTATAATAATTTAATTTCGTAAAACTATAATTTACCTCGAATCCAAACTCAAAAATAAATTGAAAAGCTAATAAATTACTTACAAGAATTTAGTAAGGATCCTGTAAGAAAATACCAAAATACCAAATCAGTGGCTGGCTTAGTAAAATCGTGGAAAAACTGTACGGTCTAATTGAAGTTTCTACATCATCATTGGGTTCCGTCCCGTTCACTCGGATGTGAAAAGTGCGTAAAATCGGTACGCGTAGCGCTCCAATTAATTGTACTATGTAAGTAGAAACATCTGATTTCTTATTGTCATGAAATAATTTTATTTTTCATGTAATACCCATTTCAATGTAAATAAAACAAAAGTAGCCCAGCTTAATGAGCTAATATTAGGTTTCCTTTATAATTAAGATTAACGATAAATAAATTAGGTCACCAAAACAAGCAAAGAGCTCGACACTCCGCCGAGTTTGGCGAAGTTTACAGAAATTGAAACAGTAATTTAGTTCCCGCCTTATCACTTCCCGCAGGACCAATCAATACTCGCAAACAACGGGATACAATTTTAATTGCCTTTTATTAAGTGGAATCAGTCGATTATAGCTGGGGAATTAAATATTCAGGGAGATTGGAGCTGGAACTAAAGTACTGTTTACTCCACAAACCTGCAGGAGAAAGGTTTCCTTGCCCCACAGTCTCCGACTTTGGTTAATCTGCTCCAAATTTTCTGTAGCCAGAGCATTGTTTCGGGTGTTGATTATAAACCCAGTAATCAATGGAACTTAATTCCATTTTACATTTATTATTGTTTACTTAGTTTATTACTTGGAGTGGGACACATTTGTCAAAAGTTTTTTTCAATGCCAAAGTGTGACAGATGGATAATTTTGCTTTTTTATTTCGACAGAGTAAAAAAGAGATCCCAAGTGTTTGAATCTTAAGGCATTGAGCTAAGTCTCAACAAAGAAATTAATGCAACTTCTTAGATGTTTATACTTAGCTCAACACAAACACATGCTCGTATGTACTACATATGTACCCATTTTCTTAACTAAAGGCAACTATAATCCCACGATAACAAGTGAAAATTGAAATGTTTTCATACATTTCCCGGATCATTATACCTCATTACCGTTGCGACGTGCTCACTAATTCCTTTCCGTCAAAGGGGACAAAAAGGCGCGCAAAAACTGCACTCACTTTGTCGTTTGTCACCGGAAAATGATAATGGCAGTCCGTATCGCAATTGCATTAGGTTGGTTTTGGAACGAACAGTGGTGGCGCACTGGGAGCTAAGTAAGGAGCGTCATACTGACATGGTTATTGGTTTGGGTGCTGAAAGTTCCATGATTCGCCTAAGCTGTATATCAGTATGAGTTTTTCGATTTGAGGTCCAATTCCAACACAATTAACGACTAATCTGCTTTAAAATCTATCGTTCCCAATCCCAACAAAACCACCTTGCCGGAGTAAACTTGGCGACATACTTGTGTCAAAACTGTCACATCCGAAACTAGGTGAGTCGCTAACGAGCGAACTTTGAGCTCAACCCTAATAACTCTTTCGT
The DNA here is from genome assembly GCF_963855985.1 of Ostrinia nubilalis. NCBI lineage: Eukaryota > Metazoa > Arthropoda > Insecta > Lepidoptera > Crambidae > Ostrinia > Ostrinia nubilalis. The sequence goes on from NC_087103.1 coordinate 15,296,183, forward strand.
ATGCGAATTTGATGTTAGAAATGCTAGTTTATGTCCCCATTTATATCATTTAAAGTGAATTAGGTCACAAATTAGTCTCTTCAAAATAATGGCGTCCTAATTTTTTATAGTATTGTAATCCTTATTAGCAGTGCCTATCTAGCTAACAAAGTATCATGCTTTTAATGAATACGACGCACTTAGTGTGTATTTGGCTTAAGAATCTAAAAATCTTTAACATGCACTTGCTCAAACTATTCCGACTAGGTCGTACGTTTCGACAAATGCCGGGTTTATTCAGCGGACGTTCAGAAACAATATGTATAAAGCGAATGCTCTATAACTTACCGGCTGTAAAACTCATGCAACTTTGTAGTAACCGCCATTAGGTGACCTTCCTCGCCCCGCTAACTGTTTCACATTTGGGGCAAAATTACGGGCGAAGTAATACCATTTGAAGGCCAGCTTATAGTGGCCCGTGTTACAACTGAATACATCTTGGTCAAAGTGGCGTAACAGACAAATTTCACCCGAATGAGTTTATGGAAACATTGTTTTAATACGAGTATGGGTTGTTAAACGTTAAAAGCGTAGTTTATTGAAGTTTATTCTTGTTCCACATATAAAATCACTGAGATAGCGGGTTCTTTTAAATAAACCTAATTGTGGAACCAAACTTGGATAAGGATGATATTTACGGAGAACCATAGATCTTTGAGTACCATGGAAAATTTTATATGAAATGAAAGCAGTTCATACACGAATATGTTGGGAGTCCCGAGCATTTCATACTCGAATGCAAAATGTGTGACATTGACATTAAGTGCATTGCGTTGGCAGAACGCCGCAGCGCCGTTACATTGCGTTTCTGCATACAATTTGTGTTAAATGGCGCTAGGTAATTAATTCCCGCCACTATAGGACACGGCAGACGCGCTACTTCTGGCATTGTAGATCGACGATTTAGTTTGTAAATACGAATAACAGCTAGTTGTGGATATGATGAGTTGGATATATCTATGGAGCGTCGTCGATGAGTGACGACTGATCACCATCAGCTATCATCACTTTGAGGAGGCCTTTGTCCAGCAGTGGACGTCATTTGGCTGAAACGATCATCACTAATAGTACCTAATAGTAAAATCAAAGCGACATCATCATCATCATAATTTCAGCCATAGAACGTCCACTACTGAACATAGGCCTCCCCCAATGATTTCCACAAAGGCCGGTTTATAGCGGCCTGCATCCAGCGCCTTCCTGCTATCTTTATGAGGTCGTCATAATATGTAGGAAGTGAGAACATTGTCGTAGTGAAATAGTAGAAAGGACGCAGAAGAACAATAAAGCTAGATTTGAGACGTATTTACTGAGAGCCCTAAAATGGGTAGGTACCTAATGTTACTTATATTTTATCAAGAATTTTATCTCCATATTTTTAAGAACTGTTACAATAAATTCACTTTCCTAATATTTTATAGCAAGCAACCGTTCTAATCCTTCCTTATTGCTCGCTGAATCAATTATTATCAGTCAAAGCGTGTGCCGAAGCGTCGGCAAGTTAATATTGTATTCCGTTTACAGGTTGATCCTGGATGAGGTGCGATGGCTTCCACTCGCGTGAAATATTCATTAAGAGGGCGTCGGCGATGGCTGCTGAGTGACGGCCATCAAAATTTGATATTTCAAAGATTTGTCGAAGACAATTTTGTTTACGAGCCGCGCAGGCTTCGCCGGGTATTTGGCAGGTATGCCAAGTATATTCGACGTGCGGGTGTTTCGTCTGGCGCGAAGTAAATATGGGAAACTATTATGGTTAAGTATATGTTTAAGTTTCACGTTAATTTAGTGTTCTTTCTTTTCAGGGTATATTGATTTTACACGTATATTGATTTTACACCTAAAATTAAATCTTCAGAAGTAGGTACATACCTACTGACTAAAAATTTTTTTGCGAAATGTTTATGCCATTATTTGAACTTTAAAACTTATCACTTCAGTCAAAAACAGTTTACTGCTTAGGCTGGATTGCACCATCTTACTTTAAATTTATTTAACAAACGTGAAAAATCTGTCAAACTCCACACAAAAATCACCGGTTATCATGCAAGTTACGGTCAAAGTTAAGTGGTGCAACTCAGCCTTAGACATAAACATCTCTCAAGGAAGGTCGCAAAGCATGATATCCTGGTTTTTCATTCAGAAAGATAATTAGTTGGAAAGAATGATAACTACATCAAGTCGTATGATCTACACTGTGAGTTTTATGTGGGTATGCGACCCTTTTTTATGCATAACGAAATCCTAAAAATTCACGTCAAAGTTGGCTAGTTCGCTCATCGGTGCAGCAACTCGCGGCTTAATCCGGGATTAAACTGCAGGACTAAGGACGGGATTAGCCGGTTTAACGCCAGTTATTAAATAAGTTGCCCTCTTGCGCGACTCACCCTTGCCTGCCGTACTTTGAGGTCAAAATTAAACCGTATACCTTTGCGCTAAGGAAACTACTTACTTGGTCTGTGACCCTAGACTGAAATGAATTTATAATAGGTGTTTCGAAGCTGAGATGATTTCAGATTTTCTATTCTTGATCATATTCACTTCATAATCTACTTGGTAAGCTAAGGTGGAATTTTTTACAATAGATATAAATGTAAAGATCCAAAAACTCTAATCATTTGGTTTTCAATCTTACTAAATTAAATGATATTACAAAAGAGTAGGTACTTTTTTACAGTTATTAAATGGTTCCGACATAATTATAATAAAGTTTTAAAAACATATTGCCTTTTCTAATTACCTAACAATTAAGCTTCAATATAACCTGAATGTATTACCTAGTAATCAGTCCTCATATGATAACGCTTCTAAAAATAAAGATACCTATAAACAGGAAACAAAGTTCTTACATAAGGTACTCTCATTACCTGCTATTTAGTAATTAATTGGCCAAAGCATTTCGTACTGAATAAGTAATTGACAAACACTGATTGTGTGCAAATGCAAAATTCATGACTCGCGGCCCGCTGCACTCGCGCGAATTAGTTGCTTTCGACTCGATTCAATCGAGAGTTCATTTAGCCTAGGCGCAGACTGCCGACTTTTTGTCGGCCGATAGTTGGGTCGGGCTGTTAATCAGTACAAACAGGTATGAAAGTGCGCACATTGGTATTGGCAGATTCTTAATGACTCGGGCTCAACAGTTCTATCGGTCGACTAACGCCCGTATTCACAAACACTATGAGGTCTCACAGTGCGCGTGGACGCACAGGGTGACACATAAACCAAACACAGAGCTTTATTCAAAAGCTGTGCGTTCGATTTGATGCTTCACTTAAGCAAGCATCGTTTGTGAATACGGGCGTAAAAATTTGTAAACTGCGGGTAGTCTTAAAAGTATCGTTTCGAATGTAATTATAGTCATTAGACAAGTTCGTTGAACTATCAATCGTTTTGAGGCTTATCAATTTCGAGAATGTTGAACAGTTAGTGAAAAACTCAACCGAATCGTAATTGTTAGCGGACAAAATTTCAAACGAAGTGTCGTGTGACGTCGTTTGGACATTTTCAATAAGTAACCTTTTTCGTATTTTACGTATCGGGCAAGAGTTTTTCAAGGAATGTCGAACGAGATATCTGGCGCTATGATTCACGGGAATTTGTTACCAGAGAATACTTTAAAATAGGTTTAAAATAGGTATATTTTTTCTAAAGAGTTTGTAGTTGTTGATCATCAATGTATCAAAGATGAATAATTAAATAAATAAGTATCTCACAAACCTTAATGCGGAACGAATTTATTTTACTCGTACATAATAGAAAAATAATACGCTATGGACAGACGACTAACCGACCATGACGTCCTCGTTAAAAAAATAAAAATACTAAAAATAATAACAATAACGTTTGCGTTTTTACACAGTTGGCTCGTCAAGGCGCATGAAACATAAAGTCGTGTTCCTGAATGCGACAGTGAGCGCTGCCATTTGTGACTTTGACGTTCGTTGCATGTCCACAGACGTACAATTCGCAGTACCGTTTAACAAAACTAAAACGGCCGTAAATAAAATCCATTGCGAGCATAAAACTGACTTTAACTGACAGTAAGCGTTGTCCATTTTGGAGTTCTGTATATTTTTATTTCCGCAGCGTTCATGAAACGTGCTTTCCCAGTTAATTGCCGATTCCATTGTCGTATGTGCAGGGCGGCGAGTTATTAAATAAGTTGCGAGCTTAAAGTTCGGGACTTTAAAACTTTTCATTTATTTATAGCTGTTTTATACGGCAGCTGGACCGAATGCGAAAGTATGTGTAACAATATTAAATTTTGTTCTGATACGAAAACTGAGCTTGGATTGGATGGGGATGGAAAGTTAGATTGTTTCAGTTGTATTGAACTGACTTAATCTTGCTGAAACATTGCTAAAGTACCTACCTACTTCTAGAGATTCATCAAAACAATATAAGTTCTAAATCAGATACACATTTATGAAAGAAAGTGAAAGAGTCTGTAGTCAACTTAACACATAAGTAACATCACTTAACATAACATCTTTGCACTTACCATCAGGTGCGATTGTGGTCAAATAACTGCCTTGTTAAGCATAAAATAAAAAAGTACCGTGAAAACAGCGACTTATCTTATTATCTTCTTTTTATAACAAAAAAGTTGGTTTATATTTCTTTTTATTTTGTACATCTAGAAACCTAAGAATCTTTTACATCTTGTTGGCATTTGAACCCAGAGTACACTTCTATACTCCGCATTGCGAAACGTACACGTGACCTTTCTTCCAAAATTTATTGTTACCTAGCTGTCCTTGGACTCTACCTAAGTTTTATGACCAGCGGAGATATAAGCCTAGACCAAAGTATGTGTGTCTCTTGAAATATACGGCTATTCGTAATAAAAAGTAGCATATTATTACAGGAATGTGTACTGTCCTCGTATGATTCAAGTGTGTGGGTTGTTTTATTTCGGTTTGTCATTTATATGAGAACTAAATAGGAACCCACACATGTAAAATTATTAATGAACCTAACTATTCCTATTTCATACAACTTTCGAGTGTACATTCCTTAAAGATATCCAATATCCATAGATAGCATAGCATCCTTGAAGAACAAGGAAGTGCCAGTAAGAGCGGAACAGCAACGCTTTCTTCCAAAAAGAACCTCAAAAATTCTTATCCCATTAACTCCGTACATTCTGCCCCAAAGTGTCGCGAATGTCGTTTAACTCCCCTTAGTTTAAAACCGAATTTCTTAGGAGTGCGGGCAGCGCAGGGCAACGCAACTTTTTGTCTGAACTAAGGCATTTTTAAAAGACTCCAAGTAGTATGGAAGTCATGAGAATATGGCGGTTACTGCAAATACCATTTTAAACCAAAGCAATAGATAAAACATCTGACCCATACTCATTTAAGTACTAAATCCAACAACTTAAACTTACATTTTTAAAAAAGAAATATAGACACATTTCTAAAGAATCATTTATAACCTCGTTTTAACTTTTCATGTGCTTTGGACTCTTTCCGCCAGCGAAGTTTCAGCAATGTTCACAGCTGGACAAAGGCCTCTCCCATGGATTCCTACAAAACTCGTCTTTCCCTCATCTATTCCACTACATGGACCGACAATCTGGTGAAAGTCATGGTAAGCGCGCATCTGCAATGCCCGCATCTAGACGCGGCCAACGCAGGGTCGGTAGTTCTGTAATGTTAATTGCTAAAGTTATTTCGCATATAGTAAGTTATTTAGCATAAATCCCTAACTGCTGTGGCTTACGCCAGCGCCGGCGCGCGCGCCCATGAGCCCAGGTGCTAAAGTTGACCGGTTGTTTGACACTTTGCTGAATTTATTTTGGCGCGGAGTCGGGCGGACGTCTAAATTGCCGCCGTAACGGCCGCCTGACCTTTGGAAGGTAATTACGAGTTTTGTAACGTACAGGCGATAAGACGATCTTCTGTTTAGCTACTTTTAGCGCTCCCACTGGAAGAAACTGGAGACTATAATGTGGCCTTAGTTAATGATGGATTATACTAGAATAATATGGACTAATAATACATTTCTTAATGGAGTAAATTTCCAAAACACTTTTAAAACTAAGAAAACAAGATTTTAAAAATATGAAAGGATCGCTCGAGTCGAGAACATGGTTGATCTTGAAAAATAACCAGGGTCAAATCTAGTGCCGTAATTTCAGTATATGTAACGCAAGGCTGTTGCATTATTTTTAACCGACTTCAAAAAAGGAGGAGTGTGTTTTTTTTTTCTATGTATGTTCACCGATAACTCCGTCAATTGTGGACCGATTTTCAAAATTCTTTTTTTGTTTGATAGGGTACACTTCTGAGGTGGTCCCATTGTCACCAAGTCAGGATCTGATGATGGGATCCTAGGGAAATCGAGGGCAACCCCCAAATTTTATAGGCACGTATATCGTTTTTCAAACGTTTTCTTAAGTTATTCAAGTATTTGCTCCTGGAAATCATCATATCATATTGATGAGCTGATGATAGAAGGTAAAACTCCTTAATGTTTAGGAGTTGGACGATAATTCTTTTAATTTTATAGATAAGTATAGTTTCTAAAGTTATTCAAGTGTTAGCATTAGATAGTCATCATCTCATCATGATGAACTGGTCATGGTACGTACAACTCCTTAACGCTTAGGAGTTGGAGGATAATTCTTTAAATATTATAGGTACAAATAGACCAACAGTTGTATTTTTTCATGTTTTTAAAGTGGGCTGACGGTTTAAGGTCTATTTAGGTTGCCGATATGGTAACCTGTATTTTGTAGGGAATATTATTTTACACTTGACATGAAGAATATAGTCTCAATGTACTGCCTACCTTCAGTGGTAATACATGGTACAATAATAAGTTAACTAAAAAGCAAGAAATAAGTTATTTTTTATTAAAAAAAATAATCAAAAATACGTTGGTTGGTCAAGCGCATATTAAAATAAATTAATATATTTCTGCCACAATTTGAATGCTTATGTTACGTTAAAGTTATTATGTGGGAAGGCAAGTATTTAATGACAGCTCTAGGTCATCTACCTTTCTGGGCTACAGCTACAGGCTATCACCGAGCACGTCGAACTTGGAACATTCGCAGGTGCAGCCGCCGGCACTTGCAGGCGTCTAGACGGACGTCCAATATCTGAGGAGGATTTACACCCAGCTGTAAATCTTTTATGACCGACGGTAAGCAATCACTACGCCACGAAGTCAAGAAATAAGACAACAGGATAGAACGCACGGATCTAGAAATCTTTGACCACAGATTCGGTTTCGTGACGTACTTCGATAGTAAATAAAGATACAAAATGTAAGACGACAAGCAATACTTTATCGTTAGAAAAACGGTTTGTACTGCTCCTAACATTATAAAGAAAGTAAATCAATAAGTAGCACTTATCTCGAGTTGACCTTTATAACAGTATTTATAAAAGTAACTGTTTTTCGGCAACTAATGTCCTGTGGAGTTTGCGTAACCTAAACTAATAGTGACAGACTGCACGCACTACTCATGCACTCCCACTTCGTCAATAATACAGCGAGCATGATGTTGTACGGTGACGTCGACAGGTGTAAAGCCGCCGAACACGACGTGACGACACGCTACACGTGTCCCGGCGACAATAGTTTGACGGCGGCCGTAATGTCGTGATAGTCCAATGGAATTATCTTGTAGGAAAATGTTATTACTTGAGAATATTGCATTGCCAAGTAGCTATTTGACGATAAAAGTTTTAAGGACTTTTAATATTGAATTAAAATTGCGTTTAAAAACTTATAACAACGTTTACTGCTAGGTTTGTATTTCATTTTGGTTATTAAAATGCTAAGAAAATTTAGTGTTTTGGCTATAATTTTTACGATCATATTATCTACATCCCTAGATTAAAATTTTAATTACCGAACTGCAAAGAAGCTGTAAAATTTTACTGAAATAACTATTGCAAAGACAAAATACATCAGTAGTGGGGACAGTTCTTCTAGTATTTTACTGGATAATCATAACAACACACTAAGGCTTTCTTTTAGAGATTACGAGAACATGAAATTAATTATCTAATAGGAGAAAATTCATTCTTTACTTACTAGTTTTGGTGGAAACGTAGCTTAAATATTGCGGAATGCGGTTACAAAAACTTAGTAACTTGTCGGAATAAGTTGAAATGGCGTCACTTCAGAGCGCCCTAACTTAAAAGTCGCAAGTAATAACCCTCTGAACTGCATCAGCGCACTCTATAGACGCGATTCGCGTTTACGACGCACTAAACACTTCTCCGAACTCGATCCGAAGTGCGGCGACTTTTTGGAAATCCGCCCGGAATGAGGTTTCAGTTACAAGCCTGAAAGTTCTAGGAATTAATCGATGGACGACCAACAATAGGATTTTACGTCAAAAAAGTAATTTGAAACTAATTGAGCTATACTTAAGTTCACTTAAAACATTTAAAAAATTTAACAGAAACAACGGTTTTTCAGTTGAAAAATTAAACAGTGTCATTGGAAACGAACCCACGTGCACGACTTAGAAGTGTTATTTTTGGAATGAAAATACTAATGTACCATTTAATGTTGTTAAGCGTTGAATAGATTTATTTTTAGTTGTGTGTACTTTACCAGTATTTTTTTCTTCTTTCACAAGAAATGAGGAACGGTTAATTCTTAGTTTTGTACAAACACTTGCTGTAAAGTTTCCCTTTGTTCTCCATTGCGTGTGAAACAAACCTCCGCGGAGCTGCTAAACGTGAATATTGTTGTTGCTTACCAACTGACTTAGCGTCGGAGTTGCCAACTGCTTTCTTGAGGTTAGCGTGAAAACACAGTAAAAGATAATAGTAAAATATGTTCGGTCGAGTGCGATTTGGCACTCCCACAAACGATTACACATACTACCCGCGGATCTCAAAGCTTTTAACCAGATATTTGTTGCTTCAGTGACGTAATTGTACCTTTGCTTATAGTGAAACAATAGCAACATGTCTTTTATTAGGATAATGAGTAGGTATTTCGGTGAATTTTAAAATATTTTTGCTTTAATTTTTTTAAGAAACAGAAAAGTTTTTAATATGCGCGTATTCTCATTTTTAACTTTTTGGAACTTTGCAGATCCAATCAGATGTTAGATTGAGTTTATGGTACTTTATTATAGCTCAAAGACAATTGCCAACCATGAGCTCAACATTTGCTTTAGTTAGTAATTTGCTTGACTCTAGTGATTTTGAGTAGAGGTCGTTGTCTTACTAACATTCATTTTACTGTGGCAATGGTGCGATAACGCCGACGAGGCGTTATGCACTCGGAGGCAATAACGCGGTATACAGGATGTATACTAAGCTGCAACTGAGCTAGTTGTGTCGTGCTGCTTCCCGATCTCTAAGGTAGGTTGGGGTGTCTTTAAAAGATAACGTCCACTCTGCATACACTTTTAGTAAAAAATACGATAAAAAAGATCGACAATATTATATTTCACCATTTCCTACTACGATAGCACGCTAATGTGAAATAAGATAAAGGATTTACACTTAGTATAGGTATGTGTAGTAATGATGATTATGCATATATTGTTATTTGTTATACAGTTTATGTATAAGTAAGGTAATAAAACTCCGCGGCTTATTATAAAGAGTTTTCGCCACTAATCTTATCAAGAAGATAACGTTAATTTATGTAACGTGTGTCGTGCAATTACTTTTTAAATTAATTTATTGCCATATTTTTTTTTTATTTCAAATGTAAGGGATTCAAGTTCTTGATTGAGACAACCTCAATGTTGGTGAGTTGTAAAACAAGGTGTGCTCAGACGATAGTTCAGGCGAATAGTCCCCGCGAGGGCGATGAAGGTCGGCGACACGACGCGGGCAATTGAGGGACACTCAGCGGGCGATATGTTATTACGACCTATAGATATTGTTATATTATCCCTCTGAAATTTGCTCTAAACGTAAGAAAAAACTATCCAAAAATATGAACATCATAAATTGGTTACACTATGATTGAGCCATCTTAGCCTGGCAAGTATGTTCGTTCGTTCGTTCGTTTCAGCAGAAAGACGTCCACTGCTTGACAAAGGCCCCCCCAAGGATTTCCACAAAGACCAGTCCTGCGCCGCTTGCATCCAGGTACCTCCCGCGACCTTCACCAGATCGTCGGTCCACCTAGTGGGAGGCCTGCCCACGCTACGTCTTATGGTATGGTCTTATAGGCAAGTATGTATAAGAAGACAATGATGGTTAGCTTAGCTCTTTCAGCACGTAGAATTTTACGTTATTTTCAAAACAGCAAAGCACGTTTATTTGTCTCTTATTTATTACTATTCTGGGCTTTGGAAGTTATGCCAAATGCTCACGTCGACTGCTAGGAACTCAAATTGTTATTAGTGTAACTCTACAATATAAAAACATAACCCTCCTTCTGGCGCAGTTGGGTAATAAGATTAAAATCCTTCTATGGTTTCGATACACAAGTCTTAAGTTTTAGCTATGGTAATTATTATCTTCTAAAGATTACTAAATTATTAATAGACACTAGGTATCGTGTTAATATCAAGGCGAGACTGCTTCTCAAGTGTTCAATTACCATAAATTACTTGGTGTGTACACGAAAGTAGGTACCCAAACATTGTTATCGTGTAATTAGAATAATTACACTGTAATTATGCTGCTCGTTTGACGAGGTGCCGCGTGCCGCAGCGCCATCGAGATACTGGAAAATGGATCAAACCACCATCGAGTCAGGGAAACCAAGGTGCCTTTGTTAGCTAGCTGGTATCAAGGCTACCTTATAATCTAGTACATCACAATTCGAAGCCTTAACACAACAACGCTATGCATAGTCTTATGAACGAAAAAAAAATTGAGCGTCTTGAAGACCTGGGATGCGCGCCACGATAAAATTTTGTCGAGTCATTACACTGTGGTCTAAATTCATCGATAAGTTTTTATCATGGCGCGCATTCTAGACCAGCTGCTACAGCTGCTACAATTACTTGACGGTTTGCTGTAAAAACTGGCTTTCCGTATCTAAAAACCTAGAATTATCTGCGCTTGGTTCCAATAATATCCATCACATTCTTCATTCTCTTCACACAGTGATTTACTTCAAACATTTTTGTAAGCATTCAAACTAAAATATTTTAATTTCATATTGCAAGGATAAACCCGGCGGTTAATATCCTAAATCTGGTGGCAGTGGACAGCCGGCTCAATTAGCGGCGCCGGCGCGTTATTATTATTGTAATAACTCCGCAAAACAGGATAACGTTTCCCGGGAAATTCATTTCGCGGACATTTCATTATAGACCAGGAGCTGACACTATTCAACTTAGCCTGGGCTTTGGTAGCACATCAAGTTAAACACAGTGGCGTGTTATTTCGTTATAATACAGGCTATTTTGCAACAAGAGTGTATAGTATGATGTGCTGTCATGTTTTGGTCATGAAGCAGCGTTTATTTGCAATACTGATTTATTATTATGAATAAGTAGCAGAACAAGATCTCATGAATTTGGGAGATGCATTCATTGCTTCATTAAAAAAATCAACTTACCTGAATAGAAGACTTGATCGCATAAGATTGCCCTGAGTGTACCTGAAAAAAGATAAACGTTTTGAAAAAGAAATACTTCAAACTTTGTAAGACATTTCTGTAATTTAAAAATGGTTGTAGTGTGTGTCTCTTATTTTTAATTACCCGTAATGATAGCGACCCTCCATCTGTGTCATATTCAATTGAAAACAAAAAAAAACTAAAACACATGCGTAAGATATGTGATCACTAGCTCCCGGACTACTACGTTTGCAGATTGAATCGCCCTCGATGGAATTAAAGTAGGATGCGAAACAGCGCACGGCTGCATGCACTTTTGTTGTGCCGGTAATGCTGGTAATGTGGTTGTACCCGGGTAGAGTTCGGGAGAGGATTTCCCACCGTTAATGAGGTTGTAGGTAATATTAAAATAATAATCTAAGCTTTAAAACTGAATACAAATGAAAAAAAAACAACATTTTTGTCAGTCTCTGTGTTCATCCTAAAGGTGTATTTTCAGCTTACGGCCGACTTGAAAACAGCAGAAAAAAATATTTTTAGGCTTTTGTTTCGTCGGAGGATGGAACACTGGAGCACGCAGGCCGAAATAGTACATAAATATCAGTGTTGTACCATAAACAGTGTAGAATATAAGCAGCGCAGAAGGTGGGTGGGAACTGGGGATAGCGCCATTACCTACCAAACGCGAATATCAGATGAGGCCCAACGAGCAATTCGTATGCATAGAATATCCGTGTAATTTGCGAGCTCATTGCGCGGATCACGGCGAGATTTAAAAAGGCGCCGGAATTACCGGGAAAATAAGAAAAATTCCCGTCCCCGCCGCCCGCGCCCCGCGCCGATCGCGCAGCCTAAATAATACGCAGCTAACGAGGAACGTAATCTAGACAAAGTGGGGAGGATTCCGATACCCGTGCGGCGCGCGGGACACACCGCGAGCTAAGCTTACAATCAATTTGGTAGTTTTCTTTCTTTTCTCGAAAAAAAAAAAGACCAAATAAATCATTTAAACTTTCAATAAACAGTAAAGTAAAGTACGTTTTGATAGAGTCCGTCACCTCACTGCCACCTATCGTAGTCGCCATTTCATTTATTTAATTATGTACCTATTTTGATTAAAAATCCTGTCGTACATATTATTTGACCATAAACAGGGTGGAAACGTTAAGTGATCTCACTCGATTATTTCTAAACCATACAAGATATTGAGAAACTGGTTACTAATCCTGAAAGTGCTTCATGAGCTCTTTTAAACGGTACCAATAATAGGTTACAGAATAAACTGGATCTATTTGAAAATTCAATGATTCCAGCTTCCATACTAAATGTATGCCAGACACACAATATCAGAAGTGTATTTTTTTTAATTTAATAATAAACTTTTAAAATAAACTCGTAAATTGTATTGTTATTTTAAATTATTCATGGAAAACATTGGTTTTGGGCTTTTCTTGTTATAATATTGTTAAGAGATGAGTGTCATGACTGTGGTAATGTGGTATAGTACTAAATGTATGGAAGAAGGAAACATTGAATTTTTTGATAGATCCAGTTTATTCTGTAACCTATTATTGATGCCATTGGATAGACCTTGTGAAGCACTTTTAGAATCAGTAATCAGTTTTATCATATCAGCTGTAGTTTTTAAAATAACGTGACTTTACCAAATGTATGGAAGCTGGAAACATTGAATTTTCGGATAGATCCAAATTATTCTGTAACCTATTATTAATACCGTTTGATAGAGCTCTTGAAGCACTTTCAGGATCAGTAACTAGTTTGTTGATATCTTGTATAGTTTAGAAATAATGGAGTGAGATCACTTATCGTTTCCACCCTGAATAGCTTGCTTCAATTTACAACCCCATTAATTAATCAAATATACTTATAATATAATATTATATTAAATCCGTTAGTTAAATAGCAGTGAGTCATCTGCAAGTTCGCTAGTCTGCGCGCGGTCCCTTCGACCTTCTGTTCGTTTATCTTTCTAATGCAAATCACACCGATTGCTACTATCGCCATCGAAATCCACTAATTTACATGGCCTGATTCTAGCCATTGATTAGTAAATTGATCTGGTTCGTTTCTTACTATTGACATAATCTTACAGTGTACCTACCATGAGTTTACGTTAGGTGTGCTCGCTAGCGAGTACGTCAAAAATCTCTATGAAGATTTTGTTTCTTGAAAGTAGCCGCTAGGGGCGCTGCACAATATGTCATACAATTAATGTCATTTTTTTACGCAGTCGCTAGCGAGCACACCTAACGTAAACTCATGGTAAGCACACTGATAGGCATTAATCCAAAATGCATAGTTTTTTAATTTATTTTCATTTATGAAAGTGACGCCTTGTAAATATTAGAACCTAAAAGTAACAGAAATAGTAAGAAAATTTAATTATTCATCTTCAATAATTAATTATAATTAATGAAAATAGTGAATCACCATTTAATCGAAATAATATGGAGACAAAATCAAAGTATTAAGATTTTTACAATATTTGGGAATCAACCTGAGAACTCTACTAGCCACTAAAATAGAGCCCATCATTACCCTAATAATCTTTTACGTTTCCTTATTACATGCTTCCACGTAAGTGCAAAGCAATTACTATGTGTGGGGGTCAATCGTGTGATTTGTAATGGCAAACTGAAGGGAACATTTCGGCGTGAACGACAAGATGATGCCTGGTGTTCGCATAAGTCGCGGCCGCGTGGCGACGCAATTACATGTAAATGGTGGTGCGGCATTAGCAGATTGTGAGCGTGAGCGGCACACTGTACCACGGAGCAGAAGGCGTATCATAAACTACTAGGAATGAGTTTCTTGCGCTGCTTCTTCTCAGCACTGGTCCAATTATTATCCTGAAGCAGTGGTAGGGTTAATACTGGGACGTGTAAAAGTGCTTTATAAAAGCGTACTTGCATAAATCAATGAGTTTTATGAGTTTTTTTTTATTAAAAGACGCTATTTGAAGCAGAAGATTATGCACGGTAAAGTCGCGGGAATTTACTGGATGAAGGCAGCGTGGGATGTGGGGGTGGTCGGTGTGGAAATCCTTGGCCTTTGTCCAGCAGTGGACGTCATTTGGATAAAACCGATCGAAAGAAAGTAGAAGATTAAAATGTTTGGAATGTTATACGTAACTGCCTTGCTTGCAAGGGGAAATACTTTGAAAAAGAGGCTGAAAATTGTAACTGTGCTTTTTCGCAGCTCCCACCCATATTGTTGTCCTGAAGCAATTAAAGCTTTCACTGCGAACTCACGTGTTAACGTAGTTTTTAAAAGCCTGATTGCAACAAAAGCAATATTTTATAATTTTAGATACTAATTGTTCTCGAGTGGCGACCACGGTCTGGAAGACGTAGCGTGGGCAGGCCTCCTACTAGGTGGACCGACGATCTGGTTAAGGTCGCGGGAAGAGCCTGGATGCGGACAGCGCAGGACCGTTAATTATGGAAAACCTTGGGTGAGGCATTTGTTCAGCAGTGGACGTCATTTGGCTTAAACGACGACTAATTGTTCCATAATATGAAGAAACTTAATTTCTCTATGATTTCCAGATACATCAGATGGAAGCGGCCAGCAACCTGCAACTGCAACCTTTGAATACGAGTATCTACTTGTATACCTTTTAGTTAACAGTGTCTCTTACATGTTTTTTTTTCAGCAGGTATGGATTACATTAGCAGACCTTCTGCACTCTTCTCAACAGGGTAGCGCTGATAATACGAGTTTGAGTGTCGCTCGCGTGTCGGCCGCGCCAATCATAGCGCGGCGAACTTCCAGCCCTAATGGGCTTAATGCACAAATAATTTTGGGGCTACTTTTTTCAACTATTAGCTCAATTCCTGGTTAGAAGTTTTGTGTATAGGAAAATGGAGGGGTCGGGACAACTACTCGTACAAAGTAGTAAATAATACCGGATAATGTAGGACTAGTGTACTTGGTCTTTATGACACACAACTTTGTATTAAAGCATGTCATATGGCACCGCAAACTGGATGAAGAAAAACTATTAACCTAGGTATCATGTTCAATTTTATTCTTACTTCTTACAACTGATTAATATAGGTAATACTTACCTGTACCTATTCGATAAGTCGACGTCCCCTTTTAATTGTACCTAGGTATTCTGTAAACTGAAAGACGTCATTGTAATAAGGCTTCAAGCCTAATGACGCCCGCAAGATGGCGCCGCGATCGCTGCGCTAATTGATCCGCCAAATTACCGATAGCGCACAACCTCAAGTGACGACGATCAAGGGTTTTCGAGATATCATGTCATATGCGTAATGAATCTCGGTTAGATAATAGGGTTAATCCAAGATGGCGGCGTGTGGCAACCAGACGGCAAACAGTCAACCGTTTTGATCGCTAATTATTTAATGAAATCAAGCGATATCAACAATGGATTCGAGACTAAGGTGATCGGTATTGTAAGTATATGGTAATTAATTAAATTAATTGATGTGATGTTTTAATCTGTAATGTTTACCTATCTATTAGCTAAGGAGTGTGTCTATAACTAGGTAAAAAAACATGTAGGTACTTTATTATTACAGTTTTTTGCCCTTGGTATTATCCCCTGGAGTCTATCTGGGACACCGTGTTGACGTGGACGTGGTAAAATTATAAATTAACTAAACTTAAAGCAAGTCACGATTTGTCTTTATTATTTATAATGCAAATAGCCTGTCGCACCATTTCTGGAGAGCTTGATTGACCTCATTGATCCGAAGGAGGAAGGTGTAGATCGATGGCTGAGTAAATAAATAATGTAGAAAATATGTAATAAATCTTTAAGTTTAAGTTATTGTCTTACTTGATTCAAATTGATTAGTTCGATGGTTTAAATTCGGATAAACAAAGCTGAAATTAATATTATCTAATCGTATTCATTCACATTTTGGTGGGGACGATAATACTTACAGATTCAACCAATAAGCTGCCCAAAAAGGTAGACACCGGATAAGCATAATTCGATATGCTATAACGTTCAATAGAATGAATCCACTCTGAAAAAATGCTCTTAATAAGTAGGTTCCTCGAATGATGTAGCAGTATTAAATAAAACTAATAACTAAGCTCCTACTCCAAATAACAAAACTAGATTTGGTGCTTCATGCTTTCGCGTTCATTAAAATGTCCAGTTTCCGGGGCAACTTTAAACTGCACTTTAAATTGGTTTAACAAATACAGAGCGAAGTGTTTTCGGGAACTTTTGATAGTCTGGTGCTAGCGCAATAAATCAGCTCGGATCAAAATCTAGGGTATACTTACCTAGTCACAAAATTGCATGCGCTCTAATGACTAAATACAAATAAATAAGTACCTACGTGTAAGTAAATGAAAAGCAAATAAATACTCATAATCTAAATTACATTAATTCTGGCCGTAAAAAGATCGATTAAAAATTAAATCCTTGAACTAACAACGCGCTTTGATTCAGTTTTTAATCGACTCCATAAAAGGAGGAGGTTCTATGTTTGACTTACCGATATTATTTATTTGGTATTTTCTAAAATACATGTAGATAGGTATAATCGGTATAATCAAGAGTGCATTCGTTTTTATCTATAACATTAATCCGTTGTATTGGTGTATAGTATCTAACTAGATGGCATTAAGACTTATGTTTGCGCACACACTTTTATTATGTGATTTGGTGCCCAGCACTATCTGCCTGATTTATTCGCCGGTAGAGTCACAGTGCAACTTACAATGTTTTTATTGAACATCTAAATCACTAATTAAAGAAACAGTAAAGTGGGTCAGTGTTTGACCATTAGGTCCTCTATTTATCAGGACATTTCGTTCGATTGACTTTGATACCAGTTCTACACAATTTAAGTTACTATGTTCTGAGTTCCATGTCTATGTTTATGTCCCTTACATACATTTTATTTATTTTATTTTATTCTTTTATACACACAGGGTGAAACTGTAAACAGTTGCCAACACAACTAAACTCTATCCTAATAAATTATAAATGCGAAAAAAAAATCGATTAAGTTACTCATTCTGAGTTGCTGCTAAAAATTTGGCAACTGTTTGGAAGGTCACTCTGAATTGTAAATAAAGCAAAAGTCCAGGCAAACAAATGTGTTTCGCTTGTGAAATGAATATTTAGCGCAATGATAATTGGGCTGCCGTTTTAAGCCGCGTGCGAGCGCGAGCTTTTAAGCTATTTACCGTTTCTTGTGTGTAAAGCTGGAGCTTCACGAGATCTTTTTAATTGTTGCATTAGTTTTAATAAACGGTTTATTCTTTACGCACATGACAGAGGCGGGATGACAACTCCATAGAACGACTGGTCGTCCAGGGAAAAGTCGAAGGAACCCGATCGCGTGGCAGGTCACCAATGCGCTGGACCGACCAAGTGAAAGCAGCAGTGGGAGACGGCTTATGTGACTGCACCAGACAGTCTGCCAATAGAGAGAGATGGAGGGAGATCGTGCGGAGAGTTGTATCCGCCTCTACAACCGATGTGAACAACGCCTCAAAGTGACCACGACAGCTCTGCCAAGAGAGTAACGAATAAGAAGAAGAAGAAGAAAGCACGTCTAAACTTTTCATAAAGGGCCTCTTTAGGCCAACTTTGTGGGAAACAATCTGGACCTATAAAGGCAGAACCTGATGGAAAAGTAAACAAATCATGAAAAGCAAATGCTTACGTAATGTGATATTTTACAATCTTGACATCAAATTCAAATCGTTTATTTTTTAAGTACGCCGTGTGGTGACGGCAGAGTAGAATACATTTGTCACCAACCCCTACTCTTCCCGCGGGTGTCGTAAGAGGCGACTTAGGGACTACACATCAAACAGAGAATGGGCAGCAGCACTCTCTGAAAAACATCAATCTTTTAAACTGCGATCTCCAACCCGCCTGCCAAGCGTGGAGATTATGGCAAAACCCTCCACTATAGTGGAGGAGGCTCATAGTCCAGCAGTGGACTGTAAAGGGCTGTTGATGATGAATTTTTTAAGTAAACTTTTAAAAAGCTCTTCTACACGTTAATATTATTTTAACCCTACCACTGCTTCTGGACAATAAATGGGCCAGTGCTGAGAAGAACCTAAAACTCGCATTATGTAGTCACTTGTTTTAAATGTGCTATCTTTTTTTCTGACAGGCATTTGTTTTTCCAGCAGTCTGCCTCCATCCTAACGCGAAGAAGCAACACCACGCGAGTGCCCGGTCGCCACGCTCGGCCTGTCAAAGCGCTAAAAACGCCGCATGTGAATTAATTACCCGCTGCACAAACGTCGCCGGCTCGTAATTAACAGCTTGGCCAAGTCCGGACAGTCCGTGCTCTGTGTGGACACTGCACTAGTTACGTTACTAGTTGGGGTGGTCTAGTCAATGTTAGAATGTAATTTTGGGTTACAAGTAAGACACAGAGATCAACACGAACAAAGTACGAGGGGCGGCTGAAAAGTTTTGAGCCTAAGTATCTTCAAGTGTTATTATTGACTCGCGATAAATTTAATTAATTTGCCAATAACCTCCTTAGTATATGTACAAAGTTTCATTTCATTAGCGTCATCACGCTTTTAGTAATTGATCCGTAAACATCATCATGTCTCAGTCATCCGCGCAATGTACGAAATTGAAGTACACAGTTGTCATAAAATTCCTCAAAAAGAGGAACAAAACGCTGTACGGTAACATTTGAAGAGATGTCTACCGTTTATGGGGAGTCTGGGCCTTCATTTGCCATCATGAAAGATTGGATCCGATAGTTCAAGCATGGCAGGGAGTCGCTAAAAGATGACCGCAAGTCAGGGCGGCCAGATTTCGCCATTAACGAATAAAATAATGAAAATTTAAAGAATCTTGCTTTAGATATCAGCGAATTAAGCTGTGACAGATAGCTGAAGCCAAAGGCATTAGCAAGGAACATATCGGCGATATTTTTCATACTCATTTGCACATGAAATAGGGGTGCGCGCGATGGGTGCCAAAAATGCTCACGCCGCTCGACAATCAGTGTCGAGTCACAACTTCGCAGGAGTTTTAGGACATCTTTGGCCATAATCCTAACAATTTTTTTTCTCACATTGTCACTATTGATAAATAGTAGATCCGGCAGTACGATCTAGAGTCAAAATAAGAGTCAATGCAATGGATTCAAAAGGGAAAACGCCGCCGCGAAAATTCAAAGTGGAGCGATCGCCACCCAAGCTCATAGCCACTATTTTTGGGATTGTGGAGGAATTTTATTCATTGACTACCTACTTAAAAAAACTACAATAAACGGGAATTATTATGCTGTACTGTAAATAAGAGTGCGTCAAGTGGTTGTTGAAATATTAAGAGGCAAACTGGCGAAAGGAAATCTTTTATTGCAAGACAATTCGCCCGCGCACACCGCGCATTTTGCACGGCTTGCCCCGGGTAAAACTGGATTTCAAGAAATTAATCACCCACCACACAGTTTAGTCCGAATCCCTAGCTATTTTGTCTAATTCTCAAATTGGAAAAAAGACCTCCAGGAACGAAGATTTTTGAGTGACAAAGAAATGAAGGCGGCGTTAAAAGCTCATTTCGAAGGCAAAGATTGCGAATTTTTTTCAGTGGCTTAAAAGCTCTTTTACACAAATGTAAGAAGTCCGTTGTAGTAGAGGGAGATTAAATAGAAAAATATATTTTTTATACTTTTCTATCGTTATTTTTAATATCCTAGGCTCAAAACTTTTCAGCCGCCCCTCGTATACTATGTAGTTGTAGTAGTTAATTTTGGGTTAAGCCACAATAACATGGAAAATAAATTTTAAAAAAACTTCACATATTAATGTGGCTAGACTTCTAGTTATACGAGATATATTTTACTATATTTACATTCTATATGAACATTTAAATATATCGCGTTATAATTGGACGCCATAAAATGAACTTACAGAACCTTATAATATTTTCCAGACAGTTAAAAGAGAAAGCTTGGGAGTATTGAAAATACTCATGATACACTGAACACTGAAACACTTTTAGTGTATGATAAGCTTAAAGCAAAAATAACATTAAGTCTGACTTTTACATGAAAATAGAAAAAGCAAATAGAGGTTTCCAAGATACCTAACTCTATCTAGGAATCCTATTTGTTTCTCTATTTTTCTTAACTAGTGTAAGAAACTGCGTGTTTAAAGTTAGTTTCGGCGGATATCGCGTAACGAAGGAGCGTTCCACGGATCCAGAGTCGAGTAAATAAGAAACGAAAGCAAAAAGGATACTACAAGATTAGAAATTCTGGCTCTATTCCTCACTTATCCTTTGATGCTGTTAGAGAAATGGACAGAGCTGATTTAATAAAACTGATTCGTGGAGTGTGAGTTAGTAAATAGAACAACATAGGTACACTTGGTACATATAGTGTGAAAATAAAAACGATAATTTTGGTATCATGTTTTAGTGCTTACTTTCGCAATTCTATTTAGTTAATCAAATATTGGTACTCTCAACTGAAAAGTGTCTTAATTACAAATGCGTGACTTACATACTTGAATAGTTAAAGTAAAGAACATTATTTACGTGTATTTTGTTAGAGTGGTGGTATGGTTTTTTCAAGTATCAAGTTAGGTATCTCTAAGTACATATTAAGCTATCAAATCATATCCCAATACATTTAGTGCTCCTCCAGCGAGCCAATTGGGAATGAGTGTGACGCTCGGTATTAGGCTGTAATTAGGTTTATTGACGTGCGGCTGCAATCCGCTCGAGTGGGGCGTGACGTCGTCATAGCTCGCGTCACTCATGGTCATGGTTTTGTTAATAGACCAAGTAGGCTTGGCTAAACTAGGCTTGGCACTTGAACAAACCGCGTTTTTATAATCTTACGCGATCTTTTTTTTCAGTCAAAATACCGGGACGATTACTTGGCTGGCAGTTACGTGATCTAATCCTGAAGCTGGAAAGCTTTAGTGGAAATGAACACTAGAAATCAAGGACATAAAAAGCATCGTATACCTACCTATCATATAACTATTTATATGTACCTATAGTATACTAGTCCTAACTTATAGTAAGGCTAAAGTATACTATTTAGTAGTATTTAGTATGTATAAGCCGCCAGTAAATTATGTAGCGCTCCTTTAGACAAGCTTTATCCATCCGAGCTTTAAATTCATTTGGCGTTCAATGTTTCTTTTAATTAAGGTTTCAAATACAGTCTACAGCAAATCAGAGTATTCGTATTTTTATAACATCGTACCTATAACAACGGCATACGATGCCTTAATGTTTATATTGATGTGCCGTCTGTACAATGCTATCGATGTTTAATCTCGCACTTGAAAGCTTTTTACGAATTCCAGAGGAATTTAAAATCGAACTTCAAAGAAGCGCTATCCTCGCGGGGACTTAGACAAACATGTTGAGTGATCATTAAATAATTCATTCGCTTCAAGTGCTATTTGCTTATTTAGGAGAATAAATAACGTATAAAAGCAAAATTAGAAAAAATCAACAATAAAACGGCAGCCAAAGCTTGAGCGAGTGAGGTACTTATTTATTGATTTGTTTTCTAATCGGATTCATCTGGTTCATCGTGCTAATTTAAATTTAAATTATTTTCATTATGTAGGCCCTGCTAAGATACTGTGCTGCAAATAACTACTCGTACTTTATGAAGTTGAAAAACTGGTTAAGGAAACTGAGTAGGAAAACTTAGTTGGATTTCCTTCTCCCGGCCTGATTCAGTTGTCTTATTTATAAGTTCGTTGATCGATCTCAACAATGGGCCGGGATAAGTAACGCAAAATGCAAATAGTTTGGGAACTGCAAACTAGAAATCGGAGACTTTAAGAGGCGCCCGGCTCAGAGTGGCAACTTTAATTAAAGCTAACTTTAGAGATGACGTCCCACTCAAGATAATCCCCGCCAGCGGGAGCCGCGTTGGGAATGGCCCTTAGTGAGCGGGAACAGGGCTGGCTGCGGCGTGCAGGGCGCTGGTAGGCTATTAACTGTTGCTTCTTGCTGAGGCTAATTCAGAAACAAGTCGAAGGAG
The DNA here is from genome assembly GCF_963855985.1 of Ostrinia nubilalis. Classification (NCBI taxonomy): domain Eukaryota; kingdom Metazoa; phylum Arthropoda; class Insecta; order Lepidoptera; family Crambidae; genus Ostrinia; species Ostrinia nubilalis. The sequence goes on from NC_087103.1 coordinate 15,318,748, forward strand.
TCCAGCTTTCAGCAGGGTTGCCAAAACAATAATTATAGTTCATAATATCCGTCGTTACTGGCAAAGTAACTATCATGATGTTGTCAATACTGTCATTTATAATTTTATCAGTCAAGTCAAGTCATTTGTAATTGACAACAAGTTGACTTGCAAGAAATCGCAGCAATTCAAAAACTAAACTTAGGTAACAAGCTAACTTAATCGAACGATGTTCACAGAACGCAAAAAGAATTCGAGGAAAGATTACCACAGTTAATCATCCAGCACAGTCACTTGTTCCACTAAACGAACCATGGTTATGGAATGGCTTAGATTATATTGTATAATATGCTTATAGTTACTAAAACCATAACTAAAACGTTTATTTTATTTGTATAGAGAACAAATAGTGTCTGTACAAACCTCAAGAAGGTTTAAGAAACTATGTATTTAACTGTCGGGTTCGATTCCCGGCCGGGCAGAAATTGAAATGATGAATTTTAATTTCTGTGACGGGTCTGGGTGTTACTATGTATAATATGTATGTATTTACAAAAAAAAGTATTTTAAGGTTGTTTTTATCCGTTGTCTAATGCTCATAGTACAAGCTTTGCTTAGTTTGGAACTAGAAGCGTAGTGTTAAATGTCCAAGGATATTTAATCAAATATGTAACGGTTAAAACAGAGTATGGCAGACTTTGATCGCCTAATAAAAAAAAACCCGTCACTTAGAAATATTTTTGGCTCATTATAGGTAATTTTATCGTTTCGGGAGTCCCCTCTCTAATTTTCCAAAGGCAAATGGAAGATTCGGCCTAAACTCTACATTTGCCTTACAACCCTGTATCTTTTTTTTTTTTTTTTTTTTTTTGGACGCGCGCTGGTAGCTTGAGGAGCTTTTCCAGCTTCACCGGGCAGAGTGGCGAGTACAGAAGGTACTCTAGCCGTTTGGCGATCGTCGGTGCGCGTGCCGACGAGGCCGAGTGTGGGCTTCGCGAAGCGAAGCCCAGGCTCGTCCGCGTCGGTCGCAGACCGACGTTCGCGATCGGGCCGTATCGAGCGCAGAAGGCGCCCGATCAGTGGCGAACCCAACTAGAGGGTTGCCCACCGCGGTGTTGGACCAAAGTCCAGCCTACGGCGGGCTCACTCTAGTGGGCCCGATCGAGGGGACTACGGACGCGGCCTGAGGGCGCCACGGTAGGCTCGGACCTCGGCTCAGGCCGTGTCCGGGGGACGGATTGGGGAGAACCGGCCCGGTACATGTCTGTACCGTCCGAAATGGAAAGCAGGGCCTCGTACTCGCCGGCGAGTACGGTGTAACGAGCTACTGTGTTGTGGAGTAGTTGGCGTGCTTAAGGCAGTGATGTCTGTGTTCAGAAATTCGGTAATAGGATCGTCCGGGTCGTCTAGGACATGCCTAGGTCGTCGGTATTGGGCAGCGACATCTTTCTGGGGTGTATACGTGGCGGCGCTAACGATAAGAGGGTTCTTGTGGTTGATCGCTTTATCAAAGTAGCGGCGAGAGGCTTCTTTCATAAAGTGATCAATCGATGGGATCTCGAAATCTCTATGGAGATTCGTATTACGCACGAACCACGGGGCATCCGCGGCTCGGCGTAAGAATTTGTTTTGGAGGGTCTGGAATTTCTTAAGGTCTGTGCAGGAAGTGTGAGCAAACACCGGACTGGCGTAAGTCAACACTGGACGGATGCAGGTTTTGTAAATTGTCAACTTATTTCTAAGTGACAATTTACTTTTCCTTCCAACTAGGTGGTAGAGTCGGTGGATGTAGTGGTTCGCACGGCTCAAGACGCGTCTGAGGTGCGGAGCGAACGTTAATCTCTGGTCGAGGGTGACACCTAAGTATTTGGCCTCACTTTTCCAAGGAATAGTTTGGTCAAATAAGGTGAGATGGGTGGGGACATTAGGACGAGTGCGAACCGGAGGACGTTTCGCAGACAAAGCCCTAGAAAAGTACACTGCTGCACTTTTTTCGGGATTTACCTCGATACGCCACTTCCTGAACCATTCGCCTAATTGTGTGACTGCGCGTTGGAGCGCCAAGATGATGTAATTCCGATTACGTCCGGACTTGTAGAGTGCGGTGTCGTCCGCAAAGAGGGCTAAATCCGTATGCGGATATTTGGGGATGTCATTGACGTACAATGAAAAGAGGATGGGCGAGAGCACGGAGCCCTGGGGGACTCCGGCTCTTATGGGGCGGGGGGAGGAGAGGGAGCCATCTACTCGGTAACGAAAGGTGCGATTCGATAAAAAGTCACGTAAGATGTGCACGAGACTGTCCGGCACACCGAGTTCGTAAAGCTTGTAAATCAAGCCATTGTGCCAGACTTTATCGAATGCCTTCGCTACGTCGAAGAATAGCACTCCTGTCCCTACGGGTGGCTTAGCAGTGAGGCCGCTAAGTATGTGCTCCGTTAAGCGGTGCACCTGTTGTACGCAGGAATGTGAGGCGCGGAAGCCAAACTGTTCGTTTATTAAGAGATTATTAGAAAAAACATAATCTCTTAATCGAGAAACAATTATACGTTCGTATAACTTACCCATGGTCTTTAAGAGACTGATGGGTCTGTAGCTTGTGGGGTCAGCCAGTTTCTTACCGGGCTTCGGGATGCCAATGACTTCTGCCTCTTTCCACGCGTCGGGAAAGATGCAGTGAGACATGGCCGCGTTGAAAATAGCAACTAAGAGGTATACTAGGGGGGCGGGCAGGGCGCGTAAGACTCTATTAGAGATACGGTCCGGGCCGGGGGCTTTGTTGGGACGGAAACCTTTGATTATCGTTCGCACCTCGTCGACGTTGGTCGGGTCTAGGGTTGTGGTCGGAGGGAGGGCGGCTCTACGTTCGACTTCGCTGTCCACCATGCGAAGGTGGGCAGAGTCTACTGGGAGGGTACTGGGGGAGCACTGTGCTTCTAGACTGTCGGCTAGACATTCGGCTTTGGCGTCGTCGTCAAACGCAAGCGTTTGATCGGGACGTAAAAGCGGTGGCGTGGACGCTACGGTGTCAGACTTAAAGGCTCTCGTCAACTTCCAATAGGCTTGGTGAGATGGCGAGATTTCTTTAAGTAGATCATCCCAATGATTGTTACGGAGTTCCGCGATACGAGCCTTGACAGCGCGCTGTAAGGAACGTAGGCGGACTCTGTTTTCCTCGGTTGGATAAGCGTCATAATCGCGAGTGGCTGCGTTCTTTGCCCTCAATAGTTCTCGCGCATCGTCCGGCAACCTGAGACGGTGGTTAGCCATCGCAGGCACTTGCCTAGACGAGTCGCCGATGGCGACCGAGATGTGACTAGTGAGCGCATCGATCGCGTGAATAGTTTCGTGAGGCGAAACTATATCGTCGGGGATTGAGGACAGTTGTGGGCTCTGACAGTTCCCAAGTTTTACCTTGAGTTTGTCCCAGTCCACAATTGTCTTCATAGTGGGTGTAGACTCAGGAGAGCCTAGTTGTAGTACGACCGGGCGATGGTCAGAAGTTAGCGCGTGCATGGTTTCTATAGAGTGTAGGCGGAGGCCTATATTCTTTAGAATTGCCATGTCCAGAATGTCGGGCCGATGCTCGACATTGTAAGGATAGTGAGTGGGCGTCATAGGGACTAAGATATCAAAGATGAGTTCCTCAGAGAGTTCGCTTAACATGTTGCCATTGGCAGTGGATGTTACGCAACCCCAATGAGTGTGTTTGCTATTAAAGTCGCCGCCAAGAATGACTGCACTATTCATAGCAAAGAGGGCCTGAAAGTCGCTCCTTAAGGGAGTCTTGTTCGGGGAGAGGTAAACCGAGCCGATGAGGATGGGCTCGTGTCCAGTCATGGCTAGCCGACAGAGTGAGACTTCTAGGTTAGAGAGAGAAGGGGGATCGACTAAAGCACAGTGCAGAGAACGCTTATAGTAAATAAGCGTGCCGCCGCCACGTGTGGGCCTATCGTGTCTAATGATATTGTAGTTCGCTATCCTAGGATTGCGAATAGAGGGTGTTAGGAGGGTCTCTTGAACCAGAAAGATGTCGACCTGGTGGTCGGTAAGGAACTGAGTAACCTCGTCCTTCTGCTGTCTAAGACCGTTAGCGTTGAAAAATGCTAAGGTGATTGACCGGGGTTTGATCCTAGCGGTGGGATTAGCCATTACGGAGCGTGGAAAGAGGAGATAGCGTAGCAAAAGTCTACGTGTTCGGCGAGGATAGATAACCTATCCATGATGTTGCCTTCGCCATTAGTCGCGCGCAGTTTTGCGGCGATCACAAACATCTCGCCGACATTAATTTGGCCAAAGAAGTCTCTGACCAACTTAATGTCAGCCGCAGGTGAATGTGAAGGCTGGGGCTTGGCCTGAGGGGCCGGGACTTTGTGGGCTGGTGCCTTAGGGGCAGGGGGACTTGGGTTAGGCGCCTGTTGGGCAGGTGCCTTTGGCGTAGCCTTAGGGGCTGGGTGGGGTTGAGGAGCCTGCTGGAGCGCGGGTGGGGCCACAGCTGTTTGGGTGGGTGTGGGAGTAAGGCTGGCAGCCTGGGTGTAGGCCAGAGGCCTAGCCCAAGCATTGGGCCTGTTGGGGCGGAGGCTAGGAGCCTCACTTGCTACCGCAAAGTTGCGAGTAGCATTGATCTGCCTGGAGGCAGAGGGGATGGGGGCACGCGGCTGAGTGCGTGGAGCCCGGGGACAACCGCGATAATTCGCAGGATGACCCTGGCTACCACACAGTATGCAGCTCGGTGGTTCGGTGGCTGTGGCCTTGTCACGGACACAGTCGGCTGTGCCGTGATCGCCTAGGCACTTGACGCACCTAGGACGGGCGTGACAATTACGGGCAGCGTGCCCGTAATGTTGACAGCGGTGGCACTGGCCGGGAGCGCCGCGCTTTCGGGGTGGCTCAACTTTGAGCCCGGAGATAAAGCAAACCGTTTTCAAATTGAAAATCGATTTCGCTTCGTTGGAATAGTCCAAGACTACTTGGACAAGGTCAAATGGTTCACGTGTACGAGTCCTGTACAGACGGTGAACCTGTTTGACGGGAAAGTTTTGTGCCTTGAGGTCGGCCAAGATGGAGGCGGAGTCTAGCTCCTTGGGAAGGCCACGGATAACAACCCGCAGCTCCCTTTCCTCCTCGCGAGGGAAGGTATGATAACCGATACGGTTTTCATCTAGGAACCGTGTTAGGGCTCGGTGCTCGTCCGAGGTGGACAAAGACACCTTAATGCCTACGTTGCACGACTTAGCGTGCGAGAAATTGATGTGGCGCTCCTTGAGCGCGGCGGAAATCTTGTTCCAGGACGCCTTGTCCTGGACAAAGACTGGGGGGACTCTGGCAGTCCGCCCGGTGCTCGACTGCGTGCCGGAGGGCTGGGAAGATTGCGAGGGCTGAGAGAGGCCCGAGTTGGCCTTCAGCGCTTTCGCAGGGGGGGAAGGAGGGGGAGAGGCCGCGGATTTGCGGGTCCTCTTCGGACGACTGACGGTAGTGAAGCCACCGTCATCTGCGTCTGAGACAGAGTCACATTCCATGTCCCTACTGGGGGCATGGGATTGGTGCTCTATGACAATAGAGTGGTCGTTCGTGAGCGGGATTGGTAGCGGGGCCAAGTTAGGATCGCACATGGCGTCCTCGGGACATGACGGGGAAGCAGGCTCCTCATATACGGAGCTTGCGAGGGATTTTGCCCGTATGTGGGCTTTAAACCCGGAGAGGACCTCCGGGTGAGTGGCCCGGAGGAACTTTAGGAGTTCCTCCGTGTCCATGGCATGGAGTTGAGATTCGCGACGCGTGAATCTACACCGGTTCGCAAGTCGCAACCACCGAGAAGAGCCGGCAAGAAACTCGGTGGTTATAGCGGTGTGTAAGTCCCGCACAGTCGGTGTAAACCGAGCGGGGTGTGTCGGAAAAGTGTGCCCTAGCCAATGTAACTACGCCGCAACGTAGTAACGCCGCGACGTAGGGTGAGTACCTACTCCTAGCAGTCCTTCAGGAGGGCCCCGGTCGTAAAAACAACCAGGGATACGCTCCTTCAGGGATGGAAAGTAGGGAGGGGTAGGGGGGGGTCACGCCCGGCAGTGAAAAGACTGTGAAACCGAGTGTCTCAAGGGCGAGGAGGAACGCCTCACCCTCTCAAACGTGCCTTCCAGGAGGCCAAGGTTCACAGCCTAATATACCGGCGGCGGCAGGAAATTTCAGCGCCTTGAAAAAGGCACTGTCGGTCGCTCCCAATCGAACCGAACCGCCTTTAGAAAGGCGTTTAACTACGCTTGTTCGTTATCACCGTTAGGTATCCCAAGCGCAGCCGCGGGCAAGCCACGTAATTGTGACAAAACACCACAGAAACAAGACTCGCAGAGCGAGGGCGATAAGCTCGAGGAACTCGGAGCGCAGCGCATGCGAGCGGGCGGGCGAGGCGGAGCGCACGTCCGTACCGTGCGAGCGATGCGAAGCGAATCTAACCCCCCCCCCCCCCCTGTATCAAGTCCAGCTCGGAGGCGGTCAATTACCGAGATTGCGCGAGTTAGCGACACCAGCGATACTTTAAGCGCCATCTCACTGCATTTAGGGAACTATCGGCGAAGCCTGACTTGTGTCGACCTCCTACTTTGCAAACAATTTTGTCCCTCGCTTATTTAGAACTAGCTTATTTCAAAATTTACTGGTACCGCAAACATTCATGTCTATTTTACCCTTTTAAAATTTGTAATAAAATATTTACTCTATCACCTCTTATTAAACAAATGCTCTAAAACACTTACTTATTTAGAATGTAAATAATGAATAATTACCAAATTAAATTAAAAGCTTAGGCTTCTGACCTTTGAACTCTTATATACGAATACATCACTCTTATTCAAACTACCAAACTGGAAGCCTGTTCGAAGTTATTTAATGATTACTGGGAATCAAACACAGAACCTCCAGGTTGAGAGCACACCCTAGCGAGCAGTTTTCGGTGATAATGCTTACGTATTTACTTAAGTTGTTTGCGAGCGCACCACACCGTAATGTTCGTTCAAAAGTTGCGAACACTTCTTTTTCTGTTATGATATAGTTACGTCGTTCCTGCTTTGCATTAAAATATGATGAATAATTTACCCTTGACTCGGATCAAAAGACTCGGGAACTTTGAGATCGTTAGACTCTTCGTACGATGTTGCTAACCAAATATGTTTTGTTTCGTAGACAATTTTTCACTTTGTACAGCTCTTTATGTTTGCATGAGTAGTAATATGACGTGTTGTCGTATAAGTATCTATTTTTATAACTCACGTACGTTATTTATTACCATCTACTATCTATAGTTGCTTAGTTTAGTGTTGAATTGTTATGAAAATTCTATTTTAAACTATGATTTTTCCATAAAGTCAACTAAATAAATTCAGTAATGGTGCTCGTGCTACGTATATATTTATTAATGAGTTGATAAATCGCTAAAGAGTTACTTGAATAAACCGAAGAAGACTCATAATTAAATTAAGCGTATCTAAAAATAAATTGACTGTATAAGGTCATTAATGAAGTGTAATTAGATTCACCAAGGTGGTTTTTTTCCAACTAAAGTGGTCGTTTGTACGCATTTATATGCAATTGCTTAATGTAGTTACACTGTCTAAACGCGCAGTGTTTTTACAAAGTCAATAAAGACGAACAATATAAATACCTAACCTTATCGAGACTTCAAAGCGATCGATCGCGATCCGAGCAAAACAAAAGACGACAATCTCAATACTGTTTGTTAGAAATCCGCTACTACGAGTAGTAACGTCTTCTCATGGGGACCCCCACCACATCATCAGCTAGTCTGACATCGAACTGAAAAAATCAGTTCAATTGATCAGTTTAAGCTTCTTATGCGCTCTATCTTTGAGAGTTAATAAATTATGAGACTGACGATGTTTAAAATTACGAATAATTTATTTTTATTAAAAAGCCTTTTCTTAAATTATGAAAATGAAATTAATTGCTATCAAACGTGTAAATTATTAAAAATACAGTAAAATTAAAAGCTGCGTCAGGGCTTAACGTTTTCAATTAATCAGCTTTCGAAGTAAATATATCAATGGCCCGCTCGGTGGCAACAAATCAGTCTCGTAATTAATACAAGTAATTTACATAACTGACATTTTTCCGGCTGAGATCCGATTACGCGATATCTTCGTCCATTCCGTTAATTGCTTTTTTACTTTTTTACCGGCGCCCTTTGTAGAACGGCTTCATTAAAAATAGCCATGAATGTTTTATGGCTCCTCAAGATGGCAGTAAATGCTCCTGCTGTTACTGCAACTAAGAAAACGCTTAATTAAAATGGCTCCTCAATTAGACCCAATTCCATTACGATAATGCTCACCTCCGTGCCCTGAAACACTACATAATGTTTGTGTAACACACAGGTCTGTCTGAAGTCTATTTACTGGATAGTAACTAGGTATTTATACTAATTTCAGCTCGTAGTTTCACAAAGAAAAACTCTATCACTTATTACTAAACAATAAAAATATCTGTGTGATTACATAATGTTAATCTACTTAGTGCCTGGAATGGAAGTGAACACAGATATAACCCGACGCATGGATTTCTTTCGACATTTGTAAAGCACAATAAATCCTAACCAAGTGTCAAGAAAAAGAAAACTCATTTGTATTACAGAATCTAGCTATTCCAGACAGTTTTGTTGTCTTGGCGAATAAAGATAGTAGTTATGCTGTCGAAGGTACTTGCTGATCTTGGCAGTTGATTAAAAAAAAAAATGCCACGGTAATAAAACTTCCAATCATCATCATCAGCCATAGGACGTCCACTGCTGAACATAGTCCTCCCCCAATGCTTTCCATGTTGCCCGGTTGGTAGCGGTATGCGACCAGCGCCTTCCTGCTACCTTTACTATGTCATCGGTCCACCTTGTGGGTGGACGTCACACGCTGCGTTTTTCCGGTACGCCAATACGGTTTTCCAATACATCTGAATAAGTACAAAACATGCTTGTTAGAATGCCGGGTACCGACTATAGGAAGGCACGAAGCTAGCCCTCCCGCAATTTAGGCTCCTGCTAACGCTCGCCATAAGTCACCGCTACACGGGAGAGGCTTACCTGTAGCGGGCGATTTAAGCTCACACATACATCTTAACGAGGTAAATACCTACTGCTTGTGCACACTTGACGACAAAAGTGGCTTATAACAATTCCTTTAAAAAAATCGAAAATTAAGTGCACAATTTATTTTAATACCTACTTACCGATATTAATTTGTAACAGCACATTTAAATTTCAGTAATATAAATTTAATTAGTAAGCAAAGTAGTAATTAGGTAAGCAACTATTCAAATTAAAATCTCCCCATAATAATGATAACAATACCTAACTACTTTCTCTGTGTAGGTAACATCAGATAACGTTGGAATTACATACTAGAACTCCTTGAGGAACAATATTTTACTAAATTAATTAGGGCCACAAATGAACATTAAACTCGTATCAATGAATAAATTTCTATTCCGATACATAATAAATAATAATATGGAATCAGTCAGAACGAGGATGAAAGTAGCTAACATCGGGATCTAAATGATTGGCAATAACAACGGTTAGCCTGAGCTAGGTGTCGCAACGCACACAGCGCCCCGAGCACCCGCCACAGCCTGCGAAGAACAGCCATAATAATAGTCAGGGGCTAGCAGCACCTATCATTAAAGATGCTGCGTGGTCTAAATTTGAAACTTTATTTAGTATTTTTACGTTCTTTGAAGACCAGGGGGAGACCTCCATCGATGGTCTGGATCACACCAGCCCTGGGGTCGCGACGCGGCTTACGGAGGGACTCCGGCGCAGGCTCCACCGCGAACTTAGAGAGGATCGCGGCCAGCCCCGCCAGCGACTGCATGCGCCCCAGCCGCTCGCCTAATGCAAAACAAACCATTTAAATTAAATAATTGTGTAATGGGTAGATTCCTAAACATCTTAACCCTGATAGACAGAAGTTCACGATGGGTACGTATTGATTATTATGAAGAAATATTCACGCGTAAGATTTGGATTGAATTCACTCACCCACACAAGCACGAGGGCCTTCTCCGAATGGCAGATACACATACTTCAACTTCGCAATGTCGAATGAGTCGGGGTGGAAACGTTCTGGCCTGAACTCCTCAGGGCTGTCGAAGTACTTTGGGTCATTTTGCATGCTTTGAACTGGGATGAACACCCGCACTTTATCATCGATCGTCATCCCTAACTCAGGGATTGAGTATTTTGCCACACATTTCCTGGTCAAGAAACCGCTAGACGGGAACATCCTCATACCCTCTTTGAAGGCCCAATCCAAATACGTCATCTCTTTGACTGCCTCGTAGCTCAGTTTATTGTCATGTTTGGCCAACACCCTGTCTATATCCTCCTGCACCTTCTTCTGCACCTCCGGGTGGTACGCCAGCTGGTGCAGCGTGAAGCTGGTCGCGGACGACGACGTCTCGAAGCCCGCGGCGAAAAACACAAACACTTGAGCAGTCATGAGAATGTCATCCATTTCTAAAGTAGCGATTTCGGGTGTTCCGTCCGCTTTTTTTCTTTCTATCGACTCTCCAACCAACACGCCTTTCTTTTTACATTCCAACAATAAGTCTATAAAGTCGTTTCTACCGGATGGTTGGTAATTTCTCTGTTTTAATATAACTTTGACAAGGTCTGTCAGTTCACCCTCTACCCTTTGGAGTGTGTGAATACTTTTGAATAGTTGCGGGAATATATCTTTAAGCATTGCAAGTACGGCTTCCTTGAAACCTATATGGAATATCTTCGCTCCGAGTTTCCTGAAGGCGGAGTCTTCCTCGTTGAGCGAGTCGGCCTCGAGGCCGAAGCCGCAGGCGCCGATGAAGTCGGTGGTGTAGCGCGCCATGAGGTCGCGCGCGTCGAGCGTGCGGCCGGCGGCGGCGGCGGCCAGCGCGCGCGCCTGCAGGCTCTCGGCGCGCTCCACGATGAGCGGGAACATGGCGCGCAGCTTGCCGCTCGTGAACGCCGGCGTCATGCGCTGCCGCAGCAGGCGCCACGTGTCGCCGTCCGCGAAGAACAGGTTGCGCTGCATCGGCTCGATCTCGTGCCCTTTCAAACGGTTCAACCCACGAGAGTAGAACATGCTGAAATCTGTGTGCAGAACCCGCTTAATAATCTCCGGGTCCTTCACTAGCAAACATGGGATTGTAGATCTAAAAAAACCGACCACTTTCTCGTTGGGATACTTCCAATACATTTCCATCAAACTTTCTGTGACACTTTGTTTCTGCAGATAATTTTTGGCGTTGGTGCCGAAGAATGGTATGGGTTTGTCATGTTTGATTCCTCTATCCTTCCAGTAGTTGAAGTTTCTAACGTTGTAAAGGTACAGCGCAACGAGCGCGATGACCGCGAGCGCGACGACGATCATGTCGAGTGTGGAGCGCGCGGCGTGCGGGATGTGACTGCGCGTGAGCGCATATGCGTCGTGAGACTCGTGAGTTAATAAATATTATGAAATTAAAATGAAAGTGTAATATAAACCGAGACAATCGCGAATAACAGGTTTTTTATCTTTGACTTTGAAATTAAAATACAATAAAATAAAAATAACTTAGGAAGCAGACACGAGGTTTTGTGAAATTATTAAAACAAATTTAAAAAGGCTAAAATGAGGTAGTTTATATTACATCGTTCATTCCAAGGCTTAACCCTTTTTATTAATGCAAAAGTGAATGCCCTAACATCTAAACTCCTTGAGGAACAAAATTTTACTAAATTAATTAGGGCCACAAATGAACATGAAACTGGTATCAATGAACGAATTGCTATTCTGAATTTCTGATACATAATAAATATGGAATCAGTCAGAACGAGGATGAAAGTAGCTAACATCGGGATCTAAATAATTGGCAATAACAACGGTTAGCCTGAGCTAGGTGTCGCAACGCACACAGCGCCCCGAGCACCCGCCACAGCCTGCGAAGAACAGCCATAATAATAGTCAGGGACTAGCAGCACCTATCATTAAAGATGCTGCGTGGTCTAAATAACTTTATTTAGTATTTTTACGTTCTTTGACGAGCAGGGGGAGACCTCCATCTATGGTCTGGACCACACCAGCCCTGGGGTCGCGACGCGGCTTGCGGAGGGACTCCGGCGCAGGCTCCACCGTGAACTTAGAGAGGATCGCGGCCAGCCCCGCTAGCGACTGCATGCGCCCCAGCCGCTCGCCTAATGCAAAACAAATTAATTTAAATAATGGTATAGTGGGTAGATTCCTATACATATTAACCCTTATAAAATTCAAATTCAAATTCAAAATTCAAATTTATTTATTTGCATAAAACAGGGTTACAATGGGTCTTTTACATTTTCATGTTTCGAAGTGTCAGTGCCTGTTCAGCCATAAGTCATAGCATGCAAATATTGATAATACCAGTTTTTAATAAATTACATTAAATTAAATTACATTTCGATTAATTGTTTCATTCATAATTAATGTCAGCATTCAAGATAAATTATAATAAAACAGAACACAATGATTAAATCCCAGATGGTCGTCACTTATACTATAATAGGTACATAAATTCAAAGTCAGTCAATCTGTGTCCTATCAAGCAGTGCACTCATTTGTTATACTTCATAAATTCGTCAATAGTGTAAAAAGCATTCACCAAAAGCCATTTTCTAATAGTTGCTTTGAAATTATTATAAGGCAATTGTTTAATTTCGTCCGGTATCTTATTAAAAATTTTAATAGTCATTGTTGGTGCATTTGAAAGAAAGCGTGTTGTTTTTGGAAGGGTTTCCAATAATAACTTATTAGGGAATCGTACACTTCTCTTTGTTACATCTTTGGCTTTTGTAAACTTATGATAATTTTGTTTAACAAATGTTGCTATCTCCATTATATATAAACATGGAAGCGGTAATATATTTAATTTCTTAAAGTAAGGTTTACAGGAGACGTCCGGTGCAATATCACATATAGCACGTATGCAACGTTTTTGCGATATAAAAACCTTTTGTATATCTGTTCCATTTCCCCAGATCAAGAGCCCATACCTCAGTAGTGATTCTACATAGGCAAAGTAAGCTGTCACCGCTGTAGCTTTATTAGCAATTTTGCTAAGTTTGTATAGTGCGAATGCAAACCCATTAACTCTATTGCAAACTTTTTCAATTTGCCCTTTCCAGTTAAGGCATGGTTCAATTATGATTCCTAAGAAAGTCATATTTATGTCATGTTTAATTATTTGATTATTAAAGGTTATGTCAACTGAATTATTCTTGAAATTATTAAAATTCATTAATTTTGTTTTATTTAAATTTAGTTTTAAATCGTTTTTAGATAACCACTTCGCTATTAATGTCAGAGTTTCAGTGATATCTTTTTTGTGTTTTTCTAAAGTATGGCATTTGTCAGTTGTTATTATCACTGAAACATCATCAGCAAATAATATCATTTTATGGTTTATCACGTTTGGAAGGTCGTTTATGTACAATAGAAATAGGAGTGGTCCAAGAACGCTTCCTTGTGGAACTCCAGCGCCATTTGTTTTATAGTTGGAGTTGTATGATTGTACATTAAGTTTTTCATCGACCTGTTTTATTTCCACGCACTGTTGTCGATTTTTTAGGTATGATTTTAACCATTCTAAGGCAGGACCTCTGATTCCATTAGTTTCTAATTTTTTCAAAAGTTTGTCATGTGAGACCAGGTCAAAAGCCTTTGATAAATCTAGAAGTAATACTGACGTAAACTTACCGCTATTTACATTTCTTAGAACGTCATCAACTAATTGGTAAGTTGCCTGAGTTGTGGATTTTTGCTTTTGAAAACCATATTGGTTACTATTTATGACCCTGAAAGTATTGAAGAAAGATGAGATGTGACCATGCATAATCTTTTCAAAAATTTTTGAGAACACAGAGATCAATGTAATAGGTCTGTAGTTAGAAATATCAACCTTATTTCCTTTCTTAAATAAGGGTATTATTTTTGACAATTTTAGTTTTTCCGGAAATGTACCTGACTCCAGTGATAAATTTACTAAGAATGTAACAACATCCACCACCTGATTTACACATGATTTAATTATTTTTGTGCACACTGAATCATATCCTACTGCTTGTGTATTATTCAATGACATTATTACTCTCCTTGTATCTTTCTCATTTATAGGTGTGAGAAATATTGAGTTCGATAAAACTGCTGTAGAGGGTGGAGAGTAACTTGTTGTGTTTGGGTTTGCCCTAGTTATACCAATAAAGTAGTCATTAAAGGCAGAAGCAATTTCATTAGGATTTATTATTTCCGTACCGTTCTCTTCTATTTTATCTACATAATTTGCGTTGTTTACACCACCCCCTTCGGATTGTATAATCTTCCAAGTGGCTTTGCATTTATTTTTACTGTTAAGAACGTACGTGTTATTTGTGATTCTTTTTGCACAGTTGGTACATTTTTTCAATAACTTGTTAAATTTTAAGTATTTAGTTTTATTTGCCATCGTTTTATTCGAGTAATATTTATAGCGAAGTGTGCGCTTGGTTTCACAACTTTTTTGTAACCCTTTCGTTATCCATGGTAGTTTTTTAGAAGTCGTCCGTTTTATCCTAATTATTGGGAAGCATTGCTCATAGAGCAGACAAAATATGTCATAAAATTCATCAAATGCTTCATTTAAGTTATTGTGTTTATAGACATCTGAGAATGATAAACTGCCTAAATGTTGCCCAAACTTCACAATATTTTCATCTGAGTAACATCGATTGTATGTGTAAACAATTTTTGGACTTTCATTTTTATAATCTACCTGGAATTTCAACACCTGTGCAGTGTCATGATCTGATAGCCACAGTGGCAGTATCGATCCCGACGCATGATGGATGTTACTAATTATGAGATCGAGACAAGAATTTCCTCTGGTAGGTACTGTAATGTGTAATTTCAAATTGTATTTTTTTAGAATGTCAAGTAACCTTGTAGAAGTTTGATTGGTTTCGCACATATTTATATTAAAATCTCCCGTCAAGATAATATGTTTTTTTGTATATTTATGAATACATTTATATATGAGAAGGTCAAGTTTTGATAGAAAAATGTCAATATGGCTGTTAATTTTTGAAGGTATACGATAAATACATATGACGATCATATTATTGTTAGTCAGATTTACTACACAAAATTCAAAGTGATTAATTAAACATAAGTCGTTAAAGCAAGTAATGGGTTTATATTCATTATAGACAGAAGTCCACGATGGGTACCTATTGGTATTATTATTATGAAGCAAAATTCACGCGTAAGATATGGATTGAATTCACTCACCCACACAAGCACGAGGGTCTTCTCCGAATGGCAGATACACATACTTCAACTTCGCAGTGTCGAATGAGTCGGGGTGGAAGCGCTCTGGCCTGAACTCCTCAGGGTTGTCGAAGTACTTCGGGTCATTGTGCATGCTGTGAACTGGGATGAACACTCGCACTTTATCATCAATCGTCATCCCTAACTCAGGGATTGTGTATTTCCCCACACATTTCCTGGTCAAGAAACCGTTAGACGGGAACATCCTCATACCCTCTTTGAAGGCCCAATCCAAATACGTCATCTCTTGAACAGCCTCGTAGCTCAGTTTATTGTTATGTTTGGCCAACACCCTGTCTATAATTAATTGTCATCATTTTTACCTACATTTTTACAAATAAAGTGATTATATCCGCAGCCGCAGGCGCCGACGAAGTCGGTGGTGTAGCGCGCCATGAGGTCGCGCGCGTCGAGCGTGCGGCCGGCGGCGGCGGCGGCCAGCGCGCGCGCCTGCAGGCTCTCGGCGCGCTCCACGATGAGCGGGAACATGGCGCGCAGCTTGCCGCTCGTGAACGCCGGCGTCATGCGCTGCCGCAGCAGGCGCCACGTGTCGCCGTCCGCGAAGAACAGGTTGCGCAGCATCGGCTCGATCTCGTGCCCTTTTAATCGATTCAACCCACGAGGGTAGAACATGTTGAAATCTGTAGTCAAAATCCGTTTAATAATCTCCGGGTCTTTTATTACCAAGCATGGATCTGTAGATCTGAAAATCCCGACCGCATTCTCTTCGGGATACTTCCAATAAGGTTCATCAATCGATTCTGTAAAGCTTTGCTGCAGCAGAAAGTTTTTGGCATTGGTGCCAAAGAATGGTACCTATGGGTTTGTCGTGTTTGATTCCTCTTTCCTTCCAGTAGGTGAAGTTTCTAACGTTGTAAAGGTACAGCGCAACGAGCGCGATGACCGCGAGCGCGACGACGATCATGTCGAGTGCGGAGCGCGCGGCGTTCGGGATGCGACTAGGCGTGAGCGCAGAGACGTCGTGACTACGTGAGATATTAGCGACATAGTTGCGAATAATAGGTTTATCTTTGACTTTAAACAAAATACAATAAAATTAAAACAACATGAAAATTATATTATTAGCCTTAGCGCTCCTGCCTGCACACGACGCCGCTACCGCGCCGCCGCCGCGCCGTCGCCGCGCCTTTGCACTGTGTATACGCGCCGCGTAAACACCGCTGCCGCGCCGCCGCCGCGCCGCGGGCGAAATTATGCTATGAAGGCGCGGTGGCGGCGCGGCGGCGGCGCGGCGGTTGTTTTACTCGGTGCGTATGAACAGTGTAGCGGCGCGGCGACAGCGCGGCGGCGGCGGCGCGGTAGCGGCGTCGTGTGCAGGAGCCCTTAGCCTTTTTATCGATGCTAAAGTAAGTTCACTAACAATGTTACAACCTCGGCAGTAGGGACTGGCGTGGCTGACGCGGCTGGGCTGCGCGGGCCCGAGCCCGGGATTAAGCGCCGCCGAGTTAGTTTATGACGGCCACTGATTATTAGTTTGCCTTCCTAAGCCTCGGCCCCTTCCCAATACCTTTTAGGTCGGAATTTGTGGCTCTGACATTGCATTTCAGAACTATACGCCTACTTATCTTGAATTTTAACCAGTGGAAAATGTAACTCAGAATGTGTTATCGTGAGTTTGGTTTGTATTGATAATAGAAAATTTGATGGCATCAAAGTTATTCGGCCTTTTTTGGAAAATTATCAAAATCTATTGGTGTGGACAGTTTACCAGGCGATAGCCTGTTCCAGATTTTAACTTTTTTCTTATCCATTGTAGTCAAGTTAATAAACTTATGGTGGTATAGAGGTGTGTTAATCAATTAGTATTAAAAGAAGCAGTACCATTCCGAAAGAAAATAATTAACGAATTATAAAGCAACAATGATAAATCTTATTACGCAGTAGTATCGTTTGACAATAAGATTTCATTTACTATTCCCTAAGGATTTCTAATTAAAAGAATCCATTAAGTCGTAGCCTGAAAAGCTTTTTCATCTGAGAATATAATAGAAAGATAATTCATATCTCTCGGATAATAATTATATTTCAAAAATGAACTGGCAGCCTACTCCATGTTTACTCGGGCGTGTGTTTATTACCATTCACAAAAAAAAACATCATAAAAGTCAATAAATAAGATATTATTATGCACTAATATCTTCAGCTACACCAACAAATAGAAACCAGACATTTCTATGTTCCAGATACTCTGACACGTACTTAGTAGATCGCAACAAACTATCACACATATCAATGTCCTTGAGTCGTGTTACCAAAACAAGTACACACAATACAATTAAAAAAAAGGTTGAGTATAGATATAATAATTATTACATATACTTTTAGTTCAGATCATGATTTAAATAGATAAAAGTCAACAAGCGTAATTTGGTTCGTGAGCCAGTTTTTAAATAATAGTGAAAAAACACGTTATGAACGCAAAAGTTCCGCGAGAAAAAATAACCCTAACACGAAATTAAAATAATTGTAAAGTAATTCATCATTTTAAGCAAAGGTCGGGCGGCAAACTTTGGGTATTATTCATATCTTTGGAGTTAACGCAAACAAATCTGCTCCTGGAGTTTTCTCATTTTCCTACTCTTTGATATCGCAACACTCAAAATAATCAACAATTTAAAGTAAACGCGCCTTCGCGATCGCTGCTAACTCATTTTGATAGGCGAAAATAAATTTTATGAGTAACAAGACACTCGAAATTTTTGCCTCTCAGAATTATTTTAACTACTAATTGATTTAAGGGCCACAAAGTTTCTATCTGGAAGTAGTTATCTATTAACTTAGATTTACGGTACCTAATTAATTAAATACACTTCCAATCCAAGTTAACGTAAAAAAGTAACAATGAGTAGAGAAATAAAGAAAAATATTTTTTTATTTGTGTTGAAAATAATACTTAGATAGATTCTTAAACATACATACCCAGTCACAGCAGTTGTGTTACCACATCGCAGTGTACCTAGTAATGATTTAAGATAGATTTGACCTAGATTTAAGACAGGTGTAGGCGTGTAGGTAACACAATGTTTTCTGAATTGTTTACCTTTAGTCTTGTAATAGGAAAGTCTAATGACACTTCTTTACAAGTTGGAACTAAGTGTGATGAACATAATGAGAAGGCAACTAAGAGACCTTTATTCCGAAATGATTCATTACAGCATTTACAGCCTTTGGAATTGACTCATCAGCGCTATTAGACATCACGAACTTTATTACTGTTATTGCGGACTCAATAAAGGAGTGAAACAAAACTCCGCCGGATTGCTGGCCTTAACCTGGCGACTGACTTGTGCTTGACCATCATTTAAAAACACAAGTCAAGTATTTAAATAACAAGAAATCTAGAATCACTACATGTATAATTCAATTACGAGCAGTACTCTACATAATATTATGGGCGCCATGGCGCCACAAGGTCTAGGCACGAGTAGGTTCAGTTGTCTATTAATAACTTAATGCGTATTACGCTATAGCAATCAACATAGTGCCACGTAGGCATTCCATTCGACTGACTGGTTTTGCGAATCTCTTAGTGGTTCTATGAGAGTACAATGCTCACCGGTCGCCCCTTTAACTAAAAATAGAGCACGTTTGATCCACAGTGTGTTATTGCCGCGTTTATTTGTACCGGCGTAACGTAATGTCTCCAAACATTGATTACAAGCCAATGCTCAAGTCAGTCTCCGTCTTTACTTAATTCCCTTTTTATTCCGCGTTACTACAAACGTCTGTTCTGGAGTCGAAAGAAGCCCAATAAAGGTTTATCGCTCAAATTAGGGCGTGCCGTCACGGGCCGAAGTTGGTCTATATCAATAACAGTTGGGCTTTAGTGTTGAGCGGTGTATTGTATACGCTTTATGGGCAGAGTTCAGGAAGAAGGGCGGTGAGTGCATTTGATGCCATTTCTGGTAGGTTATTGATGCTAATTAAAAGTTTTTGAGATATAAAAACGAGGAATGCGAACGCCTGAAGTACGAAGTAAAATAGAACAAGGAGTTCAATAACACACTTTTTTCATTAGGACTCTACCTAGAGCAAAAAATGAAGCAGCTGAAGAATGTCTCGATAATTATTAGGTTTAACTAAAAATGTTAGGTTTTTTTCTTCGGAATGATTTAGCTGATAGCTGTGAGCGGCTTTTTCAGCTTCATCGGACAATAAAAATGTTAGTTATCAGCTTATCAAAGTACGAATTAGTTTTTACTACGAGTAGTAGGTAGTTACTCGTAGTTACCTACTGCAAATAATCTCACCACTAAACGGTCATCGTAAACTAGGTTTATATGCGGCTTTCAGTTTCAATTACGGACAGCTGGTGTTATTTTTAGAAAACATCTAATTACACTGGCTGTTCACCCAAACAACAGAACACCGTCCAAATTACCTATTCCGCGTTCAGAGCGCCATCTGTCGCCGCGACATTACCTGCCTCTTCGGGGTTTAATGTCAACAAGTGCACGGTAACCCCAGTGACACAATAATATAATTTCACGTCCTTCCCTTCAAGCTTCCCTATGACATAGCTCGTTTCGGGAGATAGGTACGCGCTCCATGGATGACATTGTGAGGGTGAGACCATGGCTGACTATGGAATGAAGTAACGTAGCTGATGATGGGTAGATACTCGTACCTAAGTACTTAGATACATAAAATTAATGTAAAAATATTTAATATCCAATACTATACATGTATTCAATAATGCGTTAGACTGCAATAATGATATGGCATTAATAACAAATAACAAACTTACAATTAATCGGATTATCGTGGCTAGCTTTCCGCCCGCGGCTTCGCCCGCGTGGAATTTTGTCTATCACAGAAAAACTCTATCGCATGCGTCCCTGTTTCAAAAACCGGGATAAAAACTATTCTATATCTTTTCCCGGGACTCAAACTACTTATATCTCTATGCCAAATTTCATTATAATCGGTTCAGTGGTTTAGGCGTGAAAAGCAAGACAGACAGACAGAGTTAGGTACTTTCGCATTTATAATATTAGTATAGAAGTATAGATAGTAGGTATCGATGGCTCCTACGTATACTGGCGTAAGTGAAAAAAGTAAATTTTACAGGAGAGCCATTTTAGTGGCCAGAACCATATTTTTGGGTCATATCTTCTGACCTACTAAAACGAAATTAATGAAATTTCACATTTAGCCTTAACATGTAATGCTTTTGCTATTGCTGTTATCAATTTTTATATTTTTCTTATATATTTTGAGATTTTACGCATTGCCCTTTTACGTCGGCATATTTCTATAATTTCATGTATATTGTTCAACGTAAAGAGACTTAAATGACAACGTAAATATAATATTTTAAGCGATTACTCTCTTTATTTATGCATGTAATTATTTTAATTGTTATCATGTGCTATATCAATAAATAAATCAGTTAGAAAAAGTCGTTTAATGTACCGTTTTACGTTTTAACGCAAATACGCCCATATACTGTGCTCGAGATTTAGTTAGGTCTTTTAACATAATGTGTCATATTTTTAAAAAATGTAAATAACTTGAAAAAATCGAATTGCCTAAGGCGGGAATTGAACCCACGATGCCTTAGGCAGTTCGATTTTTTCAAGTTATTTATAATTTTCAAATTAGTTTGAGATGCGACTCTTAACGCTAAAAATTAAATAACTATATAATGTGTCATAATTTATAAATAAAACAATTTGCTAAATATTTTCATGGCTTTATTTAAGATTTGGATTATAAAAAATATATGTTTATGTAAGCAACTACTCGTATAGATTGACGAATCGTATGATTGGGCTTTATACGTGGCGTAGTTTTGCACATACGCCTATTTGCCTAAAATTTTATTTTGTATCTAATGGAAAAAAAATTTTTTTTTCTTACTGATGTTATAGATTAGAGCAAAGTGAAATCATTGCTTAAATAATTGGAAAAAGGCGTAAGCGGCAGTTTCGCCCTTATACGTAGGAGCCATCGGTATAGATTATATAAAATATAATTTAATGATGTTTATGCAATGTAATTTTAGATAAGTTATCGTACTCCTATAATGTCATGTATGACTAGGTTGTTTGCCCATTAATTATCAACTATGTAATTATTGTAATTATCCTTATTACGACGGCTTGATGTCTCTTGATGTACACATGTTTTACGAATGGTGACTAATAAGATAAATTTTATGTAAGTATTATCTTAAAGGATGACGAAAATTGTAACAGGTCAAACTCCAAAAAGATGAAGAAACTTAGGTAGGTACAGCGTCATTGGTTCCGGTTCTCTTAATGCATTCGCTAAGTTAATTGGCATACCTAAATTTTGTTTTTATCGCTTCATATATCAATTAACTAAGTACACAAAGACGTTCGTATATAAAAGTCACCGCAACATTTCTGGAATTATGTAATTAAAACAGGAAAAACACTTAAATCTGAGTTTATTTACAATTTTATAATTAATTTTTAATGTATTCTAAACTTGTACAATCAACTTCCACCCACCATAATTACATTCACCACAATAAATGCAATTATTGAAGACATTTGTATTTAGCAGCCACGCAATCAAATACAATCTAGTGATACAAAGTTGCATCGTGATAGCGAGTTAAATGAAGGTTTCTCTGACAATCATACAGGGTGAAATTTAAATCGTTGATATCCTTTTAAAATAAGACTCATGATACACAGTGCATACCCCAAATATGTATAATAATACAGAATAATCCAATTAGTTAAAACGGCAATAATGAAAATCTTGTATGGCAACAAACAGCACATGAAGCATAACACTGTGGCATCTTATTTCGATGGTGATAGGTGTTGTTTTCGCCCGTATTCACAAACATTACTATGAGGTCTCACCGTGCGCGTGGACGCACAGGATGATACACGAACCAATCAAAGAGCTCTGTTTAACGCTGTGCGTTAGATTTGCTACTTCACTTAAGCAAGCATCGTTTGTGAATACGGGTGTAATTCTGATGTGCTGTTGAATGTACAATCGTTTTAAACCGGTCGCTTGCGCTTCTCATAATATTATTATGGGGAATGTACCAACCGTGTATCATGAGTACAGTTTAATTTTAAAAGGATGTCAGTAATTTAAATTACACCTGTATGTCTATTACAAATACAATGCTAACCTATAAAAGGCGTGGCCTTTATTTAATGTAAACTTATGATTAGTTGGTTATTTTCCGTTCTTTGAAGAGCAGGGGCAGGCCTCCGTCGATGCTTTGCACGATGCCGGACTTGGGGTAGACGCGCGGCTTGCGGACCGTCTCCGGCGCAGGCTCCACCGTGAACTTGGACAGGACTGCGGCCAGGCCAGCCAGCGACTGCATGTGCCCGAGACGCTCACCTGATGTAAACACAAACCAGTTATGCAAAGTTAAAATACTTAAGTACATACGAGTAGTATAATGTTTACAGTACAGCACCTCTGACTCTGACACGAAAAAACTCTCGTCTTCGAATTGTTTACGTATTTGACAAAATTCGATACTCAAGCCTTCGATTGAATTCGAAAATTCAACGATAACGTGACGATCTCGATTGTCGAAATTAGTTTCGTGGTACCATTTCTCATGTTAAGTCCATTTTACGTCACGATCACAGGGGCACTACTTATTTACGTTTTCATACTTTTTGATGGAAAATTATTCTAAGTCGAAAGTTTTTCGTGCTAGGGGCTACTATACTGCTTTATCAGCATGCAAAATTTGATTCGGATTCAAGTCATGGTAGGTATTTGATTAAAATCTACAACATAATAACACTCAGATTCACAAGACATGAATCAACAACTCCTACACTTCACGCTATACTTAATCAAAAATACTTCATCATTATACCTAGGAACGTATCAATGTGAGCTATCATTAGCATCACTTAAGTTTTTATTGCATAAAGTGTTTTGATTCTCAAATTGGATTTTCAAATGACAATTATTTCATTAGTATGAACATTTCTGCATCTTAATTGTTTTGCTATTCCATCTTCTCATTACTTCTAATAACTTAAAACTAACTAATTTATAAGTTACTAATTGATGAATGCTTTGTTTAATTAGAAAGATTCCAAATCGGTACCACCGCAAAATTGACATTAAATAACTTTTGTTGAATTACTTTCAAGGAAGAGAATCTATATTACAAGTACCCATTTTATAAATGACAAGTTAAATAAAATACAATTTATCATAAGTATTGTTTACGTCTGCCTGCGCGTCGGTCTTGAGCAATCCGGAATGCTAATAGCAACAGTAGATAAGTTCTTATCGCGAGGCACCGCGAGATCAAAACACAGTTATTGTCAATTCTGTTAAAATCTTCCAGTCCATTCAAAACTACAAATTGAATTCGTATGATAGAGAAAATCCTCCAAACATCCTACTTAACAATGTTGCTTAATGCCAATTATAATTAATTTACACTATACACAATCGTTTGTTTGTGTGTACAGTGTTCTGTTAGACATAATGAGTACGGGTATAATGAATACAATAATATTTTAATAGATTATATTATTATTATCGGTATCAAGAATTATTATTTTTAAGTTGTTTATCAGAATTTTATTTAGAGTGATGAATGATGATGGTATAACGTAATAGTATAAATTGAAAGTCACCTATTTTCAGACATTGAAACCTCTATTTTAAGTTATTTTATAAAAAAAAATATAGCGTTTTAAAACAGTAAATTATTATATTATTAATGTAAACAACTTCTCACAGATTTGCATTGAATCCACAATTTTGATAAATATTTATTGACATTGACCCTGACCTATGCCTATAAGGTTCGGTACTGGATTGAATAATGTTAGTTACTTTTAATAAATTTCAATCTGTAAGTATTGGCATCATTATTATTATGCTTAATTCACGGGTTTGTATGTTAATAAATGAATAAAATCACTCACCTATACAAGCACGGGGCCCTTCTCCGAATGGCAGATACACAAACTTCAACTTCGCACTTTCGAATGAGTCGGGGTGGAAGCGCTCTGGCCTGAACTCCTCAGGACTGTCAAAGTACTTTGGGTCGTTTTGCATGCTTTGAACTGGGATGAACACCCGCACTTTATCATCGATCGTCATCCCTAACTCAGGGATTGTGTATTTACCCACGCATTTCCTGATCAAAAATCCAAGCGAGGGGAACATCCTCATACCCTCTTTGAAAGCCCAATCCAAATAGGTCATCTCTTTGACAGCCTCGTAGCTCAGTTTATTGTCATGTTTGGCCAACACCCTGTCTATATCCTCCTGCACCTTCTTCTGCACCTCCGGGTGGTACGCCAGCTGGTGCAGCGTGAAGCTGGTCGCGGACGACGACGTCTCGAAGCCCGCGGCGAAAAACACAAACACTTGAGCAGTCATGAGAACGTCGTCCAGTTCTAAAGACGCGGTTTCAGCTGTTCCGTCCGCTTTCCTTTTTTCTATAGACTCCCCAACCAACGTACCTTTCTTTTTGCATTCTAGCAATAAATCAATGAAGTCATTTCTGCCAGATGGTTGGTAATTTCTTTGTTTTAATATAACTCTAACTAGATCAGTCATTTCACCCTCCACCCTTTTGAGAGTGTGAACACGTTTAAGTAGGTGCGGAAAAAAATCCTTAAGCATAATAATCATAGCGTCCTTTACGCTAAATCGGAATATCTTCGCTCCGAGTTTCCTGAAGGCGGAGTCGTCCTCGTTGAGCGAGTCGGCCTCGAGGCCGAAGCCGCAGGCGCCGATGAAGTCGGTGGTGTAGCGCGCCATGAGGTCGCGCGCGTCGAGCGTGCGGCCGGCGGCGGCGGCGGCCAGCGCGCGCGCCTGCAGGCTCTCGGCGCGCTCCACGATGAGCGGGAACATGGCGCGCAGCTTGCCGCTCGTGAACGCCGGCGTCATGCGCTGCCGCAGCAGGCGCCACGTGTCGCCGTCCGCGAAGAACAGGTTGCGCAGCATCGGCTCGATCTCGTGCCCTTTTAATCGATTCAACCCACGAGGGTAGAACATGTTAAAATCTGTAGTCAAAATCCGCTTAATAATCTCCGGGTCTTTTATTACCAAGCATGGATCTGTAGATCTGAAAATCCCGACCGCATTCTCTTCGGGATACTTCCAATAAGGTTCATCAATCGATTCTGTAAAGCTTTGCTGCAGCAGAAAGTTTTTGGCATTGGTGCCAAAGAATGGTACCTATGGGTTTGTCGTGTTTGATTCCTCTTTCCTTCCAGTAGGTGAAGTTTCTAACGTTGTAAAGGTACAGCGCAACGAGCGCGATGACCGCGAGCGCGACGACGATCATGTCGAGTGCGGAGCGCGCGGCGTTCGGGATGCGACTAGGCGTGAGCGCAGAGACGTCGTGACTACGTGAGATATTAGCGACATAGTTGCGAATAATAGGTTTATCTTTGACTTTAAACAAAATACAATAAAATTAAAACAACATGAAAATTATATTATTAGCCTTAGCGCTCCTGCCTGCACACGACGCCGCTACCGCGCCGCCGCCGCGCCGTCGCCGCGCCTTTGCACTGTGTATACGCGCCGCGTAAACACCGCTGCCGCGCCGCCGCCGCGCCGCGGGCGAAATTATGCTATGAAGGCGCGGTGGCGGCGCGGCGGCGGCGCGGCGGTTGTTTTACTCGGTGCGTATGAACAGTGTAGCGGCGCGGCGACAGCGCGGCGGCGGCGCGGTAGCGGCGTCGTGTGCAGGAGCCCTTAGCCTTTTTATCGATGCTAAAGTAAGTTCACTAACAATGTTACAACCTCGGCAGTAGGGACTGGCGTGGCTGACGCGGCTGGGCTGCGCGGGCCCGAGCCCGGGATT
The DNA here is from genome assembly GCF_963855985.1 of Ostrinia nubilalis. Taxonomy (NCBI): domain Eukaryota; kingdom Metazoa; phylum Arthropoda; class Insecta; order Lepidoptera; family Crambidae; genus Ostrinia; species Ostrinia nubilalis. The sequence goes on from NC_087103.1 coordinate 15,344,905, forward strand.
AAGCGCCGCCGAGTTAGTTTATGACGGCCACTGATTATTAGTTTGCCTTCCTAAGCCTCGGCCCCTTCCCAATACCTTTTAGGTCGGAATTTGTGGCTCTGACATTGCATTTCAGAACTATACGCCTACTTATCTTGAATTTTAAACAGTGGAAAATGTAACTCAGAATGTGTTATCGTGAGTTTGGTTTGCATTGATAATAGAAAATTTGATGGCATCAAAGTTATTCGGCCTTTTTTGGAAAATTATCAAAATCTATTGGTGTGGACAGTTTACCAGGCGATAGCCTGTTCCAGATTTTAACAAAGTCAAAGTCAAAATTTCTTTATTTGTTTAGACTAATAAATAGTTCTTACAAATCGTCATATGCTCTTAAGGAGCCTCTACATGTCTCATAATCTTTTTACCCTACCAGCGCTTCGAGACCAACATTTGGCAAGTGCTGAGAAGAAGCGCCGCAACAAACTCAGTCACCACTGTCTGCCGGTTAATATAAATAAATAGAAATAGTAGTAGTAGGTACATTCGATTCAGGAGCAGTTCACTGAATTTACCATGCATTCTTGTATGGTGTATCATAAGAATGGGTATACAAGATTGCGTGGTATATTAAACAAGGTAGTGACGTGCTAATATCTAGACTTACATATTAAGGTACTAGTAGAAATGACTCGCATACATAAATTTGAATAACTTGGATTGACCAGTCCCCGAAAGCAGCGCCTGTTCACAGACATGACGAGTGAACCAGCCATCGCTTCACTCGACCATATTAGAGGGAATGTAACGACCCGCCTCACTACGCCACCACCCCAGAGACATTTTAGTGAGAATGACAATGCCAAGTTATCTCTTTAAAAAAAAACTAATAATAAAGCTAAGTAACAGTCCAGATTGAGAAGCATGACACTATAACATTTGAGAAATTATTATTAGTTTATACAATATTACTTTTCATTTTAATTCTTTTTAGTGCGAGCATGAGAGGACCATAATCCTACTCCCAGGATGACTTATCATTAAGAAAATCTCGAGTTGTATAATAGGCTTTTTTAAGCATGTGATCTTTAACTATACCTTTAAATTTATTATACGGTAGCTCTTTATATTTATCAGGGACTTTGTTATAAAAATGGATACCTTGTCCCATAAAAGTGGCAAACACTTTATTAAGTCTAAAAGTGGGTATAGCCAATTTATTTTTATTTCTAGTGTTAATTTGGTGAATATCACTTTTCTTTTTGAATTCGTTAATATTTTGTTGAATAAATAGAATACAGTTTAAGATGTATTGTGAAGCGGCCGTGAGAATGCCAATTTCTTTAAACAATTCTCTAAGGGACGCTCTTGCTTTCATTTTATACAAGTATCTTATCGCACGTTTTTGCAAAATAAATATTGTTTCAAAATCTGCAGCTTTGCCCCATAGCATGATTCCATATGACATTAGGCTATGGAAGTAGCTAAAGTAGACTAAGCGAGCTGTTGAAACATCGGTTAATGACCGTATCCTTTTTATTGCAAAAGCCGCTGAGCTGAGCTTTCCCGCCAGAGTTTCTATATGGGGGCCCCACTGGAGTTTTGAATCCAGGGTAATTCCCAGAAATACAGTAGAGTCTACCAGATCGATTGCATTATTATTAAGTTCTATTTGGGTATTAACTGTTTTTACGTTAGGCAAAGAGAATTTTATACATTTTGTTTTCTTTGCATTGAGTTGTAAATTATTTGTAGTGAACCAACTTAAAACTCTTGTTAGTGCATTATTTACATCGTCAAAGTTATTTTTACTTCTATCAATATTAAAAATCAAAGATGTGTCATCAGCAAATAACACGATTTCGCAAGAGTCCTTAACAAAATATGGTAGATCATTAATGTATATAAGAAACAAGAATGGACCCAGAATGGACCCCTGCGGAACTCCCATTTTCACAGGTGACCCAGAAGACAAAACACCATTTATGTCAACTTTTTGAACTCTAAAGTTTAAATAGGATTGTATTAAATCCAAAGCCGAGTCCTTCACCCCATAATAGTGCAGTTTGCGAATTAGCGTTTGATGTTCTACGCAGTCAAAAGCTTTTGAGAGATCACAGAAGACCCCTAGTGCATTTTGAGAATTCTCCCAAGCCTCGAAGATATGTTTAAGTAGTGCAACCCCGGCATCGGTGGTGGAACGACCCTTGGTAAAACCATATTGTTCACCATGGACCTATAAAAAAAGGCGGACGGAACTCGCGCTACAACAAAACTGTGACGCAAAATTTTGACGTCTGTCTATTGTGTGAGTGAATTTAGGGATGCCATGTTAGCCAAAACATTTTACCCATTCATTTTAAGAAAAACATAGATCGGCAGATGTTACTTGGAAATGTAGACAGAATTTGAAAAGGATGAAAGGTAAATGCGTTGAGGCAGGCGCGAAATTTTCAATGTTCAAATTTTCTTACATTGTTTGCAAATCAGTGTCAGGGTATGAATGTTGATCAAAAATGATTCACGCAGTTACAAATTACGAATCTTGTGTACATTATAATCATAATGTTATACATAATCAACATAATTATTATTATCTCTGATAGATTTTAACATACAACCTGACACTGACTTGCAATCAATGTAAGAAAATTTGAATTTCGCAGTTCGACATTTTTGGGAAGGATCAAATCTGCCTATGAAAATATATCCCATTAAAACACAATTATTATGATAAATTATTTTATTTCTATAGTATGCGTAATAAATAACTAAAAAGTCCTAAAATTATTATTAATTTCCCATATTTCGGGTAATTTTCCCACGTAAATAACTGAGAACACTGGTCTTTGACGTATTATTTTTTCGAGTGAATGACGTTTGATTTCAATTAATTTAAATATTTAAATGTCGGGAAATAAGTGATTGGATTATTATTTTACCTGTGAAATGTGATTCCTTAATTTTTGTTTGTTCGAACAGAACGGTTTTTACACAATTTCATCACACAAGACATGTCGTATTCGTGTTGTTTTTTCGCTGTCTAAATGTGTCAACTGTGTGAAGTTTGCACTCGAAGTGGTGCGTCAGGGTGTGAATGTGTGCGTGCCGGCCTGTACGTACAGGCAAGCTGGTGTATCCTAATGTCACAGTATTTTGTTGATGAGAATCCGTCCGACTTTTTTTATAGGTCCATGTTGTTCACTATGAAATAGTTTATTAGAGCCAAAGTGAATCATAAGTTGCTCCTGTATGATTTTTTCAAAAATCTTGCTTAGAGCGGGCAAGATAGAAATGGGTCTATAATTGCCAGGGTCGGTTTTGCTACCAGACTTAAATAATGGCATTAGTCTACTATGTTTCATGAGGTCGGGGAAGATGCCCTTCTCTATGCAATTATTGAATATTATCGCTAACTGTGGGGAAATTATATCAATAATAACTTTTTTCTTATCCATTGTAGTCAAGTTAATAAACTTACGGTGGTATAGAGGTGTGTTAATCAATTAGTATTAAAAGAAGCAGTACCATTCTAAAAAGAAAACACGTTACTCCAGCCAAACCCGAGTATATTTTTCACTTACACACACACTTTAATTATTCAATATCCAATACACAATAACTTATTATTTAATAGCTATCGGACATAGGTTCCTCAAGTAGTCTGAGCTCTATCAAAGCTAACAGAGTAATGATTCTGAGTGAGCTCTAGGCCTACAACAAGCCTCTCTATCCCCTCCACATTACCACTTCCTTGCCAAACAAGATTGAAGTTTTTAACAGTGTTGCCACTTTTTAACTTTAAAATATATACTAAAATCGTAACATTTTTTTAAATTCACTAAAATAATAACAATATTTTCTAAAAATCATGACATTCGGCCATCCGATATTGTGCTGTCTCCCGACGCACACTTATTTAAGAAAAATGAAAATAACTTAACATAGTTAGTGGATCCGATTAAATAAATGAAATAAATACTGGTACATTAATTCCTTAGTGGTATAAAAAATTATACATAGTTAAATCTCATGAACTTAATTATGTAAATTGTAATTTAGTACACATTTTGATAATGTTAAATCATGACATTCGCTTAGGTACATTTATTAGATTAGCTACTGATTAAGTTCATTATACATTTTCTAAATCAATAGAGCGTAAATAAATATATTATTATCAATATACATTAATTCAATCAATAGAGTTTCAACATAATATTATATCAATACATACAATATTTCATAAATCAATAAGATGAAAATATAATATTGTAGGTACACATTAATCAGAGTAATAAATTAACTTTATGAATGAACAGAGCGTATTGAGTAGCGTCCTGCGTCCCCACATCATTGCCCAATACAATCAACAATAGAAAACAATAGTTATACTGTTCCTTGTATGTGTCGGCGGCTGAGCCCGCCAGTTTTATTTTAGTCGCAATTACACCTTTAAAGAAATCACATGTTTTACTGTTCCAACCTTCTGACGTACGTTTTGTGGACTTAACTTATAAAGTGGACATTACTTATAAGTGGACAACAACAATAATATACCTGAACATAACGTATATTAATATAATTACGTACATCGGGTATTAATAGCGTACATTGGTGACCATGATTTAATACTTTTGATTCTTTTACTAATTCTAGTAGTAGTAATAACTACGGTAGTAAGAATACTAGTACTAATAACGCAGACACTTCTAGCAAAGATTTAATTCCAAAAACAACGCGAAGTGGCCGCGTTATCAATAAACCGGTGCGTTTTGACTTGTAAGTTTTTTTTCTTTCTAAGTAGGTAGAGCGGCTCATCGTTACTTACGAGGCCCAGAACCAGATCACAAAATCGAAAGAATAAAATCAAAGAAGTTAAAGAATCTTCCAAAATCACGGAGCACAAAATGGCGGTGTGCGGCGACATAAAATCATTCGCCGGTGAAAAATGGGACGTCTTCGCGGAACAACTGGACTGTTTCATGATAGTCAATGACATTCCAAACGAAAAGAAAGTGCCACTGTTAATAACAAAATTAGCACCGGAAGTATTTGAAATCCTGCAGTGTCTATGTAGCCCTGTCAAACCAAACAAACTATCATATGAAGAACTATGTTCAAAGTTGAAAGAAAAGTATGGAAAACCACTATCTACGGCTGTTGAAAGGGCTGAATTTAGGCGACGTAACCAGTTACCTAATGAAAAAATACAGGACTATGTACTGAATCTGAAAAGATTGGCTATAAAGTGCAACTTCAAAGACACAGATGATCAAATCAAGGAAAAATTCATGGATGGCGTTACATCAAAGGTTATTAAATACGAATTAATGAAAAATGCAGACAACAGGTCACTAGAAAGCTGTATCGAATGTGCTAGAAATATAGAAGCAGCCCTGATGCACAGTGACCCTTCACCTGAAACCTCAGAAGTATTTTACAATAAACAAAAGGATTACCAAAGGACAAAACAACAAACAACAACCAAGGGACAGAAAAGTTACAGACCAAAGAACCAGCAGTGTTATTGTTGTGGTAAAAATAACCACTTGAAAGCGGAGTGTTCTCTAAGAAATAAATATTGTTCGGAATGTGGTCAACAAGGACACATATTCAGAATGTGTGAAAGAAAGCAACGAAAAACCAACATTTTGGAACTGGAGACTTCAAAGCCTATAGAAGAAAATGAGGAGGCAATTGATTCTATTAAAAATCTATATGAAGAATATGAGACATATACTTTTAATAGTGTAAGTAAAATACCACCACACTTTATAACCTTAAATGTGAATAGTCAAAATATACCATTCCAACTTGACACAGGTTCTGATGTTACTGTCATTCCATTATGTGATAAAAACAAATTCTTACCAGACTATGCATTACAAAGTTGTAAAATATTGTTTAAAAATTTTGATCAAAGTGTGTCACAACCATTAGGATTAATTTCAAATATACCTGTAATGTTTAATCAGGAATGTAAACATTTAAATGTATTTGTTGTACAAAACAATTGTCCTCGAATCATAGGTCGTGATTGGTTGCAACAATTAAAATTGTGACAATGCGACAAACAATGACCTTTATTTTGGAATTAACAAGGTACAATCTGTTTCAGACGCACAACAAATCATAAAGAGCCAGTTCGCAGAAGTATTTAGCCCTGGTTGGGGAAATAAGGGTAAAGAAATTAGCTTAAAACTAAAACCTGATTCAAAACCTATATGCCTGCCAGTTCGTCGAGTACCATTTGCTCTTCGGGAAAAAGTAAATAATGAAATTAAAAGGCTCTTGGACCACGATAGAATTGAACCAGTTGAACAAAGTGAATGGGGCACACCAGTGGTTCCTATCCTTAAATCAGACGGATCGGTAAGACTTTGTGGGGATTATAAACTTACAGTTAACAAATGTTTAAAAGTCGATCACTTTCCTTTACCTCATATAGAAGATATATTGAATTCTTTAAAACACGGGGAATATTACTGCGAACTAGATCTCAAAGAAGCGTATTTACAGGCACGTCTTAGTCCTGACAGCCAAAACTGCACAACTATTGTAACAGAGGTAGGAACATATAAATATAAATATTCACCATATGGTGTAAGCACAGGGCCAGGATCATTTCAACGACTGATGACAAATAAGTTGCTTAATATACCAAACACTGTTGTATTCATTGATAATATCTATATAAAAGGAAAAAATTTACAACAAACATAATATGATACACTATGTGCAGTATTGACAAAATTACAAGAGTGTGAATTCAAACTTAAAATTCATAAATGTAAATTAAACAAATAATATAGAAGTTTTTGGTTATAATGTAAACAAAAATGGAATCAGCATAATTAAGTCAAATGTTAAACCTTTGATTAACGCAAAACCACCAACTAGTTTAACCATGCTGAAATCATTTTTGGGAAAAATTAACTATTATAATCGTTCTTTAAAGGACATGGCTACTGTAATAGCACCTTTATATGATTGTACTAAGAAAAATAAATTTATTTGGAGTTCAGAATGTGAAAATGCATTTAATAACATAAAAAAAAAGACTGGCTAATGCCAATAATTTACGACATTATGACCCACAGTTGCCCATAATATTAACTTGTGATGCATCAGATATTGGTTTGGGTGCGGTGTTGTCAAGTAGAGATGTTGATGGTATTGTCAAACCCATTGCATTCGCTAGTAAAAAATTAAATGATGTAGAACAAAGATATTCTACCATTGATAAAGAGGCTATGGCTATCATTTTTGATATAACAAAATTTTATAATTATATTTACGGTCGACAGTTTGAACTTGAAACAGATAATGCTGCTCTAACACGAATATTAGGACCTACCAAAGGAATACCAAAAATGGCAGCCAAGCGGTTGCAACATTACGCTATTTTTATGTCAGCATTTAACTATAAAGTACGTCACATTAAATCCACTGAGAACCCAGCTGATTATCTATCACGCACGGCAACCAAAACAGAAAATATAAAACATGTTAATTCATTATGTGTAGATGAAGTATTAAGTTATGAATGTTATGTAAATGATTCCAAAATCGGCACTATAAACTGGAAAATGATACAACAAGAAATTAACAAAGTTTTAAGTCTAACTAAGTTGGTTAGGTATATGGCAGATGGGTGGCCAGTCAAGAAAATGATCCCAAAGGAGCTTTTACCATTTTACAATAGAAAGGAAGAACTTTCACTTGATAGAGGATGTGTATTTTGGGGCTACCGCATTATAATCCCATGCACACTTAGAGAACATGTCTTAAAATATTTGCATAAAAGCCATTTTGGAATCATACGTATGAAAGAAATAGCCCGCTCATATTTCTGGTGGCCTGGTCTAGATGCAGAGATAGAAAATATTACTAAAAACTGCCTTGTTTGTCTGCAAAATAGTAAAACACCCTCAAAAATTCAGAAACCATGGCCTCTGCCCCCCTCCTCTTGGTATAGAATTCATGCCGACTTTCTGGGCCCATTTTATAACAAAATGTATTTGGTTGTGGTCGACAGTTACTCAAAATGGCCAGAAGCTTTTGAAATGGCAAATATTACATCAACGCGCACTATAGAGATATTCAAGTCGCTATTTTCAAGATTTGGGTTACCAGTACATATAGTTACAGATAATGGAAGAACCTTTACTAGTAATGAGTTTCAGGAATTTTGTAAAGAGAATCAAATCAGGCACACATTTACACCACCTTACCATCCAGCCACAAATGGCGCAACCACTACGTTACTCGGTCCGCTAATATAGCGAATATCGGTAGTAAACTCGCTAATATATGAAAGATGTCTAACTCGTCTCTGACTTTCCTTATCATTATTATTGAGTTTAGAAAACGCATATACTAGTGGTTTATGGTCAGTGAATATTGTTAGGACGCGACCTTCCAACAAATTCTTAAAATATTTGATGGCCATATAAACAGCTAACAATTCCCTATCATAAGTTGAATATTTTATTTCAGTTTGAGACAACTTCTTTGAAAAATAACCAAGTGGTTGCCACACATTGTTTACCTTTTGCTGTAAAACCGCGCCGACGCATGTGTTTGAAGCGTCGGTCATAAGCGATAACTCCGCATCGGGTAACGGGTAATGAAGTGTAGCGGCGCTTTGTAAGCTCTCCTTACACTTTTTAAATGCCTCGTTGGCTTTGTCGTTCCATGTAAGCTCTCTAGAAGCGACTTCCTAGGTACAGGTTCGCTGCTCGACGTGGAAGAAGAAGAAGGACTCCTTCTCCGCTTAGACTTCTTTACTCGTCCACGCCGCTTCGGAAGCAAACCAGGCGGCGTTCCCCGTGGTGTACCGTGTTCATCATCAGAAGTCACTTGTTTCTGTAATTTATAATAATTCACCGAAATAAACCGTTCCAGACTGTATGTAAAATGGCATGATCAATCTAAAACTATTTTATTATTGTATGTAGCTTTTCTATGAAATAAAATCTTGAAAATATTAGTATTTCATTTGATCTAGTAAAATAGCCTATTTAATTAACAAACATTATAGCTTTATCCAGTAAGCAAACCTAGCTTACTCAAAATATCCGACAAATGTATGCAGGTCACTCATAAATCCAGCGGGAAACCTACCCACTCATAAATCCAGCGGGAAACATACCCACTCAAAAATCCAGCGGGAAACATACCCACTCATAAATCCAGCGGGAAACATACCCACTCAAAAATCCAGCGGGAAACATACCCACTCAAAAAATCCAGCGGGAAACATACCCACTCAAAAATCCAGTGACCAAACATACACTGCCCCCTAACTAGTCCAGTGAACATACATAGCCCACTCAATCTAGCAATAATTTCAATTGATATCAGTATACTAAACCTAAGCATACGTAGACCATTCAAAATAAAAAAAAAAACACTTTATACTTTGTTATTCAATTGTAAATCATTGGTAATTCAAACTTTGTGGAAAGTTAATCTATATTTTACGGAGAGAACAAAATTTGTCAGCATCTAAACGCGTAAATCAAACCATTAAATCAATTTCATTACCAAGTTAATTTAAAATTGCCACCATGCAGTAGAAATTACTTTAAAAAAAATGCGTACTTTCGTCGTAAGCTTAAAGCAAAAGGAATCTGGACCATAAGTATTATGTGTCCGATACCCTGGCCGTTTGAGCAATTTCATTTTTGCACAACTAAATAATATCCTTAGCAAAGTGAATAACACAGTAATTACTGTTAATTTACTTTGAAAATTGGCCAAATGTTATAATAATAATAAAAAAAAAATTGATCAGATAGTTTCATAATTTTCAAACGTAGAAAAAAAGAAATTAGCGTTACATACCTTTTGTTCTGTTCTTATCCCACTTCTGAGATAAAAAGAAACCACGTTATTCCAGCCAAACCCGAGTATATTTTTCACTTACACACACACTTTAATTATTCAATATCCAATACACAATAACTTATTATTTAATAGCTATCGGACATAGGTTCCTCAAGTAGTCTGAGCTCTATCAAAGCTAACAGAGTAATGATTCTGAGTGAGCTCTAGGCCTACAACAAGCCTCTCTATCCCCTCCACATTACCACTTCCTTGCCAAACAAGATTGAAGTTTTTAACAGTGTTGCCACTTTTTAACTTTAAAATATATACTAAAATCGTAACATTTTTTTAAATTCACTAAAATAATAACAATATTTTCTAAAAATCATGACAATTCCGAAAGAAAATAATTAACGAATTATAAAGCAACAATGATAAATCTTATTACGCAGTAGTATCGTTTGACAATAAGATTTCATTTACTATTCCCTAAGGATTTCTAATTAAAAGAATCCATTAAGTCGTAGCCTGAAAAGCTTTTTCATCTGAGAATATAATAGAAAGATAATTCATATCTCTCGGATAATAATTATATTTCAAAAATGAACTGGCAGCCTACTCCATGTTTACTCGGGCGTGTGTTTATTACCATTCACAAAAAAAAACATCATAAAAGTCAATAAATAAGATATTATTATGCACTAATATCTTCAGCTACACCAACAAATAGAAACCAGACATTTCTATGTTCCAGATACTCTGACACGTACTTAGTAGATCGCAACAAACTATCACACATATCAATGTCCTTGAGTCGTGTTACCAAAACAAGTACACACAATACAATTAAAAAAAAGGTTGAGTATAGATATAATAATTATTACATATACTTTTAGTTCAGATCATGATTTAAATAGATAAAAGTCAACAAGCGTAATTTGGTTCGTGAGCCAGTTTTTAAATAATAGTGAAAAAACACGTTATGAACGCAAAAGTTCCGCGAGAAAAAATAACCCTAACACGAAATTAAAATAATTGTAAAGTAATTCATCATTTTAAGCAAAGGTCGGGCGGCAAACTTTGGGTATTATTCATATCTTTGGAGTTAACGCAAACAAATCTGCTCCTGGAGTTTTCTCATTTTCCTACTCTTTGATATCGCAACACTCAAAATAATCAACAATTTAAAGTAAACGCGCCTTCGAGATCGCTGCTAACTCATTTTGATAGGCGAAAATAAATTTTATGAGTAACAAGACACTCGACATTTTTGCCTCTCAGAATTTTAACTACTAATTGATTTAAGGGCCACAAAGTTTCTATCTGGAAGTAGTTATCTATTAACTTAGATTTACGGTACCTAATTAATTAAATACACTTCCAATCCAAGTTAACGTAAAAAAGTAACAATGAGTAGAGAAATAAAGAAAAATATTTTTTTATTTGTGTTGAAAATAATACTTAGATAGATTCTTAAACATACATACCCAGTCACAGCAGTTGTGTTACCACATCGCAGTGTACCTAGTAATGATTTAAGATAGGTTTGACCTAGATTTAAGACAGGTGTAGGCGTGTAGGTAACACAATGTTTTCTGAATTGTTTACCTTTAGTCTTGTAATAGAAAAGTCTAATGACACTTCTTTACAAGTTGGAACTAAGTGTGATGAACATAATGAGAAGGCAACTAAGAGACCTTTATTCCGAAATGATTCATTACAGCATTTACAGCCTTTGGAATTGACTCATCAGCGCTATTAGACATCACGAACTTTATTACTGTTATTGCGGACTCAATAAAGGAGTGAAACAAAACTCCGCCGGATTGCTGGCCTTAACCTGGCGACTGACTTGTGCTTGACCATCATTTAAAAACACAAGTCAAGTATTTAAATAACAAGAAATCTAGAATCACTACATGTATAATTCAATTACGAGCAGTACTCTACATAATATTATGGGCGCCACAAGGTCTAGGCACGAGTAGGTTCAGTTGTCTATTAATAACTTAATGCGTATTACGCTATAGCAATCAACATAGTGCCACGTAGGCATTCCATTCGACTGACTGGTTTTGCGAATCTCTTAGTGGTTCTATGAGAGTACAATGCTCACCGGTCGCCCCTTTAACTAAAAATAGAGCACGTTTGATCCACAGTGTGTTATTGCCGCGTTTATCTGTACCGGCGTAACGTAATGTCTCCAAACATTGATTACAAGCCAATGCTCAAGTCAGTCTCCGTCTTTACTTAATTCCCTTTTTATTCCGCGTTACTATAAACGTCTGTTCTGGAGTCGAAAGAAGCCCAATAAAGGTTTATCGCTCAAATTAGGGCGTGCCGTCACGGGCCGAAGTTGGTCTATATCAATAACAGTTGGGCTTTAGTGTTGAGCGGTGTATTGTATACGCTTTATGGGCAGAGTTCAGGAAGAAGGGCGGTGAGTGCATTTGATGCCATTTCTGGTAGGTTATTGATGCTAATTAAAAGTTTTTGAGATATAAAAACGAGGAATGCGAACGCCTGAAGTACGAAGTAAAATAGAACAAGGAGTTCAATAACACACTTTTTTCATTAGGACTCTACCTAGAGCAAAAAATGAAGCAGCTGAAGAATGTCTCGATAATTATTAGGTTTAACTAAAAATGTTAGGTTTTTTTTTTTTTTTATGTGATAGGAGGCAAACGAGCAGACGGATCACCTGTTAGGTTTTTTTCTTCGGAATGATTTAGCTGATAGCTGTGAGCGGCTTTTTCAGCTTCATCGGACAATAAAAATGTTAGTTATCAGCTTATCAAAGTACGAATTAGTTTTTACTACGAGTAGTAGGTAGTTACTCGTAGTTACCTACTGCAAATAATCTCACCACTAAACGGTCATCGTAAACTAGGTTTATATGCGGCTTTCAGTTTCAATTACGGACAGCTGGTGTTATTTTTAGAAAACATCTAATTACACTGGCTGTTCACCCAAACAACAGAACACCGTCCAAATTACCTATTCCGCGTTCAGAGCGCCATCTGTCGCCGCGACATTACCTGCCTCTTCGGGGTTTAATGTCAACAAGTGCACGGTAACCCCAGTGACACAATAATATAATTTCACGTCCTTCCCTTCAAGCTTCCCTATGACATAGCTCGTTTCGGGAGATAGGTACGCGCTCCATGGATGACATTGTGAGGGTGAGACCATGGCTGACTATGGAATGAAGTAACGTAGCTGATGATGGGTAGATACTCGTACCTAAGTACTTAGATACATAAAATTAATGTAAAAATATTTAATATCCAATACTATATATGTATTCAATAATGCGTTAGACTGCAATAATGATATGGCATTAATAACAAATAACAAACTTACAATTAATCGGATTATCGTGGCTAGCTTTCCGCCCGCGGCTTCGCCCGCGTGGAATTTTGTCTATCACAGAAAAACTCTATCGCATGCGTCCCTGTTTCAAAAACCGGGATAAAAACTATTCTATATCTTTTCCCGGGACTCAAACTACTTATATCTCTATGCCAAATTTCATTATAATCGGTTCAGTGGTTTAGGCGTGAAAAGCAAGACAGACAGACAGAGTTAGGTACTTTCGCATTTATAATATTAGTATAGAAGTATAGATAGTAGGTATAGATTATATAAAATATAATTTAATGATGTTTATGCAATGTAATTTTAGATAAGTTATCGTACTCCTATAATGTCATGTATGACTAGGTTGTTTGCCCATTAATTATCAACTATGTAATTATTGTAATTATCCTTATTACGACGGCTTGATGTCTCTTGATGTAGACATGTTTTACGAATGGTGACTAATAAGATAAATTTTATGTAAGTATTATCTTAAAGGATGACGAAAATTGTAACAGGTCAAACTCCAAAAAGATGAAGAAACTTAGGTAGGTACAGCGTCATTGGTTCCGGTTCTCTTAATGCATTCGCTAAGTTAATTGGCATACCTAAATTTTGTTTTTATCGCTTCATATATCAATTAATTAAGTACACAAAGACGTTCGTATATAAAAGTCACCGCAACATTTCTGGAATTATGTAATTAAAACAGGAAAAACACTTAAATCTGAGATTATTTACAATTTTATAATTAATTTTTAATGTATTCTAAAGGATGATGGGCACAAATGTATGGAAAGTGGTACCCGCTCCAATAGCCATAACCAATATATATTTTAAAAGGCCTTTAGATATAGGAAAATGTCTGCTATGGGGCCAGTTCTAATTCACGTTTTGAAAGCAGTAATTCGACTAAGTATTATAATGAAAGTATAACACAATCATCCATGTATACGAATATGTATTATGACTACAATCTATTAATATAACTAAAAGAAGCATTGAAAAGGAAAGGATTATACCTACGATGAACTACCCAAGCTATTAGCCCTTTATTCGCTTTCATCATCATCATCATGATCATTTTAGCCATAGGACGTCCAGTTGAATATAGGCCTCCCCCAATGATTTCCACAATGGCCGGTTGGTGGCGGCCTGCATCCAGCGCCTTCCCGCTAACTTTATGAGGTCGTCGGTCCATCTTGTGGGTGGACTTATTGGGTCTTGTGGGTTTATTCGCTTTAGCAACCCATAATAAAACCCTTAAGAAGTACCTAATAAAACTTTAACCCCTTTATTAATAAAAGTTACACACTAGTTGAATTCTGGCTTAAATTGTCATTTGGTATGGAAATGTCATTTTAATCCAAGGTTCTTCCTAGGTGTAACTTTTTATTAATAAGGGGGTAACTTCTTTATAAAAATATTTATTACACAATTATCCCCATCAATAATTATAGAGTTAAGGAAGGATGCTGGAGCAGTAAACCCTTCCTGCCTCGCATAACCTAAGTACCATACGATGGACACGTATGATACTTCTTCTTCTTCTTCCTCGGTCCCTCACTGATGAGGATCGCGACCACAGATAGTATTCCTCCACAGACTGCGGTCATAAGCTGTGTGGATCACACGATGCAAACTCCCGCCCACCGTCTTCCTCACCGCGTCCGACCATCTCGTCGGTGCCCTGCCCCGAGCGCGTCCCCCTTCATACTGTATGATACTTAGGTTACACAAAAAGTATCTTTATCTTCGAACGCAACCAGATCTGAGGCTGGTAGCCATAGTAAATGTTGTTCGTCTTGGTAAGACCTTTCAAATGACACTACAAACATAACTATTGGAGTCGGGTACCATTCTGCAAAAAAGTATGTATATCTTCGTACACAACCAGATCTGAGGCTGGTGGTCATAGTAAAAGTTGTTCATCTTGGTAAGACCTTTCAAACGATACTAGACACATATCTATTGGAGCCGGGTACCATTTTGCCCATTGTCCTTTGTACAATCAACTTCCACCCACCATAATTACATTCACCACAATAAATGCAATTATTGAAGACATTTGTATTTAGCAGCCACGCAATCAAATACAATCTAGTGAAACAAAGTTGCATCGTGATAGCGAGTTAAATGAAGGTTTCTCTGACAATCATACAGGGTGAAATTTAAATCGTTGATATCCTTTTAAAATAAGAATCATGATACACAGTGCATACCCCAAATATGTATAATAATACAGAATAATCCAATTAGTTAAAACGGCAATAATGAAAATCTTGTATGGCAACAAACAGCACATGAAGCATAACACTGTGGCATCTTATTTCGATGGTGATAGGTGTTGTTTTCGCCCGTATTCACAAACATTACTATGAGGTCTCACCGTGCGCGTGGACGCACAGGATGATACACGAACCAATCAAAGAGCTCTGTTTAACGCTGTGCGTTAGATTTACTACTTCACTTAAGCAAGCATCGTTTGTGAATACGGGTGTAATTCTGATGTGCAGCTGCTGTTGAATGTACAATCGTTTTAAACCGGTCGCTTGCGCTTCTCATAATATTATTATGGGGAATGTACCAACCGTGTATCATGAGTACAGTTTAATTTTAAAAGGATGTCAGTAATTTAAATTACACCCTGTATGTCTATTACAAATACAATGCTAACCTATAAAAGGCGTGGCCTTTATTTAATGTAAACTTATGATTAGTTGGTTATTTTCCGTTCTTTGAAGAGCAGGGGCAGGCCTCCGTCGATGCTTTGCACGATGCCGGACTTGGGGTAGACGCGCGGCTTGCGGACCGTCTCCGGCGCAGGCTCCACCGTGAACTTGGACAGGACTGCGGCCAGGCCAGCCAGCGACTGCATGTGCCCGAGACGCTCACCTGATGTAAACACAAACCAGTTATGCAAAGTTAAAATACTTAAGTACATACGAGTAGTATAATGTTTACAGTACAGCACCTCTGACTCTGACACGAAAAAACTCTCGTCTTCGAATTGTTTACGTATTTGACAAAATTCGATACTCAAGCCTTCGATTGAATTCGAAAATTCAACGATAACGTGACGATCTCGATTGTCGAAATTAGTTTCGTGGTACCATTTCTCATGTTAAGTCCATTTTACGTCACGATCACAGGGGCACTACTTATTTACGTTTTCATACTTTTTGATGGAAAATTATTCTAAGTCGAAAGTTTTTCGTGCTAGGGGCTACTATACTGCTTTATCAGCATGCAAAATTTGATTCGGATTCAAGTCATGGTAGGTATTTGATTAAAATCTACAACATAATAACACTCAGATTCACAAGACATGAATCAACAACTCCTACACTTCACGCTATACTTAATCAAAAATACTTCATCATTATACCTAGGAACGTATCAATGTGAGCTATCATTAGCATCACTTAAGTTTTTATTGCATAAAGTGTTTTGATTCTCAAATTGGATTTTCAAATGACAATTATTTCATTAGTATGAACATTTCTGCATCTTAATTGTTTTGCTATTCCATCTTCTCATTACTTCTAATAACTTAAAACTAACTAATTTATAAGTTACTAATTGATGAATGCTTTGTTTAATTAGAAAGATTCCAAATCGGTACCACCGCAAAATTGACATTAAATAACTTTTGTTGAATCTAGCTACTTTCAAGGAAGAGAATCTATATTACAAGTACCCATTTTATAAATGACAAGTTAAATAAAATACAATTTATCATAAGTATTGTTTACGTCTGCCTGCGCGTCGGTCTTGAGCAATCCGGAATGCTAATAGCAACAGTAGATAAGTTCTTATCGCGAGGCACCGCGAGATCAAAACACAGTTATTGTCAATTCTGTTAAAATCTTCCAGTCCATTCAAAACTACAAATTGAATTCGTATGATAGAGAAAATCCTCCAAACATCCTACTTAACAATGTTGCTTAATGCCAATTATAATTAATTTACACTATACACAATCGTTTGTTTGTGTGTACAGTGTTCTGTTAGACATAATGAGTACGGGTATAATGAATACAATAATATTTTAATAGATTATATTATTATTATCGGTATCAAGAATTATTATTTTTAAGTTGTTTATCAGAATTTTATTTAGAGTGATGAATGATGATGGTATAACGTAATAGTATAAATTGAAAGTCACCTATTTTCAGACATTGAAACCTCTATTTTAAGTTATTTTATAAAAAAAAATTATAGCGTTTTAAAACAGTAAATTATTATATTATTAATGTAAACAAACTCTCACAGATTTGCATTGAATCCACAATTTTGATAAATATTTATTGACATTGACCCTTGTTTATTAAAAGTAACTAACATTGAATGTTAGTTACTTTTAATAAATTTCAATCTGTAAGTATTGGCATCATTATTATTATGCTTAATTCACGGGTTTGTATGTTAATAAATGAATAAAATCACTCACCTATACAAGCACGGGGCCCTTCTCCGAATGGCAGATACACAAACTTCAACTTCGCAGTGTCGAATGAGTCGGGGTGGAAGCGCTCTGGCCTGAACTCCTCAGGACTGTCAAAGTACTTTGGGTCATTTTGCATGCTTTGAACTGGGATGAACACCCGCACTTTATCATCGATCGTCATCCCTAACTCAGGGATTGTGTATTTACCCACGCATTTCCTGATCAAAAATCCAAGCGAGGGGAACATCCTCATACCCTCTTTGAAAGCCCAATCCAAATAGGTCATTTCTTTGACTGCCTCGTAGCTCAGTTTATTGTCATGTTTGGCCAACACCCTGTCTATATCCTCCTGCACCTTCTTCTGCACCTCCGGGTGGTACGCCAGCTGGTGCAGCGTGAAGCTGGTCGCGGACGACGACGTCTCGAAGCCCGCGGCGAAAAACACAAACACTTGAGCAGTCATTAGAATGTCATCCATTTCTAAAGTAGCGGTTTCGGGTGTTCCGTCCGCTTTTTTTCTTTCTATCGACTCTCCAACCAAAACGCCTTTCTTTTTACATTCCAACAATAAGTCAATAAAGTCGTTTCTACCCGATGGTTGGTAATTTCTCTGCTTTAATATAACTTTAACAAGATCGGTCAGTTCACCCTCTATTCTTTGGAGTGTGTGAATACTTTTGAACAGTTGCGGGAATATATCTTTAAGCATTGCAAGTACGGCATCCTTGAAACCTATATGGAATATCTTCGCTCCGAGTTTCCTGAAGGCGGAGTCGTCCTCGTTGAGCGAGTCGGCCTCGAGGCCGAAGCCGCAGGCGCCGATGAAGTCGGTGGTGTAGCGCGCCATGAGGTCGCGCGCGTCGAGCGTGCGGCCGGCGGCGGCGGCGGCCAGCGCGCGCGCCTGCAGGCTCTCGGCGCGCTCCACGATGAGCGGGAACATGGCGCGCAGCTTGCCGCTCGTGAACGCCGGCGTCATGCGCTGCCGCAGCAGGCGCCACGTGTCGCCGTCCGCGAAGAACAGGTTGCGCAGCATCGGCTCGATCTCGTGCCCTTTCTGTTGATTTAAGCCCCGAGGGTAGAACATATTGAAATCTGTGGTCAAAATCCTCTTAATGATCTCCGGGTCCTTCACTACCAAACATGGATCCGTGGATCTGAAAAGCCCGACCGCTTTCTCCTCGGGATACTTCCAATAAGCTTCAACTATTGATTCTGAAACGCTTTGCTGCTGCAAATAGTTTTTGGCGTTGGTGCCGAAGAATAATATGGGTTTGTCATGTTTGATTCCTCTTTCCTTCCAGTAGTTGAAGTTTCTAACGTTGTAAAGGTACAGCGCAATGAGCGCGATGACCGCGAGCGCGACGACGATCATGTCGAGTGCGGAGCGCGCGGCGTGCGGGATGCGACTGGTCGCGCGGGCCGCGAGCGCAATTATAGCAACTACTGGTTAGTGCGGGAGTGAACTGCACCAAGGATTTTGGCACAATGCGTAGATTACTTGCCTGTCTGCTGTAGATGTCTGTAATGGACTTGGAACCATTTGCCTTATAAATAAACCAGATAAGGTTTGCTTGGCAGTGATAAGGAATAGATATGTTAGTTACCTATCTAGTGCTAAAAAGTGTTTATCATCTTTCTAACTTACAACAACCATTGTCCAATATCCAGTCTTTTTACCTTTTTCGTAGTTACTAATAGTTATTTTCATGAACTTGGCGTTGACGATAGTTTGTAAATATTACTTAATTGATATTAATTTGCCTCTAAACATTTGAATGTGCAAATGAATTGTTTGTTTGCAAAGAATTGTCACTATTTAGAACGTCGTTGTGTGTTTTGCTTTTGCCCGTCTATCATTGTTTGTCATAGTTTGGTTTTGGTAATGGACCGAAATTATCAGGAATAGAATTGGTTAAAATGGCATAATGTCAACAAATCATTTAGATTTGCTGCCGGTTGATTTGTTGTGGAATAACAAAAACAAACAAGTGCTTGCCAAAGTACTTTTTTATTGCCTACTTACTTTGGCTAAACCAAACCAAATTAAGTAGGTGCAGATTATTTTATTGTTTACTTTATTTCTTTAGCTTTTTCTTTAACTTTTACGGAATACTGCATTTCTGGATCCTACTTATCTGGATTGCCGTGTGAACGAGGCCCAACTATGTATTCACGAATTTAAATAGCACACTACCATTTCGAATATTCAACATTATTCGCACATTATAAATAACGTCGCTAGTTTGATTATTATCCAAAACACCTGCATTCTTTAGCGAAGACGAGGATCTCGTTAGCAGGAGCTCTAAAACAACACGGGTGCCTCCTGAGCTCTCTATTACAGTAATTACGGACGAGGACCAGACGGCCGTCCGCGCCAGACCACAGAATAAGTAATAGTACAGGTACAGAAGGATTACTCCGCAAGACGATTTAAATAAATGCGAGTCTTGCTACGACGCGATACAGTGGAATTCAGCTCGCACAGCACTACGTACCTACAATTTCATTCACCTACAAGTTTTGTCTCTTTCTATCGCGTGCCTCTGAACTCTTCTTACGCTGTTAGGGTTGCTGTCTAGTAGTGTCTAGTAAAAAAATAATTAATCTACTTATTTGTTATGAGGTACGTATGTAGGTAAGTACGCATTCATTATGGAAAACCTTGGGAGAGGCCTTTGCCCAGCAGTGGACGTCATTTATTTTGGCTGAAACGAACGAACGCATTCTGAGCAGTAGTCATGGTAGGTTAGGTTCCTATACTATCCTAAGAATTATTGATTACCTACATGGTCAACATACCTTTCAGCATCTTTGGGAAGCGAAAAAAAAGATAAATCCGGTAGATTTCTTTTCGAATTTAAACACCCGAACGCCGCACAATAATATTTCTTTCTCTTTATGTCCATTTTTAAATAATACTTCGATCATAGAATTAGTTACTACAACGCACGCCAGCGTCCTGACGGGCGCGCGCGTGACACTCGACTGATATAATACCCGCCGGCGGGGCGCTTCGCTGTAGGTAATTATCGGATGTACCGCGCGGAGTGAGCCAGGCCTGGCCAGACTCCGGACAAACAGACCAGGACTAGTGATGCACTTTTGTCGATTATTTCACGATATTTGGAGGAAAGAGAAAATGTTCTACCATTTATCTCTTTACAGCCTCTGATAGACTATATTATGACTAGCTTTCCGCCCGCGGCTTTGCCCGCGTGGAATTTTGTCTGTCACAGAAAAACTTTATCGCGCGCGTCCCTGTTTCAAAAACCGGGATAAAAACTATCCTATGTTCTTTCCCGGGACTCAAACTATCTCTATGCCAAATTTCATCAAAATCGGTTGCGAGGTTTAAGCGGGAAAGCGTAACAGACAGACAGACAGACAGAGTTACTTTCGCATTTATAATATTAAGTTGGGATGTGTACAATGTAGGCATTCGACTGTATAGTCAGTTGACCACTTTGGATGCAATTTTACGTAGCATGAATTTAATTTGGGACATTTTTTTAAATAATTGTGTTTTAGTGTTAAAATTGAATGAAATTCAAATGCTTTTCATTTGATATTTAATTAAAGTTTTTTTGCTGAAATTTTGCCGCTGATCTTTTGATTGAAAAATAAAAAAAAATTTTCGATTTTTAATGTGTCTATAGATTTCACTGTGTAGTATATTATAGTACAGAATAATCGTATTTATACTACCTACTAATTATAGATTTTAATCACATATCATATTAAATTATTTTCAAGCAATGTTTCGTAGTAGATGTAGACACCTGCCAGAGATCCTATCTATATTCGCGTTAAAACACTTATCTAAAACAAACGTGGAATATTTTTATACCAATTTTGTGGTAGAGATAACTGACGTGAATAAACAATTATTTATTAATTAATATTAGTCCAGTCAATAAAGCATTATAGATGGAAAACTGTAGAACACAAATTCTGACTTCAGGACTTTATTTACCTGACCTTATTTACATTTACATACCTGACTTTATTTACAGGTCTCACCTGTAGCAAATTGAATAAGCTTTTTTTGGTTCATAGTAGTCATGTCACTAGACGCATAGTTTCCGGATTAAGCGAAAAACCGAAAAGTGGTACCTTTAAACCCCCCTCTCCCCGCCGGCTCAAGGGCTAAGGGCGGGGACTTTTGCTATGTTCACCACCTAACTAGGCTAAATAAAGTCCCGATGTCAGAAATTGTGTTCCACGGATTTCTCTCTACACCGTCGTTAAGGCATTCATTGACTGGACTATAATTATTTCGTTCGTTCGTTCGTTTCAGCCAAATGACGTCCACTGCTGGACAAAGGCCTCCTCCAAGGTTTTCCACAAGGCACGGTCCTGCGCTGCCCGCATCCAGGCTCTTCCCGCGACCTTTACTAGATCGTCGGTCCACCTAGTAGGAGGCCTGCCCACGCTACGTCTAATTATTATTTATCATTTATTAATTAATATAATTATGTATATGTTACGGTCAAAGTGAAAGTATACATTTATTAATAAATAATGATTATTATTTATCACTATCTCAAACACAATATTGATGTAAAATATTCCACGGTTGTTTCACTTGTTAATAAGCCTTGTTAAGGGATTAGTGACTCAATTGTATGTAATGCTGTCCCAAATTGACTATTTTATCGTTGTTATCAACTAGACAGCACTATCTGGCGCAATCAATTAATTGCTACTTTGGATAGAACCTGTTTTCGATACGGACATTCGTGTTTGCTCTGTGCCCGAATCGTTCGGGGTCTATGGGGAAATCGCACGGCTCCCCGTCATACTCGTTCACGGGGAAATGTGCCGCGCAAATATAAATAGGAAATACACGTGCGGAAATAATTAAAACATTGCTCCGATCTGGCTGGTAACGGAACCTTTTTTGGTGGGGTCAACATAATTAAACTAATACGTACAAAATCAAATTAAAATTCAGTAACTCAATAATAATTATTATTATTACACTTCATTTTATTTAACCATTTATTTGTTGAAAAACATAATATCCTCGCTAATCCTCTATCCTTAATTTTTAATGGAAAGAACAATGATTTATTTTCAATGCAAACGCATTGGTCATTGTCAGCTTCAGCTTTTACTAAGGTACTTGATACAAATAAGGCCTACCTAACTTTAAATGCTTATATTTCAATAAATATTAACGCCAGTCAACAAAAACAAGGTTAATTAACTTCTTCCATCCTTTAATTTTAGCAATATTACGAAAAATAACACAATTTTTAGCTAAATCTATTCAAAATAAGCAAATTACGAAACCACTGATTTTGGCTTTAATAAATCACCTACACGAAATAAGGCCTATATGATTCAAATGCCTGTAGACCCTAAAATTGAGTTTGTATTAAACAAAATGCGGTCTTAAAACGTTTAACACGTCGATTTGTTTGCGTTATCAAAATTTTACATACCAAGTAAACAGAAATATACTGTATATCTCTAGATAAACTTAAATTCCACTTATTAAGAATAATACATAAATTATAGATAAAATTAAATATTCATGGTAACAAAGTAATGATTCCTTACTTAAATTATCAAAAAAAATATCAAAAACAAACAATATTATTTTTTTGTATAGGGCTTATTAAAACACCGTGTTCGAATAAGGCCTACACATAAAACCTTTTAAATAAATCAGTTTAGGAACATCATTTAGTCTTGAATTTTTATAAACAAAATGAGATCTCAATTTTTGTTAGAACCAGGGCATAAAAAGGCTTCTGTCTGAATCATCTTTACGAACTCCTACACACCACCTAAAACAGTCCTTTATGGTCGCATATCTGCTACATTTTCTTCGAGACAGGCATGATAATACCAGCTTTTATTCTCCTTTCCTTTAGAATTATACATACGGCTGTTTTTTTGATTTTTTATTGGTTTTGTATTTTGTTACTCTTTGACTCATTTAGTTTAACGAATTTGTCCGTAATCAGGTGTTGACATAAGTATCTAATATGGCCTACCAAGCTGAAATAAGGCCTAGGCCTTATTGGATATCTTGCTCTTGTTGTCTTTAAAAATTTACAAATAATGCATCTATAGCCAGCAGTACAATTTAAGGTAATTATTAGCTGGTAAGAAATATTTAGAAACGATTACTAAGAAAAGCTTAATCTAAAACAGCGTCATTTTACCGAAAATTTAAGATGAAATCGCCAGATTTTTATAAGAGAGCACGAAATCACCCACCACCTTAGAAGAACGCGTGCCAATTGGTGCTGGGATCGTGGATAGGGACGCTCTTGCACTCTACCGGGTTGTAGGGCATAATGAGTACGTGTCCTTGAAGTATTATCCCGGTTGGATTTATTTATCTGTGTTTTCTGATGTATAGGCCTTATTAGAACGTAGGCCTTATTTGTATCAAGTACCTTACTTTAAAAAGTGTGACTATGGATGTTTTTACAGTCGATAGGAAAGAACATAGAACACACAAAATTGGTATGGTAGGGCAAGCTATTATTTGGGATGAGTATAACCGCCCTGGGCCTATGGACTGAATATATTATTGAACAATATGATCACTGCTTATTTTTGTGCAAACAAAAGTAAGTTAAGGAAAAGTTATTCCTAACTAGGCATCTTACGAGTAAAATATTGTACGTAGATAATTATTATTACAATATGTATCGTTATCTAAAAATCAGAGTGTTTTGCAAGTTCAATATCTACTTTATCGTCTAATAGCTCGTGGATTCGTCATCGCGGATATTGATTGCTAATTAATAACAGCTGTTAATAATCTTTGATTATCAACCAAGCAATTGAACATAGACGAAGAAAATAAATTATATATCTATAATTAATCTTAAGAACTCGATTCACAATCTATTTTTAAAACAGGGTCATGGCGTGATAATCAATCTTCATTATTGTACAACTTCAATTGTAAACATACATAGGTACCTACATACTTGAGTCCCTCCATTAGTAACACCTACAATTTATAAAGTTATAAATAGAAATTAGTAATGATGTGATATTTAGGAATCATGTAACTAAAAAATAAACATGATTTTAAATAACATTCAACGATTAAAAGCAGAAGGTCGACTGAGTATAATGATGAGTTGTATTTTGACTGCTATCAACTGCGCAGTAGCAGGTCTACAACAATGCGCTAGTGATCACACACAGATAATAAAATTAATAAATTATGTAATGTTATGTATTGATGTTACTTATATTTTATTTGTCGAACCAAAGTGTGCAGTTTGAAGGGGGAATGACTTGACAAAAATATCAGAGTAATTAAACTACAATAAACAATGAGTACCACTATGCTCGTAGTTCATCAAAGAAAACCCTGAAATAAAATGAAAATAGTTAGGTTTTAGAAAAAAAAGCAAATCAGCTGATTAATAAAAATATCTTGCAATTGATCCTACCATACAAAATGAGAAAACATAAGTAATACATAGTTTTAAAATAGGATACTGAAACATAACGAAAATAATAAAGTTTTATCGAAATAAATAAAAATCACGAGAACAATGTAAAATAATATTCGACGTAGTTTCAGATGATTTTGATATTACGAGTAGGTACTTTTTTTTTCCTCGCATCGCATTATTATCTTAGAATCTGAAGGTTAAAAAAAATACAACAGAAACAGGATGTAGAGCCAAGTCTTTCTGTGCATGTATTTAGTTTAATAAACAACTTACGAGTACAATAATAGTTTTTGTACAAAAACTGGAAAACCTTCACTCAAAGCCATGAGGACAAAGGCAAAAATTTACGCAGTTTTTTCATGGAAAAATACTAAAACGGTTTAGGTTACAAGTTATACCTCCTATGTAACATTGACATAGGCTACACTACTGGGTTGATAAGATGATACTCGTTGCGGTTGAAATAAATAGGAAGGCACAAATGGATAGCACGTGTAATATTAATTTGTTTGCAATGTGTTAACAAATAACACAAAGTAAAATCAGTTGTTTTCGAACCGAGTGGATAATTAAAGAATAAAATAATATTTTATGTGTTTAAATATTTGTAAAAGCGTCAAGCATAGCAGTATTTGAATGAAAAAAATAAAATACCTAAGTATAATAATATTTTAATCGCCTTGTTATTTTACTTAAAAAATATTTCGTGATTGTAAGATAAAGATAATATAAGACAAGTATTATCACTGAATTACTGTAACGTATCAGATGACTAAGAAAATTAATTAATCTACAGGTAAAATCAACATGATCTACCGATTATAACATTGATTGAAATTCATAATAGAAGACCTGTCCGAGGTACTGTTTTTATGATGAACCAGACTAATGCCATGAGTACATAACATAATATACCAACAACTTAACACATAATAACATACTTATGTAATTTAATAAGTCTAAACAACATAGCCTGCTTGATCATCTGTTGAGCTATTAAGCCGCAATCATATTACTATCTGTGGCAAGAGGATTATTTTCTAGATTGTTATCAGTTAAGTACACGTTGTTCCATTGTTTAGAACAGAGAGGTAACTACGCTTCTATTAATTTATAATGTACTCGCTTTCCGGCCGCGGCTTCGCCCGCGCGGAATTTTGTCTGTCACAGAAACACTTTATCGCGGCGCCCCTGTTTTAAAAACCGAGACAAAAACTATCCTATGTCCTTTCCCGGGACTCCAACTATATCTATGCCAAATTTAATCAAAATCGGTTCAGTGGTTTAGGCGTGAAAGCGAGACAGACAGACAGAGTTACTTTCGCATTTATAATATTAGGTAGTATAGATGAGGAAACAAGACAATGTTGTAAATGGAAACAAAAACGACTAAATGACAGTTGTCATAGTAGTTAATAGCTACATCCTTATTATGGTATGACAGGCATATCTGTTACCAGGGCTGGCTTTGATGCCCTAATACTAACCAATAACATGTCTAAATACATCCATTATGAATGATACAATCAATATTTATGACTATGACTATTATGTTCCTAAAAACGCCGAGTTTCCTGAAATATATTTGCCTTTTTCTTGGGTTAATGAAAAGTACCTGAAGTAAATAGGTACTTTCCAATCAACCAACACCTCTCATTCTTATGGAACATCGTCTAGTGTAGGTATATTCGTATGTAGAGACAAGCAAGATCTCAATTTCAACTTTATGTTTGAAATCACTAGTAATTTTCGCCTATTAAAATTAGAAAGATAGGATTTTCTGAATAGACATTGCACATTATAAATTTTTATTTAACATAAACATTTCTTAATGTAATTATAAAAGTAACTATTGGTTCAGTCGTTATCCATTACATTAGATAAAGGCAAAAGATATAATAATCCGTGGCAATAGACTTTTACAATCTTGCAAACAAATGATTGCGAAACAAAGACTCAACTGTCTCAGGGTGAGTTGCACCATCTTATTTTAACTTTGACAAACGTCAAAAATCTGTCAAACTCCATAGAAAAAGCACCGGTTATCGTCATAGTTACCGTTAAAGTTAGGTGGTGCAACTCAGCCTCAGTGATGTCTAATCACTGTGACATTTCAGTTTCTATTTGTCTAATTTTGCTAAAGTCTATTAGCACAGAATACATAATAGTAGCAACAGAAATTGCACTCCTTTGTGTAGGATCAGATGCCGACATTTTAATGGTAATAATAATAATGCAAAATATCCAACGCACATGGTGCATTCGAAATCGCACCTTACTACTACGCTCACAAGAGCGCAATTTTTTTGTGTTCAGAATTGATCTACCTCACAGCTCAAGCGTCAGGGTTGTATAAGCAAAGTAAAATAAATAAAAACTTAATTTTAAGAAGCATTTATTGTATTTACGATTGGTAAACTTTAATCTAGTGGTGTTTGTATAATCGTACCATCTCTAAAGTACCTATTAATAAACTTCAGTGTTGCGATAATTTAAAATTGGACAAACAGTTTTAAAAGGTGTAGTGTCGGAAAATAGACACGGTGAAGTAAAGTTAATGTTTATATTAGCTAAAATATTTTTTTGCTACAGTTTTTTGGCATAAGTATTCAAAATTATTTAAAAAGTGTAGTTTTTATTAATTATTTAAATTACTACAGTTAATTATTATTCCTATTTATTACGATTTTCCATTAAAGAAGGATAACAGTGCTGTTGGAACAATAAACCTTGATTGTGATGATGATCGACCGAGCGTGTATAGGTACGCGTGTGTACACACACAGGCGCGTGGCGGCCATGACTGATTTGCAACTTGAAGTTGTCGCGCGCTGTAGGTAATTATCTCGGCCGGCATAGGCGAGTGACGGAGGCCTGCTATTAGCGTTAGTTAATAATAATATTTTGTTAACTTTGAGAGTTTCATTACAAACTAGATTTTAATAACTTGAAAAAATCGAATTGCTCAAGGTGGGAATCGAACTCACAAGTAATTCAAAATTCAGAGTAGTCTCCCGGCAAGCGATTGGTCGTAGTTCCGATTCCCATCTTACGGCATTCGATTTTTCAAGATTTTTAAAAAAGTCTATACGCTTTTGGTCTCCTGACGAATCCCAACTAATATCGTCAGTTGCAGGTTCACTTGGGGTAACTGACAAAATACAGTTTTTCAGTAGAGCCGTTTAAAGTTTTTTTTCGTCTTAAATCGGACCTAACTTTTGTCCTATTTAACCTTTTTTGGATCTGTTTTTACAGAAATGCTTAGAATTCTACGCGGTTTTCGATTAAATAAAAAGAATTATTTAATATGTCTTAGTTAAGGAAATCAATTGCAGTTACACCAATGTATTTTTGTACTTTTGACAGTTACACTAATTTTACACCATACTTTTGGAAAAAACATAGGTCAAATTGATGTAAGTACTGCCCAAATTAAAATAATTTGATACATTTGCTGGGTTTTGTTTACTTAGTTGCTGTATAATTTATGTAAAAGTATTAAAAAATAAGAGAATTCATGAAAAAAATAACATTTTGCAACATAAAAAAGCCACGAAAATCAAGAAAATATGTGTATTTAATTTTTTTAAGACAGAAATATTGAAATAACTAAAGTATTACTGTGAAACTAAGTAATTTCAATATTTTTTTAAGCTTTGACTTACCAATACCGTATTTAGCTCTACGGGGCAACTTAAACTGAAAACAAAATGGATTTAATTTCCCACCTCTTTATAGCAATGTTGAATTAAGGTCATGAGTACTACAACAGTAAAAGTAACAGAGTAACAACAGGTTAATGTTAGCAACGCGCAGTGACGCCTAGTTGGCTGGATAGTTTGCTCAATTTCAATATTTTTTTTTTGTTGAGCTAACTTTAACTTCTTTAACTGATACTGCTGGTATAATAATAATGTAATATGCCTTAAAACTTGCTAAATTCCTATTTTATTTAATATTATAAACCTTAGCAAATCAGTGTAATTGCAAAGTTTTGTAGCAAAATTTTTACATTATTACAGACTAGCGGCCGCCCGCGACTTCGTACGCGTGGATCCCGTTTTACCCCCTTCGTCTATCTTACGCGGTTTAGATTTTTTCATACAAATGTTTTTTTCCGCTAACTCCCGTTCCCGTGGGAATTTTGCAATATCCTGTTGTAACTAAGCTTCAAGTTTACTAAGGTACTTGCATGCCAAATTTCAAGCGTCTAACGTAAGCGGTTTAGATTTTTCATACAAATGTTTTTTCCCGCTAACTCCCGTTCCCGTGGGAATTTTGCAATATTCTGTTGTAACTAAGCTTTAAGTTTACTAAGGTACCTGCATGCCGAATTTCAAGCGTCTAACTTAAGCGGTTCAGATTTTTCATACAAAACGATTTTCCCGCTAATTCCCATTCCCGTGGGAATTCCTAAGTATCCTATAACCTGCCCAGGAGTATGAAGAATAATTGTACCAAGTTTCGTTAAAATCCGTCGAGTAGTTTTTGTTTCTATAAGGAACATACAGACAGACAGACAGACAGACAGACAGACAAAAATTTTACTGATTGCATTTTTGGCATCAGTATCGACCACTAATCACCCCCTGATAGTTATTTTGAAAATATATTTAATGTACAGAATTGACCTCTCTACAGATTTATTATAAGTATATATAGATACACCAATTCAACCTGGTAAAATTATTACAATGTAAGTTACACCAAAATTGTGAAGGAAATCTGAAAAGTTTACACCTGAAAATGTCCGTGTAATTGTATTTTTTTAAAGCTAGAATTTTTTTACGTATACCATTCGAAATAGCAGAAAAAACTAAGAAAAACTGTATATTTAACTCAAAAACCGTATTTTGTCAGTTACCCCAAGTGAACCTGCAACTGACGATATTATAAATGCGAAAGTAACTCTGTCTGTCTGTCTGTCTGTTACGCTTTCCCGCTTAAACCTCGCAACCGATTTCGATGAAAAGACAATGCCGGAAATTGGCGTCTTTTTTTTTTCGCGCGGCCATCGACCAAACTTTGTTTTTTGATTACAAAATAGTGTAATAAACCAAACTTACTACGACATGTATACCTCTAAACCCAGTCTGAACTGAGTTACGAGCATTATAAGTTTGATGATTTTCATACTAGATTTGCTTTTTGCGCGCAAAGTTTTCTAACAAATTGCAACAAAATAGTGAGATTGTATGTGTAAACAAACAATACCATTCATTAAAGGCTCCAGACATCAGTATGGAGCAGAATCAGCGCAATAAAAAAATAGCGCAATATTTTGTTGCAATTTCTTACAAAACTTGCGCACAAAAAGCAAATCTAGTATGAAAATCATCAAACTTCTAATGCTCGTAACTCAGTTCAGACTGAGTTTAGAGGTATACATGCCATAGTAAGTTTGGTTTATTACACTATTTTGCAATCAAAAAACAAAGTTTGGTCGATGGCCGCGCGAAAAAAAAAAGACGCCACTTTCCATACAAAATCTGGCATTGCCATTTGGCAGGGACATAGTTTGAGTCCCGGGAATGGACATAGGATAGTTTTTATCCCGGTTTTTGAAACAGGGACGCACGCGATAAAGTTTTTCTGTGACAGACAAAATTCCACGCGGGCGAAGCCGCGGGCAGAAAGCTATAAATAAATAATTTTCATTTTCCTATAAATGCCGTAGGCCGCGTCTCAATTTGTGATTCAATAGAAGCATTGTGAAGCGGTCTACAGCGTTTAAAGGAGACCACAAACTTAGCTATAACATGAATGAGATTAAAACTATAATTTATAAATTTTCCGTTCTTTGAACAGCAGCGGGATGCCTCCTTGGATGCTCTGGACGATGCCTGCGTTGGGAGACACCGCCAGCTTGCGGACCGTCTCCGGCGCCGGCTCCACCGTGAACCTCGACAGGATCGCCGCCAGCCCCGCCAGCGACTGCATGTGCCCGAGCCGCTCGCCTAAAACAAACACAATCATAAAAACTTAAAATTTTGCCCTTGAAAGTATTGGAAGTCTCCCTATCGCCATAACACTTAAATCGTTTCGCTTCATATTTCATAAGCTTTTACATGTCTCATAATTTTTTTGCCCTACCAGCGCTTCGAGACCAACATTTGGCAAGTGCTGAGAAGTAGTGCCGCAACAAACTCAGTCACCGGTTTAAAAAAGCTTCTATATAATCTACTCCACATTAAGCCTAACCCTCACATTATATCTACTACAACACTTAAACTTTGTCTAAATAATGTTTCTGGCATCTCAGTTAACAGAATGCATTTTGGACTGCAAAAAGCTTTTGAATTGATGCTGAATGATATTGATATAGTGGTATTTTATTGATCATAAAATAGACTGACTTTTTATGGAAATAGATGTAACTAATAATAATATTTGCATCGAATTAAAACAATAATTACATAATTTTAGTAGATATTCCTGTATGGGTAATTTAATATTCTGCTTTTACAAGTAGTACGAGCTATCCACGTATAATATTTTCCTCTATTATTATGATTCCTTGGAAAAATTACAACTGCTGGCATAATGTTAACGAACCATATTTTTAGATGTCATTAAAACATTCAAGGTCTTCCTTGTTTACCTTTTTGTGGGGTCATAAAAAGACGCGCGTCTAAAATTATACGCGGAAGTGTTTTTCGTATAATTAGGATTATTGTTATTGTTTTACGTACTACTGCTCACAGCACGTCACAAAAGGCAAATTTATGCCATTTTTAGTAATAAACAGAAATTTTGTTACGCTTGCCCGAGTTTGAAGTGTTGGACTGCAGTGCACCTGCCTACTCATGGAAATATTATTTATTGTTTTAAACAATATTTTTTTTGCAAGATTTTATTGTAAACTTTCATCAAACTATCTATTCATACGAGTATGTAAATAATAAAATTAATGAAATTACTTACCTATACAAGCACGGGGCCCTTCTCCAAACGGCAGATACACATACTTCAAGTTTGCACTGTCGTATGAGTCGGGGTGGAACCGCTCTGGCTTGAACTCCTCAGGGTTGTCGAAGTACTTCGGGTCCAT
Organism: Ostrinia nubilalis; assembly: GCF_963855985.1. NCBI lineage: Eukaryota > Metazoa > Arthropoda > Insecta > Lepidoptera > Crambidae > Ostrinia > Ostrinia nubilalis. The sequence goes on from NC_087103.1 coordinate 15,377,021, forward strand.
GTGCAAGCTTTGAACAGGAATCCAAATCCTAGCTTTTTCGTCTATCGTCAGTCCTATCTCAGGTATTGTGTATTTCCCCACACATTTCCTAACCAAGAATCCGAGCGAGGGGAACATCCTCATACCCTCTTTGAAGGCCCAATCCAAATACGTCATCTCTTTGACTGCCTCGTAGCTCAGTTTATTGTCATGTTTGGCCAACACCCTGTCTATATCCTCCTGCACCTTCTTCTGCACCTCCGGGTGGTACGCCAGCTGGTGCAGCGTGAAGCTGGTCGCGGACGACGACGTCTCGAAGCCCGCGGCGAAAAACACAAAAACTTGAGCAGTCATGAGAACGTCGTCCAGTTCTAAAGTCGCGGTTTCAGCTGTTCCGTCCGCTTTCCTTTTTTCTATAGACTCCCCAACCAACGTACCTTTCTTTTTGCATTCTAGCAATAAGTCAATGAAGTCATTTCTGCCAGATGGCTGGTAATTTCTTTGTTTTAATATAACTCTAACTAGATCAGTCATTTCACCCTCAACCCTTTTAAGAGTGTGAACACGTTTAAGTAGGTGCGGAAAGAAATCCTTAAGCATAATAATAATAGCGTCCTTTACGCTAAATCGGAATATCTTCGCTCCGAGTTTCCTGAAGGCGGAGTCGTCCTCGTTGAGGGAGTCGGCCTCGAGGCCGAAGCCGCAGGCGCCGATGAAGTCGGTGGTGTAGCGCGCCATGAGGTCGCGCGCGTCGAGCGTGCGGCCGGCGGCGGCGGCGGCCAGCGCGCGCGCCTGCAGGCTCTCGGCGCGCTCCACGATGAGCGGGAACATGGCGCGCAGCTTGCCGCTCGTGAACGCCGGCGTCATGCGCTGTCGCAGCAGGCGCCACGTGTCGCCGTCCGCGAAGAACAGGTTGCGCAGCATCGGCTCGATCTCGTGCCCTTTCACACGGTTCAAGCCCCGAGGGTAGAACATGCTGAAGTCTGTCTGCAGGACCCGCTTAATAATCTCCGGGTCCTTCACCAGCAAACATGGGTCTGTGGATCTGTAAAATCCGACCACTTTCTCGTCGGGATACTTCCAATACAATTCCACTAAATTTTCTGTGACACTTTGCTTCTGCAGGTAATTTTTGGCGTTGGTGCCGAATAATAGTATTGGTTTTTCATGTTTTACTCCTCTTTCCTTCCAGTAGTTGAAGTTTCTGACGTTGTAAAAGTAAAGCGCAACAAGCGCGATGGCCACGAGCGCGACGACAATCATGGTTGTGGTGGCGGTGCGGGTTGCGGTGCGACTGCTCGCGCAGGTCGGGCCGGCGCGGTTATAGCTCAGCTACTGCATGCCGGTCAGTTATGGGCGTGCTATTATATCAAGGATTCGAATACGTGAGTCACCTATATTACTGAAAACGCGTTAGAAGCTATTGTCTGATAAACGAAATCAGTCAAGATAAAAGCCGTATTAAGGGTAGGCATAATAAGATTCTAGTAGGCAGTTTTTTTAGAAACATAATTATGCATTAATTATCTGAACTAGATCTCTTTGCATTGGTAAATTAATTTAACAATGATTGCTATAAGTATGTTCATAAGAAGGCAGTTTTAACAGTTGTTGTTTTAACATGTCGTCATAATTAGTTGTGGTTTGTATAGTACTTAATAAGTATAAGAAAATTTGTAATCTTAAAGTATTTTTATGGGTTGACATTTATTTAGGTTCATAATTAAGTGCACCTGTATATTTGTAAAATACAATTACAATTCAAAACTAGTAGGATTTGCAAAATAATTGTCAAAAGTTTTAAAATAGAGATTTTGTTATTTTCATTAGAACCTCGTCGTTTCAGCCAAATGACGTCCACTGCTGGACAAAGGCCTCCCTCAAGGATTTCCATAACGAGCAGTCCTGCGCTGCCTGCATCCAGGTTCCTCCTGCGACGTTTAACAGATCGTCAGTCCACCTAGTGGGAGGCCTGCCCACGCTACGTCTCCCAGCCTGTGGTCGCCACTCGAGAACTTATAGAGAGCCATCGTCTGCATGAGCTTTGTGCCCCGCCTACTGCCACTTGATTTTAGCAATTCTGCGAGCTATGTCGGTCACTTTGGTTCTTGCGATTTACTAGAACCTAGGCATTTTATTTTTTCTGGGAAATAATATTACTTATTTTTATCAGCATGACGTAAAAACATTCAAATAAAGATTAACTTTAGACACGAAGTCTATACTCGCATGACTTAAATTGCATGATCTGTTAATACTTAGGTATTACATTATGACGTCGTATGTATATTAGTTTACGCATTAGTTTCCTCCAATGTAGTGGCATCACTGTCACGATGATTGTTATTGCGGCGAGTTTTTGCTCTCTCGACCGGTCCGCGAAGGCTGTGCCCGCGCACGGTAATTACTATGGTAAATAGTAACGATGCGGTCATAGACTGGACTTTGGACTCGCGAAAGATCTCGCTTGGACTTTGGACGGTGAATGACATTGGGTTTCTCCTTACAGTGACTGCGCACTTTTAAGTTCGATTGGGAACGGTGGTGTGATTCAGGTGGCTGATGTAATGTTGCAATAGAAAATTTCAAATTGTGTAACTAGTGTAAGTAAAAATAAAGCGAGACAATTGCTTAGCCTACATCATAATATAAAAAGATCCAATATTAGGTCCTAATAAGTATTAGGTTTAAATTAAGCCATCGTTACCAAGGCGGGATTTTAGGAAAATAAATTGAACACATAGGTAAGATAATTGTTATTTTACTTGATAAAAGAAAAAATTAAGAAATGGAATCAAGAATGGGTATAAATTGTCAATAATTGATGAAATATGCACGTGAACTATTAAAATTAATGTATGTAGTTCAGTTGATTACTATGAAGTGTCATTGTACCTTTGTACCTCTATATCTCCAGTGTCTGCAAAGGTAAACACTCACCCAGTTGAGTGTTATCTTATCGTTTCAGTCGTATCTAGTAGGTAAGTTGGACTTTGCACTCTGAGTTGCGTCTATTTTTAAAAGATTATAATAAACAAAGATGGTTTTCAAGTATAACTGTATCTCCTAAAATGCAATTAACAGAAATGAAATGTTTTCTAAATGTGAAATGTTTAATGAATGGCCAAGAATGAGCTTTCCTAATTTAAATGTTGATTAACCTGTACTAAAATTTTTATTTTTATTTATTAGGGATAACAAATTGCACATAAGGATTTAAAACAATATTGAACAGATTAAAAAACCAATAAAAAAATAGCAATAAGTTTATTCATTTTATAAGATTTAACCCGAAAATATTTACCGGTCATTTATTTTCAGATTTATTGGCACAGGCGAAATAAATAAATGAATACCAACACTCGTGTAGGCTTAACTTAGAGAAGTTTTATCCAAATGTCTAAACTAAAAAAAATATAGGGCTTAGTGGAAATCGCTAACATTCCGTCGAGGATGCGGCACGCGTCTGGCTAGTGATTTTTTAAATTATTTTAACAACATGTCCAATGTATGTCCACAAACGGCGAGACGTCTCTAGCAGCGGCTGACCAGTGACCTGAACTCTCAAAGAAACCGAGTAGGTAGACGAGTGTTTGTTCAATTATCACTAGTCGTGTTTTTTTTATTTACTTACGCATCGCAAGCGTTTCATACCATGTTATTGAATGCGTTAATATTAGACGAAGGCTAATACAAATTGTAAAACTTTAGTTTTCTTCTAATAATCTTACTTCATAGACGTAACGGAAAAAATAAGGTTGTGTTCGGTTGTACTATTAATTTAGCAATGAATACGTTCGCTGACGCCCGCCTCTTCTAATAATACACCACAATAACGCGATATCCGCGGCCACAACAAACTGGTTGCCCCGCCATGAGTACAAAGTCCGTGTATCACAAAAACTATAATCGCCTCCAAAAATAGCAAATAGGCCCGCATAGTAAAGTTATAAATTGTAGGCAATTACGTCAGGATTGTTTTGCGTCTTATTTGCTTACGTAAGTTCAATCCAATTTTTTATTTGTTCTATTTTGGGATTTTAGTACCTTAAAATACGTCAAACAAAAGTTTATTATAATATCTACTGTAGGTAAATGTAAATAATATTAGATGTTAAAGTATGAAATTGCCGTTTTGTATAAAATAGAGAATTTAAATGTTTCGTTGGAAAAATGTTTCCACAACATTTTTACGTTTTTTTTTCAAGAACCACAACATTCTTAATTTTATGAAATTTTGTGAGTAGATTGGGACAATATTAAGCTATAGTATACACAAAGAAAAACATTTTAATATTTGATACATGCAAAAAGTGTTTATTTATTTACGGAAACAGACGATGAACTTAGGATGAGCTGTTTTTGAAGATTTATTTCTAGTGAAACAAAATATGCATAACACTTTATACTCATACAGGGTGTCCCAGAATGGGTGAATCAAACTGATAGGGGAGGTAGCTCTACTAATGTACTATCCCTAAAAATATGAAAAAAAATAAAGCGCATAAGGAAACAAAAAAAATATTTGAAAAAGTGAAAATAAATCAGCTTTGCCTAGTCTCTGGCTATAATTGCTGCGTTTGGAGTTTATTTTACTTTTTTCTTACTAATATTAATTGTAGGTACATGATCGCTTCGTTTATCTGTAAACAAACTTTTGAAAATAATACTAGATTTCGAGTTTAGAGCACATTATTTTTAAAAAAATCCGAACTCAAATTTTTTTTTTCATATTATTTAGGGATAGTAAATTAGTAGAGCTGCCTCCCCTAGCAGTTTGATTCACCCATTCTGGGACACCCTGTATAAGTCCTTGAAATTAATTTAAAAAAAAATAATAATGGACATTTATAGCTATCAAACAACTATGTAAGTTTTGGCGTTGGTTATCAGTCGGTCCTTACCGAGTGAAGCTTATCTATAAATTATTACAGTAATAATTACTAGATTCACAGAACAAATGATAACATATTTTATGATCTATTATTTCCAACTAAATCAAAACAAAAAATAGATAAGCGTTTGGGTATTATTTGTTTCTGGGACAAAAGATATCAGTGTACTCGCGAACTCGCAAGTAATCCTGCGAGGGGCGGAAGTGTGTGGGCTCATGGCGCCATACAATATGCATTTGGATTCCGCGACACCGAGGCATTCTCCCGCAGATGTCTTGGCTGGCTTTGGGGAACACTAGCACGATACCACGGTTTTGTTCAAGGTGATTGTCGTAATAAGTTGATGCTAATGAAAGTAACGACGGATTAGCGAGCTGAAGTGGCAATGGGCAGGGCACATAGTACGCAGAACTGACGGCCGATGGGGCAGAAAAGTTCTAGAATGGAGGCCGCGCACCGGAAAACGCAGCATGGGACGTCCACCTACAAGGTGGACCGACGACGTCGTAAAGGTAGCAGGGAAGCACTGGATGCAGGCCGCTACCAATCGATCAACACGGAAAGCATTGGGGGAGGCCTATGTTCAGCAGTGTGGACGTCCTATGGCTGAAATGATGATGATGATGAATGAAAGTAAAAATTCTTTTGTCAACGGTCTGGTGGTAAGCGGGTATTAGTTGACCTGACGTTCATCATCATCATTCATCATTGACATAGGACGTTCGCTGCTGAAAATAGCCTTCCCCAATGATCCAACGTTTGACTTACTGTGTTGCTATAAATAAATTGTTGTTAAAAAGTATTTTTCATTACACATTTGAAAACAATTTTGTTGTGGTTTAGTGAGTTGCACTTTGGACTTTAACAATTTAAAATTAAGCAAAAAATAATGGTAACATGGTTAAGCCATTAACTACTCGTATTTTATAAATTTATTTATCTTTTACCTATCGTTAAACAAACAAATGTTTGTTTACTGCAGTAGCTGGTTCAGGATTTAAGCCGAGTGGCGGCAAAAACGCGAAATTCCCTGGATTTTCAGTGGATTTTATTCGAAGCTAGTAATCTGATTTCGTTTCGCTCAGGCGGAAGGTAATAAATATGAAGCAGCTGATTGAATACCTTAGATTTTGAGGTGACACCACTAAAACAAACATAGAAATACCTTTTTTGACTGATTTTGACAATTTTTTATGTGTTGTTTCTTGTTATCCCAGGTAGACTGTAAATTTTTAAATACGAGTTACGTATTGATAGCGTAAAAATGGTTCCTATCTGTTCCAAACCACGACTAAAGTTGTTTAACTTTCATGTATGATATTAATCTTTTTTCTGTTCATATAATCATCATTTATTTGCTTTAAATGTGGTACAGAAGATGGAACAGATAATGGTTAAGTCTCACAATTAGTCATTTCTGACATGCAAATATTAAATTAATTATTAAACATTTCAATAAATTCCAATATTATTAATGTAAGATGTCAATATAAATGTTAATAGTAGGTACTCAATGTCAAAAATTCAAAAATTGTCGATGTTAAAGATTCACCAAGCATAATTCAATAACGATTACATACATAATTGCAGATGTCATCTAATAATAATTTATCACATCATAAAACTCGTAATTATTCAAATAATTTTATCAACTTATTTATTTATTTAATGAAAGAAACATACAGCTTTTATATTACATAGGTACAGGAAAAAGATTAGTTTATTCATAAGCCAAAAAAGTTTCCAATGTTAATTTGTCAATAGCGAAGACATATTATAAAAAGTTTCGTAGTAATTTAACTAGGTAATTTCGTTCATCAGAAACAAGATAATCCCACTTAAACGTGGTCAACCTTCTTAACATGTGAAGTAAAAACACGCAGAGGACAATTGAATATATCAATGTGACTGTATCGAACATTATGTGTGTTGCAAGCACGAACAAGAAATCTATTCTTTGAATAATTTGTTCTACAAATAGGAACAGAGAAAATTGCATTGGAGCGGGCACTGAGCCTGGGGCACCTGAATGACACTCGGCTGAGAAGGAAGGATGAATCTATGTAGTCATTTAAAATTTTAAACAAAAATACTTGATCCCTATGTTCTGTATGTTATCTGATAAATATATCTATATCTTAATTATTAAATATAAATACATCTTATCCTGCACTGTGTTATAACATTTGCTTACCAATAATTTAAATAAGCGTGTCATAAATGCTCAAATAGGCAGTGTTTTTATTTGGCACTTGAAAATTTACCACGAAGTTCTATTCTTAAAACTGTCATATCAATGCTTCTATTCATTTTTTGGGTATTAGAGCTAAGTGATTGATTTTTAATTTTATAAAATAAAAATAAATCAAAACAATTTGTAGTGTGCGTGGAGTGTCGTGTCGCGACGGTGCATCAAAGTGGTCATTAATAAAACAAGCGCCCGAAGGACATAAATCGCAGCTGTGCAGTGCGGCTGGACGGTGTCCATGTCACAGGACAGTGACCAACGAGACTCAACGCTACGGTATGAGTACACGGGGAAACGTTGCTTATCGTATGTTGTCGTAGTAGGCGCACTTGCTCTAAAGGAAAACTACTCAAGATTACCATGTCCGTAACTAATTCGATATTTACGAGTATTTCTATCTCATTCGACTTACTATCTTTGTGTTACAGAGTATTGAAAACGAAAACGTTAGTTACGCTGGATCACCAGCGTGCGGCGTAGCTAATTAATTTCTCTCTATAAAGATTGTGACGTGTCTGTGTATAATGCGCTCTTTTGAAGTATTTTGTAATTTACAATTATTAAGTTATCATTATTTTTTATTTTTTTGTTTTATAAGTAGATTTTTTTTCTTTTATTACCTGCCTGTATTCCTTCTGTGCTTCCCGCTTATTGCGTGTCCTCCGGCGGATAAATACTTTTACGGAGTGCTTTTCCGTCGGCGGAGAGGCGCAGCAACCTCAAAGGGACCCGCTGGAATTCAGTGTCGAGGCATTCCACGATATGTCTCAGCATGATATGAACGGGCCCCCATTTTGCAGGGCACAATATGTATTTTTGTAATTGATTTATTTATCTGTATTTGTTATAAATAATTACTGTATTTGACAAAGAAATTGACACACAATTTCAAGGGAAAAAACACCGCCTCCTGTGCTTGTTTTTGTACAAGAGCATAAGTTAATTAGGACGTCCCCATGACGATATGGGTGAATATCCCAAACACGTTTTTTACGCGGCGGAGCTGAGAATCGATGGGAGAAATGTAACTAGAGCGATGATTTTTTTTCTGTATATAGTTTAAACAGCGTTTTACACGATAGCAAAGTCTTCAGGACAATAGGTAGTTATTTTATGTGCTGAAAAATTTTTCAAAGACCCAAAATCTAATAGCGGTGGCGTGTCCTGACTCTATTTCTACTCATAAATTGTGTTATTCCTTCTTTCTCGGGGATTCTAGTAATTTAAGAATAATATAGTCATAAAATACATTAAATAAGACTTCCAAATGATATGAAAGAAATGTCTTAATTCATTATTTAAGTGTTTTAAATAGCCTTTCAAAAATGTCCTACGAGAAAAAGCAATTACAGTGGCTCAATTTCGACACTCTCTTACTTCTCCAAAGAAGCTTTGAGAGACGTAGAGTTCTTCTTCCCTGAATCACTCAGCTGTGTCCTCCTGATCGGGCTATAAAGACTTGCGACTTGTGGTATTGTTTTTCCAGTAGACACGAAAATATGTGTATCAGCGGCACAGGAATACAAAATTTTTCAATTCCGCTGACAAGTGTATGAGTGAAAACTACTTACTTAGATGCTAAACGATTGTTTTACATGATTAAAGTTTGGTATTTTGTTGTATCTGCATACAGAAATTATTGATCAGAATTATAGTTTTCTTTATAATTTGAATTTTGTAACAAATTTTTAATTTCAGTGGCGCAATTTCGGTGGCTCCGGTGCCGAATCTATTGCCAGAATTGGTCTTATTGGCTCTGGAGCATTGTACCTAGGTCTACTAAGGTCTCAGCCATAACTACAATATCGTCAGTGAGTCGAAGTTGTGTGATGTACTCGCCTTATCTTGATACTGAGCTCGCTCTAGCTCAGAAGCTTGAAAACCTCTGAGTGGAGGCAGTGAAGACTTTAAGAGATTATGGTGTCTCCCTCTCTGAACCCTCGCAGCAACCTGATAAGTTTCGAGTTCTGATCTTGGAGGAGGGCTGATATGATGAAGTTTTCATACAAATACTTCAGAAGTTGCAGTCAATTTGCACAGTCAATTTGGCGCCATTAAAGAGACTGTAGCACAGCCCAGGTCTTGGCCGAAGGTTTTCTTATAGTACAAAAAGGCCAATAATAATGACTGATTATAGTCCTCAGTCTTCTGCATAATTTGACGCAGCATTAAATATGTACGTAGTATTACGAACGTCTTTTCGAAAATGAGGTTGTCTGGGAGACTGGATGTTGGATAACGAGACAGTCATATTTCAGGAAAAAGCGGTAAAGCTCGAAGCAGGAGGCCGCACCTGACTCTGGACCATCGCCAACGTTCATGTAATTCCAGTCTCTACCACCTCCATAAAATCGCCTCTATAATACACTTTGTACCAGCGTGAGGACTTGGATTGCTATTTAAACATCCATACTAAGTAGAATCTTAAAAACAGATGAGAATAGTCCTGAAACAGCTAAAACTTCCCTAGCCTCGTAGGTTGCAATCTATTCTGCCACTCGAGCTGAAAATTCGTGGGGTTTTGGAGCTGGATTGGCACTGGTCGTGGCTTAGACTTCATCAGTCGACATGTTTTGAGCTTCTTTTATTCGGCATTCTTCCATTTCGGTGATCGCTTCTTCTTCTACCTCGGTCCCTCACTGTAGAGGATCGCAACCATAGATAGTGATCCTCCATAGACAGCGGTCATAAGCTGTGTGGTGATCGGTGATCGCAGAAGTGATTAAATTGCCTGTTCGTCTAAAAAATGACGCCTATATTTTGTTTTTTGCAGTACTATTAAGGTGCAGCTCAGTACAATTTTACAGTTCTAGCATCTTTTGCTAGGCCTTCTCTCTTCATGGAGCTGGCTGGATTTAGTCCTCCGTTTCTTAATTGCACTACTTTCATTTAGTAATGTAATGTGTTCGTTCAGTAGCTGGTATAGATCTAGAAATATCATCATACTTAATCTCCAGTTCGCATGGTCTTTAGCGAATAATTAGTTGCGTAATTCTGAGTGTAGGATAGGCATGATACCATCATGAAAACTTGGCTAGCCTGGACCAAAATTTTTACTTATGGAAGTTAAACCTGACACTAACCTGGGGCAGTTGGTCGCCCTCCCGGGACTAGAGTTGGTTTCTGGGATTGAGGGTCATGTATGATGTCTTTGTGATGAGTCTAGAACAACGGGGCTGCTGGCGGCTAGAGCCAGAAAGTTTTGGATTTGTTTTCTATGGAGGGATTTTGCCGTTATCACCATGCTTAGCAGGCTGGTTGGTAGTTCCAGTATGGTAGTGTAATACCTGGAATGATGCTGCAGCCTTTTCTCCAGTATTTTGATTCCTTAGTCGTCTTTTACGACTCACATGGGAAGATCTGATGCTTTTTAGGGTCACAACACAGGCCTAAATATTTTTGCCAATTATAAACATCATTACTGGATAATAATACTTAATTGATTACAAATAAATAAGTAATTTGAGACAATAGTCCATAACATTCCTAATTCCGCTGTATAAATAAATTTCGGTGGATTGGTTCTTAATCCCGGTGGCTCAAATACAATTTCGGTGGCTCTTGATAATTTCAAATTAACATATCTCGAGAAGTATTAATAATATTTTGATCTCTACCATATCATTGAACAACACAAGTCATTTACTATTATTTCTGCCACAAAAAAGTTTTAGAAAGTGGAAATAAAAATTCGCCACTGGAATTAGGCAAAAAACGAGTTTGTTGATATTCACCCATTTATGGGCATTTCTACGGGGACGACCGATCGACCTACTGGGGCGAAAAAAGTACCTTTAAAATTGAAGTACGGACTTGAAAAAAATCACACGTATTTATAAGACTCTTGACTTGATGGAGAGCATATTTAGAAGACCGCCAGGTTTTACATCTCGACTTGACAAAATCCGAAAGTTCAAAAACGGGCGAAATTTGGCCTAAAATGGAGTGTCCGGTTTCCAGAATTTACTCGTTTTTGCTTCATAACTTTTGAAATAATAACTTCCTTATTATGAAACCCACATTCACAGAACAAGGGATAGTTAATAAAGCTATATAAATGAGTTTCTTTATTGCAAGTCCTTGGGTTTTAATACAGTAACACATTTAAATTTTGTCCGACGTGTGTGCCTCAATTCCGTGATTTTTACTTTTGTGCTCCTATATCACTAACAACGCACAATACGAACACCCACGCCTGATTCCCATAAACTAGCAGTTGCACTCGAGTGGTCGAGCAGTATAAAAGAGGGATCAGTCGCTTTGAGGAGCATTTTTCAGAGGTTTGAAATCACTCAGAATTTTTGGTCACTGGTCATTTCTCAAACCGGTGTGCGACATTAATAATGTTCATGAAGTATTTAATGAGATTACTGCTGAATTAATTAAGTATTTAACTGATATCTGCCATTACGTTTGGTAGAAATCGTTGTAATTTATAATATTTTCGAGTAATTTGATGAAATGTGGTTTTTACTCAATTCCGTGGATCTCAATTCCGCGGAATATGGGGCATCGAATTGAGAAAACACGTACACCGAATTGATATTAAATGAAAATAGATACTTTTATTGTGCTATAAATTGTTTGTGTAACTTAAAATAATAATGAAATCAATAGAGCATAATAATAGGGTGAACAATAAAACTAATTTTTTGAGGTTATATTAAAAAAATACACTGCTATTGCTATCTTGTTAAAATAATTCTTCCAGGTTATACCCTCGACTTTCACCAGATCGTCGGTCTACCTAGTGGGGGCCTGCTTACTGGTCCGTGGTTTCCACTCGACAACTTTTCAGTCCCAACAGACATTATCTGTAGGAGCTATGTGCCCCGCCCACTGCTACTTGATTTATGGGCTATGCCAGTCACTTTGGTTCTCTTGCCGATATTCACATTTCTGATTCTTATTATGCTCATAGTAAGCGATAGTAAGCAAGTTTCACATCCATACACCATCACTGGCAACACACACTGGTAGAAGACTTTTGTCTTAAGACGCTGCGGTATTTCAGACGTAATAGCGAAGCTTCCCGATCGATGCTTAGCTGAGTTGAATTCAGCGATAGACCTCTTTCTCAAAGTTGGACCTAACTATCTGGACTCTTGTCCCAGATAAACACAATTGTCAACAACTTCGAGTGTAGTCTCCAACCTTCAGAGGAGTGGGTGCAACACGGACATTTGACATGATTTTTGTCTTGTCCATGTTCATTTTGAGACCCACTTGTTGAAAGGCTCTACGGAGGCCATGACTCCGATATCATCCCCGATATCGCGACTCCTTGGTCTTCTGTATAATCTGACGTAGCGTACCTGTGTGTGTACCATAATACTAAAGCCTTTTCGGAAACAAGCTTGTTCGGAAGACTGGAAGTACAGCTTGTAAACACGCCTCATAAGTGAGATGAGTCTATAATGCTATCACCACACTTCTGTGCCATGCCGAAGGCGTTTTTTCTTCGACAATGATGGAATTGAACTGCTTCTGTAGAGCCTTTAGTACCGGCGAAGCTCAGCTATAATGCCGTAACACCTGGTGCCTTGTTGTATTTCAGCTATTTGAGTGCCATTTTAATCGTGTACAAACTGACATCCGATATAATATCTTCGGTATAGTGTCAGGTCAATCTAGCTCTTGGGTTTTGCAATATTTGTTTTATGTTTAAGGTTAAGAATAAATAAACGAAGAGACCCTGTGTTATGTATTTATTTGTTTTATTTAAATAAAATTAAAATAATATATAAAAATTAGGAATTTTATTATAGTTCCTTATTAAAAAATTAAACATATTGATTAGGATTTTTGTTTTATTCCATTGGTATTTCAGACACATAAACCTAAAATGAACCATCTAACTAATAGACCAGCAATCAGATATCAAAACGTTTTAAGTATTTATTATATTAATTATTGAAATACATTATGTATTTCTTCATAATGTCATCAATTCTAAGTTTGCGGAGCGATTTTTATATTTGGAGATTCATTTCTCAATTCCGTGATTCATTTTCTCAATTCGGTGCTCTCTCAATTCGATGCATAACATTTCTCATAAACCACTTCACAATATTTAGTGACAATGCTATTTTTACATTCAGAATGGAGTAACATTTATTTTTTTTGTATTGAAACTACTTAAAAAACTAAATATAAATGTTAGCACCGAATTGAGAAAAAATACACCGTACAGTAGAAATGCCCATATCTATGCTGGCATGATGGATGTGAGATCGTGTTCAATGGCACTGAAGCGAATGAGTCTTCAGTCTTCGTTGAACTGGCTGTGACTTGCACCGCAGCTCGAGCTCGCTTGGAATATTAAGTTGCTATTGCACCCAATAAGGCAGAAGGCGGCGCGGCGGTTTCGCAGTGTTACACTTAACCAATGGGCATTATTTATTTAATGTTTTAAGTCATTTAGACAAAAGATACATACGAAGTGAATTACATTATAATATCTGCGTTTATTTTTATCACCGCCTACCTCATTAGCATGTAAAAAAAAATTAACATTTCCTTATTACGTAGAATAACCTATAAAAATTAACAGCTAGATATTTTCGATTTGTATTTGAAAAAGTTATTACTTAAGGAAAATATTGATATCAGAAATGTTTATTTCAGTAATAACTGTAACTTAAATTAACTGAACACTTCACAATCATCACACTATAATAAGCGTCAGTATAATTTTTACTTGCCAAATAATAAAGCTGTTTTTGTTGAACTATCAAATTAGTCATTATTTAATAAAGTTACATAGAGCAATAGGTAGAACATAATAATTTTTGTTATTTGAAAATGAAGTTTGGTTAAGAGGAAATACATTAAAATAAGGAAAATTTTATTAATATTTACAGTGAGCTCAAAGTTACTTTAGTCCTTTTACCCGTTTCGTCACAGGTCATACCTATTTCACTTTGTTGAGTAGGTAACTAAAAGTCGAGTTAATAAGCAGCGAACATTTTTCAGTGTACGCTCGCTTTATCATTTCGCTGCTCTACTTGAAAAATGTTTCGTTGACATTTCACTTTTCAGTACAACACTAGAACATTCGCCTTTTTCCCTTTTTCGTTGGTACTTTACAATTTTCCGCCGAAACACGAAGATTCCTTTTCAATATTTCACGGAATATTATTTTTTATTTTCTCAAAATGCGACTAGAGAGTACAGAGCGCTTTTGCTGATATTTTCTTGGTTTCACGATGTTATTAGGTATAATAGATGAAAAGGTATTTCTTAGATTGTGTTGTACATTTTTGTATCTGCTTTAATTAGGTGATCTTTAATGCGAAATAGGAACAAAAAGAGACTAAGTAATGTTATGTTCACCGTTCTATGTGCATATAAGTTTTAAATAAATAAAAATAAATAAATATTTAATGTTTTGCTGGGGTAGTAATATACCGTGTCAAGGAATACCTATTTACCGTACAGTGCTTACTATGCAATTTGTTGCTATTTGGTCAACTACCGATAAAGACTATCAATAACTATCATAACTGTTGGCTACGTAGTTGAATGCAAAGCAAATTCTAGTTAATACTATAACTTGCGATCCGGCTTGTTGTCCGAGCCGTAAGTCTGCTCCGGTACAAATGCCGGGTATCGCCGAGTCACCGGATTTATCGCGCACTTAATTACCGAACCCGTCGACACTGCCACAGTACAAACGTAGACAGTAAAAGTTCTTTAGCTATTACATTAAAATTAATTATGAGCAGCTTGAAAAGCCTCTCCATACTGAGCTTTAAATCCAAGTCTCTGAGTGCACAGTTAATTTTCATATTAATCTTACCGGATTGTAACCACTAACTACTGAAAATGGGATCTTGGAAAATTATTTATTAGTTCTTTATTGTTTTTGTCCTCTCAGATGAAGATCAAAAATATCAATAATACTAAACGCAGCTAAGTTCTCTATATGTAGTTGTGGGTAAGTATACTAACTTGACCTACAATGGTACTTGACTATCTTACGTGCACCACATTGTACATTATTATGATATTCCTAAAACACCATTCAAGTTTTATAAAGAAAATTGTACAGCGAATATTGTCGTTTAATAAAATGAAGCCTAGAGCTACTGCCCCGGCAACTGTGCCTCAGCCACAGTTCGGCTGGTTCGACTCCCACAAATTCGAAGCGAAATCCAATTTGCTTTACATCAAGCATTTCGTTTTTGCACCCGCTATAGTCCTGCGTAGATGCGGCGAATTGGGTCCGCTCTTCAAAAATACGGCCTCGTCACACATACCCCGATACGGTGTCCCAAAATGTAAACTAAATAAAATAAGAGCACTCTACACGGTTGGGACAGAGTCCATTTTGCGACAGCTCGTAGTCTGTAAGTCTGTCAGGTGGTGATGTAAGGCTAAACTTTTTATGGGGTTTATTCATGAGAGTTGTTTTAGTGCGCGATGCGTACGACGCCCGGGAGACTATACTTTGTACAGTCGCCGTGTGCACATTGACGCAATTGTGAGCTCTTTGTGTTGTTACTTACGAGTCAAAATAATTGAATTAGTTTCTACGAATGGCTGTACATAGCACATTGTATGCGTAAATGTTGTCCGCGTGGATAAATGCTTGCGCTTGTACAAAGTTATCCCTGAAAAGTAACAACAATTTGTGCTAGGTATAGTTTGATGGATTTGTAAGTGTTTGTTTTGGAATATCTTTTAATTTACGGGGCCCAGCGTCATCTCATTACTAACGTCGTACAACCGAATGGCTTATATCCAACGCAAACAATTACCGGCAGTCTAAACACGGCCGGTGCAGCGCAAACACAGCCTGCGATGAAGGTAAGGGCGCGTCCACCCGGCGTTCCATCAGCAAGGACTAATTCAATATCATTATCATCGGCACCCGCGGGAAGGCGACTTATTTTAAAATAAAACTAAGATGGTTTGAAACAAATACCTATACATATAGACCATCGTCATCAATTGAAATATCATAGTATCCTTGTTTAAATAATCCGCTTTTAGAATGATGAATGCAAAATTCCCAAAACTAATTAAATTAAAATTTCCTCACCGTGCATCGTAATCTATATGACCAATATTTAGGAACTAGGTATGTATGTGGTACCTATCTGTTGCAATTATAACAGGGTTTTTAGGCATGACTAAATACAGTTAGTAAAGACCAATAATTTTTGATCCCGGAAAAACCCGGGTTAGTTTCATAATTATCAGTAATATTTCATCAAGTGTCAAGCAATTTTAACTGCCTCTGTGGTCTAGTGGCAGAGGTCCTGGGTTTGATTCCCAGTGGGGGCAAATTTTTGTGTTCGTTTTGGTTGGTGGTAGGGCTTGTTCTTAGTCCGCCTGGCTAGCTACCACCATCTTAACTAAGTCTGTCGCCATAACAACAATGTTAACAGTATTGTTGTGTTCCGGCAGTTAGAGGTAAGATAGCCAGTTCTTCTGTGGTTGAGGATTCCGGGTGAAGCTCGCTTCCACCTTCGGCCTGAGCATCACTTACCATCAGGTGAGATACAGACCAAAAGAGCTCGATGTGGATAAAAAAGCGCAATCAATTGTTACTACGGCCTCATGCGACCGTTATACAAATATTAAAGTTAGTTTTATTGACCTTTTCATAGCAATGTGCCAATGTGAGCACGGGCTCATTCGATAGCCGCTAATGCAAGGCAGCGGGATCGCGGATTAACGGCTTACTGCTTCGGTAATCTATCGCCGGCCATCCGCCCGCCGCCCGCCCCCAAACACTGAGTTATTACTAATTAACCCATGTGCCGCCCATGTACGCCGGAATCACGCACATGGTAATCAGCTATTTAAGATGACGTTTGGCAGATGATCAAGAGTCGAGATATCCAATGCTAGCTGTAATTACCGTTTCACTAAACCAATCGAAAATGTGACTTAATTTGATAGGTACTTCCCGTTCGATTAAAAATAAAATATCAATTCTGTGAATCCGGTTATCGATACTAATTCGCTCTTATAATCGGCTTAAAACGTATTAAGGCAAAAGTAATTTGAAACAGTGATTGACATTATCAATAAGAAAGTAGGATAGCAAGAACCTTGCATGTAATGAAAAGTTTTAGATAATACATCATGGCATACAGTTAACAGTAAAACCTTTTAAATAGTTTAAAAGCTAATACCTAAATTCTAGATAAAATAAATTGGTTGTTGGAACCGTTTTAAAATATTGTAATATTATAGCTACCAACAATAGACACGGTGGAAATTTCTACCGCAGTTCATCATAATATTTCCATTTGTTTTATCAAGTTCTGGCATCGGCGGAACTCGAGCGAGTCTCGAAGTTGTCGAACAATGTTGACATGACAGTCGCTCACGCCCACTTCGCAAATTAAACAAGGATGTGTTACTTGTTTCACGTGTGTTTTAATTACGAGTAGCTGAAACTCGTAAAGTCAGTGGAACAGGCAAATGTTTTTAAGCTGGCGGAACCTTGAAGCCGACAGAGTAGCACATTAGCCAATCGAGTGAAAGCAACTCATGTTTTATGAACTGTAACACTGAAGTCAACTGAAGACTAGAAGACTTCTCAACTTCAGGTGTTTATGTAGTGAATGTGATACTTATTATTTAGATGACTGACGGCAGCGCTTCAGTGATAATCTATACTAATATTATAAAGCTGAAGAGTTTGTTTGTTTGTTTACTTGAACGCGCTAATCCCCGGAACTACTGGTCCGATTTGAAAAATTATTTCAGTGTTAGATAGCCCATTTATCAAGGAAGGCTATAGGCTATATAACATCACGCTACAATCAATAGGAACAGAGCAACAATGAAAAATGTTGCGAAAACGGGTTTTCACGCGTACGAAGTCGCGGTCACAGCTAGTAGGAGATAAGAATAATTGGGCTCTTATATTGACGATACAATGTAACTCACAGCTTGCTAATAAATAAATAAATAATAAATAAATAAATAAATCTTTTTAGACAATTTCACACATCGCCAGCTAACCCCAAAGTAAGCAACTTAATGCTTGTGTTATGGGTGCTAGCTTAACGGATATACTACTTATACAGGGTGTTAGGTAAATGGGTATATGAGCCGAGACTAGCCCATGTTAACATGGGCATATAAATGGTATGGTGAAGTCAGAAAATTGATATCTTTATTTTAATTATTTTAATTTTCATACAAATCGGATTTTATAAAATTTGTTTTGTATGAAAATTAAAAAAAATAAAATGATGATTTCGAATTTCTGACTTCACCATACCATTTATATGCCCATGTTAACATGGGCTAGTGTCGGCTCATATACCCATTTACCTAACACCCTGTATACTGACCTCTTGGCATAGTAGCACGTTCTGAACCACTACACCAAACGGCCGACAATAGTGATGGTGGACAATCATAATATTATACTAGTTAACGCCTGTAGATAAATTACTAAGCTGGGTGATGTTTATGTGGATGATCTATTGTTTATTTATTTACTTATTATTAAAGGTACAACTTCCGTAACTGTTTCCTAAATTTAAAGATCACAGATGTTATGGTGGCAGGTACCTACACACATTCTGACACATAGAATACAATTTAAAGGTAACAAATTATAATTTGTCAGAACTGCATTAACTCAAGACGATTGGTACTCGAAGCTCCAGATATAAATCGCGTCATCGACATCGATAGATGCCACCAATTCGAGAACTAAGAATATTAAACCAAATGTAGCCCCCAAGCCCTTCTAGAAGCCTGGTTATTGGAACGGGAGCCACAAACGGAGCTGGCGGGCCGCCAGATCGAGAGGTTAGGGTGGACTTCTTTCTGCTGAAGTTAAATCTGGATATTACACCGGTCAACAAAAAAAAATTTTTTTTTTGCGCATGGATTTTACTTATTATATTCTGATTATATAAGCAAATTTGTATAAAAAAGTGCAATTACAAATCGAAAATATTTGCTTTTTAAAGAGTTATAGCGATTTGAATTTTCCATCTTCATAGTAGAATGTCTCTAAAGATGCACGTCACATTCTCATTGGTATATATTTAAAGATAATTATGGGGGCTTATTCGCAAGAACAAAGGGCACGCTTTCATCAAAATATAGTGGGATTTGAGAGACGACGTTACCAAGGCCAGTAAACTGAAATCATGATAGGGTTAGATTTTTATGAGAAAAATCTTCTATGGAACGTGACAGGAAATTAGAACTTTTCATTTTTAATAAATATTTGGACTCTATTTTAAATTTTCTCTTGTGAGAATGAATCTTAAATGGATGTTTGGTACGTTTTAATAATTAGAAAAAATTAAAGAAAGAAAGAAAAAAATATATTTGGCAACAAATTAAATCATCTCTATGTTCATGTTTCATACATTCATTGATATGATTTTTTCTATTTTTTACACATAAAAGCAAATTCAGAACAATTTTTTGTTGTTATTCTTATTTCTAGGTATTAAAGCAATAAAAATAAGCTATGCATAACCCGTGCGCAAAAATGCTGTAGACAGTTGTTATCAGTATTTTCTTGAAGACGCTAATTTCTGGCTAAGAAAAGGAACTAATCAAAGGATTAGGCTTGTTTTGTACATTGAGGACGATCAATCAATTTTAGTTGGAGAAAACTATTAAGATGCTCTCATAACTTCTCTATTGGCATTTTATAACTATGGCACTACTATTACTGTGGAAATTTTCCAAAATAAATTATCTGAAGTTTACGCCATTGTTTTTCTTCAAAGATTTTTTCTCACTCGGTGTTTTCGTGAAAATGAGATTTTCATAACTCATAAATATGCACTAGAGAGATAGTATTTATATGTAGGACTCTTTTGTCCAAGAAGTACCGCTATTTGTGGTAGCCCTACCGAGCAGTCACCTATGATGTATGTACCTGCACCACTCCACAGAAACGTGCTAAAGAATGCAGATTCCAATGCTGACACGACACAACCATCGACCGGGATTACTTCATAATTATAAAGATTCAATTTTCTCAGCGCTCAGTAATACGTAGGATGCTATCAACTCCAGATAAGAGCCGAGCAGATTTTTTAACGACAGGCCATCCATTTATAAAAGTAACTAGCCAAGATTACGTCTCATTCGTTTCAGTCACAAAAATGTCTTTTTTTTTTTTTTATGTGATAGGAGGCAAACGAGCAGACGGATCACCTGATGGTAAGCAATTGCCGTCGCCCATGTACACCCGCAACATCGGTGAAGTCACAAGTGCGCTGCCAACCTTTTAAATCCCATTCCCCCCCAATTGGGCCTCCGGTATCCTCACTCACTCGGCGAAACACAGCGCAAGCGCTGCTTTACGCCGGTTTTTTGTGAGGCCGTGGTATCACTCCGGTCGAGCCGGCCCATTCATGCCGAAGCGTGGCTCTCCCACGGAATAAAATAAAAGTCGTGTATCCATATCACTAGGCATTTCAATGGGAACGGCAAATGGCTATGTTACTTTAGGAATTGCTGAAATGCACTGTTATAAAAATCATAGCATTTCAGGTATTATTGCGTTTAAAAAAATGGAATCCTTGATCGTGTATCATCGTCAATTTTCACAGAAACTATTTGACAAACAGTCTTGAAAGAAGACTTCAAAGAAATATTAATGTATGTATGCGTCCTATTTGGCATCCTATAAAAATAATGTCGTATGAATACGAGTGAGATTTTTTTTATTTAGGACATTGATCTACACTTGACCGTTGTAAACTTGAATTTTTTTTTTCATTTTTTTTAGGTTTCTATGAGGGTTTGATTCATAGTCATAACTTTTCTTCATACGTCACATTCTCAGTTCCCACTTCCAACCATATGCGGTGGCACGCGCATCTAGCCGAGCTTACCGCGGGCAGCATCGGCTGTCAATGTTGATCGATCCGCGGCCGCCGGCGCTACACGGTTCCTACATTAGCCACAAATGGCCGCCGACATTTTGTATTACCAACAAAATGTCTATGAAAAAATAACCTAAGTATCGACTTTAATGACAGCTCCATTTCTTATTCGCACATTTGGTTATTAATATGGCAAGACGTTTGAGAGCTGAAATCTAAGAACAACTAATGCGAGTATTATTACTTGCTATCATATCAAACGACCTAATTTACAAACACACTATTTGGTGTGGCGTGTAAATAGCCACACCAGGCGGGATCTTAATCGGGTCCAAATTACGTTCCCAAATAATTTTGCCTGCAGAGGAGAATAGCTGGTCCCACTAACCTCCGAGCCAATCTCGGGTCCCCTTCAGCCAGCTCAGCCACCGCTGGCACCGGGTCACTCCGGAACGAAGACGGATCTTAGAGTTTCAATTCCGCTGCAAGGGGTTCGGGTCACGGGCAATTTGGAGTTGAATGCGCGAATGAGCGTAGGTGGTTTGTGGCGGAAATGCGTTGTGCGTTATGATGCGATTTGCGGGAGATAAAAGTGCGGTTTTTTCACTCGCGAGATTGCGAAGCGATGCGTTTAAGTTTTACGGTGAAGTGTCAAAGCTTGACGTCCAGAGACATCAAGAATGACCACAGAGATGTGGAAACCAAACAGTTTTCAACCTGCAAACAAAACTATTTGGGAATTTAAATACAACTAAAATTATGCGTACATCTGCTTATCCACTTTTATAAGCACAATTTGGAAACAATGAAGAAAGAAAAGCTATAGTTTGGGCGTTCACAATTTCCTGTTGGAGGTTAATATTATGAAAATAATAAACATTAACTTGATTTTAAAAGAAACAAGAAATTATTTCAAGTATTTTTCTTTGTTCATATAGCTACCTGAATGATAATAACTTCTTTCTGATGGTATGAAATTCCTTTTGTACTAAATAATTTAAAAATATCCTTGAATTTAAAAACGTAAGAAAGATTGTGTACGATGTTATTGTTTTCCTAGATTCTTTGTAGAATACAGTATTACCTAATCATTTAAAGAGTGCACTGATATCTCAATCTTTAAACAAAAGCTATTTATATTTTTGATCAGTAACAGTTTTTACTCAGTGCATGAGTTCCTACAATTTAAATAGTTTTTCTACAATTTCTTCCTTGACAACCTTGATTTAATCTAATATTGACTAATATCCGATTGACTGCCCTGCATTTATTTATTTTAATCTTACAATTAATTTAACTGACATTTATGATTTGACATTTAATTTGCTCATTATTACTTTTCTTTATTTATAATCACGCTTTAACATTTGTATGCCGACAAGGCTGATCACGGCTTGAACACATCTTTTGTTTGTACATCATACTCCTTACCTGTGTTTCACAAATAAATTATTAGAATTTGAATTTGAATTTACTTTTGAGAATTTTAGAGAAGTCGATCGGTTTCCAAGATAAGAAAACTAATGTTAAAATTTCTCCAACTCAGATGTTTTGTTAACTTTTATTGGTGGCTGACGCCGACAGTGGCAGCCTGAAAGCGTCGCCTGGCAACCTGCTGAGCAAGCGGTCGGTATAATTTGTCGCGGACGCAGTAATGCCTAGAAATCCCCGCATTAAGGGAAAATTCTAAGGAATTTATAATGCTCAAGCCCGAAAATAAAAACATAATCCGGGTGCCCGCAGTCGCATAATTAAGCAGTTAGTCCGTGGTCGCGGATTACCGTTTCACTACTTTTCTGGAGGGTTGTCCACAGCTTTTAATTCTCAGTAACAAGGTTGAATATTGCATGGCTGGTTTGTGGGGGTATCGTGGTGGTGTAGTGCCGTTGTCTCCGCGGGCATTATAATTTTTCAACCTGTCCGGCAATCGCGGGTGTGCATGGCGGGATCACTTTTATTTTCCGCCGCGACAAGCGGTTGTCCGCAAAACGATTTCGACTATACGACTGGGATCCTGGCATGAGTTGCGAATAGAGAAAATAGAGACAAAAAATGTTTTTAATGGTACTGAGTTAAATTTTTAAATGTTATGAATGAGAGCGTCATAAATAAGGTCATAAATAACTTTTTAATTTCATGCTTTGTTAAATGCATAATATGCTTTAGTAAGTGCCTGTTAGATTAAGGATGAAACTAATCTTACCTATCGTGTAAACGTATGTCGTTATAGGTGCAAAATTAAACAATAAACGACAACCGTTTGACCAGAAAGAGCTTTACAATCGGGGGCCGCCGATTTTCCCGACAAGAGCACGCATGTGCTAAATCACGGGCGTGCATTATGGCCGCTTTATGAAATTAAACTAGTTACGACCCAAATAAAACGCTAGTGTTTCCGCGCTCACTGTAATGTTACTCCAGCGGAAAGTTATATGTGAACAATTTTCAGCAACAGCTTAGACCGTTTGTTTCAGGCTCTTTGACAAAATATTTATGCGAATCAGGCAATTTCTAATAAAAACAGATGAAATTAATGAAAATCGAGTATCCTAAACAAACTCCGCCTATTCCAAATTAATAAGTAGGTACCTTACGTACTTAAATAAACGAGACAAAAATCTTATATCTTCCTCTTTGTTTTTTGATCAATAATCCTTATCTGCCAAGGTATGTATTTTCCATTTATTTACCAGTTGGTAAGATAATAACCAACGTACTTACTCGTACTTATTTGTTTTACTATTATGTCAGAACACAGCTTCTTTACTGCTAATCTCTTTATTTTCTAAGATGTTATTATGTTTAAATTCGAACATTTACTTAAATCATTAGTTACTATTTAAAAAATAATGAATATTTATTTCTGACAACTACTTATCATTGTCAAGTTTAGAGGGAGATCCTCGAACCAAGAAACTAAAAAAATATTTTAAGTTGAATGTAATTCGAATGTATAAATATTTTAACAGTCAAATTGCATAACAAATATGAAAGTACCGCGTTTGAAAAGGTACGATCAGGTTAAGGTAATCGTTTACCGCAGTCACGTATTCCAGATCCGTACCTCTAGTAGGAAAAACTTTCGAGTTCGTTTCGTTGCGTATTCAAAGTGTCATCGAAAAATTTTGTATGAAAAATTAAACAGCGCCCCCTATATTATAGCCGCCCTAGGGGGCGCTGTTTAATTTTTCATACAAAATTTTTCGATGACACTTTGAATACGCAACGAAACGAACTCGAAAGTTTTTCCTACTAGAGGTACAGAACTTGAAACGTTTCCGTCGAAAGGAGCGCTTAGTTCGGCGCGATTGGAACATGTACGTGAACCAACAACGGACGGCGTCGTCAACTCGACCCCCGGAGCCGTGGGTTTTTGCATGTCACTATAGATTAGAGCAAATGCAGAAGTTTTCATTCAGAATACGTTGAAAATAAGTAAAGCCTCCCACTAGGTGGACCGACGATCTGGGGAAGGTCGCGGGAGATGCCTGGATGCGAGCGGCGTAGGACCGGTCTTTGTGGAAATCCTTGGGAGAGGCCATTCTCCAGCAGTGAACGTCTTTCGGTTGAAACGAACGAACGAAGTAAAGCCACGTAATCTGACTGGTCTGACGATCTGGTGAAGGTCGCAGGATATACCTGGATGCGGGAAGTGCAGGACCGGTTGTAGTAAAAATGCTTGGGGGAGGTATTGTTCAGCAGTGGACGACATAAGGCTGAAACGAATGAACGAAAGTCATGTAAACATCACTTGTTACTTTGCCAAGTTAATTGGCTAATAATCAGACTAATCACGCGACCATTCGTTGTCATAAGTAGAGTTTTTGTAGATACCTATTCTTAGCATCGTTTGTTATTTGAACACAATGGACTTGATTGTTGACTCATTATGTTGTTCTTGGAAGTATTTAGATAGCGTGAATTAAGACGTTAAGCACCTAGCAACAAGTAGATACCATACCTAATTACCTAATAGGAAAAGTATTAAAAGAATATTAAAATAGATGCTATTTTGAAATTAAAATGTCCATCTATCGACTGTACAATATTTTCTGCCTAAACAAAACACTAAACCTGCTGTAACTAATCAGGGGGTAAAAACTGGCGGCCGGTAGGGCGGCCTGGACCACCGCCAGCGGCTGTCGGCTGTCGGCTTCGGCCTGCGACCGAACCGGCGATCGGCTCGAAGACAGCTTAGTAGTTTTTACCTACCCACCAGGAATGTTAAGGGATATTACCGGTGTATTTCGATTTTTATTCGAAACAGGTTTGTTTTATTTTATTTATTTATTTATTAACACCAACAAGACATACACCATTTTAGACAATATTATACATGCTTATATAATATTTTCGGTCATTTGTTAACGTAAGTACGAGTAGGTATATTAAAATATTAGACAAAATTAATTACCTTTATAGACGACGTAAATCGATTATGAAAAAAGGTTTCAGTTGGATGTTTGTTTTAAAAAACTCAATTGAATGTTTTTTGTCCTAATAAAAACACGAATATAGTCGTGTTAAAATGAGACAATCAGGCATGAAGGCCACCGGATAACAACGATCACGGAGTCCTCATTGAACAACTACATCAGATTTGTCTCGTAAGATCTCATGAGTGTAGATTAAATAAGTACAGTCGACAGCACATTACACTATACAGGGTGGAATTTTGTAATGCCACCTGGAGGGAAAGTACTCTTAATAATGTAGATAGAAAATTTTACTCAAAGAAAACATTTCTTTATTTTTGAAAAGAAATAGAATTGCATTCAAAGATTTCCAAAAATTTGCATGCCACACCCGGGAATCGAACCAACTAAAATTTGTTAAAAATTACACCCTGTATTTTTATTGCATCGATCGTTAGGGTTAAGTTTATGGATGAAATCTCTCTAACAAACTTGATAAATTAAATGAAAGGAAAACCATGAAATCTTAAATTATTTTAATTATTTACAAAAAATTGTATGGTATGGTAGTGAATTTTCGTAAAATTTTCAAAAATCTTTGAATGGAGTTCTCTTTGTTTTCAAAAATAAAGGAATGTTTTCTTTGAGTAAAATTTTCTATCTACAATATTAAGAGTACTTTCTCTCCAGGTGGCATTACAAAATTCCATCCTGTATATCTATTTTGACTGTTCAAATCGCACAAGTAAAGAACCGAATCCGGGAAGAACCTGGATGCGGGCAGCGCAGGACCGTTCATTATGGAAAGCCTTGCGGGAGGCCTTTGTCCAGCAGTGGACGTCATTTGGCTGAAACGAACGAATGAAACCGCACAAGATGCCATAAGCTATGAGTAAATTTTAGATGTGGCGTTGCACTTAGGTACAGGTATTGTGTAGGTATGTGTGTATAACATGCTAATAAAAAAGTTTCATAAAGTCACTAAATAAAAATAAATGTTAGCCTTTGAAGTGCCTTTTATGATATCTTTTTGTGAGGATTCTCATTTTAATGCAGGATGCATGATACATCCCAAGGGAAGTCTGGAAAATAAGGTAATGAAGTTATTTTGTAGCTACCTTTTCAAAGCTGAAAGAGCAATATGACCTACTTTGCAATTCCTCGTAAAACTTCTTAATGTAATGTAGTTGATTTAACTATATTCCATCCAATTCCTTTTCAACTAACAGTCAGTCATTTTGATTAATTTTATATCATTAAAACATCACGAACTACGATTTATGCTTCTAGTTTTAATACTTCAAATGCCGAAATTCATACAAATTGGCTCACTTAAATTTAAATATAATATAAAATAAATTACTCATCAAATCAAAACTGACTAAGCATCGATATTATGATAACGATACCGGGAGTTCCAACGAATCTATTATAGCTTAATTGATTTTATCACCGTGATCACGTGAGCAATAAATTACATATTACTATTGTATCAATAATCACCAAAACTACTTTTGCGGACCAAAAAGAGTTTTCGTATTGCTCAAAACTGCAACTCTACCGGTTTCTTTTATTTGATAATGCTCACTTAAGTTTTACGCAGAGCTAAAACTTTGTAACGAAAATAGTCAAAATTGAACTCAATTCGCTTAGAGCGAAAAATTACCTGAGTATTTTCCACTCTCCAGCAAGCAGATTCAATAACGGTTTCCCGCAAGAGCACCTACATATTTAGTGTACCTACCATGAGTTTACGTTAGGTGTGCTCGCTAGCGAATACGTCAAAAATCTCTATGAAGCATTTGTTTCTTGAAAGTAGCCGCTAGGGGCGCTGCACAATATGTCATACAATTAATGTCATTTTTTTACGCAGTCGCTAGCGAGCACACCTAACGTAAACTCATGGTAAGCACACAGAACTCATAGTCGAATTACTTTTTCCCGGATCCAGGAGTACAAAACTCCATTACCCTGATTAACTGTTATATTGTGCGGCTTAGAACAGAAAACTACTCGCGCAACAAAGCAACTAAGCCCGCCGATACGACCCGATGGCGCGGTGGCGCGCTGAATTGCCTTCAGCACAATGGGGTAAGTTATGTTCCAGGATGGATGAATTTACAAAATATTTATGAGTATCGCATGCTAAAAATATCTCAGATTTCACGGGAATGCCATACAGGCATTAATGTGAAATGTGAGATATTTTTTTTAAATAGCTTATCAATAAGTGTGTTAGCCAGGTATACCTTGCTAACTTAGGTACTTAGTTAATATGTCAATACTTAGTTAGGTGTGCAGGGAAAATGAAAAATGATGGCATAAGGGATGATCAATAGCTATAGTAATCTGCACTGAAATGCATGGCTAGTGAAACATCTAAAGTCTGATAAAATCACTGAATGGGTTAGTTTTTGGGTTGTTATCTGTTTATTACGATAACAAGTGCACGCTGCTCTATCGGCGGCGTGCGTCGGCCAACAGGCGCCGCGTGTTTGCGTTCCATTAACGCTCATTCCAGCCGCGCTGCGTTTACTTTTACAATCTGTGCTACCCAGAAACGCTTGCATTGACCATTTTACATTGGTACATAATGTTATTTAATATAACCTTTCAGAAATAAGGAATTCCGGGAAATATTTCACTAGCTCATTACCGCGGCTTCCGTCACCTCTGAATTTGAAACAAACTTTGTTACTTACCCAAGTTGTAAATGTAATACATAATTTGGAAACGAAATAATGACTCTCGAAGTAATATTATACCTACTTGAAGAAGTCAGACATCTTTTCCAGTTTAAGTATGTATAAATAAGAAAAATAGATTAGTTTTCCACGGAATTTCATTATCTTACTACTTTTATTAAAGCTCTTGAAGCTCAAATATAGACCTACATAAAAAGTAGCTCTCTGTCAGCTCATTTTGCGTTGGGTTATGAGCTTTTACTTGTACAAGTATGTACCTACGTATTATGTAACTAGTGAGATAGAGGAAAATAACTCTTGCGTCAGTTACAAGTAACTCCCGTTCGCTGCGCTATTGTTGTAAACTTTTACACCTTCCTATTCAGGTTAATAAACAACTGAGCATCAAGTAGTTTCTATTATTCATTACAGAAGGGTCATTCCATCGTTTCGGGTGTTACGTTCGTACACATATATTCAACAATTTCATGTATTTTGAAATAGTATTTTGATAATGTTAGTGCCTTAATCTGTCCGTTTTTAGTTGTTTTATCTAAATAATAAAGTTTGTACAGCTTAGAATGTAGGATAACGAAAATATGAGTCGAAAAGTGTGCGTTTCGGGCGTTACGAGATTTTGCCTCTATGTTCTGACTCTTGCTGCATTTACTCGAAATTTAGCGATTTTTCTTAAGGAATCATACCTAAAACTTACAGGACTTCTAAAGTATGAAATTTACAAACCATGTAACGTACAATCATTGTTACATAAAACGTTTTACTATTTTTTTATAAATTTTTTCTTTGTTTCGGGTGTTACAATGGTTCTGATTCGGGTGTTACGAGTACGAAAATCCAACGCGTTTTATCGATAAAATCGGTGTTTTATTAGTCTCTAGGTACTAAAAAATAAGGAGTACAACAAATAAACACAAATAGAGCGAATTCTGGTTTGAAATTACGAAGCAGCTTTTTTTAAAAAATATACAAAGTTCGAGTTTAATTTTTCCTCAGCATACAGCTTTTTCTATTGTTTTTGGCTTGAAATAGCATAACTTTAATTTCTAATTACGATATTTATTGGAAATGTCGAACATCGAGGCTTTTTAACGATACCTTAATTTTAGTGTTAAGTGGACATTTCAAAAAAGTCTTAAATAGAGAAATATGACTCCTTTTCCGATGCCAGCACTAGTGGGAGGTCAAAGGAGCCTCACAGTAATACTTTTTGACTTCTCCAAGCAATATATACGCATTATCGACATATAAATAAAAATGTAATACCCGAAACGTTTCGGGTGTTACAGTTTTTAATCAAGAAAAAAACATACTAAATTAGTATCATGCTCAGATATTAGTTAGTATTTGAAATCATTACTACCATGACCTTACTTTTACCAAATATTGTTACCCTAATCCATGTGTAAGGTACAATAATAAAACAAATACCTGTTTTTTTGTTTCGGGTGTTACATCGCCGAAGTATCAAGAAAACACACTTAAAACTTGATGATTTTGAATTTTTTTGGGACTGTGACGCTATCTACCAAATACTATGATAAATACCCTCAAATCTTATAGTAGCAAAACGGTTCACAGATTGATAGTTTTTTTTTAAATCGTATTACCAATAATAAGAGAGAAAATGATCATTCAAACAGTTGACTTATGTATAGACTTTGAAGACTTATAACTTAAAAATTACTTGTTTCTTCCAGATTTTTTTTGTTGCACATTATAATTTGGAATGTTTACTTTCAAAATTCATCAAATTTAATGCGAAAAGAACATATTTAGTTTTTCACCCTCGGTAACATTTGTCATGGAATGACCCAGAACTTAAGTCAGAGTTCCGATCTGCGCCGTAACTGCCCGGCAACTTATAAGTAACCAGCAGTTCTGTTCTCCTTTGTACAACTCGCATATTGAAACACCACGAAATTGGACAAGATCGTAAAACTAATAAAGTACTCGTAATAATTCAGTCAACCGATGAAAAATCTACAGCGTTAGTGAGTTCGAGTTCCACATAGGGCAAAATTTGTGTCATAGCTGGAACAGTGTAGAATAAACCGTCAATGTTACGTAAATTGCACTACATCTTAAATTACAACACTAATGTAATACCTGCTGAAATTGCTTAAGTTCACCCTTTAAACCCACTGAGTTCATTACCCAATTACTTAGATTAGTTCCGTTATAATACACTGCCAGTTTGACGGCGCCCTAACCCGCGCAAGGACGCACGTCGAGTTGTTATCAAGCAGTGATAACTTGCCAATTGGCACGCGCTGGCCAGCGTCCCTAAAACGGGACTATTCCCACCACTCGTTCCCACCGCTGCAACTCCTGTGTAGCCAGGATCTACAGCTTGATCGCCAATAAAAACCCAACCAGTGTAGGTTAACTTTGTCTCGGGGGAAAGTTTAACTGTCATTGGACCCGCAAAAAAATTGATCAGAAGAACATAGGAGGAGTTCGAAGTTAAAGTTCGACTTCCCTCCTTTGCAAAGCAAACAAAGGTTGACAAAGGTTTTATAACCTTTAAGAAAAGATATGCACCACGGACAATAAATATAAATCAAGGGGACCTATCTTATGAGCAATTCCAAAGATCACACTACAACATGATATGAGCGTCCAGCGTATACCAGCGTCCCTAAAAGTTGCGTCACGTCGACACCTAGCGTTCGCCGAGCTTATGAACTCAAGCCGAAACTCGGAATGTAAGCCGCGTCGCACACTGGGATACACAGGGAACGCCCTCTAAAGTGGCCAAGGAAGAGTAGACCACTTGATGTAAAAAATCATATCAATAATCACCTCCAACGATTTCTTTTTGTTCCCTTTGAATCAGTTTTTAACATGTTCATCGTCACAGTGTCACGACATCTGTGTGGTTAACGTGCCTTTTTCTAGTTTTTTATCTTAGGACGTTGAAAAGATTTCAAAGCTTATGCTAACTGGTTACAATTAAGTTAAAGGTATCCTTAAAATATACGAGAACCCTAACATCTTCAACAAGTCATATTGTGCGTTAGGGCTTAGTTTAGTTAGTTTGTTAGCCGTTAGCCGGGCAAAGGGGGTGGCTAGTAAGTTTTAATCAAGAACATTAATTACAGCGGCCGGCGGACAACTTTCACACTCGCTTAATTGAAACTCGGATCAGGCCACGATCTTCGGCGCGACCCTTCGCCGCCGTCCCTGCAAGCGCCCGGTTATGAGCAATCAGTTTCCGAACTATTCCACTGATAAATACCGAATAAAGAAATGCTGAGCTAGACTGTAATCCGCTTAAAAGCCTTATTCGGTAACAAAAAATTGCCAGCATTAAGGAATTAGAAATATCGTTCTTTTATACGAACGATAGGGGATCGAGCTTAATCCTGTATCTAATTGACTGTACTTGTGCCTGGAAAAAATTCAATTCGCTCGTTCCATAAAGTTGGTTAATCTGTTAATCTGGGCGGCGGAGCCAAGTTCGCGGTACGTGGCTCCTCGGCGTTTGCATAATATTAAGCCGCCGCCATTATCGACGGGGCCCGGACTTACGTGCAATCGCTCGCGCGCTCGCCGCAGAACTGACAGGTTTATTTCCGGTGCGTTCCGTGTAATATCCCGCGGGTCCCGCGCTATTAGACGACGAAGAGTGTTATTAGACTTTCATAAGCGATATTTTAATCTTCACCAAAGTTCGCTAGTATGTTTCCGAGAGCGCTCAATAAGCGAAGTTACTACGCGAATGTTCTCTCTCCACTTTCAAAACTTTTTCAGGTAATATAACTGTTGAGAAACCAAATCAAATAAATTGCTTGAAACCTATTCTAGTAGGTAATTACTTTATTAAATTTCTTATTCGATCTTCACGACGGGTATGTAATAAAAAATATGTAGTAGGTACTGAATTTGCCTAAATATTGCCTAGTCAATTTAGTTAGTAAACAAGCTCTATTTTTTGTTCGTCAAATGGTATTTGATGAGACGCACCGTAGCGCGTATAATTTTGCTCTCGCTACAGAGGCAATCAAAACAATAATTCCTAATTTGTGTATGATAATAATCTACTGTAACAGAGACAGATCTGACAGATTTTTTACTTCACTTTGCAATAAAAATCTCAATTAATTAATTTAAAAACATATTTATGTTTCATTAGTAAATGTAATGTTCATAATACGAGTACTCACATCGCTAATACGACGTTTCACTATATTGCTTTGAGTTAGGCATTACAACATTTTTCGATTGGACTGGCAAGATCTACCTATGCTTAGTAACCGACTTTACAATTGAGTTGCTGTGTACTCGCAGTGGTCCTGATCACTAGGGACACAATATTCGTAGCAATAGAAAAGCCTACTACCGCTTAACCATCACAAATACATAATTATACATATTGATAGCTATGAAAACTATGAAAAAAAGCAAAATAATACAATTACTACAGCATGAAAAAAGTATAATTACGCAAAGACGGGCAAAACACATATATTTTTAGGTCCTGTCTAGAAATATACGAACAAATACGTCACAAATTTAGAATTTCAGTTCAGTATATTCAGATTTCTACTTACTTATGAAAAAGGTCAATCGAGAGCAGTTGCTGTATGGAATGGCATTGGATCCGATGCCAAGGTTACTGCTGTTCACTATCTCTATAAAACAAAAACTTCCTACCTGCATTTTCATTATGAAAATAGCTTGCTGTCAAATAATGCTTCCCAATACATTTTTAGAAAGAATTGCATTGTCTTTTGTCGCTAAAATGCCCGAGCACAAAGTCGAATGTATTTGTACGCACGCTATGTAAATATGTACCTAGAAAGCGTACACCGCAAGGAAAATTATGTGTAATCAAAGACAAGTAAGTATCTACATAAATATAAGAATGATAACAACTAAACATTTCCCATCATTGACGTACCTACAACAAAATAATAGCTTGCAATAGATACTGATACTTATAAAATCACTTACCAGAGGCAGCTTCAGCATTATTTTCAATCGCTAGTCACACGCACTTCACTGTTATCACAAAGAGTTTACGAGTATAACACAATTAAACACTATTGTACACGTATTAATTAACACGCTTTTATTATTTCCATCCAAAGTCAGAGTTTCACGAAAGCCACACAGATTTGTAAACAAGTTTGTAGCTGGTACGTACGCCGTGCAAACGTAATTGACGCACATTCAAAATTAGAACGTTCTAATTCAAATGCTTGCTCGATTTTTAAATCTCGAACAATGCAAAGGCATCTCATTTCATACAGCCTACAGTCTGTGCTACAGTTCACCAAATCGTTCAAATAAAATAATTGTCTAATTCTTTACTATCGATTTAAATTTCGAATGTCATAGCCACATGCAGGTGTGCGTTTAAAAAAATAAAAGTTTAGTTGTCTGTGATGTGAGTGACCGGCAGACAATTTAGCTTTTTATGATAAAAAATTCCAAGCACAGATTTGATTTAAAACCAAGTTAATTTGTGATATTTTAATTTATAATAATTATGTATAATTTACGACTGTGCCGAATTTATTACTCTTAGCAGAGTTTACTTTTACAATAATTATTTTGGTCTTTTGCATTGGTCCACTGTTTTGTGTTGTGACGAACTGCAAATGAAAGACTTTTTTTCAAGTATTGTTGTATAGTGGATTAAATAGTTGTGTATGTGACAAAAGTGTAATTTTAACATTATTATTTGTGACTCGATTTCGAGATGTGTCCTGAGCGTGCTTGGAGACAGAGACTTGGTAAGTTATTTTTCTTTAATTCATGCAATTTTTGCACTTTATTTTTAGGCGTAGAAGTATCTCGCAAATCCTCCACAATTAGGCAGTCATTAAAAGGGTTTTTGTTTATTATGTTCATTATTAATACAAAACTATTATAAGTAACCGGATTAGTAGTTGCCGTAGTTCCAGATTTGTTCACAGAAAGCAAAACATGTTTATCTTTTTTATAATACTAATATTTAATGTCGTAGTATATAACCACGAAATTATAAGCACTGTAGATACATTATAACGATTATTAAGAGCGTTTACGCCGTTTGGCGCAAAAACAGTACTTTTTCAACTCGTTACAATCATTAACCAGTAATACTACAAATATGTTATAGGCATAAATAGTTAGGCAATTTCATCGTCTAAATAGTTAATTGAGAAAATATTGCGATTAGTTTAGCATTTAAGAATTGTATCAAGATAAGTCCACACAGGTTTTGTAAATTTCCACTTTAGCGTCAGTTTACAAGCTGAAATTTTTATAAAAATACTGTGAAAACGATTTAACAAACATTTATATCCTATAGCATAGATCCTTGGGCAAATAGTTATCTGAGAAAATTTTTAGATTTAAGCATTTTACAATAAGAAATCACAAATTAAAAGAACGTGAAATACCCAAAAATCAAAGTGATTTTTTCACCAATATTCTTCCTTTATTCAACACAAAAATAGCTTAATTTAATAGAAGAATATCTTATCTAAAATATTTACTTTGAAATTTAAAATAATTCATTGTAATTTTTTTTCTATGAGTATTTGAAAACTACTATAAATCGCCGCGCACGAATCGTTCAAATTCAGTCCGCCTCGAGGCGTTCCAGAGTGAGGTCACGTCGCTCGGTGCTCTGCTGACATGTGTCACGCGTACGTTGATCTTTGACAGGTAGCTGGGCTTTTAAAGTGTATCCGCAAAATCTTGGTGGTAGATTTTGCGATCACGTGGTAATTAAAATATTTTATTGTTATTTTTCATTACAGTCTATTTTTAACACAAATTCTATTTCAGACGTAATGAAAAATAAAATTAAGTTATTTTTAGCGATGAAACGAAAACGAATGACGAAAATTTGGAACAGCAAGTTATGTATGTATACCTACTAATATTATAAAGAGGAATAATACTAATATTTTATTTGCCATAAATAGGTGGTTACAGAATAGTTAATAGGAATGCTCTGCCAGCAGAGTCCCACCTAGTTGTAGGGGGAACATACACAACATAATTACAGTCGGAAAATCTTTGCGGTAGGTACCTCGGATTGTAGTTAGTTGGACAGTGGTCATTTGACGGCCACTTGAATCGTCTCACCCCTAAGCTTTTGGCTACCGCCGGCGCACTAAGCCGGTTGATGCCTAATCTCGGAGGCCCGGCTGCACTGAGTCGCTGACTATACTTTTGCGTCGCGCGTTATATGGTCCTATATGGGGCTCAAGTATGGCACAGTGCTGTGTAGTCGTGGAGCATCCTACTGTTCAAAAAAGCGCAACGCATGATATCACTGAGGCACAGGCTGAGGTAATTCGTGGATACCGCATAGTATCCGCAGTCCGTCCATTCCCGGTTGTGGACACTGACTATGTCCCTACTGAGGATAAATGGGAAAAAAATATTGTCATTAGTTGCGACGTATAACAATCCTACTAATACATATTATAAATGCGAAAGTTTGGATGTCTGGATGTTTGTTACTCTTTCACTCAAAAACTACTGAACGGATTTTGTTGAAACTTTACAGTATTATTGTTTATAAACCAGATTAACATAATTATAGGCTATAATTTATGACGATATGTGACAAATAAATTTCAATAAATAAATAAGACGTGTCTAAAAAGCGCAATCTATCGTCATTGGTTAAAATCTACAGCGCTGGACAAACTACTGTTTTTGACGTTCGCAAATATTCATGCGGGGGAAGCCGTGAAACGCCATCTATCAACATGATATCAAACAACAGATTTTACGAACTAAGGAGTAAAAGGAGGTCCACGCGTACGAATTATTAATAAAATTAATAATATTTGTATTCATCTGGTCTTACTTGACTTTTACTTTACGTATGTCATGCACGATGACATTTGTGTCAATATTTGTGTACGTCCCCACTAGGCATAATTGGGATGTATTTTTCTAATTTGTCATAAGTTGTGAGAAAGCCTGTAGCTACAACTGGGAAAGTATGTGTCACCACTGGTGACAATCGATATTATTTATATCATTTATCCTCAGTGGCGACAATTAAGCTAGTGTCGACAACCGAGAATAGACGCCAGTTGCGAGGTGACCATAGGTCCCAAGGGGAAATGTACGTGTACGTGCACCACGAGAGGTGGAAACCAAAAGGTAGAGGCTTGAGGATCTAGGCCCTAGAGTGCTGAAGGGTACGCCTGGCCGTCAGCCTAATTTTACGTCGCACCATAGAGGCAGTTCTGCCTGTATTAGAGGAGTGGGTGCGACGGCATGATCGCCTCACACAAAGGGCGACCCAGGTTCTACCGGGCCATGGGTGCTTCGGGCCATTCCTCCACCGTATAGGCCGAGAGCCTGTAGATGGTTGTCAGTTAACACTGCAGTCTTGGCACGTGATCTCACCGCAGCAGACTGACACGCTCCAACAGTGCCCAGCCTAAGCGAACGAGCGGCGGTTGGAAATGACCTCTCCCTACCAATCGGGAAGAGGCGTGAGATAGATAGATAAATTGTTTATTTGTTGTAACACACTTTTTTTTAATGCTTTTAACACACACATTATGTATAGTTGCTATTGAAATTCAATTCAATATCGAAATAAAGTTAGTTAGTCAAGAAACACACTATGTGACACCACTGGTATTTTTTTACACAGGTTAGTAATAATTTCAACAGTTGCAACATAACAAAAGTGACAAAACAACATAAGATAAAGATTACTAGCGTTTCAAATAGTTCCCTGCGTCAGAGTGATGTGTGCCGCAGCGATGCAAAAAGCAAAGAGCTCAGTATAAACATTACCCTCAAAAGGGCAGAAACTGATTTTCAGCTTTTGCTAGAGAACGCATGAAGCGTACAGGTACGGAATGAACCCGCTCGCTTTCGGAAACAATATCTACATTAGTATAAAATATATGATGAGACAAATAATCTTATGGTATAGTGTGCTTACTTTCTGTGAAAGTGTTCTTTCACAGAAAGAAGCAGTGGAAAAGGGGAGCGAGAGGCCTCAGCCGACACTCCGGTTATCCGCCGCCGACACCCTGGGCGCAAGAGGACAGCTTATGGTCTCCAACTGTCCCTTCCTAACAGGCCTCGGTCGCTAGACATGGAGGTGTCTGGTGGCGGCTAAGGACGAATGCTACAGGCAACAGCCAATGGCGATGTCTCGCGTTCCCTCATATCACTCATATGGATCATGGCAGAAACAGTCAGGTTTTTAGTGGGTGTAGGGGCTACCCACCTTCTAGTAGGAAGAACCCCACATAACCCACTAGCTGCCCCCGCAGCTGGTGGGTATGAAATGTTATGCATTTTCCGGATAAAAAAGAATAGTTAACAGGAAAAGTTTGTTTTGAATAGAACCGATTTGAAAAAATCTCTCACCATTAAAATTCATTTTTTTTTCTGCTGAACATAGGCTGTATAAAATATTCTCAAAATAGTATAAAACCTTTGATAATTTACTATTTGATAAAGAATTTACGTATTTATTATTGATTAGGACTAATGTATACCATGATTTATAATTATGGAGTCGGTGTTGGAAGATTTGAAGATTTTATAGTTTCCTTGAGCTGTCACTTGACAGCCTGGCACACTTTTACGATGGTGGATCAAAGTATTTTGGTTTGACTATAGAGCGTGAGAACACGCACACAGTCATAATTATTTTAGTGTGAATAAAACTAGCATCGAAATTACCTAAACTTGACATGCCACGCTAGACGTAAACGCTCTTAACGGTACTCTATAGAGTCGAGGCCACGACTAATACGTTTATTGTTGTCGCGCGACTTGTTTCCGTAAACACGCGTTACGGTACAATATGCACCTACTTAATTAATAACTTGAGATGTCTTCATTTTTGGTTAATTAAAGGCTTGTTGGAAAACAGTAAAATTTTTCTTTTAAACAAAACTTTATGATTCATATTTTATTTAGACACAATTCGAAAATTCGATAAAAAGTTCGTAAATAATAATTATCATTGACTTAAGAACAAAATCTTTCATAAACATTTTGAATGATATTCGTGGAATTATCTGTGTGTTCAAAGTTCAGTACTGCAATGCATACAAACTTGTTAAACATGATGAGTTGTTTTGTAATCACGGAATTGTAAATCAGTCTTATCATCCAGTCACTCGTTATCATAGTATCTACGAGTGCATCATAAAGTTATTTTATATGTATTTTACGTTTATCATTTTTGTATGTTTTGCAGAGTCATTGTTTTCATGACCTTTGTTGTAATAACAAAATAATTGCAGCTCTTACAATTGAGTCACTTTGTAAGGTAGGTAAGTAGATCTTAACCTTTATATCTCTTCTCAATTCAATTCTTTATTGCTATTCTACGAGTACATTATTGCTATTCTCAATATGTATATTAGGATTAAAATAATCCTCCGTCTAGCCGTCGAGTATAAATATAATTTCAGTACGAATAAATTATTAAAATATTGAGAGAGACATTGAGGTTAAATTACAAACTGAATGATAAATAATATGAGAAACATTATGTTCCTCTTATTCACCACTCTATTCATGTTTCAAAGATACTCAAACTGAATGTATATTGACTATTTGCAAAGGTACATTCCAAAATATGCTAGGCAAGTTACCAGGGTTTGTTTAGCAAATTAAATAAAGCACATAAATATACATTTCAACAACAGTGGAGCTTGCACGAGTATTTACATTTTAAGTACGCAAAAGCAACTCGGCGTTATTCTGCTCTAATGTTATGGACCGAACTGCTCATTGTTTCCGCTTCCAGCTGTGTTTCCTCGAAATTTAAGCCCTTTTCACGATTTCTTGGAATCAAAATACTGAATAATACCGTGTAATTCTTCTAATTATTCTAAAGATATGACTCAACATACAAACTAACAATAATATTTTCACATTAAGTAAAATGAAGTAATTTTTAAACTTGAAAACCTTCGTTAGACTGCAGATTGTTGTTTACTGTAAAGGCAGATACCATGCAAACAGGGCCAACAAGTGTCCGAATATTGGACACGCAAAGTTCTCGTACGCGGCACAGACAACAGCTCACTAAATATACGTCAATGCATTGCAATGGAAAAATTAACCCTGAAGGGAAAGCTAACCTAAGAGTTATTGATCGTTAGTATAACAATTACATCCCGGTTAGAAAGATCATTATTATAACACACTTTGTACGTTTAGTCCAATCATCAAATACGTACCTTTAAATAATTCAATTCACCGGGCTGGTATCTTATTGTGTGCTGTGAAAACTCTATCTGCCATATTATTCAGCATGTCTAGTAAAATGAATTATAAAAGTTTTGAATCTACAACTAACAGTCGCCATAAACTAAGTTAAGGTATGAACTTCTTAAAGGGCTCAAACGCTCATAATGTCCGTCCGGCACTACGGTGGGTGTTACGGGCGCCCGCGCCCGGCGCTAAGGTTAGGTTAATTAGCCCTTATGAGCAGGCAGATTGCCTTTCGCCTGCAATTGTGTCGGCTATTCGCTTTTATGCGTGTTACGGCCGTAGTGCTGCGAAGATTCTAGTCTCGCTGTCGTTTGGTAGTTTATCGACACCGTTTATGGTTATAGGTAACTAGTTAATAGAGTGAATGACTTGGAGCTTTTTTCGGAATTTTGGAAATAACATTTTACTATTACATTTTATAATTATTTTTTGTACGACGATAAAGTAGATTCATAAGTATTTCTTTAAAATTAAATTTGGATTTCATAATCTTGTAGATCAAACAATCACGGCCACTGCTGGACAGAGGCCTCCTCCAAAGATTTGTATAACGACCGGTCCTGCACTGCCCGTAACCAGGTACCTACTTCCCGCGACCTTCACCAGATCGTCTGTCCACTTCTTTACCTACTTCTTACGTAGGCACATTTGATTTGAAAAATCGCAACACAAAAAACACGAGAAAAACTAAATAATTTTCCTATTAATGTTTGATTGTTTGATGAAAGTTTCAGTTTCACCGTGAAACTTTCAGTAGCTGAAATCTTTTCTCAAACCCGCTAGGTAGATACTTTGACTTTTATATTTACTGAGGTACATTACTTACTTTTTAAATCTGTGCCAATAGGATTAAAACACTTCAACATCACTATGCACGTCGAAAAAAGGGGTTCGTACCTAGTTGATATTTTTTGCGCGTGATGCGAGGTGATTGCGGGCAACGCGTCGCAAATGGGGGGTTATTATCTATCATGAACCTGGGATAGAGGTTAATCCCGGATGGGTAGTTCAATGAGAACTTCTCGTCTGGAACATTTAATGAATGAACGATTTACTAGCTTATGCTCACGGAATAAGAAGCAAAATTACATATAAAATCTGTTGATAAACAATGTTTTATGCTTACTTACATAAAATAATAAAATTCCGGTGGGGTTGTAATTAATTTGGTTACTTTAGAATTGGTTAAGTAAATTACGGATTTTAAACTAAGTATAATAATCCCATCATCCTATTAATACTGTATTACCATCAACTGCATTAGGTACCCGTACAATCCGTACATAACCGAGAGCTTACAAATTATTCAAGATTTCAATAAATAGTGCAGCGCAGGCTAAGCCCATAACTCTCTCCCGCGCAGTCGGCCAACTCGGAAATCTGCGCAACTTCCGGCAAAAACTACCAAACTCATTACTATGAACAAGCTTCACCGCCGCAGCTCCGCGCGAACACTTCCTTCAGGCTATTATTTTAATAAATAACTTAATTTTATTGACGTTTTCATAAGCTTCTTAATAGCCACGTACTCGTACTGTTTAATTGGTAAGTATATTTAGTTCGTGCAAAACCTGCAGCAACGTAGGAATTTTCAGAATTGAGAGAGATTTTAGATATTTCAATCAGTATTTTGCATCAAACGATGATGTTGCTTAGAGCTCAATGCAAGCTTAAGACCATCACACCGCCATGGCATTTTAAAGGTATGGAAAAAGCTATAATTTTGATTTAATTTATTACAGCTTTCGTAGCACAGCCAAGCTTTCAAGTTTGTCATGAATAATAATAGTTTTTGTTAATCTTTATAACTAATTTTGAACATTTAACGTAAGGTAGGTAACGTATCACCCATTCCTCCAGTAATTTGCACCGTCCTTAAAATAATCAACCTGTAGCAAAATTAATACTTGCGATGGAAACCCCTTGGCTTACTTTACATTAATATAATTTTCATGGTATTTAGGAGCTAATAATTCACTCCAAAGTGTATTTTTCTGGGTTCCGTGACAGCGCGGAACCCGCCTGGCCCAATCCGTATTCATGGAGGATTAACGAGCCGGCGATAGTGGGCCTTTCACACCATTAAAAGTGTTAAAAAGCGAGCCTTGTTCGATAGAAAAGGAGTGGCCGCGGGAACAGCGGAAAATGTGATACGAGTATGTAAACGTTAACCATGTGACTTTTCATACTAATATTAAAGTCTTATTTGTAATATTTAATTTGAAGTTAAAGTAGTACCTTCATCCATAAGTTTGGCAATATTTCTTATTCAACAACAATAAAATTGCCTATGATCAGCTTATTTGTTCACTTAAATCCAACTCAGTACCGTTCTTTTTATCGGATTTCCGTTCTAAGGGCGTCGTGGGGTATTTTCTACTTGTATGTTTAATTATAACATTTACTTTAGCTAAAAATCTAACACAAATTAACACAATGCCATGTCTTAGTAGTTTAGCTTGCTATCATCAAATAGTTGGAAATCCTTATAAGCCTGTGCCAATTTAGCACCTATGCCATGGGCCTGCCCGCTCCGCATGTGCCCTTAGCCCGCGGGTCATACCGCACCACTATTTATATCCATCCACGGCTCCCATGGACGCAGGCATAAAGGGCTTTGTAGGACGGGGCTACGCGCGGCTTAAATGCTCTGCCTTCGCACAATGACATGCGGGAAATTTAACTACCTCACTCTTTTTAGGAAATGACTTACTTTGTTTGGTATATAAATTGAGGTCAATCAAGTGGTTGTACGCACTGACAAAAGCGGTGAACTTAATTATTCTTGATAAAAAAATAAGAAATAATGGGTAAATCGTATGTACTGAGCTTTTGAGTGAGCTTTACTTGTTAAATTACTTAAGCCGATCTATATCCATTTATAATTTGACAACCTGTGGTTCACAATAAACGTATTTTGAATTTGAATTTAATTTCTTTCTTCAGTGTAGTTAAAGAGTAGCACCCAGTTTGCAAATATTTTTTGACTAAACATTACGAGTACTATGAAATTGAGTATAGTTGCGTATAGTGCTTTTAGAACCTCAAGTACTACTACGAGTAAATAGTGAGTCTTTCACCTGAAATATGTACATTACTTCCTTTACATAACGCGTTTGCGTCACTTAATTTTCTTTTTCTTTAACTTAATCTTATCCTACTTCCTTACTAAAAACAAAGACGATGGTTTGTCCTTAATGTAACTATTGGAAGTGGAAACAAAGACTTGGGCGGTTCCTCGGCTGATAGATGATGATGGATCCGCCAAACAGACACCGCAAACAGTCCGAGCGCCCAGATTCACTGCGCTTGACTCTCACAAGAATATTATGTTTTTTACCCAGTGTATAAGCGCTCTGGAAAGAGCCTAAGTACTGAATAAAAAACTTTGCCTTTGTATTTTTGTGAGCGTTAGTATTGAAGCAGGTGAATCACATTACCTCTAAAATAGAAATTATTGTAACTCAAGTTTGCATCCATACAAATGTAGCTAAAATGACTCGCAATTATTCCTTGAATCGTGTCTCTTCACTTTAGAAAAAATATCCACACGAACATGGACAACCTCTTCAAATTACCAGTCATTGTATTTGGTCATTGACATTACTAACTAGCATTGTCTTCTGCAGCATTTATCTGTTAGAGACTAGACAGTGTTTTGTGATGCTTTTTCTTATGATGGCAGTATTTGGTGATTGACCTGCGCCAAAGAAGCAAAACTTACTCGTACATGCTTATCGAGATTTACATTATGTGTATTTCGTTTGTAGATCGGGATTTTTTCCTAATAAAATCAGGTTTTTTTTTTCTTACTAGTGTTCGCCTAGTACACCTGTCCTTTAAAGAGTGTCTACCGATGAGCAGACATTGATCTGATCATTGCTGTCGTTGGGACTTCTGTCATCGACATTGGCATTGACCACTTGAAACACTCTTTCATGTAAACTCCTGTATGTCTTGTTTTATGAAATCACTGGTGACTATTGGCTTAAGACACTAAGTATTATGACAATGCTTTTATTCTATTGTATTCCAATTTAATTAAAATAAAATCGATTTGATGTTTTTCATATAATTTCATCGTTTATAAACGAATAAAATAAAATCGATTTGGTGTTTTTCATACTTATAATTTCATCGTTTGGTTTCGTACTAAACGAAATCTTATTAAATTGAAAATAATTATGTATTATTACAATTTCATTGTCAGGGGTCGTGGCTTAAATGAGCATCGACAGCACATCAAAGGTGCGACCCCCTGAGCCCCCTGTTTATGGGGTCGCGAAGTTCCGAGCCTAACTACTCGGTTGGTTATGGGTAAACTTGCACCGTAAGTTTAGCTCTAAAACATTACGGTATAAGCTTTAGACATACTCGTATCTACATTTTACATTAACTCACACTATGCCCCCATTAACATTCAGACCCGGCAGCATCAGAACCCGCAACCACAGGCTGGTTACAAAATACCTGACAAAATAACTTTTGACCTCCACCACTGCATTGGCCAAGTAGTGAATCGGCATCTCAGGAGATTACCAATTAGATTAAACCATAAAATCAGTTTGCATTAAACTATGGATGAAATATATAATTCACCGGTTAGGCACAATCACAATAGATCCAGCTACATGAAATATCCTAAACTAAGCTTATTAAATATCTCATGCCTCGTGGTGTGTGTGAGTTACCTGCGCTTTAGCTTTAACATACTTAGTTTGTGGCAAAATTCAAAAATCGTTTTCACAACATTTAAATTTGGTAACGTGGAATTTTTATATGAATAGGAATTTACTATATTGATTAAAAAGTCATAAACAAAACATTTTAAGCTATGTAAAGGTAAGGCCACACAAAAACAATAAAAATATTTAGTAAATTAATTCAAGCTCCAACACAATATCTAAAATGTATTAATATAAAATAAAATAATATAAAAGTCATTACACCTTCATTATTATACAAAACTCTTCCTTTGATCACTTGTTTGAAAGTGGTTCAGTTACCGAGAACCCGTAAATTGTTAAATTTGTTTACTATATTTGCCATTTTATTAAGCTGCAAGACACCAAAATATTCTAGGAACGCTAATTGGCCAAATACCCATTGAGCTCCAAACTCATTTGGGCATCCACTCGCGCTGGCAGCGATGCCGGATTAAAACGTAAAAACCTCGCGCTGCCGTGCTCCGTATAAAGAGATTACGCGCCAACACCCAATAATGCCCTTTATGTGTTATACCTGCCAAATACTCAGAACGTGCGCTTATTGTTTTTGTTTTTTACTGCAAGCGAACTGTGTTCAAAATGGACTTGTTATCAAATTTTGAATATAAAAAATCCTTTTACGATAAAATTGATACTTGATAATCTTACAATTACAATGAGAAGTAAAAACAGTTTCTTTGGGCTTCTAGTTGAACT
The DNA here is from genome assembly GCF_963855985.1 of Ostrinia nubilalis. NCBI lineage: Eukaryota > Metazoa > Arthropoda > Insecta > Lepidoptera > Crambidae > Ostrinia > Ostrinia nubilalis. The sequence goes on from NC_087103.1 coordinate 15,421,741, forward strand.
TATCAATTTACTTTAAAAGCCGATGGATATTATGAAGAAACAAACTAGTAAAGACTCAGAAGCTTAGATTTTATATGACTTTCTTTATCTGATGTATTTTAAACAATATAGGCACTCGCAGAGATGCTCATAATTATGAATGATCTTAATAATAGGCTAGATGACAAAATTTTAATTATTTGTCCGTCAGACAGATAATTAGAAAATATTAGACTCATATTTTTTAGTTTCTTTAATAATTAAATAATAACAGTGTTACATCGAGTTGAAATGGCGCGATACGTCACACTTGAGTAGAATTTTTACTCAAAAGTGACGTCACGTGCCATTTCAACTCATTATAACACTGTACGTAATTATTCGATTATGGAAAAAAATAAAAAATATTAGTCTAATATTTTCTAATTATCTGTCTGACGGACTAAATAGAATTTCGATTTCATTACCCAGTCATCATCCCTATTATGTAATGACTAAAGTGTTACTATAATTCACTGTACAAAACAACAAACATAAACTAAATGATAATAAAATACTCACATCATCAGGCTTTTACCTAATTTTCGTTGTGATCAATTAAATAATAATTTTTCATGCATGAATTTTGAGACCCGCCGAAATAGATAGTAATAAATCGCCCGAATATCTTTCTATATTTGGTTCGATCGTCCCGATTACTGGAGTGGAATAGGGTAGAGGTGTAATGGGGACGGTAATACAGGTTAGCGCGAGGTGCGACAAAAAGCGCGGCGGCGCGGGCACGCGTAAATCAGCGCCTGGTAAGGTAATTTATTTTTTGTCCAAGCGTCCCAATCGTAGAGTGACGAAGCGGTATGATACTGAAGTTTATTGGAGGCGGTTTTAAGCGCTTTTATGTAGTATGTATTCGATTCGCATACATAGTAAGAGAAGGAAACATTCTACTCGGTTCTCCTGTAGCAGTTGCTTAATATTAATCTGTATTGTATACCTAATGCATTAATAATCATAATGAAAATAAAAAAAAAAGTACTTATTGTTGTTGTGTAGCCATTACTTGACTCTATAAAATCTTATATTACTTGACTCTCTGGCAATCACTTTACAAGTTCGCTAGCTAAGTTCTATTTAATGAACACACAAATAGCCGTTTGGTGGTTTGCGTATCAAACTACAACGCCAGCTACGGGAATTGGTTTGGATCCGACTACCTAATACCTTTACCTAGTTACTATCTCACAAGTATTCTCATACGTTTTCTGTATAATAATTACCTTTATTTATTTCTCTTCCGCAATAAAATAAATTTAGATGAAACACATCATAATAATATCTTTGCTCATCCATTAGTTTGCCGCTCCGTGTCGCAGGCGCTCAAGTATGGCTCCTTTGTGCCGCAAAGGCGCGGGTTCGACTCCGGCCTAATTTATGTGCCGCTATGTGCTCACAGATATTGTTTGCGTGGTCATGCGGGATTTATGTTATACGAACCTATAAATAAATTATTTGAAATGAAACCCATCCTTAGTTACAGTAAACATATTTCTTGTTACATTTACAACTGAAAAGTTCCGAGTTCCAACTTCATATAACAGTTCTAAGACATCATAAAGGTAGCAGGGAAGCGCTGGACGCAGGCCGCTACCAATCGATCAACATGGAAAGCATTGGGGGAGGCCTATGTTCAGCAGTGGACGTCCTATGGCTGAAATGATGATGATGATGACATTTACAACTGAAAAGTTCCGAGTTCCAATTTCATATAACAGTTCTGAAGACATCATAAAGGTAACATGGAAAGCATTAGGGATGGCCTATGTTCAGCAGTGGATGTCCTATAGCTGAAATGATGATTATGATGATGATGATGATGATAATAGTTTTGACGTATGTAAGGCAAACTTGTGCTATCACATTATTTTCAAATATTATTCAAAAAGAGCAGAGAAAACCATCCATCATGAATTTAGGTTATTCTCTTTGTGAAGTCTAAGATAACAATAATTGGTTGGTTGTTGATTCTCCGAACGTCGTTGAGCATCAACTTGTATTTATTTTAACTTCATTCGTAACAAGAAATAATATTTTATTCTCGGAGTTCTGAAATGTTTGTAGATGCTGGTAATATTTTCAGATCTTTCATTCATTTTCAGATATTTTTGTAAGTGGTGATTATAAAAGTTCAAGTAAATCTTGTAGAGTTGTTCAACGAGTTGTTTTGTTATAACGAAAGTGGGTAAATTTTATGTTAGTAATTTCAAACTCCTTAACATCCTATTAGTTGAAATTCCCCTACCGACACGCCTACACACAATTTACGAGCAATTGTTAGATAAAGGTATTTATTTATAAAAATCTAATAATCGTATTTGGGGTTTCCGGTGAAAATGATTTTTCTTTCAGTAATCCAGGCCTCCAAAATCTATAATTTACATGGGACTGCGCCTAGCTGCTTATATAGGTACTCGTAGATTGTGCTACATAATAACAAGTATACCTATCATTAATAATAGTGGTATGCATCATTTTCCTTTGGGTCCCGCGCTGCCTGTAACTAGTCATTAACCTGCTCATTATCCTTATCTCTAATTACCCTTTAATTACGTGCATTTCAGCGAATTGGTCGCGCCTGATTATGGGTGAAGTGGGCTTAATTGGGGTCGGTACGTCAAATAACATAACTAGAAATTACTTGATGGGCAAAAGAAAGAAATCATTATAACAGTTTCATTACCTATTTTGGGTCACGCTGGTGCTGGTATGTACTGCAATACAATCACAGTCCAGACAATATTAGATTATCCTATTCTTGATTACGTATGAAGGTAAATGATTGAAAAGTACTTAGTTTATCAACATAGTTGTTCAACCTACCAAAGCATTCATTATCACATAAGTCTTCTAAGCGGTATTTATGTACTTTTCCTAAATTAAGTTAAGTTAAATTGTTTATAAGTACTTAAATGTTATTCTGAACTTTGTTACGTCTTGTTTGAATAGTGTAATTGGTACTACCGTTCTATTCATGAATATAATAAATAAATAAATAAGATTCTTAAGTATTAGTAGTTAGAATAAAATTATAAAAAATAAGGCTGGGTTGCACCATCTTACTTTAACTTTGACAAACGTCAAAAATCTGTCAAACTCCATACAAAAAACACCGGTTATCATAGTTGCGGTCAAAGTTAGGTGGTGCAACTTAGCCTAAGTATCTTACAAGTATTGCCCAAGATCAATTGTTTGTATTTCCCGCCCTAGCTTCGCACAGATGCAATGCTGATATGCATGTTTTATACATATAAATCACTTCCTAATGAATGACTCTATCTATTTAAAAAACCGCATCAAAATCCGTTGTGAAGTTTTAAAGTTCTAAGCATATACATATAGGGACAGACAGTCAGCGAAGCGACTTTGTTTTATACTAGGTATGTAGTGATACACCAAGCTTTATTGTCTACAAAATGTCTTCCCGTCATTCCCGTATCATTTCCCCACCCTCCTCTATCGTAATACAATCACTGACTTGACGGACAACTATACATGCTACATCAGTTTCAGTGAACTTTTTTTAAAATGCGCCATACAATTTTTAACTCTAAACACTGAAGTGTAGAGTTTATTTTTAATATTTATTATGGAACCTAATAGATAATATCGTATGACAACGGTATGAATCCACTTCAACGCAAAAATATTTGGCGCTGAATAGTGACGTTCAAAAAAACTAGGCTACGATTACATGTCTGAATAGTCCTTGGATTCCCGGAATATATGCATATTTTTTACTTGTCACTGACTCCAATCCAATCGCATTAGATCACAATAGTGATACGATCGAAAATAAGTACCTAGAACACTCTTACTCAATAAAAACGTAAATAAAATTGGGATAGATTAGTTGGAATAAAGAGATAACATACGTACTTATTTCTATTTACCTAGTGAAAAGTCCCACATTAAAATTTTCCCTTTTACCCTGCACCAGTCGAGTGCTTACCTACATAATTAATATTTTGTTTTCTCAAGCAACACTCATCAAATTTAATTAAAGAAATTATTTTGACACGACGCTAATCATCGTTCACATCGACGCCGACGCAAGCACGTCTCATACATTAATAGTCGTGTGAAATATTTCAAATTAATTTACTTATTTGACATTTATTTCATAAATAAGTAAGTGCGAACTTACAAAGTATTAGATAGAGCCTACGATACTGGATTAACAGACAGGTTTACATTCAATTTACAAACAGAAGAACTGCGTATATTTTTGACAAATCCTTTTTAATTTCAACAAAAGTCTTCCTCTCTAAGCTGAAAATGCTATCATGTGAGCGTGCTTAAAAGCATTCTTTATGAACCGCCACACCAGATAACGGGTTAGGCATATCGGGCCATAAGTTTTGAATCAGCAAAACTTAAAAGGTACACAAACAATGAAGAATAATTGTTCCAAATACGTTTATTCAGTTATTCGTTCGTTTAAGAAGTTTGAAAGTTTAATCCGCTGCGCCATAGTCGCGACTCGGGAGCACTCTCCAAAGCGATACCTACGTTTAATTAAAAGAACTTTCCAGCGCCCGATATTTTATGCATAGCAAACGTATATTTTAGAATTTCACAATTTGCAAACATAAAGTTTTAGCTTCGTTTTATTATATTTTTTATTTAATTTGATGGCTCATTAGTCGCAATAGTGCAGCAGAATGTTGAATTATAAATTAATAGAACGGATCCTAGAACCTTCGTTCAATAAAGTGAGATTCAAGTAGTATTATTACACATGAGTTGGTAGAGTAAGTCTAAAACTCATTGAACTCATTTATTTATATGTATTGTTAGGAATGACTATATTGACTATTTATTGGGGCCAGCCACCAAAGCTACTTATACTAAATTCAGAATTACCCAATCAATACAAGGCGTTAGGTACCTAACTATTTTCTAAAATATCACTTATACCTATTTTTACAAATTATGTATTTGATATTACGAGTATTTATGGCAAAACCAGTTATTCGTGTCAACAAATATCGGGTTGATCGGCAGAACTCATATCGCTATAGGAACCGTATCACATAATCCCCATGATTGAATATCGGAACCCAGCCCGGTATTCGTCGCCTCATCCCTCGGGCTCGGCCCAACAAGCACCAACCCTAAAGTTATGGCCTCACATCGTGTTACTCTGCAAGTCGTTTGCGTTTCTAGACTTGCACACGTCAATGTCATTTTCACAATTCCTGCCTTCAGTAGGTAGGTCCATTAGGTACCTCCCTAGTTTTTTTATAACTACATATTTTTACAAAAGTCTACTTCTGAGAGAAAACTTCTGCAGCAAATAGTTTGATTTGATACGACTTAACCGAAGTTGCGTATCAACAACAAAACAAGTCTGATATCGATTAAACCTTGTATTAAATTCTGTCTTCAGAGTGACATCCCACACGATCGACGAAAAAGGCAACAATAACTTATTTCACGTCGCCGAGTAAAGCCGCGTCTACACTCACCTTGATTTTAATTCGTTTGAAATTACACGCTGCGTTGTTCCAAGTTATTTATTGCGAACGAAGCTGGGAAATCCTTAACATATGCTCCAGGACGAGAGACACGTTCTTAATTAATCGGAATGATAAATGCGCGGCAGGATCGCTCGTAATTAATTAGAACAATTTGCAAAACTTCAAACGGGTGCAATGAAGCGTGTACGTACATCAATTACGAGTGCACTACTACTGGTATATTTGGTGCTCAGTCACATAGAATAAGTGTCACTGTAAAAACTAAGCCCTTTCAGATTTTAAAATCTTTTCTCATAGTCGTTACATATTTGCGAGCCATGCATTCTCAGAAAAAGAAGTAAATATGCAAATTCGTAAGTTACGATAAATAAGGAATACCTACTTAACGTATTTTTGTTCATGTCCCTTTTACAGTCTACACACCAAACCCACCAACTAGGCGATATGAGTCGTCAACTTTTGACATGACGCCGATATTACACAGCTGTCAACGAAGTAGGTGTGTAGAGCTCTTTACATTGACTTTTGTCGGAAAGTAAAAAACTGCGTGTATTCGGAACGCGGCGGCCGGCGTGGGGCGAGATTGGCGCGGTAAATCAGCGCGCGGAAACAATCCCGCCGACTGTTTGTGGACCGACACGTGTTCCATCTCAGTACCTGCACCTTTATTTATTTATTCTTTATGCCATATAGTGGGAACATAAGGCGAACTTAATGCCATTGGGTATTTTTTGCCAGTTACAAGTTAACCTTTGGGCTAAACATGAAAAATATCCTACCACAGACCCCGCCACACTACAGCGTATAGGCCACTTCAATGTTATCCCGCTACAATTTCAATCAATATAATCCGTAGTCAAGTAGAAAGGTGCTCCGACTTCACGAAGCCACCTACTTGGTTCTAAATACATTTAAACTCTATCTGAGTGATTCAAGAGGAAGGTTTAAAAATCAATATCTGTTGCGTAGTTTTACAGCGGAAAACAGTGTAATGATGACCAAGTACCTAATAAGCTAATAATTGATTTAAAAAAATCTTTTTAAACTGTTTTTGAGTTACGAACTTTTTTATTGGTTTGAGTATAATAATACCTAGTAGAAGCTCGAGCTCGTGTCAAGCACTCGGCTAAGGCGGTGGCATTGACTGCGACCCTCGTCCCCAACCCAACCCTCGGTTTTGACAGCCCATCTATCGCAAGGTACACATCCTGATATCTGACACTTACTTAAATAGGCAGGGTGTCTCGAGTCTTACAAATAACAATTCTTTTTCATAAAACAATTACAGTGCAGTGTGCTGATATAAAATGTAATTAATAGCTTTGTACGTATTTTGCCATAAATAATTGCCGACATGCCTTTTTATTAATGAAAGTAATTAGGTACGTATTCATTATGATTTGAAACTATGACCTCACATGTTGTTTTGTACACCAATGTAGCCTACGAAGAACAGTCACTCAGTTTCCACTTTATCAAACAACCTTAAAAAATATGTTTCATCGTTACGAAAATATTGATGAATTTAGACATATTACCTATTTATTATCGTAAGTTGGCTGCTAAACAGCTCTTTAACTAATCCTAAGACGGTCAGTCTAAGACGTTGCAGCGCATTTAATCCCACTTCCGTGGACAGGTTGTTGATGATTGACATTGTTATTAGAACTGATTTGTATTCTAAGCGTGGCCTATAAGAGTCCTGTCCCTCGCTCGGTGCGATGTCGGCAGTAGTTGTCCTACGCGTACTCATAAGCCGATTAACCCATTGCGACCGTTTCATTTCCTTTACAAGAGTGTTTTTGCGTGCGAGAACTGCGCTAATGCCTTCTTAATAAGTGTTTGTGCTTGCTCTTTGCGCTGCAGCTACAGAAATAAATAGCTTAACAAGAGAAAATAAAGAAACAGTAAACTCATGAACGCTCATGAACATGTTACGTTAGAAAATAAGAACTTTTTCGCGCTGAATATTTTCAATTAAATGAATGTGCAGGAAATTATTTAAAATTATCACGTGGTCGTGTTCACGAATCAATCAATAAAAAACAGGCTGTTTTGTTTTTTTCAAATAAAAACAGATTAAGTGTGTCTCTAAAACAACAAACTATTAGTTACAGATTGAAGTGAATTAATGTGGAACATTGCCTTACGTGTAATCTTTTAAGTTTTCACATTGAGAAATCGATTACTCGTATAAGAAAGTTTTCTGCGAGCAATTAATTGCATTTAAAGTTCGCAGAAATACGGTCAGTGCGAGTTATTCAGCTACTTTTTCTTAACGTTATAATAAAAAAGCAATTATAAATGTTCAACGTAATCATAATGAAAACATCACGTAAATGAAAGTTAATTATGAAAGTATGTTATGATTATTATAGTGAGTGCGCCTTAATTTCTCGCACATTAATTATTTTGTATATTACTTGTACTTAATTTGAAAACTTGTTAGGTAGGTACATCTAATGTTAACAAATTGGATATGAAAAGTGTGATAATGTTTCAGAAATATAGTTATGTTGTAGCAATTAATAAAGGTTCAAGTAACGCCGCTTATAATGTTTAAGTGGAGCACATTGATTTATTTTGGAATTGAGATTGTTTTGCAATTAGTCAGAAGGCAGAATAATGATATTATGTTCGGGAATCGAGACACTATGTCTGATTTTTCAAAAGTTGCCATCTATGGCCTTACTGTATTGTGCCGATAAGGTGCTGGCACCAAAGGTTGAGAGCCACTGACCACCTCGACAAGTGGCCGTAGATTGTCTCCGGGTCGCCGACAAGTTTCATGGCTCCGCTGCGGCCGCGGCTCGGTGAATAGACTGTAATTATCTGACTCTAATTTGACGGCTTTGAATCGAACCGACATTTTGAGGACCTTTTGTTGGATCTTGTTGAAATTTTCACCGGATTTTTTGCGTGAAATTATTGTTTCATGGAATGAAAAAACCGATTGGCACTTTAAAATGGGTTTAAATGAAAGTTTTGTAAATTAAACTAACTTACAAAGTGTATAACAGACTAAACAATGGATTTACCCTTTAGCCAGACTCTTATACCCAAAATATCCTTAAAGAATCAGTAATATGCTTACCTTGAAGTTCACTTTAATCGTTTTACTCAATAATACTCGTATAATGTTAAGTTAATTATGGCAGTACTTAGTAAATTGTTTTTGCATTCATCTATAAACACAACGAGTAAGTAGGTCCTTCTCAGTATTATTGCTGAGCTTTCTGCAGCTGACTGTACGTATATTGAGCTCGCCAAAGAACTGAGAACTCTTCGGCCGCCTGAAACGCTCCGTCGCGAGTTCGCTTGATTTCCGCTTGACGTTTCGCTTACAACAATTTATTACATGTCAGGCGTAATTTAAATTTCCCTCTGCAACTTGTTTCCATAATAACCCCGGGAAATAAATTAGAATGGAATTTCTTGTTTTTAGTTTTCTTTGATGCTCGCTTTGAGTTATACCTGCAATTTCACCTGGTGTTGTCGAGTTGTCACTCATCCTTCCGAGTGTGTATTTAACGTGCTTATTTCTTACACTGCACACTCTTTAGCGTGTTCGCGCATCTATTCTATTGCTCTGAGCTAATGCAATAACTTAAAAGACTATAATGAGCTACTTTAATGTGGTAACGATGCTTAGATTTTGCTGATGCTCAGACATTTACGACCGTGCAATAAAATAATGAAGATACCAAGAGTCTTTTAGATGACGTCTGGGGATAGCCAATTAAGTAATAATCTTGCGTTTTTATTTAATGTAGCTCGCTGGAAAAAATAAATAAAGATCTATTTTCTTTATCTGAAAGGAATCCAGTTGAAAAAAAAAACATTTTATTGATACTGCTATTACTGATTGTTGTGGTTATGCGTCTTGCCTGCTTATGTACTACTCGTAATTTGTGGTGTGTAATAGGGATGATGACTGGGTAATGAAATCGAAATTCTATTTAGTCCGTCAGACAGATAATTAGAAAATATTAGACTCATATTTTTTATTTTTTTCCATAATCGAATAATTACAGTAGGATTATAGTCGGACGTCACTTTTGAGTAAAAATTCTTCTTAAGCGTGACGTATCGCGCCATTTCAACTCAATGTAGCACTGTTATTATTTAATTATGAAATAAATAAAAAAATAGGAGTCTAATATTTTCTAATTATCTGTCTGACTGACAAATAATTGAAATTTTGTCATCTAGCCTATTCATTGATGCCGTGATGAATATGATTCAAACCCTGACTCGTGTAATCGAATTATTTACACTATCAACTGTAATAGTTCCTATTATTATAGTGAATTAATGCATCCATACTTTATTACCTAAGATACAACTGCTAGTGTAAGTTCCCCGCAGCCTCTGGAGGTCGAATCGGAAATTATAGGTGGAACTTATGCAGTGCGGCCGCGGGAGTCCTGCGACCTAGTAGTGCCTGGAGAACGGCCCGCATATCTACATAATTAGGATAGGTTTTAGTTTTGTAAAATTAAGATAGATAGGAAGGAAATAAAGCCTTTTTAAGCTACGAAATTTTCCACGTCTGTTGATAATCTACACAGAATTTTCTTCACTTTATTCAAACAAAGTAACTAGAGTTTGTACATGACGCCGGGTGTACCTATGTGCTCGTGTTTATCAAAGCTAACACTAATTTATCGCAACATTTATGGCTAACCCGCATCCTGTCCACAAATTATTGCTAGAGTATACTAAATGTATATAAAACAATACTTAGTTACTTTCCTTCCATCGTCAATGATTACAGTACAACTTAAACCTGATTGCTTTACTGTCATCTGAGATGATAGACGTCAACTGTTCGACATCACATAGATTACCGAAAGCGGGGATAAGCTGTTCTATCTTCGTTACGACGGGGGTCCGCGTCCCAGGCCGGGCGGGCGGGGCGGGGCGCTAAGCCTGTCACGTGACGATCAATTTAGAGTTACGACTTGAGATCCGACGACTGGAGCTATCTGTGCCTTCTTCAAAGGACATGCAAGCAAGGAGCGGGACGAGAGCGGATGAGGGCGGGTGGGATAGGTTTCTTTCACGATGTTCTGGTGGGTTTATCAAAGGGGCCTTTTGAAGGAAACTGTGGTATTTTCAAAGGCGAACTTAACTTGTTTACTTGATTTGATATGACCATACTGATCGGTAAGAAAAAATTGTTTCAGGATCGTTATCGCTGAAACTCATTAGAATTATATTCATTTGCGGACTTACTTTACTAAAAGGTTGTTACCGACAAACAATGAAGTGCTTGTTTGTCGGTAACAATAATCATCTATTTGAATGCGGGCAACTCTATTACAAACTAGACCAATGGTAATATTGAAATTGCTCGAACATTAAACAGTAAATTGTAATTACACGAAGCACCTAACACGACTGCGTTGCAGTGTGCTGTTACAACGCGGGCAGACACAGCAGGTGCTGCGATTATCTAATAACACCATAAAGTACTTACTCAAATAAGTCAAGTAAACGTAAACTCAAGTAAGGGAGTAAAAATAGAATTGTATTTACTCCATGGATAACATTTAAAGAATTTGAACTCGAATCATCAAACAATGATTTTGACATACAATATTATCATGAAAATTACTTTCACCTCGCGGGTTTTTAACCTGTAGAAATACTCGTATTCTGCTGTGATCATCATCTGTTACATAGAGCGCAAATTAGGCCTGAAACAGATCGAGTGGTTCTACTGTATTACTTTCTCTATGCTATAATGCAGGTATTATTTTGATTGTAATTAATATAATATCGCCAATTAAGCCTGCAGTTAAAGCTATGCCCCAGTCTATTTAATGAAGGATAAATTAATATGCCGAGAGTATTTTAGTAGTGACTTTCCAGTGTAACGGTAAACATACTGCGACTTTGTTACACAATAATAAATCTAACGCTACTTTATAGTATTTGCCATGTAATATACTTATAGGCAAGGTGTGAAGGCTACAAGAGATAATCAATCAACTTCCGCAATTTTATATTACCTATGAACTAAAAAGAAAATGCATTTTCATCAAGTAATGGAGCAATCTTTAATTAGCAAAATAATTTTGAGGCTCATACATGCAGAACCCGTAAATTTGTCTACCCTTTTCATACAGTCAGGCGCAAAAGTATGGGCACTTCTGGAGGACTTGGCTTCGGTGACTCAATCACGCTCAACGTTGAGATATTTTCCTACTTGATGTTTGGTTTTATTCAGAAACCAAGAGTCAATCTACTTTATATTTATCTTTAAAAAGTATGTTAACACCAAGTGTGAATGTTGTACTTACTTTTAATTTTGTACTCTGAAGCTGTGCCTTAAATAAGTAAATAAATTAAAATAAAAGTGTTTAGTATGGTTTTCAGTACCTATTCCAGATTCAATACCACGTGCCACCTATCAACCTAGTAGATTGTCAATGACTTTAATAAATTACACTTATATCACCAATTTTGCTTATCTTTATTGGATTTTCTTTATGAAATATACGAGGAAGTCTTATATTTGCTTCTGAGTGTACAAAGGACGAAAACATTACCATGTATTACAGGACCCCCTCATATTTTCAAATTGCTCGACCCTCCAATTCAATGCTCACCTACGAAATGAATACCGCTCAATCGCTCGCTAGGCTCGCCTCGTCCCGCGATTCCGTCTACAATCAGCTTTTTGTTTCGGGTAGTGTTGTTTAACAAACCTAATTAAGCACAATGGGACACTCGAATATAATCTGTAGCTGACATTGTTGACCTGGCCTTTTTGATGACCTTTTTGTCAACTTATTATACTTGATGCAGGCACAAGGACGTAACAAAAGCTTCACAAGTAGCTTTGTGCCTACTTATTCGTTTATTTTTACATATTATTTTATATATCTACTTGCACTATCATGTATTTTAGGAGTTTCGTAGTTCGTGGAATCGGTTACTGTCCTTGTTTTATGTATTTTGTGTCTGAGGCTAAAAATAATTCGTTAACGTACTTTTTAAAAGGTCTTCCCACTAAATTATTATTATTATTAAAAGCCGGGACAGGTCGCATCACTATTCAGACAACCCTTCTCTCATTCGAATGCAAATTGGCCTTTTTCTAAATTGCTTTATTAAATCGAAACGTGTTCCCAAATAATTCGGCGAGATACTCCGCTCGGGCGGAAAAAACGATCCGCCGTAAATTTACTGTTTATATTAAAAGACTTTTAATTAATTTGCGCTGTGATACCGAAATACTGCGAGGATCCGAGCCAAATTCAGGCGATAGATATTGCGGGGCGGAGTAGTTAGTCGTGTATTCCGATGAAGCCTTTTATTGGAATTGTTTATTTGTTTTTAACGTTCCTCTTTGATTTATAATTGTTTGCTTAAACCTATCGTTCTGAAATTGATTTATTGAATTTTGTTTGCAGTCCATCGGCTGTTATTGCTAAAATTTATGCCAGTTATTGTAACAAACAGACAAACGGATCTACTATATTTTTGTCTGATAAGTATAATAATTAATTATCATTGCGAATTGTTTCTATATAGTATCAGTAGGTATCTGATCTTACGTTGTTTTCATTTTCACCTTAAGGCCGGGTAGCAGAGAAAATGGCGAAAATGAGGTTTTCATTTTTCATTTTTGAGGTACTAAACAGTAAAATTAAAGGCTAAGATTTTTATTGGGCATAGTTGAGGATATTTTCTAGGGTTATTAACGGATGGAAACACGATTTGATGAAGTTGACTCGATAGAATAAATTCCCAAAGTTACCTCTATTCGTTTTCTATTTATGGTTTTATTTTTAAAATAGGCGATTTGAGATTCTAAATCTTTTACTAAACTAAAGTTCAGAAATAACTTGAGGGCTTTTAACGGATGAAATTTTTATATTGCGTCTTATTTAGTTACTATGTTAAAAAATGTGGAAAAAAACGTCCATGACGGCTTGGACAATCTCAATCAGTCGCGCGGTGGCGCTTACGGAGGACGGACGCGTGTCAGTTTTTTGGCCGTGACAGTTCGCGATTTGTCAATATTTTTGACAATGATGACTTTGATGAGTCACAGTATAATAATATCAGTGTTACTGGAGAAAGCTTAAATTTTTGATAATTAAAAATTATCAATTTTGTCTACCTATTGAAATTTAAATCGTTCGCATCCTTTTAAACGAAGACTCTACTCATGATACATAGTACATTCCTCAAATATGAGACAAAACCAATGAGTTAAAATTACATTTTAATAGTACCTACATACAATCTTCTTACACTCTTTAGAAGAGCACACTGACACAAATAAATAATAAAAAATACTGTCTAAGGTCTGTAGCTAAAGGTCTAAGCTGCAAGATAGAAGAATCTTCTAGCCAAAAAGATGGCAGATGCAGCAGATGTCAACGGATTTAAAACTGGAGTTCATGTGACTCCTTGTAGATTTGAGTGTCTAGAGCGTCCCTTCCTCCACCATGCGTAAGAATTTTCACAAAAATACTGTCTAAGGTCTGTAGCTAAAGGTCTACGCTGCAAGATGGAAGAATCTTCTAACCAAAAAGATGGCAGATGCAGCAGATGTCAACGGATTTAAAACTGGAGTTCATATGACTCCTTGTAGACTTGAGTCTCTAGAGCGTCCCTTCCTCCACCATGCGTAAGAATGTTTCAAAAATACTGTCTAAGGTCTGTAGCTAAAGGTCTAAGCTGCAAGATAGAAGAATCTTCTAGCCAAAAAGATGGCAGATGCAGCAGATGTCAACGGATTTAAAACTTGGAGTTCATATGACTCCTTCTAGACTTGAGTCTCTAGAGCGTCCCTTCCTCCACCATGCGTAAAAGTTTTCCAAAAATACTGTCTGAGGTCTGTAATAAAAGTCTAAATTGCAAGATAGAAGAATCTTTTAGCCAAAAACATGGCAGATGCAGCAGATGTCAACGGATTTAAGACTGGACTGGCACCACCTTGCAATGTCATCCTCTCATTGTTATCTGTAATGTAAATTATTTTTAAAATGTATTTAAAAAATAAAATGTTCGTTTTATTATTTCAATAATCTGACCTCTCAACTCAACTACACTACACAAACACCTTTGTTCGCAACTGTACTGACGAAACCTCGATATTATACCGTTCATTTAAGATGGCAAGCTTTTTGCTGCGGTAATGCACTCCAGTAGGCCTAAGATGCGCGCCGTGATAGGCGGTTATCACGCCATTTTATCGATTTTGCCCATACAAATTGACGTCGATAAAAGTTATCACGGCGCGCATCTTAGGCCTACAGGTAACCGTGTGTGATGCTTATTGCTCATAGTGATTTTCGATACAGAGCCCCGTACATACGTTATACATAAATTATGGAAAGAAAACACCCAGACCAATACAAACAAATATGTATGCAATTTTAGTATGATATTTTTATTTATTAATAAACAAAAAGACTGAACAAAATTGATGCGTGTACTGATTAATGTAATTAACCACATGCAAAGCTTTGTGAATTGCAACAACTATAATTTATTATCCAAGCTCTAAATAATCGCTACTACGAGTAACTGATCATAAAATGTTTTTCCAATCGCTCAAGCTCCCGAGGATCTACCGATAGGTCGGGTGACGTAATCTTGAAATTATTTTAGCCGGCGCGGAACTTCCGGAAGGTCGGGTGACGCCACGCCTCTTTGAACCGTGTTTACTTTGGCAGTTATCTATATATTTAAAAAAAGTCGTGTTAGTTACTCCACTTATAACTCAAGAACGGCTGAACCGATTTAGCTGAAAATTGTCAGGGAGGTAGTTTAGAGCTAGGAGAAGGACATAGGATACTTTTTATCCCGTTCGAAATTTAAAAAAAAGTCTGCTTATTTATTGCCATTAAGGCGGAACAAAGTTCGCCGGGTCAGCTAGTATTCTATATTTATTCGATTCTAAAATATATTCCCAAAAATTTTGAAAGTTGTTTTAATTTGTATCACTTGGATATGATTTGTATTAGAAAGTGCTGTGAGTGTGACGCTTGAACGGAAGGAAGTCAACCTAACCTAACCAACTGCGTATTTCTAAACTGCGTATTTCTATACTGTGTAGCCGCGAGAGCTCTTTGGCGCGCTGTCTTCGGCGAAGTATTGCGCGCGCAGATTATGACAGCGCGAAATACCTACTTTAGCAGAAATACCAAGCCTTAAGTGACTGAAATTTTCTTGCAGTTTATTTTAGACTTTAGTGCATTAGCTTAAAGACGGAATCGAGTATTTCCATCTATAGTTAAGAAAAGAACAAGAAATAAGCCTACAGTTATCAGAGTGTGACCGGTAGCTGAAGCTCGCGTGGCTGAAGAGTCGCGTATTACCAAACTATGGGCGGTTATTTCAGTAATAAACTAAAAAAGTTTATTTTAGGGTTCATATTATTTTTATAAGACAACTCGTCTGTACTTTAATAACTAAGCAATTCATTAACGCTTTATGTAAAAATATTGATGAATATTAAATACTGAAGATCAATCAAACAATTATTTGCATCTAGAGTCTCATGAACATAATTAGTCGCTATAACTGAAAAATCTTGGCAAAATGTATGCTTAGCGCTGATTGATGCTCCTTATTTCCCTACAGTCATTACATTGACACAAAATATTATTTAATGTACCTACTCATATTATTGCTGTCCCAAGCTTCAGAGCTTATAGGCGTAAGTGAGTTAGTAAACGCGCTGCAGCAGGTGGCCCGTGACGCTGACTGCACGAAACGCTCTAATTTATCGCTATCGACTTTAATTCTGGACTCGCGCTCTTAGAGATCCGTGCTCTGGAATCATGTACAATCTGTAGAGTGGCTTGTGTTATTATAGTGATTAAATTCCGCATAAATTTGATCTCGTTACAAAGAAGGTTGGAAAAAGGGATTGTTTTGCCGTATTACAAGCATAAAGCAGAACCTAAACAAGGGTTTTTATTAATACCCATGTCTGCCTGAAACTCATAGTTTAAAATATTTTCTTCATCAAACCTACCTATCAGGTTAAAGCTATGTATTTGGAGCTGTAGGTAACCTGAACGTTCTTATTTGAAATCATAATTGGCCCAAAACATATATTTATTTTAACAAAAGATAAGTACTAGAGGTAGGATATTGTTAGATAAAAATAAGACGAACATTAATAAAAAGAAAAGGAAAACGTTCTAACGAAAGTAAGTAGCTCACAAAGCTCTAAAAGATTTGTTCAACGTAACACGAAACGTTTGGAGAACATTGTCTTAAGGCTTGGTATTTCTGCTAAAGTAGGTATTTCGCGCTGTCAAAATCTGCGCGCGCAATTCTTCGCCGAAGACAGCGCGCCAAAGAGCTCCCGCCACAATTTCCAGCTACACAGTATAGAAAAATACGCAGTTGGTTAGGTTAGGTTGACTTCCTTCCCTTCAAGCGTCACACTCACAACACTTTCTAATACAAATCATATCCAAGTGATACAAATTAAAACACCTTTCAGACTTTTTGGGAATATATTCTAAAATCGAATAAATATAAAATATAACTGCAGAACTAAACACGGTTCAAAGTGGCCGTGGCGTCGCCCGATCTTCTAGAAGTTCTGCGCCGGCTTAAAGAATTTCAAGATTACGTCACCCGACCTATCGGTAGGCCCTTGGGAGCTTGAGCGATTGGAAAAACATTTTATGATAAGTTATTCTTAGTAGCGATTATTTAGAGCTTGGATAATAAATTACAGTTGTTGCAATTCACGAATCTTTGCATGTGGTTAATAACATTAATCAGTAAACGCATCAATTTTGTTCAGTCTCTTTGTTTATCTATCTATCTATCTATATAAATAAAAATGAATTGCTGTTCGTTAGTCTGATTAAAACTCGAGAACGGCTGGGCCGATTGAGCTGATTTTGGTTTTAAAATGTTTGTCGTAGTCCAGGGTAGGTCTAAACGGTGAGCAAATACGCGCGCGATATTGTTTTTCTGTGACAGACAAAATTCCACGCGGGCGAAGCCGCGGTCTGAAAGCTAGTTAATAAATAAAAATATCATACTAAAATTGCAGAAACATATTTGTTTGTATTGGTCTGGGTGTTTTCTATCTATAATATGTATGACGTATGTACGGGGTTCTGTATCGAAAATTACTATGAGCATCACACGCGGTTACCTGCATACCTCTGTGCACTCATGGGAGTTCAAGCAGAGGTCCCTAGAGTTTGACTTTGAGCTTTGTTTATAGTCATTACGAAGCAGACTGATGGGAAACTGCACTGTCTTGAATTCAAAAGGGAAATTTGACGGTGTTAGGGGAATTCTAGGAATAAATACAGTCTCCTCATTGAGATTGAGACATTTCAATTTGAGATTTCACTTGACATTGAACACAATCTGACATGGAGTTTTCAAACACTTGTAAAAATAAAAATTAAATCAAAGGCACTAAGTAGTATTGATATCAACTTCGAAAAAATGACTGCCAAAATTACTTTCTACCCGTTCCACACGTCTTTCATGAATTATATTAAGGAATTGTTAAGCTAAATTTCAAGTAGATTGAACCAAGGAATCACTTTGTCCCATACAAACTTTGCCCCCTTTTTTCATCCCCTTCATTTCATGACCCCATTTCGGAAAATCTTTTCTTATGAGATGCCTACGTCATACAAAGAACACACCTTCCATCATTTAGGTCTCTACGATATCCGTCAGTCATTTAGGACAAAGCATTTTTATTAGTTGTCCCATACTCTATCGTTCCAGGTATGTCATTGACAGGAGGGCGCTACTATCTTAATGGGTTATTCATTAGTCCCAACTTTATGCCACTTGACATTTCAGAATCGTTTGACTTTAGATACCTAAGCGATTTGATATTCGGAGTCTTTTAATGAAATCAAGTTCTGAAATAACTTGAGGTGTTGTACCCGATCAAGCTTTTCAATGCAGGACAGTTAAAAAGTTTTATTATGAAATTCTTCTCTAAGTCTTAATTTGTCAGAGTAGGTAAAGGCTCCATGAGAGAAAAATTTAGCTTTATAATAGTTTTTAATTTTTTTCTTGAAATATTTGACGCCTTGTAATCTCTCGTTAATATAGGTCCACACAAATAAAGAATGTTAGACTTCGACTTTAATAATTATGCTCTTACATAATTATAAATAAACTAGCTTTCCGCCCGCCGCTTCGCCCGCGTGGAATTTTTCGGTTTTAATATAACCTATTCCACTCAAATATAATGTGGCTTTCTATTGGTGAAAGATTTTTTAAAATCGGTTCAGCAGATCCCGAGATTACTCCTTACACAAACTTTACCTCTTTATAAATTAGATAAAGATAGGTAATTTGAAACCCTATTTTGTTTTGTTCTTTTTTTTATTCTAAATATTTCACAATCCAAACTAATATTTACTGTAAGTAAATGCTAAATAGTAAATATTAGTTTGGATTGTGAAATATCCTATCCTACTAATATTATAAAGGCGAAAGTTTGGATGTCTGGATGTCATGATGTCTGGATGTTTGTTACTCTTTCACGCAAAAACTACTGAACGGATTTTGTTGAAACTTTACAGTATTATTGTTTATAACCCAGATTAACATATAGGCTAACTTATGACGATAATGTGACAAATAAATTTCAATAAATAAATAAGACGTGTCTAAAAAGCGCCATCTACCTATCGTCATTGGTTAAAATCTACAGCGCTGGACAAACTGTATGACGTGCGTAAATATTCATTCGGGGGAAACCGTGAAACGCCATCTATCAACATGATATCTAACGGGGGTAAAACGAGGTCCACGCGAACTAAGTCGCGGGCGGCTGCTAGTTTATAATAGGCAGCTTTCCCTCCGCAACCTTATTGGTATTCCATGTATGTGTCTTTTAACTGATTTCTGTTAAACATTTCATGTAAAATTTGTCCAGTTATAACTCCATTTACATCTGCATCTGTAAACAAGGGTTCATGTTCTCCAGCCCAGATGCCGAGTAAACAGAATCGTCTTCCAGTGACGTGCAGCTGCCCCTATATTTGACCCACTGACCTAATTTTTTATTATTTATTTGTATCAGTGTGCTCTTCTAAAGAGTGTAAGACGATTGTATGTAGGTTCTATTAAAATGTAATTTTAACTCATTGGTTTTGTCTTATATTTGAGAAATGTACTATGTATCATGAGTAGAGTCTTCGTTTAAAAGGATGCAAACGATTTAAATTTCAATAGGTAGACAAAATTGATAATTCTTAATTATCAAAAATTTTAGCTTTCTCCAGTAACACTGATATTATTATACTGTGACTCATCAAAGTCATCATTGTCAAAAATATTGACAAATCGCGAACTGTCACGGCCAAAAAACTGACACGCGTCCGTCCTCCGTAAGCGCCACCGCGCGACTGATTTAGATTGTCCAAGCCGTCATGGACGATTTTTTCCACATTTTTTAACATAGTAACTAAATAAGACGCAATATAAAAATTTCATCCGTTAAAAGCCCTCAAGTTATTTCTGAACTTTAGTTTAGTAAAAGATTTAGAATCTCAAATCGCTTATTTTAAAAATAAAACCATAAATAGAAAACGAATAGAGGTAACTTTGGGAATTTATTCTATCGAGTCAACTTCATCAAATCGTGTTTCCATCCGTTAATAGCCCTAGAAAATATCCTCAACTATGCCCAATAAAAATCTTAGCCTTTAATTTTACTGTTTAGTACCTCAAAAATGAAAAATGAAAACCTCATTTTCGCCATTTTCTCTGCTACCCGGCCTTAAAAAGCGCGCGTGTTTAATTAAGAAGCGAGTAGGCACAGCGCGACGTCACACCGTAGGTCTGCGTCGTATCACATGGGCCTAGAGTTAGGTACTAGATAATAGTTTTGAGATTCTGTATTCGTTTTGAATCTCCGTCTGAATGTTGTGCTTACCCTTAAGTGACATATATATCAGAAATGTTATGTTCATAAATGTTAATCATAGGAGTATAATATATATGTTGTTGGTATGCCATATAAATAAATAAATAAATAAATAAAGTACATGCAGTGTTGCAATGTCAAAATTACAACCAGGGTTCTTGTCAACTCGTTGGGAAAAAAAATCCCATTCAGTCACACCCCTACTCGTTAACCTGTATTTTCTTACTGATAGCTTACTTTAAATTACTTCGTTATTTTTAATTATTACTTATGTATTTTGTACATTGTTTCTTTTTAATGAAAGATCTTTTATCTTGATATCAAAATTTAATGTTTGTGATCATTACAAGTGTGACTCGAGTAGCAAGGTTACTCGTTCGTATATGACTCGTTGGGAACAAGCGAAATTTAATATTACTAACTACTATCCTGCTATCGTGCTAAGTATGTAACAACGAGTGGCGCAAAATATCTGCGAAGCATTATAGAGATTTGACTGAAAGGATTGAGCTAAATCCTAGCGAGTCGACGAGCGGTCACATGCATAGGGTATGCATCTGACACTCGACAGATTTTTCTAGAATTTAATTTAGTCTTATCACTATTTTATTATTCTGAAAGTAATACAATCGATGTCATGAATCAAAATCAAAATAAAATGACAATTTTAATGTCTTTATTTGTTTGGACTATTCAAATTAGTACTTGCAAATTAGTGGACCTTCTACCGCCTATGCACTGTGTTTGTAGTGTAGAACGTAATGAGCGGCTTGAGTGATATTAGCTGTTTGTTCTGCGACACATCTCAGGGAGAACAGACCGCTAAAACAAATAACATTCAAGTCACGCACTATTTCAATATTCTTATTATTATATCCATTGAAAGCACATTAAAACATATTACATTTTGTTCTGCGTTTTAGGTGATTACGAACTCTAAGTAAAAAGCCTCTTCGCAATCACGAGACAAAGCTACTAATTGCTTACAATTTGGTTAAACACTCTTAAATTTAATTATCATATTAATATTATAAACAATGTACAAATTATAATGGATCGGATGTTTTTAATGAAAGGTTTGTCTATTATGTTCACACTGTGGTGCCTTTTGTGTCGCCGTGTCAAATCTCCTTAATTAATGAGCCTGAGTGCGATACGTATTGATATATCGACGTAATGTGCGGTGATCTTTACATACGCGTCCCCATCTCTTTATCAAATGGCCTAATTAACTTATTAATTAACTTCTCCTGTTCGTCTATTCTTTTCCAGCGTCAAATCGATAAATTTCAGGTGTGTAAAAGTCACTGAAGTATGTTATTACCCACACACTTTACTAAATTGGTTATTTTACACTGTGGTGCGGGTTCTAAATCTCACGAAAACGATATTTTACTTTGTTAAAAATAATAGGTATAATAATTACATCAAACACTTTGAAAAAAAAGCCATTTTTAGTCCAGTAAGTTTATTAAATAGTTTCATAATGTTTTTAATTGATCAGAAAATACTAAATTTTATAATTACGAAGAACATGCCAAAAATCCCAACTAATATTATAAATGCGAAAGTAACTCTGTCTGTCTGTCTGTCTGTTACGCTTTCCCGCTTAAACCTCGCAACCGATTTTGATGAAATTTGGCATAGAGATAGTTTGAGTCCCGGGAAAGAACATAGGATAGTTTTTATCCCGGTTTTTGAAACAGGGACGCGCGCGATAAAGTTTTTCTGTGACAGACAAAATTCCACGCGGGCGAAGCCGCGGGCGGAAAGCTAGTTCATTAATAAAAATACCTACACCTTAGAACAACTCAGAAATAGGTTCATCGATGATATCTTTTATATTGTCTGTGTTTTTAAATATTCATAACTAACCAAAGTACATAGTATTTTTATTATTTACTCGTGAACTGAATGCCTTTCTAACTTACGACGACCTCTGTGTGTAGAGTTAAGTGCGATCAACCGCGAATAAACTTCTCAACATTTCAGTTATGATTAACTTGTGAATAATGTAATCATAGAAAATCCATCACTCGTTGAGGGGAGTATCAAAATTAATAAGTTATTATGCCTTGTAATTATTTTTAAGATTTAGTTCGACGCTCTCTCGAGTGTAATCGATAAGTGGCAGTAGCTCATGTTAAGACTTAATTAACACGGAGCCTTGAAAAATTAAGGCTAACTTTAATTACATTTTTCATTTGTTTGAACATTCACTGCTCTTAAAAGGAAAATGAACAAAATTATTAAAACTTGTCAAATAGCGAGTCTATGAGCTTACATTTATTTTAGTTAGACTTTACGAAACATCAATGATTTATTTACATAGTTAACTAACCAACACGCGCTGTATGTTGTGGAAAGGTAGACTTTTGCTTTTTGTAGTGTAATACAAGGAGCGGTCTGTTAAGAATTGGACTATGTAGGTATAGTTAAAACCACTATAAGTATAACGCTATTTTATACGCTGTTTATCTGCTCATTAGTCTTTAGTATAAAATTTTGTAATGACAGGAAGGGAAAGTTTTTCACCAAACCAGATCTTTTGTCTTTCAGCCTTATGACTAAGTCAAAAATACACAATACATTATTGTAGGTAACCTAATACAATTTGTCAATAATTTAATAATTCTGGTTACATTTGGGCCGCGGTAATTGAAGTAATTTTTCTTTGGAAGTCGTGAGCGTGCGACGCACGCGTCGGCAATTTGGAGTCGCGAAGTTCACGGCCGCTGCGATTATT
Organism: Ostrinia nubilalis; assembly: GCF_963855985.1. NCBI lineage: Eukaryota > Metazoa > Arthropoda > Insecta > Lepidoptera > Crambidae > Ostrinia > Ostrinia nubilalis. Next base: position 15,444,908 of record NC_087103.1, read on the forward strand.
GCTCGCGAACTACGTGATCATTCCAATGCCTAATTAATTAAGGCTCTGCCATTAAGCCCTTTCATTGGCAAGCATTTCCTGTGTGAAAGACGAAAGTTACTTAGTTCTCATCAGGTTTGGTTTATAACTATAAAAGAGTAACCCTTAATCACACATTACATAACGTATTAATAAATGTATAAAAGAGCAAAAAACAGTAAGTACGACATAGAGTAATAAACAGTAAGTTCGTATAAATGATTAATGGGCTTATCCTCAGAAATTAGTTTTTTCAGTTTTCAATTTTGTCAGGCAGTCGATTATTAATAAATATTTCATGCAGCGCAATACCATAGTATAAGTAATAGTACCGACAAGTTCGTAGTGTGACCTGTATGCTGAGTTTACTTATTTATAGGTCCTGTCAAAGGTAAACATCGAACTTTGCACAGGTTTCATTCGGAACTTAGGCGCTCCAACATCAACATCAGCTACCATACATAAACAATCACGCCGTAAGTCCGCTCTGCGTTTGCGTTGGCCTAGTCTATACTTATAATAAATCTGTAGAGAGGTCAATTCTGTACATGAAATATATTTTCAAAATAACTATCAGGGGGTGATTAGTGATCGTTACTGATGCCAAAAATGCAATCAGTAAAAGTTTTGTCTGTCTGTCCGTCTGTCTGTCTGTCTGTCTGTCTGTCTGTCTGTATGTTCCTTATAGAAACAAAAACTACTCAACGGATTTTAACGAAACTTGGTACAATTATTCTTCATACTCCTGGGCAGGTTATAGGATACTTAAGAATTCCCACGGGAACGGGAATTAGCGGGAAAATCCTATTGTATGAAAAATCTAAACCGCTTAAGTTGGACGCTTGAAATTTGGCATGCAGGTACCTTAGTAAACTTTAAGCTTAGTTACAACAGGATATTGCAAAATTCCCACGGGAACGGGAGTTACCGGGAAAAAACATTTGTATGAAAAAATCTAAACCGCGTAATATAGACACTTGAAATTTGGCATGCAGGTACCTTAGTAAACATAAAGCTTAGTTACAACAGGATATTGCAAAATTCCCACCGGAACGGGAGTTAGCGGGAAAAAAAATTGTATGAAAAAATCTAAACCGCGTAAGATAGATGAAGGGGGTAAAACGGGATCCACGCGTACGAAGTCGCGGGCGGCCGCTAGTGTAAAATATTGTGCTATGTACAATATTATATTCTTCGGAGAAAGTTCTTGTTAATTAATGAAGGAAAATCAAGATACAAAAAAATATAATTTAGCCCAGTCAATGACTTGCACTCACTGTATTTCTTATTAGTTCTTATAAATACTAAATCAAATAATGACTTTATCATACTTTAATTAATTACTCTCCCACATCATTGCAATATAGAAAGAAAGAAATAAAATAACTTTATTTTGGCAACAACAGATTCAGGCAACAAAGACATACACAAAAAAAAAACTAAGTTGCCAAAAAAGGTCACCCACTCAGTAACATATTGACAGTGTGACTGCCAAGACACTGATTTTCAGTGGGTGCCTTTTTGCAGCGCTATACAACATCATATTATTATAGAATCATTAGTTATGTTTGGATAATAAGGTAGGTAAGGTATTCATGTAAATAGGTATCAATAAGCCTACTGCAACATTCTGCACTATGGCACTGCGTAAACACATCCAATATCCGCGTAGGTAGATCGCTCTGGACCTAAATCGGTATCATAAACAAACATTTGCGCTGATCCGGACACGTCACGCAGATTATGTAAATGCTCCGCCACGTCTAGGCACAGCCTCGCTACAAAACGCAAAATGACGAACTAAGTCTATTACGAAAGTCTGCGCACGAGGTGATCAGCTCGAGGCGCTCGAGCTGGGTTCATATTATATTTATAGGAGTAGACGTGACTAATCTTGTTCAACAAGTTTTTCTCAGCTCTAGTCACGGTATATCTGACTAGATAATACGAGTATTACGCAAACTCTCAAGAGCTAGTAGAGGCGAAAAATAACTAGTTAGAGGCTTTTACATTCATAAGTTTCTGTGTCAAATATTTTGGTTTATAAAAGAGTCCAAATATTACAAGCGACGATTTCCATTGGGAAAACCTCATCTAAAATGTACAGATTGATTTGCTAACATCATAACTAATTTATACACCCTAAGACACAGTCCGAGCTAAAATTGTACGTAATTATACTGTAATACATATTATTATAAAATACCGACACCAAAGTGCTTTATTCAATTTTCCAATTCAAGTACAAAACGCTAACTGTGGCCTAAAATAATACCCCGGCTGTTTACTTTCTAAAAATATCGTTAATTGAAGGGAATTTTTTCAAATCAGGCTCGGAGTGGAAATTATTTCAATGTTCCGTCTTTATTAATACCTCGTTTTTTGATATTGATCTCGATAATCTTATTATCTCAGTTGATTTATCCGCCATGGACAGAGCGATATTCGCGGAGTTTATTATCCCTAGTAATTAAAGATCGTGGAAATGCACGAACAAATCATAGAGTAAGAAAGGACACTACTAACACGTCATGTATATCTTTCATAATAAAACAATACATGCTAAGGCCATTAATTTCATCTTCTTCTTCTTTCGCAGTCCTTTGTTGAGGATCGCGACCATAGATAGTGTTCCTCCACAGACTGCGGTCATTAGCTGTGTGGACCGCACGATGCAAACTTCCGCCCACCGTCATCCTCACCACGTCTGACCATCTCGTCGGTGCCCTGCCCCGAACACGTCTGTCTTCCATTTGTCCCAAGATATGTAATTGTTTCTCCAGACAATGCCTTGGAGACCGCATAATGTGTCCAAAGAAATAGAGAGTACGTTTTAGGCATATAGTGGAGAGCCGCGTGGTGATGTTGAGCTCTTTTAATATGTACTCGTTGGTTCGCATGGCAGTCCAGGGTATACGGAGTAATTTCCGCCAACACCAGGTCACATCTCTTCATGAATCATTAATTTCATACAAGGTTTTTTTATGTTTAAATTAAAAAATATAGTCCCAACGTCCCCGGGACACTCACTGACTGAAACTCTAAACTGTGTACTTGTAGAGCATTTGTGTAGCTGAGCTTGCGAATGTCTATGTTTTAATCATTCCATAAAAGTAGTCAGGTCAATGCATGGTGTAGATTATCAAAGAATTTTGGCTATTGAGATATTCGACTTCTTATGCTATTAAAATTCTTCGAAAAGTACAAAGATTTATTTATTGCATTTCTTCACGTGAAAGTCTAATTGCGCAGTGACGCGTTGAATTGCCTCTAGCGCAAAGGGGATCTCGACTGCGAGGTTGGACTCCCGACGTGGCAAGTTATAGCGTGAGCTTCTCTAAGTATGCTATGAGACACCTCTGTAAAAAACAAGGGACTAGAAATATCGCAAAGATTTACGGAACTCTTTATTCCGAGAGGTTTCAAGGTAAATCAGGAACACAGGGCTTAAGGCGGAATAGTGATGTGAGAGCGGGTTGATCCCTTGATTTCCTTAACGTTAACTTCGCGAGTCTAAACGATAAATCGCACGCGTTAACAACGCTACCTTTAGTTAACGAAATATGTTTATTTGTGTTTCAGCAACTCGTGTGCGCGCGAGTCAAGAACTTACCAACACTATTAACATTATTGACCTAACTAGATAATCAAATTTTGAACCTTAAGTAGAAGTCAATAAGAGTTTACAAAGTGCAGGTCAAAGGTGGTGTTAGCAAAGCCCGCAGGCACAATAAATAAATAGTAGTAGGTTGAAAGTTTCCCCGTCAGGCCAACTTCGCGCGTCTTTCCTTTGCCTCCGATTTTCCTTCACCTGCTGAATTATTTTCCTTTTCCTCTTTGTTTCGATAGTTGCCAACTTTTCGATGAGTCGAGAAAATATAGGATTTTTCGACGCATTTGCATATTTCTTGACGGAAATCCATAAAAAAGTTCTTGTTTATTACTAACCAGTGCATAATAATGATATTTGTAATAACATGATCATGATCTTTGACTAAAATTAACAGTAAATATATTTATTCAAAATAGCGCTAAAGAGTTGCATCTCAAACTAAGTTTTTTAATAACTTGAAATAGAATCGAGTTGCCTAAGTTGGGTGGAATTTCATTTATTTATTTTTAATATCTTATTATATTAACTCAGAATATATTCGTTCATATTAAATACTTAATACTTTTTGAAAATGTAAATGGAAATTAAAAAAAAACCATTAAGCTGGTACCTATGATTCAACTTACGTCTCAAATAATTCTACTTACATTTGACTTTTTTAAACTTATAATCCACAATTCAAAATGTGAAATTTTCCAGTTGAAACATAATATTTCTCCCCCCAAAGTTATAAAAGAAACGGGATCTAATATATTCTCTAGCAAAATTAGATCTTGTTTCAAAGAGTTTTGCATGCAGGAATCACGATTTAACTGTTGCCTTAGCCGTTTGAAACTTGCGCATAATCGCGAACTTCGCCCGCGCGATTCAGATCACGTGTGGCGGCATCTGTCGCGCGCGCTAACTTGTTTTGCTCTAGCAGTTTGTTGCAGTGTTCCTGGAATCTTTAAAAACTTAAAAATAACATTTCTGCATTTACCACTAATGTTTAGTTACCAAAATAAATGTTGTAAGTAACATTCGTAAAATATTCAAGAATTATTTATGCAGGATTATTTAAACCATGAGTTAATACAATCTAATTTTTTAGGTTCTTCGTAATATTAACAGTGTATTTTGATTCTGAAATAGATTATTAACCCCTAAATTCCAACCAACGTTATTCGAATACGATTGAAAGATAATCGAAAACTAATAATCAAGATACTAATCCAACTCACAATCACATCTTACGGCTTATAGCTTTCACCCCCACGGGGCCACCGAGATAAATAACCGAAAACATATTTGCAACGATGCTCAAATGTAATTTTGTGAAGCAATCTGTTCGGGGTATTACCGGCGGTATTTATTCCCGTGATCATTACGTGCATATCCAATCGTGGTGTTCGCTCCCAGAGAAGGGATCACATTGGTCGGGGGACTCCCCGGAGTCAGGTTGAGATTCTTTCCACCGCCGTTCCTTGGCCTCGCCTTGCTCCACGCGCGGTCGAGACGTGGGTCTGTGCGATTCTGGTGGCAGGGTTATGATTCGATATTGCTTTTATTGGGGGCGGCGAAGGTGTGCCAGTATAATCGAGGTGTCACAAAATAGTTTTTCCGGCTCGTTTCGTGCGTCGGCTCGTGTTTGCTTGGCGAATGAAAAATACTCAGCCCTGTCTACGGTCATTACCTGGCCGATTACCTTTTGGAAATGGCGTATTTGAGCTCATTTAAGTTGCACTTGACAAAAGTTTAATAAATTAAAGAGTTTGACCGAACATTTCCATAAGCAGTGTGGACTAGTTTAACATTATGGTTCATGGAATGGCTCATTTAGCTCGCGCATTTTATAATTGTATATTAATCGAAACCGAAAGTTAGCTGAATTCTATTTTCGTTTATATTCTCCTGGTAACATAGTAATTCTTTAATGATATGAAATATCTGACAATCGTATCTATCTACGAATATATTCAAGGCACCATAATCGGCTTGGACTGTAAAATGAATCACACATGATTTACTTAGGCTTTTTGGCACGTAGGTTAGTTATTCTGTAAAAAACAAAAAGTTTTCAGTGCCTTGTAGTGCTTTTCCTATTGAGGGAAAAAGGGAACAAACCCTACTAGGTATTGAAATTGGAAGTTGTTATTTTTTCAATATAGGTGTCGGCCTATTTCATTCAGAAGGGGTCGTTCCAACAAGAGAACAACAAATTTTAACGCTATATTTTAATTAACGTTAATCTTCTAGTATATAAAATTCTCTTGTCACAGTAACAATTTATGAAATACTTAATCACTAATCATAGTAATCATAGACGCAAGTGTTTATTGACACGCTATAAACAGTTTGAAAGCAGGAATCGAACAAACTGTCAACAAAAGCTCAAAGCTCAAAAGCTCGCGGCAACTTCGGCACTTCGCATTATTCTTCGTCAAAGGAAGTTTTTATGAAAGCAAGCTTCACCTGTCCGCGCGTGTCCGTGAAAATAAACCTCAAGCCACTGGACTTTTGTTACCTATTATTCTATCTTAAATCTGCATTTTAACATAACTAAAAAAAAATTGGTATAGATAATAATGGTAGGTACATGAGGACGCTTGAATTTACAGCACTGTATCTCTAGCTTTCTTTTTTCTCTCAACTATCATTAATCTGAGAAAACCTTTGTCAGTTCTTTACCTTGTCAATACGATTTTATTTTTAAATTAATTAGCTTTTAATTTCTAACATTTGAATGTAAAAAAATCATATACCTACCTATACATATTGCCTATACTATAAATCCACATAACACGGTGGTGTGGTGTTGGCAAAGTTGACAGAGTGTCGAAGTTCGCGAGTTGTCCCGAGGCCGCGGCGTCGTGACGTGACCTGCGCGGGAATGAGGTGCTAGGACAGGTGCATATTGGATAGCGTTCTATTTATTTAGAGGTGTCGAATCACACACACCACGGCTTGCTGTACAGAGTGCGGTGTCGCAGCGTTGACAGAGCGCCTGAGTCCCGCGGCGTCTCGGGGCCGCGCTCGTCACGTGACCCGCGAGAGGAATCACGCGCTACGACAAAAGCACGCACTATCCATAGTAAGGAATAAAGCTGCGATCACTATGTGCCATGTTCAAAAGTTCAAAACTGATCAAGTATGAGGTACATACATAGTCTTGGTGCATCTTCTATATCTATAAAAACGAAAGGTCAATGATTGACTGACTCATCACGAAATCTCAGAAACTTAAGTGCTAGGAGTCTCAAATTTTGCATGGGGGTTCCTTTTAGAACGTAGGTGCTCACTAAGACGGGATTTTGTGAAATTCAACTCCTAAGGGGGATAAAACGGGATCCACGCGTGCGAAGTCACGGGCGACCGTTAGTAATGTTAATGTATAAAGCTATTATAAATACATTGCTGTTACGCTAATGAGAAGGCAGTACTAAATTGATCTAGTAATGTAATCTATTAAGCTTATTATTGTTGTTTTACATTTAAACAAAAGCAGTCTACATAATTAGCACCATTCCTTGAATGTCGGAACAGTGTGCACGCCTCCCGCGCATCGGGCTTAATGTTGCATCCGTAATAGTCACCGCCGCGTACGTGCGCCACATATATTTGCATGTTACCTGAACCTGAGGCAGGATGCTCGCTCAACCAGTATGCTCCTTCATATCTCAATTACTCGGTTACAGAATACTCGCAGTGGTATTCTGAAAATACCTGAAACCACGCGCTTATGTCTTTTACACTGTATTTTGTAATAAAAAAGGTAACACTAAATTATAAAACTAAAAACAGTTATTTAAAAAAAACCTGAAATCTGTAGGTAGCACTTTTACAGCATACCGTTACCGTACCGGTGCGTTTAATACCTGTTTCTAAAATTGTATATGATTTCAAAAAGTCGAGTAAAATCCAAGTAATGCGGCGATGTGTTTAAACCGCGATGTTTATTGTTGTTGGGCGCCGCTCTATGCCGCTCACGTACCATGAGGGCGCTTGGGAAACTCTACGCACCGGGACAAATATACGCGCGTTTTATTGTGCTTACATTTAACGCTGGGCATCCATGGTCCGTTAAATTGATTAGTTGAACTGACGTAGTTAAATTAATATTAACTTAAGATTTCACATAATATTATAAGGTCGGTTTTTGGATTCAGGACGTCAGTTCAACTGATGAATTTAACTGACCGTGAATACGTAGAAAACCGTAGCCGTAGCGTTTTCCCCGTCCAGTGCGTGATAAGTACAAGCAGGGCGTGTGAAAGTTGATAACTTGCTCAAGGTATAGTTTTGCTTGATTTTCAGGGATTGGAAGTTTAAGCCTGCAGTTACCGCTCGACCCGCGCACTTTACATTATTGAGAGAAAAAAAAACGACCCTTTTGACAAAAGTAGAAATCCAAACAGTCTAAGCAGGAAATAAATTATTATTTCCATATAAAATTATTTCTATATTTTAGTACCTATTGGGAATGCTATGAATGACATAAAAAAACTTAAGAACCTTTATTAATTCAATTTATTTCCGATAATTTTTATTTTTTATTTTGTTATTGAAAAATCAATGAAATGCTATTTTCTTTCCTATAAGTACGTAAACAGTATCGTGTTATTATTTTTATTTCATACATTTTTATTGCAAACTTCGTTATGCTAAAATGCACTTAAGTTTGATTTATCTTCAGAGTTATCTCTGCTTCGATTTAACTTCTTCAGCAGTTCTCAATTGCCTATTTACTGAAGTTCTAACTGCAAACGTAATGCAATAACAACTAATTCATTAAAACTTGCAAATTCGGGTGGGCGAAGTTTTTCGCCACCAAAAGCAAACGTTCGCTTAATGGCGATAATTGGGCACGTGACCAACTCAGGCGCCGGCTCCGAGCGCAAACAAAGACACTTTCCGCCCACGCTAATCTCAACTTTATGTCCTTACGCGTTAAGTAAAAGATCTCCACCACGTCCTAATAGAGTATACGCCTCCTGCCCCTTTACTGTCCCCGCTCAGCGCCACCAGTCCGCTGTCATACTATTCCCACAGCAGATAAGTAGTTGGGAAACTTTTGTTGGTTGTTTTAAACGATGATTGAAAACAAAGACTATATTTTTCACATTTCATCTGAATGAATAATTAACCTAAAATTCTCATGAAATTTTCATAAAGCTGAAAAACGATGGCTAGTTTATTAAGGCCGGGTAGCAGAGAAAATGGCGAAAATGAGGTTTTCATTTTTCATTTTTGAGGTACTAAACAGTAAAATTAAATTCTAAGATTTTTATTAGGCATAGTTGAGGATATTTTCTAGGGCTATTAACGGATGGAAACACGATTTGATGAAGTTGACTCGATAGAATAAATTCCCAAAGTTACCTCTATTCGTTTTCTATTTATGGTTTTATTTTTAAAATAAGCGATTTGAGATTCTAAATCTTTTACTAAACTAAAGTTCAGAAATATCTTGAGGGCTTTTAACGGATGAAATTTTTATATTGCGTCTTATTTTGTTACTATGTTAAAAAATGTGGAAAAAATCGTCCATGACGGCTTGGACAATCTCAATCAGTCGCGCGGTGGCGCTTACGGAGGACGGACGCGTGTCAGTTTTTTGGCCGTGACAGTTCGCGATTTGTCAATATTTTTGACAATGATGACTTTGATGAGTCACAGTATAATAATATCAGTGTTACTGGAGAAAGCTTAAATTTTTGATAATTAAAAATTATCAATTTTGTCTACCTATTGAAATTTAAATCGTTCGCATCCTTTTAAACGAAGACTCTACTCATGATACATAGTACATTCCTCAAATATGAGACAAAACCAATGAGTTAAAATTACATTTTAATAGTACCTACATACAATCGTCTTACACTCTTTAGAAGAGCACACTGACACAAATAAATAATAAAAAATACTGTCTAAGGTCTGTAGCTAAAGGTCTAAGCTGTAAGATAGAAGAATCTTCTAGCCAAAAAGATGGCAGATGCAGCAGATGTCAACGGATTTAAAACTGGAGTTCATATGACTCCTTGTAGACTTGAGTCTCTAGAGCGTCCCTTCCTCCACCATGCGTAAGAATTTTCACAAAAATACTGTCTAAGGTCTGTAGCTAAAGGTCTACGCTGCAAGATGGAAGAATCTTCGCACTCCAGGTAACCGTGTGTGATGCTTATTGCTCATAGTGATTTTCGATACAGAGCCCCGTACATACGTTATACATAAATTATGGAAAGAAATCACCCAGACCAATACAAACAAATATGTATGCAATTTTAGTATGATATTTTTATTTATTAATAAACAAAAAGACTGAACAAAATTGATGCGTGTACTGATTAATGTAATTAACCACATGCAAAGCTTTGTGAATTGCAACAACTATAATTTATTATCCAAGCTCTAAATAATCGCTACTACGAGTAACTGATCATAAAATGTTTTTCCAATCGCTCAAGCTCCCGAGGATCTAATCTTGAAATTCTTTTAGCCGGCGCGGAACTTCCGGAAGGTCGGGTGACGCCACGCCTCTTTGAACCGTGTTTACTTTGGCAGTTATATTCTATATTTATTCGGTTCTAAAATATATTCCCAAAAATTTTGAAATTTGTTTTAATTTGTATCACTTGGATATGATTTGTATTAGAAAGTGCTGTGAGTGTGACGCTTGAACGGAAGGAAGTCAACTTTTTTTTTTTTTTACGTGGAAAGAATGCATAAAACTGCATACCCGCCGCTGTGGTCATGGCGACGGGTTATGTGGGGCTCTCCCCGCCAGAAGGGCGGGGCCTACCCACTAAAATAACCACGAATGTCCATCTCTCTGGGCATAGAGGAAGTACCGGTGTAGCGAGGCCTTGACCCGATTTCCGCCTATGCCCAGTTTGTCCACGGTTGCAACTGCGTATTTCTAAACTGCGTATTTCTATACTGTGTAGCCGCGAGAGCTCTTTGGCGCGCTGTCTTCGGCGAAGTATTGCGCGCGCAGATTTTGACAGCGTGAAATACCTACTTTAGCAGAAATACCAAGCCTTAAACTCATACCTCAGCATCAAACTTTAGCTATAATTAACAATTAACAGCCGCAATTAATTTTGCATAATGATCATTCAGATCGGAACATAAAACTTCCGAACAAAAGTGAAAATATTGGAGAAGAGTAATAAAAAGACAAATAGTAATCACAAAAAGCCATAAAATGAGAATTTCACCTTTTCTCGGGGTGGTGTCGTGGACTTTAAATATAATGTTTCAGGGCGGAACATTTTTGCGTCGCCCTAATAGTTGTTTGATTCCAATTTCACAAAGCCAGGTGTAAGGTCTTTAAACTGAGGATTAAGTTATGAACTATAAGAAATTTTATTTTATTTATCAGTCATAAGTTACACAACAAGTACCTACCTTCTAAAATCTAATATTGATGAGTGCAGTTTATGCCCTACAGAAGAATGAAAAATTAAACATTTTATATAATCACTCGCAATGCCCTCTTACAGAAAACTGATTAAAAAATAATTTCAAAATTACTTTTAAATACTCTTTATCAGTTCCTTATGGCATACAAGTACCTCTACATGTCCCGCTGGTCGCTTATTGCTCAAACACCTTGGTCCCCGGAGCCTCGGGTGAAGTTAGTTAAGATTGTTTAGACGAGTCCTGTCGCGGCGCGTCACGTGGGACCGACTGCAGTTTATCGTATAGTACACTCCTCGTCGTTTCTGAACCCTTAATCCAACTAATCTTTACACATTTTCCCATTGTTCATTGATCAACTTTATCATTTTCAATCATGATCACTGCCGTTTCAAATTTTTAGCAGCATCATCGTCTAGATATTTTTTAATTTTAACAACTCATGAGTGCTGTTCATCCTTCTGTGCGTAAATTAAACAATCAATAGAACAGTTGAAACTAGAAACCTCGACAGCCTTAGCAAATACGCGTCCCGGCTACAACCGGCGCTTGTTATTCGCAATTAGCAGCAGTCGCGCGATTTGCCGATAGTCGCCGCCATTGTTCCCGAGGTGCTCGTTGTTATTGTAGCCTAGCGTGTAAGTTTGGGCTTACACACAAGTTACTCTCTTAGAAACTGAAGCCTACTTAATAGTTGTTGCAATTCACAAAGGTGAGTGAGCTTTACATGTGTGGTGGCTCGCTACTGTTCGTTTTTCAAAAGTTTTGATTGATGTTACACTAAGTACACGTACACAAACAAGTATGGCTCACTCGCCTTCGTGAGTTGCAAGAACTATAATTATTATTATTATTGACGGGAACCCAGGCACACCTTTTTCGAGATACAACTGTATTTATTTAACTTTTCTAATGTTCGTGAAATTGAAAATTAAATAGATAATAATTATTATTTTGGTAACACTAAATAAATCAAAGAAATAAAATGATATAGAGTTTGTCCAGCTAGGTCATAGTAATAGCGTTTAGTTAAAACTGTATTCGTTCCTAATTCCTTTATAGCGAAATGATTCCAGGCGGCCACGAGCGGGCAGCTGGGGCGATAAGGGCCCTTCCACACGCGCGTAATCAATCAACATCCAATACAAACGCGATAGGGGCTTGATTCGATTTGGTACGTTTTCTTCGTACAAAAGAATGAGCATAATAATTTTGTTCCACGAAATAGGTATCCTACAACTAACATTGTTCAGATCGAGCGGTTTGTTTATTAAGAAATTATGGAAAGTATAGATGAAGCTAATTTTATGTTTCTCAGCTCACTATTTTTTAAAGTTTTGCCTACTCACCCCTATAGGTAAATAAAAATACAAATTATTGAATATCTGTTTAAGATGCATTTTTAACTATGTGAAAAATCAACATATTCAAATCTGACTGAACCATAAATATACCTGTGAATATACTAACAAATTAAATGTTTCACACTGATGTCCCAAGAGGAATATACAGGAAAATCTTTAATAATGCAACCATATGGTGCGCACACATTTACATGCACGAGTGAACTAATGCATCATGTTGATTAGAATGTAATTTTTGAATGCGTTTGGGCGTGCAGCGATATCGCCACCTGTCCAATTAATTCCCCCGTGCCTTTATAGCGTACTAATTTAATTATATTCTTTGACCACTCAAAATAATAGAGAGATAAGGCTGCCCTTATCATAATTTCGATGCCTCCTAAGTAAACTATCGTATGTCTTAAAACCAAACTTTACAGTAGAGCCATTTAAAGATATTTATGTGTGCAGTTTTCCCATCTTTTGAGCTAGGGATACGATTTTTTCAAAACTTATAGTCAATTTAAGGTGTATTCTCATACAATAACATTTATTTGTAAATATATTGTAGTTTTGGAGATATTGTTGTTACGGTGTTTTACGGCGGATAAAATTAGTCATAGAAATCGTAACATAACTATACAATTATTTACTTTGTCTAGCTGTAGGTAAAATATATAGTAAGAACCACATACTCCATTGTACGGGAACATAATCATTTATACTGTCGAAGGTATGTTACATATTTATTAATTTTTCATTGTAAATTCATGCTAAAACTAAATTATTCAATTAGGTACTCATCTATTTTGGACAAAAGGATTCACAAAATCAATTTGAACACAATGAAAGTCTTGAAATGAAACCTCTGTTTTAAATACCATATTTATTAATTTGTACCAAAGAATCACGTTATAACAGTCTTTCTTTCTTATGAAAATATAATTAAAATAGTTTTAAATTAACATAGAATGTGAAGTTATTACAAATAATTAAATCAAAAGTAATTAACTGACGAGATCAAATAAAATTTTTTTTTTTGTTTTCTAATAAACATTGATTATTTTTGAAACATAGCAATTACGATTAAATTAAAAAGTTTTATTTATAAAGTGATAAAAGGAATATTTATCTTCTTTATTAACCTTAAAATAAGCAAAATCTATTCTTAATTGATAAAATCAATTAACAAAGTTACATCGTTATTGTTCTTACTTTAAAAAAAAATAGTATTTAATCTTATTAGAGCCTCTAATATTATTCAAAAATTGTACATAAGGAATCTATATAATAGGTAACATGAATAATAATTAATGATAATTCAGTAAATTGTGTTTTTTTTTTCTGAAATCAATTAAGTTTAAGTTATGAGTTATTTTTTTCTACTGGACTTTTAAAGATATTTATTTTATTTAGTTACATTTTTATAAGTAATCAATAATAGGTAAAAAACTTTATAACCAAAAAAAGTTAATCTGAATCAGTCTCAGCATTATGATTAGAAGAATCTACAAGAAGATTGTGATAGAATTGGTGATGCACCGCTGGAATGACACCACTAGTACAAAGGCTTACCAAGTATTTTTTTTAACTTTGGTTATAGTAGCACATGGTTAAAAAGGGGGCAAACATCAGAGTAATCTTGCTGTCGTCGTTTCGTGTTAGTTTTAGTAACAACAGTCATACAGTGTGAGTCACGTTAAAGTGTACATATGAAAATAGATGAAACTAGACCTATTTTTATCGACAAAAAAGTGGTCAAAAAATTTTTGAGATTTTTTTTTAATTTTTTATGGAATTTTTTTTCTTCCAATTACTTATTGTAAAGAAAACGTAATAACTTTTAAACTAAGCGGTATATCCTGATAAAATAAAAACACTAATAATGCTAAATAACAGGCGATACTAAAAAAAATACAAACAATACACAAAAAATGCCAACAAGTAATAAAAAATGATACTTTTTGAAAAAAATCTGCTTAAAAATTCGTGTTTTTTTGGTTATTTGATAAATTTCTCCAAAAAATGCCCCTATAACAGGTAGTTTTTATTGTTTTGTATTATTCTCTATCGTATTACCTTTGTTAAACCAAAAATCGCATGTCTCTATCCCTATCACAACATTTGCTATGATCGTTTGAACTAAGCCTCTCCGGGCGCGCCATTCAACGCTTCGTTAACAACGAAACTGAAAATGGCTCTAGATTTGTAATTTTGATAAAGACAAGTTAGATTTCAAGTAAAAACAAAAGATTTCGAAGTAAAATAAGCATTTTAGTTAAAATTAAAATTGTCCCTACCTGTAGAGGAGAATAATGTTGTGGTAGGCCTTTGTTCAAACTATCATAGCAAATGTTGTGATAGGGATAGAGACATGCAATTTTTGGTTTTACAAAGGTAATACGATAGAAAATAATACACAACAATAAAAACCACCTGTTATAGGGGCATTTTTTGGAGAAATTTATCAAATAACCAAAAAAACACGAATTTTTAAGCAGATTTTTTTTCAAAAAGTATCATTTTTTATTATTTGTTGGCATTTTTTGTGTATTGTATGTATTTTTTTAGTATTGCCTGTTATTTAGCATTATTACTATTTTTATTTTATCAGGATATACCGCTTAGTTTAAAAGTTATTACGTTTTCTTTACAATAAGTAATTGGAAGAAAAAAAATTCCATAAAAAATTTAAAAAAAATCTCAAAAAATTTTTTACAACTTTTTTGTCGAAAAAAATAGGTCTAGTTTCATCTATTTTCATATGTACACTTTAACGTGACTCACACTGTATATTGAGACTCATCCAAATGATATTTATAATGGAGTTTATTTGGCTCAGAAGGAAGCACCTTGACTTCTTTTTAGGGTTCCGTACCTCAAAAGGAAAAAACGGAACCCTTATAGGATTACTTTGTTGTCCGTCCGTCCGTCTGTCAAGACCCTTTTTCTCAGGAACGCGTGGAGGTATGAAGGTGAAATTTATATCAATTACTCAGGTCTACTGTCCCTTGAAGCTGTGAAAAAATCAAACTTCTAAGCCAACGCAATCAAAAGATACAGCCGTTTATGCCGCAAATTTTCGACACTTGCAAGGGAATCAAAACCTACAGGGTGCTTCCCGTGAACTCAGAATCTTGAAATTTGGTACGAAGCAACGTCTTATAGCATAGATAAAGGAAAAATTACGAAAACCATAAATTTTTAGTTACATCACATAATATATTTTTTTTTAATAATTTTAAACTTACTACCCATTTCCTCATAAACGCGTAGAGGTATTAAATTGAAATTCATACCAAATACTCAGGTCTATAATACCTTTAAGCTGTAACAAAATCAAACTTCTATGTCAACGCAATCAAAAGAAACAGCAATTTAAGCTGCATATTTTGAAACTCGCAAGTACTCGCAAGGGAATCAAAACCTAAAGGGTACTTCCAGTCGACCTAGAATCTTGAAATTTGGCATGAAGCAACGTTTTATAGCACACATAAAGGAAAAATTCCGAAAACCTTAAATTTTTAGTTACATTACAAAATATATATTTTTTAATAAAAATAAACTTATTACTTTTTTCCTCATGAACGCGTAGAGCTATCAAGTTGAAATTCATATCAAATACTTAGATGTAATTGCCTTTAACCCGTGAAAAAAATACATAGTTATGACTCGACTGTCGTAATGAACGAACTTTGTAAACCTTGCAGGTTTGTACGGAACCCTCGGTGCGCGAGTCCGACTCGCACTTGGCCGGTTTTATTTTCATCCATTGCACAACAGCGTTCAAGTTCTTGGTCCAATTTTTACAGCCTAAGGTTGACTTAAAATCCAAAAATTTGGTATGATCCAACTCGATTACAGTACGCTTTTAACGAAGACGAAAAAATCGTAATTAAACGTTACAATAGGAATAAATAGTCAATTTACCAACGTAAACAATATTAAATTGCACATACAATATCAAACGTACGAAAACAAACCACGTTAATAATCGTATGTATTACATACGATAAAAAATAAATTTAATTGACAACGTTTACCATGGTATGTAAAACATACGATACTTTGTTAGCTTAAAAAAGGAACGTAAAGAATCGTATGTGTTAATTACTATAGTTTTGAATAGCTAGTAACAAAATACACTCGCGAGCAAAACTATGGAATCACTTACATGAAGTTGTTTCCACGCGATCTTGTGTACTAACGAATTTGTTAGTAACAAAAAAAGTGCCACCATTTTAAAGATTAAACTTTTACCTTTAAATTGATACCAAATTCATTTAAATCACACCAGTATTTAAAAAGATATCGCGGCTGATGTGAAGAAGTAAGGAAAAAGACATGTATCAACTGTTTGATACGTCGCGAGTTGCGGCCCATTTACCCCCTATAAAAGCACGTGTTTTCGGATTTTTGCTTTCACACGTTGATCCATACACATCTCAGCTTCTTTTGACACTTTACCTGGGATTCTACACCTTCAGAAGCAGCACAAATCCTTGCACTATTGCAAGAAGGGCTCAGCCAGCGGGCTGTCGCATGTCAGCTCCACATAAGCCAGTCCTGGGTTTCGAAAGTTTTAAGACACTTTCGGGAGACTAGTGGCTTTATCCCGAGACCAAGTTCTGAACAGCGCCAGTGCACATCGCAGAAGGATGACCGTTTTTTCATGTCAACCTCTCTATGAAATCGTCATTTAACTGGTATCGACGTCCAGCAAGAGCTCAGAAATGTTCGTAGGATAGCTGTTAGCGTGTGGACAGTTCGTCTAAGATATAAGCAATAGAATTTGACTCCAAAAAGGCCTGCCACAGGCTCGAAACTAACGGCAGGTCACCGATAAGCACGCTTTCAATTTGCTCGTACACATCTCGATGGGAAGTCGAGCAAGCCACCCCCATAAGCCACTGTTTCAGCGAACCAGCACTGCACAAATCGCTCCCCAGGCTGCCTATAGACCCGACCTTTTCAACTGCTGCACTGCAAACACATTCTGCATTCATCGGAGAACAAAACTCGCCTCCATTACTCGCCTACCCATCAAAATAAGTGCGAGTTAATTGAAAGCGTGCTTGTCGGTGACCTGCCGTCAGTTTCGAGCCTGTGGCAGGCCTTTTTGGAGTCAAATTCTATTGCTTATATCTTAGACGATCTGTCCACACGCTAACAGCTATCCTACGAATATTTCTGAGCTCTTGCTGGACGTCGATACCACTCAAATGATGATTTCATAGAGAGGTTGACATGAAAAAACGGTCATCCCTCTGCGATGTGCACCGGCGCTGTTCAGAACTTGGTCTCGGGATAAAGCCACCAGTCTCCCGAACGCGTCTTAAAACTTTCGAATCCCAGGACTGGCTTATGTGGAGCTGACATGCGACAGTCCGCTGGCTGAGCCCTTCTTGCAATAGTGCAAGGATTTGTGCTGCTTCTGAAGGTGTAGAATCCCAGGTAAGGTGTCAAAAGAAGCTGAGATGTGTATGGATCAACGTGTGAAAGCAAAAATCCGAAAACACGTGCTTTTATAGGGGGTAAATGGGCCGCAACTCGCGACGTATCAAACAGTTGATACATGACGTCTTTTTCCTTACTTCTTCACATCAGCCGCGATATCTTTTTAAATACTGGTGTGATTTAAATGAATTTGGTATCAATTTAAAGGTAAAAGTTTAATCTTTAAAATGGTGGCACTTTTTTTGTTACTAACAAATTCGTTAGTACACAAGATCGCGTGGAAACAACTTCATGTAAGTGATTCCATAGTTTTGCTCGCGAGTGTATAAGGCAACTTTCAACACCAAAAGGAAAACTGTAATTACTACTTACCTAATAGTATGCGCTCGCTAGCGGTGAACCAAACCGCTTCTCCCCTGTAGACGATCGCACAGGACATTACGATAGTATACGTTGCGATCGTGAATTACATACGATTGAATACGTGTGAAAAATCTTTTATTTTAAATGATATTGCAATTTTTGTTCGCGGGTTCGATAATACGTATTTTAGTAATTATAAAATGCTTATAAAATCAAAATTGATATTTTGTGGCTTACGATTATTTACTTAGGAGGCATCGATTTGACCAGTAGGCCTAAGATGCACGCCGTGATAACTTTTATCGACGTCATTTTGTATGGGCAAAACCGATAAAATGGCGTGATAACCGCCTATCACGGCGCGCATCTTAGGCCTACTGCTTTAATTAGTTTTCATATCTTTGTGTTTGCTTTGCTAACGTGCTTTTTCTTTAGTTTAGTTAATATAAGACACACGTGTGCGTCTGGCAGCATTAGATATCCAAGTTGAGGGCTCTTCAGGCACAATCAATCAGACCAGCGCAGGGGTGGCGGATCCATCCTAATGTTGTAAAGGCTTTTGGTAAACGTTGTCATCCCAGACACTTATGGATGTGAGGACCTGTGAAAATGTTCAAGTTTTTACTCTTTATATCTTCTAATGTTAAATAATACTAACTATGCTTTATTAAACTGAGTACAACGTCGTAGCTCAATGCTTCAACCAACATACGGTTGGCATGTGAATCCAAGTTCCTTATAAGCCAGTTAAAAGAGCTTAGGTTTAAAATTGAAATAATATTATGATGATAATTAATGTAGTCCAGTCAATGAATGCTTTAACGACGGTGTAGAAAGAAATCCGTGGAACACAATTTCTGACCTCGGGACTTTATTTAGACTAGTTAGGAGGTAAATTCCGCTAATGATCTCGACACTAAGCGATGGCGTAGGTACTATAGATAGCCACCCCTATGATATGTTTAGATTTTGTTCGCTGAAAGTGGGTCAAGTGCTACGCTCGATCTACGCGTTGTCGCACCCGCGGCCACAGATACGCGCACCCCTACACTATCGGCAATCCGTCCCGGAGATGTGTGCCTTAAACACTAAATATACCAGTATACATACGTACACCTCACCAACTAATTAACACGGTCCTTATCCCATGAGCCGAATTGATTCATTTCTATTGTCTCATGTTATTAACATCCCACTTTTGCAGCCGCCGCACTGTTCCGTCCTTGTCCGTCCAGCCAAGTTGATCTTATATCCCATAGTGATGACACTACACTGAAAAGTACAAAATATTGATTTTGTTTCTTTACAAAATCGAATTTAGTTTTGAGCCAACATTTCGTGCCACATAAAACATCGCGATACCTGCATACAATCGCCAAAGAAGAGCGCTTTGTCACCGCGCCTCAACGCAGAGCCTGAGTAACGCAAGGCTCACCATTTCACAGGTGTCCGTATCTCCGAAAGAAATGCCGACAATAATTCACGTTATTACCATGACAATGGCGCCGAGCCGCAACAATTCCTGTCCATTGAGCGGAGTTCCCTCGTTAAGGGGAATAAATAAAGTGGGGGAACTCTTGATGCCTGAACGTTTACTCACCGCAATGTCTTGAGTTTTACTCATACCATTGTGGTCTCTACAGTCTTCGTAATAGGGTCCTCTTATTAGCTGTGTGAAAAGGATTTGTTGGCAAATCTAAAACGGCAACGATCGCGCCATAATTGCTTATAGTCCTTATATTTAGCTTCTCGCGGGTCCTTTGTGGCGCGATGCCGAGGCGATTTGTCGCGGGCGGCGACGCGACCTTCGCCGTAATTCGTTTGTGTTCGTAAATAGAGACTCCATTATTAACGAGTGTAGTTTGACAGAAGATATGTAATGATTTGTTGAATGAAAATGAACAAACTTGTAGCAATAGGCAAGTATCTGTGACTAGCTTTAAAGATCTCATCTCTGATTTTATTTGCAAAACTATTTTAATGGGAAGATTTCACTATACTTTCATAATATAATAATATTCTGAAAGATTTCAGGAGGAATATAGGTACTCCTATGAACCGAGTTTCGAAAGCGCTAGTTTAGACTGATAGTGTGAGAAGTAGAGAGGAAATGTAAGCTGATAATCGCTAGCTTCGCTTATACATATTTACATACTGCATAAATATAAATAAGTCAAGTTGTGTTATGAAATATATCATTCAAGTTCGTCGTTCGTCCCATCCCAGACCGGGGTCCAATATGGAATTATGCAGGCACACAAACAGCCTATCTAGCCGCGTGCGATCTCAGATACGCCTTATTGCCCTGATCCGTGTATGAAATTGATTGGCCGCGGCCCACGACGCGCGCGCCACTTCGGAACTCGCGCCCGACCCCCTCGAGTGGGATTTACACAAGTCGATCGTCAGAAGATCTTGCGTGCTTTGGAAGTCAAGAGTGAGCCCACAGATTATGGCGCCCACCCAATTCCTAAGGAGAAAGATAAGCATATAACTGAGCGTCATTGCTTGCTAAGTACTTTTTTGATTGTTTAGTTTTCTTTTTCTTACTTCCTTTTGAATAAATCGTGTTTTTGTGTAGTTTTCCATATGAAATGAACGAGAAAAGTTCTCGAGTGGCGACCACGGGCGGAAGACGATAATACCTAATAATAAATATTTAGATTTCGTAATAGTGCCTAACTTCTTTTGGTATTTCATGTTGCAAAGAAAAGTTTGTATTGGAATGGTGATGGAAATAACCGTATCTTACGTTATGGTCATTGCAGTTCCATAGATAGAATATCCGTAAAATGTCACTAGTAAGAAATGCATAATCTCAAGTTTTTGCTGAATCGACTCCAATAACGTTAAGAACTTTGTTCTTCTTCTTTTATGGCGCCATCGCCCGCTGCGGCACGCGTCTCGGGCTGTGTGAACCGCGGCGTCGCCGGGAGCCTGCAAATATAAAGTTTCAATATCAAAAATCGAGTGGAACGAGTTGCGGCCGCTCCGACAAATTGCCCTCATAAAAGTGAGTCGAGTTCACTCCGCGTTACAGCCTGCACGCGGCGACACTCCGCTCCGACAAGACTCCAAAACCTACCTAAATTCTCGCAAATAAGATATGATTTCCGGCAGCGCAGCACAAGAATTCGTTTGACTTATACGTGCACTCGTATGTTCCTTGAGTTTATTTTATTCGAGTTAAACGAAACAGAATAAACTCTGAAATTGTAGATTTGTAGCTTACCCCGCCTGCATTGTTGCTCTGTTTACCTCTGAAGGCCTCATTACACGGAGTGCCTCCATCAGCGCCACGCCGACGTGCTGTTCCAAAGTTTCAATGCAACAGAGCCAATAAAGTAATCGTAGCATGAGTATATCGAGTCTACGTGGACTATTAGCCATAATCTGTAGCGTTTACTGAGATGGATAATTCTTTCTTGACTACTACTTAGGCTGAGTTACACCATCCTACTTTAGCTTTAACAAACATCAAATAACTCAAACTCCATATAAAAAGCACCGATTATTGTCATAGTACGGTTAAGTAAGTAGGTGCAACTCAGCTTTAATTGTTTTCAGCGGTAATTAATTTTTAAATTAGAAAATTTTAATGTAACTATGATATAAGCTACACCAGCTACCTACACAGACTATCGCTAACTAGCATTCGAATAATACTCGTAGCATTCTAGAAATAATAGACTACTTATTGCGGTACTCCTAAAACGTCATAGCCAGAAGAGTGCATCAATCCCAAACACACGTGGCCCGCGAGGGCGGGCGGGCGGCTGTGAAGCTTCTCTTGGTCGAGGATAAGTGGCTGTGAAACTGCAGCACGCCTATATCACTCCCTGTTTAATTGGGAAACAATATTATTTACTAAAAATACCAACTGTTAAACTGGCATATTATCTGTAATGAAAAAAGGCGTGGAATGTAGTACGTAGCTGAATGAAAATGGTTTCAAAACTGTAATATCTTGCAAATCTATTTAAGTCTGTAATAAAATATCATAAATGGCTAGTGCAGTTCGTCCATCCACACGTGGCCATGTCGAGACGGGAGCTTGAATTCTTCCGCTGCATTAACATTCCCGGGCGCGTGCGCAGCTCCGCCGGCCGCCGGCTTTTTTAATTATTCGCCCCGAGCTATGTGTTTCACTTACGCGCAGGAATCCGGCGGTTCTTAGTGTTGCCGGCGCTGAAACTCTTTATTATACTCGCGTGTAAAAGGAAAGTGCCAGCCTATTAACACGATACAGCGGACAAATGGGAACAAGAGTGCCTGTTAAGTATTTTAATCACGGATAAAAGCACGGAAATTACGTGTTCGTCACTTAGCAATTTATATGCCATAACTACTATAGGAAACTATTCTAATTCGAACTAATTTATATTATAAGAACTTCAGACACATCTCTAGATACCTTTGCGGCCCTATTTTAGAAATTAAATGGCACATTAAATTTTAACTAGAAGATAACTCACATTCCCTCCATTTATTTCCGAAAAATTGAGTAATCTGACCTCAAATCCCAAATGCACTCAGTGGGAATCACATCTGTCCCACATCCCGTCCCTAAAATTAGTTGGTTAATTTAACGCGCTAGTGTTAAACTCGGTTTGTTCAGCAAATCGACGCGTCCCCAGGTGGGCCCGCTCCTGCAATAATTGTCGCGGGCGGGGAGGGGGCAGAGAGGGGGGGGGGGGGGGGGGGGGGGAGTTCAAGTGACGTGTCCAGGAGATTTATCGGTTGTTTTGCCGAGGAGGCCTTCGCCACAACATGTACTATACCGGCGATAGATTATTTCCGTCTGAGATAGAGGGTGGTAAATATTTGAAGGCCGTGGTTTCGGTAGGCTTTGTTGGTAGATATTGGACATCGTATTAAAACATTGTAATTCCAGACAGACGAAGAACGTTTTTTTTACATGATTTTTAATTGACCTTATACAAAATACTTATAAAGATAAATAATAACTTACAGAAATCACCCATGTTCTCCTTTATTGTTTTTTTTGTCGTGTTTGTCCCTCGAAACTAACATCAAGAGAGGCAACCAGCATTGGCCACGAGTATAATGCCTAAGTATCTAGATTTTGTTCCAGCAAACATTAGTTACTTCCTTTGGCTGCTTGTTCCGGTTGTTCCCGTGTAGCCATTAACTCGTCCGCGGCGGAATAAAAGCGTTAATTGTGCCGGGACGTAAATCAGCCGCCGGAATGCGCCGCCGACTGTACGCCACAGCGCGGTGGCAACAGCCGCCGACAAATAACCCCGGCAGGAAGCAAACTACGAGCACGACACTGGATATTATTGCACCAGCGGACGTTCTGTCAATTGTTCTGTACAGTTCAACGAGGGGCCGTGAGCAGTCTGCTGATAGGTATGTATTTATCTTTATTAAATTTCTGAAAGAACAGTAAACGTTGTTTTGCTATCCATACTTATTTTTGGTATATTTACTTTGGGTTGAGTAAGGTATGCATTTGGGTAGAATAACGAAATTATGTAATGGGTTGAGCTAGGAATACTAATTTGGGATGAGTGAAGAAATGGGCTGAGTTGTCATGGGCCGAATACGGAATAACCCGTTAAACTATATGGTCTACCATCATACTGTTTAAACCACTGTGCTAGACCTTCGTTGTTATTATGCTCACTCTTCAATCATCACAGAAAGAGACTGGCTGTTGACGTCAGCCTGTGGCGCGCGCCCACCCTTGCGACACTTCCGAATTTCGTCTAAATTGAGACGAACATTCTTCGGTAATTCGTTGTGGGATGGTTAAATGTTAAATCTGTCTGAAGGCGGGCTCTGCGGGCACACTGAAGGCATTTTTTACCATAGACAGCCATGTTACGCTCGCGGCGAAACATTTTCCGCAAGACACAAAATAGAAAACATAGATCTTAATGAATTGTTTTAAAAAGTTTTTAGTCGGTATTACGTATTTTTAACAAACGTTGTTTAAACTTCAATGAGACCGCGCGCACATAGATAATGTTACATAATAACATTCTAATCTATTCAACTCGATGAAGAATGTGTCAACAACTAGATGAGCTTAGAAGCACCTACTCGATAGTGATCACTCGGGATGAGGCGACTGGATTCCTAAGCAGGTTGGAATGAAAGGGGGACGCTTATTGTAATAGGTAGGCACACGTCAATATTGTTTCTCAAACTATTTAAATTTTGGAAAAGGATTTGGATTCAAAGGATGACCAAAGAGTTGACGTTCAAAACTAAAATTCAGATTCCTTAGATCTTTCATCACCCCTTTAACACGCCTAATAATTTTCTACGATTTTGCTTAGTTTAGGAGATAGACTTAATTTTGTGGTTTTACCTACTTTCCTTCCTTTATTTTATCTTCATTAAATTCAAAATTATCTTCTCAATTTCATCTCAAGATTGAGAATCAGTGTATCCAGTTACCTCCGTGTCTCGAGCGTGTACTCGCGCGTGAAGGCGCTTTTGTTCGCGCTGTAATTATCGATTGACGCGCGCTAATTGGAGCCGCGACACTGATACTTTGTTTACTCCTTCACTAATGACACTTTTGTCTTTGCACGAGTATATTGGAAACACATACTACGAGTACATAATCACTCAATTTATTCTGTAGGCGGAATTCGAAATAGATTATGGAGCAGGTACTTGCTGAAACTTGGCGATCAAGTACTAACTTTTTCTTTACGTTTTGATTATCAATGTAGTTGTAGGTATATGTTTTATTTTGTTATTTAATAAAAGCTTTAAGTCAACGCTGTGAAGTCAGTTCTTCAATAACTAAGTTTGAATCATTCAACGTCACAACGAAGTCTATAAATGAAGATCTGAACATCTTTTTGAAGGCGAATGTCAGATCTAGGCTACAAATCCAATGGGCATTGTGCATGACTTTAGCACGTACGTACGTATCTAAGTATAATACTTTTGAAACTTTTGGTACTACAATATTAGAACCGTTTATCATAGTTTATTCTGACCCACTCTGAATGAGCAACGATGTGCAGGGACGATGTAATGAGAGGAAATGTGACGCATGACGCCGCCGCCCGCCGCTGCCGCCGCCGCCGCCCGCCGCACGCTGAAATACTATGCCAATTACTCGCACCATGTATTGCTCTGTGTTATGGTCGTTTCAAATAGGTTGTTATGAGGTCACCATCAGGTAGGTACATACTTTTTGATTCAATCCTACTTCCTACTAATATCCTACTCCTACTAATATTATAAATGCGAAAGTTTGGATGTCATGATGTCGGATGTCTGGATGTTTGTTACTCTTTCACGC
The DNA here is from genome assembly GCF_963855985.1 of Ostrinia nubilalis. Lineage (NCBI taxonomy): Eukaryota > Metazoa > Arthropoda > Insecta > Lepidoptera > Crambidae > Ostrinia > Ostrinia nubilalis. The sequence goes on from NC_087103.1 coordinate 15,470,391, forward strand.
AAAAACTACTAAACGGATTTTGACGAAACTTTACAGTATTAATGTTTATAACCCAGAATAACTTTATAGGCTATAATTTATGACGATCTGTGACAAACTAAATTTCACGCGGGTGAAGCCGCGGGCTAAAGCTAGTTAATTTATAAAAAGGATTTTAGTACTAATATTTCCTTAACTTTTTGAAAATTTCAAAGTTGTACCTAACTGTAGGTAGAAAAACAAATTAATTAAATAAAACTGTAGGTATGTTTGTTTTAAATGTTTATTAACTCGGATGTCTGACTGACTGTCAAATGAATTTGGATAACTTCAAAAAACAAACGTTCTATTGTTAATGTAATTAAATTCAAAACATTTACATACGTCGACACTGTTTTATTTTTGTCATTCGCCCGAAACACACGTGATACGTCTGACTTTATAACGGCACGCGCATCAGGTTACCTCTGTAATTAAGTTCGATGCCATCCAAACATCACAATATTATGTTAAATTGGTTAAATTAATCATCGAAATGTATAAGAACGTTTCTCTGGCTTCAGGTGTCGGGTGACGCGGATACGTGACGCGTTCGCACAAAGACAATTTCAGCATGGGAAATCACAAATGAAAAGCATAAACAAAAACTTCTCCAAGACTTCTTACTTTATTTAGTAAAAGTATCAAATTCAAATTCAAATGATTTATTTCTTAAAATATGGTACAGTGATAAGGTCTTAACTATTACAATAAAGGTTAATCATATTTTGCCATGTGGCGTAGAAATGTCAGATTAATGTTTTATGAGATCCCAACTAATATTATAAATGCGAAAGTAACTCTGTCTGTCTGTCTGTCTGTTACGCTTTCCCGCTTAAACCTCGCAACCGATTTTGATGAAATTTGGCATAGAGATAGTTTGAGTCCCGGGAAAGAACATAGGATAGTTTTTATCCCGGTTTTTGAAACAGGGACGCGCGCGATAAAGTTTTTCTGTGACAGACAAAATTCCACGCGGGCGAAGCCGCGGGCGGAAAGCTAGTATTAAATAATTTTATTCAGCAAGTTACCTATGGCTCTATCACATTAAAAAAAATACATTTGAGGTTTTATAATAATACATTAACTTAAAATGACTTACAAACTAAAATTTAAAAATTACTAATTATAAAAACTATTTACAAAATAAAAAATACTTCACCCCCAGCGCCGCAGTCAGGATATTAAATTAATTTTAAAGTTCAAAATTTGTCATTCAGGAAATCGTCTATAGTATAATAACATTTGTTTTTCAATAGTAATGTCAATTTCTTTTTAAATAATTGAAATGTTAACTCTTTTATGTCATTTGGTAATTTATTGAATATTACTGGACCCATACCGAGAACGCTTTTCCGCAACAATGCTGTATTATAGCCACCTACACTGAGAACGTTTTGGTATTGGGTACGCATTGGTCTAAACCTAGTTTGCGAGAATCGTTTAAATTTTTTAAACTCAGCGTTTCAATTGTTTTAACAGTGATACATATTTTGATTTGTTTTATATCTCCAAATATTGTTTGGACCAAGTTGAATAAGTATTATTATAACTTCGTACAGTACTAACCTAGGGTGATGTAGATTGTAGATACTAGCATCACCCGATCATGTGTGATGTCTGTAAGTTATACGTCACAATAACATAACACTATCTTCAAAGTTTATTTTTTAGTTCATTCATCGTACAAATAACTAACTCGATTTGGCGATTCGAAAACGTAACCTTTAAAATAACTCGTTTTCTGCTAAACGGAAAAAAACATCGGCTCCTTCGTTGAACTAGTTCTGTAAAGTTGCGCAGAGATGCATATTGAATTAGGACTCCATCTTTTTTTAAGGTGATAAAGCTTCGCAATTTCCACAATAGACGGCGCTAGTGCAGTATCGCGGCGACGGAACCCGCCAGGAAATTAAGCGACACTTGTACTCCGCCGCGTGATGTGACTACGTGTCGGCGCTATCAATATTAGTTGACGGTCGCCAATTTTTATAACATGGGATAAAATTGAGAGGATTACCATCGAATAATACAGATTATTACAGATAGTCAAGATAATTATAGTTAAACACTAAACCCTAAATCCATTTAAAATTATACTTACCTAGAGTCTAGCATTACAAGCAGCCAGTAAATAAAGGAAATAATTTTCACATGTAAAACCATCGATTTTAAGCTTGGTTTCTTAAGGACAGCCCTGTAGAATGCCTCAGATGCATCCCCAATTGTGAAAGATTTCACAAAATATTTCTGTGTACATGAATCTTGATGTTAATAGCCCTTAGTCATAATCTTAATAACTTCTTGGTATAAAACTCATTTTTTTTATTAAATGTGTAAACAGTGAGACTATCACAACATAATATCTGTAAATACTTATGTTGCACAATAAATAATTTTGAATTTGATTTTCAATATGGATAGCCGCTGTCGCAATATCCGACGGCTGCACGGCACTAGCACGCCCTCCCGGCAGCCGCCCCTCCCTCGCGACATGATCACTTCAAGCCCTTTGATTTCCATCAGGTAAATGTTTACACGGGCCAACGACGGCAAGACAACGAGGAAGTCGACTCGCGAGCGCTCCCGAGTGACTCCATTGGTTTTATGACCACACTGAAGTTGTAGTAAATAAACTCGTAAAGATAACTTAGGGGAAAAGTGAACATATTTTTTTAAATAATATGTAACATTTTTGATTTTGATAGTGTTCGTATTTTGTTTGCTTCGAATATTTTCTCATAAGATTTAAATACTTGTACCTACAGGTTTATTTGCAAAAACATTTACATTATAAGGCAGGTGTCTCTACTTACCTACATGCCCATAGAAGAGAAATAAGAGACACTTTGTAGTCTTCTCGTCGCTCACTTAAGTATGTGAAATGAAATTAGGCAAGTAGCGAATATTAGAAGAACATTAATTTCAGTAATAATTTTGAAAACACGATTTATTCAAAATACCAGCTGTAAGACCAGCTATGGTGTACGGTGCCGAATGTTGGGCGATCCATAAATCACATGAACAAAAACTCCATACGTGTGAGATGAAGATGCTGAGGTGGGCGGCCGGCGTAACCAGACTCGATAAAGTGCGCAACGAACACATCAGAGGAAGCTACAAGGTCGCCCCCATCACTGACAAGATCAAAGAATCCCGCATGAGATGGTACGGACACGTCATGAGAGGAGATGAAGATCATGTCGTCAAGAAAGCTCTTGCACTACCAGACAGCAAGAGAGGCAGAAGAGGACGACCGCTTGCTACATGGAGGTCCACTATATCAAAGGATTTGAAACAGTCCCAGTTGAACGAAGAGACAACCCAGGATCGAGCGATCTGGCGCATGAGAACGAGGAGGGCCGACACCAAATAATGGGAAGAGGCACGGAAAGAAGAAGAAGATTTATTCAAAATACATAAATAGCAACAGGTACTCGTAGTTGTTCCAACCGTAGATTTACTGGTAGGACACATACTATACTATTGGCAATATCCCTCGTGTTTAAAATATTTTGATAATGGTATATGGAGGCCAAGGAGCAATATCATACTCGTATACAGAATACCTATAAACTCGTAGAATAATAATTTAAATTAAGTGTTATGGTAACCTGAAAATGCTGGAAATGGTAACATTTACCTATTCCACCTACAATTATTACTCTGAAATCGGTCGGAACCATCTTTGAAGCAGATCCGAAGATCTCAATCGATCTGAACCCAGCGCTAAAACTTCGTATACAATTTGAAAATGCTAGATAACATTTTTGAATGATTTCTAGTAAGTACTTGTGCGCGACCAGTATGACCACGCGCCCACTAGGGATGTCAAATGTCATATTAAATTTTAGTCCGAAGCTACGTGCATATTTTTCAGGCAGTTCTGTGCCTAGTTTGGTAGTATTATCTTATGCACATTTTATTTCTTACTGGTTAAGAAAGTTACTTTTCCGATGTAGGTACGAGAAGTTGTAAGCTTTTTTTATTTATTTTTTTCAAAAAGCTTACGATGAACTTCGAGATGTGTAATCGCTGGTAACAAAACTGCCTCCGTTGGCTATATCGCGAGGTTGGCAACTCTGGTTATCGTCGGAGCTACAAGTGCCGAGTCCTCGCGCTCAGATTTACGCGAAAAACTGACTCCGGCGCGGCCCGGCGCGGCTCCATCGCCACACCACACACGATACGAGTTTATAATATTGCTTTACTGTACTAAGTCAATAGTAATTGCAAGTTCATAGTTTATTACATTACTAGCTTTTTCCCGCGGTTTCACTCGCATGATATTTAGTTTGTCACATATCGTCATAAATGATAACCTATATGTTATTCCGAGTTATAAACAATAATACTGTAAAATTTCATCAAAATCAGTTCAGTTTTTGCGTGAAAGAGTAACAAACATGTTAACATCCAGACATCCATACAAACTTTCGCATTTATAATATTTAGTAGAATTACTAGGATAGGATTTATTAACTGGCGCATACCAACCTTACCAACTGAATAATAATTTAGATCAAATATACTAAGATGTTTTACATATTTATTAAGTTTTTAGAAATTAACCACTTCTTAACACTTAGCTGGAACAAATCTGTGTGTTACCATAAAATCAAAACGGTGTCAGCCGGATTTGAAAGCTTAAAGATATGAACCTATGTGTTTGGTCGTTCCAGAACTACCAACAAGTGATGTAAATCTTCCCAAGTTAGGAGTAATCTTATGTAAATAACTTTTGGTTAATTCCCACGCGAGAGCGCTGCAGCGTGATAATGGAGTCGCGACCAGCGCTGCAATGTCCAAGTTATATTGCGTTCGGTATTTATTGCGCTCACCTGTCGTCCGTGACCCCCGCGCTCCCCGCACTCGAGCCCCCCGCTCCTCTGTCATACTCCTACGGTAATGCGAACACACGTGTATGTGTGTGCCTCATCCTTGTTCACAGTTTGTTCAAAGTTCGCCTCTTACAATTTGCTCAGTGCAGCACGCTGAGTCCCTCCCTGATCCTCTTATAATAATTACCAGATATGATTAGATCTTCCTTGGCCTTTGGCCCGCTTTGAATTGAGGCCTCTGATATTTCTTTTACTTTATTGAAAACTCACATGTCATTCACTAAAAAAGGTTCAATCACCTCCGACCACTTTCATTAAATCAGGTTTATTGACACATTTCCTACCAGGTAAGCAAGATTGATAAGATTATTATTCTGAATGACATGAATTCGGGTAACGGGACATTTTTACAAATATTTTAATAATGTTTTATGTATGTTAGAGTGTACATATATACATTTTTGGACATGTGGGCAAATGTATACTTACAGTTTAGAATCAACAAATTCATATTCGAAACAAGATAAATACAAACGAATTCAAGCAATTTATTCATACTTAGTAGAAAATCCATGGAATTTCCAACCAGTATTTTTTTTAATTGAGTATTTTTTTATTGTTCTAGGTTACGCCATAATTATGCACACAGTTCATTGCTACTTTTTTGCCTATCAGCCTGTAAAACGAGACATACTCGTTCGTATCTATGTTTCTATGAAAAACAAACAAAGACGAGGAAAGCAGCGCACGTCAATCACCCGCCCGTCACATGTTGTTTGCCTTATCTGCTTCTATTACAGGCCACGGCGACCCTCCCCGTCCCTAACATCATTTGGATTACAGATAATAAAAACACTTCACAGCTATTCTCATACGTATAGCTTAATCTATAAACGGTCATACTGTTTGAGGAAATTGAAAAAGAAACTGTATGTCTTAACACGCGAGCTATTGATTTATTGGATTAAGTCGACTGCTACACCTCATTCGGAATCCCCTCGCCCCATTTGTCTCGCACACAAACTCGGCAGGCAAGGAGGCTTGACCTCCCATTATCTGTTTAACTTTTCACGCACGTTTGCCAAACAATTGGAAACAAGTAAATCCTGAGTACGTGCGTTGGGCGGATTTAAACTTATATTGAGTTTTTCGAGTCGATCGAGTCCAGATGCGTGCCGCGTGACGTCACACGCCGCGCTCCGCCCGCCTCGCTGCAATCACACTTTACGGGTCCACTCCATTCCGGCTACTTAATACTAATGTGCACTCGCCGATTAATTAAATATTTTCAATTTTTGTACGCCTCCTGTTACTCTTTACGGTTACTGTCTCGTAAATAAATATCCGATTTGAATTGTACTTCGTTGTTGCTTTTATAGCACAGCAACTTCTTCCTATTTGTAAAGCTTCAACAAATTGGATTTCATCCCCCCTCTTAAAAATGAAACGGGGACCGATAATTCAATGTTTCCATTACATGAAAATGTAACATCTCCTCAACATCGCAAATGCACGTAAATTCATTCGAACGGACCGCTTTTCCGCAAACAAATCAAACTCAATATAAATTCGGTCGACGTAATTTAGGCAAATGTTGCAATTAGAGCTGTAACTGCGTTGTCTCACACGGTGCACGGTGTAACGATATAACGTGCTGCGCTCTACAAATTAGGGGACCAACACCCAAGTGCCGTAACTAGCTTTTGTTGCAAAAATGCAATTTCGATTTTATATTCACGTGATTATAGTTTAGTTTGCTTTGTTGCTGTGTGCCGGGTAATGAAATGAGCAGGGCACGCAGGTGGAAGCGGCGCCGGCGGAAAGAACTGGATTTAGTTTTGCGGCGAGAGTGCATCTGCAGGGTAGAGCTTTTATTTAATACGCTGCCCTAACACAAATGCTCTTTTTAAAGCATTAAAACTTCTAAATTTTCAACCCTCATATAATTATTTAAACAGCCGTTTCAACAAATCTGAACTCTATGTACGAGTAGGTATATGCTTCAATTAAAACTCATAACCGGTCAGATCCACTTGAATAATATGAACTTATATTTACTAGCTGACCCAGCAAACGTTGTTTTGCGACTAGGGGTGTGAAAAATAGTTTACGTCTTATTCTCAGACTTCAAATTGATTTTTATGAAAATCTTGTAGAAAGAGTGAATCGAATTGTGAAGGAGAACTTGAAGTTCTCGAATGTACTTAATATAGTTGCATAACTGGTTTCTTTGGACTGTGCTCAAGATAAATCTCAGCTCACAATAACTCAGCGCGAGGTGGGCGCCGAAACAAAGGCGCCGTAAGCCATAACTCAACGCGAACGACTTCATGTTGTATCTTAAACAATTTATTTAGGGCGCCGGCCGTCTTACTGGAATTTAAAATTATCATTTGATTTCGCGGCATTGTGCGAAAAATAACGGAGCGGAGATACGCGAAACAAATGTGGAGCGGCATTGTTTGTGGCGAAGTATCATAAAAATGTAAGACGATAAAGTGGCGTGATTTATAACGCTCCCCGCTCCCCAGCGCCCCCCCCCCCCCCCGGCAACCGTGAGCGGCCGCGGCTCACTGGCGGCGTGTCTGCTCGCGAGCGCCGCTCGCCGCAGGGACATACCTAAGTATTATAGGAATTAACACTTTTTGCACTTAAGTATAACGCAGCTAGAAACTAGTCACCCAGAAAAGTTACAAAATATCTACGTGTATATTTTCCAATTTGCTTATATCATCACTTTACAATAAATTAAGCAAAAGTATGTAGTTATTTTCGAGTTGGTACACATTACAGCACAACAGTCTACCCATTTTTGTTGCAAACTCGCCCCTATTACAACTGCACAAGAACCCGCAGTGGTTACCTTGACGTGCGGTCGTCTGTACATCATCTACGAGTATCTATTGTTGAGATACTAAACAAAATGATACAATCTTAGAATAACTCGTCATCTCGTCAAAACAAAGGCGAGACGGTTATGAGTCTTCGTAAACGTTTCATTTTAATTTAGGAGGCAGCAGCCCAGGGCCCTGAACATAGACCTACATTTTGTCGAGTTCTTTTTACGTCTCAATCTCAACTCAAACTGCCATGTTGATTGTACTTTTTTACTATCAACGAACAAATTGCTGGCCTGTAAAAATACCTTGGGAGAAAATAACGTAAACAAGTTTATTATAAGCGTAAGTGGGCGAGGGGCATTCAAGCGACGACGATTGTTTATTTATTTATTTATTTATTTATTTATTTAATTAAAATGCAAGTGAGCTTACAGATTTATATCCAAAGCGCTCACATTGCCAATTTGAAATTACATTTAATGTTAGTAAGTACTTATATTTATTTATTGTTAATTCAGTTGAGCGAAATGCGCGGGAACAGAGGCTCGAGGCGGCGAGTATTTCCGCTTCCGCCGCTAGGGCGGCGCTGGAGGCCCGGCGCGCCCGCTCGTCACGCATTTGAAACCTTTTAAACCATTAAACCACTACAGTAGTAGCATCGACAGCATATTTCAATCTGTGGTACACAAATAAGATTTAATAAGTCAATCAATATCGAGCTTCATTACGAAGTTAGAATTATTTTCATGTTGAAAAAATAAACTTTCAGGCGCACTCATTACGATGTAATGCGGTTAGTTCGCGCCGCAGCCTCCCGCCCGCAAGCGTGCGCTACGGCACTACGAGGCTACGCACGGTGGTCCCGATTTAATAAAACATGGACATTGATGCTAGAAGCACGAAATTTTTTTTGATGGTTACTGCTATGATAACTAATAAGGCAAAAAAATATTACAATCCTACGACGTCTATTTCGTAGTAAAAAAAAATATATACATATTTTTTGTATGGAAGAAATTACGTTTCTGTCAATTTTTCGAAATTCTTAAACGATGTCAAGATGCCGATCACACATGTTATAAAACAAGTGATTCTGAGTATTTCATGCGAAGATACTTGTCACTTATCTCTGCGTACTTTTGAGTTATCGAGGGTTGAAAAATCGATTTTTTTATATTAAATATTTCCACGAAAAATTGCCAAAATTACAATATGGTGTATAAGGGGCACCTTTGATGATACATAACAACGACTCGCACTCGCGCGCGCTCGTATGCATCAGCTTTTAATAAAATAAAATAAAAAATTAAGGGAAATACTTAATACAACGTTGTATGTATAGGTCCGCTGGCCGTCAAAAAGTAGCTTATACGAGAGGTTGCCCAATTTACAATATGTCCATCATTGATAACTCACACAAATATCATCTCTCTGTGAAGGATAACAAGTTTTTTTTGTTTCCAGAAGCTTTTGATAGGATGGAAGCTCATAAATACTCTCTGAAGTGAGAATGAATCTCAAATTGCGATATTGCCATTTTGACAAATCACATGATGTAACTAGCGCTAACGTTTATCTTCAGGTAGACACAGTTATAAGTTAAAAGATTGTCTACTATTTCCCACTGTTTTTCGTTTTGGAACAGTTCTTTGATTATAGGTAGTAGCTAATTTCGTTTTGTTAGACTCTTTCGGTTTAGCACATTAAGCGTAAACTAATTCCTCCTCAGAATGATCTAAAAGTGTTAGAGAGCGCCTCTTCTTCTGCAGAAGAAGAATTTTGCACAAATCTTCAAAAGGTTTTTTATTTTTTATTTACCAGAAGTCGATGGTTGCACATCTACTTCCGCAGTCTCATCAACTGGAGCGTCTTCCTCGGTGTTAACGTTGTCTATGCGTTGTGTTAACTCGGTAAAAAAACATTTTTTAAATCTATATTTTTACATTTCGGCCAGACCATTTCAGACTAAAATGACGAACGTATTGGCATTGAATTGTCTTCCGAAGATTTGAGTAATTATCAAATCATTAAGTCGTAATTTTACAAGAAATATATCAAAGAAGATATGGTCTGCTTCCAGCAGAGCCCAAAAGACATTTTTGCACCAGAATTCTCATTGGCTAGACTCTGAAATTGTCTGTCCGAATTGTAAAAATATAGATTTAAACAATGTTTTTTACCGAGTTAACACAACGCATAGACAACGTTAATACTGAGGAAGACGCTCCAGTTGATGAGACTGCGGAAGTAGATGTGCAACCATCGACTTCTGGTATAAATAAAAAACCTTTTGAAGATTTATGCAAAATTCTTCTTCTGCAGAAGAAGAGGCGCTCTCTAACACTTTTAGATCATTCTGAGGAGGAATTAGTTTACGCTTTATGTGCTAAACTGAAATAGTCTAACAAAACGAAATTAGCGACTACCTATAATCAAAGAACTGTTCCAAAACGAAGAACAGTGTGAAATAGTAGCCAATCTTTTAACTTAAAACTGTATCTACCTGAAGATAAACGTTAGCTAGTTACATCATGTAATTTGTCAAAATGGCAATATCGCAATTTGAGATTCATTCTCGCTTCAGAGAGTATTTATGGGCTTCCATCCTATCAAGAGCTTCTGGAAACAAAAAAAACTTGTTATCCTTCAGAGAGAGACGATATTTGCGTGAGTTATCAATAATGGACATATTGTAAATTGGACAACCTCTCGTATAAGCTACTTTTTGACGGCCAGCGGACCTATACATACAACGTTGTATTAAGTATTTCCCTTAATTTTTTATTTTATTTTATTAAAAGCTGATGCATACGAGCGCGCGCGAGTGCGAGTCGTTGTTATGTGTCATCAAAAGTGTCCCTTATACACCATATTGTAATTCTGGCAATTTTTAGTGGAAATATTTAATATAAAAAAATCGATTTTTCAACCCTCGATAACTCAAAAGTACGCAGAGATAAGTGACAAGTATCTTCGCATGAAATACTCAGAATCACTTGTTTTATAACATGTGTGATCGGCATCTTGACATCGTTAAAGAATTTCGAAAAATTGACAGAAACGTAATTTCTTCCATACAAAAAATATGTAAATATTTTTTTTTATTACGAAATAGACGTCGTAGGATTGTAATATTTTTTTGCCTTATTAGTTATCATAGCAGTAACCATCAAAAAAATTTTCGTGCCTCTAGCATCAATGTCCATGTTTTATTAAATCGGGACCACTGTGCTACGACCCGCTACGTGCCGCTACGGCGCGCTCGTAGCTCGTAGCGCTACGGCCTTAGGAATGTACTACGAAGCGAAAGTTCATAAACGCGCTGAAAGAATTTCAAACTTAATTAAGGTATGTTTTCTATCCTCATTTCCGTGTTCAGGAAATGTTAATGAGAAAAATAAGCTCTTTTAACTTTGGAAAAACTTTTAAGATTACCATTTTTAAATTTAAAATCTGTATGAATACAGAAGCCCCGGTTTATATTTTTAGCAAATAATACAAGGTGAGGGTGTTATATGGACATGTTAAAAGCTTCGGGCGCGCGTGCATGTTTCATGAGCTCGGCAGATCAACACCCTCGTCAGGCGCGTTATTGCGTTTTAATCTCGTTATTTGGACGTTTCGGTTTGCGCATTCATCGGGTGCTTAGTTTCATTTGTACCGTTCACAATATTTATCGCCGTTCCGTTTTTGCCGTTTGGTTTTTTAAGAATAAAGGGAGGTAGGTGTCACTTTTATTGAATAAGTTCACTCATACGATAAACATACTCGTACTTTTTCTACAGGTTTAAGTAGTACTCAAATGTTAATTTCTTTGTAGTTTTGTTGGCGGCACATTAGTCTAGCAGACACTAGCTCGGCTGCTCCAGCAGCCGGCCCGCATAAAGCAGCCGCCTCGTGCCGACTAACGACTTCCTCGGGATAAGCCAGCCCCGCGGCCGCGCCCGGTAGCCGCGTCAATTGCAACTAATACGCATTTGTTCTGTTTGTCGTTTAGACTCAAATAATACTATGATTATTTCATGTTGTATTTTATTTTTCACTAGCTTTCCGCCCGCGGCTTCACCCGCGGCTTCGCCCGCGTGGAATTTTGTCTGTCACAGAAAAACAATATCGCGCGCGTATTTGCTCACCGTTTAGACCTGCCCTGGACTACGACAAACATTTTAAAACCAAAATCAATGCAATAACGAATCTATCTATCAAACTAGGCAATCATTATTAATAATAACTGAATTTCAATGTTCTATGCCTTGTATCGTAATAAAAGAATAAATATTTTACTAACTTTTACCCTAAATTTAAAGATAAATTGCATAAGCACTTAAGTTCTGCGATGTAGGGCACGCTTTTTTTTTTCTTGTTACTACTTATTAGTTTTTTTTTTTTGGTTTAGCGAGTCGCTTTTGTATTCGTTTTAAATCTCCGTCTGAATGTTGTGCTTACCCTTAAGTGACATATATATCAGAAATGTTATGTTCATAAATGTTAATCATAAGAGTATAATATATATGTTGTTGGTATGCCATATAAATAAATAAATAAATAAATAACTTTCACAAATGTTTCGCCGCAACTACGAGTATCTCAATAAAAACGCTGAATGTCGAGTCTACTCAGCTTTACTTCATACCGTCAAATGTATTCCGCCGCATCTCTATCTTTATGCCTCCGACTAGACTGTACAGTGTACAGTCGGAGTAATATTCGCATCGGGTCTATTTCTTGCGACATGCAATTTGGCAGCGAGTCAGTGTGGTCCGCGCATATCTTCATCTTGGGTCGCTTATTGTTATTTAGCAATACTGCAGCTTTTGTTTGAATACTTGGCGACAAAAATAGAACACAAAAAGATTTGGATGTCCTACATATCCTAGAGTTGCCGATTTTAGCATTCATAAAAAAAACTCACAAAACTCTTTCTTTTTGCAAATAGGCTTTTAAAAAGCACTTTTACTTTTTCAGGTAGGGTCACCTTATTATTCTATTATGTAAGCAGTTACTATTCTTGGTCATAATTCATTTTCAGTAATTTAATATTAGTTTATATTATGTCCCGTTTACCACCACTTTTTACACATAATCACAAATCTCGTTAGATGTTTTCACGAACATAAATCAGTCTCTTAATCACTCACACTATACGTTGACCCGAATTCCTTTTTATATTGAATTCTGATCATACAAAATACGTCATACAAGAATCTAAAGCAATTAGTTTATTTACAGTTGTGCCGTCAGGTGGCAGCGCCGACACTGGCGATGCTCCAAGCGCTCTATCTGCTCCCAATTATTGCGCCTGCAATTGTGTTCGCACCTGACCGGGGGCGTCGCCTCGGCCGCGCTCGCCGCAATTGTTACTCTGACACCCGCGTAATGGACTCTCAATCATCACCTATGTACTTGGTTACGTCGATTAATACGAGGATCAAGTAGATCACCTACTTGCCCAACCTTAGAAAGGTAACTGAAAATTATGAAAATAACATTAAATGGTACTTATTTACTTACCTGATATTATTGATTATTCAAGAAAATACATGTTTATCATATTTGAGAGGAAATAATTTCATAAAAACAAGTATCATAATAATATCTCATACTCGTAATTAAACAACATTAACATTACATTTCGCTTCCCAAGCGGAAAGTGCACAATAATGGCGCCGTAATGTTCCAAACGCGACATAAAACGCATTTAAAATCTCATAGACACAAGTGGCCCGGAGCCGGCGGCTGATCCTCCCCGAAGGCGACGCGAGAATTATTGAATTGCGCGCTCTCAGACGCGGCTGGTGCGAGGAGGCGCTCCACTGATGACGGGGTGCCACGCTCGTGTGCTGAGAGCGCAGCAGAGAGCGCCAAACGCAGTGCCGCGCGACGCGGATTGTTATTTAACACTTATAATTTTGATTAAATTTGACATGAGCCAATCGCGTAAATAAAGCGAAAGGACTGACTCACTCATCACGAAATCTCAGATACTAAAGTGCTGGATGATGGGCACTTTTCTATGGAATCTGGGCGTAAAACCAACAGAAATGTAACTACTATTATTTGTTAGGACTTAATATCAGAAATATATTTTCATATAAATAACTACCAAAAACTCCCGGGTTTGCTCGGAAATTGACCTAATGTGTAATAGTAATAGGCGCTTTAATGAGCAAACAAAAAATATTATTAATTAATATAACTTATCTACTTACATTTTAAATACAGTTATTTAATCATTATTATGTCCAACAGTCCAGCAGTGGGGCCAACAAATGGTATTTTTTAAACCATGTTCTACATTATAAGCGTAGGACCATACCTAGGTACCATTTAGAGAAATGACATGAACACAGTCATGTTTCAATGGGATTTCTACCAGTTAAGTTGTAGTGTTGTCGCATAATCGATCACGGATCGATTATTAATCGATATTGCCAAATAACGATTTATCGATTAACAATTCGATTAATCGATTTATTGATTACCATCATTACTATCATTTGACTTTTAATTCAATTCCTTATTTTCAGCAATATAATCGATTATTGCAATCGAATAATCGATTACGATTATGATTTATTCGGTATACATACTTACTAAATCGATAGAATCGATAGTAAGATAAATGATACAATACTCTCAATATGATCGATAAAAGCAATCTAATTGACCTAATACTATTTTTATTACCCTAATGTGATGTGAAATACTATGGAAACTTTGCATATTCAACAGCCTCTATCTCCGTATCCCCGCGTATTTCAGGATTGTTGTCATACTATGAAATGAAGTACTAGTATTAAGCTTTAATTTAATATACTTTTTGTTTCTGTTGGTTTAACGCCCAATATGCCCATCATCCTTTATCATGGGGGTTCCTTTTAGAACGTAGGTGTTCACTAAGATGGAATTTTGCTGAATTCAACCCCTAAGGTAAAACGGGATCCACGCGTACGAAGTCGCGGGCGGCCGCTAGTGAGTTATAAATACATTTCACCCCCTATTCAGCTTACTACACGCAAATCATTACATAACAAGTACTGTATAGGCACACCATGACTACTAGATAAAGCGTTGTAGTGACAACCCATTACTCACATGTGTGACCACACGCTTGCTCGTAACAGCTCGGGCGCAGTGCAGCTTGTCTGCGATGCGCCCGCAAGTGTGCTGTGTGGACTAAGCCTAAGTGCATTATCACCTGCAGACACACTTGGTTTGAAACAAGACGCCGTTCGCTTGTTTATGGACAACATTCATTCGCTTCTCAACACAGTCGCGTGTTTACTGTAATCTCATCACAAGTGCTGCGTCGCGTGGGGTTGGGTGTGGAGGAAACGTCGTCAAATGCAATATAATTGAACATTTCGATTCCAATAAACATCCGCGCGTTTTTTGCCGAGATCATAATACGCTTTGCGGAATTGAAAACCGATGCATGGAGTTTACACCTCAATTTTACATTTTCGTTTATGTTTTTGGCGAAAATCTAGTAGGTAAATAAATGGATTGGCAATATTAATGTTTATTTGGGATAATGAGTTTCTTCATTGCTTAGGCTCTACTGCCTAGTCAATCAGTGTGTAAAATGAGGTGTCAATTGCGGAAAATGGTGGAATAAACACCTAATACGGATCCTTAACATTTTGACATTATATTATCGAAGTTTTGTGTTACATGTAACGTTAATTATTATAATTTGCTCAAACGTCTGTATGCACGCAGCACGATAACCTTTGCGTCGCATGTCTAACTGGCGCTGCACAGGCATCCCTCAGGACGCGCGGAGAGGCGCCATTAAAACAATCAGTGTCATATTAGCGGCGCGCGGGAGGCGTGCGAATCGATATTTCATTTGCGTATTTAGCGCGGTGATTGGCGCCGCGAACATTGTGCATTTGTGCAGCCCGCAGCTGCATCGCCCGCTGATTCCCGCGTTTGTTCGCAGCGCTCGCTTTGATGCGTCCAACAATACTCGATTGACACTTGTTCCTGAAACTATGAATTTGTTGGAGATGCAACATTAGGGCAAATGCTATTT
The DNA here is from genome assembly GCF_963855985.1 of Ostrinia nubilalis. Taxonomy (NCBI): domain Eukaryota; kingdom Metazoa; phylum Arthropoda; class Insecta; order Lepidoptera; family Crambidae; genus Ostrinia; species Ostrinia nubilalis. Next base: position 15,486,128 of record NC_087103.1, read on the forward strand.
AGATAAACCTGTAATTGGCGATTATACACATTTTAAACATAACCTCTGTAATCTTTTTACATAAACCCTAATATGCGTTTTGCTAATGGTACGGTGTACCTTTCTGACAAATAAATAAATAGATCTTGTCTGTTACTCGCGCAAGTTTTAGTTAATTATGTAATACGTAATTATTCTTACTCCTACCTACGTTGTCCGAATTAATACAACCGGATAATTTTACACCGGGTACTTCCGTTTTTTAGACCTTAAAGGTCGAAATTTCGATGTCGAAAGTGTAATAACAAAATTGAAATAAAATATTAAAAAAACACTGGTAAAGTTAATATGTATTCAATCAAGTGTGCGCATTATTTAACGCAAATCAGTCAATTTCATATAACAAACAAAAATAATAAAGTAAGCGCCAAAATAATTGAAACAAAAGTAATTTTAAATGTTGACGATGTTCGTGTAAACATCATTACCGTCAATGTTGGTCCAATTAGAGTAAACTGCAGTATCGACTCGTATAAACCGGTCGATAATTAACTGACTCGAATGCCATTTGGGTTTTATTTTTGCCAAAAATGTTATTAACATACATGTAGGTGAGAAACAAGTGAACATTTTGTGCTCATATGTAAAGTGACTTACTCACTTGTAGGTATCTTAATAAATTATCTTATAGATAATATTTTATCTGCAGATAACTTACTCAAATATTACAGGAAATAAAGAGTTACTTAATAAGAAATAGGAGGTACCTACCTATCAACTTAATTTACTATTGGTTTTCATCGTTTACATCACCAGCGCACCTGTACTGTAAATTTGCAATTTTTTGCACATTTTATGACATTTATTTACCAATATATATTGTTCATCGCTTCACAAATTTACATAAACACCATCTGAAAGGCAAGAAACAATTATTTATGGAACTCTCAGAGGGCTAGCAAGACTGCGTTCCGCTAAGTTGACGCATTGCCCCTCGCCCCGCGCCCGGTCCCCTGTCACTAATTAAATTAGAAAAATTGCTGGAGTTGAGGCGCGCGCCGCTTCCACTAATTATAACAATGGCCCTGAATCTCCTACCAGCGCCTGTTACACTAACGGCATTAATGAACGCTCGCAGTAGACATATTGCTGCTGCTTTAAAACGTGTGGGGGAGACGGGAAATGATAATGTAGCGCCACTCTCCTTGGCCACTACTAGTAGGTGTGTAAGGCTTTTTACTACATAACTATTTAGTACCTCACCAGGCTCGCACATTCGGTATTCATCAGATTAAATCAGCTGGTTACGTTAGAAACATTATAATTTAATACGAAATCGACTGTTGATGTTGGTTGTAGCCATCTCCATTATTTTGTGTTTAAATGTGCACGTACAAGAAATTCTAGGCATGCCTACATTTTCTTTGAGTATGAGTCCAATCAGTCAAGTTATTAATTTGTGGTATCAAACAATTGGCTTTCAAAATCATTTCAGTTAATCTGGAACTTCAGCCATCAGTTTAGTACTTTTTATTTGAAACAAGCTTTGAGAACAACTAGTCAAAGATATAAAGCTTAATTGAAATAAATAATATAATCAAAGTGAAAAACATTTTCATTTATAATATTTTAAGGTAATGTTATAGCGATGTGACCCAATCAAATGTGGAGAGATTTGCTGTTATAATATTAAAATTTCATCATTTAATTTCACCAGCTAATCGAGAGATGTGCTTCTTTTTTCAATCATAATTTTAACAATTTTTTTGTAAACCTGATGAAAAGAAGAAACATCTTAGTTTTCCTCGTGGTTGTAACTCGGGGACAGGCGCGGGGAGGGCGGGGGAAACTGGATTACTTCTAGGGAATTAATTCCGAAGGGCCCGCGATAACAGCGTTGCCTTAATTTGATGAGCGGCGGCGGCCTTACTTTGTGATCATGCCCCTTAAAAATATGGCTAAGCCACGGGTCTATGGGCGCGCTTAGGGTAAATGTTGTGGGAAACTGACAAGTGTCGTCGTTGTGTATCGGACACGAGGGAGATTAAAGTATTATATTTACGACATTAAATATTATTTTAGAAAGTAACGTCGCTTTTTCTAAAAATATACGAGTACCTATGTAGCTGCTACCGCGGCTTATTAGAAGTTATAATAGCTTTCAGCTATTCTAACCTGTCTAAAATCAGTGTAAACATGAAATTTTATTTGAATAGCTACATCATGTCATTTATTATTATCATTTTTGTTCGGTGATACCGCAAACAAAGCTGATTCGAAACGATAAAGTGTGTTTGCATTTGAGAAAGCAACTGCCAGGTACCTAACTGGTCGCGGACAACGGCAGCACAACTGGACTCGCGAACTCCGGCGCTGCGAGTCTCGAATCGTTCTGAACTATTAAAGTTTAGAATTTCAGATGAAAGCTGCTACAATGTGGCGAAAAGTGTTGTTGCCAAATTGTTATCTGTATTTCTAATAAGTCCCATGAACTGTTTTGTATTCATTATCAACCAGCTTTTTTTAAAAGTCCTATGAACATTGTAAACACAGATATGGATAGATGCAGCATGTGTCAAAAATTGTATGAAGCCGAGCGTGCCACTTTTTAAACGTCATTAGTGTCATTTTAGCGAATTTTAGTGATTGCCGCAACGTAAAAGTAATCGTATCATCGTACTGCATTCGCAAAGTCATCGAAAGATATCGTGTGACTCGATTCGAAAATTAATTAATTCGGATAAAACTGATAATTTGTTAAATACAAAACCAAAAACATCTTTATTTACCTTTTTAAAATAAAGTAATTCTTACAATTCGTCAAATCTCGTTATTTTTTTTTACCCTACCAGCGTTTCAAGACATAAATTTGTCAAGTGCATGAATACATGGATCAGTGTGTGTCTTATTGTTATGAGTAAGTACGGTTCCTTGGGATCGGTATGAGTGCACCACATACAGGGACCATGGTTTTATCTCTTAAGAGTACATCGCAGGATATGTATTAAAAACAATGCTACTTTATACTTCTTCTACTGCTACTTTATTCTAATTAATTATTTGCTACTTGTGCTGTTAATTACAATTCTCAATCCGTAAATAATATCTTCTTTTTACCGTGTTCGTACTACTGTTCTCGTAAAATCATCGTAACCGATTGTTGTAATCGGATTACATGAACATCACTCGACCATGTATGTCCATTTGGACATATCGGAATGGCACGCTTTGACGATCAACTTGCTGTATCTACTCTAATCCATATCTGTGATTGTAAATAACCTCATGTCGATTGAATCTGACTGACAAGCAAAACTTTAGAATTCGCGGCAAGGTACTGAAGTGCTGCTTCACGCAAGCAAATTCAGGAAGATATATTAACAAAATCACACTCTAGCCTACATTAATTAAATGCCATAAGTTCATAAAAAATATGAATCTTATAATAATTAAATAAACTATACAGTATAAATGGAATGAGAAAAAGCATGAAGCACTATTTTCATCCGAACTTCGTCATTTGTCAATATTGGAGCGGCCATCTGGCTAATTAAAACTTTGTGGGACACCGCAAATGTCGACTTTCAGTCACGTTTCGTAAGAAATAACTCATTGAAACATAATGTCTTCTTCCGAGAAACATTTAGAGTGGGCTCCGAACTGACGGAATAATTTGCATACTTGTTTTTTTTACGATTAATTTTAAAATAACCGAGGCACAAAATCAAAGGAAACTCGCATCAGCATTAGTAGTGAAGATAGAATTATAGCGACATAGGTAGGTAGCTGCGGAGGTGAGCGTGCCCCAGATAGCCGCGGCCGGATCAGAACCTGCGCATTATCCGCGTGTCTCCGCGACCACAGCACGCAGCACGCGGCTGCCAACCGCGCAGCCGGCGCTGCCAAACACGCGGCCGTGGCCCGGAGTAAATAATACTTACGTAACTCTCGCCCAATATCTAGCTCACCTTTGATATTTTGTGTCCACAAATACACATGGTAAATAATACCTTCGTTTGAGTTAAAACTAGGCACATCGAAGTCGGCTTACTGCCACTATAAATACGAAGCGTAAGAAACGCCTATGGCTTGGGTATTAGTATAAATTGACAATACTGCCTAATCTTCGTTATTTACGAGTACTTCCACGTGACGTTTCTTAGCTAATAACGTCTATTTTGGAGCATGCGTTTGAGTGAGCGTGCGTGTGCGTTCCAATTCTCTGACCAAACAAACAATCACATCACAGTAATAGCCGAAGCCGCTAATAGCGTTCTTATTCGGGCGCGATATATCCGGCTGCGCGCGGCGCCGCTCGCCCTCGCGCTCGGCTCGCCGCTCGGCTCGGGGCGCGTGCCGCGATGCCGGCCCACGCGCGGACACCGTTTATCAAATAAAAACACCATTAGCTTGTCACTATCTCGGTATTTATTTCCACTCACGCTGACTCTATTATAAATAACTAACTATTTACAATATTTACAAAAACGCAAAATATACATAATAACGTAAGCTCTCCGCGAAGGTCAAGTGTTGAGCAACGTCCGCAAAAGTAGCACGCCTAACGTAACCGCCCAAAACGTATGCCGTTGGAGATCTGAAGAGCCATCTGATGCTGACTGGTCGCGCTGCATTGCCTCTATTGGGCTTTCTGTGAAAAAAAAAAACAAAATTCAATTTCATAAACAAAACTAAGAAGAAAGAAGTAAGAGCGGGCTTAAATTCTCCAACCGCCAGATTCGCTTTCAAAAGCTGGCTACGGCCTATGAAGTTTAGGGGGGGGGCATAACATAATGTAGAGCTCAGTGATATTATAGGGTAAATCAACTTCATTGAGACTCGTATCAGTTTGTTAAGAAGATGAGTGTGAACTCCTCGTAACTCGTAAGCTAACATGGAGTGTAGATTTTTTTTAAATATTATTAGTAATTTGGATTGCACAAATTACTAATAGTTCCGTTAGCCCCTAATGGTAAGCTAAATGCTTGTGTTACGAGTGTGCTCACCACAATAGTCAAGCGGTGGTGGGATTCGAACCCGCGTTCCTCGGATCTCGAGTTGGCCAGTCCGACCCCTTCACACTTTGGCTAAAGTGAGTAGATTCGTTCCTTTCAGCCGAAAGACGTTTACTGCTGGACAAAGGCTTCCCCCAAGGATTTCCACAAAGACTAGTCCTGCGCCGCTCGCATCCAGGCACCTCCCGCGACCTTCACCAGATCGTGGGTCTACCTAGTGGAAGGCCTGCCCACGCTACGTCTTCCGGGTCGTGGTCGCCACTTCATTTTCCTGCCCCAGCGGCCATCAGCTCTACGAGCTATGTGCCCCGCCCACTGCCACTTGATTTTATCGATTCTGCTTGTAGATAAAGCTAGCTTTAGTAAAATGAGTAGATTATAAATATGAGTTACCAGCATCGACGTGCAGGTAGACGGCGTCAGCGACGTCTCCCGCGGCGCAGGTGTAGGCGCCGGCGTCGGCTGCACGCAGCCCGGCCAGCGTCAGCCGCGACCGCGCGCGCGCCGCCCAGCGCTCCGTGTCCAGCGACACGCCGCCGCGGCTGCTCTGCAAATGGCCACCACGACACGTTAGCGATAATGAAGACAGCGCACTAATAAATGTATCGAAATACCTACACGTACCGCAAAGACGTGACCCAAGCCGCTATCATTGTGAGAAATTAACACTTGCAACATTATTTTATTACATCTTAAGGCTGTATTAATAAGAACGATATTACAAGACTTAGGACATGTGAGGAAATATTGAAGGTAATTGCAAACATTTCCCGTGACGAAAAAATAGACAGTCAGCGTTCTGCTGCCTCGTTACAAAGTACTACTAGCCTAATGATTTCTGAATAGGATCATGGTGGGATACTCCAAGGTGATCGTTTCATGTAATTTCATAATACATATTATGCGCAGTAGGTACTCACTGTAGGGAGATTGTGGAAAGTATTACCACAGTAATACTGGAAGCTCAAATTATAAATGACCCAATAAAAAGTGTGTTAAAAACAGTAATAGTTTTCCTCGAGTCCCATTGCATCACATGTAGAGACGCCGGGAGCCCGCATAAATAAATTATTAACGTAACCATACATTACCTGCAGGTTGAGGGGCTGGCCGTCCTTGGTCCAGCGGACGTCGAGCGGCGGCAGCGGCAGCTCGCGCGGCGCCGGCTCGTAGCGCGCGTCGCACGCCAGCGTGGCCGCGCCGCCCGCCGCGCCGCGCACCGCGCGCCCGTCCACAGCCGAGATCACCACTACCGGCATCGGCTCATCTGTCACACACAATTTTCGGTAAGCTCTGCACAAGACTCACAAAAATCATTGATATTCCAATAGTTTCATTATTTAGCGCAGCTCTGCCTCACGAGGGTGCCTCACTCACGCCCGTATTCACAAACATTACTATGAGGCCTCACAGTGCGCGTGGAAGCACAGGTTGACACACGAACCAATCACAGAGCTCTATTCAACGCTGTGCATCTAATTTGCTGCTTCACTTTAACAAGGATCGTTTGTGAATACGGACGTTAATCTACAGGACCACATTTCGGTTTTATATAACACGCGAGTGATGAACGTAAAGCCTGGTCCGTGAGCACGTAGAATTTTGTCCAATGACCCCTAGCTACCCAACCTTATCGCTCGCACGTAATTATGTTGCTATCGCGCTCGCACACTCACTGCGGGTGCCAGTCGCACAGTCGCGACAGCAATATAATTACACGCGAGCGATAAGGATGGGTAGCTAGGGGTCATTGGACAAAATTATACGTGCTCACGGACCGGGCTTTAGCTGTAACACAAATGTACCCACCGACCACCGTGAGGTTGTAGAACAGGCTCATCTTGGGCTCGGTGTTGAGCTGGCACTCGTAGCGGCCGGCGTCGGCGGCGCGCAGCCCGCGCAGGCGCAGCGTGTGCCGCGAGAGCGCGCCCGCGCGCGCCGCCGCCGCCGCCACGCGCGCGTCCGCCGTGAACACCGCGCCCGCGTGCGACAGGATCTGCAGGTCCCGCGACCGCACCCACGACACCTGCGCCGGCACAACTCGTTTAATACACACGAAGAATAATTTCAACAACCCAATCGTAGTTCTTTCAAAGTCTCTCGTAATCTAAATTTTTCAAAAATCAACCTTCTGAATAGTTCTGAAACGAACTATTCTTATTTTTCTTTATAAAGAGGATCTTTGCATTGATTAACCCATCCGTGTTAATCACGCATGAGACTGGATAATTCATGATTCATTCTAAATCATTAAATAAAATGAAACAATTTATGGGATGGTTAACGCCCACTAGCGTTTATAGCGGGCGCAAGATCATTTTCATGGGACACATATTGCGGGGATTATAGTATTTGGCAATAGCAGCTTCCGGGAAGCTTCATCGGCGTACGCGCGGGCGGCCGAGGCGCGTGTCGCTATATCGAGCGCGAGTCGATGACCGGCGTTATTGGAATCGCGGGCCGCTGTCACCTACGTGGAGCCAGCGAGCGTGACGCAGCCGCCCGCGCACATATTTCCGCCGCGCGTTCCTCCGCGGGCCCGCGACCTCCGCGCCCGCTTCACATTTCAGTGTCGTCGATTCATCTATCCGTATTTCGGGCACACGTCTAAATTGTTTACATTGCTGTGCTCATACTTTCAGATTTCAACTCGATGACTAATCGTGTTATATTTTGATCATAAAAATTCTAGCTAAATCATAACAGAACAAGAAGAATGACAGCTTATATAAAACTCGACTAGCTAATTGAGTCATGATGTATAGCGTTTACGGAATGTTTATTTTATGAATATTTCATTTGTGTAGCTACGAGTACACGAAACCTAGTTCAAATAAACTACGAGTATCTACTTGAAACGGCGCTTAACATCGGGCTCTACAATAATAGATACGGCGAAAGCTGGTGAAGTGCCAATACGCGGAGTTCCCTGACGATCTCCGTAGCCTACTTTGAAAATGAATAAAAGACAAATTAATTATCTCTTTTTACAAACTGTAAGTGACACTGGTGTTAATTGGGGTTTTATGTGTGTACGAAGTACGAAATTACTTCGATCGGAGAACACTTTATACCTTTTGAAATGTCAAGAATCATCGAATATTTAGTTAACTGTTATACGTAGCGACAAATGTTGATCAAAATGTTAGGTAAGTGACACTTGCGTAGGTATTCAGAGCCTTAAAAAGCGTGTTAAAAAAGGGCAGAATCTGCAAGCGATCTCTCACGGCCACCACCAGCCTGCCGCTAGCTCCACACCAGCGTTAGTTTTAACTTTTATCCCAGAGGGACCTGGAACACTCCAGGTAGAAGTCCTGGCGAAACGTACCCTCTCCTCGTCGTTCCAGCCGAAAGACGTCCACTGCTGGACAAAGGCCTCCCCCAAGGATTTCCACAAAGACCGGTCCTGCGCCGCTTGCATCCAGGTACCTCCCGCGACCTTCACCAGATCGTCGGTCCATCTAGTGGGAGGCCTGCCCACGCTACGTCTTCCAGCTCGTGGTCGCCACTCAAGAACTTTCCTGCCCTCTCCTCATATAATGAGTATCCCTTGGCACTTACGGCTTTGTCTCCCTGGCGCAGCACGCGGCACTCGAGCGCGGCGTCGCTGCCCACGGCCGCCACCAGCGTGGTCGGGCCGCGCACGAACTCGGGCCCCGCGCCCGCGCCGCCCTCCGTCACCGAGAGCACCTCGCCCGCGCAGCCGCGACCTGCGCATATCCACCTCGTCACACCAGGCTTATGGGACACTATTACATATTTCACCCCTATATTAGGTAGGTACATGAGAAAGGTGTAGAATAAATAGATTAAAAAAAAACAATGATATGTCTAGTGGTATGACCACCTGCTTCAGACGCAGAGTTCGATTCCCAGTGGGGGCAGATTTTTCTTTTCGGTTTGGTTGGTGGTAGGGCTTGTTCTAAGTCCACCTGGCTAGCTACCACCATTTTACCTAAGTCTGTCGCCATAACAACAATGTTAACAGCATTGTTGTGTTCCGACAGTTAGAGGAAATATAGCCAGTTCCTCTGTGCTTGAGGATTCTAGTCTTTGTCTGTCCTCGGCTTGACATTAGTGTCACCCCGTGCAACCCAGGCATGTCATCAGTATCGGGATGGGATTAACCAATAACAAACAACAATCATAAGCAAGAAAAGCTGAACGGTAAACATTATCGGACTGACCGATTAGAGATCTGAGAAACGATGGTTCAAACCCCGCCGCTGAACTATTGTGGTAACCCTGATCGTAATACGAAAGCTTATTTAGCTTAGCACCAGGCGCTACTAACGGCACTATACAGGGTGGAATTTTGTAATGCCACCTGGAGGGAAAGTACTCTTAATAGGTACTGTAGATAGAAAATTTTACTGAAAGCAGTTCTCTTTCTTTTCAAAAATAATGGAATGTTTTTCCTTTATTTTATGGTTACATTTTAAGAATGCCTATTAGGAAAAGAAAGAGAACTGCATTCATAGATTTTCGAAAATTTTTCGAAAATTCTCTACCATACCATAAATTTTTCTGTAAATAATGAAGATAATTTAAGATGTCATGGTTTTCCTTTCATTTGATTTATCAAGTTTGTTGGAGAGATTTAATCCTTATACTTAACCCTAAAGATCGATGCAATAAAAATACAGGGTGTAATTTTTTACAGATTTTAGTTGGTTCGATTCCCGGGTGTAGCAAGCAAATTTATGAAAATCTTTGAATGCAGTTCTATTTCTTTTCAAAAATAAAGGAATAGAACGTATAACCTTAAGTATGCCTTTTAGATTTCTAGACAATTTAAAATAACTTTCAGATGAAAGTTCTATAAACGCAAATATCATGGAAAGACCAAATGTAGAAAAAAAAGATTCGTGAAACTTTGGGTGTGCAAATATGGCTTGGACACACAAACGCCGCGGGGCGCCAGCGCCGCCGCGGTGCGATGCAAGGCCGGCATCCGCGTGAATGGGCGCCGGCGCAAGTGAGTAATAGTAGTGTAATGCAACTGCACAATATGCGTACACGCGGAGTTTCCTGCCCCCGCCCGATCCGAAAATGGCCAAAGACTGAATCACACGCGAACGGAAGCAGAGTGCGTACAAAAGCTCATTTCAAGAACGCGCGAAATATGCATGCCAAATGTTTAATGAAGCAAATGGTTTATAAGACGTACGAGTAGCTATAATTTGGGTTAAGAATGCCTACATAAATAAAGGGCTATATTGATTAACAGGTTTCTATGTCTTATTCCTTATTTGACTAACATAAATAGGTACCATGCCAGGAATCACGCACGTAAACACCACGCCATCCCTCGCAGCGATTCTGAACATAGTTTATAAAGAAATGGTGGGCTAATGCGCTGTTTGTTAACTGGCCTTGCTGCCGCGATCCCTGCACTTACAATATACTTTACTGCAGTCGTTCCATTGCGCGGATCGCAACACGCCACGAGCCGGAACATATGGCCGCCCGTCAACTGCGAGCCGATGACCCGCCTGACACAAACGATGCTGAATTGAAATGACGTTTTTAGTACGCCATAACAATATTTCAATGTTGGCTCGAAATAGAAGATGTAAAATTAGACAGCTAAATAATTAGGGATTCTATGATTTAGAGATGCGTTAATGACACGACGTAAATTTTACTCGTCCAATATTTACGTAATTTGTGTAACTCCACAAAAGTAGATACTAATACTTCGTACTCATGAATTTTGTTGGTACGTTCCAGAAATGTACATTATGTCGGTAGCACTGAATTTCTTCTCCGATGTTCGAATTTCTTTGTCAGTTAGCACTCAGCAAGCAGTGGCTGAGTGGCAGCGCTTAGCTCAGTTACTTTATCAATTACATTACACACAAAAGATGATCGCAACTGATGAGGGTGGTAAAAACTGCCCAGTTAAATACTCTCGCCTTGTACACACAAGGCATTCACAGTTTAGAATTAAGTGGGCAGTAATTTCGAGTGCTCTTCAACTTTCTCTTGAACCTGTTTATTATTGTTTCCCCAAAGTTATAATAAAGAAGATGAATCAAGCGGACGCAGGATGCGGGCCGCGCGCTTCCGACGCACGCACGTGCGCGCGGCGCCGGCCGATTCGCGCTCGCGCCCGCTCCATCAGATTACAATGTTCCACAATTGCACAATACCGAGAATTTACAGCTCTGCATCATTCCAGGGAAATGTAAACATTCCGAGCGCATGCACTATGTTTGACGGTACATTCTGGTTAAGGCCCGCTGCACACAAAACTAGAGCCCTCGTAACTGATTGTACGCAGACGAATTTGTCGAAGGTTCGCAGTAATACAAACATAGACATCCCCGCATTCCATTTAAGGAATGATCAAAGACAAGCTCTAAACAAACGCCGCTCTATTATCACTCTCGTTTGTGATTGCTTTATCTGGTCCATATCCACGCTGTTTCCAATTTTAACCCTCCATCTTGATCGCGTGCCAAACTGTTTAGGGCTCAGCACCGACAGAGCCGCGAGTTATTGCTATCTCTCCAGGACGGCATCGACAACGGGACTATTCCCACCTCTCGTTCCCACCACTGCAACTCCTGTGTAGCCAGGATCTACAGCTTGACCGCCACAAAAAACCCAACCAATGAAGGTCAAGTTTGTCCCGGGGGAAAGTTAAACTGTCATTGGACCCGCAACGAAATTAATCAGAAGAACATAGGAGGAGTTCGAAATTAAGGTTCGACTTCCCTCCGGAAAGGACGGCATCGACAGCGAACATACATTATATGAGTTATACTTCAAAGTATTCATATTAAACTAAATTAGTTTTATTTTTAAATTATAATAATTTTGTAAACCACTAAATACGAGTATTTTTATAAATCCAAAACTTCAGGCCTATATTGTAACTTCTCAAAATATAAGGTTAAACTTAATGTCACCCTTAAATATCTATTGACAGATTTCCAAAAGCAACCTGCCGCCTAAGGTAATAATTTAAATGGCTATAAAATGGACGTGGTAGTTTAAAAATACCATTTGTTGCGAAGGGCGCGGGCGCGCGCAAGCGGCCTAAAATAACACAAGCGGTCGTCGTGGACGCCCGGCGTGACGTGCTCGCTGCTAGGCGTGACGACGCTTCACCCTCGCCTTAGGGTATGGGGTTAATTAAGACAACGAAAAAAATCTATCCAAATGTCAATCAACACTTTTGAACCAAAGGTGTGAACTTCAAAGCTTGTATGTTTCATGTTCAGATTCTCAAAATAATGAATGACTAATATTTCAATGATGTGATGGATGACTTAATTATAGAAAAATCATGTTTTAATAGGAGGAAACACGTTGCTTAGGATGAAGAGAGTGTATTTGGTGGAGTAATATTCCTTAGAATAATTTAACTGTTTTTTTTTCTTAACAGCTACTGATTTGTATTATTAGCTCACCCCTTTGTCGCCCCGCGTAGTGAGCACGTGCTTTATTAGTTCGTGCAATTGTGCATAACCGAACACCGCATTGTTAGTCGCTCGGGCCCGCATCCCGGCAGTCCCGGAGTCCCGGGACCACCTACCGCACTCTTCATGCAATCCCTGAACACTTGTCCCACTCAAGAATTATGGGCGAAGAGCAAAGGCACAGTTTTACAATCGGTAACAAAGCGAAACTCGCGAACTGCGAGATGAAAGGGCGTAATTAACTATGTTTACGCGAGCCTGACGTCAGTGACATGCGCAAGAGTTCCATAGTTACAACACTGCGCTATCAATCGTTCAGTCTCCCATGAAATCAGAGAACAGAGCTGCTAACAAAGACACATCAAAGGGTTTGATTTATTATAAAGCTCTTGTATTTTTAATGTACACCGTGGTCGAAGCTATCAAGCGTTTTTTAAACCTACTTAGGTGTGCTGATAATACGTTTCCGAATTAATTGTGCTTTCAGCCACAGCTGTAAATGGGCTTACAGATCGCACCTGCACCCTTCGGACAATGAATTTGTAATCTAAAGCACAAACAAGTATCAATAATTTGCTTTGAAGATATTTAATAGGTATCTTCTACAAAAGTAATTTGCACGTCCGGTGTAGGAAATGCGAGTTAAAAGCGTGACGTCACTTGCGTCGCGTATTCGTTCTCGGTCGTCCACGTGTGTGGTGGCCGCAGCACAATACACCATCACATCAAATATTTACACCTCAACAATAGTCTATAGTGTTCGACAGGGATCGAAATCGCGTTCACAAATTCCCGAAACGACAGTCCGATGTCCGATGCCGAGACCGTTGGGCTAACTTGTCATTAGGTTCAGAGTTCCGACGCGATAGAAATTGAGAAAAAACTCACTACTTCTTGCTTCTGACTTATTATTACCAATAACACCAATCCAAAATCTTCCTAACTAGCTTTTTCCCGCGGCTTCGTTTTTGGATCTGCTATGATCGACTTATTTTGATTAAGGTATAGAGTTTGTTTGGTTACAACGTGCATGTAGAGTTAGAATCTTGACTCTACCTATATGAGATCTGACAACTTTTTATAATAAGAGTCGAGCTCGTCAAATGATGAGATAATACAGTAATAATTTTCTTTAAAAATATGCTCTTAAAGTCTATTTCCGTCATCAGTCTTATCGTTATTCTTTATTTCATGAAAAAAATATAAGAGTCAACTCTTCGAGTTCGAGTTCATATAAGGTAGCTAAAAATACACTACACAATCATTTATTATTTTAGACTTTGACCTCATTTAAAAAACTATGTTTGTTGAACACTCGTTGTCTATATACTTATAATAAATCTGTAGAGAGGTCAACTGTACATGAAATATATTTTCAAAATAACTATCAGGGGGTGATTAGTGATCGATACTGATGCCAATAATGCAATCAGTAAAATTTTTGTCTGTCTGTCTGTCTGTCTGTCTGTCTGTCTGTATGTTCCTTATAGAAACAAAAAGTACTGGACGGATTTTAACGAAACTAGGTACAATTATTCTTCATACTCCTGGGCAGGTTATAGTATACTTAGGAATTCCCACGGGAACGGGAATTAGCGGGAAAATCCTTTTGTATGAAAAATCTAAACCGCTTAAGTCAGACGTTTGAAATTTGGCATGCAGGTACCTTAGTAAACTTAAAGCTTAGTTACAACAGGATGTTGCAAAATTCCCAAGGGAACGGGAGTTAGCGGGAAAAAACATTTGTATGAAAAAATCTAAACCGCTTAAGTTAGACGTTTGAAATTTGGCATGCAGGTACCTTAGTAAACTTAAAGCTTAGTAACAACAGGATATTGCAAAATTCCCACGGGAACGGGAGTTAGCGGGAAAAAACATTTGTATGAAAAAATCTAAACCGCTTAAGTTAGACGTTTGAAATTTGGCATGCAGGTACCTTAGTAAACTTAAAGCTTAGTAACAACAGGATATTGCAAAATTCCCACGGGAACGGGAGTTAGCGGGAAAAAACATTTGTATGAAAAAATCTAAACCGCTTAAGTTAGATGAAGGGGGTAAAACGGGATCCACGCGTACGAAGTCGCGGGCGGCCGCTAGTTTTATAATAAAGTTGTTAACGAATTATCTATTTGATTGTTCAGAACTGTCCCTATTCTTACACAAAGAAACCTAAATAACTTTTGAGACAGGTAACCCAAACAAAAAGTGAAGACGAATCGTTCAATTTGAAGTGATGTTGAGGGCTCGGCCCCGTCAAACTTTTTTACTGTTTTGATTTGTTGTTTTAGTTTCGTGAGATTAATTTATTGCTTTTGATTTCGATCCTTTCGTCGAATCGAATGGTGTAAGGGCATTTCAATATATTTTTTGTAATTCTTGGGATGCCGCGGCCGCTATGCGCGCGTGTGCGTGTGCGTGTGCGCGGCGCATCTGGCGCGAAACAATTCACAAGTTTTTTGTTTTCATTCAATCAGTGTCGTTGCGCTTCGACTGACGCGAAAGCTGTTATTTTCAGCGCGAACTGCACTTTTAGAATTTCCACCTTTATTCATTACAGGTTGTGCTATGGACGCAAGGTGGCTAAATTGGGTTAAAACGGCTCGCTGTTCGCTTCAGTTAAAATAATTATGAAACTCTTTGAAGTTATTCATCTTAGATGGTCAAGCCTTTTTGATCTAATTGAAATCCTAATGGCGTAAATAACCTTTCTATAAAAAATGCTTCTCTATGTACTAGTATGTACCTACTATGTAAAATAACTTTTGGATTCATAATGCAGCACTTAAATAAAAATATTATGCATAACGCAAATTTTACAATGATTGACTTCTCTCTACCATCATGGTCATCATCCGGTCTCGGTTATTTAATCTCCACTGCAGGGGCGACCATGTCTACACTAATATTATAAAGAGGAAAGATTTGTACCTATTTTTGTATGTTTGTAACGAATAGGCTCAAAAAGTACTGGCTCGATTTAAAAAATTCTTTCACCATTCGAAAGCTACATTATCCACGAGTAACATAGGCTAAATTTTATTTTGGAAAAACATAAGGTTCAGGGGTCCTAAAGCTAGTCTTAAATAAAATAAGATGCAAATGGAGGATTTGGCCCACGCTCGCCGCTGGCCAGGCTGGCTGGGGCTTGGGAGGGTAGTAGTGTTGCTCACCCGCGAGGGCCGGCAGCGCCGCGAGCAGCAGCAGGCGCGCCAGCACACGCATGGCGCGTGAGCAGCCCGCGCGTCACACTCCACTACTGATCACAAGATTATTGTCCACTTCACGTCCATTCACCGCCAAATTAGTACCATCAATTAAACTTCCTTAATTGTTTACACAATACGGAATGGCTCCGATCTGTAACAAAAGAAACCAATCTTAATAATCTTCGTAATAAATAAAGTTCGGTTACATCAAATTATTATAATCAAAATCTATACTAATATTATAAAGAGGAAAGATTTGTACCTATTTTTGTATGTTTGTTATGAATAGGCTCAAAAACCACTGAACGGATTTTGATGAAACTATATAGTATTATTGTTCATAATCCAGAATAACATATAGGCTACAAACGAAATTTCACGCGTACGAAGCCGCGCCGCCCGCGGCTAGTAATTAATAATTATCAAATAGGTATTAAGAAAATCTTTTTATCTTTTTAATATGCTATTGGATTTGAAGAATCAAGTAAGTCGTTAATGACGTTGATGTCTTTTATTAGATTCAACTTTTACGTAGCACTATTTAATTAGGTATCCATGGTAATATGTATTTTTTTTATAGTTTAAAATGAAATTTAAACAACATCAATACATTAACTTTAATTATTAGTTATATCAGTTTATTACGAACGTGATTCATTTAAGTGATAATTTAAAAATATGAAAGTCAACACTTTAATGGTTAATAAATTAAATTTTATTGCCACAATGAGTTGTATGGTCATAAATAGTTTAATTAACATTGGTCAGAGTTCGTTTGTAGATAGCGATCGCGCGGAGGGCGGACCCGCGCCCGCCCGCTATGCGGTGTGCATAAAGCTCGCCGGTGTCGTTTGTAGAGCCGCGTATAGGGTACATTTTTCTTTACTTGTGTGTTTATAGGGTCACAGTTCGAAAAGCTACTTTACATATTTTAATATTTTATTAAAATATGTAAAGTAGCTTGCTTGTTCTTCACCTTATTTATTTTATGTATAATTTAATAGGTAATATCACAGAATAAATAGGTACCTATTTCAATTCAAAATGTCATTGTCTAAAAACTTCTTTTGTAAAATGATAATAGATGCATAGACGTAATTAATTGGTACATTTAAAACTTTCAGCATTCTGATACTCGCGAAACTTATTGATAGTCATGTAAAGAACTTATATTATTTTATAGTGTTCTATATACGTAGGTACACATCTGTAAAGGGCAAATCTCAACCTTTTACCCTCGCTGACCCCCGGTGCGTGTTCCCACAGCGCGCGCGCACGCGGGCTAAGCTCATTACCGCGACGGCGCATCGCAGTAATGGCGCCGTTTAATGCCCGCCACATGCTCCGCGTTTTTTGTCCGCTCACAATCATATGGCCCTCGCGGTTCTCACAACCGATTGCGGCAATGATCCTTTATCTCGGTTATAATTTTGTTAATCACTTTTTACGAGATTTGACCCATTTCATCTTTACGGCAGATGTTTCGACAATTTTAAAAGTTTGCTCTCGATGCGACCGTGTTACAACTAAAGCGTACGTATGTACTAATACTGAAAATATTTATAAGACTGAAATTACATAGGTAAGAGTGTTTGCCGGTTGCCTTGAAAGAATTAAGATACAGATATAGTTTAAGACACAGGAAAAAAATAAAATATGTAGTTTAATCCAGATTTTTTTGAGAGGACGATATTCTTTCTGTGGCGGATCGAAATTATTATAAAAAATATTTTTATTTTCATAAATATTATAATTACAAGATAGTAAATAGTAAACGCTCGAAGCCGCGGAATGCAGGCGCGAGCGCATCTGCGCGCGTCACGTGATCACGTCGCTCACGCGGCGAGCCAGCGCGAGCAGGGCATATTTCAGTAGCTATTTCAACTATGCTGCTTTATGGGACCGCAAGTACAGACATGGCAACTAAAGGTATTTTAATACTCCACCCAATTTAGCAGTTCTATTTTAACGACAAGTGCATTGACTTTACAATAAAATTAGAAAAGCTAGAGATCCATGAAAACGGTTTGACATCACTGGAATGGTTTGTCCATCCTCTTACAAAAACCGACAACATGAGGTCCTATACCTTTATGTATAAATGATTTCAGATCATATACCTATACAGTACACTTACTAAAGAAACCAATCATTCCAACTTTCGCGATCCAATGATTGTAACTGAGAGCTACGAGTCTCTAAATCCAATCCGGGGTGGCTGAATAAGTTACGTGATCCTAAAATCCTCTCAGTAATCGGAATTATCATACTAGGATGGTACATATTATGGTACCTAAGAGGTTTCGATTCAGCATTTTAAATACACGTAGTTGGTTATTAAAAATCGATAAAAAAGAGAAGGCCGCTTAAACGATATTATTTAACATTATGGTTAAAATTAACCAGACAGATCAACCGCAGCGCAATATAAACGCCACTACAATGCTTTGATGAGCCTGTGTTATAAACTCCAGGCCAGGTGCGCGCGCGATTCACAAACAAACGGCGCTGGTTTCCGACGTGGTCCGTCCACACCTTATTTATCTCCGATACAATACATCAAAACAAATAATCCTTCCGCAGTTGATCCGCTTTCAAAGTCATGGTCAATGAAATTATAACTATAATATCATGAATACTTCCATTCAAAGACCTTTTACCTCACTGAATGTGTTTTCCTGTTTTATTATTCTCTTTGTTGCAATAATTTTCCTCTGCATTATAGTCTACTTGGTGGGTAAAATGCTAATGATGAACGATATTCGATTGTGGTAAATATTTGTTTACTTATTATCTTGTATAAAATGGTCCGAATGGCTTCGAGAAAAGGATGGTAAGGCTCAGCCATAGGTGTGCCTTTTTGGTATTTTGCTCAACTTGGCGGATAGCACTCAAGTTTTACAAGCTAGGTGTAAGATAAGAGCTAAATTGATGATTGTGTCAGATTATCCCACCAATTAAATAAAATTAAACCTAATAACCTATTAGGCTATTACGGAATTAAACCATTATTGGTAGGTATTTAACTTGTAACATCGATAGTCTTCCCTCGGGCAGCACTATTGGTGACTTGTGCTATTTCCGCCGCGGATTGACTCGCAAATAGTAACGCTCAGAATACTCCGCAAAGGTTACTAAATATCGACACTGCTCTACACCACCTACTCCGCACGCACGGCCTTTGCTCTCCCACTTGACCAAACAGGCAGTGCCACTGGCAGGCAGGGGATGTTTTGAAATATGTACTAATTACCTTCGTATTTTATCGGTAGGTTATGGTTTACTTAACGTGTGACGTACTCGTATGACAGTAAATAAAGTATCACTATTTTCACCACAAAAACCAATAGAGCTTTAACTCAATATGGTTGGTATTGTATGTAGGTATATTATTTTAATTTATTTTATATTATACTTTTTAATTTTTTTTAATTCTGAACTTTAATTTTATTGTTAACTGGTTGGAATAATGTAATAAATTGGTATACCTACCCCTAGTAAGTATATTGCTTATACGAAACTCTGGATTGACACCCGCAATATTATTTTCTACAAGTGGTTCAAGAACTTAATTGAGTTTTTAATTGTATTATTTTTATCCGTTGGCTGATCACACTTTACTTGGTTTGGACTAGATGGTAAGAGTACAGTCATTAGCCTAAAATTAATTAAACTAATTTAGAAAACATTATTTAGTTGATTCTAAAAGCTTGTATAACACGACGTAATGAAGAAGTGAGTGGGAGAAATTGGCAACTACTGTTGTATTAGTTTAAAAGCTCTACATTACTTTCAGGCGAAAAGGAATTGTAAGATAGTAGGTAGGTACATAAATAAAACCACCCGACTGCTAAAAATTCACCATACACAAGCCCATCGGCGTAATATAATTACTACATAATAATAAATAAAAGAATATAGAAAAATAAAATAAATAAAATACATATTTCTCGTACTTATATACTTTTTTGTATTATTATTTGTACATAATAAAACATAGAAACACACATCCACTCTTATAATTTTTAATATTGATTTCAAGTTTATTAATTTAACTTTTCGTCAAGATTACGGTTACTAGCCCAGTTTGAATCATTGAAAAAGAAAAACCCAACTAAATGAGGAATGTGAAACAAAAAAACTAAAGCGAGCATGACCAATACAAACTAATGTGTTTGTAATATAACTGTTGTACCCAATTATATTTTACTGGGCAAAAGCCATAATTTTGCTAGTAAATGTTTAACTATGCGGGTAGTTTAGGAGTCATTTAAAATACGCATTATAGAATGAAGGTGCCGATTCTAAAATATAGAGTCAGCTGTCCACATGACCCACTTGTAGTTCTCACATTTAGCTATCTGATTTAAAAAACGTACGTATTTTAGATTAGAAACGCTCAAAGCTTTTATAATACATTTCTGAAAGCAATTTTTTTAATTGTAGGAGTAAATTAAGTAAACTTATCTCAAAATACTAAGTAAATTAACGGAAGTCAATTTAAGCATTAAGCTTTTCTAACTGCCTTTCACATATTCATGCTTGATTATAAAAATACAATTAACTATATTACCCATCTTGAATATGAAATACAAGTAGAATCCACACATGTAATGTTTTTTGTAAATTCCGATGAATTTCGAATAAATTGACTCACCGTTATTTTGCATCAATCAGGATTTAGTTATAAAACGAGCGTCCAATCCAATACATTTGTGAACTATCGTCGATTTGCAGGTCAGAGTTGTTTACACACAGCGCGCACGATGTTCCCGCGGGAACGTCCAGAAGGATCGCGAGCGTGTCGCGTCGCTGGTCCGGCACCGACTGGCGCGCGCGCACCGCCGCCCTAGCGCGCGCGCACCGCCCTCCAATAAAGAGGGACAATAGCACCAGGCTTTAATGTATTAAATTGTCCAAAAGCACTCCTTCCTAATCTTCTAAAGTACGTATAAGCTTTACATTTGAGCAAATTTTTATCGTATAATATGTCTAAATTAGATGATATTAAAACAATACGATCGGTATCATTACACATATTACATCCTATCATTTAAATTAATGTTCCAGTACCTACCTACATATTATTTATTTAACATAAATTAATTATTGATATTGTTGTAACCTATAATTATTATTAATTATAATCCATATTTCGTCCATTTGCGACGACACTGTGATATATCAAAAACAGTGGTTTTACAGAAATCGACTTTTTAACTTTTGAATGACCATAACTCTTAAAAGAAGATTAGGATTACCTAATTGTGTATGAAACGTTTAAAGATTAACTATTAATGAATTTAAATATTTATAGTAAGACATAACTTTGCGTCTAAATTGATGAAATTAAAGCGATTGAAAAAAAAAGAGACAACTTATCACGTTGTTCTAGTAAAAAATAATATTTTGAAGATGGTAAGTTCAGTTGTCACGTTGAAGATGATGTAAAAAAATATATTTATATAAGTCATTATTTAGATAACACGTTGATCTTGAAAATTTTTATTTTATTTTAATAACATTACAATCAGTAAAAATGAGGTAATTTTTGGAACACGCGAATATTTCGCTTTGCCATGTTAAATTGCACTTATAAAAATATTATCTAAGTAGACAGACAGTTGTATACATACAATATTTAAGCTCACATTAAGTTTCCTTATTCTAAAAACGAATGCTTATCAAAATAAACGAAAAAGTAAAACCACGTAAACTACTAGTTAAAAAAAAACACAGTAAGAGAAACTGTACTAATATGTATGTATGCAGAAGAAAAAATTGTAGGTAGGTACCTACTAGGTTAGTAAATAGATGTTTTTTAACTGACTAGTTATGACAATTTAATCCTAAAATTATCAAAGCAAAAATCGCCGTCTCCGGCGCATAAAATGGCAAAAAAGCAACATTTTGGTACCTTTTAGGGTGTTTTAATTTTTTATACTTATTTAAAATTAAATTTATAAAAGTTATTTAAATAATGTATTAATAGTGAAAAATAACAACCACTATTTATAAATAATGTAACCATTTTACTGGCGTAGTTTTTCTGAAATAGTTATACCTATTGCAATGTTATTATACAAAACAATGTTGCGCCCGCCAAAGTATATTTGGGCAAGAAGCGATAAAATTCCACCAATAAATTGCTGATTATCTGTAATTATATTAAAACATTAAAATACTTTTTTTGCAGAAAGCAAAACATAGCCAATACAGCTAAGTAACATTGAATAATTACATAAATAAATAAATATCTGGGGTCATCCAACGCATTGCTATTCAAGCATACTTCTACTAATAGATAATTTTGCTAGCTATCGTCTTAGATTAAGCTAATCTAAGGCTATCGTATGTTAATATAAAATATTTTGCTTGTTGTGTCTGTAAAAACAGACAGTCGTATAAGTATGTTTTATTTGCACTGTATTTCTAGTATTTGAACTATTCTTCAAAACGAATGTATGTTTATCAGTCTACATCTACTCATATTAGTTCCGACGTTATTGTAGCTCAAAGAGACACTTTCACAGCGCTCGCATAGCGCTGTTAGTCATGTTGTCGGATTAGGTTGTGGAATTCCTTCAGGCAGTGCATCGCCACAAATGTTAACCTTTGCTTTTTTGCATTGCTAGTCCCCATCTGTAATGATATCTGGAGTTTAGTATTACTGTTTAGCGTATACAACGCGACAAGTAGATATACCATTCAATTTCAATAACATGTATTCTGCAATAACAGAACATCAACAAATGACCTACAACATATTTTCAATATAGGAAAAATTTTCATCATCTACAACGTTACTAGTTAAGATGTCCCGATGATACTTCGATTTTCTTACAAGAATAACGTGACATATAAATAATTTCTCTTTTACTTTGCTTTTTGTTTTACAAGAACACTGTGATAAGTATGACGTGCCACATTGTCGAATAAAATAAGAATATTTTAAAAACTTTCCTTTGTCATCAATACCGCGGTATCCTCTAGATGTCACGTTTTTCTTAAAAACGAAGAGCACCTCACATCTCAAAGCGCAGGTGGCAACTGAACTGTCACAGTGTCGAAGCCAACTAGATCGCCGAACGAGCCAGCGCTATAACGTAATATTTTGTCTCTTTCTCTCATAGTATTGTTGTTTTTGGAGTAACAAATACCCTGTTTTTGGAGATAAAAGAACGCAAGATCGCGGTTCAGAATTTCGGTAAAACAAAAAATCGTATATGTCGAGATGTCACAGTGTCGTCGCAAATGGGCGATTTATCAAAAGCATAAGGTAATAAAATGTTTGCCAACAACAATACCTAATTCCTATATTATAATGTGGTTACTCTGTCCTATTTGCATACCCAACTTTGTAAAGTTTTTATTTCTTGGAGTCCAACACCAATTATTAAATTTTATTGCTATTAAGGACAAGGATCTACATAAAATAAAAATATTCATTTTTTACGCGTTTGTTTTCTTAAAAATACTTAGTGCATCCGTATCCGACTACTGCGAATGTGCGTGTGTGGTTGTGTGGTTTGGGTGGTGATTTA
The DNA here is from genome assembly GCF_963855985.1 of Ostrinia nubilalis. Taxonomy (NCBI): domain Eukaryota; kingdom Metazoa; phylum Arthropoda; class Insecta; order Lepidoptera; family Crambidae; genus Ostrinia; species Ostrinia nubilalis. The sequence goes on from NC_087103.1 coordinate 15,509,302, forward strand.
GTTCATCATTATGATAAATCTTGTAGAGCAAGAGTACTATGACCCCAGACCTTCGTTATTTTATAAAAGCTTGCTGAACGATAACTCGAAGTTCGTTATGGTCCATCGTTCTTACCTATGTTGGAAGTCTGGAAGCATACCCTGACAAAATTTCAGGTTTTATGAAATAACGTAAGTCTGGGGTTCAGAAGCTCTTAGACCATAACAAACGTTAATTCCTACTAAATGTGTTTATACGACTTACACAAAGTTCATATACCTACATACTATTTTTGAGGTCTCTTAAGTAATTTTGCAATTCTTTCTTTTGCATTCATGACAATCCATGCATGTACAAAAGCACCCTTGTCTTCACTGTTAAATTAAAATTCTAATTTACACAATGCATCCAGTTACTAAAGTCGATTCCCGGGGCCTAACGAATTTGATTTATTTATTTATTCAACTCGGATAAATAAAGCAGGTCACCATCGGAGCCCGCTGCGCACCCCTTTCAACAAAGTAATTTTATGCAAATCAGATCATTTTATGAAAGATTATCGTTAAACTACTTGTGCATGGTTTCATTCAAGTATAGCTACATACTTATTGATATTTTTTTAGGTACCTATAGGTGCTACCACAGATATGGATTAGAGCTACAGCTTTGCATCAGTTTATGGTCTGAGATCTTATTAAGCTTAACAAAATTTAGCTTTGAAAATACTGGTATTTAATTGGCACCCTTTATGTCCGTGGAAGTTTGTGATAGAGAGCCAGGTAGAGCCATGCCCCTCCGTAGTATCAAATGGTATTTGTTCCAATGTGGGTGGTTTTTGGTAGGACAAGTACTGTGGCCGTGGTAATTTTATTGTATTATTATTTATTAGTAAGGGGGTTAGTTTCCAACGTGACAAAAATCGGAACCAGCGATCCGGTATTGACGGTAGTGGCGCCCCCCTGTCAATGTCACGGGTGGGACGGTTCGTTATAGTAACTTAGTTCATCTGTATTTTTGTAAGGGTTGGTGGCTAATTTTTTAATTTTATTTTTTAATTGGTGCACAAAACAGAGATACAATCATAAAATAACATGCTTATCATATTAAATGATAACATAGAACAAAGCAGGTTGTACAATATTAGTTACAGCTCCAATAACAAGTGCACACAACATGCAAATCGAGTTAACAATATTTATTTTAGAAAAAATTGGCTAAACACAAAAAACTTAACGCTTCACCTAACGTTTTTACTTTCGCGCCAAAACGTCTACAAAAATTTTGGCCCATGAACCCTTTATTTTTTCAATTATGGTTTCACATTAGCCGAAATGAAATAAACTTGTCGGCGCCGGACACAGATGCTGCAAATTATTATTGATATTATTAATAGTATAATAAATCAATTATTTATAAAGAAAAATAAAAACTGAAAACTTGGCTGTACTGCACAATGCCTGTCCCTACAAAAAGAAAGAATCGTACAAAAAAAACAAAATGTCACTGGGCCATTCGGTCGTTGTTCACTCAAATCAGTCAGTCATTCGACGTTCATTATTATTTCGTTCGCGTCTTCTTTCTATTTCGCACGCATTTTCGTGGTGATAAAAGCAAAGTAATAACGCCGCAATATAAAAAGATCAATATTCCGTGCTATTTTTTTTATAGTAATCATTATAGTTTCTAGTTTAGTTATCGCGTTACCTTATTCAGTGACACACAAAATTATGGAATTGGTAAGTCCGCCAGGTGATTTTGAAAGCGTTTAGGATTGTGTGCTTAGATTATTGTGTGACCATAATATTTTCTCGCAATATAACCTTTTCACGTTGCTAAATCCCATGTACCTATTACCTACTTCTATTTGCCCTACTACATGACTTCTTTCTTTAACTTACAAACCCGTTTGGTTTTATTAATCTAAGCCCGTTTGTAACAAGTTTGTTGAATTGTATCTACATAGATACAACATAACATCATTTTATTTCATAATATTCGTATATAACCTATGCTTAAGTCTCATAATAAGCTATTAATTACGTACCTATCGGTTAAACACACTCAAATTAATAAGCAAACGGGCCCATTATCTGCATTGTGGTATTATTTAAACACATACTATGACGTGATCTGTTGCTGATTTGATTACATACAGCTTTTAAAAAGTGCTTTTATTGTATTTATATTCTTTTACCATTTCACTGCCTTAAAACATCATGGATACTGATCCATGACAATGTGACCAAGTCGAGTCCTTTGTCAGTGCAAAAGGCTTGGGTCACATTGCCTGATTTTACCTACAGATTCCCCAAACATTTCTTTAGACTCGATTTGACCAAACTTTTATCCGAGAATAAGTCCTGGTATAACTGGCACGTTGACAGTTTCAGTATGGGAAATATGTCAAAACTGAAGATTTATTCTGAGATGAATATTTACTCTTGTTTGGTCAAATCCACCCTTAATAATATGTTTGCTTAACCTGCGTTAAAATATTTTATTATACTAAAAGCCGTTGTTTCTTACGTATAGTTGAATAATCAACATGAGAAAATGTATTGTTTTAATAATATCCTAGTGCAAGTAAAAGAAACTAAAATGTATAGGCATTTAGTAAATCTGCCTAATTACAGCAATTTTGTACTGTATGAAAGCAATGAGGTCAGTAAAACCTCTCTGCATTCAGTTAACATGCTATACAAAGACATAACATGCTAATTAGCATGAATAAGCTTCAATAATGGAAATCATAAATCCTGATATGAAATGCAGCTATAAAGGTGCAACCAACTAGATGTAAATGTGTAAAATTGTACCTATAGAGAAAGATGAAAATGTGTGACCATGGTATTTTCTCATAATACAGTGCTTTTGTTACATCTCTAATATTGCTATGTATATTATATTCTCAAAACGTAACTAACCTCACTGCTTGAGGACCAACCCTCCCTTCCTCTACCATCGTGTTATGTAAACACTTGTGTAACACGTTGGCTACTATCAATTTGCATGCTTGCAAATGTTACATGACGACAATCAGTTCCTTATAATAATTTTTAAATTTTTATGACTAGAAGCAGGCATATGATTTGTTTGAAAGTTTATTGAAGTTCTATAATAATGAAGCTTTCTAGCCCTGCGAGACAATGATAATTAATTCTTACGCAGTATTATGTGACCACTTGGAGTTTGTTTATTTATTTATTAGGTGGGTACACTAAGAAAGTCACAACATATACAGTTCATACATTTTAACATGGTTTAACACATGATGCGTATATGACCTCAATTACAGGACACAGCATTTCTTTTTGCAATGTTAAGGTACTTGTACACTACAAATTGTGGATTGACTATCAAGCAATTTTGTTCAAGTTAATTTATTTACTCCGCATTAATAATTCCGTTTTAAAGATACTGTAAATATTGTGTTGAAATTTTCAAAATTATCATCTCCACAGACAGTAGACTGTGAAATGAATTTATCTCTAGAATAATTTAAGACTGGAAATGCTAACAGGAACTTTCATTGTGACATACCCCATGATAATATTTGTACTACTTATAGTGTTACACTGTGATTTTTTGCCATTATTTAGTACCTATCTAGCAAGATCTGGTACATTCTGCCGGAATTGTTATGTATTATTTTCTATTCGATTGCTAATTTTCCATTAACTATTAAACAAGAAACGAAACCAAAACATCATATTAATGAGACTCGTGCACGGGTGTAGTCCAACTGTCATTGATAAATTACACCAATGTTGTTGAGCCGGCTACTGTAGACCATGTTAAACGTGGAAGGGTTCAGTTGCAGGGAGGCGACACGAGCATGCTGCAGCCGCCGCTGCCGGCGCCGGCCAGCGCAGGTGAGTCCCGCCGCCGCTCGCGCTCCGCCAGGTCAGACGCACCCGGGCGCGGGGCGGGCGCGGGCGCTCGGCTCGTGTTCACAGTAACAGATCCATCCGAGCGGTCACCTCACAGACGCTCTATACTGTGAACGAGACGCGCCCGCGCCGGCCCCGCGCCCGCCTCACCCCGCAGTAGGCCTAACGCGCCGCGTGCTCGCTGTTGCAGACGCAGCCCGCCGCCGCCCGCCGCCGCCGCCGCGCCGCCCGCCGCGCCCGGCCCGACGTTATCTCTTAGTTCTCTCGAAACCGTCCTCAGTGATCAGTGTTTCTGCTTTCTGTTTCAGGCTAGATTTGTAAGTTAGGTTATTGCTAAGCGCTTAGGCGTCGCCGCGCCGCCTGCGACTCCGGCCCCGGCTGCACCTCCGGTCACAATGTACCTACTTCATTATTGCATCGTTCCCCGAGCGCCAGGCGCGTGAGAGGCCGCGGCTGCTCCGCCAGCGTGGACGGGCATGACCGCAGGGACCTGAGTGTTTCGGCCCGGTATTGATGCGACTCTTGAAAGCGGGGCTCGGTTATTTCACCAGAAATCGCGACGTACCGTCTTCTAGATTATCAGGTGTAATTGTTGAAATGAGACGAGTCCCAATATTTTGCGAACGTTTTTTGATGTTGCTTTTCGATGACTAGTAAAATAATCGAGCCTTATTTTTTTAGTGTCGTATCAGTATTTGGACGATTGCCTGTTTGAAATTTGAACGTTTGAAAGATTTGACAGTTCGATGCTAGATCGGATTCAGAATGTCAGACAGGAGCAAGTATGTGATGAATCACAAACTCGTCCCGGCTAAAGCCTGGGTTGAGATGCCGCAATGAGCGAGACGAACGGCTGTGCGTGTGACTGCGTCCACTCCGCAATGGCATACTTGCGCGTGCGACCCGAGATGACCGTATCCCCGTATGTTGCAGGAGGCTTTCTGGCCGCTCCGATCTACGACCTGCAGCAGGTCGGCGACGTGTTCACAGGTGAGAGCCAAAGTTAGTTATCGACCAAATTATTTTTTGTTTTTGACATGCATTTACCTAAAGTCTGAGAGCATTATAAAATCTTCTTTGCTGTATTTTTTTTCTTTTGTTGAATTTAGCTTGAATGTGTATAAAATTGAGTACAACATTGACGTTATCTTCTCAGTCGTAACCACAGTCCCGTGTCGTGCTCAGGTCCGGGCGCGAAGTGCTCGACGCTGCCGGCCATCCTGGGCGGCTCGCTGCCGCGGCTGTCGTCGGAGCAGGCGGAGGCGGTGGCGCGCGCCAAGAAGTACGCCATGGAGCAGAGCATCAAGATGGTGCTGATGAAGCAGACGCTGGCGCACCAGCAGCAGCAGATGGCCTCGCAGCGCACGCAGGTGCAGCGCCAGCAGGCGCTCGCGCTCATGTGCCGGTGCGTACCCTTACACCTCTGTACTATCGTTCGTTCGTTCGTTTCAGCCAAATGAAGCACGTCACTACCTTGTTTAATATACCACGCAATCTTGTATACCCATTCTTATAAGATACACCATACAAGAATGCATGGTAAATTCAGTGAACTGCTCCTGAATCGAATGTACCTACTACTACTATTTATATTTATTTATATTAACCGGCAGACAGTGGTGACTGAGTTTGTTGCGGCGCTTCTTCTCAGCACTTGCCAAATGTTGGTCTCGAAGCGCTGGTAGGGTAAAAAGATTATGAGACATGTAGAGGCTCCTTAAGAGCAAAATGACGATTTGTAAGAACTATTTATTAGTCTAAACAAATAAATAATTTTGACTTTGACTTGACTTTGACGTCCACTGCTGGACAAAGGCCTCCTCCAAGGTTTTCCATAATGAACGGTCCTGCGCCGCCCGCATCCAGGCTCCTCCCGCGACCTTTACCAGATCGTCGGTCCACCTAGTAGGAGGCCTGCCCACGCTACGTCTTCCAGCCCGTGGTCGCCACTCGCCACTCTGTACTATGTTACAGCGATATTATGTTCGATGATGAGAGCGATAACCGTTGAAGGCTCCCGCTTCGCGCTGGTTGAACCTGTGACTCGAAAGCTGAAAAGATCTGAATTCCCCTGACGTGCGACGTTTCAAACGTCCTTGACGATCGCAGATTTACTATTGTTTTCCATCTCCAGGGTGTACGTGGGGTCGATATCGTTCGAGCTGAAGGAGGACACGATCCGCCAGGCGTTCCTGCCGTTCGGGCCGATCAAGTCCATCAACATGTCGTGGGACCCGGTGACGCAGAAGCACAAGGGCTTCGCCTTCGTGGAGTACGAGATCCCCGAGGCCGCGCAGCTCAGCCTGGAGCAGATGAACGGCGTCATGCTGGGCGGCAGGTCAGTGCTCCAGAAACATCGACGGGCTTATTACAAAAACTTAAATGCAAATACATGTTGAATTGACATTTAGTATGGAAATTAATTAAATTTTAAACCTGTCTTCAATTTGTGTTTAAAGTTAAAGCAATTATTTTCTCTCATTAGTATATATTTATAATTCATTGGCCCCTTCTTATTATTAACGATAACCGATAATAATTAGTTAACGATCTTTTGGATACTATTTATTGTTTTTGTCATGTAATGATATAGACTCATAAAAACTAATTCGTCAAATAATTATGTAATGTTGCTTTCCGTACAGAATGGTATTTTACTGTGCTTATAGTGAATACTAATAAAGGAATAAATGATGAATAATGTAATGAATGGACTCTGTTCCCAGGAACATAAAGGTGGTGGGGCGGCCGTCCAACATGCCGCAGGCGCAGGCCGTCATCGACGAGATCCAGGAGGAGGCCAAGCAGTACAACCGCATCTACGTCGCCTCCATCCACCCCGAGCTCACCGAGGACGACATCAAGAAGTCAGTGCCCCGCGATACTCAACTATGTTTGATGACATCGATATCTTCGCTCGAAGGAGCCAGTGATTAACTCACATATTGTGCAACGTTTCAGCGTGTTCGAGGCGTTCGGGCCCATCACGTACTGCAAGCTGGCGTACGGCGCGTCGGCGCACAAGCACAAGGGCTACGGCTTCATCGAGTACGCCACGCTGCCCGCCGCGCTCGAGGCCATCGCCTCCATGAACCTGTTCGACCTCGGCGGCCAGTACCTGCGCGTCGGCCGCGCCATCACGCCGCCCAACGCGCTGGCCGGCCCGCCGCAGGCCTCCGCCATGCCCACCGCCGCCGCCGTCGCCGCCGCCGCCGCCACCGCCAAGATACAGGTCAGTGCCGCCTCCGCCGTGCCCACCGCCGCCGCCGTCGCCGCCGCCGCCGCCACCGCCAAGATACAGGTCAGTGCCGCCTCCGCCGTGCCCACCGCCGCCGCCGTCGCCGCCGCCGCCGCCACCGCCAAGATACAGGTCAGTGCCGCCTCCGCCGTGCCCACCGCCGCCGCCGTCGCCGCCGCCGCCGCCACCGCCAAGATACAGGTCAGTGCCGCCTCCGCCGTGCCCACCGCCGCCGCCGTCGCCGCCGCCGCCGCCACCGCCAAGATACAGGTCAGTGCCGCCTCCGCCGTGCCCACCGCCGCCACCGCCAAGATACAGGTCAGTGCCGCCTCCGCCGTGCCCACCGCCGCCGCCGTCGCCGCCGCCGCCGCCACCGCCAAGATACAGGTCAGTGCCGCCTCCGCCGTGCCCACCGCCGCCGCCGTCGCCGCCGCCGCCGCCACCGCCAAGATACAGGTCAGTGCCGCCTCCGCCGTGCCCACCGCCGCCGCCGTCGCCGCCGCCGCCGCCACCGCCAAGATACAGGTTAGTGGTCCGCCGCCTCCGCCGTGCCCACCGCCGCCGCCGTCACCGCCAAGATACAGGTCAGTGCCGCCTCCGCCGTGCCCACCGCCGCCGCCGTCGCTGCCGCCGCCGCCACCGCCAAGATACAGGTCAGTGCCGCCTCCGCCATGCCCACCGCCGCCGCCGTCGCCGCCAAGGTACAGGTCAGTGGCCCGTCGCCTCCGCCGTTTACTTCGCGAAGGTACTGTAATAAAAAAAAATATGCTCAATGTCATTAACAATATGGTGTAGTTTAGCTTGTCTCAAGAGTCGAGCACCATTTTGTTGACAAACGTCAGTGATCGGTACTGCGCCGAAGCCATAGGGCTGACTTCGAGCTTCCTACCTTCTTGCACAAGAATACGCGTGCGTGAGTCAATGCTCGCTCGTATGTAAGGCCTTGTCGATAAGTGATCCTGTGAGGTGCCATCGCGCTTGTTTTATTTTCGATGTAAACTCGCGGAGATGAACAGGCCTGGCTCAATGCACAGGCCTGTCAATCACTTGAAACCTATAACAATGCAAGCTAACACGATGTAACTGTGCGTTGCAGGCGATGGACGCGGTGGCGAGCAACGCCGTGGCGCTGGGGCTGACGAAGCTGAACGCGCTGGGCGTGTCGCCGGCCGCCGCGCTGCCCTCGCTGGCCGCCGCGCTGCCCGTGGCGCTGCCCGCGCTGCCCACGCTGCCAGTCACGCTGCCTGCCGCGCTGCCCACGCTGCCGGTCAGTGTAACTCCTCCTCTAGGGCTAGATGGCGCTGTGTAAAATTGTGAAAAAAAAAATAGGCTTCTAAAAAAAATTTTGTCCATTAATTTTCATATCAAAAAAATATTAGACCCGTATTATGTATTTTTAATTGTCAATCAAACAATAATTACAAAGTTATGGTGCTGTTAGGTCCCTGATCTGTTAAGGGAATTCCTGACGTTAAACAGCGTCAGCGGTTTCCCCTTCCAAGAGCTCGCCCGCTTCACGGGCTCGCGATTCCTGACTCGCCAGTCCGCCCCGAACCTTCTCAGTGTACGGCTGCCCAAGGGTCCCACGATTAATTTGTATCTAAAGTCAATAATAACCTTGTGTGTTTTAAAAGTGTTTTTTTTAAAACCCTCTCACGGTGGGACCCCGTAACATTTGGTGGCAGCGGTGGGATCCGAACATCCCCCAGTGCTTTCTATCCGGGTCACGCGTTACATTTATATTGCGGACTGACTACCATCTCCGTGCCGTGCACAACCATCGTAACCGTGCCCTGTGAACCCATCTGTGTGTGTATTGAATTTCTCCATCTTCGTCGCCTCATCCCTGCCCTGCGCGAGTACATCTCATCAGAGCGCGTCGGGCCATTGTTGCCTACATACTCGTTCCCGCCAAAACATCGCAAACCGCAGCAGCGGTTCTTCCCCGCCGAGTCGCCTCAGCCCGCACAGTGAGCCATTCATCGCAACCTATCGCGCCGAGCTACGCAGCCCCACACAACGGGCCATTCATCGCAGCGCAGCGCGAGCACCAGAACAACACTCCATTGTCGCTGCAGAATGCCGAACGTCATCGGGTACATCGCGCTGCTAACAACATTGTAGTGAGTCCTTGGTCATTGTTCACTGTGTTTGCTATATCTAGATCCTTTGTGTGTAATTGTAACAAAGGGCTAAAACAAACCCTTCTTTGTATCCATTGTTAAAATCATAATGCCAAAACCTCCCAAGAGTGAGGAAATCCCTGCGTTATCGATTGACGTCCCGGAGTTCCAACCTGCTGAGTGCCGATCGGCCCCTGGTTCACCAACTTCCGTCCGAAAGACCCGTTCACAAACCCAGGTCCCCAAAATGTCCAGCGAAATGGACCTTGGAATCTTACTTAAGTTCATTAAGCCATACGACGGAAACCGGGAGACACTAAACTCGTTTCTAGTTAATTGTAACAATGCATATGACTTGGCCACGGAGTCCCAAAAGGACATCCTCTTCAAGTACATATTGTGCCAGCTTCAGGGCAAGGCCGAAACGGCCTGCTCCATCAAAGAATTTGAATCTTGGGACCAATTAAAATCTTTTCTTAAAACACAGTTCTCTGAACGAAAACATTATGCTCATTTATTAATGGACCTGCAAGAGTGCCGCCAGGCCCAAACTGAAAACGTTTCTCAATTCGCCCTTAGGGTGGAGACCTGCCTGTCACAACTGTTGACAGAAATCTCTCTCTCCCATTCAAAACAAAAGGAGCTCGCTGGTCGCACGGCGGCCATGTCCGACCTAGCTCTGCATCACTTCGTGATGGGTCTCCTCCCTAGAATATCAAACATTATTAGGTGTCAGGCCCCGAAGTCGCTTAACGAAGCCATCAATATGGCCATCTCGGAGGAACGTATTCAACAATCCATATATAAGAGGACTATTCCTCAACAGGAATCCAAACCCAACATCAGGCGACCCAATAACGGGAACAGACAAAATAACACACAGTCTAACCAAAACCCAAATCAAAATCAAAGTTCCAACTCCCAAGGCTTGTTCTGTCGGTATTGTAGAAACCCGGGACATGATATCAAAGATTGCCGAAAGAGGCAATATGCTAATTCTAAAAATCGCGAACAGCCCTCCTCGTCCGGGCCTCCCGCGGGATCCAGCACGAGCCAGCAGGCTCCCCGACGTGCCTTCCACGTCCAGGAAACACTGGACGAGGAAAACGAGGCCGATTACGAACAAGACGAGGCTTTAAACGAATAGTGGGCTCACGACGGTGTCTCGCGAAGCCCAGCCTCACAAAAAAAACCCAAATCCGACACCAGCCAAATACGTAAGGACCCTACGGGTGACCGGCCCCAAGCGAGTGCCTTACCTTCCAATTCCATTCCGGGTAACCGGATCGGCGCAGTAACGCCACCTCTCAATTCCATTCCGGGCAACCGGATCGGCGCAATAACGCCACCTCTCAATTCCATTCCGGGCAACCGGATCGGCGCAATAACGCCACCTCTCAATTCCATTCCGGGTAACCGGATCGGCGCAGTAACGCCACCTCTCAAATTCATTCCGGGTAACCGGATCGGCGCAGTAGCACCACCTTCCAATTCTATCCCGAGCAACCGGGCGTGTACAGAGGTATCCCCGTCTAATTCCAATCTCGAAGTCTTCGAAATAAATCTCGACACAACGCAGAAGTTGTTACCCCATATTCTAATCGAATCACAAATAGCGGACATCCCCATTACACTCCTGGTAGACTCAGGATCCGCCATCTCCTTATTAAAGGAGTCCTGCATCCGGAAAAACCCGAAACTCACTAGGGAACCGGTCAACTTAAAGGGAATCGACCCCGGCGACTCGACAACCCCAACGTTAGGTCATTTCCCGTTGAAACTCAGGTTAAATGACAAAAAGGTCGTTCACCACAAATTTCACGTTATTAAGAATATAAACTTACCCTACGATGGGATCCTCGGTACTGACTTTTTCACCAAATTTGGCTGTAGTATAGACTACACCAAGGACACCATAAAAATAACAGGTGTCAATTTAAAACTCCATTTCCACGAGCCAGTCTACTTGATCCCTCCCCGCTCCGAATCGGTGATTGAATGCACCATCCAGAACACCAATCTTAAGGAAGGGATCATCATAGACCAGCACATTTCTGAATCCCTTCTCGTGGCCAACTGCATCGTAAAGGTAAAGGAAAACAAACGTATCAACATCACAGTAGCCAACACGTCTGAGTCCCCAATCAAAGTAAAATCCAACCTGAATTTCCACTTGCTACCCCTGTATCCCGATGCCATCCAGGCACCCACCAGTACTTCACGAAACGCTTCTAAACGTACAAAGGAGGTATTAGCCTCCCTCAGACTCGGTCACTTAAACAAAGAAGAGACCGAGGCCATAACGGAACTCTGCTCTCAATACTCGGATATTTTTCACCTCCCAGAGGACCAATTAACCTTTACCACTGCACTGGACCATAAGATCAAAACTACAACTGATGACCCAGTCCACACCAAATCATACAGGTTTCCAGAATGCCATAAACGAGAAGTGGAATCACAAATTGACCAAATGCTCAAACAAAATATCATCGAACCTTCCTCGTCCCCATGGAGCTCTCCTATATGGATTGTTCCCAAGAAGCTGGACTCACAGGGGAAGAGGAAATGGAGGGTCGTCATTGATTATAGAAAACTGAACAATATAACGATAGGTGAAACCTACCCCATACCTCAGATCCACGAGATCCTCGACCAATTGGGGAAAAGCAAGTATTTCAGTACCCTGGATCTCACTTCTGGGTTCCATCAACTCCTCATAGATCCACAAGATGCACCCAAAACCGCTTTTTCTGTCCCACAGGGGCATTTCCAATTTAACAGGATGCCGTTTGGCCTCAAGAACGCTCCTTCCACATTCCAGAAGCTCATGAACAACTGCCTCTCTGGCCTGCAGGGGCATAGGTGCTTCGTTTACCTTGACGATGTTGTCATCTACAGCTTTGACCTGGAAACCCACTGCGAGAACCTGAAAAGCGTGTTCGACCGGCTGCGAGCCTTCAACCTCAAACTCCAACCCGACAAATGTGAGTTCCTTCGCAAAGAAGTCGTCTATCTAGGCCACATCATCAACCAAAATGGAGTCCAGCCTAATCCCGACAAGGTCCGTGCAGTCACCGACTTCCCAACTCCTGGGTCCCCAAAAGACATCAAGTCCTTCTTAGGGCTTGTCTCATATTATCGTCGATTTGTTGAAAACTTTTCTAAACTTGCAAAACCTCTGACATCATTACTAAAAAAGGATGTCCCATTCAAATGGCAGAACGAACAACAGCTGGCTTTTGACACACTAAAGGAGAAACTCGTTACTGCCCCAATTCTGGCCTATCCAGATTTCACGCAACCTTTCTTACTGACCTGCGATGCCTCCAACCACGCAATCTCTGCCATCCTGTCGCAAGGTCCAATTGGACAGGATCGCCCAATCGCTTATGCGTCCCGCACCTTAAACAAGGCAGAGTCCAACTATAGCGTCACGGAAAAGGAATGTCTCGCTATAGTCTTTGGCACCAAAATATATCGACCTTACCTTTACGGAAACCGATTCAAAATTCTTTCCGATCACAAGCCATTGCAGTGGCTCTTCAACAGCAAGGATCCCGGCTCCAGACTTATCCGCTGGCGCCTGAAATTGGAAGAATTTGATTACGAAATCCACTATAAGAAAGGCAAAACAAACACCAACGCAGATGCGTTGTCACGGTTCCCCGTTCACCCTGTCCTACCGACCGAGGAACCTACACCTGAAGGGGAACCAACGCAATCTCCTCCCGCAGAACGAAACCTCCCAGTAGATACCTCTCCAGCCTTTAGCCCAATAACTCTGGAAGACCTCGATGTCCAGCTGCCATTCAGCCCAATTGATATCGATAGCAATGACCTTCCCTCTATCGGGCTACTCGAAGACAACGACCTACCTTCGATCAGCAATAGCCCAGGGAGTGAACCGATCCAACTGGAAAACGACCCGGTACCTACCTCCTCCCCAGGTGCCCCTGTACCAGCACCTGCTCGACCCACACCTGATCCAAGTCTCCTGTCCGGGGATTATTCTCACCTACTCAAAATCATGACAAACAAGGACAACATCCTTAACACCCAAGTTGTCGAACACAACGAAGCGCTTACCAAAAGTACATCCAGAATCATCCTGATTCCCACATCTATCGATTTGGACGAATCAAATCCCTACCTGCAAGAGATTTTGGGTGATATCCCAACCGAATCCCTAAACTTCGAGAGAGAACTCTACTCTTACTACAAGTACGAGTCAAATAATAAGATCTATTACCTTCTTTTTACTAGGGTTAATCACTTCGACGTCGCATCGTATCCAGAAATCCTCAGAACAATCAAGAAGGCCCGTGATTCTATCATGGAGGCCACTGATGTGCATGACATAGCCATCTCAGACTTCAGAAACGCTTTCGAAGTCCATTCCTTCATTAAAATCTACAATATCATCTTGTACCTTTTCCACAATACGAACCTTGTAGTAAATATTTATCACAATAACATCCAGTACCCAACACCAAGCGAGATTAAGAAAATCCTGTTTGAAAATCATGACATTCCCATAGCAGGTCACTTGGGATCCGCCCGCATGCTTAGTAGAATCAAGGAACAATACTATTGGAAGGGTATGCGCTCAGACATAGAGAATTATGTTAAACAATGCAAACAGTGCCAGGAGAACAAGGCCCTCAGGAAAGTAAACCGCGCTCCCATGCAGATTACCAGCACATCCACGGCGCCTTGCCAACGTATATCACTAGATATCGTTGGACCTTTACCTGAATCCGGCCCAGCCAAGCTGAGGTTCATTCTCACCATCCAGGATGACCTCACAAAGTTCTCCTCTGCTTACCCAATCCGCAGCACTACTGCTGAGGAAACCAGTGAGTGCCTCCTGCATTATATCTCTATTTTCGGCATCCCCAAAATCATCCTCACCGACCAGGGAACAAACTTCATGTCAGAACTCTTCAAGAGAACCTGCGAGTTCCTTAAGATCAAACAACTCTGGTCCTCGCCGTATCATCCGCAAACCCAGGGTGCACTTGAAAGGAGCCACTCTACTTTGAAGGAGTACCTAAAATCATATGTAAACGAGGATCAAAATAATTGGCCTCGCTATGTATACACGGCAATGCTCGCTTATAATACAGCTACACATGCGACAACACATTACACTCCTTACGAGTTGATGTTCGGCTCAAAGCCATTCATACCTAACTCAATCTTCGACGACAATTCTCAAACAACATATCCCGAATATGTTCGTATGCTACAAAACCGGCTTAAATACTCACGTGAAAAAGCCCTAGAACATATCCAAAAATCTAAAACCACATCTAAAGCCTATTACGACTCGCACAGTCGCCCAGTCCAATATAAGGTAGGCGATTACGTGTACCTGAAAAATCACCTCCGACTCCGTAAGGCTCTATCGCCACTATGGAAGGGCCCCTACAAAGTCGTAAAAATTCACGGAAATAATACACTCTCTTTATTAATAAATCGCCGACATATAAGGCACCACTATGATCAGGTCAAACCGGCAGAAGTCCAGGGGAACCTGTAATCATAAAATAAGGATTAGTTAAGATAAAATATAATAGGCTAGATATAGACAATATTATATTATACATGAAGAAGTATAATACACATATTAAATATAATAAATTAGTATAAGAAACATCGATAAAACACACATGCAGTAGATTCGTATAACTAAATATATATATATATAACAATAATATATATATTAATATAATAAATTAAATATATAATTTAACATAAAATTTAAAGAAATAATTACATGCAAGTAGCATAAATATAACTAGCAAATAATTAATTAACTTACCTCGCTTTCAGCGCCTCTCTGGAAGTCCATGCCAAACGGGAATATATACAGCCGATCAGAACAAGCCCAGGACTTTATTTCGACTACCTAGGGGAACTTAGAATTAAGAACGGCCAATTAAATGTTTTAATACCAATAGATATATCACACGTGAGTCCTCACATAGCAAATATAAAATCAGTAATAGAATCCGCCGAAAGATTGTGTAATCAAATGGGCACATTAGAACCGTCAGAATGCAACAGCGTGCTGGAACCTCTGGCAATACTGTACCATAACATGGTGCAGGATTTCACGTCAATCTCCCACCTTCTGGAGAACAGAAGTAGAAGGAGTGCATGGATAGGGGGAGGCGGAACAATCCTCAAACACATCTTCGGAACTTTGGACGAAGATGACGGCATTAGATACAACGAGGCAATAAAAACTGTACAAGGCGACCAAAAGAAGCTAGCTGCATTAATGAAAGAAAATATCCTTGTCACCACTTCAGTCATAACGGCATTTAACAAAACTTTGGACAGGATCAAAATTAATGAAGCTAACTTAATCACAGCTATCGACAAGCTCTCCCTCGGTCTACAGAACATATCCATTAAAACCGACGAATTACTAATCCGAAATTATGCAGACCAGATTCTAATAAAATTAGAAACAGCTATTTTACTTCTATCATTCCAGATAGAAGACATAGTTGCAGCTATCCTTTTCAGTAGCCAGAATTTATTACATCCATCCATTCTAAACCCCCGTAAGTTATATCAAGAGCTTGCCGAAAGTTATCGCCACTTGCCCGATGATTCCAAATTACCGATTGCATTAGATTTAAGCTCGATCCATTTCATTCTAAATATCTCTAAGATAGCTAGCTATTATATAGATAATAAGATTATTTTTGTACTACAAATCCCTTTAGTTTCAACTAAGGAATTTATGTTATTTCACGCTATAGCCCTACCTACACCTCACAATTCTGTTAAACTCGATTCGTTTAGCCTGATCATACCAAGTTCAAAGCTTATAGCAATGACCAAGGACAAAATGCACTATTGTAACTTAGAAAACCTCAATCAATGTGTAAACCCCACGGTAACCGACTACGTTTGTGACGTCACCAACGTGTACGCGTCGGACGCTAAACCGTCATGTGAAAGTGAACTCATGACCAAGGTCATCAGTGAAATCCCAGTGCAGTGTGCAACAAAGTTCATATACGGAAAACTAGACATATGGAAAGCTATCAGTAATAATAAGTGGATATTTGTACAAACATTACCCAATAAGATATCTATAGATTGTATTAAGACAAAACTGTTTGAGACCAGTATCTCCGGGACTGGTATCATCTCAATACCAAGTGGTTGCACAGGCTATTGCCGTAGCACGACTCTTTTACCCGGAAATATTGCAATCAACATCACATCACCTGTTAACATACCAGATTTTAACCTCATTAATGATACCTGCTGTAACTTAATTAGATTCAATCAATCCATAAGTAAAGTATCCCCTATTGTACTACAAAATGTAGATCTCGATAACTTAGACCAAGAAAAACATAAACTTTTGGAGACTACCTCAAAATTAAACAAAATAATCGAAGAACCACATATAATCCAATATGGGACACATTACTCGATTACTACAATTATTATCAGCATCATTATTATTATCTACATTATATATAAGATATACATTATATGTAAAAGACGACTACCCGGCAGCAGCCTTAAATTTCCTAAACCCCGAACCGTCGTAAATCCACCACCAGTGGCACCTTCAGTGCAAGACATTGAACTTGACAGACTTGACCAGGAAGTCATACAGTTGCCCAGTATCAGGTCCAGGATTTAACCCAGGAAACCTCCTTTTCCAACTAGGAGTTTCCCTCTTAAAGGGGGAGGTGTTAGGTCCCTGATCTGTTAAGGGAATTCCTGACGTTAAACAGCGTCAGCGGTTTCCCCTTCCAAGAGCTCGCCCGCTTCACGGGCTCGCGATTCCTGACTCGCCAGTCCGCCCCGAACCTTCTCAGTGTACGGCTGCCCAAGGGTCCCACGATTAATTTGTATCTAAAGTCAATAATAACCTTGTGTGTTTTAAAAGTGTTTTTTTTAAAACCCTCTCACGGTGGGACCCCGTAACAGTGCGTTGAAGTACTGCACGACTTCACAAAGTGCTGCAGTTTTAAACACTCATTACCCAAGTAACATTTTACTCCATTTAAGAGTTCAATAGTCGTTCACATGTACTCCACAAGCTGTGTATGTCAGCTGTATACGAGCTGTATAGCTTGCTATAATGCTTTTATAGAACCAGTTTGGGCACAAATTAGACAGCTTTAAGTTCACTATGGCTGTACATTAGCAGTATAATAGCATTATAATAGCAGTTTAAGTAGTAACATCGTACTTAAGGCTGACTTACGGCACTATATGGGACGCAGTGTGAACCATACAACGTACGTGAGAACAATAAAGAGTAACAAGTGGCTAAATGCACAGCTTTCAAAGTTATAAAGTCCGACAAAAGTACTCCAATGCTACCTAAAGTTCACGTGTGTCTTAAATTATTTCCACATTTTAATATTAGTTTGGTATTTGTACGTGAGTGCCAAGAGGGAAACAACTCGGGCGGATAATCATTTATGCAAATAATAACACGGGTTTTAAATACTTAATAATGTTAATGCCATTGGGAATGCAACTTTATCGTGAAATGTATACATATTTACAGCTAAAATATTTACGCGCCTCTGTAAAAACGCGATATTCATTTTAAAATATTTAAAACTGGCTGAGAGGAAATCTACAATTTTCAGTTTTTGATATTGGATTGGCATTATAATTATATTACGGTAATTAATTATAACATGAAACCAAAACTCAATCGCTCTATCTGCGAATTTTGTGATAAATCTGCATTAATTTTGGAGATTTATTTGGTAAATATTTTAGGTTATGAAGAACAAAATGGTGGAAATGAAATACGGCTATGTGAACTGTTATAACTCCAATTTAATGCGGTGAGCGTATATTAGGTTCACATGTGTTCTGTTAGAATGCTGTTATCTATATGAAGTTCCACATTTGTACCACTACAGCGCTAATGTCTATAAATTTATTCTAATGTGAACTTATGTACAGCTTTAAGATGTACCTAGTTCAGGTCAATTGTGTATCTTTAATTCTTTCAAATACTGAAATTTTAGAGATCCGCAATAAAAATTATTAATGTCCGTTAAATCGCCTAGCCCAGGTACTAATAGTCAAGTATGAATACCTAAAGCATCAGACGGTAGTGTTCCCGGTTTAAATTCGTTTATTATGCTTGACAATTTATTCAAAGCGGAATGAGGAATACGATTTTCAATAGCCCATGTTCTTATTTTTTTTTGCGAAAGGTTAAATAATTGTAGAAATCAAAATGGTATTCACTATCACAAGAACTGCAATCATCACACTCTGATATCTGGTATATTTTGAAGGGAAATTTCAGGTTCAGGCATAATATTTTCCTCTGCATCATGTACAGAACCACCATGAACAACTAAAAACAGGCTTGGGGAAATGTGTAATAGAATATCACATTCACATTCGTGTTCAGCTTAAAGCAAATAAGAGTAGTACTTGTGGACAAATAAACTGCTATTGATGTTAATGGACAACACATATAGTCCTTTTAACAGCCTACAGTGTACATGCGAACCATTGAAACACTTTTGTACAGATAGTAAAAAAAGGTTATTTTAATTATCACAAACAAGTCCTACTACAGCTACTAGCTGTATAACAGTCTAAAACAAGTAAACATAACAGCCTTTGGCTTTATAAATGACCACGTGTGTTCTATTAAAATGCTAGCTCTATAACATCGTACAAGTAGGCCGTTAAACAGCGGTTGCCGTATCTCTACCCTCCTATAATGCTCTTAGTCAGATGGCTGACTAAAGGATAGTTGTTAGAGTATTATAACACCAACAATCGTATAAAAGTATAACTCTACACTAGTCTACACTAATATAAGTCCCTTAGACAGGTATAGGTGTAATTAATTGCAATAATACAGCTTATACATCACGAGTGAACTGTACTAATGCTTTAAGTACACATTGGAACTAAATGTGAACTCTTAAATGGAGTAAAATGTTACTTGGGTAACGTCACGGGCCTTTTCTTTTGAATTATGGCGCGATTTATCTCTTTAAATTTTCATTTCTTTGAAAAAGTGAAAAATACGTGTCGAGTATTTTTTGATAAGTTAACTGACGGACTAATAAAAACTTGCTTATTTACCTAGGAAACATCCCTACTCTACCTGTAGCACTGTCATCTGTATGCCGCCATGAGCGTCAGACTCGTTCTCGTCTTCCTTTATGAAGCGTGGTATTCAAAAACGAAAAGGAACGAAACGAAAATCTAAAATGTTTTTATTATAAGCTAAAAAGTGATTCAAACGCTATTATTTTTCAAAGCTATTTGTACCGTGAGAGAAGTACATCTAAAGAATGCTAAATGATATACTGGAGATTGAGATAGTTAAGAGTTTATTGCTATATGTCGTAAATTACAATGTTATGCTAATGCTAAGAATGACGTGTGATTGCTATGAATGCGATGAAAGCACTGATTTATTGAACGGAATTAGAACGTACAAACGGCGGAATTGCTGACGGAATGATTTGAGTGTAATACAATATGTACACCGTACACTATTACTGAAATGGCTTACAGGTCTAAATGAATGTGTCCATTTCCAGAGCATAGCGGGAGGTCTCCCGGCGACGATCCCCGGCACGTTGCCGCTGCCGGGCGCGCTGCCCGCCGCGCTCCCGCCGCCCGCCGTCATCCCGCCGCCCGGCGTCGTCATCCCGCCGCCGCCCGTCTCGCAGCGCCTGGTGAGTCGCGCCATATCAATATTCATTTGACGCCCGATTCCTATATTCAATCCTTGTCCAAACCCGGATTTCAAGAGTCAAAGGACATCATCCACGTTTCATACATTTATGGTCCAAAATCAAAAGTTTTCCCGCGTGTCCCGCCAACAAAAAAAAGTGCTGTATATTGACAGAATACGTCTGCCTTAGCATTTGTAAATTCGAAAATAGTTTTTCGAAAAAAATAAGTATTTATTTATTAGGTACCAACATTGTTACATAACAATATGTACACTTAAAACCGAACTGTTCCATGCACACATAAAAGACATTTAATCATAATCAGTAATAGTAAAATTTTGATTGACATGACTTATCTTATAAGTAGGTACCTACTTACTTACTACAAATGCAAATTATGTTCCATTTACTAAAAGAAAAAAAACGGTTACCATAGCTCAATCTGACACAAACAGTTGAGACGCCACAAAGGAGTATAGTTTCCTTTTATACTGTGTTTGGGAGTAGTGCAGGAGATCACTTTCGGTGGCACCAGTGGCCTCGTAGAACCTGTTATATTCAACGCAGAGTCTATTAACAACATTTTGTACATGTTCCAGGGCGGTCCCGATCCGGGCGCGGCGGCGCTGGTCGGGGGCGGCGGCGGCGGGGGCGCGGGCGCGGAGGGCACGCAGCAGGCCGCGCTGCAGCGCAAGCTGCTGGACGCGTCGCCCGACACGCTGCAGCAGCAGGAGTCGCTGTCCATCTCCGGCCAGTCGGCGCGCCACCTCGTCATGCAGCGCCTCATGCGGCGCCGCGCCTCGCGCACGCTGCTGCTCTGCAACATGGTCTCCGCCGACGAGGTCGACACCGCGCTGCACCACGAGATACAGGTCGGTGTGACGTCACCCGGGCTCCGTCTCCGGCGGTCGGCGCGCCACCTCGAGCGTGTGACGTCACCCGTGCTTCGAGACGAATATTTTTTTAATTCTTTGTACGATATTTTCAGCAGATCGGTGCCACGTAAAACTTTTGTCTTCAAACTGTTTGCGTTTTGGACAAAACTCGATACCCAACCTATGATTTCGACGATAACGTGACGATCTCGATTCTCCAAATTGGTTTCGTGCTAACATTTCTCATACTTAGTTCACTTTACGTCACGTTCACAGAGATGCTGTTTAAGTTATCATACTAAATTTTTTGATAGCAATGAGGGTTTTCGCGAATGAGAAATCCGCCAGATGGCAATACGTAGACGCGAGGTCCAAATGCTGCATGATTGGTTATTTTTGACATGACATTGACACATATGTCAAAATCCACCAATCACGCAGCAGTCAGACCCCACACCCACGTTCCGCCATCTAGCGGATCTTTCATTCGCGAAAACCCTCATTCGAATACGCAAACGATTCGAAATCGAAAATTTTTCGCTTTAGAGGTACGACGTAAAATTTTCTTGAATATTTTATCTGGTAGCGATAGTTTTGACGTAAGTTTTGCTTGCCGCAGGAGGAGTGCTCGAAGTGGGGCCGCGTGGAGCGGCTCGTGATCTACAACGAGCGCCAGAGCGAGGACGACGACCCCGCGCACGCCAACGTCAAGATCTTCGTGCAGTTCGCCGACCCCGACGGTACGTCCCTCGCCGCTCGCCGGTCACCGGCCGCTTGACATCTTTATGCTATTGCTCCACCTGCGTCTTAGCGCATTTGGACTTTGAGGGAAACCGTTCTATTACGATAATGAATTCGTCGAATTATGGTGCGTCCACACTGGGCGAACGGGCTCGCGCGGCACGCTGGTCATCCTGCTCACCCTGCTCTTGCGTGAGCAGGATGTCGAGTTTGCCGCACGAGTCCGCCCCCAGTGTGGACGCACCATAACAAATGAATGTTGTTTGGCGACCTAATTATTCAATTCTTTTTTTTTTTAGTTCATGTCAACTTTTGACGGCATTATACTCAAATCTTGCCTATGCACATGCCTTATTTAACGCGTAATACATTAAGATTTTTACATCAACGCAGGTGGAGCAGTAGCAT
This sequence comes from Ostrinia nubilalis, assembly GCF_963855985.1. Taxonomy (NCBI): domain Eukaryota; kingdom Metazoa; phylum Arthropoda; class Insecta; order Lepidoptera; family Crambidae; genus Ostrinia; species Ostrinia nubilalis. The sequence goes on from NC_087103.1 coordinate 15,531,278, forward strand.
TAGCAAATTAATATACCGAAAATGTTCAAATTCGTGATACATACAGGATATTTGATGTTTAAACGATAACAATACCTATAACAGAATAATAATTATTATTGATGGGATTGCTACTATGTTACCTTAATTTCGAGTTTCCGATATTTTGGCATTGCAAACGCCATGATCACGGAGTAACCATGATGTTATTGTTGAGGTAGTGACCGTGTAAGTTTAAAACAATGTAATGCCTATAACATTTTATGTGTGTGAACATTAATGATTGACATGAAAATTATTTCATTCCATTAAATTGAATACTGAATTAAATGTGGTATATTGCAGAGGCGCGCGCGGCGGCGGGCGCGCTGCACGGCCGCTACTTCGGCGGCCGCACCGTGCGCGCCGCGCTCTACGACCAGGACCTCTTCGACCACGGCGACCTCTCCGGCTAGCCTTCATACTGCTCCCCGCCCCGCCTCCCGTAACTTAAGACAATAAATATAAGCCATCACTGTTACTGCGCGTTTCACTGCCCACGTTCTCGTTCGTTCGTTTCAGCCAAATGACGTCCACTGCTGGACAAAGGCCTCCCCCAAGGTTTTCCACAATGCACGGTCCTGCGCTGCCCGCATCCAGGCTCTTCCCGCGACCTTTACCAGATCGTCGGTCCACCTAGTACGTACTCACTAAATATTTGCTCCCGTTGTCGCCACTCCTCCGATAGATAGGAACAACGGGAATAAAAAGAATTTCCACCAGTGGGGACGACGGGAATAAATGAAATATTTCACAAAAAGATGATTATTTTTATGAGATTAGATTCCTGTAAGTGTCCGAATTAAATACAACTATGGATTTTTATTTATTTATAAGGTACACCAACCTAGTCACACAGTACAAACTTTTTAACATCGGATATCGATATTGTAGTGTCGATTCGATTGAAAAAATCGTTATTACCGACCACTAGTACAGATAGCTGCCGCGCCCATCCCGCGTCGCTAGCGTAGCGCGCCTCGTCTCCACTTCTCCAGTCGCCGTAGCTGTCCCGCGCCGACCGCGCGTCGAGTGTGTTCCGGCTTTTTTTCTCACTACCCGCTTGTGCATTGTTAGTGACGTGTGCTATAAATTAGCTTCAATCTTCCCGTTTTTGTGTTATAATAATATTTTCTTCGCTGTTAACTGTCGACTCCTCTTTCTTCATGAGCTGTTGACAAAGGCCCGCATAAGTGATAAGGAATAGATATTATTATGAGTTAGACCTACCGTGTGATGTGTGTGTGTGTGTGTTACCTTCGTCTTGTGGAAATAAATGCACGGATTTGGAACTGCGGTGTTATTCTTCGCACTAGGTGAGTACCACATACAACACAATACAATATCAACCTCAAAAGCTACAAAATTGAGTTAGCTACATTTTTTTATTTTGAAATATCCATTTTATTATTTATTTATTGAACACAATTTATTGAAAAAGATAAACTCAAACAAAATAAAAAACATGCTTTGAAGGACAACCGGCCACTGACAAACGAGAACCGCCGCGTGCGCGCACCAGCGGGCGCGGGGCGCGGGGGGTGCTGCCCGGCGGTAAAAATTACACTACCGCCAAAAATGCTCGCGCGTGCTGCGCACGCGCTCGCGCTTGGGTTAGGTTCTTTTCAGAACCTAACCCATTTTCAGGATGGTGTCAGGAACCTAACCTGTAATTTTCAGGAATTTCGGATGTGGGTTTTCAGGGACCTAACGTGGGTCAAGTTAGGTTTCTTCAAGTTAGGTTCTTTTCAGAACCTAACCCATTTTCAGGATGGTGTCAGGAACCTAACCTGTAATTTTCAGGAATTTCGGATGTGGGTTTTCAGGGACCTAACGTGGGTCAAGTTAGGTTTCTTCAAGTTAGGTTCTTTTCAGAACCTAACCCATTTTCAGGATGGTGTCAGGAACCTAACCTGTAATTTTCAGGAATTTCGGATGTGGGTTTTCAGGGACCTAACGTGGGTCAAGTTAGGTTTCTTCAAGTTAGGTTCTTTTCAGAACCTAACCCATTTTCAGGATGGTGTCAGGAACCTAACCTGTAATTTTCAGGAATTTCGGATGTGGGTTTTCAGGGACCTAACGTGGGTCAAGTTAGGTTTCTTCAAGTTAGGTTCTTTTCAGAACCTAACCCATTTTCAGGATGGTGTCAGGAACCTAACCTGTAATTTTCAGGAATTTCGGATGTGGGTTTTCAGGGACCTAACGTGGGTCAAGTTAGGTTTCTTCAAGTTAGGTTCTTTTCAGAACCTAACCCATTTTCAGGATGGTGTCAGGAACCTAACCTGTAATTTTCAGGAATTTCGGATGTGGGTTTTCAGGGACCTAACGTGGGTCAAGTTAGGTTTCTTCAAGTTAGGTTCTTTTCAGAACCTAACCCATTTTCAGGATGGTGTCAGGAACCTAACCTGTAATTTTCAGGAATTTCGGATGTGGGTTTTCAGGGACCTAACGTGGGTCAAGTTAGGTTTCTTCAAGTTAGGTTCTTTTCAGAACCTAACCCATTTTCAGGATGGTGTCAGGAACCTAACCTGTAATTTTCAGGAATTTCGGATGTGGGTTTTCAGGGACCTAACGTGGGTCAAGTTAGGTTTCTTCAAGTTAGGTTCTTTTCAGAACCTAACCCATTTTCAGGATGGTGTCAGGAACCTAACCTGTAATTTTCAGGAATTTCGGATGTGGGTTTTCAGGGACCTAACGTGGGTCAAGTTAGGTTTCTTCAAGTTAGGTTCTTTTCAGAACCTAACCCATTTTCAGGATGGTGTCAGGAACCTAACCTGTAATTTTCAGGAATTTCGGATGTGGGTTTTCAGGGACCTAACGTGGGTCAAGTTAGGTTTCTTCAAGTTAGGTTCTTTTCAGAACCTAACCCATTTTCAGGATGGTGTCAGGAACCTAACCTGTAATTTTCAGGAATTTCGGATGTGGGTTTTCAGGGACCTAACGTGGGTCAAGTTAGGTTTCTTCAAGTTAGGTTCTTTTCAGAACCTAACCCATTTTCAGGATGGTGTCAGGAACCTAACCTGTAATTTTCAGGAATTTCGGATGTGGGTTTTCAGGGACCTAACGTGGGTCAAGTTAGGTTTCTTCAAGTTAGGTTCTTTTCAGAACCTAACCCATTTTCAGGATGGTGTCAGGAACCTAACCTGTAATTTTCAGGAATTTCGGATGTGGGTTTTCAGGGACCTAACGTGGGTCAAGTTAGGTTTCTTCAAGTTAGGTTCTTTTCAGAACCTAACCCATTTTCAGGATGGTGTCAGGAACCTAACCTGTAATTTTCAGGAATTTCGGATGTGGGTTTTCAGGGACCTAACGTGGGTCAAGTTAGGTTTCTTCAAGTTAGGTTCTTTTCAGAACCTAACCCATTTTCAGGATGGTGTCAGGAACCTAACCTGTAATTTTCAGGAATTTCGGATGTGGGTTTTCAGGGACCTAACGTGGGTCAAGTTAGGTTTCTTCAAGTTAGGTTCTTTTCAGAACCTAACCCATTTTCAGGATGGTGTCAGGAACCTAACCTGTAATTTTCAGGAATTTCGGATGTGGGTTTTCAGGGACCTAACGTGGGTCAAGTTAGGTTTCTTCAAGTTAGGTTCTTTTCAGAACCTAACCCATTTTCAGGATGGTGTCAGGAACCTAACCTGTAATTTTCAGGAATTTCGGATGTGGGTTTTCAGGGACCTAACGTGGGTCAAGTTAGGTTTCTTCAAGTTAGGTTCTTTTCAGAACCTAACCCATTTTCAGGATGGTGTCAGGAACCTAACCTGTAATTTTCAGGAATTTCGGATGTGGGTTTTCAGGGACCTAACGTGGGTCAAGTTAGGTTTCTTCAAGTTAGGTTCTTTTCAGAACCTAACCCATTTTCAGGATGGTGTCAGGAACCTAACCTGTAATTTTCAGGAATTTCGGATGTGGGTTTTCAGGGACCTAACGTGGGTCAAGTTAGGTTTCTTCAAGTTAGGTTCTTTTCAGAACCTAACCCATTTTCAGGATGGTGTCAGGAACCTAACCTGTAATTTTCAGGAATTTCGGATGTGGGTTTTCAGGGACCTAACGTGGGTCAAGTTAGGTTTCTTCAAGTTAGGTTCTTTTCAGAACCTAACCCATTTTCAGGATGGTGTCAGGAACCTAACCTGTAATTTTCAGGAATTTCGGATGTGGGTTTTCAGGGACCTAACGTGGGTCAAGTTAGGTTTCTTCAAGTTAGGTTCTTTTCAGAACCTAACCCATTTTCAGGATGGTGTCAGGAACCTAACCTGTAATTTTCAGGAATTTCGGATGTGGGTTTTCAGGGACCTAACGTGGGTCAAGTTAGGTTTCTTCAAGTTAGGTTCTTTTCAGAACCTAACCCATTTTCAGGATGGTGTCAGGAACCTAACCTGTAATTTTCAGGAATTTCGGATGTGGGTTTTCAGGGACCTAACGTGGGTCAAGTTAGGTTTCTTCAAGTTAGGTTCTTTTCAGAACCTAACCCATTTTCAGGATGGTGTCAGGAACCTAACCTGTAATTTTCAGGAATTTCGGATGTGGGTTTTCAGGGACCTAACGTGGGTCAAGTTAGGTTTCTTCAAGTTAGGTTCTTTTCAGAACCTAACCCATTTTCAGGATGGTGTCAGGAACCTAACCTGTAATTTTCAGGAATTTCGGATGTGGGTTTTCAGGGACCTAACGTGGGTCAAGTTAGGTTTCTTCAAGTTAGGTTCTTTTCAGAACCTAACCCATTTTCAGGATGGTGTCAGGAACCTAACCTGTAATTTTCAGGAATTTCGGATGTGGGTTTTCAGGGACCTAACGTGGGTCAAGTTAGGTTTCTTCAAGTTAGGTTCTTTTCAGAACCTAACCCATTTTCAGGATGGTGTCAGGAACCTAACCTGTAATTTTCAGGAATTTCGGATGTGGGTTTTCAGGGACCTAACGTGGGTCAAGTTAGGTTTCTTCAAGTTAGGTTCTTTTCAGAACCTAACCCATTTTCAGGATGGTGTCAGGAACCTAACCTGTAATTTTCAGGAATTTCGGATGTGGGTTTTCAGGGACCTAACGTGGGTCAAGTTAGGTTTCTTCAAGTTAGGTTCTTTTCAGAACCTAACCCATTTTCAGGATGGTGTCAGGAACCTAACCTGTAATTTTCAGGAATTTCGGATGTGGGTTTTCAGGGACCTAACGTGGGTCAAGTTAGGTTTCTTCAAGTTAGGTTCTTTTCAGAACCTAACCCATTTTCAGGATGGTGTCAGGAACCTAACCTGTAATTTTCAGGAATTTCGGATGTGGGTTTTCAGGGACCTAACGTGGGTCAAGTTAGGTTTCTTCAAGTTAGGTTCTTTTCAGAACCTAACCCATTTTCAGGATGGTGTCAGGAACCTAACCTGTAATTTTCAGGAATTTCGGATGTGGGTTTTCAGGGACCTAACGTGGGTCAAGTTAGGTTTCTTCAAGTTAGGTTCTTTTCAGAACCTAACCCATTTTCAGGATGGTGTCAGGAACCTAACCTGTAATTTTCAGGAATTTCGGATGTGGGTTTTCAGGGACCTAACGTGGGTCAAGTTAGGTTTCTTCAAGTTAGGTTCTTTTCAGAACCTAACCCATTTTCAGGATGGTGTCAGGAACCTAACCTGTAATTTTCAGGAATTTCGGATGTGGGTTTTCAGGGACCTAACGTGGGTCAAGTTAGGTTTCTTCAAGTTAGGTTCTTTTCAGAACCTAACCCATTTTCAGGATGGTGTCAGGAACCTAACCTGTAATTTTCAGGAATTTCGGATGTGGGTTTTCAGGGACCTAACGTGGGTCAAGTTAGGTTTCTTCAAGTTAGGTTCTTTTCAGAACCTAACCCATTTTCAGGATGGTGTCAGGAACCTAACCTGTAATTTTCAGGAATTTCGGATGTGGGTTTTCAGGGACCTAACGTGGGTCAAGTTAGGTTTCTTCAAGTTAGGTTCTTTTCAGAACCTAACCCATTTTCAGGATGGTGTCAGGAACCTAACCTGTAATTTTCAGGAATTTCGGATGTGGGTTTTCAGGGACCTAACGTGGGTCAAGTTAGGTTTCTTCAAGTTAGGTTCTTTTCAGAACCTAACCCATTTTCAGGATGGTGTCAGGAACCTAACCTGTAATTTTCAGGAATTTCGGATGTGGGTTTTCAGGGACCTAACGTGGGTCAAGTTAGGTTTCTTCAAGTTAGGTTCTTTTCAGAACCTAACCCATTTTCAGGATGGTGTCAGGAACCTAACCTGTAATTTTCAGGAATTTCGGATGTGGGTTTTCAGGGACCTAACGTGGGTCAAGTTAGGTTTCTTCAAGTTAGGTTCTTTTCAGAACCTAACCCATTTTCAGGATGGTGTCAGGAACCTAACCTGTAATTTTCAGGAATTTCGGATGTGGGTTTTCAGGGACCTAACGTGGGTCAAGTTAGGTTTCTTCAAGTTAGGTTCTTTTCAGAACCTAACCCATTTTCAGGATGGTGTCAGGAACCTAACCTGTAATTTTCAGGAATTTCGGATGTGGGTTTTCAGGGACCTAACGTGGGTCAAGTTAGGTTTCTTCAAGTTAGGTTCTTTTCAGAACCTAACCCATTTTCAGGATGGTGTCAGGAACCTAACCTGTAATTTTCAGGAATTTCGGATGTGGGTTTTCAGGGACCTAACGTGGGTCAAGTTAGGTTTCTTCAAGTTAGGTTCTTTTCAGAACCTAACCCATTTTCAGGATGGTGTCAGGAACCTAACCTGTAATTTTCAGGAATTTCGGATGTGGGTTTTCAGGGACCTAACGTGGGTCAAGTTAGGTTTCTTCAAGTTAGGTTCTTTTCAGAACCTAACCCATTTTCAGGATGGTGTCAGGAACCTAACCTGTAATTTTCAGGAATTTCGGATGTGGGTTTTCAGGGACCTAACGTGGGTCAAGTTAGGTTTCTTCAAGTTAGGTTCTTTTCAGAACCTAACCCATTTTCAGGATGGTGTCAGGAACCTAACCTGTAATTTTCAGGAATTTCGGATGTGGGTTTTCAGGGACCTAACGTGGGTCAAGTTAGGTTTCTTCAAGTTAGGTTCTTTTCAGAACCTAACCCATTTTCAGGATGGTGTCAGGAACCTAACCTGTAATTTTCAGGAATTTCGGATGTGGGTTTTCAGGGACCTAACGTGGGTCAAGTTAGGTTTCTTCAAGTTAGGTTCTTTTCAGAACCTAACCCATTTTCAGGATGGTGTCAGGAACCTAACCTGTAATTTTCAGGAATTTCGGATGTGGGTTTTCAGGGACCTAACGTGGGTCAAGTTAGGTTTCTTCAAGTTAGGTTCTTTTCAGAACCTAACCCATTTTCAGGATGGTGTCAGGAACCTAACCTGTAATTTTCAGGAATTTCGGATGTGGGTTTTCAGGGACCTAACGTGGGTCAAGTTAGGTTTCTTCAAGTTAGGTTCTTTTCAGAACCTAACCCATTTTCAGGATGGTGTCAGGAACCTAACCTGTAATTTTCAGGAATTTCGGATGTGGGTTTTCAGGGACCTAACGTGGGTCAAGTTAGGTTTCTTCAAGTTAGGTTCTTTTCAGAACCTAACCCATTTTCAGGATGGTGTCAGGAACCTAACCTGTAATTTTCAGGAATTTCGGATGTGGGTTTTCAGGGACCTAACGTGGGTCAAGTTAGGTTTCTTCAAGTTAGGTTCTTTTCAGAACCTAACCCATTTTCAGGATGGTGTCAGGAACCTAACCTGTAATTTTCAGGAATTTCGGATGTGGGTTTTCAGGGACCTAACGTGGGTCAAGTTAGGTTTCTTCAAGTTAGGTTCTTTTCAGAACCTAACCCATTTTCAGGATGGTGTCAGGAACCTAACCTGTAATTTTCAGGAATTTCGGATGTGGGTTTTCAGGGACCTAACGTGGGTCAAGTTAGGTTTCTTCAAGTTAGGTTCTTTTCAGAACCTAACCCATTTTCAGGATGGTGTCAGGAACCTAACCTGTAATTTTCAGGAATTTCGGATGTGGGTTTTCAGGGACCTAACGTGGGTCAAGTTAGGTTTCTTCAAGTTAGGTTCTTTTCAGAACCTAACCCATTTTCAGGATGGTGTCAGGAACCTAACCTGTAATTTTCAGGAATTTCGGATGTGGGTTTTCAGGGACCTAACGTGGGTCAAGTTAGGTTTCTTCAAGTTAGGTTCTTTTCAGAACCTAACCCATTTTCAGGATGGTGTCAGGAACCTAACCTGTAATTTTCAGGAATTTCGGATGTGGGTTTTCAGGGACCTAACGTGGGTCAAGTTAGGTTTCTTCAAGTTAGGTTCTTTTCAGAACCTAACCCATTTTCAGGATGGTGTCAGGAACCTAACCTGTAATTTTCAGGAATTTCGGATGTGGGTTTTCAGGGACCTAACGTGGGTCAAGTTAGGTTTCTTCAAGTTAGGTTCTTTTCAGAACCTAACCCATTTTCAGGATGGTGTCAGGAACCTAACCTGTAATTTTCAGGAATTTCGGATGTGGGTTTTCAGGGACCTAACGTGGGTCAAGTTAGGTTTCTTCAAGTTAGGTTCTTTTCAGAACCTAACCCATTTTCAGGATGGTGTCAGGAACCTAACCTGTAATTTTCAGGAATTTCGGATGTGGGTTTTCAGGGACCTAACGTGGGTCAAGTTAGGTTTCTTCAAGTTAGGTTCTTTTCAGAACCTAACCCATTTTCAGGATGGTGTCAGGAACCTAACCTGTAATTTTCAGGAATTTCGGATGTGGGTTTTCAGGGACCTAACGTGGGTCAAGTTAGGTTTCTTCAAGTTAGGTTCTTTTCAGAACCTAACCCATTTTCAGGATGGTGTCAGGAACCTAACCTGTAATTTTCAGGAATTTCGGATGTGGGTTTTCAGGGACCTAACGTGGGTCAAGTTAGGTTTCTTCAAGTTAGGTTCTTTTCAGAACCTAACCCATTTTCAGGATGGTGTCAGGAACCTAACCTGTAATTTTCAGGAATTTCGGATGTGGGTTTTCAGGGACCTAACGTGGGTCAAGTTAGGTTTCTTCAAGTTAGGTTAGGTTAGGTTAGGTTAGGTTAGGTTAGGTTAGGTTAGGTTAGGTTAGGTTAGGTTAGGTTAGGTTAGGTTAGGTTAGGTTAGGTTAGGTTTTTTTTTTTTTTTTTTTTTTTTTTTTTTTTTTTTTTTTTAAATCTTTCTACCTCTGACGTATGCGTATCAGAGCCTTTTGTAGTATTTTTGTTTATTTATTTACTATGGGTTTTGGGGTTTTAAAGTTAATTTTTGGAATGTTTGCTGATTCTTTTTTCTAAATGTATATATTTCTGTTTTTCTTCTCCGATTTGCTAGGTTATTTTTGTTCTATTTACATAATTTTACTTGTTTATCTGTATTTTGTTTACTTGTTTTGTTATTTTACTTTAATATGTTTTCTGTGATTTCTGTTATAATTTTTCTATTTAATTATGTTCTAAAAATTTTTTTGTTCTAATTCTAAGCTGTTTTGCTATATTATTTTTAGTTTTATTTCTTGTTTTTATTGATGTGCAAATGTTATACTGCTTTATTAATCATAATATAGAGTAAACATTTTATTTTGTGCTAATTACCTGTATGTTTAATTTTCATGTTTTGTTCGTACTATTGTTTTGATGTTTTTATGTTTAATTTTGATATTCAAGTCGTTCAAATTGTTCAACAATTTGACTCCGATTTGCTTTCCGAAATTTTTTACCGATTTAGAATTAGAATTTTGGTTTTTTAATGTATAAGCCGAATAGTCGCAAATAGAGTCCTTTTTAACAGATTTTAAAAGATATTTCCCTAACCACCTAACACCTTGTACAAGGAGTATGATAGAGTGCTGTATTGTGAGCTGGTTGGTATTCGCACCTAAAACGATCTCAACAGTATGCCACTGCTGACCTGGCCAACGCATCCCACCGCCTGCGCACTGGGCAGTCGCTGCTAAAAGCGTTATGCGCGACGTGCTCCGCTTTGGCTCGCTGGCAGTTCCGGCACGATGGTGCCCCACCAGCGAGCTTCTCGGCGCAGTCGGCGCTGAAGTGTGGCCCGCCGCAGTGGCTGCAAACGTCGGCGGGCTCCGTGCAAAATCGTCTACTGTGGCCGTATCCCAAGCACTTAGTGCACTGCACCAGCGGTGATTGGTCGGCCACTCTGATGTGCTGTAGATCGATATGCACGGATCCCGCCGCGATCGCTCTCGTCCAGATCGTTGGGGAAACACTCACGACTACATGTTGTGTATGCGGGTTCCTAGCCTTCTTTCTGTACCTGATTGTGATACGGTCCTCCGCCTCGCGGAGGTCATGAAAAATACTACCATTCTGCTTCCTTAATGCTTTCAGGACGTCTCCGTCGGTGTTCATCGACAGGACGTCCCTGAGCACAAGGAGAGGGTCTTTATTTTTCACTTCCTCCGCGACGAGGAGGCCACCCGTACTCTCAATCCTCTCTTTTAGTTTGCTTCTCTCTTCCTCTGTCTCGCAACTCATAATGATTTTTGCATTCTTAGCCTTTCTTGTTCGCTCGACTCGCACCCAGCCTTCCTTAGCGTTGACGGCTTCCCTGACCTTCCGCAGCACATCCTCCCCCGTCTCCATCTTATCTTTCGATGAGACGACGACGGAGTGGAGGGCCGACCTGACTTGTTGAAGCTGCTGGTTGGGCACGGAAGCCGCCACGCTGGCATAGGTCGTCTTCTCTACGGAACCCCGCTGTTTTTCTATCTCCTCCTTTATAGCTTCCATTTTAGAACCATTCTCCAACAAAAGCCTCCTGTTCTCCCGTATCATTGCCACTATCCGATCCTCGTCCACTCTCTTTTCCTCTTCCCTGTCCTTTTCCTTCTCCTTTTCAGGTTCAGGCTCAACCATGCTCTTGCTGGGAGCCTTCCCCTTCCTGTCCGTTTCCGACTCCTTAACGAGCTGGTACAGCCGATCCAGAGCCTCTACGACGGTGGTCTTGATGTCGCCCCTCAGGTTGCGGGCGGTGCCAAGGCTCACCTTGGCCTTCTGAAGGGAGGCTCTGGCTTCGGCTGTCCTGTCTCTGGTGACAGTGGCAGTGGGGGTTTTAGGTGAGTTCACCGAAGCCTCCACAGAAGCTCGGCGCAGAGGCGCGGGCTTCTTTGGAGCCTTCGGCGGTTCCGCTCGCGGCGGGGTTGAGTCGGATGCGGAGGAAAGCCCAGCTTTCCCCGCCTCCCACTCCCCGACGCTGCGCCTCACTTTACCCGGTCTTCTGATGGGCGGGGACTCAGGAGACTTTTGCTGGTTCTCATCGTTGACCCTCTTAGCGGGTGTTCTAAATCCGAACATACTGTCAGAGGTATGCGTCAATATAATAAAACAAATTAGGTCTTAGGACCGCGTAAAAATAAAAACGTATAAAAGGTAAGTTTGTAAAAGTTGTAAAATGATATATAATATAAATTACTTAAAAAGTTCTGTTTCAGGTATCCCCGATGGACTTTGAGGCAGTCACCGGACCCGGCAAGTTACTCAGCTGTTGTCTCACTACTATTAAAAACGTCAATTTGCCTTTCAGATGCCGGGCACAGCGACACCTCGCAGTTGGGAGCGGTCCAGTATACAATTTGTGTATAATAATATTAAATAAAACAAATATTATGTCAAATAAGACCTAAAATGAACTTAAACCTAAACTCAAATGTCGTCAAAATATCCCTCGGTGACAACCCTGGCCTATGCAACCCAAAACTAAAATAATAATTTTTGGTCAAATCCAAAAAGTCTACCTAGTAAATGACCAAAGGGTGGGTGGGCGGTCAAATTTTTCGATTTGTATGCGTCGGATCGCAACAAATGAGGTGTCCACGGATAGGGCTCGTCGAGACGGACAAAATAAGACGGTCAACGCCTGGGGTCGCCCTGAAAAATTTTGAAAAAGACGTCCAAAAACCGTTTCAGAAATCCTAAAATCCGCCAAAAAAGCAAGTTTTAGTATGGAACGATATCAATCGAACGTCAGGGGAGTGCTAAGCCGAAAGGGGTGAGTCTATTAAAGCGAAAAAATTTTGAAAAACGGACCAAAAATACTAAAAATTTAAAAATTTGAAAAGTCGAAAATTTCCACGAAAATCGATTTTTCGCGTGTCTAACGTCACGAGGGTGTTTACTAAAAATATTACGCACAATTTGATGTATATAAAGTGGGGGTGCGTTTAAATTTTGAAGAAAATTTGAGTTACTTTTGTTTGCAAATCGATTTACCACATCACCTCGGTATGACCCAAAATTTCGACTGTCCTGCAAATTCCTCGATTTGTATGCGTCGGATCGCAACAAATGAGGTGTCCACGGATAGGGCTCGTCGAGACGGACAAAATAAGACGGTCAACGCCTGGGGTCGCCCTGAAAAATTTTGAAAAAGACGTCCAAAAACCGTTTCCGAAAACCTAAAATCCGCCAAAAAAGCAAGTTCTAGTATGGAACGATATCAATCGAACGTCAGGGGAGTGCTAAGCCGAAAGGGGTGAGTCTATTAAAGCGAAAAAATTTTGAAAAACGGACCAAAAATACTAAAAATTTAAAAATTTGAAAAGTCGAAAATTTCCACGAAAATCGATTTTTCGCGTGTCTAACGTCACGAGGGTGTTTACTAAAAATATTACGCACAATTTGATGTATATAAAGTGGGGGTGCGTTTAAATTTTGAAGAAAATTTGAGTTACTTTTGTTTGCAAATCGATTTACCACATCACCTCGGTATGACCCAAAATTTCGACTGTCCTGCAAATTCCTCGATTTGTATGCGTCGGATCGCAACAAATGAGGTGTCCACGGATAGGGCTCGTCGAGACGGACAAAATAAGACGGTCAACGCCTGGGGTCGCCCTGAAAAATTTTGAAAAAGACGTCCAAAAACCGTTTCCGAAAACCTAAAATCCGCCAAAAAAGCAAGTTCTAGTATGGAACGATATCAATCGAACGTCAGGGGAGTGCTAAGCCGAAAGGGGTGAGTCTATTAAAGCGAAAAAATTTTGAAAAACGGACCAAAAATACCAAAGTTGTAAATTTTTGTATGAAAATATTCTAAGTCAATATAAAAAATTTGAAAAGTCGAAAATTTCCACGAAAATCGATTTTTCGCGTGTCTAACGTCACGAGGGTGTTTACTAAAAATATTACGCACAATTTGATGTATATAAAGTGGGGGTGCGTTTAAATTTTGAAGAAAATTTGAGTTGGGTTAGGTTAGGTTAGGTTAGGTTAGGTTAGGTTAGGTTAGGTTAGGTTAGGTTAGGTTAGGTTAGGTTAGGTTAGGTTAGGTTAGGTTAGGTTAGGTTAGGTTAGGTTAGGTTAGGTTAGGTTAGGTTAGGTTAGGTTAGGTTAGGTTAGGTTAGGTTAGGTTAGGTTAGGTTAGGTTAGGTTAGGTTAGGTTAGGTTAGGTTAGGTTAGGTTAGGTTAGGTTAGGTTAGGTTAGGTTAGGTTAGGTTAGGTTAGGTTAGGTTAGGTTAGGTTAGGTTAGGTTAGGTTAGGTTAGGTTAGGTTAGGTTAGGTTAGGTTAGGTTAGGTTAGGTTAGGTTAGGTTAGGTTAGGTTAGGTTAGGTTAGGTTAGGTTAGGTTAGGTTAGGTTAGGTTAGGTTAGGTTAGGTTAGGTTAGGTTAGGTTAGGTTAGGTTAGGTTAGGTTAGGTTAGGTTAGGTTAGGTTAGGTTAGGTTAGGTTAGGTTAGGTTAGGTTAGGTTAGGTTAGGTTAGGTTAGGTTAGGTTAGGTTAGGTTAGGTTAGGTTAGGTTAGGTTAGGTTAGGTTAGGTTAGGTTAGGTTAGGTTAGGTTAGGTTAGGTTAGGTTAGGTTAGGTTAGGTTAGGTTAGGTTAGGTTAGGTTAGGTTAGGTTAGGTTAGGTTAGGTTAGGTTAGGTTAGGTTAGGTTAGGTTAGGTTAGGTTAGGTTAGGTTAGGTTAGGTTAGGTTAGGTTAGGTTAGGTTAGGTTAGGTTAGGTTAGGTTAGGTTAGGTTAGGTTAGGTTAGGTTAGGTTAGGTTAGGTTAGGTTAGGTTAGGTTAGGTTAGGTTAGGTTAGGTTAGGTTAGGTTAGGTTAGGTTAGGTTAGGTTAGGTTAGGTTAGGTTAGGTTAGGTTAGGTTAGGTTAGGTTAGGTTAGGTTAGGTTAGGTTAGGTTAGGTTAGGTTAGGTTAGGTTAGGTTAGGTTAGGTTAGGTTAGGTTAGGTTAGGTTAGGTTAGGTTAGGTTAGGTTAGGTTAGGTTAGGTTAGGTTAGGTTAGGTTAGGTTAGGTTAGGTTAGGTTAGGTTAGGTTAGGTTAGGTTAGGTTAGGTTAGGTTAGGTTAGGTTAGGTTAGGTTAGGTTAGGTTAGGTTAGGTTAGGTTAGGTTAGGTTAGGTTAGGTTAGGTTAGGTTAGGTTAGGTTAGGTTAGGTTAGGTTAGGTTAGGTTAGGTTAGGTTAGGTTAGGTTAGGTTAGGTTAGGTTAGGTTAGGTTAGGTTAGGTTAGGTTAGGTTAGGTTAGGTTAGGTTAGGTTAGGTTAGGTTAGGTTAGGTTAGGTTAGGTTAGGTTAGGTTAGGTTAGGTTAGGTTAGGTTAGGTTAGGTTAGGTTAGGTTAGGTTAGGTTAGGTTAGGTTAGGTTAGGTTAGGTTAGGTTAGGTTAGGTTAGGTTAGGTTAGGTTAGGTTAGGTTAGGTTAGGTTAGGTTAGGTTAGGTTAGGTTAGGTTAGGTTAGGTTAGGTTAGGTTAGGTTAGGTTAGGTTAGGTTAGGTTAGGTTAGGTTAGGTTAGGTTAGGTTAGGTTAGGTTAGGTTAGGTTAGGTTAGGTTAGGTTAGGTTAGGTTAGGTTAGGTTAGGTTAGGTTAGGTTAGGTTAGGTTAGGTTAGGTTAGGTTAGGTTAGGTTAGGTTAGGTTAGGTTAGGTTAGGTTAGGTTAGGTTAGGTTAGGTTAGGTTAGGTTAGGTTAGGTTAGGTTAGGTTAGGTTAGGTTAGGTTAGGTTAGGTTAGGTTAGGTTAGGTTAGGTTAGGTTAGGTTAGGTTAGGTTAGGTTAGGTTAGGTTAGGTTAGGTTAGGTTAGGTTAGGTTAGGTTAGGTTAGGTTAGGTTAGGTTAGGTTAGGTTAGGTTAGGTTAGGTTAGGTTAGGTTAGGTTAGGTTAGGTTAGGTTAGGTTAGGTTAGGTTAGGTTAGGTTAGGTTAGGTTAGGTTAGGTTAGGTTAGGTTAGGTTAGGTTAGGTTAGGTTAGGTTAGGTTAGGTTAGGTTAGGTTAGGTTAGGTTAGGTTAGGTTAGGTTAGGTTAGGTTAGGTTAGGTTAGGTTAGGTTAGGTTAGGTTAGGTTAGGTTAGGTTAGGTTAGGTTAGGTTAGGTTAGGTTAGGTTAGGTTAGGTTAGGTTAGGTTAGGTTAGGTTAGGTTAGGTTAGGTTAGGTTAGGTTAGGTTAGGTTAGGTTAGGTTAGGTTAGGTTAGGTTAGGTTAGGTTAGGTTAGGTTAGGTTAGGTTAGGTTAGGTTAGGTTAGGTTAGGTTAGGTTAGGTTAGGTTAGGTTAGGTTAGGTTAGGTTAGGTTAGGTTAGGTTAGGTTAGGTTAGGTTAGGTTAGGTTAGGTTAGGTTAGGTTAGGTTAGGTTAGGTTAGGTTAGGTTAGGTTAGGTTA